>NC_090925.1:419259219-424626719 GCF_040938575.1 Ambystoma mexicanum | reverse complement strand
TGGGAACAAAAGAATGACCGCAGAATTTTATTTTTTTTAATATTTATTTGATAGTTATTCAAGTATGAGACCCTGCTGCACAAATAACACAAATTGGGCCCTCTGCTCATTTCATTTCAGAAAACACCCCTCTAACAGTAAAATGTTTGTAAAATGGAAGCCATGTATAGTCGTGCGGGCTGTGCCTGTTTCCAGATGTGAGGCTTGGGCTCTTCTGCTGGAGTGGAGCTGTCACATTCAGTGGCCCTGTTGTCCTGAGCCTCACACAAAATGAAGGGTTTAGGTCGTGTGCCACCACAGAACGCAGTTCTGAAAGATAAATTATGCCAAAGTCCAACTCCTTTGCAGTGTTTCCTAGCTGAGTGGATCTAGACGTACCAAGCTACCGTAGCACATAGTTATTGTTCCTGTCGCTTAAAGTTTTTTTGTTAAGGGTTTGAGGTTTCTGTAAAACACTACATTGGTGCTATGTAGAAAAATATGAATCTAATGGAAATACATAATTAGTAAATACTCAGCTTCACTAAAATCTATGCAGGATCGAGCATGGGTCTCCAAGTCCAGTCAAGGATATCAAATCCACTCTATGCTGAATACGGGAACCCTAAATGCAGTGCTTATCTTCAAACATGGCGTGATTGCTACTCTCGAGGACCATGCAGGAGGCCGCTAACAGTCTCAGCATTATCAGAGACTGAACGCAGGGAAAAACGTAATTCGAATGTGAATCAAACTCTCCTCTACTACACTGGTGTAAATAGTCTCTCAAACGTCATCTGTGATGTCGCCTGTTTTTTTGTTTTCTAACCCCCGTGGACATCCTTCCAACATGATGTGCCCTAAAACATCCCAAATTCAGTGATAGCATGAACTACCTCTAGAAAGTATTATTCATCCTTTCTGACCTTTATGTCATCTTCCTTTCACCTTATCAAGCAATCTGCCCGACTCTGCTTCTCATCTGAGGCCTAGGTCCGCTTCTCAAGCTTCTGAACTTCACACAAGCTTGATTTCTTCTTGTTAGATGAGGCCATGCCAAGGTCCATCCCAGCTGATAACACTGCTGATATCTCAAGGCCCATCCCTGCTTCTCACGATGGTCATCCATAGTCTTCTCGCAAGGCCCAAGCACCTCATTACAAGAAGTTCATCCTTATTCCATGTCCATCCCTCCCCTTCCCCAACTCCATTGCTTCTTCTCACCCCAGGCCCATGCGCACTCTGCACCTCATGCATGATTCCTGCACCTCACCAGAGGCCCCTTTCTGCTTCTCACAAGGATCTGGCCTTTGAGGCTATGTGAAATACGCTTAATCAATTGAAATAAACTCCATTACATTGTTATTTTGCACAATAACAAAAGAAAATGTGTAATTAATTGATTAATCCTTATTCCGCACCTGACTTCGGAGACCAGTTTCTAAGTGCTGAACCGGGACACATACCTGTGTTCCTGCTTCCAAGACTCAGCGTTGGCCCTGAGCTAATATTTAAAATGAAGCACTCCCAAAAAGTACATTATGGGGATATTAAAAATCACTTGCTAATTCTGTGTCTGTATGAAGGACTCATCCTTCACCCTCACATTTTATATGGCACACACCCATGGATAACTGTTAACTCTGATATATAGGTTTTAACATGAGAGGAGGGGAGGAGCAACTAGTCTGTTGACAAAAGGGCCACTCGGGCAGACACATTGACCGGGAATTGATCATTCAATGAAACCACAAGGGGAAATCCTGATATAACAAAGAGAAAGCAAACCCTCAAGTGAACACCCTTAGTAGTCAACTATTAGACAGCATTAACACAGCTGAATAGTATTGTTAAGGACCTACAACCAATATTCAACAGGGATGATGAACTGGATGACATTCCTATGAAACTCCCTTAATTGTCAACAAGCAACCGAGAAATCTACTGCTGTCCATGTCTCAATGAGACTTGGAACACACCTGTAGAGTGGTAGGAGTACAGCCTGCCAACACATCTACAACAAATCTAATTTAACAACCCCACAAAAATAAACAATACAGATTCAATGCACTTGCAAACGTAAATTGTCCAATGTTGTGCACCTCATCCGATGTAGAAATGCCTGCTCGCTCTTCCTATTTAGCCTCTCATTGTGTTGGGCAACTTCAGAATCTCCTTACTCTGTCCGCTTACTGAGTTTTCAGTCTTTGTGTCCAATGGGATTTATTTACCACTGTGCTCAACTGTTCGGTGACATGTTGTTATTCCCACTGGATGGTCGGGGACTTTATCAATATGTATTTTGCTCCTTGATAAGAACTCTATGTTAAGATCATTGATGCTTGAGTAATTGAGAAACAGCTTTTCTCAGTCTGTGTTAGATCAGGTTGGATTGATTTGTCGGAATGGCTTTCAGTATCTGACTGCAATGAATTTCCTTTATCCATGTCTGTTTCTGTATAATATTTTTCTTTACAAGTCGCTCTTGATGAGATTATACTTTTCCAACCTATTATGTTTTGGTCTTCAATGTTATTAAGATTGTGTTTGACCGCAGTCATTCTGTACAAGAAATAAGGCTTTGATTCGCAACATGCACATATCTTGAGTATATCACCTGACTCACTAAACTGGATCAGATTTCTTCTCACCGACAATGACTAAAAGGTTCTTATCTTTATAGAAGGCATCTTTGTCTCACTGTATGGATCGTGGTTATGATATTTTAAAAGACTTGTGTTTAACAAGGGGGACTTAAAGACTATTCATCTAATGACCCCTGACCCCCAGCAGTTGACAAGACTTAGAGTTTCCCAGCATGAATCAGTCCTGGATATCACATGCTGATGTAACTGACCACCCACTTCAGGATTTGGGCAAATACCAACAGAGGCATTTTAGGTGGACTTTCTGCTGAAAATATGCCAATTTTCACCTCCACTGACTAGGTGGAGGTCAAAATTCCAAATTGGTCCCAATTTGTCTTTTATGTTTTGTACTGTACTGAAGAAAAACACAAGCACGTATGATAACTTCAGTAGAGTGAAAAAAGTTATTTACAAATGGCTCTGTTAAGAGGGTGAATATATGAGCAATTCTGAGGCCCCCTGTCACCATCTTGCCCATGTAATGCACAAAAGGGACATCATTTACGCTTCTGTGCATACAAAAATGTGCATTAGTTGTATGAAACACTACTGTATTTTATCAGTTTTGTCATCACAGCGCCTGTTGCGCCACCTGACTCGCTAGATGCTGCATGCCCCTCTCCTCTCCACCTCCCGGTACAGCTGTACCCCTCTTCTGTCCCCCTTTGTATCCTACCACCGCTGTACATCTGTTCTGTTGTTACCACTGAAAAGTGCTCCGTTATGCATCTGTAATGTTATACACCTCTGTAAAGCACTCTGTTATGTATCTGTATAGTTGTATACCTCTGTTAAGAACTCTGTTACTTCTCAAAGCTAGGTCCATTCTCAATAAATACAATAATAATAATAAACATAAACATAATAATAATAATAATAATAATAATAATAATAATAATACTCCATTTCCACCTCCACATTGAATGTAGAAATGTATTTAAAACATGTTAACTAGTCATTTTTAGGTTACCAATGGCAGAGGGAATATTTCTGGAATACCTCCAGAGGGTTTTCCAGAAAGACCCTCACTCCCCCTCCCCCACCAGTGGCAAACTCTAAATTTGGAAGATTTTCTGAAATACCATGGGCGGATGTGGTAACCCCCTATGGCAGGATTACAGCGAAAAAGTCTGCCCAACTCTGAATTACCCCATTAAGGACTCTTAATCTTATATCAGAGCCTGGATCTAGCATTTTTTCATTTAGCTCTATTTCAACTTAATACTATTGGCCTGAAGTGTCAGGTTCTATATCCAAGTTTAATCAGTTCAAATCTCTCAGCTTGTTCATGTACAATTAGTCAGAGATTACATGTCCCAAAACTCATAGGTAGCTGACCTTTTTGTGTTAACAGAGTTGGATTGGGGAATCAGACATTTTGCATGACCTGCCTTAATTGGAAAATCCCAAAGTGGGCTCTTAATTAATGGGTGATTATCCTTAGATTGTGTGCAGTAATATTAATCAGGTTCCATCATGTGCACTTTATTAGACTTGGTTAGATAATTAGCCATCATTGCCCAGTCTTAAAGCTGTTTTCAAGTCTCTTTGTAAACGCTTGGGTTGCATGCCCCAGAAGTCACTTCTCTTTCACAATGATGATAGTACTAACAGTCCATCATCCCACCTCTTCTGATCACTAAAATAAGTCTTTGCTCCTGCTTTCATGCCTCGGCAAGTCCTATACTTGTTTTCTCTATACAATTCCTCTCCCCAATTCCTCTCATCAGCCTTCCTCTTACCATATTTTGCACAGCACATCACAATGGTTCTCTCAATGGCAACTCTTCTCTTGCTGCATGCTCAGTACCTGATTCACTTCCATATTCAAGTTAGCGTGGTTGCCCTTTCACTGATTTTTGGTGTGCAGACTCCATGGTCCAGTCAGAAAGCATTTGCCTTATGTCCAGCATCTTCTTAGCTGCATCTTCTGACATTATTAGCTGCATAGATGTTGTTCAGGTACAACTGTCTGAACAGATTTCCTCTTCCTAGTTCTTCAGTCTATTGACAATCTTCTTCGTATTCAATATTATGAAGATCGGGTAGAATCTCCAACTTCACAGAACTTCCAATACCAACCCAGACACCCCTCTCCCTATGATGATTTATAAGCACCACGACCTTGCAGACCAGATCACATGTGGCTTAACAGGGGAGTTACACTTGTTGATTTCTCACCATAGCTTCCCAGAAATGGCTGCCTCATCACAGCACAACACAAAATAATCAACCTATGTCAATATGCCATGTCAAACAAGAAAACAAAAACACCAATAGGTCACCACTTTTTACAGGATGGCCAGAAACTACAGAACCTTCAACACGTGGTAGAGAAAGTGGGACTCTGAAACACAAGACAACAAAAACGGATACTGAATTAGTTGCAAATCATTTTAAAGGCTTAGGTCCAGGAATTATATTTGTTTTTGGAGTTCCTAACTCTCTCACTATCCTCTAGAAAACAGGATGACACTCACAACATCCCAATTCCATGTGTTAATTTAGGAGTATATTTCAAATATTTTATTGACTATGGAAGACACCCATCAAATGTCTTGTCATTCCATATTTTCCTTAAGAGATCCCAAATTGCAGGAGAAAAGTATTTCATGGTGAGGCTACCTAGGGTTTCAATTTTAATTAAACATCACAAAGCATATGCACCATGTACTATATTCCCTCCTTAAGTGACATAACTTGTAAACAGGGTTTGCCATAATAATTTCAATTGCTAAGTGGGATTTAATTAATTCTTGGGACCATTGTCTAAATACTCTGGGATCATTGTACTCACTTTTGCTTTGTCTTTCAAGGGCACAGGATAGTTAGGTACATCACCTGGATTCAGGCAACACCGTCACGTAAGACCTTTATTTCAGCCTGTCCACTTGCTACCTATATCACTCTCAGGTAATCTGTATTTGTCTTGGCAATAGACCTTTGCATTCAGTGCTTTGCGGAAAAGCCCATATTTGCTTTTCTGCTTTCCCAAACCTCTCCCTTCTTTTTATCTGTTTGAGCTTAAATAACCAGCAAACTCCACACATACCCCATCATTTAATACATCATGTTTGGATTGCAGAGCCTGTGATATATTCCCTTCATTTGCTTTCCCCCCTCGGGCCCTCCTCTTGGCTTCCATTGGCCTCATTCATTTGTATGTGTCATAAGGGGATGTGGTAGTTATTAACAAGCACTCTCCAGGAATGAAGAATCAAAACCTGACTGGAATATCTATTTCCCTCATAATTTGCTACATGGACATGAGACACAGATGAGAATGTTGTATTCAGATTCAAAAGAATATTCTGAATCCAGAAACATCCACATAGTTTTGTCACTGCATGTATCATGGGGTTATTAAAACATTTAAATTAAGCACAAATCATGCATTTTAATATGTCCTTTTTATATGCATGTGATTTCCCCTTTTCCGATAATTTTTTATATTTGGTTTTAACAGAGGCTACATGGTTCCAAAACTGGAGCCGACAATATATTTCCCATTGTCACTTTAAATGCATCTTTTGCGCTGCACGTTTTAAAGCTGACATTTTTCATTTCATCTGAATTGCATTTGTGTAAGCTCATCCCATATTATCAGCAGAAACATCTGCTGAGTAAACTGTTCAGTTAAGGATCATTTGAAAGGGCAACTTAAATTAACATACATCTTCATGAGGAATAATGCACTGCCAAATTCGGCAGCTAAGGTCTACGTATGCTTATTATCTTGTGAAATTATATCTAAGGTCAACGAGACACACATCAATCAATTTGTTTGGCCCCTGTATATGTCCTAATGTTTTACACCCTCATAAACAGGCTCACTTCTTGTTCTTATTTTTATGCTATTGTGCTGGCACCCTTCGTGGGAATGCTTCTGCCACCTGCAAATGTGTTATTGTAAGTCATTTCTCATCAAAACGAACATCGCTGTTCTTCAAATAAATACAAAATCTATTTCCAGTTTGGCCTTCCAAATACGTTTAAAATTGTTAGACCATTACAACCCTGATCCTGGAATAATTTTGATTCGTGTTTTCATATTTTGAAAACAGGCCTATCGTTTCAAGTAATCACAGAATGTCAAAGGTACATACATTTAAATTAAAGTTGCACAGTTCATCATGTTCCCATGTTACATGGAAGCTTAAGTAAAAAAGCTCCTTTGCATTACCTTATTTAATGTCAGTAAAGCCTACAAAATAGCATGTTTTCTCTGCTTATTTTGTCTTGCCATGTTAAATTGCATGATATGTCAGTGGAAAAAGTCCTTCTGGCCGTATTCCATTTACTGGAGAGGATTACATTCAATCAAAAAATAATTGGCAAGTGTCATAATGCAAAAAGGATATGTGTGTGACATTCCAGTGTCGCAGCCAACAAACACCTGTGGGACCCCAAACCCTACGACCCGTAATAGTTAAGAATATAAAACACCAAAAAATACCAAACCCAGCCATGATTTTTGGGTCAGACCAGTGAAACCCCATTGACATCAGTGGGATACCACTGACTCTTAGATGCATAGGCACGACCCCAAGAACAATATGTACTGTTTATTTGGAGGGTGTCGAGTTGAAATCGAGCATGAAACCCTTGACCCCGTACTGTGTGAACACTGGTACTGTATCGCTCAGGTTCTGTTACAATGTATGTACTTCAGTATGCATGCTTAACTGTTAGCCATTAGAATCCCTTTGCAAGGCATAATCTACACAGGCACCAAGTACAGATAACTATGCCTTGAAGGTGTACTCTGCCCAGCATTGTAAAGGGTTTTTAAAATGTTGTTGTTGATTTTAAAATCAATGCAGACAATTAGTTCTTGAGACAGCACACATGATTTTAAAACGTTCAACTTTTTGCAGGGAATGCAAAGAGCAGTTGTGTTGTTAAGACAAACGATATTTACAACAATGTTATTATACATGTGAAAGGAATACATTACAGCACATGTTGCTTTGAAAGTGTCCTTTTAAGTTCCACGTTTCAAGACTTTTCTACTTGGAACAGCCATATATTTATTTTTTTGAAGTTCACATGTTCTTGCTTTAGAATACTACTACTCTCTACTAATACTCTCTACTACTGCTACTCTCTACTACTCTCTAATACACTACTCTCCCTCTTCCCTTCAGTTTAATTGCTCTACTTACTGTTTTGTTGGACGGATTCATAATTGTAAATTGCTTCTACTGTTATACTGTTATTATTATATGTATCTAGTTGTTAAAATGTGCAGCATTTTGTAGTAAAGCGCTATATAAACATAATAAATACAATACAATGCAATACTTTGCTCACAAAGGACTGGCCTGGAAAAGCTATGAGTGGAAAGTGTTTGAAAAAACATATTTTCAAAATGCACCTTAAACATGACCTTTTCCTCAAAGTGTGCTTTTTTAAACACATACATACTCTTTAGGCTACTGCTGTTTGTTTCCAAGCGAACTGTTCCTGTTTTCTGATGTATTGCAGTTCAAATATAGTGGCCATCTCAAGACTGCATTCCAGGCATGTTTTGGTGTGTGAAAGCAAGACCCATTACTGTTCTGCCTCTTTATTTTGTCACTACCATCTGACGACGAACTATATGCTTTGAGAGGGTGATGACAAAACTAAGATCATTCATTCATAAGAGGATGTCTCAGTGGGCCACCTCAGGCTGTAGATAGGCCTAGATGGTGAGAGGAGGTGCCAGGGAGCCTTATGATGATTTAGAGAGGGGGTGGGAAGAACAGACTCCGGAGGGAAGGCTACAGGATTGGTGCTTCTGCTTCTCTTCTGGCTGATTCCTACATTATCTGTGAAGAGCCCTGCTATTTCCTCCAGAAGATCGTGGATTATGGAACATGCTTATACGTATGTTAGACACCATCTTGAATGGAGCAGTACATGAAAATATATCAAATTCTTTCATAAACCACAGAGTGATTATGCTTGCTTGATTTAAATTTAGCAATGTATGAAATGTGCAATGTGCAGTTGGTTAAAAAAACACTCCCTAACTTGTTACTCATTTTACAATGATGATTATTTTTAAATTAGAGTAAGAATGACCCATTTATTGTACAACTTGGATTTCCATTTTAACCATCTACATTTAGGACTACCATCTGACGAAGAACTATATGCTTCCACGAAATTTTAGCAAATTATTTTCACATAGAGATCAATTAAGAGTATCAAACGTGCATTTTTGTGAATATCATTCTCACATACAGGTGGAAGTGCATAGTTCTGTTTCAAATACAATTTAGAAATTCATCTTAACGTTTTGTAGTTTCGAAATGCACAAGAGGAAATGTCACTAAAAGTCTATCAGTCTCTCTCTCTCTGTCTCTCTCTCTCTCTCTCTCTCTCTCTCTCTCTCTATCTTTCCCTCTCTCTTTCTCTCTCTGTGGGGGCAGATGTTGTTAGGCAGAAACCTGTGCAGTTCCCTCTGGGACCACTGCAAAAGATTTAAGACTACAGGTGTGGCTGAGCAGTCAGACTTCCCTCAAGAAGAGGTAGGCAGTATACAGAGTATTCACAATAGGTCAAAAGAACACAGTAGAACAAGCAAACACTGACCAGAGCTTTGTGTAAAAGAGATATAATTATTTATTTAAAACCACATCTAATAAAACACACTGGCACTAATATCAAGCAGTTCAAAAACACGGTCACTAAAAGATATACACTCCCTTCAACGATTAGTTAGACAAGTCTTAAGTAAAGCAACACTTATTTTCAGACAGCGGTGAGCGCTTAACAAAGTTGCCACTCTAATCAATCGGTTTAAAAGGGAGAGAAAGGCAGAGCAAAGATAGAAACAGATCCCAACACTTTCGGAAGAACACAGTAGGAGAAGAAGGCAGGTTAAAACCGTAAAGTCAAAGTTAACAAGGCCGGACCCACTTTAAGAGGCTCCGGTCGAAATGTGTCCAAGGTCACACGGTTCAAAGTGCCCAAAAGTCTAGCAATCAGTTCAGAAAGAGTTGGACCAAAAGAAAGGGACCAGTTAGATGGTCAAGGTGGCCAGCCCAGTCCAGAAGGATAAGGGATTATTATTATCTTGTAGCAATCTTTAGAAAGGGAGGCCTGGCGGACACGGTACCTTAAGGTGGTGAGAATACTCCAGCGGGGGCAGTTGTTCCTGGCAGCGGATGCAAATTGGTGCTTCGTCTGGAGGAAGAGAGGATCTCGTCGGGGAGGAAGACAGGAGTCCGTTGCACTGCCAGGGAAGAAACCAGCCGCAGAGTTCTCAGTTAAAAGGAGCGGTCCTTTTATTCGCGGTCCAGTGGTAAGGGGCTATCCGGTTGCCGGGGTGCTTGGCACGGGCAATTCGACCACAAGACATCCTGGGATGCGAGAGAAAGAAGGTAAACTGGTTGTGCCCACCAGTCAGGGGAAGAAGACTCTCCAGCCGGGAGATCTTCTCTGTCGTCGGGAAGTGGTGAGTCGGTTCCGCAGGGCTCCACCGGTGGTGTCGTCGTAGCAGGTCGGCTCAGCTTCTCCCTCGTCGGATTTTCAGGTCCTGTGGCAACTTCTAAAGTTCCAGTCCCAAAAGCCCTGCTTTTATGCAGCACACCCCCATTCACTCAGCCTAGCTGTCAATCAAACATGCTAAGTGGTGAGCCGGCCGGCTCACCACTTGGGCCAATCACACAAGAGTGCGACTTGAGTTACCAAGGTAACTCTGTCCAGGGTGCCTAAACCCCCTCCCACACCTCCTGTGGTACCCAGACAGAGTGGCACCACTTTTGGAGGCTTCTGTGGAGAAGCCCGCCAAAAAGTGGAACAAAGGGCTCGACTTGGGTTAGAGTCACAGAAGAGAACACAAACGCCATTTTAGAATCGAGTTCTGGCAAAAAATACCAACCAGCGAATTAATATTAAATAAATAAACCGGCGGTATGTTCGAGGCTATGAGAATTAAATAATTAAAGTTGGTAGCCTCGAACAATGGGAAAATCCCATAGAGATATATTCGCGGTCGAATATAAAAAGTAGTATCCACTGCCACCAGCCAAAACTCGATCAGGGGGAACGGAGATGTGCCCCCTCAAATAACAGACCCCGGGGCAATCGAATTGCCCCGACCAATACGTCCACAATAAGATGGTTTGTACTGGTTTCTGTTCATAATTTGGGACTAGTAAAGCCAATGGTGACTGTACATGCCCTGGGAGACAGTAGTCAGTCCCAGGGTATGGAGTCTATGGTGGGGTGTCACTATGACACCCCTGTGTCACTGCACTGAGGGTGCTGTGTAACACACGTAGTAAAAACACATGAGACCCTATGGAGTAAAATACCCCATAGCCCATAAAACACATTAACAGTCAAAGGAACCCCTCAATTCTTGTCCAAGAGTGTGAGGAAAAGAGACTCACTCTTGGCAGGAGAAAAAACAAACTCCAGAAATCCAGCAAAGCTGCTGGGGGACTCACTAGGTTAGGAAATTCAGCCTAAACAGATAATTCTCCCTAACACTCGCCCCCCCAGACTAAGGGACAGGAGGATTTAATCCACTCCTGGATGAATCTCATACCTCTAGTCGATGACATACATCCTAGAGAGACCATCAGCATTTTGGTGGTGACACCCTGACTTGTGCTCAATGGTGAAATCAAACCCTTGCAGGCAGATTGACCATCTCAATAGTTTTGGGTTTTCCCCTTTCATTTGCATTAACCATCTCAAGGGTTGGTGGTCAGTCTGAATGACAAAAGTGGAACCATACAAGTATGGCCTAAATTTCTTCAGAGCCCACACAATAGCAAAACACTCTCCTTCAATGGTTGCCCACCTTGTTTAAGGATCCTTCGGTTTTCTACTGATGAAGCAAATGGGGTGCTCCCTACCTTTCCCATCCAGTTGACTGAGGACTGCACCTATTCCTACATTTGAAGCATCTGTTTGCACAATGAAAGTTTGGTGGTAGTCAGGAGCTCTGAGTACTGGGGCTTGGCAAAGAGCCTTTTTCAGGGTTTCAAAGCCTGATTGCATTCCTCATTCCACCTAACCTTTTTAGGGAATTTAGGAGAGAAGATGACATTCAGTGGAGAAGCTATGGACCCATAGTTCTCAATGAAATTCCTGTAATACCCAGTGAGGCCGAGGAAAGCTCTCACCTGGGTTTGAGTAGTAGGTGTTGTCCAGTTTTGCACAGCTTCAACCTTACTGGGCAATAGCCTTATTTCTCCACCTCCTTCCTCATGTCCAAGGTAGACCACTTTACTCTGTCCAATCTGGCATTTACTTGCCTTTATGGTCAGATTGGCCTTTCCAAGAGCCTGCAAAACATATCTCAGGTGGTCCACATGTTCTTCCCAGGAATTGCTGAACACTGCTATGTCATCCGAGTATGCCATGCAGATGTCCTCCATCCCATTCAGAACCTGGTTTACCATCCTTTGAAATGTAGCAGGTGCATTTTTCAATCCAAAAGGCATAACCTTAAACTGGTATAAGACAACTTGGGTAGAAAATGCAGTTTTCTCCTTGGCATGGTCTGTCAGGGCTATTTGCCAATAGCCTGACTTCAAGTCAAATGTGCTGAGGAACTTGGCTGCACCAAGTCTATCCACCAACTCATCTGTCCTTGGAAAAGGGTGTGCATCAGTCTTAGTGACTGCATTAAGAGCTCTGTAATCCACACAGAATCTAAATTCTTTAGATCCTGCCTTTGGTACTAACACAACTGGGCTAGACCATGGACTAGTAGAGGGCTCTATTACCCCGAGATCAAGCATCTTGCTGACCTCACCTTTGATGTGGGTTCTTACATTTTCTGACATTCAATATCCTCTGCTTTTGACTGGCGGACATTCACCAGTGAGTATGTCATGCTGTCCCCAAGGGGTCAAGCCTGGTGAAAGTGAGAACAGGGAGGCAAACTGATTTAACATAGATTTGCACTCTTCCTGTTGCTCAGGTGTCAGATTTGAAGAGAGATTTACTCCTTCAATCTTTTCGTCTAAAGGTAAGCCTCTGAGGAGATCAGGAAGAGCTTCACTATTCTTCTTCTTCCTCTGATGATGCTAGAAGCAAAGCTTCTACATCAGGTCTGGCGACATACGCTTTTAGTCTGTTGGTGTGGAAGACTGTTGGAGCCTCCTTGGGATTGCCCAAGTCCACCAGATAGTTGACCTCTCCAAGTTTACCCACAACCTTGAAGGGTCCCATCCATATGTCTTGCAAGGCCCTCTGCCTTGTTGGAATCATAACGAGAACTAGCTGGTCCTGAGTGAACTCAACCATGTTAGCCTTTTGATCATGCTAGTGCTTGACCAATGCTTGTCCAGCTTTCAAGTTATCACTTGCTTCTGCCATCATTTGCGACATTCTCCTTCAGAGACCTATCACATAGTCAGTCACTCTGACTGGCTTGGGGGAAGGAGCACTCTCCAACCCCTCCTTGATCAGGGCCAATGGACCTCTGACCGGATGACCATAGAGAAGTTCAAAGGGAGAATAACCTACTCCCTCCTGAGGGACTTCTCAATAAGCAAATAGAAGGCATGGCAGTAGAAGGTCCCACTTTCTTTTAAGGGGGTCTTCTAAAGCACCTATCATGCTCTTCATGGTTCTGTTGAACCTTTCATGTAGTGGGACATAAAATTCGACCCCTGTCAGAGATTACTTCCTTAGGAAACCCAACCCTGGTAAAAATATCAAGGGGGCCTTAGCCACAGCCGGAGCTGTAACAGTCCTCATAGGAATTGCCTCAGGGTACCTAGTAGCATGGTCTACTACAACAAGTATAAACCTGTTGCCTGAGGAGGTTGGAGGATCAAGGGGACCAAAAATGTCAATCCCTACTCTCTCAAATGGGACTCCCACTACAGGGAGAGGCACTAAAGGTGCCACATTCTTGGAGCCAACCTTACCAGAAGTCTGGCAGGTGTGGCAGCTCCTGCAGTACATATCTACTTCAGCCCCCATCTTTGGCCAATAAAAGTAGAGTGAGAGCCTTTCCTTAGTCTTCTTGAAACTCAAGTGACCAGCCAAAGGAATCTCGTGGGCTAACTGCAAGAACTGTGGTCTGTTCTCTTGGGGTACTACAAGTCGTTTGTTGTCCCCAGGTGCAGACTCCGTTGGTTGACTGTAGAAGAGGCCATCTTTCCAGTGTAGCCTATATTTCCCAGGCTCTTGCCCTTCAGCCTGATCATCTGCCTGGTGGCGAAGACCTTCCAGAGTTGGACATTCTCTCTGTCCCTTACTGAAGTCTGCCCTGTTGGGTCCACCTTCTGCCAGACTGCAGCTCAGGAGGGTCAACAGGATCCAGATCTCCAATGAGTTCCTGGCCTTCTACTTGCTCTTCCTCAGAGTCTAGTTCAACCACACAGGGTTGTACCTCCCTCTCAGCCTCAGCTGGAGGGGGAGTTACTGGTGTAACTTTGGACAACCTAGTGGACGTCCTTGTTGGCTGCACTGGAGTGCTGGCTGTGAGCTTCTTTTTAGAAATTTTAGGTTTCCCTTTTTCTTCTAGTTTCTTAGAGACAGCAGCTGACATCTCCAGTGGAGCAGGAGTGATCTATTTCTTCATCATCTCCTTGGGAGCACCTCTCATGGTTCTCTCCCTTGCAGGTCTGGTGAGCTCCTGTAAGCTTTTACTAGGAGGTCTGGGGGTATGTGACACTACTCCAAGAGTTTTCAAGACATTACCCAACAGAACCCTTCCTGGCACCTCACTTTGCATGCTGACAGGTATCTTCACAGTCATGTCATTACACTGGATGAGAACTGGTAATTGGGGAAGCATCTGCACAGGCCCTCCAGCTAACTTGGTGAGGCGTTTGGGTGCCTTAGCAACATCCTCAGCCTGAAAAAACGATTTGTCCACCACAGTTATGCTGGCCTCAGTGTCCCTAATGGCAGGAGTCTCCTGACCATTCACCTGGACACTGTCCTTATAATACTCTTTAGTATTATCTGGGATAGAATTATAGACATCTAAGTTCTGTTGTTCCCACAAACCCAGAGACACTAAAGAAACACTGGCTGAGACTCCAATGGGTTCATCAGCCAGCAATAGAAAGTTTCCACTTGCCATTTGTACTTCCTCCTCTGGAGCGATGGCTACGGAGACAAGCTGGACCCCTGAAGGTTTACCCTTACATCTGGGATCTCCTTTCACATGGTCAGTAGAGCCACAAACAAAGCATTTACCAAATGCTTTCTGGAATGGTGGCTTGTTCTGACCTCCTTCTGGTTTGGCACCAGAAGGTACACTAGCCTGATTTGGTTTCCCTTGTGGCTTACCCCTTTGGTTTTGTTTGGGGCCCTCTTTGGAATTGGAATTATTAGAATTCTCTTTGGAGTCCTTTTTTGGCTGTTTTCCCTCATCCTTTTTCTGAGTAGCCCCAGAATCCTTGTGAGTGGCCATGTCGGCAACCCACAAGTCAGCAGCCTTAGCTAACTTCCTGGAATCCAATTCCTTTGAATCAGCCAAGTGCTGTCTGAGCTCAGGAGAGCAGGCATCATAAATTGACTCCAACATTACAAGATTCTTAATTCCTTCATAAGCGTTAACCCTGTAACCCTTAATCCATCCCTCTAAGTTTTTCAAACTTTCACTCACCCAGGTAGCCCAGGGGGTACCATCATGCTTTTTGAGGGTCCTAAACCTCTTAAGGTACTGGGAAGGGGTTTTTCCAAATCTAGCTATTAAAGCTAGTTTCACACATTCATAATCCTTCTTATCCACCTCCCCCAACTCCATTACCACATCAGTTGCAACAGGGGGAAGTCTAGAGAACAACCAGGGAAGTAACTCATTCCCTGTGATGTCCTGGAGCCCATGATTATACTCAAACATTTTTAACCAATCCAACACATCCAACTTAGGTTCATATATACCCACTAATTCCTTAGGCATCCGGGGTCTTTTGGGACTGGAACTCCTAGAGGAACCAGAGGAGAGAGAAGCATTTTCCACAGACAACTTCTTCATTTCTAGTTCATGATTAAGCTCTATTTCTCTGAGTCTTAACTCAGCTTGCTTCTGCTCAGCCTGGGCATTCATTCTTTTGAGCTCTAGCTCTTGGTTTCTTTCAGATTGAGCAATACAATGTTTGTACTCTAATTCAAGGTTCATTTTTTTCAAGTTCAAAATAAGCAGGGTCACATGTAGGACCTGGTATAGGCCCAGTAGGTACAGTAAGTAAGGCAGACAGAGGCTCAGAGTGGCTAACTTCATTAGGTTCACTTTCCTCTTCTGACTCATTATCAAGACTTTGATTCAGATCAATACCATCGCTGTTTTCTACATTTGCTGGATGGGGGTCTGTAGATTCCTCTGTACCACCCAGACTTTGGTTTTCTAACAATCTTTCTATAAGTTCCATTTTCTTGCCCTTCTCAGAGAGATTCTTATGTCTACACAATACTTTTTAGCAATCAGAAGTTTTGGCAGACAATGATTCTAGGGTATAACTCTCCATAGCAGACATAGTTAGAAAATCAGCTTTTTAGTGCTAAGCTTTGTGGTTAGCTGTCCTAAAGTATTCAAAAAAGCACACTAAAGTGTATACTCAATCCAATCCCACCGCTGTACACCAGTGTTAGGCAGAAACCTGTGCAGCTCCCTCTCGGACCACTGCAAAAGATTTAGGACTACAGGTGTTTGGCAGTAAACCCACTTGGTAGCAGTCTGTACCACACGGATTCACTTGGTAGCTGTGGCTGAGCAGTCAGACTTCCCTCAAGAAGAGTTAGGCAGTATACAGTGTATTCACAATAGGTCAAAAGAACACAGTAGAACAAGCAAACACTGACCAGAGCTTGGTGTAAAAGAGATATAATTATTTATTTAAAACCACATCTAATAAAACACACTGGCACTAATATCAAGCAGTTCAAAAACACGGTCAATAAAAGATATACACTCCCTTTAACGATTAGTTAGACAAGTCTTAAGTAAAGCAACACAGATTTTCAGGTCCTGTGGTGACTTCTAAAGTTCCAGTCCCAAAAGCCCTGCTTTTATGCAGTAGACCCCCATTCACTCAGCCTAGCTGTCAATCAAACATGCTAAGTGGTGAGCCGGCCGGCTCACCACTTGGGCCAATCACACAAGAGTGCGACTTGAGTTACCAAGGTAACTCAGTCCAGGGTGCCTAAACCGCCTCCCACACCCCCTGTGGTACCCAGACAGAGTGGCACCACTTTTGAAGGCTTCTGTGGAGAAGCCCGCCAAAAAGTGGAACAAAGGGCTCGACTTGGGTTGTAGTCACAGAACAGAACACAAACGCCATTTTAGAATCGAGTTCTGGCAAAAAATACCAACCGGCGAATTAATATTAATTAAATAAACCGGCGGTATGTTCGAGGCTATGAGAATTAAATAATTAAAGTTGGTAGCCCATAGAGATATATTCGCGGTCGAATATAAAAAGGTGTATCCACTGCCTCCAGCCAAAACTCGATCAGGGGGGATGGAGACATCCCCCCTCGAATAACAGACGCCGGGGCAATCGAATTGCCCCGACCAGTACGTCCACAATAAGATGGTTTGTACTGGTTTCTGTTCATAATTTGGGACTAGTAAAGCCAATGGTGACTTTACATGCCCTGGGAGACAGTAGTCAGTCCCAGGGTATGGAATCTATGGTGGGGTGTCACTATGACACCCCTGTGTCACTGCACGGAGGGTGCTGTGTAACAAACATAGTAAAAACACATGAGACCCTATGGAGTAAAAGACCCCATAGCCCATAAAACACATTAACAGTCAAAGGAACCCCTCAAATCACGTCCAAGAGTGTGAGGAAAAGAGACTCACTCTTGGCAGGAGAAGAAAACAAACTCCAGAAATCCAGCAAAGCTGCTGGGGGACTCACTAGGTTAGGAAATTCAGCCTAAACAGAGAATTCTCCCTAACAGATGTGCATGCGAGCGTGCACACACGCATGGTTGCTAGTATTTTCACAGACTGACAGAGTGAGAAAGTACATTCAAATCAGCTAGATGCTGGGTCAGTAGCTGCAGTGTTTTAAGTGGGCCCGGCAGTCCACAAACAGTGGGGCTGAGCCAGGACCCTCCAGGGCCCCCTTGTCCCACCACAACATTGACGGGACACATTATCCCGCCGTGGCCGTAGTCGCGACGGGAGATACACCCTGCCATTTTCGAGACAGGCAGTGTGACCGACGGAAAAGTGCCTGGCTGGCACTTTTGTCACTCACTGTAACTTCCTCTTGTGATCCCTCATGTGAGGGGTCACAAGAGGAAGTTAGTGTCCTTTTGTTTACCCCTGCCCAGGAGGGAGTGACACAAAGCACATTTTGGGCAATACATTAAAACATAATGCACTACTATCTAGACGTGATGTTTGGCAACCTTAATTATAAATAAGCCATTCAAAATGATGACTGCAAAGCAAATGGAATGATGTTGAAGCCAATCACAGCTGGCATGGACAACATCATACTAATGTATTAGGTACATTATTATTTTTCCAGCAATAAAAAAAATAACATCCTGGGATCTTGACTTCATAATTGCAATATAGAGGCAAATTCCTTTAATTTTTCAATCGGGATTATATACTTATATGTCCAATTAAAGAAATGATTCTTGCGAACATTAAGTAATGTTTTTTTATTATCGTCTATATTACTGTTACTTAGACAACAGTAATACAATACACAGGATTATTGACCAGAATGTATTGTTTTCCAAAATAGATGAATCTTTCCAGAAAAAAGAGCTTGGATATCTATCTATTCTATTTATGGGATAAGGTTAGGAAGTAAGTAACAGAGATTAGTTAGGTAAATAACTGTTGTTTTAACACTTATAACTCTACTGTAGAGTATGGATTGTCATTAGTTGCCAATTCGATTGGAATCGGTTGGCAATTCAGAAATACTGACACCAGAGCATCATATTTGTGTTTTATTAAAACCTGGGCCAACACTCACATTACAATTGGGAGTGTTATAGTAATGATATTTTACAAAATAAGATTCAGTAAGTCAACACAAATGCATACAGAATGGAATTTAATATAAATAACTATACAACATTTGATGGATCTAGGAGGAAATAATATAATAATTGAGCTCATGAATGAATTCTGGTAATTCTGGTAAATATGCTGTCCATACTGTTGAATAACATATTTCCTTTCCTTTTCCTTGTTTCTTTTCTCAGTTCCAATGTATCATTTTCCTTTGCATGTATTTGTCTTTCTCTCCAGTCACTGTCTTTGATTTGATTTGATTTTCTATTGAATGAACTCAAAAGCATATATTTTTGGTAACATTTATCCAATTTAAACAGCCTAAAATAAACAAATAATGAATGCCTTGAAAAAGCATGGGTGGTGAAACATGTGTAGTCGGTGGGGTTGGTTAATCTGAGGATTGCATATATGATTACATTTTCTTCTGATGGAAATCCCCCTATTTAAGAAAAGTAAACATTATATTTCTTTCATTTTTTAATAAACATTTTGATTTCACGAGAGTTGTGGTGCTTTATTGTTAGAGGATTAGTAATAGCGGTGCCCTATTTTTTCAAATACAAGTTGTTCTAAAAAGATATTGACTAGTGCAGATACTTGTATAGGGCAAGCGTGCCTTTACTGACTAAGGTGCACAGCAATTTGATAATATAAAGCTACACACATGCATATTAATATATTAAATACAGGCATGTGGTATAATTGGTTCAATCCGTTCTTTAGATTAATTATACACTTGTGAATCATAGGAAGCATACAAATGCATGGTATCAGTAAATTTGCACAAGAATAAATGTACCCTCTGCCTGTGTCAACAGTGCCTCATCTGCCCAAAATTGTATTTGATCTCTAATCACAATGTTGGCAAGAATCATTTTATATCACGAGGACTTCTCAAAATATGTGCTATCTGACACTTGCCTAGGTGCATCTCTGAAATAGTAATCTGTTTTAAATAAATATAATAATATATTCACCCCTATCTGATGGTTTTATCATAATATAATCATCCTCTTGCAGGATTTGTAAATCCTTTTGTTCCGAAACAGTCAAATCTGATTTTCTAGTACTGCATACTTGGGATAATTTCTGAAGGTAAAGTGTGATTAGATTTCCGAAAATATCAGTACAAAGCCACCTTTTTAGATTCGGTGTAAAAAGACATAAAGGTTTGCAGCTTCAAATGGGAGCATGGTTGGTGCTGATTCCAAGATATCTTGCAAACATGGGTGATCTGTATTTTGCAGTGTTGTTTCATGATTTGGAGAACAGGCAGTATTCAAAGTATTCAGATCCCCAATATTCATACTTTCAATCTCAGTGTTCACTTCAGAAAATGTATTCACCCCAGGATTATGTAAACAATATTTATTACCTTTAATTTCCTCATGAATTAAGAAACATCTATTATATCAGTACCAACTACATGATTTCTTTAAAATCATTTGCAGAGAATATTTTGTTAAGGAAACATTTAAAACGAAAAAACATTGAATTTGAATGTCTTTTTTATTTTGGGTGGGGGTCTCCCCCAATCCCTCTCTTTACCTGTGCTTTTCACCCCACCCTTGCGCCCTCCCCACCCGTTTTAACCTCTTACCACACCCCATATAATTAAAACAATGTATGTATTTTTGTTATAATTGTTTCGTTAAAAAATAATTCTCTGTTTTTTTGTTACAATCACTGGATAGCAAATCTCTTAGAAATAGAGAAACCATTTAATAGAAGTTCTTTCTCAGTGTCTTTTAAATCATAGTGTGGGGTGTTAACACTGTTTCCGATGTTCAGTCACCAATCTGTTCTTCTCCTTCTGTTGGAATTTCACACGGGTCACCATTCCTTGGGGTTCTTGCTTTTGTTCTCTGTTGATCTTTTTCCTTTACTCTTCCGTCATGATCCTCTTTATGTTGGTTTTTATCCATTTCTTCAGCTTGCAGCAAAAAGACCAGAGCACAGTGTCTAGGTGTGAGGTTTGAAGCATTAAAAACGGGCACAATTGTTCGGTTCAGAATGTTACAATAAGCAGGGCAATACAGAACAAAATGGGTGATGTCCTCGAAAGGGTAATCACGGAGTAGACAGTTTGTCTCCTTGGGGAATCCCCTCAATTGTTCCGTGCCAGCTGTGAGCATGATAAGATTGAACCAGGCTCTAGTAATGGCCCATCTGTCTGATCTCTGGTTGCCAAACGCAAGAAACAGCTGCATTCCCTCCACCCTGCTCATTGGAGCCAAGTTTGCTGTAACCTGCAGTCTCTGTGTTTCACTCTGGGCCTTAGAAAATGTAACAGCACTTTCCTCATGGAGGTTCCTCTCCTGGATGCTCAAAAGGTTTGGTAGGAGGAAAAGCGCAAAAGCATTCATCTCAACCAGTCTAGACTGAATATATTTTAACCAAGGAATGTTAGTGTGGCCCCTACTCTTTCATAATGTTCCCCAGTATGTAATGGATCAAGGACACCCTGTCATTAGCCCACAGCCTAAGCCAAAATAGCACCGGGGCCAACAACTAGTCGCCCTTGATCTGACTTAGTCCCATCTCTGTGTGAACAGCGTATTAGGGGGCATACAGAGGAAGGCCCAACAAGCCATTAAGAAATGTATTCTCCTTGGTTTTTAGTGCAGAAACGTTTTCAAAGTCCCCAAGAAATGCACCATAGTTACTGGATGCCCTGGTTGTAGCCTTACAGATGTCCAGAATCATGATCAATGGTTGTCCTTGGCACCTCGCCATAAATCGGGACAAACCTCCCAGAGATTGACCCACCGTAATAGTTTGCCTATTAATGTGTGCCTGGCCCGTGACCGAAGGTGTAAAGCAAATGCCAAGATAATCAAAGTCATGGACACAGGGTATCACTGACCCATCGCTTACCAAAGGTCGCATTTTGATAGACTTTCTCCCATACCCACATGCCATTACTGCTGACTTAGATGTGTTGATCTTCAGGTCTAGGGAAGGATAAACCTGGTGTATTCTGCTATCAATATCTGGAGGGATTTGGTGTCCTGGCAATAAGGACGGTGTCATCTGCATAAGCCAACAGCGTGAGGGCCCGATTTCCCTTGTGCAGAACAATGCAGAACAATGCAACTACTATAGTGTCACATGTACCATATCAGAGCCAAGCCAGCTGACAAAGAGTGCAACTCTAACTAATGTCAAACAATGCATTACTGAATTAAGAGTGTAGCAACTCTGAAGCATTCATATATATTCTCTGGAGGTCTTCATGATTTGAGTTCATTACATGTTTGCCATTGCGTACGTAACGCAACAAAGTTAGAGACTAATGAATTTTGGATGCGATTGATGTCAGGCAGCCAAATTTCACTTATTCTAGCATTATGTCAGTTTTGATGTGATGACTTTCAATTGGCAAGCTAATGAGTGAAACTTATAGTATTGTAATTTGTTTATAATGTTTGTGAAAGGTTTGTTATAAACCATAACACAATAAAAAAAAGACTATATTAATTGGCTCCTTCAGATAGCAATAGAGGGTACCAGAAGAGACTCGCCCAGGTGCTAACTTGGACTTATGTAGGACAATGCAGCTACCAGCGTGGGCGGTGACATTGTTTTTGTGGTTAAGATACTGTGGGATTAAGAAAATGAAAGGCCACAGGAGCACTGGTGTAGTAGGTGGGCCCACAGTCCCTCGCTGCAGGGGGGCCAACCCCACCACGTACAGCGGGGGACAGCCTCAGCCCTCACATTGACTAAAATCTGGGTGAGGACTGGGCTGAGGCCAACTGCGTCTGGCTGGTGGCATGAGAAGGGGCGCTCCGCCTCTGACTCCAATGTGCATGTCAGACAAAAACTAGGAAGCTGTCTCTGCTTACTGGTTCCCGTCTGCATGGAGGCCTGGAGTGACTGAGCATTGTGTCTGACCTTCTGAAGATGCCATGGGAGACAGGTAAGAAAGCCTTTTTAGTTTTGGCTATTAGGTGGGGCTTCCATCAATGAGTCAAAACGTTTGCATTAGAGTACAGCTAGGGAGAAATTGCGTAGGAGGAGGGACACAAAGCTTGTAGGTGTTGTTTCTTTATTTACCCACCCATTGACTGCCCATTAACATGTTAATCCCTATCGCCATTCCAATCTGGTTCCTGCCTCTCCCCACCAAAACACATCCTCCTGGGATCTCTTTGAGCAAGCGTTTTCAAGCCTTACCATCAATCTTTGTGCTGAAAGTGCCTGCCAGTGTTTTTTTCAAAGCAGTCTTCAGAGAGTTAATGACTTAATTCGAACTGTAAACATGTAACTTGTGTAATAAAGATGTCAAGCAAGTCTGTCTTCAGCCACTCTATTTATAAGCACTATGAGTGCCCTTCACTGAAGTCCTGTTAAAAACAAGGATTGGCAAAGCCAACAGTTTTGGCTTGCACATAGGTAGTAGACATATGCAAGTCACTGCTATGCCATGCCAAGGTACTCACACCATTTTGCAGCTGCTACCATTGATGACCAGTAAACACCACTACTGCAGTGCCAGGCAAATGCCATTGCCATGCCTACACAAAATCCCAGACTGTTGGCTTGCTAATGGTTGTTTTGCATATGTAGTGTATGTGTTTATTATGCATGTATGTGTACTTGTCAGATGTGTTTGTATTTATATTTCTGGATATGCATGTGAATAATGTGTATGCATATATCAGTGTGAGTGCATGTATCATATGAGTAAGAATTCAGTGTGTGAATGTTCTGGGTGGGTCGATGTGCATATGGAGAATGCAGTGTGAATGTTCTCAGTCTATGTGTGAATTAATGTGAGAGAAGGTGTATTGGTGAGTGACTAGTGGGTGAATGGATATGAATGAGATTGTGTGTGCATGTGTGTATGTGTGTGTGTATGAAAGCTCTTGGTGTGTGCATATGTGGAGAATGCAATTTGAATGCTCTGGGTACACGTATGAGTGAATGGGAGAGAATGTGTATTGGTAAGAGACTTCTAGGTGAATGGATATGAATGTGATTACATGTGCTTGCAAGGTGCTTCAGGCCTGCTGGACAGTCAAGCAGTGGTGACATTTCCTAAAAATTACATGGCATGTTTTAATGGCATTAATGGGCAAAGCCAACTTAATGAGTGTTATTATGTGGATGGAGTGGCATTTTGGTGATGACAGTCTAGCCATTCCTTACTGTGGCATGACATTTTTTTTTACTTGGAATCTATGATAAAGCAAGCATGATATGTGTTGTTTCATATCTAAACTGCATTTTAGGTCAGCCAATGTAGCTATTTATTACTGTGTTATGACATTTTGTACTGTGCATCTGTGATGAAGAAAGCATGATAAGTGTTATTACCTGACTATACAAGCATTAGTGTACAGCGTATCTAGCCATTTCCTACTGTGGCATGACATTGTGTACTGGACATCTATAATAAAGCCAGCATAATGAGTGTGATTATGTGGCTAGGCGGTTATTTTGTTGTAGCAGGTCTAGCCGTTTCTTACTGTGTCATGACATGTTTTACTGGCCACCTTTGATAACGCAAGCATGATACGTGTTACTACGTATCTAGGCTTCCATTTTAGGGCAGCCAGTCTACCCATGTCTTACTGTGTTATGACATTTTGCACTGGGCATCTATAAGAAAGCAAGTAGGATAAGTGTTAAAGCGTGAATAGACTGGCCTTTTTTGTGCAGCCAGCTTTTATATTTCTTACTGTGGCATGACTTTTTCTTTTACTGGGCCTCTATGAGAAATCAAACATGGTAAGTCATTTTATGTGGCTAGATTGGTATTTTGGTACATCCAGTCTAGTCATTCCTTACAGTGGCATGACATGTTTTACTTTGCATCTATGATAAAGCAAGCATGATAAGTGCGGTTATGTGGTTAGACTGTCATTTTGTTGCAGCTAGTCTAGACATTTCTTGCTGTGGCTTGGCATGCTTTGCATTATAAGTGTTATTACATAGCTAGATTTGAATTTTGGGGCAGGCAGTCTATCTATACTTTGTCATGACATTTTGTACTGGGAATCTTTGATCCAGCAAGTATCCTAACTGTTATAGTGTGAATAGACTGGCCTTTGGGAGCAACCGGCCTAGCCTTACTGTGGCATGACATGTTTTACTGGGCATCTATGACACATCAAACAAGATAAGTGATTTTATGTGTATAGACTCGCATTTTGGTGCTGCCAGTCTAGACAGTCCATACTGTGGCCTGGCATTCTTTACTTGCCATCAATGATAAAGCAAGCAGAAGTGTTGGTTCATAGCTAGATCGCATTTTTGGTGCAGCCAGTATAGCCATTTATTACCATGGCATGGCATTTTTTACTGGTCATCTATGATAAATCAAGCATGATAAGTGTTATTACGTGGCTACACTAGCATTTTTGTGCAGCCAGCCTATTTCTTATTGTGGCATGACATTTTTACTAGGCGTCTATGAGAAATCAAGAATGATATGTGCTATTATGTATCTACAATGGCCAACATTGGAGCCAGTTTGGAATTTTTAATTATGGCATGATATTTTTAATGGCAAAGCCATTAGAAGTATGTTCTTATTTGGAGGCATTTGCATATATTGGCAGGGCCAGTTCGACATGTTTTCTTATAGTATCATTGCTGGCATTATTGCGCAAAGCAAACATGAATATGTTCTTATATTGTAATGCTGGCATGTATTGGTGCAACCAGCATGGAAATGTGTGGGCACAGCCAGCAATCATTTTTTTATACTGTTATATATTGTGGGTAAAGGTATGAACAAGCAATGTGAAATGCTCCTGTGTACTTTTGGTGGTTTGTACCTGCTGGATTTTATCATGAGTTACCCTGCAAAACCGATTGTAAACTGCCTGTCTTTTTAGCCACTTTTTCACAGAAGGTGTGCTGTATAATGCCCCATTTTAAGACATTATTGAAAAACTGTTCTCTTGGGGAGAACCCCCGCTCCCCACCCGATGCCCTCTTTATTGTATCTGGCACCCTCGCTATGATCAGTTGCTCTTGTGTATGTGTGGGAAATATTTATGCCCCTCTAATTAAAAAATTCACTAGCCGCCACTGGTAGCTGGTACATTTGGATGCCAGGGGCCTGGCATCGCCCCCTTGTTTTTACGCTAGATGAAATATGTAGCCTTTGATTAAAAAACATACTTACATTTTCCGTGCAGTGCAGTGCAGTGCACGCACGCGCCGCAGCAGCATGACTAGCATGGGAATTGAGCAAGCGTGGTGGTCTTGGCCGGCCCGGAGTGTGTCAGGGCCTGTGCTTCGTTGAGGAGCTTTGAGAGCCTCTCAGCATGGCTTTTGGGGGGGGGGCGTGAATTTTGGGTTAACTCAATGCACAGGGGTCTCTCCCTAAAGAGTCATACAGTAAAAAAGAAAATGGTATAGTGCCCCATGTGTGTAGGGTTCAGGGAGCCGAAGGGAACCCCCAATACAGGAGTTCACCCAGAAAATAATGCAGGGGAAAGGATACCTGATCCGGCAAAATTAAAGTGAGCACGCAGAACCTTCTTGAATCGGATCCTGGTGTCTACTGAAGCACTGGAAGGAAACACCATCCTCAGCTGAGGAAAAGAAAACGTGTTTGTAAGCGATTTGAATAGGAGTGGTGGAGCAGTGGCTGGGAGGTGTTCTTATGTATTCTAAGACAGGCTAGTCAAACTTGCGCAAATGCCAGTGCCCTTTATGGCCTCGCCCTTTCACCTTTGCACCTTGTCTCCCATCATGTAAAACAAAGCTGAGAGTTTCAAACCCACGCTGCTTGGTGATAATTGAGCAGAGGCACGCTAGCCCTGCAGCTGCAGGCATGCCACTGATTAAGCACCTTCTTGTACATTCGTTGTCAGGGATGAGCAGGGGGTTCGCATTTTTGCGCTTGTCCGTTTCAGCTCCTCCGGTTTGTGCAAACACATGTGTGCGCTGAAACATCTGTCACCCTTGTGGCCACATTACCCTGTCGTGTTCATCTTGTTCTGCACTGTGTAAACACTTACGTTCTCAGCCAGCAAATGTCCAACCTGATGACCCGATAAAGTTTTAGTAAGTTTTAGTAAGTAAAGTTTTTCGTGCTTGGCTCAACTACAGGTCATTTTGCACTTGTGTGCAGTTTTGGCGGCTTGAGATTCTGCAGAATTTTACTATATAGGCTCAACGTTTACTGCGGGGATGTTGCTCTTTTGTAGTTGTACGTGTAGAAGCAGACGGCTCGAGTTTCATTGCTCCCTAAGCATGTGGAGTGAATGAGGTTGTTATTGTTTAGCATATTGTTTTTACGTAACAAAGGCACATGTATTCGACAATATCACAAAAATACAGTTATCTCTCATCGGTGAAATGACACGGGCATGTTGGGATGTAATGGGGCTCATTCTAGGTTTGCCGGATACCTGGCAGAAAATCCAGCAGGATACCAGCAAACGCATTTACTTTTACCGCCACTTGGTCCGGCGAAATTACAGCCGGATTACAAGTGGCGGTAAGGGAGGTAAATCCCCATTCCATGGAGTCCCAGCAGACTCCATGGGGGGATTTGGCTGTGTTGCTGGCACCGGCAATACCGGTGCCGGTAATACAGGCTATTTTTGCCTGTAAGGCGCCTGACTTAGATCAGGTGCCCCACCAGAAAACTTGTAGTTTGCCGGTCTGGAAAAGTGCAGGTAATGTTATTACCGGCACTTATTTTCCAGCCCAGCAAACTTGGAATAAACCCCAATATGTTATTCAGTGCCTTCGGCCAGAATAACTGAACCCAAAAGGTGCGAGTTCCCATGAGAAACTGTGGTTTAACGATCACAGCTTCATCCCTGATTCAAAAGAAGAAACCCTGGCTCCACAAATCAATGCAGGTGGTCTGCTGTATCACCCGGTGACCCGAGTGGGAGAGCACGAGGTTGTAGTCCTGGGCAATAACACCCGACGCGGGCATGTCAACAGGAACACCGGTTTCCATTTCACAAATCATCTGTATGCATTCTGGGAGCTGTAGTCTTGGTTCATATGAGCTTAATCTAGTCCTATTTGACTGAAATAGTGGAATGCAACGACTTGTAAAAGGGAGTCCTGCATCAAACCATTCCTTCCACAGTCAACCAGTTCACCTCATTTGTCGTCATTGTTTTAACAGTTGGTCCCTAACCCCAACATATTGCAGATGTAATTTCTTAATTATCCAAACTACCTCCCAGAATGTTGAGAGTGGTACCATAGCGTTAAATTGATTAATATTGCCTCTTCATTTTTGGCATTTATGACCCTGTGAACAATATTTTATTAATCGATATATTCCCTATTTTAGGAGATACGTGGTTTAATCAAGGAGCAAAGAAAAAAGCTAAAAAGTCCCCTCAATTTTAGAAACCATACATATACACATTTAGGGGAATGCCTTGACATCATTTAGGACTGCATCTTGGTGGTCACTCATTAGAAGAGAGTGTGACCAAAAGTCGTTGTGGTTGGTATCGATGAAGCCCAATATCGCATGAATCAAGATAGACATGGGAGACCCCGAGAACTCCCAAACGGAACCTGGACAGGGATGCTTTAAAAAAAACATTGTGATACCCCATAGCCACAAGAATGCAGTGACCATCTAGAGCTATGACGCGGCTACATGAGAAAAGGGAGACCCTGGAAATAGTAAAAATAGCCAACAGGCAGTAAATAATTTTAGCTTCAAATGATATTAAGGATTATTTGGTTTGGTCTCACGGTAAATCCCAAAGATGCCCCATTGAGAGAGCTGGGTTTGGCTGTTTACCATTGGGCAATTTACTGGCAAGAAGATCGGACCTGGGCCTCCAGGTAAGGGCCCTGTGTGTGGGGCAGTGATGCAGGATGTAGCACCTTTCCTCTTCTTCTGCCCTGCATACACAGCACTAAGAAGGTGGTTGTTGGTGCCAGTCTTCAGAGAGAATAGCTTCACGCAGTACCGCCCATCTTTATATTTTTTATTGAGTGGTAAATAACCATTGATAGCCTGGGTGTTATGGTAATACATGCACGAGTCTCTTTAGAACCTCGTGCATGTATATTCCATTTGAGAGTCCCTCGCCAGTTGGTGCCTCCACTGTGACTACCCCGGGGGCCTCGAATAAAGCTCTTACTCACCTCCATTTAAGTGTGCCTCTTTATTACAATGGCGACGAGGCACCGTACCCCGAGGCCCCCGGGAGCGTATCATGCCACCTGACTGCGAGCACAGCCCCCCCCTTCCGCTGACTTCTGCTGACAGCTGACAGGCAGGCCGCTGCGGGCGCTGCCAAGAGAGGCCTCGACATCCTTTCCCCCCACCTTCAGTTCTATACTGTAAAGGGTGCCGCTCCTCCCCACTGGGAGTTCAGAGCGGCGCACATTGCACTCCTGCCCTACTCCAAAACTGCTTCAGACAGCAGGAGCTGTCCATCTATCAGGTCAGAGGAGGGGGGAGGACGAAGTGAAACTTACACTTTCCTTTCATTTGGCATTTTTTGTGTAAAACGGACGAGGTGAAACGTGCGCTTTCCTTTTGCTGGCATTTTTTTTTTTTGTTTTGTGTAAAACCCTCACCGCTGCCCTGAGCAGAACCCTGCATCATTTTCAAAAGCTGCTAGCTGTTGCCCAGCAACGCACACACAGCATTAGCAGTCTTCATTCTCTCAATGGCTACCCTGACCTTCCGGGACTGATTACTCACTATCTTGGTCCATTGTGACATCACAACTGAACATTCCATCAGGTCTTCCCCTAACCAGCCAACCTGCGCTCCCAGCCCACTGTGAGGTCACAATCTGTACTAAGGACCATCCATCACTGAAGCCTAAAGACTCTGCAGTACAGATACACCTGGGCATTCTCTGAATGGGGTCCCACCCTGCCATTCAAGCAATTCTATAAAGACTGTATCCCAGCGCCTCCTTGCTAACTGCCAACAGTACTGCAAACCTCTGCCTATCACTACAGCAACGGGTGCCACCCAACGCCATTCCTCACCACTTACAACATAAAATCAGGCACACCACCATGCAGGGCGTTCCGCCTCCCACCAAGTTTCTTCCATGCCCTGGGAGCCCAACCTGCCCATGGGAACAATGGATCGATGGATTCCACGTCTACCTCAGAGCCATTGGGGGCAGCAAATTCAATGATGACCTCAAGGAGGCGACCCTTTTGAACTGTATAGGGGCAGAAGCACTGAGACTTTTCAGGACCCTTCCCGAACCCGGCAACATGGGAGGAGATGGCAACCGCAAGTTTGACATAGCATTGGCCAAACTCACCAGTCATTTTGGCAACAAGACCAACGTAGTACTGGAAAGATACAGGTTCTTTTCCAGAAAGCAGCTCAAAGGCGAGTCTATTGATTCATACATAGCATCCCTCAGGGCGCTTATGTCAACCTGCAGTTTCACAGGTGTCTGTGATGAGTATTTGAGAGACCAATTGGTGCTGAATGTGGCTGATCCACGCATCCAACAAAAATTGTGGCAAACCAAAAATCCCACCCTGGACCAAGCCACGGAGATAGCAAGGAGCATGGAATTGGGAGATCGATGCATGAGGGAAAGACGTGACCACACGACCAGTGTGGAGATCAAATGTGTCAGCCCTGAGTTCGAGCCTTACGAGCCTCTAGTAGCAGCAGTAAGAAAGGCTCTGCCATCAAGGGGTTCGAAATTTGGCTCAAACAGAGCGAGGACATACAACTCCCAGAATCCAACGCGCTGCCAGAGGTGCGGATGGTACAAGCATGCAAATCCTGACAAAGAATGCCCCGCCATCGCTATGGAGTGTTATAAGTGCAGCCAGATTGGACACTTTGCCAAAGTCTGCAAGAACACACGGGGAAAGACAACCAGATATGGCGATCTGACCAGGCGACCTTTCATCAGACCGTCCTCTGTGAGAGTCATTGAAAGTAACCAAGAGCACAATGACATGTTATCTATCAGTCCAATGCAACAAACGGTACAAATACTCACTGTAACATCCCAACAACAGAGCAACGGGCCCTGGGTCAAAATGCAAATCAACGGCATATCATTACCCGTAATGGTAGACACTGGCTCCCCCTACACCATCGTGGATCTCAAGACCTTTTTGAGTGTACTCTCTGGCAAGATACATGACCTGCGAAGAACTTGTGTAAGAGCTACCGGTTATGGAAAAACACCCATCGAGATAATGGGATATGTGTGGGTGAACTTCAAGTTCCATGACAGAGAAAGATATTGCAAACTCTTTGTAGCCAAAGATGGCTCCTCCGTCGTGGGATGGGAAGAACAAGCCGCCCTTCGATTAAGAATACACCCTGGAGAAGAAATCCCTGTGCTGAGTGTGCTCAATAATGATATGGACATCAAATCTAATCTAGCAAAACAATTCCCCAAGGTGTTCTGCGACAAGATTGGACTCCTAAAAGGTTTCCAACACAGAATAATCCTCAAAAGAGGTGCTGTCCCAGTGGCCCACCGAGTCCGCAGTATTCCCTTTGGAACAAAAGAGGCGTTGAAGAAAGAACTTAAGCGCCTCTGCGATGAAAATATCATACAGCCCATCGAGAGTTCAGAATGGCTTGCCCCTATTGTCTTAGTGAAAAAACCGGACGATTCCATAAGAATGTGCGTCGACTTGAGAGACCTAAACAAAAACATATGGGTTGACAGACACCCACTTTCCAATATATCTGAACTCCTATCGACCATGAAACCTGCAAAATACTTTACAACTCTGGACCTCTCCTCAGCCTATCACCAGATAGCTTTGGAAGAGAGCTCAAAGAACCTAACATCTTTTGTCACACCTCTCGGTGCATTCATGTTTAACAGAATGCCATTTGGACTCGCTTCAGCCGCAGCAGTCTTTCAGAGACTCATGTCACATCTATTTGGAGGACTTGATGGCATACACTGCTTCCAAGATGATATCCTCATATCAGCAAGTACAGAAGAAGAGCACAACGCAAAACTTGTGGGTGTCCTACAGGTCATACAAAAAAGTGGGCTCACACTCAAATTAGAGAAATGCAACATAAAGTGCGACCGAGTTTCATACCTGGGCCATTCCATTGACGCCAACGGCATCAGCCCCAAGAGGAAACTCATGGACACCATAATGAATATCGCCGAGCCTCAAAGTAAAGACCAATTAAGGAGTTTCCTCGGGATGACAGAATACTACTCCAAGTTTATAAACAACTATGCTGATAAGACCAAAAACATGAGGAACATCTTAAAGAAGGCAGCCAAATTCATATGGTCCACTGAATGCAAGAACGAATTCGAAGAAATCAAATTCCAAATTAACCAAGCTCCAGCCTTAGGAATGTTCGATTGTAAAGCCAAAACCATCATATCCGTAGATGCAAGTAAAACCGGACTGGGTGGTATCCTGGAACAGCAACAAGATAAGAACATCGTGACGATCGCATTCGCATCGAGAGTACTGAGGGGAGCCGAACTAAACTATTCCACCATTGAGAGAGAAGCTCTGGGTCTGAGGTGGATTCTTCAGCATTTCAGGAACCTAATTTGGGGCTTACCCGTCATACTGAAAACAGACCATAAACCTCTAGTAAATGTCCTTCAGTCCAAAAAACCTCACCTTATATCACCGAGAATAAGACGTTGGTTCCTCGACATCATGCAATACAACCTCCAACTATGCTATACTCCTGGTCCACAAAACCAAGTAGCAGATTGTCTTTCCAGATTATCGACCAACATCGACACTGAGATTGCATCTCCAGATGAAGACATCATAGCTGTCGTAAACCCTGCCATCTCGAGAGATGAATGGAAAATTAATGCCAATACTGATCCGGAACAGCGAGAAATCAGGGAAGCGATAGCTAATGACTGGGTGGAAACGGGAGAGGCTTTAACTACCTTCATTCCCTTCAAGGAAGAATTATCAATGGACGATGAGCATATCTTCAGAGGCGATCGAGTAATCCCACCCACCCAACTCAGAAAAAAAGTACTCCAACTGGCACACGAAGGTCACCTAGGAAGGAGCTTGACGAAAAACAAGTTGAGAAACAACTATTGGTGGCCAGGAATTTGGAAAGAAGAAGAAGAACTGGTCAAAAATTGCTCCATGTGTGCCATGAGTGACAAGTCCAAGATCTTAAGAAAGACCCCCTTACAGCCTATTGAACCTCCCAAACATGTGTGGTCTAAACTGGCAATCGACATCATAGGTCCATTCGAGAACCTCGAAACAGTCAAAGTATATATCATAGTACTTGTCGATTACACCTCTAAATGGACAGAATGGGGAATAGCTGAGGACAATGTGACCTCAAAGAAGGTCACAGATTTCCTGACAGAGATCTTCAACAGGGAGGGAGACCCCAAGGAAGTGTTTTCGGACAACGGGTCTCAGTTCATGTCTATGGAATTTGGGGAATTCCTCAAGAAAAGGTCCATCAGCCACATAACAACATCTTTGTACCATCCAATTTCGAACGGACTGGTGGAACGCATGAACAGGCTCGTGAAGAGCGTAGTTCAACTGGCCACGGCCAACAACCTCCCGTGGAGAGAAACCCTCAAAGAAGGTTTACATGCGTATAGAACAACCCCACATACCACCACAAACATAGAGCCCTTCACCCTCATGCGAGGTAGGGTTGCAACCAACCGATTTAGACCGGCGTGGATGTTCTTATACATGGGAGAATCAAGGGTGAACATGGATCTACTTCAAAAGACAGTAAGAGAAAAACAAGCAAAATACAAAAGACAATACGACTCCAGACATGGAGTAAAAGAGATGATGGGTCGTGAAGGAGACTGGGTATGTGTCAAAGAACCGAAGAAAACTCTCAAGGGTGAATCCATCTTCAGACCTCCACAGAGAGTTGTGAGTTGTCATGGGAAGTCTGTCATCCTCGATGATGGAAAGAGATGGTCTGGAGATGATCTCATAAAAGTAACAAAAGACATCCAAAAGACCAGCATATCTAAGGACAACAGTCCTGACAGACCATCACAACACACCTCACATTCCCTAAGAGAATCCCTCCGTGAACATGTGGACAATGATAGACCTCACTCCATGCATCAAGGAGTCCCCACTGGAAGAATGTCCAGAAGGAACCGCAAAATCATCCAAAACTTCAACAATGACTATGTCTATTACTAATGTACCCCAGTTTACCCCTCTTCCCTCTGCCTCTCCCACTTGACCCCCCTTTTTTCCCCTTCACTTTCCTGTTCCCCCCCCCCCCCCCCTGTTTTTCTTTTTTCTTTTTGCCTCAGGTGGGGGAGATGTTATGGTAATACATGCACGAGTCTCTTTAGAACCTCGTGCATGTATATTCCATTTGAGAGTGCCTCGCCAGTTGGTGCCTCCACTGTGACTACCCCGGGGGCCTCGAATAAAGCTCTTACTCACCTCCATTTAAGTGTGCCTCTTTATTACACTGGGCTCTGTCACTTTTTATACGCAGAGCCTATCAAATACATCAGAGGAAACTGATTGACCAGGTGGTAAATTAGAAGTAATGTGGTGACCCTGCAACCTAAATAGAGGGTGGGTAAAGCATTTGTAAATCTTTTACAGGGGTGATTGGCAGATGCTGGATTGTATCTATGTATATATATATATATATATATATATATATATATATATATATATATATATATATATATATATATATATATATATATATATATATATATACACATATATATAGTGGAAAAACGTTGTTAAAGGGACGTTATGGTTACAAGTAAAACTGAAACCCCCCCCAGAAATTCACCAGTTATGGTAAGCTAAGCAATCATAACTCGCGCCACCACTGTGCACTGCTAAGAATAACACCCAGGACATCACAAATGTCATTGATGACATCACTGATAATATCACATATGAAATTAATTTTCATGAAAAGTCCCTACAAGGGGTTGTGTTTATAAGGTTGGTAACAAGATGCCAGATCAAGAGACCTATCTTGAACTACTTAATCTATTAAAGAATGGACTCATCTAAACAACATTGTATTGGAGTGTTGTTGTTAATACAGGAACCTAATCATACATAAACATAGGCAATGCCTGCCAACATGCACCATAGAAGTACAATATTTTTCATCTGGTAATTTTGGATAGTAAAATAATGAATGCTACCATATCAGAGTTTTGAGTAATGTTAAACATGAAATAAATAGCTAACAATTCAAGCCTTACTGCACACTTGTGCTAGTACAAACAATACTTACGAAGACCCACAATGCATGCAAATCAGAGGCACATACAGGGAAACTAAAGTAAGGAAGAAAAAAACATCATCAGAAAATGTCATAAAAATAAAGTTCATCATCATATATTAATGAATTGTGTGTTTGATGCTTGCTTATTACCCCATATATGTGCACCATGAGCTGAGACCAAACCCTAAGGAAAGTTCTTTAAGAACGTACAAGAAGGTTAACGTCTAGCTATATAGGACATTTTCAGTTTTCTTATTTTGACTGTCAGTGAACAAAACCGCCTGGCTAAGATATGTCAGTGAATAAAAACAATTGGCACAGATATGTGATGTCATCAGTGATGTCATCAATGGTATTTGTGATGTCATCTTTTTAACTTTTGTTGTTAAAAGTAGCTTCATTCTTATGGCAGAGGTGATGTGCAATAGTGCTTGTTTTATATGTGAGTGCAGGGTGTGTGGAGTGAGACCTTGCCTTCCGCTTAGTTGTGAAGCTGTGGTGTGTGAGAGGAGAAATGGGTAAGCTGTGCAAACAACAATGGGCATCATTGTTTTACCGCCTCGGTTACCGCCGGACTCGTATTACCATTCCGCCTCTGTGATTCGCGGAAATACTGTGGCATTACAACCCCGGTTTTCCAGAAATCACGGAGGTGGAATGGTGTTAATCCCCATTCCCATTGAGTCCTATGGGACTCGATGGGAATGGGGATCATGGAAACACCGGCAGCATCTCGTAATGCTGCCGGTGTTTCCTCGTCCGCCTGCAGGCGGGCGGTGTTAAACCCGCCAGGTCAGACCTGGCGGGAACATCACCTCCCGCATGCAGGAGTCGGGATCAGGCGGTCCGGAAACAACGGTGCCGGCGGGTTTACCGCCACCGTTATTTCCGGACGGCCTGAGTTATAATGAGGCCCAATCTCTACTTCCTGGGCTCCATCTATGTACAAGGAGCAGTGCTTCATTTCACAGGTATCGAAGTGCTAGCTTACCTTCTGCAGAGGAACAGTGTCAAGGGCCTGAAGAGGCCCCGGACTGCAATACACTTTTCTTTGCACCTGCAATCCGCAAAGTGCTCCCAGGCTCAGGAGAAGAAGGCATAGATGAAGCAAACTTCTAAAATGCAACCTGCTACAAAATGGGATGCCCTTTGAAAATCACAGTCCATACACCCTCTCCACTCAGTGCCCACAAATGTGTAGTCCTGAGCATCACAAATGCATTTGACACATGCACGTTGCAAGAGAGGATAGCTCAGGGGCAACGTGTGTGTCTTGGAAGCAAGACAGCACCTAGCAACACCAGTGGGCTTGCATTATAAAAGAGCAATTATTATCATAGTAATAATGTTTATTATTAAAGATCAGGGCCACACGATTTGAGTCTTTTCTGGGCATGTGCATGTGTGGATTGCACGCAACGATCCATAGCACCGTTTAGAGAATCAGGCCCATGTTGGTCCATCCATCTCCAACCTAGACCTAGATGTGTTTTTGCTTCAAACAGAAGTCTGAAACCATAGGCTTTCAAGATATTTTGGACTGCGACTTCAATTATCCTTCATCATTGGCTATACTAGCTATGGATCATGGGACTTGTAGTCCCAAAGTCCAAAACATCTGGGGAGCCAAAGGTTTCAGACCCCTAGTTTAAAGGAACACGCTGGCACCTCCAGAATGCCATGAAATTATGCAATGTGTATCCTGGAGACCACCTTTGAGTCCAGGATTAAATGAGTATTAATTGCATGAAAGCATAACCAAGCAGGGGCCATGGCACATCCATGCCCTTCACCTTTCTACTTGGGGGGAGCAATCGATACCCAAAATATTTGACGAGTGGAAGGTTTTGAATGAATATTAACCACGGGCATTGCTCTGGGCAACTTTCCACACCATCCTTTTTCTGCCCGTCTGCACCATTAGGTTAGCGGAGCAGTCATATGGAAATGACTCTTGGTCCTGCCTTCCGTGGGAGCAGTCCAGCCTGGGTTGCTAGGGCAGTCAGCACTCCCATCTTCCAGTAATGTTTGAGTATTGCTGGTGCTCTTCTTGTTGCCGAGTAATCCCTGAAAGTCAAAGGTACCTCAGTTCAATCCTAACATCTTGCTGGTGTTTCAGTTCCAGTCAGATGCCCCCCAAAACTGGAATACCAAATCTAACTATGTAACAACTGTCCTCTTACAGTATAAAAAAAACACTAGATAAACAGGGTATAGAAAAAAGCTATACACACGTTGAGACATAACTTTAAGAAGGCAATGCTAAGGGCAAGAAGCGTGTCATGGAAAATTCTGGAAGAGGCACAGGGCTGGTGTGTGCCCTGAAACAGGGGGCAGATCATGCCAAACCTCAGGAACCACATAAGGCACAACCACCGAGCATACTATGAAATACCCTGAGCAAGGTGAGCGTCATCCCCTCTAAGGGCCGCAGGCTTTGCATAATCTCCCCCTGGGGTACCACACAGGGCTGTAGACAAAGCGGCGCGTGTCCATTCAAAGCGTTCAGGTCCACACTAGCCATCTTGTACTTCACCTGGAAAACTAGCAGCAGAGAGTGCAGATCACACACGCTTGAGTTCAAATGCTCAAAGCACTTAACATGTGGTATCATGAGAGTGCCAGCGTCCTGCATAGGCTGTCGCTCCTGTATTCACGTAGTCCAAACACTTAAATCCAAAATCATAAAGCAATCACAATCACATGAGTGTGCAAACCCCTGACTGTCAAGAGGTAAAAATGCACAGCCTTTGCACAGTACCAATGCGTGCATGGTGAACCAGGAGGCCAACGCAACAGCGAGGGCCCAGAGACCATTGACCAACGGAATCTCACTCTCCCCTTGGCCACGCCTCAGTCACGTTGACCACTTTTCTTTGGATTCAATTTTCGCCAAGTTCTCCCTATGCGAATGTTGAACCAGGACAGGCCGGTTGTCGGGCCATGACCATCCCATAGCTGCACAGGAAAGCGAGAGGAGCTATATGTCACCAGCACAGTGGCCATTGCAGACCATGCCTCTGCAGGATATTGACGAATAAACTTTAACAAGACCTCAAACAAACACCTGTTTTCTGATCTATAAATCCCCTGTGGGATCCATGTGTATTGCCTGCCTATCAAAGAGAGCAATCTAGGCCTCATCTTGGATGTCTTGGGGCCACCAAGTGGTTCTTTCATGCATTCAAGCTTAAGCCATATCAGCACCTCTCTGTCGAAGAGAGCACTGCACCACTGCCTGGAAGAGGAATGAATCCAGGCCTGGGCTACTGCCAAGCACCCCAGGGGCCTGCCACGCCAGCGGATCAAGGTGCAACCATTGGCTGAAAATGCAGCCGCGCTGTTGATATAGGGATTCAGGTAATATGCATCTCGGGAAGATAGCTCAGGGGCAACGTGCTCGCCTTGGAATCAAGACGACATGGAACAACACAGGTTCGATCCCCGGGGCAGCGCTTAGAAACTTCTGGGTATTATGCGCATTATAAATAACCTATCATATCATATGAGAATGTCTCTGTGGCCTGCATTGGTCACCAGCCAAGAAAGGAATGCAGTATAAATCGGGGGTTCTCCAAGTCCAGTTCTTGAGAACCCTACCCTCACTAGGCTTTCAGGATAACCACTACATGGCGGCCTTCAGATTCACTGTAATCAAATGTATTTTCTGTGGATAGTCTAAACACACAGAGTGGATTTCGATTTTGAGGACTGGAGTTAGACATACGTGGTTCAAATTAAATGGTCACAATTTCAAGTGCAGGGGCAACACTTCTCAATATTTAATCGACACTCTTGAATTTCCACAACCTCTTCTCGTATAGGCATGAGCTCCAGCTAACAGCCACCGGCTGCTCTCTCTCTTCTGATGTAGGAGTAAGAAGAGGTCATCGTTTTCCGAGTCTGGTGGTCTAGGCTGGGAATTCTTTTCTCTTAGCACTAGATGCAACACTTCTCTGATGACATAACAGCATTAGCTTAAGCTGAGCTTCGTCTGGCAAATTGCATTAAGAGGAACAGCACATTAAGATGACTCATAAAATGCGCCTTATGCATGTTGCTAGCAGCCAATCCAGTGTAAGCATTCCTGCTGCCTCAGGTATGTGTCACTTGAACAATAAACCCCGACCAGAAGGGCTATTATAGGTACAGTAATGCCAGGGGCCGTGTTTCAGCCCCAAGCAAAGCAAGCAAATGTTTTTTTCCAGTGATGCTAATCGTTTTTAAGTTGAGAAATGTTGTGGTTGCCGTTTTTCAACAAAATGATATACAAAATAAGATGGCCCCCATGGACAAGGGAGAAGGGAACTACACATAGCTTTCCTTGGGGGGCATTGCCGCAGTGGGGGAACCACCGGGAACCCACTGTGTACCCAGCGCCAGTGAGGGACATGGATGCCACAGGTAAGCAGGGCAGGGCAGGAGAGGAGATGTGAGGGAGGTGTTATGGGAGGTGGAAATTGGTGGTCGAGTGGAAGGAGAAGAGGGCGTGGGGAAGAACTTACCTGCAGCCCAGCAGGAAAATTGGCAGCCTGCCACCTCTGAGGAGGCTCGGTAGACTCCCCGTTCTGAGCTTTCTGATTTGCTGGGGGCTGCCTAACTCCCCTGCCAGGATACTAATTTTTCTTACACCCCCTGAACTATAGTCTGATCTTCTGTTTATAAGCCATTCTGGTGCCCACACAACCATCCTGCTGGTGGCACCTCATAAAACCACCTAAACTTGCCTTGGCCAAGAAAAGGTCATAGAGTACTTTAAGTGCATTTGTGAATTTTTGTCGTAAAATTTCATATAGTGGAGCATGATGAAGACACATCACCCTCACTATAATCTGGACATTCTATCACTGCTTACAGTCCTGCAGTAGGTAATACTGAGCTAAAATAGACAAGATGGCGCCATGATTCCACATCAGAAGAGGCAACGCTCCAAGGCAATTGAGCAATCGGTAGGTGGCGCACTTCGAATGCAATAAAGCACACAGGACCAGTTGACCCACAGTGTTTTGGAGTCTGAGTAGAAGAAGAGACACAGATCAACCATTTGCTGTTGAGTTCGTCGCTGGCCCTATACATGCCATGTTGAACTCTTCCGCGATTGCGTCAGGTAGATACAGAACTGCAGCTTTGCACCGGGCAGCCAGAAGCTATCATTATCTTCCTTTGCAATGTTCCATAATTAGAGTAAGACTGTACATTCTTTCCATAAATATTTCCAGGCTGGGCTTTTAAGAGGAAACATTGCAGAAAGTGCGGACCGATGAGTGGTTGACTGTGTGATCTCATGCAGCTGGAATTCTCGTGCTGATGCTGTGTCCCATCTCCCAGCTAGGCGCGCGCGGCTCCCAGGGTGCAGACTCCTTTAAGACTTCAATGGCACCACGCGCAGCGGAACTTTGGAGGTCAGAACAGTCCAATACATTTAAAGGGACCATGCGCCTGTACGACAGGGACCGCAAGGACCGCTCTTTGATTCAGCAGTCTTTATCGTATCTCACAGCTGTGCTCTTTTTCATAGATTGTTTGGTAATAAACTAATGCCTGAGTCACTGTCTATTTATCCTGAGTACCATTTAATCATTTTACCCAGAATTTCCCAAGAGCGCTTGACTCAAGAGCTTTCTCACCTGTAAGACATGTTTTGACCTGCAGAATAATTTGTGTATGAGTCACCAAAGCAAAAAAATCAATACTTAGACATGACAGGTTAAGTGTCTATCTTTTTCCAAGGATTTATTAAGAAACACATTAAACATGATGTTTTGAGGGCCATATATGGGAAAATATGGGAAAATATCTTCTGTGTCGTTAATAGCTTTTAATAGGACCATAATGTTGCTCAACCAACTGTGCCAGCCATACTAACTAACCTCTGAATGAACAAAGGCAGACTGCTTTCAGAGGGGAACCTGGCCAGGATGCAGCAGCAGAAAAGTCAATGCATTCATTGTTTCCCCAAAAAAAGCAAGGAGCAAATCCCACACTCATTGCAGTTATTCTCACCATGGTGGATATTCATAGAACAGTAGTTGATTCATTTCTGTGTGAAATTATTTGGCTTAACTTTGATTCTTTTCAGTTACATAATGTTATTACAGTTATAATCTTAAATCAGCAGATTGCAATTTAAGATGTATAAGCAAGCTTTCCATTGGTTCCCGCCATCACTGTGAGAAATGGAATTCGGGTTCAGAAATTGAAATGTCTCTGAAAAGTATAACTAGCTTTGTTTTCAGTGTTCCTTACTTTTCTAGAGCAGAGCTGTGCGACCTGCAGTTCTCCAGATCTTTTGTACTACAACTCCCATGATCCCACCCCATTGCCTATGATTATTAGGGCTGATCGAAGTTGTAGTGCAAAGCATCCGAAGAGTCAAAGGTTTCAGACCCCTGTTCAGTCAACATTAGCTTCTTGTAACAGTATGTGCCTGAGCCAGGGAGACACCAAAAGAGCCGGGCCATTATGCTGGGTCTACTGGGTATACTGGGTACACCTTACATCTCAAAGCAGACACTGTGGCCCGCATTAAATAATAAACTAATTCCAGCATAATTTTACCTGTAGAAATGTGTAAGATACAGGCTTCGCATCAGAGGAGATAAACGTTCGCATAATTTATGAATGATTTGCCAGAGATTAACATTTTTAAGGTGTTCCATAAAAACCTTAAAAATACACTTTCTAAATCCTGGCTACATTCTTAGCAATCCTAGGGTAACTGATATCTTGGTTTCTGTGTAATTTGTACCACTGATTATTGTATGGGCTGCGTTATGTCAGCTATCCTGTAATTGCCAAAACCTTCCCAAGATGCCCAATAGCGTGTAAGAACAAATAATTAAAAATTAAACATGCAGCTAAATTATGGTATTCAAATGTGAATGGCTAATGATAGATTAGCACACATTTTACAATTTCAGCTCAGTTACAGAATGCATTTTAAAATTTCTAGGGTTTTAATCCTATGCTCACTGATACACCGCTGCACTGCTGGCACACAGCCACTTTCGACATTCTTTGTTGCAATATATCAGGGAACTAAAAAATGCCCCATTGCATCAAATACTGAAAAAACTTTGTAGTGAACAAATACTTAATTGTTTTTTCTCAGGAGCTGGGCTCCAGGCTATTGCATGAGCCCAATCTCCAGAAAAGAAAAAACATAGCCACCAGGATCCATGTCCATGGTGGCCGTAGGTGGGAAGAGTGCCGGGGCCAGAGCACAAATCTCTGGTCCAGCAGATAAGTTGTGGTGGAGTGGGGTGGGGAAAGGGTTCTAATGTCATTGGGGGATTGAAGGGGCAGGGGGAGGATGCGAGGAGGCAACAGGTAGGGGCTCCCAGTTGCCTCCCCACAATCAATATTTTGCCAACCAGGGAAGGTTCTTCGGTGGCTGGAAAGAGCAGGCGGTACACACTGTATTCTCTCCCTTTCTTCCAGCCACCCCATTTAAAGAACACCCTTTCCTGGGTGTGAATACCCATTGTAGCCTTCAGCTACTGTATTTTCTGCAATGGAACTGGCAACATTCTAGTGTTGGCAAAGTTGTGATTGTGGTAGCTACAATTCATCCTCACTCTGTGTATCCATATTCTTGGCAGCGCTGGCCATAGATTGGGACTACATGGCATAAAAGTTGGTTAAACAGTGCGACTCAATGTCTTCTGAGCAGCAAGGCACATGAAACACAAGAAGTTAGGGTGACCAGATTAAAAAAAAAAAAAAAACAGGACAGGTGATAGACATAGAGGTAGGACTAAAGTAACACAAATAAAACTGTTGTCCTAATTCTATGTCCGTGGCCTGTTGCAGCGGGTGAGAAGAGGGTGTGTTCACAGGCACACTTCTCTCATTGGAGGAGAGTGGTGGGGGAGAGTAAGGGGGAGGCAATAAGGGCATTTCATGCCCCCTTTTGCACACGAAGAGGCGGCCCACGCCCCAATTTCGGGATGTAGAAATCGGGTCCCGGCAAAAACCAGGACTGTAGCCACCCACCCTTGCAAACCCGACGGGCTTTATACACTTAAATAACTCCTGGGACCCCGGGACGGAGGACGATTTCCCGGGACTGTCCCAGGAAAACCAGGACGTCTGGTTACCCTACAACAAGTGTGTGACGCAACAGGAAAGTGGGAGGAAGAGCAATTACCAATACGTGGAAGACCTCTTTCCTCCGTACTGCGCATGCTCGGGCTGTGGCTTTCCAGGCAGAATGAGATGGGGGAGTGTTGAGGCAATAGTCCCCCTGCAAGAAAAGAAGGTGCATTCCAGGTAAAGGAACTGATATTTGGGAACACCCCCTCTCACACCTCACGGCTAGGCATTATTCAAAGCCCAGTTTGGTGCTACACGCGTGAGACATAATTGTGCTGCATGCAAGAAATAGCTTTAAAAAGCCCCCCTTGCATACCGTCTGCTGTAAACAATGTAGCAATAGCGTGTATAATTACCCAATGCATAGACCTCTGAAAGACGTAGGACGGAGGCGGGGACTTGCGAAGTGTAGGACCACACTCATGTCAGAGGGAAATTCTTAACCCATGAGCTATCCACCCGGATAGCACTACTCTACCCCAATTCACAGTTAAGTTACCCCGTTTAGGGATATCTGAAGGAAAAAGGGGAATTGTCCACATCGATATGCGAATCCTGTATGATACATGGAACTAGTTGTGTTTATTTACCTCAGAGTTTTACATAGCACGCTGTTGTGCTGAGGAGGCACGGGCACATTTCTGGCTACGTAGCCATACGAGGTCAGATTCTCGCGCTCACGGTCATATCACGTAAACGTGCAACCTTTTTCAAATTAGATTTTTGTCCTGTAGCAAAATCAGTTACACTTGGCGAGCATCTGCCTAGCGGGGTCCGAAGCCTAGCAGAAGGGACCAGGGGTCGGGTTTGGTGGGAAGTCAAACAGAGAAGGGCGCAGCGGGAGGAGTTGGGAGTTGAGGGGGGAAACGGCTTGGAATACCGCACAGGGGAGGGGTCGGGAGGGAGACCTGCAGATGTAGCGTCACTAGACTGCTCGGCTCACCCTCATAAAGGGTTCTAGGGAAGTAAATTACCTTTCGACTGATTATAAAAAAGAGGGTTTTTCATTTCGCAGAATTACTTAACAAACGAAGTCAAATACTTCATACCCAGCAGGGAAATAAAGTTTCAGAGAAATTAAGGTATGTTTCATGTATGACGGAGCGTGAGCGGCCCCTACTGGTTTTTATTAGGAATTGCAGGGCATTATGGCTAAAATAAAAATAACATGAACTAATTATGAAATATTGTAGATATACCGTATTCTTAAGTCACACCATATACAGTACGACAAACAGTAACGCGCAAATACAGATATGATCACTCTTCCGAACTTTATTTTATTACAAATCATTGCCTTTCTCTTCGGTGGAATTCCCTCCCATGTGTTTGGTCTTTTGTGCTGCTCCCCATGCCCTTGCCCTTTTTTCATTGCACCAGTTGAATATAAACCGCCACGTTTTTTTTTTTTAATTTTTTTTTTTATTGTGTTAACCATTAGGTTTTTACAAAAACAGTCATTTCTCCTTAAGACACCTTAGGACACCACTTGATTTCGTCGTGTCGAGATTTGATCAACCTCGCCCAGACTAATGCCCCGCGCTGACTAATTGCTCGCCTTCGGCCGGGGTGTTCGCCCTTTTAAGGGCGACGTCCAGAAATTTAGCGGTCATCCTAGACCATCTGGGCGAGTCACCAGCGATTAGCCTATTCCAGCGGGTTTCTTCATCAAGACTGATTTCATTTGATGCAAGTGGTGCCAGATATGTTAATCTTTCTGTTGTTAAGGCTATACATGACATTAGGAGGTGGTGGATCGTTTCCTTTTGGGTGGGGTCTCCACATAGACGACATCGGTTGTCTAAGGAGTCCTTTCGAGCTGCTAGAATTTCCCTTGTATTTAATAGGTTCAGACGTGCTCTCATAAATGTCTTCCTTAGCTTCTTCTCCGGAAATTTTTCACAGTATTTTAACGGCTCCCTCAGCCGATTGTATGAGGGAGGTAGATGCTTTAGTGACTTGTATTGTCGGACTCTTTCGGCCGTGTTAATCCAGTCTTGATCGTCCAGTTTCCTCTTTACCCTCCCAGGGTTATTGAGAAGAGTTTCGGCTGAGCAGGCCACCTCTTCCAGTTTTTCATGTATTTTGTTTACCCAGATCAGAAGCGGTTTGCAGGAGCCCTTTGTAATTTCACTTTTCATAAGCTGGAAAATTGGTAACGAGTCTGGCGAGAGAATTTTTCTGTACAATTGGACCGCACTCTGGGTTAACACTGCGGATAAGGATGACAGACCAAGATCACGACGAATGGCTGGCATGGGAGCAGATTTTGGGAGTGCTAGGACAGACTTCCAAAGATATCCTTCCAGCTTAGGCCAAATTTCCGCTGGTAGGGACAGGTTTGCCGCCATTCCGTAAATTAGAGCTGGTATGACCTTAGATTTATAAAACTGAATAGCTGGAGTCCATGAAAATTTGCCGAATTTATTGTCCACAGCTCGGGTTTGTGATGTAAGGCTGCGGGTTTTTTCCCATAATGAATTCAAAAGTGAGTTGTCTTTCAAAGAGTTATCGATCATTACGCCTAGATATTTAAATTCCTTCACGGACTCAATTTTAGTTTTGTTCAGGTGCCATGTGTATGTTTTCTTGCGATCTTTCGAGGTTTTGTGAAAAGAGATGATTTTTGTTTTCTGCGAGTTGATCTTTAAGTTGTTGGCCTCCATATACATCGATAAATTGTCAATCTGTCTTTGAAGTCCGATGGCCGTTTGATCCAGCAAGATCAGATCATCCGCGTACCACAATCTAGACATTTTCACATCACCCAGCTTCGGAGGAAACGCACGAACCGAATCTTCAGTCTCTTGAAAATCGCCAATAAAGGCGATGAAGAGCGCTGGGGCTAGGGGGCAGCCTTGTTTGACCCCTCTTTCTGTAAGGATTGGATCCGATAGACTTCCCTGCTGACACAACCTCACTCTCAGCGATGTTTTTGAGTGGAGGGCCTTGATAGGGTCCAAGATTGGTTTAGGGCACTTCCAGTTTTCTAGCTTTGCCCATAATTTGGCTCAAACGCCTGGGATAGGTCAATCATGGCCATATGTACTCCCGGGGCACCTCCTTTGACTCTCGTTTTGATGGTGTTCAAGATTAGGATATTTATCGCTGTTCCCGCTCCTTTTTGGAATCCGGTCTGGAAAATATCAAGCAATGGCGCTTGTTTGGCCCAATCTTTAAAGTAGTTTAGTGTCAATGTGGCAAATATCTTCCCAATAATATCAAGTAGGGCAATCGGTCTGTAGTTGTTTGGGTCCGATCTGTTCCCCTTTTTATAGATCGGCACTAGGACCGCCTCTGTCCAGGTCTTCGGAATTTGTTTTTGTTTACGACATTGCTCGAACAGCTCACAAATCAGGCCCGCCCAAGCTTGGGAATGCTGCTTGAAATCTAGGTTGGTAAGGCCATCCGGGCCCGGGGCCCTCGAGTTCTTCAAACGTGAGATTGTGCTCGCGATGTCTTCCAAGACAGCCATGTTCACCCAGGGCTCACTCCGATCTTCTTGTTGACGTGGAGCTGGACTCTTCAGAGTGCCAGTTGAAGGCAGGGCATACAGCTCAGTGAAATAAACGATCCATTGCTGTTCAGTGACGTTGCTTGCAATCTGGGGTGGATTTTGTCCATTGACCGTTTTTAGTATAGACCAGAAGTCACGACTGTTTTTAGAGATCCCAATTTTCAGCATTGCCTCTGCATCTTTCTGATATAAATTTTGACGTTCTTGTGTAAGCCATGCTTTATATATTCTTTTTTCCCTTTGGTAGGCTTTCCAACATTCATCATTTTGATTTTTTGATGCTACTCTTTTTAATCTTCTGATTTCCTTGCGTTTCCTTACAATCGCAGCATTATAAATGTGAGCGTGTGGAGGTTGATGTCGGACTTTCCCACCAAAGTTCACTTTATGTGGTATCAATAATGATACATATTCCGGACGTTGAACTTCTGCACCCTTGTTGGTGAATGGTTGTTTTTTGCGCAATCTCTCTTTTACTTCAGTTATGTTATCCGAGGTCAAACGGATTCGATTTTGCTGCTTGTTCGTATCGATTTCAAAGGGATAGATTAGACGGTCTTTCACTTCACCACTCCAAGATAGGTGCAGCAGATTGTGGTCACTTTCAGTTGTTCTTTTGACTCGGAATTCTTGGAAATATGGAATTAAGCCCTCTGAGATAAAGATGTAATCTAGAACAGCAATAGACGATTCTCTTTCCCAGGTAGGGAATAACGTTCCTCCTTCTTGGAGTGTGGCCACATTGCACAACTGTCTGGACCTCATCAGGGCTAGCCATGCAATGCCTCTCTCATCAGATTTTCTCAGGGCTGGACACACCATCTCGTCAGTTGAACTTGAACCACATTTGGCATTCAGGTCCCCACAGATGATAAAGTTGGGGATATCGTAACTGATTCTGATGTCGTCGATGGTGTCAGCCACTTGATTGCAGAAATCTTTTATAGCAGTTTTCTCGGGGTTCCAGTAAAGATTGAGTATGGCAAGGTCAGAGCAGAGCCTCCCCTTCCCGCCCTCGCCTTGATGGTGCCAACTGGCCATTGTGGCTAGCATGCCGTACTCCTCTCTGATTTTCTTTTTCATAGTGATTCCTGAACCCAGACGTACAGCGGTTAGCAGTCCGCCTGATGGCCTGCCCACCGTAGGTTTCTGGGCTGGAGATACCTCAATTATGAATCCTTCCAGCGATGGTTTGTCTGTTAGCCAAGTTTCTTGGAAGCAGATTAGATCAAAATTATTCCAATTTGTGCCACTTGGTTGGGTTAAGTGGTGGTACCCTCTCGTATTCCATGATGCCATCTGCAGCACCGTTTCTTCCCAGTGTTGGGCCTTGTTGGTGAACGGCTTCCTTGTAAAGACGGCATCACGGATTAACTGCTAATCCTTTTTCGTCCTGCCGAAGGTATCAACAATCCATTTCCACGGCTTTGATGCCGTTGTTACTGGAATGGTTGGCTTGGACCGCGCTATCTGGTCACTGCCTAACTGGTCAGACCTGTGACTGCCCTCTCGTCGTCCGTGGCCATTTTGCGCTCTATTGCTGGATCCAAACCATTTGGTAGGATAAACGTCTTGATTTCTCCGCTCTTCTTTTTGGCGGTCTGCCAAGCGGACTCTTCTTCTATTTTCTTCTGAGGCTAAAGCAACTTTTAACTCAGTTTTCCCTCTTGGCGCCGGACTTTCTTCTGTCCTTGCGTCCTTTCCCATCTCCTTTCTCCTTGTCTGTAGTTTTTCCAATTTTAGGCCCATACACTGAAGGTCTTTTGATATTTCTAGGGGCCCTTCGTTTAGAGCATTAGCTCTTACATGGAGATAGGCTTTAGCTTTATGGTCTCTGTGATATGGCTCTATCAGAACCAAATTAACAAGGGGGGTCCTGGGAGTCTCTCTGCCAGACATTAGTCCTGGTTGCGAGAGACTTACCCAGAGTCTTTAGCTCACTATCTTTCACAGAGAAGAAATATCCTAAACATATCAGTCTTTGTCCTGCCCTGGGGCAGTCCAGCACCGAAATGCTAGGCAATTCTCCTCTGAACAAGAGTACCAACAGCATCCCCAGACACGTGTTTCGGTCTGGTTGGACCTCATCAGTAGGGAGGAGCTGATTGACAGGTGCCGAAGTTTGTCTATTTTTGATATTACTTTTAGGACCGCTCTTCTGTTTAGGACCATGTAGCTATCTCTTGCCGAGATTTGCTCTAGTTTAAATAGGGAAACATCAGAGAGATCTAGCTCTTTTTTTGCAGTAGTTTCTGTCCGTCTGCTGCGATCTTTGGGCGAGGGTCTTCGATGGTATCGTTGTTCTTGTATTCGAGACTTCCAAACAGATTTTCCGGTTTCTCTGCTCTCGGGGTGCTTCAATTCTTTAATTTTTAGACCTTCTATCGCTTCTAATCCCAGACTGGGTGAGCTCGACCGCTGCCTTTCCCGACGACTTGCCCTCCTAAATCCCAAAGTCCCTTCTTTCGGCGAACTAAGTCGCCTTGCTGGTTTTCGCTCGTCTCTGAGTGGGCTCTTTGCATCCTCAGATCAGGGTGATTCTGATGGAGGTGAAGTAGCATTGGCATACTCCACCAACTGGCAGTCATTTGGAGAATCAGGGTCGGGGCTTGTGTCACCGGGCCCATTTAACAGTACTGTCTGGTCGTGGTTCTTCTGGGTACTCTCAATGTCTGGGTTGTTATTTCCCTTTTTTTTTCTTATTATAATTGGGCACAGGTGTTGTGGATTTGCACTCCTAGTTTGAGGACTGGCCAATAGGCTAGGTGCGTATGCTGGAGACCTCTTTCTGGAGATGCGCAGGAGCGGTCCTTCTGTCTGGTTTTTCGCATCAATTGGTTTTGTTGTTACTAATCCTGTCACTGGGAGCGCTTCTCGTAGTTTCGCTGGGCCTTTTGCGAAGATTGGGGCTATGTCTTTCTTTTTTGTTAATGCTTCTTCAGTTTGAGTACTGCTAGTAATTAATGCAGCAGTGTATGGAACTCTGGGAGTAATGTTAGACAACTCCTTCCCCAAACTCTTTATTTTTTCTTCAAGGCTCAATTGCGTGTTTTTTTAGTTTTGCTCTGCGGCCGTTACATAGCCTTCTATAAATGTCAGATTCTCCTTTAGAGAAGTAATCATTGTTGTATTATCCTTTAACGCTTCGTGAATGGATTCATAGAGTTTACTAAATGGATTGAGGGCTATTGTGAGTGCCGACATGATTGTCAGAAGGTCCGTCTTTTTTTTGGCTGATGGTATTTCTTTGTCAGACAATCCCGACATGTCGCTTTGCCCTCTTAATCTGATCGGCGTATGTAAGCCTCTTTCAGCTTGTAGCTGCTGTTTCCTTTCTATATAGTTTTTTTCCAATACTGATGCAGACTCTCGGTTGTCGGCGGATTTGTCCGCCCCAGTTCTATTATTATTGAACTGTGTGTGAGGACGAGTCCAAGCGTTGGGATCTTCTGCCTGAGTGTGTCTTGTTACAATTGCTGGTCTGTCACTCAACTCCATGCACGCACTCTGTGGTGGAATTTGGTTCTGTTGTGCTGCTGGTGGTTCTTTCACGGGGTCTGTTGGTCGGAGATCATTCACATTATTCGTCTGCACGGGGTTAGGCTCTTCGGGTCTTGTTGTTTGAACTGGTTCGCCCACCAGATTAGACAGTGTGTTCAGTTCGTCCAAGATCGCTTCTTCATCTGAATTCCTTGAGTGCTCCAGTCGAGGGTTTGCCAACAGTGGCGAGGATTTAGGCGGGTTATTTGGCGGGCCGGCCTCCGCCCTTATTCCAACTAGGGCCCCACCTTCACTGCTAGGTTTGCGTGCGTGCCATTTGATCTTAGGTGCTAGATTACTTTCAGTTAAGTCTGTTTTACGGCTTTTATTCACTGGCGGGGGTTCTTTTGCTGCCTCCAGTAATTCCGCATCAGACAGCTCTTGATCAGAGTGCAGTTTCCTCTTGCTATGTTTTAAGAAGTAATCCTTCAGCGAGGGGAGTATTGGTAGTCTTATCGGCTCCTTGCCTCCTACTGTTGCTTTAAGGCCCGCTTTCCGCCCTTTTTTTACACAGACCTTCCCATCCGGGACTTTGTCTTTTGGTCTGTCTTTCATTGTTTTTTTGTAGAGTCTTGGTCTCGTTGAGACTTCTTGATTTTTGTCGTCTTCCCTCTCTGATTCAGAGTCGAAGTCCAATGATGATATGGTTTCGTAATTCTTTGCTGACACTTCAGTGGTTTTTATACTTATATTTCCATTATTTTCCTGGCTCTTAGATCTTCTAGGTCTTCTACTCATTTTGCTGGCTGTTCTAGTTCCAGTCGAAGAGGCCTGGCCTGAAGAGTTTAGACATTCTTGTGTTTCAAACACCGAGTCATCGTTATTTTCTTCGTCGCGCGAGGCCGCCTCATCTTTTGATGTCCCCGTACTGGCCGCCCTGTTATGGGACTCTGCTGCTGTTGGTGTTAGTGTCGCATCCTGGCAAATACTCAGAGTAAATTGCGGCATTTCTGACCTCTCGATTCGCGGCGTGCCATTATTTTCGGATTTTTCCCCCTCAACCCCCAACTCTCCTGGGAGCACCAGCAGAGGTGGGCAGGCCTCTTCAACTATGAGCACCCCCTGCCCAGCAGACCACCGCCTATGTCTTCCCCCGATGGTCACAGGCTCATGATCACTCGCCGGAGCGGTAAGCCTGCTGGGTGGTGCCTGCGTTGTGGGGATAGTCGAGACTCGCTCAGGCGTGATACTAGGATCAGTTGCGGGTTCAGGTTGCAGTTTATTGCTGCGCATCCATCGACCCGGCTCTGCTTCGTTGGTGGAGGTCGGTGAAGCCATGGTGGATAGGGCGCTCTGGAAACCCCCGCTGGACAAGTGGACACTTACTGTCCGTCGCTGCAGCTCTGGGTAGCTGAGAACAACAAGGAAGGTCGGCGGCAGCAAGCAGGAAGAGAGTTCACAGGTTCGCAGGTTCGCAGATTCACCGATTCACAGGTAAGATCGGGAAGAGGAACGTGGGGAAGGGGAAGGGGAAGGGGAAGGGGGCAGGAGGCAGGGAAAGGGGAAAGGAGAAGGAAACGAAAGAGCGAAAAAGAAAAGAATTGATGGGGAGAAAGAAAGAAGGGGAAGAAAAGGGAAGGGAAGGGAAGGGAGGGGAAGGAAAAGAGGAGAAGGGGCTGGAGTACCTCAGACACTCCTTCGCTCTTTCCCACCATACACCTTCTCCTACAGGTCACTTCGCCGATCGGCTTCTGGGTTCTGGGTTCCTCTCACGACTCCGACTCCGACTCCCGGCACCAGACACCTGACACACTGCGCGTGGTTTATGTAGAGAAAGTTCAAAGTTCAAAATCTGCAGAGAAGAAACACAGCGATCCGCCTCCAGACTCCACCTGACACACTGTGCCACACACCTTTTGTTTGGTTGGGGGTGCTCTGGAGAGCCACAGCCAGGGTGCTGCCCTGGTGGATGTAGAGTCGAGTACCCTATCTGGCTGGGAACTGAGGACTACTGCCATATAAACAAAGCTAATCTGCCCGCCCATTTTCAATGATATTCTTAATTCATACACATTCATCAGATCAACCTACAAAAACATACGTAGATGAGGCAAAGCCAGAATTGGAGAAAAAGCATCAACATTATTTTTTCACATACAAAGTGCAACCGTGTCAGAATAAAGTGCTTGTGCATATCACATGACTTGCAATGCTTACATAAAAAAGACATGAAGACGACACGATTACTTAAAGATGGCCGTGGTGCATCGTGTGGACGGCCCCGTGATGGCTACCTTTGAGATGCCATAGGACTGGAAGGTGTGATGTCTTTTGTTGGCGTGTCTTTGTAAACCGTCTTTGCACGGAACTGACTAACTCTGCAACTGGGGCGTTCATCAGCCGCCGGCCCAACTGTGCCAAAGAACTCCCGGGACACCTAAATCCACAGGCTCGTGGTCAGGGCCCACCTTATGTCAGCACTGATCAAAGACTGCAGTACTCGGCCGACCATTGGCAATGCAGCCGTTGCCCTCCAATGAATGCTTGTTCCCACCCCCCCCCTTTATTTTTATAATCTCTCCTACACGGCTAGCAACCCCGCTGATGGTTAGCGCACACATGGACGTCATTTCACCAAAATGCCAGGGGTAGCGGAAGTGACATCACACGACCCTTCACCCCTGATGACATCACTGGAAATGATGCCATTTGACCCCTCCCCAAAGTGATATCGCGGATAGCGATGGAACACTACCTTTCACCCGTTGACAAAACAGGAAGTGGCATCACATAGCATTGTACACTACGAAAAATATGGTTACAATATCACTATAATGTGATGTACATTTCATACAAGAATGGATCACCATATGTATCGTTAAGATCAGTGTGTATAGGCCCATATAACCAAATTACTGTGAATGCAAGCAGACGTCCATGACCAAATGATAATGATGTGTTATTATATAGCACTTACGCTTAAGCGCTTTATATAGAAAAAATATACACCCAATATCACCCAACCTGTGTTGCTACTCATTTATCGACCTCAGAAGGATGACAGGCTGAGTTGAGGTGTTTAAGAAGAGACTAAATCAGTGAAATAAACATTTAACGAGTCTAGCAACTATTGTATAGAATTCCAGAAAGACACATTATTTGGTATTCCTATTCTTTCTTATTTAGGGTCAGTGCTGAAAGTGTTAGACTTGTGGCACTCCTGTTCTTATTTTTCTTTCTTTTTTTTAAGGGGCCTGAACAAGAAAGCTAGCCACTCCATAAGTAAAGAGCCACACAGTGCTTGCATTACTAAAAGAACTTTTTTTTTTAGAGGTCGCAAGGGAAACCACAGAGGTCGCAAGGGAGAACTCAGAGGTCGCACATGTGACCTATGGCGACCCCTAAATGACGTCCCTGAGCGCACACCTTTTGAAGTCAACCACTATTTTTGACGGGAGACATCCGCAACATAGTCAGTTCTCAGTGGTCGAAGTGGTCAGGAGTGCTTGGGAGCGGTGCCCCTTACTTTTTAAATTAAGTTTTACTGTTCCTATAGTTTTATTTTAAAAAGAATACGTTCCGGAATGGTTTTGTTTTAAAATGAAAGTGTAGGAAGCTAGTGAAACTTGCACTTCATTGCCCTGTACTGCACGCTTCCTTAAACAGCAGGCGCATGTATGTTGGGCTTTGTATTGTGCATGGGATGAGGGGTGTTAACAGGGTTTTTAGAGAGCGGGAAAGGCAAAAAGCGACAATACTTCCACTACTTCTTTACATACACTTCCATCATGTCTCTCACCCAGCAATCTCCATGCTTGCCATTAGCAGGGTAATTCATGGAATAAATGTGCGCCGAAAAGTGGAGCGCAAGAGTGAAAATCGCAGCGTACGCGTGCCAAAGCTGGGCACGCAGCCATTCATTGATTCATGGAATGCGCTGTGCTAGTAAAACCTGGTATGTGCGCCAAATCCGTGGGTGGCGCACGCGGGTGCACACATCCCTAAACGGCGTGCACAGGAAAAGCGCGCATCGTGTAGCGCACACAAGAAAAGTGGGCAGAACACGGGGCGTAACACGCGGAATGGGGAACAACGCATGAAAATGAGGGTGTTACGGGGGAAGTACACGAGGTAAATGCTCTCAACGCCCACATGCACGCTAACAACACGTATTCATGGAATCGAACAGGGGAAACCCGTGCACCAAAAAAGACGCGCTAATCCATAAACACGTACGCCAGCAAGAAGCAGGCGTAAGCGGCCCCATGCAGCATAACAGTGTGCGCAAACAACAAAAAGGTATATACAGCTACGATGAATGTCCCACGCTATTTACCTGACGCAAGCGGGGTACACGTATTTGGAGGGGTGCGCCTGGTTTTTCACACACGATTGGCCTGGGTACGTGTTTTCCACACGTTTTGGCAGCCACGAGCGGGTTACCCGTATTCAAGGGGGTGCACGAGTACATTTTCATGTGTTTTTGCTGCTGTGGCGGCCCTGTAAACTCGTCCAGGGTTAGCGCGGCCCTTTGCGCCGTATTGGGAATTTTGATGGCTTTTCATTGTGCAAGGGGCATTCTTGGGGGCGTAACCGGCGCTGCGGGATGTTCGCTGCGCCTCAGCTCCAAATGGCTTGGGAAATCCATGAATACGCGGCGCGCCAGACTGCTGTTTAGCACACACGGCTGGCGCACGCTGATGCATGCTCCCTCTCTGCGCTGCTTGCGTGCACTGCTTCTGCGCTGAATTCTATGAATTACCCTGCAATTATCGATGGGGAGCACACCCGCAAAACGAACATCTTTTAGTTCACCCACATTAAAATTTCTACAGGTTGACAGCAATGCAAGCAAATGAGTCATATAAAAATGACATTTCTGCCTCCAAATCTTTTCTTCAGCATTCTGAAGGTGGGGCCTAACATTGACGATGAATGATTGCTGACGGCGTTGCATTCATGGTACACCTCCCAGGGGTGTCTCATCCATAATGGGCAAGGGGGTGTCATCCCACCAGGTCTTGGCCCCCTCTCGCCCATTATGGAGGAGCCAGCCCAGTAAAATACTGAGCGTGCCGTCAGCTGTTTTTTTTTCAGCTGAGGGAGTTGCAGGTCCCTAGCCATGCAAGCTTAATGAGACATGCAAGGCTGGGGGCGTTTTGCTTCCCCAGCCTTGCATGGCTCATTTGAAACCCTGGCTGGGGAACTGCATGTTTGTATGTGCAAGAGGGCGCTCCTGTGCCTTCTCACACATACAGATAGAGCAGGCGAGAGTAGGGCGTCTCATCACCCACGCTCAGGCCCCTGAAGGCATGTGCAGAAACCAGAAATGTTCCTCATTCCTGTTCATGTTTGCAGGGTTCTGAGCGCTGGAGAGGGAAGAACCGTGGCAGAAGGTATTCATGTTTTTTTCATTTAAATTATGTGTATGGATGCGTGCATGCTTGTGTTGTTAGGCGAATTAATGTATGATGATTGATGCTGGGATTTCAATGAGAGCGTGATTGCTGTGTGCATGTGTAAATGTGTGTATGTTCATTTATTATTTAAATGTGTATGGATGCGTGTATGCTTGTGTTATGAGGGATGAGTGCATGATGGGTGGTCGTGTGAATGAGACTGAGAGTGCTTACTGTGTGTATGTTGTGTAAATGTGTGAGTTTGTATGTTCATTTATTATTTAAATATGTGTATGGTGCGTGTATGCTATGAGTGAGTGCATGGTGGGTCTCGTGTGAATGAGACAGAGAGTGCTTTCAGTGTGTATGCTGTTTAAATGAGTGTGATTCTATGTTCATGTATTTATTTAAATATACGTATGGATGCGTGTTTGCTTGTGTTATGAGTGAGTGCATGATGAGTGTTACTGTAAATGAGACATCGAGTGCTTGCTGTGTGTATATTGTGTAATTGTAAGTTCATTTATTTATTTAAATATGCATATGAATGCATGTATACTTGAGCTATGAGTGAGTGTATTATGGGTGCCCGTGGATTTGGGCGAGTGGGGGGGTAGGAGGTTTGTACAACAAAGGAATTTAAAAAATGACTTTGTTACACAATCCCCCTCCCCACCAGCCAAAATCAGCTCTCCATCTGAGGTGCTGTTGGGACCAGTGGACAAAATGGTATTTTTTTACTGGACATCTATAATCGATATCTAATACAAAATACCATCTCTGCCCCCATGCCTCCCAGCGCCTTGCATACACACATACTCACTTTGTGTGGTGGTGCTTGGTGCTGTGGGGCCCAGTGGACAGGGATTGCCTTTTTTTACAGGACATCTGTCATAGATGTATAGTCAAAACTACAATGCCTGCCCTCTGGGCACCCCAGCACCTCGCATACACACATAATCACGTTGATTGTGTGCATGTTTTTGGCGCTGTGGGGCCCAGGGGACAGGAAAGGTATTTTTTTACTGGACATCTATTATAGAGGTTCAGTAAAAGATGACAACCCTGCCCCCTGGACTCCCAGTGCATGGCATTCACACATAACCACATTGATTGTGCGTGTGTGTGTGTGTGTGTGTGAGGAGCTCGGGACCCAGGGGTACTGTTTTACTGGGCATCTAGGATAGATGTCCAGGAAAAAGAAAGATGCCTGACACCAGTGCGCTTCAGCGCCTCACATACACACAATCACATTCATGGCTGTACCCTGGGACCGCAGCTCCTGACAAACGTCTGCCCACTGCACCCGCAGCACCTCGCAATCATGGTTTCTACCTTTGTTAATGACAACTCTACCCTTCCATCCCTCCCACTCATCTCAGACTGCCTCACTCTGTTTGCAATTCCCTGCTCTCTGCTTGTTACACTAAGCATTCCTTTCTTCTCATACCTTTAGATCTGTCTGCAGCTTTCAACACTGTTGATCACACTCTCCTCTTAACTTCTCTGGCTTCATTTGGGTTTGCTGACCCTGTTCTTGCTTGGTTTCGTTCCTTTCTATCTAACCATACGCATTCTGTCTCCTGGGCTGTTTACTCTTCCCAAACATTTCCGCTTCTTCATGGTGTCCCCCAAGAATCGATTCTTTGTCCCTTTCTATTCTCCCTCTATACTTGCTGCTATTATCTCGTCCTTTGGAATTTCCCACCATTTCTATGCCAATGACATCCAACATTTTATCTCTTCCTCTACCCTTGCTCCAGCTATTCACAATACTTATCTTCCTGTTTACTTGCTATCAAATCTTGGATGTTCGATCACTTTCTTTTTCTAAGCTCATTGAAAAATGAAGTACCCTTCTTCCATGCCACCACTATTCCCCCCTTCCTCTCCCTCCTCTGTCTCTTTTCCCCCTTCTTCTCTATCTCTTTCCATTACTGCTCAGTCTTTACTTTGACAAGGACATATCCTTTACTCTCCACATCTCTACTTTCTCCAGGTCTTGCCGCTTCCATTTATTTAATATTCGTAAAGCCTGCTTTTTTCTGACCTTTGGCACCACCAAACTCCTGATTCCCTCTCTTATTTTCTCTCTCCTTTTTTACTGCTATCCTACTCTCTTTGGTTTTCCTCTTTCCCATCTGGCCCCTCTTAAATCCAGTTTGAACGCTTCTGTTCGCCTTCTCAACCAGTTATCCCCTTGCAACTCCATTTCAAAATCTCTGTCCTTGCTTGATCTTTTTCCTCCTGGCTCAAATTCAATTTTCTTTGTATTGTGTTCAAATCCCTCTATGGTCTATGGTCTGGTTCCCACTTATCTATCATTCTTGGTCTCCTTCTATGCCCCCACTTGGTCCCAATCTCAGTTCTTGCTATCTGTCTCTCGTCCCCCTTGTGCCCAATCCTGATTCCGTTAATTCTCTCTTCTTGCTCCCTATCATTGGAACTCTCTCCCTTTACCTCTCCGTTCTACTACTTTTTACCCTGCATTCCGTACTTCTCTAAAGACCTATCTTCTTTAGTCCTAACCTTTTACCTGGAAATATTTTGTAATCCCAACAATTTTCACTTTATTGTATTGTAACCTTTTAACTATAGCACTTTGGAGTAAAGCGCTCCATAAATGCCTAAGAAATACAAAGAAATGCAAATACAAACCATTGTTCTTTAGCCTGCCAAGCCATTACAGAAAAGGGAACAACCATATGCACATCAGGCTTGGTTCCAGCCAAAAAAGGGGGAGTCCAGCTCTAACTTCTAGGTCTAACCCCTTCTGGAGGAGACCACAAGCATCCCCAGACATGGTTTGGCCTCATTGGGCATCATTAGTGAGGAGTAGCTTGGGTCTTTAGACCCAGCAGGCTCGGAACCCACATCTGGGCATAACTATCTCACTCATGGAGGATGTAGCAAAACAAAAAGTGATGGCTAGAAGGTCTATAATTAATTAATCACAACCTCTGGCACAGCTCTAGGCAACCCTCCAAACCATCATTTGTTAGTCTGCCAAGTCATTACAGAAAGGGAAAAGACTATATGCAAATCAGGCTTGATACCGGCCTAAAAGGAGCAGTCCAGCCAAACTGCCAGGTCACAAGACCACAAGCATGCCCAGACATGTTTCGGCCTGGTTATTTTCCCAACCATTGACTGCCCATGGCCATCTTGTGCCCATGGCCATACTAATCCCAATGGCCATTCCCACCCAGTTCCTGCCCTTTCTGACCCAAAACACCTCCTCATGGGAACTCTTTGAGCTTTAATCAAGCCTTACCATCAAACTTTGCACTCGAAGTGCCTGCCGGTGTTTTTCAAAGCAGTCTTCTGAGAGTTGGGCCTCATTATAATTTGACTGGTACACTGTAAAAGTGCCAGTAATTGCATTTACCAGCACTTTTACCGGACCGGACAACTACAACTGTGTCAATGACAGGTAAAAAACACTGCTATTACTGGCACGATAATACCATTGCCAGTAATACCAGCAAAATCCACCCATGGAATCCAAGGGGACTCCGTGGGACGGGGATTTACCATTTAAACTGGCACTTGTAATCTGCCATTAATACCGGAAGACAAGTGCCGGTAACAGAATTAGCGATTGCTGGTATCCCGCCGGAATTACCGGTGGGATACCGGCAAACTTGTAATGAGGCCCAATGACTTAATTGGAGTTGTAAACCCCCTCTGGTATAATAAAAATGGCTTACCCAGGTCTGCCTTCATCACTCGGATTATAAGCACGCTGGGTGTCCTTCACTGAAGTCCTGCTAAAAACTAGCACCAGCAAAGGCAACAGTTTTGGCTTGTGTACAAGCATTAGGCATTTACCAGGAACTGCTATTAGATGCCCAGGTACACAAACCATTCTGCACCTGCTACCATCAATGGGCAGTTAATAGTACTACTGCTAGTGTCTTTGCCATGCCTGCGCAAAAACCCAAACTGTTAGCATTGTCAATGCATGTTTTAAGAGAGCAGAAGGGAAGGCCATCTCATTGCTCTCTAAGACCCCTTACAGGCACTATATTCAGCAGCTAATTTTTCAGGTGCAAATATGGCATTGTGCTAGCGGAATGAGCTCAGACTGGTGGCGCTGTGGTTGGTGCGGTCACTAGGACCATTGTTAATTCATATAGGCAGGGCCTGGACTAATGAACAAACGTGTCGGACTATTTTGCAATTCTCCACTTTTGATTCCAAGTGAATCTGGTCCAATGTAGAAAAGCATCGCTCTTTGAAGGAACAACACTTTCCTATTTCTATAGGCACTTCAGAATCGGCCTTTGAGAGCCTGATTCTGGTGGCATGCTAAATGTCATACATGCCCACATCATTACTCCCACCTAGATTCTGAGGGTGATGGGTAGAGTAGAGGAGAGATTTCGCGGCAATTGACGAGAAAATGAATGTAAAATGCTGGCACAGGAAGCTATGCAGTGTTACCATGCACCGAACACATTTAGCCTAAATGCACAAATCTAAGACACATATCTTCAGTACAGAAAGTGTTGGCGTGCTTGCCGATGCTCGGCAGAACTTTCTGCAAAGTAGAAATGTGCCCAAACCGTGTGGAAAGAAAGCATATTTTACACTATCCTACACGCTCTGTCACAGTGCACTTGAAGGGGCTGTTAAAGAAACACCTTTTTGTTTAATTAGCAAAGACAGCACTTTCTGTGAAGTAGAAATGTGTCCAAGCCAGGTGGAAAGAAAGCAACCCAAATTGAGAATGCCTTCTCGGTCCCTAACATCCAATATTAAGCACCCATCCCTTAAACCCCCTTGTGTACTTTCACGCTCAGCAAGCTCATAAATCCAGAGAGTGGTAAGGTGAGGACTGTGATAAGTCATAAAAGCAAAGGATTAATGCAGGGACATTATTTCAGCAAAATGCCAAGAGTAGCGGAAGTGACATCACACGATCCTTGAGCTCTGATGACATCACAGGAAGTGATGTCCGAGGACCCCGCCACGAGTGACTTCGCGGGAAATGATGGCAGACAATCTTTCACCCCTTTTCAAAAAAGGAAGTGACATCACATAGAATTGGTCCACCGTACACTAAGAAAAATATGGTCACGATAAAACTGTAATATGATATGCATTTAATGATAATGATGCGTTATTTATATAGCGCCTTAATCCAAAGCTCTTTACAGAGCACATGTTTACATACAATATCACCCAAACCGAAATTGGTACTCATTTATCGACCTCGGAAGGATGAAAGATTGAGTTGGCCTTGCTGGGTTTTGAACCTGCGACCTGCAGGTCACGCTCAGATCACAGCAGCGAGCGCTCAACCCGCAGAGCTATCTTAATTGATCACAATATATAGCGTTAATATCAGTGTGTATAGGCTCATATTGCCATATTACTGTGAATGTAAACAGACGTCCGACACAACAACCTGGACTATTGTACATCACTCGGGCTAAACTGTAAACAAACAGAGCATCTGGAAGAGGCATAAACCCCAAAGTACCTGTCAAGTGTCTGGCTGCCACAATTCCAACCAGAAGACAATCAGAGGCTGTGTCACTTAATGCTTTTACACTTGGACAATAAATACAGGGATTTTCTTCTCAATAGTGAACTTTGATCCATTGCAGAGAAACCCACTCAGCCAGTCACCCAGAGCCTGAATATCCCCCAACCATTTTCGCCACGGTCAACCCACCATCCACTGCGAGTCACTAAGGGCCTTCCATTAACAGCTTTAAATGTCTGGCACCCACTCCCACCCTACCACACCTTAGACCTCCAATGCTTTGCTCCAACACCTTCATGTTCTCACTGTGCCACCCTCCAGCAACTTAGGTTTCCATCATTCTCCAACACCATCAATCTCAAGCAAACTAGCAATATAAGTCTCCAGTACCCTCCTTCAACACCCCAACAGTGTGAGTCTCAGTTGCCCTTCTCAAACATCTTATATCTGTATTCAATGCATTTCAACTCTCTTACAACACATTACATCTAAAACACTGTCTCCCAACATTTATAAGTTACTAGCCCAACAGCTTAAGTTTCCAGTACCACCCTCCGTAACATTGAGCCTCAAGCACACCCCTCAAACCCAGAGCTGTGCCAGTGGTTATGAATGATCTGAAACCTTCCATCCATCAACTTCTGTTTTGCTTATTTGGTAAGTAGTCCACAGTTTCTTTTGCTAGATGGGAGATAGAGGGGATGGATGTGTTGCAGGTCACAGTAATTGCATTGTTTACAATTATTTTAAAATGGAACCAGCAGCAGCAGCAGCTCCATGACATCACCCCTAGAAATGCAGATTTCTTTATTTTCTGTGGTCCTTTATATGTTGCTAAATGCCAGCCTCCTCCTGCTTCTAAGCACTGGAACAGAAACTGAACATGTTTTTCACTGCATCCTCTTGTTCCCAAAGCAAGTGTGTTGCCCCTCAGCTATCCTTCCAAAAATATATAAGTTTTGCTTGTGGAAGCCACGGATGGTTTACTTCAAAGGTGAAGGACAACTTCACGTAAGTTCCTTATCTCACTGTGCGTATCTCTAGTGTGCCTGTAATGGCGGCCTGGCAGATCTGGATCAGGCCACTCAGTGCACAGGCAAGATTGGTGGCAGAAGCCACTGGAGATCTCCCCTCTTATCGCATGCCCCGTGCTTCACTGGATGTGCACAGCAGACGAGAAACACTGATGAGATTTGTGTTCATGCTGTGCTGTCGCTGAGTAATGCAGGATGCTCTTTCCCTTTCTGCGCTAGCTAGACCCAGCCCCCAGACCCTTTCTGTTGCTACAGTACTGGGTATGAGCGACACAGACAGCCCTGCCACCCAACCATTCCGGAATTCTTCACTAATGGACTGCCAACCTGTTAGTGATAGCGATTTCATGGTTTCTCCAGTTAACAGGATCAAGATTCCAGGTGAAAAAAGCTGTGGCACATTAAGTTGCATTTACAACTGCCCTTTTCAGGTGCAACACAGATATCTGCTCTTGTCACTGCCTCTTTGTCAATAGCCCTGGGGTCGCAAGTACAGGTCTAGGGGTAGCAGAGGGGGAGTCAAGGGTAGCAGCTGATGTCCCTGGATTAATGCTGATTACCGAAATGAATCAAATATTACCAGCCATCTGTCATCCTCGTCCTAAGAGCATAAAGAAATACAAGCAAGTATCTAACTGCCTTATCCTACAACACTAAGCACTGAAATGATGTGTCAGAAGTTTAATAAAGTTAATAAAAATCTGTTTTAAGATGCTGATCCTAGAACACTGGTTCCATGGTCTGAGGAAAGGGAACCACTACTATGCAGTTTGTAGTGGCAGATGCAATTGTGAAATGAGGCCAACATGCCTGCATTGCAAATATCCTACAGAGGCACCCTCCTATCCTCTGCCAAGATGCTGTCATGGCCCTGGTGGAGCTTCCATGTTTGAGGCCAGGCATTGGGACATCTCCTTGCTCGTAGGCTCCAGGACTTAAGCCCATATCTATTGGCTGAGGTTCTACATGTAGGGTTCTTTCCTTGGGGAGACAAAGTGTGGATGCATTTTCCCGAAGGACTCTGTTCAGTTCTTGTAGATCAATAGAGCCATCAACAGACCTAGAGAATGTAGCAGCATGTTTTCCAGAGTTTGGGTATCTGGTAAGAAAACTGGAAGGATAATCTCTTGTTTCAGATGAAACAAAGAGCATACTTTAGGCATGCAAGTGGGACCAAGTCGCAGTAACTCCATGACACGCAACATGTTTAAATATGTTTGTAATGACAGCCATAAATGGATCTCTTGGAGTCTTCAAGCTATAGCATTGGTACTCATTATGTGGCCATCTAGATGTTTTTCGACTACAACTCCAATGTTCCTTCACCACTGACTATGCTGGCTAGGACTGATGGGAGTTTGAGTTCAGAACCTTTCGGCTTGCACCGTGCCTGGGACGCATTTCCACCTGAAGCAGCAGTAAGTTTACTCAGGTACATTATTGCCCAGGCCTTTAGTCCTTTGCGCCCATTCCTCCTTCCTCCCCTAACCCAAGTTCAGAACTGCACTTTATGTTGGGAAGCTAGGCCCAACCACCATTTCCTCTCTACCCACCCTCATCCCGACTCCTGCTTGCCCCCAGATGCCGGATTAGTGGCTACTCCAGGTCAGGTGACCCCAGAACTACAATGCTCTTGTTCCGTTAGGGATTCCCTAGTTTCAGCTTGCACCATGCCTGAGGACACATCGCCACCTGGAGCAGTGGTATGTTTACTCAGGGCACATTTTTGTTCAGGGCTTTAGCCCTCTGCACCCATTCATCCTTCGCCCCTAACCCGCATTTGGTGCTGCGCTGCCCATTGGGAAGCCAGGCCAAAACTCAATTTCCACTCTACCCGTCCTCATCCCACCCCATGCCCACCCCTCAGACACCAGTTTGGTGCCTACTCTGAGTCAGGTGACCCAGGAACAGCAGCATTCGCATTCCGTGAGGCAATCCCTCCTTTCAACTTGCAATGCCTGAAGCAGCAGTAAGTTTACTCAGGGCACATTTTATGCCTGGGCCTTTAGTCCTTTGTGCCCATTCCTCGGTTCTGTGCTCTCCGTGGGAAGCCAGGCCCAACCTCCAATTCCCCTATGCCTGCCCTCATCCCACCCCCTTCCTACCTTCCAGACACCCGATTGGTAGCTTCTCTGGGTCAGGTCACCCCAGAACATCCGCCTCGAAGGTTACAGGCAAAGGGTGCTTTCGTTTGGCGCTTACCATTCCTGTTTGTCTATTCAACCTGGTGCCCCAACGCTACCAGGTATACATCTTGCCATCTGCAGCAACACCCATGTAGGAGACTTCATCGCTGCTGTTGTTTTGCATTTTTGCATCTGGCTATTGTTGTCCTCCACAACCCTGTATTTTCCTTCCCACAGTGCTTCCTAGGGTTATCAGGTAATAATATCCCTATATATAGTCACGTGTATAGTGTCGCCAGGAAGAGGCAGTGGTGACATAATATAGGTGACCATATATATAGGGACAGGGGCAGCGGTGGTGGTGGCGGTTTCCCCCGCTCCCCTTAAAAAAAAAAAGGGTTTGCGGGTTGCAAAGGTGTTCCCCCACATGTTCCATGTAATAATGTCCCCGGAAAAAATTGCCAATTTTCAGTGATTCTTTTGCATGGTGATATTTTTAAGGGGCCATTTTTACATGGAACCTTCCTAGGTTGGGTTTATTTTCATTTTTGGGTCGTGCTATTGTTGTGTCCTGCTACGTTGTATTTTCTTCTCACAGTGCCTCCCGGGTTGGGTTTCTTTGCAATTTGGGGTTTCCCTATTGAGCTTCCTGGGCTGGGTTTGCTTGCATTTTTGAATCTCGCTATTGTTATGTTCCACCTCGTTTCATTTTTCTTACAACATTGCTTCCTGGGTTAGGTTTATTTGCAGTTTGGGGTCTCGCTTTTTTGCTTTCTGCGCTGGGTTTGCTTGCATTTTTGAGTCACCCTTTTGTTGTGTTCCACCGCGTTCGATGTATCTTCCCACGTTTGATTTGTCTTCCCACAGTGCTTCTTGGGTTGGGTTTGTTTGCAATTTTGGGGCTCATTATTTTTGTGTTCCACCACACAACATTTTCCTTCCCACAGTCCTTCCTATGTTGTGTTTGTTTGCATTTCTGGGTCTCGTTATTGTTGTGTACTGCCATGTTGCATTTTTCTTCCCACAGTGCTTCCAGGGTTGAGTTTGCTTGCATTTTTGGGCCTCTTTATTGTTGTGTTCACCATGTTGCATTGCCTTCCCACAGTGCTTCCTGGGTTGGGGTTCTTTACAATTTGGGGTCTCGCTATGGGTGTGCGTCCTGGGTTGGGTTAGCTTGAATGTTTTGACTTTTGCTATTGTTGTTTTCTGCCACTTTGTGTTTTTTTCCCACACTGACCCTACTAAAAACTCTGTAATGCTCTGCCTGCTCACCCTCAAACACTGAACAAATCAGACACATACATCTGTCACAGGGAAAAAACAACACTGCAAACTACAAATAATCCACAACACCCAAGAGGACACTAAACGAATCACACATAAATCCCACTTACACACTCATAAATCAAACAACACATAACAGTGACCAACTAAAAACAGACCAGCACAGAGTGACTGTTTTTTTCTGAAATGAAGATACCAGCAGCACATCAAAGCTCTCTTGCACTTTCCCCTCTCAATCTCATTAACTAAGCCCTCCCAACCCACTTCCTATTTAGATATGTCAGAGCAGCTGGAGACCATGACAATGACAGTGGTGCATGGTATAAATCACAAGAATATTAAAAAAACATAATATATGGAGGGTCTCATAATGGGTAACTATAAACTAAAACAATATGTGAGAAATGTAACCACCCGCACAGTAGGTGTGCGCCGCCAGGGCTTTTTTGAACTCCTAAATGAAATTTAATGATGTTAGATGAACAACTGGAAAATGTGAGGGGCTAATGTGCACACATTTTCCTATGCTTACTGTACAAACTATGCATAGACCCGTGTACTCTGGGTGGACACAGCCTACAGGCGGAGTCCCCCCTGTCATATTAAGTTGGGATATGACTGCTGGAAAAACACCATGTCATCTCAGAAGGGGGAGGGCCAAGCCTCCCCGTCCATGGCCAGCCTAATTAACTAACAAAGGCTCCATGGATCCACCCTGTTCTTTTGTTGAGCCATGTAGCTGGTGGAAGCATTAACATATGATAGTTATGATATGATATGATAGTTTATTTATATAGCGCCTATACACAATGTGTTTCAAAGAGCTTCAAGGAGGGAGGGGACAAAGGAAAATACAGTTACATTCAGAAAAAGTCCTTGAAACAATACAGAATGTGAAAATAACTATCATAATAGGCCTGTCGACATTTCTGATAGTGCAAGTGCATAGAAACAAGTAAGGCAAGAGGTAATGGATAGGAAGGAGAACAAAGCAAGCAGTAACATTACTATGTCTGACGACAATTTACGCAGTGCAGGTGGTAACAAGAGGCGGGGTGGGAGGGGGGGCAAGGGGATGGAGGGGAGAGGGAGAACAAGGCACGCTACTGAGCAAAAATGTCGGTGACAAATTTGAAAAGCAGGGGAGGGTGGGGAGGGAGAGAACAAGGGGGGGTGAGGGGGGACAGACAAGCTGCTATCAAGAGTCACGGAACAGATGATAGGAGTAAGTGCTAAGAGGGGGAAGACTGAGAGGAGGGAAAATATAGAATGGGGGGAGTAAGAAGGAAGTGGAAGAGGATGGAAGTGAGGAGGGGGAAGGGAAGGGGGCAGGAAGGGGGGTGAAATGCAGAGCAAAAAAGAAGGGGGGGAGCAAGCAGGGTGAGGGCACACAGACACTCAAGGAGTGGTGGGGGGCACACAGACACTCACGGAGGGGCGGGGGGCGCACAGACACTCACGGAGGGGCACGGGGGCAAACAGACACTCACGGAGGTGCAGTGGGGCACACAGACACTCACGGAGGGGCAAGCGGGGCACACAGACACTCAAGGACAGGGCCTGGCTGCAGAGGCTAACGAAGGAAACAGGAAACTCTAACATCCTTTTACATGCAACTTTGACAACCTGATGCTAGCTCCCATCCTCAGGATCGATTGACAGTGAAATGTCATGTCTGGGACTGCATGTTTACAATAGTCATCCCCGCAGGGGAACCCCATTTATAAGGTACAAGTATTTGGTTTGACAGAGACCGAAAGTCTGGCCTCGCCGCAAATTCAAAGGAGACCTGCGCTTTAATCAGGAACCACAGAGAGCTCCATGAACCAGAGGGACCCTTTGACCAACAACAGACAGGAAAATGGGTGGGATTTATTATTCACTGCCTTGACTTTTCTAATGCATAGCACTCTGGTTATGACCTTACACATACAGGAGATTGTTGGTGGGGGCCCAGGATTGGTTTGTTAAGGTAGCCCACAACAATCATTGTAGCACATTTGGCTTTCAAAGAGAGCTGAGCCCCTCTTTAGCAGATCATCTGAAGACTTTTCAATGAGAAACAAGAAGAACTCAGCATCGGACCCTGGCTGAAGGTACAGTCTGCATTACATTTTCCTGCAGCAAAGGAAGGCCAGGACCTCCAAGAGGGAAGCAAGATCCCTCCCCTAAACATCTCCCATGCAACAGAGGGAGATACCGAATCCAGAGGACCCTCCAGAACCTACAGAACCGGTACCCAGCCAGCACAAACCGTGCCCTACAAGGCTCTGCAGCAAGCATCCTAGTTGTGAAGTGCCAGAGCGTATCTGAACCAAACCAAGGAAAAGGCAGCTGCCTGTAACACTCTCCTCAGCTTTGGGCCATCTGCCTCAAAGGATGACATCATTTTAATTGGTTATTTACGATGCGCTTAATACACAGAGGTCTAAGTGCAGACCCAGGGATCGAACCTGTGTTGGTCTGCATCGTCTTGCTTTCAAGGCAAGCATGTTGCCCTTGAGCTATCCTCCCAACACATGAGTCCACTGAATAAGCTAGGAGGAGTGCATTGACAAGCATCTACTGAGGTCCTCCTTAAAGGAAATTTTTGAGCCAGTCGATCCCCTCGAGCTGCAACTGACTGCACCACTGACTGTTGTTACGCAGCAGTCACTAAAACCATCCGGGACGCCCCGACCAGTGCTTCCGAACTGCCAACCAGCACTGACACAGCAATTACTGACCCAGAGCCACCATGTAGGCCAGCCTGCAGCCATCCATCCATCCAGCCTCGCTCGCCGAACTAGTTGCTGCTGGATACCCGCAGCTGTCTCCCATTTCTAACATGGTCACAGAAGCTGCAAAGTGTCCTGAAACTGACTCAACCCTGTCAAGCACCAAGAACACCTACAAGCACAAGGTACATTGTGGTTCTGTCCTCCCGGTCCTTCTCCAAAGGTCTCTAGTGATATTTTACGACCCATTGCTTCCTTTGTGCTGAAACCAAGGATCCTTGAACGGTTGTGATTATTTACTCACTACCCTCCTGTCAGTATCCATCCGTGCATCCCTTTCCCTTCTTTGAAACTGTCTGTCCTCTGCATTCCAGAACAGGGTGGGTTTTATTTTGTAGTGTACTAGAACGGTCTGCTGTGATAATAATAAAGTCGATATTTTTATTGACTGGACAGCCCCTTTTATCATTGAGTAATAATTGTATTTTAACAGTGTTGCAACTAACCAATGGCCCATGACCTTTCGGAGATTAGCCTGCCGTTCAAAGAGGTTTATGATTTGCTTGTATTTGCAATCTGTTCAGATCCCTTCTGGTGTACTAGAGGTGTGGGGCTGATTGATGGTTTAAAAACTGATAGTCATCCCTTGACCACTGGTGCCCCTGGAAGTTTATTCATTACATTAGTGGCAGGCGGTCAGAGCGAGGTGGAGCCTTGCGCACAGCTTAGTCAACCAGCAATAAAAGAACTGTTGCAGGCAATGCTTACGCACTGCTAAGTATTGTTAAATAATCATGGATCTTAACATAGAGTCTGTGAAAGGCATGAGCAAGGATGCTCTGTGCCTCATATGTCAAGAGAGGGGGCTTCCCAACAGCACTAAGGTTAATAAACCTGAGTTTCTCACCAGCCTCCAAGCTTGGGTAGAAGTGAGGGCGGTTGGGGAAAAGACCCCAAAGGATGGGTTAGACCCTTTGTACCCAAATGGAGGATACCTTCCGGGAGGAGTTTTGGAAGATTTTGAGGAAGACAGCATGAGCAGTGTTTCCCTCCAACCATCCCACCGAGGGGCAAGTGTGGTTTTTGAACACTCTTAAGTGTCATGGAGGTCAGGGGCTAGTGCTGCATCACACAAGTCCAAGGCCTCGGCACAGTCTCTAAGTGGAACAGTAATTGCCCCAGGTGTTAACAATATAGGGTCTAGAAAGCTCCTGTTGAAGGAGAGGAGGCAAGCGCTGGAAGAACAAAAACAGCTGCACATGGTCGCAATGGACTGGGACAAGGTCGCAATGGTCGACAAGAAGAAGGAGGCCAACAGATCCACCTCTAGCAAAAGCAGCAGTACTGGTTCAAACCAGGGTACTCGGGATCAACCCCAGCGCTGCATCCCCAAAGACCTAGTGCAGCCATACGAGGTGGTAAGGATATTTTTGACTGCTTTGAAGCACCCAAGCTTGCTTTTCAGCTTTAGAAGGTGCACGAGGTACTATGGGATGCAGCCCTGATGAGTCGCTCACTGACACAAGAGACTGATGCAATTCTTAACTCCAGAGGAAAGTCCTGTTAATGTGAGCATGAAGTTGGCCCTCCTCTGGAAGTTCTGTAAAACCCCTGAACAGTATCTCAAAAGCTTCAAAGAGCTCAGAAAGAAAAGTGGACAGACATTTGAAGCAATCGCACACTTTTTGTTGAAATATCTGAGCCGGTGCGTGGCTGGTGACAAAGTTGACACATTTAAAGGGATGTACAATTTGATTGCGTGTGGGCATGTATTGAAGAATTGTGAGGTTGACCTACACGAGTATCTTGTGGACAAGACTATCACAGACCCTAGGGAGCTTGCAAAGGCTGCTGATGGGTTTGGGAGTACTCGAGTCCAGAAAAAGACTCAGGCGAGCACACCAAAACTGAAAAAGAAATCTTTGGACGAAAATGTTAACAAGGATGGGAAGGAAAAAGGTATAACCCGATCCTCTTCGAAGTCAGGTCCCCAAAAGAAGGAAGGGAAATCCCAAAACCTTTGTTCAGCTGTACACCCCAAAAAGAAGAGTGCAGCCACTGCACACACAGGGACACCTGTGCTCTCACCACCCAAAGATTATTTTGTGTGTAAGGAGCTGGGCCATAGGAAAGGGGATCCTGCTTGCAAGGGCTTACCCAAGCAAGCCATAGTGAATGTTACACTCATGGGGGAGGCCATCATTAGTGTCTGCTGAATGTGGATGTATTAAAATGAGTGGGAATGGTACCGGTTCTCCAGAAGAGATCCCAGTTCCCAATATTACTCAACTCTATTTAGAACATGTGTACATCAATGGACACAAAACACGTATGGTCCGAGACACTGCGGCTAGCCTCACTGCTGTCACCTGGCAGTGGCTACAGCCAGGCCAGTATATGTTGGCGATTCCCCAATGCCACAGAAAGTTCCTTTTGGATATGGCTCACCAAATTCCTTTAGTGGGTCACTTGGAAGTGACTAAGACATCGGACCAGTTGTCTGCACACTTTTACTGGCCACCATTCGGCATAAAAGTTAAGGAATTTGTCTGGTCCTGCCCGACTTGTCAAACATCTTGCAAGTCAGCAGGTGCCACAAAGACCCCGTTAATTCCACTACCTGTGGTTGGGCAGCCTTTTGAGAGAATGTCCATGGATATTGTGGGTCCTTTGGAACCTCAAAACAGCTCAGGGAACAGATGAATCTTGTTGGTGGTAGACCAAGCCACAAGGTACCCTGAGGCTGTCCCTCTGAGGATTCCTGAAAGCCCCTCTGGTTGTAAAGGCTCTGATTGGGATATTCTCCCATGTTGGATTCCTGAAGGAAGTCATTTCTGACAGGGGATCAAACTTCATATCTGTGAATATGAAGGCAATGTGGGAAGAGTGTGGGGTCACCTACCGGTTCTCTACATCTTTCCATCCACAAACTAACAGGCTTGTTGAGAGGTTCAACAAGTCCCTGAAAGGGATGGTAGTTGGCTTGGAAGAGTACCTGAGTAGAAAATGGGATATCCTCCTGCCTTGGCTTCTGTTTGACTACAGGAGGTGTCACAGAACAGAGTAGGGTTTAGCCCATTTGAGCTTCTGTTTGGACACCCTGCATGAGGTCCCCTCCATTTAGTGAAAGAGGAATGGCAGGGCAACCCTCATTTATGCTGCTGTGCAATTTAATACAGAATCCATAGTAGATTCTGCACGCACGCAGACTTGGGACTTCAACTCCCACAATTCTTGTAGTTTCTTCACATACTTGTTTGAAGCCGAGGTGCGAATGCGCCAGCGCTAACAAGCAAGCCAGTTTGTGCTTAGAGAGTGCAGGAGGACTTGCTACTCTGCCTTCTCCCATGGTGGGATTCCAAGTATCGTAAGTATATCAGCCTCCAACACACTCGCACAAAATGTCACATAATGATTTCATTAGGTGTATCCATTTGAACCAGAAAAAAAGGCTGCAAGCTCAAAGGTGTGATCTGGACATAGATCTTTCCCCCTCCTTATTGGATGGATACCACAGCAGTTCACCAGCAGCTAAGGTGCCTGAATTAGTATTGGGTATGCTGGTTGTGGAGACAGTCACTGAGGGGGTGGTTACTGATTACCAGAAAATGCCTGAGTCAGTCTGCACCTACCCTAGTAGTGGTACGCTGCTTAAAACGGTCCTATTAAATACATGTTCTCTAGCCAGACATTCAACTGAGATAGCAGACTATGGGCCTCATCACGAGTTCGGCGGTAATGCAGTGGTTTTCCCGTCGAACGTAAATAACGCTAACGCCAAGACCCGGGTGGATAATCCTCCAGATCAAGAGTTTTTGTGCATGCGCACAAGGACATGGCGGTAGCGCAAATAGCGCGCAACGGGTTGAACCCGTAAATCCGGCGCACCGCGCGCTACCGCCATAATGCGCTAATAGCGCGGAACATGAGCGCGCGCTATTAGCGTGCGGGAAACGCGTCTCCGCCGGAACAGGAAACAAAGCGGCGACCATCTTGGAAATCACAATCCGTCGGATATCACAGCCCCTGGAAGCCATCCACCCCATTGAACACCAAATCATGTCACAGGAGCGCACTAGGGGCAAGTCTGCCCTGGACAGGGTGAGAAAGTCCAAATTTAGCGACCAGGAGCTGGCTGTACTGGTGGAGGAGGCCGAGATCCATCATGAAGAGGTGCAGCAGCGCAAAACCAGTGGCCAGTGCAGAGCACAGTTTTGGCGCAACATCAGCCAAAGGGTCACTGCAGTGGGGCGCATGCCCCGGGATTGTGAGGATTGCCGCAAGCGCCTCAAAGACCTGCGAGTGAGAGTCCGCGGCATCCTCTCACAGCACAGGACTGCAAGCAGGGGCACTGGAGGAGGGCCACCCCCCCTACCCGAACTCACACCTTCGGAGGAGAAGATGAGTTCCCTGATTGACATCGGCACCATCGAGGGAATTGGTGGAGCGGAGGCAGGCACTGGCATTGATCCAACTGCAGGTGAGTCCCACCCCAAATGCATACAACTGAAAGTACCACACATGCAGACCCTGAGGGAATGAATGTGAAGGAATGTGTGTGAGGCACTGCAGATACCCATAAGTGACCCCTCTATCCATTGAACCGTAGTGCCGCCTAGACTACCCTGCACGTGCAGTGCATCAATAGAAGGGGTGGGGGATAGACATCCACAGCCATGGGACAGCTACGTAGAGTGTGAGTGTTCATGAATACACCTCCAGGACCCTGAGCACAGTGCACCCCAACCCCCCATGAAATCTTGTCACACAAACATTCCCATGCAGTGTACCTCCACACTCACACCAAGCACCACATGTCAACTGAACAAAATGCAAGTTGAATGCATGATTGATACAGTCTTTAATCCCACTTGATGGCATGAACTGCATGATACTAATGTAGGTTGCCTTGAACTCAAACCACACCCTATGTACCCCACAGGCAAACGGTAAATCCCACGGGATGAAGATGATGGGGAGGAGGCCACACCATCACGGCGCCCGAGGCAGCGAGTGTCCACCAGCACCACCACCCCACAAAGGGGCCGCACAGAAGTGAACCGACGCAGGCCACCTCCCACTTCACCACGAAGCAGCCCTACCAGACCGCTGCAGCACCCACATGCCCGCAGAGAGTCCATGGCAGCTTGCCCCAAGCCACCAGGCATAGCTCCAATGCAGAGGGACTCACCTGTGGATCGGAGCCCGATGTGGGAGTGACACCTCCACGTGCGCATCATGCAGGACGTCTGCATTCACCCAGAAGCAGTGATGCTGAAGGGATGGTCACACCACAGGGGACCCCAGGCACACAGCAAGCACAAACTCCACGTGTGCATGTGCATCGTGTCCACACACCCCAGCCAGACGAGGACACGCCATCACATGGCACCCCTGAAGACCGGCACTCAGAGCCCAGCAGCCCAATCCCAGCCGGCAACATGTCCCCATGCAGCCCCCCCCAACAACGCACAAGTGGCAGGCCGGCACCTGTCACACCAGGGCTACCCTTCATCAAGGGGGCAGCAGTGATGGGCCGATTGGACGTGATTGAGGCCAAACAGGCCACAGTTGAATCTATGGCCAAGGTCTGGGCCGATTGGACGTGATTGAGGCCAAACAGGCCAAAGTTGAATCTATGGCAAAGGCGCACAGCCGGCACATCAAGGTAATCAGTGCATCCATACGCCATGGATGCAAGTACATAGCGCGTGACAATGCACGCACATGCAGAGTGGTTGAGCAATACACCACAGCCCTGACAGGGTTTGGACAAAGGGTGAGGGAGTTGTTCAAGGCAGTGTCAGCACTTGCTGAGCAGACAAAGGAGAGGGGAACAACCTTCTCCGACAGCACATGCAGGCAACCGGGTCAGTCCCTTCATCCCTTCAACCTCTACCACACCCACAGAGGGATCCCTGGAGCCGTCTCCTAGGCGCCGTTCAATGCGCCACCTGAGGTCACACACACCAGAGTGGCCTGGACAAGGAAAGCGCCCACGACCATCCACGACCATCCTAGTCGGACATGGCATCGTTGTGGGTACCCTGATAACAAACATGCACCTACCTGTTATGGGGAGTTTACTGGGTGGAGGGGGGATTGTGTGCTGGGTGTTCACTGGGGGAGGGGGGATTGTGTGCTGGGTTTTCACTGAGTGGAGGGGGGATTGTGTGCTGGGTGTTCACTGGGTGGAGGGGGGATTGTGTGCTGGGTGTTCACTAGGGGGAGAGGAGATTGTTACACTGATAATAAATCACGTTTCAAGAATCACAAATCATGGACAGTAGTGATTGTGAAAAAGTGCTATTTAATGTTGAAGTGACATTTGTTAAATGCAGCCATCACCCGTTTAAAAAAAAAAACATCAGGGGATTCCAAGATGGCCGCCGGCGAGGGGAGACGTGTGTAGGTCTTGTTGCTGCCGGGCCTTTCTATAGCACCTCACTAAGCTTCGCTCCGCAGGGTTCCAGTCCAGACCGTGAGCTGGCTAACACGCCCGAAGCGCGGTTTGAAGTTGGAAAGCAGGCGAGTCCATCTCGAACGGACATAGTACCCTAAAGCAACTACGGCCGTGCGCCCCTCCCCCTTCGGGACAGGGTCAAGGCAGGCGCGGTCGGGAAGGAGGCGGCGGCCATGTGGGGATCCCAGAGCCCCCCTATTCAACTGGCAGAACGCCAGGATCCGTAGAAGGACATCCGGAGTTGGGGGCGAGGAGGCAGCAGTCGGCGCCCCAGCAGCCGCACTCAGACGCAACACGGACTCCCCCTCCCCGTATAAGCTGATACGGGTGCGGCACGAACGGAGACACCCGGGAGCCGCGAGGGAGATCTGCGTCCCAAGGAGCCCCTAAAACGAGCTCGGATTGAGGCCAGGGAACGGCACACGAGAGCGGACAGTGAGCGTCCCTGATGGTGCAGGCGGGGCCGGGAGAGCGGTAACGGCCAAAGGCAGAGCAGGGTTCTAAGGATACAAGCCCCGGCCTCAAGTAGGAGGTCACCAACAGCCGCAAACGAAGAAGCGGCGGCACAGGTGAGAAGTTCCCCCCGCCCCCTCCACGCTCAGTCAGAGATCAATAGATCGGGTGGTGATCGAGCAGCGGGAAGATACCCGGCCCCTCCAGGGAGACGGGGATTAAGGCATAATATCTCCGGTGTGATTGGGGGGTGCTATTCTACCCCCCCTTCCCGCTTGGGGAAAAACAGCAGAGCACGGGGCATACAACCCGTGGGGGAAGACAGATCCATCTGCCCCATTGCCTATGATCCCAGCAGAGAAGCTCAAAATCCCAGGGCCCCACGTAAGAGAGCTGACACAGACCTTAACATTGGAACTGAAAGCAGCATCCCAACTCCGGCGTTAGCTCAAAAGGACACGTATATTGGACAGTAAGGGATCAGTGGAGGACTGCAACCTGGACTAAGGCCAGGGAGCCACACGCAGGAAGGCAAACTTTAGGCAACCGTAGCATAACCCTGAAAGTGGGCCATGTCCAAAGCGAAAGGGAAGGGGGGGAGCCCAACAGAATCCACAACCGTCTAAACAGGACACGAGCTTCCTCCAAATGTGGGCGTCCGACACCCCGGTGTCGACCAGAGGCAGATCGCAGGATGACTCGACAACGGACGCTTCCCACACTATCCCGGGTCCCCAACCGCCATCGAAGGAGGATATGCGCACATGGTTCATGGAGCACCAAGACAAATTCATGTCGAAGGTGCAAGATCAATTCGCTACAATGAGAAATGACATGAAACAGACAATCCAAGGCATTAAACAGAACATTTCCAACCTGGAGGAAAGGACAGACACACTAGAAAAAATTGTGCAAAATGTGGAAGACGAGTCACTGCAACACAGTGAAGCCCAAGAACATCTAGCGAGGCTAACACATAACTTGGAAATCCAGTGTGAAGACCTAGAAAACAGGTCCCGTAGATCGAACATTCGCATTAAAAACATGCTGGAATCAGTCCTGGATAAGGATCTAAAGAAAGCAGTGCAGGAAGTCTTTACGGATATTATTGAAGCACAGGACGCCGAGTCCATTGGCATTGACCGTATCCATCGAGTGGGCCCCAAACGTACAGGCGCTCCCGGGGAAAGACCAAGTGACGTGCTGGCTGCGGTCTCCTCATACCCACAGAAAGAACTTATTTTAAGGAGGGCAAGGCAGCTAGATAAAATAAGGATGAATGGGGTGGACATTCAGCTATACCAAGACTTGGCAGCCGCAACACTCCTAAAGAGAAGGGATATGGCTCCACTAACCAGGGAATTGACCAAGAAGGAAATAAAGTACAAGTGGACCTTTCCTTTCGGCCTATTGTTTGAGTGGAAAGGGAAACAAAGGAGAGTGACCACCTGGGAAGAAGGCCTGCACATCATGGGTTTTCCTACGGAGGAGGAGCCAATCGGGGGCAACAGCGGGAAGGAAGCTCAGCAAAAAAGGCTGAATAGATGGGAAACGGCAGGGCAAAAAAAGAAACGAAATGGGAAAAGTCACTGAGATCGGCACCTACAGAATAGTGAATTGTCTCTGATGGGAAGCAGAAGGGATAGTACTTCCATCAAGGCCTCGGGAAGGTACCCAGTGAAGGATGACGAAATCTCTTACTTTATCGGCCTGGCCATAGAGCGAGAGCAGATACACACGCAGGTCTGAGGGACATGCAGGGTTTAGGACTCCCCGCAAAATTAACCTCGAGTTCACAGAGGGCAGGGAGCGATAGGCGGCACGCCCTAGCTAACATAGGTACCATGGCCCTCCTCGGGATAAAAGTTGGTTTTTGGTTATTGGTAGGAGTTTGGGGGGATGTTCGGGGCGGGGTGAGGGTTGAAGGGAGTTCTCCGGAAGAGAGTAGGGACTATAGCAATCGGGTGAAAAAGTTAGCTAAAATAGGCAGATGATATGGGGCGGATCAGAATTGTAACGTTGAATGTAAGGGGCTTGAACTCCCCAGTGAAGAGGAAAAAATTAGAAAATGTGCTCATAAAGGAGAAAGCGGAGGTGCTCTTCCTTCAGGAAACACATATTGGAGCCGAAGATAAGGGGAAGGTACGCCTGCGAGGATATGAGATACTCGCCCAATCCTGTGCGGCGGGCAAGAGGGCCGGGATAATGATCGCAATAAAGGGGGGAATAGACGCTGATTTGGTAGACAGGCAGACAGACAAGGAGGGGAGGCTAGCGATTGTTAATGTCAAGATATATAACACCAATGTGAGTCTGGTATCAATTTATGCCCCAAATTCAGGCCAGGATGGATTCCAGAGGGACGCTATGGGGAAACTGGAGGGGTTTGCTAAAGGAGTGATCGTTATGGGGGGGACTTCAATATGGCTTGTGTGGGATGTATTTACCCATGCATCCGAGCCCTACCTCAAAACTGTGCAGTACTGACATGGAAAACATCATGATGGCCAGAGCTTCCCAGAAAATGCACAGGGAAATGCATGAAGAATAGGCTGCCACTCATTTTTGCCGATGTTATGGGCACAGAAGGACGCTGCCTAAAACCACCATTGGACTACCCACACAGTAGTCTGAAACCATTGGGAGTGGCAATGCTGATTGCCAAAAGCAAACCCATAACTGTTGGGAATTCATTTTCTTAAATCCCAAAAAGGGGTGCAGTACCAGAACTCACCACTATCCAAAAGCCGGCGTTTTAAAACAACACCAGATTTTACTTTTTTTTGTGTAAAACTGAATAAATGAACCCAAAACATGCCAAAGAAAGACATTTTAAGAGGTGGATCCAATGTAAAGTTATATTCTGAAGTGACTTGAAGGTTTATAACAAGACTGGCTGAGCTGTGGATTTCAGCAGTTTAAGTAAATTTGGACTGAAAGACACTAAAAAATCTAAATGTTTAAAAGAAATGAGTGACCTACTTTTGAGTGTCACATAGGTTGCAATTGTTTAAATGTCATAGTTGAAACTTAGAATCAGCATTCTAGCTGCATATGTAAAAATGTTTAGTTTTATTTGAATGCAGAAAAACTGGGGAACAGAAATGACATGTATCTGAAACCTGGCTTAAAGAGATTCCAATTTTGCCTGGCAACTACCCCCCATCAGGAGTGAAACTTGAGTCACAGCTTTGTTCCCAGGCCTATCTGCCTTTTGCTGGCCATACTAAGGATATGCCATCTCTCTGATAATTGAATTAAGGGGAGCCCCCACAGAATACAGGAGCTCTGAACAAAGCCCTGTCCTGACTCAGGCAAATGTTCTATTGGCGGGAGTCGTAAATGGAGCTTCCTCTTGGCAGAAGCTGGGAGGGGCAGGGTCTCTGAGCTTGGCAGAAACTGGAAAGACTGGTTTCTGTACCATGTGACATGAAAAGACACACCTCTATAGCCAGAATATGGTTTTAGAAAAAGATGAATAACTCATAGAGCGGACTTGTGAAAATTTTATAAATGACACCATAATTCTTGTGATTTTTCTGCCCACATTTTAAGAGGTTTTTAGAACCGGTGGCATGTTCAGGGGGGTTTTAGCGGAAAAGAGGATATTACTCAAAATGTGTGCATGTGAAAAATCTGACACTTCATCAACTAATGTCCATACTCCTTGCGCACATGTGTGTAAATTTGGGGTAATGTCCGGGATTGCAAACCAGTTAAAAAGTGCAAAATATCGCCATTTCTGAATGCAAGCCCCCAGGAAGAGCAGAGTTTGAACAGGGTATACCTCCTGTGATATGTGATGGGTGCATGTAATTTCAAACCACTGTGTAGCTATGAAATATGTATTTGGTTCAAATCTAGATTTGTGTGTAAGTTGACAGGAGGAGTGTACTTTCTGCAGGCTGTAAAATGACATCACTCTGACACAACTTAGCTCCCCCAATCAGGGGAGAAATGAAAGCTTGGCCAATGATAAGTGGAGAGGGGCTGGCTAGTGATGCTGCTCACACACACCCATTTTCAAAACACATAAAAGCAGAGAGACAGGACAGATAGGGACCTTCAAATCCATTTGCAGCTGGAAGCTCTGCCGGGAAAATCCATACTTTACCTCCATCAACCTTCAGAGACCCAGACCAGACCAGCAGAGTAGAGCTGACCTGTTAGCAGAACCAGAGAGAGCTGACCCAGATCACTGTGAAGTGCAGAGACCAGAGTCCAGTCTAAAACCTGACCAGATCCGTGGCGTGGCCCATTTAATTCAAGAATATAGTGTGAGTACATAGCAAGACTGTGCAGAACCAATCTCTTAGTTAAAATAATATAATTCAATTCTATTTTAATCTAAGTAGAACTGTCTCCTAACTGTCACCAGTCATTTGTAAAGCTGTCACTTGTCATTTGCTAGTTGCAAGCTGCACTTGTCTTTGTGAACTTTAAAATTTCAATCTGAAAAACGACCTTTATTTAATCGCTCATATCTCCGTAACCGTTTGTGCTAGAGACTTGCAGTAACTTTCATCTGGAAGCTGAGATCCTAGGCTGTCTTACGACCCCGAAACGATAGTGATAGTCCTTGTAGTTCCTCTGTAATCTCGCTCGGCGCATTCGCGAATTTTGCCGCGATTTGCAAATGTCTTCACGTGTAAAAATCTGCTGCTGCTTGCCTTCCATTTGCCAGAAATTCGTTTAACCTGCTAATTATCCCTGAATCATTGCTAGTGTGAGTCTGGACTAATATTAACTAGATACCACTCACCCTGAACCTCCTAGAGGGAATTAAAAGCATTTTAACATATTTTCACTCCATTGCCAGCACATATCAAAGCATTTTGCCTGTGTTTTCAACTTCTGTAGTCTAAGTTGCTGGGTGAACTGAATTACATTTGAATTGCATTTCTGAGAATTGTGTGCCTTTCTTCCATTTCCTTGCATTGCATAAAAGGGGGGGGTGAATGGTCCAAGAAAGTGATTACATTGTCTTTTGCTGAAATCCTATCAAGTTATTTTCTGTACTGCATTTCATTCCACATTGCATCCATTTGAAACCATAAAAGTATTGTTGCTATCTTATCCATTTCATGTCAATTCCTTAGTGATTATAAAGAAGTGTGCTAGCGCCAGATTCTCCGTTGTTAATCTTTATCATATCAGATTAAGTGTGCTATTCAATTATTAATTTATTCTAAAGTGTGATATATATATCTATTGTTTAAATTATCAATTAAACCTTTTAACTTGCAAAACAGAACTACTTCTTGGCTCAGTGGGGTCAGGGGGATTCTGAGAGAGGGGTGTCATATAGGGGTAGTCATCCAGAACGCATGAACTGGACATAAAGATATATTAATAAGGGTTTCCATTCAGTATCCCAGACTAGGCATTGACTTAGCTGTAGTGTTGAATTGAATCCTCTTACAAATTGGGGGCTCGTGCCGGACGTTTGGGTTAGATCTACCATTTGTGCAGATTAATACAGCGTGCCAGCTGACCAGATACACATATCCGGTCGGATCACCACGCTGTGTTATGCTGTAAAGCACTCCTCATAGGAACGCTCTTAGGAAAAGGTCTGTTTTGCAAAAATAAAATACAAACTTCTGTAAGTCAGGACAGAGACCAATCTCTAGAATGACGACCTTAGTAGACATGAAAATAGCCAGAGAGCACCTCTTACATAAACTATTTGTGAGAGGTGAATGGACTGAACAGGGCCAGGATGCCTGGTTGCAGGCCATCACGCGACAGGTCACTGAAACAGGGTCAGACCTATGGAGAGATCAGGGTCCATTACATGTGGCCCTGAGTGAACTATATATGGCTCCTAAAGCCAAAGATGAACACAATAAGATTGCCAGGATAGCAGCATACCTGTACCTATATATGGGAGACATGCAGGATAAATGCACTGAAAGCCAAGATCTGTCAAATAGGCAACAGATGGCATTAGAGAAGGCCCGATCTGATCTGGCCTCTTCTGAGCAGAGGCTGCAGAGGAGCCAGGAGTCAGAAAATGATAGTAGGCAATATATCATTAAAATAAAAGAGGATATGGGCATCCTACAACAGGAAAAGACAGACCAGGATACCAGATTTCTGGCCCTGCAGAAGGAGCACCAAGACAGTTTGGACTCCTTACTGCAGAACCAGAAAAAGTTGGAGCAACAGATCAATTTCAACAGGGCATGCGCGGAGCAGGTAGTCACCCTGCAAAGCCAGCTAGATAGAGAGAAAGAGGAGAGAAATAAACTGATTCTGAAAGACCTGGATACCCAGGCAGAGTTTGATGAGGAGCGCCAAAAAGCTGGTGCCTTTCAACGACAGAGGGACGACCTGGCAGCGCAGATGCAGGCTCTCAGTCAGGAAAGAGACACTTTAGGCCAGGAAGTCTGCCACTTAAAAAAGGAAATTGAAGAAAATCACCTGGCCCTCCAGGGGCTGGGTGACCTCCAAAAAGAAAACCAGAACTTGGTAGAGCACACCAGAAGGGTGGAAGATGCTCTGGCAAGAAAGGAGCAGGCCAGTAGGGATGGGACTCAGGATGTAAACCTCCGGCAGCAAAGACTGGCCCAGTTCTCCAGGACCAACCAGGAAGCACAGAGGGAAAATGAGGCCCTCTGTCAACACAATGATAGGCTCCAACAACAGGTAGCGATGCAGGAGAGACTGATAGAGTCTAGTAAGGCCTTGACTGAGGAACTGAAAGCACAAATGCAGGCTCTTGCATTGCAACAGGGAGCAGGGGCGGATAGAGATGAGGTCCGCTGGGAAAGAGAGACTCCTGACCATAACCTCAGGAGCCCTAACACCAGGGGCCTTCATCTCTCCCAGTCCCTGGACTCTACCACCCCCATGTCCCCTGGCGCACATGAGCACAGGGCCACAGGGATGGCAGATTACTATCCAGCTAAAAGTATGGGGCTCATAGGCCAGTACCACTCAGGAATGGAGGGGTGGGCATCCGGGTATGGGCACCCAAGTACAGTACAGTTCAGTGGGGAACCCCAGGAGAGTAGGCCCCTTAATGGCATCCTGAAAACCTCTGCCCAGTTAGGTCAGTGGGGGGGGTACCCAGCAAATCCTGGCAGCAAGGAGGGATCTGAGGACTCCTCTGAGCACCACAGGAAACAGGAGACCAGGTCCCCACATTCTGCCAGCCATTCCCAGGCTCGCAGAATCCGGGAAAACCTGGAAGAACAGACAGGAACCTCTGGGAGCAGTGCCTCTGAGTCAGAGGATGAATGGGCAAGGGTTACCCGAACCAAAAAGGCCAATAAGGCAAAAAGGGCCTTGCTTAAGGACCCCTTAAAGCAGATTAAGGCGATCAGGAGCGTCATCACGCCTTACCATAAGAACGCTAAGTATTCTGTTTGGGAGCACTTAGAGTTGTTTGAGCAAATGATGGAGACTTTCCATTTGAAGGACAGCCAAAGCTGTATTCAATATGTAAAGTGGACCTTCTCCCCGGAATACTCCAGTTTCTTTGCGGGGCTGGAGGACCAAAATCATTTAAGATGGTCCACCTATAAGGCGGCCATCTTGAAACATTTTTCCATTCATAGAAATCCTCAAGAGGCTCGCAAGGCAGCCTACAATTTACAATGTGGGGAGGATCAGGCCCCACAAGAATTTGTGCAGGAGTTAAAGCGTGCTTTTGCGCAGACCACCAGAAGGGTGCGCACAGACAGTAGAGAATTCATTAATACATTTTTCCATGCCTTGCCCAAATATATAATGACCCAGCTCGTGAGAGATTTTCATGAGAAAAGATCTTTAGAATGGGTCATTGAACAAGCCACCCGCATCTACGAGGTGCAGAAACCGGTGGAAAACAAAAACCAGCCCAAAAACCCCAAAACTAACAGCACCCCTGCTGCTGCCAAGGTGGCAGAGGTAAAGGTCACCCCTGTTTTGGATTTGGAGATGGGGGGGCCTAAAAACCTACCTGCACCTAATAATGCTGGGCCTAGAAGGTCCTCGGGCCAGTCACAGACAGGGAGCCAGGGAGGCAGCCCCACAAATGGGGTCCCTCGCTCTCCTGATTATGTAAGCCCCCGTTACAAGGGAAACAGACCCATCCTGGGTTATGTGTGGACTCCTCCAGCCCAAGGGGGAAGATCCAGCCAAGAACCTAACCCAGGGAACTTTCCTCCTAACTTCCCACCGGAGGGCAGAAATTCTCTGAATCCTGGGCAGAACTTTTTCCCCAGATATCCACCCGACTTTCAGCCCCAAAACCATCCATCCTTCTTTCCCCAATTCCCTGAGCCCAGACCACTGAATCCGGGAGAGGGGAGGCCAAGGGTGGAGGGGTATCCAAATCTTCCCAACCAGGGGTACTACCAAAGAAGGGATAGCTACCCTTCCCGGGATCAGCCCAGGGGAGAAAACAGGGCCCCGTATCAGCCTGAGCGGGTTTCCCAGTTAGAGCGCCAGGTTCAAAACATGGCGCGGGATCTGGGTCACATACTGAGGGCTCAGCAGAACCCTCAGATCGGCATGCCGGCGCAGAACGCACCCAACTCTGGACCTGGTGCTCCAGAACAATGACGGGGGCAGCACCCCGATAACTCACCGGTTCCCAGGGAGGAGGCACAAGGGGAAGGGGGATGTAAAGCCTTGGAGGAAGCTTCCTTCCTCCCTTGTAAACAGCCCCTGGAAACCCAGGAACCGGAAACAAAATCTCTTGCCCCTGAAAGTCTGCCTCCTAAGGAGCAGAGGGGGGGTAGGAGAAACAAAAGACCCAAACAGACTCAGTTTGAGGAGGAGGTACAGATCTTCCAATTTGAGGGAGAGGGATCCTCAGAGGATCCTGGGAAAAGGATCTTCTCCTTCAGAGAGGGGGGAACTCCTCCCAAACAAAAATGGGTCCCTAGGGATGCAAATCCAGACTGGGGAGATGTGGAGACTGAGCTACCGCCGCCCACCATCTCATCCCAGAACCAACAGCAAGAAAATCCCCTGGTTCAAACCCATCCTGGTGACTGCCTCCAAAAAGGGGGGGGCGGCCCAGAACTGGAGCCAGGGGAACCCACAATGGCTCTGATCTCCAGTTGCCAACTTTTTCTTTCAGATTCCAAAGGCTCTTCACAGAATTCTACCCAAATCTCTTCTCCAGCGATGTCCAAAACCAGAAAGTTAGCCCACCAGTTGTCCAAAAATGTGCATTATCTGTGCCCCCTTGAGGAGAAGGAGGGAAGATACTATGCCCCGGTACAAGTACAGGGGCAGGGTACAATTTTGGCACTGGTGGACACTGGATCTCAAGCTACCCTTCTGTCCAGAAGGGCCTTTGACGAACTGAATGCAGGAAGGGGAGAGAATTACCAAATTCCTCTCACCTCTCTTCCTGGACAACTGCAGAACTTTGACGGGAAGGAAATTTCCGTTGAGGGGACTGCAGACTTGGACATTAAAATTGGGCGACACAAGTTAAAACACCCGGTCATAGTTGTGACTCCAGAGGGCACCCCTTGTTTACTGGGGAATGACCTCCTGAGGAGGTTGTCACCCCTAATAGATTGCGTAAACAAGGTCCTCTGGACCCAGACTAGCCGACCAATAAAATTAAAACAGAGTGTCAACCATATTAGTTTAAACGGCACCTGCCACATGGTTGAACAAAAATCTGACCAAGTAGAATTTCACTTCCAGAACAACCAAATTCCAGACGTGACAGTAATAGCAGTAGGACAACAGACTGGTGATGGGGGGTCCTCTCTATTTCTGAAAATCAACCTTCCTTCCAGTCTAAAGTGGTACTCCACGCTGGAAGGAAACACTCTGAGATTCTATACTAATCCACAATCAGAAACTCCCACTCCTATAGTCCAGAAAGATGTGAAATCAGCTCAGAGCCTGGCTGATATTCAGCAAATTGGAGAGCAGTTGTTCATCCCTGTTCAGTTATATGCTGGGAAGGACTCTGTTCTCGCTCGAGTGTGCGTGAACAATGGTAAGAGCTTCATCAGCGAAGCCATGTTCCGCCAACTCCCAAAAGATCCAGCCATTCCCACATTCAAACTGATAGACAAATGGGAAATGGACCTGGAAGCGCCTAATTCCAACCATCTCCTGCCAAGCAGGTGTATGCTCAAAATCTCCATTGGCAACAAGAGCATAGTCCACAATTGTTGGGTCGTGCGAGACGTCACTGCCGCTTTTTACTTAGGCAGTGACATTCTCAGTCGCTTTGCCATTAGTTTGGACCTAATAAACTTCAAAGCTTGGTCCCGATTAGCGGATAATCCCATGGGCTTTGATGATCCAGAAAAAGCATTTAGGTCAGCTCAATTGCTACCTTATGCAGTTGAAATTCAGATCAAAGAGGAAGTCACCATCCCAGAAAGGACCCGACAATTCTCCCTGGAAGTGAAAGCTAAAAGGGGACAAGAGTTGAAAAACCCTGATGCTTACATACATCTAAACGCTTCTCTCCAACAGCAAGGGTTGGGGGTAAGCCCAACTCCATTAGTCAACATAGAACATGACACCATTCCAATAGAGTTGTATAACAGCGACTTAAAGAGTATTACTCTAGCCGCAGGCACCATTATTGGAATGGCGGTTGATGACCGACATTTTTCCATCGACTTAGTAAATGAACTGTTAGGACCAATCCCCAAGGACTGTTTTGACAGTGACAGTGATGACAATACAACACCAGACAGGATTTTTACCCGGCATGGGGGGAACTTCCTGGTGTACACTTCCTGCCCCTATGGTAAGGAAGATGTGACTTGTGACTTCAGGAGGGATGAGGTGATTTTCCAAGTCCATGAGGGCTGCCTTTCCCACCTGAAGCCTCCAGTCCAAATCAGCACTCTGACCAGGGACTTCTCCACCCAGCTGGAGGAGGCCGCTGAAATAGCCAAACCAGAAGTCTTTCCAGGCTTCAGGCAGATGGTGGAAGAGAGAGTCAACCTAGCTGATGCCCTTGTGACTCTGGAACAAAAGCAAAAGTTGAAACAAGTTTTCTTGGATTTCCAAGATCTCTTTGCGGTAGACTCATATGACTGTGGTCGCACCGACATCCACACAACAACAATCCCCACGGAACCTGGCATGACTCCTGTGTTTGTGAAGCAATATCGCTTGCCTCTCGCATCAATGGAGTCCCTTACTGAAATAATTAAGAACCTTGAGTCCCGGGGAATAATCCGTCCAGTCCACAGCACCTTCAATAATCCGGTGCTGGGAATATTGAAGCCGAACGGCCAGTGGAGACTCTGTGCTGACCTTAGGGAGCTCAACAAACGGGTCCATACTTCCCGATGGCCTCTGCCCTACATTGACCAAGGGCTGGCCCAGATCCAGGGGTCACAGGTATTCACTGCAATAGACCTGACCAATGGGTACTGGACCGTGCCGGTCAGTAGGGAGGACCAATACAAGCTGGCTTTTACCTTTGGGGGCCAGCAGTATACATGGACCCGGACTCCCTTCGGATACCTGAACTCCGGTAATGAGTTCAACATTTTCCTACATAAGGCCATGCCCGACCTGGGTGCGAGGGGTAACCTGGCTTATGTAGATGATGTCCTCATCAAAAGTTCATCTGTGGAGGAACACATAGCGGAGATCCGTTATGTTCTGACGCAGTTGAGGGCCGCCGGAGCAAAACTTTCCTTTCAGAAAGCACAGTGGTGTAGAACCCGTGTTAATTTCTTGGGGCATGAGATTACTCCTCAGGGTCTCTGTCCCCAGGAAAAGAAAGTGGAAGCACTTCAGAAACTGAAAGACCCTACAACTCTGCGGGAACTAAGGAGCCTCCTTGGACTGACTAATTACAGCAGAAAGTTCATTGAGGGCTACGCAGAGATCACCAGACCCCTGATTCATCTCCTGAAGGGGGGGGTCAAGTGGGAATGGGGTCCAGAACAAGCCGAGGCAGTAAGACAACTCAAGAGAAGCCTCTCACAAGCGCCTTGCCTAGCTTACCCTGTCAGAAACAAGGAGTTCTTCCTGGAGACGGGGTTCTCTAATACGTGCTTGACGGCAGTATTATACCAAAAGCATGACAAGGTCAATAAAGTAATCTCCTATGCGAGCAAAACTTTATCCTCTGTGGAGGAAAAATTCAACGATTGTGAGAAGGCACTCCTGGCGACGGTGTGGGCATTGAAGAATTACCGCCCGTTTATCCAGGGGGAACACATCATAGTGGAGACTCCACACCAGCCTCTGCAATATCTCCAAAGTGACAGAATCCGGGCCGGATATGTGAGTAATTCCCAAATTACTTCCTGGATTCTATCAATGCAAGGCTTTCCTGTGGAGGTCAGATATGGCCAAAACAAGAAGAGTCCCCTCGCGCAAGGTCTGGCTGACTTGCATGATTGTGCCAGAGAAAACTGTCTCGAGGACGAAAGTCTAAAAATCAAGGACAACATGGAGGCATACCTTAATTCCCCACACAAAGTCTTTGAAGAGGACAAGTGTGAGGGAATGCCCACTGTCTATGTGGATGGATGCTCGTACCATGTTGACAACAACGGGGAGAAAGAACTGGTGGCCGGCGTAGGGAATGCATGGGTGAATGAGTTCCCAGAACCCTCCGCTGGATACAAAATTGGTCCCCGAAGTAGTCAGGTGGCAGAATTGATGGCTGTGCATCAGGCCATCCTCACTGCTGTCCAGCATCAACTCCACGAACTGGTCATAATCACAGATTCGGATTATGTACGGAACGGGTTCGTGGAGCACCTGGTTAATTGGAAAACCAGAGGCATGTTATGTGCTAACAACAAACCCTTGAAACATGGGAAGTTGATCCAAAACATTGATGATCTGGTCACCTCGAATGAGATGACCATCTATTGGAAAAAGATCAAGGGTCATTCCAAAGTAGAGGGACCAGACAAAACTGGAAATGACTTAGCTGATCAGCTGGCCAAAACCGGGGCCATCCAAGGGGATCTAATTGAGATTGAGTCCCTGTTGGGGGAAATCCAGGTCACTGCTATCACTAGGTCCCAGACAAATGCTCACAACCACCTTTCAATTGCACAATGGAGTAAGGAGACCCCTGATGCTGATTTGATTACCGCTCAGAAGGGGGATCCAATTATTGGTAAGTTTTACCAGCACCTTGAGGACCCTGAGAACTTTCCCCTGACGGATACCGATTACATTGGGAAAGAGGACCTAAGAGTGTTGATGAAATGTCCAAAAATGTTCCGAATCCAAGACGGTTTGCTGGTAAGGAAATCCAAAGCTGGCCACGATCAGTGGGTGGTTCCTACCTCATTCCGAAGCCTGATGTTAAGTCACGCCCATGATGCGGCCACTGCCGGTCATAGGGGGTTTCACACAACATTGGAAATCTTAAGAGAGGTTGCATACTGGCCACACATGGGGCAGGACCTCGACCAATACTTGAAGGGGTGTCTTGTGTGTGCACAATTTCAGCCATCATCCCTCACGCACCGTGCGCCTCTCCAAAAGAGGGGGATGACTCTGCCATGGTCAGATTTACAAATCGACTTTGTAGGCCCCGTGATTCGCTCTGCTAGGGGGAATAAGTACATGTTGACTGTGACATGCTTGTTTACCAAGTGGGTGGAATGTCTCCCAGCCCCAAATTGCAAGGCAGAAACGGCAGCTGCCCTGATGATTAACCACATCTTTTCCCGTTTTGGTCTACCGAAAAAGGATTGAGTCAGACAGAGGTAGCCACTTCACCAGTGAAGTGATGACAAAGATGTGGGAGATACTGGGGGTCAAAAGGAAGTTGCATATTGCTTACAGGCCAGCTTCTTCTGGAGCAGTGGAACGCTACAACCGAACCATTGTGAGCATCTTAAAAAAGTTTGTGGCAGATTCTGGGCCAAGTTGGGATATCCGATTACCTCTGGTCCTAATGGCCATCAGATCTACCCCTTCATCTGCAACCAAAATGTCGCCATTTGAGTTGATGACTGGGCGCAAGATGGTGCTTCCGCAGCATTTGCTCTATAGGACCCAAGAGCAGACACTAATAAATGCCTCCACAACTCATGAGTATGTGGAGAATTTAAGGAAACACCTTCAACATGCTTTTGCTTATGCTCAGCGGAATCTAGAAAGATCGGCTGATAGCATGAAGACCCATTATGACCTGAAAACTTCCAGGAAGGAATATCAGGTGGGAGACCGGGTCTATCTATACAACTTCCAAAGGAACCAGGCCACGCAGCGCAAATTTTTGCCTACATGGAAGGGACCCTTTGAGATCATCGACAAGATCTCCCCTGTGGCCTACAAAATCCACATCCCCAAAGGTCCTTTGGCAGCGGGGGAAGACAAGTGGGTCCACATAAACCAGTTGAAATGTTGCCATCCCAGGCACACTCTGCAACAACTGGAGGAATCCTCTGGAATCCTAGCGGGTACTGTCTCAGACTAATTCAGTTCCAACCATAAAACATACCACATCTAGTCTCTAAAATATTGTGATTTGCATGAAACTGTATCTTAGTTATACTGTTTCTTTTTTCAAAATAAGAATGTAATGTTTCGTTATGATGAAATGCTTATGCTGCCCCACTATCTCAACAGTGGTGGAAAAATGTCTATGAATAGGTATTGCCGCTCTTCCTTTGTCGTCCTAGGAGAAAGAAAACCTGGAGACGGGCCAAGGAGGACGATCCGGAGACCGGGAGCAGAGACGCAACGGGCCCGGGGTACCGCCCAATCTTCCCATCAGGACCGGCGAGGAGAACCGATCGATCAGTACCGGATGGAGGAAAAGATGCTGAACTGTGCCATCTATTGGAAGAAGATGAGGAAACATCCCAGGTCTTGCGAGTCCCATTCGTGAAATAGAATGGCCATCGCAAGAGGGGGGCTTGTGGGATGTATTTACCCATGCATCCGAGCCCTACCTCAAAACTGTGCAGTACTGACATGGAAAACATCATGATGGCCAGAGCTTCCCAGAAAATGCACAGGGAAATGCATGAAGAATAGGCTGCCACTCATTTTTGCCGATGTTATGGGCACAGAAGGACGCTGCCTAAAACCACCATTGGACTACCCACACAGTAGTCTGAAACCATTGGGAGTGGCAATGCTGATTGCCAAAAGCAAACCCATAACTGTTGGGAATTCATTTTCTTAAATCCCAAAAAGGGGTGCAGTACCAGTACTCACCACTATCCAAAAGCCGGCGTTTTAAAACAACACCAGATTTTACTTTTTTTTGTGTAAAACTGAATAAATGAACCCAAAACATGCCAAAGAAAGACATTTTAAGAGGTGGATCCAATGTAAAGTTATATTCTGAAGTGACTTGAAGGTTTATAACAAGACTGGCTGAGCTGTGGATTTCAGCAGTTTAAGTAAATTTGGACTGAAAGACACTAAAAAATCTAAATGTTTAAAAGAAATGAGTGACCTACTTTTGAGAGTCACATAGGTTGCAATTGTTTAAATGTCACTGAAACTTAGAATCAGCATTCTAGCTGCATATGTAAAAATGTTTAGTTTTATTTGAATGCAGAAAAACTGGGGAACAGAAATGACATGTATCTGAAACCTGGCTTAAAGAGATTCCAATTTTGCCTGGCAACTACCCCCCATCAGGAGTGAAACTTGAGTCACAGCTGTGTTCCCAGGCCTATCTGCCTTTTGCTGGCCACACTAAGGATATGCCATCTCTCTGATAATTGAATTAAGGGGAGCCCCCACAGAATACAGGAGCTCTGAACAAAGCCCTGTCCTGACTCAGGCAAATGTTTTATTGGCGGGAGTCGTAAATGGAGCTTCCTCTTGGCAGAAGCTGGGAGGGGCAGGGTCTCTGAGCTTGGCAGAAACTGGAAAGACTGGTTTCTGTACCATGTGACATGAAAAGACACACCTCTATAGCCAGAATATGGTTTTAGAAAAAGATGAATAACTCATAGAGCGGACTTGTGAAAATTGTATAAATGACACCATAATTCTTGTGATTTTTCTGCCCACATTTTAAGAGGTTTTTAGAACCGGTGGCATGTTCAGGGGGGTTTTAGCGGAAAAGAGGATATTACTCAAAATGTGTGCATGTGAAAAATCTGACACTTCATCAACTAATGTCCATACTCCTTGCGCACATGTGTGTAAATTTGGGGTAATGTCCGGGATTGCAAACCAGTTAAAAAGTGCAAAATATCGCCATTTCTGAATGCAAGCCCCCAGGAAGAGCAGAGTTTGAACAGGGTATACCTCCTGTGATATGTGATGGGTGCATGTAATTTCAAACCACTGTGTAGCTATGAAATATGTATTTGGTTCAAATCTAGATTTGTGTGTAAGTTGACAAGAGGAGTGTACTTTCTGCAGGCTGTAAAATGACATCACTCTGACACAACTTAGCTCCCCCAATCAGGGGAGAAATGAAAGCTTGGCCAAGATAAGTGGAGAGGGGCTGGCTAGTGATGCTGCTCACACACACCCATTTTCAAAACACATAAAAGCAGAGAGACAGGACAGATAGGGACCTTCAAATCCATTTGCAGCTGGAAGCTCTGCCGGGAAAATCCATACTTTACCTCCATCAACCTTCAGAGACCCAGACCAGACCAGCAGAGTAGAGCTGACCTGTTAGCAGAACCAGAGAGAGCTGACCCAGATCACTGTGAAGTGCAGAGACCAGAGTCCAGTCTAAAACCTGACCAGATCCGTGGCGTGGCCCATTTAATTCAAGAATATAGTGTGAGTACATAGCAAGACTGTGCAGAACCAATCTCTTAGTTAAAATAATATAATTCAATTCTATTTTAATCTAAGTAGAACTGTCTCCTAACTGTCACCTGTCATTTGTAAAGCTGTCACTTGTCATTTGCTAGTTGCAAGCTGCACTTGTCTTTGTGAACTTTAAAATTTCAATCTGAAAAATGACCTTTATTTAATCGCTCATATCTCCGTAACCGTTTGTGCTAGAGACTTGCAGTAACTTACATCTGGAAGCTGAGATCCTAGGCTGTCTTAGGACCCAAAAACGATAGTGATATTCCTTGTAGTTCCTCTGTAATCTCGCTCGGCGCATTCGCGAATTTTGCCGCGATTTGCAAATTTCTTCACGTGTAAAAATCTGCTGCTGCTTGCCTTCCATTTGCCAGAAATTCGTTTAACCTGCTAATTATCCCGGAATCATTGCTAGTGTGAGCCTGGACTAATATTAACTAGATACCACTCACCCTGAACCTCCTAGAGGGAATTAAAAGCATTTTAACATATTTTCACTCCATTGCCAGCACATATCAAAGCATTTTGCCTGTGTTTTCAACTTCTGTAGTCTAAGTTGCTGGGTGAACTGAATTACATTTGAATTGCATTTCTGAGAATTGTGTGCCTTCCTTCCATTTCCTTGCATTGCATAAAAGGGGGGGTGAATGGTCCAAGAAAGTGATTACATTGTCTTTTGCTGAAATCCTATCAAGTTATTTTCTGTACTGCATTTCATTCCACATTGCATCCATTTGAAACCATAAAAGTATTGTTGCTATCTTATCCATTTCATGTCAATTCCTTAGTGATTATAAAGAAGTGTGCTAGCGCCAGATTCTCCGTTGTTAATCTTTATCATATCAGATTAAGTGTGCTATTCAATTATTAATTTATTCTAAAGTGTGATATATATATCTATTGTTTAAATTATCAATTAAACCTTTTAACTTGCAAAACAGAACTACTTCTTGGCTCAGTGGGGTCAGGGGGATTCTGAGAGAGGGGTGTTATATAGGGGTAGTCATCCAGAACGCATGAACTGGACATAAAGATATATTAATAAGGGTTTCCATTCAGTATCCCAGACTAGGCATTGACTTAGCTGTAGTGTTGAATTGAATCCTCTTACACTTGGCATCCTCAGACGGACAGGAGCTCGGGGGGCCCCCACAACCACGGCGCCCCATCAGACCTTCTCAAATGGAAGATTGAGGGTCTGGCACTCTGCGACGTGTGGAGGGAGCTTAATCCTCAAAATAAAGGGTACACCTACTATTCGCACATTCATAATACGATGTCAAGAATAGATTATTTTTGGGTTTCAGTGGGGATTCTGGGAAAGGTGCAGGGGGTGGAATTGGGCCCCATTTCAGTCTCGGACCATGCTCCACTTTGGCTAGATCCTTCGATCCCAGGGAAGGGCGGAGTCTTATGGCGATGGAAACTGCTCAAGAACTGCTTTCAGACCCGGTTCTGGGGGAGTCCATAAGAGGGAAAATTTCAGAGATCTTTGAGCACAATGATACAGGCGAGGTCACGATGGGGACGGTTTGGGAAACGCTGAAGGCAGTTACGAGAGGACACATGATTGCCCTCAAGAGACAAACAAAGGTAAGGATGGGAACGTGAACTAGAAAAGAAAATCTCAGAGATTTGCGAGGAGCTAATAGCCCACCCTACCAGAGCCTTAAAGAAGTCTCTGAGGCACACGCAGGGCCAACTGCAACTTCTCCACACCAAGAAAGCAGAGAAAGCCCTCCTGTACCTCAAGCAAAGACTCTACATTAAAACCAATAAGGCAGATAAACTGCTGGCTCAACAACTCTCCGCAAAGATAAAATCGACCACCATCCGAAACATTAAGAACGTACATGGAGAGAGGCTGACGAGCACTGCAGAAATAGGGGACACGTTCAAGGAATTCTATCGAAACCTATATGCTTCAGAACACCCTGATGAGGATAAGCAAAACAGATTCTAGCGAACACTCCCCATCCCAAAAATATCAGAAGAAGATAAACTATCCCTAGACTCCCAGATTACAGAAAACTAAGTCAAAAAGGCAATAGTAGACCTCCCTAACAACAAAGCACCAGGCCGGGATGGCTTCACTGCACCCTTTTATAAAAATTGTGCAGATACCCTGAACCCATTCCTCACAAGACTATATAACTCTTTTAAGGATACCGGGAACGTAACCCCATCCATGAACGTGGCAAAAGTACAGGTGTTCCATAAACAGGGAAAAGGCCCTTCCCTCCCCGGTTCCTAACGTCCTATTGCACTAATCAATCTGGACTCAAAAATATATACGAAAATTCTGGCGACCAGGCTTGCCCCGCTCCTACCAACACTTATCCACCCGGACCAATCCGGATTTATTCCAGGCAGGCAAACTCATGACAACCTTAGAAGGATAATTCACCTAATAGAAAAAATAAATATTACCGATACCCCAGCAATTCTACTATCACTAGACGCCGAAAAGGCTTTCGACAGGGTAGTATGGTCCATTCTTTTTAAAACCCTGGAACTTATGGGATTTGGGGAACAATTCATAAATATGGTCAAAGCCAATTATAACTCCCCCTCGATAAGGATAGCGGTCAATGGGGAACTCACAGATCGGGTAAGGGTCACCAGGGGAACGAAACAGGGTTGCCCTCTTTCCCCCCTCTTATACGCCATCTTTTTGGAGCCACTATTGATTAAAATATGAGAGGCCATAGAAATAAAGGGGATTGAAAAGGCCGGCAGACAACACAAGGTGATAGCCTACGTAGACGACATGCTACTGGCATTAGAGGATCCGGTAAACTCGCTAGCATATACCCTGCAAATACTGCAAGAGTTTGGGGACATATCGGGTCTGAAAATAAATAAGAACAAATCAGAAATCCTGCATTTGGCGGGTGGACAGGTACACTTGGGATGGGGGGCTAGGGAAAACAGGCTTATAACTAGCAAAGGACGGTATAAAATGCCTGGGTATAACGCTTACGCATAGGGTAGACGCACTCTACAAAAAGAATTACCCCCCGTTACTAGCCAACCTGAAAAGGGATCTAGAACGTTGGTGTCCGCTAAATATCTCGTGGTGGGGGAGAATTCAGGCAGTGAAGATGAACACCCTTCCCAAACTGCTTTATTATTTTCTTGCCCTCCCAATAACGATCCCTAACTCCTTCTTTAAGACACTGGAAAAGTTAATCTCATCCTTTGTATGGAACAAGAAACCCCCAGGGCTGCGAGCTCTGTCTTAACGTCCCATGCCTGAGAGGGGGGACTGGCACTACCACACTTTAAATACTACTACCATGCAGCGCAACTATGGGTCCTCAAAGAATGGCTGGGGGACGATCAACAAACGATCTGGGTGACCCAGGACAGAGCGGTGGCGCGGACCCCGCTGGAAGACCTCCTATGGAAAGTCAAACAGTATCGACACCCAAATCGGCCACTCCTGCATGGAAAACACGACAGAACACACGATAAAAGGCAGCAAAGGACAAGGATACAGAGGTCCTCTCCCTTCGATGCATTTCCAGCATCACAGCGTCACATGTAGGGGTAAAGATTTCCAACCAGATGGAACCTGTGATAATTGAAATTGTTTGTAAATTGTGTAAACTGTGTAACTAGGAGCTGGGGCTATGACCAAATATGAAAAGACCCCAAAAAGGGGTGCAGTATAAATATGAAACATGCAATTATAAGTTAAAGAGGATGGTGCTTAGATGAATGTATTCAATAAGAAGTATGGGAACTGAAGAGAATATGTTTACATTAAATTGGTTTAACCAATAATATGTGAGGGGGTTGACTCTCTAACAAAACCTCTGGGAGTTTTTTAACTGTTGCAAATTGTAAAGGGATGGGTACACCCTGCCTCTCAAACTGAATGTCGTGGAGGTAGAGCCCCTCTACCTCAAACCAATTGATGATAAACTGTTGGAGTGATCACTGACTCTAAATGGTGTAGAAAATAGAATTGTAGTGCTTCGGAGGAAAGTGCTTTAAGGGTTGATTTAGTTTATGGAGTCACAAAGTTATGTGGAGTAGAGAATGTGTCAGATAGTAAATGTTATAATATATTATCAAAGGATCTAGGTCGATATCGGAGCAGGTCCCAAGTTTCGGGCAAAATTTGGGATGTCAGGCATTTCATAAGTGATCTGCCATTTTGGGTTTTGTGACAAGGTCAGGCACTTTAAAATGGATACTTGCTTTATCAGACAAAATGGTCGAGTTGTGCTAACTCATGTCCTCAGTGGATAGTTTTTTAAATAAAAGTTCATGTAGGGACAATCGTGGGGGGAATGAGTGAGTAGAACCGGTCTAGACTAGGTCCGAGTGGCAGATAGGACGACAAATCACAAGTAGAAAGGGGAACAGCACATTGATCATGCCATATCATGCCATTGAAGTTGATAAATCACAGACCGGAAAGGGGATGTACTTATGATCAGGCCATTACCTCACCTCCCTACAGTGTATATAAGGTGGGAACATGTATAACTTTTAGCAGAGTCCCAGAGATGTTTCTGATGATGTATCCTGTGTATCCTGTGTCTTGCCTGCTGGAAGAAATAAAACCAGATGTCTTCTTGAAACCAGTCTGAGTTTCCTGATGTGCTCCAGCGTCTCTTCTTGACCCCAAAAATGCCAAGGCACAGAGAGTGGGGGAGGTGGGACCCTCATGAACATTTGGTGAGCCTTAGCCAGGAGGCTTAGGATGACATCTCTTCAAGTCCAAAGTTCCTGGAGATACAGGTAAGCCATGCTATGAGGCCTGAAAGAGGGGGGAGAGGGAGGATGAGGCAGGAGAACAGATGAGGGGCAAACAGCAGTTGCTAGGGGAGTGAAGGGGACTATTTTATTTTTGGCAATTTTCCAAGAAATCTTTTTTAAAAATCCTTTTTTGGAAATCTTCCCAAAAATATAAATTGAGTAATATTTTGGGGTCCTCAAGAAAACTGTATTAATTATTTTCCCATTTTTGGGAGATGCATTTTAGGAAAAAAATGTTTTGACATTTTTCAGGAAATAACTGAAGTCATTTGGGGAAATCACTCTTAGAGGAAAATTGTTTCTGAGTTAATGTTTGGCCAGCTTTCAGAAACAATGTTATCACTTATGGGGGATGCCCCATAGGATCTTTTTTGGGGAAAAATCTATGTTTTGTTAGTAACCTAGGATGCAATGGGAAGGTGGGCTAAACGTAGCTTGAGAATATAAGTATTGTATTTGTATATGTTGAGCAATTGACTTGAGAATGGCCAAGCAATTGAATTAGTGAGAACTTGACTTCAGTGTGGATAAGCAAGGAAGAAGTATCGTGCGAGAGGCTACGATAAGAGAATATGCCCTGGCCTGCGTTTTAAAACAACGTAACAGAAGAAATTTGAAACTAAACTCCCATAGCGAAACACATAGAAAATGGATTTCATTAAAGGCAAATCTAAAGAGGTTAATTTACACTCCATATGGAGTATTTTAGAGGGCAAGACAAGTCTTAAAGAGGAGATTGTAGAAGATATATGTGACCGGTCGACACTGTTTTTTTTTGGTTGTTGTTTGTTGTTGTCTGTTTTGTTTTATGTGTTGTGTTCTATGTCATATGTGTGCACTGTACATAATCACCCTGATTCATGGAATTATTTGCGCGGAAAACGCACATTTGTGCACCATTCTTCCTGAAAATCCCCAGACCTTAAACAGGGATTTTCGGGCAGAAAGGCACGCAAATGTGCGTTTTACGTGCAAATAATACCATGAATCAGGCTGTTTGTTTATGATTTAGAAGTAGAACATTTATTTATTAGTAATTTTGAAAAAATTGGCACAGCGCCAGAAAACGTACATATTCAATTATGGTAAAATAAAGAGATAAATATATGCTATGGATCAAAGTAAACAGGTTTGCATTGTTTAAATGTTTATAACATTAATATTTAGTGAAATAAATGAAGAAACTGTTGAAAAAGTGTTTCACTTTAAACCTGTGTGAAAACTAGGATCCAGCAAGTACGGAGTTAATTCTTGTATTTGCTAAAACTAGACAAGTCAATCTACTTAATGAACGCTGTACAGTGAAAAACTGCATCAATCTTGATAGAAACGAGTAGAACTGACAAAATTGAAGAAATGATGCTTTAATGTAGGTTGTGTAACTCACAGTAGAGAGAGCTGTATTTGTGCTAGTGCATTTCCTTTCATTAAAGAATATGAGTTGAGATATGCACAGGGTTTAAGAAGGAGCTCCTGTGCAGGAAAAAGATTTATTTAGGAACTGCGTAGCTTGACAGTGACTATGATAAGACCCGCACTAAATGACCTATGCAGTTAAATAAGATAAGCTATGTTTGTAATGAACAGTCTTTTAAAAGGAATGACGTTCAGAAATGTGTGCGTGAAAGACATGACATTGAGTAATGGTTAATTTAACAGATGAGAAGCAAGCCCCTTTAAAGAACAGAGCAAATTAACTTTTTATGTGAAAGAATTAGTGTTTTAGAACTAAGGAGAAGTTGCTAAATTGAAATTGAAAGCCACGCCGACACAGTGTTTCAACAATCACAGAAGCTGTTTTTAAAGTGTAAGAAGTTGACTAATCATATAATGAAACAATGATGGCGGTTTCATATATATATATTTTTAACACTTGTTGCTGTTAAGGATTTCAATCAGGTGACACACACCGTGGTCGCAGCCTAGTATGCAGCGCACGATTGAAATGCTTATTTTTTTTTTATATTAGATTCAATATTGAGATGGTACACCACTCATATCACACCCCCTTTTCAAAAACCGCAGGTCACAATGGACCATAAACCAGGCTGGTTGGTAAAACACAATATTTATTTATTTATTTATAATTCAAAAGATATCATACACTTTTAATATGTTGCAGCAATCACCAATGGAATGATAAAAACAATGAGAAGGTGAGCAATGCACAGGGTTTAACTTACTAGTGGAACATTCACACAGCACAGCAGAGTAGGAGCACTTTTGGTTTAGGTAAGATAGCACTTAAGTTAGAATTTCCCCCTGCAATGTTCCCTCAACCCACAAATAATCAAGTCTGAGTGGATAGACAGAAGAAGCAGGTAATCAGGAATGACAAATGGGAATCCGAATTCAAATCTGACCTTCCCTCCCCAAATAAGAGAGAAAAACAGATTTTAAACCCCTTTGCATTGTTGTAAAATGACAATCGGAAATGGACAAATAAATAATGAATGTGTGTGAAAAACCTTGAAGCAAATATAATTCCTCACTAAAGCAACAATGCAAAAACACTAACAATCACAAAGAATGGATTACCAAAAGCAAACAGTTCACAAATGAGTGGCAGGGTTGAACCAGATTGTAGCAAAATGACACGTTGAAAACTTTGCAAATATTGCGATTCCTTTCTGAAATTACCCAAATGATTTTTAATAGAAATGGGTGAAATACACTGATTTGGAGTGTAGCTATCGATCACAGGTACAATGCAGAAGTGAAATTAGGTCTCGAGCTGGTAAATTGAGAGAGTTATGGAAGATAGAGTGAGGTTCGTTTTTAGGAACATAAGGCAGTGAAAAGAGGAATCGCTTTTAAAATTGAAAGGCAAATCTTACATTAACTAGATTTAATGGCTAAGAAAAGAGGAATGCCACCCGTTAATCTCAAAAGTTAAGCTGCAGTTGTAACCTTTCACGCAGTGTATCCCTTTTCTTAAAAGAAAATTAATTTATTTAAACACAATATCGCTAATGACTTAAGGTCTATGCAAGATGGAAATTAAGAGAAACGTGGGGCTAAGACTAGGAATCAATGGTACAAAAAGGGTTCTGCCCTGACGTCTATAGTACTGGGGTCTACTTTTTGAATGTAGTAGGCCTATATTTATTCTATTATGTCACATACATGCAGAAACATTCTAGATGTAGTAGTACTCATTAAATTTGAGAAATACAGACAGAAATAGGTATGAAGGGTACAGCTTTTGTTATTTATTTTGCTGTAAATGCATTTCACAGTCATGCATTTGTAATCTTTGTTTGTGCTTTTTTGTAAAAGGGTCAGTACATTAAGGGTAGTTAGTATTCACAAATCCTTGATGTAACTGAGTTAACAACTAAGTTGAATTCATACAAAGCTAAAACAATATGGTGCTTTGGAAATCAATGTGTAACCACCACCTATAGTGACAAGTGATAGTACAGGTACATAATACAAAAACCAACCAAACAGGTAGCAATAAATGGTATAACAGTTGGTTGTATGTAGCCAGGCTAAAGGGTGACCTAACACGTGGTCGACGTCTGGATCTAAATCAAAAGATTGGAAGGACCCGGTAGAAAATGGAGTGCTGGTCCTTAGACGTTTCGGCAAGATGCCCTCATCTTGGGCCTGGAGAAGGTCTCCCTAAAAGAGCCTAGGGGGGGCTCTAATAGCGCCTGAAGTGAAAATGTAAAAATTGAAGAACATGACATAAAAATCCATAATTGTGGTACACCACAGGTAATATTAGGATAATAGCAAGGGAAACACAGGACTAGCCTTGGGGGTAACAAAGGTGGATGAAACTTTGGATTGCTTTTTCACGAGTGTGGAGCAGGGTGTCTATTGGTCCTTGCTTGTAGGGTGCAGTGGCAGGCTGCTGTAGGCTGAGAAGGAAAATATACATACACTAGTAATATAACCTATAGCACCTAATGTTTGCCAGTAAGATGCGTACATAAACTGGGTAAATAGGCAGTGGTGAAAGTAAAAGATACGTGCTCACCTTCCTCAATTTGTTCACAATGAGGAGTCACTGGAAGTGGATGCCGGCTGTGAGGTTGGCATCTCTGAAGGGTTAGGGGGGCAAATGGTGAAGCAGGAGTTTGGTTCCCAAAGTAATTGCCCAAGGCTGCTTTCTTGTTGGATAGAGAATGGCACGTACGAAATTAATCATGGGGCAGGGGGTGCCTGGAATGGCCTATAGGAGAGGGCTCGGAAGGGAGTTACCTGGAATTGAAGTCCGTGATGAATTCGAGATAATCCTAAGGAGCCGCGATTGCGAGGTGCAGCAGGGGCTCCGTATTTTAAAAAAGGAAGAAGAATCCTAGCTGTGTGCGGTGGGGCAGAGCGCGCATGCGCATGGAGAGTAGTGCTGTTAAAGATGTGCAACTGCGCATGTGCGGGCGGGAAAAGCGGTGTGGCTTCTGATTGCGCGTGGAGAGCAGTGTTGGTAGTGCTGCACTTGTGCGCATGTCTATGAACAAGATGTTCCTGTAAGTGTTCAGATGGCATTATTGTTGCCACAGACACCCATAGGAGCGTGATAATCAAATTCACGGGAAATGGACAGGATCTGAGTGTCAGTGTAAAACTGATTGGCCTATATAAGTGGAAAACACTGGATGCACCTGCCCCAGAATGGAGGGGGACATGGGGCTGCGCTCTCCCTAATGTAGTGCCTGGACTAATAGAAAGCTGTTTCTGCCAGTCGAATAGGGATGGATTGGAGGGAGATAAATTTCTAAGACGTGGAGGCTTCAGGTTTGGAGTGAGAGGCCTAAGAGTAGTAGGGAGCCACTAGAATTGAAGGGGAAGGGGCACCAAAAGGTGGGGTTCCCTAGTGAGTCCAAGAAGATGCTTGCAAGGACGGGTCCCCTGTGTGGGCAGTCAAAAGTGGAAGTGAGGGGAGCATGGTTATCTACTGTATCCAGTCGGGTCTGCCTCATTGAGCCCCTCGATAGTGCTTTTCAGTTTGAAGATCCACCAGGCCTCTTTATGATTGAGTGAATTGATGGCATTACTGGTGTTGGGCACCGAGTCTGCTATCCACCATAAGATGTCATCTGGTCCATGATGATTTTCTGTATAATGTTGGACCATGGGAGCTGTTAAGGATTTACATCTAATCCGAGATCGATGTTCTCCTATTCTTTTGTGGATTTGACGAGTGGTTTGTCCTACATAACGAAGGCCACATGGGCATTCAATTATGTATATCACATTTGCTGTTTTGCAATTTGTGAACTTTCTAAGTTGCCAGTCTTTTTCCCCGATCTTGAAAGAATTCATTTTCTTGGTGAACCGGCACACTGTACATGTGCCGCAAGGGTGGTGGCCCTTTATTTCTCACATGTTCCAAATCGTTGACCTTTGCAGTTTGTTCTCTATTCTGGTATGTGTTAACATATCTTTGAAGTTTTTGGATCTTTTGAGCGCCATTGTTAGTATTTTTTCTTCCAGCAAGCTCAACTGCACTAAGGGCCAGAATTTTCTCAGTATACCTTTGAGTTTAGTAGTGTCAGGGCCAAAGGTAGACACGAAGGTGAGAGTATCATCATGGTTAGAGCTCGTCAGTTTGGGTGTTAGCAGGCTTTCTCTCTGCGTGTATTTGGCTCTTTTCGTAGTTTTCTTGATGAGTTTTTTGGAGTACCCTCTATCTTCCAGTTTACTTTGTAGAACCATAGCATGTTTATTATATTGGTCCAGTTCTGTGCAGTTACGTCTTAACCTCAAAAATTGGTCATATGGAAGATTGTCCCGTAGGCTCCTCGCTAGAAGGCTGTTATAATGGAGCAGGGTGTGTCTATCCGTCTCCTTGGTGAAGAGGTTGCATATCAGGGTCCCGTTCTTGACTGAGAGGGAAAGGTCCATGAAGTTAACAGTAGTGTTGCTGCTTTACATGGTAAATTTTATTTCTTGTGTCTTGGTGTTGAGCCAATTAAAGAAATCGGTAAGACTATTCTTGTCGCCTTGCCATGACTAGGAATCAAGGCAGGGTTGCAAAAATGATTGTGACAGTTTGAGCAAGGGATCAGGATAAGGACAGGGTGACTTAGAGAGTGGGTTGAGGACAAAGACAAGATAGGCTATGGGTTTAGGTGGGAGCAAATTCATAGTCGCAGTTCACTTTTTGGTTTTTGGATTTTGGACAGTCAACGGTTCTGGTCACTACATGGCAGAGGGCCTCGCAAACAGATGGGCAGTTCTGGTTACCGGGTAGCACTTCTGGACTGGCAATTCTGGTCACTGGATACTACAGGTCAGCTGGATGGCACAGGTACCTCTGGATGTAGTTAGTGGGATCAGGATGCTTCCCAAAAACACCACAGCTTTTCCCTTAGGTTATTTGGGAATTTAGTGTTTTCAGAATTTAGGCCTTGCTGGAGCAGGATCAGCAATGCTTGGGATTTGCAGTGGGCCCTTCAGTAGAGTCAGCAATGCATGACCTTGTAGTTGGGATCTGGAATCTGGATGGATGAAACAGAAACCGGATGCCGGCGCAGGAAAATCAGGAAGCGTTTGTGTGTGTGTCTTGTCAGGGACCCTGATTTATAATGCATAGTGACATAATCAGAGTATAGGCTGGGCAGAGTTAACTAAGCACACCTCTAAACTACTTGGATTGGACAGGGGTGCTAGTCTAAGCCCTGCTCACAACTGGTTAGATTTCCAAGGGAATGATGTCAGATTTATGAGTTGAGTTTTACAATGTCCAAAAACTACCACAATTGCTTTGCTTAAAATCCTATTTTGCCAAAAGCATACATTTATACAATTGCAATCTCTTAGCAAATTATATACACAGGTTACATATTTTGTGCAACCCATATCAGTCCAATTCTCCAGTCTGTGGGACCTTGTTTTGCCCTTCTGATATATTTTGGTAATTTTGAGCATGGAAGATTCGGCCTAAAATTCCCTAACTCTATACACAGATGCAAATTATCCTAATGGATAGATGTACAAAAATGTATGTTTGCAACATTTATACTTTTCTATTTATCCTCAATATTTTTCCCTTTCTGTCCCAAAGGTGTCAGTGAATTCTACCATGTCTCAAAAGAAAGCACAAAAAATCACTTTTAAACTGCAAAATGTCTAACATTTTTCAAAGTCTTGCTGCAGAGATAAAAGTCTTTAAAGTTTATTTATGAAACAGGTTTTGGAACAAAAAGGCAGTCCATTGTCACTAGATGATTTGTTTTTCTTACTTCAACTGCTGCCAACTGTAATTTCCTTCAAAGCAAGATGGGGGTTTCTCATCTTGATTGAAGGTTGTATTGCCCCTTCACACTTCCAACTTCCCTGCCCTGAGAATCCCATTGTCAGTGGGTTTCTGTAGAGTAGATTCTTTCCCACCCTGTAATTATCAGTGGATTGTTAGTCTCTGCTGAGAGCTTATGGTGTGGCTTCCTTCCTCAGGGGGGAAGTTTCAGGGCTGGCAACTGAAATAACTGGTTTTTTGAGAGCTTGGAAATTCAGCCCATATTTTTTAAACTCTTTATTTTCTTATTTTGAGTTTTGACTTAAAACAAACCTGTGAAAGAAAATAAATAACCCAAATATGAATTTTCACCAGCATCAAAGCCCCTTTGTATTGCTAAGTAAGCAGGCTTTCATTCAACAATTTATTTTTAAACAGGCCATTTCTTTTCTTCAGTCAGCATTTCTTTCTTTCAATTTAGTTTGGCAGCTGTAGTCATTTCCTTGAATGCAGGAGTTTTATCTAAAGCATAGATACATTGACACTGACCAGGCTCAGAGAGTTAAAGTATCTTTGGATTGATGAGCCTGGATAATTTTGGAAAGAAATAAACATGTGTTACTGTGCGAGTGAAAGTGAAGTTGCTTATTGATTTCTCTCAGAGTTGGTTTGACTGAGCCTGTCACTCAGGAATTATGCCTGGTTTAGGGAAGCACAGTGAAATATCCTGGGCATGACAGGGCCTTTTTAATCACAGTGGTTTCAGAATAAACAGATGGAATTAGCATCAAAGCTAAAAAGGTTCATTTTGAAGGGGAATTTTGGATTTTCAGCAAAGCAGTGCTGACTTTTCACTTTACTCCCTATACATATTTCAGAACACACTGACATGCTTCTTCAGTGTGTCCCCTGGTTCCATCCTGCCTGAAGGGTGCTTGGCAGGACAGTGCAGCCATCTTTGTGTTGCTGCAAAAACACAGTTTTGAGGTCCTGGTGCACACAGGAGCCAGTGCAGCCATATTGCTTTTTCTTGCGCAAATGCAGCTTAGTGCTCAACAATCCTGTTGAGTGGGTCAATATCTCCCACATATCCCCCCCTGACTCTTCTGAGATTTCCAGTCGAGGGAGAATCGGACAAGTGGGATTTCTTCATGGGACAAAGCAGGATCGGTCAGGTGTGAGTCCTTCTTCCATCAGAGAGTGGTGCGTCATGCTCCTCTTGCCGCCTCTGGTTGGAACATGGAACAACACCTCCATCTTTCTCTTGGATCTTCCTTTATATTGTTGAGCAACAACCCCAGATTTCCTAGGGTTTCTTCTCTCCGGATCCCTGAGGAGGTCCTCCTTGGTAGTGACAGTGCAACCAGTCCAAATTTATGAAAAAGTACACAAACCAGTTACTAGCATTTCCCACTAACTGCCCACCAATTGGGCTGACAGAGTGGGATATGCAGGCATTCAATGATAACAATTGATAATGAAGAAAAATACTCCCTGTTACATAATTATACCAAAAACTCTATCTGTTCCCGTCTGGTTCTTCTTTTTCTTATTCTCATGTTTCAGATGTCTCCTATGTGATTCTCTCTTGGCTCCACAATCTTCTCCAAAGTGTGCCTAGGGTGACAACTCTTTAGCTGATTAATATGGACCCATTTCTCTTCTGTCAATTCGCCTTTGGGGATTCAGATTATGTAAGCGACAGGTGAGTTTTTATCTACAATTTCAAAAGGTCCTCGCCAGCTAGGCAAAAATGTGCGCTCTTTGGTCTGGTTCCTTTGGAAATGGTCCAAGTTGACCCTGTCTCCTACTTGGTATTCCTTTTTGGTGGTTTTAAGATCATAATGAGTCTTCATGCCATCTGCAGATCTTTCTAGATTCAGCTGAGCGTATGCAAAAGCCTGTTGAAGGTGTTTTCTTAGATTCTCAACATACTCATGAGTTGTAGAGGCGTTGATCAGTGTCTGCTCTTGTGTTCTATAGAGCAGATGCTGAGGGAGCACCATCCTTCATCAGTCATCAGCTCAAATGGAGACATCTCAGTTGCAGAAGAAGGTGTAGATCTGATGGCCATCAGGACAAGCAGTAATCGGATGTCTCAACTAGGCCCAGAATCTGCCAAAAACGTTTTTAGAATGCTCACAATGGTTTTATTGTACCTCTCAACTCCACCACTAGAGGGAAATGTGTCATTTCCTTTTTACCCCAAGTATCTCCCACATCTTTGTCATCACTTCACTGGTGAAGTGACTACATCGGTCTGACTCAATCCTTTGGGGTAGGCCAAAACCTGAGAAGATGTGATTGATCATCAGGGTAGCTGCTGTTTCTGCCTTGCAATTTGGGGCCAGGAGACATTCCACCCATTTGGTTAACAATTCCACCCATTTGGTTAACAAGCATGTTACATTTAACATGTACTTGTTACCCCTAGAGGAGCGAATAATCTACTTGTAAATCTGACCAAGGAAGGGTCATCCCCCTCTTCTGGAGGGGAGCTTGGTGTGTGAGTGATGATGGCTGAAATTGTGCACACACAAGACACCCCTTCAAGTATTGGTCAAGGTCCTGCACCATGTGTGGCCAGTATGCAAACTCTTGCAAGATTTCTAAAGTAGTGTGAAACCCCTGATGACCAGCTGTGAACGCATCATGGCCGTGAATTAGCGCCAGGCTTCGGAATGAGATAGAGACCACCCACTGGTCACAGCTAGATATGGATCTCTTTACCAACAAACCGTCTTGGATTTGGAACATTTTTGGACATTTCATCAATACTCTGAGGTCCTCTTTCCCAATGTAATAGGTATCTGTCAGCGGAAAGTTCTCAGGGTCTTCAATTTGTTGATAAAATTTACCAATAATTGTATCCTCTTTTTGTGCCGTGATTAAATCAGCATCCATGGTCTCCTTACTCCATTGGGCAGTTGATAGTTCATTGTGAGCACTTGTCTGGGACCAAGTGATAGTAGCGACCTGGATTTCCCCCAACAGAGACTCGATCTCCAGGAAATCCCCCTGGATGGCTCTGGTTTTGGCCAGCTGATCAGCTAGGTCGTTCCCAGTTTTGTCTGGTCCCTCTATTCTGGAATGACCCTTGATTTTCTTCCAATAGATGGTCATCCCACTCGAGGGGACCAGATCTTCAATATTTTGGATAAACTTGCCATGTTTCAGCAGTTTATTGTTAGCACATAGCATGCCTCTGGTTTTCCTATTAACCAGGTGCTCCACGAACCCATTCCGGACATAATCTGAATCAGTGATTATGACCAGTTCGTGGTTTGGTGTTGGACAGCAGTGAGGATGGCCTGTTGAACTGCCATCAACTCCACCACCTGACTACTACGGGGACCAATTTTGTTGCAAGCGGAGGGTTGCGGGGCATCATTCACCCAGGCATTCCCAACGCCGGCCACCAGTTCCTTTTCCCCATTGTTGTCAACATGGTAGGAGCACCCGTCCACATAAACTCTGGGCATTCACTCGCACTTGTCTTCTTCATAGACTTTGTGCGGGGAATTCAGGTATGAGTCCATGTTGTCCTGGGCTTTAAGACTTTTGTCCTTGAGACAGTTTTCTCTGGCACAATCATACAAGTCAGCCAGACCTTGCGCGAGGGGACTCTACTTGTTTTCGCCATATCTGACCTCCACAGGAAAGCCTTGCATTGACAGAACCCAGGAAGTAAATCTGGAATTACTCACATTTCCAGCCCGAATTCTGTCACTTTAGAGGTATTGCAAAGGCTGGTGTGGAGTCTCCACTATGTGTTCCCCTGGATGAACGGGTGGTAATTTTCAATGCCCACATCGTTGCCAGGAGTGCCTTCTCCCAATCGTTGAATATATTCTCCACAGAGGATAAAATCTTGCTTGCATAGGAGAGGACTTTATAGACCTTGTCATGCTTTTGATATAATACTGCTGTCAAGCATATATTCGAGAACCCTGTCTCCAATAAGAACTCCTTGTTTTTGACAGGGTAAGCTAGACAAGGCGCTTGTGAGAGGATTCTTTTGAGTTGGTTTACTGCCTCGGCTTGTTCTGGACACCACTCCCACTTGACCCCCCCCTTCTACAGATGGATCAGGGGGTCTTGTGATCTCTGCGCAATCCTCAATGAACTTCCTAATGTAATAAGTCAGTCCAAGGAGGCTTCTTAACTCACGCAGAGTTGTGGGGTCTTTCAGTTTTAGGAGTGCTTCCACTTTCTTCTCCTGGGGACAGAGTCTTTCAGGAGTTATTTCATGCACAAAGAGGTTGACACAGGTTCTGCACCACTGTGCCTTTTGAAAGGACAGTTTTGCTCCAGCAACCCTAAACTGTGTCAGAACATAACGGATTTCTGCTATGTGTTCCTCCACAGTTGAGATTTTTATCAGGACATCATCCACATAGGCCAGGTTGCCCCTTTCACCCAAGTTGGGCATGGTTTTATGTAGGAAGATGTTGAATTAGTTGCTGGAGATGATGTATCTGATGGGAGTCTGGGTCCAGGTGTACTGCTGCCCCTCAAAGGTAAAGGCCAGCTTGTATTGGTCCTCGCTACTGACAGGCACGGTCCATTACCCATTGGTCAGGTCAATGACAGTGTATACCTTTGACCCCTAGATCTGGGCCAGCCCTTGGTCAATGTAGGGGAGAGGCCATCGGGACATGTGGACCCGTTCATTCAGCTCCCTCAGGTCAGCACAGAGTCTCCACTGGCCGCTTGGTTTTAAAATCCACAGCACCGGATTATTAAAGGTGCTGTGGACTGGACGAATTATCCCACGGGACTCAAGGTTCTTGATTATTTCTGTGAGGGACTCCATGGATGCGAGAGGAGAGCGATATTGCTTCGCAAACACTGGAGTCATTCTAGGGTCCGTGGGAATTGTTGTATGGATTTCGGTGCAACCACAATCATACGAGGCCACCGCAAAGAGATCTTGAAAATCTAAGAACACTTGTTTCAACTTTTGCTTTTGCTCTGGAGTCTCACAGGCATCAGTTAGGTTGACTCGCTCTTCAACCATTTGGCTGAAGCCTGGAAAGACTTCCGGTTTTGCTATCTCAGCAGCCTCCTCCAGCTGGGTGGATAGGTCCCTGGTTAGAATGTTGACCTGGACAGAGGGTTTCAGGTAGGCGAAGCTGTCATTGGGGACCTGGAAGATCACCTCATCCTGCCTGATGTCACAAGTCACCTCTTCCTCCCCGTAAGGGCAGTAAGAGTACACCAGGAAATGTCCCATTGCCGGGCGGCGAAGATCCTGTCTGGTGGTAAGTCATGGTCACTATCACTGTCAAAACAGTCATTGGGGATTGGTCCTATCAGTTCATTACCTAGATCCATGGAAAAATGTCGGTCATCAACCGCCATTCTAATAATGGTGCCTGCGCTCAGAGTGATACTCCCAAGGTCCCTGTTATCCATCACTATTGGAATGATGTTGTGTTCTACATTGACTAATAGTGTTGAGTTTAGCCCCAACCCCTGCATTTGGAGATGGGCATTGAGGTATACAGGTGCATCAGGATTTTGCAGTTTCTGACCTCTTTTAATTTTGAATTCAAGTGGGAATAGGCGTGTACATCCTGGGATGGTGACCTCCTCTCCAATTTGAACTTCAACTGCATATGGCAGCAGTTGGGCTGACCAAAGTCCTTTTTCTGAATCATCAAAGTCCATGGGATTACTCCCTAGTCGAGACCAGGCTTTGTAATTTATCAGGTCCAAATTAATGACAAATCGATTGAGAATGTCACTGCCTAAATAGAATGCAGCAGGGACATCTCGCACGACCCAACAATTATGAAATATGCTTTTGTTTCCGATAGAGATTTTGAGCATAACGCTGCTAGGCAGGAGATGTTTGGAACTGAGTGTTTCCAGACCCATTTCCCACTTCTCGATCAAATCAAATGTGGGGATGACCAGATCTCTTGGGAGCTGTCGGAACGTGGCTTCACTGATGAAGCTCGTACTGTTGTTCATGCATACTTGGGCGAGAACAGATTCCTTCCCCTCATTTAACTGAATAGGGATGAATAACTGTTCTCTAATTTTCTCAATGTCAGCTAAACTTTGATCTGGTTTCTCATCGCTTTTCACTATGGAATTGGGATTTTCAGATTGTAAACCAGTATAGAATTTCTAAGTATTTCCTTCCAGTGTGCAATGCCACTTGAAACTGGAAGGAAGGTTGATTTTCAGGAATGGGGAGGAGTTCCCATCACCAGTTTGTTGTCCTATAGCAATTACTATCACGTCCGGTATTTGATTGTTCTGAAAATGGAACTCAATATGATCAGGTTTTTGCTCAAACATGTGGCATGTGCCATTTAAACTAACATGGTTGACACTCTGTTTCAAATGTATTGGCCTGTTAGTCTGAGTCCAGAGGACCTTGTTCACACAGTCTGTTAGGGGGACAACCTTCGCAGGTTGTCATTCCCCAGTAGACAGGGTGTGCCCTCTGGAGTCATGACTATGACAGGGTGTTTCACCTTATGTCGCCCAATTTTCATTTTCAAATCCGCAGTCCCCTCGACAGGAATTTCTGGAGTTGTCCAGGAAGAGGGGTGAGGGGTGAGAGGGGTGAGAGGGATCTGGTACTGCTACCCCCTTCCTGAATTTATCTGATCAAAGGTCCTCTTTGACAGAAGAGTGGCTTGGGATCCAGTGTCCACCAGTGCCACAAATGTACATTGCCCATGCACTTGGACCGGGGCATAAAATCTACCCTTCTTCTCCTCAATGGGGCAAAGATAATGTGCATTTTGGGTGAGCTGGATGGTCAATTTCCTTATTTTGGCCTCCGTCACAGGGGTAGTTTGGGCATAAGTCTGTGTAGTAGGTTGGGAATCTGAAAGAAAAACTTTGCACTCAGATATTCTAGGAGTATTGGGCTCCTCCCTTTCTGATTCTGGGCTCCCCCCCTTTTTGGAGACAGTCACCAGAATTGCTTTGGGAAGTTTGGGAATCTTCTTTGAATATTATGTCTTCTTGATGCTCATTTTGGGGTTCTAGGATGGGTGATTCAGAATCAGTCCCCACTCCCACCCAGTCTTCATCTAGATCTCTTGGGACCCATTTTTCTTTGGGAGGAGTCCCCCGTTCCCTGAAGGAGAAGATCTTTTTCCAAGAATCCTCTAAGGATTCTTCCCCTTCAAATTGGATGACACTAACTTCCTCCAGAAACTGGATCTTTTTGAGTTTTTTATTTCTCCAACCCCCCCCCCGTTCCTTTGGTGGCAGGGTTTCGAGGGCAGGAGATTTTGGTTCTGGTTCCTGGGTGTCCAGGGGCTTTTCACGAGTGAGGAAGGAAGCTTCCTCTAGGGCTTTATACCACCCTTCCCCCGTGCCTCCTCCTCTGGAACTGGTTAGTTGTGTCATGATGCCCGCTCCCGGGGAGCCGGTTCAAGCCCTGCGTCCCCGAAAGCGGACATCCAGTCCCCAAGGAAGGACCCAGCAACCCCATATAGGGGCCCTTTGGACAGTGTCCTGGCGCCTATGGCGCCAGGCTCATAAAAGACATCAGTCCTGGCGCCATAGCGCCAGGCTCATTATGGGAATGCTTGGGTGCACTTACCTGATGCAGACCATGCTGCAGGATCCCGGCCTCCTTGAGGCCTGAATGGAACTATTTTACCTGTGGTACTAATTTACCATCCGGGCGTGGTCGGGGAAGGATACATACCTGATTGGAGGAAGGATACATACCTGGAACTTCTTCCAAGGCTATTTAAACCCCACCCGAACAGCCACACGTGCTTCGCGTTGTTCTGCATCTAGCAGCTGGACGCTCACCGTGTCTGCTCCTGCATCCTGACTTCTGCCACGCCTGCCAGCATCCTGGATCACCTGCAAAGGAAGAGAAGAAGAGAACAGAAGAAGGAAAAGTCCTTATCTGCTAAATCCGCATCCCGGAGACATCGCGCCGACAATCCTGAAAAGGAAGACTTTTATTTAAAAGCTCATTGTGTCGATCGCTGCAGCGCCGCATTCCACTCACCTTTACAGGGCGCCTCCATGTTCAGCAGCGATCATCCGGATTCGCAGTCACGCCCCAGAGCCTAGGGAGAAAAAGACAAGAACAAAAGGTGAGAGAGAGAAGGGAATAAGGAAAGCTAAATCTCCATGTTAAGACTTACCTGTTGATTCATTCCCTCTTCATTTCGGGTCCGCGCCGCATCCTGGCATTTCCGGACCCCGGCCCCTAAGGGGAAAAAAGACATCAGCGTTAATGAGCGAATGAAAAGACATTACCAAAAAACGCTCATTAAAGACTTACCTGATTTCTACAAGGATTTCACCTCTCATCTCGGGTCGGTGCCTGTTCCCCGGCATTACGTACCCCGGCCCCTATGGGGAAAAAGTCACTAGCATTAATACATGAATGCATGGACACAAGGGGAACCTCTTATCAAAAAACTTACCTGGAAGCCAAGCAAGTTTGGTTCTCACCAATCCGAAAAACCAGTGAAGTAACTGGATACCAACGCGCCCCTGCATCAGAAGCAGGATGGAGAGCTCGTCCTTCCAGACCCTAAGGTGAGACGCTACGAGGAATCAAAGAAGGGTTTCGAGGAGGGTGAGAGGGGAGAGTGGGAGGCCGATTGCATTACCCCGCAGACAGTTAATCCCCTATTTTCGCCTACAGAAGGATACTTCTGCGAGCCTGATAAGCCAGATTTGGGGGGCCCGGTCCAGTCCGTCTCCCGAACCCTGCGCATCACCTTAGAAGAGGTCACAGCAGCGCAAACCAGGCCAGCGCCTCCGTGGGAGTCAGGTGAGCGTTACAGTTGTCAGGTTCTCGCCCCGTCATTGTTCTGGGGTGCCAGATCCTTGGGTAGTTGGGTTCTGAGCCACCATGTTTATCTGAGGGTTCTGTTGAGCCCTCAACATGCGACCCAGATCCTGGGTTAGGTTCTGGACCTGGCGCTCCAGTTGGGAAACCCGTTCCGGCTGGTACGGGGGTGTCTGGTCAACCCTAGGTGGATCACAGGAAGGGTAACTATCCCTTCTCCCATAGTACCCTGGATATGGTGGATTTTGGTAACCCTCAACCCTTGGCCTCCCCTCTCCCAGATTGGGTTGTCTTGGTTCCTGAAAGTGGGGGATGAAAGGAGGGTTGTCCTGCAGGTTGGGGTTTTGTGGATATCGGGGAAAGAAGCTTAACCCAGCATTTGGGGAATTCCTGCCCTCCTGAGGGAAGTTAGGAGGGAAGTTTCCCAGGGCAGCACTTACCTGGTTGCATCCCCCCCTTGGGCCGGGGGAGTCCATACATACCCCAGGATTGGACAGTTGCCCTTGTATCGGGGGCTTATATAATCAGGGGAGTTAGGGATCCCCTTAGTGGGATTACCTCCCTGACTGCCACCTGGCTGTGACTGGCCAGAAGGCCTTGTGGGTCTTTGATTTTGCTGACCTTGTGCAAGTGTATTTTTAGGCTCCCCTATCTCTAGGTCTATAATGGGGGCAACCTTCACCTCTGCCACATTAGCAGCAGCAGGGATGTTGGCTGGTTTGGGGTTTTTATTTTCTGCAGGATTTTGGACCACATAAATGCGGGTCGCCTGCTCTATGACCCAGTCCAGAGTTCTTTTCTCGTGAAAGTCCTTCACCAGCTGGGTCATAATATACATGGGGAGTGCATGAAAGAAGGTGGTTACAAACTCCCTGCTATCCGTGCGCACCCTCTTAGTGGTTTGTGCGGAGGCACGTTTGAACTCTTGCATAAACTCTTGTGGGGCCTGATCTTCCCCGTACTCCAGATTGTAGGCCGCTTTGCTAGCCTCCTGGGGTTTCTGAGGGTGGAAAAGTGTTCCAAGATGGCCGCCCTGTAGGTGGACCATCTTGAATGGTTCTGGTCCTCCAGTCCAGCAAAGAAACTGGAGTACTAAGGGGAGAATGTTCATTTTACATACTCTATACAGTTATGGTTGTCTTTTATATGAAAAGTGTCCACCATCTGCTCATAGAGCTCCTGGTGTTCCCAAACAGAATACTTTGCATTTGTATGGTAGGGGGTTATGCCACTCCTAAGGGCCTTAATCTGCCTAATGGGGTCTTTGGTCACAACCTGCTTGAGTTGTTTGCCTTCTTTGGCTTAGTCACCCTAGTCCACTCACCCTCAGACTCAGAGGCACTACTAGTTGAGGTCCCCTCTTGATCATCTAGGCTCTCCCGCATTCTGTGAACTTGAGAGGGGCCCACAGAATGGTGGGGCCTAGTTTCTTCACTCCGGTGGGGCACAGGAGAGTAGTCTTCTGACTCCTCCTTACTCCCAGGATTGGCAGAGTATTCCCCCCACTGCCCTAATTGGATATAGGTCTTCAGGATCCTCTTTTTTGGGCCTCATTTCATTGTTTTTTCTATCAAATTGGACCAACTGGTCCCTTGGAAAGTAATATTTCTGTGGATCTAATTCCCTGACCTTCCCCTCATAGGAGTCTTCCTTGTCAGAGACATCAACTTTTATGTTTGGGTATCTAGACAGGGACGCCCATCCATCACTTCTTGTGGGGTGCTGACCTATCAGTTCCATCATACTTGGTCTATTAAATTCTAATGGCCTCATGGTTTCCGGCTCATATGAACCGGCAGCCATGAATTCAGCATTGCACAAAGTGTTAAATGGGTTTGAGTCCCTTAGTACAGAGGTCCTTATGCTATGGTCAGGGATTGCCCTGTCCCTCTCTACCTATTCAGGGTCCCTCCAATTAGGATTACATCTAGCACCCACTTCTCCAACCTTGCTAGTTTCTCCTTCTCAGTCCCTACTTCTTGATAGTAAGAAAAACTCTCAGCCTTTTGTTCAGCTATCAAGGCTTTAATGGTCTCTATGACCCGCTCTTGCACTGCCACTTGTTTGTGGAGCACATCATTATTTTCACAGAGAGCCTCATTGTCTCTCTGCGCTTTCTGCATGGTTTGGGAATAATGAGACAATTTCTGTTTCAGGAGACTCGCCTCCTGAGTTTGGGCATCTTTGGTCTGGGTGTTCTCTTCCAGAGAACATTCTACCCATCTGGCGTGCTCCATTAGATTCCCATACTCTGTTTTGAGTTCATTTAGTTTCTGGAGGGCTAACTATCTTCCCTGTAACTCTATTTTTAATTTGCTTACTTCCTGGCCTAGGGCGTCTCTCACCTGACTTAGGGTGCCTCTCTGTTCAGCCAGGTCATCCCTTTGTTTCCTGATGATATTGAATTTCTGGCGCTCTTCATCAAATTCTGATTGAGAGTGGAAGTCTCTCATAATTAATTTATGATTTTCCTCTTCCAATTTCTTTATCTGATCTTGTAGAGTAACTATCTGCTCTGCGCAGGCCCTATTATATTTTATTTGTTGATTTAACATCTGATGACACTCTTACAGAGAGTCAACCTTTTCCCTACACTTCTCTTTCAATGCCTCTACTTGGGTCTGTTGATCTGCATTATTCTGCTGTTGGAGAATCAAGTCCTGTTTCAGCTCTGTAATGTAATATCCAGATTCTGCCTCAAACTCTTAGCTCTTTTTTCAATTTTTGTTCTGCTAATTCCAGTTCAGTCTGGATTTGAGCAAAAGGTTTGGATTGATTCTGCGCACGCGTTGCATTTTCATCATGCTTTTCCTGCATTACTCCCACAATGCTAACAATTTTACTCTGCTCCTCTTTAATTTTCGGGTCCTTTATAGCTCACTAAAAGCTTGGTGTAATAGGCCCCCATCCTGTCACGTATCCAGGTTCATGGTGGTGACCTGTTGTGTTATTTCTTGTAGCCAGACTTTTTCATCCTTTTCTGGCCACTCACCTCTGACAAATAGCTTGTGCAGAAGGTGCTCCCTAGCCATATTGATTTCTACTACTGTCATTTTGGACATGTTGTTTCTTTCTTAATGTATTTATTTATGTAAGGGTAACCTGTATTCTGTTGCTCTTCTGTCTATTTTGGGGTTGATTTTAGCTTTACTTTTAGTCACAGGCCTGGTACTTAGAGTGTTTGTCTTGGGGAGGCGCTTGTACAGTGTAACCCAATTTTCCCACCACACAAAGTATCACTACCTTGCATGTTAGTCTGCTGTGTTAGACTGTCACAGGTGGCAACCAACTCAATCCCCGGCACGAGCCCCCAAATTTGTTAAGGATTTCAATGAGGCGACACACACCTTTGTCTCGACCTAGTTTGCAGCGCATGACTGAAATGCTTATTTTTTGTACATTAGATTTAATATTCAGATGGTACACCACTCATATCACACCCCCTTTTCAAATACCCTGGGTCACAATGGACCATGAACCAGGATGGTTGATAAAACACAATATTTATTTATTTATTTGAAATTCAAAAGAAATCATACACTTTTAATATGGGGCAGCAATCACCAATGGAGTGATAAAAACAATGAGAAGGTGAGCAATGCACAGGGTTTAACCTACTAGTGGGACATTTACATAGCACAGCAGAGTAGGAGCACTTTTGGTTTAGGTAAGATAGCACTTAAGTTAGAATTTCCCCGTGCAATGTTCCCTCAACCCACAAATAATCAAGTCTGAGTAGATAAACAGAAGCAGCAGGTAATCAGGAATGACAAATAGGAAACAGAATTCAAATCTGACCTTCCCTCCCCAAATAAGAGAGAAAAATGGATTTTGAACTCCTTGCATTGTTGTAAAATGGCAATCGGAAATGAACAAATCAATAATGAATGTGTGTGAAAAACCTTGAAGCCAATATAATTCCTCACTAAAGCAACAATGCAAATACACTAACAATCACAAATAATGGATTACCAAAAGCATACAGTTCACAAATGAGTAGTAGCGTTGAAACAGATTGTAGCAAAATGACACATTGGAAACTTTGCAAATTTTGCGATTCCCGCCTGAAATTACCCAAATGATTTTTAATAAAAACAGGTGAAATACACTGATTTGGAGTGCGGTTCTTTTGTTGGGGGTGTAGCTATAGATCACAGGTACAATATGCAAGTGAAGTTAGGTCTCGAGCTGGTAAATTGAGAGAGTTATGGAAGATAGAGTGAGGTTCGTTTTTTGGAAAGTAGGGCAGTGAAAAGAGGAATCGGTTTTAAAATTGAAAGGCAAATCTTACTTAAACTAGATTTAATGGCTAAGAAAAGAGGAATGCCACCCGTGAATCTCAAAAGTTACGCTGCAGTTGTAACCCTTCACGCAGTGTACCCCTTTTCTTAAAGGAAAATTTCTTTATTTAAACACAATATCGCTAATGACTTAAGGTCTATGCAAGACAGAAATTAAGAGAAACATGGCACTAATACTAGGAATCAAGGCAGGGTTGCAAAAATGATTGTGACAGTTTGAACAAAGGATCAAGATAAGGATAGGGTGACTTAGAGAGTGGGATGCAGACAAAGACAAGATAGACTATGGGTTTAGGAGGGGTGGCAATTGATACTCACAGTTCACTTTTTAGTTTTTGGATAGTCAACAATTCTGGTCACTACACGGCAGGGTGCCTGGCAAACAGCTGGCAGTTCTGGTTACCGGGTTGCACTGCTGGACTGGCAATTCTGGTCACTGGATACTACTGGTCAGCTGGATGGTACAGGTACCTCTGGAAGTAGTTAGTGGAATCAGGATGCTTCCCAAAAACACCACATCTTTCCCCTTTGGTTATTTGGGAATTTTAGTGGTTTTCAGAATTCAGGCCTTGCTGCAGCAGGATCAGCAATGCTTGGGTTTTGCAGTGGGCCCTGGCGTAGGGTCAGCAATGCTTGGCCTTGTAGTTGGGATCTGGATGGATGAAACAGGAACAGGACACCGGCGCAGGAAAATCAGGAAACGTGTGTTTGTGTGTCTTGTCAGGGGCTCTGATTTATAATGCATAGTGACATCATCAGAGTATAGGCTGGCCAGGGTTAACTAAGCAGACCTCTAAACTACTTGGATTTGACAGGGGTGCTAGTCTCCGCCTTGCTCTCAACTGATTGGATTTCCAAGGGAATGATGTCAGATTTATGAGTTGAGTTTTACAATGTCCAAAAACATCCACAATTACTTTACTTAAAATCTGATTTTGCCATAAACATACATTTATACAATTGCAATCTCTTAGCAAATTATATATAAACAGGTTACATATTTTGGGCAGCCCATATCAGTCCAATCCTCCAGTCTGTGGGACCTTGTTTCGCCCTTCTGATACTTTTTGGTAATTTTGAGCGTGAAAGATCTGGCCTAAAATTCAATAACTTTATACACAGATGCAAATTATCCCAATGGATGGATGTACAAAAATGTATGTTTGCAACATTGATACTTTTCTATTTATCCTCAATATTTTGCCCTTTCTGTCCCCAAGGTGTCAGTGAATTCTACCATGTCTCAAAAGAAAGCACAAAAAATAACTTTTAAACTGCAACATTTTTACAATTTTTCAAAGTCTTGCTGCAGAGATAATAGTCTTTAAAGTTTATTTATGAAACAGTCTTTGGAACCAAAAGGCAGTCCATTGTCACTAGATCATTAGTTTTTCTTACTTCAACTGCTGCCAACTGTAATTTCCTTCAAAGCAATTTGGGGGTTTCTCATCTTGATTGTAGGTTTTCTTGCCCTTTCGCACTTCCAACTTCCTTGCCCTGGGAGTCCCATTGTCAGTGGGTTTCTGTAGACTAGATTCTTTCCTACCCTGTAATTATCAGTTGGTTGTTAGTCTCTGGGAAGTTTCAGGGCTGGCAACTGGAATAATTGTTTTTTTGAGAGCTTGTACATTCAGCCCATGTTTTTTAAACTCTTTATTTTCTTACTTTGGGTTTTGACTTAAAACATCCCTGTGAAAGAAAATAACCCATGTATGTATGTTCACCAGCAACAAAGCCCCTTTACATTGCTAAGTAAGCAGGCTTTCATTCAACAATTTATTTTTACACAGGTCATTTTTTTTTCTTCAGTCAGCAAAGCCCATTTTTACACGTATTGAAAACTGCTACCATTTCTTTATTTAAATTTGGTTTGGCAGCTATTGTCATCTCCTTGAATGCAGGAGTTTTATCTGAAGCATAGATACATTGACACTGTCCAGGCTCAAAGAGTTAAAATCTCTTTGAAATACTGAGCATGGATACTTTTGGAAAGAAATATATGCGTGTTCCTGTGCGAGTGAAAGTGAAGTTGCTTATTGATTTCTCTCAGAGTTGGTTTAGCTGATCTTGTCACTCAGGAATTATGCCTGGTTTTGGTGAAGCACAGTGAAATATCCTGGGCATGACAGGCCCTTTTTAATCACAGTGGTTTCAGAATGAACAGATGGAATTAGCATCAAAGCAGCATTTTTAAAGGGTGAAAAGTTTCATTTTGAATGGGAATTTTGCATTTTCAGCAAAGCTGTGCTGCCTTTTCACTTTATTCCCATGATTCCATCCTGCCTGGAGGGTGCTTGGCAGGATGGTGCAGCCATCTTTGTGTTGCTGCAAAAACACAGTTTTGATGTCCTGGTGCGCACAGGAGCCAGCACAGCCATGTTGTTTTGTCTTGTGCAAATGCAGCTTGGTGATGTGGTGAAATACTGTTGAGTGGGTCAATATCTCCCACATTGCATAAACTGTGCCTCATTGTGAGGCAGTGCTTTGATTATGTTAGGCTAGCTTGCAATAAATGTTTTGATGGGTGCATGTTTTGAGAAATGTCCATGAGTTATTTGGTCTAAAAAAATTAATTTTCATTTTTGTGCTATGACTAGGAACTGAGAATAAAAGACATATTGCTGTGAAAATGATAGCATGAAGTGCAAAAATATGTCAATTTTTAAAATTGCACGAAAAGAATTTGCACAGAAGACAGTTGTCAAGTGAGGAAGAGATGTTCCCAGTGACATATATATTATGTCTGAAAATTTTGAAGACATTTGGACATAAAATCATAGACAAGGTGCCCAGGAGCACACAATTTGAGAGAGCTATAGCTGAGATTTGAATTGTTTTTTTGTGTGCCAAATACAGTAAAAGCGGGTCTCAATGTTATTGAAGGCCATTGGATTAGGCATAGCAAATATCTATTGGAGACGAAAAGGATAAAAGGATCAATAGGCGATTTTTGTTAATTGACAAAATATGATAAAAATAGGGGGAAATGAAATCTTTGTATTTTAACACAAGGGAAGCAGTGACTATTGAAAAGGGAGCCTGCGAAACATGCACTTGAGAAAATATGCATACAGATGCATATATATGGAGAGATATTCATGTAGATGCATGAAAATGGGAAGCATCTATGTAGATGCACTGACATGAGAAAAAATATGTGCATGCACATTTACAAGCACACACTAATTAGTACAAAGAATGGTTTGTTTTTCAGTTAAATTGGTAGCTGACATAGACAATAGTTGGTCCTTTTTTGAAAATTTAGGAAGGGCGGAGATTGGCTCATTTATGTTTCCAAATATTGAGATTCTTGCAGTATGCACGCAAGAATAAAGAACAGTAATTATGTTTTACTGCTGAAATAACCAAAAAAGCTGTTTTGAAATAGATAAGACAACAGGTTGGAAAAACGGGGAGTAGTGGTGAACTCGCAGGACAAAAATGTAGCACTGCGCGCCTTGAGGAAACATTTGCCAAAGTTAAAATTGGCTCATGATAACGAGAGTTAGGAATGCGATGCTCGTGTATTAGGGGCAACATAATTAAGCAGGCTTTTGTACATAACAGCTTGTGAAGGTCCAAGCTGATTAAACAGAGAAAATATTTAGGAGTAATGGCAAAAGTTACAAATCGCAAACAAGTGAGTGGCAGACTTTGCCATCAACAATTTGCACCAATGCAGATTAAAAAAATGAGGGGCTTATTCTGCCTCAAGCATGAGATGCTTGTTTATGAACAGAATGATTTAAAATAGAAATTGAAATGGTGAGAGTCACACGAGTGGGGACAGGCGATACCTTACGTGAAGAAAAGGAAGGTGACAATATGGCCTTGAAGGGTGTTTATTCAGTAAATAAAGAAGTGAGATGGTCAGATTTAGATGCATCTGTATCTCAGGTGTCAGAATCACTGGCACAGTTAGAGCGACTTAAAGGGCAAACTCATGGTGAGAGGGGGGAGTTGCCACCTTATGTGAGCAAAATTGAGGTTGTTGCTAGGAAGAAGGTAGTGTGGGAATATTGTCCCTGCTGGACACAGACAAGCAATGAGAAATGAGAGCAAGTTTGGTGCTTCACAGTTTCCCTTGCTAGAGAAAGGGCGATCCAAGTCACAGTATGTACCTTAACCCCAGATGGACAAGGATCATTTAAGGTACAAGCTCCCGAGTTTTGACTTCTGGTGCTGGGAAATGGATAAATAAATACGAAAAAATGACAGAAGTAAATAAATTAGCTTTAAGGGACATTAAGGGTCTCCTGATTGCCATCCTTGAAGAGAGAGCTGATGACATTTGGTCAAAGGCAAGATATTTGAGCATTACCGCACAATGATGGAGCACTGTTTAAACAATTGTAAGGCGCCAGTCTGGAAAGTGCTTAGAGTGCTGTATCTGGACTCATCAGATGATGGAGCTATAATAAGGTCAGAGGTTACCAGAGATAGTACAGAAGCAGCTCAAGAAATTAGTGGGCCTGAAAGAAAACCCATAGTCAGAGATTATGCTGACCATCACACATTATTGCAGATTATTTCAAGAGAAGAAATTACAGAAAAATAATGTCAGGAAAGGAAGAGGCAGAAGTGAAATTAGTGCAGGAAACAAAAATTGTCAAATTATGCCATGAGACAGGCAATGTTGACTAGTGGAGATGGATCAAATTCACAGTAAGCAGCAAGCATGCCACAGGTGAAGAACCAAAGGCAGCTTGATCAAGGTAATAATGGATTTGTACCACGGAATAGGGAAGGCTCCCGAGGTAGAGGCTTCCACAACAATCAGGGAAATTCTCAGAGTAACCCGGGTGGGTTTCAAAGCACACAGAAGAATAGTCAAAGCATACGGGAGGGGTAAATTAGGAGACGTTCTGTATATTGGATATAAGGTGTGTCACAACACTTTGCAAGCATGTGTAGAAACCAAGGATTTGTGCAGAATGGACAATTCTCGAGAGGGGGGACAGCACACCCCCTGGTGTATAAACTCACAAGGCAAGAAAGGGTTTTGCCCAGGATCATACATTGTATCAGACATAAGCGTTGGGACAGCAGCAGGTACAGCAGCTTAGAAAAGGTGCAAAGCAAATGTACTACAGAGGGCAAGTATTGTGAGCCCATGTGTAGGCTCAGCAATGTGCAAACATGGAATAAATAATGACACGTAGGAATGAAAGTGTTGGTTTGAAAAAATAGAGAAATGATTTCACAAAGACAAGGCTATGCATGCATCCACAGTAGGACAGCCTCATGGGGTGACATGATGCATTCAGAATTGTTAGTGGCACTAGGTTTTAAAGGTGTCAAGAATTAATATGGCAAAGGAAGAACACGTTTTGGTCTATATGTAGACATTGGGACTGTATGTCCATGAAGCAAAGACAGAAAGGTGGTGAATTAATATTAGAAGATTGAAGGTGATTTTGGAGACTATAAATGTAGTTTTTGTTTAGTGAGAGATTAGCAAGTCTCTGAAGGAGAGTGTGTTATGACAAATATTTTGTATATGCGTAACAGGCACTTGCCAACATTTTGAGGAAAGAAGTGGACAATGCAAGCCTTAGCATGGTGATGTTTAGGTAATCAAAGAAATGTGTGTTGTGTTTTGTTCTTAGAAATGCACCAGTTGAATATGGCTATATCCATAGGGGCATGTAAAAGGCAAAAGGCAGATGAGAAGGTTCTGGTAGGAACCAAGGGTTTTTTATTGGTGTGGCAAAAATGTGATGTTATAGATAATTGTGTGACTTAGTGGAAAAGTGGTGAGAGTATATAATGAATTTAGTCTCAGACCACAGATATTTATGAACAAAGAGGGGGAGACAGATGACCTCCACGAAGTTAGAGACAGCCATAGAGTCAGGAAACATGACAGATGATCAAGGAGTTAATAATAAAAATGGATTATGGAGGACAGTAATGGTTCTCATAAAAAGGTTTAGGTTAAGTAACGTCACAGATGACGATATACCTAGAAAGGGCTTAATGGAATATGAAGTGGTTCTTTCTTTAGGAACATCAGAAATTTAAAGGAAAGGAAACATTATTTTTTAGTATACATGACAATAATGTAGCAGCACCCACAATAAATAAAAGAAGATTGGAAAGAGTGTCAAGAACGTTAGGCAGCCTCTGGGCCTTTTTTGGCATAGGTCCGGAAAAATGAATTAGAAGATGACAATAATTGATTTACCTTAAACCATATAGGAGTAAAAGAACACAGTTTAAAAAATGTACGACATTTGGATGAAAGAAGAAAATTATGTAAAGAAATATATAAACAAATAAAAAATGAATGAAAGAGAAAATGAATTAAGAAATGATTGGATGAATAAATGAATGGATGGGGATTAAATAGGGAGCATAAAATAAGCAAAATCCAAAATTGTTAAAAAAAACTGCATCAATAAGGGTTACAGGCCAACATTGAAAAAATTGTGCAGAGTAATAAAAACGCATCAGGAAGTAACGTAGAACCAGAAAAGGGGTATGGTTGACCAAAATTGGGTTAACTAGACAAGCAATATTTTGAACAGAGCCAATTCAAGAAGAAAATACAAGTTTAAGTAAAATTACAATTTTTTGAGTGCCTGTAACAATGTCTATGTTACAGATGAAAATTGAGGACCTTGCATGAATGTAAGAGGAATGTCTGCATGGCCTTAAATAGGGAGAAAAGAAAAAAGAGGTAAGTACTGGTTCACAGTAGAAGGGTGTGGGCACACTATTGATCATTATTAAGAGTAAGAGGACCCAGGTGAGTAACAGAAAAAGAGTTAGATGGAGACACAGTGGGGATCATTCCGAGTTTGGAGGTAAGGGAAAAACGATGCCGGTAAAGGATTACCGGCATGGTTTACCGCTACGGGCTATTCTGACCAGCCAAACCGCTATTAGCGGCATCGTAATGTACGCTCTAATAGCGGCATGGGCGCGGGCACACGGGCCATCATGCCGGCAATAGTGGCATGCCGTAAACTGGAGGAGATGCAAATATCGGCATCATGAAGGCATTAAAAACCCTACACCACTCTCCCCCCCACAACTCTCCTAGAAACCAGCACCCCCTTCCCCTCCCCCACAACTCCCCCACACACCCTCACCCCCTCCCCCTTCCCCACAACTCCCCCACACACCCTGACCGCCCATCCACCTCCCCCCACAACTCCCCCACACACCATCACCGCCTCCTCCTCCCCCCACAGCTCCCTCACACATGTCCCGTCAAGTCTCCAATGCCTACATGAGGCTGCCCTGTTCCAGGTGGCAGCATGTCTTGCCAGCGCAGGGTACGTGCTGACCTGCGGAGCGTGCTCGTCTGGGTCAAGCTAGATGATGACGGTGTGGCCGCCTGCTCAGATTGGGGAGCCTGATGCCCTGCCTCCATGGCATCGGCTATGCGGCCTAGTACCTGGCGGAGGGCGGAGACCTCCTCGTAGAGGCGGCTGGTGTTATCGGCAAATATTTTGGCCCTGGAGACGGTGTTCTCCGTGATGGACCGGCCTAGAGAGGCGATGTTCTCCCGCCACTCCTGTCTGGCCAGTGTGTTGTCCTCAACAAACTGCCGCACAAGGGCAGTCAGCTATTCTGACCGCTGCGGCCCTGCGGGTGCTCCTGTGAAGGTTGATGGTCACTGGCTGTCCTGCTCAGCCTCTATACTCAGAAATATGGGACTGAAGTGCCCTTCCATTTGCTCCTGGCCAGAATTCTCTGGGGTGGTGGCGTGGTCAGTTTCGAGGGATGATATTTGGGGGGATGCCAGTGGACTGGGCGTGCAGACCACTTCTGATGTATCGTCCTCAATGGGCACACATATGTCATCCTGTGGGTCCTCGACAGCCAGGGGTGCTGTGGCTGCCACCTCCCCAGCCAAACTGGACTCCTCAGAGTGTGGTGCCTCGCCTGATTCCTCAGGATGGCCAATGGGTGGTGGTGCTTCGGCCTCTATGGCCCTTGGTGGCACCGGTGTACTGGCAACCTGGTGTGTCTTGCCTGGTGGTGCACGAAGGCCCCTGGGTTGTCCCTTTGAGGTTGAAGAGCGGTTGGCGTCATCCCGGGACCTCTTCCAGGGTGTGGTCTTTGCAGGGGTTGCGTTCTGCCCATAGCTGTCATGGTCAGAGCCTGTGGGGTTCGAAGAGAGGGATGGCATGAGTGATGTTTTGATAGGCATCATACATACATTTGGACTATTGATCATCTACACAATTGGGGGTAATAGGCATTTGAGTTTGGATGAGCACGTTGTTTGATAAATGGGTGGGTTATGCAGGCATACGTCGACCTCACTCATGTTGGCCAAGAGCTATGCTATCTGACATGCATATTTGTTGGGGCCTGCATGCAGTGTGCCTCATGGCATTTACATCTTTGTGTGGTATGTGTTAGGTACGGCATTGCCTTGCTGCAGGCATCTGCATGTGTCTGCGATGCATCCACCCACTTTGCTGGGAATGTGTGTGTTTTGGACCATCGCTTGACTGTCTGGACAGACATATTGGTTGACTTTCATCAGACTCAGCATTACAGTGTTTTTTTAGGACACTCACCTCCATCGGCTGATGTTGTGGCGCCACACTCGCCAACACCTTCAATCCCCTCCATTCCGATCATGCTGGTGCAGATGTCCTCCCATGGGGTCAGCTTGATGGGTGAGCTGGGTCCTTCTCCTGTTGCCATTGCCTGGCTCCTTTTGACTGAGAGAATATTTCTCACTCTAAGTCACAAGTCGCCCCAGCGCTTACAGCAGTCTTTGGTGGTTCGTGGGATGCCTCCCTCTTCATGCTGTTTGCAAAGACTATACCAGAATGCTCCTGCAGTGTCCCGGCCAGCATCTCCAGCTCATCCTCGTTAAATCTCTCCTTGCGCTGATGGGCAGCTCCCTTCTTAAGTGCGTTGGGCATTGTGGTGTTTTTGGAGAAGTTATTCAGACAAACAGCAGAGTCCCACAGGTCGTGTGGGGTGAGGATGGCAATGGATTGTGTTTTTAAAAATAGCCGCCGTGCTCCTTCTCGTTCCTGTGCGATGACGCTACTTCCAGTTCCGCTTATTTGCGGTGACCGCTAATTACGGTCACCGCTATTAGCGGTCACCGCTATTGCCGCATTGGTTCATGACGGTAGTGGTAGCTGAGCTAGGCATGAGGCATATTTCGTGCCTTTAACGGCATGGTGGTAATGCCCTTACCGGCATGGTGCAAAGCTTGTGCCTGCGAAGTCGTAATAGTCCTCTATTAGCAGACTAATGACTGCACGGACGCGCTATTTACGCCATGCCGGTAAGGACCGTTACTTACCTCCAAACTCGGAATGACCCCCAGTGTCTTCAAGTGTGTAGCAATTTTTCTCAAGATAGGTACAATTAGGTGTTAAGAGAGTAGCAAATAGATGAAAGCATGGCCCCTTTAGACAAACGCAGAAAACAGAAGTCAAATTGAAGGTGGGTAACCATTTTTGTATTTATGGGATGCCAAAGGGGGTCGATTTGGCAAGTGTATACAAATGTTCAGAATAGACAAACAATGTAGCTTTATCATATATTATAAAGGCACATAGTAATAATTGGTGCCATAGTCTAGAAAAACAGAGGTAGACTAGATTAAGTATAGTGGGATAAGGAGGAGATATTGTGCAGTGAAACACTTCTGTTTGTCTCAACAGGATGAAAGCAAAGCACAGAAGAAAAAAACCATGGTTCAACGCGATTGGGAGAAAGATGGCGACAAAAGGCAGAATTATGCATTTACAGCTGAGTGGCAAGCATTTACAGCTGAGCGTGAATTATTTGCAGCAAAGCAGAGAAACAGACTGAGTATTAGCCCTAACATTGAATAGGGCTGGTGAAAAGTGTTATTGTTTTGTGCACCAAAGATTTAGGGATAGCCTGTGAGTTAAATGGACTGGAAATAGTGAGAAATGATTGTAAGAACACATTTTTTTTTAGCAGCAAGGAGACAGAGTCTAGGTTAGGAAGTATCCTGACCTCCTTGCCAGTAACCTGACCTCCTTGCCAGTACCCGGATGACTTTTGTCTCTTTTTCGATTCTCAACAGAGAACAGGGATCCCTGCAAATTACGTCCTCGTCTGCTTCGATGCGCTGAGAAGATGGAGCAAAATGACGAGATGTTATTTTTATTATTTGTTTTAAAACAATTTGTTGTTCAATGTTTTGAGCACCTCTACATCAGAAAATGTCAATTGAGAGGAAAGATGAAAAGTCCCCTGAAGGGACAGTGATTGTATATATAAACAGAAAGCCCAGAAGACATAAGGACAGATGAAATAGGACAGGCAAAAGCATGTTCATTGTAAACAAATCAGGTTCCAGCAGGCTGACCATACAGTAGAATCATTTTGAAAAAGGGGAGAGAATTAGTAGTTTTAGTATACATAGAACTACATTGTCTGATAGCTTTGTCTAGGAGGTATGGGTGTTCAGAAAATAGGATAATATAGTTTGTTTAGAAGACAGGTAAATTTTGATAGAACACACAAAAAGGGATTTAAGGGGGATCGGTTGACAGGAAATGTACTGATAATAGAGACATACGTTTTTGCAAAGAAAACTCATTCAGTTTTATATTACAGATGGACAACGAGGGACCTGTATGCCTCAGAAAATTGAAAAAGAGAGAAGTCAGAGAGGAACCCAACTAAAAGCCCTGTTAAAGTAACCATTTGTCTGAATGTTTCTGCAAAAGACCCCCCCTCCTTGCTAAAATGCCCATCTCTTTTGGACTTATTTGAACAATGAATATGAGTGCTCTATGGAAAGAAGAGACACTCAAATGCGAAAGGACTGGCCTTTTTTTAATAACAGGCCCAAGGATTTGCTGCAAGGCAGCCAAAATAAAAGAGGACAAAATCGAAATTAGGATTGTAGTGCTTCGCAGGAAAGCGCTTTAAGGGATGATTTAGTTTATAGAGTCAGAAAGTTATGTGGAGTAGAAAATGTATCAGGCAGTAAATCTTATGATGTATTATCAAAGAATCTAGGTCGAAATCGGAGCAGGTTCCAAGTTTTAAGCAACATTTGGGATGGTCAGGCATTTCATAAGTGATCCGTCATTTTGGGTTTTGTGACAAGGTCAGGCACTTTAAAATGGTTACTTGCTTTAGCAGACAAAATTGTTGAGTTGTGCTAACTCATTATGACCCCAGCGGACAGTTTTTTAAATAAAAGTTCATGTAGAGGACAATGGTGGGGAATGAGTGAGTAGAATTGTTCTAGACTAGGTCAGAGTGGTAGATAGGCCGACAAATCACAAGTAGAAAGAAGAACAGCACATTGATCATGCCATATCATGCCATATAAGTCAACGAATCACAGACAGGAAAGGGGCTGTACTTATGATCAGGCCATTACCTCACCTCCCTAGAGTGTATATAAGGAGGGAAATTGTATAACTTTTAGCAGAGTCCCAGAGATGTTTCTGATGATGTATCCTGTGTATCCTGTGTCTTGCCTGTTGGAAGAAATAAAACCTGATGTCTTCTTGAAACCAGTCTGAGTGTCCTGATGTGCTCCAGAGTCTCTTCTTGACCCCAAAAAGGCCAAGGCCAAGAGAGTGGGGGTGGTGGGACCCTCATGAACAAAATTGTATAACATGTGTGCTCTTTGTGTGGTTCAGGGAGACAAGTTAGTTTGACTCTTGGATAGCATCTAACCCCTCCCAGAAGTTTATACAATAAACTTGCTTTACAGAAAAAGCATGTACTTATTCTTTAAGGGTGGGCCTTCTTTGGGTTATGGTGATGAAAGACCCACTCCTACAGCTATCATGAAGAAATTGTGTTAGAGAGGATATGGAGGGAATGTGTACTAAAGACAGTTCAACCAAGTCCATGCCATTGAATCTCCTTTCAACACTCTCAGATTTGCAGGAGACAACAGTACCATCGGAAAAAGAGAATTTGTCCCAAATGTAAATAGATCCAACAATGAGTCACTGATATGTTGAAAGCTTCAGGCACAAGACAATAATCCACCCAGGATGAGAACACCATGCTCACATGTTCCACACTGATATTATGAGGACAAAGAATGCAGATGACTCCCAGTGAGAGATGGTAACTTTCCTCCAAACTGCTTATGTTGACTGCCAGAGACAGCAGCAGATGTGAGTAACATCTTCCCTGCCTGTTCAGGTATGCTCTGGCAACTTGATTGGCCCTCATTATGACCCTGGCGGAAATCGAAAAACGATGGCGGAAATGCAATACCGCCATCGAATAGCGCTCGGTGCGATTACGACCCGTCACCGTAAAGTACGATGCCATTAGCGACACCGTAGCGAACGCCAACGCTAACTGCACCAAGTACGCGCACGCGCGCCATGCCAAACCGTAATTACCACCATGGCGCAACGGTACGCGAATTCCGACCCTAGCGGACATGTACCTAACGCCATCAAGCATGGCGGAAATGCGGATTCCAAAAAGCCCTGTACATGGCAAACTCTCCATTCCGCCATCGTGAGAAGTACGGCATCGCGAATCAACCGTAAACGGCCCTACTGAGTGCCTGTACACCACTCCCTGGCCACATTGCACAACTCCTCGTAGGTGCAATGAAGTCACACTATGCAACCAGTGAAATGAACAAGTCACCCATGCATGCCAACAAACAAATGAATCCAGGGGCTCCAAGTGCCTTGTGAGTGGGCATCCATATCTGCCATGGCACCATTGCCGCACTGATGCAGCACAGGCATTTGAAGGTCCAAGTACAGCAACATGACCAGAAAAATGAGACAAACAAAAACAGAATAGACATTTAATGCACCACAAAACCACCAAGGGCCATACAGCCATTAGGTCATGAACTCCTAAATACATTCCAGTATTGTGGGCTGCATCCGCAAGAAATGACCAGCTTCTGCTTGTGTGACACCCTGTTCCATCATGGTACACAGGGGCTACACTCACGTCCAAAAAGGCAACACGGAAGCGCCTAGAACCGCAGGGCCGTCCCATCAGGTAGGCACTAGTCCAGCAGAAAGGACGATATGTTGCTCCTAGCCACTAGCACTGCGTAAGGGCATGTGGCCCATTGGCGATCGTCCCATAAGATCGTAATGGTGCTCCACTGATTGACACGAAGCAGCAGGTGTCGGGAGTAAAAGCCATCTGCAGGAGTGGCGTACAGATGGCAGCGGCAAAAGGGGAGGAGATACCTGTCACCCAAATGAAATGAAAAAGAATAGTATGGGCATCAGAACTACAATTGTATAACTCACTTCAATGATCACACTAAATCTACAGCCATATGCATGCTAGCCCACTCAAAAGGAATATACCCACCCGAAAATCACTTGCGAATCACAACCATAAAAATCGAGGTGAAAACAGCATTACAAACGAGTGTTTGTGTGCATGCGTCTGTGAAGACAGAATCCATCAGATGGGATTAGTAACGTGCATAGACACAAGTGCCTGAAGGCGCGTCGAGACAGGGAGGGTTCAACAAGGGCAGAAAGACGATGGTCCCACTATGGCAGCTCTGCATGACATAGCGCAGGGGAGGTGGATAGATTCCAAAAAGCCCTGTACATGGCAAACTCTCCATCAAATCATCTGTCCATGCATCCATACATCATTCCCTCATCCCGGTATGAAAACGCCTGATTATTTACTCACATCACATTTGAAACTTCCATTGAGTCTGTGCGTAATGCAGTCTGTAAAATCCACTGTTCTCCAGCCCGGAATTCTAGTGTTGTGAAGTAACATGTATTTGGGAACGTCCTGCCTTTTTGTCCACTACGCTATTGCGCATCCCATACTATTCATATCAATCATAGCATACTCGCCATGGCCCCTGTCCCAAGGACATTAAACAATAGAACGTTATACTTGCGGTCAGACCTGTGGGCGTCTCCTCGCCGCTAGCTGAAAACCGAAAGCGCTGTCCTTCGAATTCCTCATTTGCAACATCACGTCGAAAAGGCATCTGTGACCGCATGAAATCACAAATCCATCCATGTAGTGCGGCAGTGCGTGTAAATGGCAACTGGCTTCACTCACAAATGGGACGCCCCGCCCGTCGGTGAACCTCGGTACGGTGCTCGCCCAAAGGGGATTGCAGCTGGCACAGGTGGAATGAATCACCACAGGTGGAGGCTATACAGCCTGAAAACACATAAATTGCACACCCAACCCCCTCCCACAACCACACCCGCTCCAAAATGCTACCGGCAGGACTAGCGATGTTGGCCCTGGGGGACCTGATAGCACTGCAAGTACTCCAACTTCAAGAAGAAGACGAACACCAACTACTACAACAACCGGCCGCACAGAGGAGACGCAGGAGGAGGAGAAGGGCAAGGCAGGGCCAGCAAGGCCCACCAGCACAGCCACTACCACCACGCAGGCAGCCCGCAATCCCACGCCTCCGAGCTCATCCGTTCAACCTCACTGCTGAGCAGATCCACACCCTCTACCGTTTGGACCGGGACACCATAACCGCCATTGTGGACATGACACAGGCTGACCTTGCCAGCATGATAGATAGCCCAACCGCCATCCCACCCCTACTGAAGGTGGTGTCTGTACTCCACTTCCTGGCCACAGGCACCTACCAGCACACAGTCGGACAGTTGCATGGCATTTCACAGCCACTGTTCTCACGGACACTATTGCAAGTGCTCGATGCCCTCCTGAAGCACGCAGACGACTACATCTCTCTACCACGCTCGGAGCAGGAAATTACGAACACAAAAGTGGGATTCCATGCACTTGGCGGCATACCGGGTTGCATTGGTGCCATCGACTGCACCCATGTGGAATTGGTCGTCCCACATGCCATGGAGGCCCAGTACCGCAACCGAAAACAATTTCATTCTCTTAATGTACAAATGGTGTCTGACTCCAACAGGATCATTACACATTGTTGTGCCCGATTTCCTGGATCAACCCATGATTCCATGGTCTTGAGGAACTCTACAATACCACGCTACATGGAGCGACACGCAGGGAACAGATCCTGGCTACTCGGTGAGTCTCATTTCATGCATGATAATGTGGGGTATGTGATGCGGCAATGACCTGGCAGGAAGGGGGGAGGTGCGTACGTAGCAATGTCATTCCACAAACGTCCTTTATTGTCCACATACAGGTGATGCCGGGTATCCACTGAAGAGATGGCTCCTTACACCACTCCGGAACCCACAGAACCAGCCTGAGGAGGACTACAACCATGCCCACTCACGTACCCGTGTAGTCATAGAACAGGCATTCGGCCTACTGAAGACTCGTTTCCGCTGCCTCAGCAGGTCTGGCGGGGCACTCCTGTACCGCCATGAGAAGGTTGCAAAGATGGTCATGGCATGTGTCATGCTACACAACATGTGTGTACGTAGAAATGTGCCCATGCCCCCTGACGCAGAACTGCAAGCACCTGAAGATGGTCATGATGAGGGTGGGGATGTGGCAGCACCTCAAGGAGTCCGCGAGGCACAGTAGGGCCGTGAAATTCGTCAGAGTATCATAGATTCATGCTTCTAGCACTCACGCCTGGTGGCTGATACATGGACACGGGACTTGTGGCACTGTGTGTGTCTGGAACATGCACAATATGGACTGTACGCCTATAAAGGCCTCGTACACAAAGATCAAAGTCCACACATCTCATTGGATGAATGTGAAATGTTTATAGCATATGTGAAATTATGTTACACACCCCATCGACCCGCCACCCAAGTAAGCCCAACACACCCCCTCCACCCTCCTACCTCCCCCCCGAACACCAGTGTCCGCAGATGCTCATTGTCAGTGGGCAGACGCTATTGCAAGCCCCCTCTCCGGGTATCAGGGGCACCCCTGCCTGTGGAGCGCAGGTTCCTCCCAGATCTACGTTGGGGGCTGCCCTGGACGGAACTTGCAACGGATGATGTCTCTGCCTGCTCACGTCCATGCATGTCCCTAAGGGTTTGTGAGAGCTCAGTGAGCACACGGCGCACAGCGGCAAGTTCAGCACATACGTCTTTGGACGTCGCATGCAGTTCCCCCCTCAGGCTCTCGGTGCTTCTCTCCATTTGTACTCTCAGGCTCTCGGTGCTTCTCTCCATTTCTGCCCTAAGCGTCTCAGTTGATGTTTCTATGGCTGCCTTAGTACCCCCACATTCATCAGCATGGTCCTTGAGGAACGTGGCCAGTTGCTGCTGTTGCACGATCACCTGGTCGAGGGACTGTTGCCTCTGCTGTGCCATGGCCATTTGCGGTGGTGTCACAGAGGGGCTGGTCACCTCATGTTGCCTTGCCACAGGGCTTGTGGGGGATGGCCAGTCGTCGTCTTGTGGGTGCCCCTGCGTGGTATCCTCATGGTGTACGGGATGAAACAAACAGGGGGATTGAGACAGGTCATGGATGGATCTTACTTCGACATCCCCGTCTTCTGTGTCGGAGCATGCTGCCATTAATGGGGTGTCACCTATGGTGCTGCTGCCACCAGAGGCAGTGCCTTCTGTGGCATCCATTGGGGGGACCTGTGGTGGTGCTGTTGTGGGCATGCTGGCTGGTGGGGTGCCTGTTGATGTTCCCTCCTGTGTGCTGCCACTTGATTTGTGCTGCTGCCGTGTCTTGATGCGTGCAGCTGAGGTGGAGGGTCTTTGGCCGTCTTGGCCCTCTTTGCAGGTGTGCTGGTAGGGGTGTCCTGAAGCTCGTCGTTTGAATCGGACCCTGTGGTGGAGTAAAGGAGGGCGAGCGTTATTTATGGGTCTGTGGAAATTGGAATGGCAATGTATCACATGCATTGGGGTGGTACCTGAGGGTGATTTGGGTCGGGGCCTTGGAGGTGGTTTCATTTTTGTGTGGATTGAGGATGCAGTTGTTTTGCAGCCTGCAGTTAGGGTGTGCCTGCTGCACGTGTAGAGGGTGTTTTTAGGGTTTTTAATTATTTATGTATTTAATGTGAGTTTTAAAGTGCGCTGTCAGGCCAATGTATGTGGACGTTCTCCTGGACATGTGTTACTGTTGCACTATGTGGACACATGGTACTTCACATGATTGGACATTGTGGATTTGGCATAGTATTAGTTGGCCCACCTACCGGATTCTTCGGATGTCTGCACTCCTTTCTCCATCCCTCCGACTCCCTCTATACTCTCCATTCCAATGGTGGAGGCACAGATTTCTTCCCAGGGGGTCAACTTGATGGGTGATTCCGATCCTCCCCCGGTAGCTGTGGCAATGTTGCGATTGGCGGATAGTATGCTCCGTACGCGTATCCGCAGGTCGTCCCATCGCTTTCTGCATTGCAGTGGGTTGCGGGGTGCGATCCCCACCGCACTTACCCGCTGTGCCACCAGGGCCCATATGGCCTTCTTGTTCGCAAGTGCCGTCCTGGTCATTTGCGTGGAGAAGACGACGGCAGCATTCTCCTGGAGGGTCTCTGTAAGCACGGTGAGTTCCTCACGGGAGAAGTGGACCTGCCGCTTGCGGTCGCACGCTTTTTTCGCTACTTTTCCCATTTCTATTGCTTTCACTGGGGTGGATGACGGGTTGGGATGTGTCTCAGGGTAGTATTTTTAATGGTTGTGTGGGAATTCTGATTTTATAGGTGTACGGCGTGCTGTTTCCCGTTCCGGGCCCATGTTTTTACTTCCGTTTCCATATGTTTACGGTCACCGTACTTTCCGGTTGCCGCTCATTACGGTGACCGCTAAGATGGGTGGGGGAATTGCACCTAGGGCGCCGTACGACGGCGGTGAGGCGCGTTTTGGGGACATTTCCGCCATCGCGGACTTTGCACTTCTGCCATGGCGTAGTGCTCGTGCCCGATGGGTCGGAATTGGCCGCACTTTGCTCCGTCGTGCGATGGCGGAAACGCTATTTACGCTATGGCGGTCAGGTCAGTCACTTTCCGCCAGGGTCGTAATGAGGGCCATTGTCTATTGAACGGACTCTTGCTCATGATGAACAGGAGAAAAGCCTTGATAACCCAGAGCATAGCCATGAGTTTTGTTCAATTTAGGAATTGACTGAGTTTACCAGGTGATCACCGGACATGCTCTATTTGGTTTCCCATCGTCTCCCCACTCATTAAAGCTGGTGTCCAAAGTGATCTTTATCAGGGCAAAGGGGTTCCATTCCACACCCATCTGAAGATTCATGTCCCTCAGCCACCAGGCCAGATCTGTCATTTTTTCCTCTTCATTTCCTGCATATGGAGACAATGGTCACTGATTCATTGCATCAGCGAAGCCATGTGGAGATGAGGCCATGGCACTCTTATGGTGCATTCTGCCATATACCCATTTGCACATAATTACGAGCATGCTGAAACATAGTCTGATTGTAGGAGAGTAAGGCAATGCTGAAGGGCACTCATTCTGTTTAACAATCTCAGGACCTTGCCCAGGTTGCTACAAGAATGCATCTTCATAAACTTTAAAATCATTGGCTATGGACGAACCTACAAACCTTCTTCGTGTAGCAGATCACCACTTCCCACAAATGTGCTTGCATTACTGGAACGCCTGACCTAGATAACCTCCATGTGAAGTTGACCAATCAATGGGGTTAAGAATTTCGTAGACTCCCATGCAGCTGGTGAAATACCTAAAAGAAGCAATCAGGGCTAACATATGGAGGAGGATACTACAATTGTTAAACAATTCTGCCGGATGTACAAATGTAATGTCTTCAGATCCAATACAGGGTATAAATCCCCCAAAGGTTTCCTGACCAAAAAACTTATCGAGAACAATCCTCCCGGATCCTTGGAAAAGGGTTGGAACAATGGCGTTTTTCTCAAGACTGCATTGGATTTATTGTTCCGTGCTTGCCGCTTCACCACCTCTCAAGTCATAGGCAGAATTCACACCATTAAATCCAAAGGCATAACCATTGGTAGTGGTTTCGCGAACCCAAAGATTTGCAATATCCACCCTCGCTCTATACAATGTTTCTAGTCTACACCCATCTATATCAATATCCTGATGCCATGCTTTCAGAGAAGAGATGCAGGGGGCAAAGGTGGGTGGTGCACTGTAACCCATATACTCTTGGCCCTGACAAGGAAATTGGGCTGTACTCCAGCCGAGGGTGCCGTCATTGACGACCTTTGGACCAGGCATTGCGAGATGAATGAAACTCTACTACTTCTGTCAGTTAAGGTAAGCTTCTGAATGAGCATGAGTTCTGCAGAAAGGAGTCCAACTGGGGATCAAAGCGATAAGGGGTTAGAATTGGTCATTTAGTCAAAGAGGGTCTTCAAGCTGCTTATGTTTTCTAATTGTGGAGAGACTGCTGGCACTTTGCCACATTAGTTCAGCTAACCCTGACCCCTGACCCCGCACTAATCAAGATATGGTAGGTCCTGAGGGATACTCTACTTTTCTCTTCATTATTGCAACTAATGTACATACATTCGTTTGTTCATATATGCCATGTACAGTGCATGGAAATTGACCAATAAGGATTGGGTTTCATAAATTGAAATTAGGTGACTTTACATCTGCATCGTTTTATGGTATGCCTAGTGTGTGACTCCCTGTCTGTCTTCTCACCCTCTTCTTCTCCTACTATGTGTCTCTTGCACTTATTTTGCTCTGTGCATCTTACCCTACCCCTCCCCTCTTCCCTTCTTCATGTATAGCTCTTGCATTATTGAAACGACCATCAGGCACGTACAATAATGATGTCACATGTTGTTACAGTTTGTATTCCTCCTTGTCCTATGTTGTTCCTCTAAATGTATAGCACTTGCCCATTCTGAATGTTCCAATGCCTATTAAGAATGTACATTTTTTGTTTAACTACTCACCCTCCATGTGTTGGAGTGCTTTGAAATGCTTGTTAAGTGTATAGGCGCTATATAAATGATAAAATAAATAAATAAGATGATTAGGATCACGGCCTGCACAATCGGGCTGATAGCTGAATACATCCTTTCGGGGATGCTTTCAATCTTGCTGTCTACAGGATCAGCATGCAAGGGCTCCTCCATTAGAAAGTTAGCCTGGCCAATCAGGTCCCCTACTCGTGTGTCCACCGTGACGTTTCCCAGCATTAAATCCCCCAATAGGTATAATATGTACCTGAGGAAAGACACATTAAAGCATCTTTAGATTGTTTGAAGCATGTCATCTCCTGGGCCATGGGAGCTCTTATGTGTTTGTGGGTCATCTTCAGATCTTCCCTATTTCCTACACGTTCATGAAAAGTAAGCAGTCCCTTCATAATCGTATGCTGGCTGATGCCTTTCCTCTTCCTCAGGCGCCTGATCCATTGAACCTGCAGCCACCTCCACTAATAAGTCATCCTTAGTAGGAATACTCGTAGGTTGCAACTCTTGTAAGGCTACAGCCGTTTACACCTTAACAAACTTTACAATGTGTTCCTTTGTCAATAGCTGGACTTTAGAGTGCCTTCTGCATTTGTGATTCCTTCTTAGTCTACCTGTGAAGAAGAACTGGACTTATCGGGGAAGTAGGTCTCTTCTTCTTTTCTCATTCGTTTGGGCTATTAGGTGTCGCTTAGAGTTCATATACGGAGAAGTGGCATATGGGGAGGGACACACATCTTGTTGGTTATTTGTCTACCCACTGACTGCCCATGGCCATGCTAATCCCTATGGCCATTCCCACCGAGTTCCTTCCACTCCTCTCCCAAAACACCTCCTCGTGTGAACTCTGTGAGCTTGCCTGCACTCAAAGAGCCTGACAGTGTTTATTCAAAGCAATCTTCTAGATTAATGACTTAATTGGAGTTGTAAACCCACTACTGGTGTAATAAATGTCTTAACCAGGTCTGCCTTCAGTCACTCGATTTATAAGCACCCTGCGTCTCCTTCACTGAAGTCCAGTTGAAAACAAGCATTGGCAAAGCCAACAGTTTTGGCTTGTGTTCAAGAATTAGGCATTTGTCAGTCACTTCTATTAGATGCCCAGGTACTCACACCATTTAGCACCTGCTACCATCAATGGGCAGTAAATGCTACTATAGCAAGTGCCTTTTCCATGCCTACACAAAAGCCCAAACTGTTGGCATTGCCAATGCTTATTTTATCTCTTCTATCATGGGTTTAGAGAGTGAATTCACACTGGTGTCATATCGGAATTGTTCTATAAGCCCTTTCAGCCAAAGAGTCTTATTTTCCCATACCCAGGTCTTCAGCACCGAAGGGCGTGATATAACCCAGTCCCCAGCCCTAGGGAGCATCAGGCAATCAGCCATAAGAGGTATTGGGAGGGGGAGGGGTGATTGTGTGCACTTAAATGGAGAGAATATTGCACCTGATGCACATCAGCATGTCTCTTTGCTATGGTATCTTGGTGCCCTGGATCCCCAAGCAGGTGGCCACAGCCACAAGCCTGGAAACACCAAGGCTGGTGCATTCACCTTTATGATGTACCTCTGTGGATTGCCCCGCAACTGCACGGGCATTATCATGACTCTTGGAGGACCAGTGCTGCATACATAGGAGGCAAGAGAGATGACAGCAACACTCATCAGGACCAGCAAATGCAAAAGTCCAATGCGTGCCTTTCCACCATCAACAGCTAACAGTGTCAGCAGCCACCATAACCTTCTCAGGAGGAGTGTTAGGGGAGGAGGGAGGACTTTATTTGGGAGGTTAGATACTGAAAATAAGTTCTTGTTTTTGTTCAGCTGCAATAAACATGACTGTCCAAGTGGCTGTCAGAATTGTTAGTTCTGAAAAAAACAAGGAAGAAGGTTAGGCAATAATAGAAGATAAAGGTTCTCTGAAGATGTGTCTCACCTGCAGTGACTGTACCCAATGTGTAAATTGACCACTGGCAGATCACAGTCCGATGATAAACAATAGACCAAGCAGACTATGTAGATCACAGTCCGATATTATACCCTTTCAAGTGCATCATAGAACATTCCAGGCAGCTGCTGGAGCCAAGAGGTCCAGCAAAAGGCAGACGCTGAACTGTGTACATACAATATGACAGAATTGCAGGCAACTTTCCCTTCTCCGCTTCTGGGGCCATCTGTCATTGGCTTTACATTCCGCTCTACCTTCATGCAGGAGGACCACCCATATGGGTAGCAGGATAACCTTGCTCCCAAAAAAGCCTTAAATCCCAAATGCTGTGGGCAAGTCCCTGCTGTACTGGATAAGAAGAAGCCCTGGACAGGTGTCTGTTTCTTGGTCATCATCAGCTTAGGCTGAGGCCCTTATCACTGCCAGCAAGGGGGATTATTGTGACTACTTTCTAAGACTTGTGGTCACAATAAACGATACACATTATTTGATCTATTTATTATGAGTATTTATTTAGCATGATCCTGCTTTGGGGAGCAATAGAGCAATGTATTCCAGGAGGTGTTTAGGCAAATGGGTACTGGGGTGCAGTTCTTAGAATCCAGCATTTATTTTTGGGACACTATTTAGGGTAGCAGCTAATAGTTAACAATTGCAGTTAGGGAGACACATTTAACAGTGCATAAAAGGAGAGCTGAGAGGAACAGGGGTGTTGGTGGTAAACAAGGACCCTAAGGAGGGATACTGGGCTGGGGTTGGTTTTGGGGTTTGGAGGGGTGCATCTTAGAAGGTATGAAGAAGATGCTTCTTTAAAAGGATGGTTTACGGATATTTTCGGAATTGCATAAGGTTGAAGGAAATCTGATGTTGTTATAGGATTTCATGCAACTTGGCATTGTATGCTTCCAAATGTGTGTGTGTGTGTGTCTATGTGTGTGTATGCGTGTGTGTGTGTGTGTTTTATACACACACACATAGATCCCCAATCACCCATGCCTCACTCTTCTTTAGTACCCTTCCTCACTCTTCCTCTTCCCAATACCCAGTTAAGCCAACCTCTCTCTTTCACGTCCCAGTACCCCATTACCCCAACTCACTTTTCCTTATCCCAGTACTCCTCTACTGCTCAATTATCCTGCCTGACTCTTCCTCGTTGCAGTCCTCCATTACCCTGCCTCACTTTTCCTCATCCCATTATCCCATGAGTTCCCCGCCTTACTTTTTCTCATTCCAGTACCCATTACACGGCCTAATTCTTCCTCATCCCAGCCTCATTCGCGCCTACCTTACCCTCACTCATCCCGATACCTCGAGACTCCTGCCTGGCTCTTCCTCATTCCATGCATCCCATTAGGATTCCATTACACAGGCTTCATTCTTGCTTGTGCCGGTACCGCTTTACTGCTGCTTCACTCTTCCTTGATCCAGTACCCCATTAGTAATCCATTACCCTGCCTCATTTTCCTTAGCCATGTACCCATTAGTATTCCATTGCACCCACTTTGCTCCTCCTCATCCCAGTGTGCCATTACCCCTACTCACTCTTTCACATTCCAGAATCTCATTAGTAATCTACTATCCTGCCTCCCTCTGCCTCACCCGGTAACCCATTAGTAATCTATTACATTACCCCTGCCTCCCCTCTCCTCATTCTGACACCCCATTAACAATCCATTAAATTAGTAATCATTTTCATTACCCCTTTCCCTCTTCCTTGCTCCAGTATCCCATGAGTAAAACATTATATTACAAACCCCCACTCTTCCTCATCCCAGTACCCCATTAATAATTCATTATATTACCCCTTAACGCCCTCTTTCTCAATCTGGTACCCTACCAGTCCTCCAGTACCCCCCCTCACTCTTGCGTATCCCTGTTCCCCATCAGTACTCCATTATCCCACCTCACACATCCTCATCCCACTACCTCATTGACCTGTCTCACTCCTGCTTGTCCCATTATCCTATTACCCCCTCTCACGTTTCCTCATCCTAGTACCTCATTACTCCTGCCTCGCTATTCCTGGTTACTGTACACCATTAGTAATCCTTTACCTCACTTCACCCTTCCTCATCCCAGTACCCCATAAATAATCCATTACCTGGGCCTCATACTTCCTTGTTTCAGTACCTAATTTCCCCTGCTTTATTCTTCTTGATTCCAGCCCCATTAGTAATGTATTACCCTGCCTATCTATTTGTTGTCCCAGTACCCCATTAGCATTCGATTACCCCAACCTCCTTCTTCCTATTCCCAGTACCCCATTAGTAATCCATTCCATTACCTCATCTCCCTATTTCTCATCCTGGCACCCCCTTAATAATGCATTGCATTACCACTACCTCCTTTTCCTCATCACTGCACTGCATTATTAAAACATTACATTATCGCTGTCTGTCTCATCTCAGTCCCCCATTAACAATCCATTACTTTTCCACTGTCTTCCTCTTCCGTATCCCTGTACCCCATTGAAAATCATTTACATTTCCCCTGTCTCCCTCTTCCTCATCCTGGTACCCCATTAGTAACTCATCGCGTTACACACTGGTCCCTCTTCTTTGTCTCGGTACCCTATTGGTAATACATTACATGACCCTTGCCTCCCTCTTGCTCGTACCGGTACCCCATTAGTAATCCATTACATAACACCTGCATCCCTCTTCCTGGTCATAGTACCCCATTAGTAATCTGTTACATTTTCCCCTCTTCCCCGTTTCTCAACCTAGTACCCCATTAGTAATCCATTACACTATCCCTGCCTTCATTTTCTTCATCCTAGCCCCATTAGTAATTCATTATATTACCCCTGCTCCATTTTCTTCACCCTAGTACCCTATTAGTGCACTATTGCACTACTCCCTCCTCCATCTTCCTCATCCGAGTATCCCATTAGTAATCCATTACATTACCCCTACCTCCTGAATCCTTGTCTAAGTACCCATTTAGTACTCCATGACCTCGGCTCGGCCCCAAACCCTTTCTCAGTCCCTCACGCACATCTCTGTCACTGTCTCTCATGCAGATGTACATTCAGTGTCATCTGCACGCAACCCACTTGAAAGTCCCTCGTCTTCATCCATCACAATTTCACACATGCATTGCTCATCACAGTTGGTTGTTTGCATCCCTTGTCACAGACCATTGCATGATTCCCTTTTCACAGTTTCTCTTCCTCTTCCTTATCCCTCTTCCTTGTTCCATTTCCTCCTACGTTGGCTCAGAGGGTGACAAAATAGTCACTTGCCATAGCCAATAGACATAGCCTGTAGCCCAAGTACCCTAGATGGGGACAACCCATCGATGCATAGCTTGGAAACGCACTCATAAGTTTGCATATGGCAACAATTATAATATGAAAATGAAAGCAATGTAGTACTGTAGATGGTGTGACATATGACATAACAAAACCCTTCAGATTCAGTGAAGAAAACCTTTGTTAAGAAACAGTTAAGATGAATCAGGTCAATACAACAAAAACATTGAAATTCAGTTAAAAAAACGTAGTTGACTTGGCGTTAAGGTGTCAGTTTAACGCAACAGTACCCTTGAAATTCAGCAGGTGTTGAAAGCTACGCCAACTGAATACAGCTCATGAACAAACTGATGACATCACAAATGGCATAAGGTATGACATCGTTTTCACTATATATATTATAGGGCGGCAGTCACCACCCTATAGATAAGGTGAGTCAGGGACACATAGGAACTCCTCTAAATTCTGCTGTTAATAACCTTTGATTCGAGCAACAGCTTTGGCCGCAATTTCAAAAGTGATTAAAAGTCTACGGGTACCCCCAGATGGAAAAGTTTCATAAAGATTTGTTAATTAATAAAGGTTATTAAGCGTAAAAAATAGTTTTTTTCCCAAAAGAGTGGCCTACTTCCCATTCATTTTCCCATAGACAAAAAAGGTCACTATATGCCAAAACGCACAGCCTAAACTGCTGGACGGATTTGGACCAGGTCTGCAACAACTTGGGCATGAAGCATTGACTTGTGATCCATACATGGTTTGGGGTTATTCCGTGCCATAGTTATTTTAAAATTTGACGGAGAATCGGGTGTCCCCTCCCCCATAAATTACAGATATATCTCCCATGGGCATTGCAGGATCATGGTTTTCAGAAATTAAACAAACGCCATCTTGTTTTTCTCTCAATGCGAGAGATATTTGCGGCTATAGCTGAGGTTATGGGAAAATGAAAAACAATAAAAAAAGATATTTCCAGGTAAAAAAACATACACATGCCATCAGGGTAGAGGTGGGGCGGTGACTGAGTGAAATATGGGAGTTGGACGGGGTCCAGGGTCCAAGTTTGCAACACAAAGCTTTCTGTAGCCTCCATCTGAAAGCAAACTACATCATAGAAGCAGCGTGTGCTATGGGGTGAAAGCATGAGGGCAGGGGAGGCCGTGTGGGGATTGGGAGAGAAGCATTTTTTGTCTAGCTGAGAGGTTACAAAGGACTTACATTTTTTTGAAGATCATCTTTTAATTGTAGTGACGTTGGGCCGAAGACCAAGATCAGAGGCTCAATTGCCATCCAGGTCGCCCGTTCATGCAGTAACCAGAACAGACACTGTTTAGCTTCAAGGTAAGGAAAGGGCCAGGCTCTGCAGGCCATGTTGCCTGATAAATGAGACAAACTTACAAGACCACTTAGAGGAATGGGCCTGCCTTTTCCTGTTTTGAAGCTAAGCAGGGTCAGTACCGGTTACTGCATGGATAAACCACCGAATGGGCATCTGAGTTATTTGCTTTTTTAAACCATGCTATTGTCAGTCCTTGAAGGTTTTGCACTCAGCGACAATTTTTTGCCTTTTGCTGAATTGCATTCTGGTATTTGTAGTCTGCACCTCAATAATACAAAAATAGGCATTTTTACAGCAACAGTGGCCTTCCCATCATTGCAATACCTGGGATGAACCCTTCTTAGCTTCAAAGTGAGGAAGGGGTGAGTTCACTAAGGCCATGTTGCCTAATATATAGGCTATCCTTTAGAAGAACACTCAGAGAAACATGGCTTAATGCAGTGGATCCTTCCTCGCTTTGAAACTAAGCAGCGTCAGTCCCGGTTATTGCATGAATGCCAGACATTACATGGTTCTGAATGCTGTGTGTTTTCTTAGTATTAAATATCGCATAACACACACCATCTGCATTTTTGTAAAAGAGAAAAAAATGTAATGAAAAAAATCACATTTATGCTGAACACTTAACCATTATGCCTCAATGATATTATTGTTTGGATTGTCACACGTTTCATGCCTAGCCTTTTATCATTAACATATTAAATTATAGGCTATGTATGAAATGTATACCTAATGAATTACTAAGCCGTTGTGGCATAGTGGTTAAATGCAGGGCCTTGAACTCTGACAAGCCAGGGTTCAAGGCAGTATGTTTCTTTTTATTTAACTCATTTAATTTAATTAAAAGAAAAGCAACACAAGTGGGAGGTGGCGAGGTATGTTGCAGCACAGTCCTGTGTTCTTCTTTAACATGAGGGCATTTAGATGTGGCTACAATGTCAGCCACATCCAAACGTCCCTCGTGCCAAAATAACGGTGCCAGAATGGCTTTCCTGCCAAAAAGAGTGCTCCGAAATAGGCGCTGCTGCGGAATGCCCATGCCAAATCGGCCGGTGCAAAAATTATGGTACCGAGAAGGGTTGTACCACTTGGAGAATGTTGAGAATGCTGCTTAACCAAAGTGTGTGCTCCATGTCTAATAATTTAATCTCAATGCTCATTGCCTAAAACATTGTGATTTCTCACAGTTTTAAATATATCATAACACAGAGCATCCGCATTATTTTTTTTCAACCAGTGCTGCTGTCAGTCCTTGAAAGCTTTGCCCCCAGAGACAATGTTTTTGCTGAATTGCATTCTGGTATTTGTAGTGTCACAGTCAAGATGTGGGGAATACTGCCACAATTGTACACTTTTGCCTAACATAGTTCTTTAAGGATTTATATATTTTAGTGACTCTATGGAAAGTGTACTTTTGAAATTAGCTTTATAAAGCAGAGTATTGTTGAAAGACAGACATGGGGGTGTGGCGGGGAAATGATGAGAGGGCAAGTAAGTTATGAGCATTTGGCCAAGATGTGGCAAGAGAGTTTGCAATCCTGGACACTGGTGCAGTTATTTTTCCCTGATTGTGGTTTCTTTTCAGGGCACCAGTAAAGGACACATGTGGGTGGACAGTGTAACTTTTTTCAGAGGACAGCTGCAACTCCTTGGGGTTTTTGAGGCTGGTAAATTTGCTCAAGTGTTTGGATACCAGGATTTTACTCAGATTGTCATGTTCCCAGTGCAGACGCTTACCGACAAGACCTCAAGCACGTGTTTCATATTGGGATTTTGTTTTCCAAGGTATATTTCAGTACAGATTGCTGGGTTTAAAAGGTGAGCACCTTTTATACTTTGCCAACATATCTATTGAAAGATTTCCCCTCTCAGGTTATTTTCCTGGTAATGATTACTTTTTTTAAACGTCCAATTCTATTTTGTCTTGAGCACTTAATTCTAAGGAGAAGGTCATTTGAACTACATTTGAATATTTCACTTTAAAATATGTGGCCACTTACTGTGTATATGTTAATGGGTGACAGGGGAAAAAACCATTAGATTTTCCCTTTAGCAGTCCTGACTGCTAAAGGGAAAATCTAATGGTTTTTTCCCCTGTCACTAATGCATATCTTGATTTACCGTTATGCACAACGCTGTTTAAGTTGTAGTATTCCCCTGTTATAATAGATGAATGATGACTAAATGGTTTGATTGAAAATGTATTAAGTTTGTTACGTTTTGTCAAGTTTGTAATGTTTTTTAGGTATTTTTATGACTATTAAAAAGATAGAATTTTTTGTACTTAGTTGCATTTTTGTGCCATTTTTCCCAAAAAGGCGATTACCTTACTAACAAAGTGTACAGGTCAACCTTTATCTTCACCCGTGACCCATATAGGACTTAAAGAGAGGGGTAGTCGATCTGTTTTTTCGTAAAATTTTTCCGTCACAGAGAATCCCTTCCTACAGTTTTGACCCCCCATAAACAAAAAAATAGGGATTACCCATTTATACATACCTATGTTAATGGGTGCCAGCTTTTGACTTTTGCTATGGCGGCAAATGTACCTGGGCATATGTTATTCTTGCAGCAAATAATTTTTTTACCCTTTTCTGTGCTGCTTAAATGCGGGTAGTTGGGGTTGTGCAATGTATCACAACAGTCACCAAGAGACCGGCCATAAGACAAGGGGCTTGTAGCACGCTGCTTAACCAAAGTGTGTGATCCTGTGCAAATAATATAATCACACAGGGCCTTAACTATAAACATTGGGAGGTCTCAAAGCCTGCAATGTTTTATACATAATAAAAAAAAGATATTTGTACAGCTACAGTGACATTGAGGGAGAAAAAACACTGGTGACCCAGGTCTCCCATTCATGAATTAACCAGGACTGACCCTGCTTGGCTTCAAACTGAGGAAAATGCCCACCCTCTCAGGCAATGGTGCCTAATAGATGAGGAAAAGTTACAAGACCATTTAGAGCAACATGGCCTGAGGGGGCGGGCCCCTTCCTCTCTTTGAAGCTAAGCAGTACTGTGTGTATATTCATGGGTGCCAGCTTTTGATTTTCGCTATGGGTTCAGAAAGTACCTGTATATATGTTATTCTTGCAGCCTGTCATTTTTTTCCCATTTCCGTGCTGCTTAAATCCGGTTAGTTGGAGTTGCGTGATGTATCACAGCAGTCACCAAAAGACCGACCATAAAACAAGGGGCTTGGAGCACGGCACAGGACATTTCGGCATGGCCAGTTAGGTGCACGCTGTTATGGCGTGACCGTTTCGCCGCAGGATCTGTTTGGGCATGCCCAGTTAGACGCAGCCAGGTGGGGCAGGGCCCTCTCGGAGCAAGGATGTTTTGGCATGAGCGGTCGCAATTGGCATGGCATGAACCTGCAGGCAATTTGTATTTTGTAATATGGATTAAACGAGAAAAGGATTTATTTACTGCAACATTATAAAACAGGATGGTACATGCATTACACCGCAGTTGCAGAATTGAACACATACGAAACATGAAACACATGTATTTACTGTAACATTATAAACTGCATGCAACTATCGATCACAGACAACATCACACCATATACACACCCACACGCTCACATCAAACACACACACATTACATGCACACCTTCTCAGGTGACATGTACACCCTCACACCACACATTGCCCCTTACACAGCAAATATATTTAAAAAAAGGACTACACTGTCTCTGGGCAACATTATAAAACAGAAAACATGAAATTAAAAAAAGCAACATTTATGCTGAAAGCTGCTATCAGAGAATCCTGGCCATGGGAGTTTGGGACACAGCACTCAAACATTATTCTACAATGATGTTATCGTTAGGATTTTCACAAGTTTCATACCTAGCCTTTTATCATTGAACATATTAAATTATAGGCTAAGTATGAATTGTATGCCTCATGCAGGATCAAGCTGTTTTGGCCTAGTGGTTAACTGCTGGGGCTTGATCTCTGGCAGAGCAGAGTTCAAGTCTCTGTGTTTTAAAAAGAAATGTAACTAATCAAATTAAATGAAAAGCAACACAAATCGGGAGGTGGCGAGGTTTGTTGCAGAGCAGGTATGTGGTCTTATTTAGCATGAGGGCATTTTGACGTGGCTACAATGTGAGCCACGTCCAAACATCCCTCATGCCACAATAACAGCACCGGAATAGCTTTTGTGGTGAAAAGGGCAAACTGAAATGGGCGCTGCAGCGGAATGCTGGTGCCAAATTGGCCCATGCCAAAATGATGGCGAACATAAAGGGGTGTACCACTTAGAGAACCCTCATTAACCAAAGTGTGCGCTCCATGCCAAATAATTGAATCTCACTGCGCATTGCCTAAAAACATTGTGAGTTCTCAAATGTGTAAATATCTCATAACATACGGCATGTGCATTATTTTTTTAAACCGTGCTACTGTCAGTCCTTGAAAGCTTTGCCCTCAGAGACCGTTTTCTGAATTGCATTCTGGTATTTGTAGTCTCACAGCCAAGATGGGGGGACTAATGCCACAATTGCACACTTTCTGCCTAACATAGTTTATAAGGATTTATATATTTGAGTGACACTATGGTATGTGTACTTTTGAAGTTAGCTGTATACAGCAGAGTATTGTTGAAAGACAGATATGGGGGTGAGGAGGGGAAATAATGAGAGGGCAATTAAGTTATGAGTATTTGCCCACAATGTGGCAAGGAAGTTTCCAATCCTGGACACTGGTGCAGTGATTTTCCCCTGATTGTGGTTTCTTTTCAGGGCACCAATAAAGGACACATGTGGGTGGACAGCGTAACTTATTTTCAGAGGACACATGCAACCCTTTGGGTTTTTTGAGGTTGGTAAGCTTGCTCAAGTATTTGGATACCAGGATTTTACTCAGGTTGTTATGTTCCCAGTGCAGACGCTTACCCAAAAGACCTCAAGCACTTGTTTCATATTGGGATTTTGTTTTCCATGGAATATTTCACTACAGATTGCTGGGTTTAAAAGGTGAGCACCTTTTATACTTTGCCAGCATATCTATTGAAAGATTTCCTATGTCAGGTTATTTTTCTGGTATTCATTACTTTTTTTAAACGTCCAATGCTATTTTGTCTTGCGCACTTTCTTCTAAGGAGAATGTCAATTGAACTATATTTGTATATTTCACTTTAAAATATGTGGCCACTTACTGTGCATATTTTCATGGGTGCCAGCTTTTGATTTTCGCTATGGGTGCAAAAGTACCTGGGCATATGTTATTCTTGCAGCCAATAATGTTTTACCCTTTTCTATGCTGCTTAAATGCAGGTAGTTGGGGTTGTGCATTATAGCACAACACTCACCAAGACACCGGCCATAAAACAAGGGACTTGTAGCACGCTGCTTAAGCAAAGTGTGTGATCCTGTGCAAATAATATAATCGCACAGGACATTAACTAAAAACATTGGGAGTTTTCAAACCCTGCAATGTTTATACATAATAAAAATAGATATTTTTACAGCTACAGTGACATTGAGGGAGAACAATCACTGGTGACCCAAGTCTCCCATCCATGCAGTAACCAGAACTGACCCTGCTTAGCTTCAAACTGAGGAAAATGTAAGCCCCCCAGGAAACGGTGCCTACTAAATTCAGAAACGTTACAAGACCACCTACAGCAACATGGCCTGAAGGGGCTGGCCCCTTCCTCACTTTGAAACTAAGCAGTACTGTGTGTATATTCGTGGGTGCCAGCTTTTGATTTCCGCTATGAGTGCAAAAATGACCTGCAGCAGGAAATGTTTCCTTGTTTCCTGCCTGATTAAATGTGGTTAGTTGGGGTCATGTGATGTATCACAACAGTCTCCAAAAGACCGGCCATAAAACAAGGGGCTTGGAGCACGGGACAGGACATTTCGGCATGGCGAGTTAGGTGCATGCCGTTATGGCGTGACCATTTCGCCGCAGGTTCCGTTTCGGCATGCCCAGTTAGACGCAGCCAGTTGGGACAGGGACCTCTCGGCACAAGGATGTTTTTCATGGTAGGTCGCAATTGGCGCAGCATGAACCTGCAGGCACTTTGCATTTTGTAATATGGATTAAACGTGAAAAATATATATTTACTGCAACATTATAAAACAGGATGGGACTTGTATTATACCCTTGTTGCAGAATTGAACACGTATTAAACATGAAAAATATTTATTTACTGCAACAATATAAACTGAATGCAACTATCCGTCACAAATAACTTCACACCATGTACACACCCACATGCTCACATCAAACACACACACTCTCAGATGATATGCACACCCTCACACCACACATTCCCCTTAAACTGCAAATATATTCAAAAAGAGGACTACACTGCCTCTAGGCAACATTATAAAACAGAAAAAATGAAATTTAAAAAATCACATTTATGCTGAAAGCTGCTATCAGAGAAACCTGGCCTTAAGGAGTTTGAGGCGCAGCACTTAACCATTATGCTACAATGTTATTGTTAGGATTTTCACAAGTTTCATACCTATCCTTTTTATCATTGAACATATTAAATTAAAGGCTAAGTATGAAATGTATGCTTTTGAAGCGCAAAGCTGTTGAGGCCTAGTGGTTAAATGCTGTTCCTTGATCGCTGGCAGACCAGCGTTCAAGGCTCTGTGTTTTTTTATTTTTTTATTTAACCTGTAAAGGATTACAGTAAAACAATGTCAATGTTAAAACCATTCCGTGCACACCTCTTGTTCATTTTGTATGCAAGATATGCAATTAGGAGGTTTCATTTCCAGTTAAGCTACTGCATGAAAACCTGCAATTCAAGGGAAAGACGTCATCAGTGGGAAGTACGGATTTTCAACCACTGACAAACGTATAAACCACAAAGAACCACATTATAAATATGAAACATGTGTAATATGTTTCTATATTATTTCATACCATAACGTGATATCTAGTGGGTATAGGTGACATTAACCACACAACCTTGATTCTTATGTTGGATTACCATGTCACCTGAAGCCCGCTCTGGCGATAAGAAGCTGAGGGCCAAAAGTAGGGGAAGGGTCATTATCCCAAGCAATAATGGCACCTCCTGTGATCTATGCGGCTGTTAGCACACACATAGAGGAACAAGATATATCGTTTTTATGGCTGTGTTGGTGAAGTAAACACATCTATTTTATAGTTAGCAAATACACAAAACATGTTAATTAAATGTGGATTTATTTTGTGATATTCAAATAAAAGAATGCTGGAAAATGTAGGGAAACTGATTAATGACGTGATGCCTTTTTTGTAGTCTGATTAGGAACTTACAAAGAAATGGTAGAACTTATGTGGGGTGAGCTGCTTATTTACTTACTGTTGTTTCGCTGTTGGCTTCTGAAGTCGGAATCTTTGGAATGCAGTCAATAGCAGTAGGTATTGACTGTATTCCGAGCATTCTGATTGGCAGAGAGGAGGTCAATAAGGATTTTCATGTGCTTTTCATTAAAGGACTTTACAATAATATTTTTAAAAAATCAAAAGTCTTGTCATTCAAATGTAAGTTCATAATTCAAACATAACCGCTTTCTTCAACATGAACATGACATATGATGGAAATATATGTGATCAGACTTTACAAAAGTTGAAGAAGAGAGGGGGTTAGTATCTACAAGCCTGGTAACCTGATTCTGTTACTATAAAGTATTACTAAAAGATGTATATATATTCTTAAAGCATCGATGCTGCTATTTCCATTGCAGAGTGATTTCAGCAGGAAAAAGAATTGCAAATCAAAGTGGAATGCCACTTTAAGGGGGCAAGTATTTTGACAGACGCATGTTTCGCCCCTTTGGTATGTATATTTGAACCTAGTGAAGGCATACTTGTTAGTTTACATCATGTCCAGTTATCAAAATACATGTTGCATATTTAGGAAGTACTTATCAGTTTATATTATTTCCAGTTGGCCCATCAGGGCCGGTTCCCATTATGTATACTTTAAAACATCATTTTTACCCGCAATATGATCAGTTTGCAAATACATGTTAGTCTCCATTACACTATGAAAGCACATCATGGACACCCTCCATTATGCTCTGTTAAATCACCATAGACCAGCCTGTACAATCAACTTGAACAGGTTTCTTAATTTGATGGCTCTGCCAGAAAGACGGGAAGCCTATAGTACCCATGGTGGTCTCCAGTGCAGACAAGAAGCAAGTCTACATCCGCCAGTGGACTTCACAGTAAAAACGCTGCCCCCAGGCAGTGTCTGTTATTGGCTTTCATGCTGGGCGGGGAGGAGTAGTACTGGCAGTCCAGTCAGCCTGCAAGCATTGGTAGGCAGAGGTGTGTGGGGATGCTTACAGAACTTACTTCGGGAAATGTCTTTTTAACGCATTACTGATCTAGACTGGGGCAATGGCTCTGTTTGCACTGGGTGTAGTGCCAGTGCAATGAATACAAATGACTACACTGGTATGGTTTTTTCAGTGGTTCAAAGTCAGGGTTTGCAAGAGTGAAAACACAAGTACAAAGACCACATGTGTGTCACTGCTGCACTAGTCCTTCTACTGGTTTTAGCACACACGAGCTCCATGTCTTTGAGCTACCACTACGACATCACACATTGGTTTAATGCACCCGGATTTTTTATTTTAGCCCCATCACTATGAATAAATATGTCTGGCTTTAGCCCTATTACAATGGCAACATTTGCCTATTTGGTTGCACTGAAATGTGTGGTCATTGCAACAACCAAAAGACCAACACAAATCAGTTGCTGCATTGGTGCTTTAACCAGCATTACCTGCTTGCAATGAAACACGTCTCAACGCACATCTCCTGTTAACCACTTTATATTACATGTTTACAGTGTCCCCTTGTATTCAAGTTTAACAATTCCGGTATGGCTCCTACTCTGACAAACCTAGTATGCTCCCAGTTTGTTAATTCCAGTACCCTTCAGTATCGTTGCCCCATTATATTCTATTTCCAGAGTCCCTTATTCCCTAGTTTGCATCTATCTTGTAAAATCCCAGAATACTCCCTATGTGATCGTCCCAGTTTGCAAGACCACAATATAATCCCAGTTTAGCCATTGAAGTATATTTAAAGTTTTGTTGGAGGAGGCTGGCATTCAGCAAGATATAACTGATAGTACAGCTCAGCGACAACGTGCTCGGCTTGGAAGCAAGATGACTGAGAGCAACACAGCTTTGAATCCCGGCTCTGTGCTTAGAAACCTTTTTGGTATTAAGCGTGTTATAAAAAAAACATTTATAATAATAATAATCACTTCCTGTGATGTCATCAGAGGTCAAGGGTCATGTGATGTCACTTCCACAACCCCTGGCATTTTGGTGAAATGACGTTCCTGAATCAAGGCGCTCTAGGCCTCGAGGCAGAAGAAAGAGGACTGTCAGCGTCAGACATTCAGACATAATTGTGTGTTATCTGGATAACGGTGGATCGAGACCCACCACTCCACCAGCAGACCACTCCCACATAAGCTTCATATTGATCTTAAAATTAAAGCGGACAGGTTTGACTCCTGAGCCAACACACACGCAACAGTGTAGAGGGATCTGGATGATTGCAACTGGACAAATTGGCTATGCAGAGAGAGTAGTGATAAAGCAATCCAGGACCGTACACTGTGAGAAAGTTGTCAATAGGGTCTCTTGGCTGACTGTATCAAATGCTTCTGAATGGCAGAATAACACAAGTAGGCAGGCCTTCTCATCATTCATCATTTGTATTGCATTGTCCACGATCTCTCCACCATCTGGAGCATAGCCATCTCAATGCTGTGTGAGTTCTAACTCCCAATTGATATGACTAGTTAAAATTGACATGTTGTAAAGACTGGAGGGGGCTATCTGTACCTCTTCCCATTATATAGTTGGGGTAGAGGCACACAGCACCCCAGCCAAGGCTCTCCATTGGTAATGTTGGGTGAGCAGCCAGGCTGAGACTCAAGGGGGTGATGCAGGCTGGTTCCTAGTGACAGTGAATCCACAAGCTCCCCACAATGGAATGTTCACACACTTATGCTAGGTGATAACACAGTCCTTTTATTAAAGGATAAAAGCCAGGTAGATATACACAAATAAATAAGACTCACTGGGCCTCATTACGACCCTGGCGGAAATCGTGGCGCCAAATGCACCATGGAGCACGGCGGAAAGCTGCCGATAGCGCCATGGTGGTTGGCGGATTTACCGCCCCATTCCGACCTTGGCGGGGCGGTAAATCCCCATTCCCCATTTTACCCTTCCCCATTCCCATTTTTGCCCCATAGGGTATAATGGGAGTGGGGAAGGCGTTAATTACGCCACCGTAAAATACGGTGGCGTAATTAACAACAAGGTCCCGTAGCGCCATGGATTTCTCCGCCTGGAAAAACCAGGCGGAAAACGCTCCATGGCGCTACGGGAACTCGTAGTGGGGCGGACGGGTCCGCCGCGAATACCGCTGGCGTAAACCCACTCCGCCAGGGTCGTAATGAGGCCCACTGTCTACTAGAAATCTAAACAGGCAACTCAACCTAATATATTTGTACAGTTCTATGTTTTACCACTAACATTTAAATTCAACTCTAATGCACCAACTGCTGACAGTTATTAAAAAGCATTTAAATTATTAGGCAAGGGTAACTCATAAAATATTATTATAGAAAGGCAGGCAATCGTTAAAGCATAGGCAGGATGCTTTCATTAGGATACCAATGCAATACTGTGTGATGTCCCCTCCACCTTGCCAACCTGTAAGGGAAAGTTATGGTGCACATTATGTTGTATATAACAGCTCAGTCCAAATATGTTCAATCATAATCTGCTTCTCTTTCTACAGAACCCACGACCCCAAAGTATCTGGGAAGCCACAGGAGAACAGGATCCAAGACAAATCTGGGACCACTGGATGAATCCTGGGAATGGAAGATGCTCTTCCTACTCACAGTACCGTGGGTACCTTGGCAGACAAAGTGATGGAGTTTCTTGTATTTCTACAATGGGACCCCTTAAAGATGGGCCCCCTTAAAGATGGGCCCCTTTGGAAGATGGAATTGCTGGGATTTCGGTGTCAAGAAGAAGAAGGGAACCAAGTAGTGTTGAAAAGGCAGCAATGCAGGTTCTTTGCACTGGTCTTTGATGTCGTGTTGGTACACTAGCTGTGAATGTCCCACAAAGGTGAAACTAGATAAGACCCTTGATGGCTTTGGATGATTTTCAGTGGCGATGGGTGCAATGGCAGAAGTAGGTGTTGGGTTTTGTGATTTTGCGGTTTACCTCCTTTCGGTTCTTTGTTGCTGCAGCCACAGCATGTACCTCAGGATGGCTTCTGGTGACCTGGACATGACCACTGGACTAGACCGCAGACCCTCACCAAATCTGGACCCTCGGGACATCTTTTTAGAAATGTTATGGTGGGAAACCCACCAGCGGACACTCCTCTGCAGGCACTGACTCTGGGTCTTCTCTGGCATGGAAAAGTGGATGGATGTTGTTTGGCAGGGAGGCCCCTTGAAGGATTCTTCAGGTATTTGGAACTTTCACAGCTCTGGGTGTCAGGCAGCACTATGCCAAGGTACCCCCTCTTCTGGGTGATACTCAGCAGCTTGGCTTCCAGTGGTCACAAACACTCTTCAAGACCCTGTGAGACACAGATGAACTTCTTTGCTTCAAGTTGTTCGGGCACTCCTCTTCTGGACCCACAAAGATCCCTTCTCCAGATCAGATGACAGGCACACATGACTAGCTTCCAGGACACTTTGGGTGAAGAGCAGCAGATGCATGATGTACCCTCGTAGCTACGGGAAGAGGTTGCATATCCAGGCTCTTTCTGGGTTAGTCCTTGAATCAGCACTGCAGCTTTCGGATTTGATGAAGAGATGCAGCTTTAGACTTCTTCCTCCAGCTGGATTCCAGGATACAAGCCTAAGATGACTTCAGCTTCTGCTTCAGATTTCTTGTTTCAGCTTCTGACAATGAGGTGAGTTTGAGGCCCACGTTATACAAAATACTCCCCATTCACTCTGGCTCACCCAGGCTAAGCCAGCCAATCACATACAAGTGCTTTCGTGTAGGCAGCATCAAATCAGGCTCCTAGGCATTCAGGCCATTCACCTGAAACCAGATACCCCCAACACAGCATGTGTTGGGGGCTACTACAATACCTTTCTGTGCACTACACTGCATTCATTCCAGTTTCAGTCAGGGCTGGCTCAGGCATTGGGTTCCACAACCAAAACCAGACGCCCACAACACAGAATGCATATTGACTACTTGCTCCATTCATGCAGGCTCCACCTGAAGGGTATAACCACAACAAGCTGTCCCAGGGACGGCTCCAGCCAGTCTCACATGAGGCAGTCCCAGAGCCATATATGGTCCTTCCACCCATCAGCCATTCATGGCAGGGGAACCGAGGTGGGGCCTCTCAGGTTATTGAGAAACAAGGGGGCAAATCAAATGAAACAAAGAGGCCACCAGAGGCCATCTTGCCTTTGTGTATTAATCCATTGATTCCTATTTTAGGGCCTGGGTATCCCAAAACTGGAGGATACCCAGTGTCACTGTTGAGTTAGCATGTAGCTGCCACCAGCCCTTACCCTGCTCTGTGGGCAACACACAGGTTCCCAAAAACATACACTAGCGGTACAAGGGCATACCCCTACCCATGGGTGCCTTTAGGGTACCCCATGGGTACTGTTCACCAAAAGGTACAATGGAGTACTGCACTGCCAGGGGTCCAAACTAAACTCTTGTGCAGAAAAACACACAGGAAACATGAGCAGAGATGTGGTAGGACAAGTATGAAGAGGCCCTAACCCTCCAAAAGCATTTCCAGCATCACACCTGGTCAATATGCAACTGAAGCTGATGAAGGACATTTCTGTATGCATTTGATCTCTTTGGCCACCTAATGTTGATTTCAGTATGTAGACATTTGAATAGAATAACCAATATTGGGTTCAGCAAAGAAGTTAATACAATGGCATTTTGATTGAAACAGATGATGTGATTGGTTCCATGCTGCTTCTATGGTATTCTGATAAAGTGCAGATTTTACCATTATATTCACAGATGTTTTGACTTTCCTCACTGTTTACTGCTGATCCAAATACTCCATGGAACCTGGTATTTTCCGTGAGTTTTTTAATTTCCTATTCATCTTTTTACTATCCTTTAATAACGGATTTTACCAGGGGTTGGGTGCTTTTGAGCAGCCAGCAAGATGGCTCCTTGCATGTGAGGCTCTGCAATTGTAGGCTCACTCTCCTACAAGAAGCACCTCAAATCCTGCTGCTGATAACTTTCTATACCTGGGATAGTCTCTTGAATCAAATCACGAGGACTGAGACATAAAGTATGTCCTGCAGACACCAGTAACTCACCGGGACCTCTGTGCCATTCCATACTCCTAGTCCGGAGCCTGAAGGAATTAGGGCAGTAGCTGCAGTGCGACTGCATTCGGGGCTGAGCAGGAGCCCTGCAGGTTAGATCAGCCCGCAGGGTGAGGAGTGATCCTGGATCTGACTGTGTGATGTTGAGGCGGCGGTGGGTGAGCCACCAGACAGCTGGTTCCCAGTGGGCAGGTCGTGCCTGGGGAGTCCGCACTGGCACTGTAGGTCTCCGGACCAAGAACCGCGCTCCTTCCACTGTTGACACCCGAACACTTGCAGACTGGGCTGTTCTAGGACCAGGGACTGCAAGCTTTATACAAATATGTAACCATCCCTGGCTGGCACAGTATGTGGTACATAGACCAGTAATCGTACCGGGCCACCTGACACCATCCCAGCCCTCGTTCCCAGATCCCGACTGACCATCCAGGTTGCTTTATTGCAACTACAGACCAGGCAGAAACCTGTATCAGCTTGCAGGTGAGGGGCAGTCGGGAGATCCATCCACGTAGTGTGATGTTGGGGGTAGTTTAGTGGGTGGGCCGCCGTTCACTCATTCCCTGATGGGTGGGTCAATTTTCTGACTAGGTCACGTCAGAGCTCTCCAGAACCGCGGGATGCCCCTACCTCCATGGGCAGCCACTGAGCACCAGGCTGATCTGGGATCCTGGAGCGTACATTCCACGCAACTAATGAACAGATTGGAAGAGGGATTGCAATATTTGTGGGCGCATGCACTGCCCTTGTTCATTGTGACCCTGCATACCTTTCATCAGCTTCAAGATTTGCCTGTTCACAATTAATTCTGATCAGCTTGGCCTAGGACCCAGGAGGGGAGGAGTACAAGATTTCAGTACAGATTGGGAGTCCCCACCGACAAGACCTTCTTAATTTCACAGAAGCAAGCAGACCCTGAGGCCAGTCGATCTGGTCTTGCCACTTAAGGAGCTCTAGTAGACACATGGTGTCCATGGTTATAGAGAGATATACTCAAAGCAAATCTAGCCCTTGAGGTGGACTGTCTGATTTGCCCTGTGGAAGCTAGAGTTATGCATGGACTATCAAAGATCATAGTACTGCACACAGTACCGACTCATGAGGGGCCTGAGTTTCCCAATAGCTAGACTTGGCTCGAGCCTGGGCCCAGAAAAGAACTACGATGACTTCCCCGCAACAAGAGACCGATGAACCACCTAGACAGCAAAAACATGGAATTCATTTAACTCAAACCTTCTTTATCAGTTTTTCACACTGTTGTTGCACGATTGAAACATATTGTTCAATGGACAGGCCATCAATCTTATGAAAAACATTTTGAATCCACTTATTTATAGGTTCATACAAAATGAATAAAACATACAAATGTTATATAAGTGTGCATCACTATCAAGATATGCTTCAACAATCATATGATGAACACCGTTGTCCAAACCCTTGCACCCGCCCATGTCTTCTTCGGGACCTCATATCAGTAAAGGCGCTTCCAGTTGTAGTTTTCAGCCAGTCAAATGTCCCCTCTCCAGATACAAGAATAAATCAATGCTGTGAGTGAAGCTGAATTTCTAAATGCCAAAAGGCATTTGGAAATGTTTACCCAACTTTATACTGTCTGGTAGTAAAAGGAACAGTTTGTACCTGCATGTTGTTCACAGATAGATGCAAGCATGCCCCCTTGAGATATAAATGGAATGTATGCTCCTTGCAGCCACAGCCAGAGCTGGCTGCTGGATGAGGAAACCATTTCAACCCCATAATGACTCCAAGTGTTCCTCTGAGTAGGGAATAAACCTTTAGCTACGTGCCTAGCTTGGAAGTCTGAAACACTTGTGTTTGGGGAAAAGGAAAGGTTCTCAGAGACTCAGAGAAGAACTTGGGAGGTATGTGATAAAGTGACATTTAGGAACACGCTAGTGGGACCCAGAGAATCTGGGAAATAGGAAAAGTCATTCACAATGGGAACCCGCCCTCTGGGGTGGTGTATGGCCTATTCCCCAGAGTCTCTCTTCCCTCCCTAACCTTATGTGCGGCGGGACATTAGAGCTGTTGCAAAAACACATCAAGGAGAGTGAATGTGTTAAAAATGCAGGAACTGCAGAAACAGAAACACAATGCCAAGCTTGAGTTCAGAAATTCCCAGTGGTTTACGATATCTGTGTTTTCAATCTTAAGGGTCATTAGGTTGGTGCACATTTTATTTGGAAGAGTTAAAAAATAAACTATTTTGATTTTCGGACCTAGGGAGGAGCATTCAAGCAATCAGGTTGGAAACGTAAGCGAGAACTGCCAGTGTCCCGCCCTTGTCCCACCTGCCACCCGAGCCCCTTCCCTGGATGCCAACACATATTATGGGACATCTCATCCCCAAGCCCCTCCACCAGTCCCCCTGCCCTGTCCCTCGGCCCACAGATCATCTCCACCCCCCCACTTACCCGCTGGCCTATTGCTCTTGACTCCAGCTCACATGCTCCTTCCCAGTCAGGCCACTGCCATCAAAATAGAAAAGGGACTTGCTACATTTTCTATTCACTATGACAGGTATCATTTGAGGGGTTTTCGACAGGAGATTGGGTTTACGCTATCCACGTGGAGCCTATCTCCTGACTTAAAAAATGAAAACTATTTGCAACCATCGTGGAGTTCCGGGGTGCGAATAGCAAGCAATCCTGCATGGATAACGGCACTGACCACTCACTGAGGCCCTCAGTGTCTCAGTACGCACCACAACATGGGTGATGACTTAAATCTATCATCTGTAGAAACAACACCCTTCTAAGGGCCAGGCTTATCTTCAAGGTGAGAAAATAACAATGCCGTCTGCACTAGCATGTTGAGGTCCAGACCCAAGCAGCATGTTCATTTTTACTCTCAGTAGAGAGATAACCCAAAGCCAAGCTCTGGAATTTCTCAACCCTGACCCAGTGTTTCTCTAATCCCAACAGCCTCCTGTGAAGACAGGTAATCGGCTGATCAGCGACTTCTAGGCTCAGCTGCACCGAGTCCACTCTGGTTTTGCAGGAGCCTGTCTGGCTTGTATTTCCCTGCCCATAGTCTGGGAGTTCTAGAACAAGAGTAGTGGATTTAAAGGGGTCTGCTGTGTCCTTTCACTGCCTAGGCAGAAAGGGTCTGACAGCACAGTTTCCATCTGCAAATTCACACAGGGATTACAGAAATTATTTGACAAACTCTCGGATGTCCCAGCCACATCTAATTGGCCAGCAGGTTTAGAGTGGAACAGCCCTTCAGGTCCAGGTAACAGTCAGCCTGATCTGGTCTCCAGTTGAGGACAACTCCCTCAGTTCTGGTGGCCCTTCAGGTATGAAACATCTCTGTCCACCATCTCAGGTTCCCTTCCTATGCCAGTAGGTGACCCTGAGATCACAGAACCAGGTTAAGCCAAGAGTGACCTCAGTGGCCCCTGGGCCCTCTCTCACAAGAGTAGGTGCCTCAGGGGTCCTCAGACTTCGACAGGGAGGTACCGAGGACACCAGACCCTTGCACTCACTGCCTCAGGAAGCCTCAGCACTGCACATCTCGAGAAAGTCCTCCTCTGTCACTCCCAGAGCTGCTGCTCTAGTAACTACCTTGACTATCGTTGGGTCAAAGAGGTCATTACCCAACAGACACCCTACTGTAATGTATTTCTTGACTAAAACATGGTGCAGGGACAGTACATCAGACTATCAAACCCTCTTGCCTTCAGGTTTGGTATTTGGGTGTACAGCTGCGCCTTCACCAGTCGCCTGATAACTGTGACACTTGCAGCAGTGCCACTCAAGGTGGGGGACTTTCCCACTTTCTGGATACACAGTCCAGAAATATTTGAGTCTTGGTGGGAACTGGGCCCCCTCATAGGACCCGATACCATTCCCACTCAGAGTGAGGGAACTTTTGGCAACTCCCTGGCCTATCACAAATTCATCTGTTAAATTGTGCACACCGACTCTGGTCTCTTTTATGAGGGGACCATCAGGAACAAAAACCTGCTTGGGTTTTCCCTTGCAGGAAGGATACCCCTCCTTAAGTGTCAAATCCTGACACTGAAAACACTTCCTGGTTGTGGAGAGTGTGGGAGCCTCAGTGCTGGAGGTGTCACACTGTTTCTGGAAGGAGTTAACCTACCACAGGTCTTGGATATTCATTCTCATGGACTTCATGGTCAGACAATAAAGTGTTAGCTTCAATGTCTCATTTGCACTATTACACAATCTACAGTCATCATTCTTGATGCTGAATTGATCACATAAATTTAAAACGTTCTTAGTATAAAATAATTTCATCCAAATCTCATAAAAGGATCACAATAATAAGGGCTGGGAAATTTGATGAAGTATTTAGGCAATGTGTTGAGTGCCTTAGTGTCCTTGTTTAAGTGGTCAAAAAGTGTGCACCCTGCTTTCCCTCAATCCAATCTCGGCACCAAAGCTTTTTTTTTTTACAGCTGTTGTATTGTTCTTCAACATATCTTCATAGGTATCTAACTTAGTTAGAATCTCAAAACACTGTTCAGTCCACATCTCCAGTGCCCCATCACTGTTTTACCCCTTGCTTCCCCTTAGCACTGTAAATTGTGCGGGAGATTCTTCCATATTGTGTTTATGATACATGGATGGAGACTTCCAGACTATAGTGGTGTACATTGAAAGAAGCCCTAATCCGTGCCTTATGATGAAGATTGGTACACATCTTGGGAGGCAGAGAATCTTTCTCCAGAACAGGCCTTCCAATGTGTCCCAAATCTCCCAGGGGAGGCACAACGAGGATTCAGCACAATAGGACAATATAGATATCACTTTCTGTTTGTAGAATTTTACCACAGGTGTTAGCGAGAATTTCCTGCATTTTTTATGGATTACAGTGCCCTGCGTAGCCAACTTGACTTTAGAATTTAACTCATCAATGCGTGGCGTGTCGATCAAACTCTAATGTATTCCAATTCCTAGGTATCTAACAGTATCCACAGGTTTGACAATTTTATTTTCCCATAGCCATTGAAAGGAAGTTTGCATTCTCCCCTTTAAAGTTTTCAACAGTAAAACTGCAGATTTACATATTGTTATCTTCCACCCATTGACCTCTACGTATTCCTATAGATTTTTGAATTTACATTGGAGGCCAATCAGTGTTTGGTCAAGAATGACCAAATCATCGGTGTACATCATCCATCCCACCGCATTACCATTCATTCTAGGAGGGAAGGTCGCGTTTGAGTCCATGACATCTTTTAGGTATTAAATGAATAGAGTGAATAGGGCTGGCGCCAAAGGACAACCCTGTTTCACGCCTCTATAAATTGTATTTGTTTTTCGTTTGTAGTCCTGTATGGGTAACCCTGACTTGAATTAAAATATCGGTATAAAGAGCCTTGATCACCAAAAGGAGATCACTCGGACAATCCCAGGTTAACATTTCTATCCATAGTAAATCTTTAAATCTTCTCTATCTAACTTTCGAAGGCTTGTGCCAGATCCATAAAGGTTAGATAGATTTTAGTTCCTTCCTTTAAGGCCCTAAATTTCAATATGCTAATCAGAAATAGATTCAAACTACAGCCAACCTCTTTCACGAAACCAGTTTGCCTACAATCATAATGCTCGGATGACATCACCAACTCCCTCAAATGAGCCAAGACAAGAGATGCAAAGATTTACCCCGGACATCAAGGAGGGCAATAGGGCAGTGATTTTTAGGGTCAGCCCTATTTCCCTTCTTGAAAATGGGCACCACTATGGGCGACTTCAACGAAACAGGAACTTCCTTCAACTTCATAATTTGTGCAAATAGAATCATGAAAAAGTCTGCCCACTGTTACGAGGTGGATTTAAGCATGCAACTAGAGAGACCACCCGGGCCCGGTGCTTGTGAGCTGCTGGATTTTGTTATCAGAGCAACTATGGCCTCTTGCCCAAATTGAATGTTCAACACTTTGGATCTGGGAAAGCCAGGACTGGATTTTTTGTAGCAGGCAGTGTAAACAAAGAGCCAAAGCACTGAATCCACTCGGCTTCCTGTACCATGTTGCACTGTAAGGCCATCTGATGACATTACACCCTGTATCATTGAGTACCTGTCACAAACTCCTGGATTCGATGGTAGCTATCAATTTGAGCATCCGCTCAACGTCCCATTGTAGCATAATGCTTTTGTGGGAAATAAACTTATAGCATTGCTGGGGCTTTTTAATCCGGTCAGGTCGAATCAACCCAGGTAGGTAACGCATGTTTCTGATATTGGCACGCAATTTCTGTTTTTGAATCAGGATTTCCCTGTCATGCTCATGGTTAGGTTTAAAATATGGTTTCCTGCAATCTGATTTAATTTCGATAAAATCAGCAAGCAGAGAAAGGTAGTTGGGTCCTATTGGGAGTTTACTTGGAGTATTGTTTGGTTAATAATGACACTTCTGTAGGATTCAAATGCAGCCTATTTCTACTCTGCTCCACGGCCACTTCTGTCACCCACCTTTCCACGTTTCCCAGTGTAGGTAACCACCACATCAGTGTCATTAAATCATGATCACTATTTTGCATTGGGATTACTTTTAGGGATTTTATTAGACAGGTAATATTCTGTGACACTAAAAAGTAATCTAGGGTAGAACTCTGCTTGCCTCTCCCCCAGGGGTCTGCCCGTTTAACATTTGGAAGTCCCTCAACCAAACTGTGGCTCTGTTTTCCCCCAACCTCACCCTGCTGGATACCCTCATTTTCACGAGATCCCTTTCCATACAATTTATGTTAAGATCACCACACAGAATTGTTAAGGGATCGGCCAGAGAGATGTTAAAATCATCAATCAGGGACATTACACAGGCAACAAAACATGCATCCTCCCAGACTACTGGGTTCCAATATAAATTAACAATCACTAGCGGGCTGTTACTCAGAACATTTTGATTCTCAAATTCAATTGTCAACAATTAAATGTAAGGATTGGGATTTCTCACATCCACCACTCTGAATCCTATGCTGGTCCGTATTCATGTTAAAATACCAGCCATGGATATACCCTTTGGGCTTCTTTTAGCAGGGTTTAAGTAAAGGCTGAATCCATCTAGAAGAGGAATGATGGACAGCCATGTTAAAGTGCAAATGCATATACAGTAACTCCAGACCGGCAGACAAAATGGCTATGACAAGGGTGCAATCAAGCCAGATGGCAGCGTCTCATCTAACCACTATGGCCAACTAGTGTTCATTCATAGCAGTATTTTTAGGACTGGGACTAGACCAAAGGTTACATTGACACATTCAACACAAGCTCGCACAGGTCAGCCCCCCTCATTTCGACAGACAGAAACAATGATTATGTCTTCCTCAGGGCCAGAACAACTCCAACTCTCATTTATGAGAGGACACAAATACATTAATTTTCCTCTCGCGTACCTGTCTGCACTCTTTCCTGGCTACACAGTAATGGTGTCACGCAGGTCCCCTAATGTAACTCCATCTCACACTTTTCAAGGGTATTCTCACATGTGTCCAATTTAGATTTGTCCAGAGTTATATCCATTTTGTTAGCTCTAGCCAATCCGCACCATGACTCTAAGTGCTGATGTGTAAAGATGTACTCCCCACCTCAGATGGTTGGACTAAGTCCTTGGGGAAGTGGCACACAGGCTGTGTTCTGGTGCCACCAACTGAGATACTTCCTTTCCCACTGGATGTTTGGTGAATTTCCCACACAAATGAAATCCCCCACCCATCACCTAACAATGTTCTGAGATTTCTCAGCAGATCATTCTTCGTAACCTCACTGCCATGTAGGAGACACAATCTCTCACATAATAGATACAGGCCATCTATTTCCAGATTGTGTACTACACCCATTGTGAGCCACATTGGAGCAATTACAAAGTATGCCTTGGCAGTGAAACTAAACATTAAATGTATGCTCTTAGTTTGGCTGACTATGCTGTAGGCACAGTCTGTTCCAAATCTCCGACCGCTGCCCACCAATGGGATGAATTGACTTCTGCCCTGCAAGAGTACCAGGGTGAGTAGAGGCTACAACGCCCACTCAGCCCTCACACTTCTACAAACCAAGAACCAACACCATCATAAAGGCAAAACAGGCCCAGTCAAGAGATATACCTCCTTCGCCTTCTGCGGTAACATGGACCGAGGGAAGTCTATACTCTTAGAGGGGTGTGAATGTGATTTAGTAGCAACCCAAACAGTGAAGCATAACAGTCCGAAATAAAGGAATATCCAATCAAGGGTCTATAAAAATATATACACTTTAAACACACCATGTACAATAATAAATAACTATAAAATCACTACATAAAACCTACCCTTGAGGAAAGAATACAGAATAAGGAAAGATAGTAGATTCAGCACTCTGGGTAATGAATCAGGGGTGGGAGGCAAGCATAATCAACAATGTTTTTGACAAAGGATATTTACCTGTGGGCAAAAAGGGTTCAAAGGGACCTAACCAGTGTCTAGGGCCCATCAATGGACCAATGGTGCAGTTAGCAGTAAATAGTACCTTCTTTGCAGTTCTTGGTGGTTCGACAGCACCGAACCAGACTTCTTGGCGCTATGTGAAGGTCTGGAGAGAGCAAAAAGCAGCAATGACAGGTCCTGCTATTTCAAATGTGTTGAACAATTCATGAAACATGCTCCACACAGTTCAACGCAAAAAACACAAGGATCCCAGCTGTCTTGGCTCTCCGAGTGCTTTGAGTCCTAATGCATGGGCTTGTGGACAAAATGAGTCATTTTCTCATGCTCCCAAACACGGGGAGACTGGCACATAACTGCAGGGGTCCACCAACATGGTGAGGTCCTGGGTACCGCTGTGGCTGGCAAAGAGGCAGGTCCTGTTTCAGCAGCAGATCACTGTCAATGGTCCCTTGGGATGATTAGGGGACAGAGCTGATCTCTGCCTTTGAACACCTGCCTCTACTTCATAACTGGAGGACATTATAGAGGATGTTCTCGCAGCAGGGTCCAGCAAAATCTTCAGGATGTTTCAAGATGATTCCAGATGACTCAAAGAAATGATGGGAGACTCCTTCTTTGATAGGCAAAAGCCCCAGGTGATTGAATTTAAGACAGCCTGCTTTTGGGGGTCCCATCCTTTGCTCTTGAAATGAGTGGACCTTGCCCTTATGATGTCACACCCAAAGTGTTTTGCTTCAGAGGAAGTGGAGGGGAAAGGAAATAGAAAGAGAGGCAGAGAGAAACATAATGGCTGAACCCTACAAAAACTGTGCAGACCCTTCTCCTAGCTCTGCCCCCTCCCTTTCCCAGCAGGAAAAAAGACCTTTAGAAATGCAGAACCCTGATGTGAGGCTACTTCCTATGAATGGATGTATTCCTTTGAAGCCTGGGCCAAGGGCAGCTGCCTGTTGTGTGACTGTCCCTAGCGGAGGGTGTTGCATGTCCTCACAAAGAAATCAAAGAAGAGGCATGGTCATTTAAGTTGCTGTCCCGTCAGGCTCAAACCATTTAGCCTCAATACACATCAACTTCCGCTGCTGAGCTTGGCTCACAGGAGCTGACACATTGGTGATATCAAATTGGATGTGGCTGTAATAATTATGAGAATTCCATCCACTATACCCTAACTAAGGTATGGTTTATATTTAAAGATGTTTCCGCCACCAGGAGGTAGGCCCATAATTATAGTTTTGGAACAGAGGTGCATATCTTAAATGCAGTCTTGTGCTGCAGAGACTTGGCTGTCATGCAGCTGTCAAATGAGCACCTCTGGCCCCTGAACTTGCTCTGTGCCACTGGTAGGGCAGGTGCTGCCAATCAGGGTACTGATGCAGCAGGACACAGGTACACACCATGCTTTTGGCATGGAGCTTATGAAAGGGCAATCTGATCAGTAGATTTTCCTTTCAGAGATGAAATTACCTGCATAATTTCATTAATTAAAAAAATAATCATAAAAGTCAGGGCTTTGACAATTGATCACATCCTGCTGCTCACAATGGATTCCCTAGCCACTAGCATTTCTGGGTTCTGAACTGGGTTTTTTCTCTCAATGTGCTTCATCCACTGCCTGACTGAGGGTGTAGGTCTGGTTTTTTGTGCTCTTCCTTAAGAGTCCTTATACCCTAAGGCAGGGTTACCACAGCTTTACCACAGTCCCACCGATGGTACCCCATCTCTGTTATTTCTGTGGCTAGGCTGGCGGTAGCTTTTTTGCCTGTGTGTAATGGTTTCACATAGTGGAATCCACTCTACTTATTTGGGTTCCTTTTGACCCCCTTCTCCTTTTCACCAAAAGGGAGGTCGTCTTTGCTTACCTCAAAGATCTGAGGGGTAAGATGACCATCGCTTGTCTATCTTTGTGTATATGAGAGAGGTGGCCTTCTTTGGCCACTGGATGTGTGTATTCACTTTGTCTGCTGCTGGAATTCTGTACCAGCATTGCTGGAACACCTGCGGCTCGAGGAATAACAGAAGTTCAGAACCAGCATCCTTTGATGCTCCACTAACTCCAACGATGAAGCTCTGCCACTCCAAAAACCTGCAACAAACTGAATGTGGCACTCTACACCCCCTCTGTCCCGTTGGGGACAAATGGATCACAGATTCTGCTTGATGACATTGTCTCTCTGAAGCTCCTGACCATTCCTGCATTTCCGTCTTGGATCAACCTATGTTTCTACACCCCAGGACATCAGGCAAGTGCTCTGGGTTCAGCTCCACCATCTAAGAAGCTCCAGGGACCTGTGCTGCCTTAGGCCCTGCCCCCGTACTGCTAAACTGGTCTCCTTGTGATTTTTACTGGCTGGCCCCTCTGGTATGACTTTTCTAGCTTTTCTTTAATAATCATCCTTCCCTGTGGTCTTCTCAAGCCCACCACAGCCTCAGAAGCTGCATCCTGTTTCCAAGGAAACCTGAGGAGCCTTCATCACCAACTATCACGGACTGCAGCATCTTCAACTTTCAGCTCCTCTAGTTCAGACCTTTGACCCGCCAACTGCTGAATTATCAATAATCGCTCTCCCCAAAGGTGTTGGGTCCCTCCTGTAATGGTGTGTCGTGATTGGAACCCAAGGTGGTTGTTAAACCATATACAGTGACTGTCTCTGGAACTGGAGGCCACCTGCTGCAGTCCTGCTTTTGATAATCTAGATTATTGATCGCCTGACACTCTGGCACTGCTGGGAAGTCCTTTCTTTGCTTGTCTCTTCGTCTCTGAGGCCCCTCTTCATCACCAAGGACCTCCTCTGGGCTCAACTGAACTGGGACTCCTGGAACAGCTCCCTGGCACAATTTTGCAAAAGGCAACCATTTCCCACCAAAGGGTGCATCAGTCGGCACAACTGGTCTCCCTTGATATCTTCCCAAACTTTATGGCCTGGATAGTGAAGGTGTTTTACTTAGACACTATTGCATTTTCCCATCTTGTGAAACTACCTAGCCAAGCATCACCACTTTTAACACATCTGGTGTGTAATACTGGCTGCTAATTGTCTGGCTGTACAGTTTATAAGATGTATTGTAGATGGTTTATAGTGATTAATTCGAATTACATTATGTCGGAAAAAAAAAGTCAACATTTTTTTTTTTACTTTCTTTTTTTGTTTGTTTTTTGTTCGAAATGGGGGCTTCCCCCCAACTCCCCTTTTTACCCCCTTTTTTTACTTACGGAACCCCAAAAAACATAAATAAAAAATAAAACATTTAAAAACAAATTTCAACTTTTTTTTTCGACATTATATCTTTCGACATAATGTTTTCGACTTTTTAACTGCACACTATTAAAGATGCAACATTAGTGTGTGGATGTGCAATTGGTGATTTAATGACTACTGTAGTAATGATTTGAATAATTGCAAGAAATAATCTGGTGTGTGCGGGGACTATTCATAAATGGTGTTAAAGAATGGTGGAAAAGAATTGTTGCAAGTTTTAACTATAAGACATTTGTTTTTTGCACTTTATGTGTAATTGTTGCATTTATGGAAATGTGCCCTGTGCCCTGTGTTTTCTGAAATTGTCATAATCAAATGAATACAATGTATTCTCTCACTATGCAGGTGATGGAGTAGGTAGCGACCTTTGTTGTGTTCGTAACATTCTTAAATAACCTTTGAGCAGTTTCTAATCATAATGTATCATTTGACTAATCATTTTAATTACTTGCACAACATAATATTATTCTCTATTATAATATGTTACATGGAGTCATAAAACATTCTGGACTTGGTTGTATTTTGCCCATTTAACGAAATAATAATAATAATAATAATAATAAAAATAATAATAATAATAATAATAATACTCAAATAATAATGAAAAAATATCAATTGAAGTGTTTCCTCTTATATTTTGTTTTGTCTTATCTGTGTGATACATACATACATTAATATAAACTTCTGAACAAGCACGGAAGAGTGAAATAGTCATTGAGAGCTCAGCAGGAAGCCTCCTTGATGCAGTGACCCCCCTTGTGAGTGCTCCAGCCCTCTTGGCGACAGCAGCGTAAGCAGACCGCCGGGAGTGGGCGGAGCAAGGCTCTGCATTATCCGTGCTCAGCTCAAAAAGCAAAGAAGGACTGTTAAGTTCATTGCTGCGAGGTCCCGCTGATGTCACCAAGACTTTGTATGTCAGTAGCGAAAGAAGAAGGCAGGGTATGAAAAGGTGGGTTGCCCAACCTGTTCACAATTTCAGCGGGACAATTCCCGTTTAAACCAACTGGGGGTTGTTCCTATCCACATTTCCCTATTACTGATGTTCGCTTTTATGATGGGTCAGGTCAACGCTGTGGCAGGTCGACGCTGTGTAATGTCATCAAGCCTCCCGCCCACCCCTGTGGTTTCCTCTTCAGTTCACCATCTACAATGAGTCCTGTGTAGGGTGACCAGACGTCTGGGTTTTCTCTGGACAGTCTGGGGAAATCACCCGACGTCCCGGGAGTTTTTTAACTTTATAAACCCCGTCCGGGGTTTGCCTACAGACCATTTGTTTCCCCTTTTTTTTTGCCAGGACCCGATTTCGAAATTCCGAAATCGGGTTCCAGCGCAACATTTAGTCTGTGAATGGGGGCGTGAAATGCTTTTCACACCCCCATTTCCTCCCATTTCCTCCCGCTCCCCGGTGCTCTCCTCCAATGAGAGGAGTGTGCTTGTTAGCACATCCCCACCCTGCCCCCCACGCAACGAGCCAACGAAACAGAAGTAGGACTAAAGTCGTATGTTGTCAGGTACTGTTAGGTTGGAGTGACATATTCTTTACATACAGTATCATATACTCATTTACATTGGGTCAGGGGAGACACATATTTAGTATAGAAAGGTTTTAGGAAGTTATTATGGGTTATATTTTTAAACAGCCAATTTTGCCCTTAACCTTCATTGCAGTCTATGGAGATTGCCCCAAGCCAAGATGGAGGTTCTCAGTCTAAATTCTGATTGGCTGGAGATTGTTTATAGGGAGGACAATGAACATTCTAAACTGCCTTTCATCGTCCTTGCCCAGCTGAGAGGTCGTGTGCCTTGTTGCTCCTGCTTAACTTTGTCAAGGGTGACAAGTTTCTAGCAGTTGAGCGGAAGATCTGAAAGTATAACAGGAGTCGTGTTTGGAGTTTGGTGGAGACACAGGACAGGAGTCAGAAACTTCCATTTTTTCTGAGAAAAGAAGTTTTCAAGTCTTATTCACAAGATAAGTGACTTTCCAGTTTTGTTGAACTTTGTAATAAGGTTATATTTATCTAAGGGATTGAAATCGCAAATCTGTATCTAAAAAGATTGAAGCGCGTACGTTTGTTTTATCGCTACGTGTCAAATCAAACTTGCGCATGAGTTTTTTGTCCGTTACTTTGCGCCCTCACGTGTGTCTATGCGCGTGAGAGTGAAGCGCGAGCGTGTACTTTGGACTCGCGTTTACTGTTCGTTTACGCAAGGGTTTTTTCTGCGTGATAAAATAAGCGCGTGTGTATTTTGCGCGTGTACGTATTTATTCTTGAGTTGGACTTTAGCGCGAGTGCTTTTTACCCGCGAATTGAATTGTCAGCGCGTGTGCATTTTTCCCGCGACTTTGAGGAAAGCTCGTGTAATTTTTATCGCGACTTGGACTTTAGCACGAGTGCGTTTTACCCGCGAATTGAATTGTCAGCGCGTGTGCGTATTTCCCGCGACTTGGAGGAAAGCGCGTGTAATTTTTATCGCGTCTTGGACTTTAGCGCGAGTGCGTTTTTTCCCGTGAACTTGATTGTTAACGCGTGTGCGTATTTCCCGCGATTTGGAGAAAAAGCGCGTGATTTTTTTTCTTCCCGCGGTTTCTGGCTTTCCACGTGAAGATTCCATCGCAAGTAAAATTTGTTCCTGAGAAAAAGACTCTACAAAGAAAATATTAAAAACAAATACAAGAACTTAAAAGAACTTCCTAAATCTTACTTGAAGACCTTGTTCAAGAATCTTAAAGTTGAGCAGACTAACTACAAAGTTAAATTACATTCATGGACCTACTGAGAAGGCTGAATTATCTATAAGATTCTGGTCCTCAAGTAAGGAAGTCTTGACTGCTTTTCACTTCTCTGGGCATTCTGAAGAGAAGAACCAGGTATGGTTTTTAAACTATTTTGGTAAAGGATTTAGAGTTTAAGGTTAGTATAGTAACCCATGAGTAATGAGGTATATTGCATGTTTATGTTTTAACTACAGGTGAAGAACCAGCGAGTTGATAGCTTCCAGCCTGGTGTTTGTTTCTTTGTCCCTTCCCCCTTTCCCCTGAAAGTGAGGTAAACTGAGCAGTTATATTTATGTCAGCTCAGAGTGCCACATTTTGGGTGGATTGTCGGGGGTTCAGCAGCTTCTGCAGACACCAGGTTCTCAGCATGACAGCATGAAAGGCCAATAAAAAAAAGTGTCTGCCCGAGCTGTTTTGAACCCCGACGAGACAACCATGGAGGCATTGGGAGTAATGGTTAGGGAAATGAGAGAAGAGTTACGGGTGACTCATCAGGAGTATTCAAGTCTTTGTCAAAGAATGGATGAGTTAAATTTAAAGGTAACCCAAATACTAGAAAGAGAAGGTGAAGTTTCGGAAGGTGCAGGAAACCCACCTGAGTTGGTAAGAGTAGGAGAAGAACAAGAACCTAGGCTTCCCAGGGGGGCAGAGAGAGGTTTAGGAACTTTAGTTATGCCTGTTCCTTTGGCAGCTCCAGAAAGTTTCTTAGGAGATTCTAGAAAGTTTCAAATCTTTCAGACTCAGTGTGAATTGCATTTTCTAAGTCGTCCAGAGTTGTTTTCCACAGATGCTTCAAAGGTAACATTCATCTTATCATATTTATCTGGAGAAGCTTCTGCGTGGGGAAGTCTTTTGGTTAGTCAAAAGAATTTGGCTTTGAATAATTATTCCCTTTTCCAGACAGAATTTAAGAAAATGTTTGATAAGAGACAGTTATCTTTAGAGGTTGATGGAGAATTACTGGAACTGCGCCAGGGAGGAAAGGAGTTGATTTCTTATATCACTCAATTTAGAACTTTAATTTTAGAAAGTAAATGGCCAGAGGAGAAGAGGGCTTCCTTATTTTATAGGGGCTTAAAGGATGAGTTAAAAGATGCTCTGGCTGGAGTTTTGGAGCGACCAAATACTTTAGATGCCTTAATTGATTTGGTGGTACAGTTGGATTTTCGTTTAACAGAAAGACGTTCTGAGCGTAGACGTACTCAGGGAGAGGTTAGGTTTCCGTGAAGAATGGAGAGGCCTAAAGTTGAGGTGGTGAACAGAGAAGTGAAGTCAAAGATAATTGACCAGCAGAGCCGGGTGAGAGGTCCGTTGTCCAAGGAAGAGAAGGCAAGAAGAAGGGAGAATAATTTGTGCTTATACTGTGGTAGGAGTGGTCATTTTCTTGAAACCTGTCCTTTTACCCCCAAGAAGATCTCCAAATCTTCAGGCAGAGTACAACAAGTGGCAAACACAATACAGACAGCGGTTCCTCACATAACGGTGAACGTATCCTTGATGTTTGAAAAGGTATTTTTAGGTTCTGGGCCAATTATTATTGATTCAGGAGCTACGGGTAATTTTATGGATAGCGGATTGGCTAAAACTCTAGGTGTTCCTATAGTTGCTAAGAAAGAAATGGAGCAGGTCAGAGCAGTTGATGGGACATCTCTTTCTTCAGGTCCAATCACTCATAATACAGAGTTACTTGAGATGGAGATGACTGGAGGTCATAAAGAAAATATCTCTTTTGAGTTAATTGACGCTCCAATCTTGAAAATTATTTTGGGTATGCCCTGGCTTACACTTCATAATCCCAGAATTGATTGGAGTGCAAGAATTGTATCCTTAGAATCAACCTTTTGTCAGGAACATTGTCTTTCTGGAAAATCTTTTGAAGAGAAAGAAAAAGTTGTGAATTCCGTTTCATTCTCGCTTGCAGAAAGAGGGGCAATAGGTTTTGACATTGGAGCAGTTGTGGGTGAACTTCCAACTTGTTATCAGGATTTTTGGGATGTTTTTGATGAAAAGGAAGCTGGAGAGTTGCCTCCTCATAGACCTTTTGACTGCAAGATAGAGTTGGAGCCTGGAGCTATTTTACCAAGCAGTAGGGTTTATGCCTTAACTGAAAAAGAGAATGATTATTTGAAAGAATATTTAAAGGAAAATTTGGCTAAGGGATTTATTCGGCACTCTCAATCGCCGGCAGCCTCACCATTGTTCTTTGTGCCTAAAGCTGATGGTTCTCTCAGAACTTGTATAGATTACAGGGCAGTAAATAGAATGACAGTGAAAAATCAGTATCCTCTCCCTCTCATTTCAGAAATGTTAAATCAAATCCAAGGTACAACCATATTTTCTAAGTTGGATTTACATGGAGCTTATCATCTTGTAAGGGTCCAAAAGGGGGATGAGTGGAAGACGGCATTTAAAACCAGATTTGGCCTGTACGAGTACCAAGTGATGCCTTTCGGTCTTTGCAATGCCCCAGCGGCTTTTCAATTTTTTATCGATGAGGTTCTTCGGGAATTTCTTGATGTTTTTGTTATCGTCTATATTGACGACATTTTGATTTTTTCACAGAATTTGGAGAAACACAAAGTTCACGTTCGGCAGGTCTTGAGTAAATTGAGAGAGAATAATCTTTTCGCTAAATTGGAAAAGAGTCAGTTCCATACGGATTCGGTAGAATTTTTAGGATTTGTGATTACTCCTTGTGGTCTGGAAATGAATCCAAAAAAGGTGGAAGCCGTTCGTGATTGGCCTACTCCAACTAAGGTGAAGGAGATCCAGAGCTTTTTGGGATTTGCCAATTTTTACCGAAGATTCATTGAGGGCTTCTCCAGTTTAGTAGCTCCAATTACTCGACTTTTAAGAAAAGGAGTTCCATTTGTTTGGGAAGCTAAGGCTGATGAGGCTTTTCAAATTTTGAACGAGAAATTCATTACCTCTCCTATTTTGATTCATCCTGATACTTCCAAACCATTTTTTGTAGAGGCTGATGCTTCCAATGTGGCAATGGGAGCAGTGTTGTCTCAGAGGCATAATGTTACAGGACAATTGCATCCAGTGGCTAACTTTTCTAAGAGATTTTCACCTGCAGAGGAAAATTACACCATTTCAGACCGAGAGCTTCTTGCTATCAAAGCAGCATTTGAAGAATGGCGACATTTTTTAAAAGGAGCACGTCACACTGTGACTGTATTAACTGACCTCCAAAATTTACTCTTTTTGAAGACAGCAAAAACTCTGACACCTCGACAACTTAGGTGGTCATTATTTCTTGCGGATTAGGACTTTATAGTTACTTTTAAGCCAGGTAATCAAAATAAAAAGGCAGATGCTCTGTCACGGCAGTTTCCAGAAAGTGAGGTTAAGTCGGTCTGTGAGCCTCTTCCATTGATCGCTGCAGAACGTTTTCTTCTTGCTGGGGTTGAAAAGGAGAACGAAATCTTCAAGAAAGTAAGGGAATCCATTTCTGAGACACAACTTGAAGATTGGGTTTGATTGAATCCAGCTCGCAAAATTAAAGATGGTTTACCTTATTTAGATGACAGACTCTATTTACCATCAATTGAACTTAAAGAAAAAATGTTGAAGGAGTGTCACAAATCAGTCTTGGCAGGACATCCAGGGTATCGGAAGACTCTTGAGTTGATCAGAAGAAATTTTTGGTGGGAACGAATTCGACAAGATACCCTTAATTTTGTTAAGACCTGTGAAATTTGTGCTAGATCTAAGAATCTCATCGGAAAGCCTTCTGGGTTATTGGAGCCGTTACCAGTTCCACCGCGGCCTTGGTACTCAGTGTCTTTAGATTTCATCACGGATCTTCCACAAGATAAAGGTTGTACTTCGGTATTGGTTGTAGTTGATTTACTCACTAAAGAAGCACATTTCATTCCAATGAAAGGAGAGGTTACTGCTGATAGTTTAGCTCATAGTTTCTTGCAAGAAGTGGTAAGATTGCATGGAATTCCCAGTCAGGTCATCTCAGATAGAGGTTCTCAATTTATTTCTAAGTTTTGGAGAGCTTTTTGTAAGAGATTGGGAGTGGAGGTATGTTTATCATCAGGTTACCATCCAGAAACCAATGGGCAGGTAGAAAGGATAAATCAGGAGTTGGAAAAATATTTGAGGTGTTATCTGCAGACAGGTGAAGAGTGGGTAGATTTGTTGTGGGTTGCAGAATTCGCATATAACAACTGTAGTAAGGATGCCACCTCTATGTCTCCGTTTTATTTGGGACAAGGTTTTCATCCTCGTTTTCTTAGTATTGAGATTAATAATGATTCAGGAAACCCAGAAGTCAAAAGGAGACTAGAAGTAATGAAAAGAAATTTGGAAAAGGCAAAAGGGGTGTTGGTGGAGAGTAAACAAAAATACAAAGGGTTTGCTGACTGTAAAAAGAAGATTAGTCCTCAATATAGTGAGGGAGATTTGGTGTGGTTATCAACCAAGTTTTTGAGAATTAAAGGAAGAAATAAGTTTTGTCCTCGTTTCGTAGGACAGTTTGTTGTTGAAAAGGTGATTAATCCAGTGGCTGTTCGTCTTAAATTACCCAGTCATATGAAAACTCATCCAACTTTCCATGTTAGTTCATTAAAACCTGTGGTTAAAGGAACTAGATTAACACCTACTCCTTCGGCAGTTGTGATTGAGGAAGATGCTTCCGAAGAATTTCTGGTTAAGAGAATTCTGGACTCTAGAAGAGTAAGAGGAAAGCTACAGTATCTCATTGATTGAGAGGGCTTTGGTCCTGAAGAGCGCACTTGGGAGAAAGCAAGTGATGTGCATGCTCCTCGTTTGGTAGAAAGATTCCATAAAAAATTTCCATTGAATAGTGGCCCAGGGACTGGGCGTTAGGAGGGGGGTACTGTCAGGTACTGTCAGGTTGGAGTGACATAGTCTTTACATACAGTATCATATACTCATTTACATTGGGTCAGGGGAGACACATATTTAGTATAGAAAGGTTTTAGGAAGTTATTATGGGTTATATTTTTAAACAGCCAATTTTGCCCTTAACCTTCATTGCAGTCTATGGAGATTGCCCCAAGCCAAGATGGAGGTTCTCAGTCTAAATTCTGATTGGCTGGAGATTGTTTATAGGGAGGGCAATGAACATTCCAAACTGCCTTTCATCGTCCTTGCCCAGCTGAGAGGTCGTGTGCCTTTTTGCTCCTGCTTAACTTTGTCAAGGGTGACAAGTTTCTAGCAGTTGAGCGGAAGATCTGAAAGTATAGCAGGAGTCGTGTTTGGAGTTTGGTGGAGACACAGGGTGGAGACACAGGACAGGAGTCAAAAACTTCCATTTTTTCTGAGAAAAGAAGTTTTCAAGTCTTATTCACAAGATAAGTGACTTTCTAGTTTTGTTGAACTTTGTAAAAAGGTTATATTTATCTAAGGGATTAAAATCGCAAATCTGTATCTAAAAAGATTGAAGCGCGTACGTTTGTTTTATCGCTACGTGTCAAATCAAACTTGCGCGTGAGTTTTTTGTCCGTTACTTTGCGCCCGCGCGTGTGTCTCTGCGTGTGAGAGTGAAGCGTGAGCGTGTACTCTGGACTCGCGTTTACTGTTCGTTTACGCAAGGGTTTTTTCTGCGTGATTAAATAAGCGCGTGTGTATTTTGCGCGTGTACGTATTTATTCTTGAGTTGGACTTTAGCGCGAGTGCTTTTTACCTGCGAATTGAATTGTCAGCGCGTGTGCGTTTTTACCGCGACTTTGAGGAAAGCGCGTGTAATTTTTATCGCGTCTTGGGCTTTAGCGCGAGTGCGTTTTACCCGCGAATTGAATTGTCAGCGCGTGTGCGTATTTCCCGCGACTTGGAGGAAAGCGCGTGTAATTTTTATCACGTCTTGGACTTTAGCACGAGTGCGTTTTTTCCCGCGAACTTGATTGTTAGCGCATGTGCGTATTTCCCGCGATTTGGAGAAAAAGCGCGTGATTTTTTTTCTTCCCGCGGTTTCTGGCTTTCCACGTGAAGATTCCATCGCAAGTAAAATTCGTTCCTGAGAAAAAGACTCTCTACAAAGAAAATATTAAAAACAAATACAAGAACTTAAAAGAACTTCCTAAATCTTACTTGAAGACCTTGTTCAAGAATCTTAGAGTTGAGCAGACTAACTACAAAGTTAAATTACATTCATAGACCTACTGAGAAGGCTGAATTATCTATAAGATTCTGGTCCTCAAGTAAGGAAGTCTTGACTGCTTTTCACATCTCTGGGCATTCTGAAGAGAAGAACCAGGTATGGTTTTTAAACTATTTTGGTAAAGGATTTAGAGTTTAAGGTTAGTATAGTAACCCATGAGTAATGAGGTATATTGCATGTTTATGTTTTAACTACAGGTGAAGAACCAGTGAGTTGATAGCTTCCAGCCTGGTGTTTGTTTCTTTGTCCCTTCCCCCTTTCCCCTGAAAGTGAGGTAAACTGAGCAGTTATATTTATGTCAGCTCAGAGTGCCACATTTTGGGTGGATTGTCGGGGGTTCAGCAGCTTCTGCAGACACCAGGTTCTCAGCATGACATATGTGTATTTTGATTAGTCCTATTTCTATTTCCATGGCCCGTCCTGTTTTTTTTTTTTTTGAAAATCTGGTCACCCTAGTCCTGTGTATACCTTTCTCCACCTCTTCACCCGTAACCAGCTATGAATTAAACATGAAATGATGCCAATAGGGAGCTCATGCAAAACATATACTCATTCTGGGACAATATTGGGGCCGATGCATGGAACAAATGTGCGCTGAAAATGTCGGCGCAAGCGTGAAAAAGCAAAGGGCACACACATGCGTGCGATTCATGGAAGGGCCTGTGCGTGTTTACTGCGGGATGTGCGCAAAATCCGAGCGTAGTGCGTACGGGCACACACTTCACAGCAACATCCCGAACGCTGTGCACAACGCGCACAGCGAAAGCGCACAACGTCGGCGCACACACCAAAAAGGGGGTGGGACACGGGGCGTAACACGCGGAATGGGGAACAACGCCTGAAAAAATAGGCGTAACTTGGGAAGTACTGCAGGGAAATACACGGAACGCCCACACGCACGCGAACAACACATATTCATGGAATCGAATACGGGAAACCTGCGCACGCTAAAAGACGTGCACAGGTGTCAACATGTCCGCCACACGAAGGCAGGCGGAAGCATCCCTGCGCACAGTATAAAAGTGCGCGCAACAACAAACACGTATATACAGCTACGATGAATGCCCCATTTGTTGCAGCACTGATCGTGGGACACCGCAGGAGGAGGAGAATAGCCAGGCCCCACATTTTCTTTATCCGGACCAGCCTTTTTGGGATGCCTGATGACCAGGTCTATGGCAGGTATAGGTTTCCACCTCATATCATCCTAGACCTGGTCAGGGAGTGGGAAGATGACCTTACATCCCCCACCCTGTGCTCCCAAGCATTGAGCCCCTTGGAGAAGGTGCTCAATGTCCTGCATTTTTTGGCGACTGGGTCATTTCAGTGGACAACTGCCATAGTGGGGAGGGTCTCACAGCCCACTCAGTCACGCTGCCTACACCAGGTATTGGCAATCATGACTGCGCGCCCCTCAGTCCGCAGGCACATATACATGCCCAGACTCTCGCAGAGAGGCAGGCAATGGTCCAGGACTTCTACAGGGTGGCACACTTCCCAAAGTACTCGGTGCCATAGATTGCACCCATGTGGCCCTACGTCCACCTAGGGCCACTGAGCACACCTATCGAAACCGCAAGCACTGGCATTCCATCAACGTGCAGGTTGTATGTGATGCAAAGGGAATCATCACCTCTGTCTATGCAAACTACCCTGGCTCAAACCATGACAGTTTCATATACAGAATGTCCGCCCTGAGCCGGGCCCTGGAAGCTGGGCAGCATGGCGACACATGGCTCCTAGGTGAGTACAAATGCCTGTGCACATGCATGCATGTCACACACAGACAAATACACAAACCCAACCAACCACAACCATTATCACCTTCGTAAGGGACAGTGCCTACCCTCTGAGCAACCACATGATGACGCCAATCTGGAACCCCACCTCACCACCCCAGGTAAGATAAAACGCTGCGCATATTGCAACCAGGGCCATAGGAGAGCGCACATTCAGAGTGCTCAAGTCACGCTTCCGCTCCCTTGACCGCTCTGGCGGCCAGCTACTATATGCACCCCCAGTAGTGTGCAGGATCATTGTGGCAGCATGTGTCCTGCACAATGTTGCAACACGGCAGGGTGTACCAGTGGACATGGTGGTGCCCCACATCCCCATCCACAGGCGCTGCCCATGGGAGGGGAAAGGGCAAGTGGCGAGGCAGCCCGGACCCAGCTTGTGGCCACATTTTTCACCTAAACTCCCACCCCTGCGGAGTGCACACAGGCCTGGCACATACCAGGTGACAATTGATGATGACAAAGAGACAGTCAACTGTCACAACCTTACCACCCGGAGGATGTTCACATGGAAGTGCTACATTGTGTGCATCCCTAGCTACTTAAACATAACCAATCCCATGTGATCAAAAGGAACACAGGCAAGGTGTGTATCACCCCCCTCCGCAAAACAGGACATGACAATCCCTGGTATGTCACCCAAACCCTCCCAAACCACATCACTCTTGTCTGCCACACCATGAAATGGCATGCAACAGCAAAAGCCCAACACATGACCAATAAGATACGAAGTGACATGTGATAAATAGAAAGTCGCCCGAGTCAATGACACCTGACATGGAATCAGATGAAATGACTGACCAACAACCTCCCACACATACCAAGTCATACACAAATGCCTTCCACCAGTGATAGCTTGAACACAGCACTGAATGCCTGTTCACATGCATATTGGGCAAGGCAAAATTGCTACTCCCGAACCCGTGTGCTGTGTGTGTCTCCTGCTACACACTGCTCAGCACACAGCGCAGTGAGCAGCCATTGTGTTGGGGATACACCTTAAGCATCACATGAAAAGGACAATGAAAAAAATAACCATGGACGAATGGTAATGGATCATGCGCTGCAGGGACACAGCATGCCCGGGAAGGCAATATGTGTGCACCTGTGGGCATGGAAGGGTGGTTGTACATGTGGTGGAGAATTTTGCAACAGTGTGTGTCAGTAGGGACATGCACTCAATATATCCATATGATATCAAGTGACCCTCAGTGTCCTGTACACATCACATGTGAACACTGCCCATGTGTACACCCCAGCATGTTAGAGCACAACAATCCCGACACCTGAAAAGTAAATACAACACAGTACATAGTACCCAACAATGACTTTGTCAGAGAGTGCCCAACACTGTAGCCCAGGCTTACTGTCCAACAACAAAAGGCCCTCCCTCATTTACACATCATCATGACCATCTGAAGAACTGTGTCTGGGGAATTTAGCCTTCTCCCTTTTAGACTACCTGGCTACAGGATCCCCCTACCCCTTGGTCTTCATGTGCCACCTTGCGTGTAAATAGGGTGCAGCCCCCTCAGAGGCCTCCTTGACTGGTAAAAATCCCAAATCGCAGAGAACTCCAAGAAGCCAAACCCCCAAACCAGGGAAAAATCCTCTAGGCACAAAAAAACCCTGGAAGAGTCTCTAGTAGATTACTTGAAGTGGAAATAAAAGTCCAGGCACATGTAGAAGCAGAATGATAGAACTACCAAGGTAGCATAGTTCAACAATGGTTCAACAGGATGGGTACCTTTTTCCGGAAACAACATACAATGAGGATGCAACAACTGATGGGTAGTGTCACAGCTCCGGTCTCCAGGCGCTGGAGTGGCACGAACCAAACACCCCCTCTGTGGTCTGGGCACTTACAAGGTAAAACTTACACAGGCCTCCGAGACCCCAGCAGGGAAAGAGGGTCAGGGGTCTGGTTGGACAGGCATTGGTATTCAGGATAACCGGAAAGAGGGGCAGGAGAGGGGAGTTGGATTGGCAAGGGAAAGTAGGCAAAATACAAAATACAACTATAGACGATAACACATACTCAATCAGAGAAACCATGTTCTACATGCACATTGTACTAAATGAGTGACATGCAAGACAAAGAGAGACTTATCTCTGGGGTGAGTGCTGGCCTCCTGCCTGCGCACTCTCGGGTCCGGTAACAGGATCAGTTCAATGCTGCAAAGAGAGCGTGAGTTACTAATCTGTGTGTGTACAACACACACACAACACCATTCATGCTCCAAAGTTAGTGACTTCTCCACAAACAAACTCTCTTGTCTGCTTCTAAGTACGTATACGTTAGCTTGCCCCTGTGATGATTCATACACTGTCAATGCAGTAAGGCCGGCGCACGTGGGCGCGCCGTAAATGGAAGACCAATGCATCAAGAATCACACATGATAGAATGGTCCCTGGGTGAGCTGCTAAACCCTTATAGCGAGCTGCGACTTCAGTACAAGTAGTGTTCATTTGCAAGTGGCAATGTGCACATGCAAATGATATGCACTGCACACGAGTCTGTGCCTCGCTGGGTGTCCCTGTGTGGTGTATAACTTTCTGGCTAGGAAAGCGACTGCACTAATAACTCATCTTCTACGGAGCAGGGTGGACTGGAGGATATGTACGACGGCCCCTGCGTGTGCCCCTGACAACTTGTAAAGCTACTTGGCATTTGTCCCTCAACGCGTCTTAGCTGTACTGTACGCTTCTACAACAATATCTGGCCAAGCTCCCCAGCACTGGCGCTACTTAGCATGCATGTGCAAGTGGCCTGGTGGAAGGTTGGCTGCCCTGTGGCCCCTTGTGCTGCTCAACTTGCTAGGAGCTCCTGGAAACACATCTGCTTCTGTCAGACGTCTGAGCACAAGCCCTGTGCTTCTGCTTACGCACACATGCGCACGTCTGCACCACCAAACGTGGCCAGGTTTCTGTAGTACTTGGCCCTGTGTCTGCTGGAAAATGTAGTCTGGAGGCTCATTTTCCTGCAGAAAGGTCATAAAACATATTAATAATGCTGGAATGTTCCCTATGTGTGTGTCTTCATGCTGGTTGTCACTGGGCCATGTTAGAGACCTACATCAGAACTCCTCCCACCATCAGTGTGACTTTGACAGGAAAAGGGTGCAGGCTACTGTCTACAGCATGAAGTGCATCAAGCACATATACAGGCAAGAAAATAACATACATCATAATCCACATCAATTAAAGGACACATCAATCATGTACTCACCCAACTAGATTACAGACATGCCGTGGATAAAAACCACTCAATCTCCACTAGGGGTGTTAACACAAGTAGTTCAGCAGCAGACAGGCCACAGATATGACGAAAGTCCAAAGCCCTTGTGTAAATGTTTGTTACACCGAAACATCCTTGCGAGCCCATGGATAAGGGAAGCAGGAGTGGCCTATGTGAGTCAGGACCCAAGCTGCAAACACATACACAAGACAATCTTGAAGGGCCCAGCTGGAGCAGACAATGGATGCTTTCAAAAGCCACAAAGCACCACACCATCACATGAATGTACAATAGACAAGCAATTTTAAACTATATTAACTAATTAAACTAACTATAAAAAACCTACATTACCTAACTAAACTAACTATCAAAAACCATATTAACTAACTAAACTAACAAGAAAAATCAAAAATGGCCCCATATGACCTGGGGGAGAGGCACCCAGGAGAGGGGAGGTACAGGGTGCACCTCAACACCCACATGCGATGATGTTGAGACAAAAGAAAAACTCCATGGGCTCAACGCCTGCACAGCCCGATCTGTGTGGGAGATAACACATCATCCTCATCACCCTCTGGCTGAAAAGGTTGACGCAGCACAGTACCCTGACCACGCCTAGGTGCAGCTTGCCCCTCATCGACGGCAAGTCTGCGGGACAGGTGAGCCTGGCTCTGTGCGGCGATGACACATAGGTCAGCATGTAGAACCTTGCGTGATACGCGTGCTTCCTCTTGCAAGGTAACACGTGTAACACAGAGTTCTTCCTGCATGGCCTGGCCGGACAACTAGTACACCTCCCAGCAAGCACGTAGCTCAGCGGAGATGGTATTCTCTAGCTGCTCCAACCTCTCCTCTGACCGCCTCCTCTGGGACATCATGAACACAGCCAGAGTAGATTTCAGGGATTCATAGTCAACCCTCATGGCTTCCATGTGTGGTCAGCACGGATTGGGCCACACGTTCCATGCTCTCAGCGATGTTATCAATTACTGCCCCTGGTGTTCTGAATTGGCAACCATGGCGTGCTCCCACTCAGTATACCCCACTGGTGCGCGGCCACTGTGTTGCTGGGCTTGACACCTGCGTGGCCAAAGGAGCCGACGTCCTTGTTGGTTTGGCACTGCCCACGGCTGCAGGACTACATTCCTCCATCGACCTGATGCCCCAGGCACATCAGCAACTGTAGTGGAGGGTGGCCCTGCATCCTGATGCAAAACAGGCGGAGGTCCCACCAGCGTCTGGCCCCTCAGTGCAGGTGTCGCAGACAGAGGAGCGCCCACATCAGAATCAGTCACCCCTGACGAATAGACCCGATGCACATCCAACTCGACATTGTCGTCAGAGTGATCTTCTGAGCTAGATTCATTGCCAGCCCTAGACAAGATGGTCTGTAACACAAGTGGGTTCTAGTGGCCTACCACCCCACGATCTCCACTTGTGCCGGGTTGCTGGTGGGATAGCAACCCTGTGTCTGGAATGACAACACCATCCTCTGGCTCCATTGCGTCATCATCTAAAAGTGGAGAAAAGATAAACATTAGTACACATGTCAGAAGCACATAACACACACAGACATAGACATCACATTGACAGCCAACACATGAAGCTGACATGTCACACACAAATGAGAACCTGGCATGCCTCCAGTGGCCTTGATATGCAAACACATCCCAAAAGCAGAAATGGATGTGTCTAAATAGCAACGCCTACACAAGTACAAAATGTAGCATATGAACTCCATCAGACACCACCTCTGTCAGGGACATGTCACAGGCAGAAAAGACAGATGGCAACTAAGAGATGCAACACACCATAAGCATTTCTGAACTGCAAAATAACCACAGCTGCAAGTGATTCCAAACACACAATGACACAGGTACCATGCATGTAGACATGCATCACTAAAGCATCATCATCAATATAGCTACATCCATCTGCAGTATCGGGTGGCATGGGCCATGTAGATATAGTGAATCTCACAAGCAAAGCAAAGGCCTGCAACCAGGCATGAGGGACCATGATGCCCAGTACTGTCTGAGCTGCAGGCCATAAGGCCTCTACAACACCCCTCAGGGCCTGATTGAGCACATTGGGCTATGAATGTGCCAGATTACATCATTCCCTGTAAAAATCACCACGGCCAAGACACACCATAGTAGCTAAGTGGGCCTGGGCATACACATACTGCACAACAGTGAACCTTTGGGATAATACCAGTTCCACATAACGTGCGCAAAGCAGAAATCTCACCAGCATAAACGTCAATCAACTACATATTAGTCAGTCAACAAAAAAGCTGCGGAAGACACATGTGTAAATGGACACTTTCACAAACACATAAGTGAGTACTCACTATGTTGCACCACACAACGTTGAAGCTGCTTGCATATGTACATGTGAAAGCGCTCAAAAACACCCATTTCCCCATACACCTGTATTGTGAACATGACCAGCATCCAATACACCAAAGCAAGCAGCTGTAACGCTGCTTGCTTTGATGTATGTGGAAGTGCACACATACACACGTAAAGGATGCACCACAGTCATCACAACCCGATTGGCAGGCTACATCCAATCAGCGCCCTATGCCAGTTGGTACAGGCCGCACATTGACCAATAAACTCATCTAAACAACCACTAGGAGTCCCAATACTGAGTACATGTGTTACAGGAAGCACCTGTGCCCGTTGCATACATGACAGAGAAGGTATGAAAAATGGTCCATACATGCAAGGTAAGTTTGACATTGCATCAATGAGTAGTAATGTAGAAGGGTGTAACCCGGCTCAGAAGTGGGTTGATGCAGTGCAGAACATGTGTACTTGACCCACTATTTACATGAACAAGTACATTAAGAAGTCTACCAATACACTTGAAAGCAGTGCAAAGGCAAGTTCAGGCATCACCTGCAATGTGCATGCAATGGGTTACATGGCTACAAGCAAACCCCCCACCCCCACTAATTGAAAATGCAGGGAGGCATTGCATGGGAGCGAAAGGGTGACCAGAGACCTGTGTATTGCCAGACAGTGTTGACTAGCATCGATTGCATCATCTGAGTCAACTGACAACACAGCAGATGATGATGGGACAGTAAGCAGGACACATGATGAATCCTCAGTAGTACACCCATGTGTGCACAAGCCACTACACCAGTTGAACAGAGTCAGTGGGCCTGAAACAGGGAAGAGGCCTGTGCCCCACACAGACTGTGACACCCTAAACCTTTGTGTGATGCTAGCCTGAGCCAGAGTGGGCATGGAATTGATGATCAAATGCCATGAAATGCAGGTCACCCTGGACACGTACTACTATGATCATCCTGTCAAGGACACATAAGGGGCATGGATCATGAATGGGCACTCATGTCCCTGCGGAGCATCTGCCATCTGCACAGTCCAAGTGAGACACCCTGCATCAAGGACAGAGCATGTACCCCACTGCATGTGACTGGCAGGTTGGCTGGTGGAAGTTTGCATGTACATAGGAGCCTTGAACAGGCCATTGCCGTACGCCAACATGATGCACACCAGTGCCATGGTGGAATTGGGTGCGGGGGGTGGAGGGGTAAGGGATCATGCCTATGTGCAGTACCCGCATGCAGGCAGAAGACACATGCACGTCAGTCCTGCAATGACATAGTCCCAGTGCTGAGAGGAAAGACACCCCAGGCTACATGCAGAAGGGCCAGTGAGCTGGAACATGGATCGGAGGGGCAGCCGGGTGACTAGCATGTGAGTAGGGTGCAAGTGTGGCCATGAGGACAGTCCCCGTCTTCTCTACATTTCCAGCATCCTGCACAGCAGGCACACATCATTGAAGCATTGCATGACTTGCACATGGGAACAATGTACACATGACATGTAGTGGCAGTCAAGCACAACACAACACACAAGCAAACCACACATATCCTCGACAAACACTCAACAACACTCAGTGGACGGGGCATCAAAGTCCAGCATCTCTCCCACTCCTTCGACCATTCCTGCTGGTATGAACTCTGCAGCGACTGACTCGTGCGAGGTGAGGTCTTCCTCCTCAGGTGGTGGCCCACTGCCAGTCACCAGAGTCATGTTGTAATTAGAGGCACACTTCGCCTTAGTACTGCGTTTGAGGTCATCCCAACGCTTTTTGCACTCTTGAGCTGTGCACACCTCATGGCCGAATGCACTCACACGATCCGCAACTTGCTTCCAGTGGGACATACGATGGGCAGCCGTAGTTTGACAATTCGGCACCACTAGCAAATCACGGTTGTGGTCCTGCATGTAGTCCACAAGGAAGTCCAGTTCCTGCATGCAGAAAGGCTTCTTCCTTGACGTGCCGGAGGCCAGAGCTGTGTCTGGCGTCCCAGTCTCTACTTCAGGTGCAACCTTCCTCCTCTTGGACAGTGGTCCTGACCATGGCTGGCAAATGCAAGATGTTAACACCACCCCTGCACCTGCAAGGCTCTATGTGACCCTGGTGATTAAGTGACGGGTCACGCAATGCTCAGGCACCCCAAAACTGCAGTAAAACCATGCACGCAACCCCGGTAGCCCACGTGTGTGGAATTAACCTCCCGCAGTACGCGGTGGCACCCAGGGACATGAAATACACGTACGTGTGGGACACGCAGGCTACTATAACCTTGAAAACTGGTATGCGATACACAGGGGCACCCGCAGTGGGAAAAATAGCGTGCGCGACTCACCATCAGACTAGCTTGATAATGAAAAACACGCGTAGCCAATACCCCCGCCAAAAGAAGAGATACGTCCTTGATCCGCTGTGAAGTTGTGATGGCGCACGAAACAACACAAAGTAGCAACACACAAATCGGTCTCCACGAAAGGCACGTACAGCGAACTGCTGGCCCCGCTTACCTTTAACCCGTGCTGAGGGAAACGCCCGTGCGTGTCACTTCTCTTACGCGCTTATGCCCTTTCCTTGGATTACACGCATTCACACGTGTATGTGATTTTTTTGGCAAGTGCGGATGCACCCGTGCTGAGGGAAACGCCTGCGCGTATCACCTCACATACACGCTTGCGCGCTAAGGGCCTTTCCTCGAATTACACGCTGACATGCAGTTTTTTCACGTGCCAAATAACTCTGTATCAAGCTGGCCACGCCACAAAACACGGAAGACCACGCTCCTACCCAGAAAGCCATTTTCCTCCCCCCCAGAGCGCTGAGCACACTCCCACTGGCCATCTGCTGCTGCCTACCTACCTGTTGGCCACGTGCCCTGCTATTTGGTGCCTGCACATCAGCCATCTGCAGGGGTCCAGTTGCTGGGACCACCCCTGCTGGAACAGAAGACTCCTGACTGGTATTCCATCACTCTACAGCCCAGCCCCAGGACCCAGTTGCCCACCGACACCTGCCTCGGGGGTGATGACACAACACCATCTGGCGCCTGGTGGAGCAAGTCCTGGGGCATTATGATGCCCTCTTTGGAAGTTCAATCGCCGACAATGAAGGACAGAAAAGGATTTGGAAGGACATTGTGGCTGCCATCAACTTGGAGGGGGTGGCAGCCCGCGACATGCAACACGTCCGGAAGCACTGGAAGGACTTCAGGTTCAGGACCCTCAGCAAGACCCGGCGCCTCTGGGAGGTAGCGGATGCTGAGGGGTGCTGGGTCTGCCTTACCGACAACCAGATGAGGGTCCTGGAACGTATAAACCCAGCGCTCCACCTCAGGTCCTTGAGAGGCAGACCCATCCGGAGTCGAGCGGTAAGTGTACATGCATACTGATTGGACGCTGTGCATGTTGAGGTGTGCCAGGAGTGTGCAGGTTGGACATATGTCTTGGGAGGCCCATGTATGGATGTGTATGTACAGGGACATGAGCCTGCCGCATGTGAGTCCAGTCATGTGTGAGGCACATCAATGGTGTTTGTGTTCAAATGCATGGTGGCCAAATGCATGTGTGGGTGCACACATGTTTACATTTCTGTGTATGTACTGTGGCATGGTTGTGGTGTAACACATGGATGCTGGTTCCACCTTCATGTATGTGCACAATGTACATTTGCATGTGTGTGTATTTGACAAGTGTGCAACTGTGATACACCATGGATGCATGTGACACTGACATGTAGGAGGCTGAATGGTAGATGTGACATGGATGGCGATGATATCACTGTGACAGGTGGTGGAGATGTACAGATGCATGTATGTCTGGTGGCGTGTGTGCATGTGCTCTGCACTCCCCGTGTTGCATGTGACATCAGGCTAACCTTCGGATGCTCAAGCTGTTGTATGTGTATGGATGGTGCTGCCTGCTGCAACATTCCTGTTAATTTGCGCATGTGTGTGGGTTCAAATGATATGTGTGTTGGGGAGTGTGATGCCATGTGTGAGTTTTACACTGCCACTCATGTGCAACTGTCATGTGTGTATCAGACCATTGTACGGTTCCCTGATGCCTGTGTTCTGTCTCTCCCTGTCTGCAGCGTCAACTGATGAAGAGGGCAGAGACAGTGCTGTGGAGCACAGCGGCAGGGATCGCACAGCCAGCCGGAAACGCAAGGCCCAGCTCCCCTCCCAGGTTGTCATCTCGTCGGGGAGTGAGGAGTCTTGTGCCGCGTCCATGGCCGCAGCTGCCAAGGGTAGGTTCAAGAGGCGGAGTTCGAAGGTGGACTTCTCGGCAGCAGAAGGGGCAGCTGAGACCCCACAGGACCTATGGAGGAAGATGGCACGGAGTCATCCAGGTCGGTGGTGGGTTTGGTTGAGGAGGAGGCCGTGGAAGGACCACACACGGGCTCTGGAGGGGGGGATTCCACTGGTGCTAGTGGTGCAGACCAGGGGCAGGGACAGGAGTCAGCACAGGCGGCCGTGAAGGTGCCTGTGTCTTATCCTGTCCCCGATCCTGTGACTGCATAATCTCGCACCAGCAGGGATGCCTTCGTCCAGACCCGTTCTCAGGTAGGGGATGTGCAAACAACAACTGGCCTTCCTCTCCCTGCGGACGTGGCAATCCGGGACCGTGTTGAACCTGTCCTGGCTGGGGTGGCGTTGCGTCAACGTGGCATCCGGGAGGACGTGCAGGGTTTTCGTGAGGACTCTGCGCGTTATTTGGGATGCCTCAATGACCGCGTCGACCTTCTAGGACCGGTCACCAGTGCTGGTGGAGGACACATCCCTGCCACAGTCGGGAGTCGGAGGTCCAGCAGGGGTTGCCACCTCAACAACTGGACCCCAGCAGGAGGAGGACGTGCAGGCATCAACAGGCAGGGCACATGCACGGCAGCAGCTGGCTCAAGGTGGGCGCTATGATGGCTCGGGGCCATCAACATCAGAGGGGCAGGCATCGGCCGGGGGCAGGAGGATCCTGGATTGGAAGTGACTTCTGTGTGGCAGCGGTTGGGCCAGCAAATAGAAGCGGAGGTTGTAGGTTTCCTTTGGATTGTTGGGCTCATGGACCCTGGATTTTTACATTGTATATAGTTCTGGACTGGATTTTACTTCATTGATTTTTTTGTACCCATGGAGCAATGGTTTTCTTTTTTGTTTGCCTTTGGATTTGGTTTGATGGACGAACACTTTGGAGCCTTTTTCATTTGAATTTATTTGGATTCAGCATTCATATATTTTTCATTCATTTTGGACATGCAGCCTTTTGTTTATTATTTCTTTTATTGTGTGAGTTTCTTTCATTCCCTTGCTTTTGTATTTAATACATTTTGGTTTCATACTTCATTTGTGTGGTATTCTCTCATTGGTTTCATGCATGTCACAATGTGGGTTTTCTCATTCACTTGCACCCATTGTGTGTGTGTGTGAGACGGACATGTATTGATGTGCATACTTGTCATTTGGGATCTATCATGACATGGGGATTTCAATGTGGGGTGGATGGAATACTTGGTTGGGTGTTTGGACTGGTTTGACGTGGGGTGGAATTTGGGTGGCCATAAGGGCCATGAGTGTGGATCGTGATGACGTGTTGGGGGACATGAGTCGGGGCCTGCTGACAGGTGCCCGTCACTGCTGGGTGGGTGGGGGTGCAGGGGGACATGTGTTGGGGCCTGCTGGCAGGAGCCCGTCACTGCTGGGTGGGTAGGCGTGCAGGGGGACATGAGTTGGGCTTGCTGGCAGGTGCCAGTCATCGAGTGGGTGGACATGACTCAGGGCCTGCTGGCAGGTACCCGTCAATGGTGGGTGGGTGAGTGGGTGGGGGGGACATGAGTCGGGGCCTGCTGGTAGGTGCCCGTCACTGCTGGGTGGGAGGGGGTGCAGGGGGACATGAGTCGGGGCCTGCTGGCAGGTGCCCGTCAATGGTGGGTGGGTGAGTGGGTGGAGGGACAAGAGTCGGGGCCTGCTGGCAGGTACCCGTCATTGGGGGTGGGTGGGGGTGCAGGGGACATGAGTCGGGGCCTGCTGGCAGGTGCCCCTCACTGAGGGTGGGTGGATAGGTGGGGGACATGAGTCAGGGCTCAGAAGTGTGCTCACAAGTAGATAGTGCCATGTGGGCTGCCTGCAGGGCATGGTGAGGGTTGTAGGGTAGTCCCCTGTGGTGTGGGCTGCCTGCAGGGCATGGGGAGGGGGAAACCGCACACCGGGGAGGGCCCACAATGCCAAATCGCATGTGAAACTCCCTGCGTACCCCCAAATACATGTGCCCTGCTCTCGCATGGAGTATCACCCCTGAAATATACGTACCACGCTCGCCCAAGGCCTATCGCGTGTGAAACTCCCCACGTACCCCCTGAAATACACATACCATGCTCACCCAAGGCCTATCGCATGTGAAACGTCCTGCGCACGCCTGAAATACACGTTCCCCACTCGCACAGGGCCTATCGCGTGTGAAACTCCCTGCGTACCCCACAAATACATGTACCCCACTCGCACAGGGCCTATGCGTGTGAAACCCCCGCGTACCCCACAAATACATGTACCACGCTCGCCCAAGGCCTATCGCGTGTGAAACTTCCCACGCACCCCGAAATACATGTACCCCGCTCGCACAGAGCCTATGCGTGTGAAACTCCCCGTGTACCCCACAAATACACGTACCACGCTTGCCCAAGGCCTATCGTGTGTGAAACTTCCCGCGCACCCCCGAAATGCACGTACCCCGCTCGCACAGGGCCTATCGCGTGTGAAACTCCCTGCGTACCCCACAAATACACGTACCCCACTCGCACAGGGCCTATCACGTGTGAAACCCCCCACGTACCACACAAATACACGTACCACGCTTGTCCAAGGCCTATCACGTGTGAAACTCCCCATGTACCCCTCATATATACGTACCCCGCTCGCACAGGAACTATCACATGTGAAACTTCCTGTGCATCCCCGAAATTCATGCAGGCTGCCCATCCACCCTCCCCAAACCCCACAGGCAGCCCATCCACCTTGGCCATGCCCCAGAGGCAGCCCACACCACAGGGTGGACTTTTTCCACGCAATTTACCTGGCGCGAGTGGGGTACATGTATTCTGAGGGGTGCGCGGGGAGTTTTACACGCGATTTCGCTAGTGCGAGAGGGGTACATGTATTCCGAGGGGTGTGCAGGGAGTTTTACATGTGATTTCGCTACCACGAGAGGGGTATGTGTATTCTGAGGGGTGCGTGGGGGTTTTTACAGGTGATTTCGCTAGCGCGAGAGGGGTATGTGTATTCTGAGGGGTGCGCGGGGAGTTTTACACATGTTTTCGCTAGCGCGAGAGGGGTACGTGTATTCAGAGGGGTGCGCGGGGAGTTTTATACACGTTTTCGTGGTTGGGGGGCTGTATACTCGTCCACTGGCCTTTGCGCCATGTACTGGATTTGTGCGCTGTTCATGGTGCAAGGGGCGTAGTTGGGGGCGTAACTGGCACTGCTGCAGGGTCGCTGCGCCACTCTGCACCAGGGCTGGTTATGGATGTTAAAATCCATGCATAAACTGTGCGCTGAAATGGGTTTTGGCGCACGCGGCTGGCGCAGACTGCCGCACGCGCACACTGTGCGCCAGCCGCGTGCGCCACTTGTGCGCTGATTTCTATGAATTACCACCATTGTGTCACTGTGCATTGGGGTACACAGCATCTTCACGTGGTCCCCAATATCAGTCACCCAACCAGAGACGTTTTTATGGGAGGGAAACAGGGGCACTTGCCTAGGGCCCCACATTGGAGGGGGGCCCCATAAAGCTGCCTGATCTGATGAAGTAAGATTACATTGTTCACCAGTCCTAAATGGCACAGGTCAATATATATTATGGGGTGCTGCTGAGGGTCTAAACCCATTACCTTTCTGTTTTGACAAGTACATTCTGCCTTGATCAATTCATCATGTATTGCTTTTTGTGTTCACTGTGTTATACATAGATTGTGTGTTCCATACTGCACAACTCTGTAGCATTCTTTCCTTCCTGTGGGAATTATGTTGATCATGTGCAATAGGCAACGGTGAAATGCAGATTGATAAATTGAGTGCCACAATGGTTCAGAAGTTAGCTCAGTGTTTGAAGCACCCATTGCAGAGATATGTGTTCAAATGCAAAATTAGAATATCACATTCCAGCAAGGCTGGATGAGCCTTTCATATGTCTTAAATGTATAAAACTGCCTGCATATGAACTTGGTTTTGCGGAATAACATATGCTATTATCAGCAATGTACCTGCACCAGATAGGGGTTGCTATAAAAACTAACATATCCGTATGGTGAAGGTCTAGAAATTGGTTTGTTCAGATAGAGTGTTGTAAAACCTAGGCAATCAACTCCAACGATAGCATACACTGTTAGTCTAAGAGGTGAACAAGTATCCAAATTCAAGACTATGGAACGAAAGCGTTCATGCTTGTATCCTGGATTTGCTAGCAGTCGATACAGTGATCCTGGTCAAATCATCTAATATATCTTACATTACTGTGCTGTCTTCTGTGAGGTTTGCCTACTTGCATGCTACTGTTATTGTTTAGCACATTACTTGATCTTTCTTCTTTTGTAGGCCATTTGGGTGGAAGGGTTGGTAGACAGAAGAGAGTGGACCATATGTTGCAGGCCTCAGGCAAGCATATTTTAAGGTCTGCTTGTTTGACACAAAAAAGGTTTGCTTTTTGGTAAAAGTCGAAGGTTTTATGCATGTTTATAAATGAAAATGCCACAAGCCATTGTTTTGATAATATTTAAAGCTTTAAAATACAAAAGACGAATCCAGATTAAATGTGTTAAATCACATTGATTGGTATGCTGGTTCTTATATACTTCCCTTGATGATGGAGAGAATTAAGCAGTAACCATTCCCATTTTGAATAACACCCTTCTATAATATTTTGTTTGAATATGGTCATGTTTGGTAATGTGATTTGTGCACTTTTCAACTCCGTTTTTATAAAATCAGATTGTTTTAGTTCATGGTAAGAACTGGAAAAGAAAGTGTTCAAATGCAGAAATTAAAAAGTTGACACACATCCCAGCTTCACCCCTTCACCCCTTAACCAATGTGTGATCCTGGGCATCTAACGTAATCTTGTATTGCCTAACCTCTGAATATTGCCACTCCCTAAAGCTTTCAAAATTGTCAGCTCTTCAGAGTGATTTCCTTCTCAGGGTATGATCTTCATAAAAGACTTATTCATGGTTTCCCTGGCTATAGGGTTGGTTCCACGTTAATAGTGAGCATATTTATATCCACTATCCATGCTAAGGTATGTGTAGCTTTCTTTTCCTTCCAATTGATCTGCTCTATCCATGCATGTGCACTTTTGCATTCTGTGAGGCAGCTAATGTGAGTTCTCTGTCTATTATGGGTTACATGTACCTTTAAATACGGTCCTGCATTAATACTACAGGCTGCATACCTTCCTGGATGGTATTGATAAAATGATCCTGTATGTGCTAGAACAGTAACCTTTTCGTAGACTTGTAATGTTGGTCTTCAAATGCTACTTGTTTATCATTCTGATTAGAGCACGAATGAAGAGGGTAAGGGGTCTTAAAGCGAGTAAACGTGCTTATTACGCTGTAAAACAGCATATTAAACTATAGGTTGTGAGCCTGATGGGTGAGGGGCGGGGGGCGCGACTAGTATTCTTGATCCCTTAATTCCTTTGGTTTTGTGGAGGGGGGCCCAAAGATGTCCGTGCCCAGGGCCCCAAAATTGCTTAAGATGGCCCTGCGCCCAACCTCTGGCCATGTGTGTTGTCGTGTGTCCAGCTGCTCTTGGTTTAGTTGCACTGCTCTGTTCCTCTGAGTTCTGCTATGTTGAGGAATGCGTACAGGTTAAGCATCCCATTAAACAAGATAACAAGTCACTGACGTGGACACGAAGTTTATGCGAAAAGATTTCTCCTCAGAGACATCTTTTTTCCCCAAATATTTGGCCCGTCCCTCGACCCCAGCTCTGAAGTGGAGAAACATGCTGGAACCAGTGTGAGAACGCTCTTGCAGACCCCCGGCCTCAGCGTGGAGTCTCGCGCAGACAGCTGCATACTTCTGTGAAAAGCCCCATAAATCGTAATCTGATAATCCAAGTTACAAGGCAGCCTGCCACTGATAGGGGAGGGAGGGGAGGCATGGGGGCTGCGGGGTGGATACCATTGCATCGCCATTCGTTCTTCGCATACTTCATGGTATGCGCGCGCTGCAAGCTTTCAGGCCGTGAGCCAGATGTGGGCGCCCAGAGAAAAGGAAAGTTACACATATAGCGCCTGATTTACTTCAGTGGGAATCAGGTAGTGGGCAAATCAGGCCCAGAGAGTCCGACTGCTGATTTACATCGTAAGTCAACATTTCCATGCACGAGCTTGTGTTATTTGTCACAGTTGCAACGTCCACACATCCCTATTTCCTTTGCTCAGGCCTGTAACTATGGGCCCCATGGCGTTACCTGAAGTGGTTATGCCCTCCTTGCTCGGGGCCTATTGCTTACATGAGCAATATTTCTCTCGCTCTTTGCTGTTTTTGCTCTATGTTTCTTCCTAGTTTCTTCCTAGTCACCATATGCACTACAACGGAGCGCCCGTGCAGTTCTGAGACCATGGGCCTCATTACGACTCAGGCGGTAAGGGGTTTACGCCGGCGTAAACAGCGCCGACCCTTACCGCCTGAGTACGAGGTCCCTTAGCGCCATGGCGGATTTAACACCTGCTTTTAGCAGGTGTTAAAATCCATGGCGCTAAGGGACCATGGAGTTAATTACGCCACCGTAATTTACGGTGGCGTAATTAACGCCTTCCCCACTCCCATTATGCCCTATGGGGCAAAAATGGGAATGGGGAAGGGTAAATGGGGATTGGGGACTTACCGCCCCGCCAAGGTCGGAATGGGGCGGTAAGTCCGCCAACCACCATGGCGTAAACGTAGTTTACGCCATGGTGGTAAAGTCACGGCCCAGGTGGTAACTTACCGCCTGGGTCGTAATGAGGCCCCATGTATAGCATAAATAATTCTTTATTTAAAGATTGAATTTGTGCTTGTTACAAATGCACTGTGTTTTTATAACGAAGGATCATGACAATTATAACAAATGGAATTATTTGTAGCTGCAAATCAATTCATTTTAGCTTATTTGTCATAGGTGAAAATTGAAAGCAAAAAAAGTCACTCTATTGTTTTGTACCCAAATTACATGTTCCCAGGCTTAAGGACAGTGATTATTACTAGCATGGTATTTTGCCATAGGACCCTTAGAAGGATGACTAGAAGCAGAGCACTAATACACTGAAAACAGTGCAGGGTATCACGTTTTGTGACGTAAATGCCAAATCCTGAAAAGGGGAGAGGCACATCGCCAGATCGCAGAAACCTAACAAAAAACACCAATAACCATGAAGGATCAGTAACATTGGGCCTCATTACGAGTTTGGGGGTAGGAGGGCCTGGCTACCCCCAAACTCCGGGTACGGGCCCGGCAAAAGGGGACTTACCAGGCCATTCCGACCTTGGAGGGCCCAGTAATTTCCTTTCGTGGGACTCGGAGCGGGTACGTCCCCATTCCCATTTGAGCCCCCATAGGGCTCAATGGGAATGAGGAGGATAGTAGCAGCGGTACCGTTCATAACGGTACCGCTGCTACCATCCTGGTCTGCTCACGGGTGCCGCTCTGACCAGGCGTCCAGAGCGGCACCCGCAAGCAAACTCATAATGTTGCGGCATGGCAACAACAGCGCCAGTAGCAATACAGGCGACGTTGTTGCCTTACCGCAACGGTCGTAATAAGGCCCATTGATTCAAAAAGACAGAACACATTTTTAAACAAACAAAACTTGATAAAGTACTCAGGTGTAAGTCAACCCTGTGATATTAGCATATCTCTGATTTTATTGCAGTAACTAAAATTGCGCTTTGAAATATGAACTTATTTATGATTTTATTTTAATGTATTTATTTGTATAACGCTGAAAGCTCACAGGCATCTGGGCGCACAAGAACACAGGAGTACGAACAGAGAAAACAGGACAAGAGAGGGAGGCAGGGGGCGCAACATCCACTTTAACAAAAAATTTGAGTCCATAGTGACTTACGGAAGGGCTTTAGGTTTACTTCCTGTCGCAGTTCCACTGGTAAGGAGTTCCAAAAGTGGGTACCATGATAGGAAAAGACCTGCCAAGGCCATTTGTCTGTCTGAATCTGGGGCAGCCGACCAGGGCCAGGTTAGCTGAGCGTAGGGTTCTTTAAGGCTCGTATATGACCAGTCAGGATTTCAGGTAGGTTGGATGTTTCCTGTCTAGGCATCTATAGACCAGAGTAGCAGTCTTAAACTGAATGCTTGCAGAGTTTGGGAGCCAGTGCATGGCATGTCTACTGGAAGCGATGTCATCTCTCAGAGAGATCCATTTTATTATGCGTATAATATGATTTTGGAGAACTTGGAGTTTCTGGAGCCATCCTTTGTTGGCATTGATCAAGAAGGCCTTAAAATAGTCTAAACTAGACAGTATAATAGCCTGCGCTGTAGTTATGTAGTTTGCCTCAGAGATTAATGGTTTTATATTTTTTGGCAATCTAAGGTAATGTTGGCAATTTTTGGTAGTCTGGTTCCAATGTGCTTCAGCACTGAGGGATGATTTTAGGTGGATGCTAGGGTGGATGCTAGGGTCTTAACTTTCCCTAGTACAGGAAAGTTACAGTCCTTAATGTTGAAACTAGAATAGCTAGTATCGAATTTTGCCTGGGCCTGAGTGGATCCAATAATTAGCAGCTCTTTCTTCTCACCATTTAGACACATCCAATTGGTGGTCATCCAATGTTCGATCATGTGTATATGTGTAGGAGGTTGTCTGTGACCGTCTTATACTCGCCACCGATCTCAAGGATCAGCTGAATATCATCAGCATAATTTGTGAAAAAGACCCCCACTGCATTGAGAAGATTGCAGAGGTGGCGTAATTTATAAGTCGAACAGAGTTGGAGATAGACAAGCTCCCTGAAGCACACCACAGAGGATATGGGCAGGTTCTGAGGTGGCACCGCCCCAGTTTATGATGGATTTCATATGAGACAAGAATGACTGAACCCAATTTACTGTGTCTTCAGTGCAGTTTCCTAGATCAGCCAGGATGTTAAGCAGGCCTTCATAGTCGAGAAGATCGAACGCTGACAATAAATCCACTACGAACAGTAGTTTCTGTTTTCCCCTTGTCAAGGATATCAAGCATATGAGTCTGGAGGTCGAGTAGGGCCATCTCTGTGCTATGATCTGATCTGAAGCCTGACTGCCTGGTGTGTATCTTGATAGGCTTGAAGCTGTAAGGTGGCCAATTTAGCTATGATCTTCAGTAGGATGTTGGAGTTGGTGATAGCCTTAAAGTCTTAGGGTATTTGGGATCCAGACCTGTATTCTTCACAGGTAGTGACGGTGACCACCTTAATGATGTCAGAGACATGGTTATGATGGAAGGAGGCATTTGTGAATCTGGTAGGGAAGAGGGAACATATACCTTTATTGTCCAAGATGGATTGGGCTGCTATAATGTCTCCAAGACAGGAGGTGGGGTGCATAGTAGCCAGTAGCCAGAGTTTTTCCATGTCCAAACATGTGATGGGTTTAAAGTTGAACTTCAACTGGTTATCTTTAGGTGGTGGCTTATTTGTAATGTTTGCAAGGTAGGATGTCAAGGTATCAAAACCATGAGATTCATTGGCAGCCAAGTCTTCATAAATCTTATCCAGAGCCATTGAGATTTTGCCAGAAAAAGCATGCTGAACTTTGGCACAGTCTTGGTCATTCGGGGAGATAGTGTTTCAGCTATAGGTTTTTCAAGTAGTTTTGAAATTTCAAAGAGCTTTTTGGAGTTGTTGTTTGCTCTGTGAATTTTCTTATTGAAAATACAAAGTCCTGTCTCAAGTATTGCTAGTCTACAGGATTGTTCTAAGTTCTTCCAGGTTTCTTCATGGACATTGATAGGGTGTTGCAGCAATCTGCGCTCCGCAAGTCTATTTTCTTTTTTCTGAGTTGTGAGCTCAGGGGTTTACCACCTCTTATGCCTAGTGTTTTTTCTGACTGATTTCTTTTTTAGTGGTGCTACCTGGTTCAACATAGGTGTCATGGTGGAGTTATATGTGGACACCAATAGATCTGGGGGGGTCAGAGCGGGATGTGGAGGACATGATATTATTGAGGCACCCCTCTAGGTCTGAGGTTTGAACCTTTTTATAGGTGTGGCTAATTACACTTTTGAGATCATTAGTTTGTTTCTCTGGAGTATCTCTGAGCAGAATATTAAAATCTCTGATAAAGAGGTCAGACCAAATGCATGGAATTGTGTTCTTGATGGGTATGTCCAAGTTTCTAGAGACAATATGGGATGTATTGACACACTCTGCTATCTTATATGGCATCAATCTGATAGTTACGGTGCAATAACAGCAACAATGGCGGCAAAACTCTTGTGTGCGCCAAAAACCTCCAAAACCGCGTGTTTAAACACACAAAAAGATGGATGCACAACCTGCCACCCATGGTGCATATGTAGTGGGATAGAGCATACACTGCAGAAAATGTGCCAGTGGTCTCCATGACCAGCAAACAGAGTGCAGAGAGAGAAGCAGCACTTTGCAAATTAAACTCCAAAATGTGCCTATAAATGGCATTTGCTTTGTTGCTAAAAAAAACTCCAAAATGCCTATACACAACACTTCTCAACATTCAAAATCTTGCTTGGCGCTAAAATGTATGTAATCTAATGAAGCATGGTGAATATACAAAGTCCTAAAGTGTAAAGAGCAAAACATTTCCTCAGACAAACGGGATTGTCTGTAAACTGACAGCTCCTGTCAAAATCTGTGGGCAGTACACTGGGCTACTGGTGAATGACAGCTGTCAGATGAGCTCCTGATGAAACTTCAAAGTATCTAAACTAAAGGTCTGCCAGATTAGCAAACATGAAAGGATTGTTGCTAAAAGGAATACAGATCTCAGTTGTGTTTTTGCTCCCACAGATTTAAAGCTAAGAAAGTAATCTATTTATGTCTGATGCAACAAGTTTGGTTTCTGCTGGGTTTAAGAAATTAAGAATAAATTAGCCTGGCTGAGCTCAAGGAGTTGAAAAACAGGTTTCTCCAAAGTGGAGGGAAATCCTCTCAGCAGAAACTCACTGGTAGATGATAATTGTGGGTTAGGCCAGACTTTTGTCTACAAAAAGAGAATGAACTATGGCAGATCCTCCAGCCCAGGAAATGGATGTGTGAAAGGGTTGTAAACTGCTCCTGGAAAGAATTCCCCAAAAGAGGGGGCTACTCCTGGAATACAGGGAGAGACAAAGGGACGGACCATTTGCTGTTAAGAATGAACAATGAACAATTTTTAGAGACTCATAACTTGTTATTCAAAGTGGTGAAAAATATGAAAAGGACAGAGTTGTTAGTTTAATTTTTAAGAGACGGTAGAACTGTGTAACATATTCTGGACAGGAATGGCAATATATGTGGTTTTATGTGAATGGTATTAATGTTAGAATTGTGAAAATGTACACACACATCCCTATGTTAAACACACATATTTGTGAAAATGTGCAAACAATTTAGAAAATGTGTTCATGGTGAAAAGGACAGAATTCTGTAGAAAGGTGAAACAAGATCCCACAGCTGCGGGATTTTGATGAACAGATGCTACATAAAATGTGGAATCTTTGTGTGTGATTTGTGTAGAGGTGACCAATATAGACATATTTATTTAGAATAAAATCCGATTTTGACACTAGTGGCTAAGGGGAGGTTTCTAAGGACTGTAAAGCTAAACCATCAATGTGACATCATCTGGCCTTGATCCAATCACTTAGATGCAAGGCGGAGATGAGGTCCTGATCCAATCCCAGCTCACAGGAGCAAGCTTAGTTGAGTCGGCCCATACACCCATTTTGTGATGTCATTTAAAAGGATAAATAGAGTCAGCTGACAACACATAGGGACTCACTGATTCACTCACTTTCCTGAATCCAGCGAAGCACTTTGTTCCAGCATTCTACATCCAGCTTTAACATCCTTCCAGATCCAGGTGCCAAGACTCTTGCCAAGCAGAGCCTAAAACCACAAACTTATTCTCACAACCCACAACCCAGTGTAGCGCGGTGGTGTGGGAAGGCCTAGAACTAGTATCTTGAAACTCTCTGGCTTGCTACTACAAGGCTTGCCTGAGGAACTCGCTATCCAGCTGAGCTAAAATACTCAGAAACAAGAAGGGCAGATCCTGTGCAAATCCACTGACCGGGCTAGCTGATCCAGTCCCACACCTGATGTGCCGACCTTCCTTGACAGACCCAATCCATAACCAGAACTGACGGTCCAATTTAATAACTTATTCTGTAAGTATTAATAGGAAGAACAGTGACCCATAATATATCTCCATTGTATGATCCCAATCTCAAACCCATCCCATCTTTAATTCAGAACTATAGTATAGCTAGAACTATGCTTGCACTGACCTTTCTCTCATCTGTGTTAATAAACCCTAACTTCTAATTGATTTGATTAAGAAAAGTAATTCCAAACCCAAACGGAAACTAGAGTATCACGCATGAATAGTTATAAGCATCCGTGAATGACAGATTCCTGTGTGGCATTCTCTTTTTTGTAGTCCTTAACATATTTTAAGAAAATCTACCTGTCAGTTTCTGTTTTCCATTCTTGCGCCTATTTTGCAAAAACAACTCTTACTAAAGCCCATGTAACTCCCTCAGTTTTTATTATAGAAGCGAAATTTCAACTCATAACTGTACCTAACATCCTTAGCTATCCATAGAACCCTAAACCGAAACACTGCGATTGGTCCGTTATAGCGAAAAGTGTGGCACGATTTGACATTCTGAAAGATTTTACACGTGTGAATTTGCTTTAAATTATTTCCTACTTTGACTTCGATATTCCAAACGCTTTCGTTTCACTAAATCATTGCTTGTGATTGTTCGCATTTGTTCAAACCGAACCGACTCCCCTAGAAATTTATCATAATTTAAGGATTTTTGACCACATTTGGTGTTTTTGCTCAGACAATTTCAAGCCAATCTGACAGTTGAAATGTCAACTCCATTCTTCTCTGGTGTTTAAAAGGGGCAAGGTGGGAGTGATATTCTGTTTGATTTGTGTTATTCCTGAATACCTGCTTTCTCCTCGCATCTATTTAAATTGCCTATTGGTGGGTTGAGGGGTGTTGCAGTGGGAAACCCTAACCATAGTGCTATCTGTTCCAAACCAACACAACAGTATTCTTTTCTGTGCTGCATTTGTTTTTGTGTTCATTATTTGACTCCTAGTGCTTTAAAGACAATATTTAGTGTTCTGTCACCCCATTGGTGATTGTTGTTACCTATTAAAATATATTGTGATTTAAATTCTAAACACATAAATAAATATTTACCTTTGCATAACTAGCCTGATTCCTGGTTCAGTGTGACCGGGGGTGGTGGGGAGGTCTCAGGAGAGGGGTGTGATATGAGTGGTATATCGTTCAGAATATTGAACTTATAGATAAAATAAATAAGGGTTTCATTTGTGCACCACATGCTGGGCGTGACTTGGGTGTGTGCCAGATTGAAATCCCTTACAACAAGCCAGTCTGAAAAATTATCTTTGTTGGAGGTAGGGTCATTTATATGGACGTTATAATCAACATTGTTAAGGGCTTGTTCTATTTAAGATGGCATCTTTGTCGGTGAAATTGTTGTGCCATCGATTAAGGTCTCCTAAGAATAAGGTGGCATAATTACGTCCATTCAGTGTTCTCAGTAGTTGCACAATATCCTTGTTGAGGTTTGGCATATCTATAGGAGAACGGTATAGTAGGACAATGTTGACATAGCTCCAATGTGTGGGAGTACATTTCAAGTGGAGCATTTCACAGTTGTTACAATGTCTTGGAGCTTTGAAGAACTGGATTTCTTTCTTCGCAAGACTAGCTATGCCTCTTTAGGCTAATGGTTAATGCTAATAATGTGACAGGTTGTGATACAATTTAATAATATAATGAGTCAAGGAAAATTACAAAGTACACGAAGCTTGCACAGTGTCATTGCAGGAATATGAGTGAATTTTGGGAGAAAAATCTAACAAATAAACAAGGTGTATAGCTCTGGATGATTTGATGTGTGAGCCTTTGGGGGGACGACTGGAAAGAGAGATTGAGTCTTAACACATATCAACCATCAAAAACAGGAACAGAATTATAAAGTGCTAATCTTGTCACCCAAAGAATAGTGCAATTGAGTCTGGTTTTCGGTATGGCCACTATACGCATGAAGACATAGTGGCCTTTAACTAACTGGTGAAAATATGTCTGTGATAGCATCTGGATCACCAGTCTGTCCATTTAAGGTGGGGTGCGGGACATGACCAGCTGCCTGGATGCTATTGCTATTAGCAGCCTCGCAAAAGTACCCTGAATATGCACAGGGACTTACTGTATTCCGGCCAATGGGAGACGGGACTGATTTGTGTGGGCATGTATTGGATTTATTCAGAGAGTACTTCCGCCAGTCGTGATGCAAAGGAGTATATTAACAGTCGCTATAGTCCCGCTTCTGGTTGGGCAAAAGGTTGACTCATAACGAGTGATCGGGAGATGAAGGAGGAGTTGGAAACAGTAATTGACGACATCAAGTAAGAAAATGATAAAGATGATGTAAAATATGATCTGAGGATCTCTGCAAATATTCTCTGTAGTCTTCTGTGTTAATGTCCACCTTGTGTCAGTGCTTTCAGCAAGTTGCTCTGGTTGCATGGGTGTGTGCCTCCAAGAATGTGTAACACTTTAGGGCAGTGTGTATATAGTGCATGGTGCTTAAGGTGTTTGGTAGTGTACTGGAAACTCTGAGACAGACATCAGATATTCAGGAAAATCATCTGGGGTTGGGGCTACCTGTGGGAGAAAAAATAGGAGACAGACCACATCACTCTCATGTAAACTTTGGGTGCTGGGGTCCCCTGACTGGTGCAACAACCGAAAACAAGCTGCGAAGAAAAGAATCAAGCTATTGTACATAAAAAGTAAGACAACAAAGTAAGCAGTATGCTAATAAAAGACAAAACAGCATTGCACTACACCTGTGTAATGCACACACAAGCGCATGTGAATTATTTTAAACCCTATTAGGGTTTTCTTTATATTTCAACTACTATGAAAGAATGGTAGCAATGCCCCATATAGACAGAACAAGGCTACGTGTCCCCAAAAAACACTTCAAGGAACAGGGATACAACTAGACGGTTGTACGCTTTCCCCAATAGAAAATGCTTTACAAAATTAACAGAAAAATACAACAGATATGAGCATATCAAATAATAATAAAACAACGAATACCCATAAGTGAGTGAGTGATAAAATCTTTATTTGGAAATATAAATTGCCATGAAAGAACAGACAATAAACATGCTACAACAATAACAACATTTAGATGCAATCAAAATCATGTAGTCCACAAAAGTATACTAACATCGTTTATCAGTACATACAAATTGCCTATGTAACATAAGTTCCTGTTCAGTGTACAAATACAGGCTATGGGCTGCTGGCAAATCTGGGGCTGACAATAAAAGTGTAGGTGCTGATTGCACATGTCTAATCATGGTGGTTCTTAGTGCTGGCATCAGAAAATCATTTCTTAGTTTTGTTAGGTTTGGACAAAAAAATATAAAATGCAACAAATCGTTTTTGTCACTCTCACAGCAAGGACAGTTTCTTCTTACAGTGCGATTTGCTTGTGAAGAGGGCACCCTTTCTCCAGTGAAAAAAAAATGTGCTCCGAGGGCCATAATGACTGCCCTTTCCCTTGGGGTGACAAACCATTGGACATATGCCGGCCGTACCATTTTAAATGAGACGTTACGATAATACAATTGTACACTTTGTTTCTGAAAGTCATCTATGTTCCTTATTCTTGTTCTTTGCGGGTAGAAGGCCTCTGTTTTTCCTCTCCTGGTGTTATTACCTATCTGCAACACGTCATCGAACAAATGACCAAGGCCAAGCTATTGTAGAGAATATTTTATATACTTTAACCAAGGCGAGGCAGCCCAAGAATTTGTGGCCATGAGATACTTCACTATGCCCCTAGTTGATTATAATTGGGGCCTCTCTCATAGACGCAGCCAATACATCAAAGGCTGTATTGCTATGAGGTGTTCTGCATAAGCCAGTTCAAGTTATTTGTGTAGCAGGTGCCCTGGAAAGCCCTGTGGAAAACCCATGATGTTCCTTAGGAATGTGTTTTAAGTTATTTGTTTTGTTTTTAGTTTGATAATGACCCCAAACAGTCACGCTGTACGTCAACAGCATTGCTGATTTAGCCACATAAATTTACAGGGTGTGGTCCATGGGTAATCCACCCAATCTTGCCCCAAATCTCAGGATTGAGCCATTTATTTGTGATGTCTTTATAGTTTTCTGCTTTATATGCCATGACCAGCCCAAATCACTAGAGATCGCCACCCAAAGGAAGCAAAACGATTTGACCCACGCAAGACTTTTCCCTGCTACCAGTATGGCGTTCCCTTGTGGTTTACAATTGCCAACACACTTTAGCTTGATTTCCCTACATTAATTGCCAAGCCTCTTTCTTTCATATAATCAGCAAATCCATCTATCAGTTTCTGAAGGGTGTGTTTTGTCCTAGCCATTAGGACTGCATCATCTGGATACAAAAATGCACGCATCCTTTCTTTAGCTATCCTTGGGACATCACTCACCAAGTCAGTTAAAACATTTGGTAGTGAATTATTATAGAGATTGAAAATCAATGAGGCCAGGACACAGCCTTGTCACACTCCACAGGAGATCTTAAAAGCTTGTGTTTCTTGGCCCTGGTTTCCCTGTCTTACCCTTGCCGCCAGGTTGATATGCATATGGACCAAGATATTTAACATCTCGCCCGGCATTCGCATGGAATGCAATACACTCCAGCGTTTGCCGTGATCAGCGCAAAAAGCAGTCGAGTGGTCCATAAAGGCTAGGTAGATTGTGCCCTTATTAGCACGCACATATTTGTCCAGACCCAAGCCCAATGTGAGATCTGGTCAACTGTTCCAATACCCTCTCAGAAACCATATTGGTACTCCGAGAGGATCCGGTGCTCAGTGACCCAGGCCATGACCTTTTGATGCGTAAACGCCCAAACCACTTAGCAGATGTATCAATAAGTGTGATTGGGCGATAACAGACTGGTTCAGTTCTATCTCCTTTTTTAAATATTGGAACAATGACTGCCTCGTTCCATGATTCTGAATGCCTGCGGGCTCCGGCGCAAAATAAATAGACAAATAAATCTTTAATTGGAGCATTTTATTAAATGCCAAGGTGGCTGCCGGAATCCAAATGACCTGTTCATGCTTAAAAAACCCTATTGGGACAGAATCCGGGCCTGCTGCCCTGCCATTTGTGAATCCAGCAAGTGCTGTCGCTACCTCATCCAATGATACCACCAGATCTGGGGATGCACTATATCTATTGTATGGGGTCACGCTGGCTTTAATGTCATCCAGCTTGTTAATGTCATGATTTGTGTATAATGCCGAAAAAAGGTGAATCCACCTTGCTTCACCCACCAGGTCAACTCGCCCCTTTGCTGGTGTGTTCTTGGGGCATAGACCATCGGCAATCACTTTCCAATAGTCCCTCATGTTCCCCGATAAGGCGGCACTTTCCAGTTTATGCCAGTCAAGTTCCACTCACCCATACAAATACTCAATGATTATTAAATTAACTATCTCAAACCTTCTCAATTTAATCAAAAACGACTGAGAATTAGAATCTTTTAGGGCAGTCTCTTGAGATCTCCTTACAGGGCACATGGTATTTAGTCTGAAGACATGACTTTGCCTTTGAACGCTACTAAAAAGAAATTTGACTTAGAGAAGGAAACAGCCACAGACAGCTGAAGTCCTCTGTGGCAACAAAACACCCTGTGATTCAGCGACGGGGGCCCGTTACATGTAGGCTTACACGTAGGCAGGTCCCCGACACCACATTTTTATCATTTGCACAGCAGAGTGCAAAAAGTGAGGGAAAAAGGTGAGGACAAAAGGCAGTGTACAAGCGTGTACATCACCTGTTGCTCAACCTTCTGCACTCCACCGTGCAATGAATAAACGCTGCCATGGCAGGCAACGTTTACAATTGATCACTATGGAGTCCTCCTGCTTTATGCCAGCGTATAAAGACTCCATAGGAATCCCCAGCATTTGCCCCGGCATAAAAATGCATGCTAGCTCAAATGATGGAGCATTTATAAGGCAGAGAGAATGGGAGCGGCAGAAGCTCGAGTCGCGTTCTGCCCCTCCTTTCTGCCATACAAATGAATGAAAATGAGCAATGATGTGAATGGAAGGTGTAAAAGACTTACACACTGCTTTTACCTCTTCTATTTACGTCACGGCTCCTGGAATATGAGCCCCTACAAATGCAGGTCAGTGCACAGTAGACAACAAAGCAGGCCTGGACTGTGATAAAGGTCCTATTGTAGTCCTCCTTTCTCTCCTGGCTCTCCCCTCGGGTGGTGTGACAACGGGCTGCCAGAAAGCTCCCCCCAGTGGCCTGAGCAGTAAGGCGTGGCAGAAGGCTTTCCTATTTTTTTCTCTTCTGTTTCACAATTGCCCTATAATGTGGTGTCACAAGGCTGTGGCTGAGGGATTCCCTTTTCTATTTCTGTTAGTGTTTTTTCTTCTCAGTCTCCCCACAGCCCCAGGCTATGAGTGGATGTCCGGTGTTCCCAGAGCACTGAAGCAAGAGAACGGACTTCAGTTTCATACCTCGGTGCCAGGAGGTGAAGTTCTGTGAGGGACCTCATCCCCTCGCAGCGCGCGTTGAGGGTAGGCAGCTCTTTGACACACAAGTGCCGTGGACACTGCTGGCAGAAGGCATAGAGACACTCACTGCGACACTAGGAAGGGTCCCAGATACCCCTGGCTTTTCTTTTTCTCTTTACTGGCCACAGATTACTAGTGGAAGCCAAGCAGCAGGTGCCCCCTAGGTGGCCCCCGTCCAGATTTCCTCATATTTGTTTTCTCTCACACTAGTGCAGTTGAAGATGAGGCATGGATCAGAGGTGGACTTCTATGGGCTTTAGAGTCTGTGCACTCCCAGAAGACTGTGTGCATGAAGTTCTCTTTTCTTTGGATCCCCTATGCCCCAGCAAAAGTATTTGATGGGGTGCCGAGGCCGGTCTTCTCTTCCCCCTTATCCTGTGATGACGCACTTGAAACAGGGGCTCTTCCCACTCTGCATTCAGCAGGATCCCAGTGTGGCTCTTCCAACACCAGCAGCTATGCTGCTAGCAGGAGACTGGGGTGCTGACCAACTTCCCCTGCGAAGGTATGCAAACTAGCTGCCTCCTTACAGTGACATCAAACTATACTAGACATAACAGTGGAGGGAAGAGGACAAATGAGTTGCCTTGAATGTCCGATGAAAAGAGGGGCGTGGGCAGTGTGGCTCAGAGGAATGAGGCAGCTTGATGGTGGGTGGACAGCAGAGCAGCAGAACGAAGTAGAGGGGTCGGCACATCCTGCTGCCAGAGACTGACTCAAAGAGACTCAGACAGGACACAAAATCCTTTATCAAAATATCAGTGAACATAAAGGCTACAACTCAGAGGAACATTGCACGTCAAGGCCCTTCAGGTGCCATTATAGAGAGCCTAGGTGTAAAAATACGATGTGTCTGATAGTAGACGACGACGCTGCTTTGTGGAAAAAATGCGAGAACCATAAGGAGCACTGCCTGTCAGTGTTAATATGTTTAAATAGGCCAAGACCATGCTGTGTTTTTGAAGCTTATAACCAGTAAGATAGCTCAATGAGTTAAGCGCTTGCTGTTGAGGTCTCTGATATGATATGACATTTATAACGCACCTATACACAAGTGTTTCAAGGCGTGACGAGGCAAGGGAGGGGGAACAGAGGGAAAACAGATAACGATCTTACTAGGCCAGGTGTCATTCAGATCGAGCAAGTGCAGGGGAAGGGGGGAAAGGAAAGTGCGGGGGAGGGGATGGGAGGGAAAGTGTTCTACATAGGATAATAAATAACAAGACAAATAAATGAACGGCAAGCTGGTGGCAAGTGCAGGGTGAGTGCAGACAAAGTGCAGGTGCGGGGACTGTAGGGATACAGAAAACAGTCCTCAGGTGCAGGGGTTGTCAGGGAGGCAGTGCAGGCGTGCAACTGGCAGAGCATGGGCCCGAGATCAGACGGGTGGCCAGATAAACCTGCAGTAACAGTATCAGCAGGATTTCAGCAGGTGAGAGGGGGAGAGAAAGCAGAAGCAAAGAGGAAGGTTTTAAGGTGCTTTCGGAACCGAAGATGGTTCTCCTCATGTTTCAGTGAGGCAGGGAGGCCCCAGCCGAAGAAAGAGCTCTACCACCAACTTGTTGCTTTGTGAAGCGACGGACCCTGAGGGAGTTGGAAGCGGATGAGCGAAGAGCTCGAGAAGGGAGATATTTAGGAAGAGAGAGTTGAAGATATTGAGGCCCAGGCCCCAGAAGGTTGCAAAGGGTTTTGAACATAATCCTCACAGCCACTGGGAGCCAGTGCAGAGAATTCAGTCCTGGAGAGATACTATCCCTGGGCTTGAGGCCAAGGACAAGTCTTGCAGTCCTGTTTTTTATGAGTTGCAGAGGGCGGAGAGTAGAGGCAGGCAGATTTAGAAAGAGGCGGTTGAGAGAACCAGGGCTCTGGAGACAGTGAGCTTCTGTGGGAAGGAGAGGAAGGGAAGAATGCCTCTGAGTAGGTGGAGATGGTAGTGTGCCTTCTTGGAGACATCGGAGATGTGAGGGGAGAAGGAGAGTGTGGAGTCGAAGATGACCCCGATGTTTTAGCCTCACATTAGGGAGCAGGAGGAGGGCCAAGTGAGGCCGGCCAGGAGCTTGCCCAGGAAGGGAGTGATGGAAATTGGGCGATAGTTAGTCGGACAGGAGGGATCAGCAGAGGGTTTCTTAAGAAGAGGGTGAACAAGGGAGTGCTTCAGGGGGGCTGGAAAGGCTCCAGTGGCAAAGGAGTGGTTGCAGAAGAAGTCAGCCAGAGCAGGTGCCAGGGTGTCTATATGGTCCTTGATGGTTTTGGAGGAACAGGGGTGAACCTGTTTTGACAAGACTTTCATAGATCGGACTTGTCTAGAAATGTCGTCAGCGGAGAAAAGGGGAAAGGCAGAGAAAGAGGGAGGCACGGTGGCCGCAGAAGGGCCAGAGGAAGAGCAGGGAGTAGCAGGAGGGAGGGGAGAGGAGGAAAATGAGGACAGGATGCCCTGAGTTTTAGAGATGAAGTGACAAGCAAGTGCCGTGCAGAGGGCCTGGGAAGGGACAGGAGAGGTAGAGACTGCAGCAGGATTGGCCAGTTCCTTGCAGATTTTAAAGAGTTCAGCCGAGTTGTTAGATGCCGCCGAGACGCAGGCTTGGATATGAGCTCTATTCTTGGTGAGGACACAGAGCCGGTATTGCCTTTGGAGCAGGCGGCAGGCCAGTTTGTCAGAGGATGTACAAGAAGCATGCCATTTCCTCTCAACCACCCTGCACTTGCCTTTTAAGGTGGCAAGGCCTGAGTCGTACCAGGAGTTGCACTTGGCTTTGGGCTTCAGACGGATCCTCATGGCAGGGGTAAGGATATCAAGAGTATCAGATATAGCAAAGTGGAGCGTGAAGAGGGCTGTGTCAGGGTGAGAGTCAGCCAAAGGGGAAGGGGGGTGAGAAAGTGTTGGCAAAAGCCTCAACTGATACGAGCTTCATGGGTCGGATGACCGAGATGGTGGGTGGCAGTGATGGAAGAGGCTTGGCCTGAGGGGTAGAGAGGCTGAGCTGGTAGGAAAGGAAAAAGTGATCACTCCAGGAGAGAGGAGTGGTGAGAGGGATAGAAATGGGAAGTCTGAGATCAGAAAATCCAGAGTGTGCCCTGCAGAGTGAGTCGGGCCAGAGTGGAGAATAGAGAGAGAGAGAGAGAGAGAGAGAGAGAGAGAGAGAGAGAGAGAGTCACAGAGGTTGCGAAAGAGTCCAGAGGGAGGACAGGAGACATCCAGGTGGATGTTGAAGTCACCAAGAAGGAGAAGTTGAGTGGTTGAGGTCAGGAGTGAGGAGGAGAGGTCCAACGACTCAGAGAGGAAGGGGGAAATCTGACCAGGTGGCCGATAGATAGTAGCCACAGTAAGGGAATGACTAGGAGAGAGAGAGAGTCTGCAAACGAGGCACTCAAAGGAGGAGTAGGCATGCGTAGAAATGACAGAGGCAGGAATCCACTTGGGGAAGATAAGGGCTACACCCCCTCCAGAGTGGTTGGACCTGGGCGCGGAGAGGATCTTGTAGTCATCGGGGAGGAGTGTGTCAAAGCTTGTGACAGAGCTGACCATGAACCAGGTCTCGGTGAGGCCGAGGATATCAAGGTCAAGTTCTTCCAGAAGGCGGCAGATGTCAGAGGAGTGTTTGACAGCTGAGCGAGAGTTAAGAGTAGCAATGTGGAGAAGGTTGCCATCCTTGAAGGACTTCTGGGGAGGGGTACAGATCAGAGGTACGCCCCGCAGAGGTGTGGAAGGAACCAGAGAGGGGGAAGAGAGGGAATGAGAGGGCAAGGAAGCCGAGGAGGAGGCAGCGGGGGGAGAGGGGACAGCAGGAGAAGAAAGGAAGTTGATGAGGCGCGGAAGCGTCTATCAAAGAGGTGAAGGTTGGCCTGAGGACCTTGGACCAGGATGGTCCTGTTTGAATAGCCATTAATGATGACCTTAGAGGAATGGAAGTAGGCCAGGAGGGCATCCCACCAGGTGCCACCATTAATGGGAGAAGAAGAGAAAGGAGAGAGCACAGAGACCATGTGTAGAGTCCATAGGTCTGGCGAGGGAACGACAAAGAGGATGTCGGTGAGAGTTGCCTTAGAGGAGGCACTGGTATAGGTGTCGGCGATAGGGAGGCCTGGGTTAGAGACCAGGATATGCTTTTTAAACTTCTTCCTACCAGATTTCCTGAGGAGGGCAGGATAGTCAATAGAGAAGCAGTTAGAGAAGATAGGAGAGATAGAGGGCACCATAGAGAAGGTGGGGAGAGGAGTGAGGGGAATAACAAGGAAGTCGACGTGCAGGGTGAAGGCAGACAAGACAGCGAGAGGCAGAGAGGTAGAGCAATAGGACAAGACGAGACAACAGCACTCAGGATTTAGAACAATCAAAAGCACGTAATTAGACAGGGGGAAAAACCCACCTAAGATTGAGAATCCTGTAAAGAGGGAAAAAGGCCTAGTTTGAACTATGTAATATGAGGTTCTCATACAGTCCAAATTAAAAACCACAGGTGGAACCTACCTGTAGGTGGACGAGGGAAAGCAGGGATGACAGAGGGGTGGTGACTGGCAACTGGCGTACCCTGCGGACACTTGCAGACACTAACAAGGGGGCGCCCTAAGGGCCCTTAGCCATGGGGCTGCCGGGCAGAGGCTGCCCAGGGAAGGTCGGTGATAAGGGAGGTGAGGGCAATCAATTGGGAGGTGGACAAGTAGGAGGGAACAGAAGATGGGGGAAGGGCCAGGAAGGAGAAGGAGACAAGGGAGGGCAGGGACAGACAACAAACAAATAAAGTTCACAAATCACAGTATCCCCTAGTACACTACAAAACACAAGCCCCGGAGGGCGGCAAATATTTCAAATCAGGTGCGCTGCACTCACCTCGCTCGACCCAGATGGAGAATGTGTGATCAAGTTCAAATCCCGACAAGACCAACTCAATTTTTCATCTGTCTGAGTTTGGAAATCAATAGCAACTTTAGCTGGGTAATAAAAACAATATATAAAATTTCTTTGCACAGTGCTTAGGCAAATGCCCTAGTGAAATTAGAAATTATTAGAAATTCTCTCACCATATCGGCCCGGCCTTTATGCAATATAAGAATTGACCTACTAGCTCAGAATGCGATTGCATATGTGTTGCTCAATCTAAAAAGCAAACTAGATTTCAAGCACTTGCTGGTTGCAGTACAACTTTCACCATCTACCCTGGGAGTGATAGCTTCAAAAGTTTGTGAGTGAAGCCGTGCCTCCAAAATACCTATGGCTTTCATGGCCTCAGAATCGCAAACATAAATAAGAGTGTTTATTTACGTTTTGCCACAAGAGGGCAGCAAAGTCACGATTAAAGCACTCAAGTGTTTACAACAATTTGCAAGGGCTATCCCCGTGGAAGTGATAAACACAGAAATGAACGCGGCGGAACGTGGATTATTCAATGCACAAATATGTGGGAAATTGCACATCACCCGCGTATGACTATTTCACGTTCTGCAGAAAGGCAGCAAGGTATCACACTGGGTTAACAACCCTATGGTCAAACTCCATGTGAAACACAGATCACAGGTGAGGTAGAGACTGGAAAGAGTTAACCAAATGGGTACATCACACATGGGTAATCATGGCATGTTTGTTACAGCTTCGTAAATGAATGAGGCCGATTACTGCCACCTCTATAAAATACGCGTATATTATTTTATAATTTAATTCATTATATGGCGAGCTATTATAATCTGAAAACCATTAATTTAGGGCTAACAAAACTAACAAAGTCAATAATAAACCTGGATCCCAAATGTGTTAGAAAAAAAAATGGCAAACCATATACGTTTAGCAATTTGTTTGTAATACAGTCACTATTCTCAAGGTGTCACTATAGTTCTTTACAACACATAGGAGTTATTAAAGGTAATGTTGCAGTACTAGTCATCTCCTTCAAAGCAAGTGTTACTTTCCTGCAATGTAATGCAGAGTCTTATCATGTAATGTTCAGACTTTGATCCACTGAATTCCCAGACAGCCCATAGCGCTTCGAGGCCTCAGCAAAGGCAGTTAGGCGCTATAAAATGTCACAGTATTACCAAAACAATCATGCACCACAGAAGCGGAAATGTTAGCACTTCAGTTGAATTGTTCTTGTGGCATTTCAAGGGAGGGCTGGTTTACAGTAAAATTCCTCGAGCAGACATTTAGCAAAGGATCCAATGTACTAGATATGTAAAAAATAAAACTAGATATAAATACATAAAAAAATAAACAGCACAATGCAGCTAGTTCGCAGGATAAAAAGGGGAAAAGAATCCAAAGCCATGTGCCGCAGGTGTTTGGTGTGTTCCTGGAGGCGCCGCCATGTTCTTGGACAGTAGCCCAATCAGCCCTGCGGCGCTGACGGGGACCTACACAATGGATTATGGAAAATGTTCGGATCATGACCAAAATATTGAACTAAAATGAACTATACATTTGCTACCTGGGTTATGGTGTCCACTCATGTCCTAGGCCAAACAGGCGTGGACGGCGGGGGTGGCCCCCCGGGTTGCCGTTTGGGTGGATATTTAGCCCAGCCTTGGGCATTGGACTGTCCGGCTGGACATTGGATTATGCAATTTACCCTAGATCAGCTCATACAGCCACTAGGCCAACCATGGCAGCTCAAGGTCATGGTAAGCGATGATGGATGATGTACAAGACCTGTGGGGTCCCAGTCAGAATCTTAGTGGATTTTTCTGTAATAAAATGCAGCCTGTCTACCTCCAAAATCTGTGTAATATCAATTTGTATAATGCAATGTGTGTTTTATAAAGACATGGGCATATACAAGTGCACCCCTCTGGGTATGTGCACAACTGAGGCACGCCGCTGTCATGCAAGCCATACAAGTTGTTTGAAATTGAGACAACAAATGATAAACTAAAAAAGGAGCCTTAATGGTGAATCTTAAGAGGCAGAAAAAAGTTCCAAAGTGAAAGAACTTGAGAGTGTGCTAGATTTGAAGAACAAGGCATGACCAAATCAAACTTGTGAAACAGGTGGAGGGCCAGAAACAGTGGAAACGTGTGATGCTATGGGGTGAAGGGGAGTGCAAGAAAAAGGTGGGGTAACCTGAGAATATTCTAAAAACAGAGAAAAGGAAAACGCGAAGTAATGAAAGCGTGGGAGATATGCAAGAAACTAGCAAGGATGGGAGAAAAGAATATAAGCAAGAAGCGGGGTGACAAAAGACAAAAATATGAGGCCCTGACATCAAATAAGGGAACAGAAAAAATAAAACGTTCAAAATGTTGGCGGGAAAATAGCGAAAAATGTGAAAACATGATGTCATATTAGAAAGAGACAAGGAGCAAAAGTCAAATAATACGTAACTGTTAGTTGCCATTTCTAAAGCGCTTGTCTGGTTTTTAGCACTATCGGCTGTGCTGGAAAACAGTGCTGCACTGACCTGGCATTCCGGGCTGAGGTGCAATATTGTGAGAAAAACTGGATTTCTATTTTAATTACAATAGAGTGCTTGGATTACCATTTATAATTGGGCATTGCATGAAGACTTGCAAATCACAGCGGGAGAAAAGTGTTACTGCTTAAGGTTATTGTCTGGGTGTAATGACGCACGCAACGCCTGTGTCACGTGATGAAGAAAGGTGCACTGGGTGATGGCAAGTGAGAGAAGGGGTGGAGCGTAGGGAAGTCTGTGCATTCAGAGAGAGGACAAGAACAGCAGCAGTACCTTAAACAGTGGTCCCGTGTTCCTGCACAACACTGTATAATGTAATTAAATAAAAGAGACTGGTACAAACCTTCCTTCTGTTGCAGCCCATTAGTTTATGTCAGGAATCCACATGTTCATAGTGGCTATCGACATTGGGATTAAGAAAGCATAAATAAAGGAAAGATAAATACGTCATGAGGAACATAGAGCAAATGGAAGCAGCACTGTCGAATTTGATGCATAGCCCAGGTAGGCCAATAACACCATGGCAACAATGGCCTCACAGATTGAAAGTGAAGCTTCAGGCCTTCAAGGAACAAGTGAGACAAGGAACGCAGCAGTGGAAATTGCCTGACCTCCAGCGTACATGGGACGCTACACTTGTCATGTTGATGTCTCCTAGGGAACGGGGGTGGGAGAAGGGAGGGAAGTGATGCAAGCATGGGAAGTGACGTGGGAGTGGGCGGGGAGTTGGGGCGGTTCGAATTTGTAGGTGAAGAAAGGAAGACGTGTTCCTGAAGCTCCCCGTGTCCGTGTCTTTACTGCGCCACGGCGTGCACAATCCAAGCGAACGCTTCACAATGGCGACGAGGAGGTGAAGTGGTGAGCGAGGCCGTCCTCAGGGGAGAACCAGCCTTGCCCTCGCCTACAGGACACAACACGTGTGAGGAGGAGCAGATGCGCGGGCACGCTCCATCGGCAGCACACGCAACACCTTTCAAGCTGCCTGGGCTGCACTGGTGACCGGGTGAGTCACGTGGGGCCGCCGTGTACCTGACGGAGAGGAAAAGGATACTCTGCAGCGGCGCTGAGCTGCGACGCGTACAGGGAAGCACAACGCATGTGCTACACCCGGCCCCCGAAGCCAACGGATAGAGTGCCACGTGCGCCGCTCACAATAAGGGTGAGGCCCCACTGGAAAACACATGTGTGGATAATGAGCCCCACCACAGCTGGTGCGGTAGACAAGCTTTAAGGGAACTTGGACACTCTGATGGTACTCGTGCCACTTGGCGGCCATCCAGCCCTCTCACCAGCCGAGGCCACACCCTGCAAAGGAAGGGGAGGCCTATAAGGGACACCACCCAAGAGCAACTACGGATGGTGATCGTGCCCCAGCGGCGGCCATCAAGGAGAGGAAGAACGCGTTAAACAGCCAGAAAAAGCCAGAGACAGTAAGTAAAACCCCCACTGTGCAGAAATGTCGGGCCAGGATGATGGGCAAGAGGCACAAGCTCATGGAAATGGGCCCCCAGCCCCGGTGGCGCCTACACCAGATCATGTGCCCTACTACTTACCAGACACCCTGGCAGCCCAGATGCCAGGTGCATTTGATGTAACAGACACCAGTAATATGGGTCCCAGATGGACCAAGTGGATCCGAGATTTTTACCTGTTCATGGGAGCCACGGGACCAATCGCAGACGCCAGGCAAATATGCCTACTAAAACTGGCGGTTGGATACGTCACACGGGACATCATCGATGAAATGCCCCTAGACTCCATAGACTCGATTCAGGACCTCAAAGATGCGTTAGCAGCATACTTCGCTCCAGACACCAACGTGGATTATGAAAGACACTTGTTCCACAGCACCAAACAAACAAAAGGTGAAACAATGGACGCCTATGTCATGCGCCTACGCACCAAGCTAAAACACTGCGACTTCGCAAACTACTCAAACACTGAGGCGGTGAGATCACAGATCATCTCAGGATGCGAGTCTCAAACATTCCGCAGAAAATTGCTTCAAAAATCCCGCACCCTGGAGGAAATGCTGGCACTAGCAAGTGTCGAAAGAGCCATTGACTGCCAAGTAGAGAGCTTTGACCACACCAACCCAGGGGAAAGCGTGAACAGACTGCAATTAAAAAGAAAAAATGAAGAACTCTTCTGCTACAAATGCGGGTTCGAATACCCACACGAAGGGACATGCCCTGCGATTGGACAACGCTGCACCTCCTGTGGCGAAGAAGGGCACTTCAAGGCCGTATGCAGACTGTTTCGAGACCGAGGAAGAGACCGACCTAGAGACAATCCATCCAGGTCAAAAGGCCGGAACATGGGGCCGTCAAATGCCTTCCCAACCTCTAGCACACAAAGCACCCGAGTCAACCCACCCCAGACCAAAGGGACAGAGACTCAGGAGTGGACCGGCAGAAGAGAGAGAGGAAAGAAAGAAAGAGATTTGTGATACGCGCAAGACCCGAACGCAGATCGAGACGCAATGTACGATATCTGGTGGAACAATCCCCCACAGACTCTGACCCCAGCTCGTCAGGGAGCGACCAGAAAAAAAAGGCCTGTGTCTACGCCCTAGGTAACCCCACGGCATCAGCTCATAGCCCATAACTCTTCATAAAGCTCAATGTGAGGCCAACAGAGTTTCTCATAGACACCGGGGCCACAGTAAACGTAGTAAGCGAGAACGTCTATGCCGACCTACCTCAAAAACCCAAGCCACATCCAGCGACCGTCGACATATACGCCTACGGAGCCAAGACACCCCTAAAGTGTCTGGGACAATTCAGTGGGCTCTGTCACTACAATGGACACCAAATGAATATACCAATACATGTCCTGGCAACAGAGACGGACAATGTCTACGTCGTAAGCTTCAAGGCGGCTGCCGACATGGGTCTGATCCACATTCTATACAATATAATGGTCCACAAATACATAGACCTGGTCGAAATGATCAACAATCTGTACCCCAAAATATTCAAGGGAATCGGCAAGCTAAAAAAAGGCCAATCAAACTCCACGTAGACAACACCATACACCCAGTGGCCCAACCGTACCGTAGAATTCCAGTTAACATCCAAAAGAAAGTCGAGGAAGAACTCCACAAACTCTTAGAACAGCACTTCATTGAGCATGCCACGGGCCCTACCATGTGGGTCTCCCCAATCGTCCCGGTTCCCAAAAAGGGATCTGAGGCCCTAAGACTGTGTGTGGACATGCGGCGCCCGAATCAAGCCATCCAACGGGAGAGACACCCAGCGCCCCGCATCACAGACATGATTCACCTATTAAACGGGGCAAAGGTCTTTTCCAAACTCGACCTGCAAAAGGGCTACCACCAACTAGTACTATGCCCCGAGAGTAGGAACATAACAACATTTGTCACCCATGTTGGCCTGTTTAGGTACAAAAGACTAAGTTTCGGGGTGTCCTCGGCGGTGGAAATTTTCCAGGTCGAGGTACACAACGTCATCAAACACATCCCGAATGGTCTCAACTACAGCAACGACATCTTGGTGTTTGGAAAAGATGTGAACAAACATGACGAAACCCTGATGAAAGTATGCAAAGCCCTGAACGACGCCAACCTCACCTTGAACAGGGATAAGTGTCAATTTCGCAAAAGCACTCGTAAGTTCTTCAGACATGTCTTCTCGGAATCGGGAATGAACCCAGACCCTCAGAAGGTAGCGGCGCTAAATGATGCCTCTGCCCCAGCCAAAGTGTCAGAACTTCGGTACTTCTTGGGCCTGGCCAGTTATTGCAATCAATATATCCGAGACTTCGCGTCTGTCAGCGAGCCGCTGAGACATCTAACACATCAGGATGTAACATTCAACTGGACCGATGACTGCCAAAAGGCATTCAAAATCATAAGGCAAAGGGTCGCGAAAGCAGAAAACATGGCATACTACGACCCCAAAAGGACGACTGAGTTAACAGTCGATGCCAGCCCCGTGGGTCTGGGCGCTATCCTGGCACAAATTGACCCCAAGACCCCTCTCAGAAGCACATCGTGGCCTACGCAAGCAGGAGCCTGTCCACCACCGAACAGGCGTACTCTCAAGCAGAGAAAGAAGGGCTCGCCGTCGTATGGACGTGTGAACATTTTCACCTGTTCCTGTATGGGAAGCCGTTCTGAGTCGTCACTGACCACCAAGCCCTACTATTCCTGTATGGAAATCCGCAGGCCAAGATGCCTCCCCGAATCGCCCGGTGGGGTCTGAGATTACAGGACTATGCATTTGAAATAATACACAGACCAGGGAAAGGGGAAAACCCCGCAGACTTCCTGTCTAGGAGACCACAGGGGGGGTGCGCACCCAAACCCTCCGTAGCTGACAGATACCTTAGGTATCTCATCCACCAGACCACGCCAGAGGGAATTAACACGGAGACACTCCGAAAACGACCTAGCCTGCCGCATCATATGTGAAGGTCTAGAATCTGGTGGACTGTGGCGAAGGGCCAAGGAAAGGGGAAGAGCCGCTGGGGACAAAGTGAGGGAGGACGTGGAACGCCTGATACAAGTAAAATATGAGCTAGCACTGTCCGAAGACCAACTGCTGCTGAAAGACTTCAAATTGGTAATACCCAAGGCCATGAGAGCAAAAGTCATCGAGCTCACTCACGAGAATCATCGGAGCATGGTATCCACCAAACGCATGCTCAGCCAAAAGGTGTGGTTACATGGACACCATGGTAGAAGCATCGCTGAAGGAGTGTCCCACATGTTTCCTCATTACACCAAACCGTCACCCGGAACCACTGGTCATGTCCGCACTCCCACAAGAAATATGGGAGGCAGTCGCAGCTGACTTCTTTGGACCTATTGAGGGAGGAAAATATGTCCTGGCCGTAATGGACGAGTTCTCAAGGTACCCTGACGTCCAGCTGATATCCTCAACGCAGCTCATCATGTCATCCCCGCTTTGGATCACATCTTCTCAGCCTATGGAGTACCAAAGGTACTCAAGACTGTCAACGGACCTCCGTTCTGTGGCCATCAGTTTGCCCAATTTGCCGAATATCTAGGATTCCACCACAGGAAGATCACTCCACCATGGCCTCAAGCCAATGGCATGATTGAAAGTTTTATGGCGAACCTCAAGAGAGCTTTGCAGGTTGCCCGGCTAACAGGACAGCCCTACGAACAGGTCCTAAACCAACTCATGAGAGGCTACCTAGGGACACCCCATAGCACCACATGGAAGACCCCGGCCGAACTAATGTTTGGGCGGAATACACAAACGCGAATCCCTCAGGCCGATGCAATCAACCCACCCCCTGCTCTTGACCCGGAGGTGCGAGAGCGAGATGGGGCGGCAAAAGCCCGAATGAAGGAACATGCAGACACTCATCGGCGGGCACAAGCGGCCCACATAGAGGTAGGAAATGTGGTGGCCGTCAGGCAGCCCATGACACACAAGCACACCTCGCCGTTTTGCGAAGAGCCTTTACTTGTCACCCAGAAGAAGGGCTCCATGATCACCGCACAGGGACCACAAGGGTCAGTCACGAGGAATTCTTCCCACTTTAAGGAACTTCTGCAAACGGGAACCAGGCGCCTGAGTGGGAAGGTACAAGCTCACTTGGACTACAAATCTGATAATCCCTATCAGGGTGACCAATGGGACTCTGAAGAGTCGGAACCGGATGTAGCGATGGAGAATGCTGGGACTGGACAATCTCCGGCAGGGAGCACAGCCCACCCGCAGAGTGCCCGGAACAAACCTCGCCGGTGGATCGAGGAAACGGACTAGTGGTCCACCAGATCGTCGCCTGTTGCGAAGAGTCTGGTAACTGTTCAAAATGGGGGGAGATGTCACGTTGATGTCTTCTAGGGAATGGGGGCGGGAAAAGGAAGAGAAGTGATGCTAGGATGGGAAGTGACGTGGGAGGGGGGCGGGGAGTCGGGGCGGTTCGAGTTTGTAGGTGAAGAAAGGAAGACGTGTTCCTGAAGCTCCCCGTGTCCGTGTCTTTACTGCGCCACAGCGTGCGCAATCCAAGCGAACCCTTCACAACACTCTGTACACACTGGAGAAAGCTGGGGTAAAACAGATTCGGCAACCAGTTCCCAGATGGGCAACTCTTGACGATATACACTTGGCAGGAAGGGCATAAGAGTACACCCGCAGAGGTACTACAGTTCAGTTCTCCAGGCTGAGGGCCGCTGTCTCAAAGCGATGGGAGTGCTGTCCAATTCATAATGAAGCTCGAGGTTACTAGCCTCCCTGTATACAATTATACAAATCAGTGGGTAAACGGGCCACAGAATTGGGCATGGAAATCCCAAACAAATTGTGGGGGAAGATGTGAGCTCTCACTAAGAATGTATCATTGAACTCAAGATTTAAGCAAAGTCAATTTAAAACCTTGCATATGCTGCACTATACCGACAGTAAGTTCAAGAAAATGTATCCTGACCCGGAGGGCAGATGCCCGCAATGCACATATGAGAGCATGGTCTGCCTCCACATGCTGAGGAGCTGCCCATGACTCTCAGAGCTCTGGAGTCAGGTCTATACTACCGTGGCTGAAGTTATAGATGCACACCTGGAGCCGCCACCCATGAGTGCCCTTTTTGAGATCTGGAGCTCAGTCCCAGAAAGGAGTAAAAGATCCTTCCTGAATATGGGATGTATGATTGCCAAGAGATGTATCCTCAAGAAATGGAGAGACTACCGCCCCCCACTCGCGAAGGATTGGCTGAAAGAGCTAGCACGGACCATTGATTGTGAGGAAGCATTCATTTTAACACAACCTGTGACTTCTGGACCCAGAGATACCTTGTGTGAGGTCTGCGTGTTTCTGTCGCAAAACCAAGCTACTATGTAGTTGTCTCTACTGAGAATGATTTATCAAAAAGGGCACCTGGTTGATGCCTTACTCTGCCCAGGCGGGTAACATGGTAAAAAGAACAAAATTGAGTAAGGACATAAGAGTTACTGCTGAAAACCTAGATGAAAACACTCCTAAGAAAAAACCACCTATGAGTAGTGGAGCTTTTACTAATATGAATAGTTGTGACAAATATTTTGACAAGACAATTTTGTGAGCTGCAATAGGGTTTTAATTAGCTTGCAGCGGGTGTTTTCAATACACATAATTTTGAGCAAAAGATACATCAGCCAGTGTACATTTTAGAGGTTAAGTAACCAGTTTGTCGGGTACAAATGCTGGATATTTGTAGTATCAATCAGTTGCTTCTACGTCCACTAAGGTGTCCTGGGAAGGAGACCAGCGGACTTAGTGATGTGATAGAATATTTAGTGACGGATAAATTGTCAGAACAAATGAGGGGTTGAACAACAACAACACACAAAAATACAGAGGGTCAACACGACAGTGTTTCGGCCAGGAAATGAGCTAGTTGAGCTCTGGTGGAACAGCCTTCATCAGGACAATATGATTCCAAGGGCGGAGGTATCTTTAGAAGTCGGATCTTTGGAGCAGAGTGGCTCGGAGGGAAACAGTGTCCAAATACACTGTGAGGATTACAAGGTCTTAGGTTGGCCCGATCCTATAGGTAACCTGAGGCTGGATGTTCCATCAGGTGAGCGTACGGTAACGCTGTGTCAATCCGCCAAGGTGGATGACTCGAGGTTGGAGAATGAGTGTCTGCAGCTGAGTGTCTGTAGGCAATATTCGCTCACCCACCTGCACTCAACGAGCGGCTTTCTGTGGCACACTTCCACAATACGGGCACCAAAATGGTATCATATATGTGCACCACATTAATGCACATTATGAAGTGGAGCAGTGCCACAAGAATACCAGTGTTAAATGACAGGTACTGAATGTGCCAGTTGCTAGGTTGGTACCCATCCTAGCAACCACCACATATATTCAGAAAGGATGGATGGCGTACTGTGTTGTCTCTACTGAGGTTATAACGTCATGACTGCATTGTGGGTACCAACTCTGTTAGGCAGTGAGATGTTGTGAAATTATTTCTACTTTGATGTATAATTGCTACCAAAATGTGTTTGTTGAGCATAAATAAAGTTTAAAAACAGAAATAAGGAAATGAGGAACAAGGCACATTTCTAATGTTGCCTGTTGAAAAAGGAAATGATGTTTCCTACATAGAAATCCCGTATGAGGAGGCACTCAGATGAATGAATAAAAGCTTTCAAAACGGAGAGCACTCAGACACAGACTGCCTTATTATGAGAGAAAACAAGGAGCGAATGAACCTGTTGATGATTCCCTAGCATTCGCCTTGGAAGCAAGACAACACAGAGCGACACAGGTTCGATCCCCGGTCCGCACTTAGAAACCTCTGGGTATTAAGCGCGTTATAAATAACAAATTACACTCAATGAGGGAGTTAGCAAAAGACTGCAATTTTGAAGACACCCTGGATGTCATGTTAAGGGACTCCATCCATAAGAGTCAGAGTTGGATGCAAGGGCTTAAAAATGCAAGAGATAATGCTGAGGGAAGATCCCGCATTGGAAGATGTGCTCAAAATAGGGTATAGTGTGCATTACACCAACCAAAAGAACAAAAACAAAGGATAGAGAAGGACGTGTAAATACATGAAGTAAAGTGGAAAACAACCAGGACGTAGGGAGGCACCAGACCGATGAGCAGTCAAGCAGGAAGAGAATACGGCCATGAAAGAGAAACAAGGTACCAAAGAAAGCAATTCAGGTATGGAGTTTGCAGTCACACGGCAAACGACAAAGAATGTCTGACACAAGAGAAAAAAGTGCACCAAATTCGAGAAAATTGGCCACTTTGTCAGAGCATGCAGAAGCATGACCATGAAACAGGCAGTCACAGAAAACAGTGATAGCAAAGAGTCTGAAGCAGAACAGTAACAAAAAAAGCAATAAGAGTGATGAACATTAAACTCTTAAAATGGAAACAAAAGATTGAGAAACCATATTGCAAAGTGTTGATAGATGGGAGCAGCTAAGGATGAAGGCTGACTCAGTGTCGGACCTTACTCTGATGTATGAAGAAAACTACAAACAAATGCAGACAGGAGAACAATAGAGATTGGAAAACACTCCTATGAACCCCAGAGCCTACAGTAGGCAGGAAAATCAACCTAAAAGGGCTCTTCAGAGCAGACATACAATCTAAGGACTGGAAAATAAGGGGAAGTGTGCATGTCACTCAAGTAGGAGATGCACTCTTGGTATGGCTGCATCAAGCTGATTTTGAAATCAAATTAGATCCAAATGTGATAAAGGTTAGGTCATGGCGGTGACTAACAGGAGAAACACCAATCTACTAAAGGAGTATATTGAAGTATCCATGGACACAGGGCCTGATTCTGATGTGGGTGTTAAGTACCGAAAAGGTCAGAGAAAGCATTAATAACCTTTTCGGTGCTTAAGACCTAGAATGAAGGTGGCGCATTCTTCCGAAGTCAGAATGAATGTGCCACTTTCAGAATATATGTGGTGGTTGCTAGGATGGGTACCAACCTAGCAACTGGCACATTCAGTACCTGTCATTTAACACTGGTATTCTTGTGGCACTGCTCCACTTTATAATGTGCATTAATGTGGCGCACATATATGATACCATTTTGGTGCCCGTATTGTGGAAGAGTGCCACAGAAAGCCGCTCGTTGAGTGCAGGTGGGTGAGCGAATATTGATGGGTGGGTTGGTGGGTTGGTAAATATTAATGTAATTTGTGGGTAATTTGCTATCTTATTACTTTCTGAAAGGGTTTATGAAATTGGTTTACAAGACCTTGCAACTTCCAATAGTTATACATTATGAACATGACATGATGAAGCAAATACACTGCACATGACCAACATTCTTCCTCAGGTTATTCCATTGTAGGATGTGCAAAACGCATGCTGGAACATAAAGTACAGTGCAAGGTGCCGCCGTGTTCTCGGATGCACTTTCTCAAAATAATGAATATCTCTTTATTGAACGAAAATGCTGCAGAGAATTTACAATCCGCCCATTGTCTACACAAACAGGTCGTGCACTCCGAGGACGCCCAGGACTACTTAATAATGGTGGGGGAGCCTTGGCATCCAAATTTGCTGAAGTGATTCATGCATTTTAGCATGCTCACTGCGCCAACATTAGAATCGGGCCCTCAGTGCAGGCGCTGAAGGGCTATGCACATTAGATCAAGCTTTGTGAAGGAGCCATACCACAGAAAGTGAGACCAGTTGCATTGTCAATGCAGGAAGAACTACAGAATTTAATAGAGAGCCTAATACATTAAAAATTGATAGAAACAGTAAAAACAACAGAATGGATAAACCAAGTAAAGATAACAAGAATGAGTGGATCAGACAAGCTGAGAATGTGCATGGATCTCAGGGCACCAGGAAGCAGTGAGCAACAATTTCCCTCTATCAAACCTAACTGAAATGATGCCGTCACTTCAAGAAGATGTTTTCCAAGCTGGACATACCAAGTGTTTATCTTCGGGTGACAATATACCCCAGATCCATAAGCAACTGACAACATTTTGGCACCATTTGGCACAACAAAACAAAACAGGACCAGATCAAGTAAGTCCATTCTTTCCTGGACTCAAAATGTATATTGCAGCACGCTAAAGTAGAACGAGCCCTTTTAATGATGGTGGATGCTTCTATCCCTCTCTGTTTCCCAGATTTTTTTTCTACTTTCCATGATGAATAGCAAACCTGCGCGAGGTAGCAATAGTGTGCAGCCTATCTAAAAGAGAAAGGAGAATTTCTGAGTCAACCAGCTACTTTTTCTAAATCTTAATGCAGTTTTTAGTGAGAACATTTCAGATAAAAGATCACCTATCTACCTTGGCTGAACCCTGTTGGGATGCAGATGCAACGCCCTAAACTTGTAGGGAAGTACAAACTGCAGAAGTTCTATTAGCATGGAGATTTACACCCATATTCATGGAATCATTTGTGTGAAAAAAACGCAGATTTGCACGGCTTTCTGCCTGAAAATCCCTGTTTGAAGTATGGGGATTTTCCGGCAGAAAGGCGCGCAAATATGCGTTTTTCACGCAAATAATTCCATGAATCAAGCACTTAGTCATTTTCAATGTTAGTATTTCTGTCATTTCTGTCATTTCTGTCATTTGCTGCAAAGTTTCAGGTCACTTTCAAATGGGATTTAGGTTTGCTTTAGTTTTGCCACATTTTAGAGAGCACTAAGCTACCAAGCATGTTGTGGAATGATGGGCAGCAAAGATATTGTTACTGGTTTCCATTAGCATAAGGGTTTCTTGCCACATTAGCCAGGGTCATTTTGAACTGTGCCCCATGAGAGTGTGTAGCTTTCTGTTGTTTAGGGCACTAGGTTGCAGTTCTGAGCCTCTGTTTTTCCATTTAATTAAACTGTATTCCTGCTTCCCCCAGCAAGCGTTCAGCATGCCAATTTCTGTGGAGGAAGGCTGATGTGCAGCACACATATTATTATTGCAGGGCCTAGCTGTTCTCAGTAGCTTTTAGTGAAATGTATAATACCGCCTTGTATTCTCAACAACAGATAAAATACAATAGTTGTGAAGGACATATTTTGGTGTGAACGAAGCCTTGGAAGGCATGGCCAAAGCGTCAAAACTAGATAGTGGTCATACTGCCCCCTGGGGAGTGTTGGGATAACTGTGTCTGCATTAGAATGGCTATGTAGTGTCAATCTGGAAAAATGAATACTCTTCATTTGAATGACAGACGTAACTTGATGGCCATGGGCCAAGCGTTTTATGCACCGAATTATAGAAATATCAACTGCTATGCTTGACCAACAAGCGGCCATTTTAAATGTAGCAAGAATCGCCATTTTGCTTGTTAACCATTGCTCATTGTTTTCTGTCTAAAACTGCTTTGCAGCTTGCAATTCATGTGAACTCTGCTTAGTCTGCTCAACTGTTAACATTGTTGTCTGAATATGGAAGGACAAGGTCGCGGGACTGAAGAGTTCGTTGAAACTCCTCATGAGTAGCCCAGAGAGGAATGCCCACGCTCTGTAGCCTTGGGAGAGAGCTTCAGGGCATTTAATCACTTCACAGCTGCCAGCCAGTCTCGTACGATGGTAGAATATGTTAGAATAAAAACAGCTAAAGGCTTGAATTATGCTTTTCCTACGGCCCCCCCTCGCAAAGCCCTTTAGAACGTGTCGGCTCCCAGGACGCGAATAGTACCTCATAGATAGCAAAGCTTGGAATGTGGCTCTTCCCCCGTGTGCAGCTTGCTTCCAAGAACAGAACCACCATTCTGTTCTGTTCAACAACTAAAAGATGCCTCCGCACTTTCTAATTGCACATTGTTAATAGAATAGACATCGAAAGTGTCATAATCGTCATACTCGTCGGATATGTCCATCGTCATCCCGAATTCAAAGGAACTTAAAAAAGAGGGGTGTTAAACATGACATTGCTGATTGTATGATATGCATTTTGTATATATGTAACTGATGTACGTAATTCGCTCTCTTGCGTCCCTCGAGGTCTAGGAAACTCATGTCGCGGGGCGTGAGATCAGAATTGGCCAATTGATACTATTTTTTGCTTGCAATAAACCCTAGCATTGGGAATTTGAACCTTGTGTCTGGCGCATCATTTCGTGTATGGTTATTGCCTTGTTTTCATAGCACGAGGGACCCCTAGGGGCCCCTTTCAAGATGGCGCCCGAATAGGGACCCTCCCCCACTTGCACCATCGTATACGTTGTAACGGAGTAAAGGCGGAAGAACGGCGAGGACGGGACGGTCGAGCCGGGATCAAGAAGTGTACAGGGCGCCCTGTAGAAGTGAGGAGAGATTGCTTCCGCAGATCTGCACACATCTGATCCCTGATCGACGTACCGGGCCAGAGGGCAAAGGAGGCGAGGGTCCCGAGACGAGGCAGAAGACAGAGAAGCACAGACACGACATTGGGAGAGGTTGCGTTAGGACAGGCGACTTGTTTTATCAGGTGAGTCATTCCCCGATTCAAAGAAAAACCTGATTTTTGGTAGAGTGTTGATTTTGCAAATTCAAACGTCCAGGTAAAAGTTAGCGAACCAAAGGGGAAGGTTAAAGAAACATGCCTGGAGTACTGTCCACTTTAGCGGGGCTTTTCAGCTGCGGTAGACAGTCCTTGGAATATGGCCAAAGTGCACCGCCTGGAGGAACGCCGGCTTATGACATGTATGCAAAATATGGTGTGGGTGCGATAATATTTTGTGAAATTTGGCATAGGCAAACTAGAAAGCAACCCGACCATCAGTGGCCGATTAATGGTAGTTTTGAGATTGGGAGGATAGATAACCTAGAAAGGGTGCTAATTAGAAAGAAAGCACAACCTGCAGCTTTTGAGACTGTCAAAGATTGGAGGAGGGAAGCAATGCTCCGACTTAGGAGTAGAGAGAAGCATGCACGTAGGCACAAAACGAAGCCTGAGGTAGCAGAAGAAAAGAAAGAGGAGGAGTGGACGGCAAGTCTAAGACGGGAAGGGAGACGTGACCAGATGAACATAGAAAGAATATACCCGCAGCGGGAACTACACATAGCAGACGAATTAATGGAACATTTGTTAACTAACACGGGTCGAGGCCCAAAACCAGAATCGAAACCAAACACGCCAGCAGTGACTGCGCAGGCCCAACCAGTAGCTCTCATACCCCCTGCAGTAGCCCAAGCACTTCCCCTCACGCAAGCGTTAACCCAAGGCCCACCCACAGTGCGATCACTCCCACAAGTGCAGACCGCGGACACACAATTTCCCAGCATCCAGGAAAGCCCTTCACAGATGCCACCTGTGTCACTTGTCCCATCCGCACCTCCCGCTCCAGAGACAGATTCAGCATCATCCGCCCCTCCTGAAGTCCAAATTGAGACCGGGGAGGCGAGAGGTGGGGCTGAAGGAACAGGATTTGGACGGGTAACTCGAAGAGCGATCAGCAAAGAAAGAAAGATTGAATTACGGAAAGAGGCAGAAATGTACATAGAAGGAAATCATGAGACGGCAGCATTGGCCTCATTGTATGGGTACCGAAGAAGCGACGAGAGACAGGTAGTGTTGGAATGCATGGGGGAAATTTTGGTGGGAGAATGGAAAAAGATACTCGGGAATTTACCGCCACAGCGATTGTTAGATTTGAATAAGTTAGCACGCAGTGAGCAAAGAGATGAGGATGTAAGAAAACATGTGCACAAACTCATTGAAGTAAAAAATGAAATGGAAGACAGATATGCTGAGATGTTTGCTACACCTGAGTATAGTAGAGAGTATATTAAGAAAGTTAGGAAGGAGGCGTCAAGGTTGAATATGAAAAAATCATGCCCGAGAGTTTTTCCAGGTGGTACAAAGCATTTGCCGGTACCGGGACAAATAGGTGATAAACAAAGATTGCAGGTATTGGTAGGGGAAACAATGCGATGGATGTCGAACAAAAGAACGTCAGTAAAGGAAGTAAGTGAGATATGTAATGGGTACCTATTGGAGATGAGAAAAGAAGTGATGCAAACGATAGTAAGGGTGTTACTGCAGCAGGTCATTGGATACAATAGAGGTAGAGGAAATGCACAAGGCAGAGGAAATTTGAATAATATATAATATGCATGGGGTGTCATTGGGATTAAATCAATGTGCGTATTGTAAGGAGGAAGGACACTGGCGAGCGCAATGCCCGCACCTACAGAATAGAGGTGGGTTTGGTCAGAGAAGGCCTCATAGAGGACATCAGGGGTCAAACGGCCCAAGCAGAAATAACATGCAGCAGCAGCAGGGATGTACCAATGGAGGTACTCAAACCCAATCCTATGGTCAAAACCAAGCGCAACAGAACCAGGCATTGAACCAAAGTGTTTCGAACCAAAATAAGGGCGGGCAGGGCCAACAGAGAAATGATCAGAGTGGAGGACATCGAGGGGGAAATGGGAATATTTTTGATACACAACCAAACACGTATTATAGCAGTAGCGGTGACTACACATCGGACGATGTGTTATTTTCGCGATAGGACAGCCCACGGCAGGGGTCGGAACCAGTGTCTATACCCGTGAATCAGAGAGGACCCTATGTAGAAATGAGAGTCGGGAATAAGGAGCACCGTTTCCTTGTAGATACAGGGGCACAGAAGTGCTCGATAGACCACCACTTGGTTCCGGAGATACCACTGTCGGGGCAGAAGAATGTTTTTGTAGGGTTCGCAGGTACACCAGTAATTAACCCCATGTCCGAAGCTGTCCCAATTACAATAGGACCATTTACGGAACAGTGTCCATTTCTTTTGACAGAAAATTGTGGAGAGAACTTGCTAGGATTAAATTTGTTGAGAAAATTGGGGGCAGTCATACATTGTACGGCAGATGGGGTGCTCCTCACGATGTGGCCTCACGATGCACCGGTGACGGAATTTATGTCAAAAGAGTTGCCAGAAGAGCTAAGTAGAGTACCAACCTGTCTGTGGGCAATGCATGATAACGATGTAGGGTGCTTGAAAAAAATAGAGCCAGCAAAAATAACTTTGAAAGAAGGTGTCACACTACCATGAATTCCCCAGTATAAAATTTCTGTTGAAGGTGAGAAGGGATTGAAAAGCATTGTTACTGACCTGGTGAGATTAGGGGTGGTTGAGGAAATTGCAGGGAGCATGTGCAACAGCCCGATTCTTCCAGTTTACAAGAATGGAGGCAATGAGGTACCCTATCGTTTCATAATTGATCTGCGCGCATTAAACAAAGTGGTAGACCCACAATTCCCTTTGGTCCCAGATGTCTCAACAATACTGACAATAATACCGGCCACTGCAGAATACTTTAGTGTAGTCGATTTGAAGAACGCATTCTTTAGCATTCCAGTGGATAAAAGCAGTAGATATCTGTTCGCGTTCACTCTAGGAGGTCGATCATTCACATTCACACGCATTCCACAAGGATACACAGAAAGCCTGAGCATTTACAGCAGAGCGCTAAAAGAGCAGCTAGACATGCTAAAATTACCCGAAGGTTGCGTACTCTTGCAGTACATAGATGACTTGTTATTAGCTGCTGACACGAAAGAGATCTGTAAAGAAAGTACTATATTACTATTGACACACTTAGCGACCCATGGTCATAAGGCAAGTTTGAAGAAATTCCAGTATAATCAGAAGGAGGTGTCTTATTTGGGTTACCTACTTTCGAAAGAAGGGAGAAGATTAACACCAGAACGCATAGAAAGTGTTTCTAGTATGCCTATTCCAAAAACTCAAAAAGGAGTGAGAGCTGTAATAGGCATGGCCTCTTATTGTCGGCAGTGGATCAGAAATTTTGCGTTGATTGTGAAGCCGATGATAAAGTTGACTAAAAAGGATGCAGAGATGCCTTTACAGTGGGATGAGGAATGTCTGAAAGCGTTTGAGCAATTGAAAGCTGCATTGTGTGCTGCGCCAGTTTTAGGCACTCCTAACTATAAAAAGATCTTCAGACTATTTGTGAGTGAGAGTGAAGGATGTGCATTGGCGGTTTTGACACAGGAACAAGGTGGAAGAAATAGGCCGTGCGGCTATATTTCTTGTGCGTTGGACCCTGTGGCGTGCGCACTACCACGATGTTTGCGATCTGTCGCAGCGGCTGCTGCGTCAGTGAAACAAATGGAAGGAATGGTATTGGGGCACACTTTAATTCTGATGGTGCCACATGATATAGACGTTCTATTAAATAGGACACCGACGCAACACCTCACCTCAGCTAGACTGACAAGATATGAGCTCATCTTATTTGCACCCCACATCCAAATTATGAGGTGTAGCGCATTGAATCCTGCAGAATTAATGCCACTGCCCATAGCAGAAATTGGTGACAATGAATCACCACCCCATGATTGTTTAATGATCACTGAAGAAGAAACAAAGGGAAGAATTGACTTGAGCGATATCCCACAGAAAGAGCCAGATGGGGAGTTATTTTGTGATGACTCTTGTTTTAAATTACCTGATGGCACATCAACGGCCGCATATGCAATTACTACCCTAAAGAGTGTTGTAGAAAGCAGAAGAATCCCCTACAATTCGGCACAAGCCGCAGAAATAATAGCACTGACCCGAGCCTGTGGACTCTCTGAGAATTTGAACGTGAATATTTATACTGACAGCCAGTAGGCCTTTGGCGTGGTTCATAACTTTGGCCGACTTTGGGCTGAGAGGGGTTTCTTGACATCACATGGGGCCAGGATCCAGCATGGCCCTTTGATTGTGCGATTGTTGTCTGCACTCACGTTTCCAAAGCGCCTAGCTATAGTGAAGTGCGAGGCGCATAAGAAAGTAACATGTAGAGTGGGAGAGGGAACTGCATTTGCACACAGGATTGCGAAGCAAACAGCCACAGATTTGGGGAATAAAATGATGACAGTACAGACTGAGGAAGTACCTTGCATGATAGAGAATGGAGTTGCCACAGTCAAAGAAATGCAGGCTGAGGCCACAACCGAAGAGATTCAGGAGTGGGCTGAGGGCTCTGCTGAGTTAGATTTGGAAGGATGTTGGGTGGACAAGAAAACAAAGAACTGGATGTTGCCAAATTGTTACATGACTGCAATGGTTATAATGGCGCATAGCCCTACCCACATTTGCGCGAAGAAGATGGTACAGCATTTATCCACAGTATGGAAGAATGAGCATGTAAAAAAGAATGCAGAAAGACTAGTGCAGAATTGTATTACGTGCCTGCAACACAATGTAGGGAAGGGAACCGTGACTCCAGCAGGTAGTTTCGGCCCACCCTCTATGCCATTTGAGGTGGTCCATTTTGATTTCATAGAAATGGAAAAGTGCCAGAACTACAAATATGTGTTAGTGGTAAGTTGTGCATTCAGCAAGTGGGTGGAGGCATATCCTTTAAAAGGCTATACTGCCATGTCCACAGCAAAAGTAATGTTAAAAGAGTATTCTCCCAGTTTGGGTTGCCCCGTGTCCTGTGGTCAGACAAGGGTCCCCACTTTGTGGGCGCAGTAGTGCTACAGATCTGTGCAGGTCTGCAGATAGAGAAGAGATTCCACAGTTCCAGGCATCCCAGTTCTGCCAGGCTTGTGGAGAGACATAACGGAATCTTGAAGTCAAAGATAGCAAAAATCTGCACTGGGAGCAAGTTGAGTTGGGTGGATGCATTACCCCTAGCGCTGTTGTGTATGCGCACGTCTGTGCAGGCTAAGACTGGGCTCTCCCCCTATGAGATTATAATGGGGAGACCAGCAAATGTATGGTGGGCACCGCAGCCCAAAAGATTATGTGAGGTCGAGCATCCTATGTTAACCACGTACTGTGGGCTTTTAATACAGAAGTTGCGTTTGATTCATCAGCAGGTGCAGGAGGCGTTACCAGTGCGATATACTGGACCGGGGCACTCGCTGGAGCCTGGAAGCTGGGTCCTGATTAAAAACTTTGAACGGAGGACAGCATTAGCACCCAGGTGGCGCGGCCCCTACCAAGTACTTTTGGCGACGCAAACGGCCATCCGAGTAGACGGACGGAAGGCATGGATCCATGCAACACATGCAAAAAGATTCCCAGGACTGCTGACAACTTCCGACGACCAGAGAAAGGAAACGGTCTCGGAAACGAAAGAAACTGTTGCCAGTCCAATGCCACAGCATAAGCCTGAGCGAGAAGTGAAAGTTGAAAAAAGCGCAAAGGAGAAGTGAAACTCGAAACAGAGCCTGAGGAGGCTGCCAGTAAGGGGAAAGAGCGAAAAGTGCCCCAACGGTGTTCAACAGAAACAACATCACTGCCGAGCGACACAAACCCTGCATGGCAAACATGAGCAGAAACAACGCGTGTACCCCTTTGGCGCCCATCAGTTTCTGCAAACGCACCAAAGCCAAAGAAAGAAACTACATCATTGCCACGGCGCTCATCGCTACCCATCATTGTGCCACAGGCTGACTCTGAGCCTAATACTGGAAATGCAACGCCACTATTCACGGATCATACAATACCAGGAGTGAATCGGTATAATTTGCGGCCTCGACAGGCAAAGTGCTTTTCTTTTGCCTTTGGTTCCACTCACGGACGGAGTAGGAGCCAGGGGCGTAGAGGAGAGAAGTGTGAGAATTGCGCAAGTCGGACAATTCAAGACTCAAGGCTCCTCGGTGCGCTTATAAAAGTACATGTGTCAGGAGCCAGAGCAGGACAAGCTGGACGCACATAAGTACTAAGGCTGATAGAGTACATGTGTCCTAAGCCAGAGCGGGACAAGCTGGATGCACATAGTACTCTATCAATAAAGAACTGTTCAGAAATCGTCTGAGCAGTGGGAGAAAGAACACCTAATCTTGCTCCGAGTGGATAAATGATCTAGGCTGTGAAAAGGCTGGCAGAATTGAACTGTGACATTTTTCGGTGAACTTTTCTGGCATCAAGAACGAGAGACATTTGCAACGAACTTTGCCAGCAAGAAGAAGGATGATGAAGAACAAGTCAAGACCGGTTTCAGCCTCCTCCTGCGCCCCTGCTGAAAAGATAATAGATTTAGAGACTGTAAATTTAGGGAAAAAGCATGCTAAAAGGAATAAGGTACTGATTTGGACATTGGTCCTGTGTTTCTTAAGTATGGTAGTTCCAACAATAACAGCTATTACACTATGGTTCCTGGAGTACGTACACCCATTAGAAACACTTTTGCCAAAAGCAGCTACTGAAAGCCCGGTTCATGTAATCACTGGTACTTTGCCCCCAATGGAAGAGAGACATAGAGAAGTATACGGCAACAATACATTGTTGCTCATCATGAACATGACCCATGCGGTTTTAAAGAAAAAAGATTGCTGGGTTTGCGCCCATTTACCACAGCACGGTGGGAAAGGGATAGGCTGTTATGTACAACCGTTGCCATTGATTTATTCATGTGAGGTAACATTAAGTGCAATGTTCTTTGGGAAATGGAACAAGAGTAATACGGGTCAGCTAGATGAGACCAATATGAATGAATTTGAGGAAGTGATCATGAGACCTGTGGGTTGTTCCATATTCCAAAAAGCTCGTGTGTTTGCACTAGACCCCATGAGAAAGAATACACGAAAGATAACAAGACTAGATAGATTACATAGGCAAAATAGACCAACCCTGCCAGCAGAAAAAACATCAGTAATGACATTTCGAATGAGGGATGAATGGAACAAAGATGATGTGCCCCCTGCCTATACAGTGGATCACAGCCCCAAAACTGCTCCCCTATGTCTACAGAAAAAGGCTTCCTATAAAGTAGGAACGTTTAGCAATTGCCTAAACACAGTGGTTTTAAAACACGAAATAGAACCCGTGTACGTAGGGGACCCTGTTTACTTTATATGTGGAGAAAAAGCATATCCATGGTTACCTAGGAACTGGGGAGGTACATGCTACCTAGGTCTATTGTTCCCAGGAGTGTTCCTCTTGGAGATAGCAGAAGTAGCCAGACGAACAAAAGGTAGAACTCAAAGGAGTAGCGAGGATGGAATGATAGCAATGGATATAGCCAAATAATTTATACCATTCTTGTCCCAAATAGAGAATTCTTACAATATAAGAAAACTATCTGGAATATTACAAAAAACAATAGATTCAACAACGGATATTTTATTGAATATGACGTTAGAAGAAAAAGGAATAAGACTAATGGCACTTCAAAACAGGATGGCTCTCGATATAATATTAGTTGATTGTGGGGGAGTTTGCAAACTCGTAAAAACTGCATGCTGTGTGTATATAGATGATTACTCCCCTACGATATTTAAAGCGATCCGGAAATTACATATCATAAGTTCCACGCTCTCCACTGAAGAAGGGGTTTGGGGGATAGGATCCTGGTTTTGGGGATTATTGCGGTCTCGGGGATGGAAGTTAATTTCGATACTAATGATGGTACTTGGGATATTCATAGCATGCTGCTGTTGCATACAATGCTTACCAAAAGTCTGCACTGAAATAACTGATGGATGTACTAAGGGATGTATGCACATGGTGTCGAGAGGAAAACAAACGCATGGCCGAAATAACAGAGACACTGAGGAAACAAAAACAGTAAAACAATTAATGGCGATAGACATTAATAATGAAGATGGTTCAGACATAGATACCCCAGACTTATCCTAATTGGAGGAGGATACAATGAATGAATAAGACGTTTGGCATACGGCCAAAAGGAGGGTTTGTCAATCTGGAAAAATGAATACCCTTGATTTGAATGACAGACGTAACTTGATGGCCGTGGGCCAACCATCTTATGCACCGAATTATAGAAATATAAACTGCTATTTTAAATGTAGCAAGAATCGCCATTTTGCTTCTTAACCATTGCTCATTGCTTTCTGTCTAAAACTGCTTTGCAGCTTGCAATTCATGTGAATTCTGCTTAGTCTGCTCAACTGTTAACATTGTTGTCTGAATATGGAAGGACAAGGTTGCGGGACTGAAGAGTTCGTTGAAACTCCTCATGAGTAGCCCAGAGAGGAATGCCCACGCTCCCTCTCTGTAGCCTTGGGAGAGAGCTGCAGGGCATTTAATCACTTCACAGCTGCCAGCCAGTCTCGTACGATGATAGAATATGTTAGAATAAAAACAGCTAAATGCTTGAATTATGCTTTTCCTACGGCCCCCCCTCGCAAAGCCCTTTAGAACGTGTCGGCTCCCAGGACACGAATAGTACCTCATAGATAGCAAAGCTTGGAATGTGGCTCTTCCCCCGTGTGCAGCTTGCTTCCAAGAACAGAACCACCGCGTTCTGTTCAACAACTAAAAGATGCCTCCGCACTTTCTAATTGCACATTGTTACTAGAATAGACATCGAAAGTGTCATAATCGTCATACTCGTCGGATATGTCCATCGTCATCCCGAGTTCAAAGGAACTTAATAAAGAGGGGTGTTAAACATGACATTGCTGATTGTATGATATGCATTTTGTATATATGTAACTGATGTACGTAATTCGCTGCCTGGCGTCCCTCGATGTCTAGGAAACTCACGACGCGGGGCGTGAGATCAGAATTGGCCAATTGATACTATTTTTTGCTTGCAATAAACCCTAGCATTGGGAATCTGCACCTCGTGTCTGGCACATCTTTTCGTGTATGGTTATTGCCTTGTTTCCATAGCACGAGGGACCCCTAGGGGCCCCTTTCAGTAGCGCAAATACATATGGGAAATTAATTTTCAAGGAGTGGAGCCTCAGTTACGTTTTTTGTGAAGCCACCTGGTTCCCAAGAGATAGCACGAAGATTGTTTGCTAGGGATAGCAACCTGTTTCAAAACAAACAGGAGTTGAAAAAAGTGTTGCAGAAGTCAACAGTACAAGGCCTGAGAACTGCCTGGGATTGCCAAATAGGCTGAGTTCATGGGGGAGGATACTTCTGTGTCTAATTTGCTGACTTCACTGTTCACACTCACTCCATGATTACGCCATTTGGTGGACACATCAGAAGTTACATCAGAAGTTACTTGAACTTGGTTTGACCAATGAGGGTATGCCATTTAAGTAAATGTTACATCTATACCTTTAGCCAATCAGGATGAAGTATTCTCTGCTGACGGCACCATTAGGTCATTCATAGGGGGCTGCACCTAGGATGGTCACAGGTAGTGTACTAACCAATGGGAGGTATTCATGTGTATTGTGTTTAGATCTCTCATTAGGTTGAAGCTAATAGGGAACATGGGGTTAACATGTACTTGATATTTGTAATGTATTCTAATTGTGTGTTTTTTTTTGTCCTTAAATACTGTAACTCAATGTGGGCGGAGTGAGAGTGTTTTCAGTTTTCACGAAGCTGACTGACCCTCCTGGACAGAATTTGAATGTATTAAAACCTGTTTTTCTTGCAAATCGTACACTCTATTATTGCTTCCTTGGATTGTTTATTCTATCGTACAACCCTTCAGCCAATGTGATGCATGCCTGTTTATAAAGAATATCTGAAGATGGAAACTACATACATTAATTTATTTTGCCGTCTTTTAAATACGTTTTACCAAATTAAAACTCATTTGAGCATATGATTTTGTATAGGGTATTACCAGCAAATGAAGGATATCCCTAATTATTCTTAATTTGAATTTATTATGGGAAAATATTGTCTTTTCATTTACTATTATAAATTATGGCTTTGAGCTTTTGCTGACCTTTTTCATGTGGAGTATGTTCCATGTTTTTTATTTTATATTTTAATACATTCTCCATCTTTTATTTGAAGTATACAAAAAAAACATGCATAAGTCTCACGGTGTAATAGCTTTTGCACATAATCTTGATATAAACATTCTGCCCTGATTTTTAAGGAATTGTAACCTAAAAAGTCATTATAAATACCTTCTGATTTGTGAGTAGTCCTTCTTCAGAAAGGACGTACTTGCACGGCTTGTGTGCCCCCAGCGTAGGCGCCATTTTCTGTTTCTATGTATGCAGTACAGATCATTGCGTGTGTATTTGATGTTGTTATTGACATCAATGGCACAAGATACATGCTGCCATTTTAGGAATGTTGTTAAACTATTATGCGTAATCTGGAGAAGCCATTTATCAAATACAAAGGCCAGAGTCAGTCAAGACTCGCTGAAATGTGAATAATCGAATTTTCACGATTAAGTACAAATCTATTAATTTTATATTGTTTTGAATTATTCTGAAGATCATTATAAAGCAGCAAATATTTTTGTTGCCACCGATGTAAAACCTTTTTTGATATTATCTTAAAAATGTCAACATGTGGTGATGTGATTATTTTATTTACGTTACCAACATTTCACACATGAAATTTGTGTCCCCATGTTTACTTCCTCTTATTTTGCCTCTTATTTTGCCCACAGTCAATAGGTATTTTGTGAAGTGTCCTTTGGTTATTGACACCCAAAATGGGGTGCTTATCCTTAATCATCCGACCAACCTTAATATATTGTCCTCCATGTTTAATCAAAGTTCATTTGGATGTATAGAATCAGGGTCTATTTAGAATATTGCAAAATGGCATTCTTTCCACGTCATTCACAGAAAATGCTTTCCTAGTAAAGAGTGATCAGTTGGTGCCAATAAATATCTTCATTAAGTCCAGCACGGTTAAATTTCAATCTGAAAATCCAGCATTTTTTAAACTAAAATAACAAAACATTGATGTGGCCTTTTAATCTTTTCCTAGACTGTCCATCTCATCTGTTCTCCAGAAGTTTGATAACGTAGGAACTGTCTACCAGTGGTACACTCTCTTTCATCGTTCCAATGCATGACTTGTGCTCAATAATTCTTTTTCTAACGTGTCTATTGGTCATTCCCACATATTGGAGATTGCAAAGGGATGCAACCGGATAAATCAAATATTTTGAATTGCAGTTTGTGAAATTATTGTAGTCGGTGCAGGGTCATCTCTGTGTTTACTTCTTAAATTGTATATATTCCAAGAAGGGAAACGCTCCTTACTGTAAATGTGTCCACGTCTGCAACTCCAATCCGAACATGAAGAGAAAACGGCTCTGCACCCTTCTACAAACTACAGCAGTTTGTGCACTTAAAAAGCTGCACTCCGTGTGACAAGCTCCACACTCATGTGATTTCTATCACCCCAACCTCCAGAGCCTTGCCTCCACCCTCTGGGGAATGTCCATGACCACCCCAGCAGGGGAAGTGGTAGGTCTAGGAGTAGGGAAAAGCATGTACTAGTCACTGTGCAACAGATATGAGAGCAGGTATCAGCCCCGGCAGTAGGTGGCTCCTTACAATTGCCAAGACATGAGGGGTTTACCAATGTCATGCATATTTTTAATGATAATCCATTGCTCACACCATCCATTAACCCCTGGTGTGTATTCAAAGACATGTACCTTGTATAACACATCAATACACAGTAGTTCACATAGATGCCCCACAGTTAATATCATGTTCAAACATGTGTCACTCGGTAATGAACACTCAATGAATGCTTCTTACACTCTCATGTAAAAAAAGAAATCTTTAAATTATGAGAAAATGTGTATTAACAAAACGTTACCATTATTATTATCACTATACACAACAAACCTAAGAATGCAATACATCATTAATGGAAAAACTGAACCATTGTCATTTGCCTGTACCTCTAATCAAGAATAATGGCCTCATCACAAGTCTGGCGGTAACCCTTAAATGCGGTGGTAGCACTTTTACTGTCATATTTAACGGTCCGCCTGGTCATGACCTTGGCGGATTTCCACCCAGCTCTGAGCTGGGGGGAAATCCGCTGCAAATTTGCTGATTTTTGGCGTGAATTTTCCCCATTGGGCCCAATGGGGAATGAGGAATTCCCGAATGGGCCCAATGGGGAATGGGCAATAACTGTTCGCCAAACCCAGTGATCCGGCGCTAATAGCGCCGGGGGGTTTGGCGGTAGGGCTATTAGCGCCAGCGTTACCGCCCAAATCGTGATGAGGCCCTAAAACTGATCAACCTTCTCTAAGAAATCAAAGCCACCTTAAAAACCAACTACCTGCCTCACCAGGTCGAGATGGGCAACTTCACAAAACATGATAGGCAACCTCATAGAGGCATCTGCCTCAATCAATACCTCAATACCTTTCCCAATGTGATATCAAATTCAGGGGAAAAAAAGCCTCCTCATACTCACTAACTGTAGAAGGTAGGGGGTTGAAGAGGGCTGGAAAAAGACTTGATGCCTGGATAAAGATTCACAATTCCAATAAAATGAAAACATGAAAGAATGAAAAAATGAAAGATGTGAAAAAATCCCAAGAGACACCAATTACTGTAGCATGAGTTTTTCATCAATAATGCATCAACAATTGGATAAAATCTTACTGGTGCTAGCATATGGCCAATTCATAAAAAGGTGTCTGCTCTTAGGCTGTGAGTTGAAGTGTCTTGGGAGAAAAAGCTAAGATCTTTCCCAAAGAAGCTGAAAAAGCATACAAGTTCTGCTAAAAATTATTTCAAAATAGCCGGAATCCTGCTTAGAGGCTTCAAAATCCAGTAAAAGAAAAGAGAGGGAGTTGGTCCCTCTCAACTGAAAAGCCTTGCTGCTCCCACTCTCCTGCCAGCCATCTATCTGCATCCAGCTCTTCCTGCCAGCTCCGTCAACCCCAACAGAATTCTGTAGGCGCTTAGCTTACTTTGTTATATACCATCTGGGCCGTCCTTATTACACGCCTGTAAACCCCAAACTTTGTCTAGCACTGGAAATGTATCTAAACAAAACATCGAGGACACAAGCGTCATCGGCCACGAGGAATTATGCCAAACTGACAGAAGCTTTCTCGTGCAGAGCATGGCCAAGGACATGGACCGAGGAATTGTTCCCACAATACGCTAGCAAACCTACAAATTCTTGTTTAGAATTATAGAAATCTAAAAAGGCTTGACTTTTGTAGTTCGCAGTGTTTGCTGTTATCTATGTTTTGTATTTTGCAAGAACATAGACCTCCTTCCCAGAGAGGGCCTTCATAGCAATCGACTGAGATGTTTACACAAGCAAAGTGCTATGTACTGAGCTCATGGTCATTGGCGCGTGGACCCAGACATTTAGAAAAACTCGAATGTACCTCATTGCAACATGCAAAAGCAAATCCTACTGGCTTGTATTTTAGTAAATACGAATGTGTTTTCATTGCACCGTACATTTAGCATGCAGGCCTGGTCTGCGGTCACACCTCAAGCCATATTAAGCATGGCTAATATCGGCACACATAGAAAGTACATGTCACCTCCCTCACCCCCCATAAGGCATAGAACAGGCTATGGAGGCTTCCTAGGTATCATGAGCGAAGAGACAAAAGACCATGTAAAACATGGCAAAATGCATATTTGCTTAAACATATGCCCTTAGAATCTTCACTAGTAACTAAATGTTAAACATAAACATTTCTTCTTGAGATGAGCCAGCTGCAGCAGGTACTGGTCAGCAGACAATCTTCAACTGCTGATGATCGCTGATAAATCAGGGAGGAGTAGATGTCCGCCACAGGAACAGTTTTAAACAGTTCATGGGTGTAGAGCACCCCGCAGAGTTTGTATCCATTGCTTCTTTACTTGATGTACGTTGCTGCAGGACTGCATTTCTTCACACAATAGAGGTGTTTCTGCTGGCACAGCAATATTTAGGATCCCATGCAGTGTCCATGACAATGAGTCTTTGTTCCACACCAATGTTCTGTAGCATGTTCTCTTGAGTTCGCTCAGCAAAGTGTAAAAGGTCTCTGAATGACTTGTTTCTGAGCATGTCTTGACAGATTTAGTTCTGTCAGTTATTCTGGACACTTTTTGATAGATCAGGTTGGTACGCATGTAGAGAGTGTGTCCAGGAAGTCTGTGATCATCAAAAGGTCAACAAATGTTTGTTGTTCATCCTGAAAAGTTTTCAAGTCTTCCTGAAGGATATGCACCATATTCATTGCCGCATCTCTTTGGCTTGTAGATTCCCTGCTGCAATGCAATAAAGTCATCTTCGGCGGCAAAATTGACTCTTCTTGATGGGCATTATTCCCAGTTCTTGGATTTTCAGGACAATTTTCTTCAAGGTAAGTTCAACTTCTTTCACCTCCCTTCTGACACAAGCCTTTCCTAGGTGACCTATCTAACTTTGCCCATGTGTCAATTATACTAAGAACCTCATGTTAAGGTGCCTGCTTTACGATCAGTTGACATGCTTTGCCTATGGAATTGTTGGCATAGGTGTGTGAAATGTAAATTGAGCCCACGCTATGTAAGGCCCTACGGTTAAACCTTTGTGTCATTTATGACATTCATTGCCTCCAAGATTCCAGTCTACTGGAAGACCTGAGGCATATTCACCTTCCTTTGTCGGAATGTTTAGTTGTTTATAATAAGCCACCCTCCTTTGCCTCCCAAATCCAGATATGGGTTAGTAAATGTGTGTTAGGCTACACATTACAGCAAAATGAGTGTTATTGAGAAAATATCAAATGTGGAAGTCTACATTCTAAATTTAGCATGTCAGATCCATGCACTTGTCAAGAGTTACCCCCATGACATTTTAAGAGGACAGTGGGCCTCATTACGACCCGGGCGATAGTCGTGCTGGTAAAAACGGCACAGCTGCCGCTGGAGTCATGTTTTTTTCAGGCACCTGGCGTTGGGGAATTACTGGGGCACTACAGCCCCAGTAATTCCCCAAAGCCAGGCGTCGGGAAAAGGAACTCCCATTCCCATTCGAGTCCCTTAGGACTCAATGGGAATGGGGAAGACGGTAGCACCAGTACCATTCATAATGGTTAGACCTTGCGGGCGGGACGGCAGCCACCCGCAGAACTCAGAGTGTGCCAGTCCAGTAACAATGGTTCCAGTAGCTTACCGGCACCATTGTTACCGCGACTGGCACATTCCTAATAAGGCCCGGTGACTTGCCATGTATTTTCTGTCAGTGTGTCATAGAATGTTTCATCATAGAACACAAAAAGTAAATCACATAAACTGCCCATCTGTAGGAGGTGGAGGAATATATATCAATTTTGCGCTATACGCTTTCCTTCAGTAGGGGCTTTGGTATGTAAGGGAAGTTTGTCTTAAAGCTTGGTGATGAGTTCATAAGAGGAACAGGGCAATGCTCCCTGAGAGTTGTGTCCAATCACTGGACAGGTTTCCGCTTAAAGAAAAGGAAGGTGGCAAAACATTTCACAAACATATGTGGTCTGCCATGTCATCTAGCTTTTCTAGATCATCTTCAGCATCTAACAATGCCTCTTGAGCAAAAGCTTCTATCTTCGATCTCAACAGCTTCCTATAGGTTTCTGTGATGTGCATCATAGGGGTCACTAGCCTAGATCCATCTATCACCAATAGTGTATGTACCTGGAGTTGCATACTTTGCTCACAGTAGGGTTATACTGGACTGTTCAGAAGTGTCCTAACTCATGTGGGTAGATGCTTATTTGTATAGAGACTCCACCCCTGTCAGCCTGAACCTCTCCCTTATGTATTGGGTTTGGAGTGTGTGCTGTTTCTAAGGTTGAGATGTTCAATTGTTGGCTAATCATTGGGATCTCTAGTGGGATTAAAAGATGTTGCAAACTCAAAAAGATGACAAAGGTGAGAAGGCTTATCCAAAACAGAAAAACAGTATCACTGTTCCAACAAAATGTTTACACGTTTCTGTGCAATTTGTATGGTCACAAATTCTTCATCTGCATGAGGGACCTTGCGCTTGGCTTTGTTTCTAGCCTTGTTTCTGGCTCTTGGGTTCCTGGAAAAATATACATATTTTCATGGGATATGGAGGTTTCTGTAGTTATTGTTAACTTCACATTTTCATCTATTGGTTGTTTAGGAAAGAGAGTGTCCTCCCTCAGGAACAGGGGCAGAACCATCTGGAGCTGGCTTAAATTGGGCGACTGACACTTTTTGAGTACCTTATCTCAGGAGGCAGGGCTTGTCGGACTGCTGTTCTTGAGCCTACACGTTTGAGTACCTTCACACAAGGTTGGTAGCATGGTCCAAGTGCTTCTTTGTAATGAGTCTTCATGAACGTTTTCTAGCACTTAGTCCCCAGATTTCAGGATTAGTCAGTCTGTAACCCTTGGGAATGGGGACGTACCGGGTTCGGGTCCTGCGAAAGGGAATTACCGGGCCCTCCAAGGTCGGAATGGCCCGGTAAGTCCCCTTTTGCGGGACCTGCACCCGAGTTTGGGGGTAGCCATGGCGCTAAAAACGGCATGGCTACCTCCAAATTCATAATGAGGCCCAATGTTTCCACTTCATCAATATTTTTACAATATCTGCAACAAGCTTTAGTATCCCCAGGCTTTCCTTTTATATTTAAAATCTCATTTGTTAAAAGAACATTAAACCTAAAATGCATAAATTCATTTCTGAATCCTTTGTTAGGAAAACACTGTACATACGGGTACATCATTAAAGGTTGGTGGAGTGGTGGAGCCTCTTAGGAGGTTTATGAGGAGCAGCTGGTCTGGCCTGTTGAGAAAACTCACAAGAATTATGTAAATCAGTCATATTCATTGGAGTGCCAAACAGCAACTGTTAGGAAATATTTCCATTTAATGTGTCATTTTCCCTCCAGTTGTGTACCCCCCAAATGTTTTGCTTTGTTTTAAACACCATAGTTTGATTTTACCAGAGGAGCACAGCTTTCTGCTGCACCCCCCTGGGCTTTTCGCTCAATTTTTATGGGGAAACCGACATGCCCTTAAAAACAGTCAGTACTGGGAGACTTTGTTTCCCTTAGTGTTAGTCCTTGTCAATGTTGCAACTTTTCTGCAACATGTAACAAGTGCACAAAGTACCTTACCGTACAGTGCACTTGGATCTAACAGTCATTTCTAAAGGCCCTAGATATTCTCAAAGGATTTTAGGAGAAGTGCAGATGTGCCTTGGACAGGGCTGGTAGCAGCTTATCTTTTTTCATATTTGTAACCCTTTCCTGCCAGGAAAACTGTGGTTACCGCGTTTGGCACAAATAGCTGGTCTGGCTCCAAAATGGCCATGCCACGAGGTTTTTTGTCCTGCCCTTTGGCCATCTTGCCCCTTCACCTTCCGGGGTCAGTTCTTATTTGGGCATGCATTCTCCTGCAAAACACCAAGCTTTCACGGGCTTCTGCATCCCTTGTGTGTGTGCTTCCAGGACGTGGGCTGGACTGTCTGGTTCCAATACACATCCTGGGTGCCAGAGAGTCTGGCGTGCTGTGAATGCCTGGGATCGCCATGGTCTGTGATTGGTCCACGTACGGTATGTCTGTCTGAGAGCAGATCTCCCATTGGGTCCTCTCTGTTTTGGCACGAAGGAGATTTCAGAAAAGAGAAGGCTCCAAACACCCCTACCATGTCGATCTCTGGATTTCTCACTGAACGAAGGATAGGATTCAAGTATCCTGGAACTAAGAATCCGAGTTGAGGAACAGCTGGTGACCCACTGGAAGGTTTTGCACCCTGATCCCGCTGTCGTCCCGCTGAACCCCTCTGTATCTGGTCGTCCTAGAAGGTCTGCGAAGACGCTTTGACCCATAAGAATAGTGCAACCAACTATTCTCGGCACCTCCATCAATCCCTGCAAGTAAGCCTTCTCGGAAGTGTCCCTGGCCCAATCAGTGGGCTGACCAGCTTACGCAGGACCTTTGCCCTGATACCGCTGCCGTTTTGAGGAGACACTCAAAACTTGGCGTACCCAGTTCTGAAGTAAAGTGAGTGTGCCCGAACCAGAGTATACGCCGTTACCGTGTCGCCCAGCCATGGTGATGAACTTTCCAACTGCGCTGCTTTGGTGCCCCTCTGGCCCCTGAAGCCTGCTGCAGTGAAACTGCCTGATCCATCCACCAGGAGCGGAGAAATCACCACTGTCCCATGTGGGAATCAACACTGAATCTTTGTTGCTGAAAGGCGCAGAGCCGCCAAATTGCTGCACTTGAACCTGTAACTGAAGTGGACTTGACTGCCAAAGTTTGGTCCGGAGTGCGCCGGGGGTCGGTGAGTAATTGCAAACCTAACCAGTGGCCCCCATCGCCTCCATTCATGTTTACGCATGAGTGGACCCTGAGGGCCCCTCTCCTTTCCACTGCAAGTGCGAACTAGTGAACTATTCCCGAACTATGGAACCTGTTCTGCCCTGTTGGGGAGATCCTCCATGAATAGTGGGAACTTATTCTTCATCACCTCACCCACCTTCCTGAGCTGCTACAGACCGTTGAAGAGACCCAGTTTTGCCCATCTGCATTACCACGTCCGCCAGCATTGCACGTACATTTGAGCAATAGGCTGCACTCTTTCTAGGGATTGGACTACCTCTCAGTTAGGATTGTGTTCGATCCTGAAGGGACTAAAGACTATTTGCACTTCCTATTTCCTTCCCCTTTTAGGTTGTGGACCCATTTTGTGCATTAACCCTTTAGACTCCATTGGTCTTTTATATATGTATATTGATAGGATTGTGTTGGCTTAGAAGTATTTCTGTAATTTGATTTGTGTGTTGAAACGCAAAAGCCTTGAAATAAATGTATTTCTATTTTTAATATATATTCACCTGACTGTGAGTGATTTGTAAGTGTCCTTTGCTCTGTGTGCTCATTGAGGTCTTCCAGTCACCCTCACCCCTCCTGAGACCTAGTCTTGACCGCCGCCAATGCTACCTTGATTGGTCTGGCTTGTCCAGAAAGATACCCTGTTCCAAGAAACTAGGCTGGTCTTCTGAACCTCTGCCCACCAGGTCAGAGTTCAGAAATGCATCTTAACAGAAACTCATAAGGTGTTTTACCCTCACATTGAGAAAGGCAAGGTAGGTTCTTTATGCTACAGTGTACTATAGGAACGTAACTCACCCAATTAACACCAGAAGAAGGGATACATTTAGTCAAGGCTTGCCTTTCTATCCATTGGCTTTCTCTCTATGACATCATTAGCTTGTGGACAAAATGGAGAGACTTGCAGAGTGCAGCCCCAGCTTGATAGGGCCTCTCTTAAGGCTTTGCCTGAAAAGGCTGGCCCATTGTCAACTTGGAGCACATTTGCTGCTGTCATAGCTACTAAGGACTGCAAACCCTTTATGACCTCTTTAAAATAAGCTTTCTTCTGATGAATTCACTAAGTGAACCTTGTGCACTAGTCCACCATTACTAACAAATACTTGTGCTTGTTGACGGGTGTCAGTGGACCCATGTGGTCCATATATTTGCATTCAAAAGGCACTGTCACCCTTTAGTGTGCTTTCTGGTGGTTTGTGGAAATTGTTCCTTGCTATATAGCTATGTACGGTTGTACTTTGTTACTAAGCCCCGGCCACCAGAACCTAACCTGCGAGAGTCTTTTAGTAGCTGAAATCCCAAAGTGAGTTTAGGCTACACTTGTATGTGCAGTGAAGATTAGTTTCAATCCATCCTCCTTGTTTGGTTGTACCCTGTTAACAAGGCCTCCTTTTCACTTAGGTATAGTGACTACCACTGCATTCTCTTTTACAGTATAGTTATAAATTGTGGGGAACCCTTGAGGGTTAGGACTGTTTGTATCTAGTCATGCTTTTATGTCCTCATCTATGTATGTGGCTGAGCGTGTTAATGCCACTACCATTTTGTACAGTCTGCTGTCTTGCAGACTGATCCGCAAGCGTATTTCCTGCACTGCACACAGAATAATTTCTGTGGGCCTCTGTGCGCTTAACCCAGATTAGAGGTCTAGCCTTCTAGATGTCCCATATTATTTGTCAAATTTGTTTTGCCAAGGTTTGGCTTTCTTCCAAGATCTCTAAAAGAGTTAGCTTGCCACCATTACAGATCAAAGTTATAACCTCTACACTACATAAACTGAATCAGACAGAGTTAGAGTGGGCTTATGTGGATCAAATTGTTTTAGTGCAAGGAGAAGTCCTTGTAACTCTGCAACCGGAGCTGATGTATCCCCTAAGTGCTTTTGATTGTGTATCCTGGTGTTCAAACTCATTTTTATGATTGAATCACCCTTTTACAGCAGTACAGGCAGCAGAATACTGAGAGTGTGTCAGATTTGCTGGAGCAGCACTTCCAACACAGTGTAGTATGTTTGCATGCATCCAAAGCAGGGTCTCTGGTACTGCTCTTCTGCTTCAGGTTGTAGATACCATTCCTGAGCTTACATTTGTTGGTAGCGATTCTGGTTTGTAATGACGCGTTATGTCTGGTGCTGTCTGCGTTACTCTCTGCGTTGCTTCTGCACTATCATTTGTGATAGATGTACAGCAATCAAGAAATTGTATGGACATGTGAATGTTATGCTATGGGTTTTGTCTCTCCATGATTACATACTACATGCATAAGAGTTATTGTACCAGACAATTACATAGGGCCCGATTCATGGAATATTTTGAACGGTTCAAATTAACTTTGCACTGCTCAAAAGTGCCTCTGCACTGCCGACACAATCCCTGATTCATGGAACTGTGCAAAGTGTATGTTTGCAGTGCAAAGTCAGTGCAAAGTTAGTACAAAATCATTTTTGCAGCACAAAATGAGTTTGCACTGCAAAAATACACTTTTCACAGTTCCATGAATCAGGGTTTGTGTCGACAGTGCAAAGTCACTTTTCAGCAGTGCAAAGTCACTTTGAACCGTATAAAAAACTCCTTGAATCGGGCCCTTGGTGTCTCTGCTAGGTCCTTATCTGTGTTCTCGTCCTGAATAGGATTATTTTGAGTCATCTCTTGGTAGACTTAGTGCAGGATGCATGTGTGTTCTCTCTCCCAGTGTGTTGGACATACGTTGGGCTTCAACAAGTCATAAAGTGGTTTCACTAATGCAGCATACTCTGCCAAATATGATCGCCCAAGTTTCAAAAAGCCAAGTATGGCCTGCAATTGGTTAAGCGTACGTTGGCTTTGCAAGTTTGTACATTTCTCTAGGAATTTTGGAGCAAGTCTACTTCCCTCCCTAGATAATGAAAACCCGAGGAATATGATTTCTCTATAGGCTAGCTTAGACTTCTTGAAATTGAAAGATGTAACCTGTAGCTGCTAGTGTCCTGATGGTTAAGTCCACTTTCTCTAGGTGTTCATTTAAGTTATCATATGTACTGTATATGTCATCTACATGTGTCCAACATGTCTGTATGCCATCTAAGAGGGACTGTATTCTACTAGAGAATAGCCTAGATGTATGTTGTACCCCTTTGGGAATCCAGTGATGCATATTGATTTCCCCGAAAGGGTATAACTGTATATACATAGCTCTCTGAATCCAATTCTGCTAAAAGGCCAACTCAGACCAAAATAGTGCCTCTATTTCCTTTGGATGTTCCCCTTCAGGGAGAGTTTTGACTATATATACATTACTTTCCTCAACCACTTCTTGTGTGTAAATTTTAATCTGCACATTCTGATTAGTAAGAATGTGTTTTAAAAGCTTCTGGTTTCTCTGTTTGAATATGGAGACCTGTGTGCGCTAGTCTAATTGTACCACTAACCAATCCCTTGGATATATTTAGCCTCTGGTATTATCTTGTGAGTTGGGTTTAGAGTTTCTACCATTGTTGCCATTGTCCACTCTCAAAACTGCAGTTTACTTCTTTTTTCCTGCACAGCGGCAGTAAGGAAGTAGGAGAAAACGGGCTTCTGCTCTCCCTTGCGTGTCAAGCCCTGAGATAGCCTTCATCTCTGTATCTTTGTGGTTGCTTAAGCTGTGCCCTGTCCTTTGATGGATAGGTACTTTTTTCACCACTTCCGACCTTAAAGCGTCTTTTATCCAGACCAGCTTTTTGCCTGGGACTGTTACTATCACTACTTTCTATGGATATTGTTCTGCTACAAAAGGTTCACCTTTCTTCTTTGACAGGGGGCACACTGGAGGCCTTGTTCCTCCCTTTCTGCCACTAGCTGAGAAGGTATATATGCCTGGTTCCTGCCTAGTACCAGTGGAATTAGTAGGTGGTGCTCTTTTAGAGAGTTTATTCTCACCTAATTCCTTCCTATGCCCTTCCCTGGGTAATCCCTGCCTAGGGACCTGTACGTCACTCTGACCAAACTGGAGTTTCCTATCTTGGTTACTGGGCAATTTTGCTAGAGTCTGGCGACTTCTAATCTTACTGGCCTCACCTCTTATCTGGGCCATAAGTACTATTTCTACCATGGATTATTTGCTCCCAGCTATTGCCAGCCTTAAACTCATTGCTGCTTCTGCTCCCTGAGAGATCTTTCAGAATAGAGGTTAGTGCTGTAATTGAAGGAGTCCCCAATTAAATAGAGGTACAACCAACTATACACTGACACCCTCTGCCTCTGTTCAGGAGTGACCTGAGGGCAGGCAGCTTCTAGCTGGCTCAGTCTACTGAAATACCATCTAGGGATGTCCTCCTGCCTTGTGGGGCAAGTGCCCAATACAGCTTTTGGGTCTGGATTGGAAGTGTTCCTTCCGCCCCTGCTAACTTTGGTTTGGGTGCTGCTGGAGCAGATTTTACAAAGATTTTATGATTATGACCTGCCCTGGGATATTATATATTCCTAAATAAATGGGATGCACCTACTGTTCCCTAGCACTTAACGCTTTAAGCTTTTTATGTGAATGGATGTAGAGGGGTGTTTTTGGTTTTCTGTGCCACTTTATAGTGCTGCATGCATGTGGGGTCGCGCATTGTCGTGACCCAGTGGGAGTTTGCATGGCGCTCATACTACAGTAGGTGTTTCTGGTCATTTAGTGAACATCATGGACTAATCACTTCCACTTTACTACAATTGAAGACCCTTTGTGTGCAACAATATTATTACATAGTTTGCCAAAATATCTCCCATCATAACAGGCATTCAGGGGATATTCAACATTGTGAATAAATGCTATTCATCACCATCTAGCAGATTGAAACATGTTTTAACAGGAAGCGCTACTCTGCCCCCAGTAGTTAAGAAGGCCTTCCAATGTTTGCAGCGGCCTCAATGCCTAACCCACCAATATGGAGTTCACCCCTGTAATTAAGTGCTGTGTTCTTGCCATGTGTGTTGTTACATCCACAGCTGATGTCCTGCAATTTAATAATTGGGGGTAACTTATTCCATTCACTTATTCCATTCAGTAGCCTAAGTCTCAGTAATCAGTAATCAGTATTCAGCTTAACAATTTGCGAGCAGGGAGAACCATATTGAGGGCAGGGCGGTCATCATTGGCAACAGGGAAAGGGGGAGTAAACCCAGGATCTGGGCCAGGGTCTGATCTGAGCCCAAAGCGACACCCAATAGGTTGTCGATGATTCTAGAATCATGCATCCTCTGTAGTCTCAGAAAAGCCAGACCTTCTTCTGAACATACCTCTAGTTGTCTTGTTATCCGAGACTTCACGTGGCTTTCCTGTTGTTCTCCTCAACCCCTACTTCAAAGCCCATGTTCTGTAAAAGGCCATTTAAAGACGTCCACCCACAAGGGCCATCACCTTTTGTTCAAGTCCTCCCACATAGTTCTTCAGGAACTGCCACCTGCAGTGCCCGGGATCATGAGATGTGCTTGCTTATGCCTTTGGTTGTTGTAGAATGCCTTTCCAGCTCTCCCTTTTATGAGAGGGCTGAGCACTTACACTTGACTTCCCTGGCAGAGTCCTATTGGTTTTAACTCCCAGCATAGACACAAAGTATCTCTAGTTGCTGACCCGCCTCCACAATATAGAAGGGTGATTAAACAAGGTGCTACTGAAATGGTATCATCCAACCTCACATAAAGAGAAGTGCAGGTGTCCTATTGGTTTGTCCCCCTTAATGTTTAACTTCGGACTATGTCCAAAATGTTCAGCTTTAATATTAGCAAAGGAGGAAGTAAGGACTACGGCTCCTCCATAGTTTGCTAAGCAAGACAACGCATAGCAACGCAGGTTCAAATCCCGGTCTTGCGCTTAGAAACTAGTTTGTTTTGTTTGTTTTGTTTATTGATTTGTAGGGCGCACCAAACTCAAAGGTAACTGGGCGCACAGCATAACAAGAATACTTAGAGCTTAGTTACAGGTATAGAAGGGTACAGAGAATACAGAAACTTGGTTACAAATGTTAAGTGGTACAGGTAGGAAGCATGCATGTAAACATACAACTACGAACATAGTCTTAATGGTCGTTAAGGCATAACCAGGTGAGGGTTTTGCATCTGAAGCTGTAAAAGGATTTCTCCTTCCTGAGCTCAACTGGTAGCGCATTTCATTGCTGGGCTGCTTTTACTGGGAAGCTGTTGCCTCCTGTTTTTTTAAGTCTGAATCTAGGTATTTGAAGGCAGTAGGAATTGGATGTCCTAGAAGGTCGTACAGAAGTTTTCCTAATTATTCTTTGCTTCAGGTATGGATAGGCTGCGTTATTGAGACATTTGAAGGTTAATGACACAGTTTTAGAGAGGATCCTATCCCTAATTTTCAGCCCTTGATAGTTTCTCCTAGCAATGGATATGTTCTCTCTCTGGTGGGGAGGTTAAGGGCTGTTCTGAGCACATTATTTTGCGGTATCTGTAGCTTCTTGATGATGTATTTGTTGGCTCCTAGGTACAGTGCATTGCAGTGGTCCAATTTTGATAGGATGAGAGCATTGGCTAAAATAATGCAGCTTGCTAGTGAGAGGAATGGTCTACATGCTCTAATAAGTTTGCCGGTGTAAGCAGTGGATGAAGCCAAGGAGTTGACCTGTTTTTTTAGAGTTAGCGTAGAGTCCAGATAGAAGCCAAGTTTCTTCACTTCTTTGGTGACTGAAATTATGTTACCATCAAAGTTGAAGGCGCTGTAGTTAGAGTCAAGTTTTTTTAGGTTATTAGCCGAGCCAAGGATCAGGATCTCCGTTTTATCGTCATTCAGGCAGAGGCCATGGGTTGCCATCCATGCAGTGAAATTGCCCGAAAGGGGAATGAGGATCTGGGTGTCATCCACATAATTTGTATAGGTGACGCCCAGTCTATCAAATTTGTCAAATAAAGGCTTAGTAAAGATATTGTACATGGTTGGTGAGAAGGAAGATCCCTGTGGGACGCCACATGTTGTTTGAATTGGGTCTGCTGATGCTGCAGTGGAGAAGACTCCCATATTTCTGTTGTGAAGAAAGGACTGGACCCAGGCTATGGCTTCGTATGAAAAGTGGGCAACTGATGCTAGGTGTTTGCATAATACTGCATGATCCACCAAGTCGAATGCTTCATACAGATCAAGGAGGAGCAGCATAGCTGTGTTTCCTTTGTCATTAAGCTTGTCAGTTTGCGCTTTAAGGTCTATTAAAGCTGTCTCCGTACCATGCTGGAGTCTGAAACCCGTTTCGCGGGAGCCTAGAAGTCGGTTGGTCTCAAGGTAATTCTGAATTTGAAGATAACCACTCTATTATCTTGAGGAGGAATGGGACTGTTGTGATAGGCCTGTAGTTTGTTGGGATGGAAGGGTCTAAGGTTTGTTTTTTGAGAAGGGGTAGAACCCAGGATTCTTTTAGGCTACTTGGGACAGTATTGGATGCAAAGAAGGCGTTCATGAGTTTAGAGATAAAGGGGGATAAATCTCTAGCCGCATCTTTAATTATTTCGGCCGAGCAGTTATCTCCTTTACAGTTCGACGGTTTTAGGGATGCAATGATTTTTTCAGTTTCCTGAATGGAGACTTTAGAGAATTTAAATGGAGCCAAATCAGGCTTGTCATTAAGGGTGGTAGTGGTTAGTATTTCGGCAAGGGGGAGAGAGGCTTTTTTTGCTGCAATTTTAGTTTGCAGTGTTTTTATTTTATTTGCTAGGGCATTCTGAATGCTAGTGCACCATTGCTTGTCTTTGGGCACATTGTCTGGTGGAGGTATTGGTGATTCTAATTCCCAAAGGATCACAAACAGTTCCTTGGTATTGCAGCATGTTTTTGAGATTCTTTCATTAAAGGCTTCTTTTTTTGTTTGGATGATTTCTTTCTTGTAATTATTGGCAAAGAGTTTAAATTTTAGTTTATTTTCTTCCATTGGGGAATGTTGCCATATAGTTTCTAGTTTCCTTTTCTCCAATTTGAGTTCTTTGAGATGAAGTGTGAACCAAGCATTTAGGTGAGTCTGTTGTTTACTCTTGCGAACCTTAAGTGGGGCAATGGTATCTAGGACCTTAGCCATGGTGTCATTATAGGAATACACCAGCATATCTGGGTCAGAATTGCTTGGCAAGGCGTTGATCACAGGAAGGAGGAGAAGTAAGATGTTGTCTAGTGTGATGTTTTTCTTTGATCTTGTAGGAAGAGGGGGTGCCATAACTTTGTCTTTGTCTATTTGTTTGTTTATTGTTAGGCTAAAGTCAATTAGGTGATGGTCAGTCCAAAGTTGGGGTGTAATTTTAGTGATGGCTGTTCGGCAGTTTAGGGTGGCTACCCAGTCTAGGGTCCTACCTTTATCATGGGTAGGGGAGAGGACTTTTTGGATGAGGCCATGTTCAGCAAGCGTGGTAGCTATCGCTAGCATGGTAGGCTCCGGTATTAAGCGCCATTGCAGAAATCCTATATTTTCCAAAAGCAAAAGGTACTGCAATGCATTAAGAACACTGAAATATAACATGTCACAGTGCCCTAAAGGTCTAGCAAGCCACCACTGTTTCACATCCTCAATTCCTCTCATACCTCGCAACCTTTGGGGGTACCCTTGTCATGGTTTTCTTTGCTAATGACACATACGCCATACGTTGAAGGTTTGTACAGAACACAGAGCATTGGATGGTGTGATGTCATCAGTCTGCTTTGATGTAAGATGCATGACAGCAGTTAGGAGAGTCAATTAACCCCATATCTCTTTAAGGAGCTGAGGGCTTTTTTGTGCCAATGGACCACTATTTTAGTTAAAACAAAAAAGCACGTCTTCACAACACCTGTGTGAGAGACGTCATAAGAACACATTCCCCTCTCTGGAGCCATTTGCCCCTCCATTCTAGTCACACAGCCCTTAATGTACAGGGCAACAGACCCTCTCACCAATGTTCATTGGGCCTTGCCACCCCTCACTGTCACAGGCACACTGGCAACATATCCTTTCCTCCTTTTGCTCCTCCCTTGATACCGACCCAATGGAAATTCAAGATAACCACCCAGGCCCCCACTACCACTAACACATAGCAAAAGTATTTTCCAGCCAACAATCAACTGCCTGAAAGTGGACCACAGTGGCATTGGATGGGTAACATGTAACATCTGTGCGGAGCAGGGGTGTTGCTAGGTTTGGAAAAGATCAGGGGCTAAGCTAATGTCGGGACTGGTGGGATTCGGGGCTAGCTATAGCCTTCTGGTTGTAGTCTCTGAGCTTCTATCCAGGGCTACAACCAAAACCAAAAGAGTGGCGGAAAACAGTGCCTTGAAGAGCACTGCTTGCAGGAGGAGTCCTTGATTTAGGCCCCCGATTGTCCTGTGTCAGAGCCTCAAACAGCACCAACTTACTTCACTGTTAACCACTCACTTCATCACTCTTTCTTCACCTCCTCTCACGTTTCCTTTGTCCCGCTAGGAATGCATATACTTACATCCCAAACTCCTTGCTTCAGTGAACCCACCAAGTTCACTACAGCCTGCCCCCCAAACGTCCCCCAGCATTCACTTAGCCAGGGAGAGAGGGACTTTATATACAGAGAAATTAGAAGGTGGACAGGAGATGGAAAGAAGTAGAAGAACAACTAAGTGAAGGGGCCGGAGAGAAAAAGAAATAAGGGGGGCGCTCTGAGGGCAGAAAAAAACAGGAAATCCCATTGACTGAAAAACATCACTCTCTGCCGCCTGACAATGTGGTACTTTCCAAATTACAGGGCTCCTGAGTGCCCATTTGCCCTGGTGCAAGATGCCATCAATGCTCGGGACTAGGGTCCACAGCAGTGAGTTCCTCAGAGATTTGATGGCTACCCTCTTCCCCTGTCACAATAGCATTTCCTAGGATGAGGAGGAACCTCTTAAGGATGTGCATAGGTCATGGATATAAGTCTGGGAACGGAGTAGAAGGGTAGTCTGCACGTTACAGAGCAAGAACAATCCTATGAGACCTCAGGTTCCAATCAGGAAATGAGTTAAGACGAGAAGTCGGGGGAGGTCTACCACTCAAGATGCAGGAATTATGGTGATGATGAGATAAGGCATCTAGATGTTACTGAGAAATGTGACATTATTTCTGGAAGACATCAGGATGGGATAAGGGAAGCACGTAATTTGCTCACACAGAATGTTGAAGAGCTCACTTCTAGGACTAAAGGTCTGAAAGTGCAACCAGAGGAGATTGTCTTCTAACAGTTCAGTAAGTCTAGTCATATTGAAGAGGTTAGTAAAGAACGCCAGCCAAAAAGATACACTCTTGGACAGGATATGGAACAGGGTGAGGCAGAAGAACCGACACAGTGGTGACAAAGGTAGAGGTTCTAGTGGAATGAAGAAATGTATGATTAATGTATTGCTTTCAAGAAACCCTAATGCGGAGGAGTAGCATCTGATGAGAGAAGTCCAGCTGGTCTACGGAGATCGGCACAAACTCAAACCAAATAGCTCTAGACCTACGAATGCAATTGTAAACGTTCTGAGACAGTTCTCTCGTGAGAATAGTTTTTGTTAATGTCATTAGGATCAAATAAATTCATGTAGATGGATTTTCCTGCTATCTCAGTCACACTATAGACACAATACATTAGGAGATGGAAAATATCGTTGACAGATTTAGAAAAATGGTGAGAAATAAATAATGTCCCAGTAGGTTTATGTTAACTCTGTTATGGCTACAGCAGGGCACAGCAATCAGAGGCACCACTTCTACTTCTCCATGCACAGGTGGAGCAGTTATCAGATCTTTGACTTGAGGACCATCACAGCACACTGGATGGTCTTTCCGTCCTCCAGAAGCCAAGAGAGGTCCTGGAGTAATTCAAGGGAGCTGCAGGTGAATGCAATTAGGCACCAAGCAACGTTGTCCATGCAAGAGTCCAATTATTTTTTTGTTCGCATGTCATTTTATTGTGAATCAAGTCGTCACAAAAATGCTGTGATTCCGAAGCTTTGCACGGGTTCCTTTTGCTGTTTTTGTGTGGTCATTTGTGTCATGCTTGTTTGTCTGAGGGTCTGCCGGCTGCTTACGGAAAACCCTCTGAATGAAGGGAGAGCGTTTCTCCTTCTCTCACTCTCCGTGTCACGTTAGTCCGCTATTAGAGTCGGCTGGCTGTTCACACTAAGCAGTGGGAAAGAAGGAAGCGGCTGATAATGGTAAACCTAGGAAACAATGTCGGATGGGCGACCAAAGAAAACACAGAGTGCAGCACAAATGAAACGTTTCAACAGCAATATATATTTTAATGTGTTAATCGCAGTACAAACGTGCAACTTTGTACAAACTATGAACATCATATGCAATGAATTCCAACGTTTGCATTCATTTAAAAAAAAAATGCAGGAAGAAAGTGGTTACTCAGGATTTTGGGGGTAAAGTAGAAGAGAGTTGAGGGTTTTTAGGAGTAAAGGGGTGTCCCCCGCTTTTACTGAAAAGATGTTCACTTAGACTTACTGATTGAAAACTCTCACGAGATTTGGAACAGAAATTCATAGATAAGACAAATAAGACTTAGCTAGCACCTGGATTCTTATCCAAACATTAAGAAGGTGAAAAGATTTCTCAGTAAAGATTTTGGGATTTTATGCTTCATTTAATGTTGAGAAGGTAGATCCGTTGTGTATATTATGGAAAACAATGTTTTTTGTTTTTCGACCTTCCGTGTTTGTTAGTTTATTGCCGCAATGTTTTCCGCTGTGTAATCATAGCGTAGAACCTCAGGGAAGATTCCACAACTGAGTGGACTTCTGGGAGAAGGTGAAGGACATGGAAGTGAAGTGGCAAAGGGCTCACAGTTTGTATTTGGGCTTAACAGCAGCAGACACTGGATCAAGTGTCCTTGCTGTGTTACAAATTGGCAAGGCAATGCAAGTCTTTGCGCAAGTCCTTCTCCATGTGGTCACATACATAAGGGCAATTCTCGCCCCAATGTTTGTGTAAAAAGGGGAGGTGAGCTGGGACTTTGGTAAATCCTAAAAAATAGGATGAGGTAGAAACAAAAGAGGGAGGAATACTGCATCTCACCATCAGCTATCTCACCCCCATTCCCTGAAGACCCCTCATCCAGGTGATCCTCCACAAACAAGATCCAAAAACGATGGTCGTGTCCTGGCCACCTGGATGACAAGTCCCTAAGGACTAGCGGTTTCTCACTTCCCCTTCCTCTATGCAAGTGGATAGGTTTGTTCTTCTCTGAAGTTCTCTAGTCTGAGGACTCTGGAGAGGACAAGTGAAAACTCTATCCAGGGACTCTTGCATATCCACATAATTTCTCTTTGGCTGAGCTTGTATGGTCTGGATGTTAACCTTAGCTCCCTGTGAGTAGCCCATAAACTGGGATTGAGGAGATTTGTTAACTAATGTCTCTATGATGCTCTGTTTCTATCCATTTCCATACTGGGGAGGTCTGGGAATAGCAATCAGACTGGCATTGATCTTGTAGCATAAATTCCCTGGGTGAGGAAGGAGGCTCTTGAAGAAGGGTAAAGAATTCTGGAAAATCTCTTCCTATAATAACTTCTTCTGGATGTCCAGGGATAATGGCTGATGGTACTAGATGGGGCTTCCCCCTGATATTAATGTACAGCGGTATTCAGGGATAGATCTCGTTATCTCTGTGTACTCAGGTGCCTCTAACCATGGTTGCATGTTCCAGATCTGCTGAAGAGACCAAATCGGCTCTTATGGCTGTTTGTTTGCTGCCAGAATCAACTAATGCTTTTACTATCCTTCCATTACTAGAGCTTTTTCATATTTAAAATCCGCTGAGGATCGACATAAACATGTGCTAAAGGTTTCTAGATCCTCCTCTTGTTCTTTCTATTCCTCCCCTCTTAAACAATCTATTTCCGAGGCTCATCCTTTTGATTTTTGGGACAAAGCAGAGCTAAATTACTTGTTTCTCTGCATGAGAAACAGATGGGTGGTGTTGACTTAATCCCTCTGGATTTGTCTCGCCTTAATTCTTCTTTAATCCCAGTGTCAGGTTTTTTTATTTCTACTCTTTCTCTCTGGGTCCACTCTCGGTTCTTGAATAGTCCTCCTCGTTCTAACGTCAGGTTTGGAGAGCGGTAGAGCGGATTATGATCTTTTTTTCCTTCATTTTTATGGAAGGAATGGACATGTTTTACTGCATCTGAATGGTTATGGGCAGTCTCAATAGCCAGATCGAGAGTGGGGCGATTTAATTGTAATACAGCTTTCTGTAGAAAAGGAGTTATTGAGTTGATAAACTGTTCCAAAATGAGCATTTCTACCCATTCTTCCAGTATTTTATTACCGATCATAGGGCAAAGGTGTTTTTGATGTGTTCTCCCACTTCCAGAGGGGTCTCACTGGGGTTTAATTTTGATGGATCTTAATTTTTGTTGATAAAAATTACTGGTCTGACCTACGCTTTTAAGGAGCCCTTCCTTGATGGACATGAAGGTAGCTCCCAAGGTTAGATTAAGAAATTGATAGGCGGTTTGTAACTTGCCTTTTAACAGGGATCACAAGTAGCATTTTTTAGATTTTCTCCCCATCCTAGTTTTAAAGCCATTCGTTTGAAATTCAAACAGAAATTCCCTAAATCCTCTCCTTACTGGTAGGGTTGTAATATCCCTGGAGGTAATAGAGGTCAAGCTTGTAATTCAACTAATCTTGTCAAATTTTCTTGAAGGCAAGCCTCAGCCTGAATTTGATGGGCAGCCAGTTGGCCTACGACTGCTCAAATATCAGTCATATTTTGAGAAGGGGTAAGGGTTCCCTCTGTCGGCCCTTCAGACTTGGAGAAAAAAAAGGTCTCAACCTCTTCAGAGACGGTTGAAAAATTGTCGTCTGACACATCCGTACTTGGCTTTGATGAAGGCGGTTTGACACCAAAAACAAAAGGTTCACGAAAAGGTGGGTTTAAGGTGCCATGTCTAATAAATATAGGGGATGGTCTGATTTTTAAGATTATTCGGTCCCACTGGTGTATTTGATAATGGGCTATCAGAAGGCTGTCTAATAGTACCTGGGTTTTGAAAAACAAATCTTGTTGGTTGACTGGGATTTGCAATTGGGATAATAAGATCTCCTTAATAGTGGATATTCGATCAGAATCACAGACTTCAATAATCCAATTCTCTTCTTCTGGTGGGACGACAATTATCAGCATGGGTTATCAATTTTTATCAATTGAGTCAGATCACACTCCTGACACCATATGTAGGGAAGGCATGGTATCAAAAGTATTGACAGAGACACAATGGATACAATTTTAAAACCTTTATTGAAAATGTTGGGGTTGGAAAAACTCCTATTTTGCCCTATAACTAAGATGGGAGTAGTCCCGACCATCAAACAATAAACAAAACAGTCATAGTGAAGTCTGTCAAATCAAAATGGCCTGTTACGCTCACCTGGTATCCACGGGGGCAGCACGCAATGCTGGATGGGTGGCTGCGTGCTATTTCAGGCTTCCTCTGTTTCATTATGTGCCAGGCGGTGGGTAGAGCCTTGGGTTTTTATGCGTAGAACTCTCCGTTCTGCTTCTCTGTGCATTGGCACGTTGTGAGTGCGGGCATTCCTTTGGACCTAGTTTCTTCACTGGTCTGTGGGCCCTTGTGTCGGGTCCAGACCGGTGCACCTGAAGGTCCGAGCACACCCAAAACACTGGTCTGTATGGTTCAGTTCTGAGAACTGAGCTGCGCTACAGGCCTCCATGTTGGATTGAGATCCGTAACTGATGCTTGCCCTATTCCTGATAATGAGCCTGACTCCAAGTTTTCTTATGATGGTGTTTAAAGGCCCTTTGGGCCACTGTTAAGGACTGTAGTCCCACTGTTGCCGGGGAGCTGTTACACTTGAGGGGGTCAGGGGCATGAATCGTGACAGCACTCCCCCTAACACACCTCTCACAGTGATTCCTCCGTCTGGTCCTGGCTTGGTCAGATTGTTTCGATGAAAACGTCTTACCAAACGTGGCGCATGGATGTGCTTGCTAGGCTCCCATGTCCTGTCTTGAGGGCCGTATCCTTTCCAGTCTACTAAATAAAATAACTTGGATTTGGTGAGTTTTGAATCCAGGATGTCTCTGACTTCAAATTCAGGTTCTCTGTTAACCAATACTGGATTTGGTGGTGACTTGACCTGAGTTCCAGGCTGAACAGGTTTTAGGAGTTATACATAGAATACTGGATAGATCTACGTGTTTGATAGTAAGACTAGTTTTACAGCCACAGGATTTATAATGGCCTTGATGGTATATGGTCTTAGGTACCTGGGACGAAATGTTTGAGTTTCTCTTATGGGTACATGTTGAGATGCTAAACAGACTTCGTCTCTGACTTGGTATTCAGGGGATTTCCTTCGATGTTGGTCAGAGAATCTTTTCTGTCTTTCTTTAGCTTGGACCAGGTGTTCTGCTGCCTTTTTGAAGGCCTGACTGATGGTTGTATGTAAGGTTTTTACTGAAGGCATTTCCAAGGCCATGCGGGAATCCAACTTGGAAGTACATGGATGCCTTCCATACATGGTATAAAATTGACTCTGTCTGGTGCTGGTGTGTAGCGAATTGTTGTAGGCATATTCGGCTATCCATAGCACATCCTTCCAATTTCCTTCAACTTGATGTAGCATGCACCTTAGGTATTGTTCCAGTGTCTGATTCATCCGCTCCATTTGACCATCAGTTTGGGGATGGTAGCTAGTGGATAGACGGATATCGATTTGGGCAATCGCACAACTTTTCTTACAGAAGTTAGAAACAAACCGGCTACCTCGGTCTGAGATCAGAATGGAAGGGAAACCATGTAATCGTACGATTTGCTCTAAAAATACCTTCGCCAAACTGGACGCGGTTGGTAAGCCCTTGAGTGGGATAAAATGGGCCATTTTGGAGAATAGGTCAACTACCACCAAGATAGTGTTAAATCCTTGGCAGGGAGGTATATCTGTGATGAAATCGAGGGAAAGCATATGCCAAGGTGCAGGCGGAATTTCCGGGAGTTGGAAAAGACTTGCAGGTTTTTTTTCTGGGATTTGTTCTGTGCACAAATGCCGCATGAAACTGTGTAATGTTCTTTCGCCAGGTTGGCCACCAATAGTTCCTTTTTACCTTAGTTAGGGTCTTGGCAATTCCTGGATGTCCTTCTATCAGGGTGTAGTGATAACTGGAAATGACTTGTTCCTGTAACGTCTTACTCAGTAGATATAGACGTCCTAAGTATGGGAGTTGGTCCTTTGTTGTGTGATGCTCACTCCGAGTGGTCCATTCTTGTAACGCCTCAGTGTTCATTAGGAGCTGAATTCTTTCTTGGAGTTCGTCCAGAGATAACGTTATTGTAAGCCCTAGTAATCTTTCACCCGCTACAGGGTCTGGGGCTGAATGTGCGTTCTCATCAATACCCATGCGGGATTGGGCGTCGCCCTTTCCGTTCTGGACTCAAGGTCGGTACGTGATCACGTATTCATATTCTGCAAAGAATAAGGCCCATCAGAGTTGACGGGATGATTGAGCCTTTGCTGACTCAAGGTATTGCAGGTTACGATGATCGGCGATTACTGTGACGGTATATCTGGCACCTAGTAGATAATGTCGGCAAGCCTTAAAGGTTGCCTTAATTGCCAGGAGTTCCTTATCTGTTATTGCATAGTTAAGTTTGGGTGTCGAAACCGTACACTACCAAAAGACCACGGGATGTAGCTGGCCGGTTTTGGGATCTCTTTGGGAAAGAACACCCCCCATTGCCATGCTGGAGGCGTCGGTTTCCACTACATACGGGAGATCTGGGCGGGGTGTCGCAGCACCGGGGCTGAGGTTGAGTTCCCGAAAGGCCTTTTCCGCCTCTTCTGTCCATTGGAAATGTTTGTTTTTCCGTAATCGGGTGTACAATCTGAGAGAAACCCGAGATAAATCGGCGATAACAAGTTGCAAAGCCGAGCATGCTCTGAACACCTTTGATTGATGACGGTGATGGCCAGTTGAGAATCGCATCCACTTTATGCATATCCATCTGGACGCCTCTGGGAGTGAGGACAAAACCAAGGAACTCGACTTCGGTGACATGGAAGGAGCATATTGTTGGTGCTGTCAGAGATTTGCAAGAATGGAGCGCATGTGCCTGACATGGTCCTGCATAGAAGAGGAGTACACTAAGATGTTGTCGATGTAAACTAAGGCACATACGTCGATCAGCTCACGCAGTACGTCGTTCATGAAGTACTGGAACGCGGCAGGAGCGTTGCAAAGCCCAAAGGGCATCCCTTGATATTCATACAGTCCTTAGTTGGTACGAAAGGCAGTCTTCCATTCGTCTCCTTTCTTTACACGCACAAGATGGTATGCCCCCCCGAGGTCCAATCTGGTGTAAATTTGGGCATCCTTGACTTGGTCCAGCAGTTCGGGGATAAGGGGTAGAGGATAGCGTTGTTTTACTGTTACTTGATTTAATGCTCAATTGTCGATGCATGTTCTCAAGTCCCCCTCCTTCTTGGGTACGAAGAAGAGGGGTGAGGCTGCCGGGGACTTGGATGGCCGGATAAAACCATTTGCCAGGTATTGGTCCAGATAGGATTTCAGATGGAGATTTTTAGGTTCGTTGAGTGCATAAATCCAACTACATGGGATTTGCGCACCAGGTAAGAGGTCGAGCTGGCAGTCATATGGGTTGTGAGGGGGTAGGATATTGGCCTGTTCTTTTTGATGACGTCTTGAATGTCTTGGTATTCGCTTGGCAGCGTATACGTTACACCTAGTACTACCGCCTCTCTACCTTGGACAGGTGTCTTTGGATCTGACAACAGCATTTCCACTTGGTAGCACGTGTGAGCACACTCGTTCGAGAAGGCCACATTTTTTTGCACGCCAGTCGATGTTGGGATTATGAACCACCAACCACGGCATCCCTAGAATCACCCGCAACTGAGGGTCCTTGATAAGGTCGAAGGCGATGGCTTCCCAATGTCCGTCTTGACACAGAAGGGTCAATTCCGCTGTGCGTTGTATCACAGGACCAGAAGATATCTCGGTGCCGTCGACAGTGGTGACCTTCTCAGTTGTCGTTTTCTGACAGAGGGGAAGCCCCATCCTTGTTGCCAGGTCTTGGTCTATATACTTACCAATGGCTCCGCTGTCATTGTATGCCTCTACAGCATGCATCCGAGACGGTTGTTGGTGACTGATCAAAATCACCGGCAGGGCAAGGTGCGAGGTCTGTGGCTCCTTCCTTTCGCTCGACAAACAGACCTCTATGCTTGCTGGGCCTAGAAGTTTTCCGACTCTTGTTTCCCTTCCTCTTTATCTGTAGCTCCAACTGTTCTCCTAGGGGGTTTCACCGGACATTCTCTGAGGAAGTGACCCGATTTCCCACAGTACAGGCATAATTGCTGTTGCCTCCTTTTGTCTCTTTTGGCCTTGGTTAATGGACTCTATACCCCCCCTATTTGCATGGGTTCAGAAGAGTTCTCTAATGAACGCAAAATGTTCTCCTTTGGGCGTACATACATAGCATGATTGACTGTTCTGGCTCAGCCTGTTCTTCGATCTTGCAGCCGGTGGTCTAACTGCACAACCAGGTTGATGAACTCTGCACAGTCCCTTGGAGGATTTACCACCTGGGCTAGAACGTCCTTCAGTTCCCCCCCCCCCCCGCAGACCTCGATGGAACAATGTGATTTGTTTCTCCTCAAGCCACCCAGTTTCATTGATGAGTCTGTTAAAAGTGGCGATATACCTTAGAAAAACTTGGCTGCCTTGGCAGAGAGACAGGAGTTTGTTGTCCAGGACTTGGCCCTGGGTGTGTCGGGCGAACAGCTTCTCCATTTCCTGTTGAAACCCTCCGAAATCCTGCAGGAGTGGGTCATCCTGGCTCACTACCGGTACTGACCAATCCGAGGCACTGTCACCCAGGTATGACAGTACGAAGGCGACCCGCAACTGATAGTTAAGAAAGGCTCCCGGCCTACAAAGGAAATGGAGGTGGCACTGGTTCATGAACACTGCATATTTCTTTGGGTCCCCAGTAAAACGTTCCGGCGGGGCCAGGGGGGACTGCCCCAGGGAGGACCACCTGCACTGGATTGATAGATGTGGCTGGAAGCGACGGCATACTTCGTGGCAACGGGCTTGCCCAGCCTGTGTTTGAAGTAATTGTCTGGCTTACTCATCAGTGCGATCCTTGGTGACAATCAACTCTCTCCTAAGGGCGTTGGTTTCTTGCCGGGCGGAGTGCACCTCACCTGGTATCCACGGGGGCGCCACGCGATGCTGGATGGGCGGCTGCACACTATTTCAGGCTTCCCCTGCTTCGTTATGTACCGGGTGGTGGGTAGCGCCTTTGGTTTTCATGCATAGAACTCTCCGTCCTGCTTCTCTGTGCAGGGGCGCGTTGTGAGTGTGGGCATTCCGTTGGACCTAGTTTGTTCACTAGTCTGTGGGCACTTGTGTCGGGTCCAGACCGGCTGTGACTCCGACTCTTATTGTTGTCTTCAGGTGAGTTATAGTGTCTTTCAGTTTCTAATCTGTCTCTTTCTCCTCCCTCCGTTTTTGTCCTTCTTTTCGATGTTGCCTTATTTCCACTATGCAATTCCTTTAATAATGTCTTTTGTTCCCGCAGGGATGGTGGCGGTTAGAGTCTTTGACTATGCTCCGGATAAAAATGAGCTTGCAGCGCCGGATGGTGAGGATTACGGGTGAGTGTTGATGCGCGCAGTGTGGCACTGTTTTCTTTTAGAATTATTGTGAGTATTGCTAACCTGTGTTCTCTCTCCTCTTCCTTCGTGCAGGTTGTGGTGATGCTCCCAAGTGGTGAGCGAGCGAAGTGCTAAATGATTTCAGGATCCGCTGTCTACCCAAGTAAGTGCTGTTAATGATGTTGTTCTTGTTCTTCCAGGTTGGTGATGGTATCAGGATCGATGGCTTCAGGATCCGACCAGAGGTAAGCAGTTAAGCAGGAGCTGGACACGGTGAGTGTTACTCTGCAGGAGTGCAGAATAACGCGAAGCGTGTATTCCAGTTTGGGTGTGGCTTATATAGCCAGCTGCACCTGAAGTCCCGACCACACCCAAAACACTGGTCTGCATGGTTCAGTTCTGAGAACTGAGCTGCACTACAGGCCTCCATGTTGGATTGAGATCCGTAACTGATGCTTGCCCTATTCCTGATAATGAACCTGGCGCCAGAGGCACCAGGACTGACTCCAGGTGTTCTTATGATGGTGTTTAAAGGCCCTTGGGGCCACTGTTAAGGGCTGTAGTCCCACTGTTGCCGGGGGGATGTTACACTTGAGGGGGTCAGGGGCATGAATCGTAACAGGCCTATGCTAACAAAAACCTAATGCCTGCTCTATCTCTTGTACAAATGTGTAAAAAGGAGAAATGTATGCAAAAGGAAAGATCAGTGTTAAAATGACATTGTGGCTCAACCAGCTCTCCTCCCCATGTTAGTCCTCATGGGTTAAGGCGATCCTTGTAAGCAGGATGACACACTCTGGCTCAGTTTCCAACACGGTTCAAAACCATGGTTTGAGGCTCGTCAGGCCGTCCACGTTAAAGTCTCTTTCTCTTACTTCAAAATGTATGTTTCAACCAAAACGTTCACAAAGGTCCCCCTCTGATGGACTCAGACCTTTCACTACACAGTTCCCGTAGGTCCCTCTCTGCCGGGCTCAGATGTTTTACCACACAATTCTCGTAGGTCCAACTCTGCTGGGCTCAGACCTCTGACAAAAAAGTTCAACACAATGTTGCAAGGGGATCCTCTACCCCAAGCTTAAGTATCCTTCGGGTCTCCCTCAATCGGCTCGGACCCCTTTCGGATGTCGAAGTCTTTCGAATGGGCGTGGTTGTCTTACAGACCACCGCAGGACCACTCAAACTCAACATTCACCATTTTACTTTCACTCTTGCCGTTTATTCGCCTTTTAGCTTTAAACCATGTACCTACCATGGAGACTTCGGAATGGGCTACTTCCTTTCACTGGACAACTCTGTTACTTAGTATTGCTGACCTTGCAGCTGTATTTTACTTTAAAGTTCATCACGGGTCTGTCTTTCTTCGTGTCTCATCCACACCTGTCTGCGCTTCTTTCTTGTTTTGCGGTTACCAATTTTTGAGTCAAGGTTAGTACCACAGGCTTGGCCTTAACTCCGTAACTTTGCCCTTCACCAGGTGGGGTTGCTGGCGTCCTTGAAACACAATGCACTCTTCACTAGTCTGATCTTGCCTTCGCCACCTTTCTTTCACGGGTTGTCAGAGACAACAACCTCCAGTAGGGAAGCCTTGGGCTCCCTTGGTCTGTTGCTCTGCTCAAGTCGGTGTGCCTTCATCCCAGAGGTTCTGCTCGTTCTTGTGTTCACCCTTGCTCAGAGTGTGTCTTTAGGTGTTGCCTTTTATTCGTGTGAGGAGCGCAAACTGGTATCAGGTGTATACACTTGGGGTAAAGTGCCTGACTTTGCATGACCTGATTAACGGGACATGTCCGGTACAATGTTAGAGAGTTAGTCTGGTTACTCTTAGTCACACTCTTCCATGGCCCAGTGTTTGTGTAAAAAGGGGGGTGGGGTTGAGACTTTGGTAGATCCTAAAAAATAAGATGGGATAGATGGACAAAAGAGGGGGGAATACTGCATCTCACCATCAGCTATCTCCCCCCTACTCTCTGAAGGCCCCTCACCCAGGTGATCATCCTGCACTGATCCACCCCCAGGAATTGGATCCAAAAGTGATGGCCGTGTCCTGGCCACCTGGATGACAAGTCACTGAAGACTAGTGGGTGAGACACCCTATGGTTTCTCACATGGGCCAGAAGATAAGCTTCCATTTTAGCTAGTCTTACTGGACCAAAAATGCACTGTGTCAGCTGCAGGTGCTCTACAAGCTACCACGGCAGAACATGAACACCTCAGTGACCACCTGTTGGAACTGTACTTGGCACATAATGCAAAGGCTTTTTGGGCAATTCAATGCCCTCATAGATTATTGCAACACTCACAGCAGAGCTCCAGATGGTTTTTTTGCAACACTGTATCACTGGCCGCTGTTGTCTAGAGTCTGCTCCATGCTATGATATTTTAGTGGAAACAACCAAGATGATTTCTTGTCACAATGCAACCATGAGTCTGTTGTACCTGTATCAGCTCAGCCTGATCAATATGATGATTGCCTGTGCCTGGTGGCAGGTGATGCTGATGTGAGAGAGCTGTTAGGGGGACTGCTTTCAACCTTGCATGATGATCCAAGGGAGTTTTATTTGAAAGTAATATTGCGTACATTCTGGCTACCTTAATGGACCAAAGTTTCCAAATAACTTCCACAGATCTCAAGTTGGAGGGCTTGCAGAAATCATCACAAAGAGGAGACACTGAGGAATTGTGCAAGGACGCTTTTGTGCAACGTCAGTTGGTGACAGAGCTCTGCAGCAGGAAGCAACTCAAATTTGGCAAGTACATCAGGAATATCAATTCCAAGAATGATGGCATCTGTGGCCAGCACATCATTGGCACCTGTTGAAAGCTCTTCCAGGGGACATCAGTCAACATCCCCTTCAGTAACCTGGGCATTTTGAAGACTGATGGATCATCAATAGGAACAGACAGCAGACCATAAGCCACACAAAGGCCTGTGTGCCTATTTACTGGACAATTCACATGCGCAAAGGGATGATGACCGATTACATTATTGATACAGCAAATGGCTGATCTGTCCAGTGACACTCATTGTAGTTGCTGTTGAATCACTAATCTGCCTCCCGCCAGTGTGCAGTCCAAGTGAGTTTTAACGGCAGCCGAGTCTATTGCTTCAAATAACAGGAGAAGCCTCACAATGCTGCATGTTTAACAATTGACAATTATGAAAATGTAAAGTCACTTAATTGCAGAAAACTATTGAACGAATATAGCTACAACCAACACAGCAACTCAGAAGATGATACGATTTGTTACCTGTATAACTAGCACTAAAAAGTCATGCAGGGTTGTTTCGTGGTGCATGTGGTTTGGAAACGAATATCTGTAGTAGTGACTGAGTGGCCCTTACCAGTGCTGCCTTACACATGTTGTTGCTTAATGTATGAGTACTGTTTGCAAATCCATTGGCTCACGATCACATCACTGGTCAAAAGTTCTAATTTTCTCTCAGAGGGTGCAGCCACCCCTTACGATTTCTGAGTTCTCATGCAGGCTACTGCTATCCATTAATGTTCTTGGGTTCTCTCACAGGGCACAGCCTCCTCAAGATCCTTCCTCCTCGCTCAAGGTTCTCTGTTTCTCTAACAGGGTGTGGCCACCATCTAAGTTTCTTAGTTTCTCTCAAAGAGTGCAGCCACTCTCCAAGGTTCCTGGCCTTCTTTCACCGGGCGCCGCCACCAACTAAAGTTCTTGGGTTCTCCCACAGAGTGATTCCTAGTGTTCTCTAAATATCTCAGAGACCGCTGCCCCTCTCACAAGTGGGGAGTCTCTTGATTCTATGGCTCTGATTGGCTGAAGGAACTTGAACAGACTAGATGAATCAATCTGGGAGGGCTCTGATTGGACGAATTTGATGAAACAAACAGTGATTTGAATCGAGATCTGAGGCTCATTTGACAGCAAATCATCCCTAGAATCTCTGAGGTCTGGAGTGAGTTCAGTCTGGGATTTGTCAGTGCCAAAAACTTGTCCTTTTCCTATGGTAGTGATGAGCCGTAAAAGATTCGAGGATCATGGCAGGTTTGTCAAGTTCCTCCGCATCTATTGCTCAGTGAAGTTTACTCTGTGCACTTGCTGATAAACATTTTTAGCTTCTGTGCCTCCTTTTTTCAGTCCCCTTTCTATTTCCCTTTTCTTTTCCTATGTTGGGTGTCTTTCTAATATGAACTGATGTGTCCCTACTTGGAAATAAGAACGTATTGCCCTGAAAAAATAGAACGAACAACAGACAAATCAGAATGGGTCTAAGGTAGGGAACTATGGTAGCCTGCCCTTCCATTTTGGCTGCCTCCTTTGGTGCCCTTCATGCAGTGAGCAGCATCATTTGAACTTGCTAAGTGCTGGAATCCGCACGTCCGAGGTGAGAACATAGCTCGCTGAGCTACATGCACGCAGCACCATTGGACTAGATGGACGTCCTTTTCCTCCTCGCTCAAATTCTGGACCTTTGGGATTTCATTAGCCCCGGGGGCTTCCCGTCAACTCATTTTCGGAACACTGCTGTGTGGCCAGCATCTTAACGAGGACCTGGCAGTTGCCTTTTTACACAGCTCTGTTATCTTCAGAGCCTTTTGTTCTTTGTGACTATTTAGGTGATTGAAACTGTGATGTGGCATTTCCATCAGAAAGTTCCCACACACAGCTCCAGTACCTACCAAGTCTGCCTTTCATTTCAATACAAAGTGAGCTACAAAGTAAAACTTTTTTTAAACTTAGCATACTTCTACGTTGTCTGATATTTTTGCGTGCAAAATAAATGGTTAGCTTTTTGGTGAATTTTCAAATTTTCGAAAAATCATACGTTTGTACCAAATAATGAATTTGGGCAGGTGACATTTGTCATAGTAAACCCCAGCAGCATGCCTTCCCGACGTGGCTGGCTGGCGTGGGAGTGAACCATGGGGCAATAAAGGCAGGCGAGTTTGGTGTAGGGGTGTGCCATAATATCATGAAGGTGGGCCACCTGCTGGCTCCAGATTTGCCAAGGTCTCAGGCACACTTAAAATGGGGAGCATAAAAGTACAGTGGAGTGGATGAACCTGAGGTTTGGGGTACCCTGTCTTTGCATACTAGCAGGCGTGGGACTTGGAACCAAATGTGGCCCTGGAAATGTTTTTCAAAGTAATCCTAGATTAAACTGTGCAGGCAAGCCCAACCTTACTAAGCAGAGGTTGACTCTCCTCTGCCCAAGAAAGCTTGGAAAAATGGGCCCAAATAGGGAATGATAAGGAACAATTTTCCCTATTCAGGGGTCCGCAACGTTTGGCTCTCCAGATGTTTTGGACTTCAACTCCCATCGGCCCTAGTCATTTTAGGTAATGGGAAGGGGTCATGTGAGTTGTAGTGCAAAACATCTGGAGAGCTTCAGGTTGCAGACCGCTTCTATATAGGGATTACAAAGAAGTTAAACATAACACAAAATATATCAGATACTTGTTACAATTGGGGTATAACATACTGGGAGATTTATATCGAACGAGTTGCTTGGAAAGGATGTGGGGGGTAAGGTTAGATGAACGGAAAGGGGTTTGGTGATTGGAAGAGAGGATGATAGAAGCAAAAAACAGATTACACACACAAAAGAATCCCATGGGATAGAGGCCCACCAGGAAATCTCCTCCATAGTTCCCTGTGCGCCATTGCACCACTGCATACCAGCAAGGCATTGTGCTGTGCAATGTCATTGGGAATATCAGATGCAAAAATGAGATGGCACCATTAACAGGAGAGGGTTTGTTGGCTTGGTGCGTATCTTTGCAGGAGAAAGAAAAAAATGTGGAAAGATAAATATGTTGATTTATTTACCCTGTTGGATAAGAGTGCAACTGAGGAATTTCAAAGAAGGCAAAGGATGGGAGGAAAGCACCTGTGAGAAGACCAATAGTTACTTGGTCACTCGATTTTTCTGTGTTTATGCCAATAATGTTGGAGGCATTTTCAGAATTGGCCCCGACATTGGTTGCTTAGCAATACCTGATTACTGCAGAGCATGCCTACTGTTTGATGCTGACTGAAATTGACTACACGGGGCCTGGGTAGGATATGATGAGCAATTCAGGGTCAGGAAGGCAGGACACCCAAATATGTACCGGGGGAGAAAAACAGTTTTAATCATGCTGATTAATCTAGTTAATTGGTTTGTAAGACTTTGGGGGATACCGTTCTTGAAAATGCTAATGCCAAATAGCCATGCCCCCTGGAATGATAGTTCACCAAAGTGCCACTGCAGCAGCAAGAACACAAGAGATATGCTGCGAACTGCTGGAAAATTGTGCCACAATTATTTGGCATTCACTACCTGCCTCTGTACTAAGCAGCTTAATTATAACCTTGATGTGATGTACATTTTTTCATTTGGTTACCTTCTCTTTTCCCTTTCACTTATTCTCTAAACATTCTTGCATTCTCTATTATGCCAAAATGTAAATATATGAATCAATATAAAGCCTAAAATACACCAAGCCAGTGGGATTTTAGTATGTAGCCCCAGTGTGATTTGTAACTCAAGTCACTCCATGGTTTTATCTGAAGCTTGGTTGGTGACTTGCACTTCTTTAATGCCAAATATTTGTTCAATCATTATGAAAAAATGGGATGGTAGAGTGACGTCTCGCTACCCCTGGTGTAATAGTGATAATGCGGATATCATGCATATGTTTTGGAGTTGCTTGAAAGTGTGGTCCTTGTGACGTCAAGGGAAATTGGCATGTGTAAGGGCAGGAATTAGTGGATTTCAGTGCACCACTAGAGGGAGCTTCTTGGGTGCTTATTCCATGCAGGAGAACAACAGGCAAGTAATCAAACTCATGGATCCGGCCTGTGTGTTAGCTAAGAGAAGAATAGCTATGGTGTGGAAGCGGAAAGGGGGCCCACAGCTGTGCCTTTGGTGCAGTGATCTTAACTCATTGAGAATATAGCAGCCTGGAATGCACTCTTCCTTGCAATGTTTAGCCTCTTGGATGATAGGTCCCTGTGAACACAGGGTGCTAGTCTAGATGAACATATGCCTTGAGTTTGGGTCTGCGTGGAGCTTGCTTTGTTGCAGCTATAGGGTACCACTGTGCCTGCCTTGAACTGTAGGCTGGTTCCTTGCTGCCCACACAATCCCATCTGGGATATGGCGTTGAACATGCACACTGACCCCTATCCGGACATTGGGCCTCATTACAAGTAGGGCGTTAAGGGTTAACGGTCACCGGTAACGAGACCAGTGCCGTTAAACCCTTACCGCCCTACTACGAGTTCCCTTTGTAGGTCCTTCCTTAACGCCTGCTTTTAGCAGGCGTTAAGGATGGGACCCGCAAAGGGACTTTAGAGCTAATAACGGTACCGTAATTTACGGTACCGTTATTAGCGCCTTCCCCATTCCCATTGAGCCCTATGGGGGCTCAAATGGGAATGGGGAAGGGCGCTGGTGAATGGGGAATTACTGGTCCCGCCAACCTTGGAATGGACCGGTAATTACTCCATTCACCAGGGCGGAATCGGAACGAGTTTGGAGGCAGCCATGCCGCAAATAGCGGCGTGGTTACCTCAAAACTCGGAATGAGGCCCATTGTATACTAAATAGTATTGGATGCCTTGTTTATTTTTATTTTGTTCCATTTTGTTAATGTTGTATTGTGCTTTTCAATGTCTCATTTATTGCATTGATTCCTTTTTGCCTGCAATGTTTCTTATCAATGAACAGATTTGTTTTCAAAAAATGAAAAATAATGTGTGAAAAAGTAGCGAAGTTAAAACGAGGGCTAATCTTCAAAACTTCAAAAGGACTTCAAAGGGAATGTAGGGCCAGGAAAGTGGGGGAAAAGAGCAGTTAACCATGCAAAAAACAAAATGACGCATGACAATATTGACTGATTTTATGATATTAGTCATTTACACAGCACGCACCACAATCTGATTTGCCTTTGAGGCTTAAATAATAATAGTTGCTATTGCATATCTCAAGGCCCCTGATCTCATCCACCTTGGAAAGATGAAAGGCTGAGTTGACCCTTTCGGTAGCCAAACCTGTGACCTTCAGGTTACTATCAGATCTCTGTAAAAGGCGCTATGATAAGCACAAGTGGGGGCTCATGTTCATGGAGGCGTAACTTAAGAAACATGCATAAAAGCCTTGTGCAAGGCTTTTACGCATTCATTTTTACTTCACGCTCCATTTTCATTCATATGAATGGCAAAAAGGAGGGGTGGAACAATCATCCGGGTAGGGGCTAGATGACGCTGTAGAGTCAAACTAACTGAGTCTCCCTGAACCACAAGTTGACACATTATATACATTTTTGCAATAGTTAAAACACTCCTATATATTTTATTGCAAACCCCCCTCCCCACGTGATTGGTCAAAGCCTATATAGAAAAATCCTATATTTCTATAATTCCCTCATTCCCATTGGTTGCAGTAATCTTAACTACCATCCTCAGCTCATGTGTACAACACGTCCTTTTTAGGATTTGTCCATGACAGGTCATGACATCATCATACAGTTCCATATTCACATACAAACATAATTAATTTCAAGTGCCAGCTGGTCTGAGACCTCCTAACCCTGTATGTAATTGCACATGGCTTGCACAAGTACTTCAAGCAACACAAGGCGAAGAAGAATAAACAGGTTCCCTTTGAACTTGTGATAAACATCTCACCCACCCCAACTTGCTGGTGTCTCCAGAATACTCTAATCTGAACGACAACCAATTCAACACGCATGGCACATCCTGAGAAAATAATCAAAACCCAAGAGTATCGGTCACTCTGGCCTCGAGTGGCAATTCACCCCGAGTTTATAGTTGGTCAAAAGCAAATGGCCGTGTCCCGCTGAGCAATAAATAACAAACTCCCATGTACTTAAAAAGATTACATCTTCCTTCTGCGACACTGTCATGCCATGGAAACACTGGTTGGTTTGTTGGCACACCATCTGCCTGGTTAATCATTACTTCTCCTTCAGTCTCCGACCCTGCAAAACCAGTTGTTCCCAGTCTCTCAGAATTCACTTTGTGAACGCCTGACTGCAGAGTTTAACAATGTAATAAAAAGAGCTTACTACATGTAGATTTATACATTCCCTATGTATGTATCTCAGTGTGCACGCATGTTTAATAACTACAGTCTCTTCTTCACAATGGGTTTTCCGTGACAAGTCCCCTTCTTTGCATGTGCATTATGAAAAACCTTGCTGCCCTGCTTCTAGGCACTTCATAGCACACCATATCTAGATTGTGTTTATATTTTGTTTTGTCGTGGTTTATTATATGGTCACTCTCAACTCAGGGAGTTCCTTTCCCCAGAAGCAAGGTGGCACACAACAAAGCACTCTTTATTCAAGTTCACTAGGGTGAGGCCTCCAATCCGTCTCGCACCCAAACCCAACAAATACCCTGTGTCACCAATAGACTAGGAGCCAGGCCGGTGCATAGCACAAATATACATTTATTTATTTAAGATTTGACAAAATGCTAACAGCCAACATCAGCCACCAATGCTGTGCAAACACCCAATATCACATCAATAACTCTATTATTCAAACAACACAGATCGAATTTTGAAACATGCAATAACACTTACAACAGATTTAATTTTGATTTCACCAATGGAAAATATTCACAATACAATACAGGGTCCACAGAAATGACTTCATTTGAAACAATGTTTTTCTCCCAGGAACCCCCACCTTCCAGGCCTCAATTGAAAATTACCTGTTTGATTTAAAGGGAAGGTACAGGGAGTGAGAACATAGTGGAACGTCGTTTCAGCTGCTTATTTGAAAAAAGGCACTGTTTGGGAAGGGGATTCAATGGGAACAAAAATTATTTTGTGCTTGTTACTAGAAATGCAATATTAGGGAAAGGAATACAATGGGAAAAAATGTTTTTCAACTTTGATTTAAAAGGCAAGGTTGGGAAAAAGGGACTCAGATGGAAATCGTTTTCAACACACTGGAAAATAAAAGGCAGGAGTTGGTAATTTGGGGTCAGAGAAAAATGGGAAAAAATGGAATTTCGTTTTGTAACACACAAAGGGCCTCATTACAACCCAGGCGGTAAGGGGTTAACGGCAGCGTTAACAGCGCCGACCCTTACCGCCTGAGTACGAGGTCCCTTAGCGCCATGGCGCTTTTAACACCTGCTTTTAGCAGGTGTTAAAATCCATGGCGCTAAGGGACCATGGAGTTAATTACGCCACCGTAATTTACGGTGGCGTAATTAACGCCTTCCCCACTCCCATTATACCCTATGGGGCAAAAATGGGAATGGGGAAGGGTAAATGGGGATTGGGGACTTACCGCCCCCCCAAGGTCGGAATGGGGCGGTAAGTCCGCCAACCACCATGGCGTAAACGTAGTTTACGCCATGGTGGTAAAGTCACGGCCCAGGCGGTAACTTACCGCCTGGGTCGTAATGAGGCCCAAACAGATGATATGCAATACTTTGCAATTCTGGTGTAAAACGAATGGGGAATTCATTTTGCAACACACCTTGATTGGAAAGGCAGCGTTTAGGATTTCTTAGTTTGGGATTATGGACACCCACCCTCTCTATATAGAAGTGAAGGATTTCAGAAACAGTCAACAAAGTCTTTATGGGCTATACTGGCTCTAACACACCAGGCATGAGCTTTATTAGTTTCAAATTCTAACAACACTCATCCTGTGATTTTCTGTTTGGAAATTAATTGATTTACTTTAATCAAGTGTACTAAGGATCTACACAATGTCTCCCCCTCCCCACAATTCGATAGACAGGATTAAGGCCAGCAGTGGCTAACACAATGCCATTTCAATAGAGGGGTGGCTTTCTGTGGGGAAATAAGTTAAATGAGATTTAATAAATTGTGCAAATGGCCTATGTAGTTTCAACCCCCTGCCCCGTTGACCCACTAATGGAAAGGGATAAAGGCAGGTGGCTCGCCCACACAATTGAGGGCTTTGGGATATCTATTTACATGGGAGTTCTATGCTCTTTGCTCAGGAAGCCAGACAGATTTATTTAGGACACCATTTTGGTAGGCGGCTCACACCAGGCCTCTCTCAGATAAGGCTTCCAAGTTTCCAGGCAAGGTTTCCCTGATGGACTTAGTGGCTCTCCTTGCCTCTCTGCCAGTGGTTCCTCGCTATAGTCCCACAGCAGGCTGTCTCCCGGAATAAAGTCCAAAAAGCCTCAAAAGCACTGTTCTGATGCAAACAGACCATTTTATAGGACTAGTGACACTGCAACATGGTCATAATTCCCACAGTCAGGATTGGCTACCCTGCCCACTTCACCTCCCACCAAGACAGCCACTGGTTGCTGATAGGACCAGAAGTTGGGAGACATGTATGAGGTAGGCTGAGGGAGGAGAATAGATACATCATTTCAAAATGAATGGGAGCTTCTAAATCTTTTGTTCTGAAAAACCTCAAAATGTAATAACTCCCTGGGTCTTTCAAATAACCCCATGATGATATATATATATATATATATATATATATAAATATATATATATATATATATATATATCTGGGTTCTATATTTTATGGCAAATCAGACCATCCTAATGTAATTTTGGTACACCCTTTCTGTGCGTAGCTACCGTTTTTTGTGCTTTTATGCTGTGCCAAAATGGCTAAAAATGGGACCATTTCCAATTTAAACCTTATTTTCATGATCTACCCCTGTGCCAACTTTCTCATTGCTCAGGTGTATGAAAATGGCAGAATCATCATTTTCCAAATAACTTAAGTTATGTACATCACAAAGATTTTGTTTTACAGTGTCCCAATGTGCTTTTTCCTCTGTTTAATGTGAACCTGGGGTGGGATCCATAGGACACATGCTTCTCCTTTTATTTAGGAAAAGCTGTATTCAATGTTTAATTAATGCAATACATGTGTCAGTAAGTTTCATTTCTTCTTAAATCTTGTGACCAGCCATTTGGTTTATCTTCACCTTTTCTCTCTTTGGCTTCAAAGTCTTGCTTGTTGATTAACATACAATTTATTGGAAGCTTGATCTTAAGGTCACTTCTGCAGGACATGTTATCAGCAACTAATTGACAACCAGACATTCTTCTTGGTGGGCCGAGCCACAACAGGTCTGAATTTCAGATTTCAAAGGGTCTTAGTTCAGAGCTCAATGCACTTTTTATGGGGGAGCCTGACTTTAAAGGTTGTATCTGTTGGTTGTGTTATCAGCAATTCACCACAAATTCGATCTCTTTCTTTATGTATTTAAGCCTATCCTTGAGACCAGTCCGTCATCCCTAGCATTCATCAAACCAGAGGGTTTCGAGGTCAGGACCAGATGCACTATTCAGTTTACAGTTCAATGGGGGATTTCAGCTTAGAGGGAAAAACAATGGCCAGTTTTCCATTCTGAAAGGCTAGCATATTACATTTAACCATTGAATGCCTGCAACTTCCCGTACTAAACCAGGGCCGGTTGCCCATACATACAATATTTTCTTTATACAATATTAGAACAGAGGTCCATGAAACAATCTCCTGCATACAAAATAGGCCATAGTTACATAAGGAAGCAGTATTCAGATCTACATGAAACAAAATAGGCCTTTCTTTGTCCATTGCGTCATTTTATATGATGAAATCTGATTTCTTTCCTCCTGATGAATGTAATCTGTCATTTACTTTATATCTGAATTGCCAAAAGTCTTGTTCCTTTTATTTAGCTTCCAAATGCACAACTATTTCTTTTCATCCCATGTGCATTGCTGCAGTTTTTAAATCTGTCCATGTGTACTGTATTTCTTTAATATTACAGTTGAAATGACATGAGTATCCCTTTGGTATTGTCCATGCCTAGGCCATTATTTACCATGGGAAACCGATGTCCACTTTAATGCTCCAAGTAAGCCTTTACAAAACATCAGTTCATTTGTGAAAAGTAAGTGTCTTTCTCCACTTGCACACTTGTCCATTTTAATAGAGTTCAACTAGGTCCATTTCTTTCCAAGTCACTTTGCCTTAAGTCAGAAAAAGAAGTGTTTTGGACTGGCCTGCATTTTCCAATGGATAGCACCAGCCAGCTTCACTCTTAAGTACAAGCCTGACATGACCTCTTTATTTCTGACATTCAGGGGCTACATTTTACCCCACAATTGGTGATTTTTACATTTATTTTGCTGTGTGCATGCTAATCTACAATGTATCAACTTAAACACTTAAAGTAACACATATTCCATTCACATTAACAACACTGGATACTTATAAAATTGCGACATCATGGCAACTTTGCCACACCCCCAGTCACAAACATGGCATGCACAACGTGTACCCCTCTAGTTCGGTGAGACCTTTCCTGACCACCCCAACACAGGCAAATGCTCCAGCATTTACACTGGCAATGATTTTCATGCCAGTGCAAAAATGCTAGAGATCCCTATGGGGTCCGTCATCTGAATGCACAAGCATAAAGCAGGCAGACCACATAGAAATCCATTGTACACGCTGCTTGCCATGCTAACAAGGCAAACAGCATGTACAATTACAATTAAATATATCACACAACATGGACCAGTGGATTGAGGATGACAGAATTTCTTTACTTCTATTATTTAGTCAAAACAACACTTTTTTTATACCACAAATATAAAATTACAAACGTATTTACTCTGAATGTATAAATACAATGATTATACAAATGATTGTTATACACAGAATTTCCTTGCTCATAACCATTATTCCACTCACACATTCATAGTCTCACTCATATATGCAACATATCTTCACTTCTTCCAAAGGTTATACCTCGTATGTCACAGTCTGAAAAGACACATAAAATCAGTTGTCAAAATGTTTTAACCCTTTCTTCAATACAGGTGTAATTGTCTATCTATAAATCACAGACAGTGTTCTAGGTCGACACGTGTTTCAGTTGTATACAGCGGACACTACCAATCTTGCCCTTTTGTTGCTTCAACCTTACTCAGGACGCAAAGCGAAGTACTAATTGTGTCTTGCTTCCAAAAACTAGGGTGAGCCACATCATCTAAAAAATATAATAATAAAACCTCTTGTCATTTCTCTATCTGTCATCCTCATTCATTTATTCACTATTATTGTGTCATAGTAACTCTCCTAATAGTTACACACATCCCTCTCCCCTCCTAATTTAATTGTCAGAGGGCATGTGGACATTATGGGATAAATCCTCCACAGGCTCTCGTGTTTGAGTATATTCTTATCTCTTGGCCTGTAAGATCAACAAAACCCAGGTGTTATATGCCCATTGGTTCCATTACAACATATATCAACCTCGACCAAAAGAAGACTATTGAAATTATGAGTGCGTAGGTTATAACTTACTCTCAGATGGATAACAGATAGCCAAGTTTCCGATCCTGCTATATCTCTTCTAAGGGCAGGTGATCTTGTTCTCACAATAGGGCGTGACCTTTAGGTTCACATCCCCTGCAAATAGGAGACCACTTTCTCAATTTGTATTAAACCAATTCTGATTCCTTATTCTCACATCCCGCTTTCTGAGTGCCGTGAGTATATCAATAAACTTACCATTATCACAGAGAACATCTCCTCCTTGATCTCATTTCTCAGTCATGTTCTGGATGGATATCCTCTTTATCTCTGTTAAGTTTCTCGGAATCTCAGTATGTTGCACTTGATGTGCCTGGAAGCTGCAAATCAAAAACGGCTCCTATCAATGTTGAGTGAGTTTCTCAATGCTCACTTCCAGCCTCATGATTCACCCTATTCTTACTCTGTCATCTCAGTGCTCAGTACTCTAGTCCTCATTAGTGTGTTCCTAGTATTTTCGTGAGGGATCCTTCATTTTCATATTGACACCAGACCTGGGCAGTATGTGCTTAATCAGAGTCCCCCTCGGCTCGTTTCAGTTTCTATTGTTTCTACAACATCTTAATGTTTGCATCTCAATTATTTTATCTCTTTTTTCCCCTCTCCTGACCGTTCAATCCATTCATTCACAGTATAGATAAATGGGTGAAATAATATCTAAGCATTCACATTCACTGTTTCCCGCTCGTATTAGGCTATTGTAGTTTGGGTTGAAAATCTTTTCTCGTTATCTAGTCCTTATTTTAACATTTTAACCACATTATCCTCTGTGATAACCTGCTACGTTTAAACATCGTATTGGTTTGAATGCAGGGCTATTTCTATCTTTCTATCCTTGCCTTGCTTTTCATTGTTCACAGCGTTTTACAGTAGCGGGCGCATCCGCGTTCACCCTTCTCATTAGTAATCTTCCTGTGTTAGTTGTATAGACACAGAGAGGGGACAGGAGCTATCCTTGTTCACCCGATCGTGGTTTACTTTTCCTGTTTCTTGGTAATACTTATCCCATGTTTCTCAACTTGAAGTTAATTATTTATTGCCCCTAGTCAACAGAATCAATACAGGAATGAGCCCACCTCATATTCAAAAAATCAAAATTAGATGTCAGTTATCTGGATACCATGGTAACAAGACCGGATATACCAGTGTGCTAAAAATTGACACACTGACAGAAAAAGTCCTATTCCGATAGGTACAGAAGTTGTTGAGGGCAGCCAATGTCATCATTCCACTGGTAAATTCAGAGAAGCCCGATCTCTGATGTCCACCCAACATTTCTCTGGGTCACATCTTTCTCCTAAATTATCCGACATACCATATAACGGCGCAATGGTGCTTGTTATTCTCAATAATTCCCATAAGATGATAAAAATATTAGTTTTTTTGGTGCCTGATCATGTATCAAATGGCGCAGCAGCATTTGTTATTCGCAGTAGTTAACATATGTACACAATGGTATTTGTTTTATCTGATGAGCTCTTAGTTTTGTAAAAGTTTAAGGGGTGGGAGGGGAGAAGCGCCCACATAGGTAAGGTCACTCTCACTTACATATTTCCCTTATCCTTTTGTGATAAGGTTGTTCCATTCGATGAATACATTCAGTCCCCGCCGTACTGTATCCAGAGTATATATTCAGTGTTGCTTGATCTGATGTAATATTGGTTGGCACGCGATCGAGAGACGTTTGGTGTGGGATTGATGCAGCCTTGGCAGACCAGCTTGGGAGAGATCGATGAGCTTGGCAGAGGCTTGAGGCAGTTTGAGTGATCAGACGTCTCCCTCTACTTCAATTTCAGGCTTTCAGTTATAGTGTCAATTCATGTCACACTTTCTCCATGGTTACATTAAGCATTCCCTCGTTTCTCTGTGTGTCAGCATTCTATATTTGAGCTGTGCCTAAATGTGTGTGCATGTACTTTACTTTGCAATCACTGTGTGTTCTTTGTCAATGTGACATTTCGGCCTATCTATATCATGGTCTTCTTCTGCCTGCGGTACACCATCTTACCATCTATTTCTCCATTCAAATCCTCTATCCCTCTCCACAGAAAACAGACCATCTCTCCTCTCCATGCAAAAGCAGTCCCTGCTGCCTGGCCCCCACCTTCTCTGTCTGCGAAGCACAGCCAGCCATGCTGATAAGGCCAGCATCCCTCTCCTCTCAGACAAAGGTTCATGTTATCTGTGTCTGCCAAGCAAATGTTTACGAATACTTGTACACTAACTCAAAACAATCTTCACACTCCGCAGCGCTTCTGTGTCTCCATTCAGTGGAATGGCTTCATGCTTTCTCTATTCTTGAATGTAATGCCTAAAACATTCATTCATACCAAGCACTATACTTAAAGCTTAATGCATATTCTAAATGCACACTCAATGCGTGTCTCTCTACATGCATATATAATACATAACATATCTCTACATGTGTCTCTACATGGCTCTTCAAATATAACAGGCCTCATTCTATAAGCAAATACAAATGGCTACATATATGTGGATAATGGATAACTAATCACTACTAATCAGTACTAATCAGAATGTGTGATAGATAACTATGATGGTTAACTAATCCCTAAATGGGTAATGATGGATAATGATTCCATAACAATGAGTAATGATTCCATAATGATAACAAACCAGACTTCTCCATACTATCAGGTTTCACAAGAACTAGAGTACTGAGCACTGAGATGACAGAGTAAGGAAAGGGAGAATATAAGAGAAATTAACGAATATGAGGCTGGAAGTGAGCATTGAGAAACTCACTAAACATTGATAGGAGCCGTTTTTGATTTGCAGCCTCCAGGTACATCAAGTGCGACATACTGAGATTCCGAGAAACTTAACAGAGATAAAGAGAATATCAATCCAGAACATGACTGAGAAATGAGATCAAGGAGGAGATGTCCTCTGTGATAATGGTAAGTTTATTGATATACCATCTTCAGCCTGCCTATGCATCATTCAACATTGATGGTACCACGATCCCAGTATTCAAACAGGTCAAAACTCTCGGTGTCCACTTAGATGCCAACCTATCTATGACAAAACACCCTCTCTTCAGCTACCTCCTACACCACCAAGCTCATCTCCCTTAATCACAAATTCCTCACACCAAATATTGCATTAGCTTAGCAGGAGCCCTTATACTCTCAAAGCTTGACTACTGCAATGTTCTCCTCCTAGCCATGTCTAATACTAACTTGTCCAAACTCCATCTCCTGCAGTACAAAGCCCTTCAAGCAGCACTAGGAATAAAAAAGATGGAGCACATATCGAACATCAGGAGAGACAACCACTGGCTAACCATTAAGGCGAGAATTATATTCAAAACCTTATGTATCACACACAAATTCATTGCTTACAAAGCCCCCAAATACATTAACAATGCAGTCACAGAAATAGTTCCCACCAGACACCCAGATCCATCAACAGCACTCTCCTTGCTATCCCACAATTTAAAAGGACAAGAGCTGGCGGCAGCAGCTTTAAAGTTCTAGCCCCTAGACACTGGAATGCTCTCGCAACAAACATCAAGAACGAAGAATCCCACCAGCTATTTAAAAAAACACTGAAAACCTGGCTATTTAACCAATTCTAAGAGACCTAGATTGCATATCGTGACTACCCACCCTTGCTGTTTGAACCTGACAATCACTATGTTGCTTCATGTGTGTTCTCCTATACCTTCTGCTTATAACTGTAAAGATTGTAATACTGAACTGTCTGTAACTACGCCGTGATACCTCAGGGTCTGGGCGTATAAAAAATGTAATAAATAAATAAATAAATACTCTCTGCACTCAGAAAGAGGGATGTGAGAATAAGGAACCTGAATTGGTTTATTACAAATTGAGAAAGTGGTCTTCTCTTTGCAGGGGATCTGAACCTAAGGGATACGCCCTATTGTGAGAACAAGATCACCTGCCCTTAGAAGAGATATAGCAGGATCGGAAACCTGGCTATCTGTTATCCATCTGAAAGTAAGTTATAACCTACGCACTCATTATTTCAATAGTCTTTTTGTGGTCGAGGTCGATATATGTTGTAATGGTACCAACGGGCATATAACACCGGTTTTTGTTGATCTTACAGGCCAAGAGATAAGAATATACTCAAACACAAGAGCCTGTGATGGATGTATCCTATAACTTCTGCATGCCCTCTGACAATTAAATGAGGAGGTGAGTGGGATGCGTGTAACTATTAGGAGAGTTACTATGGCACAATAATAGTGAATAAATGAATGAGGATGACAGATAGAGAAATGACAAGAGATTTTATTATTATATTTTTTAGATGATATGGCTCACCCTAGTTTTTTGAAGCAAGACCCAATGAGTACTTCGCTTTGCATCCTGAGGAAGGTTGAAGCAACAAAACGGCAAGATTGGTAGTGCCCTCTGCATACAACCAAAACACGTGTCCACCTAGAACACTGTCTGTGATTTATAGATAGACAATTACACCTGTATTGAAGAAAGGGTTGAAACATTTTGACAACTGACTTTTTGTGTCTTTTGAGACGGTGACATACGAGGTATAACCTTTGGAAGAAATGAAGATATGTTGCATAGATGAGTGTGAGTATGAATTTGTGAGGGGAAAAATGGTTATGAGCCAGGACATTTTGTGTCTAACAATCTTTTGTATAATCATTGTATGCATGCATTCAGAGTAAATATTTGTGTAATTTTATATTTGTGGAATAAAAAAAAGTGTTGTTTTGACTAAATAAAAGTAGTAAGGAAATTCTGTCATCTTCAATCCACTGGTCCATGTTGTGTGATATGTTATGTTTGACCTGAAGGACCAGGGATTTATTTCAGGTAACCCCTATATTTTTTTAACCAATTACAATTAAACCCTGGCCGACATGCTTACATGTCAGTCAGCGTTTATTTGTAATTGTTCTCACTATTTACCTTTATCATGCGCACATGGTAAACAGTGCTTACAATTGAAATTAAACACTGCCCAAGATGCAAGCATGTGGGACAGGATTTAGATGTGTTTGTGAGTGCCACTTGTCATGCGATCATGTCAAGTGGTACTCACATTGAAAAGTAAGCATGCCAGGCAGCGTTTACTCACTTTGCACGGCTGAATGCAAAAGTACAGGCACATTTTGGCACAGACACTTGTACACCACCCTTCTCCCTGCACACTTGCCCTCCACCGTGCAAATGATGAAAATGTGGCTATGCAAGCGGACTAGGTCCATGCCATCATATTACATTTTCTTAAAAAATGTGCTCCGGGTTGTTTTATTTTGCACATCAATTGCATGATGACAAAAATTGCTGAATTTGCTTGGAATAGTTTAGTATTTGCACATTTAAATGAGAATTATTGGTGCAAACATGTAGGGGAGCATTGGTGCAAGAATGCAAAATATATGTATTTTCACTGCACCAAATTTTCTATTGATTTCCAAAACTAGTGTAAACTTTCAATGCATCAGTACAACGTTTATGTAATATTGATCTGTTAACCCTATATTCATCTGTGTTTATTTGAAATGTCTCCTGTGCATGTTTCTATAGCAGGATGCGGTGGTCTAAATGTTCTAAACCCAAACTTGACAGCATAGTGCATGGGTCGCCAAGTTCAGTCCTTAAGAGAGCCAAGTATTGCAGGGTTTTTTTTTGGGTCGCCATTCTCTATGTAAATAACTCCCATTTAACTTTGTTCTATGCAGATTATATTTCGGTCGCTTTCCAGATAACATTGAGTAGGCTTAGCCCAACCTTGCCTCCCCCTGCCATAGTCGACTTACTAATGCTGCAGAAAGCTTCACAATTGTGAACTGGTCAAACTTATCTTTTGACTGAGAAGTGTGAGCTCAGATTGTAGTGCTTCAGAAATGTCAGTGACGCAGAGAAGTGAGAGTAATGCAAGACATCTCTATGATGGTGGACACCTGGAGAGCTGGAGGAGCAATGTCGAGAGAAAAGAAGGCGTCACTAACCGTTGGATTCTGCAAATCCTATAAGGCTGTGGAAACGTCAAAGAGCCTAGAAGGGAGAAAAGGGATTGAAAGCGTGAGACTTTAACCACACAGAGCTAGGAGTGTTATGTGTGACCCTCCCAGGTGTGTTGCCCTTTTAAGAAGGTGCGTCCCTCCCAAGTGTATTGCCCTTTTAATATGGGCCATGACTGTGTCATTGCCGACCTAATAAAAGGAGCAACTGCAGGCATGTGCCTCAGAACCGCTTCAAACTCCAAGATTGGAACAACTGAATCTGTGTCTCATTTGTGCCTGCAGGCACACGCTGTGTGAGCATGGGCCTGCAGGCCATGGTGCTGTGGGTGCCACTTGCCAGTACAGTGGTCAGGGTCTGCACGGGCTGTGTATGGTCCACCCTGCCTCTACATAAGACCGGGTAATCCCCGGCATCTCCCTGAGGCACTGGGCCTCCAACTAAGGTGCTGATTTCCATAGCTCCAATGGGGTCGGCTCAATGTCAATAGCTGGCCCACATAACAAGGATTAGAGCAAAGTCACTGGAATCCAGAACGGGCGGGAAGCCAGTAGCTGGACGAATGAACTATGGATTAAGTCAGGAGCAGGGGTAGTTGCAAAGTATTTTCAGCAGGGAGTAGGGCCTATTCTATAGTGCAGCGGTCAGATGGTGTAGATTAAGCATCTCCTGAAGCTAAAAAGGAAGGAGGTCCAGGCAGGCCTTCTAAGGCACTGACAGGTATCTACTTTTCATTAGGTTGGATTCTAGGATTGTAGCTGACTCTGAAAAGGATTTCCATATGTACTGTAACCGCAATACTATAGCCACCATTTCCCCCATATACTCACAGACCCACCCACTCCATCCCATCTCACCAACCCACTGCTTTATAGCCTACCCACTTACTAGGGGTGCTCCAGTAGACCAGCCAGAACCCACTAAATATATGGACCATAACTTTCAAATGTCAGTGGCCGGCTAAAATTCATCGATTTCTCACGGGAGTGGGATGGGGAGCTGCCGAACCAGCACAAACCCGACTCTCTTGAGATCTTGGAATTCACTCAATGAGCCTGGTCCTCACTTCCTCACCCAACCACCACCTTACTGATTTTTCCACTGCCATACATTGCTATGCCGTCTGGGCCAAGCTACAGATGATTTTGTTTGTTTAGTTAAATGCTGGAAAGGCACAGCCAGGCCCACACAAACAGGAAACTAAGAAGATATTTTTGGGTGGCGTGAATTCTCGATTTAGAAATAGGAAGTGTATTTTTCTATTTTTAGCAGGCGTGGGTGAGCTTGCTCGGAAAATATGTATTTATTTTCTTCTGAAATAACGCATTGGTGTTATGCCAAATACGACCACACCCAATGAGGACAGTAGGGCTTATTTTAGGGCCCACCTAGGGGGGGGCAGCATACCCTAATCCGCAGGGCCATTGTCTGCTTGAAACCTTAAACATTTTCATTCAAAAAGCGTTGATGGTTCAAGCAGACAAAGGCCTCCTTTTCACAGACAATTCATATGGTTTGGATTTTCCTGTATCCTCCACGACAAACTATTTTTTTTAATTTGTTTCTAATTTATTTTGTTCATTTAGGAGACATCATTCCTTCGCACATAATATCCATGAAATACAATAAAATGACATTATGAGATACAAAAAAGTACATCAACCAAAATCCAATAAAATAATCATTTCATTTAACACATTTAACAATGCACATAAATTCATCACTTCTTTCTATATATGTGATCCCTTGTGGAATGTGTACGTTGACTTGATTTTAAGCCATACATGGAAGGCAGAAGCAGAGATAGCATACGATTCCCCCAGTAAAGCATACTCCAAACTGGTCACATTCATAGTTTACACATTTTCCGTATCCCCGTAAGTAATGAACATTCAAGACCTGGCAGTACGTAAGAGCATGTCGCGCCGTCTCAACATGCGCAGCGCATAGCCGGTGCGTATCTCTTTCTATGCCCTGTGGTATATCTCCACAAGCTACGCCAGACTGATTGCACTGTGTACATTGATTGTGTAACCCGGTGCTCTGAAGATACAATCTCTTGTTCTATATAAAACTCCTGAATATATATAGCTAAGATTTAGCAGGCTCACTGTTTGAGGGGGAGGATTTGACCCCAGAGTGTGTGTGGTTTTTACTTTGAAAGTGCTGTGCTGATCTGACAGTCTTCAGTTGCACAACTCAGACCCTCAAATCTCAGCGTCACCTCGTTTCGCTCAAACCTTAAGATCCTTCCTTCCAATATGTTTTGTGCATCTTGAGTTGACCTACTGCGTCTGTCCAGAAAAGCAGATGTGATATATGTATTCCGCAGGCTCTCTAAATCTTCGAAGCATTATTGCAGCCCATAAACATCAGTACAGTTGATGCCAGGAATAAAAAAGATCATTCAGAGCTATTCCTTTCCATATGCACTTGACTTGAAAAGAAGCAGACTTTTGCTGGCAAGCTGCTGTGAGTTTACCCCCTTCGCCCAAATCCCACGCATGTTACTCCCCCTACCCTACATGCAAATTGACAGATTAAAGTAGCTGGAATCTGCTGCTTCCATTATTGAAAGATTAAAATACCTTTGGCTTCTGACAACTATTATCCCATCACAAGACATAAAATGCCTTAAAATACTTTGGCAAGTCTTGTCGGATTCTGAGCATTGAACTCCCCAGCACTGTCAGACTGTGCTTCAAAGAAGTCATACGCCAGCATCTGGCCCAAAGGCTGAAGGGAAAGCACGTGGCATGACCCGGGTAAGGCTCATACCCTAAAACTACTACAGTGGTTATTTGCCGCAGTGAAAATGCATAGTAAGATTAGATTCCTCAACATAAAATACGACTTCCTTCTACAGATGTACCTTTCACAAACGCCCCTCAATCCATACACCAGATTGGCATTATGTTGTGGATGCTTCATCAGGACATTTCAATATCAGAAAATCTTTCAGAGCCTGTCTGCCCAGCCGTCTTTCTACCCAGGTGAGGGCTCCACACATGCAAACCTTCCCAAATTACCCGGCTGTACTGCAGGCTCCGCCCACCAGATCACCAATGGGCTATAATCTTTCCAAGCCACATATTCAACCTCCATCTTCTACTCATCTCTAAACACCTCATTCTCCCTCTGCCTGGCTATTTGACCTATTTTCCTGCCCAAGTGTCCCTGGCCACATCATGCTCACACTTGCTCACCTCTCCATATCTGCAAACAAATGCTCTGCCATTCTGCACCATTCAAACCTACCTCAACCCTGGCCTTGGCCTCTAAGACCCACCAACCCTCCATTATTTTGAATCTAATGGCCAACTAACCTATCGCCCCATCACTTTCCTCCCCATCCCCCTCAAATTAATCTCCCCATTTTCCTTTAACCTCACCATCCAATCTTCTATCACTGAACCGACACCCACCACCAAATCCTCCCACAACAAGTTCTTCCTGCCACCGTACATACCGGCCACCCTGCTTGCCATCTATACCCGCCCCAACTCCTGAACTTCTACCGAACACCATATTTGGAGTAGCTCTCTCCCACTTGCCCCATCCACCCACTTATCTACATTCTCCACCTCTAACTACTCCCTCCACCCAGACTCCCACAGTACCTACACCCACCCCACCTACACTTGCCTATCCCACCACAGGAGCAGGCTTGTTTGTTTTTATCTTCACCATAGAGGCAAGCCAACACAGATGAGAATTGCTTGCCACTCACCCATGGCCTTTTTGTTGGAAGTGTTTAGGTTGAACAAAACTGCAAGGGTATTTATTTGTAGCAGTCAAAATGATAGGTGGAAGTCCCCTCATATAAACTGATGGCAATTTCCAGTGGCAGCTAGTAAGCTGTGTCCCAAGGGAATGTCCCCTCTTAGAACTGGCTGTCCTGGTCCTGAGACCAATGCCCCTCCACACCTGCCCCAGAATTGGAAATTGAGAAGAGATACCTGTCAGTCTCTAAATGCAAAGCCGATGGCAAAGAATCCTGCTTGGCTTTGCAAGATGGAAGAGCAAACCCATCACCGGTGCCTTATTGCTGTTACCACAAAAATGGGCCGGTTCAATTGCAGCCTCATTAGCCTCTGCTCTACTTGGGCAACCATTTTAAGGGGAAACCACCACATTAATGGGCTTGGAATCATGTCACCCCTGCATGTTGATCCCCTTGTGCAAAGAAAGTTAGTGGAAAAACATGGGAAACATAAACACTGTATAAGCTATGTTTGAAAGCTAGGCGAACATTCTACTGTCTTGCCAGGGGTGAAAACCCTGCACCCCAAAAACCCATTCCGGTGAAGCAGTAGAGGGAGAAGTTTGCTGTTGCCCCCTACCGGCAATCAGCTAATGAAGGCTGAGTAATTAAAGCTAGGATCTGGCATGGGGGTTGCCTTGCTATGTATCTGCCACTGAGCCACAGGTAGCAGCAGAAACATCTGGAATTCCATAGGCAGAGCTTCATGAAGGAGTCTTCGGGTAATCCAGCTGCCCTAGCTCCACAGTCTACCACAATCCTGAAGGAGTGGGTGCCATATTATTTTGCACCAACACCCCATTCGACCAAGCAAGGATGCTGCTAAATTGATTGATAGAGAGGGGTCGTCCGGACTTGCGAGTGAAGGGAGCCCCACCAGCCCCCTTTTCTTGACTGCAGCTAGCTCCTTTTAGTCCTCACTCTACAGCAACTCTTAGAGTCGGCCAATCCCAGACCACCCACGCCCCTCTCATCTGAGGTCTAGGAATTTTAAATCTCATGTGATCCTGTGTCACCCAGCAAGGCTACCAGTGCACCACCTTGCTGGCGTCTCCACTGCACCCAGTAACTAACAGTTTGCTCACCCTGGTTCCGTCGTCAAATGCAAGTAGGAATGCAGCGGAAAAGCCTGCACTCAAACCATTCATTAGGTAATTACCCAAAGATTCAATTATGCCCTGTCAGGATTCGCCCGATATTCCCTTCTTCCCTATAGGGCTTTCTTGGCCTATCCGCTCCATCCTGTAACCATTCTTTTTACCAAGACCTACATCTACAAGATGTCCATTCCGATAACCCAATTAATTTGGATTTGGCTTTCTCTAGAATGATGCTCCTTCAAAAGTGCCCTTGTCCCATTTCCTGTAGTCCTTATGCCTCCTGCATACGTAACCCTGGAGACCAGCAAGGATATCATTACCATCAAATTCAAGCCTGAACCGGGAAAAGGCATCATCGTGCCTTCTGCCGATGGGGACAGCTTTCAGAACGCTTCCCATTTCATCACTTTGAACACTAGTTCAGAAAAATCTATTTCCCTCCAAAAAATGTGCACGAAAACAATATTGCATTCTAATTAAAACCCGGTAGAATAAAACCAGTTAAATAAAAGCATAAGCACTGTTGCAATCTTATATTATTCTATTAAAGTGCATTATTTCCAGTCATCAAAACGTCCCCAGCAGGGGTCTACAACGTTTCTTTTTCCAGATGTTTTGGACTACAACTCCCATCAGCCCTAACCAGCATATTTAATGGTGAGGGCTGATAAGAGTCATAAGGGCCTCATTACAAGTGTGCCAGTCCGGAAACAATGGTGCTGGTAAGCTTACCGTCACTGTTGTTTCTGGACCGGCACACTACGGGTTTGCCTGCCAGAGCCGCTGTGCCCTACAGAGCTGACCCTGCTGGGCACAGCAGCCATGGTAGGCAAGCCGTCATGGAAGCACCGGTAAGGTTAATAACGGTGCGGGTGCTTCGGTGGTCCCCATTCCCATAGAGTCCCATGGGGACCGCCAGGGTTGTAATCCCTGGCGTTACCAGGAAGTCAGGTGGAGGTATTTTTTTACGGGTCCGGCAGCAACCCGCCGGTATCACTGCCAGGGTTACCGCCAGACCCGTAATGAGGCACAAACTCTAAATATCCAGAGATCTGCAGGTTGCAGACCACTGCCTTACAGGGACCAGGTAGGGCACCATCCAGGACCAAGGTTAAATATAAAATAAAAGTCTTGCATTGCTTAAATCCTCGGCGGCTTTTTGGCAGACAGTGGGCCTCATTACGAGGATGGAGGTAGCCTTCCTGGTTTTACCGACAAGGCTACCTCCTAACTTGCATTCGGGTCCGGCACCCGCGAATGGGCAATTACCGAGCTATCCCGGCCCAGCTGGACCCGGTAATTGCACTTTCGCGGGTGCCCGGTACATCCCATTCCCATTTGAGCCCCATAGGGCTGAATGAGAATGGGGAGGGTGGTGCTACCATCATGTTCTGCTCGTGGTGCCGGTACGGCCATCAGGTCAGACCTAGTGGCTGCAAGGGCACCCACAAGCAGTACTCCTAGTATGGCGGTACGGTAACAACGGTGCCGGTATCGATACCTGCTCCGTTGTTGCCTTACTGCCATACTTGTAATGAGGCCCAGTGTATTGCCTATGTTCGCAATTCCCACAGGCTGTGCAAAACAGCAAAAAGTGCACTGCTGTTTCTACCACTCCTCGCCAGAACGGTCAGATTACTAAATACTTACCCATCCATCTACCTGTGTTTGAGCTCAGCTGGACAAACTGCACTCTTAACCAAGTTAACATGGCTCTCTGGATCAGAGAGTTACACCAAGACAAATGTCCTCTCTCAGCTGCGGGATAATTACCAAGGCATGCACATGATTGGTAGGCTTGGCTAACCCTGGTATCTCCCTCTGGAACTCAAAATCTCTTTTGAAAGAAACATTTATCAACAAACTTAGCATTCTACTAGAGTCTCAAACCAGTGACAGACATTTGTATTACATGGTATTTACCTTTAGCCATCCAGGGAATCTTGAGAGCCTAGTATGCCCTAAACTTGAAATCTATACATTGGCCCTCATTACGACCCTAATAGCAGCATGGTCCATGCCGGTAACTTACCGACTCCGCCATGGCGGAATGGGGAATTACCGCCCCATTCCGAGGTTGGCGGGGCGGTAATTCCCCATGCCGCCATGGCCCTTCCCCATTCCCATTTTTGCCCCATAGGGCTCAATGGGAATGGGGAAGGCGCTAAGTACGGTGCCACAAATTGCGGCACCGTAATTAGCACCAAGGTCCCTTTGCGGGTTGGTTTTTAACGCCTGCAAAAAGCAGGCGTTAAAGTCTCCAACCCGTAAAGGGACCTCGTAATCCAGCGTTAAGGGTTTAACGGCGCCGCCACCTTTTACGGCGCTGTTAACCCCTTAACGCCTGGGTTGTAATGAGGGCCATTAAGTCTGAACTTTGAAAACCTTGACTGACCATCAACTACCTGGGTCATACTTTTAGTTTATTTAACAATCTGGACCTCCCCATTAAGTCCTTAGAAACATTTATTTGAATGTAATCAAATTCATGAGCAATGGGGAACCACTACAGTGACACATTCTACTACACCATGAGTCTCTACCCAAGAACAATGGAGATGACGCCAGGATGTTCACTAATAGACCTCTTGATTGCATAAAGGAAGAACAATATTTAATCAATTGCTGAAGTACTGGTGGGGCCCTTGCAAACAAGGCAACTTTGTGTCCATAACCAAAGTGAGGGTTGTATGCGAGACATGTGTGTTAATCACTCCAGAACCTTCTACAGGGAGTTGGCAAATAGATTGAACATGAGCAGGCAGACACACAACTTCACCACATTCCTCTACTCACCAGAATGGAGTTGGTGCAAACTCTTGTCCTGTCAAACCTCACCACTGTATTGCTTCAAATACAAGCTGCGATCAGAAGGTTGAGTAGCACTGATAGAATACCTACAGAATCCAGAGTGCCCAGAGTTCGGATGCATACGTTTTGGCCGTGGCACAATTGTTTGCGGTCAAATGGACCGTGGTCAATTCAGCCGTGAAGCCAATTTTACCACGGCCAAAACTGCCCTAATTAAAACCCCACACCAACTCCCTACTTACCTTCTCGACGTCCGTGCATGTTGTGACCCTGGGCCATTGGATCCGTCCCTCCTATGTGGATCAAATCTGACGCTGCATGGTCTGCGTTTCTTTTTTTTTGTCCCCAGACTCCAGACCTCTTGAAGCCGGGGACACCCCTGCTACTCCCAAAGTCAATCACTACCAAACACGGGGCACAGGGTACACCCCCGCAACCTCCCACCCCCCATGTTTGTTAGTGATTACCCAAATTGGTTGTTTCCAAACGACCAAATAGTACGGGCCGAATTCAGCTAGTTGTACCATACAATCAATTGGAAACGACTAATTTGTGTATTACCCAGAGTTCATTGCAATTGACCAGGTTGAAGGCCTTCGATAAGTCCATAAAATCTAAGTGTACAAGGACTTCCTCACTACAGTGTATTTGGACACCAAAAGGCAGAAGTTCAAGGCCGAATCAATATTACCCAAGCCTCCCATAAACCCATACTGGCCATCCATCAATATTGAGTTGAACGTTAGCCAGTCATTTGGCCTCTTATATAAATGGCAACTGTAGCTCTATGAAACGTTGTCAACAAAAAATATGTTTTATGTATGATTTTGGATGCGGTCAAGCTCTCTTTTTTACAAGGCCTTGTTCTACAGGGTGTTATACAATGGGACACACCGTGCAGCTGCACAGGCAGGGACGAGTATGTGCTATTTGTACTGCCTTGGGTATCTAGGTGCTTCATCATAGGACACATAGCCTCAGCGCTGTGAGACCAGCGTGCTGGTGACTGGCACTATAAGAAAGAAAAAAATAAACTTTGAACATAAAATAATGCACAACATGCCCTTGCCGTGGTCATATTTCTGTGCCCTTAGTCGCGCTACCCTTCAGCCACCTTCAGTGCGTTGAGACAGCCTAAGAGACTTCAGGGGCTACAGAAGGAAACAACATCATCAGAGTATGTGCCTCCATCTCTGTTTCAGTGAATGTCTTCCTACTCCTCCCCTCAAAATCCTGCACTGACCAGCCCCCGGGAAATTCGAGAGTTAGACCCTTACTTTAGCAGTGCAAGTTGGCTTCTCTGTTGGTCTCATCAAGGAAATCACATTGCACATGGGCAACAGAAGTGCAGCCTCTTCTGTGGCCTCTTTAAGTTGAGAGGCAAATGTGTGTGGGGGGGATGAGGGGGCCCGCAGGGTTACATGGGAGAGGAGGGTATTAACCTCTGGCTGCTTCCCTCGCCACCAATTACACAGAAGACGGCACGCTCCCCATGGCTGTCTCTGGAAGTCCCTTATAGGAAACAGGTTTTTAGAAATAATTTAGAGTGATTGAACTGCCCCACTAGTCGGTGTGGGTTTGGTCAGTGTTGGTGCAAATAAAAGTGGGTTTCCACAGGTTTATAATGAAATCCCGACTGGGTTATGAAAGGGTTTTTTGAAGAATTGTGCAGCTCATTTACTTCTCAAACACCCATTTATACTGCTGCTGACAAAGGACCTAGGCCTGGGAGCCAGCATTGCAGTACAGCTCTCACCAGACTACCTTTTCCCTTGTCCCTGAGCCCGTTTTTGGTAGCAAATCATTTTGTGTTTCGAACACATTTATTCCACTCGGCCTGAAACCTGTCATCAGAGTCTGCAATGCCACCTATCACCTTACCTTAGGAAACAGCAGCTCAGGCCATGGGCCTGGAAAGGGGTGGTTCATATGCAGCTTATTCCCAGAGGAACCCGCCAAACGATAAGAGGGACCCAGTATCTACGACAACTCAGGCAGCCTTAAAGTGTTGCTGGCAGTGTACTAAGACTGCAAAGGCTGTCTAGCGAAAGCCACCCTACGCTTGAAATGCGTTCAGGGTCACCCTATTATCCCTTTATAGAACGGACTATTTGTGTGTCCGTGGCTGAGGAATCCTTCAGTACAGCTCTTTGTGCACACTGGTGCCTCCTTTGCTGGTTTTCAGCCAGAAAGTGTCCCTCCCCGCCCCTCAGTGCTCTGAGATGCCCTGGCTGTGGTTTTAAGCGCTATCCCGAACTAAACCCTTGTCTACTTTCCAACTTCAATCAGACATACCATATTTACTTTACTAACTCTGTCGATCGCACTCCCGGGCCTTTTATGCCAATAACATTCACCGCTCAAATGTACAACTCTCGGATTAGGCTGCCTACTGAGCATGGCTTGGAGAGAGACCATACATAATGGGCAAACCCGCATCCATACTAGTACAAGCATTTAACACTGCCAGACTCCATTCCCATGTCTGAAAACTCATTTCCACCTCTCCTCCCTCTTACTTCACCATTGTTCATGCTATTCTTCTAGCAGTCCAAGGTCTGGTGACCCCAGGAGGGGACACAATACAGCTTGGACAAAGATTCAGCTCCTTGAAGCTACTAGGTCGTGATTTGGTGCAGTAGGAAAGCAAAGTATCATAACATAGCGTAATATTAGTCTGCTGGTACGTAGTCCGGTCCGAGCCATTTGCTGAAGTTCTCAGAGAGTGTAACTTTCAGGGAATGCTCAAGAGGTGAGGGAGGGCTATCGAGCTGCAGGCGTGCTAACTTCTGTTTGATCAAAGTATGTATTAGTTTAGTGATCTGCCCAGGTTTAGAAAGAGACATGGGGCCTCATTATAGGTTTGCCGCTCCGGAGGAAACAACGGTACAGGTAAGCTTGCCGGTACCGTTGTTTCCGGACCAGCAAACTACGAGTTCTGCGAGCGGGTGCCTTTCAGCCCGCCAGGTCTGACCTGGTGGGCAGAACGGCACCCTCTCGCAAACCTTGATGGATGCAGCAACACCATTCATGAGGAGTCTCTCTGGGTCCCTCTCTCCACATCCTGGTGCCAGATTGGCGCTTTTACACGTCCAATGAATTGATAGTTTGTCTTCTGTTTTGTTTTCAGGCTTCAAAAACAAACGGCATGAGCATTCAACTTGCCATTTATACTTGTATCTTATTTGTTGCCACAAAAGTCATTCACTTCCAAAGTGTTAGGCATTGAAATATGTTGACTTTTTGATATGGAATGGCTCCCAAATGTTTATGCGTGACATTTTATGACTTCCTCTCTCAGAGGTTATCTCTGACCAAACCCTTTTCTTGTCCACATTTAGTTTGACATGTCAGGAGGATGCTGGATGATTTGAGATTGTTAGCCACCGTAGTTTGCTTGTGACTTTGCAATGGTTTCTAAATCCCACTGAGAACCCCATTTATAGAATGGTGGCCGCTTCACTGTGAGCATATGATGGCACTGCTGTTCTTAATCTAGTGACATTACACAGTGTGGATAGTTGGTAGTATTTCCCTCACCCTGAGTACCATGTCTGGCCAAATTAGGGTCTGGGACCTTTGTCTAAGAAAGCCTCTGTCGACCAATCATCTGTGTTACGCACCTTCACCCCTCAAGACGGTTTACAGTAATTCCATTGAATTCTTACAATCGACAGACCATTCCATCGAAAAAAATTGCATCAAATGCATTTTTTAAATTTTTTTTAATGGGGTTTTCCCCCTTATCTCCCTTTTTTACCCTTTAAAACCCATTAAAATTAAACTAAACCCTTTACCCTCAAAAAACATGCATTCGATGCTTTTTTTCGATGCAATTGTTTAGATGCAAAGGCATTCGATGGTATTGCATTCGATGAATGACCTGATACCACCAAGACCTTTCCTTGCTACTGTTTCCCAAATAAACCTCCACAAACTCTAGAGTTCTAGGGTATCCTTATTCTTGCAGCCCACCGTTCCCTCAGCATTTCTTCCTGAATCCATGCTTTAAAAAAGAAAACATTAGCTAGCGGGCACTGCCATCTCATCTGTTACGCCTTTGATAACCAAGGCCTGCCATGTCCTTCTGAGACTCAAACTCACCCTTGATAGTAGACTTCATCTTCCTTCCCCTGCTACTCTCCCTCAACTCTTATGTCTCTTCTCTACCGGTCTTCCTACTAGTGGCTCCATGCTGCCATTACACTGTGGCTTCCATCAAGTCTTGCTCTCTTCCATATACTGATATTAAAGAGATTCTCAAACTGCGGGCTGTTTTCTGTGTTTCCCTCCCTCCCTACTAATATGCCTCTACACAGTGTTCCTTTTTCCTCGCTATTAGGTGTTCAACTCATCTGAATTGAGATCCTTCACTGCACCCTATCTGCCTTGGCTCCAGTTACCATCCCAAGGTACGTGGCTCCTCTCTAGTATGACTATCCACTTTTTCACCCCGCTCTGTAGCCTCACTGTGATTCCTAACCTTCCCTGGACCTGTTAGCTTCTTCTCCAACCGTGCCTTCGTAGTCCTGGGATACATATCATTTCTCCTTTATCTCCACTATCTCTTCTAAACAAAAGGAGCCCCATTTTCAGTTTGGTAGTATTTCCAGCAGAAATATTGTCAAACTTGGTTGCCATTATGGCCAGTTGCTTGTTGGTTTTACTAGCAGATTATGAGTGGCGCAATGGCAGAGTTAGTCCCCATTTTTGGAGTCCATATCACTCCACATCAATTTTGGAGCATTTCCCATGAGCGGTAGTTCTGCCACACTAAATCCTCCATTCTTTGGAGGCAAACTGAAGGAGTTGCCTTCAGCTCTGTGCAAATTTGGGTAGGAGACGATACAGTCAGGGATGCCTCCAAAACGTGCAATTGACATAACCCACCACACACCACACCGCAGCCCTCGGCATCACAATTCACATCATTACTAAGCTGTCAGGTAGCGAGTAATCGATAGATCACAATACTGATGCTGCAGTATTCTGTACTTTCATGCAATTTCATCTAGTTGCTGACGTCATCAGGGCATGTACCTTCATTTCAAATGGGGCAGAGTGGTAAATCAGGGCTAAAAGCAAGGTAAACGCTTTTATTTACATCTGCGCCCCATTTCCGAGCAGTGAGAAGACGGTGGCGGATGCATGGAGCGGAAGTGAGATCTCTGAGGTGCAGTCCTCCTAGGTCTTGTCACTGTGTTTCATTTTATGCGTGCATGACATTTTCATGTAGGTGTAAAACAAATGAATTCCTTTGGAATGCTTCTCACAGGAGCGCCTGCCAATGAGCAGGCGAATTCCATAGGAATCCTTTAGTAACATGCCACCTGCCTGTTCCCAAGACAGAGAGGACCATGCAAGAGTGAAAGCAAATTTGCATAACTTTTTCCTTTTCACTCTGCCACCTGAACATGTCAAAGGACATGCCTGAGACCTCAAAGCTCTTAAGTAGTCAGCTGCATGCAAATGACCTTTACCATAAAATGAGGCTGATAAACATTTAAATGTGTACTTGGCTCTATCAGGCTGTCAATGCGTGATGTCTTACATTGTCACAGTCATGTGGTTGCAGTCTACTACATTTTCACTTGCTCTTGTAATGTTCAGTATGGACTGTGGCCTCATTACGAGTTCAGCGGTAACCTGCTGGGGCTACCGAAGGGTCACCGCCAAACTCGTAACACAGTTTCCACCGCCTGATATCTCGGTGCCACCTGGACATTGCAAGTCCTGGCGGCCCGGAATATCAGGCGGGGGAAAGTGTAAGTCCCCATTCCCATGGAGTCCCTTAGAACTCCATGGGAATGGGGACATGGCAGGTCAGACCTTCCTGGCACACCGGCCCCTGCAGGCAGACTTCTAGTGTGGTAGTCCGGAAAGGGTGTCGGTAGCAACGTACCGGCACCCTTATTTCCGGACCGCCACACTTGTAATGAGGCAATGCCATCCTACGTCCAACCCAGAACCATGTTATAACAACGGTAGACAAGTGCTTTACAATTGCCATGTAAGATAACATTTATGTTAAACAACAGCGAGAATGTCTAACTTGTAGGCCTTTCTCTTCCGTCTTCCACCTGCATGTCTTTAAAAAAAAGAAAGGAGGTTATCAGCCACCTGCGCACATTCGTAATGGTCCAAACGATGAGAAGCCTGGCCCACATTCAACAGGGGGCATATGTAGAAACGGTCAGCACTGTGGGGTGTTTTAGTGACTCGTGTGCCCCTGAGATGCTTGGTTTTCATGTGAGCCGCCCCTCTAGTATGGGTTAATTGTGCGCCTGAGTTCCTGATGTCAGTGGCATCGTGTAATGTTCCCCAGGGATTGCTATCAGGACAGCCCTTGTGATTCCAAGGTCAGACATGTATTCCCTTCTGTCAGATTGTTCACCCTTTTCTTTGTTTCATACCTCATTGCTGTTTTTTACCCACTTCGTCACGTCTTCAGGGGAAACGTTTTGTTCTGCCACTACCTTTGATGTTGTCCTGTTTGAAGGTGACGTAATGTTACTACTACCTATGATGTAACTGGACGGAAGTGATGTCACTTCCTGCATTGCCGTATTTGTCATCAAATAAAAGAAGTTCTGGCAAGAACTTGCTAGTTGTGGGGGAAGTTTGGCCTGATATAACTACTGGGAGGATTATGCGGCCAGCCTAGACCCTATGAAGAAGGGCGCAGAAGCAAGCCATGGCACTGGTGTAACACATCAATGTCAAGTGTCATGCTTCATTCTGTATAAAGGGGATTAATGGAGGTCAAATGTCAACTTCTCAGAGTGTCCTTGCAACCCCCTTTGTGTAATATATTCATGGTACAGATTTTAGCGTCATGCATATCTCATAAACTTGACGTCAAACACAGGCCACTTAAGTAGACGGTCGAATCCGCTAAACTACTTTGTCAGAAAGATGGTTACTTCCAAAACACAGTGAGCACGATCCTCACGAATATGCACATCTCAAAATGTTTCCCGATAGTGAAAAGTTGTGCCTGCACAATCGCTCATCCAGTGGCGTCACAGTCATCCACAAAAAACACGCTCATTCAGGGAATTATTTTCGTGCAAAACGGGGATTTGCGTGCCAGTCTGACCGCAAATCTCCATTCGTCAAACAGGGATTTACGGGTCAAACATGGATTTGCGGACAGGCTGGCACGCTAACCACCGTTTCACACGCCAATAATACCATGAATCATCAGTGCGCAAAAGTGCAAATGAACATACATGTTTGATGTTACAGAATAAAGTACATATCGCATCCAGTGCACCAAAAATGGCCCAACCTATCTTAAAAAAAACAAAGGCAAACCTAGAAGCCGCCCCCAAACAGCCCCCATCACCAGGAGAGCAGTTGCAAGGCCCAGAAGTGAATTCAAAGGCATCCTACTACAGGCTAGCACCAAAGAGGACGAACGGGGGAGAAGAGGAGATCCGAATGCCACAAGGCCTAGTAGGACCGCTATTGTTATCTTGTCCCAGCCCCCCCCACCCCACTTGCCAACCTTGAAGACGCACCACTTGCCAACCTTGAAGACGCACTCTTTAACTTACACGACCTAATGGCCAGCATGCCTGTCACAAATGCCTATGCGAGAATTAACAATAAACACATGAGCTCTTGGAGTTACCACACAACCTCCAAAGAGACCAAAACGCGCTGGGGGGGCAAAAGGCAGTGGAAGAAGAAAACACTGGCAGACCTCTGCAGCTGTGATGGTGCCACAGGGCGCAGTGGCGTCGCTAGGAGGGTGCCTGGGGAGGGTCCGGGGCCCCCCCTGTGAAACCCTGTGCCCTCCCACCTAAAACGAGCAGTGAACATGTTCTCCCCCTATTTTTGTCTGTGCTCCCCCTACTTTTGTCTTTGGCCCCCTCTGTGCCCCACCTAAATTTGATTCCTGGCGACGCCACTGCACAGGGGTAGGCCCAACAGCCAACAGCAACCTCACTCCAGTATCAAGTAACTCACAAGTGTGCCCCTTTGCCATCACTGCATGTGTAGCCGCTGAGCGTTCCTACGTGTGAATGGCCAGACACCTATGATGAAATGTAGTCATGTTTATCATGTCGGGCAGGTAACATCCCACATGCACGCAATAGCGCTTGAACATCAGCCACAATGGGGCAATGCAAAGAAATCTATTGGGTCCTGACCTGCCTATATGGGTCATTCTGTTGAAGTGGCAACATGGAATGTTGACTGGTGAAGGGGATCCAGTACTTCCCCATTGGAGAGGTCAATAAAGACCCAGATGTGTGGTGATAATTACATGACAGCACAGGTGCATGAAGTCAATGATTAAAAAAAACAATGCCATTTTCACCACAGAAACAATGCAACGGGATGTCCCTGATGAAGGGGATGGCCAGGTATGCCGCCCCTGAAGCTGTGCTGATGAGCCACGGGAGGTGGCAGTCACACATCAGCGATTCCAGAGGGTGGCGGATGACCAGAGCTCATGTGTTACAGGCTTGTCCAGCCCAGGCACAGGAGGACAACAGCACAGACACACAACGCGTCCCAGCCGACGCTCTGTCACAGCAACTACCCACATCCAGACATGCAGGGAGGATGGCCGCACAAACAGGTGCCACACAACCGCCTCAGAGGAGGAGATGCGGCTACAGTGTGCAGCCAGCTCGCCTCCACCCGGAGCACTCCAGGCGAGAGGCCTTCTTTGTGTGTGTAAAGAGAAGGCAGCCACTCATAACCTGTGTGGAATTCAGGCGTAACGGAGGGGGAACTCGGGGCAACCCAGTATGAGTTGTGAGAAATGCAACATAGGCAACAATGCAGGTGTGCCCCCAGTTGAAGCAAACTATTCAAAGCATGACTGGATGGTTATCTGGCCTCAATGGTAATAGGCTCCAATCGGAGCCGGACTCTAAGTGGATCCTCAGAGGACTGGTATCCTCAGGCTGTGGCCACGCGTTCATCCACACCATGTTGCCAACCTTCAAGGCGCGACACCATGGACAAGGAGGGAACATCCCTGCAAAGAAGCACCATGTGCATAAGTCACATCATGTGGCAGAACCCATGTTTCACTCGTTTTTTATATATGGTTTGTGTGTGCGTTTAGAGGCTTGGGCATCATGTTAGGTTTTCTTTATCACATTTTTATGATGTTAAGACCTATATATATATATTCACTGAAAAAAGTTTAGTTAAGGTGATCAGATTGAACGCAACAAAACCCTTGAAATTCAGTGGATGAGGGATGTGATAATCACTCAGTGTCCCCCCAGGATGACCCCAAGGATCTAATGATGTGTTATTTGTATAGCACTTACGCCTGAGCGCTTAATTTCTTTCTATAAGGAATCAAGAATTATTAGTATATAATAAAGCAAAGTAATATGAGATTCCGGAGTAATTCAAAATGCAATAATTCAACATATATTCTTGTGGAAAGGTAAAATCTTTATATCATCAACATTGGAGAGGTACTGATACAGACCATAGTGAGATTGTAGACACATAGGGCCTCATTACACGGTAGGCGGAGAACCATGGCGCTATTAGCGCCATGGTTCATGCCGGTAAAATACTGGCACCGCCTTGGGGGAAAGGGGAATTACCACCCCATTCCAAGGTTGGCGGGGCGGTAATTCCCCCTTCCACCATTGCCCTTCCCCATTCCCATTTTTGCCCCATAGGGCATAATGGGAATGGGGAAGGCGCTAATTACGGCACCGCAAATTGCGGTACTGTAATTAGCTCCCTGGGTCCCTTTGCGTTAAATTCCCAACCCGCAAAGGGACCTCGTAGTAAGGCGGTAAGGGTTTACCGGTACCGGTAAAATACCGGTACCGGTAAACCCTTACCGCCTACCGTGTAATGAGGCCCATAGAATTCTAGAGTCATAAAGTACATGACACTTGTTTTTCCAAATGTGTATCACAACATGGTCAGTTTCAAGGACTGAACACTTGTGTTTACAACATTCACACAAGTGCAATGGTTTTACACCAATAGCTTCAGAGTTCCTCCCAATTAGCTCTTTTCAGATTGTAATGTAGCAAACGTGTTTCAGATTTCTAATTATCCATCTTCAGGGCAAATTAGCTATAAATTCCCTCGAATCAAAGTATGTTGCTTGTAGATATGATGGTTGTAAATATACCAACTTAGTGTATTTAAGCATATGGGTAATATATGAAACAGTGCAGGTATATATTCGGTTGTACTAACCTTCAAACCCAGTCAATAGTGGAGTTAGAAGGGCCATGCCTGTTGGGAGAAAGTTAACTATGTAAGTAATAGAGGACCACCCAACAGCAGTTGTAGAGACATGTCTAATCTTCTGAAGCCGTTATGGAGTGAAGATTGATTAAAGTTAGAACTCACCCAGCTGTTAATATGGTAATTTTAGTAGCTGGGTGGTGACAGCAGGGCGGTCATGTAGGCACTAGGTTTGCTGATGTGCGTGAAAGCCGAGGAGAGAAACAAAAAAGAGAAAAATTGAGTTGGTATGAGTACATTGAGGAACGGAGTGTTAGCTCCCTCCTGAATGGAGGTGTCACCAAGAGTAGGTGGATCTGAATATGATATGTAGCCCGGATGGGGGTACATGTATTTGTCGATCTAGTAAATAGGTATAAAGGTCTCCCTAATAGTAAAAGCGGGTGATATCCGCGTACAGCGTGTTGTCTGCATAGAATTTAATTGTTCATTTGTGTCTAAAGATAGTGGGCCATTTGCTGGCTTGCAGACGAAAGGATCACATTGAGGACCTGGTGAAGTGCCCTTGTCTGTGATGATTGTGAGATTAACAACATAATGTCACTGGTCCTCTGAATGGACACTCTGGTGCAGAAATGTAAGACTTACTAGTGGTGGTAAGGCAAGTCCGTGTATTGTGTACATGGTAAGAGCCCCTCCCACTGTCTCACCATCTCCAGTGTTACATGGAGTAAGAAACAGTATCTCTGTGTGACCTCTTCAGCTACCAGATGGAATAGGGTGATTTTCCTCCTAAAGATCCTTTCCCTTCTCCACCTCTTGCTCCTCCTCCTCCTCTTCGGATGCTTCAGCAGCCTGCTGCCAAGTGTATGAGCCATTGTGGATGGTTTGAGTGCTTCAGTGTGCTGGCCTTTTATACTGGTTGGTTGATGCAATTTGAGAGAGGGCTTGGTCAATTGTTATGGTGGACGAATCAGTTGTAAACTTTCTTTTTGGACAGGTGATCCATATTGAGATTAGAGCAAATGTTGAAGGGCATTTGGAGCAAATCAGATTTTAAAGTGACTGATGTTTGGAGCATGTGTGCATACCTTTGGTGCGATCTTCCCTCTTGCATGCTTAATTTCGTCGTAGATGTGCATGCATTGGACCCACTTTGCACAACTTTTGCACATACACACAATTTCTAAAAAAAATGGGGCATCTAAAAATAGTGCAGGGTATGCTCTGTTTTTAGTTGCCCCATATATGGGAATGTGCAGGGCATCGTATTCTCAAAAGTGACCTTTAATTTATCCAAGGGGCTGGAGAGCAGCCAAAATGACACGCTGGCCATTCCCCTCGCATGCATTAGTGTTGGGCGTGCATGTTACAACCTCCCAGCCCCCACATGAATACTTGGGGCTCTTTGCACAGTGTCAGTCCCTTAAAGGCAGCAGAGATTCATATCACTGCTGCTCCACTTAAGAAACATATTAATGTCAGAGTCTGGAATGACGCAGTCATGCACTGCATCCTCCTCTGCCTGTTCGAAAACAGAATGTTTGCCAATTCTGCCCATTGCAAAGCACATTCTGTTTCTGAATTCTGGATGCACATTGACATGCACGTAAACACACGCTTTGCGCAGTTGCACACAGCCGCCTTGGTATGTGTGCATCTGTGATGCACACATTCGTAGGGGCCTTCAGAATACAGGTGACAGTGGGGGTTTGTGAATGTGTTTGGTCCTCTAGATATCTGTAGCTGTTGATATGACCAAATTGCCGGAACTGATGGCCCTTTATGTCACAACCCATTTCCCGCTCACCTACTTCATCCTTTGTGGTCTAATGGCTATGGCATGTTTTGTTCATTCCCAGGGAGGATGGCCCAATATCTCCTCACAACACCCTGTTTTAGCACTCCAATTTGGTCTTGTTGGTGTTTCTCTAACTTTAAAAAAATATATTTTTGTTTTTTGCAGAACAAAAATAGCTGGGGCGCAACCCAGCATTGCGCACAAAAGGAGTTAAAGAGAACAATAAGACTTGGGGGTATGGAACAATGTGTGATCTTGAACATAAGAAGAGTGGGAAGATAATTCTTCTAAAAAAAGGAATGGAATAAATTAGTACAACTCACAAATAACTGTATTTTTCCCTTTTTAAATTATGTCAGAGAATCAATTTGCTGCTTGTTGCTGCAAGATAGGATCTGGATGATGGTTGCCTGTACAATTATAATTATTTTAGGAAATATGAGGTGAATAATAATGTAAATAATAATGCTTGATTGAGGTTGTATCCAATCTGTCTCATTCTATTCCTCTGACCATGCGCTGATGTAGTGAACCTTGCTTAATTGTTGTGCCTGCTCCTTCCATTTTTCCTTATCTCCTAAAGAGTCAGCAAAATGCTGTCAGTTACTATGCTGGTTAATTAATGGGAAGTGCTTTTCTTAAAACCTGCACTGTGTTAAAGATGGCCTCTTTCTGAAGTTCACCTGGGTCCCTTCTTTTTTTGTAAAAATGTTTTAATTTGAAGAATGTAATACAAGACAATAAGTATTATCAGTGGATCTAACATATAATGATATCATAGTTCATGCGGATCGATCCACGTATTGGTAATAGAAATTAATTTTAGTATTTGCAGGGTAATTCATAGAATTTCGCAGAAAAGTGTCGCAAGCGGCTGGCGCAGAGTGTCCGCGTGCGATTGACTGCGCCAGGCACGTGCGCTAAAACCGATTTCCGCGCACAGCGTATTCATGGATTTCAGGCTCCCAAACCAGCCGTGGCGCAGAGTATCGCAGCGACCCTGCAGCTGCGCCAGTAACGCCCCCAAGAACGCCCTCGCGCAAGGAAAAGCCATCAAAATCGCTAAATCATCGCAAAGGGCAGCGCTAACCCTGGACCAGTCCACAGGGCTGCCAAACAAGGAACGCAAAGCGGGTAACGTGCATATCAGGGATACGCGTGAAGTTTTACACGCGATTAGCCAGGGCACGTGTATCACAGGGGTACGCAGGAATTATCACACGCGATTTGGCTGGGTACGTATATTACAGGGGTGCGCGGGAATTATCACACGCGATTTGGCTGGGTACGTGTATTCCAGGGGTGCGCGGGAATTATCACACGCGATTTGGCTGGGTACGTGTATTCCAGGGGTGCGCGGGAATTATCACACGCGATTTGGCTGGGTAGGTGTATTACAGGGGTACACGGGAAGTTCTACACGCGATTCGGCTGGGTACGTGTATTACAGGGGTGCGCGGGAATTCTCACATGCGATTTGGCCAGGTACGTGTATTACAGGGGTGCGTGGGAATCATCACACGCGATTTGGCTTGGTACGTGTATTACAGGGGTGCGTGGGAAGTTGTACACGCGATTGGCCAGGGTACGTGTATTACAGGGGTATGTGGGAATTATCACACGCGATTTGGCTGGGTACGTGTATTACAGGGGTACACGGGAAGTTCTACACGCGATTCGGCTGGGTACGTGTATTACAGGGGTGCGCGGGAATTCTCAAATGCGATTTGGCCAGGTACGTGTATTACAGGGGTGCGTGGGAATTATCACACGCGATTTGGCTTGGTACGTGTATTACAGGGGTGCGTGGGAAGTTCTACACGCGATTGGCCAGGGTACGTGTATTACAGGGGTGCGCGGGAATTCTCACATGCGATGTGGCCAGGTACGTGTATTACAGGGGTGTGCGGGAATTATCACACGCAATTAGGCTGGGTGGGTCCTCACAGGTGTTCCCTGTACACCCTCCACAGCCCCTGCAGGCAGCCCACAAAACAGGGGACTACCCTGCACACCTGCTCATGTCCCCCTGCACCCCCACCCCCCAGCAGTGCAGGGGCAGCCTCCACCAGGCCCCCACTCATGTCACCCACCACCCCCACCCCCCAGCCACCAGGGACACCCTCCACCAGGCCCCCACTCATGTCTCCCACCACCCCCACCCCCCAGCAGTGCAGGGGCAGCCTCCACCAGGCCCCCACTCATGTCCCCTATCACCCCCACCCCCCCGCCACCAGGGGCACCCTCCACCAGGCCCCCACTCATGTCTCCCACCACCCCCACCCCCCAGCAGTGCAGGGGCAGCCTCCACCAGGCCCCCACTCATGTCTCCCACCACCCCCACCCCCCAGCAGTGCAGGGGCAGCCTCCACCAGGCCCCCACTCATGTCTCCCACCACCCCCACCCCCCAGCAGTGCAGGGGCAGCCTCCACCAGGCCACCACTCATGTCTCCCACCACCCCCGCCCCCCAGCCACCAGGGGCACCCTCCACCAGGCCCCCACTCATGTCCCCTATCACCCCCACCCCCCCGCCACCAGGGGCACCCTCCACCAGGCCCCCACTCATGTCTCCCACCACCCCCACCCCCCAGCCACCAGGGGCACCCTCCACCAGGCCCCCACTCATGTCACCCACCACCCCCACCCCCCAGCCACCAGGATCACCCTCCACCAGGCCCCCACTCATGTCACCCACCACCCCCACCCCCCAGCCACCAGGGTCACCCTCCACCAGGCCCCCACTCATGTCTCCCACCACCCCCACCCCCCAGCAGTGCAGGGGCAGCCTCCACCAGGCCCCCACTCATGTCCCCTATCACCCCCACCCCCCCGCCACCAGGGGCACCCTCCACCAGGCCCCCACTCATGTCCCCCTGCACCCCCACCCCCCAGCAGTGCAGGGGCAGCCTCCACCAGGCCCCCACTCATGTCACCCACCACCCCCACCCCCCAGCCACCAGGGACACCCTCCACCAGGCCCCCACTCATGTCTCCCACCACCCCCACCCCCCAGCAGTGCAGGGGCAGCCTCCACCAGGCCCCCACTCATGTCTCCCACCACCCCCACCCCCCAGCAGTGCAGGGGCACCCTCCACCAGGCCCCCACTCATGTCTCCCACCACCCCCACCCCCCAGCAGTGCAGGGGCAGCCTCCACCAGGCCCCCACTCATGTCTCCCACCACCCCCACCCCCCAGCAGTGCAGGGGCAGCCTCCACCAGGCCCCCACTCATGTCTCCCACCACCCCCACCCCCCAGCAGTGCAGGGGCAGCCTCCACCAGGCCCCCACTCATGTCTCCCACCACCCCCACCCCCCAGCCACCAGGGGCACCCTCCACCAGGCCCCCACTCATGTCCCCTATCACCCCCACCCCCGCGCCACCAGGGGCACCCTCCACCAGGCCCCCACTCATGTCTCCCACCACCCCCACCCCCCAGCCACCAGGGGCACCCTCCACCAGGCCCCCACTCATGTCACCCACCACCCCCACCCCCCAGCCACCAGGATCACCCTCCACCAGGCCCCCACTCATGTCACCCACCACCCCCACCCCCCAGCCACCAGGGCCACCCTCCACCAGGCCCCCACTCATGTCTCCCACCACCCCCACCCCCCAGCAGTGCAGGGGCAGCCTCCACCAGGCCCCCACTCATGTCCCCTATCACCCCCACCCCCCCGCCACCAGGGGCACCCTCCACCAGGCCCCCACTCATGTCCCCCTGCACCCCCACCCCCCAGCAGTGCAGGGGCAGCCTCCACCAGGCCCCCACTCATGTCACCCACCACCCCCACCCCCCAGCCACCAGGGACACCCTCCACCAGGCCCCCACTCATGTCTCCCACCACCCCCACCCCCCAGCAGTGCAGGGGCAGCCTCCACCAGGCCCCCACTCATGTCTCCCACCACCCCCACCCCCCAGCAGTGCAGGGTCACCCTCCACCAGGCCCCCACTCATGTCTCCCACCACCCCCACCCCCCAGCAGTGCAGGGGCAGCCTCCACCAGGCCCCCACTCATGTCCCCTATCACCCCCACCCCCCCGCCACCAGGGGCACCCTCCACCAGGCCCCCACTCATGTCTCCCACCACCCCCACCCCCCAGCCACCAGGGTCACCCTCCACCAGGCCCCCACTCATGTCACCCACCACCCCCACCCCCCAGCCACCAGGGTCACCCTCCACCAGGCCCCCACTCATGTCACCCACCACCCCCACCCCCCAGCCACCAGGGTCACCCTCCACCAGGCCCCCACTCATGTCTCCCACCACCCCCACCCCCCAGCAGTGCAGGGGCAGCCTCCACCAGGCCCCCACTCATGTCCCCTATCACCCCCACCCCCCCGCCACCAGGGGCACCCTCCACCAGGCCCCCACTCATGTCCCCCTGCACCCCCACCCCCCAGCAGTGCAGGGGCAGCCTCCACCAGGCCCCCACTCATGTCACCCACCACCCCCACCCCCCAGCCATCAGGGACACCCTCCACCAGGCCCCCACTCATGTCTCCCACCACCCCCACCCCCCAGCAGTGCAGGGGCAGCCTCCACCAGGCCCCCACTCATGTCCCCTATCACCCCCACCCCCCCGCCACCAGGGGCACCCTCCACCAGGCCCCCACTCATGTCTCCCACCACCCCCACCCCCCAGCCACCAGTGTCACCCTCCACCAGGCCCCCACTCATGTCACCCACCACCCCCACCCCCCAGCCACCAGGGTCACCCTCCACCAGGCCCCCACTCATGTCACCCACCACCCCCACCCCCCAGCCACCAGGGTCACCCTCCACCAGGCCCCCACTCATGTCACCCACCACCCCCACCCCCCAGCCACCAGGGTCACCCTCCACCAGGCCCCCACTCATGTCTCCCACCACCCCCACCCCCCAGCAGTGCAGGGGCAGCCTCCACCAGGCCCCCACTCATGTCCCCTATCACCCCCACCCCCCCGCCACCAGGGGCACCCTCCACCAGGCCCCCACTCATGTCCCCCTGCACCCCCACCCCCCAGCAGTGCAGGGGCAGCCTCCACCAGGCCCCCACTCATGTCACCCACCACCCCCACCCCCCAGCCACCAGGGTCACCCTCCACCAGGCCCCCACTCATGTCACCCACCACCCCCACCCCCCAGCCACCAGGGTCACCCTCCACCAGGCCCCCACTCATGTCACCCACCACCCCCACCCCCCAGCCACCAGGGTCACCCTCCACCAGGCCCCCACTCATGTCACCCACCACCCCCACCCCCCAGCCACCAGGGTCACCCTCCACCAGGCCCCCACTCATGTCACCCACCACCCCCACCCCCCAGCCACCAGGGTCACCCTCCACCAGGCCCCCACTCATGTCTCCCACCACCCCCACCCCCCAGCAGTGCAGGGGCAGCCTCCACCAGGCCCCCACTCATGTCCCCTATCACCCCCACCCCCCCGCCACCAGGGGCACCCTCCACCAGGCCCCCACTCATGTCCCCCTGCACCCCCACCCCCCAGCAGTGCAGGGGCAGCCTCCACCAGGCCCCCACTCATGTCACCCACCACCCCCACCCCCCAGCCACCAGGGACACCCTCCACCAGGCCCCCACTCATGTCTCCCACCACCCCCACCCCCCAGCAGTGCAGGGGCAGCCTCCACCAGGCCCCACTCATGTCTCTCACCACCCCCACCCCCCAGCAGTGCAGGGTCACCCTCCACCAGGCCCCCACTCATGTCTCCCACCACCCCCACCCCCCAGCAGTGCAGGGGCAGCCTCCACCAGGCCCCCACTCATGTCCCCTATCACCCCCACCCCCCCGCCACCAGGGGCACCCTCCACCAGGCCCCCACTCATGTCTCCCACCACCCCCACCCCCCAGCAGTGCAGGGGCAGCCTCCACCAGGCCCCCACTCATGTCTCCCACCACCCCCACCCCCCAGCCACCAGGGGCACCCTCCACCAGGCCCCCACTCATGTCCCCTATCACCCCCACCCCCCCGCCACCAGGGGCACCCTCCACCAGGCCCCCACTCATGTCTCCCACCACCCCCACCCCCCAGCCACCAGGGGCACCCTCCACCAGGCCCCCACTCATGTCACCCACCACCCCCACCCCCCAGCCACCAGGGTCACCCTCCACCAGGCCCCCACTCATGTCACCCACCACCCCCACCCCCCAGCCACCAGGGTCACCCTCCACCAGGCCCCCACTCATGTCTCGCACCACCCCCACCCCCCAGCAGTGCAGGGGCAGCCTCCACCAGGCCCCCACTCATGTCCCCTATCACCCCCACCCCCCCGCCACCAGGGGCACCCTCCACCAGGCCCCCACTCATGTCCCCCTGCACCCCCACCCCCCAGCAGTGCAGGGGCAGCCTCCACCAGGCCCCCACTCATGTCACCCACCACCCCCACCCCCCAGCCACCAGGGACACCCTCCACCAGGCCCCCACTCATGTCTCCCACCACCCCCACCCCCCAGCAGTGCAGGGGCAGCCTCCACCAGGCCCCCACTCATGTCTCCCACCACCCCCACCCCCCAGCAGTGCAGGGTCACCCTCCACCAGGCCCCCACTCATGTCTCCCACCACCCCCACCCCCCAGCAGTGCAGGGGCAGCCTCCACCAGGCCCCCACTCATGTCTCCCACCACCCCCACCCCCCAGCAGTGCAGGGGCACCCTCCACCAGGCCCCCACTCATGTCTCCCACCACCCCCACCCCCCAGCAGTGCAGGGGCAGCCTCCACCAGGCCCCCACTCATGTCTCCCACCACCCCCACCCCCCAGCAGTGCAGGGGCAGCCTCCACCAGGCCCCCACTCATGTCTCCCACCACCCCCACCCCCCAGCAGTGCAGGGGCAGCCTCCACCAGGCCCCCACTCATGTCTCCCACCACCCCCACCCCCCAGCCACCAGGGGCACCCTCCACCAGGCCCCCACTCATGTCCCCTATCACCCCCACCCCCCCGCCACCAGGGGCACCCTCCACCAGGCCCCCACTCATGTCTCCCACCACCCCCACCCCCCAGCCACCAGGGGCACCCTCCACCAGGCCCCCACTCATGTCACCCACCACCCCCACCCCCCAGCCACCAGGATCACCCTCCACCAGGCCCCCACTCATGTCACCCACCACCCCCACCCCCCAGCCACCAGGGTCACCCTCCACCAGGCCCCCACTCATGTCTCCCACCACCCCCACCCCCCAGCAGTGCAGGGGCAGCCTCCACCAGGCCCCCACTCATGTCCCCTATCACCCCCACCCCCCCGCCACCAGGGGCACCCTCCACCAGGCCCCCACTCATGTCCCCCTGCACCCCCACCCCCCAGCAGTGCAGGGGCAGCCTCCACCAGGCCCCCACTCATGTCACCCACCACCCCCACCCCCCAGCCACCAGGGACACCCTCCACCAGGCCCCCACTCATGTCTCCCACCACCCCCACCCCCCAGCAGTGCAGGGGCAGCCTCCACCAGGCCCCCACTCATGTCTCCCACCACCCCCACCCCCCAGCAGTGCAGGGTCACCCTCCACCAGGCCCCCACTCATGTCTCCCACCACCCCCACCCCCCAGCAGTGCAGGGGCAGCCTCCACCAGGCCCCCACTCATGTCCCCTATCACCCCCACCCCCCCCGCCACCAGGGGCACCCTCCACCAGGCCCCCACTCATGTCTCCCACCACCCCCACCCCCCAGCCACCAGGGTCACCCTCCACCAGGCCCCCACTCATGTCACCCACCACCCCCACCCCCCAGCCACCAGGGTCACCCTCCACCAGGCCCCCATTCATGTCACCCACCACCCCCACCCCCCAGCCACCAGGGTCACCCTCCACCAGGCCCCCACTCATGTCTCCCACCACCCCCACCCCCCAGCAGTGCAGGGGCAGCCTCCACCAGGCCCCCACTCATGTCCCCTATCACCCCCACCCCCCCCGCCACCAGGGGCACCCTCCACCAGGCCCCCACTCATGTCCCCCTGCACCCCCACCCCCCAGCAGTGCAGGGGCAGCCTCCACCAGGCCCCCACTCATGTCACCCACCACCCCCACCCCCCAGCCACCAGGGACACCCTCCACCAGGCCCCCACTCATGTCTCCCACCACCCCCACCCCCCAGCAGTGCAGGGGCAGCCTCCACCAGGCCCCCACTCATGTCCCCTATCACCCCCACCCCCCCGCCACCAGGGGCACCCTCCACCAGGCCCCCACTCATGTCTCCCACCACCCCCACCTCCCAGCCACCAGGGTCACCCTCCACCAGGCCCCCACTCATGTCACCCACCACCCCCACCCCCCAGCCACCAGGGTCACCCTCCACCAGGCCCCCACTCATGTCACCCACCACCCCCACCCCCCAGCCACCAGGGTCACCCTCCACCAGGCCCCCACTCATGTCACCCACCACCCCCACCCCCCAGCCACCAGGGTCACCCTCCACCAGGCCCCCACTCATGTCTCCCACCACCCCCACCCCCCAGCAGTGCAGGGGCAGCCTCCACCAGGCCCCCACTCATGTCCCCTATCACCCCCACCCCCCCGCCACCAGGGGCACCCTCCACCAGGCCCCCACTCATGTCCCCCTGCACCCCCACCCCCCAGCAGTGCAGGGGCAGCCTCCACCAGGCCCCCACTCATGTCACCCACCACCCCCACCCCCCAGCCACCAGGGTCACCCTCCACCAGGCCCCCACTCATGTCACCCACCACCCCCACCCCCCAGCCACCAGGGTCACCCTCCACCAGGCCCCCACTCATGTCACCCACCACCCCCACCCCCCAGCCACCAGGGTCACCCTCCACCAGGCCCCCACTCATGTCACCCACCACCCCCACCCCCCAGCCACCAGGGTCACCCTCCACCAGGCCCCCACTCATGTCACCCACCACCCCCACCCCCCAGCCACCAGGGTCACCCTCCACCAGGCCCCCACTCATGTCTCCCACCCCCCCACCCCCCAGCAGTGCAGGGGCAGCCTCCACCAGGCCCCCACTCATGTCCCCTATCACCCCCACCCCCCCGCCACCAGGGGCACCCTCCACCAGGCCCCCACTCATGTCCCCCTGCACCCCCACCCCCCAGCAGTGCAGGGGCAGCCTCCACCAGGCCCCCACTCATGTCACCCACCACCCCCACCCCCCAGCCACCAGGGACACCCTCCACCAGGCCCCCACTCATGTCTCCCACCACCCCCACCCCCCAGCAGTGCAGGGGCAGCCTCCACCAGGCCCCACTCATGTCTCCCACCACCCCCACCCCCCAGCAGTGCAGGGTCACCCTCCACCAGGCCCCCACTCATGTCCCCCACCACCCCCACCCCCCAGCAGTGCAGGGGCAGCCTCCACCAGGCCCCCACTCATGTCCCCTATCACCCCCACCCCCCCGCCACCAGGGGCACCCTCCACCAGGCCCCCACTCATGTCTCCCACCACCCCCACCCCCCAGCAGTGCAGGGGCAGCCTCCACCAGGCCCCCACTCATGTCTCCCACCACCCCCACCCCCCAGCCACCAGGGGCACCCTCCACCAGGCCCCCACTCATGTCCCCTATCACCCCCACTCCCCCGCCACCAGGGGCACCCTCCACCAGGCCCCCACTCATGTCTCCCACCACCCCCACCCCCCAGCCACCAGGGGCACCCTCCACCAGGCCCCCACTCATGTCACCCACCACCCCCACCCCCCAGCCACCAGGGTCACCCTCCACCAGGCCCCCACTCATGTCACCCACCACCCCCACCCCCCAGCCACCAGGGTCACCCTCCACCAGGCCCCCACTCATGTCTCCCACCACCCCCACCCCCCAGCAGTGCAGGGTCACCCTCCACCAGGCCCCCACTCATGTCTCCCACCACCCCCACCCCCCAGCAGTGCAGGGGCAGCCTCCACCAGGCCCCCACTCATGTCCCCTATCACCCCCACCCCCCGCCACCAGGGGCACCCTCCACCAGGCCCCCACTCATGTCTCCCACCACCCCCACCCCCCAGCAGTGCAGGGGCAGCCTCCACCAGGCCCCCACTCATGTCCCCTATCACCCCCACCCCCCCGCCACCAGGGGCACCCTCCACCAGGCCCCCACTCATGTCTCCCACCACCCCCACCCCCCAGCAGTGCAGGGGCAGCCTCCACCAGGCCCCCACTCATGTCTCCCACCACCCCCACCCCCCAGCCACCAGGGTCACCCTCCACCAGGCCCCCACTCATGTCACCCACCACCCCCACCCCCCAGCCACCAGGGTCACCCTCCACCAGGCCCCCACTCATGTCTCCCACCACCCCCACCCCCCAGCCACCAGGGGCACCCTCCACTAGGCCCCCACTCATGTCTCCCACCACCCCCACCCCCCAGCAGTGCAGGGGCACCCTCCACCAGGCCCCCACTCATGTCTCCCACCACCCCCACCCCCCCTGCCACCATGTGCAGCCCCCACCAGGTCCTCACAATGTGCGTAATGGTCCGCCTCCACAGCCAAAAAGCCCTACCAAGTAACCCATTCACCCACATGGAAATGGAAATCACATGTTACACCCCCAATGTTCATGAAGCAAATGAACCCATGTCCGTCACACACATATTTTCCAATTGAATGGGAAAACACACAACATGACATGCATGAAACCAATGAGATGAAACCACACAGTGAACAATGTAAAAAAAAATGTATTACAAAAAAATACGAATGCTAAAGAAAGAAAACTAACTACAATGTAAATGTGGAAAAAGAAGCTGCATGTCCGCATAAAAACACAAAACTAGAAAATCTAATCCAAAAAATTTTGTCCAAAGTGAAATGTCAAAACTCTCCGTGCAACAAAGAACTATGTACAAAAATAACAAGGGTCCATCATCACAACAGAACTAAGGAAACCTCCTAAAAAACCTATCTAAATATCAACTATATACAAAAAGTGGAGCAGTGTCCGTCGACTCCAAATCATAAGAAAAAACAAAGGAAACCTAATACTAAATAACTATATACAAAGGCGGTGGGCAAGTCCAGCGGCTCACTCTGTGGTGTTCCGGGCCAGGGCATCATCGAACTCCTGTTCGATGTCCCGGAGGCGGACCAGTTCCATGGCCCCGAGGGTCCGCAGGGACGACGCCGTGTCCTCCTCCAACCCCCTGCGGATTGCCTCGAGGCACTCGGCCCGCCTCAGGGCCCTCCGCATGGAGTTCTCCGCCCTGACCATTGTGAGCCGCGCCTCTTCCGCCCGCCTCCGCTCCGCACCTATGGCGTGGCCCAACCGCTGCCACACGGAAGACACTCTCTGTCCTGGGTCCTCCTGCCCTCCGGCCGATGCCTGCCCCTCCGATGTCGAAGGCCCCGAGCCTTCATGGCTCCCACCATCTTGCTGCTGCTGCTGCTCTGCCTCTGCCCGTGCACTGCCTCCTGCTGCCTGCACATCCTCCGCCGGCTGGGGTGCAGTTGTTGATGTGGTCACCCCTGCTGGACGTCCGACTCCCGACTGTGGCAGGGATGCCTCCTCCACCAGCCTGGCCGCACTGTCAGAGGCAGCTCCACAGGGCACCCAGGTGACTGATGGGTGGGAAGATGGCACAGAGGACGACTGGCGTGTAGGGGGTCCAGTTGAGGAGGGGGTCGGAACAAGCCCCATCAGACGGAGGAATCCGGTCTGGGCGACCTGTCCCAGCAGGCTGACGTGGTCAACGAGCCATTCGAGATGACGTGCAGTCTCTCCATGAAAAGACTGCAGGTCACCTCGCATGGCCCGTTGACGCAACGCCACACCAGCCAGGACAGGCTCAACCCGGACCTGGATAGCCACGTCCGCAGGCAGAGGAAGGCCAGTTGACGTCAGCTCATCCCCTGCCTGAAAACGGGTCTGGACGTAGGCATCCCTGCTGGTGCAAGATGATGCAGGGACAGGATCGGGGACAGGATTGCACACAGGCACCTCCGCGGCCGCCTGTGCTGCCTCCTGTCCCTGGTCCTGGACTGCACCACTAGCACCAGTGGGATCCCCACCTCCAGACCCCGTCTCTGGTGCTTGCACGGCCTCCTCCTCCACCAGACCCCCCACCAACCTGGATGACTCCGTGCCATCTTCCCCTGTTGGGCCCTGTGGGGTCCCAGCTGCCCCTTCTGCTGCCGAGGAGTCCAACTGCAACCTCCGCCTCTTGGACCTCCCCCCGGCAGCTGCGGCCTGGGACGCGGCACCGGACTCCTCACTCCCCGACGAGATGACAACACGGGAGGGGAGCCGGGCCTTGCGTCTCCGGCTGGCGGTCGGATCCCCGCCGCTGTGCTCCACAGCACCTTCTCCGCCCTCTTCATCAGTTGACGCTGCAGACAGGGAGAAACAAAACACAGGCATCAGGGCACTGTACAATGGACACATACACGCATGACAGTTGCACATGAGTGGCATTGGCAAACCTCAGACATGTCATCACAATCCCCAACACACATGTCATTGCAACTGGCACACATGAGCCATACCACAGCCATATCGCAACTGCCACCACCATCCCTACACATACAACAGCATCAGCAGCCAAAGGGGAGCCATACATCACATGCAACACAGGAAGTGCACCACACATGTACACACACCACCACACTTGCATGCATGTCTACACCTCTGCCAAGTGTCGCACTGTTCAGACGGGCATCCATGTCACATCTGCCAATCAGGCTTCCACATACCGCTGTCACATGCATCCATGTAGCATCACTGTTGCACCTTTGACAAATACACACACATGCACATGTACACAGTGCTCATACATGCAGCCGAAAACAACATACATGCCTGACATCACGGACATGTCTACTTACATACACATTCATCCAAACATGTGTGCACGCACAACTGCATTTGCCATGCAAGCCCACACACACAAGCACCATCCATGTCTCACACATTACAGCCCTCGCATGTGTCAGCCCCACGGCCCTGTACACCCCCACCCATACTCCACCCCATACAAACAGATGTGCAACCGGCACAATGGGGAATGATCACCACACGCCCTGCTCACAACCAGGATGCATGTACACTCACCGCTCGACTCCAGACGGCTCTGCTTCTCTAGGACCTGGACGTGGAGCGCTGGGGATATGCGTTCCAGGACCCCCATCTGTTCTTCCGACAAGTGGCCCCGGCGCCCCTTGGCATCCGCTTCCTTCAAGAGGCGCCGGGCCTTGTTCAGGGTCCTGGACCTGAAGTCCTCCCAGCGCTTCCTGACATGTTGTAAGTCCCGGACTGCCACCCCCTCCGCGTTGATGGCAGTCACGATGTCAGTCCAGATCCGAGTCCGTCCTTCCTTGTCGGCGCGGGAACTTCCAAAGAGGGCATCATACTGCCCCAGGACTTGCTCCACCAGGACACCAACTTCGGTGGCACTGAAGCTGGTGCCCCTCTGCCTCTCTGGCCGGTGGTTGTCAGTGGTCACAGATGGTGTTAGCCCCGACATGACAACCCCAGAGGCAGGAGTGGGTGGGCAACTGGGTCCTGGGGCTGGGCTGTGGAGCGATGGAATTCCAGTCGGGAGTCTTCTGTTCCAGCAGGGGTGGTCACAGCAACAGCACCCCTGGCTGATGTGCAGGCAGCAAATGGCAGTGCACGTGGGCAGCAGGCAGTCAGGCAGCAGCAGATAGCAGGTGGGAGCGTGCTCGGGGCTCTGGGGGGCAGTAATTCGGCCTTCTGGGCAGGAGCGTGGTCTCCCGTGTGCTCACGCGTGGCCAGCTTGGTACGGAGTGAATTGGCACGTGAAAATCCTGCACGTCAGCGTGAAAACCGAGGAAAGGCCCTTAGCGCGTAAGCGCGTCAGCACGCATACGCGATTCCATTGGACCAAAGGCCCTCAGCGCGTAAGCGCGTCTGTGACGTGACCCGCACGGGTGTTTCCCACACAGCACGTGATGACAGAGCACACGTGGAAAGACTGCACGTCAGAGTCTCATCGCGTGTAATTGGACAAAAGTGCGTGTACACGCGATTGGCCTATGTACGTGTATATGAGGTGTGCGCGGACACTTACACACGCAAGTACGTCAGCGCACCTGTATCCCGGTGTACGGCCATTTCCACCAATCACACGCAATGAGACTCTGACGTGCAGTCTTTCCACGTGTGCTCTGTCATCACGTGCTGTGTGGGAAACACCCGTGCGGGTCACGTCACAGACGCGCTTACGCGCTGAGGGCCTTTGGTCCAATGGAATCGCGTATGCGTGCTGACACGCTTACGCGCTAAGGGCCTTTCCTCGCTTTTCACGCTGACGTGCAGGATTTTCACGTGCCAATTCACTCCGTACCAAGCTGGCCACGCGTGAGCACACGGGAGACCACGCTCCTGCCCAGAAGGCCGAATTACTGCCCCCCAGAGCCCCGAGCACGCTCCCACCTGCTATCTGCTGCTGCCTGACTGCCTGCTGCCCACGTGCACCTCCATTTGCTGCCTGCACATCAGCCAGGGGTGCTGTTGCTGTGACCACCCCTGCTGGAACAGAAGACTCCCGACTGGAATTCCATCGCTCCACAGCCCAGCCCCAGGACCCAGTTGCCCACCCACTCCTGCCTCTGGGGTTGTCATGTCGGGGCTAACACCATCTGTGACCACTGACAACCCCCGGCCAGAGAGGCAGAGGGGCACCAGCTTCAGTGCCACCGAAGTTGGTGTCCTGGTGGAGCAAGTCCTGGGGCAGTATGATGCCCTCTTTGGAAGTTCCCGCGCCGACAAGGAAGGACGGACTCGGATCTGGACTGACATCGTGACTGCCATCAACGCGGAGGGGGTGGCAGTCCGGGACTTACAACATGTCAGGAAGCGCTGGGAGGACTTCAGGTCCAGGACCCTGAACAAGGCCCGGCGCCTCTTGAAGGCAGCGGATGCCAAGGGGCGCCGGGGCCACTTGTCGGAAGAACAGATGGGGGTCCTGGAACGCATATCCCCAGCGCTCCACGTCCAGGTCCTAGAGAAGCAGAGCCGTCTGGAGTCGAGCGGTGAGTGTACATGCATCCTGGTTGTGAGCAGGGCGTGTGGTGATCATTCCCCATTGTGCCGGTTGCACATCTGTTTGTATGGGGTGGAGTATGGGTGGGGGTGTACAGGGCCGTGGGGCTGACACATGCGAGGGCTGTAATGTGTGAGACATGGATGGTGCTTGTGTGTGTGGGCTTGCATGGCAAATGCAGTTGTGCGTGCACACATGTTTGGATGAATGTGTATGTAAGTAGACATGTCCGTGATGTCAGGCATGTATGTTGTTTTCGGCTGCATGTATGAGCACTGTGTACATGTGCATGTGTGTGTATTTGTCAAAGGTGCAACAGTGATGCTACATGGATGCATGTGACAGCGGTATGTGGAAGCCTGATTGGCAGATGTGACATGGATGCCCGTCTGAACAGTGCGACACTTGGCAGAGGTGTAGACATGCATGCAAGTGTGGTGGTGTGTGTACATGTGTGGTGCACTTCCTGTGTTGCATGTGATGTATGGCTCCCCTTTGGCTGCTGATGCTGTTGTATGTGTAGGGATGGTGGTGGCAGTTGCGATATGGCTGTGGTATGGCTCATGTGTGCCAGTTGCAATGACATGTGTGTTGGGGATTGTGATGACATGTCTGAGGTTTGCCAATGCCACTCATGTGCAACTATCATGCGTGTATGTGTCCATTGTACAGTGCCCTGATGCCTGTGTTTTGTTTCTCCCTGTCTGCAGCGTCAACTGATGAAGAGGGCGGAGAAGGTGCTGTGGAGCACAGCGGCGGGGATCCGACCGCCAGCCGGAGACGCAAGGCCCGGCTCCCCTCCCGTGTTGTCATCTCGTCGGGGAGTGAGGAGTACGGTGCCGCGTCCCAGGCAGCAGCTGCCGGGGGGAGGTCCAAGAGGCGGAGGTTGCAGTTGGACTCCTCGGCAGCAGAAGGGGCAGCTGGGACCCCACAGGGCCCAACAGGGGAAGATGGCACAGAGTCATCCAGGTTGGTGGGGGGTTTGGTGGAGGAGGGGGCCGCGCAAGCACCTGAGACAGGGTCTGGAGGTGGGGATCCCACTGGTGCTAGTGGTGCAGTGCAGGACCAGGGACAGGAGGCAGCACAGGCGGCCGCGGAGGTGCCTGTGTGCAATCCTGTCCCCGATCCTGTCCCTGCATCATCTTGCACCAGCAGGGATGCCTACGTCCAGACCCGTTTTCAGGCAGGGGATGAGCTGACGTCAACTGGCCTTCCTCTGCCTGCGGACGTGGCCATCCAGGTCCGGGTTGAGCCTGTCCTGGCTGGTGTGGCGTTGCGTCAACGGGCCATGCGAGGTGACCTGCAGTCTTTTCATGGAGAGACTGCACGTCATCTCGAATGGCTCGTTGACCACGTCAGCCTGCTGGGACAGGTCACCCAGGCCGGATTCCGCTGTCTGATGGGGCTTGCTCCGACCCCCTCCTCAACTGGACCCCCTATGCGCCAGTCGTCCTCTGTGCCATCTTCCCACCCATCAGTCACCTGGGTGCCCTGTGGAGCTGCCTCTGACAGTGCGGCCAGGCTGGTGGAGGAGGCATCCCTGCCACAGTCGGGAGTCGGACGTCCAGCAGGGGTGGCCACATCAACAGGTGCACCCCAGCCGGCGGAGGATGTGCAGGCAGCAGGAGGCAGTGCACGGGCAGAGGCAGAGCAGCAGCAGCAGCAAGATGGTGGGAGCCATGAAGGCTCGGGGCCTTCGACATCGGAGGGGCAGGCATCGGCCGGAGGGCAGGAGGACCCAGGACAGAGAGTGTCTTCCGTGTGGCAGCGGTTGGGCCACGCCATAGGTGCGGAGCGGCGGCGGGCGGAAGAGGCGCGGCTCACAATGGTCAGGGCGGAGAACTCCATGCGGAGGGCCCTGAGGCGGGCCGAGTGCCTCGAGGCAATCCGCAGGGGGTTGGAGGAGGACACGGCGTCGTCCCTGCGGACCCTCGGGGCCATGGAACTGGACCGCCTCCGGGACATCGAACAGGAGTTCGATGATGCCCTGGCCCGGAACACCACAGAGTGAGCCGCTGGACTTGCCCGCCGCCTTTGTATATAGTTCTTTCGTTTTAGGTTTCCTTTCTTTCTTATTATTATTTGGAGTTGACGGACACTGCTCCACTTTTTGTATATAGTTGATATTTAGGTAGGTTTTTTAGGAGGTTTCCTTAGTTCAGTTGTGATGATGGACCCTTGTTATTTTTGTACATAGTTCTTTGTTGCATGGAGAGTTTTTACATTTCACTTTGGACATGATTTTTTGGATTTGATTTTCTAGTTTTGTGTTTTTATGCGGACATGCAGCTTATTTTTTCACATTTACATTGTAGTTAGTTTTCTTTCTTTGGCATTTGTATTTTTTTCAATACATTTTTTTTTCCATTGTTCACTGTGTGGTTTCATCTCATTGGTTTCATGCATGTCATGTTGTGTGTTTTCCCATTCAATTTGAAAATATGTGTGTGACGGACATGGGTTCATTTGCTTCATGTACATTGGGGGTGTAACATGTGATTTCCATTTCCATGTGGGTAAATGGGTTACTTGGTAGGGCTTTTTGGCTGTGGAGGCTGACCATTACGCACATGATTGGGGATTGTGAGGACCTGGTGGGGGCTGCACATGGTGGCAGGGGGGTGGGGGTGCAGGGGGACATGAGTGGGGGCCTGGTGGAGGTTGAGCCTGCACTGCTGGGGGGTGGGGGTGGTGGGAGACATGAGTGGGGGCCTGGTGGAGGCTGCCCCTGGTGGCTGGGGGGTGGGGGTGGTGGGTGACATGAGTGGGGGCCTGGTGGAGGGTGCCCCTGGTGGCTGGGGGGTGGGGGTGGTGGGAGACATGAGTGGGGGCCTGGTGGAGGGTGACCCTGCACTGCTGGGGTGTGGGGGTGATGGGAGACATGAGTGGGGGCCTGGTGGAGGGTGACCCTGGTGGCTGGGGGGTGGGGGTGGTGGGTGACATGAGTGGGGGCCTGGTGGAGGGTGACCCTGGTGGCTGGGGGGTGGGGGTGATAGGGGACATGAGTGGGGGCCTGGTGGAGGGTGACCCTGGTGGCTGGGGGGTGGGGGTGGTGGGTGACATGAGTGGGGGACTGGTGGAGGGTGACCCTGGTGGCTGGGGGGTGGGGGTGGTGGGAGACATGAGTGGGGGCCTGGTGGAGGGTGACCCTGGTGGCTGGGGGGTGGGGGTGATAGGGGACATGAGTGGGGGCCTGGTGGAGGGTGACCCTGGTGGCTGGGGGGTGGGGGTGGTGGGTGACATGAGTGGGGGCCTGGTGGAGGGTGACCCTGGTGGCTGGGGGGTGGGGGTGGTGGGAGACATGAGTGGGGGCCTGGTGGAGGGTGACCCTGGTGGCTGGGGGGTGGGGGTGGTGGGAGACATGAGTGGGGGCCTGGTGGAGGGTGACCCTGCACTGCTGGGGTGTGGGGGTGATGGGAGACATGAGTGGGGGCCTGGTGGAGGGTGACCCTGGTGGCTGGGGGGTGGGGGTGATAGGGGACATGAGTGGGGGCCTGGTGGAGGGTGACCCTGGTGGCTGGGGGGTGGGGGTGATAGGGGACATGAGTGGGGGCCTGGTGGAGGGTGACCCTGGTGGCTGGGGGGTGGGGGTGGTGGGAGACATGAGTTGGACATGGGTGGGGGCCTGCTGGCAGGTGCCCCACAGTGCTGGGGGGTGGGGGTGGTGGGGGACATGAGTTGGACATGGGTGGGGGCCTGCTGGCAGGTGCCCCACAGTGCTGGGGGGTGGGGGTGGTGGGGGACATGAGTTGGACATGGATGGTGGCCTCCTGGCAGGTGCCCCACAGTGCTGGGGGGTGGGGGTGGTGGGGGACATGAGTTGGACATGGGTGGGGGCCTGCTGGCAGGTGCCCCACAGTGCTGGGGGGTGGGGGTGCAAGGGGACATGAGTTGGACATGGGTGGGGGCCTGCTGGCAGGTGCCCCACAGTGCTGGGGGGTGGGGGTGGTGGGGGACATGAGTTGGACATGGGTGGGGGCCTGCTGGCAGGTGCCCCACAGTGCTGGGGTGTGGGGGTGGTGGGGGACATGAGTTGGACATGGGTGGGGGCCTGCTGGCAGGTGCCCCACAGTGCTGGGGGGTGGGGGTGCAAGGGGACATGAGTTGGACATGGGTGGGGGCCTGCTGGCAGGTGCCCCACAGTGCTGGGGGGTGGGGGTGCAAGGGGACATGAGTTGGTGTTCATTAGTTCAAGGAGACATGTGCCTTTGCTGGGGGGCATGCCCATGGTGGGTGGGCTGTCTGCGGGACATGACCAGGGATGCATGGTAGTCCCCTGTGGTGTGGGCTGCCTGCAGGGGCCGTGGAGGGTGTACAGGGTACACCTGGGAGGACCCACACTGTCAAATCACATGTGGAACTTCCCGCGCACCCCTGAAATACACGCGCCCAGGCTATTCGCGTGTGGGACTTCCCGCGCACCCCTGAAATACACGCGCCCAGGCTATTCGCGTGTGCGACTTCCCGCGCACCCCTGAAATACACGCGCCCAGGCTATTCGCGTGTGGGACTTCCCGCGCACCCCTGAAATACACGCGCCCAGGCTATTCGCGTGTGCAACTTCCCGCGCACCCCTGAAATACACGCGCCCAGGCTATTCGCGTGTGGAACTTCCCGCGCTCCCCTGATATACACGCGCGCCCAGGCTATTCGCGTGTGGAACTTCCCGCGCACCCCTGAAATACACGCGCCCAGGCTATTCACGTGTGGAACTTCCCGCGCACCCCTGAAATACACGCGCCCAGGCTATTCGCGTGTGCAACTTCCCGCGCACCCCTGAAATACACGCGCCCAGGCAATTCGCGTGTGGGACTTCCCGCGCACCCCTGAAATACACGCGCCCAGGCTATTCGCGTGTGCAACTTCCCGCGCACCCCTGAAATACACGCGCCCAGGCTATTCGCATTTGGAACTTCCCGCGCACCCCTGATATACACGCGCCCCCAGGCTATTCGCGTGTGGAACTTCCCGCGCACCCCTGAAATACACGCGCCCAGGCTATTCGCGTGTGGAACTTCCCGCGCACCCCTGAAATACACGCGCCCAGGCTATTCGCGTGTGGAACTTCCCGCGCACCCCTGAAATACACGCGCCCAGGCTATTCGCGTGTGGAACTTCCCGCGCACCCCTGATATACACGCGCCCCCAGGCTATTCGCGTGTGGAACTTCCCGCGCACCCCTGAAATACACGCGCCCAGGCTATTCGCGTGTGGAACTTCCCGCGCACCCCTGAAATACACGCGCCCCCAGGCTATTCGCGTGTGGAACTTCCCGCGCACCCCTGATATACACGCGGCTAGGCTATTCGCGTGTGGAACTTCCCGCGCACCCCTGGAATACACGCGCCCCCAGGCTATTCGCGTGTGGAACTTCCCGCGCACCCCTGAAATACACGCGCCCAGGCTATTCGCGTGTGGAACTTCACGCGCACCCCTGGAATACACGCGCCCCCAGGCTATTCGCGTGTGGAACTTCCCGCGCACCCCTGAAATACACGCGCCCCCAGGCTATTCGCGTGTGGAACTTCACGCGCACCCCTGGAATACACGTAGCCGGCTCCCCCAGGCCCGATCGCGTGAGGAACTTCACACGAACCCCTGTAATACACGTAGCCCACTACCCCAGGCCCGATCGCGTGAGGAACTTCACGCGAACCCCTGTAATACACGTAGCCCGCTCCCCCAGGCCCGATCGCGTGTGAAACTTCACGCGAACCCCTGAAATACACGTAGCACGCTCCCCCAGGCCCGATCGCGTGAGGAACTTCACGCGAACCCCTGTAATACACATAGCCCGCTCCCCCAGACCCGATTGCGTGTGAAACTTCACGCGAACCCCTGAAATACACATAGCCCGCTCCCCCAGGCCCGATCGCGTGAATAACTTCACGCGAACCCCTGTGATGCACGTACCCTGCTGAAATCGCGTGTTAGACTTCCCGCGCACCCCGGTATACACGCACACGTATTTTTTGTCAGCGGGTGTCCGTGTTTGTGGGTACCCCTTTGCACGTCATTTTTCCTGGAGGGCCACAGTATGGGACATTCATCATGGCAGTATATAGGTGCTATTTGTTGGCGCACCTTTTGGCGCACATTTCTTACAGCCGCAGAGACGCTACCGCCTGCTTTCTTGTGGCGGTCGTGTTTGTGCCTGTGCGCTGGTTTGAGCGTGCGCTTTTTTGCCCTATTCTATTCCATGAATACGTGTTGTAGGCGAGCGTGTGGGCGTTCCGCGCACTTGTGCCCTGTACTTCCCCCGTGACGCCCACGTTTTGACAAGTTGTTCCCCATTCCGAGTGTTACGCCCGTGTTCCGCCTACTTTTGTTGCGTGCGCCGCGCTATGTGCGAATTTCGCTGTGCCCTGTGCGATTTTCGCTGTGACCTGGCGCACGCTGTTAGATGGCCTGTGCGCCAACGTGCGCCGCGCACTTTTTTATCGCACATCCGCTGGTTTTCTCGCGCACGGCCTTCCATGAATCGACGTGCGCTGCTTTTCGTGCGATTTTCGCAATTGCACTGCGATTTTCGCTATTCCACTGCGATTCGCACGTTTTTGCCCACTTGCGCCGCGCTAATTATTCCATGAATCGGCCTCTTAGTATTTATTTTATTTGAAGAGCGCACCAGGCCCAGGGGCAACCGGGCGCTTCACTTGGTTACAGGCATAATAAAAGCAAGGTGGTTACAGGCATAATAAAAGCAAGGTCAAGACAATATATGTACAAACAAATATATAACATATGATTTAAATATACAGAATTATACAAGTGATGCAGTGAATATACAGATGAGGCAAGTTTAGGCATAAGGCAGTAGAGGCAGTAGCTACTGACTCTAAGTAGGGTCAAGGTCGGTCGTGGGTGGACAATCAGGCTTTGGCTTTGCGTTTGAAAAGTGGGACTGAAGGTTCAGCTCTCAGGAGGTTAGGTAGCGAGTTCCATAGCTTGGCTGCTAAGACTGGGAAGCTACGTCCACCGGATCTTTGAAGGTTGGAACGTGGGATATCAAGGCAGTTAGTTTGGGCACTCCTGAGTGGTCTGGAGGTGGTGTGTCGAGAGAATCTGCAGGCTAAGTAGCTTGGGGCTTGGTTAGCAAGGCTTTTGTGTGTAAGCGATAATGCTTTAAGAGAAACTCTTTGGGAGAATGAAAGCCAGTGGAGGTTCCGTCTGGAGTCTGAAATGTGCAAGTTCCTAGGGAGGTTGAGGGCCGCTCTAATTGCATTGTTTTGGATGATTTACAGTATTTTTTTATAGTGCATTGGTTAGTACCCAGATAAAGTGTGTTACATTAATCAATTTTGGAGAGGACCGGAGTCCTGGCAAGTGTGGTACAATTGGCTCGTGAGAGGAAGGGGTGGCATGCTGTGATGAGCTTGCATGTGTAAACTGCTGCCGAGGATACTGCATTGGTTTGTCTGGACAGAGAAAGTGTGGAGTCAATATAGATGCCAAGTGTTTTGCTGTCTTTAGCAACTTTGATAGTGTTGCCATCAATAGTGAAGGATTGAAATGCTGGGTCAAGTTTACTTAGTCTTTGGTGAGAGCCAAGGATGAGAAGCTTGGTCTTTTCGTCCTTTAAGCACAATTCATGCTGAGCCATCCAGGCCTGGATAACTTGGTAAATGGCATTTATGGCTAGGGAGTCAATTTTGTGGTCTCCTGTGATGGGTATAAGTATTTGGGTGTCGTCAGCGTAGTTAGTATACATGACGCCCAATAGATCCAAGATGTCAAAGAGAGGTTTTGTGAAAAGATTGTAGAGTGATGGGGAGCCATGAAAAGTCATGAAAGCCAAGTAGCCATAAAAGACCATAAGAGATTTGAAGCAAAGCAACACATTTTAGAGATAAAAATAGAAAGACATCCAATAACCTAGACATACACCCAGGGGCCGGGGGAAAGGCAGGAACAGGATACTATAATGAAGTAATGTACATTATGAATTAGGAGCAGCATTAGATAAAAAGCTAAGGAACACCTTCCATTTCAATTCATGCTTATATACAAGAGTAGGGGAGGAAGCATTACATAATTCCAGTCTATAAATATTGCATATAGAATTCCACCAAATGTTATGATTATTGCGATCAAGGTTTTTCCAATTGGCCGAAATAGTTTGAATTGCAACTAGGATGAAGAGGTTGAAAATATGACAGGCATTACTCTCTAAAACTCATCGTAAAAGAGCACTGCCGAGCAGAAGGAATCTAAAAAAGAAGTAATGCTGAATCTTGAAGATGAGTTTCACTGTATTCCACACATTTTTACAATATGTCTTCAGAAATTCACAGCCCACAAACATATGTTTAAATGATCCTTCAGCATGTAGGCAGCTCCAGCCTCTGTCGTTTTGAGCTGCCTTGCACTTGAAGAGTTTAGTAGGAGTAATGATATCTCTGTGATGGCAAAGTATAGGGTTTGGAGTAAGTTGGCTGATAAAGTAAGCCAACTTACTCTCCACACTGGGGGCCAACCTGTATCTTCCTTGTTTAGGTTACAGCCATGATGCCATGCAATTTGTGACCCCCACACCTGATCAGGCGATGTTTTGGCAGATAAGACTTTATAAAACATGCAGGCACTAAAATTGAGATTTTGCATTTGCTGTAACCTTTCTTTTAGAGGAGCAGATGAATTAAATAATAAAACATCAACGTTTTCCATTGATACATTAATAATTATAGCATATTGGTGCAAATTGGAAACCGTAATAGAGAACTTTGCAGCAAATTGATCAAAAGACAATGGTACTTTGTATAAAAATAACTGATGTACATACTTAATCCCCTTAGAGAGCCATGGCTTCCAAAAGACAGACTTGCCATTTACTTGCACCAAAGGGTTGAACCAGAGAAATTGTGAAATTAACTGTGATGAGTTAAGAATAGCAGAATGCAAATAGGTTCTAAGGTAACAAGTAGATAGGATAACACATGAGCATTTGATGAATCAATTATTCCCTTTAATAGTATAACCATCAATGAGTGACAAAGGGGATACCAGAGCTAACCATACAGGCACGTTGTTATGGTTTGCAGGGGAAACCCACATCTGTATGTGTTTCAAGACAAAGGCTGAATTATATATTTTTTTTAAATCAGGAAATCCTGCTCCACCATTTGCAGGGGATTTTTTGAGTTTACATATTGATATTCTATGCCACTTCTTCCCCCACAGGACCTTGGTCAGACATGAATCAATAGCTTTAAACAAAGAGGAATTCCTTGAAATTGGCAGCATAAACAGAAGATATAAAATTATTGGAGAAATAATCATTTTAATAGACTCAATGCGACCCCACCAGCGCAGATTAAATCTTTGATTCTGGACAGTAAAGTGTTAGTGTTTAGCTTAATGATATCTTTAATAGATGAAGAAACATTAATACCTAAATATTTAATTCCCGTTAGACACAATTTCATGCTGAAAGATTGAATGTGATGTTTAGTGCAGTATATATTGAAAGTCAGTATTTCGGATTGATCAGTATTACATTTATTTATAGCCAGAGGCTAATGAAAACCATGACATAACATCTAACAGGCATTGCATACTAATGTCAGGATTTTTAAGGAACAGAAGGACATCATCCGCATATGCTGCACATGCCTCAAGCTTTACCTGCACTCCACCAGCATCTAGTACTAGCCACATCCCCACTATGCTATGCTTCCCTGTGATTACCTGGTGTAACAACCACATTACTGTGTTTAGATCTGTGCAACCACCTTAGATTTTGACCTGGGTACCTTTAGTGCCACACTTACATATGAGACAGCTATCCTCATAACCCGTTGTAACCTCTTCTATATTAAGATGAGGCTTTGCCAGTCTGTGTAGCCATACCTGATTGACTTAAATGCTGCCTGATGTAGCCCCCTGTAACTTGAGGCGAGGCTTTGCCAGTCTGTGTAACCATACCCGCTTGCTAGTCTCTGTAACCATACCTGCTTGACTTCAGTGCTGCCTGATGTAGCCCCTTGTAACTTGAGGCGAGGCTTTGCGAGTCTGTGTAACCCTACCATTGTATGTCTGTAACTATTTGCTCTCTCATGCACTTTGTAATACCGTGCACCAATTACCATGCATTTTCTGTAACTAGCGCCTAGATGCTCGAGGGCTTTTTGTGCTAAAATAAATGCGAAATACATTTTATTTAAAATAAAAAATCTCTTCCTTGTATAGTATCATCTTGTCTAATTGCTTCTAAGAAACGATTCTGTTGCCAAAATAAAAAGAAGGGGAGACAAAGGAGAGCCTTGGGATGTGCCTCTAAATGAAGGAAAGTATGAGGACATTTGTCCATTTGCAAAAACAGCTGTTTCAGGATTGGAATATAGCACATTAATCATCAAACGAAAAGGGTCACCCGTACCATGCCACTTGAGCACATTATACATATAATCCCATTCTACCCTATCAATGCTTTTTCTGCATTTAGAACCACAGCTGTGCAAGTATATTTAAATGTATGGATTTCATCTAAAATATCAAGGATTAACCTTATATTAGAATAGGATATTCTACCTTTCTCATACCCTATTTGGTAATTTTTGATCAGATTAGGTAAGAAAGGGAGAAGTCTATTTGTCAGAATCTTAGCAATGATTTTACATTATGTTTTTATGAGGCAGATTGGTCAGTAGATTTGTGGAATTTTGGGATCCTTGTTAGGTTTAGAAAACACAATTTACATTGCTTCTGAAAAAGTCCCCTGAGCTTTTGTCACTGTGATGAAATGAGAAAATAATTCATCAAGTTTAGGCACTAATAGATTGTTAAAAGGGCCCGAGGCTTTACCTTTTTAACATCTCTAATGGCTTTAAGGATTTCATCTTGAGATATGTGGTCATCCAATGTTCTCAGATCTACATCAGGATAAATAGAGTGGGAGATTTTCATGAGGAATTTTTGGCAATGAGGATCATTAGGCTGTGACTCTGAAGAATATAAAGTTTGATAGAATTTAGAGAAAACATTGATTATATCCTTATCTAGAAACTTTCTATTCCCGATCTGATCTTTAATGACTGCAGCGCTTGCTTTTTCTTTATTAATTTTAAGGTACAATGCAAGCAACCTACTAGTTTTATTGGAAAATTGGTATATCTTTGCCTTAAATTTTAAAATGCTTGCACTCAAGGATTCTGAAGTTATTTTGTTGTATTGAAGTCTTAGTCGAATTATATTATTAAGGATGGCGGGAGCATGGCTATTTGAGTATATAGATTCAAAGGATTTTAATTATTTTAAGATTGCATCTGATTCCTGCCTTGATTGTTTATTTTTCTTAGCGAAAAATGATATAATTTGCCTCTAAGGACAGCTTCATAGCAATCCCAGTTATTCACAATGGATGTATCTTGACTGTTGTTTTTAATAAATAAATTGTTGTGTGATTCAGTTTTAAAAGGTGCAAATGACTCATCCTTCAATAGAGCAGCATTACATTTCCATCTATCAGATTTCTGGTTATTTTGTGTAATTGCTAGCTGGATATGAACTGGGGCATGATCCGATAATGATATACACTCTATACTGGCATCTGGAAGAATAGTTAACATGGAATTATAGAAGAGCATATAGTCTAATCTAGAAAAGGAATTGTGGGGGTTACAGAAAAAAGTGTACTCTGAATCAGGAGGATGGGTCATGCGCCATGCATCAATGAGGCCTAATTCTGATATGAAATTCAGAAATTGCTTATGCAAACTAGTATTTTTAAAGAATACACTTGATTTTCTACCAAGATCAATGACTTCATTACAGTCGACACAATACAATTATGAGATTTAGATATAATAAGATAGTTTCTTAATGGTAGCCAAAAAGAAAGGATCTGTAGAGATACGACCATATACATTGAGGATAGTATACTCTATTGTACTAATACCCACCTTCCCAAATCATCTTAATAACTTAACATTTTAGTGCCTTATTGATAAGTGTAATTACCCAATTTTCTCACCAAATACCGCACTTGGAAAAACTTGTCCCACACAGAAAAGTTTAATTTTAGCAGCCTCTAGTTGTGCAAGATAGGTTTCCTGAATGCATGCAATGGATGGTTTTGTTCTGTTTAAATATGACAGAACCTTCTGTCATTTAATTGGATGGTGTAGATTCTTTACATTCCAGAAAGTTATATGAAGGGGCATGTCACAGAGTTAGGGGTAAATAAGAAAACATAATCTTAAGTATTGAGAATATACCGAGTCATATTAGATGCCATTGTGACAAGAGACATAAAGTAATTGTAGCAAGTACACTGACCCTAGATAGGCTGATTGTGCTGCATAAATAATAACACAAAGTGAAATACAGATAAAGGAAGGGGGAGACAAAAAATGTCAACATGACATTCATCCATAAGGAAAAGCAATTTTCAACAATGATTAACAACATGGCTAACAGAAAACAGCCACACCAATTCCTGTTGGCAAATAATTTAGATGGGGTGGATTGCTGAGCAAGAAAAGGAGGCCAAAACACACCTCCACTCCGGCAGAAGTCATAACTGATAATGTAGGGGTTATGTGCCATTAGTCCCTACTTATCTTTTTGAGGAGTGGATATCGAAGTATCCGTTTCTTCCATTTTATGAGCTTGGATAAAGTGTCTAAGGTCAGCTGGATTTTCAAAAGTAGCAGTGTGACCTTTGAGGGTAACTTTGAGGATTCCTGAGTGGATAATACCATATCTAGCATTTAACTGCCTTAATGCTGGTCTGAATGTAAGTAGATCCTCTCTTCTTGGGCGGTTGCATTGGAAGCATCCCAATATATATATATATATATATATATATATATATATATATATATATATATATATATACATATATATATATATTTCTATCCCCGTGGGTGAGTGGGCACAGCTTGTTAGGTGCAGTAATTGTGCTTATAGATAATAGGTCCGATATGTTAGCTCTGTGGGGTGCAGCCCACTGTCAAGTACCACTATGCCGGGCACTTATAGATTTATGCAGAGAAAAGAGACCAAGGCTTATGCGCCATTGCTGTGGGCCGCACACCCTAGTACCCATGGAGGGTTATTCTATTTCGAAATATTTCTGATGCTTGCAATATTGAAATGAATCAAGGTAGAAAAGTTAAATCCAATAGAATGAACCAAACAGTGGTTTTAGCATTCATAGCAAAGAGCGAGAATAGGCCTATGCATTTCAGACAGTTGGTCCTTCGCCAGGGCCTTATGCCCTAGCTTGTCAACAATAATCCTTGTGATGTGCAAGTCAACCAATTAATATCACCATCATATTAGAAACCAGTCATTTCATACATCATGTCATTGTTCCATTGAACGTCACGTGGTTAATTTCAATTACATATTCAAAATGCATTGACAGGGCGCCCACAACGTGGAACAAAACAAACAATCACGAGTAACATATACAACAACAGATAACAAAACAATTCAGTCAATTAAGCATGCATCAACCGTGAGCCACTCTAAATTCCATTATTGGTTCTAAATCGCAATGATGAAAAAATGTATCTGGGTGATTGCATGTATGGTCACATTTTAACAAAGGTATCCTCACCATGTTGCATGCAACATAACATTGGATGCTCTTGTGCGGCAAGGATCGTCACAGTGAGGGTTTCCCATCCACCCGGTTTCCTTAATGGTGCTGTTTAATGTGGTTAACTGTACGGCACGGACAACCATGTCATGGGAGTGTGTTAGTGAGGACATGATTCTTACAGGTAGAGGCATCATAGGCAATGTGTGTGTGTGTGCTCAGGGTTTTGACTTATAAACCATAGCGGGCATTTATCATTGCATCTAGAACGCATGGTAACCCGATAAGATGAAGGCACTGACTTGTATAAAACAGTGCAGGCTATCTGTGGCGTGTTGCTTCGTGCAACGCGATCTATAAGGGAACGTCATTGTAACTAGTGATATCTATTCAGAAGAGTTGTTGCATACTGTTCACAATGTATGTAGTCAACAGCTCTTACCGTGATGCTCGATCGTGTTGGTATGGTGCATGGCGGCAGAAGAAACCCGAGCTGTCATGCCCATCTCTACTTAGACGGCTTTGTTGCCATGGAAATGGCAAGAACGATGTGCCTGACAAGATGGCCGCCACACTGAGACAGTGGCGGCAATCGTGGGGAGGTGCAATCAAGTATAACGTTAATGATGTGTGTTGGCTATGTTGAAACTTAATTTAAAGTTGTCCTGCCACATATTATTAAATAGTTGTAATGGACATGATCAGATTATGTAAAAGACATTTTTGGTGTTGTAATTGATTATAGTGTTGTTTACTCACTTGTGTCTCGCCGTGTATGCATCTCTCGCTGCTTTATCCCCTGACTATGCCAGATGTCCGAAATGACCGGCTCAACCTTTATAATTGTAAAAAATGTCAAGCACTCGTGTCCCTATTCTCGTGTATGTGTCATGTGTGACTGATGTGTACCCTCTCTTATGTACCTGTGTTGAATGAGGGGAGTATATCTTTTAGGTTTCTAACATTCTAATACTCATAACTATTAACAAAGAGAGCAAATGTGGAAGCGTAACAAACAAAAATGCATTTACAAATATCAACAAGGTACCTGCAGGTATTCATGAGTCTACAGGTTGTAGTACTCATGTTGCTTTCAATCTCACAGGGTTCAAACAACTCTCCAAAACGTATGGAATATCTTCAACTGTTAGCAGTCCTTTTAATGTTCAGCAGAGATATCATCTGATATGCAGATACCTTCCTTATCTGGCGCGGTTCTGTAGAGTTTCTAAAATCTAAAACTCTGGATGCTTGCTACAAGAAACAGTTGAGATCCCAATCCTCATTCATACGGTTAGGTGTCATAGTGTCCAACCGGTCTATCCAAAAGGCTTCATATTGCTGCCTTATTTTCTTCATGTCTCAATGTTGTCCTTTGTTCTCAATTACTTCAAGCACTTGAAACTTTTCTTGTGCTGCATTGTGATTCTGCTCAGTGAAGTGTCTTGCTACTGATGATGTGGTGTTTTTGTTCCTAATACAGGATTTGGGTTCTTTCATGCGAATTCTGACTTTCCTCCCCGTCTCGCCCACATAACACAGACCACATGGGCACTTGATACAATTTACTGTATTCTCCGTATTGCACATAGCAAAATCTGTCAATTTGATCTTCTTCCCTGTGCAGGGATGTGAAAGAGTATTCCCTTTAATTATGTCATGGCAGTTGCCACAATTCAGGCATGGGAAGGTACCGTGTCTGTTGTTCTTGGTAACGTTCTCCTTGGTTTGCTTTGTGTTGACTAATAGCTCTCTTAAATTGCTATTCCTCTGGTAAGCAAAGACTGGTTTTGATGTGAACAGTTCCTTTGTGCGATTGTCACTAGTCAAAATGTTCCAATACTTGGTGATGTACCTTTTAATTTGTGCACTTTGAGTTAAAAAACGAGAGAAGTGCACTACTGTTTGTGCTGCTTGTTTGGTTTTGGTCTGTAAGAGATCTTCACGTGACCGTGTGCCTACTTTCTCCATTGCTGACTGTAGATCTACGTCTGAATACCCTCTTTCCTGCAGCCTCTTCTTTAGCTTGTATAATTCGATGTTGCACTCCACTGGGTCACTGATTATTCATTTCAACCTTATCATTTGGCCATACAGTAGATTGCGTCTGGTATTGGGAGGGAGGGGGATTGAAAGCTCATGCGATGCAGTAGATAATTCCTATCCGTAGGTTTGGTGAACCATGATGTAGTCACCCATAGATTAACAACGTGGACTTTGACGTCAAGGTAATTAATTCCAGGGTTACCTATTTCAGCAGTGAATGGAATTCTCTGATCAACGCCATTGATGTCTGTTAGGAATTGTGTGAAAGAGCCTTTGTCTCCATGCCAAATTCCAAAAATGTCGTCGATATACCTTAACCAGTTTTTGATATATCTTTCTGCCATCCCAAATGGGTTGCTTGATTTGTTTCACTTTGTTCATTATAAGATGAATATGTGTGTAATCCAGAAGGGCAAAGATAAGAGTCCTCGAAGAGTTATTCGTGCTACGCACCAAGTTGATAGGTCTCACACGATGAGCCCTTTGAATTTTCAATTGTAATGAAGTGGTAAGATACAAAAGCTGTAGAAGCATAGTAGTGAGGAATAGAATAGGGTTATCTTTTTTTCAGTCCCCTCTGGACGACCTAAAATAGAAGGAACAACCTGCGCATTGGTTGTTCCTTCTATTTTAAAGGTTTTCAGATTACTTTTGTAAGGATTTAACTGTCGATTCTAATATTGCTATTCTGCCAGTGACCTCTTCTGCATCACTTACTCGCCGTTCCACTTCAACCATTCTAGACTCAAATTTAGACCATTTATCATCTAACTGTTGTAGTTTGGCATTAGTTACTTCCATGAAGGGCTTCAAGGCCCTTATCTCCATCAATATGGTTTGCATGGCCGCCCAACTCATCTTCCTTTGGTGTTGGTGAGCCACTTTTTTGCTGCTTAAGTGTATTAGACGGTGTCAGAGCTGCCTCTTTGGCTTGGCCCTTTTTTGAGGATGGCATAATGTTACTCTCTCACACAGCTTGTGACAACTTTTAGATCTTGGTAGTCTATATTTAGGTTTTGCTGTTAAAGCTTCAGGGCAAAACAGCGTGTGCAGAGTTGATTGGCTATACATATAAGCAACTGGAATGAGGCTTCGATGCACTGTTCGGATGCAACACAGTTATATTTCCAGCGAAGCAGCAACGTAGTGCTACTTTAATGATGAACACACTGCTCCAGCCTCAAGGGCTTTAGAAAATTCCAAATTTAATTATTGATACATTGCATCACTTGTTATATGTTGAAAAACAAAATGATTTTGGTTCCAGGCACCATTCCATGCACTGCACGCTATTGAGAAAACATACATTAATGACGAGATGTGGTGACATAGGTTGTAATGCTAACGCACATATAAGGCAATATTAGATGAGTGTAGTATGTGCCTGTAAGGAAATCACTGCCGTTTTATGCTGAATGTCAATTTGCTATATTTGAGTCTTATAACAAAAACAAAACTGCAGAAGTTTGTAAAATTAAAAGCATCTTTTGAAAAAGTACCTTTTTTATTTCTTCACATTATTTCAGGTATTTATTTGTTGTAAGACCAGTGTGGTGAATAAAATGTGCTTTCCTCAGCACAACCGCACCACGTGTCATACTGGATCCAGAACAGCATGACGTGCACTAGAAGCTCCAGAGGACTATCTGAGCTGCGGCCAAATACTGTGAGGAGCTCAGGTAAGGAAGTAATTCTCTTATTTTTAAAGTGTGCAGTAAGTTTAAATGTTATAAATATCCTGCAGGAACGGCAGCGCACATCTATGTCTCCATCCTGCTTGGCGCTAAGCCACGCCCGCAACTGTCTCTCTTCAATGGGGAACATGCAGAGCTGCCACAGGGGTTATACGGAAGGTGGGGGTGGGCCCTAGTATGGAACACATTCAGTGATTCGCTCTGAGCTAGATTTAGTTGGTTAAATAGCTGCCAGGTCATGGGTAGTGGGAGGCGGTGCCCAGACCTTCTTCAGTAGAGATTGAGAACAGGGTCCCGGATACCTTGCACTAGGCTTGTAGAAGGGGATAAATATCTTCACGCTTGTTTGAGTGAGTTCAGTGGTATTTATTGAGAAGACGGCATTCTCAGGGTAATTCATAGAAATTCGCACAAAAGTGGCGCACGCGACTGGCGCTCAGCATGCCCGTGCAAATGTCTGCGCCAGCCGCGTGCGCTAAAATCGATTTCCGCGCACAGCGTATTCATGGATTTTCGCATCCAAAACCAGCCGTGGCGCAGCATGGCGCAGCGACCCTGCAGCAGCGCCAGTTACGCCCCCAAGAACGCCCTCGCGCAAGGAAAAGCCTTCAAAATACCCAAATAATCGCAAAGGGCTGCGCTAACCCTGGACCAGTTCACAGGGCTGGCAAACAGCAAACGCCAAGCGGGGAACGTGTATTTCAGTGGTTCGCGGGAAGTTCCACACGCGATTGTCCTGTGTACGTGTGCATCAGGGGTGCGCGGGAAGTATCACACGCAAAAACAGCAGGGTACGTGTATTTCAGGGGTGCGCGGGAAGTTCCACACGCGATTGGCCCCGTGCGAGCAGGGTACGTGTATTTCAGGGGTGCGCAGGAAGTTCCACACGCGATTGGCCCCGTGCGAGCAGGGTACGTGTGTTCCAGGGGTGCGCGGGAAGTTCCACACGCGATTCCAGCAGGGTACGTGTATTTCATTGGTGCGCGGGAAGTATCACACTCGATTCCAGCAGGGTACGTGTATTACAGGGGTGCGCGGGAAGTATCACACGCGATTCCAGCAGGGTACGTGTATTTCAGGGGTGCGCGGGAAGTTCCACATGCGATTCCATCAGGGTACGTGTATTTCAGGGGTGCGCGGGAAGTTCCACACGCGATTGGCCCCATGCGAGCAGGGTACGTGTATTTCAGGGGTGCGCGGGAAGTTCCACACGCGATTTCAGCAGGGTACGTGTATTCCAGGGGTGCGCGGGAAGTTCCACACGCGATTCCATCAGGGTACGTGTATTTCAGGGGTGCGCGGGAAGTTCCACACGTGATTGGCCCCGTGCGAGCAGGGTACGTGTATTCCAGGGGTGCGCGGAAAGTTCCACACGCGATTTCAGCAGGGTACGTGTATTGCAGGGGTGCGCGGGAAGTTCCACACGCAATTTCAGCAGGTTACGTGTATTTCAGGGGTTCTGGGGAGTACTACACGTGAATTGGCCGTGTGGGTCCTCCCAGGTGTTCGCTCTACAACCTCCACGGCCCCTGCAGGCAGCCCACACCACGGGGGACTACCCTGCACCCCTGCTCATGTCCCGCAGGCAGCCCATCCACCATGGGCATGCCCCCCAGCCAACCCACATGTCACCTTGCACTACTGATCAACAATGCATGTCTCCCACCACCCCCACCCCCCAGCAGTGCAGGGGCAGCCTCCACCAGGCCCCCACCCATGTCTACCACCACCCCCACCCCCCAGCCACCAGGGGCAGCCTCCACCAGGCCCCCCACTCATGTCTCCCACCCCCCCACCCCCCAGCAGTGCAGGGGCAGCCTCCACCAGGCCCCCACTCATGTCCCCCTGCACCCCCACCCCCCAGCAGTGCAGGGGCAGCCTCCACCAGGCCCCCACTCATGTCCCCCTGCACCCCCACCCCCAGCAGTGCAGGGGCAGCCTCCACCAGGCCCCCACTCATGTCTACCACCACCCCCACCCCCCAGCCACCAGGGGCAGCCTCCACCAGGCCCCCACTCATGTCCCCCTGCACCCCCACCCCCCAGCAGTGCAGGGGCAGCCTCCACCAGGCCCTCACCCATGTCTCCCACCACCCCACCCCCCAGCACTGTGGGGCACCTGCCAGCAGGCCCCCACTCATGTCCAACTTATGTTCCCCAGCCAACATGTCATCGCAATCTAGATCCCTGGTCCCTATGGTCAGCCTCCAAATGCAAAACACCCACCCCAGTATTGCATCCACCCACTCATAATTGGCAATTACATGACAGAACACCAATTGCAAGTTCCGAAACAAACACATTTCCCTCACATACACCCAATGGGTGTCAGTGAATCTCAAAAGCCATATCATGATATGCATGAAACCAATGAGATGATACTACACATTGAAGTTTGATAAAAAAAATATGTATTAAAGGAAACATAAATAGAATCAAAAATAAAGAAACAGAAATGGGAATGTACAAAAATGAAAAGAAGCATGTCCGTGAAAAAAAGCTAAACCAAAAATCAAAATCCAAAGTAATGGTGTCCAAAGTCACTGTCCAGAAAAGAAAATCCAATGGGAAATAAAATTGAAGGCCATTGCTCCATGGTTAAAATGTGAAAGAAAAATACAATCCAACAGTGAACTATGTACATACGAACAAGCCACGGTCCATTATCCCAACAAAAGAAAGGAAACCTATCTAACTACACTAACTAATAAAATAAACTATATACAAAAATGTGGCCAATGTCCGAAAGGTCCAAAATAAATCCCCAAAAAAATTAAACCTAACACTACCTACATAACTATGTACAACGGCAGCGGGCTAGTTTGACGTCTCACTTGTGGATGTCCCGGGCCAGGGCATCATCGAACTCCTGCTCAATGTCCCGGAGGCGGTCCTCCTCCATGGCCCCGAGTGTCCACCTCCAAACCCCTGCGGATTGCCTCGAGGCACTCGGCCCGCCTCAGGGCCCTCCGTATGGAGTTCTCCGCCCTGACCATTGTGAGCCGTGCCTCTTCCGCCCGCTGCCGCTCCGCATCTATGGCGTGGCCCAACCGCTGCCACACAGAAGACACTCTCTGTCCTGGGTCCTCCTGCCCTCCGGCCGATGCCTGCCCCTCCGATGTTGAAGGCCCCGAGCCTTCATGGCTCCCACCACGTTGCTGCTGCTGCTGTGCCTCTGCCCGTGCACTGCCTCCTGCTGCCTGCACATCCTCTTCCGGCTGGGGTTCAGTCGTTGATGTGGCCACCCCTGCTGGACGTCCGACTCCCGACTGTGGCAGGGATGCCTCCTCCACCAGCCTGGCCGCACCGTCAGAGGCAGCTCCACAGGGCACCCAGGTGACTGATGGGTGGGAAGATGGCACGGAGGACGACTGGCGCGTATGGGGTTCAGTTGAGGAGGGGGTCGTAGCAAGCCCCATCATACGGAGTAATCCGGCCTGGGTGACCTGTCCCAGCAGGCTGACGTGGTCAACGAGCCATTCGAGATGACGTGCAGTCTCCTCATGAAAAGACTGCAGGTCACCTCGCATGGCCCGTTGACGCAACGCCACACCACTCAGAACAGGCTCAACCCGGACCCAGATAGCCACGTCCGCAGGCAGAGGAAGGCCAGTTGTCGTGAGCTCATCCCCTGCCTGAAAACGGGTCTGGACGTAGGCATCCCTGCTGGTGCAAGATGATGCAGGGACAGGATCTGGGACAGGATTGCACTCAGGCACCTCCGCGGCGGCCTGTGCTGCCTCCTGTCCCTGGTCCTGCACTGCACCACTAGCACCAGTGGGATCCCCACCTCCAGACCCCGTCTCTGTTGCTTGCACGGCCTCCTCCTCCACCAAACCCCCCACCAACCTGGATGACTCCGTGCCATCTTCCCCTGTTGGGCCCTGTGGGGTCCCAGCTGCCCCTTCTGCGGCCGAGGAGTCCAACTCCAACCTCCGCCTCTTGGACCTCCCCCCGGCAGCTGCGGCCTGGGACGCGGCAACGGACTCCTCACTCCCCGACGAGATGACAACATGGGAGGGGAGCCGGGCCTTGCGTCTCCGGCTGGCAGTGGGATCCCCGCCGCTGTGCTCCACAGCACCTTCTCCGCCCTCTTCATCAGTTGACGCTGCAGACAGGGAGAAATAAAACACAGGCATCAGGGCACTGTACAATGGACACATACACACATGACAGTTGTACATGAGTGGCATTGGCAAACCTCAGACATGTCATCACAATCCCCAACACACATGTCATTTCAACTCGCACACATGAGCCATACCACAGCCATATCGCAACTGCCAGCACCATTCATACACATACAACAGCATGAGCAGGCAAAGGTGAGCCAGACATCACATGCAACACAGGAAGTGCACCACACATGTATACACACCACCACACTTGCATGCATGTGTACACCTCTGCCAAGTGTTGCAGTGTTCAGATGGGCATCCATGTCACATCTGCCCATCAAGCTTCCACATACCGCTGTCACATGCATCCATGTTGCATCACTGTTGCACCCTTGTCAAATACACACAGATGCACATGTACACAGTGCTGATACATGCAGTTGAAAACAACATATATGCGTGACATCACAGACATGTCTACTTACATACACATTCATCCAAACATGTGTGCCCACACAACTGCATTTGGCATGCAAGCCTACACACACAAGCACCATCCATGTCTCACACATTCCAGCCCTCGCATGTGTTAGCCCCACGGCCCTGTACACCCCCACCCATACTCGAGCCCATACAAACAGATGTGCAACCTGCACACTACTGAAAAATCACCACAGGCACAGCTCACAATCAGGATGCATGTACACTTACCGCTCGACTCCAGACGGGTCTGCCTCTCAAGGACCTGGACATGGAGCGCTGGATATATGCGTTCCAGGACCCTCATCTGTTCTTCCGACAAGTCGCCCGGCGCTTCTTGGCATCCGCTGCCTTCAAGAGGCGCCGGGCCTTGTTCAGGGTCCTGGACCTGAAGTCCTCCCAGCGCTTCTTGACATGTTGGAAGTCGCGGACTGCCACCCCCTCCGCGTTGATGGCAGTCACGATGTCAGTCCAGATCCGAGTCCGTCCTTCCTTGTCGGCGCGGGAACTTCCGAAGAGGGCATCATACGGCCCCAGGACTTGCTCCACCAGGACACCAACTTCGGTGGCACTGAAGCTGGTGCCCCTCTGCCTCTCTGGCCGGGGGTTGTCAGTGGTCTCAGATGGTGTTTGCCCCGACATGACAACCCCAGAGGCAGGAGTGGGTGGGCAACTGGGTCCTGGGGCTGGGCTGTGGAGCGATGGAATCCCAGTCGGGAGTCGTCGGTTCCAGCAGGGGTGGTCACAGCAACAGCACCCCTGGCTGATGTGCAGGCAGAAAATGGCAGGGCACGTGGGCAGCAGGCAGTCAGGCAGCAGCAGATGGCAGGTGGGAGCGTGCTCGGGGCTCTGGGGGGCAGTAGTTCGGCCTTCTGGGCAGGAGCGTGGTCTTCCGTGTGCTTACGCGTGGCCAGCTTGGTACGGAGTGATTTGGCACGTGAAAATCCTGCACGTCTGCGTGCAAATCGAGGAAAGGCCCTTAGCGCGTATGCACGTCAGCACGCATATGCGATTTCATTGGACCAAAGGTCCTTAGCGCGTGAGCGCGTCTGTGACGTGAGGCGCACGGGTGTTTCCCTCATTACACGTGATGACAGAGCACACGTGGATTTCCACCAATCGCATGTGGAACTTCCTGCGCACCCCAGAAATACACGTACCCAGGCCAATCGCGTGTACGCTCACTTCCCTCCGATTACACGTGATGACACTTGGACGTGCAGTTTTACCACGTGTGCTCGCATATGCGATTTCATTGGCCCAAAGGCCACCATGCGCAGCTGTGACGTCACGCGCATGGCCGTAGAGAATGGCGCGTGTAAAAATGAAGAGATACACGTCCGAGTGTCAAAGCGCGTAATTGGTGGAAATGGCCTCATTGCGTATGCACGTCTGTGACGTGTGTATAAAAGGTACGTGTAGAACGCCATTTCCTTGTACGTGCTTTTCGTGGAGAGCGAGTGGGTGAAATCTGTACTTCTTGTCGGTTCACACGCGATTTACTTCACAGCGTTTCCAGTTCGTACTCCCTGTTACCTCTGACAGCTTTTTCTCTTTTCCTCTTTTTCCTGGGCCTGTTTCCTCAAACAGCGTTCCCTACTACTGTTGTCCTGTCTCCTCAGACAGCGTACAATTCTTCTTTTGGCGGGGGTGTTGCCAACGCGCACACGCGCATATTTTTCACGCTTTTGTTCCTGGCGGACGGTGAGTCGCACATGTATTTAACATCTGTGCTTGCCCCGTGTGTCGCGTACCCCTTCAGAGGTCATTCTAGGCTACGTGTGACACGCATACGTTCATTCTTGTGTTCCTGGGTGCCACAGCGTAGTGCAGGTTTATTTTTCCACGCACGTGGTCTAGGAGGGGTTGCGTGCACCTTACTTCGCTTTTTTGGGGTGCCTGTGCGTTGCGTGACCCGTCATCTTTCCCCAGGGGTGACATACAGCCTTGCTAGAGCACTAGGGTACGTTTACCATCTGGTACCCAACCCCTTTGACCCCCAATTGCCCAGGACAATAGTTCACATCGACTCCCATACGCACAATAACATCAGTGCCATGGCTGGGAGGCGAACAAGCCGTAAGGGTGGCAAAGGTGGCCGAGCCCCAAGTGGTGGCCGTGGTGGATCCGGTAGGGGACGTGGCCGTGACTTGCAGGGTGCCCCTAGCCCCCCATGTGTGGAGGAGCAGTCAGGGACACCCATGCCCCCCCCGGTTGAGGTTACCGTGGCTGACACCATCCATGCTCAGCCCTTGTTGGACCAGCCCACTGTGGAACCAGACCTGGCACAGGGTGACTCCATGACTGACTTCCAGGTCAGCAGGTCTAGGCCACGTGCGCCGGTGAACGTTGGTGTCATCAGGCCACGTGGATCAGGGGCAGCTAGGTCATCTGCTGCCCCGCGTAGGCAGGCTGGGGAGGCTGCAGGGGCAGCTGCGGCTCCATCCACCCCACCTCTCACACACCCATCCAGGACAGTGTCGGTCCAAGTCCATCATGCTGACATTCCCCCTGACACCATCACACTTGAAATAATGCCTGCACCAACTCCCATGCTGAGTGTGCAATCCCACGCTCCTGTCCCTAGTTTCCAGAGCGGCGCAGGACACTCCGGATCCCCACCACCTTCCAAGCGGAACAGGAAGAGTGCTCGTCCAGTAGAGGCTGATGCCCCAGACACGGCTACACAGTCCGGCCCGTCAAGGAAGCCCAGCTTCAATGAGGCCGAACTGAATGCACTTGTAGAGTATGTGTCCACACATGACCGCGAAATGGTGATTGTTGCAGGATCCAAGACCACACCTGCACAACGTCAGGCACACTGGCAGACCATTGCGGACATCTTAAGTGCCCTTGGAATCGTGAGGCGCACAGCTAATGAATGCTACAAGCGCTGGAATTACCTGAAGCGCAGGGCAAAGAATAAGCTGGCCTCAAGTCATGCCGCAACTCTAGTGACTGGAGGTGGGTCTCCAGCAGACGACATAGAACTCACTCCACATGAGCAGGTTTCTGGGACCTACGTCACGGAGGAACAGATCCAAGGCGTGGGAGAAGTGGCAGATTACGAGGCATTGTCAGGTGAGTGCACATGCATGTGTGTGTCATCCATGTGCATGGTGTGTGTAGGAGGGCTTCTGTTTTGGTGCCAGGGGAGGGTGTGTGTGCCTGAGTGGTTCGGCTCACCCATGTGCCACTTCCTAAACATTCTTGGCAACAGCATTTGGGTATAGCAGCATTCCTTCGGCCAACATTAGACATCCAGCCCAACACCACACCAGTTGCCCTTAGAGTGTCATCTTGCCACTACACTGTTGCTTATTTACCTCTGTTTATTCAGGCAGATTGTTTGCATACCACCACTTTTACTCGGGATTTCTCAGTCCTATTGTCGCATGTCTGACATGGCTATGGTACAGTGGACTGGCTCAGTTTCGTGGACATGATTAGTTTGGACATGTCCCTGTACTATAGGACCATTTTTGACTGGCAGCTGCATGTTAAACATTTGAACCATTACAATGAAAATAATCAATCATATGAACAAACTGGACTGAATGAACAATTGGTGACCTCCTCTCCATCTTCACTTCATGGCTAGGGTACATGCCATCTGTGTGATGGCATGTGTATTTGACCTGCCAATCACTGGCCAATGTGTGATGCCACTGCTAGGCAGCATGCAGCAAATGTGTTCATCTTCCATCTTGGTGTCATCAATGTGTGCCATCTGCCTCCCCATCACACGCAGTGACGGTGCATGCATGGGAGTGTTTTAGTCATGTGGGACATGTGTCAATCAAGTACTGTTTCTGTAGCCTCTCAGCCCTCATTGTGTGCCATAGTGCTAATGCCTGTTTCCATTTGTTTTCTTTTATGTCTTTGCAGGGGAAGACGCACCTGATACTGCTGGGCTTGTGGAGATGGTGCAGACCCAGGAGGGGACGTGGTGTGGTGGTGGGTGAGAACCCACAACTGCTGCAGGTCGTGCTTTCAAGGGGTGTCTCTGGCTGCACCTCCCCCGAGCTGTACTCAGGTGTTGATTCGGATGATGAGACCTACGTGCCGTCGCAGGTGAGTGTTCCTGGGAGGGATTCTGTTTTGTCCTGCACCAGGGTTAGAACCCTCAATGTGGATGTCAGTGTTGGCAGGTACGCCTTTGGTGGTTACGGATGCAGGGTCACACTCCGCGACATCTGATCCTGTTCCTGGGCCAGCAGATCAGAGGGGGAATGCAGTCCTGCAGCCTCAGGCAGTGCCGGCACAGCAAGGCGCAGTTCGCCTTGCCCCAGACAGGTGTGGTGCCTGCCGACGTGGTGGCCGTACGCCACCTGGCAATACTGCATGGGAGCAATCCATTTACGGTATGGCAACCCAACAGGCAGCATCATCAGAGATGATGGCTCAGGCCATGGATAGGGTGGCCACTTCCATTGTCCCCCCCGAAAGGCTGATGGAGTGACTACAGCAGGCAATCGACTCCATCTGCCAGTCACACAGGGAGGACATGTTGGCGTCCGACAGGGACAGGCGGGCGGCACTGGCGACTCTGCAGGAAGCCATCTCCATAGAGTCCCAGGGCCACAGGGAAGCCCTGAGGCTGGAACTCCTTCACCTCAGGACGACTCTTGTTGAGCTTGAGGCTTCAACAAACCGAAGGACAGAACAGCAGCTGGAGCGTCTCACCCGTACGCTCTCAGCTGAGATGCAGGCAACTAGTGCGGAGGTCCGGGCATCCCGTGAGTTGTTGCATGGGGACCTCCGCACACTTATCCTCCAGAACGAGACCTACCACACCCGCATGCTTGCAGCCATGCAGGAACAGACTAGGGCTTTGTGTGGGCTGCCTCCCATAGTGCCACCACCTCCGGATGCAGCTGCAGAGGGTGAGGATAGCGACAGCAGTGATACTCCCACAATAGGGTAGCCGTGTAGGCCATGAGCCCATGGAGGTGTTTTTTTTTCGCAAGATCTACACAGGTGGGTTTTGGGGTGCACCCTGTCCTCGGACCTCCTGGGTGGCCTCCCCAACCCCCCCGGGCCCATTAATGGCCATTTTTGATTATTTATTTATTTATTTATTATTTTTTTGGGACAGTGTGTTGCCTTGTGTGGCTCCCGTGGGCATACGCTGCATTGTGGATGGGCACATGCAGGCTTGTCATGGATTTGGTTCAGATGCTTGGGTTTTTGTCACACATACCCCTCCTGCTTCCCGTTTCCATGGGCTTGCAAAGGGTGTGCCCAAGTGACATTGACGTACATGGTGACATTGGACTCCCATGAGCTGTGTGGCAGTCTGTAGTCAATACTGTGTATACATTCATAGTGCATATTGTTGTTGTATTGTACACTGCGTGGTGTATTGATATGTGCCTCTGCATCCATCTCATCCTCCATATTTGCAGGTCCATTCCTCATGTCTTCACAATGCGGTACACCTTGGAACTGGAGTCCATGTTGTAAGCAGTGCACCTACACTCTTGCGTGGCGCTAACACTGTATACTTGCAAGTGTTCGGAGGGCTGTCATCATCAGGTGGTGAGGCTAGCTAATTTTTAAGTCTGTAATGTCATGTTTAAGGTAGGTTGGAGGTTGTGTAGGTGATTGGTATTCTTGGTAAGTATTTGGTAATGTGGGTTCTAGGTCCTGCATTACTGTGAGCATTTCATGTGTGGACATGTTTCCATTAGGGACACTGTAGCTGCTGACACTTGGGGCATGTTGTGGGGATTAATTTCTTTCCTCTCACATTGCATGACATGCCATGGTGTGTTGTGTGGCCGTGCCGGGGAGGGGGTGGGTGACATGGCACTGTTTTCATGTAGTATTTTGGAAGTGGGTATTCATTTCTGCAGCATGAAAGTGTCTTTTCATGACACTGCATTGGTGGTGTTTGTGTAGGTAGGGATGCACACATTGTGACACTTCCACATGAACAGTCTCAGGCTGCTATGGTTCTGACAGTTGACAGTCCCTTTGTTTGTCTTAATTGTCAGGTCGAGTCATCATTGCTTATCAGATGGTATGTGCCAGGCCTGTGTGCACTCCACTGGGGTGTGATTTCTATGTGAAGTAATTAGCCACCAGCTGCGTAAGGGCTGCCTCACCCCGTGCCCTCTCCCCTCCCATGCGCAGCGGGCGTGCATGTGGTTGGGGATGTGGGGGCACCACCATGTCCACGGCCAGGCCCCGGCGTGTTGCAACATTGTGCAGGACACATGCTGCCACTATGATCCTGCACACTACTGGGGGCGCATATAACAGCTGCCCGCCAGAACGGTCAAGGGAGCGAAAGCATGACTTGAGCACTCCGAATGTGCGCTCCACTATGCCCCGGGTTGCAATATGGGCTGTGTTGTATCTTACCTCTGGAGGCGTGATGGGGTTCTGAATTGGCGTCATCATGTGGGTGCTCAGAGGGTAGGCACTGTCCCTGGTGAGGAGGTGATGGGTATCATTAGTGGGGTAGTGACATAACTCTGCATCTGACATGCATGCATGTGCAGTGGCATTCATACTCACCAAGCAGCCATGTATCGCCATGCCGCCCAGCTTCTAGGTCCCGGCTTAGGGTAGACATTCGGTAAATGAAGCTGTCGTGGGTGGACCCTGGATAGTTGGCATATACTGAGGTGATGATTCCCTTAGCATTACATACTACCTGCACGTTGATGGAATGCCAGTGCTTGCGGTTCCTATAGATGTGCTCAGATGCCCTGGGGGGACGTAGTGCCACATGGGTGCAGTCAATGGCACCTAGCACTTTTGGGAATTGTGCCACACCGTAGAAATCGAGGGTGGCAGCCTGCCTTTCTGCAGGTGTCCTGGGCAGGTATATGTGCCTACGGACTGATGGGCGTGCAGTGATGATGTTCAAGACCTGGTGTAGGCACCGTGACTGCGTGGCCTGTGACACCCCACCCACTATGGCACTTGTCCGCTGAAATGATCCTGTGGCCAAGAAGTGCAGTACATTGAGAACCTTCTCCAGGGGGCTGAGTGCTTGGGAGCACAGGGTGGGTGATGTGAGGTCATCCTCCCACTCACTGACCAGGTCCAGTATTATGTGTGGGGGAAACCTGTACCTCCTATACACCCGGTCATCAGGCATCCCAAAAAGGCTGGTTCTGGGAGTGAAAATTCGGGCCCTCACTATCCTCCTCCTCCTTTGGTAACCCACGGTCACTGCTGCTAGGAATGGTATATTCATCCTGGCGTATGAGCTTGTTTGTTGTTTGCGCGCACTTTTATGCTGCGCGGGTCGACGTACGCCTGCTTCATGCTGGCGTACATGTCTCAGGATTGGACCATTTTTCGGCACGTCGTAGGCGAACGTGTGAATCTTCCCGCCCACCCCAGGAATACACGTAGCACGCTCTCACAGGCACAGTCGCGGGTAAATATTCCCACCCACCCCTGGAATACATGTAACCCACTCTCACAGGCCCAATCGCGTGTGGAAGTTCACGCGGACCCCCAAGTACACGTACCCAGGCCAATCGCGTGTGGGACTTCCCGCGCACCCCGAAGTACACGTACAATCGCGTGTGGAACTTCCCGCGCACCCCGTAGTACACGTACCCAGGCAAATCGCGTGTGGAAGCTCACGCGCACCCAGAAGTACATGTACCCAAGCTAATCGCGTGTGGAACTTCCCGCGCACCCCATAGTACACGTACCCAGGCACATTGCGTGTGGAAGTTCACGCGCACCCCGAAGTACACGTACCCAGGCTAATCGCGTGTGGAACTTCCCGCGCACCCCGAGGTACACATACCCAGGCCAATCGCGTGTGGAACTTGCCGCGCACCCCGAGGTACACATACCCAGGCCAATCGTGTGTGGAACTTCCTGCGCACCCCGAAGTACACATACCCAGGCAAATCGCACGGCTGGGGGGTGGGGGTGGTGGGAGACATGAGTTGGACATGAGTGGGGGGCTGGTGGAGGCTGCCCCTGCACTGCTGGGGGGTGGTGGGAGACATGAGTGGGGGCCTGGTGGAGGCTGCCCCTGGTGGCTGTGGGATGGGGGTGGTGGGAGACATGAGTGGGGGCCTGGTGGAGGCTGCCCCTGGTGGCTGTGGGATGGGGGTGGTGGGAGACATGAGTGGGGGCCTGGTGGAGGCTGCCTCTGCACTGCTGGGGGTGGGGTGGTGGGAGACATGAGTGGGGGCCTGGTGGAGGCTGCCCCTGGTGGCTGGGGGGTGGGGGTGGTGGTAGACATGAGTGGGGGCCTGGTGGAGGCTGCCCCTGGTGGCTGGGGGGTGGGGGTGGTGGGAGACATGAGTGGGGGGCTGGTGGAGGCTGCCCCTGCACTGCTGGGGGGTGGGGGTGGTGGGAGACATGAGTGGGGGCCTGGTGGAGGCTGCCCCTGCACTGCTGGGGGGTGGGGGTGGTGGGAGACATGTGTTGGTGATCAGTAGTGCAAGGTGACATGTGGGTTGGCTGGTGGGCATGGCCATGGTGGATGGGTTGCCTGTGGGACATGAGCAGGGGTGCAGGGTAGTACCCTGTGGTGTGGGCTGCCTGCAGGGGCTGTGGAGGGTGTAGAGGGAACACCTGGGGGGACCCACATGGCCAAATCACGTGTAGCATTCCCCGGCACCACCGAAATACACGTACCCTGCAGAAATCGCGTGTGAATCGTCCGCGCACATCGGAATACACGTACCCAGACTAATCGCGTGTCGAACTTCCCGCGCACCCCCACCTAGCCAGGCCAATCGCGTGTGGAACTTCCCGCGCACCCCGTAGTACACGTACCCAGGCCAATCGCGTGTGGAACTTCCCACGCACCCCCACCTACCCAGGCCAATCGCGTGTGGAACTTCCCACGCACCCCGAAGTACACGTACCCAGGCTAATCGCGTGTGGAACGTCCCGCGCACCCAGGAACACGCGCACACGCTATTTTTCACACAGCGGGTGTCCGTGTTTGGTGGGGCCCCTTTGCACCTCATTTGTCCTAGAGGGCCACTGTATGGGCTATTCATCGTGGCTGTATATGGGTGCTTTTTGTTAGCGCACATTTTGGCGCACATTTTTGTCAGTCACAGGGGCGCTACCGCCTGCTTTCTTGTGGCGTACTTGTTTGGTCCTGTGCGCATCTTTGACCGTGCGCTGGTTTGCCCTATTCGATTCCATGAATACAGGTTGTAGGCGAGCGTGTGGGCGTTCCGCGCACTTGCCTCCTGTACTTCCCCCGTGACGCCCATATTTTCACGCGTTGTTCCCCATTCCGAGTGTTACGCCCCGTGTTCCGCCTACTTTTGTGATGTGCGCCGCGCTATGTGCGATTTCGCAGTGGCCGTGGTGCACGCTGTTGGATGACCTGTGCGCCGGCGTGCGCGGCGCACATTTTTAGCGCATATCCAATGTTTTTCTCGCGCACAGACTTCCATGAATCGCTGTGCGCTGGTTTTCCTGCGATTTTCGCACTTGCACTGCGATTTTCGCACTTTTCCTGCGATTCGCACGTTTTGGCACCTCTGCGCGGGAATTTTTGGCACACATTAATTCCATGAATCGACCCCATAGTCTTTTGTGGTTAGCGACACGTGTTTCGACCTCTAGGGTCTTTTAATCGAGGATATCATGTAGGTAATTGGGCCTGGATGTCCCTGGATGATGGTCCTTGTATAGGCTGCGGTTGAGGTCCATTAATTTCCACTCTTGGATTGGTTGTTGCCATTAGGATGAGTGTCCTTGTCCGTACGTATTCTATTCTTCATTGGAATGACTCGATGTCACAGGGCTTGGTGCTGCCCAGGGTAACACACTTAGCAATTCCTTATTGCTATTTTTTGCACTGGCCCAGCGGTGGTTCGGCCCCACCCACAGGCGAGGTGAAAACTGTACTAACAGATGGGAGAGCCAGAATTTGGTTCATTACAAAGACTGCAAATGCTGTACAAAATAAAACAATGTCATGTTCAAACCAATAATAAAGAGACAAGCTACTAGTTCATAGAGATGTCAATGAAGTAAAGCCATCAGACATCAGTAAACAGCAATAACCAGTTATTCAGAGGAATCCGATTTAAATCTTTGTGTTTCCATGGTAGGCAGATAACCAAAAGCTCACATACTACAAAATGGATTCAGAAAAACTAGTGAAATCTGGAAAGAGCAGCTCAGAGTGCCAAATCATACTACGACAATATAACTTCTGTGAGAGGAATATGAAGTGGGTGATCAAGTTATCAAATAAAATTTTTCCGAAGGCAAACACAAGAATGCCAAATTTCTGGCATCCTGGCGTGGCTCATACAAAATTGTGGACAAGGTTTCACCTGTTGTCTACAGGATCGTGGTTAAGGAAGGAGATCTGGCTGTGGAACAATTTGTCCACATGAATCAAATAAAGCCATTCCACCTGTAAAATGAGGTTAAGAGGCTGGAACAGGCTGGAGAAACCGTTAAGGAGTGAAAAGTGCAGCCATTCCATCAAAACCAAAGTGAGTAAAAAACATTAAATAAGTAGCTCCTGCAAACTAGCATTTTACTTTGGAGGGATTCATCGTAGCAGGTAAGTAGGTGTGCATGACAGTATGAATGTAATTTGTAAAAAATAAATGTTGTATAACACACAAATTTGCTTCTAGGTGGTGACAAAGTGAAATATGGTTGTAGATGTTGTGTTTGTATGTTGTATAATGCATACACGTATTTCCAGTTTGCAAAGTGAAGTGGAATAATGATAAAAATGCAAAATAAAAATGTTAGTTGATACTTAACCTGTCTGTTTCTCTTTTGATTTAGATTACTAACTCGTTTCCTTCACCAGCTCCCCTGGAGTCAAGTGTCGACGCAGGAGGACCTTGGAGGAGTTCACGGGATCGGAATCCACCAGACCGGAAAAGGGGGGAGAAGATGGCGAAAAAGGCGAGCGTAAAGGAGGTACCCAGGTGGAGGCAATGGAGACCAGCATCCATATTGTGAGATAATTTGTGGCATGGACACAAAGCTATCCGGCAAACAGGTGCATTTTGCAAAACTACTGGGACCAGCATTAGGCCACTGCCGGTCTGAAGGAGTTCTCAGTTTCCAGTACTTGTTTTGAACATTCTTCCCATCTCTTTAACCTCTGATTATGTTTGATATATTAACATTTATTGACATGCATTGCTAGGTTTGGACATTTATTGCAATTATTTTTTCCTATATTGGACATTCATTGCCGTTTCCGTTGGCATTTGTAGACTTTACGGACTATTTTTGCTACTTTTTCAATCGGTGGTTAATTACCCTTTTTTTAAAACATTATTTTTTAAAAAGGACTTGGTTGCTGCAATATTTAACAGACCGGATATTTTATATATGAATTAATGATTTATTTCTAGGTAGTTAAGCTTGGCAAAAAGAATAGAAAATAAAAACCTATGTAAAAAAACAGATATACAAAATACCTATTCACAGGTTTAATGCCATGAAAATTGGTGAACGGTCGATTATTTAGACAATTGTTACTAATTGTAAGTAAAAGAAAGCCTATGTTTGCACACATTATCACCTTATGTGCCGGGGATCACATGGAATGGTGGAGATACAACTAGGATTCATGTTTCTGCTGAAGCCCTTGTTTATTCAGGTTTCTACAGAAACAAGGGGGGGGACCGGTTAAAGCAGGAATAAATACTGTGAATTTTAACTATGCCAGAATTTTAGCGGTACCTCAGACTCCTATAGAAGGTGTATGCCAGTGTACAAATAATGTAGATAATGCAGCTTAGGTGTGATTTGGGGCTGATGTTATCCACTGATGAGAACCACACAAACCAAAGAAGGGAGTTGGGATACTAATAATTACCTTTGCTAAATACTAATATACTCACCTCACTAACTGTAACAAAACTAATGTTAGAGAATATTAGTAATTAGAATGGGTGCAGACTGTGGATGCAGGGACATTGCACTGCAATGCTAGCTCAAGAAATGAAAGCTTAGAAAACTGAATGTGGCGCTGAGAGTGCAATGGAATAGCAGGATTTATTTTAAAATGACAGCCCATTTTTTGTGCTGTGGGAAAGGAAACTACAGAGGTAGCTGACATTAGAAAATAGTATAAAAGTTGTACATGCCTCTGGGTGGAGAATCAATGCTGTACAAAGGTGATGGTCAAGAAGCACAAAAAGGCTTCTGAAAACTTACTGGGGGCTGGCCAAACTAGGGGAGGTGTTTGGTTGATGGAAATGGGTGGTGAGATCATATGGGCTCTTTATGGAGATTTGGGTACTGGCGGCTGGCTGGCTGGCTGGCTGCCTCTGTGTGCTGTAAAGTTGCAGTGTCAGAGCTGAGCCGGGCAGCACAAGGAGGGTGTTGGGTGGACGTTGCTAAACTGCAGCAGCTGACAGTGGCAGAGAGCCTGGGTGCTTCGTAAAAGAGATCTCACTGTCAACAACGCAGATTCGCACTGAGCTCTTGTTAACCATAAGTAACAAAATTAAAAGAAAATACCTAAATAGAGGTGATATTGTAATTGGTGAAGTGTCAGATTAGGCATGGGGGAAAGAAAAAAAGAAAGGCCTCATGCCCTCTTCATACAATAGAACATAGAGGTTTGTTTTCTGTGCGTGAATAGGTCACTCGCTGGCTTGAAAAAGTATGAAGTACATTTCAAAGCTGCAGAGATAACTGTAAATACAATAAGTAATGTCGCTAAATAAAGGGAGTCTCTGTTGTGGGCGGTCGCTGTAGAAGCAAAGGGGTCTTTAGAGTGCCTCCACGTTACCGAGCTATCTATGAATATGTAGAATGTGAAAAGCTTCATTTTCTCCTCAGTACAACAAAAAAAACACATTTGCATTTTAGTAATGTCTGTTTTTTGTAAATGAGTGTCTCTGTATTTTGATAAGCCGCATTTGATCTCTGTCATATTTCTTAGCACCTGTCAAGAGACACAAAGTCGATGTTTGATGCTTCACTAAATGAAGATAAAAGCCAAAGAGCACTATTTTAAAAAATCTGCGTGTATGGCCTGTTATTGTGTGAATTGTTTCTTTCATAGTAAAAAGGTTAGTATGCCTAGCACTGCACCAGGTCTGGCAATTGCAGATGAGGCTATGTAAATGAACATAACAGCAAGCTAATACCCCAAGCCTTAGCAAACGAAAATCAGGAAAACACATTGTTGCACCTTATTGCATGTGCCTAGACATACAAATATCCCTACAGAACCATGAGTAGTAACTATCAGGTGGCAGGAATATCACTGATGCCCTCTCTGTCTCCAAGCAGTGCCATGTTAAGCCTACAAAGCACCCTTCTTTTGAAAGGACAGACCATCCTTTGACACACAAGTGGATTTTTCCAAGGAATCCTCCTTTCCTTGTGCATCCCAATCATCACGTGTGTTTCTTAATGCTTGTATAAGGGGAGCATAGACCTCATTTGGACCGAAATATCCCTAATACTAACACACAAAAAATCCCCACTTTCAAATCTTAAGTGCCCTAGAGCTTCTCTCTTTTGGGAAATGCTTTTGGTGCTGTGTGAAACCGTAATTTTAACAAGATTAAATGGTAAGACTATGCACCCTGTCTCTGGAACAGGTTACCAATGCAGATAAGACAGTCACCCTCCATCCTGCAGTTCGCAAAGGACCTGAAGGCCCTGCTCTGCAAAGACAATTGCACCAATTTCTGATCACTCTGCTCAAGCCTACTTCTTTTCCCTCCCGAGCCCCTACCTGCGCAACTCATCCTACACACTCTAGCTCCTTTGTCACGTCCACACGCTCTCTGCAACCCCCTGGGTGTGCTCCCTATGGACAGCGCTGCTTTGCTTCTCAGCTAGGTTTATACGCTATGAATCCTAAACATAGACACATACTGAGCATGGAAAGTAAGCTCCTTCAGCAGAGGTGAGGATCAGTTGGTTGGTTTGATATTGACTAGTGTGGAGGATGCAAATGGAAAGAGAGATTGTATTTATGACCTGGAAAAGGCTGCAGACAATATCATGGAAAACACGTGATGTACAGGTCAATCATCCCATAATTAAGGGAGTCTGTGTGATTGTCTAACCAGCTCACTGATCCTATTGTTATAGCCAAGCTTCCCAGAAATACGATAAATTAACCCCAGTCACTCTGAAACTGTTCCATAAGCAGACCTCCTCGAATGGGATACAACCTTGGTAGACTCTTCAGTTGGTTAGTTGAAAATGGTTTCAACTGATTATGTTGCAGAGAATGTGGTTTACGCGTTGGCTCAAGACAATTAAACAAGGGAAATTATGTGTATTAACTAATACAACCTGGCCAATGCCCGTGCACATCTGTATGCAGCACGTTAAAGCCACAAGGCATAGTTTGGCTGCTTGTGTCTTCGTAATCTGTATTTATATACGAAAATACCTGCAAGACGTAACTTTATGAAGGTCTGCAAGCTAGAAACAGTCATTAAAACAGGAACAGAACTGCAAACATGTGCACAAAGTACAAATAGGTGAAAGGTTAAGCATTTCATAAAGTGCACTTTGCACGTGCCCAGAAAACATGTTTAATACCAGGACCGTGTCTGTGCTTTGCGTTGAATTGAAGTGTTAGTGTAAAATACTGCAAAAACAATCTGTTATGATGGTGTATAAAAAGGGTAACTATTGATGTTCTGCTATTTGTATAGGTTACCTGATAGTGGAATAGAGTATATGTAAGCGACGGGATCCTGTAGAAGCCAATTGACATATCCCAGCCCTGCTGTAAAGCTGCTCTGCTGCCTCATGATTTTCTTGCACGGTGTCCTGGTATACATCCAATGTATCCATTTCCAAATGGTTTCTCCTGTATCTGCTTGCTCAGGGATCAGAGTCTGTATATCTCTTGAATTGATATCAAGAAAGTTCTTGGGGAGATTTTTCATTTATCAGGTGATGTCCATTGAGCTTAGAGCCCTTTGGGTAACACGCATGCAGTGGATGGGATGCAGAACAACTCTGACACCAAATAATCGAACCAACTCAGGAAGATGACAAAGTCTTGCTGTTTTATTAACAGTTGTCTAATGAGCCCCCTATGGGGGCTCAAAGTGAATGGGGACGTACCGGGTCCAGGTCCCGCAAAAGGGTATTACCGGGCCCTCCAAGGTTGGACTGGCCCGGTAAGTCGGACCCGAGTTTGGGGGTAGCCATGCTGCTAAAAAGGGTATGGCTACCTCCAAACTCATAATGAGGCCCAGTATATCGTTGGCTCTCAAACTATAAGGCCCTTCATTATACAGCCCTCTACAATTGGTTGCCACACTCGTGGCATGTCTGGAACATTCGGTTCACTTAGCAGCACGTAAACCAGGAGGTGGACATGACTTTACCTCCTGACAGAGGTGTTGCTAGGGGGGGCTTAGGGGTCTATAGCCCCTGGTCTTTTGGTTGTAGCCCCGGATAGAATCTCAGGAGCTACAACCAAAAGGCTAGCTAGCCCCCAGTCCTGACAGTTCCGACATTAGTGTAGCCCCAGGTCTTTTCCAGACCTAGCAACACCCCTGCCTCCTGATCCACTTAGCCCAACTTCTCTAATCGCCCATGCCTTTTACCATGCAGATAGTCTTTGAACTTAGCTTTGACGCATATTCTTGGCTCTGGGAACATAAAGGAGTGCGAGCACGCACTATCTTAGTCCCAGAATTTCATGCCCAACTCTATTTTCATCCCTGACTCACGTGACAGGAGACCACAATTTGGCCAATTTTGCAGTATTTAAATGTGTTAATTGAATAAAACTTGGCACACTTGGTTTTCTTTCTTTGTACCTTAACAAGGGATGATTCAGCTTTTCATGTTGCCGCCTTCAAGGAGAGATAACTGGACTTGGCTGCTTCAACTCTGGTACCAGGCCAGACAGCTTTGCCATTCAAGTCCGCAATCTCAGGTAATTCTTGCTGCGACACAGCTTTCGATTTTTCCTTTTTATGGGTCTGAGCTTGCTACATTCATGACACCGATGTCCAGCTTCTATACAATGGTGGCTCCGCTTGAAGTCTATTCACTACGTATAGCCAGCTTCTAAGATCGCTTAGTCTACCTGCATTGCTGCGTCTGTGCAGTTATTTAAACAGCTTGCATTTTTTGCAGTGCGTCACACACATGCAATCTTCTTTTAGCATATGAAAGTTTTGCTCGATTCTTAACTTCGTGATCAGTTTCTATATGACCCGTGCATTCTCTTCAGCCGGTCTTTTTAGTGCGTCACTCTCATCTCTTGGGACGTCACAAGCTCCTCTTTCGCTCTCTCTCATATTCCATCATTATTATTAAAAGTAATGTGCTTCAACTGGATCCAGTGGAAACCATTTCTTACATGTCAATTGGAAGTGTACTACTATAAGCCACTCTCAGCTGACATGGAACAACTTCGTATGTTCCACCCATGCCCTAGCCAGCCTCCTCTGTCTCAGGATTTTAGCTTGAAGACGGCGTGCCCTCTTTGAAATTCCACTTTACTATTTCCGAATAGTTTCTACTGGATAAAGTTGAAGAGATTTAGGTATTTGTAAATCTCCTGAACTGTGTTGAAGGAAGTTCAGAAGATTTTCAATGGTAATGTTTGTCTAAAACCTGTACACTGGACCACCCGTCCTCTCCCTGACCCTAAATCTGCAGGCAGTGCCACAAAACCTGTACTCTTTTCCCCCATTAATCACTACCCCTCTCTCCATCACTCTTATTCGCCCTTCTTTGCCTCACCCCTCTTCTCTCGAGTCCCCTTCTTTCCCTCATTGCTCACTGCCTCTCATTGCTTCACTCCTCATAGACCCTCTTTTCAATGTCCCTCCAAAAGTCAAAATGCGTCGCCTTGTCAATGCTTGTTTAGTTTTTACACAGCAACTCGTAAGGTGGTCACTGTTTTATGTACTCCCGTTTTCAACACTTAAGTGCACTGAGGCAGCTGAGAAAGAAGGTGGTACGCCCAGGATCACACAATTATTATAAATCCAGCTCTCCTGTTTCCAAATTATATACCCACACCTACAACAGTTGGGCACAAATATGAATTATCATATCAAGCATACGTACCAAGATTCTAGGCCAGGTGTGTGCTGTGCTTTGGCAAGAAATAATTGGCACCCCTTTGATTGCTTTATCCTGGGAACTGGATACAGCATATTATTCTTGACTTTTCTGAACCTGACAAAATATGAGGAGTTATAGAAACATGTGAGGCAAAACAAGCTTAAGGATCAAATTGGTGCAAGAGAATGCATGTCTTCCAAAGGCAATGCAGTACAATAGGAGAATCAAAACATTAGAAATGCAACTTTGTTCATCTACAAAGAGGTGTGTCAAATGCAAGGAAAGAAGCACGCTGTGAATCAAGATTTCCTAAGGAAACAAACTTGGCAAAACAAAACCTACTTATGCACAGCAATAGCGGTAAGTGGCTGCACCTCAAAAGAGGGCCCCATTCATGCACATGCTTGACGTCCTGGGTAATAAAGCTGTGGACATGTGCAGCTTCACTTTTGTTAATTGTTCCGAGCTCCCCAGTCTGATGTGCATGTGGTGGGCACTTCAGGGGGGGCCACCGGTTGCACGAAATCAAGAGATGAATGGGAGGCAGCAGGGAGAACGTACTGCAGCTGCGGGTGCCCCCCCCTGCTCAGTCCAGCTATACAAATAAAATTAAATGAAAGCTCACTACAACGCTCAGAGCACGAGGCCTGGGTCAACCTGTCCCTCCTGAACCCCACTCCGCCATGGGACAACACTGTGTGCCTGGAAGCATACGTTAACGACCCAATTATACCAAATATACAGCGGGGATCTATCACAAATTGAACCTGACGAATTAGAGCACATATTCAGGGTCCTTGGGCATTGTGAGCTTCCTCAGGGTGCCCCCCAAGTTCGCCAGATACAGAGATTGTCTGCTTTCTGGTCATCTTTACTGCTTTTTAACACTGCTTAAAGAGTTTCAATACAATTCCATATGCAAATATGTCTTAGCCACTACCTTTCTGGAGTGTAGGTTAACATTTAAATGATTGATGTGACGTTCCTCATCAATCACCAGAGATGGTACCCGGGACCGTAGTTAAGCATATGGCCTGACTCATTGGGCCTCATTCCGAGTAGGGCGGTAAGGGATACCAGGCACCGGTAAGGAGACCGGTGCCGGTATTCCCTTACCGCCCTACTAGGAGGTCCCTTAGCAGGTCCCTTCCTTAACGCCTGGTCTGACCAGGTGTTAAGGACGGGACTCGTTAAGGGACTTCAGAGCTAATAACGGTACCGCAAATTGTGGTACCGTTATTAGCTACTTCCCCATTCCCATTGAGCCCTATAGGGGCCCAAATGGGAATGGGGAATGGTTTTTTCCACAGGAACTTACCGGTCCCGCAAAGGTCGGACTACACCGGTATGTCCCCATTGAACGAGACCGGTGCCGGTACCGTTATTGGAGGCAGTCATGGCGCAAATAGCACCATGACTACCTCCAATCTCGGAATGAGGCCCAGGGAATTCTTTGCACGGTGCAAAGTGACTTCGCTCTACCAACCAACACCCTGATTCACAGAGTAGTGCAAAGTGACTTTGCTCGAGTGCAAAGTCACTGCATCTGTGCAAAGTCAGTGCACTGCACAAATACACTTTGCACTGCCCTGTGAATCAGGGTGTTTTTTGGCACCAGTGTGGAGTCACTTTGCCCTGCGATATAAATTCCATGAATCAGGACATATATGTTTCGGAGAACATAGCCCACAGTAATAGCAAGATAAAAGGGGGGAGGGCATGTGAGGTCCCCACGTCACTTTTCCCACTCCCCAGAGTGTTCTTGACAATACACTGGCCAATGATGCGTTATAAATCACATGTTTCAAATCATTTTGGCTAAAATAAAGCCTTAGGTATCGCAGGCATCTTGATGGGTGGCCTTTCCACTGTTGGACCCAGCAAGCCCATTCCACTGCAGGGGAAACAATGATTCCATAGAAACCCAGCTCTGAATAAAGAATGTCTGTCTGAGTCCTTGTTCCAAAATAAGATGTCCATCAGAGTTCCTGTTCCAGACAAGATTGTAGTCAGAAGGCTTCCCCACTGTTACGTGCAACTCCCTTATTGTGCACAAGATCAATGCAGTGACACTATGTGTCGGTAAGAGGATAATTGAAGAATGTATGTTATAAATATGAATGTCTAAATAAACGTGTACACATGATGCTTTGGTCTAATCCCGTGGTATTCAACCTTTGGCTCTCCAGATGTTTCGGAGTACAATTAGCTATTGACTATGCTGTTTATGGATAATGGGAGGCGTAGTCCAAAACATCTGGAGAGCCACAGGTTGCAGCCCCATGTTCTAATCCAACTGGGGTGCTCTATAACACATGTGCACGGTTAGAGCGCATTAACACGTGTCATCATCAGTGCATGTAAAACATACATGGCTATCTATCTTTGATTAATTATTTTATCATAACATTTGAGTGTTGTAAAATATTTTTCAAATGACAATACAGAATAGACGCCTGTCTGTGTTTTGTCTCATATTGTTGACATTTGAAATTGTTTTTATTAACTCGTTCTCGTCCCTCCTTCTTGATCCTAATGGCTTCTGCGCTTAGTTGACTATTGTTCCGACGCAGCACTTTCTAGCGCCCCCTCTTCTTTATTCACTATTTCATTGTGTATTAATTGCCTTTAAAGTCATTTCAATAGTGTTTTGCAAGACTCACATGTGATGTTAAAGTAAAAATATGTTTTAGATGATCAAAACTGATGCTGTGTATAGGTGTAGGATTGTGCTTTGCCTGCACTGGTGATGATGAACTTTGCATCAGACTATCTGCCCATCAGGCACAGCTTCACAAAGTAAATGTCTGTCATTTACTCAGCCAACATATTCCTATCCCATCAACCAAGCCACAGCGGCCATGAATGCCTGTCCATGTGCACTGCAGGATGCCTGCCCATGGGCACTGCAGAATGCCTGCCCATGTGCACTGCAGAATGCCTGTCCATGTGCCCTGCAGAACGCCTGCCCATATGCACTGCAGAATGCCTGCCCATATGCACTGCAGAATGCCTGCCCATGTGCCCTGCAGAACGCCTGCCCATATGCACTGCAGAATGCCTGCCCATATGCACTGCAGAATGCCTGCCCATGTGCCCTGCAGAACGCCTGCCCATGTGCACTGCAGAATGCCTGCCCATATGCACTGCAGAACGCCTGCCCATGTGCACTGCAAAATGCCTGTCCATGTGCACTGTAGGATGCCTGTCCATGTGCACTGCAGGATGCCTGCCCATGGGCACTGCAGAATGCCTGTCCATGTGCACTGCAGAATGCCTGCCCATGTGCACTGTAGAATGCCTGCCCATGCGCACTGCAGAATGCCTGCCCATGTGCACTGCAGAATGCCTGTCCATGTGCACTGCAAAATGCCCGTCCATGTGCAGTGCAGAATGCATGCAGAATGCCTGTCCATATGCAGTGCAGAATGCCTGTCCATATACAGTGCAGAATGCCTGTCCATGTGCACTGCAGAATGCCTGCCCGTGTGAACTGCAGAATGCCTGTCCATGTGCACTGCAGAATGCCTGCCCATGTGCACTGCAGAATGCCTGCCCATATTCACTGCAGAATGTCTGTCCATGTGCACTGCAGAATGCCTGCCCATGTGCACTGAAGCATGCCTGCCCATGTGCACTGCAGAATGCCTGTCCATGTGCCCTGCAGAATGCCTGTCCATGTGCCCTGCAGAACGCTTGCCCATATGCACTGCAGAATGCCTGCCCATATGCACTGCAGAATGCCTGCCCATGTGCCCTGCAGAACGCCTGCCCATATGCACTGCAGAATGCCTGCCCATATGCACTGCAGAATGCCTGCCCATGTGCCCTGCAGAACGCCTGCCCATGTGCACTGCAGAATGCCTGCCCATATGCACTGCAGAACGCCTGCCCATGTGCACTGCAGAATGCCTGTCCATGTGCACATGGGCAGGCATTCTGCAGTGCACAGGGACAGGCATTCTGCAGTGCCCATGGGCAGGCATCCTGCAGTGCACATGGACAGGCATTCTGCAGTGCATATCGGCAGGCATTCTGCAGTGCACATGGACAGGCATCCTGCAGTGCACATGGACAGGCATTCTGCAGTGCATATCGGCAGGCATTCTGCAGTGCACATGGACCGGCATTCTGCAGTGCATATGGGCAGGCATTCTGCAGTGCATATGGGCAGGAGTTCTGCAGGGCACATGGACAGGCATGCTGCAGTGCACATGGGCAGAATGCCTGCCCATGTGCACTGCAGAATGCCTGTCCATGTGCACTGCAAAATGCCCGTCCATGTGCAGTGCAGAATGCATGCAGAATGCCTGTCCATATGCAGTGCAGAATGCCTGTCCATATACAGTGCAGAATGCCTGTCCATATGCACCTCAGAATGCCTGCCCATGTGCCCTGCAGAATGCCTGCCCATATGCACTGAAGAATGCCTGCCCATATACACTGCAGAATCCCTGTCCATGTGCACTGCGGAATGCCTGCCCATATGCACTGCAGAATGCCTGCCCATGTGCCCTGCAGAATGCCTGCCCATATGCACTGCAGAATCCCTGTCCATGTGCACTGCAGAATGCCTGTGTAGTAGTTGGAGAACAATGTATGCCAATTAAAGTATTTTCCGTAAAAACCAAATATGGGGCCGGTTTTTGGAATCCAATATGTAAACTAGATTGGGGAAGAGTAACTTCAGAAGAATGTCAACGTTAATGTAGTAGTTGTGTCTGTTTATTTAATTTGCAATCTTTTTAAAATCTGAAAAATTGTACATACAAAATATTATTTTTAATATAGCACTTCATGTCATGTTTCTCCTGCTTTGAAGAACTGTAATGATAGGTCTCCTTATCTGCTTTAATTGTGCTCAAAATATTAAACTCATGAGCATTTCTATACTAAATAAATTCCATTAGCAAGAAAAATGGTTTATGGGATTAAAATAAGTGTTCTTTAGCCAGAACACAGATATTTGTGGTAAGCATTTAATTTTCTTTGGTATATTTCTCACAAACTACTATGCAGATAATGCTTGCCAGTTTGCTATTTATTTATTTATTTATTTATATAGCACCTTTTTTTCCCAAAATGCTTTACAACGATTATGTTTATGATGGTATTTATTGAGTGTGGACCTAGCTTTTAGAAGCAATGGAGCACTTTACAGAGGTATACAGCAACAACAAAAGCTTTTCAGAGGTAACAACACAACAGATATGCAGCAGAGGGTAGGATACAGAGGGGTACAGAGGAAGGGTACAGATCTACAGGGTGGCGCCTAGCGAGTCAGGTGGCGTGTGGTTGAGGAGGAGAGACTCCTTGAAGAGGTGGGTCTTGAGTTTAGTTTCTGAATGGGAGCGGGGGAGGCGGGCGGGGAGGAGGTTCCATAGCGTAGGCGCAGACGGCTTGTTTTCTGGTCCTTTACTTTTTGCAGCAGTGTACTTCAAGTTTGCACGTGTCCTGGCTTCTGGCTTCTGGTGGTGCGCTGTCCGCCGGAGATGCTGAGTTTCTCCGTGAGGAAGCTGGGTGACTTGAGGGTGACTGCCTCATAGATGATGCTGCAAGACTTGATGGTGATTTATAACCATGGTTCAAAAACACGTTAATAATGGAAACACAATTTTGTTTACATGAAAGACAAACGACACGCGCCATGATACACCACAAATTCAATATGAAATAAGTATTCTTTCAAACCTTTTTTAAAAATAGCTAAAGAACAACGTCAATTTTACTCTAATGCAAGATCATTACGTAACTTAGGGGCAATTAACTGAAAAGAAAACGAGATGAAGCACATGTCTGCAAAGGCACTAGAAATGAGAAGACGATGAGGATTCTAAAGTGAAATAATATCAGCGATATGAAGGTGCCAAAGCATTTATGCATTAAAAAAATGATAAACAAAAAATATGAAATTGAAAGTTATGAAAAAATAGGCAACCTAGGAAGCCATTAAAGAAACGGCGAAATACACGATGAGCAGTTAAGTAGATTGAAAAGTTCACCCTGCATATTTAGGACGACCAATAAACAAAGAGCAGCAGTTTAAGGCGCGAAATGATCAACGTTTGAATCAACTATTTAGTAGCAGAAAATGTAAATTAATTCTGAATGTTTCTAATGTTAAACAACTGATGATGGCAGGAACGGGTATCAGATACAGTTTGCATCTGGGCCGAGAGATCAGAATCACACATGGAACGCAGGATCAGAAGCTGCATCCGAGATAAAAAGCTGGACAGGAGGAAAGATAAAAGAGGGGGGAATAAGAACAGAACGAGAGACCAAAAAAAGGTAGCACTTCTGCTTCCGTGGGGTTTAGACGTAAAAAGTGAGTCCACACCCCGAACTCAGAAGAGGAAAGGCATTGAGTAAAGCATTTGCGAAGACAATCTAAAGCCTCACTGTGTATAGTCCAGAATATGTGATTTAGCAGAGTGGCTCTGCTGACTAAAACCTAACCATGTACGGTTCACTATGTGCAATTACGGGGTACAGCTCTCCCTTCTAAAGTATGACCATGAAAGGTGCAGGATGTACGATTTAGGGGATAGTCAAAACAAAAGAGGTGATGGCGGGGAGGTTTAGAATGAATCTTATCTTCTGGCAATCCTTCTGCTAAACCCCCAGAGCATCGTTCTTTAGCCTGCTAAACCATTAATTAAATAAAGGGAAAAGGCCATATGAAAATCAGGCCCGGACCTTGCGATTTAGGGGATAGATCTGCTGCCTAAGGTCTGACCACATAAAGTGCAGCATGTGCGATTTAATGGCAACTCTGCTGTCAAAAGCCTAACCATGCACAGTGCTTGAATTGCAGTGGCGGCCAGTGAATTGATTCATTGGAGATGCATAAATATTTCCCCAAATATGCCAGAGTGACCGAGCGTAGTGAGGGAGCAGAACCCAACAAGGCATGTTTGTGAGGTTTGGCACTGAGTCTTTTTTTTAATAATGTGTTAAATGGTGCTTTTTAAAGCACACTTTAGGTGAAAAACTGGGTAAAAAGACAGATGATTTGTGATTGGTTTTGTATGGTAACTCATGCAAAAATCCAGTAGATACAAGCATTTCCCAGAGCATTTTCATGATGCTCCACACATACATTTCCATGCTGGCTGCAGCAATGTAGGTGAGTAGTCCCATATAAGAAGATACTCAGGTTTGCTTTGAGCATTATGGCAGTAAAGATACTATAAGAAATCATGTCCATGCTGGTTTGGCAGCAGCGCCACGTAAGGACATAGTCATGTTAACCATTAAATATTTCATGCCCGAGGCCACCAGGGGGTGCACAGGCAATGGCTGCCTGATTCCCGAGCTCCCGCCGAAGCTGGGTCACAACGGGGGTTGAGCCCCCCCAGAACCCCCGCCCCCACGGGGCTCACCCCGAGTGAAACAGCGTAGTTTGGAGAGCCACGATAGCCGGAGATCCGGAACCGCGGCCTTTTCGGCGCGGAAGCCACAGGAGACCTGAGCGGCTGCGGGAGGAGCCGCAGCCCTCCGATATCTGGAAGACAGTGCAGAGGGGACCGTGGCCCCCGCTCCGACTGGCGCCTAACCACCACACGAGTGTCCCTCGGGGCGAGAGCTCCGGGCTCATCGAGGATCAGCCCTGCAATATCGGGTAGAGCGGAGACATACTTACACCTGGCAACACTACCTGGCTGGAGAAGATCGCAGTACGCAACCTTGCTGGTCCCTCGCGCTGCACCCCGGGACCTGCCCGGCAGGAGGAAGCGTTCCCTTCGCAAGTCTGCAAGGGGCGGCCAGTGAGTGTTACACCCCAGGACAGCAGGGTCCCCGGCCGCAGGCACCCTTCATAACCCTTCTGGCGTCACCCTACACAGAGGTGCCGACCCCTGCATCTCGCCTTGTAGCGGCCCTTCAGGCCAACCGGCCCTCGGCGAGAGGCTGTGCGCAAACCTCTGGAGGCTCCACTGGACGACCCGAGGGCTGTGCTGCATCAGTCCCCCTTCGGAGGGCGGGCCCCAGATCAGTCCCGCAGCAGTCCTCACTGCAACAGAGACCCGACCCGCAAAGGCGCCATCCGCGGCTTTCGTGCCGCTTACACGGCGGTCAAATCAGGCTTCTTCCCTGCGGTGACTGAAGTGCAGGAACCAACGGCCAAACATACCCCACACGCTCCATGGTCTGGAACAACACCTCCGTTTGAAGATAGGCCCTGCAGCAACTGCTGGAGTCGGCGGACTCCCTATACTGCACTTGCGTGGGCGGAGCGGGGCGCCGAAAACTCATCCCCGGTCAGAACGAGAGCACAAACTCCCGAACCGGGCCCTGAATAAGAAGGGGTGGCGGCGCTGGGATTGGGAATTGCCCCCTTGTTTAACATCGCACCCCCCCAGCCCCAAGAGGCACGCATCATCTTGGCCCAGCCCAAGGGAATCCCCGTGCGCGCACGGGGCAACACCCGGGGGAGAGCCTCCTCCTCCCTCCTCTGCCTCCGGGGGAGGAAAGCACGGCAGGCAGGTGGGACGTACACGGAAGGGCCCCCATCACCGTCCGTATCGGGTCGGGGCCGTGGTCCGCCACCCCACGTCACGCTGGACACCCCCGCCCCCCCAGAGTGAAGAGAAGATGACGAGGGCCCTGGGTCATCCGCACTGGGTGCGAGGCCCCCGCCAGGAGCGAACGGGGCGTGTGCCCGCCCGGCAGCGGCCCCGCGGGGAATGGGAGGTCCCACTGCAGTGTGAGAAGGACAACCCGCGCTTGTCGTCGACCTCCCTCGAGGGCGCCCCCACCAAAGTGGTCCCGGCGGGCCAGTGAAAAAAGACCGGACCCCCCACGGAACCAAGGATAACCTACCAGCGAACCCAGGAGACAACCTGATGAACTGGCATAGGACCCTCCAGAAATATCGCTACCAGGAGACAGGTCCCCACGACAGTAGACCATCCCGCGATAGAGACATGGCCCATCCGGAGGCCTCGGCTCCCTCCACGGCGGCTATGGAAAGGGGCTTTGCCTCAATCCTACAAGAAATTAGAGACATGTGCTTCGACATTGCCCAAAAATTCGAAAAGATGGACCAGCGGGTGGATAAAGTCGAGGACAGGCTCCTTCAGGTTGAATCCAACCAATCATCAGCGGCTACCCTAGAGGTAGAGACAAATATGAGGTTATCAGCCTAGGAGAAGAGAGAGGAGGAGAGGGCGAGACAAATGGAAGATTTTGAAAATAGGGAACGGAGAAACAACCTTAGATTTTTCGGGGTCCTCGAGGCGGAGGGGGAGACGGAAAGAGAGATTACCCGAATGGTGCGAGACATTATTGCCCTCCTCTTTGAGGAAGAGATGACCACTGAACGCACCTATGACCGGATTCACAGAGCGGGGGGACGGGCTGGGGGTCCCTGATCGATTCTGGTTCCGTTCCACTACTACTCGGAGAAGACTCGGGTGCTGGAGGCCACCAGGAGGGCCCAGGAGATCACGTACAACAATTCACAGATCTCTATTCTTCATGACCTCTCTGCATACACTTTGGCCAAATGTAGGATGTGTCGCCCTCTTACCCAGCTGCTGAAAGAGAAGGGGGTACGGTACAGATGGGGATACCCCTTCTCTCTGGCCTTCGAACACCTGGGCCAGCGGACGGTGCTGGTCACAGAGGAGGATATTAAAGGAGCCATCCAGGATTATGTGGCGGACCCAACACCCCGGACGGGTCCGGCTGGGCCAGCTCTGGGTGGAGCCAACGGCCATGGCCCGTCGGTTGGAAGAAGAAAGAAAACTGGTGCACGGAAGTTTAGGAAAATGAGCACGCCATCTCCAGCAAAGGAGGGGGAACGGAACGACTCTGAGGGATAAGCACATTGGGATCCCCACTGGCAAAAGTGTCAGTATGGGGAATATAAAGATGATTGGAGTGATTGGATCGCTCGCTGGTCGGTTTTGGGAGTTCGGGAAGCCAAACGGACATTGAAGTCTCTTCAAAGAGCAAGTAAGCCAGGGGCAACCAAGGAGACGATACTGGGGGGGGTGGGGCTCATAACAAGGGGGTTTGCAAGGATCGCCTGACCGTGTAGGGCAGGCTGGTGGTCCAGCCAAAATGCCAGAATTGGCGGAACTAACTGGCTGGACGCAAGGGGTGCAATATCTAGTTGGGGTTTGTTTGGTTAAGGTTGGTTTGGGTGGGCAGTTGGGGAAACATTCAAAAAGCATCCAAATAGTGAGTCAAGGGGAGCGAGAAGGGAGTGACGATGTGAGGGTGCTGACCAATAGCCAACTGACCCTGGGAGTGGGTACCCTGAATGTGCAGGGGCTGAACACCCCAATGAAGAAGTCCCTGATTTGCAGGGAGTTCAGGAGGGCAAAGCTAGACCTGCTTTTTTTGCAAGAAACACACTTGGCAAGGGGGAAAGAACCCCAAATACGAGGGGGGGAATCGAGGAGGTCATCTCCGCTTCCCACAGAGCAAAGAAGAGAGGGGTGGCCATAGTGCTAGCGAGGGACGTAGGCTTCGAGAAAGAGGCCATCCTGAAGGAACCCAAGGGCTGTTACCTGATGGTACGGGGCTCCCTACGGGGCTCCCCCCTAACCTTAGTAGTAGTGTATGGCCCGAACGAGGGTCAGGCCCAATTCTGGGAAGCAGTAAGGGATAGAATCAAGATGTTCAGACAAGGCCCGTTGGTGGTGGGGGGGACTTTAACATGGTCCTCGACCCCACCATAGATAGAAAGCGAGTAGGCCCAAGGCCTCAGACCTTCTGACGACACCATGGCGCAAAACTTCCAGAGGGTGATTGAAGACCTCGGCCTGGTGTATACTATCCCGTCCCCTAGAACATATGTCTCCCCCTTTACCTACTACTCGACCATTCACAAATCATGCTCGAGGATAGATTACATTTTTGTAGAGGAGATACTCCGCCCATATGTCGCAGGCTACAGGACAGACCCAGTCCCCTGGACAGACCACGACATGGTCCGAGTAACCCTGACGATGGGTTGGTGTAGAGAACGCAGGGGGCGGTGGAAATGTAATGACGCCTTACTAAAAGATGAGGTCCTGGCCCAAGAGGTTTTGGAGGCCATAACAGAGTTCTTTGAGCTCAATGATAATGGAGAGGTAGCCACGCACACGCTAAGGGATGCCTCCAAGGCAACCCTACGGTTAGTCCTCATAAAACTAGGGGCCCAGAAAAAAAAGGAGAAAGAGGCCCAGGAGAAAGCCCTACGAGAAAGCATAGCCCGCCTCCAGCCGGGGGGCTCCCCCGATCAAGCCCTAGAACACGACCGGGTGTCCGCACTAGAGGACCTTCGGGTCCAACTAAGAGACTTACTCCTTCACAAAACAGAGAGGAGTCTCCAAATGGTCAAACAAAAATACTACGAGAAAGGGGACAAAGCGGACAGGATCCTAGCCTGGAAATTGAGGGAGGTCCAGAGAAATAGAAGGGTGAAAGAGGTGAGTGATGCCCAGGGGTCCCTTGGTTGCGACTACCCCCACATCGGAGAGGCCTTCCGTCAATATTACAAAAACCTCTATTCATTAGAATATGATGGAGATGATTCCCAGATAGAGGACTTGTTGAACTCCATACCAATCCCAGCCCTATCGAGGGAGGAGGCAGAGGGGTTGGAGGGCCCGATTACTGAGGATGAGGTGGACAAGGTGATAGGCGGGATGAAGGTGGGGACCTCTCCAGGGGAGGATGGCTTTTCAGTCTATTTCTACAAAAGATTTTGCTCTTCCTTAGTCCCGTACCTGGTGAGGGTTTTCAATACCGTGTTGGAGGGGGGCATCCTGCCCGAGTCCATGATGGGGGCCATAATTGCGGTATTGCCTAAGGAGGGGAAGGGCCTTACGGAATGCTCCTCATACCGTCCCATATCATTGTTAAACATCGACGTTAAGATCCTGGCCAAATAGGTTGGAAGGCGGATGGAGGGGATAATGCCAAAGCTAGTCCATGGGGACCAGGTGGGCTTCATTAGTGGAAGGCAAGGGTCTAATAATATTCGCAAGTCAATAGACCTGGTCCACTTCACCCAATCATCAGAGCTCAATGCATGCGTCCTTTCCCTAGATTCTGAGAAAGCCTACGACAGGGTCGAGTGGCAATATATGCAACTTCTCCTCCAGAGAATGGGCCTCGGTTCCCACATCATGTGTTGGGTAACTGCCCTCTACAGAGCCCCCACGGCTAGGGTGCAGGTGAACGGGATGTTGTCTGAGTCATTCTCCCTCTCCCGTGGGACCAGGCAGGGCTGCCCGCTCTCCCCCCTGATTTACCTCCTCACGATGGAGGCACTAGCCATAGCAATTAGAGCTCACCCAGACATCCGAGGAATTAGAAGAGGGGAGGTCGAGTTTAAGCTCTCCCTGTTCGCAGACGATATCTTGGCCTACCTGGTGGACCTCGGCTCATCGCTCCCCCCTTCCTGGTCCTAGTGGCTGAATTTGGGCGCTTCTCGGGCCTGAAAATTAATACCGCAAAATCCCTATTGCTCCCAATGAGAACGAAGGACCCAGATTTAGACCCCCTGGACGGGTTTCATGGGATTTCAGTGAGTAAGACCGCTATACGGTACCTGGGGGTTTTCCTCACCAGAGACTTATCTAAATTGGGCACCACGAATTATGACCCTATGATGGCAGAGATCATATAGGATCTGGCCCAAGAGGTTTGCCGCGGCTCCTATAACTTTTCACAGCACTCCCAACCAACGTCCCAGCACAAGCCTTAAAAGATCTGCAGAATGCGGTCCAGGACTTTATATGGCGGGGGAAAACCCCAAGGACAGGGAGAGCTACCCTGACTCTGCCGAGGGAGGAGGGGGGATTTGGGTTGCCGTATTTTCATCTTTACTTCTGTGCCGCCCAGCTATGCGTTCTTCTGTTGCATATGAAAGAAGGCCTGAGAACATACTGGTCATATTTGGAGGATACGGATGCCCATCCTTACAAGGTCCGGGACCTCTTATGGGCTCCGCGCAAGACGATCCCGAGACACCTAAGGACCCACCTGAACCTAGGAGTTCTCTGGGACATCTGGAAAGAGGGCCACTGGTCTGCACACTATACCACATGGCCATCCCCGATGTCGTCTCTTTGGGGCCATCCCCTAAAACTGGACAGCAAAGGGTTCCGGCACTCGCAGACTTGGTCGGACATGGGAATGGAATGGGCTGGACAGATGTTTAGAGAGGGCAAATTCCTATCCTACGAGGATCTGAGGGATGCTCGCGGACGAGAGTCCCTCTCCATCTTTGAGTGCCTTCGCCTTAAGGGCATCTTCTGTGACCAGGCATGGGGCCCGAACCTGAGGAGGCAGTTGACCCCATTCGAGAAGCTCCTCGACTCGGCGACCTCGAGAAAAGCAGCGGTATCGAGTATATACAAAATTTTGAATACCTACAACCTTCCCGGCAGGAGGAAGTTCCGCAAGTTCTGGGATGACCTGGTGGGTGATGAGATCTCAGAGAATGCATGGGCTATAATTTTCAAAACAGCGTTCCATGGGAACCTTTTCACATCCGACATGGAACATAATTTTAAGATCCTATAGGGGTGGCACAGGGACCCTGTAAAACTGTCAAAGATGTTTCCGGGGGTGTCTCCAAGGTGCCCGAGGGGATGCGGGCAGATGGGCTCCAGGAGCCACATGTGGTGGAACTGCCCAAAAGTACAGGCTTACTGGAGGTCAGTGGGGGGCTGGATAGCTGAGGTAACGGAGGAGCTATTACCGCTTCACCCCTTGATGATGTTACTGGGCCTCCCCCCGGAGGAAACAGACTTATTCCGATCCAAGGATGTGGGAAACCATGCTGAGGGCAGGTAGAGTCGCCCTCGTGCAGAAATGGAAGAGCCCGGAAACCCCCTCTAAGGAAGTCTGGCTGAAAAAAGTGAAAAACATGTTTGTGATGGACAAATTGACTGCCATGGTGAACAATGATACTAGCTCATTTCTGGCGGACTGGTATGGGGTGCAACAGTCCTGGGGATGGGCCGTTCACTGAGGCCTTGATAAGGATCCCGGTCTGGGCGTGGCAGGGCTAATCCCGGAAGGCATGACAATAGTCCTGGGGTCCCATGACCTGGGTTTAGGCGGCCCCAAGCCAATCAGTGACACGGTCGCTAATCGCATCCTCCTTGTTGCAAAAGATTTGGAGTGCACATCAAGAGTCTCCCTAGACGAATGAACGGATCTGGACACGGGGAAGGGGGGTGGGCTGGGACGAGGGCGGGGGGATGGAGGGAGGACTGGGAAGGGGGTTCTTCGGTTTTTTCATGTTGTCCAATGTATCAAAATGGCAATAAAAACTAAAGTTTAAAAAAAAAAATGTCATGCCACAATATGAAAACATGTTCACACTTACAGCACCAAATTGCCAGCCTAATCACGTAATAACACATTATGCTTGCTTCATCGAAGATGCATGCCCAGTAAAAAAAAATGCCATGTCGCAGTATGAAACAGGTAAACTGAATGCACCAAAATGCTAGTCTAGCCATGTAGTAACACATTGTGCTTGCTTTATCATAGATTCCCACTAGAAAATGCCATGGCAAAGAAATAGTTTGACTGGCTGCACCAAAATGCCAGTCTATCCAGGTAATAGCACTTATCATCTAAGCTTTATTATAGATGCCAAGCCAAAAAGCTAAAGTGCCTGCACCGAAATGGCAGTCTAGTCATGTAATAACACATGTTGCTTGTTTTATCATAGATGCCCTGTCTAAAAAGCCATGCCAAAGAAATAGTTTGACTGGCTGCACCAAAATTCCAGTCTAGCCACATAACAGCACATATCATGCTTACTTTACCATCAAAGCCCAGTAGAAAATGCTGTGGCAAAGGAATAGCCAGACTGGCTGCACCAAAATGCCAGTCTACCCATCTAATAACACTTATACTGCTTGCCTTATGAACGCTGCTCAGTAAAAAAATGCCATGGCAAAGAAATGGCTAAACTTGCTGCACCAGAATGCCAGTCTAGTCAGGTAATAACACTTATAATTCTTGCTTTATTATAGATGCCCAGTAAAAAATGCCATGCCAAAAAACAAAGGTGCCTGCACAAAAATGGCAGTCTAGCCATGTAGTAACACATGTTGCATGTGTTATCATAGATGCCCTGTATAAAAAGCCATACCAAAAATATAGTTTGACTGGCTGCACCAAAATGTCAGTCTAGCCACATAACAGCACATATCATATCATGCTTACTTTAAGACAAAAGCCCAGTAGAAAATGCTATGACAAAAAGATATCTAGACTAGCTGCACCACAATGCAAGTCTAGCCATGCAATAACACTTATCCTGCTTGCTTTGCGATAGCTGCTCAGTAAAAAATGCCATGCCAAAAGGATAGAGTGGCTGCACCAAAATGGCTAGTCTAGCTACATAACAACACTCACTATGCTTGCATAAAGTAAGCATAAGTGTTATTCCATGGCGAGACCTGCATTTTGGTGCTTCAAATCTATCCAGGAATTTCTTCCTGCAAAGCAAGGAATTTCTTCCTTCAAGCAAGTTGCTTTATCAAAGATGTCTATTAAAAAATGTCATGCCACTGTAAGAAATGCCTGGCAGTCTAGCCAAATGACAGTCTAGCCACGTAATAACAATTATCGTGCTTGCTTTAAATGTGCATATCCCTTGTAAGCACCCCGCCTCCCCCAACATCAGTGGCCGGGCACAAACACACAAGCTCACACCACATACATTCATGCAACATTCACTTGCTCACATTCACCCTCAACTTTCACTTCTTGTTATCAAAGAAACCTGGTTCTCCCGTCATGACTCTGGTACACTAATAGCTTGGCACCCTGACTCTGCTACCTTATCCCACTCTGCCAGACCTGTTGGGAAGGGTGGCAGTGTGGGGTTCCTTATCAATAAATCCCTGAATGCAGCCCCTCTACCCCCTCTGACATAAGCTCTTTCTCTTTTGACTATGTAGAGGAGCAGATGAATGCTTCTGCTGGAAGCCCCGCCCCCTCCTGCCTATTTGCTGGAAGCCTGAAATTGCACCATGCACAACACCATTGGTTATGACTATTCCACAGAGAGCCTTCGAGAAAAGGTATCCACTAAGAAAACCCTATCTGATGTATCCCCATAGAGATTACAATCTCTTGGAAGAGGTCCTGAAGGAATATGAAGACGAAAGAAAGAGAAGTTGGTGGCATCACAAGAGATGAGCGTGACACACTGAGAAGGGTGGCTGAAGAAGAGGATGTATAGACGTTATGGAATCTGATGACGAAGTAAAGAATTGAGTAAACATTCATATGCGAAGTGAAGAGTGCACGTGTGAGGAGCGCTGCAGAAAATGCAAGCCGTTTCATAACTGTACAGATGCAGAAACGCAAGTAGATTAAGTAATCTTAGAGGCTGGCTATGTGTAGTGATAAACTGCAGGCAGTGCTGCCATTATATAGAATCTGGACTTCAGTGTCATAATTTTAGTAAGCTTAAGCCCATGGAGAAGATGGCTGAAAGTTGTGTCGCACCATGAAAGCTGCTGGAATCGAGGAAGGACCGAGAAAGGCTGTCTGGCCTAGTATCAAGGGCTGAAGCAGCCAAGAACTGGTTATCTATCTTTGAAGAACAGTGAACATGAGAGACTGAGGCATCCCTTGTTAAGGTGCAAGAAAGAACACCATGGGCCTCATTACATGGATGGCGGTAAGGATTTACCGGTACTGGTAAAATACCGGTACCAGTAAATCCTTACCGCCTTACTACGAGGTCCCTTTGCGGGTTGGGGGATTTAACGCCTGCTTTTTGCAGGCGTTAAAAACCAACCCACAAAGGGACCCAGGGAGCTAATTACGGTACCGCAATTTGCGGTACCGTAATTAGCGCCTTCCCCATTCCCATTGAGCCCTATGGGGCAAAAATGGGAATGGGGAAGGGCAATGGTGGAAGGGGGAATTACCGCCCCGCCAACCTTGGAATGGGGCGGTAATTCCCCTTTCCGCCAAGGCGGTGCCGGTATTTTACCGGCATGAACCATGGCGCTAATAGCGCCGTGGTTCTCCGCCATCCGTGTAATGAGGCCCTATGAGTGGCAAGTTTTAGTCATTGAATACAATTAAATGCTAGAAAATTAGCCGAATTGCGGTCTCCTGTCATGTGGGCTATGGATGGAAATAGAAGTGGGGGATGTAGCTCTAGAGTGACTTAAGATAGCGTGTGCTCACACTCCCATATATTCCCAGGAGCGAGAATACATTGCAAGGCCGAGTTCAAAGGCAATCTCCATGGCAGAAGGCATGGACAATGAGAGATGTTGGGGTAATTAGGTGGGGAGACACGGTCAAAGTCCACCCACTGACACCTGCGGTAAAAGCGTACGTGCTGCTAGTGAGCCGAATGTTCCAGAAGGGCACACACGTGCCAACGAATTATAGAAGGCCATGTAACAAAGAGCCTTGTAGGTTGATAGCCAATGATGAGCTGTGTGTCAAACAACTGTTGAAGATGACTTGCACTAGGGATGGGCATAAATTGTCCACCTGACTATAGAGACCCAATCACAGCCTGATCCCTTATAGAAAGTATACTTAAATGTTCCCTTTAAGCCTATCACAACATCCCATATGTTTTTCAGTTTGCCACGTAGTATGACATACCGTATGATAGGTTTTTACTATATAAATGTAATATTTTATGAAATTCTTCGAGTGAAATTATGTTGTGTGACGTACATTGATGTCCGTTGTAACTCCCTGTTTTAGACAATTGATAAGAAAACAGTAAACAACTTTGCCTTCTTCATGAGTCGGTTTGCTTATTTGGTGTAAGAGTTACTCTGCATTCCATCTACTGCACGATATCCCTCCTACTCCTCTCACTGTTCTGGCTTTCTGTCGATCCCTTGGTCCTCTCAACTCCTTCGTCTATGATCTAACCCATCTCCTTGAGTCACTTCCCACCAACATTCCCACTGCCATGCTGGGAAACTTTAACCTTCCAATTCCCTCTGCACCCACCTGCCTTGAACCTACATCACTCCCATATGACTACTCCTTCTACTCCCATGACCAGCTGACTCACTCTGGAAGGAACTCTTTGACCTTGCCATCTCATCTCTTAAATAACGAAGAGGAAATTCAGGTAGGATGCTATTGCTCATTACCTTGTTGATGTGAAGACCTCTATCCTGTCCCCTTTCCCCTACTAATGCCTCTTCCATTTACCATGCACTCTGCAACATTTACTGTGAAACTATGACTCCATTTGACCAACAATATCCTGCTCACCCATACACAACTTCCTGTCCTCATCATCAGCCTTGGATTCCCTCTGAAATTCAGATTCCGAAGACGAACATGCGCTTTTACCTACGACACTGGCACACATTGCAAACACCTTCCCTACTCCTACAAAAAATCCGTTGCTATCTAACCTATGCACTGGACTCTACCAAATCCTCTTACTTCACAAACTTAATTTCCTCCCTTCACAATCACCCCTGCAACTTTCCTCCGATCTTTTCTCACACCTCCCAAGCTCATATCCATCGCCTCCTTTCTATCTGCTAACAACTTTCCTCACTACATTTCCTCTAAAATCTCTTACATGTGTGACTCTCTTACAGCTCCCCTCTCTCTCCCTCTCCAACCCCCGTCCATCTATCACCTCTCCCCATCTTTTCCACATTCAACTACTTCTCCCCTAACTCTTCTATTGAAATAACAGCCATCCTTTGCAGTGATAACCCATCTTGTGCTCCTATTAAACCTATCAAACCATTTCCTCTTCAAATGGTCAGACCTAGCCTCAATCCCTTGCCCTTATCCCTCTGAGCACTTTAACCTCTCTCTCCACTGGACTCTTCCCTATCTCCTTCAAATCTGCAACTGTATTACCCTTACTGAAAAAACCCTCTGCTGACCCAAATGTCCAAGCAGACGGTCACACAGTTTCGCTCCTTCCCCATTATTCAAAAGTCCTTGAGCGGGTGGTCTTTGACTAGATCAATAAGTACCTTGAGGATAACGGCCTTGGAGATTCCCTTCAATCTGGCTTCTGTAGTAAACTCTCCCCCAAGACTGCACTCATGCATGTCTCCAACTTTCTCTCTAATGCTCACTACTCCAAACTCTCTTCTATACTTTTGGACCTCCTGCCTGGAGGTGAAATCCTTTAAAATCTCTTGGAACTCACAAACCTCTGACCCCTCCCCTCTCCATGTCAGCATCCTCATGGATCAGTTGTTGGACCGCTGCGCTTCCCCCACAATACATCTTCCCTAGGAATACTTATCTCATCCTTTGGCTTTAATTATCACCTTTTTGCTGATGACACTCAAATATGTTCTCCTTTCCCTCCTTCAGCCAGCCATTTCCGAACAGATCATGAACTGTCTAACTGCACTTTTTCACTGGATGGCTCTCTGCTTCCTCATGATGAACTCTTCAAAAACGGTATTCATCTCTCCCTTCTGGCAAATATGAATTCTGTTTCCACTTGTTCCCCCCTCTCCTATCTCCACCCCCACCTGACCTTCTTGCTCCCTCAACCAAGGCTCACAATCTTAGGGTCCTCTTTGATAGTGGCTTACAACTGTGAGTATTCATCACTCCCACTGCCTATGCTGCGCGTATTAACCTCCTAAACATTTGGAAAAGTCATCCTTTTCTTTCTAAGCACTCTACAAAAACTCTAATCTCCACTCTTGTGCTCAGCAAGCTGGTCTTCCACCCACACCTACCCTTAGGTCTTCCTCGCTACTCTTTGCTCCCCCTAGACAAAGTTCTCAACTTACCTACCCGTACTCTTCATGACTTACCTAGATCCTCCCATGCTGTTTAACTCTCTATTGCACAACTGCACTTTTTTCACGTTCCTTCTAGTCTACACAGCTTTCAATGGTCTTGCTCATCAGTACTTGTCTGATTGTAACTTAGTTTGCTCACCATCTCATTCCCACCGTTCCTCCTCTGCACTCAAACCCATACCCTACCTGGTCTGCTCTCATTTCTGCTCTTTCTCCCTACTCGACCCACTCCACTGGAATCCACTGCCCATAACAATCAAAGCCAGTCCAAATGCCCTCTCTCCTACACTCTCTACCTGACTCCACCACTACATCTAGTAACTCTTGATAATGTAAATTTGGATATTTAATTAGCACCCTTCTTAAGTTTGAAGCACTCGCCTTCTTAGTTTAATGTTACCTAGTTGCCTGCTTTCTTATATATGTTTTGTTTCTGTTTATTTTTGTCCCTGGTAAATGTCCTCATTTTTTCAATACTCATGCACTGCCTCAGTACTTGTTGTCATCTTTATGCTATTATACAGGCAGCCTTCGTGGGAAGTCTTCCACCATCTGTAATTGTTTTATTGTAAGCAATTTCTGATCGAAATTGAATCCCTGTCCTTCAAATAAATACAAATATAATTATAGTACAAATTGGGTATGCTCATTCACACAGCATTCACTGGCACACAAATACACCATACAACTACTAATTCATATGCATAACCAGCACCCACTCATGCATCATACACGCATTCATGCATTCATTCACTCACTCACACATGCACACATGCACAAGCAAATAAATTGTTCTTACCTTCAGTCCAGGTCCAATCAGCTACTCACTGTGCACCACCCCTCTGGGAACCTGTCAGACCCCTCCAGCTCATGCGCTACACAAACATGTGCTTGTCTCAGGAGGATAGCTCAGGGGCAACGTGCTCGCTTTGGAAGCAAGACGACATTGAGTAACAGAGGTTCATTGGGCGGGTCCGTGCTTAGAAACCTCTGGGCATTAAGTGCATTATAAATAACCTATCATATCATATCAACAGGAATCAGAGAGCAAAAAGAACTTTCTGGTTCCTGCACACACACGCAAAGGAGCTGGAGCGCTTTTGACATGCCGCCAAAAACTATCTGAAGGTGCATGGAGGCCCAGGAGCACCCACTAGGCACATTCACAGGTCCAGTCTCACAGCCCAATTTACATTAAAGAGACCCTAGGGTTCAAGATAAATGGGCTACCCTTAGACTTACACACTATACGCATATCGACATCATTCTATTGTACATACACATAGCAGCACTATTTTTGGGTTGTTCCAGATAGTGAAATGTGTGGTCCATATTTATTTATTTATTTATTTATTTATTTATTTATGGGTATTTTTTAATGTGTCTATACACCAAAGTGTTTCAAGGCACAACAAGACAGTGGGGGGACAGGGATGATGAAAAAATACAACAGTCCTACTAGACCTTGTGTCACTCGGATCATGCAAGTGCAGTATCAAGAAGTGCTGGGGAGGGGGGGGAGTGCCGGTCAGGGCCAAAGGGTTATGCGGGTGCCAAGGAGAGGCCAGGTGGTCAAGTGCCAGGGGAATGCAGAGAGTGAAGGTGAAGAAGGTCCACGTGCTAAGTGCGAGGGAAGGGGCTGGAGGCCTCAATAGGGTGCAGGCACAGACAGGCAATTGCAGAAGGAGGGATCCCGGCAGGGCAAGTGCAGGTCTGGGGAGGGGGGTAGGGGAGACCAAGTGCAGGGTAGCATGGTCGAATAGGGCCTGATGCCCTGTAAGAACCTGAAGGAACCAGGCAGCCAGTCGGTTATAGGTCATAGTACTAAATCAAAAGGATCGAATGACAAAAGGGTCGAGTCAATTTGACCGAAAAAAAGGATTGAAATATAATTTATTTATTTTTTTGGGGGGGGGCCCCCCGCCCAAACCCCCGTTTTTGGTGTAAAACACCATTTTAAAGCTAAACTAGAATAAAAAAAAAACATTTAAATTTTTTTTTCAATCCTTTGGTTTTCGGTCGAATGCACTCTCACCTTTTGCATTCGATCCTTTTGTTTTCAAAACTTTAACTGGACACCCAGCCAGTCAATAGAGGCAGAGGTGGACATTAGCAGTGGAGGGGGAGAGGGAAGGAAGAAGAAAAAAAAGGGTCTTGAGAAGCTTTCCCGAATGTAAGGAGATCCAGCTCAAGTCTGAAAGGGGCAGGGAGGCCATTTCAGAGGGAGGCACGTGCGGAGGATAGAGATCTACCCCCACTCTTTGCTTGGAAAAACGTCTGATCCCCAGAGAATTGGAGCTAAAAGACCAAATGGCTGTAGCGGGGAGGTATTTTGGGAGATAGCATTGGATGTAAATGGGTCCCAGGCCCCTGAAAGCCTTGTGGATGATGATGCAGAGGGTCTTGAACTTGATTCTCGCTGCAACCGTAATTTACGGTGCCGTAATTAGCGCCTTCCCCATCCCCATTATGCCCTATCGGGCAAAAATGGGAATGGGGGAGGGCAAATGGTGAATTGGGAATTACTGCCCCACTCACCTTGGAATGGGGCGGTAATTCCGCCATCTGCCATGCCGGACTCCGGCATGGACCATGGTGCTAATAGCACCATGGTCCAGCACCGGACTTGTAATGAGGGCCTTTATGTGTAGCTTCTGTACAAAGATTTGTGTACTTTGTGCTACCCAGCGCTATTCATTAGAACATGTTACAAGGTTTTGAACTAATGCAGATGAGTATGAAGAAATGTGATTAGGAAAATCATATACGGCAAATATGGTGACTGATGCAATCTGGTGGTAGTAACTAGAAGCAAGTGCCCCAGTGCTGAAAATCCCTTTAGTTATTCCCCCTGATGAAGTTCCAGGACTAATGGTGGTTTGTTAGAAGGAAACATGTTAGGTTATTGTGTATGAAAACTGATCAGTGCTATGAACAGAATATGACAAAGTGTAATTAGTCAACAAAGTAATTTAGATAAAGGTCCAGATCATGACTCATCCACGGTCTGTGCGACTGTTATCAACAACCGGATTTCCTAATAGGCTCAGATTACTTTTTAATTGTGGAGATCATTTAAAATATGATACATTGTGATTTGTATATATTGAGTGTATTGTATTTCCAATGTGGTTAAATGGTGATGTTTGTTTCTGATTATGATTATACATGGGATTGCTTTGCCCTATGATATCGTCACAAATGATGAAATTATGATAAAGTGTTTTTAAACGTTATAATGAGAAATACATTTTGCACTGACAAAGTTAACATTCGCCTGTGCAGAGCAGTTCCCCAGCCTGCATCCCCAATGGGCCATGCAAGACTGGGGAAGCAAAACGCCACCAGCCTTACATGGCATGCCTACTGGGGAACAGAAATTGTCAGAGGGGAACCACTTTTTCCTTTGACACTTTTCTCCAGCTCTGGAGAGCTTCCTCAGCAGCAGAATGCAGCAGAGGGAACATTCAGTGTTTACACCGGGCTACCTCGACTCCTCCATAATGGGTGAGGGTACTGATGGGTCTGCACCCCCCTGCCCATTGTAAATGAAGCATCATTGATGACTTGTGATTTAGATGGGTAGCTTTGCTGTCTAATACTTGGCCATGTACAGTGCAGGATGTGCGATTTAGGAAATAGGTCTGCTGTCTAAAGTCTGACCATCCATAGTAGTAGATGTGTGACTGAGGTGGATAGATCTGCTATCTAAAGCCTAACCACATAAGGTGCATCATATGCACTTTAGGGGTTAGTGCTGCTCGTTAAAGCCTGATCTTGTACAGTGCATATATGAAATTTAGGAGACAGCTCTCTTAAGCAATTCCATGCACTATAGTATATGTGATGCACTGTATGGTAAGTTGTAATGTACAGCGCCCTTATGGCACTTTCAGTGACCTTATTGTGTGTCTGTTAGAAAAGGAGGGGGGTCATTAGTGGTACAGTAGCAGGGGCATACGCGAAACCTGTGCAGCAGATTGGTGCAGGTCAAAAGTATCTGGATCATGTGAGGTGATCAGCTTTCCATGAGTGTAACGGAAACACTTTTGAGTATGTTATCCATGGGAAGAGCCCAGGATCTGATAGACTGCAGCAGTTTGTGGGCCTCATCATGACTTTGGCGGTAATGCCAGCTCAGAGCTGGGGCGAAATCCGCCGAAGTCCTGATTTGGTGGACCCTTAAATCCGGCGGTAATAGTGCTACCGTGATCAGGCCCTGTGTCTGGTAAGCCACTTGTGTGGGAGAGTGGGATAGGTTGAAAGGGGAGAGCTTCTTTCTCGTTGGATCTGGCTGCCCGCGTTTCCTGGAGGTGCGGGCCTCGTGGAGGTAAGGACGGGCTTCTTCAGACGCCACACTGTCTATGGCAGGTAATCCAGAGTTCAGCGTTCAATTGATGAATTGTCTGGGCCAATGTGGCAGTCCGAAGGCTACTGCAGGAGCCCTGGATGGAGAACCGCGGATGGCGGTGAGTTGTAGCCGCAGTCGAGGTCCGGAAGCTCTGGGAATCCTTGGTATGAGTTAAGGCGGTCCAAGGGCAACCGCGAGAGCAGTCCTGGATGGGGAGCCTCGGAACGCGGTGAGTCGCAGTCATAGTCGAGGTCCGGAAGATTCCGGAAATCCTGGGTAGAGGTAAGGCGATCCGAGGGCAACCGCAAGAGCGGTCCTGGATGGGGAGTCGCGGAACACGGTGAGTCGCATCCGCAGTCGAGGTCCGGAAGATTCCGGGAATCCAGGGTAGAGGTAAGGCAGGCCGAGGGCAAGCACGAGAGCAGTCCTGGATGGACAGCCAGGGAAGACACGGTCGCTAAAAACCAGGAAGGCACGAAGAGGTGAAGGAAATTCCTAGGAGCGAGTGTGAGGAACTACACTCGAACAATGAATTGTGAGCGCATTGACACGTGCAGAAACGTAGGGCTGTGGCGCTTATCTAGGCGCGCTAGGAACTATACCGCTGATCAAGGAGTGCGTCCGCCATGTTGAGAGGGTGTGGGGAGTGTTCTGGCAAGTTGTTGAACGGACCAGGAGGTCCAAAGGGGGCGGTAGTGCGATTCCATGACAGTATGCCCCCTCTGAATCCTCGTACCTCCTGGTTTGCCACGATGTAATCGATGGAATCGTTGCACCAGTCTGGGGGCGTTGAGGTTGGAGACCGGTTCCCAGGTACGATCACTGGGTAGATAACCCTTCCATTTGACCAAGTATTGTAATCGTCCCCTTCTGTACTTGGAATTGCAAATTCGGGAGACTTCATACTCTGACCCTGGACTAGTAGAGGAGGAGTACGGGGGGCATTCTTGGTAGAACGGAGATAAGGTTTTAGCAGGGAAGTATGGAAGACAGGATGGATTCTGTTCCAAGTTTTAGGCAATCGTAGTTGATAGGCCACTGGATTGATTTTCTTAGATACAATGAAGGGGCCGTAGTAGTGGCGTGCCAGCTTGTTTGGTCTTAAATGTCTGGGTAAATATCGGGAGGATAACCAGACCTTGTCCCCAACATTATTGTCTGGAGCAGGGCGTTTCTTGGAGTCTGCAAATCTTCTAATGTTTTCCCTAGCCTGAGATAGTTGGTTCAGCGCTTCTTGATGAACTGAAACCAACTGAGCAGTCCAGGAATCAACAGAAGGAACAGGACTAGGAGAAGGCAGCACTGAAGGAAGCACAGAAGCATGAAAACCTAGGTTGCAAAAGAATGTGCTGGTCTTTATCGAAGAGTGCTCAGAGTTATTGTAAGCAAATTCTGCGACTGGCATGAGAACTGACCAGTCGTCCTGAACCTTGGTGGAAAAACAGCGCAGGTACTGTTCAAGGGTCTGGTTTACCCTTTCTGTAATGCCATTGGTCTGGGGGTGGTATCCAGATGAAAGCGCTCATTGAATTCCTAACACCTTACAGAGGTTTTTCCAAAACTTGGAAATGTACTGAGGTCCACGATCAGAGATGAATTAGGATGGTAGCCCATGAAGACGGAAAATGTGTTTTACAAAGAGTCCGGCCATTTCTGGAGCCGAAGGCAATTTAGATAATGGCGTAAAGAGAGCCATGTGAGAAAAGAGATGGATGGTTACCATTATAACTGTATATCCCCTGGAAGGGGGAAGATCAACAATGAAATCTGTAGCTATGGCTTCCCAGGGTCGGGAAGGAGGCGCTAGTTGGAGAAGTAGTCCTGCAGGTTTTTTGCTATCGGTCTTGTTCTGGTTGCAGACAGCACATGCCCGGACATACTTCTGAATATCTTTCAGCATCTTGGTCCACCAGAGGTTTCTTTGAATGGAAAGAAGGGTACCACTGAGCACACGATGTCCAGAGTAATAGGTGTCATGGCATAGGTGTAAAATGTGCTCTTGTAGCGACTGGGTAGGTATAACTAGTTGGGATTCCTGAAAAAGGAATCCGTTCTTGAACTTAAGACCCCAGGGATTGTGTCCTTGGAAGTCCTTCCAAAGGTCCGAGGTTGTAGTCTCGTTTTTAATGGACTCCTAGATGTCAGATGCTTGAGCGATGAACACAGTGCTGGGAAACATTTTAGGCAGGGTGGGCTTTTCCTGAGTAGGGTAGTCAGGACGTCTGGACAAGGAATCTGCAATGACATTTGAGCTCCCTGGAATGTGAGATATCTGGAATTGTATTGAGCAAAGAAAAAGGCAGACCGTGCTTGTCGATTGTTCCGGCACTCCATGGATTGAAGGACGTAGATTCCTGTGATCTGTTAAAACTTGTACGGGATGAGTAGCACCCAGGGGGAGATGACGCCAGTCTTTAAAGGCTTGGCGAATGGCAAGCAGTTCTTTTTCTAGAACTGAATAGTGCGTTTCACATGGGAGCAAGGTCTGAGATACGTAAGCCACAGGATGTTCGAGCCCATCTTGAGCTTGTTGTTTCAACACCGCACCTATAGCATATTCAGAGGCGTCTGTCTCCACCAGAAAGGTCCTTGTAACGTCAGGCTGTATTAAGATGGGTTCATGAGTGAACATTTCCTTCAGTTTTACAAAGGCGGCTTCTTGAGAAGCGGTCCATAAAAAGGGGGTGTTCTTCTTAAGTAGACTCACGATTGGTTGAACAATGGCTGAAAAGGAAGGTATGAACTTCCTGTAAAAGTTTGCAAGGCCCAGGAAGGATTGGACTTGTTTTACTGAGCAGGGGACTGACCAGGATGTGATGGCTTCGATTTTGGCAGGGTCGATAGCCAACCCTTGGGCATTCAAAACAAATCCTAGGTAACGTACCGTTAAAACATGGAATGTGCATTTCTCGGGTTTGGCTAACAAGTGATGTTCTCTGAGTCGTTGTAGCACGGCAGTGACATTATCTCGATGCTGTGTAGGGTTCCTGGAGTACACCAGAATGTCATACAAATACACAATAACAGAGAGGAATAGCATATCCGAAATAACCCGATCCATAAACCGCTGGAACACAGCCGGGGGCGTTGGCAAGTCCAAAGGGCATGACCAGATACTCAAAGTGTCCAAATGGTGTTCTAAAGGTGGTCTTCCATTCATCGCCTTCCTTTATTCGTACCAGATGGTAGGCTCCTCTCAAGTCTAACTTGGTGAAAATCGCAGCGCCTCTGAGGGCTTCCAAGATATCAGTGGTAAAGGGTATCTGTCCTTCCGGGTACATTGGTTTAGACCCCTGTAATCTAGACAGGGTCGTAGCTCCTTTGTGTCTTTCTTGGGTACAAAAAATAAGGATGCCCCTGCGGGGCACTTGGAAGGACGGATGGTGCCGTTAGCAAGGTTGGTATCCAAATATTCTCTTAGCGCCTTCTTTTCAGGTTCTGATAGAATAAACATACTGCCAAAGGGACATATAGCACTCTCCTCGGTATCGATGGTGCAGTCTTCTGGCCGATGTGGAGGCAGGGTTTGAACAATGGCAGAGGAAAAAACATCAGAGAACTGCTGGTAGATCTCAGGTACATGATTGATATTGGAGATGGAGAGAGAAGTATTAGTCCTTTGTTCGACCTTGGATACGTCTGGATTGGTGACAGAAGTCAAACCGTGTGATAGGCAATATTCAGAGCCCAAAAATAAAGAGCCGGCAGACCAGTTGATGTATGGATTATGCTTCTTTAACCAGGGCATGCCTAGGACCACTGGATAATGTGAGGCTCTGATTATGTCGAACTGTATGCTTTCTTGGTGGTTGTGGATTGAAAGCATGATTTTCCTGGTTTGTTGGGTGATAGGTCCCGAGGACAGGGGGAGCCATCAATCCCCTCTACTGTCTGAATGATATCCTTTTGTTCTCTGGGTATATTATGCCTGAATGCCCATTGGTCATCCATAAATATATCCATAGCGCCACAGTCAACCAAGGCCAGAACAGTCTGTGGTGTTCCGATGGAGGGGAGTAGAGTAACCCCAAGGACTACCAGGTTGCATCTTGATGAAGGATCCAGGATCAGAGGGATGGAGCGGTCCTTGGTCTCCCGAAGCTGGGCTCCATTCAGGATCGGGAGCTGGCGTTTCCCGAATGCCTGGGTGCTGCTATGGGGCAATTCCTGACCAGATGTTTGTCTGAGGCACAGTAAATGCACAACCCGCTGTCTAATCTGTGGCTTCTCTCCTGGCTTGAAATAGGGCCTCTCAATGCTCCCGATTGCATGGGTTCGGGCTCAACAAGAGGGTTTTCCTTTGTGGTAGGAGTGAACGGAGAGACCTTGGGAGGGGAGTTTCGGGTTCTCTTTCTTTCTGCCTTTCTTTCTTGGATTCTGAAGTCAATTTGTAGGGACAAATCCATAAGGGCCTGGAAGGAACTTGGACAGGCAATTCTGGCTAGCTCATCCTTTACTTCATCGTTGAGGCCACGGCGAAACAGGGTAAAGCATGCCTCGTTAGACCAATCATCTTCCTTGGCAAGTTGTTTAAATCTGGTAATATAGGATAACATATCCTGAGATCATTGGCGGAACTCCAGCAGCCTTTCCTGTGCAGTATAGACCTGGTCAGGGCGGTCAAACATTTCCTTGAAGGCCTTGATAAACCCGTCATCATTGTCCAACAAGGGATCTCCTGTTGAGACCGGTGGTGTAGCCCAGGCCAGGGCATCGCCAGTAGGATGGGCTATAACAAACCCTACCTTAGTTCTGGGGGTGGAAATGTAGTATGGCTTAAACATGAAGTGCACCAGACAGGAGTCCAGGAACGAACGGAACATTTTAGGGGAACCATCGTATTTATCCACTACTTCACTCGTGGAAGCGCTATCCTGATAGGCTGAATCTCGGGATAGGACCAGTTGCTTCAGGGCGGCGTTCTCTGCCTTAAGATTCTGTACCTCCTTAGAGAGTTCTTGCATGCCTCGCAAGAGATCCTGCATGGTAGGATCCATCTCTGCTGCCTTGTCAGATGGTGGGCGTGTCAAACTGTCACGACTGGTTTGAGGGCTCACCTATTTAGGCTTGTTAAACTTCTTTCTTGTTGGATCTGGCTTCCCGCGTTTCCTGGAGGTGCGGGTCTCGTGGAGGTAAGGATGGGCTTTTTCAGACGCCACACTGTCTATCGCAGGTAACCCAGAGTTCAGCGTTCAATTGATGAATTGTCTGGGCCGATGTGGCGGTCCAAAGGCTACTGCAGAAGCCCTGGATGTAGAACCGTGGATGGTGGTGAGTTGCAGCTGCAGTCGAGGTCCGGAAGCTCCGGGAATCCTGGGTATGAGGTAAGGCGGTCCGAGGGCCACCGCGAGAGCAGTCATGGATGGAGAGCCGCGGAACACAGTGAGTCGCAGTCATAGTCGAGGTCCGGAAGATTCCTTTAATCCTGGGTAGAGGTAAGGCGGTGCGAGGGCAACCGCGAGAGCAGTCCTGGATGTGGAGCCGTGGAACGCAGTGAGTCGCAGCCGCAGTCGAGGTCCGGAAGATTCCGGGAATACAGGGTAGAGGTAAGGCAGTCCAAGGGCAAGCGCGAGAGCAGTCCTAGATGGACAGCCAGGGAAGACACAGTCGCTGAAAACAAGGAAGGCACGAAGAGGTGAAGGAAATTCCTAGGAGCGAGCGCGAGGAACTACACTCGAACAAGGAATTGTGAGCGCACTGACACCCGCAGAACCGCAGGGGCGTGGCGCTTATCTAGGCGCGCTGGGAACTATACCGCTGATCAAGGAGCGGCGTCCGCCATGTTGAGAGGTGTGGGGAGTATTCTGGCACGTTGTTGAACGGACCAGGAAGTCCAAAGGTGGCGGTAGTGCGATTTCATGACAGTCATAGCTTTCCCCCCAAATTTCTGTATCTTAAGTCTATGACATTGCCTCTTACCTGCCCTCAGCTGGTATCCCGGCACTGCAAAGGCGGCCTGCAAACCCTAACTCTGTTTTCTACCACCGCTACCAGCACAATTCCAACTTTGTTTACTTCGGTTGAGGCCTGCATAAACTTACATTCTTCCCGTGCTTTTTCTGAGGCAGCAAAACACAAACTTTTCATACTATGGAGGCCAACATAATTCAAATTCTGTGTGCTTGTGCTGTTTTACAATAGCTTGCCCTGTCTTCTCGTCCTCTTCTTAAGAGTTTATTCCGAGTGCCCTGAATCTGAAACTAGTGTTTGATTAAAAAGAAGCTTTTCCATACCTCTATCTCGTATTGAGAAACCCCTCAATGCTCACACCAGATAAAATGCAACGCACTAGGGAAAAAGGGCCAGCACACCTCTTGCAAGGAGAACAAGTTTTATTTCTACAAAAATGTAAAGACGCGCCAGCAAATAACTCTGCTGCCACGGAGTGCTCGGGCAAAATCTGAACAAGCAACATGTTAAAATGGCACACAGAGTCATCAGTGACAAAAGTTACATAGGTTACAAATCCGAATGGCTGGTTGGTGAGACCCTATACATAGGCGGTTTGCTCCATAAGGGATGCCAGGCCATTGGTCCCAGCCTCTTCTATCTGTCTTCTTTCACACGGACGCCTTCTGATACATCATCAGGCACAAAGCTACATCTTATTGTCAATTATAAGCAGAAAAACAATGCATCCTCTATCTGTACTCTAATGTGCAGCTGGTACTGCAGACATGGGCACAGAGTATACTAGGACTTGCAACCCCAGCTCAATCCCAGACACGTCGGTGCCCGTCCAAAGCACGCCTGATTTTTAGGTTTGTTGCATTGCCTCTCTTGGCACTTTGCAGCAAAAATCACATGACTTAGTGGTGGGGGCAGCCATCCCTGCTTTCTGATCTTTTCTGATCGATTGGTAATCTAACAGTTTTATGGTTGGTGGTCTGGAACTGGCTGGTACCTTGGAATGCTGGGGTCTTGGGGCAGGGGCATCTCAGCACTATATTTTAACGTTGGGACTGGGAAAGGCCAGAGACTTGTGCCCTCTTTCTCAAGGGATAACTTTATTTGCAGGGAGCTCTCAGCCCCCTCATGGTCTTGCAGGGCACATTCCCCCTGGGATACGAATGCTGGAAGTATGAGACAATGGAAGGTTTATGAATCTCTGCTGCTCTGGCCTTTCTCAAAGCTGCCCATGATACAACCCATCCCTGCATGCACAGGCTTATTTCCACATTCGTAGCCTGGACCTACTGCCCAGGCTGCAATGCAGCGTTAGACCTTGATTTCAATATGGCTGCTATTTCTAAAATGGTTGTTCACTCCCAATACACCCCATACCCACACATGTAGTAACTCGCCCATAATGTATCTACTAGAGACACCCCAAACCCCTATAGTCTCCCCAAGCATCTACAACACACTTCAAGGCCTCTGCTTCACCCTCAACCTCTTGGTAGTCTGGGGCGATCGTCCCCTGTGCCCAACACTCATAAGTCACATCTCAGTGTTATACATTTAATGAATGCTATGCCATCTAACTTTTCTTTTGAAAATCATATTTTGGTGTCCTGCGTTTAACTGTTTGGTCTTTTTATTTACTTTTGAATATCAAATTATGGTGTTCTGTGCTTAATTGTTATGCCCTTTACCTATTTCTGAAAGCCAAATCTGTGTGTTCTTGCTTAATTGAATTGTTGCCATTTTTAATGTATTTTTAAAACTCGGATCTGGATGTTTTTCTGAATCTGTTGGCCTTATTCAAATGTTGGCATTTTGACTGTATTCTTGAAAATTCAAATCCTGTTGCTCTAAATCGTCGAGCTGTGCTAAATGCTTTGCTTTTTCGCTGAATTGGGAAATGCAAATCAGAGTACTATTTGTAAAATACTGCTTTGTCAATTGCTATGCCTTCTTACCTTTACCTTGATTATGTTTCGGGATGCTCACTTTTCTGGCTGCACCTCCATATTTGAATATTGAAATGTTCTTGTTCCCAGCTGCATTATGTAAGCTAGGCCCCATCCCTCATTACCCTGTGACTTGCTCTTCATTTGTGGCATTTGAATCTTCTTCACTTGACTTGCTGCTGGGCAACCTGGTGAGTCTCTTGTGGATTGCGCAGTCCCTCTACATCTCCACCCCCCTGTAACTATGGTGCTCTCCATCGCCCCTGTCTACCCTAACTGCTAATCTATCACCTTTCCTACCTCTCTCTCGAAACCAGGAAGGTACACATTTAAGAAAGCACACCTGGTCTCCAACCCAGGACTGCCCATTGTGGACACCTACGTCAATGCTTCCTCCAGGCAGACTATCACTGACATCCTCTCTGCTGTCCCCACTCTGGGCCTATGGACTCACCATATGCTCTTTAACGTTGCCCCTTTTTCTTCCTCGCCCATTAATGATGGTACCAGATGGGAAGTTCTCCTGGCACACTTCTCATCTTCCAGGTGCATCATCTCAGCCCAACCTCCTCCTTCTTGACAGGCATCTTCTGTCTCTCATTAACTTCCTCCCTACTCCTTTCACTCCTCTGTCTGCCACCCCTCTGGTCTCTTTGCCCCCACCAACGGTAGTACCTCATCCCTGTACTATGCCTCGGAAGACCTTCAAAAGTGGCAACCAGCTTCACTTAGCTACCCTCAATTTTTGCTCTGCTGTCAAACACTCCTCTGACCCCTGTCACCTCCTTGAATACTTTGACCTCAATGTCCTCACCTTCACTGAGACATGGTTCAATTCCAGCTCTGTCACTGCCCTTGACACTCTCCTTCCTGAGGGTTACAAGATCCTCTCCAAGCCGAGGGCTAACCGGTCTGGAGGTTGAGTGGCCCTTGTCTTCCCTGAATGGGTCCCTTCTTCTATCACACCCACTAAAATCTACTCTTCCTTTGAATGTATTTTCTGCACACTTTGCATCTCCCCTACCCTATCACTCAATCTCGCCACCATCGACTGGACTGCTGGGCCGATCTCCCTCTTGCTCTCAGAGTGGACCAACTTCACCTCTTCTCTTCTGACCTCTACCTCTAAGCTTCTTCTCCTTGGAGACTTCAATATTCATCTTACCTCTCCTGATGCAGCACTTAATTTTCCACAACCTCTGTGGCTCTCTTTCCGTCACCATTCTTCCCTCTGGTCCAACCCCCCACCCCCGGCTGGGCATACCTTGGATACCTTCATCTCAGCTGACATCTCACTCCCTAACCCTCTCACTACTCCTCTCTCCTGACCTGACCAAGCTCTTCTCTCCTCCTACCTGGAGCTCCTGGGCTCTCTGGCTAAGCCTCAACCCGCACTGCCGGTTTCCTTCTATGGCATTTGACGGATGATGCAAGTGTCAGTAGCTGCTAATGTCCCCTCCTTCATTCCCCCCTACTCCTGATAATGACTCTCACACTGACACGGCCCTTGCTAACACTCACCTCTCCATCTCCAACACCCTTGTCATCCTTATCCCTGCAATGAGGATTGGCATGAAGCCTGCTTCCAAGTGCAACAGTTGGTATGACTCTGACCTACCATAGCTTAAAAAGAAGTGCAGCGGCACAGAATGGAAGTGGATGGCTTCTTGCACATCCTCTGACAAACTGGCATGTTGCCTGCTCCAGAGGCAATATAGACTCTCCATCCGCTCCAGGAAATGGGCCCATATCCAAGCCTGCATCTCTGGGGCCACAAACAACATGGCTGAACTTTTCAAAATCTGTAAGGAACCTGCCAATCATATTGCAGTCTCTACTTTTCCTTTTCCTTCCCAGGCCCTCTGGCATCCCATTTCGCAACCTAAACACAAGACATTGGCCTCATTATGAGGAGGCGGAACGGGTTAACGGGCTCCGCTAAAGGAGGCGGACCCATTAAACTCGTTCCACCTCATTACAAGCTCCCCTCGCGGGACCTGGTAAGTAATGCCTGGTCAAACCAGGCATCTTTACCGGGTCCCTCGAGGGGAAGAGGGAGCAAACAACGGGCCGCTCGTAATAGGCCCGTTGTTTGCACCCTCTCCCATTCCCATTGAGCCCTATGGGGGCTCAGATGGGAATGGGGAAGGTCCGGGCCCGGGTTCCTGGAGGGAGGAATTACCAAACTTGGAATGGCCTGGTAATTCCCCATTCTGGGAACCGAGACCCGGACCCGATTTCGGCAGAAGCGGCATGGCTACCGCCGAAGTCGTAATGAGGCCTATCCTGTCCTCTCTTTCCTCTTCTACCTTCCCTCCTCCCCCTGCACACAGGCCTCCCTTGGCAACCCTCTCTCCTTCCCCCCACTCTCCTACTTCTCACCCATAGCAATGGATGTGTTCACCAAAACAGTTTGCTCTATGAAAGTCTCTTCCAAACAGGTGCTTCCCTGCTCCTATAGAACTATCAAGGACAAAATTGCCTCTCTTGCTACCTCCTTGGCTGAGTTATGTAACAATTATTTTGCCACTGGTTCCTTCCCTTTACCCCTCAATCACTCCTGTGTTCATCCCCTCTTAAAAAGCCATTTGTGGACCCTTCCTTCCCGGCTAACTACCGCCCTATCTCCACTATCCCTTTCTTGGGAAAACTCTTGGAAAAGCTTGTCATCTCTCAACTGATCCATCACACTGAATCTGTTGGCTGTCTCCACGATCACCAGTTGGGCTTCATAGCAGCCAGAGGCATGGAAACTGCTCTCCTGCACACTTGTGATGACTTGCTCTCGAACCTTGACTCTAACTCTCTGTCATGATTCCTGCCCCTCATGTCCCCAGCCCTCCAAGATGTCAGGCTGGAGCCAGACCACGATCACCTACATGGCCCTCAAGGGCCTCTCCATCCCTCCAAAGACCCACTTGGAGTCAGACTTGGTGCCTGTGGCACCAGACTCACTCACACCCATAAGATAATATTGGGGATTGAACTTGTACTGCATTGATGGGGACAAGATGGAAGCCCCCACATATTTTGGTTCCAAGAACTGCATGTGTGGTCTAGTCTTTTGGGTGTGGTTCAGCCCAGAGGCACCTGGCATACCCGAGACTTGCGCCCACACATGTTATCGCCAAGAGAAACAACATATAGACACCAAAACCTCCACGCTTGCGACTGTGGCAATCGGCACCCTACCAAGTGAATACCAATACTTTCAAGATGTCTTTCAGAAAGAACAGGCTAATACCCTGCCACCGCATAGACCATACGATTGTCAAATTGACCTGATACCCGGCACACAAATTCCTTGTGGGTGAATTTACGCACTCACGGAACCAGAAAACCAGCACTTGAAGGCCTATCTCGACCAATACCTGGCCAACGGGTTCATCCGTCCCTCGAAGTCTCCAGCAGCCAGTCCTCTATTCTTCGTACCGAAAAAGGAGGGGGACTTGAGAACGTGCATCGACTATCGCGCACTGAACCAGATTACCGTAAATAATCGCTACCCCCTACCACTAATCCCTGAATTGCTTGATCAAGTCAAAGATGCCCAAATCTACACAAAACTAGACCTGAGAGGGGCATATCACCTTGTTCGCGTAAAACAGGGAGACAAATGGAAAACCGCTTTTCGCACCAAATACGGCTTGTACGAATATCAAGTAATGCCCTTTGGCCTTTGCAACGCACCTGCTGCATCTCAATACTTCATGAACGATGTCCTACAGGAATTGATTGATGCCTGTGCTCTAGTGTAAATCAATGATATCCTAGTATATTCTGCATCAAAGCAGGACCATGTTAAATACGTCCGATCTATATTGGAGAAACTGGGTCAACACCAGCTCTACAGCAAGCCCGAAAAGTGCTCATTCCACGTCTCCGAGGTGGAATTCCTGGGCTTTATTCTCAGCCCGAATGGAATCTGAATGGATGTACACAAAGTAGATGCTATCCTGAACTGGCCATCCCCAAATTCATTCAAGGGGGTTCAAAGTATGCTGGGTTTTGCAAACTTCTACCGCCGGTTCATCCCAGGATTTTTGCAAATCGTGCATCCCATCACGTCATTACTAAGGAAAAGCAACAAAAAGTTCCAGTGGACAACATAAGCAGAGGAGGCTTCCAGGAACTCAAATCATATTCACATCTGCCCCAATCTTACGCCAACCTCGCCCTGATCTCCCATACCTGGTGGAAACGGACACCTCAAGCATGGCTATGGGAGCTGTCCTCTCACAAAAGGACCCCGAAACGGCCCAGTTACACCATGTTGCTTTCTGGTCGCGTAAATTCACACCCCTTGAACTCAATTACACTATCACAGACAAAGAACTCCTGGCCATTAAGTCAGCCTTTAAGGCATGGTGGCACTACCTCTTGGGCGCCAGACACACAATCACCGTAATAACTGACCACCGGAACTTCCAGTACCTAAAAACGGCAAAGGCACAATCCTCACGACAACTACGTTGGGCTCTTTTTTTTGCTGAATATGACTACGTGATTACATTTCGACCAGGGGTGAAAAACGGGAAGGCTGATGCCCTTTCCCATATGGGGGTGGAAGAGCAAGGGTATCAGACGCCCTGACCCAATGGCAATCATCCCGAGTGACAAGCTCCTAGGAATCACAGCAACCAATACTCAGAAAGAATTACATGAAGAAATCCAAAACCTGATGAGTCCGGAGCAATTACGAGAAGAACATTACATGATAAAAGATCAGTTGCCCTACTTCAGGAATCGTTTATTCTTACCAAACCAAGAACTACGTGAACAAGTCATGTCCGGTTATCATGATTCCTTGATCGAGGGCCACCCCGGAATCGCTAAAACCCTAGCCAAGGTAAAACAAAATTATTGGTGGCCCACGTGGCGTAAAGACAATGGGCCTCATTACAACCTTGGTGCTAAGTGCACCAACTTTACCACCATGGTGTAAACTCCGTTTACACCATGGTGGATGGCGGATTTACCGCCCCATTCCAAGGTGAGTGGGGCGGTAAATCCCCATTTCCCATTTTCCCTTCCCCATTCCCATTTTTGCCCCATAGGGCATAATGGGAGTGGGGAAGGCGCTAATTACGCCGCCGTAAATTACGGCGGCGTAATTAGCACCATGGCAGGTTAGCGCCATGGATTTTAACGCCTGCTAAAAGCAGGCGTTAAAATCAGAATCAGGCGTTAAGGGTTAACGGTGGCGTTAACCCTTAACGCCTGAGTTGTAATGAGGCCCATTATCCAATTCATCCTATCTTGTGGAGTGTGTGCTCGAAACAAGTCATCCAAGCAGAAACCGACTTGGCTATTACCACCATTTTTTTTTAATTTTATTTAAACAGATTGTATGGTTTCCATATTTGAAACCTTTAACATGATCATGTCCGTGCTTCCATGATGTGTCTTCAGTTGATGTACAGTATCCTGATAGCGGAGCTTGGTAACAACTTATTGTGCCTGGGTCATGTTGTTGATCACCTCTAGTTTCTTGAGAATTAGAATCACTAGTCTTATGAGTGCCAATGTTATTTTCATTTTTTCTCCTTCTACAAGAGTCTTCCACCACTCATCAACATTCCTTGTCATGTGACTTCTAATGATGTCCCCCAAGCACTGCTCTCACTCTTTCCTTAAACCGGTACACTGTAGTGTGAGATGTTTCAGAGATTCTATCTCTCCTTTTATTTTACACATTCTGCAGCTTTCACGGATATCCAACCTTTTTCTTCTTTGTAATATTTCTCTCGTTGGTAAAATGTTCAATCTGAATCTCAGAAAAAGGTCTTGGAAGTACCAGTTAGGGAATAAAGTCAGATAACTCGGGATCTGATTCAGTTTTCGTGGTTGAGCCCAGAGGTTTTCGTAACCTTTGTATTTGCGGTTGTCTTCTTGGGTTTCGATCCAATCTGCCATGTATAGTTTCTTTTTAGTTTTGTCTGGGTTGATCCATAAGTCATCCTCTGACTCACTGAGGTTCACTAGGATCCCTCGACATGTCTTTTGCCAGTCTATTAAGATTATGTCAGATTGGTCTTTTAGGGCTTTTATCAGCACCCCAAATCCTCCCGTGGTGTTTTCTTCAAGACATTTTCAGTAGAAACTTAGCATTTTCCATACCGCAATTGTTTTGAGTGATGTCAATTCCAGCTCTCTCCTTATTTGCTGTATTGGGACTGATTTGGGCAGCTGTAATGTTTTCCTCCAAAACAGGCCCTCCAGGATTGACCATGTTTGAGCTTGTAGGGGGGTTGGTGATTCTACCCCATATGTTAATATTGGCACCACTTTCATCCTGTAAAAGGATATTAGAGGTGATAAGATGAATCTGCAGTATCTTTTACGCAGAATTCTCCCTTGGGCAGCTAGGTTGGTTGCTTTCCTTTTTAGCCCCACTATTCTTGGCATGTTGTTTTTCGTATTGTCTATACAGGCTCCCAAGTACATGAAAGCTTCAACTTCCAAGATTTTTTTGTTTTTCAGAGACCATCCTAGTTTTTTTCCTGTTTCTATTACCTCCTGGGCATAGCTTCAGAATTCTCGATTTTTCTGGATTTATTACCAGATCATTTGAGTCTACATACGATTGTAATGTAGTGAGCTGTCTTTGCAAGCCGATTTGGGTTTGGTCCATCAGGACGATATAATATGCGTAAAGCAATCTCCCAATTGGCGTTCCTGCTATTTTTGGTGGAAAGCAGCGAGTGGACTCAAATGACTCCTCCAGGTCTGATGTGAACAGGCTATACAATTCCGGAGCCAGCAAGCATCCTTGTTTTAAGCACATTTTTATCTGAATTTTGTCTGTTAATGTACCCGCTGTGTCCAATCTGACTCTGATGCTTGTATCCGTGTACAAGTCTTTGATGTTCTCCACCAGTGACTGTGGACATTCCCAGCTTTCCATTTTCTTCCATAGTTTAGCTCTTTTCATGGTGCCGAAAGCCTTCGACAAATCTACGAATGCAATATAGATTCCTTGGTTTTTATTCCTTTGTGTTCTGGCTTTCATTAAGTTAATCAGGAAGATGTTAAGTGCTGTGCCTCTCCCTTTCACAAATCCCGATTGCCAAGGATCACGTCGTCCACTTTGCTGTACCCAATGGTCTAATGCTTTCAGTAGTGTAGAAGCAAAGACCTTCCCCACCACGCCTAGTAATGCGATTGGTCTGTAATTGTCAGCTGATGTTCTGAGACCCTTTTTAAAAATGGGCACCACTACTGCCTTTCGCCAGGAATCCGGAATTTTTTCTGTTGTTAGTATGTAATTAAATAGAAGATGAAGAAATTTAGCCCATTCGCCTGTGTTACTTTTCAGTATTACGTTCGTCAGCCCGTCGGGCCCAGGGGCTCTCGAATCTTTCAGTTTTTTTAGGATGCTCTCAATTGCTCCAATACTGATATCTATAGTTGCCTCATTTTTATTTGTCGTTGGTTTCCGCTTTGGATCAGTCTGAGTTTCTCCTTGCAGCTGTGTGTAGTGCTTGACCCATGAAGAAGCACTAATTGGGTCCATTTGATTTATTGCTTGAGGCTTCTCCACTTCGTTGATGATTGCCCAGATTTCAGCTGTATTTTTAGTTCTTATTTTTCCCAGCATTCTTTCTGCATCCTGATTTAGCAAGGTCTTCTTGTGTAAATGTAACCAGTTTCTGTATTTTTGTTTTAGCTTATGAATCTCTTTACTTCAGTTGTCGTGTTTAATCTTTTTTAGTCTTTTGATGTCTCTCCTTAATGCTTTTTTCTTTTGTCGTATACGACTGTCGTACTGGTGTTGGTAGGTTGATATTTGATGGTTACTTCCAAGCTTCCTTTCTGCAACAAATGTTCTGAAAAGCGGGGTGTAATCAATCCTTTTTTGGCCTTGTTCATTTTCAAGCGTCGAGATCATTTGTTTTAGATTATGGTTTAGTTCTCTTGTTTTCTCTGGTCTGATCCTTAGTTTGATACCTTTTTGGTCTGTGACCAACTTCTGGTTATAAGTTCCGGTCTTGTTATTGCTGATGTTTTTGCACGTCAGTTTTAACGAGTTGTGGTCACTTTCTACTGTTGAGATTACTTCCAAGGTCTGGATGTTCTCCGGCAAATTACTTGAGATGCAAATATAGTCCAGGATCTCTACTGATTGTGTTCCCTTCCAGGTTGGTTTTGCTGGTTGGTCCCCCTTCACCTTTCCGTTCAGTACTACACAATCCCTTGATTGTACCATACGGTTCCACATTGTACCTCTTTTTTCCTTTGTTGAAGCTGTTGTTATGTCATGCTCTGATCGGTCGTCCTTGTTCAGGCACGAACAATTTAAGTCTCCTACCAGTATGAACATAGGATCAGTCCACTTTTCTCTCTGTTCATCGATTAATTCTGCTATTTCATCTGGCAGGTTTTCGTGTAGTGAGTTTGCTGGATTCCAATATATGTTGATCAGTATTAGTACTTTACTGGTTTTTTTATCCAGCTGTAACGCTACCCTCTGAATGAGTAAGTTTGGATTTGTCAACCATTGGAAATCCCACCAACACCCTGGCACACGTTGTCCCTCGATTTTATTACTGACTTACCACCCAGTCAAGGGTTTAACACTATTCTTGTGATCGTGGACCTGTTTTCAAAAATGGCACATTTAAGTTCTCTTAAGGGGTTCCGAAATGCTTCCACTCTGGCAAAGGTATTTCTTGAAGGCATCGTACGACTCCATGGGTTTCCTTCAGTTTTGGTCTCGGAACGAGGTACTGAATTCGTATCTAACTTCTGGAGAAAATGCTGCTCTATGGCCCAGATCGACATCTGGCTATCCACCAGTCACCATCCCCAAACGGATGGTCAAACTGAGAGGACAAATCAGACGCTCGAACAGTATCTGCATTGCATGTTACACCAAGCTGAAGGAAGCTGGTTCGACCTATTATGGATAGCTGAATATGCTTATAATAATTCCATACATACCAGCACTGGCCAGACACCCTTTTATACCATGTATGGCAGGCACCCACGTACTTCTGAGTTGGACGTTCCTACAACCCTGGAAATTCCAGCAGTCAAAACTTTGCACACGACCATTTCTCAAACCTTTAAAAGGGCAGCTGAACACCTACTTCAAGCTAAGAATAGCCAAAAGAAGTTTGCTGATCAACACCGAGCAAAGGCCCCCAACTACCAAGTGGGAGACAAAGTCTGGCTGGCATCTAAAACGTGTCCATTAAAGGAGCCCAAACTTTCTGTCCAAGATACCTCGGTCCATTCACCGTCACCTCCGTGATAAATCCTGTGGCGGTCAGACTAGCTTTGCCGTCAAACTGAAAATGTATCCTGTGTTCCACGTGTCTCTCCTTAAACCTGTTCAACCTGGGACCCGGGTAGGAACGCCACCGCAGCCAGTAGTAGTCACCGGGGAGCCAGAATTCGAAGTCAAGGACATCCTAGATTCAAAGTACGTCAGATCCAAATTATACTACTTAGTAGACTGGAAGGGGTATGGTCCACAAGACAGGACATGGGAGCCTTGTGAGTACATCCATGCACCTCGCTTGCTTAGACGATTTCATCAAAACCATCCAACCAAACCAGGACCAGACAGAAGAGCCACCTTGAGAGGGGCCTTGGGGGGAGTACTGTCATGATTCCTGCCCCTCATGTCCCCAGCCCTCCAAGATGTCAGGATGGAGCCAGGCCACGATCACCTACATGGCCCTCAAGAGCCTCTCCATCCCTCCAAAGACCCACTTGGAGTCAGACTTGGCACTTGTGGCACCAGACTCACTCACTCCCATAGGATAACATTGGGGATTGGACTTGTAGTGCATTGATGGGGACAAGATGGATGCCCCCACATATTTTGGTTCCCAGAACTGCATGTGCGGTCTAGTCTTTTGGGTGTGGTTCAGCCCAAAGGCACCTGGGATAACCAGAGACTATTTAAGCCACACCCAGGCTGAGGAACATGCTTTGCGTTTTCTGCACCTGCAGCGTGACACTCACCGTGTTCGGATCGGTCTCCCGTAGGCCTGCATCTTTCTTCTGCGCTGAGATCCTGCAAGAACAAGAACACCGTTAGGAACAGCCTTAACTTGCGGCGCTTCTGCCCATCAGTCATCGCTCCTTCGGTTCTGCGGGCATCTTCGGCGGTGTCATTCCCCTCCCGGCACGCCGCTTCCTAAGGAAAAGGGAAAAGAACAGAAAAAAGGCATTAGTAAGCATTCTGCAAATCTTTGCTTATTTTTAAATACTGTACGAGTTTCAAACGCTTGCCTGAATCGCAGCCGCTCTGGGGGAACTCTGTCTCTGGAACTTCTCATCCATCTGGAAGAGGGAAAAGACACTCCAGGTTAGCGTGGAAACATCTAGAGGCGCCGCATACTGTGCTTACCCACCGCATTTGTTCTTCATAACCGGCATCCACGCTGAAAACGTTGCGGCACCTGAAAGACACAGAAAAAGAACTGAGTTCAATGCAAATACGAAAGGAGTGTATCGCGCATCACGCTCTCACTCACCTTCAGCGCTACTCATCTCAGCAGCACGCCGCTATCCCCGGACGCCGGCCATCATCTAAAGAAGGAAAGGAACGAAGTTAGAAAACTGTTTAAAAGACTCATTATACTTACCTGTCGGACTCTTGCCAGTGAAGTAACTAGGCAGCAACGAGCCCGCATCAATCAACGCGACCCTGCACTGAAGGGAGGATGGAGAGCACACTATCCAAGAAAACAAGGTCCAGTCTCCAGTCGAATAGCCTCCAGGGAAGGGTTTGAGGTTGTAAGAGGTCAGAACAGGCTGAGTGACTTCCCCGTGGATACCAGGTGAGCGTTACACTCTCCTTCCATTCTCATACTCCTCGATCAGCCTTTTGCCTTTGACACGGTTAATCATTCCATCCTCATAAATCAGCTCCATGATACCCTGGGCATCGTGGACCAGCTATTGGATTGGCTGACCTCTTTCCTTTTAAATCGACCTTCCCAAGTGAACCAGAGCCATTTTATCTCCTCTACCTCACTATCTACTTGCGGCATCCCGCAGGGCTCTATCCTCTCGCCATAGCTTTTCAACATTAATCTTGCCCCGCTGGCTCACTTGATCTCCACTTTCTCTCGTCATTTCCAGTGTTACGCTGATGACACACAGCTCTCCTTTAAGCTTCCCTCCTCTAACCCCTGTCTGGCTGCTATTCAGAGATGGTGTGCTGCTAACGATCTATGCCCTAATGCCCATAAGACTAATATCCTTCTCATTGGGCCTCCTGCCCCATCCTTTCCTCCTACTCTCTGGCCGCCTTTCATGAGCCCCCTGCCCTCACCCTCGTGTGAGGCAAAAAACCTGGGTGTCATCTTCGACTCCTCTCTCTTCTCTCCTCAAATTGCTGACCTTGCCAAAAAGGACCACTTTCAGCTTCACCTCCTCCCAGAAACACATTGGGTCTCATTACGACCCAGGCGGTAGGGGGTTAACGGTGCCGGTAGAGCTGCCGGCGCTGTTAACCCCCTACCGCCTCATTACAAACTCTGCTCACGGGCCCCGCTAAGGACGCCTGGTAGAACCAGGCGTCCTTAGCGGGTCTCGCCAGCAGACCAGAATGCTAACAACTGGCACGTCATTAACACGCACGTTGTTAGCATCCTCCCCATTCCCATTGAGCCTTATGGGGGCTCAAATGGGAATGGGGATGTACCGGGTCCGGGTTCATTGAATGGGGAAATACTGGGCCCTCCAAGGTCGGAATGGCCCGGTATTTCCCCATTCAAGGATCCCAGACCCGGTACCCGGTATGGGGGTAGCCATGCCGCTAAAAGCGGCATGGCTACCTCCATACTCATAATGAGGTTCATTGTCTCCAGAGCTCTGGTTCTCTCCAGGCTGGACTACTACAACAACCTCTTCCTTAATCTGTCTCTTTCCTCCCTTCACCCTCTTCAACTAATCCAGAATAGGATTGCAAGACTTATCCTTGGCCTCAAGCCAAGGGACTGTTTATGGTCATTGCATCGAATTCCTTGCATCTAAATGCATTTGCATCTAATTTTTTCTATCTAAAAAATGTGCATCCAATGCATTTCTTGGGGGGGTGCCCACCAAACCCCTGTTTTTTACCCTTTAAAATCCACTTGAGCAAAAATGAACTCTTTACCCCCCAAAAACATGTATTCAATGCACATTTTTTAGATGGAGCAAATTCGATGGAATGGCATTCGATGCAATGACCAGATACCCCAGGGACTGCATCTCTCCAGCCCTAAAAGTTCTCCACTGGCTCCTAGTGGTTGCACAGATCCAATTCAAGACCCATGCACTCTCATCACCCACTGGCTTGCTACCATATCTCACCCCTCAAATGGTACGCCACCTGACTCAGGATGGCCCCACTGTTCCTTACTTTTCTAGGTATTTCTGGTCTAAACACCTGTACGCTCAGTGAATAAACCCAAAATAAATACAAAAACCTTATGATGGTATGTGTTCATGGACAGGATGAGAAATAGAGGAAGAATCTGTTGGAACACGCTGAGGTTTTCTAATGAGAAATATTTTAAAGTATACACAAAGTGTAACCTGAAGGCGAGGGGTCAACAAACTTTGGCTCTCCAGATGTTTTGGACTACAACTCCCATGATTCCTTATCATTGACTATTCTTGCCTCCTCCAAAATAGTTGTAGTACAGAACATCTGTAGAGACAAAGGTTGCAGACTCCAGCAAAGCACTGGAAGGAGCTAACACCATTGTGTGGTACTAGAGGAGGCAGTAGTGGAAAGTAGGGCTGGGCGATAGTTTTGAAGATATATATCGATATATTTTGAAAAGCGATATAGGATTAGAAAATATTGTTAACATCAAGATATATATATATATATATATATATATATATATATATATATATATATATGCATATATATATATATATCACCACTTTCTGCACCGTAAAACGGCGCAGTCTTGAGCCGCACTCCCGGAGTGTCGTGCAAAAATCTCAGAGTTAGTCCAAACATTCTCAAAAAGTCAGCTGTACCATTGTTCAATTTAAAATATCCTCTTTATTGAATACAAAATTTAAAAATTCCATGTGGAAACCTCCTGCCCTCGCCCAGCAACACAGAGGTAAACCCCGACGATATATATATATATACAAAAAGAATGTCAAGGAAAGATACAGAATGGCGGATACACGGTACCTCCACCTTTGGCCAAAACTTTGCCCAAGCACGCACAACCAATTGCTGAGTTTAAAAAGTATTTTCCCTTTATAAGTTACAAGTAGTGCAAATATTGAATAAAAAAGCATACATAACAATACCTGGTCAGACCAGGCATGAAGCAGCACTCACCCCAACGCGTGGAAAAGACGCCACGCGCTCCGCTCGACTCGCGAGCTTCCTCAGGCTTGTAGTTGTTCCCAACTATTGTTATCTCGTTTTTAAATAGCCAACTACATCATCCTAAAAAGCAATTGATTTAAAAGGACACCATCTCAACAATAATGGCAATACTAACAAAATAATGCAAGTAGGATACACATCCTGATATGCACTGAAGTAGGAATTATGTAACATTTTGTCATATTGATTTGTCATGATCTTAATTTAATGGGTGACAGATGTATATATATATATATATATATATATATATATATATTGAAAAAAGGTTTTAGCCCCTAGACTGCGCTCTGCCTCATTGTTGAGCTGGTGGTGTTGGGCTAGAGCGGGCTAGGCTCTAGTAGAGTCAAAAAGAATGTCAAGGAAAGATGCAGAGTGGCGGATACACGGTACCTCCACATTTGGCCACAACTTTGCCCAAGCACTCACGACCAATTACCAAGTTTAAAAAGTATTTTTCCTTTATTAGTTACAAGTAGTGCAATATTTGCTTTTTAGGATGAGGTTCACTGACAATGTTAGAGTTGTGTTTTCCATTTACTGTTCAATATTAGTACTGTTGGCATCTCACATGTAGTTGGCTTACAACTGAGCATTTAACCCACTGTCAGTGAACAAAGACAAGTGGACTACATATGTGATGTCATCAGTGATGTCATCAATGACATTTGTCATGTCATCTTTGAGGTTCTGTTAGTTTTAGCAGTGCACAGTGGTGGCGCCAGTTATGGTTGCTTAGCTTACCATAATTGACAAATTGCAATGGTTTTTCGGTTTTACTTGTAAACATAACGTGCCTTTAACAATGTTTTTTCACTGAATTTAATAGGTTTTTATTAGTGCAACTTAACCACAATGTCTGCTATGGCCATCTCTGCTTCCCAACCACCTCCACCACCACCACCTCAACAACCGGGAAGGCCTGGAAGGGGAACTGGTGCAAAGATACAGAAGAGGAGGATCAAGAGGAAGAAGAGGATGAGGTGAAGGGAGTCCCTATATCCATTACTCAGAGTGAGTCCTGGATGTGGCAATTTTTTACGACCGTTGGAAATGTACCAAAGGCTCATGCAAGCAAGGTGAAATGCACTGAGTGCAAAGTTGCAATCAGTCGTGAGGAACCCAGCTTGTATTCCTACGGGACAACTCCCATGAGGCGTCACACCAAATCTAACCACCCAAATGCTCTGAGGAAGGCATTACCTTTCTCAGGTAAGAGTAGGTTGACATCCTCCACCCCATCATCATCAACTGCTCCTGTTATCACAAAAGATACTCCTTTGGCACAGAGAATCCCAGCAGCGGAATCACAGGCCATAAGAAATGCTGTTGACCCTTACCTTTTGAGGGTCACAGTCCTATGTTTGTTCTGTGAAGTACTGATCTGTAGAGGGGAGCAGTTTCTAAGTGCTTTTCGAGGCCATGGTCAAGGAGCACGAAAAGCACTGCCAGCTACCTTGATTAAGGCCTGCCCAACATCTTCCTCTGTCCACATGCACCCTTCGTATCTGTGTCTGGTGCCCCTTGCCTACTTTCCCTCCCTTTCTTCCCCCACCTTGCCTTACCTCTCTTGGAAAAGAAACACAAAAAAGCAGAACCACCTTTCACAGTTAAAAAATAGAAGTGAGAAGAAAAGTCACAGACCCCAGTGTAGCCTTCATAGTGGGCGGACAGCGTGGGAGTCGGCGGACATCAGAAGAAATTCCAGCCGTGGGGTGAGTGAATTGAAATCATTTTAATTGTTTTGCGTCCAAAAATGGTGGCTCCTAAAAGAACCCTTTTGTGTGTTTTTGGCTTTTTTTATTTTATAAACTTAACTAAGGAACATTTTACTGAACTAATTATTTCTTCGAACTTTCACAAAAAGTGCTTATGTTCTTTTTCCAGTTTTTCCATTTTCTTTATTTCAACTACTACAAAATACTTAAATCCATACTTTATATGTTCGCAAAAACTTCTTCTAAGCATTTTGAACATTTTGCATGAAAAATCTCATTACCCACATCAGTTAGATGGACCCCATCTATTCAGAAACAAACTTTTGGTGATGTCAAGTTTAATGTTCTAATTATGAAAAGCTGTCATACCGACATCTCGTAAAAAAGCACACACAGCTTTATTGACATTGAGCTTTGCTTTTTCCATTTGGGGAAAAAGTCAATTTGAGCGCCTCCACATGTGTCTCTGCGTAATGCGTGAAAACATGCATTTTGAATTTGGAAACATTTGCATCAACTTTCCAAATGTATCCTTCCTTGCAAATTGCAAGAAATCCCGGTAATGTATCCCTCCACATTGAACAACAATAATGTCCGGATGTTTTAAGTGAACCGTATTCTTACAAAATGGGAGTAAGTCTGGCCACTTCATTTCTTGCTGTCCATACCTTGACACTTCAAATTCATGAAATCAAACATTTTCAGCCACTCCAGAGTGCTCACCATACACCTTCAGCCAATGGATCCAAGACTCCCCCAAAATCCACGTACTCTGCCTCCTGAAAGACATAGCCATAGCCATCTTTTGTGCTCTTGGCAAACAAAACTCCTGCCACCCTCTCTTCCTGTACACCACACCTAGGAAATCTGATTGGCTGATCCCCAAATGTCCTCGGAGACCACAACTGTCTGAGGTCTCTGCATTCCCTTCCCATTCCAGGCACCCTCAAAAGACCCGGATGTAGTATGTGCCGTCTGCGGATTAGCACAGTGTCCGTGGATGTTGCAACCACTAAATGGGGTGGGGGGAAATTAAGCACAATTTCAGTTATTTATTCTTTATTGGTGGCTCTGAAAAGAAACTTTTTTGTTGTTTTTTGTGGGTTTGTTAGCAAACACCTATTATATCCTTTGTTTTGCAATGCTGTTATTTAAAATGTATCTTTTTATGAGCATGTTCTTGAAAGTAAAAAATGCATATGTCCATTTATAGCAGCGCTGTGTGTAAACCTTTCTAAAAAAAAAAAGGAAAAGTACATTGAAAAGATTTGTACAGCATGTTTAAATGGCAATTGGTGTGTGCAAGTTCAATATGTTGGCAGTACATGCATAATTGCAAACGTGACCCCTTCCAATCTATAAGTGCTTATCAAGACTTCCTTTTTCTTTCTATTGTGTCACTTCTAATACCACTTTTCTCATTATAAAACTCAGAATACAACTCCCAGAATGCAAGGTCAAAACCAGGACTGCATGGAAGCTTGCAAAGTATGACATATACATTATATGAAAAATGGAAACTGCTGTGCATTTAAAAATATTTCTTTTAAGCAGCATTTTCATTAAAGCAAACAAATGCATGTCTACATTTACAACAGCACTGTGAGTATCTTTTTTCAACAACAAAAAAGAAAGCAAATACAAACGGTGTATACAACGTTTTTAAGTGTCACTCGGTTTGTGCAAGTTTAATAACTTGGGAGCACATGCATACTTGCTAACATAACCTGTTCCACTCTGTAGATCCCTATCTAGTCCTACGTTTTTCTCTGCATTCTGGGCTTGTAGTTCAATTTATCTAATACAAAAAGTGTAACTACAGCTCACACAATACATAGACAAAAACCAACATTTAATTAGCACCTACATATTGGAATGTATCAAATAAGCAAGTATACATGTACTGCCAACATATTTAACTGCCACTTAAAATGTTCTACAAATCTTCTCCATCTGCTTTTCTTTTCTTTTACAAAAAGAGTTACACACAGTGTTGCAATAAATTCATATATCCATTTTTTAACTTTCATGGAAATGCTCCTAAAAAGAAACCTTTTTAAACACTGTGCATTTTCCATTTTTCATTACTTATAAATGTCACACTTTCCAACCTCACTCATTACATCCCTTACACTGCTACCATTCTCCACCTGCTCACACATACATGTATACCACCAAACTATCTATATTCAACACTTCCCCTTAGTACTCTTCTTTCCAAATCTCTATTGTGAGACGCCACACACTGCTGCAACAACAATCCTCAATTGCATTACTACTAGGCCACAGTTTCCCTATTGTTTAAAAACAGTGCTACACATTACAAATACATTGCACCATAAACACATCAATTCTTTAATAACATTCAGCAGCACTAAAGTAACCTACCAATGCACCTTTTTCTTACACACATTTTGTCCCTGATGCTTCTAATCTCCCAAACAGCACTACTCATAATCCAATTGTTCTAGCAATATAGTTAACATACTTTAGTATACTATCCATAACACAACTTTATTAACTCTTTTCCCACCAACTCCTCCTACATTCATAAATAACAACCTCTTTTACTAAAAGAACTTCACCATTACCATATATACCCACTAACTTTATTTTACAATTACAGAAAAGAAGAACATTCCCAAAGACACCAACTAGAAGAAGACTACTCTTCACATCCTACAAAGTAAGTACATTACTATAGTATTAATCTGTCGGTTATTATAAAAATTTAGTTTCACTGTATGTTAGCCTACAATATGCCTTTCAAATCAAGTTATTTAACTCTTACTCATTATATCTCAACATGCACACTCTCTCTATTCCCATCTAAACACCATCATTGCAAAACCCACTGTTCTCCTCAAAACATCATACTGTCCCTACTTATTCATTCACACCACCACTCTCTTACTCACTAACCCAAACCTTTCAGACCTCTACACACTCTTACTCTTACAACCTTCCCACCTATAACAATCATCCCACTGCACAATTACACAGCACTCTATTCATCTCTACCATCACATTCACACACCCATTCAGAATACATCCATATACTTTCCACAACTTTAAACACCCAAACTTTCTTTTTTTTCCAACATACACAACGGAATGCCTACTAAAAATCAGCTCTAGAAAAAAAGAACAAAAATAGCAGATGACAATAAAAGCAAGCCATATAGTCATCCACCTCTAAAACAATGTATACAAAACAATAAAACAAAACTGCTAGTAACGTCACTCAACAAAACGGAACCACTGTGCACTAAAAAAACATAAGGCGCCTCTTCCAAAAACTAAAACTGAAATTAAATGTATAAACAAAAGCAAACCTACTAATGAACCTAACGCTTTATCTACCATTGTTAACATAGGCACAAGGAAGCATTCCAAAAAAATTAATTTTACAAAAATTGTTCTACTGTATATTTCTTCACAATCTTATGAAGACAGCTGAAAAGTCACGATCTATCCTTAAAAACTACAGCAGAAGACTAATCCTCAAAGCTCTAATTGACAGTACATTTCTACTAAAAAGAAAGTTGTTTATATTCATGTTAAACAGAATTAAACACTAACTAAATTAATCAGCAAATTACAAAAAGTTCTTCTAAAAATGTGCACTGTTAATATAGATAACTGGACACAAGCAGCACAGAACGATTTTCAATGAAGAGGATTATAAGCAAGAACACAAAAAAACAATTGCCATAGTCTATTCCTTCTTTATTTTGGTTTGCTGTGCATAAGAAGTCATGCAAGTTCTCCCATGTGTATTCTGCACAACTTAAAGTAACAAACCATGTGGGTGGGCCTAGGTTCCTTAGCATACAACGTATATCAGCATGACATCGGAATCAGTATTCTTTTGTACCACGCATGTTTGCCAAGAGATTTGTGATACTTGACTGCAAAACCTCATCTTTGTCTTTTATCTTTTGAAGCGGTTAGGTAGCGGACATGTTTAAAAAATGTGAGCCTGTTTTTAATGTGTGTGCAACTCCATAACACAGAGCAATCCATACAGTGTTTGGCTTCTAAACATATGCAGATGACAACAACATTCAGTTTGCCAACATCCCCCTTGACAAACTTGCAGAAGTTAAAATAATAATTATTTTCAAAAACATGTACGTACGCAGAGAACAATTCTCTCTGTCTCTTGCATATGCTATCACTATTCCCAAATGGCAAAGTCTAACCCTAGATCATGCATTAATTGACATTGGCAGCACAGTCTTTAAGGAAGGTATGAGTTACATAGCAATTTCATGTATACATACACTTGAAGATTTATTCCTAGTCAACTTTGATGCAAACAAAGTCAGCACTGACATTGCTTGCAACCTAGAATAAAACAGGCTACATGGACTGTAAACCCCTGTCTAGATATGTACCCTGTAGCTCAAAAAAAAAACTAAACCTTTAAAAAAGAAAAGTAATACAAACAGAACCTAGAAGAGATCACCCAACAATACCACCAAAGAAACCAAAGGCAACTGCAACTCCATCAGAAGACAAAAAGACAAATATTTCTACCAAAACAACTGCAAGCTTACTAGCTTCACACATTGCCAAGTATTTCTTGGCAAGCAAAACCATCACAACAGTAGGCATAATCTATCACACTGGTGCTACAACCACTGCAGGCCACTATAATGCATATGTTAAAAAAATAAGTGTTTGGTTTGGATGTAACAACACTTTCGTTAGTCTATAACACAGGTTACCAGCAAATCTAACAAACGCCTACTTAATATTCTTTAACCCACATTTAGTCACTTAACTGTAGCCCTATCAACAGTTAGAATACGGAAACTGGTATCTAACTACATCCACATTACTACAATACTACTTTTAAAAGTCAAAATAGTATACACCAAAATGTATCTAGCTACTTAAAAAATACCCTTCATTGCACTAAACTTCAAATATGCAATCACAATTCTTCTTACTACAACACTTCCTCTAACATCAAATTTACTTAGAATATGCCAACAGGACTGGCCACCGGGGGGGCACGGATGAGGCTGGTCTCCGTGTGAGCTCCGTCTCCTGTGGTCCCAAAAGCAGCCTGAGCCCCTGCCTTAAGGACCCCCACCCCAGGAAAATTTGGGTAATTGAGTGTAGGAGTGTCCCCTCCTGGTTATGGGAGAAAACACGATGAAAAACGCGCCATGTAGCCCGAAGAACAGCAAATATCGTGACCCGGCATGCTGCGGCAGCCACTTGATTGACAAGTGAAAGTGAAAGTGGCTCGGCGTTGAGGGATCCCAGTGAGAGCCCCACTTTTTTGGGAGCACCCGAATTGAATATCTACATGCCACGCTGGAGAAACAAAGACCCGAGATGATCTCCACTCGCTGAGGGGTCCCATCCCAGACAGGGCCCACCCAGGACCCATGAGGTGAGGTGTCGTCAAGACGGACCCGGCTGAAGGGGGCACTCCCGTCGGTCTGTCGGAGTTGAGCTAGCGGGTGGCACTGCGCTTCTTGGGCTTTTGCAAGCGATCCCCCCCCCAGAGCGATAACTGCAACAGTGGTGCCGGAGCACACCTGGCGGGAAGCGAACAATCCTTCAAACTGTAAAGACCGAGCGGGCGGAAGCGCCCACTGCTCTTGCATCCCCTGCAGGGGCCAGGACTGCTCTCCTCGGGAGATTGAGTTACATCATAAAGAAACAACAGTATACCGCCTAGCGACGTGACCTGGCTCCGCCGGCTGGGGAAACAATCTGGAGATGCGCAGATGTCCGCGTCGCACCTTCAAGTGAGTCTCAAATTGCCTGAAGTGATTGCCCCTTGCCCGCCCCCCTCTGCCCCCAGCCAAAGTACTGAAACGCATGCCTCAAAGCCCCAGAAGAGCGAACATTTGCCCGAATATTTAACCCACTCAACAGTCTGAAGGCTGAGGCAGCTGCGACTCCTATAGGACCCCACCCGCTGAGCGACACGCAGGATTTCCTCCCGAAAATCACGAGTGGAGCGGGCATAGAAGACATGTTAGAGGCAACCTCACTGACCTCATGGTGCATTGAACATATATGAAACAAGGGTTCGGAGAAATTTATCCTGCACTCACCATCACAAAGACTCCCCCCACACAGGACCATACTCCTGGAACCATACTGAAGTCTTCTGAATGAGGTACTAACTTCATAACCGATATTGGGCAGATCCCACGGCGGTTAACCCACCCGCATGCTAGGAAGAAGCTCTTGAGGTGAAGGCAATCCTAGAAGCATACATGTCAACAGAAGAAGCACGTCCCGGCCAGGGCGAAGAACCTTTCCGCACTCTGCCCCTATATACTTTCCTTGGTGAGACGTAACTATGCAAGCTCACCGAATAGATGACTATTCATACTGATGGTTCTAGTTGAGTCAACAACCTACGGAACTGTAGACCTCCTTTTGGTGGATTAGCTTGGACTTGTGAGGCATATGAGATTCACACCCACTCGAGGAGCCGTGCTTCCTGGGACATTGCATGAAGGCGGGTAGTTGAGTTGAAGAGGCTCCACACAGCACTACAAACACAAAGGAGTGACTACCGAAAGCAGGACTCAGAGGTTTGGTCCCCTGTTTGTCAGGGCATGTGCCCTCCTCGATGCCAGGCTTCCTCGGGACACAGGAGACTGTGGCCATTCTCCAAGTACACTACTTCCAACAATTCACCAAAGTTCCCATTCTAACCGTAACTGAGACAGGTCCACACTGGGAGACGGCCTAGATCCTGGGATACGCAGGCCTTCTCCTAAGAGGCAACGCACCTTGAGCGTGCAGTCCCGTTGACCGATCCTGACCACCATCCACGACTGAGAAGATTGGGCCCCCACTTGTGAGGTGTGTGCCCTCTTCTCTACCCACGGGGTTGAAGAATCCTTTTCTTACTTTTACAAGGTCCTGGAGAACACAACGTTGTACCGAACGGGTCTCTTCGAAGGATCCCGGGTTACATACGTATGGACTTCAAGGAGAAGCTCACATCATAAAGATTCTCCCCCCAGCCTGTACCCAGAATGGCAACCTAAGGAGCACAAGCGGCTGCAACCAAAGCCGACGTGGCGGACCTGTTGAGCGAGATGAAAAGTATGAGTGCCCACATTGGCGCGAAAGTCGACAAAATAACCCAGAGCATTGACAAGATGGAAGGAAGAATTGAGGAGGTGGAGCATAACTAGACCTCTCTTGGAACACTGGAATCCCAAATGGACCAGAGAATTGCGGACATTAATGCCAAGGAGGAGGAGCTGCACATGAAAATTGATGATTTCGAAAAGCGAGAAAGACGTAATAACATACATATTTTTGGCATTCCAGAGAGAGAGAGAGGGAAACTGATCAGGATCTAAAGAATACCCTCCACACGCACATGAAACTGCTGTTCGAAGATTTCTCCATTGATGAACCGAAACATGACCACATACATAGAGCGGGAGGCACCTCAGGGGGCACAAAGACAGTCCTGCGAGGTCCACAACTACACTGACAAAGCCAGCGTTCTCAAGAAAGCGAAGCGTAGTGCACAGATCTCCCTGGAAACAGCAAGGGTCACGATCTACCAGGATTTGTCGTCTCTCACATTAGCCATGAGAAGGAAGTGCATCCCACTCACCAAAGGGCTGAAGGAAAGGGGGGTTCATTATCGCTGTGGCTACCCCTTCTCCCTCACATTCGAATGGGAAGGGAGCACGGTCAAGTTAAAATCAGAGAAGGACATTCAGAACTGTACGGCCAACCTATTAGATCACCAGGGAGAAGAAACAAATCAAGGAGGAAGAAGTGAAGATGGTAGACAATGGCACATCAAAGGCCTGAGGCGCTGACGAATACCAGGTTCCAAGAAGTTCAGGAGGATGAATATATCCCTAGAGGTGGAAGGATGACATGCGGATGGGCAAAGGCAATGAGAAGATTCTCTCTTGGTGGTTTATTGACAGCGGGACAGAAAGAATTGCGGGCATCCGGCTTACCATCTGAGGTCAAGAGATACTCAAGTATGGGCCTAAGTGACACTGACATGTTGAAGGAATGTGACGAGTTAGGGGATCCCGGGGGGCAGGGAGTAAGGAAAGGGGGCTCAATGGTTAAGTGACTGTTTTGAGATGGAACCGGGGCAATTCCGGTTTTTACTGGTGGTCCGACTCCAGCTGGGAGAGGTTTGCCAAGCTGGTTCGGATGCCGTTAGGGATTTTGGGGGGGAGATTGGAGTAGGGGGTGGGCGGGTGCAAAGTGTTATGCAGATTTGTAGAGTGTGGTCGTTTGCGTTCCATAAGAAAGTCAGATTTGTTAAGATCTATCGTTTACGAGCGACAAACCCCAGATAGGTAATGGCGGCAATTTCCAACATAGCGAAGGGTGCACTCGCTAGAATCTGTACACTTAATGTCAAGGGGCTTAACTCCCCTACTAAGAGGTGCTGTTATATAGGGAATTCTGGAGATCTTAGATAGATGTATTATTTCTGCAGGAGACCAAGTATGCACAGAGAGAGGAACGTAGAGTTTTACAGCCTAAAGTGGGGATGGAATATTGGGGATCCGGCCCTCTTTAGAAGGCAGTGCAGGGATATTAATCAAAAAGGGGCTAAATTCTAAGGTTTCTAAGGTATGGATGGATGTGGAGGGCAGAGCTCTGATGGTGGTCGGTACTGTGATCGGTCTAACGGTCACATTAGCTACGCTGTATGCCCCTAATGTGAGACAAGCTGGGTTCCTACAGTATACGATATCAAAAATCTGCAGGTCATGTGATACAAGGAGGGGACTTTAACCTCTGGGCGCATACTAGTAAGGACAGGCACTTAGCTGCCCCTGACCTGCCTGGATCGGCCAATGCTGGCCAGGCGGCGGTGACAGGGATGATGCAAACATACAGGCTACGAGACATATGGCGAGAATTACATCCAGACACCAGTGGTTATACCTTTTGTTCTGCACCTCACTGCACCTATACAAGAATCGACTACATATACATCTCAGAGGAGTTGGTGGAAGTAACGGCCCACTCCGAAATTGAACCTATTGCCTGGTCAGACCACCATATGGTTCCTGTGGACCTAGATCTGGGTGCTCTACCACGTAAAGGGAATAAGTGGCGCTGCAATGAGTCTCTATGGAAAGACCCAGTCTTTCGAACCGAAATGGTTACTGAAATAGAAGAATACCTCAAGGCTAATTACACGGGCAAAGTATTGAAAAGAACAGTATGGGAGGCAGGGAAAGCGACCTTGTGAGGGATCCTGATCAGAGAAGGCACCAATAAGAAAAGAGAAAGGGTTCTGATAGAGAACAGATTGAGAAAAGAGATAACACACTTAGACTGGGTTGCACGGACTGCCACGGAGGACAGGGTGGAGAAGGTTGTGCTAGCCAGGCAAAAGTGAGTTGAGCTTCACCTCCTGGAGGAAGCTCAGGTTGTTTGTAAACTCCAGCTCCTCAAACAGAAACATTATGAGAAGGGCGCTAAGGATGATGCTCTACTTGCAGCTAGACTGCGTGGACAAAGAGAAGACAGATGGGTGACAACCATAGATGAGGGCGTGGGAGACACTCACGATCCACAAGGTGGAAACATTCCGGAAGCATTTGCAAGGTTTTATGAACACCTATACGAAACGGAAATGACCCAAAGTAAAGTTGAAATAGATAGTCCCTGGCCGGCGTAGAGATGCGGGAACTCACAAAGGTGGAGGCGGACACTATGGACGCCCCAATCATGGCTGGGGAGGTAGAAAATGCAGTGAAGAGGTTACCATTAAGGAAGGCTCCCGGAAACGATGGTTACACGGCGGGCTTCTATAAAACATTCCTATCCCCCCACCGCCCCTTCTTGGTCTAACTGTTTAACGATATATTGGAGATAGGTGTAGCACTGGACTCCTTCTCAGAGGCATTGATCTCGGTTATCCCTAAGGAGGGGAGAAAATCCCAATATTGCGGGTCATACCACCCAATATCTTTACTTCATATTGACGCAAAGATTTATATGAGAATTCTAGCAGCTCGGCTAGAGATATATATGCCTCGACTCATACACCCGGATCAGGTAGGATTTATTCTGGGGAGGCAAGGGCCGGACATCATGCACAAAACTTTTCACCTGATACACGAATCAAAGAGAATGGCAGGAGAACCCGCTCTTATGTCTGATCATGCAGAGAAGGCTTTCGACAGAGTCGAATGGGGATTCCTAGAGGCAGTCCTGAATAAGGTACGACTAGGAGAGAGATTCAGGAGAGGGGTCAAACCGGTATTCATATCCCCTAAAGCTTCAGTGTCAGTTAATTCCGACTACTCGAGATGGTTCACCCTGGGCCGGGGTAATAGGCAGGGCTGCCCTCTGTCCGCAATACTGTTCACCCTGTAGCTTGAGCCTCTCGCGCAGGGGATCAGATCTGATCGGCTGGTCGAGGGGATCCGAGTCCAAGGAAAAGAATTTAAGTTAGCATTATATGCAGACGATTTACTGCTACATGTCACTAATCCGCTAACATCTATACCCAGAGCAATACAATTGATAGAACACTATGGACTCCTTTCCGGTTTTAAAATTAACAAGAATAAGTCGACCCTGTTCCCCCTCAATGAACCCACACAACGTGACAGGGAGAGGTACTCAGTCTTGGGCCTCACTATCGGGGGTACCACCCTGCGATATCTAGGGATCAATTTGGTGAGGCACCTAGAGGCCTTATATGAAGCCAATCATCCCCCCTGTTCAAATTCCAGTCTGATCTAACTAAATGGCAGTTAAGATGGTGTGTCTCCCAAGGTTTCTATACCCTTTCCAGATGAGATTTTTATGGCAGGGGAAAAAAACAAGAATTGCATACAAAGTATTGACACTGCCCAAGGAAAAAGGGGGAGATGGGCTTGCCAGACCTCAAAAAAGTACTATGTTGAGGCGCAACTAAGGGTTTTAATATCACACCTGAGAAACCAAACACATTTACAATGGGTAAGCCTCGACAACCATAGTTTTGCTCCCACCACACTATCGGAATGGCTCTGGGTCCTGAGGAACAAACTGACTCGTAGGATCCAGCAGCATCCCGTTTTGGGCACTATCTGGAAATCTGGAGGGAGGGCACAGACATCTGAGGCATTACGACATGGCCACCCCCTTTGAGCCACATCTAGGCACCAGGGATTCGGGAAGAGATTCCAGACCATGCCAGATTTCAATGTTGGTTCGAAGCGGGCCTCGAGAGGGTGGGACAACTTTTGAAGGGAAGTAACTTCATTACGATCACTGACCTCGAAAGCACACTAGGCATAGGAAAGCTATCGGTTTTCCACTTTCTTCAATTTAAGGGTACACTAATGAGGGAACCATGGAAAGAGAAAATACAAAGAGACCTTACCCCCTTTGAATCACTTCTTGACACTCTTACTGAAACTAAAGGGCTGATCTAAATTATGTACAGAACTCTTATAGACGCTGGTAAGGGATCTACTTCCAGACTTAAGAATAGATGGGAGACAGACATGAACATGGACATCGACTCTGACCTATGGTCCAAGATGTGTAAGGGTATCGATTGCCTCCTAGTACAAACTGCACACTACTAAACTCCTTCTTAGATGGCAATATGACCCTCACAGATTATCCAAGATGTTTCAAACAGTAAGTCCCCTATGCTGGCGTCTATGTGGGGAAAACGCAAATTATTGGCACATGTGGTGGGGGTTCCCCCGAATAAGAGTGTTTTGGGAAGAAGTTCTCGGTTGGATCAGGGATGTAGATGGGATCCACTGTGAGCACACACCTCTTCTTGTGCTGTTTGGGTTGGAGAGAAATGATGAAGAATTTATGAGAGCGTCCAGGTTGATTGTCCCCTTACTCCTAGCGGCACATGCATGTATAGTGATAAAATGGAAAGCAGTCATGGCCCCGAGTAAGGAGTAGGAAAACGTCACTACTAGCATCTGTGTGATGGAGTGGATCACTGCAGCACTACATGGAAGATCCACACAATATGAGATTTTGTGGAAAGACTTTATTGACAAATATGTTATCGGACCCTAAATCAAAATGTGAAGCAGAACTCCAACGGGGAAATGGCGTAACATACACGAGCAGGTGATAGGGGATGGAGTTTTGTGGGACGGCGGGCACACCTGGTTCATGTGAAAAAGTGCCCTGGAGAGCACCTTTTGAGCACCTCTGAGTGCCGTTCATTTACCTGTAATAAGGCAAAAGATCCAAATCTGAACATGTGGGGCAGTCCGAAGATAAAGACCTATTGGTGGAACCATTTTTTTGCATAACACCATTCTGGAAATGATGGCGGGAGGGGGTTGGGGAAATTTGTTTTTGGTTTGTTTTTGGTATGATGTGGTTCTAACGTTCGTGGGAAGGAAGGTCCCTGGGTTCTTCTTCCTTTGTTTGACAAACTATGTGTTTAATGCCAATTGGCATGATGTTTACCTTGTGATGTTGAAAACTCAATAAAACCAAATAATTAAAAAAAAATGGCAAAAGGTATCTAAGCACTTAAATCATTCCCTTAAGTACAACACTTCATTGGGTGGCGCCTCGTTGGGTGGCGCTGCACAAGCACGAGCGTAGGAACAGCGGGGCTGCCCCACCTGCCCCGACCTTCCTCGCGAGCCTCGGTATGTAGCGGGTCTTCAGGAGTTTGAGCCCGTGGAACCGGGCTTGTGCCTGCGCTCCACTCGCAGCCAGGCCGCACCCTCCAGGGCCAGCCTCCGCAGTTGGTGAAGGCGGGGTCAGGGTGTGCCCAAACTTCCAGGGACTGGCTCGGGCCACCTCGGCCCTTCTTCGCTCGGGGGCATACTGATGTTCTTTGTGTCTGCCGAAGGGGCCCCACGAGCAGGTCCGGGGGAGGCAGGCGGGCGCCGGCGGGCCTCCAGGCTCCCACTGTCGTTCGGGGGCGCCGGGGCGCGCCGATCAAGGTTTCGGCTGAGCAGGGCTCCAGTAATTGCTGATTTTCTGTTATAATGCTGCGCAGCACTTTTGTGGCAACGTCTGCTGCTGTATTAGGGTAGCGTTACACCGGAATAGTCAGGATTGATCAGGATTTTGAAGGGCCGTGCGGGAGCTCACAGGGGAGCGGCCATCTGTGTTTCAGGAAATATGACGCACTTCACGCTTTTTAACCATACAATCAGTGGGAGCATCCAATCTCTGCGGACATCATGCTGCCCTCTGGTCCAATCGGAGGCCCGTCTGTGGTCCAAACAGGGAAGTGAGTCTGCGGACCGAACCGTTATGTCACTCATTTATTTTTACCTACTTTTTGGCCATTTAAAAAGAAAATACTGAACAGAATTACACCAAATTTACAAAAGCACGCTTTCGGGACCAAGCCGCAGCTCCTGGTGTAAATTTGGTGAAAATCCATCCAGCGGTTTAGGCTGTAGGCATGAGCTAAATTTGTTTTTGTTCAGTTTATGGGAAAAACACAAATTTAGTGACCCCCATTAATCTCCCCCGCACGAAACCTCTCCAAACTTCACAGAATCAATCTGACAGAGGCCATATACTTTTTTGGCAAAGTTTTGTGAGGATTTGCCTGGGGAGTGGGGTGGGTGAAGCTACAATCCGCCCAAAAAGTGCTCTTCCTATGGGTTGAGCAACTTAACCATAACTACATGGCTGCTAGCGCAGGCCCTGTAATATCTTTATTTATCTCCAATAAATGTTAACATTTCACATCAGCAGAGCTGTCCTGTGATACAGGGAAATGGGGAGACTTTCAAACAGATCGGTGTCTCCTGAAGGCCCATACGGCTGCGGGTGAGTCACTCACATGTCAGGCTCACCATCTGATATGTGGCTGACTCTTCTGTAGACCTATCAGCCAACCAACCACCCGGACGCTTCTTTTTCTTGCAGGTCATCAAAGTATTCTCCCACCCTCACATGTCATGTTGCCAAGATTTGGTGCACGGTTGTCATTGGTATTGCTCCGTATGGTTGCGGTCTCTCCATTATGTTTGCATTCTGTGCACCACAATGGATTTTCATGCAAACCGCACACATGCGCGGAGCGGTTTGTGATCCTATGTGAAGTGCCACTCTCAGTTAAGGTATCTGTGACGTTCCCTGATTTTCTAGGGTGGCCCCTAGTGTGACCCTCCTTCCAGTTGTTCCCTATTTTGCAGTCCTGGTAATCCACTGGGTGTGCCAGTACAGCGCTGACCGGTCCGCCCGGGGTGGGCTGTGCCAGTGCAGGTCTAGTCGCCTCATTGTGTCTGTCTACGCTAACTAAGGAATTACAGTGATGGGGTGTGTGTGGGGTGGGGGTTCCGCTCGCATTAGATATGCCCTACGAAGTCCAACAGGATCCCATCGCCCAATATATGTGATGAAGTGTGCCAGTGGCTGCCATTCTTCTAAATGGGACCACACAGTAATCTATGGTATCAAGTAGTGCCAGCTGCCGCCCCACACCTGCGTCTCCGCTCATTGTGGGCAATTATTATACATCCGATCCCTTCCATGAAAGGTCCATTGTTCAATGGGAAACTCAGCTGACAAAGGTTCTCCCTCACAATTGATCTCTCAGTGAGAACAAGAGGAGAGCAATCCCATCAATGCGGCCTGTAATCGGCGCTAAACAGTTCAGAGAAATTGGCAAAAGAAATGTGGGTCTCCTGCCAATGCTGCTGAAGGAAATCTTCAGCTTAAGCAAGGGTTCGCCTTTTCAGATTATCTGCTAACAAGCCCCTCTTTGTTTGGAGTAGAATTTAAGGTTATTGCTCCGCGTCACAGTGAGGGAAAGCTGATACGGGATTGCCTCTGCGGCTGCAAATCCTGGATTACTTGCAGGTTTTTTCTTCGGTTGGCAAAGAGGACTTCTGAGCCCAAAGATATTCCTTAGACTAAAGTGGGGATGATTTTCCGGGGGCCAAAAGCCAAGGGCCCCGGTGACACCTGCAAACAGAGATTGGACACTGCAAGGTGGTGAGGAGGGGTTTGGAGGGCTTGAGGAGAGGAGGGCAAGGGCGGGTTGGCCATTGAGAGCGGGCTCGCGTCTGGCTGTCCTGCCGCAGCAGAGCCTGCAGGTCCAATCCTCTGCTCGTTTAGAGCTTTCTTCCTATATCAAATGACTCTCTTCTGCATCAAGGCAAGGGCTGCTTGAATAGTGAAATTATAATGCAGTGGTATTCAAACTTTTTATGCGACCCCCCCTTGAGTTCAAATGTTGATGCCACCCCCCCAGTTTAGGATAAATATTGTTGCTGGCCCCCAGATGCCCGATCTACCTATATTTTCCATTAAAAGCAGTAACTGTACTCCCTTTTGGAAGAGCCTCTCACCCCCTCCCTGGACATCCTTCGAGCACCCTCAGGGCGGACCCAACCACACACTTTGAAGACCACTGTTACAATACAACCACACATTATTAGCATAATTGAAGTAGCTGTGACACCTACAGTGGCACCTCCTTCCTACTGCCAACATTGCAAACTCTGCACACTGCTACACAACTCATGTTCAGGTGCAGGTCAGTGAGCTCTCTGGGGTATGTACACGCTACTGAGATGTGCACTCACATAGCGGGTCCCCTGTTGAAGTGCCTGGAAGGACAGTTCGATGTCTCCTTCTTAAGTTGTTCATGATTTGTGTACCATTAAAAATGGACGATATTAATAACACCAGTGCTGTGAAGCAGGTGAGCAAACGCTATGTGGGAGTATTATACCCTATTATCTTCTCTCTACCCCGCCCATGCGCAGTGGCTTTGTTCATTGTCTGATTCCGAGCAGTGTTTGGGAGGAAGATTGATCAATCACCGCGTGCACAGCCATTTTAGCAATATGGGCAGAAGTCTCCCGTTTCTGTGGCAACGCTTCTGAGAACAGATCCATGATGCCGTGTGTGGAGGTGAATACTTTAAGAGTTTTGAAACTGGACTGCAGTCTCCTATTGCTGGCATTAGCATAAGGGAAGGCTACCACTGAAAAGGTCCGTTTTCATTTGTTTCAATGGAAACCGCACAGTTGAACTGGATCCGAATTTTAGGTGACTTGTACAGCAAGAGGTGCACTGGTAACTAGAGACAATGAGAGATGTACTAATAGGCCTTTGGCTCTGAAAGGCCAGAGGGGTTGTCGTGGAGCTAGTCGCTTGCCTGACTCCTCCCCAACATAACTAGCCTTTTATGGGCACCAGTCTGTCATGAAATCCCTACATTCTTCCCCAATGCCACTTAGCCACTGATTACACAATTGACTCATTCTCCTGATACAGCTCTGAACTGTCCATGAATGACGTCTGCCTTTTAGTGACAATGTCCTGCCATGCAGACCCACTGTATCAGGCGGTGCCGGCCTTAGCAGCAGCATCGCCCCAGGCAGTTTAAGAAAAAAATGTGGAGCCCCTTTCCTCTCCTCCCCACACGCCCCTGATCAATGCTGGGGGTGGGCGGGGCCAATTTAATTCCCTGCTTTGGCATCTGAGCAGGGACTTAATCACGTGAATATGCGCCCTATTCCAATGAAAACCACCTCGCTCCTGCATCGGGGTGGGTAGATAATCATCTAAATAGAGTGATGAAGCTTTCAAATCAGCACCCTATTGTTATTAAATGCGCCCTGCCGCTGCGGGTGCATTTAATAACAACAGGGCACCTGCCGTGCCTTCCACCACTATGCCAGTTCGGGGGAGACCTTGAAAGACTCTCCCGATTTGGCGTGGCGGGGGCTAATGGTGCCCTGGGGGCTAATGGTTCCCCGGGAGGTCGCCAGGCCGGCCCTGCTGGTATCAGGCCTCCAAAACACCCTCCCATTTCCAATCCCCATTCGAAAGCAAATCACAAGGTCTTTAACAATTACCCTGTCATGCCCCCATTTACAGAGGAAATGAAATATCTCCGGACAAACAGACCTCTGCAAACCCAAAAATGTGCAGATTCTACCAACAGTAAATTAGCCACGACCCGAGCAGGCATCTTTAGCACGGTCTTAGGGTTATTGGCAGTGCCTTAATTGTCATGGTAAAGCAAGCTGGTGCTCACCAAGGAGGCGTGGCCTAATGGTGGGATCATCTGCCAGCCCATCGGTCACGCCCCTTTTACACACCCCTGCTTAATGGGCTGCAGGCAACCCTGCCAGGCAGCCCTTTGCAGAGATCAGCACCCTCTCCCACCAGGGGAAAGGTCACTGATCCCTGCATCTCTTAACTAAAGGGATTGCTTGCGGGGGTCGACACCCCCTGTTTTCTTCTTTAATGGTGGTGCCGACCCCTGCCAGGCATCCCTTTGCAGGGATCATCATTGCGAGGGTGATGATCCCTGCATCCTTTATATAAAAAGGATACCTGGTTAGGGGCAGTGCCACATGTTTTCAGCCTTAATGGTGGCGGTGCCCCTTGCCGGCCATTTCTTTCACTAAGAGATGAAGCAATCTCCCTTGGTTGATTGTTGCATCTCTTAGTTAAAGGGATGCCTGGCGAGGGGCCGATCCAACCATTACGGATGAAAAGGTGAGGCCTCTGGAAGACGAGGCCTCTTTTAACTAAAGTTTGAAGCTCCTGCGAACGAGCGAGTGCTTCAGGTTTTAGATAAAAAACGCCTTGGCTTCCAACGGCCTCAACTTTCCTTTTATAATGGTGACGCCGGTCCACAGGTATATGTTGGATAACCATTATGGAGAAGCGTTTTTTTTTTCTAAAGCCTGAAGCTCTCCCACATAAGCGAGCGCTTCAGGCTTTAGAAAAAAAGCATTGGCCTCCCGGCAAGCCCCCGTCTCAGAACCATTTTTCTGAGTATGCAGGGTCTCTGCCCTGGCTAGCCCCAGTCCACTTAAAGCTCTGGCACTGGTGAGAAGCAGAGATCATAGAGCTCTAGCAGCGCTGCCCCGTGGCCGCATGGTGACATGTTTGCGCGACGCAAAACAGATAAAGAAAATCACAGTGAAGTAATATAGCTCTTCCACGCCTTGCTGGCTTGGGCTACTGAGAGCGAAAACGTTCCCTTGCTGACTGCCTGGCGCCCGGCCAGAGGTGGGAGGGAGTGGAAGTGCAGCACGAGAGCACATTGTCACACTCTCAAACATGGCACCAACAATGGACTACGCACCATTTTCTCACACTCACTCAGGCTTCTTCAGTTCTCCGAGCGCAGAGCCTTCCAACGGTTCCAGTCAGGGCTCGCCATCTGAAAACCTCTTTTGTTTGAAATTCGCTTTTCAGAGCTGGCACAACACACACACACATTGTACCCTCTTGTCTGGCAGAGTGTGAATAATACGCTTGTGTACATGGTGTATACAAACCGTGCACGCCAATCCCGCCGACTAGAAAATAGCCCCATTCATTGGCGATCATTTAAACCATTTAAACCGGTAAGGGCTCTCCCCCGCCAAGCCTCAGCCCCCCTCGACCCCACCTTGTTTGCCAGAGTCCCCGAGAGAACTGTCACTTGTGTTTGACACCTGCTTTCTTCATGTGATTTCATGTCAGCAGCAGGAGGGAAGAGCAGTCACAGGGTGGAGAGGGGGCTGGCCACACATATTTCCTTCTGGGTGTGGGGTCTGAAAGAAGTTCATGTGCAGGGTTCACCATTGAGGAGCTGTGTGACCTTGGGCAATACTCCCTCTTTGAGGTGCAGTCGAGGAGTGCATAGAGGGAGTTTCAAACTATGCGATCAGCACTACATAAAGACGATTTCTTCTATTTGAATTCCTGTTTTGTTTTTTTTTCCTCATGCCACCTTTGTGCTGTTTCAGAATACCCTCGAGGCTGTGCAGGGGCATGTCCATGGAAAAAACGGATAAAACGAATGCACAAATGACCGAATTTCTTTACCTAAAAACAATTTACTTTTTACTTTTTGCACTTTTTTTGTTGGTTAATAATGCGGTGGGAACCCACACCACTCCCTCGACTAACCCGCTACCTTAACTAATACCCTTACCCCACCCACGCCTATATTTTAATTAAAAAGTACCAACATTTCGATAATTTCTTCTTCGGTTTTTTTGTATTAGGTTATTTCTACGGATACCGTGAAGAGGTGAGGAGATGGAGGTCAGGGCAGAAGGGGAAGGGATATTCAAAACACTGTGGTGTGGTGAAAGGGGTGGGCCTTCCAGGAAGTGGGGATCTTTGCCTAGAACATTTCTTTTGCGTCTGGAAGAAGACTTTTTATTTTATTGACATTTTGGTTAAATAGTAACAGAGTTACAATAGCCTTCCTCGTGTTGATTTGATTTCATACTATGCATAAATGTATCCCCCCCACTCAATTCACTAACAGGTGACTTACATACAGACTTGCTATGCCGTCTTGCATTTGTGTAGCGCCGACTGCCAGAGGTTATGGTCTGAAAGCACTTTTTGCCTGTCAGGGAGGCCAAGGAGGAGTATGGTACGACCTTCAGTAGTGGTGGGAGGAGCAGAGTCGGGTGGATGATTGGGATGAGGACGAGGGATAGATAAGATGCCCAGGAAGGCATTGGATGGAAAGGTGGAGGAGTTATGTGTACAATTTGAAATGCATTTTCTGTGGGATTCAACTGTAGGGGGCAGGGCACTGAAAGGAGAGACAGCGGGAGGAAGGTGTTCGCCCCACCAGGAGTATGTCTGGAATGTATTCATCCCCTGGTGAGCCAAGGCATGTTGATGCCATGCCCAAGAAAACACTGATGGCAAAACCTTTCTACTTACTTGCTTGCCTAGGCCCCCAGCAAACATTTAAGAGGGGGTCGCATGTCAGAAATCCGAATTTGACAAGTTTGAAAAAGCTCCTTGAAACTCGGGCAAAACAACCTTATTTTTTTTCTTCCAGCTTCCTATTTATGTCATGGTCACCAAAAGGATTTTATTTACCAACACCCTAGGCTTATGCTTCTGTGCATGGTGCTTAAGGACACAAAGCCTGTCTGTTGCGCCGCACTGGTCAGACTTTGAGCCTTCCACAGTGCCGTGGTGAGCCAAGAGGCACGCAGAAACCATTCCCAAAATTACAGTGTGAAAAGCCTTTCTGCTTACTCCCCTAATCCGCGAATAGCCAGGTTACATACATGGGAAAGCTGAAAGGAAATATGGGCACATTTAACTGAGAGAGGGATTTCCACCAAGGCTACCCTGTGAGCAGAAGCCCCAGACCGGCCTGCCTGGTGGTTCCTTTATGGGAATGGTTATATTGGTGTGTGAGGCTGCAATCTTCTCAGGCTTCGTCCCAGCACCTGTGGGAGTTAATTTACAGTATCTTACCTTTGACTAGCCTTCTCGCCATGGGCTGCAGTTACTGTGTACTGTTAATAGAGGGCATCATGCAAATATTAGTTTAAAACAGGGGTCTAGGGTCTAGTTAACTCATTAGATTTCCAGGTCTACCTTCTGTTCTTTTGTTTTGTGCGTGTTCAGGGGGCTAACTTCTGTCTTAAGGCTGCTTGGACATTTAAAGGAAAATGTTACAATGAAATCTCAACCTAATATAACATGACCCAACCCAGCTAGTAAAAAGAAAAAGGAAACTGACATCATATTCTCCTACCCCCTCGCACCCAAGGAGTGAATGAGTACATACAAATGCAGGTAAACAAAACAGTAGCACCCAAGTAGATTCCAGATAACTTGCATAAAGCTTTGGGAAAAGAGACCATTGATCCGAACAGAACAAGACATTGCACAACATGTTGCTACAGCTTAATAACCTAGCCTGACATAGCATAACACAACAGAGTGCAACATACCAAACCTAACCGAGTGTAGCACTTCAGAACAGGGCACACAGCAAAACATGCCATATAAGCATTCCAAACAAATAATGGTGCACTCCAGCAGGAATAGCACCACAAAAGTAGCGTGTCACAGAAAGATATTAAAGAAATTGGGGTGGTTGGGCACACACAACACACACACTTATTGCCCCTATAATAACATTGATCTGGCCCGAAAACAGCCTAACCACTCTTTCATTCCTGGCTATGATTTGTGTGCCCGTCTATCTTTCCCCTCTCTTATGCTTTGAAGAAAAGGGAGGCCATTCAATTTCTCAATTTCTGGATGCTTCGTTAAATAAGGTAAGCCTTTCCAATATTTTCATTGCTTTAAACACCCTCCCATTCCTCCAGATCGGGAAGGGAGAGTCTTTTCCATGATAATCTCAGGCATGTTCTTGTCGTAGGCTACACGCTATGTGTCATGTGGTAGCTTTTTAGATCTCTCCACCTTTGTTGGACGACTGAAGAACACCATCAATGCAGCTCCTAGCTGCTGGACAGGACTTCTTTCCAGAATGTCTTAATATAGCGGCATACCGGCCAAATATGTCAGTATATTGTCACTTCCCTGCAGCCTCTCCGACATTGAATACTCACATAACGGAACATTTCAGCCAACGACTGAGGAAAGTATTGCATCTGTATAGAAACATAAACCCATGCATTTTGAGAGGGGATGGAATGAAGGCCTTAGGTGCCTTCACTCATAACAGTTGCCCCAGCCCATCTGATATTTCTTTCCCTGGGTCCTTTTGCCAATTTCTTCTCGCCCTGTGTTAATCTATTCTTCGAAACTCAACAGTTTGTTTAGAACCACAAAAACAGTCCCTTTGAGATAGCGTGAGAGTCAAGAATATTCTCGAATGGCATCAGGTCTTTCAAACAATTTTCCAACCATTTTGTGACTATCATTACACCTTTCAATTATACGTAAAGAAAAAACAAAGCCAGTCCCCGTCATTAGTCTGTATCTGTTTGTTCCTTGCTCACAAACTTGCCTATTTTCCATAGTTGAATTACCCATATCAGCCTCGCCTTGTGCCACTTTCAATACCTCGGTGGATCTTAAATTTCCTCCTGGATCGGTTGGTCCATTTGCAATTTAACAGGAATGACCCTTTGGAAAGCCCTGAAGTATTAATGCTCTTTTGCCAAAGTTCCCACAACACCACCAATTCTGTGTAAACCATATTGACTTAAGCAATGCATTGATTAGAACCTATAACCATTCTTTAACCATTACTAAGAAATGAACCTCGTTTTCAAGTGTCACAAAATGCTTGCTGTCATTGTTCCTCCGATGGCCAAATATTACTCTAAGGAGGGCGACCCTGTAATATTCTTCAAGTGAAGAATCCCATCTCTCCATCCTCTTTCATCCTCACAATAGTATCAAGAGACATCATAGCCTAAAATGATACCTCATCCACCATCTAATCCCACCAGACCTCCTCCCCCACTATCCTTTATCTTTCCTGATCTTCCTATTCTGTTCTAAACAAAATTGTACATTCAATTATATCTCTTCCTTTTGAACATTGTGAAAGGAACCAAGACAATCCTGTTATGGCTAACGCTATATAAAAGATTAAATAAGACAATAAAAAATAATTCTTCTCCCATTCCATAAAAATCTTCATGTTATAAATTTCCTAATTGCAAATATTGCATGCCCTATTTGTGACTTATCCTTGCTTGTTATACAATCTTGGCATGTTGTTCCTGTAACAAAGCATTGTTTTAATGTGAATATGGATGGAATAATTTTAATATGCTAGGAATAATATTTTGAGCCTTGAAGAAGCCCTGAAGGTGAAACACGTGCATGCAGGAGGCAGCAGTAGATAGTCTTTGCGTCTTTCGGCAGTTATAGATATTCAGAGGCTTGGCTATAATGTGGATGCTCTGTAAATTGAAATGTAATATGACTTATTTTCACATTATAACGAGATCTCTTAGATTTAAGCTTTAAGGCGTCCGAATTTTGATTTGATATATTGCAGCACTTTTAGGTATTCATATAATTAAAATCAATTGATGTGATTACTGTGTGGATTAGCATGTGATCCTTCTCATTTACTATCCAAGTTTTGCTATATAAAGAGGCATAGGTAAATAGTGCCACTATCTGAAAAGCAGACGTGACCATTCCTTACCAGAGATTGATAAGATTAGAGGATTTAAATAAAACAATGCAAGGTAGATAGCATTCCGCCTCGCAGCCTCTAACCCGAGATCTGTTAATCCTTGTGTTGATTTTCGTTCTGACTGATGGATCCATGCTTTACACAGGTTGTTGCCCCTGCCTGCCTCTGCCTGGTCAGGTTTCAGGAGACCTGAAGCTTCTGCTTTTTCACAGTTGGTTTTTCTCTATTACCTTGTGTCCCAGTGTGTTGACATGGCGTTTGTTGTCTTGTCTTCAATTCCCTGCAATATTCTAAGGCCCCTCTTCTCTTCCAGTCCCTACAAATCTCATGGGTAGGGCTATACCTGCACCTTCCCAGTTCCACCGCTCTGAGAATCCAGATTTCTATGTCCTACCCCAGGCTGTATTCTGGATACCCTTTCGATTCCCTTGTCCTTTCTCTCTGAGGTCCCAGAATGCTCGTTTCTCTCCTTTGAGGTCCTACTGCCCTCCTCTGAAATGTGCTGTTGCCTCAAGAACCGACTGTCACCTTTTTCCTTCTGCTTTTATTCAGGATTATGGCATAACTTCTGCTTACAGTTCTCACCTAGCCCTACGACCTTGCCCCTCTTTCCTCGGGTTTGATTAACTCAGAGAGGTAACATATATGCATGTCTCCTGCACCTCTGGGAGTCACCCACTCGTCTTTTGCTGTGAGTTATCTCTTCCATTTTGGGTCCTGCCATCTGTTTAGCACTAGAAAATTCCAGGATGTTGCATTAGTATTATTGGAGGCCTACCGTTCTGTCATCAAGCTTGGGGTCGCTCCCGCATCGGGTGCAGCTTCCCCAGTGGTGACTCCAGGTTTGGATAAGGGTGCTTCACTGTGCCCCCTAACTCCACTTCAACAGTTTTAGTAGTGCCAGGGATGGAAGCCCTGCACTGCTCTCCCTCGATGCGAGGGTGTAGGGTTTGGGGGAAGTGAACCTCTGGTAATCGGGTCCAGAGTTTACATCTCTTGTCAGATCAAAGGAAGTAGCCTTAATCAGGAAGTCATATTGCCCACCTTCTGTGTGGTCTCTTCTAGACATATTTTTTAAATTGGGGGTGGACTTAGGTGCAACCCCCTTTCAAGTATGCCATTGGAGATCGGGTTTGCTAATTTTAGCAAGCTACTGGACTTGAGAGCATGTGCATTTACTGGGAATAAGGGTATATAATTTATAGTTTTACAAAGGTAGCGGGCGCCCCTCTCTCGCAAGAACAGACATGATAACCTGTTCAGTGGTTATTAACCACTTGAGAGTTCGCAGCCACTGCTTTTACTCACTGAGCCTTTCACAGATGGGAAATATCCATTTGCATATCAGTCTTTGTCCTGCCCTGGGGCAGTCCAGCACCGAAATACAATGGCAATTCCAATCTGAACGAGAGTACCACCAGCAACCCCATACACGTGTTTCACCCTTGTTGGGGATCATCAGTGAGGTGAAGCTGATGCCTCTCTGAGCACAGTTAATAACCACTGAACAGGTTATCATGTCTGTTCTTGCGAGAGAGGGGCGCCCGCTACCTTTGTAAAACTATTTGTTAAGGAACCTGGGATTGGTAACCCTAGGTCTCCTGGGGGCAACCAGACGTGGTCTCCCTCTCACTGTGCTTAGAGAGGCATCAGCTTCACCTCACTGATGATCCCCAACAAGGGTGAAACACGTGTATGGGGTTGCTGGTGGTACTCTCGTTCAGATTGGAATTGCCATTGCATTTCGGTGCTGGACTGCCCCTGGGCAGGACAAAGACTGATATGCAAATGGATATTTCCCATCTGTGAAAGGCACAGTGAGTAAAAGCAGTGGCTGCGAACTCTCAAGTGGTTAATAACCACTGAACAGGTTATCATGTCTGTTCTTGCGAGAGAGGGGCGCCCGCTACCTTTGTAAAACTATATAATTTATAGGCCTCATTATAAGTTTGACGGTCGGGGAACTACGGTACCAGTAAGCATGCCAGTTCCGTAGTTCCCGGATCGGTAAACTACGAGTTGTGCTCGCGGGTGCAATTCTGCCTTCCAGGTCGGACCTGGCGGGCAGAAAGGCACCCGCGAGCACAGCATGTCGGATGCACCGACACTGTTATAAATGATCCCGGTGAATCCGACCTCCCCATTCCCATTCAGCCTTATGTGGCTGAATGGGAATGGGCAGCATCTTTTTCCAGCGCCCGCAAATGGGCAATTACCGGGTCCGGCGGGCCGTAATGACCCAGTAATTGCCCATTTGCGGGTGCCGAAAAAATTGCAAATTTGGCGGCAGCCTGCCGGTTTTACCGGCAAGGCTACTGCCAAACTTGTAATGAGGAAGGGTTCCTGCATACAAGGTTCCTGCCGTTCTTACCGGCATGGCTACCCCCAAACCGGTTACCAGGTCCGGATCCCAAAAATAGGGAATTACCAGGTCATGCCGACTTTAGCGGGCCTGGTAATTCCCATTCTCGGGACCCAGACCCGGTACATCCCCATTCCCATTTGAGCCCCAATAGGGCTCAATGGGAATGGGGAGGATGCTAACAATGGACCCGTTAATGACGGGTCCGTTGTTAGCATCCTGGTTTGCTCGCGGGTGGCGGTATGCACGTCTGGTCTGAACCAGACGTGCAATCCGCCACCCGTGAGGAAACCAGTAATGTGGCGGCCCGGAATGAACGGTGCCTGTACCTTACCGGCACCGTTCATTCCGCGGCCGCCAGCCTCCTAATGAGGCCCAATATGTTTTCAGAATATACAACACCCTGTGTGGTGTGACTGCAGGGACCAGAGAGGGTTTTAACTGAACACTGGCTTCCCACACAGCACAACGGTTAAGGATGCCATAGAATTGGGTGGTATATAGTGTATTCTAGAATAGGCTGGATGTTAGACGGATGATGTAACAGTTTGCCTCCTTTATGGTGGAAGCAATGGAAGCAAATTTCCATTTGGGTTCTAAGTGTATCCAAGAGTTATTCTCTCCCCCTTGGGGGTGAAATTCCCAGTGTATTTTCATGGGACTGCAAAAGGCAAGTTCAGGTGCTTGGCCCTAGCTGGGGATTCGTGATGAAGCCAAGGGCAAGAATGAGGGTGGTTGCCCCCCCTTGTTCCCGTTCTGTGTCCCAGTGTGCTCCCCTGCCACCTTCTGGACAGAGGCACTTTTGTTTTTCCTTTTGTTTGAAAACATACATGAAAAGAACATTAATTCTCTCCTACTGCCATTACAGAGAGCATCTTCGAGCTCCAGCTGAGGTTGCTGGGCAACCAAATTCAGACCCAACCAGCCAGTGGCCCTACACCATACCGGGTCAGCTTTTAGCGCACACAACACCGCCAGGCATCCTAAATCCTCCTTCTACCCACCTGGAGTGGGTCGGAGAGAACACTGAAGCCTTGTGGAAATGGACGTAAATTTAATTAAAAAAACAGTGCGCCATATTCTCAAACCTTTTTTTGGCCCCCCTTTGAGCATGTGCACAAATAAGGTATATATAAATATAAAGTGCATCCAGATTTCACACATGAGATGTGCTTTTAAATGCCCTGAAATGATGCTCATCCCAATGCGCCTTTTGAGATTTGCTCTGGGGAGGGGCAAATCATGACAGCGTCTTTTCTGACCCTGTAATGTTTTATTTTCTTAAGTGTGGCAGTTCACACCATGGCTGCCACACCTGCATTTCCATCTCTCAAACAGGGATGGAAATTCTTTTTTGCTCTGCATGTCATCGAGACGGGCCCTTTAATGGCCTGTCTCGGTGAAATGCTCTCCCAGAAACTACTTTGCTGCTGGGAGCCTGTCACAATTTAAGTTCGTAATGTATGCAAGTGGCTGGACAGTCCATATTTGCACTACTGTACAGCCCCTCCTGAAATTCTCAGGTCACCTTTGAGAATAAGGTGACCTGAGCAGCTCTGAAAGCACAACACATTAAACGAGTGCATTCTCTGCACTCCTTACATTTGTTCTGCTTTATGAGTATCCGGCCCAGTACCGGTATATGTGCTGTGAATGTGATATTCAATGTGTGCCTACAAATTTGAATGATGACGTATTGGAGTCTGTGTGAATGTATGCATGTATGTATATGTGTCTGTGTGTGCTTATGTGTGTGTTTTTGTGTGACTGACTTTTAGAGTATACACGTGAAAACAATCTTAGAAAGGATTAAAGGTGGGAATGTTGACATTTTTACTCATCAACCACAACAGACCCTCTAGAGGAGGCGGAGAAGCCTTCCTTCACAAACCACACATAACCATCACCTTCTCCGAAACTCGGCCTTGCACAGCAAACTGCAAACCCTACTAGTCAAACTCACTCTCGCGCCCACTTCCTCTCAGAGCTTACTGCTCATCTACAGGCCCCCGGATACGACAGACATTTCCCAAACACCCTATGCGACTCGCTAACAACCAGATTAGTTACCCACCCAGCACTCATCCTATTGGGGGACTTCAACATTGGGTATGACACGCCCAACAACCCCATGAGTCAACCCCTGTTCGACAGTCTGGAGGCACTCAACCTTACCCATCAGATTACAAGACCCACCCACACTGCCGGCCACACCCTTGATGCCATTTTCAGCTCAACTGACCTTCTTTCCACATACACCTCCAGACCTATCATCTGGACAGACCACTCAACAATCCCTCTCTCTCTGCACACACCCTCCGCTTCTCAAAGCTTGCTCCATTCATCCCTCACAGTCCATGTGCTGCAACAAGATCAAAATAATACCAGATCTGGCAGAAGCCCTGCTCCTCGCCGTCCCCTGACTCCCTGCCACAGATAGATCTGAACCCATCGACCTCTTTGACTCTTGGCACAATGACTCACTCCTTCCTCTCACCCCTCTAGCTCCACACCCACCTGCCAAGGACTGATCCCCAAGTGGTTCACCCCCTCCCTAAATACGTTAAAAACGTGAAACCACTCTCTCAAGCACAAATGGTGAGCCTCCAGAACTCTTCAAAACAAATCATTGTACTCCTGCCATCATCGCAATTATAAATCAGAGATCCGCAAGACCAAAAAAGCCGAGTACAATAACAGAATCCTGACCTGCCGCAGCAGCACTAAAGAACTCCAGAGGATCATCGTTGAATTCCTGAACCCTTCGTGAACCTCTACTCTGATCACCTCCTCCACAACACTCTGCAACTCCCTCTCTATACACCTCCTCAAAACAGCCCTAAACAAGACAGCCACCCTCAACGCCAAACTTTCCAACCTCCCCGTCCACCCAACACCCGCTCCTCAAGAATTAAACCACATGCCCATAGAGACCCATCCCTTCTGCTCTTTTAGTCCAATCCTGAGCGAGGAGTTCATCAAACTGCTGTCTGACAGCTGACCTTCCGCTCCCCCCTCAACCCTTGTCTCACCTGACTCCTGAAAGAAATCTTCACCGCTACATTTGCAAGGCAACTGGCGAGGTCCATCCTTAATGACTCCCTTACCTCTTCGCAGAACACTTCAAAATCGCACATGTCAAACCCCTTATAAAGAAACCATCCCTCAATCCTCTCCAACCAATCAACTACAGGCCCATTTCCAACACCCAATTCTTGGCAAAGTTCATTGACCGCACTGCATATTCCCAGCTAAACTGTTTCATAGAAACCAACAACGTCCTAGACCCCATGCAATCAGGCTTCCGTGGCGTGCCGTTCACGCCACGGAACAATGCTGATCTCTATCTGGGATGACCTCAGAGTCACTGCAGACTCTCAGTAGGATGTGCTGCTCTTGTTCTTCTTGTCCTCACAGCAGCTTTTGACACTGTTAACCATACCATCCTCCTTGACAGATTACATCCCCTATGAGTACCCCAAGGCACCTGCCTCTCACCCCTTCTACAGGGATGCCGAGCCCCCTGTGTTCTCCCTTGCTTCCCCTGCAATCCCCCTTGCTACCCCTGTAACAATTCTCTTTTTTTAAACTGAAGCTTCTGGAGTTGCGTGGGCCTCTGCAGCACCTGCCGTATGGGGACACTGCCACATCAGGTCTGGAGGTGCCCCAGCGCAGTCTTCACCCATTAGAGTGAAGACTGGGCCGGAGCTTGCAGTGCGAGAATGAAGCGCTTAGTAGGGGTTGGAGCTGACCATGACATGTGGCACATATCACATGCCACGTTAAGCTTCAACCCCTTCTCCTCCGACTCGGTTGTTCCTCATATACAGAAACCAGGAAGCTCTCACAGTTTCCTGGTTCCTGTTTGTGAGCAGCACGGAGGACCCAAGGGTGGCCAGAGTGACGGACCAAAGCTGGAAAAACCGGTAAGAAGGATTAAAAAAATATATTGATGTGTATTTTGCATGTGTGAAGTGCATGTCCGATGTATGTATGTGCAATAGGTCAGTAAGTGGTGGGTGAATGAGGAAGAAATGTGATAGTGTTTGCGTTTGAATGTTTTGGGTCGGTGGGTGTGTGCCTGTGTAGATAATGCAGGGAGAGTGGATGTAAGAGATGGTGTATGAGTGAGTGACTGGTGGGTGAATAATTATGAATGTGGTGGTGTGTGTTTGAATGTTCTGGGTGGTTGGGTGGGTGTGTGCCTGTGTAGAGAATTCAGTGAGAGTGGATGTAAGTGAAGGTGTATGCGTGAGTGAGTGGTGGGTGAATGAGTATGAATGTGATAGTGTGTTTCAATGTTCTGGATGAGTACGTGTTTGAGTGGAGCATGCAGTGTGAGTGGATGTGAGAGAAGGTGTTTGGGACAGTGAGTGGTTGGTTAATGAGTAGGAATGTGATAGTGTGTGTTTGAATGTTCTGGGTGGGTGGGTGTGTTCTGGTGTAGAGAATGCAGATCACGTGGACGTGAGAGGTTTATGGGTGAGTGAATGGTGAGTGAGTAGGAATGTGAGTGGGGTGTGTGTGTGTGCGTGGGGGGATGTAAACATTCTGGGTGGGTAGGTGCCAGTGTAAGTTTATGTGACAGAAGGTATATGGGTGAGTGACTTGTGAGTGAATGGGTATGAATGTGATTGTGTGTGTGAATGTTCTGGATGGGTGGGTGCATGTCTGTGTGGTGAATGCAGTGTGAATGAACATGAGAGGAGATGTATGGTAGGTGAAAGGGATGCCTACATATGTGTGTGTGTCTGTGTGTGTGTGTGTGTTTGTGTGTGTGTGTGTGTGTGTGTGTGTGTGTGTGTGTGTGTGTGTGTGTGTGTGTGTGAGGCCCTTGGAGACTGGGGATCACTAGAGCATTTTTGGCACATCCTTTATTGACTTTGCATGTTTTACTGGTATTTTCGGGCAAAGCCAAGTTCATGTGTGCTATTACCTGTCTAGATTGGCATTTTGGTACAGCAAATCTAGCCTTTGCTGACTGTGGCATGACATTTATTACTCAGCATCTTTGACAAAGCAAGCATGATAAGTAGTATTACATCTCTAGACTGGCATTTTGGTGTAGCGGCATGTATATTTCTTACTATAGCATGACCTTTTATTAACAGAGATCTATGATGAAGCAAGGATGATAAGTGTTCTCGTGGGCATAGACTTGCTTACATTGAAACCACTTTGGACATGTTTTCTCTTTCTGACATGCACTTCTAGTGGCCAAACCAATGGGAGTATTTTCTTACATAGGAGTACTGGCATATATTGGCAGAGCCAGCTTTGCGCCTAGTGCCAGTAATAGTACTATAAAAAATATCTCAAAGCGACCATGATTCTTATATGGGAATATTAGCATATTTTGGTGGAGCCAGCATGGAAATATTGAAGGGACTAGCATGACAATGCATTGGGAAATGCACTTGTGCGCTTTTGGTAACTTGCATCTATTGTACTATTTTTCCATGAGTTACCCTACACCTTGCAGAACTGATTGCAAACTGTCTGGCCTTCTACCCAAATTTTCACAGAAGGTGTGCTGTGTAATGCATCATTTTGACTCATTATTCAAAACATTTTCTGATGGGAGGGGGAAGACTCCTCCTGACCCTCCCCTAAACCCGTTTTTGTTAGTTTGGCCCCACTCGCTATGCGCGGTCGCAATTGCATATGTATGGCCAATATTTAAACCCTCCAATAAAGCAACTGAATTATTTTGGGACCAGGCACCGCCCCCTTCTTTCTACGCTACGTGAAACATTTAATCCTTGATTAAAAAACCTATTTATTTATTTCATTTGGAAAAATGCATGCCCCTGTAGCGGCATAATCATCATGGACATTTCGGCCACGTGGTGGTCTGGGCCGGCCCGAGGTGTGGCGTGCCTTGTGATTCAGTAAAGGAGCTTGGGGGGGCCTCAGCATGGCTTGGAGGGGCCCCATAAATTTTGTGCAACGCCACTGATTAGACTCTGCTCACCTTGAACGCATTCAAGTGTGATGTGAATGGTTGAGAGGGGCCACAAATTTAAGAAAATCAGCGTTGGACAGAGAGCCTCAGGAGTGAGAGAGCCATGGAGTGACCCACCCTTCCCCACTCCAACTCCTTCTTGGAAAGGGCTTTGTGGAAGCTTCATTCAGAGGCCAGTCCTGAGGGGGTCATTGAATAACGCACCTCGCACATAGAGCTCTGAAAATTGTAGGTGCATTGAACCCCATTATTGAGGGAAGTGCAGCTCCCTTACCCCACATCTCACCCTGTTAAAAAGATTGAAGAAGAGTCATGTGTCAATCCCTATGACATTAAAGTGTTATGTTTGGCTCTGGGTTGTGGGGGACAACATGCGGCTACTTGTCACATAACTTAAAGATAAATGCACATGGAGACAGATGGCCTCAGCTTACACTCGCACAATAGGTTTCTTCTATCATGGTGGTAGCTGACTCATAGATACATTTATAACCAGGGAATTCTCTTGAGACTAAATCCTGGTCAAAGATTTAATTTTCAGGCATTGCTCGTGCAGCATTTTGCTCCTGGGTAAACAGACAGCGCACTCGTCCCCATGTCAGTGCTTTTTTGACTTGTTTAAAACATCAAGCCACAGATAACGAGTACTTCGGTGGGCATTGATCGATAGATGTTTCATACACTGTAGCCTGTGTTAGAGATTTTGGTTACCCTGTCACAAGTACTGCATTATGTAGGTTTTACATATAGGCACCACATCGAATCTGGAAAATGACATTCCCCAAATGTGTGATCGTGGACAAATCTCACGTCCCTCTGTTCCTCAGTTCTTATGTCTGGCTGAAATGAGAGTGCCTGGAAACACTGGTGTTAGATGCATCTGAAGGTCATGTGTCATCACTTCCCATGATGTCACTTAGGGGTAGGTCAAATGACATCACTTCCTGTGTTGTCATCAGGGGTAAAGGGCCATGTGATGTCACTTCCGCTATTGATTGATTGATTGAGATACTTGAGATATTTGTGTAGCGTATTTTTCACGAACTGAATCGAATCACAGCACGGGTGTTAGAACTAAGAGCAGGCTTGATCAGTTTGTCAGAGGTTCTCCCTCAATCTTCTCTATCAGCATTATTTCTCTTGTCGATTTAAACAGGTGGGTTTTTAATTTTTTGGGAAAGGCTAGCAGAGTCTCTGTTCTTCTTAACTCAAGTGGGAGGCTATTCCAGAACTTTGGCCCATAGACGGAGAGTTTACAGTCTCCTCTAGACACACATTTAGCGGGTGGAACTATTAGCAGATGCTTTCTCTTGATCTTAGTGATCGACTGGTAGCAATGTATCTTTTCTACCAGATAGCTAGGGGCTAATTTGTTTAAACATTTAAAGATGATACATCCTGTTTTAAATTTAATACGATCTTCCACCCCAGTCAGTGAAGTGACCGGCGCAGGCCTGATGAAGGTGTTTACTTTCTTACCCCATACACCACTCTGACTGCTGCCTTTTGTGCCTTTTGCAGTTGATGGATTTGATTGGCAGGCGCCCCTATCAGTAGACTGTTACAGTAATCCAATTTGAAGTTTATTAACGCTCCCACTACTGTAGCATAGTCTTTTTTTGGCATGTGGGGAAGTGCCTGTCGGAGCAGCTATCCCCAGCTTTTTGTTGAAATGAAGTTGCTGCCCTTATCTTCAACCTTTACATGACCCCTCTGTGCAGGTTCAACTGCTCTCACAACCTCACCTGCTATAATTACACCGATGACACTCAAATCATCCTGACGATTGCCGACCTCCAACCCTCACCCTCACCTAGCAGCATGCCTTACATATATTTACCTCTGGATGATGAGTAACCATCTCTTTCCAAACCCAGGGAAAATGCAGATCATGGTGTGTGGTAAAACAGCTCTATTCTCACAACCATCTCCCTGGCCCCCCTCCCTTAGCCCAACCCATCTCCACCTCTGTCAAAAACCTTGGCTGCACAATGGAATCTGACCTAACTTGTCAGACCACATTAACAATGTTTCCAAATCCTGCCACTTCCACCTTACGCTTCTGAAATGCATCTTCCCGTACTTCACCTGCCCCAATAGATGGGCAGCAATCATGTCCATTGTCATGTCCAGACTTGACTTTGCGAGCTCCCTTTACCTGGGTGCACCGGCCTACTAACCAAACAAACTCCAAAGAGTCCAAAACTCTGCACCCAGACTCCTCCTTGCCCTTGGATGAAGGAATCACATCTCACCTGCTCTCCGCACGTTACACTGCCTCCCAAATGGGCAATGGACCACCTTCAAAATCCTGTGCATTACTCACCAAGCTGTGTGTAATGAGGTACTTCGGGAAGCAGCATGGTCAGTCCTCAGGCTCTTTATTATGATGAACGTTTACAGGTTACATATAAGTTGCTAGGTATGAGTGTTCTGTTTTCTGATGTGCACAGTTCATGTCTACATGGTGCACAGCTAACTTTAGAGCACATACATGGATGGTTGTGAAGTTGGGGCAGAGCCATTGCATTTGGTTATGGAAGGGTGGGATGCTTTGTGGTACAGTTACGAGGTGAGGAAATGTTAACATCTTATTTGAGATATGCAATTGTTCAACTAGTTTTGAGGAATTCTAGCCCAATGCTGCAGAGGAAAGGAAAAAGCAAGGATTTTTAGATTGCGTTATTTCTTTTGCAGATGTCAGAATTCCAATGTTAAGGCATGCAAGAGTGAGTGTATGTAATTCAGTATTCATAACCTGCAGAAGTTTTAATAATATTGAGGAATTTACGGGTTAAGGCTGCATTTCCATGCAGCATGGACTCTTAGTGATACGTTGCAATACACTTGTATCACCATTATGTGCATTAAGAAGGATTTAGGTATGCCCACAAAATGTTTTTGCAGTTCATTGGGGATTATTCAACTTTTTTAAACAGAGTGTGTGGAGTGTGAGAAATTAGAGTTATTGCTGCCGGTGCCAGGAGGACATTGAAAATATTAAGTTGGTTCATGTTGTTATAAAGTATTGTCAGAGTTGGTGGTACCCTGACAGTGAACATGTGGTAGGCACATATTGTGAGGGTACGTCTAAGCTGGGAGACAGCAGCATCTCCATCTTAATTTCCTACACTCAGCAGCATGGCAGTTGTGCCCCGATGATCACAGTTCGCAGAGGCTCTCTCCTTTTGATATCCAGTAACCTTCATACCAGGGAGCCATTTCCCTCTCCTACATCTCCACCACCTATGGGAGGCATCCTCTATCTCCCAATCACTCAATAGTTCTTCCAGGGAGGCATGCTCCATCTCCCATCATACTTCCTTACCTTCGCCAGGCAGTTTGTCCTTCTCCTGGAATGCTCTGGTTGGTGGGTCTCCCTCTCTTCTGTTCCTTGATCCTGCACTCTGCACCCCCCGCATCAGTCATCTCTCACATCTGCACCTCTCTTCACCTGCATCTGATCTTCTCCTGGGATCTGCATCAAGACCAGCTTATCACCAGTCTAATGAGGTACTTTGGGAGGCAGTCAGGTAATTCCTCATCCTCTTTATTATGATGGACACTTACAGGTTACATATAAATTGTCGGGTATTATAGATAGGGAGCAGTATCTCCTGGAGAGCTCACCGGTTCCCACCACAAGACATTTATCACCAACTGCCTTGTGTGGAACTCCAGACAAACCATAACATTCTCAGCTCCTGCTTCAGCACCTGCAGGACATTACATTATGTCACAGCTCCACTCACACATACAGGCAACAGGGCAGGGAAGCAGAATACAACAATGTGCACAAAGCTGGTCCCACATATTTACAAGAAAAGATTACACCTTACCTTCCATCCCACACTCTAAGGTCAAGCACTGCCCTCCTCCTAGTTGTCCCTGCCTCCAATTCAGCAAGGATCGGAGGGTCTGCCTACTCAACCCTCCCACCAACAACCTGTAACTTGCTGCTTCCCCTCAGTCGATGCATACAAGACTACATGACATTCAGGAAAGCATTCAAAACCTTGCTCTTCCCCTAAATGGTGCACAAGACCGATTTAGCCTTAGTTCCCCCATGGAACCATGCATCCCGACCAATCCCCCATGTGGAAGAAATGGCCTGGAAAACCAGCACTATGGGTGGGAAGAATGACCGGGACACGGAACCCAGTTGCCAGTAACAATTATGTTTAACTTTATGATCATGTTGACTCCTTACATGTTCGGAGATAAATGACTAAGCAGCAATTATACGCTAACTTGTTTACTGTGTTTACCCTTTATTTGTCTGGAAACAACAATCCAAAGCATAGGGAAGCTAATAACCTGGGACAGCAGGTTTGAGAAACAGCCAAACTCAACACTGATGATATGGCCATGCTTGGCGAAACAGAATTGAGTCCACACTAGACAGAGAAGTTCCTGGAAAACTTAAGCACCAAACCTCTATAATATTTATTTAATGGATATGTGTGCTTATACAACAAATGGGGTTTCAAGGCACCACAAGGCAAAAAAGGGAGGAACAAGGGAGAAAGATAACAATAATGCTCCTACTAAGCCTTGTGATATTCAGATTGTACAAGTGCAGTAACAAGAAGTGCGAGGGAGAGGGGGGTGGGGGATGTGGCAGTCTGCGTGAACAAAAAGTGCTAGGGTGAGAAAGGAAGTTCATGGTAAAGAGGAGAGAGTGCACGTGACGGTGGTGAAGGGGGGGAGACAACAGGGGCTGGGTGAGTGCTAAGGGGAGGACAGGAGGGCAAATGCCAGGGAATTGCATGGGATGCAGTAGTGAGGGTTCACATGCTAAGTGAGGGTTAACTGGAAGGGAAGCCTGGTGCCCTGTAGAACTCAGACGGAAATCAGGCAGTCAGTCACTGCAGCGGATGGAGGTGTAAGCAGGGGAGGGAGAGAGGGAAGGAAGAAGAGAAAAGGAGGGTCTTACAGAGCTTCCTGAACTTAAGGAGATCTGGCACAAGCCTGAGAGGAGCAGGGAGAACATTCCAGAGGAGGCTCTTCAAGAGGAGAGAGATCTACCACCCACTCTCTGCTTAGTAAAGTGTCTGATCTGCCAAGAGTTGGAGCTAGAAGTCTGAAGGTCTCTAGCAGGGAGGCATTTAGGTAGAGAAAGTTGGCCCTAGAAAGCCTTGTGAATGATGCAGAGGGTCTTGAATTTGATCCTAGCAGCCACCAGGAGCCAGGGGGGAGAGTTTAGGGCTGGAGAGATGCAATCCCTGTGCTTGAGGCCAAGGATAAGTCTTGCAGTTCTATTCTGGATTAGTTGAAGGGGGCAAATGGAGGAGAAAAGAAAATTGAGAAAGAGGCTGTTGCAGTAGTCCAGCCTAGAGAGGCGAGCTCTGGAGACATTGAGTTTCTGGGGGAAGGTGAGGAAAGTGAGAATGCCTCTGAGGAGGTGCAGCTGATAGTGGGCCTTCTTGGCAAGGCCCGCAATGTGAGGCGAAAAGGAGAGAGAGGAGTCAAAGATGACACCAAGGTTTTTGCCTCATAGGAGGATGTGGGCCCCATAGAGGGTGGCCAGATGGTAGGAGGCAAGGAGAGAGTAGGGGTCCCAATGAGAAGGTTCTCAGTCTACCCGCACTGAGACAAAGATCATTGGCAGCACACCAAGCCTGAATAGCAATCAGACAGTCAGGGATGAGCGAGGAGGAAGAGGAGGCAGTAGAGGGAAGTTTTAAGGAGAGATGTGTGTCATCTGCTTAACACTAGAGGTAATGAGAGAAGGAGGAGATGAGATGGGCCAGAGGAGCAAGGTCAAAATCTCCATAGGCAACAAGAGCATAGTCCATAGTTGTTGGGTCGTGCGAGGTGTCCCTGCTTCATTTTACTTAGGCAGTGACATTCTCAATCGCTTTGCCATTAGCTTGCACCTAATAAACTTCAAAGCTTGGTCCCGGTTAGCAGGTAATCCCATGGACTTTGATGATCCAGAGAAAGCATTTCTGTCAGCTCAACTGCTGCCATATGCAGATGAAATTCAGATTGGAGAGAAAGTCACCATACCAGAACGGACCTGACAATTCTCACTTGAAGTAAAAATTAAAAGAGGACAGAAACTGAAAAATCATGATGCCTATGTCCATCTTAATGCTCATTTTCAACAGCAAGGGTTGTGGGTAAACCCAACACCACAAGTCAACATAGAACAGGACACCATTCCAATAGAGGTGGATATCAGCGACCTAAAGAGTATCACTCTGGGCGCAGGCACCATTATTGGAATGGTGGTTGATGAACAACATTTTTCCATAGATTTAGGTAATGAACTGTTAGGACCAATCCCAAGGACTGTTTTGACAGTGATAGCGATGATGACACGACACAAGACAGGATCTTCACCCGGCATGGGGGGAATTTCTTGGTGTATTCTTCCTGTCCTTATGGTAAGGAATATGTGACCTGTGACTTCAGGAGGGATGAGGTGATTTTTTAAGTCCAGAAGGACTGCCTTCCCCACCTGAAGCCATTAGTCCAAATCAGCACTTTGACCAGGGACTTCTCCACCCAGCTGGAGGAGGCCGCTGAAATAGCCAAACCAGAAGTCTTTCCAGGCTTCAGGCAGATGGTCAAAGAGAGAGTGAACCTAGCTGATGCCTGCGAGACTCTGGAGCAAAAGCAAAAATTGAAACAAGTTTTCTTAGATTTTTAAGATCTCTTTGCGGTGGACTCATACGACTGTGGCCGCACCGACATCCATACAACAACAATTCCCACGGACCCTGGCATGACTCCAATGTTTGTGAAGCAATGTTGCTTGCCTCTCGCATCAATGGAGTCCCTTACTGAAATAATTAAGAACCTTGAGTCCCGTGGGATAACTTGTCCAGTCCACAGTACCTTCAATAATCCGGTGCTGGGGATTTTGAAACCAAACGGCCAGTGGAGACTATGTGCTGACCTAAGGGAGCTCAACAGGTCCATACTTCCCAATGGCCTCTTCCCTACATTGACCAAGGCCTGGCCCAGATCCAGGGGTCACAGGTATTCACTGCAATTAACCTGACCAATGGGTACTGGACTGTACCTGTCAGTAGGGAGGACCAATACAAGCTGGCCTTTACCTTCGGGGGGCAGCAGTACACGTGGACCCGGACTCCCTTCAGATACTCCAACTCCGGCAATGAATTTAACATCTTTCTACACAAGGCCATGGGTGAAAGGGGTAACCGGGCCTATGTAGATGATGTTTTAGTAAAAAGCTCAGCTGTGGAGGAACACATAGCGGAGATCCGTTATGTCCTGACACAGTTGAGGGCTGGCGGAGCAAAACTCGCCTTTCAAAAATCACAGTGGTGCAGAACCCGTGTCAATTTCTTGGGGCATGAGATAACTCCTCAGGTTCCCTGTCCCCAGGAAAAGAAAGTAGAAGCCCTGCAGAAAATAAAAGACACCACAACTCCGCGGGAACTTCTTTCCTCCTCCATTCTCCCCCTTGAAAACTTCCCCTATCACCTGATTCCACTCTCCTTCTCTCTCCCTTCCTCTTCAACTTTCCCTCGCCCTGTCCAACTCCCTCTCCTCCCCCACCTCTTCCTTTCCCCTTTCTACCCCCCCTCAGTTGATTGCTCTTTGCACTGTTTTGTTGAATGATTCAAGATGTAAATTTTGCTCCCATTGTTAAGTGTTATTGGTTTTTTGTAATCTGTTGTTCCATTGTACAGCGCCTTGGTGTAAAGCGCTCTATAAATCAATCAATCAATCAATCAATCAATCAACTAAGGAGCCTCCTTGGACTAACAAATTACAGCAGAAAGTTCATTGAGGATTACGCAAAGATCACAAGACCCCTGATCCATCTTTTGAAGGGTGGGGTCAAGTGGGAGTGGGGTCCAGAACAAGCAGAGGCAGTAAGACAACTCCAAAGAAGCCTCTCACAAGTGCCTTGCCTAGCTTAACCTGTCAAAAACAAAGAGTACTTCTTGGAGACAGGGTTCTCAAATACATGCTTGACTACAGTATTATATCAAAAGCATGACACGGTCAATTAAGTAATCTCCTATGTGAGTAAGACTTTATCCTCTGTGGAGGAAAAATTCAATGATTGTGAGAAGGCACTCCTGGCAACGGTATGGGCATTGAAGAATTACCACCTGTTTATCAAGGGGGAGCGCATCATAGTGGAGACTCCACACCAACCTTTTCAATATCTTCAAAGTGACAGAATCTGGGCCGGAAATGTGAGTAATTCCCAAACTACTTCCTGGATTCTGTCAATGCAAGGCTTTCCTGTGGAGGTCAGATATGGCCAAAACAAGAAGAGTCCCCTCGCGCAAGGTCTGGCTGGCTTGAATGATTGTGCCAGAAAAAACTGTCTGGAGGATGAAAGTCTTAAAATCAAGGACATCATGGAGGCATACCTTAATTCCCCACACAAAGTCTATGAAGAAGACCAGTGTGAGGGAATGCCCACTGTCTATGTGGATGGGTGCTCCTACCATGTTGACAACAACAGGGAAAAGGAACTTGTGGCCGGCTTAGGGAATGCATGGGTGAATGATGCCCCAGAACCCTCTGCTTAGTAGAAAATCGGTCACTGAAGTAGTCAAGTGGCAGAGCTGATGGCTTTGCATCAAGCCATCCTCACTGCTGTCCAACACCAAATCCACAAACTTGTCATAATCACAGACTCAGATTATGTACGGAACGGGTTTGTGGAGCACCTGGTTAATTGGAAAACCAGAGGCATGCTATCTGCTAATAACAAACCATTGAAACACGGAAAATTAATACAAAATATTGATGATCTGGTCACCTCGAATGGGATGACCATCTACTGGAAAAAGATCAAGGGTCATTCTAAAGTAGAAGGACTAGACAAAACTGGAAATGACCTAGCTGATCAGCTGGCCAAAACCAGAGCCATCCAAGGAGATCTACTTGAGATCGAGTCCCTGGTGGGGGAAATCCAGGTCACTGCTATCACTAGGTCCCAGACAAATGCTCACAATGAACTATGAACTGCACAATGGAGTAAGGAGACCCCAGATGCTGATTTGATTACAGATCAAAAAGGGGATCCAATAATTGGTAAGTTTTATCAACACATTGAGGACCCTGAGAACTTTCCCCTGACGGATACCGATTACATTGGGAAAGAGGACCTTGATGAAATGTCCAAAAATGTTCTGAATCCAAGACGGTTTGCTGGTAAGGAGATCCATAGCTGGCCATGACCAGTGGGTGGTCCCTACCTCGTTCCGAAGCATGATGCTAAATCACACCCATGATGCAGCCACAGCCGGTCATCTGGGGTTTCATATGACACTAGAAATCTTGCGAGAGGTTGCATACTGGCCACACATGGGGCAGGACCTCGACCAATAATCGAAGGGGTGTCTTGTGTGTGCACAATTTCAGCCTATATCAATCACACACTGTGCTCCCCTCCAAAAGAGGGGGATGACACTGCCTTGGTCAGATTTACAAGTCGATTTTATCGGACCCGTGATTCGCTCCTCTAGGAGGAACAAGTACATGTTGACCATGACATGCTTGTTCACTAAATGGGTGGAATGTCTCCCGCCCCCAAATTGAAAGGCAGAAACAGCAGCTGCTCTGATGATCAATCACATCTTCTCGCATTTTGGACTACCCCAAACGATTGAGTCAGACCGAGGTAGCCACTTCACTAGCGAAGTGATGACAAAGATGTAGGAGAAACTTGGGGTCAAAAGGAAACTGCACATTGCCTACTGGTACCCTCTAGTGGTGGAGTTGAGAGATACAACAAAACTATTGTGAGCATATTAAAAAAGTTTGTGGCAGATTCTGGGCCAAGTTGGGACATTCGATTACCCCTTGTCCTGATGGCCATCAGATCTACCCCTTCTTCTGCAACAAAAATGTCTCCATTTGAGCTGATGACTGGACGAAGGATGGTGCTTCCCCAGCATCTGCTCTACAGAACCCAAGAGCAGACCTTGATAAATGCCTCCACAACATGTTGAGAATCTGAGAAAACACCTTCAACATGCTTTTGCCTATGCTCAGCGGAATCTAGAAAGATCTGCAGACAGTATGAAGACCCACTATGACCTTATGACAACTAAAAAAGAATACCAAGTAGGAGACCGGGTCTATTTGTACAGTTTCCAAAGGAACCAAGCCAAACAGTGCAAATTGGGGTCCTTTTGAAATTGTAGACAGAATCTCACCAGTCACCTACAAAATCCGCAACCCCAAGGGCAGTTTGGCAGAAGGGGAAGACAAGTGGGTCCACATAAACCAGCTGAAGAGTTGCCATCCTAGGCATACTTTGCGGCAAATATAGGAGCCAACCGAAAACACAGAGGGGGACATTCCGGATACCTAGAAGAATCAAACTGTTAAAACCATTAGTAAATACAGGCGGGGAATATTGTAAATTGTATTTCAATGTATGCATCTGCCCCACTACATGAGTAGTAGTGTGGAAATTTTCATAACCATGCTCTGTTCTGTCTCATAGCTCTGGAACCAAGAATTTCTAAGTACCAAGGAGGACCACTTGGGACCGGGAGGAAAGATCCAAGGAGCCCAGAGTATCGCTCCATACTCCCATCCAGAACCGGCGAGGAGAGCATGTCGATCCATCACTGATGGGAGAAGCAGACGACTTTCTCCACCTGGACCAAAGAAAGAAAGAAAGAACATCCCAATCTCTTGACTTCCCCTTGACGGGTGGTCAAACTCAAGTCGTGAGGGGGGCTCTGTGGGATATTTGAACCCACTTCTGCACTGATATGCTTCAGCATTGTGTTATGATGGTGCCAGAAATAGCAAAATGGCCGCAAAACCCTTGTGCGCGCCAAAACCTCTGAAAATCGCGCTTTGCAAAGCACAAAAAGATGGTTGCCCAATCTGCCACGTATGTTGTCAGTGGTGGAACAGAGATCTCACTCCTGGAATATGTCACTGGGCTCCACAACAAGTAAAAATGGAATACAGAAGGAACAAGCAGTGCTTTGCTAAAGGAAACCCAAAATCTTGCTTTAAATCCCTTTTTCAGTGTTGCTGAAACTGCAGAATGCCGGTACAAAACACCCTCAAACATCCAAAATTCTTGCTGGGTGCTACAAGCATTGTGAACTTGGGAGGTCCTGAAAAGCTGAAAGCATAGAGGGACTTCCACAGCAAAAGTGGCCTGTCTGTGGATGTCAAAAATCTCTGTGCAGCAGAGGGCTGCTGGGATGACAGCTGGCAGGAGCCTGCCTGATTAAACTTTAAACATGTATAAACTGAAATCAAATGATTGCAATCTAAGTGGCCTGTTGCTGATAGTAACCCATCTTGTAATTGTTTTGATCCCATGGTTTAAAATCTTGAATGAGAATTCTAGCTGCTATTTGAAATCACAAATTTGTTTTAAGCTAAGGAAAAATGCAACAGAATTAACAATTAAATCAAACCTGGCTAAAGCTAACCAGACTAGAATAACAGGTTTCCTCACAGAGGCCTTTACCTCCAGCAGGAAATCACACCAAAGCAATAATTATAGGGTTTGGAAAGAACCTGGTCTACAGAGGCATGAGGAACAATGAACAGCTGATGCTGAGGAAATGCAGGGTGTGAGCACAGTCGTAAATGGCCTCTGACAAGAGCAAACAGGGAGGAGATTGCTCCTGAATGCAGGGAGACAGAAAGAGGCGGACCCGAACAACCATCTATGGCTGAACATTAACAAAGAACACTTTTTTTTAAAAAGACTTATGATTTGCCAGTTAAAATTGTGAAAAATATAAAAGTAACAGATTTGTGAATCTAAATTTTGGCATCACGTTTCAAGAGGTGAAAAAATTGTGTGACATGTTCTGGAAAGAAACGGCAGGAAATGTGATTTTACACAAAATGTATTTCTGCTAGAAGTATGAAACTTTATGCACGTATGCCCATGTTAAACGTGCACACGTGTAAAAATGTGCTTTTAAATTGGACATTGTGTTCCTGATGAAAAGGGCAAAATTCTGTGAAAAGCTGAGACAAGATCCCACAGCTATGGGGTTTTGAGGGATAGCTGCCATGGAAAATATGTAATCTGTATATGTGATTCCTATAGAGGTTGCACATGTGTAAATATGTATGGTGCCAAAAGTAGATTTTGTGTTCAAGGGGCTAGGGGTGGATTCTCAGCCTCATAAAATCACGCCATAAAGGTGACACACTGTTTCTCTCCTCCTATCAAGGCAGAGAGGAGACTCTGACTCAATCGCCTGTCAAAGGGGCGAGCTTAGAATAAACCAGCCCATACAACCCTTTATCATAGCATAAATAGAGACAGCTCACCACTCAAACAGACAGACAGATTCACTCACTATCCTGATACTGGCGGAGCACCCTACTGCTGAACTCTACATCTTCCTTGCTCCAGACTCCAGAAACTTGGCAAAGCAGAAACCGATTCCAAAGCTGAACCATTTTCAGCTAGGCCTCAAATTCCAGAACCAGAACCCCACAAACCTAAGGGGAAACATCAAAATACAGCCAGGCTGCGCCATACTGCTTGCCTGCTGAAAATAATTATCATCAGAACCAAGAAGGGCAGATCCAATCCAGTCCTGTGCCGTGCTGTGACCAGAGTGCATTGCAGATCCAGGCTAGTCCTGTGCCGTGCTGTGACCAGAGCACCTTGCTGATTGCAGATCCAATCCGATGTGCCAAGGTGTCTGTCCTAGAACCAGATCCCATTCCCTGACCAGAATCCTGACGTACCAGAATGCTGATGGTTCCATTTAAAAACATATCTAGTGAGTATCTATAGATAAAACTGTGTCACTAGCATATGTACCTTGCTTAGGTAATCCCTATCTTAAACCCATCCTATTTTGTATTCAGAACCCGCTTTGTTAGGAGTACTTTTGAATTGTCGGAACTCTCTATCCAATCCCTCCTATCTTCCTCTGTACTAGTATTGTTAAAACTATCTTTGCGCTGATCTTTTCTCATCTGAAGAAGGCGATTCCTTAGCAGGCAGTCTTTCTGATCAAGTGGCTGTGTTTCTGTGAGGTATCGTTTTTTTCAAAGTCATACTCTATTGTGAGAAATCCTTTTGTCATTTTAAAAGTGCATTCCTGTTTTCCATTCTTATGCCTATCTCGAAAAAACGACCTCCACTAAAACTTACATGACTCCCTCAGTTTTCTCCCGTTATTGCGATTATCACGCAGTGAAAAGTTTGAAGCAAATTTCGTTTTTGGGAAAGTCTGACACGTGTAAAACAGCTTTTGATTGCTTCTGACTTGATTTTTAAGATTTCAAATTGTTTCTTGGTATTAAATCATTACTTGTGTTTGTGTGCAACTATCCAAAGCGGCTCCCATACGAATTTATAACAATTTCAGCAATTTTGACCATATTCGGTGTTTTTGCCCAATCCATTCTCAAGATAACTTTAAAAGCCATGCAGACAGTTTGACAGTCCATTCGGTTTTCTCTTGTGTTTGAAAGGGGGGAAAGTGGGATTGATATTCTGTTGAGTTCTGCCATTCCTGAAAACCTGTTCTCTCCTCCTATCACCTTCCATTGCCTATTGGGAGGTTGAGGGGTGTGCAGGGGGTTCCTTTAACCACAATGCTATCTAATCTGCACACACACACAAAAGTATTATTTCTGTGCTGAATTGTTTTCTCACGATCAGTGTTACATCACCCCATTGGTGATTATTGTGTACCCATTAAAACATAGTGTGATTAAATTGTAAACACATAAATAAATATTTTAACTTTGCAAACCAGCCTGATTCCTGGTTTAGTGTGACCGGGAGGGTGGGGGGGGGGGGGTTCCAGGAGAGAGGTGTGATATGAGTGGTATATCATTCAGAATAAGGAACTTTTAGACAAAAATAAATAAGGATTTCAGTTTTGCATTACATGCTAGGCGTTGACTTGGGTGTGTGCCGGATTGAAATCATTTACAGGAGAGAAAAGGGCCCAGTTGAATCTGGGAAGTATGGTCACAGAGGAAGGAGGTCAACCAATTAAGTTTCAGGCCAGTGATGCCAAGGGTGTCACAAAGCCGATAAGTCAGGATGGCATGATTGACCGTATCGAAGGTAGAGGAAAGATCCACAAGGATAAGAATGGATGGAGAGTTAGAATCGAGATTAGAGAGCAAGTCTTCACGGTGTTCTGTACAGCAGTTTCTGTGCCACTTGCTGCTCTGAAGCTAGACTGGTGGTCGTGGAGACAACCAACAGATTCAGTGTGTTGGATCAGTTGAGAGATGACCAGCTTCTCCAGGAGTTTGCCCAGGAGGGGAGTAATCGAGATAGTGCTTGAGGGGTAGCGGGAAGGAGCCAGTGGCAAAGGAGTGATTACAGAAATCAGCCATGGCTGGTTCAAGGGAGCAAATGTTGTCATTGATGGTGCTGGAAGAGTATGGGTGCACCTGTTTGGAGGAGACTTTCATAGAGAGGATTTGTCTAAAGACCTCATCTGGTGCTATGGATGAGCAACAGGAGAGAAGGAGGCAATGGGAAAGGGGGGCCAAGGGTGGCCTGAGAGCAGGAGAGGGAGGAGGCAGAGGATTGGTGAAGAGTGAGGACATGATGTCCTGAGTTTTGGTTAAGAAGTGGGAGGCCAATGAAGTACAGAGTGTCAGGGATGGCAAGGCAGTAGGATTGGCAAGTTCCTTGCCGATTTTAAACAATTTGCCCATGTTGTTAGTGGCCCCAGAGATGGAGGCTTGGATATGGGCCCTCTTCTTCAAGAGAGTATGTATTGCCTTTGGAGCAGGCGGCAGGCCAGTCTGTCAGAGGATGTGCCTGATGCCAGCTCCTTCTTCTCAGCAACTCTGCACTTGCTTTTCAGCAAGGCTAGGTCGGAGTCAAAGCAGGTGTTGCATTGTAATGTGGATCCTCATGACAGGAGCAAGCATGTCCAGGGTTTTGGTGATAGACAGATAAAGATTAGCCAGGGCAGAGTCAGTGTAGGAGTCCGACGTAGGAGTGGGTGAGGGAATGAAAGTGGTGGCAAAGGCAGCAGCTGACCCTCGCTTCATCGGTCGCATGACGGAGAAGGACACTGGCAGCGCAAGCAGAGGCTTAGCTGAGGCACCTAAGTGATCCAGGTGAGAGGACAGGAGAGCATGGTCAGACGAGGAGAGGTGTTGTGAGAGGGTTGAAGATGGGGATGTCTGCGGAGATGAGAGTATCCACGGTATGTCCGATAGAGTGCGTCGGACCGGACGGATGAATGGGAAAGAAAGCCACAGATGCTGCGGAAGAGTCCAGAAGCCAAATCAGGAGAATCAAGGTCAATACTGAAGTCTCGGAGGAGAAGTTGGGAAGTGGATGCAAGAATAGAAGACGAGAGGTCAGAATACTCCAAGAGGAAGAGGGAGACCGGACCAGGGGTCTTGTAGATGGTGATGGGAGTCAATGAGAGGGTTGGAGAGACACCAAGCCTGCAGACGAGGCCTTCAAAGCAAGAATAGGTCTTAATGAGAATTGTAGTAGCAGGGACCCATTCAGGGAAGATTAAGACCACTCCACCTCCAGACCGGTTAGGCTTAGGCTTGGAGAGGATCTTGTAGCCATCAGGGAGGAGTGTGTCAAAAGCAGCGACAGAACTGTCAATAATACATGGAGTCAAATGCAGCTCCAGCTGATCGTTTTTGATAGAGTTATCCAAGTGGGTTTGTGGCCTACTTAATAAAACAGAAAAATCCAAATTAAGGTGTGCTGTATTATTTCAAGTTTAATAGACGTGTAAAAGATGAATTCTCCTCATTCAACACTTGATAGATGTAGCTCTTCAAGTTTACCATTTAATAGTAAGAAGAAATTTGAAGGTATTGTTAGGGTAGTACTGGGGCCGGCAGAGCCATGCGAAGGGTCTGCGTACTCCCAGCTCACAGAAGGCCCTAACTCCTTCACTGGTCCCAAAGAAGTCAAGGTCCACACAGGGTGCAAAGACTTACTGTGGTGTATTATGGAAAATGCACAGAGGTCATATGCTCAGAGCGATCCAGGCCCATCTCATCGTAATCTGGCTAACATGCCAGTTTTGTACATTTGTGACGACATAACCTTTGTAACTCAGCAGGGTCCCTCCCAATACCTATCAGGGTTGAAGATTGGCTCCTGGGTGGTAGTTCCAGTATATGAACCTATAGAAGAGAATTGTTATTGGAGGTTACTGTGTCAGTTGGTTTGCTTGGATCATCCCTGAAAGTTGCTACTTCGTAGTTGTTACATTAGGTGAGCCCTCTGATTGGTCACTAGCCCCCGCCATCTGCCCTCAAAGCCCAGTGTGCTGATTGGTCAGGCTGCGGGCCCCCAAGCCTGGGACTAACTCTATTCCCAACCCGGGAAGCACCTGTTCTCATTACATGTATACTATATGTCAGCAAGGTGCAACTATGTGTCTGTGATTATACAATAGTGTGTAATACACTAATTCCATGAGAGCATTCTATTCCCATCGTACACAGTAGCCGGAGAGTAACAAGTACTGTTGCAAAGAAGCCGCTGTCTAGCTGTGGGACAGCTGCTTGTTCCCAGCCTCTGAGCCTTTGCCCGATACCAGTTCGGCCGAGTCACATGGTAGGAGACCATCTCTTCGGCCCCAATTACTTTGAATTAGCTTGTATTTTGTTCTTTGCAGCAGGTGGTGTCACCTTGGTTCTTGTGTCTGGAATGTCACTAGCAACATCGTGGACTTGGCTGCCTTGCTCTTGCCGTGGCTATTCTGCATGCACAGCATCTTGCGGTTTGAGATCTCCGTGAGACGATCATGGCCTACTATATTTTCCTAAGGCCTGCACGACCCTCTAACAAGTGTTTTCCATAGTGTCCATAGGTTAGTGTATGTCATGTTTGACCAGGTCCCTTGTGTGCTCCTGTCCTTCCGTTGGGTTAATTGCGTGTAAACATCTGCAAGCATATACACAAGCTCTTCTTGCTTCTTGCGTTTCTGCATTGCTGTAATGAGCCTAAGTGGCAAAATAATAAACATGTAGTCAGTATGTATATGTTACCTTCCTCTGACTCATAGGGCTGTACGCGTGTGTTCTTCATGTAGGTTGGTGTGTGGGTGTCCCGAATGTGTGGATTGCACATGTGCTTCCTGTCTAACGCAGCTATGTCATCGTGATGTCTCTAACGACGTGTGCCATGGCGTTTTCGGGTTCATGCCTCTAGTCAAGTCTGTTCATACGGTTGTCTCCAACTCTGTCCTGTGCCTCCTTGTCCACTCTAGGCAAAGTTAGTGTTGTAGCAGGAGCACGTGGTCGGCCGGTAGGGTACCTTTCGCTGTAGTTGTCCATGGCTGGAGCAAGATTTTTTAAGCTCTGCACACTAGATGATCATTTAATGCCCATGCAAACATTTCTTCCCATATTTTCCGTATGGATCGATGTCTAAGGGGTGGTATAATATGGTGAAGTTGTGGGTATGTTTGTGCTAGGTACTCAAGGAATGCATAATAGTAAATTCGGGCGGCCGTGGTCTAGTGTGGGCGGCCATCGGTATAGCGTGAATATATTGATGAGACAACACTTCAAGATAGTCAGTAGAAGGCAGCATCTAGTATCCTATAATCCTTATATCCTAAACTACTTATACAACAACAATCACAGCCGCAACAACTTGCATGTGCGGGGAAAAGAGAGAGAGAGAACATCGAAACAGTGTTAACACAGTGTATTCACTAATGAGATTGTGCGTGCAGTATGGTCAATTCTGTTTAAGCATTTAGATGACCACCAATAGAGGTACTCAATGCAATGGAGAGATGTTTTACAATTTCCAGTACTCTGAGTTTCTTAGTACTGGGGACAATGTTTGTCTTATTGATCAATTTGTACCAAAATTGCATCAGGGATATCAGAGGCTTGTGATACCAGGCCCCTACACAGAGACGGTTCTCCCCAGACAATTTAATCACCTTAGGTTGCTTGCGTTGGCATCTGCTGCACCCCCCTGACAAGACATTCTAGGCCAGTCTGCCCCTCTTTCGAGGTGAGCTGCTATCCCTGCTCAGGTGCTCTGGTGAAGGGTGCATTGGGGATGGAACATAAGGGCCGCTCTATGATGGTGGCATGGCTTGTCGCTCTGGGTGCTTTGCTCTTGGCGCTGCTCCTCCCATGCCTCTTTGGCTACCATGCCCTCCCCTGCCGGCATCCACAAAGGAAGCATACACTCCCTGTATCACACTCAACCTGTAGCAACAAACGGTGGCCACCTATGTCTGCAGACCAGGCCGGCACCCAAACAGCTCACAATTATGGCAGACCAGCCAGTTTGGCTCATAAGCCTCCTAGCAGGCTCTCCACCTACGATTTTGCTTGTTAAAAGTTGTTGATTAGCCCCAGCCATGCACGGCTATCAGAAATGAGGTACTAGTGAAGCACGCTGCCCGGTGCGGGGGAGCAGGAGCAGCACACACCGTGTCCTACAGCAGAGTGTGTAATAGGTATGCTTGCTCAAGATGTTGGCCTGTTGCACCACACATTGTAAGCAGGTCCCAATTATCTGCCAGGGAGCGCCGAATTTAGGGTCGGTGGATTCTGACCGAAGCAGGTGAGCGACCTCCCAGTTAGAATGCAGCTACCCAAGGCAATTCAGCCTAGCTGCACACATACTACTGGTCTCACACAACCTCCACACTAATCCTATTATTAGAAGGCAGCTACCCACTACAAGATTCCGGTCTAGCTGCACACATACTGAGTGTACACACGCACTACTTACCACCCTATTTTTTCACTGACCTGGACAACGGTCCCCAAGGGCGTTAAACCCACAGTGTGTTGAGATCATACCAATGTTGAAAGGCGCAATACAAATGCCCAAAAACATAACATAACATATCTCCATAAAAGTGATTTCACCTGGTAATGCTGAAAAATGTTATGGGCATAGCTTCATGAAAATGATTAACATGGTCAATGCTGACATGTATATGGGTGCAGCTTCATGAAAGTGATTTGCCCTGATAATTCTGGCAAATATTGTGAGTGCAACATCATGCATGAAAGTGATTTGAATGGGAATATTGGCATATAACGAGGGTGCAGAACCATAAAATTGCTTAACAGTGGGAATGCTGGTATATATTCTGGGCGCATATGAAAATAATTTACAGTGGGTGTGCAGGTCTATATTGTGAGTTCAGCATTATGAAATATATTTGCAGTGGGAATGCTGGCATATATCCTGGGTGCATCATTATATATCTGTGCTTTAGTAGCACTGCTGGTTGGCATAATTTGTGGGCTCAATACCATGAACATGTTATAAAATGCTCCTATTTAATGTTGGCGATTAACATCTATTGCATTTGTTACCCTACATAACCAATTGTTATGGATTTGTTCCCTATTTGTTTCAAATTGTGCTCTAAAATTCACCATTTCAACCCATTATTTAAAGATAATTCTCTTGGGAGCACCCCCAAGCCCTTTACTTAGCGTTGCTTGTTACTCCTGGTCACTTGCACTAACTTAGGTAATACATGTATGCACCTTCACTAAAAATGTCCATCATCTGCCACTGACCTGCAATCATTTGGAATGTTGGTGCCCTCACAGGTGCCATCGCCCTCTGTGGCACCAAAATCGGCCTCTGCAGGGGATGACAAGACAGCGGTGACAGGAACAGGAATTTGAAATGAAAGGACAGGGTCTGAACTGGTAAAGAGTGAGGGTGTGGGACCAGAATTGCTGGACCTCCTAATGTTAATCACAGTGTTCAGGATTTAGGACTAGAATCAAGGACCAAGGACCATGTCACTGTGATAAGTAAAGAAGCACATTTCCATGGAACACACCTTCCTTAGGCTGTGCATGCCCTGGCACCCCACCCCCCGATGCGCTAGTACATAAATAATTTGTTCCTACTTGGCATTCATTCTCTGGCAATGTAGGAAATAGATGAAGATGGGAAAATGATTCTACACCAAGTCTGACCTACACTTTCAGTTATCTCTAGGAGCATTCCTTGGATAGTTTTCAGCAGGCTGTAATCATAGCGGGTGTACTGTAGTGCTAGTTCAGGACTCGAACTTGGTTCTATGGCCCCTATGCAGGCTTCTGCTGTATGTACTCTTCTATTGCTCCTATGCGGGTTTCCGCTGTATGTACTCTTCGATTGCCCTATGCAGGCTTCCGCTGTATGCACTCTTCTATTTCCCCTATGCAGGCTTCCGCTGTATGCTCTCTTCTGTTGCCCCTCTGCAGGTTTCCACTGTCTGCACTCTTCTATTGCCCCTTTGCAGGCTTCTGCTGTATGCACTCATCTATTGCTCCTATGCAGGCTTCCGCTGTATGCACTCTTCTATTGCTCCTATGCAGGCTTCTGCTGTATGTACTCTTCTATTGCCCCTATGCAGGCTTCTGCTGTATGCACTCTTCTATGCTGCCTATCGAGGCTTCCGATGTATGTACTCTTCTATTGCCCCAATGCAGGTTTCCGCTGTATGCACTCTTCTATTGCTCCTATGCAGGCTTTGGCTGATATGCACTCTTCTATTGCTCCTATGCAGCTTCCGCTGTATGCACTCTTCTATTGACCCTATGCAGGCTTCCGCTGTATGCACTCTTCTATTGCCCATGTACAGACTCCTATGCAGGCTTACGCTGTATGCACTCTTCCACTGCCCCTATGCAGGCTTCCGCTGTATGCACTCTTCTATTGCTCCTATGCAGGTTTCCGCTGTATGCACTATTCTATTGCCCCTATGCAAGCTTCCACTGTATGCACTCTTTTATTGCTCCTATGCAGGCTTCAGCTGTATGCACTCTTCTATTGCTCCTATGTAGGCTTCTGCTGATATTCAATCTTCTATTGCTTGTATGCAGGCTTACGCTGTCCACACTCTTCTATTGCCCCTATGCAGGCTTTCGCTGTATGCAGTCTTCCTTTGCTCCTATGCAGATTCCACTGTATGCACTCTTCTATTGCCCCTATGCAGGCTTCTGCTGTATGTACTCTTCTATTGCTCCTATAAAGGCTTCCGCTGTATGCACTCTTCTATTGCCCCTATGCAGTCTTCCGCTGTATGCATTCTTCTATTGCTCCTGAGCAGGCATCCGCTGAATGCACTCTTCTATTGCCCCTATACGGGCTTCCGCTATATGCACTCTTCTATTGCTCCTGTGCAGTCTTCCATTGTATGCAATCTTCTATTGGTCCTATGCATCATTCTACTGTATGCAATCTTCTATTGCTCCTATGCAGGATTCCACTGTATGCACTCTTCTATTGCCCCTATGCAGGCTTCCGCTGTATGCACTCTTCTATTGTCCCTATGCAGGCTTCTGCTGTATACACTCTTCTATTGCTTCTATGCAGGCTTCCATTGTATGCACTCTTCTATTCTTCTATTGCTCCTGTGCAGGCTTCCGCTGCATGCACTTTTCTATTGCCCCTAGGCTGGCTTCGGCTGTATTCACTCTTTTATTTCTCCTGTGCAGGCTTCCGCTGTATGTACTGTTCTATTTCTCCGATACAGGCTTCCGCTGTATATACTCCTCTATTGCCCCTATGCAGGCTTCCACTGTTTGCACTCATCTATTGTTCCTATGCAGGCTTCCGCTGTATGCACTCTTCTATTGCCCATATGTAGGCTACTGCTGTATGCACTCTTCTATTGCTCCTATGCCGGCTTCCACTGTATGCACTCTTCTACTGCTCCTATGCAGGCTTCCGCTGTATGCACTTTTCTATCGCCCATATGCAGGTCTCCGCTGTATGCGCTCTTCTATTGCTCCTATGCAGACTTCCGCTGTATGCACTCTTCTTTTGCCCATATGCAGGCTTCCGCTGTTTTCATTCTTCTATTGCTCATGTGCAGGCTTCTGCTGTATACAATCTTCTATTGCTCCTATGCATACTTCTGCTGTATGCACTCTTCAATTGCCCCATGCAGGCTTCCACTGTATGCACCCATCTATTGCTTCTATGGAGGCTTCCGCTGTATGCACTCGTCTATTGCTTCTATGCAGGCTTTCGCTGTATGCACTCGTCTATTGTTCTATTGCTCCTATGCAGGCTTCCGCTGTATGCACTCTTCTATTGCTCCTGTGTAGGTATCCGCTCTATTCACTCTCCTATTGCTCCTATGCAGGCTTCCGCTGCATGCACTTTTCTATTGCCCCTAGGCTGGCTTCGGCTGTATTCACTCTTTTATTTCTCCTGTGCAGGCTTCCTCTGTATGTACTGTTCTATTTCTCCGATACAGGCTTCCGCTGTATATACTCCTCTATTGCCCCTATGCAGGCTTCCACTGTTTGCACTCATCTATTGTTCCTATGCAGGCTTCCGCTGTATGCACTCTTCTATTGCCCATATGTAGGCTACTGCTGTATGCACTCTTCTATTGCTCCTATGCCGGCTTCCACTGTATGCACTCTTCTACTGCTCCTATGCAGGCTTCCACTGTATGCACTCTTCTATCGCCCATATGCAGGTCTCCGCTGTATGCACTCTTCTATTGCTCCTATGCAGACTTCCGCTGTATGCACTCCTCTATTGCCCCTATGCAGGCTTCCGCTGTTTTCATTCTTCTATTGCTCATGTGCAGGCTTCTGCTGTATGCACTCTTCAATTGCCCCATGCAGGCTTCCACTGTATGCACCCATCTATTGCTTCTATGGAGGCTTCCGCTGTATGCACTCGTCTATTGCTTCTATGCAGGCTTTCGCTGTATGCACTCTTCTATTGTTCTATTGCTCCTATGCAGGCTTCTCCTGTGTGCACTCTTCTATTGCCCCTATGCAGACTTCCGCTGTATGCACTCTTCTATTCTTCTATTGCTCCTATGCAGGCTTCCGCTGTATGCACTCTTCTATTGCTCCTGTGCAGGTATCCGCTCTATTCACTCTCCTATTGCTCCTATGCAGGCTTCCTCTATATGCAATCTTCTAGTTCTCCTATGCAGAATTCCGCTGTATGCACTCTTCTATTGCCCCTATGCAGGCATCCGCTGTATGCACTCTTCTATTGCTTCTATACAGGCTTCCGCTGTATGCACTCTTCCATTCTTCTATTGCTCCTGTGCAGGCATCCGCTGCATGCACTCTTCTCTTGCCCCTATGCGGGCTTCCGCTATATGCACTCTTCTATTGCTCCTGTTCCGGCTTCCACTGTATGCAATCTTCTATTGGTCCTATGCAGCATTCTACTGTATGCAATCTTCTATTGCTCCAATGCAGGATTCCACTGTATGCTCTCTTCTATTGCCGCTATGCAGGCTTCTGCTGTATGCACTCTTCTATTGCTTCTATGCAGGCTTCCATTGTATGCACTCTTCTATTGCCCCTATGCAGGATTCCACTGTATGCACTCTTCTATTCTTCTATTGCTTCTGTGCAGGCTTCCGCTGCATGCACTCTTCTATTGCCCCTATGCATGCTTCCGCTGTATTCACTCTTCTATTGCTCCTGTGCAGGCTTCCGCTGTATGCACTGTTCTATTGCTCCGATACAGACTTCCGCTGTATACACTCTTCTATTACCCCTATGCAGGCTTCCACTCTTTGCACTCATCTATTGCTCCTATGCAGGCTTCCGCTGTACGCACTCTACTATTGCCCCTATGTAGGCTTCCGCTGTATGCACTCTTCTATTGCTCCTATGCAGGCTTCTGCTGTATGCACTCTTCTATCGCCCCTATGCAGGCCTCCGCTGTATGCACTCTTCTATTGCTCCTATGCAGACTTCCGCTGTATGCACTCTTCTTTTGCCAATATGCAGGCTTCCGCTGTAAGTACTCTTCTATTGCCCCTATGCAGGCTTCTGCTGTATGCACTCTTCTATTGCTCCTATGCAGGCTTCCGCTGTTTTCATTCTTCTATTGCTCATGTGCAGGCTTCTGCTGTATGCAATCTTCTATTGCTCCTATGCAGACTTCCGCTGTATGCACTCTTCAGTTGCCCCATGCAGGCTTCCACTGTATGCAATCTTCTATTGCTTCTATGGAGGCTTCCACTGTATGCACTCTTCTATTCTTCTATTGCTCCTATGCAGGCTTCCCCTGTATGCACTCTTCTATTGCCCATATGCAGACCTCCGCTGTATGCACTCTTCTATTCTACTATTGCTCCTATGCAGGCTTCCCCTGTATGTACTCTTCTATTGCCCTATTCAGGCTTCTGCTGTATGCACTCTTCTATTGCTCCTGTGCAGGCTTCCATTGTATGGAATCTTCTATTGCTCCTATGCAGGATTCTGCTGTAGGCAATCTTCTATTGCTCCTTTGCAGGATTCCGCTGTATGCACACTTCTATTGCTCCGATGCAGGCTTCTGCTGTATACACTCTTCTATTGTCCCTATGCAGGCTTCCGCTGTATGAGCTCTTCTATTGCTCCTAAGCAGGCTTCCACTGTATGCACTCTTCTATTGCCCCAATGGAGGCCTCGACTGTATGCACTCTTCTATTGCTCCGATGTAGGCTTCTGCTGTATGCACGCTTCTATTTCCCCGATGCAGGCTTCCTCTGTATGCACTCTTGTATCGCTCCTATGCCGGCTTCCGCTGTATGTACTCTTCTATTGCTTCTATGCAGGCTCCCGCCATATGCACTCTTCTATTGCCACTATGCAGGCTTCCGCTGTATGCACTCTTCTATCGCCCCTATGCAGGCCTCCGCTGTATGCACTCTTCTATTGCTCCCATGCAGACTTCCGCTGTATGCACTCTTCTATTGCTCCCATGCAGGCTTCCGCTGTATGCACTCTTCTATTGCCCCTATGCAGGCGTCCGCTATATGCACTCTTCTATTGCCCCAATGCAGGCTTTCACTGTATGCACTCTTGTATTCCTCTATTGCACCTATGCAGGCTTCCCCTGTATGCACTCTTCTATTGCCCCTATGCAGGCTTCTGCTGTATGCAATCTTCTATTGCTCCTATGCAGACTTCCGCTGTATGCACTCTTCAGTTGCCCCATGCAGGCTTCCACTGTATGCAATCTTCTATTGCTTCTATGGAGGCTTCCACTGTATGCACTCTTCTATTCTTCTATTGCTCCTATGCAGGCTTCCGCTGTATGCACTCTTCTATTGCCCATATGCAGACCTCCGCTGTATGCACTCTTCTATTCTACTATTGCTCCTATGCAGGCTTCCCCTGTATGTACTCTTCTATTGCCCTATTCAGGCTTCTGCTGTATGCACTCTTCTATTGCTCCTATGCAGGCTTCCATTGTATGGAATCTTCTATTGCTCCTATGCAGGATTCTGCTGTAGGCAATCTTCTATTGCTCCTTTGCAGGATTCCGCTGTATGCACACTTCTATTGCTCCGATGTAGGCTTCTGCTGTATACACTCTTCTATTGTCCCTATGCAGGCTTCCGCTGTATGCGCTCTTCTATTGCTCCTAAGCAGGCTTCCACTGTATGCACTCTTCTATTGCCCCAATGCAGGCCTCTACTGTATGCACTCTTCTATTGCTCCGATGTAGGCTTCCGCTGTATGCACGCTTCTATTTCCCCGATGCAGGCTTCCTCTGTATGCACTCTTGTATCGCTCCTATGCCGGCTTCCGCTGTATGTACTCTTCTATTGCTTCTATGCAGGCTCCCGCCATATGAACTCTTCTATTGCCACTATGCAGGCTTCCGCTGTATGCACTCTTCTATCGCCCCTATGCAGGCCTCCGCTGTATGCACTCTTCTATTGCTCCCATGCAGACTTCCGCTGTATGCACTCTTCTATTGCTCCCATGCAGGCTTCCGCTGTATGCACTCTTCTATTGCCCCTATGCAGGCGTCCGCTATATGCACTCTTCTATTGCCCCAATGCAGGCTTTCACTGTATGCACTCTTATATTCCTCTATTGCACCTATGCAGGTTTCCCCTGTATGCACTCTTCTATTGCCCCTATGCAGGCTTCCGCTGTATGCACTCTTTTAGTCTTCTATTGCTCCTATGCAGGCTTCCCCTGTATGCACTCTTCTATTGCCCCTATGCAGGCTTCCGCTGTATGCACTGTTCTATTGCTCCTGTGCAGGCTTCCACTGTATGCAATCTTCGATTGCTCCTATGCAGGATTCTGCTGTATGCAATCTTATATTGCTCCTTTGCAGGATTCCGCTGTATGCACTCTTCTATTGCTCCAATGCAGGCTTCTGCTGTATACACTCTTCTATTGCCCCTATGCAGGCTTCCGCTGTATGCACTCTTCTATTGCTCCTAAGCAGGCTTCCACTGTATGCACTCTTCTACTGCTCCCATGCAGGCTTCAGCTGTATGCACTCTTCTATAACTCCCATGCAGACCTACGCTGTATGCACTCTTCTATTGCTCCTATGCAGGCTTCTGCTGTATGTACTCTTCAATTGCCCCTATGCAGGCGCCCGCTGTATGCACTCTTCTATTGCCCCAATGCAGGCTTTCATTGTATGCACTCTTATATTCTTCTATTGCTCATGTGCAGGCTTCCCTTGTATGCACTCTTCTATTGCCCGTATGCAGGCTTCTGCTGTATGCACTCTTCTATTCTTCTATTGCTCCTATGCAGGCTTCCGCTGTATGCACTCTTCTATTGCCCATATGTAGGCTACTGCTGTATGCACTCTTCTATTGCTCCTATGCCGGCTTCCATTGTATGCACTCTTCTACTGCTCCTATGCAGGCTTCCGCTGTTTGCACTCTTCCATCGCCCATATGCAGGCCTCCGCTGTATGCACTCTTCTATTGCTCCTATGTAGACTTCCGCTGTATGCACTCTTCTTTTGCCCATATGCAGGCTTCCGCTGTTTTCATTCTTCTATTGCTCATGTGCAGGCTTTTGCTGTATGCAATCTTCTATTGCTCCTATGCAGACTTCTGCTGTATGCAGTCTTCAATTGCCCCATGCAGGCTTCCACTGTATGCACCCATCTATTGCTTCTATGGAGGCTTCCGCTGTATGCACTCGTCTATTGCTCCTATGCAGGCTTCTCCTGTATGCACTCTTCTATTGCCCCTATGCATACTTCCGCTGTATGCACTCTTCTATTCTTCTATTGCTCCTATGCAGGCTTCCGCTGTATGCACTCTTTTATTGCTCCTGTGCAGGTGTCTGCTCTATTCACTCTTCTATTGCTCCTATGCAGGCTGCCTCTATATGCACTCTTCTATTGCTCCTGTGCAGGCTTCCACTGTATGCAATCTTCTAGTTCTCCTATGCAGAATTCCGCTGTATGCACTCTTCTATTGCCCCTATGCAGGCTTCCGCTGTATGCACTGTTCTATTGCTTCTATACAGGCTTCCGCTGTATGCACTCTTCTATTCTTCTATTGCTCCTGTGCAGGCATCCGCTGCATGAACTCTTCTCTTGTCCCTATGCGGGCTACCGCTATATTCACTCTTCTATTGCTCATGTTCTGGCTTCCACTGTATGCAATCTTCTATTGGTCCTATGCAGCATTCTACTGTATGCAATCTTCTATTGCTCCTATGCAGGATTGCACTGTATGCGCTCTTCTATTGCCGCTATGCAGGCTTCCGCTGTATGCACTCTTCTATTGCTTCTATGCAGGCTTCCATTGTATGCACTCTTCTATTGCCCCGATGCAGGATTCCACTGTATGCACTCTTCTATTCTTCTATTGCTTCTGTGCAGGCTTCAGCTGCATGCACTCTTCTATTGCCCCTATGCAGGCTTCCGCTGAATTCACTCTTCTATTGCTCCTGTGCAGGCTTCAGCTGCATGCACTCTTCTATTGCCCCTATGCAGGCTTCCGCTGAATTCACTCTTCTATTGCCCCTATGCAGGCTTCCACTCTTTGCACTCATCTATTGCTTCTATGCAGGCTTCCGCTGTATGCACTCTACTATTGCCCCTATGTAGGCTTCCGCTGTATGCACTCTTCTATTGCTCCTATGCAGGCTTCTGCTGTATGCACTCTTCTATCGCCCCTATGCAGGCCTACGCTGTATGCACTCTTCTATTGCTTCTATGGAGGCTTCCGCCGTATGCACTCTTCTATTCTTCTATTGCTCCTATGCAGGCTTCCCCTGTATGCACTCTTCTATTGCCCATATGCAGACCTCCGCTGTATGCACTCTTCTATTCTACTATTGCTCCTATGCAGGCTTCCCCTGTATGTACTCTTCTATTGCCCCTATTCAGGCTTCTGCTGTATGCACTCTTATATTACTCCTGTGCAGGTTTCCATTGTATGGAATCTTCTATTGCTCCTATGCAGGATTCTGCTGTATGCAATCTTCTATTGCTCCTTTGCAGGATTCCGCTGTATGCACACTTCTATTGCTCCGATGCAGGCTTCTGCTTTATACACTCTTCTATTGCCCCTATGCAGGCTTCCGCTGTATGCGCTCTTCTATTGCTCCTAAGCAGGCTTCCACTGTATGCACTCTTCTATTGCCCCAATGCAGGCCTCTACTGTATGCACTCTTCTATTGCTCCGATGTAGGCATCCGCTGTATGCACTCTTCTATTTCCCTGATGCAGGCTTCCTCTGTATGCACTCTTGTATCGCTCCTATGCAGGCTTCCGCTGTATGTACTCTTCTATTGCTTCTATGCAGGCTCCCACCATATGCACTCTTCTATTGCCACTGTGCAGGCTTCCGCTGTATGCACTCTTCTATCGCCCCTATGCAGGCCTCCGCTGTATGCACTCTTCTATTGCTCCCATGCAGACTTCCGCTGTATGCACTCTTCTTTTGCCCATATGCAGGCTTCCGCTGTATGCACTCTTCTATTGCCCCTATGCAGGCGTCCGCTGTCTGCACTCTTCTATTGCCCCAATGCAGGCTTTCACTGTATGCACTCTTACATTCCTCTATTGCTCCTATGCAGGCTTCCCCTGTATGCACTCTTCTATTGCCCCTATGCAGGCTTCTGCTGTATGCACTCTTCTAGTCTTCTATTGCTCCTATGCAGGCTTCCCCTGTATGCACTCTTCTATTGCCCCTAAGCAGGCTTCCGCTGTATGCACTGTTCTATTGCTCCTGTGCAGGCTTCCACTGTATGCAATCTTCTCTTGCTCCTTTGCAGGATTCTGCTGTATGCAATCTTATGTTGCTCCTTTGCAGGATTCCGCTGTATGCACTCTTCTATTGCTCCAATGCAGGCTTCTGCTGTATACACTCTTCTATTGCCCCTATGCAGGCTTCCGCTGTATGCACTCTTCTATTGCTCCTAAGAAGGGTTCCACTGTATGCACTCTTCTACTGCTCCCATGCAGGCTTCCGCTGTATGCACTCTTCTATAACTCCCATGCAGACCTCCGCTGTATGATCTCTTCTATTGCTCCTATGCAGGCTTCTGCTGTATGTACTCTTCTATTGCCCCTATGCAGGCGCCCGCTGTATGCACTCTTCTATTGCCCCAATGCAGGCTTTGATTGTATGTACTCTTATATTCTTCTATTGCTCCTGTGCAGGCTTCCCCTGTATGCACTCTTCTATTGCCCGTATGCAGGCTTCTGCTGTATGCACTCTTCTATTCTTCTATTGCTCCTATGCAGGCTTCCGCTGTATGCACTCTTCTATTGCCCATATGTAGGCTACTGCTGTATGCACTCTTCTATTGCTCCTATGCCGGCTTCCACTGTATGCACTCTTCTACTGCTCCTATGCAGGCTTCCGCTGTATGCACTCTTCCATCGCCCATATGCAGGCCTCCGCTGTATGCACTCTTCTATTGCTCCTATGCAGACTTCCGCTGTATGCACTCTTCTTTTGCCCATATGCAGGCTTCCGCTGTTTTCATTCTTCTATTGCTCATGTGCAGGCTTCTGCTGTATGCAATCTTCTATTGCTCCTATGAAGACTTCTGCTGTATGCACTCTTCAATTGCCCCATGCAGGCTTCCACTGTATGCACCCATCTATTGCTTCTATGGAGGCTTCCGCTGTATGCACTCGTCTATTGCTCCTATGCAGGCTTTCGCTGTATGCACTCTTCTATTGTTCTATTGCTCCTATGCAGGCTTCTCCTGTATGCACTCTTCTATTGCCCCTATGCAGACTTCCGCTGTATGCACTCTTCTATTGCTCCTGTGCAGGTGTCCACTCTATTCACTCTTCTATTGCTCCTGTGCAGGCTTCCACTGTATGCAATCTTCTAGTTCTCCTATGCAGAATTCCGCTGTATGCACTCTTCTATTGCCCCTATGCAGGCTTCCGCTGTATGCACTCTTCTATTGCTTCTATACAGGCTTCCGCTGTATGCACTCTTCTATTCTTCTATTGCTCCTGTGCAGGCATCCGCTGCATGCACTCTTCTCTTGCCCCTATGCGGGCTTCCGCTATATGCACTCTTCTATTGCTCCTGTTCCGGCTTCCACTGTATGCAATCTTCTATTGGTCCTATGCAGCATTCTACTGTATGCAATCTTCTATTGCTCCTATGCAGGATTGCACTGTATGCGCTCTTCTATTGCCGCTATGCAGGCTTCCGCTGTATGCACTCTTCTATTGCTTCTATGCAGGCTTCCATTGTATGCACTCTTCTATTGCCCCTATGCAGGATTCCACTGTATGCACTCTTCTATTCTTCTATTGCTTCTGTGCAGGCTTCAGCTGCATGCACTCTTCTATTGCCCCTATGCAGGCTTCCGCTGTATTCACTCTTCTATTGCTCCTGTGCAGGCTTCCGCTGTATGCACTGTTCTATTGCTCCGATACAGACTTCCGCTGTATACACTCTTCTATTTCCCCTATGCAGGCTTCCACTCTTTGCACTCATCTATTGCTCCTATGCAGGCTTCCGCTGTACGCACTCTACTATTGCCCCTATGTAGGCTTCCGCTGTATGCACTCTTCTATTGCTCCTATGCAGGCTTCTGCTGCATGCACTCTTCTATTGCCCCTATGCAGGCCTCCGCTGTATGCACTCTTCTATTGCTCCTATGCAGACTTCCGCTGTATGCACTCTTCTTTTGCCAATATGCAGGCTTCCGCTGTAAGTACTCTTCTATTGCCCCTATGCAGGCTTCTGCTGTATGCACGCTTCTATTGCTCCTATGCAGGCTTCCGCTGTTTTCATTCTTCTATTGCTCATGTGCAGGCTTCTGCTGTATGCAATCTCCTATTGCTCCTATGCAGACTTCCGCTGTATGCACTCTTCAGTTGCCCCTATGCAGGCTTCCTCTGTATGCGCTCTTCTATTGCTCCTAAGCAGTCTTCCACTATATGCACTCTTCTATTCTTCTATTGCTCCTATGCAGGCTTCCGCTGTATGCAATCTTCTATTGCCCATATGTAGGCTACTGCTGTATGCACTCTTCTATTGCTCCTATGCCGGCTTCCACTGTATGCACTCTTCTACTGCTCCTATGCAGGCTTCCGCTGTATGCACTCTTCGTTCGCCCATATGCAGGCCTCCGCTGTATGCACTCTTATATTGCTCCTATGCAGACTTCCGCTGTATGCACTCTTCTTTTGCCCATATGCAGGCTTCCACTGTTTTCATTCTTCTATTGCTCATGTGCAGGCTTCTGCTGTATGCAATCTTCTATTGCTCCTATGCAGACTTCTGCTGTATGCACTCTTCAATTGCCCCATGCAGGCTTCCACTGTATGCACCCATCTATTGCTTCTATGGAGGCTTCCGCTGTATGCACTCGTCTATTGCTCCTATGCAGGTTTTCGCTGTATGCACTCTTCTATTGTTCTATTGCTCCTATGCAGGCTTCTCCTGTATGCACTCTTCTATTGCCCCTATGCAGACTTCCGCTGTATGCACTCTTCTATTCTTCTATTGCTCCTATGCAGGCTTCCGCTGTATGCACTCTTCTATTGCTCCTGTGCAGGTGTCCGCTCTATTCATTCTTCTATTGCTCCTATGCAGGCTTCCTCAATATGCACTCTTCTATTGCTCCTGTGCAGGCTTCCACTGTATGCAATCTTCTAGTTCTCCTACGCAGAATTACGCTGTATGCACTCTTCTATTGCCCCTATGCAGGCTTCCGCTGTATGCACTCTTCTATTGCTTCTATACAGGCTTCCGCTGTATGCACTCTTCTATTCTTCTATTGCTCCTGTGCAGGCATCCGCTGCATGCACTCTTCTCTTGCCCCTATGCGGGCTTCCACTATATGCACTCTTCTATTGCTCCTGTTCCGGCTTCCACTGTATGCAATCTTCTATTGGTCCTATGCAGCATTCTACTGTATGCAATCTTCTATTGCTCCTATGCAGGATTGCACTGTATGCCCTCTTCTATTGCCGCTATGCAGGCTTCCGCTGTATGCACTCTTCTATTGCTTCTATGCAGGCTTCCATTGTATGCACTCTTCTATTGCCCCTATGCAGGATTCCACTGTATGCACTCTTCTATTCTTCTATTGCTTCTGTGCAGGCTTCAGCTGCATGCACTGTTCTATTGCCCCTATGCAGGCTTCCACTGTATGCACCCATCTATTGCTTCTATGGAGGCTTCCGCTGTATGCACTCGTCTATTGCTCCTATGCAGGCTTTCGCTGTATGCACTCTTCTATTGTTCTATTGCTCCTATGCAGGCTTCTCCTGTATGCACTCTTCTATTGCCCCTATGCAGACTTCCGCTGTATGCACTCTTCTATTGCTCCTGTGCAGGTGTCCGCTCTATTCACTCTTCTATTGCTCCTGTGCAGGCTTCCACTGTATGCAATCTTCTAGTTCTCCTATGCAGAATTCCGCTGTATGCACTCTTCTATTGCCCCTATGAAGGCTTCCGCTGTAAGCACTCTTCTATTGCTTCTATACAGGCTTCCGCTGTATGCACTCTTCTATTCTTCTATTGCTCCTGTGCAGGCATCCGCTGCATGCACTCTTCTCTTGCCCCTATGCGGGCTTCCGCTATATGCACTCTTCTATTGCTCCTGTTCCGGCTTCCACTGTATGCAATCTTCTATTGGTCCTATGCAGCATTCTACTGTATGCAATCTTCTATTGCTCCTATGCAGGATTGCACTGTATGCGCTCTTCTATTGCCGCTATGCAGGCTTCCGCTGTATGCACTCTTCTATTGCTTCTATGCAGGCTTCCATTGTATGCACTCTTCTATTGCCCCTATGCAGGATTCCACTGTATGCACTCTTCTATTCTTCTATTGCTTCTGTGCAGGCTTCAGCTGCATGCACTCTTCTATTGCCCCTATGCAGGCTTCCGCTGTATTCACTCTTCTATTGCTCCTGTGCAGGCTTCCGCTGTATGCACTGTTCTATTGCTCCGATACAGACTTCCGCTGTATACACTCTTCTATTTCCCCTATGCAGGCTTCCACTCTTTGCACTCATCTATTGCTCCTATGCAGGCTTCCGCTGTACGCACTCTACTATTGCCCCTATGTAGGCTTCCGCTGTATGCACTCTTCTATTGCTCCTATGCAGGCTTCTGCTGCATGCACTCTTCTATTGCCCCTATGCAGGCCTCCGCTGTATGCACTCTTCTATTGCTCCTATGCAGACTTCCGCTGTATGCACTCTTCTTTTGCCAATATGCAGGCTTCCGCTGTAAGTACTCTTCTATTGCCCCTATGCAGGCTTCTGCTGTATGCACTCTTCTATTGCTCCTATGCAGGCTTCCGCTGTTTTCATTCTTCTATTGCTCATGTGCAGGCTTCTGCTGTATGCAATCTCCTATTGCTCCTATGCAGACTTCCGCTGTATGCACTCTTCAGTTGCCCCTATGCAGGCTTCCTCTGTATGCGCTCTTCTATTGCTCCTAAGCAGTCTTCCACTATATGCACTCTTCTATTCTTCTATTGCTCCTATGCAGGCTTCCGCTGTATGCAATCTTCTATTGCCCATATGTAGGCTACTGCTGTATGTACTCTTCTATTGCTCCTATGCCGGCTTCCACTGTATGCACTCTTCTACTGCTCCTATGCAGGCTTCCGCTGTATGCACTCTTCCATCGCCCATATGCAGGCCTCCGCTGTATGCACTCTTATATTGCTCCTATGCAGACTTCCGCTGTATGCACTCTTCTTTTGCCCATATGCAGGCTTCCACTGTTTTCATTCTTCTATTGCTCATGTGCAGGCTTCTGCTGTATGCAATCTTCTATTGCTCCTATGCAGACTTCTGCTGTATGCACTCTTCAATTGCCCCATGCAGGCTTCCACTGTATGCACCCATCTATTGCTTCTATGGAGGCTTCCGCTGTATGCACTCGTCTATTGCTCCTATGCAGGTTTTCGCTGTATGCACTCTTCTATTGTTCTATTGCTCCTATGCAGGCTTCTCCTGTATGCACTCTTCTATTGCCCCTATGCAGACTTCCGCTGTATGCACTCTTCTATTCTTCTATTGCTCCTATGCAGGCTTCCGCTGTATGCACTCTTCTATTGCTCCTGTGCAGGTGTCCGCTCTATTCATTCTTCTATTGCTCCTATGCAGGCTTCCTCAATATGCACTCTTCTATTGCTCCTGTGCAGGCTTCCACTGTATGCAATCTTCTAGTTCTCCTACGCAGAATTACGCTGTATGCACTCTTCTATTGCCCCTATGCAGGCTTCCGCTGTATGCACTCTTCTAGTGCTTCTATACAGGCTTCCGCTGTATGCACTCTTCTATTCTTCTATTGCTCCTGTGCAGGCATCCGCTGCATGCACTCTTCTCTTGCCCCTATGCGGGCTTCCACTATATGCACTCTTCTATTGCTCCTGTTCCGGCTTCCACTGTATGCAATCTTCTATTGGTCCTATGCAGCATTCTACTGTATGCAATCTTCTATTGCTCCTATGCAGGATTGCACTGTATGCCCTCTTCTATTGCCGCTATGCAGGCTTCCGCTGTATGCACTCTTCTATTGCTTCTATGCAGGCTTCCATTGTATGCACTCTTCTATTGCCCCTATGCAGGATTCCACTGTATGCACTCTTCTATTCTTCTATTGCTTCTGTGCAGGCTTCAGCTGCATGCACTGTTCTATTGCCCCTATGCAGGCTTCCACTGTATGCACCCATCTATTGCTTCTATGGAGGCTTCCGCTGTATGCACTCATCTATTGCTCCTATGCAGGCTTTCGCTGTATGCACTCTTCTATTGTTCTATTGCTCCTATGCAGGCTTCTCCTGAATGCACTCTTCTATTGCCCCTATGCAGACTTCCGCTGTATGCACTCTTCTATTCTTCTATTGCTCCTATGCAGGCTTCCGCTGTATGCACTCTTCTATTGCTCCTGTGCAGGTGTCCGCTCTATTCACTCTTCTATTGCTCCTGTGCAGGCTTCCACTGTATGCAATCTTCTAGTTCTCCTATGCAGAATTCCGCTGTATGCACTCTTCTATTGCCACTATGCAGGCTTCCGCTGTATGCACTCTTCTATTGCTTCTATACAGGCTTCCGCTGTATGCACTCTTCTATTCTTCTATTGCTCCTGTGCAGGCATCCGCTGCATGCACTCTTCTCTTGCCCCTATGCGGGCTTCCGCTATATGCACTCTTCTATTGCTCCTGTTCCGGCTTCCACTGTATGCAATCTTCTATTGGTCCTATGCAGCATTCTACTGTATGCAATCTTCTATTGCTCCTATGCAGGATTGCACTGTATGCGCTCTTCTATTGCCGCTATGCAGGCTTCCGCTGTATGCACTCTTCTATTGCTTCTATGCAGGCTTCCATTGTATGCACTCTTCTATTGCCCCTATGCAGGATTCCACTGTATGCACTCTTCTATTCTTCTATTGCTTCTGTGCAGGCTTTAGCTGCATGCACTCTTCTATTGCCCCTATGCAGGCTTCCGCTGTATTCACTCTTCTATTGCTCCTGTGCAGGCTTCCGCTGTATGCACTGTTCTATTGCTCCGATACAGACTTCCGCTGTATACACTCTTCTATTGCCCCTATGCAGGCTTCCACTCTTTGCACTCATCTATTGCTCCTATGCAGGCTTCCGCTGTACGCACTCTACTATTGCCCCTATATAGGCTTCCGCTGTATGCACTCTTCTATTGCTCCTATGCAGGCTTCTGCTGCATGCACTCTTCTATCGGCCCTATGCAGGCCTCCGCTGTATGCACTCTTCTATTGCTCCTATGCAGACTTCCGCTGTATGCACTCTTCTTTTGCCAATATGCAGGCTTCCGCTGTAAGTACTCTTCTATTGCCCCTATGCAGGCTTCCGCTGTTTTCATTCTTCTATTGCTCATGTGCAGGCTTCTGCTGTATGCAATCTTCTATTGCTCCTATGCAGACTTCCGCTGTATGCACTCTTCAGTTGCCCCTATGCAGGCTTCCTCTGTATGCGCTCTTCTATTGCTCCTAAGCAGGCTTCCACTATATGCACTCTTCTATTCTTCTATTGCTCCTATGCAGGCTTCCGCTGTATGCACTCTTCTATTGCCCATATGTAGGCTACTGCTGTATGCACTCTTCTATTGCTCCTATGCCGGCTTCCACTGTATGCACTCTACTACTGCTCCTATGCAGGCTTCCGCTGTATGCACTCTTCCATCGCCCATATGCAGGCCTCCGCTGTATGCACTCTTCTATTGCTCCTATGCAGACTTCCGCTGTATGCACTCTTCTTTTGCCCATATGCAGGCTTCCACTGTTTTCATTCTCCTATTGCTCATGTGCAGGCTTCTGCTGTATGCAATCTTCTATTGCTCCTATGCAGACTTCTGCTGTATGCACTCTTCAATTGCCCCATGCAGGCTTCCACTGTATGCACCCATCTATTGCTTCTATGGAGGCTTCCGCTGTATGCACTCGTCTATTGCTCCTATGCAGGCTTTCGCTGTATGCACTCTTCTATTGTTCTATTGCTCCTATGCAGGCTTCTCCTGTATGCACTCTTCTATTGCCCCTATGCAGACTTCCGCTGTATGCACTCTTCTATTCTTCTATTGCTCCTATGCAGGCTTCCGCTGTATGCACTCTTCTATTGCTCCTGTGCAGGTGTCCGCTCTATTCACTCTTCTATTGCTCCTATGCAGGCTTCCTCTATATGCACTCTTCTATTGCTCCTGTGCAGGCTTCCACTGTATGCAATCTTCTAGTTCTCCTACGCAGAATTCCGCTGTATGCACTCTTCTATTGCCCCTATGCAGGCTTCCGCTGTATGCACTCTTCTATTGCTTCTATACAGGCTTCCGCTGTATGCACTCTTCTATTCTTCTATTGCTCCTGTGCAGGCATCCGCTGCATGCACTCTTCTCTTGCCCCTATGCGGGCTTCCACTATATGCACTCTTCTATTGCTCCTGTTCCGGCTTCCACTGTATGCAATCTTCTATTGCTCCTATGCAGGATTGCACTGTATGCCCTCTTCTATTGCCGATATGCAGGCTTCCGCTGTATGCACTCTTCTATTGCTTCTATGCAGGCTTCCGTTGTATGCACTCTTCTATTGCCCCTATGCAGGATTCCACTGTATGCACTCTTCTATTCTTCTATTGCTTCTGTGCAGGCTTCAGCTGCATGCACTCTTCTATTGCCCCTATGCAGTCTTCCGCTGTATTCACTCTTCTATTGCTCCTGTGCAGGCTTCCGCTGTATGCACTGTTCTATTGCTCTGATACAGACTTCCGCTGTATACACTCTTCTATTGCCCCTATGCAGGCTTCCACTCTTGGCACTCATCTATTGCTCCTATGCAGGCTTCCGCTGTACGCACTCTACTATTGCCCCTATGCAGGTCTCCGCTGTATGCACTCTTCTATTGCTCCTATGCAGGCTTCTGCTGTATGCACTCTTCTATCGCCCCTATGCAGGTCTCCGCTGTATGCACTCTTCTATTGCTCCTATGCAGACTTCCGCTGTATGCACTCTTCTTTTGCCAATATGCAGGCTTCCGCTGTAAGTACTCTTCTATTGCCCCTATGCAGGCTTCTGCTGTATGCACTCTTCTATTGTTCCTATGCAGGCTTCCGCTGTTTTCATTCTTCTATTGCTCATGTGCAGGCTTCTGCTGTATGCAATCTTCTATTGCTCCTATGCAGACTTCCGCTGTATGCACTCTTCAGTTGCCCCATGCAGGCTTCCACTGTATGCAATCTTCTATTGCTTCTATGGAGGCTTCCGCTGTATGCACTCTTCTATTGCTCCTGTGCAGGCTTCCATTGTATGCAATCTTCTATTGCTCCTATGCAGGATTCTGCTGTATGCAATCTTCTATTGCTCCTTTGCAGGATTCCGCTGTATGCACACTTCTATTGCTCCAATGCAGGCTTCTGCTGTATACACTCTTCTATTGCCCCTATGCAGGCTTCCGCTGTATGCGCTCTTCTATTGCTCCTAAGCAGGCTTCCACTGTATGCACTCTTCTATTGCCCCAATGCAGGCCTCTACTGTATGCACTCTTCTATTGCTACGATGTAGGCTTCCGCTGTATGCACTCTTCTATTTCCCCGATGCAGGCTTCCTCTGTATGCACTCTTGTATCACTCCTATGCAGGCTTCCGCTGTATGTACTTTCTATTGCTTCTATGCAGGCTCCCGCCGTATGCACTCTTCTATTGCCACTATGCAGGCTTCCGCTGTATGCACGCTTCGATCGCCCCTTTGCAGGCCTCCGCTGTATGCACTCTTCTATTGCTCCCATGCAGACTTCCGCTGTATGCATTCTTCTTTTGCCCATATGCAGGCTTCCGCTGTATGCACTCTTCTATTGCCCCTATGCAGGCGTCCGCTGTATGCACTCTTCTATTGCCCCAATGCAGGCTTTCACTGTATGCACTCTTATATTCCTCTATTGCTCCTATGCAGGCTTCCCCTGTATGCACTCTTCTATTGCCCCTATGCAGGCTTCCGCTGTATGCACTCTTCTATTCTTCTATTGCTCCTATGCAGGCTTCCCCTGTATGCACTCTTCTATTGCCCCTATGCAGGCTTCCGCTGTATGCACTGTTCTATTGCTCCTGTGCAGGCTTCCACTGTATGCAATCTTCTATTGCTCCTATGCAGGATTCTGCTGTATGCAATCTTATATTGCTCCTTTGCAGGATTCCGCTGTATGCACTCTGTTATTGCTCCAATGCAGGCTTCTGCTGTATACACTCTTCTATTGCCCCTATGCAGGCTTCCGCTGTATGCACTCTTCTATTGCTCCTAAGCAGGCTTCCACTGTATGCACTCTTCTATTGCTCCCATGCAGGCTTCCGCTGTATGCACTCTTCTATAACTCCCATGCAGACCTCCGCTGTATGCACTCTTCTATTGCTCCTATGCAGGCTTCTGCTGTATGTACTCTTCTATTGCCCCAATGCAGGCTTTCATTGTATGCACTCTTATATTCTTCTATTGCTCCTGTACAGGCTTCCCCTGTATGCACTCTTCTATTGCCCGTATGCAGGCTTCTGCTGTATGCACTCTTCTATTCTTCTATTGCTCCTATGCAGGCTTCCCCTGTATGCACTCTTCTATTGCCCCTGTGCAGGCTTCCGCTGCATGCACTGTTCTATTGCTCCTGTGCAGGGTTCCTCTGTATGCAATCTTCTATTGCCCTATTCAGGCTTCTGCTGTATGCACTCTTCTATTGCTCCTGTGCAGGCTTCCATTGTATGGAATCTTCTATTGCTCCTATGCAGGATTCTGCTGTAGGCAATCTTCTATTGCTCCTTTGCAGGATTCCGCTGTATGCACACTTCTATTGCTCCGATGCAGGCTTCTGCTGTATACACTCTTCTATTGTCCCTATGCAGGCTTCCGCTGTATGCGCTCTTCTATTGCTCCTAAGCAGGCTTCCACTGTATGCACTCTTCTATTGCCCCAATGCAGGACTCTACTGGATGCACTCTTCTATTGCTCCGATGTAGGCTTCCGCTGTATGCACGCTTATATTTCCCCGATGCAGGCTTCCTCTGTATGCACTCTTGTATCGCTCCTATGCCGGCTTCCGCTGTATGTACTCTTCTATTGCTTCTATGCAGGCTCCCGCCATATGCACTCTTCTATTGCCACTATGCAGGCTTCCGCTGTATGCACTCTTCTATCGCCCCTATGCAGGCCTCCGCTGTATGCACTCTTCTATTGCTCCCATGCAGACTTCCGCTGTATGCACTCTTCTATTGCTCCCATGCAGGCTTCCGCTGTATACACTCTTCTATTGCCCCTATGCAGGCGTCCGCTATATGCACTCTTCTATTGCCCCTATGCAGGCTTCCACTGTATGCACTCTTCTAGTCTTCTATTGCTCCTATGCAGGCTTCCCCTGTATGCACTCTTCTATTGCCCCTATGCAGGCTTCCGCTGTATGCACTGTTCTATTGCTCCTGTGCAGGCTTCCACTGTATGCAATCTTCGATTGCTCCTATGCAGCATTCTGCTGTATGCAATCTTATATTGCTCCTTTGCAGGATTCCGCTGTATGCACTCTTCTATTGCTCCAATGCAGGCTTCTGCTGTATACACTCTTCTATTGCCCCTATGCAGGCTTCCGCTGTATGCACTCTTCTATTGCTCCTAAGCAGGCTTCCACTGTATGCACTCTTCTACTGCTCCCATGCAGGCTTCCGCTGTATGCACTGTTCTATAACTCCCATGCAGACCTACGCTGTATGCACTCTTCTATTGCTCCTATGCAGGCTTCTGCTGTATGTACTCTTCAATTGCCCCTATGCAGGCGCCCGCTGTATGCACTCTTCTATTGCCCCAATGCAGGCTTTCATTGTATGCACTCTTATATTCTTCTATTGCTCCTGTGCAGGCTTCCCTTGTATGCACTCTTCTATTGCCCGTATGCAGGCTTCTGCTGTTTGCACTCTTCTATTCTTCTATTGCTCCTATGCAGGCTTCCGCTGTATGCACTCTTCTATTGCCCATATGTAGGCTACTGCTGTATGCACTCTTCTATTGCTCCTATGCCGGCTTCCACTGTATGCACTCTTCTACTGCTCCTATGCAGGCTTCCGCTGTATGCACTCTTCCATCGCCCATATGCAGGCCTCCGCTGTATGCACTCTTCTATTGCTCCTATGTAGACTTCCGCTGTATGCACTCTTCTTTTGCCCATATGCAGGCTTCCGCTGTTTTCATTCTTCTATTGCTCATGTGCAGGCTTTTGCTGTATGCAATCTTCTATTGCTCCTATGCAGACTTCTGCTGTATGCACTCTTCAATTGCCCCATGCAGGCTTCCACTGTATGCACCCATCTATTGCTTCTATGGAGGCTTCCGCTGTATGCACTCGTCTATTGCTCCTATGCAGGCTTTCGCTGTATGCACTCTTCTATTGTTCTATTGCTCCTATGCAGGCTTCTCCTGTATGCACTCTTTTATTGCTCCTGTGCAGGTGTCTGCTCTATTCACTCTTCTATTGCTCCTATGCAGGCTGCCTCTATATGCACTCTTCTATTGCTCCTGTGCAGGCTTCCACTGTATGCAATCTTCTAGTTCTCCTATGCAGAATTCCGCTGTATTCACTCTTCTATTGCCCCTATGCAGGCTTCCGCTGTATGCACTGTTCTATTGCTTCTATACAGGCTTCCGCTGTATGCACTCTTCTATTCTTCTATTGCTCCTGTGCAGGCATCCGCTGCATGAACTCTTCTCTTGTCCCTATGCGGGCTTCCGCTATATTCACTCTTCTATTGCTCATGTTCCGGCTTCCACTGTATGCAATCTTCTATTGGTCCTATGCAGCATTCTACTGTATGCAATCTTCTATTGCTCCTATGCAGGATTGCACTGTATGCGCTCTTCTATTGCCGCTATGCAGGCTTCCGCTGTATGCACTCTTCTATTGCTTCTATGCAGGCTTCCATTGTATGCACTCTTCTATTGCCCCTATGCAGGATTCCACTGTATGCACTCTTCTATTCTTCTATTGCTTCTGTGCAGGCTTCAGCTGCATGCACTCTTCTATTGCCCCTATGCAGGCTTCCGCTGAATTCACTCTTCTATTGCTCCTGTGCAGGCTTCCGCTGTATGCACTGTTCTATTGCTCCGATACAGACTTCCGCTGTATACACTCTTCTATTGCCCCTATGCAGGCTTCCACTCTTTGCACTCATCTATTGCTTCTATGCAGGCTTCCGCTGTACGCACTCTACTATTGCCCCTATGTAGGCTTCCGCTGTATGCACTCTTCTATTGCTCCTATGCAGGCTTCTGCTGTATGCACTCTTCTATCGCCCCTATGCAGGCCTCCGCTGTATGCACTCTTCTATTGCTTCTATGGAGGCTTCCGCCGTATGCACTCTTCTATTCTTCTATTGCTCCTATGCAGGCTTCCCCTGTATATACTCTTCTATTGCCCATATGCAGACCTCCGCTGTATGCACTCTTCTATTCTACGATTGCTCCTATGCAGGCTTCCCCTGTATGTACTCTTCTATTGCCCCTATTCAGGCTTCTGCTGTATGCACTCTTATATTACTCCTGTGCAGGCTTCCATTGTATGGAATCTTCTATTGCTCCTATGCAGGATTCTGCTGTATGCAATCTTCTATTGCTCCTTTGCAGGATTCCGCTGTATGCACACTTCTATTGCTCCGATGCAGGCTTCTGCTGTATACACTCTTCTATTGCCCCTATGCAGGCTTCCGCTGTATGCGCTCTTCTATTGCTCCTAAGCAGGCTTCCACTGTATGCACTCTTCTATTGCCCCAATGCAGGCCTCTACTGTATGCACTCTTCTATTGCTCGGATGTAGGCGTCCGCTGTATGCACTCTTCTATTTCCCTGATGCAGGCTTCCTCTGTATGCACTCTTGTATCGCTCCTATGCAGGCTTCCGCTGTATGTACTCTTCTATTGCTTCTATGCAGGCTCCCACCATATGCACTCTTCTATTGCCACTGTGCAGGCTTCCGCTGTATGCACTCTTCTATCGCCCCTATGCAGGCCTCCGCTGTATGCACTCTTCTATTGCTCCCATGCAGACTTCCGCTGTATGCACTCTTCTTTTGCCCATATGCAGGCTTCCGCTGTATGCACTCTTCTATTGCCCCTATGCAGGCGTCCGCTGTCTGCACTCTTCTATTGCCCCAATGCAGGCTTTCACTGTATGCACTCTTACATTCCTCTATTGCTCCTATGCAGGCTTCCCCTGTATGCACTCTTCTATTGCCCCTATGCAGGCTTTCGCTGTATGCACTCTTCTAGTCTTCTATTGCTCCTATGCAGGCTTCCCCTGTATGCACTCTTCTATTGCCCCTATGCAGGCATCCGCTGTATGCACTGTTCTATTGCTCCTGTGCAGGCTTCCACTGTATGCAATCTTCTCTTGCTCCTTTGCAGGATTCTGCTGTATGCAATCTTATGTTGCTCCTTTGCAGGATTCCGCTGTATGCACTCTTCTATTGCTCCAATGCAGGCTTCTGCTGTATACACTCTTCTATTGCCCCTATGCAGGCTTCCGCTGTATGCACTCTTCTATTGCTCCTAAGAAGGGTTCCACTGTATGCACTCTTCTACTGCTCCCAGGCAGGCTTCCGCTGTATGCACTCTTCTATAACTCCCATGCAGACCTCCGCTGTATGATCTCTTCTATTGCTCCTATGCAGGCTTCTGCTGTATGTACTCTTCTATTGCCCCTATGCAGGCGCCCGCTGTATGCACTCTTCTATTGCCCCAATGCAGGCTTTGATTGTATGTACTCTTATATTCTTCTATTGCTCCTGTGCAGGCTTCCCCTGTATGCACTCTTCTATTGCCCGTATGCAGGCTTCTGCTGTATGCACTCTTCTATTCTTCTATTGCTCCTATGCAGGCTTCCGCTGTATGCACTCTTCTATTGCCCATATGTAGGCTACTGCTGTATGCACTCTTCTATTGCTCCTATGCTGGCTTCCACTGTATGCACTCTTCTACTGCTCCTATGCAGGCTTCCGCTGTATACACTCTTCCATCGCCCATATGCAGGCCTCCGCTGTATGCACTCTTCTATTGCTCCTATGCAGACTTCCGCTGTATGCACTCTTCTTTTGCCCATATGCAGGCTTCCGCTGTTTTCATTCTTCTATTGCTCATGTGCAGGCTTCTGCTGTATGCATTCTTCTATTGCTCCTATGAAGACTTCTGCTGTATGCACTCTTCAATTGCCCCATGCAGGCTTCCACTGTATGCACCCATCTATTGCTTCTATGGAGGCTTCCGCTGTATGCACTCGTCTATTGCTCCTATGCAGGCTTTCGCTGTATGCACTCTTCTATTGTTCTATTGCTCCTATGCAGGCTTCTCCTGTATGCACTCTTCTATTGCCCCTATGCAGACTTCCGCTGTATGCACTCTTCTATTCTTCTATTGCTCCTATGCAGGCTTCCGCTGTATGCACTCTTCTATTGCTCCTGTGCAGGTGTCCGCTCTATTCACTCTTCTATTGCTCCTGTGCAGGCTTCCACTGTATGCAATCTTCTAGTTCTCCTATGCAGAATTCCGCTGTATGCACTCTTCTATTGCCCCTATGCAGGCTTCCGCTGTATGCACTCTTCTATTGCTTCTATACAGGCTTCCGCTGTATGCACTCTTCTATTCTTCTATTGCTCCTGTGCAGGCATCCGCTGCATGCACTCTTCTCTTGCCCCTATGCGGGCTTCCGCTATATGCACTCTTCTATTGCTCCTGTTCCGGCTTCCACTGTATGCAATCTTCTATTGGTCCTATGCAGCATTCTACTGTATGCAATCTTCTATTGCTCCTATGCAGGATTGCACTGTATGCGCTCTTCTATTGCCGCTATGCAGGCTTCCGCTGTAAGCACTCTTCTATTGCTTCTATGCAGGCTTCCATTGTATGCACTCTTCTATTGCCCCTATGCAGGATTCCACTGTATGCACTCTTCTATTCTTCTATTGCTTCTGTGCAGGCTTCAGCTGCATGCACTATTCTATTGCCCCTATGCAGGCTTCCGCTGTATTCACTCTTCTATTGCTCCTGTGCAGGCTTCCGCTGTATGCACTGTTCTATTGCTCCGATACAGACTTCCGCTGTATACACTCTTCTATTGCCCCTATGCAGGCTTCCACTCTTTGCACTCATCTATTGCTCCTATGCAGGCTTCCGCTGTACGCACTCTTCAATTGCCCCATGCAGGCTTCCACTGTATGCACCCATCTATTGCTTCTATGGAGGCTTCCGCTGTATGCACTCGTCTATTGCTCCTATGCAGGCTTTCGCTGTATGCACTCTTCTATTGTTCTATTGCTCCTATGCAGGCTTCTCCTGCATGCACTATTCTATTGCCCCTATGCAGGCTTCCGCTGTATTCACTCTTCTATTGCTCCTGTGCAGGCTTCCGCTGTATGCACTGTTCTATTGCTCCGATACAGACTTCCGCTGTATACACTCTTCTATTGCCCCTATGCAGGCTTCCACTCTTTGCACTCATCTATTGCTCCTATGCAGGCTTCCGCTGTACGCACTCTACTATTGCCCCTATGTAGGCTTCCGCTGTATGCACTCTTCTATTGCTCCTATGCAGGCTTCTGCTGCATGCACTCTTCTATCGCCCCTATGCAGGCCTCCGCTGTATGCACTCTTCTATTGCTCCTATGCAGACTTTCGCTGTATGCACTCTTCTTTTGCCAATATGCAGGCTTCCGCTGTAAGTACTCTTCTATTGCCCCTATGCAGGCTTCTGCTGTATGCACTCTTCTATTGCTCCTATGCAGGCTTCCGCTGTTTTCATTCTTCTATTGCTCATGTGCAGGCTTCTGCTGTATGCAATCTTCTATTGCTCCTATGCAGACTTCCGCTGTATGCACTCTTCAGTTGCCCCTATGCAGGCTTCCTCTGTATGCGCTCTTCTATTGCTCCTAAGCAGGCTTCCACTATATGCACTCTTCTATTCTTCTATTGCTCCTATGCAGGCTTCCGCTGTATGCACTCTTCTATTGCCCATATGTAGGCTACTGCTGTATGCACTCTTCTATTGCTCCTATGCCGGCTTCCACTGTATGCACTCTTCTACTGCTCCTATGCAGGCTTCCGCTGTATGCACTCTTCCATCGCCCATATGCAGGCCTCCGCGTTATGCACTCTTCTATTGCTCCTATGCAGACTTCCGCTGTATGCACTCTTCTTTTGCCCATATGCAGGCTTCCACTGTTTTCATTCTTCTATTGCTCATGTGCAGGCTTCTGCTGTATGCAATCTTCTATTGCTCCTATGCAGACTTCTGCTGTATGCACTCTTCAATTGCCCCATGCAGGCTTCCACTGTATGCACCCATCTATTGCTTCTATGGAGGCTTCCGCTGTATGCACTCGTCTATTGCTCCTATGCAGGCTTTCGCTGTATGCACTCTTCTATTGTTCTATTGCTCCTATGCAGGCTTCTCCTGTATGCACTCTTCTATTGCCCCTATGCAGACTTCCGCTGTATGCACTCTTCTATTCTTCTATTGCTCCTATGCAGGCTTCCGCTGTATGCACTCTTCTATTGCTCCTGTGCAGGTGTCCGCTCTATTCACTCTTCTATTGCTCCTATGCAGGCTTCCTCAATATGCACTCTTCTATTGCTCCTGTGCAGGCTTCCACTGTATGCAATCTTCTAGTTCTCCTACGCAGAATTCCGCTGTATGCACTCTTCTATTGCCCCTATGCAGGCTTCCGCTGTATGCACTCTTCTATTGCTTCTATACAGGCTTCCGCTGTATGCACTCTTCTATTCTTCTATTGCTCCTGTGCAGGCATCCGCTGCATGCACTCTTCTCTTGCCCCTATGCGGGCTTCCACTATATGCACTCTTCTATTGCTCCTGTTCCGGCTTCCACTGTAGGCAATCTTCTATTGGTCCTATGCAGCATTCTACTGTATGCAATCTTTTATTGCTCCTATGCAGGATTGCACTGTATGCCCTCTTCTATTGCCGCTATGCAGGCTTCCGCTGTATGCACTCTTCTATTGCTTCTATGCAGGCTTCCATTGTATGCACTCTTCTATTGCCCCTATGCAGGATTCCACTGTATGCACTCTTCTATTCTTCTATTGCTTCTGTGCAGGCTTCAGCTGCATGCACTCTTCTATTGCCCCTATGCAGGCTTCCACTGTATGCACCCATCTATTGCTTCTATGGAGGCTTCCGCTGTATGCACTCGTCTATTGCTCCTATGCAGGCTTTCGCTGTATGCACTCTTCTATTGTTCTATTGCTCCTATGCAGGCTTCTCCTGTATGCACTCTTCTATTGCCCCTATGCAGACTTCCGCTGTATGCACTCTTCTATTCTTCTATTGCTCCTATGCAGGCTTCCGCTGTATGCACTCTTCTATTGCTCCTGTGCAGGTGTCCGCTCTATTCACTCTTCTATTGCTCCTGTGCAGGCTTCCACTGTATGCAATCTTCTAGTTCTCCTATGCAGAATTCCGCTGTATGCACTCTTCTATTGCCCCTATGCAGGCTTCCGCTGTATGCACTCTTCTATTGCTTCTATACAGGCTTCCGCTGTATGCACTCTTCTATTCTTCTATTGCTCCTGTGCAGGCATCCGCTGCATGCACTCTTCTCTTGCCCCTATGCGGGCTTCCGCTATATGCACTCTTCTATTGCTCCTGTTCCGGCTTCCACTGTATGCAATCTTCTATTGGTCCTATGCAGCATTCTACTGTATGCAATCTTCTATTGCTCCTATGCATGATTGCACTGTATGCGCTCTTCTATTGCCGCTATGCAGGCTTCCGCTGTATGCACTCTTCTATTGCTTCTATGCAGGCTTCCATTGTATGCACTCTTCTATTGCCCCTATGCAGGATTCCACTGTATGCACTCTTCTATTCTTCTATTGCTTCTGTGCAGGCTTCAGCTGCATGCACTCTTCTATTGCCCCTATGCAGGCTTCCACTGTATTCACTCTTCTATTGCTCCTGTGCAGGCTTCCGCTGTATGCACTGTTCTATTGCTCCGATACAGACTTCCGCTGTATACACTCTTCTATTGCCCCTATGCAGGCTTCCACTCTTTGCACTCATCTATTGCTCCTATGCAGGCTTCCGCTGTACGCACTCTACTATTGCCCCTATGTAGGCTTCCGCTGTATGCACTCTTCTATTGCTCCTATGCAGGCTTCTGCTGCATGCACTCTTCTATCGCCCCTATGCAGGCCTCCGCTGTATGCACTCTTCTATTGCTCCTATGCAGACTTCCGCTGTATGCACTCTTCTTTTGCCAATATGCAGGCTTCTGCTGTAAGTACTCTTCTATTGCCCCTATGCAGGCTTCTGCTGTATGCACTATTCTATTGCTCCTATGCAGGCTTCCGCTGTTTTCATTCTTCTATTGCTCATGTGCAGGCTTCTGCTATATGCAATCTTCTATTGCTCCTATGCAGACTTCCGCTGTATGCACTCTTCAGTTGCCCCTATGCAGGCTTCCTCTGTATGCGCTCTTCTATTGCTCCTAAGCAGGCTTCCACTATATGCACTCTTCTATTCTTCTATTGCTCCTATGCAGGCTTCCGCTGTATGCACTTTTCTAGTTCTCCTACGCAGAATTCCGCTGTATGCACTCTTCTATTGCCCCTATGCAGGCTTCCGCTGTATGCACTCTTCTATTGCTTCTATACAGGCTTCCGCTGTATGCACTCTTCTATTCTTCTATTGCTCCTGTGCAGGCATCCGCTACATGCACTCTTCTCTTGCCCCTATGCGGGCTTCCACTATATGCACTCTTCTATTGCTCCTGTTCCGGCTTCCACTGTATGCAATCTTCTATTGGTCCTATGCAGCATTCTACTGTATGCAATCTTCTATTGCTCCTATGCAGGATTGCACTGTATGCCCTCTTCTATTGCCGCTATGCAGGCTTCCGCTGTATGCACTCTTCTATTGCTTCTATGCAGGCTTCCATTGTATGCACTCTTCTATTGCCCCTATGCAGGATTCCACTGTATGCACTCTTCTATTCTTCTATTGCTTCTGTGCAGGCTTCAGCTGCATGCACTCTTCTATTGCCCCTATGCAGGCTTCCACTGTATGCACCCATCTATTGCTTCTATGGAGGCTTCCGCTGTATGCACTCGTCTATTGCTCCTATGCAGGCTTTCGCTGTATGCACTCTTCTATTGTTCTATTGCTCCTATGCAGGCTTCTCCTGTATGCACTCTTCTATTGCCCCTATGCAGACTTCCGCTGTATGCACTCTTCTATGCTTCTATTGCTCCTATGCAGGCTTCCGCTGTATGCACTCTTCTATTGCTCCTGTGCAGGTGTCCGCTCTATTCACTCTTCTGTTGCTCCTGTGCAGGCTTCCACTGTATGCAATCTTCTAGTTCTCCTATGCAGAATTCCGCTGTATGCACTCTTCTATTGCCCCTATGCAGGCTTCCGCTGTATGCACTCTTCTATTGCTTCTATACAGGCTTCCACTGTATGCACTCTTCTATTCTTCTATTGCTCCTGTGCAGGCATCCGCTGCATGCACTCTTCTCTTGCCCCTATGCGGGCTTCCGCTATATGCACTCTTCTATTGCTCCTGTTCCGGCTTCCACTGTATGCAATCTTCTATTGGTCCTATGCAGCATTCTACTGTATGCAATCTTCTATTGCTCCTATGCAGGATTGCACTGTATGCGCTCTTCTATTGCCGCTATGCAGGCTTCCGCTGTATGCACTCTTCTATTGCTTCTATACAGGCTTCCGCTGTATGCACTCTTCTATTCTTCTATTGCTCCTGTGCAGGCATCCGCTGTATGCACTTTTCTAGTTCTCCTACGCAGAATTCCGCTGTATGCACTCTTCTATTGCCCCTATGCAGACTTCCGCTGTATGCACTCTTCTATTCTTCTATTGCTCCTATGCAGGCTTCCGCTGTATGCACTCTTCTATTGCTCCTGTGCAGGTGTCCGCTCTATTCACTCTTCTATTGCTCCTATGCAGGCTTCCTCAATATGCACTCTTCTATTGCTCCTGTGCAGGCTTCCACTGTATGCAATCTTCTAGTTCTCCTACGCAGAATTCCGCTGTATGCACTCTTCTATTGCCCCTATGCAGGCTTCCGCTGTATGCACTCTTCTATTGCTTCTATACAGGCTTCCGCTGTATGCACTCTTCTATTCTTCTATTGCTCCTGTGCAGGCATCCGCTGCATGCACTCTTCTCTTGCCCCTATGCGGGCTTCCACTATATGCACTCTTCTATTGCTCCTGTTCCGGCTTCCACTGTAGGCAATCTTCTATTGGTCCTATGCAGCATTCTACTGTATGCAATCTTTTATTGCTCCTATGCAGGATTGCACTGTATGCCCTCTTCTATTGCCGCTATGCAGGCTTCCGCTGTATGCACTCTTCTATTGCTTCTATGCAGGCTTCCATTGTATGCACTCTTCTATTGCCCCTATGCAGGATTCCACTGTATGCACTCTTCTATTCTTCTATTGCTTCTGTGCAGGCTTCAGCTGCATGCACTCTTCTATTGCCCCTATGCAGGCTTCCACTGTATGCACCCATCTATTGCTTCTATGGAGGCTTCCGCTGTATGCACTCGTCTATTGCTCCTATGCAGGCTTTCGCTGTATGCACTCTTCTATTGTTCTATTGCTCCTATGCAGGCTTCTCCTGTATGCACTCTTCTATTGCCCCTATGCAGACTTCCGCTGTATGCACTCTTCTATTCTTCTATTGCTCCTATGCAGGCTTCCGCTGTATGCACTCTTCTATTGCTCCTGTGCAGGTGTCCGCTCTATTCACTCTTCTATTGCTCCTGTGCAGGCTTCCACTGTATGCAATCTTCTAGTTCTCCTATGCAGAATTCCGCTGTATGCACTCTTCTATTGCCCCTATGCAGGCTTCTGCTGTATGCACTCTTCTATTGCTTCTATACAGGCTTCCGCTGTATGCACTCTTCTATTCTTCTATTGCTCCTGTGCAGGCATCCGCTGCATGCACTCTTCTCTTGCCCCTATGCGGGCTTCCGCTATATGCACTCTTCTATTGCTCCTGTTCCGGCTTCCACTGTATGCAATCTTCTATTGGTCCTATGCAGCATTCTACTGTATGCAATCTTCTATTGCTCCTATGCATGATTGCACTGTATGCGCTCTTCTATTGCCGCTATGCAGGCTTCCGCTGTATGCACTCTTCTATTGCTTCTATGCAGGCTTCCATTGTATGCACTCTTCTATTGCCCCTATGCAGGATTCCACTGTATGCACTCTTCTATTCTTCTATTGCTTCTGTGCAGGCTTCAGCTGCATGCACTCTTCTATTGCCCCTATGCAGGCTTCCGCTGTATTCACTCTTCTATTGCTCCTGTGCAGGCTTCCGCTGTATGCACTGTTCTATTGCTCCGATACAGACTTCCGCTGTATACACTCTTCTATTGCCCCTATGCAGGCTTCCACTCTTTGCACTCATCTATTGCTCCTATGCAGGCTTCCGCTGTACGCACTCTACTATTGCCCCTATGTAGGCTTCCGCTGTATGCACTCTTCTATTGCTCCTATGCAGGCTTCTGCTGCATGCACTCTTCTATCGCCCCTATGCAGGCCTCCGCTGTATGCACTCTTCTATTGCTCCTATGCAGACTTCCGCTGTATGCACTCTTCTTTTGCCAATATGCAGGCTTCTGCTGTAAGTACTCTTCTATTGCCCCTATGCAGGCTTCTGCTGTATGCACTCTTCTATTGCTCCTATGCAGGCTTCCGCTGTTTTCATTCTTCTATTGCTCATGTGCAGGCTTCTGCTGTATGCAATCTTCTATTGCTCCTATGCAGACTTCCGCTGTATGCACTCTTCAGTTGCCCCTATGCAGGCTTCCTCTGTATGCGCTCTTCTATTGCTCCTAAGCAGGCTTCCACTATATGCACTCTTCTATTCTTCTATTGCTCCTATGCAGGCTTCCGCTGTATGCACTTTTCTAGTTCTCCTACGCAGAATTCCGCTGTATGCACTCTTCTATTGCCCCTATGCAGGCTTCCGCTGTATGCACTCTTCTATTGCTTCTATACAGGCTTCCGCTGTATGCACTCTTCTATTCTTCTATTGCTCCTGTGCAGGCATCCGCTGCATGCACTCTTCTCTTGCCCCTATGCGGGCTTCCACTATATGCACTCTTCTATTGCTCCTGTTCCGGCTTCCACTGTATGCAATCTTCTATTGGTCCTATGCAGCATTCTACTGTATGCAATCTTCTATTGCTCCTATGCAGGATTGCACTGTATGCCCTCTTCTATTGCCGCTATGCAGGCTTCCGCTGTATGCACTCTTCTATTGCTTCTATGCAGGCTTCCATTGTATGCACTCTTCTATTGCCCCTATGCAGGATTCCACTGTATGCACTCTTCTATTCTTCTATTGCTTCTGTGCAGGCTTCAGCTGCATGCACTCTTCTATTGCCCCTATGCAGGCTTCCACTGTATGCACCCATCTATTGCTTCTATGGAGGCTTCCGCTGTATGCACTCGTCTATTGCTCCTATGCAGGCTTTCGCTGTATGCACTCTTCTATTGTTCTATTGCTCCTATGCAGGCTTCTCCTGTATGCACTCTTCTATTGCCCCTATGCAGACTTCCGCTGTATGCACTCTTCTATGCTTCTATTGCTCCTATGCAGGCTTCCGCTGTATGCACTCTTCTATTGCTCCTGTGCAGGTGTCCGCTCTATTCACTCTTCTGTTGCTCCTGTGCAGGCTTCCACTGTATGCAATCTTCTAGTTCTCCTATGCAGAATTCCGCTGTATGCACTCTTCTATTGCCCCTATGCAGGCTTCCGCTGTATGCACTCTTCTATTGCTTCTATACAGGCTTCCACTGTATGCACTCTTCTATTCTTCTATTGCTCCTGTGCAGGCATCCGCTGCATGCACTCTTCTCTTGCCCCTATGCGGGCTTCCGCTATATGCACTCTTCTATTGCTCCTGTTCCGGCTTCCACTGTATGCAATCTTCTATTGGTCCTATGCAGCATTCTACTGTATGCAATCTTCTATTGCTCCTATGCAGGATTGCACTGTATGCGCTCTTCTATTGCCGCTATGCAGGCTTCCGCTGTATGCACTCTTCTATTGCTTCGATGCAGGCTTCCATTGTATGCACTCTTCTATTGCCCCTATGCAGGATTCCACTGTATGCACTCTTCTATTCTTCTATTGCTTCTGTGCAGGCTTCAGCTGCATGCACTCTTCTATTGCCCCTATGCAGGCTTCCGCTGTATTCACTCTTCTATTGCTCCTGTGCAGGCTTCCGCTGTATGCACTGTTCTATTGCTCCGATACAGACTTCCGCTGTATACACTCTTCTATTGCCCCTATGCAGGCTTCCACTCTTTGCACTCATCTATTGCTCCTATGCAGGCTTCCGCTGTACGCACTCTACTATTGCCCCTATGTAGGCTTCCGCTGTATGCACTCTTCTATTGCTCCTATGCAGGCTTCTGCTGCATGCACTCTTCTATCGCCCCTATGCAGGCCTCCGCTGTATGCACTCTTCTATTGCTCCTATGCAGACTTCCGCTGTATGCACTCTTCTTTTGCCAATATGCAGGCTTCTGCTGTAAGTACTCTTCTATTGCCCCTATGCAGGCTTCTGCTGGATGCACTCTTCTATTGCTCCTATGCAGGCTTCCGCTGTTTTCATTCTTCTATTGCTCATGTGCAGGCTTCTGCTGTATGCAATCTTCTATTGCTCCTATGCAGACTTCCGCTGTATGCACTCTTCTTTTGCCAATATGCAGGCTTCTGCTGTAAGTACTCTTCTATTGCCCCTATGCAGGCTTCTGCTGTATGCACTCTTCTATTGCTCCTATGCAGGCTTCCGCTGTTTTCATTCTTCTATTGCTCATGTGCAGGCTTCTGCTGTATGCAATCTTCTATTGCTCCTATGCAGACTTCCGCTGTATGCACTCTTCAGTTGCCCCTATGCAGGCTTCCTCTGTATGCGCTCTTCTATTGCTCCTAAGCAGGCTTCCACTATATGCACTCTTCTATTCTTCTATTGCTCCTATGCAGGCTTCCGCTGTATGCACTTTTCTAGTTCTCCTACGCAGAATTCCGCTGTATGCACTCTTCTATTGCCCCTATGCAGGCTTCCGCTGTATGCACTCTTCTATTGCTTCTATACAGGCTTCCGCTGTATGCACTCTTCTATTCTTCTATTGCTCCTGTGCAGGCATCCGCTGCATGCACTCTTCTCTTGCCCCTATGCGGGCTTCCACTATATGCACTCTTCTATTGCTCCTGTTCCGGCTTCCACTGTATGCAATCTTCTATTGGTCCTATGCAGCATTCTACTGTATGCAATCTTCTATTGCTCCTATGCAGGATTGCACTGTATGCCCTCTTCTATTGCCGCTATGCAGGCTTCCGCTGTATGCACTCTTCTATTGCTTCTATGCAGGCTTCCATTGTATGCACTCTTCTATTGCCCCTATGCAGGATTCCACTGTATGCACTCTTCTATTCTTCTATTGCTTCTGTGCAGGCTTCAGCTGCATGCACTCTTCTATTGCCCCTATGCAGGCTTCCACTGTATGCACCCATCTATTGCTTCTATGGAGGCTTCCGCTGTATGCACTCGTCTATTGCTCCTATGCAGGCTTTCGCTGTATGCACTCTTCTATTGTTCTATTGCTCCTATGCAGGCTTCTCCTGTATGCACTCTTCTATTGCCCCTATGCAGACTTCCGCTGTATGCACTCTTCTATGCTTCTATTGCTCCTATGCAGGCTTCCGCTGTATGCACTCTTCTATTGCTCCTGTGCAGGTGTCCGCTCTATTCACTCTTCTGTTGCTCCTGTGCAGGCTTCCACTGTATGCAATCTTCTAGTTCTCCTATGCAGAATTCCGCTGTATGCACTCTTCTATTGCCCCTATGCAGGCTTCCGCTGTATGCACTCTTCTATTGCTTCTATACAGGCTTCCACTGTATGCACTCTTCTATTCTTCTATTGCTCCTGTGCAGGCATCCGCTGCATGCACTCTTCTCTTGCCCCTATGCGGGCTTCCGCTATATGCACTCTTCTATTGCTCCTGTTCCGGCTTCCACTGTATGCAATCTTCTATTGGTCCTATGCAGCATTCTACTGTATGCAATCTTCTATTGCTCCTATGCAGGATTGCACTGTATGCGCTCTTCTATTGCCGCTATGCAGGCTTCCGCTGTATGCACTCTTCTATTGCTTCGATGCAGGCTTCCATTGTATGCACTCTTCTATTGCCCCTATGCAGGATTCCACTGTATGCACTCTTCTATTCTTCTATTGCTTCTGTGCAGGCTTCAGCTGCATGCACTCTTCTATTGCCCCTATGCAGGCTTCCGCTGTATTCACTCTTCTATTGCTCCTGTGCAGGCTTCCGCTGTATGCACTGTTCTATTGCTCCGATACAGACTTCCGCTGTATACACTCTTCTATTGCCCCTATGCAGGCTTCCACTCTTTGCACTCATCTATTGCTCCTATGCAGGCTTCCGCTGTACGCACTCTACTATTGCCCCTATGTAGGCTTCCGCTGTATGCACTCTTCTATTGCTCCTATGCAGGCTTCTGCTGCATGCACTCTTCTATCGCCCCTATGCAGGCCTCCGCTGTATGCACTCTTCTATTGCTCCTATGCAGACTTCCGCTGTATGCACTCTTCTTTTGCCAATATGCAGGCTTCTGCTGTAAGTACTCTTCTATTGCCCCTATGCAGGCTTCTGCTGGATGCACTCTTCTATTGCTCCTATGCAGGCTTCCGCTGTTTTCATTCTTCTATTGCTCATGTGCAGGCTTCTGCTGTATGCAATCTTCTATTGCTCCTATGCAGACTTCCGCTGTATGCACTCTTCAGTTGCCCCTATGCAGGCTTCCTCTGTATGCGCTCTTCTATTGCTCCTAAGCAGGCTTCCACTATATGCACTCTTCTATTCTTCTATTGCTCCTATGCAGGCTTCCGCTGTATGCACTTTTCTAGTTCTCCTACGCAGAATTCCGCTGTATGCACTCTTCTATTGCCCCTATGCAGGCTTCCGCTGTATGCACTCTTCTATTGCTTCTATACAGGCTTCCGCTGTATGCACTCTTCTATTCTTCTATTGCTCCTGTGCAGGCATCCGCTGCATGCACTCTTCTCTTGCCCCTATGCGGGCTTCCACTATATGCACTCTTCTATTGCTCCTGTTCCGGCTTCCACTGTATGCAATCTTCTATTGGTCCTATGCAGCATTCTACTGTATGCAATCTTCTATTGCTCCTATGCAGGATTGCACTGTATGCCCTCTTCTATTGCCGCTATGCAGGCTTCCGCTGTATGCACTCTTCTATTGCTTCTATGCAGGCTTCCATTGTATGCACTCTTCTATTGCCCCTATGCAGGATTCCACTGTATGCACTCTTCTATTCTTCTATTGCTTCTGTGCAGGCTTCAGCTGCATGCACTCTTCTATTGCCCCTATGCAGGCTTCCACTGTATGCACTCATCTATTGCTTCTATGGAGGCTTCCGCTGTATGCACTCGTCTATTGCTCCTATGCAGGCTTTCGCTGTATGCACTCTTCTATTGTTCTATTGCTCCTATGCAGGCTTCTCCTGTATGCACTCTTCTATTGCCCCTATGCAGACTTCCGCTGTATGCACTCTTCTATGCTTCTATTGCTCCTATGCAGGCTTCCGCTGTATGCACTCTTCTATTGCTCCTGTGCAGGTGTCCGCTCTATTCACTCTTCTATTGCTCCTGTGCAGGCTTCCACTGTATGCAATCTTCTAGTTCTCCTATGCAGAATTCCGCTGTATGCACTCTTCTATTGCCCCTATGCAGGCTTCCGCTGTATGCACTCTTCTATTGCTTCTATACAGGCTTCCGCTGTATGCACTCTTCTATTCTTCTATTGCTCCTGTGCAGGCATCCGCTGCATGCACTCTTCTCTTGCCCCTATGCGGGCTTCCGCTATATGCACTCTTCTATTGCTCCTGTTCCGGCTTCCACTGTATGCAATCTTCTATTGGTCCTATGCAGCATTCTACTGTATGCAATCTTCTATTGCTTGCTCCTATGCAGGATTGCACTGTATGCGCTCTTCTATTGCCGCTATGCAGGCTTCCGCTGTATGCACTCTTCTATTGCTTCTATGCAGGCTTCCATTGTATGCACTCTTCTATTGCCCCTATGCAGGATTCCACTGTATGCACTCTTCTATTCTTCTATTGCTTCTGTGCAGGCTTCAGCTGCATGCACTCTTCTATTGCCCCTATGCAGGCTTCCACTTTATTCACTCTTCTATTGCTCCTGTGCAGGCTTCCGCTGTATGCACTGTTCTATTGCTCCGATACAGACTTCAGCTGTATACACTCTTCTATTGCCCCTATGCAGGCTTCCACTCTTTGCACTCATCTATTGCTCCTATGCAGGCTTCCGCTGTACGCACTCTACTATTGCCCCTATGTAGGCTTCCGCTGTATGCACTCTTCTATTGCTCCTATGCAGGCTTCTGCTGCATGCACTCTTCTATCGCCCCTATGCAGGCCTCCGCTGTATGCACTCTTCTATTGCTCCTATGCAGACTTCCGCTGTATGCACTCTTCTTTTGCCAATATGCAGGCTTCTGCTGTAAGTACTCTTCTATTGCCCCTATGCAGGCTTCTGCTGTATGCACTCTTCTATTGCTCCTATGCAGGCTTCCGCTGTTTTCATTCTTCTATTGCTCATGTGCAGGCTTCTGCTGTATGCAATCTTCTATTGCTCCTATGCAGGCTTCTGCTGTATGCAATCTTCTATTGCTCCTATGCAGACTTCCGCTGTATGCACTCTTCAGTTGCCCCTATGCAGGCTTCCTCTGTATGCGCACTTCTATTGCTCCTAAGCAGGCTTCCACTATATGCACTCTTCTATTCTTCTATTGCTCCTATGCAGGCTTCCGCTGTATGCACTCTTCTATTGCCCTTATGTAGGCTACTGCTGTATGCAGTCTTCTATTGCTCCTATGCCCGCTTCCACTGTATGCACTCTTCTACTGCTCCTATGCAGGCTTCCGCTGTATGCACTCTTCCATCGCCCATATGCAGGCCTCCGCTGTATGCACTCTTCTATTGCCCATATGCAGACTTCCGCTGTATGCACTCTTCTTTTGCCCATATGCAGGCTTCCACTGTTTTCATTCTTCTATTGCTCATGTGCAGGCTTCTGCTGTATGCAATCTTCTATTGCTCCTATGCAGACTTCTGCTGTATGCACTCTTCAATTGCTCCATGCAGGCTTCCACTGTATGCACCCATCTATTGCTTCTATGGAGGCTTCCGCTGTATGCACTTGTCTATTGCTCCTATGCAGGCTTTCGCTGTATGCACTCTTCTATTGTTCTATTGCTCCTATGCAGGCTTCTCCTGTATGCACTCTTCTATTGCCCCTATGCAGACGTCCGCTGTATGCTCTCTTCTATTCTTCTATTGCTCCTATGCAGGCTTCCGCTGTATGCACTCTTCTATTGCTCCTGTGCAGGTGTCCGCTCTATTCACTCTTCTATTGCTCCTATGCAGGCTTCCTCTATATGCACTCTTCTATTGCTCCTGTGCAGGCTTCCACTGTATGCAATCTTCTAGTTCTCCTACGCAGAATTCCGCTGTATGCACTCTTCTATTGCCCCTATGCAGGCTTCCGCTGTATGCACTCTTCTATTGCTTCTATACAGGCTTCCGCTGTATGCACTCTTCTATTGCTCCTGTGCAGGTGTCCGCTCTATTCACTCTTCTATTGCTCCTATGCAGGCTTCCTCTATATGCACTCTTCTATTGCTCCTGTGCAGGCTTCCACTGTATGCAATCTTCTAGTTCTCCTACGCAGAATTCCGCTGTATGCACTCTTCTCTTGCCCCTATGCGGGCTTCCACTATATGCACTCTTCTATTGCTCCTGTTCCGGCTTCCACTGTATGCAATCTTCTATTGGTCCTATGCAGCATTCTACTGTATGCAATCTTCTATTGCTCCTATGCAGGATTGCACTGTATGCCCTCTTCTATTGCCGCTATGCAGGCTTCCGCTGTATGCACTCTTCTATTGCTTCTATGCAGGCTTCCATTGTATGCACTCTTCTATTGCCCCTATGCAGGATTCCACTGTATGCACTCTTCTATTCTTCTATTGCTTCTGTGCAGGCTTCAGCTGCATGCACTCTTCTATTGCCCCTATGCAGGCTTCCGCTGTATTCACTCTTCTATTGCTCCTGTGCAGGCTTCCGCTGTATGCACTGTTCTATTGCTCCGATACAGACTTCCGCTGTATACACTCTTCTATTGCTCCTATGCAGACTTCCACTCTTGGCACTCATCTATTGCTCCTATGCAGGCTTCCGCTGTACGCACTCTACTATTGCCCCTATGTAGGCTTCCGCTGTATGCACTCTTCTATTGCTCCTATGCAGGCTTCTGCTGTATGCACTCTTCTATCGCCCCTATGCAGGTCTCCGCTGTATGCACTCTTCTATTGCTCCTATGCAGACTTCCGCTGTATGCACTCTTCTTTTGCCAATATGCAGGCTTCCGCTGTAAGTACTCTTCTATTGCCCCTATGCAGGCTTCTGCTGTATGCACTCTTCTATTGTTCCTATGCAGGCTTCCGCTGTTTTCATTCTTCTATTGCTCATGTGCAGGCTTCTGCTGTATGCAAATTTCTATTGCTCCTATGCAGACTTCCGCTGTATGCACTCTTCAGTTGCCCCATGCAGGCTTCCACTGTCTGCAATCTTCTATTGCTTCTATGGAGGCTTCCGCTGTATGCACTCTTCTATTGCTCCTGTGCAGGCTTCCATTGTATGCAATCTTCTATTGCTCCTATGCAGGATTCTGCTGTATGCAATCTTCTATTGCTCCTTTGCAGGATTCCGCTGTATGCACACTTCTATTGCTCCAATGCAGGCTTCTGCTGTATACACTCTTCTATTGCCCCTATGCAGGCTTCCGCTGTATGCGCTCTTCTATTGCTCCTAAGCAGGCTTCCACTGTATGCACTCTTCTATTGCCCCAATGCAGGCCTCTACTGTATGCACTCTTCTATTGCTACGATGTAGGCTTCCGCTGTATGCACTCTTCTATTTCCCCGATGCAGGCTTCCTCTGTATGCACTCTTGTATCACTCCTATGCAGGCTTCCGCTGTATGTACTTTCTATTGCTTCTATGCAGGCTCCCGCCGTATGCACTCTTCTATTGCCACTATGCAGGCTTCCGCTGTATGCATGTTTCGATCGCCCCTATGCAGGCCTCCGCTGTATGCACTCTTCTATTGCTCCCATGCAGACTTCCGCTGTATGCATTCTTCTTTTGCCCATATGCAGGCTTCCGCTGTATGCACTCTTCTATTGCCCCTATGCAGGCGTCCGCTGTATGCACTCTTCTATTGCCCCAATGCAGGCTTTCACTGTATGCACTCTTATATTCCTCTATTGCTCCTATGCAGGCTTCCCCTGTATGCACTCTTCTATTGCCCCTATGCAGGCTTCCGCTGTATGCACTCTTCTATTCTTCTATTGCTCCTATGCAGGCTTCCCCTGTATGCACTCTTCTATTGCCCCTATGCAGGCTTCCGCTGTATGCACTGTTCTATTGCTCCTGTGCAGGCTTCCACTGTATGCAATCTTCTATTGCTCCTATGCAGGATTCTGCTGTATGCAATCTTATATTGCTCCTTTGCAGGATTCCGCTGTATGCACTCTGTTATTGCTCCAATGCAGGCTTCTGCTGTATACACTCTTCTATTGCCCCTATGCAGGCTTCCGCTGTATGCACTCTTCTATTGCTCCTAAGCAGGCTTCCACTGTATGCACTCTTATATTGCTCCCATGCAGGCTTCCGCTGTATGCACTCTTCTATAACTCCCATGCAGACCTCCGCTGTATGCACTCTTCTATTGCTCCTATGCAGGCTTCTGCTGTATGTACTCTTCTATTGCCCCAATGCAGGCTTTTATTGTATGCACTCTTATATTCTTCTATTGCTCCTGTACAGGCTTCCCCTGTATGCACTCTTCTATTGCCCGTATGCAGGCTTCTGCTGTATGCACTCTTCTATTCTTCTATTGCTCCTCTGCAGGCTTCCCCTGTATGCACTCTTCTATTGCCCCTGTGCAGGCTTCCGCTGCATGCACTGTTCTATTGCTCCTGTGCAGGGTTCCTCTGTATGCAATCTTCAATTGCTCCTATGCAGGATTCTGCTGTATGCAATCTTATATTTCACCTTTGCAGGATTCTGCTGTATGCACTCTTCTATTGCTCCGATGCAGGCTTCTGCTGTATACACTCTTCTATTGCCCCTATGCAGGCTTCTGCTGTATGCATTCTTCTATTGCTCCCATGCAGGCTTCCGCTGTATGCACTATGCAGGCTTCCGCTGTATGTACTCTTCTATTTCTCCTATGCAGGCTTCCGCTGTATGCACTCTTCTATTGCACCTATGCAGGCTTCCGCTGCATGCACTCTTCTATTGCCCCAATGCAGGCTTTCGCTGTATGCACTCTTCTATTGCTCCGATGTAGGCCTCCGCTGTATGCACTCTTCTATTGCCCATGTGCAGGTTTACGCTCTTTGCACTCTTCTATCACTCCTATGCAGGCTTCCCCTGTATGCACTCTTCTATTGACCCAATGCAGGCTTTCTCTGTATGCCCTCTTGTATCTCCTCTATGAAGGCTTCCGCTGTATGTACTCTTCTATTGCTCCTATGCAGGCTTCTGCTGTATGCACTCTTCTGTTGCTCCTATGCAGGCTTCCGACGTGGCTCCAGATTTCTTCATATTAAGAGCCGCAGACTGCCATCTCCAGCTGGCACATCCCCTTTATTACCTCACTGTGTGGAAGGAGCACAATGCACACAAGGAACCGGCTTTGGCACAGAGGTTTCTTTAACTATGTTTTGCATTGATTTCCTCTTCACATTTCGTAGATCCATTTTGTGGATCTAGCAGCATCACACTGGCGCCGTGTGATCTAGGGAACTGGACACTATAGTACGCTTATAGGTTTACTTGCAAGTCTGGGCTGTGACTCAATGGGCCTCATTACGACCCTGGCGGAAATCGAAAAACGATGGCGGAAATGCAATACCGCCATCGAATAGCGCTCGGTGCGACTATGACCCGTCACCGCAAAGTACGATGCCATTAGCGACACCGTAGTGAACGCCAACGCTAACTGCACCAAGTACGCGCGCGCGCGCCATGCCAAACCGTAAATACCACCATGGCGCAACGGTACGCGAATTCCGACCCTAGCGGACATGTATCTAACGCCATCAAGCACGGCGGAAAGTACCATACCGCCATGGTGAGAAGTACGGCATCGCGAATCAACCGTAAACGGCCCCACTGAGTGCCTGTACACCGCTCCCTGCCCACAAAGTACAACTCCCCGTAGGTGCAATGAAGTCACAATGCAACCAGTGAAATGTACAAGTCACCCATGCATGCCAACGAACAAAAGAATCACAAGAGGGGCCAATGGGAGCTGCAGGGCACAGATGGCACGAATACAGAAGCCATTCCAATGGACATGACCACAGTCCCCCACCAAGAAACGCACGCAAACACAGGCACCTGTGACCAGCAATATTCCGAAAATCACATCATTCCACCAGTCCACCTGGCTGACCGGCATCTGTTACACAAAACCCAATCCCCCGCCCCTGAGCATGACAACATTCAAACAGTCATATTGGCAGCCCCCATCCCTGACCTCACTGGGCTTCGTAGGCAAACGCGCCCAGCACAGTACCACGCAACTAAACTCCGAAGCTGGAACCCAATGCAGATCTCCTCACAATACATCGCTCCCCAAATAGGAATATGCCACATCACTTGCAAAGAAGAACGCTACACGGCCCATATCAGAATAGAAATTTAATGCACAACAAAATCACCAAGCCCATACAGCCATTAGGCCATGAACTCCAAAACACATTTCACCATTGTGGGCTGCATCCGCAACAAATGACCAGCTACTACTTGTGTGACGCCCTGTTCCATCATGGTACACAGAGCCACATTCACGTACGAAAAGGCAACATGGAAGCGCACAGAACCGCAGGGCCGTCCCAATGGGGAGGCACTAGTCCAGCTGAAAGGCCGAAATGTTGCTCCGAGCCACTAGTACTGCGTAAGGGCATGTGGCCCATTGGCGATCGTCCCATAAGATCGTAATGCTGCTCCACTGATTAACACGAAGCAGCAGGTGACAGGAGTAAAAGCCATCTGCAGGAGTGGCATACAGATGGCAGTGGCAAAAGGGGAGGAGATACCTGTCAACCAAAAGAAAAGAAAAAGAACAGAATGGCCATCAGAACTACATTCGAACAACTCACTTCAATGATCACACTAAATCCACAGCCATATGCATGCTAGCCCACTCCAAAGGATCATCACCACCCCAAAACCACTTGCGACTCATAACCATCTATATCGAGGTGTAAACACCATCACAAACGAGTGTACCTGTGCATGCGTCTGTGAAAACAGAATCCATCAGATGGGAATGTTAACGTGCATGGACACAAGTGTCTGAAGGCGCGTCGAGACAGGGAGGGCTCAACAAGGCCAGATAGACGATGGTCCCACTATGGCAGGCGAACAGATTCCAAGAAGCCCTGTACATGGCAAACTCTGTATCAAATCATCTGCCCATGCATCCATTCATCATTCCCTCATCCCGGTATAAAAACGCCTGAATATTTACTCACATAACATTAGAAATATCCATTGAGTCTGTGCGTTATGCAGCCTGCAAAATCCACAGTGCCCCAGCCCGTAATTCCAGTGTTGTGAAGTAACATGTATTTGGGAACGTCCGGCCTCATCGCCCACATCGCTATTGCGCATCCCAAACTATTCATATCAATCATTGCATCCTCGCCATGGCCCCTGTCTCAAGGACATTGAACAATAGAACGTTATATTTGCAGTCAGACCTGTGGGCATCTCCTCGCCGCTAGCTGAAAACCGAAAGCGCCGCCCTTCGAATTCCTCATTTGCAACATCACGTCGAAAAGGCATCTGTGGCCGTTTGAAATCACAAATTAATCCATCTAGTGCGGCTGTGTGTGAAAATGGCAACTGCCTTCACCCACAAATGGGACGCCCCGCCCGTCGTTGCAACTCGGTACAGTGATGCATGAGGGCCCACCGTTACTCGAGTACTACGTTCCACTGACCCTTCACAAGTCTGTTCGCGACTGCAAAGATTGTATGTGAAACAATGGGACCATAGCCAAATGTACATATCAACCAATGTTACACGGCCATCGGGTACAAATACATGATTGCAATAGCAAGATGCCATTACTCGAATTGCAGCTTTGTGTGCGGGACGTGCTCGGCCAAAGGGGAGAGCAGCTTGCACAGGTGGAATGAATCACCACAGGTGGAGGCCATACAGCCTGAAAACACATAAATTGCACACCCAGTCTCCTCCCACAACCACACCCACTCCGGAATGCTACCGGCAGGACTCGCGATGTTGGCCCTGGGGGACCTGATAGCACTGCAAGTACTCCAACTCCAAGAAGAAGACGAACACCAACTACAACCGGCCGCACGGAGGAGACGCAGGAGGAGGAGGAGGCCAAGGCAGGGCCAGCAAGGGCCGCCAGCACAGCCACTACCACCACGCAGGCAGCCCGCAATCCCACGCCTCCGAGCACATCCGTTCAACCTCACTGATGAGCAGATCCACACCCTCTACCGTTTGGACCGGGACACCATAGCCGCCATTGTGGACATGACACAGGCTGACCTTGTCAGCATGATAGATAGCCCAACCGCCATCCCACCCCTACTGAAGGTGGTGTCTGTACTCCACTTCCTGGCCACAGGCACCTACCAGCACACAGTCGGACAGTTGCATGGCATTTCTCAGCCACTGTTCTCACGGACACTATTGCAAGTGCTCGATGCCCTCCTGCAGCACGCAGACGACTACATCTCTCTACCACGCTCGGAGCAGGAAATTACCAACACAAAAGTGGGATTCCATGCACTTGCCGGCATACCGGGTTGCATTGGTGCCATCGACTGCACCCATGTGGAATTGGTCGTCCCACATGCCATGGAGGCCCAGTACCGCAACCGAAAACAATTTCATTCCCTGAATGTACAAATGGTGTGTGACTCCAACAGGATCATTACACATTGTTGTGCCCGATTCCCTGGATCAACCCATGATTCTATGGTCTTGAGGAACTCTACAATACCACGCTACATGGAGCGACATGCAGGGAACAGATCCTGGCTACTCGGTGAGTCTAATTTCATGCATGATGATGTGGGGTATGTGATTCGGCAATGACCTGGCAGGAAGGGGGGGGGGGTGTGCGTACGTAGCAATGGCATTCCACATCATACGTTTATCGTCCACATACAGGTGATGCTGGATATCCACTGAAGAGATGGCTCCTCACACCAGTCCGGAACCCACGGGACCAGCATGAGGAGGACTACAACCATGCCCACTCACGTACCCGTGTAGTCATTGAACAGGCATTCGGCCTACTGAAGACTCGTTTCCGCTGCCTCAGCAGGTCTGGCGGGGCACTCCTGTACCGCCATGAGAAGGTTGCAAAGATGGTCATGGCATGTGTCATGCTCCACAACATGTGCGTACGTAGAAATGTGCCCATGCCCCCTGACGCAGAACTGCAAGCACCTGAAGATGGTCATGATGAGGGTGGGGATGTGGCAGCACCTCAAGGAGTCTGCGAGGCACCGGAGGGCCGTGACATTCGTCAGCATCTCATTGATGCATGCTTCTAGCACTCACGCCTGGTGGCTGATACATGGACACGGTACTCATGGCACTGTGTGTGTCTGGTACATGCACAATATGGACTGTACGCCTATGATGGCCTAGTACACAAAGATCATTGTCCACACATCTCATTGGTTGATCGTGCATTGTTTATGGCATATGTGATATCATGTTGAACACCCTATCGACCCGCCACCCAAGTGAGCCCAAAACACCCCCTCCACCCTCCTACCTCCCCCCCGAACACCAGTGTCCAAAGATGCTCATTGTCAGTGGGCAGTCGCTATTGCAAGCCCCCTCTGCGGGTATCAGGGGCACCCCTGCCTGTGGAGCGCAGGTTCCTCCCAGATCTACGTTGGGGGCTGCCCTGGACGGAACTTGCAACGGATGATGTCTCTGCCTGCTCACGTCCATGCATGTCCCTAAGGGTTTGTGAGAGCTCAATGAGCACACGGCGCACTGCGGCAAGTTCGGCACATACGTCTTTGGACGTCGCATGCAGTTCCCCCCTCAGGCTCTCGGTGCTACTCTCCATTTGTACTCTCAGGCTCTCGGTGCTACTCTCCATTTGTACTCTCAGGCTCTCGGTGCTACTCTCCATTTGTGCCCTTAGTGTCTCTGTACTTCTCTCCATTTATGCCCTCAGTGTCTCAGTTGATGTTTCTATGTCTGCCTTAGTGCCCCCACATTCATCGGCATGGTCCTTGAGGAGCGTGGCCAGTTGCTGCTGTTGCACGATTAACTGGTCGAGGGACTGTTGCCTCTGCTGGGCCATGTCCATTTGCGGTGGTGTCACAGAGGGGCTGGTGACCTCATGTTGCCTTGCCACAGGGCTTGTGGGGGATGGCCAGTCGTCGTCTTGTGGGTGCCCCTGCGTGGTATCCTCATGTTGTACGGGATGGGACAGACAGGGGGATTGGGACAGGTCATGGATGGATCTGACTTCGACATCCCCGTCTTCTGTGTCGGAGCATGCTGCCATCAATGGGGTGTCACCTATGGTGCTGCTGCCACCAGAGGCAGTGCCTTCTGTGGCATCCATTGGGGGGACCTGTGGTGGTGGTGTTGTGGGCATGCTGGCTGCTGGGGTGCCTGTTGATGTTCCCTCCTCTGTGCTGCCACCTGATTTGTGCTGCTGCCGTGTCTTGATGCGTGCAGCTGAGGTGGAGGGTCTTTGGCCGTTGGTCTTGGCCCTCTTTGCAGGTGTGCTGGTAGGGGTGTCCTGATGCTCGTCGTTTGGATCGGACCCTGTGGTGGAGTAAAGGAGGGCGAGCGTTATTAATGGGTCTGTGGGAATTGGAATGGCATTGTATCACATGCATTGGGGTGGTACCTGAGGGTGATTTGGGTCGGGGCCTTGGAGGTGGTTTCATTTGTGTGTGGAGTGAGGGTGCAGTTGTTTGGCAGCCTGCAGTTAGGGTGTGCCTGCTGCACGTGTAGTGGGTGTTTTAGGGGTTTTTAATTATTTATGTATTTATTGTGAGTTTTAAAGTGCGCTATCAGGCCAATGTGTGTGGACGTTCTCCTGGACATGTGTTCCTGTTGCACTATGGGGACACATGGTACTTCACATGATTGGAAATTGTGGATTTAGCATTGTTTTATTTGGGCCACCTACCTGATTCTTCGGATGTCTGCACTCCTTTCTCCATCCCTCCGACTCCCTCTATGCTCTCCATTCCAATGGTGGAGGCACAGATTTCTTCCCAGGGGGTCAACTTGATGGGTGATTCAGGACCTCCCCCGGTGGCTGTGGCAATGTTGCGGTTGGCAGAAAGTATGCTACGGACGCGTATCCGCAGGTCGTCCCATCGCTTTCTGCATTGCTGTGGGTTGCGGGGTGCGGTCCCCACCGCACTTACCCGCTGTGCCACCAGAGCCCATATGGCCTTCTTGTTCGCAAGTGCCGTCCTGGTCATTTGCGTGGAGAAGACGACGGCAGCATTCTCCTGGAGGGTCTCTGTTAGCACGGTGAGTTCCTCACGGGAGAAGTGGACCTGCCGCTTGCGGTCGCACGCTTTCTTCGCTACTTTTCCCATTTTTCTTGGTTTCGCTAGGGTGGATGACGGGTTGGGGTGTGTTTCAGGGTAGTGTTTTTAGTGGTTGTGTGGATTTTGTGGTTTTATAGGTGTACGGCGGGATGTTTCCCGTTCTGGGCCCATGTTTTTACTTCTGTTTCCGTATATTTACGGTCACCGTACTTTCCGGTTGGCGCTCACTGCGGTGTCCGCTAAGATGGGTGGCGGTATTGCACCTAGGGCGCTGTACGGCGGCGGTGTGGGCCGTTTTGGGGTCATTTCCGCCATCGCGGACTTTGCACTTCCGCCATGCCGTGGTGCTCGTGCCCGATGGGTCGGAATGGGCCGCACTTTGCTCCATCGTGCAATGGCGGAAACGCTATTTACGCTGTGGCGGTCCGGTCAGTCACTTTCCGCCAGGGTCGTAATGAGGGCCAATGTGTATGAGAATGCTATCATGGCTGGGTATATGCCTGAGATCATGATAGGTACATGACTCAGGAGTGGGAAACTGTGTTATGCAGTGTCATGGTCTGCTTGCCTTGCTGTATATGAATGCTTTGTGAAGCTCGGCATGCTAATGAATAATGGTGCATAGGCTGAGTGAATGCGGTGGCCAGTGGGTGTCTCCTGTCCCTATGCATACTTAAGGGTTTAAAGTGATATTTTTACTGAAACCTGATGAATGCAAGAATATAGTGTTTCTTACGTATGTCACCCTCCTCCTGAGCCATCACTGTGAAGCATCAACCTCAAGCTATAACAGTCCACTTCTATAGTATTTATCAAGTTTTTCAAAGAAAGCTCAGTTTAGTGTGTTGTTTCAATGTTTGTTTTATTCTGTTTGCATCCTTATAGTTACATCTGTACTGTTCTACAGCTGAGCTGTCCGCTATTACAATGCAACATAAGTATGGTACTATCTAGGAAGACATTGGGCCTCATTATTTACACAACATGCATCAATGTTTGATTTACATTAATGGGTTCATACAAATTAAACATTAATACAAGAATTAATATCATCATAATTAAGTACAATCACGGTTGTAAGTACATACCATGGGACAGAATTCAGGGAGAAAATAGCGAAGATAGACATATTACTTTTGTCATCATTGTCAAAAAATAGGGCATACAGTACATGTGATGGGCCCCATGCATTGTTGAATTCTATTTTAATAAGTAACAGATTAGCTGGTGATTGTAGTATAATTTAGTGTGTTTTGGAATGCAGCACAAATGCATGGGATTACATTATTGCTATAATGTGGCATATATAGCCAGCCATGTGTCGCCAGTGTAAGATATGGATATGCAAATGAAAACAGAATTTCGTTTTTCTCTACAGATCTGAAGCACACCAGAATTTCGTTTTTCTCTACAGATTTAAAAGCACACCAGAATTTTTCTTTCTTTTTCTTCTCTCACTTGAAATGCCTCATTCACAGGAGACCACATTAGCTATCTAATTGACTGACTTAATTAACAAATACTAACACCAATATTAACTCATTAACATTATAATGTGCTCTCCATGTGAAAAGAGGAGGCAGAAAAAACATGCTCTGAGAGTCATTTTTAAACATGCAGTTAGAGTTTTGTTTCTTGCTCTCTCTGTTCACTGTGTTGCAGGAAGCGAAATCTGCATGCCAGGAAATTAGTTAGATACAGTTGCTTACTGTAAATGTGAGCTATTGTTGAGGAAGGAGGATACAATATTATGAATTTGATTGGTGACACGTAAGCCTAGGGGATGTAAGAGAGGTTTTTTGGAGTAGCTCTGACAGAATTATAGGGAGAAGACATTTTGCAGAGCTGCAGTGAGGTGGCATTTGCTGGGCTGCTGTGAGGAGCTGCACTACTGACCTTCAGAGACTGGGGTTTCCTAGTCACTTGCCACCGGCTTGAGAATTCTGTGTTCTCGCTGTGCACTTCAAACTTCAAACACAAAGAAAACTCTGGGCCCATTCATCGAAGGCGACTAGCCAAGGGAGATCGTGTGTAGGAGAGCTACAGATAGCTGGTAATTATACAAATGGTGTGAGATTATGTTACGCTCACCTGGTTGCCACGGGGGCGTCGACCGGAACTGGGCCGCTGTTGTTTCCACCAGCGTGACGTGTAGCGCCGAGATGACTGACTGGACTGGCCCGCTCAGTCTAGTTTGTCTGGCTCGCAGGAATATTCTTCTGCAAAGGAGAAGAGGAATTAACCACCCGTGGAATTGAGTGTCAACCCACCTTCCCCACTCCCGTTGTCTTCCCACAGATCACTCTTGATGTCCCCTCCTTAGTCTCACCTGATGGTTTGGAAGGATGAGCTCTCCATCCTGCGTCGACCGCAGGGGCGCGTTGATGACCAGTTACTTCACTGGCGTAGAGGAATTGGTGAGTTCCAGTATTGACTCTAAAGTCCAATTGTTCATAAGAGTTCAAATGTCTGATCTTCACTCTGTCCGATTCCTTGCAGGTTGCCGATTAATCCACTCGAAGATTTCCAAATGGCAATTGGTAAGATTCAGGTAAGTCTATTGTGGTTTTCCCCTTAGGGGCCGGGGTACGGCGTTGAAGCAGAGTTGACTGCGCCGCCCCGAGATGAGGTGAGTACCCCCCGTGATAAATCAGGTAAGTCCTTGGGGGTAGCTTGTATAGCCTTAGAGAGTTCCCTTGCTCACCTTGCTGTCTTTGTCTCCTTAGGTGTCGGAGGGCGGCCGCGAGATGGAGAGAGTGTGATGGAATGCTGAAGTACCGCCTAGCAGGTGAGTTCAGCGCGGCGCCATAGGAATGCGAAGCGATGCTTCAAAGACTTCTGTCTTTCAGCTCCGTGGCGAAATGGATCAGGATTCAGGTAAGGATTAAAGTTAAAACTCCTGTTCTAACCTTTATCCTTCTTTTCTTCTTGTTTCAGGAGTCCCAGGACTGAAGCGGGCGTGGCTGAAGACTGGAGCTGCTGAAAACACGGTGAGCGTTACGCTGCAGCAAGCAGAATAACGCAAAGCACGTGTGGCTGTCCGGGCGTGGTTTAAACAGCCTTGGAAGAAGATCCAGGTAAGTATTCTTCCACAGCCCCACCCAAGTAACAAAATAGTCCCTTCAGTAAAATAGTCCCTCCTAAGCCTCATTTGGCTTGAGTCTTCATGCAGCATGGTCTGCCTCAGGTGAGTATGCAGCATGGTCTTCTTCAGGTAAGTTATCAATAATGAGCCTGGCGCCCATGGCGCCAGGACTGACTTTATCTTTATGAGCCTGGCGCCATAGGCGCCAGGACTGCACCCAAACAGCCCCTAACTGGGGCTTTTGGGCATGCTCCAAGTGGCATGATGCCTGCTTCCGGGGCTGCTGGGCCTGGTCTGGTCTTCCGGGGGCAGGCATCATGACAGATTACTGTGACTGCCGAAAAAATGATCTACTATCAGGCAGCAGAGTAGTGATAGGGAATTCCTGTGTTTAACTGCCACGTTATAATGTTACAAGGCAAATCATGTGGTGGTGGTGTGGTGTTCAAAGGTGGTGTTCTCAGTTACCTCGAATTGGCGTTTGCACCTTCATGGGTTGTAAATCTGGTAATAGTGTGTTTCTCATTAGTGAGGGCAATGGACAAGTGTGAATATTTATTGTCTCAAAAAAATGTAAACAACAGTACATGATGCAATTGCGTATCTTCACTGTATTTACAGTTTTAATGGAGGTGTCCTGTGTTGAATCAACTTAGATTCGGTCTGCGTATATTTCTAACACAACCGTCATTAAGGATGTGATTAAGTAGTACGCAAAGTTTGCGTGCATGTGCAATAACATCATGAGAGACCTTAGAGCAATGCTCAATGGGAATTGTAGTGCGAATTGTGGATTGTTTTGCATTGCAGCTATGGCACTGACTTTAGGTCTGCCCTGGGCTAAAACAAATCACTTAGATCAGATTTTTTTTTTTCAATTCTTAGTACAGTTTCAAAGGCTGGTGTGATCTCCTAACATGGTATATCCTGTGAGTGATGTATATGCACAAATCAACTCCATTATCTGTATTATTCTCATAAATTATCTGTTTTGTTACTTTAATTAGCATCATAATGTTCATTTTTGAATAAAGTCCACTGAACGTTGTATTTCATTTTTCACCAATATGGTGTGTTAATGAACAGGTTAAGGGCCACATCCTCATGAGTAATGCTTTCGCAAAGAACATGTGCTGATTAGCAAAATATTATGAATCAGTAGTCTGTGATCATTGGCAAAGAAACATGTGCTTATTGGCAAGTCATTAGCAGTAGGTGGTCTTTGGTCAATTATAAGGATCTATACACTTTGAGTCTAGAACTTCTATAATGGTGATGCTGGTATCAATATTTCAACAACATGTGTGTAAACCAAAATGTATGCAAATAGACTCTAAATTAAGCTCTTTGTAGTTTTTAATCAATCTAAAATGGAGTGTATCCCCTTCGATGTCTTGCAACCATGTCATATTTATTACAGAAACACTTAATTTCATGATCTTTGTTTAGCCTTTAGGTTGCACATCTTAGAAGACAAATACAATGATAGCTAGACATTTTGGTACGAGGATGATGTTGAGATCAAAATTAATGATTTTATCAAGTGTAGAGCAACATTTGTGGTATACGCAATTGTCTGCATTTGCAAAAAGCTGTACATAGTAAGCACTATTAGGCAGCTTTGCACACGTATTCGGGAACACATTTCTAATCTTGCTAGCCAAGACCTGAGGCTACCGTTGGCTTTACATTGGCAAGACAGCCATCAAATGGACAACACGGATGACCTAAGGATGTATAGTGTTCATGGAAGTCAAATGCAACAAATGTGGAGGTTCTCTTACATTAAAACTCTGACAGATGGAATCTAGATGTATTTGTCTTCTAAGATGTACAACTGAAGGGCTAAACAAAGATCATGAAATGAAAGTTTTTCTGTAATAAATATGACATGGTTGAAAGACATGGAAGGGGATACATTCCATTTTAGATTAATTAAAAACTACAAAGAGCTTCATTTATGGTCTATTTGGAGACATTTTGGTTTGCACACATGTTGTTGAAATGTTGATACCAGCCTCACCATTATAGAAGTTCCAGACTCGAATTGCATAGACCGTTATAATTGACCAAAGACCACCTATTGCTAATGCCAATATGACTTGCCAATAAGCACATCTCTTTGCCAATGATCACAGACTACTGATTGATAATATTTTGCTAATCAGCACATGTTCTTGGAGAAAGCATTACTCTTGAGGATGTGGCCCTTAACCTGTTCATTAACACACCATATTAGTGAAAAATTAAATACAACATTCAGTGGACTTTATTTAATAATGAACATTATGAAGTTAATTAAAGTAACAAAAGAGATAACTTATGACAATTATATAGATGGATTGAGTTGATTTGTGCATCTACATCACCCAAGGGATATACCACTTTAGGGGATCACACCAGCCTTTGAAACTTTACTAACAATTGAAAAAAAGAAACCAGATCTAAGTGACTTGTCTTTGCCCAGGGCGGACCTACAGTTAGTGCCATAGCTGCACTGCAAAACAATCCACAATCCGCACTACAATTCCCATTGAGCATTGCTCTAAGGACTCTCATGATATTATCGCACATGCACGTGAACTTCGCGTACTACTTAATAACATCTTTAATGGTGGTTGCGTTCAACATATACGCAGACCGAATCTAAGTTGATTCAACACAGGACAACTCAATTAAAACTGTAAGTACAGAGAAGGTACGCAATTGCATCACGTACCATTGTTTATTTTAAGACAAAAGTCACACTTGTCCATTGCCCTCACTAATGAGGAACACACTATTACAGGATTTGCAACCCATGAAGGCGCAAACACCAGTACCGATTTGCGGACATTAGGTGAGCCCCCTTTTCTCAAAATATGCACCCTTTGGAGATTGGGGTACATAGACTCTCTGGGAAAGGTTATGACCTTGACCATATAGTCAATTTCATAAGCACAATTAGGTTACCGGCCATGGAATGTGAATGCACAAATCACACCGGTTCTGGCACATTACCAACATCAATGAGAATTCTCACCTGCCATGTGTTATTTGACTAAGGGATATAGTTATCAATTACTGCATGCTATATTTAAGGATCACCAGCTAATCTATTAGTTATTATAATAAAATTCGACAATGCATGGGGCCCTGTAGTATAATTTATTTTATTTTGGAGTGCAGCGCCTCTGCATGGGATCACATTATTGCTTTAATGTGGCACACATATAGCCAGCCAGATGTTGCCAGTGTAACATATGGATATGCAAATGAAGACAGGTTACAGATTTAAAAGCATAATAGAATTTCTTTTTTTTTCTCTTCTCTCGCTTGAAATGCCTCATTCACAGGAGACCACATTAGCTATCTAATTGACTGACTTAATTAACCAATACTAACACTAGTTCTAACTCATTAACATTATAATGTGTTCTCCATGTGGAAAGAGAGGCAGAAGAGATGTGCTCTGAGAGTCATTTTTAAACGTGCATTTTTCTCTGATTTTCTCGGGCTGCACTGAAATGTGAAGGACGGAAAGGCAGCAGGAAACAGAAACAGAAACAGTTATTATAGTATGAAGATCCCATTGTTTGTGAAACAGGGGTGGCAACCTAATACACTTTCTGTTAATATGATTGGAGGGAAGTATATCTGAAGACAGGCTGCGTAAGCAACCGAGCTTTGCTGCACGAGCTCTGACAGAATTATAGTTAGTTCACTTTTGCGGAGCTGCTGTGAGGTCGCCTTTGCTGGGCTGCTGGGAGGAGTCGTTCCAGCTGCACTGTTGACCTTCAGAGATTGGGGTTCCTGGTCACTTGGCACCGGCTTGGGAACTGCAGATTGCAGATTGAACTGCATGTTCTCGCTGTGCGCTTTAAAAAGAAAACCCTGGGCTCATTCATCAGAGGCCACGAGCCAAGGGAGATTGCGTGTGGGAGAACTACAGATAACTGGTAATTATCAAAGTGAATGGAGATTATTGTGACTGCTGTACGAATGACCTAATATATATTAGGCAGGCAGAGTAGAAAAAAAAGGAATCCCCTGTGTTTAATTGACACTTTATAATGTTGCAAAATGAATATTGTTCTTTTGCTGCATGTTTTCCTTTTTCTCGTTGTCACAGATGATGCAAAATGAATCTCGTTCCGCTGCTGTACATTTTTGTGTTTATTTCTGTAAAAAAAAACAAGGGTAAGATGGTGTTCTGAAATGCAACTGTTTATAAAACCCAAAAATACATGAAGGCAGACGTGTAGTGTTTTTGTCTTTCTCTTTTCTTAGTGCATCTGGAATAGCACTTGTGATATGGGGAAGATTTTGAGATAGTGCATTTGTCATTTTTCCCATATAGATAAAACAACAAAAAGAATAAGTTGTCTAAAAGTAGGACAATTATAAATAGCTGTGTGTGTGATTCCACTCAGTTTATGTGTGTGTGATTTCTGAGTGGAATAAAATACAATAGTTCTTGCTTAGCATACATGAATCAGCAAAAAGAGCCCTATGGAAACATAATCTCACTAATGTAAATACATTTGTGATAGTACCACATGTTATTGTGAATGCCTTATGGAAACATAGTTCACTGGTGTAGATAAATCAGTGATAACAGCCATAGGTGGCACTCTATATGAAAATGTGGTGTTTCTGAATAATGTAGGTCCGAGGCCTCTAGAGATCACACGAACAGTCTAAACAAAAGAAGGGGGTTTTGCATGTTGGGGCCACAAATAAAACAAAGAAATTATGCTCACCAAAATACCACCAACAAAATGTATACCACTATAAAGCCAAACCCAACCTAAATGCAAGGAGTAGTCATTGCCAAATTACCATTATTTTGGCGGTAAGAAAATACCACCAGGCCCCAAATCTACACAAAATACCCCTTAAGCCCATTACATGTATTGTATGCCTTATGTTTTTGACATTGATGATAAAAACTATATGTCTGTTTATCTTCCCTCTTTTCTCCCTGAATCCTGTCCCATGGTATGCACTTACAACCGTGATTGTACTTAATTATGATGAGATTGATTCTTGTATTAATGTTCAATTTGTATGAAACCATTAATGCATTTTGTATAAATGACTGTAACTAATGCATAAGCAGCATTGAAAAAGACTTGAAGTCGAAACACGTGTTGGCTGTTTCAAACAAAAAAATACCACGAAGGATTAAAGGCACCACTCAACATTCTTTAGAATAAGGAATATTTCATTGAAGGACTGTTCATGAAATTGCATTCTTGTATACAGCAAGCCAATATTGCAGGCAAAAACAATGATTGTCTAAACAGAGGCTAAGCGCGAAGCTCAAGTAGTTACTATATACACCTTTTGTAACTCTATTGTGTAAGGGTCGCCATAACCCACTAGCCACGCAGCAGGCCCCATCTTTGCTCTACGCCTGTCTCAGCACATTTGGACACATTATACCCTACACCCACTTTAATAAACTGATCATCATCAAGTAATGCACAATGTATACTGGTCATCATGAGAAACTGATCATTAAAGCACCTAACATTATTTAACCTCATCAAAAACGTATTTAATGTTTTACAATAATGTTCCACTTCTGAATAGATGCATTCTCTCCAAGAGGTTTTTCTTTGATGGGGGTACTCTAAACCCCTAATACTTGCTCTCCATCCCATTCACCTGGTCCTTCTCTTGTGCTTTTGTCAGGGAGGTCCATCCCAAACACTCCTTCATAACCCCCAAACCCATGACAACCTCTTCCTAACTCACAACCTCCCATCACACCTGTGCATACACATCTGGTTGTACCTTTTACCCTTGCCTACCACCCCCCCTTTCAGGATCTGCACCGAACTCCTGTGGACACCACTGCACTCACCATCACCACACCCACACACACTACAGCACCCTGAGATTCCACCTTCACAGCAGCTTCCCTTACTTTCTCCTTACCGCTTTGTCATGTGAAGACTGATGATCTGGTGGCATGCACTTGCATGCGGCTGCTTCAACCCCTGCATGTCCAAGACAAATAGGCAACTCTCGTCTCACATTTCAGTGCTGCCTAATTTGCCCTACCGCCCCATGTCCTGTTCTGCTATTCACTGGGGCAATTATCTAGTGTAAATAGTAGCAGGACTCCGCTCTTCAGAATATTCTAGCCACACTGTGAGAGCACCACTATAAACAAGCATTGGCAATGGCAACAGTTTGGGCTTTTGTGTAGGCATGGCAAAGGCACTTTCCAGGCACTTGCCGTAGTAGTATTAACTGCCCATTGATGTTAACAGGTGCAAAGTGGTGTGTGTACCTGGCAATCTAATAGCAGTTCAATTCAATTTAAGTCACAAGGGTTTTCGGATTCTGTCTCCTCCCCCACATTTGTTAACACATCATGAGCAGAGTCAATTATGTCAAATATAAAAGATTTAAAACTATAGCTTCAGTCCCTATAATTAATTACAAGTCCCTATAAAGAGAATCTCTCTGTCCCTTGGAGTGCTTGTGCCTAGTGGGGCGCTGGTGCATTGCCTGTCTAGGTGAGGAGACAGTAGAGAAAGCTTGCCCTAACCTAACTCTCTACTTTCCTGATTCTAAAAATTGCGCACTGTTTGGCAGTCAACAATCATATTTAATAGTGTTGCTGTCCCTCAGTGTGACTTATACTAAAATTTTATAGACGGTTCACCATTCAGTGGTCCTATTTCCGCTATGTTTGTAAAAAATGTGTCCTATAGTCAAGCTCACTTTCAAATTTTTGTGAGACAAGTAGGTCGGACCAACACCCTGATCCAACCGAAGTCGAACGGTTTCAGCGGGGAAACTAATTTGCCGCTTTCTTCAGGACTACAGATAGTGCCCAATTCGGACACTCAACTTCAACATAAAAAGACAGTCATATATTTTGGCTATCTTCCAATTTCTTTGTCTGGCGCAGGCATTTTCCACATTGTTGGGACATCTCGTCAGTACATCCACTCCCTATAAGGGAAAATACACAAATCAGGAAACTGGAATGTCCATGACTACTATTTTCTATGGATAAGTGCCATGACTATTTCTTACCGGACTATGTGGCCTTTTGAGCTTAGGCGTAAATCCGGTCTCTTTTAGCGTATTGGTAGAGATCTTGAATACCTATTTGTTGACTGGCCATAGGTCAGTTTCTATCTACATCCTTGGTCATTCTATTGATCTTATTGTGGTAATCTAGTTGTACAAGATATTGGCAAGCCACTTACCCTATTCACTCGGCTTCAGTTGCCTCGATGTGTGGTGGGGTTTGGCCTACTTGTTAGAGTGTCAGTCCTTCTTCCATGGTTGCGGGACTGTGCCTTGTAAGGATATTTGGCGTGTTACAGCACAGAGTACAGCACTACTGCACAGGATCAATGTGTAGCATGTTTTTTTTTATGCAGCACCACTGCATGGGTTTGGTGCATTGCTATGATGCAATTGTTTCAAGCTAATGTGTTGCCAGTGTAACATGGACATATAAGTAAGGGCAGGTTATTCAGTCAAAAACGATTTTTACATATAAAATGCAAATACATTTTTCACAGTTAAAAGCACACATCTGTACCTTCAAAATGCACACCATTTCTCACCTGAAATGCCTATGTTGCAAGAGACACATTTGGTAATTAACAAACTAATCTCACTAACAATAATAACTCATTAATAAAAGAATGTGTCTTCACTGCAAAAAGAGGCAGACTCTGAAAATCAGTTTTAAACACACATTCAAGTTTTTTTTTTCTTTGCCTTTCTGTGCTCTGTCCACAGTAACTGCAGGAAGCAAAGACTTTGAATAAGCAGGAAATCAGCTTTTTACAGTTGCAACTGTACAAGAAGAACCATTGTTAAAAGTAGGAGGATAGAACATGATTGATTCTGATTGGAGCTCTTCACATCAAGCATCATGTTAGAGGCTGTGACTAGTGCTTGGCTGCAGAATCTGGGGGAAGAAAGGCAGAGACATCTTGACACAGCTCGAAGAAGGACAGGGTTGACAGCTGGGGAGGCCTGATTCCTAAAGCAGATTCAACTTGGTTGCAGAGACTGGCTTTTCCAGTCAACAAGTCCCAGTTCGAGTGATGGCAGATGCTTGTCCTTGCTGGGTGAACCCCTCCAGAAGGCGAACAGCCAAAGAAGTTACATGCTGAATAAGCCTGGTAATTATCTCGCTGAGGTGTGGGGGCTGAGTGTGTACGAGAATATTCAGTCAGTGTAGGAAAGGAGATTCCTGTGCTTTACTCACGTGTTTAATGTTGCAAATTGAGTTCTTGTCTCCGCCACTCTCTTTTCAGTGTATCACAGATAATGCTGTTACTGTGCTATTTCATTTATTTCTGTAAAGAGTGAGATCGTGTTTAAATGCAACTTTTATAATACACAAAAATATCTGAAAGCAGACGGGTGGTGTGTTTTATATTTACCAATACAGTGCTGATGATGTGGGGAGATGTTTAGACAGTGCAATTGTCATTTTCAAGGTAGCTAAACATAAGATTTGGCTGCAGCCGTGTGCACAATGTAATTCAGTATGAGCAATTATAACTAACTGTGTGTGTTGTAGTCTGCCGGAGGTCTATGAGTCGGCAGAAAGGGAGGCCCGGGACATAGTTCACTACCGTATATAAGATAGTGAAAACTACCACATGATAGCTCGCTGCCGTAGATAAAACAGAGATAAATTGCCCATGGTGGCACACTAAAAATGAAAATGTGGTGTTCCTGAAATGCAAGCCTGAGGTCTCTCTAGTGATTACACGAAAAATCTAAACAAAAATAAGGGGTTCTGGATATTGGGGCCACAAATAAAACAAAGGAATTATGCTCACCAAAATACCACCAATCACGCATACCAACCACGCATACCAACCACGCATGTCTGTGTGCTGAAATAATGCATGTCCACTGTATTATTGTTGTACATGGCCCAATCTGAATACAAGGAGTGATTGTTGCTAAATTAGAAAAAAAATACCGTCAGGCCAAAACAATAAAATAAAACAACTAACTAAAACAAATAATTAACATAACAGATTAAAATATATAATTAAAATAATAAATACGTGGAACTCCATATGCCAGGACACTTGTCTGCCTCTGATATGTCCCGACCAGCGATGTCACATCATTTGGTTCATTCCAGTACTCTTTCATCTTGGCAATCTTGGATCCATAGGAGTCATCTTTTTTGGCATTCTGGTTATCTTGTCTTCACCTCCACCTGGAGGCAGGCATCTTTTGGTCTTCATCCAGGGGACTCCAGGACTCCATTGTCTCCCGTGACCTCCGGTATAAATAGTTAATGTTCTAAACCAAAATAGAAAAGAAACAGATATAGCACAATACTAACCACCCTTTTGCCAAAAATAAAACATTTTTTATTCTGAAATTAAACACAGGTTAAAAAGAAAATAAGCATACATGAAACAACATTTTAAATTCAATGCATTTTCATTCTGCACACCGACCATGAGCTTCCATTATATATATTTTTTTTTTACTTTTTATATTATTTATTTATTTACATATATTACAGTGTTTATGTGCCATTATAATAATCAACTTTTTAACTTCTCTGTCACTGCCTCCTGACTGTACCCATTTATCTGATCTTTTTGTGTTCAAGGGACTTTCTGTTGTATTGTGTGCATCAGTGGGCAGCAGCCCCAGGGCTTTCTGTTTCTACATGCTCAAGCCGCCTGATCTCGTGTCTGGGATGGCATGGCTTGATCTGATTTACATGGACAAACTGCTCTATCGCTGTTTCACCTTCATTCTTCAAAATTTTATACATTACAGGAGAGATCTTATCTATAATTCGAAATGGCCCCTGCCAGGCTGCTAGAAATTTAGAATTTTTCTGTTTACTTTTTCCAAAATGAAACTTGTACACCTGATCCCCAACACTGTATTCTCTCACTGATGTTCTTTTATCATAGTATGTTTTAGCACTGTCAGCAGCCCTTTCCAGATTTCTCTGCACAAAAGCAAATGCATGTTGCAAATGCTTCCTCAATTCATCAATGTACTCATGAACTGTGGATGCACTCACAAGTGTCTGCTCATGTGTTCTGTATAGTAGGTGTTGTGGTAACACCATTTTCCTACCCGTCAAGACCTCATGGGGGCTAACACCTGGCAGGAGTTGATCTGATTGCCATCAAAACCAACAGTAAACGTAAATCCCAGCTGGAACCTGCTTCTGCCACGAATTTCTTTAAAATATCCACAACAGACCTATTGCTCCGTTCAACTCCACCTGAAGAGGCTGCCCTATATGTGATATGTAGTTTCCTTTTCACACCTAGTATTTGCCATACCTTACTCATTAGGGTACTTGTGAAATGACTTCCTCTGTCTGACTCAATTCTTTGTGGCAACCCAAACCTTGAGAACACATGGTTCACCAGCAATGTGGCTGCTGTTTGCGCACTACAATCTGGTGCAGGAATACATTCAATCCACTTCGACATCAAACATATCACACTTAGAATGTAACGGTGTCCTCTGCTCGACCTTTTTAAAGGGCCTACATAGTCTATTTACAAATCTGACCATGGGAGAGTTAGGCTCTTTTCATCAATGGTGCTCTATGCATTGGTGAAGCAGGTTTAAATTGGGCACATTCTAGGCATCCTCTAGTGTATAATTCCACATCTTGGGACATATGTGGCCAGTAAGCATAATCTTTCAGTATTTCCAATGTTTTTTGTGAACCACTGTGGCCTGCAGTTATTGCATCATGTGCATGTTGTAGCATTAGCCCTCTGAATGAAAGGGGTACCACCCACTGTATCTGTCCTGTTATGGGCTCTCTAATCATGAGTCCATCTTGTAATCTAATTCGTTTTTTATTCTTTAATAGTACCCTCAACTCTTCTTTTCCCATACAATCATTTTCTGTTAAAGGGTTTTGTTCAGGATCTATCAAATGATTATAATAGATTCCCAAAATTCGATCATTCTTTTGTGCCTCAATCAAATCTTGGTCTGGCGTGTCATGGCCCCATTGCACCACTGGTTGATCTACCTCCTTTGGTGCTTTAGAACGTGTTACTGCATCAATCTGTATTTCACCCAGTAAATCATCAATAGGTAGCAATTCTCCCATCACAGCCCCAATTTTAGCCAGGTGGTCTGCCTTATCATTTCCCTCCTTATCCTCTCCTGGTGTTTTTAAATGCCCACGAATTTTTCTCCAGTATATTGTTAGATCATTCTCTGACACCAATTTGTCTATGGCTTGTATCATTTTTCCATGTTTAAGTGGCTTTTTGTTGTATGTAATCATTCCTCTTGCTTTCCAGCCAGGTAAATATTCCACAAAACTATTCCGTGCATAGTCAGAATCAGTCACCAGGACAATTTCACTGAACTTTCTATCAACTGCAGTAGTAATTGCTTTATAAATGGCTGCCAATTCCGCCACTTGACTGCTCCTAGCTCCATTCCTCATCCCTATACTGGGGACTCCTTCACATTTCAACCAGACATTTCCTATTCCTGACACTAATTGTTTATTACTGTCATTTTCAATGTGAAAAGCACAACCATCCACATATTCAGTTGGCAAATCCTTGCATGTTTTTTCATCAAAAGCTTTGTGTGGTGATTGTTCAAATTCCTGCTAATTAGGTTCCACTTCCATTTCATTTGATATTTGTTCAGCTGCGCAGCCATGTAAGTCAGCTAACCCTTGAGCAATTGGGCTCTTTTTATTTTGTCCATATCTTACTTCTACAGGAAAACCTTGTAATGCCAGCGTCCATGAAGTGATTCTGGACTGCGCTAGATTACCTGACCTAATTCTTTTACTCTCTAAAAACTGCAAAGGTTGATGATTTGTTTCAATAATCACCTTTTCTCCCTGAACAATGGGGCGGAAATGTTGTAGCGCCCACACAGTAGTTAATAGGGCCTTTTCACATTCATTAAATTTCATTTCAACTTGGGGAAATGCCTTACTTGCATAGGCAATTGTTTTGTGATTCAAATCATGTTTTTGTGATAACACTGCTGACATACAATGTTCAGAAAAACCTATTTCTATAAAGAAATCCCTACCTTTTATGGGATATGCTAAACATGGTGCCTTTACCAGACATTCCTTCAGTTTAGCCACTGCCTCAGACTGCTCTTTTTCCCATTTCCAGGGAGTATTCAGTTTAAGCAGTTTAGTCAATGGTTGAGTGATTTCAGCATAATTTTCAATTCATTTTCTGTTACACCCTGTCATTCCTAACAAACTTTTTACTCCTTTCACATTCTTAGGATCTTTTAATCTTTGTATGGCCTCTATCTTCTTCTTTTGTGGATTTAGCCCATGTTCAGTCACTTCATGGCCTAGAAAGTTCACTTTTTTCTTGCACCATTGTGCTTTTTGCAAAGATACTTTGGCGCCTGCTTTCTGCAATTGGCCAAGCACATGTCTTATTTCATCAAAATGGCTTTTCAGGCCTTCATTTTTTATCAAGACATCATCCACGTAACCTATGGTTCCTCTTTCCGCTGCATCAGGCATGGCCTTTCTCAAAAATATGCCAAATTCACTCCCACTATTGATGTACCCGAACGGCGTTCTAAGCCAGGCGTATTGAGTCCTGTCAAATGTAAAGGAAAATAAATTCTGTATCTCCTCTGCCAATGGCACGCACCAATATCCAGAGGTGAGATCTAATGTGGTAAACACTTTTGAACCATGTACCTGAGCTAAGCCCTGATCAATGAATGGCCATCTGGACACTGGTACTCTTTTATTTAACTCTCTCAAGTCTGCACATAGCCGCCATTGACCATTTGGCTTTAACACACCTAAAATAGGTGTATTGGATGTGCTATGAATGGGTCTGATGATTCCACGCGATTCCAAATTTTTAATAATCTCTGCCAATGATTCTAAACATGCCAGCGGTAGTCTATACTGGCGTACAAACACTGGACTTCTGCTACACCCTTCTGGTAGTGTGGCCACATGTAAATCAGTTAAACTACGATCATAAGCATCTTTTGCAAATACATCCTTAAACTCCATAAATATCTCCCTCAGATTGTTTCTATCCTCATTGCTGTCACACGCATCTGCTAAGGAGATCTGCTCTTCTACCATTTTGGAAAATTCTGGAAAATATTCTGGTAAGGGAATCTCGGCGCTTTCCTCTAACTGTGTGGCTGTGTCTTTTTGTAAAGCTGCCACTTTTAAATATTTTGGCATATCAGCTTCCACTTCAATGGGCTGATTTTCTGTTTCATTTTAATTTAAATTAAATATTATGCAATCCTCTTGATGGCAGCACACTGTCTCATTTGAATCATAAGGATACACAGAATTAATTTTAAATATTCCTTTGGGCTGAGAGTCCAGGTGTTCTGGCAACTCACCCTTGGCATCTACATACTTTTCAGGGATATTTCCAATCACCATGTTATTTAAATCTGCCGTATAATGTGAATTTTGTATAGCCATTCCTAATGGGGAGTTTTCCTCTAAATGAATATCCTGACAACCTTTATTATTTACCATAATTTTTACAGATCCTTCACCAATATCTAAAAATGGAGTGTATTCATAATCCAGGCCCTGCTGTTTTATGGATTCATTCAGGCACACAAATGCATCAGAGTCTTTCATCTGCTGTCCATTTCTGCACTTCAGTATTATTGCAACCTGTTTGGTGAATGCAGGAATAATAGTATCCTTCCTCATCTGTAATTCAACTGCATATGGGACCAGCTGCGCGCAATAAAAAGCTCTTCTTTTGTCTTCAAGTTCAGGCGCAGGCCCACCTAGGCGTGACCATATTTTTTGATTAAGGAAATCTAACACCATACACATTCTGTGCATGATGTCATTGCCCATGTAAAAGTCATTTTGTGCTCCACTCACTATCCATACATTATGGTAAATTGTTTTCTGCCCAATGCTAATTTTAAGCATGCATCTGCCTGCAATTCGGTTTTCAAAGTCTGGACCCAGAAACATATTGGTTTTTAATCCTAAATATCGGTATTTCCTCCCTCTCCATTATTTTTTGCAACAATTTCTCATTAATGAAGCTCCTCTCCTGTTCAAGCGCTAAAGTGGCTTTTATTGTTTTAAAACAGTCATTTATACCAACATGAACCCATGGTTGCTCATGTTCCATGTGTATTTCAGCAGGAGTGGTAATGTGTTTTTCTGAATCTGTTTTAGAAGCAATATTCTGTTTGATTGTTTTCTCTTTTAAATAAAAACGTAATGTGTGCTCATCTATGGCAGTCTGCCAATTTTTCCTTGGGTCCAAGTAGATTTGTACAGGTAGTCCTTCATTATCGCTCTGCATTTTGTCTTGACACATTAATATAACAGTGACACTAGGTATGCAACTATTCTGGAGATATACCTCCACAGCATCATTTGGTTTGGCAACGGTGTGACATTCATTTATGTTGCTGTTTTGTGATTTTAGTGTCTTCGGCCTCAATGGTTTTTTGGTTCAGGACCACAGCACTCCATTCACCCCATCTATGAGAGGAGACAATCTTTTCAGGCAATTTCTCCCCATCAGAAATGGAATTTCACAAATAGATGTGATCAATACCTCTTGTTTCATTCTGTGCTTTCCTATTTTTATGTCAACCTCAGTTACACCTATGATGGGCACCTCCTCCCCATTAAAGTTATGCACTGGACCTTGATTTTCCTTCACCGTGATCTGACTCTGTGGGGGTCTCCCTTCATTGATACTCTTTACCAGCTCCTTGGACATAATTGTGGCCTGTGCGTTAGTGTCAATCATAGCAAATGTGTGGCATTTTTCTTCTACAGTGATGGGTGCATAATATCTGTACTCAACTTCCTCTAAAACACATAAGAAGTGTGAATTCGTACTGATTTCAGGGCTCACCTTTCTCAGGCCTTTTTCACTTTTGGCTAAGCACATTGGTAAATGGAAAGACATTTTTCCCTCCTTTTTACCCATTTCTGCGCGAGAGACTTTATTCATTTCTCCATGATCAGAGGTTTTTTGGAGTGTGGCCACTGTTCGCCCAACCATCTGGGTAACATCAGAGACCACATTACAACCTTCCAACTGAACATGTGTAACAACATCATTCAGCAATTTGTCATTGTTTAATTCTGTGCATTTGTGATCATTTAGTGTGATACCAGCCCTTTCAGCCTCTTCAAAAATATGTGGCTCAAAGACTTCTTCGGGTGATTGACCCGTACCCTCCTTTTGAGTATTTCCTTTTTCTACCTGTGTTTGGTCATTGTTTTGCTTGCCCAGGGAAGGAGCTATAGCATCCCCACCTACTCCCTGTTCACTGGTATTCCTCATGCATGAGTCATTTTTCTTAAATCTGTCTCTTTGTTCTTTTGGAATTCCAGGTGTTTCTTTTTTATTTGCATAAATCTTCAATGTTTGATTTAGTTCTAGGTTAAACCGTACCTCTTTTTTAGAAGTATTTGCATTTTCTGTTACATGTTCATTTATTGGTGCTTTCACTTTTAAATCATTAGGCATCTCAGAGTCATTATGCAAAATTACATCAGGGCAATCTGTCTTTTTGGCACTGCAGGTGTCATAAGTACTTAGTCACTTCTCAGAAGCCCCCCGGTCATTGCTAGGGCCATTAGCCCCCTCTTTAGATGGTTGTTTTTGTGCTGTATAGAGCTTTCCTATTTGCTCAGCTAACATTTTCACTTGGGCCTCAAGGCACTGGAACCTTTCCATCTCTCTATAATCCTCTTTCTGTGGCCTAGGTCGATATTGGTTGTTTTCCCCCTGATTGGATCTATTCTGATACCTCTCAGGTGATTGATGTCTGTTGGGATGGTTTCTGAACTCTTGATTCATTTGTGGAGTGGAGCGGGGTGCACCCATCCTTTGATTATAGTCCCCTGGTGGGGAATCATTGTACTGACGTGGACTGTAGTTCATGTTTTGCCTCATGTCCTGTCTCTCAGATTGTGGGTAGTGGCCCCTATGTTGATTTCCATTATCAGTAAATCGATCCACATATCGGGGTCTATCCTGATTACCATATATCATGGTGTTGGGATCAAATCTGCTCTGTGTCGCCAATGACTGGTAGGGACCATCATTTCTTTGATCTTGATTTTGTCTCTGGTTATTGTTCATACCTGCCATATCAGGCCGATATCCTACCCGGGGTCTGTCCCCTAAATACCTAGGGCTGATGTAGCTCTCCCTATTACTAGGATCATGTGATTGGAAAATGGGTACAGGAAAGGGCGATCTTTGTTGGTTACCCCTTTGTTCAGGTGTCACATTATTTTTACCTTGGCTTTGAGCAGACTCAAGGGACATTTTGGCTGACCTGATTTCCATTACTGTGGCTGAGGGTTCTTTAGATTTAGGTCTAGTATCTTTCATTTTATCACTTTCTCAACCCTGACAATAGAGTACCTCATGTAGTTTTGTGCTTTGATGTACAATCCATTCAAGGGACTTGTCACGGTCAAATTCACGGACCAATTGGGATATGATGTCTTTCTGTAGCCCATAGAAGTATGCAGTTTTAAACTCATTGGAATTTGGGTCAAAAGATACATCAAAGCGAGAAAATGCTCTTTTTAAGTCTTGTAAAAATTGGCGAGGGGATGTATTAGGTCCAGCAGTGATTGTGTAAGCGACTTTCTTTGCCTCCTGCAATGACTGAAAAGGAGAAAAATGACGCCTAATTTCTTTTTCAAACTCCACCCAGGTCATATTCTGCTGTTCATTTAATCCCCTTATGATGCTGGCCGTCGGGGCATCTAAAGTTAAATGAAAATATTGTCTGTACTGTTCCTTAGGTATCTGGAGTGCTTTAAAAATGTCATGCACCGCTTCTAAGTGATCCTCAATGCAGCATTCACCTCCCTTTTTAAATGGTTTGATCAGGGCTTTAATGGATTTCATTATTTTTATGGGGCTACTTGTTGCAATGCATGGAATTGCACTACTTTGTGATTCAATCCTGTTTTCAGGTGTATGAGATTGGTGGCTGCCCCCAATGGGAGTATCAAATCCCCCAAGGGCGCTGCAACTAAGTTCAGTCACCGGCCCAGTCACTGGAGCACTAGCTCTTTGGGCAGAACTAGAATTCACCTCCACTCAATTGAATGTGGTACCCGGCCGCCTCTCATGGGACCTGTGGATTGCACATTTGCTGTTCTAAGTCGTTACACTTTTTAAGGAGTCTGTTTGCTTCATTTTGCAAATAGTTGTTTTCATCACGCATCTTATTAATCACCTCCTGCATGTCGCACATTTGCATTTGGCATTCATTGAACTCTTTATTTCTCTTGTCTCTTTCTTGAGTCATTTTAATCATTTCTTGTTCTGCACTCTGGAGATCACATTCTTTTTCACAATGTTCTTTTTGTAAAATCTGCATTTCTGAAACAACCTCATCTTTATCCTGTCTAATGCGGTCCACTAAGGCTTTTAAGTGTACCAATTCTTGCTCACTATCCTCAAATTGTTTCTTGCTTTTGGATAACTGAGCATCAAAGTCTCTGCATTTTAATTGCATGTCTTTTTGGCATACATCCAATTCTGCTCTTAACATTTCCTGATTTTTACTTGCCCCATCTAAATCAGTCTTTAACCTGTTAATTAGCTGGGTATCATTTTCCTGCATTCGCAGGGACCTATTCAAAATAAACCATATCTTGCCGCATAGCCGTATTAAACAGTCTTTCTCTGCACTTTTATCGGCTGCATTCAATAATCTTGTAAGGCAGACCTGAATTATGCTGCCTTCTGCAAAAATATTGTCTAGCTTTTCTTTCTGCACCTCACCCTGAATGCGGTCACGCCATTCTAAGGTACTGTTCGACGACCACGTCCCATGTGCAAACAACTTTGCCTCTAAATATTGCACTAGGTCTGAAATTGTGGGTTCCCTTTGTGACATTCTGAAATTCTGAAATTCGTTTTTAGTAACACACTGCTATTATGAAATGGGTTCCCCTTTAATGTACCAATGGCAGTGTGAGACACACTTGCCATGCCCAGTAGGTACTCTATGATCACTTTCCCAGCCTGCAACGCACCATAAATATGTTGGGTATTTTTGTGGAGATTTGGGGCCTGACAGTATTTTCTTACTGCCGAAAAATAATTTAGCAACAATCACTCCTTGTATTCAGATTGGGCCATGTACAACAATAATACAGTGGACATGCATTATTTCAGCACACAGACATGCGTGGTTGGTATGCGTGGTTGGTATGCGTGATTGGTGGTATTTTGGTGAGCATAATTCCTTTGTTTTATTTGTGGTCCCAATATCCAGAACCCCTTATTTTTGTTTAGATTTTTCGTGTAATCACTAGAGAGACCTCAGGCTTGCATTTCAGGAACACCACATTTTCATTTTAAGTGTGCCACCATGGGCAATTTCTCTCTGTCTTATCTACGGCAGCGAGCTATCATGTGGTAGTTTTCACTATCTTATATACGGTAGTGAACTATGTACCGGGCCTCCCTTTCTGCCGACTCATAGACCTCCGGCAGACTACAACACACACAGTTAGTTATAATTGCTCATACTGAATTACATTGTGCACACGGCTGCAGCCAACTCTTATGTTTAGCTACCTTGAAAATGACAATTGCACTGTCTAAACATCTCCCCACTGTCTAAACATCATCAGCACTGTATTGGTAAATATAAAACACACCACCCGTCTGCTTTCAGATATTTTTGTGTATTATAAAAGTTGCATTTAAACACGATCTCACTCTTTACAGAAATAAATGAAATAGCACAGTAACAGCATTATCTGTGATACACTGAAAAGAGAGTGGCGGAGACAAGAACTCAATTTGCAACATTAAACACGTGAGTAAAGCACAGGAATCTCCTTTCCTACACTGACTGAATATTCTCGTACACACTCAGCCCCCACACCTCAGCGAGATAATTACCAGGCTTATTCAGCATGTAACTTCTTTGGCTGTCGCCTTCTGGAGGGGTTCACCCAGCAAGGACAAACATCTGCCGTCACTCGAACTGGGACTTGTTGACTGGAAAAGCCAGTCTCTGCAACCAAGTTGAATCTGCTTTAGGAATCAGGCCTCCCCAGCTGTCAACCCCGTCCTTCTTCGAGCTGTGTCAAGATGTCTCTGCATTTCTTCCCCCAGATTCTGCAGCCAAGCACTAGTCACAGCCTCTAACATGATGCTTGATGTGACGTGCTCCAATCAGAATCAATCATGTTCTATCCTCCTACTTTTAACAATGGTTCTTCTTGTACAGTTGCAACTGTAAAAAGCTGATTTCCTGCTTATTCAAAGTCTTTGCTTCCTGCAGTTACTGTGGACAGAGCACAGAAAGGCAAAGAAAAAAAAACTTGAATGTGTGTTTAAAACTGATTTTCAGAGTCTGCCTCTTTTTGCAGTGAAGACACATTCTTTTATTAATGAGTTATAATTATTAGTCTTGTTAGTGAGATTAGTTTGTTAATTACCAAGTGTGTCTCTTGCAACATAGGCATTTCAGGTGAGAAATGGTGTGCATTTTGAAGGTACAGATGTGTGCTTTTAACTGTGAAAAATGTATTGTCATTTTATATGTAAAAATCGTTTTTGACTGAATAACCTGCCCTTACTTATATGTCCATGTTACACTGGCAACACATTAGCTTGAAACAATTGCATCATAGCAATGCACCAAACCCATGCAGTGGTGCTGCATAAAAAAAAACATGCTACACATTGATCCTGTGCAGTAGTGCTGTACTCTGTGCTGTAACACACCAAATATCCTTACAGCCTGCAACAATGAGGTGTTTTTAGTTGGAGTGAATTTGCAAAGTAGCAGAGATTATCAGGGTAATTCATAGAATCCAGCGCACAAGTAGCGCACGCGGCTGGCGCACAGCGTGCGCCTGCGATAGTCTGCGCCAGGCACGTGCGCTAAAACAGATTTCCGCGCACAGCGTATTCATGGATTTCAAGCTCCCAAAACAGCCGTGGCGCAGAGAATCGCAGCGAGCCTGCAGCAGCGCCAGTAACGCCCCCAAGAATGCCCTCGCGCACGGAAAAGCCATCAAAAGCGCTAAATCATCGCTAAGGGCTGCGCTAACCCCGGACCACTTCACAGGGCAGGCAAACAAGGAAAGCAAAGCGGGCAATCTCCAAATCAGGAGTACGCGGGAAGTACTACACGCGACTAGGCAGGGAACGTGAATCACAGGGGTACGCGGGAATCATCACACGCGAACAGCCAGGGTGCGTGTATTACAGGGGTAGCGGGAAGTACAACACGCGATGGGCCAGGGAACGTGTATCACAGGGGGACGCGTGAAGTAGAACACGCGATAGGCCAGGGAACGTGCATCACAGGGGTACGCGGGAATCATCACACGCGAACAGCCAGGGTGCGTGTATTACAGGGGTAGCGGGAAGTTCAACACGCGATGGGCCAGGGAACGTGTATTACAGGGGGACGCGTGAAGTAGAACACGCGATAGGCCAGGGAACGTGCATCACAGGGCTACGCGGGAATCATCACACGCGAACAGCCAGGGTGCGTGTATTACAGGGGTAGCGGGAAGTTCAACACGCGATGGGCCAGGGAACGTGTATTACAGGGGGACGCGTGAAGTAGAACACGCGATAGGCCAGGGAACGTGTATTACAGGGGTACGCGGGAATCATCACACGCGAACAGCCAGGGTGCGTGTATTACAGGGGTAGCGGGAAGTTCAACACGCGATGGGCCAGGGAACGTGTATTACAGGGGGACGCGTGAAGTAGAACACGCGATAGGCCAGGGAACGTGCATCACAGGGCTACGCGGGAATCATCACACGCGAACAGCCAGGGTGCGTGTATTACAGGGGTAGTGGGAAGTTCAACACGCGATGGGCCAGGGAACGTGTATTACAGGGGGACGCGTGAAGTAGAACACGCGATAGGCCAGGGAACGTGTATTACAGGGCTACGCGGGAATCATCACACGCGAACAGGCAGGGTGCGTGTATTACAGGGGTAGCGGGAAGTTCAACACGCGATTGGCCAGGGTACGTGTATCACAGGGGTGCGTGGGAATAATCACATGCGAATAGGCTGGGTGGGCCCCCACAGGTGTACCCTGTACACCCTCCCCGGCCCCTGCAGGCAGCCCACAAAACAGTGGACTACCCTGCACACCTGATCATGTCCCCCTGCACCCCCATCCACCAGGGGCACCCTCCACCAGGCCCCCACCCATGTCTCCCACCACCCCCACCCCCCAGCAGTGCAGGGGCACCTGCCATCAGGCCCCCATCCATGTCTCCCACCACCCCCAACCCCCATCCACCAGGGGCACCCTCCACCAGGCCCCCACCCATGTCTCCCACCACCCCCACCCACCAGCACTGTGGGGCACGTGGCCAGCAGGCAGTCAGGCAGCAGCCGATGGCAGGTGGGAGCGTGCTCAGGGTTCTTGGGGACTTAAAATCGGCCTCCTGGCCAGGAGCGTGGTCTTTCGTGTTAGAACGCGTGGACAGCCTGATAGGGAGTGATTTTGCACCTGAAAACCCCACACTCATCGCGCGAAAACCCGTCACCAGCATATGTGCGTCAATAGTTACCTGCACGTGCAGTGTCAAAGCGTGTGATTGGTGAAAAGTGAGCGACACGCAGGAGTGTCGAAGCGCGTGATTGGTGAAAAAGGATCCACATGCAGGAGTGACAAAGCGTGTGATTGGTGAAAAGATACCTACACGCAGGAGTGTCGAAGCGCGTGATTGGTGAAAAAGGATCCACATGCAGGAGTGACAAAGCGTGTGATTGGTGAAAAGATACCTACACGCAGGAGTGCCAAAGCGTGTGATTGGTGAAAATGGGCCAAGCACGTACACGCCGTAAGTGACGATGTACGTGTGGGCCTGTATAAAAGGTAGTGTTGAACACAATTTCCTTGTACGTGCTTTTCGTGGAGAGCGAGTGGGTGAATTCGGTACTTCTTGTCGTTTCACACGCGATTTACTTCACGGCGTTTCCAGTTCGTACTCCCTGTTACCTCTGACAGCTCTTTTCTCTTTTTCCTCTTGTACTGGTTTTCCTGGGCCTGTTCCCTCAAACAGTGTCCCCTTCTACAGTTGTCCTGTCTCCTCAGACAGCGTACACCTCTTCTTTTGGCGGGGGTGTTGCCAACCAAAAGTGCTATTTTTTCACGCTCTTTTACCTGGCAGACGGTGAGTCACGCACGTATCTAACATCTGTGCTTGCCCCGTGTGTAGCCTACCCCTTCAGAGGTCAATCTAGGCCGCGTGTGACACGCATACGTTCATTGTGTTACTGGATGCCACAGCGTAGTGCAGGGTTTTCCATCAGCACACGTGGTCTAGGAGGGGTATTGTGCACGTTCCTTAACTTTTTTGGGGTGCCTGTGCGTTGCGTGACCCGTCATCTTTCCCCAGGGGTGTCATATAGCCTTGCCACTGCACTAGGGTACGAATACCATCTGGTACCCAACCCCTTTGACACCCAATTGCCCAGGACAATTGTGCACACCCACTCCCATACGCACAATACCATCAGTGCCATGGTTGGGAGGCGTGCAAGCCGTAAGGGTGGCAAAGGTGGCCGAGCCACACGTGGTGGCCGTGGAGGATCCAACAGGGGACGTGGTTGTGACTTGCAGGGCAACCCTGTTCCCCCCAGTCTGGAGGAACAGTCAGGGACACCCATGCCCCCCCCCCCCCCCAGTTGAGAGTCATGTGGCTGATACCAACCCTGATCAGCCCATGTCGGACCAGGCCATTGTGGCACCAGACCTGTCCGAGGGTGATTCCATCGCTGACATCCATGTCAGCAGGTCCACTGCACGTGCACCGGTGCACATTGGTGTCATCAGGGCACGCGCATCTATGCCAGATAGGTCATCTGCTGGCCCCCGTAGCCAGGGTGTGGCTCAATCCACCCCACCTCTCATACACCCTGCCAAGACTGTGTCGGTCCTAGTTCATGCACCTCAGATCAGGCCTGACCCCATCCCACTACCCCCAATGCCTGCACCTACTCCCATGCTGAGTGGGCAATCACACACACCCAGTACAGAGTCCACCACGGCTCCTGCCCCTAGTGTCCACAGCGGCGTAGGACACTCTGGATCCCCACCCCCTTCCAAGCGCAAGAGGAAGAGTGCACGTCCGGCACAGGCTGATGCCCCAGACACGGCTGCACAGTCCGGCCCATCAAGGAAGCCAAGCTTCACAGACGCCGAACTTAATGCACTTGTTCAGTATGTGTCAGATCATGATAGGGAAATGGTCATCGTTGCAGGGTCCAAGACCACACATGCCAGACGCCAGGCACACTGGCAGACCATTGCTGACAGAATAAGTGCCCTTGGAGTAGTGAGGCGCACAGCTAGTGATTGCCAGAAGCGCTGGAATGACCTTAAGCGCAGGGCAAAGGATAAGCTGGCCTCAAGTCATGCCGCAACCTTGGTGACTGGAGGTGGGTCCCCAGCACAGGAAATAGAACTCACACCACACGAGTCCGTAGCTGGATCCTACGTCACCGAGGGACAACTCCAAGGTGTGGGAGACCTCCCTGATTACGAGGCATCATCCGGTGAGTGCACATGCATGTGTGTATTATCCATGTGCATGGTGTGTGTGTGAAGCATTCATGTTGGGTGCCTGTCAAGGGGGTGTGTGGCAGAGTTGATAGTGGCACCCATGTGCCTCATCCAGTATGTTCAGTGCAACACCATCTGGCCACAGCACTATCCCTACTGGCAACAGTGCACATATGGGCCAACACCATGGAAGTCGCCCTTGATTAGTAATTTTGTCACTACATTGTTGCTCATACTCCCCTGTCTATTCATCTGATGTCTTACATACCATTCCTATCCTTTCCCCCAGCCATTCAAGTTTCATCTTCACATGCCTGACATGCAATGATACCACATGCTAATGCGTCCTCTGTATATAAATGCCTACCAACATGCAGTCATACTGTGGATGTAGCCTTGACATCCACCTCCTTCCTGGGTCCTTTGGTACCGTCTGGTTCCAAGCCCCATTCCCTCACACTCCATGCTGCTCTTCATGGTCTATCTTCCATGACTTCTACAGTTCAGACCATCGTGCCCTACGCACGACACCTGCTTGCCAAAAGTCAAATGAGGGCAGCCTGCCCTCCAATGCGACCCACCCTATTGCTGACCAGTGCATCTGAGCCTACTCTAAGCTAACTCTCACTGACATCTGCTCATACATGCCTTTGCCTGTCCCATAGACCCTTCACATGGTCCCTGTCCTCTCTCCTTGCTCCTCTTCCACCATCATAGGTGGGACCCGTTGGGGTGTACTCCTGGCCTCCTTCCAATCCTCAGATACCACTATTGATGTGCATGGTAATGGGAGCGTCTCAGTCCAAGGCCCTTAGGCCAACCTCAATCTCCTTGAGAAATGCTACCCACATCTCATCAACTTCCTTACCTCTCCTGCTGTCCCCCCTCCTCTCTCCTCATCAATCCTGCACTGCCTCCCTGCACCCTCCCATGAACCTTCTCCGCCTCCCACTCCAACTCCTACACATGCGGCACCTCTGATCTCTAGCACTCCCCGTAAGTCCTACAAGGCTGTCAACCTCCTCCACAATTACACTCCTCTCACAGCGGCTGCATCAGGCATTCCTCCGATAACTGTCACTTACATGAGGTTATGCACCTTGACATCCTTGGTCTCATGGAAACATGTCTGACGGCCAGCTCTGTCTGCATCCTTGACCCTCTCCTTGGCCCGCCACTACTGTGCAGGGGGGGTGTGCCCTTGGCTTCCCTGAGGGTATTCCTGCCACTGTCACACCTACTTAGACCTACTCCACTCTGGAATGGCTTGTGTGAGGTTTCTGTCCACCACACCTTGACAATCTCAAACAGTGCGTACTGTGTCTGGGAAAACTGGTCAAATGTACTACTTCCTTTCTGAGTGTCCTCACCTCTCCTCCTCACTCATGTCCCCAGACACAGAATTCCTCATCCTTGGTGCGGTACGCATCCACCTGCATGCCTGTTGACGCCCCCACGTGACCTTTCTGTGACCTCAGCAACTCCCTCTCACCCTCTAGACTCCCGTCTGTCCCTACTCATTCTGCAGGGCACACTCTTGATGCTCTGATCTCATCTGACTTTCCCCTCTCCGTCCATCTCTGCACTCCTCTCTCCTGGAGTGATCACATTCTCCTCTCCTCCCAGCTCACCCTCAACACCCCACAGGCAAAGCCACCCTCACCACTGTCACACACCTTCTTGGTATTCCGACCCATGAAGTGTGTGTCAGTCGAGGCTCATGCTGCCAAAATCTCCCCCCCATCCAGCTCCCCCTTAGGCTCACTCCCATCCTGACAGGGCCCACTCCATGCTCCACTCCATGTCAGGTACACTGGATGTCTTAGCCACGGTCATGACCACCTGTCTGAAGCCCCATGCCAATGCAGAGTCCTGGCATGACTCGGATCTTGGGAACCCAAACCACAGGTGCCGGGTGGCAGAGAGGGAATGTCCTGCATCATGGCCATCCTCTGGCAAACTGGCCTGCCACATGCTCCAAAGGCAATAGCGCCTCACCCTTCTCACCAAGATGAGATCCCCAATCCAAGGGCACATATCTGCGGCATGTGACAACTCTGCAGGACACATAGAAATCTGAAAGGACCTTGCCGAGCCAGAGGCAGTGTGTACCTCCCCTGTCCCCTCCGAGCCCACAGCACAGCATGATTGTCTCTGTACCCCTATAGGCCACCCCCCCAGCACTTGTCTGCGCCTAACACCATCTGCCCTTGACGTCAAGTCCTACTTACCTTGTACAGCACTTCCAGCCGCCACTCCCCCTTGCACTTCATTGTGCCACCCACCCCTGCACTTGCGTGACATGAATGACACCAGCACCAGTAGTATTGTTGACTGGCATCCTCTTCTGCCCCACCACCCCTCAGTGCTCCGCTGCACCTACAAACATTACTTGACCGGTGCTTCACGAATGCAAAATTATTCCGTTACAGGTGTTGGGGAGGTGGAATCACAATGTTTACTGCATTATGTTGATGTAGACAAGGCACTGTGCATCGTTGCCAATTTGGACTAGCAGATCCATGTACAACATGTATACTAATTGATGTGACGATGCAATGTCAGGACCAGAGTGGTTGAAATCCAAAAAAGTAGCCCTCCTCTCCCTCTTCACTTGGTGGCTATGTCACATGCCATGTGTGTGATGGCATGTGCCTTTGACATGGCAATCACCGCCCAATGTGTGATGGCAGTGCTAGGCATCAAGGTGAGCAGGCGTTGCTCTCCAATCAGTACATAGTATGCCCTGAGCCTCCCCTACAGACCCAGTGATGGTGAATGCATAGGAGGACTCCCAGTCATGTAGGACATGTGTCGTAGGACTACTGCCTATGTTGTTCATCAGCCCTTGTTGCATGCCATGGTGCTAATGCCTGTTTCCATTTTTCTCTTTCATGTCTTTGCAGGGGACGAAGCACTTGTTGATGCTGGGGATGTGGTGGTGGAGCCGTCCCAGGAGGGCAACCCGGGCCGACCTACCACAAGTGAGGGACGTGGTGTGTTTGTGGGTGAAAACCCACAAGTGCTGCAGGCCGTGCTGTCGAGGGGTGTCTCTGGGGGTTCCTCCCCCGAGCAGTATTCAGGTGTAGACTCGGAGGATGACACCTATGTGCAGTCGCAGGTGAGTGTTCTTGGGAGAGAATCTCCTCTGTCCGACCCACCTGCAGCCAGGCCATTGGCCTCAATGGGGATGTCAGTGTCGGCAGATCAGCCTCTGGTGGTTACGGATGCAGGGCCACACCACCCAATCTCTGATCCTGTTCCTGGGGCTGCAGATCAGAGAGGGAATGCAGTCCTGCAGCCTGAGGCCTTGCCGGCACAGCAAGGCGCAGTCCGCCTTGCCCCAGGCAGGTGTGGTGCCCGTCAACGTGGTGGCCGTATGCCACCTGGCAATACCGTATGGGAGCAATCCATCTACGGTATGGCCACCCAACAGGCAGCATCATCCGAGATGATTGCACAGGCCATGGATAGGGTGGCCACTTCCATTGTCCCCCCAGAAAGGCTGATGGAGCGACTGGAGCAGGCTACAGAGTCCATCTGCCAGGCACACAGGGAGGATATGTTGGCGTCCAACATGGACAGGCGGGCGGCACTGGCGACTCTGGGGGAATCACTTTCCATGGAGTCCCAGCGCCACAGGGAAGCCCTGAGGGAAGAACTCCGTCACCTCAGGTCGACCCTGTTAGAGCTTGAGGCTTCATCCCATAGAAGGACAGAGGAGCAGCTGGAGCGTCTGACACGGACGCTCTCGGCCGAGATGCAGGCAACTCGTGCGGAGGTCAGGTCATCCCGGGAGTTACTGCATGGGGACCTCCGCATGATTATAACCCAGAACCAGAACTACCAGACCCGCCTGCTTGCAGCCATGGAGGAGCAAACTCGTGCTTTGCGTGGGCTGCCTCCCATTGTCACACCATCTTCTGAGGCAGCTCCCCCACCTCCAGAGTCAGCTGCAGGGTCTGGGCAGAGCCATAGCGACTCATCTCCCACAACAGAGTAGCCGTGTGGGCCACGAGCCTATGGGGTGTTTTCCTTTCCCATGATCCACACAGGTGGATTGTGGCGTGCATCCTGTCCTCGGACCTCATAGGTGGCCCCCCCCCCCCCCCGCCGGCCCTTTCATGGCCATTTTTTCTCTTTTTCATTTTTATTTTGCAAGAGTGTTGCCTTGTGTGGGTACCTGGGCATACACTGTATTGTGGCTGGGCACATGCAGGCTTGTCCTGAGTTTGGTTTCGATGCTTGGGTAGCAGACATCCACACCCCTCCTGCTTCCCTTTCCATGGGCTTGCAAAGGGTGTGCCCAAGTGACAGCAAATTACACGGTGACATTGGACTCCCATGAGCTGTTGGCCAGTCCATAGTCAATACTGTGTAGACATTCATAGTGTTCATTGTTGTTGCACCTAACTATGCATGATGGTATGATATGTGCCTCTACTTACATATGTTGCTCATGTTTTGCAGGTATTTCACACAGATCTTCACAAGGGCATACTCTCTGGAGTCACACTACATGTCGGTAGATGTGCACTGACACTTTTGCATGGCGCCATCACTGTACATCTGGACGGTGAGGACATACCAGCTGAATCAGGTAATGAGACTACCATTGATTACATGCAATGTGTCTTGTTTGGGTGGGCTTCAGGGTGGGTTGGTGTGTAATTTGATAGAAATTACTCTTACATAGGTGTGTAGTAGTGGCTCCAGGGCGGTTAGCTGCTCAAGTGCGGCTATGTTCCATTTGGGGCACTGCTATTTGTGACACTGGTGTCATGTTGTGATGGCCAGTTTGTTTGCTGTCACATACCATGACATGGTGTCCTCAGTGGCGGGACTTTGAAGGGAGTGAGTGACATGGCAATGTTGTCATGTAGTGAATCGCCCGTGGCAATGCATTTTAGATTGAAGGAGTTGTGTCTTTGCGTTGTGATGCATAGCTGGTGTATGTGTAGCTAGGGGTGCACACATATTGACACTTCCATGTTAACAATCTCAGGCTGATGTGTATCTGACAGTTCATTGTCAAGTAATTTTCAGACATTGTCAGGTAGAGTCATCATTGATTGTCAGATGGTATGTGCCAGAGCAGTGTGCACTAGCCAGCACTGTGATTCCTAGGTGAAGAAGTTGGCCACCAGTTGCGTACGGGCTGCCTCCCCCGTGCCCTTTCTCCTCCCATGCGCAGCGGGCGCGCATGTGGTTGTGGATGTGGGGGCACCACCATGTCCACGGGCAGGCCCCGGCGTGTTGCAACGTTGTGCAGGACACATGCTGCCACTATGATCCTGCACACTATTCGGGGAGCATATAACAGCTGCCCGCCAGAACGGTCAAGGGAGCGAAAGCGTGACTTGAGCACTCCGAATGTGCGCTCCACTATGCCCCGTGTAGCAATGTGGGCTGTGTTGTACCTTACCTGGGGTGGCGTGGTGGGGTTCCGGATTGGGGTCATCATGTGGGGGCTGATAGGGTAGGCACTGTCCCCTGCGGAGGTGGTGATGGGTATCATTAGTGGTGTTGTGTCATGACCCAGTATCCGACATGCATGCATGTGGAGTGGCATTCATGCTCACCAAGCAGCCATGTATCTCCATGCTGGCCAGCCTCTAGGTCCCGGCATAGGGTAGACATTCTGTAGATGAAGCTGTCGTGGGTGGACCCTGGATAGTTGGCATATACTGATGTGATGATTCCCTTGGCATTGCATACAACTTGGACGTTGATGGAATGCCAGTGCTTGCGGTTTCTATAGATGTGCTCTGTTGCCCTGGGTGGACGTAGAGCCACATGTGTGCAGTCAATTGCACCAAGCACTTTGGGGAATTGAGACACACCATAGAATTCCTGGATGCACGTCCGCCTTTCTGCATGAGTCCTGGGGAGATATATGTGCCTGCGGACTGAAGGCCGTGCAGTGATGATGTTCAAGACCTGGTGTAGACAGCGTGACTGCGTGGCCTGTGACACACCACCCACTATGGCACTTGTCCGCTGAAAGGATCCAGTGGCCAAGAAGTGCAGTACATTCAGGACCTTCTGCAGGGGGCTGAGTGCTTGGGAGCACAGGGTGGGTGATGTGAGGTCATCCTCCCACTCACTGACCAGGTCCAGTATGATGTGTGCTGGAAACCTGTACCTCCCATACACCTGGTCATCAGGCATCCCGAATAGGCTGGTTCTGGGTGTGAATATTCTGGCCCTGACTCTCCTCCTCATCCTCCTTTGGTAGCCCACTGCCACTGCTGCTAGGAACGGTATGTTCATCCTGGCATCTGGCTTGTTTATTGAAAAGTGCGCAAATTAATGCCTTGCGCGTGTAGTAGGCAGCGTGTGAGCCTCGCACCCCTGGAATCGGGTTCCCACTCCTATCGCGTGTGGAAATTCCCACGCTGCAGGCATACAGGTGCGCTGACGTACTTGCCTGTGTAAGTGGCCGCGCGCCCCTGAAATACACGTACATAGGCCAATGGCGTGTAAGCGCACTTTTGGCCAATTACACGCGATGAAATACACGTACATAGGCCAATGGCGTGTAAGCGCACTTTTGGCCAATTACACGCGATGAAATACACGTACATAGGCCAATGGCGTGTACGCGCACTTTTGGCCAATTACACGCGATGACACTCTGACGTGCAGGATTTCCACGTGTGCTCCGTCTTCACGTGCTGAGTGGGGAACGCCCGTGCGGATCACGTCAGACGCGCTTACGCGATGAGGGACTCTGGTCCAATAGAATCGCGTATGCGTGCTGACGCACTTACGCGCTAAGGGCCTTTCCTCGGATTTCACGCTGACGTGCAGGAATTTCACGTGCCAAATCACTCCGTATCAAGCTGGCCACCCGAAAACACACGGAACACCACGCTCCTGCCCCGAAGGCCGAGTTACTGCCCCCCAAGTGCCCTGAGCAGCCTCCCACGTGCTATCTGCTGCTGCCTGCCTGCCTGCCTGCCTGCTGCCACCGTGCCCTGCCATTTGGTGCCTGCACATCAGCCATCTGCAGGGGTCCAGTTGCTGTGTCCACCCCTGCTGGAACTGAAGACTCCCAACTGGGATTACATCGCTCCACAGCCCAGCCCCAGGACCCAGTTGCCCACCCACACCTGCCTCTGGGGTTGCCATGTCGGGCACTTCTACATCTGGCACCAGTGGCAACCCCAGGCCAGAGGGGCAGAGGGGCACCAGCTTCACTGCCACCGAAGTTGGTGTCCTGGTGGAGCATGTCCTGGGGCAGTATGATGCCCTCTTTGGATCGTCCCGCGCCAGCAAGGAAGGACGGGAGAGGATCTGGGCCGACTGTGTGGTTGCCATCAACGCGGAGGGGGTGGCAACCCGCAACGTCTTGAAGATCAAGAAGCGCTGGGAGGACTTGAGGTCCAGGACCCTTGTGAAGGCCCGGCGCCTCGTGGAGGGGGGCCGGGGCCACATGAGTTCCATCCAGAAGAGGGTCCTGGAACGCGTACGCCCAGCGCTCCACGCCCAGATCCTTGAGAGGGAGACCCGTCTGGAGTTGAGCGGTAAGTGTCCAAGCATCACTGTGTGAGACAGGGCATGTTGCGGTGTGCTGGTTCTATGATACTTGCCTGTATGTGTGCCATGTGCCATGTATGCATGTATGTGTGCTGGGACATCATGGTAATGCATGTGCGACCAGTGATGTGTGACCCACATGGTTGTTGCATGTGTAGAAATGCGGCATGGGGAGCACTATGCAGATTTGGGACATGAGAGCATGCCAGTCTCTGTACCTGGACATGGATGGGGGTGAGGATGGGTGCTGATGCCAGGTACATATATGGTAGCCATGTCTGTGTGCCTGACCTGCATGTCTGTGACTTGTGCATGCCATGGATGCATGACTCATGTGTGTGACAAAGCACAGATTCAGTGACGCACCCACCTTACCCTTGTTTTGCCTGTGTTTGGTGTGATTGTGGCCAGATGGATGTGACTGAGGTGTAGTGTGTGCATGTGATATGCATGAGCCATGATGCATGTGAGTTACATTTCATTGAATGTTTCAAGAGTCAATTGGACATGCATGGAAATGTGCATGGCATGCACCATGCCTGTTACTGTGTGTGTTTTGCCTGGACTGACCCATGTGTTGTGGAGGGACATGATGGAAGTGTACTTTGACAGGGGTGCTCATCTGCTATTGCTTCCTGTCTAGGGGACCATTGTACAGTAGCCTGATGCTTGTGTTCTTTGTCTCCCTCTACGCAGCGGCTAGTGAAGAAGAGGGCGGAGACGGCGCTGTGGAGCAAGGCGGCTGGGATGCCCCCACGGCTGCAGCGGAAGGGGTGGGTGAGCCCCCACAGGGGCCTGCTACGGCGGGAGACGGTGAGGAGCCATCCAGGTTGGTGGTTTGCACAGAGGAGGAGGAGGCCGACACTGGTGCACACATGGGCCCTGGTGGGAGCATCCCTGCTGGTGCAAGTGGTGCAGTCCAGGGCCAGGGGCAGGAGGCAGCACAGGTCACCGTGGAGGGGCCTGTGCATGTTGCTGTCCCTGACCCTGTGAGTGCACCACCATGCACCAGCAGGGATGCCCCGTCCCAGGCCCGTCCGCAGGTAGAGGGGATGTCCATGTCAACTGACTCCCCTCCACCTGCGGCCGTGGGAACCCCTGGCCGCGTGGAGCAGGTCCTGATTGGGGTCGCGATGCGCACGGCTGTGATTCGTGATGCCGTGCGTGCTTCCCGGGAGGAGCACGCACGTCATCACGAAGTGCACCGTGCCGACGTGGCCCAATTGGGATCGGCCATGTTCGGGGGGTTCCTGCATGTGTTGGCCAATCTGACGGCCCTCTCCTCCTCTGTGCAGGCTATCCACCAGTCGTTCTCCTTGCCGTCTTCCGGCCCAGATGCCACCATGGCCCCCTGTGGACCTGCCCCGACCAATGCAGCCAGCTCGGTGGGGATCCCATCCCTGCCACAGTTGGGAGTCGGAGGTCCAGCAGGGGTGGACGACACAGCAAGTGGACCCCAGCAGATGGAAGATGTGCCGGCATCATCGGGCAGGGCACGTGCACGACGGCGTCGGTGGTTACCATCAGCCTGGATGCCGTCGTGCTGGCAGAGGCAGTGGCGTCGCAGGCAGCAGCGGGCTCGACGTGGGAGGCATCATGGCTCAGGGCCATCAAGATCAGAGGGGCAGGCATCGGCCGGAGGGCAGGGCAACCCTGGCATGGCGGTGTGTTCCGTGTGGGAGGAGTTTGGCCAGCGGATAGGTGCGGAGCGGCAGCGGGCGGAAGAGGAGCGGCTCGCCATGGCCAGGGCGGAGATCTCCATGCATCAGGCATTGAGGCGGGCTGAGTGCCTCGAGGAGGCTCGCAGGGAATTTGGAGAGCACATGGGGTTGTCCCTGCGAGACCTCGGGGCCAGGACTGAGTCCCGCCTCCAGGACATTGACGTGGAGTTCGAGGATGCCCTGGCCAGCATCACCAAGTGAGCCGCAGGACTAGCCCGCTGCCTTTGTATATAGTTTTTTAGTTAGTTAGTGCTAGGTTTCCTTTATTTAATTTTTTTTTTTTGGACCGCTTGGACAATGGCCACTTCTTTGTACATATTTTTTTAAATAGTTAGTATTAGGTTTAATTTGTGGTGTTGGGCTCATGGACCCTTGAACAATCCTGTAAATATAGTTATTTTTTGTGAGATAAATTTTTTAACTTTCATATTGGTCACACCATGTCGTAATGGTTTATCTTTCATTTCATTCTACATGTGTTTACTTTGGACGAAATCTATTCATTTTTCTATCCTTTGTTTTTTGGTTTCTCATTTTTGTTCCCGGACATGGACCTTTTATTTGCTTTACCAGATAGTTGTCAGAGTTTACTTTATTTTTATTTTTTAATACATTTTGATATTATCTTACACTTGTGTCATTTTTTCTTTGGTTTCTTACATGCCATGATATGGGTTTTGACATTGACTTGCACCCATTGTGTATGTGTGTGTGGCGGACATGTGTTCTTTTGCTTACTTGCCTTTGGGGTTGTGTCATGTGATTTCATTCACTATGTGGGTGCATGCAATCCTTGCCTGGGTGTTTGTGCTGGGTATGCTGGTCATTACTGCCATTATTGTGTATCGTCAGGACCAGGGGCCAGGGGGACATGGGTGGGGGCCTGCTGGCAGGTTCCCCACAGTGCTAGGGGTGGGGGTGGTGGGAGACATGGGTTGGCCATGGGTGGGGGCCTGCTGGCAGGTTGCCCACAGTGCTGGGGGTGGGGGTGGTGGTAGACATGGGTTGGCCATGGGTGGGGGCCTGCTGGCAGGTTCCCCACAGTGCTGGGGGTGGGGGTGGTGGGAGACATGGGTTGGCCATGGGTGGGGGCCTGCTGGCAGGTTCCCCACAGTGCTGGGGGTGGGGGTGGTGGGAGACATGGGTTGGCCATGGGTGGGGGCCTGCTGGCAGGTTGCCCACAGTGCTGGGGGTGGGGGTGGTGGGAGACATGGGTTGGCCATGGGTGGGGGCCTGCTGGCAGGTTGCCCACAGTGCTGGGGGTGGGGGTGGTGGGAGACATGGGTTGGCCATGGGTGGGGGCCTGCTGGCAGGTTGCCCACAGTGCTGGGGGTGGGGGTGGTGGGAGACATGGGTTGGCCATGGGTGGGGGCCTGCTGGCAGGTTCCCCACAGTGCTGGGGGTGGGGGTGGTGGGAGACATGGGTTGGCCATGGGTGGGGGCCTGCTGGCAGGTTGCCCACAGTGCTGGGGGTGGGGGTGGTGGGAGACATGGGTTGGCCATGGGTGGGGGCCTGCTGGCAGGTTGCCCACAGTGCTGGGGGTGGGGGTGGTGGGAGACATGGGTTGGCCATGGGTGGGGGCCTGCTGGCAGGTTGCCCACAGTGCTGGGGGTGGGGGTGGTGGGAGACATGGGTTGGCCATGGGTGGGGGCCTGCTGGCAGGTTGCCCACAGTGCTGGGGGTGGGGGTGGTGGGAGACATGGGTTGGCCATGGGTGGGGGCCTGCTGGCAGGTTGCCCACAGTGCTGGGGGTGGGGGTGGTGGGAGACATGGGTTGGCCATGGGTGGGGGCCTGCTGGCAGGTTCCCCACAGTGCTGGGGGTGGGGGGGGTGGGAGACATGGGTTGGCCATGGGTGGGGGCCTGCTGGCAGGTTGCCCACAGTGCTGGGGGTGGGGGTGGTGGGAGACATGGGTTGGCCATGGGTGGGGGCCTGCTGGCAGGTTGCCCACAGTGCTGGGGGTGGGGGTGGTGGGAGACATGGGTTGGCCATGGGTGGGGGCCTGCTGGCAGGTTGCCCACAGTGCTGGGGGTGGGGGTGGTGGGAGACATGGGTTGGCCATGGGTGGGGGCCTGCTGGCAGGTTGCCCACAGTGCTGGGGGTGGGGGTGGTGGGAGACATGGGTTGGCCATGGGTGGGGGCCTGCTGGCAGGTTCCCCACAGTGCTGGGGGTGGGGGTGGTGGGAGACATGGGTTGGCCATGGGTGGGGGCCTGCTGGCAGGTTGCCCACAGTGCTGGGGGTGGGGGTGGTGGGAGACATGGGTTGTCCATGGGTGGGGGCCTGCTGGCAGGTTCCCCACAGTGCTGGGGGTGGGGGTGGTGGGAGACATGAGCAGGTGTGCAGGGTAGTTCCCTGTGGTGTGTGCTGCCTGCAGGGGCCGTGGAGGGTGTACAGGTAATGCCTGGGAGCTCACAGCCAAATCGCGTGTGCAACTTCCCGCTCACCCCTCAAATCCACGTTCCCTGCCATGTCGCGTGTGGAACTTCCCGCGCGCCCCAGAAATCCACGTACCCGGCCATTTCGCGTGTGCAACTTCCCGCGCGCCCCTGAAAACCACGTACCCGGCCATATCGCGTGTGGAACTTCCCGCGCACCCCTCGAATCCACGTTCCCTGCCATATCGCGTGTGGGACTTCCCGCGCGCCCCTGAAAACCACGTACCCGGCCATTTCGCGTGTGCAACTTCCCGCTCACCCCTCAAATCCACGTTCCCTGCCATATCGCGTGTGGAAATTCCCGCGCGCCCCTGAAAACCACGTACCCGGCCATATCGCGTGTGCAACTTCCCGCGCACTCCTGCAATCCACGTACCCGGCCATTTCGCGTGTGCAACTTCCCGCGCACCCCTCGAATCCACGTTCCCTGCCATATCGCGTGTGGGACTTCCCGCGCGCCCCTGAAAACCACGTACCCGGCCATATCGCGTGTGCTACTTCCCGCGCACCCCTCGAATCCACGTTCCCTGCCATATCGCGTGTGGGACTTCCCGCGCGCCCCTGAAATCCACGTACCCGGCCATTTCGCGTGTGCAACTTCCCGCGCACCCCTCGAATCCACGTTCCCTGCCATATCGCGTGTGGGACTTCCCGCGCGCCCCTGAAATCCACGTACCCGCCCATTTCGCGTGTGCTACTTCCCGCGCACCCCTCGATTCCACGTTCCCTGCCATATCGCGTGTGGGACTTCCCGCGCGCCCCTGAAATCCACATACCCGGCCATTTCGCGTGTGCAACTTCCCGCGCACCCCTCGAATCCACGTTCCCTGCCATATCGCGTGTGGAACTTCCCGCGCGCCCCTGAAAACCACGTACCCGGCCATATCGCGTGTGCAACTTCCCGCGCACTCCTGCAATCCACGTACCCGGCCATTTCACGTGTGCAACTTCCCGCGCACCCCTCGAATCCACGTTCCCTGCCATATCGCGTGTGGGACTTCCCGCGCGCCCCTGAAATCCACGTACCCGGCCATTTCGCGTGTGCTACTTCCCGCGCACCCCTCGAATCCACGTTCCCTGCCATATCGCGTGTGGGACTTCCCGCGCGCCCCTGAAAACCACGTACCCGGCCATATCGCGTGTGCAACTTCCCGCGCACTCCTGCAATCCACGTACCCGGCCATTTCGCGTGTGCAACTTCCCGCGCACCCCTCGAATCCACGTTCCCTGCCATATCGCGTGTGGGACTTCCCGCGCGCCCCTGAAATCCACGTACCCGGCCATTTCGCGTGTGCTACTTCCCGCGCACCCCTCGAATCCACGTTCCCTGCCATATCGCGTGTGGGACTTCCCGCGCGCCCCTGAAATCCACGTACCCGCCCAGCCCATATCGCGTGTGGAACTTAACGCGCACCCCGGTATGCACGCACACGTTTATTTTTTCTCTCTGCGCGTGTCTGTGTTTGTGGGTACCCCTTTGTACGTCATTTGTCCAGGAGGGCAACAGTATTGTACATTGGTCATGTCTGTATATAGGTGCTATTTGTTGGCGCGCCTTTTAGCGCACATTTCTTGCAGGCGCAGACACGCTACCGCCTGCTTTCTTGTGGCGGTCGTGTTTGTGCCTGTTTGTGCCTGTGCGCTGCTTTGAGCGTGCGCTTTTTTGCCCTATTCTATTCCATGAATACGTGTTGTATGCGAGCGTGTGGGCGTTCCGCGCACTTGCCTCCTGAACTTTCCCCGTGCCGCCCACATTCTTCCCCATTCCGAGTGTTGTGCCCCATTTTATTCCCCATTCCGAGTGTCCCGCCCTGTGTTCCGCCTACTTTAGAGCTGTGCGCTGCGCTCGGAGTGATGGCGCAGTGGCCGTGGCGCACGACGTTGGTTGACCTGTGCGCCGGCCTGCGCCGCGCGTTATTTCCGCGCACGTCCTCTGCTTTTCTTGCGCAGGGACTTCCATGAATCGACGTGCGCTGGTTTCCCTGCGCTTTGCGCTGATTTTCGGCGCAGCGCACGCATTGGCCCCTCTGCGCCGGGATTTTCGGCGCACATTTATTCCATGAATCGGCTTGTAATAGTTTATGCCTAGCGTTGCACTGTTAATTTACAATTTTTACAGTTTTTTATTTTTTATTTTTATTTTTTGTGTGCCTTCTCTCAACCCACAATGAAATTTCTAGAATCAGTGACCAGTGGGTGCTCGCATATTGCACACCTTTTGCTATAGACTCAGACCATGCAACTGATTATTGCTCGCTGACTGTGGTCAATTTGCTCACGTAGCTAAGGCGCACGTGGTGTTACCGTTCGCGTGTGCCTTGCTCCTCCTCCCAAGTGTTTATATAGCAGTATGAGGGATTGTGGTTCCCAAATAACCGTTCTTTATCGCTGGTTGGGCACATAGAGTGTTTACATCGTTACACGGGTGCCGCTTACAAATATTTGGTAATTCCGCAATTCCTAGCATCTGCATAACACATTGTGAGACACAAGGGTCTTAGTTGCTCAATTTACCTTCCATATGGCTGGCGTCTCGAGATACCCGTCTCCTTACTCGTCCAGAGTTGCTTTTGGCCGCCATCTTGGGAGAGTGTTTCTTTTATATCAGCCTCTAGAGTCACTAGTCCTTTTTTAGTATCCATACTGTAGTGGCTCGTGATTCTTTCAGTGATTTGGCGCTGCATAACACGCCTCATGTTTTCAATTGGCTTTGTTCTTGCACCACAGTTTATTACTGGCAGTCCTTTCACTGCGAAAATTATGTATTTTTCTAATTTTAAGAGTGTTCGAATCGTGGGTGAGAGTTTCTATTACAAGCCTATATGGACTCTAGTCCTTTTTTAGTGTCCATACTGTAAAGGTTCGTAATTGTCCAATACAGTCCAGTTCACATCATTCTCCGAGTGTTTCATTTGTAGGTAATGTTCAACTAGTGGAACAGTGGTGCACTTCACCCTGATATTTGATCTGTGTTCACCAATCCGTTATCTTTATTGGTCTTGTTGTCAGCCTGATATAAACCTTTTTACAGGGGCATTTTATCAGGTAAACTACATTTGAGGTGTTGCAATTGGTCTGTCTCAAAAAATGTCCTCCGAAGTTGCACGAGCAGTGCCTTTGTTTCAGAGAGTGAGGCGCCATCTGTTTGGGTACTTCCTTAATGTTGTATGTTCTGAAGACGATGTTCTAGTATTTTCATAAATTCTAGGTAAACATGTGAGGCCTCTGGAAGAAGTGGATAGCATATTGCAATCACATTGACGCCCTAGGTATCCAGTGTTAGAGTCGCCTGGGAAAAAGTCACCAGGGTGGCGACACCAGGGGGCGACATTTCCCCAAATTTGCTCTCCCACGAAAATCAATCACTTTCCACAAATATTCTAGGACTGGTGTCAGAATAGTAATTCATACCCATCCTAGAATATGAGGGGAAAGGCTTTTACGGTGCAGGGAAAAAAAATCGCCTACCTGGAAACTTTTTTCCTAGGGGACATTTTCACATAGAACTGTGCGCCCTTACAAAAGAGACATGGAAAATGGTGAAAAATGAAGAGGAATACCTCAGACATACTATAGGTTCGGAAGTGGTAAGACTCCAGAGAAATCTTCAGTCATCAATTGAGCATTTCCGTGGGCCAGGAGGATGCAGGGACCATCTCCTTTCTTCAGTGGGTCTGTGTGACTATTCGTCAAAATGTTTAATGATTTTTGCAGATCTGATAGAATAACTTTGAATATTTCTAAATTAGGAAACCACATTGAATTGGACAGAAGACCAGGATAAGAAATTTTGCATGATAAGAGAAAGAATTGTCAACACTGCCTCGTTGGCACTGTTCATTGTTAATCCTAAAAGCACAAACATAATTTATGTGGTTTACCTTAGGCGCAGCTCTATCTCAGAAGCAGAACCAATCAGATTTCAATCCAGGGTTTGAGAGTTTGCAGAGTTCAACTATTCATTGATAGAGCTCGAAGCCGTACCATGTGCATGGGCTTCAAAAATGTCACTTGTGGTGTGGTGAGTCTGAAATCTGCACCAACTCTAAAGCCTTAGGGGTAGGTATTCATTTATAGGATGAATAAAGTGTAAGGCTAGCTGGGAAGCTGCGGAGCCATGTTTATAGGGATTAAGTGTGACATAAGGATCTGAACAGTCTTTAACATTTCTCTGCATCAAGCAATTCTAGCATCTAGGTGTCAGGGGATATCTTTTTACATTACTTTTCACTGCAAGATAAAAGACGTATTAGCTCATTCTTCTTCTTGCTATCCAACAAAGGGAAAGGAGGACTAGAATGGTGACATTGACGAACGCAGTTCCTATGTAAAAAAAACAAGCCAAAATATGTCACATTCCATTTAGGATGTACAACAAGTATTAAATGCGAATGCAGTGTTACCTAAAGGAGTGCATCATTATGCATCACAGAGCATCGTCGAACCATCCCAAAGTGAATGGTCTGTATGAGCGATTTAATAGACTATTTATTCAGATGAACTTGGATCTGGGCACAACTTTTTAAGAAGTTGTAGCGTAATTTAGAGTTACGGGAACCTGTTTGTGGAATCATCGGGTTGGAGCTAATGTAAAGAAGAGGGGTGGGTAACATAAGTCGAAATGGTTGCATGGTTTAGCCGAAGATGGGCAACATGTTTGATCTTGAAGACATGAGGGAAAAAGCTACCAATGTCCAAAGATTTAGTAAACGTAGGCATCACTGAAAGTATGGTGTGAAGAAGCATGGTTGTTGCAGGGCAGATTTGTGTGCAGTAATTTGCAGGGCTGGGTGCCAAATGTGTATTCCCAGTTGTCAGATAGGGTGAAAATGGAAGAATTGTAAGGTTCATTAAGGTTCACTAAGTGTCAGCAGAGAAGGCAAGAGGTGAAATGTGGAATGGTTTGCAATGTGGTTTTGAGATAAATTGGTTGATAAAGACAATAGACAGACTGCTTAATCAGAATCCATAAGAGTGGGCGATGGACTAGTGCCGCTGGACGCAGCAATACCCCTCGGTTTTGGCACTTTGTGAACTCTCTTTCAGACGAAAAAAGAAGAACTTAGTGAGCTGATGTAGTGAAAAGTCACCACTTCGCAAACGCACTTAAAATGATTAAATCAAGGTGCCAAAATGCGAAATAAGGGGAACCAAAATTAATTATTCATGAGTCGTGAGGCCTGAAAGATATTTTTGAGCAATGGCTTTTTTAAAGTACAGATATGTGACCGTTGGTCCTGAAGAAAGTGGCAGAAGCAATCTGAGACCAATGAAACCGGTCGACCTCTTATATAGGATGCTCATATATTTACTGAGCACCTTTTGTAATCACTTTGTTATTATATGCACTGAGCAAATGAGAAGGGAGCATTAAAACATTGGGAAACAACTCCCCTCCGTGATCACTTATTCGACCTCCTTGTATTGAATTTTTAAGCATTGATAAATAACATACTTATTGCGAGATAGGGTCAGCTCTCTCTCTCCTATCCTCCACCATAGATAGCCAGCGCACCAGCACACCGTAGGCTAAAGCATACACTAAGGGCAAGTTAGTACTGGTTGGAAGGATAGAATAGTGTCTACAAAGAAATAAGAATATATAAGTAAGAAATTTGAAATGGACCAATACTCTCAGTGTGTGTCGTTCAGGAATACATTGCTCCTCGGCCGCCGAACAAAGTTTCTCTGTTTTGGGTAGAGTGCAGAATGATCTAAGGGTAGAAAGTCTCTCGGCATGCTTTTAGAAATTCGTATAAATCAAGGAATGTGAAATTAAACATTGAGAATGTATTTCTTAAAACTGGCTGTTGCAAAATATGGTGAAACCAAGTTGCACCAAATTGGTCACAGTTAGTTTGTTTTGAGCCATATGAGTCTTTCACCGAAATGCAAAACAAATCAATAAAAGGGAATTGAAAAGCACAATCTGCCCATCTCACAATATTTTCTATGAATGTAGCTTCATTTGGGTGCCCTTAAAAACATAATTATCTTGCCCTTTTTGTTGTGATCTATGTCTGTCTATTTTGTTCTTCGACTGTCCACATCTTTAACATTTTCCCACTTACTTTTCACCTTTTCCTCTTCACTCAACAGATCATGGACTAGATTACACCCTGAGTGACGTCACAGTTCACCTAAACAGAGAATGTTTTGGAGCTTTAAGACTACTACAGTGGTGATGTGCATAGTATATAAGTAGTATATAAGCCAATTAACATAACATAACATATGTAAATTGCAACTGATATTCAAAAGTGACATGGGAACGAATGTACATGCAGATGTTGTGTTGTGTGTGTGTGTGCCTCTGTGTGGATCTGCATATGTACTTATATTATCTACAAGCTGCAGACATGCGACCGTTAGGGCAGGAAAAGGATGGGCCTCCAATTACTCCCCAAAAAGGGAATGGCCGTGGACAGGCAATGAAGCAGAGCAATCTAATTCACACATACATCAGCAAATCACTTCTTCCTCTCCCACAGTCACAGCTGTTTATCATAGTTACTTTAGGAAGGGACTATTTCTCATTTTCTGACAATATTTCCTAAATGTGTCCGACCCCTCTCAGCTCCTCACAGACACTGTCAGAACCTACAGAGCCAGCAATGGAAATGGAAGAGGGGCTCCACTTGGGGCCTCGCCTTCCATTTCGATGGTTGCCATCTTGACAGAAGGTTTTTGCTCTCAAAGAAAGGACTGAGTTATAGTCACACATTTTGTGGGATAACGGTCCAGGACCTGAGTTAATAAGCCTGAGTGCATACCCTGTGGAACGTGTGATTATCGCATGAGTGTAGCCTGTGCAAGAGGTCACTAACAGACCAGAAAAACCTCTAGTTGTGACAACGCATCTGAAAAATCATATCATACTCTAACTGTTACATCATACCTGCATCATTATAAGGTAATCCTCTGATTGTATTGCCAGGGAACATGTGATCCCCATCCGTCTAACACTGGCCTGGTTGTGGGACCAGCACACTTGGTACAGATCACAGCAGGTTGTCTGTACATATGAGAAACATTTTTATTTGCCTTCAGATGCTCCAACACAGCAGTGCATCAAGTGACAGTCCAAAGTCCACTAGATTCGTCCTGAAGACGGCACCAGTATTCCATTTAGCCACTGAGTGCCAGAAACACCACTTATGTGTCGACTAGACAAATGTGAGGTCAACCAGACCACATTCTAAGTCACTATCTTTACTAACCCTCACCAGAAATCAGTGATTGTAAAGAATCAGTGTATGAGGTTGAATAATATGCCTTAAACACTGAAATACCCTGGTCAACACGGGCAAGGAAAAAATGTTGTTGTTGTTTTGTTATTTTCCATTGTTAATAGCTATGTTATGCTATTTTTAAACCACAGTAATAAAAAAGTGTAATTGTATTTCCAAAAATACTGGGTGTTTCTCATATGTACAGACAACCTGCAGTGATCTGTAACAAGTGTGCTGGTCCCACAACCAGGCCAGTGTTAGACGGGTGGGGAAGCCTAAGTTCATTTCTTCCTCAATTTGTCACACCCCTCTTGACTTAGGCCCCCTTATCAAAAAGAGGGACATACACCTCCCGAAATTATAAAGGGAACATGTGATGACATGACGTAAATCTCATGGCAGATAACTGCAGCCTTTGGCGACCCATTCTCCACTCAGAGGAAAAGTGTCCATAAATATGAAGTCACAGACAGCTGCACTTTTTTAAAAAGAAAAAGAAACTCTTCTCTATAGTTCAATACTTTCCCTACTTCAGTACTTTCCTTACTTTGGGGCACATTTTGACTGCTTAAAAGGGAGAATAGCTATTATCATGTTGGTGTTATATAGAATAATGTACCCCATCAAGAACATTGTAAGAAAATATTAGTTCACTTTAGAGTTCTGTGCCTATATAAAGCACATAGTTCCTTAGTAGCTTATAATATCCTTTACATCTGCATTGTAATGTGATGTAATGTCTCTTGCTGCTATTGGGGATACAGTATAACATAAATTACAGCAGGTTACCAGCAGACTCGCACTACCGTTTCCGTTGCCTGATATCCCACTAATACCAGTAAGTTCCCATTCCCGGGGAGTCCCATAGCACTCCATGTGAACGGGAACCCGTAAGTACTGGCACTGTTAGTTATGGTGTTGGTGCTTCAGTGAAAAATCTGGCGGGTTTTTCCAGACCTACCAGCAAGCCAGGCCTACCGGTAGTTCAGTTTCTGGTTCAGAAAGGGTGCTAGTAACCGGTGTTACCAGCACTTTTTTCCAGCCCGACAAACTTGGCCTACGGCCTATACTCTCTTTGTTTTAATCATCCATAAATTCACCCGAGCGACAGATGATGTGCTGCACACGATGGGCCCCTACCCATATAGCAGATGTGAACCCTCTCTCCCCATAACAGATGCTTGCTATAGTAGATCCAGGCAGACGGCACAGATGTGCGCAACATCATTGCATGTGCATGCAGGATGCTCTATGTTGTCTGCAGTGCCCCACGGCCGGGCCTCTGACGTTTCCGCTTCCTGGTCCTTGGACTCGCGGCTGCTGCACCTGGCCATAGGCCTGTAACAGCAGGAGTGCAAGTATGCAATCAAAAAAAGCTCTGCAGCCTGTACGGTGATTGGAAACAGATAATACTGGATGCTGAATTCCACTCCCCACATAAAAGCAGAAAACAAGGGCTTGCCATCTCAGGAAATGTTCCCACTGGTAATCCGGCTCTGTACACGTACTCCTGGGGGATCTGGGACAGTTAGGCAATTAATAGGAAGGCATGGAAGTAGTTAGCACTTTGAATTTACTTTTGAAATGTAAATTTGAGGGTTTGCAGAATCTGTCAGAAGAGTCATGTGGGATTGAATACAGTTTCGTTGCACTGTTCATGCAGAGAAAATGAACACTAAGGCGTGTATGTGTGCATGTGATTCTAGCTACTTTCCTTGTTAATCATTTCTTTTTGCATGATTTATTTTGTCTAATTTGGCCAAAAGGCAACATGCCTCATGTGTTTAGGCCTTTACCCTGGATGCGTTTGCCTACTTTTCCTTTCCGCCCAGAACACCAGAACGCCAGTGGTTCTCCAAAAGTGCCCTTTGCTAAGGCTTTCTTTTTTGGCCTGCACACGCTCTAATTGCTGGGTGATCTTGCCCCTCATTAGAGGTCCGCGCCGTTGGCCCACTTACTTGGGCAGTGGTCACCTGCCACACAAGAGATCCCACTGGCACATTACAGCTCTCCCTGTCAGCGTTTAGGAGAGACTCAATAAGTTATGCTTCTAGACGTTTGACATGTTGCCATGCTTTAGAATACATCTTTTCAAACAGAATGCTCTTGGTACATCCACCGTTGTGGGTTCCATGTAATAATGTCGCCACAAAAATCCTGCCATGCAAAAATATAGCCGAAAAATGGCAGTTTTTGTGGCGACATTATAGCATGGAACATGCAGGGGACACCCCCGCAATCCCCAAACATTTTTTTTTCTTTTTTTAAAAAAAAAGATTATTTTTTTGCCCCTGTCCCCATATATATGATCACCCGAATAATATCGCCACAACATTTTCCCGGCGATATTATTTACGGCGTCCATATATATGGCGATATTATTACCTGATACTCCGTTGTGATGCATACACATCTTAACTAGGGCAGATTTCTGCATCTATTTTGCCTCACCCACTTGCATTCTGCACCCAAATCTCATTGCTTGGTAGTCCCCCATTTGCTATATTAAGAGAAGATGAAAAGCATTGCGATATAACCAGTTTTATATATATAGTTATATACAAAAAATAAAGAAAGTTATAGAGGGTTTAGAAAGGCTTTAAAAAAAACTTTCAATTGAAATGTGAAAATAGTATAGTCCATTTGAGCCAAGTCACACATTCCACAGTGCCATCTAGTAGCCATCGCTGGAAGTAAACCTCCAGTTCTGAGCCACATCAGCGAGGTTTTGTAGCAGGCAAATATGCCCAACTGCAAGCCTTTTGCTCCAGGAAATTGTCTTTGTCTTAGAGGGCCGTGCTATTTTATACACTGTGAGGAGCTGTGGGGCTATGTGCGGTTTCAGCCACATGGAGTAAGCTAGCAAACCCTGGCACTGCATTGAGGCGGGCCCGCGGATGGTTGGGACATTTAAGTCCCATGAATCCCAGCAGCAACGTGGTGTGTGCGCATCCGCCCCCGGGTCCTGAAAAGCTCTACACCTGCCAGTGCTATGGGCTGATTGTTGCGGTCGGGGAGGCATAGCCAGGAAGAGGTACAGGACTTTGCAGGAGACAGGAGCATTTGGCAGCGATGAAGAGCAAGACAGGAGTCAGTCAGGAACGGTGGGTGCCACTGGTGCAGGGGTGAAACCCGTTGGCTCAGCTGACCGAGTGGGACACAGCCAGCTGTTGACGCACGCACCGTGCCATGAATCTGCCTTCAGCTACTTGCTCAGGGATGCCGTGGTAGGCACCCTGAGCTTAAGATAAGTACAGTTGCCCAGCAGGCTATTTGATGTTCAATACAGTGTGCGGGTGCAGGTTGCGCTGAACTGGTGATGTTACACGGTTGGTACACGTTATAAATTAACAGGGTTATGAACAAGTCTTTAATAGCAAATCTTAGGGGGATATAAGGGTGCCCTGTGAGGTTACAGGATTTCATCCAACTACAGGTCACCCCTCTGTAATTATCACTCTGGAGTGACAACATTTGAAAGGAAAGACTTCTTGAGTAAAGTAGAAAACATGACGCGGTGATAAGAGGGCATACCAGACCTTGTGCTGTCACTGCTATGTGTACCATTTCATTTCTGTTCTCATTCATCATCCAGTGTTCATTCATTTTGTATTCATCATTCATATGCTTTGTCCATGTGTTGCAAATATGTGTATGCCCTGGCATGGGAGGTAGACAGGTGGGTTTGTAGAAGTGAAATAGTGAGTACTGAGGAGGCAGGACTGTGCGTCACGCATTCAAGAGGGTGTTGGGTAGAAGTGTGAGAGTTTGTATGACATTTCCCTTTCAACCCCATACCCATCCAACTATGTTGCCCTAACCCTCATTCCGGTGACTCTCATTCCCCCTCCCTATCCACAACCTCTCCCTAACCCTCTTCCACCATTGGCTCTCCTGTGGTGGCCTGTTTTGCTAAAATCGGGGACCCATGCCAACCAAGGTTGGAGGGCCGTTCTCCATTTGACTTCCGTGGTTAGGGTGGGGTTGTGATACCCCTTCAGGCGTGACATGCATAACTTAATCAACCCAAGACAGACATTTTGCAAGGCTGCCAAGACATACCTGGTTTCACCCCTATTAGGGATCACCAGTGCAGTATAGTCTTGCTTGATAAGCTATAAATAAAGTACCACTGCACTCTAAGACAAAGACAATTTCCAGGAGAAACATAAATGTAATATACACATGGACACATTATGGGGGTAAAGTAGCCACTGGATGCAGCCTAATGCCAGGCCCAGTGACTCCTTTGGATGGCCAGTCAGAGCTATGGGAGTTGAGTGGCCACTGAGCATGGCCAGAGGCCAGGCCTCATGGCTACTTTGGGTGTTTTAGCAGTGCCCGGGGCATGGACTAAGACCATACCCAGGCAATAAAACAACAGGTCAGAGCTGTCATCAATGCTCTAGTTTCCAGTGATGTCATAGTTTACATAATACGTGATGGCTTAAGAGATGTCATCACTGATGTCATCTGTGTGCTCATGGGCTGCACAGTGCAGCACAAGGACTCAGATTTAAGGTGGTGTAGCTCGCAACACTTGTAACATTTTACGGGCTTTGCTGTTTTAAGCCACCAACTTAACATTACTCAACTAAAGTTCTTTCACTGAATTCCAAGGGTTTTGGTGTGTTAAATATATGAGGATATAACGATTTTGGTGTTCTAAAAAAATTCCCCTGAAATTCAGTGGAACAACTTTGTTAAAAGGACGTTACAGTTAGTTGCCATAACAAAGACATTATGGTTGCAGCGCAAAATCTGAATACCATGGAAATTGGCCAGTTATGGTATTCTTGTATGTTGCGCAGCCAAAACTTGCGCTCCGCTGTGCACTGCTCATGAACACACACGGCATCACAGTTGACAACACAAATGGCATCCTCAGTTATGTCACTGATGACATTACCAATCTGTAGATATCTTGACATAAAGAGTTTGATATTTATGTATGTGCTTGTTACAGCACAAGCTTTTCACACTGTCTTTTAAAATGAAAATTAATTTTGACAATACATTGTGCAATAAATTATCGCCAGTTCATCTTGAGTCTATCTTGCAGGACCCTACAGGCCATTTACATTACTCTATAGCTACGTTGCTAATTCACATATTTTAAAATTATTCAGATCCAAACATACAAGTCATTTAATTGCATGCTCATAACTGCGGTGAAGCAGGCACTCTTAACCAGGCATATGGTATATCTAATCGCGATCTGCTTATGCAGAGTATTGTCATCAGAATTCTCCTCTATCTGTGATAGTGCTGCTTGCCATACATGTATTAGTGTGATTATTATTGCCTGCGTAGCTCCAGTCATACATCTACCCCCACAATAGTGTGGTTGCGAGTGTGTTACGGCCGGGCGCCAAGTGGCCCCTGAGTTCGTATCGCTTTTGATCTAATGCACGACAGTTTATGAGCAACTCCTTTCGCGTTTCTGCTGTGCCCTCCTCTTGATACACACAGACGGCAGGGGTTTTCCTTCCTCTAGATGTTCAGGTGGGTGCCAGCTCCTGCCAGACCAGGTAATAAGTTGAATCTGGCGTACATACAGAGTCACGTGATTTTAGCGTAGTGAACTTGAGTAGGTACGGTTGGGGCGAGCCAGGGATGTGCGTATGCTCTGCCCTCTCTTGTACAGAGCAATAGCCTTTTGATAGTTCAATGTTCGAGTGAAAGTCCCAGTCAAAGGCCCTTGTGCGTATTGTGGCAACTAGTTTGTGGAATTCTAATTTGCAGTCAATGGACCATTCAATGATCCTAGCAAAGGACAAGCAGGAGTCATATATCGGTACATTAGGAAGTGTGTGAATTTTAAGCCAGACGCTCATCTTTATGCTACTAAACATAGTTGTTAATGACGTTAGGCCCAGCTCTTGCTTCATCGTGCATATGGGTACACGGTTGGCAAGACCAAGTATGCGTCGAAAAGTCATCCCTTACAGATGATTTATTCACGTCAGGCTGTTCGTATTACAAGATTCCAGGCCATATAAAATGCTAGGTACTATACTTTGGATACAGTTATCAGTCCGCCAATACGGTATCCATTGTGCGTCCTATTGAACCTCATCATGGATCCAAGTTTCTGATTTGTTTTTAGTACAATGTAGGATTTACATTGACTGTATGATCATCTGCTTGTGATTAGGGAACCCATATATGTACAGGTCCGCACCGCTTCTATTATATCATTATATTATTACCCACATGCAGAGCATCTGTTAACGGGCGCCTCTTTCTTCCAAAGTACATGATGTGAGTTTTCTTATAGTGAACACTAAGGTCATTGTCACCTGCATAGCTCAACAACATTCCTATGCGGGTGATACGCAGATTTATGTGAGCCTAAAACAACCAGAGGAGGCAGCAGAGAACATCCTGAAATGTGCAGAGGCAGTTAGAGGGTGGATGATACATAATAAGCTTCAGCTTAATCCTAATAAGACCGAGATTATCATTTTCGGATCTAAGAAGAATCTAGGAACCACTATTCAGATGGTCCCATGCCCTCCGATATTTGGTAATATCGTAAAGTATACGGACTCTGTCAAGAATCTGGGGTTATTTGGCAGTCACACATGGGGTACAATCGGCAAGTTAAACAAATGGTCAAATCAGTATATGTTCAAATGAAAATGCTGAAACCGCTACTCCCCCTTATGTCAGAAGGTGATCGAGCAATGGTGGTGGGCTCCCTTGTTAATGCCAGGCTGGACTATTGTAATGGCCTTTTGATAGGATGTCCTAAATATCAGTTGCAACGCCTTGCAGTGGTACAGAACACAGCAGTACGCGTAGTGTTCTCACTACCTTGGAAAAAAATCAGTTTCCGAATTTAGGAAGAAACTACATTGGCTTCCGGTCCATCAATGGATCCAGTTTAAGTTACTGTGATTGGTGTTCAAGTGTATACACAACCTCACACGCTCTTACCTAGCTGGCAAGATTCAAACTTATACCCCCAATGGATCCTTGCAATCTATGGCTTTAAATCAACTGGTGGTTCCACCTCTAGATTTGTCCATTGAGGGGATAGCAGGTTTTTGGTGGCCGGCGCTCGTGTATGGAATGGCCTGCCATAACACTTAAGGAAAATAGAATCCTTGACAGTTTTTAGAAAACAACTTAAAACATATCTGTTTGAGTAACATCATGTTATTGGTGACTGATGCTTTATTATTTCATGTAAGATCTGCGCCTAGATATGGCTTGCCGCATGGTCGCCCCAGGGGATTTGCGCTATATAAATTCAAAATCAAATCAAATCAACAAAGCTCTCATTGCTCTGAGGAGGCTGATCCTAGTGTGATCCATAATAACTATGTCATCTGTGTAGGTTAACATGCATGAATGTACTCCAGCCCATTTTGGGGGGTGGGGGGATTTCTGATCTTAGATAAGGTAGCAGGCAAGTGGGCCATATAGAGGTTAAAAAGCAGGGGAGCTAATATGCACCCCTGCTTTAAACCCTTACTTTTATTAATTCAGTGAATTGGCCAGTGCTGTCTAACCAGACTCTTACTGAAGTATCAGAACGAAGTTGGCAAAGCATGTTGAATAGCCCTTTATTTATCCCCCAGTTTTCCCTTTTCCACACGATTTGGTCCTATTTATGCAGTTGAAAACGCAGCTACAATCAATCCATACTGCGTATAGTGGGGGTCTGTTGCCTTCTTTGACTCAATCCATCAGTGCTCTCTGTACCGATATATTGTGGGTAGTCGAGCAATGGCTTCAAGGCCCATTTCGGTCAGGTGTATTATATTTGCTTCTTTAACCCACTGTTGAAGAGCTCTGAGCATTATTGTGGCGAAAACCTTACTGGATACATTGAGCATCGCCAGGAGTCTGTACAATGCAGTCAGTAAAGAGTTTACTAGGATTTGTACTCAGAGGTGTTGCTGGGGGGGGGGGGAACTTAGGGGGTTATAGCCCCGGGTCTTTTGGTTGTAGCCCCGGATAAAATCTCAGGGGCTACAACCAAAATGCTAGCTAGCCCCGAGTCCTCACAGACCTGACATTAGTGTAGCCCCAGAAATTTTTCAGACTTAGCAACACCCCTGTCTGTACTTAAGGTATTGTGGCCCACATATGCAGTGTAACATGTTGGCTTTTCATGAACATGGCCATGGTTGACAAAATGTATTCATCCCAAGAGAAACTATCTGCTGAAATCCTCTTTAGATTACTTTAAAATATGTTACGATAGACAATAAATAGCTGAAACATGGAGCATAGAAGTAGGCCGTGCTTATATGGTGTTCTCAGGCAGTAGAAGTATACATCCAGGCCTCTCAGATCTCTAAGGGAGGGTAGACCTACAAACCAGGGCTAAATATACACCAAGGACTAGGCATGTGTGTGTATGATTGTAGAGGATGCTTACAGCACTGGTTCATACAAATCTGATCGGCAGTCAGAAAACCTCTGATCAGAAGGAATCAAATACAATGACCAGCGAATGAACCATGGATTAGTGACAGTCATCATACATTTTAATGTACACCAATGGTATTATCTGCCTGTGGGGTATCCAGTCATTTTTTTGAAAACGTAGTTTCGAATGACAAAAGTTTCGAAAAAAATGCATCAAAAAAAAGAATTTTTTTGTAGGTAGAGTTTTTTTAAAAACTAAAATGGGTGTTAAGGGGTAAAAAAACAGGGGATGGGGGCCCCCCCATTTTAAAAAAAATGCATTTTTTCGACGCATTTTAATTCGAAACTTTGCCATTCGAAACTATGGCATTCGAAAATATCACTATTAACCGCCTGTGGCCTGCTTATACATTCTGATATATGTGCACCATGAGCACAGGCAAAATCCTAAGAAGCCTGAAATAAGTCTATTCCCCAGGGTTAAGGTGTAAGTGTACAACACCTCCGGTAAATCATCTGCCCAGGGAAGAGGGCAGGAGCCCTCTCCCCCGCCCCGAAGCAGCCAGCAGCACAGACGAGGCCCACAGAGACCGCCTGACTAGGTCTGAGAGGCCTGCCTGACCTCTCCATGCCGGGTGCAACGCGGCGCCAAAACGAGGCTGAGACCGCCTCTTAGCTCGAACGAGCATCCGCCGGCAGGCGGATTCGCCGGCCCTCACAAAGGCCACACTAAGGCCTGTTGGGTGCCCGTGCCCCACACTCCACATCATCTGCCCAGGGAAGAGGGCAGGAGCCCTCTCCCCCGCCCCGAAGCAGCCAGCAGCACAGACGAGGCCCACAGAGACCGCCTGACTAGGTCTGAGAGGCCTGCCTGACCTCTCCATGCCGGGCGCAACGCGGCGCCAAAACGAGGCTGAGACCGCCTCTTAGCTCGAACGAGCATCCGCCGGCAGGCGGATTCGCCGGCCCTCACAAAGGCCACACTAAGGCCTGTTGGGTGCCTGTTCGGAGCCAGGGACCAGGATCTCTGCCCCTACCATTCCAGAGCCACCATGAGCAGGAGCTCCTTCCATCTACTGCTGGAGCAGTAGCCAGCCCTGCCTGACACCAGGTATGTCACGAGTCCCTAGCCGCAGCACGAGCGTGCGTCCTGAAGGCAACACGCGGCGGATTATTTAATAATATCCGCGCCGCTCAAGCGTGTGGCCTTCTCCAGCCAGGATCTGCCCCATTATTGCACTCAGTGTGCATCCAGCCACCAATTGAAGCCCTAGGTCCACACCATTTAAAGATGGCTGACCGTCGCATCTTCAACCCTCCACCCGGCCCCGCAACCCCGCAAACATCGTGATGGGCCCCTCTCCTCTACTGGGAGCCAACCACAAGCCAGCAGGCTTCGAACCGGCCCACCTCGAAGGCACTGTACACGGTGCCTATCTCTAGCCTGTATACGCCATCGAGCATAGGGCTAGATCCCCTGCCCATCTCCTCTGGGGCAAGCATACTGCCCCTTACAGCAACCTTTTTCCACTGCTCCAGCCAGCAACCTGAACTGCTTCACGCCTTCACTGAACCCTATTTTTGCAGTACGGTCTAACACAAACTACTTTCACATTGTGTTGTGCCTTATGGTCGCTTAGAGACCACTGTGACATAGTGTTATGCCTTAGGGTCGCTTAGAGACCACTGTGACATAGTGTTGTGCCTTATGGTTGCTTAGAGACCACTGTGACATTGTGTAGTGCCTTAGGGTCGCTTAGAGACCACTGTGACATAGTGTTATGCCTTAGGGTCGCTTAGAGACCACTGTGACATAGTGTTGTGCCTTATGGTCGCTTAGAGACCACTGTGACATTCTGTTGTGCCTTATGGTCGCTTAGAGACCACTGTGACATAGTGTTATGCCTTAGGGTCGCTTAGAGACCACTGTGACATAGTGTTGTGCCTTATGGTCGCTTAGAGACCACTGTGACATTGTGTAGTGCCTTAGGGTCGCTTAGAGACCACTGTGACACTGTGTAGTACCTTAGGGTCGCTTAGAGACCACTGTGACATTGTGTAGTGCCTTATGGTCGCTTAGAGTACACTGTGCATTAGCACTGTGTATTAGCACTGCGTATTAGCACTGTGTACTGGCATTTCTCTGATTCTCTGCGTTAGTACCCTCACTGCAGCACCATTGTGCACTAACATTGCGTACTAGCTTCTCTCTGATGATTTTGTGCGCCAGTTCCCTCTAAATTCAGATATGATAACCTGGACCTTCCTCATTATGTTCCCATTCTGCCTGGTCCCCCATGACACCCCTTGTACAGGGCCACACTTTCGCTTACACCCCAATGGCCTCAGCAGACTAGCCTGCCCCAGACACTATCCCATACCCTGCCCCACCCCCTTCCTACCCAACATCAACCCCTTCCAGCCTACCTCCTCCATCGACTCTCATCGCACAGCAGACACCTCCAGCCCCCAAGAAGCATCACAAACTAATCCCATCGGCCAATCCACTATCACGAACCTCACTACCAGCAAATCCTATCCCTGCTCAGGCTTATCGAGACTCACCCGACTCAGATCCAGAACACACACACCCGTATCCTTCCTCAATCTAGGCAACAAACAAAATATAACCTTAACCAAATCTGCCCCTCCCTGCACACGCCCTACACTTCCGCCAGACCAGATATCACACGGCCTGTACGCACCCTCCCCCCGCACCCACATCAAAAAATCATGCATCACCACCGAAACCATCAAAGGTGCACTCATCAATGCGAGATCTGTAGTCGCCCATGCCCTAGACATAGCCGACATTATTTCCTTCAATGATCTCGACTTCATAGCTATTACAGAGACCTGGCTCCACCCAGCGTCTGGCCCCTCTCTACCACTTGCTATACCCAATGACTATACCATCTACCGTGCAGACAGACAAACAGCTAAAGGTGGAGGAGTAGCCATTATTGCAAAAAGCTCCATCAACATAAGACACATACAAAACCAATCACTGCCATCAGCGGAACTACTCACCCTCAAACTACACACAACGCACACAAGCACTATCACCATCCACCTCATTTACAGACCGCCAGGCCCTATACTATCCTTTAATGACGACATAGCCCTTTTACTCTCTAACAATATCAAACCCAACTCTCGACTACTCATCCTAGGAGACTTTAATCTAGGTCTCAATGATGAGAAAGATGACAAAGCTCACACTGTCGCCAACACAATTTCAGAATTAGGACTCACCCACCATATCACACAACCCACACACAACAAAGGCCGCATCCTTGACTGGATAGCTGACCTCAACTGCAACACTACCATCCTTTCCAACACTCCATGCGCTTGGACTGATCACCACCTTATTACCTTCACCATCAACAAAGGCACTCAAACACCAGGGCCTTCCTCCAATGCCCCACCCACACTCACAAGAAACAACAAAAATATCACTCTAGAGAAACTCCTCCCGTTACTCCAACCCATCATCGACTTCTCACCCACTATGACCAACCCTACTGAACTAGTAGAGTTATACAACACAACTATCCTTAAGGCCATAAACACCATAGCACCACTCAAGCTTCGGAAAGCCAAACCACGAGCACACCTCAATTCTTGGTTCACCCCCAAACTAAAAACACTCCGCAAATCCAAAAGACAAGCTGAATTAGCATGGAAACAGTCACCATCCACTATTAATAAGACATCTTACGCACTGGCATCGAACATCTATAAATCAGCCATCATCCAGTCTAAAAAAAACATGTACAATGAAAGAATCAGCAACGCCAAATCTAATACCAAAGAGCTCTTCAATATCCTGAGAGAACTCGAATCACCCTCCCCCACTCCAGACACCTGTAACAAAGACATCCACTGGTGCACGAGCATCCAGGAAGCACTCCTAGGCAAAATTGCCACACTACAAGCCAAAATCCTGACAAAGAAAGAAAGCCTCACCCTCACTGATAACATCACCCCCTCTACACACACCCACACCACCCCCCAAAATGATGACAATAACCTCTTTGAGTTTTCCACCATAACCATCAAAGAGGTTGAAGAAATAATCTACTCTCTTAAACCGTCCAAATGCCAAGGCGATACCTGCCCAGCCCCAGTCATTAAAGATGCAGCCAAACATCTTGCTCCCTTCATCACTTCCCTCATCAACTCATCTTTCACCTCCAACATAGTGCCCAACAACCTCAAGGACTCCTGGGTTCTTCCCTTACTTAAGAAGCCCACCCTTGACCCTAATGTCCCCACCAACTACAGACCCATTACGACCGTACCCTTCCTACTAAAAATCCTCGACAGAGCTGCCTATCTTCAGATACAGAACCACCTTGAGAAAAATAACTTACTAGGACTCAGACAATCAGGATTCCGCCCCAAACACGGCACTGAGACCGCCCTGATTGACCTTAAGATACAGATGGACAACATTAAAGACAATGGTAAACTAGCCATCCTTCTCCTTCTTGACTTATCGGCCGCCTTCGACCTGGTCAACCACGACATCCTCTGCAAACATCTATCCTCAGCAGCCAAATTTTCAGATAACGCCAACGCATGGATCCATTCCTTCCTTAGCAACAGATCCATGAGAGTCTACGCACCCACAGCCTCTGCCACCCCAGCCCCAGTCACTTGCGGTGTCCCCCAGGGCTCCTGCGTCTCCCCCACTCTATATAATGTGTTCACGAAACCCCTCTTTGACATATTGGACCGCCTGGGTGTCACCTACACCAACTACGCAGATGACACCCAAATACTGATCCCTTTAACAGGCGACTACTCCACCGACCTCACTGCTCTCAACAACATTTATTCCATTATCCAAGAATGGATGGCCAAGCATGGCCTATGCCTCAATGACGACAAGACCGAACTTCTTCTCCTAGGTTCCCAACCCAGACTTAATAAACTCGACAAACTCTATCAAGCATTCACTATAGATGGCAATAACATCATCGTCTCTAACAGCGTCAAAACCCTAGGAATCTACCTCGACTCCTCCCTCACACTGACAAGACAGATCAATTCCATCTCATCAGCCACTGCTTACACCTGTAAACTCATCAATGCCAGCAGACCTTACCTCTCACCATCCAACTGCATCACCTTAGCCAGAGCGCTAGTCCTTTCCAAAGTTGACTACTGCAATGCGTTATACTTGGGAACCAGTCAGAAAAACATCAACAAACTACAAGTCATACAAAACAACGCCTTGCGAGCAGCCCTGAACATACCCAAACACGAACACATTTCGGACGCCAGACGCACCTGCCATTGGCTATCCATACCACAAAGAATTGAATATAAAACCATCTCACTCACACACAAATGCCTAGCTAACCAAGCACCCAGATACCTATCCGACAATCTCAATCACCACACCCCAGCGCGCCCTACCAGATCAGCTCAAACACATTGCTTAAATATCCCAAGATTTAAGCTCCAAAAAGCAGGGGGCTCCAGCTTCCCCGTGCTTGCCTCCAAACTTTGGAATTCACTTCCTCTCGAGCTGAGATCAGAACCTTCCTTTCACAGATTTAGACACAACACCAAAACTTGGCTTCTATCCAAAGAAACGTAAACTGCCTAGCCCTACCTTACTAGCATGCACCAAGACTGTAAATTTGTAAATATGTAATCGGTTTGTACATTTCTGTTGTATTATTCTGTTGTATTCATCGCAAGCGCCTGGATGCCCTAGGGCCAGGCGGCGCTATACAAATAATAAACTAAACTAAACTTTGTCATGTTCCCAATGCACAACCTGCAGGTCAAGGGCCCTGCTTACTGTCACTAAACAAAACGAGCTTTATAGCACATGGCCAGTGTGTGCTCCGAAATGATTGGGTGAGGTCTTTGGATAGTATTTTCAAAGTGCCAGCATGCACTTACAATGTATTTGGTGATTTTGTATGTGATGTCCAGTAACACCATTGATAATGCCATTTATGATGCATATGTGTCAATAGGAGCAGTGCATAGTGGAAACGCAAGTTATGGTTGATATTAGGTCAAACGACCTTTGCACACGAGTGCGCACAGGGGCTGACAGGCACGGCGAGATGGAGAGAACGATCTGAGGGAGTCAGAGGTAAGTGTGTGCGAGTGTCTGTGTGTGTGTGAGTGTGCCAAAGCGTGTGTGTGTGCAGAGATGGTCGGGAGTGGTAGGGAGCAAAGGGGAGGGGGTTGGGGTTGAAACCCTCCTAATTAAAACAAATTTAAAAAGCACTGATGTCCCTTTCCCGTTTTCTGGGGTCGCACGAAATCAACCGAAAAAAACGGTCTTTTTGATATGCGACCTCCAGAAAACAGGAAAATGACATAGAAGCGTTATGGTTGCATAGCGCACAATAACTGGTGGATATGTATGGCTTATAGATTGTTTGCTGCAACCATTATGTCATTTATAGTTCTGTCCTCAGAGTCAGTGGCTAGGGCACTTACTGTGGTAATATGGGGGCGAAAGGATGTATGATGTCACTTCTGCAACCTCTATGCTTTTAGTAGGGTCGGAGGGGGCACAACATAGGCTTTGGCACCATTGAAAAAGTGGCCCACACTCGCAAATGGCAATTTGTTCCTTTTGTGATAGACAGTAGAGCAGTACTCAAGGGGGAGTTTTTTCTCAACATGTTATGCAAATAGTGCCTTTTAAAGAATATTTTCTGAGTAACACAGGTCAAAACTTCTAGCAGCACAGTGAAGTAACTAATCAAACTAGCCCGCTTTGGCCAAAAAAGTAGCCCTTCGACTCAAAAATTGGCCCACCTTAGCATGTTGTGCTTGCACTATTACCTTATAGGCCAGTCCAAGATTGGCTTTTTGGTGAAATGATTCCAGTGCTCTGATGTTAAAGTTTTAGAAATTAAAATGTGCCAAGCTTTCAGCGGGGGAGTTTCAAAGAACGAAGACTGGCGCTGGCCCACATCACCTGTTTTTAAGGATGCGTGTAAGAATGTAACAGAGCACAAACACTTGATTGCCGACCGCGAGCGAGCCTCAACAATTTAGATTTTTGAACGAAAAAAGGCGAGTTATGTGTGGGATGTATCTGACTCGTAAGAAGGGGAGGAAGCGGTTCCAGACAGTTTTAACGCGTTTGAAGTTACTGCTGGTTGATGTCTGACAAACAAGCTCTGGCAGGCAGCGCCTGAAGTGGAGTGAACCTAGAATCACTGGACTCCCCAGCAAAAACACCGCCAATGGGAAAGGGAATGCCAAACCTTCCCTTCACGTGAAGGAGTGGAAATGGGCCGCACAACCTCCGTCCTGAAAGCGCGTCGATGCATTCCTCTGGAATTGGAAACACACCTCCACTTTGAGAAGCTTGTTTTTCTTTCAAAGCTTTTTACCTTGGCTCGCCTTATTAACCCACGTGTGCTTAGTAGCTGCGAATTTGCAACTGGCTCCAAATACGAATGCGGAAGTAACCCCAGGGTAATGCAAAGATTGCCCTTCGTAGGACACCAGAGGGTGCGTGTCACGTGTCAAGTGGTCACGTGTCCTGGTCACCCAGTTAATAAAAGGGCCGAGCGGTTTCCCGCTTGGCAGTTGCAGATACACCAAACCACTGCCTCTGTGACAGGCTTCTCTGCATCCCAGGGCACCATCAACACGATGGGGTCGGACTGACTGGCCCCATAACAACTGGTGGCGAAGGCGGGATGACCACGCGCTGATGCCGTCCTCCCCGGCTCGACAGTCGCAGATTTAAGGCAAAGGGCCCCGTGGGCAGCAGGTGACAAAGGGCCCATGATGGGTGGGTCCTAGAGCCTGAGCTTAGGGTGGGCGAAGTTAATTGTGATCACGAGTGCACAATGGCAAAATGTAGGGACAAAAGTGATTTTTTTAATAATGTTGGCTTTATTGGGGGAATGTGTTATTTTATTCACGTCTAGCCCGTGATGTGCTTGGTCTACTTGGAATAAACTGGGAGGTGAAATAGAAAAGCAGCAAATGGCCGTCATCTTAGGTGATGCCTTTTGTTTAAAGTTCCTTCTGGGCATGGAAGGGTTGTGTATTTGCCCTGCCACCCGTTGACACCCAGAATGGAAATTTACACCAGGGGGAAAGGCCTGGCTATGGGGAGCCAACTGCCTCTCGGGTTGAGATAATCGGCCCTTGTAAATGGTGGGAGACCACCAATTGCCTATTCGCTAAAGGGCAAATCGCAAACCTGTTAGTTATGCATTTCTTTGGCATCACTCAGCGCTCAACACCCACCCCCTGCTCCCCTTGCGCATTCATTAAGAGCAGCTAAGGCACCTCTATGATAGTAAACGTGGCAGCCCCTCCACCTTAAAGGGATGGTCTAGTAAAACATTTTATTTAAAAAATAGATAGGCCACATAAAAAAAAAAATACTAGCATTCTCCGTTTTAAAACTTCCTATGTAAAATTTTGAGCTATTCAAGCTCAAAATTTGAAAAAGCAAGCACAGGGGCGCAGCCATTTTGTGAAATGGAGGCCCTCCTGTGCTGGCTTTTGCTTTTGCGGCACTAATGAAGGAAAAGCCAGCCAGCTGTAGTAAACAAAGGCTACCGCTGGGTGGCTTTCCCTTCATTAGTGCTGTAGGCAGAGAACGGGGACCGGAGACCAGAGCAGGAAAGCTGCAGCTGAATCTTGGTAAGTGCTATTTATTTTTTTTACAAAAAATAAGCACTAGCTGTGTTTTTTTTTCTAAGTTTTCCGGGCTGGAGAAGCCCGGAAAACTTAGAAATAAAACCGCAGCTTTAAAAACGTATTTATGTTTGCGGTCGCTTTTGAAGCGACCGCAAACATAAATACAACGTTATTGTGTTGGAAAACGCTGCGTTTTTTCTTTCCAAGTTTCTCAGGCTCCTCTGGCTCAGAGGAGCCTGAGAAACTTGGAAAGAAAAACCGCAGCGTTTACTACAGCTGGCTGGCTTTTCCTTCATTAGTGCCGCAAAAGCAAAAGCCAGCACAGGAGGGCCTCCATTTCACAAAATGGCTGCGCCCCTGTGCTTGCTTTTTCGAATTTTGAGCTTGAATAGCTCAAAATTTTACATAGGAAGTTTTAAAACGGAGAATGCTAGTATTTTTTTTTATGTGGCCTATCTATTTTTTAAATAAAAATTTTTACTAGACCATCCCTTTAATGGATGCATTGCTCAGTCAGTGTTCACACAGATCATGTGGGGCCCCATGAGCACTGGCTGCCTCTGTCTGACTGAAAACAAATGGGAAGGAAGGAAGGGGGTGGGGGAGGTCCCGTTCGCCGTTTGTCTGTCTGGCGACTGCTAAATCCGCCCCTGCGGCTCAACCTGCCTGGGGAAGCCCGATCCCACGCAGCGTGGTCTGCCGCAGCAGGAAAGTAAATGAAAAAAAATTATGCTGCTGGAAGAATCATGGGTGGTGCAGGCCATGTGCCGCTGCCACAAGGAGCTGCAGCTAGAGTGTGCGGACAAAGCCCCTCTGTCAGGTCCTGCTCCTGTGGACAGAAAGGAGGTGTGGTCTGCACCGTGTGTTCATTTGATATACTCCCACCTGGGGGAGAGAGAAGCGGTGTGGAGCAGCGTGGTGAGGACTGCCGCCACATTGGCATCAATCATCCACCTAGGGGAGGGGAAGCGGCGAGGCCTCTGCCGCCATCGCAAGAAAATGAAAACTCCCATCTTGGGGGAGAAAAGCAGTACGGCAATGACCGCCGCATTAACATAAATCTTCCGCCTGGGGAGAGGAACCGGCGCAGTTTCTGCCGCAAGAAAATGAAAACTCCCACCTTGGGGGAGCGAAGCGGTGTGGCGAGGACCGCCGCTGTATTGATATAGATCTCCTGCCAGGAGGAGAGGGAGCAGCACGGCCTCTTCTGAAGCACCCCAAAATGACAAACAAAAATGAAAATGAATGAAGGAAACTCCTGCCTGGAGAGCAAGAAGAGGGGCCCATGCCGCCACATTTCTTGTGATGCTTCTGCCTGCGGGAGAGGAGTGCCCCATCATATGTTATGATATGATATGGCATTTGTAACATGCCTATACACAAGTGTTTCAAGGCATGACGAGGCAAGGGAGGGGGAACAGAGGGAGGACAGACAACGATCCTACTAGGCCAGGTGTCATTCAGATCGCACAGGTGCATTGGAGGGGGAAGGAGGAGAAGTGCGGGGGGAAAGGGGAGAGAGGACAATGCAGTACATGGGATAAGAAAATAAATAACAATAAGTAAAAGTACGGCCAGCAGGTGGCAAGTGCAAGGATAAGTGCAGACTTCAGGTGTCAAGTGCTGGAAGTGGGAAAGTAGGCATACAGAAAACCTTTTCCTTTGCTTCCTGCCTTCCCCCCTCTCTCTCCTTTCTCTACACTCTCTCCTTCCTTATGTCCTGTACGTTTCTCACCCTCCTCTATTCCTTCCTTCTCCCTACTCCCACAGATTCCTCTCATATTTCTACTCTCACCTTTCCTCCCACCCACTATCTCTTCTCTCTCCTTGACCCCCCCTTCTCTTCTTCCCCTTCCATAATGTAAATTGTTTTTTTGTACTGCTTTCTGTTTTAATTCAATTTTCATGTAATGCTTGCTGTATATTGTTGGTTCCTCTTGTAAAGCGTTTTGGATTAAAACGCTATATAAATTCATTAAAATACAATACAAATACAAAACAGTCCCCAAGGGCGGGGGTTGCCAGGAAGGCAGTGCAGGAGTGCGAACTAGCGGGGGAGGGGACCTGGGCCCGAGATCAGAGGGTGGCCAGGTAACCAGTGCAGTTTCAGTGCCAGCCAGAAAGTCAGCAAGGGAGAGCCGGAGAAAAGGCAGAAGCAAAAAGAAAGGTTTTGAGGTGCTTCCGGAACCAAAGAGGATTCTCCTCAAGTTTTAGGGAGGCAGGGAGGTTGTTCCAGAAGGAAGCCCCAGCCGAAGAAAGAGATCTACCACCAACTTGTTGCTTGGAGAAGCGACTGACCCTGAGGGAGTTGGAGGCAGATGAGTGAAGAGCTTGAGAAGGAAGGTATTTAGGAAGAGAGAGTTGAAGGTATTGAGGCCCCAGGCCCCAGAAGGCTGTGTGGACGATTCAGAGGGTTTTGAACTTAATCCTTGCAGCCACTGGGAGACAGTGCAGAGATTTCAGTCCTGGAGAGATGCGATCCCTGGGCTTGAGGCCAAGGACAAGCCTCGCAGTCCTGTTCTGGATAAGTTGCAGAGGGCAGAGAGTAGAAGCAGGCAGATTTAGAAAGAGGCTGTTGCAATAATCCAGGCTAGAGAGAGCCAGAGCTTTGGAAACAGTGAGCTTCTGGGGGAAGGTGAGGAAAGGAAGAAAACCTCAGAGGGAAACCGCTCGGCCCTTTTATTAACTGCTGCTACATTGGTTTGAACTCATGCCTGGGGTAGAGGAGTGGCCTATGCTGCTACATTAAGTTTGGCTACTCTTGCCTGGGGGAGAGGAGCAGCCCATGCCGCCACATAGTTTAAGATGCAGCCCAGAAGAAAATGAAGCTACACTTTTGCTGCGCTCTACATGGTGGTGGGATGATTGTACGGACAGGTGACAATGATAACAGGCAAATGAGAAAGAGGAGGAGGAAAAGGAGAGGCAAAGACTCTGCCAAAGTGAGGAAAAGAGTGATAGGCACTATAGGCTCACACAGGAGGTTCTTGGTGACCTCAATGGGGTCATGGCACAGAGAAAGATCACACATATAGAGTTGCTGTATTGCTTGCATTTTCTGGAAACTAGGAGTTACCACTCCACATTATCTAAAGCAGGCAGAAACTGTCACTGCACCAATTTCTCAGGGCCATGATGAACCGCACCATAACTCATGCCTGCAGAGATATGACTAATGCACAGTAGAGTGTGAAGTAAGGGACAATTAGGAAGATCTGACTAGGAATTTCCACCACCCTTAGATGATCTTCCACATGGAATCCTGCCTCCTCTCCCCCCAACGCTGGATGCCACAACAAACAGGCATTATAAATGCACACCATGAGGCAAGGCCTATGGTTGAATAATCATTTGGCATGTTATGATATGATATGATTGGTTATTTAAAACGATCTAAGCGCGGACTCGCGGATCGAACCCGTGTCGCTCCATGTCGTCTTGCTTCCAAGGCGAGCCCGTTGCCCTTGAGCTATCCTCCCTTCTATGTTTATATAGCTCAACACACCTTGGAGGACTGAGAAGGCGCCCTGAGGCAGGATGTATTGACTGGAGTATCACTGCATGTGCAATGTTGCATAGAACTTCCCGCCCTTAGGAAAGTACATGTCGAGCTGAAATAGTATAACCCAGATAAGGAAACCAGTGTCAGTGCCACACATGGACAAGCTGTATCAAAGTAATGAAGGGGCTCAACACTAATTCCAAGGTGAGATACAGCATATGCACCCAAGAAACATGACACATCATGCAACGCCCTAAACAATATTTAATTTCCCTTTCAAACAGAAATTCAACTTGTCTAGCCTAAGCCCTCCTCTCGTCCCCTCTGCAGTCCCTTAACCTTGCCCACAGGGGAGTTGCTAGGTCTGGAAAAGACCCGGGGCTAAGCTGATGTCGGAACTGTTGGGACTGGGGGCTAGCTAGTCTTTTGGCTGTAGCTCCTGAGATTCTATCCGGGGCTACAGCCAAAAGATCAGGGGCTATAGCCCCCTTAGCCCCCCCCTAGCAACGCCCCTGCTTGCCCAGATTTCAAACATCCTGTATCTCGTTTCTACTCCGACTGACTCGTCTTCCCAGAACCACTTCAGTGGTCGAAGTGAGCGGGAGCGGACGGGAGTGGTGCTCCTATACTTTTTTAATTGCCTTGTTCAGCTCCTATACTTTTATTTTAAAAAGAAACTGTTCCGGAATGGATTTGTTTTCAAATAAAAGTGTAGGAAGAAGTTTAAACCTTCACTTTCAGTGCACTGTACGGAACGGTCCCTTAAACAGCAGGTGCAAGTGTTTGGGGGCTTTATTGTGTGTGGGAGGGGGCGTGGTGAGGGGTTTTGTGGGGAGCAGGGGCAGACCAGCAGAGAACATAGTTCCACTACTTCTTTTCGTACACTTCGACCACTGAACCACTTGCCATAAAACCCATTCCCTGCCCTTTTTGCACTGATCGAGTCTGGTACCAAAACCTTTTTGATTAATGATGGCAAACATCACGTCATCCCTCGTTTCCTGTGATCTTGTACCAGCATTTGTCTCTATCATGCCCGAACCATGCAGAAATACTTCAATCAATCCTGTCTCTATGTATTGATTTTCCCAGCAAACTCTCTATGAGATGTAATGCCCTTCCACGCCCAATGTCCACAGCTCTCAAGGCATCCAAACTAGCACCTCTTCCACCTGCAGAGTCACTCCCCAGAACTGAAAGCACTATGGATTCTAGAATGGCAGGCTATGGAGTAGCAGCTTAGCTCAACTGCTCCTGGACCTCTCCCATTAAGACATTTTCAAGATATCATGAACTCAAAAAAGAAGATTATTGAGGCAGAGAATCCTGCTTCTAAAAAATCTAAACAGGTTGGAGACATGGATGACACCCCCAGTATTCAGGATCTTTACAAAATCCTTCTCCAAGTGGCGCAGGATGTCAGTGAAGTCAAGAATACTTTGACTGATCTTAATGCTAAGACTGGGCAGCTGGATGGCAGAGTTACAGCTTTGGAACAATCTTCTGCATCTATGAGTACTGAAATTGCTGGGAGTTTTCAAGCCTACAACAACTTGAAGTCTGACCTACAGAAGGAGAAAGACTTGCGCCTAGGATTGGAAATGAGATTACGGGCTAAAAATATAAGGCTGGTTGGTGTGGAGGATTCAACTGACAAGGAAGACTCAGTGGTTCTGGCATTGGAGATTTTCAAAGAGTGCTTTGGTTGCAACTTGGTTTCCTTCAGTGACATTGACACCGCCTATAGGATCAGCAGGGAGGCAGGACCAAAATCTAGACACATTCTGGTGACTTTTCTGAACCAAAGAGCAAAAGAGCGCTTGATTTCTGCTGCGAGGCTAAAGGGGTCTGCTGTCTTTAAAGGTAAACCGATTTCGATTTTTCCTGACTACCCTAAGGAGGTTTTAATGGTGCGGAAGTCGTTCCAGGGTGTTAAAGATTTGGCTAAACATATGCATCTGAAAACTTTCCTGAACAAAAATAATGTGGTTACTATTATGCTGCCAAATGGTGATAAGAGCACTTCTGATCCTTCACTTGCCCAACAATGGTTGGAACAGTACAAGAAGGATTCGACTCCGTCTGTCATTCAATGATTTCCAGTCATACTAAACCTCCCCTTGGCCCGCTAAACCTTTTTTTTCTTCCTCTGACATTTTTTTTATTAGTTTCAGGTTTATAGGCAATACTCCTTTATTACACAAAATGGCGCCGATGAAATATACTGTTTATTTTCAAACAAATACTTTGGAATTCCACCGCATCGTCTTACTTCTGAGGATGGATTCGTTACATTCTGCTGACGTGACGTTTCCTGTTTCGCTTCCTTCGAGTAAAGCACTATATGCCTGCGGTCAGCTGACCTGCCTTCGTTTTACGCGGCGTTGTGCTACGGCGTCTCAACGATGCGGAAAAACTGCAGCGTTCATCGCGCTGAACTGTTGGCACATTTTCTTTGCCTGTCCGTGTGTGAAGAGGACTGTGGATCTGGCTGACTCCGCACGTATTCCTCTCTGGGAGATGAAGGATTCCAACACTCCAGTTACATAGCATAACTTTATATTTGTTGCAGGAGAAATCAGATGATCGGAGGACATCAGGCTGTGTGACAGGCAAATGGTCCTTGTGTTTACACAGTGCTATTCTTGGCGTCAGTGTGTTTGTATTTGATTTCCGAATGCAGGAACTTCCTGAATATTATATTGATATGCTGTTGATCTTTGTATCTCAATGTGTGATGTTCGATGCCTTGGGATGCATGCTTGTTGTCGCATTCGTTTGTTAGTGATCTATAGATTAGTAGGTGATGCGTTTGTTTAATGAGGCGCGTTCGCCTGGTTGTTTTGCTATGCCATTTCATTACAGTTATGATGCACTCACTGTTCTATGTTTCGACGGTTACGAGATTCTGTACTGTACGATTCTCACTGCTGTTGGATAACTGGTTTAAAATAACAGAAATGACTGACTAATAATGAACAGAACTTGGGTGATGGGTCCGTGTGTATAGCCTGATAGGTTTACAAATATTATCTTTTAATCTACATGTATATATGTGTTTTGATAATTTAACCCATTTGCTAGGTGTTGGTTTTCATAACTTCAACTGTTATTGCACTGTGTTTTTCCCTCGTCTTCTAGCTTCCTCTTGGTTTTATTACATTGATCTTTGCCTCTATTTTTTTGTCTTTTTGTTCCTGATTTCACTATCTTTTCCGATCTTGTTTCTATCAACACCTATGGCTATGGGTTTGAATTTCTTATGGCTGTATGGAAACTGCAACTACCGGTTTGTGAAGATGGATTGGGAATTCCAAACTTCAGGGCATATCACTTGTCCTTTTTTGCTCATGCTTTCGTCCCCTTTTTATGTTCTGAACCTGATCAATGGGCGCTGGCGGAATCTAATGCTTTCGGTCCTCTGGGTCGGGAGGCTTTATTGTCTACTAATACCAAAGATCGTGGTTGCAGCTCGCTAGTTACGGCATCTCTACGCACTGCTTGGAGGGATTTGCTGTCTCTTGTGGGTGTGGATGCTTTCAGATGCTCGAAGTCGTCGATCTGGTTGAATCCTAAGATTAGGGGTAATACGAAAACAATTTTCTGGCCGGACTGGTTTCTTGTTGTTATTAAGGAATGGGTGATTTATTGCAGAGTGACCACTGGATGTCTGTGAATGAATTGAGGAGGAGGTGGAATTTTTGGAATCTCACAGACTCGGCGTATAGGCGTTTGAGAAGGTGTGTGGGGTCCATTGATTGGGTGGATGTTGGCGGTTTGAATAGTCTTCTGGCTGCAATTATGAACAATTCTGGTGGTCTGGCGAGTAGGGTTTACAAGTTGATTGTGTCCAGTTATCAAGGGAATGAGACGCTGCGGAACGCCTGGAGCGAAAGGTTTGGCTCGGATATCTCATCGGATTGTTGGCGTACGATCTGTCGGAATGTCTCATTATGTTCTTTGAACCTGGGTGAACGGGCGAGGCAGCTTAAAATTGTGAACCGTGTTTACTGGACCCCGGAAAGGCTGCAACGGAGGGGGATGATTGACAGTAATGAGTGTTGGGGATGTATGAACGCAATTGGATCCATGGAACACATGATGTGGGAATGTGTAAGAGTTGCTGGCTTCTGGTCTGAGGTATGTACTGCCTGTATTCAAGTTTCTGGTGGGGATCCAAGCTTGGATTTTAGAACTATGATATTGGGGGATGACTCCTCACTTGATGATCTTTGTTCACCCCATAAAAAATTTATTTTTAGAGGTGCGATTGTTGTGAAACGTCTGGTTCTGAGGGGTTGGAAGAGCAGGGTTTCTCCATTGTTGGAGAACTGGATGGATGAAATGCATAAACTCTCGAGAGTTGAGAAACTGATCTTCAAAATGAAACAGAAATTGTCTCTCTATGAACGAATTTGGGGTAGGTTCAATGACCTCTTCTGAATACTGTTTTTTTTTTCTTTTTTTTTCCCACAAATGCTTCGTTGTTGTTGACTTTCCATTGAAGGAATTATTGTATGTTTGATACGTTGTGCGTTGCTGTATAAATTTGTAAATATTTAAATAAAAACAAAAAGAAAGCACTATGAACAAGACAGCGCATCGGGCGCCCACTTCTCGATTCCTGCTATGTGACATTTGTTTAAATTGAATATTCATCTTCAAGCAGCAATAAGTGCACCCTTCACAGCTGAAGGCCCGGAACGTCAATAAGTGTTGCTTATTCACTAGGACAAGCAATGCCTTAGTTTCAACAGCGAGTGTTAACTTCCAGTTCCTTAGTTCCCATCACAAAAAGCATTGCCTAATGTACTGGAGAGGATTCCCAAAGCAATGCTGTGGGTCACTTCCATCACCCACTGACAAGTCACCCAGTCACTCCTTTAGAGGCAACCCCTCTTTGAGATCATAATGATGAACACATATTCATAGAAAATACATTAAATCATATCATTTGCTCTTATTTATAAATCTCAATAGATATTTCCTTCTAACAAAATACTTTCAAATTCAACTCAAAAAGAAGAGAAAAGTATAATCTTTATTTCAAAATATTCACCAGTTATTAATACAGAAAACTGTATAAAAAAACCGTGTGCATGTGTTTACTGAGATAACAATCCTGCATTACATCAGAGCAATTTTTACACCAACAAATATGATGTTCCTTTAAAATGCTCCCATATCCATTACCCGTTTCGGGACCCACAGCCCCTTCATCAGATGTGAATGTTATCTTTTCAAAAAATCTAATAGAAATAGAAAGAAATTGTGATCAAATAAAAGATATGTACTCCATTCCAATCAGAATGTTTCAGATGAATTTAGCACTAACCTGTCTGTTCTTCAGGTAATGGCATAATTGCGAAGTGGAGAGCTGTAAAAAACATATATATAGTTTTGTCTAATAAAAAATCTCTACCACCATATATAGCTAAGTCAAAGATATCAGTCGCATAAATACACATCTGTTCCAAAAACTAACCTTTCTCCTCTCTTTCCAATAGCCAGTGCTGAAAACAAAGACACTGCAATTTTCAGATATACCATCTCACTATATACACCATCCAGTTATCATTCCACTGCACCAAATTGCAATATAGTAATCACTTAGTTGTAGACCTCTTTACCCGCAATGGATCAGTCACTCACAGTTCAATAGGTCATTCTATAAATTAGGAAAATATACCCTCTTAGTGTAATGTGTTGACTACAAGGCATCTCAATATGCCCCTGATATGGGCTCTGACTCTAATGTTCTATAACCAGCATCTTACCTTAAAGCCCTGAGTGGGCAAAAGAGACACAGAATTTCTCTATGCAAACTTAAGAAACCGCACATCTACGGAGGAGTAGGATGTCCTGATTTCCCAATATATCATATGACCTTTGTTTTAAGACAAATACAGTTGTGGTTCACTCATGAACAATTCAATGATATACCTCAATGGCTATGTCTGGAGAAAGCTATGGTGTCCCCCTAACTTGCTGATTGGTACTTCATCAAGATGAAAAATAGATTTATTAAGTGCATCAATATTATCCTATCTTCTTGCTATCTCAGAACCTATGTTTCCACACACCTCAAATCCTTCCCAGTATATTTCCCTATACATTTGGTACAATCCATGAATCAAACTTAAGAAAAGGTCAGTTTTCTGGAGGCCATGGCTCTCTAGGTACTAAATATATTGATCAAGTATTTGTACAAGGAATCCTAGTTACCTTTAATGGACTTGCTACTAAATTTCATGCCGCAACCTCATACGTGCAAGAACACTTATCTATCAATGATGCAATTATGGAAAACTGTAACTCCTTGATATGCAAAAACACCACTCAAACATCGACATGCAACAATCTTTTAATAGTCCTAATATGACTGCTTCACTGTATTACAAGACTCTTTCAGAAAACTCTTCCTTGGAAATTATGCAGGCGTGCTGTCTGGCTTGGCAGCAAGATTTTTCTCCCCTGGACAGTTAAGAACAATGGCCTCAACTTTGGAATCGTATATATAAACTCACCACTTCAGCAGGTCTATTGCAAACCCTGTATTTCTTCCATCACAGGGTCTTTATTACTCCTTCCTTACTCCATAGATGTGGCCATATGCAGAATGATAGTTGCTGGAGCTGCCTACAATCCCCAGGTACTTTTAAGCATATGGTTTTTGATTGCAAATATGTTCAACCTTTATGGCTCAGTATTTGGATTGTACTCAGACATGTTCAAGTCACAACAGGACTTTTGTCCTCAAGTTCTTTTTTCTGGAAGCGTTACTCTAAAAGATGTTATCAATAAGAATAATTGTAATGTAAATATGTATTATTAGCAAGTTGGTGATATTGGAAATATGTTTTATATGAAAAATAGATTTTCTGTATAGGAACAAAGGGGAGGTTCTTCCCTGGATTGTAAATGGCAGCATCACTATGACACATCATGACACTCTGTTTTCTTCTCAAATCAGGGGAGAGGAAATTCTCTGACCTATCGGATTCTTAGAGGGTTGGGCATAGTATAATCAGCCTTTCAACTCCTTATGTAATCGCATTTCTCACGCACTGAAAAGTTTGCCGCGATTCTGCATTTGGCTCAATTTCACCCCATGTAAAATAGCTATTTCTTGCATTCAACTTCTGAATTCAGTGTCCTATCTGCCAATCACACAACCATCATTGCTAGTGTGTACCTGAACCTATCCAAAGCGGCTCCCTCTAGTTTTGAGTCCAATTTAGAGAATTAAATCAATTTTTAGGGTTTTTCCTATTCATTACAAAACCACATTCGAAAGCATTTGACCTGTTTAAAATCATTCCTGTTTCTCTAAGCTTGCTGTGGGAATTGGGATTGAAACTGCATTTGTAGAGTGTTATTCTTGAAACCTGTGTGCCCTCATTCCAACTCTTCATCTTGCATATTAGGGGGGCATTGAGTAGTATCAGGGGGAAAGAGTGATTACATTGTCTTTGATTGAACACACAAAAGTTTTATTTCTGTGCTGCATTAATTTCCTACCATTGCATTTCATTGAAACCACACAAGTTTTATTCCATGCTACATTATTCTTCTCATTCATACTCCTATTCATTAAAGAGATTGTTGATTATTGTATCATTACCCATTGCTGATCATTGTATAAATATTAATAGTGTGATATCTAGATATTGTTCAAATTCATAAAAGTGTGATATATATCTTGTTCAAATCCATATAATACATCTTTTAACTTTGCAAAACAACCTACTTCTTGGTTCAGTGAGACCAGGGGGGATTCAAAGAGAGGGGCGTGATATAAGGGTGCATCGTTCAGAAATAAAAGAACTTTAAACATAAAAATATATAAATAAGGGTTCCAGCTGGGCATCACACGCTAGGCATTGACATAGGTGGAGTGCTGGGTTGAAACCACTTACAGATTGGGGGCTCGTAGCTGGATTTCTCGATCAGATATACCACTTGTGACAGTCTAATACAGTGTGCTAACTGACAGGGTACATAAATCCTGTTGGGCTACCACACTGTGTAACACTGTGAAAAGCACCCCTTAAAAGGGAACGCTCTAAGGAAACTGTCTGTTTTGCAAAAATAAAATAAACTTCTGTAAATCAGGAAGGAAATCAATATTTCCAGAATGGCGACATTGGTAGACATCAATATGGCTAGAGAACACCTTTTGCATAACTTATTTGAGAGAGGTGAATGGAGAGTGCAGGATCAGAATGTGTGGCTGCAGGCAATCACACAACAGATCACTGCAACAGGGTTAGATACATGGAAAGATCAGGGTCCCTTACATATGGCCCTGAGTGAACTATATATGGCCCCTAAGGCAAAGGATGAGCAAAACAAGATTGCCAAAATAGCGGTATATCTATATTTATCCATTGGAGCCATACAGGATAAATATGCTGAAGGCCAAGATCTGGCAAGTAAGCAATTTCAGGCATTAGGAAAGGCCCAAACTGATCTGGACTCTGCTGAGCAGAGGCTACAGAGGAGCCAAGAGTCCGAAAATGAAAGTAGGCAGTATATAATCAAAATAAAAGAGGACATGGGTATCCTGCAGCAGGAAAAGGCAGAACAGGATACCAGAATTCTGGCCTTGCAGAAGGAGTACCGAGAATGTTTGGACTCTCTACTGCAGAGCCAGAAAAATCTGGAGCAACAAATAACCTTTAACAGGGCATGCACAGAGCAGGTAGCCAGCCTGCAAATCCAACTAGACAGAAAGAGGAGAGCAATAAATTAATCCTGAAAGACCTGGGTAGCCAGGCAGAGTTTGATGAAGAGCGCCAGAAGGCTGGTGTGCTTCAAAGACAGAGGGACGACCTGGCGGCACAGAGGCAGGCTTTTTCTCAGGAAAGGGACACCTTAGGCCAGGAAGTCTGTCATTTAAAAGAGAAACTGGAAGAAAATCACCTGGCCCTCCAGGGACTGGGCGACCTCCAAAAAGAGCATGAAAGATAGTTAGAGCACACCAGGAGGGTGGAAGATGCTCTAGCAAGGGAGGACCAGGCCAGTATGGACAGGACTCAGGAGGTAACCCTCCTGCAGCAAAGACTAGCCCAGTACTCAAAAACAACCCAGGAAGCACAGAGAGAAAATGAGGCTCTCTGTGAGAACAATGACAGGCTCCACAGACAGGTAGCTATGCAAGAGAGACTGATAGAGACTAGTAAGGCCTTGATTGAGGAACAGAAAGCTCAGGTTCTTGCATGGCAACAGGGAGCAGGGGCTGATAGAGATGAGGTTCGCTGGGAAAGGGAAACACCTGAGCATAACCTCAGGAACCCTAGTACCAGAGGCTTTCATCTCTCCCAGTCCCTGGACTCTGCCACCCCCATGTCCACTGGCGCTCATGAGCCCAGGGCCACGGGGATGGCAGATTTCAATCCAATCAGGAATATGGGACTCATAGACCTGCACCTCCCAGGAATGGATGGGCGGGCATCTGGGTATGGGTACCCAAGCACTGTGAAATTTAGTGGGGAACTCCAGGAGAGTAGGCCCACTAAGGGCATCCTGAAAACTTCTGCCCAGCTAGGACAGTGGGGGGGGGTACCCATCAAATCCTGGGAGCAAGGAGGAATCAGAAGACTCCTCTGAGCGCCCCAGGATGAAGGAGACTAGGTCCCCACATTCTGCCAGCCATTCCCAGGCTCGCAGAATCTGGGAAAACCTACAAGACCAGAGGGGCACCTCTGGGAGAGTGCCTCTGAGTCAGAGGAGGAATGGACCAGGGTTACCCGAACCAAGAAGGCCAATAAGGCAAAAAGGGCCTTGCTTAAGGACCCCTTAAAGCAAATCAAAGCGATAAGGAGCGTCATCACACCTTATCATAAGAACACTAAGTATTCAGTTTGGGAGCACTTAGAGCTCTTTGAGCAGATGATGGAAACTTTCCATTTGAAGGACAGCAGTACCTGTATTCAGTATGTGAAATGGACCTCCTCACCAGAATACTCCAGCTTCTTTGCAGGGCTGGAGGACCAAAATCATTCTCGATGGTCCACCTATAGGGCGGCCATCTTGAAGCATGTTTCTGTGCATAGAAATCCGCAGGAGGCTGGCAAGGCAGCCTACAACTTGCAATGTGGGGAGGATCAGGCCCCTCGAGAATTTGTGCAGGAATTAATGCGTGCCTTTGCGCAGACTACCAGAAGGGTGCGCACGGACAGCAAAGAATTTGTCAATACTTTTTTCCACGCTCTACCAAAGTACATCATGACCCAGCTAGTGAGAGATTTTCATGAGAAAAGATCACTGGATTGGGTCATTGAACAGGCCACACAAATCTATAAGGTGCAAAAGCCCATAGAAAACAAAAATAATGCTAAAAGCCCCAAAACAACCAACACACCTGCTGCTGCTAAGGTGCCAGAGGTAAAGGTTGCCCCCATTTTAGATTTGGAGATGGGAGGCCTAAAAACCCACCTGCACAAAATCAGAGCAATCCCAAACCCAGAAGGCCCTTGGGCCAATCACAGACAGGGAGCCAAGGAGGTAGTCCCACAAATGGGATCCCTCACTCCCCTGACTACATAAGTCCCCGCTACAAGGGGTACCAACCCATCCTGGGTTATGTGTGGACTCCTCCAGCCCAAGGGGGGGATCCAACCAAACAGCACCTAACCCAGGGAACTTCCCTCCTCACTTCCCCCAGGAGGGCAGAAATTCCCCAAATCCTGGACAGAACTTTTTCCCCAGGTACCCACAAAACTTTCAACCCCAGAACAACCCATCCTTCTTTCCCCACTTTCCTGAGCCCAGACAACCCAATCCCGGAGAGGGGAGGACAAGGGTGGAGGGGTACCCACATTTTCCAAACCCGGCACATTTTCAGAGAAGGGATAGCTACCCTTCCCAGGATCAGCCCAAGGGAGAAATGAGAATCCCGTATCAGCCTGAGGAGGTGTCACAGCTAGAGCGCCAGATCCAAAACATGGCACAGGATCTGGGTTGCATGCTGAGGGCTCAGCAGAACACTCAGATGAGCATGCCGGCACAGAATGCCTCAAACTCAGGACCTGGTGCTCCCGAACAATGACAAGGGCAGAACCCCGACAACCCACCGGTTCCAGGGAGGAGGCACAAGGGGAAGGGGGGTGTAAAGCCTTGGAGGAAGCTTCCTTCCCCACTTGTAGAAAGCCCCTGGAAACCCAGGAACCGGAGCCAAAATCTCCTGCCACCCAAGGAGCAGAGGGGCGGTAGGAGAAACAAAGAACCCAAACAGCCCCATTTTGTGGAGGAGGTACAGATATTCCAATTTGAAGGAGAGGGATCCTCAGAGGAAACTGGGAAAAGGATCTTCTCCTTCAGAGATGGGGGAACTCCTCCCAAAGAAAAATGGGTACCACAAGATTCAAATCCAGACTGGGGAGATGTGGGGACTGAGCTAGTGCCGCCCATCATCCACCCCCAGAAACAACAGCATGAAATTCCCTGGTTCAAACCCATCCTGGTGACTGCCTCCAAAAAGGGGGAGGGGCACAGAACCAGAACCAGGGGAACCCAAAACTTCTCCCATATCTAGTTGTCACCTTTTCTTTGCAGATTCCCAAGACTCCCCACAGAATTCGCCCCAAATCACCTCCCTAACAGTGTCCAAAACTAGAAAACTAACCCACCAGTTGTCCAAAAATGTACATTATCTGTGCCCCTTTGCAGAGAAGGAGGGAAGATTCTATGCCCCGTTACAAAAAAAGGGGCAGGGTACAATTTTGGCACTAGTGGACACTGGATCCCAAGCTACCCTTCTGTCCAAAAAGACCTTTGATAAACTGAATTCAGTAAGGGGGAGAATTATCAAATTCCTCTCACCCCTCTTCCTGGACAAATTCAGAACTTCGACGGGAAGGAAATTCCCATCGAGGGGACTGCTGATTTGGACATTAAAATTGGGCGACACAAGGTGAAGCACCCGGTCATAGTTGTGACTCCAGAGGGCACCCCTTGTTTACTAGGGAATGACCTCCTTCGAAGGTTGTCACCCCTAATAGACTGTGTAAACAAGGTCCTCTGGACCCAGACGAGCAGACCAATAAAGTTAATACAGAGTGTCAACCATGTTAGTTTAAACGGCACATGCCACATGGTTGAACAAAAATCTGACAAGTAGAATTTCACTTCCAGAACAACCAGATTCCAGACGTGACAGTAATAGCAGTAGGACAACAAACTGGTGAGGGGGGGTCCTCTCTGTTTCTGAAAATCAACCTTCCTTCCAGTCTAAGGTGGCATTCCACACTGGAAGGAAACACTCTGAAATTCTTTACAAATCCACAATCAGACATTCCCACTCCTATAGTCCAGAAAGATGAGAAATCAGCTCAGGGCCTGGCTGATATTCAGCAAATTGGAGAGCAATTGTTCATCCCTGTTCAGTTAAATGAAGGGAAGGACTCTGTTCTCGCCCGAGTGTGTATGAACAACGGTAAGAGCTTCAACAGCAAAGCCATGTTCCGCCAACTCCCAAAAGATCCAGCCATTCCCACATTCAAACTGATAGACAAATGGGAAATGGATCTGGAAACAAAAACACCCAATTCCAAACATCTCCTGCCAAGCAGGTGTATGCTCAAAATCTCCACAGGCAACAAGAGCACAGTCCATAATTGTAGGGTTGTGCGAGACGTCACTGACGCCTTTTACTTAGGCAGTGTCATTCTCAATCGCTTTGCCATTAGTTTGGACCTAATAAACTCCAAAGCTTGGTCCCAATTAACGGATAATCCCATGGGCTTTGATGACCCAGAGAAAGCATTTAGGTCAGCTCAATTGCTGCCTTATGAAGTTGAAATTCAGATTGGAGAGGAAGTCACCATCCCAGAAAGGAACCGACAATTCTCCCTGGAAGTGAAAGTTAGAAGAGGACAGAAGTTGAAAAACCCTGATGCCTATATTCATCTAAACGCTTCTCTCCAACAGCAAGGGTTGGAGGTAAACCCAACACCACTAGTCAATATAGAACATAACACCATTCCAATAGAGGTGGATAACAGCGACTTAAAGAGTATCACTCTAGCCGCAGGCACTATTATTGGAATGGTGGTTGATGACCGACATTTTTCCATAGATTTAAGAAATTAACTGTTAGGACCAATCCCCAAGGACTGTTTTGACAGTGATAGTGATGACAACACTACACCAGACAGGATCTTTACCCGGCATGGGGGGAACCTCCTGGTGTACACTTCCTGCCCTTATGGTAAGGAAGATGTGACCTGTGACTTCAGGAGGGATGAGGTGATTTTCGAGGTGCATGAGGGCTGCCTTCCCCACCTGAAGCCACCAGTCCAAATCAGCACTTTGACCAGGGACTTCTCCACCCAACTGGAGGAGGCCGCTGAGATAGCAAAACCAGAAGCCTTTCCAGGCTTCAGGCAGATGGTTGAAGAGAGAGTCAACCTAGCTGATGCCTGTGAGACTCTGGAGCAGAAGCAAAAGTTGAAACAAGTTTTCTTGGATTTTCAAGATCTCTTTGCAGTGGATTCATATGACTGTGGTCGTACCGACATCCACACAACAACAATTCCCACAGACCCTGGCATGACTCCAGTGTTTGTGAAGCAATATCGCTTGCCTCTCGCATCAATGGAGCCCCGTACTGAAACAATTAAGAACCTTGAGTCCCGGGGGATAATCCGTCCAGTCCACAGCACCTTCAATAATCCAGTGCTGAAGCCAAACGGCCAGTGGAGACTCTGCGCCGACCTTAGGGAGCTCAACAAACGGGTCCATACTTCCTGATGGCCTCTTCCCTACATTGACCAAGGGCTGGCCCAGATCCAAGGGTAACAGGTATTCACTGCAATAGACCTAACCAATGAATACTGGACTGTACCTGTCAGTATGGTGGACCAATACAAGCTGGCTTTCACCTTTGGGGGGCAGCAGTACACATGGACCCGAACTCCCTTTGGATACATCAACTCCGGCAATTAATTCAACATTTTTCTACATAAGGCCATGCCAACCTGGGTGAGAGGGATAACCTGGCTTATGTAGATGATGTTCTCATCAAAAGCTCAACTGTGGAGGAACACATAGTGGAGATCCGTTATGTTCTGACACAGTTGAGGGCTGCCGGAGCAAAACATTCCTTTTAAAAAGCACAGTGGTGTAGAACCCGTGTAAATTTCTTGGGGCATGAGATTACTCCTCAGGGTCTCTGTCCCCAGGAAAAGAAAGTGGAAGCCCTCCAGAAATTGAAAGACCCCACAACTCTGCGGGAACTAAGGAGCCTCCTTGGACTGCCTAATTACAGTAGAAAATTCATTGAGGACTACACAGAGATCACAAGACCCCTGATTCATCTTTTGAAGGGGGGGTCAAGTGAGAATGGGGTCCAGAACAAGCTGAGGCAGTAAGACAACTCAAAAGAAGCCTCTCACAAGCACCTTGCCTAGCTTACCCTGTCAAAAACAAGGAGATCTTCTTGGAAACTGAGTTCTCTAATACATGCATGACTGCACTATTATACCAAAAGGATGACAAGGTCAATAAAGTAATCTCCTATGCGAGTAAAACTTTATCCTCTGTGGAGGAAAAATTCAACGATTGTGAGAAGGCACTCCTGGCAACGGTGTGGGCATTGAAGAATTACCGCCCGTTCATCCAGGGGAACACATCATAGTGGAGACTCCACACCAGCCTCTGCAATATCTCCAAAGTGACAGAATTCAGGCCGGAAATGTCAGTAATTCCCGAATTACTTCCTGGATTCTCTCAATGCAAGGCTTTCCTGTGGAGGTCAGATATGGCCAAAACAAGAAGAGCCCCCTCGCGCAAGGTCTGGCTGACTTGCATGATTGTGCCAGAGAGAACTGTCTCGAGGACGAAAGTCTTAAAATCAAGGACAACATGGAGGCATACCTAAATTCCCCACACAAAGTCTTTGAAGAAGACAAGTGTGAGGGAATGCCCACTGTCTATGTGGATGGATGCTCCTACCATGTTGACAACAACGGGGAAAAATAACTTGTGGCCGGCATAGGGAATGCATGGGTGAATGAGACCCCAGAACCCTCTGCTGGGTACAAGATTGGTCCCCGAAGTAGTCAAGTGGCAGTGTTGATGGCTGTGCATCAAGCCATCCTCACTGCTGTCCAACATCAACTCCACGAACTGGTCATAATCACAGATTCGGATTATGTACAAAACGGGTTCGTGGAGCACCTGGTTAACTGGAAAACCAGAGGCATGTTATGTGCTAATAACAAACCATTGTAACATGGGAAATTAATTCAAAATAGTGATGATCTGGTCACCTCGAATGGGATGACCATCTACTGGAAAAAGATAAAGGGTCATTCCAAAGTAGAGGGACCAGACAAAACTGGAAATCACTTAGCTGATCAGCTGGCCAAAACCGGAGCCATCCAAGGGGATCTACTTGAGATCAAGTCGCTGTTGGGGGAGATCCAGGTCACTGCTATCACTAGGTCTCAGACAAATGCTCACAATTAACTCTCAACTGCACAATGGAGTAAGGAGACCCCAGATGATGATTTGATTAAGGCACAAAAAGGGGATCCAATAATTGGTAAGTTTTAACAACACATTGAGGACCCTGAGAACTTTCCCCTGACGGATACTGATTACATAGGGAAAGAGGACTTCAGAGTGCTGATGAAATGTCCAAAAATGTTCCGAATCCAAGACGGTTTGTTGGTAAGAAGATCCCTAGCTGGCCATGATCAGTGGGTGGTCCCTACCTCATTCCGAAGCCTGATGTTAAGTGACACCCATGATGCGGCCACAGCCGGTCATAGGGGGTTTCATACAACACTTGAAATCTTAAGAAATGTTGCATACTGGCCACACATAAGGCGGGACCTCAACCAATACTTAAAGGGGAGTCTTGTGTGTGCACAATTTTAGCCAACATCCCTCACACACAGTGCGCCTCTCCAAAAGAGGGGGGTGACACTGCCATGGTCAGATTTACAAGTCAATTTTATCGGGCCCGTGATTCGCTCCTCTAGGGGAAACAAGTACATGTTGACCGTGACATGCTTGCTTACTAAATGGGTGGAATGTCTCCCAGCCCCAAACTGCAAGCCAGAAACAGCAGCTGCCCTGATGATCAACCACATCTTTTCGTGTTTTGGACTACCCCAAAGGATCGAGTCAGACCGAGGTAGCCATTTCACCAGCGAAGTAATGACAAAGATGTAGGAGATACTTGGGGTCAAAAGGAAACTACACATTGCTTACCAGCTAGCCTCTAGTGGTGTGGTAGAGAGATATAATAAAACAATTGTGAGTATATTAAAAAATGCGTGGCAGATTCTGGGCCAAGTTGGGATATTCGATTCCCTCTTGTCCTAATGGGCATCAGAGCTACCCCTTCATCTGCAACTAAAATCTCACCGTTTGAGCTGATGACTGGACACTGGATGGTGCTTCCCCAGCATCTGCTCTACAGAACCCAAGAGCAGACATTGATCCATGCCTCCACAACTCATGAGCATGTTGAAAATCTAAGAGAACACCTTCAACATGCTTTTGCCTATGCTCAGCGAAATCTAGAAAGATCAGCAGACAGCATGAAGACCCACTATGACTTAAAGACGACCAGAAAAGAATACCATGTAGGAGACCGGGTCTACTTATACAATTTCCAAAGGAACCAGGCCAAAGAGCGCACATATTTGCCTACCTCTAGGGGTCCTTTTGAAATTGTAGACAAAATATCACCAGTCGCCTACAAAATCCACATCCCCAAAGGCAGTTTGGCAGAGAGGGAAGATAAGTGGCTCCATATTAACCAACTAATGTGTTGTCATCCTAGGCACACTCTGCAGCCACTGGAGGAGTCTTCTGGTGGAACCCCAGAGGGGGTCACTCCAGCTCCCTAGAATTCCAACTATAAAATATTCCAGATATAGTCAATAAATTACAATATAAAAAATGTGTCTGGATTCATCAAAATGTATGTGTCCGCCCCACTACATTAATAGTGGTGGGGAAATGTCTACAAATATGTTTTTGCTTTGTCATCCTAGGATTGGAAACCATGGAGAATCAAACAAAGGAGGACTACCGAGGGACCGGGAGCAAAGATACAAGGGCCCCGGAGTATCCCTCAATACTCACATCAGGACTGGGTGAGGAGAACCGGTCGATCCACCCCTGATGGAGGAAAAGATGATGAACTTTTCCATTTTGGAACCAAAGAAAAGAGACTGACATCCCAGTCTTGTGACTTCCCATTGATGGATGATCAATGCCAAATTGCAAGAGGGGGGGCTTGTGGAATGCTTTAACCCACTAGTCTATGCCCTGCAACCTCACTGTGCGCTGCTTGCATCAGACACAACAGGATGGCCGCCAAAAAGATCTTTGCGCTAAAAATCTCTGATAGTGTGCAGGAAAACCTGAAAAATAGGCCGCCAATCCATTTCGCCTATGTCGCTGGTAACATAGGAGACCACTGCCAAAACCTATCATTTGGCTGCCCACAGAGGAAAATGAAACTACTTGAAAAAGCAGTCCTGCATTTCAAAGGGAAACCCAGAACTGCTTTAAAAATCAGTTTTTCCTTGGCTGAGGAAAGTGCAAAAATCATGGTTCCCAAACATCACAAGAGATCCAACATCCTTGTTGGGTGTTAAACATCACTTTATTTAAAGAATTCACCTAAGCACAATGTCAGCAGAAACATATTTTATCAGAAGAAAATCCACATTTAAAGATGCTTGCTTGGAAAAATATGTTAAAAATGGGTGCAGTACCGCTGCTCGCCTGTGTCAGAAGCCGGCATTTACTCATACTGTCATTTAAACTTCTGCCTTAAAATCTAAGTATAGAAAAGAAGAGACTTTCCATTGAAAGCCATATAGGGTTCCAATTTAATCTCTGTGTTTAAAAGGCTGGAATTAGAAGATTTGTGGCTATATTTGTAAAAATGTAAATTGTATTTTAGAGAAAGACTATTTTAAACATTGTTTTAAAAGTTAAAGCCAGCCACACTGAGCTTCAAAGACACTCCACACATTCTCCCCAACAAAGGAATCTTCCCCCCTTCTCTCTGCTGAGGAACTGGCAGGCAGGTGTGAAAGGAAAGGGGAGGAGCACTTTGGCCTGTTGCTCTGACAAGAAACAAAAGGCTCCCTTGACTGAAAGGAAATGCTAATTCGGGTGTGACAGAAAACAGCTGCTGGTAGGAAGAAGCCTGGGACTGCAGAGACAAACAGTTTTGTTTATTCAGAGAGCACAGAAAATATCTTTTTGAAAAAGACTAATAGAAAACTGAACAAAATTGGTAAAAATCTGTAAATATAGTGTTGTTAAAATGAAAATTCTGCTCACGTTTTAAAACCACTCTGGAATGTGTGCGATATTCAGAGACAGAACTATCAAAATGTGGACTTTGTAGCAGTTGTGATAATGTTAAAAATATGAAACTTCACAGGAGTATGCCCAGATGGTATGTGCATGTATGTGGAAAAATTTGTACAGATATGACACTGGGTAACCAACCAAAAGCACGAAAAACTGTCATTTGTGAACCAAAACTCTTAGGAAGATGAGACTTTGACAGATACGTGCCTTATTTAATCTGTAATGTAAATATGTATTATTAGCAAGTTGGTGATATTGGAAATATGTTTTATATGAAAAATAGATTTTCTGTGTAGGAACAAAGGGGAAGTTCTTCCCTGGATTGTAAATGGCAGCATCACTATGACTCATCATGACACTCTGTTTGCTTCTCAAATCAGGGTAGAGGAAATTCTCTGACCTATCGCATTCTTAGAGGGTTGGGCATAGTATAATCAGCCTACCCACCCCCTTGGGAAATACATAAATAGGGACTGTTGAGGGCCTAGAGACACACACATTCACCCATCAACTGATCTACTGGTGAAGCTCTCTGCAGGAAGAACCCAGATCCAGACTCCAGTACTCTGAAAGCAGAAGGCCCAATCCAAAGCTGAACCCTTCTCAGCTGGCCTTTAAAATCTTGCAACCTGATTTTAACCCCAAACTTGCAAGGGGCACAACCAATTCAACAGCCGGGCTGTGCTGTTTTTCTGCCTCTTGCCAAGAACTCTTGCTAGAACCCAGAGATCCAAACGAGTAGAGCAGAGCTGTAACCCAGAACTAACCCATCAGATCCAGTCCAAGAGGCTGTGCAGAGACCAGAGTGCCTTGCTGAGTGCAGAACCAAGCGCCTGAATCCTTTCCGGTGGCGTTCCAGTCCAAAACCCTTTGACCAGATCCTGACGTGCCTATTCCAAAACCATTGTTGTGAGTATTTAGCATAGAATTGTCCATAGCCAATCTCTTATCTTTAAGTAATCCCATCCAACCCATTCTATCATCTCCAGAACTGCATTGTAGAATCTATTTTGTCTCTCATTCATATAGTCCTGTGATAATTGTAGTGATAAATCATCTTTGCGCTAAATATATTTGCTGAAGAAAGACAAGTGTCTTGGCGGCAAAAGTCAGAGTGGAGGTGCCCTGTTCTGGTGGCTGTCCCGTTGGGTATCTTGCATCTTCACAGCCTCTTAGTGTAAGCCAATCCTTGTTCCTAATCTTCAAAAGCACGTCTTTCATTTGAAATCTTGACTCTTTTTGAGAGTCGACCTTTAATAAAAACCTTCATAACTTCTGAACCGTACGTGCTAGGAACGACATTTAAGTGTCAAATTGAAGCTAACATCCGATATAGTTTTTCTGTAATCGCATTTCTCGTGCGCTGAAAAGTTTGCTGTGATTCTGCATTCGGCTCAATTTCACCACATGTAAAATAGCTATTTCTTGCATTCAACTTCTGAATTCAGTGTCCTATCTGCCAATCACCCAACCATCATTGCTAGTGTGTACCTGAACCTATCCAAAGCAGCTCCCACTAGTTTTGAGTTTAATTTAGAGAATTAAATCAATTTTTTGTGTTTTTCCTATTCATTACAAAACCACATTCGAACGGCATTCGAAAGCATTTGACCTGTTTAAAATCATTCCTGTTTCTCTAAGTTTGCTGGGGGAATTGGGATTGAAACTGCATTTGTAGAGTGTTATTCCTGAAACCTGTGTGCCCTCATTCCATCTCTTCACCTTGCATATTAGGGGGGGGGATTGAGTAGTATAAGAGGGAAAGAGTGATTACATTGTCTTTGATTGAACACACAAAAGTTTTATTTCTGTGCTGCATTAATTTCCTATCATTGCATTTCATTGAACCCACACAAGTTTTATTCCATGCTACATTATTCTTCTCATTCATACTCCTATTGATTAAAGAGATTGTTGATTATTGTATCATTACCCATTGCTGATCATTGTATAAATATTAATAGTGTGATATCTAGATATTGTTCGAATTCATAAAAGTGTGATATATATCTTGTTCAAATCCATATAATAAATCTTTTAACTTTGCAAAACAACCTACTTCTTGGTTCAGTGAGACCGGGGGGAATCAAAGAGAGGGGCGTGATATAAGGTTACAGCGTTCAGAAATAAAAGAACTTTAGACATAAAAATATATAAATAAGGGTTCCAGCTGGGCATCACACACTAGGCATTGACTTAGGTGGAGTGCTGGGTTGAAACCACTTACACTAGCATGTGACCAGCCGAGTGAGAGGAGGCACAGTTTCACACATACGCCTGGCACCGGCCCAGACAGAGATATCAGAACTTTTCCAGACAGAAGATGCAGTTTCGGGGCCAACCACAGTGAATTAATTGACACATAGCCAGTTAAAGTGATGATGTCTTTGAGATCATAATGATGAATACATATTCATAGAAAATACATTAAATCATATAATTTGCTCTTATTTATAAATCTCAATCGATATTTCCTTCTAACTTTCATAACTAGACACAAGATGGTGCAACCTCAGAATCTGCTCTACAGAACTCAAGAGCAGACATTGATAAATACGTCCACTACCCATGAGTACATTGAACATTTAAGGAAACACCTTAGGCACGCTTTTGCTTATGCTAAGCGCAATTTTGAAAATTCGGTGGAAGGAATGAAAACCTACTATGGCTTAAAGTCTACCAAGAAGGAGTACAAAGTAGTTGACAAGGTCTACCTGTACAAGTTCCTTCCCTCTTGGCACGGTGCCTTTGAAATCATCAATAACATTTCCCTGGTTGCCTATAAGATCTGAATCCCTAAAGGAGAACATATGGAAGAGAAATGAGTTTATATCAATCAGTTTAAGAGCTGTCACCCAAGACAGGCTTTATGAATGTTTGAGGAGTCCAGTGAGGGTAGAGCACAGGCACCATCTGAAGAATGAAAGGAAAGAATAGAAACCCAAATGAAGAATATTACATATATAAAGGGAGTGAAAAGTAATTTATACTCATAAAGAATGTATAAAATCAGGATGAGAAAAATAATATGTCTAGAAATGTTCATATAAGGGAAATAAATGTCAATGTGTTATGTGATGTGTTTTGTTTACACATTTTATGCTAACTACTGGGGAAGAAGTACTGTATAATATATTTAATCTCTCTTGTATTCCTCTCTTCAGACTCAATAACTCCTTACCATCACAGCCTGGGGGTCAGAATTCCAAAAAGGGAGGGGTTTTAGGACCAAAACCCCAAAATCCCAAGAGAGGGGAGTGCAGACCAGAGCACCCACGGCCTCATGATGGGAAAAAGAGCGGACGTGCAAACCAAGAAAACCATAAATAAAAAACAAAAAGAAAGCAAAAACCCCACTCTCCCTTTCTCTTTCCTACAAGTGACCAGAGTTAAAGAGCCAGAGGGGATATGTGGGGTATAAATTAAGCCCCTGAGTAACAGATACTGAGAGGCCATGCAAGGCCCTATTGTGAGAAAGAAGCTGTCTGATGTTGAAACCCATTGGAATATGCAGGCCAGTTCAAACATTGATTTCCGACACAAGGCCTATTGACGGAACAAAAATGAGCGTATCTCAACATTATCAAAATTGACAGGCGCTCAAGGCGAAGAAAGCATGCCTTAAAACATGAATACAGCAGAATGTGCCCAATGCAGTTCAAAAGACAGTTGTGGCTGAAATGCTGTTTTCATAAAATATGAAAAGCTACCATTTTATTTAAGGAGACAGATAGCAGCATGTCACATTGATGTAAATGCAGCACAAGATTGTGCTCCAGAAATCTAAAGTGAAGTCAAGTACTTTGCATTTGTCACAAATAAACTTACTTTTCAACATTCAAAATGACATAATTTAAAAGGAGAGGCCTACTTGTTGTAGAAGTGAACACCAGTTTCCTATGTTAACTGTGACCTATATGTAAATAATACTGAAAGTGAGACTCATATCTTTTTAATTATTGTATTAAAGAAAGATGTCATTTCTGGACCGTAGGCCCCGATGCAATACAAATTGTTACATGGTAAACACATCTTTTCAATTTAAAATGCTATTCTGTTGGAATTATGTATCTAACTTGTTTTCCCCATGGAACTGAAAGGTTTGTGCCTCTGAAACATTTACCTCAAGACCTTTGGGCTGGGCCCACCAGGAAAGGCATGTGCGGTTTTCAGGTGAAAATGCAAAGAAATTCAAAGAGTTAGATCAAAATTGTGTGAGGTTCAGATAAGCCAGCCAACAGACTTGACCTCTTGGACTAGCTTGACCCCAATAAAGTGCCTCTCAGCGAATGCTAATGGATTTTCAAAGACTTTGTCAGAAACAGACACTATTGATAAGCAGATGTTCAGGTCATGTGTTTCTAAGGAAAACAGAACTGGTTGGATTTGCATGGTATATGAAACTACAACTCTCCGTATTATGCATTGCCATTTCATTAACATTGGAAACCTTTTCCCAAATAAAAAGAGAATCATGCATCCTAGTAAGCTCATCCTGACTCATATTAAAGATCACAAATTGACTGTCAGTTCTATGTAGATATTAACCATATGTGATGGATAGAATTTGAGTTAGGAAGAAAACCATGATCCTGGCCTTCTCATAATTCAGAGGAACTCGAAAGTTGGTCAACTGATAGAATGCAAAATTAATGCTTGCATTGTGAAGTGTCACATTTGTAACTATCTCAGCTCAGGAACAAACCACAAAAAATAATAGCTTCTCCCAAGGAAGGTTGTGCTGAAATAAAAGTAAAATTCCCTGATTTTCCATAACATGTAGAACAAAAATATATATGTTTATGCAGTTCGCTAAAGCAGAAGGTAGTTGTAATGTAGTGAGATTTTTAGGAAAAACAACAAAATGTAAAAAAAGTCATTTTGAAATGATGCATTTTCCTCCTCCCCTATTATCCATAATACAAACCTCTAAACTCTTTGCATTATCAGCTAGCAGTAGGCGAAATGGAGGGAGGGGGAGAAAGAGAGATGTCCAATCCGTAGCTTAGGAATATTCATAATATGTTAGTGTCATCAGTACTATATAATATCAGTTTTCAATCTAAAGGAGATAGAAGGGCAAAATGAGGAGAGCAGACTGACAACAACAGAGTGCTGACCAAAGGAAGGCTGACACCCAGGAGAGCAGATGGACAGGAGACCCTGGAACACTTGCTGGGGAATTTTGCCTAGAAGCTTGGAGCCCTATCTGAGAGAGAGGCCTAAAATCTGGCTGGAGGGGCCTTGCTGTGAATAGAGACCAGAGGTGTGAGCTGCCTACCTTTTCACAAAAGAGGGTCTGAAATCGGGCTGGCCTCCTGAACTAAGAACAGAGATATCCCATGTATGTAGATATGTGCCAATGCTATCAATTTTGTGGGGAGCTACCTGCCTTAATCCCTTTCCATTAGCGGGTCAGGGTGGGAGGGCAGAACTGTGCAGACCCTGACCATATTTGACTAAAAAGATCACTTAATTAATTCCCTTAGAGATAAACACCATATTCGTTTTAACCGGAAGTGTAAGGGGAAGCTATCTGTTTTAACTCATTCCTTTTCATTAGTGGATGCTCTTCCATTAGCGGGAAGGGGGTAAAAGTGTTATACCCTTAGCTTATTTAACTAAACATATCATGTAATTAATTCCTATAGGGCCAGCTACCACTGGGTGATGTTTTTGTCAAAATTCAAAATTGACAAAGATTATGCCTCTAGTTTCTAGACTCTAGTCTTTAATTGAATTGGGTAACCCTTCATTTGAGTGTGCTAGTTTCCCACTCATTCCAAACTCCCCAAACCATGCATTTAATTTGAATGTGTGTTCCCCAAATGATTTTTCCATTGAGTTAATTTCCCAAACCTTGCCTTTCAAATAAAAATCTGAAACAAAATGTCCATTATCTTCCCAGCCCTTGTACCTTGCCTTCAAACCAAAGGGGTCATATATAATTGAGGTGTGGGGGGGTTGCTGAAAGAGAAGAGCACTGTGATAACCCAAGCAATCACTGTGTGTTTAAAATGTCCTAATTGCTAATGTGCAAAGAAATCCTATGTGTGTTTTGACTTAAAATTCAACCTGTCTTTGTTGTGGTAACTGAAAGTCTATGAAGAAATAAATGTTAGTCAATTGATGTAAATTTGCATTTGTGCTTATTGTGTTGTGCCATGGAGTTGGTGGCTGTTGTTCTTGTGATTGATTAAATATTTATTGTAGAAATTTAAATAAATATACATTGTTATTTCTAGTCACTGACCTGGTTTCTAGCTTATTGATGATACAGAGGGTATCTGCTGAATGGTGTTGTACAGGTTGGAGGCCTAAGCAAATACGAATCTTCTAAACGCTTTGTTGTGCGACACCTTGATTGAGGGAAAGGAATTCCCTGAGGTGAGAGTGACCATACAATAAATTGTGACACCGCCAAGGGCGTTCCCACTAACAGCGCATTGAGACTATAATAATGGTAAAAGGCTCTTTACAAATGACAATTCAACAATATAATAAAAGGTCTGAGATCTAGTGACGATTAGGGTCTGAGTGTCAGAGTTCAGAGATCAGCAGAACCAGGATCAACAGGTAAGCAGATAAGATCACTCATGGTACATTTTGATGTGTTCAAATGTGAGAACCACTCTACTGAGAATAAACACTACTTGATTAGCCTGTTCTGTGGGAAGGTGCCGACAATCATGTTTTAGCCTACTGTTCCTTATGAGAGGAGAAATATCCATTTGCATGCTGTGAGGAGTCAGTAATGTGAGGCGGACAACTGTCTGATGATTTCTTAACATAAGCCATTTTTTTCTTAAAGAGCATGTACGCAAAAATGCCTCCCTGTCCCTAGTCTGCTGAGGATCTCCCTGCCTAACCAAAGCTAAGGGGAAACACTCTAACACAGGAGACCTGGCCCTCACACTGAGCAACAAATACACAAAGAAAATATATGGCAATATAACATTGCATGAACAACATTCACAGTCTCTGAACAACCGTATAATGTCCTCGGTGACTTCCCTTCCCCAGGATTCAAGGTCAGGTCTGTTGGTGTTCAACCAAAGAAAGACATGGTTCAAATCAGTACTTAATATTTCAAAGTCAGTGTAAAGGTTTGTTAACCAATGTTTCAATGATAGCAAATCCCTTCTCCTTGGTGGAATATCCACTTTCCACTTCCTCCAAATAGCACCAACGGTAATCCTGGCCACAATGCTTTGCCATGGTTCAAAAGAAAGTGCAGTATCCACAACTACTAGTGATACACAGTTCTTGGTTGACAGTTAACATTCTCTTGGTTACAGTTTTAGTCTTCACAATGGTATATTTGTCAGGATGCTGCTGCTTCAAATTTAACAACTTTGCTTATACTTCATTCACTATGTGAACAGTCATCTTTGTCTCATAGTACTCATTAGGACTGTTAGAATTGGTTGTTACAGAGGAATACACTGGTTTTAAGGCATTTCCCCTAGATCCTTTTATATTATGCCTTATGGAGTAAGGAGGGTATTTATTCTTAAAAGACCTTTCTGTTAACAAGGTTTGCTCAGATTTCACAGAGCTTGTAACCTGAGTCATAGATTGTCATGTGAATCAGGAACACTATAATGGCAATATGCCATCACCTGTCTTGGCAACCCAGAAAGGCACTTCCTTTTAGAGGACAAATACTGTGTCTCATCCCACGGAATCTCCTCACCACCCTGGGCCCTGTCTCCACCCAGATGATCCTCCTGCAGTACACCACCCCAAGGTCAGGATCAGGAAGTGTCTGCCTTTCCCTGGCCACCTGGGAGGAGACCGTAGGCAGGGTTTCAGTGAGGGATCCGTAGGATTCTTCATAATGCCCTGCCCCCAAAATGCCAGTAGACCTTTGAAATGCTTGGCAATTTCCTTCTGAACAAGAGAACCAAAATCACCCACAAGCACGTGCTTCTGCCTTGTTGGGCTTCATCAGTGAGATGAAGCTGGATCTTTCTAGGCCGAGGGTGCCAGGGGTCTACATTTGGATTACTCTAGATAACCTAGTGTGACACCCCAAGTCTTTCAAATGTATCTAGAGATATGAGAGTCCCTCTTCCGTGAATAAACATGGCTTGAAAAGCCTGTTCTGTGGGATGGTGCTCACTCAGGAGGGTCTGCGGTCACATTTAAGCCCATTGTACCTTACCATAGGAGAAATATAATTTGAATATCAGTTTGGTCCCGCCCACAAGAACAACTGAGCACAGAAATTCTACTGTGTGTTTGATTGTTGCACAGTTGGTTTTAAACCCATGTGCCAAAGGCTGAAGACTCTCCCTGTAGACCAACAGTCAGTCTATCCACCATTTTGTGATTATTTAGACACATGAGGGCATGATTGAGTAGAGCTATCATGCATGAATTGAGCCACTGTAACATAATACAGTTGGGTCACTTGGCATTATTGAGCAGCACCAGGTTCATATTTGATCAGATCCACAGGGCATAATATGACAGAACCAGTGACATTTTTAGACAGAGATCTAATGAATAATTGTGCAGCACTAGAGACGTACTCCAAATGGGCCACTAAGTATATTGTGCAGCACTATGGACACATTTGAGCAGCACCATGGGGTGAACCTAAGCATCAAAAGGGGTATATTTGATCACAGCTCTTTAATTGAAAAGCACCAGACATATTTCTTCATCAGACTCACACAGTATATGTTGCATAATTGATTAGAGTTACAAGGCATAATTCAGCAGCACTAGAGGTATATTTGAGCATAGCCATGGGGCATAATTGAGCAGGGCCTCGGTAGGTTACAGCGCATGTCTTCAGTAGATCACAGAGCAGGGCCATTGGGTATGATTGCGAAACGTAATGCTTCACAATTTACCAGAGCCCTAGGAAATTACTCAGCAGAGCCATGTGGAGTACGTACGCAGACTACTGTTGTGAAGAGTAGACACCACTTATTCACAATTGTTTACAATCAACTTAAACAAAAGGTATTGGCCATATTCGGGCTACAACAGAAGCCCCCCTGCATTGGGAGGGTAACTGAAACTACAGCAAATGACTGGCAAACAAAGCTGCGTGGGCCCTTGTGGAAAACCCCACGGTTCAATTACATCAATGCATTCATTCACAAAGTGTCTCAAGCTAATAAATACGTATCTGTTGAAATTCCCAACAATATTACACAATTCTCAAGGCGTTCAATATTAACTGCCTTTTAGAAATGGATGACGGGCAAATTACTGAGGTAGTTCATTACCTCCACCTCAGTGATCGTAAAGTGATCTAGGTGTCTAGATAAACATTAGCATACCCAAACTCCCAAACCAAGGATATATAACTTTCTTGTACCGGGGCTCATGATTCTTGAAAGGAAGCTATAGCTACCTCCAAAATTCTGTCTGTGGGCTCATAAAAACCACAAGGCCTTCAAGCCACCGGTCTGAGCAAGCCTGGCAGATTCAGTGGGAGATGGATAAAGTTGGGGTTCAAAAGGAGATGGAGCAACTGCAGGGGCATCACAGGTATTTCCACACTAATCTTCATTGCCACCTGAAGCAAAGCCTGAGATGTCCAAACATGTATAATCAAACCCACGGTTTCTTTTTCTTTTCTGGCCTGCAGAAAAACTCTTGGAATTAGGGAAAAAAGTGGGAAAGCGGGCACTAATGTTAAAAGAATGAACCTGTTTCTCCTGCTTCTTTGCCTGGGTGCCAAAATCGTGAGGTTTGTGAGTTTAGCTTGAAGGCGCACAGACCCCAGTGAGAAGATAGAGCCTAAAAAACTGGGCAAAAAAGGTGACCAATCATTTGTGTCGCTAGTTTTGCTGAAGCACCAATCTGATACCATGTTAAAGGACCCGTGAAGAAACTGCCCTGTGACATAATGACAGAGACTAAATGCCCAAAACTGTTTTTGGCCAAATTCTTTTGCTGTTTTGATCGACTTTCTCACAATTTGTTGATGCAATGAACTGTTATGTCAATGACATCCATTTGCAATGAGATATAACATTATATTTGCTTTTTGCAAAGGTCCTGATGGCAAAGGAGCCTGAAAGTACATCTAAATAATGTATGTGTGCGTGCATCACCCAGGTTGACCATGGCCCTTCAGTCAATGTCTCTCCATAAGTGGCCCCCCAACTTGCCTAACTGGCATCTGATTCTAACAGTAGATCGGGATCAGAACTGATGATTGATCTTCGGTTCCATGCCCCCACGTGTAGGACCATTCACCACCTGATCTGTGCTTTTGCTTCAGATGCCAGTGAAACCCAATCTGCATGGGTCCAACCCTTTCTTAAGTGTTGTATTTCCAAACTTTGCAATGCCCGGTAGTACCAGAGGTCTGGGAAAATCACCTGGATGGAGAATGATGGGAGTCCTATTAACCTAGCTACATGTTGTGCCAGGATAACAGGGAGTTACAGAAACATATAGAGTTCCGTCATTATTTATCTGATCTTTGCCAAAGGATGGTCCAGGGAGACCTTCACAGCATTGATGTGAGATCCCAGAAAACTAACACGTTATGCAGAAGACATTTGTCCTGATTTGCCATGAGCCCCCGTTCCTGTCGCAGACAAAGAGTTGCCTGGAGGCGTTTCCTGACAAACTGTCTTAATTGTGCCATGAGGAGACAGAATATCATCCTGGTGAATACGTGTCTTATACCCCTAACTGCAAGCAGTTGCTACTACTAGATGCAGCACTTTGGAATAGCACCAAGGGGCAGAGGAGAGACGAAATGGCAAAGAAGTGAAATGAAAGATGTGTATGCAACAGGAAAACGTAAGATCACGTTGGTGAGGAAGGTGGTTGGGAGAGGACAAATAGGTGTCTCTGAAGTCCGAATGCAGCATCCAATCCCCTGAACGCATCACATCGAACAGTAGATGAATTGTCTCCATTTGCAAATGCTGATGAACTAGGAAGCCGTTTAACTCCCCGAGGCATATCTCTTAATGGAAGCCCTTAGTCTTTCTTCTTTGCACTGAACAGATTGTTCCGGAAGCCTGAAGGTGAAAGCTGAGTATGCATCATTTAGCAGAAGACCCTTCATCTCCTGCTCTATAACCTGAGTCTCTAACGGTGAAAATGGAATCTGTCTTGGACGTCTGCATTGAAATTTGATGGAAGCAAAATCTATGTTGAAACCTTGTACGTTTTGTGAGAAACAAGCATCCGCTGTTATTTGAACTCAACGGTAGATATAGTGCTCGATGTGTACCCCAAATTATAGTGGGAACGAATTAAGAGGTCGATTTACCGTTGAATTTTCCAGATTGAAATCTCCTTCTGGTAAAACCTAGTCTGTGGAATTTCCCACACTGTGGAATGAATACCTGTTGGGAATTACTGGCTGATGCACATGTCCCCCGCCCCTCAGCTGCGTATTGGAAACTGTAGATCGTTAGGGTTGACCAGTCACATGGTTTCTAGCAGATTCATCCTAGTGAAAACCCTGTTGGGTAAAAATTACATATCTGCTCATTTCTTTCACATACTTCTCCCCAAATCGAAGGCCTCGCATTTCACTAGGGTTAGTGTCTACCATATTTCCCAATTTGGGACTCATTTTTGTGCAGTATATTATTGTGCCATGTCATGCTCAGCGAAGCAGTCACATTTCCCAAAAATCACATGGCTCTTTCAGCCTAACCACTCAGAACTTCTGTATCAATGCTCGTGCCATCCTTTTCCATCATGTCCCTCATTTTAGCAAGTGGTGCCACTACATCCACTAGTTTATCTTGGCAATCATACCAGGCTCTGTCCATTAACTGTGTTTGATCTTTCCCATATTGAGTTGATTATGATGACTATGTTGATGCGTTCCCGGTGAGTGGCAATATTAGAGCTGAATATTTCCTTGATCTCTTGGCCGGCACATGACCATAGAGTCTTGAAAGGCATTGGTCCCTTGTGGATGGAGCAATTGTCATCATTGCCCAGAGTGGGAGGGCTTGGAGTTAAAGACACCATACTCGGCTCCTGTACTCTCCATGTGTTTCCTCTTTCTTGATTCCTTATAATGCCCGGATGAAGCACTCTTTATCGCCTAATGCTTTATTAAGGTAAACTCTGAAGTATGTGAAAGGAGGGTTCCGTTGCCAATATAGATGGAAAATGTGTGGTAAAACTATTGGCATGGAATGGAAGTAGAGGATAGATGGATTGAGGAGAGATAGACACCATGTGTGTATTGTTCGAAATAAAGTAGCCATGTTTGAATGGAGACTTTGCCAGCCTAACCCAATGGGGCTACTCTCTCGTGAAGCATCAAACACAAACATTTATTTGTTTTGTCACGATTATTATTATTTATATTACCTATCCTAACGTCAAGTGCAGTTGCAGCATCTGCACACAAACACACACATGCACACACACATTGCCTCCAGCACTTTACTGCACACACAAAAACTGCCCCTGTATTGCACACCAATACAGTGTTCATCACTCCCTCTTTTACACCTCCCTTCTTTCTCCGGACTTTCTCTCCTCTCTCTCTCTCTGCCCTCCCTCTCGTGTCCCTTCCCCTCTCACTTGTACTATGTGCTGCTCTGTCAGTGATGACGCAGCACATTTCCAGTAGCATCTCACGGTTGGGAATGTAAGGAGGAATGTTCTCGAGTGATTGTTAGGGAAGGCTCGGGGTATCATCAGTTCTCTGGTGCTGATGCACGTCTACTCAAATAAATAAATAACCAACAAACTACAAAAGCTACCAGTGTCTGACCTGTCATTTGAAGGTGAGGACCTTGAAAGGAGCGACGCTGCTTGCAACACTTGGCCACATGGATGGAAAGGGGTAAATGCAGGAGAAAGGAACAAGACTGATAGTAGGACGTATCACACTGCTGGACCTCCTAGCTAATGACAGTTGAATCCCAGCACACCTATTCCCTTATATAACACATAAAACATTAAACTCCTCATGTATTTCGGAAAAAGGCAGCACCCCCTCTTTGTTTCTCACGCTACCATCTTCCAGACATACGTCATTCGCCAAGTTCTCTTTTACAACCATCTACCCGGAGAACCTTTATTAATTCTTCCCCCCATTTCAAGGTTTTTTTTTTCCAGATCAGACTTCACTGTTTATCATGCCTAATTCACCATCAGTCCGTCTTCTAATGGGAAGAGCGTCCGAAGATAATTATTACTGACAATGGAACTTCTCTAATGTCTAGTGATGCGGAGGAGTTTCTGGCATAGTATTACATTGCTCACTCAATACCTTTCCTTTATCACCCTCGAAGCAATGAGAGTGTTGAGAGGCTGAATAGGATACTAATGCATGTTATTAGAAGTTCAGTAAAAACAGGAGAAGATTGGACACGTGATCATGGGACAGGTGTTTCAATGGTGCATGGCATGTAAGGCTGTTATCAACGTTTGAGGTATTATGCAGGTAAAAAACCAACAGAAAAATGCACTCAGGGACTCTGGGAAGGTCAGTGATCCGGGACCTTTATGATGGGGGCATCAGATGGAAGATGAAAGAACAGGAATGAAGACCAAGACGATGTCATGTTTGGTACTGTTCATAGGTTCAAAGCTATGCATTTTGACATGGGTACAGAAGTGTGAATAAAGAAGCCCTGAAGATGGAAAGGGGTATTCAAGGTTTTTGGAGTGGTTGATTGTCAAACACTAGTTGGGGAATGTGGTACATCTGGAAGATAATAGTGTGTGGCACAGGGAGCGGATCTCTTTCCAAATAGGGGAGGACTTGAATGGTTGCTGTGTTACCATAAGCGGAGGAGGTGTGTTGGAATTGTACTGGGGTCATCTAGGAGGCTCGGCCGATATCACACCTAAAACCTTCTGTTTTGTTCCTTTATCCCACCTTTACCCCTTCCATCCTTCTCCATCTCTCATCGCCTCTATCTGTCCTCCCTCTCCTCTTTCCTCACCTTGCCACTAGTACAGCATGCTGATCAGCCAGGTGATGATACAGCACAGTTCCATTAGAATGTCAAGGTTGAGAATACAAATATGTTGGTTCTGATGTGAAGTTTGGTGAAGGCTCACGACAGCATCTGCTCCCTGGGCCTGGTGTTTTACTGCTCAAATAAATAAAGTTCTGACCTGTCATTCAAGGGCGAGTGCCAGCTTTCTGTCTGACGTGCCTAGGAAGGGAGCCCTGGTGCTTTCAAAACTGCTCACATAGACCACCCAGCACTGCATGCATGTGCGCGCACACACACCCACACCCACATACACACTGGCCCTATAAAAGCACTGTAAAAAATACTGCAACTGCACTGCAGACACACAGACACATATACTGCACTATGATCAGCTCTGCACACACAAACCAACAAAACACCCCACCCTGCTCCTGGACCCACACTTCTCCCAGCACTGCATACACATCAAAGACAGTCCTACATATTCACACACTGCACTTTGGATTGCACACACAATGTCCTGATCATTGCACATATGCTGCACCAGTAATCCACATTTCTTTTTGTCAGCAAGGGGAACCTCATTGCAGCCGGCACAAGGCTACAGGATCCTGATTACAACACCGGCTACATTAGATAAGCCCTGTAGGACTTGGGCAGCATTTTACTATTTATTTACACAGGCGTGACAAAGCATGCTGTTTGTGCTTTGCCCGGCCACAGGCCATTACTTCATTGCTTGAGCACTCGATTTCAGGCCTGCTTAAATTCGTTTTTTGGCCGTTCTGCCAACTGGATGCTTTCTGACCAGCATCTCCAAGATGGCCGCCCACCTCCCCTGAGCACCAGAGTGCTCTGCTGCCTGCCTACCCTTCGCCGATTGGTCTTTCCCTCCTTCTTGTGGACCTATTGGAAGCCGGCAGGTGAAAAGACAGCCTCCAACACCAAGGCCTACAACAAAGGCCCCTGTCTGCAACTTTCAGACAGATTGTCACTGATATCCTCTTTTCTGTCACCTCTCCCGATCTTTGGACTCGTCATCTTATTTCTACTCTCTCTCTTCACACATCTACAGCCATTACTGTTGGCAGTAGATGGGAAGTACTTGTGGCGGACTTCTCATCTTCCAGGTGTTTCATTAATGTCTATCAAAATGGCACTATCAGGGCTCAGGGTCCTCAACCTAAACTCCTCCTCTTCAACCAGCATTTGCCGTTCCTCATCAACTTCCTTCCTACACCTGTTACTCCTTCTCCCTCTCTCTCTGCCCCCCCTCCTCCGACTGGTGTACCACACCCCTGTACCCGTCATCGGAAAACCTTCAAAGGCAGTGACCTGCTATCAAACACTCTGCTGACATCTGCCTCCTCCTTGAACACCTTAACCAATGATATCACCGCTCTCATCGAGACATGGTTGAAGGTCAATCAGTCACTCCTTTTGACACCATTCTCCCTGATGGCTACAAGATCATCTCCAAGCCCCACCTTAACCGTGCTGGTGGTGGGGTTGCCCTGATCTTCCCTGAGTGGGTCCCTTCTTCCCTCATACCCACCCAGCCACACACCTCCTTCGAGAGCCTGGTCTGAAAGCTGGTCATCTCTCCAAAGTCCTCCGTGACCATTGCCACTATATACAGGATACCTGGATCTATCACCCTGTTCCTCTCAGAATGCGCTGGTTTATCCTCCTCTCTCCTCACATTCACCTCTAAACTCCTTCTCCTGGGTGTCTTCAACATCCATCTTGACTTCTCATTTACAGCGTCCACTCTCTCTGTGACCTCTGCACCTCACTCTCCCTCTCCATTCTCCCCTCTGGTCCTACCCACTCGGCTGGACACACTCTTGATACCTTGATCAACACTGATCTTTTGCTCACCACCCACTCACCACCACATTCTCTTGGTCAGACCACTCCCTCCTCTCCTCTCACCTAGGTCCTCTCTGCCACCCAACTGCACCTCCCCCAGCTCTTCCAAACTTGTTCATGGACATCCGACCGATGAAACGAGTGTCAGCCACTGCCTTTACATCCTCCATCATCCCCCTTCTCCCTCACTGCAAACACTACCTCTGACTCTACTCTCAGCAACCTCTATATTGCTATCACTAACACTTTAGACATTCTTTCCCCAGTCATGAGGATCTGACTGAAACATGCCACAAAGTGTAACACTTTTGAAACAACTCTGAACTTGCAGCCCTGAAATGCAAGTGCAGAGCAGAGCTGCGGAACGGGAAGTGGCAAACCTCAGGCTCACCCTCTGACAAACTGGCCTGTCACTCTCTCCAAAGACAATACCGACTTTCCATCCTCTCCAAGAAAAGGGCCCACATCCAGGCGCGCATCTCTGGTGCTTCCAACAACATAGCTGAACTCTTTAAAATCTGCAAAGAACCAGCCAGCCCTGCAGCAGTCTCCACCTCGCTTCCTCCCTCTCAGACGCTTTGCAATACATTGGCCTATCACTTCACTGCAAAAACTCAGGACATCCTGAACACTCTCCCCTCCTTCTCCCCCTCCCCTCCTACCATCTCCCTGACACCTATGGCCTCCCATCCTCCCTCTGCCTCTTTCTCTTCCTCTCTCCTATTATATCCAACGAGATCACTTGAGTCATCTGCTCTATGAAGGTTTCCTCCAAACAGGTCTCCCCCTGTTCTTCCAGAGCTAATAAGGAAATTATTGGCTCACTTACCCCTGCACTTGCTCATTTATGCAATCACTGTCTTGCTACTGAGTCTTTCCCATCCTCCCTCAAGCACTCCCTTCTGCTCCCCCTCCTGAAAAAACCTTCCACCGACCCCTTGTATCCGGGTAACTACCACCCCATCTCTATCACCCCTTCCTTAAGAAACATTTGGAGAAACTGACCCACTCCCAACTGGCCCAGAATATTGAGCCTGTTGGTTGCCTACACAACCATCAATCTGGATTCCAAGCATCCAGAAGCACAGAAACTGCTCTTCTGAACACCTGTGAAGAACTACTTGCAACACTTGGCTCTAACTCTCCAGCTGTTCTCATTCTACTTGATCTCTCCTCTGCATTTGATACGGTCAACCACTCCATCCTCATAAAAAAGCTCCACGATACCCTAGGTACAAAAAAGGTAGCAGGCGCCCCTCTCTCGAAAGAACAAGGCATGATAACCTGTTCAGTGGTTATTAACCACATTGAGAGTTCGCAGCCATTGCTTTTTGCTCACTGTACCTTCACAGATGGGAAATATCCATTTGCATATCAGTCTTTGTCCCACCCACAAGGGCAGTCCAGTACCGAAATGCTATGGCAATTCCTCTCTGAACAAGAGTACTATCAGCAACCCCATACACGTGTTTCAGCCTTGTTGGGCATCATCAGTGAGGTGAAGCTGAGCCTCTCTAAGCACAATGAGCAGGGAGTCCACGTCTGGTTGCCCCCAGGTAACCTAAGGTGACCAACCCCAAGTTCCTTTCAAAAATACAAAAAAGGTAGCAGGCGCCCCTCTCTCGAAAGAACAAGGCATGATAACCTGTTCAGTGGTTATTAACCACATTGAGAGTTCGCAGCCATTGCTTTTTGCTCACTGTACCTTCACAGATGGGAAATATCCATTTGCATATCAGTCTTTGTCCCACCCACAAGGGCAGTCCAGCACCGAAATGCTATGGCAATTCCTCTCTGAACAAGAGTACCATCAGCAACCCCATACACGTGTTTCAGCCTTGTTGGGCATCATCAGTGAGGTGAAGCTGAGCCTCTCTAGGCACAGTGAGCAGGGAGTCCACGTCTGGTTGCCCCCAGGTAACCTAGGGTGACCAGCCCCAAGTTCCTTTCAAAAATACAAAAAAGGTAGCAGGCGCCCCTCTCTCGAAAGAACAAGGCATGATAACCTGTTCAGTGGTTATTAACCACATTGAGAGTTCGCAGCCATTGCTTTTTGCTCACTGTACCTTCACAGATGGGAAATATCCATTTGCATATCAGTCTTTGTCCCACCCACAAGGGCAGTCCAGTACCGAAATGCTATGGCAATTCCTCTCTGAACAAGAGTACTATCAGCAACCCCATACACGTGTTTCAGCCTTGTTGGGCATCATCAGTGAGGTGAAGCTGAGCCTCTCTAAGCACAATGAGCAGGGAGTCCACGTCTGGTTGCCCCCAAGTAACCTAAGGTGACCAACCCCAAGTTCCTTTCAAAAATACAAAAAAGGTAGCAGGCGCCCCTCTCTCGAAAGAACAAGGCATGATAACCTGTTCAGTGGTTATTAACCACATTGAGAGTTCGCAGCCATTGCTTTTTGCTCACTGTACCTTCACAGATGGGAAATATCCATTTGCATATCAGTCTTTGTCCCACCCACAAGGGCAGTCCAGCACCGAAATGCTATGGCAATTCCTCTCTGAACAAGAGTACCATCAGCAACCCCATACACGTGTTTCAGCCTTGTTGGGCATCATCAGTGAGGTGAAGCTGAGCCTCTCTAGGCACAGTGAGCAGGGAGTCCACGTCTGGTTGCCCCCAGGTAACCTAGGGTGACCAGCCCCAAGTTCCTTTCAAAAATACAAAAAAGGTAGCAGGCGCCCCTCTCTCGAAAGAACAAGGCATGATAACCTGTTCAGTGGTTATTAACCACATTGAGAGTTCGCAGCCATTGCTTTTTGCTCACTGTACCTTCACAGATGGGAAATATCCATTTGCATATCAGTCTTTGTCCCACCCACAAGGGCAGTCCAGCACCGAAATGCTATGGCAATTCCTCTCTGAACAAGAGTACCATCAGCAACCCCAGGTATCTTGGAGCGGGCACTGGACTGGCTGGCCTCCTTCCTCACTGACCGTCCCTCTCTGGTTATCCTGGGCTCCTTCTCCTCTCCCACAGCTTTCAACACCTGTGGCATTCCCCAGGGCTCCAGCCTCTCTCCCTGGCTCTTTAACATCTATCTTGCTCCGCTTGTACACCTCATTTCCACTTTTCCCCATTACTTGCAGCGTTATACAGATGACACACAATTCTTCTTCAAACTTCCCTCTCATCCTCTCCTTACTTCCTCCATCATTCTGAACTCCCTTCTTGCCATCCAGTCCTGGTGTGCCTATGTTGATCTCTGCCTCAATGCCAGCAAGACTGAGATCCCTCCCATAGGAACTCCTGCTTCCTCTTTCTTCCTTTCACTCTGGCCTCCCTTCATGTGCTCTCCACCTACTCCTTCATCCAAAGCCAGAAACCTTGGAGTCATCTTTGACTCCTCTCTTTCCTTCCTCCCTCACATCAAGAACCTTGCCAAGAAGACCCACTTTCAACTCCACCTCCTCAAAGGAATCCTTCCTTTCCACACTTTCCTCCAGATTCTCAATGTCTCTAGAGCTCTGGTACTCTCTAGGCTGGACTACTGCAAAAGCCTCTTCCTTAACCAACCCTCTTCCTCTCTACATCTCCTCCAGCTTATCCAGAATAAGGCTGCAAGACCTATCCTTGGTCTCAAGCCCAAGGACCGCATCTATCCAGCCCTAAAATCTCTCCACTGCTCCCAGTTGCTGCAAGGATCAAATTCAAATCCCTCTGCATCATCCACACGGCTGTCTGGGGTCAGGGGCCACGCTATCTACAACTGGCTCTCACCAACATCTCTCCCTCCAGATCTTTATGCTCCTCTAGCACGAACTCTCTGCGTGTCAAGCGCTTCTCAAAACAGCGAGTGGTGACAATCTCTACCCTCGGCTAGCTCTCTACTCTGGAAAAGCTTCCCCCTTCATCTCCGTTTTGAGCCAGATCTCCTCAAATTCCAGAAGCTCCTCGAGACTTTCTGTTTCACCTCCTCCTTACCCCTCTCTCTCCCTTGCTGAATACCACAGTCGCTGTGATTGGTGGCCCAGGCCCTCATGTATCCTTCTGGTCCTGCCCCCCCCATTCGCCTCCAGCCTCTGCCCACTCCCAACACTTGCCTTTGGGTGCCCACTGGCCTGTGCTGTCTCACATTCCTGCACTTATTATTGGCAGCTGACCACTCTCATTAAGTGATCTCTGCCAGGCACTTTACAACTGATTGAAACTTACTTCCTAGCACTCCCTGAGTGGAACTCCTACCATTTACCTACTCCCCTCGTTCCTTCTCCCTCTCTGCACTTGCATGTTCTGAATGCTCACAGCGCCTAGTAGGACCGCCTCTTTCTTTCTCTTCATTGTTAGTATATTTCACTTCGATGTTCTCTCCCTGCTGCTGGCCCATGGGAGCTTTGAAACACAATTTAATTGATGTATAAGCGCCTTACAAAAGCACAATAAATAAATAAATAAATAAATACAGCCGCAATGAAATATGGCCTTCACCTGATGACTGGGAATGCCGGAATCCCAGATTACTATGTTTTCTGGACATAATGAATGATGAATGCCTTCACTGTGATACTGATACAATTGGATTGTACCTTTACTGTCCTAACTAGATATAATTTGCCTTCATCCCCCATTCAGGGGCAGGAACGGGGATAATGGCCCGGCAGCCCAAGTTATCGGCCCGATAAGGGGGATGAATGCCATTAGCACCCCGGGCAACCAAAGCGGTAACCCGGGGTGCAAAAAAAAATTGCGTACGTAGCCTCTCTTCCCTTCCATGGTGGCCTGCGGGAGGCGAAGGGAAGGAGGGGATGCGGCAGCGACAACAGCCACTGCTGAAATAAGGTAAGTAGGGGGTGGGGATAAAAAAATGTGATGAGGGTGGGGGGAAGATGCTGGCAGGGCGAGCCGGCCATCAGGCGGCTTGGGACGCGGGCTTGTACCGGCGGTTCAAGCCCATGTTCCCAGCCATCGGATTAGTTGGTCCCCCCGCACGGGTGCTAATGGAATGTGGCACTGCTTTTGAAACTGAGAATAATAGTATCTGACTTTACTGAGGGAAGTGGGCAAAAACAAAGATGGCATTGACGTTGTAATTGGGACTAATGGAATCTGGCTGTGCTGTGCTAACTGGGCATAGATGATCTTGGCACTTCTTATCAAACTCTGCTCATTTGGAATAGTGGTATGTGGCACTGCATGATAGATGCATATATCCTTCACAACGGTTTCAGTACCTGGGAATTGCATGGCAACGGTTCAAATCGAAAAATTGGGCCACGGTGTGAGCCATTGGGGTTTGTATACCAATATCTTAAAATAGTGTGAATACCCAGGGCTCTTCTGGCATTACCTGGTATATCATAGCAATGGTTGGCATGCTGTGTGAGAGCCTGAGCTCATTATTCCACTACCTGACTTCCTGGGCATGTGATGGCAATACCGACCACCGGTTGGCGATTTTGTCTTATTCTTGACTTGGCCTGGCCCTGGTACATGAAGCCGCAGTGGTGTAAATGAATTCCCCTGAACTACGGGTTGGCACAGAGATGTGGCCCTATTTGCCTTGGGGTGAATCTAAGAGTAGATTAGACGTCTGTGAAATCCTACCAACGATCTCTCTACTCGTTTTTAATTTCCTACGATTGTGTTACAATGGAAAATCTACACATTTTGTTAATTTGCCAAAACTGTTTTTTGCATTCGGATACATGTATGTAAAATACTGCCAAGGTAGCAACTCTTGAAAGACTGTTATCCAACTAAGAAATAATTGTATCTTCCTGTAACTGGTTATAAGGAAAAGGTGGATGAAGACACCCCAGATATAATTTCGGTGCCTTGGTGAGATAATGCACTTTCCACGATTTTGGCACTGTGCATCAATTATCGTAGGCGCATGGTGCCAAAGTGGAAGCACAAGAAAAATCAGAAGAAGGAGGCCCCACAGAACACCCTCGCCCACCCTCCAACCCCCCTCCCAGTCAAGCAATATCCTGGCATGCCTCAAGAACAGCATGTGGGAGTGCACTAGTAACAGAACACAGAGACAAGTGTTAAAAGCATGGTCTAGTAAAAAATGTTATTGTCCCTACGGGTCGGCCATGTTTTTTTAAGCCTAAGTGGCTCGATTTTAGAAAACTTTCCTATGGACCTTACCTGAGTTTTCGTCCATTAAACGCACGCGAAAACAAGCACCAGGGAGCCGCCATTTTCTGATAATCCTATCTTTTCCCCGATCGCCCTGGCTGACCTGCTTTTGCGGCACTAAATCAATTCCCCCGCCCCTGAGCCTGACATTATCAAAACATTCATATTACCCGCCTCTCCCCGTGACGTTACTGTGCTGCGTAGGGAAACGCGCCCAGTCGTCTTCTGCGCGACTCCACACAGAACCCGGAAACCAACACAGATCAACTCACAACACAGCGCGCCACAATTCGGAATATGAAACTGTACTTTAAAATGAAACAGCAACACGGTACATTTGGTAAAGTACATTTATTTGACATTAAATGTTTAGAGAATATTCAGCAATTGCCATATGAACTCCGGAAGCCATTTATTTTCTTTTATCTGTATCCGCAATAACTGTTCCGTTTCATCTTGAGTCACGCGCTGTTCCTTTATGGTACACAGGGTGTTCATTTTCGTAAAAAGAATCACTTTGGAAGCACGGTGAACCGCAAGGCTGTTCCATCAACTAGGCACTAGTCCAGCCTAAAGGTTGTTATGTTGCTTCTAGCCACTAGTACAGCGTAAGGGCATGTGGGCCCTTGGCGATCGTCCCATAATATGGTGATCGTGCTCCAGTTGTTGATACGAAGCTGCAGGTGTCTGCTGAAGAATCCATCCGCTGGTGTCTCAAACAGATGGCAGTGGCAGAATGGGATCAAATACCTGCTATGAAAACAAAAAAATGATAATTAGTCTCGCTAGCCGAACTTCATTAATATTACTCATTTTATTTATTACGGCCGATCAGAAACTATTTGCTTGCAAGGATAGTTCAATGGAGTATGTTCGTCTCTAAAATCAATGCGAAAAGTAACGAGATAAATCGAGGCCAACACACAATGATAAACGACAGTTAGTCTACATGCGTGAGGAATGATATGATATATGATATGGCATTTGTAACGCGCCTATACTGAAGTGTTTCTAGGCGTGACGAGGCAGGTGGGGAACAAGGGCAGACAGACAACGATCCTCCTAGGCCAGGTGTCTTTCTGATCGCTCATGGGGAAGGGCTGTACATGGTTAGTTGAATACAAATTAAATAATAGGGCCAGCTGGTGGCATGTGCAAGGTAAATGCCGGGAGAAGGGGCTGAAGGATACAGAGACAGTCCCGTAGTGCAGGTAGGCAGTGCAGGGAAAAGTGGCTGGGCCAAGGACCGAGATCGGTGAGACCAGTGGACCTGCATGCCCATGTGCCCACTACGAACAGTTTTACTTGCTTTTCCTAGCTCTTCATTCATTCATTTATTCATGCATCCATTCATTAAATCTTCATTCCGGTATAAAAGCGTGTAAAGATTTACTTACATTATATTTGAAATTTCCATTGTGTCTCTTCGTAATGCAGTCTGTAAAACGGACCGTGCTCTTGACAACGATTTTTCGTATACTGACCTAAAATGAAACTCAGTCTAGTTTCTGAATTTTCTGCCTTATCGTCTCTTACGTTATTGCGCACTCCCTTCAAATGTAGTTCTTTCGGCATGGTCCCTGTCTCAAGGTCAAAAAACAATAGACCCTTATACTTCCAGTGCGACTTGTGGGCCTCATCTGGGCGCTGTCCTTCGCATTCTTTATTTGCAACATCACGTAGTATAGGCATCTGTGAGAACTTGAAGTTTAGAATCCGTCTATGTAGTGCGCCTCAATGTGGAAATGCGAACTGGCTTCTCTCCCAAATGCCACGGCCCGCTTGGCTGGCACGTTCCAAGTGCCCCAATTTTGTCCCCGTTGTCTGCGAGCTTTGCAGCCCAAATTGAGACATTTAATTTTTGGCGGAAGGTCAGGGAAAGTATAAAGTACCACAGGAGTTTAGTTAAAAGTGAGATTTATTGTTTGTTTGTTTTATTATTTGCAATACGCAAGCCTCCCCTCCGTTAACAGTGCGCAGCATTTACATTTACATGAGATGAGACATGAGAAAAATATATACATACACATATGTGAGGTGAATAGAGAGAATTCAAAGATGACACCCAGCTTGTTCGCCACCCATGATGGTGAAGGTAGGGGTTAGGTTTACAGGTACACTGTACAATAACATTTATTTACAAAAAGACAATCGTATTGCAATTATTTAAACCGGGATTTGTACTTCACAATCAGCTGTGCTTCGGGTGGGCATGGCACAGTCGCAATGTTCGGTGGCAATGGATCACTGCTCTGCACAGAAACGTCCAAAATTCCATATCTGTGCTTCTCTAACACAGCAACAATAAGGCCTTTCACAAAGTCGAACTGCATTTCATCATTGACTGGTTTGATCACCCATTGCTTACTTCATTTTGAAAACACCTTAGTGTAGCGAGGCATCCTTACTTTACCCCTAGTCCTAGATTGTTCACGTCCGACATTGCTGTTATGGGCCAAGACCGCTAGTAGAGTGCGATGTTTCATGCCCCGAAAGCTAAAATGCAAGCGCTTTGGCCTGTACGTTAGGCACATATTGTGGAACACCTCCAAATCTCCTGTGTGACAGAATTCTGTCAGTCTTGATAGAGTTTTGTCGAAAACAATCTTCTCAATGGCTTTGTGTGTCGGTGAAGATGGAATCAACCACTTCTTCTTCCGTGCCTCCTCTGGGGACAAAGGGCAATGTTCACATTGGTGGAAATGTTCATTTGCTGTCCAGCGGTGAACGTTGGTACAGTGGTGCATCAGTGACCGCTATTTTTCAAGTAGTATTTCCACTGACCCCTCACAAGTTTTTGAGCTCCACCAAAGATGGTTGGTGATAGAATGTGACCACTGCAAAATACTTTCAAAATCTTTTTTTTCCCTGCAGCCGAGAATTTATTATTGATTGATTTAGCAAGATGCCATACGTCAAATTGATGTTTAACCCTTTAAGTGCCAAGGAAGAGGTATCTCGTCCTTGGAAGTGCACACGCAGTGCCAAGGACGAGATAGCTCGTCCTTTTCGGCACCTTGTTTTGAGCGATCCCTGCAAAGCAGGGATCGCTCAAAACTGTAATCCAACCCCCGGGCTATGTGAGGGGGAGGTCCCCCCTCACTGCCCGGGGGTTGGATTTCCTTCAGTTTCACGCCGACGTGCGTGACGCACGTCGGCGTGAAACGGAAAGCAATTCCACCGCAGCAGCCATTTTCGGCTGCTGCGTTGGAGAGAGAAGGTGAGTGCCCTTCTTGTTCCGCCTCGATCTCCGGCTGTATTTCAAGCCGGAGATCGAGGCGGGTATCGTTGGAAAGGGGAGATCTTCCCCTTTCCAACGGTACCCATTGTGTGACTTTGCTGCCCGCGGATCGGGCGCAGGGCGCCTCGATCCGCGGGCAGCAACGTCACGGATCAAACGAAGATCCTTTTGTGACGCGTGGGGGAGGGGGGGCTGCTTACTAGGTAAGCGGCCCCCTTCCCCCGTGGCCCCAAAGCATGGGGCCACAGCGCCAGGGACCCCTGGGGGCAGATGATCACTGCCCCCAGGGGTGGGGGGGAAAAAAAAAAAAAAAATGTCGAGGGAAGGAGGATGGTGGGTGGGGGTTTTGGGCCCTGGGGCCCACTGGGCCACCAGGGATTGACCTAAAAGTGGTGTCCCTGGAAAGGGGACTTTCTCCCCTTTCCAGGGACACCACTCATATGCCGCATTGCTGGTCACGGATCAGCGCAGAGCGCTGATCCGTGACCAGCAACCCACTGAACCACCATGGATCTGTTTGTGAGTTGGGGGGGAGGGGGGCTGCTTCAGGTAAGCAGCCCTCTCCCCCCCCCCCCGGCCCCCAAAGCATGGGGACACATGAAAATGAACCCTGGGGGCAGATGGCTGACCATCTGCCCCCAGGGAAATAATAAAAGAAAAAAAAATAATAATCCGAGGGATGGGGGGAGGTGGGAGGGGGTTTGGGGTCCTGGGGCCCACTAGGCCACCAGGGATTGAGCAGAAAGTGGTGTCCCTGGAAAGGGGACTTTCTCCCCTTTCCAAGGACACCACATATGAGGCATTGCTGGTCACGGATCGGCGCAGAGCGCTCGATCCGTGACCAGCAACCCACGAGACCACCATGGATCTCTTTGTGAGGTGGGGGGGGAGGGGGCTGCTTCAAGTAAGCAGCCCTCTCCCCCCTCCCGACCCCAAAGCATGGGGGCACGTGCATGTGAACCCTGGGGCAGATGGCTGACCATCTGCCCCAAGGGAATGTAAAATAAAAAATAAAAATGAAATGATGGGAAACAGGGTTGGGGGAAGGGGTGGGGGCCACTAGCCACCATGGATTTTTTACTGAATGAAAGGGGGGGGTGTCCCTCCATGGGGGGGGTGCCCCCCCAACCGAAGTAGAAAGGGGGCACCCCTTGTAACCCTCCCTGGGGCAGATATCTGTTCCTAGGAAGGGGCATCTGACCCCAGGGAGGGATGCATGAGGTGGGCCCCCCCTATCTGCCCCCAGGGAGGGTTGCATGAGGTGGGGCCCTCTATTTGGGGTGGGGGGGGGGTTGAGGGCCACCCCCCGTTGCGGTACATCATGCGCTGCCAATTTAGGGTGGCCCTCAGCCCCCCCTAAAAAGCAGACTGTGGTTTTGTAATTTTTTTTTTGTTTACCCAACTTTGCTTGGTGCAGATGGCCACATTAGTGTGGCTATCTGCCCCCAGGGTGCCCAAACCCTACTGCCCCATCTATTGGGGGTCCAGCCCCACCTTTTGGGGTGGCCCTCTCCCCCCTCACCCCAAATGGAGGTGGGGTGTACCTCACGCAGCCGTTTGGAGGAGGCCCAGGGAGGCCTGCATGAGGTGTGTCCCCCAGCCATTGGGGGTGGGGTGGGGGGGGGCACCCCAAAAGCTGGGGCAGGACCCCCAATAGATGGGGCAGTAAGGTTTGGGCACCCTGGGGGCAGATAGCCACACTAATGGGCCCATCTGCACCAAGCCAAGTTGGGTAAACAAAAAAAAATATACAAAAACACAGGCTGCTTTTTAGGGGGGGCTGAGGGCCACCCTAAATTGGCAGCGCATGATGTACCGCAACGGGGGGTGGCCCTCAACCCCCCCCCACCCCAAATGGAGGGCCCCACCTCATGCAACCCTCCCTGGGGACAGATATCTGCTCCTAGGAAGGGGCATCTGACCCCAGGGAGGGATGCATGAGGTGAGGCCCCCCTATCTGCGCCCAGGGAGGGTTGCATGAGGTGGGGCCCTCCATTTGGGGTGGGGGGGGGTTGAGGGCCACCCCCCGTTGCGGTACATCATGCGCTGCCAATTTAGGGTGGCCCTCAGCCCCCCCTAAAAAGCAGCCTGTGGTTTTGTAATTTCTTTTTTGTTTACCCAACTTTGCTTGGTGCAGATGGCCACATTAGTGTGGCTATCTGCCCCCAGGGTGCCCAAACCCTACTGCCCCATCTATTGGGGGTCCAGCCCCACCTTTTGGGGTGGCCCTCTCCCCCCTCACCCCAAATGGAGGTGGGGTGTACCTCACGCAGCCGTTTGGAGGAGGCCCAGGGAGGCCTGCATGAGGTGTGTCCCCCAGCCATTGGGGGTGGGGTTGGGGGGGATACCCCAAAAGCTGGGGCAGGACCCCCAATAGATGGGGCAGTAGGGTTTGGGCACCCTGGGGGCAGATAGCCACACTAATGGGCCCATCTGCACCAAGCAAAGTTGGGTAAACAAAAAAAAATATACAAAAACACAGGCTGCTTTTTAGGGGGGGCTGAGGGCCACCCTAAATTGGCAGCGCATGATGTACCGCAACGGGGGGTGGCCCTCAACCCCCCCACCCCAAATGGAGGGCCCCACCTCATGCAACCCTCCCTGGGGGCAGATATCTAGTCCTAGGAAGGGGCATCTGACCCCAGGGAGGGATGCATGAGGTGGGCCCCCCCTATCTGCCCCCAGGGAGGGTTGCATGAGGTGGGGCCCTCCATTTGGGGTGGGGGGGGTTGAGGGCCACCCCCCGTTGCGGTACATCATGCGCTGCCAATTTAGGGTGGCCCTCAGCCCCCCCTAAAAAGCAGCCTGTGATTTTGTATATTTTTTTTTGTTTACCCAACTTGGCTTGGTGCAGATGGGCCCATTAGTGTGGCTATCTGCCCCCAGGGTGCCCAAACCCTACTGCCCCATCTATTGGGGGTCCAGCCCCACCTTTTGGGGTGGCCCTCTCCCCCCTCACCCCAAATGGAGGTGGGGTGTACCTCACGCAGCCGTTTGGAGGAGGCCCAGGGAGGCCTGCATGAGGTGTGTCCCCCAGCCATTGGGGGTGGGGTGGGGAGGGCACCCCAAAAGCTGGGGCAGGACCCCCAATAGATGGGGCAGTAAGGTTTGGGCACCCTGGGGGCAGATAGCCACACTAATGGGCCCATCTGCACCAAGCCAAGTTGGGTAAACAAAAAAAAATATACAAAAACACAGGCTGCTTTTTAGGGGGGGCTGAGGGCCACCCTAAATTGGCAGCGCATGATGTACCGCAACGGGGGGTGGCCCTCAACCCCCCCCGCACCCCAAATGGAGGGCCCCACCTCATGCAACCCTCCCTGGGGGCAGATATCTGCTCCTAGGAAGGGGCATCTGACCCCAGGGAGGGATGCATGAGGTGAGGCCCTCCATTTGGGGTGGGGGGGGGGTTGAGGGCCACCCCCCGTTGCGGTACATCATGCGCTGCCAATTTAGGGTGGCCCTCAGCCCCCCCTAAAAAGCAGACTGTGGTTTTGTAATTTTTTTTTTGTTTACCCAACTTTGCTTGGTGCAGATGGCCACATTAGTGTGGCTATCTGCCCCCAGGGTGCCCAAACCCTACTGCCCCATCTATTGGGGGTCCAGCCCCACCTTTTGGGGTGGCCCTCTCCCCCCTCACCCCAAATGGAGGTGGGGTGTACCTCACGCAGCCGTTTGGAGGAGGCCCAGGGAGGCCTGCATGAGGTGTGTCCCCCAGCCATTGGGGGTGGGGTTGGGGGGGATACCCCAAAAGCTGGGGCAGGACCCCCAATAGATGGGGCAGTAGGGTTTGGGCACCCTGGGGGCAGATAGCCACACTAATGGGCCCATCTGCACCAAGCAAAGTTGGGAAAACAAAAAAAAATATACAAAAACACAGGCTGCTTTTTAGGGGGGCTGAGGGCCACCCTAAATTGGCAGCGCATGATGTACCGCAACGGGGGGTGGCCCTCAATCCCCCCCACCCCAAATGGAGGGCCCCACCTCATGCAACCCTCCCTGGGCGCAGATATCTGCTCCTAGGAAGGGGCATCTGACCCCAGGGAGGGATGCATGAGGTGAGGCCCCCCCTATCTGCGCCCAGGGAGGGTTGCATGAGGTGGGGCCCTCCATTTGGGGTGGGGGGGGTTGAGGGCCACCCCCCGTTGTGGTACATCATGCGCTGCCAATTTAGGGTGGCCCTCAGCCCCCCCTAAAAAGCAGCCTGTGGTTTTGTAATTTTTTTTTTGTTTACCCAACTTTGCTTGGTGCAGATGGCCACATTAGTGTGGCTATCTGCCCCCAGGGTGCCCAAACCCTACTGCCCCATCTATTGGGGGTCCAGCCCCACCTTTTGGGGTGGCCCTCTCCCCCCTCACCCCAAATTGAGGTGGGGTGTACCTCACGCAGCCGTTTGGAGGAGGCCCAGGGAGGCCTGCATGAGGTGTGTCCCCCAGCCATTGGGGGTGGGGTGGGGGGGGGGGCACCCCAAAAGCTGGGGCAGGACCCCCAATAGATGGGGCAGTAGGGTTTGGGCACCCTGGGGGCAGATAGCCACACTAATGGGCCCATCTGCACCAAGCCAAGTTGGGTAAACAAAAAAAAATATACAAAACCACAGGCTGCTTTTTAGGGGGGGCTGAGGGCCACCCTAAATTGGCAGCGCATGATGTACCGCAACGGGGGGTGGCCCTCAACCCCCCCCCCCCCACCCCAAATCTAGGGCCCCACCTCATGCAACCCTCCCTGGGGGCAGATATCTGCTCCTAGGAACGGACGCCTGAGCCCAGGGAGGAGTGCAGGACAACCCCCCCCTATCTGCCCCCGGGGAGGGCTACATTTTGCTGGTGTGACCGTAGGTAACACATGTTCTTTGTTTTGTTTACAGCTTTTTCTACCCGAGCAGCTGCAACGTTATGTGAGTACTGTTTTTTATTATTCTATGGTTAGGGCCCACTGTCAGTGGGGTGGGTGAGACTGGGGCTGGATTGTTGGAGGTGTGGGTGGGAATGGCCCGTCTGGGCAGATCACCTCCAACTGTCCTGGAGTTGCGGCTGGGCTGCATTACAGCTTTTCCCTTCGGGGAGGTATTGGCACACTGCCGAGACTCCTTGGTGGGGAGAAGCTGTAACGCAGGGCAGCCAGGGCTCCAGCAAAGTCGGCGGTAATATCCCTGGCCTTGGGCACCCTTCTCCCATGTGGGTCTTTGCTGGTGGTTCTGGGTATTACATTCTGGGCCGATTTGCGTAAGTCAGACCACCGTTTTCATCGGGACACGTGTGGGGACACGGAAAGGTAGGCCACGTGTTGTTGGCGGTGTGTTTCGGTGGGTGGCCAGAGCGAAATGTCTGAGAATTGTCTTCATTTCCGGCCAATTTCAGAGACATTTCCCTGTGTCCGCTCACCGAAACACGTCGCCAACAGCAGATGTCATACCTTCTTGTGTTCCCACAGGTGTCCCGACGAAAAAGGTACCTCGCATGTGTGGGTGCACCTACCGGGGGCGCAAAAGGAAAAGGGTAACCCGCTGGTAACCCCAAGCCTTTCGCCACAGCACAATTTGTTCATGTGGGCAACCTACAGATTTGGGCCTAGGGTGTCCAAGCCAGCAAGGAAAACGGGGAACCCCATGCATTTCCCAAAAGAGGACACCCGTGGGAAAGCACAGAGGTCTGATTTCCGCGAAGCGGGCCAGAATTTATTACCCAGAACCCCAGACAAATTGAACATTGTGTTTTTTCCCCACCAAATATCACACTTTGTCGGGGATTGTGGCTAATAAAAACTGGGGCAATTTGCGCAAGGCAGACCTCTGTGGATTCCCACGGGTGTCCTCTTTTGGGAAATGCATGGGGTTCCCTGTTTCCCTTGCTGGCTGCGACACCCTAGGCCCAAATCTGTAGGTTGCCCACATGAACAAAATGGGCAGTGGCGAATGGCTTGGGGTTCCCAGTCGGTTACCCTTTTCCTTTTGCGCCCCCGGTAGGTGCACCCACACATGTGAGGTACCGTTTTCATCGGGACACGTGTGGGGACACGGGAAGGTAGGCCACGTGTTGTTGGCGGTGTGTTTCGGTGGGTGGCCAGAGCGAAATGTCTGAGAATTGTCTTCATTTCCGGCCAATTTCAGAGACATTTACCTGTGTCCACTCACCGAAACACGTCGCCAACAGCAGATGTCATACCTTCTTGTGTTCCCACAGGTGTCCCGACGAAAAAGGTACCTCGCATGTGTGGGTGCACCTACCGGGGGCGCAAAAGGAAAAGGGTAACCCGCTGGTAACCCCAAGCCTTTCGCCACAGCACAATTTGTTCATGTGGGCAACCTACAGATTTGGGCCTAGGGTGTCCAAGCCAGCAAGGAAAACGGGGAACCCCATGCATTTGCCAAAAGAGGACACCCGTGGGAAAGCACAGAGGTCTGATTTGCGCGAAGCGGGCCAGAATTTATTACCCAGAACCCCTGACAAAGTGAACATTGTGTTTTTTCCCCACCAAATATCACACTTTGTCGGGGATTGTGGCTAATAAAAACTGGGGCAATTTGCGCAAGGCAGACCTCTGTGGATTCCCACGGGTGTCCTCTTTTGGGAAATGCATGGGGTTCCCTGTTTCCCTTGCTGGCTGCGACACCCTAGGCCCAAATCTGTAGGTTGCCCACATGAACAAAATGGGCAGTGGCGAATGGCTTGGGGTTCCCAGTCGGTTACCCTTTTCCTTTTGCGCCCCCGGTAGGTGCACCCACACATGTGAGGTACCGTTTTCATCGGGACACGTGTGGGGACACGGGAAGGTAGGCCAGGTGTTGTTGGCGGTGTGTTTCGGTGGGTGGCCAGAGCGAAATGTCTGAGAATTGTCTTCATTTCCGGCCAATTTCAGAGACATTTCCCTGTGTCCACTCACCGAAACACGTCGCCAACAGCAGATGTCATACCTTCTTGTGTTCCCACAGGTGTCCCAACGAAAAAGGTACCTCGCATGTGTGGGTGCACCTACCGGGGGCGCAAAAGGAAAAGGGTAACCCGCTGGTAACCCCAAGCCTTTCGCCACAGCACAATTTGTTCATGTGGGCAACCTACAGATTTGGGCCTAGGGTGTCCAAGCCAGCAAGGAAAACGGGGAACCTCATGCATTTCCCAAAAGAGGACACCCGTGGGAAAGCACAGACGTCTGATTTGCACGAAGCGGGCCAGAATTTATTACCCAGAACCCCAGACACAGTGAACATTGTGTTTTTTCCCCACCAAATATCACACTTTGTCGGGGATTGTGGCTAATAAAAACTGGGGCAATTTGCGCAAGGCAGACCTCTGTGGATTCCCACGGGTGTCCTCTTTTGGGAAATGCATGGGGTTCCCTGTTTCCCTTGCTGGCTGCGACACCCTAGGCCCAAATCTGTAGGTTGCCCACATGAACAAAATGGGCAGTGGCGAATGGCTTGGGGTTCCCAGTCGGTTACCTTTTCCCTTTTGCGCCCCCGGTAGGTGCACCCACACATGTGAGGTACCGTTTTCATCGGGACACCTGTGGGAACGCGGGACAGTAGGCCATGTGTTGTTGGGGGCGTGTTTCGATGGGTGCGTCGAGCGAAATGTGCGGAAAAAGCGTTTTTTCCCCCACATTTCGGACTTTGCAGGGGTGTCTGTGTAAAAAAACCTGGGGCGATGTGCGCAAATCACACCTCTGCGGATTCCCACGGGTGTCCTCTTTTCGGAAATGCATGGGGCTCCCTGTTTTCCTCGGTGGCTTGGACACCCGAGGCCCATATCTGTATGTTGTGCCGGTCGGCAGAATGGCTGAGATTCCCCTCTGCAAACAGACTGGGGGTTGCTTGCGTTTTCGGCTTGCCCCTTGCCGGCCAGGTAGGTGCACCAACGCATGTGAGGTACCGTTTTCATCGGGACACCTGTGGGAACGCGGGACGGTAGGCCATGTGTTGTTGGGGGCGTGTTTCGATGGGTGCGTCGAGCGAAATGTGCGGAAAAAGCGCTTTTTCCCCCACATTTCGGACTTTGCAGGGGTGTCTGGGTAAAAAAACCTGGGGCGATGTGCGCAAATCACACCTCTGCGGATTCCCACGGGTGTCCTCTTTTCGGAAATGCATGGGGCTCCCTGTTTTCCTCGGTGGCTTGGACACCCGAGGCCCATATCTGTATGTTGTGCCGGTCGGCAGAATGGCTGAGATTCCCCTCTGCAAACAGACTGGGGGTTGCTTGCGTTTTCGGCTTGCCCCTTGCCGGCCAGGTAGGTGCACCCACGCATGTGAGGTACCGTTTTCATCGGGACACCTGTGGGAACGCGGGACGGTAGGCCATGTGTTGTTGGGGGCGTGTTTCGATGGGTGCGTCGAGCAAAATGTGCGGAAAAAGCGTTTTTTCCCCCACATTTCGGACTTTGCAGGGGTGTCTGGGTAAAAAAACCTGGGGCGATGTGCACAAATCACACCTCTGCGGATTCCCACGGGTGTCCTCTTTTCGGAAATGCATGGGGCTCCCTGTTTTCCTCGGTGGCTTGGACACCCGAGGCCCATATCTGTATGTTGTGCCGGTCGGCAGAATGGCTGAGATTCCCCTCTGCAAACAGACTGGGGGTTGCTTGCGTTTTCGGCTTGCCCCTTGCCGGCCAGGTAGGTGCACCCACGCATGTGAGGTACCGTTTTCATCGGGACACCTGTGGGAACGCGGGACGGTAGGCCATGTGTTGTTGGGGGCGTGTTTCGATGGGTGCGTCGAGCGAAATGTGCGGAAAAAGCGTTTTTTCCCCCACATTTCGGACTTTGCAGGGGTGTCTGGGTAAAAAAACCTGGGGCGATGTGCGCAAATCACACCTCTGCGGATTCCCACGGGTGTCCTCTTTTCGGAAATGCATGGGGCTCCCTGTTTTCCTCGGTGGCTTGGACACCCGAGGCCCATATCTGTATGTTGTGCCGGTCGGCAGAATGGCTGAGATTCCCCTCTGCAAACAGACTGGGGGTTGCTTGCGTTTTCGGCTTGCCCCTTGCCGGCCAGGTAGGTGCACCCACGCATGTGAGGTACCGTTTTCATCGGGACACCTGTGGGAACGCGGGACGGTAGGCCATGTGTTGTTGGGGGCGTGTTTCGATGGGTGCGTCGAGCGAAATGTGCGGAAAAAGCGTTTTTTCCCCCACATTTCGGACTTTGCAGGGGTGTCTGGGTAAAAAAACCTGGGGCGATGTGCGCAAATCACACCTCTGCGGATTCCCACGGGTGTCCTCTTTTCGGAAATGCATGGGGCTCCCTGTTTTCCTCGGTGGCTTGGACACCCGAGGCCCATATCTGTATGTTGTGCCGGTCGGCAGAATGGCTGAGATTCCCCTCTGCAAACAGACTGGGGGTTGCTTGCGTTTTCGGCTTGCCCCTTGCCGGCCAGGTAGGTGCACCCACGCATGTGAGGTACCGTTTTCATCGGGACACCTGTGGGAACGCGGGACGGTAGGCCCTGTGTTGTTGGGGGCGTGTTTCGATGGGTGCGTCGAGCGAAATGTGCGGAAAAAGCGTTTTTTCCCCCACATTTCGGACTTTGCAGGGGTGTCTGGGTAAAAAAACCTGGGGCGATGTGCGCAAATCACACCTCTGCGGATTCCCACGGGTGTCCTCTTTTCGGAAATGCATGGGGCTCCCTGTTTTCCTCGGTGGCTTGGACACCCGAGGCCCATATCTGTATTATGTGCCGGTCGGCAAAATGGCTGAGATTCCCCTCTGCAAACAGACTGGGGGTTGCTTGCGTTTTCGGCTTGCCCCTTGCCGGCCAGGTAGGTGCACCCACGCATGTGAGGTACCGTTTTCATCGGGACACCTGTGGGAACGCGGGACGGTAGGCCATGTGTTGTTGGGGGCGTGTTTCGATGGGTGCGTCGAGCGAAATGTGCGGAAAAAGCGTTTTTTCCCTCACATTTCGGACTTTGCAGGGGTGTCTGGGTAAAAAAACCTGGGGCGATGTGCGCAAATCACACCTCTGCGGATTCCCACGGGTGTCCTCTTTTCGGAAATGCATGGGGCTCCCTGTTTTCCTCGGTGGCTTGGACACCCGAGGCCCATATCTGTATGTTGTGCTGGTCGGCAGAATGGCTGAGATTCCCCTCTGCAAACAGACTGGGGGTTGCTTGCGTTTTCGGCTTGCCCCTTGCCGGCCAGGTAGGTGCACCCACGCATGTGAGGTACCGTTTTCATCGGGACACCTGTGGGAACGCGGGACGGTAGGCCATGTGTTGTTGGGGGCGTGTTTCGATGGGTGCGTCGAGCGAAATGTGCGGAAAAAGCGTTTTTTCCCCCACATTTCGGACTTTGCAGGGGTGTCTGGGTAAAAAAACCTGGGGCGATGTGCGCAAATCACACCTCTGCGGATTCCCACGGGTGTCCTCTTTTCGGAAATGCATGGGGCTCCCTGTTTTCCTCGGTGGCTTGGACACCCGAGGCCCATATCTGTATGTTGTGCCGGTCGGCAGAATGGCTGAGATTCCCCTCTGCAAACAGACTGGGGGTTGCTTGCGTTTTCGGCTTGCCCCTTGCCGGCCAGGTAGGTGCACCCACGCATGTGAGGTACCGTTTTCATCGGGACACCTGTGGGAACGCGGGACGGTAGGCCATGTGTTGTTGGGGGCGTGTTTCGATGGGTGCGTCGAGCGAAATGTGCGGAAAAAGCATTTTTTCCCCCACATTTCGGACTTTGCAGGGGTGTCTGGGTAAAAAAACCTGGGGCGATGTGCGCAAATCACACCTCTGCGGATTCCCACGGGTGTCCTCTTTTCAGAAATGCATGGGGCTCCCTGTTTTCCTCGGTGGCTTGGACACCCGAGGCCCATATCTGTATGTTGTGCCGGTCGGCAGAATGGCTGAGATTCCCCTCTGCAAACAGACTGGGGGTTGCTTGCGTTTTCGGCTTGCCCCTTGCTGGCCAGGTAGGTGCACCCACGCATGTGAGGTACCGTTTTCATAGGGACACCTGTGGGAACGCGGGACGGTAGGCCATGTGTTGTTGGGGGCGTGTTTCGATGGGTGCGTCGAGCGAAATGTGCGGAAAAAGCGTTTTTTCCCCCACATTTCGGACTTTGCAGGGGTGTCTGGGTAAAAAAACCTGGGGCGATGTGCGCAAATCACACCTTTGCGGATTCCCACGGGTGTCCTCTTTTCGGAAATGCATGGGGCTCCCTGTTTTCCTCGGTGGCTTGGACACCCGAGGCCCATATCTGTATGTTGTGCCGGTCGGCAGAATGGCTGAGATTCCCCTCTGCAAACAGACTGGGGGTTGCTTGCGTTTTCGGCTTGCCCCTTGCCGGCCAGGTAGGTGCACCCACGCATGTGAGGTACCGTTTTTATCGGGACACCTGTGGGAACGCGGGACGGTAGGCCATGTGTTGTTGGGGGCGTGTTTCGATGGGTGCGTCGAGCGAAATGTGCGGAAAAAGCGTTTTTTCCCCCACATTTCGGACTTTGCAGGGGTGTCTGGGTAAAAAAACCTGGGGCGATGTGCGCAAATCACACCTCTGCGGATTCCCACGGGTGTCCTCTTTTCGGAAATGCATGGGGCTCCCTGTTTTCCTCGGTGGCTTGGACACCCGAGGCCCATATCTGTATGTTGTGCCGGTCGGCAGAATGGCTGAGATTCCCCTCTGCAAACAGACTGGGGGTTGCTTGCGTTTTCGGCTTGCCCCTTGCCGGCCAGGTAGGTGCACCCACGCATGTGAGGTACCGTTTTCATCGGGACACCTGTGGGAACGCGGGACGGTAGGCCATGTGTTGTTGGGGGCGTGTTTCGATGGGTGCGTCGAGCAAAATGTGCGGAAAAAGCGTTTTTTCCCCCACATTTCGGACTTTGCAGGGGTGTCTGGGTAAAAAAACCTGGGGCGATGTGCGCAAATCACACCTCTGCGGATTCCCACGGGTGTCCTCTTTCTGGAAATGCATGGGGTTCCCTATTTTCCTCAGTGGCTTGGACACCCGAGGCCCATATCTGTACATTGTGCCGGTCGGCAGAATGGCTGAGATTTCCCTCTGAAAAGAGACTTGGGGTTACTTGTGTTTTCGGCTTTCACCTAGGCAGCCAGGTAGGTGCACCCACACATGTGAGGTACCGTTTTCATCGGGACACCTGTGGGAACGCGGGACAGTAGGCCATGTGTTGTTGGGGGCGTGTTTCGATGGGTGAGTCGAGCGAAATGTGAGGAAAATGCATATTTTTTCCCACATTTCGGACTTTGCGGGGGTGTCTGGGTAATAAATTCTGGGGCGATTTGGGCATATCATACCTCTGCGGATTCCCACGGGTGTCCTCTTTTCGGAAATGCATGGGGTTCCCTGTTTTCCTCGATGGCTTGGACACCCGAGGCCCATATCTGTATGATGTGAGAGTGTGACATTTCTGGTGTGAAAACAGACTTGGGGTTACTTGTGTTTTAGGCTTTCCCCTTGGCGGCCAGGTAGGTGCACCCACACATGTGAGGTACCGTTTTCATCGGGACACCTGTGGGAACGCGTGACAGTAGGCCATGTGTTGTTGGGGGCGTGTTTCGATGGGTGCGTCAAGCGAAATGTGCGGAAAAAGCGTTTTTTTCCCCACATTTCGGACTTTGCAAGGGTGTCTGGGTAATAAATTCTGGGGCGATTTGGGCATATCATACCTCTGCGGATTCCCACGGGTGTCCTCTTTTCGGAAATGCATGGGGTTCCCTGTTTTCCTCGGTGGCTTGGACAACCGAGGCCCATATCTGTACATTGTGCCGGTCGGCAGAATGTCTGAGATTTCGCTCTGAAAACAGACTTGGGGTTACTTGTGTTTTAGGCTTTCCCCTTGGCGGCCAGGTAGGTGCACCCACACATGTGAGGTACCGTTTTCATCGGGACACCTGTGGGAACGCGGGACGGTAGGCCATGTGTTGTTGGGGGCGTGTTTCGATGGGTGAGTCGAGCGAAATGTGAGGAAAATGCGTATTTTTTCCCACATTTCGGACTTTGCGGGGGTGTCTGGGTAATAAATTCTGGGGCGATTTGGGCATATCATACCTCTGCGGATTCCCACGGGTGTCCTCTTTCCGGAAATGCATGGGGTTCCCTGTTTTCCTCGGTGGCTTGGACACCCGAGGCCCATATCTGTACATTGTGCCGGTCGGCAGAATGGCTGAGATTTCCCTCTGAAAAGAGACTTGGGGTTACTTGTGTTTTCGGCTTTCCCCTTGGCAGCCAGGTAGGTGCACCCACACATGTGAGGTACCGTTTTCATCGGGACACCTGTGGGAACGCGGGACAGTAGGCCATGTGTTGTTGGGGGCGTGTTTCGATGGGTGAGTCGAGCGAAATGTGAGGAAAATGCATATTTTTTCCCAGATTTCGGACTTTGCGGGGGTGTCTGGGTAATACATTCTGGGGCGATTTGGGCATATCATACCTCTGCGGATTCCCACGGGTGTCCTCTTTTCGGAAATGCATGGGGTTCCCTGTTTTCCTCGGTGGCTTGGACACCCGAGGCCCATATCTGTATGATGTGAGAGTGTGACATTTCCGGTGTGAAAACAGACTTGGGGTTACTTGTGTTTTAGGCTTTCCCCTTGGCGGCCAGGTAGGTGCACCCACACATGTGAGGTACCGTTTTCATCGGGACACCTGTGGGAACGCGTGACAGTAGGCCATGTGTTGTTGTGGGCGTGTTTCGATGGGTGCGTCGAGCGAAATGTGCGGAAAAAGCGTTTTTTTCCCCACATTTCGGACTTTGCAGGGGTGTCTGGGTAATAAATTCTGGGGCGATTTGGGCATATCATACCTCTGCGGATTCCCACGGGTGTCCTCTTTTCGGAAATGCATGGGTTTACCTGTTTTCCTCGGTGGCTTGGACACCCGAGGCCCATATCTGTACATTGTGCCGGTCGGCAGAATGTCTGAGATTTCGCTCTGAAAACAGACTTGGGGTTACTTGTGTTTTAGGCTTTCCCCTTGGCGGCCAGGTAGGTGCACCCACACATGTGAGGTACCGTTTTCATTGGGACACCTGTGGGAACGCGGGAAAGTAGGCCATGTGTTGTTGGGGGCGTGTTTCGATGGGTGAGTCGAGCGAAATGTGAGGAAAATGCGTATTTTTTCCCACATTTCGGACTTTGCGGGGGTGTCTGGGTAATAAATTCTGGGGCAATTTGGCCATATCATACCTCTGCGGATTCCCACGGTTGTCCTCTTTTCGGAAATGCATGGGGTTCCCTGTTTTCCTTGGTGGCTTGGACACCCGAGACCCATATCTGTATGATGTGAGAGTGTGACATTTCCGGTGTGAAAACAGACTTGGGGTTACTTGTGTTTTAGGCTTTCCCCTTGGCGGCCAGGTAGGTGCACCCACACATGTGAGGTACCGTTTTCATCGGGACACCTGTGGGAACGCGTGACGGTAGGCCATGTGTTGTTGGGGGCGTGTTTCGATGGGTGCGTCGAGCGAAATGTGCGGAAAAAGCATTTTTTTCCCCACATTTCGGACTTTGCAGGGGTGTCTGGGTAATAAATTCTGGGGCGATTTGGGCATATCATACCTCTGCGGATTCCCACGGGTGTCCTCTTTTCGGAAATGCATGGGGTTCCCTGTTTTCCTCGGTGGCTTGGACACCCGAGGCCCATGTCTGTACATTGTGCCGGTCGGCAGAATGTCTGAGATTTCGCTCTGAAAACAGACTTGGGGTTACTTGTGTTTTAGGCTTTCCCCTTGGCGGCCAGGTAGGTGCACCCACACATGTGAGGTACCGTTTTCATCGGGACACCTGTGGGAACGCGGGACGGTAGGCCATGTGTTGTTGGGGGCGTGTTTCGATGGGTGAGTCGAGCGAAATGTGAGGAAAATGCGTATTTTTTCCCACATTTCGGACTTTGCGGGGGTGTCTGGGTAATAAATTCTGAGGCGATTTGGGCATATCATACCTCTGCGGATTCCCACGGGTGTCCTCTTTCCGGAAATGCATGGGGTTCCCTGTTTTCCTCGGTGGCTTGGACACCCGAGGCCCATATCTGTACATTGTGCCGGTCGGCGGAATGTCTGAGATCGCCCTCTGAAAACAGACTTGGGGTTACTTGTGTTTTAGGCTTTCCCCTTGGCGGCCAGGTAGGTGCACCCACACATGTGAGGTACCGTTTTCATCGGGACACCTCTGGGAACGCGGGACAGTAGGCCATGTGTTGTTGGGGGCGTGTTTCGATGGGTGAGTCGAGCGAAATGTGAGGAAAATGCGTATTTTTTCCCACATTTCGGACTTTGCGGGGGTGTCTGGGTAATAAATTCTGGGGCGATTTGACCATATCATACCTCTGCGGATTCCCACGGTTGTCCTCTTTTCGGAAATGCATGGGGTTCCCTGTTTTCCTTGGTGGCTTGGACACCCGAGGCCCATATCTGTATGATGTGAGAGTGTGACATTTCCGGTGTGAAAACAGACTTGGGGTTACTTGTGTTTTAGGCTTTCCCCTTGGCGGCCAGGTAGGTGCACCCACGCATGTGAGGTACCGTTTTCATCGGGACACCTGTGGGAACGCGTGACGGTAGGCCATGTGTTGTTGGGGGCGTGTTTCGATGGGTGCGTCGAGCGAAATGTGCGGAAAAAGCGTTTTTTTCCCCACATTTCGGACTTTGCAGGGGTGTCTGGGTAATAAATTCTGGGGCGATTTGGGCATATCATACCTCTGCGGATTCCCACGGGTGTCCTCTTTTCGGAAATGCATGGGGTTCCCTGTTTTCCTCGGTGGCTTGGACACCCGAGGCCCATATCTGTACATTGTGCCGGTCGGCAGAATGTCTGAGATTTCGCTCTGAAAACAGACTTGGGGTTACTTGTGTTTTAGGCTTTCCCCTTGGCGGCCAGGTAGGTGCACCCACACATGTGAGGTACCGTTTTCATCGGGACACCTCTGGGAACGCGGGACAGTAGGCCATGTGTTGTTGGGGGCGTGTTTCGATGGGTGAGTCGAGCGAAATGTGAGGAAAATGCGTATTTTTTCCCACATTTCGGACTTTGCGGGGGTGTCTGGGTAATAAATTCTGGGGCGATTTGACCATATCATACCTCTGCGGATTCCCACGGTTGTCCTCTTTTCGGAAATGCATGGGGTTCCCTGTTTTCCTTGGTGGCTTGGACACCCGAGGCCCATATCTGTATGATGTGAGAGTGTGACATTTCCGGTGTGAAAACAGACTTGGGGTTACTTGTGTTTTAGGCTTTCCCCTTGGCGGCCAGGTAGGTGCACCCACGCATGTGAGGTACCGTTTTCATCGGGACACCTGTGGGAACGCGTGACGGTAGGCCATGTGTTGTTGGGGGCGTGTTTCGATGGGTGCGTCGAGCGAAATGTGCGGAAAAAGCGTTTTTTTCCCCACATTTCGGACTTTGCAGGGGTGTCTGGGTAATAAATTCTGGGGCGATTTGGGCATATCATACCTCTGCGGATTCCCACGGGTGTCCTCTTTTCGGAAATGCATGGGGTTCCCTGTTTTCCTCGGTGGCTTGGACACCCGAGGCCCATATCTGTACATTGTGCCGGTCGGCAGAATGTCTGAGATTTCGCTCTGAAAACAGACTTGGGGTTACTTGTGTTTTAGGCTTTCCCCTTGGCGGCCAGGTAGGTGCACCCACACATGTGAGGTACCGTTTTCATCGGGACACCTGTGGGAACGCGGGACGGTAGGCCATGTGTTGTTGGGGGCGTGTTTCGATGGGTGAGTCGAGCGAAATGTGAGGAAAATGCGTATTCTTTCCCACATTTCGGACTTTGCGGGGGTGTCTGGGTAATAAATTCTGGGGCGATTTGGGCATATCATACCTCTGCGGATTCCCACGGGTGTCCTCTTTTCGGAAATGCATGGGGTTCCCTGTTTTCCTCGATGGCTTGGACACCCGAGGCCCATATCTGTATGATGTGAGAGTGTGACATTTCTGGTGTGAAAACAGACTTGGGGTTACTTGTGTTTTAGGCTTTCCCCTTGGCGGCCAGGTAGGTGCACCCACACATGTGAGGTACCGTTTTCATCGGGACACCTGTGGGAACGCGTGACGGTAGGCCATGTGTTGTTGGGGGCGTGTTTCGATGGGTGCGTCAAGCGAAATGTGCGGAAAAAGCGTTTTTTTCCCCACATTTCGGACTTTGCAAGGGTGTCTGGGTAATAAATTCTGGGGCGATTTGGGCATATCATACCTCTGCGGATTCCCACGGGTGTCCTCTTTTCGGAAATGCATGGGGTTCCCTGTTTTCCTCGGTGGCTTGGACACCCGAGGCCCATATCTGTACATTGTGCCGGTCGGCAGAATGTCTGAGATTTCGCTCTGAAAACAGACTTGGGGTTACTTGTGTTTTAGGCTTTCCCCTTGGCGGCCAGGTAGGTGCACCCACACATGTGAGGTACCGTTTTCATCGGGACACCTGTGGGAACGCGGGACGGTAGGCCATGTGTTGTTGGGGGCGTGTTTCGATGGGTGAGTCGAGCGAAATGTGAGGAAAATGCGTATTTTTTCCCACATTTCGGACTTTGCGGGGGTGTCTGGGTAATAAATTCTGGGGCGATTTGGGCATATCATACCTCTGCGGATTCCCACGGGTGTCCTCTTTCCGGAAATGCATGGGGTTCCCTGTTTTCCTCGGTGGCTTGGACACCCGAGGCCCATATCTGTACATTGTGCCGGTCGGCAGAATGGCTGAGATTTCCCTCTGAAAAGAGACTTGGGGTTACTTGTGTTTTCGGCTTTCCCCTTGGCAGCCAGGTAGGTGCACCCACACATGTGAGGTACCGTTTTCATCGGGACACCTGTGGGAACGCGGGACAGTAGGCCATGTGTTGTTGGGGGCGTGTTTCGATGGGTGAGTCGAGCGAAATGTGAGGAAAATGCATATTTTTTCCCAGATTTCGGACTTTGCGGGGGTGTCTGGGTAATAAATTCTGGGGCGATTTGGGCATATCATACCTCTGCGGATTCCCACGGGTGTCCTCTTTTCGGAAATGCATGGGGTTCCCTGTTTTCCTCGGTGGCTTGGACACCCGAGGCCCATATCTGTATGATGTGAGAGTGTGACATTTCCGGTGTGAAAACAGACTTGGGGTTACTTGTGTTTTAGGCTTTCCCCTTGGCGGCCAGGTAGGTGCACCCACACATGTGAGGTACCGTTTTCATCGGGACACCTGTGGGAACGCGTGACGGTAGGCCATGTGTTGTTGTGGGCGTGTTTCGATGGGTGCGTTGAGCGAAATGTGCGGAAAAAGCGTTTTTTTCCCCACATTTCGGACTTTGCAGGGGTGTCTGGGTAATAAATTCTGGGGCGATTTGGGCATATCATACCTCTGCGGATTCCCACGGGTGTCCTCTTTTCGGAAATGCATGGGTTTACCTGTTTTCCTCGGTGGCTTGGACACCCGAGGCCCATATCTGTACATTGTGCCGGTCGGCAGAATGTCTGAGATTTCGCTCTGAAAACAGACTTGGGGTTACTTGTGTTTTAGGCTTTCCCCTTGGCGGCCAGGTAGGTGCACCCACACATGTGAGGTACCGTTTTCATTGGGACACCTGTGGGAACGCGGGACAGTAGGCCATGTGTTGTTGGGGGCGTGTTTCGATGGGTGAGTCGAGCGAAATGTGAGGAAAATGCGTATTTTTTCCCACATTTCGGACTTTGCGGGGGTGTCTGGGTAATAAATTCTGGGGCGATTTGGCCATATCATACCTCTGCGGATTCCCACGGTTGTCCTCTTTTCGGAAATGCATGGGGTTCCCTGTTTTCCTTGGTGGCTTGGACACCCGAGACCCATATCTGTATGATGTGAGAGTGTGACATTTCCGGTGTGAAAACAGACTTGGGGTTACTTGTGTTTTAGGCTTTCCCCTTGGCGGCCAGGTAGGTGCACCCACACATGTGAGGTACCGTTTTCATCGGGACACCTGTGGGAACGCGTGACGGTAGGCCATGTGTTGTTGGGGGCGTGTTTCGATGGGTGCGTCGAGCGAAATGTGCGGAAAAAGCGTTTTTTTCCCCACATTTCGGACTTTGCAGGGGTGTCTGGGTAATAAATTCTGGGGCGATTTGGGCATATCATACCTCTGCGGATTCCCACGGGTGTCCTCTTTTCGGAAATGCATGGGGTTCCCTGTTTTCCTCGGTGGCTTGGACACCCGAGGCCCATATCTGTACATTGTGCCGGTCGGCAGAATGTCTGAGATTTCGCTCTGAAAACAGACTTGGGGTTACTTGTGTTTTAGGCTTTCCCCTTGGCGGCCAGGTAGGTGCACCCACACATGTGAGGTACCGTTTTCATCGGGACACCTGTGGGAACGCGGGACGGTAGGCCATGTGTTGTTGGGGGCGTGTTTCGATGGGTGCGTCGAGCGAAATGTGCGGAAAAAGCGGTTTTTTCCCCACATTTCGGACTTTGCAGGGGTGTCTGGGTAATACATTCTGGGGCGATTTGGGCATATCATACCTCTGCGGATTCCCACGGGTGTCCTCTTTTCGGAAATTCATGGGGTTCCCTGTTTTCCTCGGTGGCTTGGACACCCGAGGCCCATATCTGTACATTGTGCCGGTCGGCAGAATGTCTGAGATTTCGCTCTGAAAACAGACTTGGGGTTACTTGTGTTTTAGGCTTTCCCCTTGGCGGCCAGGTAGGTGCACCCACACATGTGAGGTACTGTTTTCATCGGGACACCTGTGGGAACGCGGGACGGTAGGCCATGTGTTGTTGGGGGCGTGTTTCGATGGGTGAGTCGAGCGAAATGTGAGGAAAATGCGTATTCTTTCCCACATTTCGGACTTTGCGGGGGTGTCTGGGTAATAAATTCTGGGGCGATTTGGGCATATCATACCTCTGCGGATTCCCACGGGTGTCCTCTTTCCGTAAATGCATGGGGTTCCCTGTTTTCCTCGGTGGCTTGGACACCCGAGGCCCATATCTGTACATTGTGCCGGTCGGCAGAATGTCTGAGATTTCCCTCTGAAAACAGACTTGGGGTTACTTGTGTTTTCGGCTTTCCCCTTGGCGGCCAGGTAGGTGCACCCACACATGTGAGGTACCATTTTCATCGGGACACCTGTGGGAACGCGGGACAGTAGGCCATGTGTTGTTGGGGGCGTGTTTCGATGGGTGAGTCGAGCGAAATGTGAGGAAAATGCGTATTTTTTCCCACATTTCGGACTTTGCGGGGGTGTCTGGGTAATAAATTCTGGGGCGATTTGGCCATATCATACCTCTGCGGATTCCCACGGTTGTCCTCTTTTCGGAAATGCATGGGGTTCCCTGTTTTCCTTGGTGGCTTGGACACCCGAGGCCCATATCTGTATGATGTGAGAGTGTGACATTTCCGGTGTGAAAACAGACTTGGGGTTACTTGTGTTTTAGGCTTTCCCCTTGGCGGCCAGGTAGGTGCACCCACACATGTGAGGTACCGTTTTCATCGGGACACCTCTGGGAACGCGTGACGGTAGGCCATGTGTTGTTGGGGGCGTGTTTCGATGGGTACGTCGAGCGAAATGTGCGGAAAAAGCGCTTTTTTCCCCACATTTCGGACTTTGCAGGGGTGTCTGGGTAATAAATTCTGGGGCGATTTGGGCATATCATACCTCTGCGGATTCCCACGGGTGTCCTCTTTTCGGAAATGCATGGGGTTCCCTGTTTTCCTTGGTGGCTTGGACACCCGAGGCCCATATCTGTACATTGTGCCGGTCGGCAGAATGTCTGAGATTTCGCTCTGAAAACAGACTTGGGGTTACTTGTGTTTTAGGCTTTCCCCTTGGCGGCCAGGTAGGTGCACCCACACATGTGAGGTACCGTTTTCATCGGGACACCTGTGGGAACGCGGGAAGGTAGGCCATGTGTTGTTGGGGGCGTGTTTCGATGGGTGAGTCGAGCGAAATGTGAGGAAAATGCGTATTTTTTCCCACATTTCGGACTTTGCGGGGGTGTCTGGGTAATAAATTCTGGGGCGATTTGGGCATATCATACCTCTGCGGATTCCCACGGGTGTCCTCTTTCCGGAAATGCATGGGGTTCCCTGTTTTCCTTGGTGGCTTGGACACCCGAGGCCCATATCTGTATGATGTGAGAGTGTGACATTTCCGGTGTGAAAACAGACTTGGGGTTACTTGTGTTTTAGGCTTTCCCCTTGGCGGCCAGGTAGGTGCACCCACACATGTGAGGTACCGTTTTCATCGGGACACCTGTGGGAACGCGTGACGGTAGGCCATGTGTTGTTGGGGGCGTGTTTCGATGGGTGAGCCGAGCGAAATGTGTGGAAATTGCGTATTTTTTCCCACATTTCGGACTTTGCGGGGGTGTCTGGGTAATAAAATCTGGGGCAATTTGGGCATATCATACCTTTGCGGATTCCCACGGGTGTCCTCTTTTCGGAAATGCATGGGGTTCCCAGTTTTCCTCGGTGGCTGGACACCCGAGGCCCATATCTGTATGATGTGAGAGTGTGACATTTCCGGTGTGAAAACAGACTTGGGGTTACTTGTGTTTTAGGCTTTCCCCTTGGCGGCCAGGTAGGTGCACCCACACATGTGAGGTACCGTTTTCATCGGGACACCTGTGGGAACGCGGGACAGTGGGCCATGTGTTGTGTTTGTGTGGTTTTCATAACGTTTTGACCCATTTGCTGGAGCCCTTTGTCTCATAACCCTTTCTTTTCCCAAATGTGACCTACATTTAGTCGCTGCTTTAGCCACCATACACTTTTGTAACCTGCACAAGTCACCTACCCTTGCAAAGGTCTGCCTGTGCTCTTTCAAAAAATGTATGGCTGCCATTCCTCACCACATTGGTTTTCCCAATTTACACATGCTAAGTGCGTCTGGTCAGGCCGTGAGCGTAAAACTCCTGTGTACCATGGCTCAGTGTTTGGCTTGTGGTATTGCTTGTTTTGTACAAACACTACAAAAATGGTATGCTCTCCTAACTGCAAGAGTCGGGGGAATGTAGCGGAGCATTGCTTTTCTCAAAATTCATAGAAGCCATTGCCGTACCAAGCCAACCATGTCCAACACATACCTTTTTTTTCAGTCATTTTCCCGCTTTTCCCCCATTCGATGGCAGTTTCCCCTACCTAGTTGTTGCCTGACCTATACAAATCACCCCTTCCTAAACTTGGAATTTTGTCTACTTTTCAGAAATATATGCCTTTCTGTCCTCCAATTTGGCTTTCCTGCCCTTTTCTCCCATTCCGTCCATGCATGTCCAATTGGCAAAAATGGCAAAAATCGCCTACCTCTCACAAAACGGTAGATATCCCCATCCAAAAATTTTTTTTTTCCATTTTTCCATTTCCACTCAACCTGTTCCTGAAAGTCAACACATTGGGGAACTCAGCACAGCAAACCATTTGTTCCTAGCTCTTACAAGGAAAAAACCACAGGCTTCTTTGTACATCATTTTATTGGCATTTTTTGAAAAAACCCAAAAGTTTCGCTCATTTTCCTTATTTTCTCTCACCCCCCTACAGCAACCTGGGATTCCTGGGTGGCGTTACGACCGCCTACATGTGGGAAAAAAAGGAGCCAAATTTGGCCGAGATATCTCATGTAACGAAAAAGTTACAAGCCATTGAATGGCCACATACCAAAATCACCAAAAAAAGGCTCTGGCACTGGGGAGAAATACCCATGGCACTTAAAGGGTTAATATGTGGGAACTGCTCTCTCATTGTCTTGGCAATTGAAACGTGTCTATCCGTGGCTATGAGGTCGATGTGCATTCCCCTCGATTGTAGATATTCCACTGATTTTATAAAACCTAGTTTCTCCATGGCCACTGAGGATGTACATTGTGTTACCTGCACGACCACCGAACTCACAATTTTCTTACTATCCATGTCCTGAAAGTGGTAGGTGCAGTACTTGGCAGAAAATCCAGGGCTGTCGCACTGTCCATCGCCGGCTAGCCTGAATCGTTTGCCTTTGAATGTACTTGCTAGAGACAATTGTTCAATTTTCCAAGCATCACTAATGGCCGGAAACAGATAATCACGTTGGTATATGTAGTACAGCGCTTTAGAAATGAAATGGAGTCCCACAAACTGAAAGAAAGCCTCTAACTTTCTAAAACTGGAGCCACTAAAAAGTGATGCAGCTGCACACAGTAGATTGCCTGCTGGCAGTTTCCCCAGCATCGGTTGTGCAGACCATGAGAACCTATGATTTAATCTACAGGCGGCATTTATTTTGACGTTACTGCCTTTTATTTGACGAGTCACATTAATCAATGGCTTCCCACATACTTTCCCTCTAATGGAATGCACACATTTCAGCATACTTATAATTTCCATCAAACAACTGTCGAATACAATGTATTTGCTCTCTTTCATTAGACTGTCATCCTGCGTCAACGTTGTTTCGGCCTTTGACGTTGTGGAGATTTCAACACATTGGAAAGTAATATCGCTGATATCAAGTTCTGATGCGTCTATGGATGCTGCGGCTGGTTCATTCTCTGTCATTTCAACATCTATTACTTCAACATTGATGGGAGAACACAACAATGTCGACAGATTTTTTGGTGGCAAATTTTTGGCGGGTGTAGATTGTGTAAATTGATCTGCAACTACTTCAGAGCTATCTTCAATACATTCAATAACCTCTTCTTGTGGTGGTGCGATCGCACTGTAGCTATGGTCCAATGCAACTTTGCTGTAGTCTCCAAACACAGTTAATTCATGTTCTGGCCATTGGACATGAGCATCTCGAGCCTGAACACGCCTCGCCTCAATTAATAGTTCCTCCATAGTGTACACGGTCTGGCAAGCCACATCTCTCATTCGCTTCACTGTCTGTGTGTGTATAGTTCTGACACCCACGGGTAACTGGAGGAGAGATTGGAAAAGGGATGTTCAGTTTAAACACAAGATGGAGTGTAGTAGAATTGACTGGAAAAAACATAAAATAGTCCCCAGCACAAACATTTTTTTAAAGTTATGAACTGTTTGTAACTAACCTTTTCTTGTTTTTTTTTCTTTGCAACTTTTTTGCGTCGACCTTCAACATCTGCACGCTGTAGCTCCGATTCGTTTCCGCATGTCCTCCCTTCCTCTTGCGCTGCAACGACTATATTTTCTGTATCCGCATAGACAGAACGGAATGAGGCTCCATCGTCTCCCTGAAACATAGTACTTTCATTACTATGTATCAAAATATTGTTAGCATAAAACACACGTGAGGACGAACACACAGGTACATCTCAATAGCCAAACACGATTTAAACATTGTGTGCAACAATCAAACGACAAGTATTCGACCAGTGATGATCTATTTCGATGGAACTGTCAGTATCCATACCTCTGGCTCTGCATGGACTGCCATAAATGGTTGTATTGGAGAGGAGGCATCCGCATCTCCCTGAAACACAGTACTTGCATTAGTATGCTTTTCAATATTGGAAACACAACACACACTTGGGGTCGACGGCACAGGTACATATAAAGAGATAACCACAAATGATGCATTGTCCAAAAGAATCAAGGAAAATCCAAATATGATCACATTTCATCGACTTATTTCAACGATTCCTTTACATCTGCATCATCTAAATGAGATGTTGTGATTGTGGTGGAAGTGCCGTCGTCTCCCTGAAACACAGTACTTGGATTAGTATGGTTTTCAATATTGGAAACATAACACACACTTGGGGTCGAACGCACAGGTACATATAAAGAGATAACCGCAAATGATGCATTGTCCAAAAGAATCAAGGAAAATCTAAATATGATCACATTTCATCGACTTATTTCTCCGATTTATTTACATCTGCATCATCTAAATTGGATGTTGTGATTGTAGTGGAAGCTTCGTCGTCTCCCTGAAACACAGCACTTGCGTTAATAGGGAAGAAAGTATAGCAAATGGAATCACGTTATATGATCATGAATGATGGAGCTGTCATTATCCATACCTCGTGCTGCTGAAGAATATCTATGGATGTTGCAAATGTAGTGCGCACTTCCGAAAGCTGTTGCGCCGATTCGTATACGCATGGTCCCGCTTCCACTTCCCCTGGAATTAATTGAATGTCAGGCTCTGCATCAAGTGCAGGGGTTGACGCTCCATCAACTGCCTGAAACATATTACTTGCATTAGTGAGGATTACAATAGTGAAAACATAACACATACCTGGGGTCGACAGCACAGGTACATATCAACGGCTAACCACGAATGAAACATTGTGTAGAACAATCAAACGACAAGAATTCCAGCTCTGATGATGACGCTCGATGGAGCTGTCAGTATCCATACCTCCTGCTGTTGAAGAAAATCTAGAAATGTTGTAGATGTGGCGGACGCTTCAGCATCTCCCTGAAAGACAGTACTTGCATTAGTATGGATAACACTAATTATAACCGAAAACAAACACTAGTGGACGATAACTAAGGTGGATATCAATTGGAAAACACTAACCAAACATTCGGTAAAATGATTACACGATAAAATAAAAATATTACTTGACATGCATAAAACAGATCTGTAGTGGATTAGCCTAGTAACCTGATATGCGTTAGAAGTGGTTGATAACTGCGACCACGTCAAGGATGTAGAATGTTCTTGCTTCAGATTCAAGGGATAGTCAAGAAGTTGTAAAGGTAAATTAATGATTGATAATGAAATGCCAATATTAAAAATAGCCATGTAAGGCGACAGAATACTTGTAAAATGCTCAATACAGCACAGTTCCCTGTTCCCATATATATACATTGCGTTTGTGGGTTATGAAATTCGAAAAAGAATATATTGGTAAATGTTATTATTCAAAAAACTATACAATCATATCAATATCGAAATTATTACAAAGGATAGAACACCTACAATATCAATTAATCCATTAGGATACCTACACACTACCCCAAGGCCTAAAGCTAAATCCAGACACTTGACTCACCGGTGGCGGAATGTGGACGAATAGAGTGGGAATAGCGTTTTCGAGCAATTTCCGTGTCGTTCGCCGTTTATTCTTCTTTGTTACCCAAGATGTTGTGTACATGTCCAAGGAAAAGTGCCGGCTGCAGATGCGGTATCGATCACCCCTCTTGTCCTGTAAAACTTGTTGGACTCTACTTTCCAGCTCATCCAGTGGATATCCGCAATGTCTGACCCATTCTCTTATTCGATCAACAGTTTTCGGGAATACATGCATTGTAGTGCCTTCAGATTTCGCATGGGTCTTCGAAGGGCAACCGCTAATCGAACAGGCAGGCATTGTTGATAAATCTGAAAAGTAAATATCGACATTATTATACAATCTTCAACAATAAAGATTTGATACAAAAGTAAATGAACCATACCATGCTCAATGCAAGGTTTGTTTTGGTCGCAGGAACTATACCAGTTCATTATGTGCGGCTTAGTATTTGCATACGTTGCAGAAATGTATAAATGATGTGACTAAAAACTGAACATGTGACTCATCCCTTGGATGTTCTGTATTGCACGAGAAGGAAACATGCTTACATCATAGACTGGACCCCCGAAGGATGCAATTCGATGACAATTGACACAGATGAAAATAAATAGATCTATTGATAGCATAGCAATGGAAATTCAAGTCAATAGCAATGAGACCAATGAACATAGCACTATTGGGTACTCTACTCGCAAATAGATAGAAATTTAAAAATCTGCGAAATATGAGCAGGATACATGGCCTTACCTTGACCAACAAACAGTTGGATTCAGCAAGCAGAGCAGTATGTTGCGGGAGAATAGGTGGATGGCCACAGGTAGCGCACTGATGGGTATGCTCGAAGCGGTCACAGAAGTTCACGGATAGCACGACGACAAGCAGATTAGCATAGATCTCAGTGGTTCCCAGGTAGCACGTTCAGGAGTTGACTTGCAAAGCACAAAGATGTTCTCATGAGACATATCGAGTGGTTTTTAAAGTATTAGAAACTGGTGTGTGTTTGTGAATGAATGACGTATGTATGTCGTGGTATTAGGGGGGCGGCCTGCTTGAAGGGGAGGCCTGCATGGAGACACGGGGTCTGAGGAGGCCATGTGACCGATGGCCCCTTGGCGTGGGACACCTTTTGAAGTGCACATGTAGTTTGGCACCTTGGCCTTTCGCGCCCCTGACAGCCCCCCATGCCAGCGCTCATCCACTGGCGCGAACCGCCTTTGATACAGGGGGATGGGATGGATGGCCCTGGGGCGTGCAGATAAGGCACAGGAAGACTGCTGAATGGAGACACACTTATGTGGATTGCAGGGGGGCGGCCTGCTTCAAGAGGAGGCCTGGCTGGAGACACGAGGTCTGAGGAGGCCATGTGACCGATGGCCCCTTGGCGTGGGACACCTTTTGAAGTGTACATGTAGTTTGGCACCTTGGCCTTTCGCGCCCCTGACAGCCCCCCATGCCAGCGCGCATCCACCGGCGCGAACCGCCTTTGATACAGGGGGGTGGGATGGATGGGCCTGGGGGGTGTAGATAAGGCACAGGAAGACTGCTGAATGGAGACACACTTATGTGGATTGCAGGGGGGCGGCCTGCCTCAGGGGAGGCCTGCCTGGAGACACGGGGTCTGAGGAGGCCATGTGACCGATGGCCCCTTGGCGTGGGACACCTTTTGAAGTGTACATGTAGTTTGGCACCTTGGCCTTTCGCGCCCCTGACAGCCCCTCATGTCAGCACTCATCCACTGGCGCGAACCGCCTTTATATCAATATATAGTATATCGCCTTTATATCAATGATAGTATATCGTTGCTTATCAATAACAAATGCCACATACCGGAGATTCTTGTGAGCACAGACCCACACTTCAACCGGTGTATTATAGTGGTCAAGACCCTAAGGCCTGTATAATCCAATGGTAATTGTTAGTATAGATATATGTGTGACTTTTATAGAGACATAACCTACTGAAAGACTTTGAACAAGTGTTATTTAGTGCATGCATTATCGAGAATATGTTATGTTAGCTTAGATAGATATTGACCACCCTGCTTCACAGCGACCAGACCTTCACCCATTCGGAGCACAGATGTCTGACGTCCATCCTTGAATGGAGACACACTTGATGCATTTAAAAAATCGAAACAAACGTTGTTAAAATATATGTGGTGTTTTATTTTGTATCTTATTTTCATGACACAAAAATACAAGACTTTAAAGATCATACAGGTCAGGTTGCAGCACAGCGAGAGAAAATCCCCTGTACTGACCGCTGTCACTCAGGAACGTTTCTCTAATGGCACGAACGGCACAGGCGGGTATCACTCTTCGAACGCGGTGTCCAAGCCTCCCGTGGAGCCACCATGTAAAGGAACGATAGGCCACCAGCCTGTACCACCTGTGAAAAGGAATGAAACAAACTGTTTTTAAATGACCAAGATAAGTTTAATAAACGTTTGTTGTCAATGACAATTCTTGTAACTGATGGCATTCTGCACGGACAAATGCTACCTAGACAATGCACACTATTGAACGACTTACATGCGTTACAATGATATGTAGATGTCATTTTGGATATAGTAGAAGAACATGAAATAGGAGTGGCATGACACGCAGAGTATACTTACTCGTTACTCGGATTACGAGGACGAACAGTTGCGCGAAGTTCGTGCATAAGCACCATCATTATTCTCAACACGGCCCGTGTGAGGCAGGCTGCCCTGAAGTCTGGCAGCTCGGTGATGCATTGCGGTCGTGGCTCGCCTTCCGAAATGTAGGCCAGGCATCCCGAGTTTTCTCGGCAGCCGCAGTTCTCGTCCTCAGTTGGCATTAGCTTGCACCGATTGCATGTGCACCAGGTGGAGACGCCGTCCATTCGACTAGGCCCAGGATCTTCATCTGTTGATTCGTCCTGCCAACTGCCGTCCGAATCCCCATCGTTTTCGCGTGCTTCCCTTTCCAGTAGTTCCTCCTCGGTAACTCGGGCTCGTACATGTAGGGCATTATTGTAGCCATTGTGTGTTAAACAAACTAAAATAATTTATAGCAGTGGTACTGGTATCTGTTCACACGGGCTACAAGCGGCGAAGGTAGCTGACCAGAGCACTGAAACGAGTCACAGAATACTCAAAGTAACACAGAGAGAGGAATGGAATCGAAAATCTGCTGCTGTGTGTTGTGAAACGGTCTGTTTATACTTATTGAGGAAAGAGGCGTCCTGCCATTTCCATGGCGACACGTCATTAGCTGAAGCGCAGCGAATGTTGACACAAGACGTGCTTTGGCGTTGGGAAATGGGCGGTACGAGTCTGCTGATGACAGGCTCAGGGGCGGGGGAATTGATTTAGTGCCGCAAAAGCAGGTCAGCCAGGGCGATCGGGGAAAAGATAGGATTATCAGAAAATGGCGGCTCCCTGGTGCTTGTTTTCGCGTGCGTTTAATGGACGAAAACTCGGGTAAGGTCCATAGGAACGTTTTCTAAAATCGAGCCCCTTAGGCTTAAAAAAACATGGCCGACCCGTAGGGACAATAACATTTTTTACTAGACCATGCCTTTAAGGTGAGGAAATTCATTTTGAAAAATACTCGAGTCACAAAATCAAAACCAAATTTGTCAGTGTACTGGTTCCAAAATCAAAACAGATTCAAATATCAAGATCTTAATAGCACAACCTTAAAGAAACACATAGAACACAAACATAGGCGTGTCCAGGGAGTGGCCAGAGGTGGCAAGTGCTACCCCTGGAATCTGATTTGCCACCCCCGGTGCCACCCCCTTATCCTAGAGAGGGGGAGAGAGAGATAGAGAGAGAGAGAGAGAGAGAGAGAGAGAGAGAGAGAGAGAGAGAGAGAGAGAGAGAGTGTGTGTGTGTGTGTGTGTGTGTGTGTGTGTGTGTGTGTGTGTGTGTGTTGTGTGTGTGTGTGTGTGTGTGTGTGTGTTTGTGTGTGTGTGTGTGTGTGTGTGTGTGTGTTTGTGTGTGTGTGTGTACTTCATGCCACCCCTGCATAAGTCAGTGCCTCACTTGGGCCACCCCTGTCAAAAGAGTCTGGACACCCCATGGGGAGGAAGTTGTCTGATATATTAATTTATTTTTGTGATTCGGTGCGCCCACTCATGACGCTACATAAAATACCATGTAGAGGGCATGCTCTGCCAACCCGCCAACACATCAAAAAATGGGAAACCATACCCTACATGGCAGTGCTTTAAGTAGGAAGAAAAATGTAGGGGGTGACCTAAAACAGAATATATTTATTTTAAGGCACTGTCTACAAAGCGTAAGCAGCCACAGGGCTTTTAAAAGAGGCGTGACATATCTAATTATAGGAGAGGCCTCAGAGACGGCGTCCTGTTTTTTTGATGTGGTACAAAATTAAGTTGTAATTAAAGGAGCGACAAGCCCTCAAACAACTGTCGGACAACAAGGATATAGTTCTCGAAACAGCTGATAAGGGAGGAGGGATCATCATCCAGAAGAACAACCAATCCAAAGAGATGGTTGCTACATTACTAGAAGACAAAATCAACTACAGAAAACTCAAGAAGGACCCTACTGAGGAGATTAGGAGACAAATCCAAGACATCACCAGATATGCCTTCAAACACGACTGGATAACTGAAAAAGGAAGAAGCTTTCCTCAACAAATCTGAGGGTAGAATCCCAGTGTTGTATGTGCATCCCAAAATTCATAAAGATGCAGCCAATCCACCAGTCAGACCCATAATCTCCGGCTGCGGCTCCATTCTCGAGCCCATCTGCAAGTTCATTGATTTTGCTTAGTCAACTTACACCTACTTACCAGAGAGACACTATGTCTACTATCACAGCCTTTGAAAATACATCATTTAAGAAGACATTCTGGTGTCGATGGACATAAAAGCTCTCTATACCAGCATTCCTCAAGGAGCATCCCTTGAGTGTGTGAGGGGCCATCTTACTCATCCTATGACCCAAAGAAGAGTACCGGTCAACTTCATCATCGAACTAATGGAACTGGCCCTCACTCGAAACTATTTCACATTTGATGGTACTTTTTATCTTCAAATCTGCGGCACAGCAATGGGTGCGGCTCCCCCCCCCCAGTTTAGCTGTCATCTACATGGCAGTGTATGAAAAAACCTATGTCCTAAATGAGAGTAACCCCTTCCACAACACCATCAACAAGTGGATGAGGTATATAGATGACATAATTATCATCTGGAAGGGCACTGGATCAACATTTAAACTCCTGAAATACAATCTACCATCAACAGCAGTCCTGATGCCATCAATTTTCCTGACCTTACTATTAAGAGGCAAAATGACAAACTCATCTGTACCCTATGCAAGAAGGACACAGACCGGAATACACTGTTACACTACAGGAGCAGCCACTGTAAGAATATAAAATATAATTTACCTTTCGGCCAATTTCTTAGACTAAGAAGGAACTGCACTAAGACCCAACAGCATAGACAACACGCACAACCACTGGAGTCCAGATTGCAAGCACAAGGTTACTCCAAAAAACCTTTGAAAAACACTAGCAAAAGAGCACTTTGCACCCCAAAGGAAGCACTACTACTACCAAACACCAGCGCTGCAGAACAAAACACCCTTACCTGTGTGACCAACTTCAGCCCGGACACCACCAAGATTAAACATATAATCAAACAGTTCTGGCCGCTGGTTCCCTGACAAACCAAGCCCCAGGATGGCTTTAAAACATTCTAAAAACCTAAAAGACTATCTCACCCATGCCAGGCTGACCAAAAAGGCAACTAGAACTGGACTCTGGAACCTTAGAGACATCGCAGGACACTACCACTGTGGATCATGCACTGCCTGCTGATTTACCAACAAAACAAAAACATTTAAAGTGGTTAGGAAAAGATTGGATCTAAAGACACTTCGCCAACTGTAAGACCATGAATGTCATCTACGTCATAGGATGTCCCTGTGGCCTAAGATAGGTGGGCCAGACAACAAGGCAAGTCAACAAGAGAATAGGCAAACCCCACTCCAGAATTCGCTGCAGAACACAAAATGCTTCCCTGGTCTCCCTCTTTGTTGAGCACCAGCATAGCCATGATGACATCAGATGGTGGTTGATCGATAGAGTCCTCAATAACACCAATGTCAGCAATGCCCTCAAGTATAAGGAACCATGATGTTTGTTTAAACTCCAATCTATTGCTCTCGGACTGAACAATGCTAGACCTGTGTGTTCCTACAGTTGAACTGCCCCCCTCCACTGAGTACATCTTTTGGCCCCAACAGCATTGGGCACCAAGCAATACTGAGGCTCTTTCCTCCAGCCCGCCTGCTCCCCCATCTCGAGCATGTGGGAGTTTTTTCCTTTCCTCCTCCAGGGCTTGTCCATATTTCATGACTGTGCAGGACAGGGCTTATAGCAGTTTGGGATCCACTACAGCCCGTTCCTTACCACAAACCTTCCCAGCACTATCGTGCAATTTACTTTATTGTACTCACAACACTTTGCCTTACTACATCATGGCTTGGTTTCCATGGCTCCCTTCTAAACAGGGCACTGCATACAAGCAACTCTACACGCATGCGCACCTCCGCTGTGTAGCAGACACTACACTGCCACATATGCGAGTGCTGCCAGGCACTTAGTGTGGGTCTCGAGAAGCCCGATCGCAGCGATTAGCATTCTATGCTCCTTCACAGCCACCACAGAGAGGTAAGGCGATGAACCCCATGCGGCACCCGACCCCCCCACCCATGAACTACCTCCCACCCGTCTCCCCTGCAGAGCGCGACCTGAGCAACCATTCCTCACCGCTCAGTTCTCTCTGTCCCCCTCTTTTTTCTCCAGCGCCACACGGACAGAAGAGAACACAACACTTTGTTGGTTACAGGCGACTTCCACACAGAGCGCTCCGCGACTTCACCGCGTGTACTTAAACAGCGGGATAAAAAGGTACTCACCTCAGTGTTTCGCTTCAGTAATCCTACTGCCCCTGTGCTCGATATTTTGTGGTCTTCTCTTTTTCCATCCATGAGAAGCAGTATGATGGTGCCTTGGGCTGCGCTTTTTTACAATATTACTATGTTTTTCCCAACAGAGCCCATCGAACCACAGGGACAACAGTCCGTTATCCAAAAGGGCACCCTTGCTCCATTTACCCAGCGGTGACAACCCTTACCCAGCTATAGAGGTGCTTCAGTAGCCCCTAAACTTCTACAGAAACAGCTCCACGTTCAATGGTATTCGCACAAGGTCAGTGGTACTTACTTTTGGAAGAGACGCCTTCCTCAGCTTCTTTTGAAGCTACACCCATGCTCCCAGTGCCTACTCTCTGGGTCTCTTCTTTTTAAACTTCACCATAGCTTACTCGCGTGTTCTTCCACTAGCGAGACAAGATCCAAGTCCCAGAAGAAGGCCCCCTTCCCTGTAGCCGAAACGTCCACAGCACATCTAGGGATTTCCAGCCTGACGCAGACCCAGGATTGGTCACTTTTGCCTGCAGCCCGACCTATATTAGGTCACAGATGAGGACACACATATGGACTCACTATTGATGTTGCACCAATTCTCCTTTCTTCTCTTTTCATACATGTTTAACAATTGCGACAATGTGTTTTTGTAGTATTTTCTGTATTAAACAATGCACATCAGTACCGTTTTTGGAACTTATTGACGGTACCTTGCACTGTCCATTTTTGTACTTTCATTCTGTGTTTTTTGCACAAATATGTTGAGTTTAGCACATGTTAAATTGGTAAATATGAAATAATTAGAACCATAACGTTTCACTGTATGTAATTAGTAAACATGAACAAAATTAATGGTACAGCCAATAAAAAAGAGGGCTGCCTTGATATATACAAGTTGTAGCTTACTTTATTTGCATATGACTTTATGAACCTAGAATTGGGCCTTGGATGGGTTGAAAGGGCCGATCAATTCAAGCCAACATTGCTGAGTAATGAATGGGAGAAAGAACTTTTAAAAAAATCCATTTAAAATGTTGCATCCAATAATACAGATGGTTTACCAATAGTCAAACAATCTGCTAATGTAAAACAATTCCACTAAAAAAACAGAATCAAATAAAAATAGGTCAAAGCAGGTTCCAATCCATGCAACACTGCTGCGGGTGTTAGAATGCCTGCTGCACAGCTATGCCTGTACACCAGTGAACTAGCTCAAGAGGTTCATGGGCCGGCTGCTGTATTTTGTGTTTCACAGGCAGGTCGCATTCTCTGGACATGAAAGGACATGATGGACTAAGCCTTGTTTAAATAAAACAACGGTTTTGATTCTAGAATCCCTCTGCGGTGATCATATTTTGGCGTACAGCGCTCATATGAGAAAATGGGGGGAACTGTAATAGTAGACTGAATCAGCCACTAGAGGGCGCACATCGTCAAACATTTAGACGTAAGTCGCTCTGACAATAACTTAAGAAGAAGGTCATGTGTTGATGTGTCTAAGTGCTTTCAGGCACTAAGGATGCGCCCTTGCCTTGCAGAGGCAGCACGTGGGAGAGGAGGGGGATTGTGCCCATGGTGGCGCACCAGCAGGGCCCACCTCAAGGGTAAATTACAAACCCAGCCCAGCCTAGGGTTCCCACCTATGCCCTGATATCGTGGCATTATACGAATAGTGTCTACGCACTAGGCCATACAGACAAAACGTGGCCACTGAAGTCAACTACACACAAGGAACATGGGGATGTTCAAGCACTCCACGTCCGGGCACATGCCTGGGACTGCATAGGAACCAGGAGCCACAGAAGGGACCTGCTGGCACACCAATGATCAGTAGGGACGTTGACCATGAGGTAACATGTAGACCGCTTGCTGCATGGATTCTTGGCCCTGATGCAGCAAGTGATAGCACTACCCGGCGGTACTCATTTCATCAACCCCAGAAAGATGAAAAGCTTGGATTCCTGATTCCTCTGCTGGGATTCTGTCCATGGCAGGAAAGTTACATACAATCAAATGTCCCCTGTGAGAATGGGTGGCAAACATGCTGACCATTCTTTTAAGGTTTCCCCCACAAAAGTATTCTCCCCCTGAAAACCAGGAAGCCCACTGCTGCCAGAACGTTGATTGTCATGAAGGCATGTACTTCAGAAGGCCCTGAAAAAAGGAGTTCTTAAGACTGGAGCCTTTGCGTGAGAGGCCTCAACAAAGAAGTGAAGAGCACAAACACGGGGTTACAACTCGCATCTGGTCAGATTCTCAGACAATCTAGTTTTCAGGACAACACTTCCCAGAACGCAAAGAAAAAAACAACACCTGGATGAGTATCTCCTGATTGAGCCAGTCCAGGACTGAAATCCCTGCACTGGCTCCCAGTGGCTGCGAGGATTAAGTTCAAAACCCTCTGCATCGTCCACAAGGCCTTCTGGGGCCAAGGGCCTCAATACCTTCAACTCTCTCTTCCTAAATATCTCCCCTCTCAAGCTCAGGGTCAGTCGCTTCTCCAAGCAACGAGTTGGTGGTAGATCTCTTTCTTCAGCTGGACCCTCCCTCTGGAACAGCCTCCCTGCCCCCCTGAAACTTGAGGAGAACCATCTCCGGTTCCGGAAGCACCTCAAAACCAGTGGTGGAAGTGTACGAAAATAAGTACTGGAGCTATGTTCCCTACTGGCGTGCACTGCTCCCCACAAACCCCATCGCCATGCCCCCTCCCATGCACAATACAAACCCCAAAACACATTTGCATGGTGTTTAAGAGAACGTCCACTGCAGTGCACTGAAAGTGCAAGTTTCAACTACTTCCTACCCTATTATTTTAAAACAAAACCATTCCGGAACGGTTTCTTTTTAAAATAAAAGTATAGGAACGGTAAAACTTAATTAAAAGAAGTAGAGGAGGACCGCTCCCGACCGCTCCTGCCCACTTCAACCACTGCTCAAACCCTTTCTCTTTGCCTCTGCTTTTTCTCCTCCTCTCCCCTGCTGATTTCCTTGCTTATACTGAAACTGCACTGGCTTACCTGGCCACCCTCTGATCTGGAGCCCAGGCCCCCCCGCCAGTCGCACACCTGCACTGCCCTCCCGGATAACCTACCACTTGGGGACTGTTCTCTGTATCCCTACAGTCCTAGCACTTGACACCTGATGCCTGCACTTACCCTTCTCCCTTGCACTTGCCACCTGTTAGCCATTCTTTACTTTGTTATTTATTATTATCCCATGTATGGCACTGTCCCCTTCCCCCCTGCCCCACTGTACTTCCCCTTCCCATGCACTTGCATGATCTGAATGACACTTGGCCTAGTAGGATCGTTGCCTGTCTTACCTCTGTTCCACCTCCCTTGCCTCGTCGCGCCTTGAAACACTTGTGTATAGGCGCGTTATAAATGCCAGATCATATCATATCATATCATGGGTCATGTTGGCATGTTAGTTCGACCTTCCCTCAATAAATGATACCAAAGCAGCACTGTCGTACCTACTGCTCTGCAGTAGTCGCATGGTGTCCTGCAGTGCACCACAAAGCGCCTAAATAAGGCTTCTAAATAAATTACCCATGGAGCATTTTATTTTTATTATAGCTTGTCATAGATTTTTCAGACACAATGCATACTTGATGACAACTAGCAAACTATCTCAGTGACCAAGTGTCAACAACATATTCAGGAAGTAAACACAACGCTCTTTTTGTTGTTGCATGCAGGGTGTGACGTGCCAGTCACGAATGGCGCATGCGCGAGCCTTGTTTGGGCTACGCGCATGCGTGTTTGAATAAATCACGCCCGTGCGGACAGTTGCCGCCGGGACGCGGAAGGGCACACAGCACGTCCCGTGTCTTCTTGTGTGCCTGCGTGTATGCAAGCGTGAATGAGGTGCGGCCCGAGGCACGGGCGCACACATAACATCTGGCGACGAAGCGGGATGCAAGCAGAGCGTTTATTGACACAACACTGCGTGTCAATCTTCGTAACGTTACACGTTGCGTATCACGAACCCGGCGCGAGCAGAGCGGATGTGTTTTCACACATGCTATGAGGCAGTAGCGTCCTGAAAAGGTGCTTGTGCGCTGCTCATACTGGAAAGAAGCTGCACTAAAACAATTTTTGGAACTTCGGCAGTCTTCATCATCCAAGAGGACTGCACATGAACCAGTGCCCACCACACAAGGGGTGACTGGAACGAAACACAAGCATAGGGGAAGGCCCTCAACAACTGGAAGGTTCCACGGTTGCGCAGTGACCCAAGGTACGTCTACTGTCCATCCAAGTCAGGTTTGCGGCCTCTGAACCACCAGGAGGTGCCTGTGCGACCTGTGAACATGACGGAAAGTGACGGTGAAGCAGAAACAACGAGAGTGGTAGTAAGGAGAAAACAGGGGGCTTTGTTACCCATGCAAGAATTTGACACGTCGGGTCCCCTCTCGAAATTGGGCCCAAGATGGTTGTTGTGGATAAAAAAATTGGACATGTACTTTACTGCAACTGGGGAAACCGACGACGACGCAAAGAGGGCCACTCTCCTGTGCTCTGCGGGCATGGACGTTCTGCGCATTTATGAGTCCCTTAACCTGCAGGTAGTCACCTATGACGCTGTCAAGACTGCCTTAGAGAATCATTTCATTCCGTTGTCCAATGTAGACTATGAGAGATTTCTGTTTTGTGGTGAAAAACAGCGGGAAGAGGAGTCACTTGACCAGTTCTGCGCTCACCTGCAACAAATGGCCACAACGTGTCGATGGGACAACGATGAGTCGATTATCAGAAATCAGGTCATCCAAGGCTGTGGCTCAGGCAAGCTACGTAGGCAAGTGTTGAGGGAGCCTGGTTGGACTCTGCAACAGATCTTGGACAGTGGAAGGACCTATGAACTGGCAGAATCGAGGGGTGCTAAAATGGACGCGGCGGTGCGTCTGGGAAAGTCAGAAGAAGCGTTTGCAGTTGGAAAACAGTTGACGTCGAAAGCCAAGTGGGACCAGAAACGCCAGGAAGCTGGTCCGCTGCAAGGGGCGGCATCTATTTGCCAATACTGTGGATATGACTTGCCGCACTCTGAAGAGTGTCCTTCCAAATCGAGATCCTGTGGCAGATGCAACGGACCCGGACACTATGCCCGGATGTGTCACGCTCCCGCTCCAGTGTTTGTACACAGGGGCCCGGCCAGGGCACGTGGTGGTGGTTCAAGGGGGCAGAGGAGCATTGCGGCATTAGAACAGGAGATGCAGAGGCTTAATATGGCCGAGGAGGAGGAAGATGAAGAAGATGAAGTGTTCTTCATTTCGAACATAGCCACAGGGGCGAGAAAAAAGAGACAGCCCAAATGTGTCGTGGATATTCAGGGGGTGCCGACACACGTGCTGATAGACACGGGGGCCTCAGTGTGCGTGCTTGCCTCTGATCATTACCAGTCAATCCCGGGACCACCGGCGCTGGATGCTTCGACGGCGAAAATGTTCACGTTTGTTGGAGATACACCACTCCCCATCAAGGGCGTTTTTGTTGCGCCTGTGTCCAAGGGCGGCAAGACCATAAAAGCCCGATTTTTCGTCACAGACATGAGCCCTCACTCTCTGCTCAGCCGTGCGGCATCAGAGGCCCTGGACCTAGTGCATTTGGCATGGGAGGTCTACCAAGTGGACATCGACCAGCTGCTGGACAGGTTCTCAGGCATTTTTAAAGGAGTGGGAAAGTTGAAGGCTCGCCCGGTGCGCCTGCACATTGACGACACCATCAGGCCTACGGCTCTCAAGCATCGACGGATCCCGTTTCACCTCCGAGAGAAGGTGGAGGAGGAGCTACGCTCACTTGTTCAGATGGACATTATTGAAAGGGTGGAAGGCCCGACACCCTGGGTTTCACCCATCGTGGTCGCCCACAAGCCAAAACAGCCTGGAGCGGTGCACATCTGCATAGATATGTGCCTCCCCAATGCGCCATTACGAGGTAGGGACACATTACGCCCACTCTTGATGATATCATATGAGAACTGCAGGGCGCAAGAGTTTTCTCGAAGTTAGATCTACGGGCGGGCTATCATCAGCTTGAGCTCCACCCAGACTCAAGATTTATCACGACCTTTATGACGCATGAGGGCCTCTATCAGTTCAAGTGCCTGAGCTTCTGCATTTCATCTGCTGCCGAAGTCTTCCAGAACACCATCAGGGGGGCGCTGGCAGGTCTCAAAGGCATTTTGAATATGAGTGATGACATTTTAGTGTTTGCCGAATCTGAGACAGAGCACATGAAGAGACTGGAGTGCACACTGAAGAGGTTGAACGATTTGGGACTTACACTACACCGTGAAAAATGTGAGTTTTTCAAAGATAGGATCGGGTTTTTTGGTTTCATCTTTCAGGCCAGCGGTGTGTCGCCCGATCCGCCTAAGATCAAGGACATTCGAGAGGCCGCAGCACCCCAATTCCCCACGGAGGTGAGGAGCTTCTTGGGGATGGTGAACTAATGTGGGCGCTTCATTAAGGGTTTGGCCTCCTTGTCGGAACCCCTCAGGGCGTTGACCAGGAATGATGCCGTATGGATGTGGGAAAGGAAAGAACAGGAGGCATTTCCGGTCCTCAAGAATGCCCTATCCAATGGGGACACCATGGCGTACTTTAACCCTTCGGTGGAATCTGAGATCGTTGTTGATGCCAGTCCCGTGGGTGTTGGGGCGGTGCTGCTGCAGCCAGAAAAGAGAGGGGAAATGCGACCCATCGCTTACGTGAGCAAGGCGCTTTCGGACACGGACAAGCGATACTCGCAAATTGAAAGAGAGGCTCTGGCCATTCTATGGGGCTGTCGCCATTTTCGCTTCTACATCCTGGGTAAGCCTGTCATGGTCGTGACCGACCATAAGCCTTTGCTGCCCATCCTGGCGTGCGTGTAATCGAAGCCGCCGCACAGAATTGAGCGATGGATGTTGGTCCTGATGGAATACGGGGTTCGACTCGTGTACAGCTTGGGGACCAATAACCCGGCGGACTATCTATCACGACACCCCAGCACTGGGAGTGTGGAAAAGAACGAGGAGGTGTCTGACTGTCAAGGGCTACTCTGTCACGTGGTGGAGGGTGCGTTACTGGTGGCGCTGTCGAGACTCGCCATAGCGACTGAATCGTCCAAGGATGAGGTGTTCCACATCATCAAGGCGGCAGTGAGAAGTGGCGACTGGAGAGAGCTACTGCGGAATAACTCCAGGCGGCAGGCAGATGCCCAAAAGGAACTTCAGGCACTCTGGAGGGTAAGGGATGAGCTGTCCATTTCTGATGACGGATTACTGCTGAGAGGGAGGCAAATCGTGATCCCACAGGCACTAAGGAATCGTGTCCTGGAGTTAGCACACATTGGACATCAAGGGGTTGTTAAGACCAAAGTGAGGCTCCGACCCAAGGTATGGTTCCCTGATCTGGAAGGGATGGTCGAGCGTTTTGTGAGAAGGTGTTTGCCATGTCAAGCAGCAACTCCAGGGGACAAGGCTCCACCGATCAGCTCCATGGAACGGAGCGAAAAGCCCTGGGGAACTGTCCATATGGATTTTGGATCGACAGGTCGGGGCATGTATTTCTTAGAGGCGGTAGACCAATGGTCAAGGTATCCTGAGGTGGAGGTGGTGGAATCCACAGCAACGGAGTATACCACTAGAGCCCTAGACAAAATGTTTGCGACACATGGGTTCCCGGAAATACTATGCTCCGACAATGGACCTCCGTTTACCGGCAGTCAGTTCGCCCAATACCTCAAGGAAAGGGGCATCCATCACCGCAGAGTATCACCTCTGTGGCCTCGCGCTAATGGGGAAGCCGAAAGGCTAATGCGTACGTTGAACAAAGTGCTAAGGATATCCGCGAATGGGGGTGAGGACCTCCCGACGAAGCTCGTGGAATTCCTAAGAGAACACCGGACCACCCCCCACTAGTCAACAGGGGTTGCTCCCGCTGAAGCGCTGTTTGGACGCTGTCCCCGTGGCATGATACCGGAAATGGAGGGCCGAGGACCAGGGGTCATCGACAACGAGAAAGTAAGAGAGGAGCGCGCCGTACGTAATCAGAGAGAGAGTGAGAGAAGAGGTCTACAAGACAAAGAAGTGTGTGTAGGTGATTCAGTGTTAGTCCGGAACCGTCACCCAGAGGGTAAACTGTCTTTGCCATATGAGTCTCACCTGTGGACGGTCACGCACGTGAAAGGGACCATGGTGACGGCGGCCTGTGAACGTGGCACTGTCACCCGCAACAGATCGTTTTTCAAAAAAGTGGATACTTCATTGGAGACTCTTGATCCGAGGGAGAGCCCCTACCCAGAAGCGATCCCAGAGGGTCCAGCCGAGGACGCCCCCAGGGTGGCCGTCCCATCTGGAGACAGTCCCAGCGGAACTACGCCAAGCACCTCAAGATATCCAGTGCGAAGAGACTGCAGACTGCCTGCTCACCTCAAGGACTACGTCCTGGACTCGGGAGACTGAGCCGAGGTCACAGCAGACTTCTAACTGGTTCGGTTAATCGTTTTGTGTTCGCAGTTTGCACTGTTGTTGTAGCATAATGTTTGTTGTGTTTTTCGTTAAAGAAAAAAAGGGATGTGACGTGCCAGTCACGAATGGCGAATGCGCGAGCCTCGTTTGGGCTACGCGCATGCGTGTTTGAATAAATCACACCCGTGCGGACAGTTGCCGCAGGGACGCGGAAGGGCACACAGCGCGTCTCGTGTCTTCTTGTGTGCCTGCATGTATGCAAGCGTGAGTGAGGTGCGGCCCGAGGCACAGGCGCACACATTTCACAGCGGTGGACGGGGGAACGACAATGTGGCCTTCTAAAGAACATTTTGAAAAATGGGTCCAAATAGGACATTTTAAAGCATATTTGCCAGCAAAACGGGCACATAACATTTGTTAAGAGAGAGGAATAGCATACTGGAAGCTTTACAGCAAATTCTTACTTCAAAGGGCTGTGGGGGTGGGGAGAGATGGATGGAGTGGGGTGCCTTACAGAAGCCAGAGGACTAAACATCCAGGGTAGGCCCGCGCTGCAGAAGCCGCTCAGGGAATCGGCAGGGTTCGCCTTAGGCCAGTGCACTGCAGGCTGCACGTGTTTACTTACAGGCTGTAATGAAGGGTCCCGCTTGCCTGTGACAGCGCGAGGGCGGTTCGGCGGGAATGGCGCACTTTGTAAAAGAGAGAGATTCCTCGTTTATTGTGGTATGTCCTCCCTACTGCTGCTTCCACGGGATTAAGGTTACTGCATAGCTCAGTCCCAGCGTGAAGCTGGGGCCAGGTTGCTTAACAAAAAGCAATGCGTGTGGTGAAGCTGAGCCATTCTGACAAGCGTGCTGGTCTGTGACCTCCTGAGCTGAACTTTAGCTCCTGTTCATGAAAGCTAGTTCTTATCCTATTTGGCTAATACTCCCAGGGTCTTTCTCGTGCAGATTTTGGTTGCAAACATTCATGGTCTTTGAAATTCCCTTCAACCTGTCAGGTGGCTGGCAACATGCCCAGGATGCAGTGTCGCCAGCAAACCGCGTGTCGCGCTGTAGGCTTTCGTTTGGCAAGATAATGTCTTCCGGTATTAGTTGTGTTGGCTTGCTCCAGTTTATCGTGTCGGACTACACTGCCAGATTCTGAAGGAAAGGGGCTTGAAATGCAGTTTCTCGGCGGGCAACTAAGTGGCATATGGTCGCTTAATGCTTGCATGTCTGTTTCCAGTTTATGGTCTGGAATCAGAATACCCATGAGACAGACACTACAAAACATTTCAAAAAGCGAGAGAGAAAGAGAAACAGAGAAAGGAAAGGGAGAGAGAGAGAGAAATAATATCTTGCACATTCGCACTCGGGATCACTCTCTGAAGTGCCAAGCTCTTCCTGCCCGCAAACCAGTCATAGTTTTCGATGTGACACCTACACTGTGCTGCTTCAGTATGCCCACCCATAGCAGCCGGGCTCTTCTTAGTTCGCTTATAAAGCAGCAAAGAGAAAATAACAACAGGGGGTGAGACCCACTTAATTCTCGTTTCCCCACTTCTTTCAAAGCAGGCGGGCTCCCCAGGTGGGTCGGCTCTTTCTCCATCATTACATAATTTCCCCTTATTTTCTGCGCCGATTCCTAACCCGGGTGGTCCAAGGGGCCTCTGATTTTGGGCCTGGATGGATCAATAGAGTTGGAACTAGCATTGTTCTACGCTGGGCCACCAGGCATTGTCCTTTATGAGTTTTCCTTCCCTTCCTGGTGTTTAGGTCGTGGGCTGGTGTAGCGATATAGATGTTTGGAGTAGGCCCCCTGTAACGGTTTATTACACGGCACACGCCTGCCAGGGAACTCCTTTCCCTACAATGAATGTGGCGCACAATAAAACACTTTTTATTTTTAGTATACTACGGATTCTTTTTGAGTAGGCTTCCAACCCATCTCGCACCCAACCTCCACAATTGTTGTCAATTAATACTTTATTAATGTTTTATTTCATTATCAAATCAGAACAAATAGATGACAGCAGCCACTAATGTGGTGGCAACACAAGTGCACATACTTCTAGAAAGTAACCAGGTTAAGAGATACCGTGATGCCACTCCTATTTTGTTTTATGAAAAGCACTACAAAACAATTTCACTCAAATGATTGCAGGAAGGTTAAGCACTCTGCCCTGTGACACTCCACCCCCCCAAACAACAAATGGATTGGATCCCTTTGAATGAAGGCAGTGGCAGGGGTAAGAATAAAATGAACAAATAGGTTTGGGGGTGGTTCCCACCAACACAAAATGGGGAACCAGTAAAGAGGTGGACATTTCGTTTGGAGTACAATGGACAAATGGGTTGTCAATGAATTAATACTACTGCTGTGGGACAGCACACATGGGAACTTCATGCTGCTTACACAAAAAGGCATATAGGACTTCAAAACAGACTAGCTAGCACACGTCTAAAATTTGATTTTAATATAGGCACAACATGAAACAAATAAAAAAATAAAAAAAACAGGGAATGCAATTCAAAATCCGTGATCAGGGTACACTAGGGTTAGAGATATAAAGTAGGAAAAACGGATTCAAACAGGTGAAGTGACATTTTTAGAAAAACAAACATGGAAATCACCCTAATTTTTGCTGGGGCTGGAAATGACAGGCAAGCTCTAAGCCATTAAAAACGAAAGCAATTCAATTCAAAATCAGTGCTCAGAATATGATTGGGGAAGGGGAATACTCTAGGAAAAATGCTTTTTCAAAGGTGAAATGAAATTATTAGAAAAACGCAAATGCAAATCACACTAATTTTACTGGGGCTGAAAATGATAGGCATGCTTCCAACAAGGAGAAAGGCACATAGGAACCATGGTCTTCAGTGAAAATAACAGGGGCAACTAACAGCTAGGCTTTGGGCAAAGAGATTACTCCCAATAGGAACACCGGTTTGGGTTTAATAGGACAGATGCAAATAGGAATGACACTGGCAAATGAACATTCGCTTAGCAGGGCATAATTTAGACACAGGAACAAATTCGGTTTTTAGCTCACAAGGGGATTTATTCTTTTGGGCAACACTTTAATGACTATAACAATTAACACCAACACTGGGAAAAAAGATTGTTAGTTTCCTGTGAAATTCAATGGAGGTATTAATTGATGTACTTACAAAAATACTAAGGATTTACATAGACCAATGAGGTGTTTTTCAATGGGGATATGCTAACATACTAACATACACAGGCAAACAAGAGATTCTTCTATTGGGAGATGGCTGAACTACATTGGTTATTTGGGGTTTTCAATGGGGAAATATTGGTAGCACTGCTACAAAAATGAAGGGATTATGCAATTTAGGGCTGTGGCGATTGCTACTTACATAGCAAGCCTTTGTTTAAGTTTCAGGAAAGCCAGCTGTATCTCCGGACACTCTGGTAAGAAAGAGCAGGGGGTCTGGGTACTCCACTCACAAAGATGGCAAGTTTCAGCAGCCTTCTCTCCGTCCTCCTTTTCTGTCTCCCTGTTTTTTTGTGGGTCTCTTTCCTGAGTCCTACTACAGTCTCCCTTATATAGCAGCAATGACATCACTCATTTTACAATCTAGGGGAAGTAGCCTGTAATAATCCCTGCCACAAGGATTGGACAGTTACCCTCTCTCTCTCTCCGCCCCCAGTCAGGAATTATATTTTGGAGTACCATCTGCCTTTTCCCATTTATCACCATCCTTTGTTCTCATTTCAACTTTTTGGCAAAAACTAGTTATGTATCATAACTTCATAATTGTACTAGCAACTGCCATATGAAACATATATTCTGTTGTAGAGGATTAGGGGGAATTAGATAAACCAACCGCCAAATCTGTAGGATGTAGAATGGCCATGTGTCACATTTTTGTCATTTTCATAAAATGTACAACAGTTATAAATATGTAAGTTATGAAGCATATTCCTAATTTCACTTTCCATCTTTTCCCCAACTCTCACAATTGTCACACGTTCGATCAGCCAGAAACCTAGTCTAGTTGGCCATTACACTTCCCAGAGACACAGGTAGATGCATTTTATACCCTCAAAGCCTCCTAGAAATTACATGAAAAATAACATAGAAATGAAATCAATCCAAAGTCTGACTGCTGCACAAAATGCCTAAAATGAAAATAGTCTTTTAAATTAATTGGGAGTGTTTGTCAGCAAATGGGAGGGCCAGCTTCATCCCCCACAGCCATCTGTCTCCCTGGGCTTGCCTGTGACCAGAGTCTTTTTATGAGTCTCTTTGAAGCCAGTGTGGGCTCTTTTAAAGTGGGTGCAACAAGGACTCACACCTTTTTGTCATGCTTCAGCAAGGAATGACTTTTCCTTGAAGTCCCTTCTATAATTGCCTTCAGGGCTAGCCGGTATGGGGAACAGTGGGCTTTTAACACCTTCAGCAGCAGATTCTATTGCAGGGCGTCATTAGATGGGAGATTTAACATCCAGGGCTGGAAGTAGGGCTTTTTATTGTGAAGTTTTGACCTCAGCCAGAACAGGTTTTTCCTGAAGTACCTGTCTTTTCACATGTTACTGGAGTTTTGGGGGTGAAACATAATATACATTTGCCATTTGTCAACCCACACATCATGTTTTGCTTTCCTGACATTTTTCTGTGAGCAGTGATATCTTTTTTAATTGTGGCTTTTTAAAGCCGGTTTTATTTGCAAACACATGTTCAGGTCGTTTTTGCTTTTAATGTTTAAAAATTCTGTTTTCCATGTCATAGGATTCTTTGATTCCTCCTTGGGTGAATTAAACTGATGCTGGTCCATTGATAATTATAAGTAGGCCCCTTTCCACACAGTTCTCAAACTTTACATGAAACAAAAGAAAAGGCCGGCCGTTTTTGGTATAATGTTTAAATGCCTGCCATTCATGTTTAGTTTAGTTTAGTTAGTTTATTTATAGAGCGCGACCGAACCCTCGGGTAGCTGGGCGCATAATCATATGGACAGCATAGTTACATATCCTTGCGCACAGCAGGAAAAGGACATACATTCAATGGTGCAGACATATGGTGAAGTAAAAAATAAGCAAAAAATACAATAGAAAATGGCGGACCTGGTTACCTGGTGATCTGTTTCAAGGTATAGTTAAGACCTAGGATGCGTGAGTAAGTGGCACAGTGTTAGGCAGAGAGCCAGGATTTCACCATGGCTCTGAATGGCTAGAAGGAAGCTTCTGATCTGATTGCAAGAGGGAGGGTGTTCCAACATTGAGCTGCAAGAACCGGGAAGCTGGAACCTCCTGCTGTTTTTAGATTGCATTTAGGGACCTTGAGTTGGTGCAAGTAGGGTGTTCTGGTGGGTCTAGAAGTGCTGTGTCTGGCGAATTTGTCGGAAAGGTATCGCGGGGCAGTCAGTGACAGGCACTTGTGTGTAATGACAAGAGTTCTTAGCTTGATTTTGTCTCGAATTGGGAGCCAGTGGATATCGTTGCTAGCCGTGGAGATGTGTGCCTTGCGCGGGAGGTTAAGAGTGCATCTTAAGGCATTGTTTTGGAGGATCTGGAGTCTGTCTAGAATCGTGGTGGTAGTGCCTAGGAAGAGTGTATTACAATAGTCTAATTTAGACAAAATCAATGCTCTGGATAATGTGAGGCAGCTGGAGGATGATAGAAAAGGTCTACAGGCATTGATAAGTTTGTTGGTGTATGTGGTAGATGAGATGGTGGCATTTATTTGTTTTTTCAACGATAGGGTGGAGTCGCGGTACACGCCTAATGTTTTGACCTCTTTGGAGACTTTTATGATGTTGCCATCAATGGTGAAGGATTTGTACCTCGAATCTAATTTATTGAGGCGGGTCTGGGAGCCTACGATAAGCAGTTCTGTTTTATCGTCATTAAGGCAGAGACTGTGTGTGCCATCCAGGCTTGGATTTCTAGGTAGATTTTGTTAAGCTTTGCAACATCTTCTTTGTAGCAGCCAGTGAGTGTGAAGAGGACCTGGGTCTCATCTGCATAATTAGTGTAGCTGACATCCAGTTCGTCAAGATGGTCGAATAGAAGCTTTGTGAAGATGTTGTAGAGTGTGGGAGGGATGCAGGAACCTTGGGGAACTCTTCATTGGATTGGGATAGGGTCAGCAGCCGCTGAGGGGGCGAAGACCCTAGTCGATGTGTCAGACAGAAATGACTGAATCCAATTGTTGGCATTCTGTGAGAATGCAGCAGCCGAGGAAAGGTGTTGTGTAAGGATCTGGTGGTCAACCAGGTCTAAGGCCGCAGAGAGATCCAACAGGAGCAGGATGGCCAAGTTACCCTTGTCTTTGGCTTCATCCGTTTGGATTTTTAGATCCAGGAGAGCGGTTTCGGTCCCGTGCCTGGGTCTAAAGCCGGATTGTCGCAGGCCTAAGAGGTTATTGTCTTCCAAATGTTGCTGTATTTGGAGGTAGGCGACTCTGTCTAGTATTTTGAGGAGGAAAGGGTTGGCGATGGGTCTGTAATTCATAGGGGTATTAGGATCTAGGTTGGGCTTTTTGAGTAGGGGGAGGACCCACGCTTCTTTGAGGTTATTAGGGACTACTGAGTTCTTGAAAGAAGAATTGATCAGTGAGGTGATGAGGGGAGCTAGATCTTTGTCTCCATCTTTGATGACAGAGCCGGGACATAAGTCACCTTTACAATTGGATGGTTTAAGGCTAGCGATTATCTTAACTACTTCCTCTTCAGTGACTGAGGAGAAATGGAAAGGGGGCAGTTGGGAGTGGTGTGGTCATTTTTGCTGTTGAGGGTATCTTTGGCGACAAGGTTGGCTTTTTTGGCTTCTATCTTAGCTTGAAGAAGGGCAATTTTGTTGGAGAGAGCTAGTTGGATATTATTTCACCATGCCTTGTCCTTAGTGCAGTCCTCTGAGGGTGGCAGTGGCGATTCAAGTTCTCTTAGTATGGAGAATAATTATTTCGTGCCAGATTTGGGGTTGTGTATTCTTGTGTTATAGATCTCTTTTTTGGCGTTTAAGATAGCAGATTTGTAGGTAGAGGCAGCTGTAGTGAGGTTGTCTTTAGTGGATGGAGATGGAGCTTTTCTCCATCTGGTTTCCGCAGTTCTTTTAAGGTTGCAGAGATCTTTTAGTTCTGCTGAGAACCATTTGTTAGTGTGGGCAATGGGTTTGGCTTTACGTTGTTTGAGTGTAGCTATCTGGTTGAGTGCTAGTTCCAACGTATTGTTGTAGAGATCTACCAGAGTGGACGGGTTGTCATTCTGAGTGGGAAGGTTGGCTTTAGAGATGGGCATGAGAAGTGGTCTAAGGATTTCCATAGTGATGCTACAATTGTTTCTTGAAATTATTTGTGACGTCCTGGGAGGTGGTGTCGTATCGGGTGCAGTTCTGGGTAGAGAGAAGGTGATAAGCTGGTCTGTCCAAGCACAGGGTGTGATGTCTGTCAGAGATAGATTGCAGTTGGCATCTGCTAGCCAGTCTAAGGATCTTCCTTTAGTGTGAGTAGGTTTGTTAATCTGTTGGGTGAGGCCCAGGTGGGTGATTGTGTCATTAAGGGAGGCGGCGTGATTGTCGTTGGGGTCATTGAGTCCCAGGTTGAAATCACCCATGATGATTTGTGATTTAGGTTTGGTGTTCGTGGTGAGTAGAAGAGAGATATCCTCTTCAAAGGTGGATAGGGCGCCTGGAGGTCTGTATATAATATGTAGGAGGATGGTTTGGGTGTCCGATAATGAAAGTTTGATGGACAGGAGTTCGGCTGAGGGTAAGGTAGTTTTGGTTGCTTCTCTGATGTTTAGGTTAGATTTAGCAATAATTGCCACACCTCCTCCTATTTCGTTTTTTCTGTCAGCACGGATGATGTTGTAATTCTCAGGGATAGCTATGGAAAGAGTAGGGCCAGCTGCTAGGTGGAGCCACGTCTCCGTGTTAGCGATAAAGTCGAGGTGGTTAGCAGAGATGATGTCTGCAACATCGGTGATATGGGCTACCAAGGAGCGGGTGTTGATGAGAGCACCTTTAATGGGTATGGAAGTAGGGTTGGCTTTCATAGGTGGTGGTGTGTGAGGTGTTGTGGGGTTTTGGCTCAATGTGGAGTTGCTATGTGGCGCCTGATGCATATGGTTCTTAGTCAGGTTGGTGCTTGTTCTGATGGATTTGTGACTAAGGGTGGTGCTGAGGCTAAGTCTAGCGTTTCTATGCATGATGGACGGAGCTGTATTCAGGATGGTGGTAGTGGGTGGGGAGAGGTGAGAGCCTAGTCGTGTGTTTCTGATGTGTGTAGGACATGGTGTGACGGGTGTGGGTGGGTGAGCGAATCTGTTTATCCATTCCATCGGGGATAGGAGGTCTGAATAGAGTGGAGTGGTCGTGCTGGTACTGTCTGGGGAGCAACATTGTGGAGTAACGCGAGGAGCGTTGCCATAGTCAGGGTGGCGCCTCTTAGAGTGGCCATCATGGGAAGTTAGGCTCCCGGTAGTAGTGGCAGAGGGTTGAGACAGCGGATTAGAGGGTTGTCAGAATGTAAGGCGTGAGCATTAGGTATATATTTTAACACAGGCAACACTGGGCCGCTAAGGTCAGAGGCAGAAAAGCAGTGTAGGCATTCAATAAATGATTAACACAGGCAACACTGGGCCGCTAAGGGCAGAGGCAAAAAAGCAGTGTGGGCATTTCATGAATGACTAACACAGGCAACACTGGGCCGCTAAGGGCAGAGGCAGAAAAGCAGTGTAGGCATTCAATAAATGATTAACACAGGCAACACTGGGCCGCTAAGGGCAGTGTAGGCATTCAATAGATGACTAACACAGGCAACACTGGGCCGCTAAGGGCAGAGGCAGAAAAGCAGTGCAGGCATTCAATAAATGATTAACGCAGGCAACACTGTGACAGGGAAAGCAAAAGCCAGGCCGTTTTTGATTGCAGTGTTTAAATGCCTGCTATTCATGTGACAGGGACTTCTGTTTGGGACCTTTAAATGCACCCCACACCCTGTTCCAAATGGGTGCTTTCCTTTCTCTCTTTTGGGGTGCAAGGTATCCTTAAATATTCTCTGTCTTGTCTCCAGACTGCTGGCTCTACTGTGGTGCTGCCTCTCTGGAAGCTGCTGCCCTTAATGCTCGCTCCTCTGGTTACATCCTTGCTCAGCCAGAAGAGATAGGAGCCCTCCTGTTTCATTGTGATGCTTTTTTGTTCTGCTGATGACCTGCTTTGCTTGCTCTGCTTCATTACGTCAGCTTCTTGTTTTGCTGCTGGCTTGCGTTGTTTGCTGTGCTTCATTACGTCAGCTTCTTGTTCTGGTGCTGGCTTGCTTTGCTTGTGTTGGGGACAAATTCCCAGGTAGGCTTGAGGGCTATTAGGAGTTAGCAGACTCACACTCTTGGAGGGTCCAACACCTTCCCCCAAAAGGAACGCAGGTCCAGTCAGACAGCAAGTTCAAACTGCAGTTTATTACAGACAAAACCAACAGGGATCAGTACAAGGATAGAAGAAATCCGAGGACCAATCAACGTCTCCTGGCTCACAGGCCATTTTGTATCTGCAATACATCACAACCTGGGCCCCTCCCCAGCAAACCTATCGCCATTTGGGATTGGGTGCTGCGTAATAGTCCACCTATAATGGACCCTATACATGTTAGTCTACTGGCTCTCGTATGTCAGGTGGCTGGCCTGGTCCATCCCCAAATTGCTATCTCTAAACAATGTTGCAGTGTGAGGGTCTTACCATTGGTTCTTGCCCATTGCTACCCACCCCTAGGATACTGAACTGTGGTTGGCTGGGACCCGAAAATTATTCCCAGCTCTTGGTGTACCTTCACAAGGTAAAAGGAACGACTATGTGTCTGCATTGTAACTTGTGTGTGCCACCATAGTCTATGAGAGTTCCCGTTTACATCGTGCAACACTTGTCTCTCGTTCTAACAACTTTGTTGCAAGCTTCTGTCTGGCGGCGGGAGACTGACTCTCTTTCCCAGCTTCTGGTTTTGATTTATCATCTGAGTCGGGCGGGTCACATTTTCAGAGACTGTGATTTGGAGCTTCTGCAGCTCTGAATTACTCTGAATTAAGAGGAATTATTTGCATTTATTGTAGCTGGTGTTCCTGTCATTCAGGGAATGGAATGTCACTCGTAGCTAGTGGCCTTGACAGCTGACCCTGTCTCACACGTTGGCTCTCTTTTCAGCCTGGATTCATCTCAGTTCAGCTCTTGGTGAGGACTTGTGGCCTACTGTAATCTTCCTAAGCCATAACATGGCATCTACATGTTCGTGCTATTCAATATTCTCCATATGTTAATTATATGTGGTTCTGTTACGTCCCATAGGTGCTCCTGCAGTTGCATAGGGTTAATTGCTTATAAGCATCTGCAAGCTTACTCAGGATCTCTTGCTCCTTGTGGTTTCTGAATTGCTGCATTTAAGCTAATGACAGAATAATAAAAAGCAATGGCAGTTTGTATACGTATCTCTGCTCTAATTTATAGAACCGTTACACTTGTGTTCTTCATGTATTCAGGTGCATTTTTATGTCCTGCTGTGCTGCTGGCACGTGTGCTTCCTGCCTAGCGCTGTTATGTCTAGGGGTCTCTAACGACGTCAGTACATGGTTTCTTGGTGCTTTCATCTATATTGTCAATTGAGGTCTGCTTCGTCGCAGCCTGAGCCTCTTCATCCACTCTGGGCAAGGTGTGTACTGCTCCTAACCTGTAGGGCTGGCTGAGTGGGTACCTTTCGGCATACTGATCGAACATTGGAGCACTGGGAATCGGTTCGAAATAGTATGGGCGATCAAGGTTCTCCTGTTCTTCTTCCGTGTCATGTACCGTATGGGAGGCAGAGGAGGGGGTTAATTTGCCCATCCCTCTTCAGTTGCTCTGCTTCATTATGTCAGCTTTTTCTTTTGCTGTTGACTTGCTTTGAGATGGGTTGGCTTGGCTGGGGCAGCATCGTCACACTCTCTCTCCTCTGAGTTCTCTGAAGATGTGTTGTCATCTACTAAACATTCCTGAGTATCTATTGTTTACATAAATAAACACAACAGTCTTGCTCTCTCAGCCTATAAAAAAACCTTGTTTGTTGTAGACAGAAATACCTTTTTTGATTCTTGAACTAACAACATGACTACATAGATGGAATGATAGTTCTCATTGCTGTTAGTACGTGTTACTGAATTAATATTAGCACCCTGGAACAAACATTGGAATCTCAAGAGTCTACCGTGAGCCATGGTGCCTTTTTCCTCTTCCCCCAGTCTACACCTGTATTACCGGGGACATTGAAGCTTGCAGGCAACCAGTGATCTCCTCTTCCAGGAATCTGAGACTTCGTGTGAGTGGCACTTCTCAGAGTGAGGGCCTGGCCATCTCTGCACCCTGCCCTATTCAAGATGCTGAAATACCATTACCTGTTCCCCAATTGGAGTCATTAGGCCTCATTACGACCCAGGCGGTAAGTTACCGCCTGGGTCGTACCCTTACCACCATGGTGTAAACATAGTTTACACCATGGTGGATGGCGGATTTAGCGCCCCATTCCAAGGTGAGTGGGGCGGTAAATCCCCATTTCCCATTTTACCCTTCCCCATTCCCATTTTTGCCCCATAGGGCATAATGGGAATGGGGAAAGGCGCTAATTACGCCACCGTAAATTATGGTGGCGTAATTAGCACCAAGGTCCCTTTGCGGCATGGGTTTTAACGCCTGCAAAAAGCAGGCGTTAAAATCACCATCCCGCAAAGGGACCTTGGAATCAGGCGTTAAGGGTCAGCGCCGTTTACGGCGCCGTAAACCCCTTAACGCCTGGGTCCTAATGAGGGCCATTCTCTTTGACCCAGTGCTCTGCCCCTGTCATCAGTGGGGCGCTGGTGCTTGTGCTACAGTGTTCCCTGTTGTCGCTGCAACTCCATCTTCTGCCTCATTGCTCCATTGATCCCGTAATCCATAGAGAACCACAAACATGGTGACTATTAGCCATACACACATGCATATTTCTGTGCTCGAAGCCTCTCGCTTGTTTTCCCTTCTTCTCTTTCGGCCTCTAATGGAAGCAAATAGTGGCCGCTTAAGCATCTTACACTTTCAGTTCCTTCTCTGCAGTGGAAGCTCTTGTTGTGCAACCGGCCTATTCCTGGCATTCTTTGCTCTGCGATCCTGCCCACATTCTGTTCTGTACATCCTAAATACGTTGCATCCTGGCAATATGCCGTCTTGTACTGCTGCCCCTCTCGTCATCCTCCTGCAGGAAGATGTGCTGGTATCGTGTGATTGATCTATTCCCTCTTGCCATCTGGAAGGAGGTTGCCCCTACATGTCAGGGACATCAATTCACTAAAATGCCAGGGTTAGCCGAAGTTATATCGCGTGGCCTTTTCACACTGAACATGTCAGATTAGGTGCTCACATTTTATCTTTGACCCCAGACATTATAGGATGTGACATCACTGATCCTAAAACTAGGACAGATGTAAAATAATGTAACTAAAGTAAAAGTTACTAAATCAGGCACCAGTTTTTTTTCTTTTTTAAGTCATTTTTATTAAGCGTTTATGATGAACACATACAGAATATAGTGTTCAGCAAATAAGAACAGTTATAAGAATTGCCGGTCATATAATCCAAGATAAATATGCACATTGAGTTAACAATTAGAAGGCAACAAAGTAGTGTATCAAGGATAGAAGAAGTGCAAGAAAGAAAACATCCAATTGACGAAGTCGTTACAAATTAATTTGCAAAGCTGTAACATCAGAATTCATTGAAGCAATAGATGAGAAATATAAACTTTACAGGACTACAGGAACACAAAAGAAGAATGAACAGAAAGGACAATACAAGACACAAGAAGGTAGGGAAAAACAACGAAACTAAAACTGAAGTAACAAATTAAAAAGAGACTGCTGAGGAGGCATTAAGAGATTCAATCAATGGATTCCACTTTTGATTCAGGCACAATTTATTAGATTACCAAAATGGGACCTTGCCAGAGCAAGGCTACGGTCATGATAGACCAGTGACGAGAGACATTGTTTCGTAATGTAAGTGCAACCTCATGTAGACATGGCAGCTATCACCATAAGCTTAATAGAGTCTCCCTTGTCTAGATGATGTTATAACAACACAAGGTGCTGCCATCTTATAAAGGTACAGCCTCATCCCCCAGTTATAGTCATCGTGAGCAAGGTACAGCCTCGAATGCTCATATACTGTCGCTGTGTGCCTGGCATTGTTTCACGTGCCAGTTAAAGGTTTATTTGCGCAAAATTCAGGTTACCATGCCTAGGTGTTGTCCTCATATTCCAAGGTCTGTCTCAAATGGTCGACAAGTGCCAACCTGCGGGAGGCAAAATCCTCATAAGCCAGGTATGGTCATCAGGTGCAGGGTCTAGGCCCAAATGTCCGGATGCTGCAATTCTATGCCACAAGCAAGGCTGGTGTAAGGACTTTTTGTAGTTTGCCTGCCCCTACCTGATTTGACCTATTGGCGTTTTCATTTCAACACGATTACAGACTAGACATGGCAAGTATACAGTATACAGTATGCAAAATATGTGTCATGTTATTGGGATTCTTCTGCGCCATTTTCGTGGTCTCTAGGCTGCAGTGGCTTCTCTGTGATTCTTCTTCAGGATGGGTCAGGCTTCGGACTCTATACCAGCATTAGATCCGTGCAAATGAGGGCCTCATGGCACCCCTGAAACCCTTTAGACAGCCATCATTTTGCACTTATTTCCTCAAATGATAGGCAATCATTTTTTTGGGTGGGAGGGAGGATCATGTGCAACGCGCTTGTCTTTGAAGCAAGACAACATGCCACAACACAGGTTCAAATCCCGATCCTGCGCTTAGAAAACACTCCTCTTATTAAGTGTGTTATAAATGAACAATTAAATAAATAAATATAATTTACCTGTGATCCGGAGACTACTGACTGAGGGGGTCTTAGGAACAGCTCCTAACTAGTACTAGTACTTCTTGTGACACCCCCGAGCCCCCAAATCATGTGCATGTCAGTCACTAGCCCCCCTTAAACTCCTTAGCACAATTCTTTTTACGATTTGTAGTAAATCAATGCATAGGCTCGCACAGGAAGAGCTGCAGAACTTCTGTGAGCCCCCACCCATCAGTGACACCAGAGTGATATCAGTGGGAGGGGCCTGTGTAGTTTCGAAAGCGAATGTACCCGAATATGGGTGTCCACATTGTGTTAGCTCAATAAGAGGTGGCACAGCACCAACACGCAGCACACTCAAACTAATCAATCCGGCCTGCCACATTGCCAGCTCCACTCTGCCATGCATGCCATTACTCTCATGCAGATTTCTGCCCACTCGGCCACTGCGCACTGAAGCTTTGCACTGCCACGGAGCAATCGCGTTATGGGATTAACACATTATAAGCGCCAAACAAGAGAAGGTGGCCTTTTGGGGAGGACTGTATACAAATTATCCCGAATGAGTGGACGGAAAAATAATTTGGCCATTTTGAATTAGGGAGAAGACCAATTGTAAGAACAAAAGTTTGACCACCTTGCAGTCAGAACAACGGGTCTGAAACTTAACAGTTAATTGAAGAGAGACATCCCACAAGTCTCTCGGTCCCTCATCAATTACATCCATGTTGGAGGAGGAGTCCAATGGAAGGTAAGAACAGGCAGCTTCAGTCAAAAGCCATACGTCTCAATGAAGACTCCAGGTTCAAACGATACTGAGGGATGGGGCGTTCATTTCAGGTCCGAGCAGCTCTGCACTGGAATGCTGTGCCCGAAGAGTGCGCAGAACTCACGATTTAGCAGTGTTCCGGGAATGTGTGTGGCCTATCCCCCTGAAGTAAGATGGATTCTCATCCTACTATTTCACGTCTGAGGATATGGCTTCTACGAGAGCGCTTTGATAGTCATTCCGGGTTATATAAATGTTATTTAAATCACCAAATTCACCATAAGGTTTGCAGAAGCCTTAAAATGGCAAATTTGACAGACACGTTGAAATGGACCATAAAGGGGAAGTGATAGACCAATAATGCTTTTTAAATGGACACGAAATAAAGAAACCCAGAGGAATGAAAGCAGTAGAAATGGAATCAGATAAGTAACAGGAGAAAGAGAGCCTTTTAAAGAGTAAGATATGAATTGTAAGGAAATAAGCAATGACATTAAAAGAGGTAGATTAAGTGAAAGAAAGGTCATGGAAGTGGGAGCCAGTTGTAATGTGGCAGTGTTTAACAAAATAAAGCGTGATGGTCAGTGAGGCCCAAAGGATGGCACTTGGAGACCAGCAACAAGTCTAAAGGGAGGAAAACATATGGAGACAGGATAAACTATATCAGCGACTCAAATAAAGGCACCGAAAGTAGCAATCGTGAGAGAGAAGAGAGAGAGAAGAAGAAAGCGGGTGAAAGACAGAGAGATGAACTCAATCTCTGGGGGATGGAATTACCATGAGAGAGGACTGTCGAAAAGGAGAGGGGGCAGGGAAGTACCGAAGAAATGTCAAAAGGGAAGCAAATGAGGCAAAAGAGAGGTAGAGAGAGACTAGCACAAAGGGAAGGGCACGCTAATACAAAGGGAAGGGCACGCTAATACAAAGGGAAGGGCACGTCGACAACAGAGAGAGTGAAAATGGAAGTTAAGCGCAGAAAACAAAGATAGTTTATATAGAAATGGATTGTGGTGAGGGGCGCAGAAGGCTAGCATATGGGAATGACGTGTTTAAAATCACCTTTACTGGTAAGGTTGACCTGAATAAGTTCGACCCAAAAAATTATTAAGCTGAGTGGAAAAGCTTAAAGATTTTAAAAAAAAAACAATTAGTGGAGGGAACGCAGTAGGGGGGAGGCGTGTGGGGTACGGAGGGGGAGCCCTTTTTCCACAAAGAAAAACATGTAAATACAATGACATCACCAAAAATGGGCAACATGAATCCGCCTTATGGACAAAAAACATTTAAAAACAAAGGCATGTTCACATGGAACCAGTAGAAGGTGGGGGGTCTGCGAGATTAGCGGGGACTAGGAGAGATAGCAAGAAATATGCAGAAGGAGAGCACAGGCCGGGGAGTGTCGGTGACTGAACCCCATCTGCAAGGGGTACACTTTGCCGAGATCTTCGATTTTTGCCAACAAAGCGATGTTGGCGTCTCTGACAGAAAATGTTCTCTGCTGAGTAGACAGACTTTCAACACAGGCTCTGTGGATAACAGGTGCGGTCAGTGGTTGCACCTGAACTGACCTTGTGGCCAGTGTGCATGTAGCATATTTACTGGCGTCCATGTGGCAGATATATGTGGATGTACGTCCGCTAATCAAGTCCAAACAGCCCCAAGTAGACGACAGTTTAACTGGATATATTTCAGACACACAAGTTACAGATCACTTCAGATGTGCAGAGGCAATAACTGTGTGGCGGCATCTCATGCCTTCTCTGATGATGATCCCACTGGCACCCATGAGTCTGACTTGCATTATCAAGCTGTCGAATTGGACTTCCACCCCTAGCACTGTTACACAAAGTATATTATTAATTGAGAAAGAGTGCTAAGGCCTAGTTTTATCTAGCAACAATGGGCATTCGTTCAATGTATACATTCTATCGGTATTTCCCGTGCCCTCTTGTACCTGCCTGAGGTGCCCTTGCACCCTGCACATTGGAAGCTAAACATATCAAAATATAAATCAATATTTTTCCGAGGGAGAATATTATCATGTGAAGAGAAATAGTTATAGTTAATTCCAAGTTTACTGATTTCAAGTTCCCAAACGTGGCGCAATGGGGGTCATTACGAGTTTGGCGGTATATGGTAAAAGTGGCGGTAACTGAATTGCCACCACTTTTACTGTACCGATGAATCAAGAGTCAGCAGTAATACCATTGACGGTAATACCGTCCGCACCAATACAGTCAACGGTATTACCGTCTGCAGTATTACCGCACACAGCAATTTCGCCGAGATATCAAAACGGTAGTACCATCAAATTACAAGTTGGGATATGGCAGTAATACCGCTGAATTTGGGCAGTAATACCACCAAAAACACAGCTGAGTGAGGTAAAAGCATGCAGGTGAGGGACACGAGGCCATAGGTTCACCCAGTGCACGCAGGAAGGTTGCATAAGGGCCACACCTTCCCTCAACAAACTTTCCAACACCATCAAGCTGCCACTGGTTTCTGTGCACATGGGCATGCAGTTGCACCAGCTCTGCATTGAGCTGCAGGGGCTGTAAGAGCAATATAGGGTACAGGAAGCAGAGGACACGCCATGCAAAGTGAGACCCATACCCCGGTTGATGCCCTATCCCTGGACCATGACAGATAACCAGCTTCTCACCCTCTACTGGCTGAACAGGGAGACCATTGCTGAGCTGCTGACCCTGATCCATTGGAAGAGGATCAACATAAGGACAGCCATACCACCCTGGTGCAGCCTGTGTTGGTCCTGTACTTCCTGGCAACTGGCACATTTCATAACACCGTGGGCACACTGCATGGCATGTCCCAGCCCACATTCTCTAATGTGCTCATGCAGGTGCAGGAAGCACTCCTACGCCATATCTCCCGGTATATCTTTCTACCCACCACCATGCATCAGGAGAATGCCATGAAGGCACATTTTCACACATCAGCCCACATGCCCAATGTCATTGCAGCTCTGAACTGCACCCATGTGGAGTTGGTGGAACCCCAGGCATCAGAAGAGGTATTCCGCAACAGGAAGCAGTACTACTCCGTCAATGTCCAGGTCACCTGTGATCCTGACGTCATCACAGATTACTGTGCCCACTTCCCTGGTTCCATCCACAATGTTATGGTCCTGTTCAACAGCACATTGCCAGGATACATGGAGATGCAGAGAGGGCAACAGACCTGGCTATTGGGTGAGTACAAGTGCCATCACACCACTCTCACAGCACAGTTTACATGCTATGTGTGTGTGTGTGTGTGTGTGTGGGGGGGGGAGTTAGTCGCAAGTTTAGATTGCATGCCCTGTCAAGGCCCTGTACATGCAGGATCTGCCTGCACATGCCGCACATGGCAGATTACAACCCACAGGACCAGGACATGAGTGATAATGATGCAGTAAATGGGCAATGCCTACATGTCCAACAGGCTAGCTACACACACACATTGGACTACAGGAACCACAATGCAACATTGCACATATCGATACATCTGTGGTCATCAAAGTGGGGGCCTGGCCCCCATAGGGGAGTCCAGAGTATGTCCAGGGGGGCAAACACAGTCTGCCAAAAAGGATCAAGGTGACTGTTATCAACATGAAAAATGATTAATGTGATTGATTTCAATCGAATATACAAGCAGTACACACTCTTAGCAGTGTTGTGAAAAGCAAAGAGCCCTCTGCCCAGATATCCTTTGGACCTCCTAAGGGGGGGCAACTCCTAGATGGGGGTCCCACAAACACTATTTGAACTCCAGAGGGAGTGGGGGGGGGCTCAGAATGACAAACAAAGTATAAAGACCACTGCTATACATGGAATAATACACTTCTAAAGCCCAGCTAAGACATTTGACACTGGCACATGTCATGCAGTGTACTCAGGTGACCATGGATGTTAACCCATCATGGAATATATGCAGACAACCTGCACAAGTAAAACCAAATAACCATCAGGGCACATGCATGGGTGGAATGTGCAGGCCCAACACAGGCACCATGGCATGCTGCCCTGTCAATCACACATCATTTCTGGTTTATTTAAAAGAACAAAAAAAGTTTACAACTTACAACTCATCAACATAAACAATATAGAAGCCTCGGTGGTTCCAAGCCTTCCTCTGGAATGCATTTTCTGATCACTTTTCTAGCAATCTCACATTACTCCTTAAAAATACAATCAATGAATTTCAATTTGCAAGAACCATGCTTAGTTTTTCAGCAATTAAAAACATGTACCATCATTCTAAGGCCGATAGGGATTTTGTCTGCCTAACCCATGTTTCCAAATGGCGGGTTCGAAACATCCATTAGAGCACTGCAAATTCCCACAAGGTGAAATAGTGTTACCGGAACCTACAAGACGAAGTGACCATCATTGCTCGGGCCAGTTGGACTTCTCTAGGGAGGAGAATATTGTGGCCGGGCCAGTTGGACTTCTCTAGTGGGAAGAATATTGAGGCGACATCTCATAAATATTTGGCATAGTAGGCTAAGGGACATTTTTGAAGGCACTTTATTTATACTTCTTCTAGCCTGAATGGATTTTATTGCTAGTCTATTTTTAGAGTTGGAGTCTTGCATTGTTATCTAGCCTTTGTCGGGTTTGCCATAATCATATCTAGAGGAATATTACAGTGCTCCAAATGTGCCATACGTCGCGCCTTCCAAATAGCAAACCTCCCAGCCACGGCTGACTGATCGTTATTTCTCAAGATATCAAAAGGAGGTATATTTTCCGTCAGTATGCATTTTCTGAGGAAGGAAATAGTTTTCCAGGCTACAATTGACTCCATGGATTGGAGTCCTGATTCCATATGAATACAAGCCACAGATAGCGAATTGGGCAGTCTCAGGACCCTCCTCCAAAAAGAGCCTTCCAAAATCCTCCATATTCTCCAGGATAAATTCAACAGTGATTATGCTCTATAGGTAAGGATCTGAACCACTTTTTGCTTGAGAAAAGTTATTATCAGGAGTAATGAAAAGTACCCATATCTCCTATGAAGAGCGACTCCTTTGGCTGCATACCTCCTAGCCTTTAATCACAGCATCCTATAGTGGGCTTGCTCATTGATGTTTCTATTCACCACTATTCCCAGATAAGTGTTGGATACAGCACTTCTACTTTTTCCTCCCTGACCCTCCATGAGTAAATTCCCTTATGTTTTCTGCATGCAGATGACAGGACGAGGATCTTAGATTTTTTAACATTCACTCGCAAGTTATTTACTGCAAGATAGCCCATGAAGGAATCAACCGACGTTGGAGTCCAATCAGGGTTTGGTTGATGAAAACAAAATCAACAGTGTAGAAGATCCTTGGAAGTCCTGTTGCATTAATTCAGGGAGGTAACGCCCGTACTGTCTGTTGAAATTCCCCCAGATCAGAAATATAGAGATTAAAAAGTAAGGAGCACCCCTTCTTCTTCCCCCGCTAAGTGCAAATTCTCCTGCAGAGGGTGCCTTTAGCTGACATTATCACCTGGATGGAAGGGATAGTATAAAGTGCTTTAATCGCATCCACCAAGCCAGACGGGCAATCCCAACTCAATAGTTTCGCCTATAGCCTCTCACTACAGACCCCTTGCTCTAGGTGCATGTATTGCCAAATAGATGTAAGACTTGGATTTAATGGATCGAAGTTTCAGGATGTTCAACAAAAATAAATTTAGAGAGGTGCCCACTCCCTTCACAAAGCCAGTCTAATGACGATCAAAATGACCCGTTCTAACCGCCCTGGCATTTAGCTTTCATAGTAAAATAGATGCAAACATTTTACCCATAGAGTCAAATAGGGCTATCAGCCGATAGTTTTTCGGGTCGTTCCACTCTCCCTTCTTAAAGATCGGCACAATTACCGCCCTCTCTTTCACTATTTGGACAAAAAGCTTAAAAGTAAATTCTGCCCACAAGTCTATGTTTTCTTCTATAATAGCATTCGAAAGACTATCAGGCCCAGGCACCTTTTCTGGCATTTTCATTGCCGAAAGACGGTTCCTCTTCTCTTCCAATGTTCTAAAGGGGGTGGTTATCCATCCAAACATTTAAATCACATCTTGCCACCATGGTCTTGGTTGAGAGATAGACAAGCTGGGGGTTTACTTGATAACTGTGTCACTTGCCGATCTATCTCAACAAATTCGGAGCAGCTCAGATTTCCCCGAGTCATCAAGTTCCTCCTCTCTAGCTTTCGTTTCAATTAGGTCACTCAGGCAAGAATCAGAAATCAATTCTGCATCGTTGCAAAACAGTTAATTGTAGGAATTGCTTGCAGTTTCAGCTAAGGCATTTAACAAAGAAGACCTCACCACTTTAGAAGCCGCCAAGGTCTCTTTCTTGGGGCGTTTTGAAGTCAGAGGGGGGAGGGTACAAGCAGAGGGGTTCTCAAGATTTCTCAGAATAGCCCAGGATCCATTTGATGTCTGTTTTTGCCCATCCTCATATTTTTTGTTTTTTTAAATTGGCAAACTTCCTCTTCCATTCTCAAGAGCATCCACCGTCATGTGTTGCCTGTGTCTGAAAGATCAAAAAGACATTTGCACCAGAGAGAAACGTTGCTTCTGCTCCATCTTTGAGTCTGTTTAATGGGCCCAGTATGGGGACCGAGCCTCCTCGACTCTTTGGCAGTCCAAGGTGCAATTCATAGCCTGCTGCGTTCTCATTTGGGTATTGAGAGCTGGTTCAGGCTGACTCCCTCCTCCCGGGAAGGGAAGGGCCGCTTTATTGCACCTTGGGCAGATCGTCCCTACACTTTTTCTCTGCTCATGTTTAAATTGGCTTCTCATCCATTTGCAATCCTCGAGCAATGCATCCATCAGTGTGGTCTTGCCAAGCCCTTCTCGTCTGGCCAAGTCACATAGTCTGTTTTGCCAATTTACCGCGGTTTCTGCTTCTTTGTCAAGCCTATCCTGGACCTTGATCGCAAAGCTTTCTAGATAGCTTCATTTGGTATGGGTAATTGCTATTAAGGTATCATGGTCTTTGAGAGAATCATTAAGGGCCTCATATAGTTTTGAAAAAGGGGGCCAATGATATGAAAAGTGTCGTCAGAATATTATTTTGTAGTTGCGACATGGCCGCTGTTGAGATACCAACCTCCACAGACCTCTCCAGAGCATGAAAAATCGAGTCCCCACATGAATTATGACATGAGGTTGTAGCAGTACTACTGCTAAGGACTCTCCGCCCCTACTCAGTTGAAGACCGGGAGACCAAGTGAGGAACTAAGCAGGAGCGACCAGCAGATTCCTTTCCTTGATTACTGAGATCACCCCGTTTTAAAGGTGATTACAATTCCAGGGAGTGCACTTCAAAACTTAGGGCTCTGTTCTCGTTGCTTGTAAACTGCTGAGACTGATCACCCAGTTGTTCTCGTATATTAGCCAAGTTCAGTCTTTTTTGTGATGCAATCTGATCTGTGAGGTTTGATATGTCTCTAGGTAGGCATGCAGCCAGATCGGAGGCTTTGATTTCCTCTCTTCTTGAGAGCAGCTGCCGCTTTGCCTTATTGCTTCCAGCACAATTAAGTGAAGAATTAAGTCCTTATGCCAGCAAGAGAGGGGAATGGGGCTGATCTCATCAGAAGAAATCCAGTCATATTTTCCCTGGCTAGATATTTGCCTTGAGTCCCTCACCTTTGTGTAAAGTTTCATGTTTATGTTCATACATGGCAAGGCATCCGCCTGTCCTCTGTTTATGTTTGTGAACCAACAGCGGTTTGTCACGTGTGTTGGTAAGGCTACCGCCAATAGTTGGCAGTCAAAGGAAGAATAAAGACAAGAGCAGACCCCATGCTTTGCCTCTGTGTTTCATTGTATGGCCTTTATAACTTTACTGGTTTCGTATTTAGCAATGGCAGCAAGGTTTTAAGTACCTGCTCGTGCCACGGTGAAAGGAGTGTAGCATCCAGCTCTCACCCTCATTACCGCTCTGGACTGCGGCAGTCCAGGTCCGGGTTCCTGGAATGGGGAAATACCAGGCCATTCCGAATTTGGAGGGCCCGGTATTTCCCCATTCCAGGAACCCAGACCTTGTACATCCTCATTCCCATTTGAGCCCCCATAGGGCTCAATGGGAATGCGGAGGATGCTAACAACGGGCCCGTTAATAACGGGCCTGTTGTTTCCATCCTGGTCTGCTCGCTGGACCCGCTAAGGACGCATGGTTTTACCAGGCCTCCTCACCGAGTCCCGCAAGCAAACCTCGTAATGCGGCGGTAGGGGGTTAATGGGGCCGGCAGCTCTACGGGCCCCGGTAACCCCCTACTGCCAGGGTCGTAATGACCCCCATTGTGTTTGAAATGCCTGTAAACACCACTGGCACGTTCCATAACATCATTGACACCATAAACAATTACTTTGCTCCACTAAGAAATGTGCGCTACGAACACCATATTTTTCACACGTCCACTCAAGAGAAGGGCCAAACACTAGACAATTTTGTCATGAGATTGCGCAAAATAATTAAATACTGTGATTTTGAACATTAGTCAACTGAGGAAGCACTAACATCCCAAACAGTTGCTGGCTGTGAATCAGCTTCATTCCACAAGAAGTTATTACAAAAGAGCAGATCTCTGGATGAAATATTGCAACTTGCCAGAGCGGACATGGCACTCTCCATGCAGACGTAAACTCTGGGTAACATTAAAATCACTAAAGGAGCATCAGTAGCACCCATATGTCAAATGAGGTCGACTGAAAAGACATTCAGCAATGACCAAAGAAAGTGTTATTGTTGCAGATATAATTTCCTGCGTGTGGGCCGCTGTCCAGCCATCAGCCAAACTTGTGACATATGTGGGGGTGAAAATCACTTCAAGTCAGTATGCAAAAAGGTCAAGTACTTTCAGAGGTCCACCAATCATACAGAACAAGGTTGAAAGAAAAAAGGTTCCCACCACAGGCAATGGAGATCTCCTACCAGCAGACAAAACCGGTCGTCAAGCAGTTGGCAAGGATCCCCACACAGAACCAGACAACAGTGAGACAGAAGGGATGACACCCGTCGAATGCTCACGCCGGAAGACACAAAACAAAGTTCAGCAAGTCATAAGGTGTGTTCGGTAGGACTCCCAGGTATGCCAAAGTGATGCAACTCCCTCCCCAGAATAAACGGAGGACTCAAACAGACGGCAAGTACAACCTGCAGTTTATTGCAAATAAAACCAACAGGGATCAATACAAGAACACAGGAAGAGTCTAGTAAATCACACTGCACGATGGCACTCAGGCCAGTTCTGTTTGATTTCTACGTCACAATTTGGGCCCTTCTCCAGAAACCTATCAGGCAGGGGTATTGGGAATTGAGAATGCATAACCTAAATGATCACCTATATGTGTTATTCTACTGGCTTGTACATGTCAGGCGGCTGGCCTGTCTTGTCTCCAAAAACTATTCTATTACATTGTTGCAGAGTAGTGGGCTTACCATTGGTTCTTGCCCCTTTCCATCTACCCCAAAGATCCTAAGCTGTGATTGGTTAGAGATGATGTCCCTAGGCCTGAGACCAGATTTGGTTCTCAGCTTGCTGTGCACCTCTTCAAGGTGATGTGAACGATTATGTGTCTGCATTGTAACTTGAGTGTACCACCTTTACCTATGAGATCATGTTCCACACATTTCAACACTTGTTGCAGTCTGCGTCTGGTTAGCTGTGATCGGCTCCCCTTTCCAACCACAGATGCCTGTCCATGGTCTGCCTCGGCTGCATCACGTGTCTACAGACCACAAAATTGAACCCAGCAACACACATTTATGAGGATTTATTAGTATTTTCTGCAGCTGTCCCCTTGTCGTTGGCAGATTGGAATGTGTCTGCATATCTCTGACCTTGGCTGTGAGCTTGTTGTTGCCTGTCTGGCTCTTCGAACAGCCTGAATCAGCTCTTCTCTTCCCATGTTTTGTGGTTCTGAGGCCTTCTGTAATTTTCCTAAACCTTTATAATGCAGTTTCTACCTTCTCTATGTTATGCTAGATTTTTTTATAAGTAAGCTATACGTTGTCTGATCAGGCTCTATATATACTCCTGTATGTTCATTCAATTATTGGCTTTAAGCATCAGCAAGCTTGTTCTGGATCTCTTGCTCCTTGTGGTTCTGCATAACTGCATTTGGTTAATGGCAAAAACAATAAAAGCATTGACAGTATGTACATCTATCTTTCCTGTAACTATAGAACTGTGCACTCATGTTCTTCGTGTATATGAGTGTGTGTTTGTGTGGTACGGTTTATGCTGGGCCACGAGTGTGCTTCATGTCTAATGCTTCTATGGCGTGGTGTCACTAAGGTCACTAAGGACATGAACATCATGGCTTCTTGGAGCTTAATCGAGGCTGTCCATATAGGCGCCTCTGTCCACAATCACTAGCTATTCTCCCACACATGGAAAGATTTGCATTGTATTCGGTCTGTATAGCTGGATGGGAGGATACCTTCCAGTGTACTTATCAATCATGGGTGCCCTCAGGATTTGTCCAACATAAAATAAATGGCAGTGAGCGTGTCTGCCTCTTTGTCCTACTATGAACTTGGAGGGGCGCTGAGATGTTGTCTCGGGACCCCCTCTCCAGTTCCCCCCTCTGGTCGACCTGCCGACCACATCCTGATATGTTAAACCTTTTGCTCTTGGCTGCCATATATTCGTAAGTCCTCAGAGGTGTCCATAGTAATTCACATGATCGTCAAAGGTCCATTCCATGTAGCTGGACACTCCTTTCGGGTTGCACTACACCCATTTCCCTTCATAGTACTTCACATCGAATAGGTAATCTAATTGCATTGCCTCTTGTGGGAATAGCTGACAGTTTACAATCCGTTCTCTCAGCTTGTCTCTTTCTTCCACTATCTTGTCCCTTTCTCCTCCTATATTCACATATATCAGGACCTTCATTCCGATAGTCTCCTCTCGGAGTGTGTCTTTTGGCACCAAGCGAGGCAAATCCTTACCACATAAATTGTCACTCCTCCCAATATTAGTGCTCCCAGTATCAACTCCAGCCCATCTGATAGCCTTAACGGCATCCATGACCAAATTAATTCTATCCAGCTCTGGTCCTTTCCAGACCCCTTGCGCCTTCCTCCATCTTGGCATGAACCTGGGATAGTTGTGTTACTGCCTCTGTCAGTGTACCATTATCTTTGTTGTTGGCAGGTGCGAATGTGCAACAGGAACTCCAATGGTTGCACAAAATCCTCCTTCCATTGCTGTTAGTAGATCCAGAACCAATCTATCCTTGGGCGCCACCATCCTTACTGTTCGGAGTTCTTCCTTTATTGCATTGAATCCATTCACCGTGGAGTTTATCAACCCCCATCAGCTCCCAGCGGGTAATCTTCAGCCACTTCGCATTGGTATATGTCTGTACAGATGGGATAAATGATGTGAAGAACATCTGCGTTCTGCTGAACAGCCGGTGTTCTGCTGGTACTTCATCCAGTGCTGTTTCTGATGCTTCTGAGAAGTAATTACCTCCTCTCTTTACTCTACTTAATTCTTCCTACTTTTCGCTCTTGCTTGTCTGTTTCTCTTCCACAGACCTCGTCTTCCTTTTGTTAGTGTCCGTTTTCGGAAACTCATGGAGTTTCACGTCCTTTTGCAGCATGACCAATGATGGCATGTTGATGTGTACCAATGAGCAAACTCCTCCCCATTTGGGTGGCAGCTTCTCATATGCCTTTCATCGGCATACCCAGTAGTACATCACTGAGTGCTCTTCTGTGCTTCGGCATCCTGTTTTTCCCCAACTTCCAATTCACCGTCATTTTGGTAACACATTGCTGGTGTCTTCAAGGGTATTATAGGCATTGGTCCAGCTTCATTTACCACCCATGTGAGCAACTTCGCACTTGTGTCCCACTCCTTCAGGTACTTCTCATCTTCTACTTGTACTTTGTTCACTGAGGATTATGCTAGGGTGAGTGCCTTGCTTCCCACCACTCCATGCTTCCATCCATCTTCTGTGTACACTTGACAATACACGAAAATCTGTGGTCGCTCTCAGCAACCAGGTTCTCCGCCTGTCTCTTTCACTCTTGTCCATGGTCATGGCAATTCTTTCAACGTAATCATCTTTGTCTCTCCTTTCTCAGGCCAATTGGTTGCGTATCCTATTGCTTCATCTAACTGCCACTGATTGTTCATCATTTTTAATGTCTTTATGTAATTGTCTTTGTACGGGAATGTTGCTCAGGACATCCATCTCAGTGTTGCTGTTCTCCCCTGAAATCTTCCTCGTTTTGTTACCATCGACAGGTACATCAGGCATTGAGCTCTTGTTGCTGGTATTTCATTTGCTATGAACATTCTGGAGGCACTCATGGCATAGGGGATCAATGAGCAGATATAACAACTCTCCCTGGGGGTTTCCTTACCTACTTGTTTCATGTGTTTGTACCACATGTTGTTAGACACTTGAGCAGTGTCTGTGAGATAGAGGTTTACCCCTTTCATGTCTGTGTCAGCACTGCTCTTACCTCTCTTTACTGTGCTTGCAGTGCTCTCCTGTCCACCTGACATGGTTGTTCCAACTGCTTGGGTCGGGGGAATGTTAGTAGAGGATACAACGGTAACACTAGCAACAAGCGAAATCTTCCAAAATGTAAATGCAAAAACTCCACTTAAAATAAAGGGACATATTAATATAATTACATTTATTATTATTTCACCCATCTTGACCTCTGCTGCCTGCTCCGTGCAGCTTGAAGATATAGTTGCCCCCTTGAAATGCGCAAGAATAGGCGTTAATGGGTTTGTGTCTTTACTTTTCAAGCCCTGTAGATCAAATAATTGTTGACAGCAAAAATGAATATTTGCTCTCACACTCTACTAATTGCAGGGTCTCTCGGAATTGTGATAACTGAAGGGTTTCCTTGCTGGAGTTGTGAGTATGCTTGGTCCAAATATTCTACAAATGCAAGAAAAATACACTCTTGGGGAGTTGGCCCGAAATCTGTGGGGCCTTCTCACACCTTGGACAAACTGGTCCGAAAAAGTATCAGGGTGGAACTCAGCAGGTAACATAAACAATAAACAATATTATCACAGTCGACTTTCTTGAAGAATGTATGTAGAGAATAAAATAACAAACAGACTGTGTATCCTCACTTTAAGTCTATCAATAGTCCATTCTCTAACTCTACTGCTCAGGAGCGAGTAACCATTGGGTGTTCTCCGCTGGGCAGAGTAAGTTCAGAGTTATCTCGCTGCTCCTCTTGCTGGTTATCGTTGGCCCTGTCAGTCTCATTGCCAGACGAGGCCACTGCTTTGTAGGGCTTGATATCTGACAAGTGGTTCCATGCCATCTTCCCTTCCAGTCTGACAGCCTTATCTACTACTGCTGCAATGGTGCGAGGACCTGTAAATCTGGGTGCAACCCACTTTCAGGTGAAATTGCATAGCAGAACCAAATATCCAATGTTGACCTGTCTCTTTGCTCCAGAGCCTTTTAGTCCGTTGTCACTGTTGTTTTCCCCGCCGTCTTCTTGTCCTCCCCAGTGTTGCTGTATCTGGCGAGAGATAAAAGAGGCACTAGCAATGAAGGAAGTAATGTGTTTGTACATTTCCTGACCTAACACATCTTCACTACTCTTGGCATATTTCAAAGCCCTAGTGGGAGGAGCCAGTGGGAGTTGCATGCATCATCCTGCCACCACATCATCTGGCGTTAAATGGTGGTCGGGCCCAGGCTTATTGCACAATGCAAACAGCGCAAGTGGTAGGCAGTGTGTCCAGTTCTTTCTTGTGCTTTGCTTTGTCTTAGCTATGGCCTCCTTCAGAAGGCCATTCAGGCGTTCACACAGCCCATTTGCTTGCGGGTGATAATCACATGAAAACTTATGTTGAATGCCCAGCAATGTAGTGATGTGCTTAAACATCTAATTGGTGAAGTGAGGGCCGTTGTCAGACCACAGGACCTCACATATGCCCCATCGCGGGAGCACTTCCTGGATCAGAAACTTGGCTGCCCTGAGGGCTTCTGGATGAGAACAGGGGCCTGCCTCAATCCATCAAGAGAATGGGCACACAAGTACTATCATGTAGTACTACTCTTGACATACTTGGATCATGTCACTGTAGTTAGCATGCAGATTCTGGAATGGACCTGCTGGACATGGCTCCTCTCACAACTCTCAATGTATGTCCTGCTGTGTACTGCTTGCACACAAGACAAGTGCTCACAAATTCAGCCACGTCTTCTGCCAAATTAGGACAGAACCATGTTTCTCCAATGTTGGCTGCAATCACCTGTTTCCCTGTGTGTGTTGGATAGTGTAACTGTGTCAGTGCTGTTTTCAAAGGTGGGTGTGTTGGAGATACTGTACATCCCATTTTTATCCATAAATCCTTCTCTTCTTTGGGTGCAGCTCCCTGCAACTCCTTTATCTGTGCTTCTGGTAACATACGGTACCCTTCCTTTAGTATCATTGTCTTTGTACTATGGATGTTTGATGCTGCTTCCATTTCTAGTAGCTCTCCACAATATGCTGTGTGCCTGCTTCTGAGGCTGCTGCTTCATTTGCCCTTGAGATGGGATCTTCACCTCGTGTTTGTGCTTGGCACTTCACTATTGCTACCTGCGCAGGATAATCATCAATTACTTCGATCAATTGGCCCAGTAGAAATGCATGCTGCACTGGCATCCCATCTGCCCTCCTGAATCCTCTCCTGGTTCATCGTGACAGTCCTGAACGTACTGTTGACATCACGTACGCTGAGTCTGACTATACAGTCACTCCTGTGTTCTAGTGCTAGTATTAAGGCCATTACTTCTGCTGCCTGTGCTGAATAATGTGTTGGTAGTTAGGCACTCACCATTACCTCCCTTGTTCCATCTTCCCTCAATCTTATTACTGTTGTTCCTGTATGCCTGGCTCCATCTGTCTGGTTAATTGTTGAAGACCCGTAAATGTACAGCATGTCTCCCCCCTCAAGTGCGTCCTCATGTACTTCACAGGTGTCACTGAATATCTGTATGTTTGCTGTACAGTCATGTGCACAGTCACCTACCTGCAGAACATCTGCAAGACAAATTGCTGGATTGACAAGTCTGCACCTCACTATCTTAAGTAAGGTGTTCGATAGTATGACCTCATATCCAGATGCTCTCTGAGTGGTCAATAGTGCATGCTCCACGTAAAGAGTGGTGGTGCACCCCATGTTTGTCCCCGCTGATTTCTGCACTGAAAATGCGGCAGCAGCCAAAGCTTGTTCACACTGATAGTGTCCTCTTATTACTAGGTCAAGTTTTCCACTGTAGTAAGCTATGGGCTTGTGCCCCAAACTTGTCTTTTGTGTCAGTACTGCCTTCATCACTACCCTGGACAACAGGAAAAAATCCTTTTTGTAGTCTGGGATCCCTAACACTGGAGCTGTGCATATTGCTTCCTTGAGTTCACTGCATGCCCCAGTCATCTCCGCCGTCCAATTCATTGTCTTGTGTTCCTTCTGTGCTTCTTTCATAGCACCCAGTAAGGGCCTTGTGTACGTACTGTAATCAAATACCCATGCTCTGCAGTAATTGCACAACCCTAAAATCAGCTGCATTTCTCTTACTGTCATGGGTTTGGCTGTCCTGCGTATCGTCTCCACCCTCTCTGGCATGATCTGTTGGTCATTTTGGGAAATTGTCTGTCCAATGTATAGTACATCTTTCTGACAATACTGTATTTTGGCCTTGTCCATCTTATATCCCTTTTCTGCTAATACTGTCAGAATGTGCACTGTCATTTCTACACGTGTTTTCTGTCATGCTGCAAATCAAAATACCATCTACATACTACAAAACAGTGCTCTCCATCTGCACATTGCCTATGTCCATCTGGAGGACCCTGTTGAATATAGAAGGTGACTCACAGTACCCCTGAGGGAGATTTTTATGTTTCCACTTCTGGTTTCTATACTTAAAGGAAGTCAAGTTGTGTGAGTCTGGGTGTAGTGGTACTGAGAAAAATGCATTTTTCAAGTCAATCACTGTGAAGCATGCACTTCCGCTGGAATGCTGCACAAAATTGTCGCTGGATTTTGGACCAAAGGATACTCTGATTCTACAATGTGGTTTATGGGGTGTAAGTCCTGGATGAAATGCAACAACCCCCTCTTCGATTTTTTGACAGGGTACACAGCCGTGTTGCATGGAGACTCTGATGGTACTAGGATGCCTTGCTCGACTATTGCTGCAATTGTCTCATAAATGCCCTCATCTGCCTCCTTTGAAAGTGGACAATGTTTTACTCTGGGTAGAATTACCCCCGGTTTCAACTTAAGCTTCACTTTCCCTTGTAAAGATACCAGTGGGGGGTGTCTGTACTTCCGCTCTCTATATGGTAGAGGTAGAGGAGAGGCACAGAGGACCCCAGCCAAGATTCTCTATTATTGGTAATGTAGTCGAGCAATCAAGGCCTAGCTTCTCAGGAGGTGATGCAGGCTGGTTCTTAAGTACAGTGTAGTCCCCGAACCCCCACAAAGGAATGTCCACACACTGTATTACTGAAAACACAGTGTTTATATAATTAATATTCAAAGGTATGTATACAATCACAATAACTCACTTTGTACTCAGAAATCAACAATGATAAATATATACAATTCTAAAGTGGTACCACCAATGTTATCAAATCTCATTAAAGTGCATCAACTGTACGGTTAAAATGTCACGCAGGTCAATAATAAGGACACCAGCAATAGAGATAGGAAAGAACGCAAGATGGTTGAAACAATAGGCAGATTTCTGGCCCCTACCACTAGGCAGAGTTCTGTGTGGAGATCCCCCCACCTGGGCAACCTGTAAAATAAAGATATATAGCACAAGCCCAGTCCATAGATCATTCAATAGTTTTATTCCCTCCTATAATGTTTTACCCCCCACAATGTACCTGGTGGAGTAGAGTTCTTCGAAGATTCGTCAAAGGATCCTTCTTGAGTGACTCCCTTTAAAACAGGAGCCATGGATCGTCGAGAGGCGTCGAAAAGGGTGAACTTGTCGTCGACGGCGGAGATGAGAAGTTCGAGGGATCCGAGACCACAGAGTCGATCCAGGCGGTGCTCATCAGCGACGTCCTGCGAGGATGAGGTGTGCGGGGCACCTCGGAGATGGATTGTTCAGGACTGCAAAGAGTTTCAGAAGAACTGTGGCCCAGCAAGGGTGTCGAGTCGTCGAAGTCTTTGGGGCCTTCAGGTGGTGGGAAACCCACCGGCGGATTCTCTTCAGCGCGTTGGTCATCCTCGACTTTCTCTGGCTGGACAAAGCGGTCGACGTTGCGGAGAAGGGAGTCCTTTGATTCAAATGTTCTTAGGCAAAGGAGCGAGCGGCTCCGGTCGTCGGCGGCACAGCGTCAAGTGGTCACCATGGCTGGGCAACACAACTTCGACGGGGCTCCAGCGGTTACACAAACCTGCGAAACCCTGGTCGATGGCAATAGACTTCGTCAGCGGCGAAGTCCAGGTGCTTTGCTGCGTTCTCCTCAGCGGTCCCGTCTCGGGTCGGCAGCCTTTCGAGGGTCTGACTTCCAGGGATCTTCGGCGAAGGTTAGCGGTGCTCGATGGTCCCTCGGAGCACGGGAAGAGGGCGCCTTACCAGGTCCTCTCTCGGATCAGTCCTTGACGAATTCGGCAGCTTTCAGATCAGGTCGAAGCAAATGCAACAGCAAGTCTTCTTCTTCCAGCTGGGCGTCGAGGATCAGCAGTTCCAGTTACTCTTCAAGTGTAGACACAGCTTCCGAACAATTTCCAGTGGTGAGAGGTCCCCAGATATACTATCCTGTCTCTCATCCACACTGCTGGGTCACACGCAGCAGATTATCATACAGAAGGGCATTCATGCAGTCAGTCAGCCAATCAGGCACACGTTGCATTGAGGCCATCCTCCTCCCTCTCAGACACTCACAACAAGGAATGTGGATTGGGACAAGTACCCAGCCATTCAACACTACACACTGCATTCAGGCCAGTTTTGGGCAGGGTTGTCTCAGTCTTTGTCTCTCATACCAGAAACCAGACAGCCACAACAAGAAGTGCATATTGGTCACACACTCCATTCACCCAGGTCCCAGCCACAGGGCGTACCCACAACATACAGTCACTGGGAAGGCTCCAGCCAGTCTGGACTGGACTTCACAACAACACCATATATGGAACTTCCACCCAATAGCCAGTCAGGGGGAAGGGACAGAGTCAGGGCTTCTCAGGACTTTGGGAAAACAAGGTAACAGGCAATAGAAAGCAATAGGCCACATGGGCCATCTTGTTTTCCATCAGGAATCAACTGATTCCAGTGGCAGGGCCTGGGTATCCCAAAATGGAGGATACTCAGAGCACCTGTCAAATTCAGCATGAAGCTGCCACCAGCCCATACCCTGCTCTGCGGGCCACCCACAGGTGCCCAAAAACATACACTAGCGGCACAGGGTAGTACCCCCAACCCATGGGTGCCGTAAGGGTATCCCATGGGTCTGTTCACCAAACCAAAAGAGAGAGATCTGCATTGGCAGGAGTCCCACATGAACACCTGCCTGGAAAACACGACAGAACACACGATAAAAAGGCAGTAAAGGACAAGGATATGGAGGCCCTGTCCCTCCGATGCATTTCCAGCATCACACGCCTGTTCCTTTCAGAAGCCCCACATCATAGGGACTTGTGTCGAGATCCTCCTCAGAGAAAGATGGTGGTGCCTCCAGCGCCATTGCCATCCTTTGTGGCACCTCCCTGTAGTATATTCTCAGTCAGTATGTCACACTCATCTCAAACACCATCTCGTGTTCTGACCGATCGCCTGTGAATAGTTCTTTGTTCGTCACTGTGGTTAGCCTGCACCCTTCTGCCACTGCAACCACTGCTCACCATGCTCTTCCTATGTCATCCATCCAATGGACTGCTATCCACTCATCTCTCAAAATTACTGCCTCAAGTTCTATTGGCACTTTTGTCCCTTCTGCTTCATCCATAGCGATCTCTGGTTTGAACAAGTACTCATTTGGCATCTGCCACCACTTTCCTACAATTCCTGTGAGCCATGCAATTACCATGTCAGTCCCGTGCTGAAACAGCTCCTCGTCCACTGGCGCCCCTCTCTGTACCTTCCGTCCACAGTAAGCTTGAATTGTCTCTCTTATATTGAGCATGTGTATTCCTGGAGTGGAGCACTCTATCCCCTTGTCAGTGAATGAGATTGTCATGTTCAATCTGCTCATAATGTCTTGTCCCAGTATGCTTGCAGGTGTCTGTCAAGAGTAAAATAAAGGCAGAGATAAATCTATAAAAGGAACCACTTCCTGAGTCCCAGTGAATCCTTGAGTAGTCATGTCATCGCCTGACAATCTAAATCTTCCCTGTCGAATGCAGGACCTAGTTGCCCCTGTGTCAACAAGAAAGGAAAAGGTTTTGTCACCTATCGCCACCCCTGTGCGAGGTTCCTCTGCATGGTTGGGTGTGATCGACAGGATGGAACACATCAAGTCCATCTGTGGGCTGTCCTATTGAGGATACATGGACATCCCGTTCCCTGTAAATTGGTTGTTCTGTACCATGGTGACCCCACCCAATTTCCTAATGGGTACTGCGTCCATGGAGTCCATGAGTAGCCCTGTGCCATTGTTTTGCTGCATGCTGTTCTGTAACTGTGGCACCTGCTGTGTGCCCCCTCAAATCTGTGGTGCTTGTAAATACTGTGGTACTGGTGCTTGGTTCTGTGGTATCTGTGTCACGGGCTTGTGTGCCTGCAGGGGCACCCCCTGGGCCTGTCCTTGCTGCATCTGTGGTTGGTCCTGTGAGTAATAGTCCTCCTGGTTCCCCTGATACATCTGCTGGTATGCCCCTACCAAATTCTGCTGCATCCCCCTTGTGCAGTAGAGACCCCAGCCGGCCCATAGGACTGGGGGTTTCCAAACAGCACTTAAAGATGAGTAGCAGCACCGTTGAGATGGACAGGGATGCAAATTAATACTCTTGCATCAAATCAATAATGACAACTCCATAGTTTGGCAAAGGGAGTCCGTTTAATGATAAGTACAAAAAACAGAGAGTTCATGAATATCAGCAATCACTCGATCTTCGTTCTCGCTTCAACATCAATTAATTTCAGAAAAAACATAACATTTATACCAAAAACTTGTCATCACTGACGTGTAACTCTTAAAACTTAGCATGCAACTTGATTGGTTCTAGGAGGGTAACTTTCATGTAGGTACTATATCTATAAATCCATTTTCCTGCACCCACGCTCAACAGACGTAGCAAGCACCTCACGTTTTCTTTGTCAGCGTGTTTCCATGGTATATACTGAAGTTTCCCCCTGCCTGTTTTAGTAGGGGCATCTGTGTGAACCCTATGTCCCAATTCACACTTCTGGTCAGTCCAACTTCTCTGTCTGTGTTCCTAATGTCAGTGTACCCGTCTGTTGGTTCTATTAGTCAGATGTCATCATTGGGTCCCTCTCGGATCCTGGTTCTTGAGCATACTGTAGATGTCTCCCCCTTCCTTCATCATGGGAGGTCTCTTAGCTTGTCTACGTATGGTCTTAGGTCATCAATGTTATATAGCTTGTCTACCGATCGTGGTGTGTGCTTGTCCTTGCCCCCTCCTGTTGCCCCTGTACTTGTCCCTGTCTCCCATGTCACTCGCTTGTCCGAATCTGTTCCCATTAACTGATGCCTACTCTTCTCCCCCTCTCATCCCCACTGTGTCATCCTTCATTGTCAGACCCCAAACCCATGTTACTGCAAAAGTCATCCACAAAACTCTTAAGGTTGTGTCCATGCTGGGCGTCATGTCAATGTCGATGTCCCACAAGTCGTTCATGCATCCCCCTCCCCAGGACTCTAGGGCAGTGCTGTATTACTTGATTGCACACCTGCCCAGTACTGTCGTGCTATCTGTCTCTGTTCGTCTGCCCCCTCCTTTTCTTGTCACCTCCCTGTCAGATTGTCCATTGCATTTTTACTGATTCAATTTCACGCTCCTCCTCCTATCTGCACGCGTGTTCCCTTCCCAATCTGTCCACCTGCAACTTCCTTGGTTCTCTCTCTATCAACTTGTGTTTTTCCTGCTCCACTGCTTCCCTATGCCTCTTCATCTCCTCTAGCTCTCTTACCCTCCTGTGCCTTTCTCCCCGTTCCTCTCTTTTCCTCTCTCTACTCTCCCTTTCTATTCTCTCTTCTCTCTCCTTCCTTACCTGCTCCCTCTCTTCCTCTTTCCTCCTCTCCCTGTCTTCTCTTTCTAACCTTTCCTCTCTGTCCTTCTCCCTTCTGTCGGCTTCCTCCATTATCTCAGCCCAATCCGATGCTTCACTGCTCCCCCTCAATCCTTCCATTGCCTTGTTTGCTCCATCTACTTCCACTTCTGTCTTCCCTTCCAGCTTGAGGAGGATCTGTCCCCCTAACCAACAGATGATCCTTCTTGTCCAGCTAACTATCACCAAATTTCCATTACTCCCTTTCTGGGCAAACTCCTGAAAAGTTGTCCATGTCTCAGCGTAACCTTCATTCCAATTCTGTTGGCTGTCTCCATGACCACCAGTCTGGCTTCAGAGCTGCCAGAAGCACGGAAACTGCTCTCCTGAACATCAGTGAATATCTGCTCGCCAACCTTGACTCTAACATTCCCTCTGTCCTCATCCTCCTCAATCTCTCTTCTGCCTTTGACACAGTCAACCATACCATCCTGCTCAACCGTCTCTGTGAAAACCTGGGTATCACTGATCAGGCTCTGGCCTGGCTGACCTCTTTCCTCTCAGATCGACCCTCCCAGGTCCAACTTGGCTCCTTCCTTTCATCTATCTTCCTCTCTACCTGTGGTATTCCCCAGGGGTCTAACCTCTCGCCCTGGCTTTTCAACGAATACCTGGCAACTCTCGCCCACTGCATTGCCACTTTCTGCTCAAATTTCCAGTGCTACGCTGACGACACTCAACTCATTTTCAGGCTGCCCTCTGCCGCCTCCTCTCCTTCTCTCATCCCTGATTGCCTAACTGCCATTCAAGATTGGTCTGCCACCAATGATCTTTGTCTGAATGCCAGCAAGACTGAGATCATCCTCATCGGCACACCTTCACCATCCTTTCCCCTCACTCTCTGGCCGGCCTCCCTTGGCCCTCCTCCTACCCCCACCTGCGAGGCTAAGAACCTCAGGATCATCTTTGACTCCACCCTTTCCTTCTCCGCCCACATCTCTGAGGTCTCTAAAAAGCCAAATTTCCTACTGCACCTCCTCAGAGGTACTCTGCCTTTCATCTCCTTCCCCCAGAAGCTGATGGTATCCCAGCGCTGGTTCTCTCTAGGTTGGACTATTGTAACAGACTCTTTCTAAATCTACCTGCCTCTACTCTCCGCCCTCTGCAACTAATCCAGAACAGGACTGCAAGACTTGTCCTTGGCCTCAAGCCCTGGGATCGTATCTCTCCAGCTCTGAAATGTCTCCATTGGCTCCCAGTGGATGCAAGGATTTAATTCAAAACCCTCTGCATTGTCCACAGGACTTTCTGGGGCCTGAGTCCAAAATACCTTCAGCTATCCCTCCGCAAATACTTCCCCTCTCGAGCTCTTCACTCCTCTACCTCCAACTCCCTCAGGGTCAGTCATTTTTCAAAGAAATGAGCTGGGGGTAGATCTCTGTCTTCGGCTGGGGCCTCCCTATGGAACAGCCTCCCTGCCACTCTAAAACTTGAGGAGAACCATCTCCAGTTCCGGAAGCACCTCAAGACCTTCCTCTTTTATTTTGCCTTTGCTCCCCCTCTCCCCTGCTGATCTGTTCTCTCTTGGCACCGCGCACCTGGCCACCCTCTGTCCTCCGGGCCCAGGTACCTGCTCACCACACCACCCCTCGCACTGCCTCCGGGCCACCCCTTGCACTGGGGTCTGTATCTGTACCCATAAAGCCCCCGCTTTTTCTTCCTGCACTTATCAGACCTGCCCTGTCTGCTGCCTTAAACCTACCACTTGCAAATTGCTGGCTGCACTACCACTGTTTGTTGCCTTTATTATTTATTTATTGTTATTTATCTGTTTCTCCTCTGCTTCGCACTTTCCAGTTCTCCCCCCTTCCATGCACTTTTCCCCTCCCCATCTCCCATGCACTTGCACGTTCTCAATGTCACTGGGCCTAGTAAGATCGCTGTTTTGTTCTCCCCTGTTCCCCTCCCTTTCCTTGTCGTGCTCTGAAACACTTGTGTACGAGCGCAATTGAAATAAAATATCAATACAAATATCAATTTCCATTCACCCGTGGCTACTCCCCCAACCCCTCCTTCGTGCCCTTCTACACCTTGCTATTTGCTTCCCTCTCCACCATCGGCTGCCCTGCTCCTCTCGGCCCCTCTTCTGGAGTATATGGTGGTGGTTTATATCCCCAATTTGAATACCCCTCTGCTGCTCTTAATTCTCATATGGGGTACATCCCTTGCTCATCATCTGTGTCATCAGAGACCACACTTGGAGGGAAGTGTGGGGGAGCAGAAGGTGGGGCCGCCGGCCCCTGCACCTCCTGCTGAGTAAGCATCGACTGACTCCTCGCTGTGTCCCCATCGCCTCTTGGAACATTCTCCTGAGTTTGAATATAGCCATTCAGCTTACTAGCTTCTTTCCCTTATTAACACAATGAAATCACAATGTTGTTAATTTACTACGAGCCTCTCTGGCTCCACAACCTGTCAGGTGTGCTCCGTGCGATGCCCTCTTGCCGCAATCGCTGCCTCCTCAGGTACACCCACAATCTTGCACATGTGCATTTTGTGCACCGCCACTCATTCACCTCATCTGCCAATCCCAAATTTCCAATGCTAGCTCCCCACCGTCTCGTGCTCTCTGTGTCCTATGCACAAACCTATGGGTGACGTCACCAATTTACTAAACAGGGTAGTGCTAAGAAGTCAATTACTGTGTGCACAACGTTATCTCTCGTTACCCCACAATACAAAAAAAAACCACACCCCACAGCTGTTTTCCTGCCTCCAAGCAGAGTATATCTTTATTCGTTTGTGTTCGATCTGTATTTGCTGTGTCGCCTAGCAAATAATACGCCTCCTCGAGACTTAACCAGTCGAATCACCTTCCTCAATCTTGCCCAGCTCCCTTGCTAAGCCTTACAGGGATACCGTCATCTATTACCCAAGCTAAAATGCCCAACCCGCAGGAAATCCACTATTTGCATAACTCCTGTCATCAGTGCCTTCGGGTTAATAGTCTAGGTTGTTCACCCGAACTATTTAACCTCTAACCCCGGATGTGACCTAACCACACATAATGACGTCTACCTCAGCTCCTTTCCCTAAGTTTCGATAATCCTAAACAATACTTTGACAATACTCGATAATGCTAAACAGTACTTCACAATATTGAACAATACATCACAATACTCGATACCCACCCCACACCCACAGTTGCTGTGTGACTGGGTCAATACTTACACTCCCTGGTCTGCTGGTGCTGCTCAGCTGCCGTGTCCTCCAAAGCTGCCACTTCTGGCTCCTGGTCTGCCTGAATGCTTCACAGACCTCAGGCAGGATATTTTCCAAGCTGGCTCCTGACGGCCTTTCCACAGGTATGCATTCCCTGTCTTTCTCAAAATAGGCAATGGTCCTGCAGTCTCTCAGGTTCTGCAGCACAGGAGACAGCTTCATGCTAGGGTGGCACAGTGAACAATTCTCTGCTACCTTCCTGTTAGGTAGGACTCCCAGGTATGCCAGAGTAATGCTGGGGGTCTGCGAAATCGGATGGCCTAACTCCCTCCCCAGAATAAATGGAGGACTCAGACAAATGGAACGTACAACAGGGATCAATACAAGAACACAGGAAGATTCTAGTAAATCACACTGCTCCATGGCACGCAGACCAGTTTTGTTTGATTTCTACGTCACAACTTGGGCCCTTCTCCAGAAACCTATCGGCCGGGGGATTGGGTATCGAGAATGCTTTAACCTACATGATCACCTATATGAGTTATTCTTCTGGCTCGTACATGTCAGGTGGCTGGGCAATCGTCCCCAAAAACTGTTCTATTACATTGTTGCAGAGTAGTGGGCTTACCATTGGTTCTTGCCCCTTGCCATCCATCCATAGTATCCTAAGGTTTGATTGGTTAGAGCTGATAGCCGATGTGCCCATTCTTGGGACTAGATTTGGTTCTCAGCTCACTGTGCATCTCTTCAAGGTGAAGTGAAGGATTATGTGTCTGTATTGTAACTTCATTGTACCACCTTTACTTATGAGATCATGTTCCACACATTGCAACACTTGTTGCAGTCTGCGTCTGGTTAGCTGGGATCGGCTCCCCTTTCCGACCGCGGATGCCTGTCCATTGCCTGTCTTAGCTGCACCACGTGTCTGGAGACCACACAATTGAGCTATGCAGCTCACATTTATGAGGATTTATTTGTATTATCTGCAGCTGTCCCCTTGTCGTTGGCAGATTGGAATATGTATGCATATCTCTGACCTTGGCTGTGAGCTTGTCATTGCCGTCTGGCTCTTCGATCAGCCTGAATCAGCTCTTCTCTTCCCATGTTCTCTGGTTCTGAGGCCTTCTGTAATTTTCCTAAACCTTTATAATGCGGTTTCTACCTTGTTCGTGTTATGCTAGATTCCTTTAAAAGTTCGCTATACGTGGTCTGATCAGGCTTCATATATACTGTCTGTCCACGCGGTTATTGGCATTAAGCATCAGCAAGCTTGCTCTGGATCTCTTGCTCCTTGCAGTTCTGCGTTACTGCATTTGGCTAATAGCAAAAATAATAAAAGCATTGACAGTATGTATATGTATCTGTCCTCTTACTATAGAACTGTGCAGTCAGGTTCTTTGTGTATACGAGTGTGTGTTTATGTGACACGGTTTATGCAGGGCCGCAAGTGTGCTTCATGTCCAATGTTGCTACGTTGTGGTGCCACTAATGACATCAACATCATGGCTTTTTGGTGCTTAGTCGAAGCTGTCCATATAGGTGTCACGGTCCACGATCACTGGCTCTTCTTGCACAGACGTAAAGATTTGCATTGTATTCGGTCTGTATGGCAGGCTGAGAGGATACCTTTCAGTGTACTTATCAATCATGGGTGCACTCGGGATTTGTCCAACATAAGGTGAATGGCGGCAAGCGTATCTGCCTCTTCACTCTGCTTTGAAGTTGGGGGTGCAGAAGGGTGGGCTCGGGGTCCCCTATTCAGGTGAGATATATAAAAGTCTCACCAAGACGTCACAACAAATCTGATTCATCATACTCCAGCGCCAACCGCAAGCAAGGGTATGTGCATGCGATATGTAATAAAACAGCTACTGAATACAGCCCGAAACTACTATTACAAGTGAACAGAAAGACCCAGGAATTTCTAATTGACACAGGCTCCACTGTCAATGTGGTCAATGAGGATACATATCAAGGACTAGAAAACAAGAGAGCACTGAAACCAGCTGACATTGACATCTATTCCTATGGAGCAAATACACCTATGGAATGCAACGGCATGTTCAAAGCCACATGCACCTACAAAGACAAGACGGTTAAACTGAACATATATGAAGTAAAAGGTGAAGTACCGGGCGGCAGGGTCCTCAGCTTTAAATCAGCCATACAAATGGGCCTGGTACCCATAATAAATGAAACCATGAATGCGTACACAACAAGCCCGAAAGACATGATAGTCAAAATGGTCCCAACCCTATTCAACGGGTTAGGAAGACTCAAATGAAAACATCACCCCAGACCTCAACCCGGTGGCACAGCACTACCGAGGGATCCCACTAAATATCCAAAAGCAAGTGGAAGAAGAACGCCAATCACTCCTCACCCAAGATAGCATGAAACACACAACAGAACCCACATCCTGGGTCCCACCCATTGTACCAGTTCCCAAGAAAGAAAACGATGGATGCATTTGCATATGTTTGGGTATCAGGGCACCAAATGTGGCAATCGAGAGAGATATTTATCCCAGAGAATGATCGACATGATGCATCTACTGCACGGGGTGAAAATAATTTCCAAATTAGATCTGAACAAGGGTTACCATCAACTTGAACTACACCCTGAATCCCAATATATATTACTACATTTTCCAGACATTTAGGACTCTTTCGTTACAAATGACTCAGCTTCAGAGTGTCTTCTGCAGCTGGGATCTTCCAGAATTAAATACACCAAAGAATCAAACATATACTGCAATGTCTAAATTACAGCAACGGCATATTAGTGTTTGGAGTTACACATGAAGCACATGATGATGCACTACGTCGAGTGTGCATGGCGCTAAAGGAGGCCAATCTGACATTGAATGTGGCAAAACGTCCACACTCAAATTCTTTGGACACCTATTCTCACAGGATGGACTAAAACCCGACCCAGACAAGGTACAATCCCTCATGGACAGACCAACGCCCATGTCACCATCTGCTGTATGATTGTTTCTGGATATGGCCAGCTATTGTACAAGATATATACAGGACTTTGCCTCTGTAAGCACGCCTTCTCATAGGAAAACGGCAAGAATTTATGTGGCCAAGAGACTACAAAGAAGCGTTCCAAGAAATCAAAATGCACATCTCCCACGCCTCCTGCATGGCCTATTATGACCCGGACATAGAGACTGAATTGACTGCGGATGCAAGCCGCGTTGGCCTAGGTGCTATCCTAGCCCAATTCAGACAAGGCTCATCCTCGTCCTCTTCCCGTCGCATTGTGGCATACGCAAGTCGCTGCCTGCCTTCGTCTCACTATGCATACTCCCAAACAGAAAAAGAAAGCGTGGCAGTCATTGGGACCTGCAAGCAATATCATCTATTCTTATATGATAGAAAATTCACCTTTGTCACAGACCACCAGGCACTCGCAACGATATACAGCAAATCAAAGGCCAAGATGCCACTTCTTATTGCACGATGGGGACTCGGCCTGTAGGAATACTCCTTAATGGTAGTCCATAGGCCAGGAAAAGACAATAACCCAGCTGACTTTTTATCCTGATACCTACTGCCCGCAAAAGAAGAAACCCAATCCATCAAGGCAAACCAATACTTCAATTACATTGTAAGCAACGCTCTCCCCAAATCGCTGACAATACACAAAATTCTCAATAGCATGCGCCAGGACCCAGTACTCATCCAAGTAAAGGACAGAATAACATCAGGAAGGTGGCACAAGTCAGACAAGGGGGGAGTGTTCACCTGCTCAAAGCATTCCACCTGCTCAGACATGTCCAATCCATCTTGCCGGAAGGCCTACTATTGAAAGAGAACCGAATTGTGATTCGTGAAACACTGCAGGACAAGGTAATCAGGACGGCTCACACAAGTCACAGGGGAATTGTGTCCACCAAGAGGCAACTCTGAATGAAAGTATGATTTCCACACATGGGCACAAAAATCGAGAAAGCACTTGGAAACTGCATCACATGCAATGCAGTAGTAGCACCTCGCACGTTCCCAGAACCACTGAAAATGACTCCCAAACCACTGCAAATATGGGATAAAGTAGCAGTGGACATGTTTGGGCCTTTACCAAACGGAAATTATTCTCTGGTCATCATGGATGAAATGTCGAGATTCCCAGAAGTACACCTAATGCACTCAACAGCAGTGCATGCCGTCATCCTAGCTTTGGAAAAAACATTGGCAGATGTAGGTAACCCAACCATTGTAAAGTCTGACAATGTCCCACCTTTCAATGGACACGACTTTGTGATGTTTGCCGAACACTTAGGGTTTCATCATCGGAAAGTTACTCCCCTCTGGCCACAAAAGAATGGTACTGTCGTAAGATTCATGACCAACTTGAAAAGGGCTCTTCAAATATACTCCAATCCAAAAAGGTCCTTCACGCAAGCCATTTGCATTCTTCTCAGAGACTATCGTAACACATCAGACAGTTCCACTGAAGTGTGCCCCTCAGAGCTGATGTTTGGTAGAAGCATAAGAACCACTTTGCCACAACCCCCAAGTGCAGAGATAACGGTGGTCGTGGAACTAAGAGCTTGATACAAAGATGAGGAAAGTAAGACAAAAATGAAGACTTATGCTGACAGCAGGAGGAAGGCTAGAGAACCAAAGATGCAAATCGGAGACTGGGTGTTAGTGTGACAATCACAGGAATCCAAAGAAACGCCTGCTTTCAGTCCACAACCCCTGACAGTGACGCACATCAAGGGATTCATGATAACAGCGGCGAGTCCGGGCAAACACTGAAAACAGAAAAGTACAACGAGATTAACAACCTGCGCTCTCAGAGAACTCGTCAGAGAGCTGCTCTGCTGTCAAGGACGGGGACATAGACACCAACGACAGTTATAGTGAAAGAGTAGAATGCACTTGAACAGCTCGGAGCATATAAAAAAGAACGATTCGCAGACCCACGAGACGGATTGAGGAAATGGGCTAGATAAAGAAAATGATCTTCTAAGTGGGGGGGGGGATGTAATGTCTCAAGTTTATGTTCATGAATGGCAAGGCATCCGCCTGTCCTCAGTTTATATTTGTGAACCAACAGCGGTTCGTCACGTGTGTGGGTGGGTTTACCACCAAAGGTTAGCAGTCGAAGGAGGAATAAAGATGAGAGCACAACCCAACACTTCGTCTCTGTGTTTCATTGTGCGACCTTTATTACTTTATCGATTTCATATTTAACATTTTGGCTCAGGCTCATTTCTCCCAAGGTCTGAGTGATCTCTCAGTGAGAGACGGGCCATGTTAGTATCTTGGTCCATGGTAGGAGGCAAGTACCTCTTTTGTGATTTCTCAATGCACAGTGGCTATCAGTGGCACACACAACCACAAGAGTTTCCACCTCCGATTGCGGGGTGACATTCCCTAATGATGCCTTCAGGGCCGTTGGTGCTATGGGGAAATGTCACTGGTGGCCCAGATACCATTCCCCATTTGTTTGTGTAATTGATCCCTTCTCCTTCCCTGTTGGAGCAGTCAGCCTGATTAGGAAAAAGAGTAGTATCAAAAGGCCTCGAAAGTGGAGTTTGCGGGTCAAACTAAAGAGGTGCTTCGAGCATTTTCACCTGTTGGTGCGTCCCCACCACCATCTTGCCAAATGTCCAGAGGCCATTGATCTTATGCGCCAACAATTTCCACAGCCAGAATCCTGGCTAAATATCTGGCTTGCGAACAGGTTAATTTCAGGAGCATAGAAGTCTGTTAATCTTCCTCTGGTCCCGAGGTCCATAAGTCTCGAAACACTCTTGCACTCTCTGCGGCACTCCATGTCCTGGGAGAGTGTTTTATGCAGCAGCAAACATTGATAGAGAGTGAAGGCAAACACACAGCAGTGATCCAGGAGCCAGCACAGGAGCGAAACACAGAAACACTTTTGCACTCTCTGCGATGCTCCGCATCGTGGGAGAGTGTTTTATGCAGCAGCAAAAGTTGATAGAGAGTGAAGGCAGACTCACAGCAGTGAATCAGGAACCAGCAGCGGAGCAAAACACAGAAACACTCTTGCACTCTCTGTGATGCTCTGCATCCTGGGAGAGTTTTTTATGCAGCAGCAGAAGGTGATAGAGAGTGAAGGCAGACTCACAGCATACCGGATACTGGATACCGGATACCGGATACCGCATACCGGATACCGGTGGGTTGCCACTTGACCCATAAATAATTACTGGCACCTGACTTCCCCTCACCACCAGGCTATTCCAATTCCGGTGCCTGGGAAGGCAGGAGCCAGCACAGTAGCAAAACACAGAAACACTCTCACACTATCCGTCATATGCAAGGACTGGAATAGTGATTCATGTTGTGTGATCATACTTGTGAAATGCATGCACAGACTGTCCATCAACATGCTGGTGTAACAGGCAACACATCCACAATGCACTGTGACCGAGACCTATGACCTTTGCCCTTGAAGCTGACTCTGGATACCACCAGCTTCCATGGCTCAGGACACTAGTGCAGAATCCACTGATGCTACAGGAGTTTGCCTACACCATGGGACATGTCCAGAATAGGCTCTGTATTGAGCAGACCTTTGGCCTGTTGAATGCATGTTTTCAGTGTCTACAATTCTCTGGAGGTGCCCTGATGTACAGGCCAGACAAGGTCAGACAAATTGTTCTTGCCTGTGCAATGCTGCACAATATTTGCATCTGGTGGAATCTTCCCCTGCCCTCTGATGATAGACATGCCACACCCAAATGAGGAGAACTCAGTACCTGTGGGTCCTGTGCTGCCACGCAGTGAGCGTGAAGAGTGTAGGGATGGATGCCTGGTTCAGCAAGGACTGATTGACAATTTCTTTTGATAACCATTTGTTACACTCACCTGGTTCCCACAGGGGCGTCGATCGGACCCGGACAGCTGCGGTCTCCACCAACGTGATGCGTAGTGCAGAGATGACAGTCTGGACTGGCCCGTCTAATCTTGTCTGCTTGACCCGTAGAAGTATTCTCCTGCAAGTGGAGAAAGGGATTTAGCCACCCGTGGATTTTAGTGATGGCTCCCCCACTGTTCTCGTTCTCCCCACTAGTCACCTCCGATATCCCTTTTTAGTAACCTCACCTTATGTTTTAAAATGATGAGCTCTCCATCCTGCGTGGCATGCAGGGGCGCATAGATACCAGTTACTTCACTGGTTTGAAGGTACTGGAGGAGTTCCGGAGCAATATTGACTCCGGGGTTTATAAAGTTCAAAGAGTTCAATATGTCCGATGTTCACTCTTGTTCCATTCCCTTGTTGAATTGCAGCTAAAAATATTGCCTGGAGGCAGCTGATGGCGTTCAGGTAAGAGTCTGTATTACCCAACACTGTCCGGTAAAAGTTGCATGAGTTTAACTTGTTGTTTTCTCTCCCTTTATAGGTGCGGCATAGGAAGATGTGGCGTATTAAAGGGTAATGCCTCCGGTGGTAAATATATTGCTTTTCTGTTTGTTTATTGTGTCCCTAGTATATGTCCCAAATGCGTACACCCTAATAAATTGTCTCACCACTTGTTCTCATCTTTGCGCTATTGTACAGGCATCCTTCGTGGTAATGCTTCTGCCATCTGTAATGTGTTATTGTAAGTCATTTCTGTTCGAAATGTACATCCCTGTTCTTCAAATAAATACAAATGCATCTAAGGATGAAGTGGCAAGGCTATCCTAGAGCATTAATGCTTCCAGCCACACTGAAATCACAATAGATGAACCTATCATGTTTGGCAAAGAAGATCATACTCCTTCATCGTTCTGCAGCCTTCGACACCTTAGAAATGCGAATATGCCCTGGCAGGGAATCCATAATGTTTCAATGAACGTAGACAAGTAGCAAGATTGTTCAGGGAAATATTTCTGTTTAAGTTCATGCCATAGACCTCTTTTCGGCTTTATTTAACATGGATATATGTCAAAAGGCAAAAACAATTGGGCAGCATCAGCTGCAATTCCAGATATTCACTCACAGGACCCAGAGTTACTCTCGTCTGGAAAAGCAAAACCGGAAAGCAAGCCTACATGATGCAGTGTCTTGTCCATGCATGTTACTAAAAGAGAAAAATCGACCTTTGTCTTAATGCTGGAAAAACAGATATTGTACTGTGTAGGGCTCAACCCATTCCATTTGGGTAGAGAATAACACTGTGGACATCCAAAGTCCAAAACAGAAAGTAATAACTTGAGTATAAACTCTGATTCAAAATGTGCCATCCACTCTCCCACAAACAAAAGCAACGGTCGAGAGCACCATCTTCCCTAGGCACAACTCACACCACTCAGCCTCAAGCGGGTCTGGCAAGAATCCTGCTCATAGAATGCATGGACTGCTTCAATATGAGCCACACCGGCTTTTCCAAAAATATCATGGAGAGGCTGCAAAGCATTAAAAAATCTAGGGTGGGGTAAAGAGAAAGAACATAAACCTAAAAAGGTGCAAAAGGTGAAACAAAAGTTAAAAACACTCTATTAACTCCAAATAGAGTCGCGCTTTACATTCATAATCTGTGTAAAAATATCTCCAGTACGTATGTGCAGTTTCTTTGAGACTCATCATCTTCCTGCAGTTGGAATTTCGATTACCCTATGGCATAGTCTGATTTCACAATTGGTTAATGTTCTATTTCGATAAACTCGCCCCATAGAAACTGATTTCTCCCTCTAGTCAAATGTTAGATTCTAAGTGATTTGCACAGGATCACAAATAAGTCAAATTACTTAAAAGCCAACTCAAAAGAAATGTCATACTACACATAAATCTGAGAACAAGAATATCCACCTCCCTCATATAGGAGCCTATGAAAAGATTATTTTTACTGAAAAGGGTGTTTTTATTTGAAACACATTAACAATACCTAAAATATGCAGAAAGAAGCATGGACACTCTTAAATGAGTTACAGAATCCACATACCCACGCTTCATCAGTCACAATATCTCAAGAACTCTGCCATGTTCTTGCCTCCTTTTTCAATAATACAATTCTGACAATTTACCAAGGATTTCAAACCAGAGCATCATTTAACCCCTCTCCAGGGTTAATGAGACATGCTTAACCCTAACATAGCAAATGTACTGCATAGGTTTACAACCTTTGCTCCCTTAAACCCCAAACAATTCATCTCAGGCTCTCCACTTGATTCTTGCCCTCCCCCCCATGGCTATTGAAATACCTGGCATCAGCCAATGTGGTACCCCTTCCCCTGCACTCTTTAATCAACTGCTTGATGCAAGCTAAAGTTCCTCTTACCGGAAAGCAAGGCCTGATTACCACTTTAATTAACAGATCTAATGCAGATATTGGAGATCTCTCCAACTAGCACCTAATTTCAAACGTACCTTACCCTACACACTGTGTGTCGAGAGATGTTGTAACACAGCTTCAACATTAATTTGACTGTCATGATTTAGTGGGCCCTCTCCAGTTGGGCTTTTGACTCGCCATAGGGACTGGGTTAGACCTCTACTCTGTCCTAAATGACATCCAACTGTAGGTAGACCATGGTAAAGAACACCCGTCTCTTATTAGATCCGAGCACAACCTTTGACACAGTGACCATGCCATTCTCTGCGGAAGACTAAAATTCATTTGTATGGAAAGCCTGGCCCGAGAGTGGATTGAGACATTTCTCAAGGATGGGACTTCTGCCATCTGTATTCCCTCTTTTCTCTCACAGTTCTGTCCTATCACTAGTGGAGTACATCAGTGGCGATCTCTCTCTTCACTCGTGTTCAACATGTGCATAGTTCCACTGATGACAATAAGCAGATGTCATGACATGGAGATCTGTAACTAAAACCAATGATACTCAATGAATTCTGAATTTAACTGAACCTAGTACGTCTGCTCTGTGTCTAATTGGATGAGTAACAACTTGCTGAAATTGAATCCATCCACGTGATAAATTCACATTATCCCGAATCCCTATTTTTGGCACCAGAACTTGGCCTCTGCCCCCTCCCATTTGGTAGTTGCATAGTCTAAAACATATTTTCCCATGCAAAGGGCATGAGCAAAAAATCACAGCAGTCACATCTCTGGTGCTCTCGAGGGCCGACTATACTAACGGTCTGTATATCGGAACCCCAGATTACCTCAACATTCATTTGAAGCAAACCCAAAATGCAGTGGCTCGGACCATTACAGGAATGAGACGCTGGGACAGCAACACCCCTACCCTTTTATCATTGCATTGGCTTCCGATATCCCTCCAAATTGGTTTTAAGATCATGTATATAGTATATCACGCCCAGCACAACCCGACGCCATAACTTCCTACAGATACATTAATTCATCATGATCCGAACAGACATCTGTGATCTTATACTGCCCTGCAATTGGTTCCCCCATGTGCAAGAAATCATGAACTTTCAGCTTCCAAGCCTCTAGACTGTGGCCTCTTTGCCCCTTTCAATGAGGAAAATTCAGCAATTACTACTTACTCTCTTCTGGTGACGATTGCATACAGGCCACTCACTGGATCTTGCATCAAGAGGCCATTTGTGGTGATAGTGCACTCTGTAAGACCTGTAACCTGAGATAACATAACATAAAATAACAACAAACAAAAATATTATGAAGCAAGAGCCTGGAATTCTCTCCAAGAACAGCACCAAAGCCTCGTATCCTCAGAATACTTCCAAAAACCGGGAGGCTGAAAACACCCAATAGCACTCATTGTGAGTCTAATGGTAACACCAGAAACACAGGAGGTATGTGAAATGCTGCATTTTCATATAACCCACCTGATTAGGGGAAGAATGATGAACTACATGTTGTAATATACTGACTATCACCTGCTTATAAATAAACTGACTACAAAGTACACATCTGCACAAGATGTCGAAGTCAAAATCTCAGCCCCCACAACGACCCTCTAGATTAAAAAAAAGAGTACTTTTTTCTTCATGTGAACAGAAGCGCACATGAGCCTGCATGGATCTACTTTCAGGCTTCAGAGGTTGGCAGAATATATACCATTGGGAGTAGTGTGGATCCCTGTACTCTGGGCCTCGTTACCGCATACATGCAAACAAACATCCTGAACAGCATGCCAGGGAGATAGGAAAGATAGAGACATTACAACAAATCATTAATTGTGGCACAATGAAATCAAGGGCCACTTGATGTGCTATAGTCAAACATTTCTACACTGTACACAAGCTTTTAGGCACAAGGATTTTGTCAAGTGACCGGGAACACCGAGATAGAATGTCTTAGGATGCAACTTCCGAAAAGCAAAATACATAGTACATAGGACGAAATGGATGTTTATTCTACTCTAAATGCTTTTTGGAAGATTTTGTGTGCATTGTGAAATTGAGGTGTTTAAGAACATACTAAACCATTAATGAGTCTCACAATTATTGTACAGAATTCCAGAAAGACAAATTATTGGTTTTTCCTATTGTTCTTATTTTCTTATTTACGGTCACTGTTCAAAGTGTCAGACTTGTGTAACCCCTGTTTTTTTTCAGAGGCCAGAGTCAGCCACTCCAGAAACAAAAAAAGCTTGCCAAAAGAAATAATTAAAAAAAAAAAAGATTTTATTTTTTTGCGAAAGCAAGGGATATCACAGTGTAGTAAAGGAGACCTCAGGGGATGAAGTGGGGACCCCTCGATGACCCCGGAATGACGTCCCTGCTTCACAGATGCCCACATTCTCACCCCCTTTGCAATGTAAACAGGAATTAAATGGCTTCTTAAAGGTAGCAAAACATCTGCCTCCGTTACACGCATACCAGTGTTCTATTGTAATGGGGCAGTTTTCGGGATTACTGCATATGCAAGAGAATGGCATACAATCCTGCTTTTCTTCATTTCAATTCTGGGAATTCGTGTTCTTTCTTTCCCTTTTAAAATGTAGGAAAACTACAAGTCCCAGAATTCAAAGGAAAAAACAGGACTGGATGGCCTTCTGACACAGAACAGTGAGAGATTTGAGAGCTTGAGAGCTCTGCATGTGCTAACAGGAATACTTTTTAAAAAAAAGAATTGTATTTGATATTTTGGTTGCACATGCCCAACCTTACACAATGAAAAAGCAAAAATACATAGGGGGTCATTACGAGGTGGGCGGTAAGGGATACCGGGCACCGTTAAGGAGACCGGTGCCGGTAATTCCTTACCACCCAATTCCGAGGTCCCTTAGCGGGAACCGTAAAGGACGTGTGGCCTGACCACACGTTCTATACAGGTCCCGTTAAGCGACCTTGGAGCTAATAACAGACCCGCAATTAGCGGGCCCGTTATTAGCACCTTCCCATTGAGCTCTATGGGGGCTCAAATGGGAATGGGGAATGGCATTTGGAATGGGGACATATCGGGTCCGCCTAGGGCGGAATGTCCCAGTAAGTCCCCTCTCCACCAGACCGGACCCGGACACCATTTTGGAGGCAGCCATGGCGGTAATAGCGCAATGGCTACCTCCAAAGTCATAATGAGGCCCATAGTCATTAATAAAACATTTCCAAAACGATAAAATAAAGCATTATGATATACATATAATAAGCAAAGAATAAAAAAAGAAACTACAATTTATATTTAGAATACATTAAAACCTAAAAAAAAGAATTACTATGTAAAACATTCATAGTCCTAAAACACATAAGATTGACAACCTTACCAATGCAATTTAATCAACCCAGCTGCTTTCAACACTTTAATAACTGCAGTAGTAACAAGAGATTCATCACCGCTTGATATTCTGTCAAAGAATTGAGTGTTACGCTACGGCAGCAGCAAAGGACATTACCGAAAAGAACGTTCCCACGGAGTATCTCGCAATCAGGGAATTCGCTCTGGCAGCGTTACAAGTTGCCTTGGAAACTGTTTGGGTCACGTAGATCTGCTAGTCAGCTGATCAGACGTGCCTCGCTTACACGGAAGCCACGCCCCATTGTTCCATAAAGCGATTAGCCGCGGGAGCTTCGTTGCTGCTAATTGATCGTTACGGCGTTCCTTTTTGTAGCCTCCCTACGGCTTGTTTCCATCCAGATTACTCTCCGTGTATCCTGCTTTGACTTTGATCTACCGTTACCAGACCTTGGCTTCTGTGCCCTGTTTTGCTTCCTGGATTTGTCCTTCGGTATTGGTTGCCTTGGTTTTGAATCTGCTCGCAGACTCCATCACACTGCCGAGCTCCTGCTGAGCTCCCCGCTCAGCCTGTCCTTCTGCCGGGTTTGCGGCACGCCATTTCCCTGCTGAGAACGGAATTCCCGTCTTCAGTCTTCTTCTTACAGCAAGCGCCCCTGCTTCCAGCGGATTACCGGCGTTACGCTCAGACCTGTTGTGAGCTACTTCAACGACACTTAAGGAACTTCTCCCTTTATCGTAAGTGTCACTTGCTGCTTGCTTTTCCTCGTGCCCTATCAGTTAAGTCCTATTTTCGAGCCCTGCCTAAATTAAGGATTTACTTCTGCCTCATCTACCTGTTTGACTGTGTTACTTTCTGTGAAGATGATGTGTATTTTCCACTAAAGTGCATTACGAACGCTTTCCAGATTTGCACCAACCCGGTCCTAGTGCGTCCCTCGTGCCGTTCCGGTTGTCCTACCTATACTAACCTTCCCATTAGTTATTTTATCCTTTCGTTGTCATTCCTCATTTGAACTCTGAACACTTTACTGAACTGGTACGGGACTTCCTCTCAAGGCCTTCATTTCCTCTACCTCAGGTACCAGCGATTCTATTGTGTTAAATAGTTGTATATATCTATCACACCAGGTTGGCATTATACTCAAAACAGCTTTTGTATCTTTTGCAGCATTGCTTGATGGTGCGCTCAATTCCGCTCTTTTGCATTATAGACTACTCTGTCTTGTTTTACATAATAGCAGAGTGGTACGTCGTGAAAAAGAGCCCCTCTCTAAGAGGAAGCCTGATTCTTTGAAATCAGGGGACCTGGGTTTTCTGAAGACTTCTACGGCTCATCTTACATCTCGATCCAGGTCGGGGTCAAGTACACCTTCCGGTTCGGTGAGTAACATTGAGCTGTATCCAGCAATGCATAGTTATGAACACATCTGCCTAGCCATGTAGTTCTAGCTGTCATTAATGCTGCACAATTTAGCAGAATATGTTCTCTGTTTTGGATCTCAGACTCATTCTGACACAGGGAACAAACCCTTCCTGATTTTGCCACCCAAGGATCTTATGAGGTGAATTTCCCCTGCAGGAAGAAGATTGAGCATAAATCATAAGAATTGCCCAACACAATATCCGTTGTGAAATTTGTTTAAACATTTAGGAAAGTGGTTTGTCTAAAGACGAAAGACTTTTGTAAAGTCTGTATTCCCTCATTGTTGCTAGTGTATTATTCCAGTCCTGCCTATTCAGAGTCTTTTTTATCAGATCAGGCTGTTCTATTAATTAATTTACAGACAATTCTGCTCCCACCAATACCTTGTGTGCCCTTTTCTTGAAACTGACCAGGGAGGACGATGCTGCTCTCCACAATTCTTCAGCCAAAGCCTCCTAATGAGAATATGTCAGTGGGACCAACAGATTTCTATAGAGGGAAAGGATTCTAAGCTCCACCAGACAGCCCAATGATGTCAGGCCTAGCTTCAACCTGAGTGTGGCTATGGGGACGCATTCAGGTAGACCCAGAGCCCTCTTACAGACACGTGATTCATCCTTATCATAGGCAAGACCTCTAGAGCCATGACTTACCCAATGCCGTACAGTAAACAGGGTACCTTCATCTTATAATAAGATATTATCAGACAGATAGAAAACCTGCAATACCGGGCTCCGATTGTCTTCATCTGGATTATTGCCTGTAGTGCCTTAGTCATTAAGCGCACCATAAACCTGCCTGCTCTATTCTGAGTATACAGTTGGAAACACAAATATGTGAGAGTATGCAACGGTACTAGTTCTTGATCACCGATACTCCTGGTGTAACCGATTTTTGACACATTTTTATTGCTAAATCTAATGATGTTGTTTTTTTTTCTCCATTAATAACAGGAATTACCTGATGGTGTAATCCAGACATGCAATAGGGTAAACCCGTAATGTGGGCCTAGATGTCCTCAATCTTGGAAGGTAGTCTATAGTACCCTCCCTCACCCCAGTCCCTAACCCAGTGCAGTCCCTACCACGGCACCCAAGAGCCATAATTGTACCCACTGTCGAACCACTTCAATAAACGACACACAAGGGGGCGGCCGCATAACTGAAAGAGGGCCGCATAAGTAGGAGAGGCAATCCAGCCAGGAATGTGCCTACCCAAGCTACACGTGCTCCGTATAGATGCGTGTGTATGCAGGCCCCATGGACGGGCCTTTATAAAATGCTGAAATGCCTAAAGAAGCTGTTATCCTAGCTCAGGGAGTGAAACGCTCCCTTAAGCATTCTGGGGTTGACAGGTTTGAGCCCTAGAAGGACAAACGCAGACCACCACCCATCCGAGGTCAAAAGACGGAGTATCATTAAAATGAAAAATAACACCTCCAGTTACAGCTAACAATGGGAGGCATCTCCACTATTTAAACTCAGATAACAAGGATGCTCAATAGGTCGTTTTGCTTCAATATTCTTATGTATCATGTACGTTTGAAATACCTTAAACTAGATAGGAAAGGGAGCCGGTGAAAGTATTTGCCTTCATAGATTACATATCGTTTTAATGATACCAATGGAAACGTTGTGTAATGTATAAATAATGAACACTACCCAAAAGAATTAAGGTTCACTGAGGTCACTGAATGGGTGTCTTTGCTCAATCCCCTTCAGGACCCTTGAACCCGTGTAGAGCTATCTGTGCCTATTTTAAAGCTCTGTATTGCTGACACGAGTGGCGCCCCAGACACCCCCTGACTCATCAAAGGGACCAGGAGCTCTGCTTTCCCAACACAAGCGATAAGGTCTGATGGATGGCTGTGCCCTCTCCCTGCAGAACCTGCCAACAGCTCCTACTGTCTGGGCAAGTCAAATACTCCACTTCCTTATCCTGTGTTGCTGGCCACCGAGATAAGATTAGCCTCATCTGTCGCCAGAGCTGTCACGGAAATGCAATGGCCGAGACAGAGGCCAGCCCATCCCTCGCCATTACCTTTCTCTCGGGCTCCAAGGTTGGCTGGACATTCAAAGAAACAATGTTCAGCAACTGCTGGAGGGAGCAGCAGTCAGAGGCATGTTATGAGTGAGAGAAATACATTTCTCTTGAATCCTTAAATTGTGATCATAACTGCTACTGGGCCATTTTACAACACATGTATACAATATAGCGGCTTCAGGGCTCACTTCCCAATCAGGCCTTCACCCGATCTCACCCCCCACCCCCACCTCTCTCTCTCACTCTGGCTCCCTTTCTCTCTGCTGTGCTCTCTGTCTCACTCTCACTCTCTACGAGTGTACAATGTTGATGTTGTTTTGGTCTTAAAGATGGTCGAGTTTAAAAATGTGTTGTGAATGCGGTGTAAATGCGTTGTAAAATGGAGCTGGTGCAAAATCACTGTGGGGCGAAATCACACTGGGATACATCAGAACAAAAGTAAAGTTGGGCAAAGTCAGGAAGGTGGGCGCCTGGGAGCAAAATCACTGTGAAGCAAAATTACAATGCGGACACCCGATTGTAACATTACAGTGGGGCAGAATCACAACCAGGACACCTAGATGCAAAACAGCACTGTATAGCACCAAGGAGCAAAATAAGTGTGAAGCAGAAAGTAAAATGGGGACACCTAGGGCTATACCTACAGTGCAGAAAAATCACACTGGGACACCTAGGACCAAAGTTACAGCGGAGCAAAACTACAGCAGTGGAGGTACCTAGGACCAATGCCGCAGTGGGGCAGACCTATGAGGACAATTACAGTGGGATAAAATCAAAATGCAGACACATAGGTACACAACAACATAGGGTACACATAGGAGCAAGCTCGCATTCGGGGAGGAGGATACTGGACAACACGAGAAGCAAATGTCAGTGTTTCCTCTGGTGGTGTGGTGCTTTATTCGTGCTACAGGACTCCAGCAGTGTGAACTTTCTCCTCAAGAACACTCAGTGCTATAGGATTTTGGCGGTGTCATGTCAGTGCTACAGAATTCTACTGGGAGGATGGTAATTCTGATGGGTCCCTATATCACTGACTGAGCACTTAAGGAGGAGGGAGGAAGCAGAAGAAAGGGGGCAACATTGTGTTACATTGGTTGAAGGAGATGGCGAGACAAGGTGGCACTTCAATAGCTTTGTGTGGCAAAGATGAGGATGAGCCCTTGATACGAGGTGGGCCCAACTCAGCCTAAGGCAGCCATTGATGAAGTGGGGTTTGTACTGACCAGCCAGTTCAGCCTGTAGAGGAGGAGGGAGCTGATGAATAGGGCGGAGAGGTGGGAGGTTTGGGAGGTCCGAGGCCACACTATGGGCTCAGAATCGCCAATGTCTGTCTTTATTAAAGAAAGTCATAGAAACCTCTAACTTCGACAATATCATCATCAAAGTTTATTTCGACACTTGTCATAAAACTTACAAATGCATTTCAAAAAGAAAAAAGAGGAAAGGTATTTAAATATGCAATAGCATAGAAATGTATAAAAAATGTATATCTGTTAAAATGCATAATACCATTAAGTCATCTCGCAGGTAAGATAAAATAGCTATACAATAGCTGGAAGAAATGATAACACATTTGCCAAACAAACAACACTAAAGTACGAAGTGCTCCAAAGCTTTCCAATTCCAACACCAATAATATTCTTAAAACAATCCGATTAAATCTATAGACATCATGGTGTATTAAACGGCGATATACAATACTCGAACATGAGGATACATTTAAAAATAGATACTCAACAATCAATACCTTATACAAAAGACAAAAAAGCAAAAATAGAGTATTGGTCAACGATGTAGAATACATGGTCATGAAAATGTATTTGAAGAATACATAGCATCAGTGTTGAAACATAATATTCCTAAAATCACAATAAATTAAAATAGTCAAATCCAATAATCCTGGGCATATGTTGTGCAGTTAGAGGAAAGAGGGATGGTATATGTTCATTAAGAGTATGTCACTTATTTGCCAACATATATGCAACTCTTTTTTTTCAAGCACCTCTAATATAGGTAAGTATTTCGAATAGTCATTCAGTTGCCAACATATGTTCTCCTCCTCTCAGCTCCTCCTGATGAGTGATCTCAGCAATCTCAGCATCACATCTGGACTCTCCCGACTACTCAGCACCTTTCCGCAACCTATGTGATTCTCTCTCCCTATCTTTCCTACCCTCTGGCTCCACGCACACCACGGGCCACACCTTGGATGTTCTCATCTCTACTGACATCCCTCTCTCTATCCCTCTCACTACCACTCTCTCTTGGACTGACCACTCTCTTCTCTCAACACACCTGACACCCTCCTCTCCTCCTGCAGCATCACACCTGGCACTGCCACTCGGCTTTAAAGTCACCAGACGCATGAAAAAAGTGACAGTGGCTGCCTTTGCCTCCACCTACTCTCCTCCTCCGATTCCTGCGGTTGACTCCCACCCTAACACTGCCCTCGCCACCTCAACCTCTCTATTTCCAACACTCTTGCCCCTACCACGAGGGTCCGACTGAAGCCTTCCAAAAAGTGCAACTCTTGGTATGATTTCAACCTGGTTGCCCTTAAATGCAAATGTAGGGCGGCTGAGCAGAAATGGAAGTAATTGGGCAGACCATCTTACAAATAGGACTGAAGCTTCCTTCAAAGGTAATATCGACTCTGCATCCGCTTAAAGAAAAAGAGTATTTATTCAAGCCCACATCTCCACGGCATCAAACAACATGGCTGAACTTTTCAAAGTCTGCAAGGAACTGGCCAATCTTGCAGCAGCCTCTTCTTCTGTCACATCCACCCAGGACCTTTTCTCAGCCCTGGCTGCACACTTCATCACACAAACCCAAGACATCCTTTCCTCCCTCTCTTCCACTCCACAGCATACACCAACACCGGCGCCTCCCTTGGCTTCCCCTCCTCTTACCCTCTCCTCTCTCCCACCCATCACACCTGCTGAGGTCACCAGACAAGCCCGGCCTATGAAGACTTCAACCAAACTGGTGGACCTGTGCCCCTCTAAAACCATAAAGGACAATATTGGCTCCTTCGCCCCAGCCCTGGCTGATCTCTGCAAACTCTCCTTCTCCACTGGAATTTTCCACACCACCCTTAAGGACTCCGTGTGTGCACCCTTCATTACTCCTTTCTTCGGCAAATTCCTGGAGAAATTGTCTGTCACTCAGCTGACCCTCCACACTGAATCTATTGGTTGCTTGCACGACCATCAGTCTGGCTTCAGAGCATCCAGAGGCACGGACTCTGCTCTTCTGAACACCCATGAAGACCGGCTCTCAAATCTTGACACTAACTCTTCCTCTGTCCTCATTCTCCTTGGCCTATCCTCTGCCTTTGACATGGTTAACCACAACATCTTAATCACATGTCTCCATGACACCCTGGGAATCACAGGTCAAGCTCTGGCGTGGTTAATCTCCTTTCTCTCCTTCCACCCATCCCAGGTGGAACTCGGAGCCTTTCTCTAGACTATTGCTTTCTCAACCTGTGGCGTTCCCCCGGAATCTAACCTCTCCCCATTGTTCTTCAACGTATATATGGCTGCCTTAGTGCGTGTGGTTGCCACTTTCACCTCTAACTTCCAGTGCTACGCGGATGACACACAACTATCCTTCAGGCTACCTTCAGCCACCTCCCCCTCCTCGCTCATATCTGACTGCCTGTCCGCTATTCATTCATGGTGTGCTGCAAACGTCCTCTGCCTAAATGCCAGTAAGACTGAGATCTTTCGTATTGAGACCTCTGCTCCCGTTTTTCCACTTTCACTCTGTCTGGCCTCTCTTGGCGCTGCACCCACACCCACCTACGAGGCAAAAAACCTCAGTTTCATCTTCAACTCCACTCTCTCCTGCTCCTCTCACATCACTCACATCTCTAATAAGTCTATCAGCTACACCTTGTTAGGGGAGAGGTGGTCTTTTCCGCCCCCCCTTACCATTCTTGCACAGGATAAATCCCATGTATGCTAAAGGGGGGAGATGCCCCCCTCTCTCCTGTGCATAATTTGTACTAATCACCCTCCAACCACTAACAAAGACTAACACATAATCAAGCTTGAGGACTCCATTTTGGGACACATCAGACGCCATCTTTTACTAGGCGCAAAAATGATCTCTAGAAACCTGTCTCTCCCCTGCCCAGCACCTCGCACAGATAGCTCAGGCCACCTCTGCCTCCTGCCAGCTCCGCACGAACCCCATTCTCACGGAAGTCCAGCCATTCATTGCTGCAACATTTAGCATCACCGGGGAAGATGAGCTCACTGCCCTGTGTGAGACCAGAGCAGGCCTCAACCCAGGAACACATTCATCTCCACTGACCCCTTGCAGAGACCAGATGAGGATACCCACCATAGCTCTAATCCCATGCACCAGTATATCCTCCATAGAAACAACATATGTCTATTTGTATCCTGAGGCATCAGGTAGATCAAAACCCCCTAAATGGGCACCTGGGTCTGGGGCACTGTGTTTATGGGTGCCTGGGTGCAGAGGGTGAAATGTCCATATAATCTGTCAGTGAACTCTGGAACCACCTCCATTCATGTCAAATGTGTATGCTTGCCATTTGTCTCATGCCCTCAGATCCTGTTATTGTACATTAGACAGTTAGCAATGTACCGCTTTACCAACATGACCTTCACCCCATGGAGATGAACCCAGCTGACCCACGTGGTGCAGGATCGACACCCAAGCAGCAGCCAATCCAACGTGGTTACCGGTATGGATACATAATCTACCATTGTGTCTCACCAATTGTATTGCAGATTTGAGTACCTATGGTGTGGCGTCAATAGTGACGTGATCTTAACTTATAATGTGCTGCCCGTGTAATGTTTGGCAGAGGGCTCTGCGGGCAGCAGAGTTCTATGCATGCACGACTTATCTTACATAAACCTATTTCACTTGCAATCCATCTCCTGGCGGTGTGCGTCCATTATTTGGTCCTTTATGTATGACATGTTGGGGAGTGGGTGCCTTCATTTGGTGACCCATCCGACGTGACATTCTTCGATGTCCCTGTACCTGCGGCAAGATCCAGGGCTTCCCCAGAAAGGCTGCTCCCCACCAACGGCTGACCAGTGCCCAAACAAAAATGCGTATGCTGCGGAGAAGGTTTTGCAGGTCCCGCTTTGCGAATGCCCAACTGCTCGCCGGAGCTGGGCGGGGTTGCGACGGTGAGGCCCCACACTTGTGGATAGACTGCGAGTAGTGGTTATTATTTTTAGTGCTCTATAACTTTGCGGAGGTAGGCCCAGGAGGGGCAGAAGTAACCTGAGTGCCGAGTGTGGAATAAGGGGAAGTAGGGATAAATGAGAAGGGGTTAAGGGCATACAGGAATATTTAAGGTTCTACGTTCTATGTTTGGTGTTTTAGTATTGGTTAATGTTTTATGTGCCCACCATGACAATGTATAAGTAATGTTTTGAAAAGTAAATGTGAAAATTGTGATTGATACACCAAAGTTTGAAGTTTGAAAGTAAAGAGGAGACAGGGAGAGAAAGAAAGGTCATTTGACTAATATGGGAATAGACACACCACTCTAACATATTTGTAAGCACCTCCCCTTGTATAGCGACCAAATAAAGAAATACCATGGCCAATGGGAAACTGAAATAAAAGGAGAAGGGTTCCCTCATGCCTGGCCAGAAGAGGGGTCTTTTGACAAAAGGATATTGGACCATGTAGCAACTTATTTAATGGCAAAAAACAAAGGGAAACAACTCAAAAACAGGCAGGAAGTGCTAGATTTGTGGAAGATGTTTGAGGAAACACCCCTACAACTAAAGAGAAGGAGACAGAGCCCCGTCGAATGAGAAAATGGGAGGTAAGGAGAAAGAGAGTGAAGAACCAAAGAAAATATATTACTCACAAGAGCCACAGAGTGATATGCTGACCCAGTGTACGTGCCTGGGGGGAGTGCACCAGCCATGCCAGTCACCGCATCACCCCCTCCATATGTTCCAACAAACATAACCCCTGTTACCCCAGGGCCCACCACCTGAGATTTAGAAATTGAATTAACATCCACCCAGGCAGAATTTCCCCGAGTATGAACACTTTGCGAAACAACACTACCACTACCAAGGGAGGGCAACCTCCATTACAACCCTGAGTAAAGAGCTCTTCCCTATTGCCAGAAGATGAATGGAAATCTGTGTATTTCCTTTTCCGAATAGACAGTTCCCCAATGGAAACGGTCTGGGTAGAATGAGAAGGTGAGATAGAAAGTGTAGGATACGATACAGTAGCCTCAGAGAGAGAAGAGGAATGCTGGAGCAACCTTGATGAGTCCGATGAAGGGGCAGTAGAAGGGGTACAGCAGATCCAGTGGACAACTCCGCAAATAACAGAAGTGGAAGAAGGATGGGAGGAAAGGCTCCGAAGCAGGATAGGGGGAATGGCATTGGCAAAAAAAGAAAGGAGTAAAGGTAAGTAAGGGAAAGGTGAGGTCAAAACTACAGATGCTCCTCATCCACAAGGGAGCAGGACGATCCCATTACATGCCCTGGGCACTGATGGACAGGAATAATTTCCTCAAAGCATTTCTACCACTTTCACGGGGTGTGGGGAAATGGAGATATACATTTGAAAAGAATACAGCAGGGGTCCCATTAGCGATCAGAGACATTAAAAGTCTCTTAATATCTGCAGTGGGAGATGAAGCAGATGCAGTATGGGTGAAGGCCGGGTTCCCGGGAGTGACCATGGGAAACGACATGCATGACGGGGCGTCCTTCAATAACGTTAGAGCGCAAGTATGGGATGCACTGCGGAGGACCTTCCCTGACACACCAGATTTACATTCTGAAATGCAATGCACTATGGGAGACAAGAAAGATGCTGCACAGTTTATTCTTCGGGTGTAGGAGATGTGGCACGCAAGTCGGGCATGGCCTGATACCAGTCCTCCTCCCTATTCGATTTCATCATTGAGAGAGGCCTCCCGAAGGAGGTACAGAAGGCACTTGATAAAAATAGCTGGGATAGAAGCCAAAGGGTGGCCAGAGATACAAAGCATCATAGTACACCATTGCAGGAGGATCAAAGAAAGAAAAAAAGAAATAGCTCAGAGGAGATTAGCGGATGAAGCAAAGCTTGTACAATGTAAGCTAATGAAGGTTGCAGCAGTAACCGTAGTGCTGCCTCCAGAACGGCAGGGAGAAGAAGGGGAGGGATCAGTAGCCGTACAGGCCAGGATGGCAGCTACATGGGCAGACAATTGCCAGGAACAATGGGATGGAGACAAACGATACATGGGACCCCAATGGCAAGGAAGACCCATGAGAGGGAGACGTGGGTACCGAGGGCAATGGGGAGGAGGAGGATATGGGGGACAAGGACCGAGGGGAGGTGGACCCAGATCATGCTGGTTGTGTGGGAGGTGGGGCCATTTTGCGAGGGAATGTCCAATCCAATCGGTGGCCAATTATAAAAATAATCACAGTTACAGTAATGAACAGCAGTATGGCCACCCACACCCAGGTAGCCCATATGGCCTGCCCATAGAAAATTACCAACCAGATGGGCAGCCCGACAGTACATCCATACCGGGGTACAACACACTCTGACCCCCCCGCACTGCCTGCAGACCCACCCCACCCGTCAGAACGAAGTGCCACACACACATGCAAACCCATTCATCACCACTGATAATGGTGCACCCGCGCCTTACCAGGGAACATGTGTACTGAGTGAAAACATTTTTTCTTGCCCTGGTACGAACGCCTATCCAGACTAGGACAGCCCACAGAGAGTACTTGCGTGTCCAGTCCTACCTTACCCCCAGACGAGGAACCACTGCTGGGGGCAGAGATAGCAAACAAAGAGTTCATCTCTATGCTGGACTCGGGGTGGAGAAATCATGTCTATGCGAAGGTGATTTCCCGTTATCTGGCAAAAATCTCGAGACGCAAGGACTCTCTGAGGCTGTGGTCACGGTTCCTTACACAGAAGTTGTCTGTAAATTTGTTGGGATGAGATTTGATCAATAAGCTCAATATGACCATTTTATTTACTGACAGAGGGATAGTGTGCTCTACCCCTGGTATGTGCTCAATGCGAGCAATGCTACTAATACAGACAATAGCTAACGTGACAGCCATGCGAGGAATAGCAACCAATGCAGACATATTCATTTATGGCATACAAGTACTAGCCAGAGTAGTGCCAGAAATCACACGAAAAGACTGGAGAGTACCTTGCCCGGTACTGTCCTGTCTCTTGATCTGCAAGGGGTACAGGTTTCCGCGAAACGTATTGTGGCAATAGACCTTGACAAACATGGGTGTGAGTGGCGGACAGTACTGTGTATAGACCCAAACACACCACTACGTGAATTAACTGATGAAGAGTTCTTCACTGACAATGACACCGACAGGGAAAGAATAATGGAAATATGCATGCCATGTGATATAATGATACAAAACAGACAAGTGACAATCCCCCCATGGCCATTGTCAGTGAACAACCATCTTTTTGCGATATGGATTTGCAGCAAGTACCACCAAATATATGGACTACGAACCCCCATGATGTAAGATTGTTGTAGGAAGTGACCCCAATAAAAATAAAGCTAAACCAGAGGCAGTATTACCCAGGGTCAGACAGTACCCTCTATCCAGAGAAGCAGATGAGGGAATAAAGGACACAATACGCGCACTACTACAACAGGGCATTATCGTCCCCTCCAACTCCCGATGCAATACCGTGATTTATCCAATAAAAAAGTGAAAGTGGGGTCATGGCGTTTGGTCCAGGACCTCCGCCCACTTAATGACATTGTCCAAAAGGAGTTCCCTCTCATTGCAAACCCGGCATCCATTTTGTGCAATATCCCAAAACAGGCCACGCACTTCACCGTAGTGGACCTGAAAAACACCTTTTTCTCAGTGCCCCTTGACCCGGAGTCACAATCCCTAACAGCCTTCACTCTAGGAGGGAAAAGATACAAACATTGCTGACTGCCCCAGGGATACTGCGAAAACTCAAACATTTTCAATAGAATATTGCACGAACACCTCGACAATATTGATGTTCAGAGCACCATCATTCAATATGTTGATGACCTCCTGATATGTAGTAAGGGGGAAGAAGCCTGCAGAGAAGACTCTATTACCCTGCTCAAATTGCTGGCCCACAATGGATACAAGGTAGATCAGAACAAATTCCAATATTGCCTGACAGAAGTGTTGTATCTAGGTCAATAGATCTCACAAGATGGTAAGAGAATAATACCTGACAGATCAGCAACAGCGCGAGCAGCAACCAGACCCCATACTGTAAAGGACATGAAGAAGTTCCTTGGTATATGTAACTATCGCAGGGCATGGATACTAGACTATGCAGCCTACACACGACCCTTGTTACAAGCATTAAAGGAAACTCAGAAAGACAACACCACCACTACATGGGCACCTGAAATGCACACTGCCTTCACAACATTGAAAGAATTGATATGCACAGCTCCTGTCCTAGCCACACCTGATTATGAGCAGGAATTTCTCCTGTTCTCACATTCAAATGGAACGCTGATGACCGCAGTACTGACACAGAAAACATCCATGGGCCACAAACCGCTAGCATACTACAGTGATACTCTTGAATTAGTAATGCAGGGTCATTTAGCATCCAAGCAGGCTCTTGCCGCAGCTGCCTTCTCAATCAAAAAAAGCTCTACAATTGTGATGGGATGCTCCATCACACTGTTCATGGAACACTCCTTGTTTGCCATACTCTAGCGATCCAAATCCACCCTCACAACACAGAGAGCATCAGCATACAAGATAATTATCTCAAGCCCAAATGTCCATGTGATACGCTGCAAGGCGGTAAACCCAGCCACATTCCTCACAGAGCCATGCATAATGGAGGTCATGCAGGAACATGATTGCGCCACTTATGAGGGGGAAGGAGACGGCATTCCCAAAGCAAATGAAAACGCATTAAGTGAGGCAGAAGTGTTCTTTTTAGACTGGTCAGCATCTATTTGACCATGGACTGGTGAAAAGCATGTTGGCGCAGCAGTAGTAAGATTGGAGGAGGGAGAATATGAGATTTTAGTTTTAAAAAAAGCGTTTACCAATGCACTATTTGGCCCAAGAAGCAGAATTGGTAGCACTAATTGAGGCCCTCCGTGCAGCAAAGGGGTATGCAGTAACCATATATTCTGAGTCAGCATATGTAACCACCACGGTACATGCTGAGTTATCACGATGGAGAAGAAGGGGGTTCAGAAGAGCTGATGGGTCCCCAGTACAACATGCTGAGTTATTGAATATACTAATCAAAGCCCTTGCAGAGCCATCAGTAGTGGCCCTGGTAAAATGGCAAGCTCATACCAAAACAGTGACAAAATCTCAAAATCTCATGGGCACTGCGGCGGCAGATGACCCCAGAATATGTGTTAAAAGGTAGGGAGGAAGACCGCAAAGGAGAGGGATACAATGCACTGCCAGTAGCACAAATAATACAGCTCCAAAAGTAGGCGCCACCGGTAGAACAAGAATTCTGGCTCAAATAGGGTTGCACACAGACACCCACAGATCTCCTATGGAGACATGACATAACAGGAAAGATAATAATGCCTGTAAAGTTGTTTCAAATAGCATTCCAACAATTACATTTTTCTTCCCACACCTCAAAACAGCACATAGCGGCAGACATCCAGGAGGATTGGTTCATTCCAAACCTCCAAGAATATCTTACCAAATTGACTATTGAATGCGTCATATGTCAAACATTTAATTCAGGTATGACTCTCCGAACGTTACGAGGAACATTTCCTCACCCCATTGGACCTTTCCGTGAACTGCACATCGATTATGCGGACATGGCAGAAAGGTGCAATGGAGCAAGATACTTGATAGTGGTGTTATGTATGTCCTGCGCCCACCTAAACACGAAGTGTACAGCAAAATGTTTAGTGAGAGAAGTGTTGCCACAGTGGGGTATATGCAATGTCATACACTCTGACAATGGGACACATTTTGTAAATAACCTCTTCAAAGAAGTAACAACCTTATTGGGAATTAAACAAGTAATCCTGCCAGCTTTCTTCAGACTACCGCTCTTCCCTCTACAGTTTTGTATTTATTATTGTATATTCCTGGTTTCCTCAGATTATATACTGCCGCTATATGGAATAGCCCTGTAAATAGTTCATCTGTTTCTGTTATGTAACTAACCTGTATTTTGTATTTTATATGTGTCTACACTTATCAGTAGCCAAGCTGTAAGTGATTTTATGCCATGCACCCCGATACCCTTGGGTCTGGTGCGCAATACGAGTAATAAAACAAACAAACAAACAAACATAAATTTGTTCAATTTACCACCCGCAAGCGAATGAAATGGTTGAGAAAATCAAAAGCATCCTTAAAAGTAGATTGTCCAAACTCTGTCACACCCTCAAAAAGAACTGAGTCTATTGCATTCCACTGGCCTTATTCCAGCTGCGCACGCAGCCCAGTAAGGATCATCATTTGTCCCCCCATGTAATAGTAACTGGCCGACATATTCAAACACCACTGTCCCCGGCTATGAAGGATGTCCAATGCACATAGGACTGCAACAGTGCTAGGTGAAGAATGTTAAGAATAGCTCACGCAACTCACAAGAGCAATAAGAACTATTGCAAAACAAGTAGTGTCACCATTCCCCAGAGAAAATGAAGCTGATACCGCCACAGCTGATAGCCAAACAAAACCTCTAATGCCTGGGGAACTGGTGTGCGTTTGTAGCTTTGTAAGAAGGTGGAACTCACCTAGATTTCATGGCCCATATGAAGTAGTGTATTTCACCCGTTTAGCAGTAAAGGTGAAGGGCCTGAAATACTAGGTCCACCTATCAGATGTTAGGAAGGCCCATTATAGTGTGACACCAGAAACTGCACAAGAAAATGAATGAGAATCAGCAGTGCCTTAAAGAGATAATAAGATAAGGCAGGGCACAGAGATGGGAAAGGCACAAGAGTAATGCAATGATTTGAGCTATATGTGCATATATGTATAAAATCAGTAATGTATTGATATGTGAAAAGTAATTTTTAATGATGCTTCATTTCAATACTTTCCTCTGTCTCTCTCTCTCTCTATCATTCTCATATCTTATTCACACTCAATCTTTATTCAACCCATTATGACCCATTCTGTAGGTGCAACAATGGTGGAAAGGACAACACTCTCTACTACTAGAAATGAGTTGGATAGCAGAAGGAATGGGATAAGTGCAACTAGGGCGTATTCATATGACTGCGGACTGTACTTCACAACAATAGTGTTTTCAATCATTTTGCTAAGTCTAGGAATGCATTGGAGTATATCTTTTATTGTGGGAGATATAAAAGAAGGGGGTAGGGGAAACTGATACAAGAAAGGGAAAAACTAATATGGGATGGTGTAAAACTGACATGGGACCGCAACACACCGCCAAACCTCACTACCTTACACAAAAATCGCACAAAGGTAGCGCCGCAACCTGGGCTAGTGGTGATGAATTCGAGTGAAAGTGTAATCTATGTACAAAACAATGATTTGTCTACCCCAGCAATGTTTACAATGCCACAAAGTGACTCACTGACAACCGAAGAACCTACCTCAAATGTTAAGATTGAGTATACTCCACCTCCCATTGCCACGCAAAATGTGCTCCCATCCCCCCAATACTGGCAGCTTAGTAGTTCCTATTTATCACCTAAATGCAATGAATGCACACAGAACCCCAGTTGGTGATTAACCTTACAAAAGGTCATTTGCTGACGATAAAAATACATTTCTGAATAGTCGACAAAGACAAGCACAACAGCACAAATACGATGCATATCATGGTTTGGGGGTTGGACAAGGTAGAAGACCTCCGCCATCCAGACCAGTCTAACAAGTGGTACACTGACATGAGTGCCACAGAGAGACAGGCCATGAATGGTAGCTGTTATGTATGTTCACTAATAACTTATGCGTCCGGGACGCCTAAGGTATTGGTATCTCAAGAGACCCAAATAGTTGAAGCCCAATGTCTCCTTCAACTCGCACAATGCAAAATCAGGAGCACCTTCCAGGCACACAGAGTACAACTACAACTGCTTCCCCAGACGAGAAAATCTGCAAGAACAAACCCAAAGGAGCAATGTGTTTCAAGGAGCCGACTTTTGCAATAAAAGGAATATTGTTTGCAGAAAACAAATGGCAAGAGGCAACTGTCATGTGCAAAGCTGAAGTGCTGCGTTGCTTATCAGATTAAAGGCTGGCGGAGCAGGAGAAGGAGAAGGAGGAGCAGCAGGAGGAGGAGGAGGAACGTTTAGTGCAGGGAGATTGATCTGGGCTGGGGGCCACCAGCAGACTGTGGAGTGGAGGTGGGCAGGGAGAAAGGCAAAAGTCAGCAGGTACCGAGGGTGCCACTGGATAAAGCAGGAGATGGACAGGAGGTTTGAGTGGACATGAAGTGATGATTTATGAATTTAACAACTCCCGTTGTGCAAGAGTCCCGGCGCAATGGGTGTTGCAAAATTAATTTCAACAAGTACACATAGGAGCTCTGTTTTCAGCTTGGAATTCCTGTCAAATTGCCTGATTAGTGGATTTTATTCTCTAAGTGACATTTTGTGGAACAACTGTATTCCAAGCAGAGTGTGACTTTGACTGAAGTCAGATATAAAACATTCAATGAGACCACAAGACTTGCAGAACAGCATTCCCTCCAGCCTCTGGATGCATCTGTTGATGGAATAGATGTCATACAGGAAAATATCTTCATGAAGAAAATACAGATTGTGAACGGGTTAGGCAATCTTTTCTGCAAATACCTCTATTTTGATGAATATTCACGTCTGTCACTCACAAACAATGGAATCGACCAAAAACCTCTCCCAAATTGGCTGAGCTCTGGCACCTTGCAGCATTAAGATAAGGTTCAGGATTGAAGTGTGATGTGCACGCGGAAGTGTTGCGCAGAAAACAGTAGAAAAGCGCACCTTACAGACCCTTGTCAAAAGCCCATCCCTCACTCTCTCTCATCAAGCTACTGATAAGCGCTACATTCATGACCAATGGTTTGCTTATCACAAAGAAGAGGTTTTGTCCAGTGGTTCATAATCTTTGAGAGTACCCTAGCCAATCATAGGGCTCAGAACGTGGGCCTTACCTCATGGGATGGCTCACAATGTGAGCCCAGTGATGGGCTTGACACATGCTGTGTCTGCCTCCTTTCAGAACCCGCCAAAGCTTCCCCACGCTGCCTCCCACAGCCTACACTTACTGTCATGGAAACCCTCCCTCTTCCTCCGGACCCATGCTCAGCATTGTAGATGGCCATCATTGAAATGGAGAAGTGGTCAGGAGTAAGTCCCTTCGCGATTTCCTTGGCAGCCAACTTACTTTGATTTTTTTTTGTTATATGTGAAGAATAAGCTATTCTGGAAGGCATGCTGGGGTGCCAATAGGTTTAATAACCTTGGTAGAAGTGGGGGCTTTAATCGTCTGCAATGGACCAGGGAACAATTTAAAAGCCTGAACAGACACCCTCCTTTGGGGATTATTGTTTGATTCCACTGAGTGCAGCCAGAATTTTGTTTGCTATAAAGCAAGAGGTAGAGGTAAGGGGTTGCGGGGGAGATAAACAGGGACAGTGCTATGGGTTTTTTTCTAATGAGTCCGGAATTAGTAGGTTGATTGATTTAGTTTGCATTATGTGTGCAGTCTGGAGGTGCAGTGAACAAAGCTCTACTACAAAGACTTAGCAGAGTTTAGAAACTGGTGCAGTGTAAGACAAACAACACCAGAGTGACCCCGCTATTTGAAGGCTGAGTGCTCTGAGGTACTGGAATTGCTAGGCCCATTTGACTTTTAAGAGTACATTATGAAGCAAAAGGAAGAAAGGAACAAGAGTAGGCAGTTAACTAGGCTAATGAAGAAAGAGGACCCCCAGAACGAGATAAAGCGAATTAGGCCCCCTCAGTGAAGTTGTGCCTTGCATACTCCAGCGAGTGGTCTTCAACTTGGTTAATGGAGATGCAGAAGCTTCAAGTGAAACTATCCTTTTAGCTGTGAACAAATAGTAGAAATTGTCACTAAATCATATTCATCCACTAATGGGAAATTTAAGATAGGAATGATGCAACGTATTCTATCCAGCATGTCAAGAATAGACTAAGCCAACAGCATCTATCTTGGAATACCAGATTACCTTAGCAAAAAATGACAGTGAATACAGAACGCAGCAGCAAGACTACTCCTCAGACTCACAAAGAGAGAATACATCACACCAGCAAGCTGAAACCTACATTGGTTACCAGTCAAAAAAATAACTTTCTTCAAAACACTCTGCACAACCCACAGAGCAATTCACAGCCGAGGAGCGGAATTCAGACAGGGAAAAATCTCTGTCTACAAACCAAATGGAACACAAAGCTCTAGAAACAACATTCGCTTAAAACCAACACAATACTCAAATCAGAAATCTGGTAGATCAGCATTCTCATGCATCCCAGCAAAACTTTGAAACTCATTCCTGAAGGAAATATATACGAACAGCAGAATACCACCGAAAATTCAGACAATTGCTAGAAACATGGCTATTTAACTCACAGAGCTTAACAGGAAACACTGTTGAAGGTAAACTGCCATGACAACACAAGGAAAACACCCCCCAAAAAAAGAAACCTAATCAACCGAAACAAGGATGTCCCAACGAAATAAAGCATTTTAACACAAACCACCATAGAAGACTATGGACCTTGACAGACCAACATAACCGACACACAGAAGGGTACACACTACTAACATCACTAACTAACTAAAAATGTTCCCAATATCCAGAATACTCACCATCAAAAACCAAACAAAACATACACATACCTCTACCGCAGCAGAAACCTACAACCACCACAAAATGCACACACTCAGCTACACCTAACTAAACACAACACAGTAAAGATAACTAAACCAATTACACACAAATCACCACACAAACACCTGTACAACAAACACCACCTAACCCGTACCAACTAAAAATAAACCCAGTACACAGTGACTGGTTTGTCTGAACTGGTGCTACCAAAAGCACATTAAAGCTCTCTAGCGCTTTCCCTCTCTATCCCACTAACTAACCCCTCCTTCCTTTTCAGCACCTATAGACTATGAAAATGGCAGTGGTGCGCAGTATAAATCACAACAGCATAACATTATGGAAGGTTTGATGCAGATTGCAGCTATGCGAAGCCCTGCTCGTAGGATTAAAGCAGATCCTGCATAGTCTGAAAGTGATTCTATGGCCCTCATTACACGTTGTGCGCTAAAAATCGTATTTTACCGGCATGGCGCTATTAATGTGTCCGCCTTGGCAAGAGGCTGCTAATAGCATACCATTATGAGTACGCGGACACGAGCATAGCGCCATGCCGGTAATGACCCTACCACCATGCCGCTAAAGACCCCAAAAAGACCCTTAGCGGCACCGATGAAAGCGCTGATAGCACTTCCGACCTCCCGCAACATGCAAACAGCGGTCACCGCTAATAGCGGCCATCACAATTAGCGGTCACCGCAATTAGCGGTCACCGTTAAATAGCGGAATCGGAAATAGCATCATCGCACAGGAACGGGAAGGAGCACTGCGGCCATCTTTAAAAACACAATCCATTGCCATCCTCTGCCCCCTGGACCGGTTTTGAGAACTTTGCTATTCGAAAGCCACAAGGATACCCTCGCCATGCCTAAGGCTATTAAAAAAAAGAACCGACCGCCAGCGCAAGGAGAAGTTCACCAACGAGGAGCTAACAATGCTCACTGAGACCCTTGCAGCGAATGCCGAGGTGGTATTTGCGAACGACATGCGGCGGGAGACCCTGATCCGCAAGAAGGCAATCTGGGCAGAGGTTGCCCTGAAAGTGAGTGCAGTGGGCACCATCACCCGCACTGTCCGGGAGTGCAGAAAGCGGTGGGATGATCTCCGCCTCTGGGTCCGAAGCATCCTGTCTGCGAACCGCAACATGGCCACAGGAGGTGGAGCTGATTCGCCAATAAAATTAAAAGAGTGGGAGGAGACCTGCGCCAACACGATTGGTGTTGAATCGATTGAGGGAGTCGGGAGCATGGAGCATGGTGTGGCAACTACATCAGATGGAGGTGAGTGTACACATGAAAGTATGCACTGTGAATGTTGAGGTCCCCCCCAAATGTGAGCCCAAATTCACCTCATGGATGTGAGAACATCCATACATGCATACAACCCTGGCCATGCCAGTGTCAAACCCAAAAACACACACATGCATGCATCACCAGAGACAAGTGCCACACACAACCATGCATGGATGAGCCACTCAATAGACACATCACCTGCATCCCTACCAATGAAGTCCCAATGCTCTCAACAGCATGATTGACTTATTCTGCATGAAGTACATTGAACCGTCACCAATGCCATCCCCCTCTTTGTCCCCGACAGGCTCACATACAGACAGTGAAGAACCTGGCACTGCAACTCAGGCACCCCCTGCCACGAAAAAATCAAGGCCACAGGACACAGGGGACACCCCTACTACATCAAGGGGTAAAGGGAGAAGAGTTCCCATGCAGAGTGCCAAACATCGGCAGAGCGCCACTGCTACCATACCACTGTCCACACCTTCAGAAGTGAACCCCCCACCACAGATTCCAGCCACAGAGGGCCCACCCTCTGCTGCCACAAGTTCCACAGGTGAGGCGGCAGCCACAGCGCCGCTCTCAGATGTGGAGGACCCGATAGAGTTCCCAATAGAAATGCACACCCCAACCGCCCCAGGAACCCCAGAGGCAACTCCACAGCAAACACCTGGGTCCAGTGTCCATGGCCAGTCTGGCGAGGACATCATGGGAGGGTCCAGTAGCCCACCAGTGGCTTCACCAGATGTCCTGGTTGCAGAGTAAGGTGCAGCAGCCACACCACGAGAACGCCACAGGGCCCTTGACCTGGCCAGCATCAGGCAGCGCCAAGAGGACATAACTGTGCTGGTTGGGCAGCATGTTGAGATAACAGAGACTGCCAGACACTCAAGGGAGGGGATTGAAGCCTGTACAAACAGGCTGTGTGGGGAGATTGGCCAACTCAGGCAGGTCCTCACGCGGATAGCGGACGCGATGGACCGCCAGTTCCCACCACCCCCACCGGGACAGACAGCAACATCATCATCCGCTAGTTCGAGGCAGACAAGCCCCCTCCGCCGCTCCACGCGCACCACCAGGCGCACATCAACCCAGCCTCCTAAAGCTGGTGGTGGCAATGGGAAATAGGGACTGCAGGGTCAACCTTCCACGTGTGCAGCTGGAAAACAACATTGTGCCAGACACATAAGGGATTGTTGTGGGGGGAGGGGGGAAGGGTGTTTCGGGACTGTTGTGGGGGGAGGGGGAAGGGTGTTTCGGGACTGTTGTGGGGGGAGGGGGAAGGGTGTTTCGGGACTGTTGTGGGGGAGGGGGGAAGGGTGTTTTGGGACTGACTGTTGTGGGGGAGGGAGGGAAGGGTGGTGGGATGGTTGGGGACATGCACTTATACATCTTGACATTCCTTAATACACTGGTGATTAATCAAAACACAGGCTTGGACTTCTTCATTGTGTATGTGTACTTTATTGGTGACAAGGTCCATTGTGCGCTTCCACACAGACACCAGTGCATTACTACCCATATCCATCATACAGAGTGAAACCATGTTACTCAGAAAAGTTGGTTGATTAGATGCTGTCTCACATCACGTCCCTCCTGGTCATCGCCTCTTGCATGACCTGCATCCCCGTCACCTCCGTCCTCATCACCATCATCATCCTCATCAGGTGGTTGCATTTGAACGTCAGGGGGCAGTGGCACATTCCGTCTGATACACATATTGTGCAGCATGACACATGCCATGGTGATCAAGGCCACCTTCTCATGGCCGTACAGGAGAGCGCCACCCGACCTGCTTATGCACCTAAACCGTGTCTTCAAAAGGCCAAATGTCTGCTCAATCACGACACGGGTACGGGTATGTGCACGATTGTAGTCCTCTTTGTGCCGGTTCTGTGGGTTCCGTACTGGGGTAAAGAGCCACCTCTTCAGGGGATAGCCGGCATCGCCTGTATGGGGGAAGAATGGGGACCTGTTACTGTTCACCTCTGGAGCGGCATGTACATGTCATACAAATCAACTTTGCATTCTGATTGAGATCCATGACTACCAGCATGCATGCAGACGATCTGTGTGACTGCAATGTGCAAATGTGTGCTTGACCCTGCAAGTGGACATGCCGATTCATGCCTCCGACAGAAATTGACATGTCCTGGGTGAGGCCAGGTCTTAGGTGTCCCTGAGCCCAGGCATATTTGGTACCACTCTGGTAGCATCACTTCACTGGTGCTATAGGTGTGTGGTTCAATGCTATGGCTAGGGGGGATCCCTTTGCATGCATTCAAGGGCACATTTCTGTATTGATGTTGTGCTGCGCTAATACTGTATTACCATCTTGACGCCATGTTGCTGATTTGTGTATTGTGTGGTGTGGCATGATGCATGATGTGCAATGTGGATGTGGATGGATGTGTAATATTCGTAGACCTGGATTGTTCTCTATGTTGTGTAGCTTATAATTGCATGCGGGTTCTTCTCAAGTACATTGCGGCCTTCCCTGGTGGACATTGGCGTACATCTGTATGTCGATTTGTCCTACGGATGACAGGCTACAACCAGTTAGAGTATGTATCTCTCCCCCCTAATCACACCCAGTTGGAGTATGTATCCCCCCCAACCACACCCAGTTGGAGTATGTATCTCTCCCCTCCAATCACACCCAGTTGGAGTATGCATCCCCCCCCAATCACACCCAGTTGGAGTATGTATCTCTCCCCCCCAATCACACCCAGTTGGAGTATGTATCTCTCCCTCGCAATCACACCCAGTTGGAGTATGTATCTCCCCCCCCAATCACGCTGCCATGTGCTTGCCCTGCTACTCACCAAGTAGCCACAAAAATTGTCCGGCTTGTCGCTCCATGTAGCGTGGTATGGTTGAGTTCTGCAGGACCATGGAATCATGGGTTGATCCAGGAAATCGGGCACAACAATGTGTGATTATCTTGTTAGCGTCACATACTATTTGGAGATTGATGGAGTTGGAGTGGAATTGCTTCCTGTTTTGGTAGACTACTTCATTGTGATGTGGGACCACCAATTCCACATGGGTACAGTCGATGGCCCCAATGCAACTTGGGATGCCTGCCAGTGAAGAGAAGCCAACTTTGGTGTTTGCGATCTACTGGGCAGTCCGTGGCATGAATATGTGTTCAGGTGCATGCTTCAGGAGGGCATCAGCGTTTATTATTTATTATTTATGCCAGTGTATATTGTGAGAAATTTCCGGAGCGGTGTGTGGCTCTCTTAAAATATATGGATCTGACCAGGAAGGCGTTTACAAGTTTCGGGGGGTTTTGCTTGGGTACGTTATGATGAGGAATTCAGAGCAAGAATGGCTGAGTACAGTCAGGCTGTTTGGGGGAGATAGGCATGGATTTATGGCTGCAATGGATGGCGCCAACGAGGCCTGCCCTGAGGTTGCACACAGCAAGTGGGCTGCCTGTGCCTTTCCGGCCCTTTCTTGGTCCCCCCGCCTAGGAGGGGGTGGGGGAAGGAGGCAGAGGGCAGTCCTCAGCAGCGTGTTGGGCATTTAACAAGGACGGCTGCACAAGGAATTTCTGTAGGTTTAGACATGAATGTAGCAAATGTGCAGGGAAACACTCTCTCACTCAGTGTTTCCAACAAGGAGACAGGGAGAGGGGGAGAGGAGCTGGCAGAGGAGTTGTGGGGAAAGGCTTTTACACCAGTTAAGTTGGATGTGCTGGAGAAGTAAGTGGTTGGATTTTTATCTGGACAGGGAAGGGGATAAGATTTTGAGTGAGGGTTTTTGTCATGGTTTCAGGCTGGGTTATCAGGGACCAACGGTGCGCCGGTGGGCGGAAAATTTGAAGTCAGCCAAAGAAAATGTGGAGGTGGTAAAACAGAAATTGGGCAAGGAAATAGCGGCAGGGAGGATAGTAGGGCCATTTGATGAGCTGCCGGGAGACTTAGTTGTATCTCTGCTGGGTGTTGTGCCTCAGAAAGCACCGTGGGTATTCAGATTGATACACCATTTGTCATGGCCCACGGGCATGTCTGTTAATGATTTCATTGCTCCTGAAAATTGTGGGGTTGTATATGCAAGTGTAGACCAGGCAGTGGATTTGGTGAGGAAAGCGGAGCGTGGGGCCTTCATGGCCAAGTGTGACATTAAGGCGGCTTTCAGGTTACTGCCGGTGCACCCAGAGGATTTTTGGCTGTTGGGTTTGCAATATGAGGACAGGATATACATCGTCAAAGCTTTGCCAATGGGTTGTGCAATTTCGTACGCCTTGTTCGAGCATTTCAGTTCCTTCTTACAGTGGGTTTTTTCATACAGTTCCAGTTGTCAAAGTGTGCTGCATTACCTAGATGGTTTTCTGTTTATTAGCGGGGCGGATGGAGAGTGCGCAGAGATGCTAAAGTTGTTCCAAGATTTGATGGGGGATTTGGGTGTGCCTCTAGCGGAAGACAAAACAGAAGGGCCTGCAGTGATATTGACATTTCTAGGGATTGAACTGGATTCAGTAGCGATGACCTCACGCTTGCCGCACGACAAGGTGAGCAAATTGGTAGGACTGCTGAAGAAAGCGGTGGGGGCCAAGAAACTGATGCTAGTGGAAATGCAGAGTTTGGTGGGGTATTGGAATTTTGCATGCAAGGTGGTGGCCCAGGGCAGATATTCAGAGGAAAAGATGAAAAGTTTGGGGCGTTGGAAGTCAGGGAGATACAAAGGGTATGTCAGGGATTTGGGCAAAGGGGATGTTTGATAAAGGTTTTCAGAAGTCAGCAGGAAAGTTGCATTTAGTAGTTTGTTGTTGATTTGTAAGTGATTTTGTAATTTCTTTTTCAGATGCTGCTCGGAAGCCGGGTCAGATCGCACAAGTCTGGATTGTTGGGCATTCTATTGTTAAGTGGGCGGGGAAAGAAGCGGAGAAAAGGGTTTTTGGCAGCCAATTGGGTTGCAGCTATAAAAATGTTTTGGTAAGATGGTCCGGTTTAGGGGGGCTTCGATGGGATCAGTTAATTCCTATGTTGTCTGGGTTGAGGGAACGCTATGGGTCTCCAGATGGGGTGATTATTCATGCTGGGGAAAATGACCTGGTAAGAGATATGGGTGTGGCTCTTCTGAGGAAAATGAAAAGGGATTTGTTATGGGTCTGAGAAATGTGGCCTCAAGCATCGGTAGTGTTGACTAAGTTGTTGCCTCGGAGAGTTTGGAGGGGAGCGAGAAGTGAGGGAGCGATAGAGCGGGCAAGGAAGGGGATAAACAGAGAGATGGTAAAATGTTGTGCCAAGGTGGTGGTACAGGTTTTGGACCACAAGGAAATTGTTTATGAAGGGTTCATGATATTTAGAGAGGATGGTGTACACTTGTCGGTTTTTGGGAATAGTCATTATCTGGCAGACTTGAGCTCGTTGCTGGGAGATATGTTAAGGAGTTGGAAGTAAAGAGAACTGGGGGGGCAGAAAGAACACCTCGGTGGGGGGTTTTTCTGGTGCCGGGGGCATGGCCCCTTTAGATGTGAGGGAGGGAAGCACAATGGGGGAATGGCGCTGGAAAGGATGGGGGTGGTGCTGTTTTCACAAACGGGCTACCCTGGGGAACAGGTATTGAACCTGAAGGGGCATGGCCCCCGGAGAGAAAACGGGACGCTTTGAGAAGTGATAAGGAGACGTTAGGGTCCAAGGGATGGTTAGGGAGGAAGGGATTTATTTATTTATATAATTATTAAAATTTTGGGGAAATGAAAGTGTTAATTATTAATTGGTTTGTTTAAAATAGTTTGTTAGTTTGTAAGGCCAGGGAGCCAGGTAAGCGGTTATTTGTAAGCTTTGACCTGTCACATTAAAGCAACCTTTTCCACTCTAAACGAGTCTGGGTTTTTGTGCAAAAGGGGGCTCTCGGGGGGAACGCGAAGCATTTCCCCCCAGGGTTATTTTGATGCTGCACAGGCCAGCGAGGTGGCCTGCGCACGGAGCGCCCCTCCCCGGAGTATTTAAGGGTCAGAGGAAGGTTCGGGAAGCAGGCGACGTTTGGGGACATGAGATTGACCCGCCCGCCCACCCCCTTTTTTGTTTTTGGGTTATTCCAGGTACTTGGTTTTAATTTTCACGGGGGGGTGGCCTTGTTTAATTTGGTTTCTGCTGGGTATTCTTTCTTTTAAATATTCCTGGGGTTTTTTGAGTCTCTGTTTGTTTTGTTCGGTAGTTTTGTGTGACAGGTTGGGGCAATAGTTTTGAAAGTTGTGATGTATAATATCTGTTGCTGATGTGGCAGGTCAGACTGGCTGCAGGTCATAGGAAAGAGGAAATTGGTGTAGAGGGGAATTTCTATGGGTCTGGGAAGTTGTTTGGTTGCCGGGGGCATGGCCCCTTTAGATGTGGGGGGAGGGAAGCACAATGGGAGAAAGGTGCGGGAAGGGATGGGGTTGGTGCTGTTTGCACAAACGGGCTACCCCAGGGGAACAGGTGTTGAACCTGAAGGGGCATGGCCCCGTGGAGAAAACGGGACGCCTTGAGAAGTGGTAAGGAGACGATAGGGTCCAAGGGATGGTTAGGGAAGAAGCAGATGTATTTATTTATTTATTTATTTATTTATTTAATTTTTGGGAAAATTAAAGTGTTCATTATTAATTGGTTTGTTTAAAATGGGTTGTTAGTTTGTAAGGCCAGGGAGCCAGGTAAGCTGTTATTTGTAAGCTTTGACCCGTCACATTAAAGCAACCTTTTCCACTCTAAACAAGTATGGGTTTTTGTTCAGTAAGTCAAAATGGCACATGTGTGAAGTTGGTGGCCTGTGCAATATAGTGGTGGTGTTCTTACAGCAGTATGATGGGGTGGTATCGCACAAGTAAATTATTTAATAAGGGTGTGCATGATACCTTATAAATGAACTTGAAGACCTGCCCAAGCACGTGTGTTGCTAGTACAGAAGCCAGCTCCATTTGTTAGACAGCCTGTCAAATAAATGGGGAAAGTATAAAGTGGTCACGTTCTATTTGAGTGTGTTGCATGTGCAAGTGTGGGTGTGTGTGTGTGTGTGCGCACACGTGTGTGTGTTAAGTTGTTATGAACTACGAACTTAGGTTTTGCTTCTAGATCCCATGGCTCTTTGAAACAGAGGATCTTGGTACATCAGGGCTGGTGCCTCTTTAAATCAGACCCTACATGATTTTGCGTTATGAAATGGCAAATTTTGCAGCATGAAAGGGCAACTTTTGTAGCACAAACCTTTATTTATTGCAGCATTTTTGCGGCACATTTTTGATTGTCTTGAGGGTGTAAGATTGGCACATTGCAGGAAAGAGGCAGCGTGCAAGGCTACAAGAGAGCCAGGGTGTCATTATTTGTACCTTTTGTATCGATTAAATAGGATGAGTCCCAGATATCTCTGTCTTGGCAGATCAGTGTTTGTTTTAGCTACGTTTTTGGTTTAATGTGCATACTTATTTAATATTAACTATATTGATCATTATCAGTTGTAATGCAGGACATTTTCCCCTTCTTTGTTCTCCAATCCCCCAAACACCCACACACCCCTCTGACCAACACACCTCACACATCTCACCAATTCCCCATCACAACTTGCCTTCCTGAACCCATCAATCTCAGTCGAACACATTCTCACATACTCTGTCACACTGCCAGGCAACAATGTACACTTCCCAGTCCCTGCCACACTCAAAATCATACCCCCAACTCACACCCTACGCTCCCCAATTCCTCCTGCAGTATACAGTCCTTCATTCTTTCATGCTACTTCTGCATCTTGTATCCTTTCTCCCATTCTATCGCACTCTTCCCGCATTCTTTCTTTCAATCTGCAGCTCAATGCCTCTCTCTGCTGGCCACCCACTCCTTATCTGCTTTCTGGCTCACTACTCCCCCTGAGCCCACACTCCCTCTACTTTTGGTACCTTGGCTCCCTCTCTGATTTCTAGCCTGCCGCCACCTCTCTTATTTCTGGTCCTCTGCCCCACTGCTTCCTCTCTGCTCTCTTGCCCACCGCTTCACCCTCTGACCCACTACTCTCCCTCTGCTTTCTTGCCTATCACTCCAGATCTCACCCATCACTCCCCCTCTCTCTCTCTCCTTTCCCTCTCATATTGTGACTTTTTTGTATTCTTAGATTTTGGGCAAGATCTGGAAAAAATAGGGCACATAAAAATAGAAAAGAAGATATGCTATTTTTAGATTACCCATTTTTGGAAATGGGCAGGTCACCTTAGTCTCAAAGGTGACCTGCGAATTTCCACTGGGCTGAGCTGTAGTGCAAATCGTGCAGTGGCCAGCCGCCTTGAATATGTGAGTGTCGGAAGCGCTCTCCCTACAATGTTGTACAGGCTCCCAGCGCATTTCATCATTTCGGGCCCTGAAGGTGTCTGCCACTGCAAAATGCAGCTCAAAAAAACACATTGTTATCCTGTTTGTGAGACAGAATCGCGTCATACCTCTGCTGTCACACTTAAACAAAAAATTGAATGACAGGGTCAGGAAAGACCCTGTCATGCAGTGGCTCCCCCTATGCGCCTTTTCAAAGCAGGCACATAGGATTGCCTACAATGTCGGCACATTTAAAAGTGCATCTTGTTTGTAAATTTGGGATGCGCTTTTAAGTGCACAGAAATGCCCCTGATTTGCGCAAATTTATGAAGGTGTAATAAAGGGCATTTGAATGAGCACATGTAAGATGCGCCCATTCGGACGTCCTTTGTGGATTGGGCTGCTCTTTTTTTGGCGCAATGATGAGATGTGATTGTGCATTTTATTTCTTGCGTCAAAAAAGTTTGGGAACCTGGCCCATTGTGTCTTTTTTTTGTAAAACTGTCAATTTTGCAAAAAAGGCCGTTTTAGTGCTTTTTTTTAAAAAAACCAGCTGTTTTGGCAACATTTTGCAGGATTGCAAAATCACTATAAGATGAAGGGTCTGTTAAATAGTCTGGGTAAGCAAGGGTGGGCTTACACCACCGCGTGTATCTGTGATTGATCATTGCATTCTTTGCTTGGCCGTATTCAGGAATAATTAATTTTGTTCCGGCAAGCATTCCTTTGCTTTTGCAAAGAGTGCGTGTGCGTGTGTGTGTGTGTGTATTTGTTTGTGTGTTGTGTGGCTGTAGTGTTCCTAGTTGTCTAGTGTGTTTGTGTATATGTGTGCATTTGTGTGTAGTTGTGTACTTTTTCTAGTGGTCTAGTGTGTGTTTGCGTGTGTGCGCGCACACGCGTGCCTGCGCGTGTTTGTGTGTTGTGTGGCTGTAGTGTTCCTAGTTGTCTAGTGTGTTCATGTATATGTGTGCATGTGTGTGTAGTGGTGGTGTACTTTTTCTAGTGGCTGTGTGTGTGTGTGTGTGTGTGTGTGTGTGTGTGTGTGTGTGTGTGTGTGTGTGTGTGTGTGTGTGCGTGCGTTTGTGGGTTGTGTGGCTGTAGTGTTCTTAGTTGTCTAGTGTGTTTGTGTATATGTGCGCATGGTTGTGTAGTGGTGATGTACTTTTTCTATTGGTCTAGTGTGTGTGTGTGTGTGTGTATATATATATATGTGTACGTGTTATGTGAGTGTTATGTGCAGCAGATGATTATATTCGACACACAGTATAGAATTGAAATGCTTGTGCCACTCCAACTTTACTGTGCACTTGTTCCATGTTGGGACTGTTGGCTGTTGGTTGTGGATTGTTCTGTGTTTTGAGCAGAATTTTTAGTACGATTTTCAGGTTGGGTGTCCAGTTTGCAGATGATACGCCTTTTGGGAGGTACACACTTTGTTGCTTTTTCGTTTTTTTGCTATGCACCTACTGTGCATGGCCAACAATATCAATATTACATTGATATATAACAATATTATATCAATATTATAATATTATTATTATTATCATTATTATTATTAATACTTGTTTTCTCCTCACAGAATCTCAACGTTAATGCCATTTTTAAAGTAGTGTGACATGCACTTAAGTCTAAGGCTTAGTTAGGTATGTGGCAAAAATCTTGGCAATTGAAAAAGCCATGTTAATTATTTTGAGGGCTAAACTGTGCCTTTTTTTAGCTTCTAGGAAAATGCCCCTTCACAAAACCGTTTTATTTAGCAATCATTTTAGGCATGAAAACATTGATGAAACTTCGTCAAGTTTGGAATGAGGGCTTGTATTTGGACAAGATCAGCTGCCAAATTTGGTCGAATTACGTGGTCGAGAACATTACTTTTTTGCATTTTTCCCTGTAAAGTTTGAAGTTAACTTAACTCTACTGCGCAGTTGTATAAATGGACGTCTTATTTTAATGAATTTGGTTTAGCAACTTAGGTTAAAATGATTGTATTGTCATGCAAATCAAGCGTGCAAATGAGAATGTTTCTGTTATTAATTTGGACAGGTACTGAAATGCACAGTGTGTTCGAAAATCAGTCGTGGCCTGCTTTTAATGCAATGGAAGGGGCCTTGCAGTCAAATGGCCAAACTAGCAACAGCACTCTTTTGGTTTTTATTTTCGTGTATTTGCATTTGTAGACAATTTTAGAAGGACCATTTGGGGCCTCGCCATCCGCCCAGAGCTGGAAGTGACAGGGTAAGGCTCTTTGACGAAGCAAGTCACTAATTGTACTTTCCCATACAGGCTCTTAAAAGCCCAAAGGTTCACTGAGTGGGTGCTCCACAAAATGGCAGCCGCCTCTAATCTCTTCGGATAAAATGTAAAAAACGATACAAATGAATCTTCTTTGTTGTAGATAATTTGGGTTATTTATTGGGCACACTCTGAGCCCCAGGAAGCAAGAGGAGGCTTCATGTGTTGGTATGGGATACATACGGGCGCACATTAGGTGGTTATGGGGGAGGGAGGCGACAGTCCGTGCAGCAGAGCAGTTATTCCACATGCGAATGCAGCGTTCTAGCAGAGGTGCTGTATGATAGCCACATATCAGTAAAATGTATCAATACATCCAGGGTTCCGACCCAGCAGCAGTGGGTTTGCAGTGTGATTCCCAGAATGCTGCAAAGAGGGTTACAGTGTGTCTCTGCTCCCACTGCCCCCAGCCTCACCCGCCCAAATCACAAACGGGCACGAGCAGAACCTCATTTTCTCCCGTTCGCTCAGAAACACGTGCAAATGAAAATCATAGAAAAAAAATGAATGGAAAAAGCGCAACCTGACCACAAAAGTATTACTTTTTTTTAAATATGGCCCGTCAGTGAAGGTTAATTGGATGCACATTGTAGCAAGATGTATAGATCATGTTTTAAAAGCTCACAACCTGGCTCATTGCGATCGCGTTGCGTTTTCCAAATGTGCCATTTTTTTTCGCTACATCAAGTCTCGGGTTCAAAACTTCTGTCGAAAGGGTCTTAAGTACCTTTCTCTTACTAATATAGATTGATTTAGAACTCATTTAATGGGTCCATAAATCACTCAACATGCCCAAACCGCGTAGAATTTCTGCCAGAGGAGATGTTCACTGAAGCGCTGGCCTTGTTCTCATTAGCGGTGCACTGCCTGCCCGGAGCGCCAATCTCCCGCTCTATGCTTCCCGGCAAAATGGGCGGCCCGGGTCCGATTTCGGCATCTGGATTTGCAAATCATGACAAATACATGGCCACCTGAAGCAATGTTTATCCTAAAACAGGTCGGGGCTGATTCTGTGAGGCAACGAAGTTCAGGGGGCAACTCCCCCGAAGCAAGCCGACACGGAGCAGCACAGGTTCGATCCCTGGGTCCGCACTTAGAAACCTCTGGGTGTTAAGCAGGTTATGAAAAAAAAAATACATTAGCTTTGAATGTAAGCACTTCATAACAGGAGGTAGTTACATACATAACTACGTTTAGCAAATTTAAATTGGAACACATTAACCAATTTCAGAAGGATGAAAGGGTAAGTAGATCTTGCCGGTATTCGAACCTGCGATCTGCAGGTCTCAACAACACGCGTTTAACCCGCAGAGCCTCTTACAATCTCAGTTGTCAAACAAGATATCAAAACTAAGTCAACAGGAAGGAGACGGCATGTCTCTATTGTGTAGAGAGGCTGCCTGCTACACAGTCAAGGTAACATGAAGCTTAGAAAAAGTACCCTCATACTACTGCCCTTTTTACCTGATGGTCCCATTCTTTCAGGGCCCACAGAATTGCACACACAGTGGGGAAACCCCGTATGGAACTCGTAATAATCATTGCTCATTGATTTCTGTACAGTTTGCAAACGTGTTCCCAGTGCTAGAAAAGCAGGCGCATTTCACCGGACTTCAGCCTTTCCAGCTCGCGCCTAGAAAACATGTGTGCACAGGTGCGTTATAAATGCCACATCATATCATATCATGCAGATCAGAAACGTGATCCCCAGGGACAGGTTTGAGGTCTGGCTCCACCAGGTCATGTCTCAGTATGCTTCTTACACACAAAGACATCCTGCACTGAGGAGCTGGAATATGCAGGAACACAATAACCCCTGCATTTGTCCATTTGTACCCATAGCCAATAAGCCATATTTTGCTCATTCCTCTGTTTCTCTTTATTTTCCCTTTTAAGTAAATTAGCTGGAATGAGACAGTTGTTCTTCAGTTTTATTTTTACAACGAAAGAATAACTGCGCGCATTTAGTGAAATTCAGTCTGTAAGTGTGGCGCTTGCTCCGTGTCCAATCCACCTGCTCCCCCCTATTCCTTTGCACCAAGTCCATAGTAGGCCCAACTCTCCCAACCCTTTGTGCCTGAGCCTACCCTGCCCTTGCAGGTGTCCGTGGGCGGGGAGAGCGCCGTTTCTTTTGAGGGAAGCTGAGCCCTTGTTGTTACCACCAGACGCCCCTGCCGTTAGGCTCCCAAGAGGCGCTGGTCCGAGAAGAGCGAAGACCCTTCCGGCTTCCTCCTGGCTCATTCGGAGTCTGTCTTTTGTGCTTGGTCTCCCAAACACTGCCATATACCCACCTGACCGTCCTGCGACAGAAACGACAAGGTGTTGTCCTCCTTATGCTCCTTTGTGGGGTGGGTGAAAAACGAAAACCTTTCTTTTCTCCAGTGGCGGGGCGGGCGTCCTACTGCAGGGGCTGGATGCTACCTGCCATAGGACGCACGTTTATTATAAAGGGCTTACCACGCCCCCTTCCATTGTTTGCCCTTCGCTGGCTTTTGGTGGTTTGGGCGCTGTTTGCGCCTGAGCCCTCCCCTCACCGAGGGAGTCGGGGGGAGGAGCGGTAGAGAAGGACCGTGGAAGGGTTACCGGCCGCCTCCTCCATTTTTCTTCATTTTTCCATTGAAGCTTCATTCTCAGTCCACTGCATGGGAGGTGCAGTGGTCAAAGTGGGCAGGAGCGGTTGGGAGCGGTGCTCCTATACTTTTTTAAATTACATTTTACCATTGCTATACTTTTATGTTAAAAAGAAACTGTTCCAGAACGATTTTGCTTTAAAATAAAAGTTTAGGAAGGAGTTGAAAGTTGCACTTCAGTGCGCTGCACCAAACGTTCCCTTAACATCATGCACGTTTGTTTAGGGGTTTGCATTGCGCGTGGCTGGGGCATGTCAATGGGGTTTGTGGGGAGCGAGGCCAGCCCAGCAGTGAACATAGTTTCACTACTTCTTTGCGGACACTTTGACCATTGGAGAGGTGGAGTGAGCGCAGCGCCCTGTGACACTCAACTCCCTCTGATACACAGACAATATCAAAGGCACACATGAGCACCGTCAGGCAGACACGCACAAAGAAGCACAAGTATGCAGTGTCCCCGCACGCATGCGCCTCAAGAATAGGGAGTCAACGCCAAATGCAATAAACTGCCCATGCTGGCATGCCAGAAAAAGCAGTCAAATAACAGACATAGCACAGAGCATAATTGTTCAAATATTCCAAGAGTCCAGCACCAGAGAAGCAAGTGAGTGTTTTACGACAGGTTACACACACATAGAGACATGTGTTTTTTCGTCAGAGGTCACTGTCAAATAATCTGTGTAATGAGAAACTATAAAACTGTAGAAGATAACTAAGATGTCTGGTGTTTTTGTATCAGAATGCTCTGCAACACCTTTAGAGCAGGAAATCGCTGGTACATGATATGATATGACAGTTTATTTATATAGCGCCTAAACACAATGTGTTTCAAAGCACTTCAAGGCAAGGGAGGGAACAAGTGAAAATACAATGACATTACTACAGGCCATGAATAGTAAGGATGTGAAATTAACTATCGTACTCGGCCTGACAACATTTCAGATAGTTCAAGAGCTAAGACATAGATAAGGAAGGGAGGGGGAAAGTGGGAAGGAAATGGAAACAGACAGGTGACTACCATGCTAGGCCTGACAACATTTCCGGTAGGGCTGGAGAAAAACAAAAGGTGAGGTAGAGGGGTGCAGAAAGGGAGGGGAGGAACAAAACAAGCGACTATCGTACTAGGCCTGACAACATTTCAGATAGTGCTGGAGTGGGGGATACAAGTAAGGGGAGGGGAGGAGACAGACGATTTTACTATCATACTAGGTTCAGGGACAATTCTGATAGAGTAAGTGCATAGAAGAAAGTAAGGGGAGGAGATAGGAAAAGGAGAGGAGGAGAGAACAGAGAGTAAGCAGTCAAAAAGAGTGGAGACGCAAGAGGGGAGAGCAAATACAATTGCAGAAGTCAGTAGTAACACATAATGTTGCAAACCAGGATACAAGATGAAGATGGGAACAGCATGATTCAGGGCCACCATGAGTACAAGATGGAAAGGACGTCCAGCATGAGAGTTGAGAAAGGGTGATGCACCGTGAATCAATGAAGTCCATAAAAGTCAAATCCAGCGTTGGCCACAAGATGGTGATGGTGAAAGCAGAATGTATCAGGACAGACTCCTGCAGAAGTAGGCTGGGGGGGTTGCAGGGTAGAAGAATCAAGCAAAACAGGCAATGACCTGTGGGGACAGAGGGAGTAAACACATGTTGGTGCATGCTTACCTGCTGTCTGAGCAGGGGGTTGGGCCCTGAGTCCTCCCGGTTCGAACAGGTCCAAACAGGAATTGCCCTTTTCTTCATCAGTCCTTCACTTCGGGTGCCAGGGCGAGAGATGCCATTGATCTAAGAGTTAAGAGCAGGAAGGAAGAGGCAGGGCTAAGAGGGTGGGTGGGGCTTAGGCCAGGTGACCTACATCCACTTGCACGTACTCCCCAACTGCAATGGAAAAGAGGCTGGAGGGTTCCTTAAGTAGGCAAAAAGAGTGGCAACCAGGAAGGCACCAGGTGGGCGGGGATTGCTAAGTGGGGAAAAAGAGCAGCAACCTCGAAGGCGCTAGGTGAGCGGGGCTTAGGCCAGGTGACCTAGATCTACTTGCACCTGCTCCCCAGCTGCAAAGGAAAAGAGGCCGGAAGGCTCCTTAAGTAGGGAAAAAGAGCGGCAACCAGGAAGGCACCAGGTGGGCGAGGTTTGCTAAGTGGGGAAAAAGAGCAGGGCTTAGGCCAGGTGACCTAGATCCACTTGCACCTGCTCCCCATCTGCCCGCATCACATCTAGGCGGGCCTCGTCCATATTGGGTGGAGGGCACCGACCCGCTTGAACCCGCTTGGGCACTGGACCCATTATGGAGGAGCCACTAGATGAACCGTCAAAGGGAAATGTGGTTTCTCTTCAGCGTGGCCTCTCTTTGACAGTTCATGTTGCTCACTGCGCTTGTCCATTGGGCCATGCGAGACTGGCAGCATTTGGCTTTCCCAACCTTGCTTGGCTCATTGGAGATGCAGGCTGGAGACCTGCACATCTGAATGTGCGAGAGGGTGCTCCTGTACCTCCAAGCACATCTACTCTAAATGGGGCACTGAACTGCGCTCCGGCTCCTGCTCACATGTACAGGAACCCGAAAGTGCTCTGTGCTTCCTGGTCTTGTGCACGGGAGCCAGAGGGCCCTTGTCATGGAAGGTGGGGTCTGGCAGAAGCAGTATCTCGACCAGGCTGAACGTAGGTATACAATTTTGTATGGATATGTTGTTATGTCTGTATGTATGGGTGTGTGTAGGAATAGGTGTATGATGTATTGGTGGGTGGTTGGGTGCGTGTGTAAATGAATGACTCTATGGAGTATCGGTGCACTTGTGAATGAGCGAATGAATGATGTTTGAAGGTTGTTTGAAAACTGTGTGAATGAGCGAGTGAATATGCATGTGCTTGCATTGGGTTGATGCCGGCCCAGAACACTGATTTGGGACACTGATTTGGGTGGGGAGCAGGTAGGAGTGGGGAGGAAGAGAGAGATATTTTACACTTGGCATCCATGATAAAACAAGCTTGATGAGTGTTATTAAGTGCTTGACTAGCATTTTGGTGTAGCTAGTCTAGCTATTTCTTATTGTGGCATATTATTTTTTACTAGACATTTTTGACAAATGCTGTGTAAAAAGGTCATGACATAGTAAGAATAGCCTAGACTAGCACACCAAAAGGCCAATCTAGTCACATAATGACATGTATCATGCTTGTTTTATCATAGATGCCCACTAAACAATGTCATACCACAGTCAGAAATGGCTACCCATGGGAGCACCAAAATGGTAGAATAGCCACAAAAAACACGTATCATACTTGCTTTATCATAGAGGCACAGGCCAAAATGTCATGATACATAAGAAATGGCTAGACACCAAAATCTGGGATTAAGCAAGCATGAAAATATTATTATATGGCTAGACTGGCATGTTGGCACATAATACCTCTGAAAATAAATTGTTCCATGCACCTATACATGCGGTAATGTTCAAACCATGAAGAGAACACCTGTTACTAAGCATAAGGCACTCCTGAGCAGTGCTGTTCCAAACGGCAGATCACGAGCACATGGCACATAAATAGCCATTCATGAAAAAAGTAATCCAGCACAGCGAGGATCTTTATTCCACTACCCAAAATGGAAGTGAATGCAACATGACTGCATGTTTTAGAAGAATGCAAACAAAGGAAACTACCTCCCAGTACATAAAGGACACCATGGTCCATGTACCCATAGTAAGGTACCCAACATCCAGAGAACATCAAACACCAACATAGTATAATGCTGGACACGAACCTAGGCTAAATGGACAGGTGCCCCACAGGGGAACACTGTAGAGATGAGCCTAAGAAGCTTTGCTTTAACCAGAAACTTCGGTTTTTCAAGAAAGTATGGGTTTAACCCACGAACCAAACAATAGTTTACATCATTTGTGAGAGCATTCCATTCTCAGCAGTTTTCGTTAAGGACAAGACATTACTGCCATTGAAAGAGCCAAAGGCATTTGCACTCGGCCACCCCCTGCTATTAGTGAATTACGGCTCTAGTGCAGGGAAGAGTGGAAGGGCCTGTGAAGCTGACACAGAGCGGAGTGAGCACGATCTAGGGACGGTGAGACACAGAAGAAAGATACCTGTTGGTCCTGTGTCAGAATGGGTGTCCGTGGCAACTAGCTCCATGATGTAGCGGAGGGGGTGAGCCAGGTTAGGACTGTGCTAGCAAGCTGGCAGAGCATTGCAGGCAAATGGGAAAGATCAAGACGCACCCCATAGGTGACTGATGTTCTTTTCTGATGGCCCATCTGATACGGTAACATGGGCAAACATAGAGGCTGCCAATCAACTTAGTATCTGGAGATTCTGGGTGCACATTGCTACAGGGCTGCTGGACTGAAATATCATGATGGACTCCACTAGTGGATCTGCCAATGTGAAAGTCACAATCCAGAGGTGTGGTGATAGCTGGAGGCTGGGAAGAGATGTTGTTGACACAAGAGTCCTGCTCATCATGTGATGTCGAGGATTGTGTCCAAAGTCAGAATGTTGGTGGCAATGCTGTGGGCCTCCTACATGAATCTGGTGGAGACATATTTATACAATGAGTGTGCTTTGTTTTTCTTGACATACGCATGCACATTTGAGAGGTTTTTGAACTCTTAGGTACAAAGAAGAGGCAGCTGACATGTTTATTTTATTTATTTATTTTTGCCATGTTTGTAATACGCAGACCCGAGGGTATCACAGCGTTTTGTACTGGAGCAGATAGAATACATGACATCAAAAGAACGAAGGCATGGAATTACAACAGTTGTTACTCGTATTTGTCAAAGGTCCAGGTCTTGAAAAGTTTCTTGAAGGTGGTGAGCGAGTGCTCGTTTCGGATGTGCCTGGGTAGGGAGTTGCAAAGCGTGGGGGCTGTGATGCAGAAGCTAAAGCTGGCAGATCCTTTGCTCTCAAAGCCTGGTGCGGTCAGGAGCATACTGACGCTTGACCTAAGTGTTTGCACTGGGCCAAATTTGGTGATGCAGTTGTTTAGGTAGGAGGGGGCTTCTTCGTGATTGCACTGCTGTGCGATAGCCAGTGTTTTTGAAGACCATGCATGCTTTAGTGGGGAGCCAGTGGGATTCCCGTCTTATAGCTGAGATGTGGGGCGGCAGGAAGTGCTTAATTGTGGAGTAGTTGGAGTTTGGACATGTTGGCGGAAGTTGTGCACATGAATAGGGTATTACAATAATCCAATTTGGAGAGAATCAAAGTATGAGCCAGTGTGAGGCAGTTGTTGGAGAGAGGAATTGGCTACTTAGTGAGCTGAGTCTTGCAGTGTAGGCCGTCGAGGAAGGTAGGGCATTAATCTGCCTTGTCATTGCTAAATCGGCTTCGAGGTGGACTCCCAGTTTTTTTATGTGTTTGAGGATTGGGATGTTTGATCCATCGATACAGACGGAGGAGAAGGAGGAATCCAGTTGTTTGAGCCACTGAGGTGAGCCAATGATGAGCAGCTCGGTTTTTTCATCATTTAGGCATAAATTGTGAGTGGCCATCCAGTTTTGGATTGCGCTGTACACAGCATTGATAGTGGAAGTTTCTGGTATGATCACCTGCGATGGGAATGAGAATGCAGGTGTTGTCAGGGAAGTTAGCGTAAATGATCTTCCTAGCACCAACAGGTCAAAAAGGGATTTTGTATATGTGTTATAGAGTGTTGGAGAGAGGTGCAAGCCTTGCGGGACACTCAGGGGAGCACTGATGTGAATTAATTCTGCGAAACCAGTAGGATAGGTGGATCCCATTGCCTTGTCTTCCAGGCAGGATCACTCTGGTTTCATTTTGCTGTGATCATGTAATATTTGCTGTACTTGAAGAGGCCTGAACTTTGAAGGAGTTGGCTGAAATAATGTGAACATACCTTTTCTAAAAAGGGCCAGAACATGGGCATCTTTGAATGGCAGCTTGACCATTAGTTCAGATTGATTTGTGCTTCTTTTTCAGCATGTGTATTTGTGTTTTAAGACTTATCAATTGTGTGTTTGTGTGGGAAGCTCCATAAAGGTGAACCTGGATCCCAATATCATAGAGCCAGTGCTAGTCTGGAAGCTGACACTGATTTATCTAGCATGCAACTTTCCCGGGTGTGTGGCACACATAGCAAAGGTAACTAAGAATTGCCGGCATTTCAAAGGAAGACTAAATGCACTATTATCTAAAAAGAAAAAACAACTTGATGCTTCTAAGTATGCAAATATGAATAGAAATCAGAATATGAATGTGTGCTGCTCCTCAATTGCTGATTCGGCTGTAACCAATTAAAAGTCAACTCCTCTAAACAAGGGATCCTATTAGTGAGGGCTGAGACGAATTAGGGTGGCCCTTTTATGGCATGCCACAACCAATGGGCACTTACCCGATCCCTTCTATGAAGGTTAGAAATCTAGGGGTCTTGATTCATCCTAAAATGTTGATGTCTGTCCAGGACTCGGCTGTTTCAAGAAAATGTTTTCTTAACAGGAGAACATTAAGGCACATATTTCCTTACTCACTTTCCCCTGCAGGAAACAGGTCAACATGACACTGGTGCTGCTCCACTTAGACTCTGCACACAGTGTGCATTTTGGGAACATCTACATTGCTAGCGTGTTGATAAACTCAAGGAAAGCAGATTATGTGATCTCTGTGTGCTTTCCTCTTTGCACTGGCGCCCGTTGGGAGCATTCATTGCATTCAAATCGCTGTGACTTATACACATGGAATTGAACCAAGTAGGCCCCAGTTTCGTGCGTCAAATGCTAGCATTAGCAGTGAACACGCACCCTATGGTCAAAGAAAGCTGATGTGCTAGTAGTATCCAACATTCTCACCATGAGATTTGGAAATAATGTATTTTCCTATATTAGTACCCGGCTAGGGCGAAATCAGAATGAAGGAGCCATTCTGATTGGCCCTCGCCGAGTCGTTACCAGACCGGGAATCCCTCCGTCGGGATTCCACAGCCTTTGCCCCCGGCGGGGGGCGTGGCAGCCCCTCAGCCAATGAGGAGGCTCGAAGCAGGGCCATCCCCGCTCCGAGCCTCCCCAAGGCTGAGAGGCTAACTTCGCCCCCCGCCGGGGACAGAGGTGAGGCTTTTTTTTTCCCCCTTCCCTCCCTCCTCCCACCTCCCTGCCCTCCCCACCCCACTTACCTTCTATGCCTTGGTCCCCGGCGGGGGACAATGAAAGCCTCCAGCCATGTGAAGACTCGGAGTGGGGCCATCCCCGCTCCAAGCCTCCACACGGCTGGAGACTTCCATCGTCCCCCATCGGGGACCCAGGTAGGTTTTTTTTCCTTTTTTTCCCCTTTCCCCTCCCTTCCGTCCTCCCAACCCCACTTACCTGATGGCCGCCATAGAAAGGGAAAACGGATTCCGTTTTCCCTTTCCATGGCGGCCATTTTCTTTGACGTCTTTTAGTGCCCCGGTCACGCAGTTTTTGCGGGCCGGGGTACTAATAGTTATATGCCCCTCGTGGCAGGGGCATTACCGACTCTGGTAATGCCCCGGGGCCTTCATTAAGGCCCTCGTTTCACTCGGGGCCTATAACTATGGGCCCCGGGGCAGTACCCGAGTCGGTAATGCCCCCATCGCTCGGGGCATATTGTGTAATTATATCTACACTAAGGAACCATTTACCAACTGAACTAAGAACAATGCCTGACCACTTCATTTTCAGGAAAACAATGGAAAATATATGTCTACAGAGCACTGAGTGCCTGATTCATTGACGCATTTTACAATGGTGCAGGTCTTAATATTACAAGTCCACCCCTAAGTGTGACCCTTGACGGCATAATTCCTCTAGGGAGGAGAATGTGCACTCCATAAATGTGAGATAATAAATGTGAGATAACAGAAGGGAACAGAACTCGTCCAACAGAGAAAGAGCTCTCCGGGCTGCATAGGAAAAAAGAAACAATTGATCAACAAGGACTGGTGAGTGCTAAAGGAGAGGGTGCCATATGCCTTGCGAAGAAAATGCTTGAAATGAAGGACCAACTGTAAAGTAAAAATATGTAGTGTATGAGTATTCCAGGCAGCATGACATGGAAATATGAAATCTATTTTCACCAAACACACTAAAGTCGTTGTCTCTTGGCACTACTTGGAACTTTTCCTGCTGTCACACGCACATAAAATGATACATCTGTGCAATTCTGTCGCATCTCAGTCTGTGGATATCACGAGCGCCCACGAGGGGAGTGGGCCCACAATGATATCACACACCCCACTCCAAGTCTCGATCTCTGCAATAACAGTAAAGAGATGATCCAAAGAAATCGCTGCAGGCTGACCACCAGATTTACCCCGATCAAAGGCGATGCCTTATGCCATCAGCACCCCCATAGGGGCCATTCCCTGCTGCTCTGCTTCCCACAAAGGGCCTACATGCTCACCCCTTCCATTCTACAAGCGCCCATTGAGTAATTCAGGCCTAAGGAACAACTCAACAACTGTCTGTAATTCCTCTTAGTTATCTCCTGCTCTGCTAACTTAAAGGAATGGTTCGGTCAGAAATATTATTCTCTCTATGGTTCGGCCATGTGTTTTTAACCATAGGTTGATCGATCGTACAAAAATTTCCAATGCACCTTACCAGAGTTTTTCGTCTTTTGTACACAATTGAAATCAGGCAGCAGGGCGCAGCAATCTTGTGATAATCTCATCAGTTACCACATCGCCCTGTGTGGACTGCCTTTGCGGCACTAAATCATATCCCCCGCCCCTGAGCCTGACATCACCAAATCATTGATTTTTCCACCTCTCTCCGTGACGTTACTGGGCAGCGTAGCCAAACGCGCCCAGTCATCACCTACGTGACTTGACGCAGAACTCGGAAAACAACACACATGGTCTCACAACACAGCGCGTCACAATTCTGAATATTAATCTGTACTTTAAAAGGAAACAGCAAGACTGTACAATTGCTAAAGTACATTTATTGCACATTAAATGCTTCGAGAACATTCAGCGATTGACATATTCAATCAAAATGGAACTTTTTTTCTTTGCTCTCGATCTGCAAATGTTTATCGTGAGTCACGCGCTGTTCCTTTAGGGTGCACAGGGTGTTCGTTTGGGTAAAAGAAGCACTTTGGTCGCACAGTGAATTGCAAGGCTGGTGCATCAACGTGGCACTAGAACACCGTAAAGGTTGTTATGTTGCTCCTAATCACTGGTACAGCGTAAGGGCATATCGGTACTTGGCGATCGTCCCAAAAAAGAGTCAAATAAATCCAGTGATTGACATGTAGCTGCAGCTGGCGGTTGAAGAAACCATTGAATAGATGACAATCACAGAATGGCAGGATGTACCTGTTTGCAAAACATAAAAATAGAAATGAGTCTCAGTCGCCGATCTTTATTACAATTAATCATTTTACTTATTAGCACAGATGTGACACAATGTGAACCGAGAGAACACAACGTGGAAAGTACTCCACTATTTGCCTCCGAGGATAGTGCAATGGATTGTGTTCAGCTCTAAACGTAATGCGTAAACTGATGCAACAATTAGAGGTGCACAATGTAATGATATATTAGTGTTGAACCAGGAGGAAACGAGTGGTGGTCTACATGCGTGTCGATGCTGGACTGCCCACTTGCCCGGTTGAAAGACCAGCACACAAAGGTTGTACTTGTGCTTCATTGCAATACGCCACGCAGAAAAAATGAGTACAATGTAACCCAGCAATGAGGGTCAGCTATTGATATTTGGACTAGTTCTGGTATAAAACCGTCTAAAGTGAAACTTACATTATATTCGGCATTTCCATTCTCTTGGCGTAATGCAAACTGTAACGCAGACTATGTTTGTGTGAACGATTTTTCAAAAACTGAACTTACATGTAACTAAGTCCAATTTTGCAATGGACGACCTTATCATATCTTACGTTATTACACCCCGCCTTCAATTCAATCCCTTTCGGAATGGTCCCTGTCTCTCAAGGTCCAAAAACAATAGAACCTTATACTGTGTGTGCGACTTGTGGGCCTCCTCAGCTCCCAAGCAAAAATTCAAAGCTGGTCACCTTCACTCACAATGAACATATATTCTTAGTTTGCAACATCTTGTGTCAACGCATCCATGACAACTGGAATTGTGAAGCATGGGCCCTGGAGGAAAAATTTAGGGGCTGTCACTGCTCGCTGTTTGTGGCGCTGCTGAGGGGTAGGGAAAACTTGCCAATGACAGAATGCGCCCTACTCCAAAATTCTAGTTCAGGAAACACAAAAACGGAGTCAAAGTGTGTCTAGTAATAGCCCCACCTCTGCTTATCTCACAGCCTCCTACCCTAAGGCATGTTGTCACAGTCAGTACTTCTTGCGTGCCTAGTATCTTATGTAGCCTAGGTCTCATCCCTTTTATGTGACGAGCAGTTATTCAGCTGTTTGGGGAACTGGATGGTAAGGCAACTGCCGAAACCCAAAGATTCTTACACACTGTTATCCATCGAGACCCACCACGATAAATGAAGGCCCCACAGTAGGTCGAGAAACTGTGAAATGTGAAAGCACAGTGTTACATTGTATGGCAATCGTAAAAATGGTACTATTATTTTAAAAAAAAAGGACAAAGAGGATAGATTTCAAAAGAGAAATTGCATACTTTATTACAACACTTCATAAAAACATTTTTGGCAAAAATAAAAACAGATGGTAATCATTTGTACCAGGATTTGAACTGTTCAACGAGCTCTGCTTTGGGTGGACATGGCACGTTGGCAATGTTTTGTGGCAATGTATGTGTGCTCTGAACAGATTTGTGCGCAATTCCATGAGTATGCATCTCTACGACATTAATAATAAGATATTTAACAAAATCAAATTCCATTTCCTCAAACTGGTTTGACCACCCATTGTTTGCTTCTTTTCGTAAAGGCCATAGTGTAGCGAAGCATCCCTAAGTTTCCTGCAGTCCTAGATTGGTCACGTCCTACATTCTCGTTATGCATTAATACTGCTATTAATGTCCTATATTTCATCCCTCCGATGCCGAAATGCAATCTCTTTGGCCTGTACGTTAGGCACATATTGTGGAACACCTCCAAATCTCCTGTGTGACAGAATTCTGTGAGTCCCTTCAGATTTCTTAATGGAGTTTTATCAAACATAATCTTCTCAAGGGCTTTGTGTGGAGGTGAAGATGGAATCAAACACTTCTTCTTCCGTGCCTGCTCCGGGGACAAAGGGCCATGTTCACATTGGTGGAAATGTGGGTTTTCTGTCCAGTGGTGAACATTGGAACAGTGGTGCATTAGTGACCACCTTTTTTCCAGCAGAAATTCCACAGACCAATCACATGTTTTGGAGCACCACCAAAGATGGTTGCTGAAAGACTGGGAGCCCTGTGAAATAATTTCCAAACCTTTTTTTCCCCTGCAGCTGAGATTTTTTTATTGATTGATTTGGCAACATGCCATACATCAAATTGATGTGTAATATTTGGAAACTGCTCTCTCATTGTCTTGGCTATTGAAACGTGTCTGTCTGTGGCTATGAGGTCGATTTACATTCCCCTTGATTGCAGATCTTCCAGTGATTTTATAAAGCCAAGTTTCTCCATGGCCACTGTGGATTTACATTCGGACACCTGCATGACCACCGAACTCACAATTATTTTACTTTCCATGTCCTAAAAGTGGTATGTACAGTACTTAGCAGAAAATCCGGGGCTGTCACACTGTCCATCGCCGGCAAGCCTGAACCGTTTCTCGGAGAATGTACTTTGAATAGACAATTGTTCAATTTTCCAAGCTTCACTAATGGCAGGGAATAGATAATCACGTTGATATTGGTAGTACTGCGCATTGGAAATGATGTGGAGTCCCACAAACTGACAGAAACTGGATAACTTTCTGGAACCAGAGCCACTGAAAAGTAAAGCTGCTGCACACAGTAGATTGCCAGCTGGCAGTTTCCCCAGCATCGGTTGAGCGGACCATGAAAATGTTTTATGTAACATTTCACAGGTGGCATGTATTTTGAGGTTACTGCCTTGTGTTAGACGAGTCATATTCACCAATGGCTTCCCACATACTTCTCCTCTCACTGAATGCACACATTTCAGCAGCTTTATAATCTCCATCAAGCTGCTGTTGAATACTATGTATTTGGCCTCCTTTATTAGACTGTCATCCTGCATTAATGTTGTTTCGGACTGAACCGTTGTGGACATATCAGCCAAACTGGACATAGTATAGTTGAGATCTTTGTCTAGTTCGTCGGTCAATTGTGTTGATGCTTCAGTCTCTGTCATTTCAACATCTGTCACTTGACCGTGAATAGGAGAAAACATCAATGTCGACTTCTTTTTGGGTGGCATTTTTTGGCCGTTGTCGATTGTGTTCTGCGACTTATTCAAAAGTATATTCAATACATTCAGTTTCATCTTCTTCTGGTGGTGCAGTCACATTATAGCAATGGTCCAAAAACACTTTGCTGGATTCGCCAGTCAAATTAAATTCATTTTCTGGCCATTGGACAAAGGCATCTCGAGTCTGAACACGCCACTCCTCCATTAATATTTCCTCCATGCTGAAAACTGTTTGGCAAGCAGCATCTCTCATTTATGTCGCTGTCTGTGTCTGCATAGTCCGTACTCCATTGGGCAACTACAGGACAGATAGGAAAAAGGATGTTCAATGTAATTCCAATATACTGTATCGTACAATTTACATTAAAAGAAAGCATATAATGAAGGCCTCAGCACAAAACAAATGCTAAAAATAGAAACTGTTTATAAATAACCTTATTTTTCTTTCTTTTCGTTGAAACCTTCTTTACTCTAACATCACCAACAGCAAGCTGGTGCACTGACTCGGATCCACGTGCCTCCCGTTCAATATACGGATCTTGTATACATCCCTAGAAAAGAGTATTCATTTAAAATAAATCATTTGTATTACAAATAAAATTAGACCGACTTTCTTTCATTAGAGGGTACTGTCAGTACGCATACCTCTGGCTCCGGATCGACTAGAAGGGATGATGTAATTTTAGAGGAAGCTCCAGCAACTCCCTGAAAACCAGTACTTGCATTAGTATGGATAAAAATATTGGAAACTGAACACACACTTTGGGACGACGACAAAGGTACATATAAATATTAAACCACGAATCAAACGTTGTGTAAAAGAATTACTCGATATGTAAATATGATCGGATTATCTCATTCGATGGAACTGTCAGTACGCATACCTCTGGCTCTGGAACAACTACAAGGGATAATGTAATTGTATTGGACGCTTCAGCATCTCCCTGAAACACAGTACATGCTTTAGTAAGGATGAAAATGTTGTAAATTTAACACACACATTGGGACGACGACAAAGGTACATATCAATAGCAAACCACTATTGAGTATGTTAGTTTGAAATAGATAGAAATTTACAGATGAAGGAGATATGATTAGGATACATGCCCTTACCTTGACCAACAAACAGTTAGATTCAGCAAGCAGAGTAGTTAGTGGCAGGAGAACAGGGAGATGTTCACAGGTAGCACGCTGACGAGTTGACTCGCAGTGGTCACAGAAGTTCAGAGATAGCACGACGATGAGCAGATTAGCATCGGTCACCGGGGTTCTCAGGTAGCACGTTCACGAGTTTACTTGCAGTGCTCACAGATGTTCTCATTATAAATATCCAGTGGTTTATAAAGAATTACAAAAAGGGGTGTGTATGTGAATGAATGACGTGTATATGTTGTGGTATTACTTGGATTGCGGGAGCGGAGCCTGCGACAAAGGGAAGCCTGCCTGGAGACAGAGGTCTGAGGAGGGCATGAGAACAATGACCCCTGTGCGAAAGATTGCTTTGAGTGTACATGGTGTTGGCACCTTGGCCGTTAGTGCCTCTAACAGCACCCCTTGGCAGCACACATCCACTGGTGCCAACTGCGTTTGATAATGGAGGGTGGATGGATGGGCCTGGGACGTGTAGACAAGGCATGGAACACTGCTTAATGGAGACACACTTGATTCACTGAAAAACTGAAACAACCATTGATAAAAAATATGTTGTGTTTTATTGTGTTTCTTATTTTGATGGCAGAAAACTACTACACATTATAAAGGTCTGGTTGCAGTACAGTGAGGGAAAATCCCCTGTACTGACCGCTGTCACTGGGGAAAGTTTCTCTAATGGCACCAATGACACAGGCTGGTATTACCCGTCGAATGCGGTGTCCAAGCCTCCTATGAAGCCACCATGTAAAAGAACGATAGGCCACCAGCTGGTACCACCTGTCAAAGAGAAAGATACAAACTGTTTTTATATGACTAAGATAAGTGTATTAAACTTTAGTTGTCAATGACAATACTTGTATCCAATGGCATTTTTGCCAGGACAAATGCTACCTAGACACTGCACAATATTGAACGACTTTTATATGACTATTACTAGAGAATTGCAAGACTAAATTGATATAACAATGATATATTGAAGTTCCGAGAATATAGGAGACAACGTGAAATAGTAGTGGCCTAACTGACATCATAACCAGAGTATACTTACTCGTTACTTGGATTACGAGGGCGAACTGTTGCGCGAAGTTCGTGCATAAGCACCATCAAAATCCTCAACACGGACCGTGTGAGGCAGGCTGCCCTGAAGTCTAGCAGCTAAGTAACACATTGCGGCCGAGGCCTCGCCTTGCGATATGTAGGACAAGCATCCAGAGTTTTCTCTGCAGCAGCAGTTCTCCAACTCTGTTGGCATTAGCGCGCACCGATTGCAGATGCACCAGGTGGAGACGCCACCGTCCATGCGACTAGGCTCAGGCTCTTGATCTGTTAAATCGTCCTCCCAACTGTCATCCGAAGCCCCATTGTTTCTGCATCTTTCTCTTTCCAGTAATTCCTCCTCGGAATACTCGGGCTCATACAAGTAGGGCATTATTGTTGCCATTGTGTGGTAAACAAACGAAAATAATTTATAGCGATGGTACTGGTATCTGTTCTCACGGGCTACAAGCAACGAAGGTAGCTGACCAGAGCACAGAAACGAGTCACAGAATACTCAAAAAATACATTGAGAGGAATGGAATAGAAAATCGGCTGTTGTGTGTTGTGAAACGGTCTGTTTATACTTATTGAGGAAAGAGGCGTCCTGCCATTTCCATGTTGACACGTCATTAGCTGAAGCGCAGAGAATGTTGACACGAGACGTGCTTTGGCGTTGTGAAATGGGCGGTACGCTTCTAGTGATGTCTGGCTCAGGGGTGGGTGATATGATTTAGTGCCGCAAAGGCAGTTCACCGAGGGTGGTGCGTCAACTGATAAGATTATCACAAGATGGCCGCACCCTGCTGCCTGATTTCACTTGTGTTCAAAAGACGAAAACTCTGGTAAGGTGCATAGGAAATGTTTGTACGATCGATCAACGTATGGTTAAAAACACATGGCCGAACCATAGGGACAATAATATTTCTGACTGAACCATTCCTTTAAGCTATTCACCTTTCATGCCCTCTTCACCTCCTCATGCTGCAACAAGTGTAAGGAAGGAAGGGGCGAACTAGCCCCCCATACATTCTACATGAGGTGAACCACTTGCTCTTGCACTAATGGGGGACGCCTACATTGCCCTTCTGCTACCATGAGTAATAAGGCCTCAGCTGGGGCAGAGGTGGGACTATTGCAAGACACACTTGGACTCCATTCTGTGTACCCTCAACTCCATCTTTGGACTAGGCCACAATTCGGCACTACGAAGTCTCCTCTCCCCTCTGCAGCACCGCGCACAGCGAGCACCAGCCGCCCCCACCTTTTCTGTGTGGCCCTTGTCCTTTTCTCACGGATGCGCTGAAGCGAACTGCAACAATCAATACTGTGTATCATATTATTCTTCCTCTGAGATCACTGTCCTGTGAGTGAACCATGCCTCATGGCTCATCCATCTCCACAAAACTGCTCCCTCACCCCTGCTGTTGGAACATTACTGCTTGTGTAACCCTGTGCCCTCCCAAGGTATTCTCTTGATGTAACAGAAGTGTGCCCCCACTGTGCTGACCACCCCCTGAGTGCCTGCAATAAACTCGGACCTCTGCCACAGTATATCCTAGATTTAGTATCTATGCCATTTTAGTTAGTTTCAAATTCATCTTCAGCGTGACCCGACTCTCACCCCACCTGGACAAGGCCAGCCGAACCACATGAGGCTCACCTTCCCGCCAAAGGAGCAGCCAATCCAGAAGAAGCAGCACCTACATACCCCTATGCTTCAGCACCTTGTATCCAATCATAATGTACTTTGTAACCCCTAAAGCTGAGTTTAACTGATGACGCTTCTTTGCCATATAATTGACTGTAAGTGTGATGTTTGCCAGAGCGCTCACAGGGTGGCAGAGTTCTCTGGATGCTGAATTTTATATAAACCTTTGGCAACCTTTCAACCTGTTCTCTTAGTCTCATTCCCTACTGAGATTTGTCTTTTATTCTGACTTTGTATTTGTTATTTGGGGAGTGAGCACTTTCATTTGGTGACCCCCACAACGTTATGGAGAAGGTGCGCCAAGAGAGGCCACTGTGCCGTGCGGCGAGATCCGGGACACCCCCAGCAAAAGCATCGCCTCCGTGGTTGACCAGTGTGCGCACAAAATGAAAGGTTCCAAGGATCCCCGTCATCTTTGCAAATACCCGACTGCTCGCAGAGGCGGGTCAGAGCTTGGCTGGGGTGTGGCCCTGATTGTGTATAGACCGTGAATGGAGGCTCTGGTACCACCATGGACATGTGAGTACCGGTTGCGAGATTCCTAAAGAAGGGAAAAGTATGAAGTGACCGGTGTAAGGGTAACAACTAAGACAGAAGGGGGGAGTCAGATTTTGAGGTTTAGGGTCTGTGTGCATGTGACTGATAGGCTTTTTTCTCTTCTTTTCTTTATATGGGCATTATGTTGTGGAAACAGAGTTAAAGGAATACGGGAACCGAGCTCTGAAGGGGGGGTAGAAGGCGGCACCGAGTAGCATTGTCTTGACCAGTGCTGGGAATAAGTGGAGATCAAAAACGTAGGAGTCTCATATATTGAGTAGACTCAGAGAAGTATTTTAGAATATTATTTTTCTGGGTGGCTAAATTAACTAGGCAGCGGTATAGGGAGTATTAGAGAAGTGGTAAATATTACATGTTACATGTTGTCAAAGTTAAATGTATTGGTCTGTCTAAAAGTGAATATGTAATAATGTCATTTATGTAAGAGTATTGGTTGGAAGTAGACCTTTGTCGTTCCTGAAAAGGTGTAAGTAAAAAGATTGGTGTAGGTTAACCCAGTGTGGGAAAGAAGGAGGTAATAGAATAATTGCAAGTGGTTTCCCAACTACACTGTGTGACACCCTGAGCAGCCAAACAAACACGCAGGTAGGAGAGGGAGTCATGAAAGGAGACACCCCGTTAGCACATATTCGTCGGCACCTCCCCCTATACAGTGAGAAAATACAAAAGTATCATGACCAATGGGTTACGGAAATTAAAGGAGAGGGATCTGCCCAGATATGGCCAGAAGGAGGGTCCTTTGATAATAGAGTACTAGATCTTGTAACAACCCACCTGCTGAGCAAGTACCGAGGTAAACAACTTCAGAACAGACATGTTTGAGGATGCCTCCCCCAGTAAGGTCCCAACCAAAGAAAGTTCCCCAGAGGCACCGATGGCCCCTTCAGGAGAAGATGAAACAACAGTAGAAACCCCCACAACAAAAGCAAGGGAGAATGACCTCACAAGGCTTTATCCACAGTTAACTAGGCCCACTGCAGGGTACAGTGATCCTATGTATGTGCCCACGCGAGTGCACCAACCGCCCCGGCAGCCACAGCTCCACCGCCCTATCATCCACATGGCTTATATGGACCCACTAGTGCCCCTCTAGTACACTTAGCAAGCCTCACTGGGGACCTAGAACGACAACTAGCCAGAACACACATGGAATTGACACGATTACTGTGTGTGTGACTGGGGACAAATGTTACCCAGAGGAGGGGAAGCATCACCCAGCATAGCAAATGAGTTGACACCCCCATCCAGTGTAGTGAGTGGGTCTACACTGTCACCACTGCCGCAGGGCAACATACCTAAGAGGCCAGGAAATGAGTGGCAGTTATGAGAGTTTTTCTTTCACTTAAATAACAAACCAATCAGAATTGTGAGGGCGGAAGCTGCAGAGAGCCAGGAAGGGGAAGGACAAAGAGGTGAAGGTTTGGATAGAGAGATAGATGAAGTATGCAGTGATCTAAATGAATATGAGGAGGGGGCGGCAGCAGCAGAACTATTGCTCCCATTACAAGAGGACCCTGAGGATGGGGGAGGGACGGAAAGGTGGCAAGGGAGACTGAGGAGCAGGCTGGGAAACATGTCACTGAGCAAGGTGAAGAAAAGACAGGTAAGTAAAAAAGGAGGAAAACAAGAATGCAAATGCCCCTTATACACAAAGGTGCAGGGCAACCTCATTGCACACCATGGGCACAGATGGACAAAAACAACCTGTTGAAACTCCTCCCTCCACTCTTGGGTGGGGTGGGGAAGTGGCTACATGCATTTGAAAGCATTACAGCAGGAGTGCCCCTGGCCATAGTAGATGTAAAGAGTTTGCTGGTATCTGCAACGGGGGATCAAGCAAACGGAGGGTGGGTAAGGGCAGGTTTCCCGGGAATAACAATAAATTGTTACTGCCATGATGGGTCATCATTTAACAATGTAAAGGCCCAAGTATGGGATGCGCTGCGGAAGACATTCCCAGAGACTCCAGATTTACATTTAGTAATGCACTGTACTATGGGAGAGGAGGAGGAGGCTGCGCAGTTCATTCTCCGGGTACAGGACCTGTGGAGATCAGAAACGGGCACGGCTTAGGACCAATCCACCACCCTGTTTTATTTCATTATTAAAAGAGGGCTTCCAAAGGAGGTGCAGAAGGCTTTGGATAAAATAGCTGGGATAGAAGCCAAGGGCTGGCCTGAGATTCAGACCATTATAGTACATCATTGTAGGAGGATCAAAGAGAGAGAAAAGGAAATAGCGCAGAGGAGGTTGGCAGACGAAGCAAAACTTGTTCAGAATAAATTGGTGAAGGTCACTGCGATTAACGCTGCCCTACCTGCAGAAAGGCAAGAAAGAGGGGCGGATGGGTCAGGAAACACACCAGCAAGGATGGCAGCCACCTGGTCCGCAAATGAGCAGGAGAAATGGGCAGGCGAGGAGCAATACGAGGGCCCGCAATGGCAGGGAAGGCCCACAAGAGGACGAGGTGGGTATCGGGGACAAAGAGGGGGATTTGAGGGACCTAGAAACAGAGGGTTCAGAGGGCCGGGCATGTGGGGAGGGAACCAAGAGTCCTGTTGGAACTGCGGGAGGTGGGGACATTTCTCCAGAGGATGTAGTATGAGAACCATGGGGTACTACCAAGGACCCCCTCCCATGGGAAAGGAACAACAATTTGGCCACCCACATCCGGGCAGTCCCTATGGGTTGTCAATGGGTGGTGGACGACAAGAGCAATATTATAATGAATGCCCACAAGGGCCACAACAGATGCATCCCAGACAGCAAACACCACAGCATGTTATGCAACCACAAGTAGCAAGCCAGAATACAATGGGAAACACACACGCCAACATTTTTGCTACCACAAGCGCGCCACCACCATTCCATGGTACAGCGGTAGTTAGGAATAGCGTTTTCTCGGTCCCAGGAACAAACACATACCCCGATTAGGACAGCCCACAGAGAGCACTTCCGTGTCCAGTCCTATCAACTACCCTATGTGCAGAAGAGGAACCACTAGTGGGGGCAGAGATAGGCAACTAGCAGTTCATCCTCATGGAAGGCCGGTTTCCCCTCTCTCGGAATAACTTGGAAACGCAGGGGTTTACTGGGGCTATTTAAAAAGTTCCTTACACAAAATATTTGGATATAACAGTTGGGGGGAAACAGTTTGAGCGCCCCTGCTGTATCACAAAGATTCACCAATAAATCTGCTTAGCAAGCTTGACATGACCATCTCCTTTACAGAAAGAGGAATAGTGTGCTCCACTCCAGGAGTATGTCTAGTGCGAGAGATGCTAAAGATCAGTACCATGATAAATGAGATTGTGGTAAGAGGGGTGCCCACAGATGTTGACATGTTTATTTACGGGATACAAGTTCTGGCTAGAGTGGTACCAGAAATAACATGAAAGGAATGGAGGGTGCCATCTCATTTTGTTTTTCGCCCTGTAATAAGCCTGAGATAGTGCCTGGCACCATGCTGTCAATTGACCTGCAGGGGGTGCAAGTAACAGGGAGGCGTATTGTTGCAATAGGACTGGACACGCATGGATGTGAGTGGAGAACAGTGTTATGCATAGATCCAAACATAACGCTGATGTGAAACCTGATAGTATGGAGAGGCCTGGTTTGTTATCATTATGGAATCATTACTCTTTGTTATGGAATCTCATTACCCATTTAGGGATCCAGTTATCCATTATATATTCTGATTAGTACATGAAGTAGCATCATTAGACTATCCACATTATTTTGCCACTTTGTATTCATTTGCATTTGCTCATAGAATGAGGCCTGTTATATTTGAAGTGCCATGGAGAGCTATGTAGAGACACGTTAAACATGTAGAGATATGTTATGTATTATGTATGCATTGTAGAGAGACACGCATTGAATGTGCACTTAGAATATGCATTGAGCTTTAAGTATAGTGCTTGGTATGAATAAATAGTGTTAGGCACTACATTCGAGAATAGGAAGCATAAGGCCTATGGCATTATAAAGCCATTCCGCTGAAAGGTGACACACAGAAGCACCGCAGAGTGCGGAAAGTTGTTATGAGTTAGTGTGAAGAAAGGAATGTAAACAGTTTCTTGCCAGGAAGGTCGTAACTTTGTCCGCGAAACGAATGAGACGGCCTCGCTTATCAGCATCTTGGAGCCTTGTATTCACAGACAGTAGAGACAGAGAAGGTGGGGGCCAGGCAGCAGGGAGTGCTTTTGCATGGAGAGAGGGAGAGCTTGTGTACGGAGAGCTTTGCATGCAGGAGGATAGAGGGATTTTGTATGGAGAAATATGAATAGATGGTAAGATGGTGTATTGAAGGCAGACAGAAGGCCATGATATAGATAAGCCGAAATGTCACATTGACAAAGAACACGCAGTGATTGACCAGAACACTCAGTGATTGCAAAGTAAAGTACATGCACCACAGACATTTAGGCACTGGCTTGGATTTAGAAATGCTGACACACAGAGAAACAAGGGAATGCTTAATGTAACCATAGGGATTTGTGTACATCATTGAACAGTATAATGAGAGGTGAGGCTTGAGGGAGTTTCTAGTTGTTGGAGATGGAGATTTCAAGTAGTTGCTACTCTGCTGGTCTGCTATATGGGATGTTGTTGGAGATGCAGTTCTAAGATCGAGGGAGCTGACTCTAAGATGGGAGAGAGATGTTTGGTGGTGGCATAGGAGAGACGCTTGGATGACTTTGAGAGTGGAAGCTTGGGGAAACATTCTGCAGCAGAGCTGATGAGATCTGGCAGGGAGAGGCCTGGCCCTTCCTGACTGACCGGTTGCAGAAGTTAGTGGGAGAGGACAGACAGAGCAAAACAAGAAGAGGAAAAGGGGAGTATTGCTGAAAAGGCTGCGTGCATGGGAATTAGAACAGACACTCACACAGAGCTTTGGGTTTGGAGAAGAGGAAATCAGACAGGGATTGTCTTAGAGAGAGGGAGAGTGAAGTGTGGTGTGGAATGGAGAGGAATTGTAGTGTTTGCATTAGAAGCGTGTAAGGCTTATAGTTATTGCATGGTAGATTTGCACCAAAAGCATAAAAGGTGCAAATTTGAGATTTGCATTATATTATAGTAGTGTTTGCATCATCCATTGCTGTGAATAAATAAATGTATTCCATTGTATTATAATTGTTAAATGACTTATGTGTTTTCATTTGGGCATTTCTTGTGTTATTTCTTAGTGTTTGGTTTGCATGTTATTTCGTTTTGTGTCTATTTTCATGGTTATGGTTATGGGAATGGGTTATGTTTGTGTGTCCATAGCATAGTAATCTAGGAGTAACACAGTGCACACAAAGGCCCTGAGATATAAGAGCAAGGGGGTGGTATAGTGATCCACACCACCCTAGGAGTTTGTCTAAGACTGATGCATGGTCGTCCACTAGGGGTAGGCCAGAGGCAGATTTGCAGCACGGTCTCACACTGAGAGATTTAACTGAAGAAGAGCTATTTACTGACAGTGACACTGACGGGGAAATAATCATGGACATTTGCATACCATGTGATGTAATGATACAACACAGAGAGATAAATAACCCCCTCATGGCCATTGTCAGTACCCCACCCTCCATATTTGATCAAGATATGGAAAATGTACCACCAGAAGTATGGACAACTGGGCCCCATGATGTAGCACTACTGCACAGAGTAACACCCATAAAAATGTAACTAAAGCCAGGTGCAGTACCAGCCAGATTGAAGCAATATCTGTTGTCTAGAGAAGTGGCAGAGGGAACAAAAGAAACAATAAGTGTGCTGCTCCAACAAGGGATAATTGTACCATCACAGTCACCATGTAATACTGCAATTTATCTGATCAAAAATACAAGGGGCGGGGCTTGGCGGATGGTACAGGATCTGTGCCCACTTAATGACGTCATACAGAAGGAGTTCCCTATAGTGCCAAACCTGCATCCATTTTATGCAGCATCCCAAATACTGCCACGTGTTTCACAGTTGTGGATTTGAAGAATGCCTTCTTCTCAATACCACCCGACCCCAGTTGTCAATACTTGACAGCGTTTACTTTGGAGGGAAACAGATACGAACATTGTAGGCTACCCCAGGGTTACTGCGAGAGTCCCAGCATATTTAATAGAATTTTGCACGAAGACCTCGGCAATGTGGATGTAAAAAGCACAATAATACAAAATGTGGACGATCTCCTTATTTGTAGCTAAAGTGAAGAGCAATGTAGAGCGGATTCAATATAATATTACTGACCCTACTAGCAACCAAGGGGTACAAGGTAGACAAAGGAAAACTGAAATACTGCATGACAGAAGTTTTGTACCTAGGACAGCTCATTTCAAAAGATGGGAAGAGAATTATACCAGATAGGGCATCAGCAATACGTCACACATTGATACCCAAGACAGTGAAGGACATGCAGAAATTTCTCGCCATATGTAATTACTGCTGTGCCTGGATATTAGATTATGTTGCATATACACGCCCCCTCCTCCGAGAACTAAAAGAAGCACAAAAGAACAGCGCCCCTCTTAAATGGACTCAAGAAATGATAATGTAATACTTCAAATTGCAGGACTTCATTATACACGCACCTGTCTTGGCAAACCCCAATTATGATCAGGAGTTTTACCTATTTTCACATAGCAATGGTATATTGATGACAGCAGTACTGACTCAAAAGGCATCCCTAGGCCACAAGCCATTGGCCTTCTACAGCAGCACCCTAGATTCAGTAATGCAAGGGCATTTTGCATGCGAACAAGCTCTCGCAGCTGCGGCCTTCACAATAGAGAAAAGTGCCACCATAGTGATGGGTTGCTCGGTAACACTATACGCTGAGCACTCACTGTTTGCCATACTCGAGAGGTCAAAGTCCACTCTCACTACACAAAGAGCAACTGCATATGAGATTATAATATCAAGCCCAAATGTACACGTTGTCAGATGCAAAACTGTAAACCTAGCTACGTTCATTACAGAACCTTGCACGGTAGAAGACATGCAGGCACACGACTGCACGACATACGAGGGGGAGGAAGATGACATCCCAAAAGCTAGTGAAAATGCCCTAGAAGGAGGAAAAATATACTTTGTAGATGGGTCAGCTTCTATAGATTGTGAGACAGGAGAGAAATATGTAGGGGCAGCTGTGGTAAGGATAGAGGGGAAAGAATATTAAGTGATAGTGCATAAACGCCTCCCCTCACATTACTCAGCACAAGCGGCAGAGCTGATCACATTAATGGAAGCATTGCGTACAGCCAAAGGATGTGCAGGGACAATATACTCTGACTCAGCATACGTGACAACAACAGTACACTCTGGCCTGTCACAATGGTGATGCAGAGGAATCTGGAGAGCAGACGATTCCCCTGTACAACATGCAGCACTACAAAGTGATTTAATTGAGGCACTAGCAGAACAATCAGAAGTAGCTTTGGTAAAATGCCAGGCACATACAAACAACACAGACGCAATTTCACTCGGGAACGCGGCAGTGGATGCCACCGTAAAAGAAGCAACGTACTTCAACATCCCACCCACAATAGAATGTGTAGTAAAACACCCCCACAAGATGACAGAGAAGAAGGATACAACTCTACACCCGTACAGCAGATTATAGAATTGCAAAGGCGCGCACCACCCGGACAACAGGAGCTGTGGAGGAAAAGAGGGTGCAAACAATCGCCAACAGATTTCAGTTGGCGACAAGAGATGACAGGGAAAGATGTAATGCACATCAAACTGTTACACATAGCATTTCAACAGTTGCATTTTGCAACACATGTTACAAAGCAGCACATTGCAGCAGACATCCAGGAGGAGTGGTGTTCCCAGTCTACAGGAACACTTGACAAAGTTGACAATAGAGTGCACAGCATGTCATACATACAGTTCAGGCATGACACTAAGAACACTGCGAGGAACGCTAACACGCGCAAAAGGGCCTTTTTGAGAATTACACATAGACTATGCGGACATGGGAGAAAGATGTAAAGGGGCAAGATACCTCATAGTGATAGTGTGTCCCTTCTCACAGTGGGTGGAGGCAGGACCATGTGCACACCCCGATGCCAAGTGCACGGCCACATTTTTGGTGAGGGAGGTATTTTCCAGGTGGGGAAATTGTGGCGTGATCCGCTCGTATAACGGCACGCATATGTAAATGACCTCTTTAAAGAAGTGACAACAATGCTGGGAGTTAAACATAAACTTTGTTCGATTTACCAACTCCAAGCAAACAGTGTGGTAGAGAAAATAAATGGACTACTCAAGAGTAAATTGTCCAAATTGTGTCACACACTTAAGAAAAACTGGGTGTATTGCTTGCCCCTAGCACTGTTTAGACTCAGGACACAACCAAGTAAGAACCACCACTTGAGCCCACATGAAATAGTGACAGGAAGGTGCATTCATGCACCACTATCCCCAGTAAGAAGAACATCAGACGCTCACCGAGCTGCCACAGTGCTAGGGGATGAATTTAAGGAATACCTCACCCAACTTACACGGGCAGTGCGGTGCATAGCAAGACAAATAGCACCTGCATTCACTCTAGATAATGAAACTGACACAACCACACCTGCCCAAGACAGCCCCACGGGTCACTTAATGCCTGGTGAAAATGTATATGTTCGAAGCTTCGTGCGAAGATGGAACTCCCTACGGTTTCATGGCCCCTATGAAGTGGTGTATTTCACACCTGCTGCAGTAAAAGTTCAGGGTTTAAAATATTGGGTGCATCTTTCAGATGTAAGAAAGGCATACTAGAGTACAGTTCCCCAGAGTGAACAACAACAAAGTGAGGAAGTGGCAACCCCTTAGAGAATAACAAAGATCACACAGTGTAAAATATAACAGAAGACATGCATTTGAAAAAAAGGGAGTATGAGTAATAATGAGAAATGTTTATAAATGGATATGAAAATACATGTCCTCTCTCTCTCTCTCTCTCTCTCTCTCTCTCTCTCCTCTCTCTCTCTCTCTGTCTCTCACTCTCTCTCTCTCTCTTTTTCTCTCCGTCTCTATGGATGTCTTCGTCTTTTTCCTCCTCTCTATCAACATGATTTCACCTTCACCACGATCCCCTTAACACAAGTTTATTTCACAAAGTAAACTCGCTCACACTCTCCTCTATTAGGGTCCTTGTTGCATAATATTGTTTTTGGTTAGTTGACAAATTTGTATGGCTATTACATAAACGTGTTTAAACATGTTAAGTGAATTATTTGTATTGGTGTACTTAACCCATTTATATCGCCTCTTCAGGTGGAAATATGACAGAAAGGAGGGCCCTCACCAACAACTTGACAGATGTAGATAGTGATACAGTAGAAGTAGGCAGTAATAGGAACTATAACTACGATTGTGGTCTTTATTTTGTGGCTATTCTTTTTTCAGTAATGCTGTTCTGTCTTGGCCTCTACTGGAGTGTGTCATTTATATTAGGAGATATAACGGAGGGGGGAGTGGGGTATATCTGATACAAGAGGGGTCCAGTCTCATTTGGGATGGCTTTAAAATTATTTGGAGCCAAAATGATTCAAAAAATGCTAATTTAACTACTTTTCATAAAAATCAAACTGTCAAGACCCCATTTTCACATACGCTGCTATGGGTTATGATGTTGAGAATGTGTCAAATGAATATGATGATGATTATCCTATGTTTGGTAGCTTGGAATTGCCATATGTAAATATGCACACAACTGAAGAACCTACCACTGATGGCGATACAATGCACTTTACACCCTATGCCCCAGTTATCCAAACGTACCCAGTGTCACAATTTTTGCAAAGCGGGTACGAACAAAATGGTGAAATATGGACAAACATTTTCCCCATAAGACATCTAAAGGTGAAAAAGCTATATAATGGTAAAGGGGGAGGGGAGCAGAAGATGAAAAAGGGGAGTGGGGGGAAAATTATGATGCCCACCATGGTTTGGGTTTAGATGAAATTGAAGACCCCGCCACCCAGATCAGTCCAAAAAATGGTACTCAGATATGAGTGCCACAGCTAAGCAGGCAACCAATGAGAGCTGTTATGTTTGCTCTCTCATACCTCATGCCTCGGGCACACCAAAAGTACTCATACCCAAGGAGATACCCATGTCGAATGCCCGGGTCTGATCCATTTGGCCCTATGTAGAATACGAAGTACCTTCCAGGCACACACAGTAACAGTACAAATGCTGCAGAACAAAACAACTTGCACCTGCAAACCTTAAGGAGTGATATGTTTGAAAGAACCATTTTTTATAATAAAAGGGACATTGTTCACAGAACACAAATGGCAAGATGAGACAGTCACATGCAAAGCTGAAGCACTGCAAGGACTGACAGAAGAGAACTTTCAGTGGATGAAACGAACTTGCACTGCAGCCTGGTCTAAGCATATTGACAAACCAACGTGGGTGCCTGCACTTGAAAAAACGATTAAGATACAAAAAGAAATTCAGCACAAACTTTGCTTTCATGGGGCAGGGAAGGTACGAATGGGCTCCAACAAACACTGCAAAAAGACAATCATCCTGCCAGACATAAAAAAAGGAACAGTAGCCTTAATGGACACTTACTGGGTGTGTGGCAAGCAAGCGTACCTTCACCTCCCGCCATTATGGAGAGCTATCTGTGCCATGCCATCGCTACACTCAGCCCTAATGGTGATTACGGAGAGCCATGCCCATGGGGGAGGGTGCCAATAGAAACATCACCAGCACCCCAACCAGCAACCAAGGAGCCCCCCACATATGACATCCTGACTGAGGACGAATTGCATGACAGACTTTCCCGCAAGCGGAGATCATCAAATTACATCTCCAGTAAATTCTCAGACCTCATGGCAGAGATTCCCGATCAGTACAAACTTTTCAATTCTGCAGAAAATGTTTTGCCTCACTGCTTGTGCCAGGTCTCCAAGCACAAACAAAAGCAAAATGGCTGAAAATCGTGCGCTGGGAGTTGATCCAGCTGGCCAATGACACAGAAGAGGGTTTCAATGTCATTAAAGTGGAACTTCATGCCTTGCGGTTGATGACCATGCAAAACTGGTACGTTCTGGATTTCCTCACAGCAATGGACAGCAGTGTTTGCCGAAAAATAGGGAGCGCATGTTGTACATTTGTACCTTCTGCAGATACGGACAATGGGACCCTGTCCCATGTGATCTCGGCAGTGCATAACTTGGGTGAAAGGATGAGAACAGAAGTAGGAGTAACCCCAAGCAACTGGTTCGACGACATGTTCAGCTGTATACCCTCCTGGTTCAGCGTGATGATGAGAATTTTTGTCCCACTGATCGTTTTCCTGTTACAAATTTTTTGTGTGTGTCAGGTAGGCATTCGTTGCTGTGCAAAATTAATGCCTAGTTCCTCTTTGATGATGGTAACGATGGGGCAACCAGCAAGGGTAGAAACATTGAAGGATTCACAAATACAGACAGGAGAATCTAATCCCCCCAAATACAGAATGACAGCAGTATATCGTTATCCCAGGGACAGGGTGGATCATTTATATCACACCACGATAAAGGAACCAAGGGAGTTAAATTGGTACAAGGAGGTGTAGGGGGATCTGGATGGGGATGGGGGATAAACATGACGTGGAACCCTGATGAGTATGCTAGAAGGGGCCAAAGTTTAGGAGGGGTTTGCAGGGCTGGATGCCAATAAAAGGGACACATGCTTGGAATGAGGCGGTAATAGAGGCGGAGTACTACCAAAATGCAAAAAATGATAAAAAGTAATTGGTTACTTCAGATGTAACGTAAGGAAGGAAGGGGTGAACTAGCCCCCCTCCATAAATTCTACACGAGATGAACCACTTTCTCCTGCACTAGTGGGGGACGCCTCCATTGCCCTTCTGCTACCATGAGGAATAAGGCCTCAGCTAGAGCAGAGGTGGGGCTATCGCAAGACACACTTGGACTCCATTTTGTGTACCCTCGAATCTTTGGACTAGGCCACGATTCGGCACTAGGAAGTCTCTGCTCCCCTCTGCAGCGCCGCACACAGAGAGCTCCAGCCGCCCCCACCTTTTTTGCGCGGCCCTCGTCCCTGTCTCATGGATGCGTTGAAGCTAACTGCAACAATCAAGACTGTGTATCATATTATTCTTCCTCTGAGAGCACTGTCCTGTGTGTGAACCATGCCTCATTGCTCATCCATCTCCACAAACCTGCTCCCTCACGCCTGCTGTTGGAAAATTACTGCTTGTGTATCCCTGTGCCCTCCTAAGCTATTCTCTTGATGTAACAGAAGTGTGCCCGACTGTGCTGACCACTCCCTGAGTGCTAACAATAAACTCAGACCTCCGCCACAGCATATCTGTCAAGTCTGTTCCCACATTACCCGCCCACCAAGCCCCTTGCATTTTCCGTTCCCACTCACGTACCCGATGGTGGCGGCAGCGGCTCACCAGGAAATGGGGATTACCAGCTGGCAAACCAGGTTCCCTGCAGCCTTTTCTTCATTGGCACCCGCCATGGCGTTTTCCCCACGGGTCACGTGATGCTCAGCTCGCGGTCTCGTGACCCGCGTCATGTAACCGTGATTCGCATTCAAATAGAGCAGGGAAATGCGGAAGAAACGCTTCACAGCTGTTTCTTCTGAGCTCTGTTTGGCGTTTGAACTCTCTTGGATTTTCTGATATTCACGACCACGGACCGTTTCACGGACTGCCTTTGTTTTTTCCCTTGAATTCCTCCGTACTAACCTGTCTTTTGGATTTCCACCTTTAACGCTGCTACCTGGATATTGGAACTGGACTCCCTTGGCTTTGTTGTTTTTCTGGCTCTCGACCTCTGTTTGTGTACTGGACTGCCTAAGGATCAACAACGCTGTTCTGCGCAGTTGCTCAGGTGCTTCCCAGAGTGCTACCAGATCTTTATCAGCCTGCTGCTGCCGCCAGCTAATCAGAAGCTCTGCTTCACTGTACTACTCAGATTGCCCCACCATCTCAATTAGGTAAGCCCCTGGTTCTAATCCTTGGTCATCCTCTGTACCTCTCATTTGTCACTGTGTATAACATAACCATTCATTGCCTTACAGTGGTCGAGGGGTTCTTCCGGCATTCCTGGTTCCAGGCTGGCGGCACTCTACGCCTGTGGCCTCAAAGATTGCACGGGTAGTGGTTTCACTTCTTCCCGTGTGGTACTTGGGGACGGAGGTTCCATATATCTGCACGACCATCAAGACAGAATAATATCCAGTCCTAAACTAACATGTTTACTCCACCCCCCATTTCACATAGATGTGCCATACCAGCCCAGTCCCCAGGTTATCACTAAAAGCAAGACCCCAGCACCCTTCACCTCATGAACGACCTAATGTGAAATGATGAAGATTGTGTATGTATAACCTGTAAGATTTAGTGAAAGGTATATCGATTGTCACTGCTTGTTGTATGCCAAGATTTAGTATCTATGCCAGCTTATCTAGTTTCAACTGCATCTTCAGCGTGACCCGACTCTCATCCCACCTGGACAAAGCCAGCCGAACCACGTGGGGTTCACCCTCCTGCCAAAGGAGCATCTAATCCAGAAGAAGGAGCACCTACAGACCCCTATGCCTCAGAGCCTTGTACCCAATCATAATGTACTTTGTAACCTCTAAAGCTGATGTAACTGATGACGCTTCTTTGCCATATAATCAACTGTAAGTGTGTTGTTTGCCAGAGCGCTCACAGAGCAGCAGAGTTCTCTGGATGCCGAATTTTATAGAAACCTTTGGCAACCTTGCAACCTGTTCTCTTAGTCTCATTCCCTACTGGGATTTGTCTTTTATTCTGACTTTGTATTGGTTATTTGGGGAGTGAGCACTTTCACAAGTCCAATACATTCCTCCACCCCTGCCCCCAATTAGCTGCCTAACTGATCCGCAGCACCACCATGGCAAGGCTGTGTTTATTGCATTCCACATCCCATCAGCTTGGCATCTGCATTAGCAAAAGTGTCATAGTCTGGCATAGCAGATTGCATATCAGTGCCTTACATGATCACAGGCTCAATGGAAGAGCCCAGATACCCCTTCCAAACAGGCACCAAGAGTCACCCACCGCAATAGATTCTATTCTCTTTGGCGTTATCTTCAACTCCAGTACAGCCATCTACTATATCACCAGTAACTAGATCATCCTCTTGCACCACTCCCTCTACCACAAGAGAATCACTTACAAAAGGTTTTTGTGACTCTTCACGACAAACCCACCACATCAGCCAGGTACTTGCCAACTAGAGGATGCTGTACAAAAAATAAAACTAGAGGCAAAAGATCTATCTAATGTTCTCTTTATCATTTTGGACTCCAAATCTTGCAAGGAAATTGCAGATCCCTCTTGTGAAGCATTCGAACATACCTTAGTGTGTCACTAGCTCCACATCTTCACTTGTCTCATCATCCCTCTTTGCCCGATAGGTGACATGTTTGCTTTAATGCAGGCCTCTGTGACTTTGCATAACATCAATTAATTCTCTATAGTCATCCCTTCCTACTGGCCACATTCAATATCTGGCCCTATGCAATCCCAAATGCACATGTTCAAGGTGTGATCCTCAAACTGGACAACCTAGGCTTCACTCTGTTATGTCATGTTGTTTTTAATATATACAATGCACTTGCACCTATGCGAAGTTCAAGGAACTCCCAATCCTTGATCCGATCAAGTCTCAGGAGGAAAGCTCAGGGGCAACATGCTCGCCTTGGAAGCAAGACGAAAGGGAGCAACACAGGTTACATCCCCGGATCTGCACTTAGAAACCTCTGGGTGTGAAGGCGTTATAAATAACCTATCATATCATATCATATCATAATTTGTGAGTGTAGTGGTCTACTAGCCACAGGGTTGATCCAGCTGCTACCCGATATGCCTCCCGAGGGTGGATGAGGTGGAATCCTGAAGGCTTTCTACTATCTGAGACACGCACTATTGCAGGGTTTACATCTTTAGAGCTCTGAGGAGACCACATCTCCTCACATGCTATGTGGGGGTCATTGGAGCTCAGAGGATTGGAATGCCATTTGAATATTAGCTGACAACTGGCGGCATTTACAAAACCAGAAGAACAAGTACGTTGTTAGCAGAAGAAAATGAAATTAGGAGAGGATTGTGAAGGTGAGACACAGGGGGGAAGACATGGCCTGATCGTGGGCCAACTGCGGGAATATTGAAAACCAACCCCAGCCCAAGTCCTACCAAAGTAGCTGGGCTAGCACATTAATAGCGAGAACAGAGGGAGCACATGCATCACCCAAAACTCCCTTGTTACAAGGGGAGAACCTGTGGAAAAATATTGTTGAAAACCATTGCTACTGGGAAGGTGAAGCTGCAGCCTTGGAGAAGGGTTGGAGAAGAAATTCATGGAATCTTAGATGTTTGGAAGACTCAAAGAGAGAAAGCTTCTAAGATGCTGAAAGACTGCCTACATTTGGGGGGATTAGAAGACTCACAACAACAAGCTTTGTATTGGCAACCCCTGAGGTTGACAAGGAGAGAATCCTGGTCCATGGCCTGAGAACATTACAATATAGGCTATTTGAAAGAGACTTGGTGTGGGACACTTTGTCTCTGCAAAGCCAGTCCAGGAAGCACCAGAGTTGAATCATAATAAAGGTCAAGGTCGAAGGTGGACCTATGATGAATCCTTTCAGAAACGGAAGGCCCAAGAGAACCAGTAATTGTGAATTATGATAATAATAATAATAACTTAGCATTTATATAGCACTATGAACATTAAGGTATCTCAGCGCTGCTTATTATTACCCACTGTGTATGGTGCTCATTCATCGACATCGGAAGGATGAAAGGCTGAGTTTCACCCTGCCGGGTTTCGAGCCTGCGTCTACTCGCTGTGCTATCGGACCGGTGATACAATGAGATTTCCACAACGTCCATTGTTAAATTGTGGGAAAGGACAAGGTGCAGTTTGGCCCTTCTGTGAAATATACAGAAAACCATGGTAGAAGGGACCTGTTACTACTTAATCACCTGGAGAAGCTTTCTGAAACCTGGGAAAAATCAGAATAACTCAGAGGTTGTGAATCACATCTAAGAAGAGGTGGGCAATCTTTAGGAGACTATATTCTAGACTAGAGTAGTCAGGAAGTTAAGGACAAGCAAAGATTAAGGAATTGAGACATTGTTTCGGCCACTTTGTTTGGAACATTGCTTTTTAGAGTAGGGTGTCTCTGGAGGATGAGAAGAATTTACATGACTAAGGCTTGAACTTTATCATTTAAATAATGCAAATCAGTGGTGAACGGCTGAAAGAAAGACCCGCTTTGTGTTAACCTCCCATGCTCACTGTTTATAAAGTTGCATCCCTGTTTATTTATAGCTATTTCCCATAGTCCCTACAGGGATTTGTCCAACCCAATACTCAAATCCAAGTCCTGAATAAATAGGTGTTAAACCACTGGAGTTCAGTGTTTTATTGATTGGTTGCATCACACACACCTGATGGACAAGTAGGTGTACCATTAGACAGAAATAGTATTGTTGCATGTAGAGGGTAAAAGGAATGGAGCAGGGTAGGGAAAGGATAATGAATGGTATCAGCTGAGAACACAGGGAAAAGGTACTGTTTTATTCAGCTACTTTTTTCAAATTTTACATTTTAAGGGAAATGATTGGAAAGTGGAGAAGCTTGGAATGAAAAGGAACATCAGCCCCTAGCAGACAGCTAGTAGTGTTGACCAAGTTAGATGCAAATGAGAGTGGGTGATGAATCACCTTCCGGGCACCAGAGGTCCTGGGATGAATATCGGTTTCTAAACCATCAATCAACCCCACACCGCTAGTACACCAGAAGGGATCCAAACAGATTGGAATACAAGTAAATTATAAGACCTCCTTGTCCAATTTTGGTAACGTGAACGGAACAACAGACTTGTCTCTGCAATGTCGTGGATCGATGGTTAGTTGCAACACAGCGAACGTACAATTATTACCCAATGACAAAAGGGACTGGCCAGTCAAGCTTGTATAAAAATATATATTTTATTATTACTACAACAGACAGTTCTAGCACACTACAATTACAGCCCACACTGTAAAGGAACACAGAGGACAGACAGTTTCACGAAGGAAAATGATGCACTCTGGATACTGACAGGAGGGTACTTGGTAAAATAATCAGTCTTACAGTTCAAGGTTATTTGGTTTCAAACCCAAAGGGGTAAAGGGTCGTAACTGTCTCTAGGGGCCTTCAGAGAAGGACCAGGGGGCCAGAACTACAATGTACCTGATGCTGAAAAATGTCTTGGTGCTCAACAGCGTCAAAGCGATTCCAGGGCGCTTTCCAGTCCTGGAGACAGAGTTAGTGGCGGGAGACAACCGCAGGTACCAGGCGGCAGGCAGTTCGGCAACCGAGGCTGGACGGACGTCTGCAGGCTGTCTGGCACAGCGGCACAGGGCCAAGAATCATTGTCTCAGTGCTGGTTGGCAGATCTGGAATGCTGGTCGAGGCGTCTTGGGCAGCTCTGGTGACTGCGGCTTGACAACAGTCAGCGGTGCAGCCAGATGCAATTCGAGGACTCGACTGTCTCGAAATAGTCCTTAAACAGATGGACACCAAATGATGCTTGAGTGGCACTCCTCCTAGCTTCTTCGCATGGCTTGTGTCCTTTCAAGGCGAAGGGCCCACAGCTCAGGAGGGTGTTAGCAGGAAATAGCCTTGTCCTTTGGCCAGAGACTCTCCATCACTTCTCACCTAGGAAGTTTGCTGTCAGAACATAGCAGAGCACAGTGCGTACCAGTTGTGTAGCTGCTGGACAGGTCCTCTGGGTATGGTATCTCCCTCTGTTCCCTGCGAGATGTTTAGGGGAGGGATCTTGCTTCCCTCTTGGAACTCCTGGCCTTCCTTTCCTGGTGGAAGATGTAAGATAGAATGTACCTTCAGCTCGGGTCCAAATGAGTCCTTCTTCTTACTCCTTCAGAAGTCTTCAGATGATCTGATTAGTGAGGGGCTCAGCCCTCTTTTAAAGCCAAACGGGCCCCAGTGATTGGGGCAGGCTAAGCCCACCTTAATGAACCCATCCTGGGTCCCCAACAACAATCTTCAGTGATGCTTCAGGTCAGAATCAGGGTGCTTGGCAACAGACAGGGGAAGGATGACAAAGTCCCACCCATCTTCCTGTCTGCTGTACATCAAAATGTCTCCCTAATTACCTGAGCCCTATGCAGTGCTTGATCACAACATGGACCTCCTTTGAAGTAGGGGGCTGCAGGCAGACTTTCGTCTCCTACAATTCACATACTTTCCTGCTCTGAAACGAGTGGTTTCAGACAGGACATTCACTGCCCTTTCATACCAAGGAGGGGTGTTAATACCAAGTTGACACATTGCATTACAAAGAGGTGTTGGTCTCTGGTCTCCATTGACACTTCCTGTACCCCGGTCTCCCTGAGTCCTGCTAATTAACATTCTTCAGTATTCACTGCCACCAGCAAGGTATAACAATGGAGATGCAAATCCATGGGGCCTTGAAATGCTAATCAGGCTGCCCACGGACAGAGGCTTTTGATGCACCCACAGCTATTAGGTGTCGGCTACACATGACAGAGGAGCGCAGCGCTGGTAAATTGTGTCCTCTCAGAGTACATGACTATTGTTCTACAGTGCGGTAAGCGTGGAAAATATGTGCATGAATGGCCCCATATATTTTCCAGAGGTTGATATCCATCATTGATTCTTTTTAAATAAACAAAAATCAAAAGCCCAGGCAGGTGCAATCTCCCTGTGCAGATGGTTGATTTCGTCATCAAGGCAAATGTAATGGCTGAGGCCATCTGCATTTCCATGCTGGGAGACTGGCTTCTGCTGGAGGTACATATCTAATCCATGTAGGGATATGTCCCATCACAAAATTTTAGGGTTCTCCCCTTGCATGGTCATTAACCATTGCAGAGGCCTTTGGTCCGTCTGGATCGTAAAGTGAGACCCAAATATGTAGGGTTTCAGCTTCTTTACGGCCCACACAACCGCATATGCCTCTTTTTCTATGACAGCCCAGTTCCTTTCCCTTTTTGTCAACCGCCTGCTAATGTAGGCAGAGGTTGCTCTACCCCTTCAGAGTTCAGCTGTGCTAACACTGCTCCAATCCCAAAATCACAGGTGTCTGTCTAGATAATGAATTCCTGACCATAGTCTGGCACTTTCAGAACTGGGGACCTGCACAATCCATCCTTTAAATCCTGAAAGGAGGTTTAACAGGCGGGGGTCCAAGTTACCTTCTTTGACATCTTTTTGGACGTTACATCATTCAGGAGCATGGCAATGGTCCCATACCCTCTGATGAACAATCGGTAGTGTCCGGTGAGACCTAGAAAGGCTCTCACCTGTGTCTGTGTGGTGGGAATGTCCCAATCTTTCATAGTCTGTACCTTTGTTTTAAGAGGTTGTTTCTTACCTCCACCAACCAGGTGGCCTAGGTAAGTCACGGTACCCTACGCTATATGGCATTTTGTGGCCTTGATAGTCAGGCCTGCATTCTGCAATGCCTGAATCACTTGTTTCAGTTGGGATACATGATCCTCCCAGGTCGTAACGCTCACCTGGTATCCACGGGGACGTCACTCAGCCTGTTCTGACTTCTTACGACCTCAAACCCTTCCCTGGAGACTACTCGACTGGCGACTGGGCCTTATTCTCTTGGAAAGTGTGCTCTCCGTCCTGCTTTCAGCGCAGGGGCGCGTTGATTGATGTGGGCTTGTTGCTGCCTAGTTACTTCACTGGCAAAAGTCCGACAGGTAAGTATAATGAGTCCTTTGAACAGTTCTCTAACTTCGTTCATTTCCTTCCTTAGATGATGGCCGGCATCCGGGGATGGCAACGTGCTGCTGAGATGAGTAGAGCTGAAGGTGAGTGAGAGCACGATGTGCAATGCGACCCTTTTGTATTTGTATTGAACTGAGTTCTTTTTCTGTGTCTTTTAGGTGCCGCGACGTTTTCAGCGTGGATGCCGGTTATGAAGAAGAAATGCGGTGAGTAAGCGCGGTATGCGGCGCCTCTAGATGCTTCCACGCTAACCTGGAGTGTCTTTTCCCTCTTGCAGATGGATGAGAAGTTTTGGAGACATAGTTCACCCAGAGTGGCTGGGATTCAGGTAAGCGTTTGAAGCTCGTACAGTCTTTAAAAATGAGTGAAGATTTGCTGAATGCTTACTAATGCCTTTTTTTCTGTTCTTTTCCCTTTTCCCTTTTCCTTAGGAAGCGGCCTGCCGGGATAGGAATGACACTGCAGAAGATGCCCGCAGAACAGAAGGATTGATGAATGATGGGCAGAAGCACCGCAAGGTAAGGCTGTTCCTAACGGTGTTCTTGTTCTTGCAGGAGCTGAGCACAGAGGAAAGATGCAGGCCTACTGGAGACCGATCCGAATACGGTGAGTGTCACGCTGCAGGTGCAGAAAACACCAAGCATTTTTCTCAGCCTGGGCGTGGCTTAAATATTCTCTGGGTATCCCATGTGTCTCTTGGCTGAACCACGCCCAAAAGACTAGACTGCACATGCAGTTCTGGGAACTCGATCAAGGAATCATGATAACCGGACATGACATGACTTGTTCTCGTACTTCTTGGTTTGGTAAGAATAAACGATTCCTGAAGTAGGGCAACTGATCTTTTATCATGTAATGTTCTCCTTGTGCACTCCACGCTTGTAATTTCTCCGGACTCATCAGGTTTTGGATTTCTTCATGTAATTCATTCTGAGTTATGGTTCCTGTGATTCCTAGGAGCTTGTCACTCGGGATGTTTGCTATTAGGTCAGGGGTCTGATACCCTTGCTCTTCCATCCCCATACGGGAAAGGGCATCGGCCTTCCCGTTTTTCACCCCTGGTCAAATGTAATCACGTAGTCATATTCAGCAAAAAAAAGAGCCCAAAGTAGTTGTCGTGAGGATTGGGCCTTTGCCGTTTTTAGGTACTGGAGGTTCCGGTGGTCAGTTATTACGGTGATTGTGCGTCTGGCGCCCAAGAGGTAGTGCCGCCATGCCTTAAAGGTTGATTTAATGGCCAGGAGTTCTTTGTCTGTGATAGCGTAATTGAGTTCAGGGGGTGTGAATTTACGCGACCAGAAGGCAACATGGTGTAACTGGCCTGTTTCGGGGTCCTTTTGTGAGAGGACGGCTCCCATAGCCATGCTTGAGTCCTCCGTTTCCACCAGGTATAGGAGATCAGGGCGAGGGTGGTGTAAGATTGGGGCAGATCTTGCTTTGAGTTCCTGCAAATCTTCCTCGGCTTCTGTTGTCCACTGGAACGTTTTGTTGCTTTTCCTTAGCAATGACGTGATGGGATGCACGATTTGCGAAAATCCTGGGATGAACCGGCGGTAGAAGTTTGCAAAACCCAGCACACTTTGAAAGCCCTTGAATGAATTTGGGGATGGCCAGGTCAGGATAGCATCTACCTTGTGTACATCCATTTGGATTCCATTCGGGCTGAGAATAAAGCCCAGGAATTCCACCTCGGAGATGTGGAATGAGCACTTTTCGAGCTTGGCGTAGAGTTGGTGTTGATAGAGTTTCTCCAATACGGATCGGACATATTTAACGTGGTCCTGTTTTGATGTGGAATATACTAGAATATGGTCGATATACACTAGAGCACAGACATCAATCAATTCCCCTAGGACATTTTTCATGAAGTATTGAAATGCTGCAGGCGCGTTGCAAAGGCCAAAGGGCATTACTTGATATTCGTACAAGCCGTATTTGGTGCAAAAAGCAGTTTTCCATTCGTCCCCCTGTTTTACGCGAACAAGGTGATATGCCCACCTAAGGTCTAGTTTTGTGTAGATTTGGGCATCTTTGTCTTGATCAAGCAATTCAGGGATCAGTGGCAGGGGGTAGCGGTTTTTTACAGTAATCTGGTTCAGTGCGTGATAGTCGATGCACGTTCTCATGTCACCCTCCTTTTTCGGTACGAAGAATAGAGGACTGGCTGCTGGAGACTTCCAGGGACGGATGAACCCATTGGCCAGGTATTGGTCAAGATAGGCCTTCAGGTGCTGGTTTTCTGGTTCCGTGAGTGCGTAAATTCGCCCACAAGGGATTTGTGCGCCGGGTATCAGGTCGATTTGGCAATCGTATGGTCTATGCAGTGGCAGGGTATTAGCCTGTTCTTTCTGAAAGACATCTTGAAAGTCCTGGTATTCACTTGATAGGGTGCCGATTGCCACAGTCCCAAGCATGGAGGTTCTGGTGTCTATTGGTTGTTTCTCTTGGCGATAACATGTGTGGGCGCAAGTCTCGGGAAAGGCCAATTCTTTTGCTCGCTAATCGATTCGAGGATTGTGAGCTACCAACCATGGCATTCCCAAAATCAACCGGAACTGTGGTGCCTTAATGAGGTCGAAAACGATAGATTCTTGGTGTCCATCCTGGCACAGAAGGGTTAAAGCTGCAGTGCATTCGGATACTGGACCAGAAGCTATTTCCGTGCTGTCGACAGTGGTAACAGGGTCGGTGGTTGATTTAGGGCGTAACGGAAGCGCCATCTTTGCCATAAGATCGTGGTCGATGTAATTCCCAACAGCTCGACTGTCAATGTACGCTCTTACTGCGTGCATCCGAGATGGTTGTTGGTGATTGCTCAAGACCACAGATAGTGCAAAATGGGAGGTCTATAGTTCTCTTTCTTCACTCGACAAGTGGACCCCTACACTTGTCGGGCTGGGGAGTTTTCCGATTCCTTGATGGTATCTTCCTTGTCCATGGCCCCTACCGTCCTCCTCAGTGGCTTCACAGGGCACTCTTTAAGGAAATGACCTGACCTTCCACAGTACAGACATAACTGCTGCTGTCTACTTTTATCCCTGTCCGCTTTATTCAAGGGGGATCTGACCCCCCGATTTGCATTGGTTCTCCTGAACCTTCCGTTGTGCGGGCAATATTGTCCTTTGAACGGATATACATAGGGCGAGGGTCCGGTCTGGTTCGATCTGCTCTTCGGGCCTGCATCCTATGATCTAGTTGAACAACAATGCCAATGAATTCTGAGCAGTCTTTCGGGGGGTTCACTACTTGTGCGAGAACATCCTTGAGCTCCCCCTGTAACCTCTGATGAAATAACGTGGTTCTCTTCTTCACTGGCCATTCTGCTTCAACTACGAGTCTATTGAATGTGGCTATGTATGTTAATAGGTCTTGATTCCCTTGGCGTAGGGACAGAAGTTCGTTGTCTAATGCCTGCCCATGAGTACGACGGGCGAACAGCTTTTCCATCTCCTGATGAAAGCCCCTGAAGTCATGCAGCAAAGGATCGTCTTTGAGCCACAAAGGGTACAGACCAGTCCGCAGCGCTACCACTCAGGTAGGATAGCACAAAAGTGACCCGTGATTGGTCATTCGGAAAGGCCCCTAGTCTACAAAGGAAGTGCATGCGGCACTGGTTCATGAACGTTGCAAACCTCTTGGGATCCCCTGTAAATTGTTTGGGCGGGACCAAGGGAACTGCCCCAGGAAGGGGTATCTGAACGGGATTTGCTGATGATGCTGCCATCGAGGGCATGCTTCCCGGCAATGGTGCAATCTCCCTGTGCAGATGGTCGATTTCGTCATCAAGGCAAATGTAATGGCTGAGGCCATCTGCATTTCCATGCTGGGAGACTGGCTTCTGCTGGAGGTACATATCTAATCCATGTAGGGATATGTCCCATCACAAAATTTTAGGGTTCTCCCCTTGCATGGTCATTAACCATTGCAGAGGCCTTTGGTCCGTCTGGATCGTAAAGTGAGACCCAAATATGTAGGGTTTCAGCTTCTTTACGGCCCACACAACCGCATATGCCTCTTTTTCTATGACAGCCCAGTTCCTTTCCCTTTTTGTCAACCGCCTGCTAATGTAGGCAGAGGTTGCTCTACCCCTTCAGAGTTCAGCTGTGCTAACACTGCTCCAATCCCAAAATCACAGGTGTCTGTCTAGATAATGAATTCCTGACCATAGTCTGGCACTTTCAGAACTGGGGACCTGCACAATCCATCCTTTAAATCCTGAAAGGAGGTTTAACAGGCGGGGGTCCAAGTTACCTTCTTTGACATCTTTTTGGACGTTACATCATTCAGGAGCATGGCAATGGTCCCATACCCTCTGATGAACAATCGGTAGTGTCCGGTGAGACCTAGAAAGGCTCTCACCTGTGTCTGTGTGGTGGGAATGTCCCAATCTTTCATAGTCTGTACCTTTGTTTTAAGAGGTTGTTTCTTACCTCCACCAACCAGGTGGCCTAGGTAAGTCACGGTACCCTACGCTATATGGCATTTTGTGGCCTTGATAGTCAGGCCTGCATTCTGCAATGCCTGAATCACTTGTTTCAGTTGGGATACATGATCCTCCCAGGTCGTAACGCTCACCTGGTATCCACGGGGACGTCACTCAGCCTGTTCTGACTTCTTACGACCTCAAACCCTTCCCTGGAGACTACTCGACTGGCGACTGGGCCTTATTCTCTTGGAAAGTGTGCTCTCCGTCCTGCTTTCAGCGCAGGGGCGCGTTGATTGATGTGGGCTTGTTGCTGCCTAGTTACTTCACTGGCAAAAGTCCGACAGGTAAGTATAATGAGTCCTTTGAACAGTTCTCTAACTTCGTTCATTTCCTTCCTTAGATGATGGCCGGCATCCGGGGATGGCGACGTGCTGCTGAGATGAGTAGAGCTGAAGGTGAGTGAGAGCACAATGTGCAATGCGACCCTTTTGTATTTGTATTGAACTGAGTTCTTTTTCTGTGTCTTTTAGGTGCCGCGACGTTTTCAGCGTGGATGCCGGTTATGAAGAAGAAATGCGGTGAGTAAGCGCGGTATGCGGCGCCTCTAGATGCTTCCACGCTAACCTGGAGTGTCTTTTCCCTCTTGCAGATGGATGAGAAGTTTTGGAGACATAGTTCACCCAGAGTGGCTGGGATTCAGGTAAGCGTTTGAAGCTCGTACAGTCTTTAAAAATGAGTGAAGATTTGCTGAATGCTTACTAATGCCTTTTTTTCTGTTCTTTTCCCTTTTCCCTTTTCCTTAGGAAGCGGCCTGCCGGGATAGGAATGACACTGCAGAAGATGCCCGCAGAACAGAAGGATTGATGAATGATGGGCAGAAGCACCGCAAGGTAAGGCTGTTCCTAACGGTGTTCTTGTTCTTGCAGGAGCTGAGCACAGAGGAAAGATGCAGGCCTACTGGAGACCGATCCGAATACGGTGAGTGTCACGCTGCAGGTGCAGAAAACACCAAGCATTTTTCTCAGCCTGGGCGTGGCTTAAATATTCTCTGGGTATCCCATGTGTCTCTTGGCTGAACCACGCCCAAAAGACTAGACTGCACATGCAGTTCTGGGAACTCGATCAAGGAATCATGATAACCGGACATGACATGACTTGTTCTCGTACTTCTTGGTTTGGTAAGAATAAACGATTCCTGAAGTAGGGCAACTGATCTTTTATCATGTAATGTTCTCCTTGTGCACTCCACGCTTGTAATTTCTCCGGACTCATCAGGTTTTGGATTTCTTCATGTAATTCATTCTGAGTTATGGTTCCTGTGATTCCTAGGAGCTTGTCACTCGGGATGTTTGCTATTGGGTCAGGGGTCTGATACCCTTGCTCTTCCATCCCCATACGGGAAAGGGCATCGGCCTTCCCGTTTTTCACCCCTGGTCAAATGTAATCACGTAGTCATATTCAGCAAAAAAAAGAGCCCAAAGTAGTTGTCGTGAGGATTGGGCCTTTGCCGTTTTTAGGTAGTGGAGGTTCCGGTGGTCAGTTATTACGGTGATTGTGCGTCTGGCGCCCAAGAGGTAGTGCCGCCATGCCTTAAAGGTTGATTTAATGGCCAGGAGTTCTTTGTCTGTGATAGCGTAATTGAGTTCAGGGGGTGTGAATTTACGCGACCAGAAGGCAACATGGTGTAACTGGCCTGTTTCGGGGTCCTTTTGTGAGAGGACGGCTCCCATAGCCATGCTTGAGTCCTCCGTTTCCACCAGGTATAGGAGATCAGGGCGAGGGTGGTGTAAGATTGGGGCAGATCTTGCTTTGAGTTCCTGCAAATCTTCCTCGGCTTCTGTTGTCCACTGGAACGTTTTGTTGCTTTTCCTTAGCAATGACGTGATGGGATGCACGATTTGCGAAAATCCTGGGATGAACCGGCGGTAGAAGTTTGCAAAACCCAGCACACTTTGAAAGCCCTTGAATGAATTTGGGGATGGCCAGGTCAGGATAGCATCTACCTTGTGTACATCCATTTGGATTCCATTCGGGCTGAGAATAAAGCCCAGGAATTCCACCTCGGAGATGTGGAATGAGCACTTTTCGAGCTTGGCGTAGAGTTGGTGTTGATAGAGTTTCTCCAATACGGATCGGACATATTTAACGTGGTCCTGTTTTGATGTGGAATATACTAGAATATGGTCGATATACACTAGAGCACAGACATCAATCAATTCCCCTAGGACATTTTTCATGAAGTATTGAAATGCTGCAGGCGCGTTGCAAAGGCCAAAGGGCATTACTTGATATTCGTACAAGCCGTATTTGGTGCAAAAAGCAGTTTTCCATTCGTCCCCCTGTTTTACGCGAACAAGGTGATATGCCCACCTAAGGTCTAGTTTTGTGTAGATTTGGGCATCTTTGTCTTGATCAAGCAATTCAGGGATCAGTGGCAGGGGGTAGCGGTTTTTTACAGTAATCTGGTTCAGTGCGTGATAGTCGATGCACGTTCTCATGTCACCCTCCTTTTTCGGTACGAAGAATAGAGGACTGGCTGCTGGAGACTTCCAGGGACGGATGAACCCATTGGCCAGGTATTGGTCAAGATAGGCCTTCAGGTGCTGGTTTTCTGGTTCCGTGAGTGCGTAAATTCGCCCACAAGGGATTTGTGCGCCGGGTATCAGGTCGATTTGGCAATCGTATGGTCTATGCAGTGGCAGGGTATTAGCCTGTTCTTTCTGAAAGACATCTTGAAAGTCCTGGTATTCACTTGATAGGGTGCCGATTGCCACAGTCCCAAGCATGGAGGTTCTGGTGTCTATTGGTTGTTTCTCTTGGCGATAACATGTGTGGGCGCAAGTCTCGGGAAAGGCCAATTCTTTTGCTCGCTAATCGATTCGAGGATTGTGAGCTACCAACCATGGCATTCCCAAAATCAACCGGAACTGTGGTGCCTTAATGAGGTCGAAAACGATAGATTCTTGGTGTCCATCCTGGCACAGAAGGGTTAAAGCTGCAGTGCATTCGGATACTGGACCAGAAGCTATTTCCGTGCTGTCGACAGTGGTAACAGGGTCGGTGGTTGATTTAGGGCGTAACGGAAGCGCCATCTTTGCCATAAGATCGTGGTCGATGTAATTCCCAACAGCTCGACTGTCAATGTACGCTCTTACTGCGTGCATCCGAGATGGTTGTTGGTGATTGCTCAAGACCACAGATAGTGCAAAATGGGAGGTCTATAGTTCTCTTTCTTCACTCGACAAGTGGACCCCTACACTTGTCGGGCTGGGGAGTTTTCCGATTCCTTGATGGTATCTTCCTTGTCCATGGCCCCTACCGTCCTCCTCAGTGGCTTCACAGGGCACTCTTTAAGGAAATGACCTGACCTTCCACAGTACAGACATAACTGCTGCTGTCTACTTTTATCCCTGTCCGCTTTATTCAAGGGGGATCTGACCCCCCGATTTGCATTGGTTCTCCTGAACCTTCCGTTGTGCGGGCAATATTGTCCTTTGAACGGATATACATAGGGCGAGGGTCCGGTCTGGTTCGATCTGCTCTTCGGGCCTGCATCCTATGATCTAGTTGAACAACAATGCCAATGAATTCTGAGCAGTCTTTCGGGGGGTTCACTACTTGTGCGAGAACATCCTTGAGCTCCCCCTGTAACCTCTGATGAAATAACGTGGTTCTCTTCTTCACTGGCCATTCTGCTTCAACTACGAGTCTATTGAATGTGGCTATGTATGTTAATAGGTCTTGATTCCCTTGGCGTAGGGACAGAAGTTCGTTGTCTAATGCCTGCCCATGAGTACGACGGGCGAACAGCTTTTCCATCTCCTGATGAAAGCCCCTGAAGTCATGCAGCAAAGGATCGTCTTTGAGCCACAAAGGGTACAGACCAGTCCGCAGCGCTACCACTCAGGTAGGATAGCACAAAAGTGACCCGTGATTGGTCATTCGGAAAGGCCCCTAGTCTACAAAGGAAGTGCATGCGGCACTGGTTCATGAACGTTGCAAACCTCTTGGGATCCCCTGTAAATTGTTTGGGCGGGACCAAGGGAACTGCCCCAGGAAGGGGTATCTGAACGGGATTTGCTGATGATGCTGCCATCGAGGGCATGCTTCCCGGCAATGGTGCAATCTCCCTGTGCAGATGGTCGATTTCGTCATCAAGGCAAATGTAATGGCTGAGGCCATCTGCATTTCCATGCTGGGAGACTGGCTTCTGCTGGAGGTACATATCTAATCCATGTAGGGATATGTCCCATCACAAAATTTTAGGGTTCTCCCCTTGCATGGTCATTAACCATTGCAGAGGCCTTTGGTCCGTCTGGATCGTAAAGTGAGACCCAAATATGTAGGGTTTCAGCTTCTTTACGGCCCACACAACCGCATATGCCTCTTTTTCTATGACAGCCCAGTTCCTTTCCCTTTTTGTCAACCGCCTGCTAATGTAGGCAGAGGTTGCTCTACCCCTTCAGAGTTCAGCTGTGCTAACACTGCTCCAATCCCAAAATCACAGGTGTCTGTCTAGATAATGAATTCCTGACCATAGTCTGGCACTTTCAGAACTGGGGACCTGCACAATCCATCCTTTAAATCCTGAAAGGAGGTTTAACAGGCGGGGGTCCAAGTTACCTTCTTTGACATCTTTTTGGACGTTACATCATTCAAGAGCATGGCAATGGTCCCATACCCTCTGATGAACAATCGGTAGTGTCCGGTGAGACCTAGAAAGGCTCTCACCTGTGTCTGTGTGGTGGGAATGTCCCAATCTTTCATAGTCTGTACCTTTGTTTTAAGAGGTTGTTTCTTACCTCCACCAACCAGGTGGCCTAGGTAAGTCACGGTACCCTACGCTATATGGCATTTTGTGGCCTTGATAGTCAGGCCTGCATTCTGCAATGCCTGAATCACTTGTTTCAGTTGGGATACATGATCCTCCCAGGTCGTAACGCTCACCTGGTATCCACGGGGACGTCACTCAGCCTGTTCTGACTTCTTACGACCTCAAACCCTTCCCTGGAGACTACTCGACTGGCGACTGGGCCTTATTCTCTTGGAAAGTGTGCTCTCCGTCCTGCTTTCAGCGCAGGGGCGCGTTGATTGATGTGGGCTTGTTGCTGCCTAGTTACTTCACTGGCAAAAGTCCGACAGGTAAGTATAATGAGTCCTTTGAACAGTTCTCTAACTTCGTTCATTTCCTTCCTTAGATGATGGCCGGCATCCGGGGATGGCGACGTGCTGCTGAGATGAGTAGAGCTGAAGGTGAGTGAGAGCACAATGTGCAATGCGACCCTTTTGTATTTGTATTGAACTGAGTTCTTTTTCTGTGTCTTTTAGGTGCCGCGACGTTTTCAGCGTGGATGCCGGTTATGAAGAAGAAATGCGGTGAGTAAGCGCGGTATGCGGCGCCTCTAGATGCTTCCACGCTAACCTGGAGTGTCTTTTCCCTCTTGCAGATGGATGAGAAGTTTTGGAGACATAGTTCACCCAGAGTGGCTGGGATTCAGGTAAGCGTTTGAAGCTCGTACAGTCTTTAAAAATGAGTGAAGATTTGCTGAATGCTTACTAATGCCTTTTTTTCTGTTCTTTTCCCTTTTCCCTTTTCCTTAGGAAGCGGCCTGCCGGGATAGGAATGACACTGCAGAAGATGCCCGCAGAACAGAAGGATTGATGAATGATGGGCAGAAGCACCGCAAGGTAAGGCTGTTCCTAACGGTGTTCTTGTTCTTGCAGGAGCTGAGCACAGAGGAAAGATGCAGGCCTACTGGAGACCGATCCGAATACGGTGAGTGTCACGCTGCAGGTGCAGAAAACACCAAGCATTTTTCTCAGCCTGGGCGTGGCTTAAATATTCTCTGGGTATCCCATGTGTCTCTTGGCTGAACCACGCCCAAAAGACTAGACTGCACATGCAGTTCTGGGAACTCGATCAAGGAATCATGATAACCGGACATGACATGACTTGTTCTCGTACTTCTTGGTTTGGTAAGAATAAACGATTCCTGAAGTAGGGCAACTGATCTTTTATCATGTAATGTTCTCCTTGTGCACTCCACGCTTGTAATTTCTCCGGACTCATCAGGTTTTGGATTTCTTCATGTAATTCATTCTGAGTTATGGTTCCTGTGATTCCTAGGAGCTTGTCACTCGGGATGTTTGCTATTGGGTCAGGGGTCTGATACCCTTGCTCTTCCATCCCCATACGGGAAAGGGCATCGGCCTTCCCGTTTTTCACCCCTGGTCAAATGTAATCACGTAGTCATATTCAGCAAAAAAAAGAGCCCAAAGTAGTTGTCGTGAGGATTGGGCCTTTGCCGTTTTTAGGTACTGGAGGTTCCGGTGGTCAGTTATTACGGTGATTGTGCGTCTGGCGCCCAAGAGGTAGTGCCGCCATGCCTTAAAGGTTGATTTAATGGCCAGGAGTTCTTTGTCTGTGATAGCGTAATTGAGTTCAGGGGGTGTGAATTTACGCGACCAGAAGGCAACATGGTGTAACTGGCCTGTTTCGGGGTCCTTTTGTGAGAGGACGGCTCCCATAGCCATGCTTGAGTCCTCCGTTTCCACCAGGTATAGGAGATCAGGGCGAGGGTGGTGTAAGATTGGGGCAGATCTTGCTTTGAGTTCCTGCAAATCTTCCTCGGCTTCTGTTGTCCACTGGAACGTTTTGTTGCTTTTCCTTAGCAATGACGTGATGGGATGCACGATTTGCGAAAATCCTGGGATGAACCGGCGGTAGAAGTTTGCAAAACCCAGCACACTTTGAAAGCCCTTGAATGAATTTGGGGATGGCCAGGTCAGGATAGCATCTACCTTGTGTACATCCATTTGGATTCCATTCGGGCTGAGAATAAAGCCCAGGAATTCCACCTCGGAGATGTGGAATGAGCACTTTTCGAGCTTGGCGTAGAGTTGGTGTTGATAGAGTTTCTCCAATACGGATCGGACATATTTAACGTGGTCCTGTTTTGATGTGGAATATACTAGAATATGGTCGATATACACTAGAGCACAGACATCAATCAATTCCCCTAGGACATTTTTCATGAAGTATTGAAATGCTGCAGGCGCGTTGCAAAGGCCAAAGGGCATTACTTGATATTCGTACAAGCCGTATTTGGTGCAAAAAGCAGTTTTCCATTCGTCCCCCTGTTTTACGCGAACAAGGTGATATGCCCACCTAAGGTCTAGTTTTGTGTAGATTTGGGCATCTTTGTCTTGATCAAGCAATTCAGGGATCAGTGGCAGGGGGTAGCGGTTTTTTACAGTAATCTGGTTCAGTGCGTGATAGTCGATGCACGTTCTCATGTCACCCTCCTTTTTCGGTACGAAGAATAGAGGACTGGCTGCTGGAGACTTCCAGGGACGGATGAACCCATTGGCCAGGTATTGGTCAAGATAGGCCTTCAGGTGCTGGTTTTCTGGTTCCGTGAGTGCGTAAATTCGCCCACAAGGGATTTGTGCGCCGGGTATCAGGTCGATTTGGCAATCGTATGGTCTATGCAGTGGCAGGGTATTAGCCTGTTCTTTCTGAAAGACATCTTGAAAGTCCTGGTATTCACTTGATAGGGTGCCGATTGCCACAGTCCCAAGCATGGAGGTTCTGGTGTCTATTGGTTGTTTCTCTTGGCGATAACATGTGTGGGCGCAAGTCTCGGGAAAGGCCAATTCTTTTGCTCGCTAATCGATTCGAGGATTGTGAGCTACCAACCATGGCATTCCCAAAATCAACCGGAACTGTGGTGCCTTAATGAGGTCGAAAACAATAGATTCTTGGTGTCCATCCTGGCACAGAAGGGTTAAAGCTGCAGTGCATTCGGATACTGGACCAGAAGCTATTTCCGTGCTGTCGACAGTGGTAACAGGGTCGGTGGTTGATTTAGGGCGTAACGGAAGCGCCATCTTTGCCATAAGATCGTGGTCGATGTAATTCCCAACAGCTCGACTGTCAATGTACGCTCTTACTGCGTGCATCCGAGATGGTTGTTGGTGATTGCTCAAGACCACACATAGTGCAAAATGGGAGGTCTATAGTTCTCTTTCTTCACTCGACAAGTGGACCCCTACACTTGTCGGGCTGGGGAGTTTTCCGATTCCTTGATGGTATCTTCCTTGTCCATGGCCCCTACCGTCCTCCTCAGTGGCTTCACAGGGCACTCTTTAAGGAAATGACCTGACCTTCCACAGTACAGACATAACTGCTGCTGTCTACTTTTATCCCTGTCCGCTTTATTCAAGGGGGATCTGACCCCCCGATTTGCATTGGTTCTCCTGAACCTTCCGTTGTGCGGGCAATATTGTCCTTTGAACGGATATACATAGGGCGAGGGTCCGGTCTGGTTCGATCTGCTCTTCGGGCCTGCATCCTATGATCTAGTTGAACAACAATGCCAATGAATTCTGAGCAGTCTTTCGGGGGGTTCACTACTTGTGCGAGAACATCCTTGAGCTCCCCCTGTAACCTCTGATGAAATAACGTGGTTCTCTTCTTCACTGGCCATTCTGCTTCAACTACGAGTCTATTGAATGTGGCTATGTATGTTAATAGGTCTTGATTCCCTTGGCGTAGGGACAGAAGTTCGTTGTCTAATGCCTGCCCATGAGTACGACGGGCGAACAGCTTTTCCATCTCCTGATGAAAGCCCCTGAAGTCATGCAGCAAAGGATCGTCTTTGAGCCACAAAGGGTACAGACCAGTCCGCAGCGCTACCACTCAGGTAGGATAGCACAAAAGTGACCCGTGATTGGTCATTCGGAAAGGCCCCTAGTCTACAAAGGAAGTGCATGCGGCACTGGTTCATGAACGTTGCAAACCTCTTGGGATCCCCTGTAAATTGTTTGGGCGGGACCAAGGGAACTGCCCCAGGAAGGGGTATCTGAACGGGATTTGCTGATGATGCTGCCATCGAGGGCATGCTTCCCGGCAATGGTGCATGCCCTGCTTGTGACTGGAGAAGTTGCCGGCTTAAATCATCAGTGCTCTCTTTGGCTACTATCAGCTCTCTCCTCAGGGTGTTGGTCTCCTGCCTGGCTGCATGTACTTCGGAACATAGCTGCCCCAACATGTGGGCTAACTGGTCGGTTTCTGTCGTTTCCATGACGCCCAGGTGGATTTTGATGTGAGGCTTTGTGTTCTGTAACGCTCACCTGGTATCCACGGGGACGTCACTCAACCTTTTCTGACCTCTTATGACCTTGAACCCTTCCCTGGAGTCTACTCGACTAGAGATTGGGCCTTGTTTTCTTGGAAAGTGTGTTCTCCGTCCTGCTTTCAGCGCAGGGCGCATTGATTGATGTGGGCTTGTTGCTGCCTAGTTACTTCACTGCACTGGCAAGAGTCTGACAGGTAAGTATAATGAGTCTTTTGAACAGTTCTCTAACTTCGTTCCTTTCCTTCCTTAGATGATGGCCGGGGTCCGGGTATGGCGACGTGCTGCTGAGATGAGTAGCGCTGAAGTTGAGTTAGCGCGCGATGCAACCCTTTCATATTTGTATTGAACTGAGTTCTTTTTCTGTGTCTTTTAGGTGCCGCGATGTTTTCAGCGTGGATGCCGCTTATGAAGAAGAAATGCTGTGAGTAAGCGCGGTATGCGGCGCCTCGTTTCCACGCTAACCTGGAGTGTCTTGCAGATGGATGAGAAGTTTTGGAGACAGAGTTCCCTCAGAGCGGCTGGGTTTCAGGTAAGCATCTGAAGCTCGTACAGTCTTTAAAAATAAGCGAAGATTTGCTGAATGCTTACTAATGCCTTTTTTCTGTTCTTTTTCCTTTTCCTTAGGAAGCGGCGTGCCGAGATGGGAATGACACCGCCGAAGATGCCCGCAGAACAGAAGGATCGATGAATGATGGGCAGAAGCGCCGCAAGGTAAGACTGTTCCTAACGGTGTTCTTGTTCTTGCAGGAGCTGAGCGCAGAAGAAAGATGCTGGCCTACTGGAGACCGATCCGAACATGGTGAGTGTCACGCTGCAGAAAACACAAAGCATGTTTCTCAGCCTGGGCGTGGCTTAAATAGTCTCTGGGTATCCCAGGTGACTCTGGGCTGAACCACAACCAAAAGACTAGACTGCACATGCAGTTCTGGGAACCGAAATATGTGGGGGCATCCATCTTGTCCCATCAATGCACTACAAGTCCAATCCCCAATGTTATCCTATGGGAGTGAGTGAGTCTGGTGCCACAAGCGCCAAGTCTGACTCCAAGTGGGTCTTTGGAGGGATGGAGAGGCCCTTGAGGGCCACGTAGGTGATCGTGGCCTGGCTCCAGCCTGATATCTTGGAGGGCTGGAGACATGAGGGACAGGAATCATGACAAAGGTGTGGCTGAACACAGCAATGTCATCTAGATAGGTGACGCTGAAGTTTTCCAGTCCGGACAAAACCTGGTTAACCATCCTCTGAAAAGTGACAGTTGCATCCTTCAGTCTGAAGGACATCACAGTGAACTGATAATGTCCTTCCGGGTTTGAGAATGCTGACCTCTCTTTTGCTCCATCTGTCAAGCTGACCTGCCAATACCCCGTTGTGAGGTCAAAAGTACTCATGTACTTGGCAGCACCGGGCTTGACAATGAACTCATCTGCCCTAGGAATTAGGTGAGCATCTGTCTTTGTGACAGAATTGAGCCCCTGTAGTCCACACAAAAGCGAATTTCAGTCTTGCCACTTCTGGTCTTTTTAGGGACCAGTACCACTGGGCTAGCCCAGGGGCTGTGGGATGGCTCTCTCTCACTCCTACGGACAACATCTTGGAATCTCCCTTCTTGATGGTGTCCCTGACCTTATCGGATATCCAGTGAATTCTACTCTTCACTGGCTTACTGTCTCCAGTGTCCACAACATGGGTGCACCAATCTGTGCGACCGGGAGTCAGCGAAAACAGACAGGCAAACTGTCCCAGTAAACGGCGGCAGTTTGCCAGTTGTTGTTCTGACAGGTCAGTTGCAAGGTTGACACCTTCAACTGACCCATCTGTGGCTTCAGTGTGCAGGAGGTCTGGGAGGGGATCAGTCTCCTCCTCAGTCACCACGTCAGTCACTAACGCCAAAACCAAGTCATCCCGTCTATAATGGGGTTTTAGCTGGTTGACATGAAAGACCCTGCAAATCTGTTTAGGTCCTTTCACATAAATGAGATAATTCACCTCACTGACCTTTTCCAGCACACAGTATGGCCCAGTCCACTTGTCCTGAGGGCACTGGATTTGACATGCTCCATAATCCACACCCACTGGCCTGGAGAATGGACTGTCACTGTCACCTTTCGGTCGTGCCAGTGCTTCATCAGCTCCTGACTGGGCTTTAGATTCTTGGTTGACTGTTCCATGTACTTCGTCATTCTAGACCGAAAGCCGAGTGCATAGTCCACCACATCTCGTGACAGGGATGAGGATATGCTTTCCCATCCATCCTTCACAAGACTGAGGGGACCTCATACAGGGTGTCCAAACAGATGCTCAAAGGGGCTAAACCCTACACCGTTCTGTGGCACCTCCCTGTAGGTGAACAGAGGTATAGCAGGGTAATATCCAATTTTCTCCTCAGGTGCTCTTCCAAGTCACCTATCATGCTTTTCAGGGTCTTGTTAAACCACTGAACAAGCCCACTGGTTTGTGGATGAAAGGAGGTAGGGAATTGATAGGTGACTCCACTTTCTTCCCACATAGCCTTCATATATATAGCTATTATGAAGTTTGATCCTCTGTCAGAAACGACTTCCTTGGGGAATCCAACACCGAGAGAATATCCCATCAGAGCTTCGCAACCACAGGGGCTTTGATGCTCCGCAGAGGGACATCCCATCCTCAGGATATCTTGTGGCGCGGTCCACCACCACCAAGATATATCAGTTCCCTCAACTGGTTTGAGGATCCAAAGGACCCACAATATCCTTGCCTATTCTCTCAAAAGGCCACCCAACCACGGGTAGTGGAATTAAGGGAGCCTGTGTGGCACCACCCGACTTACCAGAAGCTTGACAAGTTGGGCAGGACTGGACATATTCCTTAACCTTTATGCCAAACTGACGCCAGTAAAAGTGCGCAGACAACCGGTCCGATGTCTTACTCACTCCCAAGTGATTTGTTAACGGGATTTGGTGAGCCAAATAAAAGAAGGACCTTTCTGTGGCATTGGGGACCCACCAGCCTTCTGGTGTTCTTTACCTCAGAATCCTTTGGCTCACTGTACAGGAGTCCATCCTCCCAGTATACTTTGAACAGTCCAGGTACCTCACCCTTAGTGTGCTCCTCCGCCTGCTTCCGCAGACCCGCCAGAGTGGGACACTCTTTCTGAGCTGTGGAGAAGTCAGTCTGATCTGTGCCCCCAACTGATGCAAATTCATCCAGCTTGGGCAGACCCTTCAGATCTGTGTCCACCTGGTCCTCCACCTCAGGTTCCTGTGCTGCGTCAGGCAACTCTGAAGTCACGGGGTCCCCTGCTACCAAAGTAGGGTCTTTTGTGGCTTCTAGCCCCTCTGCCACAGGAGTAGGCGACTCAGTAGTCTGTGGAACTGGACTAGGGGCTACCGGCCACGCCGGTCCTTTCAACAAGCCCTCTAGGAGCACTCCAAGCCCTAATGCTTTCAGAGCATTCAATCTGGCGTTCTCTTTGGCTCTTGATCGTGTAGCCATTGCGACTATTTTGGGATCAGGAAGATCATTACCCAACTGACATGGGGCAGGGATGGAGTCTTTCACCACTACACATCACTGGGTCGTTACACCTCGCCAGCTGAACTCTACTATCGCCAAGGGGCACTTACACTTACCATCAAATCCACTTACGCACAACTATTCACAACTTAGGCCCATCAATATACTGGCCTGGCTGTACCCACTGCCGGGTGACAGAGGTGACGTTAGCCACTGTTAAGGATTCTAAACGGGCATCACACACCAGACCAGGACTCTTGCACTGGCCTAGGATGCAGCGCACAATTAAAACACTTTTACTTTATTTCCTAATAAAGTCAGATTGAGCTGGCACCCAACCCATCTCACATCCCGTTTTACAAATAGCCAGGTCACAATGGCCCATGAACCAGGCCGGTGGGTGGTAATACAATATTTATTCATTTTAAATTCAAGTCAAATCACTCAAATTTAATATTGGGCAGCAATCACCAATGAGGTGATAATTACACTGTAGAATGATGGAATATGCTTAGTTTGACCTCCTACTATCACATACACAAAGCATAAATGAATAGGAGCAATATTACTTTTCGGGTAGATAGCACCCAGTTAAGATTTCCCAATGCAATACTCCCTCAAACCCAGATTAACCGAATTTTGAGTGGATAGGAAGGAGCAGCAAGGAGTCAGGTATACTAGGCAGCAAACAGAATTAAAATCCAACCTTCCCTCACGAAAACCCTTTGTAATTGAACAAAATAGCACTCGGAATTAATAAATATTTAATTTACATGTGCGGTTGAATGAATGGGTAAATATGAGTTATAGCAGTATCATGGATGTAAGAAAATTAGCAAACTACAATCATTGTCCTAACAACTGGCATACATTTCAGAAAATCGACTTGGGAAGTAAAACACAGTGTAATCAAATTACACATGGAGAAATTGCATTTTCTTACTTTCACTGGTTTAAATGTCAAAATGGTTTGAAAAACGGGTGGAATACATAAAATCGGAATGTGGTTTTTAGGCTAAGGGACAGATACGCATCACAGGAAGGATATGCAAGTGAAAGAGTAACTACATTAATGACAGGATGAGATTCTCAATGGGAAAGGAAATTCGGTTTAAAAAATAAAATCGGTTTGGAATGGAAATGTCAAGTTTCACTTAAACTAGGTTTTAGTGGCTAGAAAAGAGAAACACCACCCTTGAAAAAGAAGGTTACGCTGCAGTTGTAACCCCTTCATGCTGTGGGACTCTTTTAGGGAGAATTCATTTATTTAATCAAAATAGTACTAACGACTTACACAAGGACAGAAATGAGTGGAAGAATGGTGCTAACACTTGGAGATAAAGGACAGGATGCACAAAGGATTCTGGCAATTTTAAGGATTTCTCCTAAGGCAGTTATGGGATTTCTATGGGATTGAACCTAATACAATGTAACACAACACGGGATGCAGTTTGTGGTTGTTGGGGAAGGGAAATACTCACAACAAGCACTTGAATGGGGTATTTTGGACAGCGGACTGAGTTTCTGTACAGCAAGGCAATATCTGGTCACTGGTCACAGCATTGTGCTCTCTTAGAAGAAAATAGCTGGGCAAAGGTCTGGTCATGGCACAGCAGCACCTCAGCTGGATAGAGTGGGTAGCAGGGCAAGCAGGCAGCATGGATAATTCCAATGAGGATTCATCACCCTTTCCCCTTTCTCTCTGAATTATTGGGGTTTTTATTGGGTTTTTTCTGGATCAATAGTCCTGCCTGGATAGGGTCAGCTATGCTATGGCCGGGCTGTTGAATCTGGAATCTTGCAGGATGAATATGGAAAGTCTGGATACGCAAGAGCTGGACATATCAGAAGAGTATGTGTTTTGTCTCTGTGAGCCTCTACCTTTTATAAGGCGGGTGACATCACAGGATAAACTCTGGGGGTATACCTAAGCTAGACCTACCTCTAAGAATCGGATAGGCCAGCATATGTATGTTGCCTTCTCTCTAGAAGCAGATTGGACTAAAGAAGGGGACTCTGTTTTATGTTTTTTTTTTACAGAGCCATCCATAGTCACTTTTGCCAAAAGCAGTTATGACACAAAAATGCACCTTTTTACAGTTGTGTCACTTTTGAAAATCTCATCGGCAGATTACATATTTCACACAGAGCATGGCATTCCAACTCCCAAGTTTATACGGTATCATTTAGCCCTTCTAATAATCTTTCGGAAATGTTGGTAGGAAATATTTAACTTATAATTCTACAATTTTATATATGTGTACCTATTATCACAGAGCATGTTTGCATTAAATTCCAAAGTTAGACCATGTACACTTTTCCCATGAATTACATTTGTCTGCCGTTTGTGTCCCATACATGCTAGGGAAAGCCACAATATCTTGTTTTAATGCCGCAAAAATTACATTTAAACTGTTAAACTTTTGCGCTTGCAGAAATAAAAGTCCTAAAGTTTATTAATTCAGAAGAGTCTTTTGCCCCAAATGGCCATCATGGGCATACTTCCCAATGTTGCTCTGGAGTTGCTCTCCAGTTTAAGTTGAGGGGAGGTGCTGCTAAAAAGTCACACCCATGTGTCCCAGAAATCCATTGTACCAGGCTGGAGCACTGCCACAGAGTCTGATGAGGGTGTGACATATTTCACCCTTGCCTATTCATATGCCCCAGATGCTGGTACACTTGGGGGGAGGTAGATCCTGTAGTCAGTCCTTTGAAGCCGGGGCCCAAAAAACATGCCCTGCTGGTTTCACATTAAATTTATTTTTTTTTGTTCCTGAACCAGAAAGCAAGGCTGTTGGAATTAAACATACTATGTATGTTTTAAAACAAACCCCATCACATTTCTATGCAAGGACAGGGCCTTAATTCAACAATGTACTTTTAAACAGACATTTCCTTGTTGGAAAAAAGCACCATTTTACATGTGGTTAACTTTCCCTTGCTGTCACTTTCAAATGCGTTTTTTCCTGGTATCTTTATTCTGAGCATTTCCATGGCCACAGTCAATTTCTACTATTCAAGAATCTGGTCAAAGCAAGGGTCCAATGAAACTGACATGAGCAAAGAGAGAGAAAGCTTCTTATGAAGGGTTTATCTGTGTAATTTTGTTACAAAAAGGAAAGGGTTTTGCATAGGCTTGGAGTGAAGTCCTTTTTAAAAATAAATGTTTATTAATGCAGTGTGTTATAGTTTACAAAAGAAACTTTTCACACTAACAAAATTAAAATACATATTCAAATATAACAATAAAAATAACTCTACATTTCTTCAAATTCAGATTAAAATAACAATCAAATCAACTTATTTCTTCACAAAAAATTTACCCAAATGATTCCAACTTGCTGAGCAAAAAACACAAAGATCTTATGATTGAAATCACCGCCTACAAACAGCCTCGTAAAACAGTATAAGGTGTTACTACTAACAATGTGTCGATCAACATAACGCTAACTTTAGATCATTTTCATAGCACTTCATTTTCTGCACAAGTTCTTCTTCAATTTTGAATAGAAGTCTAGCCAAGGCACACATGAAAGCAATGTGAGGATTGTTCATACATTTATACCATACCATTTCACGTGACAATACAGAGTTCCCAGCATTTTTGTCCCCCGGAAACGCAATTCTCTCTTTGTCAAATTGCTTGCAAAAATAACCAGATGTTTTATGGTTTCCTTTTGAGGGGCTATCTCGCAGAAGCGACAAATATCTGAATTAAAATGCATTCACTGACTAATACGTTCTTTAGGGTGAAGTTGCTTTAAGCGAAAACGCATATAAATTTCCCGTACTTTGATGTCAGGGAAACACTCCATGTACATCAGCCTTGGAACCCTTTTGTGTGTGTGTAAGGCAAACTCTTTATACAGTCGATAGGAACCAATTTTTTCTTAAGAATCAACCCAATCCATTTGATATAGCATTTTTTTTGGAATAACCCACTCTCGTTATCAAATATTCTTTGGTGATATTGATTCGGAGAAGGGCAAGATCCATTCTTCTTTTAAAGAGAACAATTGAAGCAGGATTATATAGGGCCAGCATCCTGGCAAACTCCACATAGATGGAATTTCTAGGGGGATTCAACATTTTGACATAAGCATTCATTTGACGCCACAAGAAGCGCAAAGACAAGCTTGGCAAACCTAATTCTATGCATATGCATGAATTTGGAACTGATTTAGCCAAATTTAACAACTGTTTCCAAATGCGCACTTGTAAAGAATTTAGTAACTCATCGATGTTGTGCAAACACAGATCCAAATCATACAAGATTATCAGTTCGATCTTTAATAAGTAAAATTGAAGTGTGGGATTTAATGAGAATTTGCAAAATTTTTGATACATTATTTTTAAAAGTGAAATCAAAGGTCTAACTTTGCCTGTTAAGAAGTCACTCCAGTATTTTTTGGAGAAATCGTTGGTAATATCAAAACCCAGGTATTTCAGCATGGAAATTCTATCCAGTTTGTTATTGTTGAAAGTCCAAGAACAGCGAGGATTTTTTTTTGATCCAGAAAGTATTAGAATCTTAGATTTATCTACATTCGTACATAGGTTATGGTGGGTTGCAAACATGGAAAAAGCCTGTAGTTTATTTTGAAGCCCCAGTGATGTTTTATCAAAGATTATAATGTCATTGGCATATGCTGACCAGTGTATTTTGAAATGTCCGAGTTTGACCGGATAGCATAATGTTTGTTCCTAAAGCATTTCAATACCAACCAGATAAAGATTGAAAAGAGTGGAAGCAAGGCTACAGCCTCGCTTCACCCCCCTACAGGTGAGAATTTCATGAGTAACATCACCCTGCCTGTTGATTCGTATCTTAAAATATGTGTCAGTATGAAGAAGGGCCAGTAGCTGAATGATGTTTTCAGGGAAACCAAGTTTTGTTCTTTTAAACCACAGCTTGTCGCGAATAACGCAGTCACACGCTGAGCGTAAGTCCAAGGGTGCCATATAAATGTTGCCTACCTGATTTTTTTGCAGGAATGCAACATATGCGATAAGATGATCGCATTTATGGATGTACCCATTTGTTTTCGAAAACCAGTTTGATTCTGAGATAGAATATCATGTGATTTCATAAATTGTTCCATCTCATTCAGAAACAAAATTGTAAAGACTTTGTATGAACAGTCCATGAGGGCAATTGGCCTGTAATTTACTGGATCCGCCAGATTTCCCTTTTTATAAATAGGCACAATAAAGGGATGTGCCACGAATGAGGAATGGACCCTGTGTAGAAGATCTTTTCAAACTTTAGAAACAACATTTTTTCCAAGAATGCAGGATCAGCCTTAAAGGCACAGGCCGGGATACCATCTGGCCCAGATGCCATAGAATAATTAAGCTTGCCTATTGCCCAAATAATATCATCAATTGACCAGCAAAAATGAGGTAATGTATATATTTTTTTTTAATGGTAAATTGATGCGAGGAAAAGGACCTCGGAAGTTTGAGGATTTCAGCAATGAACATTGCCCATGTGTAGGCAGAAATTACATTGGGAAGAGCCGTCTCGGTTACACTCTGTCCAGGCTTTTTGAACATCTGCCAAATAGATTTTGTGTTGTGTTCCCATGAATAATATGCTATTTTTTGATTGTCACGTAGATGAAGAAGATGACAATGTATTCTACAATTATTGCTAAACATACGTACAATGTGCTTTGCTCCCTAGAAGCAAATTGGACTAAAGGAGGGGAATCCGTTTTATGGGAGGTGTTTTATGAGTTACAGAGCCATCCATAGTCACTTTTGCCAAAATCAGTTATAACACAAAAATGCACCTTTTTACAGTTGTGGCACTTTTGAAAATCACATAGGCAGATTACATATTTCACACAGAGCATGGCATTCAAACTCCCAAGTTTATACGGTATCATCTAGCCCCTCTAATAATCTTTCGCAATTTTTGGTGGGAAATATTTAACTTAAAACTTTACAATTTTATATATGTGTACCTATTATGACAGAGCATGTTTGCATTAAATTCCAAAGTTAGACCATGTACACTTTTCCCATGAATTACACTTGTCTGCCGTTTGCGTCACATACATGCTAGGGAAAGCCACAATATCTTGTTTTAATGCCGCAAAAATTACATTTAAACTGTTAAACCTTTGCGGTTGCAGAAATAAAAGCCCTAAAGTTTATTAATTCAGAACAGTCTTTTGCCCCAAATGGCCAGCATGGGCATACTTCCCAATGTTGCTCTGGAGTTACTCTCCAGTTTAAGTTGAGGGGAGGTGCTGCTAAAAAGTCACACCCATATGTCCCAGAAATCCATTGTACCAGGCTGGAGCACTGCCACAGAGTCTGATGAGGGTGTGAGATACTTCACCTTTGCCTATTCATATGCCCCAGATGCTGGTACACTTGGGGGGAGGTAGATCCTGTAGTCAGTCCTTTGAAGCCAGGGCCTAAAAAACATGTCCTGCTGGTTTCACAGTAAATGTATGTATTTTTTCCTGAACCAGAACGCAAGGCTGTTGGATTTAAACATCCTATATATGTTTTAAAACAAACAAACCCGATCACATTTCTATGCTAGGACAGGGCCTTAATTCAACAATTTACTTTTAAACAGACATTTCCTTGTTGGTAAAAAGCACCATTTTACACATGGTTAATTTTCTTTTGCTGTCACTTTCAAATGCGGTTTTTCCTGGTATCTTTATTCTGAGCATTTCAATGGCCACAGTCAATTTCTACCATAGAAGAATCTGTTCAAAGCAAGGGTTCAATGAAACTGACATGAGCAAAGAGAGAGAAAGAGAAATCTGTGTCATTTTGTTGCAAAAAGGAAAGCGTTTTGCATAGGCTTGAAGTGAAGTCCTTTGTTATTTCACAGATCTTGCCTGACACAGCCTGTCATTCAATGAGAAATGCCCCCTTTTTGCTCGAGCACAACCTGCATATGGAGGGACTTAGCTGGATCTCACTGAATCAGAACTGTGTACTGTTGAACAGATGAAGAAAAGCATCAGGGTGCAGTAATTTTAAAAGCCAGAATACTTTCTTTCTCAGTGAAAAAGTTTTGAGCTGGCAGCATAGCAGTGCTGGCTTTGAATTATTTTCTTTGGTGCAATTGAAGAAAATACTGGCAGCAATTATCGGGGTGTTCTGTGTTTCATCTTGCCATGTGTGGCTGGTAAGATGACATATCCAACATTTTGGAGACTGCAAAGCGCAGTTTTAATGCAAGGCGATATTGCTCAACAGATCCAGTGCAGCCATTCTGCTGGTGACTGCTGAGATGTAGTTTCGTGAGGTAGGGTAGTTCTTCTGGGCTGATCAATGTACCCCACACCACAGTGTCTCGGACCGCAGGAGTTTTGTGTCCATTGATGAACACGTGCTCTAGATAGAGTTGAGTTTTATTGGGACATGGGGTCTCTTCTGGAGATATGGTACCGTTCCCACTCAGTGTAACCAATCCACATTCAGCTACTCGCTGGCCTGGTGGGAAATCCTCTTCTGATAGGCCCACAGTAATGATGGCTTCCTCCATGTGTCCAACATTCACTATGGCTTGCTTGGGTAAGCCCTTGCAAGCAGGTTCCACTTTCCTATGGCCCAGCTCCTTACACACAAACAATCTTGGATGGTGAGAACGCAGGTGTCCCAGTGTTAGGGGTGACAAACTTTTCTTTTCTTTTCGGTGTGCATGGCTGAACTAGAGTTTGGGCATTTCCCTTTGGTCTTTTGGGGACCTGAGGACCTGACTTTGAAAAGGGTTGGTTTGGACCTTTGTCCTTCCCATTCTTGTTTACTTTTTTGTCAGCAGATTTCTCTTCTGGTTTGGATGGGCTCACCTGAGCCTTTTTCCTGACTCGAGTACTCACAAACCTGTCAACAGCCTTTGTAAGCTCCCTAGGATCTGTGATAGTCATGTCCAGTAGATGCTGGTGTAGGTCAACCTCACAATTTTTCAACACTTGCTCACACGCATTCAAATCGTACATCCCTTTAAATGTGTCAACTTTGTTCCCAGTCATCCACCCGCTCAGATATTTCAACGACAAGTGTGTGAACGCTTGAAGTGTGTGCCCACTTTTCCTTCTGAGCACTCTGAAGCATTTTAGATACTGTTGTGGGGTTTTACAGACCTTCATGAGGAGGGCTGCCTTCATGCTCTCATAAACGGGCCTTTCCTCAGGAGTTAACTGAAGAATTGCATCAGTCCCTCGTGTTGGTAAGCAACTCATCAGGGCTGCACCCCACAGGACCTCATCTGCCTCTTGAAGCTGCAATGCCAGCTCGAGTGCTTCAAACCAGACAAAAATATCCTTCCCCACCTCATAAACCTGTACTAAATCTTTGGAGATGTGCCGTCGGGGCTTATCTTTTGCACTCTGGTTTGAGCCACTACTACTGTTCTCGCTAGAGGCAGACTGGTTGGCCTCTTTCTGCTCTTCAAGCGCCCGCTTGCGCAGCTCTATGGTGACCTTGTCCTGCTGTTTCTGTTCCTCTAGCGCTAATCTCCTCTCCTCCAGCATGAGCTTTCTAGCCGCTACCTCATTAACAGCTGGAACAATTACTGGGCCACTCAGAGACTGTGCTGAGGCCTGGCACGTGCAGGATGCCATACCAGCCCCTGTCCTCACTGACACTCCTGAGTGTAGAGAAACCACACTTTCCCTTCCGGCGCGATGATTGTCGAGAGACACTGCTCATGCGGTCATCCTCATCCTTTTCCCCCTCCGGAAAGGCAGTGGTCGAAGTGGATGGGAGCAGTCGGGAGCGGTGCTCCTATACTTCTTTTAAATAGATTTTACCGTTCCTATACTTTTATTTTAAAAAGAAACCGTTCCGGAACAGGTTCGTTTTAAAATAAAGGTGTAGGAACACATTGAAACGTGCACTTTCAGTGCACTGCACTGGAGGTTCCCTTAAACATCAGGCGCATGGGTTTTGGGGTTTGTATTGTGCATGGGAGGGTGTGCATCAATGGGGTTTGTGAGGAGCGATGCAGGCCAGTAGGGAACATAGTTCCACTACTTCTTTTCGTACACTTCGACCATCGCGGAAAGGTCTTGTCTGTTCAGGTACACAGGACCTAGCCCATCCCCTAGTGTTTTCTCCCCAACCACCCTCGCTTCTACACAAGCTTGGAGACTGGTCAGCTCAGGTTCATTAACCTTAGTGCTATAGGGAAGTCCCCTCTCTTGACATAAAACGCACAGGACATCTTTGGTCATGCCTTTATAGTCTCCATGTCGAGCTCCATGACTATTACTATTACCTAGCAGTGACTAAATATTGTCTCCAACAGTACTTTTATCGTTGGGTGACTAAGCTGTGCGCAAGTCTCCAACCGATCCGACCGCTTGTCACCAATGTGACGAATCAACTTCCAGGACACCAGTGCTCCAGGGTTGAATATCGGTTTCTAAACCATCAATGAACCCCACACCTCGAGTACACCAGAAAGGATCTGAGCAGATTGGAATACAAGTAAATTATAAGACCTCCTTGTCCAATTTTGGTGACATGGACGGAACAGCAGGCTTATCTCCACAAGGTCATGGATCATTGGTTAGTTGCAACAGAGCGAAAATAAAATTGTTACCCAATGATAAAAGGGACTGTCCAGTCAAGGGTGTATACAAATATCTACTCTATTATTACTACAACAGACAGTTCTAGCACACTACAATTACAACCCACACTCCAAAGGAACACAGAGGACAGACAGTTTCATGAAGGAAAGGGATGCACTCTGGATACTGACAAGAGGGTAGTTGGTAAAGTAATCAGTCTTACAGTTCAAGGTTATTTGGTTTCAACACCAAAGGGGCAAATGGTTGTAACTGTCTCTAGGGGCCTTCAGAGAAGAACCAGTGGGGCAGAACTAGAATGTACCTGGTGCAAAAGAAGTTCTTGGTGTTCGACAGTGTTGAGTCGGTTCCAGGGCCTTTCTCAGCCCTACAGACAGAGTTAGTGGTGGGAGACAACTGTAGGTACCAGGCAGCAGAAAGTTTGGCAAGCAAGGCTGGGTGGACATCTGCAGGCTGGCTGGTGCGGTGGCTCAGGGCCAAAAATTGTTGTCTCAGTCCTGGTTGGTGGATCTGGAATGCTGGTTAACAACTCAGACAGCTCTGGTGACTGCGGCATGACCACAGTTAGCGTTGCATCCGGATGCGGTTCGAGGACTGGACTGTCTCGAAATTACCCTTAAAAAGATGGACGCTGAATAATGCTTGAGTGGCACTCCTCCTAGCTTCTTAACATGGCTTGTCTCCTTTCAATGCGATGGCCCAAAACTCAGGAGGGTTTTAGAAGGCAACGGCCTTGTGCTTTGTTCAGAGACTCTCAGGCACTTCCCACCTAGGGATCTTGCTGGCAGACCCTAGCAGGACATGCTGTGTGCTGGCTGGGTACTGGTTCTGGAGCTGCTGGACGGGTCCTCTGAGTCCGATATCTCCTTCATTCCCTGGGAGATGTTTAGGGGAGGGATCTTACTTCCCACTTGAAACTCCTGGCCTTCCTTCACTGGCGTAAGATGTAAGGTAGGATTGAGGTCCAAATGAGACATTCTTCTTATTCCTTGTGAAGTCTTCAGATGATCTGATCAGTGAGAGGCTCAGCTCTCTTTTTAAGCCAAACAGGTCCCAGTGATTGGTGCAGGCTAAGCCCACCTTAATGAACCAATCCTGGGTCCCCACCAACAACCTTCAGTGATGCTTCAGGTCAGTGTTAGGTTGCTTGGCAACAGACAGGGGAAGGATGACAATATATAATTCTAAGTCCCACCCATCTTCCAGTCTGCTGTACATCAAAGTGGCTCTGTAATTAATTGAGTCCTATGTGGCGCTTGATCACAACATGGCCCTCTTTTGAAGTAGTAGATTGCAGGCAGACTTTCATCTCCTACAATTCACATACTTCCCTGCTCTGAAAGGAGTTGTTACAGACAGGACATTCATTGCCCTTTCATACAAAGGAGGGGTGTTAGTACCAAGTTGACACATTGCATTACAAAGAGGTGTTGGTCTCTGATCTCCATTGTCACTTCCTGCACCCAGGCCTCCCTGAGGCCTGCTAATTAACATTCTTCAGTATTCGCTGCCACCAGCAAAGTGTAACAATGGAGATGCAAATCCATGGGGCCTTGAAATGCTAATCAGGCTGCCCACAGCCAGAGGCTTTTGATGTACCCACAGCTGTCAGGTGTCAGCTACACATGACAGGGGAGGGTGGCACTTGTAAGCTGTGTCCTCCCAGAGTACATGACTATTTTTCTGCTGTGCAGTACGGTGTAAAATATGTGCCGAAATGGCCCCATATATTTTCTGGAGTTTGATCTCCCATCATTTATTCTTTTTAAATAAACACAAATCAAAAAGACCAGGCGAGAACACTCTCCCTGTGCGGGTGATCGAATTCCTCACAGAGTGCATATGTTGAAGCAGCACAGACAGGTTATTGGTGGCTGATGTTTGGCCCAGTAGAAAAGAACACCTGATGAGCAATACAGAGGTAGAGAATCTCAAAAAGGGCCACAACTAAAAAGAGCATGGAGTATGCATTAGTTTTACTTGCAACACTTTAGGAAATTCACAGGTCCCTCTATTCTCAAGTGGGACCTGTGCATGTTGCGTGGTAAGGGTGTGTGGTAGCACGAATGATGCATTTGCCAGCCTTCCTTCTGTACATTAGTGTTGCGGGAGCATGCTCCAAACACTAATGTATCACAGGCGTGTATCACACGCATGGATGCTGGGAATGCGCTCCAGTGTACTAGTAAAGGTCCTGTCAATGTAAAATTGTAAACGCAATTACAAAAGTATTTCTATCCCTGATTCGGGGATAAGATTGCCAGCGTGACAGCAGCTGTTAGATCTGTTACTGTTAGACTTAGAAAAATGCACAAAAGGACCAGAAATTACCCTAGCAAGCATTGCCCACCTCTGTGCCTCTTTCAAACAGGTGCTAGGGAATGTGCTTAGCTTTCGCACATTGTATAGCTACAGAAAACACAGAAACGTCCCCTGATGCATGCAAATGTGTAAAGGAGGTGAAAAAGATCACAGAAAGCTGCTCTTGGTGGATAGAACAAAACATCTCTTGGCATAGATGGAGGGGATTTGATGGAGCATCTGATCACTTGTGCAGAACATGTTTTGAGAATCTGGTCCAAAGCGTATAAAAAGCCACCTGTTGGTCTTTTAGAAAATATGTTGATCAAGAAACTCACTTATGGCCTTATCCTCAAGGTGTTTTTCTTATTATACAGCAACCTCAGGATTGCATACTGCCAGCAACTATCATAGCCTGACAGCATCCTGTGCCACTTCATCATTGCCACTGAAGCGCAGTCTAACTTCCAGTGTTCAGAATTATACTTTGCACACTTAAGCCATATCAGGGCAATCAAATCTAAGGCCTTAAAGCGTTCTCAACTGCCTCCCTTCTCCCATCCTAGACAAGCTTGAAAGAGCGTCACCCAAACTCTGAATAGCCCGCATACCCTCAAATTTCACCCTAAAAACACGGAAAACCCGAGATATGCAAGTGAAACATAGATGATTTCTGGCTGTAAAACAGCATGGTAGAGCATTGGAAAGAAATGTGCAAATTATCTGTCCCACAAAAGCATTACGCAGCCAGAGCCACATTGGAAAAAAGCCCAAAACTACGCTCGGAAACGCTTTCTCATCTACTCTGAGAAGATGCTCACCTCCCAGGAGTCAAACTCTGTTCCTACCCCCAAGAATTTAAGGAATACGTATTTGAGTTTCTCCACTTCAAAATGGAGTCTCTTACTACGACCTCCATGTAACATCATCACTTCACTGAGGCGCATTCGTGAGGTTCAACCCCATCATGGAATCAAATCTCATCAGTGCATTATAACCCCTGTCTGCTGCTAACATATGAAGCTCGAGGGTTGATAAACTGGGGCTCCCTGCTCATTTTATAATTCAACGTGTTGATGTCTCACGTTGCCGCAACACAGACCCAGACCTGGTAATTAATCTGAGACCCAAATTCAGGTTGCTTGGTGCGGCCAAAGCTAAACAGACACTGGCAACTTCACAACTCTCCAGAGAGCTGAGTGGCTATCAATTCTGCTTTTTCCCACACCAGGGCAGCCGTAGCACATAAAAAGGACATCAGAATTGGGCTAGTTACAGCCAGAGATTAAATATCGGTCTGTGTCATGATCCAACTCTACCTCTCAGCTGCTTTTAATGCCAATTGCAGCAACTGCTTTCTGAGCCAAATCAATGCGTTATTGGGTGTCCGAGTCACTGCACTAAATGGATGTTCCTCCTTCCTATCCGCTTACTAAATGCAGTTGCCATCCTTCATGTACACAGTGGCTAACATCTCAAAGCGAGATCATCGTTTCCCTCATTCCTATATGCCCGCACTGGTGCACATCATAAGCTACCCTATCAACTATCAAATGAATGGCAATGACAAACATCTGCACTTTAAAGTTCAGAAGGACACTTCCAGGCACCAAGAAGTCTCTGACTACCTGCTTCTTGTCCATAACTCCACGAGTGAAATCTGGCGTTCCCTCTAGGTCTCTAAGCCTGGGGACCACCTCCTGAACAATGTAGAACTTTCCTTGACCACATTTCAATGGCTGCTGTCACTTCGATTACCCCTCAAACCACCCACACAACCAACGCCCAACCCTGAAGTCTGCAGCTGCAGGTGAGTTTTGATACCAGATTCAGTCTCTCAATTAAACAGGGTCAGCCATCCACAGCACTGAATCCTCGCCCGGTCCTCTTACTAGCAGAATTGCACTGATCCTTGCAATAGTTTTGTGTCATGCAGACTTACTGCAACAGTGCCTACAAGCAATGTCATCCAAGACCCTGAACAGACCTAAGCAGAGCACAATACCCTCTTTAATACCTTATCTCTGGGCTTAAGTGAAAGGCTGGCATCTGCCTGGACATGGAATCACTAAAATGAGTGTTGATGATTCCAGACAATGTGTCTGGCTCAGAGAGAGCCCATTATGGAAATACTGCTTGCTGCATCGACGGATTTCACAGGCTAAAGCTTACCTCTTTGCTGCCAGCCAAGTTAAAAACAGTTTTGGCAGTAGAACCAATATTGCTGCCGACCCACAAACTTAAGATTGAATGCCAATCTCATGAAGTTTGGGAAAGAGTTGAAGACCCAATTATTCCACCCTATCAACTTTAGGAAAAGAAGTCATATTTCTAAATGTACTGCTTGTTCCTTAATCTGCTGCCTACCCGCATCACTTCCTGTTAAAGTGCACTTAAGCAGCCTGCCGGCAGATCGAGCACCATACAACTTCCCGGGGACCATTGCAAGGTGATGGAGTGAACAGAAAAGACAGGGTTTTTTGGATGAAGGAAAGGCTCTTTTGTATTATGGTGAAGGACCTTGAGAACCAATAAAAGTTCCAGAGAGCAAGAGTCTTTTTTTCATCATTAACATCCAGTGGCCACTCCCACTGTACTGATGCAGAATCGAAAGAGGTAGAGAGACAAAGGGAAAGGGTTTTTTGCTGGAGGAGGTGGAGTCCGAAGGAAGCTTGAAACTGCTGAGATGTGTGCTGTTGTGTGACATTGAGAGACCACCCTTGACCCGGGGCGGCTCGTTCCCACACCTAATCAAAGAGCCCTACATTACTCACTTAAGTTTCTTTCTAGAGCTGGCCTTATTGAAGACTCATATAGAGCCACATATATCTCCACCCTCCCCCCGGCTGTTTCTAGAGTGAGCCAAGAACCAGGCTTGTGTATAGAAAGATTATATATTTATTTCAATTATAAGCTCAATGAATAATCATTTTGTTTATTTATACATGCCACCTTCTTTGTGGCAGAAAACACAGGTTTAATTACCGAAACACACTTTTCAGTAGGATGTACCTTTTAAACACACTTTTTCTGAATTTACTTTTGTCTCACAAACATGGAACATAGGCGGTCAAAACTCTTTTCCCATGAACCCAGTTGTATGTTGAATTTCAATAATAATAATGTGGCACAATTTTTGTGTTTTATGTATGTTTTATGAAACTAGTTCACCCTCAAGGCTTGCTATATGGAGTTCCCTCATGCTTAAAATGCTGGCAGTTGAAATTACAGATTTGCAAAAATACATGTGGCAAATATTAATTCACCAAAATTTTGCTTAGAAATAAACACAGAATTGATTTTAAAACAAGACATGCATCACACGTTAAGTGTTGGATAAATGAGGTCTCGCTTTTGAAAAGCACTTCTTCCCCCAGCCTCTAAAACTGAAGCATCAATGACATGCAGCATCCTTCTGTTCAAAGGCCAGGTCTAGGAAGTAGGGACAGTGGAGACATTTCGATATTTTCAGACCCACCCTCACTTAAAGGCCCGTGTTGGTTAAGTTGGACAGTAAAAATGGGGATGATTCTGAATTTTATTTTTCAGACCACTACTCCCTTACTTAAAGGCCTGTGTTGGGGAAGTTGAACAGTTGTGAATTTTCGTTTGTGAGGCCAAGGGCACCCCTTTGTTAAATACAATGCTGAAAGATTGATGACAATAGAGAGGTGGTTGGTGGTTTGGGAATGGTGATGGTGATGAGTGGATGGTTTGGGGATGGTCACAATCATCAATGTTGTTTTGATGTCAAGTATATCTTTTGTTTAAAACAAGTTTTGGTATGGGTTCAGTTGGGCATTGCGTTTTAGAAATGGAAAGTCAGGGGTGAACAGAAAAATCAACGCACCCCAATTACTTTAAATTACTATCTTGTATCTTACTGCTAGGAGAGAGGGTGAAAGTTTTGAATTCTTCCAAACTACCCCCTGCAACAATCTATTTGGGAGTTAATTAAATTAATAGACTGTCAAATATGCTAAGGGTCTACACAATGTTATCCCCCACCCACTAATGGAAGAGAACCCACTAATGAAAGGGAATGGGTTACTTAAATAGATCACCATGCTGACATTTTGTTGGACAATCTACTTAGTGTTGGAAATCTCTGGGTTAGGCACTCATGGAGACTGGGCCAGGCTTCTCTCTTTGGGAAAAACAGGATTCTGGACAGCACTTCAGTCAAGAGGATTCCACAGCAAATCTCTCTCCATGTCTCCAGGGAATAATCGCAGCCTTGTTTTTCTAGTCTCCCCAGCAGTAGAAATCTCCAGCCCTCTTCCAATACTTCAGAGATGAAATTTCAGCAAATCTCCTTTGGTGATTTTTGACAGCTGTCCCATGGTAATTGTTAGCAGCACTCCCCTTTTCCATTGTGCAAGACCTTTTTACTTATAAGCTCCTCCCATGGAAAGTGAACATTAGGCGGTGCTGACTTATGATCTTGCAACCAGGAATGGACATTTACATTTTGCTCCACCCCCAAATCCAGCCTCTATCTAAAGATTGGTTCAGGAGTCTAGAACAGAAATATTACAACTCCCCTTTGAGATTCACATTTATTTAGCATGTCAACATTTTGCCAAAATGTACCAACATGGCCAATGTTTGTAATTTACCCATACATGCCGTGGCACTGCATCTACTTTTTTTGTTTTGGAGCCATATTCTGCGCTCCGGATTGATCGAGGCTATCAAGCACTGTGAAGCGCCAGTTCCAAGTTGCTCAGATGGACCATCCATGTATGCAGACGGGAGAGTTCTCTTTATCGGAGGGTAGGGGGAACACCCAGCTGTAGTCCACTGCTGCCAATAACTGGATTCTTAAATGAGTTTCACTCTTTTCGGTCATCCGTATGAGAAATTGCAATTAACCCTGTATGGTAGGGTTAACTGCTGTAAGAGCGAACATTGTTTCATGAGAGCAGATCACCACCATCCAGACAACTTGTTGCACACGCGAGATGTTGTCACAAGTTTGTAAAGAAAGTGCTCGTAGAGAACAAGCTGCTTCTCTATTTTGTGAAAAGCAAACAATTACTGCTGCCAGTAAACCAAGGGGACAACCATTGGAAATTCAACCTAACAATGAAATCAGACTTTTGAGAGAATTAGAAAAGTTACAACGGCGCAAGATCAGCAAGTGGTGGGAAGAATACTCATTACAGAATTACATTGATGTTGGAAGAATTCCTAGAAGTTTACATATTCTCACCACACCAACATTTGAAGAACAAGATCCTGCTATGTTGCAAGAATGGGGAAAATCCGGCAACACATGCTCCGTAACCTTTCTAAACATCTTAATTAAATATGCAAGGACAGATGGACATAAGATGCTGTCCAGGATACAAGAAATTGAGGAACAGCTGCAAACCACAAATCCCAGTGAAGAAGGCAAATCCATTTGCATCAATATGGAAAAAGGATATAAGACGTTCAAAGATGACATCAAACTAAGGAAATGAAGGAAATTCACATGGAACAAGGATGATTATAAGAAGGGTTGGGTGTCCACCATTGCAAAATGCTTTGACACCTCGAGACAGAAGCTCCACATCAATCCACAAAATCCTGTAAATTAAATATCCAGTGAGCCATCATTTTCAGACGTTGACACTACAGAAAGCGAAAGTAAGCAGCCTCAGTGAAAGCTACATTTCTTAGTGGAGATGAGACTGTTAGGCATGGATGGAAGGAACAACGGCAACAAAAAAACAAAAGGAAGAGGACGGGGAAAATCTATGGGACAAAGAGAAGAAAAAACAAGGAGGGGGAACTGTTTCAGACAGCGTGAACATGGACAAATCCAAAAGGAAAACCTGCTCTGGAATAAAAGACATTATAAAAACAGATATGAAGTTACCAGACATGTCCATAATGAACCTTCCATCCCACTCCTTCTCCTCAGATGAACTTAAAGTACTCAAATTGGGTCTCAAGTTTTTTCCAACATCCCCTGTAGAGACTCGCATTGACTTTGACAAATATATGCTCAAAGTCAGACTCAAGAAATTCTTTGCTATAAATCCATCCAAGCCCAGTTTGAAGGAACCACTGCACGGGTACACTCCCGTGCCTATAGAGGATATGTCAACACTTCGAGATCTCATACATCTAGAAACTGAATGGTCAGAGAATGGAGATATCAGTGATCCAGATTGGCACTTAATGAATATTCATACTGATTGGGCAGGGAAAAGTGAACTGAAATTGAAATCAAGATTCAATCCCATTTTTAATCCAGGTGGACACATTGAAGCTTTTTCAAGATCCAGTAATCAGTGACTTGAATTGAAAAAAAAAATCAGAAGGAAAAGGGTTTTGACCAAGAATAATCTGACTTATCATGAACAAAGTATTCTCACATATTTGCGTACACTTGGTGACAGTATCATTAAACCATCAGACAAAGCGACAAATATAGTCATAACGAATCGGCAAGACTATATAAAAGATGGTGTTAGATAATTAACGGATAAAGCTTGCTATGCAAAACAGGATGGAGATCCTATGGAAGCCATGATCATCAAACTATTCAAGCTTTTATCAACATGGAAAGAGAGAGGCTTGCTTAATGACAAAATGTGCACATTTCTACATCCTAAATTCCCAGTAATACTGATGGTCTATTTTTTACCCAAAGTGCACAAATGTATGTTAAGACCTCCATGGAGACCAAGTGTGACACTCTGTGGTGCTTTATTTGAAAACACTTCTAAACTGGTAGATGAAACTTTGGTGTCCTTTGTGACTACTTTACCTTCATATCTTAGAGACAACAAAGATTTCTTAAATAAAATAGAAGGCATACCATGGGAATCTACTTATTTGTTAACTATATTGGATGTAGTGTCTCTCTACACATCTATCAAGCACACCGATAGCCTTAAAGCATGTGAGTAATTTCTTCATACTAGACCTATGAATATTCTTCAACATGGGAAGATGATATTGGAAATGATCAACCTATGCCTTACAAATAACAATTTTTTGTTTAACAAAGACATTTACACCCACCTTCAGGGAACAGCCATGGGCACTACTTTTGCTCCCTCGTATGCAAATCTAGCCATGTCTGGTGGGACAGTGTGTGGTATGGCACCCAGCCAATAGTTACTACACAGCCAAAATTGCACTCTGGCTGCGATAAATTGACATTTTATTTATTATCTGGGATTGGACAAGCACAGAAAGGTTGGACTTTGTGAAGATACTTATTGACAATCAGCTTAATCTTAAGTTCACAGAGAGCCACATCAAGACTGCTATCGTTTATTTAGATATTCTAGTTATGGTGGCACAAGGACAATTGGTTACTGAAATTTACAGAAAGCCCACCAGTTACAACATACCCTTGCATGCGATGAGAAATCATCCCACAGCCCTCAGGTGGAGCTTACCTTATAAAGAGTGCATCCGCATATGGAGAAACTGATCTAAAATGTAAACTTTTGATATTGAATGTGCCCGCATGGATTTGAGGATTCAACAACATGAGTATCCCAAGAAGGTATTAGAAAGAGCTTACATTAAAGCACGAGATAAAGATTGTACCTCCCTGTTGGTGTCCAATTTGGTGACTCAAGCAGATCCAAAAAAGTAGTGCTGCACACCTAATTTTGACATTTGGCAAAGGCTCACAGAATATTCGACAGATAATGCAGAAACATTGGCATGTTCTGAAATTGGATGAACATCTGGTTAAAATACTGGGTGAAAAAATTAATATTACATTTCGACGATCCACCTCACTCATAGATAACCCTGTGTGTAGTTTTATGAGCCCCATGGTAAACCCTCATGGTCAATTTTGGCTGAATAGTAAAACAGAGGGTTTCCATAAATGTATGAACTGTATATTTGCTATTAACACTATGAATTATCAGCATCCCATCTTGGCCAAAGATATTGCAATAAAGTCACGTATTACATGCAATACTAGTACCTGGTATACGTTCTTACTTGCCCAAATGACAAATGGTATGTTGGAAGCACTATAGGCAAATTAAAACTCAGAGTGCTCCAACGTATACGAGCAATTAAGAATGTTGACTCGACATATCCCATGGCACTTCATTTCCAAAAAGCACATGGAGGTAAACTGGATGGTTTTGCTTACTTTGGTATTCACTCAGTCTTGAAACCACCTAGAGGAGGAAATTGTAAGCTCCCTCTGAGGCAATTAGAGACAAAGTGCATTTTGGATCTGGAAACAAAGAGACTCAGAGGACACAACCTAAATGAGGAACTATATACCATCTTGGGCACCTATGACTACATTGATTTGCCACTTGGTTGACTTTTATATCACAATTGAGGAGCTGGTTAATGTATAAGGACTTCTGTTCTCTCATAAGTCATATTAGCTGAATGAAGACATCTACAGAATATGTTTTTATATATTTTATTCTTCCAAAAAGGCCCCCCTAATTATTTTAAGTATATTTTGTAAATATTGTTGCTTTTCTTGTGAATTTTGATGGTTAAAAATCTAGGACGATTTTAAGATTTGATTTGATTAGATGTACTAGCCCGAATGTAACCTCACTTCATATGTACTTTTTAGCTTTTTTGTTCAGTTGAGGGTGTGCAATTACTTATAAGCCTCATGAACTCACTTCTATGGGGATGCACATGGCACTTTATACAGGCAATTTTGCACGCACTTAGCACTTTATGATAATAGCAGTTTGCACATATTTGCACTATTCAATTTATCTTTATTGTTGTTATGTGTAATGTTGTACATCTCCATTGGCAGCTACTTTGCATACTTGCATACTTGCACAAGGTCATCCAATGAGTCCCTGTCAGCTCAGTATACATATAGATAGGACATTAGTTAAAGTGTTTGTTTGGCTCGACTTAGAATACTGAATCACATTTAACTGTGGGGAAACTGCCACATGGGGTACATTTTGGGAGATTGTTGACAATATCCAATTATCTGTTCTTTCCCGGTTTATTAAACCCCAAAATTATATTTGTATACATAAGGTGAGATCTACTTAAGCCTGCGTTTTTCGAACTGATGCTCTGCCACTTGAGCAGAACAAGTAGACACACCCTCACCATGATGAAGGGTTCAAATAAATTTGCCATTATTTATTTACTTGGCAACAGTTACATATAAACCAGTATTTTGACTAATTACACACATTATACTTTCAACCATCTCCCAGTATCCTGTTGTAGAAACATGACAGCATTCCCAAAAAGTGATTTTAGTATGTGAAACATGCAAGAGCACAATACATTACAACGGCTATCTTTTAAGATATTCTAAGATGTCTGACCACACAGCAATAAATTGTTCTGCATTCAGGCAGAGATACTCTCTTGTTGCCAGTGACCATAGAGATGTTTGAAGTATTTTTGTCCATCAACTGTGTTGAATCCCTTAACGTGATCAAGCGGTGTGTGAACTGCGAAACACGTCATTTTACCAGTCAATTTCTTTTTTCCAAAGCAAATTATAATAAAAGAAATTGCAATGCCTGGACTATTGTGGGGATTATTGCTCTGCGATTGGATACTTTGAGGTTGCTCTTAGGAGTGCATTCCGTTTGCAGTACTGCGGTATGAAGGCTTTTCGAATATATATATATATATATTAATATTCCTCTCCTCATGATGAATCAGTGAAGCTTACTTTCGTTTCAGCACCTTATTGCATGGGCGTTTTATAATTATTTGCCCTTTTCAGAAAATGTATAATAGTTATGGACATGAAATGTAATCTCCGGATACCTAATTTTAATACCCAACAGCCTGCCAATTCTTAAATTTAGGACGTTTTTGGGTCAGCCAGAAACAGATTTCAAGTGATAGCATGATTTCCAAAATTTGCATCTGGATCACATTTACATCAAAATAACCAGCTCATTGCTAGCTTACTACTGACATATGAACGGACTCTGTGTGCCCTTCGGTTCGAGAGTTATGGAGGAAAGTAACATGTACAATATAAATCTACAGGGACTTCATTAACATATATGATCTTTAGTTTAATTTCTTCAAAAACAGTCCAGCTCGACCCTTCTGGTTTCTAGAAGCCTGGTGATGAATGCCAGGCTCTGCTCTCCAAGTCTGATGTTTACATAGTCTGCCATTTAATGTTCTCTCCATTAGGTGCTCTCTGGCCAGGGCTAATAGTTACTTTATTGCCATTGTAAATAAATGGTAGGCATGAGCCTCAAAGGGATCCTCTTTCTAGATCAGGAGGCTGTGGGATGTATTAACACACTCATCCAAGCCCTGCAACATCACCGTGCATTGCTGGCAGCGGAAACATCAGAATGGCCACTGGAAAGCATGCTGCTCGCTCAAAATCACCAGGAAATGCGAAGTGAAAACCTGAAAAATAGGCGGCCATCCACTTTTGCCTATATTGGTGAGCACAGGAGATCATTGGGCTACCCACAAAGCAGTCTGAAACCACTTGGAAATAGCAATGCTGATTGCAAAAGAAACAGAGCTAGCTTCCAAAAAAAATCTTTTCTTGATTGTCAAAAATTGCTAAAATCATGGCTCACAAAATCACCTAAAAGATCCAACCTCTTAATTGGGTGTTCCACATTACTCTGCTGCAAGAATCCACATCAATACAATGTCAGCAAGAATCATATGCTATCAAGCAAAATCCTATTTTAAAGATACTGATGAAAAGACAGCTGTCAAAAATGGGTGCAATACCGGTACTCACCACTACCAGAAGCTGGCGTTTTAAACCATTTCTTTGTAAAAGTTGAACAGGGAACCCCAAACTATGCCAAAGAAAGACTTGCTGAGGGGTGGAGACAATGTAAAACTATATTCTGAAATGACTTGAAGGAAGCAATTGTTTAATGTATGTATTAAAAATATGGGTTATATTGTAAGAAGAGACAATTTGTAGACATTACTTGCAGAGTTAAAAAGTGTTCCCACACTGGGATCAAACAGATTCCACACCTTTTCCCTGGACAAAAGAAGCTTCCTTCTGTCCTTTGCCAAGAGATTGACAAACTGGTGTGAACAGGAACTAGCCAAGGCACCCTGGCATGTTGCTCTCAGTCAAGACAATGGATTCTTTGGGATGAAAAGAATATGTTGATTTGGGTGTGACTTGTCAACAACTGCTCTGGGAGAAACTGGACATGTGACCTCTGAGTCAAGCCAGCTCTAGGGGCGGACCAGACTGAGCTGTGAATTGAATTGACCAAGCTGACAAAAATATGAAACTTTGGGATTCTTAAAATGACAAATCCACTCACAGTTCAAGACTAAGCTGGATGCTGTGTGTGATGTTCTGAGACCAAACCCCGTAATTTATGAATATTGTAGCTGCAGTGTTGTAGCTATGAACATAAGAACTTACAGTAATATGCCCAGAGAGGAGCTGCATGCAAGTATCAAATTTGGTGCAGAGCCAATATTGGGAAACCCACCAAAAACGCAAATAAGTTGTCATTTCTGAACTAAAGCTCTTAGGAAGATCAGAGTTGGACAAGAATGTACCTTAATCAATATGTGATGTGTATATGTATTATGAACAAGTTGTGCACCTTGGAAATATGTTTGTTATGAAAAATTGATTTTCTACGTAAAAGCAGAGGGGATGGGTGTCAGCTAAGCCATAAACACAGCATCATGATGACACCTCATGACACGCTGATCCTTTCTCCAGTCAGAACCCAGAAAATTCTCTGACCTATCAAATCCTTAGGGGGTTGGGCATAGAGAATCAGCCTACCCACCCCCTTTGGAAACACATAAATAGGAACTGCTGAGACCCAGATAGACACTAATTTTTTCCACTACTCACCGATTCCTGCGAAGCACTCTGCCGGACCAGATCCAGACAATATCCAGATAGAGACTCCAGATCTAGGTCCAGAGACCAGAACTTAGAATCCAGACACTAGAACCAAGCTCTAGAACCCTGAAGCAAAGGCCTAATTCACAAGCTGAATCCTTCTCAGCAGGCCTTCAGAATCTTTTGCAACCTGACTCTCACCTTTAACAGCCGGGCTGAGCTGTTCTATTCTAGCTAAGAACCCTGTGCTAGAACCCAGACCCGGACCCAGAAAGCAGTGCTGTAATCCAAGACCCGTCAGATCCAGTTCAAGAGGCCGCAGACCGCCGTGCAGTGCTGAACGCAGAACTCAGAGGGCCTCAGACCTGTCCGGTGGTGAGAGTGAAGCCAAACCCCTTGACCAGATCTTTGACGAGGCCCATTCCATTCCAAAGCCTAGGAGTGAGTATCTAGTCTATAACTGTCCATAACCAATCTCTTAGTTTAAAGTAATCCTCTTCCATCCATTTCAACCTGTCCAGAACTGCATTATAGAATCTTGTGTCCATCCTGTTGTTGGTAAATCTCTAAGGTGCATCTGCCATTTCTGAAATCTTGACTTTATTTCTGCAAAATCTACCTTCACAAAAACCTCCATAACTTTTGAACCGCACGTCCTAGCAGCGGAATTTAAAAGCTAAGATCCTAAGCTTTCCAACAAACCCAAAATGACATTCCGAGTCACTATAGTTTTTCCGTAATTGCAATTTACGCACGCAGAAAAATTGCAGCGAATTGCAATTTGGCTCAATTTCATTTTCTGTCAAAATAGCTGCTCCTTCTTCTCAATTGCTGGAATGCGTTTTCAATTTGATAATCATTCATGAATCATTGCTAGTGTTGACCTGAACCAAACTCAAGTAACTATCACTCATCCTGAATCTCTTTTAGTGAATTAAAATCAATTTAGCAGATTTTCCCATCCATTGCAATCACTTTCAAAAGCGTTTTGACCTGTGTTTTAAAATCATGCCTGTTTTCTGTAAGCTTGCTGGGGGAAATGGAATTGAACTGCATTCGTGATTGCATTCCTGAAACCTGTGTGCCCTCATTTCCACCTATTCATATTGCATAGGGGGGGAGTGAGCAGTCACAGGGGAAAAGAGACCATTTTATCTTTTGATTGAAATCATATCAAGTCTATTTCTGTGTTGCATTCTTTCCCATTATTGCATTTCCTTGAATCACATAAAGTATTCTCTGCTACAGTATCCTTCATATCCATACTCCATAAGTGATTAAAGAGATTGTTACTTTTGTAATATTATCCATTGTTGATTACTGTCCATATTCATAAGTGTGCTATTCAGATATTATTTTGTTAATAAAAGTGTGATATATATATATTGTTTAATTATTCAAATAAACCTTTTAATTTGCAAAACAAACCCACTTCTTGGATCAGTGAGGTCGGGGAGATGCAAAGAGAGGGGCGTTATATAAGGGTTCATCATCCAGATTCAAAGAACTTTGGACATAAAAATATATAAATAAGGGCTTCCATTGGGCATCCCCTACTAAACATTGACTTATTTCAATTATAAGCTCAATGAATAATAATTTTGTTTATTTATGCATGCCACCTTCTTTGTGGCAGAAAACGCAGGTTTAATTACCGAAACACACTTTTCAGTAGGATGTACCTTTTAAACACACTTTTTCTGAATTTACTTTTGTCTCACAAACATGGAACATAGGCGGTCAAAACTCTTTTCCCATGAACCCAGTTGTATGTTGAATTTCAATAATAATAATGTGGCACAATTTTTGTGTTTTATGTATGTTTTATGAAACTAGTTCACCCTCAAGGCTTGCTATATGGAGTTCCCTCATGCTTAAAATGCTGGCAGTTGAAATTACAGATTTGCAAAAATACATGTGGCAAATATTAATTCACCAAAATTTTGCTTAGAAATAAACACAGAATTGATTTTAAAACAAGACATGCATCACACGTTAAGTGTTGGATAAATGAGGTCTCGCTTTTGAAAAGCACTTCTTCCCCCAGCCTCTAAAACTGAAGCATCAATGACATGCAGCATCCTTCTGTTCAAAGGCCAGGTCTAGGAAGTAGGGACAGTGGAGACATTTCGATATTTTCAGACCCACCCTCACTTAAAGGCCCGTGTTGGTTAAGTTGGGCAGTAAAAATGGGGATGATTCTGAATTTTATTTTTCAGACCACTACTCCCTTACTTAAAGGCCTGTGTTGGGGAAGTTGAACAGTTGTGAATTTTCGTTTGTGAGGCCAAGGGCACCCCTTTGTTAAATACAATGCTGAAAGATTGATGACAATAGAGAGGTGGTTGGTGGTTTGGGAATGGTGATGGTGATGAGTGGATGGTTTGAGGATGGTGACAATTATCAATGTTGTTTTGATGTCAAGTATATCTTTTGTTTAAAACAAGTTTTGGTATGGGTTCAGTTGGGCATTGCGTTTTAGAAATGGAAAGTCAGGGGTGAACAGAAAAATCAACGCACCCCAATTACTTTAAATTACTATCTTGTATCTTACTGCTAGGAGAGAGGGTGAAAGTTTTGAATTCTTCCAAACTACCCCCTGCAACAATCTATTTGGGAGTTAATTAAATTAATATACTGTCAAATATGCTAAGGGTCTACACAATGTTATCCCCCACCCACTAATGGAAGAGAACCCACTAATGAAAGGGAATGGGTTACTTAAATAGATCACCATGCTGACATTTTGTTGGACAATCTACTTAGTGTTGGAAATCTCTGGGTTAGGCACTCATGGAGACTGGGCCGGGCTTCTCTCTTTGGGAAAAACAGGATTCTGGACAGCACTTCAGTCAAGAGGATTCCACAGCAAATCTCTCTCCATGTCTCCAGGGAATAATCGCAGCCTTGTTTTTCTAGTCTCCCCAGCAGTAGAAATCTCCAGCCCTCTTCCAATACTTCAGAGATGAAATTTCAGCAAATCTCCTTTGGTGATTTTTGACAGCTGTCCCCTGGTAATTGTTAGCAGCACTCCCCTTTTCCATTGTGCAAGACCTTTTTACTTATAAACTCCTCCCATGGAAAGTGAACATTAGGCGGTGCTGACTTATGATCTTGCAACCAGGAATGGACATTTACATTTTGCTCCACCCCCAAATCCAGCCTCTATCTAAAGATTGGTTCAGGAGTCTAGAACAGAAATATTACAACTCCCCTTTGAGATTCACATTTATTTAGCATGTCAACATTTTGCCAAAATGTACCAACATGGCCAATGTTTGTAATTTACCCATACATGCCTTAGCACTGCATCTACTTTTTTTGTTTTGGAGCCAGATTCTGCGCTCCGGATTGATCGAGGCTATCAAGCACTGTGAAGCGCCAGTTCCAAGTTGCTCAGATGGACCAGCCATGTATGCAGACGGGAGAGTTCTCTTTATCGGAGGGTAGGGGGAACACCCAGCTGTAGTCCACTGCTGCCAATAACTGGATTCTTAAATGAGTTTCACTCTTTTCGGTCATCCGTATGAGAAATTGCAATTAACCCGTGTATGGTAGGGTTAACTGCTGTAAGAGCAAACATTGTTTCATGAGAGCAGATCACCACCATCCAGACAACCTGTTGCACACGCGAGATGTCGTCACAAGTTGATAAAGAAAGTACTCGTAGAGAACAAGCTGCTTCTCTATTTTGTGAAAAGCAAACAATTACTGCTGCCAGTAAACCAAGGGGACAATCATTGGAAATTCAACCTAACAATGAAATAAGACTTTTGAGAGAATTAGAAAAGTTACAACGGCGCAAGGTCAGCAAGTGGTGGGAAGAATACTCATTACAGAATTACATTGATGTTGGAAGAATTCCTAGAAGTTTACGTATTCTCACCACACCAACATTTGAAGAACAAGATCCTGCTATGTTGCAAGAATGGGGCAAATCCGGCAACACATGCTCCGTAACCTTTCTAAACATCTTAATTAAATATGCAAGGACAGATGGACATAAGATGCTGTCCAGGATACAAGAAATTGAGGAACAATTGCAAACCACAAATCCCAGTGAAGAAGGCAAATCCATTTGCATCAATATGGAAAAAGGATATAAGACGTTCAAAGATGACATCAAACTAAGGAAATGAAGGAAATTCACATGGAACAAGGATGATTATTAGAAGGGTAGAGTGTCCACCATTGCAAAATGCTTTGACACCTCGAGACAGAAGCTCCCCATCAATCCACAAAATCCTGTAAATTAAATATCCAGTGAGCCATCATTTTCAGACGTTGACACTACAGAAAGCGAAAGTAAGCAGCCTCAGTGAAAGCTACATTTCTTAGTGGAGATGAGACTGTTAGGCATGGATGGAAGGAACAACGGCAACAAAAAAACAAAAGGAAGAGGACGGGGAAAATCTATGGGACAAAGAGAAGAAAAAACAAGGAGGGGGAACTGTTTCAGACAGCGTGAACATGGACAAATCCAAAAGGAAAACCTGCTCTGGAATAAAAGACATTATAAAAACAGATATGAAGTTACCAGACATGTCCATAATGAACCTTCCATCCCACTCCTTCTCCTCAGATGAACTTAAAGTACTCAAATTGGGTCTCAAGTTTTTTCCAACATCCCCTGTAGAGACTCGAATTGACTTTGACAAATATATGCTCAAAGTCAGACTCAAGAAATTCTTTGCTATAAATCCATCCAAGCCCAGTTTGAAGGAACCACTGCACGGGTACACTCCAGTGCCTATAGAGGATATGTCAACACTTCGAGATCTCATACATCTAGAAACTGAATGGTCAGAGAATGGAGATATCAGTGATCCAGATTGGCACTTAATGAATATTCATACTGATTGGGCAGGGAAAAGTGAACTGAAATTGAAATCAAGATTCAATCCCATTTTTAATCCAGGTGGACACATTGAAGCTTTTTCAAGATCCAGTAATCAGTGACTTGAATTGAAAAAAAAAATCAGAAGGAAAAGGGTTTTGACCAAGAATAATCTGACTTATCATGAACAAAGTATTCTCACATATTTGCGTACACTTGGTGACAGTATCATTAAACCATCAGACAAAGGGACAAATATAGTCATAACGAATCGGCAAGACTATATAAAAGATGGTGATAGATAATTAACGGATAAAGCTTGCTATGCAAAACAGGATGGAGATCCTATGGAAGCCATGATCATCAAACTATTCAAGCTTTTATCAACATGGAAAGAGAGAGGCTTGCTTAATGACAAAATGTGCACATTTCTACATCCTAAATTCCCAGTAATACCGATGGTCTATTTTTTACCCAAAGTGCACAAAAGTATGTTAAGACCCCCATGGAGACCAAGTGTGACACTCTGTGGTGCTTTATTTGAAAACACTTCTAAACTGGTAGATGAAACTTTGGTGTCCTTTGTGACTACTTTACCTTCATATCTTAGAGACAACAAAGATTTCTTAAATAAAATAGAAGGCATACCATGGGAATCTACTTATTTGTTAACTATATTGGATGTAGTGTCTCTCTACACATCTATCAAGCACACCGATAGCCTTAAAGCATGTGAGTACTTTCTTCATACTAGACCTATGAATATTCTTCAACATGGGAAGTTGATATTGGAAATGATCAACCTCTGCCTTACAAATAACCATTTTTTGTTTAACAAAGACATTTACACCCACCTTCAGGGAACAGCCATGGGCACTACTTTTGCTCCCTCGTATGCAAATCTAGCCATGTCTGGTGGGACAGTGTGTGGTATGGCACCCAGCCAATAGTTACTACACAGCCAAAATTGCACTCTGGCTGCGATAAATTGACATTTTATTTATTATCTGGGATTGGACAAGCACAGAAAGGTTGGACTTTGTGAAGATACTTATTGACAATCAGCTTAATCTTAAGTTCACCGAGAGCCACATCAAGACTGCTATCGTTTATTTAGATATTCTTGTTATGGTGGCACAAGGACAATTGGTTACTGAAATTTACAGAAAGCCCACCAGTTACAACATACCATTGCATGCGATGAGTAATCATCCCACAGCCCTCAGGTGGAGCTTACCTTATAAAGAGTGCATCCGCATATGGAGAAACTGCTCTAAAATGTAAACTTTTGATATTGAATGTGCCCGCATGGATTTGAGGATTCAACAACATGAGTATCCCAAGAAGGTATTAGAAAGAGCTTACATTAAAGCACGAGATAAAGATTGTACCTCCCTGTTGGTGTCCAATTTGGTGACTCAAGCAGATCCAAAAATGTAGTGCTGCACACCTAATTTTGACATTTGGCAAAGGCTCACAGAATATTCGACAGATAATGCAGAAACATTGGCATGTTCTGAAATTGGATGAACATCTGGTTAAAATACTGGGTGAAAAAATTAATATTACATTTCGACGATCCACCTCACTCATAGATAACCCTGTGTGTAGTTTTATGAGGCCCATGGTAAACCCTCATGGTCAATGTTGGCTGAATAGTAAAACAGAGGGTTTCCATAAATGTATGAACTGTATATTTGCTATTAACACTATGAATTATCAGCATCCCATCTTGGCCAAAGATATTGCAATAAGGTCACCTATTACATGCAATACTAGTACGTGGTATACGTTCATACTTGCCCAAATGACAAATGGTATGTTGGAAGCACTATAGGCAAATTAAAACTCAGAGTGCTCCAACATATACGAGCAATTAAGAATGTTGACTCGACATATCCCATGGCACTTCATTTCCAAAAAGCACATGGAGGTAAACTGGATGGTTTTGCTTACTTTGGTATTCACTCAGTCTTGAAACCACCTAGAGGAGGAAATTGTGAGCTCCCTCTGAGGCAATTAGAGACAAAGTGCATTTTGGATCTGGAAACAAAGAGACTCAGAGGACACAACCTAAATGAGGAACTATATACCATCTTGGGCACCTAAGACTACATTGATTTGCCACTTGGTTGACTTTTATATCACAATTGAGGAGCTGGTTAATGTATAAGGACTTCTGTTCTCTCATAAGTCATATTAGCTGAATGAAGACATCTACAGAATATGTTTTTATATATTTTATTCTTCCAAAAAGGCCCCCCTAAGCAACACTGATGGTTTCTATTATGAGAATGAATTATTTTAAGAATATTTTGTAAATATTGTTGCTTTTCTTGTGAATTTTGATGGTTAAAAATCTAGGACGATTTTAAGATTTGATTTGATTAGATGTACTAGCCCGAATGTAACCTCACTTCATATGTCCTTTTTAGCTTTTTTGTTCAGTTGAGGGTGTGCAATTACTTATAAGCTACATGAACTCACTTCTATGGGGATGCACATGGCACTTTATACAGGCAATTTTGCACGCACTTAGCACTTTATGATAATAGCAGTTTGCACATATTTGCACTATTCACTTTATCTTTATTGTTGTTATGTGTAATGTTGTACATCTCTATTGGCAGCTACTTTGCATACTTGCATACTTGCACAAGGTCATCCAATGAGTCCCTGTCAGCTCAGTATACATATAGATAGGACATTAGTTAAAGTGTTTGTTTGGCTCGACTTAGAATACTGAATCACATTTAACTGTGGGGAAACTGCCACATGGGGTACATTTTGGGAGATTGTTGACAATATCCAATTATCTGTTCTTTCCCGGTTTATTAAACCCCAAAATTATATTTGTATACATAAGGTGAGATCTACTTAAGCCTGCGTTTTTCGAATTGATGCTCTGCCACTTGAGCAGAACAAGTAGACACACCCTCACCATGACGAAGGGTTCAAATAAATTTGCCATTATTTATTTACTTGGCAACAGTTACATATAAACCAGTATTTTGACTAATTACACACATTATACTTTCAACCATCTCCCAGTATCCTGTTGTAGAAACATGACAGCATTCCCAAAAAGTGATTTTAGTATGTGAAACATGCAAGAGCACAATACATTACAACGGCTATCTTTTAAGATATTCTAAGATGTCTGACCACACAGCAATAAATTGTTCTGCATTCAGGCAGAGATACTCTCTTGTTGCCAGTGACCATAGAGATGTTTGAAGTATTTTTGTCCATCAACTGTGTTGAATCCCTTAACGTGATCAAGCGGTGTGTGAACTGCGAAACACGTCATTTTACCAGTCAATTTCTTTTTTCCAAAGCAAATTATAATAAAGGAAATTGCAATGCCTGGACTATTGCGGGATTATTGCTCTGCGATTGGATTCTTTGAGGTTGCTCTTAGGAGTGCATTCCGTTTGCAGTACTGCGGTATGAAGGCTTTTCGAATATATATATATATATTAATATTCCTCTCCTCATGATGAATCAGTGAAGCTTACTTTCGTTTCCGCACCTTATTGCATGGGCGTTTTATAATTATTTGCCCTTTTCAGAAAATGTATAATAGTTATGGACATGAAATGTAATCTCCGGATACCTAATTTTAATACCCAACAGCCTGCCAATTCTTAAATTTAGGACGTTTTTGGGTCAGCCAGAAACAGATTTCAAGTGATAGCATGATTTCCAAAATTTGCATCTGGATCACATTTACATCAAAATAACCAGCTCATTGCTAGCTTACTACTGACATATGAACGGACTCTGTGTGCCCTTCGGTTCGAGAGTTATGGAGGAAAGTAACATGTACAATATAAATCTACAGGGACTTCATTAACATATATGATCTTTAGTTTCATTTCTTCAAAAACAGTCCAGCTCGACCCTTCTGGTTTCTAGAAGCCAGGTGATGAATGCCAGGCTCTGCTCTCCAAGTCTGATGTTTACATAGTCTGCCATTTAATGTTCTCTCCATTAGGTGCTCTCTGGCCAGGGCTAATAGTTACTTTATTGCCATTGTAAATAAATGGTAGGCATGAGCCTCAAAGGGATCCTCTTTCTAGATCAGGAGGCTGTGGGATGTATTAACACACTCATCCAAGCCCTGCAACATCACCGTGCATTGCTGGCAGCGGAAACATCAGAATGGCCACTGGAAAGCATGCTGCTCGCTCAAAATCACCAGGAAATGCGAAGTGAAAACCTGAAAAATAGGCGGCCATCCACTTTTGCCTATATTGGTGAGCACAGGAGATCCTTGGGCTACCCACAAAGCAGTCTGAAACCACTTGGAAATAGCAATGCTGATTGCAAAAGAAACAGAGCTAGCTTCCAAAAAAAATCTTTTCTTGATTGTCAAAAATTGCTAAAATCATGGCTCACAAAATCACCTAAAAGATCCAACCTCTTAATTGGGTGTTCCACATTACTCTGCTGCAAGAATCCACATCAATACAATGTCAGCAAGAATCATATTCTATCAAGCAAAATCCTATTTTAAAGATACTGATGAAAAGACAGCTGTCACAAATGGGTGCAATACCGGTACTCACCACTACCAGAAGCTGGCGTTTTAAACCATTTCTTTGTAAAAGTTGAACAGGGAACCCCAAACTATGCCAAAGAAAGACTTGCTGAGGGGTGGAGACAATGTAAAACTATATTCTGAAATGACTTGAAGGAAGCAATTGTTTAATGTATGTATTAAAAATATGGGTTATATTGTAAGAAGAGACAATTTGTAGACATTACTTGCAGAGTTAAAAAGTGTTCCCACACTGGGATCAAACAGATTCCACACCTTTTCCCTGGACAAAAGAAGCTTCCTTCTGTCCTTTGCCAAGAGATTGACAAACTGGTGTGAACAGGAACTAGCCAAGGCACCCTGGCATGTTGCTCTCAGTCAAGACAATGGATTCTTTGGGATGAAAAGAATATGTTGATTTGGGTGTGACTTGTCAACAACTGCTCTGGGAGAAACTAGACATGTGACCTCTGAGTCAAGCCAGCTCTAGGGGCGGACCAGACTGAGCTGTGAATTGAATTGACCAAGCCGACAAAAATTTGAAACTTTGGGATTCTTAAAATGACAAATCCACTCACAGTTCAAGACTAAGCTGGATGCTGTGTGTGATGTTCTGAGACCAAACCCCGTAATTTATGAATATTGTAGCTGCAGTGTTGTAGCTATGAACATAAGAACTTACAGTAATATGCCCAGAGAGGAGCTGCATGCATGTATCAAATTTGGTGCAGAACCAATATTGGGAAACCCACCAAAAACGCAAATAAGTTGTCATTTCTGAACTAAAGCTCTTAGGAAGATCAGAGTTGGACAAGAATGTACCATAATCAATATGTGATGTGTATATGTATTATGAACAAGTTGTGCACCTTGGAAATATGTTTGTTATGAAAAATTGATTTTCTACGTAAAAGCAGAGGGGATGGGTGTCAGCTAAGCCATAAACACAGCATCATGATGACACCTCATGACACGCTGATCCTTTCTCCAGTCAGAACCCAGAAAATTCTCTGACCTATCAAATCCTTAGGGGGTTGGGCATAGAGAATCAGTCTACCCACCCCCTTTGAAAACACATAAATAGGAACTGCTGAGACCCAGATAGACACTAATTTTTTCCACTACTCACCGATTCCTGCGAAGCACTCTGCCGGACCAGATCCAGACAATATCCAGATAGAGACTCCAGATCTAGGTCCAGAGACCAGAACTTAGAATCCAGACACTAGAACCAAGCTCTAGAACCCTGAAGCAAAGGCCTAATTCACAAGCTGAATCCTTCTCAGCAGGCCTTCAGAATCTTTTGCAACCTGACTCTCACCTTTAACAGCCGGGCTGAGCTGTTCTATTCTAGCTAAGAACCCTGTGCTAGAACCCAGACCCGGACCCAGAAAGCAGTGCTGTAATCCAAGACCCGTCAGATCCAGTTCAAGAGGCCGCAGACCGCCGTGCAGTGCTGAACGCAGAACTCAGAGGGCCTCAGACCTGTCCGGTGGTGAGAGTGAAGCCAAACCCCTTGACCAGATCTTTGACGAGGCCCATTCCATTCCAAAGCCTAGGAGTGAGTATCTAGTCTATAGCTGTCCATAACCAATCTCTTAGTTTAAAGTAATCCTCTTCCATCCATTTCAACCTGTCCAGAACTGCATTATAGAATCTTGTGTCCATCCTGTTGTTGGTAAATCTCTAAGGTGCATCTGCCATTTCTGAAATCTTGACTTTATTTCTGCAAAATCTACCTTCACAAAAACCTCCATAACTTTTGAACCGCACGTCCTAGCAGTGGAATTTAAAAGCTAAGATCCTAAGCTTTCCAACAAACCCAAAATGACATTCCGAGTCACTATAGTTTTTCCGTAATTGCAATTTACGCACGCAGAAAAATTGCAGCGAATTGCAATTTGGCTCAATTTCATTTTCTGTCAAAATAGCTGCTCCTTCTTCTCAATTGCTGGAATGCGTTTTCAATTTGATAATCATTCATGAATCATTGCTAGTGTTGACCTGAACCAAACTCAAGTAACTATCACTCATCCTGAATCTCTTTTAGAGAATTAAAATCAATTTAGCAGATTTTCCCATCCATTGCAATCACTTTCAAAAGCGTTTTGACCTGTGTTTTAAAATCATGCCTGTTTTCTGTAAGCTTGCTGGGGGAAATGGAATTGAACTGCATTCGTGATTGCATTCCTGAAACCTGTGTGCCCTCATTTCCACCTATTCATATTGCATAGGGGGGGAGTGAGCAGTCACAGGGGAAAAGAGACCATTTTATCTTTTGATTGAAATCATATCAAGTCTATTTCTGTGTTGCATTCTTTCCCATTATTGCATTTCCTTGAATCACATAAAGTATTCTCTGCTACAGTATCCTTCATATCCATACTCCATAAGTGATTAAAGAGATTGTTACTTTTGTAATATTATCCATTGTTGATTACTGTCCATATTCATAAGTGTGCTATTCAGATATTATTTTGTTAATAAAAGTGTGATATATATATATTGTTTAATTATTCAAATAAACCTTTTAATTTGCAAAACAAACCCACTTCTTGGATCAGTGAGGTCGGGGAGATGCAAAGAGAGGGGCGTTATATAAGGGTTCATCATCCAGATTCAAAGAACTTTGGACATAAAAATATATAAATAAGGGCTTCCATTGGGCATCCCCTACTAAACATTGACTTATTTCAATTATAAGCTCAATGAATAATAATTTTGTTTATTTATGCATGCCACCTTCTTTGTGGCAGAAAACACAGGTTTAATTACCGAAACACACTTTTCAGTAGGATGTACCTTTTAAACACACTTTTTCTGAATTTACTTTTGTCTCACAAACATGGAACATAGGCGGTCAAAACTCTTTTCCCATGAACCCAGTTGTATGTTGAATTTCAATAATAATAATGTGGCACAATTTTTGTGTTTTATGTATGTTTTATGAAACTAGTTCACCCTCAAGGCTTGCTATATGGAGTTCCCTCATGCTTAAAATGCTGGCAGTTGAAATTACAGATTTGCAAAAATACATGTGGCAAATATTAATTCACCAAAATTTTGCTTAGAAATAAACACAGAATTGATTTTAAAACAAGACATGCATCACACGTTAAGTGTTGGATAAATGAGGTCTCGCTTTTGAAAAGCACTTCTTCCCCCAGCCTCTAAAACTGAAGCATCAATGACATGCAGCATCCTTCTGTTCAAAGGCCAGGTCTAGGAAGTAGGGACAGTGGAGACATTTCGATATTTTCAGACCCACCCTCACTTAAAGGCCCGTGTTGGTTAAGTTGGGCAGTAAAAATGGGGATGATTCTGAATTTTATTTTTCAGACCACTACTCCCTTACTTAAAGGCCTGTGTTGGGGAAGTTGAACAGTTGTGAATTTTCGTTTGTGAGGCCAAGGGCACCCCTTTGTTAAATACAATGCTGAAAGATTGATGACAATAGAGAGGTGGTTGGTGGTTTGAGAATGGTGATGGTGATGAGTGGATGGTTTGGGGATGGTGACAATTATCAATGTTGTTTTGATGTCAAGTATATCTTTTGTTTAAAACAAGTTTTGGTATGGGTTCAGTTGGGCATTGCGTTTTAGAAATGGAAAGTCAGGGGTGAACAGAAAAATCAACGCACCCCAATTACTTTAAATTACTATCTTGTATCTTACTGCTAGAAGAGAGGGTGAAAGTTTTGAATTCTTCCAAATTACCCCCTGCAACAATCTATTTGGGAGTTAATTAAATTAATATACTGTCAAATATGCTAAGGGTCTACACAATGTTATCCCCCACCCACTAATGGAAGAGATCCCACTAATGAAAGGGAATGGGTTACTTAAATAGATCACCATGCTGACATTTTGTTGGACAATCTACTTAGTGTTGGAAATCTCTGGGTTAGGCACTCATGGAGACTGGGCCGGGCTTCTCTCTTTGGGAAAAACAGGATTCTGGACAGCACTTCAGTCAAGAGGATTCCACAGCAAATCTCTCTCCATGTCTCCAGGGAATAATCGCAGCCTTGTTTTTCTAGTCTCCCCAGCAGTAGAAATCTCCAGCCCTCTTCCAATACTTCAGAGATGAAATTTCAGCAAATCTCCTTTGGTGATTTTTGACAGCTGTCCCCTGGTAATTCTTAGCAGCACTCCCCTTTTCCATTGTGCAAGACCTTTTTACTTATAAACTCCTCCCATGGAAAGTGAACATTAGGCGGTGCTGACTTATGATCTTGCAATCAGGAATGGACATTTACATTTTGCTCCACCCCCAAATCCAGCCTCTATCTAAAGATTGGTTCAGGAGTCTAGAACAGAAATATTACAACTCCACTTTGAGATTCACATTTATTTAGCATGTCAACATTTTGCCAAAATGTACCAACATGGCCAATGTTTGTAATTTACCCATACATGCCTTAGCACTGCATCTACCTTTTTTGTTTTGGAGCCAGATTCTGCGCTCCGGATTGATCGAGGCTATCAAGCACTGTGAAGCGCCAGTTCCAAGTTGCTCAGATGGACCAGCCATGTATGCAGACGGGAGAGTTCTCTTTATCGGAGGGTAGGGGGAACACCCAGCTGTAGTCCACTGCTGCCAATAACTGGATTGTTAAATGAGTTTCACTCTTTTCGGTCATCCGTATGAGAAATTGCAATTAACCCGTGTATGGTAGGGTTAACTGCTGTAAGAGCAAACATTGTTTCATGAGAGCAGATCACCACCATCCAGACAACCTGTTGCACACGCGAGATGTCGTCACAAGTTGATAAAGCAAGTGCTCGTAGAGAACAAGCTGCTTCTCTATTTTGTGAAAAGCAAACAATTACTGCTGCCAGTAAACCAAGGGGACAATCATTGGAAATTCAACCTAACAATGAAATAAGACTTTTGAGAGAATTAGAAAAGTTACAACGGCGCAAGATCAGCAAGTGGTGGGAAGAATACTCATTACAGAATTACATTGATGTTGGAAGAATTCCTAGAAGTTTACGTATTCTCACCACACCAACATTTGAAGAACAAGATCCTGCTATGTTGCAAGAATGGGGCAAATCCGGCAACACATGCTCCGTAACCTTTCTAAACATCTTAATTAAATATGCAAGGACAGATGGACATAAGATGCTGTCCAGGATACAAGAAATTGAGGAACAATTGCAAACCACAAATCCCAGTGAAGAAGGCAAATCCATTTGCATCAATATGGAAAAAGGATATAAGACGTTCAAAGATGACATCAAACTAAGGAAATGAAGGAAATTCACATGGAACAAGGATGATTATAAGAAGGGTAGGGTGTCCACCATTGCAAAATGCTTTGACACCTCGAGACAGAAGCTCCCCATCAATCCACAAAATCCTGTAAATTAAATATCCAGTGAGCCATTATTTTCAGACGTTGACACTACAGAAAGCGAAAGTAAGCAGCCTCAGTACAAGCTACATTTCTTAGTGGAGATGAGACTGTTAGGCATGGATGGAAGGAACAACGGCAACAAAAAAACAAAAGGAAGAGGACGGGGAAAATCTATGGGACAAAGAGAAGAAAAAACAAGGAGGGGGAACTGTTTCAGACAGCGTGAACATGGACAAATCCAAAAGGAAAACCTGCTCTGGAATAAAAGACATTATAAAAACAGATATGAAGTTACCATGCATGTCCATAATGAACCTTCCATCCCACTCCTTCTCCTCAGATGAACTTAAAGTACTCAAATTGGGTCTCAAGTTTTTTCCAACATCCCCTGTAGAGACTCGCATTGACTTTGACAAATATATGCTCAAAGTCAGACTCAAGAAATTCTTTGCTATAAATCCATCCAAGCCCAGTTTGAAGGAACCACTGCACGGGTACACTCCCGTGCCTATAGAGGATATGTCAACACTTCGAGATCTCATACATCTAGAAACTGAATGGTCAGAGAATGGAGATATCAGTGATCCAGATTGGCACTTAATGAATATTCAAACTGATTGGGCAGGGAAAAGTGAACTGAAATTGAAATCAAGATTCAATCCCATTTTTAATCCAGGTGGACACATTGAAGCTTTTTCAAGATCCAGTAATCAGTGACTTGAAAAAAAAAATCAGAAGGAAAAGGGTTTTGACCAAGAATAATCTGACTTATCATGAACAAAGTATTCTCACATATTTGCGTACACTTGGTGACAGTATCATTAAAACATCAGACAAAGGGACAAATATAGTCATAACGAATCGGCAAGACTATATAAAAGATGGTGATAGATAATTAACGGATAAAGCTTGCTATGCAAAACAGGATGGAGATCCTATGGAAGCCATGATCATCAAACTATTCAAGCTTTTATCAACATGGAAAGAGAGAGGCTTGCTTAATGACAAAATGTGCACATTTCTACATCCTAAATTCCCAGTAATACCGATGGTCTATTTTTTACCCAAAGTGCACAAATGTATGTTAAGACCTCCATGGAGACCAAGTGTGACACTCTGTGGTGCTTTATTTGAAAACACTTCTAAACTGGTAGATGAAACTTTGGTGTCCTTTGTGACTACTTTACCTTCATATCTTAGAGACAACAAAGATTTCTTAAATAAAATAGAAGGCATACCATGGGAATCTACTTATTTGTTAACTATATTGGATGTAGTGTCTCTCTACACATCTATCAAGCACACCGATAGCCTTAAAGCATGTGAGTACTTTCTTCATACTAGACCTATGAATATTCTTCAAAATGGGAAGATGATATTGGAAATGATCAACCTATGCCTTACAAATAACCATTTTTTGTTTAACAAAGACATTTACACCCACCTTCAGGGAACAGCCATGGGCACTACTTTTGCTCCCTCGTATGCAAATCTAGCCATGTCTGGTGGGACAGTGTGTGGTATGGCACCCAGCCAATAGTTACTACACAGCCAAAATTGCACTCTGGCTGCGATAAATTGACATTTTATTTATTATCTGGGATTGGACAAGCACAGAAAGGTTGGACTTTGTGAAGATACTTATTGACAATCAGCTTAATCTTAAGTTCACCGAGAGCCACATCAAGACTGCTATCGTTTATTTAGATATTCTAGTTATGGTGGCACAAGGACAATTGGTTACTGAAATTTACAGAAAGCCCACCAGTTACAACATACCCTTGCATGCGATGAGAAATCATCCCACAGCCCTCAGGTGGAGCTTACCTTATAAAGAGTGCATCCGCATATGGAGAAACTGATCTAAAATGTAAACTTTTGATATTGAATGTGCCCGCATGGATTTGAGGATTCAACAACATGAGTATCCCAAGAAGGTATTAGAAAGAGCTTACATTAAAGCACGAGATAAAGATTGTACCTCCCTGTTGGTGTCCAATTTGGTGACTCAAGCAGATCCAAAAAAGTAGTGCTGCACACCTAATTTTGACATTTGGCAAAGGCTCACAGAATATTCGACAGATAATGCAGAAACATTGGCATGTTCTGAAATTGGATGAACATCTGGTTAAAATACTGGGTGAAAAAATTAATATTACATTTCGACGATCCACCTCACTCATAGATAACCCTGTGTGTAGTTTTATGAGCCCCATGGTAAACCCTCATGGTCAATGTTGGCTGAATAGTAAAACAGAGGGTTTCCATAAATGTATGAACTGTATATTTGCTATTAACACTGTGAATTATCAGCATCCCATCTTGGCCAAAGATATTGCAATAAGGTCACGTATTACATGCAATACTAGTACCTGGTATATGTTCTTACTTGCCCAAATGGCAAATGGTATGTTGGAAGCACTATAGGCAAATTAAAACTCAGAGTGCTCCAACATATACGAGCAATTAAGAATGTTGACTCGACATATCCCATGGCACTTCATTTCCAAAAAGCACATGGAGCTAAACTGGATGGTTTTGCTTACTTTGGTATTCACTCAGTCTTGAAACCACCTAGAGGAGGAAATTGTGAGCTCCCTCTAAGGCAATTAGAGACAAAGTGCATTTTGGATCTGGAAACAAAGAGACTCAGAGGACACAACCTAAATGAGGAACTATATACCATCTTGGGCACCTATGACTACATTGATTTGCCACTTGGTTGACTTTTATATCACAATTGAGGAGCTGGTTAATGTATAAGGACTTCTGTTCTCTCATAAGTCATATTAGCTGAATGAAGACATCTACAGAATATGTTTTTATATATTTTATTCTTCCAAAAAGGCCCCCCTAAGCAACACTGATGGTTTCTATTATAAGAATGAATTATTTTAAGAATATTTTGTAAATATTGTTGCTTTTCTTGTGAATTTTGATGGTTAAAAATCTAGGACGATTTTAAGATTTGATTTGATTAGATGTACTAGCCCGAATGTAACCTCACTTCATATGTACTTTTTAGCTTTTTTGTTCAGTTGAGGGTGTGCAATTACTTATAAGCTACGTGAACTCACTTCTATGGGGATGCACATGGCACTTTATACAGGCAATTTTGCACGCACTTAGCACTTTATGATAATAGCAGTTTGCACATATTTGCACTATTCACTTTATCTTTATTGTTGTTATGTGTAATGTTGTACATCTCCATTGGCAGCTACTTTGCATACTTGCATACTTGCACAAGGTCATCCAATGAGTCCCTGTCAGCTCAGTATACATATAGATAGGACATTAGTTAAAGTGTTTGTTTGGCTCGACTTACAATACTGAATCACATTTAACTGTGGGGAAACTGCCACATGGGGTACATTTTGGGAGATTGTTGACAATATCCAATTATCTGTTCTTTCCCGGTTTATTAAACCCCAAAATTATATTTGTATACATAAGGTGAGATCTACTTAAGCCTGCGTTTTTCGAATTGATGCTCTGCCACTTGAGCAGAACAAGTAGACACACCCTCACCATGACGAAGGGTTCAAATAAATTTGCCATTATTTATTTACTTGGCAACAGTTACATATAAACCAGTATTTTGACTAATTACACACATTATACTTTCAACCATCTCCCAGTATCCTGTTGTAGAAACATGACAGCATTCCCAAAAAGTGATTTTAGTATGTGAAACATGCAAGAGCACAATACATTACAACAGCTATCTTTTAAGATATTCTAAGATGTCTGACCACACAGCAATAAATTGTTCTACATTCAGGCAGAGATACTCTCTTGTTGCCAGTGACCATAGAGATGTTTGAAGTATTTTTGTCCATCAACTGTGTTGAATCCCTTAACGTGATCAAGCGGTGTGTGAACTGCGAAACACGTCATTTTACCAGTCAATTTCTTTTTTCCAAAGCAAATTATAATAAAGGAAATTGCAATGCCTGGACTATTGTGGGGATTATTGCTCTGCGATTGGATTCTTTGAGGTTGCTCTTAGGAGTGCATTCCGTTTGCAGTACTGCGGTATGAAGGCTTTTCGAATATATATATATATATTAATATTCCTCTCCTCATGATGAATCAGTGAAGCTTACTTTCGTTTCAGCACCTTATTGCATGGGCGTTTTATAATTATTTGCCCTTTTCAGAAAATGTATAATAGTTATGGACATGAATTGTAATCTCCGGATACCTAATTTTAATACCCAACAGCCTGCCAATTCTTAAATTTAGGACGTTTTTGGGTCAGCCAGAAACAGATTTCAAGTGATAGCATGATTTCCAAAATGTGCATCTGGATCACATTTACATCAAAATAACCAGCTCATTGCTAGCTTACTACTGACATATGAACGGACTCTGTGTGCCCTTCGGTTCGAGAGTTATGGAGGAAAGTAACATGTACAATATAAATCTACAGGGACTTCATTAACATATATGATCTTTAGTTTAATTTCTTCAAAAACAGTCCAGCTCGACCCTTCTGGTTTCTAGAAGCCTGGTGATGAATGCCAGGCTCTGCTCTCCAAGTCTGATGTTTACATAGTCTGCCATTTAATGTTCTCTCCATTAGGTGCTCTCTGGCCAGGGCTAATAGTTACTTTATTGCCATTGTAAATAAATGGTAGGCATGAGCCTCAAAGGGATCCTCTTTCTAGATCAGGAGGCTGTGGGATGTATTAACACACTCATCCAAGCCCTGCAACATCACCGTGCATTGCTGGCAGCGGAAACATCAGAATGGCCACTGGAAAGCATGCTGCTCGCTCAAAATCACCAGGAAATGCGAAGTGAAAACCTGAAAAATAGGCGGCCATCCACTTTTGCCTATATTGGTGAGCACAGGAGATCATTGGGCTACCCACAAAGCAGTCTGAAACCACTTGGAAATAGCAATGCTGATTGCAAAAGAAACAGAGCTAGCTTCCAAAAAAAATCTTTTCTTGATTGTCAAAAATTGCTAAAATCATGGTTCACAAAATCAACCAAAAAGATCCAACCTCTTAATTGGGTGTTCCACATTACTCTGCTGCAAGAATCCACATCAATACAATGTCAGCAAGAATCATATGCTATCAAGCAAAATCCTATTTTAAAGATACTGATGAAAAGACAGCTGTCAAAAATGGGTGCAATACCGGTACTCACCACTACCAGAAGCTGGCGTTTTAAACCATTTCTTTGTAAAAGTTGAACAGGGAACCCCAAACTATGCCAAAGAAAGACTTGCTGAGGGGTGGAGACAATGTAAAACTATATTCTGAAATGACTTGAAGGAAGCAATTGTTTAATGTATGTATTAAAAATATGGGTTATATTGTAAGAAGAGACAATTTGTAGACATTACTTGCAGAGTTAAAAAGTATTCCCACACTGGGATCAAACAGATTCCACACCTTTTCCCTGGACAAAAGAAGCTTCCTTCTGTCCTTTGCCAAGAGATTGACAAACTGGTGTGAACAGGAACTAGCCAAGGCACCCTGGCATGTTGCTCTCAGTCAAGACAATGGATTCTTTGGGATGAAAAGAATATGTTGATTTGGGTGTGACTTGTCAACAACTGCTCTGGGAGAAACTGGACATGTGACCTCTGAGTCAAGCCAGCTCTAGGGGCGGACCAGACTGAGCTGTGAATTGAATTGACCAAGCTGACAAAAATATGAAACTTTGGGATTCTTAAAATGACAAATCCACTCACAGTTCAAGACTAAGCTGGATGCTGTGTGTGATGTTCTGAGACCAAACCCCGTAATTTATGAATATTGTAGCTGCAGTGTTGTAGCTATGAACATAAGAACTTACAGTAATATGCCCAGAGAGGAGCTGCATGCATGTATCAAATTTGGTGCAGAACCAATATTGGGAAACCCACCAAAAACGCAAATAAGTTGTCATTTCTGAACTAAAGCTCTTAGGAAGATCAGAGTTGGACAAGAATGTACCTTAATCAATATGTGATGTGTATATGTATTATGAACAAGTTGTGCACCTTGGAAATATGTTTGTTATGAAAAATTGATTTTCTACGTAAAAGCAGAGGGGATGGGTGTCAGCTAAGCCATAAACACAGCATCATGATGACACCTCATGACACGCTGATCCTTTCTCCAGTCAGAACCCAGAAAATTCTCTGACCTATCAAATCCTTAGGGGGTTGGGCATAGAGAATCAGCCTACCCACCCCCTTTGGAAACACATAAATAGGAACTGCTGAGACCCAGATAGACACTAATTTTTTCCACTACTCACCGATTCCTGCGAAGCACTCTGCCGGACCAGATCCAGACAATATCCAGATAGAGACTCCAGATCTAGGTCCAGAGACCAGAACTTAGAATCCAGACACTAGAACCAAGCTCTAGAACCCTGAAGCAAAGGCCTAATTCACAAGCTGAATCCTTCTCAGCAGGCCTTCAGAATCTTTTGCAACCTGACTCTCACCTTTAACAGCCGGGCTGAGCTGTTCTATTCTAGCTAAGAACCCTGTGCTAGAACCCAGACCCGGACCCAGAAAGCAGTGCTGTAATCCAAGACCCGTCAGATCCAGTTCAAGAGGCCGCAGACCGCCGTGCAGTGCTGAACGCAGAACTCAGAGGGCCTCAGACCTGTCCGGTGGTGAGAGTGAAGAGTGAAGCCAAACCCCTTGACCAGATCTTTGACGAGGCCCATTCCATTCCAAAGCCTAGGAGTGAGTATCTAGTCTATAACTGTCCATAACCAATCTCTTAGTTTAAAGTAATCCTCTTCCATCCATTTCAACCTGTCCAGAACTGCATTATAGAATCTTGTGTCCATCCTGTTGTTGGTAAATCTCTAAGGTGCATCTGCCATTTCTGAAATCTTGACTTTATTTCTGCAAAATCTACCTTCACAAAAACCTCCATAACTTTTGAACCGCACGTCCTAGCAGCGGAATTTAAAAGCTAAGATCCTAAGCTTTCCAACAAACCCAAAATGACATTCCGAGTCACTATAGTTTTTCCGTAATTGCAATTTACGCACGCAGAAAAATTGCAGCGAATTGCAATTTGGCTCAATTTGATAATCATTCATGAATCATTGCTAGTGTTGACCTAAACCAAACTCAAGTAACTATCACTCATCCTGAATCTCTTTTAGTGAATTAAAATCAATTTAGCAGATTTTCCCATCCATTGCAATCACTTTCAAAAGCGTTTTGACCTGTGTTTTAAAATCATGCCTGTTTTCTGTAAGCTTGCTGGGGGAAATGGAATTGAACTGCATTCGTGATTGCATTCCTGAAACCTGTGTGCCCTCATTTCCACCTATTCATATTGCATAGGGGGGGAGTGAGCAGTCACAGGGGAAAAGAGACCATTTTATCTTTTGATTGAAATCATATCAAGTCTATTTCTGTGTTGCATTCTTTCCCATTATTGCATTTCCTTGAATCACATAAAGTATTCTCTGCTACAGTATCCTTCATATCCATACTCCATAAGTGATTAAAGAGATTGTTACTTTTGTAATATTATCCATTGTTGATTACTGTCCATATTCATAAGTGTGCTATTCAGATATTATTTTGTTAATAAAAGTGTGATATATATATATTGTTTAATTATTCAAATAAACCTTTTAATTTGCAAAACAAACCCACTTCTTGGATCAGTGAGGTCGGGGAGATGCAAAGAGAGGGGCGTTATAGAAGGGTTCATCATCCAGATTCAAAGAACTTTGGACATAAAAATATATAAATAAGGGCTTCCATTGGGCATCCCCTACTAAACATTGACTTATTTCAATTATAAGATCAATGAATAATAATTTTGTTTATTTATGCATGCCACCTACTTTGTGGCAGAAAACACCGGTTTAATTACCGAAACACACTTTTCAGTAGGATGTACCTTTTAAACACACTTTTTCTGAATTTACTTTTGTCTCACAAACATGGAACATAGGCGGTCAAAACTCTTTTCCCATGAACCCAGTTGTATGTTGAATTTCAATAATAATAATGTGGCACAATTTTTGTGTTTTATGTATGTTTTATGAAACTAGTTCACCCTCAAGGCTTGCTATATGGAGTTCCCTCATGCTTAAAATGCTGGCAGTTGAAATTACAGATTTGCAAAAATACATGTGGCAAATATTAATTCACCAAAATTTTGCTTAGAAATAAACACAGAATTGATTTTAAAACAAGACATGCATCACACGTTAAGTGTTGGATAAATGAGGTCTCGCTTTTGAAAAGCACTTCTTCCCCCAGCCTCTAAAACTGAAGCATCCATGACATGCAGCATCCTTCTGTTCAAAGGCCAGGTCTAGGAAGTAGGGACAGTGGAGACATTTCGATATTTTCAGACCCACCCTCACTTAAAGGCCCGTGTTGGTTAAGTTGGGCAGTAAAAATGGGGATGATTCTGAATTTTATTTTTCAGACCACTACTCCCTTACTTAAAGGCCTGTGTTGGGGAAGTTGAACAGTTGTGAATTTTCGTTTGTGAGGCCAAGGGCACCCCTTTGTTAAATACAATGCTGAAAGATTGATGACAATAGAGAGGTGGTTGGTGGTTTGGGAATGGTGATGGTGATGAGTGGATGGTTTGGGGATGGTGACAATTATCAATGTTGTTTTGATGTCAAGTATATCTTTTGTTTAAAACAAGTTTTGGTATGGGTTCAGTTGGGCATTGCGTTTTAGAAATGGAAAGTCAGGGGTGAACAGAAAAATCAACGCACCCCAATTACTTTAAATTACTATCTTGTATCTTACTGCTAGGAGAGAGGGTGAAAGTTTTGAATTCTTCCAAACTACCCCCTGCAACAATCTATTTGGGAGTTAATTAAATTAATATACTGTCAAATATGCTAAGGGTCTACACAATGTTATCCCCCACCCACTAATGGAAGAGAACCCACTAATGAAAGGGAATGGGTTACTTAAATAGATCACCATGCTGACATTTTGTTGGACAATCTACTTAGTGTTGGAAATCTCTGGGTTAGGCACTCATGGAGACTGGGCCGGGCTTCTCTCTTTGGGAAAAACAGGATTCTGGACAGCACTTCAGTCAAGAGGATTCCACAGCAAATCTCTCTCCATGTCTCCAGGGAATAATCGCAGCCTTGTTTTTCTAGTCTCCCCAGCAGTAGAAATCTCCAGCCCTCTTCCAATACTTCAGAGATGAAATTTCAGCAAATCTCCTTTGGTGATTTTTGACAGCTGTCCCCTGGTAATTGTTAGCAGCACTCCCCTTTTCCATTGTGCAAGACCTTTTTACTTATAAACTCCTCCCATGGAAAGTGAACATTAGGCGGTGCTGACTTATGATCTTGCAACCAGGAATGGACATTTACATTTTGCTCCACCCCCAAATCCAGCCTCTATCTAAAGATTGGTTCAGGAGTCTAGAACAGAAATATTACAACTCCCCTTTGAGATTCACATTTATTTAGCATGTCAACATTTTGCCAAAATGTACCAACATGGCCAATGTTTGTAATTTACCCATACATGCCTTAGCACTGCATCTACTTTTTTTGTTTTGGAGCCAGATTCTGCGCTCCGGATTGATCGAGGCTATCAAGCACTGTGAAGCGCCAGTTCCAAGTTGCTCAGATGGACCAGCCATGTATGCAGACGGGAGAGTTCTCTTTATCGGAGGGTAGGGGGAACACCCAGCTGTAGTCCACTGCTGCCAATAACTGGATTGTTAAATGAGTTTCACTCTTTTCGGTCATCCGTATGAGAAATTGCAATTAACCCGTGTATGGTAGGGTTAACTGCTGTAAGAGCAAACATTGTTTCATGAGAGCAGATCACCACCATCCAGACAACCTGTTGCACACGCGAGATGTCGTCACAAGTTGATAAAGCAAGTGCTCGTAGAGAACAAGCTGCTTCTCTATTTTGTGAAAAGCAAACAATTACTGCTGCCAGTAAACCAAGGGGACAATCATTGGAAATTCAACCTAACAATGAAATAAGACTTTTGAGAGAATTAGAAAAGTTACAACGGCGCAAGATCAGCAAGTGGTGGGAAGAATACTCATTACAGAATTACATTGATGTTGGAAGAATTCCTAGAAGTTTACGTATTCTCACCACACCAACATTTGAAGAACAAGATCCTGCTATGTTGCAAGAATGGGGCAAATCCGGCAACACATGCTCCGTAACCTTTCTAAACATCTTAATTAAATATGCAAGGACAGATGGACATAAGATGCTGTCCAGGATACAAGAAATTGAGGAACAATTGCAAACCACAAATCCCAGTGAAGAAGGCAAATCCATTTGCATCAATATGGAAAAAGGATATAAGACGTTCAAAGATGACATCAAACTAAGGAAATGAAGGAAATTCACATGGAACAAGGATGATTATAAGAAGGGTAGGGTGTCCACCATTGCAAAATGCTTTGACACCTGGAGACAGAAGCTCCCCATCAATCCACAAAATCCTGTAAATTAAATATCCAGTGAGCCATTATTTTCAGACGTTGACACTACAGAAAGCGAAAGTAAGCAGCCTCAGTACAAGCTACATTTCTTAGTGGAGATGAGACTGTTAGGCATGGATGGAAGGAACAACGGCAACAAAAAAACAAAAGGAAGAGGACGGGGAAAATCTATGGGACAAAGAGAAGAAAAAACAAGGAGGGGGAACTGTTTCAGACAGCGTGAACATGGACAAATCCAAAAGGAAAACCTGCTCTGGAATAAAAGACATTATAAAAACAGATATGAAGTTACCATGCATGTCCATAATGAACCTTCCATCCCACTCCTTCTCCTCAGATGAACTTAAAGTACTCAAATTGGGTCTCAAGTTTTTTCCAACATCCCCTGTAGAGACTCGCATTGACTTTGACAAATATATGCTCAAAGTCAGACTCAAGAAATTCTTTGCTATAAATCCATCCAAGCCCAGTTTGAAGGAACCACTGCACGGGTACACTCCCGTGCCTATAGAGGATATGTCAACACTTCGAGATCTCATACATCTAGAAACTGAATGGTCAGAGAATGGAGATATCAGTGATCCAGATTGGCACTTAATGAATATTCAAACTGATTGGGCAGGGAAAAGTGAACTGAAATTGAAATCAAGATTCAATCCCATTTTTAATCCTGGTGGACACATTGAAGCTTTTTCAAGATCCAGTAATCAGTGACTTGAAAAAAAAAATCAGAAGGAAAAGGGTTTTGACCAAGAATAATCTGACTTATCATGAACAAAGTATTCTCACATATTTGCGTACACTTGGTGACAGTATCATTAAAACATCAGACAAAGGGACAAATATAGTCATAACGAATCGGCAAGACTATATAAAAGATGGTGATAGATAATTAACGGATAAAGCTTGCTATGCAAAACAGGATGGAGATCCTATGGAAGCCATGATCATCAAACTATTCAAGCTTTTATCAACATGGAAAGAGAGAGGCTTGCTTAATGACAAAATGTGCACATTTCTACATCCTAAATTCCCAGTAATACCGATGGTCTATTTTTTACCCAAAGTGCACAAATGTATGTTAAGACCTCCATGGAGACCAAGTGTGACACTCTGTGGTGCTTTATTTGAAAACACTTCTAAACTGGTAGATGAAACTTTGGTGTCCTTTGTGACTACTTTACCTTCATATCTTAGAGACAACAAAGATTTCTTAAATAAAATAGAAGGCATACCATGGGAATCTACTTATTTGTTAACTATATTGGATGTAGTGTCTCTCTACACATCTATCAAGCACACCGATAGCCTTAAAGCATGTGAGTACTTTCTTCATACTAGACCTATGAATATTCTTCAAAATGGGAAGATGATATTGGAAATGATCAACCTATGCCTTACAAATAACCATTTTTTGTTTAACAAAGACATTTACACCCACCTTCAGGGAACAGCCATGGGCACTACTTTTGCTCCCTCGTATGCAAATCTAGCCATGTCTGGTGGGACAGTGTGTGGTATGGCACCCAGCCAATAGTTACTACACAGCCAAAATTGCACTCTGGCTGCGATAAATTGACATTTTATTTATTATCTGGGATTGGACAAGCACAGAAAGGTTGGACTTTGTGAAGATACTTATTGACAATCAGCTTAATCTTAAGTTCACCGAGAGCCACATCAAGACTGCTATCGTTTATTTAGATATTCTAGTTATGGTGGCACAAGGACAATTGGTTACTGAAATTTACAGAAAGCCCACCAGTTACAACATACCCTTGCATGCGATGAGAAATCATCCCACAGCCCTCAGGTGGAGCTTACCTTATAAAGAGTGCATCCGCATATGGAGAAACTGATCTAAAATGTAAACTTTTGATATTGAATGTGCCCGCATGGATTTGAGGATTCAACAACATGAGTATCCCAAGAAGGTATTAGAAAGAGCTTACATTAAAGCACGAGATAAAGATTGTACCTCCCTGTTGGTGTCCAATTTGGTGACTCAAGCAGATCCAAAAAAGTAGTGCTGCACACCTAATTTTGACATTTGGCAAAGGCTCACAGAATATTCGACAGATAATGCAGAAACATTGGCATGTTCTGAAATTGGATGAACATCTGGTTAAAATACTGGGTGAAAAAATTAATATTACATTTCGACGATCCACCTCACTCATAGATAACCCTGTGTGTAGTTTTATGAGCCCCATGGTAAACCCTCATGGTCAATGTTGGCTGAATAGTAAAACAGAGGGTTTCCATAAATGTATGAACTGTATATTTGCTATTAACACTGTGAATTATCAGCATCCCATCTTGGCCAAAGATATTGCAATAAGGTCACGTATTACATGCAATACTAGTACCTGGTATATGTTCTTACTTGCCCAAATGGCAAATGGTATGTTGGAAGCACTATAGGCAAATTAAAACTCAGAGTGCTCCAACATATACGAGCAATTAAGAATGTTGACTCGACATATCCCATGGCACTTCATTTCCAAAAAGCACATGGAGCTAAACTGGATGGTTTTGCTTACTTTGGTATTCACTCAGTCTTGAAACCACCTAGAGGAGGAAATTGTGAGCTCCCTCTAAGGCAATTAGAGACAAAGTGCATTTTGGATCTGGAAACAAAGAGACTCAGAGGACACAACCTAAATGAGGAACTATATACCATCTTGGGCACCTATGACTACATTGATTTGCCACTTGGTTGACTTTTATATCACAATTGAGGAGCTGGTTAATGTATAAGGACTTCTGTTCTCTCATAAGTCATATTAGCTGAATGAAGACATCTACAGAATATGTTTTTATATATTTTATTCTTCCAAAAAGGCCCCCCTAAGCAACACTGATGGTTTCTATTATAAGAATGAATTATTTTAAGAATATTTTGTAAATATTGTTGCTTTTCTTGTGAATTTTGATGGTTAAAAATCTAGGACGATTTTAAGATTTGATTTGATTAGATGTACTAGCCCGAATGTAACCTCACTTCATATGTACTTTTTAGCTTTTTTGTTCAGTTGAGGGTGTGCAATTACTTATAAGCTACATGAACTCACTTCTATGGGGATGCACATGGCACTTTATACAGGCAATTTTGCACGCACTTAGCACTTTATGATAATAGCAGTTTGCACATATTTGCACTATTCACTTTATCTTTATTGTTGTTATGTGTAATGTTGTACATCTCCATTGGCAGCTACTTTGCATACTTGCATACTTGCACAAGGTCATCCAATGAGTCCCTGTCAGCTCAGTATACATATAGATAGGACATTAGTTAAAGTGTTTGTTTGGCTCGACTTACAATACTGAATCACATTTAACTGTGGGGAAACTGCCACATGGGGTACATTTTGGGAGATTGTTGACAATATCCAATTATCTGTTCTTTCCCGGTTTATTAAACCCCAAAATTATATTTGTATACATAAGGTGAGATCTACTTAAGCCTGCGTTTTTCGAATTGATGCTCTGCCACTTGAGCAGAACAAGTAGACACACCCTCACCATGACGAAGGGTTCAAATAAATTTGCCATTATTTATTTACTTGGCAACAGTTACATATAAACCAGTATTTTGACTAATTACACACATTATACTTTCAACCATCTCCCAGTATCCTGTTGTAGAAACATGACAGCATTCCCAAAAAGTGATTTTAGTATGTGAAACATGCAAGAGCACAATACATTACAACAGCTATCTTTTAAGATATTCTAAGATGTCTGACCACACAGCAATAAATTGTTCTACATTCAGGCAGAGATACTCTCTTGTTGCCAGTGACCATAGAGATGTTTGAAGTATTTTTGTCCATCAACTGTGTTGAATCCCTTAACGTGATCAAGCGGTGTGTGAACTGCGAAACACGTCATTTTACCAGTCAATTTCTTTTTTCCAAAGCAAATTATAATAAAGGAAATTGCAATGCCTGGACTATTGTGGGGATTATTGCTCTGCGATTGGATTCTTTGAGGTTGCTCTTAGGAGTGCATTCCGTTTGCAGTACTGCGGTATGAAGGCTTTTCGAATATATATATATATATTAATATTCCTCTCCTCATGATGAATCAGTGAAGCTTACTTTCGTTTCAGCACCTTATTGCATGGGCGTTTTATAATTATTTGCCCTTTTCAGAAAATGTATAATAGTTATGGACATGAATTGTAATCTCCGGATACCTAATTTTAATACCCAACAGCCTGCCAATTCTTAAATTTAGGACGTTTTTGGGTCAGCCAGAAACAGATTTCAAGTGATAGCATGATTTCCAAAATGTGCATCTGGATCACATTTACATCAAAATAACCAGCTCATTGCTAGCTTACTACTGACATATGAACGGACTCTGTGTGCCCTTCGGTTCGAGAGTTATGGAGGAAAGTAACATGTACAATATAAATCTACAGGGACTTCATTAACATATATGATCTTTAGTTTAATTTCTTCAAAAACAGTCCAGCTCGACCCTTCTGGTTTCTAGAAGCCTGGTGATGAATGCCAGGCTCTGCTCTCCAAGTCTGATGTTTACATAGTCTGCCATTTAATGTTCTCTCCATTAGGTGCTCTCTGGCCAGGGCTAATAGTTACTTTATTGCCATTGTAAATAAATGGTAGGCATGAGCCTCAAAGGGATCCTCTTTCTAGATCAGGAGGCTGTGGGATGTATTAACACACTCATCCAAGCCCTGCAACATCACCGTGCATTGCTGGCAGCGGAAACATCAGAATGGCCACTGGAAAGCATGCTGCTCGCTCAAAATCACCAGGAAATGCGAAGTGAAAACCTGAAAAATAGGCGGCCATCCACTTTTGCCTATATTGGTGAGCACAGGAGATCATTGGGCTACCCACAAAGCAGTCTGAAACCACTTGGAAATAGCAATGCTGATTGCAAAAGAAACAGAGCTAGCTTCCAAAAAAAATCTTTTCTTGATTGTCAAAAATTGCTAAAATCATGGTTCACAAAATCAACCAAAAAGATCCAACCTCTTAATTGGGTGTTCCACATTACTCTGCTGCAAGAATCCACATCAATACAATGTCAGCAAGAATCATATGCTATCAAGCAAAATCCTATTTTAAAGATACTGATGAAAAGACAGCTGTCAAAAATGGGTGCAATACCGGTACTCACCACTACCAGAAGCTGGCGTTTTAAACCATTTCTTTGTAAAAGTTGAACAGGGAACCCCAAACTATGCCAAAGAAAGACTTGCTGAGGGGTGGAGACAATGTAAAACTATATTCTGAAATGACTTGAAGGAAGCAATTGTTTAATGTATGTATTAAAAATATGGGTTATATTGTAAGAAGAGACAATTTGTAGACATTACTTGCAGAGTTAAAAAGTATTCCCACACTGGGATCAAACAGATTCCACACCTTTTCCCTGGACAAAAGAAGCTTCCTTCTGTCCTTTGCCAAGAGATTGACAAACTGGTGTGAACAGGAACTAGCCAAGGCACCCTGGCATGTTGCTCTCAGTCAAGACAATGGATTCTTTGGGATGAAAAGAATATGTTGATTTGGGTGTGACTTGTCAACAACTGCTCTGGGAGAAACTGGACATGTGACCTCTGAGTCAAGCCAGCTCTAGGGGCGGACCAGACTGAGCTGTGAATTGAATTGACCAAGCTGACAAAAATATGAAACTTTGGGATTCTTAAAATGACAAATCCACTCACAGTTCAAGACTAAGCTGGATGCTGTGTGTGATGTTCTGAGACCAAACCCCGTAATTTATGAATATTGTAGCTGCAGTGTTGTAGCTATGAACATAAGAACTTACAGTAATATGCCCAGAGAGGAGCTGCATGCATGTATCAAATTTGGTGCAGAACCAATATTGGGAAACCCACCAAAAACGCAAATAAGTTGTCATTTCTGAACTAAAGCTCTTAGGAAGATCAGAGTTGGACAAGAATGTACCTTAATCAATATGTGATGTGTATATGTATTATGAACAAGTTGTGCACCTTGGAAATATGTTTGTTATGAAAAATTGATTTTCTACGTAAAAGCAGAGGGGATGGGTGTCAGCTAAGCCATAAACACAGCATCATGATGACACCTCATGACACGCTGATCCTTTCTCCAGTCAGAACCCAGAAAATTCTCTGACCTATCAAATCCTTAGGGGGTTGGGCATAGAGAATCAGCCTACCCACCCCCTTTGGAAACACATAAATAGGAACTGCTGAGACCCAGATAGACACTAATTTTTTCCACTACTCACCGATTCCTGCGAAGCACTCTGCCGGACCAGATCCAGACAATATCCAGATAGAGACTCCAGATCTAGGTCCAGAGACCAGAACTTAGAATCCAGACACTAGAACCAAGCTCTAGAACCCTGAAGCAAAGGCCTAATTCACAAGCTGAATCCTTCTCAGCAGGCCTTCAGAATCTTTTGCAACCTGACTCTCACCTTTAACAGCCGGGCTGAGCTGTTCTATTCTAGCTAAGAACCCTGTGCTAGAACCCAGACCCGGACCCAGAAAGCAGTGCTGTAATCCAAGACCCGTCAGATCCAGTTCAAGAGGCCGCAGACCGCCGTGCAGTGCTGAACGCAGAACTCAGAGGGCCTCAGACCTGTCCGGTGGTGAGAGTGAAGCCAAACCCCTTGACCAGATCTTTGACGAGGCCCATTCCATTCCAAAGCCTAGGAGTGAGTATCTAGTCTATAACTGTCCATAACCAATCTCTTAGTTTAAAGTAATCCTCTTCCATCCATTTCAACCTGTCCAGAACTGCATTATAGAATCTTGTGTCCATCCTGTTGTTGGTAAATCTCTAAGGTGCATCTGCCATTTCTGAAATCTTGACTTTATTTCTGCAAAATCTACCTTCACAAAAACCTCCATAACTTTTGAACCGCACGTCCTAGCAGCGGAATTTAAAAGCTAAGATCCTAAGCTTTCCAACAAACCCAAAATGACATTCCGAGTCACTATAGTTTTTCCGTAATTGCAATTTACGCACGCAGAAAAATTGCAGCGAATTGCAATTTGGCTCAATTTCATTTTCTGTCAAAATAGCTGCTCCTTCTTCTCAATTGCTGGAATGCGTTTTCAATTTGATAATCATTCATGAATCATTGCTAGTGTTGACCTAAACCAAACTCAAGTAACTATCACTCATCCTGAATCTCTTTTAGTGAATTAAAATCAATTTAGCAGATTTTCCCATCCATTGCAATCACTTTCAAAAGCGTTTTGACCTGTGTTTTAAAATCATGCCTGTTTTCTGTAAGCTTGCTGGGGGAAATGGAATTGAACTGCATTCGTGATTGCATTCCTGAAACCTGTGTGCCCTCATTTCCACCTATTCATATTGCATAGGGGGGGAGTGAGCAGTCACAGGGGAAAAGAGACCATTTTATCTTTTGATTGAAATCATATCAAGTCTATTTCTGTGTTGCATTCTTTCCCATTATTGCATTTCCTTGAATCACATAAAGTATTCTCTGCTACAGTATCCTTCATATCCATACTCCATAAGTGATTAAAGAGATTGTTACTTTTGTAATATTATCCATTGTTGATTACTGTCCATATTCATAAGTGTGCTATTCAGATATTATTTTGTTAATAAAAGTGTGATATATATATATTGTTTAATTATTCAAATAAACCTTTTAATTTGCAAAACAAACCCACTTCTTGGATCAGTGAGGTCGGGGAGATGCAAAGAGAGGGGCGTTATAGAAGGGTTCATCATCCAGATTCAAAGAACTTTGGACATAAAAATATATAAATAAGGGCTTCCATTGGGCATCCCCTACTAAACATTGACTTATTTCAATTATAAGATCAATGAATAATAATTTTGTTTATTTATGCATGCCACCTTCTTTGTGGCAGAAAACACAGGTTTAATTACCGAAACACACTTTTCAGTAGGATGTACCTTTTAAACACACTTTTTCTGAATTTACTTTTGTCTCACAAACATGGAACATAGGCGGTCAAAACTCTTTTCCCATGAACCCAGTTGTATGTTGAATTTCAATAATAATAATGTGGCACAATTTTTGTGTTTTATGTATGTTTTATGAAACTAGTTCACCCTCAAGGCTTGCTATATGGAGTTCCCTCATGCTTAAAATGCTGGCAGTTGAAATTACAGATTTGCAAAAATACATGTGGCAAATATTAATTCACCAAAATTTTGCTTAGAAATAAACACAGAATTGATTTTAAAACAAGACATGCATCACACGTTAAGTGTTGGATAAATGAGGTCTCGCTTTTGAAAAGCACTTCTTCCCCCAGCCTCTAAAACTGAAGCATCCATGACATGCAGCATCCTTCTGTTCAAAGGCCAGGTCTAGGAAGTAGGGACAGTGGAGACATTTCGATATTTTCAGACCCACCCTCACTTAAAGGCCCGTGTTGGTTAAGTTGGGCAGTAAAAATGGGGATGATTCTGAATTTTATTTTTCAGACCACTACTCCCTTACTTAAAGGCCTGTGTTGGGGAAGTTGAACAGTTGTGAATTTTCGTTTGTGAGGCCAAGGGCACCCCTTTGTTAAATACAATGCTGAAAGATTGATGACAATAGAGAGGTGGTTGGTGGTTTGGGAATGGTGATGGTGATGAGTGGATGGTTTGGGGATGGTGACAATTATCAATGTTGTTTTGATGTCAAGTATATCTTTTGTTTAAAACAAGTTTTGGTATGGGTTCAGTTGGGCATTGCGTTTTAGAAATGGAAAGTCAGGGGTGAACAGAAAAATCAACGCACCCCAATTACTTTAAATTACTATCTTGTATCTTACTGCTAGGAGAGAGGGTGAAAGTTTTGAATTCTTCCAAACTACCCCCTGCAACAATCTATTTGGGAGTTAATTAAATTAATATACTGTCAAATATGCTAAGGGTCTACACAATGTTATCCCCCACCCACTAATGGAAGAGAACCCACTAATGAAAGGGAATGGGTTACTTAAATAGATCACCATGCTGACATTTTGTTGGACAATCTACTTAGTGTTGGAAATCTCTGGGTTAGGCACTCATGGAGACTGGGCCGGGCTTCTCTCTTTGGGAAAAACAGGATTCTGGACAGCACTTCAGTCAAGAGGATTCCACAGCAAATCTCTCTCCATGTCTCCAGGGAATAATCGCAGCCTTGTTTTTCTAGTCTCCCCAGCAGTAGAAATCTCCAGCCCTCTTCCAATACTTCAGAGATGAAATTTCAGCAAATCTCCTTTGGTGATTTTTGACAGCTGTCCCCTGGTAATTGTTAGCAGCACTCCCCTTTTCCATTGTGCAAGACCTTTTTACTTATAAACTCCTCCCATGGAAAGTGAACATTAGGCGGTGCTGACTTATGATCTTGCAACCAGGAATGGACATTTACATTTTGCTCCACCCCCAAATCCAGCCTCTATCTAAAGATTGGTTCAGGAGTCTAGAACAGAAATATTACAACTCCCCTTTGAGATTCACATTTATTTAGCATGTCAACATTTTGCCAAAATGTACCAACATGGCCAATGTTTGTAATTTACCCATACATGCCTTAGCACTGCATCTACTTTTTTTGTTTTGGAGCCAGATTCTGCGCTCCGGATTGATCGAGGCTATCAAGCACTGTGAAGCGCCAGTTCCAAGTTGCTCAGATGGACCAGCCATGTATGCAGACGGGAGAGTTCTCTTTATCGGAGGGTAGGGGGAACACCCAGCTGTAGTCCACTGCTGCCAATAACTGGATTCTTAAATGAGTTTCACTCTTTTCGGTCATCCGTATGAGAAATTGCAATTAACCCGTGTATGGTAGGGTTAACTGCTGTAAGAGCAAACATTGTTTCATGAGAGCAGATCACCACCATCCAGACAACCTGTTGCACACGCGAGATGTCGTCACAAGTTGATAAAGAAAGTGCTCGTAGAGAACAAGCTGCTTCTCTATTTTGTGAAAAGCAAACAATTACTGCTGCCAGTAAACCAAGGGGACAATCATTGGAAATTCAACCTAACAATGAAATAAGACTTTTGAGAGAATTAGAAAAGTTACAACGGCGCAAGATCAGCAAGTGGTGGGAAGAATACTCATTACAGAATTACATTGATGTTGGAAGAATTCCTAGAAGTTTACGTATTCTCACCACACCAACATTTGAAGAACAAGATCCTGCTATGTTGCAAGAATGGGGCAAATCCGGCAACACATGCTCCGTAGCCTTTCTAAACATCTTAATTAAATATGCAAGGACAGATGGACATAAGATGCTGTCCAGGCTACAAGAAATTGAGGAACAATTGCAAACCACAAATCCCAGTGAAGAAGGCAAATCCATTTGCATCAATATGGAAAAAGGATATAAGACGTTCAAAGATGACATCAAACTAAGGAAATGAAGGAAATTCACATGGAACAAGGATGATTATAAGAAGGGTAGGGTGTCCACCATTGCAAAATGCTTTGACACCTCGAGACAGAAGCTCCCCATCAATCCACAAAATCCTGTAAATTAAATATCCAGTGAGCCATCATTTTCAGACGTTGACACTACAGAAAGCGAAAGTAAGCAGCCTCAGTGAAAGCTACATTTCTTAGTGGAGATGAGACTGTTAGGCATGGATGGAAGGAACAACGGCAACAAAAAAACAAAAGGAAGAGGACGGGGAAAATCTATGGGACAAAGAGAAGAAAAAACAAGGAGGGGGAACTGTTTCAGACAGCGTGAACATGGACAAATCCAAAAGGAAAACCTGCTCTGGAATAAAAGACATTATAAAAACAGATATGAAGTTACCAGACATGTCCATAATGAACCTTCCATCCCACTCCTTCTCCTCAGATGAACTTAAAGTACTCAAATTGGGTCTCAAGTTTTTTCCAACATCCCCTGTAGAGACTCGCATTGACTTTGACAAATATATGCTCAAAGTCAGACTCAAGAAATTCTTTGCTATAAATCCATCCAAGCCCAGTTTGAAGGAACCACTGCACGGGTACACTCCCGTGCCTATAGAGGATATGTCAACACTTCGAGATCTCATACATCTAGAAACTGAATGGTCAGAGAATGGAGATATCAGTGATCCAGATTGGCACTTAATGAATATTCAAACTGATTGGGCAGGGAAAAGTGAACTGAAATTGAAATCAAGATTCAATCCCATTTTTAATCCAGGTGGACACATTGAAGCTTTTTCAAGATCCAGTAATCAGTGACTTGAATTGAAAAAAAAAATCAGAAGGAAAAGGGTTTTGACCAAGAATAATCTGACTTATCATGAACAAAGTATTCTCACATATTTGCGTACACTTGGTGACAGTATCATTAAACCATCAGACAAAGGGACAAATATAGTCATAACGAATCGGCAAGACTATATAAAAGATGGTGATAGATAATTAACGGATAAAGCTTGCTATGCAAAACAGGATGGAGATCCTATGGAAGCCATGATCATCAAACTATTCAAGCTTTTATCAACATGGAAAGAGAGAGGCTTGCTTAATGACAAAATGTGCACATTTCTACATCCTAAATTCCCAGTAATACCGATGGTCTATTTTTTACCCAAAGTGCACAAAAGTATGTTAAGACCTCCATGGAGACCAAGTGTGACACTCTGTGGTGCTTTATTTGAAAACACTTCTAAACTGGTAGATGAAACTTTGGTGTCCTTTGTGACTACTTTACCTTCATATCTTAGAGACAACAAAGATTTCTTAAATAAAATAGAAGGCATACCATGGGAATCTACTTATTTGTTAACTATATTGGATGTAGTGTCTCTCTACACATCTATCAAGCACACCGATAGCCTTAAAGCATGTGAGTACTTTCTTCATACTAGACCTATGAATATTCTTCAACATGGGAAGTTGATATTGGAAATGATCAACCTCTGCCTTACAAATAACCATTTTTTGTTTAACAAAGACATTTACACCCACCTTCAGGGAACAGCCATGGGCACTACTTTTGCTCCCTCGTATGCAAATCTAGCCATGTCTGGTGGGACAGTGTGTGGTATGGCACCCAGCCAATAGTTACTACACAGCCAAAATTGAAATCTGGCTGCGATAAATTGACATTTTATTTATTATCTGGGATTGGACAAGCACAGAAAGGTTGGACTTTGTGAAGATACTTATTGACAATCAGCTTAATCTTAAGTTCACCGAGAGCCACATCAAGACTGCTATCGTTTATTTAGATATTCTTGTTATGGTGGCACAAGGACAATTGGTTACTGAAATTTACAGAAAGCCCACCAGTTACAACATACCATTGCATGCGATGAGTAATCATCCCACAGCCCTCAGGTGGAGCTTACCTTATAAAGAGTGCATCCGCATATGGAGAAACTGCTCTAAAATGTAAACTTTTGATATTGAATGTGCCCGCATGGATTTGAGGATTCAACAACATGAGTATCCCAAGAAGGTATTAGAAAGAGCTTACATTAAAGCACGAGATAAAGATTGTACCTCCCTGTTGGTGTCCAATTTGGTGACTCAAGCAGATCCAAAAATGTAGTGCTGCACACCTAATTTTGACATTTGGCAAAGGCTCACAGAATATTCGACAGATAATGCAGAAACATTGGCATGTTCTGAAATTGGATGAACATCTGGTTAAAATACTGGGTGAAAAAATTAATATTACATTTCGACGATTCACCTCACTCATAGATAACCCTGTATGTAGTTTTATGAGGCCCATGGTAAACCCTCATGGAAAATGTTGGCTGAATAGTAAAACAGAGGGTTTCCATAAATGTATGAACTGTATATTTGCTATTAACACTATGAATTATCAGCATCCCATCTTTTCCAAAGATATTGCAATAAGGTCACGTATTACATGCAATACTAGTACGTGGTATACGTTCATACTTGCCCAAATGACAAATGGTATGTTGGAAGCACTATAGGCAAATTAAAACTCAGAGTGCTCCAACGTATACGAGCAATTAAGAATGTTGACTCGACATATCCCATGGCACTTCATTTCCAAAAAGCACATGGAGGTAAACTGGATGGTTTTGCTTACTTTGGTATTCACTCAGTCTTGAAACCACCTAGAGGAGGAAATTGTGAGCTCCCTCTGAGGCAATTAGAGACAAAGTGCATTTTGGATCTGGAAACAAAGAGACTCAGAGGACACAACCTAAATGAGGAACTATATACCATCTTGGGCACCTAAGACTACATTGATTTGCCACTTGGTTGACTTTTATATCACAATTGAGGAGCTGGTTAATGTATAAGGACTTCTGTTCTCTCATAAGTCATATTAGCTGAATGAAGACATCTACAGAATATGTTTTTATATATTTTATTCTTCCAAAAAGGCCCCCCTAAGCAACACTGATGGTTTCTATTATGAGAATGAATTATTTTAAGAATATTTTGTAAATATTGTTGCTTTTCTTGTGAATTTTGATGGTTAAAAATCTAGGACGATTTTAAGATTTGATTTGATTAGATGTACTAGCCCGAATGTAACCTCACTTCATATATACTTTTTAGCTTTTTTGTTCAGTTGAGGGTGTGCAATTACTTATAAGCTACATGAACTCACTTCTATGGGGATGCACATGGCACTTTATACAGGCAATTTTGCACGCACTTAGCACTTTATGATAATAGCAGTTTGCACATATTTGCACTATTCACTTTATCTTTATTGTTGTTATGTGTAATGTTGTACATCTCCATTGGCAGCTACTTTGCATACTTGCATACTTGCACAAGGTCATCCAATGAGTCCCTGTCAGCTCAGTATACATATAGATAGGACATTAGTTAAAGTGTTTGTTTGGCTCGACTTAGAATACTGAATCACATTTAACTGTGGGGAAACTGCCACATGGGGTACATTTTGGGAGATTGTTGACAATATCCAATTATCTGTTCTTTCCCGGTTTATTAAACCCCAAAATTATATTTGTATACATAAGGTGAGATCTACTTAAGCCTGCGTTTTTCGAATTGATGCTCTGCCACTTGAGCAGAACAAGTAGACACACCCTCACCATGACGAAGGGTTCAAATAAATTTGCCATTATTTATTTACTTGGCAACAGTTACATATAAACCAGTATTTTGACTAATTACACACATTATACTTTCAACCATCTCCCAGTATCCTGTTGTAGAAACATGACAGCATTCCCAAAAAGTGATTTTAGTATGTGAAACATGCAAGAGCACAATACATTACAACGGCTATCTTTTAAGATATTCTAAGATGTCTGACCACACAGCAATAAATTGTTCTGCATTCAGGCAGAGATACTCTCTTGTTGCCAGTGACCATAGAGATGTTTGAAGTATTTTTGTCCATCAACTGTGTTGAATCCCTTAACGTGATCAAGCGGTGTGTGAACTGCGAAACACGTCATTTTACCAGTCAATTTCTTTTTTCCAAAGCAAATTATAATAAAGGAAATTGCAATGCCTGGACTATTGTGGGGATTATTGCTCTGCGATTGGATTCTTTGAGGTTGCTCTTAGGAGTGCATTCCGTTTGCAGTACTGCGGTATGAAGGCTTTTCGAATATATATATATATATTAATATTCCTCTCCTCATGATGAATCAGTGAAGCTTACTTTCGTTTCCGCACCTTATTGCATGGGCATTTTATAATTATTTGCCCTTTTCAGAAAATGTATAATAGTTATGGACATGAAATGTAATCTCCGGATACCTAATTTTAATACCCAACAGCCTGCCAATTCTTAAATTTAGGACGTTTTTGGGTCAGCCAGAAACAGATTTCAAGTGATAGCATGATTTCCAAAATTTGCATCTGGATCACATTTACATCAAAATAACCAGCTCATTGCTAGCTTACTACTGACATATGAACGGACTCTGTGTGCCCTTCGGTTCGAGAGTTATGGAGGAAAGTAACATGTACAATATAAATCTACAGGGACTTCATTAACATATATGATCTTTAGTTTCATTTCTTCAAAAACAGTCCAGCTCGACCCTTCTGGTTTCTAGAAGCCAGGTGATGAATGCCAGGCTCTGCTCTCCAAGTCTGATGTTTACATAGTCTGCCATTTAATGTTCTCTCCATTAGGTGCTCTCTGGCCAGGGCTAATAGTTACTTTATTGCCATTGTAAATAAATGGTAGGCATGAGCCTCAAAGGGATCCTCTTTCTAGATCAGGAGGCTGTGGGATGTATTAACACACTCATCCAAGCCCTGCAACATCACCGTGCATTGCTGGCAGCGGAAACATCAGAATGGCCACTGGAAAGCATGCTGCTCGCTCAAAATCACCAGGAAATGCGAAGTGAAAACCTGAAAAATAGGCAGCCATCCACTTTTGCCTATATTGGTGAGCACAGGAGATCATTGGGCTACCCACAAAGCAGTCTGAAACCACTTGGAAATAGCAATGCTGATTGCAAAAGAAACAGAGCTAGCTTCCAAAAAAAATCTTTTCTTGATTGTCAAAAATTGCTAAAATCATGGCTCACAAAATCACCTAAAAGATCCAACCTCTTAATTGGGTGTTCCACATTACTCTGCTGCAAGAATCCACATCAATACAATGTCAGCAAGAATCATATGCTATCAAGCAAAATCCTATTTTAAAGATACTGATGAAAAGACAGCTGTCAAAAATGGGTGCAATACCGGTACTCACCACTACCAGAAGCTGGCGTTTTAAACCATTTCTTTGTAAAAGTTGAACAGGGAACCCCAAACTATGCCAAAGAAAGACTTGCTGAGGGGTGGAGACAATGTAAAACTATATTCTGAAATGACTTGAAGGAAGCAATTGTTTAATGTATGTATTAAAAATATGGGTTATATTGTAAGAAGAGACAATTTGTAGACATTACTTGCAGAGTTAAAAAGTGTTCCCACACCGGGATCAAACAGATTCCACACCTTTTCCCTGGACAAAAGAAGCTTCCTTCTGTCCTTTGCCAAGAGATTGACAAACTGGTGTGAACAGGAACTAGCCAAGGCACCCTGGCATGTTGCTCTCAGTCAAGACAATGGATTCTTTGGGATGAAAAGAATATGTTGATTTGGGTGTGACTTGTCAACAACTGCTCTGGGAGAAACTGGACATGTGACCTCTGAGTCAAGCCAGCTCTAGGGGCGGACCAGACTGAGCTGTGAATTGAATTGACCAAGCTGACAAAAATATGAAACTTTGGGATTCTTAAAATGACAAATCCACTCACAGTTCAAGACTAAGCTGGATGCTGTGTGTGATGTTCTGAGACCAAACCCCGTAATTTATGAATATTGTAGCTGCAGTGTTGTAGCTATGAACATAAGAACTTACAGTAATATGCCCAGAGAGGAGCTGCATGCATGTATCAAATTTGGTGCAGAACCAATATTGGGAAACCCACCAAAAACGCAAATAAGTTGTCATTTCTGAACTAAAGCTCTTAGGAAGATCAGAGTTGGACAAGAATGTACCTTAATCAATATGTGATGTGTATATGTATTATGAACAGGTTGTGCACCTTGGAAATATGTTTGTTATGAAAAATTGATTTTCTACGTAAAAGCAGAGGGGATGGGTGTCAGCTAAGCCATAAACACAGCATCATGATGACACCTCATGACACGCTGATCCTTTCTCCAGTCAGAACCCAGAAAATTCTCTGACCTATCAAATCCTTAGGGGGTTGGGCATAGAGAATCAGTCTACCCACCCCCTTTGGAAACACATAAATAGGAACTGCTGAGACCCAGATAGACACTAATTTTTTCCACTACTCACCGATTCCTGCGAAGCACTCTGCCGGACCAGATCCAGACAATATCCAGATAGAGACTCCAGATCTAGGTCCAGAGACCAGAACTTAGAATCCAGACACTAGAACCAAGCTCTAGAACCCTGAAGCAAAGGCCTAATTCACAAGCTGAATCCTTCTCAGCAGGCCTTCAGAATCTTTTGCAACCTGACTCTCACCTTTAACAGCCGGGCTGAGCTGTTCTATTCTAGCTAAGAACCCTGTGCTAGAACCCAGACCCGGAACCAGAAAGCAGTGCTGTAATCCAAGACCCGTCAGATCCAGTTCAAGAGGCCGCAGACCGCCGTGCAGTGCTGAACGCAGAACTCAGAGGGCCTCAGACCTGTCCGGTGGTGAGAGTGAAGCCAAATCCCTTGACCAGATCTTTGACGAGGCCCATTCCATTCCAAAGCCTAGGAGTGAGTATCTAGTCTATAACTGTCCATAACCAATCTCTTAGTTTAAAGTAATCCTCTTCCATCCATTTCAACCTGTCCAGAACTGCATTATAGAATCTTGTGTCCATCCTGTTGTTGGTAAATCTCTAAGGTGCATCTGCCATTTCTGAAATCTTGACTTTATTTCTGCAAAATCTACCTTCACAAAAACCTCCATAACTTTTGAACCGCACGTCCTAGCAGCGGAATTTAAAAGCTAAGATCCTAAGCTTTCCAACAAACCCAAAATGACATTCCGAGTCACTATAGTTTTTCCGTAATTGCAATTTACGCACGCAGAAAAATTGCAGCGAATTGCAATTTGGCTCAATTTCATTTTCTGTCAAAATAGCTGCTCCTTCTTCTCAATTGCTGGAATGCGTTTTCAATTTGATAATCATTCATGAATCATTGCTAGTGTTGACCTGAACCAAACTCAAGTAACTATCACTCATCCTGAATCTCTTTTAGTGAATTAAAATCAATTTAGCAGATTTTCCCATCCATTGCAATCACTTTCAAAAGCGTTTTGACCTGTGTTTTAAAATCATGCCTGTTTTCTGTAAGCTTGCTGGGGGAAATGGAATTGAACTGCATTCGTGATTGCATTCCTGAAACCTGTGTGCCCTCATTTCCACCTATTCATATTGCATAGGGGGGGGAGTGAGCAGTCACAGGGGAAAAGAGACCATTTTATCTTTTGATTGAAATCATATCAAGTCTATTTCTGTGTTGCATTCTTTCCCATTATTGCATTTCCTTGAATCACATAAAGTATTCTCTGCTACAGTATCCTTCATATCCATACTCCATAAGTGATTAAAGAGATTGTTACTTTTGTAATATTATCCATTGTTGATTACTGTCCATATTCATAAGTGTGCTATTCAGATATTATTTTGTTAATAAAAGTGTGATATATATATATTGTTTAATTATTCAAATAAACCTTTTAATTTGCAAAACAAACCCACTTCTTGGATCAGTGAGGTCGGGGAGATGCAAAGAGAGGGGCGTTATATAAGGGTTCATCATCCAGATTCAAAGAACTTTGGACATAAAAATATATAAATAAGGGCTTCCATTGGGCATCCCCTACTAAACATTGACTTATTTCAATTATAAGCTCAATGAATAATAATTTTGTTTATTTATGCATGCCACCTTCTTTGTGGCAGAAAACACAGGTTTAATTACCGAAACACACTTTTCAGTAGGATGTACCTTTTAAACACACTTTTTCTGAATTTACTTTTGTCTCACAAACATGGAACATAGGCGGTCAAAACTCTTTTCCCATGAACCCAGTTGTATGTTGAATTTCAATAATAATAATGTGGCACAATTTTTGTGTTTTATGTATGTTTTATGAAACTAGTTCACCCTTAAGGCCTGCTATATGGAGTTCCCTCATGCTTAAAATGCTGGCAGTTGAAATTACAGATTTGCAAAAATACATGTGGCAAATATTAATTCACCAAAATTTTGCTTAGAAATAAACACAGAATTGATTTTAAAACAAGACATGCATCACACGTTAAGTGTTGGATAAATGAGGTCTCGCTTTTGAAAAGCACTTCTTCCCCCAGCCTCTAAAACTGAAGCATCCATGACATGCAGCATCCTTCTGTTCAAAGGCCAGGTCTAGGAAGTAGGGACAGTGGAGACATTTCGATATTTTCAGACCCACCCTCACTTAAAGGCCCATGTTGGTTAAGTTGGGCAGTAAAAATGGGGATGATTCTGAATTTTATTTTTCAGACCACTACTCCCTTACTTAAAGGCCTGTGTTGGGGAAGTTGAACAGTTGTGAATTTTCGATTGTGAGGCCAAGGGCACCCCTTTGTTAAATAAAATGCTGAAAGATTGATGACAATAGAGAGGTGGTTGGTGGTTTGAGAATGGTGATGGTGATGAGTGGATGGTTTGGGGATGGTGACAATTATCAATGTTGTTTTGATGTCAAGTATATCTTTTGTTTAAAACAAGTTTTGGTATGGGTTCAGTTGGGCATTGCGTTTTAGAAATGGAAAGTCAGGGGTGAACAGAAAAATCAACGCACCCCAATTACTTTAAATTACTATCTTGTATCTTACTGCTAGGAGAGAGGGTGAAAGTTTTGAATTCTTCCAAATTACCCCCTGCAACAATCTATTTGGGAGTTAATTAAATTAATATACTGTCAAATATGCTAAGGGTCTACACAATGTTATCCCCCACCCACTAATGGAAGAGAACCCACTAATGAAAGGGAATGGGTTACTTAAATAGATCACCATGCTGACATTTTGTTGGACAATCTACTTAGTGTTGGAAATCTCTGGGTTAGGCACTCATGGAGACTGGCCCGGGCTTCTCTCTTTGGGAAAAACAGGATTCTGGACAGCACTTCAGTCAAGAGGATTCCACAGCAAATCTCTCTCCATGTCTCCAGGGAATAATCGCAGCCTTGTTTTTCTAGTCTCCCCAGCAGTAGAAATCTCCAGCCCTCTTCCAATACTTCAGAGATGAAATTTCAGCAAATCTCCTTTGGTGATTTTTGACAGCTGTCCCCTGGTAATTGTTAGCAGCACTCCCCTTTTCCATTGTGCAAGACCTTTTTACTTATAAACTCCTCCCATGGAAAGTGAACATTAGGCGGTGCTGACTTATGATCTTGCAATCAGGAATGGACATTTACATTTTGCTCCACCCCCAAATCCAGCCTCTATCTAAAGATTGGTTCAGGAGTCTAGAACAGAAATATTACAACTCCACTTTGAGATTCACATTTATTTAGCATGTCAACATTTTGCCAAAATGTACCAACATGGCCAATGTTTGTAATTTACCCATACATGCCTTAGCACTGCATCTACCTTTTTTGTTTTGGAGCCAGATTCTGCGCTCCGGATTGATCGAGGCTATCAAGCACTGTGAAGCGCCAGTTCCAAGTTGCTCAGATGGACCAGCCATGTATGCAGACGGGAGAGTTCTCTTTATCGGAGGGTAGGGGGAACACCCAGCTGTAGTCCACTGCTGCCAATAACTGGATTGTTAAATGAGTTTCACTCTTTTCGGTCATCCGTATGAGAAATTGCAATTAACCCGTGTATGGTAGGGTTAACTGCTGTAAGAGCAAACATTGTTTCATGAGAGCAGATCACCACCATCCAGACAACCTGTTGCACACGCGAGATGTCGTCACAAGTTGATAAAGCAAGTGCTCGTAGAGAACAAGCTGCTTCTCTATTTTGTGAAAAGCAAACAATTACTGCTGCCAGTAAACCAAGGGGACAATCATTGGAAATTCAACGTAACAATGAAATAAGACTTTTGAGAGAATTAGAAAAGTTACAACGGCGCAAGATCAGCAAGTGGTGGGAAGAATACTCATTACAGAATTACATTGATGTTGGAAGAATTCCTAGAAGTTTACGTATTCTCACCACACCAACATTTGAAGAACAAGATCCTGCTATGTTGCAAGAATGGGGCAAATCCGGCAACACATGCTCCGTAACCTTTCTAAACATCTTAATTAAATATGCAAGGACAGATGGACATAAGATGCTGTCCAGGATACAAGAAATTGAGGAACAATTGCAAACCACAAATCCCAGTGAAGAAGGCAAATCCATTTGCATCAATATGGAAAAAGGATATAAGACGTTCAAAGATGACATCAAACTAAGGAAATGAAGGAAATTCACATGGAACAAGGATGATTATAAGAAGGGTAGGGTGTCCACCATTGCAAAATGCTTTGACACCTCGAGACAGAAGCTCCCCATCAATCCACAAAATCCTGTAAATTAAATATCCAGTGAGCCATTATTTTCAGACGTTGACACTACAGAAAGCGAAAGTAAGCAGCCTCAGTAAAAGCTGCATTTCTTAGTGGAGATGAGACTGTTAGGCATGGATGGAAGGAACAACGGCAACAAAAAAACAAAAGGAAGAGGACGGGGAAAATCTATGGGACAAAGAGAAGAAAAAACAAGGAGGGGGAACTGTTTCAGACAGCGTGAACATGGACAAATCCAAAAGGAAAACCTGCTCTGGAATAAAAGACATTATAAAAACAGATATGAAGTTACCATGCATGTCCATAATGAACCTTCCATCCCACTCCTTCTCCTCAGATGAACTTAAAGTACTCAAATTGGGTCTCAAGTTTTTTCCAACATCCCCTGTAGAGACTTGCATTGACTTTGACAAATATATGCTCAAAGTCAGACTCAAGAAATTCTTTGCTATAAATCCATCCAAGCCCAGTTTGAAGGAACCACTGCACGGGTACACTCCCGTGCCTATAGAGGATATGTCAACACTTCGAGATCTCATACATCTAGAAACTGAATGGTCAGAGAATGGAGATATCAGTGATCCAGATTGGCACTTAATGAATATTCATACTGATTGGGCAGGGAAAAGTGAACTGAAATTGAAATCAAGATTCAATCCCATTTTTAATCCAGGTGGACACATTGAAGCTTTTTCAAGATCCAGTAATCAGTGACTTGAAAAAAAAAATCAGAAGGAAAAGGGTTTTGACCAAGAATAATCTGACTTATCATGAACAAAGTATTCTCACATATTTGCGTACACTTGGTGACAGTATCATTAAACCATCAGACAAAGGGACAAATATAGTCATAACGAATCGGCAAGACTATATAAAAGATGGTGATAGGTAATTAACGGATAAAGCTTGCTATGCAAAACAGGATGGAGATCCTATGGAAGCCATGATCATCAAACTATTCAAGCTTTTATCAACATGGAAAGAGAGAGGCTTGCTTAATGACAAAATGTGCACATTTCTACATCCTAAATTCCCAGTAATACCGATGGTCTATTTTTTACCCAAAGTGCACAAATGTATGTTAAGACCTCCATGGAGACCAAGTGTGACACTCTGTGGTGCTTTATTTGAAAACACTTCTAAACTGGTAGATTAAACTTTGGTGTCCTTTGTGACTACTTTACCTTCATATTTTAGAGACAACAAAGATTTCTTAAATAAAATAGAAGGCATACCATGGGAATCTACTTATTTGTTAACTATATTGGATGTAGTGTCTCTCTACACATCTATCAAGCACACTGATAGCCTTAAAGCATGTGAGTACTTTCTTCATACTAGACCTATGAATATTCTTCAACATGGGAAGATGATATTGGAAATGATCAACCTATGCCTTACAAATAACCATTTTTTGTTTAACAAAGACATTTACACCCACCTTCAGGGAACAGCCATGGGCACTACTTTTGCTCCCTCGTATGCAAATCTAGCCATGTCTGGTGGGACAGTGTGTGGTATGGCACCCAGCCAATAGTTACTACACAGCCAAAATTGCACTCTGGCTGCGATAAATTGACATTTTATTTATTATCTGGGATTGGACAAGCACAGAAAGGTTGGACTTTGTGAAGATACTTATTGACAATCAGCTTAATCTTAAGTTCACCGAGAGCCACATCAAGACTGCTATCGTTTATTTAGGTATTCTAGCTATGGTGGCACAAGGACAATTGGTTACTGAAATTTACAGAAAGCCCACCAGTTACAACATACCCTTGCATGCGATGAGAAATCATCCCACAGCCCTCAGGTGGAGCTTACCTTATAAAGAGTGCATCCGCATATGGAGAAACTGATCTAAAATGTAAACTTTTGATATTGAATGTGCCCGCATGGATTTGAGGATTCAACAACATGAGCATCCCAAGAAGGTATTAGAAAGAGCTTACATTAAAGCACGAGATAAAGATTGTACCTCCCTGTTGGTGTCCAATTTGGTGACTCAAGCAGATCCAAAAAAGTAGTGCTGCACACCTAATTTTGACATTTGGCAAAGGCTCACAGAATATTCGACAGATAATGCAGAAACATTGGCATGTTCTGAAATTGGATGAACATCTGGTTAAAATACTGGGTGAAAAAATTAATATTACATTTCGACGATCCACCTCACTCATAGATAACCCTGTGTGTAGTTTTATGAGCCCCATGGTAAACCCTCATGGTCAATGTTGGCTGAATAGTAAAACAGAGGGTTTCCATAAATGTATGAACTGTATATTTGCTATTAACACTATGAATTATCAGCATCCCATCTTGGCCAAAGATATTGCAATAAGGTCACGTATTACATGCAATACTAGTACCTGGTATACGTTCTTACTTGCCCAAACGACAAATGGTATGTTGGAAGCACTATAGGCAAATTAAAACTCAGAGTGCTCCAACGTATACGAGCAATTAAGAATGTTGACTCGACATATCCCATGGCACTTCATTTCCAAAAAGCACATGGAGGTAAACTGGATGGTTTTGCTTACTTTGGTATTCACTCAGTCTTGAAACCACCTAGAGGAGGAAATTGTGAGCTCCCTCTGAGGCAATTAGAGACAAAGTGCATTTTGGATCTGGAAACAAAGAGACTCAGAGGACACAACCTAAATGAGGAACTATATACCATCTTGGGCACCTATGACTACATTGATTTGCCACTTGGTTGACTTTTATATCACAATTGAGGAGCTGGTTAATGTATAAGGACTTCTGTTCTCTCATAAGTCATATTAGCTGAATGAAGACATCTACAGAATATGTTTTTATATATTTTATTCTTCCAAAAAGGCCCCCCTAATTATTTTAAGTATATTTTGTAAATATTGTTGCTTTTCTTGTGAATTTTGATGGTTAAAAATCTAGGACGATTTTAAGATTTGATTTGATTAGATGTACTAGCCCGAATGTAACCTCACTTCATATGTACTTTTTAGCTTTTTTGTTCAGTTGAGGGTGTGCAATTACTTATAAGCCTCATGAACTCACTTCTATGGGGATGCACATGGCACTTTATACAGGCAATTTTGCACGGACTTAGCACTTTATGATAATAGCAGTTTGCACATATTTGCACTATTCAATTTATCTTTATTGTTGTTATGTGTAATGTTGTACATCTCCATTGGCAGCTACTTTGCATACTTGCATACTTGCACAAGGTCATCCAATGAGTCCCTGTCAGCTCAGTATACATATAGATAGGACATTAGTTAAAGTGTTTGTTTGGCTCGACTTAGAATACTGAATCACATTTAACTGTGGGGAAACTGCCACATGGGGTACATTTTGGGAGATTGTTGACAATATCCAATTATCTGTTCTTTCCCGGTTTATTAAACCCCAAAATTATATTTGTATACATAAGGTGAGATCTACTTAAGCCTGCGTTTTTCGAACTGATGCTCTGCCACTTGAGCAGAACAAGTAGACACACCCTCACCATGATGAAGGGTTCAAATAAATGTGCCATTATTTATTTACTTGGCAACAGTTACATATAAACCAGTATTTTGACTAATTACACACATTATACTTTCAACCATCTCCCAGTATCCTGTTGTAGAAACATGACAGCATTCCCAAAAAGTGATTTTAGTATGTGAAACATGCAAGAGCACAATACATTACAACGGCTATCTTTTAAGATATTCTAAGATGTCTGACCACATAGCAATAAATTGTTCTGCATTCAGGCAGAGATACTCTCTTGTTGCCAGTGACCATAGAGATGTTTGAAGTATTTTTGTCCATCAACTGTGTTGAATCCCTTAACGTGATCAAGCGGTGTGTGAACTGCGAAACACGTCATTTTACCAGTCAATTTCTTTTTTCCAAAGCAAATTATAATAAAGGAAATTGCAATGCCTGGACTATTGTGGGGATTATTGCTCTGCGATTGGATTCTTTGAGGTTGCTCTTAGGAGTGCATTCCGTTTGCAGTACTGCGGTATGAAGGCTTTTCGAATATATATATATATATATATATATATATATATATATATATATATTAATATTCCTCTCCTCATGATGAATCAGTGAAGCTTACTTTCGTTTCAGCACCTTATTGCATGGGCGTTTTATAATTATTTGCCCTTTTCAGAAAATGTATAATAGTTATGGACATGAAATGTAATCTCCGGATACCTAATTTTAATACCCAACAGCCTGCCAATTCTTAAATTTAGGACGTTTTTGGGTCAGCCAGAAACAGATTTCAAGTGATAGCATGATTTCCAAAATTTGCATCTGGATCACATTTACATCAAAATAACCAGCTCATTGCTAGCTTACTACTGACATATGAACGGACTCTGTGTGCCCTTCGGTTCGAGGTACAATATAAATCTACAGGGACTTCATTAACATATATGATCTTTAGTTTCATTTCTTCAAAAACAGTCCAGCTCGACCCTTCTGGTTTCTAGAAGCCAGGTGATGAATGCCAGGCTCTGCTCTCCAAGTCTGATGTTTACATAGTCTGCCATTTAATGTTCTCTCCATTAGGTGCTCTCTGGCCAGGGCTAATAGTTACTTTATTGCCATTGTAAATAAATGGTAGGCATGAGCCTCAAAGGGATCCTCTTTCTAGATCAGGAGGCTGTGGGATGTATTAACACACTCATCCAAGCCCTGCAACATCACCGTGCATTGCTGGCAGCGGAAACATCAGAATGGCCACTGGAAAGCATGCTGCTCACTCAAAATCACCAGAAAATGCGAAGTGAAAACCTGAAAAATAGGCAGCCATCCACTTTTGCCTATATTAGTGAGCACAGGAGATCAATGGGCTACCCACAAAGCAGTCTGAAACCACTTGGAAATAGCAATGCTGATTGCAAAAGAAACAGAGCTAGCTTCCAAAAAAAAATCTTTTCTTGATTGTCAAAAATTGCTAAAATCATGGCTCACAAAATCACCTAAAAGATCCAACCTCTTAATTGGGTGTTCCACATTACTCTGCTGCAATAATCCACATCAATACAATGTCAGCAAGAATCATATGCTATCAATCAAAATCCTATTTTAAAGATACTGATGAAAAGACAGCTGTCAAAAATGGGTGCAATACCGGTACTCACCACTACCAGAAGCTGGCGTTTTAAACCATTTCTTTGTAAAAGTTGAACAGGGAACCCCAAACTATGCCAAAGAAAGACTTGCTGAGGGGTGGAGACAATGTAAAACTATATTCTGAAATGACTTGAAGGAAGCAATTGTTTAATGTATGTATTAAAAATATGGGTTATATTGTAAGAAGAGACAATTTGTAGACATTGCTTGCAGAGTTAAAAAGTGTTCCCACACTGGGATCAAACAGATTCCACACCTTTTCCCTGGACAAAAGAAGCTTCCTTCTGTCCTTTGCCAAGAGATTGACAAACTGGTGTGAACAGGAACTAGCCAAGGCACCCTGGCATGTTACTCTCAGTCAAGACAATGGGCCTCATTACGACCCAGGCGGTAAGTTACCGCCTGGGCCGTGACTTTATCACCATGGCGTAAACTATGTTTACGCCATGGTGGTTGGCGGACTTACCGCCCCATTCCGACCTTGGCGGGGCGGTAAGTCCCCAATCCCCATTTACTCTTCCCCATTCCCATTTTTGCCCCATAGGGCATAATGGGAGTGGGGAAGGCGTTAATTACGCCACCGTAAATTACGGTGGCGTAATTAACTCCATGGTCCCTTAGCGCCATGGATTTTAACACCTGCTAAAAGCAGGTGTTAAATCCGCCATGGCGCTAAGGGACCTCGTACTCAGGCGGTAAGGGTCGGCGCTGTTTACGCCAGCGTAAACCCCTTACCGCCTGAGTCGTAATGAGGCCCAATGGATTCTTTGGGATGAAGAGAATATGTTGATTTGGGTGTGACTTGTCAACAACTGCTCTGGGAGAAACTGGACATGTGACCTCTGAGTCAAGCCAGCTCTAGGGGCGGACCAGACAGTGAATTGAATTGACCAAGCTGACAAAAATATGAAACTTTGGGATTCTTAAAATGACAAATCCACTCACAGTTCAAGACTAAGCTGGATGCTGTGTGTGATGTTCTGAGACCAAACCCCGTAATTTATGAATATTGTAGCTGCAGTGTTGTAGCTATGAACATAAGAACTTACAGTAATATGCCCAGAGAGGAGCTGCATGCATGTATCAAATTTGGTGCAGAACCAATATTGGGAAACCCACCAAAAACGCAAATAAGTTGTCATTTCTGAACTAAAGCTCTTAGGAAGATCAGAGTTGGACAAGAATGTACCTTAATCAATATGTGATGTGTATATGTATTATGAACAAGTTGTGCACCTTGGAAATATGTTTGTTATGAAAAATTGATTTTCTACGTAAAAGCAGAGGGGATGGATGTCAGCTAAGCCATAAACACAGCATCATGATGACACCTCATGACACGCTGATCCTTTCTCCAGTCAGAACCCAGAAAATTCTCTGACCTATCAAATCCTTAGGGGGTTGGGCATAGAGAATCAGCCTACCCACCCCCTTTGGAAACACATAAATAGGAACTGCTGAGACCCAGATAGACACTAATTTTTTCCACTACTCACCGATTCCTGCGAAGCACTCTGCCGGACCAGATCCAGACAATATCCAGATAGAGACTCCAGATCTAGGTCCAGAGACCAGAACTTAGAATCCAGACACTAGAACCAAGCTCTAGAACCCTTAAGCAAAGGCCTAATTCACAAGCTGAATCCTTCTCAGCAGGCCTTCAGAATCTTTTGCAACCTGACTCTCACCTTTAACAGCCGGGCTGAGCTGTTCTATTCTAGCTAAGAACCCTGTGCTAGAACCCAGACCCGGACCCAGAAAGCAGTGCTGTAATCCAAGACCCGTCAGATACAGTTCAAGAGGCCGCAGACCGCCGTGCAGTGCTGAACGCAGAACTCAGAGGGCCTCAGACCTGTCCGGTGGTGAGAGTGAAGCCAAACCCCTTGACCAGATCTTTGACGAGGCCCATTCCATTCCAAAGCCTAGGAGTGAGTATCTAGTCTATAACTGTCCATAACCAATCTCTTAGTTTAAAGTAATCCTCTTCCATCCATTTCAACCTGTCCAGAACTGCATTATAGAATCTTGTGTCCATCCTGTTGTTGGTAAATCTCTAAGGTGCATCTGCCATTTCTGAAATCTTGACTTTATTTCTGCAAAATCTACCTTCACAAAAACCTCCATAACTTTTGAACCGCACGTCCTAGCAGCGGAATTTAAAAGCTAAGATCCTAAGCTTTCCAACAAACCCAAAATGACATTCCGAGTCACTATAGTTTTTCCGTAATTGCAATTTACGCACGCAGAAAAATTGCAGCGAATTGCAATTTGGCTCAATTTCATTTTCTGTCAAAATAGCTGCTCCTTCTTCTCAATTGCTGGAATGCGTTTTCAATTTGATAATCATTCATGAATCATTGCTAGTGTTGACCTGAACCAAACTCAAGTGACTATCACTCATCCTGAATCTCTTTTAGTGAATTAAAATCAATTTAGCAGATTTTCCCATCCATTGCAATCACTTTCAAAAGCGTTTTGACCTGTGTTTTAAAATCATGCCTGTTTTCTGTAAGCTTGCTGGGGGAAATGGAATTGAACTGCATTCGTGATTGCATTCCTGAAACCTGTGTGCCCTCATTTCCACCTATTCATATTGCATAGGGGGGGAGTGAGCAGTCACAGGGGAAAAGAGACCATTTTATCTTTTGATTGAAATCATATCAAGTCTATTTCTGTGTTGCATTCTTTCCCATTATTGCATTTCCTTGAATCACATAAAGTATTCTCTGCTACAGTATCCTTCATATCCATACTCCATAAGTGATTAAAGAGATTGTTACTTTTGTAATATTATCCATTGTTGATTACTGTCCATATTCATAAGTGTGCTATTCAGATATTATTTTGTTAATAAAAGTGTGATATATATATATTGTTTAATTATTCAAATAAACCTTTTCATTTGCAAAACAAACCCACTTCTTGGATCAGTGAGGTCGGGGAGATGCAAAGAGAGGGGCGTTATATAAGGGTTCATTATCCAGATTCAAAGAACTTTGGACATAAAAATATATAAATAAGGGCTTCCATTGGGCATCCCCTACTAAACATTGACTTAGTTGGAGTGCTGAATTGAAGTTACTTACAAGGCCAACAGGCCTACAGTGGGGAAGCCATTTGCGAATTCTGCCCAACAACAAGCAACAGGGTCTGTCTTATGCCTAAATTGAAATGTATATGTGACCCATGGAAAACAAAGTAGTCTTTTCAATTGTTGCCGGTATTTTTCATGTGAAACATATTATATCTTGTCCCCATACATCCAGTCGATTCCCTGATATCTCTCTTTTAGCAGCGGAAAATGTTTCTCATGATTTGATTTAAAACTGCAAAATGCACATGCAAGCCCATTTTAGTTTCAGTATTTGTAAACCCTGCTTTTCATTTATATTTATAATGGGCCTTTGATTTTCTTCTGCAAATGTGAAGTAAAGACTGCTTTTCAGTTTCACCTTTCCCTTTGTGATGAAATATAGGCCCTTTGATTTCCAATGCTTGGCCATCCACATATCCTTTTCATTGTATCACAACTCTTCCTTGTGTTACATACAGAATCATGCACAGCTGCCTTAATATGTCAATTTTTCCTGTGAAAGATTTTGAAGGCTGGCAGCTTGTTTGTCCAGTGGGCCTTCCAATTATATTTTTTTGAGCTGTGATTAAACCCCACATGCCCAAAGCCCCCGGTTCTTTAATGATTCCTTCATTGGAAAGTGGGGTTTTCTTCCGAAGTCCTTTATTTTCCATTTCTTTCCTTTAAATGTTCAAATATTTTCTTTGTTGGAGCCTGTCCGGCTCATTTAGCTTCCTTAGGGAGTGGATGCTCCGGCCTCCACTTCTGTCTTTTGGTTGGGGGGTGTGAAACAGGACCCTCTATCTTCCTCATCCCCGGGGTCCCTAGGGACTTCCCCGGACTCCTCTCATGACCCCAGGCTGGAAGTAAAGGAAGTTAATTATCTAGAAATACAAAGAGAAGAAACATTCAGTACTTTTTACATTGGGCTCCAATCGATGGAGTCAATTGCAACATGGAAGACAATGGGCCTCATTGCAACTCTGCTGGTAGTTTGCCGGAGTTGCATTTTTTCCAGCACCCGCACCTTCGGCGGACCCAGTAATTGCCCATTTGCCAGTGCCGGAAACAAGGCTTCACCATTCGGACCCATATAGCCAATTGACACAAATGCTCCCTCTTTCTCATCTGCTGGTGTCTCTGGCCTAAAAAGGTACTCATCTGTCTTCTCCAAACCTTCCCTGCAATTCCGGGCAGCCGTGCGAGGGCCACTTCTGTCCCATATTGGAACATTTCTGGGTCAATTGGCTCCCCCCGTCTGTACACGTTTCCCACAATATGCCGGTAGTATTTGCCCTGGTGTAGAGCATACTATGCCTTTGTCTGTAAATGAGATGGTCTTGTTTAGTCTGCTCATTAAATTGCATCCCAATATGTTTACAGATGCTTGCTTAGAGTAGAGTGGAGGTAAAGATAAGTCTTGATCTCCTGTAGATAAGGAGATGTTGTCAGTGAAAGGAACCACTTCTCGAGCCCAAGAGAATCCTTGAGTGTTCATTGCATGCCTGACAACGTGTATTTCCCCTCCCGTATGCATGACCTAGATGCGCCAGTGTCAACAAGAAAGGAAAAAGTTTTGTCACGTATCGCCACAAGGTTCCTCTGCAGGATTAGGTGTGACTGACAGGATGGGACACAACAAAATCATCTGTGGCTTGTCCAATTGGGGATAAAATGGCTGTCCATTCCCTGTGTAGGGGTCATGTCCCACTATGGTTACACCGCCCATCCTTGTCACTTGCACCATTCCTGTTGAGTCCATGGGTTATGACGAGTTGTCCTGTAACTGTGTCAGTTGTGCTGTTGGTAACTGTTGGGGCAACTGTGCTGTGATTTGTTGTGTTGTTTGTTGGGGTACCGGCATTTGTGGTGACATTGGCATTATCTGTTGTTGGGTCTGTGCTGGATGCATGGTTTGGTGTGGCATAGTTTGTTGTTGCCGTTTCTGAAGGTTCTGAGTGTAGTAGCCTGTCTGCCCACCCTGGTAGCTCTGTTGCCCTTGTTCACCCCACCCTTGTTGCATACCTCTGGTCCTACATGTGCGGGAAATGTGGCCTAGCTGCCCGCAGATCCAGCGCTGGGGTGGCTCACATGCTTGCCATGGGAATCCTGCTCCTTCCTCACCCTGTCCTGGTTGCATCTGCTGTGAGAATCCCCTAAATCCACTTCCTGGATGATTTCATTGGGGTCCGAAGCCCTGCTCTCTTTGGAACCCTCCCCTTCCTCTACTGTTATTCTGGTAACCACCCATTCCCATATACCCTCCTCCCATTTGTGGTTCGTAATGCTGCATAGTGTTGTATTGCTGCGGTGGTTGGAGTTGAGGGTGGGTTTGTGATACTGCCATCTGTGCTTGTGGGGCTGGGCTTGTTATAAGCACGCCTTCTAGTGCATATTTGGATAATTTCTTTTGGACCAATTTTGCTTCCTCTGCCTTCCTGTCCTCTGCCTTTTGCTTCATCTTTTCTTGCCATAGTCTACAATGGTGTACTACAGTGAGTTGTATTTCTGACCACGCCTTAGTCTCCATCCCTACCAATTTTTTTATTTTTAAATGTCTCTCTACTGGCTCTGGTAACCCTTGTAGCAAGATGTGATAAAAGATAACGGTATTTTTATCCCACAGCTCTCTAGTTTTGAGGCACCAAAGCTCTTGAATCTCTTGGATGTAATTAACAGGATCTTCATTGTCACGCATCTTGCGTGACTTAATCGCTCCAATATCTGATATGTCAGGGTATTGTGTCCGCAATGCCTGCCATAATGCGTGTCTGCAATTTACAAAGAGTGATCTATCATGTGCTGTGTTTTGGGTGGTCCCTGCTGGGAACCCCGCCCTCTTCCAAATGTCATCTGCTGTGTCACCCAATATGGAGACCAGGAGACCATTGACATCACCTATTGCCAATCTGTATCCCGCCGTTAACTTCTCCAGCTCGTAAATCCATTTCCCTGCTCTGCCACTCAAGAATGGCAATCTGCATTTAATGTTTTCTTTGTCTGTGTGCTTCCAAGGCACATACTGTGGTCTTGCCCCTCCTCTTTCTAATAAGGGCAACTGCAAGTACGCTGCCCTGTCTTCGAGTGTCCGTCTATACAGTTGTATCTGAATAGGCCCCCTTTTATCCTCAAATTCTGCACATATGTGTGTTATTCCTATTGCGTGGGACGGATGTGGTGTGCCCTGTGCCCCGGTTAACCCTCTCCTCGGGCATGAGTGTCCTCTGTTTTGTATGATCGCTGCGCCATCCCTCCTACACGCTGGGAGGTCTCGGAGCCTGTTGTTGTAAGGTGTTCGGGGGCCACCCCTTCTGTTATGCCTTGAGTTTTGTTGTCAATGTCATGTCCCCCACACCTCTCTTTTTGTGTTCTGCACTCCCATGACATCCTGCCATCCGTTCGTGTTATATACAGTTTACCAGGCCCCTCCCTTTATTCGACACTGATTTAACTGTCCCCATCTATCTGCTCCTCCGCATCGCTACAGAATCCGTTAGAGAAGGTCAATTTGTGTGGAAGGGGATAGCGTACTGTTACTGTGTCAAGATCAATGTTCGTGAATCCACATGTATCCTCCACCCCCTCTGCCTCCGAGTGTGTGACCTCACTCCCTGCCCTATGCACCTTAGGCGTACTCGCGCTGCTCACTGTGCATCCGTTAGGGGTGTTTCCATTCTGTTTTCCTCTCCGTTGCGTCTTTTACTGTCTAGCTCTTCCTTTATTGCTTCGCTCACCCTTTTGAGTGCCCGCTCGTCCTCATCCCTCTGAACACGTTCTCTTACCTTCTTTGCCAACCTTACCTCCTTCAACCTCCCCTCTTCATACTTGCGCGTTTGTTGCAATAGTATTTTCTTTCTCCAAAATGCCATTTCCCTCTCTGTCTCTTCCTCTCCCTTTTTCACTATTTCCTTCCTTCTTTCTCCATCTCCGCAGCTTGCTTTGCTCCCTTTGTGTTTCTCTATATTACGTCTCTCTGCTCCCTTTCAGATAATGCCAAACGTTCCTTCCGTTCCTGCTCCTGCAGCTCCAGTTCCCTTGCTAACTCTCTCTTCCTCTCCCTGACCTACTCTTCCAATTTCGCTTCTTCATCTCCCAGAAGTTGCTCTTCCCTTGCTACATACATAGCCCTTCCGCTACACTCCTGTCCCAGCTCTAACTCCTCTATTGCCTTCGTCCCACCTTCTGTCTTCCCTGTTGTGACCCCTTCTAATTTTAAAGGTACCTGTGCCGTTACCCATTCGTCTAGACCAATCACTGCAAACTCATTTTTTGCATGCCGCAGCCCTTCCTCATCGAGGCCTGGGCTGTCAGCCTCCTTCCCCATCCCTTGTTGTTGGACGGTTGGGGCATAAACCTTTGGGGCGTATGGTGGCGTTTTATATGTGGGGTTTGAATATCTTACTGCGGCTTTTAATTCTCATGATTCCCCTGATTACTTTAGCTCCTGTAATGGGTATAAACCCTGCTCCTCCTCCTCCTCTACGTCAACGGAGGTGACACTGGGTGGTGCAGGAGGCAGAGTGCAGGAGTCCGCTCCCTCCTCCTTCACCCCCTGCAGACTCATCATCCATGGCCTATCCTCCTGGAACATACGCCACAGTTCAAATAGCTCCATACAATTGACTAATTCCTTCCCTTTGTATGTGCTCTGCAAGTGGGTCAGTGGTGATTGCAGCACATCTTTGGAGAAACTGCCATTAGGCAGCCATGGTCTTGCTATCTTTCCTTCTGTACTTCTGGACCATTGTATGCTATATTGTACGATTTTGTCTTTATAGGGAGGCAATGTTTTGCAGAGGTGCTGGATGGGAGTTACTACTCTTGTACCTCCCTGCCTTCACCAGAGCTGCCATAGTCTGGCACACCACCTCAATCATGCGCAGGTGCAGTCCATGCACAGCCGCTCATTCACCTATCTAGCAATCTCAATGCCGTACTACTAATCCTTCACCATTTACAACACAATGTCCTATGCAATGGCCTATGGGTGATGTCACTAAACTAAAGTTCACATGAAAGTAACACTTTTTGAGCGCACAGAACAACAACGTGTTATTTTGACCCCACACCAAAAACCCACAATGCCCCACAGCAGTCTTCCCATCTCCCAGGAGTGGAGTATGCTCATCAACTCTATATCAACTCTATGTGATTAAACTGAACTGCACCCGTTGCGTCGCCTGACGTGTGATAAGCTTCTCGCAGAGGAAACTTAACCAGTTAATGCACCTTACGCAATCTAAGATAATGCCATCTAAGTCTTACAGGAATATGTTATCTATTCATCGAAATAGAACGTCCGACTTATAGGAATCCACCACATCTACATCTACATTTACAATCCAGGCCTATCGAGCGACCAATCCTTAACACAGGAGCCTGTTGCCTCGCAACCTAAACACTCACTAAACATAAAAAAGGACTTCTACCTCCGCTCCGATCCCTACCACCATACACGTGCTACCAACACTCCAATGCCAAAAAAGATCACAAATTACATTCACCTCCTTCTATTTACACATTCCCCCACCCACACAAGAATGAGTTGCTTATTGCGTGGACCACACTTACTTTTGTTCCACCTCTGCCAGCGCTGCTCGGCCACTGAATACCCGCTCTGTTCGTCTTGCCCCCTCTGGCCTACGTGTACACCTCGCAGACCGCGGGTGGGATCATTTTGAAGTCAGCTCCCGAAGATCAATCTCTGGTTGCGCTGTCTGGTTGTCTCGCAATTCCTGCGAGGTTCCTGCAGTCCTCTGAAGTCCGACGGCCGAGGAGGCAGCACCTGGCTGGGCTGACGTCACAAATGATCTCGCTGGGGCCTCCAACTGGTTAGGGGAATTTCTGGGCATGCAAAGCCGTGCCAAGGGTCTGCGGACTCCCAGCTCATGGAAGGCCCTAACTCCTTCCTTTGTTGCAAAGAAGTCGAGGTCCACGCAAAGGTTACTGTGGTTTTATTATAGACAACAAAACACACAGGGGTCATATGCACAGAGGGAAGTCCAGGCACATCTCACTGCATTCTGGCTCGCAGGCCAGTTTTGTAGACATGTGACATCATAGTATGCATCACCCAGCAGATTCCCTCCGCAAACCTAACAGCACTCAGGATTGGCCACTGAGTGGTAGTTCCAGTATAGGAACCTATAGGGAAAGGAAATTATTGGATGCAGCTGTGTCATGGGGTGTACTTGGATCATCCCCAAAATTGCTACTATAAAAAGTGTTACATTGGGTAAGCCCTGTGATTGGTCGCTAGCCCCCGCCATCTGCCCCAGACCCCAGTGTCCTGATTGGTCAGGCCGCGGGCCCTCAAGCCTGCCGAAAAGGAAGAGCTAGCTCATTAAGAAATTAGATGCTTGAGTGCCGATTGATTATGCATGCTCATATTTGTTGTTTTAAAGGCATTGAAAACATTGTGATTTAAGCAAAAGCATAAAGGTTCTTTCATACGTCTGGTAAGTATTGACAGTCAATTGAGACTTGTCATTATGGGAGATACTCCTCTAATGCACTTATGTAAAACGTTAACAAAGCATATGCCCAAGCTCCAACAGTATAGTGCAGAATGGGTGAAAGGAACAGCAGATAAAATGTTCATGTCATGGCCACAAGGGGGATCGTTAACAGAGCGGTATTTCAACACATGACTACATACTTGCATGCTGCGTACACTGGGAAGAAATTAGAGAAAAGATTAGTGATTTTAGAGCTCTGGGAAATGTACCAGAAAGAAAGGGACGATCCACCACCTGAGGAGTGGATGCTTAGTCAGCGTAAGGAGGGAGGTGGTGAGCCCTCCGCTCCCCTTACCTCACACAAAGTAAAAGGTGCTAGTATGGAAGAAATAGGGTAATACCCTTTAAAGGAGTTGAAAGTGGCAAAGGGGTGTATTAATGTTTTTTTTTAAAAAAAATGTATTGATATAGTTGAATTAAGTGTCAACTTTTCAATTTCTTTATACAATGAAAGGTAAACATAAGCCAAAAAGATCTATTAAGATGACATACATGATCAGGAATCAAGCAAAAACAAAAAGGAAGAACAAACAAAATCATTCTCTCCAACAAAACAATTTTAACACAGTTATATTAATTCATATAATAAAGAAAAAAGCAGTTTAAAATACATCAATTCAAACGTGCTGGTTAATATTCGGTGAAATTAAAAATTTAACAATTGCAATTCTAATTGAAGTTCGAGTTGCACAGAACATGCGCTGCCATAATACATCTATACCGGTAACTCTAAAATGTTTAAAAAATGTTTCAAATACATATTGCAAGCAGTTACTAGACTAGAACAGTCACTTAACAGATGCCTTAGATTTCAGATTGATCATTCTCATGACAGACAAAAATGACAAATATTGGCAGCTTGATCAATTACTTTTTTGTCTAGCTAGTACCTAATTGTTCAGCCATAGGTTCAGTCTGAACCGCAGAAAGGCATGTCTGGAGCTGGAAATATAATAATATAAGATTCCGGAGTCTGAAATCTTTTGTGCAAAAACAGATAATTTTTTAAGTCTACATACGCAAGGCATGCCTGCAGAGTATTAATCCAATCCTACTGCCAAATCTTTTGTTTAGATCTCACAGAATTACACAATAAAAGTTCTATAGAGATGCCAGCTGCCTCTGATCTATTTGTGATTTAATTTTTCCAGGTGGTAAGGAATTGTGACTTGTTGACTGCACGTACTGAGATAAAATGTATAGCACTGAATCTTTTTTTATTAGGCAATACAAATTTCCTGTATAGGGAGCAAAGCTTCCAGACATAGGCTCCATAAAGTGATAAATACCCTAATTCATGCCTGATAATGGCCATAGGTTGACTAGCTTGTAATGATAGAACCCGCTTCCAAAATCGACCCTCTCTCTATCTTGAGCCAAAAAGCCTCTGGCATCCAAAATGTAGTCTCCACTTCATATAATATTATAGGAACAACTTTTTGCCTATAAAATTAAGTATTGGGGTAGTCAAAAACTTGCTGTATTTTGCATTTATAATGCGCGCTTCAGGTTTTGTATTGTTCCGGAACCAATGGATTAGACTTCGATCCTTCTTGGGTATCCCACATCGTAAAATCTTGGTTTTATTGGGATTTATTGCTAGCTGGTTATGTTGAACATATTCATTTACTGCTTTTAGCTGGTTTTGCAGGCCTTTAGGTGTCTTTGTAAATAAAACCATATCATCCACTTATAGGAGCAGGAGAACAGTATTGGAGCCCAATTTTGGAGAATCTGATGTAACTTTGCTAAGTTTGGGCCTCATTACACGGTAGGCGGTAAATCCTTACCGCCTTACTACGAAGTCCTTTTGCGGGTTGGGGAATTTAACGCCTGCTTTTTGCAGGCGTTAAAAACCAACCTGCAAAGGGACCAGTGGAGCTAATTACGGTACCGCAATTTGTGGTACCGTAATTAGCGCCTTCCCCATTCCCATAGAGCCCTATGGGGCAAAAACGGGAATGGGGAAGGGCAATGGTGGAAGGGAGAATTACCGCCCCGCCAACCTTGGAATGGGGCGGTAACTCCCCTTTCCACCAAGGCGTTGGCGGTATTTTACCGGCATGAACCATGGCGCTAATAGCGCCATGATTCTCTGCCTACCGTGTAATGAGGCCCTTTGTCTTTTACGTCTGAAATAAAAAAGTTGAACCGGTCTGAAGCTAATATACAGTCCTGTTTCAGGCTTCTGTGTGTATGAATTGAAGAGGACAAGTCTCCACCTATTGATAGGCGAATCTGAATAGACATGTTAGTGTGAAGGAGACCAATTAGAGCAACCATAGAAACTGAGAAACTGGGTAAACTGGGTACTTTGCTTTGTACAGTTTCTGCAATAACAAGCTTTGCAAGACTGAGTCGAACGCCGCTCTGAAGTCAATAAACGCCATGTACACTTGATGATTCATAAGCTGTAAGTGTGCTTTGATGGTGCTTATCGATAAAAGATTGTCAGTTGTACCCATCCCCGGAAGAAAACCAGTTTGGTATGGATCTCAGTGATTGCATTCAGTGGCCCAGGTGTTAAAGTCTTGTAGAATTAAGCATGCAAATAGGTTTCCCTGGGCATCAAGTAGGGCGACCGGCCTATAGTTGGTTGGAGGTTGCCGATTGCCCTTCTTGAAGATTGGACTAATGATTGAATGGAGCCAGGAAGATGGTAACACTTTTATTTCTAGAACTTTGTCTAAAGATGGTAAAAATTATTTTGGCCCATAGCTCTGGATGTTGCTTGAACATAAAGTTATGTAAGCCGTCAGGACTGCATGCTCTAGAGGAGCACAGCTGGTGGATACAGTATATTATATTCATTCAGTAAGAGATATATGCAAGGTATTTGTCATGGAGATGGATGTTATGGAAAGATGATTCTTGGGTGTCGCATATAATGCAGTAAAATGTTTTAACTATTGATGTTCCATCACAGCATTAATTTGTAGGGAGACCTGAGATGAGCAATGGGCATGGTTAAGCAGCTTCCATATTTGTGCCGAGTTTTTATTGGCAATCTGGAGTAACATTTGTTCTCCATCGTGTTGACACATTAGAGCCTGACGAGCTTTGAGCCAGTTTTTAGACTGGGTGTTCAGATGTTTAATTGCCAGAGCCATATCTGCCAAAGGGAGATTAGCAGTTGCACACTTTTCTCTATGAAAGGCTGACTTTTTAATTTGCAGAGCCGAATCAGAAACATGTTTATGTTTGAAGATTCTTTTGTTAGTCATAGAGTGTTGTTCGTTAAAAATATGCACAGCAACCACATAGTTGTGTCGCCTGAGGTGTTAATGTATTCATTTAATTGTGTTAGTTTTATCAGACCACTTAAAGCGATTGTGTCCACCAGAGATTACAAGATGGTTATGGTGGCGATGTTGAGCAATTTGAGTAGCATGACTTGACCATGTCCATGAAAGAGAGAGCAGTTCATGGTCGCTGTGAAGCTGGGAGTTGATTGAAAATGAGACAGTGAGTACAAAAAGACTATGGTCTACACAAATGTAATCAATAACGGCTTGATGCTGTCCTCGTCGCCACATACTCTGAGGCGGAACGTCACCATGTAGGGCTCCATTAGCCATCATGAGCAGTCTCCGCCATTATTGTGTGTCACTGACCTTTCAGTGCGCGCTCGTTATTTTTATCATTGAAAAGATTAAGATTTACATCACGACCAAGGTTGTGTGGGCTATAGATGGATCAGTTGCCACTAAATCTAAGACCATCATGAGATCATCAAAGAACTGGTTGGAGGAAATGCCCTTAGTGGTTCCAGTAGATTTTAATAATTGCGACAGTTTTTATTATCACCTTGAGTTTAACTAGTTGGATGTATAAATTGGGCACTGCGCATTGTTGGAGGGTGAGTCCAGATGATGTTTAAATGGCAACTAACAGACCCGATGTTGGTCTACCTGTGAATGGTGACTTAGCTGGGACATCTAGTACTAAATACCCAACCCATGAGGGGGATTCAGTTAGCCATGTCTCCTGAAGGGGGACTATATCGTAAGCTTCTAGTTCAGTGAAAGTGGGATCTAAAAGGTGCATGAAACCACACGTATTCCAACAAGCGAGAGACCAGGAGGACTCAATGGAAGTATTTTGCTGTCATGCTCCAGATATTTGTCGCCTTTGATGTTGGGAGGAAGGAGGCTGGGAATTAAAAGACACCTCACAATCTGACATTGAGCAAGCGATTTGCAGCGAGGGTGCTAACTGCTTGCTATTAATACTCATGGGCGTATTAATGGTTGTGCTTTCGGTGATTGTATCTTGCAAGGTGTCTTGATATAAAGAAAATCTAAGAGTGAAAAGCTCAGCTCTAGCTTCCCATATTGTGTTTAACACGACACATGAGCTAATCCATAGTTTTACAACAGACAAGTCAGTGTCTTTAAGAAACATGATTTGATTGATGTCAGTTGACGTGATATCTTCCAAGCTCGGGATATCGTTAAACAGATTCAGAAGGCTTGACCTATTGGAGTTTGGACCCAAGTGATTGACTGATGAAGATGTCAGAAAATACATAGAGGCCAGCATCGTAGCACCTAGAGGAGCGAAGTTCCTGTATCCAAAGAATCATAAGATGTATGTGGCACGATAGGTCTATTGTAATCCGAATGGACAGTGTAACTACATGGCCTGGAATGTAGATCAGCATGTGAAACCAGCCGGCACCCTGAGGGGGGTGATGAAGATCTAGACTCCAAAGAAGCACTTCTTCAAAAGAAGATATCAAGATGTGGAGACAATTGAGGTGGTGGTCGAGGACTCGGCCAAAGGAAGGAATGTAGAGTAGCAGCTGCATGCATCTGCAGGAAATCCTGCCCCCTACCTCCGATATGTTGGAAGCCTGAGATTGTGCCATGCTTAACACCAGAAGTTGTGACCATACCACAACGAGTATTCGAAAGAACGTATCCTCCTTGAAAACCCTATCAAATGTATCCCAGAAGAGACGATAATATGAGGAACTCCCTGAAGAAATATGAAAAGGAGCAAAAGGAGGAGCTAGTGATGTCTCGAAAGAAGAGCATGACACCCTAAGGATACTGGCTGAAGAGAATCCATCAATCTCACAGAAACTGATGACAAAGTTAGGAATCGAATGAACTTTCATATGCGAAGAGAAGAGTCATTCAATAACTGTACAAATACTGTAACGCAAGTAGATTAAGTAATATCAGAAGCTGGCGATATGTAGTGAATAGACTGCAGATGAAGCCGCCATTCTATAGAAACTAGACATCAGTGTCATGAATTTAGTAAGCCAGGTCCCATGGAGAGAAAAGGCGAGAACTGTGTCGCAGCAAGAATACGCTGAGATCGTGGAAATGAATGTCGAGGCTGTCTGGCCTGGTACCAAAGTTAAAGCAGCCAAGGTTGGTTATCTGTTCTTGAAGGCAGTGAATGTTAGAAGCTGAATCATCCCTTTTTAAGGTGCAAAGAAAGAACACCAAGCATGGCAAGTTTTATTCATTTAAGACATTTCATTGCTGCAAAATGGACCAAATCATGGTCTCCTCTCACGTGAGCCAAGAATGGAAAATAGAGTTGAGCGTGGAGTACTAGAACAATGATAGTGAGTGCTTGCACGCCCATATATTCCCATAGGCAAGAATACTTTGCAAGGCCAAGTTCCTAGACAATCTTCATAGTCAAAGGCATGGGTGATGAGAGATGATGGGCTAATTGGGTGGGGAGGTAAAGTCAAATCCACCTCCTGGCACCTGGGTCTGAGCTGACGTGCTGCTAAGTGAACCGAATGTTCCAGACATGGCACCAGCGAGCCAACCAATTATAGAGGGCTGTATAATGAAGAGCCTTATAGTTTGAGAGCCAATGATATACCGTGTACTTAATAGTGTTAAAGATTACATGTTTTAGAGGTAGGCATATGTTGTCCACCTGACAGTAGACGTCCAATCAAATCCCAGTCTGTATAGAAAGTATACTTAGATGTTCCCCTTGAATGTATCACAATCCCTCATAGGTTTTTCTTATTTGCCACATAGTATGACATCACTGCAGACGTATCTTTTGCATATAAGGATGTTTTTAAGAGAAATGCACTGAGAGCTCGAATGAATGTCTGTTGATGTCCATTGTGACTCCCTGTTTTAGGCAATTGTTAATGAAACAGCACCTTTGCCATATTCCTGAGTTGTTTCAATTATTTGGTGTCAGAGTTATTCTGCATCCCCATCCATTGCATGCTCAATACCCAAAGGGCCATATGCTCAAACTGATCTCCATTTCTCTTCCCAATAGTTATAAAAGGCAGGGCACGAAAGCACAACGTAAGCAGGGTGAGACAAATGAGAAAGGTGAGAAAGGCAAACAGAATTGTATGCAGAGCAGCAGGAGAACTGAGTGGAACTGAAGCAACCCTGGAAGCAGAACAGGAGGGGCCAAGAGGCAAGGGAAAGGATGTGGTCCTACCAGCTGCAGAATGAAGGTTTTTGCAGATTTGAAAGGAAAACCTTCTCACTAATGCACAAGGTTAAGGCGGGCCCTCTTTCGGCTGAAACAACGGAAAAGGAAAGAGGCGAGCCATGCTGTGCCAATAGCCTTGACTTCAAAGGAACTTTTGATAAACTGTATCAAACGCTACCGGTGAGTGGGCTGAGAAACCGGTTTGCATTAATGTGTGAAAGAAACAATAGTGTTTGAAAGGTGAGAAAGGCGAACAGAACCATATGCAGAGCACCAGGAGAGCTGATCCCGTGGAACTGAAGTGACCCTGGAAGCAGAGCAGGAGGAGCCAAGAGGTGAGGGAAAGGCTATGGTCCTACTAGCTGCTGAGTGAAGGTCGCAAGAGACTTTGAAAGGGAAACCTCCTCGCTAATGCACATGGTTAGGGCAGCACCTCTTTCGGGTGAAACAACGGAGTTGGAAGGAGGCGAGCCGTGCTGTGCCGATAACCTTGACTTCAAAGGAACTCTTGATAAACTGTATCGAGCGCTACCAGTGAGTGAGCTGAGAAACCGGTTTGCGTTAACAAGTGAAAGAACCACTAGTGTTTGAAAGGCTTGCTGGGTTTCGTGAAGCCACGAGAGAAAATACATTCTAACTAGAGTGAGAAATGCAGAGGCTGCGCGTGAGATCAAAAGCAGCAAGAGAAGCCTGAAACATTGTGATTGTAATAGCAGAGGGGTCATGTAATTGGGAATTACCTTATCAAAAGGCTCCACACCCAAAGTCAAATTGGTCAAATTGGAAGCAAGATAACTGAAAAAATTACAAATCCCAGAAGGCTTTAAAGGGGCCATTGAAAGTGAAAGAAAGTCAAAGTGGTCATACGAAGGTGTAAGCAAAGTCCTCATACAATCAAAACTCTTTGACAAGTAACAAATCCAGTGAACAACCAAGTTGATAGGCAAATGTGAACCCAGCGGAGGGAGGCCAAAAGAAAACTAAGGGGAATGAATCCCGTATTGTGATAAAGCTGATAGGCAAGTGGGAACCCGACAGAGGGATGCCAAGAGAAATCTTATGCTTAGAAAGCTGCTGAGAGTTTTAACAAGACAGGGTGAGAGAGACATTGATGTGAGAGGCCCTACCTTGTGGAAAGAGACTGTTTTCTGGGGCCTAGAGAATCAAGTGTGCTCCAAGCCGTACATGTGTTCCGCCTTGACCCATGATGTAACATGGGGAAGGGAGCACTCCAGTTCTGCAGTCCTGAACTACCAGAACCCTTTGGACATTTCATGTTGCTATGCACCATTTCTGTTATTCATGTCATTTTCCCACACCTTTTTGTTATTTAGAAGTAGGGATTGGCAATAGATTTATTAGTATAGGCCATCTTTATTTTGACATGACACGACTAGGACAGCATTTTCTTTCTTTTGATGGTTGTAGCTTGCTCGCTTTGTTAGAAGGTAGGTTAGAAAGCCATTATTCCAACCCATGCAAAGTTCAATAAACACCCTTGAAGTGTGGTCAGTTGTGTTTGTCTTAATGTTGACACCATGCCTTCCTTACACTTCTTCTGGAATAGCTTGGGTACTGGAAATTTCCTCCATAATTTTCCACCTGGAATCTCCCTTTTCCTGGGTTTAGGGATCTATTTTCATGGAATTGGGGAGGGAGAGGAGGATTATTTTGGAGGTTCTGAAGAAGGGGCCTTTGATTTTCTCCTGCAAATGCGAAGTAAAGGCTGCTTTTCAGTTCAACCTTTCCCATTGTAATGAAAGATAGGCCTTTTGATTTTCACTGCTTGGCCATCCACATATCCTTTCCATTATATCACAGCTCTTTACTTGCAGAAAAAAGCAGAGTCTGAATTAATATGCCTGTTTTTCATGTGGAAGATTTTGAAGGGTAGAAAGTCATTTTTCCAGTGGGCCTTCCAGTTATATTTGTTTGGGCTGTGATTAAACCCCACAGTGCTGGCCAACAAGAGTGAAATAACAGCATTTGCAGAGCCAAACGATAACACTTGCCGATGCCTGCCACTGAAAAAGTGAGCAGCAGTGAAGAGACAGTGAGGCCTCCACATTGCAAGGAGTGCTGGATCCCCGAACCACCAGCAGTAAGCCTGGAGGAACCAGGGGTGCACCTCTCTTAAGAACCCCAACTGCTGGAACTAAGCCACAAGAGGAGAGTTCCATTGAGATAGAGGAGGGGTGACAAAACTGTCCTAAGTTAAGACCTTAGCCTCTGCACATCAGATGGAGAGAAGCATCACATCTGGTCAAGAATGAGAGACGTAGAGAGGGAATTCCCATGCCAGACAGAGAAAGCAGGTGGTGAATGAAAGGACCGACAAGAAACTGAATTCTGAGCTATTACACCAATGAGAGAAAGATGAAGAAAGCTAGATTAGACACAAATCACTATCTGTTTAGATTGTCAATATCAGAAACTGTGTTGACAAAGTGTTGATTGATACCGTGAAATTAATCACAATATACTGGGAGTTGAATTCCAATTCCCTCACCAACTGAAGAAAGTCCAGGCTTTGGAAACTAAGATCCAAGTTCCCAATTAACAGGCATCAAGGCATTACAGTGGCCGGGCTAGTTAACAAGGCTCACATCACAAAACCTTGTATTAACTAAACCTTTAAATTGTGTGATTGGTCTAATGCCATAATTTGAAATAATTACCACCTTATGGATGGAACAGAAAGAGAGATGTTGCTAATTAGTGGGCAATCTAATTTCTCTTTACCTTTTGACTAGCCTCACCTAAAGGATGCAGCTTTTTTCCCAGTGCAGTAAGTCTAAATAAATTGGTGTTCAGTTGGATGCACAGATGTCATCCTTCCACAGATAAATGCGCCTTGAAACATTTGTGTATAGGCGCATAATAAATAACAAATCAATCAATCAATCAATCAATATATGCGGTGGCGAAAGAACAAGCTTCTTACTTATCATGCCATGGATGATTTAGTGGCAGTTGGTAAGTATTGTTTTACACAACTCAAGTAAAGTAACCAAGGACATGCCCAATAGCCACACTGGCAATCTGAGTGGAGGCCAATGGACAGAATGCATGATTTTAGATGCAATCTTCTCTTCGCATATGAAAGTTTACTCAATTCTTAACTTTGTCATCAGATTTCTGTAAAATCCATGCATTCTCTTCAGCCAGTATCCTTAGGGCGTCACGCTCTTCTTTCGAGAAGTCACCAGCTCCTCCTTTTGCTAGTTTTCATATTCCATCAGATTATCGTTTCTTCGGGGATACATTCGATATGGTTTTCTCAGAGGATACCTTCTTTCGAATACTCGCTGTGGCATGGTCACAACTGCTGGTGTTAAGCATAGCACAATCTCAGGCTTCCTAAATATAGGAGGTAGGGGGCAGGATTTCCTGCAGAGGCATGCAGCTGCTCCTCTACATTCCTCCCTCTGCCCGGGTCCTCAGCCACCTGCTCAATTGTCTCTACATCTTGATATTTTCTTTTGAAGATGTGCTTCTTTGGAAACTAGATCTTCATCAACCTCCTCAGGGTGCCGGCTGATTTTACATGCTCATCTACACTCCAGGTCAGGTAGCTCCACTGTCGATTCGGATTACAATAGACCCATCGTCCCACATACATCTTATGATTCTTTGGAGACAGGAACTTGGCTCTTCAGGTGCTCCGATGCTGGCCTCTATGTATTTATTTTCAGACATCTTCACCAGTCAATTCCTTGGGTCCAAACTCAGATTCAACATCGATCATGATCTTCATTCTTACTGCTTTCCTTGCTGTCCTCTTGCATTGGGCGATCACTATCATGATTACACATAATCCAAACATCACCATCACCAATATTGCTCCAAAGAACTTAAAGATGTTTGCCATCCATTGCGGAATCCATGAGAATATGGAAGCAACCAAACTGTCATTCGTAATGTCCTCTGTCTCGTCCTCCATCTTGTTATGCAGGTTCGTTAGCAACGTTATGGCCTCTGTCAAGGTCCCATTCTGGAGCATTGTGAGAAGGTATGAACGTCCAACATGATGATATGATTTTGGTGCAAACGCCACCTTCCATTGCTCTGATCATATTAAGGACATATATGTTCTGCAGGGTCATTAGTCGTATGCCTATAGCTCTTTCTTGATAGCATTGAATCCCTTTATGATGGTGTTGATTATCTGCAGAAGCTCCCATCTCGTAATCTGAAACCACTTGGCATTGGCCATCATCTGGATCCCAGGCATGAACATAGTCGTAAATATTGAAGCAGTCTTGCTGAACAACCTGTGTTCATAAGGAATGTTTCTATTGACTTGGCTGAGAAGTCATTCTCTCTTCTGGTTTGATTGAGAAATTCAAGCGATCCTCTTTTTCTCAAATGGGCATCTACTTTTGGAAATTCTCCAATGTTCAGGTCACTCTGAGGAATCACTAATGCTGGAACATGAATAAGCACCAATGACCATGTTCCTCCCCAATCCTTGGGCAGCTTCATGTAGGCCCTAGGCCCACAAGGCCAATATCGATCCATGAGGACGGCTGTCCCTGCTCCCATCCTAGAAACGTCAACTGTAGTTTTGCAGCCTTTGTTATTTCCCACATGCTTCTTTCCATCTCTTCGGAAGCACAATGTCACATTCGCCAATGGGATCACAATCATTGGACCTGACTCATCTTCTAACCATGTCAGTAGTTTGGCATGTTTATCCCATGACTTCAAACACCCATTGTTCACTCTCTGCACCTCTTGTACATATCCTGGCTTCAGTAGAGGAGCTGCACAGGACATCAATCCTCCTTCCCATCCCTTCTTGGACTTCCCACGTCCATAGACCAAGACTTGTGTTTTTTCCCAACATCCAGGCGATCCAGCTATTTCTGTTATATCAGGGCAATCCATTCTCTTCATGCCTTCAATTACTTCCTCTTACTGTCCTGCTGCAGGATGCACAATCATCTTGCTCTCCCATCCAGATTACTTTTCCATATGTGTAGTCTTGATATAATCATCCTGGAATGGAAACAACCATTTCGATATCTCCATCGTAAAGTGGCCCAACTTCCCTGAAATTGTCCTCTGGTCATACATGCTGCAAGATGAATGAGGCACCTGGCATCGTGTTCTGGGACTTCTCTGGAGATAAAAATGTGCACTGTATTCATAGCAAAGGGGATGCGATCGCAGACGTAACAACTCTCTTAAGATGTTTTTTCCCCTACTTCTCTCATGTGCTGGTACCACATGTTATTACCCAAGTGTGCTGCATTATCTAGGTAGGTATCCATCCCCTCATAATCTTCTTCTGCATCTCCCCAGTGTATTTTAGAAGCCTTGTACCATTCATGAATTATATCAAAGGATGCTCCCATAGTGGGAAGAATCATAGGGACCTCTACCTCAGTGGACGTACTAACATGACAGAGACTGTGAAAAATGAGAAACAGAAAAGCAAAGAGAATGATCGTACAGGCATATATTATGCACAAAAACATAGGCATCCATTTCTCGCTCCATCCCGGTACTTGTTGCACTTGTTCATTCTCTAGAACAGTGCCAGCTTCTACATTTCTCATCTTTAATACAATCATCAAATTTCTTTACACTTGCAACTGTAAAATCTGCGATGACCATCCTCTTATCACTGGGCCATTTTTCGGACCCTGTAAAAAAGTGTGAATATCAACATCTTTTCTGACAAGAGCAGGATAAGCTTGAAGTATAAACACAAAGACAGCAAGCAAAAGTCAATGAACATCACTGTCAGTAAGTACCATACGTTTAACTGCTTAGACATATGACGATTTTGACCCATCCTATAATGTACTTGTTCTGCAACTTCAGCCTTGAGAGCAAAGATGGTCAGTAGCCAGGGCCTCAACATCATCCGAGCTCTCAAGAATCTGCAGCCATGGCTGGTTGAAATACTTTATGTAGTGCAGATTTACCAACATTCTCTGATATCCCTGAAGTCTCTGGGACATTCTACACCATCATCGGTGGTCTTGCAAGTGCACTAGTTAACAATGGAAAATCGAACATGGCAGCAAAGTTGCCAAGTGAATGCCCTACCAGAATTTCTATTTGGGAGCCTTGGAGGCAAGTGTAGATTGTTTCTGCCTCAGCAGGCATTTCAATGGCCCGTGTCATAGGGTTGCTATCTCTATGCCTTTGCGTCTATATGTATGTACCTGGAATGCATGTAGGATGCCTGAGGACAACGGTTGCTAAGGTGGCCCAGAGACTCTGGGGCAGATCCTGGCAAGAGGAGGGATAAGGTTGCTTTATTGCTTAGTTGGGCAGACAGGTGTGTATGGTGCGCAGTGCCACGTACAGGTGTTCAGGTTCTGGTTTGCATTTGTTCATATCAGCCAGATCTACATCTTTCTGCTCTGGATTCATCTTCCCAATCTAAAGGAATCCGGTTTATTTCATGTCTTGTTGCTGTCACCTTGTCAGCCAATGACAAAGTACGTGTTATGTCAAGTCAGAAGAGTCCAAGCTTGAGACTTCTTTTCCAGTCGGCCACTTGGGTGAACAGTTTATCATGAGGCTTCTCTTGGTGGCAGACCTGGCAGGGCAAGGTGACTGCCCTCTGCCCTATCCCTTGGCTCATCCCCTGCTCCCAAACAATACCTTCTCTAGGTGTCTTAGTCATTACCCTCTGTGTTCCTAATGCCCTTCCCTCCTCCCCTATTACAGACACCTGATTCCGTCCCACATCCTTCAACCCAGTACTATATTGCCAGACAGTCTATATCAGCAAGCCTGAACACATTAAACACTAAAGAATTGTTACATTCCTGAGATAATCTCCCCAAAGATGCTTTGATAGCTTGATTTTCTGAATATGAAGTTGTCAGATTGCATTCAGGTGGCCACAAGGCAATATGTGTGGCCACAAGAGAAAACCTCAAATAAAAAGGGACCGATTCATGGAAAAGGGCGCATTGATCCTGCAAATTCTGCATGCCGAAAATGACTATGCACGGCCCGTCGCGCAGAGTGAAATCTGCGCACCCGACGTATTCATGGAAATATCCAAGCAGAACCACCTCATGCGCAGGCTGCTTGAGGAACCCACGCCACGTCCACACGCAAAGCCATTCCAGCCATGGAGAGGGACTACTGCGCACTCCTCCGATGCAAATCAATACACCCCGACAAGACTGCCTGTGAACCCCCACAACCAAGACAGCACCCGAGTGGGGCTGCGTGGGGTCCCCCGGAAACACACGCAGCGCCCCATCAACATGCAGAGAACTGAACGCAAAAGTCGTCATTTGCCAGTAAATATGCATGTGAACCCTCGCAAAGCACTCCTGCACCCTGATACAATGCTTATGCAGACCCCTAAGTGCGATTGGAACCCTGATGTGTGCATGCACCCCATAATCTGACTAGCAATCTTACCTTTGTGTGGTGAATCCCATGCCCAAGTGCCTGTATGCCTGCCTTCGGGGGGCGGATAGTATGAGGGCTTTGAGTGGCCTTTTCACTGCTGAGAAGTTGCGCGGTTGGGTCCATGAATATGCATCATTCCGAGCAAATGTGGGTGTGCGATGGACTGCTTGCCGGTCGTAACCCCCACATTTACGCAAGTTCTTCCCCATTTCCTCTGTTACGCCCCCTTCCCAGCACTATGCGAAAGCCACGCCCATGTCCTGCGTGGTGTCTCACGCAAGGCAATCGGCCGCTCGCAGAGATGTGCTGGGCTGGCGCGATAACCACACAAGTCCAGGAAGAGTCCCGCGCAGTCAATTCCATGAATCAACGAATGGAGATTTGCACACAGAATGGCAGGCAAATCCCTGATTTTCCACGCAAATGATTTCATGAATGAGGGCCATAATGTCTAAGTTATGTCAGTTTGCATTATAAGATCCTGCAGCAAACGCTTTCTAAAAGACAGTATGGTACCCTGTGGATAACAAATTGTGCAACCTATCTTCATGAATGCTTATCTCAGGCCCCACAGACCACAGTGGTCACTCCCAGATGGACTCCATGCAATAGAGCAGGTTACCCTGTAATGTGTATGCTGTGCCTTTGTGCACTGAGCATACCTGCCTGCTATCCCCTGTCCTGCCTGGCCAGTGCTGCGTGTCACTGTGCTGGAATCTCAATGTCCTCCATTTTCAAAAAGGGACCCAGGGACTATATTGGTGGAAAGGTCTTTTCCTCTACTTTTTTGTCAGAAAACGTCCAAGTACAGAATGCAGAACCTTGTGGACCTGATCTCTCTGAGGTAAAAATGGAAGCAAACATAAAAGACACAGCACCTATACTCTCACCAGTATAATGTCCCACCTAGAGGGTCAGAATGTCCAAAATGTGTGTTTGAGACCGACAGAAAGGGTCCAGATAGCTCTAGCGTCCATCTGGCTGACTGCGGCGGAACCTGAGTCCAGTCATAAGAAGCTCCATCAGGGAAGGCATTTTAACCATCTTGCAGTTTGCCTCAATCTCTTCTGCCACGCCCCTCTCTACAATCTTTCCCCTAAATAACTTTCAATGGTCCTAGTCTAGGCTTACTTGTGTTGCTTATGTTTCGCAAGAGTTTGGGGGCTTTCATTCAGCAACAGGTTTGCTTTTAAGATTTTTTTTACTGTTCCTTGACTTTGGAATATCCCTGTTTGGAACATAACGAATATCTCCATTTATTATAAATGAGGAGATTGTATGTGCCATTACTGTTTTTTACAGGACAGCTGCATTGGTTATATGCCATCATGAAGAATGCCCCCATTGATGCCTTTGTCAAATTTTATTTGTTCACGTTTCTTTTTTATTTTGTTTTTAATGGAGATTTCCACCATTATCTCCACCCTAATCCCTTCCCGTGCCATTCTCTTTCAATCTTTTTTTTTTAGAGCCCTGTCCTGTTCTGTTTTCTTTTTTCCCTGTGTTTAGTCTAATCTTCTCCCCAATATCGTCTATTCCTGTTCAGCACAGAAAACTATTCAATTAAAACTAGTGTGAGACCAGCATCGAAAGCTCAATTATGCACCTACTAGCAGCAATTCAGACGCAACGGACGTACTATGAACCCACAAACAACACCACAACAAAAGACTATTGGAGAATGGACCCATTCAGGCTGGACTCCAGGCGACCTAAACTAAATTGAATGAACACTTCCATAAATATCCAACAGACCAACCCCTGCCACCTCCCAATCATTTCCTCGAATGGGACAATTGCTCTGCTCCCGGATGGCCCAGACACGTTTTCCCTAAGTACATGGACACCTTGTTGGTCTACTCTCCTCTTCTTTCAGGCTAACCAACTCCCCTCTAGAGGTCCGTGTTCATCATGCATGTTGCCTATTAGTGCAGGAAGGAACTTGTTTCCCTTCGAACTGCAACCAGGAATCCTGGAGTACAGGTTAGATGGATATTTGAGGTATCCTGCACTATGCTCTCTGCTCGCCATGGTTGATGATGGATTGGGAGGGGATAGCCCTTGGTGAAGAGCAGAAGAATTAGTGCCAGATAAGCAGTGTTGCCAAGAGCAGTTTGTTTCTTTTATCAACACTTCTCTCTCTCTCTCCCAAACAGTGGCTAACCCCTTGATTCTAAGAACACTGCATTTTCCCTTTGTCTACATGACACAGTCACGCAGGTGTTGGCCTTAAGGTATCCCAGAAAATCTCATTTCTAGTCAGGATCCTGGTGCTGGGAGAGGCGACATGGAATCCAGGTCCTCAAACCAGAAACTCCCTTAAAAAAGAAAACACCAGGCCTAGGCTAAGCACCACTGTGGTGATTATCCAGAGCCCAGAAACCCCAGGGCTATGACAGTACTGAGGCCGTCTATGACAGAGCTGTGACAGGCACATAAGGGGCCCTCTGGCCTGGTGGATGACCACAGTAAGTCTAAGGGAGCCACAGTCTTGGAGGTTCTGGATCCATTACCCAGAAAACTGGATTAAGGCTCCCTTCCCATTCAGGTCGGGGATGAAGGTAAAGGGGATGTTCGTCTCTGGATTTGCAAATGTATCCAGTTACCCCCCAAAACAGACCCTTCTGCCCTCCAAGAGGATCTAGGGAAACATATAAATCACCCCCGTTGCATTGTTGACTTTGATTTTAGGGAAAGGAGTCCCTCGCGGGCAGCTGGTGATTATGCAGGTGCACGTATGTGCCAAAGAAGGACACTGCTGCATAGGGCAAGGCGAGCGTGGAATGCCCTAGGCCCTCTTTGCCATCGAAAGCCTCAGTCAGCCAAACTGTACACCCTCAAAAAATACCTTCTTTTCCAGATATGGGTGTGAGATCACGTAGGGAGTGAGCAGTGCATGACAATCCAGTTATGTTAAGCTCCATAATCTATCTTCAGAAGTCCCCCCACTTTTTTCAGAGGGCATCTTGCTATGCTAATTTCTGGTGATACCACATTCAATTGGTATGTTAATGAGTCCTCACACTTTATTTAGGACTTGCCCCCTGGGCACTCATGATTCCAAAGATAAAGTGAGAAGAAAGGGCATTCTGCTGGCCATTAGTTCTAAAGTTGGAGGCTTGCTAGAGGCAAAGGGGTCTGAGGATGCCGGGTCACTCCTGTTCGAGGATGAGTTGTTTCAAGGAGATCGGCAAATATGTTAATGCATTTACCTTACTAGAGAAAGCTCAGTCATTCTTGCGTAAGATCTTTTTGCTCTCTTCCAGGGCCGACCGTAGCATAGGTGGTTGGTCTAGCCACAGCAACTGTTTATGATCAAAGACAGGTTGAATGCCAGCCTGCTCCCCAGTGCCCTAGGCAGTCCTTCATTCTTCAAATAGTTTGAGGCAGGAGATCATGAGGTTTCAAAGGCAGAGGCGATAGAGGTGGATTTAACCAATGCAGGTGGTTTTACGCAAATTCTTCTGGAGGGACCAGTAGGTGACAGATTAAGGTATTTGATCAAAACTGGTGTCTTCGTTCTAATGACCTTAGGGTGCTGCGGACAACTCAGGATTTCAGACGGAAGTTGGTGTCCAGCCCTTGCCAGCAGCTTCTGAGGCAGGTGTTTTTTTTCCTCTAGGCAAAATCAAGATAAGGGTTATCACCTAGTCATCAGTCTGTGAAACTAACTTCTTTGTGATTCATCATTATTTCAAGTTAGAGATGAATTCCACATTGAAAGTCGTATTGAGGCCTGCAGATTGACTCTGAGACTCAGTCTCAAGCATATCTACCTCACAGTTTCTATTTTCAAGCCTCACATACGGTTCCTGCAGTTTCCCTGGGAAGGAACCTGCTGCCAGCTCACTGATCTTCCCTTCTGGGTTTTCATTAGCTCCTTGGTGCCTCACGAAGTTGCTATGGCTGGTGGCAGCATTTTACAGGTCCAGAGGCAAAGGGCTCCTGATTTATCTGGAAAATATCTTGATAATGAGTGAATCAGCCCAGATCTTCCGGATGCATGCCCATCTCGCATTACATGCCCTCCATCTCCAGGGGTTTTTCATAGCTTTCGAGAAATCTGATCTGGCCCCTTCCCAGAACATGCAATTCCTCGGGTTCCTGATAAACTGCAGGACCGCATCCATCAGTTTGCCTCATAGAAAGGTGCTAGCCACCAGGAAGGAGTTAACAAGAGCTCTTTGGTAACATGTAATATCCTGTATGCCCCTGGCCAGACTGGTAAGCTTGCTCTCCTCCAACCCAAGACATCTTTCCAGGACCCCTCTAGTAGAGGGTACTCCAAAGGTTAAACAAAGCTCCTCGTTGAGGTTTCCACTATTAAACCTAGACTGGATTTCCACAAAAGCAAAAAACAGTTGCTTTAGTGGGTATCTCACCTGGTGGTGTGGAACAGAAGAGCCATCTTTGTGGTCTCGCTTATCTTCAATGGGAGGCCAGGTCTGGCAAAACCTTGACTGGAGGGCTATGGCTGCCCAGACATCGTGTTGACACATACATTGTTTGGAGATGTTTGCGAGTTCTTTTGTGATCAGATTCTTCAAAAACTGTGCTTTTTCACAGACAAGAGTACAGCGGTCAGGGGCATAAACAACCTGGGGGGGGACTCATTGGCATTCCATGGCAGACCTGGCTAAGAATGTTTAGGATTTCTACCTTTGAACCACATCAAGGTCCAAGCAGAATACATGCCAGGTTCACTGAATCTGGTAGCTGATTGGTGCTCCGGTCAATGGGCTACCACAAGGAACTAAAGATTATTGGTCTTTGTTCCTCAGACGCCAAGATCTATGGGGTCCCTTTCAGTTGCCTTTTTCGGCGACCCCTTTGAACACTCATCCAGCTTTTTCAGCTGGATACCGGATCCTTTCGCCATGGCGATACATATATTCATCCAAGTCTGGGGGCCAGGGAGGCACTAAGTGTTTGTCCTCTTCTTCATGATAGCACACACACTTCTTCAAGATGAGTTGCAGAGCACAACTCTGGTACATGTGACGCCCTTCTGGCATTTTAAAGAGCGCTTTGCCACTCATCAGGTTGACCTGGCCAAGGTACGCATTCTTTGGTGCACACAAAGGTGTGTGTATCCATGCCATGCCAGATTAACACAGGTGGTTGTTTTTTGGAAAATGTAACCATACCATTTTCTTATCAAGCAGTCAATACTTACCGGTCATCAATTTCTTCTAGGCATGTTCCGGTTAGTGGATTTCCTCTTGGAGAACATCTTCCACTGAGTAGACTGGGCCATCAGGATCTCTAACCCTCCTACTTCTTTGAAGCATGCCTGTCTCTCAGATGTCAACTGCGTTTTATCGTTATTCATGGAGTGGCCGGATAACTCGGATCTGTCTCTTCAGGAGCAAAGTTTGTAATGTTGATGTGTTTGGTTTCCTTCAGAAGGGTGGTTAATGTTGGGGAATTCCAGCTTCCAGGAAGATGTTTATCCCTGGAAGGTGTCAAGTTCAATGATCACCATAGGACCAAAACAGCATCTACAGTTATTAAGTTTCCTTGCCATGTGGATTTCCCTAAGCTTTCCATTGTTCGATGTTGATGAGCATACAACGCCCAGAGCCGACCTGCAATTGTCAGCAGACTAGCTTTCCATTGCTTTCTCAACCCCTTCCTTCCACTGTGTTCACCCACCTTGAGTGCGTAGATCCCTTGCATTATGGTCCAGTTGGGATTGATGTTTCTCTTTTCGGTGCCCATTTGGGTAGAGTCACCATGGCTTTCCATCTGTTTTGGTCAGGAGCCAGGCTTGAGGACATTCTTAGGTTGGACGACTGGTCCAGTGACAAAGCATTTCATGAATTGTTTTGTAAGCACATTGTGAGTACTTCTAGCGCTGTCCTGGATGGGCTTTGTACGTGCATAATAGGAAGCCTGCGTGCTATGCCATAGACTGTCAATTAAACGTAAAGCCATGCGCCTGAGAGTTGGGATATTATCAATGGCAAGGCAGTGAGTATTATCCCATCCATTCAGATGTGGATGGATTCAACGCTCGCCAGACGTTCTCCTGACAATTTGGACAACAGTTCCCGCTTCTCACATTGCTCATGGTTGGTCGCAGCACACCTTCTCTTCTTGCCAAAAGGAGAAGCAGATAGATCGTGAGCGTTCGTACTGGAAAAGAGGAAGGACTTTGGCACTATACTAGGAATGCAGGGCATGGCATTGGCCAGGGAGATATACCCAACATTGGAGGTGGAATTTTGGGATAGTAGTTTTTTGTTTCTTATCACTGCTTGTAAATTAGAGATGATGCATAATGCTCGCCTTGTGGCATTAATAGAACCGTGACTCTCCATCACAAATGCTCGGACTAATCGACATTGCACATCTGGAATTGTGTTTGCCTTTTATGATCTATATTACCCACCTTCCTGTCTGTCAAGATAAGACATTCTATCGGATAATAAAACCAGATGCAGGAAAGAACTTGTTTAGAAACCTGTAAATTGAGCCGGAAAAGTAAGGTTGCGGCCTGGTTAGCCGAAATGTCAAAGCTGGCATTGCTGGAAGGAGATTTCGTAATTTGAGTGGCCGAGAAGGAAGATATCAAAATGTTCCCCGGGACATTTTGGGATATCATTTAGTAAAACATGGAGCTATAGGCGAAGATCGCAGGCAGAATTCTGATTTTAACTTCTGAATATTTGGTGTTTTTTATGCAATTTAAGAAATAAATCTAAGCATTATATAGCCGTATGTATTTTTAGAAAATATGATTTACGAATAGTTTTGCCTGATTTAGGGATCGCATTAAAAATATTCTAATACAAAAAGAATAGAAGTCAAAGGTGGAACCTTCACCCAGCACCGCTTTTCCTTTGAAACTACCCTGATGTAAATCTGGAAGTATCCTGTCCCCCCTCAACTCCTCCCCCCCTAAGATTTCACCACTGGTGACTTCCAGAAGTTACATCTGCACAGATGTGTACATCTGCAAGCATTTTCCAGTTTTAAAAGTACATTGCCTCGTAAAGGAAAAAGTCATTCATTAGAGTGCGCCGCTCCACTAGGAAGCACTGCGCGGACGCAGCGATTCAGTTTTTCATTAGTCCATGGAGGATGCAATTCAAAGGGGGGTGGATTACAGGAGCTCATTTCCTTGACTCCAAGAAAAACTTCACCAGTCAATAAACCCGGACCAAGAACCGCGAGGCAACAGAGACCTCCGGGCCAATGGAAGACAATGGACGAGGCCTTTGACAGGCCTCTGCTCGGATCTATATGATTATTGCGAAGGCCAAAGATCCAGATTTTTTTTAACCCTTTACACCAAATATATTTGAGGGGGGAGACCCCCACAGCCCCCCCATATTAAACTCTAACCCCCCCCCCCACATATATATGTGGTGTAAGGAGGTTGGGGGTTAAAAAAAAGTCGGCATTTTCGGCCGTTGCAATTCCCAGGACGACATTTTTGTACGATTCCCCTCTGTGTGCTCCAACCACGTGCCCATCTATGGCGCTGCCTAGAGAGGAGGTGAGCAATGAGGACATGTGTAGAATGTATGGCAGGGCTGCTGGCTGGGTGAGAGTCAGTCACAGCACAAGTCCAAGAGCAGGTTTAACGAGCACTGCAATAGATCACGATAGAGTACGTCGGGATCAACACGCAGTTAACCGTTTGATCTCTCTGGTCAAAATTAATGAGAGGTGTTCTGCGCATACAAGAAATGAATGCTAAAAGCCTATTTAAGTTAACGCAAGACATCCCCTGCAAACATCGGGCTTGAATTGGAGGTGATTTCCTGCCGTGCAGCTGGTATTAGTTTGTCAGTCTGCGGGTGGCAGTGCGCGGTAATCGTAAACAGACGGTCTGGGAAAGAAACAGCAGCTTTAAATAGAAGATGTGACCCGCTGGTCCAGAGAGCGTGCATGACATCAACTGAACGCGTTTAGAGCACATTTTATTCCTGGCACTATTGGGAGTTTTCCCCTGTGGATGCTGGCCCCTTAATTCCAAGGGAGTCTTCGCGTATTCACGACTGGGCGCTGCGGTAAAATGGCATAGCCACGAGTAGCCACCAGCAGCCTCCGTCCTCACTCTGAGGGCCCCAAATGTGTGTTGTCATTTCAAAACAACTCCCACTTTCTGCAGCGACTAACCGACACGTTCTGGAGTTAAACCTTTGCATTGCGGGTGGTGGTCCTGGGTAAAGCGGGGCCGCTGGAAGACCTGGGTACTTGGAGGCATGATTGGTCAAACACGTTTACACACCTGTTACGAGCGCCTATAACTCGTGGAATCGGAATCCATGTTGGCACTCAAGCAACACCTCCCTTGCAACCAATTGACTTGCCCTTGAGAGTGAAGTATGATTTTCGAATGAGAGGCCTGTTTAAGTGAAAGTGGGTGAGATAGGTCTTGGCTGTGGAGATGCTCTCCTGGATGGTGATCCCAGTGAAGTCTATGGGGGCATGTAGGCCTGATGATTTCAAGCAGGGTGAAACTCTCCCTTGAATGGTACGTGAACAGAGACACCTTGTGCTTGAGGCTCCCTATTGCTACCTCGAGTGATAGTCATTTGTATTTAAGACAATGCAAGCCTGTATTTAGCTTATACCGGCGTCACAGGCCCAAAAAGTGTATATAATTGAATTGGGAATTTGTAACGTTCACCAAGTAAACCCAAGTGTCCCTAAATACATGCGCATCCCGTTTGCGAGCGCGGTCTGCAGACGTCAGGCCGAAGAGTGACATAGCAAAGAGCGACGCACCAAAGAGCGACACACCAACGCGGAGCAACACAACAAAGAGCGACGCACCAAAGAGCGACACACCAACCCGGAGCAACACAACAAAGAGCGACGCACCAAAGAGCGACACACCAACCCGGAGCAACACAACAAAGAGCGACGCTCCAAAGAGCGACACACCAACGCGGAGCAACACAACAAAGAACGACGCTCCAAAGAGCGACACACCAACGCGGAGCAACACAACAAAGAGCGACTCTCCAAAGAGCGACACACCAACGCGGAGCAACACAACAAAGAGCGACGCACCAAAGAGCGACACACCAACGCGTAGCAACACAACAAAGAGCGACGCACCAATGAGCGACACACCAACGCGGAGCAACACAACAAAAGCGACGCACCAAAGAGCGACACACCAACGAAGAGCGACACAACAAAGAGCGACGCACCAAAGAGCGACAGACCAACGAAGAGCGACACAACAAAGAGCGATACACCAAAGAGCGACACAACAAAGAGCGATACACCAAAGAGCGACGCACCAAAGAGCGACACACCAACAAAGAGTGACACAACAAAGAGCACTGTAGAGCACCGGACGTAGGTCAATGCTAGGGCAGTGGGATCGCAAATCTGCTGTGTTTATGGCAGCCGGTTGTATATTTGCAGACTGTGTTGCGGTGGGGTTGCAAAGAGGAGAGAAAGGGGATATATAGGAAAGCCATACAATCATACGATTCAAAAGGGGCAACCGAGACCCTGCGTGAAATGACCGCAGACACAGGTTATTTAGTTGGAAAACCATGTTTGTGGTCACAGATGTATGACAGTAAAAATATCTACAGATTATGTTAAATCATGATCATGAAAAACAGTAACATGTATTGTCTCACTTCTTCATAAACCCAACAGGAGCAGCACCAACTGGGCCCGATACCAACTATGGTAAGGCAGCCCCAGGGACTGAGTAAACATTTCCCCCAAATCTCTTTGTGACTCTCCCAAGCATTAGGGGTCCGGGCCAGATTATCGGGATGCGCCAATACCTCAAGTAAGGCCGACTCGTGCACCCTCTATCTTTCCCGGCCATGCCACCACCTCGCGTCAGTAGACCGTAGTGCTGAGTATTAGTGAGTGCCGACCTCCCACCCCACAAGAGGGAAAATGATGTAACAATAGTAATGGAGAGCAACTCAAATTCGAGTGGCACTACAGGCAACAGTGCTGGTGACTGGCGCCAACCAGTGCCAATCACACATCTATAAATATCTCTGTATCCATCATGAGCGTATACATCATGCAAACGTTTATCACAAGCCTTCACTATGATGGTAGGGCTTGTGATAAATGTTTGCATTTTTGATGGATGAATCGTAATATTCCCCTGCAGCCAATGATTTCATTAACATAGTATTAGCTGAGCTGGTAATTTCGTTCTTACTGACCTGTGCACCCCACCTTCACTTTGGCATTATCGCCAACCATACCACTGTCGTCTGTGCAAAGAAATATGCAAACCCCACCACTTCTCATAATAGGCATTAACAAACTGTGTGCCTCCCCTGGCTCACCAGGTATATGCACTCCGGGGGCACCACCACACCACTGGGGCTTGGTAACCAACCTAGCACCCTGGGAACCATTGCCTGTAATTGGTGTACTCACAAACCGGCAATGCCAATTCAGTATATATCCAAGTGCCCTTACCGGCGACCAGCTTCTTCAATACGCAACCATAACTCTGGGATAATAATCCTGCTCTTCTTACAAAGAAACACACTTGATTGGATGCAATGTTCCTTTTGGTCAAGAGGAAGAAACAACATACATGCAAATGTGAGGCACGCACAGGTAAATCACTAAGCGCAAACGAGGGTGAATATAATATTCAAAACAATCAGACTTCCACCTGCCAATCCTCTTCACCTCTGATGATCTTAACTCTACACATTACACGGGCTTGTTTTCCTTTTCCCCTACAGTGCACCTCTTCAGCCCTCTCCCATCCCCTTCTGTCCCCCACAGCCTGCCGGTAGCTACAACTATTCAAGAATAAAGGGGTCCTTTCATCCTCCGCACATTGACCACAGCACCCCACTGCATACGCTCATCTGGGGAAAGCAGCTCAAACCACAAAGATGTATTACCCCTCTCCTGCTGCAATGGAGATGCCAGCAGAAACAGAGTAAGTATCCTAGATACCCTTCCACGGCCATCAGACCTTCTGCTACACGAAGGAGGTCATGTTAGAAACAGAGTGAGTATCCTAGCCACCCTTCCACGGCCATCAGACCTTCTGCTACACGAAGGAGGTCATGTTAGAAACAGAGTGAGTATTCTAGCCATACTTCCACAGCCATCAGATCTGCTGCTACAAGTAGGAGGTCGTGTTAGAAACAGAGTGAGTATCCTAGCCATCCTTCTACAGCGATCAGATCTTCTGCTATGAGTAGGAGGTCATGTTAGAAAGAGAGTGGGTGTCCTATTCACCCTTCCACTGCCATCAAATCCTCTGCTGTACGTAGGAGGTCATGTTAGAAACAGAGTGAGTATCCTAGCCACCCTTCCACTGCCATCAGACCTTCTGCTACACGAAGGAGGTCATGTTAGAAACAGAGTGAGTATTCTAGCCATCCTTCCACAGCGATCAGATCTGCTGCTACAAGTAAGAGGTCATGCTAGAAACAGAGTGAGTATGCTAGCCACCCTTCCACTGCCATCAGACCTTCTGCTACAGGAAGGAGGTCATGTTAGAAACAGAGTGGGTATCCTAGTCACCCTTCCACTGCCATCAGCCCTTCTGCTACACGAAGGAGGTCATGTTAGAAACAGAGTGAGTATCCTAGCCACCCTTCCACTGCCATCAGATCTTCTGCTACAAGTAGAAGGTCATGTTAGAAACAGAGTGAGTATCCTAGCCACCCTTCCACTGCCATCAGATCTTCTGCTACAAGTAGGAGGTCATGTTAGAAACAGAGTGAGTATCCTAGCCATCCTTCCACAGCGATCAGATCTGTTGCTACAAGTAGGAGGTCATGTTAGAAACAGAGTGAGTATCCTAGCCATCCTTCTACAGCCATCAGATCTTCTGCTATGCAGAGTGGGTATCCTAGCCACCCTTCCACTGCCATCAGACCTTCTGCTACACGAAGGAGGTCATGTTAGAAACAGAGTGGGTATCCTAGCCACCCTTTCATTGCCATCAGACCGGTGTCCGCTCATTTGGTCAGAAAAAAAAGATCGAATGACCATTTGGTCGAAACCAAATGGTCGAAAAAAAAATGGTCGAAATTTTTTTAAAATGTATTTATATATTTTTTTTCGTTTTGTTTGGTTAAAAAAAAATATATATAAAAAGGGTGGTTGGGGGGGAACCCCCCAAAAAAAAAAAATGTAAAAAAAAATAAATAAATAAAAAAGACCATTTGGATTTCAACCATTTGGTGTCTTTGGTTGTCGACCAAATGACTAGTAACCCATCAGACCTTCTGCTACACGAACGAGGTAATGTTAGAAACAGAGTGGGTATCCCAGTCACCCTTCCACTGCCATCAGATCTTCTGCTACAAGTAGGAGGTCATGTTATAAACAGAGTGGGTATTCTAGCTATCCTTCCACTGCCATCAGATCTTCTGCAACAAGTAGGAGGCCATGGGCCTCATTACGACCCTGGCGATTGGACCATGGTGCTAATAGCACCATGGTCCATGCCGGTAACTCTCCGACTTCGCCATGGCGGAATGGGGAATTACCACCCCATTCCGAGGTTGGCAGAGTGGTAATTCCCCCTTCCGCCATGGCCCTTCCCCATTCCCATTTTTGCCCCATAGGGCATAATGGGAATGGGGAAGGCGCTAAGTACGGTGCTGCAAATTGCGGCACCGTACTTAGCACCAAGGTCCCTTTGTGGCATGGTTTTTAACGCCTGCAAAAAGCAGGCGTTAAAATCACCATCCCGCAAAGGGACCTTGTAATCAGGCGTTAAGGGTCGGCGCCGTTTACGGCGCCGTAAAACCCTTAACGCCTGACTCGTAATGAGGCCCCATGTCTTTCCACTTTTGGAAGTAGATACCCTTGAACTGATGCGTATACGTGTTTAAGAAACTGCATGTGGGACTAGATATGGAAGTAGGAACCATTGCTTTCATTTGCAAAGGTACTATAAAGGATGCCTGACTGGTATGTCCAACAATGAGTATATCTGGGTGAATCTGAACATCTTGTACTGGTCCAGCTTATCCTAAACGGGACAGTGAGGCTTTGGTGAAGTGTCCTCTATAGTCCTCTATATATTAGTGGTTAGAATTACTCTGACAAATGCATTTGAGGGTTCTAGCGGGAGACTCCTGTTTAGCCACATGCCCTGAAACTGGGCTTTGGGGTATCCTGGATATTGTAGAGGAAAGTGGTCTTGTTATGTTGCAATATGTTAAGTTTATGCTAGCCCAAGGCCATCAGCTTCCTACCGTCGTCATCCTTCCGATTAGATTGTCATATTTGTCAAACATACTGAAATCGAGTGTCTGCCAACAGTGTAAGAGTTTAGGATGCTACAGTGCTGTCTCAAGATACCGAGAAGGAATGAGAGGTAAAGGCTGAGCAGTCCCTGGGGAACAGAGAATGACCCTGTGGGCCACTATTACTATCAGGCATGTGAACATCTCGGAACTGGCCCTTTTGCTCTTTTTCTATCTTTTGTTTTTACACATTTCACTGCAAAGGTAAACGGGGGTTTTGGTATTTATTAAGGTGGGGGATATAGGGGGTTGCGGGGGTCTCCCCCCACTTTATTTGTGGTGAAATGTGTAAAAATAAAAATGGGCACCGAACAGATTATCTCTAGAGCAACAATCATAGAATCACAATCTCTATCCATACTCTCTGGCAGGTTTGGCTTAAGAAGCTCTGTATCCATTGTAGGGCTTTTGTGGAAGTGAGTTATTGCCATCAGTCTGCATATTGCCCCGTGTCTGCATATTGCAATCAGTCTACATATTGGCCCGTGTCTGCATACTGCCATCCGTCTGCATACTGCCACGGGCCAGTCTGTGAAAGGTTTTGTAGCACAAATGAACAGTTTCGAGCTGTTTTGTGATTGGCCTTCTCAAACAAGAGCACTCTCTGAAGCATCATCAAACTACAAAACGAGCAGTTCAAAAACCCAAGTTAACTAATGCAGAATTAGAAACGCCCTTGTTTTTTCCCAGAATCTTAGGGAGCGATATGTGGCTGACTGAAAGCATCCTACAAATCCCCCCTATTAGAAAGATCTGGATGCTACGTGCTTTCCATGATGCTACCGATTGTTTTTGCTATTTCTCAGGCAATCATTAATGCATGTATCTTTATTTAATAATGGGGCATTATTGAGAAATGGATCAACATATCCTTTGGGCGCAATCAGCTCATTCCATGGCAGAATACTGTCTAAACAGATTCAGAACATAATCCACGAGGCTCCAAATCACGATACAGACTTACATCACGCCCAGTTTATTTTATTTATTTATTTATTTGCATGTTTAAAGCCCGGGCATCGTGGCGCTGTTACAGGAATATGTCATAGTTGCGTATTTATAACGCGCTTAATACCCAGAGGTTTCAAAGCGCGGATCAGACCCGGGGATCGAACCTATGTTGCTTCGTATCGTTTTGTTTCCAAGGCGAGCATGTGGCCGCTGAGCTATCCTCCCGGGAAGAGTTAAGCAGGCAACAAAAGACATCCAAAATATGGAAAACTACGTCCTCTGCACACTTTCTATAAGGCCATAAACGCCTAATGGAGGTAAAGCCAATTTTACTAAAAATGTATTCTAATGCTTAAAACAGATTGTGATGGAAGATTAAAGAAAACCAATAACAAGCTATGTCAATAATTAGCATAAATAAATTCAATGATTCCTTTGTGTTAAAAGAAACCATTTTTTCTTTTTATTTGTTTCTGGTTGGCCCAACGCATTTCGAGTTAGATACACTCTTCATCAGGGGCAGCATATTCAACAAGTTTAATCTACAAAAATGAACATTTTATTCAACATTTAGATTTCCAATGTATGAAATAGACAAAAGGTACTTGAATAACAAAACCTTAATCTTTAGCAAAAGTCAAAGAATCATGATGACATCCTGTCCCATATGTAGATTAGACGTGAATTCAATAAAAGTTAAGCAGGGAACAGGCCAGGATGTGTTATCATTGATGCGCAGACCTTCCAGAGATAATGCTCTCAGGTGACGTTATGTTATGTTATGTTACTTTGCATTTATATAGCGCCTTATGTACCATTGGTATGGTCTCAAGGCGCTGGTAGGTTGAACGCCCGCGGGACACGAAGTTCAAGTCAGTAGAGGGAATAGAGAGAGTCATAAGGTGCATGCGAGCACCGGAGATGTGTGCAGCTGGTGGGGTATTCGTATGATAGCTGCTTCTTAGAGGTAGGTGTGGTGGTTGGGAGATCATGAGTATGTGTTCGTTCTGGCAGGGTGTTATCCAGACCGATTCTGGCTGCGTTAGGCCTGAGGAGAACGCCTAGGCTGGAGGGTGTGTAGCCAGCAGTGTTTAGTTAGGGTGATGGGGAGTATGAGGCACATTATGGTATGAGAACAGCTATACCGAATGGTGTCCTAGTATCGCTGTGTTCTAGTTGAGTGGTGGTGTTAAGAAGAGAGTAAGCGTGGAGATGTGATATGGTGGTTTACCGTAGGTGTTTGAGATCGACCCCACTCCATTGGTTCCATGTACTCCATCCGTTCCGTGTACTCCGAACTGTTCCATGTGTTACAGGCGATTCAAGCACTCAGAGTCGTTCTTTTCAATGCTCTTTCAAACATTCCATGCACTCCAAACCGTTTCGAATGACCTACATTCTTTCCCATCCCTGAATCCTCTGTTTGTTTGGTCCCTCCCCTCCTGTCTCTGTTTTCCTTCCATGGATCCCTTGTTGGTCTTTTCCCCACTCCCTGCTTTGGAGGGGGTGGTTGAAATGGCTGCCACTCCTTCTACACCTCCCACTTATTCGGCCATGGCCACCCCGCTCCCTTGATCCCCACATCATTGGGTATGCTGGTGCTTTCCTTACCTCCCATAAACTCCATCCATGCATCCACATCCTTGTGATCCCACCTCATCTCCGGTTCCCGGGCCGTCCTTCTTCTAAAGGCCCTATCGTAGTCTATGCAGCCCGTGGTCCCATATTTTCTATGCTCAGTAGTTATTCCCTTTTTATATGTCATCAAGGCCTGACCATCGTTTGGGAATTTCTCCAACCAGACTGCTGCCAACAGATCAAATGCCAACTCCCAATTCTGTATGTTCTCCTCTGGTCTTACCCTCTTCTGCCTTTTTCTGTCCTCTCCCTGCTAATGTTAAAATCAGGTCCTGCGTTTTCCGTCTCCAGAATGCACAGTATGCCACATTGCTCCCTTGCCCATATTCTTTCTTTAAAATCCTTAGGCACGTGCCAAGCAACCCCAAGAGTGGAAGTTATTAAGGGTGCGTGTGCAACCCAATGAATGACAGGCTCTCCTGTCCCAATGGCCGGTGTGACGGTTGCGGGTGTGACGGTTGTGGCCATATTGACTGCCGTGACGGTTTTGGCCATGCTGACTGTCACCCCAAGTTGCTGGGCCGTCACCTGTGTGGGTGTGGTCATTGTGGGTGCTGAGACCACCGCTGCTAACACTGGTGTTGTGATACTTGCCGTGCTACACCCCGTACCTACCTGCAATTTTCCCGCAACCTCAGACCCTGGTGAGACATTGCTTTTTCCCGCCAGGATTTGAAGGGCAGTGCCCCCAAATACTGCCCGGCTCTGTAGAGGCTGGGGTCCTTGTTGTGTGCTCCCCCCCACAATGCCCCCAGTTGTTAGCTGTGGTGTGGCTCCCCACGCTTCCCATAACCCATTACTAGGTGTCCCTGCAGATGGAGCAATGGGTCACTGCAATCATTTCAACATTTCTCCCAGTGTTTCGTTCAATTTAGCGCTCATCCCTGCCATCACCGCCGGTAATGAACTCAATAAATCATTAACTGGGGCAGTTGGGATGTGCTCACCCACCCTTTAAGCAATAGTTGGCAACTGTCCTCCTACGTGGGCCGGCTGCACCTCTGATCTTTGTGGAGGGGAGATCAAAGGCTGTGTCACCCTGCTTTCTCTAGTAGCCCGTTTCCTTGGGGTCAGTTTAACAGTTTAACCCAAACCCCCAAACCTGCTCCAGGCTGCTCTATCACAGGCGCCACCAATTGCCCCTTATCTTGCCTGGTGCTTGGTGCCCTCTTAGGAGCCTGGACTCTTGCCGGCGGTATTCCCGTGAGCGGGGGGGGTGTCTGGAACAGCGTGAATTTGTGCTTGCACCGTGCTCTGATGAGGAAGTGGCCCTTGTATTTAGCTCAGCATTTTTTCTGCCCAGTCCTTTCCTCTCGCCTGCATTTGTTCTTGGAATCGTGCGAACAACCTGGCTTCCTCATCAAATTAATTGGCTGATGTGTCCAAACTATCTCTACCCCCGAAAACAGGTCCGGTGACCCCATCTGAGACATTGCTACGAGAACCTAGAGCTGGATGACGTATAAAAAGGTTTTTTTAGCTTCAGTTACCACGTCAATGCATTTTGCAAAGGGAGAATGCAATTCTAATAATTAATTACCGTTTCTAAATTGTTGATATTTTGCCACCGGCTATTTAACATTCCCAGTGAACATAGATGATGTGTTGTTTTTTAAACAACTGCAAAGGTGACACCAGAGAAACAAACTATGTAAACACAATCTATGTGATCATATTTAGAATTATACAATTCTGCAATAGCCAGACTATTGAATAGGTTTTACCTTTATCACAGACATACATACTCTATAGGCAGTGGAGAATGGTAACTACTAAGGTCATATGAAAACTGAAAGTCCTATGTATTTCACGGGATACGAATGCACGCATATACAGTTTATGTCACTGAAGAGCGACTATGGAGGATGCCACTCTTTTCTGCACACCTGAAACAAGCCATTTCATCAACACATATGGCCCCTATTTTGTCTCCAATAGCTCCCAGAGAAGTAGCTGATCCAGCTGCATAACATACTGGGTATGCTGTTGTCACTAGGTGTCTCCATGATACTTAGCCGAGCTTCTTGTATGGACATATATGTTCTGTACACCATCCATGTAACGAAAGTGTGCTCATAGGCATTCAGCCATACGTTATTGCCAGGACATTGGCTGCGCAGATGTTAAGACAGCTGCCTGGAAATCAAGCAGCCTCGGGAGCTGAGGGGGGGCACCCCTCCCCAATAATCACGTATTCATTAATAATATTCATGTTCCTCTGGCCATTAGCGCTATATGTGTACTGCACTAGATAGACTACCTATGAACACACAGCACCCATCCTGTAAAATGTGGACAGCGTCCAAACTGAGGCTTGCCAACTGCCTAGTCTTTCTTTCAGCATGACTGAGTTAGATGATTGGCCAAGATCTGTATTTGCTTTCTGGGACTTGTAGTGCTGGATTTATTATGAGCAAATCAGGATTATTCTATGTTGCTGTCCGAGCATCCCCAAATGGAATGGCGCATGTTGGCATGTATATAACTGTAAGGTGCAACTTGCAAGTGAGTCGAGTGGAGACACTTTATTGTGACTCCAGCACAGTAACTGAGCCCATCTCTTGATTGTATTTCATACTGTACCCCATATTACAGTGCTCCCGGCAGTAGTGTGCCCACATTCTGCCCCTCTGCTCCCACAGCCACCATCAAGGGTACTTTGCTCTTGTGTTCTAGCCCAAGAGGACAGCGATGGCGTCCCTGCAAAGTGTTAATCCACACCTATTAAGAGAGACTCGATGCATGCTGTCACTTCAGCATGCAGTTGCCAGGTAAAGCCTGACGCACAGGTTTGGGCAAGCAGTGGGTAGTCCATGGGAACTGACCAAGACTGTGGAATGCCATCACGAACTGAAACGCGTTAATGTACCCCGTCGAGCCCCCAATAGAGGCCATGGTGAAGGGAGGCACGGTAATTTGTATTTAGTTTATTTGTAAAGCGCAGCCAGGCCCGAGGGCATCCGGGCGCATAGTCTTGCATGCACAGTTACAGTACATTACAGTAAGGGTCAGTGACAAGAAATTCAAGCTCCCCCAGTTTACAAGAAGATACGGGGGAACAGAATTCTCGTAGAGGAATCATGAATACAATAATGTACAGACAAAAGCAATAAAGATAAGCAGGTAACTATACAAAATATATAGACATAATCAATAAAGTAAACAGGTAAATAAACAAAATATACAAGAAAGCAGAGCGACCCTGGGGTTAAGGCCAGACCTTGTATGAAGTGCATCATGTGTTCTGCTGAGGAGCCAAGTAATCTCTCCACTGGTCTCACATCTTCCTACCTCTCCCCTTACAACACCAATGCGTTTTCCCTTAGTTTGGCAACCATACTGGCCATTGCAGAAAAGTCTTATTTCTGGCGCGTATATATACGATTACCTGCTATTAAATGATTGCCTATCCTTTTTAATCGGATTGTTTATCATGTAAAAAAAATCACAATCACCACTTGCCACTGCTTTTTGCACCCCCCCCCCCGTGTCCCCCTACTTCCTTTTTGCTGTTTGCCGAGCAGCACCCTCAGAACAATCTGTTGCTCATCCTTCTCTGCCTGGATTGGAACACAGCTTGCACTTGCGTAACACAGCTATCAGGGCCATGAATGGTAGTTTGCACTCGCGTAACACAGCTATCAGGGCCTTGAATGGTAGTTTGCACTCGCGTAACACAGCTACCAGGGCCATGAATGGTAGTTTGCACTCGCGTAACACAGCTATCAGGGCCTTGAATGGTAGTTTGCACTCGCGTAACACAGCTACCAGGGCCATGAATGGTAGTTTGCACTCGCGTAACACAGCTATCAGGGCCATGAATGGTAGCTTGCACTCGCGTAACCCAGCTATCAGGGCCATGAATGGTAGCTTGCACTCGCGTAACACAGCTATCAGGGCCATGAATGGTAGTTTGCACTCGCGTAACACAGCTATCAGGGCCATGAATGGTAGTTTGCACTTGCGTAGGATCCCAAGTACACACCAACAGCTTTCTCACACGGTGTTAACTCATGCCTTAAAGGTGAACCCACAAATAAATAATAAACAGCCCTGGCATATCATCACTCCAACCAGCCAAATGTGCAGTATAGAATATATGCCATCATGGCAATGGTTCGTATAGCACCTAAACATGAGAAGGGTACCCAACAACCCCATTAATTCAGCTGTGCACAATATTTACCAAGACAAGTGACCGCGGTATAAGAACTTTTAACATAACATAACATTCAGTTCTCAGCTCCAATATCTAAATGGGGGCAAAAAGGTTCTACACTTGGTGGGCCGGGGCTCGTAAACAGTTGATGGTCATGAATATACTGCTTTGGGAAATCAAGTAAGTGCCATCTTCGAAAAACAAAAGACTTGCAGGCCAACCAATGTTCAAGTCCTCCAAAGAAGATCAAGGTCCTCTTCATGCTGAAGCCCTGTGTTGGTGCTTTACAGAATGTCTTCTTTCGATCTCTTCCAAGCTCCGCTGGACACCACTGAAAACGAGTACATATTATGTGCGCTTTAGGAAGGCTTTCTTGTGGGGTATCTCCTAAATGTGTTCGTTACCCAGAGGCATTTTGAGACAAAGGGAAGACGCAGAGCAATTTACTTACAATTGCATGAACCCATTTTATTTTTGCTTTATCCACCAAGCACCATATTTTGCAAGTCACACATATTTGCAGGATATCGAATGGCGTTTGCCTCCTTTCTTTTCTTCCATCAAGCCCCATGCCTTTGTGTGAAAACAGCCCCAGGAAAACGACATTAACATCCAAAGGAATGTTCACCTCTATTAAATTAAATTCGGGAGGATAGCTCAGGTGCAACGTGCTCGCTTTGGAAGCAGGATGGCACAAAACAACACAGGTTCTGTGCTTAGAAACCTCTGGGTATTAAGCACCCTTTACCTAACTAATCATGTCATATCATATCCCTGTCTAAAACCATTTGATTCGACCTGTTTCACTTTATCTGAATATTTTGGCAACTGTAATGTCATGTCCATGAAACAAGTGCTGGATGTCTTGGAGGAGGCCCTATTGATCAAACCACTGGACTGAATTATTGGATGGGCAAAAGAACAGGAACCACAGTGATCTGCAAATGTGCAGCCATTGCAGAAAGTGCAGGAGGCTGCCAAAATTGATAGCGGCAGACAGGGACATCATTTCACCAAAATATCAGGGGTAGCGGACATGACATTACATGACCCTTGACCACAGATGACATCACAGGAAGTGATGTCATTTGATCCCCACCCCCCAAGTGACATCATGGAAAGTGATGTCACATGACCTTTCACCCCTTGACAAAACAGGGAGTGGCATCACATAGCATTGTTCCTCACTACACTAAGAAAAATATGGCTATGATATCATTGTAATATGATACACATGTCATGCAAGAATGGATCACCATATGTAGCGTTACTATCAGTGTGTATAGGCCGATATTACCAAATTACTATGAATGTAAGCAGATGCCCAACACAACAATCTGGATTATTGTATGTCACTTGGGAAAATTTTAAACAGAGAATCTTGAAGAGGCCTAAACCCCAAAGCGTAGACATCCAGTGCCTGCCGTGTCTGGTCACACTGGAAACAGCAACTGACCAACACAAGTCCAACCAGACGACAATCAGAGGCTGTATCACTTCATGCTTTTAAACTTGTACAGTAAATACAGGGACTTTCTTGTCAATAGTGCACTTTAAACTATTGCACAGCAACCCATTCCCACCAGTCACCCAGAGCCTGAATATCCCCCAACCGTTTTCACCATGGGCACTAGACCATCCACGGTGAGTCGCTAAGGGCCCTCCATCAACAGCTTTAAATGTCTGGCACCCACTCCCGCCTTCCAACACCCTACACCTCCAACGCCTTGCTCCAACACCGTCAGGTTCTCAAAGTGCCACCCTCCAGCAACTTAGGTTTCCAGCATTCTCCAACACCATTAACCTCAAGCACACTAGCAATTTAAGCCTCAAATTCCCCCCTAAAACATCTTATATCTGCATTCAATGAATTTCAACCCTCTTACAACATGTTACGTCTCAAACACTCATTCCCAACATCTGTAAATCACTGGCACAACATCTCAAGCCCCCAGTAGCAGCCTCCATAACACTGAACCTCAAGCAAACCCAGAGCTGTGCAGTGGTTATGAATGATTTCAAACCTTCCAGCAATCACCTTTCTGTTTTGCTTATTTGGTAAATAGTCCACAGTTTTTTTGCTAGGTGGGAGATAGAGGGGAAGGATCTGTTGCAGGTCACAGTTATTGCAGGTTTTTTTGTAGAATGTAAACAGCAGCGTAGCTCCATGACATCACCCCTAGAAAAGGCACATTTGATTATTTTCTTTGGTCCTTTATGTGTAGCGTAATGCCAGCCTCCTCCAGCGTCTAAGCACTGAAACAGGAATTGAACCCATGTTGCACTGCATCCTCTTGTTCCCAATGCAAGTGCATTGCCCTTGAGCAATCCTTCCAAATATACATTTTATTGTGCTTGAGGAAGCAACAGATGGTTTACTTCAAAGGCGGAGGGCAACTTCATGTAAATAAATTATCTCACCGTGCATCTATCTACAGTGTGCTTGTGATGCAGATCTTGCAGATATGGAACAGGTCACACAGTACCCAGGCAGGATTGGTGGCGGAGGCCACTGGGGGACACCCCTCTCATCACAGGCCCAGTGGCTCACTGGATGTGCAAATTAGACAGCGAGAAACACTGATTGTTAAGTGGTGGGGGCTAGGCCAGGGCCACCACCGGCATTCATACGCAGCTGCGCCCACGCATACAAGAGAAACACTGATGAGATTTGCATTCATGCTGTGCTGTAACTGAGTACTGCAGGCTGCTCTTAGCTAGAACTGCTCCCATACTCTTCCTGTTGCTACAGTACTGGCTATGAGCTGCTCAGACAGCCCCGCCTCTGACCCCAACCATTCAGGCATTCTTCACTAATGGACTGCCAACCTGTTCGTGATGGCGGCTTCATAGTTTTTCCTGCATCCCTGCTATTTCTTCAGCTAACGAGATCTAGATTCCAGGTGGAAAAGGCTGTGGCACATTCAGCTGCTTTTGTCAGGTGCAGCTGACAAGGTGCAGCTTTCCAGTGGCCGAGGGGTCACAAGCAGGTCTAGGGGCAGCAGAGGGGGAAACAGGGGGAAGCCAGGGGTCGCAACCGCTACCCCTGGCAACTCACAAATGACATCCCTGGTGGCAGACACCTGCAGAGTGCTTCCAATGCAGAAGGGGTAATTATGGGTGCCTGTGAAAGAGCTCAGAACCTGCAGGGATTCCACCACCGCCCTCGATGCTCACTGCACAGAGAATGTGCAAGGAATTGTGCAAAAGAACTGTGGCGTGAAGCCAAAATTAAGGATCTAGGCAAAACCTGGGCTCGCTTGCAGCAGATTCTTCTTTGGACATCTGTTGTACCATTGAACAAGAAATGGATGAGGGACTGCTCACTACTCTACCCCAGACTTCTATACATTCAGATCCAGCAGGATAGGACCCTCATAAATCAATGCCACTGCCTTCTCCTCCGCTTCCTCGTCTGCCATCCCTAAAGTGCTCTTCCAGAGCAGCCCTTCTCCCCTCGACTTCCACCACACCAGGCATTAGGTTTGGCTCGCTTCAACCAACTATCACAGATGCAATAGTCCTGACACCTCCCACCTGGGCAGCTGCACCCCTGACAGGAGGGTTCCAAGAAAGAAGAGCATTGCCTCATTATCTATTGAGAGGCACTGCTGTGGAGGATGAGGATGTAATTGCTAGCATTTGAAAATACTCTGGGAGAGATGGTCAGTTCAAACATTTGGAGAAGTTAAAACATTGTAACCAAAGGATGCAAAAAGTTAACTTCAGCGTGTCATGTCATGCATCAGATTATCACTACCTCTTAATTAAAGAACAGCAATACTGCCCTTTGTCCAACCAAGTTTCATTGGTGATCACAACCGGTACTGCAAGAGTCATATAAATGACACAATCCATGTTCACACGGCTCCAACACTCTCAGTGAAAGCTCTGCGTCATCAACCTTCGTTTCACACAAAGACCTTCAACCTGCAACACCTCCTCCTGACATTACTGCTGACATTACTGCTGCGGCACACACAACACCCCCCCCATCATCCGCTGTGATTGAAACTACTGCACATAAGAGCCAATGTGTTGTAGTTTATTGTGAAATGCATGTCTAGTCAATACGTTTAATGTGATATCAAAGTGATATACTGCACATTTTCTGTAACCATGAATACTGGTGCTTAGACCTGTCACTGTGACCCTCAAAAGGCATATGGTAGTGTGAGCTGTGCAGTGCTCCCTCCCTGCACCCCCATGACACATACAGGACATCAGCGAATGCCTCTGATATCCTCTCGTAGGCTCATGCCCACTTTTTGTGGAATAAAGAGAACGATTAAATACCTGCTGCCTAAGCACTAGCTGTCTGCAGTGGCAACATAAGGGCATTGCTTACCTTGATATGGAGAACTCATTGCAGGAGTTGTGTTTATCTGTCTAAAATGAGGAAGGCTATCATATTTCACATAGGGAGGTTTATGTGTAAGAAGCTGCACATGCCACCAGTAGGCATGTACAGCACAGACCGCATGGCAGTGCCTATTGTAATGTGATCTCACGTGGACCTCCTCACGCTCTGTGGTCGGACTCACTCATACAGGCCAAAGAAAAGGGCCGACACAGAGCTGGGGTGCAACACGTCTTTATTCTTGTGTGTCCGAACTCCAACTGCCTTGCGAGCGGTAACCCCGCCCCTTCACACACACGCGGGTCGCAGCCTGTGAAACAAACACAAACATAAACAGAGGACTTGCGTCCAAAAGGAGAGAGTGAGGACATCACATCTATCAACAACTAAACCAGTGGACTGTGGTGTCCCTCAAGGAGCTAGTTTCTCCCCACTGTTGTTTAACCTGTACCTTCAATGCCTTTGTAGATTACTAACCCAATTTGGGATATTTTTCACGAACTTTGCTGATGACACACAGCTGGTGTTTCAACTCAGTGGTGACTACAACAAAGAGAGTCATACGTTAACATCCATCTACAACACCATTGAAGCCGGGATGAAGGTAAATTGGATGTGCATAAACTGCACTAAAACTGAGCTCATGATTTTTGGCTCACCTTTAGCCAGAAAAAGACTAAACTCGGATTACGCAACTTTTTACATCAAGGAGACGCCAATCATGGTGGCGGAAAAGGTCAAAACATTAGGAATTTACATGCAAGTATCTCTTGGGGCTGAAGCCCAGGTGGCATACTTAAAAAGAAACTGCCAATACTACCAAAAACTACTAAAGAAAATTAAACCTCTTTTAAATAAACAAAACAGCACAACCGTAGCTAGAGCCACGATCCTCTCAAGATTGGACTATGGAAATGCACTTATGCTGGGAGCTAGCAAAAAATGCATAAATCAGTGCCAAGTGATCCAAAACAACGCGGTTAGGACCATCACAGGCAAAACCAAAAGGGACCACATTACAGGAGAAAGGAGAGACCTGCACTGGCTAGCCATAGAGGAAAGAATTACATTTAAATCACTGATTCTAGTTCACCGCTCCACAAATGGAAATGGCCCAACATACCTCCAAAAACAATTTAAGAAATACGAACCCACACGAAATCTAAGATCTATGAACAAAGGGCTACTAGAGGCCAAGTTATCAACAAAAAAAATTGATTAGGCAGAGCATTGCAAAATGGAATACACTACCTGAAACCCTAAGAACTGAAACAAACCTGCAAAGCTTTGAAGCCCTAAGAACTGAAACAAACCAGCAAAGCTTTAAAAAGAAACTGAAAACTTTCCTATTCAAATAATCACACACTAATATGACCACCTCAAACTGAGTAACCCACATCTTTGTGTTGCCCCGCCACCACGGTCCTTGTCTCTATGGAAAGCGCTCTGATGCCTGCGGGCTGCAGAGCTATAGAAATAAATACATATTTTTTTTAAAACAATATCTGGAAAAGGCCAAAAGCTGCCACAGTGGGCAATTGAAGGGTGTTCAATAACTTTCACATAGAAGTGGAATGTGCGACGTCGTTCACAGTTGAAGATGGGAGTGTTGTCATTGCAGGGTTTGCTGTTTCAAACTCATAAAATATCAGGGTTCATCCCCTACAGCATGATCCCATGTGGCCCAGTTCACACCTGAGAACAAAAGTAAGTGACCTCATCTGTCAGTGCCGCAATTTCTACACCTGAAGACTGTGTATAAGTGTGTGTGTGTGTGTGGGAGGGGTTAGGGGGGGTCACAGCAGCATGCACATGTTTAAAACTGATGGTCTAGGGAATCAACAAAGCCATCATGATTTGCTTTGCTTAGCGCCTGAGCCAGAAAAGCTCAATAAAGCAGCTGTTACGGTGTCTAAGAACACGGAATGTACATGGTTATCAAGTGCTGCATATGCTAGGGGTGCCCGAGTGTGTGCGTGTATGAATAGTTGTGTGTTTGTTTTTATGTATGTGTTCTTGTCTAAATGCTGTATGAATGCGCGGGTGAGCCAGAGCGTGTATGGTGCGCTTGGATGTGGGGGTGAAGGAATGAGAGAGAGCATTCTTTTATGTATGCCGAGCAGGTAAGTCAAATGTTAAAGTAATGTAAATGTGTTTGTATGCATGCGTGCATGCAATGGGTGCAAGGTGGTTGTCCGAGTTCATGTCCGTATGCATGTTTGTCTGTTTGTTTTTATGTATTGGTGCTTGCCTAAATGCTACATGAATGCGCAGGTGAATGAGAGTGTGTATGCTCTATGAATGCACAGGTGAATGCACGAGAGGCCCAATTTACAAAGCATTTTTCAATGGGGTTTTCCCATTGAAAACACGTTTGTAAATCAGGCCTGGTGTGTTTTTATGTATGCGCATTGTATTTGTGAATGAGTTGACTGTGCCGTTGGAGTGAATGTGTGTGTCTGTGTAGGTGTGGGTGAAGGAATTAGTTTTGGGAAGTGTACTACTGGCAACATTGATTTTTTTTAATGGCCATCAATGGTAAAGCCATTGGATGTGGTGCAGCCACTCTGGCCATGTATCCCAACTGGCATGGAATCTGTTACTGGGCATGAAGGGTAAAGCAAACATTCTTTGCTTATTATGTGGCTAGACTGGCCCATATTGATGGTGCAGAAAGTCTGGCCATGTTTTGTAACTATGGCATGGTATTTGTTACTGAGCATGAAGAGAAAAATAAAGATGATAAGTGTTATTACTTGGCAAGACTGGCCCACATTGGTGGTACAGCCAGTCCGGTCATGTTTTATAACTGTGGCATGGCATTTGGTACTGGGCATAAAGGGTAAAGCAAACATGATAAGTGCTATTACATGTCTAGACTGGCCTACACTGGTACAGCAAGCCTGGATATGTTTTTGTACTGTGGCATGTCATTTTATACTGGCAAAGCCAACAGGAGTAAGTTCTTGTATGGTAATACTGGAATATATTGGTACAGCCTACATGGGCTCAGTCTGCATGAACATGTTTTTTATACTGGCATATATTGTGGGCAAAGGCATCATGAAAATTCTCCTGTGCCCTGTTGGTGGCTTTCACCTATGGTATTTTTACATGTGCTACCACACAAACCCCATTTCAAACTGTGTGGCATTTTACCCAATTGTTCATAGAAAATGTGCTACAAAAAGGTGCCTTTTAAATGCATTATTTAAAAAAGATTCATCCCACCGCCCTCCTCCCAAGCACTCTCTTGGCTGGTTCAGGCTCTCTTGCTATGCTCCTCCCGCATAATCAAGGCAATCATTTACACCCTCCACTTAAAAATGTCAACAGCCACCACTGCCAAGGCGACTGTATGGTATATTCCCAGCCACAACACACTGAGCATGAAAGTACAAGCGAAGGCTAGCCTTAGAAGGCAGTGATGATTAATGACCAAAGGAAGCCCTTTTTGGTGCATTATGCCTGACTGAAGACTCTATATCAAGTTGTATTCATTATCCCATTGTTCTTTGGTTGGTTAATAAACCACAAATAACTCTTGAGCTGTAGCTAGACCATCTTGATTGAACCTAAGCCCAGAGCCTCAGTTAGCACCCTCAGTCAATGGGGTCCCTGACTATCCATATATGACATTTCATATATACTCATTAGGTTATTGTAAACGCAGACTCTTTATATGATGTGTTTTTTATGTGAAAGCAGCTTTTAGACGAAGAATGTTGATGAAGATTGCTTAATCCTTATATAGGCATATACAGTGTTTTAAGAATGGGCAGAGGCAATAGTGGACAGGGGTGAAATTTCATATGTACTCATTTTTACACTTTATGCGTTAATGGTTAAAAACCAAATACTATTTTTTTTCTTTTCTCCATAAAAGACCTAGCTAATGAATGTTTTGGGGCATTGTTTATAATTATCCAGAGTTTTCAGGTGTCCAGGGCATGAACATGCAGCACCCTATAGACAGTGCTCCCATTCAAGAAGGGTGTGTCCATGCTTGTTGATGCATCCCAGCAATGGACTTTCACTGGACGTTTTGTATTTATTAACTAATTTATTTATGCATGTATTTATTTCTATAGCGCTAAAGCCCATAGACGTCAAAGCGCTGCAACATAAAAGAAAACACAAGCAAGGTATTTCAGTTGCTACAAACGTTCTGGAGGCACCCATGGCTTGGGCGATTAGTGAGCAGACATAGCCGCTCTCCCATGTGGTTTGTTTACCTATTTAGTCATGTGCTTGCACCACATGTTATTGGATACTCGGGCAGTATCAGTGAGATAGAGATACACCCCTCCCATGTCAGCATTGGCACTGCGCCTACAGCCCCTTACTGTACTCACACTGCTTACCTTTCCAACTGACATGGCCGTTCCACCTGCTGGAGTTGGGGTTGTGTTAGTAGAGGTTACAGCGGTATTTCTTGTAACATCCGGCATTTGCCAAAAAATGAGTGTGAAGATACCACATGAAAATAAGACACATGACACAATAAGCATTCTTTTAATAATGCTCCCCACCACTTACAGCGCCTCGTATTCCTGTGTAGTCTTGAAGAGGTTTGTTGGCTGCCTGAAATGCACTAAAAAAGGCATTATTGTATTAGTATTTTATTACTTCAAGCACCACAAACTTGGTGTTGGGTAATTGCAAGAAGGAATAGTTGTTCCCAAACTGTGTGTATACTACTATCACAAAGTACTGCAAGCACAGATGAGTTTCCTATCTCTAGGTGTGGGTATACTTGGGCCAGATAAGCTATGAAAACACAGAAAAACACATTAGGATAGCGCCTTCTTGCACTGTTGGATCTCCTAACAAATTGGACAAATTGGCCTTGGAAGGTTTCGGGGTGAGGATCAAGGGGAAGCACGGGACAATTCAATAATAACAGTCGCACTTTCACGATGAATGCTGTCAGTGTGCGGAAAGAAAAATAATAAACGGACATGTGCCCTCACTCTGGATGTGTAGGAAGTCCTTTGCCTATTTAGGTTGGTCTCTGCTAGGTTGTGATGGTTCGAGGCAATTGTTTTCTTCTTTTGCTTGTGGATTGTTGGCCCTTTCGTTGTTGGTGCTAGGAAAGGCCACCGCTTTGAAGGGCTTGATGTCCCCCAGGTAGTTCCAATTTTTTTTCCTTTCTAGTTTAACTGCTCGATATGTGACCTGCTCCACTGTATAAGGTCCTATAAAACACAGTTTAAACCACTGCCTGTTGATGTCCCTTAACAACACCTGATCCTCTGAATACAGTTGTGGTTGCTTCGAAAGGTCCTTATTTGCTTCTGGGTCATTGTTGTTTCCTCTTTCCTCAGGACTCTCCCGTTGCCCCTGCAGTTGATGAAAAATAAAAGAGGCACTAGCCATCAATTATGTGGTGTACTTGTACATTTCAGATCCAATACACCCGACATTTGTTTCTGCCTCTTTTAGAGCCCTATTGGGAGGAACCAGGGGAAGTCTCATGCGCCATCCTGTCACCACCTAATGTGGGGTTAAATGGTGGTTGAACCCTGGTTTATTTTACAATGCAAATAATGCTAATGGAAGACAGTGCAGCCAGCTTTTATTAAGGGTTTTTTTTACATTTTAGTGATGCCTTCTTTGAGCAGCCCGTTGAGGTGCTCACACACCCTGTGTGGTTTGTTTACCTACTAGAGTCATGTGCTTGTACCACATTTTATTAGATACTCGAGCAGTATCAGTGAGATAGAGATCCATCCCTCCCATGTCGGCATCAGCACTGTGTCTATCACTGTTTACTGTACTTAAAGTGCTTACTTTTCCACCTGACATGGTTGCTCCACCTGCTGGAGTTGAGGTTGTGTTAGTAGAGTTTATAGTGGTATTACTTGCAACTTGAAGGTTAGTCTGCTGTCAGTCAGCAGTAGCGAAAACGCTGATTTGCAGCGCATGCCATACTTGTGGTACCTGTTGTGTTACTATTGACATCACCAGACGCCAAATTGAATGTAACTAAACTCCACAATTGGCTATTTAACTTGCAAAACACAGCAAGATTGAATTTGCTATGCTAAGTACTGAATACTGACGGAACTTGTGATTACTCTGAACCAAATTTGTGAATACTGTGAAGTCGTAACTTTCTTGTCACCTTTATATACATACTTTTGGGCTCATATTGATGTATGCTGGAGGAGATTTAAACTCCAGCATACCATGTTCAATCTTTGCTCTACTTACTTCCATTGCGCATTGTAGTGAACATCCAGCCTGCTTAGGCTTGCATGCGCATTACCAAACGGGAACTACAGTTCCGAGAGGTCTTCACGTCACATTTAGGGAAACATCAGGCGCTTCAGCGCCGGCACTTCCGCGACAAAGCCAGTCTACGTCGGTCCCGGCGGAACCTGATATATAGTCTGAAAACCTGTTAGAACACAAGGTTAGTATGCTGTCAGTCAGCAGTAGCGAAAACGCTGATTTGCAGCACGCGCCATATTTAAGGTACCTGTTGTGTTACTATTGACATCACCAGACGCCAAATTGAATGTATCTGAATTCCACAATTGGCTATTTAACTTGCAAAACACAACGAGATTGAATTTGCTATACTAAATACTCAATACTGACAGAACTTGTGATTACTGTGAACCAAATTTGTGAATACTGTGAAATCGTAACTTTATTGTCACCTTGTTGATCAGATTCGATTTTTTTGCACATAACTTTGGGCTCATATTGGCGGAAAATGCTGCTCTGCTCTCCACAGCCCTGAAACACATTATCAGGTATGGGTTTCCCTAAAATTTGTCAATTGTTGGCACAGATAACACTTTTACAAAACCAACAAATAGTTAAAACCTATTTAGACACCAGATATGATGCCACCAACACTACTACTATAGGATACACTCCAACACCCATTGAAGACTCGACTCCACAAAAATCAAATGCTCATCCAAGTAATATTGATCTGAACCATGCACACATAGAAAATGTCAATTTTAAAAGAAATAATCCAGCTCCCAGTCCCACTGACTTGCCACATCTAAAAATATGACTACTTAACACAAAATCATTAAACAAACATGCGCAGGAAATACATGACTACATAGTTGACGATACACTTGACATCCTTTGCCTTAGGATCCTATGGGACCCACCATTGATATTGCAGTACCACCAGAATACACCATTTTGTTTCAGAAATAGAGAAACAGGAAAAGGAGGAGGAGTGCCGATAATCGCCAAACAAAATCTTAACCTCTTTCCCTCACCAATACAATATACTGGATGTGAAATCCTGATTCTCAAACTGACCACCAACCTACAACAGCTTCCTTAACATTATAGTCATTTATAGACCACCCTAATTGGTCTCAGACTTTAATGATGAAATTATGCAAATCTTAAACAATTTCAAAGCACCTAATAGAGGAACTATACTCCTTGGTGACATTAACAGATGGCGAGGAAACATTAAAGACCCAGAAGTATCAATCTAGAAGAGGATCTATGAAACTGCTCTTACTCTATAATAAACAACGAACCTACCTCTATCTCAGGAAACCAACTTGACTGGATAGTTAGTAACAATGTTGAGACAACAGCCTCAACCACTGACCCATGTATTTGGTCAGACCATTACAAAATCGAAAACTACATTAACACCCAAACAAAAAATGGACAAACCAAATAATACCCCAAACGAAGTCAAAAGGAGGAACTTAAACAAAATCACGACCTCCATTCTTTCTCAAGGAATAAATCACATCATGAACACTTCATCAGACAATGATACATGTGACAAAATTATACAAACTTATAATAACCACTTTCAGGAGCTGTTAGATCTTCATGCTCCAGTAAATTACAAACAAGTTAGGCCTAACATAAACCACCAAAAATGGTTCAATGACAAATCTATAGCGCTTAAACAAGACAAAAGGAAGCTTGAAAGAAAATGGTTAAAAGAACCCACCGAGGCCAATAAAACCAACTGGAAAAATGCAGACATCAAATATAAGACCAAGCTTAACAAACTACAAATAAAACATTATAACGAACAAATTACCTCTGTTTCCAATTCCACAGGGAAACTCTTTCAAATATTGAAAGCCATAGAGAAGCCAAAAGCCCTTTCCTCACCATTCCAACCCACATACATACACTGCGAAAGGGTATAAATGGCTTTTCAAAACAAAATTCTTAAAGCTAAGGAAACAATAACAAAATGCAAGACAACTAGCCTCCCTCAACTTACCCTCACCAAAGAAAAATCACAGTCCTAAATTCCAGTTTACACCAATCACAATGGACAACTTGAGGAAAACACTCACTAACATAAACTGTACATCCTGTACTGAAAACATACTGCCACCAAAACTGATACTAGACAATCCAAAAACATTAATTCCATTCCTGACACAAATGGTAAATGCCTCTTTTAGGGACCATACTGTACCTGCATCTATAACAACAGTCACAATTACACCATTGCCCAAAAAGCCAGAACTAAGCCAACAAGACCCCTCTAATTTCAGACCCATCACCAACTGTAACATTTTACTGAAAATATTAGACAAGATCGCCACAGGACAATTACAAGAATGCATGGACAGTAACAACCTACTCCACCCACAACAGTCAGGATTTAGACAAGCCCATAGCACGTAGTCATCATTAATAGATCTACAGACTGAGATGCTAGGACTACTGGACCAGGGCAAGGCAGGCCCGCTAATCCTTTTAGACCTCTCGGCAGCTTTCGATTGGTTGGATCATCGGAAGCTCCATGAGGCCCTAGATCTAGCTGGAAACTGCGCCCAAGGAGCCATTGATTGGGTGTCTTCTTTCCTTCAAGATTGACAATCCAAAATAATCTGGGGAAATCACGCATCTTCATCCAAACCAGTGGATTGCGGCGACCCTCAGGGAGCTAGTTTTTCCCCACTGTTGTTCAACTTATACTTGCGGTGCTTATGCACCCGGCTGACCCATCTCGGCATATTCTTCACCAACTTCGCCGATGATACTCAACTGATATTTGAACTCAGTGGAGATTATAACCAAGACAGTAATAGATTAACATCTATATATAACACCATTGAATCCTGGATGAAGGCAAATTGGATGTGCCTTAATGGCTCCAAAACTGAGCTTATGATCTTCGGCTCATCACATGCCAGAAAAAAACTCAGCCCTACCTATTCCAAATTTAAGATCAAAGAAACACCTATTATAGTATCGGAAAAAGTCAAAACGCTAGGCATCTATTTGCAGGCATCTCTGGGAGCTGAAGCCCAAGTAGCTTATCTCCAAAGAAACTGCCAATACCACCAGAAACTACTGAGGAAAATCAAAACTTTGCTAGACAAACAAAACAGTACAGCAATTGCCAGGGCTACCATACTCTCAAGGTTAGATTATGGAAATGCTCTGCTGTTGGATGCTAGTAATAAATGCCTAAAACAGTGCCAAACAAGAACCATAACTGGCAGAACAAAGAGAGAGCACATCACAGGAGAGAGGAGAGACCTTCACTGGCTAGCCATGGAGGAACGCATAACATTCAAATCATTGACACTAGTCAATCGCTGCCTATATGGAAATGCTCCAACATACCTAAAGAAACAATTCAACAGATATGAACCCAATCGAATTGTCAGATCTACAAATAAAGATCTGTTACAAGGCGTGTCAACCAAAAGGACAAAGGGCCTAGGTAGGGCCTTCCCGGCTAAAGCAACAGCCAAATGGAATAAACTATCAGTGACACTAAGAACTACAAAACTCCTTTGTTTTAAAAAAAAACTGAAGACCCTGCTTTTCAAATAAATCACAGCTAACATTAACCGCTAAATCACCCACTCCACTTTATGGTTGTCCCGTCACTATGTCCTTGTCTATATGGAATGCGCTCTGATGCCTGCGGACTGCAGTGCTATACTAACACATAAATAAAACAAAACATATGGCATTCGCCAAAAGATGAGGGTGAAAATACCACATGAAAATAAGACACAGGACACAATAAGCGTTCTTTTAATAATGCCCCCCACCACTTACACCTCCTTGAATTCCTGCGTAGTCTTGAAAATGTTTGTTGCCCACCTGAAATGCAGTAAAATAGGTGTTATTGTACTAGTATTTTATTAATTCATGCACTGCGAACTTGGTGTTGGGTCATTGCAAGAAGGTATAATGGTTCCCAAACTGTTTGTATTCTAGTATCACGAAATACTGGAAGTACAGATGGGTTTCCTAACTCTAGGTGCCAATATACTTGGGCCAGATAAGCCATAAAACACGGAAAAATAAATTAGGATGGCCTAACAAATTGGACAAATTGACCTTGGAATGTTTTGGGGTGAGGATCAAGGGGAAGCATGGGACAATGCAATAATAACAGTCACACTTTCATGATGAATGCTGTCAGTGTGTGAAAAGAAACATAATAAACAGACAGTGTGCCCTCACTCTGGATGTGCAGGAAGTCCTTTCCCTATTTCTCTTGCTCCTGAGCGCGTAATCATAGGTTGGTCTCTGCTGGGTTGTGATGCTTCGATGCAATTGTTTTCTTCTTCTGCTTGTGGATCGTTGGCCCTTTTGTTGTTGGTGCTAGGAAAGGCCACCACTTTGTAGGGCTTGATGTCCCCCAGGTAGTTCCAAGTCTTCTTTCTTTCTAGTTTTACTGCTCGATCAGTGACCTTCTCCTCGGTATAAGGTCCTGTAAAACGTGGTTTAAACCACTGCCTGGTGAAGTCCCATAACAACACCTGAACCTCCAAATACAGTTGTGGTTGCTTCAGAAGGTCTTTATTTGCTTCTGTGTCATTGTTGTTTCCTCTTTCCTCAGGCCTCTCCCGTTGTACCTGCAGTTGACGAGAAATAAAAGAGGCACTAGCCATCAATTAAGTGGTGTACTCATACATTTCCAGATCCAATACATCAGATATTGTTTTTGCATCTTTTAGAGCCCTAGTGGGAGGAACTAGGTTAAGGCTCATGCGCCATCTTGTCACCACCTCATGTGGGGTTAAATGGTGGTTGAACCCTGGTTTATTGTGCAAAACCAATAATGCTAATGGAAGACAGTGCAGCCAGCTTTTATTAAGGGTCTTTTTAATTTTAGTGATGCCTTCTTTGAGCAGCCGTTGAGGTGCTCGCACACTCCATTCGCTTGCGGTGATAGGCACAAGATAATTTGTGTTGTATTCTCAACAAGGTTGTGATGTGGTGGAACCTCTTATTGGCGAAGTGAGGGCCATTGTCAGACCACAGGACCTCGCACACGCCCCATCATGGGAAGATTTCACAAACCTGGAATTTCACCACTCTAAGGGCATCAGGATGAGAACAGGGACTTGCTTTGGTCCATCAGGAAAACGGGCAAACAACCACTATCATGAAGTGGTAGCCCTGGCATACTTGGAGCATGTGGACATAGTCGACATGAAGGTGTTGGAATGGACCCATTGGGCGACGGATGACTCCACTGACTACCCTTAGTGTATGACCTACTGTAAATTGTTTACAAACTAGACACTTAGTAATGTATTCTGCCTCATGCTCTGCCAAATTAGGCAGAACCAACCTTCTTCAATATGAGCAACAAGAACCTCCTTCCCTATATGGTTAGGAATGTGTGTAACTGTTTCAGTGCAGTAGGCAATAATGAGAATGGCATTACCACTTTTCCTATGTTATTTTGCCACCATAAGGAGTATGTATGAGACACTGTACATCCCATCTTTATCCATAACTCCCTTTCCCCGCTGGGTGCAGCTCCCTGCAATTCCATAATCTGTGTCACTGGTAATATGTTATGTCCTTCCTTTAGTATCATTGTTTGTGCATAATTGCACACAGAGAATGAAGCATCCATTTCTAAAATGTCCCTAAAATAGGTGGCACGTTTTGCTTCCACCTCTGCTGCTTTGTTGCCCTTAGAGATGGGGTCCTCCCCCCGTGTTGGCTTGACACTTTGCCACTGCCATGCGCAGTGGATACTGGAGTGCCTCTATCAGTCTGCCCAATAGAAGTGCGTGCTGCACTGGTAACCCATCAGCCCATCTGAAGACCCTCTTCAGCACACGTGACAGCCCAGAATAGACTGTGGATGTCTTGTAGGCTGAATATAAATGTGATGGTAAACATGCGCTTGTCATCACCTTGCTCCTCTGCCGTCCTCTTTTAATCTCACTACTGCTGTCCCAGTATGTCTTTCTCCAGTCGTTTGGTCAAACGTTGACAACTCGTCAATATAAGGCACATCTCCCCCCTCAAGTGTGTTCTCCTGTACCTTTGGGGTGTCGCTGAATTGTTCTAGGTTGGCTGTGCAGTCGTGCACATAGCCGCCCTCCCCTATGGGTTCGGCGATGAATGTCACTGGGTTGACAAGCCGGCTCCTCACTATCTTGAGAGCCGGGTTTGAAGCTCTCTGTGTTGTTAATGTACTTTTGGGGCTTTTTATTATTGCGAAGAGAGCATGCTCCACATATAGAGTGGTGCTGCATCCCATGGTAATACTCGCTGATTTGTCTACTGCGAATAGGGAAGCAGCCAATCCCTGTTTGCATGCATAGTCTCCTCTCATTACTGGGTCTAATTTACCACTGTAATATGCAAGAGGTTTTAGCCCCATGATTGTTTTTTGTGTTGGTGCTGCAGTCATAACCACTCCTTGGAGGGTGAAAATAAGAATAATTCACTTTGATAGTCTGGGATCCCTAACACGGGAGCTGCGCATATTGCTTTTTCAGCTCATTAAATGCCTCAGTCATTTATTTTGTCCATTGTAACGTACCCTCCCCTTTTTGTGCTTCCTTCAATACACTCAGTAAGGGCCTAGTGTAAGTGCTGTAGTCAAATACTCATTCTCTGCAATAATTACATAGTCCTACAAACTGTTGCATTTGTCTTATGGTTGTGGACTTTGCTGTCTTGCGTATCGCTTCTGCTCTTTCTGGTGTCACTCTTCGCTGTCTTTGGTTATTTGCTGTCCAATATACAATACTTCTTTCTAGCAATATTGTAATTTAGCCTTGTCTACCTTGTACCCCTTTTCTGCTAGGACAGTCAAAATATGCACAGAGTCATATCTACACTGAGTCTCTGTCTAGATGCAAATCACTATGTCATCTACGTACTGTATAACAACGCTCTCGAATTTAACATTTGCTAAGTCCATTTGAAGTACTCTGTTGAATATTGAAGGTGATTTGCAGTATCCTTGAGGAAGTCTTGTATGTTTCCACATCTTATTTCTATATAGAAACGAAGTTAAGTCTTGTGAGTCTGGGTGTAGTGGTATAGAGAAGAAAGCATTCTTTAAATCTATGACCATGAAGTAGGTAGCTTCCGTGGGAATGATACACCAAACTGTCACTGGATTCGGAACTAAAGGAAATTCTGCTTCTACAATATGGTTCAGAGGGTGCAAGTCCTGTATAAAACACCATGACCCCCCATTGCCTTTCTGATGGTATTAGGATGCCTTGCTTCACTAGTGCTGCAGTTGTTTCATAGATACCCTTGTCTGCCTCCCTGGACAGGGGATATTGCCTAGCTCATGGTGAAATGGCTCATGGATTCAGTTTTATTTTTGCCGAACGTATTCCTTTCAGAAGCCCCACATCATAGGGACATGTGGTCCATAAGATGCTGGGGACCTTCGCCAAGTCTGCCTCGAGAACTGTTGGCAGTGCTTGTAGCATCATCACAATTCTCTGCTGTACCTCTTTGTAGGGTATGTCAGCCAGTATGTGATGCTAATTTCCAAAACTACCTCATGTTCTGATCAATTGGCTTTGAAAAGTTCTTCACCTGTAACAGTAGTCAATCTGTACCCTTCTGCCACGGCAATCACTGATCAACATGCTTGCCCTGTGTCATTTGTCCCATGTACTGCTATCCAGTCGTCCCCCACTATTACTGCCTCTAATTCTAGTGGCACCATAATCCCTTCCTTCTCGTCTAATGGTCATTCTGGCCTGAACATGTACTCATTTGGAAGGAGCCACATTTTTCCCTAAATCCCTCGGAGCCATGCTATTATTATTTCCGTCCCATATCAAAATAGTTCCTCATCTGCTGGTACCCCCCTCTGTACCTTGCGTCCACAATAAGCTTGAATAATTTTCCCCATATTTAGAAGGTGTATCCAGGTGTAGAACACACTATCCCCTTGTTAGTGACTGAGATGTTCATGTTAAGTTTGCTCATGATGTCTCTCCCCATTATGTTTACCGGTGTCTGTCAGGAATACAGTAAGGGCAGACCTAGGTTGTGTTCTCCTATAGAAAGTGCAATATTGTCTGTAAATGGAACCAATTCCGTCACCCCACAGAATCCCTGATTATTCATGGCATCGCCTGCCATTCTATACTTCTCTTCCCATATGCATGATCTAGTCACCCCTGTGTCTGCAAAAAAGGAGAATGTGTTGTCACCTAATGTTGCCCCTATGCATGGTTCCTCAACCGGGTTGGGTGTAATTGATAGGATGGAACACATCAGGTCCATCTGTGGGCTGTCCTATTGAGGGTATACTGACATTCTGTTTCCTACAAATGTGTTGCCCCCCCATAGTTTCCTAATGGGAGTCATTGCCATGGAGTCTGTGAGTGCCAGTGTCCCGTTATTTGGCTGTGCCGTGTTTGATGGCTGCATGTTATTCCTCATCTGCGGTATCTGTGGTGCCTGTGAATACTGTTGTGCTGGCGCCTACATTTCTGGTGTCTGTGGATATACATTTGCATTCCCCCATTCTGTGGCATCCCCGCTCTGCTTCTGCATACCCTAGAGATATGTCCTACCTATCCACACACCCAACACTGGGGCGATTCTCTTATTTGCCTCTGGTACCTTCCAGAAAACCCTTCTGGACCCTGCTGCATTTGTTGCCCATACCCACAATACCCTTCCAAAAATACACCTTGGCTTTGTTGCATTTGATGCCCATACCCACTTCCCCTTGGTGGGCCCCTCTTCCTCTGAACCCATGCTGGGCATCCCTCCCCCCATGAACCAACCTCCCACGGGCGGCAGTGCGTACTGTTTCTGTGGTGCGTTCTGTACTCCCACGCTTGTTAACACTGCCCCTTCCATGGCGTATTTAGAACGTTGTTTCTGCTCTAACTTCTCCTCCTCCTGCTTTCTTTCCTCACACTTTTTCCTTACGCTTTACTTCATTAACCTGCAGTAATGTACTATTGTAAGTTGTATTTCTGATCATGGTTTTTCCTCATTCCCCATCAACTTCTTTAGTTGCCTTTTCCCCTGCTCTGGCAAACCTCGACATAGTAGATGATACAATAATGCCACTGTTTTGTCCCACGGTTTTCATGGTTCAATGCTCCATAACTCTTGAATAGCCTGAATATATTGTAGCCGGTCTGATAGCACTGCGAGTAGAGCACTCGCTTTGACATCTATGCAGAGCCTGCTGACGCAAGTTCAAATCCCGGCAGGGCCAAGCTCATCCTTTCATCCTTCTGAGGTCAATAAATGAGCACCACACGCTGTGGGTAATAATAAGCAGCACTCAGATGCCTCAGGGTTTGTAGCGCTATATAAATGCTACAGGCTAAATGTAGGGGGTCTTTGTCTTCCCCCATTCTATGTGCCATAATCACACTAATATCTGATGTGTCTGGGTACTGTGCCCGTAGAGCTTGCCATAAGGCCGCTTGGCCATTGCAAAGACGAGCCATCATACCATCATGTGCCATGTTCTGGGTGGTTACTCCTGGGTACCCTGCCCTTTTCCATATATCATCGGCAGCCCCTCCGAGGGTCGCCACTAGAAAACCTGTTATGTCCCCTAGGGCTAATTTTTGGCTTGCTGTCATCCTCTATGTCATATATACATTTACCTGCACCCGCGGTCAACGAGGGTAGCCTACAACTCAAATAACACCTCAAATTTTCCTAGTCAGTATGTATCATGGTATGTATTGAGGTCAGACCCCTCCCTTTACCAGTAAGGGGAACTGTATCAGCCTTACCTCCCCATCCAGTCTCCGGGTGTCTTTGGTGGCAGTAAATGCCCTTACTACTTCTCCCCTCCATCGTGCTGGAAGGTCTCTAAGTCTCTGTGCCTACAGGGTTATGTCATCTATGCTGCGAAATATAGCCCTGGACCGTCATGGTCTCTTGTCCTTGTCACCTCGCAATCTTCCTGTATCTTTTTCTGCTCCCCATGTGGAGCTCCGATCGGTGTGTTTCCCTGTCGATCGACGAACAGGTCACCCTACCCCTCATCCTCAATCCCCACCAAGTCAACCTCTGACTCAGTGATTCCCAAGTCATTTCCAAAATTGTGATGGAAGTTCAGTCTCTTCAGTACTGCACCTCCCTGTGGTTCTCCTTCTAGGTCAATCAAGTACTTGCAGTCCGCCCTCATGAAGGACCCTGTGTTCGCTTTGTCTGGCAGCGTAGCTGTACTATCATATTTCTTGCTCGGCTTGTCTATCCCTTCCCTCGTTGTCGTTGTTGACAAAAGTTGTTGATCCCAATCTTAGTCTTATGTCTCTCACTGCGTGCTCCTCCTCGCATTTGCACTCTCTTACGAGCCACTCTATCTCCCACTTCCTCCTTTCCCTTCCTTCTCGTTTCTTCCCTTTTCCTCTTTATCTCTTCAAGCTCTCTCTTTCTCCTCATCTCTCGCTGCTAGCACTCTTTCTCTTCTGCCTTTTGCTTTTCTCGTTGCACTCTCTCCTGTTCCTCCTTTTCCTCCTTTTCTTGTCTTCCCACCTCTTCCATTATCTTTGGCCACTCTCATGCTTCACTGCTCTCCTTGCATCCAGCTACCTCCTTACTCACCCCTCCTGTTTCTCCCACTGTATTCCCAGCTAATTTCAGGAGTATTTGTCCTCCCACTGAATTTTTCGATGCTATATTATTCAGCCCCTCCCTTGTGCTTGTTTTGGTCTCGCTGTGCACCCCTTTCCACCTCCTACACTTGTTGCTCCCCCTCCTGCTGGCACAACCCCTTTCTGCCCCTCCTCATTGGTATATGATGGAGGTGTGAATGTTGGAGTTCTGTACCCCTACGCTGCTCTCAGTTCTCATATAGGGTGAAGCCCTGGGCTCCTTCTGCAGCTCATTTGTTTCCATGTTCAGGAGGAGGTGGGGAAGCGGGGGTTGAGAGCTTTCGCTCAGGGTCTCCTGTTGGCTCAGCATCCATTGATGCCTCACCTCATCCCCTCCGTCATCCTGAAACATTTTCCAGACCTCAAATATCGCCATACTATTGCTCACCTTTTCCCCCTTATAAACCTCTTGTATATGTGTGTGTAACGGTTGCTGCACATATTTGGCCATGGCTTAGACAATTTACCTTCTGTGCTTTTCGTCTATTCCACGGTATATTTACAAATCTTGTCATTATATCATGGAAGGGCCTTATATATGTGCTGTGGGGGCGTGTTCCCCGCACCTTTACCACAATACATTACTTTTTAATACTTACTTGACCTCAAGTCAAGGTTTTCCACACTTCCATTGTTTTTCAGACACAAAAATACTGTTAATCTTGTTTTTCTCTAATTTTACAGATAATAGTTCTTTTCAACATATCACAAGCCTCTCTGGCTCTCAAACAACTTCACAGGTGTGCTCCACGCACCGCCCTTCTGCAACTCTCTGCCTCCTCAGGCACACCCACCAATCTCGTGCATGCGCCTTCCGCGCACCATCACAGAGCAGATTACACCATCATTTTTTGATTGCCAAAACCGAATTCTGCACCTCCTCATGCTCTCAGAGTCCTATAAACAGACCTCACTGGTGACATCACCTCTTCAGTAAGTAAGGCAATGATAGAAATCACTAACAGAGTTCACAACAATATTGTCCAATTAGACAAACATTTTCAAAAATCCAACCAACATATATCCACGGCCATTGTCCTGCCTCCTAACGGGAGATACCAATATTTCATGTGCTCGATCTGCACCTAGAGCGTCGCCTTGTAGATAAAATGACTATGCAAGACTTAACCAGAAGAACACCTTCTGCTGTTCGAGCTAGCCTCCCTCGCTAAGCCCTATTCACAGGGATACCATCATCCATGACCCGAGCTAAAACGCCTCATCCGTAGGAAATCCAATATTGACATAATGTCTGTCATCCGTACCCGTAAATCAATAGTCTAGGCTAACCATCTGAACCTTTTACCTCAAGATCGAATGTTCCTAAACCACGAACAAATGACATCTACCCCCGCTACTTTCTCCACTATACTTTACAATACTCATCAATACTTCAATGATACTCAACAATACTCATCATCACCCTACACCCAACATTTCTTTACCACCCCCTCTATTGCTGTGCGGCTATGTCAATACTTACACTCTGTGATCCACTGATGCTGCTCGGCCACCAGATCTCCCCAAAGCTGCAACACTACCCTTCTGGTCAGCTTGTTGGAATTGAAATGATATTATGCCTCCTATCGCAGTATTTGAATGTGTATTGGCCTACGCCAAGTTGTCTAAAATATCATGTAAATAGACTCCGCGGCAAGGTTTTGACCTTAACGAAAATATATGTAAGTCGCCATCTTGGATTTAGCCGCCATTTTAGGTTCTCTAGTAAAGTGGAAGTCACCCTGAACATCAAAATGGAGGCCGACTGATATTTTGAGTGAGATTCTGGCCGTTGTGACCTCCACACACACAAAACAATTAATATGCCTGCAGGCCACTTGTCAGGGTCGCGAACTGAGACCTTGTCCTATCCCTGACCTATGTGTAAATGAACAACTGTATCAGCGGAACTGATCAAAATGCATACACTATGGGATTGACCTGGCAAGGAACCCTAGGCCTGGTCCCAAGAATGGATAACCCGCGAGGGGGTTGGCCAAGCACTGGATAAAGGATATAAAAGCCCAAGTATTCCAATGTACGGTCTCTCTCTACTAATGCATCGAACCCTCGTTGAAGTTCGTTACGTTACTCTGAGAGCCGAATAGCTATCCGTTTGTCAATTGACTTTGGTAACTGTTGTAGCTTTTAAATAAAGCACTTTGTATGTCCTTTGTAACCTGTGTTGGTGTGTTTCCTTTGGGCTTCCCAGCCTCATATCAATTTTTATGTTTTCACAAGCTGGGCTCCTATTAGCACCATGGCTGCCTCCAAACCCATGTCCGGGTCCGGGTAGTCGGAATGGGGACTTACCGAGTGATTCCAACCTTGGAGGACCCGTTAAGTCCCCATTCTGAAAACCATTCCCCATTCCCATTCGAGCCCCCTTAGGGCTCAATGGGAATGGGGAAGGAGCTAATAATGGGCCTGCAAATAGCGGGCCCGTTATTAGCTCCCTTGTCTCTTAGCGGGTCCCGCTAAGGACAGCTGGTAAAACCAGCCAGCCCTAGTGGGACCCGCTAAGGGACCTCGGAATGCGGCAGTAGGGGGTTAACGGCACCGGCATCCTTACCGGTGCCGTGAACCCCCTACCACCGTACTCGTAATGAAGCCCTATGTGTTCCTATTGTTGCCACCAGTATAGATACTTGTATCAGTTATTATCTGCCCCGCTGGGAACTACTCCTCTTCCCATCGTGGGTAAATGGCTATTGTTTGGCTCGGCAGGACCACGTGGGTGAAGACTGCAAAATCAAGCTTTTCTGTCTACAATTAGTGAGGATTTATTCTGTTATTTTACAGGTGGCTCCTTGTCTGTATGGCCAGGAATGTCCTGTTCATCTCTGACCTTGGCTGTGAGCACCAGCCCTGGACAGTGTGCTGCAAAATCTGTTTTCCTTCGTCTCATATTCTGAGGCCTGTGGCTCCATGTAATTTTACTATAGTTATGATATGATTTCTATGGCCCTCATTACAACACCGGCGGTAACCAATGGCGCTATTAGCACCATGGTTGCTGCCGGTGTTGTAATGAGTCCGCCATGGTGCAATGGGGAATTGCCACCCCATTCCAATGTTGGCAGGGCGGTAGTCCCCCATGCACCATTTTTGCCCCGTAGGGCTCAATGGGAATGGGGAAGGCGGTAATTATGGTACCGCAAATTGCAATACCGTAATTACCTTCAAGGTCCCTTTGCGGGTCCCTACTTCAACGGCTGGTCCAGACCAACCGTTAAGGTCAGGAGCCACAAAGGGACCTCGTAATTAGACGCTAAGGGGTTAACGGCGCCGCAGCCTTTTACGGCGCCGTTAACCCCATAGCGCCAGGGTCGTAATGAGGCCCTATATGTCTACATTGTATTATTTTACTTATGGATTAGTGGTATTTGGTCCATCCAGGTTCCTTATGCGATCCTGTAGTTACATAGGGTTAGTTGCAAATAGCGGCTGCAAGCTTGCTCTGCATCTCTTGCTTTTCTTGCGTTTCTGAATTTGCCTAATGAGGGAAAATAAGAAAGGCGTTCGACAGTATGTATATGTATCTATCCTCTATCTACAGAACTGTGTAAGCATGGTTATGTGTGCACGCATGTGTCCATGTAACTTTGTGCATGGGTGCAAGTTTTCTTTGTGGCTAACGTTACTATGTTGTGGTGCCTCTAATGATGTCAGCACAGCAGGATAGTTGTCATTAGTCGATCAGGTCCAGTGAGGCACATGCATCCATGATCAGTGTTGAGGCACCTGTATCCATGAAGATATCAGCTGGATAAGGTTTGAATGGTTGTCTGAGAGAATATCTGTTTGCATATGTAGATATCACTGGCCCTACTGAGGGCTGGCCAAACAGTGACTGGCATCTTGCATGTCTGGCTTTTCGGGCTATCATGCTTATGGGGTCAAGATGGGCATTCTAGGGACCCTCTCTTCACACGCTTATAGATGCCAAAAGGGAAACATGTCAGAAGCGAGAGATGGAAAAGCGAGCATTACTACACTCTAGGCGAACAGCCTTCATCGCAAGGACATGCCCAGTAAATCCTAAAACCTCATCGCAAACAGGACAAAAACAGTTGTTTAAACATGGCATTTTGCAGTATCTACTCATCAATTCCAGACTTTCGCCCACAATTCCCTGCTATGAGACCGTCACTGCAGTCTCATTCCATACATCTTTAGGGGAACAGACATCACATCAGGGATATCATAACATAGTATTTCTTCAGTAGCATGACAATAAAGCATGTGGACAGTCTGAGAGACTTCAGAGCAGGTGGCACATGCTCGATAATAGAAACACTTACAAGCCATCTATAAACAGGACAGGCTCAGAATTATGACTAGCGCTATGAGTATAATCTGACCAATAGATCTTCAATCCAAGACCCAAATTTCCAGGAAGCCTCCAGACTAGTGTAAAGAAGGCTTACAGTGTGGCGAATGTGAGAGACAATGTCAGTAATAGGGCTTTCACTGAGCATGGCCTTCAATGACCCATCAACCCGAGCCCAGGTACGCCAGAGTGAAGCGAGGGCCTCTGTAGGAATGTGGGCAATTGAAGGCCATGTCTGCCCCCCACAGTAGGGGTGAAAGCCATTTGCACCGTGGGGTTTATCCGGGGTGCAAATGTTTTTTTTTTCCTCAGGAGATTGGTAAGTGGGGAGGGAGCAAGCGGTTGGGGAATGGGTATGGTTTGTTTTAAGGAGGCAGGCGGGGTGCGGAGGCAACTGGGAAAGGCCTCTTGTTGCCCCCCTCCCTTCACAGTCAAGCTTGGAATGTGTTACCGGGGAGGGGCAGTTATTATTGATTAGGGATTGGGAAAGACAGGTTCTTATTGGTTAAACTATCTTCCCCGGGTGTGAATATTATTTGAGTAACTGGATGTGAAAGTACAACATTCAGTCTTTCAGTCTTCTCGATTGCACAGATGCCGCCTTGCGAGGCTATAACGATGTCCAAAGCTATACGGTTCTGAAGCACCATGGTTTGGATGGCTATTTGTTCTCAGGATAATAGACTCAAGTAGGACACCCTGGCATTTACAATATCCACTACTAACAGTGACAATTGGGTCAGACGGTTTCTGTTCATCTTGATCCCAAGGGCTGGTGTGAGGTATCCTATCCCGGCAACAAAATATACCCAGGCATTGCTTCTCCTGGGGTTGGACTGAGCTGGGAATGTGGGAGTATGATGCACTGCAGGCAGGATATACCCCATGTAACAACTCCCTCCCCAATTAATGGCAGCCATGGACAAGCTTTGTCCCCACAAATGAAACGTTTCCATAATACGTGGCATACCCGGATTGTGAAAATGAAAAATTAGGATCAAAGGCAAATGGGACGTTATTGATCACTACAAAGGAATTGGTGGACAAGTAATAATGACAATAATGACATTTGCTTGTTCCCATAAACAGAGGACCTGGGTTGGTGTAACATACAAGGCCAGTTTTCTGGGAGGAAAGGTGGAGTGCTGCAGGTTTGGTGCATACTTGGTCTGGAGTGAAGAAATAATTCAGAGGACCAGTAAAACCAAAATGGGAATGAGCATTCCTACAGAGTCCTGGGCCTTGGGACTGGGTGACCAACTTAAGATCCAAACAGACATATACCGACTGGAAGCGGGTGGGTGCGCTAGGGAACTTGGAGTATAAGCAATGAGGCAGATGAGCACAATCCCAGCAGTCAGTACGATCAAAAATGCAGGTATGGTGCCAGGAGAGATGTAGGTAAGTGTTTTCACTGTGAGTCCAGGGATGTGTAGAAGGACCACCATTTTCGTAATAGCATGTACAAAATGCAGCAGTCACAGTGAAATGATAATACATCAATATTCTGACAATCATGATGATAACAGAAATAGAGCCAGACATAGTTTATCCAGGTTCGAGGATCAGGTCTTGGCACCAGCACAAAGGTTTGTGACTAGGAGACAACATTTTGTTCAGTTTATCTGAGCAGTTGGTGTGCGGGGCACAAGTGATAAAAGCCAGGTCAGAGCTTTCAGTTCCAAGGATCCATGAAGTTACAGCAAGGTAAATGTCACTGTTCAAAAGTTCCAACAGAAATCAGGTACTGAGCGAAGGGAATGCCAATCCAGTTTGAAATAAATACTTTTTGACAGTGCGATAACCTGAAGGCTGAGAAAACTGAATGAAAGGGTTTTGTGAATACCAAACTGTGAACAAGATGAAATTGATAAGGCAAAGGAAGGGCCAGTGAAACAGAGGTTTTTGAACTTGTGAAAACGCCAATGAAGAGGGTGCAAATTCCCAGCAGGAGAGTAAACTAGGGATTTGATGCTTCTTTATTCAATGTGACTGAATGGAACGAAAACAAACCTTTTGTTATGAACACTGAACCCAAAGAAAGCATGTGTGATTAAATACAAATTGGATTGAAAGCAGTTGGTGGAATTTACTGATATAAGGAACTGTGAATTGTGTAAACTGAAGAAAACAATCATTGGTAAGTGCTATGATAATATCAGGAACTGTGTAAACTGAAATGATAGCAGTGACACAAGCTGAGAGAATATTTGAAAGTATAACAAGTGAATGGTGGCAAAGGAAGTATTGAGAAAGCTCCAATACAATAAGTCTAATACCACTATGAAGCTGAACCAGTGGCAGTGTAACTGTGAGGAAGAAGCAAGTAAGGTGTGTCAGTTGCATAACCTGTAATGGGTGGACCGTATGGCCCGACAACTGCGCCTAGACTGAGTACACCCACCTAAAAGAAAAGCCACTTAACTCACCTCTAAACGTGTGATTGAAGATCAAGGAAAACATGTGTGATCTAATATTAATGAACTGATCTCTGTGATATTGATGAAATTGGTGAAAGGCAACTCTGCCAGAAAAGCTGGGAAGTATCCCAAGGAACTGTGTTGTTTTTGGAACATTGGGACATGAAACCTTGGGGAAGGTAACGCCTCTTTTTGATAAAGTAAACTATCCTGAATCTTGGGGAAAGAAAACCCCTTTCCAACCACCAGCTGGAAGAAGCTCTGAGATTTTATTTGAACACTTTGCATTTTGATGCTGACATCCCTACACATTATATACAAAAAGATGTGAGGGTAAGTATAGGTTTTGGACACAGACAGACATTTGCTTTGGACTTCCTGACACAGACTATCATTAGTTTCAGCAAGGTAGGGAAATCCCACCTTAGCATGGGGCACATTCGGCCTTTTTCCAATCTTCTCTTTTATTTTAATAAAAGTTTGTAAATCAACCTTTACTCAGTTGTCTGTATTTACTTCCTAATGCCTTCACAGTTCCCGCTGGATATTATGCTCTTCAGTGCATACAATAAAACCAATCTGCAGGAGTTCAAAATAAGTCTCTATTAATGTTGGGCTATCTGTGAACCCTAAATGTTGCAGACAATCAAGGAAACAGAAGCCAAAACCAACAAATTGGTGGGACACATTGTCTTCTGTGTTTTGTCAGCTTGGTTCTTCCGCCTGCGCAGAATGCAAAACCACACAGTGTAAATCCTGCAACTCTGGAGTGCACATACAAATGTGTGATCAGACCTTGATTCATTCACAAAGAACACCAGAAAAAGACTGGTAACTACCAACCCGAAAACAAAGTAATGAAATGTATAAGAGGCCACAGCACAGGATGCTTCAAAACATTTTAGTCACTCTAATATGATAGCATCTTTAAACAGTACATAATACACAGGTCTTTTGCTTTCCAAATATTGTCAAAAACTGCTATTTTCAGGGAACTGTTGCAAGCCCCTTTTCTCTTGGAAATATGGTGCTAAGGTTTGCAAGTGTGTGTATCATTTAAATTAAACTCCTAGTGAATAATATGTGACTCCTGTAGGTCTCCAGTTAGGGAAACAGTGTCATTGATTTAGAATGCACACAATTTCAGCTCACCCACCCAACCTGGGAGAATGGTTTTCAACTTGTATTGAATTGAATTGAATTGATCTCTTTACATATGAATCTCACTGTGCATTTTCAGAATGAGGGGTTGCAAGGGATTTACATTTGCACCATTTTTATGGAAGTAGAAATGGCACGGTTAAACTTGTTCTCCTTTCCATTCTTTATTAAATAGCTATATTCCTATATCAGGAATAATCTTTATAAGGCATTGGCATGGATGTCTTCATAGCACAGGCTAATGATAACTATTTCTTTGAAAACACCTTGGGCATAATTTAATAAGATTATGATTTTTAGAAAGCTGCACTTCAAATGCAAAGAAGTGCAATCTCTATCATTGAGCACCCAACCCAGGAATGTATTTTAAGCTGGATTGAATTGACATCTCGCTTAATTTTACATTCAGCAAGGTTGCACGGTTTATTTCACATTCTCATCAATGAGTTTTGATAACACCTTGCTAAATGACCTCCTTTCTGGGACTTAGCAAGAAGCAAAGTTGAACTAAAATATCTGCAGTGAGCATGTATAATTTCTTATTGGGGAAAGCTCATGAGAAAATACTTTTCATTTTAGGAGAAGCCTGGGTCATTTAGGTTGAAAATCTCCCAGTCAGCAGGGCCCCTCCAGATCTGCTTCTATGAAGTTAGAACTTTCTCAATTGCATGTTTGCATTTTCCATTGTGGACAGACCTCATCCCCTGAAACAGTAATCTTCCTTTCTGCCACCCTTAATTTGCTCTCTCTCTAACTCTTCTTGCCTGAACCTTTCCCAAAGTCAAAATGCTATCCCCTCTTTTTAAAGTGACATATATTCTCATACTCAGGCCATATTTATGTCACACTGTGCGACTGGCCTGTTCTTTTCATTGGTGTGCTTCAAAGGCAGACAGTCCTGTTGAATACACACCACCAATCTTCATTGTATGTTTATAATCTCTATACTTGTGACAAGAAAAAGGTGGGGGCAATCTGCTCCTAATATTCTTGACTGCAGAATGTTTATTGTTCCATCATTTCAGGTAGCAACCTGCTACATTAATATACTGATTGCTGCAATCCCCTTTCTGAGATGCACATCTGCATATGCAGCATAAATGTGTGCTATTAATAGTAATAATCTCATGAATTCCAATCATATTATTAAAAAAAATCCTAGAGAATATGAATTTGGTGTAACATTGAAGAGGACACTCATAACTTTGACACACACTGAGTCCGAGGTTTGTACCCGGAATGGTTCCAAAGTTATGAGCCAACATAATTTTCATATGTAACATGTTATTGCAAATGTCATTTCAATTTTGAATGGTGCATGATTTCCTATGTATTCCCAGGTTTAGTTTCGTTTCAGGGGCAATGGAACTCATGATGCTAGGAGGTCTCTCAGCCAATGCTTTATTTGGGTCCTATGACAGGTGCCTTTGTTTTCATACTATTAAAACAACCATATGGTCTATATAATGGAAGGCAGGGTCAAAGGCTGAACACTCTAAGCATGATAATGTTTTCATTGGAGTCTGACCACTGTCCTGAGTCTTTGGTCACTTCAGATCTTAATCTATGTGTACACCATTAATTTAATTTCTGTTGGTATTTTAGTGCGTATCTATTAAATGGACTTCCAAAGGTGGGGGCTGCTCATTAATTACAAGACGTGTTCACAAAGCATTTTGACCTTGTTCATGGGATGGTTTAATTTGTAGAAAATGTTAATGAATGAAATTGTGCATTTGTTTTGTGCCTATATCTTTACATTGAGGCAGTTTACATGTCTTGTATCAGGTGTTGTATCAGGTGTTGTCCATTACAAAAGGCGGCCTATACACTTGCTTAGTCGGCGTAACGTTTCTCCAAACAGGTGAATCATATGTGTCACACTTGAAGAAGTAGTGCAACCTTCAGGGCCTCTCGCTTTGAATCCAGCCCCACAAAAGCTATATATATATCAGAGTTGGGATAAAAAACATGAGGAAGCACTGACTTGAGAGTAGAGGAATCTGCCTGGGTGATTGCAGCAAATTGGCTATCAGAAAGGTGCACAGTAAGCTGGCATTGTGTGTGTGTATGTGTGTGTGTGTGTGTGTGTGTGTGTGTGTGTGTGTGTGTGTGTGTGTGTGTGTGAGTTTGTGTTACTATCCTTGTGGGGACTTGGGTGTGTAAACATGCACACGCTGTGGGGACTTGATTTCACTGTGGGGACCTAAACCCAAGTCCCCACATGGTAATGCCTTCCAAATGACTTAAAACAACTTAAAAGACATCTGTGCCAATTTTTAGAACTTTTAAAAAAATGGCTTTGTGGGGACCTGTGTTTATTTTGGTGTGTTGATTTTTTACTCAGCTCTGCCCCCGCAGGCTGGGTGTGGTATTGCAGTCATCAACACACGGACAGGAATTTAAACACACTTGATAAATCAGATGCCCTACATGCTTAGGCAGCAGACAGCAGATTCATGGGAACCATTTATACACAAATACAATTATGTTTTAAATGGCCTGAACTCTGCGTTTAAATGTAAAATAACGAAATTAAGCTATTTTTTGTGTATTTTGTATGTTTACAGAATTGAATATAATTGATACGCAACATAAGTCTTCCCTCATTGCACAACACACTTCCAGATTAATTTTAAGCATTGGCTACTTTGTAACAAACCAATCACAATGTGACTTACTTTACTTCCTTATTTTTCTGTGATTTTGTTGAAGTCCCCATAGGGGTGGTGTGTGATGATATTGAATTCCACACTGTGAAGACAAGGCATTATGTGCACTGATGTCATCTTGTCTATAGTCTGATATGTGAATTAATTGAATATTGGCATCACAATTTATCTGATTATACAAACAATTCACAGGGTTAATGTTTAATTGATACTAATTTGGTTTCATTACAAGTTCATCTCTAAGAGTCAAAGTGGCAGTAGTGGAATTGCCGCCACTTTGATCAATCTGCTGATATACCGGTTATTGAAAATGGACGCTAATTCCTCTGGTGGAATTAACCCTGAAGAAATTAGCACTGGAGGAATAAGCAATGAAAACCAGTGATAATTCCCCCGGGGCTAAATCCTCCAGTGAAATTAGAGCTGGAAATAAAAATGCTAATTCCATCCTATCTTCAGGTTAAAATACTGAACGAAACACTGCCAAAAATAGTGGTCGATTTAACCAAAAATACGCAAAAGGCGAAGGAAAATGCATTCAGGTGATGCAAATGAAGCCACAGATGCACCCAATTGGCCATACAAAGGTATGTGAATACGAATAGTATGTAATGATGTTGAACTCCCCATAGAGCTGATATGATGGTACTGTGTCCACCAAAAGGATGGTGCGTGGTCATGTTCAGGTCCCCACTGGGATGTTGTTTGATGACAAAGAGGTCCTCACAGGGATGGTGTGTCATGGCATATTAGGCCCCATAAGAATAGTGTGTAATTATGCTCAAGCTCCCATAGAGATGGAATGCAATGATATTGAATCCTCCAACTGGATGGTGTGTGCTGATGTTGAGGTCCCCACAGGGTTGATATGTGATGATATTTAAGTCCTCACATGGATGGTGTGTGCTGATGGTGAGGTCCCCACAAGGATGATCTGTGATGATATTTAAGTCCTCACATGGATGGTGTGGGCTGATGTTGAGGTCCCCACAGGGTTGATATGTGATGATATTTAAGTCCTCACATGGATGGTGTGTGTTGTTGAGGTCCCGACAGGGTTTATATGTGATGATATTTAAGTCCTCACGTGGATGGTGTGTGCTGATGGTGAGGTCCCCACAGGGATGATATGTGATGATATTGAAGTCCTCACGTGGATGGTGTGTGCTGATGTTGAGGTCCCCACAGGGTTGATATGTGATGATATTGAAGTCCTCAACTGGATGGCGTGTGCTGATGTTGAGGTCCCCACAGGGTTGATATGTGATGATATTTAAGTCCTCACATGGATGGTGTGTGCTGATGGTGAGGTCCCCACAGGGATGATATGTGATGATATTGAAGTCCTCACATGGATGGTGTGTGCTGATGGTGAGGTCCCCACAGGGTTGATATGTGATGATATTGAAGTCCTCACATGGATAGTGTGTGATGATGTTGAAGTCTCCTTAATGAAGATGTATAATGATATTAAAGTTTTCATGTGGGCTCTTTGACATTACATGCCTTACAGATATATAATGCTTCAAGGAAGTAAAAGAGAGGTTTTGTGAAGATGTAATAATTTAAGAAAGTATTCATAGGCCTGAGTGTGTTTTATGTTAATTTGAACTCATGTAATGGTAACGTTACATCAAACTCTGCTTAGCACATGACCAAATCAGAAATCGAATAAAATCTCACCTGACAATGGGGGTCATTACGAGTTGGGCGATATTCTGTCTGTAAATCCACTGGACTTTCGGTTACTTTCACTTGGTCTGGAAGATTTACCGCTGGATTACACGTGGTGGTGGCGGAGTATGTTCCCATTTTTTCACATTGGACTCTATGGGGCATTTTTGGCAGCAGTAATTCTGCCTCAGTAATTTCACTGAAAATGGGTAGAAAGTCAGCAGATTTAGCTCCAGTTCATAGCTGGAGGTGAATCCTTTACATTTCTGCCAAACGTCTGCCACATTTCACCTACTTCACTGTGCCCATTTATTTAACATGAAATTCACGACTGTCCTTATTTACCGGCATGTTGAAGCTGCCCCTCAACTCCATTTAGGAGATTTGTTGTTGCTTCAGAGACCACGGCCCAAAATTCAAAAGATAACTTGGCCAAGGTGCAGGGTGCATTTAGTGCGTTCAGGGCAAGGATGCCCGTAGTTAATATCTTGTGCCCCTAAGCATCCAGTCCCTTGCTCCCCCTGTCAGGAGACAAAAGGGGGAAAATGTGGTTTGGAAGCTAGCCATCATGACCTTCACCACCAAATCTTATGCGGATGCATGGGTGGATCACGGCAAGATCACCCCCCTTACATTTCTTGGAGGCACTGCAGAGCTCACCTCTCGTGTGCCTATACCTATCCTACCCTACCTACCAACCTAGGCATACCTACTCTTTCTCTTCTCTGGGTTAGTGTACATATTTCTAGTGTAAGTTTAAATTTTTCTTTTGATATGATATGATAGTTTATTTATATAGTGCCTATACACAATGTGTTTCAAAGCGCTTCAAGGCAAGGGAGTGAACAAGGGAAAATACGACGACATTCTTGCAGGCCATGAAAAGTAAGGATGTGAAATTAACTATCGTACTCGGCCTGACAACTTTTCAGATAGTGCTAAGACATAAATAAGGAAGGGAGGGGGGAGTGGGAAGGAAAGGGAAACAGACAGGAGACTACCGTACTAGGCCTACAGCATTTCTGGTAGAGTCGGAGGAAAACAAAAGGTGAGGGAGAGGGGTGCAGAAGGGAGGGGAGGAACAAAACAAGCGACTATCATACTAGGCCTAACAACGTTTCAGATAGTGCTGGAGGGGGTGGGACAGTAAGGGGATGGGAGAGCGATAGGCGAGTTTGCTATCATACTAGGTCCAGGGACAATTCTGATAGAGTAAGTGCATAGAAGAAAGTAAGGGGACGAGGGGAGGAGATAGGAAAAGGGAGAGGGGAGGGGAGGAGAGAACAGAGAGTAAGCAGTCAAAAAGAGTGGAGAAGCAAGAGGGGAGAGCGAATACAATTGCAGAAGTCAGTAGTAACACATAATGTTGCAAGCCAGGATACAAGATGAAGAACGGAACAGCATGATTCAGGGGCACCATGAGTACAAGATGCAAAGTAAGTCCAGCATGAGAGCTGAGAAAGGGTGACACACCATGAATCAATGAAGGCCATAAAAGTCAAATCCAGCATTGGCCACAAGACGGTGATGGTGAAACTAGAATGTATCAGGACAGACTCCTGTGTGCAGGAAGGGGGGGCACAAGGGAACAACAAGGGGGGACCAGAGAGGGTGGGGATGGCAAATGGGGACAGAGGGTGTAAACACATGTTGGTGCATGCTTACCTGCTGTTTTAGCAGGGGGTCGGACCCTGGATCCCCCTTGTCCGAACAGGTCCAAACAGGAACTGACCTTTTCTTTGACTGCCCTTCACTTTGGACGCCCGGGCGAGAGATGCCCTTGATCCAAGAGTTAAGAGCAGGAAAGAAGAGGCAGGGCTTAAAAGGTGGGTGGTGCTTAGGCCAGGTGACCTAGATCCACTTACACCTGCTCCCCAGCTGCAAAGGCAAAGAGGCTGGAGGGCTCCTTAAGTAGGGAAAAGAGCGGCAAGCAGGAAGGCACCAGGTGGGCGGGGCTTGCTAAATTGTGAAAAAGAGCGGCAACCAGGAAGGCACCAGGTGGGCGGGTCTTAGGCCCGGTGACCTAGATCCACTTACACCTGCTCCCCAACTGCAAAGGAAAAGAGGCTGGTGGGCTCCTTAAGTAGGGAAAAGAGCGGCAAGCAGGAAGGCACCAGGTGGGCAGGGCTTGCTAAGTGGTGAAAAAGAGCGGCAACCAGGAAGGCACCAGGTGGGCGGGGCTTAGGGCAGGTGACCTAGATCCACTTACACCTGCTCCCCAGCTGCAAAGGAAAAGAGGCTGGAGGGCTCCTTAAGTAGGGAAAAGAGCGGCAAGCAGGAAGGCACCAGGTGGGCGGGGCTTGATAAGTGGTGAAAAAGAGTGGCAACCAGAAAGGCACCAGGTGGGCGGGACTTAGGCCAGGTGGCCTAGATCCACTTACACCTGCTCCCCAGCTGCAAAGGAAAAGAGGCTGGAGGGCTCCTTAAGTAGGGAAAAAAGCAGCAAGCAGGAAGGCACCAGGTGGGCGGGGCTTAGGGCAGGTGACCTAGGTTCACTTACACCTGCTCCCCAGCTACAAAGGAAAAGAGGTTGGAGGGCTCCTTAAGTAGGGAAAAGAGCGGCAAGCAGGAAGGCACCAGGTGGGCAGGGCTTGCTAAGTGGTGAGAAAGAGCGGCAACCAGGAAGGCACCAGGTGGGCGAGGCTTAGGGCAGGTGACCTACATCCACTTACACCTGCTCCCCAGCTGCAAAGGAAAAGAGGCTGGAGGGCTCCTTAAGTAGGGAAAAGAGTGGCAAGCAGGAAGGCACCAGGTGGGCGGGGCTTGATAAGTGGTGAAAAAGAGCGGCAACCAGGAAGGCACCAGGTGGGCGGGACTTAGGCCAGGTGACCTAGATCCACTTACACCTGCTCCCCAGCTGCAAAGGAAAAGAGGCTGGAGGGCTCCTTAAGTAGGGAAAAAAGCAGCAAGCAGGAAGGCACCAGGTGGGCGGGGCTTAGGGCAGATGACCTAGGTTCACTTACACCTGCTCCCCAGCTACAAAGGAAAAGAGGCTGGAGGGCTCCTTAAGTAGGGAAAAAAGCAGCAAGCAGGAAGGCACCAGGTGGGCGGGGCTTGCTAAGTGGTGAAAGAGTGGCAAGCGGGAAGGCACCAGGTGGGCGGGGCTTGCTGAGTGGTGAAAACGAGTGGCAACCAGGAACACCTGGTGGACGGGGCTTAGGCCCGGTAACCTAGATCCACTTACACCTGCTCCCCAGCTGCAAAGAAAAAGAGGCTGGAGGGCTCCTTAAGTAGGGAAAAGAGCACCAAGCAGGAAGGCACCAGGTGGGCGGGGCTTGCTAAGTTGTGAAAAAGAGCGGCAACCAGGAAGGCACCAGGTGGGTGGGTCTTAGGCCCGGTGACCTAGATCCACTTACACCTGCTCCCCAGCTGCAAAGGAAAAGAGGCTGGAGGGCTCCTTAAGTAGGGAAAAGAGCAGCAAGCAGGAAGGCACCAGGTGGGCGGGGCTTGCTATGTTGTGAAAAAGAGCGGCAACCAGGAAGGCACCAAGTGGGCGGGGCTTAGGGCAGGTGACCTAGATCCACTTACACCTGCTCCCCAGCTGCAAAGGAAAAGAGGCTGGAGGGCTCCTTAAGTAGGGAAAAGAGCGGCAAGCAGGAAGGCACCAGGTGGGCAGGGCTTGCTAAGTGGTGAAAAAGAGCGGCAACCAGGAAGGCACCAGGTGGGCGGGGCTTAGGGCATGTGACCTAGATCCACTTGCACCTGCTCCCCAGCTGCAAAGGAACAGAGGCTGGAGGGCTCCTTAAGTAGGGAAAGGAGCGGCAAGCAGGAAGGCACCAGGTGGGCGGGGCTTGCTAAGTGGTGAAAAAGAGCGGCAACCAGGAAGGCACCAGGTGGGCACATTTGTGGAAAAGGATTTGATTATATTCTTGTAATAATTGTGATTTGCCACCACAGCAGATAGACAGGCACCATCTTCATAAATCGGGTTCCAGTAGCTAGCTGGGCTGAGCGTGAGAGGTTTAAGACTGACCATTAATAAATTATAGGTGATGTTGCATGGAGCACACCCCTACAACAGATGCTCAAAATGCCGGTGTCCCTAGAGTCCCTCAGAGGCTAGGTCAAGTGCCTGGGTAAAGACCTTGGCCCAGCCAGGACCAGTATCCTGGTCTGCCATGGCCCTAAGAAAGTCGATGCTGAGACATTGCCCCTTACCATCCACAGGTGTGACTCAATATTGTCCTATCCTCTTTGGGCATTAAACATCTGGCCAGTGTTAAAGGCTAGCCTACCATCCACACCACCTATGCCTAGCTCAAGCCCTGCCCTGCCCTTCCTTGACCAACACTGCATGCATTCACCCTGCAGTGACCACTGTAGGTGCCATCATAGCTGCACCAACAAGCAACCCTAGTTCACCTGGGTGTAGCATGCACCAGTTCTACACCAGAGCATAGAGGCACCATACTGAACTCTTCCTCCATGGCAAATGCTTTCAAGCATATGTTGAATGAGGGTATCATGAGACCAGCAGAACATGGACCCTATATCTGCCTGAGACCCTTCTCAGGTGAGAAACCGACCCGAGATGTGAAGAGGAATATCGGGCATTGAGGGCATTGCAGTAGTCGAGTTTCGACGTAATTAGGGCTATCGCTAGGGTGCTGCTGCTCTTAGTGGATAAGTAAGGTTTGCAGGCATGTATAGGCTTTCAAGTGTACGCTGTGGTGGATGAAGTGGCGTTGACTTGTTTTCCCATGTTCAGTGTGGAGTCTAAGTAGAAGCCTAGGGTTTTAGTCTCTTTAGCCACTTTGATGGTGATGCCATCAATAATAAATGCAGAGTATTGTGCATCGAGTTTATTGAGTTGGGCTGGAGCACCTAGGATTAGGATTTCTGTCTTTTCATCATTCAGGCATAATCCATGGACCGCCATCCATGACTTGGTAGGTGTTGTTTAGGAAGGCTAGATCTCGGTCGTAGTCGCCTGATAGGGGGAGTAGTATCTGGGTATCATCTGCATTGTTGGTGTAGATGATCCGTAGACGGTCCAGTTTGTCGAATAGCGGTTTAGTGAATATATTATACATGGGGGACACACAAGATCTCTGAGGCACACTGCATGTGATCGGGGAGGTGTCAGCGGCAGCTGCCTGAGAGAAGACCCTCATCGACCTGTTAAGGAAGGGTTGGATCCAATCAGTGGCTTTGTGCGAGACGTTAGCCACAGTGGAAAGGTGCTTGCAGACAATAGTGTGGTCCACCAAGTCGAAGGTGGCCATCAAGTAGGAGGAGCAGGGCATATTGCCTTTTGTCCTTGAGTAAGTCAATTTGCATTTTTAGGTTGATCAGGGCGGTTTCAGTACCATGAAGTGGTCTGAAGCCTGATTGTCTGAGTCCTAGGAGGTTATTTGTTTTCAGAAAGTGCTGGATCTGAAGGTAGGCCGCCTTATCTAAAATTTTAATGAGGAATGGGACCGTGGTAATTGGCTTGTAATTTGTGGGGATGGTTGGGTGTAGGGAGGCTTTCTTTAGCAAGGGTATGACCCAGACGTCCTTCAGGTTGGTTGGGAATTTGCAGGTACGAAATGAAGCGTCTATTGATTTTGTGATAAATGGGGCAAGGTCTCTGGCAGCTTCTTTAATTATTTGAGGGGGGGCAGAAGTCACCTTGGCATCTGGAAGGCTTGAGAGATGTGATGATTTTTTCTACCTCTATGATTGTAACTTGTGAGAATTTGAATTCAGGAGTGCATTTCACTTGGGGTTTTGCCGGTTCTGGGTCTGAGTCAGGTTTGGCAAAATTGAGACTTTTGGCTACAATCTTTTTTTGGAGGGTGTCTTTTTTTTACAGAGCATTTTGTATGTCTCTGCACCATATTTTATCCTTGATACAGGGATCTTCAGGGGTTATGAGGGATTCCAGTTCCCTTAGGATCGTTAAGATTTCCTTGGCGTTGGAACTGGCTTTGCTGATCCGGTTGTTGTAAGTTTCTCTTTTAGCTGAAAGGATTTCAGCTTTGTATTTACTTGCTGATTCGGTTAAATGGAGTTTATTTTCTTTTCATGGGAGGTTTCTCCATAAACTTCGAGTTTTCTTTTTTCTGCGTGCATGATTTGTAACTGTGGGGTGAACCAGGTGTTGAGAGGGGCTTTGGGTTTGCCTTTACGCAGTTTGAGAGGCGCGATGGCGTCTAGCGCAGAGGTCATGGTGGCGTTGTACATTTCAACTAGTTCGGCTGGGTCTGCTGATTCTGAAGCGGTGTTCAAGGTTGGTAGTAGGAGAGGCAAGAGCCTGTCGGTAGTTATATTTTGTTTGCTCCTTGTAGGGAGGGGAGGCACTATCAGTTTGGTCTGAGTGGTGAAGGAGATGAGAAGGTGATCTGTCCAAGTTAAGGGTAGGATAGATGATATGGGGGTCTATGTATTGATGTCCGCTACCCAGTCAAGAGTTCTATCTTTCTCGTGAGTAGGTTGATTGACTCTTTGAGTAAGGCCCAGTTCAGTTAAGACGTTGTGTAGTGCCTTGGTTCATGTATGGTTAGGGTCATGAAGAACCCAAATTGAAATCACCTAGCAGCAAGATTCGGGATGAGGGCTTGATGTTGTCTGAAAGTAATGTCATGACGTCTTTTTCGAAGGTACCAATAGGGCCAGTGGGTCTGTATATTAAGTGAATCGTAAGGGTGCTAGTCTTGGACGTGGGAAGTTTAACTGTAAGTAGTTCAGAGGACTTAAGAGTGGGCGAGGGGGTTGCTCTGAGCCGTAGGCTAGATTTGGTGATAAAGGCGATGCCACCCCCTTTGCAACGAGACTCTCACAATGGTGAAGTTGACTGGTACGGCCAACACGAGGGAGGGGCCTGCTGTAGCCAGGACTTGGATACAGCTAGGAAGTCTAGGTCACCTGTGGTGATTAGATAGACTATGCCTGTGGCATGGTATTGATTAGACCTCCTTTCAGCTGGGGGATAGTCATGGGCGGGGGGGTTGTTTTAAATTTTTTCTAGAGACTCTCTATTTTTCTTAGGTGTCTTTGAGGTTGTGAAATGTATCAAGTTAGGAGTGTAAGGTTTGTCTTGCAGGTTAGACTGTTGGGCAATGTTATTGTTAAGTCTAGCAGAGCCTGTCATTTCTGACCATAGTAGAGCAAGGTTGGTTAGGAGTGCATTTCCTGGCACATAGATTAATTCATTGTGCTGGAGTTAGGGTTGCTACTGTATCCGGTTTGGTGTTGACCTTAGAGGCGTTGGGGGTTTTGGACAGTTCAGGTAAGAATGTTGTGGGTCTGATGTTGAGGTGACATGAGTTGGTGTTAAGGGAAGGTAGGAATTTCTAAGGTTTGATCCCTAGTGAAGGGGGCAGGGTCATAATGGTTGTGACTTTGGGAAGCTCTGAGGTCGAATGATGGGTCAGCGTGAGGTGATGGCGAGCCTGAGCTAGACTGAACAGTAAGGTGGCTAGGAGGAGGCAGGCAACATGCATGTTGTGGTTGGGAGATATAAGAGGGGGGGATGTTCCCCATGGGGTGATAAGATGGTGTATACAGTACGCAGGTGAGATACAGCTCAGTAAAGTTTGCAGAAGCAGTTGCGCAGCATTTGAGGTGTAATTCAAAGCGATACAGAAGCAGATGTGTATGACATGCTATCTGGTATGCTACTGTGCCAGTAGAGCTGTCCCACAATCAGGGGCACGGTTCAAATGGCAGTATAAAACCTTTAGAAATAGCCATAGAATACAGCAATACAATAGGTAGATGCTGGGCACACAATAGAGTATCACAATGCAGTGTCTCGATGCGAAGCAACTATAGAATACAGCAATGCAATGGACGAATGCGGGGCTCACCATAGAATACAGGAATGTAGGGCTCAAAATGCGAGGCTCACTAGGGAATACAATAATACAATAGGCAGCTGTGGGGCTCTCCCAGGCATATAGCAATACACTCGGTGAATGCTGGGTTCGCCCATTAGTACAATAATACAATAGGCAAATGTGGGGCTCACCCAGGAATACAGCAGTACAGTAAGCAAATGTGGGGCCCACCAAATAGTACAATAATACAGTGGCTCAGTCCGAGGCACCCTATGGAATACAGCAATGCAATGGGCAAATGCGGGGCTCACCAAGGAATACCAAGGAATACAATAGTGCAATAAGGAAATGCAGGGCTCTCCCAGGGATACAGTAATACAAAAGGCAAATGTGGGGCTCGCCCAGGATTACAGCAGTACAGTAGGCAAAAAGCAGGGCTCAATCAGGATCAATCAGGATCATGGTGGATAGGTATCAAGAGGTTGGCTATAGTATGGTGAATGCAACCATTAGGCGCAAAGAAGTCAATATTCCAAAAAGGGTCCTTCTTGGCAAAGAATCCTAGCAAGTGGAGACCAAGGCTAAGATCACTCAATACATATGGCTGGATATTGGGTGTCCTAATGAGAATTGAGTAAAGTAGACTCCCTAAATATTGATCATGCAAGTATACATTCACATGCACAAGAATCAGCAATTGTGGGAAGGCGTAGAAATAACAGTAAGCAGTAAATACCAGTTCTATGCTCAACGCGGCTGCAATATTAGATTGATATTTGCATGTATTTTCATATATCAAAGAAGTGGCAAGCAAGCTATAAACACATATGGTTATGTTACAAGTACTGGCAACATTTGTCATTAGTTCCATCAATAAAGGCTATGGAAAATATTTCGTATGTTGAGCTATATTGGTATTAAAATGGTAGTCCTATGTGACGTTCTAGGTGGACATCAGGATGGGAAAACCGATTTTGGTCATGGACCTGCGGAGTGGGTACTACCAAATCCCAATGCATCCGGTGGATGTTGAGAAAACAGCATTCTCCTGCTTGCTTGGATTGTGCAAATTCCTCAGGAAACACCTCATGTAAAAGACTGTCAGTCACATGAACCACCTGAAGGTAATGGTTTACATGAATGATTTTATTTTGTTCAGAAGGACCCTGGAGGAACACAACAAGGGGCTCATGAAGGTGTTGATCGCCTAAGGGAGCAAAGGCTAAAGGTCAGTGTGAACAAATGCCAGTGTTGCTGGACAAGCATCAAATGCAGCGGAAACATTATCGCTGTAGACAGCATTCCTGTAGATCCCTCAAAGACGGAAGCCCTCCTCACCTGGTCAAGACCTCAGAACTTGAAGGAGTCACAGAGTTACCTTGAATTCTTTAACTGCTATGTAGAGTTGCTGTGGGATTTGCCAACATCGCACGACCACTTGTTGTCCTCATCAAAGGATACCTGCCTAACCAGATGAGCTGCAGGATTACCATCAACTCTGCAGACCATTTACACAATCCACATGAGCCCTTTGATGATAGGTGGACCGACTAATGCCATGAGGCATTCAAGGAGAAGCGGCCCCTCACTACTTGAGCTCCTCGAATCCTCAAACCAATTCTGGGCTACACGGATCCTCAGTTGCCTTTCATCTTGCACATTGATGCAAGTGTTCTGCCTAGTGATTGTGTGTTGATCCACAGCCTGGGAAAGAGTGGACAGAAGAAGATGAGTCACACGTGGGAGTCTCAACCATTCATCATTGAGCATCAATTGGGAGTGCTGCCTGTCTACTGACTGTGGTTAGGAGGACAGCCAAGAAACATCAAGACCTTGCACCGGAACCATCTGCTCCAAGTCCAGGATGAGTTTTAGCTGACACCAGCAGTGAGAGGAGAGGACGTGAACCTGAATCTGAGAGTGTTCATTTGAGACTATTCCTGATCACATTGCGCTCCTGCTAAGTTGGATGCAGTAGGGATCCCTTACCCATTCCTCCACTGGAATATAGGGACCCTGAGTTGGTACAGGGTTGATCGCCGGGCCATGGACAAACCCTAGATGAGGCCCCGGCTGATCTTTGTCCTGCCACCAGGGAGAGCAGGACTGTCATGAAACTAACTTAGGATTCACCAGGGGTCCAATGTGAGTTTCCCATTGCCTGATCCTCAGTTTTCCATTCTTCCTTCTTTAGTGCAGGCGTCTACGCGTTCAGGGGTACTGTGGCAGGTGGACTGTAGATATAAATCATGGCTCAATTATTTTTATATTATTATTATTATTATTATTATTATTGTTAGGGTATTCGGAGGGGGAGGGTGGGAAAGGGAACTCCAAACTATCAGGGGAGGAAACAGTGAGGAGCAGATCACCCAGTCTCAGGTTGGATGCAGAGTGGAGGGTGTGTGGAGCTAGTTGTTAGCTAGATAGATTCATAATTCAGGTCAAGACTATCCTCAAGGTTGAGGATATTTTAATGGGGGGGAAGCATGCAACAAATTAGAGTAAAAGACATCCACATGTGATGCCACACAGGGATTCTTTAAAAAAGGAAAAGGTGTGCGGCGTGAGCAGAGCGCCTTGGGGACAGTTGGTCTCAACCTTCACTGAGGAGGGTTGAGCAGCACTCCTCCCTGCACCTTTGATAGTTCTTTTTCATCTCTGCGGGCCCGACCTGAAAGGGTGATTCTCCCCAGACAGTTAGGGGAGTGCCAGAACCCACCACTGCCTCCTGGCACTCCTGTCACTGCCGTGGCCTGGCTCCACATGGCTCTGTGAGCGGGGAGCACCCCCAGTCATTGCCCCCCACTCACCCTCCTCTGTCAGGCGTGGCACTCTCTGGTAGAGAGGGGAGCGCTGTGTAATGATTTAAGGCCTGCTCCCTGCCAAGACGGGCCTCTGAGACTCCTGGGGCTGCATCTGGCAGACGCAGCCTGGGTGGAGCATTGGTTTGGGCCCCCGCCCCCAGGCTGCCATCAATGCCGGGCTGCACCTGGCATAAGCCACAGAGGAAGAGAAATACGCACAGCAGAAAATACTTTGTGACAGCCCTAGCCTAGCTGGCTCCCAAGTAATGTTGTTTTAAACATAGTTACAGCACACTGTATGGAGACTTTTACATATATCCTTAAGGATTTTTATATTTTGGAAGAACTGTTTATATTTTAAAAGGACTCTTTTCTGTACTGTTTTTAGTAATTCAGCTGTTTAGGTAGGTTAATAATGTAAATGGTATTGTGTGATTACCCCTTTGTATATACAAATGTAAAAATCTGCTGGTGTACTGGGAGAAGGGAAAAAGCTTAAGATCAACTAAACAAACCGTACACCAGCATTTTGCTGTCTGCGTTTCCTTTTCTGTCTGCTAAAAGTCATATCCCTGTGTTTCTTACCAATAGGTTTTTGGGGAATCCCATCCTAACCTTTGCATTATTATCTCAAGTCCACTTCCCACCATGGTGCACCAAGGCAGGTTCAAACTGGGGCATACAATTAGTCCAGGCACCAATGAAAAAGTCAGCCACAATCACACATTACAATTCATCACTATCCAGAACAGACTGTTTGTGTATTAACCAAGGTGGTCCTTTTGGTAAGATATGCTGCAACTAACATGTTTGAAATCATATTTGCTTAGTAACATTGGTTAAGACTAGTGTAGTAATGAAACTGGCCCACTCTGACCAAAACAGTTGTCCATTCTATTAAAAGATAACTGGCCCCTTCTAGAATTGGTTGGCAGATCTTAGGCAAGTGGGGGCTGCTGTAGACAGGTAAGAGGTGAGTTACATTTTTAAAGTTAAAAGTTGTGTCATAAACGTATATTGCTGAGCCCGTCTACAACTGTCTTCCATTCAGCGTGGTAAGACTATCCCCCCACTATAGAAATGGGGGATCCACTCAATGACAGAGCTTTGGGAATCCTAGCACTGAAGGGAAGGATGCACTGGATGGCACGGGTGGGTGCACATCAGAATGGGTATGTACTGTAATATGCAAGGTTTTGGCATTATGTGCTATGTTATGTTATCATGGTTTATACTGTGCCAAATTGCCAGCACAGTGGTATGCACAGTAGAACACAAAGGCTTGCCCATGGGGTGGCGTACCATGTACCTATCAAATGTATGCAGACCTTAATCTGCTGGAAGAAAGAACATGAGCACAGGTAAAATAAAGGGATGGGAAAGCTGCAAGTAAATGTCAGCGTTATCTACGTTTTAGATTTTGCAATGAAATATTTTGATTCTATCCTCAGTGATCATGTTTTTGTAATAAACTAATACAATACTATTCAGATTGGTGCTTGTCAACAGTTTTCTTCATACTGTGAAAAAGTCTGGGTCCTGACCCTGTTCCTTGAGCTAGTGGGTACACTAGGGACAGTGGTGGCTTGTAAGAATTTTTTATTGGACAGGTGTATGTTGGAATATGGTGGAGTGACTGAGTATAGCGATGGAGCATGAACTAACAAAGGGGGACTCGTGTGAGTTCCTTCCCTGAAAACATTTTTTATATAATAGGCTAAAATAGTGCATTTTACAGCACATTTTCTGTAACAAATAGGGTAAAAAGACACTCAGTTTGCAATAGATGTTGTATAGTAACACACAAACACTTCCAATGACTGCAAGTCACCAACAATGAACAGAAGCATTTTCCAATTCGTTTCCATGATGCCATTGTGCACAATATTTGCAAGTTTAAAAAAATGTTCATGCTGGCTGTGCCCATACAAGTCCATGCAGACTGAACAAATATATGCCAGTATTACCAGATAAAAAACATACTCCTGTTAGCTGTGACAGTAAAAAATGCAATGCCACAATAAGAGACTATATCCAGCCTGCCTTCACCAATGTACGCTATTATGTCAACTTAAGAACACTCATGTTGGCTTACCTCCTTATGCCACTAAGATATGCCATGCCACAGCATTTCTATTTGCAGACTGGTTGCACGAATGTAGGGAAATCTAGCCATATAATAACACTGATCATGATCCTTTAACTTTGGTGCCTGGCACAAAATGCCATACCACAATAAGAAAAGATGTTCAGGTGGGCTGCACCAATGCAAGCCAGTCTAGCCACACAATAACACTTATCAATTTTGCCCATTGGGCATGCCTACTAGGGTACTGAAAGCTGTCAAAGGGAAACTATGCTTCCCTTTGACAGTTAAATCCAGACCTGGTTTACTTACTGAGTGGCTTGCCGCAGCTGAGAAAGCACTCAGTCTTATCACAGGGCTAGCTTTGATCCTCCATAATTTGTGGTGGGCCAGTTCCATGCTGCTCATTATCTGAGCCACACCTGCATGGAGACCAGGAAGTCCAGCTTACCAGGACCCTTAGGCCAGTGGCTTTAGTTACCTGGAGGAAGACTGAGTAGGGTTTGTCAGTGGTCTCTTCCCCATACCCATCTACCACCTTCTAAATTAATTAGGGACAATACCCTTGCAAAGCTGCTTCCTCATTCTCTCCTTGTATGGTTCCCAAACGTTTTATGAGGGCAGTAACAACAACGTATGGTGAGAAAGGCACAATAGGTACAACTGCTTCAACTGATCTCACCACAATCAAACTCAGGCTCCACATGAGACACTTCCTGCTTAGGTTAGACATAGACCCAAACCTGGAATTTCCCTGAGTAAGCCATCTCACTGTTTCACCACAGAAGAGGTAGACAGAATCATTGACTGAGAACCGCTTGACCAATTGAGCTACTAGAGCCACCAGAGCCAAATGGGACATAGACAAAGTCACAGAGAGGAAGCAGAATTTTCTCCTGAGCCCAAATGGCCACCCAGCCTTTTTAAGCCTCGGGCACACAGCCAGCCAGATGCACATATTGAATTATCCCCATTGATACAGAGCAACTCATTCGAAACAACCACAATTCAATAGGGTGAGCCACTCCCAAATAGACAATTGGGGTTATGTGGATTTATTTTCCTTACATTGAAAATAGTATCTTGTTTGTAAATCAAAAGGTGCTTTCCTTGATGGGAAAATGCCCCCTTTAACCACCAAACATATGCAGTTATGCTACAGTATTCAGTAGGAATCAGAATGACATTGAAGTCCCGACAGAGATGGTGTGCTGTGATATGTAAGGCCCCACATGGATGGTGTGTGTTTTCACATCACTGTTGTGTGATAAGTCTCCACAGAGTGTATGGTCATATTAATGTCCTCATATACTTCACATGAATTGGGTGTGATACTGATTTACGTACTGAATGAGTTGGGATTATAATGAGAATAGTCCCAACATTATGTGCAATTCTAATGAAGTCCCTGCAGGTTTGCTGTGTCATGATATTAAAGTCCCCACAGGGATGGTGCAATGGCGATACAGAGGTCAATGTAGTGATGGTGTGTGAGGATATTTAAATTGCCAATATTTTGTAATTTTGAAGTACCTTACAGGGATAGTTTGTGATAATATGGATTATCTTCACAGTGAAGTTGTGCGAAAATATTGAAGTCTCTATGGTTGGTGGTGTTGTAGAAGTCTCTCACACTGAGGTCCCACTTGCCTCAACCCCTAGGGACGCCTTGCAGTGTGTGCTCACATCACTAGCCTCAGAGTGGGGGGGTCTCCCACTTGGGGAAAAGGGATGAATACCTGTGATTTGTCACATACCCTTCCCCTTACAGTGGTGGATCCCCCATCTCTTGAGAGAATCAATTTAGAAAATACATATTCCACTGTTCTTTCCCCTTCCGATGTTCTGTGGTGAAGCAAAATGTTTGGAGTTCCAGGAACCATCTCATTACTCTTGGGTTAGTGTCTTTTCTCAGGCTCATCCAGGTTAATGGTGGGTGGTCAGTAAGCAACCTGAAATTCCTTCCTTTGAGGTAGTACCTCAGATGTGCGATGGCCCAATTTATGGCTAGTGTTTTGAGCTCCACGGTGGCACAGGACTGCTCTCTGGAAAAGAGTTTTTGGCTGGTATATAAGACCAGAGGTTCAACTATTTCATACCCTTGAGAGAACACTGCACCCAAGCCTACTTTCTATGCATCTGATTGCAGAATACATTCTTTATTAAAGTATGGCGTCTTAAGGACAGCCTCCTGATATAGAATTGTCTTCAGCCCTCCGAAACTTGCTTGGTCTTGCATACTCCAATCCAATTTCTGTGGGCGTGAGTTTATTAGTTTGTCTGTCAGTTTAGCAGCTAGGGTGGAGTAGTTGGGGATAAACCTTCTGTTATATCTGGATAGACCCATCTGAGATCCTGGTTGGTTTTAGGGGTTGGTGTTTTTTTGCACCACTTACTTTCTCAGCTTGAGGTTGGATTAGAATATTCCCCACAAAGTATCTGAGATATTTTACAGTGGAGACCCCCCACAGAAAGCAGTGCATAGGTTCAGTATGTTATCTATGAGCTGTTGAAAGGTGGCAGGAGCTCTGTGTAATCCAAAGGGTAAGACTTTGAACTGGAAAAGGCCTTGTGTTGTTGAAAATGCTGTCTTTTCCATGTGTGCTAAATTTATGGTGACCAGACAGTATCCTTTTGTTTAATCGAAAATAGAAATGTACTTGGTTGTCCATAACTTCTCGATTAAATCCTCAATGCATGAAATTTGATAATCGTCAAAGATGGAGATTTATTTCAGCTTCTTAAAATCCATACAGAATTGCCACAAGTTATCAGGTTTGGCAACTAGGAAAATAGGGGAGGACTAAGGACTCTCAGAGGGCTCGGTGATATCAGCCTTGTGCATCTCCTCTATCTCCTGTTCAATAATGTTTCTTCTGGCCTCAGGGATCCTGTAAGGCTTTAGGTTGATAGTTTTCCCTGCTGGTGTGAGGAAGAAGTGGAACAAATTATCGACCCTCCCTGGTTGTTCTGAAAACACTTAAGGGAATTGAGCCAGTAAGTCGCCTAGGTCCTCTTCGTGGGATAATGGCAACTGAGGTCAAATCAATTGGGTCTCAATTTCTGGATCAGTAAGGAGGGGTGCCATAGGGACTGTAGCTTTCTCACTGGGATCTACTTTCCATTCTTTCAGGAGATTAACAAGATAGACTTGAGTTTTCTGACGCCTACCAGCTTGGGAGATTTGATAGTACAGGGGACTTTTTTTACTAGGACTTCATAGGAAATTATCTTATTATCCACTGTCAGAAGGAGAACTAAAACTGATTGCCTGATAGAAAAGGATCGGGTTACATCATGTTTATTATATACTGCCTTTTGCTGTTCTTGAGCTTGACCTAAGTGTCTTTTTACAATTTCCCTTACTGACACCATATGCGCTTTTAATTTCTGGGCCATTTGGGAAATGGGTAAGATGGCCTCCTTGCTCTCCTCCCAGGTTTCTTCAACATTTCCAAAACATCCTGGGTTCCCTTCAATAGAGTAGCTCAAAGGGAAAACACCCCAGGGAAGTCTGACGGGTCTTCTGGACTGCGAATAGGGCCCTGGGTATCATTGTATCCCAATTTTGCCCAATGGATTCCACCAGTTTCTGTAAAATTCTTTCTAAGTAAGGATTAAACTGGATTGTTCCTCTTCCTTCTTCACAATGTTTTCCTTGCATCTGCAGACGCCATGCCTCTGGCGTCTTGTATTGGCGTTATCTGCCAAGTTGAAAGTTGCAGGCTCCGCGACATGCCTTTGCTTGACCTCCACAAGGCGTAATGATGTCAGGGGGCTTTCCCTGAGCACAAGGCTCTCCTCCTTCTCTCCTACTTGTCCAGGTAATATATGTCTCTTGTTAAAGAGACATCTTCCTTTTCTCTTACAAATGGGTTTCTTTTTTGCATTGCCTTCAGCCAACAGTAAAGATGCCACACAATTTGATCTAACATGTATGCAGCCATGCTAGATGGCCTAGGGAGTTCCTCAAAGGAATGAGAGTCCTTGTCCCCAAAGGGGGCACTTGCCTCGACCCCCTAGGGGGTCTTGCAGTGTGGGAACATCTCCCTAGCCTCACAGGGGGGCTCCCCCTTGGGGCAAAGGGACGAATACCTGCAATTAGTCAAATAACCCTGGAAAAAATAATAGAATTCTGGCCAGAGTAGGGTACAGCAGGCATTAGATGATTGACAGTCATACCTTCCAGATGCAACAAGGCATATATATGAGTGGTTGCGACTAAGGCCCTCCTAACTCCTCAGGTGACTGGGTGATGGTTGGACTGAAGTTACACATCTGAACTGCTATGTATCTCTCCAAGAGCTAGGAGACATACCAGTTGAGGACTGTACCTATGAACCACATTCTATCTAAGAGTAGGCTTGTACGTTTGCAATAGTCAACCATGTTCAACGTGGCAGAGAGGTTAGGGAAAACCAAGAGGCAGGAGTCATATTTATTTATGATTTGGAGAAGCATCTTGTATGACCTGGATGTCTCAGTTTACATGCTGCGACTAGGTCTACAACCACATAGGTAATCATGTACGTGGCCATATTGGTTAATCCAATTAGAGAGTTGATTGGAAACTGCCTGCTCTATGATTTTACCAATGACACAAAGGATATTGATTGGTCAGTATTTAGTAAGGTTGTCTGAGTTTAGAGTGGGGTTTCTGAGGATTGGGCACATTAACCCTATGTTTAAGGTGCTCTGGAAATTGGCTAGTTCAAGTGAGGCATTGTGTTTTTGGAGTCTGGGGTAAGGGCAGATTTTGAGACCTAGTTCATGATGGAAGTGGTAAGGATGGTCCTTGTATGAGGCCAATATTGATGATGGAAGAGTATCAGTATAGTCCTTGTGATTAAGGGTTGTGAAGGATGTCTGGGGTTGTGTTGCATGAGGCTGACCGTGAGCGGTATGTTACCTGATTTTATATATGTTGGTGATGGAAAATGTGTTAATTTTGTTACATTTTTCTGTGGAAACTGCAATTACTGTGTAAGTCAATGTTTTGGAACAGTGTTTGACTGGCACAAAAAGGGCTTGATTCCTGTTAGCAGCTTCCATGATAGCCATGGCAAACAGAGTTTTAGCTTCATTGGTGAATGCCCAGCATGCACTACATCATGCCATTAAAGGGAGGCGGTCCTTGGGTTTATGTGTTTTTCAGCAGCATTTTTCTGTGTCTTATGTCTATCAATTCCTTCATGGTTTGGTTGAAGTTTGATAATAAGGCGTCAACATTGTAGTCTGCTGGTATTACAAAACTGTGTTCTAGGGTATCTGAGGGTACGTTCTTAAATGAGCAGCATCTGATCCCAATATTCTAGAATGCTTTCTACCTATATTCATAGTTGCCTCTGCAAGATAATAGGTATACATTGACTATAGGTGCATCAAACCCTGCCTGACACAGCGGTCATGGTAGGCAAACCGTCACGGAAGTACCGGCACCGTAATTAATGGTGCCGTTGCTTCCATGGTCCGCACTCCCATCCAGGGAATGGGGATTAACAGGATTACCGGCGCCTGACTTTGCGGCCGCCAGGGTTGTAATACCCTGGTGTTACCGTGAAGTCAGGCGCTGGTATGTTCTTAAATGAGCAGCATCTGATCCCAATATTCTAGAATGCTTTCTACCTATATTAATAGTTGCCTCTGCAAAATAATAGGTATACATTGACTACAGGTTCATCCACATATAATAAGCCTGCTATCTAAGAGTTTCATATCCTATAGTTAATTGCATGTTTCTGTAGCACATATTTTGTCAAACCTGCCAGGAAAAGAGGACAAGATACGGGGCAAAACATAGTCCTGACCCAATTCATTAGTGACACCTGACAGATAAACAAGTGTTTAAAAATCCATGCTTTGTATTTTTAATTTGGGTGTAGTTATTTAAGTGGAGAGATAAAGTTATGCTATAAAGCGATTGTAAAGCAACCACTGGAGGGGGGTGTCTGTACCTCCGCTCTCTATATGGTAGAGGAGAGGCACAGAGGACCCCTGCCAAGATTCTCTATTATTGATACGTGGTCGAGCAATCAAGGCCTAGCTTCTCAGGAGGTGATGCGGGCTGGTACAGTGTAGTCCCCGAGCACCCACATAGGAATGTCCACACCCTGTATCGGTTAAAACACAGTCTTTATATAATTAATATTGAAGGTCACGTACACTATCACGATAACTCACTTTGTACTCCGAAAATCAACAATGGTAAATATATACAGCATGGTATTTGGCGTTGAAGATGCTGAATCCCACCATATTGTGTGCCTTAACGGTAATCCCCCATCAGCGAGCTCTGGATTAGGCAAGATCAGGAGCTGATCCCAACTTGGTATCGATGAGTAAAACAATATCACTCCTTGAGCTTGCTTGCTACAGACAATGAGAACAACTCATGCTCACTGAGTGCTTGCTACAGACAATGGTCTAATTTCACTGCGGCAGAGAGCAAGTTCGACCAGCTTCTATTTTTGGGCCCATTCTCCCATGGCAGCAGTTGCAGGCAGTTGTCTGATCCCAGCCGGCACTACCCAGACAATGCAGCCCACACCCAGAGCCTACGCCACAGGTGCTACTCAGAGTAAGCATCTCTGCAACCCCGCAGTGAACTTTTGGCACAAGGGAGGGATCTAGAATAAGGGCTTCAATGAAAATGGGCTGCAATGCTGTGATGCCAAACATTGCCAAAATGGGCTGCAATTCAGGGATGCAATGCTGGCTGGAATGAAGGATGCTGTGAATGGGTGGGCAACCTTGTGACTAAAGGAACTACAGATAAAGTAACTACTAATGGCCGATGCCAAGACTTCTAAAGGGAACCCACAAAATAGTTGGCTTATCAAGTAACCAGAACGTAAGGTGTTGTTCAGCTGGAATATTCTTCAGTGTTGTGGTCAGGAACTGTGCTCCCAAGCTGAAAATATGCAGAACTCATCCCATAATGACGGTTTCTGAGAAGACAACACGGCCCTGTAGGTAAGCAAGATGTTAAATTCCACTATGTACATAGCGCCTAGTATGAGAGGTTCTGGGAAATATTCAAGGGAAGATAAACGGAATTCCAGTCAGTTCAAGAATACTTCTGAGGCTACACGGCTGGGAGTGATATTTAAAACACATTGTGAAGCCTTACACTGCCTGGCTGTCTCATTTTGGACATTGTTTTGGCTTTCTCTGGACCAATGGCAGCATTCAGAGGTTTGCTATGCAGCAAAGCATATGCCATGCACAGTGTACAAAGGATACAGAGCTCATGGGCCCAGCACATGTGCACATATCAGTACAAATGTCAGGTGTAGATGCAGCGGCCTTGCTAGATGAGGAGTAGGTGGCATGGTTTGGAAATACTTCTATTGATGCAAAACCTTAGTTTTTATGTATATGCATACTGTAGTCTAATCTCTTAATGTTTGACGTATGTTGCATGGCCATAAACGAGCGTTGAGAATGCAGTCACAATGGTGCAATACGTCATGGATATTCAATGTGTGCATTTTAAGGAAACAATACATGTGCAATCAGCAGTTCACCAATGAAAGTCTGAGTGTGGGCCGGCTCTGTATTGATTGACAGCTTTAATTGCAATCTTTCTTGAGTACTTTTGCCGCTACTTTATGTTCGATCTAATCCTCTGTGTTACTATGCCGACATATCGCAACATGCTTTTCACTAGATAGAGGCATGCAGAAGTCCTGACAGGAAGGAACACAGTGCAGCGGGCTGCATTTTCGGCATAGGTGCATGCTAGTGCACTGTAATGTATGTGGAGCAGGACGTTTTGGCGATAAAGGGGGAGAAAGAGGGAAAACAAAGTTTAAACCAACCCACAATTCTTTTCAAATGCAACATGTTAACAGTACCTGTGAACGTGCTGCATTTGAAAAGAATTATGCTTTTGAATTTGGCGTGAGGGAGTTTAGACGTAGCTGCAATGTCAGCCACACCCACATCCAAATGTCCACAAAATAGGCGCACCAAATCGGCTTCTGCTGTGAACTGGCCGGGCTGAACCGGCCTGCAGAGAAATGGGGGCGCCAAAAGAGGGTGTACCGGCCCCTGCTGATCTGTCTGTTACTGCACTGGGCACTTGGCTACCCTCTGAAATCAGGCCCAGGTACCTGCCCACCCAGCTGCATACCCACACTGCCCCCTGGAAACCCTTGCACTTGGGTCTGTCTGTATCTGCAACCCTACAGTCTACTTACCTGAACTTACTGACACCTGTTGTCAGCCATTAACTCTTGCATTTGCCGGCCTGCACACTACTTGTTGTTGTGACCCCTTGTTCAGCACTTTCCACTCCTCCGCTTTGCATTTCCACCCCTTCACCCTCCCATGCACTTGCGCGATCTCAATGTCACTGGGTTTAGTAAGATTGTTCTCTAGTCCTCCCATTTACCCCTCCCTTGCCTCTTCGCACCTTGAAACACTTGTGTATAGGCACTCTATAAATAAAATATGATAGATCATATGATACTAAAAAACATGCTGTTGCAAGGTGTGTTTTAACATACCTCTCAGCTGACATGCTTTTGGCGGCAGTCACCCACCATTCAAACAGTTCACTCACCCGCCAAGCCCCTTGCACGTCCATATACTTCAATGGGCTCTCAGCCACCAAAAACAAGTGTTTTCACCCACCTAGTAGATTAAAAAGGTTGAGAGCTATGGTTTTCTTTTTTTAAAAACATGCCTTTTTTAAGGAAGGTGTGGAGTGTGGGATTGCAATTTCAGAGTTTAGGAACACATCAACTTAGCGGACTTACTTGAAAGAGTATATATTGTTAGGCAAACCTTAGCTGCTTATCCCTAGTTATTTATTTTTAAACATTTGAACATCGTATTGGATTACAACTTTAAGAGATAATTAGCCAACCCCAGCAACATTAAAGATGCAAAAAGAGCAAAATCTTTTGCATACCACAATGTATTTTAGGTGAAATGTGGTTTTATTTTGAATAATGGACACACTGTAATTAAATCATTGCTTTTAAAGGCATGCCGTACATCGTAATAGTTTTTCCATCCTTTTTCATTAAAGTTAACTGTTTAAGTTCATTCACTGGGCTTTCTGGTTTGCAGAATCAGGAAAAGCTTACGGTGGGGGATGGGCCATGATATGCGCAAAGCTCAAAGCCTTTGTCATGTAGAACTTGACCAGCTATCATTCGCACCTCTCTGCCTGGTAACCATGGCAATTAGAGTTTGACTGCTGCCAAAGAGGCACACCCAGCAGATCAATCCAGGGCAGACAGGGTCACTCTGAAGTGGCCTGTCAGTTTCAGTACTTTAAGATTTTACTGAATAGACACGTCAACCTGCTTTTGATTTAAAACTCCCAATGTTTTCATTGGGTTTTCCTAAGTTTCAGAAGAACATTTCTGAAACTCGTGTATGTGTCCTGCTTTAAAGGAAAAGCTCATAATTGCAATTACCCGTTTTTAGTTGCAGGGGGCAATCAGGTACAAATAATTTTAAAAGTAACTCTTTATTGCTTGTGTATCTGAAAACATGATAGAAATTACTCTGGTATAGCCTCCTTTCAGCATGCGTGGGATATCAGGAAGGGGAACACTGTATGACAAGCAGAGGTGCATTGTTAGAGGTGTATTTGTGTGTGATCTCAGTGTCAAAATGTACAGATGCTGTAGGTAGGGAAACAGAACATGTAGAAGAGTCATGTCTTCAGAGAATTAGATAGGTTGAGGTGCTTTGAACCACATGTGTGTAGTCCAAGCAATATAATAAATGAGGGTGTTGCATGTCAGAACAGAGCTACATTGTCAAATTGTTTGCGACTTTGTTGAGATAGATATGCAGGTTAACCACTCATCTAAGATATTGATGTGCAACTTGCAGTCAAAGGCTCAAATCTAGGTGGTCTGGATCAGCCTTTCATCCTTCCAATACCATAACATTGAATACCATTACATGTTGTAATACTACCACATATTACCGTGTTTAAAAGTGGGGAAAATCTGCCTTGAAACACTTTATAAGAGCCTTCACATATTTTCCGAGCACAGGCATAAAGGAGGCTTGTGCACATCAGGACTGACTTTGGTTACTTTGCCATGTGATGATTGGACACATAGTGCAAAGGGTAAGGTAGGGGAATAGAAGTAGAACTGTAAAGTTGCCAGGTTGATGGTCGTCTGTTTGGATTTTTTTAAATTTGTATTTATTTAGCATTTATTACAGCGCACCGAACCCTCAGGCATCTGGGCATTAGTTACAGAAAGTACAAGGTACATTATTGAAGCGCAGGAAGACGCATATCGTTACAGACAAAATAGGTGTAGGTCAGCATGCTAGCAGAACCTCGCCTGATGGTACGGGGGCAATGTTAAATATGCGGTACTAGGTAGGTAAAATGCAGCATAGTACATTTGTCAAATATCACAGTAGGCAAGGTAAACACAACCTGGCAAAGCCACACCTCATGGTATGGGGCAATGTCAATTATACAGCACTAGGTAGGTAAAATGCAGCATAGTACATATGTCAGATATCACAGTAGGTACAGTAGACACAGCTTGCTGAGCCTCACCTCTTGGTACTTGGGCAGTATCGGGTGGAAAACGGAAGGCAAGGTGAGAGTCAAGAAGGTAAGGTGATTGAATGCGTGCAGCAAAAGGTAGACCTCATAGTCAGTAAGGTAGGATGTGGTAGCACTTAGCGTACTTGACTGGGCACAGATTAGGTAAATGATACGCGGCTTACCAGTGCAAAGTAAGTCTCAGAGTTGTAGTCAGGTAGAGGCAGGGTCCGTAGGCAGCGCAAGGATTCCCAAAGCATGGACGGCAAAAGCGAAGTGTCAAGAACCCATTATGTGAAAAGAGTAGAGCGGTGTGCCAAGCCGCTGGGAGACCCGGACAGATACAGACACAGACAGGCTGCAGGCCTTAAATGGGGGCCCTAGGTGGGGAGGCTGGCCTGGCCTGCAGACCTAGAGGCTGGCAAGAGTTTTAGAGTGTGGTCGTCCAATCAGAGGGGCAGAAAGGCAGCCAATGATGTGCCCTCCAGTGGAAGACCGTCGCAGGCTGTAAGGTGTAGCAGATTCTATCATCTCTGCCACGCATGGCGGCCATCTTCAAAGAGCAACTGCTCTGACGAATAAAGAAGGAACAAGTTACTTACCTGTAACTGTTGTTCTCCAGCATGGGTCTGGCATGGATTCACATGCTCATGAATATTCCCCGTCGTCAGGCTGGGAATCCTCGGTAAAGAAAAAATCAGTATCAGTTTCGTTTCTGATCTGTCTTTCGTAGTAGTAACCAATCCCTGGTCTCTGCGTCATACTGACCACAGCCAATGACTGCCATCTCCCTAAGGCATCTTCAGATTTGGTAGCACGTGAAGTGGCAGTATGACCAAGTGAAGAGCCGCAGAGGGGTAGGCGGGAGGGTTCGCATGTGAATCCATGCCAGACCCATGCTGGAGAACAACAGTTACAGGTAAGTAACTTGTTCCTTCTCCAGCATGGGGTCTGGCATGGATTCACATGCTCATGAATATAAGAATACATAGCAGTACACACATGCACAACCACGGGAGGTGGCAACAGGCTCAACATTAAGCAATACAACAACTCAACATTAAGCGTCTCTTACCTCCTCACCAGGCTCACCTTAAGCGAACAGGTTGCGCAGCACTGCTTGGCCGACCCTGGACTCCTTCCTGGAATCCCGATCGACGCAGTAGAATCTCGTGAAGGTGTGCGTCGACCTCCACGTAGCAGCCCTGCAGATGTCCAGCAGGGGCACACCAGATAGGAACGCCGTAGTAGCAGCGATCGCTCTGGTCGAATGGGCTCTCGGACGGCCTGGCAGCGGTCGGTTAGCCAACCGGTGGCAGTGCGTGATGCAGCCGGAGAGCCATCTGGAAATAGAAGCCTTCGAGAGAACCTTCCCTTGATTCACAGGTCCAAAGTTCACAAACAGCTGTGATGTCCTCTGAAAACTCTTCGTGCGATCCACGTAGAACTTCAGCGCTCTAGCCACATCCAGCGAGTGCAAAGTCCTCTCGGCCGGCGACGAAGGAGACGGAAAGAAAACAGGTAACACCAGGGGCTCGTTAAGATGGAAGTCCGACGGCACCTTGGGCATAAAGGAGGGGTGCGTCCTAAGCACCACCCTCGAGGCATGGAAAGTCAAGTACGGTGCTTTGCAGGATAGGGCCTGGATCTCTCCCACTCGTCGTGTGGAGGTAATGGCCACCAGGAATGCAGTCTTCCACGACACAAACTTCATCGGTGCGGAGTGCATCGGCTCAAATGGGGGCCCCATGAGCCTAGTCAGCACCACGTTAAGTTCCCACGCCGGGGCCTTCACCGGTGGGAACGACCGGAACAGTCCTTTCATAAACTCTTTCACCAGTCGATGGGACCACAGGGATGTCCGTCCTGTGGTTCTGGTATATCTGGAGATCGCCGCCAGATGAATCTTAATGGAGGCATGGGCTAGCCCAGCCTTTGCCAGCAATAGCAGGTACGGCAGCACCTGAGGGGCCGTAATCCATAGGGGGTTGATCTTCTGTGCTCGGCAGCAGATAGAGAACCTCTTCCACTTGTGACCGTAGCATTTGAGAGTCGAGGACGCCCTGGCCTTTGCAAGAACCTCTCTGCAGTCGGCCGGTATATCGTACCCTCCAAACTCTAGAGCTGCAGGAGCCAAACCTGCAGGTTTAGAGACGCCGGGTCGTGGTGGAAGATGGCACCTCCTTCTCTGGAGAGGAGGTCCACGTCCGCCGACATCTTGATGGATGGGGACGTTGACAAGTCCAGAAGGTCCGGGAACCAGATCTGCCTCGGCCACGCCGGTAAGACGAGGATCATCCTGCACCGGGACCTCTTGAGCTGGTTGATGAGTCGAAGCAGCAGCGGCAACAGAGGGAACGCATACAGGTATAGGCCGTCCCAGGGGAACGAGAACGCATCGCCCATGCTTCTCGGCTGGGGAAACCTGCTGGCGAACCTCTGGCACTTCGAGTTCGTCGCTGTTGCGAACAGGTCGATTTGGGGTTTGCCCCATCGTCGGAAGAGTTGATCCACCTGGTCCTGGCGCAGCTCCCACTCGTGACACGCGCGCAACTCCCTGCTGAGCCAGTCGGCGATGGTGTTTCTTTCTCCTGCCAGGTGGAAGGGAACCAGGAACATCCCCTGGGCGACCGCCCAGTGCCACAGATCCTGTGCCTCCTTGGATAGGGCTGGGGATCTGGTACCTCCCTGCTTCCGTATGTAAAACATTGTCGTGGTGTTGTCCGTGAAGATCCGCACCACCTTGCCCTTGAGCGACGGGAGGAACGATTTGAGAGCCCAGAACACGGCTCGGAGTTCCAGGATGTCGATGTGCAGGAGCTTCTACTCCGGGAGCCAGAGGCCTCTTGCGTGGAGATCTCCGGTGTGGGCGCCCCAACCTTCCAGGGAAGCATCCGTCGTCACCGTCTCCTAGTACGCCAGCATCTGAAAGTCCTTGCCCGCCGTGAGGTGTGCTCGAACGCCCCACCACTGAATCGCCCGCCGGAACACCTCGTTGAGGGGGACCCTGTCTTCGAAGGTGCCTGTCGCCTGCATCCAACGGGCGTCGAGAAATTCTTGAAGAGGGCGCATCCGTAGTCTGCAGAGGCGCACCAGGTAGATGCAAGAGGACATCATCCCCAGGAGGGACTTGATGGACCTCACCCTGGCCACGTCCGTGGCTAGCAGGCGCTGCACTTTGCCCAGAATGGTCTTCGTCCGTTATTCCGACGGTGCCGCCAGGCGCCTCACTGTATCGAGCTTCGCTTCCAGAAACAGGGCCACCTGCGACGGCACCAGGTGGGACTTTGGGTAATTTATGGCGAATCCCAGGTCTGTGAGTAGCTGGACGGTCCTCGCAGTGTGTTCAACTGCGATTTCCCTCGTCCTTGAGCGGATGAGCCAGTCGTCCAGGTAGGGGTAGACGTGAATCCCCTGCAGGCGCAGCCGCGCCGCCACAGGTGCTAGGCACTTGGTAAAGACCCTGGGTGCCGACTTCAATCCGAACGGCAGTGCTCTGAATTGGTAGTGGCGTCCCTGGACGACGAACCTGAGGAACTTTCGGTGACTTCTGAGGATGGGAACGTGGAAGTATGCATCCTCCAGGTCCAGCGACGATAGGAAGTCGTCTTCCTCCAGCTGTCCCAGCACGTGCTGGAGGGTGACCATCCCGAACTTTTGTGACCTGATGTATTTGTTCAAACGACGAAGGTCCAGGATGGGGCGCCAGCCGCCCGTCTTCTTCCTGACGAGGAAGTACCTTGAGTACACCCCGGAGCCCCGGAGCCTCTTCGGGACGGGCTCGATGGCGCCTTTCCTGAGCATCGCCCGTACTTCCAACAGCAGTTGGGGGACGTGATTTTCCTTCCTGGCCACAGGTGGAATGTGAGGGCACTTCTTCAGGAATTCGATACAGTGACCTCTTGCCAGGGTATCCAGCACCCAACGATCGGTGGAGATGGACTTCCACACGCCGATGAACTTCGTCAGCCGGCATCCCACCAGGGTGCTTCGGTGGGGGCCCGAGGCCACGGCCGGTTCAGTCCTGCTCAGAGGTGGTGGCCTTGCCGATGGCGGCGGGGCGCTCCCTGCTTGCCGCGACCCCTGTAGGCCTCCTGAGACGAGGATCGTGCCGCCTGGCGGTAGGATGACGAGCCACCGCTGGATCCCTTGGAGGCCCCCTGTCTGCCTCCGGAGCTCCGAAAGGGCCGTCGTTGCTGAAGGGCTCCTAGGGCGCGGACCGTCTCCGTGTCCGTCTTTATGGCTTGGAGGGATTCGTCCACCGCCTTCCCGAACAAGTTGCAGCCGTCGAACGGCATGTCCAACACCCTGGTCTGGACGTCCTGACGGAAGTCGGTCGCCCGGAGCCAACCCCGTCGTCGTAGGCAAACTCTGTTGCCCAGCTGGCGGAACCAGGTATCGGCAATATCGGTTGCCACCGTTATGGCATGGTCTGACGCCACCTCGCCTTCTTGAAGTATTTCCAGGGCCTCGGACCTCTTGTCGTCCGGTAGGAAGTCCAATATGGGGGCCAGCTTAAACCAGAGCTCCCTGTCGTAACGGGCCACGATCGCCAGGGCGTTGGCCGCTTTGATCGTCGTCGCCGCAGACGAAATGACCCGTCGCCCCATGGCGTCCAACTTCTTTCCCTCGCCGTCCGGAGGGGAATTCGACGTTGAGGCTCCTGACCCCGCCGCTTTCTTCTTCGCCGCCGCCGAGACGACCGAGTCTGGCGTTGGCTGGGCCCTGAGGCACAGGGGAGCGGTCTTCTCGTACCGGTCCCGTTTGGCTGGTGCCGTGGAGGGGTTCTTGAGTACCGACAGGCCCTCCTCCCAGATGTCATCGATTAGAGGCACCGCAATGACAGTCTTCCTTTTGGCCTCCCGGCGCTGATAGAGAAAACCTTCCTTTTTCTGCTCCTCCGGGCAGAGCTGGAACAATTCGGACGCCCTGGCGATCATGGCGTGGAATGAGCCAATCTCGTCGGGCGGAGAGGCCCGTGCGACGGGAGACCTGTTCCGTCGTCGTCGCCGTCGCACTCAGAACCCGTCGTCGAGCCCACCGCACCGTCATCTCCCGACTCGTGGGAGGATGAGGAGGGAACTGTAGGCCTTACGGGGGCGAGTGGAGGAGAGGGTTGGGTCCTCCGTCGTTTGTTCTGAGGACTTCCCGACGGGCCAGGTTGCGGGTCCTCCGGCCTGGGCCGTGGTAATCTCGTCCTTATCTCAGAGCATAAGGACTGGATCGCAGACAAAATGGCCACCAAGCTATCCTGAGGCCTAGGTACCGGCTGCGCCGGAAGGGAAGGCTGCTCTTCCTCGCCATCGTCGTCTTCCTCGGTTATCTCCCGAGGATCTTCCTTACGGGATCGAACCTTCTCGAATTGGACTTCGAGATTCCTCACGGCCTCGGTCAGTTCCTCCTCTGAGGCTGACTCCGAGCTCGAGGAGGCTACCGTGCCCCCCCTCGCTTCTTCCATCATGGTGGCCGTGACGATATATGCATCATTTTAACACTTTCTCAGGGGGAGAACCTCCCTAAACTCACATTGGTTGTTTTAGACGCCTTCACTACGCTATATTCTGCTCAAGCATATTCCTTGGAAACATTTAAACACCACCAATAAAAACATTAGCCGGTCCACACTGCCCTCAGAAAAGCATTTCCAAATAGGAGGATCATACTTTTCAATTGTGAAAAGAAGAGAGCTATGAGACAACAAATCAAGATTTTGAAGTTCATGTGAAGAGTTTGAATGCACATGCAAAAGCATTGGCAGTCCATTTTAATATCACTAGAACCAATGTTTTAATAAAGGGCAGACTTTGATTGAGTGAAGAGCGCTGAAGAGACATGCAAATAACTGGATTCCTGTGAAGGCCATGTATTTGAAATGTATTTAGGAGTTATTTTCATCCCACAATACAATGCTTCATTGTGATCTGTAAACCGAGTGCTTGGTAAAGGAGAAAGTGTCCAGAAATGCTTAGCTTTGACACATATGGTATGATATGATAGTTCATTTATATAGCGCCTATACACAATGTGTTTCAAAGTGCTTCAAGGAAGCGAGGGAACAAGGGAAAATACAATGACATTCTTACAGGCCATGAACAGTAAGGATGTGAAACTATCGTACTCGGCCTGACGACATTTCAGATAGTGCAAGATACAGATAAGGAAGGGAGGCGGAGAGAGGGAAGGAATTGGAAACAGACAGGTGACTACCGTACTAGGCCTGACGACATTTCTGGTAGAGTCGGAGAAAAACAAAAGGCGAGGGAGAGGGGTGCAGAAAGGGAGGGGAGGAACAAAACAAGCAACTATCGTACTAGGCCTGATGACATTTCAGATAGAGCTGGCGGGGGCAGAAGAAAAAAAACATTAAGGGGAGATGGAGGAGACAGACAAGGTTGCTATCATACTAGGGCCATGGACAATTCTGATAGAGTAAGTGCATAGAAGAAAGTAAGGTGAGGAGATAGGAACAGAGAGAAAGGGAGCGAATGAGAGAACAGAGAGTAAGCAGTCAAACAGAGTGGACAAGCAAGAGGTGAGAGTGAATACAATTGCAGAAGTCAATAATAACACATAATGTTGCAAGCGAGGATACAAGATGAAGATGGGAACAGCATGAGTCAGGGCCACCATGAGTACAAGATGCAAAGGAAGTCCAGCATGAGAGTTGAGAAACGGTGACGCACCATAAATCAATGAAGTCCATAAAAGTCAAATCCAGCATTGACCACAAGAAGCTGATGATGAAACCAGAATGTAAAAGGACAGACTCCTGCAGAAGTGGGCTGGAGGAAAGAGGAGGAGCAGGGTAGAAGAATCAAGCAAAACAGGCAAAACCTGTGTGCGAGAAGGGGGGGCACAAGGAAACGTCATGGGTGGACCAGAGGGGGTGGGGATGGCCTGTGGGGACAGAGGGAGTAAATACATGTTGGTCCACGCTAACCTGCTGTCTCAGCAGGGGGTCGGGCCCTGGGTCCTCCTGGTCCAAACAGGAATTGCCCTTTTCTTCGTCTGCCCTTCGCTTTGGACCCCCGGGCGAGAGACTGCATGCTTCCAACACCTTTCATTGAAATCCGGAATGTTTCATGTGAACTAATGTTTATTTGTTTGCTTTCTGACCCTTCACCTCACATACGGGTTTTTTTTCTCGAAAAAGCAGGCCAGAGTAGGATCTTCTCATAACAGACTGCACCTCACAGGTTTAAAGGGAGCCTTTAAATTGCATAACATGCCTGTGAGTTTAGTTGCATGGTAAGGTGTGTGCTAGCGTGGCCAACTTTGTGAGATCCTTTTGCGGGACACAAGGCGGTGATGACGTCACAGCGTCATTCACCGGGCAAAATCAATGCATTGCACCCGCAGCTGCTGACGTGACAGGCCAGCAGCTGCGAGTGCAATGTAATGCAATACGACTCTTATTCACAGATTAGCTGCTACTTGGCAGCCACTGTTATTCCCATTTGTGGGAAATGTATATATATGACATACATGCCTAATTGTGACTCCTGACTTTTGCTCGAACAGAGCAAGTTGGGACAACCCGGGTCCCGCAGAGCCACTCGGCAAACTGCGGGACACAGTCCCCAATTACGGGACAATCCCGCAAATTACGGGACAGTTGGCCACCCTAGTGTGTGCTGCAAAACCGAGTATTGAGAATCTCAGGTCCCAGCACAACATTATTGTGGCATCTGGTTTAAGGACATGGACATAATGCCTACAGTATCATGTGGCATTAAATTAAAGTACTGCTTGCGGGAGTGAAAACAATGTAAGCTTTTTCAATGAGCAATCCTCTGCATGTAATAGTATATTTTAAGATTCCTAAATATGCATTTTTGTCCCCTATTTTTAAAACTGAAGTATACATCATATGTCAGATACAATACAATCATATTGTTCCATTGCTATAATAAACCTCTCATCTGTAGCATTAATATTGTGGAAACATGCACATGCCGTTCTGTGGCACAGGGCTGCATTTCCAGGAACAGATACAATACCATTACAAAAGCACCTCAGACCAGGAAAGCTTCTGGTGTCCTATGGATGTGTGACTGACATGGAGAGAGGTTACTGTATTCTTGCTATTCACTGCAGTGTTTCATGTGCTGTTTTCGACATCACAAGGGTAATGTCTGGCTACTGTAGTGACCCAGAGTTGATAAGAATAATAACGGAAAACAGCTTTTGTTGTTTTGCGGCTCTGTAAATAATAATATTTAGTAATATTACTCAATTAGAATTGTATAAAATGATTTACTACTTACATGTGTCTACTGAAGGGCGAGTGTTTTTTGCAGTTGGCAAAAAGAGCAATCTTATCTGTTACGGTAAAATGTGATTTATATTTATTTTGTGTGTGCGGGTTGAACAAGGAATTCACTGCTGCACTTCACTTTTAAGTAATGCATTACTTGTTTTGCAATGCAAGCAGTACATAGCAGTTGTTTTGTTCCTTCTTTAAAGTTACCTCCCAAGTAAAGGGAGTTTAAATCTATTCACATGGAGAACTTTGTGATGTTCCCAGGAGAGCAGAGAGGGGGATGAGGCGTGATTGGGTGCAGCCTTTGTTATGGAGAGTTTGTCGGCTTCCCTTCACACCTTAGCTCCCTGGTATCCATGGTAATTGGAATGTTTCTTCAAAGGAGGAGGCTCGCCCAGCCCAGCACACCAAGGACAGGCACGGGCACACTGAAGTGAACAACTTTTGGCTGATAGTTTAAATATTAAGGCCATGAAATGACCAGGCATCATTATTGTGTTAACAAGCATTTTCTCATGAAATACTGCAGATTCCTAACTATCGAATACGCGTTGAAGCTGGCAGTGATGTGCTCGGTCCGTACAGTGCCTCAAATAACTATGAACTGCAGAACTATCTTAATGCTGGTACGTTATGCTACCCACTGCATTTTCAATACTGTGCGAAATTAAGGGCTCCCCATCTAGGGCACTCTTACCCCCTGGGTACAAGGGTAAGCCACTTAAGTATGGGGAGCATCCTTCAAGTGCTTTACATATGTACTGCCTTATTCAAAAGCAGTGTGCTTCCTACCCATAAGCGAGCAGCGTAAATTGGGCAGAGAGACTTTACTTTCAAATCACGGTTCTCAAACCTTTGTGGATTTTGGAGGTGGAGAAAATATAATTTTTCAATTTATTTTTTCTTTTGCACTCAGAAATCCATTCGGGTCATGCACTGGAGTGCGGTGGCAAGGGCACGCCATTTTTATATCCAAAAGCTTCTGCGCTTGCATGCCTCCTTAATTTTGCCAGGTGTGCATACCTGGTGCTATAGAGGTTCGGGAACACTATATCCTGGCCACGTACAGGAGCAGTCTTAACCTGACAGAAGGTGCAAAGTAAACTCGGTCACATTTGTCCACAAATGGAAGAACTCCACATAAAGCTGAACACAATAGGGCATCCCAATGACCACTAAATCGGGGACTGACGTGACATGGGCCAGAGCAGGCGCTGAAGGGCCTTGTGACAGTGTGCTTGCGTGTATGTACACACTGCTGCCACCTGTTTTAAACTGAAGCCAGCGTATCGTGAATAATGTAAGCCCACGATGGGACACAATATGATATGATATGGCATTGATAACGCGCCTATACACAAGTGTTTCAAGGCGCGACGAGGCAAGGGAGGGGGAACAGTGGGAAGACAGAGACAGGGATCTTACTAGGCCAGGTGACGTAGAGATCGCGCAAGAGGGAAAAAAGGGAAAAGTGCAAGGGGGAGAGAAAGCAAAATCAAAGAGGTAGGTCTTGAGGTGCTTCTGTCTTGCCAAACCACATGGCAGCTGCTAGTGTGTTAGCAGACAGGGTCCAGCCAAGAATCATAATTGTCATAATTGTGCCGTGGATCGCCCTACTCGAACTTTAGATCATCATGCCCGCCACAGGGGTGTGGCGCGGTCTGCGTGCCAAATCCTGTGAGACGAGGGATGTCGTGAGGCATACAGCGATCTACCGTTCCAAGCACCCATGAGGAAAGGTGACCCCCGCTCCCTTTGTGGACTCCTCTGATCTGAGATCCGGGCCTCTGGCTTTCATCAAGGCAGCTGCTGTCGCAGCCATGAAAGGTATGTGGTGAGCCCCCATGTCTGCAGACACTGAACGTCTCATGTGTGATACTGAGTTGGGAGCCACACAGATACACAGTGGGATAGGAGCCGTCAGGGAGGTACAACTTTATGCCTCTAATACCGAAGCCCTGCAATAAACACACAAGGAGCCCTGCAGAATTCACATGCTGGCACTAGTAAAGTTGCCAGTTGCCAGAACCCTACTGGAGCACTACGGTGGGTACCCGCTTCCATAACAACACAGTCCCACACCTTTAATACCAATGCCCTGCACTTAACACAAGCGGAGCCCTGTAGCAATCACACGCGGGCACTAGTACCATCGTCAGAATGCTACCGGAACACTACGGTGGGTAACCGCTTTCATAACAACACGGTCCCAGTTGGGAGAGAAGGGAAAGAGTGTCACATAGCTGCAGCATTATACACCCTGCCTGACGTAATTGGTTAAAAGCCACATACAGGCCTGCATAGCAAAAAGCCTCACTCTCAGCCTGTATACCATGCAAGGACATGACACATGGCATGAAAGGCAACAAAAAGATCCCCATGGATGCCTTTACAAATACGCACACCATGGGGGAAACTGATCTGATCCAAAAGAACACCCCGGTGGCGAGCCAGGCTCATGCAGAAATGAACATGGACACATACAGGACAGCACTGCAAGCTGGCTTCTCAGCAGTGAACAGCAAATTCGATGATGTAGGCAGCAATATTGCCTCCATAAGAGGCGACCTGCAGAGGTAAACACAAGAGTCACGGAGGCAGAAACCAGGGTGAGCGCACTGGAGGACACATCAGCCACACATGGCAAGGACATTGAAGACATAAAGAAGAGTTTAAAAGCGGTGCACATCAAATGTAATGACTTGGAATCTAGGTCATGGCGCAACAACATTCAGGTGGAAGGCATGGGCGAGAGGTCCATAAATGTGCCAATGGAAGTGTTCCTGGAAGAGGTAGTCTGCACAATGTTCCCAGAGGCACAGTTCTCTCCACAATTCCTTGTGGAAAGGGCTCAGATCTCTGGCCCCACCACCCAAATCAGAGGCCCTGCCAAGCACTATCATCACTCGTTTATTGAACTATCGTGACCATAATCCGATACTCCGGATGTTGCGTGAAAAGGGCAGCCTGACCTATGATGCTGAGGGAAATGGAGGGGAGGTAGTTGGGGAATGGTTATTCAGAAAAAACTGACGGTTGTGTTGGAAATAAACTCACAGAGTGTTTATTATGGTTGACTGCCCTTCGTATATATTGACTTATGGTGGCGATGGCCGAGCTGGACCATATGATTAGGCTCCTCAATTGGAACATTAGCGGGTTGGCCAGTTCTATCAAAGCCCGGAAAAATCAGGCCTATGAAAAAAGACATAAGATCCACATTCTGATGTTGCAGGAAACACACGCCCAGCATAAGGTGGAGGACACATTTGCGTGTGATTGGGGTCCGCTGTGAGTGAGCACTGATTATTCCTCACAGTCCAGAGGTGTGATGACCCTTATACACCAAAACACAGGGTTTCAACTTACAAAATCCATAATGGACACATTGGGGCGTTATGTGATTATCTGGGGTCAATGGGCAATCAGGATGTCGTACTTGTCAATAAATATGGCCCAAACGTGGATGAACCTGACTTCTATTGATCTGATATCGCCGCTCGATGACTACAAAGTTATATGGGGAGGCGATTTCAACACCATTCTCGACCCACAGGACTACCAAGGCACCCCAGGTGCTCACCAAAGCTGCACACACAATTCTTTAGGGTATGCCCTACTTACCTCTTACTGATGCCTGGAGGGAGTTACATCTCAGAGAAGAGGAGTTTACCTTCCATTCCTCTGTTCATAATTCAAGCTCCTGCACAGACTTCTGGCTGTGTTTGCCCGAATATATTCCCCATGTAAAAGATTGTGTCATCCTCCCACGTGCGCTGTCTGATCATTCACTGGTGCTGTTGGAGGTGGGCATGGCCGACCTTGAGCAGGGGCCCCATCTCTGGCAGATTCCATTGGCCCTGTTACAGGACAATGCTATTATAGAACCCCTTAAAGTCGACATAACAGAGTACAGGGCCATAACGTTGGATCAGTGGGATCCATGGCCACAGTGTGGGAATCATTCAAGGTCTGGTTGCAGGGTCATCTACTGTCACCGGCTCATGGTACATCACGGGTGATAAGAACGGAACTGCAACACACTGAACTCACTCTGCACTCCCTGGAAAACGCACATGCCATATCACCTGGGGAGGATACTCTCGTGCCCTTACAAGCACAATTAGAGTAATATAGGAGACTGGCAGACCAGGAAATATTATATATTACTCACCCAACAAGGGCCAGGCGATACGGGGAGGGGGATACAGCAAGTAAGACCCTTGCCAAACTAATTAAAACAGAGCACAATGTCAAACCCATCACAAGTATCGTTGGAGGGCAAGGAACTGCTCACACGGAGGCCAGGTATCCACAAGCGAGTTAGACCAATACATGGAATCGATTTCGCTTCCCAAATTTGTACAAGAGGACATGGAATTACTGGAACTCCCCCTAACACTGCAGGCGATTGGGGAGGCGATAAAAGACCTGGCAGCAGGGAAGTCCCCCGGACCTGACGGTCTCCCGGTATATCTATATAAATGTTACATGTCTGAACTGGCCCCCAAATTAATGGCGGTGTGGGAGGAGGCATTGTCAACCGGAAACACTCACCCTGACCATGAGGGAAGCAGTCATCACAGTCCTACTCAAAACAAACAAACCTTAGCCCAAGCCACATCCTACCGCCCCTTATCGCTGATAAATGCTGACACTAAAATACTCGCCAAAGCTATTGCGAACAGGCTATTACCCCACATGACTAAACTAGTACACCTCAACCAATCAGGATTCATCCCCACTAAGTCCACCTCCCTAAACCTATGCAGGTTATTTGCCATAATATCCCAACTAGACCCCAAGGCAAGAGTGATAGCGATCTCCATCGATGCTGAGAAAGCGTTCGATTCATTATCATGGAAGTATATGTATGCTGTGCTGGGGTTGTCCCTGGGTTTTATACGACTCCTATATGAGGACCCAAGTGCTAGAATCAAAACAACCCACACCCTTTCACCCAGCTTCACATTACACAGGGGCACACGCCAGGGATGCCCATTATCCCACTTATTTTCGCCCTCACTATAGAAAGTATGGCAGCATTAATACGGTACAGACACATGTGTCAGGGTGTCCGGATACACGGCCCACCTCAATTCAGATCGCTATAAGCAGATGACACCCTATTATATATTAGAGACCCAGAAAGGAACTTAGTCCTGGTAATGTCAGATATAAAGGAATTCTCCAAATACTCTGGGTACAGAGTCAACCCGGCCAAATCTAAAATGATCCCACTGACACACGGGACACAACATATGGACGCCATGGCAGATTTTCGCTTGGCCCCATCATCCCCTCATTACTTGGTATCGCGGCCACTGACCGACACGCTCTATACACAGCCAATTATAAACCATACATCTCGCAGCTGGAAACTAAACTGAAAATCTGGAACAAACTACTGATTTCGGTGCATGGCCGTATAGCCTGGCTGAAGATGGTAGTGGTACCAAAAAGGCTGTATCTTTTCAGTAACATTCCGATTTGGCCTGGTAAAGGACTTTTTGTCAGGCTGTGGACGTTAGCATCCAACTTTGTAAGGGGGCGGTGAGAATGAGCTGGGCAAAGCTGTGCGAAAAGGTATGACACTGGTGGCTGCCCCTGATTTCAAACTATATTGTTATGCTGCACAAGCGCAATTCGCAGGATATTGGTTTCAGATGATGGAAAAATATGCCCACATACAGGTGGAGAAGTACGTAGCCGCTCACACAGACATACGCTCCGTGATTTTTACTAAGACATATGGCAAGACTAAGGAGGTAGATCCAGTTGCCTGCATGGTGCGGGCTTGGTCCAGGCTATTTCAGAGGGTAGAAAGCACAGAACCATATATCGCCACTTCCCACCTGTGGCATTACCCTCATTCTGCCCCCACACTTGACACAATGCTACAAAGGGCTGGGGATCTATCGATGTAATTGACAGTGGGAGACATGTTTCCGGGTGGTACATTCGTAACACTGGACGAGGTTCAGGAAAAAATAGGGAGCTGACCCATTATTACACTGCAATACCATTGGCTGAAAGCTGCGTGCAGGCAAAAGTTGCCCTCATTCCCGTCTGAACCATCCCCCCCATCCATTCATACTGGGTACCATAACTCAGGACGGGGTCAAAGCCGGCACATCCACGCTATATAGAATGAGACAAGCCCACTCCCCATCAGCGAATGTAATGAAATTAAAATGGGAAAGAGACCTAGACATGACAATAGATGATACGCAATGGGAAAGATATTGCCAACTCACTAAGACAGTTTCCCTTAATGCAAACCTTAGATTGATTCAATTCAAAATCCTAAATCACCTACATTTCACCCATAAGAAAATTGTTAAATTCGATAAGAAATCGAGGGCACTCTGTCCAAAGTGCAAAGCTCCAGATGCCAACTCATTTCACATGTACTGGGACTGTCCAGTCATTTTTCAATTCTGGGTGGGTGTTGGTGCCACTCTTAGCAGTATACTGGACATTCAAATTCCTGCCACTCCATTGAAATATCTTCTAGGCGACATAGGAAAGGTATCCATCAAGACACGCAGGTTGTTCACGGTGGCGGGTGCAGTCGCTAAACGCAATATCCGTAGGAACCGGAAGGCGAGGACGGCCGCTGCGGGTCAGGCATGGATCAAAGACTTGGCATACATCACTGAATGTGAGCAGAGTTTTATCTCATATATGGAGACCACCAATAGACCCAAAGACATATGGGCCCCATTCCGGCGCTATCTAGTGAGCAGACATGAGGAGCCCTTGGCAGCGGCAAGGGCTGATGGTATAAATGTACAGTAATGCTTCATTCAAAAAATAATTTGAGCATATGCTCTGTATGATTGTTGATAAAGTATGCATTAACAAAATAAATACAGCCTGGACAACATTGTCATCTAAAGTTGCAGCCCAGTAGACCAGAAGTGACACTAATATGTAATTGCCCAGAGCCCCAGGAAGGTGGGACTGAAGACCAACCCTGACTAAAGGTAATCTTGTGCTTTCCTAGTAGTGTACTTAGGATTCCAAGTTTGCATGGGCACAGTTAAGCCACAGTAAGAAAAAGTGAAGAGCTTGTAGGGTAGACTGCTTCACACAATGAAAAGAGAACTGGGAGATTTTTTGGCCTAGTCAGCTATAACCACTGGTTCATCCACAACCTTTCAATCATTGTGTGACCTCTAAATGATCAACTGAAAGGATAACAATTTAATTGCAACCAGTGATCTGAGAGTATTAAGGAGGTGTTTGAAGAATTTGCTTCTTTATTCCTCCTCTTAATCATGCCTAACTTTAACAGCCTGCTAATTCTGCAAATGGATGCTTCTATGGTCAGTTTGGGACTATACTCGCTAAGGTCAAGAAAGGGGTAGAACCCATTCTATTTATAAGTCAAAAGCTCCAACTCTACGAGATTAACTATGCCATCATTGACCATGAGTGCCTAGCCATTAAATGGGTGATAAAAGCTCCCAAATATTACCTCGGAGGGTGCAAGTTTACTTTGGCCATGCTTCATTAACTGGGGTATAATAAACTAAGGACATCAACCCACACATTGATGAAGGGCATCTGGCCTTTGGCCCCATTCCTTTTGTGCGGATGCAAGAATGCAAGCCAATTTAGACTGTTTAAGTAGATACCCGATGGTAGATCCAAAAGTTTGTAAAAGCAAAGAGGGGAGCTATGCGAGAGACTCCTGCCTGGGTCTGGGATTTAAGGGATGGATTGAGCAGGGCCTCAGTTCTGAAAGTGCCAGACTAAGGTCATGAGTTCATTATCCAGACAGACGCATGTGATTTTGGGATTGGAGCAGTGTTAGCACAGCTGAACTCTCAACGGGTAGAGCAACCTGTCGCCTACATTAGCAAGCGATCGACAAAAAGCGCAAAGGAACTGTGCTGTTGTTGAAAAAGAGGCTTACACGGTCGTAGGGGCAGTAAAGAAGCTGAAACCCTACATCATTGGGTCGCACTTTACTATCCAAACAGACCATCGGCCTCTTCGATGGTTAATGGCCATGCAAGGGGAGACCCCTAAGCTATGCGTTGGACCATATCCCTACAGGGATTAGATATGGACATCCAGCACAGGCCAGGCTACCAGCTTGAAAGGCAGATGGCCTCAGCCAGTACTTTCACCTAGATGATGAACCAGGCCCTCAGTAGGGTGGTGGTTCACATGTTGAGGCTGGGGGACAAAAAGTTTAAATCAAATTGAATGATGGTAAAACAACCTCCACAAAATGTGTGGGGCTAAACCACACACATGTTTCTATGCTCACCGCATGACAAACGCATAGACCTGAGTGCTCTGGGTGGGCACAGCCTACAGGCACAATCCACCCTGTGAGTGGGTGGGGGTAGAGAGAGTGAGGGGTAGGGTGGGTGAGTGGGTGTAAAGATAGTGGGGGGAGTCTGGGTGAAGTAGACAGAGTGGGGATAGTGTGGGTGAGTCAGGTACAGAGAGTGGGGTTAGGGTAGTCGGGGTAGAGAGAGTGAGGGTAGGTGATTGGGGGTAGAGAGGGTAGGGGTATGTGTGTACAGATGTGGGTGTTAGGGTGGAGCCATTGGTTGAAGAGCAGGGCCTTGAGCTGCTGTAATTCCTGTAATTCAGAAGCGAGAGGACGAATCTGGTATTGAGCGGGAAGAGATTCTAGAGTCTGTGAGCATAGATATTTAAGAACTGTCTTCTGGTACTTTCCTTCCTGCACTGGCAGAGTTCAAGTCTGCACATGTCCTTGCTTCTGGTGGTTCATAACCATCTGGAATCCCTGAACTTTCCAGTGAGATACCCTGGGGACTTGAGGGTTACGGCATCGCAGAAGATGCAACAGGATTTGAAGGTGATACATAATTGCAGTGGGAGCCAGGGATATTCAATGATGTGGTCACATTTGCACAGACCTTTTATGAGGCATGATCCAGCATGTAGGAGATGTCTCAGCGGTCACTTGAAGGCCGTCCAATAGGGGATTGCCACTAATGTTACCCCTGAGCATCTGAAACCATTTTCTTTAAATAGATCCCAATCTTTACATAATGCAGAAAAGGTTCTATGAGAAAATGTCGTCTGCTATTGATACTTCAGTAGTAGTAATCATTTATAAAGCACCTTTTCCAGCTATTATGGTCGCAACACGCTTGGGGTGCGAACGCCCTCAGGGACCGAAGCCCAGGTATGGGAAAATGCTCAAAGGGCTTAGAATGCCTGTGTGCATTTGGCCAATATTAGGGATTAGATGGGCTGGCTAGGCTCCAGGAAGCAACTCAAGAGGTCAGGCACATGAGTGGGTGCTGAGTGAGGTCACAACTGTGTGTGAGTGCAAGAGACTCGTTATGTGTGCAGCTTGACTGAATTTTGTCATAGGTTGTCGCTGTATCCTAGTGGCAGAGGTGTTGAGGCAAGTCTGGGGTCAGTAGGCTTAAAAATGTTAAGTGTCCAGCAAGACCAAATTTTGTCGTAGGTTGTAGCTACAGTCTAATTAATGTGTGTGGATGGATAGATGTACCTGCGGCAGATAACCACCGAAGTGGTGCGTTTATACGTACATGGAGCTCCGATGGAGCTTTATCTTTGAAGTCGCTGTGTCATCAGATCGTCTGTGGGGACAAAAACAGCAACCATAGTAGACTCTTATAGGCACTATGAGCAAGGCTACCCTCAAGTCTACTAAGCGCAATGGACTGGCTGTCCTAGAACCCCAACACGATAAGACAGGCAGGCAACTATTGGATCTATGATAATCGGATTTTCTAAACGCAATACCTTTCATATCCCCAAAATACAGCTACAGTCACATATTTCATGCCTCCAGCAATTCATCGAAGTGCAAAAAATATCTTGCCCACAAAATACAGCTAGGGTCACACATTTCATACCTCAACAATCCAATAGCTATCCTAACTACAAAAAGCATCTAAGTGCATTTAGACCAATTCAAGCTTCTGAAGAAGCAGAAAAAAGCAGCCTACTAGTAAACCTTGGCTTACTTCAGATGTTAGGGCATTGAAATGGCTTCTGAGACAAGCTGGATGCATTGGAGAAGGAGTGAAAATCCAATTTTGTGTAGTTTCTAGATCTTATAAAGAGGCTGAGGCCAGGACAAATAAAAATATTTTTCAAATCATATATTTAATAGCTCTGATCCATCTAAGGAACTTTTAAAAATACTTAAAGAACTTTGTGGTGATCTTTCTTTTTGTTTCAGACAAAACAGTTCTAGATTTTCAGTATATTTTGAAGTCACATCTTCAAATGATATCCTTCTGTTACCTCCAGGGATTGCTGCATGATCCATGCCATCCACATTTCTGATGCATGCTCATGCCCTGGTTGATTCTGATTTTTGCACCATTAGTAACACTTCATTTTTCACTTAAGCCTAACCTGTCTTAAATCAGCTGTTTCCATTCTATTGCTAAAAAAAGCCTTCTTTGGACCCTAGCAATCACCCTAACAGTAAGCCAATTCCCCAACTGCGCTACCCATGCAAGCTAAAGGAAGTCATTATTCCCTCCCAGCTGCATTCTTTTATCTGTGAATCCTCTATTCTGGTTAATTCATAGACTCCTGTGTCAGTGACTTGTGGTTAAGTATTTAAGACCCCTGGCCGATCTTGTCCATTCCCATTGGCTTACCTTCTTCATGTATACCAATGATACTTAGGGGGTCTTCTGACTTGGAGGTGACTATGCAGTGACCTGGTGTCTACGGATAATCTTTTTAGGAAATGCATTGTGGAGACTGGCCAACAATGAAAAGTAATATACTAAAATGTAATCCCTCAAAGACAGATGTTCTGCTTGGCACAGAAAAAAGTAAGTCAAATACTTTTGTTGAATAATGAAACTCACAGCTTGTCAATTCCTGGCCTTCAACCCTTGGATCCAGCTTGGTCTTTGTGACACAAGCAGACAATTTTACCATCTTAAAAACATACAATGATTTTTATATTACCATCATCACACACCATTCATGTAGGGACATGTTCAGCATTATCAGTACACATACAATCTGGAGGGACATCAACATCGCACACCATTTTTGACGGTATTTTAACATCAGTATTGTTAGACACCATTTCTCTGGAGGACTTCAAGATGAGCATTATCACGCACCATCTCTGTGGGGACTTTTACATTAATATCACACACCATGTATGTGGGGACTTCAACATCCTCATTATCGCACACCACCTCTGTCGGGACCTTAATATCATAATTACGCACCATCACTGTGCGGACTGTGATATCATTACTATCACATGCCATCTTTGTGCGTATTTCAGCATCACTATTAGGACAAAACATTTCTGTTGGGACTTTACTATCATCAAGACACAGTGAAGCTCTGTGGGGTCTTTAAAAGCATTATCATCACACAACTCTATGGGCACTTTAACATCACAAATTTCACATCATATCTATGAGGGGGATTTTAGCATAGCCATTATCACACAATACTATTGTGAGCACATTAACAACATTATAATCACACAGCATCTCTATGTGGACTTTGACATATCATCACACAGCCTCTCTGTGAGGACCTGAGCATCAGTATCATCACACATCATCTCTGTGAAGACCTGAGCATATCATCACACAGCATCTCTGTGAGGACCTGAGCATCAGTATCATCACACAGCATCTCTGTGAGGACCTGAACATCAGTATCATCACACAGCATCTCTGTGAGGACCTGAACATCAGTATCATCACACAGCATCTCTGTGAGGACCTGAACATTAGTATCATCACACAAAATCTCTGTGAGGACCTGAGCATTAGTATCATCACAAAGCATACTTGTGAGGACCCGAGCATCAGTATCATCACAGAGCATCTCTGTGAGGACCTGAGCATCAGTATCATCACACAGCATCTCTGTGGGGTCATGAACATATCATCACACAGCATCTCTGTGAGGACCTGAACACCAGTATCATGACACACAATCTATATTGGGACTTCTACATCGCTAATGTCACACATTACGTCTATTGGAACTTTAACATCATAATAATTTTTACACCGTCTTTGTGGGGACTTCAACAGTGGTATTACTACACAGCATCGGTGTGGGGTCTTTACCATCATTATTGTCACACACTATCTCTGTGGGGGCTTTATCATTATCATGACAAAACATCTCTATGGAACCAGAACATCATTATTATCAAACACTTCTCTGTGGGGGACGCTAACATCACTGTTATGACGCGCCATCTCTGTAAGGACCTTAGCATCATATTAATCACACACCATCTATGTGGGGAATTCAATAACAATATTATCAGACACAATCTTTGTGGGGACATTCCCTTGACCACAATCATGCAGCATCACTATCGGGAAATTCACTTCACAATAATCACATACAGTCCCAAACTATTGAGTGAAATTTGTATCATCATACTAATCATACAGATCATTGGGCAAGATGGTGACTGTGAAACATTGAAACCTGAATTCAAATCACTGCTTCCCACCTTGACGACAGTATGTGATCCTATGTTATGCATGTCATCCTTCTCTGTGCCAGTTCTCTTTTCTGAAACTTTTAGACTATTTGATATAGGATTTAATACCAGAATTAGGAGCCTTTAAGGAAGGCGAATATTTTATAAGAAGTGCACTACCTCTACCATGTATCTGTTGAGCATCCATAGGAGGTGGGGAGGTACCAATTGTTAGTAATAGAATTGTATAATGTAAAAAGAGCACTGTAAAACTTTTAGCCATTTATATATGGATGTATATAATTCCAAATAAGAATGATGAAATAAGTCCCCACAAGGATGGTAACACATGTTCAAGTCCCCACAATGATGGTACCGGACACGTGATTAAAAATAGGCATTTTTGCAAATTTGAAGTTGGATCCTATATTATGAATTTTTTCTGAATATATTTCTGCTATTTGCATGTTTTTAAAACATTGGGGAAGGATAGTCCCCACAAGGTAGGTACCCACACATAGTCCCCACAAGGTAGGTAAAACGTGTGTGTGTGTGTGTGTGTGTGCGCGTGTGTGTGTGTGTGTGTGTGTGTGAGTGTGTGAGTGTGTGTGTGTGTGTGTGTGAAAGAGAGAGAGAGAGAGAGAGAAAGAAAGAGAGAGAGAAAGAAAGAGAGAGAGAGAGAGAGAGAGAGAGAGAGAGAGAGAGAGAGAGAGAGAGAGGCCAATGCTGGGCGCCGAAGAGGCTGTGACGGGCATCTGCACTATGGCCAGGGCTGCATTTCCAGCTTCGACCTGGACAAGGATCTGAGTCAAAGCCATGGGGTTAGACTTCTCAGCAACAACACAGGATGAAGATTGAAGTGGGTTTGGCACTAATTCTCAAAGCAGTACCAGGCTGAGCACCCTGTATGTGCAGCAGAAGCTGGAAATTCGAACTTTGAGGGCGCACAGCCATCAGGGAATCTCTGGGCTATATGGGCTTTCAAATCTCAAAGGTAAGCCCATGTCCACGTTCCCTCAACATTCAGAGGGAGATGACAAATATAAGAACATGTGAGCTGCATTTCTATCACTAAGATACATTGCTGGAATGCTTTAACGGTATGCCTAGCAGCAAAAGATTCCCTTTGCTTGCTTGGCTTTGATCTCTGTCTTAATCATGTTAGTCACTGTACAATATAAAAAAACTGGAGAGTACAGCGGGGTAGCTCATGAGTTGAAATGCACAAACAAAGAAAGTAATCCTGAAAATGGTCCTTCAAAAGGCTCTTTGGGATAGGAAAGGCATGGGATCTCCAGTCTCTTATATTTAGAGTTTAAGTGTTTCATTAACCATTTGATAGAGCACAGCAATTTCATTATTTTAAAATTGGTTATTTATAACGCACTTAATACCCAGAGGTCTCTAAGCACAGACCCGGGGATCGAACCTGTGTTGCTCTGTGTCGTCTTGCTTCCAAGGTGAGTGTGTAGCCCCTGACCTATCCTCAAGACAATCAAGACTGGGTCCACAATAATCATGGGCACTACGGTTTTACATCCTGGGTAGGCAGAAACCAACCACTTTGAAAGAGGTCAGAGGCCACACAACCCCAGTGAGAGGCCCTGCACTTTCCGGAAGGTTAACAGATGATTGTCTCAAAGTGGGGTGCTGCAGTCAGTGATACAACAATTTGCGAGAAAGAGATTCATGAATGGTCACCCGCTGCAAGACAACACATGTTAGCCAAGTGACAGTTTGATTTGCTATGGACTTTTAAGACTCTCTTTGCAAGAAGGCAGACCTTAGAATAGTGATAGTACAATGGGCTTGGGACTCTATGGGAATGGGGAATTACATTTTACTGGTGCCTGACTTCCCCAGCCGCCGGACTTGGAATCTCCCGGTAGCACCGGGAAGTCAGGCGCCGGTAAAATTCTACAAGTCCGGCGGGTACCGCCGGACTCGTAATGGGGCAACACTTTAATTTTGAGTGTGATAGATTTTTGTTCTGGAGGGATTCTATCCCTTTATTCAGTCCGTGTTTACACTTTATAGCAGCACTTGTGCTTTTCAGCATGACTGGCAGAGTAGTCACCCTTTGCAGTGGGTATGCTGCACATTTAATTGAACTTTACAATCCCTTCACAGTACAACAGCTATACCTCCAATGGGACAGTATGGAAAGGACAATGCATCCTCTTTAGTTCTGGCTTGACAGCGAGAGGCTGGTAGCTCTTCAAGACCAAATGTATATGATGGTGCATAGGTGGGCGGGCTGTCTGGTTCTTTAGGTGATTTGAGTCATGGAGAGAATGCTGTTGATATACAGTCCTGGTCCCTTTGCGTTTTGAATGCATTGGGGTGTGGGTCCCTCTAGATTCAAGTTAGAGAGGCAATGCTTGATATTGAGACATGTCCACAATGGCAATGGACTCAGTGCCTGTTGGGTTCCGCTGGAGTTAGAAAGTTGACATCCAGGTTTGAATGAGGGCAGCAGAGGCGTTGCTGGTGTGACTGAGGGGTGCTATAGCCCTGTGCCTTTTGGTTGTAGTCCTGGAAAGAAGTTCAGGGGCTTCAACCAAAAGGCTAGCTTGCCCTGAGTCGTGCCAGTCCTGACATTACCATAGCCCCGGATCTTTTCCAGACCTAGCAACACCCCTGCAGGGCAGGATGGTTTTTGAGTCGATGAATGTTCTTAGCCCTACAGATAAGAGGTGTATTGGCTACTTCCCTAAAAATAGCCAAATACCTGCTAAAAATAAAAATAGGGAATAAAAATATTCCTAACAAAAAATAGGAAACGGACATGTCTCTGCTTTCACTCACACAGCTAGATGGCATGTTTGGACGAGTACTGCACGTAGTACCACAGGACGAAACTACTGTTATAACTGCCTGATCTGAAGAAGTAAACATATATCTTTTAATGTGCATGAATAACTAGTTGTAAAGAAACATATACGTTTTCCATTTAAAACATTTTTACTTGTTTATAAAAATCTCCCATTGGGAATTGAACTTACATTTTTATTCCCTAAAAAAATAATTTTACTCCCAACTTTAATAAATGGGGAGTAAAATGCTCCCACTTCATAATCTTATCTGGAGCACTGGGTGTTCTACAGTGTGGCACCTTCCTTGGATTGTTGATGATTGTCAGTTTACTGGTGACTCTTTATCTTGTGGCGGAGGAATCCTTCAAGTGGTGTTCTTTACACGTGAAGGATCTCAGGGAAAAGCACAGATGCTTGAATCTCTCCGCAAGCCAATGTTAGGTGCTGAGTTCTCAGGGCGCCCATCTGATCAGCTGTTCTGGGTTGGCAACAGTAGTAGTTCATTATTTTTAAATCTCCTGCTTGTTGACTAAACATCGCTCAAGTCTTGATTCCCAAAGATGCTGAAAGCTGTTGAGAAGTGGAGCAGGACCAGGAGGCAGGGATCAACCTTTGTCCTTAAAATGAAACGAAAACTTGGTTGCTGTCTAGTGCTGACTCTTGGCCTGATGCCAGATTGGGTTTTTTGTAGGAAGCGGATTTCCGTCGTAGTTGGAGAGTGGCTGCCGGCTGGGCTATCTTTCCAATGGGTGATCATTATTGGATAGGTTAGGTACTGGCAAAGCCACTGGGGTCTGCGGGGGGTTTCTTCACTATCGGTTGGATCTTTCTTGCTGTGAGTGCTTCTTGGAAGATGCCTTCAGTGAGCGAGTGTTCACTGTGTTGGGAAGGGGAGTGGATGATTTGTAGTAGAGGAATTCCATGAAACAGGATGAGATGATGGAGGCTTTGAGGGTGGCAAGGATGCTAGCAAGATCTTTGACGAAAGCATCTTTAGGGCGTACATGTGGGTTTGTTCAGTGTGTCACGGATATACAGAGAGCTTGGCTTCTGTCACAGTCTTCCGTAGTGATTTTCTGTAGTTGTGTATTTTTGTGGTGCATTTCACCGTGAGAAGCAAAGTTTTAGTTTCTTCACATCAGCTTGGACTTGGGATATGCATCATATATTTTCTTGTTTGGGGCAAGCATCTCTTATGTTGCCCTGCAGTACTTTGAAGCAAAGTAGGTGTGGCATAAGCACTATGCATGCAACCCACTTCTCTGCAGGTTTGTAGTACTTTAAATGGGACTCGAAGGGCTTTATTTTGAGTCGGAGTTCAGAGCTCAGTATTAGAGTTAAGTGGTTGCCTCTTGCATGCAGACAGCCTAGACTACGCAATTTACGATCCAACAGAGTCCTTCATCCTTTCGAGGTCAATACATTGAGTGCCAACTGGGTAACAATAACACCCATTGTCAGCCCTACAAATAAGGGGTGTATCAGTCACTTTTACTCTCTAAAATTAAGGAAATACTCCCAAAAAATAAAAATATGGAGTACAAATACTGCCAACAAAAAATAGGAAAAAGACATATAGAATCTTGTGCCCCTGCTTTCACCCGCACACCTACATTGATATGTTTGGAAAAGCAGTGCACGTAGTACCACAGGTAGAAAATACTATTCTAATTGCCTCATCGGAAGAAGTAAACCTGTATTTTTTTAATGTGCATGAATAACTAGGTGCAAAGAAATAATTATTACAAAATCATTTCCATTTTTCTGTTAAAACATATATTTACTCACTTATAAAATACTCTCATTGGGAACTGGATTTACTGTGTTACTCCCTAAAAAAGAATTGTACTCCCAACTTTAAAATATAGGGAGTAAAATACTCCCACTTCCAAATCTTATCTGGAGCACTGCCTATTGTTATAGCGCTTAGACGCATGAAAAATCCAGCGTGCAGCGCTATATAAAAATATGATGCTCTTAGATGGAGCACCCAGACTGCTTGTTTCCAGCCTAAGCACTGCTATAGCATACATGCCAACCTCCCGATTTAGGCGGCATACTCCCGATTTATTTATTAAATATAGTGCTATTTTCTACTGTCTGCTCCCTAAAATAATTATATCCCCAATATAATCCTATGAGAAAAATGCATTCTCCCTACTTCTGGGGTCTCAGGGGCTCCAGAATGTCTGCTATAGGCCAAAAGATTAGTATATAGAAACCAAACCGTCACGGGTGGACTGCCCTATAGGTAACTTTGGAGATTTCCGGTAGGCCTCTGCACCCTGGGCCTCTTTTGTGTGGTAACCTATTTAATTCCAAATGTTCTCAAAGGAAAACTCTTGGGCTTGCTCAAAATGTGTAATATGGGTCAACTTCGAAAAAACATTCCAGGGCCTCTTTTGGTTCCCAGTCCACCCCTGCAAACCGTAGAAACAAACCAACAACAGGAGTCAGAAAGAGCACAGGTGAGAGTTAAAATGAAGCCATGTAACCGAGACAGAATACCGGGATGTGTCTGAAGATAAGATATTTGAGATGCCAGCCGCATTCCTGAGAATGAAATCTGCCTTTTTCAAATACAGTACATCGGAGAAAGCAGCCAGGAAGTCTTTGAAACGTCGCCAGCTCTTGTGGAGATAATATCTCCCACGGTGGAAGCAGGTATGGACGAACTCAAAACACAAGGAGAAAAACAGAATAGAAAAGGGACGGCAGTTGAACTAACCTCTCTCCCCTTTCACTCCCAGGAGCAAAATGCGCACTTTTCTTTGTTGCAAAGACTAGAGATGCAGGTATCGCAAGATCACCACTGACTTGTTCTGGAGAATAAAACAATACAACATGATTTGAGTACGTCTTGATATTAGTTTATGGTGCGTTTGAGTCTGTTTTTCTGACGTTTTCAAGACCAGAAGAAGAAAAAATGATAAAACATCCCAAGTTACGAGACTTGATTTGGAAGATATCATCCATTGCATATGTGTTTATTAGTACCCGGCGGGGGTGTGGCTTAGGTCGCCCAGCCAATGAGGAGGCTCAGAACAGGGTTTTTTCCACACAGTATTGCCCCAGCTCAGAGCCTACTCAGAGCTAGAGGCCGCCATCTTCCCCCTTCAAATCACGGTCAGAGCGTGCTCCCACTTCATCCCTTTCCCCTTCCCCTATCCCCACCCCTCTTTTCCACATCTCCTCTCACCCACCCCACCCCATTTATCTGCGGTTCTCTGTCCTTCTCCTTTGGTCCATCCATGACCCGGGAATGGCCGCCATGGAACAGAGAGAAGGGGCTACTCCCTTCTCCCCATTCCATGGTGGCCATCTTGTTCATTTTTCTCTTAGGAGTGGCTGCCATGAAAAGGGAAAAGGAAAAGAGACTTCATTTAGTCCCTTCTCCCCATTCCATGGCAGCCATCTTATGTGTTTACTTATTTGTTCAACACTTTTGAATGGCCGCCATGGAAAGGGAGCATGGACTATGTATCCCGTTCCATGGCAGAGATTTATTTTTTTTGCCGAAGTATTTCTCTCCTGAAAAAAACACTATAAGTACCCTGGTCTAACGGGCCGCTGTACTAATAGCAATAAGCCCCGAGCAGGAAGCATTACCTGAAGCCGTAATGCACCCCCATAACTGTGTAAAATCTGAAAGGAACACAGTACAAAAAAAATGCTAAATGTATGCTTGTATGGGATTTCAAAACAGCAAACCTAGCTGGTAAGCAGCAGAGTGCTGTACGAAGGGGTTGCACGCCAGGCTTACAAATCGGGAGCAGGGGTAGCAAAGGAGCTGAAAGGAGTAGGTGGACCAGGGGAGGGGGCACATTCCAGAGGAGGGGAAAGGGTTGAGTGGAGCAATCAGATCAGTCATCGGTGAGATGTTCTTTGAAGTATACGGTCTTCAGGTTCTTCCTGAAGTGTAGTATAGAGTGGGATAGTCTGTTCTGTGTTGAGAACTTGTTCCAGAGAAAGTGGCATAGGCTGAAAAGGCCTTTTTCCGGTTTCTTTCTGTCTTGCAGTTCTTTGTTTTCAGTCTGACAATGTGGTGGCTTTTGGTGGTTTGTTTGACTTGAGAAATGGTGAATTTCTGGCCCAAGTAGAGTGGTGTTTGGTGGTGACTACTTTGTAGGTGATGCAGGTAGTCTTGAACATGATCAGTGCAACCCCTTCGTACAGCACTCTGCTGCTTAACAGCTAGGTTTGCTGTTTTGAAATCCCATACAAGCATACATACATGAATACCAGAGAGCGGCTAGCTGACCGTGGCTGGGGGGTGCGGGGTTATGAGACGTTGTCTGGAGAGTGGTGTTTTTATTTCTTTCCTGAACTTTGGGGTGTAGGGTACTTGCCGAATGTTGGTTGGTAGTTTGATCCGAATTCAGTAGGCGTAACAGTAGAGGGCCTGTTTTTGGGTGTGTTCCTTCATGTGGATCTTGTATTCGAGCATGCGTCTGTCCTTACATTGGTGGCTCTCTAGGTCTCTGGGTAAATTTTTTAACCCAGTGTATTGGGGACTTGGACGTGGTTACTTTGAAGGTGTGTGTGCTCAAAGTGTCTGTGGCTGTTGACTTGGAACCTCACCTTCCCCATGGCAGGTATGTTTCGTCATTGTCATCAACTCGAACTTTACACGAGGTTTCGCTTTATGAGTCGACCAGATATGCTCCTGGAGATGCAGTGGCGAAGTGGCTCAACAAACTCTTGTGCTTGGATTGCCTGAACATTACAAGAATCATCTCTTGCTGCCCTTTGCCAGAGACTTGCGATCTGTATTACATGAACCAGGATGCACTGTTCGGCTACCACAAAGCATCAGAAGCTTTTCTTCACAGATTAATGGCCCTTTATGTGACTTCTCTTTACAAGGTAGGACTGTCTTGTACTGCACTAGGAAGCAAACCTCATCTGTAGCATGGGTTCTTTTTATAGGAACAGTGGACACATGTTGGCTTTTCCTGTAGGCGATCGTGCTGTGGTGAGGTTTTTTTAGTGTTTAGTGCAGTTTTTTTTAGTGTTCCATGCAGCAGCTCGCAGGTAAGATCCCTTTTACAAGTGCCGTCTCACGCTGCCTTTGCATCCATTTGGGCCATTTAAAGCAGTAAATCAGGTGCACACGGCACCTTCCCATTGAGCCCCACCAACCCACCTCCTAAACCTCCTGCCCAACCTCCCATCCCTGCCTCCACCCATGATTGATTGGTGCATATGCGCACCAAACACGACGAGAGACTAGCTCTTGCATCGTGGGCCTCGAGCTTTCCCTCCATGCAGCAGCTCACAGGTAAGATCCTGTTTACAAGTTTCGTCTCGCACGGCCTTTGCATTCATTTGGCCCATTTAAAGTAGTAAATCAGGTGCACTCAGCACTTTCCCATTGAACCCCCCGACCCGCCTTTTGCATCCATTTGGCCCATTTAAAGTAGTAAATCAGATGCACTCGGCACCTTCCCATTGAACCCCCCAACCCGCCGTTTGCATCCATTTGGACCATTTAAAGTAGTAAATCAGATGCACTCGGCACCTTCCCATTGAACCCCACGACCCGCCTTTTGCATCCATTTGGCCCATTTAAAGTAGTAAATCAGGTGCACTCGGCACCTTCCCATTGAATCCCCCAACCCACCTCCTGAACCTCCCGCCCGACTCCCAACCCTCCCTCCACCCATGATTGGTTGGCACATCTGCGCACCAAACACGACGAGAGACTAGCTCTTGCATCGTGGGCCTCAAGCTTTCCCTCGATGCCCGTGACCGCCTCTCCCCCTGATTGGATAGCTCCAGTATTTAATAGTCATTCCCAGGGCAGCCCTCTGCCCGGCAGCCCATTCGGCTAAGGGCCCCAACAGAGGCGGCTCTACAAAGTGTCTGCAGGAGTCCGCAGGGGAAGCCAATGAAGCCAGCAGTAAACAGATACCAACAAAACTGAAGTGTGGCGTGGGTGAGGTGTAGAGCAATTACTCTACTCCAGAAGCCCCCACCACTCTACCTTACCTTTCCATAACATAGACTGCCATAGACTCACACTATGCATACTTAGAGAGATTTGTGACCACCAGCCTAAATCTATTCATGACCGGACTGTAAATGTTGCCTTGCATTACATATTAACATACTTGCCAATGTTAACTAGTGCCACACCTAGAGAGAACTGTGAAGATTAACCTGCGTCGCATCTAGATAGGATTGTGAATGTTAGCATCTGCCACACCTAGAGGGAATTCTCAACTTTAGCCTGCGTCGCATCTAGACGGAAGTGTGAATGTTGGCATGCGCCACTCCTAGATGGAATTCTCAACTTTAGCTCGCGCTACATCTAGATGGGATTGTGAATGTTAGCATCTGCCACACTTAGATGGAATTCTTAACTTTAGCCAGTGTTGCATCTGGATAGAAATGTGAATGTTAGCATGCGCCACAGTTATATGGAATTTTCAACTTTAGCCTGCATCGCATCTAGACAGAATTGTGAATGTTAGCATGCACCACACTTAGATGAAATTCTTAACTTTAGCCTGCACCGCATCTAGATAGAAAAGTGAATGTTATCACCTGCCACACCTAGAGGGAATTCTTAACTTTAGCCTGCGTTGCATCTAGACAGAAATGTGAATTTTAGCATGCACCACACCTAGATGGAATTCTTAACTTTAACCTGCGTCACATCTAGATGGGATTATGAATGTTAGCATCTGCCACACTTAGATGGAATTCTTAACTTTAGCCTGCGTCACATCTAGATGGGATTATGAATGCTAGCATGTGCCACACTTAGATGTAATTCTGAACTTTGCCCTCCATCGCATCTAGATAGAAATGTTAATGTTACCAAGTGCCACACCTAGATGGAATCGTGATCACTAGCCTGCCTCACATCTAGATAGGATATTGAAGATTAGCAAGTGCCACACCCAGATGGAATAGTGAATGATAGCAAGCATCACACCTAGACACAAATGCAAGGACAGCAATGCCAATTAACCAATCCACTAACAATTTCACTCCTATGCGTGCACCTCTCAAACTCTAACCTAACACAACCACAACCCTACAACGCAGCAATCCACACAAACTTCACTACACTGCAACAACAAAACAAACCACACATAGACTCGCACAGCAGCACACGATGACTACCGACAGTAAACACTCCAAGCCCGGCCAACGGACCCACCGGTCTGAGGCTGCCAACAGCACATCACTGCTCTCTTGGACTTATCCAGCTTATTCCCCCTAACTCATCCCCCATTCCCTTTTCAGATCCACCAGAGCACCAGGGGACCACTCCAGTGGTGATAGTGCGCGGTACAAATGTCCTTTAACATTAACGCTATATTGCCAATAAGCCTCCACTTCTCTCAGGAGTTGGGCTATGCGGTCGAATTTCTTGGCGCTATTCAAGTGGCATGCTGCTGCTGCAAGATTAATGGCTTCCATGATGGGCCTGAGCCTCTGAAGAACCACCTGTCGTGTGGGTGAAGAGTAGACATTGGATTTATATCGCCTGTCTAAAACTGGTGAAAAATTACTGGGAAAAAAAGCCCCCTCAAGCTCAAGTCTGGATCAGGCTACATTGTTTATTGGTGGCCAGTGGTACGCTTTGCCTCTCGAAGTCTAGCCCAAAACTAGCAGCACTGCATCTGCGATTCAGGAACTAATTCTCATCAGAGCCGGCCCTAGGCCCTGCTGTTACCGGCCTCTGCCGCTTCAAGTCAGAGACAACAGTCACGTGATAAGTGACGCGCAAAAGCAGAGGAGGAGGAAGGAAAGTGTAGGCTCAACACCCGCGCTCTTCGGGGCCCTGCAGCTTTCTGCTGCCCTGGGTTTAAGAAGTCATTCAAATTACTTTTAACAGGGGCTGCGTTGCTTCCACCTACAGCGCTCTTTTTTCTTTGTTGTGCTTGTCTGAGCGAGGTCGTGCTTTTAGCTTCCAACCCCAAGTTACACTCTTCTAGAGACAAATATCTCCCTCTGCCCACCTCCCAGATCCTAGCAGCCCATCAGACCCTTGTGGTTAGCACTTATCACGCTCTTTGTTTTAAGGAATGGTCCATTTAAGAACCTTTGTTTTGGACAAGACGCTCAAAAGAGGATTTTATTGTGGAAAGCACGTACAGAAAAACTAGGTGGCACCCAAATCTGTCTTCTTTGAAGACCATTAAAATATGTTAACAAAAAAAAGAGTTGTGCACTATCTCGTTAGTCTTCATGTGTTTGCTTTGGTGTTAATACATGAACTTTTTTGTAGAATGTCACATTCATTTGCATCATGTAAAGCATGCCTTTGTCAAACGATGCAAAACACCCAAATAACCTTTTCAATTATCTTTTGTTATGAGTCTAAGGACCCGATTTATAGAATAAGCACATCGACCCAACAAAGTACTCTGCGCGTACAATAACTTAGCAAGCAAGTGCACACGAAAATCTCTTTGCGCCTACCGTCTATTTATGGACCCCAAAGCACAAAGTAAACCGACGCGCAAAGAAAACCGAGCTGTGCGAGGAGTACACACAACATGCCCTCATGCAAACCCAAACCATTGCCAAATACCAACCTTTGCGCAAACCTTTGCATCCACCTCTGTCCCCCTAAGCCAAGGCTGCACCCCGGCGAAACTGTGCGCAGATGTCCGTAAGCAATGGCTGCACCCCAGCAAAACTGTGTGCTGTCCTCCGTAAGCAGTGGCTGCACCACTGTGAAACTACACGCACTACCCCATAGGTAACGGTTGTACCCCTGAAAAACTGTACGCGGTCCCCCATAAATAACAGCTGCACCCCTGCGGAACTGCGCATAGTCCCCCATAAGTCAGACCTGCACCAGTGTAAAACTATGCACAGTACCCCGTAAGTAATGGCTGCACCCCTACGAAAATGCACGTGGCCCCCCGTAAGCCACAGCTGCACCCCTGTGAAACTGCGTGCGGCACCCTGTAAGTCAAAGCTGTACTCAGCAAAACTGCAAACCGCCCCTACTCCCAAGGCACCCAAATTGCTGGCATATACCCCTAAGTCATAGCAGCCCCCTTGAGTCCTGACACCACCCACCGACCCCCCTCAGCTCTTCCACTATACCCAGGCAGCACTCTCAAGTCCTGACACCACCCAACAGCCACCCTCACCTCTGCCACTACCCCAGGAAGCCCCCTCAAGTCCTGACTCCACCCACCAGCCCCTCTCGCCTCCGCCACTACCGCAGGCAGCCCCTGTATGTCCTGACGCCACCCACCAGCCCACCTCACATCTACCACGGTCCCAGGCCACACCCTGACAGTACACCCTTCTGTCCACCCCACCTCCACCACTACACACAAGCAGCCCCCTCAAGTCCCCCCTTCACCTCCACTAGTGCCCCAGGGAGCACCCTGACAGTCTGTGACCCTACGAGTCCAACGTGGAGCTGCAACTTACCTCCACCTCTGTGGTCTGCTACCACCATGAAGCAGAACTGCCACATGTCCACCACCAACACAATCAACTGGTAGCACTGTTGTTGAATCCAGGACCCGAGCATCTCCGGTCACTCCCTGGCAGACCTGAATCTTCTCTCCTGACTTCTACCTCCAAGTTTCTACTCCTCAGAGACTTCAAGATTCATCTTTACTCTTCTGATACGGCCACCATATTCTTCCGTAACCTCTGTGACTCTCTTTCCCTCATCATTCTTACCTCTGGTCCCACCCACTCAGCCGGACTCTACTTGGATGCACTCATCTCATCAGACATTCCTATCTGCAACCCTCTCTTCTCACCTGTAGCCCTCGGGCTCCCTTTCCAGACCTCTGACAGCACTAGCCAGTCTCCTTCTTCGTCTTTCGACCAATGAAGCAAGTGTCAGTTGCTGCTTTCGCAGCCACCTCCCCCCCTCCCACCTGTGAAATTGACTGTCCCACCGACACAGCCTTCGCTAACCTTCACCTCTCCATCTCCAATCTTTGTAGAGGAGGAGCCAAGTGCCTCTACCGGAAGACCCCCCCCCCCGATTTTGCCTATGTGTTGGAAGACGGAAATTGCGACATGCACGACACCAATAATGGTCCCTATACCGCAAAGAATCCTCGAAACAAGGTATCCATTGAGAAAGCCCTATATGATGTACCCACAGAGAAATGACAGTCTCTTAAAGGAGGTTCCGGAAGAAGTGTGAAGATGAATGAAAGAGAAGACTGGTAACATCACATGAAGCAGAAATGTGCACCCAGAAGAGATGCCAATGAGGAAGGTGAATAGACCTTATAGAATCTGATGGGGAAGTGAAGAATTGAGCAACATTTCATGTACAGAATGAGGATTGCACGAGCGGAGAGCACTGAAGAAAATGCAAGCCGTTTTATAATTGTACAGATGCTGAAATGCAAGTAGACTAAGTAAACATGAACACTGGCGATACGTATTAAATAGACTGCAGGCGATGCCGCCAATATATATATATATGTATATGTATAGAATCTGAATGCTCCACATCGTGTTTTAAGCAAACTAGGACCCTATGAAGAGAAGGGCTGAAAGTGTGACGCAGTAGAAGAAAACAGCTGACGAGGAGGGAAGATTCGAGAAAGCTTGTCTGGCCCGGTGTCAAGGGTTGGGGCAGCCAAGAAACTGGTTATCTATTCGAGAAGATACAATGAACGTGAGAAGTGAGGCAAGCTGCTGTTGAGGGGTAATGGAAAAACACGAGAAGCACCAGGTTTTATTAATTTAATAGTGTTAAATACAAAAGGAAGAGCTCAACCATGGTCTCCTGTCACATGGTCGAGATGAAAATACACTTTGGGCAAGCTACACCGAGACTTGAAGATAAGACTATGCTTGCACTCCCTTCTATTCTCAGGGGCAGTAATACTTTGCAAGGCCCAGTTCAAAGACAATTTGAATGGCAGACAGCAGGAGTGATGATGGATGATGGGGTAAATGGGTGGGGAGGTATGACCAAGCCAAAACCTCCAGCACATGTGGTACCAGCTTGTATGCTGCTAGTGGTGGAATATTCCAGAAGGGTACAAGCGTGCCAACCAATCACAGAGGGCCAAATAGTGAAGAGCCCTATAGTTTGAGACCCATTAAAACATGTAGTTTATGACGACGAAGATGACTTGTACTAGGGGTGGGCATAGAGGTCCGCCTGACCTTAGAGACTCAATCACAATCCTATCCCCCATAGAAAGTATACCTAAATGTTCCCCTTAAGCCTATCACAACCTCAAGTAGGTTTTCTTATTTTGCCACGTATTATGATGTCAACAATGACATGTTTTTACTATATAACTGTGTTTTTTCATGTAAATCATTGAGAGACTGAGCGAACGTCCGTTGATGACCGTTGTACCCCTGTTTTAGATAATTGTTAATAAAACAGCAAAAGATTTTCCAACTTCGTCAGTCGGTCTTATTATTGGTGTAAGAGTAAAATCTGCATCCCTATCCATCCCATATAGCGCTACTTCACTTAAAGGACCTACGGTTCACCTTTACATCCTTGCCCTTGCCATTAGGATCCATGTGAAGCCTGCCTCCAAGCGAAACAGCTGGTATAACTACGATCTAGCCTCTCTGTAATGCAAGTGCAGAGTTGCTGAGCATAAGTGGCAGGCGCAGGCTTCAAACACATCCTCTGACAAACTGGCATGTCGCCTGCTCCATAGACATAACTGTCTCTCCATCCTCTCCAAGAAAAGGGCCCATATCCAAGCTCACATTGCTGGGTTCACCAACAATACGGCTAAACTCTTCAAAATCTTTAAGGAACTTGTCAATCCTACTGCAGTTTCCACTTCCCCTCTTCCATCCCAGGCCCTCTGTACCGCACTACCCTCCTATTTCACAACCAAAACACAGGACATCTGTCTTCTCTCTCCTCTACCCCTTCCTAGTCCCCCTCCTTATCTCAGGCCTCCCTTGGCCTCTTGCCCCCCTCGCTTACCATACTCTCCTCCTTCAGTCTCATAGCACCGGATTAGGTCTTTAAAGTCGGCCGCTGTATGAAAGTCTATTCCAAACAGGTTCTCCCCTGCTCATCCAGAAGCAACAAGGACAGCATTTCCTCTCTTGTTCCTGCCTTGGCTGATTATTGTAACCATTCCTTTGCCTCTGGCTCCTATCCACTTCCCTCAAGCACTCCCTTGTGCATCCTCTCCTAAAAAAGCCATCAACTGACCCCTCCTGCCTGGCTATTACCGCCCTATCTCCTGTGCTCCCTTCCTGGGCAAACTCTTGGAGTATTTGGTCATCTCCCAACTGTCCCACCACACTGAAATCTGTTGGCTTTCTCCATGACCACCAGTCTGCCTTCAGAGCATCTAGATATACAACAAAGGGTGGTTGTTCCCATACAGACTTGTTAAAGCTGAATGAACAACCAGTAACTTGGCATCCTGATCATGCAAAATGGCAATAAGTCACACCATTTCAAGTGTTCTAGCAATCAGACAGAGATTTTGAATACAATCAAATACAAAATCAATTATTTATTTCATAAGTACAAATGGGCAATCAAAAGACAAACCAAACAATGAATAAAAAAGATGCTTGTTTGCATAGTTACATATAAACACAAGCGTCAAAGACAAAGCTACATGAGTATAATCATAATGTATGTTGGTAGCCTACTAAGTATAATTGCATGACAGTCAACTTACATCTTGGGTAGGTTACAGGAAGCATAAGTCAAAATCACTTACATAGCAATCTTCCTACATATAAGGTGGGTCATATTAGGCATAAATCAAGGTGAAAACAGCATACATAGACATAAAGAATATGTTTTCAAAAACACAGCCAGCGTCTACGCCAGAGACATGGAAATAACAGAAATGTGAAAACCGCCCAAGGTGTGAATATCAAAATGGCTTTTCGGCGGGGATGAATGGTTGGGACCGCCTTCCTCAGGACCAAAAAGCCAATATTGGACTCTGTGGAACGAACATGAACAAAACGAAATCTCAATCTAATAGACATGAACATAAGTCTAAGAAATTATACCAACTAATCAAAGGTTTCAGGACACATGAGGAGCAAAGGGGAATATATCACCAGTGAACAAGGAAAAACCCTTTCGTGCCACCCAATCCAGTCTGAGCCCGTACACCAAAATAGATCAAAAGAGGCTGGCAGAGTATCAGCCATGGAGCCACCTGCGGGGGGGGCTTGTTTTGGAGATGGAATCTGGGTGAACTAGGAAACAAAGTCATCAGTCATGCTCCTGCTTCATCGGACTCTGCTGATTCTTCTGATTTGGGTGCAGAACAGTGGTTGTGCAGAACTTGTATGCCTATAATCAGTAGCCCGATGTGTGCCCGTATCCCTGGGCTGACTGACACCTGTTTCCAGAGTGAATGTGATGCTGTGCTTCTTGAAATCTGTTTCCTTCACTGCCAGTGATTGCTCTATCAATGAGTTTTGATGTAAGATTAGTAGTTACTCACGCTCTGTTATTTGGTCTTCCGGGTGTTGACACTGGGTGGTCCATTGCGGTTACCTTGTTCCATACAGCAGTTTTCAAGGCAGTCCACTTTCTTTACTTTAATGCCATGCATGTCTTTGCTAACTTCGAAAATGGTTTCAGGTGGAATGCTGTGGATGTGAGACAGGTGAATACCCTGTGCAGTTAAGTTTGAGGCACTCAGGGGGGCACTTGTTGTGGTGTGCTGTGTGGGGTGATCTTTTATTGCCTTGGACTGAGGTGAATGGGTCCGGCATTCATGGGCGTGGGGACACATGGTGATGATAGGCTGCTTTTGAATGGCAATCAGGGGGCACTGGTTGCGGGGTGGTTGTTGTGAGGGAGGATGTCACTGTGGGGTGTTTATTGATGAGTTATCCTGATGTGAGCAGGTCTGGCTGCATGGGTATACGGACACATGGTGATGGGAGTCTGGTGAGTGATTGCTTGCAGGATTTTGCTTGTGTTGTGTGCTTTGGTGTGTGCCACATGGAAACTTTTGTTTACAGTTGCTATGACTGTCATTTTTTGTTGCAGTTGACTATATGGCTATGACCACGCACATTTTGCCTCTCCAGGACACACAGTTTCAGGTTGTTGTTATGGGCAAGTAGGATTAGCCCTAAGTCATCATTGAATGGCACTTGATATGTGGCTTCACTGTGTGTGCTCCACAGGGGCAGGTCTTGATGTGAAGTATGTTTGCACAAGCTGATTGTGTGCAGCCTCTCCCTGTGACCTTTGGCCGGCTGAGGGCAGGGGTGGTGCCTGTGGCTGACCCTCCTGCATATCGACTGGTATGCATTGCCATGTAGCAACATTGTGCAGGACCCATGCTGCCACGATGATTTTACATACTGCTGATGGGGTACACAGCAATACTCCACCAGAGAGTTCAAGGGAGCGGAAACGTGACTGCAGCACCCTGAATGTGCACTCCACTATGCCCCTAGTGGCTATGTGTGCTGCATTATTATTATTTGTTTATTTATAAGGCTCCGAAGCTCAGAGGTATCAGGGCGCACCAACATAGACACAAGTGAGACAGACACAAAGCAGACGAGATACCAAGAGCTACAGCAGGATTAAGAGCATGAAGGGATGTATTTGAAGAGTAAAGTTTTCATTTTACGATGAAAGCTGAGATGGTTTTTCTCAGTTCTCAGATTAGAAGGAAAGGAGTTCCATATTTTAGCTGCCACACTGGAAAGGATTTACCTAGGCCATTGGTCCGATTGAATTATAAAGTTCTTACTAACCCCATCTCGGAGGAACGCCTAGATCTAATCGGGACATAGGGAAGAATCATGGATTTAAGGTAATCAGGGGAGGTGCCATAACAACAGTTGTGTACCAACATCACCGCTTCGAAGGATATACGAGCAGTGATTTAAAGCCAGTGGAGTTCTTGCCTACTCTTATAGAAGTGGTCCCGCTTTGATTTGCTTTTGACAATTCTAAATGCATTGTTCTGGGAAATCTGAAGTTTAGACAGGCATTTCTTATTAGCTCCAATCAAATGTGAGTTACAATAATCTAGTCTAGACAAGATTATGGCCCAGGCAACAGAGCTGCAGTCTTTCTCAGATAGGAAGTGCAGGTCTTCCTCAGCAGTCGGAGATAGTAGGAGCAGTTTTTAGACACTTGGTTTGCGTGAAGGTCCACAGAAAGAGATGAATCCAGGTACGTGCCAAGCATTTTGACCCTTTCTACAACTGAGATATCATAATTGTCAAGGAGAAAAGATTGAAATTTGGGGTCCAATTTAGCTTTAGTTTGGGGTAAACCAAAGATCAATAGCTCTATTTTGTTGCCATTAAGGCACATCCAATTGGTGTTGATGCAAGACTCAGTTGAAGCATAGATGTACCCTAGATGGTTTGAGCCCAAAGAGTAGTCACCCGATAGTTCCATCACCAATTGGGTATCATCTACATAATTAGTAGACACCCATGCCTTCCATGAGACTGCACAAGGGCCTGACGTAAAGATTGAAAAGTATGGGAGACATACAGGAATTTTATCTTACATGGACTAGTGTGGTAGAATTCTGGATGGCGTAAGCAGGAATCTTGATAGCAGGTAGGCATTGTCCCCTACAAATGTGTAAATGTTTGCGATTGGCATTTATTGTCATGGTCTGTTATTCAGTGTGTCATGTGAATGCATGCATGTGCGCAACTGTTTATACCCACCAATGAGCCAGGTATTGCTTAAGGTTCCCAATGCCAGGACCCGGTAGTGTGGTAACTGGCATTAAATATAGCTGTCATCTGTGCTTGCAGGAAAATTGCCATTGACTTGCATGATGACTCCATTTGCATCACAGATGATCTGCACATTGATGGAATGCCAATGCTTCCGGTTACTCTGTCAATCAGGGGCGTAGCGCAACATGTGTACAATGTATGGCTCTGAGCACATGTGGGAAGTGTGCAACCGCATGGAACTCCTGGAACACTCTCTCCCTTTCCTGCAGTGTGAACGGCATGTATATGTGCCTGCGCGCACACACACACACGCAATATTATGCAGGGCAACACCTGGTAGAGAAGTGAACTGATAAAAGACTGACTAACCCTCTCTCGAGGTCCTGTGAGGACACAGGCATGGGTACATAGAGTCTGTTTTGGGAAAAAATGATATTACAACTGAACGCAATTTAACAAAAGCATAAATCTCTTTAATGATTCATAAAAGCAACTTAAAAAAACACATTATTGACTTCGACTCAAACCAGTCATACCTTTCATTCCATTCATACTTTTTACAAAAACGGGGTTCTGCAATTTGAATATTCTTCCAGCAGCATAGTTATTTTAAATATGCGTGACATAGGAAAAAGATGCTTTTTTCTATGTTACGCATATTTAAAATAACTATTATGCTGGAAGAATATTCAAATTGCAGAACCCCGTTTTTTGTAAAAAGTATGAATGGAATGAAAGGTATGACTGGTTTGAGTCGAAGTCAATAATGTGTTTTTTTCAGATGCTTTTATGAATCATTAAAGAGATTTATGCTTTTGTTAAATTGCATTCAGTTGTAATATCATTTTTTCCCAACAGGAGTCTAGTCTGCTAAATAGATAAACAGACTCTATGTGCCCATGCCTGCGTCCTCGCAGGACCTCAAGAGAGGGGTAGTCAGTCTATTATCAGTTCACTTCTCTTCGTAGATTCTCCCTTTCAGTAGATCTGACCCCCCGTTAACAAAAACTAGGGAGCACCCACTTACATAGCCCAACACCTGGTAGAGACAGCAGGATTGTGTGGCCTGAGATATGCCGCTAACAATGGCTTTGATGCGCTGGAAGGAGCCTGTGACAATGAAAATGGAGTAATGTTAGCAGCTTTACAGTGGGGTGAGGGCATGGGTGCAGATGGTGGGGGATGCAAGGTACTCCCACTCCCTGACCAGTTCTAGTATGACATGGGGTGGGAACTGGTACCTTGCAGACACCTGGTCATCTGGCATCCCAAACAGTGGGGTACGTGTTGTGAAAATTCGGGGTCTCTGCATCCTCCTCCACCTTCTGTTTCCATGTACGATGGCTCCCAGTAGTCTTGCATTCATTGTGGCTGACCGACATTGGAATGGGGTGCATTGCATGCTTTATACGAATTGTTTCCTTTGCACCTTGTACTTTGTGTGTATTATCATGAGGTTTGCGCGTGACTTTTCCCGACGTGACGTGGTGCAGTGAAATTCATACATTCGGTTATGTCTGCATTTGGATGGGCAAATAGTTTATTTGCGTTTCCCGTCCCTCAACACACCCACGTTATTCCTTGTTATTGCTCATTTTGCCAGGGGAATATGCATGTTTCGTCCCCTATTTATTTTGTTGCGTAGGCCCGTCCCACACTTGGCGTGGAGTGTCACGCAGGGCACTCGACTGCACGCAAAGATATGACGGCCCTGCACAAAGCTACGGAAAGACACACAAAGTCCTTTCCATGAATCAGTGAAAAGTATTTTGCGCGCTGATTACTACGCAAAGTCACTTTTCATTGTGCAAAATATTCTGTAAATCAGACCCTTGATTGAAAGATAGCCTATAAGCCATTTGATTTACAATTTGTGGTATTGCGTTCTGGTATTTGTACTCTTCAAGCTGGGGCGGAAATAACGCAACAGTTGTACTCTTTGTGTTTAACATGTTTCTAAAAGGATTCCTATGTTTTTTGAGTACTTTAATGATGATGTGTGTACTTTTCAAGTCCTCTTCATAAAACAAAGTATTGTTGAAAGCCAAACCTTGGACTGAGGTGGGGAAGAATCAGAGGGAACATTGGTTTTGATAATTTACCCAGTCCATGGATGCGAGAAGAGAGGGTTTTGGAGCGACGATGTTCTCTCTGGTCCTGTGCTGATTTTCAAGTTACAGGTTGAGGGTGCATTTGGTTTGAAAACATTCACCCACTTTTTCACAGTGTTGACACCATCACCCTCGGGTGTTTTTGAGGCCAGCATGCAAAAAAAACCTGTTTGGTCAAGTTTTCCCCCACCAGGATTTGAACCCATGTCCTCAAGCTCTCAGGGCACCCACAACACCACATGAAAGTGTTTTAGGGACAATGTTCAGGTTAATGCTAAAGTCCTCCCACCTTATAGACCCCCAGCACTTTTGCTGAACTTTGGGACTTTGTACTTTTAAAATTCTATGTGTTATTCTGTTTCTTTTGACTTTGGAGTCTGACAAACTCCATAGGCATCATCTTTGCATTGTGACACACAGCAACTTCATTGCAGTGGCACAGGGAAGTCTCTTAGATTTCCCAAAGGTTTAAATACCTTCTCTTGGGGAGACTACTGTTTCCAAGAGCAGTGAAGTGAAATTGACTTTACTTACATTTTGTAACTTTCTAGACATAGCACACACTATCTTACCATAGGGTGCTGGAGGGGTTACCTAGTATGCCCTTTGTCCAGTTTCTCGTGTAACATTTTTATGTTACCCTTTCTACAATGAATGGCTGGTGGTAGTGGTTTACTTTTGACTACCATTGTGTGTTTTTACTGCGGGCTGCGTTCGCAGCTGCAGTAAGGCACCCATGGGTGCCCATTTTGTCAAAACGGCCCAAGTCTTCTTTTTTCGCAATTTCTTGTTGGAAAGGTCCTTCTTGAGATTTACACTGTGCGCCAAACCAGGTTTGGTCCCTTTGTTCATTTTGTCTTTGGTAGGATTCACAAGTGGCTCGAGTAAGTCTGGCAGGGGCAGAAAGTGAGGTAGGTGCCCCGAAACTCCCCTGAGCTTAATCCCCTTGGTTACAGGAATGTGCCCAAAGGCGATTGGCCAGGTAGCTCTCTTTGTAGGACAGCTACCCTGCTGTGTGACTGACAGCTAGGCTGGAATGAATCGGAGAAACCTGCATAAAAGCTGAGGCGTTTTGGCTTGGAAGGAGAGTCGACCACTGGACGAAGAAATCCAAGGAAGAGACGCCTGCTGTAACTCCTCAATCGTTGGTTTGCCCTGTGAAGCCCTGCTGCTGTGCTGAAGCTCTGAATTTGTTTCGACTAGAGAAGCCCTGTAAGGACAACTTCTCCCCTTGATTTGGTGGGACCAATCATCCCCAAAGTGAATTCGTTTAGATATTCTCTCAGAGCTGGCTGTACTTTCACTGCTGCTGCGGCTGAAACCGAAGTGCCAGGAAGAGGAACACCAAACCGAGTGGATCGCTTTTAAATTGGACCCGAGTGCCAGGTAGATATTCCGGACTTCCTTGAAGCAGGACTGACCAAGCCTGAGCCACCTCAACAGAGTGCTGGACCCAGATGCGAGGAAAGTCCGAAGTGGTATCGAGAACCGCAGTGTTGCTATTTTCTGTCAGGCGCGAGGAGCTGAAACCGCGAAGTGCTGCTGAATTGAAGTTTGCCCATTGCTGCCACTGACCTTCCAATTGCAGTGCAGGATTCCTAGACGTCTTCCCTCTTGTCCCCACGACTGAGGCCCAGGAACACCAGGATCTGCAGAGCTGCACAGGAACAGAAGCCAGCTGGAATCATTTCATTTAACCAAAGGTACTGTAAAGTTAAGAGGACTTACCTCAGGGATGTCATTTAGGGATTGCCAGGGGTCGCAACTGTGCCCTTTTGGGGTCTCCCTTGCTACCCGTGGTCTCCCTTGCCACCCCTAAAAAATGAGAAAAAAAAACTTTTAAAAAAACATTTATTTTTTAAATGCAAGCTCCTGGGCTGTGGCCAGCGTCATGTGGCTCATTGCTTCTTGAGTTGCTGGCTTTCTTGTCTAGGCCTCTAAAAATATTTTAAAAAGACTAAAAAGGAACAGGGGTTCCACAAGTCTAACACTTTCAGCAGTGAGCCTAATTAAGAAAAAATAGGAATAACAAATAAATTGTCTTTCTGGAATTCTATACAATATACAATTATTTCTAGACTCATCAAAGGTTTATTTCAGACACACTTCAGGGGGAGAGTCACTGATTTAGTCTGTTATTAAACACCTCAACTCATCCTTTCATCCTTCTGAGGTCGATAAATGAGTACTAACACAGTTTGGGTGATATTGTATGTATTATATATAAAGTGCTTAATCGTAACATATATAACACATAATAATACATCATTATCATTTTGCCATGGACGTCTGCTTGCATTTACAGTAATTTAAAGTAATTTGGTAATATGGGTCTATGCACACTGATCTTAACAATACATAAGGCAATCCATTCTTGTATGAAATGTGTATCACATTATAGTGATATCGTAACCATATTTTACGTACTGTACTTAGGAACAATGCTATGTGATACCACTTCCTGTTTTGTCAAGGGGTGAAAGGTCGTGTTCCATCGTTTCCCGTGATATGACTTCGGCGTGGGGTCAAATGACAACCCTTCCTGTGATGTCATCAGAGGTCAAGGGTCATATGATGTCACTTCCGCTACCCTTGGCATTTTGGTGAAATGACGTCCCTGACTTACCTCTTGTTGTGTAACCTTATTTGCTTTCAGTTGAGACTTATCTTGGTTTCCCTTGCAGAGTTGCTTACAGCTTTGCCCCTCACAAGCCTCCCAGCTTGTGGCCCTTCAAGTGAATCTTATTTCTACAAACTTTTCTAAAAACATTGTGCAAGACCTTTACTTACCTGCAAAGAAGATCTTCATCTCCCCTAGTCTTTGCTCAACTAACATTGGCTGTCCTGGCTCCTTGAGAGACTCTCCTTACCTCTGACTCTGCACCTTTAGCTTTTCCCCAGGAAAGGGTTACATTTACTTGACATTGGAAGGTTTTAAAAGTACTTGCCAGTTTATGAATTATTTGTTAACCTTTGTTTTATTCCCCAATCTAACCTTTGCACCAAACGCAGTATTGCTCTAAATGTAACAGTGATTAAGTCTCCTGCGGGTGTAGGAAATGTCTGTGTGCCATCCCCAATGGGTATCATCTGATTTAGAGAAACTGAGTGTGTTTTGAAGTGTATTATAATTGTTACATGTTTTGCTACCTTCTGAAGAAGCCTTATATAACTGACTGTTAAATACATTAACAATTGTTTAATCAAGAAACCTTGAGTGTAAGTGTTTATTTGAATAACTGTCACTGTGAAACTCTGTATTACAAACCTACTGCTCACATTGACCCCTCTTGAGATAAGCCTAGCTGCTCAGCCACACTACCAACCTGTGTAGTACAGACGTATACTAAAGGTTGGGTTCCTATTGCTAGGAGGTCAAGGTTGCTGTAGTCTTCCAAAGGATACTGCACACAGGGCCTCATCATGAGTTGGGTGGTAACGCCGGTGCTATTACTGCCGGCGCTATTAGCCCTACAGCCAAACCCCCCAGCGCTATTAGCGCCAGATCACGGGTTTGGCGAGCAGTAAGTACCCATTCCCCATTTGGCCCATTCAGGAATTCCTCATCCGCCATTGGGCCCAATGGGGAGAATTCACGCTATTACCGCAGGCGGATTTCCTGCCGGTGGTAATAGCACGAAAAATCGGCAAATTTGCCGCGGATTACCCCCCAGCTCAGAGCTGGGGAGAAATCCGCCAAGGTCATGATCTGGCGGACCCTTAAATGTGGCGGTAATAGCGCTACCACCGCATTTAAGGGTTACCGCCAAACTTGTGATGAGGCCCACAGTCTTGCCTAACAAAGTGTCTTCAAAGCACGTCTTCTATTGGTATTTTGCTTTCCTTGAAATATTTCAATATACGTTTTTGGGTTTAAAAGGTCCGCACATTTTATACTTTGTCAGCAATTTTATAGGAAAATACCTTCTAGCTGGTTACTTTCCGGGCACATGTGATTCATTATTTTTTTTAAATACAATGCTCATTTCTACTGTATTCTATTAGGAAAGGCTGGTTGAATACAGTGTGTGTGTAGAGGAGGTCCATTTATCCATCAATCAACCAATCAATCAATCAATCAATATGGCCTGCACTCCAGCCACCCATTTTGAAATACCAGGAACATACTCGCCGAGATATGTGATGTATGATGAGCAAATAAACCAGCAGAGAGCCACGCTAGGGCTCTGCCCAGTGCCCATCAGAAGAGAAATACCTGTTGAAGCGCCAATAACCAGACAACCATGGGCAGCACGGTACCCATTGAGACAACCGTACCAACAGCTAACATGACATGAAGACTACTTTCAGACTGTCCCAGAAGAGACCCAAAGGGCCTTAATCGAAGGTGAATGGTGACGCCACGAGGGCCCGGACAGACGTACAGATGAACTAACAACAACCAAAAGATGACACACTAAGACGAAACACCATGGATAAAGATATCACAGACATAGAAGAAGAGACGATGTCGAAATATAAAGAAACGTAACCATAAAACAGGATTAAAGTATGCAACCAGCTAACGCCTGTACATAGGCTTGTAACGCAAGAAGCTAAGAAAACAGTACAGCTTGCTATGCTTAGTAGAAGAATAGAGCGGCAAGCGCCAACTGTACATATATATATCTACCTCAATGAAGCACATTATATAAGTGCAGTCCATGTTACATGAAAGCAGAATCAAGCCCAGGATGGCAGAGGTCAAACAGGCCAGGATTCATATACCAGCACAAAGCCAGACGAAAGACCGGAATCGAAACTTAGCATGAAGCAGCTCATGCCTAGTAATTCAAGGTCAACACAAGGAAGGGAGGAGAGCGGCAACTCCGAAGAATCGAAACTTAGGAGCATAGCAGCCTGCCCGTGAAGGTCGAGATAAGGAGGCCCAGGCAGAGGGTGAGACCGAAGAGAGAATCAAATATGCAAATAGATGGAAAATGAAGCAGCTTCACAGTGTACTGACACGTGACCAGCCAAGCGCGAAGAGGTACCAACGTCTGATATCACCCAAAACCAGAGGATGCCATAACTTTCCCTGATAAGAAGCTACAATTTCGAGGCCATCCTCAGCCACCTAATTGACACATAGCCCTAAAGTACTGATTGATGGAAGGGAGGCAGGGTGAATATTGGGGCATGCCACATCTGGGTAACCATTCTGCAAGCTGCTAATTAAAGTGGAGATTTATGTCTAGGGGTGTAACCGACCCAATCACAATGGACCAAATAATCTAGGGTCCTATAGCTAGTAGAACCAATGAGACGTCATACTTGTAGTGACGTCTAGCACGAATGATGTAGAGGGATGGGCGTAGACGCCCACCCGATAAGAGTTATCCAATCCCCACACCCCGTTACCATATACAGTTATAGTACCTATACTTAAGTTACCTTTTCCAACCAATAGACTTGCATGACAAACTTTCGAGTGTTACACGTCAATAATGACGACTTTTGCCTATAAGAATTGCTGTTTGAATGAAGATTTTGGAAGTTGAAGAGAGACGGGTGATCGCATCACTGATGATTTCCTAATGTTTCCCCGTTTTTTGTACTTGCCTTTAAACAGACTTCCCTTTGCCAAACCATTTGAGTTGTCCTTATTGATTGGTGTTGGAGATAGAGAATCCTGCACCCCATCAACCTCAAGGTGCAGCTATCTCGTCTTAAAGTACTCGAGGGTGAGCTCTGATTGGCCCGTCAGAGGTCGCTCCGCCCTCCTGTACATGTGTATTTCACTTTTACGATAATTTCAGTCCCTCTCCATATGTTAATTGTTAATTGTTAATTAGCCTCCCACAATTTTGGGGGGGCTTGAACCATATCGATAACATTTCAAGACCAGCAGAATTGCTTCCTCTGACTGCCTCAGTACCTTCCGGGTAAATAGTCTTTGTTTCGATTGCACCATAATGAAACCCTGAATCAAAGGCACTTTGCCCTGTCTGGCCCAGGACCAACCTCTACCCTTCCTTGTTATGTGCATTCACATGAAGTGTGCTTGAATTACTTACCAGTGATCTTCATTACTCTTTGTCTTACTCTTCCTCTTCATTGTACTTTCTTTTGAGGTACCCATTGTCCAAATGATTCAGCTTTTCTTGTTCACTATTAACAGTAAACATGCAAACAGTGTCGCTAGTTTATTTGATCTCCGTGGAAAGTAATTATTAATTTTGTGACAAAATTTTGGCCGATGCAAATAAGGGGGTCCCACGCATCTTGCCGCCCAGGGCCCTGCAAGTCCTAGGGCCGGCCCTGATTTTAATGTCATCTTTCGATAATTAAGTGGTCCACTGATGGCGCAGGTGGTAAATCTAAAAGGGCGCGCTCGAGGGCTTAATGAGGGCCAGACATCAGAAAACACGAGGCGTCTTGGTGCTGCAGCGGCCTGCACAGCAAGGGATCAAAGGTCGCCTGCAGGGGGGGTTGTAAATGAATGTCTTCACTCTGTCTGCCTTGTTTTCCTTCTCCTGGTGCTCTCGGGCATGTTTTTGTAACTTGCGCAAATGTTGACACTTTGGGTACTTTCTTGGGAGGTGGCTGGTGGAGTGGGGAGAAAGTTCAGGAAATTCCTCTGTGGCAGTTACACCCGGGTGCCCTGCGTCATTAATCTTGGAGCAGCCTGCGACTAGGAGGGCCCTTCTAAAATGCCAGTGCTGATCTACTTCTCTGGTAGCACTGCAGTGTCTCTGTATCAGCGTGCCCGACCCCAGCAGTATCTTTGCCTTGCTAAGTCTGACTCTTGTTTTTATCTGTATTCACATGTTTGACTCGAATTTCAACTTCTGACTCCAGTAGTTTTATCTCTGTACTTGCTCCACCCAGGGCGACACCATCTAGCTCTCAAGCCCTCTCTATATTTCTCTCTCTGTCTCACTCTATGCCTCTGTCTCTCTGCCTCTAAGAGTCGCATTGACAGGTGCGCATTTGCTGGAGCCAACCCAGTCGTTCCTGACAGCAGCGCGGGCACGTGACTCGGCGAAAGCCCAGTGGTCAAAGTGAGTGGGAATGGTCGGGAGCGGAATCCCACTACTTTTATTTTTTACTGTCAACAGTTCCACTACTTTTTGCAACGATTTTCTTCGTTCCAGAAGTGTTCTTTATGAAGTTAAAGCACACTTCTCAACTTTACCCCCCAATAGCAGTCACAGCTAACCGGAAAGCTGTTTCAAATGATTTGGCTGTCAACCAGCATGGCTGCCACCGTTGAAAATTGTGTTGCACGTTTCTCCCCTCCTGCCTACCCTGCCCCCACTGGGGTCAAAATTCCACACATTTTTTGGCACACTTTTACCACTGCGGACGACTAATTCTTCTTGGGTGCACCCTTTTTGGCCTTTGCCGCTTTGGGTTTGATGGCCTTCGACTTCACAACCTTGAATGGGCTTTTCTTTGCCGCTTTCACCTTCACAGCTTTGGCTTTTGGGGGCTCTTGGCGGCCTTCTTGGCTGGAGCAACTTTGGACTTTTTAGGGCTCTTGGCGTCTGCTATTTTCTTCACCTTCTTGGGACCCTTCTAGACTCCGGCGGGAGCAGTTTTGGGTTTCTTGGCAGCACCGGCAGGCTTCGTTGCTGCAGGAGTCTTGCTCTTTCTTGGCTGCCTTGGCAATGCCCTGCGACTGCTTTTTGTTTATTTATTTATTGGATATTTATAATGCGCCTATACAGCAAATGGTATTCCAAGGCGCAACAAGACAAAAGAGGGGCGGAAACAGGGATTAAGAAAAACAAAAACGGTCCTACTCGGCCTTGTGTCATTCGGATTGTGCAAGTGCAGTAACAAGAAGTGCAGTTAAGTGGGAGGGAGAGATGGGGCAGGTGCCATCAGAGTGGAGCGTGCTAATGCTAAAGAGGGGAAAGGAAGTTCAGGTGGAGTGGGGAGCGTGCAAGTGCTGCGGGCACTGAGGAGAAGAGGCCTCCTGGGCTAGGCGAGTGTAAGGGGAGGCCAGGTGGGTGTGTGCCAGGGGAATGCAGGAGTACAGGGAATGAAGGTCCACATGTTAAGTGTGAGGATGGGGCTGGATTGACTCAATAGGGGGACAGGCCCCGCCAGGTAGGTACAGCGGGAGGGAGCCCGGTATGACAAGTGCAGATAAGGGGGGGTTAGGGTAGACAGAGGTGCTAGGGTAGACTGGGCGAGGAGGGCCTGGTGCGCTTTATGAATCAGAAGGAAACCAGGAAGCCAGTCAAAATGCAGCAGATGGTGACATTAGCGGGGGAGAGGGAAAGAAGAAGAGAAGAGGCAGGCCTTGAGAAGCTTCTGGAACTTAAGGAGATCCAGCTGAACCCTGAAAGGGGCGGGAGGCGATTCGAGAGTGAGGCTCATGCGGAAGAGAAAGATCCACCCCCCACTCTCTACTTGGAAAAGCATCTGATCTGCAGAGAGTTGGAGCTAGAAGACTGAAGGGCTCTAGCAGGGAGGTATCTAGGGAGAGTTGGATGTAGCAGGGTCGCAGGCCCCAGAAAGATTTCTGGATGATGCAGAACATCTTGAACTTGATCCTCGTAAACACCCGGGAGCCAGTGGAGAGATTTTAGGGCTGGAGAGATGCAGTCCCTGGGCTTTGGGCCAAGGATACGTTTTGGAGTCCTATTCTGGATTAGTTGAAAGGGGCGAAGTAAAGATTTAGGCAGATTGAGGAAGTAGTCCAGCCTTGAGTTGCTGGGGGAAGGTTAGGAAAGGGATAATTGCTCTGAGGTCCATGATGTGAGGAGAGAAGGAGAGAGAGGAGTCGAAACATAAACTATATATGATGCCCACATCTTTACTTTTTTAATTAACCAGTAGCTACAACATAGCTCATTGGGTTGATGAATTGTATGCAAAAAAACTATGTCCAAGGTTTAGACGACACATTTGTATCCTCGTGGATGCAAACTCTACTCTTAGTTCGTCAGAGGTCAATAAAAGGTGTGATGTAAGTGTGATAACAAGAAACTTCAAGAGGTAGTGAAAAAGATTATTATAAACACTCAGTTGTGGCTTACACTTGGTATTTCATTTTCACAATAAAGAAGAGCTTCCTACACGTCCAGCAATGGGTAGAGATTATTGAAAGTAACTCATGAGATTTCTTTGTCAGCTATGTTGCATCCAGGTTGTCCAAAGCAAGACCCTGGTGGGGTCATTTTGCTCAGAGTGGGTATTGCAGGGGGGTGGTGGGGCTGGTTCCATTTTCACTTTTGTCCAAAAGGTTTCTCTCCGTTCATTATTCTTAATTTGTGAGTGGTATTGACATAAAATTGCTTTACACAGGAGTGGTGGGGGTTTACCCGTTAAAACTTTTGGGCTTATGCACAAAATACCCATACTGGCTACGCTAGCCTGGCTCCCTGGCCTTACAGACTAAATAATTAAATAAATAAACAATTTCCCTTCCCCCACAATTAAATAATGAAAGCATTTAAAATTCCTCCCTTCCTATCCCTTGCTCCCTTCCGTCTCCTTAAAATCCTCTCAACCTTCATTCCCGTTTTCTCCCATCTTCTCCCCGAGGCCACGCCCCTCCTTCTTCAATACCTCTTCCCCCTCTTTGTACTCCCAGGGTAGCCCGTTCATGCAAACAGCACCACCCCCTCCTTTACCACACTAGTACAATATTGTACTTCCCCCACCCACCCGCAATCAAGCAAACTTCTTACCCCCAAAAACCCCCTTCAACACCAATCTCCTCTTTCCTATGACTTGCAGCCAGGCTGACCTGCCACATCAGCAACAATGAATTTTACATCTAACGCCCCGGCCTGTCACATGAAAACCACCAGCCCCTGTACCCCCTTTTAACCCTTATTAAGCCCAGGACCGACCAAATAGGGGGAACAATATGTCATATAAGGTCCTCCCCTCACATCCTTATCCAAAAACTGGGGTGGGAGGGCGGGGACAAACACTTGTCCTAACCGTCACCTGCTACTGAACCTTACCTGCACCCTTAAATATCCCCAGCTGCGCTCTATGCGCAGGCTAGCTCGCTGGCCTGTGCAGTGCCCAAAATCACCCCAGGGGGAAATGCTTGCACGTTCACCCCCGTTAACCCCCTTTGGGCTTACTGCACAAAATACCCATACTCGCTTTTAAGTGGAAAAGGTTGCTTTAATGTGACAGGCCACAGCTCACAAAAATGCTAGTCTGGCTCCCGGGCCTTACAGATATCTGTGTTTACAATTGCCAAATAATTAAATAGATAAAAAATTACCGCTCCCCCACAATTAAATAATTAAAGCATTTGAAATGCCTCCCTTCCTATGCCTTGCTCCCTTCTGTCTCCTTAAAATCCTCTCAACCTTCATTCCTGCTTTCTCCCATCTTCTTTCCGAGGCCATGCCCCTCCTTCAATACCTCTTCATCCCTTTGCACCCCCGGGGTAGTCCATTTGTGCAAACAGCATCCCCTCCGCCTTTACCGTGCTATTACCCAATTGTGCTTCCCCTACCCCCTCCAAAAGGCCATGTCGCCGGCACCAGAAAAACCCTCCCCTGAGGTGTTCTTTCTGCTCCACCCCCCCCTACCCTAGGTTTCCTTTATTCCCAACTCCTTATTATGCCTTCCACCGCCAGTCTAACGATTATCAGATTATAACTGATTCTGTATACCGAGAGATGCACTTTGTCCTCCCGGAAAACTAAAAAGTCCACCTAAATTATTTCCCGATGCTCCAACGCTTGCACCCCAAAAGCACTCCCAAACTTCCCCATCTCCCTGTTAATCTTCTTTCCTCATCCTTTCTACTGCCCCTTCGTTCACCGCCCCCCTCTACTTGGCAATAACTTTGTCCAGACCAGCCTTACCCTAGGCCATATCTCCCTTAACCAGGTAAGGTCCCTTTTCACCTCCCTTAACAAAAATACTCCTGTGTCTCTCATTAGGTCATTATCCCGAGTACACAATTATTCACTCCGGAACACCATGGCACTCCCTCCATCCCACTAACAAGGGCAGCAATTGTTCCCCCCTACGCCCCCCAACCCGACCATCTCACTAAGGCAGTGTTGTAGCTGCAAACCAATTGTGTCTCAAAAATCCTTTTTCCCACCTCTTTCCCTGACCATTTTACAATTGAATGTCCGCAAATCCATATCTGTGACACTCACCACTCCACCGTGCCACATCTGCAAAAGAAAAAATGTTATGAGTTTCTCACCGCCACTGCCAAAACCCCCCCATCCCCCCTGCTCTTGTCCACATTCCTAACCGGACCCTTTCCCAAACGCTCTGATGTACTCCATGTGCTTTCCCGAACTCCAGCGCCCCAACCTTTTAACCTCCTTCTACGATTGACTCACCCTGCTACCATTCCGATGCCACCCCCACAACTTGTGCTGCCGACACTGCCGACCTGTCCTCGTGCTGAATGACCAACCCTTCTCACCATTCCTTGCTACCTTTATCCAAAAGCACCCCACAGCCCTTTCCTTTCTGGTCCGTCTTTGATCTGCAGATCTTTATCCACCTAATTCTGATAAATGAACCTCTCCCCATGTTAGACATTCTTCCCCTGCTATCCTGCTCCCCTCCTGTTCTCACTTGCCCCACTCTCCCGCACCTTACGTCCATATCACTCTGTTTCCCCCACTGCACCAGGGACCCTCTGTGCACCCCCGTCCATGCAGTTCCACAGTTCCACTCATCACTGTTCCACGCCACTGCACAAGGGGCTCACATGCACCCCATCCCTGAAGTTCCCTCTCATTGTTGTTCCCTCCCTCTGCACCAGGGGCCAAACGTACACCCCTGTCCATGCCGTCCAATCCACATAACCTGCCACATCACGTAGCATCTCTGCACACTTATCCCCTTGTGTGCCACTATTTTTCTGCTCCTTCACCCAAGCACAAAACTCTGATATAACCCTTTTTTTTGCCCCCAGTAAATACTTCCAATACTCCTAGCCAAACTTGCAAACCTCCTGACCACTCCTGCCAACCTCATGTTGAGATGTGGGTACTTAGCTCCCGCCATAGCCCGTGCCCTGTCTTCTACCAAAATGCGAAACCAGTGCCGCTACCAGACACTCTACTTGAGATACCCCCTTAACCTCTCTATGTCTCTCAGTATTATTTTCCAGGCCGCTATCCCCCTCTCAAGCAACCCTACCCGTCTGCTTACCATGTCGTGCGGCAAGCATGAGGACCCGGCCACAGCATCCCACTCCCTCCCTAGAAAGGTCAACACCCCCACCGGCTCTTCAGTTATATCCTACCGCCATGGCATCCCCCATTTCTGCCTTAATGTCTGGCGACTTCCACATCCTCCGACATTCCTGTTCTCTGCCCGCCCCACTGAAAATTGTCACGCTACTGCACCCTCCTACACACCCAAACTGTAAGTAAAAACCCTGCTGCACCCACAGGGCTCAAGCGCGCAACCATTCCTGCGAATGCCCAGCCCCTAGTCCACGCTTTATCCACGTAACTTTGACCTTTGCACTGCATCCGCTGCATACTTGTACCTTGCTAACTTACTTAAACCCACGCGAAAACCTTTCTCCAAACTCTTCGCCCCCTCGCTGTCTGGGTAAATTGAGCCACTCCACCGGAACCTCCACTTCAACTGAATTATGGGCCTTTCCCCCCAACTCCTTGCTCTGTTCCCCGCCTTCTCCCTCTGTCCTATGTTTGGAAACATTGCGTGACCGGATGCTGTCCTGTGCATCTGCTACACTCGTGCTTAAATTTGCACACCGTCCTTGTGCAGCCTTCTTTATTGAAAGCCCAACATGCTGCTGAGGGCTGACACCTGCCTCCTCCCCCACCCCATCTGAGGCAGAGCGACCATGAAAGGGGAGGCAAAGCACAGGTAATCCTCTCACTGTATGCAGCATTGGTGCTGGCCATGAAGACGCTATCCATTGTAGCCAGAGATCCATGTCAATTTCTCCCCACACTGCTTGGCTGTCCTCCGCCATTCTTGCCCTAAACTCTTCATCGTATCGCACCCACGCGAAACCCCCAAAACTCATAAACGCCTTCCTTATTACATCCATGTATTTCAATAACGCTACACACCTCTCTGGAAAAGTCTCGCAGTAAACACTCACATATATAATAAAAGCTGACGTCCAACTGTCAATCATGACCGGCACCTTTGGTCTAATGGCCAACTCCCTCTACTCCTCCTTAGACCCTTCTTTCGCTCTCACTTCCTTGTGCAGGAGTTTAAAAACATCCACGAGCTCCCCTGCCCGTATCATTTCATTTGTCGCCCCCATTGTGATGCTGGAAATGCATTGGCGGGACAGGGCCTCCCTGTCCTTGTCCTGTAGTCTTTTTCATTTGTGTTCTGTAATGTTTTCTGCCCAGGTGTCCATGTGGGACTCCTGGCAGTGCAGATCTTCCTGTTTTTGGTTTGGTGTACAGACCCATGGGATACCCTTATGGCACCCATGGATGGGGGTACAACTCTGTGCCCCTAGTGTATGTTTTTGGGCACCTGTGTTTGGCCCACAGAGCAGGGTATGGGCTGGTGGCAGCTCCATGCTGAATTTGACAGGTGCTCTGAGTATCCTCCATTTTGGGATACCCAGGCCCTGCCATTGGAATCAGTTGATTCCTGATAGAAAACAAGATGGCCGCTGTGGCCTCTTGCTTTCTATCGCCTGTTACCCTGTTTTCCCAAAGTCCTCGGAAGCCCTGACTCTGTCCCTTCCCCCGAGCTGTTCTGGTGGGTGGAAGTTCCATATATTGTGTTGTTGTGAAGTCCAGGCCAGACTGGATGGATCCTTCCCAGTGACTGGATGTTGTGGGTACACACTGTGGGTGGGACCTGAGTGAATGGAGTGCGTAAAGAATATGCACTTCTTATTGTGGATGTCTAGTTTCTGGTGTTTGACACAATGACTGAGACAGCCCTGCCCGAAACTGGTATGAATGCAGGGTGGAGTGTTGAATGGCTGGGTACTTATCCCAATACACATAACTTGGTGTGAGTGTCTGGAGAGAAGTGAATGGCCTGAATGCACTATGCACCTGATTGGCTGCCTGCCTGCATGAATGCCGTTCTGACCGATTGGTTGCCTGAGTATGACCCAGCAGAATGAATGGGAGATTAACTAGTATATCTGGGGGCCTCTCACTGCTAGAATTCGTGTTCAGAAGCTGAAGAGAAACTGGAGTTGAAACTGAAGCTTAACCTTGAAGCCCTGCGGGAAGAGAAGTCTTGCTGCTGCTCTACTTCACCAATCTGAAAGCTGCTGTGTCTCCAAGGACTGACCCAGAGAGGACCTAGTTAGGCGCCCTCTTCCCGAGCTACGAGGGACCATCGTGCACTGCTAATCTTTGCCAGCACTCCTTGGTAGACAGACCTACGACAGGCTGCCGACCGGAGACAGGGACTTCCACGGAATCCCAAAGAGAAGCGCCTGGACTGTTGTCCATCACGTCAACGACCGCCGTCGCCGACCGGGGCCACCGTGCTCCCTTTGCCTAAGTAGTATTTGATCCAAGGACTCTCTCACCTGCGCCGTCGACCGCTTTGTCCCGCCGGAGAAAGCCGAGGCCGCTGACGCGCCGAGGAGCATCCGCCGGTGGGTTTCCCACCACCTAAAGACCACAGAGATGCTGACGTCTCAACGCCCTTGCTGGGCCACAGTTCTTCACAATCTCTTTACGTCCTGAACTATCGTCACCGAGGTGCCCCGCACGCCTCTTCTTTGCAGGACGCCAACGCTCCGTCGTCAACGAGCACCGCTAGGAACGAAGCTGCCACTTCACCGTCATTGTTCAACCCTTTTTCCTCAAGAGATCTCGACGATCCGTGGCTCCTGCCTTAAAGGGAGCCACTCAAGAAGGATCCGTTGACGACCCAACGTCGAGCTCTGCTATACCAAGTACATTGGGGTTGTAGAACTATTTTAGAAGGAAATAAGACTTCTAGAACAATATATGGTCTGGGCTTGTGATATATCTTTACTTTACAGGTTGCCCAGGTGGGGGGATCTCCACACAGAACTGTGTCTAGTGGTAGGGGCCAGTAATCTGCCAATTGTTCTAACCAAATGCTTTCCTCTTATGTCTATTGTTGGTTGCTTTTATTAAGTGATCTGTGTGACATTTGACCAGAGTATAGTTGATGCACTTTAATGAGATCTGATAATAATCGTGATACCACTTTAGAACTGTATATATTTACCATTGTAGATTTTCTGAGCACAAAGTGAGTTATTGTGATAGTGTACATAACCTTGAATATTAATTATATAAAGACTGTGTTTTAACTAATACAGTGTGTGGACATTCCTTTGTGGGGGCTTGGGGACTACACTGTACTTAAGAACCAGCCTGCATCACCTCCTGAGAAGCTAGGCCTTGATTGCTTGACCAGTGCTACCCTATAGAGAATCTTGGCTGGGGTCCTCTGTGCCTCTCTGCCATATAGAGAGCAGAAGTACAGACACCCCCTCCGTTCTTTACACCCATCAAAAGCGCTCCTAGCGGCTTTGTAATGCCCATATAAGGCATCCTTTTATCCTTCCCTGTACCTTCCACAGTCCTCTCCCTGGGAACCTCAATTACCCCTTGAGACACGGGCTTCGCCACCTTGTCAGCTTGTACTTACACAGAGGATGCACTTTTCCCCCTCTCTCTCACCAAAGGATCCGTGGTCCGAGACTTCATTTCCCCACCTATCCCCTGTGCCCCAGCTCCCTCCCTACATATCCCCCACCTCATGCCCAATCTGTGCCATGCTGCTGACCACTCCCATTCCTGCTCACCTCTTTCTGCCCCGCCGTCACCTAGCCGTGGTGTCCTGGCCTCCACTCAGACATTCCTCCTCTGTTTTCTCACCGGGCTCCTGCTGCAGGGACAAAAAACATAAGCAGCCTCCCCTAACCAATTTCCACACCGTCCTCTTGCACTTCTGCCCCCACAACCTGACCTTCCCCTTCAAACCTTAAGCCCCTTCTCACCCTTTCCCTCCCTGTAAACCATTTTGCTCTTCATCCTCCCACTGTCCCATATTCTCCTCTTCCTATTCCTCATCACCCATGAAATACCATTGTTGTTGCGAGCGCAAGCTCGGGCCGGGCCGCTCCTCTTCGGGTGAGCCTGGGGCATCTGCCCAGCCGCTCCATTGACGTCTTCTCAGCGGGGCCGTGCCAACCACTACCTGTTCCTCTCTTCTTGGGCGAGGGGTTCTCTCCTCCACCCTTTTCGCCTCCATGCTAGGGGCCATGCTGCGCCCTCTAGTCTGCTCTCTTTAGTGTTCGAGAGGGGCTGTTCTCAAGCCCTCTCCTACCACCTCCTCAGGAACCACGTGGGCCGTACTATGTCCTCCATCTGATGCCCTCCTAGGTGGGGAGGTCGTTCCGCACCTTCCCCTTTCCTCACAAACTGATGGGGACCGAGCCCTCCCCTGACTTCTGAACTCTTTTGCAGGTATTTCCCTCCTCTGCCGCTCCTCACAGTCGCCCCTCTTGGGTCTGAGCTGCCCCTAACCTCGCCCCTAGTCTGCCTCGTGCCCACCTATACCTCACCTCCGCTAGAGGCTTCTCCCGGCCCTTTAGCTCCCGACCCACTACCTGACCATTCACCTATTTCTCCCCCACTCCTGGTCGCTCTCTTAGGTACCTCTCTCCTGCTCCTCCTGGCCCCTCTGTCCCACACCTCCCCCCTTCCTGCCAATGGGCTGCATTCCACTACCGCTGCTAGGGCCACATCTGCTGCTGCCCTGCACTGTGGCCTACCCTCCCCTGCACCCTTCTCCGCCGTAGCCACCAAAACCAACAACATGCACTAATGGAGTGGCCCCCCACAACAAAACTCCCTTCACCCGAGAAGGAAAAACACAGGGATGAGAGATGGCCTGCAACGTTCCCAAAGGATGCTCACCCAACGGTAAGCTGGCTGTGCTTTATCTACAGCACGCTGTATTATCCCTGTTGCAAATGTATATAAACTGTATTTATTGTTATTCTTATTTACTATTATTATTATTTTATTTTTTTATAAACTCACACGCCCCCAAGAAACCGCACTACTTCAGCGCAACGCATCCAAACCCTATGTGTCACCACCGCCAACGCCACGGCCCAATGCAGGGAAGGCTCAGGAGCAGGCGACAAACGCTCATCCTAACGGTTGCTTGCTGCCGAACCTTCCCTGCCCCCTTAAATATCCCCTGTGCCGCTCTATGCGCAGGCCAGCTCGCTGGCCTGTGCAGTGCCCCAAATCACCCTGGGGGAAACGCTTGCACTTTCCCCCCGGGTGCCCCTTTGTCCACCACTCCAATTGTGGGAAGTATTTACAATGGATCCCGAGGGAATCTGATGGCTTTTATCAGGTGAAACAATAGGCGTATTCCATTGGCGCCCATTGGCGTACCAGCAGCATGATGCGTTCATGCTGACGGTCAACCTGACGGATTCAGCAGAGCAGGCGGAGTGCAGAGACTGGTGGACGTGCTAAATCCGCTCATCTCCCCACATCTGCCTGCAAAGTCCAGGAAAAACCAGGGAATCGGGGAAAAGTGGCGGGAAAAGTTTGCCACCATGTCTATGCCAACTTTCCTGATTGTCGGGACGTAAAAATAGGACCTCCACTGAGGAACTATTTGCAATTGCAGCTTTGCTAAGTCTACGAAGGAAAGGTATTTTATAATGGTGATAGTTGTTAAGAAACTACAAACCATCACAAATGAAGAAACGGAACACAGAAAACCGGCATTATCATTTGCAAGCTAAGATCCCATTCTTACAGATGCAAAATTGCATATATAAATCTCTTGAGGGAGAAATGCTAATGGCTGGCAAATGACAGGACCAGAAACGGGTTATGTGCACGTTAAGTGAATAAGAGCGGCGAACCACTCTAGGAAAAATGAAACCGATCTAAAACCGGAGTCGGATCCTCATCATGATGATCATTTCATGTAGATCACGAATAATAAAAAGCATTCATAGAACAATCCACATGAAGATCACAAACATAACAACTATGCCACAAATATACAAAGCGCCGAAATACACATTCTGTAAAGCAAAAAGATTCCCAAAACATTACAATTTCTTTCCTTAGTGGCTTAGAACAAAGTTATGTACACTGGAATCTGACTGAGAGAGCAACTTCTTGGCATGTTTGAAAAAAAAACAATCTGATAGCTCGTTTTTTTCTGTTTTGTCCTCAGTGGTCACAAGGTATTATCAGGCTTGGGCTTGCCTATATACTGGCATGCAGAGCGAACATGCCAGTGTACGACCGGTTTTTTGGCCATAGTGGACCAGTTTCTGCCCAAAGTGGGGCAGTCTGATCAGTTACTTACCTGCCATATGTACTACTTCCAACACATTTAACCAAACACTCCCCCTTGTGTTTAGTATGACTCAGTCTGTCAAGACAGGAACCAATCGCCTTTTGCAACAGTGGGACACTTTTTCATTGGTGCCAAGAGAGTGGTATGCCTTTTCCGCGCCTGCGCATTATCCCTGATTTCTATCTGCGATTGAAGGAATCGGCAGTCTCTCATCAGTTCACATGGAGCCTCCAGCAATGGCGCTGCTACCATCCTGTACACACGCAGCAGCAGGCTCCACAAAAGAGGCAATTACACTCAAGCTATGTTAAATGGGCAGGGCTAGATTAGATAGCGGGGCTAATGACCGGGGTGGGTGGCCACAGCAGCTGCCCCGTGGCCACAGTCCAACTCACGATCACCCCTGCCCCCGAGAATCGAACAAGACTTCAGTGGGTGATAATTTCTTGAGTTTTCCAGAGCATTTTGTGACGGCTTCAATAAACGTGACGGGGTATATTTATAAAATACTAGAAACACTGATGTGTCCTGCCATGTCTCGGCTGAGAAGAACAGCTGTCATGCAATGGCACCGCAACTGTACTGCGCTCACAACTATGATGTCAAGAAGGTACGATTAGCACTTAATAGTGCTGCAGTGACATCGCAATACCCTCTCCATTGTACCTCCCCGCATGAGGGCTCACTTCACGCAGTGTATTGGTTGGGGTAACCTTTTTTACATTGTGTGTACAATTGGTGCGGCTTGAAAATGCATCATTTAGGATTCTCTTGAACATGTAGATACAAAAAATGTTTTAATGTGTTTTCCAGTCAAGTCTATGGCCTTTGATGATGAATGACACAGAGATTATTATTTGCTGTTTTAATGTGGAAGGGAGGCCCCGGGGGGAACGCGAAGCGTTTCCCCCAGGGGTGTTTTTTGGTGCTGCACACGGCCAGCGAGTGGCCGTGGGGGTGCAGAGCGCCGCCCTAGGGGTACTTAAGGGCTCAGGGAAGGTTCGGGAGGCAGGCGACAGTTAGGACTTGGTGATTGTATCAGTCCTGTCGCCCGCTCCCGAGCCTTCCCTGAAGTTAGCTGGGCCTTCGGTTCTGCAGGGTAGAGTAGGTGAGGAGGTTTAGTTAGTAACTGGGGGGCGGTTTAGGTAGTAGGAGTTATTTAATATAAATTTATATAAAAAAATTTAAAAAAAAACAACTTTGTGCCAGCGAATTTCGCCCATTGGGGAGTAGCGTAAATAAGTTACCCCCTCCTCCTTACCTGAGCTGCCGTTGGCGTTCCGTGCACGGTGGGGCGGTGGGATTGTGGGGACGGGTTTTTTCCTTCCCAGCCTTCGGTCTTCTGGGGACCCGGGTCGCTGCGTGGGAGAGGGGATTTTCCTCGTCGGGCCCATCTCTGGTTTCTTCCTCTGCCGCAGTAGGGGAGTGCAGGCCGGGTTGGGCTGCATATTGAGGCGGTTCCGTACGGGAGCTGGGGACACTTCCTTTTCCCTCTTCCCACGGCACCGGTTCCTCGCTGCCCGGATCCTCTTGGTGTTGCGGGGGTGTCGGCGGGGGGGTGGTTAGCAGAGCCCAGGCGGCCCTGTCTTGTTGAGTGTCCCGGTGCAGTGACAGCCTTCTGTCAGAGGGGGCAGGGCAGGCACCTTAAAGGGGCCGCGCTGTTTTGCTGGTGCTGCTGGTAGTGCGGTGCATCTCGTGGGGCCACCAGGGGGCAGGGCGGGCGGTGCTAAGTGAACTTAATTGATTTAAAGGGTTAAAAAAAAAAAAGAATAAGTAAAAGGGAATTAGTGGTGATTGTCAGCAGCAGTAGGGGGGCTCCTGGGTGGTGTGCAGTTATCAGGGGAAGAAGTAGAGTTAGGAGAGGTTTTTTTTTTCTTTGGGAGAGGGGTAATTTTTAGGTGGGGGGGCAAATAATAAAAAAAACATTTTTTGAATAAAAAAGAAAAGGATAATTGTTATTTTGGGGTTATTTAACCCTTTGGGTTATTAGTGTTATAGCGCAATTTCTTCTGGTTTTCCCTCTGCTAGGAGTATTTTTTCCACGGGTAGGTACCGGCTCGGGGGCGTATTTAGCTAGTGAGCGTCAGGGCAAAGTTTAGTGCGCTCTCAGATTAGTAGTGCACGATGGTGGGCCAAGGCCAAGGGATTAGCAAGAAGGGGCTGGTTGATGCTGGGGCTCTGAGGGAGGCCCTGAAAATCATCAGCAGGGCATCGAAGGCCCAGCTGGAGGGGGCGGTGGGGTAGGTCACGGGTGAGGGGGAGATAAGGGGGGGGTAGACCGAAGCGGAGAGCTGCAGCTGATGGGACTCTCGCGGCAGTGGTGGCTTGCACCCCTACGGCGGGGAGGGGGGAGGTTTGGGAATCCAGGGGCAGGAAAATGAGGAGGGAGATAGACAGGAGGGCGGACGGGGGAGAAATGATGTCGGGTGGGCAGCCAGGGAGGGAGGAAGGGAATGATAGCCCTAGGGAAGCTGGGAATGCTCAAGAGGGTGGGGCTCGAGGGAACAACAGTAGGGGCAGGGATGGGGCACAGAAGGGGGTGTTTGGGCAGAGGGGAAGAGGGGGTAAATACCTGCAGAAGAGTGCAGGTGGGAGAAGGAGGGAGAGGTCCCCATCAATTGAGGAGGGTAGAGTGGGGCGCGGAACGGCCCCCCCGGGTAGGAGGAGTGAGGGCGGAGGGTGCTGCGCAGCCCCTGCTGGTCAGGTGGAGGTTGAGGGTTTCAGTACGGCCCCTCCTCGGTCAACGCAAGGAGAGCCTAGAGGGCGCAGCACAGCCCATAGCAATGAGGATTCCAGGGTGGAGGTCGGAACGCCTCGCCCGAGAGAAGAGGACCAGGCAGGGGTTCCCACAACCCCGCCAAGAAGACGTCAAAGGAGTGGCGGGGCGGATGCCCCGGGCTCGCAAGAAGATCATCAACTCATCTCGGGCATGAGCTTGCATCCGCAATGGTATTTAAGGGGTGATGAAGTTGGTTGGGAGGAATATGTGGGGCAATGGGAATTGGAAGATTACAGGGCGGAAAGGGAGAGGGGGGAGGAGAGAAGAAGTTCAAGGTGGGATAGGGAAAGGGAAGTGCAGGGTGGACGGGGTGAAAGGGGTCAAGGGAACTATTGGCTGGGTGAGTGTGCTGACATGTTTTGTCCCCGCAGTAGGAGACCTCTAAGAATGGAGAGGAGGAGCATCGGTGTGGACGCCAGACCGCAGGTGGCAGGTGTGGAAAGAGGTGAGCGGGAAAGGGAATCTTCATCTGCATGGCAGAGAGGGGTTACAAATAGGTGGACAGGGGATGAACGGGCTGGTCTTCAGGGTGTAAGGAAAGAAGTTGGTGTGCAGGCCATTGGAGCCGAGGGGGTTGAAAAGAGCATTTGCTCAGTGGAGGTCCAAACGGACAAAGTGGTGGAGCCATGGGGCTCGAAGTGCAAGTTGGTAAAGATAAGGAGGTGGAAGTGAAAGGAAAGGAGAAAACATTGCCATACATGGGGATAACAAAACCATTGGGGGCGCACTTGATGGCAGCGACCAGGGAGAAGATTCAGGCAGGGGAATTTGTGGATGTCTTCAAATTGCTCCATAGGGAAGTGAGAGCGAAGGAGGGGTCTAAGGAGGAAGAGAGAGAACTGGCTTCACGCCCGAGGGTCCCGGTGACCATTGAGAATTGGACGTCAGCGTTTATCATTTATGCCAGTGTGTATTGCGAAAAATTCCCGGAGCGTTGCGTGGCCCTGCTTAAATATATGGATGTAATAAGGAAGGCTTTCACGAGCTTTGGGGGCTTTGCCTGGGTAAGGTATGATGAGGAATTTAGAGCGAGAATGGCAGAGGACAGTCAGGCGGTCTGGGGGGAGATAGATATGGATCTCTGGCTGCAATGGATGGCCCCAACGAGGCCTGCCCCGACATTACACACAGCAAGTGGGCTGCCTGTGCCTTTCCGGCCCTTTCTTGGTCGCCCCGCCCATGAGGGGGCGGGGGGAGGAGGCAGGGGCCAGTCCTCAGCAGCGTGCTGGGGGTACAATAAGGATAGCTGCGCAAGGACCCTGTGTAGGTTCAAGCACGAGTGTAGCAAGTGTGGTGGAAAACACCCTCTCACGCAGTGTTTCCAACAAGGAGACAGGGGGAGGGGGAGAGGTGCAGGAAAAGGGGTTGGGGGGAAAAGCTTTTACCCCAATTAAAGTGGGTGTGTTGGAAGAATGGTTGCAATTTTATCCGGATAGGGAAGGGGCTAAGATTTTGAGTGAGGGGTTTGGTCAGGGGTTCAGATTAGGTTACCAGGGTCCAAGGGTGCGTCGGTGGGCGGAAAATTTGAAGTCGGCAAGAGAGAATGTTGAGGTGGTAAGACAAAAATTGAGCAAGGAAATAGCGGCAGGAAGGATAGTGGGCCCATTTGATGACGTGCCGGGTGACTTAGTGATATCCCCATTGGGGGTGGTGCCCAAGAAAGCTCCGGGGGAGTTCAGACTGATTCATCATTTGTCATGGCCGGAGGGTATGTCAGTTAATGATTTCATTGCCCCGGAAGAATGTGGGGTTGTGTATGCAAGTGTTGACCAGGCGGTTGAGCTGATAAGGAAGGAAGGGCGAGGGGCCTTCATGGCCAAGTGCAATATCAAGGCGGCTTTTAGGTTATTGCCGGTGCACCCGGAGGATTTTTGGTTGTTGGGTTTGCAGTTTGAGGACCGCTTATACATAGACAAAGCATTGCCAATGGGGTGCGCAATTTCCTGTGCTTTGTTTGAACGGTTCAGCTCTTTTCTACAGTGGGTTTTCTCATTCAGCTCGGGGTGGGAGAGTGTGCTGCACTATCTGGATGATTTTCTGTTCATTAGCGGGGCAAAAAGAGAGGAGGATTGCAGAGAAATGCTAAAGTTGTTTCAGGAATTGATGGAGGAGCTGGGCGTACCATTAGCCGAAGACAAAACAGAAGGGCCGGCAGTGGTGTTAACATTTCTAGGAATTGAACTGGATTCAGTGGCCATGACCTCACGCTTGCCGCACGACAAGGTGAGCAAATTGGTGGTACTGTTGGAGAAAGCGGTGGGGGCCAAGAAAATGATGCTTGTGGAGATGCAGAGATTGGTTGGGCATCTGAATTTTGCATGTAAGGTGGTGGCCCCAGGGCAGACGTTTTGCAGGAACATGGCAAGGGCCATGGCGGGAGCAAAGTGCCCACATCATCGGATAAGAGTATCGGGGGCAGTGAGGGAGGATTGCAGAATTTGGCTGCGCTTCTTGGAGAGTTTCAATGGAGTGTCAATGTGGTTGCAGGGAGACCCGGTGACATGGGAAGTTCAGATACTCTCGGATGCAGCGGGGGCTGGTGGTTTTGGAGTGTTTTGGGGGGGGAAATGGTGTGCGGAAAAGTGGCCAGAGAGGTGGTTGAAGGAAGGGAGGAGTATAGCATTTCTTGAATTTTTTCCATTACTAGTAGCATTGGAGTTGTGGGGGAAGGAGTTGCAAAACAAGAAGGTGAACTTCAATGTCGACAACGAATGCGTGGTCCATGTGGTGAACAGACAGTCAGCTAGGGATCAGAGGGTGGCAAGGCTGATGAGAGAATTTGTCCTGCGTTGCATGGAATGGAATGTGGTCTTTAAGGCAACACATGTGCCAGGGAAGGATAATGGCATCACTGATGCATTATCTCGTTTTCAATGGCAGAGATTCCGTGGATTGGCTCCAGATGCAGATCAGGAGGGGCAGCAGATTCCGGAGGAGCTGTGGAAGATAGGAAGCTGAGAGCGCTTGCTCTGGTGGAGGGTTCATTGGCCGCGGCATTTAAGAAGTCATACAGGAGGGCCTGGGAGGATTTTATTAGAGGAGGAGCTTGTAATTGGAAGGGTAGATGGGATGCGGAAGAGCGGAGGAGGGATAATGTCACGAATTTCCTTCTGAGGTGCATGGACAGGGGCTGGTCAAGGGCAACGATAGCAGGAAAGCTAGCAGGGATTGCCTTTTACGGGAAATGGTTTTGGGGTTTTCAACCAAGTGGGGGGGAGATGGCGAGTAGGATGTTGGAAGGATGGGCAAGGGAGAGTAAGAGGGACAAGGATAAGAGGAGGCCGATATCGGCGGAATTGCTGCAGAGGTTGATTGAGGTGGTGGGGGGAGTTTGCTGGTCGGTATGGGAAGGGGAACTGTTTGCGGCTTGTTTTACATGGTTATTTTTTGGGGCCTTCAGGGTTTCTGAGTTGGTCGGGGGAAAAGGGAGGGTAGGGGGACTGCAATGGGAAGATGTTCAAATTACAGAAGAAGGTTTAGACATCAAGATTAAAAGGTCCAAGACGGATCAGAAGGGAAGGGGCTCTTGGGTTCTGCTGGGTCGAGGGAGCGAGGTTTTATGCCCAGTTCAGGCAGGCAAGGTGTGGAAGGAGCGCTGTGGGGGTAAGTCAGGCCTGGTTTTTCAGCATGCGGATGGATCGCCGGTTACAACGGCACAGGTGCTAGGGTATTGCGGAAGGCGCTGGTCACGGTGGGAGAAAAGGCTGAAGAGTTCGGGACTCATTCTTTTAGGATGGGCGCAGCATCTGAGGGTACCAGACTGGGTTTTTCGGAAGACAAAGTGAAAAGATTGGGGTGTTGGAGGTCGGGGAAATACAAGGGTTACGTCAGGGATTTTGGGAAAAGTGATTGTTGAAGAAAGGTGGAGGAGGACTTTGTGGGCAAGATGTTGTTGTTGTATTAATTTGACTTGTCAGTAATTTTGTAATTTCTGTTTCAGATGCTGCGCAAAAGAAGGGGGAGTTGGCGCAAGTTTGGATTGTTGGCCATTCAATTGTGAAGTGGGCAGGGAAAGAGGCGGAGAAAAGGGTGTTTGGAAGGCAGTTGGGGTGCAGTTACAAGGAAGTGGTGGTGAGATGGCACGGTTTGGGGGGCCTGCGGTGGGATCAGCTGCTGCCCATATTGGCAGGGATGAGGGAACGCTATGGAGTTCCAAGGGTGGTGATGCTGCATGCTGGGGAGAATGACCTGGTGAGAGATACGGGGGTGGCTCTGCTAAAGAAAATGAAGAGGGACTTAGTGTGGATTAGGGATATGTGGCCTCAAGCGGTGGTGGTGTGGACTAAGTTGTTGCCGCGAAGAGTGTGGAGGGGAGCAAGAAGTGAGGGAGCAATAGAGCGGGCCAGGAAGGGGATAAACAGGGAAATGGAAAAATGTTGTGCCTCAGTGGCGGTGAGGGTCATGGACCATAAGGAAATAACATATGAGGGTTTTCTTATCTTTAGAGAGGATGGGGTACACTTGTCCGTGTATGGGAATAATCACTACCTGGCGGACTTGGGTTCTTGGCTGGGAGACTGGGTAAAAAGTTTGAGGTAGAAAAGTTGGGGGGGGTTGGGGCAGAAAGAACTCCTCGGGGGAGGGTTTTTCTGGTGCCGGGGGCATGGCCCCTTTTGATGTGGGGGGAGGGAAGCACAATGGGGGAATGACACGGGAAAGGAGGGGGTGGCGCTGTTTGCACAAGCAGGTCACCCCGGGGGAACAGGTATTGAGCCTGGAGGGGCATGGCCCCTGTCGGCCTGGAAAAGGGGCAAGGAGACGGTAGGATCCAAGGGATCATTAGGGAGGAAATTGGTTATTTAATTATTTAATTGTTGGGGGAAAATGAAAATGAAAATGTTTAAGTTATTTAATTGATTGTTCAAATATCTCTTTAGCTTGTTAGGCCATGGAGCCAGTTAAGCGTTTTGATTGTAAGCTTTGGCCTGTCACATTAAAGCGACCTTTTCCACTTTTAAATGAGTCTGGGTTTTTGTGCAGTAAGCCTAAAGAGAGGCGGGTGGGAGTATCTCACACAGCTATGTGTTTCTATAAAAATGTAAGAAGCCAGAGGAAATCCCGACTTACAAGTAAAACACACTGTTCTTCAAGTCCCTCGGAGTGCTGCTGGCGGCACTTACTTGTGACGGCCGCCAGGAGGTGGCAGACCCAGTTGTGGTGAGAATCTGCATTCACTTTCAATGCCGCGGCCATTTTGGAAGTTTTAGGGTAATAGAACAGGCACTCAAAGGGCTTTGGGCTTTGGGCTTTGGCCAAGTGAGGCCTGAGCGATACAGGCCAGGTAAGGACTGGGCACGATCTGGCTGAGGACTAATGGTTCGGGCTGGTTGAGGATTAATTGGCAATGGTGCACAGGCCCGACAGGGACCTACAGGGGACTCTGAACATTAAGTGGTGTGCCTCTGCACCATGGGCCTCTTGTGTGCAGTTCCGGCATTGGTGAACTGGGCCCGCGGTTGCCCAGGGTACCAAACTAATATAATTTACAAAGGGTTCCATAGCTTCTGCCTTGCCCATGGATGTCATTTGGGGGCCACACAGGGTCATAGCTCCGTCCTCTGGTGACTCCGCTTTGACCCCTGCCACTACCTCTACGACTCCTGCTGAAGGGGTGCAGAGGCAGGGCTCCTGTGCCCAAGTGCAGAAATCAGGAAGCGCGTTATGCTTCCTGATTTCTGTTCTTGTGTGCGGGAGCCAGGTGGACCTCAGAAGCAGCATCTGGACCGGCGCTGAGTCGGAGGTAAGTGGAAGGAAAATGTAATTTTGTATGTTTATGATGTATGTATGTATGCATGTGTGAATGAGCGAGTATGTGCATTGTATATGCTGTGTAAATGCAGTTTGAATGCGTGAATATGTGTTTGAATAGATGAGTAAATGCTGTTTGAATGTGTGTTCGAATAAGCGAGTATTTGCTGTGTAAATGCTGTTTGAATGTGTGAATATGTGTTTGAATAAGTGAGTAAATACTGTTTGAATGTGTAAGTGCGTGTTTGAATGAGCAAATGTTTTTTATAGTGTTTTATTGACTAATTAAAACCTTTAAAACCTTAAACTATCTCACATATATAAAATTTCATAAAATACAAGTTAAAGACACTTAAGGTTGCATGCTAATATTACAAGTACAGAATAAAGAAGACACATTGCAGTTAAAATTCACTTATTCATATATTTTCTTAAGAATTTCTTGCCATATATAAAACAATGTAAAATTCATGACTATATTTTCTCCAGAGAATAAATAAGCCCAATACCAGTCAATATGAGGGAAATCTAAATCATACATTAATTCCTCATATCCTTATTAATATAAAATCGTTAAGGCAATAAAATCAGTTAAAAGATGTCAAGGAGTCTCAATATCCCCCTTATACAGCCTACAATGACAGTCCTTTAAAGGGATGTCGTACCAGGCTCCAATCTTTGACAAATAAGGCAATTGATTCAACCTGAGACACATTATAAATCTTCTCACTATAGCATTTTGCAAGTTTTTTATATAAGTACACGAGGTATCCACTCAAAACCATTGCATAACATACTCCAGATAGCTGGATTTAGATGACAATTTGGCACTGCGAACATTTCTATCCCAAATTGCAGCTTTTTGTTTAATTTCCTTAAACCTAAGGGCCAAATTGTCAGCAGGAATACACAAGCCTCCTATCTCATTAAGAAACAGATATCTTGTAAAACCATGGTTTTAAAACTTGTAAAGCTCTGTTAAAACCTTCTTGGTCTAAAAATTTTGAATAAATAGATTTCGAGTTATTCTGATCCATTAAAAATTTAACATAAAAAGAACAAGCGGATACAGTTTTTTGTGTGATAAGAGAAATAAGACCTAGTTCGTTACAAATACTTCCACAGGTACAGACTGAGATAACCCCAAAGACGTCTTCCATATCTTACCCTCTAAAACTCCCAGCCAAGTGGTTTCTTTTGCAGTATAGACCTCGAGACCATACAAGATGCCCGGGACAATGCAAGCTTTATTTAATTGTATCAGTCCCTCTATAGATGGACCACCTGATTTCTGTATGAATGATCTAATAGCCTTGAATTTAATATTAGCTTTATTCATTATTTTCCTGGAGAAGATACCCTATCCATATTATTTGAGCACCAAGATAAAGGTATTAGGTCATCTCTTCCAATGAGGTTTTTTGAATGACCCAATTATATTTTTTAATGCATCTTCTGTTTGCCTTAATCGACATCCTTTTTGTTTTGGTCAGGTATATGACTAGACCAAGATTAAAGGAATACTGCTCCAAGGCCGTAGGCTATGCTGAAGACCGATTGCGTTTTTTTCAAGGATTGCAATGTCATCAGCATATGACAGCCAGGCGATCGGATGTTGTGAAATTTGTGGCGTGTGAGTGCTACAGTTCTTCAAAGTTAGCTCCAAGTCAGCTATATAGACAGAGAACAAGACCGGCGCCAAAGTTAAGCCCTGCTTTAGTCCATAGTTTACCTGGAGAGGTTTGCTTAAAGAGCCATCCTGATTGATTCTAATTTGGACACTATTGTCAGTATAGAAGGCTTTATCAAAATATAAGAGTTGGGGATGTAACTCCCACTCCTCCATATTTTTCCATAAAATGTGACATAAAATGTGACAATTTACCATATCGAAAGCTTTCCAAAAGTCAATAAATCAAATATATAAGACATTAGTCCTAAACTTCAATGTGGGCCAATTAAAACACAAGTCTACAGGTTAGATAGTGTACTGTAACCCTTTCTAAAACCACATTGCTGATTACTATAAATCCTCTTTGCATTCATCCACTCATTGATGTGTCTCAAAAGTAGTTCACAAAAAATGTTTGCACTTGAGTCGATCATAGCCAATATGCGATTGTTAGCAGGAGAATCTCTTGGACCTTTTTTGTAAATACGTATAACTAACAATCTATTCCAGTAACACTGTCAGAAGCATTATTGTGAGGTCTGTTGCTTAAAGCAATCTTTTTTCTGAGCATTCTCAATCTTATTAGTGAAACCATGTATAATCCGATAATAATCCTCTACATTATAAAAAATGAGTATGTTTCCTTTATTCAATGGTTCCAATAGGGTTCGATTCCTTTAGTTTGAATTACCATCTATCTTCTTTATTCTGTTACCCCCTATTATTCTATGTGTGTGATTCCCAGATCAGATTTCCCATTACCTGGCAGATTGTAAACATTTATCAGTAATTACATTGTTTTTTCACCCGCAGGCAACCTTTCAACAGTAATAGCCAAAACATGCTCCGATTGGAAAGTAGGTAGAAATTATTTGGTCTTTAGATAGTTAGCAACTGCAAAAATTAACCCGCCGAAAGGTCGACCACTCATGTGTGTCAGTGCTTTCCTTTGAAAAACAGCACATCCATCTATGAATAGATTCTGCATTAACCACTATCCTGTAATAACTTTATATCTGATGATAACAAATAATACAGCCCCAGTGGATAATCTGAAAAAGATCGGAAGCCCCTCCTATCCATGATCGAATGATGACCCGAGTAGCTGCAACATACTTTTGGTCATTCAACCCCAACAGAATCTGGATTTCCCAAATGGAGCAGCTTACAATTGTCAAGCACATTAGTCTTAGGTTGTATCAAGGAACAAACCTTAGTCACATTTCTTTAATGGCATCCTCACACAATTGTCCACCAGTTCCCACAATCTCAATTTTCTTTTTGTACTTATCTTTTAGTTTTGCCTCTTTCACAAATTCATATCGCATATTTAAAAAGCTAGTAGCTTGGGTCATGATGAGTTCTGTGACTATCGGCGATATAAGGTTAATAATCAACCAATTTGAATCCCATGATGTTCGAGGGACCTTAACAAGTTTCAAATCGTGGGTTGTAATCATTTTTAAATTCGAGATTTGATTAATCAATTCAAGTACATTAGGCTGATTCAAGAAAGGGCTAGCGTTAGTGGCGTGGAGATCTACAATTCTATTTTACCCAACTTATCGTTAATAGCTTTCAGAGACAAACGTTCTAGATTTAACCTATTACCCTTACCTTGGGCAAGTACCTTAGTTGTTGTAATTTGTTAAATTGCAAAGCCCATAGATTTGTTCTCACTGCTTCGAACATCCACAACACCAGAATGGCAAGCTTCTTTTTGGTCAAGACCAATATCTTTGATTGATGCAAAGAAATTAACTCTAGCCAGATCACATTAAGGTGATATCTCCTTGGAAAGGGAACTATTGTTTTCTATGCGCAAATCGTGAATATATGCCTGAGGTCTTCTATCCTTCGCTTTTTGTATCATATTGCGGACAATTTCAAATCATTTAACTGTTTGATGACATATCATATTTTTTGGAAATGAAGACCCAATGCTTGGGTCGCTACCTTAGATGGAGTGTTGTTCCTATTACCTTATGTTGAATTATTAACTACCAGATGATTATACTTTTGAGATATGTTTTTTCCTCCAGTGTTTGCCTGCGCCTTATTAATTGAGGTGGAGGATTGAGAATCTTGGATTACAATTATAGGTATTTTCAGAGCTACTACATTATCCAAAACCTTGTTATTGGTATGTTCCTGACCAGGGGAATCTTGCAAAGAGGAAATCATATCAACCAGTCCTGTTAACTCTTCTTTTGTACGTTTTTGGTCCTAGTAATACATTCTGGTTCAACTCGTGGACCGTCCGTACACTATGGGTCCAATGAAGAAAAACTCGAATGATGTCTTATTTATTCATTTTTGCATTCATACAACACACAGAAGTCCTCAGGCATCAGGGCGCTACAATCCAGTTACATGGAGCCCATAAGCAGGGAAAAGGCCTTAGATTGAGATTGAACATTAGTACATATGGATAGATAGGGTACATAAAGCATAAGTAAGCATACAGGTATAAACATGAGAATGTAATAATTGTGTATTGGTCTTGGTGATGATGTATAGGCTATCGCAGTTAATGCTGGTGATTTAGCTAAATCCATCAACAAATTGAGAGGGTGGTCTGTGATCAAAGTGTCTTGATCTTCAAGAGGGGTAGTGATTGTATCTCCATTTGACTTTGCTTACAAGCTCAAGCATAAGTCTAAAAGAAAATTATTGTCAATCGGGCTGACGAAAGATAAATTATAACCAGAGATTACTTTGTGTATGGTTGCACTACTGTTTTTCTTTTAATTAATTCGGTATTTTGACTTTTTCCTTTGTATTTATTTGTTTCAAATTGAACATTTTAATAAAAAGATTTACAAAAAAAGAAGAATCTGACTCCACAGTGGTGGTCTTTGTAGTAGGTTTAAGAAAGGCTGTTATTTAGCTTCATTCACCCTCTTCAATACCATTCATATCACAAATGGAACTTGTGATGCCGACCACAGTAGGTTTCTTATAAATATTGTTTTTGTTTATTAAATTACGACTTGCAGTTAACACGCGAGAACAAGCAGAACGATCCTTGCCTTGCAACGTATAGTTGCGTCTCACCGCTGGCATTTCAGGAGATTGTTTTAAGGTATCAATACCACCTGGAGCCCCAAATAAACCACAAAAAGCCATTTGCATCTCAGCTTCACATGCCCAAATAAATACGATTTTCTTCACGCACCCAGACAGTTACTTATGTGCACTCTGTTCCAAAGCAGGGCTGTCAGAAGATGTGGTGAGGCCCGGGGCAAAACATTTGGTGAGGCCCCCTTACAATTTTTTGCACTCGGCCAGCGGCGGCATATCCGCACACAGGAGACTTGAGAAATCTACCCTTGAGTTTGTGTGCAGGATCCCAAATATGGTTTATTACTACTTTCTCTACTGAAGAAAGGTTCATGCCAGACTAACTTTTTTATTATATGAATAAATATATATAAGATGGCTTGAGCTCTCCACTGCGCCACCTCCAATTCTCTGAGGGTCAATCACTTTTCCAAGCAAAGAGTTGAGGGCAGATCTCTTTCTTCGGCTGGGGCCTCCCTCTGGAAACAGCTCCCTGCCTCGCTGAAACTTGAGGAGAACCATCTCAAGACTTGTCTCTTTGCTTCTGCCTTCCCTCTTCCTCTCCGTTGCTGATCACCTGCCTGATCCATGCACTGGTCACCTGGTCAAGCTCTGAATTCGGGCCCAGGTCCCTGCCTGTCCTGTTGCAATCCCGCACTGCCTCTTGGCTCCCCTGCACTTGTGGTCTGTATCTGTAACCCCTACAGTCCCTGCTATTGCTCTTATTCTCCATCAGTTATGAGTACTCACACTTGCCACCAGTTGGCTGCACTCTTGTTTCTCCTTTGTTCCTGCACTTCTGCATCCTACCCCACCCTCGGCACTTCTTCCCTCCCCCATTCCATGCTCTTGCACGATCTGAATGACACAAGGCCTAGTAAGATCTGTGTTTTGTCCTACTCTTTTGTTTCTCCCTCCTTGCCTTGTCGCGCCTAGAAACACTTGCGTACAGGCACGTTATAAATGCCATATCATATCATTAAGGAGCACATCATACACAGTGACAAATGATGTACAGTGGAGGCCGGTACATTTCTGAACTTAAGAGGCTTAAATGTTTGTTTCAATTAGTCAAGATCAACAGAGCACAGTGAGGGAGCCCAAACCAAAACAAGGGTGGCTTGGGGGGGGGGGGGGGGGGGGTTCTCACTCCCAAGAAAATGTTTGAAACATTGGGTTAAAAGTATGCATTTTACAGCACTTTCTTTGCAAAATTGGGTAGAAATCCACGCAGTTTGCAATTGGTTTTGTATGGAAGCACATGGAAATTCCCAATAGTTGCAAATCACAAATTGTGCATAGGAACATTTTCCAATACATTTCATGCCGCCTTTCCACGCGAGATATGCTAGTATAAACATATATTCATGCTGGCTGTTCTAATTATGTTGATGCAGGCTGCATCAATATTTGCCATTATTACCATATACGGATTCCCAACCAGTAAAAATGCCATGCCACAGAAAGTATATCCAGGCTGACTGTGTACCATAAGTGTTATTACTGGCTAGATTGGCCTACATTCAAAGTGGGCCAATTTAGCCAGGTAGTATGTTTGCTTTAACCTTGATGCATAGTCCTGTGCATCAAGGGTAAAGCAAAAAGAGCACTGGCAATGGTAACAGTTTGGGCATTCGTGTAGGCATGGGAAAGGCACTTCTGTATTGGTATTAGCTGGCCATTGATAGTGCCAGTGCAAAATGGTTTGAGTACCTGAGCAGCTAATAGCAGTGCCTCGTAAATGCCTAATACTTATACACAAGCCAAAACTGTTGGCATTGCCAATGCTTATTTTTAAAAGAATTTCAGCGAAAGACATGCAGGGTGTTTTTAAATTGAGTGGCTAAAGGCAGACCTGATTAAGACATTTTTATTACACCAGTTACGTGTTTACAACTCCAATGAAGTCAGGAACTCTCAGATGACTCCTTTGAGGAACACTTGCAGGCACATTGAGGGCTAGGTTTGATGGCAAGGCATGTTTAAAACTAGCTCAGTGTTCCAGTGAGGAGGTGTTTTGGGTGGGGAGGGCAGGAACTGGGTGAGAATTGCCATAGGCATTAGCATGGCCATGAGAAGTCACTTCACTGTTAGCACCTGCATTCCTATCCATACATTTTTAGGTAATTGAAATCGTGATGTGGGGTTAGCACTTGCATGCTAGGGGAGTGATTAGAAGGGAAGTGGTGACATGAGACATCTCATTCTCACAGCAGTCCTTAAGTGTGATGTTTCAGAAATGAAGGCAAGAGGTATCTGCTTGTAACATTGAAGCTTCACCAGAATAGTCTCATTTGAAAAGTGGAAAGATTTTAGGTGCCCCCACACAAGGAAGTTTGCCCCTTCCTCACAGCTACTGACTTTAGCACATCTCCCAACATTTGAAGTATTAGTCCCCTTTGCCCCCTGACATTTTAGCCTAGGTGCACCTCTGATGCCATGAACCCACCCCTTAATGAAGTGGCCCCCAGGGCGGCTACATTTAGGGGTGGTGCTGAACACACACTCACAAAAAACACTTTCACCCATGCATTCAACCACCAGTTACACAACTCCATACATGCATGTATACATAAAACCAAACACAGCATTGACACACACCTCAACATGCATGCATGCATTCATACATACACATATACATACTAATTTAATTTAAGTACACATATACACTTTTAATTTAAAATAGAAAACAGTAACCTTACCTCCATGCACCCTTAAAAAGCATCCATGCAGCCGACACGTAGACATGCTGCCTGACAAGAGAGAACTCCTCTCCCATCAGTCAGCGTGGTCTCGCTGAGCAACGTGAACACACTGATTGACAAGCGAGGAGTCCTCTCTAATCAACATGAACACACTGAGTGACAGGAGAACTCCTCTCCTGTCAGTCAGCGTGGCCATGCTGATCAACGTGAACATACTGACTGACAAGAGAGAACTCCTCTCCAATCAGTCAGCATGATCATGCTAACATGAACACACTGACTGACAGGAGAGGAGTCCTCTCCCATCAGTCAGTGTGGTCACACTGACAACATGAACACACTGACCTACAAGAGAGAACTCCTCTCCCATCAGTCCGCGTGGTCACACTGACAACATGAACACACTGACTGACAAGAGAGAACTCCTCTCCTGTCAGTCAGCGTGGTCATGTTGAGCAACGTGAACACACTGACTGACAAGAGAGAACTCCTCTCCAATCCGTCAGCGTGGTCATGCTGAGCAACGTGAACACACTGACTGACAAGAGAGAACTCCTCTCCCATCAATCAGCGTGGTCACACTGACAACATGAACACACTGACTGACAGGAGAGGTTTCCTCTCCTGTCAGTCAGCGTGGTTATGCTGAGCAACGTGAACAGACTGACTGACAAGAGAGAACTCCTCTCCCATCAGTCAGAGTGGTCACACTGATAACATGAACACACTGACTGACAAGAGAGAACTCCTCTCCTGTCAGTCAGCATGGTCACACTGATAACATGAACACACTGACTGACGATAGAGAACTCCTAACTCATCAGTCAGTGTGGTCACACTGACACATGAACACACTGACTGACAAGAGAGAACTCCTCTCCTGTCAGTCAGCATGATCACGCTGACATGACCACACTGACTGACAGGAGAGGAGTCCTCTCCCATCAGTCAGTGTGGTCACACTGACAACATGAACACACTGACTGACAAGAGAGAATTCCTCTCCCATCAGTCAGCATGATCACGCTGACATGATCACACTGACTGACGGGAGAGGAGTCCTCTCCCATCAGTCAGTGTGGTCACACTGACAACATGAACACACTGACTGACAAGAGAGAACTCCTCTCTCATCAGTCAGCGTGGTCACACTGACAACCTGAACACACTGACTGACCAGAGAGAACTCCTCTCCTGTCAGTCAGTGTGGTCACGCTGAGCAACGTGAACACACTGACTGACAGGAGAGGAGTCCTCTCTTGTCATTCAGCATGTCCACGTTTTCAGCTGAATGACGGGAGGCAGCAGAGCTCACTTCTGAGCCCTGCTGTCTCCCATTATTTTGCTGTTTGTTGCGGAGCCAAACGGCTTCACAAGAAACAGCAAAATCATTGCAGGGGCAGCACAGTCCCCCGTGTGAATAAAGGACACGGGAAACTGTGCTGCCTTCCACTTAGGAGGGGGCCGCGAGGCCCCCAGCAAGCGCGAGGCCCGGGGCAGTTTGCCCCCCCTGAACCCCCCTCGTGACGGCCCTGTTTCAAAGGCACATGGCCGATTGCTAGCTCCGCACCACTCTCGATGGCCATGCGTTTAAGCGAGCGCTGCCAGCTTTCCTCCTTTGAAAACTGAGGCTTAGGTGCTGTGTAAATGTTGTTTGAATGCATGATTGTGTGTTTGAATGAACGAGTATGTTCTGTGTAAATGCTGTTTGAATGATTTAATATGTGCTTGAATAAATGAGTAAATGCTATTTGAATGTGTGAATGAGTTTTTGAATGAGCAAATAAATGCTGTTTGAATGCATGAATATGTGTTTGAATGAGCGAGTATGTGATTTGTGAATGCCGTTTGAATGTGTGAACATGTGTTTCAATAAGTGTGTAAATGCTGTTTGAATGCGTGAATACGTGTTTCAATGAGCAAATAAATGCCGTTTGAATGCGTGAAAGTGTGTTTGTATGAGTGAGTTTGCGCTGTGTAAATGCTGTTTGAATGCGTGAATGTGTGTTTGAATAAGTGAGTAAATGTTGTGTGAAGGCTGTTTGAATGCATGAATATGTGTTTAAATAAGTGAGTAAATGCTGGATGAATGTTGTTTGAATGTGTGAATGTGTGTTTGAATGAGCAAATAAATGCTGTGCTAATGCTGTTTGAATGTGTGATTGTGTGCTTGAGTGAGCATGTAAATGCTGTGTGAATGATGTTTGAGATTAATGCAGTGTGAATGCTGCATGAATGTGTATTTGAATGTGTGAATTAATGTTGCGAGCTTGAATGTCATGCCCAGTAAGAAATAGATAGACTGATTGCATCAAAATTCCAGTCTAGCCACGTAATAACACTCATTATGCTTGTTTTATAATGCTTTTGAAGCAAGCATTAAAAGTGGTATTACGTGGTTCGACTGGCATTTTTTACTGGCCCTCTATGATACTGTAGCATAGAGGCCCAGTAAAACTTGTAATTCCACAGTAAGAAATGGATAGACTTAGTACACCAAAATGCCACTCTAGCCACGCAACAACACTTATCATGCTTGCTTTAAAAGCACGATAAAGCAAGCATGAACAATCTTATTATGTGGCTACATTGGCATTTTGTTGCAATTAGTCTTGCCATTTCGTATTGTGGCACGGCATTTTTCACTGGGCATCTATGATAAAACAGGCATAATAAGCTATTTTTACATGACTGGACTAGCATTTTGGTGCAGCTAGTCTAGCTATAATAGCTTACTATGGCATGGCATGTTTTACTGATCATCTATGATGAAGCAAACATGACAAGTCTTATTATGTGTCTGAACTGGCCTGCATTGGAGCAGCCAGTTGAAAAAGGTTTTCTTATTGTGGCATCGCAAAGATAACGGGAGTATGTTCTTATGTGCGGGTATTGGCATATATTGGCACATCCAGTCTAGACATGTTTTCTTATGTTATCATTACAGGCATTATGTGCAACATGAGAATGTTCTTATATGAGAATACTGTCGTATATAGATGCAGTCAGCATGAAAATGTATGGACACAGGCAGTGTAAAAATATTTTTTATACTGGGATATATTGGTGGGAAAAGCATCATAAAAATGCATTGGGAAATGCTCCTGTACACTTTTGGTGACTTTCATCTATTGGATTATTTAATGAATTACCGTACAAAACTGATTCCAAACTATCTAGCTTTTTGAACATTTTTTCACAGACAGTGTGCTGTATAATGGACCATTTTAACGTATTATTAAAAACATTTTCTTGGGGGGATAACTCCCTCGGACTATCCTTGGTTGTTCAGGCTCCCTTGCTATGCTTGGATGCTTGGACACTTGCACATTTGTGGCAAATATGTATGCCCCGCCAATTAAAACATTCACCAGCTGCCACTGGCAGTGTGAAAACAGACATAAAGTGAGTTCTTAGAACTCACTTTATTTTTTGGAAATCAGACCGTGAAGTTTGGCTTTAATGTGCCATGTTTGCAAAGGCAAGACTAAAGAGTAGTATTTGTCTGTATAAGCCAGACAGAGTGGATGCTCCAGATAAAGAGCTACTTATTTAGAGTCAACTTGTTTGTTTTATTTGTCTGAAGCCTGTCATTTTGTACAAAAATACTCCACACTTTAAAGTTAGTATGGCCTAGATTTTCCCATATCCAAGTAAAATAGTTAGTATTATATCATATTTACATGTATAGCTCTTCAAGTCTGACTTCTGATACCTCCTGCTTTTGAGCACTGAACAAATAGGTGTTATTAGTACAAAATGTAATAGTACTTAGAATATCATCCTTAAAAGGATGAAGTACCAATTCAGCCCAGCTGAAATATGACCCTGGAAAGTGCAGGCTAGCACTTGTCAGAAATTAGCTTTTAACTCACTGAGCTATCCTATTGCGACACATAATGCTCCCGTCCTTTTAAAAAGAAAATATAGCACTACTCTTATTAGGTTTACTAGTGGGCCATGACATCATTATAGTGCTTAGAAGCAGTATGAATATAAATGTTATGATAATAAGACACATAACCACCAGAGCCAATGCATTGCCAAATGCTGTGGTATTCTCATTTAAGAAAGAAATAGCTGGTAAGATAGCTCAAGAAGTTAAGTGCTCAATGCTGGCAGTTATTTGTGTTCCGCAGGTGACAGATGTGAATCGTAGCAAGTTCTACTCAACCGTATATGCCACTCACAATATAGCTCAGGAATGTATGGTCAATGGCATTTATGGTTAGCGCCGTATAAGAGTACATCACTGTGGGGCCAGCCTCTTGGTCCTCCTGATGATGAACCATGTACAGAATGAAACATGTTCTGGTGCCATGGGTTCCCTTTCATTTGATTTGTTATGAACTTTTGGATTAAAATTTGATTCATAGATATTGCCTTTATAAACTTGACATTATGATAGTCTTTCTGAGGTGAAAAGAAGAAATAAAGGGTCCTGTAACGGTTTATTGAGAGGCCACCCTCAACACGGGGAGTTCCTTCCCTCCCCAGTCAAGGTGTCACACAACAAACTGTTTAATCTCAGTTCTTTGTTCAACCCTATTTCCGATTCATCTCATGCCCCTTGGACTCCCCCGCTCCGCCTTGAGCTACCAAAGAGCCAAGAACCAGGCCGGTGTACAGGAAATATAATTGTATTTATTTGAATAATAAATAAGGGAGATCACACTAAACTACACACGCCACATTCTTTGTGGCTCACAATTAAACTTCTTGTTACATAAATAAATCACACAAATTGGTTGGGAAAAACACAAACCACAATACTTTACTTTCTACAGATTTTACTTCAAGAAATAATCAGCACTGGTTAATGAACAAAATCAATTTACATATGCAATGCTGTGCAATTTTGATGTTCCTGCACGCTTAAACTGTTAGCAGTTTGGTTTACAGATTTGTACAAATGCAAATGGCAATTATTATTTCACCCACAATTTTGCTTTAAAATAAACACAAGCTGATTTAGCAATTTGTTTTTCAGACCGCCCTACTTTGTTCTGGGTTCGAGAAGTTGGGCAAAAAAATTGGGATGATTTAGGAATTTGGGATTTCAGATCCTCCCCACCACTTAAAGACCTGTGTTGGGGAAGTTGGCAGTTTAGGTATTTTTTTTTAGTTTTAATTTAGGAACAAAGACACCCTTCATCCTTAAAGAAGTTGGGGTTAACAGGGAAAATATGATTACCCAATTACATTACAGTCGATAGCTTTCAGCGCATAGTGGTAATGAGCTTTGTTAATTTAGAATTTTAACAAAAATCACCTTGTGGTGTTTTGTCAAGGGGAATTCGTGAAATTAACATTTTTCGTTAAATAGGCTAAGGATCTACACAGTGTCACCCCTTCCAACCCGCACACTATAAAGGGAAAGGATTTAAGGCCAGCAGATTCCACAACCTTTTGGTTTTAAAGGACTCAATTCTACTTACATTGAAAACCTCTGTTTAAAGTTCAGGAAAGCCAGCTGCATTTCAGGACCCTCTTGGAGGACAGGGCAGGGTCTGGTCACACCACTCTCAAGGATGGATCCCCAGCTCTTCACCATAGGGCCCAGTCAGCTTTTAGGACTCGCCAGCAATAGACAGCTCCACCCAGATGCAATTTAAGCAAATCTTTTGTTGTTCCCTGGCGGCTGTCAGATGGTAATGTTTAGCAGCTCTCCCCTCTCTCATAGTGCATCCATTGTATATACCAGTGATGACACTATCAAGATTTCACTATTGGGCTGTGCCCTGCAAGAACTTTCATAACCAGGATTGGACAGTTACCCTTCTCTCTCACCCCAAGTCCAGCCTCTCTCTAATGATTGGTTTATGAGTCTAGAGCAGAAATTCGGCAACTCCCATTTAAAATCTCCTTTTTTCATGTCAAATTTTTGGCAAAAAGTAGTTTGGTGCTAAAACCTCATTACTTACTAGTAGCTGCCATCATATATATATATATATATATATATATATATATATATATATATATATATATATATATATTCTACTTCAGATGATCATGGGGAATTCAATTAATGTCAGCCAGGTCCACACCATGTTGCATAGGCGTGTGGCAATTTTTCTCCATTCATACAAAAAGCATACTAGTTATGAACAGGCAATTTATTCTCCAAATTCATAATTTTACCCTCCACCAGGTCGCAAACTCTTAAACTCAGGACATGTTCAGAGCAGCTAGGAACACACTTTAGCTTGCCATTACAATTCCCTAAGTCACACATGGATGAATTGTATTTCATCAAAATCACCTGGAATTTATCTTAAAGATGACACATAAATGAATGCAGTACGACTTTTGTTTGCTGAGAAAAATGCATCAGTAATGATAGTCCTTTTGAACTAATAGGAAATCTTCATGTTATGCAAATATGAGCTCCCCTTCTTCCAGGCCGTTTGCCATTCCTGAGCAGCATGTGACCCGAGCTTCCTAGACTGTGTTTTTATTAATAAAAGAAAAGTATCCAAAGGTATCCTATACTCCCGTCCTCTGCACAGCTTATTGCTGAAAAAATCAGCTTATGTTAGATAAGAGTTTTCTAGTTTCTTGGACAACATATCATACAGTAGTTTATGAATGCAATTCCAAAATTCAACTCAATGACCATCCAGTTGGTTAAAAAGATGTGTCTTTATGTTTGTTGACATCAGCACAACACATTTCGGGATTTCAATCCCTTCATCAGGTGCAAATTCAAAATTCGACAATATAATTAACAAATGATAATATTAACTGCTCAAGCGTGTATTATTAATAAAAAGTACTGTTGGTATTCCCAATGCCCATCAATTATGTTCTACAAACAAAAAGTTGTCCCGATAATCACATAAGGGGCAGATACCCTAGTTGATTTAGATCAAGTTAATTGGAATTGCCCTGAGAGTATTTTTTGGAAATGTTTGTTGCCACCCCGGAGAAGTACCCCCATTGTGATTATCAGGCAAGAATTGGGACTTATTTCGTTAAAGAGCATAATTATGTGGGAGTGTCTTTCGTTTCTAAGGTAATGTTGGTTAGCATATCCTGATTTCTGGTTTGGAGAGAATCAAACAAGTGATGGAGTCGGCAGGAGAACCAGGAGAAGTGGCCCTAGAAAATTGGGAAATTGAATGTAGGGGGATATATGGAGGAAGCAGACATTGCAATGGCGACTTTGCTTACTAATCCTAACAAAGTGAAAGAGAAAACATGGCGTTTTGGCTGGTTGGCTACTCAAGTGGCATGTCAAGACTATTTGAATTCAAATCTTTTAATGTATTACCCAAGTTTGAAGCATCGAAATTAATTTTTAAAAATTCAATTTAATGTTATTTTAACTAAGGATGCATTAGCAATCAGATACAACAATCCTGCTTATGACTCAAGTTGTAGATTTTGCCATCAGGTCCGTGAAACTTTAATACATCTCTTGGAAGATTGCACAGCACTGATTGACTTGAGAGAGACAGCCTTTGAAAAATTTAAGGAGAATATAGATTGTTGGCCAGGGAAAAATGGCTTTATATTTTATTAAGCGGACGATATACTGCATTGACTATAGCCATGGTAAGATTTGTTTTACTTTTGAAATTTCATTGTTTTTTATGATGATAGTTTTTTTTTCTTTTTCCTTTCTGGTTTTAGTGGAATGAATTGTGATCTTACGGTTTGTTATTGTTGAGATGTTATTATATAAAATGATTTTTATGCATGTGCGATGAATCCGTTATGCGCGTACAATCTGTTTTTTTCTTCAAGTTCTTTTTAATGCGCTTTTTTCTAAACTTGGTAAAAGTAAAAAAATTGAACTATAACCCTAATACATTTTTAAAAAAAAAATAAAAATCCATCAGTACCACAAGTGGTTGTATTCATAAGTTTAACAAAACAAAAAATTCAATGAATGCCCTTTTTCCAAGGTCAGCATTTTACTCAATTCATTAGGCGCCTAGAAAATCATTAAACATGCTTGGTATTTTCTGCAGTAGTCTCTTGATAGCCAGTTTTGTATAGGGAAAGATCCAGAGTAGTAGCCATTCCCAGTTCAAGAGAAAAAAAAGATATAGGCCAAACCGAAACAAAGGGTGAAAAATTCAAATATGGCGTTAGCAGCATATAGCTTATAGCATGTCTTAGTGTTGTTACTGGTATTGAAACAATTGTGTGTTTTCAAGGTTCAACAAGAATTGTTGGTGAAAAATACAGATATGTCCAAACAAAATACCTGAAATGACTAAAAGCACTATTCTCTGAGTGCTAAATCACACGCAGATCATGAAACCATTGTAGAATTTCTAAAAGAAAATAATGATCAGTATAGACCATAAATCCTGCAAACTATTAGGGCGTTGGACATTATGTGTTATCTCATAATGAATCACAAAGAAGTAATTCTACCTCTATCTGAAGGATGAGTATCAGGACCACGTGTAAGATGTCAATGAGCGCTAATAACCTTAAAGGAAAGACTTGTAAAAAAAGGTAAGAAACTAAGAGCTTACCATAATAATAGAATAAAAATGCAAGCTTTTAACAGAACGAAGGACGTTTTTTAAGTGCTAACCCTAAGGCGATGAACTTACCCGCTTCAGTATGGTTAGTGTTTGGGAGAAAGGGTCTGCGTGTAAAGGCAGTGAGCCTTGCTTGAACCTTATGTTTATAGCATTGCCATAGTTACGGCTATGGGAATAGAGGAAAGTCACTAACAATAGTGTTCTTCCCCGAGTTGTGATTACTAGGTTGCAGCAGAAACAATAATGAGCATGGAAAACTGACTAATATTTATATTACAAGAGTGCACAATGGAGTGCCTGATATATCATAAAGTGGAGCAAATAAAGCATAATCATTTAAACAATAGATATGCTGTATCGGATAACTGCCGAATCTGGAGTGTAATGTATAACCTCCACGTAAATCCAGCAATTGGGCAATATTCATATTTCAAAATGGGGCGGGCAGAGAAAATGGCAGCCATTTCTATGTTCTGTGCAAATCTATGAAGGATCATGGGAAATGCAGTGACGCGTGAGCTAGAATGCTCAACAGGTGAAAAATAGAAACAAAGAGTGTAAATGAATAGGGAAAATAACACCAAATGAAACGAAGATAAGAGCAATGATGTATAAAGTTGGGGAAGCCTATTTAACAATGTTTGAGGGAAACAGAATAACCATACAAGGTCCATGGTTAGTATATTATTCTTAGACCTATAGCACAATGAAACATGTCATGTTTAAGATATAACAATTGTTTATCTGTATATTACAGGCATTTTATAATTACAAATGTATTGTGTTAAAATACGCAGCCATATTATAATCACGATGTTCCATCACAAGTAAACAAATCAACAAATAATATACATAAATGCATTCTGATCGAGATCTTTTTGCAACCAATGGAAAGTTACACACAATAAAGTGACATCTCACAGTGCTTCAAAAGTCCACTCATGTCAAATACATTAATTCGCTAGAAATAACTGGATGAATGGGATCCCTATCTGAATACAAATCAACATTTTTCTATGTCAAATACCTCTTCCAATATTCATTCACATTCATTTTTGCAAGGAAGGGTATATCCATATGGAAGAACTGTGTTCAAGCTCCAGTAACATAATTGGTGAGATGTACTCAAAATTCAAAAGGTAATCACACATACAACATGAATTCATATATCCCAAGTTCAAAGCAATATTTTATCATATACTATGTTGTTTCGTATAGAGTGCAATAGAACTAATGCAGTACAAAATGTGTAATGTAGTGAATTACAGTGTGTCAGCGAGGAACTATATCATCATTTATAGAAACAATGGAGATTAAATTCCTTGTTCATTCCTTTGGGATAAACTGTGTCTAAGAGATGAAAGCAATGCATCTCTCTTTGTAGTAGTTTTTAAAGTTTCTTCATCTCTTGTAGGCCATCATTGGTGGTCTTGGGAACAGATTCTGAAGAAAAGGATCATGGGAGATGAAAGCAATGCATCTCTCTTTGTAGTAGTTTTTAAAGTTTCTTCATCTCTTGTAGGCCATCATTGGTGGTCTTGGGAACAGATTCTGAAGAAAAGGATCATGGTGTAGGTACTTCCAGTTGTTGCATATAATCCTACTGAGATGGATGCTCTTCCTAGAAAATTTGGATATGTACAGAAGTGGAACTCCCTTCTCTTTATGTGTAGGGTTGAGTAATGTCTTTCTATCGGTGGGATTCACCTTCTCTTTAGCCACTTCAAAAATCTCAGAAGGGTATCCTCTTGACATGAATTTATTTTTTATTTATTTATATTTATTCCTTTTGCAGAGAGTCTGTGTTGGTGATTATTCTCTTTATGCACATACATTGGCTGTATGGAAGGTTTTGTATCATTTGTCTTGGATGAAAGCTAGCATAATGTAGGACATTATTGACATCGGTAGGTAAGAAAGCCTATGCAACCCTATTGACTGTCGGGGAAAGGAACCTGAAGTACATCATAAGTATAAGAGCAGATTGGGGAATGTAAACAAAAAATGTTAGTGACAGTTGCATAAGAGTAACCCCAAAGAGAATACTGCTCTTTGCCTTTTATTTTGGCAGCACCAAGGCCGTATCCCAGACTGGGGTATATATTGACTCATGAGCGATTGGATGGAAACTTGTTAGAACCTAAGATGGCCGCTGGATTGTTTGCTTTACTCTGTGTGTGTTTGCAAAGGAAAATTCTGATCCACGTAGCTTGACTATCTCAGAAGTGTTGGGTTTGCTTGGAAGAAAATGTGCTGTTTTCTATTGCATCTCCTTCTGGGTTGCATGGTACAAAAAGTTGGAAGTTGGAAGTGTTGTCTTGAAACAGGATGCCATCTTGTTTACTGCCCATGGCTTTCTCACTTCAGGGACACTCTTGAGAGTGTGTTGCTGCTGATTCTTGCATTCCTCCCAGGAGGTTGCTCTTATACACTTTAGAGCAGTCTTTTATGAACTGTTACAGGTACCTTTTGTCTGAGGAAAGGCATGTGGCCAAATTTGACAGGCTGCAGCCAGTCTGAAGGAGCCACACATATTGCTGACATATTTAGATTGCAGGCACCATGCTGCCATCTATCGGGAAAAGCCTTCAGGGAAATCTCTGATTACTGGGATGCTTATGAATGCCTTATAAGAGTAGCCTATATTATTGCCTTTTCATCGCAAGGAGGCCCGGCCAAGGACCCAGGGCCATTTACTCTCGTACGTGATCTGCCCGCTGTAGTGGGAGGCTTTCTGCCACTTTGGCAGTTTTCCTTCAGCTCTTGTCTGCCTGCATACTGACACCCAGGCACGCAAGTCATACAAGGCATGAGCCCTCGAGCAGATACAGTGCCCATGCGCCAAGTACGGACCTATGTCTCACAAAAGCAGAGAGACAAAATAAAATGACAGGAACAAAAGACATAGAAATGAAATTCTCGCGATTGTGACCAGCATAATGACCCATAAGCCTACCTCGCCCTGGGTGACCAGGTGCTATTACCATATACATTTCTCCAGTTTTAACAATTCTCTCGGTGCTTACTGGGAGCACATTTCACCATGAGGGGCTGTTAAAAGGCGTGTTTCGGTGAAATGTCTGAGTAAAAAAATATATATATATTTCCATCCCTGTTTAGAGGATGGAAATGCAAGTGTGAAAGCTGCAATTTAACCCGTGGCTGTTACATTTAAGAAAAACATTCATGAGCGGGTCAGAAATGACCCGGCCATGATTTGTGCATGCCTCTGTCCCTAATTCAAAGGGCGTAAGGGCATGAGCCTCATTTTAGGGCTTTTAAAAGCGCCTCCCACCTGGATGGAGGGAATGCCCTTGTCGTAGGCCTCCTGTGGTCCTCCCTTGTGCCCCTGAGAAGTGTTCTACACGCATGCCTCATCAAGGGTCTACGCGACCTTCACTGGCTGCCACTGCACGCACGAATCACCTTCAAGTCTTGCTGCATCATCTATAAGGCAGTCGCCCTCAAGTCACCCTGCTACCTTGCGGCAAAACTCGGCCTCTTCGGTCAGACAGCGCAACACCAGAGGCCAGGACACGTTCAGACTTGAAATCTGCCTCTGCAAAAAGGAAAAGACCATAAAACAACCCTTCTCTGCATACGCTGCAAGACTATGGAACCGCCTTCCCATCAGCATCAGACTCGGCAACCCCCACCCCCGCTCCTACAATTCAGAAAAGAACTCAAGAACCACCTCTTCAAGGTGTCCCTCCTCCTCACCACCTAGGCCATCATTTCGCCCCACATGCCACATGACTCGCGAGACGTTGTCCGCTCTTCTCGTCCGCGCCACCAGGTACAGCTGTACCCCTCCTCTGTGCCCTTCAGTAATCTACCCCTCACTCTTCTCTTCTGTTGTGTATCTCTGTAAAGTGCTCTGTTGTGTATCTGTATTGTTGTATAAATACCATAATAATGTTAATAATATCCCATTTGTAAATTCCTGATTTGTTTCAAATGCCCTCTTATTTGTGCAAATGCGCAAAGGGCGAAAAGGGCATCTGAACGAGCGCGCATCAGATACGTTCAATGAGATGCCCTTTGTGAATTGGGCTTGTCCTTTGCCAAAACATGTTTTGAGAATCTTGCCTATAGAAGCATCCCCCATATGTGTGGAAAAGTATTAAGGTCGGCACTTCAGCATCGTGGGCTAGAAAGCTGCCAAGAAGGAAAAGAAAGTGGCTCCTATTGCCTGGTGACTCAACACTCCTGTCTTTTAAGCAAAGAAAGAGGCCACAATTAGATGATGATTTTAGGAGAACTTGTTGAAGGACACCGACTTTGTCCATAATTTATTTATTCAGTATTCAGCAGCGCATTTTCAGCCTCAATTTCAGCCCAAAGTAAAATCGTTCGTATTGAGACAGATAGCGACAGTCAGATCACCGCCATGTGTGCATGCATGCATGCAGGGCAGCGATTGGGAATGGTGGCCGTATTATGAATGCACGGCATCCGTCCTCTCCCAAATTACTTTGCCCACTCTTTTGTAAGTTAATGCAAAAGAGCAGAGTTCGCCAGAACCCCAAACTGTGATGTGGTTGGAGATGCCGGGGTGTTTGCCGAACAGAGCGCGGAGAAGCACAGAATGGATTTCCCACTCCATACAGAGCTCCATGCTGGAAATCCAATCCAAAATGGGAGAGATGACGCAAAACATGCTGAGAGTTTGTCTCTGTGTGATGTACCTCATTCGTCCAATTTTGTGACGGATCCACATATTAGCAGCTTGAACGGTCTTACGACTTTGGGCCCAAAAAGGAGCAGTCCCCAAAAATAATGTGTCAAATAATTGTGTAACAATCACCAAGATCAGAGTTGTAAACACGGGCAGATAGGAGTACTTAGGTGCACATATCAGCTAAACAAATAGGAACACAAAAAAGCCCGCCAAAACACGATGATGGACGAGCGATTGGATGAGGTATGGTATAGCCCTGAGTGCCAGGTTACAGCATCCAGTAACTCAATCACTCCATCGCACCCTGCCCCCACAACCAGGAAACATAGATCTTCCTTGAAAAGATGGGGACTTGCACCTCCTTTTGCAACTGCCATCTTTGCTCATCATGTTCGCGATTCGTCACTTGGCGCTCCCACTAGCAATACTTGGCCCACATGGAGACTGCCCCTGAGTGGTAGGGCTGCGCGGTATAAATCAACATAACATAACACTTCTTCTATATAGCAAGGGGATGATGGAGGGGCTAGAAGCCTCGCTGCCTCTCAAGGACGGGTTGAGACAGCAGGAGTTTGGTAGGGGAACAAAGGCCACGGGAAGATTGTGGTTGGTTTAGCCGCAATGGGAAGGGTCTAATGTTCTGTATTGGCTGTGAGCAAAGGAGGAGGCCTGTTAGCGAATTCAGCGCATTGCATTAGGTCATATGGCTGATCAAACACACCACCAGAGCAGCCTTCCATTAGAGAACAAAGGCAAACAAACATCACAGAACTACTTGCTTTAATATACATGGCTGATGGTCTGTTTGGGAAGCTCCAGCTGTTCCCTTTCCATAGCAAGACCGTTTCCTCATAGCACCGCACGTGTTTCCCTTCCGCCCATCAAGGCACAGCTCCCATTTACAGAATTCCTCCAGAGCATAATAGCCATTGAAGATGGATCCATGGGGGCACAGGCATACACACAACCGTTTGGGAGGCATTGCAAACACTTTGCAGCAAGTAGAAGCATGGCAAACAATGGCCCTAAGCAAAACAGATTCTTTCAATGCGATTCCGCACCAGCGCCATGTGTGCCCTTGTTCTGTTCATGTGTTCCGGTGCAAAAATGCATTGAAAACTTGTGTTTGCCCTAGAATCATTTTTTACCCTAATGCTACTTGCACATGCACTGATCCAAGGTTTTCGTAATAGGGCCTTTACCTGTATGGCTGATATAGTGCTAAAACCTTCCATTATACCTGTTTGCAGTATATGCTGAAATAAACCTGCACTGGAGACTTCAGAGTAAAGATACTAGGATTAAACGAACAAGGGAGGTTTTTCTTTTTCAGCAGAAATGTCTATGGTGTGGTTCCTGCCATAGGCTTGGAGGAAAGAGGAGGCCAAGATATGGTGCTTGACACAGCGAGGGAGCTGCCTCATTACATAGTCTGTTTTCACTTTCCACCTTCATTTTTGTATCCCCAAGATCTGCCTTGGGTATGACGTAGACATGGATTTTTTCATGCGGTGGGTGGCTCTAGGATGGGACTCCCTGCTTGATAGGCACCCAATGCAGTCCATGCAATGTGGGTGAGATGTACGTTTACCATGCATCTTCTGTAGGGCTGCAACAACAAGGCATTGCAATGGTGCGGGTGCGATCCAACATCAGTACTACCCTTGCAAGGGTGACAAGGTCCTAGTCTAGAGTAAAGTAAGGATGCAGCCTGTACAGAAATCCAAGTTATGATTGCAGCTTTAACCTCCTGGAATCATTGCCCGGTTCAAAGTGACTTTGGACTGCTGAAAAGTGAGTCTGTGCAAAGTGTATATTTGCAGTGCAAAGTTAGTGCAAGTTGTCATTTTTGCAGTACAAAATGGCTTTTCACTGCAAAAATACACTTTGCACAGTTCCATGAATCAGGGTTTGTATCGGCAGTGCCAAGCCACTTTTCAGCAGTGCAAAGTCACTTTCATCCGTGCAGAAATTCCATGAATTGGGCCCCCTGTGTTTACCTGCTGTTCCATAGAGAGATGGGCAACCAGGGAAATTCCTAGAGCGGTTCCTGGTGTGCGCATGGAGATGGTTCTTAGATAAATCACAAAGCCATCATTAGCTACTATATCATTGCCATTCTGGGCCCAGGCTGGAGTAAAGACCACACAGTGGCTCAGCAGTCGTTGTTTTAAGTGTTTCTTTTAATCTGACTCTGGGTTCAATCGGTAATTGCAACGTAGACGCAGTGGAGTAACTTTGCTGAAAATGTTGCGGGGGGGGATAGCATCTAAATGAGTGAGGCAAAATGGTGTGCCACAAAAGTTGGGGGGGGACAAACACTCCACCCTAAAATGAAGCCCATGCGTAGACAGGTTATTCCACTAACCTTTATTTCATCATGAACAAGTCATCGACATTGTGTAGGATATTCTCTGTTTCCATGACAGTGGTTACGGTATCACAGTCCGAGTCTGGGTTTGTTGTGTATGAGAAACATTACTATTTTTCTATGTTATCAATGCAGGACCATAATGTGAATTATAACAGAACGTCAACCATAATGTCTTCATACATCAACACTATACATGCACACCATAGGTGATGCCTCCATACATTGGATCTACAGGTGAGTGCCTATGTACATGTGGGTAGCATGCTTCTTCATAAATTTCTACTCCCACCACTTCACCCACACCCTCCTCTGTCCCCCTGACCCCTTTCTTCACTGTCTCAGAGGCAGAATGGATGTATAAGTGCTCTGTAGCTGGTGCCATGCCATGCCAGAAAATGGACAGGACAGGGTGCAATGGTGCGCACGCCTGTCGTAGTAGTCAGCCGTGTAAATATTTAAAGATGCTTACCTCACTGACAAAGGATTGTCATGGCAGACTGGTCCTAGCCAGATAGGTTGGTGGCCATCTTTGTTAGGATGAAACAAAAAACACTAGTAGCACTGTGCCAAAAGGTAGCCATCTTGGAATGTCTATTTAGAGGCAGCACTTGGGCCAGGCAAAGGGAATTACCTGATTCCCTACTCTCTCGGAGGTGACCAGCTGGCAAAAAGGGGGTTGGGGATGGCAGCAGCTCATTTTCCTAGACACTTTCTGTGGTCTCATTTGGGCCAATCGCATTGGTGCAATGAATAAATCGACAGGGTCCCTGCCCTACAATAGATTGCAGCGTAAGACAGTGCTAGTGAGGGGGCATTGGGCTGCATGCAAAGACTGGCAAATGGAATGGTTTAAACCCCTGCTCTCTGGTTGAGATCCACCCCAGATCAAAGAATGCCTATAGGTATACAGGCAAACATGAAAGACATTGGGCCTCATTACGACCCTGCCGGTCCGGAAAGAACGGTGGCGGTAAAACTGCCGCCACCGTTGTTTCAGGAACGGCTGATTCAGAGTCCTGCAGGCGGGAGGTGTCACTGGCGGGGTTAACACCACCCGCCTGCAGGCGGACATGGAAACACAGGCTCTGTCATAGACGGAACCAGTGTTTCCATGGTCCCCATCCCCATGGAGTCCTCTGGGAATCCATGGGAATGGGGATTTACAGAATTCCGCCTCCGGAATTACCAGGTCACCGGGGTTGTAATGCCCCGGTGATTCTGGCAATCAAAATTGGTATTACGGGTCCGGAGGCAGCCTGCCGGTTTTTCCGGCACGGCTACCGTCGGACTGGTAATGAGGCCCATTGTGTAACAGACGAAGGATCAGAAAATATGAGGGAGTGATGCACATGATCTGTAAAAGAGGGAGGATAATGACATTTATAATCAACTGCTGTGACATCACAGCAAGAACATACAGCATATTCTCTGCAAGGTCATTTATTTCCTCTTTTTGAGTTGATGTGCAGTGAGGTGGGACAATAGGGAACCTGGCATTTTTATGTTGTAAATACAGTGATCGAAGTGAGTGGGAATGTTCGGGAGTGGAGTTCCACTACTTTTTATGTTTACTGTTAATAGTCCCACTACGTTTAATAAATAGTGGGGCTGTTAACAGTAAAAATAAAAAGTAGTGGAACTCTCCTACCGTCTGTTCCCGCTCACTTCCATATCTGTATTTACAACATTAAAATACCAAAATACCAGGTTCCCTATCTCCTCACCTCACCGCACTTCGATTCCGGAACTGCACTTTTTGAAGTCAAAGCAGATCTCTTCGCTGTACCCACGTATAGCAATTGCTGCTAAAATTTAATCTGACTCTACTTTTATAAACCATGAATGATTTAGCCTGGTTGGATTCTAGCTGGCTTCATTTTAGCCAAGGGAAGATATTGCAGGTCCTGCTAACACCAAGACATAATCTCTCCTTACACTCCATCCCCCCATGAGTTATTAAAGGTGCATGAAATTTGCAAGGGATGCTTTTTTAATATCAGGTGGCTATATAGAATTTGTCAATTCATGCCGTTGGATAAGTGTAAAATTGTGGTAGGAGCTTTACTTAGTGACTAGTCACTTGGGATTTTGCAATGTACTCCTGGGGGACCTTCAATGAAACATATTATCAGACTCCAGGTGGCCCAAAACGGATTGGTTACTCAACGTAGGAAAAGTAATTGTGAAGAATCAACTGCAGGGGCACCAATGGTCCAGGGATGAATATCGGTTTCTAAATCATCAATCAGCCCAAAACCTCTAGTACACCAGAAGGGATCCGAACAGATTGGAAACACAAGCAAATTATAAACCTTCTTGTTCAATTTTGGTAGCGTGAACGGAACGGCAGGCTTATCTCAGAAAGGCTGTGGATCGTTGGTTAGTTGCAATACAGCAAAAATACAATTATTACCCAATGATAAAAGGGACTGTCCAGTCAATGTTTTATCAAAATATTGACTTTATTATCATCCCACCAGACAGTTCTAGCAACAGTATGAAATGCAACCCACCCTGTAAAGGAATGCAGAGGACAGATAGTTTCAATGAAGGAAAAGGGATGCACTCTGGATACTGACAGGACGGTAGTTGGTATAGTAAATAAGCACAAAGGGAGCAATGGGTCGTACATTATTTCTAGGGGCCCTCATAGAAGGACCAGGGGAACAAAACCACAAGGTACCTTGTGCTGTAGATGTTCTTGGTGCTCGACAGGGTCGAATGTGTTTCAGGGCACTTTGCAGCTTCTGCAACAGAGTTCAAGATGGGAGACAGCTGCGGGTATCAAGCCGCAACCAGTTTGGCAAGTGAGGCTTGACGGACAGCTTCAGGTCGGCCTACATGACAGCTCAGGGTCAGGAATTGGTCTGTCAGTGCGGGTTAGCAGTTCTGACGCACTGGTCGAGACGTCTCGGACAGCTTTAAGCGACTGCTCTGTAACAACAGTCAGAATTGCAGTCAGTTGCAGCTCGAGGGCTCGACTGGCTCGAAAATGTCTTTCAAGGCGGGTGCCGATAGATGCTGACCGAGGCCCTTCTCCAAACCTCTTCGATGGGCGCATGGTTTCCTTTAACACAGACGGCCCAAAGCTGAGGAGTGTGTTGCAGGCAGCTGCATTGTCCTTGGTTTTGGGTTCAGAGATTTTCGAGCACTTCCTAACTAGAAAGCTTACTGCAGAGCCTAGCAGGATATGCTGTGTGCTGGCTGGGTACTGGTTCTGGAGCGGCTTGAGGGTCCTCTGGATTTGGTATCACCCTCTGTTCCCTGGGAGATGCTTAGGGGAGGGATCTTGCTTCCCTCTTTGGAGTTCCTGGCCTTCCTTCACTGGCGGAAGATGAAAGGCAGACTGTACCTTCAGCCAGGGTCCAAGGATGAGTTTGTCTTGCTACTCCTTGCAAAGTCTTCAGATGATCTACCAAAAGAGGGGCTTGGTCCTCTTTCAAAGCCAAATGGACCACAAGGATTAGTGTTGGCTAGGCCTACCTTAATGATCCAATCCTGGGTCCCCACCAACAATCTCCTGTATGTGTGAGGTCATAACCAGAGTGCTTTGCAACAGAAAAGGTAAAGGGTTGAAAACATGTAATACTAAGTCCCACCTATCTTCTTGTCTGTTGTGGTTCAAAGGGTCTCTCTAGGTAATGGAGCGCTCTGTGGTTCGTGATTAAAGCTGCCGTCCTCCCTTGAAGCTGAGATGAGACCAGACTCTCTGGTTACTGCAAATTACATTCTTGTACATTATGAATGGGACCCCCTTGCGGGGAGGACTACTGTTAACGCACAGTCCCAGACATGACAGTTCACTGTCAATTTTTACTGAGAGGCGGAAGCTGGCTTCACATTGACAGTGCATATGAAAGGATGTTGGGGTTTCCTGTCTCCTTTGTTAGCCTCTGCAGCCAGTCCCATGTGGGCCTGTTTGAATTACCCTGTGATCAATTCCACCAGCTACATGGCCCAACAAAAGGACATGGCAGATCCATGACACCATTATTAGTTAATTAGGCTGGCCATGGCAGGGGGAAGGTTTGGCCTTCGCCCTTCCGGAGGTGCATTGTGTACTCCTCCTGTCATATCCCTACTAAATATGACAGGGGAGACTGCGACTGTTTACTGTGTCCACCCAGAGTATACAGGTCTATGCGTATGTCGAGCAGTGAACATAGGAAAATGTGTGTGGATTAGCCTCACACATTTTCCAGAGGCTGATCTACCATCATTTAATTTCATTTAAAATGTCAAAAAAGCCCAGGTGAGCGCACACCATACGTGTGGATGGTCGAATTCCTCACAGCAATCATGTCAAAGCAGTTCACGGGAGCCCTGTGTAGCTTCCAGTAGAGTAGAGAATTTAGCTTATAAGACTTTGCATCATTTTCAAATGCACACATGGGGCAGCTCCTGCCTACCTTTAGGATAGCATCATATGGTATATCCCAGGTTGGAATCTTTGGTCTATGGAGGATCATAGACTATTCCTAACTAAAACTCTCTATCAGGCCAGAGGAGATAAGACTTCTTGGGACAAAGCATTGTTTAAGCTGAATCAGTTCAGGTATATGTTAGGCATGAATTCTTGCAAATCCAGAAAATATATAAATGATCCCAATGACTGACTGAGAAAACGAAAAAACAATACAGGGGTACTGTCTTCTTTCACCCGTTCCACCCACTTGGTCATCAACCCTCACCAGCCGGATCGCCCTGTCACATGTTACACTATTCTCCCACCCCCATCCCCTTCCAACTCCATCCCCTGCACAGTTCCACTACCTTTTTTGGTACACGTCTACAACTGTGCAAATAGTTTCCCCAAGCCTCCCTGCTAGACCCCCTGCAGTGCTGCTCTATGGGTACAGCACAGGTGGTGGAAAAGGAGGCAGGGTGGGCGACACACAAAATAAAATTAAAGATGGCAACTTTTAAGTACAGTGTATAGTCTAACTCATAGCTCTCGTTAATGGATGTGCTTCAGAACCCCTCAGTGGAAAATCTTCCTGTAGCTATGATGGATCTTAATTGCTGGTTTTAAAACTATGAATTATTGTTTATAATACAGTTGATTATTGTAAGTGCATTTTGTAGCTTATTAATAAAAATGGCTTGACTTGATAAACTCTAAAATTCTCCATGCAATGATTGACACTACTGTAAGTATTTCGATTGGAATAGGCTGCTTAAATCAATGGCATCACAGACATGAATTCCACTGACAATAGCATCTTTATGAGGACCAAGGTAAGATTTAAGTGGATAACCTTATTGGAGCCCCCAGAGCGCAGCACCTGCTGCTGGGCTGATCACTCAACTAAACTGAGAATCAAAACATAACAATTCTGGAACTGGAATGTAGACCTCAGCCAAAAGGAAGACTGAGTAGGAAAGATGAACACAATATATCTTCCTCTCTAATTGAGAAAATACAACAATTGAGAAAACATGACAAGGATTAAATAAGAGCAATAAGGGAAGCCAATAACACAAGCATATACATTTCAGGAAGTATGGACAATGTCATTGCACAAGGTCATCACACAAAACTTGCCAACATTGTTATTGCACACAATCTTTCCAATGTTCCGGAGTCAGTCTCTCTCTTCTGTTAACTATAATACCATCTGAAACACATTTGTCGAGGACACTGGCAGGAGGACTGGCAGTCCCACCACTCACTCCAGTAATACTTTACACTTCTGCCTTTTTATAGGGTGCCAATCTGCCCATTGATCACACCTCAGCTCCTTCCACAATCACTAAACCATCCCTCACTGCAGTAATCTTTTTAGGACTGTGAAATCTGCTTTGAAGACATTTAAGTCCCACTCTGGGATTCTTCACCAACACCAAATCACCAACAGTCCATTTCCGATCTTTCGCTCCATGACAATTATCAAAAACCTTTTTGTAATGCTCTCCACCACTTTCATTATCTTCTCCCAGTCTACCCAACCTGGCACAGCTGAGCCCATCCACCCAACGCATAACTTAGTCCCCGGCTTGCAGCACATCTACGACACAAAGGATGACACCTTTGTTACTGTTTGCAGGGTAGTGCAATTTCCCCAAACCATCTGTCTCACCACAGCCCACCAGGGTAAAGCAGCTCACAACGGCAACTGAATCCCGCCTTTGTTAAATCTATTCACCCGTTCCACTAGGCCATTTGTCCTGGGGTGATACAATGCTGTGCGTACATGTGATATAGAACAATCTTGTAAAATCGTCCTCATCATCTCATTGGAGAATCGTACTCCATTATTGGTCACCAACACTCTAGGACACCCCTCTATGAAAAACACATTTTCAAGAAGCGTGATCAATTCAGTTGTTGTGGCTTCTCTAGCGCCTTACCACTCCAACCACTTAAAGTGGTAGTTCATCAAGACAAACAGATATTTAAAATCATCTCCCAAACCTTGAATCAACCATATTACATCCACTACGATCTTCTGCCAGGATTTAGCTGGTATTTTCACAAGGAGTAGGGGAATTTCATGCACCACCTTACTGTTGTCGCTCATTAAACATTCCACACAATCTCCTACCTGTTTTGAACCAGAACAATCCATGGTAGGCCACCAATAGCTCTTCACACAATTCACAATTTCATTTTTGTGCCATTTATTCCCAAATGACCTTGATGAGCCAACTCTATTAACTTTCCCCTGACCTTCTCCGGCGACACAAACTTGGTCCCCCTCCTAACTCTCACCCCTTCTAAGGATAATTCATTAATTTTCTTAAATACGGCTCGAACTTCCTCTCCAGCATATCTCTGTCAGGCCATTCAATGACTGTCCATTCCGTAATCATACTCAAAAAATCATCCTCTGTAACTGCACGTTCCCATTCTTCCTCATTAATCACACTTCGCTCAACATTTGCTGCTACTAATTCTTCAGCAGTGCTAGGTTCCTACCATCTAGACAAGCTCACTGGCAGTCTCGATAAGCAGTCTGCTACTGAATTCCTTTTACCAGGTAGTCAACATACACATAAATCATACCCTTGTAGACCCAGCAACCACTTCGAAATTTTGAGAGAACCATTGCTCAACCCTACACTAGGCATGATCTGCACTACATGCTTGTGCTTTGATCTTACAATAAAATGATGGCCTCATAAAAAAAATGTTAAAAAATGTAAAACCTTCCAATAAACAGCCAATGCCTCTCTCTCAAATACAGAGTAGTTGCTTTCTGCACAATTAGAGAACTGGAGGAAAACAGCACCATGCGTTCCTCCCCTTTGCCATCACTCTGAGTCATGAAGCTCCTAACCCCAAAATACTGGTGTCCACTATAAGGAATGTCCTGCACCTGGAGAAAAATATACCCAGAGATGGGGCATTAGCAATGCCTACCTTAATCTTCTCAACTGCTACCATTCAATCATCCAACCATGCATACCTCACCCCCTTTTTGAGTAATGCCTGAGGGGCGTTGACAGCAATGCAACATTTTCTACAAATTTATGGTACTATTCAGATAATCCCAGGAAAGACCGTAATTGTTCCTTATCCCTGTGCTTAGGAGCAAGACTAATTGCTTCAACTAAACTGTGTTTTGGAACAATTCCTTCTGCAGAAACACAATGCCCAAGATATTCCACACTTTGCACACCATTTTTACATTTACTCCTTTGGACTGTAAGTCCCGCCTCTTTCAACTTGCACAATACTTCTCTTAAAACCTTATAATGTTCCTCGACTGAGCTAGCATGAATTAACACATTGTCTTGGATTATAATACAATATTTCACACTTTCAAGTACTTTTTCTATAATTCGCTGGAACACACAGCTAGCCCGAAGGGCATCTTACAATGCTTGAAGGCACGTTCCGGCATGACAAAAGACTTGAATTCTTGACACTCTTGTGCCAAAGGTACTTGATGGTAAGCTGCAGAGAGAGAATGACTGTAAAATGTCTTGCAGCCCCCAAAAGAGCTAACACCTCTGAAATCACTGGCAAGGGATGACGGTCCACCATTATTTTGAATTCTCAACAGAACTGTTAACCCTAAACCTTACTACGTATGTATGTATGTACCTTATGCTGTACTTAAAAAAAAAACAGCACCCAGATGCCTCAGGGTTAGGTGCCCTTTACAAATGTCAAAATAAATAAATACATAAATAATGTTTCCATTTAAATTCCTGAGGTTCACGCGCAGTCTCCTATTACCATTTGCCTTTGCCACTAAAACCACTAGGTACAGCCATTCCGTGCCTTCAACTCTTTCAATCACACATTTCTGTAGATGTGCGTCCAGCTAAATTTTTAACTGCTCTCATAGATGGTGGGGTATGGGGTGCACTCTGTGAAGAATTGGGGTGGCATTTCGGTTCAGCCTAATGAGATGTTCAAAATCCCTTAGCCTTCCCAGGTTGTAAGAAAAAACTTCTGGAAACCCGCTGGCCCAGTTGTCTTGCACTTTACGCAATAGACACTGGATCCTTTAAATTGGCTTGAATGGGAATGCCAAGGCTTGCCTGTTCATCCCACCCCAGGTAGGACAAACCTTTCGTTGCCACAAACACATCAGCTACACAACTTCGACCCTTGTAGACTATTGTAGCCTTGAATTTCCCTGGCATCTCAATCTCAACTTCACCATAGCCATGAGGATGGATGTCATGCTCTATGAGGTCCTGTACTCTCCTCCCTATGACACTTGTGAAATTTTGCCAGAAATAATGGTCCACAGAGAAGCACTCTCCACCTTCATCATCAGCGTTTTCCCATTGACGATAAACTTATCTAAGGGGCCTCTCTTGCCTTCGTTCAGAGCAGAAATCTTAAACACATGTCAGACATTTCCTCCGTTGGACCCCGTTTGTGACAGTTGTGCCACTTCCTGCTCCGGCCTGGGTGGAACTTGCTCCATGGCATTAATTCCACCTTCCTTACATACTCGTGCAAAATGACCGTTTGCATTTGATACAGGTTGCATTCCGGGCCGGGCAGAACAGAATGGAGGACAGGTGCCTGTTGCTGCCACACTTCAAGCACCCCATCTCCCTGATTCTTTCACGTTCCCTTCTGTTCTTTACCGCACACAGTTTGTTGTTAGGATGTTTGAGCATCATATTTCTCGTATAGTGAGCAGTCTGTTCTATACTTTGGGTCAATTCTGTGGCCTGCTCCAAGGAGAGGTCCTTTGCCAATAACTTTAATACTATTGGTGCATCTTACCATTTGATCCCTGATTAGAGAATTAGCTACAGGACCAAATTCATGCTATGACTGAGTGCGAAGTACAGCTAGATCACTTTCAACTGGCTCTAATGGCTCCTGACGCCTATGGAAAAACTTGTGACGTTCAAAGGTCACGTTCTTCTTAGGTTTGTAATGTTCTTGCAATTTCCTAATTGCCACCACGAAATCATCCACGTCACCAGCTCTGATATCTTTCAGCTCTGGTAAGCCTCGAAAACATTACGCCCCTCCGTGTCAAGATTGTGAACTAAAAGGGCTTGTTTCCTTGCTGGTGCAAACTTGTCACCCCACCCCCCATGACAAGCATGTAAGTCTCAAACATTTTTCTCAACCTTTCCCACTTAACTGGGGTGTTACACAATTCGGCCAGGAATGGTGCGGGCGCAGAATTCCTGCACCTGCCATTGTTGGCAATAATGAGATGGAAGTTCCTTGATTATACGATCCTTCCTTTACTTCCATTGTTTTCTAAATGCCCTTAAGGCTGGGGCAAAGCTTGCGCCTTCACGATACTCCTTTGCGCATTATGCATGACATGTTTCACTATGCTATTTTCCCACCACTGAAGAGGAGCTTTCTGCTCTCACATGTACTCTCTTTTCCTTTAAATACAATTTATTTTTTTATGAGTCTTTTTGTGTGTTATTTTGATGCTTTCTCCTGCCTTACTCTGGTGTGAGCAGTACTCTCCTACTGGCTGAGGCAATGCTTGTGTCCCAGCCAGATGTTGCCTTCAAGACAGCGTGCCTGGCAACATGTCCTTGTTGTCAAGACTTTGCCGTTGTGAAGGTCTTGCTTGTCGTGCCTGCGCTGTCACGTGCCGTGAGGTCCTTTCCTCTAATGCCCTCATCCAATGGCAACCCTCCGCAAGCTCCAGGTCCTCCCCCTTCAAGTACTCATCCTCGTCGCCATTGATGAGGACCAAGGTAAGATTTAAGTGGATAACTTTATTATAGCCCACAGAGCGCAACACCTGCTGTTGGGCAGATCACTCAACTGAACTGAGAACCAAAACTTAACAATTCTGCAACTGGAATTTAGATCTGAGCCAAAAGGAAAGATGAACACATCTCATGCATTATAGATAGATAGATAGATAGATAGATAGATAGATAGATAGATAGATAGATAGATTGCTCTGTCTGTGATTTCGGAACTATTATGACCTAATTATCATGGATTTAATTTGGATACACTGGCTCCCGATCGAAGTCGCCCATTTCTTTGAAACTGTCTATTTTTCAAGGCCCTTCAGCATAACTTGGCACAAAGGTGTAAGTGGCGAGCTTGAATTCTTAGGAGGAACATGAAGGCTAAGTAATGCAGAAGATCAATATTTAGGGGTTCATATTGCAGGGATTTATTCAGCACTCTCCTCACTATGGGATGCAGGCTGAACATCATGTTCACGAATCCGGCAGAAGTAGCTAAATGGCCGCATTTAAACCAAGCAGGCGTTTAGTTACTATGGAAATCACCATCTTGTTTCAGAGCGAGAGCGAGGGAGTTTAAATGTGTTACAAATGAAAACATACATTACCTTCAGTTTGTACTTGCTTTCTTTTTTTGTCTTTCCTTTTCATATTTATAATTTAATTATTTCATACAGTACAATATACGTATATGTAACACAGAGCTAAGCAACACCACCCTATGCTCCCTCTCTTCAGCCCTTCAAACCAGACCTTTAAGAAACATGGGTGCTTGTATATCAATTACAGAGCTATTTTAGGAACCTGTCCCATAGTTTCGTATGTATTTGATTTCTTTTCAGTTGTTTGAGCAACACCCTCTTGCTTTCTTAATCTTTGGAATCGCCATCTAAACATGAGTAAGCTAGTTCGGGCACATCCACCCCCTGTCACCTTCAGGCAGCCAGTCAGGTTTCCAACAACACACTTTTTGTCACCTGTTACAATTGACTTTTTCACGGGGTGGGGATTGAAAGCGAAAATTAATAGGATTCCCTGAGCACCCAGCGAAACCTTCGAAAATCCTAGTCAAACAAGCCACTTCCCTCAGCTTCCTTGACTCACCCAGTGGAATCAGGGATGTCATTTGGGGGTCGCATTTGCGACCCCTGAGGTCTCCTTTGCTACCCCTGTGGTCTCCCTTGCTAATAGGGGGTTCCACAACAGCAACACTTTGAGCGGTGACCCTAAATAAGAAAGAATAGGAATAGCACATCATTTGTCTTTGTGAAATGCTTTTCAACAATTGCTAGACTCATTAAAGGTTTATTTAAGGCCCACTTCAGGGGGTGAATCACTGATTTAGTCTGTTCTTAAACACCTCAACTCAGCCTTTCATTCTTCTGAGGTCAATAAATGAGTACCAACACCGGTTGGGTGATATTGTAGATATATTTGTTCTGCATAAAGCGCTTAAGCGTAAGTGCTATATAATAACGCATCATTATCTATTGTCCTAAAACGTCTGCTTGCATTCACAGTGATTTGGTTACATGGGCCCATACACACTGATATTAACGATACATATGGTGATCCATTCTTGTATCAAATGTATATCACATTATAGTGATATCGTAACCATATTTTTCATGGTGTAGTTAGGAACAATGCTATGTAATGCCACTTCCAGTTTTTGTCAAGTGGTGAAAGGTCGTGTTCCATCACTTCCTGTGATGTCACTTTGGGACAGGGTCAAATGACATCACTTTCTGTGATGGTATCAGAGGTTAAGGGTCGTGTGATGTCACTTCCGCTACCCCTGGCATTTTGGTGAAATGAGGTCCCTGCAATGCAAGGATATGGGCAGATGTATGCATTTAAAAAAAATTTCAAACAGCAATATTGTGGCCGCATTTTTTCGACTTGTCGCAGTCTTGAGAGAAGTCTCCGTGGCAGCCCATGATAGACACTGCTTTTTTAATCCAAACTGATAAAACAAAGGCATTTAAAAACAAAAATCTAGGATAGAAAGTGAGCAGAGGAAGCAAACGTTTTATCTTTCTTAATTAAATAACAGATTTGGCCGCCTGACCTGATTGTGGTTGAAGAGGCATATGTTCGTCCATGAGGTTGAGATGGACACCTGGGAAGCCGAGCTTCAGAGGACCACTGACACTGAGCAATGCGCTCTGCGATGCAGCCCCCAGGTCACTAGCCCACTGCCCAATTAACTCTATCTGGTGCCTTACCTCCATATTCACCAAATCCTTCATGCATACATCTTCCTGGCCACCACCAAAACCCACACTAGTCGCCAAGCACACAGACTTACTGACCACTCCTCATCAGCAGAACACTAGAAAGAGATCATTTTCAAATCCTGCGGTGCGCAACAAGTGGAAAAAAATACCAGGGTCCAGAATACAGAAATGTTGCTCCAGTGTAAGTGCAAAGTTGCACGGTATTAGCACTAGGGCAAAGTTTGCCCTATTTTTTAGAAAACACAGGGACGTATCAGAAAACCATTGCACCATGACAGGTGCAGTTTGGCATGGTATAACCCCTAGTGCAAAAAGATATATTTGTGACGTATTTTTGCACCAGGGCAAAGTTTCCCCTACTGCTAAACCCATCCCGTATTAGCACTAGGGTAAACTTTGCCCTGCTGCAAAAATGCAGTGAACATGTATCTTTTTTGCACTAGGGCAATGTTTGCCATAGTGCTGGTAACATGCCAAACTGCACTTGTCGAGGTGGAAATATTTTTTTACATGTCCCAGTGTTTTTAGAAATAGGGCACACTTTGCCCTGGTGCAAATACCGTGCAACTTTGCACTTGCACCGGTGCAAAGATTGTGTAATAGGTCCCCTGGAGTAATCAGTATTTGGGACAGGCAGAGTGGGCTCACCCCCTAACAAAACCAAATGATTTTCCATCAGAATATTATTTTCATACTGGCGGTAATCTATTGGATTCCCCTGGTTTCCCCGCTAAAAGCAGATGGAATCCATAGGAATCTATTTTAAATGCCTCTGGCCATGCATACATGGCAGGCTGAAGTTACACATCTTTGCATTACGAAGTGCAAAAATGCCTGCTAACCCAGATCCGCCAAGTTTCACTTACATTTGTTTCACATAGTGTAGGCAAGGGCACACTTTAGCGGTTTTCAGCGTGCAATTGTCACATTTTAGAAAATGACACCCCACTCTTCATGCCAGATACCCCAACGCACCATCTCAAACACAAGACCTGCCTGCACATCCCGCTGCAAGCCCAGGCCAGTTCCACTAGACAACATGCCTAAACCACTTAGAAGATTACCCGGCACACAATCAAAGGAACCTTGTCGTGCTCCTCTGCTCCTTCTAACCCAAGCTTTCCGATTCTTCTGCAGGACCCCTGTGCTAAGAGAAAAGACAATGGCAGCAGCTGTTCTATTTTGTGGGGGAAATTTTGTAAGCAAACCTGTATTCAGTAAAAAAGTCAAATCTAGGAGGCTGTCATTTTGTCTGTCTGGGTGTCATAAATGCTTGATGGTGAATGTGTCGTGTTATTTCCTGTGCAATAACTGGGCCTTTCCATCCTTGAAAGAAAAACTGCGAGTTGAAATACCCCAATAGTGGATGGCTAGGAAGTACCATTTATTTTCAGTGCTTAGAATGTTTTCTATAATGGAGAAATGCCTGTAAAAGGTGCTCATGCATGGAAAGAAATGACACGTGAACTTGTTCAAGCACTCACAAGCCAGCAGTAGGACAACATTCCAAGCGCCATACAAGATGACCGCCATCACCATACACACACAACTCTCTTAAGACAACACAGACGATTGCAAAATAGCGTGAAACGGAATATGGTTAGCTGTAAATTTGACCACCAGAAAAAAAAAATACTGTTCTTATAGGCCAGAGGTGCACAACTGATTTTGACAGAGGGCCGAAAGTACCTTACATGATGTCTATAGTGGGCCGAAAAGTAAATGTGGGTGGGCGCTAGGCGCAGTGGGGCGTGGCGTGGCAGGAGGCTTTTTCAACCCCCAATTTTTATTAAATACATGGAAAAAGAATACGTTTTTGAGGTGTAATGATTTTTATTTGTATTTCAAACTTATATTTTGTACTACACATGTTCCATTGTTATTTATTTCGATTTAGTTATTGCATATCATGTTTATTATTAAATAATATATATTTTATTGACACATGCAAACACTATGCCCCAAGACACCCACCCCTCAAGCAAACCCACCCCTCAAGCAAACACTATGCCCCATGGCCCCCACCCCCCAAGCAAGCACTATGCCCCATGCCACTACGCATGCACCATGAATACATACTCATACAGACCCCAATCCCCCACCCCCAACTCAGCACACAAACTCACAAGCATACACCATGCACCCATACAAACTCGAGCCCCCCAACTCAGCACACAAACCCAGAAGCATACACCATGCACCCATACAGACCCGAACCCCCCACCCCCAACTCAGCACACAAACTCACAAGCATACACCATGCACCGATACAGACCCAAACCCCCCACCCCCAACTCAGCACACAAACTCACAAGCATACACCAATACACCCTTACAGACCCGAACCCCCAACTCAGCACACAAACTCCCCCCATGCCCCTAGCATCTCAACATACACTGCACTTGCACACAAACACATTTAGGCAGACCCGACACACACCCCACACCCGCATCTCAACACACACACTGCACTTGCACACAAACACATTCAGGCAGACCCAACACACACTCCCCCCTCCGCATCTCAACACACACTGCACTTGCACACAAACACATTCAGGCAGACCCGACACACACCCCCCTCCGCATCTCAACACACACAGCACTTGCACATAAACACATTCAGGCAGACCCGACACACAACCGCCTCCGCATCTCAACACACACTGCACTTGCACACAAACATATTCAGGCAGACCCGACACACACCCCACACCCGCATCTCAACACACACACTGCACTTGCACAAAAACACATTCAGGCAGACCCGACACACACCCCCCTCCGCATCTCAACACACACTGCACTTGCACGCAAACACATTTAGGCAGACCCGACACACACCCCCACCTCCGCATCTCAGCATGCACTGCACTTGCACACAAACACATTCAGGCAGACCCTACACACACTCCACCTCCGCATCTCAACATACACTGCACTTGCACACAAACACATTCAGGCAGACCCGACACCCCACCCCCCGCAGCTCAACACACACTGCACTTGCACACAAACACATTCAAGCAGACCTGACACCCCCCCCGACCCCTGCATCTCAACATACACTGCAGACATACAAATACAAACACTCATACACACCTGACACACTCCCCCACATCTCAACATACATACAAAAACAAAAAACAAGTCAGGACAGACCCGAGACAGACACACAATCTCACACACACACACACACAGACACACACACACAAACATACAGCCCCCCCCACCATGTACTTACCAGACGTGCTGGAACGCTGGTGAGGCTTCTGGCACTACGGCTGACATGGGCGTGACAAGGCTGAAATGCCTTCTGGCATCAAGCCTTACTGGCCACGCCAGCCGTAGTGCTGGCACACCATTGGTGCAGCACACACGCACTACGTGGCTCGTAGGAGCTGCGTGGTTCGTGTGCACTGAACCAATGAGGGCCAGTGTTTTGTCTGGCCTGGAAGACAACAAAGACTTTCCTAATGGAGGGCGGCCAATGCTGCTTGCAGGCTGCCCTCCATTAGCAAAGTCTTTGTTCCTGGCGGGCCGGACAAAACGGCATGGCAGGCCACAACTGGCCCGCGGGCCGTATGTTGTGCACCCATGTTATAGGCATTAGGTATGGTATTTGCACATGTTATGGGGGCATATACTCACACCTCCAGAACTGTGGCGGCCATTTTGAAAATCACAATCCATTAAATATCACAGATCGCTGTAGCCATCCAGACCTGCAAACACAACAGAATGTCCCAGGAGAGGGTCAGTGGCAAGGCTGCCCTTGGTCGTATCCACAAACCAAAATTCAGCGAGGGGAGCTGGTGGTGCTTGCTGACTCATCGCATTGGAGAAGTGTAGGTCAGTGCTGGGCATGGAGGGCATTGAGTGGTTTGGAGGTGCAGAGGTGGGTGCCAGCAGCCAGGATGCGGAAGGCGAGTCAACCCCGCTCCAGCAGATGTGCATGCATCATTGACAGCCTAGCCCAAGATGCCCAGTGGACAGACCCATTAGCCAGGCATTGTAACAGGGTGCAGTGATTGGGTGCCATAGCAGCCACCTACCGCAGCAGCCATGTGCCAGTGCACCAACGCCACTTCTGTGAGTCAGAGCAGTGGGGAAGGCAGCCAAGGGACCCATCCAAGTGCCATGCACCACACATCCATGGCAGGAGTGCATTACTGCCCCATAGGAACCTATCAGTGCCATTTATCCAGCCACCCCCGAATCCAAATGGCACCCATGGAGGTGACATGGGTGCATGGGTATCAGAAGCATGCATGCCAGACAACAGCTGCCCCAGCACGGACCTCTTGCCATCCCCACACACAGGCCAAATACGAACTGCCCATGTGACACCCCCCCATATCCGCATCCGTCCCCATCATTGTGAACCCACTTGCAAACACCCCTGACCAAACATGTCCATCAGCCCAATTGCCTGGGGTCCTACTCAGCACCATGTAATGAATGTCATGCATGCCAAATTACATGGGGAATGAAACCTGACCACATCTCCCATGTCCCCTACAGGCGCACAAGCAACGCCAGAGGCATCTGAGTATGAAGAGGTGGCAGGATCATCTGCGAGTGTGATATCCCGGCACTCAGACACCACCAGTACCACCACCACCCCATAAAGGGGCAGACAGGCCACACAAAGGCGGATGTCATGCCACAACACACCGCATTACAGCAGGACCAGGCCCACACACCCCCCACAGCCCACCAGGAGCAAGCCAATGCCAGCCGCACCCACACCTGCGGACACCACCACGGAGGACACGCCACCTTGTCGAATGCCCTTTGAAACAAAGGAAGACCCCAGAAAGCATGCATACACCGGAGTCGGACACCAACACACCATCAGTTGGCACCCCTGTCGACAGCCCATGCCGACAGCGCACCCCCTCACTACAGCCTATGGCAACACTCTACATGCTGATGCAGAGGCTGGGGGACATGGAGCAAAGACAGAGGTCCGGACACTTGCAGGCAATACGCAACAGTATCCATGGGGCCACAACCAGGATTGTGCAGGACAATGCAAGGACCCAGAGGGTGACAACTGCCAGTACAGTTGCACTGATGGCATTTGGCCAAAGAGTTAGAGAGATGACAGAAGGTGTTTCTGCTCTTGCAGAGGCCATCCGCCAAAGCAATGAGCTGATATGCCAACAGCTCCTGGGGGCCAGCTCGATCCCTTTTAGGTCAACAACACCAACAGGGCACTCCCAGGAGAGCAGATCTAGGCACCAGTCCCTCCACCAGCTGCATTCCAGATCACTGGCTACTGGGAGTGGGGGGAAGATGCCACAGACACAGACAATGACATGCCAACATTTGCCATGTCGTGGAGTTGGTGGTGGGTGGGCCAGCAGGGATAGTGTGCTAGGGAGTTGATGGTGGGCAGGGGAATGGGTTGTATAGTGTGCTGGGGATTTGGATGAGGGTGGGGTAGAGGGGATAGTGTGCTGGGGAGTTGGTGGTGGGCGGGGGATATTGCGCTTGGGAGTTGGTTGTGGCTGGGGAAGTGGGGATAGTTAGTACACAAAGTTACATTTCAAATTGTTGAACATCATTCATGCAAGGACATTTCTAATTGTGCTCTTGTGCAGTTTATTCACAGTGCTGGAAGTGGGCTTGAGCGAGTGTACTGTACTAGAAGAAATTGTCTATTAGTGCCTGCCGGGCCAATCGCCCATCCCTCACGTCATCCCTGGGAGTGGCTGCTCTGTCTCCTGCCTCATGCTGTTCATTTGCCTCTTCCTCTGGGTGTGGCATGTCCGGGTCTGGGGGTAGTGGCACATTCCTCCTCAGGCAGATGTTATGTAGCATTGTGCACACTAGCACAATCTTCCCAACTTTGCAGGGGCTTACATTAGGGCACTGCCAGTACGACCTAGGCACCGGAATCGTGCCTTGAGGAGTCCGAAGGTGCGCTCAATGCACACACAGGTCTGGCTGTGGCATGGTTTTAGGGGGTCTCATGCGGTGTACGTGGGTCATGCACAGGGGTCATCAGCCACACAAGCTGTGGGTATCCGGAGTCACCTGCATGGGTTGGAGCACAAACATTAGTCACTTGTGTTATGCCTGGGGACGGTCCCACTCAGTATCGGGCATTGGTCACTTTGTGCATTCATATGTACATCCCGTCCATGCTATGTGTATGTGTGATGTCTGTGCAGCCTTTGTCAATGGCGACATGCATTCCTTTGCCTGCACATGCACCCTGTGACGTTGTGGCGGTTGTTCAGTGCTGTGTCCCTGGTGGCTGTCTTGCAGCTGTGTGCTGCTCTCGTGCATGGGGCATGCTGGGTTGCCTGGCATCCTATCCACTCTTCTAGTGGCAGTTGGTCTACACTCCCAGGTGGCTGCATGTGCGCGCATGGCTGTAACACTGGCTGGCCTGCTGTTGGGTTCTGCAGTGTGGATCTTTGCAGTGCCGCATTTCTGATGCATTGTGGAACATGTCGTCATGTTTGTTGTTATCATTGATGCGCTATGTGTACGTCAGCGTGTGTATGTCGGTGTGTCCGATGTGTGCATGGTCCCTTAGATATCCACTAATGTTGGTGCAGGTGCTGGCCGGGTGCTTTTAGTGTATCCACTTGTCATTCCATACTTCTTTTCAGTGTTAACATCCCCCCTCCCAATTTTGCTCAGGTGCATCACTGTGCATATATTGCAGAAATTGTACTCACCCACTAGCCATGTCCGTTGTCCTCTTTGCCTCTCCATGTATCCTGGCAGTGTGCTGTTCCTTAGGACCATGGAGTCGTGGGTGGAACCTGGGTAGTGGGCACAGCAGTGGGTGATTATGAGGTCAGGCTCGCAAGTCACCTGCACGTTGAGGGAGTAGTAGTGCTTCCGGTTCCTTTATACATCTTCATGGGCCTGGGTGCCACCACCGCAAAATAGGTGCAGTCAATGGCTGCAATGGCATTCAGCAGTTGGATGGTGGCATAGAACCTTACCTTCTTGTCAGTGAGTGGTAGGCAGTGCAATATCGTGGTTCACTTGCCACAGGAGGGCATCCAGCACCTGGGCCAGGACTGCACAGAATGTGGACTGTGCCATGCCATGTATCAGGGCCACAGTGTGCTGGAAGGTGGCTGTCCCCAGGAGCTGCAGGACTGCCACCAGTGGGGGCACAGCTGTCCAGATGTTGATCCTGCTCCCTATGTCTTCCAGGATCGTACCCAGCAGTTCAGTGATGGTCTCCCTGTTGAGGCGGTATAGAGCGACCAACTGGGTGTCGGTGAGGGCCCAGGGTGATGACCTGACCCTGGGGATGGGTGCTCGCCTTGCTTGCACAGTTTTCCTCCTCCTCCTATCCCACCCATGCTCCCTATGCCATAGCATGTTTGTCATGCATCTCAAGTTCCAGGCACAGCATGAGTAGCTGCCTGTCCCAGCTCGCAGCGAATAATGGCAGCATGGTGTTGGAAACAGTGTTTGGGGTAGGGGTGTGCCTTATGTAGCCCTCTGATGTGTATTGGGTGCACCTGTGGCTTCATTTCTGGCACCTGTGTTCATTTACCTCCAGCTTGAGGCTGGAAGTATTTCTCTGCTGTATTAGTGCCGTTATTTGGCGCTAATACCGACGTACATGTACTTGGGATACGGCTGTAATTGCACATTGTGTTAGCAGCACTATTAGCGCAGACTGTAATTGCTCCGGCTGTAATAGCGCCGGCTGTAATAGCACCTGTTTGTTTTGTGTCCGGTGGTATTTGCGCTGACTCGTGATCTGGTGGAGAGGTATTGGCAGCTCTAATTTCGGTCCCGCTAGATTTAAGGGCTACCACCCAACTCGTGATGAGGCCCAAAGTCCTTCTGTCATTCAATAAATTCTGTTGACCTTTGGCTCTCGCTCCAGTCGCGTCCAACACCGGTATTGCATATGTCACCCGGCTGGAAGTACGAAAGTGCCAGAATCATTAGGTTTCCATCGCATCTGCATTCCATACCTGCATTATGTTTTTAATGTTTTCTCCTTGTTTGTGTCATATAACCCTCTTAATGAACAACTGCAAGCAGTGTCTTAATTATTGTATTTCTACTGGTAAGAAGAAACTTTAAGTCCATAAAGAAGGAGTCTGCAACCTTTGGCCCTCCATATGTTTTGAGATAAAGCTCCCATCAGCCATAGCCAGCACCGTCAATAGTGGGGGATCATAGGGCTCATTGTCCAAAACATTGGTTGAACTGCAGGTGGCAGAACCCTGTCCTAAGAGAACAACTAAGTCAACAGCGAGGCACAGTTTCACACCCCTATAAAGTTAGTCATTGGATTCTTTACTGAAAAAGGTCACAATGAAGATTAAACACAGAGGATGTTCATAAAAAAGAGGGAAGTTATGTAGTTGAAGAGGAGAGCATGAGGACTTTTAGTTGGTGCATATTTATATATTAGAATGCACATTCATGTATTAACTGTTGTAAGCATGAGGTTGGGGCGGCTGATGTGCAGGGAGGAAGAGCATGAAGGCCGGTTAGAGGATGGTAACTTCACTCCCCAGCAGGTGGAGCTTGAGCCTGGTCTTGAATGCATTCACTCATCAAACTTCTTTGCTACTGGGGATGGAGGGTGGGTGGGTTGGGTTAGAGCATTCCACTGGTGGGAGGCTGGTACAGAAAAGGAGGGAGCGGAAGTGGGATTTCGCGCAGAGAGGATGTAGGACTGAGGGGCTGGTGAGGGTTTGAGAGGGAAGAGCCTGAGTAGGAGAGTAGAGGTAGATGGACTCAGCCTGGTAGAGAAGAGAAAGGCCATGGATGCATTTAAAGACAAGGAGCAGAAACTTGAAGTGGCACCGATTTTGTATGTAGAACCACCTGGAGTGGTGACAGTAGACTCAGGTCGGAGAAGATCCAGCTAGGTTGTAGAGGGTGCGTGGCAAAATTGAGAGTTTGTTAGGGAGAGCGAAACAGCAGAGGGAAGGCCACGGAACAGAAAGGTGGGGTGAGGTGGAGGTGGGTCTTCCTAATATTTAAGTTTAATGTCACAGAGAACCCAAAGGTTTGAAACATGGGTGATGAGATGAGGAGGGCAGGGAAGGAGAAAGGGTTTGACGGTAGAGGCCAGGACAAATATTACTTCCATTTTAGAGGAGGTAGGCCTCAAGCAGTATAGTGTTACCAAGTGACGGACGCCAGAAAGGCAGTTGGTGATGTGCACAGAGATTCCTTCGGCAAAAGAACATTGGATAAGAAAGTCTGGGTGTCATCTGCAAACAGGTTGTATGAGAAGCTGAGGGATGATAAGAATTTGCACTGGGAAGATGTTTAAAGAGTAAACAGAAGTGGGCCAAGGACCTCTCTTTGTGGAACACCCACTGGAAGAAGGGTAAGGGAGGAGGTATTAGAATTCTAGGAGATAGAGAAGAAGTGACCAGAGAGATAAAATGCCATCATTTGAGTGCTGTGCCTTTCAGGAAAGGGGGTGGAAATTCTGAAGGCTGTAGAGATGATCCACAGAGTTAAAGACAGCAGGGAATGTAAGATAATGTTGTTATATGCGTTATTGCTTGGAGGAAGCGTGAGCAGGAAATGTGGCTGTTTTGTGAATGTAATGATTATTTCCTCCTTTTCTGGGACCAGAACCATGGTCTGTGAAAAGGAGGGCAGCACAGGCTTGGCATTGACACTATTATATAGATAGGACCAGTGATGGAAAACGTAACAGGCTTACATGTTTATTACCTGGCAGTATTAAAGGAGGGTGCACAGCAAATGTGACGCTAATGACTAGATACCTAGAGCAACCAGACACAGATAGACACCAGCACCTGACTGGCTGTGAGGAATACAAAATGCAGAATAATAAGACTGCAAAGAAGAGTGAGCTGGAAGCTAGCAGGGGTGTCTAACATCTAACACGGGAATGGAATAGGGACATGGGATGAGAGTTGATTGCCCACCTGAGCTTAGGTGGAAGGCTACATTGTGGACCCCTCCAAGCTTGATCCCCTATACTCAGATGCTCAGCCCACAACCTTACATCCGCATGACGCCATGAATGGCTTCAACAGTCCCACTAAACCCCACAGAGAAAGTGATGCTGCCAGCCCCATAGCATTGATCCTCTGGGGGTGGTCCCAGGTCAGACGAAAATTAACACATAAATGACTAATGAAATGTATGGTTAGGGACCTATAGCACAGACAGACCTTAAATCATGTTAGGGGTATACGCAGGGACAGTCAGGCTCAGCATTAACTCAGAGAAAAGCCTTTATGCAGACTTAGAACAGGGTTGCAGTCAAGTAGGACTTAACACTGGGTCTTAGATATTTCTGAACCAGGAGACTTGGAATTTATCTAATCATGAAGTAGCCTTAGGTGCGACCTAGGACTAGGAAGTAGACGTGCTATAGGAATCCAGCATCCTGACAAAGGCTGCAGGGAAAAACCAAGGAGTGTGGTGGAAAAGGCTAGGATGGGAGGAACTATGGTTTCAGTGTTTCCAAAAGAAGCATAAAAGTATTCAACAAAGACCCTTCACAGTTTCCAGAAAAGACATAATACATTGCCAATTCTGAGAAAAGAATAGAGAATCAATTGAATAATATATTCCATCTGCTCACTGAGTGAACAGACAGTATTGAGTGACATGTTTCTGAAGCAATAGGCCACAGTCTTTTCCCAGATAGTGTGTTCCCACATCGGCCCAGGAAAAGATAGACATGAGTAGAGGAACTGTGCCAACAGCTATTTCCAAGTTGCTAGCTTCTGGTGTAAAAGTGGAATTTAATTGGGACATAGGCCAATTGATCCAAGAACCTTGGACACAGATACATATGTCCTGACTATTGCAAACTGCATGGAGGTGACTGCGCCCTTTGAAACCCATTAGGGGCGTATCCTGCTGTCACAGGTGGACTTAATAATTCACAGAAACTGGGAGACAGTTGAAGGGTTTTTATTATTCTTAAACCAGTTGAGATATATGGACTGTTTTGCCTGAATGTGAGCAGATTAGTTAATATATCACATTGAGCTGAAAAAAGGGGGGGTTGGGTGAAGCGATACACTATTGGGCATACCCCTGGCAAGGGCTCTGACCTTCTAGCCCAGGAGTCCATGAACCCCATGTGCCCCACTAGCGATCAGTAACACCTACCATGAAAAACTAGCTTACATGAGGACCTAAAGCAAAAGGCCTGCTCTGTCTATCTCCCTCCAGGGTCCTCTCAGTGCACCTTTCCCCCCACCTATTCAACAGAGGTGATGGTTTCTTTATGCCAATATGTGACACCTTGGTCCTTTCTCAAACTCACCCACTTCTCTCTCTCTCTCTCTCTCTCTCTCTCTCTCTCTCTCTCTCTCTCTCTCTCTCTTTCTCCCCACGTTCCTTTGACCTAACTATTCCTCTTCCTTCCCTCTCCCTACCTCTCTCCCTCCCTCCCTCTCTCTTTTTACTTTCCCTTCCCCCTGTGAAATTCCACACTCTTTATCTCCTTCTCCTATCACCTTGCTCCTGCCCCTCTCCTTACATTTCACTACACCACTCACCTCTCCTCTCACTAAACCTCTCTCCTCACCTCTCACTACACTCCTCTCCTCACCTCTCACTACACCCTGCTTCTCCCCACCCCACTACTACATCCCTCTTGTCAACTCTTGCCACACCCCTCTTCTCACCTCAGCTCAGGGATATGGTTCCCTGCTCACCCTTCCAGGGATTGTGTGCCCTGTTCACTCTCCCAATACACCCACTCTCACTATTCCCAAGCCCTACACTTCTCTCTTGGACCTTTCTCCTGACATCCCATTCCTACATACCTCTCTGCGATCCTTACTCTCTCCCAGCCCACTCTCCCTCTACCTGCTAGCACATTCTCCTAACTCCTATCTCCACGTTTCCCTCAGGATTACACTCACCTTCACAAACACTCTCACATTAACTGCTTCTCTCTTACAAGCTGGCACCACTCTCCCTCACAAATACGTCACCTGCACTCTGCTACCTACTCCTTATCACTCCACTGCACCGCCTGTCTTCCGCCCTGTCTCTCAGTCCAGCTCCACACCTCCTGACCATGCGCCTGCAAGCCACACTCTGCCTTTCGTTCTTTCACCTTTTATACTGTGGCTCTCCTGCTTCTAACCTGCCCCCCCCCCTCCATTGATTCCAGCACTCACCTGTTTCGAATGCCCAATATGTGTTTGCCGTTTCCCCAGCGTATGGGGTCGGCCTTCCCTTTTTCAGCAGTTTGTTTTGGCAGTCTCTGGTGGTTTCCCTGCTGTTTCCCTGGTGTGCTGTGGGACTGGGTGTTTGTTTTTCTGCTGATGCGGTGAGTTCTGAGCTTTTCCGATGTGCACATGACGGGGTTTCAGACACTGGGGATCCCCATCTCCCCTTTTCATCCCGTACTGAGTTATGACTCTGATCCTGTCACTCTAGCCTGTGAGTTAGTTTCGTTCCCTGGCACTGGCTCCTCTCACATCATAACCAGTTCACATTATGCCCATTTATGAAATGAACTCATGACCACTTTGCAGATCTTCACCAGTTTTGATTGTGCCCAGTAGGCGCATCATAGCAGATTCCCAGTATATCCACTTGGCCCATTTTTCCTAATTTACAGAATGTCCTCTTTGCACATGACTTCCAGTTTCCATTAGGCCTCCCATTATGGATGGTGTCCGGTTTGTTCACCTAGCCCTTCACTGTCCAGCTATAACTCGCCCCCTAAGCCCCCCTCCCCAGTCATTTTAACCTTAAGGTTGCTGGAAAAAAAGCAAGACCAATGCTTCATACAATAGTTTAGGGTCTCGATAGGTATCAGGACTGCAAACCCAACATTCTGGGGTGGGCTGAACTGCCAGAGTCTGCCTGCCCCATTCAACCTGGGGCCTCGGAAAGTACTTCCCCTTGGGAGCTTCTGTATGAAGCGTGTGCTTTACTTGTGTCACTGAAGCAATGGCGCATTCTGAATTGCTCCTAGTGGTGGAAGCGTGAGAGGACTTGTGAGGGTTATAGTGCAAATGAAAGGGCTAAATAGTGCTCAGATTCATGCTGGAATCATATCGACATGTTGCTCTTTTGGAAACACAAGCATAACGCCTGTCTTCACGCCAGCATGAGTACAGCACAAAGTGGTTCAACACACCTGCATTATCCGGTAAGGTAGCTAAGCGGGTTGAGCGCTCGCTGCTGCGATCTGAGAGTGATCTGCAGGTCGCAGGTTCCAATCCCAGCAAGGCCAACACAGCCTTTCATCCTTACGAGGTCGATAACCAATTTCGGTGGGTGATATTGTATGTAAATATGTGCTCTGTAAAGCGCTTTGGATTAAGGCGCTATATAATTAACACACCATTATCATTATCGCAAGCATCCTCATCAGTGGTTGCTTCCACACTGCCAGGGTCTCTGTTGGTCCCCCCTGAAAGAGCTCTCCAGCCTGGCTTGATCTCCTGAGCATTGTTAATCTGGGGTTTCCCGAAGCCCTTGATGTCTCCTCTGAACCAGAAGATAACGATCTAGCTTCCAACCAACCTGTTGCTTTACACAAACAGGAACTCGTTCTATCCTAGTTTTCTCCCTAAAGTCTGCTTGGAGCCGCCAGCTGCTTGGAGGAGAGGAGGGTGAGGCAGGGGGGGTCGGCGGCACAGGGGAAGCCTGTTTTCACTAATAATCCTGACAACGATTGGTCACACAAAACATTGAGGTATTTTCACGTACCAGGTTGGGAGTTCTGCCTTTGCTTTCCCTCTAGATTTTTATTTTTATTTTCTTTTATATCATCTTTATTTATTGTTTTCAATCAAATCCATACATAGAAGGATAGTAACACAAGAAGAGCAGAATAACAAAACCTTTAAACCTTCCCATAAATCCCAATACATCAATCATATCTCAAAAAGATAAATATTAAAACAATACTATAAACAATAAACAAGAACCAAATGAGAATTAAATGTATATATTGAGTTAACAAAGCTCATTGTAGAATAAGTACATATTCGCATACATGTTTTACTAATTCCCATGACATACAGACAAGAAGACAGGACCAAAAGAGATCTTAATGGGCTAAACAAACGTTTTGGGATGTTTCTTCCCCACAGGCTATTTACAAGGACTCATTAGTCACATACCCGTAGTTTTTCCACCCATTTTGAAGGAGGAAAACTCCGGGCTAATGAGGAAAACAATCAACATTCAGTTGAATATCATCTGTAAATATGTAGATTTGTAGAGCCAATTACCATACACAACTTGTGGGCTAGTGCCCTTGGGCCGGGGCATGGTCAGTGACTTATTTGAACTCCCTTTCTGCTACATTAAGGCCCAGGCCTTGAAATAATTAACCATTTTATTAAGCATGATGTGAAAAACAACTATGTTCCTCACAATTTTGGTTTCTGTAATTTAAAGTATGTTTATTTTTTGTGGGAGCATAGTGGTTTTTCACATCATGCTTAATAAAATGGTTAATTATATCAAACAATATAAATGGCAGTTAAAGTTGCTTGAACACAGATTTTTGCAGAAGGTGTGTCAACTGACTGGTGGCTCTTACAAATTAAATTCAAAGTATATATTCTGCTGCATTAACTACTTGAGTACAAGTGAAAAGATAAGATTGGTAGTAACACACATTTAATTCTGGAGGGGAAGAGTGTAGTAAAATCAAAGTGATAGATGCAAGGCTTTGAATTAAACATTACCACTACCGTTTCTCTGCGCAACATTCCATGCCATAATTCTGTACTATGTATGCGCCATTACAGAAGGGGACAAGCCATTAGCAAATTACTTTTGGTGCTGCCACCAAAATGTGCAGTTCAATATCAATTGCTAGGCTGTGTTCCATCTGCTCTGGAACACAAGTAACCACATGCATTTTTAGGCCCTGTGGTCTAGCAGTTTGCGACAGGCTTCTGATATTAGTGATAGGGCCAAGGCTGATATGCAAACAATGGTATGGAAGGCTGGCCAGAGCAATGACAGTGGTTGTAATTGATTCAGAGACCTTTTACCTGTTAGGTGCAACCAGAACACTTGCTGTGAAACACAGATAGGATTGCAATAAAATGTGAGGAGAAACACACACCCTATGGGGGTGTCTGGTCATTTACCCACCTAATGACTAGCCATGGCTATGTTAATGCCTCATCACCAAAACCCAACCTTTCTAGAACTCTTTGAGCTAGCTCTATCACAAACCAAATGTGTTGCTGTATAGGGCCTTCCAGTGTTATATCTAAGCATTCTTTTGAGTGTTTAATTACTTAATTGCCTCTGTAAATGAACTCCTGGTTCTCTTAATGCGTGTCTTCAGCCAGTTGATTTTCAATATATTTGTCAATGCCTCAGTGACAGTGCACTAAAGTCCTGTCTTAAACAAGCAATCACATTCCATCAGTTTTTGCTTGTGCATAGGTATTAGCCGACATTTGCCAGGCATGCAATCATATGCCCAATTACTGGCACCATTTTCCTGCTATTGCCATTTGTTGCCATTTATGGCCTGGCAAATGCCTATCCATGCCTAATCAAAATCCCAAGCTGTTGGCTTTGCCAATGCATGTTGGCTTCCATGTGTTTCCCTAAGTGAATGTGTATATGCCCAGATGTGGGTGTCTTGCTTGCTCTGCCTAGGGAATCAAGCTGCACCTCACTGTGCTAGTCCAACACGGCCCTACCTGAATATGATAAGGCTAGGTTGGCAAGTATTGACCAGTTTCAGATTTTCTCATGCATACTTACCAGTGGGGCTGCGACTTAAATAGAATGTATCTTTGTTTGGAAGCCTAGTCTATTCTGCCAGAACGTTTCGTGATTCAAACTGATAGGTACTGACTTGATAACCTCATTCTGTTTGAGTAACTTTACAGAATTTGCATGCAAACAGAATATGTAATGCTTGTTGTGGGATTTGTTTGGAAAGCATGTAAATCCTGGGTGCTAGGTGTTTATGCAGTGCCGGAAATGAAACATGAACACCTGTTAAATAACATAAAAGAAGAGCGTTTTCTATAATGTTGCGGGCAAAGTATAAAAGGTGCACATCTTTTATAACTAAAAAGCAGTATTTCAATATTTTCTAAAGAGTGCCATCAGAGGTGAATTTAACATCTGGACAAGGTTGAAATGCCAATCCCCCCACCCCCTGTTTTACCCTCTCCCCTTAAATGCAAATAGCATGGCTGAATAGGCCCTACCATTGAGATAGTTTCTTTTTAACGTGCCTCAGAGGCAGATTATTTACAACAGGAAGTGCTATGATATGCTGATGATACTGTGCCTTTTCCCTTTATCAGATGACCACTCCAAAGACACTGAGGTCATTAATGCCACATACAGCCAAATCCAGCTGATGCTGTATAATGGCCTAGCCCTGAATAACTCAAAAACTGAGAATATTATTCTGGGCACTGGGCCCAGGTGGCGCCAGCTTGATCAGTCCTATTGATTCTTTCAAATTGTAGACAGTCTGCTCCCCACTTTGAAAAAAGTAAAAACCTTGGGGATCACTATTGACCAATAGTTCTCAATGAGGTCCCATATCAGTGGCCTAGTGTCTAACTCAACATACTACATTACACTTTTGGCACAAATCAGACCATTCCTTGAGGCCTCCAGTTGTGCCACCCTATCCAGGGCGATCATTGGGAGCCGCCCGGACTTCTGTGCCAGCAGTCTAATTGAAGTAGGCAAAGGAGAATTCAATTGTCTGCAAGTTGTGCAGAACAACGCAGTGAGGGTCGTTATTGGTATGCGTAAGACAGATCATATTTCAACAGCACGCAGAGTATTACATTGGCTCCCCATTAGAAAGAGAATCAAGTTTCATACCCTTTGCATTGCACATGCTTGCATGTATGGTCTAAGCCCTTCTTATATGGCAGCACATTTGAAGTGGCTATCTAACAGGCGTAATCTAAGATCCAATAACACTGGGTTGCTTTTCACCCCAAAGGCCAAGCTGGTACAGGTGCAAAATGGATGCTTCCCAGCCGCAATTCCTCACTTGTGGAATACTCTTCTGCCTGATTTGAGGCTGTGCGCCAGTCTTCCCAGGTTCAAACGTGTCCTGAACACCTTTCTTTTCAAGTAAATTGATCCTTGGCCTCCAATAGTTTCCCTCAGGTTTCTCCTGAGGCCTCTCTGAGCTCTTTGTTTTTATTGTATGTAATGTCAGCGCTCGTATGCCTCCGAGCCACTGTCCTAGCACTTTAGAAATAAATTAAAGATGAAAAAAAGTAAAAAGACAGGGACCATTGCTGTGGCACATTAAACAAAAAAAATTATATAGGGTTTTAAGAAGCTGTTTGGGTGATTAGTAATTAAGGGGATACAGCACAAGCTGTGTGAAACAATAACCTTGTCATGCATTTCTTTTCACTTTGTGGCTGTATCAGACTTTTTGTAAGTTCTCATTAATTGCTATGCTGGAGCTTATAGGCTTCCATTCAGGATGGGGAAAATAAAGCTACAGTCATAGGGGATTATTTTCCAGGTCAAGCGGAGTGGAAGAAGTGGCACTAAATGCATTTAGCTCCACTTTTTATAAGCTGTAGGATTTTGTATGATTTGATAGGCGAAGTTGGAGAGCAGATCAAACTTAACAAGGTCCCCCTGCCAAATGCGATTGGTATTCCACCAGCATATATTTTTATGTTGACAGAAAACCAATGGATTCCTATGGGATCTGCCTGACTTTTACACCTGACAAAAGTAGACATAGTCAAATGGAATCCATTGTGGATGGCTCCCACAATCGTTAATTGTAGAAGTGATTTACACTTTTCCAGACACGTAGTGGTAAAGTAAAGAGCAAAGGCGATTTTCGCCTGTGTTTTACTCTTTAATTTTCCAGTACTTGGTGGAAACAATTAAAATTAATGAATGGCTCCTTTTGCAAAAAAGTGCAAACAGGAGAATTCTGCTCTATGCAGTTTATAATTCAAAACAAAATGCCCCCCTTAATCTTTTCATCAACATGTTTCTACAATGATGAATACATTGTCAGGTTGTTTTATCATGTGACTTGTGCATTTTTAAAGTAATCTGTATTTAATTGAGCATTATTTTAGGTATTCAAAGCTAAAATTCAACATATATTTGTACCAACTTGAGCTCAGAAGATGTGTAGTATCTAAATTTCAGGCTAATCTGAAATTATGGCTTTACCACTTAACCAAAGTGTGTCATCCTGAGCATTTTATTTTTCACTATGTCTTGCTTGTTAAAATGAGGTGCCCCTAGAAGTGATACAGTTTGCATTATAAGCTATTCCAAAAAGCCTCACTCATGGTTTAATGGATGGGCAGAACAGGCATTAGGAGACACACACACACACACACACACATCTTACTTTGAAAATATCCGGGCCACATTTATAGAACAAATTTGTATCATTCAATGCCAAATCAAAGTAAACACATCAAGCAAAGAGACACCATGGACAATTGCATATTATAACCATTGTATAAACGGTATGTACCAGACAATGATGTACAGGGCCATGGCAGGGGAGCAAAGCCCTCTCCTTCATGCCACGCCCCACCAGGAGCGATACCAGGATGCCGTAAACCCCTCAACCAGCACCGTCTGCCTCCTGATGCAGCCCTAGCACTGTCTTGCACTCTCAACTCAATTAACATGTGTTGAAAAAATGCAACAAAATCTAACATTTTGTGTTTAAAATGTAATAATTTTGGACATGAATCATTGATGGGAAACATTCAGAATGGGACTACTGTAGGGGATCAGTTGGAAAGGAGGGGGCGTTGTTGTGGACTGGGTGGGTGAAGGGAGGATTGTATACATGTGTATGCTATTGGAGGATATGTTTTTGTGCTCTAAATATTGTTAAGATCAACAAGGCTACATGTATTGATTGGGCATGGTATGTTCTGTTCTTGAAAATAAAAAGAAGTTTGAAAAAAATGTAATTTTGTAGGAAATAAAATCTCCTATTCCTTGCTTCAGTATTCAGGGGTTTAGGGGGGTATATCTTTCACAACAAGATGGAGGGAGCTCAAGCATCTCCTGCAGGGTCTGCTGGGAGTAGCCACAGTGCTCAGGAAGGTTTTGTTGGGCAGACACCATCTGAGATGGTACAAAGACTGGGGGCCTCACTGCTCAGCCTCTCAGAGGAAGATGAGGAGGCATCACCCTCAATTCTCCCAAGCCAGGCCAGGAAAGGTGTGCTGGGTGCTATTGTGAATAGGTGGAAGGGTAGGTAAATGGGAACGGTGGTTAGGGCAGCTGTAGGAAGGTGTCTGGACGGTGAAAGAAGAAGGAGGATCAGATATAACAGAAAGGGGAGAGCAGATGGGAAGGGAAGATAGGTAGATTGAAGTTGCAACACTATTTGCCTTGCTTCTCTTTTGCTATCTACTGTTTTTTATAGAGCAGTGCAAATGGGAAATCTGGATTCACGCCAGCACTTTGATTAAGGTACTCCTAGACGCACACCCAATGAAATGTGGGCCCCCCTGGTCAGAACCCTGGCCCACCCAGATAAAAATTCCTGGAGCAGGGCCTGTTAAGGCCTCTACAGCCCATTTCAATATTGAGGTGATATTAACCGAGACGATGGGCTGACCCTGTTGGTAATGGCCCACTGCCCAAGTTAAGTGCCAGAGAAAAGCAAGGGTCCCTTAACGAAGGCGGTGGTGCCGTTACCGACAGAGTCGGCCCCCTGCCTCAGTCAATATCGCCATTAGCAGCCGTGTAGTTGCCTACACTGGTGCTAATGGTGCTTTTTAAAAAGAAAGAAAGAAAGAAACTTACCTTTGTAATGCAGCTCAGCTCCGTACAGTGCTACTGTCAATGTAGTCCATTTTCCATGTTGATGACTGTGACATCATCAGCGTGGAAAAGGGACGTCGCTGATAGCAGCACTGCACAGCATAGGGCCACACAACAAACTTAAGTTTATTTTTCTTTTTAAAAAAAAGCCCGTCAGCACCCATGTAGGAAACTACACGGGTGCTAAGAGGTGAAGGGGGAGTGGGTAAGGGCAGGGAAGAGGTTTCTGCTCGGAAACACAGGCTTGTAACATACAGTACAGCCTGCGTTCCCAGCCTCCTGATTGGCCAGCACCCCCCGGCCCACAGGGTGCTAATGGGTAATAACAGGTCTCCCTGGGAAAAAATGTAAGACTGATACAAAGCATTGGTCTTTCTACCCCTTCACATTCTTGGAACAATTTAGCTCCAATTCCCAACCCAATTCCCAACCTGAGGAATCAATCTGTAATATAAATGACTGTCCAAAATCTACAGTAACGTATACTGGGGTTTCACACAGTGATTGTCTTACCTTTTGGAAAGCCTGATAATTTGACCGACTGACTTGAGTAAGGGTTTAAAAGAAAAAAAAGGAAAATCAGTCCAGTGGTGTAATTGGGTTGAAAAATGGTGAATAAAAGTATGATAATACCCATATAATGCTAAAAAAAGATTGTAATATATATTTTAGTTGTTGGAAGAACTTTTTCAGGAAATGCCTGTCCTTTACTAATATGAGGTTCAATTTTATCATTCCCTGCCTAATAACCAATGAAGTTATCTTGAGTTTTAGTGAAGGGTTGCCCATTAGTGCTGCCTGCTGTAAGGTCCACAAACCATGTGCAGGTGCATCATAGCGGTCTTCCGGCCTGGACTATGGATGATAATATCACCCGGAAGTGCCACGTCATAAGCAGAGGGGAATCTCACCAGATGCTTCATGGGGCATTAAAAAGTGGCTGGCTCCCCACGTACGCCCAACAGGGTGTACAGTAAATAGTTATAACTTGTATAACGTAGCAGAAGTGTTCCTTTCCCAATCATCAGTAGTTTAAAATACTTGGCAAAACCCTTCGGTCAGGTGCAGAGTAGAAATAACCAGTGACTAACCAAAGGACTCAGCAAGCGAGGCATTTCATGTGCGTCAAACAAAGAGAGTTCATTGACCTTTCGGAATTCTGCGTGAAAGTTCCAGCTGCCATAAGGAATTCAAGACCAACACTACTGGAGCAGCCCAAGGGCTCTGCGATGATCCTCTGACCCTTTCCCAAGATTTCCTGTACTTGCTCAAACACTGCTATTCTCCTAGCTGCCAGATGTTGGGAGGCTTGTTTTCTTACTATCTGTCAGCATATGGTCCTAATAGGGTGGCACCAACACATCAACCATCAGAAAGAAAATCCTGAAACTGTGCCTAAATGTTTTGGAGGTCCAGGACTTGTGTCAAACATCTTCAAATTCTGGGTTCTTACAAGTTTAAGGGTACCTTCCTCCTTGGGGTCGTATTTTGTTATAAGTCTCATAGTTTGGTTGTCCACCCAATGCTTCACTCAGTTTACATGGCATAGCTCATGTTTTTTTTTAATTCCCCGATCACTTCAGTGACTCATACAGACCATATCAATCTGTTAGGAGTTTACTCTCCTGATTAGGTAGCAAAGTTGCACATTTGCCCCACCTGGAAAGTGTAAGTGTGGGCCATTCATCATACCATTTCCTCGGTTTAGTTTGAGATTTGTCTAGATTCTCCTGAGCTAGTTCCCTCACCACATTCATTTGTTCTTGTGCATTTTGTACAAATGCTCCTAAATTCCAAGTTGAATCTCCCTTTACCATTGTAGAGGAGGTCCGAGGCACAACCCACACTCCAACTGTTCATTTAGAGGTACCAGGAATTTTCACGCCGAAATATGTGATGTATGATGAGCAAATAAACCAGCAGAGAGCCGCAGTGGGACTCTGTCCAGTACCTATTAGACTGACAGCACCTATTGAAGTACCAAGACCTACGAAAACCTGGCCAGTAAGGTACCCATTCAGAAAGCCATATCGACAAATGAAACAAAATGAAGAATGCCTGAAGAAGCTAAAAAGATAATGAAGGAAGATGAATGGTGACGTCACAAGAACCCGGACTGACTCACATATAGAAGATACACAACCTGTGAATGATGAAAAGAGACGAAACACCATGGATAAGTGACATCCTGAGTTTAAAGTGAAACAAGTGATGTCAAATGTAAGAAACTTATGTCATGAGCGTGATGAAGATATTCAGCCAGTTTACACGTGTACATATGCAAGGAACCCCAAGAAGCTAAGAAAATCGTGAGGCATGCTAAGCTTAGTAGTAAGATAGATTGCGGCAAGCGCAACATGTATATATATCTACCTCAAAAGGAGCACTTTATATAAGTATACTTCCACTATGCACAAGAGCAGAACCGACCAAAGGTTACTTAAGGTCTCAAGAGGAGAGCTTTGCAGCAGGAAAATCGAGAAATAAGGACAGAGAGAAAACTCAGACGAAGGCAAGTCATGCCAAGAAGCCAAGGTCACACCAGCTGAAATAGCCCAAAAGTGGATACAATTAATGAAGAGAAGAACAGAGTATCCTATTCTGAAAGGTCAAGATAAGCCACAGAAGGCAGATGGCTGACAAAATTAAATCAAATACACGAATTACATGGCGAATAAGATGATTTCACGGTGTTGGAATCACGTGAACGAGCAAGCAGAAGGGATGAAACTTTCACACCTACGCATGGATTTGTGCCATGCCCAGACGCCTTAACTTTTCCAGACCAAGAAGCAGTCTCGAGCCCAAAATACAAAGAAATAATTGACACATGACCACTGAAGTGATGATTGATTGTTGCAATAATTGGAGGGAGGCTGGGGGAGCAGACAAACTCCCTGCACCTGGCCCGCTATTCTGCATGCTGCTAGGCTAGTGGAAAAGCATGAGTGGGGTCGTTGCCAACCCAATCATAGTGGACCAAGTAATCTAGGTCCTATAATTAGTAGAACCAATGAGACGTCGTACTTAGTGACGTCTTCAGTAGCCATTTTGAAGGAAGGGGTTAGATGCCCCACCTGACACTGTTTATTCAATCCCCTCATTTCGTTACCATATACAGATATAGTACCTATATTAAAGTTGCCTTTCTATAACCAATAGAATTGCATGCAACATTTTAAGCGTTACACGTCAGCAATGACAGGTTTTTAGTATAAAAGATGTGTTTTTATGAAGATCGTTGCAGTTGTTGAAGCAAGAAGGAAGATCGAGCGATTGCTGATATTCATGAATTCCCTGTTTTTTGTACTTGTCATTAAACGGACTCCCTTTGTCAAACCATTGAATTGTCATTATTGATTTCATGCTACAGTATTCCCCATCCATCTCACGGGTGCTGCTACTCATCTTAATGTGCTATTGGGCAACCCCCAGCTTTATGGGCCGGTTGGGGTCCTAGTGCACACTTGGTAGCAGGGAGAGAATGGTTAATCGATTATCGATTAGATTAGACACCCATTGACCGTCGACATAAAGTAACTCTAGGTCCTCGGCAATATCACGAGTCCTTTGCCATCCGGCTAAGTAGACCGATAAGCCCCCCATAGAATGTGGCTAGACTAAATTGTAAAACCTGCAGGTTGAGGTCTGAAGGAACCTATGTTTTCACCCACAAACCCCTTTCTACTTCTACGAGCAGCCGATCGAGGGAAAAGCAGGAGAGGCGGTGACGAAGGCGGTAATCCCGAGGATCCAGAGAGGAAAACATGCAAACGGTGAGTGAAAAAGACTAAATGCTTTTGCAAAAAGTTGCATGCCTTAGAACAAGTAAGGGAAGGTAACGGAGGGAGGCGGACAAAAATAAAGCCAGAGGTAGAGTAGAATGTATATATATAAGGGGAAGGAAATATTGACTCGAGGGTGACCGAGCAATTCATAAAGCATACCGAGCATAGAGGATACCGGGAGGTTACTCGAGCTAGAAAAAGGATACCAGGAGGATACCTAAGCAGAGAGATGATACGCCCAAATACCTACGCTTTAAAATAGCAATTAGAAGAAGCCTGCATTCAAAGTCCTGAAAAAATAGGGTGCAGTAGAAAACCAGAATCGATGAAAGAAGCTATCTGAAAGGAATGGTTTTACATTGCATGTCGGAATAATAATAGAGGCAGGAGATTTGTGTAGCCGGCCGGAGTCTGTCTAGTCTATCACGTCTGTCTTGTGTTTTTTTTTCTTTTTCTCAAGTCATAAAATAAGAAATTTTTTGGAAGGAATTAGCACAAAAATTACGCAATTGTTTAGTTAAGTTATTGTATAATATGAATTGATGGTTGTTGTTTGAAAAAGAAAACACATTTTTTGTGAAAAAACGGGATTGGAGCTTGCGACGATTGGTGCTCGCTCATATTGTTGTGGTTGGTTAAGAAGCGTAAAAGCATAACAAACTGTTATATAAAGAGAAGGTGAACAGATTTAAGCATGGAATCCGTTACACCATTAATACACTTGTGCAAGCAGTTGCCAAAACATGCACCTAAGCTGAGAAAGTACTGTCCAGAATGGGTTGAAGGAACCGCCCACAAAATGTTTATACCATGGCCCCAAGGAGGATCGCTATCTAAAACGTTCCTGCAACACATGACGACATATTTGCACGCCACGTACACTGGCAAAAAGTTAGACAAACACCTAGCTAGTTTAGAACTTTGGAAGATGTACCAAGAGGATAAGGAGGAGGAGCCACCATTAGATTGGAAACTTAACATATGCACAGAGGGGGGTGAGATGCCTTCTACGCTAACCCGCCCCATCTGAAACAAAAATCGAAGCCAGTAGAGATGAAGGATTATACCCGCTGAGGGAACTTAAAGCAGCAACAGAATATAGCAACCCAGCATATGAGTCACCTACGCAAAGTAGTGATGAAAGCCCAGACAAAGACATAGATAGAGATATCACCTCCAAAGTCCGGAGGGACAAGGAGAGGTGTGAGAAAGAGAAAGGAGGTCAGGCACAAGCAAGTACATCTCTAAATAACGAGAGAGAGAGGGCAAGAGATGGAAAGGAGATGAGGATAGAACTGATGAGATAGCATTCACACAGAACAAATGGATGGGAGGTCAGATTCTATTGAAACTCGATGGTAAAGACATTGAGGACATAAAACAAAAGGGAGAGCCAGACGATTTAAGAAAAGAGAAGGAAAAGGAAAAGGGATTGAGAGACGAAAGGATCAGGAAAAAAGATAGACAGAGACAAGAGCAGTTGTATTCTGAGGAGCAAGAAAGGAAACACGATCATAAGCAGAGAACAGCTAATGATCAGAGCAGGCAGGAACAACAGAGAATAGAAGAAGAAGAACAAAAGATAAGGGAGAAAAGAAAAAAAAGACAAAGGGATGAGGAAATATGAAGGGCAAATGAACGTAGAGATGCAAAGAAACGGGAAGAAGATAGGGTCAGGGAGGAAGCGAGAAACGCAGAGAATTCGATAACGACATAAAACGTAAGCGAAGACAGAGAACACGCAATCTTGAATATTGGGAGAGAGAGGTTAAAAAACCCGATCCAGTAGTAGATTGGGAAGACATAGAAGAATTCTTTCCTGAGTACGATTTAGTACAGGCACGTCTAGGGCAAATATCAAAGATGACTTCGACACCAGAAGCATCGGAGAAACGAACAATAGAATATATGATGAAATGGGGCTAGAACAAGTGCCCAAAGGGAGAGGAGAAGACGAGAGGCTTGAGAGCATTCAGCTGTACGATACTGAAGATGCCTCTCGAAGTAGCAGAAACAGAGAACTGTCCCTAGATAGGCTGACGCCAAACAGGAATGAGGAGGATGAGAGAAGTTGCACGAGTTGGGCACAGACAACATCAGACGCAGAAAGAGAGGAATATGAGGAAAAGGAAGAAGAGAGAAGATGTGAAAAACGCTTCTCCGGAGAAAAAGGGATAAGATGGCCAGATTCTAGCGATTCTAGATTCTGCACCTAAGGCATCAGAGTCAGCCACACAGTCAGACTGACACAAAGGAGTATCTTATGGTCAGAGGGGGGTGTCTCCACCACTCAATGTGAGCCGACTAAGGACATTGCCAGGTAGACAGCGATGTAGGACGATTAGCACTGCAGTGGACAGAAAAATGATGAGAGAGGAAAAGGAGTGCCATGTATTACATTTCCCTTGCTCGAAAAGGGAGGAACGAGGCCACAGTATATTCCATGGCCACACATGGATCGAGAAAAATTGAAAAATACGCTTCCAATATTAACATCGGAAGCCGGAAAATGGATACACGAGCTGGAAAAAATGACGCGAGGGAACACGTTGGCTATTGGGGATATTAAGGATCTTTTAATCGCCATACTTGGTGATCAAGCTGATGATGTGTGGACACGTGCTGGCTACCCTGGCGTGACTACAGTTAACACTGCACACAGTGGAACTCCATTTAACAATTTCAGAGCCGCGGTATGGAAAGCATTACGATTGCTATACCCGGATACATCTGACATGGGAGCCATAATGACCCGAAAAATGAAGGAGTCAGAGGATCCTTTGCTTGACATTCAGAATTTCCAAGACGCTTGGGTATTGGAAATGTGGGAATCCTGGGGGAAATCTATACCTGTGTTTTACCATATCTTATGCCAAGGACTGCCAGATCAGGTACAGAAGCAGGTCAAGAAATTGGTAGGAATCAAGGCCAAACCGTGGTCCAAAATACAGTTGAACATAGCTCACTATTGCAGGCTACTGCAAGAAAAAAATTGCAAAAAAGAGGCTGTACTAAAAAGCTGAAGAGGCAAAATTAGTGCAGAAGAAATTGTCAAAATGTGCCATTAACGGAGCAATGATAACTAGCACAGATGGATCGAACATACAGCAGGTCAATAATCAACAGCAGGTTAATCAGGGTAGTAATGGGTTTTACCCCAGAGGGAGAGGCTTTCGAGGAAGAGGATGGCAGAGTAATCAGGATGGTTCCAAGCTAATCAGGAAGGTTTTCAAAACATACAAAATGGCAATCAGGATATGTCCAATGGGCATATAATCAGACCACCACCAATATGTTGAACTTGTGGGATGGCAGGGCATCTAGCACACACATGCAGAAGTCAAGCCACGATGCAAAACGACCAAGGAACAAGAGCAGGTATGGTGAATCCACCTATGTTTTTACTGAAGGGTGGAAATGGAGTTGCACAAAATCACATGGTGCAGCAGGAAACACCGGGAGCACAACAAAGCTTGTAACCTCAGAATGCCACATTTTCCACAAGGACAGTCTCAACAGTTGCCTATGCAACTGTCACAGACAACAAGGGCTGGACATGTACTGAATTCTGGGATGAGAAATAACACTGGTGATGGAGGAAGTCCATTCACTCAGCATGGGACAACGTTATATATGGATTAGGACAGCTCACTGGGAAACATGATGGGCCTCATTACGACTCAGGCGGTAAGGGTTTTACGGCGGCGTTAACAGCGCCAACCCTTACCGCCTGAGTACGAGGTCCCTTAGCGCCATGGCGGACTTAACACCTGCTTTTAGTAGGTGTTAAAATCCATGGCGCTAAGGGACCATGGAGTTAATTATGCCACCGTAATTTACGGTGGCGTAATTAACGCCTTCCCCACTCCCATTATGCCCTATGGGGCAAAAATGGGAATGGGGAAGGGTAAATGGGGATTGGGGACTTACCGCCCCGCCAAGGTCGGAATGGGGCGGTAAGTCCGCCAACCACCATGGCGTAAACGTAGTTTACGCCATGGTGGTAAAGTCACAGCCCAGGCGGTAACTTACCGCCTGGGTCGTAATGAGGCCCGATGTGTTCTATCCTATCAGTGACACCTAACCCTCACGAGGAACCAAGGGTGGATGTCGTTATAGGAGATATAGAATATTTCTTCCTAGTAGACACAGGTGCAACACACTCGTGTATACGTGAAGGCAAGTTTTCCTTGTCCGGTGATGCCATAAATACTCAGGGCTTCACAGGTGCAACAAGTCATGTTCCTTTTACAAATGAACTTCCAGTCTCTATAGGAGATTGTGACATGAATGTGCCACTGCTATATGCGAGGCAAACCCCAGTAAATATATTGGGACGAGACCTAATGACGAAGTTAAACATGACAATCTCATTCACAGAGAAGGGTATAGTATGTTCAACTCCAGGAATGCATTATTTGAACATATGCGAAATGATTAGAGTATACGTGGGACAAACATCTATGAGGGCTGTCCAATTGGAACCAGAAATATTCATGTATGGAGTGCATGTGTTAAAGGCAGGGCTACCAGGCCCTGCAGGCAAAACCATGAGAACCCCGATGAGTTTCTGTTCAGGCCAAGAATACCCATGCACGAAGAAAAGGGACAAGTATTTCCCTTGGCAATACACACAGCCATAGTGCGAGGAAATATGGCTTTGATCGATGGTTGTGATGATGAAGGCAGACAATGGTGCACAGTAATCGCCATTGAGGAAGGATACAGATTGACTGACGTCACTGATGATGATATGTTTGACGAACAAACAGATGTTGAGGAAACAACAGTTGAGGTAAATCTCAATTTTTGAATGAGAATGATCAAAAGAGAGGTGCCCCAGAGAATGATGCTGGCACAGAACCGTCATGAATATTTTGATGACGACATGGCGCAGGTGCCTGTCTCAGTGTGGACCACAGGCCCCTATGACGTAGGCTTATTAAAAGGAGTCGGAGAAGTGAGGACTAAATTGAAACCAGGAGCAATTTTGCCAAAAGCATGACAATATCCCATGTCTAGTGAAGCAGATGAAGGGATTTTCAAGCCAATGGGCCTCATTACGACCCAGGCGCTAATGGGTTAACGGCGCCGTAAAAGGCTGCGGCGCCGTTAACCTATTAGCACCTAATTACGAGGTCCCTTTGAGGGACCCGACCTTAACGGCTGGTGTAGACCAGCCGTTAAAGTAGGGACCCGCAAAGGGACCTTGGTGCTAATTACGGTTCCGCAATTTGCGGCACCGTACTTAGCGCCTTCCCCATTTCCATTGAGCCCTATGGGGCAAAAATGGGAATGGGGAAGGGCCATGGAGGAAGGGGGAATTACCCCCCCACCAACCTTGTAATGGGGTGGTAATTCCCCCTTTCTCCATGGCAGAGTTGGTAATTTACCGGCACGGACCATGGTGCTAATAGCACCATGGTCTTCTGCCAGGGTCGTAATGAGGCCCAATATCTGCTATGATGGAACAGGGCATCTTAGTGACGTCAGAGTCGTCATGCAACACCGCGTTTTTCCCGATTAAAAAATCAAAGCGAGGGTCGTGGAGACTAATTCAAGATTTACGCCCGATAAATGATATTGTAGAGGCCGAGTTCCCTCTAGTCCATAACCCGTCCACAATTCTATCTAATATACCCATTGAGGCAAAACATTTCATGGTGATTGACTTGAAAAACGCATTTTTCTCAATCCCATTGCACAAAGACTCACAAGATTTGACATCATTTACATTCAGACAAATGCGTCTGAAAAGCACGAGGTTACCCCAGGGGTACTGTGAGTCTTCTTCGATTTTTAACAGAGTCCTGCAGATGAACTTAAGTAATTTTGCATTAGAGAGTGTTGTCTTGCAATATGTGGACGACATCTTAATTTGCAGCACAGCAGAAGACACATGCAGACACGATTCTATCCAGCTATTGACTATATTGGCTGAAAAAGGATATTGGGCTGACCAAGAAAAGTTACAATATTGTCAGCAAGAAGTGCTGCACATAGGCCAGCTGATCTCGCATGAGGGGCAAAGGGTTACCCCTGAAAGGGCTGAAGCCATACTGAACACAGCCAAGCCACACACGATAAAACAGATGCAGAGTTTTCTAGGTCTTTGCAATTATGTCAGGGCATGGGTTTTTGACAACAGCTCATACACCAAGCCCTTGTTACAGGCCCTAAAGAAAGCACAGGTGACGAAAGAAAAAATTGAATGGTCTGAGGCCATGGAAGAAGGGTTTATTGAACTCAAGAGAGCCATTTGCATGGCACCAGTTTTAGGGATTCCCAATTATGCAGAGGAATTCTTACTGTTTTTGCACATGAATGTCAGCGTTATGACGGCAGTGCTCACACAGAGAACCACATTGGGGTACAAGCCCCTGGCATACTACAGTGGGAATTTGGACCCAGTAATGAGAGGCAACTTGCAAACAAAGTTTAGCTGCCGCAATGTTCACCATAGAGAAGGCTACAACCATTGTGATGGGATGCTCAATGACGTTGTACGCCGAGCAGGTACTATTTGCCATTCTAGAGAAACCAAAAGGCACATTGACATCTCAGAGAGCTTCTGCTTATGAAGTGATAATTCTAATCCACCGATTAAGATAATTTGAAGTACGATAGTGAACCCAGCTATGTTTATAGCAGAGCCAGTCACTGACGGAGAGCCAATCCATGACTGCGCAAACTATAAAGAATTCTATGATAAAATTCCCAGAGTGAAAGAAAATGCATTGGCAGAAGGGGAAATTGTGTTCGTTGACCGTTGTTAATATGTAAATGACCACGCTTCACGCTGATGCTTGTCTTTATAGAGAGGCTTTATTTCTTTAGTTCATCCAATAGAAAGGCCCCCAGCTGTGGCTGTCCTCCTGCTCTCAATCCTCTCTCTCTCTGCTGCTAGAATGTGGAACCTTTGCTTAATCATAACACCAAAGGTTCCTTGGTAACTAGGTTACATGGCAGCAGCTGAATTGATGTGATTGTAAACTCAATGAAGTAAATGTAACCACCTCCTAACACCTCCCTTCCTTTTACCAAAATATAAGTATTTGCCTAAACTAGATAATAGATTTCATTGAACATAAGTAGTTCATTATTTACATAGTATCTGATACACCGCTATATGAAGAAATAATTAAATTGCTTTAAATACCTTGCAGTGCAGTTACAAGTTGTTGTTTACCTTTTTGCAAATTGCTATCCTCTCCTTGTTCCAGACCCCACCCCCTTTAACAAGCACCGAAGATCCCAAATCTTTAACAACTTGTTTGGGCTGTGAAAATATGGATGCACCTTTGCGCACCTTGGTGGGAAGTTTGATCTTGATCCAATCACCTTCCTCAAAACTGAATTCTCTACAAGCATTCTTCCTGTCATATTGCTCCTTGGATCTGACCCCAGATTCAAATATCTTCTCTCTCACTCCCTCCAGATCTATTCCTACGAATTTTGACCTTCCCATCCAGCCTGGACACATGTGTGAGTTAGGTTTCCTCCCTCTTAATAGTTCAAATGGGGATACACCCGTAACACTGTGTGGTGCTAGTCTATATTGGAATGTTCTCTCCATTATGGTCCTGATCCAGTCACCTCCTGTTGCTACCGCAATTCTAATTGCATCCATGAGAGTGCGGTTGAAGCGTTCTACACACCCATTGGTCTGGGGATGATATAATGAAGTGGTTACTTGTTCTATTCCATGGTTACTCAAGAACTCTCTAAATTCCTTGGAAACCAATTGGGTCCCATTATCTGATAAACACTTTCTGGGGAATCCCTCTCTCCAAAATAATTGCTCCAAACATTTAATGATGCTACTGCTGGATATGTCTCTTAGTGTAAATATTTCGGGCCACTTGGATAATAAATCTATGACAACCAGTACATAGGTGTCTCTCCCACCCTTGATATTGAAAGGCCCTAGTAAGTCTAAAGCAACCTCATCCCATGGAACTGTGGATGGCTTTCTAACAGTAATGGGTACTTTTTGAATCCTGAGACCCTTATTACCTTCAATGCAATCACAACAATTGTTGACCACTTCTTCAGTGTCTTTGTCAAGATTAGGCCACCAAAATTCTGCTCTAACCAAGCCTTTGGTTCTAGGCAGTCCCAAATGCCCAACATGAGCTAGCTCAATTATTAATTTTCTCATTTTAATAGGTACAACCATCTGATGTCCTCTATGTAAGTATCCTTTATCAATCCAGAGTTCTTCCTTAACTTTGGCAAACCCGCCTAAATCACCAATATAGTTTCTTATTCTGTTCTGCGTCACCAATGTTAAAACTCTCTGGTACAATTCATCCTCTGAACATGCATTGTCCCACTCCTCTTTCTTTACTGACTCATGAACCTGAAATATTTCAACACCTTTCTCACGAGTCAGAGGAGACTCCTCAGACACTGTTTCTCTCACTACTGATCTGGATAAGGCATCAGCAACTATGTTGGTTTCACCACTAATGTGAAGCATATCATATTGCAGGCCTTGTAGGGATGTCACCCACTTCATGATGCGTCTGGAGACTCCCTCCAGACCACCTTTGGTAAATATTCCTATTAGGGGTTTATGGTCTGTACATACTGTGAATTCTCTGCCCCACAAATATCTTTTGAACTTTTCCACTCCCCAGACACAAGCCAATGCTTCCTTTTCTACCACTGAATATCTGTTCTCAGGTCCTTTGAGAGATCTAGAGGCAAATGCTATGGTGTGTAAGCCCTCCTGATCTTCCTGCATTAGGACTGCCCCAATACCATAGTCACTTGCATCCACAAATAGTAATGAATGTCTACTTTCTTCAAACGTTTTCAAGATGGGTGCATTGACTATAGCATCTTTAATCTTACCAAACTCTTCCTCACAAGATTCATTCCACTTGAACGTAACACCTTTACGAGTCAACATCCTCATGTTCCTTGACAAATTTGCCAACCCTCTAACAAACTTGCCATAAAATTCAACCAGACCTAGAAAAGATAGTATATCTGCTTTGGATTTTGGTGCTTCCATCTTGCGAATAGCTTCTATGGCCTTTTCTTTGGGTTTGATCCCTTCACCTGTAATTTCATGACCTAGATATTCAACTTTGTCAGTTTTGAATATGCATTTCTCTAACGATACTGTAAGGCCAGCCTCTTTGAATATGTTCAACACTCTAACCTTTTATCATGTTCTGCTTCATTTTTCCCACATACTAGCACATCATCCTGGTAACACATGACACCTCTCTCTCCTCCCAGTAATCTGTACATGACGTTCTGAAATACACTAGCTGCTGAAATCAATCCAAATGGCATTCTTATACATCTGAAAAGGCCAATAGGGGTAATGAAAGCTGTGAGATCTCTCGAATCAGGGTGTAATTCTACTTGGTGATATGCAGATTTGAGGTCAATAAGAGAAAATACTTTGGAATCAGACACACCTGCCAATAAATCATCTATTCTGGGTAAAGGAAATTTGTCAGCCACTACATTTTTATTCAGGTGTCTAAGGTCTATGCATATCCGCAGAGATCCACTGCTCTTTCTCACTATTACAATAGGACTAACCCAGTCTGAGGAATCAATTCTCTCTATCACCCCTTCACTTTCCATTTTATTCAATTCACTCTCTACATCTTTTCTCAGGGCCAAGGGAATGGTCCGTAATTTGGCAACTTTGGGAATGGCATCCCTTTTCAAACGAATTTTGTGCACAAATCCCTTCAAGCACCCTAACTTAGTGCCACTCATATGCCCTCTGGCCCCTTCCATAACAATGCTCGAGACCGATTTTCCACCGGATTTTCCACCTTCAACAGTCAAAACCTGTTCTGGGTGGCTTGCTTCAAGTCTTATCTTGAGCTCTGCCTGATCGCTCCAGGACAACAGCTCTCCACCTCTGTTGGCTACATGGATAGTCCCTAACGCCTTCCTGTCTTTGAATTGGAGCTCAGCTTCAAAGCACCCTAAAATTTCTATGGGCACATCTCCATAAGCATTTGCTCTGACTACATTCTCCCACAATGTACAACATCCAAATTTCTCCTTCCACACTTGCACACTTATCAAAGTATAATCTGCTCCACTGTCCATGAGCATTGATACTGGCACCCCTCCAACTAACACAGTTGCATATGGTTTCTTTTTCTTGACCTTCCCATCAATGGCATTGACTGAAAATATAACTTCTCTACCAACATCATCAATTGATATAAATTCTTGATCTGCATTGACTTCATGTATTTGACTTGGGGCGGTATAAAAATTCCTACAGCATCTAGCCATGTGTCCTCTGACCCCACATTCATTACATATAATGTTTGATGCATAACATTCTTTGTCAGATGCTTTGTGATATAGACTCCCACATCTGAAACACCTCCTAATTGATGCACCTCTAGGATAACCAGAGTCCCTGCCACCCCTGAATGTAACATTCTCACTGGGCGACCCTCTGGTAGATGATCCTTGTCCCCATGCTCTGGTAAAGGGACCTTGGCGACCCTCAGGTCTCCTACCCATTTGCCAAGTGCGACGCGCAGTTGCCGCACCTCTCTGCATCACTCTCGAAACCTTATGTATGGCAGCTTCATTGTCATCAGTTTTGGGCTTATCTTGAGATGTATTATCCACTTGAAGCATTTGTATACATTTGTCTGTGTGTTCTATCATTTTCTCAATTGCTCTATCAAGAGAAGGATTTCTTTCCTTCCATAACTCCTTCCTGATGTTATCATTAGAACACTTAATCATGAGTTGGTCCCTGACATGCTCATCTCGACAATGGTCAAAACTACATTTGATGGCTAAACCTCTAAGAGCAGTTACAAATTCCTCAATACTCTCTCCAGTTTTTTGAGTTCTCGTGGCAAATTTGTACCTTTCAAGAATTATATTTTCTTCAACACAGTAGTGTTTGTCTAATTTTGCTAATGTTTTCTCATATGGAACCCCATCAGGAATGTCAGGAGGTTCTGGTAGTTTTTTTGACCACTTCCTGTCCTGCGGCACCTAAACAGTGAAATAGGAGCGCCTCTTTGCGCTCATTGGAGAAATTGGGTCCAAATGCTGCCAGTGCATATTTTTGAAAACCCTCTTTCCAGTCTATCCAACGCACTCTGGGCTCACCTGGTGTAGGCAGGAAGAAAATTGGGGCTGGGACGTTTGCCATGTTGTGAATTAATTAATGTCACCCCCAGGTAGGAAACCTTACACAGCCACACTGTCACTTACTTGTACTTAAATTTTATAAGGTGTGATTTCAGGTGGAACCTGTGCTGATATTGTCAGCGCTGTCTGTGGTAGTTGCAATTTGTGATCCACAGGTCAGCCTCCTCCGTAATCCACAGGTGATCCAATTTGTGATCCACAGGTCATCCAACCTCCTCAATATTCGTGCTCAGCTCCAGTATGCTTTTATGGTTCTCTCCACTGCCAGGCACTGACTTCTTTCTTGGTGCTCCGCTCCAAAATGCGCTTTGCTGGTTTACTCCGCTCCAGGAGGATGGCCGTGTTTCTCGCCTGCTATTACACAACACATCTAGTGTAACACTCCGTCCATTTGCATCCAAACTGTAATCAATATTGCTGCAGTGTTGCTGCTGCTGGGGGCCTTTTCTCCTTGGCCCAATCCTCGTCGCCAATGTTAATATGTAAATGACCACGCTTCACGCTGATGCTTGTCTTTATAGAAAGGCTTTATTTCTTTAGTTCATCCAAGAGAAAGGCCCCCAGCTGTGGCTGTCCTCCTGCTCTCAATCCTCTCTCTCTCTGCTGCTAGAATGTGGAACCTTTGCTTAATCATAACAACAAAGGTTCCTTGGTAACTAGGTTACATGGCAGCAGCTGAATTGATGTGATTGTAAACTCAATGAAGTAAATGTAACCACCTCCTAACATTGACCGTTCCTCGAGAATCGATCAAAATAATGGGCAAAGGTACACAGGCACTGCTGTGGTGAAGCACACAGCAAATGGAGAATTTCGAGTACTCATTAGTGCACGATTACCATCTCACTATTCAGCGCAAGCCGCAGAATTATTGCCGTTGATACTCACCATCGAGAATAAGGCAGACCAGGAAGTAACAGTGTCCAGCGACTCAGCCTATGTGACATTGACAGAGCATGCAGGCCTAGCGCACTGGAAAAGGAGGGGCTACCTCTGAGCGGACAGCACACAAGTGCAGCACGCAGCCTTATTGGATAGGCTCATTAAGGCACTACAGTTCCCAGTGGGCATAGCGGTCTTGAAATGTGCCACCCACATGAAGGGTACAGATTTGATCTCATGTGGAAATCAAGCAGCAGACACAGAAGCCAAGCGTATGGCGTCCAAGGGCGAAACCATAATGAATGTAGAAATAACTGATGTACATGAAAAAATGATTGTTGCACAAAGTGAACTTGACAGTTATAGTAACATGGGGCAAACCCAGTTAATGGAACTTCAAGGGGAAGCACCACAGGAGGAAAAGAACCTCTGGAAGTGGCCAGGGTGTTCTTTAAACCCCTCAGAAAGTTTGTGGTGACAAGACAGCACTGGTAAATCAGTGATGCCTATAGCCCTGTTAAAGTTAACATTGTAACAATTGCATTATCCAGCGCACATGTCAAAAGAGAATCTAGCAGCAATGATCGCTGAAGACTGGTTTATACCGAACTTAGCGGAACACGTTGCATTTTTTATGGTGAACTGTATAATCTGCCAACAGTTCACGGCTGGGCATACACTAAGAGTAATTAGAGGAGTCATCCCAAGGCCCAATGGACCTTTTCAGCACTTGCATGTCGATTATGTCGATATGATTCAAGTATGTAACGGGTAGAGATATCTAATTGTTGTGGTGTGTCCATTCTCTAGATGGATAGAAGCAGGTCCATGTACACACCCAGACTCTACCTGTGCAGCCAAGTTTCTGGTGAGAGAGGTATTTCCCACGTGGGAGTATGTGAGGCCATGAGGTCAGATAATGGTCCTCACTTTGTTATGAAGTATTTGAGCAGATCAGCTTGCTGCTTGGTATAAAGCACAAGTTCTCATCGGTGTATCACCCGCAAGGTAATGAGATATGTGAGAAGCTCAATGGCTTGTTAAAGGAAAGGATAGCCAAGTTGAAGCTTACTCTAAAGAAGAGCTGGCTGCACTGCCTTCCATTGGCACTGTACGCACTCAGAAACCAGCCTGGTTCTGACCATCATCTAATGCCACATGAAATAGCAACAGGCAGAGGATGCACACTCCATTGACACCCCGAGATAGAGCTAGATGTGATACTCAGCCAACTTGGGAAATTTTAGGATCAGAAATGCAAAATTACTTGAATTGCATGACATCTTGTCTTACTGTAATTTCAGGACAGCTTGCAGCAACGATAAAAAGGGTGCAGGGCAGCACAGAACACAGAAGGAGATACTACTGCAAACCCATTTCAGAGTTTATGTGTACCACCAATCTTCCCTGGAGACACAGTCCTCATGAAGAATCATACGAGAAAAAAGTGGGACGAGCCAAGGTTCAATGGACCCTTCACAGTGGAAGACGTCACTCCCTCTGCAGTCAAGCTACGAGGAAGAAGAGCTTGGATCTTTCTGGGTGACATCAAGCCATGCATCAGAGAAGGCCCCACCCCAATGCGTAGAGATTACAGATGATGGGGAAGAACCACAGCACGTGCAGACGAGATCCATGACGAGGAAGAAGGACGCATGACCAGCAAAGCAAAGACAAAGAACTATTGTGCATGGTTATGGCATAATTTTGGACATTTCCTCTATGCTAAAAAGGGGATAAGGACATAAAAAACGGACACTCTGTGCGTCCTAGTTGCAGGGTGAAGAAGAGAATTACATACATAAGCCACAACAGAGGTTATTAACTTTGAACTTTGGACTGAGGCACACTGAAGCCTTGATAAGAAAAGGATATGCCATATTTTGATCAAGGCACACAAATTGGAAGAAAATACAGTATCCAGACTTGTTCCAAACAGGAGCATTGTTTGGACTCACTTAGGGTGTCCCAGAGCAGCGACCTCACTAAAGACGTTCTGAACTATTTTGACTTAGTCTTGAAATCGTACCCATCACTAGTGGGAAGGCTCACTAGCATCACTGAATTTCCTCAAAACCCTGAAAACGAAAAGACAATAAGGAGGCTGCTCACTGTGATCGCTGAGCAGTTCCTCTTGCTTCTGGAATACAGAGAGGAAAAAACAAATGTCCCAAGCAGAAGAAGAAGTGAATAGGCTTGTCAGCAAGCTATTCTTTTGCCTAATTGAAGATTGTCCAGGTCTTGTTGGGAGACACACTGACGTCTTGACATTTCTTCGAGATCCAGCAAACACAGAACATTTGAGTATAATCCTGAACGGAATCATAATTCAGGTTGCTCTTCACGCTCATCGAAATCACAGAAGCTGCTCACAGTGAGTACCGAACAGGTCCAGAACTCAGCATGGGCAAGACAAATGTCCTTGTCACCAGAAGACAGCAGATTGGTGAGCAATGTCTTCTTCTGCCTGATTGAGGATTTTCCAGAACTTGTGGGAGGCCCGCTGTTATTGACGTCCTCACTTTTTTTCACCAGAGACCCAACTAATTCCAAACAGATGAACATGCTCCTGCATGGTATTGTGATGAAAGTTGAACTTTCTAATCATCATCAGAAGTTCCAGAGGAGACTGTAAGACTTTCAGCCGAGGGACAAATTGAGAAAGTGTTGCCAGAGACTTCACTCTTGTTTATACTGTCACGGACAGGACATGTCTTCCGGAGTGAAACAGATAAGAGGAATAGATTGGGAGCTTGTGTATTTTGAACACATGCAGTAAAAAATGAACTTGCTGAACCTATTGCCTTATTTGACATTTTTCAAATACAGAAAAAAGAACTGTATCGAAAGACAATAGACAATCCATTGTCCAGACAAAGGAGGACAATTATTCCAGTACCTGCAACCGACAAGCAGAGACAGCAGAATCCAGAGATATTGTTTCATAGAATGTATTAAATGTTAGTTTTCTTTCCTTATATAATAGAGATGGAAAATCAAAACGGCAGCATCATCATCCCTCAGGAGGAGAGACGCTCTTATTGTTCTAGAACTAAGTGCTGCCGCCTAATCTACAGAGGCATAATGTATCTATGCATTGTATTCATCATTGTTTTATTGTCACTGACAATTCGAACTGCAATTTTCATAGGTGCACAAAGTGTTCCGATTCCAGTGTACCCACCTAATGATATACGCATTACACCCACAAAAGCACCCAGACCCTTTACAGCAATTCCAGTTCCTAGAAGGTCTGACAAAGGAGTGAGTGAACTTGAAATGGATGTGATTAGCAATGACACACATGCAGTGACAAGCAAGTTGAAAAGGCAAAGATAGGCTGACCGGAGTAAGAATGAAAAAAGGTTACTGACAACCACATGCATGCAAACGATGAGTGCACATACACCAGGTCTAGTGTCAATAACTGCAGAACCCCAATCCAAAGAATGGGAGAAGGTTGGGCAACCAACGATGAGAAGCTCTACTACAAGTGAAGTGAAAAGACAAATGGAAAAAGCTGGACTCTTAAAGAAACAAAAGGAGTTGGAGAAGAAACCAACAGAGACAGCATTGATAAGCACCCCTGAGCCAGCACTGAAGGAGGCAAGTGCAAGCCCAGAGAAAATCTCACGTGCTCAAATGATAGCAGAATCATTATGGCCGTTCATAGCCAGAGCTAGGAAAAGACAAGAAGACAAGGAAAGAATTGCCAGACTGTCCTCTACCCAATTGGTACAGATGAAGAGGCCTGAACCATGTATTGAGATACCTGAGAATCCTCCAGCAAGAAGAAACCATGCGGATGTGTTCAAGGACGTGGTTGTAGCAAACTACATGAAAACCTTGAGAATAAAGAGAAGCATACAAGAAGATGACAACGAACTAAATGACTACCTGGACAGCAAAGCACACTTGGGAAACCAACACATGAAAGAAGTTGGAAGACGAAATTCAGAGGAGGAATGCTTTGTCTGTGCACTCCTACCTTACAGCATGGGGAAATAAAAGATCTGAGTAGCTGTTGAAATAGATGTGCAGACAGCGCACATAGAAATGTGCAAGACCAGAGGCCAGTTATATTCTGAGATAAAGGCCCAAGCACAGCAAAGGCGCTTAACGAGGCAGGTGGGCCCATAACTACTCATATAGCCTGAGGGCGGGGTCTTCCTTTTCCAACTTAAGATTCCTCAGCCAGCTCTTCAGTTGACCATTTGGGACAGGTAGTCATAATTCCAATCGGAACAATGTGTAAGCCATTCCATGTTTTTGGAAGTGAAAATACTCTCATGCTTAAATCTTTAGTAGTAAATGACTTTCAAGAAAGAATAAACATCAATTGTTAGGTGAGAAAAATAGGTTGAAACATTCTGTAGCCTTTTGTTTTTAAAGTTTGAGAACAAAAAGAAATGCAAAGCAGCAAATGGGTTCATAAAAAACAGAATCTGGCCATGGGAAATGGCATCAGTCTTTTCATGTCATTGTAGTGACTTGCGAGCCAGCAGACTGCAAGTCACATAATGCAAGACTCTTTATTTTTACTCTCTTGCCAATATGCCTATTTCACAATTGAAATTAGGAATTTGCAGTCTTGAGCACCTAGCTTGTATCCTCCCAGCAGTAAGCTGCTTAGGTTATTAGAGTGCTCCCCTTATTTCGGATGCTGCTTTCCAAATTGTGCAACGTGCACTACCAGCACTACATTTCCTGGTCTTCCCGTGTGTCATGACTATTAAACATCTTCTTGTGTAGCCTGACAGGCAGAAACCTACATGAAGCCTGCATGAGTCTATTTGAGCACTAGAGTGCAGAGGGGCGTGGCATGCGGCACAGGAGAGGGCTCGCCGTTTCGCTGTTGAACTGTGTTACCCTCCTCTTCTCCATGCTCTGCAATCCTTTGCCCTTGCTTCCACACTGCCAGGGACTCTTATCTGCCTCCGAAAGATTTCTTGGGCGTGTCTTGGTCTCCCGAGCAGAGTTAATCTTGGCTTTCTCCAAGCCCTCAATATCTCTTCTTTTCTATTGCAAAGCGCTCTTCTCATCTCCTGCCACCTTGTTGCCTTCTCCAAACAGGAACACCCTGGATTTCGGTTGCTCCCATCTGGAGCTGTTAGGTTAATGCCATTCACCTGGGGATAAGGTGTGTCTTTTCCCCCTAGTAATTCTGATTGGGATGGGTTACATACAACTTGTCAGCCTTTTCCCTCACCATTTGGGAGGTTTGTCTTTGCTTTCCATAAGACATAAAGAGGCATTCATAGTAACCGCCCAGTGTGACGTTCCCAATAACTTGGCATTCCCACTAAGCTCCCACTTTGACAATGTAAGTAAGCTTGACATTCTCAGTAAGCTCCCAATCAACACAATTTCAATATATCGGACTGGAAAAGCTTACACGGGCTCTAATAGCATGGAGAATTAAATGATGTTGGAGAAACCATGCTTGTGCATCTTAAATTGAAAGGTTTCTGCATGCGTCCGTGCACCCTACAGAACATAATGGCATGCACTGTGATGAGTTTCACAGGGACCAATCATTCTGAAACAAGGCTTTCAAAGCACGCCAGACAATAGCAGCACCTACAATTCCACAAGGCGACAGTAACTTCACTCTCGGTATCTAAAACATATTTTGAAAATGTGGATGTTTTAAAATTTAAGGGAAAACTGGAGAGGGTTGAGAGAGCAGGGTGGGCGTGTGAGTAGGAAGGAATTGTCAACAAATACCCCAGTAAGTATGAAACTATTCTAGGGGGTAAAAGGGCTGAGGGGTGCTATAGCCTTGGGTCTCTTGGTTGTAGCCCTGAATAAAAGCTCAGGGGCTATAACCAAAAGGCTAGCTAGCCCAGAGTCCTGACAGTTCTGACATTAGTGTAGCCCCAGATCTTTTCCAGACTTAGCAACACTCCTGCTTGGCAGCACTTTATGAAATGAGAGGATGAGTTTTAAGGATATAAAGAAGATAAACGAGCCATGTAGAACTGCAAGGGGTATATATATCTTTGCAAGAGAGACGTGTCACGCGTGGAGGAACGTGGAGAAATCGAGCGCACCGCGCGGCCACGTGCTAGGCGGAGGGCGGGGAAGCGGCAGATGACAGGGGGAGAAACCAATTTCTGTTTCATCTGTGCTGCAAAGAAGGACTCATGAAGACATCCAATTGTCAGATACGTCAAGCAAGGAAAAATACTGAAATGGGGTGGGCACTGTAAATGCTCAGCCGGCCCGAGCTGACCCCCATTACCCTGAGTGAGTTGAAATCTGTGGTTCTAATGGGTTAGGGGTGACTGCATTGTTCAGACATGCAAAGCTATGGTTGAGTTAGGATGGATCGTCTTCACTAATGAAGGAAAATAAAAGCTTTGTTCTGCCCACATTCCAGCCGCATAATCTCCCCATGCCACATTGATGTATTTGGTTTAAATGGAAGGAAAAATGTGGCTTTTTCCTCCAGCAGTTTTAGTTAATGAAAACAGCTGTGGTGCTGAAACGTCTCCAGGTAATTGCGAGAGACAAATGCAGTTCCCCCTTTGTGGCATACTTCACTGACTGTTCCAACAAGCGATAAAGAGTTCTTGGAAGAAATGAAAGCTCATGGCTGCAATGCTTCCTGGAAGTTTATTTCATGGTTACTTAAATAGGGTTTTTTCTAGGGTAATTATGCGGCCTGCGTATAAGCAATAAGATGTGACTAATTGCCTGATAAATTAATGAATGAACGCATGTATGTTTCAAGGAAAAAACTTAAGTTGAAGGGATGTTAAAATGAGCAATACATTGTAAAAAAAAACCTTTGAAATTCAAGGAATAACTTAAGTTGCAGAGACGTTAAGGTGAGAACTTAACACAACAAAACCCCCTGTTGCGCTGCCTATGTCTACAATGATGACATCACAGATGACATCACTAATGACATCACTATTGACATCAGCTCTCCACTCACCAGCGGCCAGAGTAGGACTCCTGCACATGGACAGAGTTTTCTTCCACTTTATGGATGGTTCGTCAGTCGCAGACCCTGTCCTTGGACAGCTTGTGTTGTCTCTATGCTGGACTCTATGCTTCTCGCCATGACACCGCTGCGGCCTGCTTCTGCCCCTGCTGTGGGACTCACTTTGTCCTGGGGACATTGGGTCTCCTCTTTCTCTCACGCTTTCATACTTATAATTCAGATATCATCTTTTACCAAACTACTACTAATGAAAGCGTCACAACCAGGGTCGGACTAGGACAAGAAATAGGCCCGAACACCCAAAAAAAAGTGGCCCACTCCTCGCCTCCAAAAAGTGGCCCTCAAACCATCATCAGTGAATCACGTCAATTCACAACTTTACAGTCTTATGGAGGGTTCATGTGTTGGTTGCATGTTATGTTTTGTGTAAACGCTTGAGAAAGTGAGAACATTCCTTTTGTTATTTTTTTAAAAACCAACATCACATAGCTTAATACTTATTTTGCAGAACCAGACTCAAGGCATGTCTACTCCTTTCCACCAGTAATGAAAATAGAGTTGCATTTAATAAGCCGTACAGCCAAATGATGAAACCAGAAATTACCAGTTGCCAGTTGTGTTTATGCTCAAATAACAACACAACTCATAAAATAGCATAACGTTGCAAACAGTTCTTTGGCAGGGCCCACAGCTCTGAGGCGCAGGAGTGGCTTGAACCAACCACCCCACTGCGGTTTTGGGACCTGCTGCAAGTCGATGCTTATGCAGGGCTCCGCAACCCTAGCAGGTAAGGAGGGTTAGGGTGACGATGGTTCGATAGGAAGGGTGGGAAGTAGGGAAACCGGAATTTAGGCTTAGGGGGAAGTTATAGATAGGTTGGGAATGTTAGGGTAAGGTTTTGATCACTGCGCACACTTCCAGCGAGCTGTTACACTCATAGAAACATACGTCCCAGCTTCTGACTCTACACACATATACAATATCACTATAGCAGTATACAAAGGCACAGTAACATGATAAACACACATGAGGTAGTACGGCACTTAGCTTAGGTTAGTTGTCACCAGAATGTCTCTTCTTGTCTCCTGCGATTTCGTTGTGCCAGAATGTGTCGTAGTAGTTGTTCAAATGCTGCAAGAGAGTACTACAATTAGTGCACAAAGCAAACACTGCCACAAGTGGCTATTCACGTGCTTGTACACATGCAAGAGATTTAGAGAGGCTGCACGCATGTGGCTACTACTACTTTCTTTTATACCCTCTCATTCTCTCGCGGCAGAGTCAGAGGCCAATGAGTCCTGTTCCTCTGGCCTAGTAGGCTGTGCCTCGCTCTCCTGCTCCTTTCTCTGCCCCGCCGCCTATCTCTTCTCTCCCCGCCCATCTCTTCTCTCTCCTGCCCTAGACACACCTTGCCCACACTTCCTATTCTGCAATGTTACCTAAATACACCTGCATGCAGTTGTTCCAATGCCTCAGCGTGTTGGCGAAACCCCAATGCTCAACAGACAAGCGATAACTGTAGTGTGCACCTCCAGTCCAGAGGCCAGGCAACCCTGTCCCGTGAGCCTGCGCCCCCGCCGGCTGCCATAATACCGGGGGGCACATGTGTTAGATGAGATCACACAAGCAGAGAACATTTGCTCATAAGTCATTCTGGGAACAAACGCGAGGGGAGCGGATTAATGGGGGGAGAGAACGGAAGAGTCTAGAGAGATAAAGGGAAGTGAAGAGTGTATGGCTGGTATGCAGCGCCGTGAAATACTCTCAGTCTCACATACATTTCAAATTGGCAATGGGACACTTCATTCATGATGCGCCGGCCCTGCTGTCAGAAATAGTGAATCGGGTGCAGCCAGGAGAGAACTTGTGAAGGCCTATTAACCACCAAAAGAGAGTCAGGGTAAGAAGTAGCAGTGAAGAGAAAGGGCTGTTGGTCTACCAGATTAGGTTTTTTTTTTTTATCACTATGCACACGCACCCATTGGAGTTACGGGCGCTCTGCAGGACAGAGAGAGCCAGCCCATATAGCCAAATAAGCCAATTTTATACGATCTCCGACCCCGGGTGAAGCACGCGCATAGAGCAGCACTAGCTAATGTGAGGACAATATTGACTTTTGAGAAATCGTCCTGGAGAGCCAGCCCATATAGCCAAATAAGCCAATGTTATATGATCTCCGACCCTGGGTGAAACACGCGCATAGAGAAGCATTAGCTAATGTGAGGTCAATATTGACTTTTGGGAAATGGTCCTGGTGGAAACTTACTTGGTCCGGATGAAGAAGATCACAATGTCAGCTACAATGCTCAGGTGGCCACTGGCAGTTGCGGTGCCGCCACAGTGGCAAGGGCCCAAGAACATGGCATGGGGTCAGGGTGACGGGGGCGCATGGGTCGGGGCAGCCCGGGGACTATTATTACTGCAGTCGACCGTCTCGATCTCGTCTGCTCCACCGGCATCACAGCGTGCACACACAGATTGCCTGTTGCTGCCTCGCAGCCTCACCCTCTGTGTGCGGCTGTCCTGTCTGTGCAGTGCACCCAAAAAATCTGGCAGCCCGGCCAAAGGCCCAATATCCTCTCTCTCACAGTCACGTCACTCACACACACGTGTGACACCACACATCACAGACTTGACCCTCTACTTACTTCGCTCTCCTAGTCCTGGGCTCCTGGTGCTGGTGGCGCATAGTCTGTGCCTGTGTGCAGCCAGCAGCCAGGCTGCATTTTCATTGGCCCACCATTCCCCGGCGGCCTCCAGCCCCGTTGCTTTCAACTTTGCATGCAAGTGCAACAAATGTGTTGCTACTTCCTACTGTTAAGGATTTCAATCAGGCGACGCACACCTTAGTCTCGGCCCAGTATGGAGCGCGCGATAGAAATTCTTATGTTTTTTTGTTAGATTCAATATTGAGATGGCACACCACTCATATCACATCCCCTTTTCAAATACCCCGGGTCACAATGGACCAGGAACCAGGCTGGTTGATAAAATGTAATATTTATTTCATTATTTTAAAATTCAAAAGAAATCATACCATTTTTAATATGGGGAAGCAATCACCAATGGGGTGATAAGAACAATAGGAATGTAAGCAATGCACTCAGTTTAACCTTCTATTGACACATCTACAAAACACCAGGAAATAGGAGTACTTTTGAGTTTAGGAAAGATAGCACTTAAGTTAGAATGTCCCCCTGCAATATTCTCTCAACCCACAAATAATCAATTCTGAGTGAATAAACAGAAGCAGCAGGTAATCAGGAATGACAAATGGAAATCCGACCTTCTCTCCCCAAACAAGAGAGAAAAACAGATTTTAAACCCTGGCAATGGTAAAAATGACACTCGGAAATGGATGAATAAAATAAGGAATGTGTGCAAAAACCTTGAAACAAATATTATCCCTCACTACAGCAACAATGTACAAGTACTAACAATCACAGGCAATGGATAACCAAGAGCATACAGTTGAAATTGAGTGGCAGGTTTAAAACAGATTGCAGCAAATGACACATTGGAAATTTAACAAACTTGCAAACTTTGCAATTCCCACCTGAAATTACCTATACGGTTTTAAATAAAAACAAGTGAAACACACTGATTTAGAGTTTGAGTGAGTTATGCAAGATTGAAAAAGGAAATCAGTTTTGACAAGAACTGTTTTTCTCTACACTAGAGTATTCAGGCTACACCACCAAAGAGGGACACAGTAAGCTCCAGGGTTGATTTGCAAATTCAACCCCAGCTCCCCAGTGCCCGCCCTGGCGGAACCAGTCCGATCACTCAAAATAGGACTAAAGGTTTAGGATTTACACAAGGCAGAAATTACTAAAGGGATGGCGTGAGCACTAGAAATCAATGGCAGGGTGTCAAGAAGTGTTGTGACAGTTTGAACAAGGTATCAGGATAAGGCTAGGGTGACTTAGAGAGTGGGATGAGGATAAAGACAAGATAGGCTATGGGTTTTGGTGGGGTGGCAGTTGATACTCACAGTCCACTTTTTAGTTTTTGGATTCTGGACAGTCAGCGTTCTGGTCACCACACGGATCTGGTCTAACAAAGGACAGCCAAACAAAATCAGTGGGACAGGATCAGCTGGGCATTGACTGGTTACCGGGTAGCACTTCTGGACAGGCAATTCTGGTCACTGGATAATATAGGTCATCAGGGTAGCAGGATGGCAGCAGCATGCAGTGAGTGGCAGCAAGCCAGGCTAGATCAGGATGCCAAAAGTACCACAGTTTTCACCTGGTTAATGGGAGATTAGTGGGTTTTTATATTGTAGGCCTTGCTGGGAATGGGATCAACACTGCTTCGGTGCCGCAGTGGGCCCTGGAGTAGGATCAGCATTGCTTGGCCTTGTAGTTGGAGTCTGGATCTGAAAGATGACGGGTACAGGAACGCAGCGCAGGAAATCAGGAAGAGTGTGTGTCCTAGAGTCTTGTCAGGGACCCTTATTTATATTGCCTAGTGACTTGGACAACGGTGCTAGTCTCCACCTCATTGTCAGTTGGTTGGATTTTCAAGGGAATGATGTCAGATTTATGAGGTAGGGTTTACAATGTCCAAAAACTCCCACATTTACTTTACTTAAAATCTGATTTTGCCAAAAACGCACATTTACACAATTGCAATCTCTTGGCAAATTATACACAAAAGTTACATATTATGTGCAGCACGGATCAGTCCAATCCTCAAGTCTGTGGGACCAAGATGTTAACTGTAACGTTACCCCTTTCTGACTGGTTTAGAAATAATGGGACAGTGTTAACTGTGAACAGACACTGTCCGCCTTATCTTAGCGTGGCTAACGCGAACGCTCGCAACACAATGCTCTCCTAATTTAACATTGAGGACATATACTTGCCACAAGATATAAATACTAATGCATGATTTTAATTATACATTGAACTTAGTCATTTGGAATACTATAATATCATATATGCATGACTTTACTGTATAACAGAACACACTACATTACAATATGGCCGCCATGAAAACACTTGACTAAACAAGGAGAAGGGACTGACCAGGGTGCTCCTCACTATAGCAACATATATACTTACACAGAGGATGTCTAATGGTGCCCCCTCGAGATTCTTTGCAACACGCGATCAGGCGCTGTATTGGTACGAGAGGTAAGAGACCGTCTGGCATTTCACGGCCGTTTTTACTCTAAAATGCATCAAATTACTCGCACGATAACGTGCACGCATACTTACCCGATCTTTCATCATTTTATATCGCACCTATGCACATTATTGTGTATTTGGATGCCGCGTATCTCCTTTGTTGAACTATAAAGGAGCAATGACACATAACATTGCATTTTGGAGGCTATTTTAGCAAGATAGCTATAAGTTAACGCTAGCACAATCGTTAATGTTAAAGGATAGTTCCGGGACTTTTTTTTTATTGTCCCTACAGTTCGGCCATGTGTTTTTAAGCATAAATCGGTAGATCGTAGAAAACTTTCCTATGGACCTTACCCGACTTTTCGTCCATTAACGCACTCAAAATCAGCCGCCATTTTCTGATAATCCTATCTTTTCCCCCATCGCCCTGGCTGACCTGCTTTTGCGGCACTAAATCAAATCCCCCGCCCCTGAGCCTGACATCAGCAGACGCGTACCGCCCATTTCCCAACGCCAAAGCACGTCTCGTGTCAACAATCGCTGCGCCTCAGCTAATGAAGTGTCGCCATGGAAATGGCAGGACGCCTCTTTCCTCAATAAGTATAAACACACCGTTTCACAACACACAGCAGCCGATTTTCAATTCCATTCCTCTCTCTGTGTTACTTTGAGTATTCTGTGACTCGTTTCTGTGCTCTGGTCAGCTACCTTCACCGCTTGTAGCCCGTGTGAACACCTGTACCATCTCTGTAAATTATTTTACTTTCTTTATCACACAATGGCTACAATAATGCCGTATATGTACGAGCCCGAGTACACCAAGGAGGAACTACTGGAAAGGCAAGCACGCGAAAACGATGGGGATTCGGACGGCAGTTGGGAGGACCAGTCAACGGATGAAGAGCCTGGACCATGTCGCATGGACGGCGTCTCCACCTGGTGCACGTGCAATCGGTGCGAGCTAATGCCAACTGAGGAGGAGAACTGCTGCTGCCGTGAAAATTCCGGGTGCTTGGCCTACATTTCGTAAGGCGAGCCAAGTCCGCAATGCATCACCGAGCTGCCAGAGTTCAGGGAAGCCTGCCTCTCACGGACCGTGTTGAGGATGATGATGGTGCTTATGCACGAACTTCGCGGCACTGTTCGTCCGCGTAATCCGAGTAACGAGTAAGTATACTCTGGTTGTGATGTCAGTGATGCCACTACTATTTCATGGTCGTCTCCCACATATAAAATTACATCTACATATCATTCGAACGCATGTAAACAGTTTGCATCTTTCTTTTTCACAGGTGGTACAGGCTGGTGGCCTATCGTTGCTTCACTTGGTGGCTTCACGGGAGGCTCGGACATCGCGTTCGGAGAGTAATACCTGCCTGTGCGGTACTTGCCATTAGACAACATTTCCCCAGCGACAGTGGACAATACCGCAGATTTTCCCTGTATGTGCTGCAACCGGAACTTTACAATGTGTAATGTTTATTATTTATGTTCAATTGAAATTAAGATCTAAAATAAAACCCAACATATATTTTAACAATGGTTGTTTAGATTTTTTAAATGAATCTAGTGTGTCTCCATTGAATAGTCTTCCTGTGCCTTGTCTTGTCACACCACATGTCTCCGGCCAGCATCCTCCCTCACGCTGGCTGCCCACCTTCAATCCACATAAGTGTGTCTCCATTCACGAGTCTTCCTGTGTCTTGTCTGCACGACCACCGCCCCAATCCACCCCCCCGCCCTATCAAAGGCAGTTCGCACCGGGGTACTTGCGCTGGCAAGTGGAGCTGTCAGGGAGCGATAAAGGCCAAGAGGTGCCAAAGACCATGTACACTTCAAAGTGGTCTATAGAGCATGGGTTGTTGTTCCCATTGTCTACCTCCAGACCCTGTGTCTCCTGCCAAGCATCCCCCCTCACGCTGGACGCCCACCTTCAATCCACATAAGTGTGTCTCCATTCACGAGTCTTCCTGTGTCTTGTCTGCACGACCACCGCCCCAATCCACCCCCCCGCCCTATCAAAGGCAGTTCGCACCGGGGTACTTGCGCTGGCAAGTGGAGCTGTCAGGGAGCGATAAAGGCCAAGAGGTGCCAAAGACCATGTACACTTCAAAGTGGTCTATACAGCATGGGTTGTTGTTCCCATTGTCTACCTCCAGACCCCGTGTCTCCTGCCAAGCATCCCCCCTCACGCTGGACGCCCAACTTCAATCCACATAAGTGTGTCTCCATTCACGAGTCTTCCTGTGTCTTGTCTGCACGACCACCGCCCCAATCCACCCCCCCGCCCTATCAAAGGCAGTTCGCACCGGGGTACTTGCGCTGGCAAGTGGAGCTGTCAGGGAGCGATAAAGGCCAAGAGGTGCCAAAGACCATGTACACTTCAAAGTGGTCTATAGAGCATGGGTTGTTGTTCCCATTGTCTACCTCCAGACCCCGTGTCTCCTGCCAAGCATCCCCCCTCACGCTGGACGCCCCCCTCCAAACCGCATAATGCCACGACATATACACGTCATTCATTCACAAACACACCCCTGTTTCGAATTCTTTATAACCCACTTCATATTTCTAATGAGAACTTCTTTGCGCTTTGCTAGCCAACCCGTGAAGGTGCTGGTTATCTGCTCTTCGTCTCTGTGATCTTCCGTGACCACTTCGAGCAAACTCGTCAGTTTGCAACCTGTGAACTGCTCCCTGTTCTACGACAAGAAACTACTCTGATCCCTGCATCTAACTGTTTGTTCGTCAAGGTAAGGCCATGTACCATAATCATTTTGCGTCCAATTTTTTAATTTATATCTATTTGCTAGTACTCATCAAATTGCATCCATGTTTTCTTTTCGTTCAAGACAGTACATGCAAGGAACTAGTCACATGTTCTATTTTTTTAGAGTTATTCAAATACTTATCCGCATGTGAATAACGTGTATAGTTCCAAGAACCAAAACGAACCTTGCATTGGACCTTTTATGTGTCATTTAATTTTTTAACACATTGGTATTCATTGAGAATTGTTGATCTTTACTTTTCAGAACTTTCAACAATGCCTGCCTGTTCCATTGGCGGTTGCCCTTCGAAGACCCATAATAAATCTGAAGGTACTATAATGCATGTTTTCCCTAAGACAATAGATCAGATAAGAGAATGGGTCCGATATTGCGGATATCCACCCTCTGAGCTTGAAAGTAGAGTCCTAGAAGTCTTTGCGGACAAGGAGGGTGATCGATACCGCATCTGCAGCAGGCACTTTAGCTCAGACATGTACTCCACATCATTGCTAATAAAGAAGAAAACACAGCGAGCAACGCGAAAATTGCTCTCAACCGCTATTCCCACTCTATTCGTCCACATCCCTCCACTGGTGAGTCAAGTTTACGGATTTAGCTCTCGGCCTTGCGGTAGTGTGTAGCATTAGCTAACAATAATTTCCCCATTTATGTATCCACTCGATATGCAGGCGGAAGATTCTCCATCCGTGTCGTTATTGCAGTCATCAGCCACTTCAAGCGCCTATCGGGTAATCTTACTTAGCTATTCTGCCACTGACTTGTTTTAGGCATGTAAATCAATAGTTTTAATTTATCGTGTAATTATTTTACCTAATGGTACACCCTAGTACTCGTCCTCTAGTCTTTGTTTTCAGTTATAATTATTGTTATCCAAAATAATGCAAGTACTGTCTTTCAGGGAGATGCTGAGGAGTCCAACGCATTGACGACAACCGTTGATGTCACTCAGATGCTCGAGGTACGTTTCCGGACAGTTCCATCGATGGAGATCATCAGATCTTGCATTCTTGTAGCGTGATTGTTACACACAATGTTTCTTTCGTTTTTAGCCATTGATATATCCATGTCGTCGCCCTCCTATGTGTCTTCTTTTTTCATTATTGTGTTCATTACTAATGAAAGTCCTATGTTTCAGGGAGTCGATGGAGCATTAGTCCAAGAAGAAGGGGGAGCATGCAGTTACGGGTCGGCGCAACAGCTTGCAGAAGTGTGCACCGCAGTTACAGCGTCCCTTGATGTTCTTATGCATTTTGAGGTATGGATACTGACAGTTCGATCAAGCAAGATCATATGAGGTGATTACATCCGCTATACTTCCTTCTTTATTAACGCAAGTACTATGTTTCAGGGAGATGACGGAGCTTCTTCTACAAGAACATCACCCCTAGTAGTTGATGCAGATATCTGGGTGGTGACACTTCCAACGATCGAGCAAATCGAATCATATTTAGATATCCATTATTTATTTTAGACAACTGATCATTTGTGCAGGTCTATTTAGATGAGCCGTTGACGCCTGCACAAAGTTTATGTTCTTTTTAACAAAATAGAAAACCATACTAATGCAATTACTGTGTTTCAGGGAGTTGCTGAAGCGTCATCTTCAATAATATCATCAATGGAAGTCTATGCGGAGCCCGAGGTATGGATCTTGACAGTTCCATCTAACTAGATCAACAATGCGTGAATAATTGTCGTTTGAATGTTCTACACAATGCGTTCATTCGTGTTTTGCTATTGAGATGTACGTGGGTATTGGTCCCCAAGTACATTTTGTGTTTTCAATATTATTATACATACTAATGAAAGTTCTATGTTTCAGGGAGTCGATGGAGCGTCAGTGCATGATGGATGTGCTTATCATGAAAATATAGTCGTTGCAGCGCAAGAGGAAGTGGAGACATGCACACACGAGTCGGAGCAACAGCGTCCAGATGTTGAAGTTCGAGGCAAGAAAGTTTCCAAGAAAAGAAAGCAAAAGAAGGTTAGTGTCCTGGTCACTATATTATGTTGTTTTTCACTGTTAATAGTTCAATACTGTAAGTTGTGTTTAAACTGAACATCCCTTTTCCAATCTGTCCTCTAGTTGCGAGTGGGTGTACGAACTAGATCTACACAGACAGTGAAGCGAACGAGAGATGTTGCTTGTCAAACCTTTTGGCAGGGACTTGAGACTGGAGATGCATCGTGCCAATGGGAAGAATATGAAGTGATTGACAACGGAGCTATACCACCACCAGCCATTGATAGTGAATGGCCTCCTGGTAGTTCGGATGCAGTCGGAGATCAATTCACAGAATCCACACCCGCAAAAACTAAGACCGCGAGAAAGTTGAAGAAATTGTTTTATTCTCCCATCGCCGGAGAAGGAACAGATGTTGCAATGGAAGAGAATGAAATGGACGACAATGAAACACCATCAATATCACTGAACATAGCGGAAGACGATATCAGAGATTGTACCTTTCATGTGAGTGACATGTGCTCAACGTTACAGGCCGAACCAGCTGGGATGCAGAGTGACAGTATAAGGAAAGAGGCCAAATTCATTGTATTCGATAGTTGTTTGATTGATATTATTATTATGCTGAAATGTGGGCATTCGGTTGGTGGGGAAGTATGTGGGGAGCCATTGATTAATGTGACTCGTGCAATTCGAGGCACTAACCTTAAAATACATGCCACCTGTACACAATATCATCCGTTCTCATGGTCTGCACAACCCATGCTGGGGCAACTGCCAGCAGGCAATCTACTTTGTGCAGCGGCCGCACTTTTTAGTGGTTCAAGTTTTAAAAAGTTAGAGTATTTCTTTCAGTTTGTGGGAATCCATTTCATTGCGAAAACTCAGTTCTACAAATACCAAACCGATTATCTATTTCCAGCCATTAGCGAAGCTTGGAGAATGGAAAAAATGTCTATTGAAAGTACATTCGCGGGCAAACGGTTCAGGCTAGCCGGTGATGGACAGTGCGACAGCCCAGGATTTTCAGCCAAGTACTGCACCTACCACTTTCAGGACATGGAAAGTAAGAAAATTGTGAGTTCGGTGGTCGTGCAGGTGTCACAAAGTACATCCTCAGTGGCCATGGAGAAAGTTGGCTTTGTAGCATCATTGCAAGAACTACAATCGCGGGGAATGGTGATCGACCTGATAGCCTCGGACAGACACGTTTCAATTGCCAAGACAATGAGAGAAGAGTACAAAAATATAAATCACCAATTTGACGTATGGCATCTTGCAAAAAAAATCAATAAAAAAATGTCGGCTGCAGGTAAAAAAAAAGATATGCAAGGTATTTCACAGTGGTCCAAGTCAATCAGCAACCATCTTTGGTGGAGCTCAAAAACATGTGAAGGGTCGTTGGAAATTCTACTGGAAAAATGGCGGTCAGTAATGCTACACTGTAGCAACGTTCACCTTTGGACCACAAACCAACATTTCCACAATTGTGAACATGGCTATTTGTCCACAGAGGAGTCACAGAAGAAGAAGTGGTTGATTCCTTCATCACCCACTCACAAAGCCATTGAAAAGATTGTATTTGATAAAACTATAACAAGAGATTTGAGGGGACTCACGGAATTCTGCCACACAGGAGATTTGGAGGTGTTCCACAATATGTGCCTAAAGTACAGGCCAAAACGATTGCATTTTGGCATGGAGGGCATGATAAATCGGACTCTTCTAGCGGTCTTGGCACATAACCATAATGTTGGCCGTCAACAAAGTAGGACGACCGGAACTTTAGGGACGCTTCGCTACAATAAGGCCTTCACTAAAAGAAGTAAACAATGGGTGATCAAACCAGAGTTTGAGGATATGCAATATGAGTTTATTGAGAGACTTATTGTTGATGTCCTAGATAGGCACATACATGGAGTTGTGAACGAACCTGTGCAGGGGACAACTGCATTGCCACCCAACATTGCCTCTGTTCCATGTCCACCTAAAGCAGAGCTCATTGAGAAATACACATCACGGTTTAAATGATTGTAATTTGATTGTCTGTTCTCTCGAGTCTCCTCATGTCGCAGGGCCATTGAATATGTGTAGCTATGTATTGTGTAAATAAAAGTGATTGCTCAGTGTACATGCAATGTGTCTCTCCACCCTTGCCCCTCCCTTCACCGTGCAGTAGTGCGAACCACCCGGGTGTCACCTGTGACTTTGCTCTCGAGTCTCCTCATGTCGCAGGCCCATTGAATATGTGTAGCTATGTATTGTGTAAATAAAAGTGATTGCTCAGTGTACATGCAATGTGTCTCTCCACCCTTGCCCCTCCCTTCACCGTGCAGTAGTGCGAACCACCCGGGTGTCACCTGTGACTTTGCTCTCGAGTCTACTCATGTCGCAGGCCCATTGAATATGTGTAGCTATGTATTGTGTAAATAAAAGTGATTGCTCAGTGTACATGCAATGTGTCTCTCCACCCCCTTGCCCCTCCCTTCACCGTGCAGTAGTGCGAACCACCCGGGTGTCACCTGTGACTTTGCTCTCGAGTCTCCTCATGTCGCAGGCCCATTGAATATGTGTAGCTATGTATTGTGTAAATAAAAGTGATTGCTCAGTGTACATGCAATGTGTCTCTCCAACCTTGTTCATTTGCGCATTAAATTAAACCAAACAGTATTATAAATAATTTTTCAAAAAATATAGAATGTCTCCCTATTTATGGTTCTCTGGGGCTGCAAAGCACGCAGACAAAATGCAAAGATGGAGTGTAAATTTCAAGTCCTGTGAGATGGCCTTACACTGAATGTAGCTAACTAGGAATGTGTGCTCGTTCAAAGTGAAGGTCAGCTGCTTTGATTTTTTGCTCGGGTGCCGGAATGGCCCACGACTCAGTATAAGGTTCTATTGTTATTTGACCTTGACAGGCCGGGACCATCCCGAAAGACTTCTTTTTGGGGGTGTGGTGCAATAACGTAAGAAACGATCATGAATAAAATTTCAGAAACGATAGCCATTTAATGTTCGTTCATTCGAAGAAATAACGTTGGCATAGAAGGAGTGGTATTTCGGGGCTGCCCTACGCACAGACACAATGGAAAATGCAAATATAATGTAAGTAACTCTTTAGATGAGTTTATACCGCAATTTAATTACTATACAGTAGCTTGTTCGTTCTATGTGGCATATTGTTTTGTACCGCACACTATCTTGAGGAGAACCATCTCCTTTTACGGAAGCACCTCAAAACCTTCCTCTTTGCTTCTGCTTTCTCTCTCCCTCTCCCCTGCTACAACTGGTCCACTGTCTGCGACCTCGGTCCTGGGCCCTTCCACTCTCCACCTGCACTGCCTCCCTGTCAACCCCTGCACTGGAGGACTGTCTCCGTATCCTACAGCCCCCTCTTCCCAGCACTTGTTCTGCACTTACCTTGCACTCGCCACCAGCTGGCCCTATGTATTTATTATTTTATGCTACTTACCTTGTACTCCACTTCCCCTCTCCCCTTCCCCTTGCACTTTTACCTTCCCCCTACCCCTGCACTTGCGCGATCAGAATGACACCTGGCCTAGTAGGATCGCTGTCTGTCTTCTCCTTGTTCCCCCCCCCTCCCTGCCTCGCCACGCCTTGAAACACTTGTATATAGGCGCGTTGCAAATGCCATATTATATCATATCAGTGACGAAGTGGTCCACTGGCGCTCAGGCGGCTCTGAAAAAGGCGGAGGAGAGGGGGTGGGTTACTGGAAATGACGTATAATACCCAGTTGCACTGTCCTAGCTATGAAATAATTTCCCGACCTAATATATAAAATGAATAATTTTAATAAAGATCTGATGGTGAGACTAATTTCATTTTTTATGTTTTTAAAACAGGTACATCCTTCATTATTGTCCGTGTCACGAGTACCAGACACCGGCGGATGGTTTTTACAACCGCCAGTTGCTTCTCCGCGTGAAAAACGTTACCACCCAGACCATTTTATGGGACGATCGCCAAGTACAAGTATGCCCTTACGCGGTACTAATGGCTAGATGCAAAATACATACTGTTGTGGTGGCCTAGTGCCTCATTGTTGGAACAGCCATGCGATTATCAGTGCGACCGAAGAGCTTATTTTATCGTAAACCAACACCCTGTGTACTGCACACGAACATCGCTTGCCTCAAGACAAACTATTTTGAATCGAGAGCAAAGAAAAATGCAAATCGCTAAATATTCTCTAAACATTTGATGTCCAATAAACGTACTTTGCCAAATGTACAATCTTGCGATTTGAGTTTCATATTCCGAATTGTGGCGCGCTGTGTTGTGAGCTGATCTGTGTTGGTTTCCGGGTTCTGTGTGTAGTCGCGTAGAAGACGCCTGGGTGCGTTTGCCTAAGCAGCACAGTCACGTCACGGATAGAGGCGGGGAATATGAATGTTTTGATAAAGTCTGTTTCAGGGGCGGGGGATATGCTTTAGTGCCGCAAACGCAGGTGAGCCAGGTCGATGGGGGGAAATGATAGGATTATCACAAAATGGCGGCTGATTTCGAGTGCGTTAATTGACGAAAAGTCGGGTAAGGTCCATAGGAAAGTTTTCTACGATCTACCGATTTATGCTTAAAAACACATGGCCGAACCGTAGGGACAATAAAAAAAAAGTCCCGGAACTATCCTTTAAGTTAACGCTAGCACAAACGTTAATGTTAATGTAAAACGCTTCACACTGACAGGAATACTGAGACACTACTGTGCTGCATTTGAATGATTTACCTAACCATTATTGATATAACAGGTGACAATGTCAATAATTCACATTTGTAGGGATCTAACCCGTTTATTGGGGAGGATTAATTCCAAATATAATAGGGGCACTAGAGGAATTCAAGGTAATAATTCTAACATTTACTATGAGCTTTTCAATTAATATATTGTTAATTTATACCTACCATCAAATACATTACCTAATAAGTGTCTTGCATTTATCTCTCTCAAAAACACCCCTTCTTTGACCACCCCCTTTTCCCCACCCCAATTATTGTCTGGCCTTTTATTTTATTTTTTCCGTTCATTTAATATTCATTGAAAAAAAATGCTTTTTTTTGTTCTCATATTTAATTACTGAACTTTATTCAATTTGTTTATCTGTACATGCCAATTTATGTGAATGTCTCATTATATTATTTGTTTCACGTGAAAAAATGTTTTGTTATGACTATATGGTGCTATGACTGATTAATAGCCCTGATTTGAAAAAGGTCTCAGGGAGACCGAAACACGTGTCATCACTTAAGGGCACTTTGAAAATAAAACAACCTCTTTGAACATTGGGCGCAGTCTTTCTCCGGGTTATTTATACCTTGTCTTTTTGTTGCTGCCTAAACAGAGTTTTGAGGGCCTGTTATTTCTTGCGCAAATGCCGCTTACTCATGTGGGGCAATGCTGTTGAGTGGGTCAATACATCCCACACTACAAGCAACTTTATTATGGAGAGTGAACTTGTCATTTGTGTGCCGCCGCAGTGGGCTCCTGTCCAGCCCAGACCTGCAAGCAGCCCAGTCCTATAGCCCAATTAGCAGTTTTGTCAATTCATCTCTACTCACACAGCCATCGCCAGATGCCCAGGACCCCAGGCCAGTGAGGCCACAGAGGCTGCGGCAACAGGCAGAGCAAGCACCATGGCGACCCTGGCAGTGGTGGCCCCTCTCTACTATGCATGATGATCATGCATGCAATTTTCAAAACCATCAAAGCAAGGCAACACTGCGGGTGTGTTACCTTGCTTTGATGAATGCTGCCCAAGGCCAGCCCCTGCGCTGTCAGTTCCATCACCACCGACCGTGCCGGTACCACTGCTGCTGGGGAGCTGGCAGGCAGCAAGTGGGTACAGTTTTATTTCTGAATCCACACTGCCTTTTTGTAGTGTTGTAGGTGCTACCATTCCTGTGGACCTCCCTTGACACACTGCTTTTATTTTAAAATCCAGGAATGCTTATAGACCAACCATGATTAAAGCCAGTGCTCTGCTGTTCCACTTTTATAGTCTGCTATGCAAACTCTGCACACTGCACTGTCAATGCAATCTTTTCACATGTTTTCAATGTGGCTGGTGATAAATTTCATGTTTGCCCATTTACACTTTGCACAGTTGCACACTGTACGTTTTTCTGGGAACACCTTTGTTTTGCTGCCACAAATCTCTCAGAAGTGGCACTGCTGTGTTTTAGTGAGCTGTGTTTGTGTTACTGTGAACTAAGAATGCCTGCTTGTGTGATTGTTATGCTCACCTGATATCGCCGGGGGCGTCTGGAAGGCTCTGAGATCTGGAACCCTGGATGCGTAGTTGCCCAGTGCTGAATAATGAATCTTAGTTTAGGGTGAACTATCCGTCCTGCGTTTCTTGTGTAGGGGACCTTGACATTTGTTGGCGAGCTGCCCGAGTTGCTTCACTGGTGCAGTGCGCCTTGCTTCGGCCCAGGCCTGCTGTGACCCTGAATCTGCTGGTAGGCAGGTAGGTTTGTTAAGTCTTTGTTCTGTTTATGGTGGGAATTCGTTAATGTCTTTATCGCCTTCTTTTCAGTTGCAAAGGTCTTGATGCTGGCGTGCCGGATGGAGAGGCACGTTTTCTAGGTAAGAGAAAGCACGACGCGGCGCGCCTTTATTGTCTTTTAAAGCTAACCTGTGTTTTCTTCTTCTTCTCCTCACAGGCCGCTGTGGTGCTGCGAGTGGATGAGAGCGTGATGAAAAACAGGCCCCGGAATCCGTTAAGGTAAGTACAGCGCTGTGCAGTTGTTTAATATTGAAAGCGAACCTGAATAGGTCTCTTTTCCTTTGCAGATGTTGCTGTGGTGCTCCGGATGGAAGCGTGGCGTAGCGCGATGGAATTCAGGTAAGACTGATAGAATTCAATGTTTTGGAAGCGTGCATTCTAATATTGTTTTTCCCTTTTTCGTTATTGCAGGTCTCAATGTTCGAACAGCAGCTGTGGTAGCGGTTCGCCAGAAGTCCTTAAGCTAGTACTCACAGGTAAGTGATGTTTCTTCTTCTCTCAGTTTCCAAAGATTGCAGCCCAGTTGAGATGCTGAGTGCTGGATGGTGTTTTATCAGGTAAAACAGAATAATCTTGTTCTTGCAGGATTACAGGAAGATGCTGAAGACCAGGAGCTGGACACGGTGAGCGCCACGCTGCTAGTTGCAGAATAACACGAAGCGTGTTCTGCAGTCAGGGTGTGGTTTATATAGCCCAGGTAAAGTAGTACCAGGGAAAGTAGTTCCAATCCTGCCACACCCAAAACACTAGACCGCATGGCTTGGTTCTTAGAACTAGACTGTGTGGGTGCTTCCACGTTGGATTTAAAGGCCCATGTACATAAATGGGACCTAGATTGAACAGCCCTTCCTTCCTACATATGGCTCCTGTCCTGGTGCCTTTGGCAGTGGTTTTAAGACCCCCGGGGTTCTGGTGGGAGCCTGCTTGTGGCAACACTTGTGCCCCCTCACAGTGGTCATGACAGTGATGAGTGTGTGTGTGTGTGTGTGTGTGTGTGTGTGTGTGTGTGTACACATATGAACATGTGGTATTGTGCCAACTGGATGCATGTAAAATGTGGATAGATGAATTCTGTCCTCATGTCAACACAGGGTATGTGCATGTTTGCAGATGAGATCACTGTGGTAAGAGCTCAGGGCAAGGACAAGCGCTGTGTGGAATCGGGGAAAATTGGACATATGCCCCACCTCAGGGTTCGGGATGGTCAAGGTGTGGGTGCTAAATGATTTCTTTCATCTAGGGACCCCACTGCTGGGAAACCTCTACCAAGTCACAGTGACCTCATTTGTCTCTGCTGCTTCATGGAGGGCAGGGGGCACTGTGCTGCTTCTTCAGGGCTCCACTACATTGACAGATTTACATAGCGCTTATAAAAATATGGAGGCCCCCAGAGAAGGCTCATTTGCAGCCTTCATGCGTGCAAGCTCCTTGAGTGGTGCCGTGCATCCATTAACTTGCTTATGATGGCTGCATCCTCATTCAAGCACATGTCTCAGAATCCTAGTCGGTGTAGTCGCAGCCATACACGTAGATCCTACGTATTGTTTTTTGTATTTATCAAGCGCTAAGTCCAAGGGCATCCAGGCGCTGGTTACAGGATTAAGACAACACATGCTGGTTACATTGCCAACAAAAGTCATGTGTTATTTTCGCAGTGTTATTTTCACCTTTGGCCAGGCAGTTTGGGCTCTGGCCCGCGCTGCGGCAGGCAGCCATTCCCAAGTTAAGTTACAGTCAAAGATATCATTTTAAAAAAAACACCTTACACCTGGTTTGGTGGAAAACTGGCCCCCAGGTCCTGAAGGCAATTCTGCCAGTGGCCGAAGGACCGATAGCTCAGTCCAGCCCTGGTCACAACTAGTGATATGATATCTGTGTAGCTGCTGACTATTTCTCACATTGTACTCATTGTTATGAACTATTCAAAAATGCTAAAATCACATATGTAGAAAGGTATCAGTGGTCTAAATATTTGCAAGTACCTAGAATGATCTTATGTCACTTGGGCTTCAACAATGAGCCTGACACCAATGCGTCATTCCTAGTGAACACTTTCAAGGCGTTAGGCTGCGTTCAACGCATCTTGAGCCCTTCACGCTCCAAAGGCTGAATCCTCGAATGGTTGGCTGACCTAAACTGCAATGCTGATATTACCTCTAATCATCCCTGCCCATGACTGTCATGAATCGGCGATATCGACCCTTCTGGTCTGCCTGGTCCCTCAGTCAATAGACATTACTCTATTCACCTTCAACATGGCCGACGCTATGTTTCAGTGTGGTCTAGTCGTCTGTGCGGACCTCATGCTCCCTTGAAAACAGACACGCCCCTGCGCCTGCGAGCTTATCAACGCTCTGCTTGCCTGCGTCTTGTCCGGAAAGTTGTGTTCTAGTGCCTAGCCTCCCTTTCCTTCGCATTCCTGGTATCCATCTTCCATCCTTCCTGGTTTCCTCTTTCCTATTCCGTTCTAGTGCTCGATTCGGAACCTAGTTACCCTGTCTCCTTATCCTGGTTCCGTCCTGGACTCTTCCTGGAATAAGTGAATGTACCCGAGCCACGGTGCCACCGCGACCGGGATTCATGGACCTGTGTGCTCTCCGAAGCCCAGCAGACTGGATTCAGAAGACTCTAGAGCTTACTTTTATAAGGCACACTCGTCCAGGAAAAAGAAACCTGCAAACCCAATGAAGAAATCCACAAGAAGCAAACAGGTGAGTCAAGAATCTGAGGACTCAGATTCTGACAGTTTGAGACGCCAACAGACTACAACTGATTCCGCCATGGAGGCAGCTGTTCAAGACCTAATGAGAAGCATGCAGGAACTCACTACTGAAGTGCAGAATCTTAAGGCTGAAAACGCTGCCCTAAAACAGCTTGTCTTATCCAGGGACTCAGCATATCAGGAAAGTGCATCGGTAGGAAGCATTGTGGACACGTATGATGGGAATCCAAAAACCTTACGCTCCTTCCTGGACTCTTGTTTGGATCATTTCACCTTTAAACCATACTACTTCTCTACCCCCAGAGCTAAGGGGGGGTTCATGATCTCTCATCTATTGGCAACGCACTGGCCTGGGCTACTCCTTTGGTCTCCGCTGCGGATTTGGTACTTGATAATTATGATGAATTTGTTTCTGCCCTCAAGACCATGTTCGACCGCCCTGAACAGGTGTATTCCGCCCAGGAAAGACTGTTAGAGTTCCGGCAGGGAAATCAGGATATGTTGACATATGTTACCCATTTCAAACAATTTGCTAAGGATGCTAACTGGACCCCAGAAGCCTGTTTTACCTTGATCAGGCACGGATTAAGTGAAGAAGTCAAGGATGAATTAGCCAGAGTAGCCCGCCCGGCCTCCTATCAGGCCCTCTTAGATCTGTCCGTACAGATAGATTTCAGGATACAAGAGCGAAAAGCAGAGAAGAAGAAGACACAGAACCTGTCACCCAAATCTCTGCCTGAATACAACAGTCCCGGGGAACAGGAAACCTCACTCCAAGGTCAACCTGAACCTCAACCCATGCAGCTCGGGTCCTTGAGAGGCCCCATCTCTACCCAGGAAAGAACACAAAAGGATCAATAGTGGTCTTTGCATGTGCTGTGCATTGGATAAACACTTAGTGCGTAATTGCCCGATTGCCCCTCCTCGTCGCTCGGGAAACGCCAGCTCCCGATCCTGAACAGAGCCCAGTTTCGGGAAAAGGAATCTTGCTCTGACTTTTCACCTTCACAAGACTGTCCTTTAAGCAATACCTTGGTGCTACTCCAGGTGAACCTTTCAGCACACAACAAAGAAATACATTCTATACTAGCCCTTGTGGATTGCAGTGCCATGGGTCTTTTTTTGGATGACGAATGGGCACAGAGACATCGAGGGTCAAGTAGGTCTTCCAGGCAGTGGAAGGAATCGACAGAAAACACTTATCCTCCGGTCCCATAACTCAACAAACCTCTGAGCTCATGCTCTCTATTCACAATCACCAAGAAATGTTGCGTTTCGACATATTCAGAGCAGCTCACTATCCTATAGTGCGTGGCATGCCATGGTTGCAGAAACATAATCTGTATATCAACTGGGCAGCTGGATCCTTGTTCCTGGGTTTCCGAATTCTGTCTCACTCATTGTCTATCTGGGGAACCCAAACAGTCCACCGGAGTGAAGCTTCCTCAACCACAACACCTCATGGTCTCTGCCATTACCCAGGTACCCGAGGTGTACCGTCAGTTTTCAGATGTATTTTCTTCTGTCATAGTTCAATCACTCCCTCCTCATCGTCCTGAAGATTGTGCAATTGACACAGAAGAGAATGCAGTTATTCCATTTGGAAGGATGTTTATTCTATCAGAACCCGAGAAAGTTGCCTTACAAGAGTATCTAGACACCAACCTTTGCAATGGAACTATTCGTCCATCCAAGTCCCCAGCCGGAACATTTCTATCTTTTGTACCTAAGAAGGATACTGGGAACTCTGTCCATGCCTGGACTACCGGGGTTTGAATAAATGTACCTTGAAAGACAGATACCCCTTGCCTCTCATTTCGGACATCCTGGAGGCACTACGAGGAGCTGTGATCTTCACTAAGCTGGATTTAAGAGGGGCTTACCTTTTGATTTGCATAAAAGAGGGCGACGAATGGAAGACGGCCTTTCGGACCCCCTTCGGTCACTATGAATATCTGGTGATGCCATTTGGCCTAGCAAATGCTCCTGTCGTGTTCCAGCGCTTCATGGACCGGGTCTTTTCTGATATGTTGTTTCTTTTCGTCATCGTCTACCTAGATGATATCTTGATTTATTCTCAAGACTTGGCCTTGCATCAGAAACACATCTCTATGGTCCTACTAAGATTGCGCCAACACCATCTGTTGGCCAAACCTGAGAAGTGTATTTTCCATGTGTCCACAGTTAAATACTTAGGGTTTGTTTTGAGTCCCCAAGGAGTAGCCATGGATCCATCTAAAGTGTAAGCAATCCTTTCTTGGCCTGCCCCAACCACAGTGAAACAGGTGCAGTCATTCCTAGGACTTGCTAATTACTACCGGAAATTCATTCCTTCATTTTCAGCTATTGTTCAACCCATTGTCCGTCTGCTAAGGAAAGATACTCACTTCCAATGGACTGCCAGCCAAGAAATGGCCTTTCAGAAACTCAAACATCTGTTTACTAGCGAACCCATCCTGGCTCAACCAGACATTACCAAACTCTTCCTGGTAGAAAATGATGTTTCCGAACATGCTATCGGGGCAGTCCTTAAGCAAGCTACCGAAGACGGATTGGAACACGCAATTGCTTATTTATCGCGAAAGTTACAGCCTAGCGAAACTCATTACTCAGTCCTGGAGAAAGAACTACTCGCCATCACACAAGCCTTCACAGATTGGCGTCACCTCCTTTTGGGTGCAAGATATCCGGTCGTGGTAAGGACCGACCATCGGAATCTCCAGGTTTTGCAGGCCATGGAATGCCGAAACAGTCGTCAGGCACGATGGGCCTACTTTTTTGCCCAATATCAATTCAGCATTCAACCCATTCCTGGTTCATCCAATGTATTAGCAGATGCTCTACCCCAAAGATCGGATTACATAAAAGAGGATGTACCACTCCTTGCCAAGATGTTTCCCGACAAAGTGCTCATAGCACAGGCTAACTCACTCTTGGAAATGATACGTGAAGAGACTGCAACATCAGACATTTGGAAGGAGTATCTAACAGACAATCCCTGGACTCTCTCAATAACGGATAGATACCTCTTTAAGGACAAATGCTTAGTTGCTCCTACCCCGAATATTCAATCCAAGATTATGAGTCTCTGCCATGACACTTTTCATTCCGGGCATCGTGGTATAACAGCCACTTATCAAACAATCAGAATAAACTTCTGGTGGCCTCAGATGTGCTCTGACGTACGCGCCTATATACAAGCATGTTCAATCTGCAACCAGAATAAGATCGACAACAGGAAACCAGTAGGTTTGCTTCAACAACTAGAATTACCATCTCGAACCTGGGAAAACATTGCCACAGACTTTATCGTGGACCTTCCTCCGTCCAGAGGATTTACCACCATAATGGTCACCACAGACCTTTTCTCCTACATGGCCTATTTTACTCCTTTAACCAAACTCCCTTCAGCGCCCGAGATGGCAGGGAACTTTGTCACTCACATATTCCGGTTGCATGGGCTACCCTCCAAAATCATCTCTGATCGTGGACCACAATATATTTCCAGGTTCTGGAAGCATCTTTGTAGGCAATTGGGTATTCAACGGGCATTGTCATCTGTTTACCACCCACAAACAAATGGGATTACTGAGAGAGTAACCCAAACCCTCAAACAGTATCTATGTTGTTTTGCATCTAAGGTACAAGATGACTGGTCGCTCCTCATTCCTGTAGCTGAATTTGCCTACAATAATTCAGATCATTCCACAACAAGGATCAGTCCGTTTTTGTGTAACCAAGGGTTTCACCCTTCTGTGTTACCCACACTCCTGCCACCACCCACATTGGCTCCTTCAGTAGATGCTTGGATTGCTCAAATAACCTCCATTCACAAGCAAGTTAAAGAACATCTAGGAAAGGCCAAGAAGGACATAAAGAGGTTTGCGGATATAAAAAAGGCATCCCGGGCCTTCTTACACTGTCGGAGATAGAGTTTGGCTCTCATAGCGTTATCTACCCAGACACCTAAGACCCAACAAGTTGGCTCCTCGCTTCTACGGACCCTTCACGGTGATAAAGATTATCAACCCAGTCGCCTTTCGACTCCAATTACCAACCGCTTGGAAGAAAATCCACCCTGTTTTTCATACATCACTGCTGAAACCCTTCCACCGGTCAACCAAGCAAAGTCTTCGACCTCCTCCACTCCTTGTTGACAATCAAACCGAGTTCGAAGTGTCCCGGATCTGTGATTCCAGATACAGAAGAGGTTGTCTCCAATATTTGGTGGAATGGAAAGGCTATCCGCCTAGTGAACGAACTTGGGAACCAGTTTCCAATATGAATGCACCACGCCTATTGCAACATTTTCATCGGGCTCATCCAGGCAAGCCGGGTGGACTGGAGTTTAGGAGGAGGCATGCTGTCATGAATCGGCGATATATGGTGCTTGATTCGGAACCTAGTTACCCTGTCTCCTTATCCTGGTTCCATCCTGGACTCTTCCTGGAACAATTGAACGTACCCAAGCCGCGGCACCACCGCGACTGGGAGTCGCAGACCTGCGCGCTCTTCAAAGCCCAGCAGACTGTATTCAGAAGGCTCTAGATCTTACCTTTATAAGGCACGCTCATCCAGGAAAAAGAAACCTGTGAACCCAAAGAAGAAATCCACAAGAAGCAAACAGGTGAGTCACGAATCCGAGGACTCGGATTCTGACAATGACGGATCATAATATCATCTTTTTCGGCATACCAGTTTCGAGCCCTCCCACTGTGGCCTTTTCTCCCCCTGTATAGTCACAAGAAGTTCCAGAAACATCACCAAATCTCATTTCCTACCACTGTTGAAAGATCTAGTCCACCCTCAGTCGCCGGTCAATGACCCTGCCCCCTTGATAGACCAGTATAACCTCACACCCACTCAGGCTGTCACTATTTTAGCGCCTCTCACATTGCGGAAAATCCAAAGCCGTTGTGCACCACAACACCTTTTTTTTCCTGACCTCATGGCCCTCCTCCTTCATAAACAAGAAGCTGAAACCAAGTGGAAAAGCCACCCCATTGAGCCTAGCAAAGCTTGCTTCACACTTGCAGCAAATGAGTACAAGAAGGCCATCCACAAAGAAAAAAGCTCCACATACAACACAAGAATCTTGAAGGCAAACTGTAATACTAGGGTGCTGTTCACCATACTGCCCAAGCTTGAACCTCCTGCGCCTCTTCCTACTGACTGTACACAGGATAGCAATGGGTGCATTAACATACAAAATGCCTCATTACTCAAAATTAAAACTCTCCAAAAAAACATCAGCATTAAAACACATTCCTTAAGCAATCTTGCTAAGTCCACCCCTACACCTGTGATCCAAGCCATCCCACAAATCCTACCTTCTTTTGAGTTTAAACCAGTCTCTGTAACCGAAGTCCTACAAATCATCAAAGGTCTTAAACCTTCCTGCTGGTAGGGAGGCATCTGCGCAGCGGTAGTTATCAAGGATTGTGCCAAGGTACTTGCACCCTTCATTACTACACTCATCAACGCCTACCGTTCCTCTGGCTCTGTCCCTATTAGCCTGAAGGATGCCTCAGTCCTCACTATAGTATAAGAACCTACTCTTGACTCTACCATGCCCACGAACTAGCGTCTCATCACCAATGTACCCTTCCTCCATAAAATCTTGGATCGCGCTCTATACTATCAGATCCAATGGTACCAAACTCCTTGGCTTGTGACAATCCGGCTTCTGATCAGACCACAGCACTGAAACTGCTTTACTGGACTTAAATAACCAACTGGATGAGATGAAAGACGCGGGCAACTCAGCTCTACTCCTCCTGTTAGACTTGTCGGCAGCCTTTGACCTGGTGGACCATCAAATTTTATGCCGTCACCTTGCATCTGCAGCATACTTTACCCCAGAAGCTTTCACTTGGATCGGCTCCTTTCTTTTGGAGAGATCTATGAGAGTGTTTTCAGCAAGTGCAGCCGCCCCTCCAGCCACTGTCACCCGCGGTGTCCCACAAGGTTCTTATGTTTCCCCCACCCTCTTCAACATTTTCACAAAACCGCTCTCTGACTTGCTAGACGACAAAGGAATTTGGCACTCCAACTACGCAGCCACAAGCAGGTTCTCCTCCCCCTCACAGGAAACTATGACACTGATGCCAACAACCTGCCCTCAGTTTACCATACTATCCAGGCTAGGATGGCGTCCCACCAGTTCTGTCTCAATGATGAAAAGACAGAGATTCTCTTTATGGGCTCCCAAAGGGTACTCAGTAAACTTGACCAGGCTTACAAGTCTTTCAACATTGAGGGCAACACTATTCAGGTGTATACCTTGATTCCACCTTGTCTTTATCAAGGCAAGTCAATGCAATTGCCTCTTCCACAGCCCAAACTTCCAAATTAATCAATGCTTGCAGACCTTTTCTTAACCCTGATAGCTGCATCACCATCGCCAGAGCAATGAATGGCTCCAGAGTGGATTACTGTAATGCTCTAGTGCAGGTACCTCCTCTCACAAAATCAAGAAACTCCAAATCATTCAAAACAATGCCTTCAGGGCCGTCCTCAACATCCTGAAGCGTGACCACATTTCAACATCAGGAAAAGGTGCACAATGGTTACCTATTTGCGAGCCCATCATATGCAAAACTCTAGCTATCACGCATAAATGCCTATACAAAACACGGCGCCGAAATATCGCTCACAAAAGCTCAATCATCTAGACCTACTTGCCCCTCCTATTCTCACGAACTCACCATGCCACATTTCATATGAAAGAGATCAGGGGGGGACATGCCTTACCACTCTCACTCAGATCTGAACAATCATACTAGGTTTTCTGGAAACACCAAAAGCAAACTCCTTGTCTGAACCAATTGCCTTATTATGCACCCTTCTGTTATCTGTTTTACCTTTATATGTAGACAGCACCTTGCGCTTTACAAATGCAAAAATAAATAAATAAATAAAGATGTCTGGTGCCATCAGTTAAATAATCATTGTTGTCATATATGATGTTATTAGTGATGGCACCAGTGAAGTCATACATATCAAGTGTATTTGTAGAGCACATGTTCATGTAAGAGGGGCCTTTTGATGGCACTCATTTTAACAACCTCAGACGGGTAAAGGGCTGAGTGGACATCCCAGGATTCAAACCTTTGACCATGAGGTCAAACACAGGCCCCTGTAGTGGATGTATTATTCCACTGAGCCATAGACCCAGGTACATGATGGTGTTAGAGATGTAACCACAATATGGCCACAATGATGACATCACAGTCATCATTCCTGATGAAATCACTGATGACATCACAAATTACATCATCGATGACATTAGTGGTGACGTCGCTGATGGAATCACTGATTACATTAAAACACTAGCCAGCCATGAGCAGTGGTAACAACGTTTGGCCATGCCCACTCTATATTTTAGCACAATAAGAAGCCACTGTAAACAGTGATGTCATCATTGTGATCATAGGCTGCGCAACAGGGGACACGAAGTTAAGTTGGCTTTAACTGAATTTCAGGGGGTTTGTTGCGTTAAGTATGCACATTAACATCCCTGCAACTTAAGTTTTTTCCTTGATTTTCAAAGTTTTTTTTTACAATGTATTTATTGCTCACCTTAACATACAAGTTTTTTCCCTGAATTTCCAAGGTTTTGTTGTACCAGAGTTTTTTTCTGCGCCACTGCCCATGGCCTTCAGCCATGCCATTGTATGTTTTAGAACACTAGCAGACCACTGGTCAAACGGCCATGGCCAGTGCTCACGGCCTTCGGCAGTGGCAACTGTATATTTTAGAACACTACCAGACCACTACCCATGGCCTTCGGCCCTGGCCAGTGGCCATGCCCACTCTATTTTTAAGACACTTGTGCATTCCCATTGATCTTCGGCCGTGCCCATTGTATATCTTAGAACAACTATCAGAACAATAGCTGAGGCCTTCGGTCATGCCCACTGTCCATTTTAAAACACACATACCACTAGCTATGACCTTTGTCCGTGCCCACTATACATTTTAAAACACTTGCAACCGATTGCTCAAAGGTATTCATCAATCACAGACTGATTTTGACCTGTTTTGACAGTGGTATTTTTATGTATCAAAGCAGGGTTTGAGAATTCACAATTTATTTAGGCAATGAGCAGTGAGATGAAATTATTTGCCACGGATCACACACTTTGGTTAAGCAGCGTGCTACAAGCACCTTGTTTTATGGTCGGTCTCTTGGTGACTGTTGTGCTTCATCGCACGACCCCAACTAACTGTATTTAAGCAGCACGGAAAAGGGAAAAGAATGACCAGCTGCAAGAATAGCATTTTCCCAAGTACTTTTACCCTCATAGCGAAAATCAAAAGCTGGCACCCATCAATATATGCACAGTAAGTGGCCACATATTTTAAAGTGAAACATACTAATGTAGTTCAATTGACCTTCCCCTTAGAACAATGTGCGCAAGACAAAATAGCATTGTCCTTTTAAAAAGAAGTAATGGACACCAGAAAAATTACTTGAGACAGGAAATGTTTCAATAAATATGCTGGCAAAGTATAAAAGGTACTCACCTTTTAAACCCAGCAATCTGTAGTGAAATATTCCTTGGAAAACAAAATCCCAATACGAGACAAGTGCTTCTGGTCTTGTGGGTAAGTGTCTGCACTGGGAACATGACAATCTAAGTGAAATCCTGGTAGCCAAATACTTCAGCAAGCCTGCCAACCTCAACAAAACCAAGGGGTCGTGTCTGGCCTCTGAAGAATAGTTACGCTGTCCACCCATGTGTTCTTTACTTGTGCCCTGAAAAGCAGTCACAACCAGGGGAAAATAACTGCACCAGTGTCCAGGATTGCAACTTCTCTTGCCACATCCTGGGCAAATACTCATGACTTACTTGCCCTCTTATCATTTTCCCTCTTCACCCCCATGTGTGGCTTTCAACAATTATCTGCTTTGTAGATACGCATACCATAGTGTCAATCAAATATATATATCCTTATAGAACTGTGTTAGGTAAAATGTTTACAATTGTGGCATTATTCCCCCCCCTCCATATTGAGTGGGAGACTACAAATGCCAGAATGCACTTCAACAAAAGGCAAAGAAATGGTCTATTATAGCTCTCAGAGAGTACTGGGAACATAGAAGAACTTTAAACCATATATATATAAATAACAGGGCCTGCTGTAGCGGCCCTGTAGTTATGGTTAAGTTCCTCAACTCATAGAAAAGCGCTTTTTGGGCGGCTCATAACTTTGCCACCTCTGGACGAATCCTCACCAAACTTTGCCAAAAAGTATATGGACCCCTGCAAAATGTGGTGCGGTATCGTCCAAGGGGGGCAAAGTTATAGGGGGTCCCAAAATCTTGGAAATCCTCATAGACACAATGGAAAGAAATGTTGCTCGCGCCTACAGCCCAAACCGCTGGACAGATTTGCACCAAACATGAGCGAGGAGCAGCGGCTTGGTCCCGAAAGCGTGCTTTTGCACATTTGGTGTAAATCCGTCCAGTAGTTTTTTTAAAAATCGCCAAAACGTAGGACAAAAGAATGCGTGATATCTGGGTCCAGTTCGCAGACTAATTTCCTGATTCGGAGTCCGCGGACACCTCCATGACCAATCAGAGAGCAGCACGCACGTTCGCGGACATCATACGCACCCGCAGATTGGTCAATAAAAAATGTGTGTCAACATTTTTTAAACAGATGCCATGTTGGATTCGCAAGCAGCGCACGTAGTCCGCGGACATCGTAGTAAAAACATATTAAAAAACACAACTTTGTGTTTGCAAATAATCGGGCGGCTTTTCTTCTGTGAAATCTGCAAGCATCTGAGATGTTCGGGACATCCATGCATATTTCTGCATTACAGGGTCGGTGTAAAGCAGTTTTTGGATGGCTTATAACCTTGGTGCCACTCAATGAAACTTCATGACATTTTGCAATATCATTTTATACCTGACCCTGGTTCTACAGTTTTTGGTGCTGTTTTCCCAAAAGGGGTCAAAATTAGAGGGGGGTCAAAAAATATTTGAAAGGCTTATAAATGTGGTTGCCACTTGATGAATCTGCACAGAAGTTTTCAAAAAGATTGTAGACCCAGATCTGAATGTGCTTGCAAAGTTTGGTGGGATCTTGTCAAGAGGGGGCAAAATTAGAGGGAGGTTTCAACATTTTTAGATGGCTTATAACTGTGTTGCTGTTTAACGACTCTGCACAAAGGTTTTCAGAATTATTATAGACCCAAACTTGAATGTTTGTGCAAAGTCTGAATGGATTCTGTCAAGTGGGTGCTAGGTTATATGACTATTTCATGTACGTACATTTTGACACTTTTCAAAAAATAAAACACAGATGGAATTTCAGCAAACTCATGCAGGGAGAATTGGCAAGGACCTGAAAGCATGGTTTTGCAAATGTGTCTCTTTTATTTTTTGAAAATGGTCATAATGTAGGTACAAAAAATAGTGATATACCTTTGGTAACTGAGGTATAACCTGTGACCATGGGCAGTGACCAGATTATCCGGGTCATGGGCAAAGGCCATGACCACAAGGGACCGCCAATGGGGTTAATGTGGGCATGGCCACCAGGGACAAGCTATGTGGTAAGGTTTTTCAAAATCGGGATAGGTTTGAATGGGAATAGAAATTATGCTTGTGGCTACAGCATGAAGTGCTGGACAGAATTGCAGCAAACATTCGCAAGGAGAATCAGCACGGACCTCAAAGCATGGTGTTGCCTATATGTCCTGTGTTTTATTTTTTCTAAAGTGTCAAAATGTAAGTACAAAACATTGTGATATAAAATGTGGTGCCTTGGCAATGGGCCTGGGACGCAGCAAGGACAAATGTGTGCTCTGATTTGCTTATTGTTGTGTGTGGCATGGCCGGAGCCCTAGGTTTGAATGGGAACAAATGTTCTGCTTGCAAATGCAGCCTGAAGTGCTGGGCTGGATTACAAAAACCTGCGTGAGGAGCATCAGCAAGGACCTGAAAGCATGCTTTTGCAAATCTGTCTAGTCATTTATTTTTCCAAAGCGTCAAAATCTAAGCACAAAAAATAGCGATATAACAGTGGGCCTGGCCCTCAGCAAGGACAAATGTCTACTCTGATTTGCCTATTGCTGCATGGCCGGAGCACATGCCCCATGGATTGTGGAGACTGATCATGACTGCAAGCCATGAGCACTAGCCATTGGTCACATTATGAGGGTATAGTGGAAACTGAACTAGGTTGCAGAGTAGGTGCAGTGGATAATGGGGGTGGTTTGGTGGGGCTGTGGTCATGGTCGAGCCTCGTGACCTAGACAATTCAACCATGATTTGCATCTACAGCATGCACGGCTGATAATGACACACATCAGTATGCGTTGCAAATAATATCTTTGTTAAAGGAGGTTTACAGTTCTTTCTTATATGTTAAAAGAGGAATTATTAATAACATATACATTGATGTAACATCATGAAACATGTTCACTCATGAAAACATATACAATTCAGTCAAAAAACATTGTTAAAGGGACGTTATTGTTACAAGTAAAACCGAAAACGCCCAGAAATGTGCCAGTTATGGTAAGCTAAGCAACCATAACTTGCGCCACCACTGTGCACTAATAAGACGAACACCCAAGACATTAAAGATGACATCACACTTGTCATGATGACATCCCTGATGACATCACATATGAAATTAATATTGATGAAAAGTCCCTACAAGGGGTTATGTTTATAATGTTGGTAACAAGATGTCAGGGATGATCGGGAGACCTATCATGAACTACCAAATGCATGTACTCATGTAAACAACAAATTATATTGGAGTGTTGTTAATACAGGAACCTAATCATACATACACATAGGCAATGGGTGCAGCATGCCTGTGTAACAGATTTTATGACATGGCACACTCCCGCCAGGGACTTCTTCCACTGACAATGAATGTGGCGTACAATAAAAAACGTTTTATTTTTATTTGAACCCTAGGTTCTTGGTTTGAGTAGGCACCCAACCCGTCTCACACCTACCTTAACAAATACCCTGTGTCGCAATGGACAATGAACCAGGCCAGTGTGTAACAATAAAATATTTAATCATTTTTCAAATCCAATGAAATCAAGAAAATCAAAAATAGAGAGCAGCAGCCACCACAGTGTGTTGCAGTACACTTGCAAAAATCCCACAATACAGTTACTTCACACCCCTAATATAAGATACATAAACCTTTAATAGAAACGGACACAAAATTACTTTTCTTCAAGACAACCGATATCACACAAGTTAAGCACTCCCCCTGCAACACGTCCCCCAAACACCTGCTGACTAAATTCTTTGTGGATGGAAAGCAGCGGCAAGGAGACAGAAAGAAGAGGCAGACATTAGATTTAAACTTCAGCCCACCACCCCAAGATAGGAGGCCAGAAATGAAAATGAAAACCTTCAGAAGTAGCAAAATGGCATACTCAGATTTTACTTGTTTCTTGAATCTCAGTTTGCAGTTGTGGTGTGATAGCTATGATAGAAATGTGTGTGGCTGCACTTAAGTGAGAAGGAAGTGTACAGACGACTGAACAGGACACCAAGGCAACGTAACACAGGTAAGAAAATTGATTTTGGGAGGAAAACAATGCAGAAGAAAACACATGCACAGAATTGCAACTAATTTTACACAGGCTTAAAAATGACAAGCAGCGAAGAAAAGGGGCTTAGCTGTCAAAATCGGAAATCAGCTTTTGGGTGAGAAACAAAGACACATAACAGAAAGGATTCTGAGGGAAAGGGAATATTCTTAATGGGATTATGTTTGGGTTTTTTATGGGAAAAGGCAAATCGGAATTTAGAGAAAAGCAGAAGACATGGGCAAGTTCGGTTTTGGTTGCACAATGACAGGTTCTACTGAGGCTATATTTTAATGACTATATTCTTGAGGAAAGACACTGTGCACAAGGGGGTTAATTTCGAATTTAAACCAGCTTGCACTACGTACTTCCTTATAGGGGAATGAATTCATTTATTTCAAAATGGTACTAAGGACTTACACAGATAACTGAAATAATTATAAAAGGAATACGCTAACAGATAAGGACAAACACAGATTCTTCTAAGAAAAGGTGAATAGATGATACTGGCAATTTGGGATTTTGTATGGGATTTTAAAAGGATTCGAATAGGATACAAGGGTAAAAAGAGCGGAATATGCAGTTTTGGGTACTGGGTGATGTGCTACTTACAAGGTAAGTTTGAGTTTGGTAATTTGGACAGCCAGCGGGGTCTCTGGACAGTGGGGCCAAGGAATCTGGTCATGGAGACAGCGGGGCCAAGAGATCTGGTCACTGGGCTCTCCTAGATGGGATCAGCTGGGCAAGGTCTGGTCGCTGGGCTCTCTTAGATGGGATCAGCTGCCGTTCCTCCTTTCTCCCTGGATTATTGGGTATGGAAATGGAGGGGTGGTTCTCCCTAGATCTGGATGGTACTGCCTGGATGGAACCAGCTGCCTCTGGATCTGGTTTTGGATTTTTGAATTTCTTGACTATCCTGAATATCCCTTGTGTCTCCCTGTCTCCTGCTTATACAGCCAAAGTGACACCATAGAATTTTAAAATCTGGGGGGAAGTACTCTGGATTTACCCCTCTACTGAGATAGGCCAGGCTACTGGTGTGTCCTCCTCCCTCCAGGCTGATTGGTTCAGGTGAAATGACATAAATTTATGTGTATGCATTTATGACTTCCTTTGTTTCACTAAAGTTACTTTTTACAAAAATAAGTTATGGAGCAAAACTCCAAATCTATACTAGTCACCATCTTAAGAAACAGATATGCAGATTCCTTATTTCACAGGGAATCAGACAGTCTGATCGCCAACTATGTGTGAGGTAGCATCGCTTTTGGGTGCAATTTCACCATTTTTAGAAGAAACATAATATTTAAAATTCTGCAAATGGATACACATATGTCCACTACTTTTTCGCATATTTTCATCAGGTTTTATGTCTGCATCATTGGCACTTCACACAGAAATGCATTTTTCCTGCCATTCCAATTCACCAGGTGATAGGAACATGTGCTTAGTCTCTTTGGGTTTGTCCATAACTCACATAAAATGCTGGCATAATATAACATTACTGCTTATTCAGGGCATTGGGAAAAATGTCTTAATTTAAAGTCAATGGGTTGGATTAGTCACATGTGTGGCAAACCCCCACAGCCAAACTGTCTTCCCCTGGGTCAGTCTGAATAAAGGGTTTGCATGACACCTTTTGAAGCCATGCAGTTGGGGCTGGGGAGAGATGTCAAAAGAAATCACACCTCTTGGTGAAAATGCTAATTCCCCTTGTAGGGAGGCCGGACACTCTAACGAGGCCATGAACTTCCACACTTTGGGCCTTTCATATGCCCATGGTGGCTGGTTCACTTGTGGAGGTAATTCTTTCCTCATGGGAGGCAAGGCACATTTGAAGTAAGTGCCTGGGCCAAACCCGTTCTGCATGTTTCAAAGATTTTTTTTCTTTCTTTCAACAGATACCAAGTGTTTTTGGGAATAAATATAATTTACATTTTCGAGCAAAACCCCCATCCCCACATATTCAATCCAATTTCTGTGTGAACACAGGCTGGAATTGTATTTCACTTTTAAACGGCATTCTCCTGATTTGTAAAAGAGCAAATTCACACACGTGTTTATTTCAGTTAATTTTGAGTTTACCAATGCAGTTTCTGCCACACACAGTTTATTGTTAATTAACCTTCTGGAGGGCTTTTACAGATACGATCGGTTTCTGGACACAGAGAGATATACTGCCAAGCATTTCTTTGAAAATGACATGGGACAAGAAAGAAAGTCACACTATTGCTTTCCTTTGCAGTAATTTGAGTGCACTGGTCTATTTCAATAGGAACTCACAGCCGTGTTGAGTGAAACAGAATTCTTGCCCTGCATGTACTTTCTCAGTGAAAATAATGCTGTTCTGGAAAATGTTGCCTTACTTCATGGCAATTAGATGAAATACACAGAAGGGCCGTGTTTAATGGAACAAAACCTTGTGGTGTTTAAAATGAAAAAGGAGGAAAAATTGCAATTTTGTCTTGAATGCAGGTCATTTTTCTTGTACTTGATTTGAAGCAAAACAAATGCAGCCATTCTCTGGGGTGTGAGTATTCAAAGATCGTCACACATGTGCCAAGGAGAACAGAACACAGCCGTTGACTTTTTGTTGAGGGAGAGTAGGGCAGAGTGGGGTTCATTTGATGGAATCCTCCTTCCTCAGGGAGCTGCAATCCTAGATTCCCTTCAGTTTTTCGGTTGGAGGGTATATAGCGTCACCCTCTTTCCTTCCTTCCCTTCCAAGTCCCCGGGGAGGTCCTTACCAGAATAGGATGTTTTGGAGTTAATCAACTAATAGAAGATAGATAAAAACAGGTGTTTCACATTTTTCAATGTCAGTGTTCCTGGAAGATTTACAACAGCGGAACATTGATTACAGTTACAATTTTTCTGTGGTCTCTTCCTCACATTTTGACAATAACATCACACAGATTACTCGACAGAACAAGATCAACAATTTGATTTTTATACACCTATGTTTCATTTTTACAATAAGATCAACCAACTTACTCAACAGGGCCAGGACAGCACTTGACTTTCAAAAAAAAAGTCTCCATTTTTACAATAACACTAAAGAAAAATACTCCCTGTTATATAAACATACCTATACATCTAAATGCTTCCTTTTTGCTTTTTCTTTTCCTTTCTTCTCATTCTTCTGATGGTTCCTCTGTTTGATTTTCTTTTGGCTCATCAATCAGCTGCAAAGTGTGTCTGGGGTGACAACCTTTTAACTGATTGATGTGGACTCATTTCTCTTCTGACAGCTCTCCTTCGGCGATGCAGATCTTGTAGGGCCAGGCCTGGGAAGTGGTGACCTCCTCTCCACTGTTGAACTTCAACTGCCTACGGTAACAATGGGTCTGACTGGAAGGCTTTCTTCAGGATTGCAAAGGCCCTTAGGGTTACCCTCCAGTTGGGAACATGCTTGGCAATTCATGAGATCCAAATTAATTGTGAATCGGTTGAGAATGTTACTGCCTAAGTAGAAGGCAGAGGGAACACCTCGCATGACCCAACAATTATGCTCTATGCTTTTACCAGAGATAGAGATTTTTAGCATACAACTGCTAAGCAGAAGATGTTTGGAATAGGGAATTTCCTTGCCCCATACCCACTGATAAACCGACTCAACAGTGGGAATGGTCTGATCTTTTGGGAGTTTCCTGAATAATGCTTCGCTGATGAAGCTTTCAACACTATTCAGGCCCACTCTGGTGAGAACAGCCCTCCCCCCCATCTACCTGAGTGGGGAGGAATATCTGTTCACCCTTCTTCTGAACCTTAGCCATGCTTTGAGCTGGTTTTGTATCACTATTTACTACGGGACTTGGATTTTCAAATTGTGGATCGGTATAAGATGTCAAGGTATTTCCTTCCAGTGTGGAATGCCACTTGAAACTGGAAGGAAGGTTGATTTTCAGGAATTGAGAGGAGTTTCCATCACCAGTTTATTGTCCTACATCAATTACTGTAATGTCAGGTATTTGATTGTTTTGAAAAAGGAACTCAATTTGGCCAGATCGTTGTTCAACCATGTGGCATGTGCCATTTAAACTGACATAGTTGATGCTTTGTTTTAATTTTATTGGCCGGTTAGCCTGAGTTCAGAGTACCTTTTTCACACAGTCTATCAGGGGAGATAACCTGCAAAGGAGGTCATTCCCTAATAGACAGGGCGTCCCCTCTGGAGTCACGACTATGACCGGGTGTTTCACCTTGTGTCACCCAATTTTAATTTCCAAATCCGCTGTCCCCTAGACGGGAATTTCATTCCTGTCGAAGTTCTGGAGTTGTCCAGGAAGAGGGGTGAGAGGGATCTGGTGTCTATCCCCCTTCCTGAATTTAGCTGCTCAAAGGCCCTTTTGGATGGAAGAGGGGCTTGGGATCCAGTGTCCACCAGTGCTAAAAATTCACATGGCCCTTACACTCGGATGGGGCATAGAACGTACCTTCTTTCTCCTCCAAGGGGCAAAGGAAATGGGCATTTTGGGCAAGCTGGGCGGTTAGTTTCTTTATTTTGGACTCTGACACAGTGGGGTTTTGGACAGTTTTCTGTGTCAGAGTTTGGGAATCTGTGAAGAAAATGTGGCATCCTGAAATAGGCGGGATTTCGGAATCCCCTTTTTCCCTTAGCTCTGTGCTGTCCCCTTTTACCTGGAGGCAATCACTAGAACCGGTTTGCAGGGAGGATCCCTCATTTATCGTTATGTTGTCTGGATGACAATTCTGGGGTTCAAGGATGGGCGATTCTGAATCAGTCCCCACACCTATCCAGTCTGGGTTATGGTCTTTTGGGACCCATTTTTCTTTGGGAGGAATTCCCCATCCTTGAAGGAGAATACTTTCTCCCCAGAATCCTCTAAGGATTTTTCCCCTTCAAACTAGAGGACACTGATTTCCTCCACAAAATGGGTCTTTTTGGTGTCTTTGTTTCTCCTACCCACCCTCTGTTCCCTGGGTTGCAGATTTTCAGGGGCAGGAGATTTTAGTTCTGGTTCCGGGGTGTCTAGGCACTTTTCACAGGTGAGGAAGGAAGCTTCCTCTAGGGCTTTGCATCCCCCTTCCTCCCGTGCCTCCTCTTCTGGAACTGGTTGGCTGGTGGGGTTCTCTCCCTGTCATTTTTCCAGGGTGCCAGACCCTTGGTTTGAGTTATTCTGAGCAGCCATGTTGCTCTGAGGGTTCTGCTGAGCCCTCAACATGAGACTCAGATCTTGAGTTAGGTTCTGGACCTGGAGCTCCAGTTGTGACACCTGCTCCGACAATCAACTCTGGGTTGCTCCCAACTATCCCTTCTTCCAGAGTAACCTGGGTACTGGGGGTTTCCCTGGTAGCCCTCCTCCCTTGGCCTCCCCTCTCCTGGATTTGGTAGTCTAGACTCCTGAAAGCGGGGAGAGTAAGGAGGGTTGTCCTGTAGATTGGGGTTTTGAGAGTACCGGGGAAGAAACTTTACCAGAATTTGGGAGATTACTGCCCTTCTGAGGGAAGTTGGGATGGATGTTTCCTGGGGCCGTAATCACCTGATTGGATCCCCCACCCTGGGCCGGGAGAGTCCACACGTATCCCAATATGGGTATGTTGCCCTTGTACCTAGGGCTGATGTAATTGGCAGAGTTAGGTGGCACATTTGTGGGGTACCCTACCTGACCCCCACCTGTTTGTGATTGTTTAGAGGGCCTTCTCTGCATCTGATTTGGCTGGTTTTGGTAAGGTGTATTTTTAGGCCCCCCCATTTCTAGGTCCAAAATGGGGGCAACCTTCACCTCTGCCACCTTGGCAGCAGCAGGGGTGTTGGTTGGTTTGGGGTTTTTGGTTGGATTTTTATTTTCTGCAGGCTTTTGGACCTCGTAGAGCCAGGTAGCTTGCTCTATTACCCAGTCCCGGGTCCTGTCATCATGGAAATCCTTTACCAACTGGGTCATGATGTACTTTGGGAGTGTATTAAAATCGGTATTTATAAATTCCCTACTATTCGTGCGCACCCGCCTAGTAGTTTGTGCAAATGCCCATTTTAGTTCCTGAACAAATTCTCTTGGGGACTGATCCTCTCCACACTGCAGATTGTAGGCCGCTTTGCGGGTCTCCTGGGGGTTTCTGTGCGTGGAGAAGTGCTTCAAGATGGCTGCCTTGTAGTTTGACCACCTTGAATGTTTCTGGTCTTCCAGCCCAGCAAAGAAGCTGGAGTATTCTGGGGAGAACGTCCATTTGGCAAATTCTATACAATTATGATTATTGTTAATGTCAAAAGATGTAATTATCTGTTCATATAGCTCAAGATGCTCCCAGACAAATATTTGCCATTCTTGTGGTGCAAAGTCATGAAACTTCTAATAGCTTTAATCTGTTTAATGGGGTCTTTCAGCCGAGTACTCTTTTGTTTATTAGCCTTCTTTCGCACTTAGACTCAGAGCTGTTGCTATTTGAGGTCCCATTCCTGTCCTATAGGCGCTCCCTAATTCTTTGAGCTTGGGAGTTTCTCCCCAAATGATGGGACCTAGTCTCATCTACCCAGTTGTGCTTTGGGCTCCCTGGGTCACTCCCCTTGGACTCCCTCTTCTGCACAGGAGAGTAGTCTTCTGACTCCTCCCTGCTTCCAGGATTGGGGGAGAACTCCCCCCACCTCCCTGATTGGGTGGAGGTTTTCAAAATACTCTTTTGGGGCCTCAACTTAGACTCCTTTTTCTCCGCAAAGTGAACCAAGTGGTTCCTTTGTAGCTGATGTTTCTGCAAGTCTAGCTCCCTGATTTTCTCGTTATAGGAGCTATCCTAGTCAGATCCATCATCCATGACATTTTTTAACCTGAACAGAGGCACCCGTCCATCAGTCTCTGATGGATGCTGACCTGCCGGCTCAATCATGCTTGGCCTATTTAAGTCTGGTCGTTTCATGGTTTCTGGCTCATGTGAACCTGTAGACATGAAGTGAGCAGTGTCTTGGATATACAAGGTGGTAAATGGGTTTGAGGCCCTTGGTACAGAGGGCATCATACTGTGATCAGGGGTTGCTCTGCCACTCTCTACTTGTTCGGGATCCCTTAAGTTTTGATTCAACCTAGCACACTCTTTTTCTAACTTCCCCAGTTTCTCCTTCTCAGCCCCTACCTCTTGATAGTTGGCAAAGGCCTGAGCCTTCTGCTCCGTTATCAGGGCTTGACTGACCTGTATTACCTTCCCTTGCACTGCTACCTGGCTCTGGAGTCCCCTCTTCTCATCACAAAGGGCCTCATTGTCTTTTTGTACTTCTTGTATTGCCTGGGAACACTGAGAGCATTTTTTAGAGTGTCCATGTCCTCTAAGCAGACTCTAGTATATGTTATTTGTTGCTTTAATTTTTGTTGACTCTCTTTCAGGAAATCAACCTTTTCCTGAAACTCTTCTTTTAATGTAGCTAATTGGGCTTCTTGTTCTGAGTTGGTTTGTTGCTGTGCTGCCAACTCCTCTTTTAACTGTTGGATGAGGTTTCCTAATTCTACCTCAGAATTTTGTTTCTCTTGCAATTTTTCTTCTACCTGCTTTAAATCACTCTGGGTTTGATTTAAGAGGTCAGACTGGTTTTGTGCAGAAGTTAGACTTCCTTGGTATTTTTCTTCCGTAACTGTCACGTAGAAATATATGTATGTAGTGAGTTGGGCCATTTTAGGCTGCTCCTCTTTGATATTCTGAGTCATGTAAAACTCTGTCAAGACTTGATGTAACAGGCCACTGTCCTGCCACACATCTGTGCTTGCGGAGGTGACCTGTTGCATCATGCTGGAGAGCCAGTCTTCCTGATCCTGCTCTGCCCAAGCCCATCTAACGAATAGTTAGGACAGAAGGTGCTGCCTAGCCTTGTTAATGTACACAATGCTCATTATGAATATGGTCTTCCTTTATTTAATGATTTATGCAAGGACACATTGGAATGGCTATGTCCTAATGGACATAATGTTACAGAATAGCATAGCAAATATTATAGACAGGGTTGAGCATGCCCGCCCTCCTAGCGTGTATAATGAAATTAAAAGAAGCTGTTTGTTTTCAGTGTTCGAGTGCGCAAATGCGCAATAATATTCTTTTCGGCATGTTATAGATAGCAGCATCATGCCGAATGCCCCAAAAGGACAGTGCTAAAATAAGCTGTAGGACGAGCAACGGCATGCTCTCTTTCTCTTGTGCCGCATTCAATACATGCAGAGTTCTATTCATGTGCAATTGCAACCTCAGCCACTAGGTGGCTACCGTATATTGTGAGGACTAAATGGGCAATACAAGTGTAATGCAATACAAGTGTATCAACCATTGTCCTACTCCAAATTGATATGGGAACATTGATGATCTCGACAACAGCAATCAAAGAGTGCCATGTTCACTGGCGTGAACTATTCAGTATGTCTCAAATAAAGTGCATGTGCATATTCCTTTACATTTAGCATGAGAATGTACAATCTAACATGTTTCTTTAATGCAAGTGTCACTACATTCCAAATATCCAAAATTCAAACATTATGTTGATGAACATAGAGCGGTCAGTGCCTACATCCAATATGGAAAACGAATTTCTATCTAAAGTTTATATGCCTGTAGTGCAGACATATCTCACTCTGCTATGCCTCTTTCCCAAAGGGGTAGGTAGACTATGGATATCTGCATCTATTGCCATACAGGGAGCAACCCTATATGCAATATAAAGTGCCTTAGTGCAATAAACTTAATCATTGTTACATCACTGATGACATCAGTGGTTACCTCACTAATTACATCACTATTGACATCAGATTAATTACATTCACAACTTTGAGAACTAAGTTCTGTTGCATTAAAAAAATATGTACATATTTACATTTTATACTGCTCTTATTTCTTTAAATTTAATCTATAGTCAAAAATGTGAAGTACATACAAAAATAAATAAAATATAAATTAGTATAGTATGTAAACATTGATTCCCTTTTGAAAGTTATTGCTAGATTGGAATAAAAACCTCATAATTTATTTACAAATGAAATAACTGAAAATAATACATATTTATTTATTTGTTTATTTTTAGATTTCCATTGCGAGGCTAACCCACAGGCAACCGGACACATTGGTTTAAGAATATGGTTACAGGTACAAGCAGGCTTAAGAGATTGGTTACATGACAAACAGACATACAGGGTTGGTTACATGATCAGCGAGCATAAGAATTTGGTTACATGTTCAGCAAGCTTAAGAATTTGGTTACAGGAACTGCAGAATCTGAACAAAGCATGCATTTTTTTTACATGTTCAACGAGTTTAGGAATATAGTTGCAGGTTATAAAGAACATAAACGAGGCAGGCTTGACTGTTAGGATCCCGGAGAGACATAGAGACATATATCCCGCTATATGTCTAAATTGAACTCTTCAATTTCTAATCTTCATTTGTTTTCTATATATGCAATTATGTAGTATAAATAATGTATTTTATTTCATTTCACCAATACTTAGAATTATTTTATTCTACACAATCACATTGCATAAAGGCTTGAACTTTGTTTTACATGTGTTTATTTTTGTTTACACTTCTCATTTGGAAAACAATAGCGGGGCATGAAGAAAAGCTAACCAGGTTCTACCTCTGTGAGGTTCATGCATGTCAGCTCTATGGCCCACGTATGGAATCCGTAGCCAGGGACTTGCAGGTGTTGTAATAGGAGACCAATATCATCAAAAGAATACGTGCCTAACAATATGCAGAATATAGTACTAAATATAGGTGAAATGACAAGGAGAGGCAAACAAAGGATGATTAACCACAAAAATGAAAATTGTACTCGTGTGAACAAAATCACAAGTGGCAATATATTTTGTAGCTGCTGTGGACAGTGGCAGAGCTAGGCTGGGGGCAGGAGGGTCAGCCGCCCTCTCTGGTTCACCTCTTGATGCCCTGGTGGGCCCACCCCCATCTGCCACTTCGCCTGCTCTGGGTGGATGGGATGCAACATTGTTTCAAATATGCCAAGCTCGCTGCACCCTGAACGTGACCCCAGAGTCTGACGTGAGCACGTTGTAAAACATAGATGAGTGAGGAAAACCGAGGCCAAGCACTCATCATTCTTCCCACGAACAGAAGATGGCACAGAGACAGACTCAGTTCTTCAGCAGGAATCGATTCATGAAGAGGTGGGGGTCTCAATGTCTTTGCTGTTTATTTTTGCTTTTATAGCGTTTTGTACCAAAGCATCTCTGATTTTAGATGAGTGAGTGTAATATTCCCCCACATAGCCCCCCACAGTTACACACTGTGCCCGCAGGCTCCCACCCTCAACACGTGACCTCCGAGTATGCTTCACATTAGATGTCACAACCCCCCTTTCTAAACAACATGTTGTCTTTACTTCATTTCTTTAATAAGTCTCAGAGTTCTATTTCTCCCCCTCTTAGGCCGGCCCGTACCACTCACCAGTCATTGGTCCTGATTCGGATCCTCCTGGAAGAGAGCCACTTCTTCATTTGACTCCTCTACATCTCCTTCATACGGGGTGTCCCATTCCTCAAAGTCTTTGTCCTCTCTTGGCGCAGTGGTCGAACTGGGCGGGAGCCGTTGGGAGCGGTGCTCCTCTACTTCTTTTAATTAAGTCTTACTGTTCCTATACTTTTATTTTAAAAAGAAACCGTTCCGGAATGGTTCCATTTTAAAATAAAAGTGTAGGAAGAAGTTGAAACTTGCACTTTCAGTGCACTGCACTGGATGTTCCTTTAAACAGCAGGCACATCTGTTTTGGGGTTTGTATTGTGCATGGGAGGGGGCGTGGTGATGAGGTTTGTGAGGAGCGGGAAAAGGCCAGCAGGGAACATAGTCCCACTACTTCTTTTCGTACACTGTGACCACTGTCTTGGCGAATGATAATCCCATTCATCTTCTTGAAATGTGAGGAATCGCTAGTCAGATTCCTTCATTCGCCTTCTGCAGTGACCAGACACCGTTTTACTCTAGTGACATCGCGGGGTTCTGTCAAAAGCAGCCATGTGTTTATGAGTCCTGGGTTGCAGCACAATTACAACGTCTCCTGTTGTCAAGTTACATGCACAGCCCTTCCACGATAAGTCAACCCGCCTCTTCATCGCATCTTTTGCACGTGTGTCCTGTTTTTGCATTTCTCTGTCTTCTTCGCACTTCTCTTCCAGCGAGGTGGCATGGGGAAGTCGGGTCCTAATGTTGCGCCCAAACACTACTTCCGATGGTGTTTTCCCTGTGGTGCTAGGAGGGGTGTTTCGATAATCTCTTAGCAGCTGATACAAAGCTTTCTCTATGGGTTCTCCCATTAAGTGGGCAATTTGAGCGTTCCTTTTCACATTACTCATGAACCGTTCTCCAGTCCCATTTGGTTGGGGCCACGAAGGCGTGACCTGCCTGTGCTTGAACCCCATGCATTCAGCGAAGCTTTGAAAGACTTGCCCTGTAAAAGGAGGGCCATTATCTGATTTTACAACTTGGGACACTCCATAGGCGGTGAACATTCTGTCTAGCACAGGAATGGTGTGGTATGCTGCTGTTGAGTGTACTATGTGGACGTCAGGAAACCGGGAGTACTCGTCCAGCGCCACTAGTATGTATTCCCCTCCATCAATGGGCCAGAAGAAGTGGATTGCTATCTCATCCCAGACTCTTTCTGGCTGCTCGGTCATGCATAAGGGTTCAGGTCTGGTGTGAGGATTGAAGACCGCACATGTGGGGCATTGTTTGAGGAGTGTCTGCACTTGTGCATCGAGTTGAGGAAACCACACATTTTGGCCTAGAATCCTTTTGGTGGATACTATTCCATGATGTCCCTCGTGAGCAAGCTTGAGGATCCTTCTCTGTACAGTTTGCAGAATGACTATCTTTTCCCCTTTCAAGAGTAAGCCATCTTCAGACTTAGCTAGCTCCTCCATGACTGATACTAGGCTGCCTATGTTTCGTTGTACTTCCAGTCCGACACATTCCTCCACTTGTTTGGCCTGTTTTCACCAGCCTGAATCAATGCATCTGCAGATGACCTGGGTGGCTTGATCGTTCTTCATTTTTTGAATGGGCTGATCCATATTGACTCCCTTTGGAGTAGCAGCTTGTATGACATAGTGTATTTGTTGTTCGGCCACAAGGGCTTTGACGTGGCCGAGGCGATGGGATGTCGGGATAAAATGTCTGCAGGGTTTTTGTCTTTCCCGGGCCGATGAATGATAAAGAAACTGTAGTCCTGGAGCCGAACACCCCACTGTGCTATTCTGGATGGCATTTTTGCCTGTGGGTTTCCATAAAGGCACAGCAGGGCCTGATGATCAGTGACCACAGTAAACGGTTTTCCATAGAGGAAAAAGTGGAAATGTTTACAGGCTCATACTGCAGCCAACCACTTCATCTTGGCCTGTAATTATGCCTGTTCGGTTCTGGACAGGCACTGGCTGGCATAGGAGACAATGTGATGTTTTCCATTATCTGCTGGATCTGCTTGCGTCAGTATAGCTCCCAGTCCCACGGGGCTGACATCAGCAACCAATTCCGTGTCCCATGCAGTGCTAAAGTGTGCTATGTTTTCGGCAGTCGAGATGCGCCAGCAAATTTATTCAAATACCTGCTGGCAGGAGGCCGACCGCACGAAAGGAACTTTCTGCTTTGTGAGTTCTTTCATGGGCTCACTCACTGATGGAAAGTCTTGAATATATTGGGTGCAGTAACTAGAAAGACCCAGGAATGACCTCTGATCTGATACGTTGGCCAGGGGTTCTGCGTTTGTGAGTGCTGCAAACTTTTCTGGATCCGGGGTCATGCCTTGGGCTGAAAATATGTGTCCAAAAAAGTCGAAGGGTACCCTTCCTGAATTCACACTTTTCTCTATTAAGTGTGAGGTGGGCCGTTTCCAATGCCATGCATACTCTGGTTAGCGTGTTATCATGTTGGTCTTGATCTTGTCCGAACACCAGAATGTCGTCACTGTAATTTAGGCAAATGGGAATGTGTTTGATGACATTGTGAATTGCTGCTTGAAGATTTCCGTGGCTGACGGCACGCATTTATAACTGTACAGGCCCAAGTGTGTGACAAAGGTCATTAGATATCTGGATTCCTCACTCAGATCTAGCTGGTGTTAACCTTCATTTAAGCCTAATTTTGAAAATACAGTGGCCCCATTTAGCAGGTGCACCATGTCTGTTATTTGCAGGGCTTGGTGGTGTTCTCTCATGATGGCCTTGTTTGGGCGGAAGATGTCTACGCATATTGGGATGCCATTCGAGTCTTTCTTGTGGACCAGAACAATCAGTGACAACCATGAGGTGGGTCCCACCGCTGACTCAATGGTGTTGTGCTGTATAAGTTTATGCATCTCCTCCTCCACTTGTCGTTGTATGTTTACTGGAATGCTACAGTAGTGTTTGGCTATCAGCAGAACTTCTGTGTTAATGTTCAGGTTGATTAGCCTGTTCTTCAGCTTATCCAGATCTTTGAAGAGCGTGGGGAACAGCTGTTCTATTTTTGCAGATTGGTTGATGTATTTGCGGGCCATGAGGTGGTATAGTACATGTATTAGTCCCATATCTAGCGCAGCTTTAAAACTTAGGATACACCTGCTGCCGGTGGCGGCTTTTAAAACATGCATGGGTATCTTCTTAGGGCCTCATTACGACCCAGGCGGTAAGTTACCGCCTGGGCCGTGGCTTTACCACCATGGCGTAAACTACCATAGGGCATAATGGGAGTGGGGAAGGCGTTAATTACGCCACCGTAAATTACGGTGGCGTAGTTAACTCCATGGTCCCTTAGCGCCATGGATTTTAACACCTGCTAAAAGCTAAGGGACCTCATACTCAGGCGGTAAGGGTCGGCGCTGTTTACGCTGCCGTAAACCCCTTACCGCCTGGGTCGTAATGAGGCCCTTAGACTGTAATTTGTATTTGCATTGAGCCATAAATGATCCCTTGCATAAATTCTCAATTCTGTGGGTCGTAGCTTCGGAGCATGTGGGAGTTTGCCATAGACTTCTTCACTAATGACATTAACTGAGGCTCCCGTGTCCACTAGTAACGCTGATGGCAGATCATTTACCTGTAGCAACATGATCAGGCTTTGTTCTTTCGCTACTGGATTCTCTAGTGCATATAGGTATCCTTTCCTTCTCAGCTCTTCAGGGGAGTGTTCTTTCCTCCTTGTTTCTTCCGTTGACGATTGACTGGATCCACTCTCAGTTTGTGACTGTTCTGCTAGGTAACAGACATATCTCTTGGGTCTCCTCTTGGACCGTGAGGCCACTGTTCTCACTACTCCCCATTCTGGTGGTGCTCTTTCATACGTCCTTCCTTCTTCCCTACTTTCTCTGTGTCTCCGTGGTGGTGGGTCTTGGTATCGACTCGTTCTTACTGAGGGTCCCTGTGGTTTGTCTCTTAATCTTGTCGCTCCAACACCACTACCTACCTTCCTGCAGTACATGGGGCATATGGCCTTGAAGTGATTTTCTCCTCTGCATGCCAAGCATTGTTGTCCTATGTCCGGGCATGCGCCTTCACGGAGAAACTCATATCCACAGCGATAGCAGAACGGCTCACCACTGCCCCTGCTTAGCAGGGTAGCTTCCACCTTGTTGATGATTTCTGATTGTCTAGGATGGATTTTACAATTATCCATGGCCTCTAGCTGAAGAGCTAACTCTGCATCAGACCTTGCTAGGTGCATGATGTCTTTTGGCAATCAAGGTTTCTGAGGAAGTCTTTTACTGAAGTCAGCACACTCACAGTCCGCAATTATTTGAGACCGCACTGCTTCTTCATTCAAATAATCATTAAAGTCACAATGTTTGATGCGAACGCGGACAGGCATTACGAAAGAGTCCATGCAGAGGAGCAAGATCTACCTCCCACACCCTGGCTGGCAACGTGTCTGACCCTCAGAGAGATAGAGGTGGCTGAGCGAAGGGATCGAGAAGGAAAGTGTTTTGGAAGAGAGTTGGATGTAGTGCAGGCCTGGCCACAGGAAGCCTTGTGGACGATACAGAGAGTCATGAACTTGATCTTTGCAGCTACCGGGAGGGATTTTAGGGCTGAAGAGATACGGCCGCTGGGCTTGAGGCCAAGGACGAGTGTGGCAGTCCTGTTCTGGATTAGTTGTAGAGGGCAGAGAGTAGAGGAAGGAACATTGGGAAAGAGGATGTTGCAGTAGGCCAGCCAGAGAAACCAGGGCTCTGGAGACAGTGTGCTTCTGGTGGAAAGTGAGAAAAGGAAGAATACCTCTGAGAAGGTGCAGCTGGTAGTAGGGAGAGAAGGAGAAGATGACACCAAGATTTTTTGCCTCACAGGAAGGCAGACGAAGAGGGCCCAAGGAGGGCAGCCAGAGAGAGATAAAGCAGGAGCAGGGGTCCCAATGAGAAGGATCTCAGTCTTACTGGCATTAAGGCAGATATTGTTGGAGGCGCACCAATCCTGAATTGCTGATCGACAGTAAGATATAAGTGAGAGAGGAGAGGAGGCTGAGGGGAGCCTGAAGGAGAGTGTCATCCACAGAACACTGAAAGTTAGAAGAGAAGGTAGAGGTAAGGTGAGCCAAAGGGGCCAAGTAGACATTGAAGAGCCAGCGTGAGAGGTTAGAGCCATGAAAAACACCACACATGGAGACAGAGGTGGTGGAGAGAAAGGACCCAAGCTGGACCTGGGGGTGGGGTCGGTCCAGGAGGAAGGAGGTCAACCACTCCAGGGCCTGATCCGTGATGCCCAGGTTCTCACAGAGTCGATTGATCAGGATAGCATGATGGACCATGTCAAAAGTGGAGGAAAGGTCCAGGAGGATGAAGACAGAAGGAAAGCTTGAATCGAGATTATTGAGCAGATCTTCACAGGTGTTCAGGAGAACAGTTACATGCCTCTGGCTGCTCTGAAGCCAGGCTGATGGTCACGGAGACAACCAACAGATTCAGTGTGGAGAGTAAGCTGGGAGATGGCCAGATGTCCAGGAGTTTGTCCAGGAAAGGAGTGATAGGATCGACAGAAGGCTTTTTAAGGAGGGGTGCACACGGGAGTGCTTGTGGAGAGAGGGGAAAGTTCCAGTGGCAAAAGAGTGATTGCAGAAATCGGCCAAGGCTGCAGCAAGGGTGTCAATGTGGCCCTGGAGGAGCAAGGGAACACACATAACAGAGAATGCTTTTTCAGTAAAAACAATAACAGTGCTGCCCCACCAAAACCTGCGTTTCTCTATGTGCTTAAACCAACCCCATTCCCACCGATTTACCTCTTTAACCCACCCCATATATATTCTTTTAATGTTTTTTTCTCTGTTTTTGTTTCTCTGTTATGGCATTCTCTGTAATTGTATTCTCTATTATCACTAGGTATCAACACTTTCATGGATCGGACTAGTCTAGAAATATTGTTAGGTTTAGTCAGAGAGAAAGATGAGAAAGGAGGAGGAGAGGGAGAGGCGGCCAGAGTAGGTCATCATGAATGTGTTTTATAGTGGGAATGCCGACATTTATTGTGGGCAACAGCATAAAATAAGTGAGTTGTAAAATGTTTCAGTGTGCCGTTGGCGACCTGGCATGTAATGGGATTTACCTGGCATGTAATGGGCTTTCTCATTTGTTGCGCCACAGAGTCTACTGTAAAATACACCAGGGCAAGAATCCACAGCCCCAACTTCCACCAAAGCCTTTTAGGTTGGGACAAGCTCCCTCGCTCACTAGGCTCTGTCTCTCACACAAATGATTGGGAAACAACGAATTTCAACTGAAAATGCTGCCACTGACCTTGTATCATTTATATTTGAGGGCCCCCTCATAGGCTCCTGCCTCAACACCACCCAGTCCCCACCCACAAAACCAAAAGCTGCCTCTGCCACTGGCTGTGGACACATCATTTCTCATTCCCACTGCCAAGTCTTAAAGACCTACGAGAAGTATTCATATGTTGTGGACGGAATTATCTTGCTAAAACAACAAGAATCCTCCTGGATTCTTAGATCAACAATTAATCCAGCTGTGCCAAATGAACGCATGGACCAATCCTGTTCATACAGCCAAATACTTCCAGTGTTCTAGAGCCTACACTATTTGGTGTATTATTTCCTTTGTTTCTTTAATGACATAAGACACAATGAAACAAAGTTTGCCCTTCTAGCATTGCATCGCTTTGTGGGAAAGAGACAGAGCAATTTGCGTGTTGGGTTCACACATCACAAAAGTGCAATGAAGTTTGCTGTTATATAATAATTTGGGGAACCTGGTTATTTAGTGATAGTAACTATATCGTGATTGATGTCGGACACCATTTTCACACCCATTGGGTAAAAAAAACAAAAATGTTGTGCAAGAATGGCCAGAAAAAGCCCAGTTTAAGTATACTGAAATAATTAAATACCATAGCAGGAATCCAAAGCCTTATAAAAGTGTGTGGCTGATAAAGCAGTGGTATGCTTACAATTCGTGAATTGATTTGCACTCGGTACTTGAGGGCTGGCACCGGCACCTGTTCCACTTTACAGTGTGCAGTAGGAATATGCAGCACAACACTGCGGCTGCTCCTTTGCCCTGGGGCCAGTCCTCTTATGTCCCTAACTTCAAAGTACAGCGAACGTCAATATGTGTGTGACGGCATGTGTTACACATGTCGATGCTATCTATGTGGCAGGGTTCCAAACCAGAGCCGGGATTATGGGATGTGGGTGGTCTCCGTACTTCTTTCCTGTGACTCATGAGCGCAGTGCCTCCGAGTGCGGGCCTTCGAGCACTGCCCATAGCCTGATCTGCATTCATCTGTGTGTTTAGTGGATAACATTAATTTACAGGAGGTGTAACTGTGCATTGAACATTTTCAGCACCTCACATGACCCTTTTGCGACGTCCCTTACGGCAATGCATTCTTTCTCCAACCTTTATCTATTTCTTCTTCATGAAGAGCTGAAGAAAACCAGTCCATGTATTCCCTTTTGACTTTTCTGAGTACTCTAATGTCCTAAGCGATCAGAAGGGTGCACTGAAAATAGGCTGCACTCTTGTTCCAGACAAGGTTGGAGCAGCGTTTCGAGGGCCAATTCCCAGAAAACCCCCTCTGAGTGAAGCCGTCTCCACTGGAATGGTTGCCCAGGAAAAGTTAAGATTCTCCTTCGCCACCGATCAGAAGAAATAAGGCGCAAACTCCCTGAAAACTTTTCAGGTTAACCGTTGGCGAAGCATGATTTATTTAATTATGTATTTATTTATTTATTTATTTATTTATTTATTTATTTATTTATTTATTGTATTTGTTACACACCCAGACCCTCGGGTATCACGGCGAGGTTACATAGTATATTTTTCAGTCTGGCATACAGAATAATCACATGGTTACAGGTTACATAGGATACTTTTCATGATTGCATACAGAATAATCCCAGGTTACAGCACATTTTTCAATATTACATAAACATAAACACATGGTTCGACAGTAGGTTAGAGCTAATTCATTCTAGCTATTCTTTATTTAGTATGATGAGCGCAACAAATATAGTTCCATATTTAAACGTGTGAGAAGGTTGCAGTTATATTTACAGGCACTCAGGGTTATGGTCTTAATATTATTTGAACAGCCATGTTTTGAGTGTGTTTATGAAGCCAGCGAGGGTGCCCTCTGCTTTAATGTTGTTGGGGAGGGAATTCCAATGTTTGGGGGCTAAGTATTTAAAGCTGCTGCCGCCTGCTTTGGTGTTCTTGAATCAGGGGATTTCCAGAAGTTGCTGGTTGTGGGATCTGAGGGTTCTTAAGGCAGTTTTTTTTTTAGAAGGACTTTATGAAGGTATGTGGGAGCTGAGCCATGTTGGCATTTGTAGGAAATACACAGGGTTTTGAACACGATTCTTTCTGCAATTGGTAGCCAGTGGTGCTCTCTTCTGGTCTTGGAGATGTGGTCAGATTTCCTCATGCCGAGGGCTGCTCTTAGGGCTTTGTTTAGTATGAGTTGAAGTTTTTTTTTATTGAATTTGGAGGCGCCTAACAGTAGTACATTACAATAGTCGAGTTGTGACAATATTAGAGCTCTGGCCAGGGTGACGCAATTAGCAGGGGTGAGAAATTGTCTGCTTAATGCAATTAGTTTTGTTGTGTAGGAAGTGGAGGATGAGAGGCTACTAACGGGTTTGTTCATAGTTAGATTGGCATCTAGGTATACTCCTAACGTTTTTACTTGTTTTAAGACAGATATCATGGTGCCATCAATGTTGATTGAGACATAGGGCCTCATTACAACTCAGGCGTTAAGGGTTAACGCCACCGTTACCCTTAACGCCTGATTCTGATTTTAACGCCTGCTTTTAGCAGGCGTTAAAATCCATGGCGCTAACCTGCCATGGTGCTAATTACGCCGCCGTAATTTACGGCGGCGTAATTAGCGCCTTCCCCACTCCCATTATGCCCTATGGGGCAAAAATGGGAATGGGGAAGGGAAAATGGGAAATGGGGATTTACCGCCCCACTCACCTTGGAATGGGGCGGTAAATCCGCCATCCACCATGGTGTAAACAGAGTTTACACCATGGTGGTAAAGTTGGTGCATTTAGCACCAAGGTTGTAATGAGGCCCATAGTCAGAGTGAAGGGCGCAAATTTAAGACTGGGAACTTACTATGAGGATTTCGGTCTTTTCATCATTTAGACAATGACTGTTTAGAGCCATCCAATTTTGGATGATCGCATAGATATTGTTAATGAGTAGGGTGTCTTGGGTATAGTTTCCTGAGAGCAGGATGAGAATCTGGGTGTCATCCGCAAAGCTGGTGTAGATGACACCCATGTCGTCTTGCGCTGAGAAGAGGAGCTTCATATAAACATTATACAGTGTAGGAGAGAGGCAAGAACCTTGGGGTACTCCTAAGGGGACGGGGATACGGTCGGCAGCTTCTTTGCCTATAGAGACTCTGGAGGTACGGTCAGCTAAGAAGGATTTAATCCACATGGTAGCATCCATGGAAAAGTTGAAGTCTTTGGCTAGGGTATTGCAGAGTTTACCGTGATCCACGAGGTTGAATGCTGCAGAGAGGTCTAGTAGGAGGAGGATACATAGTTTGCCTGAATCTCTAATGGTATCCATCTGGATTTTGAGATTCAATAGGGCTGTTTCCGTACTATGGTTTTGCCTAAATCTGGATTGTCTTGATCCGAGAAGTTGGTCGTTTTCTAAGTGAGATTGGATTTGGTTGTAAGCTATTTAATCAATGATTTCAAGTAAAAAGGGAACTGTCGTTATGGGGCGGTAATTGGTGGGGACAGTAGGGTCTAGAGTGTTTTTTTTTAGTAATGGGATAACCCAAGCTTCTTTAATACTAGCTGGGACCAGATTAGCTTTAAAGGAGGCGTTCACGAAGTTGGTGATCATAGGAGTGAGAATGTGAGCACAGGATTTGATTATTTGTGCTGAGGCTGAATTTCCTTTGCAATTAGATGCTTTAAGTTTGGAGATAGTGTTGTAGACTGATTCTTGGGAGACTGGGGTGAAGATAAAGGGAGGGCTGGTAATGCCAGCAGTGTTAAGAGTCTGTTTGGCACTGAGGTTTTTACTTGCTAGTAGGTCTTTTTTGATGGTGATTTTAGATTGTAGTAGTTTGATTTTAGTGGCTAAAGCATTTTGTATTGTGGTACACCAATCTTTGCTTGGTTTGGTAGGGTTGGCTATTAGGATGGGATTTTCCAATTCTCTCAGAATGGAGAACAGTTCTTTTGAATCAGAAGCAGCGTTACTGATCCGTGTATTGTAGGCATCCGCCTTGGTTGAGATTATGGCTGATTTGTAATTGTTATTAGATAGGAGAAAGGCGTTTTTAGATTCAGGCGTGGGGTTTTTCCTATAAGCATGTTCTAGTGCACGTTTCCTTCTTCTAAGGGCAACCAGATCTTCATTGAACCAGAAGCAGGACCGTTTGTCTGTGTGTTTTGTTTTAGTGGTTAATGGTGCTATTTCGTCGATTGTGGCGGAGAGACAGTTTTTGTTAATATCTGCTAGGTGACAAGGGTTATCGCTGGAGATTGTTGCAGTATCTAGAGCTCTACTCAGCAAGGGGTTGATGTTATCAGGTGTGAGCTTGCGGAGGTTTCTACCTTTGTGGGTGAGTGTAGATTTTTGTTCACCGAGGTGGGGTTCAACAATGGTGATGGTAAACTGGATGTTAAAATAGTCCGTCCAAATGAGTGGGGAGATCGAGTTGATCTCGATGGTGGAGTTATGCGTAGGGATCCAATCTAGGGTTCTGCCCTTGATGTGGGTAGGGGCATTGACGAGTTGTTTGAAACTCATATCCTTAAGAGCTATGTGGAGGGCTTCTGCTTTGGTATCACTTTTATCATTGAAGCCTAAGTTAATATCTCCAAGGATAAAACATTAAATGTTAGGTTTGATGATTGGGGCGAGTACAAGGGGAATGTCTAAATCAGGTTGGCTATTAGAGTTTGGTGCTCTATATATGACTATGAAATTGAAGGTGGTTTTATCATTAATGGCCAGTTTGGTATGGAGGAGTTCATAACCCTCAGGACTGTCAATAGGGCATGCTTTTAAGTGGAGGAGAGTCTTGGCAATGATAGCAACACTGCCTCCCTGAGAATGCGTCCTGTCTACTCTAAGTATAGTATAGTCAGGAGGGATCGCAAGTGATAGAAGAGGGCCTGAGGCTTGGTGCAACCAGGTTTCGGTGATGACTAGAAGGTCCAATTGTGAGTCTAATATAAGATCATGAATTTCAGTGGCGTGGGCTCCTAGGGAGCGGGCATTGATAAGTGCACCTTTAAGATTGTGATTTGAATTTTGGTTGGTGGAGGTAGAGGTATTGGGCTGCTTAGGGTGAGGAGTGAGATGGGTTTGTTTTGGTATTCTGTTAACGATGGGATGTGGGTAGCAGGCTCTCAGGGGTTCAGTTAGCTTGTGTACAGTAGAGTTGGCAGTAGTTCTGTGGGCTAGCCTTTGAGTACGGGATCTAAGACGGTAGTGTCTGATCTCCCCCAGGATTGGGAGGGAGGGGTGGTTGCCAGTAATGGGTTGTATTTGAATGTGCTTAGTAATGGGTGACAGGAACTGAGGGATGTTGGAGTATATGTTGTCATGTGGGCTAGAAGTGCTAGACAGTGTAGTGGCTGTAGGAAATGGTGGTGTGGTTGGAAGGAATGGAATGGGGCATGTGATGGGATGATGTCGGGGACAGGCAGGTTTGGAGAGACCATTCTTAAAGGTAATACATTGATTACCAAGGCAAGGTAAGCTGTTGTCCACAATGCAGAATGGAAACATGGTGAATGTGGAAGTACGTTAGTATATGGTATAGAAGCAGCGCTAATAGCGGCATGGGCTGCATATCACTATGAATTCTGAAGGAAGCGCATAAACTTTCTATGTGATGACTGGGAGATAAGTTTCCAAATCTGGTAGGTACCCAATATGCAGTTAGAACAAAGATGTTAATAATCAGTTGTGTGTACCAGTAGAATTAGGAGCCTATAAAATGAATGAGAGTGCCGCAGTGAGGGGCTTAGTAAAGTATGCAGGCAAGCGATCACTGAATAGCTAATATGCATTCCCTGAAAACCTGGTATGCATTCACTGTAGACTTCATATGCAGTAACAGTAATGCGTACAGAAGCATTTGGGTAGAACAGTGGGATCAGGGACGTACTCAACAGATATAGGTGCCGCCGTGCGGAGCTAAGAATACTGTGCAATCGGGCGTTTACTGTTGAACTGGTATGCAGTAGCAGTAATGATGAGATACAAAGTATTTGGACAGAACAATGGAATCATGTGCATGCAGGGCAAGCGCCTTAGTGGGGAACGGACAACACAACAGCAGGCGAACTAGACTGGCGCTAAATGTGTCGTGGCAGCAATGTAAATTTCAGAGGCAATTAGACAGGGCAGTGGATCATAGCATACGCATTTGGGTGCCGCAACGAGCGGGAACAACATGCAGCAAGATGTAATGTGCTAGTACACGTGAAGCGGGGCATATACAGGCGTAATCAAAGCAACACAAAGTAACCAATACGCGAACCCTTGAGTGATGGACTGGGTTCGGTAACACTGATAAGGGATGCAGTGGTAATGAGGGTAAACAATTTAGGGCTCCATGGCGTAGAGGATCAACAGTATCATGAAGGTCATGGGCTATCTGGCATACAATATTACATTTAAGCAAGGGTCGACTTACTCACGGCTAGAAATGCTAGACACTAGCCTTGAGCAAACTCCCGGAGTAAGTAGAAACTGTGCAACATGAGTGGAATACGTGACCGAGAGTGTTGTATAGTACCTTGTGCAGTCCGAGGATAGGGGCAGGGTTATCCAAGGCAAAACGGGCAGGGGTCCTGGCTGACGGCTGGGAAGGCAGGACAGGCTCAGGACAGGACGCCTTGTTGGGAGGCCTTAGTGGGAGGGCCAGCGTTCGCCTGACGGCGATGTGATTGGCTCAAATAGGCACAGAGCTCCAATCACAGAAGATGCAGCCTGATGGAAGACAAAGGCTGTGCTGTAAAGAAATCAAACGGCCATCTTTGAATGGCGCTTGCCTCGTGGATCCAAATGGAGGCAATGAGATCAGAACGAAATACTCAGCGTAGTTTGAAGATTGCATAGAATGCACAATTAAGGCATCTAGCGACGTAAAGGCGGTCACTTTACAGATTTAAAATCTGCTTGTGGTGGGAGGCTCCGTGGATAGATGTCGTGGCCTGGTGGGTGAGGGCAATCATCCCTGGTCTCACCTGGGGTGGGAGGGGCACTGCTCAAGCAGTGGCAGGGGGATCTTGCTCCTACAGATATCTGGGGTCGTGTGGGGGAGACTCAGGCTCAGGACAGGAAGCCTTGTTGGGAGGCCTTAGTGGGAGGGCCGGCGTTCGCCTGCCGGCAATGTGATTGGCTCAAATAGGCACAGAGCTCCAATCACAGCAGATGCATCTTGATGGAAGACAAAGGCTGTGCTGTAAAGAAATCAGACGGCCATCTTTGAATGGCGCTTGCCTCGTGGATCCAAATGGAGGCAATGAAATCAGAACGAAATACTCAGCGTAGTTTGAAGATTGCATAGAATGCACAATTAAGGCATCTAGCGACGCGAAGGCGGTCGCTTTACAGATTTTAAATCTGCTTGTGGTGTGAGGCGTCGTGGGTAGATATGGTGGCCTGGTGGGTGAGGGCAATCATCTCTGGTCTCACCTGGGGTGGGAGGGGCACTGCTCCAGCAGTGGCAGGGGGATCCTGCTCCTCCAGGTATCCGGGGACATGTGATGCATCTGTGGTGGTGACAATGTTACCTCTAAGAGACATTAATCAAGTGTATCTGAGCGGGAAGATATAGTGTAAGCAATCTTTCTCTGAGGGTGGGAGGAATTGCCCTTTTCAGCCTAAGAACCTAAGAAATGATATTGCAAAGCCTTTATTCCTTGCTATGATTTTTTTTTTATTTATTGGATGCTTGTAAGGCGCCTATACAACAAATGGTGTTTCAAGGTGCCACAAGACAAAAAAGGGGGGTGGGGGAGAGCAAGGGAGAAATAACAATAACGGTCCGACTATCAACTTGCCTTAAGACCTGGGGGTCGTGCTAAGACAAGTTGCAGGGCCTACAAACAACAATGTTGCCCATGCATGGTGGCAATGCACAGGCCCAGACCCCCCCATAGCATGCCGCCCTCACAGTCAGATACCAAATTGCAATGAGTGCTGGCAGTGAGCTGTGTGCAGGTGTTACCTTGTCAGACTGCACACACCCCTGAGCAGTGCAATATGCAAGCAAGGACTGGAACATAAAACAGTGTGGCACAATGAGACATGGGACATGCATGCATAGACTGACCATTGAGATGCCGGCGTCACAGGTAACACCACTGCCGAGCATCATTACTCACACATGTGTACTCACCCCTTGTAGGTGACTCTGGATACTCACTGCTTCTTTGGATGATGACCCCTCTGAGGACTCTGACACTGCAGGAAGTAGCATACAACAGTGTCCATGTGTGGGCCTTCGGGCTCTTGAAGGCACTTTCAGATGCCTACACCAGTCTGGGGGTGTGCTCATGTACAGGCCAGAGAAGGTGGGGCAGATAGTGCTGGCCTGTGCAATATTGCAGAACATCTGTGTCAGGCTCAATATACCCCTTGCCACAGATCGGACATTCCTCCACCAGAGGATGATGATGATTCAGCGCCAGCCGGGCCCATGCATGTGTGCATGGAGGCCAGGGATGGGCTCATGGCCTGCCAAGAACCGCTTGAGAATTTTATTTTGAGTTTCCCCTCCACTCTGCACACCCCTTCCACCTTTGTAGTTATCATGCACCATCACAGAAAACACTTGTTTGGAAAAAAGGAATGACCTGTCAGTGCCTCAGGTGAAAATGTATATTCTATACTAATTTGAATGCACATAAGCCCTGCACCCCTTCCCCACTCCCCAAAACCCCCCGTCATCCACCTCCCAAAACCCTGTATCCACCCTTCCCAAAACACCCCCTCTCCCCTCCCCACTCCCCAAACCCCCCTTAACATCCCTCCCCAAAAACACCCAGTGAAGCACTCAGTCAGTGTTCAGTGTCACTAGCAGCTATCTTTGGAACCGGGCTCTTAGCAGACTCCATTGGGGTCCTGGGTCGCTGTGAGCTGTGCCTTGGACTGTCATGCTGGGAGCTCTTGGTGGCACTGATGTAGGTGGTTCAGACCCCTGGCCCTGCATGTGTTCCAGGGTCAATTGGATGGAATGGTTTATGGCCTCAGTCGTTGCAGAGGCAATCTTGTTGCCCTCACGCACTCTTTGGGTAAGTATGAGGGGGGGCGACAGTGGCATGGCCTCAAGACCTGGCACTCCTGCGGCTGAAGGCCTGCATGCATTCCTACGTGAGTCTCACCTCTTCCAGTTGCTGGCATGCTATTACTGAGAATTCAGTTTGACAATCCTCAATTGCACACAGGTGTGCATCAAGGGAACGGATGCTGGACAGTGGCAGTGGTGGGGGGCTGTGTGATGTAGGGTGGCTGTGTGGTGTCGTGGGGCTGTCACAATCCGACGGGCAAGACGTGTTGTTGTCTGCCTCTTCCTCCTCATCAGTGGTGGCCCTTCCACAATCACTTGGTGGCTGCTATGCCCGTGGTGGTGTGAAGGGTACAGGAGAGACAGCGAGGCCATTGGCCACAGGTGTGGCAATGGAGGCAGCCACATGCACTGCTGCTGAGTTTCCACTTCCAGCAGTGGGTGGCGATGGTGGTTCTGGTGGGGGTGATGGGGATGGGGATGGTGATGGTGCTGACGCAGCTGGAGGTGGAGAGGCTGATGGTGGCTGCAATGGAACAGTAGCCCGGCCCTGGTGCCTGGGCCGGTTGGTGTGTGGTGTGGCCTTCACAGGTCTGCCTTCAGCTGCTGGGCCTGATGATGATGGTCCAGGCACATCACTGTTGGAGCACTGTGTGCCTGTTGGGGAGACATGAGCATGCTTTTAGTCTTCTGTGAGTCATGTCTGCAGAATTGCATTACATTTGCACTACATTGTGTGTGTCCTGCTCTTGTCATGCGGCTTCTTTGGTCTGTTGGCTCTGATGTGTGCTCCTACATGTGGTGGTGGGAGTGTAAATTGACTGTTGGTCTTCCATGGTGGTTTGTTGTTGTGTGTGCAGTGGACCTATGATTCCTGTCCTGTTCTCCCTTGGCACACATTTTCCATGTGTGGGGCTGTACATTTTGGCAAAAGTGCTTGTGCATGGCTACATCTACCCGTATCCCATGGCATATGTGTGATCTGACCATATGCTGTGGCTGACACGTGTAGGGCCTGTTCCCTTGTCCATTAGGTGTTTCTCTGCCTGGGGATGCATGTATTTGGACTCAACATCTGCATTTAAATGGGGTTTAGTGTACTAACAACCATATCCTTGGGTCCCTGCTCCTGCCTCTTATGTCCCTACTCCCTCTATTCCCAGCATGTGCAGGATGGAGCTGCACTTCTCCTCCCAGGGCATGAGGTTGAGGGGTGCCACCATCCCTCCTCCTGTGGCAGCAGATTCCCTCCTGTGTGTTGAGATGATGTTGCGGACCCTGACCATTTTGTCAATTCCTTCCAGATGGCTGTCTACCTCTTCTACCTGGTCCTTCTGTGTCCAGCCCTAAAGAGTGGCTCAGCATGCTGCAGCACAGTGTCAACCAGTGCATTCAGCTCTGCCACTGAGTGCTTTGGTTTCCGCAGGCGGGTGTCAGGGACTCCTGACTTTTTGCTCCCAGACATGTTTCCAAGCTTCAGTCACAGTGGATGGCAGCAGGAAATGGATGGGAGATTTAAAGTCGATTGAACTTCAAAGATGGCCGCCAGCAAGCTTCCCATTCCGGCGATGCTCCTAATTTAAGCATTTTGGGTGCCGGTATCAGTATTACCAGCACAGTTGTGGCGTTAATACTGGCAGATTGATGCTGATGCCGGTAATACTGTCAACCGGTATTAATGCTTCTGGCAGTGGGGTGTACACACGCCCACAGACTTGTAATGCGCTGGTGTTTCCGGTGGTCCCCCTGCTGGAAACGGAAATGCCAGCATGACAGTGTTACAGCATTTTACCAGCAAACTCATAATGTGTATGGGCTGAGTGGACCATGGAAATGTGTTATGGTTGTGGACACAGCTACCCTTGATCTTTAGGTTGGTGCCTTCACTGCTCGAGTAAACAGCCCCAGTGGCACCCCACAAATCCTCCTACTTATAATATAGTCAAATTTAATAATGTGTACAATCTGTAGCAGGTAGCTGTCAAATAACATTTAAGTTGGTTCCCTTAAAAACAAATCATCCTGCAAAACATTGGTTTGAGATTCAATGGTGGTGAACAATTCCTCTGCACTAGGAATGGTGTAATCAGGGTCATGCACATAGTTGTTGATCAATTCCGAAGATGCCTCAGTGATCTCAATCTGTGATATTTCTCGATTGATGAAACTGAGAATATTATGTCTTTCCTCGACAGAAATTGTTTTGAATGTGTGGATTTTGTGAGAGGATCCTCAGGGAATGACAAAGCTTCTTCTGTGTTTTCTGTCACTTCTGGTGGAAGTTGTGTGCATAACAATGATCCATTGTTACTTTCCATGGCTCGCTGGTTATATTCAATTCAAATCCCGGCAATGGAACATCAGCATCCCTATTCTGAACCTTGGACAAGCATTCACAACCTCAAACAGTAGTGCTTCCAAGTGACATTGGTTTGGCAAGCGACATCCTTCACTAGTGATATGGTATAAGTCTTCCTGATCATCTTCTTCCTCGGCCTCTAAAACAATTTTAAAAAACATTATTTCTCTCCCACACTTACAGAAAATATGGACATCAATCGTATAATCAAACACCAGACATTGATATGTCACATCCACACTTTTCCAAAACTTTAAAAGCATTGTTCATATTTACCCTGGACTTCAGAGTGTGTTTTGACACTGTCAATCTTGATGTCCCTGGTTCATCCACCACCTGTAACAGAAAATTCACCAACGGTTGTAAACGAACACAAATCACCTATGTTGCCAGAAACATAAATACAAATAAAACAGGTACATTATTTCCCTTGGAGAAACACTTTTAACACAATGAACAGAACATTAAAAGTACAATGAATGATAAATGATGGCTATCAGTATTGTATATATATCTGTGATCCATGTGTCACTTGCATCTCTACCGATCCAATAGTAAGCTCCTTAAACATAACAACAAATGCAATAAACATGGTATACAATTAGAACATTTAATGTAACTTCTTTTATAACAAATATTACATCTTGATAAGTTACTTTGTATGATTGTTGATTTCCAAACACATGTTATACAAACACCAACGCAAAGGTTAATATATAGAACAAGAAAAAATATTTTGTAAATTAAAACAGTTTCATTTTACAGAAGAAGAAAGTCCACCATTGGAAGAAAATTTATCATTTTAACAATAATGGATTTTGAAATGTACCTGTTGAACTTCACTAGAGTCAATCATTAATTGCACTTTAGATGTCCAGCAACAGAATATTAATACATACATCGACCATTTGTAGAAGAAAATATTCAAACTAAGTTATCTACAATCATATTTTCAGGAAGGTATTGCTTTCAATGTTGCATATAGGAAGGTGAATTGCATTACTAGATTGATGATTGCATGAATTCAGTATTTTTGGACAATGTTATTACTCGTTAACAAATAATCATCTATGCTTTTACTTCAAAATAAAACGAAATATATGTTGTAACTTGGAAAGAAAATGTAATTAATCACCAATAATGAATATCATTCAATAAAGTGTCACGTGGCATACCTCATCCACCTGACCAGTTGCAAAAGAAGAATAATATGTTGTCCAAGTACCATCATGCTTCTGTATATAATTTAATGTCTTGTTATAAATTATATTGTTACAAGAGAAGTTTATACAAATAAATTCAATAACAAAGAAAATAGATACCATGGTAAGATTCAACAGTCTAATTTGTCTATAAAAGATATTTAATCAATAACAATTATCAATTGTTTCTAAAGTTGAACTTGACCTTATAGCTCTATATTATGTTAGCAGATAAAATTATAATAGAAAAATGTATTACTTGAAATGGAAGTGAGCTTGATGTTCATTCCTGAATAGTTGCAGATGATGAGGCGTGTTCCTTTATTCAATTCAGATAGTCAGAGCAATGGTCAATACAAAATATATGATATATTAGTGATACGAAATACAAGGTGTCATACACTAACTTTATTTACCTGTCATTATGGCTCACCGATTGGATATTTGAGGTGTCTGTTGGTTCTTTAGAAGTAACGTTCTGGACTTCCATCAATGTGGTCTACGTAATGACAGACATTGTAATCATAAACTTTGAAAATTAAACAGATACTGCTTTTTATAAAGGCTCTCATTACACAGAACTGTCTGTGTATCACAAAAGATATTTATTGAGGGACAAAGTCAAACACTTATATACATGTGTACATTGTAACATAGTATAACATTTGACTATAACTTATCTATGCCAATAATACACCCAAAAAACAAATTATTTTCATGCCATCTCCTATTGGCACACATAATCAATAAAATGTGTGATCATTATATATATATATATATATATATATATATATATATATATATATATATATATATATATATATATATACATATATATATATAAATTACAGGGCCTTGGGTAGCCTGTAGTTATGGAGTTATGGTTAAGTTGCTCAACTCATAGAAATAACACTTTTTGGGCAGCTTATAACTTTGCCGCCCAGACAAATCCTCACCAAACTTTGCAAAACAAATATATGGCCCCCTCAGAATGATTTTGTGAAGTTTGGTGCAGTTCTGTCTGGGGGTGGGGGGGCAAAGTTAAAGGGGCAGTCCCAACATGTGTGGAAATCCTCAAAATGTTTTGCTCGCATCTACAGCCCAAACCGCTGTATGGATGTTCATGAGATTTGCACCAGGAGCCGTGGTTTGGTCCCAAAAGTGTGCTTTTGTAAATTTGTGTAAGTCCATCCAGTAGTTTTTTTTTAAAAAATAGCCAAAAAGTAGGTAAAAATTAATTAGTGATATCTGGGTCCGGTCTGTGGACTCACTTCTCGATGTGTGATCGCAAAAGCCACTGGACCAATCAGAAAGCAGCGTGACATTTGCGGACCTCGTACGCGACTGCTGATTGGTTAGTTAAAAACGTGAGGTGCGTCAAAACCTTTCCAATGGATGCCATGTTGGATTCGCGAACACCAACCGTAGTCCGCTGACATCGCAGTAAAAACATATTAAAAAACACAACAGTGCACTTGTCACACAAATTAAACTATCTCTGGGGAGGTGAGGGGTGATGAGGATGGGATGGGATATGGCCAAAAAAAGCCAAAAATTGGATGTTTTTCATCTCAGATGTCCGGAAACATCTCAGATGTTCGGGGACATCCATGCATATTTCTGCATTACAGGGTCGGTGAAAAGCAGTTTTTGGATGGCTTATAACTTTGGCACCACTCAATGAAACTGTTTGACATTTTGCAATATCATTTTAGACCTGACCCTGAATGGTCATTTGAGGTTTGTACTGTTTAGCCAAGAGGGGGCAAAACTAGAGGGTGGTTCCCAAAATATTTGAAAGACTTATATATTTGGTGCCGTTTGACGAATCTGCACACAGGTTTGCAAAAAGATTCTAGACCCAGCTTTAAACGGTTTCGCAAAGTATGGTGGGATTTTTTCAAGAGGGGACAAACTTAGAGGAGATCTGAACATTTTTAGGTGGCTTATAACTTTGTTGCTGTTTGATGATTCTGCACAAAGGTTTTCAGACAGATTATAGACCCAACCTTGAATGTGTGTGCAAAGTCTGAATGGATTTTGTCAAGTTGGTGCTAAGGTATATGACCATTTTTTGCACTTAAATTTCCAAAAAATAAAACATGGACGGATTTGCAGCAAACTCGTGCAAGGACCCGAAAGCATGGTTTTGAAAATGTGTCTGTTTTATTTTGTTAAAAGTGTCACAATGTAGGTACAAAAATAGTGGTATACCTTTGGTAACTGAGCTATAGCCTGTGGCCATGAGCAGTGGCCAGATTGTCCGGGTCACATGACCCGGACAATCTGGCTACTGTCCATGACCACGAGAGACTGGAAATGGGGTTAAAGTGGGCATGGCCACCAGAGAACGGCTATATGGAAAAAGACATTTTAAATCAGGTTAGGTTTGAATGGGAAAAGAAATTCTGCTTGTGGCTACAACCCGAAGTGCTGGACAGGATTACAGGAAACATTTGCGAGGAGCATCAGCAAGGACCTGAAAGCATGGTTTTACAAATCTGTCCTGTGTTTTATTTTTTCTTAAGTGTCAAAATGTAAGTACAAAAAATAATGATATGACTTTGCTGCCTGGGCAGTGGGCCTGGCCCTCGGCAAGGACGCATGATTACTTTGCTAAATGCGGCATGGCTGAAGCACCTGCCCTGTGGATTGTGGAGACTGGCCATGGCTGCAAGCCATGAGCACTGGCCATTGGTCACATTATGAGGGTATAGTGGACACTAAACTAGGATGCAGGGTAGGTGCATTGGATAACAGGAGTGGTTTGGTGGGGCTAGGGTCATGGTCGAGTACTCATGCCCTAAGCAATTAAACCATGACTTGCATCCCCAGCATTCACTGCTGATAACACACATCAGTAAACGTTGCAAAAAATATTTTTCTTAAAGGAGGTTTACAGTTCTTTGACATATGTTCAAAGAGGAATTCTGAATAGCATATATACAGTGATGTAACATCATGAAACGTTTTCATTCATAAAAACCTATAAAATTCACAGAATAAAACTTTGTTAAAGGGAAATTATGGTTATGTTGCATTAATAAAAACCTATGAAATTCATTGAAAAAAGGTTGCTAAAGGGACGCTATGGTAACAAGTAAAACCGAAAACCCCCAGAAATTCACCAGTTATGGTAAGCTACGCAACCATAACTCGCAACACCACAGTGCACTGCTAAGACTAACACCCAAGACATCAAAGATGACATCACAATTATCTTATCATTGAAGACATCCCTGATGACATCACATACCTGGGCCACTTGTTTTTGTTCACTCACATATCTAAGCATGGCGTTTTTTTCACTTTCACTGGTCTCTCCTAGGCTTCTTGTAATGCCTAGAGAATGAATTCCTTCTCTTGGCCTTCATCACAATATTCACAAACATTAGTACAATGTTCCCAAGTACCCGGGGTATGCGCCTATTCCCTGGCCTTTCTCTCACATCCCACCTGGTTCACTACCCTTCCAGGTACTGTGACTGTGACGATGACTTGGGTTACTGTTAACAGAAGGGTGTGGGTCCCAGATCCAGGGGATTCTCTCTTCTCTCTGTCGGAGAAGTGGTTTACTATCCTGACAGGTACTGAGACTATGGAGATGGCTTTGGAGGCAGTTAGTTATCTATTACAAGTCCCAGACCTGTTCCTTGTGACCTTTCTGCCCCTTTGGTTTCCCACCAACTGCCCCGGCTACCCGGACCTTTCCAGGCTTCTTACTGGTTGTCTGTGGGCTTCTCGTCCCCATTGTGGCTTCTCGCGATCTCTCCATGAACCACGGCATCCTAGCCCCGTTCCTCTGCTCTGGGATGGTGCACTTCCAGTTCTCTGCAGACACCAGCTATCCTCATTGGTTGGTTGTCTGCCTTCTTCTCTGCTTGGATCATGGTGGAGTTACCGAGGACGCCTCTGCCGGTGGCCAAATATCTCCGCCTCTGCACTCCTGGTGTTTCCCTTGCTTCAGCTGCGTTCAACGTTCCCAGCTTCTCCATGAAGGATCTGACAGATGGTAATGTCCTTCTTGCCATTTTATCCTCGGTGTGTACTTGTTTGATTCACATTGTCTGGACCACTCATGTTGGTTCTGCGGGGCACTCCGCAGTGCTCTGCACCTCCTCCTAGTCTCAGTATTGATGTTCTTACTCTCAAGTGGGTTTCTTACGTTCTTCTTCGTCCCAGTTTCTGTAGGTGATTCACAGAGGTGATCCCTACTCTTCCTCGTCCCAGTACTTTCTAGGGAGGTCATGTCATCTACCCTACAAAGATACATGGAAGTGTGAGGAATTATGGGACTCTCTATAGAGTAGGAGGATGTGGGAGGTGGGGATATATTTTGTGTGTACCACGTTATTCCCACACAGTCGTCCCTATTCCCATAGGGAGGGATCCCTCCCCAGGAGATCCACGCACTGAGTACCAACCCCACAGGGACTATCTGGTAGCAGCTTCACCTCCCTGGCCTCATGGGAAGGGGCTCCCCCTAGGGGAGAAGGGACTACATCCAAGGATTTGTCACAACACATCCAACAAATTATTGCAAGCGCATGGTCTCATGTGAGAACTGCCTTTGATAAAGGTGTGGGTGTATAAGGATGAACCCTCATATGGCCTCATGAAAGGTCAGATAAATATGGTGATTGCAGTGACACAGTCTTCAAAGGGGAGTATGGAGACACCAGGTCCTATGGGTAAAATTATCAATAGACGCTAGAACTCGTTGAGTTGGACATTCATTTACATTGCATTGAACCTGCTGGCCCAAAACCTAAAACCACTGAAAAGGCATTGAATAAGTGAGTTCATTTATAAGGGATACGTCGTTGGACAGATTATGAAAGAGTGAGAATGATGTATTTTTTTTTTTTAATAATAATAATATTTTTATTTGTGTTTGATTCCATTACAGAGTAACAAAATCTTTACAAAATAGATGTGATAAATATTCCTTACGATATAATTCATGCAAACATTTTTTAAGATAATCTTTCAATAAAAAGTACAAAATTACATGATTAAAACATTGCATAAATAGTTAATCAGGCATGAGCATTGGCGTAGTTATCTAATTCCTTTTCTATTACTTTACAGAATCTTGTTAAAGCATATATTAAGGGTTTATAGTTGCCCTGCATCATTCCAGCCCAAAGAAATACTAAACAATCAGTATAGTTAATATTTACAAACTCCATCAGTAAAACAGTTCTTTGATGTTTAAAATAGGGACAATATAAAATCAGATGCTTTAAGGTTTGGGTAGTTTCAGTGCACATGGGCAATCTACAATTCTTTTTTCCAGCATACATATTATATCTAATGATATTTAAAAATTACTGATGGCAGTAACAATAATCTTAGTTCATTTTGATGGGATAAACATTTGTCATAGTATACTTGGTGGTGTTTGTGACTTGGACAATCACTTTCATTCACTTGTCATATGACCTCATTGCTTTTATTTACTATGACTGTAAAAGTGTGATTATTGATAACTTTGATTGAAAGAGTTGTTTAAATAGTATCAAATGTAATGTAGTCTTCCAGAAGCTAAAAAGTAGCATGTTAATAAATGATAAGAATATGAATTGAAATCACACTTTAAATGCATGTAGAGATTATTTTTATTTTAACTTTGGTGCCTGTGCCTTGTAATATGTTGTTATGGAACATATGGGAAAACTTGAAATTAGAAAGAAAAATTGAAAACTGTAAATGGAACACACTAAATTGAAATAATTAGACAGAAACAATGCAAAATTATTTGATACATGTTTTTTTTACTGAAAGAAAAATAGTGTATTAAAATGCAAGATTTTAAAGAAAATGTTGATGGTATTTACAAACCATAAATTACACTGATCAGGTTGAGGTACTGTCTGTAAAAATCCCCTGTATTGTCGGAGGAACTAGGAAATTGTTCACGGATAGCTCAAACCATACAGGCAGGTATGACTTGTTGAACGCGGAATCCCAGTGTTCCATGAATCCTCCATGTTAACGCTTGATAGGCCACCAGCCTGTACCATCTCTATAAAAGATACAGAAATTGTTTTGTTGAATGTATCCAATAATTGCATTTATCTTGTTTGGCCTATCTTCTAAATTTCCAGGTATTCGAACAAATAAAAAAGCATACTTTGTGAGTAAAGTAGTCAGAGTCCAATACTTTTCAAATAAGGGTAATATAGAAATGTATATGTCCTTTTGAAGAATAAAATACAGAAACATAGGAAAATGTATGTTTAATAGCTTTAGGGCTTTAATAGCTTTAAAGCCCTCTATTTCTTATTTATGTTTACATTTGGATCAAGTGTGCATTTTTTACATCTTGTGCACCTCAGCGCCTTTGTTTTCCATCAAGCCTGTCCCTGGGCTGGTGTTTCTCCCACTTCCCTGTTCCCTCCCACCTGCCTCGTGATTGGGCCTGCGGCCCGCTTTGTTTAATGCAGAGGCTCAAGCCCTCACTTTGCATCTGGCAGCCACTTGCTGCAAAACCATTGTGGGTTAGGTGCTGGTGCCCTAAATTGATTATTTCTGTTTAAATTGGGATCAAGTGTGCATTTTTTACATCTTGCGCACCTATGCGCCTTTATGTTCCATCAAGCCCGCCCTTGGGCTGGTGTTCTTAAAGCTTCCTTTTCCCTCCCACCTGCCTAGTGATTGGGCCTGTGGCCCCTTTTCAGGACCTCAACCCACGGCAGCTCCTCTGCCCCTGCAGCCCCCTCTCACTAAGGGCCTTGAGGCAAAGGTCAGCTCATACAGTTGCAGCTCCAGAGGGTGTTTGCCTGTGTTCGCCATGGGAGCATGCAGCATAGCCTTTATCCAGCAGTAACTGACAAGGTAAGAAGGGTGGGAGCATGGGGGACAGCCATTGCTGCTCCATATTTAACTGTTCCTCCTCTCTTATTACTTTTATTATCTAAATCTGCAGTCTGCTGCACTTGGCAGTTGTATGTTATCCTTATCTGGCATTGGTAATTTGTCACATTTAGCCTGTGGGGCTTTTTCCCTCTTTTCTAGGAAAGTCGAATCGGTGTATTCTTGCGTTTGCTGCTGTGTTTAAAAATTAGGCTTTGTCTCTCTTTTATAGGAAAATCGAAACTGTGTGTTCTTGCATTTGCTGCTGTGTTTAAAAATTAGGCTTTTCCCTCTTTTTTAGGAAAGTCGAATCTGTGTGCTCTTGCATTTGCTGCTGTGTTTAAAAATTAGGCTTCCCTCTATCCCTCTATCTAGGTTCTTTCCTCTGTCCTTATAACTCATGTATTGGCATCGTGCTTTCTGCTATATGATGTAACCTAGGCCTATTCCCCTTCCTGGACTCTTGACTTTTGATTGTTGCATTGCTGTTGGCTGTAGTTGGTGTGGTGCTCTGCAATTCCTCCACTATTTCCTCTCTCCTCCCCTTCTTTCTAAACGCTATCCCCCTCAACAGTGCTCTCAATCTCCCCTATCTTCTGTAATTGCTATTCTATCACCCATCCTATTCCTCTGACAAAGTCTTGAAGGAAAGAGTTCAAGAAGGATCTCCTGGTCTCCAATCCAGGCCTGTCCATCTCTGACATCTATGGCAACGCTTCCTCCAGGCAGACTTTCACCAACATTCTCTTTGTGGTTCCTTCTCCGGACCTTTGGATTCCCCTTAAGGTCTCTGTGCTCTCCCCTTTCTCTTCCTCTCCCATTAATGCTGGCACCCATTGGGATGTACTCTTAATATCCTTCCTGTCCTCTAGGGTCATCATTAATGGCACTCTCATGGTCCAGGGCTCTCAGCCCAGCCTCTTCTATTTTTATTTTTTTTTTCAAAGTGTGTTTATTAACATTTTACATAATAAACAGAGCATAGAAAACAAAACCCAAATGAAACAACCAGGGTTCAAAGACCCCTTCTACCCAACACCCAAAGCCCCCCCTCTCCCATTCATTGTGAACAGACTTCTTTAAAGCACAATGGTCTATGGTATAAGCCCAGCAAACAGAGGGTTCCATCGATAACACTGTGGCCAAGTTATCGAAGCGCAGCTTGACACCATTTTAAGGATTTAGACGTGAATAGTTACCGACTGAGCCCCCCACAGGGGGGGGTTCACCACTGGCAAGACCTGCAGGGGGCTGCACGTTAGGGTAATTGGGGGTCATTACGACCCTGGCGCTAAGGGGTTAACGGCACCGACCAGCCGTTAAAGTAGGGACCCGCAAAGGGACCTTCGAGGTAATTATGGTACCGCAATTTGCGGTACCATAATTACCGCCTTCCCCAGTCCCATTGAGCCCTATGGGGCAAAAATGGGAATGGGGAAGGGCCAATGTTCAATGGGGAATTACCACCCTGCCAACCTTGGAGTGGGATGGTAATTCCCCATTGAACATTGGCAGACTCGTTACAACACCGGCAGCAACCATGGTGCTAATAGCGCCATGGGTTACCGCCAGTGTTGTAATGAGGGCCATTGTCTTGATCATCTTTCCTAGCCATGTAACATCTAAAAAGCCCCCAGTAGTCCTTAGGTTTGCTGTTAATAGGGAGCGACAGGTTGTACTGAGTCTCCCTACGCTCACAACTTGACATAAGGTTGAGCCAGTGCTGAAACGAGGGCGGTGCAGTGGCACCCAATGTACGCGCCACTAGTGACCTTGCGACTGCCGAAGCCATACTCACAAGGTGTTTTTCGCTACTGGCTCCAAATTCCACAAGGGCCAGTATCCATCATTCTGGAGAGAGTGGGATGGGACTATCAGTCATACTCAACACTGCATCAGCAATGCTCACCCAAAAAGCGTGGATCTGGGGACATAACCACACGGCATGGATGAAATCAGCTGGGGTTTGACAACATCTCTTGCATTCGAGGAGTCTATGTGGAAATAGTTTGTTCAATCTTAGGGGAGAAAAGGACATCTGGTGTAAAAATTTGAAGTGGATCAGGCGGAATCTGTTATTGGAGGAGATGGATTTCGTCTGGTCACAGATCTGACCCCATTGATCGTAAAACAGCATTTTCCCCAGGACACCCTCCCAACTATCCCTGTAGCGGGTGTGAAGTGGGGTCTTGGTCACTCGGGCCATACCATACAAGGTCGAGACTCGCTTCCTGGTGGATGTCGGGCGGTGATGTATGTCATGAGAGGGGAGGGGAGAGGCGAGTTCGGGAAATCAGGCCACCTGATCCTCAATACCTCCCTCAATCGGAAATATAAAAGCTGTGTGATAGGGTTCCAGGGGCCCCTTGATTTAAGGACTTCCCATGATATAAATTTCCCTTCCGGGGCCACATCTCCTAGTGTGTGGATCTGTAGATTAGAGAAGTGTTGTATAAAAATAGTCTCATGTGTGAGTGGTATACTGTGATGCCGGAAATGCATCTGAGGGACAGGGCCTCTGAATCCTTGTCCTTTCTCTGTTTTTACCGTGTGTTCTGTCATGTTTTCTGCCCAGGAGTCCATGAGGGACTCCTGGCAGTGCAGCTCTCTTTTGATTTGGTGAACAGACCCATGGGATACCCTTATGGCACCCATGGGTAGGGGTACAACCCTGTGCCCCTAGTGTATGTTTTTGGGCACCTGTGGGTGGCCCACAGAGCAGGGTATGGGCTGGTGGCAGCTCCATGCTGAATTTGACAGGTGCTCTGGGTGTCCTCCATTTTGGGATACCCAGGCCCTGCCATTGGAATCAGTTGATTCCTGATAGGAAACAAGATGGCCCCTGTGGCCTCTTGCTTTCTATTGCCTGTTATCTTGTTTTTCCCAAAGTCCTGGGAAGCCCTGACTCTGTCCCTTCCCCCTGACTGGCTGTTGGGTGGAAGTTCCATATATGGTGTTGTTGTGAAGGCCCAGCTAGACTGACTGGAGCCTTCCCAGTGACTGTATGTTGTGGGTACCTCCTGTGGGTGGGACCTGGGTGAATGGAGTGTGTGACCAATATACACTCCTTGTTGTGGTTGTCTGGTTTCTGGCATGAGAGACAAAGACTGAGACAGCCCTGGCCGAAACTGGCCTGAATGCAGTGTGTAGTGTTGAATGGCTGGGTACTTGTCCCAATCCACATTCCTTGTTGTGAGTGTCTGAAAGGGAGGAGTGTGGCCTGAATGCACTGTGTGCCTGATTGGCTGACTGACTGCATGAATGCCCTTCTGTGTGATTGGCTGCTGTGTGTGTGCCAGCAGTGTGGATGAGAGACAGAATAGTATATCTGGGGACCTCTCACCACTGGAAATTGTTCAGAAGCATTCAGAAGCTGAGTCTCCACTCAAGAGTAACTGGATTTGCTGATCCTCGACGTCCAGCTGGAAGAAGAAGACTTGCTGTGGCATTTGCTTCGACAAGAAACTGAAGGTTGTCGAAATCGTCGAGGACTGACCCGAGAGAGGACCTGGCTAGGCGCCCTCTTCCCGTGCTCCGAGGGACCATCGAGCACCGCTGAATCTTCGCCGAAGCGCCCTGGAAGTCAGACCCTCGAAAGGCTGCCGACCCGAGACGGGACCGCCGAGGAGATCGAAGTGAAGCACCCGGACATCGACGCCGTCGAAGTCCATTGCCGTCGACCAGGGTTCGCAGGTCTGTGTAACCGCTGGAGGCCCGTCGAAGTTGTGTTGCCCAGCCGTGGGAACCACTTGACGCCGTGCCGCCGACGACCGGAGCCGTCCGCTCCTTGCCTAAGAACATTTGCCTTGAAGGACTCCCTCGTCCGCATCGTCGACCGCTTTGTCCCGCCGGAGAAAGTCGAGGACGACCAACGCGCCGAGGAGAATCCGCCGGTGGGTTTCCCGCCACCTCACGACCCCAAAGACTCGAGCGACTCGACGCCCTTGCTGGGCCACCGTCACCCACAATCTTTGCGGTCCAGAACTAGTGTCGCCGAGGTGCCCCGCACGCCTCTTCCTCGCAGGACGCCGACGTCTCGACGCCGACGAGCACCGCTCGGATCGAAGCCTGCCGCCTCATCGACGCCGTTCTACCTTGTTTGTTGTCGGACGTTCGACGCCCCGTGTCTCCCGCTTGAAAGGGAAGGCATTCAAGAAGGGCCGTCGATTCCCCGACACCGAACACCGAGTTCTTCGACGCTTCTCGACGCCTCTCGACGATCCGTGACTCCTGCTTTAAAGGGGGTCATTCAAGAAGGATCTGTCGACGCCTCTTCGAGGAACTCGACTCCACCAGGTACATTGGGGGGGTAAAAACATTGTAGGAGAGAATAAGACTATTGAACAATATATGGACTGGGCTTGTGTTATACCTCTTTATTTTACAGGTTGCCCAGGTGGGGGGATCTCCACACAGAACTGTGTCCAGTAGCTAGGGCCAGTATTCTGCCTATTGTTTCAACCATCTTTTATCTCTCCTCTCTCTATTGCTGGTTTCCTTCTTATTGATCTGTGTGCCATTTTTACAGTATTGTGAATGCACTTTAATGAGGTCTAATATTAGTGGTACCACTTTAGAATTGTAGATATTTACCATTGCTGATTTTCCTGAGCACAAAGTGCGTTATTGTGATAAGTGTACATAACCCTTGAATATTAATTATATAAAGACTGTGTTTTCAGTAATACAGTGTGTGGACATTCCTTTGTGGGGGCTTGGGGATACACTGTACTTAAGAACCAGCCTGCATCACCTCCTGAGAAGCTAGGCCTTGATTGCTCGTCCATCGTTACCATATTAGAGAATCTTGGCTGGGGTCCTCTGTGCCTCCCCTCTAACATATAGAGAGCGGAAGTACAGACCCCCCTACCAGTCCTTACAGCTGGTGGCAGCGGTGGGATGCTTATGGTTTTAAGACTCAGTGTATAACCGTGCCACTTACAAAATATCCGCACTTTTATTAGATTAAGGTTTGGGTGTGTACCAAATAACTGCATTACAAGCAATGGAGGCCATTGCAAATGGTAAATTGACTCGGATGAGCTTAGAGGCTCTCCAGAGTGCTTGTGAAGCCAGGGAGTTAGACTTTGTGGATAAGTCTAGGGCTGAGCTGATAGCTGCCCTGGTGGATTACCAGACTGATGGTGAAACTCTTGAGGAAGGGGGGGATGCAACCAGTGAGGACTCTGCCCCTGGGGTTGTCGCTGAATCTGTTTCTGGGAATGCCACCATTCCTGCTGCCTCTGTTCCAAACCCCAGCAATTCCATGGAACTTGAGTTATTGAGGATGAAGTTAGCCTTTGAATATCGCAAGTTGGAAATAGAAGCTGAGCTTAAGAAAGAGGAGCTGGCACAGCAAGTGGAACTCAAGAATAGGGATCTTGAACTCAGAAATAAGGACCTTGAACTCAAAAGCCAGGACACTGAATGTCAGAGAATCCAGCTAGAGAAAGCTAGAGTGGAGACTTCAGCTAGATCCAGTGAGAGTGTCAGGTCCCCAGCCACCAAGTTTATGAAAGATTTGGTTGGTGTGTTTGTGGAGGGTTCAGATATCCTCCAATGGATTGAAGCGTTTGAAATGGCTTGTGCAATTCATGATGTAGATAAAAGAGATTGGGCTAAGTGTTTGTTAAGCAGAGTGCCTCAAACTGGATATGACTGTATTCTGAAGCTGAGTGTGGAAGAAAGGGGTCAGTATGAGTGTATGAAGTCTGCTTTGATTGCCAAGTTTGGCAAGACACCTGCCCAATACCTTAAAAGGTTCAGGGAATTTAAGAAAAGAGAGAATGTGTCTTGGGTTGACTGGGTGAGTACTGCGCACATGAACATGATGGGGTGGATTGATGGATACAAGGTGAAAACTTTTGTTGAGTTGTCCCACCTCTTGTTTTTTGAGCATTTTTCTGAAGCCTGTTCACCAGAGCTGCGTCAGTATGTGGCTGACCAGAACATTTTGGACCCCTTTAAGCTGGCTAGGTTGGCTGACAAGTGGGTCTCCCACCGGGTGTCCCCTAAGGACTCCAGTGGGAAGGACAAGGACAAGGAAAAGGGGGCCTCTCAGAAAGCTGAGGAGTCCCAAAAGCAGTCACAGTCGGGTAAACCAAAACCTTCCTCTCCTAAGACCCAAAAATCTAGTGGGGATAAGTCCTCTGTGGGTGGGAATAAGAGTAGTGGTCCACCTGCTGCAAAGCAGGTTCCCAGTGGTTCCAGTACCGTACCCCGCACTCCTGGCACTTGTTGGGATTGTGGGGCTCTGGATCACAAAAGGGGTGACCCCAAGTGTAAAGGTAAGGCACTTGGAGTACAGGCTGTCAGCCTGACCTACCCTTACCCCGTGTCTGAGGTGGAGGCCACTGTCCTCCCCTCCTCTACCGGAATCACCTTTGGTGCTCCGGTAGAGATTTCCTTAGTGTCCCTTGGGGCCTGGGACCAGTACGCAGAAGTACTGGCGACTATCCCACAGAACACCCGTAGGTTTTTGAGAAGTGTCCTCTTGAATGGCCAGCCTTCTACTGGTTTGAGAGACACTGGGGCAAGCATGACAGTGGTGGACAGGACCCTGCTCAAGCCAGAGGACTATGAAGGTGCTCCTCTGCAAACCACCAGATTAGCTGGTGGGCCTCCCAAATTATCACCTGTAGCCTTAGTCACCCTCATGATTGGAGACAAGACAGCAAAGCTTCCTGTCCTGGTTCAGGACAATGTCCCTGCTAACATTCTGTTAGGTAATGATCTAGTGGAGTTGGGGTTGATCTCGGATGGTCTTCCCCTGACTGCTGCTGCGGTCACTAGGTCACAGGTGACACCGGGTCTGGCTGTGAGTCAGGTACCCGAGCCAAAGGCGAGGCCTAAGGCAAGAAGAAGGAAGACCAAGAAGGCCACCTCTGTGGAGGGAACACCTTCTCTTCCTGCTGTTCCGACAGCACCCAGTGGGATCCATGCTCCGGACGGGCTGGGTCCAGTGGAAAACCCAAACTCAACTCCTGTGGGAGAAGAGACAGAAGACTCTCCTGTGGGAGAGGTTCTCAACCCGGAGGATCATCCCGACCTTCAATGCTTGTTAGCTGAAGGGGGACCCTCCCGGGCAGACTTCTGTAAAGGACAGAGAGAGTGCCACTCTCTCGAGGGTCTGAGGAAGCAGGCCCTGTCCCAGGCACAAGGTGAAGTGCCTAGGACATTCAAGATTTATTGGGAGGGTGAGCTCCTTGTTAGTGAGCCCACTAAGCCTGAACCTGGTGCCCGCAAGAGGTTGGTGGTACCCCAGGTTTACAGGCCCTTCCTACTGCAGTTGGCGCATGAGGTGCCCTTGGCTGGTCATCTTGGGACTAAGAAGACTAAGCAGAGGCTCTCTGCCCATTTCTACTGGCCAAGGATGGGAGTAGAGGTGGAGTCCCACTGCAGGACCTGCCCCACTTGTCAGTTGTCTGGCAAGACTGGAGGCAGGATCATTGCCCCACTGCAGCCATTACCAGTGGTTGGCACACCATTTGAGAGGGTGGGCATCGACATCGTCGGTCCCCTTGACCCTCCCACTTCAGGTGGACATCGGTTCATCCTGGTCTTGGTAGATCATGCCACCAGGTACCCAGAGGCAATACCCCTTCGGACTGTTACTGCCAAGGTGGTTGCCAGGGCTCTCCTGGGCATTTTCACCCGTGTTGGATTCCCCAAGGAGGTTGTCTCTGACCGAGGATCCAACTTCATGTCTAGTTACATGAAAACCATGTGGAAAGAGTGCGGGGTAACCTACAAGTTCTCCACCTCTTACCACCCCCAGACCAATGGTCTGGTTGAGAGATTTAATAAAACTCTCAAGGGCATGCTAGGTGCTTTGGAAGAGCCCCTAAGGAGGAAATGGGATCTCCTCCTGCCATGCCTGCTGTTTGCTTACAGAGAAGTACCTCAAGAGGGTGTTGGGTTCAGCCCCTTTGAGTTACTCTTTGGACATCCCGTGAGGGGGCCCCTCGCCTTGATCCGAGAAGGCTTGGAAGCCACCCCTCCAGGTCCCGCCAAGCAAGTGGGGGACTATGTGTTAGGCCTCAGGCGGAGGATGACACAGATGATGGGTCAGGCAACAGCGAATCTCAAGGCCAGCCAGGAATTGAATAAGTACTGGCATGACCTTAAAGCCTCGCAAGTGGATTGGACTCCGGGACAGGAAATCCTTGTGATGGAGCCTACCAAACCTAGAGCTTTGGCAGACAAGTGGACTGGACCCTTCAGGATCATCTCCAAGATGGGCGAAGTCAATTATCTGGTTGACATGGGTGCCTCTGGGGTAGCCCCTCAGGTATTCCATGTCAACAGGCTCAAGCCTTTCCACAGGCGAGCAGAGGTCTCATGTCTCTTGCTAGCTTCAGGGCAAGAAGAGGATGAGAGTGAGCCCCTTCCTGATTTGCTGCATAGCAACCCTCAGGATGGCTCAGTGGAGGGAGTACAACTCTCTCCAGATTTGACAACAGAGCAGCAGAGGGCCTGCAGGGCTTTGCTCCAGCAGTATGCCTCTCTGTTTTCCCTGACACCGGGCCTTACACCGTGGTGTAAGCACGAAATTGACACTGGTGACAGCGTGCCTGTCAAGAGCAGGAGCTATCGTATGTCAGATACCGTCAAAAACCACATCCAGGCTGAGGTCGCCAAGATGTTGGATCTGGGTGTTATTGAACCCTCAACCAGTCCCTGGTCCAGTCCAGTGGTCCTTGTCCCCAAGGCGAGTTCCCAGGCGGGTACCAAGGATTGGAGGTTCTGTGTGGACTACCGAGGAGTCAATGCCGTCACCAAAACTGACGCGCACCCATTGCCCAGGGCTGATGAGCTCGTGGACACTATAGGTGCTGCCAAATTTGTGAGCACCTTTGACCTTACCTCAGGCTATTGGCAAATAGCTCTGACGGACCATGCCAAGGAAAAGACGGCGTTCTCCACACCTGAGGGACTCTACCAGTTTAGGGTCATGCCCTTTGGGTTGAAGAATGCCCCTGCCACCTTCCAGAGATTGGTCAACCATGCGCTCAGTGGGCTGGAAGCCTTTTGTGTGGCTTACTTAGACGACATTGCCGTCTACAGTTCCACCTGGGAAGAGCATTTGACACATCTGGATAGGGTGTTGCAGGCCTTGAAAAGGGCTAACCTCACTATCAAGGCCACCAAGTGCCAGATAGCTCAGGGGAAAGTTACCTATCTTGGTCATGAGGTAGGAGGGGGTCAAATCCAGCCTCTTTCCAGTAAAGTACAGGACGTACAGAACTGGGAGACTCCCACTACTCAAACCCAGGTGAGAGCCTTTTTGGGCCTCACTGGGTACTATCGCAATTTCATGGCAGACTATGGAACCATAGCTGCACCCCTGACAGCTCTAACTTCGCCCAAACAGCCTAGGAAGGTTAATTGGACCGAAGACTGTCAGAGGGCCTTTGATGGCTTGAAAGAAAGTCTGTGTAGGGCACCTGTGTTGTGTGCGCCTGACTACAGCCGACCCTTTATCGTCCAGACGGATGCCTGCGACACCGGAATTGGAGCTGTCTTGTCCCAGTTAGATGACAAAGGGAGAGAACATCCTATCATATTCATCAGTAGACAACTCAAGGGTAGAGAACTTAGGTGGGCTACTGTTGAAAAGGAATGTTTTAGTATAGTTTGGAGCCTTAGGCGTTTTAGGCCCTACCTTACGGGGTCCACCTTCAAGGTCCAAACAGATCATAAGCCCCTGAAGTGGCTTATGCAGATGAAGGGTGAGAATCCGAAATTGCTCAGGTGGTCGATTAGCCTACAAGGGCTAGACTTCACCATAGAGCACAGACCAGGGAAGAGTCACGATAATGCAGATGGCCTTTCCAGAAGGTATGTTGACCGTCTGGATGAGGGTGTCTATCCCGTGGGAGATTAGGCACCCTCCACCTCAGTCTGGGGGGGGCGACTGTGATGCCGGAAATGCATCTGAGGGACAGGGCCTCTGAATCCTTGTCCTTTCTCTGTTTTTACCGTGTGTTCTGTCATGTTTTCTGCCCAGGAGTCCATGAGGGACTCCTGGCAGTGCAGCTCTCTTTTGATTTGGTGAACAGACCCATGGGATACCCTTATGGCACCCATGGGTAGGGGTACAACCCTGTGCCCCTAGTGTATGTTTTTGGGCACCTGTGGGTGGCCCACAGAGCAGGGTATGGGCTGGTGGCAGCTCCATGCTGAATTTGACAGGTGCTCTGGGTGTCCTCCATTTTGGGATACCCAGGCCCTGCCATTGGAATCAGTTGATTCCTGATAGGAAACAAGATGGCCCCTGTGGCCTCTTGCTTTCTATTGCCTGTTATCTTGTTTTTCCCAAAGTCCTGGGAAGCCCTGACTCTGTCCCTTCCCCCTGACTGGCTGTTGGGTGGAAGTTCCATATATGGTGTTGTTGTGAAGGCCCAGCTAGACTGACTGGAGCCTTCCCAGTGACTGTATGTTGTGGGTACCTCCTGTGGGTGGGACCTGGGTGAATGGAGTGTGTGACCAATATACACTCCTTGTTGTGGTTGTCTGGTTTCTGGCATGAGAGACAAAGACTGAGACAGCCCTGGCCGAAACTGGCCTGAATGCAGTGTGTAGTGTTGAATGGCTGGGTACTTGTCCCAATCCACATTCCTTGTTGTGAGTGTCTGAAAGGGAGGAGTGTGGCCTGAATGCACTGTGTGCCTGATTGGCTGACTGACTGCATGAATGCCCTTCTGTGTGATTGGCTGCTGTGTGTGTGCCAGCAGTGTGGATGAGAGACAGAATAGTATATCTGGGGACCTCTCACCACTGGAAATTGTTCAGAAGCATTCAGAAGCTGAGTCTCCACTCAAGAGTAACTGGATTTGCTGATCCTCGACGTCCAGCTGGAAGAAGAAGACTTGCTGTGGCATTTGCTTCGACAAGAAACTGAAGGTTGTCGAAATCGTCGAGGACTGACCCGAGAGAGGACCTGGCTAGGCGCCCTCTTCCCGTGCTCCGAGGGACCATCGAGCACCGCTGAATCTTCGCCGAAGCGCCCTGGAAGTCAGACCCTCGAAAGGCTGCCGACCCGAGACGGGACCGCCGAGGAGATCGAAGTGAAGCACCCGGACATCGACGCCGTCGAAGTCCATTGCCGTCGACCAGGGTTCGCAGGTCTGTGTAACCGCTGGAGGCCCGTCGAAGTTGTGTTGCCCAGCCGTGGGAACCACTTGACGCCGTGCCGCCGACGACCGGAGCCGTCCGCTCCTTGCCTAAGAACATTTGCCTTGAAGGACTCCCTCGTCCGCATCGTCGACCGCTTTGTCCCGCCGGAGAAAGTCGAGGACGACCAACGCGCCGAGGAGAATCCGCCGGTGGGTTTCCCGCCACCTCACGACCCCAAAGACTCGAGCGACTCGACGCCCTTGCTGGGCCACCGTCACCCACAATCTTTGCGGTCCAGAACTAGTGTCGCCGAGGTGCCCCGCACGCCTCTTCCTCGCAGGACGCCGACGTCTCGACGCCGACGAGCACCGCTCGGATCGAAGCCTGCCGCCTCATCGACGCCGTTCTACCTTGTTTGTTGTCGGACGTTCGACGCCCCGTGTCTCCCGCTTGAAAGGGAAGGCATTCAAGAAGGGCCGTCGATTCCCCGACACCGAACACCGAGTTCTTCGACGCTTCTCGACGCCTCTCGACGATCCGTGACTCCTGCTTTAAAGGGGGTCATTCAAGAAGGATCTGTCGACGCCTCTTCGAGGAACTCGACTCCACCAGGTACATTGGGGGGGTAAAAACATTGTAGGAGAGAATAAGACTATTGAACAATATATGGACTGGGCTTGTGTTATACCTCTTTATTTTACAGGTTGCCCAGGTGGGGGGATCTCCACACAGAACTGTGTCCAGTAGCTAGGGCCAGTATTCTGCCTATTGTTTCAACCATCTTTTATCTCTCCTCTCTCTATTGCTGGTTTCCTTCTTATTGATCTGTGTGCCATTTTTACAGTATTGTGAATGCACTTTAATGAGGTCTAATATTAGTGGTACCACTTTAGAATTGTAGATATTTACCATTGCTGATTTTCCTGAGCACAAAGTGCGTTATTGTGATAAGTGTACATAACCCTTGAATATTAATTATATAAAGACTGTGTTTTCAGTAATACAGTGTGTGGACATTCCTTTGTGGGGGCTTGGGGATACACTGTACTTAAGAACCAGCCTGCATCACCTCCTGAGAAGCTAGGCCTTGATTGCTCGTCCATCGTTACCATATTAGAGAATCTTGGCTGGGGTCCTCTGTGCCTCCCCTCTAACATATAGAGAGCGGAAGTACAGACCCCCCTACCAGTCCTTACATATACCCCGGACGTGAAATATAGCCATAGTGGGGGAGTACCATTGGGCCATCCCGGCCCACATCGCTAACCGGTGCCAGGTTCTAATGGTGAAATCCACTGGCTGAATTTCTACCCTCGGGTATTTCTCCTGTGTGGCCCACAAGAGACCCCTAAGGTCATCTGGACAAGCAATGGCCCTCTCAAGGCGTGAATGGGGTAAGTCGTCCAAAGGGGCCCACCACCAAGTTGCGTACTGGGCCTGAGCAATCAAATAATATAAAAAAAGGTCAGGGACATCCAGCCCTCCCTGGGAGTAGGGTGACATAAAATATCTAGGGAGACTCGAGGGTGTTTCCCAGCCCAGATCAGTTTGGTCGTCATGCCCTTCACTCGTTGCCAAAAGGACGCAGGGGGCCATACCGGAACATTGTTAAACACATATAATAATTTTGGAAGGAACACCATCTTAGAAAGCGAGATTCAGGCTGCTTGGCAAATAGGAAGGCGCACCCAGGTGTCCACTCGGTGTTCCAAGTATTGTATAGCTGTAATATAATTCTCCTCGTATAGCCTAGCTGGGGATGTGGAAATACGGATGCCCAAATAACGGATACCCTGTGGGTGCCAGGCGAAGGAGTCCCCAACATCTTGGGGGGAAACTCCAGAGGTGAGTGGAAGCCCCTCGGGTTTGGTCCTGTTGATACGAAGGCCGGATAGAGCCCCGAACTTAGCTATCTCGTCTATCACAGGTTCCAGGTTAGTCTGCAGGTTCTTGACGTACATTAACATATCGTCCGCATACAATGAGACGATGGAGTTGTGAGAGAGAAGTGTTACCCCTCTATGAGCATGATATTCCCTCAGAGCATATGCCACTGGCTCAATGGCCAAGGCAAATAGGATGGGGGAGAAGGGGCAGCCTTGTCTAGTGCCCGAGATGGAAGAATAGGATCAGACTGAATACCATTAGTGTACACCAAGACACGGGGAGTTGTATACAGTAGATGGATCCAATGTAGAAACCCATACCTGCCCTCTGAAGGACCTCAAACAGAAATGGCCATTCGACCAAGTCAAATGCCTTTTAGGCGTCCAGTGCTGCCACTACTATAGGGACCTCTGGGTTAACATTATGAATCAGAATGAACAGTCTGCGTAAATTATTCTGTGTGGACCGACCCGGTATGAAGCCGGCCTCGTCTGGTAAAACCAGGGCGGGCATGTGGGGCAAAAGGCTGTCTGCGAGGAACTTCGGTAGGATCTTGTTATCGGTGTTCACCAATGACAAGGGCCTATAAAATGAACATTGTCTGGGGTCCTTGTCTGGTTTAAGCAGGACCATCACCAGTGCCGTCCTGGTGGACTCCGGAAGCACCCCGACTGAGATGGATGCCTCAAACAACTTCGCAAGTGTGGGATGAGTAGGGACGGAAAGGCTTTGTACAATTCAGTGGTAATATCGTTGGTCCCTGGGGCCTTACCATTAGGAAGAGATTGAATTATTTTAAGCAGTTCCTCGTCCGAGGGGGGGACATTCGGCAGCGCGCCCACTTCCAGATCAAGTCATCCCAAAGCAATCCTATCCAGGTACTGCACGATGTCATCATGCCCTTCCATACACTTGGAAGAATACTGCGTATCGTAGTACCGCCTAAATGTTTCATTTATCCTCCCAGAGTCTCTAGTGGATTCCCCCTCAGGAGTCACCACCTCTACTATAGGTTTTAGGTGTCGTTCCTGCCTTATGGCCCAAGCCAGAGTTTTGCTCGGGCGGTCTCCCTCCCCATATATGGCGGCCATAATCAGGTCCCCCAGGAATCTCTCCTCATCGGCCATCAGGGAGCAGATCTCCTGTTTCTTAGCCGCAATGCTAGCCTGGGCCTCGGAGGAGTTATACTGTGTGAGGTGACTCTCCATATCCTCCAAATCATTTTCCTTAGATAAAATAGTTCTACGGGTACACTTCAGAACCCCCCTCCTGAGAGATACACCAACCCAGAATAAACACTTTAAATGTTTCCCAGACCACTCTGGGGTCTGAGATAGAGTCAGTGTTTATTTGAAAAAATTCGGAGATGGCTAGACGGATATCTTCACGAAATGCCAAGTCTCCCAGAGCCCGAGCTCTAAATCTCCATTGCAGTTGTTTGGGAGGGACAGTCAGGCCTGTGAATTACACCAGCACTGGGTAGTGATCGGACAGGGTACAAGGTAAGATTAACGTTTTCGAGGTTCCCTGGGTCAATTTTGGGGGACATGTAGATGTAGCCTGTTCTGGTAGAACTCCCATGTACGCTCAAGTAAAAGGTGAATTCCTGTCTATCCGGGTGTTGAAGGCGCCAAATGTCAACCAAGGAATAGTCCAAAGCTATTGAAGACCATTTTGACGCCGCACGGGAGAGAGACGCCTGTACTGCCGAGGACCTGTCATGCGTCAGAGATATAGCCACATTAAATTCCCCCGCCCATACCACATCGTAACCCTGGAACAAATGCAGATGGTCAGCACAGTCCTGAAAAAAATAAGGGCAGTCATAGTTGGGACCATATATGTTTATAAACAGGATGGACCACCTGCGATTTCCCCAGCCACCAGGACAAAACGACCCTCTGCATCAGTGATCACTTTATGCAGTTTAAACTCTAGCGAGCGGTGGATGTATATTGCAATCCCCCTAGAGTGGGTGGAGTAGGAAGAGGCATATCTGTGTATTCCCCAACCTGCAAGCGCTGGGAGTTTGTGTTCCTTCCCCAAGTGGGTTTCCTGAATACATAGGACATTTGCATGTTGATTCCTGACATAGTTCGAAATTAGGCGAGTCTTCTTCCCATTAGTGAACCACCGAATATTCCATGTGACCAAAGTGAGTACTGTATTAGGGGGGAATCCACCCCCCGATGGTGAGTCACGTCAATAAGGGACTGGGAATGTGAATTGAGGTAACTACTGTGTTAGGCTGAATGAAGATGGGAATTATTGGGTGCTTAGTGGAAACCCACAGTGCGAATAATCTCATTGACACGGAAGAGAGAACCCTCCCTGCAAAACCCTGTACAATACCTAATGTGACCTTTGTTGAACTTTGAACAGGAACTTCCTCTACCACCACCCACGCCGCGCCAGAAACCCCGATCTACCGGCCGGAACACCCCTCCCCCACCCAAACACACAAACCCAAGAGCGCCAAGTAAAGGTACTGTGCTGCTGGGCATGGGGGGTGCTGGCGGCCGCTGTGGCTCCTAGTGTCAGGAGGCTTTACCATATCCCTTGGATAGCATTAAAAAACCATATGATACCATCAATTTTAATAGTTACATTGAACCAGTCAAGGGTATGGCCCAGAGGGGCACGCGTACCCTGCAGGATAAATGCACAATCCACGAGCTCTCAAATCAGGGGGATCCCTGAGGAGATTCATCCGGGGCCACAATTTCAATTGCAAATCTCTCTGCAGCATCCGGGGAAGTGAAAAACAGAGTTTTACCATCATAGACCACCCGTAGCTTAGCCGGGTTCAACATGGCATAGTGCAGAGCTTTTTTTCAGAGGATGTTTTTCACGTTTTGGAACGGCTTCCTCTGGTCCTGCACTTGTTGACTGAAGTCCAGAAAAAGACGTATCGTAGCTGAACCCCACCTCAAGACTTCCTTCTCTCTCGCCACCCTCAGCAGTGTATCCCGCTTGCGGTAATTGAAGATGCGGGCAATGAAGGCTCTCTTAGGGGCTCCTGGCGTTGGTCTATTTGCCAGTGAGCGGTGGGCTCGCTCCACCATGAATTGGCTTGTGACTGGAGGGTTATCGAGGATCTTGATGAGTAGCCTTTCCACAAACTGTTCCATATTGTCTATCTGGGTGGTCTCTGCCACTCCGGTGATCTGTGTATTGTTCCACCGAGATCTCCCTTCAAGATCTTCGTTCTTGGCCACAACTTTTTTGCACAGTTTGCTGGAGGGAGGCAACTTCACACTGGAGCACTGCGATTTTGTCCTCACCATTCCCGATTCTATGCTCCGCTTCAGGCATCCTACCACACAGCTTGTCAATTTGTACCGCCGACACATCCACCTTACATGATAAAGCGTCAAGTTTAGCCCCTAGATTGTCCGTGCTCCCTTTCAGCTCCAACAGGGTTTGATTGAGAGCTGCAATATCAATCTGTGAGGAACCGGGGATAGCCTCCTGTTGTGGTGGGTCTCGGTCGAGTCTGGCAAATTGCTCCATTTTCGATTGTTTTTTCTGGTTGCCCATTCCAATCAGGCTCTCCGAGGGAGACGCAGTTTGTTATGGAGTCCACTTCAGTAAGGGGGTCAGTGATGGCAATGATGGCTCTCTTAGGTGTCCCTGGCGGTGGTCTATTTGCCAGCGAGCGGTGGGCTCGCTCCACCATAAAGTGGCTTGTGACTGGAGGGTTATCGAGGATCTTGATGAGTAGCCTTTCCACAAACTGTTCCATATTGTCTATCTGGGTGGTCTCTGCCACTCCTGTAATCCGTGTATTGTTCCGCCGAGATCTCCCTTCAAGATCTTCGTTCTTGGCCACAACTTTTTTGCACAGTTTTCTTGGAGGGAGGCGACTTCACGCTGGAGCACTGCGATTTTGTGCTCACCATTCCCGATTCTATGCTCCGCTTCAGGCATCCTACCACACAGCTTGTCAATTTGTACCGCCGACACATCCACCTTACATGATAAAACGTCAATTTTAGCCCCTAGATTGTCCGTGCTCCCTTTCAGCTCCAACAGGGTTTGATTGAGAGCTGCAATGTCAATCTGTGAGGAACCAGGGATAGCCTCCTGTTGTGGTGGGTCTCGGTCAGGTCTGGCAAATTGCTCCATTTTCGATTGTTTTTTCTGGTTGCCCATTCCAATCAGGCTCTCCGAGGAAGACGCAGTTTGTTATGGAGTCCACTTCATTAAGGGGGTCCGTGGAGGGGTAGGTATGATGACCCTGAACTTGTCACTCACTCCCCAGGTTAAGCCTCCTGTCGAGGGACTCACGAAGTGGACCCAGAGGCTACCTGGCGAGATGGAGTCTGCGAGAGGATAATCCGGGCGCCCTGGTGGAACCGGAGGGACAGAAGAGGTTGTGGTGTGACAGGTGCCACCTGAGCCGGACGGGGCAGGTAGGGACCAAGCAAAAGCGCCCCAACCCCAGGTGGATATGCTATATGGTGCTCCTAATGGGGAAGTCAGTGGGCGCGGAGCCGGGACCCGGGCGCAAGGTTGTACTCACTCAGTAAAAAACAGGTATTTGGGGCCCGTCGGCATGTACACTGTTGTCACTCCACAAGGGGCCGAGGTTCCCAGACCCAGTTGTAAGAAGGGTTCCCCCTGCCCCGCGGCACGACTCACCGCCAATAATATGAGGCAGGAACTGAACAATGTATTGTGCACCAGTGAAGCACTTGTTCCAGCCATTTGTGGGGCACACTCAACTGCAGCGAGCCTGAACCATGTGGGGGACCCTCAGCATGCACTCACATATAGCGCTGCAGTCAGTACACATCCAACACCTTGTCAACAGTCACTGGCTGTTTAGAGAAATCCCAGGCTAGTCCATATAATCCTGTGGGTGCTCCAGAGGGGCAGTGTCTGAACATCAGGTTAAGCACACAGTTTAGCGTGTACGCATCTATGTTCAAGGTTGAAGGTTACACTCTATAATGAAGCACTGCCTGAGGGTGCGCAGATCCCCAATCCAGCGCCTTCCCTCGGGAGAGAGGGTGAAGGGAGGTACTTAAATTGGATTCCCAGGGTGATCCTGCCGTCCACTTTGCTGGGGCGCAGGGGGGTGGCAATGGCCCAGCAGGTGGTGCGGGCCCTGCCGGTGGAGGAGGGCCTGTGTGTTGCTAAATCCAGTTGGCTCTGTGCACGGGAGAGCACAGCTCCTCCGATCCTGTCCGTTGGTGTTGTGGTGCACAGGGAGGCGAGGCTGGGCAAGGAGGAGGAGGAGCAACAGCTGGCTCCCCCTGCTCCCCTCCCACTGGTCCCAGGCGGGTGTCAAGCGCTGCAGCCTGGACGGCTGATCACACCTAATTGGAGGCCTCCCGGGCCAGGCCGCCCCTGCACGATTCAGAGCCGCAACTTCCTCCACAGGGGGCCGGCACACCCCCACAGGCAGCCTCGAACTCAGGAGCCTGGGGTTTACGAGCAACTCTCGGGTGCTACTGGTCCGCCGTTGCACCCATGGGTGCAGATTGTGTTTAGCTGCAGCACAGCAGCAGGATACCAGCTGGGCGATAGTATTGAAGGCCGTATATCGTCCGAATATACTAGCCTCCGACGGAGCACTTTCAGGCGGCGGCAATCTTGCGTGCCGCGCAACACCGCCCCCAGCCTCTTTCTTCTTGATAATGCCTTCCGTCTCTCATCAACTTCCTCCCCTCTCCTGCCACTCCTCCTTCTGCTACCCCTCTGAACCCTCTGCCACCTCCGACAGGTGTACCACAGTCCTGTACCCCTCCTCGGAAGACATTCAAAAGTGCCAACCTGCTCGACTTAGCTACCCTCAGCTCACGCTCTGCCGTCAAACACTCCTCTGACATCGGCCACCTCCATGAGGTCCTCGACCTAGATGTCCTCGCACTCACTGAGACGTGGTTTACTGCCAGCTCTGTCATGGGTTTTGACACTCTGCTCCCTGAGGGGTACAAGGTCCTCTCTAGGCCCAGGCCTAACCGGCCCAGATGCCCTGTTCTTTCCTGAGTGGGTCCCTGCTACTATCATGTGCATTCAGGCCTATTCCTCTTTTAAATGTCTTGTCTTCCAGCGTGGTGTCTCTTCTGGCCTCTCTCTGACTCTGGCCACCATCTACAGGCCCCCTGGCTAGGTCTCCCACTTCCTCTCTGAATTGGCTGTTCTCACCTCTTCTCTCCTAGCCTCCTCCTCCAAGCAATCTCCTCCTCAGAGACTTCAATATTCACCTTGACTCCCCTGATGTGGCCTCTGGGCGCATCTGCAACCTCTTTGACTCTCTTTCCCTCTCCATTCTTCCCTCTGGTGTGACGAACTCAGCTGGACACATCTTGGATGCTCTCATCTCTTCAGACATCCCTATCTCAAACCCTCTCATTACTCCTCTCCCTTGGTCTGATCATGCTCTCCTGTCCTATCACCTAGACCTCCTGGGTCCCTGGCTATGCACCCACTCACACTGCCAGTCTCCTTATCCGCCATTCGACCTATGAAGCGAGTGTCAGTTGCCACCTTTGCCGCCACCTTCACTAGCCCTCCTTCTCCTGCCACTGACTCTCACTCTGACACAGCCCTTACTAACCTTCAACTCTCCATCTCCCACACTATGGACATCCTTGACCATGTCATGAGGATCCACATTAAACCTGCCTCCAAGTGCAACTCCTGGTTTGACTCAGACCTGGCCGCTTTGAAACGCAAGTGTCGAGCGGCTGAGCGGAAGAGGCAGGCTTCAAGCACATCCTCTGACAAACTGGCCTGCCGCCGGCTCCAAAGGCAATACAGGCTCTCCATCTGCTCAAAGAAGAGGGCCTATATCCAAGCCCACATCTCTGCGGCCACTAACAACATGGCTGAACTTTTCAAAATCTGTAAGGAACTCGCCAACCCTATTGAAGTCTCCACTTTTCCTGTGCCTTCCCTGGCCCGCTGCACTTCTCTGGCCTCTCACTTCATTACTAAAACTCAGGACATCTTGTCCTCACTCTCCTCTACTCCTCACCCTTCTCACTTACCCACTCTCAGGCCTCCCTTGCCCTCCCTCTCATCTCCCCTCCTACTCTCCTCTTTTTCTCCCCAAACACCCGATGAGGTTTCTAGAAATGTCAGCTCTATGAAAGTCTCATCCAAACACGTGCTCCCCTGCTCCTCCAGAACAATCAAGGATAACATTGTTTCCCTTGCTCCAGCCTTGGCCGATTTCTGAAACCACTCCTTTGCAGCTGGATTCTTCCCCTCACTCCTCACTCCACAAGCAATCCCTTGTGCATCCTCTCCTCAAAAAACCTTCTGCTGACCCTTCCTGTCCGGCTAACTACCACCCTATCTCCATTACCCCCTTCTTGGGCAAACTCTTGGAGAAGCTGGCCATCTCCCAGTTTATCCACCACACAGAATCTGTTGGTTGTCTTCCGGACCACCACTCTTGCCTCAGAGCTGCTAGAGGCGTGGAAACTGCTCGCATGAACATAGGTGAAGACTTGCTAATCTACTCTTCTGTTCTTTATCCTTTTTGACCTTTCCTCTGCCTTTGATATGGTCAATCATGCCACCCTGATCAATTGGTTTCTTGATACCCCTGCCATCACAGACCTGGGTCTGGACTGGTTGACCTCCTTCCTCACGGACTGACCTTCCCGGGTTCAACTGGGCCCTTTTCTCTCCACCATCTCACTCTCCACCTGCTGTGTGCCTTAGGGTTCTAACCTCTCGCCTTGGCTTTTCAACATCTACCTGACCCCTCTAGCCCATTTGATCTCCACCTTGTCTCATAACTTCCAGAGTTATGCAGATGAAACACAACTCTTCGTCAAGCTTCCCTTATCTGCCTCCTCCTCTTCCTCTCACATTCCTGACTGATTGTCTGCAATGCAGGCATGGTGTACTGCTAACAATCTCTGCCTAAATGCCAGTAAAACAGAGATCCTTCTCATTGGAAGCCCTGATCCCTCTTTCCCTCCCACACTCTGCCACCCTACATGGGCCCCCTCTTCTCACCCTCCTGTGAGCCAAAAACCTTTGTGTGATCTTCGACTCCTCTCTCTCCTTCTCCCCTCACATCACAGACCTTGTGATGAAGGCCCACTTTCAGCTGCACCTCCTCAGAGGCATTCTCCCTTTCCTTACCTTCCCCCAGAAACTCAATGTCTCCAGAGTTCTGGTTCTCTCCAGGTTGACTACTGCAACAGACTCTTCCTCAATCTGCCTAACTCCTCCCTTCGCCACCCCTTAAACCTATCCAGAACAGGACTGTAAGACTTATCCTTGGCCTCAAGCCGAGGGACGGCATCTCTCCAGCCCTAGCATCTCTCCACTGCTTCCCAGTTGCTGTGAGGATCAAGATCAAGACCCTCTGCATCATCCACAAGACCATCTGGGGACTGGGATCTCTCTACATCTACCTATCTCTCCCTAAATACCTCCCTGCTAGAGTCCTTCAGTCATTTAGCTCTGACTCCCTGCAGATCAGACGCTTTTCCAAGCAGAGAATGGGGGGGGGGGGTACATCCCTCTCCTTCACAGATGCCACCCTCTGGAATGGCCTCCCTGCCCCTTTCAGAAATGAGCCGGATCTCCTTAAGTTCCAGAAACCTCTCAAGACCTTCCTTTTCTCTTCTTCCTTCCCTCTCCCCCTCCCTTGCTAATGTCCCTTCTGCCTCTTGACTGGCTGCCTGGTTTCTTCAGAGTAAGAAAGAAAGAAAGAAAGAAAGAAAGAAAGAAAGAAAGAAAGAAAGAAAGAAAGAAAGAAAGAAAGAAAGAAAGAAAGAAAGAAAGAAAGAAAGAAAGAAAGAAAGAAAGAAAGAAAGAAATTACATGGTATTGTGAAGTTGCTAAATAGAAGATTGTATAGAATGGCATGAACAAATAACTATACATTTTCTTTTTTTCAAAAACATTTTATTAGAATTTGACAAAAATGACAGGACTAAGAACAAATGGTACTCCGATAATAGCTAAACAGGAAAATAAAACATACATAAATCTTACAAGAAATGGTGATATCTAGACCCTATGGCAAAATATACATGGAGCACCATATTCACAAAAAAATGTTATTTATTCTATTCTATATCGTAATAGAAACCTTTTACAATCCAATTCACAACTTACATACTATTCAATCAATTAAAACAACCGAATAAAACCTACAAAGCAACCTAATAACATAGAATACAATAATATCATTAAACACAAATTTACATAATAAAACAATACAACACCAAATATAGACAGGGGTAGAAGAAAAAAAGCAGTTAAAAAAATATATCAAAAATTAAAATAAAAAAGTGATGGGGGAGGGATAGACAAAAAGACAAAAAGAAGCAAGGGCTGAGAAAGAAGCAAATGATAATAGGACAGAAAGAGGAAAGGAGGAAAGGAGAAAGAAGGGCCAGAGGGAGGGATGCTTAAGGACCTAAATGATGTCAAACATATAATTCATTAAAGACCTTCCAAATAGCAGGATACTTGTCCATTCTTTTTATTCGTTGATAACTGGTTTTCTCTCTACTTAATAAAATGGACAGATCCTGTAGCCAGCTATCAACCGTTGGACGAGGAACGCTCTTCCAGTTCTTCAAAATCTGCTTTTTAGCTAACAAAAGGGCTCTGTAAACCCAGTAAGATTGATCAGACAAAAGATGGAGACCCAGAGGGAATAACCCTAATACACACATATAGGGAGAGCAAGGGAGTGATCGACCCAATAGCAGCTCCATTCCTTTCAAGATCTCCTCCCAAAAGCTCACCACCTTTGCACAGGACCAGAACATGTGTAGATAGTTGCCAACCTCCTTCTTACAATTCCAACATAAATATACCTGCAACAGCTTACATTGTTTCATCATTGTGGGTGTCCAATAAATACCATAATGAACTCTCTGTTGGGTGAACCGCAGGTTCAAGTTAACATTGTACCTAGAAGGTCCCGCGCAGAAATGACACCAATCTCTGTCTGAAAATTCAGACCTCATTTCCAGTGACCACAAAGACCTACCATGATCTGAAGGAGTGGTACTGTGTCCTTGTGTTAACAATTTACAAATTAAAGAGGCTGAAAGCGGGGAGACCCTGGACAAATGCAGCAATGGGGGAGTGGTGTGCATCAAGGCATTCAAGGGCGCTAGTGTATAAATAGTTAATACCTGAATCAGAGCAATACTTTTTCCAATCCCTTGAGATATATCTGATGAACGGGGTCGATTTTGCTAGTGGCAATCTCTTTTCCATACTAAGCAGCACTCTAAAGGGGTTGGATGAACCAAACTTGTCTCTATGCGTACTCAAAGTAGGGGTTCCCACCTAATCGACCCTCATCCAAAAATGTCCGTAATGAGAATGCTATGTATGATCTCAGGGAAACCGAACCCGCCCAAGCAAACTGGTCTCATAAGCACATCCATGGGGAACCTAGCCTTTTTGTTCTACCCCCACTAGAAATTACGTAAAACTCTGTTTATATCACAAACCAAATCCCCCATCAGGGGAAGCGGCAACATGCTGAAGACATGGAGATCCTTCGGTAGAAGGGTCATCTTAATAACATTTATCTTTCCCCACAGTGTAAGTTTACATTTTTCCATTTTAAGCATAGCATATTTAATTCTTCAACCTCAAATCGAATATTAATTGTTAAAAAGCTATCTAGATACCTAGATACTTGTATACCCAGATATCTGAATTCCTTTTGCGCCCAGTTTCCTCGCCCAACCTCAAATAGGCGTCTCTTACACGTACATGATATGGGAAAGATTACCGTTTTGGACACATTCAATTTATATTCTGAAACTATGCCAATACCTTTCAGGACCAATATTAATTCTTTAAACGAGGAAGCAGTGTCTCACATCAAAACAAGGAGGTCGTCAGCATAGAGAAGTACTTTGGAAAGGCTATCACCCACTTCGATTCCTTTTATTTCGATACTATATATTTTTAAATATATCAAAGTGTGTATAGTCAGTGAACCCACAATATCACAATGTACTAGCAGAACAACATAAGGTTCGAGGTTGTCAAAGATCAAATGTATCAACAAAACACTTAATCATTACTAGGAGACAAGGGTTAACTGTTGCTGTACGTTTGTGCATCAGGACCATCAACATTCTCAACACAGACCTTGTAAGGCAGGCTGTCCTGAAGTCATACAGCTGTGTAACGTGTAGAGGAGGTCCCAAATAAAGCCTGCACTCCCATCGCCCATTTTGAAGTACCAGGAACATTTACACCAAAATATGTGACATATGATGAGCAAATAAACCAGCAGAGAGCCGCAGTAGGGCTCTGCCCAGTACCCACCTATTGAACTACCAATAACCAGACAACCATGGACAGTAAGGTATCCATTGAGAAAACCCTACCAACAAATGAGACGAAATGAAGATTGCCTAAGTACGGTCCCAGAAGAAACCAAAAAGGTCTTAATGGAAGACGAATGGTGACGTCAGGAGAGCCCGGACGGACTCACAGATAGAACAAATGACGAACCAAGAACGACACAAGGAGACGAAACGCCACGAGAAAAGAGATTGTGAGCTTAAAGTGATAGGAATCTATCAAAGCGTAAGAAAGTTAAGCTGTAAGCAGGATGAAGATATTCAACCAGCTAACGCCTGTACATATGCTTGAAACCACAAGAAAGCTAAGAACACAGTACGGCTTGCTATGCTAAGTAGAAGAATAGCGCGGCAAGCGCCATTGTACATAATCTACCTCAAAACAAGGTACAGCATTATAAGTGCAATTCCACTTTACATGAAAAGCAGAATCAACTCAGGTTACTAGAGGCCAAACAAGACAAGATTCATATTCTAGCAAAATGAGAAGAGACGGCTGAATCGAAACTCAGCAGAGGCAACTCATGCCAAGGTCATACCAATAGAAGGAACGAACAGTAGCTACATCTAATTGAAACTTAAGAACGGAATATCCTGTCTCTGAAAGGTCAGGATAAGGAAGCGTAGGCAGGTGGCAAGCCGAATAAGAATTAAATGCACAAATCGAGAGAAACTAGGAGAATTCACAGTGTCTGTATCACGTGACCATCCAAGCGTGGAGAAGCACGAGTTCACACTTACACGTGGCATCCGCCCAGGAGGAGATATCGGAACTTTCCCAGACAGAAGATGCAGTTTCGAGGCCAACCACGGTAACATAATTGACACATTATTTTTGAAGTGATGATTGATTTTAACCTTAATTGGAGGAAAGCTGCGTAGCTGAGGGGGGGCACCCTGCACCTGGCTGACCATTCTGCGTGCTGCTAAGTAAAGTAGAAATGTATGCATGGGGTTGGTGCCAACCCAATCACACTGGACCACACAATCTAGGGTCGTATAGTAGTAGAACCAATGGTACGTCGTACTTTTAGAGATGTCTACAGTAGTCATTTTAAAGGAAGGGCTTAGACAGTATCTACCCAATCCCCTCACTCTGTTACCATATACAGATATATACAGATATAGCACCTATATTAAAGTTACCTTTTCCAAACCAATAGAAATGCTTATTAACTTTTGAGTGTTACACGTCACTTATGACGAATTTTCAGTATAAATGATGTGTTTTTTATGAAGTTCGTTGGAGTTGAAGCGAGACAGACTATCGCATCACTGCTGATTGCCATGACTCCCCTTTTGTTGTACTTGTCATTAAACGGACTCCCTTTGCCAAACCATTGAGTTGTCCTTATTGATTGGTGTTGGAGTAATAAATCTGCACCCCCATCCATCTCAAGGTGCAGCTATCTTGTCTTAAAGTACTCTCTGAGCAAAGCTCGGCTATATGGGCCGGCCGGGGGTCTCCTTAGTACACTTGAGAGCAGAGATTTACGGTTATCGATTATCGATTATTGATTTGAATAAGACACCTATTGACCGTCGACATAAAGTAACTCTAGGTCTTCGGCAATATCACAAGTCCTTTGCCATTCGGCTAAGTATACTGTGAAGCTCCCCGTAGACAATGGTAGCATAAAGGGCCTGAAGGGACCCATGTTCCCCACGCATCCCTTCCCATTGCTACGGGCAGCTGACCGGGCGAAAAACTGAAGAAGGCTGTAACAAAGGCGGTGATCCCGAGGGTCCAGAGAAGAACCATGCAAACGGTTATTGAAAAAGACTGATGTTCTGGTAAACGTGCATGCTATAGAACAAGTAACAGGAAAAGGTAATGGAGGGCGGTGGGAGAGAAAAAACTAAATATAGTTAGAAGTAGAGAAGACTGTATATATATATATAAGGGGATAATGACTCGAGAGTAATAAAAGTAAACAAAAGTTTACCGGGGCAGACACTCGAGAAGAGAGAGGTTGCCGGGGCAGACACCCGAGAAGTGAGAGGATTCGCCTTATACCTACGCTTTAATATAGCGGCTAGAAGAAACATGTACCCAGAGTCCACCATAATGGGGAAAAGATAGACTACCACAACGTTTAAAGACGTCATGAAAGGGGTATGTTTACACTCCATGAAAGGGTAATGATTAGAGGCAGAGATAACTTTGTCCAGCTGGTGTCTGTCAAGCATCTGTCTTACATGTTTTTGTTGTGACGTCATATGTAAAAAAAGAAATCTTAGAGAGAACTGATCCAAATTTTATGCGATTTAGTAGCTGAGATAAAATCGCAAATGAATTGATGGTTTGTGAATACATCAGAAGGTATAACATTTTGGGAAAATGTGGATTGGAGCTTGCAATGTTTGGTGCTCAATCATATTGTTAGAAGTTGTTTAAGCCACACAGAAACTTCACAAGTTTTGTAAGAGAAAAGGGAGCAGTTTAAGCATGGAAGACATGACTCCATTGGCACACCTATGCAAGCAGTTGCCAAAACACACCCAAGCTAAAAAAGTATAGTACTGAGTGGGTTAAATGTACCGCCCACAAGATGTTTATGCCATGGCCACAAAATGGGTCTTTATCTAAAGCCGTCTTACAACATATGATGACATATTGCATGCCACATATACAGGCAAGAAGTTAGAAAAATGCCTTGCTGTTCTCGAGTTGTGGAAAATGTATAAACAGGGAAAGTAGGAAGAGCCGCCAACAGATTGGATACTTCATATATGCACAGAGGGGGGTGAGATGCCTACCCCACCAACTGCCTCACCAGAAACGAAAATTGAAGAAAGTAAGGACAAGGGATTATAGCCACTGAGAGAACTCAAAGCAGCCACGGGGTATAGCAACCCCGCATCTGAGTCACCTACACATAGTAGTGATGAAAACCAAGGGAAAGTTAAGGACATGAATATTACCTCCGCAGTCCCAAGAGACAGGGAGAGACGTGATGACGAAAGAAGAGATCACGCACAGACAAGTGCATCTCTCGACAAAGAGAGAGAAGGGAAAAGATGGAAGGGAAGCAAAAATAGAACTGATGAGATAGTATTTGCAAAAGACGAATGGAGGGGAGGACACATTTTATTGAAACTCGATGGCAAAGGCATTGAAGACGCGAAACAAAAGGAGAGGTTAAATGAAACACGAAGAAAGGGAAAAGAGAAGGTGTTTAGAGATGAAAGGATAAGAAAGAAAGACAGACAAAGGCGAGAACAGCTATATCGCGAAGAGCAAGAGAGACAGTTCGATCGCAACGCAAGAGCAGCCAATGACCAAGACAATCAGAAACAGCAAAGGTTAGAGGAAGAACAAAGGATACATGAGAAAAGAATAAAAAGACGAGGAGATGAGGAGATTCAAAGGGCAGATGACTGTAGAAATGAAAAGAGAAAGGAAGAAGATAGGGTCAGAGAAGAGGTGAGGAAACGCAAAGAATTTGATGACAATGTAGAACGTAAGCGAAGACAGAGAGCATGCGATCTTGAATATCTGGGGAAAGAGATTAAAAAACCTGCTCCAGTTGTAGACTGGGAAGACATCGAAGAATTCTTTCCTGAGTATGATTCAGTACCAGGCACGTCTAGGGCAAATATTGATGATGACTTTGACACTAGAAGCATTGTAGAAACCAGAAGCATCGGAGAAACCATCGATAGAATATATGATGAAATGGGGCTAGAATAAATACCCCAAGGGGAGGGGGAAGACGAGCGCCTGGCGAGCACTCAGCTCTATCACACTGAGGATGTCTCCTAAAGTAGTGGGAATAGAGAGCTATCCCTGGATAGATTAGAAATAAGTAGGAACAAAGAGGATACGAGAATTCGCACTAGTTGGAGACAGACAATGTACGACTCCGAAAGGGAGGAGCGCAAGGAAAATGAGGAAGTGGAAAGGAGTAAAAGACGACTCCCAAGGGAAAAAGAAATAAGGTGGTCAGACAATAGTGAATCCACACCGAGAGCATCAGAGTCCGCCACGCAGCCTGACCGATATGAAGAAGTATCTCACGGTCAGAGGGGGGTGTCTTCGCCACCTTATGTGGACAGACTAAGGGCATTACCAGGTAGACGGCGATGCAGGAATATTACCCCTGAAATAGACAAGAGAACAATGAGAGAAGAGAGAGAGGGTACACATTCCAATTTCCGTTGCTCGAGAAGGGGGGAGTAAGACCGCAGTATACTCCATGGCCACACATGGATCGAGAACATTTAAAAAACAAGCTTCCAATGTTGACATCGGGGGCCGGAAATGGATACACGAGTTAGAAAAAATGACAGGAGGTAACACGTTAGCTATTGGGGATATCAAGGGTCTCTTAATCTCCATACTTGGTGAGAGAGCAGACAATGTGTGAGCACGAGCAGGCTACCCTGGCGTAACCACAATGAATACCACGCATGCCAGAGCTCCATTCAACAACTGTAGAGCCGCAGTATGAAAAGCGCTACGAGTGCTTCACCCAGACACTTCTGATATGGGAGCTATAATGACGCGAAAGATGAAGGAGTCTGAATATCCGTTAATTTACATACAGAATTTTCAAGACGCATGGGTGCTCGAGACTCATGAATCTTGAACGAAATCTATACCTGTGTTTTACCATATATTGTGCCAAGGGCTGCCAGAGCCGATACAGAAACAACTCAAGAAATTGGTGGGAATTGAAGCCAAGCCTTGGGCTGAAATACAGTTGACCATCGCACATTATTGTAGATTGCTTCAGGAAAAGAATCGCAAAAAGGAAGCAACTCGAAAGGGTGAGTAAGCGAAACTGGTGCAAGGGAAATTGTCAAAATATGCTCTTGAGGGAGCCATGATAACTAGCACAGCTGAATCAAGCATGTAGCAGGTGGCTAGTACACAGCAAAATAATCAAGGCAATACAGAGTTTTAGCCCAGGGGAAGAGGATTTAGTGGAAGAGGATGGCAGAGCAATCAGGGAGGTTTCCAAAATAATCAAGGAGGTTTCCAAAATGGTAACCAAGATATGTCAAATGGGCAAATGATCCGACCACCGCCAGTATGTTGGCTGTGTGGAATGACAGGGCATTTGGTGCGCACATGCAGAAATCAAGGCATGATGCAGAACGGCCAAGGAACAGGAGCAGGCATGGCAAATCCACCTGTAGTTTTACAGCAGGGTGGTCCACAGAATCACACAGTGCAACAACAAGCGCCAGGAGCGCAACAAAGGGTGCAACCACAAAGCATGGGGAATTTTCCAACAAGCACTGCTGCACTGCTGCAACTATTGCAGACAATGAGCACAGGGCAGACCAAGAACCCTGGAATGGGGAGTAACAATGGGAATGGGGGAAATCCACCAGCACATGGTGGGCCAAATTTGTATATTGCCTCACTTGGAACCCTGGTGTGTTCTATCCTATCAGTGACTCCAGACCCTCAAAGGGAACCTAGGGTGGATGTCGTTATAGGGGATAAAGAATATTCCTTCTTAGTTGACACGGGTGCAACACGCTTGTGCATACGTGAAGGCAAGTTTTCCTTGTCCGGCGAGGCCATAGACACTCAGAGTTTTACAGGATCTATCAGTCATGTTCCCTTCACAAATGCACTTGCAGTCTCCATAGGAGAATGTGAAATGAATGTACCTTTATTGTATTCTCGGCAGACCCCAGTAAATATTTTGGGTCGAGATTTAATGACAAAGTTAAACATGACAATCTCGTTCACAGAGAAGTGCATAGTATGTTCCACTCCAGGAATGCACTACTCAAGTGTATACAAAATGATTAGAGCATACTCAGGACACATAGCCATGAGGGCCATACCATTAGAGCCAGAAATGTTCGCATATGGTATGCGTGTGCTTATGGCAGGATTGCCTGGCCTTGCAGACAAAATCATGAGAACCCCTGATGAGTTCTTATTCAGACCCAAAATACCTATGCATGAGGAGAAGGGACAAGTATTTCCCTTGATGATACACACGGCTGCAGTGAAAAGGAGAGTGGCCTTGATTGATGGTTATGTCGACGAGGGCCGACAATGGTGCGAGTAATCGCCATTGAAGAAGGATATCGATTGACTGACATCACTGATGACAATCTGATTGAAGAACAAACATATATAGGAGAGACAATGGTGGAAGTGAGTCTCAACTTTTGGGTAAAGATGATTAAAAGAGAAGTACCTCAGAGAATGATGTTGTCACTAAATCGTCCTGAATATTTTGATGAAGACATAGCCAGGTGCCTGTCTCAGTAAGGTCTACAGGACCCTATGACGTAGGCCTCTTGGAGGGGGTTGGAGAAGTGAAGACTAAACTGAAACCGGAAGCAATTCTACCAAGAGCCCGACAATATCCCATGTCCAGAGAGGCAGATGAGGGGATTTTAAAGACAATTTCTGCTATGATAGAGCAAGGCATTTTAGTGACGTCAGAGTCAGAGTCGTCATGTAATACGTCAGTGTATTCTGTCAAAAAAAGTAAAGAGGGGTCGTGGAGGCTAATTCAGGATCTGAGGCCAATAAACGATATTGTTGAGGCTGAGTTCCCTCTAGTCCCAAACCCATCTACAATTCTATGTAACATAGCCGTTGAGGCAAAATATTTCACGGTGATTGACTTGAAAAATGCATTTTTCTCAATCCTATTGCACCGTGACTCACTAGATCTGATGTCATTCACGTTCAGACAAATGCATCTGAAAAGCACGAGGCTGCAACAGGGATACTGTGAGTCTCCTTCTATTTTCAACCGAGTCCTGCAGATGAACTTGAGAAATATTGCACTAGAAAGTGTTGTCCTGCAATACGTGGATGACATCTTAATTTGCGGCACCACATAAGAGCACTACAGGCACGATTCTGTTCAGCTATTGAATATACTGACTGAAAAGGGATATAAAGTTGACAAAGAAAAGTTACAATATTGTCAACAAGAAGTGCTGTACATAGGCCAGCTGATCTCACATGAGGGAAAGAATGTGACCCCAGAAAGGGCTGAAGCCATATTTAACACGGCTAAGCCACATATGATAAAGCAGATGCAGAGCTATTTAGGCCTAGATCTTCGACTACAGCTCTTAAACCAAGCCTTTACTTCAGGCCCTAAAGAAGGCCCAAGTGACGAAGGAAAACATCGAATGGTCTGAGACCATCGATAAAGGGTTTGCTGAACTCAAAATAGCCATCTGCAAAGCACCAGTTTTAGGGATCCCCAATTATGCAGAGGAATTTTACCTGTTTTCACACACAAATGGCAGCGTTATGACGGCAGTACTCACACAGAGAACCACATTGGGGTACAAGCCGCTGGCGTACTATAGTGGGAACTTGAACCCATTTATGAGGGGTCATTTCCTGTGCAGAGTTTAGCTGTGCAGCGTTCACCATAGAAAAGGCTACAACCATGGGGTGCTCAATGACGTACGTTGAGCACTCGCTATTTGTCATTCTAGACAAACCAAAGGGCTTAGGCTTATGCTTCTGAAGTGATCATATCAAATCCATCAATTAAAATAGTCCGATGTAAGATAGTGAACCCAGCTATGTTCGTAGCAGAGCCAGTCACTGAAAGAGAGCCAATATATGACTGTGCAAATTATTAAGAATTCTATGATGAAATCCCCAGGGTGAAAGAAAATGACTTGGCAGGAGGAGAGATCGTCTTTATTGACGGGTCTTCGAGGATCGACCAAAATGATGGGCAAAGATAAACAGGTGTTGCTGTAATGAAACACGCAACAAATGGAGAGTTTAGAGTGCTTCTTAGTGCATGAATACCATCTCATTAATCAACACAGGGTGCAGAATTATTGGCGTTAATACTCGCCATTGAGCATCACGCAGACCAGGAAGTAACGGTGTACAGTGACTCCGCCTATGTGACGTCAACAGTGCACGCAGGCTTAGCGCGCTGGAAAAGGAGGGGCTACCTCCGAGCAGACGGCACGCCAGTGCAGCATGCAGCCTAATTGGACAGGCTGATCAAGGCACTACAGCTCCCAGTGGGCATAACGGTCATGAAATGTACCACCCACACGAAGGGTACAGATTTTATCTCACGCGGGAATCAAGCAGCAGACACAGAAGCCAAGCGTATGGCATCCAAATGCGAAAACAAACATGGAAGTCGGAAGTTATCCATACCAACGAGCGTATGATGATTACACAAACTGCACCTGAAAGTTACAGTCATTTGGGTCAAACACAAGTAATGGAACTCCAGGGGGAGGCACCACAGAAAGAGAAGAACCTGTGGAAACATTGAGGGTGTTCTTTAAACCCCTCTGACAGCTTGTGGCGACAAGACAGCACTGGTGAACCAATAATGCCTGTAGCCCTATTAAAAATAGCGCTGAAGCAGTTACATTACCCGGCGCACATGAAAAAAGAAATCTAGCAGGAACACTCGCAGAAGACTGGTTCATACTGAATTTAGCATCTCAAGGTGCAGCTATCTCGTCTTAAAGAACTCTCAGAGCAAACCTCGGCTATATTGGCTGGCCGTGGGTCTCCTTAGTACAAACGCATAGTGCTGGAGGCTCTTCTCCGGCTATGTAGGCCAAGTAGTCAGAGTTTTCTCTGCAACAACAGTTCTCCACCAAAGTTGTCATTACCTCACATCGTTGGCAGGTACACCAAGTGGAAACGTCTTCCATGTGACAGGGATCAGGATCCTGTGCTTGATCGTTACGGCTTTCCCTCGATACACCATCTTTTCAGCCATTTTCTCTCTCAACCATTTCCTCTTCGGTATACTCCGGCTCGTACAGGTAGGGCTACATGGATGCTAAGGGTTAAATATTGAAGAATTAGAAACTCAACTGTGGGATAACAATAAACAATTAGTAATTTGGATGAAGTAATGAATTGAGGTTTCATTTTAAAATGCCATGTAAAACAAAATTATGAGAAGAAACAGACTTGTTATAAAAAAAAACCTACAGCAAAGAAAAGAGGAATAGGCCCAAACTTGGAAAGTTCTAACTGGCACATGACAAAAAGAACTGATGTAAATATACAATTGAAATATGGTTTGGTAAACACATTTGTCAATTATGTAATCATTTTTGAAATGTAAAGCGCATACAGAGTAAATTCATTTGAGCTAGTGTAAGTACCTTTTCTCAGTATGTCATACTTGTTAGGTAGCTGAACACAGCAAAAAGAAGTTGGGGGTGCTTGTAATGAAAGCAATGAACTCTAAGGAAAATGATACTCCAATGTTGTCTGATTAGAAAGGGTTTGTTGATATTTATTGAGGAAAGAGGCGTCTTGGCATTTCCATGGAGACAAATGAAACGTGCACTGGCTTTGTGACAATGGGCGTAAGCATCTAAGGATGTCAGCTTGAGGGGCGGGTGATCTGATTTACTGCCGCAGGGGCACTTGAACTTAGGGGGATCGATCAAAGGATAATATTAGGCACAAGATGGAGGTTTCCGACCCCTGTGTTTTGCATGTGTAAATGTGAGAAAACAGAAGGTAAGATGCATTGGAACAAAATTTCCGATTGATCAATATTTGCTCAAAAATACATGCCCTATGCATTGGGCTAATACAATTCCTGAGTGAACTTCCCCTTTAATGAGAATGTATTGGTTTGGACATTCCATCCTTAATTTTAAATGTGTTTGTAGTGTTTTCTTTTAAAGTACGGATCCGCTTTCTTTCAGTGGAAGTCTTAACAGCTGTACATTTACAATTAATGGCTAGTTGTTTTGGCCTTTTAAAATGAGATTACAACATCAGGCCAAACTAGTCTCTGACTTAGCCATTTCTATAACAATTTAAACCATTTGTTGCTGTTTTACATTGAAAGGGCAGCATTTACATCTGCATAGGCTGGCTGCAGAAACGTTCTGAAGCTGCAAGAAGGCAAAGCAACAAATAGGGGCTATGGACTGGATCGCAGGTTAGCAAGGGTAGCGTTCATTCTAACACAAATAGAATGTGCACATTGTGACTGTTGTGCAGTGTGAAATTAACTTCAGTGCATGGCGTAGCCGTTACAAGACGTGGCTCAATATGCAATGTGCCTTTGTCCTTATAGCAGCATCATTGCATTGGCCTACTGCCCATTACTGCGTAATACAGGCAGCCATCTTTAACGAGTGCAGCCATCAGCATTAGGCTGCTACTGCTGATACCCTGATTACATGCATGGCAACATTTAGCAGCTGCTGGAAGGGAGATTCTCTCAGAGAAATTGAGAGAATTGAATTTCACCATTCGATTGCATTAGGTTTAGAATTATTTTAGGAGAGAGGCAGTAAAAAATAGTAACTTTGTTGTTAACAAAATCGGGAGTCTTCTGCCTAAATCAGGAGGGTTGGCATGTATGTGATTAGTAGTATTTGTGAAGCACAGTAGCATATCTTCCATGCCCCAACTTTAGATAACTTTAGATAAACTTTTTTACTCGTCTCAGTGGTTTATAGAGAAAACGTTATTAAGGAGCCAAAAATATCCGTTGAGTAAAGATAGAACCCATGCATTTCGCTCCTCAAGTCTCAATATAATCACCACTAACTCATTAAAAAACTCAAATAGATCATCATTAATAATTGGTTTAAAAATAATACGATAGCAATATTTCATGCCCTTCCATTACCGTTTTTTTTATCTTTGTCTCCTTTAAGATGTCACAGAAAGTTGTCATTAAAGAAGAGTTTGTACAGTGCAGAAATACATAGGACATGTGCAGCTAGAGAGTGTGGATGACATGTTCTACAAAGGTTTAGCAATGTCAATGAACTGGTGTGGTGTTCATTATAAATAAATGGAGACATGTTTAAAATGATGTATTTAAGCTTAAATAGGCATCATTAAATCATCACAGAGGGGCACTATGTTTCATAGGCTGACGCTGAATAGTTGACAATTATTTTCCTTGCAACAAACCGTGAATGCTCCAAACGTTTCTCCATACTAATATTTGTGTCTGCTCTCTTAGCCACAATGTGACTGTGTGTTAAAGACATTTAGCTGTGAATCTCTGTTCCCCCCTCTCTAATCAGCATTCATTGTTGCACTGTGATTGGAATGTTGCCTTGGTAATCCAATGATGAAGAAGAAACATATGCTCTTCCATTATTAGTGTGTGTTGTGAATGAATTACTGCACAATCTGCACTGCAGTGATGTAAGATTTTTAAAGCAACTAGTGCTGAGGAGCACAAAGCATGATCATTGATCCCAAATTCAATGTAACGATAGTGACACAGACCTTTCTATGGTCACACCTGCGAACAGAATCAGAAGCACTCCATTAATTATCTATGACTTCTATCAACAGGGCATGTAGTTAAATCATAGTTTCGCCAGCCATTGACAACCCAGGGCCTAAGTCACAGTCCTGAGTGAAGGGCCTTAACACACGTGTGCCACTAGTAGCCAGTGACACTTGCTGCCGAGGGAGTTAGGAGTACATCTGATCCTCTTCTTTGATTTGTTAGATCGTTTTTTGGGATAGCCTGTTTTAGATAACCTATCGTCCAGGGCTTCAGCATGTGTTTTAAATTCCTGCAGATCTGAGCAGTTTCGTTTAATCCTAAAGTACTGTCCGTATGCTAAATTGTCCTTAAGATTTCTAGGGTGAAAGCTAGTGTAGTGTAAACTGTATTTCATTCACTCGGTTTTCTGAAAGGGGATTATGAAAGTGTCCCATCGGTGATTCTTAAATTTAGATCTAACAGATGAACACTCATGCCACTTCCTTCAAGAGTGAACTTAATATTAGGGTTACATTCATTAAGCCAGATGTGGAATTCAGTTATTTCTCAGCACAACTGTATTTTTGTAAATGATGTTGTGCACACACAAAATTAAGAAACCCTGCAACTTCGTATAGTTTGGAGGTCAGGACCTTTGAAAAATTACGTCAGCAGAAAAATAAAGTTTGCAGACCCTTTTTCCAGCGTCCTGCTCGGTAATGAGCCTTAGATGGTAGAATAATGGGCACTGGCATCCATTCTTACCTGGAGAAAGGTGCACACATGCAACAATGTGCTGGAAGCCAAAGGATTGTCTCAACAGGAAGTTTTCAAATATTTCTTGGACAGGTGGTGCCTAGTTATTTTTTTTATTATTATTATTTATTTATATTTTTAAAGCACTCACACAGCCTGCCGGCATCGACGCGCTGTTACAGAAATTGTTTGTTTGTTTTATTTTTAGTTGTAAATTGTTTTTTGTGTGTTTTAGTTGCGTATTTATAATGCGCTTAAACACCCAGAGGTTTCTAAGCACGGACTCGGGGATTGAACCTGTGTTGCTTTGTGTCGTCTTGCTTCCACCAAGGCGCGCAATTTTTCTGCTGAGCTATCCTCCTGGGACGAGTTTATGTCTTAATGATTATTGTGACAGCGCCAGTTACTAAGCCCAGTCATGGGTGGGAGGGGACTCGACGCCCAACACCTCTGAGGATGCCAGAGTGCCAGAGGGTGAACATCCTCCCAGCCCCTCCTTACCTGGCAGTGCCGTTCCCGGCTGGGGAACGGAAGCTGCAGAGTACCTGGTCCCGTATGCGGCAAACAGCAGCGGCTGGTATGAGAAGACGGAAGCCCTAGAGGACACGGCCATAGGAGCGAAAGAGGAGATCAGGACTGAGGTGGTGTCGGAACCGCCATGTAAGGAAGAGACGCCATGGGCTGAATACGTCCTCATTTGCAGATACTCCAGAACCCAGTGAGACGGCACTTAGAGTAGGAGTGGTGCCAAGCAGAGCTGGCAGGGATGCTGTGGTGGTAGGGATGCTCCATGTGCAGTCTGTGGATGCGGCATGAGGACTGCATGACCTGCAGCTGTTGCTCTACCCGGGCCACCTGTGGGGTCATGGACTTGGTCATCTGATCATCCCCTCAGAAATCTTGTCCAACACATTCCCATGTCAGAGGGAAGCACGCAACATCTGCTGCTCCCACTCTGTCTCCCGAGCCTGCACACGTCCCCACAGTTGCAGGCCCATGATGGCCAGATGCAAGGTTCCATGCCCGTTGCAGTGGTGCCCCTGGGAGGGTGGTCTTGCAGGGTAACCACAGCAGACAGGTGGACAACCACTGACTGCCCTTGAGAAGCCAGCTGCCTTGCCATAGACTCACAGGCCTGACCTGATCCGCCCATTGGGCCACTCACCTTTGCCCTCTTTGAGGTATGCGCATCAGGTTCAGCATCAAAGCCAGCTCAGTCAGAAGAGTCCCCAGCATGACTTAGGATGGTCTGGAGCACCGGTGGGATCTCACGGCCTACCACACCATGTCTCCCATTTGTGGTCTGACGCACCATCAATTCTTCCTCTTCCTACTTCTCTTCCTCCTCTGCATTTGGTGCCTCATCAGCTGCGCATGGACAGAGAAGGACATATTGATCCATGTTCAAAGAGACAACAATGCACATATGCTTCAAGGAGTACTCTAACAAGATATGGCAGGACACGCACCCATCAGACATTGTGCATTCACACACTTGGTCCAGTAATCAACAGATGCATGGCATTTGCTGACAAGTGATCGCCTCCCCACCCATCATGTTCATGCCAGCACTGGGCACATTGACATTCAACAGTGGTATAAACGCACAATGAGGGGCCATTCGACTGTCAAGTTGCCACACATACCAGGGGAGAAGTAATGCACATGTGACATGTGAATGTTCAATGACATCACATGGGAACAACCATAATTCCGTACCCACAGACAACACCACAGTCAACACATGACACACCAATCCGGTCTGGGACAGGGGACTGGAGACAATGAGGACCTGCGGGAAGGCGTAGAAAGGCCAGAAGCCCATGGGTAGGTACACCTAAAACTGTGCCTTCATTCAAGGTCCGTGAAGTGCAGAGAGACAGATAGTGGATTGTGTGATGTAAACAAGGTACACCTATCCACATGAGGTTGAGGGGAGTGGCCCCATGGAGTGGGCCCAGAGTATGGGTGGGTAAGAGGGAGCCTGCGTCACAATGAGTAGGCTTACTGTGTCACTGGAACTGAGTCAATGTGGTATGAGGACTCTTATGCAACTACACAAACACAACAAGGTGCGTTGACAGACAGCTCAGATATGCATCATGACAAGGAAACCCATAGAAGCAGGTGACTAATGGAACATGCAAATCTTCATGACATGGCGTGAAAGACTGCATGCACGTGTTTAGCAGTGCAGAATGAAACGCAACAAGAATGTAGCACAGAACAGTACTTGTAGGTGTCACATGTGCACATGAGCCTGTGGGGGATGTGTCCTGTCACACAGACACATGCCACAAATGGCAGCCACACGGGCTACTTGCAGTATGATGGCCATTTGACATGAGTCTGTATGTCACAGGATATGCTTTACCCAGGGCTGTCATACAAATGCAGCCAGATGTGCCAATACACAAATGATGTGGGTGATGCATGACTGGCAAAACACAGGAGGTGCAATGACAGACACTCACCTGAGGTGTCCTCATGATTCTCCAGACCTCCCTCACCTTGCACTTGCTCAAGGAGGATAAATTGGCTTGTGGCCTCATCATGCAGTGTCAGCTGCTCATCCTCTGCTTGACCTCCTCCAGTTGCCATTGCAGAGACCAGGTTACCACTCAGCTTGTGCTTGGTGCGACGGGTGAGATAATTCTAGCGCTTCGCAACATCGCTCGTAGTGCCCATCTTCACCCATAAGGTGTTTATCTGGTCCGTGACACGCTGCCAATACACCATACATTGTGTGGATGTATGTGTGCTCCAGCATACAGGCACATGCCACGATGGTGATTGGTCACGTAGTCAATGAGGATCTGGAGCTCCTCATTAGTGAAGTTCTTCTTCCTCTGTGGGCCAGTATCCTGTGCTGTGTGTTGGGGTTGAGCCTCTTCCTGCTGTGTAGGGCATCCCTTCCTGCCACGAGTGGCACGGGATGATGTAGCTGCCTCTGTCTGGTTGGAACCATGTTGGCATGCAGGTGACGGGCCACCTGTGGACTGGGGCCTGCCATGTCATACTGGGACTGGGGCAGATGTCTCCACACCACATCCCTGTGACCCTGGGGCTGGGGCAGATGTCTCCACACAACATACGTGACCCCCTACAGCTGGGGCAGGTGTCTCCACACCATGTTCGGAGACCCTGGAGCTGTGGCAGATGTCTCCACACCACGTCCCTTACCCCTGGTGCTGGGGCAGATATTGCATGACCACGTCCACCCCTTTTCCCTCTTCGGACCTTTCCACTCTTGTCACAGGTGTAAGGGATGAATGAAAGGTACACTAGGTTATAGTCCTGGGCAAAATGAATGAGGGAACAGTCTACGTGATGTGCGACGTAGATGTGTGGTCCAGCAAGGCTCAGCTCTACCCCAAATGGGAAAAATATGCGGTACGCGATAAGCAATGGCACCCAAAAACACAGAAAGTGCATACGCGAAACCCGAAAAGCTTCCAAAAATGAATAAAGAGGTACGTGATACGCAGAGCCACCCAATAGCACAAAAAGTGCATACGCGACACCTGGAAAGCTCCCTAAAATTAAACAAAAGGTACGTGATACGCAGTGGCAACCACAAACAGAAAAAATGTGTACGCAATAGACTGCAGGCCACAAAAAGGGCATAGAAAATATTCACGTATGCGCAGAGGCATAACCCCCCACCCCCAAAACAGTTTGCTACCTGAAGGGAACGGATTGCATCGGCCCCCAAAATACGTGGAACCGACAATATGCTGTCTTCATTCCTTTGTCCACACAGCCAGTGATGCGTTTACTCATCCTTATGTGTCCCCATCAATGACGTGAGCCGCGTAGGCACCCTGCGTGCAGCACATGTCACGTAATTTACACACTGAGGGTCTTTACTCGGTTTTCGGCTGCCTTCCTAGGATGACCTGGAAGAGTCACTCTCCTGTCTCCGTGACATTTTGCCTGCCTCATCCTGCCCTGTGATGCCTCCCACGTAGCCATCTGCTGCTGCAAGTCCAGTGCATGTGCCTGCAGCCCACCTGCACTGCGTTGTGAGTGCCTGTTGACCTGCCATTGCCTGTGACCAACTCAACTGCTGTTCCAGACTCCCACCTCAGCATACCACAGCCACTGCTCCATGGCCCGTCTCCAGGACCAGCTTACCCACCCATACCTACCTCAGGGGTTTCCATGTCCACATCATCTTCCTCAGACCAGAGTGGCAACCCCATGCCAGTGAAGCAGAGGACTGGCAACTTCAGCTACAATGAAGTTGACATCCTGGTGGGAATGGTCCTGGAGAACTATGATGCCCTCTTCGACCCAGCGAAGCAAGGAAGGACGTCGCCAGATCTGGGAGGACATAATAGCTGCCATCAACGTGGAGGGGTGGCAGTCCTCTACTTCAAGTCCACCCAGAAACGTTGGAAGAACTACAAATCCAGGACCCACATCAAGGCCCTGCATGCCATTAAGCACAGTGCAATCATGGAAGTGCACCATGCGCAGAGGTGCAAGCTCTCTACCAACAACATGCGGGTCCTGGCCAGGTTCTAAACAGCGCTGCATGCCCAGGTATGCGAGTGGCAAGAACATTTGGAGTCTTCTGGTGAGTAGGCATGTGGTGCAATGGCCGATGAGACATGTGTGTTGTGCAAGTGCATGCATGTTTGTGTTGTAACACTTGTGTTAGCTGCATTTGTTTATCAGCGTCAACATCAGCATGCAGTCCCTGGACAATGCACCCCATGTGTGAGGTGTGACGTCTGTGGATTTGACATGCGCTGATATTTGCAGTGTGTGTTGTACAGTTGAACCATCCGTGCACATGCCATGTCACTAGTAGGTGCTTGGATGCCAAGTGTGACAAATGAGTATGTGCTGGCCCTCTCATGTGCATGTATGATGTCCATGTTGTTGTGGCAACATAGGCACTGTGTGACTGTGCATCCCCCATGTATGGAGGTGGCATGTACATTTCGATGTTTGGCGTTGTTAAATTGCAGCATTGTTTTTGCCGGCAATCTGATGTGATTGGTCATACTGCTGCTTGTGTAGGGCATCCCTTCCTGCCACGAGTGGCACGGGACGATGTAGCTGCCTCTGTCTGGTTGGAACCATGTTGGCATGCAGGTGACGGGCCACCTGTGGACTGGGGCCTGCCATGTCATACTGGGACTGGGGCAGATGTCTCCACACCACATCCCTGTGACCCTGGGGCTGGGGCAGATGTCTCCACACCACATACGCGACCCCCTACAGCTGGGGCAGGTGTCTCCACACCATGTTCGGAGACCCTGGAGCTGTGACAGCTGTCTCCACACCACGTCCCTTACCCCTGGTGCTGGGGCAGATATTTCATGACCACGTCTACCCCTTTTCCCTCTTCGGACCTTTCCACTCTTGTCACAGGTGTAAGGGATGAATGAAAGGTACACTAGGTTATAGTCCTGGGCAAAATGAATGAGGGAACAGTCTACGTGATGTGCGACGTAGATGTGTGGTCCAGCAAGGCTCAGCTCTACCCCAAATGGGAAAAATATGCGGTACGCGATAAGCAGTGGCACCCAAAAACACAGAAAGTGCATACGCGAAACCCGAAAAGCTTCCAAAAATGAATAAAGAGGTACGTGATACGCAGAGCCACCCAATAGCACAAAAAGTGCATACGCGACAACTGGAAAGCTCCCTAAAATTAAACAAAAGGTACGTGATACGCAGTGGCAACCACAAACAGAAAAAATGTGTACGCAATAGAATGCAGGCCACAAAAAGGGCATAGAAAATATTCACGTATGTGCAGAGGCATAACCCCTCACCCCCAAAACAGTTTGCTACCTGAAGGGAACGGATTGCATCGGCCCCCAAAATACGTGGAACCGACAATATGCTGTATTCATTCCTTTGTCCACACAGCCAGTGATGCGTTTACTCATCCTTATGTGTCCCCATCAATGACGTGAGCCGCGTAGGCACCCTGCGTGCAGCACATGTCACGTAATTTACACACTGAGGGTCTTTACTCGGTTTTTTGGCTGCCTTCCTAGGATGACCTGGAAGAGTCACTCTCCTGTCTCCGTGACATTTTGCCTGCCTCATCCTGCCCTGTGCTGCCTCCCACGTAGCCATCTGCTGCTGCAAGTCCAGTGCATGTGCCTGCAGCCCACCTGCACTGCGTTGTGAGTGCCTGTTGACCTGCCATTGCCTGTGACCAACTCAACTGCTGTTCCAGACTCCCACCTCAGCATACCACAGCCACTGCTCCATGGCCCGTCTCCAGGACCAGCTTACCCACCCATACCTACCTAAGGGGTTTCCATGTCCACATCATCTTCCTCAGACCAGAGTGGCAACCCCATGCCAGTGAAGCAGAGGACTGGCAACTTCAGCTACAATGAAGTTGACATCCTGGTGGGAATGGTCCTGGAGAACTATGATGCCCTCTTCGACCCAGCGAAGCAACGCAGCAAGGAAGGACGTCTCCAGATCTGGGAGGACATAACAGCTGCCATCAACGTGGAGGGGTGGCAGTCCTCTACTTCAAGTCCACCCAGAAACGTTGGAAGAACTACAAATCCAGGACCCACATCAAGGCCCTGCATGCCATTAAGCACAGTGCAATCATGGAGGTGCACCATGCGCAGAGGTGCAAGCTCTCTACTAACAACATGCGGGTCCTGGCCAGGTTCTAAACAGCGCTGCATGCCCAGGTATGCGAGTGGCAAGAACATTTGGAGTCTTCTGGTGAGTAGGCATGTGGTGCAATGGCCGATGAGACGTGTGTTGTGCAAGTGCATGCATGTTTGTGTTGTAACACTTGTGTTAGCTGCATTTGTTTATCAGCGTCAACATCAGCATGCAGTCCCTGGACAATGCACCCCATGTGTGAGGTGTGACGTCTGTGGATTTGACATGCGCTGCTATTTGCAGTGTGTGTTGTACAGTTGAACTATCCGTGCACATGCCATGTCACTAGTAGGTGCTTGGATGCCAAGTGTGACAAATGAGTATGTGCTGGCCCTCTCATGTGTATGTATGATGTCCATGTTGTCGTGGCAACATAGGCACTGTGTGACTGTGCATCCCCATGTATGGAGGTGGCATGTACATTTCGATGTTTGGCGTTGTTAAATTGCAGCATTGTTTTTGCCGGCAATCTGATGTGATTGGTCATACTGCTGCTTGTGCACTCGGTTAATGCGTATGAATGCCATGTGTATGTGCCTGGGGATAGGGCATGCCAATGAGTGGCTTTGCTATTGAGGCATGCATGTTTTGCATGCGCACCAGATGGGATGTGACGAGAGCATGTTGTTTGTTGTGATTGTGTAGAGAAGTGCCCATGCAGGTGTTTGAATGGCTATGCTGGGTGTGGTGCAATCATGGTTTGCTACTGGTGGTCAGGATTCCACTGTGTGTCTCACCCACAATGTGTGGTTGGCACAGCAGTGCTTTCATGCACTGAGTGTGTGTGCATCCTACCAGTTACCTCCCTGCCCCCCCAAGTGCCCCTGTGGCAAGTCTCCCATGGATGTGTATCAGGTTGCAGCTGTGTAATGTTCACTTTCCCGTTGGTACATATCATTCATCTTGGTTTGTCTCTGTGCAATGCCCACATTTTGCGGCCTTTAAATGTGTATGTGTCATGACTGTGGTTTGCATCATGTCAGGGTTGTTGTGTTTGTTTGGATGTCGATTCCATGTCCTTGTGTGGGGTTAGGGATGTTGTTGGTTGTGCCTTTGACAAATCATGTTCCTGTGGATTTTGTTGCTGCCACACCAGCTTCAATGCAGTACACGGATGTCGCTGTTCTGTGTCTCCTTTACCACAATTTTTGCAGCTGATGAAGATGGCAGAAGCAGTACTGTGGAGCATTGATGCAGGGAACATTCCACCAGACAAAGGCGCAGGCCTCAGCCACTACCCTGTGTGACCTCGTCTTCGGGGAGCGAAGCGGCTGAGGTAGCACTTGTAACACCTGCCGTGGCTTCTGGGGATAAGTCCATGGAGGAGAAGATGGTAGGGGACTCCTCAGCAGAGATGGGACAGAGTGATGCCACACAAGGGCCATTCATGATGGAAGACACCCTGTAGGCATCCAGGTTGACCAAGGGGGAGGCGGAGGAGGTGGTCATGGCAGCACAACCCATGGGGTCAGTTGGGGATGTTGAGGATCGAGTGCATGCTGCAACCCTACCCCAGGGGCATGAGGCTGTGCAGGCCACCGTGGAGGTGCCTGTGCAAAATCCTGTCCCTAGGCCATTCGATGCACCACTGCATGCCTTCTGGGATGCCTACACCCAGACCAGCATCACATTACCAGCTGATATGATGGGCCTGATGAGGCAGACTAGAGGCATGTGTGATGTTGGACAGGCTAGTCATGGCCTGATTGTCCATCATCACAATGAGCTGCACCGCGTTGTTGGCTTGCTAGCAGCAGGTCTGTTCCGTGGTGGACACTCTGGGCTGTTCACTGCTGGAACCTCCTTCTCGGCTTCCTCCTTTGTACGCCAGTCATACTCCACGGTGCAATACCGGGCCACATACCAGCACGGCCCCCTGTGCACCATTCCCACCCCCAACACCCCTTCTGGTGGAGCTTGTATCCTCGCCCAAGGTGGGAGTCACTGGTACAGCAACTGAGGTGGTCATTGTGCCTACCCATGCATTGACAGGGTCACAGACAATGGAGGGACAACAGGCAACGCAGAGCATTGCAGGTGACGTATGCCCCCAATGAAGATCATCAGGTCAGAGGGCGCACCAACGCAGGATACACAGGGTTCAGCGACAGAAGGTGGCAACTCGGAGGAGGCAGAGTGTTTCAGAGCAGTCCACCACAAGGAGGCAGGTGGTTTCTTTGAGGCAGAAGGACCATGTGGCAGGGCTCAACACTGTATCTTCCGTGCTTACGAGAGGCAGCTGCTGGCAGAGAGGCAGCGGGCACGAGAGGCACTGATGATGGGTGCCAGGGCAGAGGTTGCGCTGTGTCGAACGAGGAGGCGAGCTTCAATCCTGAAGGCCACTTTCAGAGTGGTGCGGAATGCCGAACTGCATATGCTTTCCAACCTGCAAGCCCACCAGGAATCAACAGAGGTCAAGCTGATGGACGTGGACATGGCATGTGACAAGCCCTGGTCGACAGGTTGGGTAACATTGGGGATGAGGATTAGCTCGCTACCTTTGTATATAGTTATTTAGGTATAGGATTAATTTATTATTTTTATTTTGCCCAAGACTTTGCTGACTTTCCACCCCTGTTTTTCATTTATATGGTTATATGGGTATAGGTTTCTTTTCATTTTTCATAATTTCCTACAGACTTCTTGTATATAGTTATTTTTAATACAGGTTTTATATGGTTCCATTCTACACTTCATGCAGTTCATTTGTGTGTCTGCAACATGCAATGATGACATTTCACACAGTGCATCTCACCATGGCAGGTCATGTCAGGGCCGGTCTTTCACCAGATTGCACCCCAGGCGGGAAGCGTCTTTGCCACCCCCCACCACCCCGACTGGCTCAAGTCACTCCCAAACTACACCTCTGTCATGCAATAAAACCCCTCCTCAATATGAATAAATAATTGCTATATAAATGTAGCTTGTTTCATAACATTGTAATGCAAGTACTTTACAGAAGAATTCTAATGTGAAAACACAGCTGTTGCTGTCAAGTAAATGGTTTTTCTCTCACCTGCTCCTAGGGAAGGCCTTGCCTGAATGCAATTTCAAACTGTCCGTACTGGCACACTGCGGTGTGAACAACCTGCAGGGGTCTATGGGCCCACTGGGACTGTGTTGCAGCCAGGTGTTCTGTTTGTACCACCTCACATGTATTTCACAAGGGGCAATGCTAGACTAACCATATGAATCATTTTCTGATAGAAGGTTAACATTCCAAGATGGATAGTCTGGTACACTCGTATTGTACTCTTTCAAAATACCTCTCTGCGAGTGGGAGATGGGACAAATAGCACCAATGAGGATTCCTGCATGCTTTGCATTAAATCACAGAGCATTTCAGGACTATAACAGTGATCAGAGATCTCGACATTTGATCAAAAAAAGTCTGTGATAAAAGGATTGTATGTGTGAATCTCCAAATGCATAACCGATGCATGGTTCGGTGCTCACATCACGGTTCACAATACTCACCCTAACATTACATACATGCTCATTTGGACATCTTAAATTGTTTGATGTGGCTTTTAAATGGCTGCAACATCAGCCACTCAAATGGGGTACAAGGGCTCTTTTGCTTCTTGTTTCTGAAGAATTTTAGATGAGGAAGGCCTGGGTCTCTCTGTGGGCATTCCCAACACAATACAGAAACATCCTTATGGAAATATATCTACAGACAGGACAAAATATCGCACAAGCGAGACCCAATAAACAATGCACAGAAAAGCTACACAGAAAGGATGGTACCTCTTACAAACTTTAGCCTGACCAGTAATAAACTGATGAAGCGTTTTATACAAAACCGGCTTCTTGTGCATGGTAAAGGGTCCATAGTTCCTCAGCCACTACCTCCTCACTATTACACAGGCCTCAGGGGTTATTTCAGAAAAAAAGAGCAGGCCCATGCTCTAACAGAGCTGGCATTAGAATCTCTTGTTAATGCTGGCCTGCAGCTTGTTAAAATCAATCATGGTGTGGCAGTGTAGAAAGGCGTTTGGCCTAGTGGATGTACAATTTGAGGCAACTTCTTTGATTGCTTTATGTGTTTAAGTGTGGGCACAGTAGGGCATTCTTGTCAGAGCCACATACATAAAACATACCGGTGTGCTATTGTATGGACATTGGATACATCAGAAAACAACAGGTATACGTGCTGTTACATAAGGGAGCACCACATAGATGCCATTAACCAAAAGGTTGGCGGCTTGGGCAGCACACAAATAATCGCTGCACACATATCACTGCATTGATTTACCATGGACTACTGTCTGCATGGTGAACTCTGCGTTCCTAATCAAGGTGCCAAGTGGTATTGAGGTGCCATCTGGTGTGCAAGCTAGGCTGTCATTGGCTTGTTTAGAAAACTAAAAGACCTTTGCTGCTAAGCTGATGCATTTAGTCCATGTCTCAAAACAGCCACTAGAATACTTAGCAAAAAAATGACACGTTAGTGGTTGCAATAATGTAGAACATGCATCCTATCATTTAACCATAGCACATGCACTCCATCTAAAAGGCTGATTGTGGCAGATCATCATGTCATATACATTGTGCCTGGAAGTGTAATTCACAGAGGTGAAATGCCCCGAGATTTCCAGGTGTTCCTTATTCCATAGATTCTTCAGCACTTAACATCAAAACCAAACAAACTGGAAACCATTTTTGCATTTTTCTGGGAGAACCTTTACATGTTTCATGTAAGGGCGCCATCAGTGGTCTAGTTAAACATTCTCTCCTGGGAAAGGCAAAGATGATCATGGAGTAGCCATAAATCCTGAACTAGGGCTAGTCTTGTTGTCCCACCGAATAATAAAATCCACTGCGGTATTCCGGATGGATCTATGAGATTTTCCTGACATTTTTTTGCCGAAATACACTTTTTGCCAATTTACTTGTTTGCTGAATTTTTACTTTTATTGTAACCACAAAATGCAGTTATTGACCACATATGGTCGGCCACTGTGAATGTAATTTAAGTCCATGGGAGCAAAATGGAGTCAGAGCCTAAAGTGCTTAGCCATTTCTTAGCACCTGGAAGCTGTTGCCCATTGTTTATATATTGTGGACAGACAGCCCTGGAAAATGTGTGGGACAGGTCACCTTTGACCTTTTGCTGAGCTCACTGGGGAAGTGCCTGTGCAATCTGCCCAGTTTGGCAGCTCTGGTTGCAGAGTGACTATATAGTCGTTTGTTTTGGTATCATGGGGCAACACAGGCTCAAGCCTTCCCAGGCATGCCGCATATGTAACTAAACATGATATACCAAAAAACATTTTGGTGTGTCACATAAAGAGACATGAAAATAAAGAAAATAGTTTGCAACTTTTCTGTGTGCCACGTTCATTCTCTTTTGCATAGGTTTGATCAGCTGACACGTGTGGCCTGGTAACACTGACATTTTAAGCACAACTGCACATACTGTATTGAAACAATGGCTTGTTAAATGAACCATCGCTTATAAATTGCCCCACTGGGCTAAAAGCACAAAGCATGAGGGGCACAGGGTGAGTGACTCCAGAGCATAGTGACATGCTGCGAGCATAGTCAAACATTCAATCCCTACCTTTTTGGTTATACAACAGCATTCACCAACTCTTGACATGCCCGCTTTCAGGAAATATTTTTAAGCCGGCCCCCTGTCAAATTTAAATGTATGCCAGAGCAACAAACTCAGAATTTCTAGGATTGCCCAAGCACGTTCTAGAAGCCATCATCCAGCCAAAAATAACACGGTATACCAATTTCCAAATCTGCCTTGAAAGCCCAATACAATCATCAGAGCACGTTGACAGACATTCTTTCAAAATGTTATAACTATTGTCCACCTAACAGGACTGACATGCACCCATGTTGACACAAAACAAAACAATGGTTTCCCTGCTGCATCACTCCTATGTTTGAGGCTCCTATTCCCCGCCCTCTTATCTTCCCCTTGCTAATTGTTTCTTTTGCAGGATATCCCTGGAGAGGGCAAAATACACCACTCTGCGGGCAGTCCAAGGTGCTTTAAGACGTCTATGGTGGATATGTGGCACTGTGTACAGGATATTAAGTTAAGAGTGTAAAGCAAGTTATTGTTATTGTTATTTTGCATTTATATAGCGCCTTATATACCATTGGTATGGTCTGAAGGTGCTGGTAGGTTGAACGCCCTTGGGAACCGAAGTTCGAGTCAGTAGAGAGAGAGCAGAGAGAGTCCAATGGTGCGTGTGCGCACCAGGTATGTGTGCAGCTGGTGCAGAGTTCGTGTGGTAGCTGCTTCTTAGCGGTAGGTGTGGTGGTGGAGAGATCAGGAGTATGAGTTCGCTCTGACGGGATTTATCCCGACCGAGAGTGGTTGCGTTAGGCCTGAGGAGAAACGCCTAGCTGGGGGTGTGGAGCCAGCAGTGTTTACTTAGAGTGATGGGGGGAGAGAGGGAGATGTTGGTATGAGAACAGTTATACCGAATGGTGTCATAGTATCCCTGTGTTCTATTTGAGTGGTGGTGTAAATAAGAGAGTAAGCGTGGGGTGTGGTATGATATATGCTCGTTCAAATGTTCCATGCATTGACATACTTACTCTCAAGTGCGTCTTGCGTGAACTGGTCTATCTCTCATTCTCCAGTGTGCCGCTGTGCGTGCTCTCATGGATTCCACATGCGTGCGCTATGCATTCTTGTCCTCCCCGCGTGTGCACTCCAGTCTACCACGCGCATGTACTCCCATCTGCCTACGCACTCATCCGCACTGTATACTCGTCCGATCTGTATACTCCTCAGTTCTGTACGCTCCTCCGCTCTGTACCTTCATCTGGTCTACACACTCATCTGGTATACATATTCATCCTATCCACACACTCATCCGCCCAACATACTCGTCTGCTCTATGTGTTGTTCATTCGTTCAACATGCTCATCCGTTCAATGTACTCATCCGCTCTACCTACCCATCTGTTCCAAACACTTGTTCACATACGCTCATCAGCTCCATATACGCTCATCTGCTCCATATACACTCATCCGTTCCATACCCTTGTCCGCTCGCTACACTCAGGCGTTCCCCCCACACTCAGCCACTCCCCCACTCGTCCGCACTCCACACTCAAAACGCACTCCACACTCAAAATGCACTCCACACTCGTCCGCACTCCACACTCGTCCACACTCCACACTCGTCCACACTCCACACTCACCCGCACTCCACACTCGCCCGCACTCCACACTCGCCTGCACTCCACACTCGTACGCACTCCACACTCGCACGCACTCCACACTCGCACGCACTCCACACTGGTACGCACTCCACACTGGTACGCACTCCACACTCGTATGCACTGCGTACTCGTCTGCTCTCCATACTCATCCGCTCTCCACGCTCATCCTTTCTACATGTTCGTTCGCTCTTACACGTTCGTCTGGTCAAGACGTTCATATGGTTGATACGTTCGTGCGTTCAGTGTAGTCATCAGTTCTACGCCCTTCTGTGTTGTAATTTCTTCTCTGTGTTTACGTATTCATCAACTCTGCACGTACTCAACAACTCTACACGCTGGTCTGCTCTACACACACCAACCACTCTACACACTTATTGGCTTTAGTAAGTTCATCTATTCCATCCGATCTCCATACTCATTTGGTCTTTCAAGTCGTTTGTTCTTCCATCCATGCGCTCTTACACTTAGTGCATTCATCTGTTCTATCCACTTCATCCATTCTAACTATTTCATCTTCCTACTACGTCCCTTCTCATTTATTGTATCCATTTCATCAGTTTAGATCGCCTATTTTCACAGTGATTTATTCCTATTATCCACTTCATTGTTTTCACCTACATTACTCGTTTAGATCTGTTTGTCTTTCTTAGTTTACATTCGAGTTTATTAGCTGTCAATTTCTCGCTTCAGGTAGTTTGTTAGGTCGGTGGTTATTGTGATGATGCTAGTTTGGAAAACGGTTGGTTTTAGGGGAAGAGCCAGGTTTTCAGAAGTTTGCGGAAGGAGGTTAAATCCTCAGTAAGGCGGATGTGGGGTGGGAAAGAGTTCCATAGGGTTGGGGCTAAGGCTGTGAATGAAGATCCGCCTAACCTGACTGAGTTTGTCTTAGGAATTACTAGGAGGCCGGCTGAGCTTGATCTTAGGGTGCGAGTGGGATGATAAGGTATTAGTTTGTCTTGAAGATATTGAGGTCCAGTTTTATGCAGTCCTCGATGGGAGAGGCATAGGGTTTTGAAAGCCACGCTACGGGCTACTGGAAGCCAGTGCAGTGTCTTAAGAGCTGGGGATACGTGGTCTTTTGGACCGAGCGCAAGTAGCATTTTGGCCGCCGCGTTTTGTGCCCTTTGGAGTTTATTTAGTTGGTAGGCATGTATTCCGAGGTATAGGGGGTTTGAGTAGTCCAGTCTTGATATAACGATTGATTGGACCGCGGAGAGTCTGATGGGAAAAGAGAGATATGGAAAGATGCACCTAAGGTTTTTGAGGTGGTAGTGGCAGGACTTTGAGACATTGTTGACTTGGCGCGAGAGTGTTAGGTCAGAGTCCAGGGTGCAACCAAGATTTTTCACTGTGTTGGAGGTTGTCGGTGAGTTGCCCATGGCGGGTGGCCAGGGTAGTGGGTGCGGGAGAAGATCGGAGTTGCCACAAACCATGATTTCTGTTTTGGGGGGGTTTAACAAGAGGTGGCTTTGGGTCATCCAGCGTTCTATGTTGAGGAGGCAGGATGCTAGGTCAGGTCGGGAGTTAGGTTTCGCGTTCAAGAATTTTAGAATTAGTTGAGTGTCGTCGGCGTAGTTGTAACACAGGATGTTGTGTGAGCGGATTATTGGTGGGAGGGTGATCAGGTAGAGATTGAACAGGAGGGCGGATAGACATGCTCCTTGTGGGACTCCTGTGTCGACTGGTCGGGCTTGGGAGGTAAAGTTGGAGAGTGTCGTTATTTGGTGCCTGTCTTTGAGGAATGAAGCTATCCATTTAAGGGCGGTTCCACGTATTCCTAGGGAGTGGAGGCGGTCAAGGAGGATTGAGTGATTGATCGTGTCAAAGGCGGCCGATAGGTCAAGTAGGATTAGTGCGGCGCATCCCGTGGAGTCAGCTGTCATTTTAAGGTCATCCCAGATCGAGGTTAGGGTGGTTTCAGTGCCGTGAAGAGTTCTGAACCCTGATTGGGTGGGGTCTAGGAGATTGTTGGCTTCAACAAAGGCATTTAGTTGGGAGTAGGCGGTTCGGTCAATGAGTTTGGCAAGGAACCTGGTGTTTGAGATGGGGTGGTAGTTTTTGGGCTCGAGAGGGTCGAGCAAAGGTTTTTTAATTAGAGGTTTGACGTGCACCATTTTGAATATGTCTGGAAAGATGCCGGAAGAAAGGAAGGTTTTTATGATAGATCTTGCGTGTTCTCCTGCTCAGGTGGAAGCAAACATTTCTTTAAGGGTTGTGGCTGGGCAAGGGTCCAATGGTAATCCAGATGGTTTGCGGGCAGATAGAAGTTTGAGAAATTGTTCCGGTGATATTGGGCTAAAGGATTCAAGTGTCGGTTGCGTAGAGGTCACCGCTGATTGGCTGGCCGGTACGGGTGGTGGATTGCCTGGTGGCTGTAAGAGAGCCAGTTTGGTGGTTAGAGTTTTTGTCCTTTCGATAGCTGTGGAGTGAAAGTGGAGGGAGAGTGAGTCACAAAGCGATTGTGACGGGGTCGGGGTGGTTGTGTTACAGGCCGGATTGGTGAATTCGGAGATAATTTTGTGAAGTTCTTTGCTTGGGTTTTTGCAGTTTAGGATTCGGGAGTTGTAGTGGGCTTTTTTTGCTTTCCGGATTTCGGCCTTGTACCGATACAGGTGACAGGCGAAGGTGGTCCTGCTCTCGTGGGTTTTCTCTTTCTGCCATTTGCGTTCTAGGTGTTTGTATTTTCGTTTAGTGGTCTTCAACTCGGGAGTAAACCATCTGGGGAAAAGGCCACGGCGGGTTGATGGTTTGCTCGAGGGGGTGAGCCGCATCAGAGATGCGTTGAGCCATGAATCAAAGGCCTCCGGGGTTAGTTGGTTGTTGGGACGGCAGGTTGGTGGAGGAGACTGGAGGAGTGACTCGGCTAGTCATTGAAAAATCGCGGTTCTCCTGACATAGGAGAAGCCTGTCAACCCTACATAAAAGGCCCCCAACATCCACACATAAATAGAGCCTTGCAAGACACACTAATTCCTACACATCGTACCAGCCATGTAAAAGTGATCAAAAACCCAAACACACACTACAGATGCATGGGTCTGGTGGCCATTTACAAAAGGTGTTGGGGCAGTCCTGTCATCACACCCACCTTGGTACTTCTTACTCGCCTCTGGCATCTGCGGCAAGACCCTAAATCTCGGCCTGAGCTCATGTTTTCCATGAACACTAATGTCTACCCCCCACCTGCTGAGAAGCTTCGCCCAGTGCCTGCAGGCACGTATCTGCTAAAGCCCTCGATCTCCGCCGGGATGCTCTTCAGTCGGTTCCCACCCAGGCTCAGAGAATGCAGCCCCTTCAGCTGTAGTAGGGCCCCCGGGATGCAGGTGAAGCGATTGCCGCTCAGGTTGAGAACTTCCAAGCGTCGCCGGAGGCCCAGCTCCTTGGGCAACAAGTCCTCGGTCAGCTCACTCCCTCTGACTGAGAGCACAGCACAGTTTCAGCTATGATTACGTGGGGGGCCCACACCGTGGGTGCCCCCTGTTTAGCCACTGCTGCACACTTACCTGCTGCGCACCCACTCGCCTGTTTTCCGTAATGCCAGCCAGCCCCAATCTCAATCCTACTCTGTGTGCGCGCATAGCCTGGAGGATGGCACGCCGCATGTGCGCCCATGGGACTAGCTGGCGCCACCAGCGCCATCCAGAGCCCGGGGTTAGGGGGAAGAAATAAAGCAGCAAATGTTGCTAATTTATTTGACAATGCCCTGCACTGCCTGAGGGCCGAGGCTGCAGCCTGCAGCACTGTCAGTGCTAACGTGTATTCTAGCACTGCTAGAATAAACGTTTGTTTTGTATCTTAACATTATAAAAATGAATGTGCCTGGCCTGGCTTGCAGGCTGTGGACTGCTGGTGCGGCGCCCCCTAGAGGCTGACTGACATCAGGCAGCCGCCTGAGCTGCCTGACACAAAGACCGGCCCTGGGTCATGTGTATTGTGGCGTACCTGTGTGTGATGATGTTGCTGTGATGGTTGTGGGTGGAGGCTTGCACATGTGCCTGGCATGTGGGGGTGGGTCCATCAGGCTACTGGGGTTGCACTGGTGGTTTGGAATTACATATACATGTGCATCTTCACTGTGTGTTTGGCCTCAATGTGTTTGGGGTGGGGGGGTTCTGGTGTGTATGAGATGATGTTCATCCGAGTATGTTTGCATTGATGTGTGGATGTGTTTTTTATTTTTTATTTGTCTCTGACTGTGGATGTAATGCCACCTGTTCCTGTGTGTTTGCACTATTTCACATAGTTTTCAATTCATGAAAACTATGCAATGCAATGCACTGGCCACACACTTAGCCACCAAAACACAGGACATCCTGAACACCCTTGTTACTCACCCGCCTCACCCATCCCACAAACTCATGCCTCCCTCGGCCACTCTTCCTCTTCCTTCCACCTTTGCCTCATTCTACCAGGTCACATCTGAAGAAGTTGCCAGCATTGTCCGCTCTATAAAAGCTTCTTCCAAACAGGATCCCCCCTGCTCGTCCAGAACTTTCAATGACAACATTGGCTCTCTTGCCCCCGCACTAGCTGATTTCTGCAACCACTCTTTCACCGCTGGCTCTGTCCCCTCCTTCCTCAAGCACTGCATTGTGCACACACTGTTAAAAAAGCCTTCAGCAGACCCTACCTGTCCATCCAACTACTGTCCTATTTCAATCATCCCCTTCCTGGGGAAACTGCTGCAGAAGCTGGCCTTGCCCCAACTCAACTTGCACACTGAACTTGTCAATGATCCCTCTCCACGATCATCAGTCTAGATTCTGAGCATCCAGGGGCACGGAAACTGCTCTCCCGAACACCAGTGAAGAACTGCTCGCATCCCTGGACACCAACTCCCCAGCTGTCCTCATTTTACTTGATCTCTCTTCTGACTTTGATACTGTCAACCATTCCATCCTCATACAAATGCTCCACGATACCCTAGGTATCTTGGAACGGGCACTGGAATGGCTGACTTCTTTCCTAACTGACCGCTCTTCCCGTGTCATCCTCAGCACCTTCTCCTCTCCTACTTCCTTCTCCACCTGTGGTGTCCCCCAGGGATCTATCCCCTCCCCCTGGCTCTTTAACATCTATCTTGCTCAATTGGCACGCCTCATCTCCTCCTTCTCCAGTGTTATGCAGATGACACTCAACTCTTTTTCAGACTTCCTGCTGACTCACTGGCACCTTCCTTCATCCCTGACTGCCTGTCTGCTATCCAGGCTTGGTGCTCTTCCAATGATCTTTGCCTCAATGCCAGCAAAAGTGAAATCCTTCCTATTGGGACCCCTGCTCCCTCCTTCTTCCATTCTCTCTGGCCTCCCACCTGGGGCTTTTTTTCCCCAGCTCCTTTTTCTGAAGCCAGAAACCTTGGAGTCATCTTTGACCCCTCGTTATACTTCCTTCCTCACACACAATACATTGCCAAGAAGTCCCACTTCCAAATCTTCCTTCTCAAAGGAATTCTCCCATTTCACACTTTCCCCTAGAAGCTCAATGTTTCCCGAGCCCTGGTTCTCTCTATGCTTGACTAATGGAACAGTCTCCTCCTCAATCTACCTTCTTCCACTCTGAGACCCCTCCAGCTAATCGAGAATAGAGCAGCAAGATTTATCCTTGGCCTTAAACCCAGGGGCCGCATCTCTCCTGACCTAAAAAGCCCCCACTGGCTCCTGGTGCTGCACGGATCAAATTGAAATCCCTCTACATCATCCGCAAGGCTGTCTTGGGGTTGGGGACCACACTATCTGCAACTCTCTTTTACCAGATACTCTCCTTCTAGACCTCTATGCTCCTCTGGCACCAACTCTCTGTGTGTAAAGCGTTTCACTAACAGAGAGCATGAGGCGTCTCCCTTTCCTCATCTGGATCCCTCATCTGGAACAGCCTCCCCCTCCCTCTGTACTGCTATCCCATGTTCCCTCCCTGCTGCCCTGTGGGCACTTTCAAACAGACTGTATTCCTGTATAAGCGCCTAAAAAGCAAACAATACATAAAATAAAATTAATAAAATGCCCACTGATCTTCATGTGTCCTCTTTGCACATGCTTGAAATTGTGTATGTGGCCACGCGCTGTTCACTGCATTGTGTTTTTCGCATTGCGGTTGCTGTGATGGGAGGTGGTCTCACTGTGGATGGGTGGCCTGGTTACGTCACTTGCACATTGCTTTATCATTGCTATTTCCCTCTGATGTCATGTGCACACAACCAGCTTGTGCTGCCTGCTCTCATGTCTTGCTCCACCTCTGCCCCTGGAATGCTGTTGTGACCCATGTTTGCTCATTTTGTGTGGCAGCCACATTTCCTGTCTCAGTGAGTCATGCACTCTCTGACTGCCCTTACATCACAGATGCACTGTGAGGTTGTGGTCCCTGACAGAGACTTTGCCACCCCTTTCACCCGGATCACTTATGCTCAGGCTGTCACATGCTAGGTCATTATTTGTTGATCTGGCCAATGTTCACATGGGTTTACTTCTGTCCTGAGGTCACATTAATTGGCTGTGCTTTGGTGCCTTTGCTTTGACCCATGGCCAATATGCAAATGCCACTTTGCATTGCATTCTCTTGTCACATGTGGATGGGGTGGTCACAGTGTTGTTGGGGCAATATGGTGCAGTCTGACTGGGGTGCTGCAGATTTTGGTCTGCAAGTGACAGCGGATCGTCCGGTCATGGAACAGTGTTTGGTGCTTCCTGATGATCGTATTGGAGGTGCACCTGTTGGGACTCAGTTTCATGGTGGAGGCAGACCACAGAGGTTCAGGTGAGTTGCAGCCACGCATTGCACCTGTTGTGTGGGAGACTGTCAGGGGGCTGGCTAGGGTACTGTTGGAGGTGAGTGCTGCTGGGGGGTTGTGTCTGGACCTGACGGGGCTGCCTGGGGGAGTGTCAGAGGTGTGGATATTGTGGGGAGGGGAGTATACTGTCAGGGGGCTACCTGGGGGTAGTGTTGGAGGGGAGGACTGTGTGGGGAGGGGAGTGTACTGTCAGGGGGCTTCCTGGAGGTAGTGTCGTAGGTGGGTGGGCTGGTGGGTGGTGTCTGGACTTGAGGGGGTTACCTGGGGGAGTGTCGGAGGTGAGGACAGTGTGGGGAGGGGAGTATACTGTCAGGGGGCTGCCTGGCGGTAGTGTTGGAAGTGAGGGGTGCTGGTGCGTGGTGTCTGAACTTGAGGGAGCTGCCTGAGGGGAGTGTCAGAGGTGAGGACAGTGTAGGGAGGAGGGTGTACTGTGAGGGGGCAGCCTGTGGGGTAGTGTCGGAGGTGAGGACAGTGTGGGGAGGGGAGTGTACTGTCAGGGGGTTGCTTGGGGGTAGTGTCGGAGGTGAGGACAGTGTGGAGAGGGGAGTGTACTGTCAGGGAGCTTCCTGGGAGTAATGTCGGAGGTGAAGGGGGTTGGTTGTGGTGTCTGGACTTGGGTGGGCTGCCTCAGGGTAGTGTCTGAGGTGAGGGGGGCTGTTGGGTTGTGTCTGGACTTGAAGGGGGCACCCTGGGGGTGTGTCGGAGGTGAGGATAGTGTGGGGAGGGAGGTGTACTGTCAGGGGGCTGGCTGGGGTAGTGTTGGATGTGAGGAGGGCTGGTGGGTGGTGTCTGGACTTGTGGGAGCTGCCTGGGGGGCGGGGGTATCAGAGCATTGACTTGCGAGGAAGGCTGCATGCTTTCACAAGGGTGCAGCCTCGATTTAAGAGAGAGCTCTCGCGTTTTCGCAGGGGGTTCGGCATTGACCTATGTGGAAGGCTGTGCGTTTTCGCAGGGGCGCTGCCTCGACTTACTTGGAAGGCAGCGCGATTTTGCAGGGGTGCAGCCTCGACTTACGAGATAACTCTTGCAGGTTTCGCAGGAGTGCCACATTGACTTGCGGGGAAGGACACGCACTTTCACAGGGGTGCAGCCTCGACTTACGAGGGAGCTCTCTCTTTTTCGCAGGGGTGCCGCAATGACTTGCGAGGGAAGCCACGCGCTTTCGCAGGGGTGCAGTCTCAATTTACGAGGGAGTTCTTGTGTTTTTGCAAGGGTGCTGGGTGGTGAATCAGGGGTGGACGCGGAGGTTTGCGCTTAGGTTGGGGTATGGCTTTGTTTTTGGTTTGTGTGGGGGCGTGTTGTGGGCGTTGCTCATGCAGCTCGATTACCTTGGTGTGTCTCCTAGAAACACGTGTTTGGATCCATGAATACGTGGAGTGCGCAGATTGGCTTATGCGCGCAGGCTCACGCAATGTCGTTCTCGGCACGTGGCCCTTGCGGGATTAATGTGCTCTTTTCGGCAATTATTTCCCTTAAAGGGAAAGGCACTATTTCCAGGTTGGAGCTTTGATTTTGTACAGAGGGAGCTTTTGGCTCTCTCAATTCCAGTGGAGTAACTTTGCTGAAAATGTTGGGGGGGACATGACATCTGAAGAAAAGGCACCCTAGCCAAATGAATGGGGACAAAATGGTGTGCCATGAAAGTTGGGGGGGACAAACACCCCTGTCCCCCCCTAAAATTACGCCCATGCTAAATTCCATGGTCACATGGGCTTGGGGGCGAGGGAGTTTAGAGCTGGCCTGCCTTAAATGGCTGATGGAGGCAGAAGAGTCCAGGCCCACAGGACTGGGATTTGTTGAGGCACTGTGACATGAATGAGACCAAGCTATGGTGACAATACCTACCACCGACCGACAATTAACTGGTTCAGATTGCCCACGGCCCCCTGAGTCACCACCTTGCCGGTTCACAGAACCAGGCAGGGCACTTCATTACAGGTCTTCACAGCTTTGTAGCGTGTTGAGCCAATGTATCTACATATGCGAGTGGTGCACCAGAGGGCGACTACATGCAGCATAAGGTCCTTAGAGAGGGTATGCCTCACTGTGCCAAGGTTTTTCCTCTCGGTGCTAGGGAGTGACACCTTCTCGGGGGCAGTTCCAGTGGTCTGAAGGCTACCTCAGTGCTAAGAATTAACCACACCAATGGTGCCCCTCTTTAAGATGCAATGTAAGACCTACTGTCCCTGTTTGGCTAACCACAAACGAAGTGTGTTCAAGCTTTTATCAGTTTCTAGAGTTTTATTCCTGTTCAGCATTTGGTTTCCCCTAGATAGTTGTTATTAGCAATATAAATAATAATTTAAATCTGATTTTGTTTATTCCATACACCTTTCTACCGGGAACCCTAAATCCTTACTAAAACTTGTTGGTGTAAAGTATTAATAAGGAGGATTGTTTTGTGGTATAACACCACTGTAAGTATCTTTTAGACATGAATGGGCGGGACATTGTATGTTAATGAAACCTGTGTACCTGAGTTTAGGGCAAGAACAGTGATGGCCCTTAGCAAGGGTGCATGGTGCAGTTACCAGCAGCGAAGTTATTACAGCCAGCACTGCAGCACCTGCAATTAGTTTTTTATTTATTATTTTTTGTTTGAAAAGTGTCTTTAGTCTCCGTGTTTTCTGATCGCAGGAGCTGATGGCAGTTCCGGTGTCTGTGGTGGGGCATAAAGCGCAAGGACGGAAGTGACGCGCAGCGGGACACACAGATCTTAAACTATCCCAAATGCTTATCGGTGAATCCTGCCCGCGATCCAAGCAGCCTTATTAGCTGAGCACCAGTCGCAGGGGGCTAATCCCCCATTATATTTATTTAAGTCTTAAACGTGGAGTGAAAAGCAACATTATGTTTTTGTCTTTCAGGGACCCGATTATCACAATTGTGCCCTGCTGCAAAACATTGGTGAAAATAAATCAGGCACGCATTTTACTGCTTTGATATTAAAGAATAGAGTAGACATGTAGTGCCCAGTCCATGTTATATTATCTTTAGAGGTTTCACTGAGGCAACATGTTGCTATGTTTACTGTGCAAAATAAATGTAGTAAACACATTTCTCTATGGTACCAAACTAACCGCGTACAAACAACAAACAGATTTATTTTTTCCCTAGCACAAAGGTTTGGAGGACATGATATGGATTGGGGCAAGACTCGTTCTTCAGCACCTTTTAATGCTTTGGGGTTTATAAAATGATCCCCATAGTCTTCTTCGTCAGATGGTCATGTGACCAAAACTCTGTGGAGCGTATACGCCGTGCCCTCTGCTCCGCATGCAATTTTGTTACGTCGATAATGCATTTATTTTTAGCATGTTCAGACTGTATTAGCACAGCAGCAAACCTTTCTTTGCACATTATGAGACGTGTGAGGGGCCAACCTGCTGCAAAACAGTTGTCAGAGGTGCAGCAGTCATCTGGCAAAGGGGTCTAACAATGAAAGGAGAGATGTGACTGATGTTGCTTTTTAATGTAACGAATGATGGGTTCCTGTTAACCAACTACCTTGTTGGGATGGTGCCATGTCCAAGTAATATCCAGGCAAGCCTAGGCCAGTCATAGGCCCAAGCTCTTGTTGACTCGTGTTCCTTTTCTAGTCAGAATGCAGGAGTCCAAATGCTGGAGATTCATAGAGGAAGGTGAACATTAAAGACATTGGGTGATGTTGATCTCCTATGAACAGGCATTGGTTTGAGGCTAAGAGGAAAATGCATGCAGGCAACCCCTGTGGCGTGTGTGTAGCTTAGAGAAATCGGAGGCTGGAAATGTGAGGCAGCCGGCATGGGTACTGTGTGTTCTCTCTGTCTCAGACATAGGTGCTCCAAGACCCTTGGTGACTACCAGCTTTAGACTCGTAGTGTAGGGAGTGTGGGAAGTGACATGGCCGGCAGAGCGGTCCTATTTCCGGCTGAAAAGCTCTGCTCCAGCAAAGAGATAGCTGCTTTTCATTAGCTTATCCCTGAGGCCCCTTTGGTGTTCTTCCTGGAAGCCATTTGCTGTGTTTTACTCACTCGGTTTCTGTACAGTCCGTATTAATTAGGAGCTGAGCAGAGGTTGGTGGTCCAGGAGTTTAAGGGGCTGCAGCTGGATCCTAAAGCATGGGAGAGTTTAGCTGCTGATCTGATTCATCCAAGCCGTTCCAGGATAAAAGGAGTGGCCTCGTGACACGAATCAGCGAACTGTGGGAAGATCTGCTGAGATCCTTACGCTCGTGCCAATTAGCAAAAACTATAAAGGAACTATTGGTGGGTGAATTTTGAGAAGTACCGCAAACACATTGTGCCGATGGCATTCGCCACGTTCACAGAGTCTCTTGGCTGGATGCTTATTTAAGGGCATAGACATGTTGCTGGCTCTGGTGCGCAGTACTGGGCAAGGTTCTGCAACGTCATAAACTCTCACGCCCCTTTGTTGCTGTTGCCAACGTTTGCTGCTTCTCATGGGATAATGTGACTTTATACGTGTATTTGTACTGTATTGAGGCTAACAGGGGTTTCCCCCAAAAAGATTTACAAAATCAGTAGTCAGCAGGGCAGTCCTGAATGAGGAGACTTACATACTTGCTAGAGAGAGAGATTGATGGTGGCTGTTACTGTGACAGGACAACAGCATAACATAGAACCAGTTGAAGACAGGTGAATTTGTACACGGTAGTAGACATTTTAACATGATGGTAATACAGCAAAGTGGGGCAAGGAGCATAAGCGAGAGGAAGCACAGGGAGAATGGGGGCAGAGATTTGGGCGTGTGGAAGAGCAGAGCGTGCATTGGGGTGTGTAGCGAGAGATTGCGATCCCTATGTAGGGGGAGCGCAACCATACAGGGATTTAAAGACAAGGAGTAGACATTTGCTGAAGGATTGTTCTTTCATTGAGAACTGGCCAGCACGAAGATGTTGGTTGACAGTAGGAAAAGAGCCAGTAAGGTTGTACAGGGTGCAAGTGGCAAAGTTTAGTAACATACGGAAAAAGTTGATCACTGCTTGGAAGTTCCCTGAAAAGATTAACCCTCGAGGCACAGACTGTACAAAATCACTTACGGTTAAACATATAAATTTACTTAAGTTCGTAGGTTCACATGGACAACAGGTAGGTAACAAGAAACAGGTAAGTTATATATGGGTCAAGTTCTTATTCACTCCAGCACCAAGCCCAACTGACTCTTGATAGAATCTTAAGGAGTCACAAAACCAAACATTCCATATTCAAATTAACCTAAGTACAAACACACTCACAGGTCAGGGAGGGCCAAAGAAAGAAGGCAAAGGGAAGACAGATGTCAAACACAACAAATCTCCTCCCTTATATGACAAAAAAGAAAACATAGAACAGAGGAAAGCACAAGGAAACTCCAAAAAAACAAACACCATAAATTCCTTTCAAAACCTTGCTGCCAAGCAAAACGCTTCGAGCAATAAACTCTGTCCCCTCTGTTCCTTCCACGGCTAAAACATAGCACACCCCCTCCAAGACAACGCAACTGTTCTATGGCTGGCCTACCACAAAACTCAAATCAAGGGGCCAGCCCTCCTTCAAGCGTAAACTCAAAAACAAGCCAAACACACAGCTAATCCATCCTGCTCCATCCAAAATCAATAGTGCCACAAGACCAAAACAGAGTTCACACCCCACTAACAGCCTGAAGCAACTAACAACAACTCCCCCATTTGGCACCCACCAAAAACACCAGGCATCTACGTCCCACAAACAATTGGCACTACAAATCTGGGCATCCACATCCCGCTCACCAATTGGCAAATAAAACCGGGCATCCACATCCTGCTAAACAATTGGCAAATAAAACCGGGCATCCACATCCCGCTAAACAATTTGCACCACAAATCCGGGCATCCACATCCGCTCCAATTGGCACAAACATATCGGGCATCCACAATCCACTAATCAATTGGCCCCTACATCCTGCAACACTTGGCACAACATATACGGGTATCCACATCCCGCAAAACACTGCACCAAAAACACCAGGCATACACATCCCGCAACACTTGGCACCACAAGTCCGGGCATCCACATCCTGCTAAGCCATTTGCATAATCGCAGACCTTGGCGCAACATACTCGGGCATCCACATCCCGCAAAACACTTTGCGCCAAAACACGGGGCATCTACATCCCGCAACACTTGGCACCACATATGCAGGCATCCACATCCCGCACAATAATTGGCAAAGAAAACCGGGCATCCACAACCCGCTACAATTAGCACACAACATGGGCATAACAACCCACTAGACAATTAGCATTAGTCAATTAGCATTAGACCTGCACACCGCTTGCTACATAACGCTTGCACCCAAACATACATTCCCCCAACACACCAGTTAGAAACATTTGGCAATAAAATATGGTAAACAAATGTTAAGCACTACACTTGAGTCCAACATTAAAACTTGCAACGTCCTTCAAAGTCTTTTACCTGTGGGAAACATTTTGATATTAGCAAGAAAAACAGTGCTGAGCAGAACACATTTAAAATCAGTTCTGAAATCTTACAAATCACATAGTCTCAGAACACTAACTAGCACACGTTTAGGTACCACACAGCACCAAACAACACCACCAAATTCGACCACACCATGCAACCTACTTTGGCATCATTATGGAACTAATCAACGTTAAAACATACATCAAATGCTGCCAAATATCCTTAAAACATCTCCACTCAGTAATGCAACAATCAATTTCATAAACGCTCTTGCCGCACATCACAATTTTAAGATTTCATCATCTGGGCGCTTAATACTAAATCACTTAGGGTTAAACATATAGATTTACTTAAGTTCGTAGGTTCACATGGACAGCAGGTAGGTAACAAGAAACAGGTAAGTTACATATGGGTCAAGTTCTTATGTAGGGAGACATCCACCGGTCCCTTATTCACTCCAGCAGCAAGCCCAACTGACTCTTGATAGAATCTTTGGGAGTCACAAAACCAAACATTCCATATTCAAATTAACCCAAGTACAAACACACTCACGGGTCAGGGAGGGCCAAAGAAAGACAGCAAAGGGAAGACAGATGTCAAACACAACATTCCCACCCATGTTCTTCCTCTCACAAAACAGGACCAGAACTGTATGGCAAGCTCATGGCTACAAGGAGTACAGAACTACAGAGGTCCATGCAATACAATGCCACTTCACCATGGCCATATGGACCAGTGGTCAGAGCATTCACTGCATGGCCATCACAGCACAATGGGTGACATTTCCTTCCCCCAATGGCCAAGAGGGGTCCCCTAATCAAAGGGGAAGCAGGTGTTTGCAGTCTGGCACCAGGGAATGCTGAACATGCATGTTCTTTTTCAGCAGAAGCCGCAAGGGAGTTGGCATCGGCGAGAAGGTGTGGGCGCAGAGTGACTAAGGCCCTGTAGTTTGCATTAGGACTTGTTGAATAAGGCAATGGATCAAATGTCCATGCTGCCTTACCAATTGGGAAGACAATGCGCACCCCCTGCTTTGCACATGTCCTTCACCTTGTGGTCACAGGACTTATCAGCAATTGACAGCCTGTCAAATAAATGACCATTGTGACTCAGAATATCCGCTGCCAAAATGTAAGTGCGCCAACTGAAAGTGTGCCACAGATGGCCACGGCACAACCTTAAGACATCAGTGGCCACTTTTCACATTATGGATAGGCTTTTTGAGCAGAGCAATGCTATAACAGATGATTGAAACACTCAGAGCAAAGCTATATATGAGGCATTTTTAACACTGTGTCAGTGGCAGCTGCTGTCAAATGTCTTCTCTGCGCTGGCATCTTTTGAGGTGGACCCCATGTGTGGTGATTCACTGGTAGACGGATTTAAAGGTAACATTGAGTACATGGTGGTTCCATTGTGGCCCTACATTTATCATGGGTCGTTTTCATCTGCTCTATTCAGGGGAGGAGATCTTGCCAAAAGAATCACAGGGAGGAGACAGTGTACACATGTGCACAGATTCCTTACTGCGGTGCCTGCAGCATCATTTGGTTCAAGAAGCAAGCAGCAGGAAGAACACCAACCAGCCCTAATGTTTCCAAGTGAACCAGACATGTCAAGCTCATGAATGATGGTTTCAATAGGTAGTACATCACTGACACATGTTGAAAGCTAGTGAGTAATTTGGGTCAAACCTATGGACCGCAGAGTCTGTGTGCCATCCTCCTCATTGACTCAGGCATCTTGAATACAGAAGGGGCAGGAACATGAACAGACAGAAAACTATCAGGGGTATCAATTGGAACAGGCTGCCTACTATCAGTTGCACAGATGCTTGATGCCTATCTACTGGACACTTCACCTCCAGGACGGGAAGATGACCCGTTGCAGCTTTGGTACAGTAAGTGGTCAGTCCGGCCACTGGCACCTGCCAGTTGCTGTAGAATGGTTTAGCTTTGCACCTCCTCACAAGCATGCATTCCGAAGAGAGGTATTAGTGCTCCTGGCTGTTGTCTCTGACCGCAGGCAAAGTCTTGCAGTGACACCTGTTGGACAATGGATATTTATAAAAATGAACAAGCATTTCATTGTGGAACGCAATGGAATGACATCTAAATGTAAAACCTGTGGAAGCGGGCACCACCTTAATACAGTTCAATGACCTAAAAAGTACAATGTATAATAATGTTATTTGGAACAGGCGGCCTAACACTACTGCAAATAGTGAGAACACAATGAGAAGCACCAAAGACCAATGGGTAATAAACCCTTTGGTGCCACCTATTCCCTTGCAAATTATTGCTTCTATTTACAACATGTTCGTGTAGTTCTCAAACACAACGTTCAAAGTACAATGTAGATCAGTTAAAGGTCATCTTTAATGCAGAGACAAGATGCACAGTGTCCAGTGTACTTAGTGTTCTTCATCAGGGAACATATCTGGACCAAAACATGTGGTCTGTAAGTTTTGTAATTTCATTCTCACGATAAATGTACCCTAGGTATGGTTCCTGATGATGAAGGCCACTAATTCAGAAATGCATTAGACACTGTGTATTCTGTCTCTGCATTAAAGAGCGCACCTTTAATGGATCTACCGTGGGTTTCGAATATTTTCTTTGAGAACTACACGAAAAATGTAAATTGAAGGAATAATTTGCAAGGGAACCGGAGGCCCCAAAGGGTTTATTACCCATTGTCTTTGATGTTTCTTATGGAAGGCCATCTACCCATAGCCAGTGCACCAGCTCAGGTGATGATGATGATGATGACAATGATTTGTTACCCGGTACCTGTCAGTAAACTGAAAGTGGAGTAGGGTTGTTTCATGGTGTGTGCGGGTGGGAAACAGAAATTGTAGCAGTGACTGTGACTAAGAGGCCCTGACCAGTTGCTACCTTACACATTCCATTTCACTGACTATACTGCGAGTTATGTTTTTGAAATCCTGATCACACACTTGTCCAATGTTGTCATAATCTCCCACAGGGCACAGCCAGTCCCTTAGGATCTCAGGTTTCTTCACATGGTACAGCCACTCATTAAGGCTTTCCAGTATTATCACAGGGTGTAGCCCTCACTAAGGATCTCAGATTTTTTTTCAAAGGGTGCAGCCCGCCCTTAGGTTTCGCTGGTATTTTCACATGGCTTGTCCACCATTTAAGGTTCTCGGTTTTTTCAACGGGCCCACCCACTCACTAAAGTTCTAATTTTTTTCCCAGGATGCAGCCGCCTCCTAAGATTCTCAGGCTCTTTCACAGGCCATAGCACCTAACATTCTCAAGCTCTCCCACAAACTGTTTCATAAACTTCTGGAGCTCCCCTGCAGTTTGCTGCCATTTATGCGGCAGGTGGGGCCCCTCTGTGCAGCACTCCCTCTGACACTGATTGCCCAGACTGGTTGGTTGCCAGGGTTTTGCCACAGCACAATCAATGTCACTGTCATGCTGCACCCCAGTCCTGGGATGTTCTAGGAACCGCCTCCATCCCTCCTCCACACTATTGCTGAAGGGGCCAGCCTCCCCAATGCCTCTGCCTCTCCCAGCAACGCATAGTATCAGCAGTGCGCTTTTGCCCAGGCACACAAACGGGCACCCACAAAGCGCATAAGGTTCTCAATCTCCTGATCAATCATGGGGAATCCTCCTCCTGCTATGCAGAGAAATGCTGCTCTCCTTCCCTCCTCCCCAGCCTTCTTAACCTTCCATTCCCAGAATTGCAGGTGCACCCTAACTGCCACAAATGCTGAGAACCATGTATGTGTGTGAACCCAAGAACCTAAAAGAGTATACTATGAGAACCAGAGAGAACCAGCGTAACTCAAAGTGACCAAAGTGGACAAGTGGACAAGCAAGGTAACAAACAAAACAATCCTGCTCCTTCTCCTATACAACTACATCCACAATAAAGCAGCACACGACAAACACACAAAGCGACAGATTAGCTTTTTTTGTTCTTTGGGTTTTGGGGAAACAAGGGCGTGTGTGAAACTTTTAAAACTTTTATGATTGGGTACAAACGTAGAATGTTACAAGAGGAAAAGGCAACTTTTCTTTTCTTTTTTATAAGAGGAAAGTAACACAAGACACTATCAAACACTGTAGAAACATTTAGAAAAAGGGGAACAAAACATGGCTTCAAAAGCATATTAAACAGCAGGAAACTACAACAACAACCTCCTCAAAAGACTTCCCAAAACTCTCTAAAAGCAGTCACCACCCTCCACTTGTGACCCTGAGTTGAGAATGGTGGCCTCTGATTAGCTGCACGGACATGGCCAAACTCAACAAATCACTCTGCGATAGTCCTGATTAGCTATATGTACTTGGCAAATAAACGTGTTATTCGTCACAAGGTCTGCTGCTTCAGATTAGACAACAAATCAATGTGTGCGACCCGGAGGCCTAAAGTGAGTTATTCTGGCATTTGTCAGTGCCCTAAAACCCATCCCATTCTCTCAGTAAGGACTAATCTTTTCTAAAAGATATGTCTGGTACGGTGGGTCCATTTTAAGAAGTTCGTAAAGACCTGCCTGTAGCGGAATCCATGCAATCTCATAGGACACCATGGTTTACAGTGTCGAAGGCTGATGATAGATTATCCTGTCCGTAACGAAAATCGCAACTTCAGTAGATTCTGAAGGAGAACAAGGAGTTTCCGAAATTAAAATGGTGTTCGATATGTTAACAAAGCATGACAGTCATGTGCTAGCACAAAGGAATAAAGGCCTCCATTATGATTTTGCTCAACCATCCCCCTCTTCTTCCCCTCTCATCCCTGGCTGTCTGTCCGCCATTCAGGCATGGTGTTCAGCAAACAATCTCTGTCTCTCTGTCCCAATGAGGAGGATCTCTGCCAGTAAGGCAGAGATCCTCCTCATTGGGACACCTCTTCCCTCTTTCCCTCCTACCCTTAGGCCACCCTCTTTTGACCCTCTACCCCCACCATCTTGTGAGGCCAAAAACCTTGGGTTCATCTTCGACTCCGCTCTCTCCTTCACCCCTCACATCATGGACGTTACCAAAAAGTCCGCCTTCCAGCTCCACCTCCTCAGAGGCATTCTTCCTTTCCTCATCTTCCCCAGAAGCTCAATATCTCCAGAGCTCTGGTCCTCTATAGAATGGACTACTGCAACTGCCTCGTTCTCAATCTTCCTCTCTCCTCTCTTCGCCCCCTCCAGCTAATCAGAATAAGGCTGCAAGACTTATCCTTGGCCTCAAGCTCAGGGACCATATCTCTCCATCCCTGAAATCTCTCCACTGGCTCTCGGTGGCTGCAAGGATCAAATTCAAGACCCTCTGCAGCATCCTCAGGCATGGGACCACGCAATGTCCAACTTTCCCTCCTGCAATACTCCCCTGCTTGAGCCGTATGCTCCTCTAATTCCAACTCTCTGACAAACGTTTCTCTAAGCAGAGAGTGGGGGCAGATCTCTTTCCGTGGCTGGTGCCTCCCTTTGAAATAGCCCCCCTGTCCCTATCAGATTAGAGCCGGACCTCCTTAAGTTTAGGAAACTGCTAAAAACTCTGCTTTTCTCTACCTCTTTCCCTCGTTCCCTCCCTTGCTAATCACTCCACTGCCACTGTGACCGGTGGCCTGATCCTCACAAACCTCACAAGCTTTCAGGCCCTCCCTTTCTATCACTACCAGCAACCCCCCCCCCCACACCCCTTTGCATTGCCCTGTGGGACCCTGCCTGGTGGCTCCACATGCCACCCTTAAGAGCTGCTTGTACTAGCACTTAGCCTGAGCTGATCCTCCTGGCTCCCCTTAGCACTTCCCTCCCGGGCCCTCCTCCAGCACTTGTCCACTCCTCTGCTCCCCATTTCGACCCCCCCCCCACTTCTCATCAATGCACTTGCACAGCCGAATGCCACAAGGTCTAGTAGGACTACGACTGTATATATATTATTGTTGCTTTTTGTTTCTTACCACTATTATTTACCCTGTTCACTTCCCATTTAGCCTTGTGGCGCTTTGAAACACAATGCTGTTGTATAAAGCGCCTTACAAGTGATCAATAAATACATAAATAAACCACCAGAGTGCTCGACTGCCACTAGCCAGTCCCGAACGCCAAAAAGCCCTGTGCTAGTATACGACTGTCACTTCCATCCAATGATATCGCCCCTGACATGCCATGTCTAAACGTTGCTTTGAATATTCTCCACAAACCGTTCTGGTGTCGGCCACTGGTTTTAGGACGTGCATATTCCCCGTCCCCATGGGTACGCTTTATAGTATTCCTCAACCATGTGTTTTTGTGTCTGATACTAATTCAGTTTGTTAATCCTGTGTCTTGGGATGTTCTCATGAGCGGTGATGCATCGCAGGCCATGGGTCGTTCTGTGTTCTTTGAAATCGCTGAGGAGATGCTAGGCAGGTGGTGTGCCCGCGCTCTGATGGCGGCTGGTTTTGAATTAAGGAAAACAAGAAACATAAACAAAGAACACGCGCGTCAAGTCAAGGCAAAGGCCTCCATCTCTGGCTGCCATATGGAAAGACGTCTGATGACAGTGCCGTAACCGGAAACCAGCAGTGACTCAGAAGGACAGGTGCTGCTCAGTGTCACTGCCAGTCAGTGCTTTCTTCCATAAAGCGGGGCGCGTGCCTCTTACTCTGTTTTTGGATAACATGAATGAGCAAGTATAAACGGAATCAAGTTACAGCAGCACCGGCAGGGCCATAGTTACACACGGAGTGCAGGCGCTGAGGCGATGATAGATGAAGGTATTAAAAAAATTTAAAAAAATGCATTCCCTGTACTTTCAAAGATGATGATTTCTCGATGGCGCCAGCTGGGGGCTTTACTTACGATATAAACAAAGCGTCACTCTGGACACAAAGGCCTCTATGCCTTCAGTGCAGGCCACATAGAAACAGATCTGCACACAGTGCCCAGCTTTGCACTCAACACACGCCACATACAAACAGATTCGCAAGCAGAACCTGGCTATGCCACCAACATAGACCACATTGAAACTGATTTACAAGAAGAGCCTGGTTATGCCACCAACACAGACCACATAGAAACTGATTTACAAGAAGAGCCCGGTTATGCCACCAACATAGACCACATTGAAACTGATTTACAAGAAGAGCCCGGTTATGCCACCAACACAGACCACATAGAAACTGATTTACAAGAAGAGCCTGCTTATGCCACCAACACAGACCACATAGAAACTGATTTGCAAGCAGAGCCTGGTTATGCCACCAACACAGACCACATAGAAACTGATTTGCAAGCAGAGCCTGCTTATGCCACCAACACAGACCACATAGAAACTGATTTGCAAGCAGAGCTAGAGTATGCCCTCAGCACAGACCACGTACAACCAAATTTGCACGCAGAGCCCAGTTATGCCCTCAAAATAGACCACATACAAACAGATCCACTCGCAGAGCCTATTTTCTCCCGATGTGCACGCACCAAGGAAGCTATCTTGCATTTTCACCTCCTTCCCCACGAACCAAAACCAGCCGCCTGTTTTTCAGGTCTGCCTGAGACCCTGGAGACCTCTGTGCGGTATAAATCCCAGTATAATGACATCATCGCAGCTTAGACAAGGCTTTCTTTAGCACTTCAGAGCGTTTCCATATACATGTAAGGCTGACCAGGAGCATGGCCGTAGGACATGGAGGGTGACGGGGGGACAAATCCCCCCCACCATTTTAAGTCGGGGGGGATATAATGGCAGTTATCCCCCCAGAATATGTAAGTAGAACATGCAAGTGTTGTGCATGCAGCGTCTAAACATTTGCAGCAATTGCTGCAACCGTCAGCGTGCAAAAGTACAAGTTCTGCAGACTGCAGGCTTAAAGTACTTCTACTCGCTGCGTGCCATGCGCCTGCGCATTTGGTACATGCCCAGGCTGGGGAACAAACTGCACATGCCCCTGCGCAGTGCAACGCTGCGCAGCCTCAGCCTGTGTTTGTCCAGAGGCCAGAGCAAAGTGGAGCATCCAGGCAGCGACGCGTGCAGAAAACTCTGCAACAGCATTTGATTATCGAGGCGAGGCAGTGGGAGTCTAGAGAGAGACTCGACTCAAGCCGGAGCTAGCTGAGGTAAGTGACTGAGTAGTAGTGTCTGTGTGTGTGATGTCGTTTGACTGTCTGGACGAGGGGGGACAGCGTGACTGAGTGTCTGATGTCGTTAGGGGGGGGTGTCAGGTTCCCTTGGCCTTGGCCCCAGTCCTCCAGACTAATAGCGCCCGCAAAGGCAATGGCAGTGCACCCGGGCCAGGCCAAGAAACGGGCCTGAAAGTGGAATGGATCAGAGATTAACACGCTGCAAAACATGTTGCTCAAGCCAAGCGACAACCATGGCTTCTGCACTCTTGAGTCTCTTCCCTGGTGTGACACGCATAATGTCCCTCCCAAACCGCTCAGGTCTCCCAGAGGGCATGTGGCTATATCACGCCAGGGCCCCAGACACGCACACATGGCATGAGGTTGTGTCCTCTTCCGACAGTGCTCTGGGTCTCCTCGCCCTCAAGGACCTCCCCGCTGCTTGGACCCCCTGCACCGTAACAACCCAACCCTGCCTCTTCTTAAGTCATTCCTATCTTTCCAATAAGGAGGACCCTCCTGCTGTGCACCTGGCAGACATGCTAGATAATTCTACAGGGCCGGGCCGCATAGCAATCCACGTCACATGAAGTGGATACATGCCTGAAGATTACCAGGCCACGTGAAAGTCACAAAAAGGGGCCCCGCAGCCTTTAACATCATTGCTGGGGTCCTCATACACGACCCATATAAGGTGCTGAAAATTGGTAAAAAGTGAGCATTGCCTGGGTTTGGGTCTTGGGGCGCTATTGCATGGCACACTTTGCCTTAGTCCAGTTCTACCTTACTCCGGTATTGCACACCCTGTCCCCATCAAATGATGGGCCCTTCCTCCTACTGTCATACAAGGCGACTCGATGTGTCTGCATCACATTTGAGAAGCCACCAGATCCTCTGTGAGTTGCCCATCCAGTCCCTGTTTTCATCTGCGTTCTGGGACTTGTGGTTTTGATTTTCCCGTTTTGAAAAAGAGACTGCAATCCCCATATTGCAAAGAGCTATGCCCTCTGAATGCCATGAAAATCTCCGTAATGTTCTGGAGTGTGTAACTCCTTGCCCCACCCCTTGATTTCCCTACTTCCCTAAAAATGTTACCCCATCTCTGACCTCAGCACTCTGTGAAGAAAAGCAATGCAAACCAACGGGACGTATCCTAGTGAAAGGACGCCCAGCACTCTGTTTCCCGATTAAAAATGCTTTTGCAGGCCGCAGAAGTTAATCAAATGTAAATGCCTGCACGTGTCAAAAGTAACCTGAAACATAATTGCAGGCTGATACTTTAAATGTGGCCTAGTGTAGGAGGAACGATTATTCACTAGGTGTATTGCCTACCCAGATCTCAGTATACACATCTATGGCCACCAGCCCCCTTTAACACCGGCAACCAACAACCTATCATGACATTCCCAGAGCCACATAAGGGAGACAATGCTGAGCACGGGGGCGCATGTGGGGGGCTAAAGCTTCCATGTTAGGGCCTGGTCGGCGGGGGGTGCATGTGGGGGGCTGAAGCTTCCATGTTAGGACCTGGTCGGTGCGGGGTGCATGTGGGGGGCTGAAGCTTCCATGTTAGGGCCTGGTCGGCTGGGGGTGCATGTGGGGGACTGAAGCTTCCATGTTAGGGCCTGGACTGTGCGGGGTGCGTGTGGAGGGGCTCAATCTTCCATGTTAGGGCCTGTTCGGCGGGGGGTGCATGTGGGGGGCTAAAGCTTCCATGTTAGAGCCTGGTCGGCTGAGGTTGCACGTGGGGGGCTGAAGCTTCCATGTTAGGGCCTGGTCGGCGGGGAGTGCATGTGGGGAGCTGAAGCTTCAATGTTAGGGCCTGGTCAGTGGGGGATGCATGTGGGGGGCTGAAGCTTCCATGTTAGGGCCTGGTCGGTGCGGGGTGCATGTGGGGGGCTGAAGCTTCCATGTCAGGGCCTGGTCGGCCGGGGGTGCATGTGGGGGACTGAAGCTTCCATGTTAGGGCCTGGACTGTGCGGGGTGCATGTGGAGGGGCTCAATCTTCCATGTTAGGGCCTGTTCGGCGGGGGGTGCATGTGGGGTGCTAAAGCTTCCATGTTAGAGCCTGGTCGGCTGAGGTTGCACGTGGGGGGCTGAAGCTTCCATGTTAGGGCCTGGTCGGCGGGGAGTGCATGTGGGGAGCTGAAGCTTCAATGTTAGGGCCTGGTCAGCGGGGGATGCATGTGGGGGGCTGAAGCTTCTATGTTAGGGCCTGGTCGGCGGGGGTGCATGTGGGAGGCTGAAGCTTCCATGTTACGGCCTGGTTGGCGCGGGGTGCATGTGGAGGGCTCAAGCTTCCGTGTTAGGGCCTGGTCAACGGGGAGTGCATGTGGGGAGCTGAAGCTTCAATGTTAGGGCCTGGTCAGCGGGGGATGCATGTGGGGGGCTGAAGCTTCCATGTTAGGGCCTGGTCGGCGGGGGTCCATGTGGAGCGGCTGAAACTTCCATGTTAGGGCATGGTCGGTGGGGGGATCAAGCTTCCATGTTAGGGCCTTGTCGGCAGGGGTGCATGTTGGCGGCTCAAGTTTCCATGTTAGGGCCTGGTCGGCGGGGGGGTGCATGTGGGGGGGCTTAAGCTTCCATGTTTGGGCCTGGTCGGCGAGGGGTGCATGTGGCGGGCTCAAGCTTCCATGTTAGGGCCGGGTCGGCTGACCTGCAGAAGATGACCTGTCATGTTATAACGCAGAACTATATAACTGGCACCGTTTTGTTGGTGGGCAATTTGATTGTCCTACCATTCCATTCTAAATGCACAGCTCTAGCTTAGTTGGAAGAAAGCCACTATTCCGAAATGAATGGACGCAGAGTCAGGGAAGCAGAGCAATTGCCCCCTTTGGTTGGCCAACAGTGCTAGCAAACGAGCAAAGCGCAAACTCTGAAGAGACAGCCGTGTCTCACATATATGGCAATGGCCAGATGTCTACGTAATTAGGGGCTGTACTGTGCATTTTTAAGCACTAATGTAAATTAAACTGCACGCGTTTTGGAAGATGTGTTACGAATGTAATACCGAAGCATCTTCTGATGCGTAAAGAGGAAACCATATGGCCAACATCCCCCAAAAGGAGTTCCATATTAGTGGCCCCAACCTTACTGCAGGGTTGCACAACTTGTTTAGCTCGGGGGCTGGATGTTTGACCCTCCCACCGTGGTTGGCACGGGTTCCTGCTGATAGAACTTACAGGTGATCATGTGGCAGCCAGTGGGGGAAGGAGGGATTAGGGAGAGGTTGTGGATGGATAGGGTGAAGTAGGGAAACCGGGAAGAGGGTTAGGGTAACAAAATTGGATAGGTAGAGGGATGTTAGAGGAAAAAACACACCTTGATACTCTGCATACCCACCTAGCGACCTGACATCACCTAATAGTAACCAAGTTAATATTACTAAGTTAATGGCCATGTGGGTATAACCGGAAAAACAAGGTGGTCCCCCAGGTGCAGCATAAGGGCCTTTCAACCATTTCATTTAAAAGGGGCCTTGAACTTCCAGATGACATTGACCCCCCATTTTACCAGTAAGCGCCTACAAAATGGCAATATAGTCCTTTCTATATTACATTCGTTCTGGGGCTTAAAATGTGCACTTTGCTGGAGACCTTCCGGATGTCACTTCCCTTAAGTCCACCTTGGGGAGTTCCCTCATACACAAAAGCAAAGTCCCCAAGGTGTCCCCTGTGCCCCCCAGATTTTATGTGTCTCCTACGCCCCTGACTGGGAGGACAGTGTTCCGCAGCACATGCACACATGCATACATGCACAACCAACTAGACTTCTAGACCAACTAGAACCCGACACTTCCATGATGTCTTTGCTGCTTCATTGCCCTCAGATTACTCTTCCCATCGTGATTCTGTTTTCATAGCAACTGTAACTAAAGAGGATGAGGCCAAGAGTCACCTTATGGCCTCATTTAGCTGTTTCCGGTGAGATGTGCATAATATGACAACTTCATGAACACATGTTTTATCCGCATACCCCCAGCTAAGGAGATAGGCACATCCGACATACTGTGAAACTGTGCGAAAGACCACGTGGCTTAAATCTGTGCATTGATGCATTCCCTAAAACCGTGCAAAAGCAATGACATTTCCCACAAACACTCCTTCATCAGAAAAAAGTATAAAGCAATCCCTCCGATGTATGTAGAGCATTCATTAATCTTTTACAACTGCGCTTAATACCAGACCAGTCTCTAAACGTGGTACCGGATTCAAACCTGTGTTGCTCTGCTCCAAGACAAATGCTTTGTCCTTGAGCGATCCTCCCCTCCCTGCCGTATTCATACAGTGATAACCTAACTAGGAAGAAACAAATCACTTTACAATGGTTAAGTAAACAAGGGCTGGTCTTGCAAGGCTGGTTGATAGGTGGGCGTTGCCCCTGAGTTGCCCCTGAGCTATCCTGCCCTCCTCCCTGCAGAATTGGCTAACCTAACTAGGAGGAAGAAATAAAGCATTTCACAATGGTTAAGTAAACCAGGGCTGGTCTGGCAAGGCTGACTGTCAGGTGGGTGAGTGCGCAGCCACCTGACCCATGTTTCAGACTGCACGCACCTTTTTAGAGACATCCCTTAACTAGCATGATCTTCACCTTCTGTGGGTGTTGGTGGGGATTGGGTTCCACAGTGGTGTGCATAACAGGAGAGAGCCTGTCTCTTAAGGGTCAGTCCTTATAAAAACATGAGGAACCTCCACTTACACAAGGGCATACGTTGACATCAAGGAACAAGTCCTTTTGTGTTTTTTTGACATGTTGTCTGGATCTTAAGATATATAGTGTCACGTTGATGTCTGGCTCTGGGGTGTGGGAGGCGGGAGGACAGGGAAGGGGAAGTGACGCGGGAAGGCGCAGCTCAGCCAGAGCCCATGTTATGTTAAATAAAGGAAGACTTGTGCACTTGAGCTCTGTGTCCTGGCTCTCAGTTAAATATGTGGTGGGCGGGCAGACCCCACCTGGGTCACAACACTGGCGACGAGGAGGTACATCCTCCAGACTGACCCACGTCGGGTGTCACCAGCTCACAAGCGGCTGCCCAGAGGCGCTGCGATCATCTGCGGTGTGTCGCAGCAGGCTGTGTGAGCTGGCGCAGGAGTGCGGAGAGGGAGGCCCATCATCTCGCGCTCACGAAGAGCGGAGACACGCCCTGGCCCGCAGTGGTGATACGGAACGTTGGCTGAATGTTTAAAAAAGGAATCAAGATTCACGGGCAGGGGCGATGACCACGTGGAAATTCCACTGCCTGGTAGGCCCAGGCTGACAGCATTAATTCATGGACTCCAAGGTGAGAGAGGGCCCTAAAAGTAATGGTGCTCTTGCCTGAAGAGGCGGCCATTACTCCACCATAGACACAAGGGAAATTACAGAGGGACCCACATCCACCTCACCAAGCACCTGTGACAAAGAGGGGGCACAAGTTTGGAAGAAAAATGTCCAGCCTGGACAGAGTTCAGGTTGAACAGGTCCAGGTCTAGGGGCCACCGGCACAAGGACTGCCAGGACATGACCAGACCCCATATAGGCTGCCTGACACACTAGCAGCCCAGATGGCTGGCGTCTTCGATGTGGCTGATACAAGCAACCTTGGTCCACGGTGTGCCGGATGGATTAGAGACTTCGAACTGTAAATGGGGGCCACAGGGCCCGTTGCAGATGAAAGGCAAAAAAGCCTCCTAAAGCTGGCTGTGGGACCAGCGACTCGTGACATCATCAACGAAACGCCTGCTGACACCATCAACACTATTCAAGATCTAAAGGACGCGCTAGCAGCATATTTTACGCCACACACAAATGTGGCCTATGAGCATCATCTATTCCGTAGCACAACGTCATGCATCTGTGCACGAGGGTGAAGCACTGTGACTTTGCCAACTCCTCAAATACGGAGGCTCTGAGGTCTCAAATCATCGCGGGTTGCAAATCACAAACCTTCAGATGAAAACTACTTCAAAAATCTCGTACCTTGGATGACATTCTGGCACTAGCTTGAACCGAGAGGGCTGTGGACTCACAGGTGGTGAGCTTCAACAACCCCACGCCACGCCCCACGCCACCGGAAGCTGTACATCGACTCCAGCAGGAGAGAAGGTTGGAAGAACCATTCTGCTACAAGTGCGGGTTTGTCCGGCAGTCGGCCAGCGATGTGCCATGTGTGGCGAAGAAGGCCATTTCAAGTCAGTGTGCAGACTCTCCAGTGAAAAAGGGAGGGAAAAGTACAGGGTAACCAGATGGAAGTCAAAGACGAGAACCACACCCGTGGCCTCACCACCTCAGAGCACCAGCTCACAGCGCCAACAAGGCCACCTGAGTCAGGAACCAAAAGAGAGAGATTCAGGAGAAGACAGACAAAGACCGAACAAAAGGGAACAGAGAAGATATGTGACTAGCATGCGACCGAAACGGCGATCTAGGCGTCACATGCGATACTTGGTAGAGCAATCCCCATTGGAGTGAGACATCAGCTCATCAGGGAGCGACCAGAGAAAGAAAGTGTACATCTACTCACTGGGCAATCCCACAGCCACCCAACACACTCAGACACTAATAAACAAGCTGAATGAACAACCAACAGAATTCCTTATCGACACAGGGGCTACGGTAAACGTGGTCAGCGAAAGGGTGTCCATGGAATTGCCACAAAGACCAAACCTGACACCAGCCATGGTGGACATCTATGCCTACGGGGCCAAAGCACCCCTCAAATGCATTGGACAGTTTGAAGGCCTGTGTTGATACAAAGGTCATGAAAAGAAGATTACCATTCATGTCCTAGCGACAGAGACAGAAAGTGACTGTGTTATCAGCTTCAAGGCAGCTGTGGAAATGGGACCCATACATATCCTATATAACATCATGGTCCATAAATACATCAACCCCATCGAGATGATCAACAACCTGTAACCCAGCTTATTTAAAGGAGTGGGACGACTCAAAAACAGGCAAATGAAACTCCACATAGACGACTCTATACGCCCGATAGCACAACACTACAGAGGATTCACGATCAACATTCAGAAAATGGTGGAAAATGAGCTACACAAACTACTTGAATAGGACATCATAGAGCCAGCCACGGGCCCCACCACATGGGTCTCGCCAATAGTACCCGTCCCCAAGAAGGGATCTGACGCCATCAGACTATGTGTCAACATGAGACGCCCCAATCAAGCCATACTAAGAGAAAGATACATGGCCCCACGCATTACAGATATGATACACTTTCTAAATGGAGCCAAGGTCTTTTCCAAATTGGATTTGTAAAAGGGATATAACCAACTGATGTGGAGTCCTGAGAGCAGAAATATCACTACCTTTGTAACACACCTGTGGCTGTTTCGTTACAAAAGACTACGTTTTGGTGTGTGCTGAGCGGCAGAAATCTTTCAGGCCGAAGTGCACAATGGTATCAAACATATCCCAAACTGCATCGATTATAGCGAAGATATCTTGGTCTTCGGGACGGGCGTAACAAGCATGATGAGGCTCTAACGAAAGTATGCAAGGTCTTGGAAGCGGCCAATCTGACGCTCAATCAGGAAAAATATGACTTCAGAAAAGCACACTGCGCTTCTTTGGACACATTTTCTCGGAGAGGGGAATGACACCTGACCTGGAAAAGGTTGCAGCGCTGAATGAAATGGTACCTCCATCAAATGTGTCTGAACTGAGGTCCTTCATGGGCCTTGTGAGCTATTGCACTCGTTACATCAAGGACTTTGCTACCGTAACTGAACCTCTGAGAGCGCTAACCAAACATGACGTCCCATTCTGCTGGTTGGATAAATGCCAAAAGGCTTTCGAAACCATCTGTGAATGGGTCGCCAAGGCCGAAAACATGTCTTACTACGATCCCAGCCAGAAAACAGAACTGACCGTGGACGCAAGTCCAGTGGGCCCAGGGCCATTCTAGCTCAGGTGGACCCATTGGATCTGGCTCAGACGCACCTTGTCGCCTACGCCAACAGAAGCCTCTCCCCCACGGAGCAGGCATACTCAAGGCCAAAAAGCAGGGGTTGGCAGTGGTGTGGGCATGCAAAAACGTTCACCTCTTCTTATACGGGAAACCATTTCGAGTGGTGACTTATCATCAGGCGTTGCTGTTCCTGTACAGTAATCCCCAGGCGAAAATGCCACCCCGCATCTTGAAGTGGGGATTAAGGTTGCAAGACTACTCATTTGAAATTACACATCGGCTGGGGAAAGGCGAAAACCCTGCTGACTTTCTTTCCAGACACCCCAGAAGCAGGTGTGTCCCTGAACCATCTGTAGCGAACAGATACCTCAGATATCTCACACAGCAAACAAGGCCGGAAGGGATCGAGACATCCCAGATAGCCCGAGAGGTGGACAACGATACAGCTGCCAGATAATCTGTGATGGCCTCCAATCAGGACACAGGAGGAGAGCCAAAGAGAAAGGGCGAGCAGCGCGGGAAGAGGTACGAGCGGAAGTAGAGCGGTCACTGCAGGTAAAAGAAGAATTGTCACTCTCTGATGATCATCTGCTGCTGAAGGACTGCAAAATGGTAATCCCTCCATCCTTGCGAAAGAAAGTTATTGAGCTCGCACATGAAGGGCATCGAGGGGTGGTATCCACCAAATGCCTGCTGTGCCAGAAAGTCTTGTTCCCACATCTCGACTCCATGGTGGAGGAATTGCTGACATCATGCCCTACTTGCTGCCTCATCACCCCCAACCGGCCCCCTGAACCACTCCAAATGTCTCAGGCCGCTGACTTTTTTGGACCTATCGAAGGGGGGGAAGTATGTGCTAGCCATTATGGATGAATATTCCAGATACCCGAGGCTCAACTTGTGTCATCAACAGCGGCCCATCATGTAATACCAACACTAGATTGCATATTCACTGCGTATGGAGTCCTGAAGGTACTGAAAACGGACAATGGACCTCTGTTCACCGGTCACAGTTTTGCACAGTTTGTAGAGTACATGGGATTTCACCATCAAAAGATCACTCCCCTGTGGCTGCAGGCAAATTGCATGATCGAAAGATTCATGTCCAACATAAAGAGAGCATTACAGGTCGCCAAGCTCACTGGGCAACCTTACAAACAAGTACTGCACCAGTTACTCCGGGATTATAGAGGCACACCGCATAGCACCACCGGAAAGACCCCAGCTGAACTGATTTTCGGAAGAGACATCAAGACAAGGTTTCCCCAAGCCAAGTTAGAGAACAGTCGACCTGAAGTGGACCGAGAAGTACGAGAGCATGATGAAGCTGCAAAAGAGTGCATGAAAGTCTATGCGGATGTAGGTCGGGATGCCCGAAAGCCTCAAATGGAAGTAGGAGATATAGTTGCAGTGAGGCAACTGCAAACACACAAACACACCTCCTTCTTTCATGAGTAACATTTGCTCCTCACCGACAAAAAGGGTTCCGTGATCACGGCTCAAGGAACAAGGGATCCCACCACCCGCAACTCCTTCCACTTTAAGAAGATCTCACCCTCAGGGTCTCAGCGGTTAAGTGGGAGAGTGAGTGCCCCTACTGACTACATGTCAGATGAGCCATATCAAGGAGATCATGAGGACACTGGAGGCTCTGAACAAGAGGACCATTTCGAAAGTGGAGCGAGAAGCGACACCACTGAGCAGGCCTGCTCACGTCCACAGCGAGCCAGAAACAAACCTCGCCCCCTCATTGAAAAAATGGCATAGAGAACTCTATTAGGACCCCGGCCTCTTGCTGAGGTCTAGTGACTGTTTAAAAAGGGGCGAGATGTCACGTTGACATCTGGTTCCGGGCTGTGGGAGGCGGGAGGATGGGGAAGGGGAAGTGACGCAGGAAGGTGGGGCTCGGGCAGCGCCTGTGTTATGTTAAATAAAGGAAGACATGTGCAGTTGAGCTCTGTGTCCTGGCTCTCATTTAAATTTGTGGCAAGTGGGCAGACCCCACCTGGGCCACAACATAGAGCGTACATTTTTTCTTCCCATCATGCACAATCATTGCCTGGTGCATGCACTGTGGAACAATTATTTTACCACATGAAAAATGATTCTGCATGGAGTAATTGAGTGAGCAATTGCATTTGTATAGCACACACTACCCAGCCATATTTATTTGTGCATGATTTTCCGATTGTATTACCCCATTCTTAGCAGAAACCATTCATGCCGGATCATGTATGCTCTAACAGCCCTTCACAGAATGATATTGAATGTTAGGCTCTTTCTCTAAATGTTGACCCTTGTGTTTGTGCGAGAGGTGCCATAGGAAGGAAGCACCTGTGAGCAGGGGTGTTGCTAGGTCTGGAAAAGATCCGGGGCTATGCTAATTTCGGGACTGTCGGGACTCAGGCTAGCTAGCCTTCTGGTTGAAGCCCCTGAGCTTCTTTCCGGGACTACCACCAAAAGACCCAGGGCTATAGCCCCATTTGCCCCCCCCTAGAAACGGCTCTACTTGAAAGTAGTTCATATGTTCTCTCAATCGCAAACAATGCACTTTGTCCCTTTTCTGAAGCTGTGTTTGGTACAATAGTGAATACGGATCAGAACTTGAAAAGAGTTTTCTAATTGCCCAGTGGTTCATTATTTTTGAGTTCTAACCGTTGATTTGGTGGATAAAAATCAAATATGCTCACTGTTTCCTTGAACATGTGAATGCATGTCCACGCTGAGCAAAGAAAGAGGATTTGTAGTCGAGTAGAGAAAGAAAGCGAGCAAAGGGAGGTGAGCGAAGGAGAGATATAGGCACTGTGGGGGAGTTGAAAGATAAGCTATATAGAAAAGCGATAGATAGATTTGAGTGTGGGGAGTAGATGGGGGAGACCATAGAGAATGGAAGAAAAATAAATCGGGCGAGAACGGTTAAGGAAGAATAGTTTCGGTGGTATGAAATGTAAGAATTGAGCAGATTTAATGGATATTGAAACGTTGGAGACAAAAAGTTCAGGCAACAGAAACTAATAGAGGAAACAGTGACAGAAGGATCAAAGATAAGGTCAGGATATGAGCAGAAATGGAAATGGGGACGGAAGGAGAGGGAACAGAACAGAGACAGGAGCAGGAAAAGTGTGGGGAGATGGGATAGGAAAAACAGGACTTTGAGGAGTTGTGAAGTGAGTGGTTCAGCAGCCAGTACCGAACAGCTAAAAGACAGTCCTGCATTGTGGAGTAAGAGAGATCAATGAAATAAGTCAAAGAAATTCGATTGTTTTAGTCGTCGGTATAGAAAGACCAAAGGAGGATATAATGGCGGAAATAGCAATATTATAGATTGAGATCAATCAAGGACCAAGGGCAAAGCCTTAAGGGACACCAAAACGAAGAGGGAAAGAGCAAGAAGACTTACACACCCAAGATGCTGAGTAGGCAGGGACCAGATATCACAAGAGAAGATAAGGAAGTGCAGATTAAGAATCAACCATATTGAAAGCAGCGGCTAGAACAAGAGGAATAAGTAAGGAAGAGAGCTTTGAGTACCGAGCAAGGGAGAGGAATTAGTAGCATGAAGGAGAGCCTTTTCCCTAATCTTAGGGGAGAGAAAGCCAGATTAAAGAGGACCGAGGTGTTTTAGTCATGGTAAAGAGAGTTGGAAAAAACCACACATTTCAGTCTGTAGGGGGGAATATGTATGTTTTCTTAAAAACAGGCAGATTTGCGGTGTGCTTGAAAGATTGAAAAAAGATGCTAGCAAGAAAAGAATAACAAACAGAGGTCAGATGAGGAAGTAGGCAAGCACTGCTAAATGAGAAGAAACCAGGAGAGAAAAGGAGTTCGGATGAAGAAGGACAGGATCAGAGGGAGAAGGAAGAGAAGGTAAAATAGCTGCTATCAAAGGTCGAGGCTGGAAAGATCAGTGGGGACTTGGAAGATCAGGTGGTGATTGAGAAGAGGTGTCAGAGAAAACAAAGTTAATATATAGTAATCAGCAGTTACAGAAGGGAGTGAGGAATGAATGGCATCAGTAGACATAGAGGGAAAATTAAGATCAAGATATGAAGCAGAGTTGGGAGGGGGCACTGAGTTGCGTGAGATAGTACAAGCCAAGATTCTGGTAGGAAAGGACTGGTAGCATGTTTGGAATGAAGTTTAAGAATAAAGTCACCTAGCAAAACAGGAAGATGAACGAGGCCAGGAGCGGGCCAAGCAAGTATCACCACACAGAAATAGATGAGGGAAGGAGGGTGATATAGTATGAGAAAAGCAATAGGGGAAACTTTAGAAAATGCATGCAAACAACATTCGCAGCACAACAACAAAGGAAGAGATAGCAAAAGAGAGGGATTTAAGATGAGTGGCAAAGGATGCCGGTAGCCGCACAATACCAGTGGAATGGAGACGAGGAATACAGATTGGTTCAAGAGGAAGTTTCAAGTTTTGGTAAGAAAAAGTAAAAGATCAAGAAAAGATTCTCCCTACTTACACACTGAGCAGCAGTGCTAGAGGCCAATGGAAATAGTGTGGGGGAGAGGAGAGGAAATATGAGGTTAGAGTAAATTGGCTGGGGATTGGCAGATTACTGCACTGGGGTTTGGTCGCAGGAGAGGGAGGGAGGGCCGTGGAGGGTCTCCCCCCACATATACATGCGGCAAAATGAACCTGTCAACAAAATAATTCAACCAATTCTCCAATGACCAGATAGATTCAACCAAACCAACCTAAGCCAGTTGTCTGTACTTCTTTGGCCAGAGCAAGAGTAGGATCGACAGGGTGCAGACGTATAACGCCAGGCATAATGTGTAAGTACAAACTGGTTGCATGGAAAAAAAGCCAGACTGTCATGCTCGACCTGAATTAAAAGAACAGTTTTAAGTAGATGGGCAAACCTAAGGATAGTTCATAAGTCCAAATGGGGCCAGACAAAGGATGTCGTTGAGTTGTGCCCATTCACGGGTTAGTTTCCTGGAAAGAAGACAGAAAAGCTCTCCCCCTTGTGACCATGCCCCAGTGCACAGCAATAGGCACAGTGTTGTGGCATATGGAAAACCTGGGGAATCCAGCAGGAGTTACATGAGTCACCATAAGAAGATCATACGGTGTGATCAGATGGGCGGGAGTACAAGAAGTACAAGGAGCAATGTTATGGCATGAGGCAGCCTGTAGATACCAGCAGAAGTCATCACCTGGAAATTAGAAATGCTCTCCCCTAGTGTAAACTGTGCAGATGGTAGAAGGAAGGCCCAAGGAGTGATTACAAGTGGACAGAGAACCAAGGCGGGCACAATGCTGTGCGAGGCAACAGCGGGTGCCGCAGAAGTCACATGAAGAAACCCCTGCTCCCTTTTGTGTGAGCATTCCAGAGGAAGAATGGGGGTTGCCTGCATGGTCCTCTTGCTCAAGCCTAAGCATAGCCCCAGCTGTTTAAATGCCACCAGCCACCAGTGCCAGCAAGGGTCTTGCTGCAGCCTTTTGGGGAAGAGCTCATGGCAAGAATGGACCTCATCTCATGAACTTTATTAAAGTTACCTTACATATGGAAATGAATCTGAAGATTTCAGTTTCATTTTATGATGGAATTTTGTAGTAAAGACATGCATGGTCCATGGCTCCAAAAGGTAAGAATGTGTGCAGGGAGGGAGTGGATGAGGAGAGGGGATAAGGTATGATCATAGGCTCAGACACAGGAGAGCAGTGAGAACGGAAGTGCAGCGGCTCCATGTCCACAAGTGTAAGTGGACAGGAGTGCCCTCACCCATCGCCAGAACTTTATTCAGCCTAGTTCAGTGGGCGGTCGGGTGGAAGTGGGGACGGTACCTTAACAATGGATAGATCTATCGCAACAACATTTCTCTTGCAACCTTCCCCCTTCATTTACCCCTCCATCCTTTCTGCTATCTCTGCTCTTCCTTTTCTTCTCTTCCCACAGTAAGCTTTGGACGAGCCATACCAATGGAATGAATGCTATCCAAGAAACTTTATGGTGGCTGGACGCATTCAGGTCGTGGCAGGGCATCCTTAGGCATCTGGACAGCTGGCATCCCGTATGTGTCACGTTTACCATGGTTCCCCGTCACGGACATTAAGCCTGGTGTTCTGGTCCTGTAGTCTCTAAATTGGAACTTTCTAAAATGTATGCTAGTTTACTAAACTGGTGTTTCCTTTAAAAATGCAGGCCTGGGAATCCCCAAGACAGTGCAGTGGCTTTTGAGGTATTTTAGGGAACGCTGTGCAGGAGGAATACATGTTTCAACTCTTCTGGTCCTCTTCTGCACTCCTTGTGTACATGCGTGACTTGTTATGCAAACTGTAGAGCAGTGATCAAAGTGTACGAAAAGAAGTCTTGGAACCATGTTCCCTACTGGCCTGCAACGCTCCCCACAGACCTCATCGCCGCACCCCCTCCCATGCACAATAAAAACCCCAAAACACAAGTGCCTGCTCTATGAGAAAACGTCCTGTGCAGTGCACTGAACGTGCAAGTTTCAACTTCTTCCTATACTTTTATTCTAAAACGAACCCGTTCCAGAACGGTTTCCTTTTATAATAAAAGTATAGGAACGGTAAAACGTAGTTAAAAGAAGTAGAGGAGCACCGCTCCCGACCGCTCCCGCCCACTTCGACCACTGTTTGGGAAGGCTCGAACCTGAAAGCAGAGCAGGGATGTTTTGTTGAAGTAACCAGACGCATGGTGGTGAAAGGGTTTGTGGGTCTTGCAGCGAGTTGCATACTCGTTCTGTGTCACCATGGGAATGGGCGGTTACATCATGGTACATGTCATCGAATCCGAATACAACGACTTTTTTAATGGAATTTGATCGTAAATATATTTGGGCGGTGGGTAATCGTTGTAATTCATATAGGAGGAAGCTGGGAGGCCTGCGCGGGGGGCGGGGGGGGGGCGGGTCTCCTCCCGCATATATTTGCGGGCAAATTCAATTAAACAAAAAAAAACAATTGACGAATTCGGATTCAAAAAACGATGAAATCTGATAGATATGTCACGATCCATGCCTACATACATCAAAAGGTGTTTGAAGGGTCCTAGTTCATGATCTTGATGTCTTGGACTCCATATAGACGTCAGAAGTGAATGCTTGACTCATAGACTTGGTTTAATAGATGGCATACGATGGGCAACACAAGATTGTGTTACAGAAATCCCATACAGAAAACATCGTAATATGGGAAAAGTTTAGAACAGTTGTGTTTAATTGGACAAAGCCTCTTGGGGATGGTTCTTTTGGCAGAAAGTGGAAGTCTGCTCCATTTCTTTAATAAGATAACTATTTTTGGGGGCATTTAATGAAAACATTTTAAGGCAGCAATCCCCATCATCTCCAGTGCTAATTAGCTCCTGGGTGTGCCCACTGTGGATTGCTCACAGGTGCTTCACGTGATCCAACACCTAGGCATCGTAGGTGGCGCGCCCACAGGTTCCTGCTTCTAGTTCATGTTCAGCAACTTCTCCCCATTTCTCCTATTTCCTCATAGGCGGTCCTCCTTGTTGTTTACTGCGAGATGTGTGCTACTCGTATGTTACTCCACTGCTATTTTCCCCATTGCGTGGCAATATTACCCACTTCTCTCTCACTGCACTGTTCCTCGATGCCCACAATTATCTACCCTGGATGCCTTTTGCTGTTTCGCTCCTTTGATTCCTTCTGGGGGCGATACCACTGCCTGTTCCCCGATGTACTCGTTCACACTGACGCAGGGCCACGTGCTGCCCTCTGCCCTCTACCAGGTACAAGAGCACACTCTAGGGTGCTTCAGGCCTTGCCCCACAGTAGTCCTGCCTGAGGTGCACCACTACCGGCACAATGGCACGTCTATACTGCATAGCTGCTACAAATGCCCACTGCGGTCTCCCACCACTGATCCACTGTATCCTTGCTCTATAACATGTAACATGCATACCAAGAAAGCCACCATGGCAGGCAATTGAAGAACCACTTACAGCACACATCATAAACTACACCTCTCCAACCAACATATATATCACCTTCCTCAGCAGCGCAACCCATCCTGGCATTATGGGCACATGAGGCTCCACTGCGGATACATACCTTAAATGATATTGGCACAAACTAGAAGCAGGTCTTCATGCCATACGTGGGTAATTCCAAACGCTGTGCACCATCACAACAGCCAAGCTAGCTTGCATGTTCCCATTGTCTCCAGCAATAAAATGCAAGAAACCTTTTTTTCAGGGCCCACAGCACCAAGAGACCTTGCAAATGGCAGTGGAGCGTGGTATAGGAAACAATGGCATAACATAACAATCTGATGTACTGTGAATTCCCGCTTGGCAGTGATATGATATGATAGGGTATTTCTAACACGCTTAATACCCAGAGGTTTCTAAACGCGGACCCGGCGATCGAACCTGTGTTGCTCCGTGTCGTGTTGTTTCCAAGGTGAGCACGTTGCCACTGAGCTATCCTCACAGGACACGCTTTGGTGCCCCTGAGTAGTGCTACTGACATTTTTGCTTCTGACCAGTATGTCATTCTCCAGGCCTCTCTACTAGATTGCATTAGCTTAGATTTTCCTATTAGCTGTGGAGGCAGATGTGGCAAAAATGTGGAAAAATGCCCTACAAGTTGTCTGCTGATTGCTGATTTCTTGCAAAGAAATCTGAAAGCAATGAATGCTTTGCTACTCTTCATATTAAGATATTCTACAGTTGCTTTACTTCAGTAGAGGAAGGAAAGCAGAGTCCCTCTTACGACGGCGCAACATCTGGCTGCTGTACCTCTTTATGTGGCTTTGGCAGGAACACTGAGCTCATGTCAAATGTGTCTGTGCAGGATTTTGATTAATTGTGGACGGAGCAGGAGAAATCACACATGGTGTGGGGATCCCACTGCAAACATCCAATCCAAGTTCATTTCATGCTTCTGAAATGTGAACCTGCAGATTTTTGCACACAGTGGGCTTCAGAGGTAGACGAGCTAGGGATGGCATTCACTGCCCTGTGCTGCTGCTGGCAATCCCAGTGAACCCGTAGTAGCCCTGTAATGTGATCAATCTGAAAACTGATCTTTGTTTTAATTGATGATTTGTTAGGTGCTGCTCTCTATTCTTTCCCATCTCTGTTGGTTGTTGGTATGCAGCATCATCAAGTTGTCAATAAAGAACGTTTGAAACATTCAACATCCTGTCATCAGGGGTCAAAGGTCAATAGATATCCCTGTCTGTGAAATCATTATGCTGTCGTGAGACACTGGATATCACTTCTGCTACCCCTACGATTTTGGTGAAATGACACTGCTGACCATTGCCAAACACTGCACGCGTCTCCCTGGCTGCCGGTGGCAGAGGCTTTGACTTGGAACCTGCGGGTTCACCATTCATTTTGCAGTGCCCGGCTGACAGTGCGGAGCCAGCTTCTCGTGCACAGGGTGGGGGAGATGTGGAGGTGACTATTTTAAAATGTTAAAAAGAATCAAGAATTAAAAATCTAACCATAAATTGCATACAACTTTGGTTTGACACCACTAGGGCACACCGATAGGTAGATGTCAAGTATCAGAAATGGACATTGGGAATTACTTCAACAGCGAACTGTGAAGCAATTTCATTGTAGCCTTTGGTGAAACACAAACCAATCAGAATTTGATAATCAATTTTCTTTAAAGCATATTTGAAGATGAGAGCTGCTATTGTCATATTTGGGCTAATGTAAATTACTAAGTACTATGTTGACAAGATCATAGTGGGCTGAGACCAACAGGGGTGGCTTCGAGGCTAGACTAGGCGGGTTCACTATTTGGCATAAAACTGCCCTGATAGGGCACTTACACTAAAAGCCCATGTAAGATGGAAAAGTTCCTTGTCACAGCCTCAAGTGTGTGGCAAGAGAGGAGGGAGTTGGCCAACAAAGGCTTGGATTGTTGCTTGGAGACATAACAGTCCCATGGTATGCAATCCCATAGGCTCCACGCTCTGGCTTATATGTGAGAGGTGCTACCATATATGGTTACTTCGCATACACCATGCCAAGAACCGATTTGCCGATTCCAGGCGTGTCCGTGCCAGTCCCTAATCTTCAGACAGGGTGACGAACACAGTACTTTCTATTTCCAATTTTTGTTTGTATTGGCACACTTGAAATACTTTTTGTAATTACAGTGGACGCCCAGGCCGCCTGCTTCTACGCTCATGTTTGGACTCTTTCTTTCTTCAACTAGCAATTTTGATAATGACAGTTGTTCGTGCAATTTATCATTGTGGTTGGCAGAGGTATGGAGGACTTTCTGCTGCGCCTTAAGCATCAGCATACATTTTGAAAGTCTTCTTGCTTGCACCGCTTCCAAGGCAGCCGAGCAGGGGACATTCCGGCACGCTCACCACAAACCTTGTCTGCTGCAGCCGCTTTTTATCAAGGAGATGGAGCAAAATGCTACTCCCTGAAAGAGGAAACCCAACTGGAATTGGATCCGACATTGGTCGGAAACGTAACAATCATGTGTTTCTCAGCACTCAACCAAGCACAGATCAGGACATTCAAATGACGCGGGAGCAGCTGGTCTAAAAGGAGGTCATCAGCAGTCCTCATTAAATAGTATCAATCCCAAGATTGACCATTCAGAGCACTCTATAGTCATTGACAGTTTAAATTTGAAATCTGAACAGGAGCTGAAAGTTGGCCAACGCGGATCTCAATGCCTAGGGATTCAGAGCTGCAACTGGTACATGGCAATGCCTAGCAGGGTGAATTGTACTCTTTCATGATTGGATGTTCAGAATTCCAGGTGACAGTTTGAAATTAGAAATTCAGGTTGACAGTGCTGGGAGCTTCACATCGGAAACCACGCCTAGAGCAGTTTGGGGGGGTAGAGAGTCGGTATAAAGCTGTATCCTCAATATCTCATTTTATAGATGCTAGAATAACAATACCAATTTGTGCAATGTATGGGCCAACTAAAGAGAAAGCATAGGTAGTTCATTAAAATGGAATCCCTGTATGCGTGAATCCCTGTCTGCAGAGACTTTCTAAGCTCCTATTTTTCCCAACAAAGGAGGTTAGAGTGGCAGAGTGGCGCCTTTAAAAAAATGCGTACCTTTCAGAGGGCACTGTAATTTCATCTTCAGGACATGGACCTGCCGGTCAAAACGAGGCTAGCTATGAAATCGACAGCATGATAGATTAGGATCCTTGCGTGGCATGCCAGCATTTGGCGGCATTTAGGAGACATGTTCATTTCTTCAAAGTGGAAAAGGAGTGTGTGTCCAGCGCACCCCCATTTTTGGGTCACATGGCGTCACCCCGCCCTGCATGTTAGCATACTCACCAAGGTTATTTCTATGCTCAGCTTTAATTTTCAGGTGTGTAGTAAAACAAGGCACCACTCAACGCGCATCACCATATGTTGCCGAGCTGAATGCATAGAGAAAAGAAATGTTCAAGGTAGAAGGTAAGAAGCGAAGATGTGGGTCATGCAACAAAACCAGGACAGTGGAAGTCTTGCCAAGCACCAACTTTCTGGTAAGAGTCAGGTCCAGACCTCCACTGCACAAATTCACTGTCTAGCAAATGTATGGATGGCGTCTTGGGCCTGGCTACTCACACGCCTACTATGGATCTGGATCCATAGAGGTTCTATATGAGACGGAGGAAGCCGAGTGCAAGTCAGGCAGCAAAGCTCTTCATGGCCACCTTGAACCTGCAGCAGACCCCACCACCATTTCAGATCCCCCAAGAGAGAAGCTATCAGCTGGAAGCACGAGGCTGCTCTCGGAATCTGATCTGACCTGTTCTGTGCTGGCGGGATCCTCCTCCAGAGACACAGGAAGATCTCTCCCCACAGTGCACATTGTAATAGCAAAGAACAGCCAACAAAAAGGTTTCTGGAGGCAAGATCTCCCCTACGTTATGTGCGCAGAGCAACCTGTATGGTCCACTCCAGTAACGGACGCGGCACTGGTGTAGCCTGTAGAGCTATACACATTGTCACCACGTCCGCATGTGAAGTTGTTTTAATATCCTTAGCTTTTGGTTTTCCTCTATTCCTCTTTTTGGGTTTAGTGTACAAATGACATCCCCGATCAGAATTACCCACATACCAGTAAACGCATGTGCTTTTTGGGGTAGAAGTCATGTCGCTACTCAATGCAAATGACAGCCATTAAAGTGTTCCTTATGTCGGCACATCAGATAGACACAGCCTCTGGTTACAAATAACCTAACACAAATGCGTTTTGCACGTGTTACTTTTTATCATTGCAATCGTTCATTTCCTATTGTTTGCCCATGTACACTAGACACCCTACTTTCCAAAAGCACTGTGCTGTGTAACAATACAGGGGAAAGCCACTGCACATGGCACCGGGGTGCGTGCAATGCCCGAACACTGTCAGTGTGTTGGAGTAGTGCAGCGTGTGCAGAACTTAACACATTTAATCCAAATGGTTCATGCCATCAATGGTCCCTGTACAGATCCATGACTTCACTCTGGTCTTTTCATGGGACTAGACAACCCCGCGGAAACCCAGGGACAACACTAATTTAGATGACTAGGATGGATGCAATGTATTTATATATGTACAATGTACATGTGAAGAGTCTTTCTCAGATTTTGATCATGAAAGCCAGGTGTGCAACCTCGCAACATGTGTCCCACCATGTCTAATCCTCCATTTCTGTTTCTTCTACAGTGGACCCGGAAGCCGCCTGTGATCAGGTGATCTCGCATTACAGATCACACAGGTGGGCGCAGCAGAACATCGTACATGAAAATGCGTCAAATTCCAATACAAACCAAACTAGACATACCAGACTCAAAACATACAGTCAAGATTCCTGGTAAATGTCCTAGCGCAATGATTCAGCAACCCCGTGCATTCTCCATGCATCCAACCAGATTTCCTCTCAATCCTCCTAGGCATTACAGAGGGGGGAACGACCCCCAATTCAAGTCTGGGATCAGCCAGTGGGCGTGCCTCAGTCTCAGCGGGATCAAAGCAGATTTAAAGGGTGCCTAGATATTTTGGGAGCCCCTGCCTACTTTCATAGCATTTATGTATTTAGAGGATAAAACTCGCAATCCAACACTTCTCTTTCTGCGGCATAACCATTTCCTTCCAATTCTAGTCTGAATACCCTTAAGCCTTTGTGCAGTGGCACTATTTCCAGCCACGCTTAGAAATCCTTTCCAATCTATCATTCCTGCCCTTGGACTGGACAGTCCCTAGCCAGACCTGCAGCCCAATCCTTCACAGACTGCATACATGTCCCGTATAGGTCACTTCAGACAGCAGCCCCGGGGCACCGCCAGGCTCACTGATGCCAGGCTCACTGATGCCAGGCATGCTCCACAAAGAAATGACACTTCTGTGGGGAGGTTGTAGTTTCCGAAAACTCTAATTAAAAACACTACTTGTTCGCAGCATCCCTTTACTCTCAACGAGGAATCTGCCCTGGTTGTGCCGAGTTCAGCCCACATCTCCTCATATAACTGCAAATCACTTAGAGGTTCATGCAGACGCTTCTCTTAGAGGGTGGCTCTGAGAAGCAAACCTAACAGTGCAACCAGTTTCACACTAAAGATTCTGAACGAACTCTCAGTGGTAGGGCGCATGCACAGTTAGGCTTAGACCCAGGAGGTGGTAAGCTTGGTGTGAAGTACACTTACGAAGAGCAATGTTTGCCAAGAAGCAGAGGTCTACCTAGGTAAGTACACAAATATACCATTTATTAAACACAAGCAAGCATCAAGTTCAACACAACACACTACCGGTAAGTAAAATCACTGTAAAACATACATACAACTATAGAAGTCAAAACAGTTAGTTATGGCTATAAGCACTATAAATAGGTAAATTGTGTGTGTGGGGTGTATGGGGGTGTTAAGAGAAGTTTCACAAGTCCTACATGGGCTAGCGCATAAGGACAATACTTAGTCCATGCCTACTCTTTTCGGAGTCCTGTCTGTTGCAGGCAGGTGACATAACTATAGCAGTTTTCTGCAGAAATCAATGTACATTGTAGAATGCTCGCAGTTAATCCTCCAGCTATGGAGGGTTTGGGAGTGGGGGGGGGGCAGACTACCAGTCTACAGGCCTTGGATGGCTGGAGATAGACTTTGTGACACAAGCTCCACCCCCTTTGGCCCGATAAGGCAGCTACTTTTTAGGTAAGGGTTTGACCCCCAATGCAAGTCAATGAGAATAGGCGGGTGTAAAGTTGTATAAGCTGTATCAACTTGCAGACTCAGATAGGGAATGGATGGGGGCCCAGGGGCTCATCATGGATGTAGTCACTTAAGGCTCACGGGCGGTGGTTTGAGGCTTTCCCTGAGGGTTCGGTCGGCTCTTGAGCAGACGCCTCGACAGGGTGAAGATGGATTGATTTCAGTTCCAGCAGCACAGGAGGTTCCCTGCGCAGAAGCATATGTGAGCAGGTGCTCGTGGGACCCATAGGAAGGTCGGTAGGCCCTCTGGTGCAGTACTCTCAGACTTTGGGTTCCAGTAGGTCTCCGTTGCAGTACTCTCAGACTTCGGATTCCAGTAGGTCTCCATTGCAGTAATCTCAGACTTCGGGTTCAAGTATGTTGCAGTACTCTCAGACTTCGGGTTCCAGTAGGTCTCTGGTGCAGTACTCTCAGACTTTGGGTTCCAGTAGGTCTCTGTTGCAGTACTCTCAGACTTCGAGTTCCAGTATGTTGCAGTAGTCTCAGACTTCGGGTTCCAGTAGGTCTCCGTTGCAGTACTCCCAGACTTCGGGTTCCAGTATGTTGCAGTACTCTCAGAATTCGGGTTCCAGTAGGTCTCCGTTGCAGTACTCTCAGACTTCGGGTTCCAGTAGGTCTCTGTTGCAGTACTCCCAGACTTCGGATTCCAGTAGGTCTCCATTGCAGTACTCTCAGACTTCGGGTTCCAGTATGTTGCAGTACTCTCAGACTTCGGGTTCCAGTAGGTCTCCGGTGCAGTACTCTCAGACTTTGGGTTCCAGTAGGTCTCCGTTGCAGTACTCTCAGACTTCGAGTTCCAGTATGTTGCAGTAGTCTCAGACTTCGGGTTCCAGTAGGTCTCCGTTGCAGTACTCTCAGACTTCGAGTTCCAGTATGTTGCAGTACTCTCAGACTTCTGGTTCCAGTAGGTCTCCGTTGCAGTACTCTCAGACTTCGGGTTCCAGTAGGTCTCTGTTGCAGTACTATCAGACTTTGGGTTCCAGTAGGTGTCCATTGTAGTACTCTCAGACTTCAGGTTCCAGTATGTTGCAGTACTCTCAGACTTCGGGTTCCAGTAGGTCTCCGTTACAGTACTCTCAGACTTCGGGTTCCAGTAGGTCTCAGTTGCAGTACTCTCAGACTTTGGGTTCCAGCATGTTGCAGTACTCTCAGACTTCGGGTTCCAGTAGGTCTCCGTTGCAGTACTCTCAGACTTTGGATTCAAGTAGGTCTCCGTTGCAGTACTTTCAGACTTCGGGTTCCAGTAGGTCTTCGTTGCAGTACTTTCAGACTTCGGGTTCCAGTATGTTGCAGTACTCTCACTTCGGGTTCCAGTAGTTCTCTAATGCAGTACTCGCAGTACTCTCAGACTTCGGGTTCCAGTAGGTGTCCTCATAATGAGATGGATTGAGCAGGTTGGTAAAGTCCCAGGAACGCTCTAAGGCTGCCAGCAAAGTTTCCAGTGGTGAGGCAGTAAGGGACCTGTACAGAGCTGCTGACCAATTCCAGGCAGGTGCAGGCCCAATGTAGGCCGGGCGATGACTCTGACCTTAGTAATGTGATGGAAGTAGAGCAAGGTTTCAGATTGGTTGGTCCCACCAGTCCAGTAGAGAAAGGCACCGGGTTCATTTAGTCCCATTCGATTTGACGGCAGAGGTGCAAAACGCAGTTGCTGGTTTGGCCAATGCAGGTTGCATTAGCAGGGGTCTGGCAGGTCTCTGCTGCTCCTTTGCCTTCAGATGCTTGGATCTTATGATCGACTACCTCCAATGGCTCCTGAGCCACTCCTTTTAGCCAGAATTCATACTGGATTCTGCCCCAGCCCACATATGGAAAGGGCTTTCAACAAATAAAGCGCTAGCTGTCCAATCAGGGACAGCCTACCAGTTCACATTCTGCCCAGCAACAACACATTCCCAGGTTGAAAAGGTTATTGATATGATATCATATGGCATTTATAACTCGCCTACACACAAGTGTTTCAAGGCACATCGACGCAAGGGAGAGGGATCAAAGGGAAGACAGAGACAACGATCTTACTAGGCCAGGTGACAGTGAGATCGTGCAAGCAGTCCCAAACCCCCGTTTCGGCAGTTCACAAACACAAAGCACTGACCAGGAGTCCAGAGGAGATGTGCGAAAGTGCATGCACTTATATGGCAATTTACCAGCAGAAAAGGAAGGAAGATGGGCAAATGTGCAGATGGTTCAAAGACAAGGCTATTTTTAATATATGCTATTCAAAAAGACATTATCCCAGTAAAAACCAGAAGACCGTGAAAACGTATAAAAAAAAAGGTTCACTGCCACCAACCTGTTCAGTTCACTTCTCAAATGTTACTGGGATGATTAAAGAAAAATGAAAGGGAAGCAAAGGGCCCACATAGGTCTCCACTGAAGGTGGGTTGTGCTACACTGTACAAAATATAGGTGAAAACAAAGAGACACACATTCCCTGCACTGGTAGCCCCATGTACCAACCAGTGCACTCCAAATGAAATTAGAGAAGTGAGGGAAGCAAAAGGGCACAGTACAGAGCTAGGGGTGCTTCTTCGCATCGCCAGATGTTCTCTAGGGCATAAATATGGACTGCTGTGGTTTAGGGTGATTCGCTCGAATACATTTCCTCGAATGAGAATTCATCGAATGTTTTTTTTTTTGGCAAGTTGTTTTTGACACATAAATATGCGGGGCAGACTTCCCCCCCAAAACGCCCCCCTCTTAAACCCTGTGTAAATTATTTATTTCCCTTAAGCTACCCCCTCCCCCCAACATATATATGCAGCAAAATCCGTTGTAAAAAAACGCGTTGAATTCTCCCGCAACAAAACGTATTGTGGCAAAACGTCCCATTCCCAACTGTTGCCAGGCTGTAGTGGAGGACTGAAAGTGGACCAAGTGGGTTGCCGTAGATAGTAGCACAGATGAAAGTATGAGCACTTTGTAATTTTATTATGCTGTTAACGGTTGCTATGTAATGAGGTGCCCTGCCTGCGTGAGCGTGATACAGAATGTTTACATTGATATGATATGATATGATATGATATGGCATTCGTAACGCGCCTATACACAAGTGTTTCAAGGCGCGACGAGGCGGGGGGGTGGAACAAAGGGAGACAGACAACGATCCTACTAGGCCAGGTGTCATGCAGACCGCGCAAGTGCAAGGGGAGAGGGGACTAGGAAAAGTGCAAGGGGAAAGGGAGAGGGGGAAAGTGCTGTACATGGTTAGTAGAATACAAGATAATTAATAGGGCCAGCTGGTGGCAAGTGCAAGGAAAGTGCCGGGAGAAGGGGCTGTGGGATACAGAGACAGTCATTGGAAGCGTGTGTGGAATTTGGATGGTTGGGAGTTGGAGTAGTTACGGGCGGATGTGCAGAGAGCTGCAGTGCAGGGTGCCGGGTCGCTTATTGATGTAAATAAACTTGAAGCTGTTTTACCTTCAACATTTCTTGGTCCACATACTTCATTTCGGCGACGAGGATCGACCCGGCATCGTATACACCCACGGAGAGAGCGCGGCCGCTCCGAGCGAATGCATTTTGTTTGCTTGTGCTGTTCGTATCTATCAATCCCGGAGGCTAGGAGATTGGACAGTGGTGATTCTTCAGAGGTTTGGTTGTTTTGTTCGCAGACAGTTATTTTCAGACGCGTATTGGTACATATGCGCGCATGCTGAGGGCACTTTAGTTTTACCCATACTAGAGTAAAGGACCGTGTGAAACCTCACGCGCTCACATGACACGGATCCAGCAGCACAAACCGGGAAGTCAGGCCGGGATGAGGGAAGTCTCTTCATCCTCGTCTCAGTAATTTAAAAAAATATATTTTCTTTCATTTGGGAATTCATATCAAGCAAGCAGAACAGTGGCAACGCGTTTTGTTATTATTCAAAGGATACAGTTGAATCTGAAAGAAAGTTACATAGTTTCAAGTTAGACTTTAATTACTATTCTGGAAAGAAATGTTGGTCAGCAAAGTACAAGGCTGACCATGTAAGGCATCAGCCTTCAACCGCCCGCAAGTTTTCTCCCAACACCTGGGCAGCCCGCAGTGGTTTGGTCTGAATGGAAAGAGTTTTGGTTAAACTATATTCAGACTGTGGAACAAGAGGGACTTACTTCTCACAAGAAAAAGCTGTTACTACTCCATGCTTTAGGTTTGGAGGGTCAAAGGAAACTTAGGGAGCTTCCAGAATTATCAGGAGATCAAGCTGGCTATGATGATGAGCACGAGAAAGCCATAAGACAACTAGATAAATACTATACCCCAGAGACTAACATGGCCATCAATTGATATAATTTCTACACAAGAGTTCAAAAGGAGCAGGAAAATATAGAAGAGTATGTTTCGGCATCGAGATTACTGGCGCGTACATGTCATTTTGGGAATGGGATCACTCTTGATGAACTAATTAGAGATCAAATTATAATCACTTCTAAAGACAGCCTAATTCAAGATAGGTTGTGGATGGTGGGAAACCCGTCCCTACCAGAGACTATTGCCATCGCAAAAAGGATAGAACACAGTCAATTGTGTTCTAAGGAGATGAAAAGCAAAAAGCAGGGAGCTACTCATAATATGTTGCAGTATAGTGCTAAAGGCGGGCAAGAAGCGGAGCAGCAAGGTTTATTTAGTACTCTACGCACCAAGGATCGAGTTGAAGTTGCCACTTACAAAGGCAATAGAGCAAAAGGATTTGAGAGTAAAGAAAGTTTTCCTAGAGGAAAGATTTGAACGAAGACTGAACCCAGAATCCAGAATACCCAGACAAGAGATGGCGACAGATGTTACAGTTGTGGTAGATTAGGCCATTACGCTGACTCCAGAAATTGCCCTGCGATTGGGCAAAAATGTGGAAATTGCAGAGTGAAAGGACATTTTGCTGTCACTTGTAGACGGAAAAAAAGAGTCTCGGCAATCCAAGATGAGGAAGAATCTGATGAAGAAAGAGTATTCATGATTCATGAACCACCAGGAGGAGAATTTAAGTGCCCAAGTTGTGAAGTGATATTAGACAATTGGAAATTAAAGGTGATGGTTGATAGCTGTTCTCCATGCACAATCATTATCAAGAGGACCTGGCAGAATCTGGTGGCAAATGGCCTCAAGTGCAAATTGAAAGCATCAGACATAAAGAATCCAGGCGGATTCGAAGGGTTGAAGATTCAGATTGTGGGTTGGTTTTCAAGCATCATTCAATTCAAGGACAGGCGTGCCCAGGTGAAAGTTTATGTAGCTGAAAAGGGTGTGAACATAATAGGTTGGAGAGATCAAGCAGGTTTGAGAATAAGGTTGGATCCCTGTAAAGAAGAACAAATTCTGATCGTGAACAGTAGCCAAGAACAAAGTAAGAGAATGGTGACATTTGGTAATGAATTACAAGCGAATTTAGGTTTGTTAAAAGATTTTGCTCACAGGATACGACTCAAACGAGGAGCATTGCCAGTGGTGCAAACGAAAATCAGACCCATTCCATTTGCTATTGTCAACAAGGTTGAACAAGAACTAGGAAGGTTAGAATCAGAAGGAGTTATTGAGAAGATTGAGTCATCAAAGTGGGTGAGTCCCATTGGTGTAGCCATAAAAAAGAATGGAAAACCAAGAATTTGCGTGGACTTGAGGGATGTTAACAAAAACATCATAACGGATATATTTCCTTTGCCAATAATATCTGAAATGTTAAATCGCATTGGGGACGCAGATTTATTTTCCACGTTGGACCTTTCAAGTGCATATCATCAGATATCGCTCACAGAGGACCGTAGGGACATCACAGCGTTTATCACGCCATATGGTTGTACAGGTACAAGCGAATACCATTTGGGTTGGCGTCCGCAGCAACGGTGTTCCAAAGAGTCATGATGCATGTTCTTAAGGGTTTGAGTGGAACACTAGTGTACCAAGACGATATTATTGTTTTCGGCAAAGGTCCTGAAAAACATGACAAAAGGTTGAAAGAGGTGTTGGCAAGGTTGGAGACTTTTGGGCTGAAAATTTATCAAAGTAAATGCAAGTTTGGGGTGAAAGAAGATGAATATTTGGGTCACACTGTGAATGGAAAGGGTTACAAACCTAAGTGGGAGGCCATGAAAGCGATTAGGGATTCACCAAATCCCACTAATAAGGATGAGCTCAGATCATTTCTTGGTTTGTGTGAATATTATAACAGATTTGTAAAGAATTTTGCTAGCGTAACTGAACCGTTGAGGAAATTGATGAAAAAGGATGCTAGGTATGAATGGAGTGATGAAGGTAATAAAGCAGTAGACTGCATAAAAAGTGCGATCTGTAATGCTGTAGAATTGGAAGGGTTTGTATTTGGAAGGTTAACCAGAGTCACTGTGGATGTCAGTGGGAATGGTTTGGGAGCAGTTTTATCCCAGATAACTGATGATGGTCATGAAAAAGTAATTAATCGTGCTTCCAGAGCAATATCGGACACTGAGAGTAGGTATTCAGTTATCAAAAAAGAGTTATTAGCTTGTGCCTGGGTAGTTAATTACTTTAGAAAGTACCTTTGGGGAAGCAAATTCATAATACAAACTGATCACAAGCCGTTGCTTGAAGTACTCACAGTGCGTGGGATGTGTAAAGCTTCTCCTAGGTTAGCTAGATTAAGCCTCAAGTTACAAGACTATCATTTTGTGGTGAAGTATGTCCCGGGCAAGAGAAATATTATTGCTGATTATCTGTCCAGGTTGCCTTTAGGAAATAGTGATGCTGGTGTGGAAGAAGATGGTGAAGTTGTAGCAACTGTTTTTGAAGTGACATCTAAAGAAACATGGTTAAATGAGCTCAGTAAAGATGAGACGTTGCAAAAAGTCATGAAGTACACTGAATCAGGTTGGCCTGAAAAGAGATTAGTTTGTGATGGGTGCATGAAATCCTGGGAAATAAGAGATGAATTGTCCATGGAAGATAATTTCTTAGTCTGGGGGGATAAGTTGATTCCTTCGCAAGTGTTGTGTAATAAACTTATTGAAAAGGCGCACCATGGACATCACTGGAACGAAAAACAATGTGAGAACTAAGTATTGGTGGCCTGGGATACATCTAATGATTGAAAGGTTTGTCAGAAATAGTTGGCCATGCCAAAATAGTGACAAAAGCTGCAACAGTGTTAAGTCTGATCCTATCAACATGTCTAAGGGGGAGGCACCATGGGACAAAGTAGGTATTGACATCATTGGATCTTATGTAAACTTGATGGATGGAAAAGAAATTCTGTTAGTGTTGGTTGATTACTACTCAGGTTGGTTGGAAGTCAAGGCTGTTAGTGAAATTGACTCCAGTGAGGTAATAAAGTTTTTGATGCAAAGTTTCAGGAGGGAGGGATATCCCAAAGTGATCATTAGTGATAATGGCGTTCAATTCAAAAGCAGGGAGGTTAGGGAGTTTGCAAGATGTTCGGGGATTGATTGGAGATTTTCGGCACTATATCACCCACAAAACAATATACCTGTTGATGAGGCTCTCAAGAATAAATTATGGAGCATGAGAATGTCTGTCAAGAGGGCAATGGGAGTCTCGTCTTTAGAAATTATGAGAGGCAGGGTTCCAAACACGTTACTTAATCCTGGGTGGGTAAATCATGGGAAGAGAGAAGAGTGTGGAAAAAAAAAAAAATGCACCGAACAAGTTATGTTAAGAATTTCACCTGGTGATTTCGTGAGAATCAAACTAGGGTGCAATGTGAGAAAATGTAAGTCCAAGTACAGCAGTCCTGTCAAAGTTGCACAAGTGTTCAAAAGAGCTGTTTAAGTTTGTGGTGGTTCAGTTTGGAATTTAGATAGAGTGAGTAAATGGATGTGCAAGGGTGAATGTGGTGTGGATATGCAGAAGAGGTACAACAGAAGGGCTGTTGAGTTGTTTGGAGAGGACATGCATTCTCCGAATGGTGATGTGAATGAGGGACCAGGTAATGAATTGGGAGAATTAAATGTACATCAAGAAAACAATCTTGATGTTGTTGATGATGATAGAATTGTTCGTAGTTCAAGAGTTATGAAGTTACCTATTTGGTCAAGAGACTACGTCACGGAAAAGTAAGGACATTTAGTTACCTATGTAGTCTTACAACTGCACTATATACAATTAATATAAGACTATGTTTGGGGTCTTAGGACGACAAGTTATGAAATGATTATACTTTATTTTTAAATTTTGTTTTAGAGCAATGTTCTGGCATTCTGTGCAATTTCATGTTTTGTATATTTATTCAATATTATTGTTTCTATTCATATTCTTCTTTGCTGTTGTATTTTCTCAAAGGGGGGGATGATGTTGTATTTTATTAAGCTGTTAACGGTTGCTATGTAATGAGGTGCCCTGCCTGCGTGAGCGTGATACAGAATGTTTACATTGGAAGCGTGTGTGGGATTCGGATGGTTGGGAGTTGAAGTAGTTACGGGCGGATGTGCGCAGAGCTGCAGTGCAGGGCGCCGGGTCGCTTATTGATGTAAATAAACTTGAAGCTGTTTTACCTTTGACATTTCTTGGTCCACATACTTCACACTTCAAGCAAAATGAGAATAACCCTCCTAAAATCATCTAATGGGCGCCTTCCAGATGTATTGGTTACTTGGCATATGGATATTGAGGAGCAAAGGATGGCGAAGCGGCATTAACTTCAGCTGGCATTTATTATATGCAGCCATCATCAGTATTTCAGGTCACCTTAAAGCCCTGTAGGTATCCGGCCAAAGTTTGTGACATCACAGACATGTCATGGCTTTCATTTCCAAGGGTAAATGATAAGTGGGAGATCAGAAACTCTCCCTCACACTCCCCCTAACATCCCCAGCTCATCTGCTACCCGCACCTGGTTGTAGGCCCCTGGGTGAGTCCCCCATTGAGCACCGCTTTGTTGCTTCCCTGGTAGGTTCACGATTTATAAATCCCATACAGGCACAGCACATATTCCAGCGTATACATATCCAGTAAGCAGAGGCGTTGGTGGGGGTAGGGAGGGGGTGCTTAGGGGGCTATAGTTCCAGGTCTTTTAGTTGTAGCCCCGGATAGAATCTCAGGGGCTACAACCAGAAGGCTAGTTAGCCCTGAGTGCCGACAGCCCCGGCATTAGCGTAGCCCCGGATCTTTTCCAGACCTAGCAACATCCCTGCTAGTGAGTATGATGATGGCAGAACGCGGTGGAGGAATATGTGCACGGATGCATAACTGAATGGTTTCTCATGGACTGGTTCTGGTGTCACTTCTAAACACAGACATGTTTGCAACACCCCCTACATTTGAGGCTCAGGTGAACGTATGACTAGTTTCAGCCCCCCCAGAGATGGGAATTCAGGGGGTGTTCAAGGTGTCAACATTTCAATCACTATTGGGAGTTTTCCAGCATGTCGTGCCCTCTACCTGTGTGCACTGCTTCATCCCGCCTCCAGGGGGTTGGTATAGTGCACAGTTACCAGGGAAGGGGGTTATACTGAATGCATATGGCAGAGTCAACAGGTCAATAATATCAAAGATCAATACATCTTGGTGACTTTTTAAAGAGCCCATTAAAAACGAAATCTCAGTAAGGATGGTACTAAAAGATAACGGTCTTTATGCTTTTCCAGCCTTGCTTTTGTAAGCAAGAATAGCAAAGCATGAGGACCATTACTTCCACTATTGCAGGCATGTGGGTCTGTCCAGACGTCCTCAAGTAGTATCTTAAGCACTCAGCATAAGCAGCACATGTCTGCACTGCAGCATCTTTGCAGTGCAGATCTTCACAGAGCTGCAGTGGCAGCAGTTCTGTGGGACCTATGTAGGGTGCGAAGGTGGTGGGGCAAGTGAAGAGGAAGGATAGCCTAGATAGGGTGACCAGATTTTTAAAATAAAAAACCGGGACGGGCCACCAACATAGAAGTAGGACAACAGTTGTGGTGACCATAAATAAACACAAAAGGACTAAAACACACATAGGACTCCAATGAAACTGTAGTCCTATTTCTATGTTGACGCCTTTTCTGCACAAAGTGAGTGTTTATTGAAAGCTCACAGCTCTCATTGGAGCAGAGAAGCCATGGAGGAAAGGGGAGGGCATGAAACGCAAGTGAAACACAAGCAGGAAGAGCCATGTCCGACCCACTTTGAGCGTGATTTCGGCATTTGTTGGAGGGTTACCGGGACAATGGCCAGCCATTCCCAAATCACGGGACTGGGTTTTCAAAAGTTTAAAAAGTCTTGGGATGCCAGGACCAGGGGCAAAATACTGGGACGTCCCGGCAAAACCAGGACGACTGGTAACCCTAAGGAAGGAGGCAAGAAGGGAGCAGAACATGGGGATCAAAACGTTCTGTTAGAGAGGAGCAATAGAGGCAGGTGAAGGGGGACGAGCACCCCGTTCAAATGAAGAAAGCAGGGTGGCTCAAGAGCCACAATGAAGGTAGAAGCCGCGATGTAAGGACGTGATGTAAGGGCGGCCCAGGAAAGACCTGCGTGGAAGAAAAAGGTGGCTATGACGCACATCCCACTCAGTGACTGTTCCAAGTATTTACTTTATAGGAATACATAATATGTTTGCCTTTCTTATATTTCCTTAAATTCTTTATCTGCTGAACCTCCATACCATGGTATGTCTAATATGCGTCTAGGTCCAGGGTCCTGTTACCTACTGACACAGACCTTCATTTGTTCTGCAGGGAGGTTGAACAGCTCACTTATCAACAAAAGCCAGTCTAGCCATTAAAAATAAAACAGCAGATTTATGGGACACAAACAAGTTGCGTTCTCTTCCCTGAAGATAAATCCTCCATGTTGCTATTTTAACCATTAAAGCAACCATGCGCCAAATCAGGGTTAATGAAAAATCCGATGGCACTGCAGAGCAAATGAAAGCATCATCGCACATGTCAGTGTAATGTCACATGCTGGACCTCAGCACTTCCCCAGGGCGATGACATCCTGCTCTACTTTCTGGGCAAAGATAAAGTCCACGGACCGCCCTAAGCTCACTGGATCCACCTTTGCCACCTGGCACTGGCGAGATTTGGAACGTGATGCTGCTGCCCAAGAAATGCCCAATTCCCCCCTACACCACGTCCACCTTAGCTCGTCTGCGGCCCACTGTCATGCAGCTGGAGCACACGCTGTGGAAGGAAAGAGTATCCATAAAGGGGCACTGGGTAGTGCAGGTGTTTCTAATGCTCGCAATCTTCTTCCATATGTGATCTTGGTTGATTTGCACATTTCAGAGCACATGTGTACACACAACACTCTTGTTGGTTGCCCCTAATATCAACTTGCTCTTTGCATAAAGTTACATTCAAATCCCACTGGTTAGGACTGATCTGAGCTGCAGTCCAAAACATCTGGAGAGCTGAAGGTTGCAGACGCGCGATCTAAGCCGCGATCCTTGCTTTATTCGCACCTGAGTTAGCCCTACCCGGATTTGTGCCTCCAGTTTGTGCAGAATTCAGCACGCTCTCTTGCACCAGGCAGCGGCACAGCGCTCACTCTTTGGCTTAACATCACACTGCGGTGCAGGATTTGTTTTTTAAAGAGAAGTTACATCTCCTGCTTCTCTGTCTTAATGGTCAAGTCAAGACACCACATATTTTTTTAGGAAACCCAACATTATGTGTGCACAAGCCACATAAGTGGGTATGGCCAGCCACAGTATTCGAAAACACTAGGCAGCGAGACTGTCAATAACATAAGAATTGCAAGTCACCTTGGTTTAGATCTTTAGTTGACGTATAAAATACCACCTCCCTCTTTATAGAAATTTATGAAAGAAAAAGTGTACATTTATTCTATTACCAAAACTTAAATATAACTACATAGTCAAATGCTTTTGATGTCTGTATCAAACTTAGAAGACTGAATAATGTGTGTCCTCTCTTAGCAGCACAGGCATTCAGAAAAATAGAGTTTCAGAGTGTTCTGGTCATCTGGGAATAGACATGTTTAAATTGCTGCATCTTCCTACAAGAGCCCACCCCAATCCTTTCGAGATACATCGGTGCTATACGTTTGCTGCCAGCTTTGCGGCACCGGATTGCATAAGTTTAATGCTCCAAGGCAAATCTACATGAAGCCTTCTTTGATGCTGTAAAGAAGAAGAGTCAATGGTAATAACAGCCGGAGTGTTGATGGATAGGTAAGACCAACACGGGGCAGAACATGCCAATGCCCCAACTGTGCAGCGGTCCCAGAGTCTGCCCTGTGTGGTGCTTCTATTACCACGTGTGCAGATATGAGTTCTCCCACCTCGTCGTTTTTTTACTTGTCCTACTTTTGCACCTGCACAATCCAGCTCATCCCGTTGAGGGCGAGGAAAGGTACGGCGAAGGACTGCGACTAGATTGTTGCATGCAGTATGTCTACAGAAAAAATCAGAGACCTCAGTGTTTAAAGCTTTGGGTATTTGGGTATTCTGGATGGAGTCAATCAAAGGCTGTTCCTCCGCTCAAGCTATCTGCTGCAGCACATCATATAAATGGCAATGCCGAGAGACATGGCTTCCCGTGCAAATAGTCATTCAACCGATATGAGGGTAGCGACATCCATCAATGGGGGGACCTTCGTCAGTCAATGGGGTGAGGTATCTGGGGGCACCAGAACCCATTTCAGTGCAGCAAGACTACCTGTCGGTACCCTAAACTGGACTCACAGGTCACCCTGCGTCTCCAGCTTCAGCACCCTGAAGCTAGATTTGCTACAAGACACAAAGCCTGGTCAGGCCGTGGGTTTACCATATCCCCTCATAGTCTCTCCAGTCTCTTCATACTCAAAGATCTGGCCGAGCACTGATCTTCTATCCCTTGGTCGTATAAACTGGTAAATGCACACAGGAGGCTTCCATTTTAGAAGCATTACATTAAACTCTTCCGCCTTATTTGGACATGAACCATAAAATTTCACAAATCCAGAGGCCTGAGAAGATCATCTCGTTTGGAAAACAGATCACATTATTAATTATACAGTGGGGCTGTCGGCGCCTGATTGGAGTGCAAAGTGAGTGTCCTGCGAGGGGGTACCACTAACCCACATGCAACTCTTCTTGATACTAAATAATTCTGTTCCTTTTTTTTATTTCTTTATTATTTTCTTAACAATACAACAAACAAGTCAAAATAACTCCCCCGCATCTTTCCAAGACATACAGTACTGCACCGCAAATTGTGCGCCCCGAAGGTTAACATGGGCTATCCGTATCCTCATAGGAGGAACTATCCACCTTTGGGCAGAACAGAGTTACTGTGAGTGCCTCCCATTGGAGAAGGTCGTTAGAAGTGTCTGTTTTTTTTTGACGTTGGCAGTCTCCCATGCCCCAGTTTCTGCAGCCGACCATCTCCGAAGGTCTTCCCACCATAGTATTACGCTTGGGGCTTTGGGGCTTTTCCACCCACGGCGATGCGTCTTTTCGCAAGGATGTACATTAGGTCATTGAGTTTATTTAAAGGCTTGTTCTTTTTGTTCCTAGGGCATCTCCCCAGGATGCATGCTTTAGGTGTCTGTACCTCTAGGGTGATGTCCGCCTCGGCCACCTTGGCTTTGATTTGTGTCCAAAATGTTTGTATTGCGGGGCATCCCCAGAACATGTGGGTCATCCCAGCACGGGGTTCATAGCATTTGGGACACACCTTGGTTCCAGCTCCGCTGAACCTGGAGATGATGACTGGGGTGAGATATGCTCTATTGGTTATGTAGAATTGTATAAGCTGTAGCCGGGCATTTCTGGTTATTTTTTTATGGTAGTGCATTATGGCTTCCCATTCTGTGTCTTCAAACTGCAGGTTAAGTTCCTGTTCCCAATTCTCCTTGCACTTAAGATCATGCTGGGTGATGCAGTTGAGCAGTGTTCCATAGATTCTGGAGGTTTCGTGGCCCCCCCTTGCGGTGCTCAGCAAGTTCACGATGCACTCATGACCTGTGTCGAGGTCCTCTGTTGTGGGCCAGCGGCCTGCTAGTTTCTTTACCACAGCATTGTGCAGTAGAAACTGTCCTGTTGATATCCCCGAGGACTCCTGTAGCTTGGTGAACGTTTGGATACCCTGGTCATCCACCAGATCTCCTAGGGTAGCGACGCCAAATGACTCCCATATGTCTCTGATCGTCTTTTGGTTTCTGGGTCTGGTTGACATGATCGTCGCGATCAGGATCTGTGGAAAGTAGGGGGTCGGACAATTTAACAGTTTTGCAGGCTCGTTTCCACATCTGGGTTCCAAGTTGAATTAGGTGTGTGTATTGTTGTTTTGTTCCGGGTGCACACCAAAGCAGATCCCTAAGTAGCATTTGGGGGATTGCGGGCTGTAGTAGGCGAGTGTCAGATGAGGCGCTATCAGCCATCCACTGGATCACATGTTTCAGTTGGCCAGCCAAATAGTAGAGTTCAAAGTTGGGGACCTTGAGGCCACCTTTGTCGAAGGGTCTTTGCAATGTTTCCAAGGCAACTCTGTGTCTTCCATCTTGCCACAGGAATTTCCTGCAGAGCTTATTCAGGTCCTTAAAAAAATAGTGTGGGATATTGTATGGGACATTAGTGAAAAAATATAGTAGTCTAGGTAGCACAACCATTTTGAGAAGACTTGCTCTGCCTGCGACTGAGAGCGGTAGTTTGCTCCAACATTCCATTGATTTCTCTAAGCCTTCTTTTGCCCTTACTTTATTCAACCTGTGTTCTGTCTTGGGGTCTCGGTGGATCGTGATGCCTAGATATTTGAAAGAAATGGGTTCCCATTTGAGGTCTAGAGTTGGGAGGGTTTCAGCGCTGGACTTGCTGAGGGCAGCCAGGGGGTACAGGCAAGATTTATTGTTGTTGATATGAATTCCAGTATACCTATGGGACCCCTCCGTGTAGGGCAATATGTGCTCGGGGTCCTTAAGGTATATAAGCATGATATTGGCATACATAGAGACTAAGTGAGTTACTCCGTCTACTATTATGCCTCCATCTCCGTACTCTTGTCTGAGGTATGCTGCTACTGGTTCTATAGCTATGATGTATAACATGGGGGTTAGGGGGCATCCTTGCCGAGTGCCCCAGAATAGACTCCATTTGTCAGAGAAGGTGCTGTTGGTGCGCACTCTGGCAGCGGGGTTGGTGTAGGTGAGCATAACCCATTTAATGAAGCTTGGCCCTATTCCCATCTTGATCAAAATGGCATGAAGCCATTTCCACCGGACCGAGTCAAATGCTTTAGAGGTGTCTAAGGACGCCACCGCACTCTCTTCCGGTCTGCTTTCAATTCTGTTCCTTTTAATGAGAATCCATGAACCAACCCCTCCCAACATATCCTATCGCCATCAACTCGTATCTGAACTGGTATCATCTTTCTCACACATTGTGGTTGAGCCTTTTCAATCGGCCGTAACTGGCAATCTTTTCCAATACCTAGCCAGACATCCGGCGTAATCTCTGGGGTGCTGAGCATGAACCCTGAATGCTGTCAGGCAGACTTCTTCGGCCACAGGTTCCTGTGGATGGTGCAGTCCCTACAGACACTCTGCCCCCAGACCAGACAGTATCCGACTGGCAGAAGCCCAAATCATTTCAATGGTCCCAAGAAGATTATGCCAGAATGTTGAGTAAAGACCACCTTACAGCATTCATGACAGCCCGCGCTGGATTCCCCTTTGTTTTGTTTATTAATACGCTTTCTCCAGCCATCCTTTGGGATGGCATTTAATAGACTTTCCTGAGCACGTACAAAGTTAGCATTGTGGTGGAAGGATAAAGTAAAATTAATAGATATTATTGAATAAATAAACATTAAATTGAGGTCACACCCTCCCAGTGATATTGTAAAGACTGGAGGGGGTATCTGTACTCCTGCCCTATATATGGCAGTGCAGAAGCACAGAGCACCCCCACCAAGATTCTCTATAGGGTAGCTATGGATGAGCAATCAAGGCTTAAGGTCTCAGGAGGTGATGCAGGCTGGTTCGTAAGTACAGTGTAGTCCCCAAGCCCCCACAAAGGAATGTCCACACACTATATTATGTGATAACACAGTTCTTTATATGAATAAGGTTCAATATACATACACACCACCAATAACACGCTTTGTACTTTGGTAAATCTAACATGTAAAATATATACAATGTCTATGTGGTACCACTCTTAACTATTGACTCCTTTCAAATGCACCAACTGCTGACAGTTCCACGGGCATACAAATCAAATAGTAATGTGAGTCAACATCAAACCTAGGAAGGAAGATAAGTTAGGTTAAACAATGGCAGAATACTTTGTCCCACTACTATGACACAGTTCTGTGTGAGGATATCCCCACCTGGGCAACCTGTAAATAAAGTGCATCAACAAACCAGGTCCATATATGTTTAAAATAGTCTTGTTTCCTGCTAAAATATTCTACTACCCTAATGTACCTGAGCTTAACAGAGTTCCTTTGATGGTTCGTCGACGGATCCCTCGAGGATGAACTCCCTTCAAAGCAGAAGCCACAGGGCATCGAGAGTCCTCGAAGAAATGTGAACCTCGGCGTCGAGAGACCTTGAAGAAGAGAGTTGGGTGCCACAAACAAGACTTGATGAAGAATGTATGCTCGGCAGTGGTGCGTTGAGGGTCGCATCGGATGTCGACGTCTGCAAAAAGAACTCAACCACGGTTGAACTTAGGATCTTCACTTGTCGGCATCTTTGTGGACTTTGGGTGGTGGGAAACCCACCAGCGAATTGCCCTCAGTCGTCGACAACGTCGACTTTCTCTGGTGGGACAAAGTGGTCGACGGTGATGGCAAGAGAGCCCCTCATTCAAAATGTTTTTAGGCTAAAGGTGGAGCATTGCAGCTCCAGTTGTCGGGCAACACAGCGTCAAGCTGTCCCTGCTTCTGGGCAACACAAATTGACTGGCTTCCAGTGGTTACGGAAATCCTCCGAACCCCGGTCGACGGCAATGGACTTCGACAGCCTTGAGGTCCGAATGCTTTACTTCAGATTTCTCAGCGGACCCTGTTCCCGGTCAACAGTCTTTCAGGATGCCTCGATGAAGATCAGCTTCTGCACAATGTTTCCTCGTAGCTCGGAGAGAGGTCTCCTAGCTAGGCCCTTTCTCGGATCAGTCCTCGACTAACTTGACAGCTTTCGGATTGGGTTGAAGGAAAGCAGCAGCAATTCTTCTTCCAGCGGGGCTTCAAGGATAAGCAGCTTCAAGTTTCAACTTCAGCTTCTGATCAATTCTGGTAAGTGAGAGGTCCCCAGATATACAGATCTGTCCCTCATTCACACTGCTGAGCCAAGCTCAGTCAGCCAATCAGTCAGAAAGGCATTAATGCAGGCAGGCAGCCAATCAGGCTCACAGTGCATTCACTTCCACCCAGACACCCATAAAAAGGAATGTGGATTAGGGCAAGCACCCAGCCTTTCAGCACACCACACAGCATTCATGTCAGTTTCGGGCAAGACTGTCTCATTCTTTGTGTCACACACACAGATGCCAGACACCCATAACATGGAATGCATATTGGTCACAAACTCCATTCACCCAGGTCCCACCCTAAGGGTGTACACACAGCATACAGTCACTGGGAAGGCTCCAGCCAGTCTGGCCTGGACTTCCCCACAATACCATATATGGTTCTACCACCCAACTGCCAGTCAGGGGAAGGGACAGAGTCAGGGCTTCCTAGGACTTTGGGAAAACAAGGTAACAGGTCATGGAAACCAAGAGGCCACAGGGGCCATCTTGTCTCCTATCTGGAATCCACTGATTCCTATGGCAGGGTCTGGGTATCCCAAAATGGAGGATATTCAGAGCACCTGTCAGATTCAGCATGGAGCTGCCACCAGCCCATACCGTGCTCTGTGGGTGACACACAGGTGCCCAAAAACATACACTAGGGGTAGAGGGTTGTACCCCCACCCATGGGTGCCATAAGCGTATCCCATGGGTCTCTGTTCACCACAACCAAAAAGAGGAAGAGCGGCACTGCCAGGAGTCCCACACGGACTCCTCTGCAGAAAACAACACATAACACACATGATAAGGGAGTACAGGACAAGGACATGGAGGCCCTGTCCCTCCAATGCATTTCCAGCATCACAGATATCACATTAGTGGAGCACGTATGACATTTCTTCTATTTGACCTTTTGTAGCTCTGATGTTTTGTTAAAGCTGGCTTAGCCATTGCCTGTTTCCTAGTGGACTCGCAAGCAAGTGCATGAAGTAGGGCTGAAACGTGCTATCTTGCAGGAACTCTAGCCAAGGACATTTAGACTCAGGTGACAGTATACATTGGCTGGAACCTATATGGGCAAAGGATCCCTCAGAGAGTGCGAATGACACGATGGGAGGGGTATGACCGCCCATCGGCGGAACGCATCCATGGAGGACTGGTCAAGTGACATAGTACTCTTGGTTTTCAGAAAGGACTAAATATGAATGAAATAATGTATCGCATTGCCAGGAAGTGGGATATTTCTGTTGGAAGTGATGTTTCCATTATTTTTCAAATCTGTCCCTGTGTGACGAAATGACTTCTGCCCCACAGGAGTACAAGGATGAGCAGTGGCTAACGCACCTACTCAGCCCTCACACTGCTACAACACAAGAGTGATCCCAATCATAAAGATGAAACAGGCACTGTTAAAAGATATGCCTCCTTCACCTTTTGTGGTAATGCGGGCTGAGTGAAGGCTATACTCTCAAGAGGTGATTGATTATGACCCCGTAGCAACCCAAACAGAAAAGTATAAGTCCAAAAAAAAGAATACATACACTTTCATTAAATGCACATTCTGCAGTATTAACTAAATTGAACAACTCTATACAGAACCCATCCATGTGGATAGAACACAGAATATGCAAAGATAGAAAGATACAGCACTCTGGATAGTAAAGGCAGGGGTGAAAGGCAATCCCCAAACCCACATTGTTCTTAAAAAGGATATGTTCTTTCAGTGAAAATGGTGCACAAGTGAACTAACCAGTCTCCAGATGGACCATGGGGGCATAGGTCAATAGTACCTTTTAGCTGTTCTTTGTCAGTTCGACAGTGTCAAACCAGGCTTTGAGTTGTTGTACAAATGGATCTAACAATGTTTGGTGTGGCAAGTCTTGTTGGCCCAGGCGGTGAGCTGGAGTTGAGTCCATTTGAATGCTCAGAGTGGTTCTAATGCAGAGCTTGAGCGATGCAAGTTGGAGTGCTCACCAGGATCAGTTTTTAGTGAAGCCGGTTTGAGACATGTTGTAACCGCATGTCAGGGTCGGTGAGTGATGCTCCAGCGGTTCAAGCCGAGGTCCAGCTTGGTTCGAAGCTGTGATCCTGATGTTCCGTGTGCGGTTCGACAAATCAGTGGTTTGATGTTGAGCTGGCTTGAGTTGTTCGGTAGCTGCTGGTTAGGGTCAGTGAGCAACACTCCAGCACTTCGAGTCGAGCTCTAGTGATGAGCTTTTGATTCGAGCCAAGCAAGTGGCAGGCTCCACAATAATATGCTGCAGTGTCAAGCCAATTCAAAGTTGCAAACATGGATGGTTGAAGGCTTTGATTGAGTGTGATAGGCAGCACCAGAAGGTCCTGTGGTTTTTATGCAGGAACCCGGTCAGAAGGCAGTTCAATCAGTTTGAGGTGGTGAAAAACAGGGCTCCACGCTGTCTTGGTTCTCAGGATGCTGCGAGTCCCAATCCAGGGACTTAAGGATATGATTTGTCCTTGTTCACAGGCTGGGAACAGAGGGGAGGCTGCACACATCTGCAGGCGTCTTTCAGGGCAGTGAGGTCTTGGGTACCAGTTTGGCTGGCAGAGAGACAGGTCCTAATCCAGCAGCAGGTCACTCCCAATGTGCCCCGTGGGTGGTTAGGGAGAAGAGGATGCCTCTGCCTTGGACACTCAGAGGCAGATTCTGAAAAAGTAGCACAAATGAAAGGAGTACAGAGAAAGTGCTGATTTCATTTTTGCTACTTTCAGAAAGGCTCAGGTCACCTTATTCTCAAAGGTGACCTGAGCATTTCATGAGGGGCTGGACAGAGGAGCTGATCAGACCTCTTGAAAATATTATTGTCTGGAACATGTATGACAGGCTCCTGGCAACAACGTGGTTGCTGGAACACATTTCACTGCACCGATAGGAGCCCTAAAAAGGCCTGTCTCAGTGAAATGCTTGAAAATAAGCATTTCCATCCTAGGGCTGGCAGGTGCAGTTTAAACTCAAACTTAAATTCATGAAAGGGTCAAAGATGACCCTTCCATGATGTGTGCCACCCCCTGCGTCTGTTTCAAAAGGTGCAGGGGGTTGACCCCCCCTTCTGTGCATTTAAAAGCACATCTTGTTTGTGAATTCAGGAATGCGCTTTTAAATGCCCAAAATGCTGCATTATATGCATAACTGCACAAAGTGGTGAAAAAGGACATCTGAATATGAGGGCATCCAAGATGTGTGCATGTAGATGCTCTTTGAGGATGGGCTGCAAGGTTTTGAGAAAGTCAACTCTCCCAAGAGAGGTCCAGTTAATTCTTCTTCAGGTCATTGTTCAAGAGTAAATCAAAAAGGTATTGGGAGACTCCCTCTTTTATAGGCAGAATTCCACAGGTGAGTGGACTAATGCAAGCCTGCTTTAAGTGATCCAATCCTGTTCTTGAGACGAGTGGTCTCTGCTTTCTGACATCATACTCGCAGTGATTTGTGCTAAAAGAAGTGAATAGGAAGGGAAGGAAGAGAGATATAGAGAGAAACAAGATGGAGTCATCTTTTTTCCAGCTATGCTTAGCTCCTTCTGTCTACAATATCTCCACCCCTAGTCCTTTTGGTGTGGGTATGCCCTTTGATTCCTGTTTGCCAGGACAGCTCCTGGGAGACTGTCCAACTGCAGAGAAGTGTTGCCAGACCTCACAAATGATCAAAAGGTGAGGCCCTACCAGGCTGTCTGGCCAGAATACACGCAATACTTCTACAACTGGGCTGGGCTCACAGTGCTGGCACGTGTTTGATGTGACTATAAAGTTATGTGAATTACTATCCACCATACCATGAACTCAGGTATGGCTTTATGTTTAAAGGCTAAACTGCCACAGAATAGTAATTGATCATGTGACAGCATCTGTCAAATGGGCACCTGTGACTACTGGACCTGCTCTGTGTCACTGAAGAGGACAGGTGCTCCTGATCAGTATGCTGATCCAACAGGGCACAGGTGTACACTATACTTTTGGCATGGAGCTTATGAACTGGAGATCTGGTTAGCAGATCCCCCTTTCTAAGATAGAATTACCTGCATCATTTTATTAACTAGTAAAAATAAAAAGCCTGTGTGTCTACACCCTTGCCAAACGATAGTCCTTCACAGTCAGGTGACACAGGTGACTAGTGACCTACAAAGGGGAGGGTCTGGATGACGGGTCAGATTAGAGCGGTCAGTTCCGGATAGACATAGGATGCTGGTTTTCTTGACTTGCAAGACAACAATAAAGCTGTAATCACCTCACATTGAAGTGTGATCCTGGTTTCTCCACTAGTATCTATCCCTGTGTCAGCCAACTGCTCTGTTGAGGAAGTCGCTGTCTAACTTCAGTGGTCACTAATACACAAATAAGCTGTTTCCTATTGGCCCACGAGGGAGTGTAACACTATATCACAGACTACAGTACCTCAAACATTCTTAGTGACAAGTCCCTAATGTGTGGAAAGTCTTTAGCTAGGTTTCTGAGGTCACCACCTGTCTATGCATTGGGCACGTAGCCTTCATCACAGTTCCCCAATAGTTTTCTCAATAGTTAAATTGTCAGTGTCTCTCAGTTTTGTTGGTGCCTTTGAGGGTGACAGATAGTTAGGAGCAGTGGTTGAAGTATACGAAAAGAAGTAGTGGAACTATGTTCCCTGCTGTTCTGCCCCGCTCCGCACAAACCCCATCCCTGGCCCCCTCCCACGCATAACCAAACCCCCGAACACACCCACCTGCTATTTATGGAAATGTGCAGTTCACTGAAGCGCAAGCTTCAACTTCTTCCTACACTTTTATTTTAAAACTAACCCATTCCAGAAAGTATAGGAATAGTGAAACTTAAAAATAAATAGTATGGGAACACCGCTCCTGACCGCTCCGGCCCACTTTGACCTCTGGTTAGAAGGGACAGTTGGCAGGGGGATACGGGGTAGCTGACTTGGTTTGATGAAATAACTACTGCTCTGATGGCGTACAGGGATGAGTAGAGTCGGAACCGTCTGCTCAAACCCACAGTACTATCAAACCAGCAGTTTTCCAAATCATAAAGGTTAAACAGACAAAGCCTTTTGTGAATATCAGGCTGTACTTCAGGTTCAGGAGGGTTCTGAGAAGACAGCAGTAGCAAGTCAAAAGATTGTTCCAAAATAAAAGAAAGAATGTCCAATCAAGGTTCTATCCTTTACCTTCAATGAATACAAGACAGGCAGGCCTTGGTCCACAGCGGTTTACCCCCCTCATTCTCTGGAGATAGTTATGGAACAAAGCTTTTCTTTGCCTTGGATGTATTCTGACTTCAGAGGGGTTGGTCCAAAGCAAGCTTGTCCGGAGGGCTACAATCCAAGTTGTAACAAGTGTCCTTTGCCTTATCACATCACACCCAGAGTACCTTGCCTGCAGGAAATGGAGGGGATAGGAAAAGGAAGAGAGCCCTAACAGAAAACAACATGTGGGACCCTTCCCTCAGCCCACCTCTCCTAACTGGCTACTCTAGCTCTACCCCCTTCCATTGCCTTCTGCCTTCAAAGGGTGTCCAGTGATCAGCATCCTGGTGTGAGAGGGGCTTTGTTGTGTCACTGATGACTCTGAAACACTGGTTCCCAAGACACCTCCTGGGGGACATTCCTATGCCCTGGAGAAAGGTGTAATCTCGCCTGCAGAAGCACAAGCTGGAAGCATCCTAGCTATTGTTCCACATAGAAGCGTTTGAGACAGTCAGACCAAAACCATTATACAGTAGTCCTGTCATAGCTGGGTCCTGCTAACAGAGCTGACACTATTATGTTATTACATTCTTTTGACTGTATATTTGTGTGCCCTTAGCAGTCTCCATGCTAGCCAAGGCATGGCTCATATTAACAGATTTACTTGCCGCCAGACTGACTAAAGCATACACTCATCATAATTTAAATTAGAGTTGAAGAAGATTGAAAAGTAACATCTGCCTCTTGGAATGTTGGGTTCCAGGCACAGTCAGGAATGAACGTATGAAGCTGCCGTGTGCCATACAAAGCTGTAGCTGAAGGTGCACGAAAGCTGTCTGAGAAAAGGCATATGTTTGCATTATAATTCTGGCATGGAACATTTATGAAAGGGGGTCCGATTAACAGACCTCCCTTTCAGAAACATAATTATCTGCATCATTTTATATTAGTAAAATATACAAAATACAGTTTTCACACCATCACAGGTGGCAATCACAAACACACCCATACCTTCCCATGCCTGCTGACGTCAAAGGATGTCCATTGATCAGCATCCTGGTGTGAGTGTGGCTTTATTTTGTCACTGATGACTCTGAAGCACGCGTTCACTACATGGTGCAATACACACAGAGCTCTGCAGGCACGGAATAGACAAAAGGAAAGTCCCTGGCTTCCCCTTGCTTTCTAAACATAATGCCAGAGAAGGTCCTAGGTGTGGCCGGAAGCAAGAGTAGAGTCAGACCATGAACTCTTTTAGGCACACCCATTTGCGTGACTCAGGTGTCCAAGGTTATATCCATCAGTTCATCCCTCCCACTTTCTGTCTATCAGGAGCAGGCTGCACGTTTTTTTGACTCATGGATACATGTTTCACAATTTACTGATAGATTGCAGCTACCCGACTGACTAACTGCATGTATCTGACTAACTATGTTTCTAACTTGTCTGTATTGTACTTCGGTACCGTGCACATGTGCATGTTCTGCCCCAGACCTGGCCAGACACGGCCCTTACAGATTACAAACCTGACAACTCAATAAATGATAAGCCATATTACAAAATTCCAAAACCCATCCAGACCCCTTCAGTCTATGTCTGGACTTGCTACTAATACAGTTCCCAGTGTATACCCAAAGGTGGAACCCACTTACAGTCAAGCCTTCCCCTGACTAACCCATTGAAGATTTAAATAAGTTTCCTCCCTGTCAGATGAGGCGCCGTGGAGTTCAGAGGGAAATAGTCTGTAAGCTGGCAGTGCCAACAGATCTGAGTCACAGCACCGTATTGGAGAAGAATCAAAGTCTACCTGCTAAAACCACTATGCCCTATAGAGTGCAAAAGATACAATTGCGTTTTAGGTTAAGGAATGTGTTACTGTGCACAGTTATTCTGCTGTAACTGGTCTGTACCTCAAGTCTAGCTTTTTGTTCATGGCCCCGGAAGAGGTCAGGCGGTCTATATTGTTTCCACCCGTTTCACCACTTCTGGCTGTAATGGAATCTGTTCATTGTGATACCCCAATGAGAGCACTCCTGTTCTACTGGAAGGGAGCCAAAGATACTCCATAATGCTACCGTCACGTTCATGGAAAAACGTAATAGCGGAAGGGATTTCCACCTCGTCATCTGAGTTCTGCTGAGGAGGGAGATCCTCAAAAGGGGTACCAGTGATGTCCAACACTACTAGCACTGCATGATCCACTGTGATCCCCTGCAAATTAGGCTCCAAGTGAGTAAGTGTACCTGAAGTGGAGGCTCAGATTACATCAGTAATTATGCACCACTGGGCAGGGTTGGAACTGGCTGAGTGGTAGTGACTAGTAAAGTAGGAGTTACAGGAGACATGTAAGGGATCACTCCAATGCCTGCAAGCAGGGGTGGTAAGTACGGAAGAGTAATGGGCACCACTGAGGTCAACAATTACATTTCCCTCCACATGGTTTTGATTAGGCCCTCATGGTTTCCAACATGTTGAATGTAAGTGGCTGGCCAAAGAGCCCCTCTTTGGTGTGCAGCTGAGGTGCCAAGTAATGGTGTGGCCTACAGTTGAGTGCCTCTCACCCCCAAGAAGGATGAGTTGATGGGCCTGCACCCAATCATGTAAATTATGAACCCCCGCTACATGCAAGCCAACGGTCATCAAAGAGCAATGGTGACACCCATGTAAGGGCATAGGCGAACCCTTTGGTACAGTAGGGTCACGATTGGAAGTTCCAAGGACAGAAAATACAGACCTGCCACTAGAGCATGAGTTCTCTCTTGCAATGTCATGAAGTGATAATATGGTCATCCCCACCTGTGATGTACTGATGGGGATGGTTCATCACTGGCTCACGGGAGCTTAGATTTGGACTCTACAGGAGTCCTAGACATTGCTGATGGGTGTAAATACTATTTCCCTTGAACACCAGGGAGTGTCCACTGTGGACATATCGTCATAATCCATCCTCAACTATATTCAGTCATATTCCTATTGAACATTTTGAGAACTACAATCCCCAGATGTCTTCTAGGACTACTTTGCTTTCACTTTCCCATGCCCAGATATGGAGGAGTCAGATAACTTTCAGATGCTGTGCTCCAGCTAGTGCTGCTAATGAGCCTGCTTCAGTCCAGGGTACGCCAGTATTTAATCAACTGCCTGCAGAACCACCTTATTTTTGCAGTGAAGTCACTTCCAGATGCTCTTGATTTGAACAATGTTTCTGCTAAGTCTGTGGTTGCTGTTTCCCGACCCTACACCTGTCCTAGCTCGGTGTGTTCTCTATCTGTACTTTCTGGGCGCATCTGAGTGGGCACCACAATCTTATGCTCAAATTATGGGTTAGTAACTAGGTTTCTGTGGTCCTGTCGCCAACAAAGTTCTCTTTGCACTAATAACTAACTTTACCCAAGAATAAGTCCTGGCTCGTTAGTCAGGAGCTTGGGAAGGACCTCTCATGAATCTCTCATATACTAGTAATTTCTGTGCTCATGTAAATTTTTTGGGAAAAGCTGGTTTCCAAAGTGTTAGTGATTTTAGGGCAATCACAGTGTATATTTACAAGCGAAAAACAAAGAGATTCACATTGGCAAAATCAATTGTCAAAAACAGAATGACTCAGAGAAACATTCTGTGGCAAACATTATTCAATGTGTTTGTAACCAGTGGCTATTTTCTTTAGAGAATAAATAGCAGAGTCGAGATACTCTGACCAGCCTGTTCTGTTTAGATCCTTTCATGTATGCGTGAATCATGTAGTGGCGGCTGGTATATCTTTTAACTGGAGAGTGTAAATATATGTCCCAGATATGCCACAGTGGCCGAGCATAGCGAGGGAGGCTGCACCAATAAAGGGAGGTTGGTGGGGCCCCCTCCGTCCCCGAGAATTCGTTTTAAATAATGGGTTAAAATGGTGCATTTTAGAGCACACTTTTTAGAAAAATTGGGTAAAAAGCTAAATAATTTGCAATTGGTTTTGTAGGGTATCTCATGAAAAAATCCAATAGATGCAAGCCACCAACAGTGCACAGGAGCATTTCTCCAGCACATTTTCAGGATGCCTTTTAACACAATTTGTGCCAGTATAAAACATTCTCACACTGTCTGTTCCCATACATTTCCATGCTGACTGCACCATTATACTCTAGTGTTCCCATATAAGACCATACTGTTACGCTCACCTCGCCTTTGTCTTTCCTTGTCTGTTTTTGTTGTATTGTAAAGTTTGCTGTCTTGTATTGCAGTCCGTTCCGCTTTTGATGTCTGCTCTTTTGCTTTCTTCCCTTCCAGATGATGTTGCCGGCCCGGCAGAAGCTGCAGAGCTCGAGGCGGCAGCCGAAGGGAACGAGGAACGAAGCTGCAGCGGTACAGTAACTGGTAAATTGTTAACTAGGGGGCACGCAGGGTTCAAATGTGGCACGGCCCTAGGACGGATGTTCTAACCTTGTCTTTCTTCTTCTTCACAGGGTCCGAGTTCATGGATGCGGAGCACAGTGCTGCGGCGTCGGGATCAAGATCACTGGATGTCAGGAGATGAGTCTGCAGATGAAGCGATGAAGCATTGGTTTCCTGGAGGTGAGTAGACAGGGGAAAGCCTGGTTTCAAAGGTAAGTAAACTGGTCCATCCAAGCGGCAGTGAGCGTCACGTTGCACACAAGTGCACAGTAACGTGAAGCACCGGCCTTAAGGATGGAGCAGTTTATATAGCTGAGCTTCTGAAGCCATGCCCACCAGGTTCAGCCTGCCTGCCACACCCTGCCACACCCGATGAGTCAGCACATGAAGACCAGGCCTAGGGAGCCACACCTGATGAGTCAGCACATGAGGATATTCTCTGGAATAAAGGCTTTCAGCTCCTGGAAAGTTCTTGTAAAATAAAAGCACTCCTGCACTGAAATAAAGTGTTCCTGCTCACATCTCTATGTGAGCCTGGAACGAAAAAGGCACCAGGACTGAGTCCAGCCAGGGCCCCTGTGTTTATGGGTCCCAAAGGGACATAAGTGAGCCAAGTGACCCATTGACCCCATCACTAGACGATGTGGTTTTTGTGTTCTGGGGCCTGTGGTGATGACAGCACACCCCCTCAACACCCCTCTCATGGGTGGTTTACCTCCTGGCCCTGGTTTAGTGGGGTTATTGTGGTGGAACTGCCTGATTAATCGTGGAGCGTGGACATGCTCACTGGGTTCCCAGGTCCGATCCTGGGGTCCATAACCTTTCCAGTCTGTAAGGTAGTATAACTTGGACCAGACCATCTTAGAGTCGAGGATCCTTTTAACTTCGTATTCTGGTTCTCCTTCAACTATTTCGGGATCCGGCAGAGTATCGATCTGCGTACCTGGTCTCAATGGTTTTAGGAGGGAGACATGAAACACCGGGTGGATCCGCATGTGGGCCAGTAATTCTAATTTCATGGCCACAGGGTTGATCACAGCCTTCATAGTGTAGGGTCCCAGATATCTGGGACGGAACACCCGTGGTCCTTTCAGGGGGATGTTTTGGGATGCTAACCGAACCGTGGCTCCGACTTGGTAGTTGGGAGCTTCCCTTCGGTGTTGATCTGCAAACTGCTTCTGTTTCTCTTTGGGTGTGGCAAGATACTCTGCTGCTTCCTTATGAACCTGGGTGATGATTTTGTGTAAGGTCGTTACAGCGGGCATTTCTAATGATTCGAGTGAGTCAAAAATGGATGTCCGTGGATGTCAACCGTACACTATGTAGAATGGGTTTTGTCCCGTACTGGTGTGAATGGAGTTGTTATATGTGTATTCTGCTAACCAAAGTATGTCCTTCCAGGTATCCTCGGTTTGTTGCAGCATACACCTTATGTATTGCTCAAGGGTCTGGTTAGTCCATTCGGTCTGGCCATCGGTGTGGGGGTGATGGCTTGTAGATAACCGGAGGTCGATTTTGGCAATTTTACAACACCTTTTCCAGAATGCAGAGACAAACTGAGTTCCTCGGTCTGATATCAATATTGATGGGAACCCGTGTAGCCGGACAATCTGTTCCAAAAACATGGTATCCAGCGTATAAGCAGTTGGGAGACCCTTCAGGGGAATAAAGTGGGCCGTTTTGGAAAACAGATCTACGACGACTAAGATGGTATTGTATCCATTACAGGAGGGAAGGTCTTTGGGCAATGTCCTTTCACCAAGTTGGCCACCAGTAATTTTTCTTTATTTTAGCTATGGTTTTGGCTATTCCCAGATGCCCTTCTACTAATGAATCGTGATAGTTTGCGATGATTTGATTCTGTAATTTTTTATCCGGGATGTACAATCATCCTTGGTAGTATGGTAGGTTGTCCACGATCGTATACCGGTCTCCCTTCCCTAGCCATTCCTGTGGCGCTGGTGGACTCAGATTTTAAGTTGTCTAGAGTGGTGGTTGCGGCAATCATGCCTTGGATTCGTCCTCCCGGGATGATGGCCACAGGGTCTGGTGTAGTGAATGCCTCTTCTCCCTCACTCATTTGAGACAGGGCATCCGCTTTTCCATTGCATACTCCGGGTCTGATGACGAAGACATATTGCGCAAAGAAGAGAGCCCAGCAGACTTGGTGTGATGATTGCACTTTAGCGGTCTTCAGATATTGTAGATTGCGATGATCCATGACGACGGTGACTGTATGTCTAGCTCCAAGAAGGTAATGGAGGTCATTAAGTCCGTGGAGGTAGCCATGCCGCTATTTGCGGCATGGCTACCCCCTATCCGGGTACCAGGTTTGGGTTCCTGGAATGGGGAAATACCGGGCCATTCTGACCTTGGAGGGCCCGTATTTCCCCATTCCAGGTACCCATCCTCTTTCCCATTCAAGCCCCCATAGGGCTCAATGAGAATGGGGAGCGTGCTAACAACAGGCCCGTTAACAACGGGCCGTTCTTAGTATGCTGGACCGCTGGTAAAACCAAGCGTCCTTAGCGGGTCCCGCGAGCGGAACTCGTAATGAGGCGGTAGGGGGTTAACGGGGCCAGCAGCTCTACTGGCCCCGTTAACCCCCTACCGTCAAGGTCGTAATGACCTCCAATGTCTCCAGGCTTTGAACGCTGCCTTAATTGCTAGTAGTTCTTTATCAGTGATTGCATAATTAAATTCAGGGGCTGAAAACTTGCGAGACCAGAATGCCACGGGATGTAACTGACCTGTTTCGGTGTCTCGTTGTGACAGGACTGCCACCATTGCTATGTTGGAAGGATCAGTTTCGACCACGTATTTCAATTCTGGTCGAGGATGCCGTCGAATTGGTTCTGTGGTAAATGCTTGTTTTAGCTCCTGGAAGGCTTTCTCTGCCTATGCGGAACAATTAAATTGTTTATTTTTCCGTAGTAAAGAGGTGATTGGGTGGATGATCTGGGAGAACCCGGGAATGAACCGGCGATAAAAGTTGGTGAACCCGAGTACACTATGTACTCCCTTTATGGATGTCGGTGAGGGCCAGTTAAGGATAGCGTCTACCTTGCGCGTGTCCGTGCGTATGCCCATGGTGAGAGAATAATGCTGAGGAATTCTACCTCTGTCACATGAAAGAAGCATTTCTCCAGTTTGGCATATGGCCGGTGTTGCCGCAGTTTCTCCAAAACTGCCTGGACATGGTTGATGTGGTCCTCCTTGGTGGTCGAATAGATAAGAATGTCATCAATGCAGACAAGAGCGCAGACGTCCAACAGCACGTCATTCATGAAAAATTGGAACGCCGCCGGGGCATTACATAGTCCAAAGGGCATAACCTGATTTGATGAAGGCCATATTTTGTGCAAAAGGCCGTCTTCCACTTGTCTGCTTTTTTTACTCTTACTAGATGGTAGGCCCCTCGTAAGTCTAGTTTTGTATAAATCTGAGCATTTTTGACTTGATCCAAGAGCTCGGGGATAGGCAGTAATGGGTATCATTTTTTTACCGTGATCTGGTTAAGTGCTCTGTAGTCAATGCAAGTTCTCAGGTCTCCCTCCTTTTTAGGCACAAAAAGGAGGGGCGAGGATGCAGGGGACTTGGACGGACGAATGAAGCCATTTGCCAGATACTGATCAAGGTAGGTTTTTAGATGCTGGTTTTCCTGTCCTGCTAGGGCGTAAATCCGGCTGCAGGGAATTTAAGCTCCAGGCACCAGATCAATTTGGCAGTCATACGGTCTGTGCGGAGGTAGGGTGTTTGCTTGTTCTTTTTGAAAGTCCTCTTGGTAATCCAGGTATTCAGCTGGTAGTGAACTGGTGAGGCCCAGAATGGTTTCTTTCTTTGATGAACCTGGGTTGGTAAGACCTTTTAATGAGAATCCCTTGCTATAAAAGGTGTCGGCACAGTCTTGGGGAAAGGTCAGAACTTGTTTACACCAGTCAATCCTGGGATTGTGGGTCTCCAGCCAGGGCATTCCCAATATCATCTGGAACTGAGGAGCGCCGATGAGATCGAAGGTGATGTCCTCTTGGTGACTGTCCTGACACAGAAGCGTGACCTTCTCGGTGTAATGCGTCACTGAACCGGATGATAGCTGAGATCCATCAACTGCTGTGATGTTTTCCGAAACCTGCTTCTGTCGGAGAGGAAGGCCTATCCGGGTAGCCAGATCTTGGTCCATGTAATTTCCCACAGCCCCACTGTCAATGTATGCCTCTAAGGCATGTATTTTCAATGGTTGCTTGTGGTTTACCAGGAGCACAGGGATGACTAGATGTGAAGTCTGTATAGGTTCCTTTTCACCACTCGACAAGTGAACCCCTATGCTGGCCGGGCATTGCAGTTTCCCCGAGTCCTGTTCTTCTTCTTCACCCTCGTCAGTTGCTCCAGCTGTTTTCCTGGGTGGTTTTACCGGGCATTCTCGGAGATAGTGACCTGCCTTACCACAGTACAAACAAAGCTGCTGCTGTCTCCTTTTCTCCCTTTCTGCCTTGGTGAGTGGGCTCCGCAAGCCTCCGATTTGCATTGATCCAAGCGACTGATCATGGGATTTGGTTTGATTCTCACAGGGTCGCACATAGACCAACCGCCCATTGGCCTTGGCCCGATCCATTTTCGATCCTGTAATCTGTGATCGAGCTGCACTGTCTAGGTTGATGTATTCAGCATATCGTTCCGGGGGATTTACTACTTGGGCTAATACGTCTTTAAGTTTCCCTCGCAAGCTTCGGTAAAAGAGCGTAGTTCTTTTCTCCTCTGGCCAGTTAATTTGTGCTATCAGACGATTGAAGGAAGCGATATATGTTAGTAGGTCTTGGTTACCCTGCCGTAGTGATAACAAGTCATTGTCCCGAGCCCGTCCTTGAGTATGCCATGCAAATAGTTTCTCAATTTTACGCTGGAAACCTCCGAAGTCTTGAAGCAAAGGATCATCCTGGTTTACCAAGGGTATTGACCAGTCTGCTGCACTACCTCCCAAATATGACAGTACAAATGCCACTCTCGCTTGATCATTGGGGAATGCCCCAGGTCTGCAAAAGAAATGTAGGCGACATTGATTCATAAAGATGGCATACTTATTTGGATCGCCTGTGAAGCGTTCTGGCGGGGTCAGGTGAACCCCCTCCCCTGGAAGAACCACCTGTACTGACGTGGGCTGTGGAGGCACAGTAGGAGGGGCATACCCCGGCAGTGGGACCTGGCCTGCCTGTGACTGCAGCATTTGCCTTGCTAGTTCATCTGTCTGCTCCCGGTTCACAATTAGATCCCTCCTTAGGGCATTGGTTTCCTATATTGAGGCATGAACTTCAGCCCGTAACTCTCCCAGCAATCGGGCCAATTCGAAGTGGCTTTGCATTCTGTTACGCTCACCTGGTCTCTGCGGAGGCGTTGGGGCATGGTTGCAGCCCTCCCAGAGGTGAGGATGCTCGGGTCCGACTTCGCCCTCTGCGCTTATGTGGTGACTGGTGGCAATAGGTGATGCTGCTCGGAACTGCTCCTGCATGGAGAATAGGGGGCGTGAGTATGCCAGCTTGTGCGCCTGATCCCCTTCCAGACCCCTTCTCCCAAACCGTGGTACCCGTGGGATGCGCTGTCCCTGGAAAGCTCACCTTTTGATTAGTTTTGGAAGCACTCCGTCCTGCTGCTTCTGGCAGGGGTGCTTGTATGGTCTGGACCCAGTTCCTTCACTGGTCCCTTGCACGTGGTAGTCCAGTCCTGCTGCGACTAAGCCACTTTACTTCAGGTAAGTGTTCATTTTTGCCTTTGTCTTTCCTCGTCTGTTTTTGTTGTACTGTAAAGTTTGTTGTCTTGTATTGCTGTCTGTTCTGCTTTTGATGTTTGCTCTTTTGCTTTCTTCCCTTGCAGGTGATGTTGCCAACCCGGCAGAAGCTGCGGAGCTCGAGGCGGCAGCTGGAGGGAACAAAGAACGAAGCTGCAGCGGTACAGTAGCTGGTAAGTTGTTAACTAGTGGGTGCGCAGGGTTCAAATGTGGCGTGGCCCTAGGACAGATGTTCTAACCTTGTCTTTCTTCTTCTTCACAGGGTCCGAGTTCGTGGATGCTGAGCGCGGTGCTGCGGCATCGGGATCATGATCACTGGATGTCAGGAGATGAGTCTGCAGATGAAGCGATGATGCGCCGGTTTCCTGGAGGTGAGTATGCAGGAGAACGCCTGGTTTCAAAGGTAAGTAAACTGGTCCAAGCAGCAGTGATCGTCATGTTGCACGCGAGTGCACAGTAACGCAAAGCACCGGCCTTAAGGATGGAGCAGCTTATATAGCTGAGCTTCTGAAGCCACACCCACCAGGTTCAGCCTGCCTGCCATACCCTGCCATACTCCATGAGTCAGCACATGAAGACCAGGCCTAGGAAGCCACACCCGATGAGTCAGCACATGAGGATGTTCTCTGGAATAAAGGCTTTCAGCGCCTGGAAAGTTCGTGTAAAATAAAAGCACTCTGGCACTGAAATAAAGTGTTCCTGCTCACATCTCTATATGAGCCTGGCGCCAAAGGCGCAGGGACTGAGTCCAGCCAGGGCCCCTGTGTTTATGGATCCCAAAGGGACATAAGCGAGGCAAGTGACCAATTGCCCTCTCACTAGATGGTGTGGTTTTTGTGTTCTGGGGCCTGTGGCCATGACACATACTCATGTTTTCTTTGCACACTATGTTCATGTTTGTTCTTCCAATATATGTCAGTATCCCCACATAAAAACATACTGCAGCTGGCTTTACCGTTAAAAATGCATGCCAAAGTATGAAAACTTGTCCAAACTGGCTGCACTAAAATGCCAGTAGAGCTACATTATAACACTTATCATGTTTGCTTTATCAAAGATGCCCAATATAAAAGGTCACACCACAATATGAAATGGCTAGACTGGTTGCATAAAAGTGCCAGTCTTGCTTCATAATAACACTTATCATGCTTACTTTACCAAAGATGCCTGATACAAAATGTCTTACCACAATAGGAAATGACTAGACTAGCTGCATTGAAATGCCAGACTAGCTACATAATAACACTTATGTTTGTTTTTTTATCAAATATGCCCATTACACAATGTCATACCACAGTAAGAATCACTGATTCTGCTTGCTGTATCAAAGATGCTCAAACAAAATGTCATGCCTCAGTAAGAAATGGCTAGACTGGTTGCATGCAAAATGCCAGACTTCCATCGCAATAACACTCATCATGCTTGCTTTACCAAAGATGCCCAACACAAAATGACATACACAATGAGAAATGGCTAAACTGGCTGCATTGAAATGCCAGGCTAGCAATATATTAACAATTATCATGCTTGCTTTATCAAAGATGTCCAATATAAATGGTCATACCACAACATGAAATGGCTAGACTGGCTGCATTAAAATGCCAGTTTAGCTACATAATAACACTTAACATGCATGCTTTATCAGCTACACTCAGTAAAAAAATGCCATGCCTGCTCCATGGTGTGCCAGCACCTTGCACTCAGACATAATCAAATTAATGATGACTGTGATTCTGTGTGATTGAGAGGTACTCATGGCCCAGGGGGCAGATGCCTGTCAGGAGCTGGGGACCCAAGGTACAGCCATGGAATTTTTTATAGATGCCCCGTAAAAACTGCCATGCCTGCCCCCTGAGGACCGTTGCGCCTCACAGTAATTGTGTGCATGCAAGGTGCTGGGAGGCCCAGTCATGATATATTTTACTGGGTATTTATCAGAGCCCATTAATAAATGGCATTTCTTCCCTCATTGCCCTCCGGCACCTCACATGCACAGATAATCAATTATGTGTGCATGCGAGGCGCTGGGGGCTTAGGGATTAGACTTGACATTGCATATGAGGGGCTGGGAATCCCAGCAGACTGGGCTGGCATTCTTTACTGGGCATACGTCAATGTGTGGCTCTGGGGGGTACGGATCAGGCATGGCATTTTTCACTAGACATCTGTCATAGATGCCCAGTAAAAAAAATGACATGCCTGTCCCATGGGTCCCAAGCTCCTCACACACGCACACAATCAATGTGGTTATGTGTGTACGCCAGGCCCTGGAGTTCCAGGGGGTGGGCATGGTATTTTTTACTGGACATCTATCATCGATGTCCAGTAAAAAAAAAGACCAGGCCTGGGCCCTGGGCCCCACACCACCAAACACATGCACACAATCAAAGTGAGTATGTGTGTATGCAAGGTGCTGGGGGCCCAGAGGGGCAGGCATAGTATTTTTTTTACAAGACATCTTGTCCAGTAAAAAAAATACCATGCCTGTCCACCGCCGCCTAACACACGCACACAATTAATGTGATTATGTGTGTATGCAAGCTGCTGGGGATGCCCAGGGGGCAGGCATAGTATTTTTGGTATATGGTATTTTGTACTAGACAAGATGCCCAGTACAGAAAGATCATGCCTGTACCCTGGGCTCCACAGTGCTTAACACACACACACAATCAAAGTGATTATGTGACTATGCAAGGCACTGGGGGTCCAGAGGGACAGTTATGGTATTTTTTACTAGCCATCTATCTCACGTCCAGTAAAGACAATTCCATCACTGTCCCCTGGACCCCACACCACCTCAGAAGGAGAGCTGAATTTGGCCGGTGGGGAGAGGGATTGTGCAATAAAGGGATTTTTTTGATACCTTTGTTGTATACACCTCCTTTCCCCATTCAAATCAGCTCGGACCAGCACAATCACACACACACACACACACACACACACACACACACACACACACACGTATTTACACAACATACACACAGCAAGCACTCTGTGTCTCATTCATATGAGCACCCATCATGCACTCACTCATAACACAAGCATACACGCATCCATACGCATATTTAAATAATACATAAAAGAATGTTCAAGCACACACATTCACACAACATACACACAGCAAGAACTCTCTATTTCATTCACACGAGCATCCATCATCATACATTCACGTAACAACACAAGCATGTACGCATCCATACATACAATTTAAAATACAAAATACATGAACATAAACAAACATACCTTCTGCCACTGATCTTTCCTCTACAGCACTCCAGCCCCTGCTAGCATGAATGGAAATCAGGAAGCTTCCTTGTTCCTGAACATGTGTGCAGGGGCCTCAGCGTGGGTGACGAGATGCCCCATTCCAGCCTGCTCAGTCTGTATGTGCGAGGAGGTGCAGGAGCGCCCCTTCCACATACAGACATTCACTCCCCTTGCCAGCATTTCCAATGAGCCATGCAAGGCTGGGGAAGCAAAACACCTGCTGTCTTGCATGGCTCATTCAGCTTGCAAGGCTGGGGAACTGAAACTGTCAAAGAGAAACAGTATTTCCCATTGACACTTCAGAGCACCCACTCAGCTGAAAAAAACAGCTGAGGGAGCGCACAGTATTTCACTGGGTTGGCTCCTCCATACTGGACGAGAGGGGGCCAAGACCCGGTGGCTTGACAACCCCTCCCCCATTATTGACGAGCCGCCCCTGGAATCATGTTCACTAAAAACGAAATACAGATAATAAATATCCTACTAAAATATAGCTACTTTCGGGATATCTTGAAAGCGAGATTACTGTGAGTCTGTGTGGGGTTGTGGACAAGGAGCAGGTTTTCTTTATTCGGCCTGCACCAAGTTCATTCTGGGCAGCATTTTTTGCCATCCATTAGGCACGGTGCTCTGTTCCCAGCCGTTAGTGAAGCCACAATTATGATGTCATGGAACGTGCAAGAGGCATGTTCTGAAAAACGAATGTGCAACATAATGATGTTCTGCTCTGCAGCACCAGTGAGGCAGTGGAGCAAGCACTGGAAGACAGTTTGTCCGGAGTGCATTTGGGAAAATAACTGTCCTTTGTCGGTGGCAGAGAAAGACTGTTTCGGGCATCAGAGCAGTTTCAGAAAAGAGTTTTCTCCGGGAGGAGTGCCCGGAGAAGTAGCAGCCTCTCTTGAAGCATAGCCGGGATCATCAGCGGCAAGGAGATGCATCGCATATGGCGTATGTTCCAGCTGTGGGGTGGGCAGTTTGTGGTGACTTTTTACTCCTTGCCGGTGTTAAAGTTACATGTATATCAGATGGGAGGTATGCAGTTGGAACTGTTGGAATTGTGTTATGAAGGCAGTTTTAGCGTTTTGGTGAAGTAAGGGAAAATAATGGTATATATGGTATTGGTGCCTTCTCAACAAAACCAGAAAAAGAGATAAAAAAAGAAGGGGATGTTTTGAGAAGTGAAAATCTCAGAGCAGGGTAACATTAATGTTAGCCACATAAACAGAGGTGTGTTAACTGGGAACTAGATGTATGAAGTGTGTGTGAACGTTCCCAGCAAAAAAGAAAAAGGCTGATGTGTGTTAAATGAGAACCTGAAGGTGCAGTGAATGTGGAGTGCCTTAGTGAGTACCATGAGGGGGGTGGATGGGGGTGCAAAGTTAATTTTTGGAAAAACTGAGATGTGTGGAGAAATGTTATGGTTAGTTTGTGATACTGTTCTCAGCAGAATCTTCTTTGACGCGTGTTTTTGAGCAGTCTGCCATGGGGGTGTTGATTCTGCAGTGAGTTGTATGAAATGTGCTGTGAAGTGTGAGTTGGGGTTCTCATCGGGATCTACTGTGTCGTGCTTTTGAGAGCAGTCTGCCATGGGGCGTTGATCTTGTTATGAGTTCTTATGGTATGTTTTGGAAAGGTCATTTGTCAGCTGTATATTTTTGGATGTGCTTTTGTGAGCAGTCTGCCCTGGAGGCGTTGATCTGGCATTAAGGAATACGCTTTGTAAAATGCGCTTTGTAGTGTGAGTTGTGGGTCACATAAAGATCTACTGTGATGTGCTTCTGTGAGCAGTCTGTGATGGGGGTGTATATCCGTTAGTCTTATTGTGTTTTAGTCATGTGGGCGTTTAAATGACTATCGACAAATAGGGGTCGTCATTAGGTGTCAGCGTCTGAAGGTTTTAAAGGTATCTTTGAGAATATTGGGAATTACTTGCAAGTGTTTGGAATTGTATAAGGCAGACCAACAGACAACCAAAGAAAAAACAACCCTCTAAGGAAAAAAGCTCAGTGCACCTCTTTGCAAGGAAAGCAAGTTTTATTTTGTATACAAAAGGAAAAAGGTGACAGAGGGTCCAGTAGAACCCAGCTGCCACAGAGCTCTACGTTAGTTCAAAACAAAAACAGCGTTATAAGGAGAGACATCATCACTGATGATGCACACAATATACAGTGTTCATCCCCCACCTTCGTTGGCTACCACCTATGTACATAGTACCAGTCCCTTATAGTCCCTTAGCCAATTGGCCACATCCTAATCTACCCCTGCCCTCTAACACGTTGTCCCCTACGCCGTCACCTTTGGTTCCAGGTACCTGATTGGCAGACCACCTAGAATGTTACTCTCCCCACGGGCCTAATAACATGGTGTGCACCTGGTCATTAACATGAACTCAGAGGATACCCCTGAGCTCAAATTGCCCTTTTAGAACAAAGTAGCACTTCTCTTGATACCAGACAGGCGGGCGCCCCCACCATGCCTCCCTGTCGTGGGAGTACATTTGTTGGCATCATCTCTTGCTCATCGTACCACAAATCACCGGATGTTGCACCCCTGGCTCTCCCCTTATCAGCTGCCCCCCCCACCAGATATTCTCTTGGGCCTCTCAAGGACCACACTAATCAACCAAATTCTGATAGATTTAGGTATTCTGTTTCATGGGCTTCGGGCAGTTAAAATGGGGTGGCCATTATTCTGGGTGGTGTTGGTGCTCTAAATCTAGGGAGGGCTTTTTGACAGCTCAAGACCTTTACCCTGGCTCCCATGAGTGTGTCCTTCGAGACGGGCACAGCCCTGCCCTTGCTCAGCCATTCACATTCCTTTCTGGTTTCGCAGGCCCATGGCTCGATACACTTATATTTGTGAAGGCCTGTGTGCTTACTTTCACTGCTGGAATTTGGGATGGGAAGGTGATTCAAAACTCGTTACTGCACTATTCTGCAACATTCGACAGGGCCTACAACATACTAGGCCTTTCTTGGAATATGGTGGTGCGTCAGTATTTCTCGCATCGGGGATCAAGGCCTATGTTTACATACGTATACACTACATTTCAACTATTGTACTTAAGTGGCACTCATGCCCTCTACCTGGGCCTACACATATACTCATGACTACTACAAAGCAACTATGGTTGTCATTACCACTTCACACCTACCACCCTCCTTCAGCCGCACACGTTTAATTTCTTGTGCATCAATACATTTTCTGCAGCCTAAATCGTTTGGGTAGATATGGGAGCTGGACGTGCATCCCAATAATTGTCAGAGTATGTGTGACAACACTATCCTTAGTCAAATGATGTGCAATTTAGTGATCATTTGGGTGTGTTAAGTCAAGGAGCTATCTGTCCTCCTGTTTGGTAGAGACAGGCGTGTGTGTGGTCGTTTATGATCATATCTACCTTCAACTTTGTAGGGTTGAGGGATAGATTGACGGGTTTTGGCAACGTGTGTGCTTTGGCAAAATTATCTTTGTGCATGTGTTGCTTTTGCAAATTTATTTGGTCTGCATGTGTTTTTCTTTAATGTTTGCATATTGGCAGGTGTAAGGGTTGGTGACTTTGTGTTCTAGTCCTGTCTACCTGTGTAGCATTTCTGGGTTGGTGCCTTTGGGTTCTGGCCTGTGTTTTTTTTTGTGGAGATGCCAGTGTTTTTGCATGGTAATGTGAAGGATGGTGGTTGCTGGTAGTTATCGGTTTGGCAAAATTTGCTGTAGTGTGGTAAGAAGTTGGTGTTATTTCCATACTTGTCTTTCATGTTTTGTCGTGGAAGGGTTGATTTTGATCATTCTCTTATGGTGAATATGAAACGGTTACAATTGTTGGGCCCGGCAATTGTAATGTGGTTTGTTATTTAATCATGTATTGTATGGATGTAAGTTGAAATCTGGTGGTTGTGTATCGTGGTTTTTGTTGTGTGGTGTTTTGCTCCCGAGTTGTTCATTAGGTAGTGGATTTAAAATAGTGGATCTAATGTGTGACATTTCTGTTTTAGTTCCTTAAGGGGGAGAGGTGTGGTGTCTGGAGTCTAGTACCCATAATCATCATTTTGTGTGTGTGGGCTTTGTGAGAAACCTAAGGGTGCTGTAAGGAACTCATGGTGGCAACGGTAAAGACAGACACAAGTGATCACAGTTCAAGGTGTTTGTTTAACAATGAATGCAGGGTGGAAAAACACATACGCTAAACCTAAATCTAAGATGGGAGCAACCATCGACCATCAAATGAAAAATAAGGCAGTCCTAGTGGCATTGTGTAAAAATAAAAGGGCCTATACTGAGAAAAACCTATTGCTAATTCCTTACATCTAATTACAGAAAGAGTGTGGGATAGTGTTTCAATAAAGAAAAGAAGTGTTTCAAATAATAAGTCAGGATGTGATTGCCAGAGGTCTTCCTTCCCCACATTTTCAGCACAGGACAAGGTGAGACTTTGGAGCATAGCACTCGCTCTAGCCTTCTCAGCACGAGCCGACAGCTCAGTTCCAGCTATCAGGTTCTTCGATGGTAAAGTCTCTTTGCATTAAATTGTCTCTTGCCTTCGAGGCCTCATGTATCCAACAAACAAACACAAACAAAAAGTTCTGTTACACAGTTCACGTTGGGTGATGGCTTCACCCCCGGCTCCCCCTCTTCTGGGTGCCGACCCTTCACGTATCGTATTCAGCCAATCCATTGAACAGTTCCTTTCTCAATGAACTTTGGGTGATGGTTTTCCACCCCTGAATCTCGCTTGGCCAGGCTCGGATCCCAAATGACAGGGGGGTTGTGGTGCACTTGTTTTCCCCGTTGTCTTGCAATACTTCTTGCTATCACCAATCATAATGTATTCTTATGCATGTTTTCGGGCTTTGCCCCTCGTTACTGGTTTCCCTCCACCGAGTTCACTGTCCTCACCTTTTGGTTGTCGGTTTCCCTCTACCGGGTTCACTCTCACTGACCTTTGGTTGTCAGCGTCACTCTGCTGGGTTCACTCTCGCCGATGGTTATAGACAGTTCATCATGGGACTTTAGTCTTCACACCCTCTCATTAGCATCCCTCCACTGGGTTCAATCTTGCTAATCTTTACGAGGTACTGTAGTGGGGCAATTAATGACTACAGAGCATGTTCAGGCTCTGCCCCCCCTGCCTTCCTCAAAAGAAACCAAATTATAAGATAAGAAAGGACACATTTGAAACTGTACTTTAAATTATCCTGGAAATGCAGCTGGCACAAACAATAGTTATTTTGCGCTACACAATTAGGCAACCGACAAGGCCATTAGCTTGCACAATTAGTGTTTTTTAAAATAGAATCGATTAGGTGACAGGAAGGCGTGTACACAAGATAGGGACTTACTACACACGTAGGGCACAAAACTGTAGGCAGATAAGGTTGCTGCTACCCAGAGGAAGGGAAATAATTTGACAGGTATGCACTAGGGAATCAGTAAATGTGTCCTGCAGAGGAAAAAAACATGACAAGCAGTTGCCATTTTAAACTGCATCATCAAAGCAGAGAATTACGCTCTGTAGTTTTAATAGAAGCTCTGAGCTAAGGACGCTACTTAAGACAAATACATTTAATTCAGGAAAATGCTGTGGTAGCTAGATGATAGCTGCCTCAAAGGAATGTCAAAGCCCAGGACTGCGTAGAGGAGGGTTAAATAACGGAACAAGATACCATTGTGAGCATTCAACTGTTAAGGTAAATCAAATTACGACAACAGAGCAGACTATTTGAAGTCCATGGGATGAACTAAACATCTCAGGAAATTTCCTGAGTGGCAGACATATTAATGTTTTAGCGATCAGCTAGGCATGACAGAGAAATGCGGATGCGGCTAAAAAGACAAATGATTACTAGGGACATGGTGAAAGCAGCATGATTCATAATAACAGTATTCATAATGGTGACAAGAACAGAATGGCATGGTTACTGTTGCAAGAATAGAGAGGACCAGAATTACTGCAAGTTTGTCCTTGAAACTCAGAGACATCATGACGGAGATAACAAGAGCTGTTTTATTTATTTAAGAACAAAGGCGATACGCTTGTCCTCTCCTCCCATCTACATAAAATATGTCATCATGCTGCCAGTTCACGGAGAGTGTGACCGCATATTAACCGATAAGCATATGTCATTTTCACTGCAGAAGTAATTTAGAGCCTACCAATAATATTCAAGCATGTTGATATAGCACATGTTTTGGGATGTTTTATGGGTGAGATCTTACATAAAGAGTTATCCAATCATTATTGTTGACATATAGAATCATATGTGTTGCTTAGTAGAGGGAACCAATGACCAGGGGTGATAGGTTTTCATAACTCAGTGCTCATGATGACATCAGAATGACTATATAAACTTCTGTTTCCTGTTGAAATGTTGGAGAAAATCTTGAGTGAGAGCCTGGCTGTTAATCCTGTTTTCCCCCAGCTTTACATTCCTAATAAAGCTGGGTTATCTTGCATTTGGCATACCACAATCCACTCTGTGTTTTCCCTTTATTGGCTAATACCAGTTAGAACACTATATGGGTTTTTGGAACCTCTGATTTTCAGTACAGTTCATGTATATAATGTTTACCATGCAAGAGTCACTTCCCTTAGCTTTCTCAATCATCTGCCAATCAAAGACTTGCGACGGTACAGATGATTTTACACGACCCCTGTATGACCACTTTGACCTCTTTTCACCTCTTCCCAAGGGCTTCTGGTTACGGTAGTGTTGTCTTCCCTTGGGTAATCACCCAGAGTTTCCCACTTGAGCACCCACGTGGTGCCGGCCTCCTCTGTTTGTGGTTTACCCTATATCTTTCATTCTTTCAAAGGTCACAAAGTTCAAATTAGCCGCTGACTACTTTTCGTTCAACACAGTTTGGTTTTATTATCGATTCTCCTCTCAACTCGCCGGCTGTGATAAACCGTTTGCCCTTCTTTATCCTTGGAGTCAAGGTTGGTACCTCTGAGATCAGCGTCCTTCCCCGGTTTGGAAATCAGCAGAGGAGGGTTTTACGTATCGTAGACATCTGCTGCAACACATGCTGGCTATTGTTCTTTCTGCTGAGGTTTCACTGGCCTTGGTTAGAAAGGATACGGTCATTTCTCTTCTTCTCACCCTCTCTGTCTGCACCGTCTTTCTCCCCCTTTTGAACTGCAGTGCTGAGTTAGCTCTCACGTTGTGCGGTATGCCTTGCTTGTCTTGTGCTCCACCTTTTTATCCCTGTGGGGAAGTGAAAGAGCCGACAGATGTGTGTGATTCTGGCCAATTGCCTGACTTTCCCTGACCCTTGTATTGGGACATGTCAGGTAAACGGCTTTAGTGTTAGTCTGTTGTCTTTCGTGTTGTGCAAAAACGTTCATGTGGGAAAAGATGGGCAGTGTTTTAGAATATCCTACGTTGTAGAATGGGGAAAAGGTGTTGAAAGAAGGAGTATACTGTGTCTCACCCATCAGTGTCCGACTCCCACTTCCCAAGTACCCCACCCATCCAGGTGAGCCTCCCTCACTGGTCCACCCCAGGGACTAGATCCAATAGCGGTGGCCGTGTCCTGGCCACCTGGATGACCGACCCCCGGGGACTAGCCAGGGAGACACCTTCAGGTTTCTCACAGTGCTCCCCTGAGTAGGACCCAGGAATCCCTTATCCAGGAGGCCATGATATGGCCATCACTGTTGTATCCAGTTCCTGGGGGTGGACCGGTGGGGGAGGATCACCTGGGTAGGGGAGCCCAGGATCCTAGTCAGGAAAATACGCAGGTGAGATGTGGCATGACATAGGGGAAGAAGACGAGGTGGACCAAATCCCAGAGGTTTTTTTAGGCAACTCTAGATCAACCTCCCCTCCACCCAATTAATCTCCTTCCCATAAATCCAGCAACCCGTCTGCATCCAAACCCTGCGGCAGTGGGAAACTACATCTGGCAGAATCCCTGTTGTCCTGTTGTCTACCTGAGCACTCCCAGTCATTCGTCTCACCATCCCTCTGATTATTATCTCTCAAACTCCCAGCCTGCTTTAACCAAACCCTACCATTCCCACAATCCCCCTTGTTCATTTCAAGATAATAATCCCAGTCATTCCCGCTTATTCCACAAACCCTACTCCGTAGGATATCTGGAAAATCTACTACCCTCCTCTTTTGATACAAGCACTTTCTCACACCGTGACAAATAGTGGACTAAAACCAAAGCCGTTTACCTGACATGTCCCAACACAAGGGTCAGGCAGAGTCAGACAATTAACAATAACCATGCACACCTGACTGCCCTTTACCCTCCCACAGGGATAAAAGGCGGTGCACGAAAGCACACTTTGAACAAGGCTGAACGCACGAGGAGACAGCTACATCAACCCAGCTGTACAAAGGGAGGAGAAATGTGGTGAGACCTCGAAGGACGGCAAAGGGGGAATTGCCCATGCCCTTTCCAACTCAGAACCGGCTAGCCTCCGAAAGGGAAATCATAAGACCGGGAGTTACAGCTGGCGTGCAGAGCAGCAGATGTCAATGGCACATGGGGGCCTTCAGCATTGATAATGCAGGCGGAGATGTAAGCTGGCTACTGTGATACTATCCTTGACTCCAGAGAACAATGAAGCCAACGGGTTCAGCACAGCCAGTGAGTCGGAGGAAACTGATAGAAACCCGAACTGTGTTGAGCCCAAGGTTGCAAGTAGCAACATTTGTTTTTAACACAAGGAGATTTACAAGAAGAAGAACTTGTGTGTTTGTTTGAACTTTAAAGAAAGCCTAATTGAGGTCCAGGTGCAGAGGGGTCTGGCACCACGTGGGCACTCATTCGAAAGGCTCGGACCTGCTTTTGAAACTACAAGAACCAGAAGGCCCTAGGAAAGGGTGGTGTGAGGCATCAGAGTGGTCCTAGAAGGGTCACATTGAATCCCTTGTACAATTGAAAGTCTCTGACCCATTGCCAGAGGGAAGCTAGGGGAAGGGAACCCCGCTTATCTCTACGATTGTGAACTATGATAATTGGCAAATATGAACCCGACAGAGGGATGCTGAAAGAAAGCTAAGAGAAAATAACCCCGCTTTCTGATGAAGCTGAGCAATACATGAACTGTATTAGGAATACATGAACTGTGTTGAAGAAAGACTATAGTGAACCCGACGGAGGGAGGCCCAGTTGGCAAAGAGGATCTGAGCCCAGCAGAGGGAGGTCCTAGAGGGGAAGAGCAATCACCCAAGGTACAAGATCACCAAGAGAACTTTTGTTTGTTTGTAATTGTGAAATCAGGGCGAAGAACAATCGCCCAAGGTGCAAGATCACTGAGAGAACCTTTGTTTGTTATTTTGAATTAGCAAACCTTCTAAGGCAAGAGACTTTTGCAGGAAAGCGACTTAGCCTCTGAAGGGATTTTGATGTCATTGAACTGAACTGTGAACCTCGTGCTGGTCTGGCCGGGGAGTGTGCTGTGCTCAAGAATCCCGCCTTGTCCCGTGCTTCAAACATGGGAAAGTGAAATCCAGCTGTACGATCCCGACTTATCATTTTGTGAACACTTCTTTATTTTCTGGTGATCATTATCCCACACTATTTTGTAATTTAGTAGTAAGGATTGGCAATAGGTTTTTTTTTATAGAGTATGGCCTTTTTATTTGACAAGACGCCACTAGGACTGCCTTATTATTATTTGATGGTTGTAGCTTGCCCCCATCTTTGATTTAGGTTTAGATTAGGCGTTCATCTAACCCACTATAAAGTTCAATAAACACTGTTGAACTGTGATCATTTGTGTCTGTCTTTACTGTTGCCACCATGAGTTCCTTACAGGTATCATGGAGGTGTTACATATAAGCATTGTGGAATCTTTTGGGAAGTTATGTGGGTGTGTGTTAGAAGTAAGTTCTTCCATAGTACTACTGTATGCATATGGGGTGGCTGCTAGTTCATCTTAGCTACTGTTTAATCGCTCACCTTTCTAAGGGTGTTCCCCACTCATCTCTTTGTTCATTTCCTTAAGGGGGAAGGTGTGTAGTGGTGAGTGTAGTGCTGTAATGTGTATGCTGTTGTCATGTATGGAAACTGGGGAGCATTTTCCAAGTCCGAGGTTCCAGGAGTGTCAGTTGGGAGAAGCTGGATTAACAGCCTCGGTGGTGGGCACCGGTATCCTTCCTCTTGTGCCTACTTTGTATTCTCTACCGGTGTCCTAGTCTGTACCTAAGAAGAGGAGTAACAAAGAGTCACAACCCTCACCACAACGGAATGGCTCTCTTCCTTGACTCCTGTCTACTTTACATAAGAAGCACAACAGGTACACCCCTAGAACACGACATAACAATAGTGGTGCATAAAGTAAGTCAGGACAGGAGTTGTTTGCCAGCGATATATGATATCTCAGTAATAGTAAAGGAGTGAAGTGGCAGTGCCAAACTCAGAGCACTGTTTCCTGGCTGTGCCCAGAGTTTCAGCCAATCCACCGTCCTCTGTGGTGTCCCAACCGGGACGTCATTTTATCAAAATGCCAAGTATAGTGGAAGGGGCATCACCCGACACCTGACCTCCCTGATGATATCATAGGAAGTGATATCATGCAATTTTACCTGCCCCTGAGCACAGAGGCAGGCACTCTACTGAGTGCTGAGGTGCAATCTACTTTCAGCTTTTCAAAGCCTCTGGCGCAATCAAACAGCATGGACGGGATCAACACCCATCCCCACTTTAGCCCTCAGACACGTGTCAGCACAGTTCTCTCCAGCTAAAAGTAAATACCTGTTCTAATCAAACATCATGCGTTTATCCTCACATGATAATGATGTGTTATTTATATAGTGCTTTTGCCAAAGCGATTTACATAGAACATAGCTGCATACAATATCACCCAACCGAAGTAGGTACTTATCAACTTCGGAAGGATGATAGGCTAAGTTGCCTTGCCGGGATTCGAACCTGCGACCTGCAGATCACACACAGATTGCAGCAGTGAGTGCTCAACCCGCTGAGCTATCTTACCAGCATCACTTGACACTCATTCCCCAAAATACCTTCCAATCAGTGAACAATTGAACGATCCCCCTTATACATCATCCCTTCCTTCCCCCTTGTTTGCCTACTCCTCTCACCCACTACAATTAAGCAGTGGTCCTATCCACTGTGCTCCAATCCCAGCTACTCCGAGCCCCTAATATAAGAAGATATGGAGATGAACGTCTGGAGCAGCCAGTCAGGGGATTGGTTGAAATAAATGAGGATGTGATTGTCAAGCCACATCCTCGTAAAAAACGGGGTGGGGGGGCTCTAATATATGCAAGGGAATGTGATGTCACGTGAAGTGAACATATGAAATGAAAAATGCACATTGTATTCAATTAGTCTTCACCAATCGAAGAATGTGCTCAGGACAAATAAGCATTTACCTGTGAGAAGATTAATTACGAACAACTGAAAAATAAGGTACAGGTCTTTTAAACCCAACAATCTGTTAGAAATATGTCCTGTAGAAAAAATGTACAAAGCGACTCTTTACATGCATAGAGATCAGATCTTCATATGGTCTTCTGGGCTCTGCACTCCAAGGCTACCGTGTATGGAAGTAGCTTATAGCAGGACTAAGACATTCAAATATTAATTCAATTGAAAGCACTTAACAAATAAAAAAAAAGAATTCCTCAGGCCAGCACAGATCAGTGCTCCACGCTCCCTCTGTGCCCCCAGCTCAGCTGGCGGACCTCCAAAGTGACAGAGTTCCTCCTGGATTCATTTAACATACAATGCGCATTGACACACCACCCACGGCACAGTGCCTCCTGCCATCCAAAATAATTAAAATACAAACGTTAATCAAATTAAATGTATTTTCCCTTTGGTTTCAACCGAACATCCTTTTCTCATTGAGGATGGCCTCTGCTAAAAACACGAGGATGTGGACTCTGTCAAGACAAACGAATTCCAAGGTTTGTATCCTCGCTCTGACCAAGTAGCCACGCCCTGTCAAGAAACTCAATTGGCTGATGCCAGGAGCCACAAGGGATTGGGCTGAGGTACCAAAGAAATGGCCGGGGGCAGCAGCTGGTACTTCTGGTGACCCTCAAATGATGTCCATGGGCCTCAACCCAACACTGTCACTCTGCACCACTTTGCTTGCCATCTTCTGCTGTGCTCCTCTGTCCTGCTAATATCGGGCCCACTCTGCTTCCTCCTCCTTCAACTGCTACAACAATCATCCTCTGCGCCACCAGGCATTTCTTCCCTGCCTGCTTCAGGTCCAATGCCCACATGCCATCTCGTGCATCGCCAACTCTCTCCTGCATGGCAGCAACGTGATACACAGCCCCAACTCCAACTCTTCTTGTGCCTCCGACAACCCACCTGCACTTCTCAACTTTAGAATCCATGGACCCTGAAGAAAACACAGCTTGTCCCTGGCTTAGTAACAGCTGTATTGCCCTCCCCCTTAGGCTGCATCAGGTCGTAATGGTTTTGCTCGGGCCTTAACCTGCGATGGGTGAATTTCCATACTCTGTGACACAGGAATTGACATCCTATACATCACAGAAGCCTGGCTAGCTGAAAACTACAAAGTCATACTACACAGCTGCCTACCTGCTAACTTCAAATGCAAACAGGCAAACAGAAAAGGAAAAAGAGAGGGAGTACTCGTAGTAATCTACAAAGAACACCTAAAAATGAAAACAGCAGAGTCTTTAAACATCCAGAACTGTGATACCCTCATTCTCCACCTTACCATGGGACCAGATTCAGACCTTACATTCATACTCGTCTACAGGCCTCCAACCTACGACGCCTCCTTCACAGACAACTTCATAGAAGCAGTCAATAATCCAGCCATCAAACAAGATCATATGATCATTTTTGGGGACTTCAACATATGGTTCAAAGAAGAGACCTTCAACATGCAGAAATTCCTTATTCAAGCAACTGGAGACTATGAATCTTCGACAGATGGTGAAAGGAGCTACACAAACAGCAGGACACACCCTAGACGCAATCTTCACCAACAAAAAAACTGATCACAACAGCACCGCCCATCCAAATACTATGGAGCAACCACTACATCATCCCTTTTGGAATCCAAATACAATGAAACCCATCCAAAAATCATAAAAATGGAAAACCATCAGGAACATTAACTTAGAAGAACAACTAGAAACCGCAAAGCCAACAGCCATATCATTGGACACGACAGACATAGATGGAAAATCAAACCTGATCAAGAAATGGAATGCAGAAACAATAGATGCCATTTGCCTGGAAAAGCGCAAAATCCCATCAATAAAGAAAGCAGTGGCAAGATGGTTCACCCTCCCCCCATGTGAAAGCATTGAAAAGAACTAGCCGTAAACTAGAACAGGATTGGAGGAAAAATTACGACCAAGACAAAAGAGTAAAATACCGACTACAAATTCGAACATACAAAGCTGAAATTCTCAAAGCACAAAAAAAGCACTGCGACGACCAGATCAGAAAAGCCACCAACACCCAGAGTTATTCAACATCACAAATGAGATGAGAAACCCACTCAGATGCAACAACTCACCAGTACACTCCAAAAAGCTGTGCAACCATTTCGGAGACCACTTCAAGAAAAAAATCACCAACATACACTGAGTCATAAAAAACAGACCAATCAACCAAACAATGCTCCAGCTACCAAGTGGCATCGTTAGCATTAACATTGCATCTTGGTGTAGACTGCGGGCGAGGGCTAAAAAGCTTAGGGGGGCATTACCGGTCTGGATATGCCCCACAGCGTCAGTTACAAGCCTGAATGCTAGCATTGTTACTATAAGAACATACTTTGCCACTATAAGAACACATTTTCATGAAGGCTTTGCCCTTTATTTCTTCTGCAAAACATGTTAATGCTGGCTGTGCCCGATGTACTCCAATGTTGGCGCTGCACGGACATACTTTTATGCTGGCATTGTAGTGAGCTTATTTGAAAAATGCAGCCATCCGCATGGAAATTCCTTTACATGTTGGCAATTAGTTTAGGAGAATGAAGCAGTGCTCTGGCAACTGCTAAACCTTTTTTTTTCTCTACAACATGCTACATGAGGTTTTTTATTACAATTGTTATGTGTTGGTTTTATTACAGAATAGAATGTGCTCCTGAAGACGAATCTTATATCTGAAATGGGTTATGTTAAATATATTTTGCCAGTCTTGTTCAATTTTTCTTTTTTCTTTCTAAAAGGTACCTGCGAAGACTAGAAGTTGTGCACCCACAGACCTTGGGCATTTTGTTTACCCCTTTTGAGAAATAAAAGAGGTGCTCACTTTTCGAATTCTGTGCCCAGTATGTGCCAGTAAAGCCACTGTAAGAAGATATTTATATGCAGGCTGTGCACAGTATTGCCACTGTAAAACATGTTCATGTGGCCTGTTCGTAATATGTGCCAGTTTTTACACTGTGAGTAGACACTTTCATGCTAGCAGTGCCCAGTATTGTCAACATGTTCATATTCACTGCACCAACATATGTCAGCATATCTTTGAAAAAGATATGGATGCTACATGTGCCCAATATATGGCATAATGGTCTTGTGAGCGCCTTTCACACTGCCTGTACCCAATATACACCAGCATGCCACTGTAAAACACAATCATGCCGCAGAAGATTCCAGTGGAATCAGAAGTGGCGAAGCAGGGACAGCTGAGCAGGGGAAGCCGCCACTGCGCCTTAGCGCTGCTGTGCCTCCTCCTCACCCCCCCAAATTGTCACTGAGCAAAAGGTGCAGTGCAGCTGGTGGACGCGTCATTGGCATTCGCTGAGAGCTCGCCGGGACAGTGAGGAAAGGCAACACTGGGTAGTTGAAGGCTGCCCCAGAGGCCCCACAGCAGCCCCTCCCAGCAGACAGAGCCGTGGAAGGGGTAGTGGTGGCGGCATCCTTCCTGGGACCATGAATCCGGCTGAAGCCATTAGACAGGACCCACCTAGACCATTCTGGGAAGATCAGGGCATAATGCCAACCTCCCTTCAGTAAATTCACTCGAACCCATATTCCAACACAAAAACTCTCTCCAAACTAACCAGCGGCCTCTTCATTTTTATAGGGAGTTTGTAAGCAACCCTTGTCAAGTTTCTGGATTTGTAAAACATGCTCTTTATATGTTTGCTTTTTTATTTAAATTGTGGGCAGCGGCGTGTTCTTTGCCTACCACACGCTGCCCATGAGTTGGGGGGCTGACAGCTGCTGTCCAATAGCCGGGCTTCAGATACTGGCATGGAAAGCCACCACTGAAGGTTTGCATAGGTCCTTGGCTCTCTGCTGCCTCAAGTCTCCATCTTCTCCGGGATACACGTCATAGCCTTAATCAGCGTCAATCTAACTAGATTGACGGCTATCATTTTACTCCTGCATAGAGCCGGTGCAGCCACTCTCACCACGAAACGCACGCACTCAGTCACGCAACCGCACATACATACAGATTCACCGCGTGCATACATTCAAACTCTCCTGCACAAACACACAAGCACACATGTATTGCATTCTCAATACGCACAAACTGAAGCCGTGTATTTTAATAATATTACCTTTAGGCGTCGCGGTTTTCGCTCTGCCTTGAGTGTGGATCCTCTCTTCCTTGGCTTCAGAAAGATAGGGCAGTGGCGCCCCCAGACACTTTTCATAGGGGTGGCCTGATGAGGTCACTGGGGTGGCACACCAAAACAAACACATAACCGGCAGGCGGCCCGGTGTGGGGGAGCAGCGCCCCCCTTGGACGCCACTTAGAGGTGCCTCTGAGAGAGGGGACATGGTAGACGCAGCACGGCGCTGGGAGCGAGCGGTCGGGTGCCTTTCCTTTCCCTGCTTTGCAACCAGGCTGGGGATTGGTCAACACTGATCCCAACCGTCGCCTGAAACAGACATGGAGGGAGGGGGCGTGGAAAGGCCGTCATTCGGCGCTGGAATTTTCAGCGCCCATTTACCAGGATGAAGGCCATGTGATCACCATCACAAGACTTTCACTCTCATAACCACCCGCCACAGGGCTGAAGTTCTAGGCAGAAGATAGTTTTGATAGTGTTGTACATGGTTGGCTGTTTTTGTGTTGGTTTGTGTTGTCCAGTTTTATCTTCTTGATTTCTTTTTAATTTATTGCATATTGACTACATTGTTCTTTGTGTTTTTCGAAAGTAAGAATGGTTAGCAATTGTTTTGTTTGATTCGTGGATTGTATTTAATCAATTATCAAAATAACCAGGTATGTTGTGCAGCAGTGCATGAATGAACAAGTCCTAGTATGATCGCTGTTTTGTCCTTCTGTCCTCCCTTCCTTGTTTTGTCGCTCTTAAAAACATGCCTGTACAGGCGCGTTATAAATGACTTATCATATATTATATCAACACATTCTTGAATAGCTGGCCCTTTCTGAGCCCACATCATCTGGCCTGTGCTGCTCATCCATGTGATCTTCTGGGTGGAAGGGATGAGATGCAGGTGTGCATGCAGGCTTGATCGCTGGAAGACCCCAGGCAGGCAAAGCTCAGGCCTCCTGTACTTCTAGCGTGGGCACACATCTTCCACTTGTGTGTTGGGTTTGGGTTTAACTTTATTCATGCAACATCGGTAGTGCAGTTTGGAGGATTGGACGTATACGCAGGTAACATGGCTCTTTAGGGCTTCTATGGTGGCAAGAGGATTAATTCCCACGGCATTGGAAAGCTGCCGTCTGCCCTACCTTCCGTAAGCAGCTTCAAGAGATCTACTCCCTTTCGAATATTGCGAGAGTTGCCCAGAGAATCCAAAAGAAGAACAGGTTGTTTGAAGACATTTGGAGTAGATTCATTGATCTGGAGCTGGAGTGATTCGTGGTGTCCAGTGGAACTATGGAGTGTTCTTTTTCTCTCTTCTTTCTCTTCTCACATTGGTTTTATGTGTACTTGTCGATAAGATCAACAATTAAAAAAACAAAATAAACAAATATTAATAAAACCACATTAATCCAAGTCAATGAGAGACTTTATGCATGCTTAAATGAAAGAATAGGAGGTCCAATATATTGTACTTGTCAATTGTATAGTGCCAATTTTACCAATATGATAGTTTCAATGCGCTGTTAAGTGGCAGGGTCGGACTGCGGCACATAATAGTCTCGGACACCAGTGATAAACTGGCTCTCAGTTGCAAACGGCAACTCATTTCTTTATGACAGACTGTTTGAGTAGTACCCATGGGGGTGGGTGCTGGGGGGGAGGGGGTGGGTTGAATTGGTGATAAAATATGATGCAAATTGTGCATTTAAAAGAGTATTAATTTGGGGCGTTGTCGAGTGGCGATGCGAATTGCAGCCTGCACCATGCGCTCCCGCGGCTTTTATGCTATATTTAACCACATACGTTTTATATAGCCAACCTTTACTAAAGCTGTGCCACCATTGTTCATGTCCCTGGTGGCCCGTGGCATCTCTCTAAGTGCGGAACCGACTCGCCTCTCGTCAACCAAGACTTCCATGGGAGAGGCCTGTGACGGCCGAGTCCCGTGATAAGTTTACCCGACGTCTCCTGTCAGCTGGTCGGGATAAGTGCTGCGAGGGAGGCGCTGACTCGCCGGTAACACGTTTCTCTCACAACATGTGTTTATCATTGAAAATGTAGTTTTAAACACACCACGCGTATGGAATTATTATACTATACACTATCCTGGAAGCTTATTATTTTCAGGTTTTAAGTGCTGTAGCTAAAAATAAATTCAATTTCTCCTCCTCTTACACCAGAAGACTTTTATTTATACACATTTCACAGAAACTGAGGAACTTTACATAGATAAATCTTAAAATAAATATCCAATATTTATTATTAACTATTGGATATATTGTTGCATGTTCTGCATTGGGGGCAGATAGGGTTGGTATATTCCTTTTGTAGTCTGTATGCCCCATTCAGTTGCTGCTAATCATCATTACGCACCCAATCTATAGTGGCATCTAAAAAAAGGCCAACTGAAAGACATAGCAACGTCCATCCCCCTCTAACACTCTTAAGAGGCAGAGGAGTGAATCACCACCACCTGAAGAAGAATCCTTAGACGCGGGAATGCAAGCTATTGTTGGGGAGAAGATGCTCCTATCCCACCCCCCTAACCTTTCCCATGGTAAGTAGATCACGTGTAGGCCAAGGGGGGAGAGACCCCACCCCCATGGCACATCCCCTTATAATAGAACACACAGACTTATATGAATAGTGATGCTCACAGGCCCGAAAACAGACAGCATTTTGCATTGGCGCAGAGGCCACCTTTTCTACTAGGCCCAAAAATCAACCCTCTGAAAACTCAGCTCTCCCTTCCCCCAGCACCTCGCACGGAAAGCCCAAGACATCGCCACCCCCTGCCAACTCCGTGCAAGCCTTGTTCTCACAGAAGTCCAGCCATTTATTGTTGCAAATGTTTAGTATCACTTCCACAGAATGTGCTCTCTGCAGAGCGGGAGATCAGAGCAGGCCCCAGCACAAGTGCCCATACATCTTCACTAAACTACCCCCGCCCTCTCAAACCCCACTTGGCCAGACCGGAGCCCACCAGTCCCTGACTCCCCACTCTCTTTCATATTGATACACACCTGACGCCCTCATACTGACCATTCCACAACACCCACCATAAAACGTAATCCTGTGCAACAGTATATAATCTCTTTAAACCAACACATGGCTGTTCGTATCATGAGGCATCAGGGAACATAAATAGTAGATCAAGCCCCCAGAGGGAGACACCTGGGAGCGGGTCCCCGGTATCAATGAAGCCCTGAATGTAGAGGTCAGAATGCCAATATATTAACCCATTTTCTCTAACTACCCGCATTCATGCAAGGATTTTTATGTTCGCCATTATTCTCTTATTATCAGTTCCTTTTGTTTAGCTTAGACAGTTAGTAATTTGTCACATTTGTCCTGACCTTCACCATGGAGAAAAGCCCAGCTGACCCACGTGCCACCTGATCAACTTGGAAGCAGCGGCCAATTGCAGCCTGGCATCCCCTATAAGGCAGGCTGTGCCATATGGCCCCTCAAATCCGCACAATGATTTAGTACATTATATGATGATGTCAGTAATGACAAAATTGCTCTTGATAATGTGCTGCCAGGGGAAGTTTTAGCAGAGCGCTCTCGGGCAGCAGAGGTCTTTGCTTGCATACTTTATTTCATATAAAGTTTGTTATCCTTGCAACTTATCTCTTGGTCTCATTACCTGACGGGTATGTGGTATCCTTATTTTTGCTTATTGTGAGGACGCGTGTTGAGGTGCCCACCTTCACTGTTATCAGTGAAATCAGGGCATTGAAACTTTTGTTGGAGGACACAAATATTTATTAAATTACAGCAACTCATTGATAAATGGTCCGCCTTCGATTCAAGAACCACAGAGGTTGAGAGACGTGTTAGTGATGTGGAGGATTTCGCCTGCAGAGTTCAAATGTTGGAAAATTCCATCAAGCTTTTGCAAAAACAAACCGAAAATCTTGAAAACTGCAATAGGAGGAACAACCTTTGTATAGTCGGCCTCTTGGAAGGCACTGAGGGAGATAATAAAAGCGTATTTCTAAATACAATGCTCATCAAACTCCTGGAACTACCAAAATCAACACAACTTAATATCCAAAGAGCTCATCGGATTGGTTCTGTCAACAGCATACAGCCCTCCAATAATCCCCCCAGAACTCTTATTTTTGCACTACTGGATTACACACATGTAACACACATGTAATGGAGACAGATAAGCTATTAAAGCAACTTTTGTGGAATGGCAGAAAGATATTCATCTCCCAGGATGTTTCAAATGCTACAGCTGCTAGGAGAAAATAATTACTTGCCTTTACACCAGCATTAAAACAACTAAATGCCATATATGGCATCATACATCCAGCTTCTCTCAAAGTCACCCTAAATGGCTGTATGTCTAATTTTCAAAATCCAATTGACTTGAGACACTTTAATCAAAATTATAAAAAGGATGAGATGGACACCTCAAGGGCACCTACTTGAATTTTCAACAGATAAGAGTACAATTATCATAACTTATCACATTATTACTCCACCGGAGTGGGGTGTGAGGGAGGATGTCACCTCTGTGGCCCTCTAAACCTCCATCTTTTTTTCAATTTTTATTCAACATGGTTTGGTGTGGCTGTTTTTGGTTTGCCACAGGTTTTTTCAAGGTTTTCTTTTTATATTTCATATATATCCATTTTGACTTTGTTCGTCTCCCAGTATCTCTCATGTGCTTTCCCCTTTACGTTCTTACCCTATGTGCACTTGTATCAATTTTTATTTATGGATGGCCTCCTAATAATTATTCCAGTTGTTGCAGCTTTGACTGTTACCACAATAATAATTTGTACTATGACATAATACTGTTATATATTACTTTGTTCTAAGTTTTGACTCTTAATATAACATCTTGGAATGTCAAAGGATTACACAATCCCATTAAGAGGCAGAAAATATTGTCACATCTTAATAGAACTAAACCGTCAGCCTGTATTCAAGAAACCCATTTATCACAAGCAGAAGCTGCCAAACTTAAACCTTGCTGGGTCAGCCAAGTTTTGGCTAGCGCAGCCAACGGTAAGAATAATGGAGTAATAACTCTTGTAAATAAGAGGTTTAAGTGCAGGGTTATAGCTAATGAATCTGATGATCTTGGAAGATGGGTGCTTGTCAAATTACTTATTTAATCTGTTGAATATACAATTCTGAATGTATACGGTCCTACATCGACAGATCACCAATTTTGGACACAACTGGGGGCGTGGCTCGGAGCCGCCATGACTGGTCCGGCTTCCTAGGAGCTCCTGAGAGGCCCGAGGCGCCGACACAATTTCCACCGCCGCCAGACCCCGTTATGGAGCACAAAGAACAGGGATTGCAGATGCAACCTCACCTCAGCTATCGCTTGAGCGGGTCCGCGCTCCGAGCCTGATTTGCAGGTTTCGGCTTGCTTCTTCTCCCGGGACCCGCTTGGCTCCAAAATGGCAGCCTCGAGGAGTGCTGCGGAGGCTTCTCCATGAGGGGGAGGGGCAGGCGCGCTATAGCAGCTGAGGCCGTCTAGCACTCCCGGCTCTTGTCCCCGCACTATTGGATCCCCATCCTACTTCTCCTGATCGTGGCCGGGGGCCAACAACGTCTGAGGCGGGGCACAGTAAGCCACAGAATCACCGCAGGGGGACCATCGGGGCGGGCCCTGCCTCCAGCACACACACCGCTGCAGTTACGGGAGCAGCGCTCCGGTGTCCCTGATCAACCCTCTCCCTCTGAGTCTGCGGGCCCGGCGCTCTTTCCAGCTCCCCTCCCCGTGCCCCTTCAGCAAGAAAACCGCAGCCCGCACAACTCCATCCCAGCCCGAGGTTCGGGGTGCAGGGCTGCACACGCGGCGGGTGCTGCGGCCGGAGGGTGAGACTCGTCGCTGGCTCTCTCCCCCACCAGCGGGGACAACAATCAACCAGCCGCGGGGCCGCCCCAGTGCTCCAGCTCCTGCCTAGCACACTGGTGCTCCTGCTGACTCCAGCCTGCAAACCCCTTACATCCGGCAACAGGGGCTCCCTACCGCAGCTCGCATATCTCCTTCCCCGCCCGTGGCTTAGGGCGTGGGGCTGCAAATACAGCGGGTGCTGCGGTCGGAGGGTGAGACTCGATGCTGGCCCTCTCCCCCACTGGTGGGGACAACAAGCGACCAGCCGAGGGGCCGCCCCAGCACTCAGGCTCCTGTCAAGCACACTGGTGCTCGTGCTGGCCCCAGCCTGCGGGCCCTTCCATCAACAAACGGACCGGAGCGGTTGCTCCCACACATCCTCCAGCCCCAGCGCCTCGAGCATCCACGACAGAGGACCACCGCGGCATCCCCCGCCTTGGGCTCCTGGGGTGTCAGCGTTCCCCGAGGTCTACAGCTATACAGGCCTTGTGAGGTAAGGAGCGGGGAGGGGCGAGAGGTCCTGCCTGAGCCCACTATAACTTTCAGCCCAGCACCAAGAGGAATCCGGGTCCACACTGCTACTGGGCCTCCCCCGTGTTGCCTCAGCCGTCCTCAGGCATACTCAGCCTTCCTGCTCGCCGCCTCTCCTCCTCCTACACCCACCTGGTCCAACTACCACAATCACTGAGGCCCCCGGCGCCTAGCTGGGGACAGAAAGCATCCTCTTACATCCGCCTCCTCTCTGCAATTGTTTTCCTGGGCCTGAGCCTGGCTGGTCGGGAACTCAGCGAGGGCCCCCGAGCTCTGCTTTTATGAAGCAACACTAAAGATCCTGTGCGCACAGCTCAACCACAGAGGCCCAGCCGCCTCAACATGTCTAAATCCAGCAAAGCATCCAAACAATCAGATGGCGCCGTTAAACCCTTAACGCCTGATTACCATTTTAACGCCTGCTTTTAACAGGCGTTAAAATGCAAGGCGCTAACCCGCCTTGGTGCTAATTACGGCACCGTAATTTACGGTGCCGTAATTAGCGCCTTCCCCACTCCCATTATGCCCTATGGGGCAAAAATGGGAATGGGGAAGGGTAAATGGGGAATGGGGATTTACAGCCCCACTCACCTTGGAGTGGGGCGGTAAATCCGCCATCCACCATGGTGTAAATAGAGTTTACACCATGGTGGTAAAGTAGGGAACTTACCGCCTGGGTTGTAATGAGGCCCATTGTCTCCCTAATGGCCATCTCGGCCGAGAGATCAAAAAAGGGGGAACCTCCAGAAGATTCCACTGAAATCTCCGCCTCTGCGGCGACTGCCTCGACTCACGGCCCCTCCCAAATGGTCACTAAATCCGATCTGCAAGACCTTCTATCAGCCCTGACCAAAGAAATACATAAGAGTACAGAAGAATTCACAAAGAAGATCACAGTCCTGGATAAGCGGGTAGGCGAAATGGAACACCGCACGGCGGAACTGGAAGCTGAGGTCTGCGACCAAAGATTTGAGGGAGAACAGGACAGGGACTGGATAGCCGCCCTAAAGGCAAGATGCAACCTACTGGAAGCCAAACAGGAGGATACAGAAAACCGTTCTCGGAGGAACAATATCCAACTTCGGGGCATCCCAACATCCATCACAGACGCGGATCTAAAAAGCTACGTCTTGGCCCTCCTCAGATTTATAATCACCCTTCCGGATACCTCACCCCTGGAACTGGACCGAGTACATAGAACATCTCCGAGAAGGGAGTCCAACTTCCCCCCGGACGTCCTGGTAAGGGTCCATTTTTTCCAGCTAAAAGAGGAAATTATGCACGAGGCACGACAAATGCGGCAGATCACTTTCCAGGGAGCCACAATCTCACTCTATCAGGATTTGGCCACCTCCACCCTACAAAAATGAAAAACTATGCGTCCTTTAACGGAATGGTTACGCGAAAAACAAACCCCATACCAATGGGGATTCCCGGCTTCGGTCAGATTTAAATGGGACGGATCCCAGAAGAAGATTAGCTCACCAAAAGAAGCAGCTAAATTCATGGGCCTGGATGGTTCGGACGGAGAAGCGGGCCCTGAGGAATCGGTCCACCCCCAATGAGAGAAGCTGTCAACAGGAGAATGGTCAAAGGCAGGCAGGCGACGCAGACCACGGGGTCCCCCCAAGAGGCACAACATGCCGGGATTAGCAACCATCAACTACTTCTGTGGAATACGGCTCTTCTACCTCTGATGTGAGTTCCTTGCCGATCTCCGGGCTCCGGGAAAGAGACTCCTCCGGGTCCGCTGGGGCTCGAGGGGCTGTCCCCAGTAGGATGTAGCCACCAATGGACAATACGTGAAAACACTCCGACAGTGCAGAAGCGAAGCCTGAGCTCCAGCATAGGTCACTTCAGCGGCCCAGTTGGCCAACGCCAGGTGCCTTGGTGCCACCAGTTCCCCAGTGGCAGTAGGATGACGGTTCTCCTACCAGTTCTTGTTGGGGGGGTATGGGTTTTAATGCATTCAGGCCAAGGAGGGGAGCTCCTGCTCCATTGGATCCCGGCCTGCCACTTAAGACAGCAGCACAAAGTAACAACACCGGCGTCTCTACGAGTTCTCTGCAGCTATCACTCCTTACCGATAGTTCCTCGTCCCCGGGGTGGGTTCGTGAACAGTGGCTCATCTAGCACGAAATCAAAAAAACAATGGCAGGAGCCAACGAAATAACAATCCTCACTTGGAACGTGCAAGGCCTAAACTCTCCACGCAAACGCAAATCAGTGGAACACAGACTTGGTCACTTGTCAGGGGATATCGTTCTTCTTCAAGAAACACACCTGTTGCAAAAAGAGGAACGCCGGGTGAGATTCAACAGGTATAAAAGGGGTTTCTTTGCCTCCTCCGGCCAAAAGAAAAGAGGTGTAGCAATCTTGCTTAGCGATAAAATTACTCTGTCAAAAATCACAATAAGGAGGGACCCAGACGGGCGCTTTCTTCTCCTAAAGGGTCTCTTTGAAGAACTCCCGATCACCATTGTATCGATCTATGGCCCCAACACGGCTCAAGCTAATTTCATAGCTGAACTAACATCAATCATCACGGCTTTCCGCGAGGGCCACCTTATCATGGGTGGGGACTTCAATTGTATGCCAAACCCACATGTGGATAAGACTTTACCACCAACAAACGTCGACTTTACGCAGGCCCTGTCCATTGCCAAACTACTCAGGGAAACTGAAACCGTTAATGCCTGGAGGCTGTTTAATGACACTGCGAGAGACTACACTCATTACTCCTGCTTCCACAAGGGCTTCTCAAGAATTGATCTCATACTAATCTCTGGAGTCCTATTCCCCTGCCTTAACAATGCAGAAATCCACACCGGCATGATTTCGGATCACTCCCCAGTCTCAGCTGCTTTAGCCACCTCGGCCCAAAAACACCCTGCGCAAAGACACTGGACGCTTAATTACTCACTGTTGTTAGACATATGTATCAGGTCAGAAACCGAAGAAGCTATTTCCGACTATTTCAAGGAAAACACGTCGGAGCAGTCCCCCATCAACATCATCTGGGACGCCATGAAGACAGTCGCCAGAGGCACGCTAATCAGCGCCGGAGCAGAACAGAGAAGAGTCTCAAATATCATGTCGGCCAAGTTGGAGGAAAAAGTAAAACAATTGGGGAACGAATTGAAATTGCACAACTCTAGAAAGACAGAAAGAGCCTTGAGGAAAGCACAAACCGTGCTCGAAATGCACTGTGCCGACCGCACGGCCAACTCCCTAGCATTTACAAGGCAATTCTATTAGAGTAATGGTAACAAGGCAAACAAAGTACTAGCGCAAAAACTGAAAAAGATGCGCACCCGAAATAACATTCTCAAATTGAAAGGGGAAGACGGGACTCTGCGTTACACTGAGTCTGAAAAAATGGAAGAACTATTGAAACACCACAAATCGATAATGTCAGGGACACCCACCACTCTAATCTCTCTGCCTGAATACTTGCACGCCACCCCCTCTATCGACCCGCTCCAGTTGAAAGACCTGGAATCCCCCATCACCAGTGAAGAAATCCTCGAAGCCAGAAAATCTCTCAAAACTGCTGCCCCGGGTCAGGATGGACTGTCCGCAAACTTCTACAAAAAATTTGCTAGAATCCTAGCCCCTCAAATGGCAGTCTTATTCAATTCCTTCCTATCCTCTAAGTCGGTCACTACCTCAATGGCAGAATCACTCACAGTCCTACTACATAAACCCGGTAAAGATCCCGAGCTAGTAGCCTCTTACTGCCCAATCTCACTCCTGAACAATGACGGCAAAATCTTTGCCAAAGTTCTGGCCAGTAGGCTAGGGCCGATCCTGCCAACACTGATTGACCGGGACCAAACAGGGTTCATTCCAGGGGGAGCGGCCCATGACAACATCAGGAGAACGATAGATATCATCGAAAGCGTCCATAGGTTAAAGGTGGGAATGGGCGTCATCTCCTTAGACGCACACAAGGCCTTCGATCTGGTCGACTGGGGCTACATCAGGGCAGTTCTCGAACACTTCGGCTTCGGCCCAAACTTTGTCACATGGGTAATGGCTAGCTACCAATCTCCTACCACGCGGCTCTGAGTCAATGGCGCCAGATCAGAGACAATCCCCATATCCAGGGGCACCAGACAGGGTTGCCCTCTCTCCCCGTTAATCTTCGCCCTATCAATGGAGCCCTTTGCAGCAAAAATCAGACAAAACCCTAGAATTAGGGGCATATCTGTGGGAAACCAGGAATACAAAATAGCGCTATATGCAGATGATGTGTTAATAACGGCATCTAGCCTGGCAATATCCTTGGGTGCCCAATGGGATGAGATCACAGAATTCGGGTCCCTGTCCCGGTTCAAGGTGAACCTTAATAAATCTGCCGCGCTTGCTGTCAATCTATCCACACAAGAAAAAACCTCCCTCAGCACCCTAATGCCAATCCCTTGGTCAACAGGCCCAATCTCTTACCTCGGGGTACAGATACCCAATGACCCATTACGCTTATACTCCAGTAACTTCCCACAACTTATTAAAGAGCTCCAAGAGGACCTAAAACATTGGAAACCCCAGGAAATCTCCTGGTTCGGGCGGATTACCGCTGTCAAAATGAACCTTCTCCCTAGGTTGCTGTACCACTGCACTGCCTTACCTATCCAGATCCCAGGCCCAGCTTTGATAGCCCTCCAGAGGAAAATCCAAGAATTTGTATGGGAGGGGGAAAGACCTCTGATCGGAAAACGAATAATGATGAGGGGGGATAGCGCAGGGCGGGATGGGAGTCCCAGATCTGGTGAGGGTCACCTTGGCGGCGCAACTGTCCCACGCATTCTCATAGGTCCAAGAATCGGACAAACCAAAGTGGACACATCTTGAAGAGGCTTGGTGCCTGGTTCCTCCCTCCGCCCTCCCACATCTCCCCGCCACACATCCCCAAGCAGCCACCGGCCCACTACTGACAACTAGATCAACGGTCCATTGCTGGCAGGCCGCAGCCCGGAGATGGGCATTCGCGGATTCCTAGGTCCCCTGACCCCTATTTGGAACAATCCCGATTTCTCCCCAGGTATGTCTCCACAGGGTTTCCAACCATGGATAGAGGGGGGCCTGCAAACAACCAGTGACTTCATAGAGGGTGGGGCCCCCATCTCATTCGAGAGGTGCAAAGCAAAATTCAGGGTGAATGAACGAGAACGATTCCACTATGCCCAAATCCGACACTGGCTTTCCCACAGAGCAAAGAGAGAAAAATGCTCTAGAGAACTAACGGCATTGGAACTATCCCTCACGTCGCCTACTAGCAAAAGCAGGACCTCGACACTTTACCGACTCCTAGACAGGTTAGACCCATCTAAAAAAGAAAGATATATGCTTGAATGGGAAAAGGACCTGGGCAGGGAAATCGATGTGGAAAACTGGGGGAAAATCTGGTCTAGGCTACACAAAAGCTCGCAATGCATCACGAATAGGGAGGGGGGCTACAAACTCTGTCATAGGTACTATATAACCCCCATACAAATCAACAGAGCCAACCCGAATATTCCCGGATCATGTTGGCGCGGATGCTCGGCACCTGGCTCACTATTCCACATGGTGTGGACGTGCCCGAAGGCCGAACTATACTGGAGAGAGGTAGTTAAACATATCAAGGACATCTCAGGCCTCTCCATCCCCTGGGATCCCGGAATTATTCTACTGGGCGACACAGGTGATGGTGCTTTCCCACTCTCGGGACAAATCCCACGGCTATGTACGCACTTACAAAAATCACTCTGGTCCGAGTGTGGAAAGACGAAGAAGGCCCTTCAGTGGCACTTTGGTGGGCTAAATGCTGGGACATAGCGCTCACCGAAAAAATCACGGCAATTCGATCTGGCTCTTTGAACAGAACCTTAAACATCTGTGATCCATTTATGGACTATGCGGCCAAATTCCCGGCTCTCACCAGAAGGCCTCCGCTAACCAGGTGGCTCCAAATCACTCCACCCCACTGTTACTCGGCCTTCGGCTATACCAACCCAACGCGCCAGCTGCTCCCTAGCCTTCAAAAACAGTGCGGGCCATGGACAGGACCAACCAATCCATCGTGTTGCCCCCCCTATCTCTCATTGTTTTCACTCAGAGACATTATCAACATTTTGTATGCAGCGATCACTAATTTGCTGTTGTTGTGCTTATTTGTAAAAACCCAATAAAATGTTGTTATGAAAAAAAAAAAAAAGAAATCATGTTGTCCACTCTAACCCAAATAACTTAAATATTTGTGGGGACTGTAACGAAATTGTTGATCCATTTCTTGATAGGAAATCCAATGCGCGTTTTAAAAATACCAAATCTCATTCACAATTCACTAACTTCATATCTGATTTGGGGATTATTGACATCTGGCGTATTACTCACCCCTCGGATTTGGAGTATACTTGCCTTTCTAATCCTCATCAAACTTTTTCTAGACGATTATATATTTATATCAAAATCTATGACTAGCTCCCTATTACATGCCAATATTGAATCTATCACGCTCTCCGATCATGCACCTGTAAATATTCAACTCACCTCGCCACAAACTCCATGTAAATCCAATAGATGGAGGTTCAACTCGTCCCTTTTAATAGATGACTCATTCACACCCTATATAACCCAACAACACAACCTATTCTTTGCTGAGAATAACAGCCAAGATACTTTTATAATTAATAATTGGGATTGCTACAAAGCAGTCCTTCGTGGCTCCATTATTTCATTTGCCGCAAATAAGAAACGACTTCTCAAAGAAGAAGCAGACAATATCCTTCAACAACTCAAAATTCAGGAATTACTATTTATGTGCACCAACTCAGATGCTATTCTAAGTAATATTATTAAACTTAGAATACAATATAACAAAACCATTACACAATATTCTTGTGCAAACCTCCTAAAATACAAAGTGAAAATATATAAATTTTCTAATAGTTCTAGTAAGTCTCTTGCATCATACCTCAAACTTAAAAAAGAAAAAGCAAGAATTCACATGATTAAAGATCAAGCTGGTAATAGGACATTTTCAGATAAAGAAATTATCAAGATCTTCTCTGAATTCTATCAGAAATTGTACTCGTCAGAAGCCCCTTCCAATAATACTCATATTGAAGATTTTCTTCAGCGTATACTTCATACCACTTATCCAAAGATTGATCTGCAGATGCTTAGTACTCCTATATCTTCTGATGAAATTGATAAAGCTATCAAATATATCAAAAAAGGTAAAGCACCAGGGCCGGGTGGCTTTCCCATTGAGTTTTTTGCCCACTTTAAGCAACTCTTATTGCCCAGACTTAATGAGCTTTTCTCCCATTTGAATCAAAATAATAAAGCACAAGACTCCTTTTTGGATGTGTTGTGATGTTACTTGGTAGATGAAGTTCCATGGATGGAGTGTTAGAATGTTAGGAGAGTGAGACTCCATCAGTAATACTGTGTTCAGAATGTTTACTTATGCTTAGGATTCGTTTGGACAGTAGTTGGAGAGCAGCTGTGCCTTAGCTGTGCTGTGCTGTGCTGGGGGTCCATGTGCTTATGAACTTAAATAATAAAACCTAGTACTTTTCTACAACATATGCCCTTGTCCTCATCTTTACATTGGCGACGAGGATGGGATACGAACCCTCGCGTGCAAAGCACAATGGATGAGCACATTAGGGAGAGATAGGGAAGCACTTGCGTGCCATTGGGCCGTGGAAAGGTTCAATAATTGTTTATGGGGTAGAGGTTTCATTATTAGGACTGATTACAAACCCCTTAAGGTGATGTTTGAAAACAAAGGGTTGGGTAAAAGCGAGGGGCTAGTTGTGTCACGAGGATGCAATGTCACAGGTTCGAGATGCAAGTCATTCCAAGAAGGGAAAATGTTTTAGTAGATTGTTTATACAGATTAAGGGTGCCTGTTGGTGGTGGCAAGGAGGAGGATAACGTGGTGATGGTATTCATCAATTTTGAGGGGATTGTCACCAGAGAGGTGTGGATTGAAGAGATGAGGAAAGATGCCATACTGGCGCGGGTGGCAGCCTATGTGAAATCCTCGGTGTGGCCAAGCAAGCTGGAGTTACAGCAGGGCAAGAAGGCTTTCTGGGAGGTGAGAGATGAGTTGAGTATAGTCAATGATGTTGTATTCAGATGGGAACGCGCTGTTGTTCCTGTGGCCATCAGGCAAAAGATTATCGATCCAGCGCACAGTGGTCATCTTGGCGTGGCCAAGATGAAGGGTGTTTTGAGATGTGATTACTGGTGGCCTGCATTTGATAGGGACATTGAGAGGTGATTGGGTGAGTGTCATTATTGTTTCAAATCAGGGAAGGGGTTGGAGGCGAAGAGACAGCCCCTTATGGAGTTTACTGTGCCAGGTAAGGTGTGGGATGAATTGGCCATGGATATATTATGTCCTTTTGAGGTTGGATATGGAAGAGGAAAATATATTGTGTTGTTTATGGATTTATTCTCAAGGTGGTCTGAGTTTAAAATTGTGAGAGATATCTCTGGTGAGAGTATGGTTGAATTTATTCAAGAGGTTTTTTCGAGGGAAGATGTACCGGGCAGTGTACTCACTGATAATGGCACGCAATTTACGGGTGGATGCTTTGTAAAATACTTGAGAGAGTGTGGTGTGAAGCACAGAAAGTCTGCATTGTATCACCCGGAGACCAACGGAATGGTTGAACGAATTAATAGATGTGTGATGGAGAGCATTTGTTCAGCTGATGTGTGTGGTACTGATAAGAAGGTTGCTGTTCAGGAGAGGCTGTATGCCATGTGGATATCACCTCATTCCACTACAGGGATGTGTCCTTTCGAGTTTTTGAGAGGATGCAAAGCAAATACCAAGGTGAGCCCTCCTTGGTTAGAGAGAGATAGGGAATCAGACTGCATTGTGGATGTGGTGAGGAAGAACTTAAAGAAGAAGAAAGAAGAATGGGTGATGAGGGAGAATGAGAGACGTGGTAAGGAGTTGAGAGTGGAATGTGGAGACTGAGTGAGGATGAAGAAAGGGGTGATTAGGAGGAAGGGAGAATCATTGTACTCTGATCCGGTCAAGGTGGTGGCTGTATTCAAGGTTGCAGTGCGAGTCAGTGTAGGGCAGGTGTGGAATAAGAATAGGATTGCAGTGGTGAGGGGAGATGATGTGTTGGGAAGAAGATTGTAAACAGAGGGAGATGTGTTACTTGGTAGATGGAGTACAATGGATGGAGTGCTAGAATGTTAGGAGAGTGACACACCATCAATAATACTGTGTTCAGAATGTTTACTTATGTTTAGGATTCCATTAGGCAGCAGTTGGTGAGCAGCAGCTGTGCCTTAGCTGAGCTGTTCTGGGGATCCATTTGCTTATGAACTTAAATAATAAAGCCTAGTACTTTTCTTGCCGTTGTCCTCATCTTTACAGGAAGCTATGCTGATAGTCTTTCCAAAGCCTAATAAAGATCCGGAATTACCTCAGAGCTAAATATTGCAATCTCATCAACACAGATTGCAATATTTTTGCAAAAATGTTAACAAACAGACTTCTCCCCCATTACCTAAGCTAGTTAAACACAACCAAGTGGGGTATATTAAGGGCAGACATTCTTCCCCAAACATTAGAATTGTCTTAAATACACTAGACCGTATCCACGGATCCAAAGACTAATTTGCCATGGTTTCCCTTGATGCAGAGAAAGCATTTGATCGGGTAGAGTGGAATTATATGTTTGAAGCCCTAAAATGGCACGGTTTTCAATCTAGGTTTATCTCCTTAATGAGAATACCCACTCCAATCGCAGAACCACAATTTTTATCAATGGGCAAATGTCCCCATAATTTACTCTATTTAGAGGCACACGCCAGGTTGTCCACTTTCCCCACTCCTATTTATTTTAGCTTTAGAGCCATTCCTGGAAGGTATTAGACTAAATGAAAACATAACAGGAATACAGTATGGCAATGTGCAGATTAAAACAGCAGCCTATGCTGGTGATATCTTGCTGCTGTTTTGAAACCCAGACCTCCCTTTACCATATCTTTTGAATAATATTTTACTATTCTCCTTAGCATCAGGATATAAATTGAATGCGGACAAATCAGAAATCCAACCCCTAAACGTACATTGTACTAAACATCATATCCTCGCATCAGGCATGAGATGGTGTCCATATGGTATAACATATCTAGGTATTCATGTTTCCAACTCTATGAAGGAGATCATCAAACTTAACACCACATCTATATTGTCAAGAGTCAAAGAACTCACTAACTCCTGGTCTCCTCTATCTTTGTCCTGGTGGAGTAGATTGGAGTCTATCAAAATGATGTTATCTCTTATTATTATGTACTTTTCATACATGCTCCCATTACCTCACACCTCCTCATTTTTCAAATCTATAGATTCATTTTGACAAAATTTCTCTGGGGAACCAAGAAACATAGAATATCTGTGTGCAAGCTTCAATATCCACAGGCATTTGGAGGAGTTGGTTTTCCTGATTTTAGGAAATATCATATGGCCTTTCTCCTGAAGCAAGTACAATTATGGTTTACACATGACCAATCTATTGATGTGCCTCAATGTCTATGCCTAGAGAGAGCTATGGTATCCCCTCTTACCCTGGCAGATTGTTATCTTCTTAAAAAGAAAAACAGATTTATTAAATGCATAAGTATTATTTTGTCATCTAGTTACCTTAAAATATATCTTTTTTAATGAAAAATTTTGCATTTTAGTTTTAAAAAAATAAACTTTTTACACATTACATTCGAATTTAATTTCAATCCTATTACAAAACAATTTCAGTCATATTATGAGACCAACAATTATACAATTTTACAAGTCATACATCAATCATTACTTAAAATTTCATATCACAATTCAGTAAACACACTGTTTTTGCTTTCCTTTTTTTCTCCTTCCTTTCTCTCTTTTTTTCCCTCTTCCTTCCCTTCCCTTTTCTTTTTATTCCAGTACAAATAAAACTAAATAACACAAGAGTCATCGTCATTGGTATCTGAGACCAGAAGACACCGTAAGTGGAATTGAATTATCGATATAAATACGCAAAATCTAATCATGAAAGAATTATTAGGGTTGACCATACACTTTTGCCGTAAGGATTCCCTAGCCGTGGAGGTAAACCCAACATTAATGGCGCCCAAATGAGCAATCCTAGAATCTTCAAAGAAGGCACAGTATATTACTAAATGCTTTAAAGTTTCAGGCTGTTGAACATTTAAACAAAGTCTACAGGAAGCAGATGGATTTTTAGCCCAGTGTTAAGTACGTTTGAGAGTATGGAACTGGTTAATTCGAAACCTCATATACAAGTCTCGGATTTTATGACAGGGAAAACAAAGAATGTACCTTAATCTGGGCATTCGTTTATGAGCATGTCCAGCATATTCTTTATATAGTCGGTGAGTACCACTATCATCCATAGATATACACCAGTCATGCTCATGCAATCATTTTTTAGAATAAGCTGGACGTTGCCAAAGGTCTTCCCTAGGTATGCCAGCTTTTAACAAAATCGCTTCCATTCTTTCCGGAAACTTAGTCAGCGAACTAGGATAAGATTTGTTAATCATTTGGGTAAATTCCTGATATAAGGAATTCAATGGAGGATTTAACATTTTCGCATAAGAATTAAGTTGTCTCCATTGAAAATGGGCAGCTAAACTGGATAGGCCCAATTCAATCCGAATACAGGAATTAGGAATGGATTTAGCAAACCCCAATACCTGTTTCCACATCATACCCTGTAGAGAATTCAAAAATAGGTTGTAATATCACAGAGATATAGATCTTTCCAATACAATAAGACTGCTTCGACCTTATACAGATAAAACTGCAACAATGGTGCAAGGGAAAACAAACAAAATTTCCTTCGAATAATCTTCAATTGAGAAATTAAAGGACAAGCCTTAGATCTGATAGAAGATTGCCAGTTATCAATAGACAAACAATCAGAAACGTTGTATCCCAGATATTTAAGAGAAGATACTTGTTCAATTATGGCTCCATTTAAGGTCCATTTATAATGGACAAGTTTCCTTTTCCCAGTAAAGACTAAGAGCTTTGACTTTGTAACATTTGCACAGCGATATATAAAATATATCTGTTCCCAAATAATCCAAACTCTTCCAACTATATCTCATCATACCTTTGGTTTAATTTGCTAATTAAAATTAAAAAGTAATCCATCTTCTGGAGGCAGTGGCTCTCTCTAGGCATCAAATATCTTAATCAGATCGTTGTGTATGGTATCCCAATTACTTTTAATGAACTTGTAACAAAATTGTGTATCCCAACCTCATATATGCGGCAATATCTATCCATCATTGATGCAATTATGGAAAATTATGTTTCCCTCGTACGTGATAATATAGCTGTGAATGTCGAGAGACTACAATTAGTCCATAGTTCCATCATGACTGCTTCAGTATGTTATAAAAACCCTTTTAGGTACCCCTTCTGCGGTCACCATGCAAAACAGTTTTCAGGCTTGGCAGCAAGATTGTGCTCTACAAGATGATCTATTATAATGGCCTCCAGTTCGGAAGCATACATCAAGAGTTACTACATCAGCAAGCATATTACAAACCTTATTTTTCCTTCATCATAGATCTTTCATCACTCCGTTGTCACTTCTCAAGTGTGGTGCCTCATAAGATGACAACTGTTGGAGTTGCTTTCAACCTTACAGAACCTTTAAACATATGATATTTGAATGCAAATATGTTAACCCTTTCTGGCTTAGTGTGTGGTTTGTGCTTAAAATGATATTTAATCTGCAGTTTGACTTTTGTCCCCAGGTACTCTTTACTGGAAATGCTTTTTCTACACTTACCTTGCACAAGAGTAATGTGAACTTGCATAATCTTTTGATGTCGATAGCCATTAAAACTATAACATCCTACTGGAAAAATGTGGACAGACTTCACCTCAAGATATGGTGGAATTCAATATGTAACATACATAGATTAGAAAAATGCAATGCTTATACTCCCTCACTGCTACTAAAGAATGAACTAAAATGGAAACCTTTTCTAGAATTTTTGACTAGTGTCACCTGTGATTAACAAACATCCATTTAGTCAATGTATGCGCATTATCCGTATCCATCCTTTCCTTCTTTGGTGATCACACCCTTCCTTTTGTATATGTTTGGTTTTCTCCTGTCTTGTTTGTGATGTATGTTTTAATCCCCTCATCCCACAAATCAAAAATCCTTTGGGTTTATTACCCCTTTCAGTCTTATATCCATGCAAATCTCTTATCTCAGTTGATCATTTGGGATTTGTCATTGTTAATTTATATGTTCTAATCAGTTGCTGTACTCTATTGTAATTAACAATAAGAATCTTTTAAACAAAAAAGAAAAGTGTATTCATTCATTAACACTAGTCAAAAATACTAGCTGCATGGTGAATTAACTTATCAAACTGGCCCACATGGCCCAGAAATGTGGCCCACGTTGACCAAAAAAACTGGCCCACACTAGCATTTTGCATTTTTGGTTCGGGCATTGCCTTGTTGTCCTATAGGACAGTCCCAGCCTGTTAGTGGGAAAGCCCCTGGGGGACGGAGGTCCAGAGTGTTGGGGGTCCTGGAGCATAATTATGATGCGCGTATGCATTTGGCCGAATAAATGCTTAGCCGGGCTGGGCAGGCTCCGGTAGAAAAAGTTACCGATGTAGTTCAGGCATGTGGTTGGGTGCTAAGAAGGATAGAGTGGCATCGGTGCTAGTGATTCGTCATGTGTTCAGCGTGCCCGAATTTATCTTAGGACTGCGCCTCATTCCGCTATCAAGAGGTGTTGAGGCATAGTCACGTGTAGGTAGGCAGAAAATGTATGTGAACAACATGGCCTGATTGTTGTCGTAGTCCTTGCGGTATACTGAAGTGTGTGGTTAGCCGTGCCTGTGGCCAGTGAAGTGGTGTACTATACGTACCATTGCTGCCAATTGGAGGTGCTTTGATGTTAGGGCGCCCGTTCAGGTATTTGGCTTCTTCTGTTGGTACTTCCATCGAACAACGAGGACATCAAAGTCTATTGGCAGGGATTGCAAAATATTCCACCAGTGTTGTGGACAGCATTTGCTACTCGTAAGTGAAAGTCATGTTACAAGATCAAAGAGCATGCCATTGCTGAGACACTCTCTTCTCCTGTTTGTAGGTGCCTAATTCTTATACCCACATGACTAGGTGCACATGTGCCCTTACACGTGCCAGTCCATCTGTGTGTTCCTATGTTTCGGGTGTATTTTTGTATGTTTGCAGATGAGCCAGTAAATTAGCGGACTAAGCAACTACTCCGGGACTCGCAGTTCACATACTCAAATCTCGTCAGTGTGAACTGCGTATTTTTCTTTCCAAGAATGATACAATGAGTACGATTATTTGCCCAGAGAGGATACAGAGACCATATATTTTGTCGTTTCCAGTATATGGCCGGGCTGATAGCCCAAGCGCAAGGCGCACCATGGGAACAAGGGCAAAAAAGCTCCATATTGGTTAGATATCCCAGTTGGCCAAAGCTCTGAAACATTGCGCATTTGATACATTGAGTACAATTAGGGCAGGGGTCTGCAATCTTTGTCTCTCAAGATGTTTTGGACTACCACTCCCATCACCCCTAACCACCTCAGTCAATAGCCAGATATCATGGGCATTGTAGTCCGCAACTTCTGGAGAGCCAAATGGTGCATACCGCGGAACCAGGGGGTAATAATGCTGATACCTATTATTGCAGCTCTAAAAAGGTCAACACATTATTTGTATGGTGACATACGTCATTGGTATTATGTTTGTTAGTCTGCCCACTGTGTTCCTCTGTTGATAAATGTGTTTTTGTCCATGAATATAGGTATGTTGCCTGTATGCGTAGACATCAGTCTGTGTATGTGCGAGTTGTCTGCTAGGCGTGCATGGGTCTCTGGGCACTTGCTGTTGATTCAAAATAGGCCGCAGGCATCTTAATTCATGTGGAGGTCTAGCCGCGAAATGCACTCCAAGTGCTGACACATGGAATGATGAGTGATGCTTTAATGTGTGTTCCATTCTGCTTCCCTCTCGAGGTCCTATAACAACACAATTAGCCCTGTTTGGCGGGTTATCTGCCAGTGCGGCATCCCAGGTATGGCGCTTCTTTCAGCATTAAAGACTCTTGTAGGCCCTGCCTTTGACAATGGGGAGCTCTGTTTCCAGTCAAGCCCTCGCGACCGGAAACACGGCGCGCTCATTCACTGTGAGCCAGCCTGGGCTCACTGGGTAGAAATCCGAGATTCAGGGTGCCGGGCGCTACTAGCAAACTCATCCTATAGAAAGTATGCAGTGTATCCATGGGACCCTATAGAAGCCAAGTGCCCCCCAAAACGGCAAAAGCAGAGATGTGTATTAGTTTGGCCCGTTAGGTGATGCTCTGCCATCAGCCGAAACTAGTGCATTAGAGTACAGATAGGGCGAAATGTCACAGGAGGAGGGACACAAAGCTGGAAGGGGTTGTTTGTTTAACCCCCCACTGACTGCCCATGGCCGTGTTAATCCTATGGCCATTCCCACCCAGTTTCTGCCCCCCCCAGCCCAAAACACTTCCTCATGGGAAATCTTTGAGCGTGTTTTAAGTAAGCCTAACATCAAACTTTGCACTCAAAGTGCTTGCCAGTGTTTTTTCAAAGCAGACTTTTGAGAGTTAATGACTTAATTGGAGTTGTAAACCTGGTATTGCTGTAACAAAAATGTCTTAACCACGGCTGCCTTCAGCTACTCTATCTCTAAGCTCTATGTCTGTCTTTAGAGTCCTGTTAAAAAAGGCACTGGCAAAGCCAACCTTTTTGGTTAGTTTATAAGTATTAGGTATTTGCCAGGCACTGCTATTAGATGCCCAGGCAATACCACAATTTTTCACCTGCATGGCCAGTTAATACTACTGAGGCACTAGTGCCTTTCCCATGCCTACACAAAAGTCCAAACGGTTGCCATTGCCAATGATTGTTTTAATTTATAACGCGCCGTATGCAATTACAATTCCCTTCAATGAGTGGGGGAGGGGCAACATGAGAATATCGGGAGGGGGAAGGGGTAGAAATGAACAAGCACCCTTCCCAGTAGTACCATAGGAACACATTCCTACAACTATTGCAAAAGAGAGAAACAGTCTGTACTGGCACTGCCCTGGCATGATTCTGTGTGGTGCACCCTGAGGAATGTTCAGCGTTCTCTGGCAACACCCCTGGAGGCCCCCTCCTGCTGGTGCTCTGTGATGCAAGGACGAGCAACAAGCTGCAGCTCGGTGAGGGACAGCCAACAGCACTACTGCTTAGCACCACCAGTAACAAATGGATGATGAAATACTTCTTTACAGTGAAATAAAGCTTTATCTGGGGACAGAGGCACTACTGAACACGGCAGTCAATATAGTATCAGCAAAAAGGCTGATCACAGTGGACGTTAGGATGACAAAGTCGCTGCTGCTGTTCACTGGGGAATGTATTACTACTGAATATGCATCCGCCATTTGCAATTGGGCAATCCCTACATCAAGGGTGTTCAGCGACTCCACAAACGTATCTGGTTGTGGCCAGCGTTTAATAGTATCAACACAAAGGAAGCACAGCCCCTACCACCTCATTCCATGGGAGTACTGAACCACAGGCTAAACGGAGAAAGAGGAATGAGGATGTATCCAATAAGATTGCTAAATAATTCTATATTCAATTACTCATTAGCCGTTTAAGAGCCGCCGCAGCTGGCTATTTGAAATCTTGGACATACATGTAACAATACAATGCATAATTTAGGACAATTTCATCAATTTAAAATTCATCATAATATCCATAGATATGAACTAATCATAAAGTGCAATGTGAAAAAGTGCAATAATTATGCATTCCAGCACAATCCGACCCAGCGTATCTGTGATGAAACGCACCCAGTGCAAATGTATACCATTATTCAAAAGACATTATATAGAAAATCTTAGACTCAAATCCTAAAGGTGTAAAAAAAATGTTCTCCCGTTTTGATGTGGCAACGACCTTCATCACAAATGGAGCACAACAACAAAGTCTGCAAGGCGAGACAGCTCAAACACTGTCTTCACAAAAATGCGCTTCTCTGAAGGATAGAAAAATATTCCTTCGTCCTAGTTTCAACAACTGTTGTTTTCTTCAGGACAGCTGCATCCATTCCTAGACAAAAAGGAAGTATACAACGTTAAAGAACACTATTATATACTTGAAAAAAATCATTTCACATAAAACATGTATACCAACACAATCATTCATTATTAAACTTACACTTGACCACATTGTCAAGGCAAGTATAAGTGTCGGTTCTTTACACCAACTCCTAAACAGACCAAAAAAGCATGACAGACCCATTGGTGGTGTAGTCTTACACTGCCTGGTACATACATCAAACTGTGGTATTTAAATTGAAAGCAAAAAAACCACTAAGGGAGACTTGCAGTATTCCCAAAACATCAAATGGCACGTGTTCTCCTCACGGAACTTCAAACATGGGGAGCAAACAGTCCCCCCACAGATACTCCCAGCCGCATGTTCTCAACATGTGCAGTCATAGCGGGTTCGTCCTGACAAAGAAGATACAGAGCTGTCAGGCCACACAAACAAAGAGGAACAGACAAATCAACCATCATTTTGGAAGAAATGCCCAACGTGTGAATCCATTCAAATTCGAATTCTTAAATAACAAGGGCTGGCTCCATAATAACAGATCACCGCCTCTTAGGCCTAATGTATCACCCATAAAAGGCAATATACCATCTGCCATATCCATAGGCCTCACCAGTCCCGAACTTCAAACCGCGTGAGCGCGGCAAAATCACTCCCTGATCTGGTGGCATGCCACGCACCGTGTCTGTACGACAGCGTGAGGCAAAAGTACCCAGTCTCCACCCACAGAAATGCGGCTTCGTTTACATTCGTCAAAGTAAACAAAGTTCAAAACCCAACACAAACATAGGCTTACCTGCATGCCCAAAGGCGGATGCGTGGGCCGTTGCTTCCTCCTAGCCTTAATAGTAGCCGCTTTCACTAGTAGGCAGCCCCATGGAAGCGTGCTGCTTCCACCCAGGAGCAGGCAGGTCCCATGAAAGACCAGTCAGCCTTGGAGGCACCCAAAGAATAAAAGGCCTGTACCTGAGCAAGGCTTCTGGAAATAAATATAGCTGAAAGTGAATGTATGGTGCACAGACCTAGGCAGGTGTTCCTTCTTCTAAGTATGTATAATGAAGAGGGCGGAGCAGCCTCTGAAGTTGGCAAAGCCAAAATGTACCCAAGAGGCAGCAGAAACAGATAATGGCATGCTAAGGGCGATCCTGCTGGAGTAACTAGACACCAAGCGGGTTCCTGCAGCCAAGGAGCGCACCACAGACGCCACCTTGCCAAAGCAGACCAGTACAGTGACCCGAAGCACCAGGGGGAGCGAAAAACAACCATGAGTGGTGAAAAGTACGAAGGGACATGTATTTCAGAAGAGGATCTGAAATATTTTCGAACATTATTTGTGATACTGGAACGTTCAGCCAGCAGCTCCGCCGGAGTGCGACTCCTCGCCCAAGCAGCACCTTCTTACTGGGAAGGACAGGAATTGTAAAGTCGCCATCGACAATTATCATTTGACCCATGGCGCACCACTCAGACCACTCAGTCGTTATCAGCCTGAAGAAATAGACATACACAGTCTAGTCTTTCCATGTCATCTCGGGTACTAAACACACGCACAGGAAGTTCTTATTTTACGTCCAAACATCTATGCCTTTAGTGCTTCTTGTCTTTTAAGTTCAGATCAGGTGAATCCTGCAAGCGTATTTCACTAGTCCTTCTACAGTGTTTATTTTGTCTTTTTATGAACACATATACAAATTCACCTCCTTAAATTTAGCCACCAATCTTTCCATCATATGGGGAGCAAAGCATTATTTTTGAATCTTGTCTCAAGCATTGACATTGAGCCACGCTACGACTGTTGAAGGGTTCTGGTCATAATTCCCTATACATTTGTGTACCATTTCCAGCGTTGCCATGAGGGCGTGCCACATGTCCTACATCATACACCCTCTGCTTCCCTCCGAGTCAGATTTCAACCTTCCTAACTTCTCATCATTATAGATTTTTGGTTTTGGTGCATTTTGGTGGCGCAGCCAGCAAAATATCAGCGACACCATTGCTACAGATAAGAGAAAGAGTAAAGCGGTGCCAGAAAGCTGACTTTGAGGTTGGCATGACAACTGGAAATGCTGTGGAGAGATCAGCTGACACACTTAATGTTTCAACTGCGCTGATGTTATCCAAAAGTGGCCTGCTTTACTATTTTTTTCCTAATCTGGAGTACTGCACCATGTCACGTGGGTGTGTCACTTTCAAAGTACGGCCGCATAGTCATCTTTCGGTCCCGCACAGGAGTTGAGTCATATTTTGACTAGTTTCTTGGCCCATTTCGGCTGCAAGTAGGTTTCCCCACAGCAGATGCCTGCCGTGGCGTAAGACCTTACATAACTCTCCACCGATTCGAGGAGGGATGCGTTTTTGGGGCCCAAAAATGAAAACAGTTGAAAAAAGAAAAAGAAAAAACGCTCATGTCCTGTCCCAGCGAATCAATGAGTGGCTGGGCCAGGACAGGAAGTCAGGCAACCGGAACAAGAAGTCAGGAGGGCCCTAACAGGATCCTGGACGCCTGACATCCTTTCCCAGCTATCTGTCTTCCTCTCCCGCCCAGCCACTCATTGATTGGCTGGGAGAGGACAGAAGGAGCACTTCTGTGTAGAGGTGGTGAATTTCGAGGGAAGTCAATGGAGAAAAAAGAAGTAGTATTGTGCTCCAACAGCGCTCGCTCCCTGCCCATGCTATCTCCGATACCCCCACTCGTCCCCATGCCATTCAAAAACAGTGGTGCTGTCCATCCCTCTCCTCAACCCTTTTCTCGCCATTCAGCTCCTTTTAGCTCCCGTTTTTATCCCAACCCCTTTAGCCTCCTTTGTACCCGAATCTGTTTTTGCCCCTGGCCCCTTTTCATGCCCCAGCCCCCTTTAACCCCTGTTCTTGCCCTGGTTAGTTGCCACCAGCCCCCTTTAGCCCCTTATGTGGCCTCCAACTCGTTAAGCCAATTGTTTCCCCAAACCAGTTTAGCACCTTTCATGCCCCCTTTAGCCCTTCATGTAACCCCCAACCCTTTTAGCCAGTTGCTGTCCCAGTCCTGTTTAGCCTCTTTTTTATTCTGTACTTGTGCGGCCCCCTTTCTTGACCCCTTTTTCTGGCCCAGCCCTGCATAGCCCCTGTTCATGCCCCTTTTGTAGCCCCCAGGCCCTTCAGCCAATAGTGCCACCCCAGTCCTGTTTATTGCCCTTTCCTGGCCCTAACCCCCTTTCCTGACTGTTTTTGCTCCATGTGTTGCCCCCAGCCTCCTTTAGTACCTGTTTTTGCCCCTTTTGTAGCCCACAAAACCTTAGCAGATAGTGAAGCCTCAGTCCCGTTAGCCTATTTTATTGGCCCTAGCCCCTGTTCTTACCCCATCCACCTTGATCCCCATGTTCCTGCCCTGTCCCCTTCCTTGCCCCCTTTTGCCCATGTGTTTCCCCGGTCCCCTTTGGCCCCTGTAAATGTCCACCACAGCCCATTGTGTAGCCTTCAACCACTTTAGCCAATAGTGTTGTCCCAGTCCTGTCTAGCCCCTTTTCTTGCCTTCAGCCCCTCTTCTTGCCCAGTTCCTGTGTCCCCTTTGTTTGTCCCATCATCCTTTCTTGACCCCTTTTGTGCCATGTGTTGCCCCCAGCTCTCTTTAGCTCCCTTTGTAGCACCCTACCTTATTAGCCAATAGTGTTGCCCCCATATCTATTTAGTCCCTTTTCCTGTCCTGTTCTTGCCCAAGCCCAATTTATCCCCCTTTATTGACCTCTTTTCCCCATTTGTAGTCCCCAGGACCCTTTAACTCCATGTTGTTGCCGCTTCAGCCGCATTTGTTGCCTCCAACTCCTTTAGCCAATAGTGTTGTCCTGTTTAGCCCCTTTTCTTGCCCCAGAACTCTTTATCCCTTTTTTCTTGCTCATCTCCCTTTTGCCACCTTTTCCTCCATGTGTTGCCCCATCCTCCTTTTGCCCATGTTCCTATCTCAGCCCACTCTATCCCCTTTTCCTTGCCCTGGCCCCCTTTCTTGGCCTCTTTTACCATTTGTATTTCCCAGCCCCCTTTAGCCCCTGTTCTAGCTACCTCCACCCCATTTTGTAGCCAGCTACCCCATTAGCCAATAGTGTTGCCCCGGTACTGTTTAGCCACTTTACTTGCTTCCAGTCCTCTTTACCCATTTTCCTGCCCGCAGGCCCTTTTGTTGCCCCAATCCTTTCTAGCCCCTTTTCTTGTGCACAGTCCCTTTTCTTACCCCAGCTCCTTCTCTTGCCACCAGTCCCTGACATAGGCCCCTTCCCCATTTTGCACAGCCGTTTCCCAGGCTCGGCTCATGTTGGACCCTAAGAGCCAAGCCAGACCAGACCCCCAGGCTCGGCCCTGCAGCACCCTCGCCATACTCATCCCTCCAAAGAACCACGCTACAGAGACTCGTCCTAGCACACACTCTTCAAACTCCAGCTTTGAATTGTTTCCACTCAGAACACCACCACCATTGCATAAACAAACTAACCCCACTAGAACACACCACAATTAACCATCACTGGCCTTCACCAAAAATTCACATATAGCCTCTGAGCACATGGCACTCACCACCCTACAGACCTCACAGGAGCACTTCACTCACACAGACCAATCTATCTTCAAACAGTGTTCCTCACTCTGGCCAAAGGGCCCAAGGAGAATTTACATCCGTACTTATGAATGTAAAATGGAATAAATCACTGTGAACGCCCAAACTATTGGCATTGCCAATGCTTGTTGTTCATGTAGGCAAGGCACATGAGTTATTTCCCCAGTCTTAGGTATCCACCCTAATATGTATGATCCCAAAAAAAAAACTTCGGGGTGACAGATATCCTTTATCTCTTCAGGTCTGGCACCCAACTCTGGTGTTTTTCTTTTTGAGGGATTCATCCCTTTATGTATGGTTTCCCTAATGCCTCATTTCAGTGGAAAGAGTGTGTCCATTACACGCTTACTATTTTTGAAAAAAGTTTGTGGGTATGCCCTACAAGATTGATCCTTGTATAGGTCCTTTTTACTTTGTACTTATTTTTCCCCGCCGCTCCTTTCCTCCTAGACATAAACATGGTCGCCAGTTTCTCTCTGAAGAAGGACCCACATCAACCAAGGGCCTGAAACATGGAGGGCAGGCGTCTGCATCCTTTGACTCTCCTGATGTTTTGAACTACAACTCCCATTAACCACAACCAGTAACGTCAATGTTAGGGATCATGGGAGTTGTATTCAAAAACATCTGGCAATCCAAAAGTTGAAGAACCCTTATTTAAGGGGTCTTATAATGCACTATAAGAAAGATTTAAAAAAGTAATAACCTGATCTACAACAACAATATTGCATGTATGTGTGCTTCTGTATAAGAAAAACATAGCAACTGTGCATATTTAAAGTTTTCAAGAGTGATCTGTTTTATTTGTTTGTCATTTTCTTATTTGTGTTTTAAAATTGGTCTTTTCTACTGTCATACATGGGTGCTTTCGTCTTTGCACTATAACTCACCACGTCTTGGGGTTCCCAGATTTCTTGATTATTCTGCATACACAATTATTTCAATAACCTTATGAAAGGACAGACATTGTTCTGATTCGCCTTTTGTAGTCTGTTTGTGTCGGCCTTCTTGAATTGCCCCAATCCTATTCTCTGATTTGCATTGAGCACATATTCCTGACAGTGATGAATGGGACCAACATGAATCGATGTGACAGTGAATGCCAGAGCGGGCATATACGAGACTACATCCTCTAAGGAGCAAGGCACTAGTGCACTTACGTTGGTACTGCATGCAGGTGGAACTTCGCCCTGACTCCCAAATCACTCATAAATAATCTTGCGACACACCGAGATAAGTCAAGTGCTTAGGAACTAGGCGCTTTAGCACACCGACAGAAGGCAGGGATGAAGAAACAGCCCCTCCTGCTGTGGTGGCGACTATGGTCTCAGTGGAATTCAGGACAGAGGGTCTTGTGAAAGAGGTTGGCACCATCTTCATAGCAACTCGAGCGAGATGGCAAGAACCTGTGCACATCAGCCTGTGAAAGAGTTTCACTATGAGCTGCAGAAGAGGAAGGGCATACAGCAGGCCCCCACCAACTCATGGAAGGAGGAGGGCATTGCTCACAGAATCCTTCCCTAGACCACCTCGACCTGCCAAAAGGCACATCATGGGCATTTCCAGTTGCTCTCTGGCAGAAAAGTCAACCAGTGAGGAACTCGGTTGATTAAATAGACGTTCGATAACGTCCGGGTGCATTTCTCATTTGGGTGTTGCACGAGCAAGATAACTCAGTGAGTTTGTACTGTGTTCTCGACAAATGCCAGATGAAAGGATACTGGAAAAATGCCCTCGGCAAAAGATGAAGCTTCATTTTGAACAGAGGTGAGCACCTTTGTTGGCATAAAGCACAGCCATCTCGTTGTCCATTGGAACTAGCACTGCAGAACTGCACGCAGCAAAGAAACGCACAAAGGGCAAAGCGTATCACTTTGAACCCCAGTTACTTCTTGGGGGTTCCAAAGATCATGTATTCTTAAGCAAATCATATTTGCACCACACCCTTAGGTAGAGGAATAGGTCACCAGAGAAGCTGCCACATCGACCTCCTCCAAGGAAGCCCCAGGTAAATACATTACGATCCTGCACCCACTAAGTCAGATTGAATATCGCCACCCAAATGATCAGAACCAAGACTGATTGGGCTTGAGGTTTTTAATTTCACAGGAAAAGCCTTGCATAAGAACCCACGAGCTCACATGAGGGCATGCCACCCAAGAGTCTCTGGAAGAGAAGGGTTGGAGCTGCAGCCCTGCTGGAAAACGAGTAACAAGGGAGCATAGAACCTAAACTTGGCCCTAATTCTGAAAGGCTCCCCGTGCAACCCAATTATAAAGATATCCTGTGTATAGGGCAGGGGCGTTGCTAGGGGTGGGCTAAGGGGGCTATGGCCCCTGATCTTTTGGTTGTAGCCCCGGATAGAATCTCAGGAGCTACAGCCAAAATACTACCTAGCCCCCAGTCCCAACAGTTCCGACATCAGTTTAGCCCCGGGTCTTTTCCAGACCTAGCAACTCCCCTGGTATAGGGATTAGAACCAGTGTGCAGGGGAGCAGAGTAAAGGGGAGTGAGCAGGGGGGGGGGGTCTCGGAGGTACCGGATCTGGCAGGGGCTTATCAGTTGAAAGGCGGACGAGTTAAGTCCCACTGATCACTAATGAGTAAGTCTAAGGCTCCGTTTTGGCATTGGAAAGTTGCTTACAGCCAGACAAAATCACATGCCCTCCCACCATTCCTCAAGGTCAGATTCACGTGGTTGGCCACAGGTTCTAAGAGAACTAGTGCGACCTGTATCGGTAAAAGAAAACGGAGAAACTGCTGGCAGTGCTCAGGTGGATTGTGTACTGCAAAATAAAAAGAATGTCCTTCCACAGCCTTAGATTGCGAGCCACAAAACTCCAGTTTAATTAGTTTACCTGAGATGACAGGCACTGTTAAGAGAGCTCTTTTTTTAAAGCTTCAGAGAAACGTCCCATTTGCATGAGGTGCTTAGCTTGAACCTGCAGAGGCTTTGCCTTGACGCTGGGGATAGTGACTACTGGACATTGTAGAGGTAAGAGAATGGAAAGGCAAATCAACACAGATACTTGGCATCCAGATTCCAATTGGTAGGGGCTAGAGTGAGGTTTCTCCAAAATCTTTTTTTGCCCACTTCAGAACATTGTAGCGGTCGCCTGGGGGTGCTGTGTGCGCGCATGGCCATCAGTGTGAACGTGGGTGACTTTGTCACCATGTAAGCCTAGTGTTAGGTGTGAGTGACGTCTCCTGTGGGTGCTGCATTCTTTGATTGACCGTTAGCAGTTAGACGGTTGGTGTGGAAGCGAAAGCCTGGGTGGCAGAGTGCCCTGTGAGGCACACTACAACACTGCAGCGATAAAGGCACTGTACTTACCTGAGTGAGTCTGTCGTCCTTGCCTCGCCTCAGTGCCCTTGCGGGACACAATATCATCATGAAGAAAAATCCATGTCTTGTAATGTTTGAGAGGCAAATCTGCTGCAAAACCCCCTGTCTCTACTGGAGGTGGTTTTGACATCTTACAATGAAGGCATTTCACGATGCATAGCATGTGTTCATGAAACACTGTCATTGAAGAAAGATGGCTTTCCCCCCTCACTATCTACAATCCCGGTGGATAGCTCATGGGCAACGCGCTCGCCTTGGGCGTAGAGCAACACAGGTTCAATCCCCAGTCCGGCTTAGAAACCTCTGGGTATTAAGTACTAAGCACATTATAAATTACCAATTACAACTACAATCTCCATCCAAGTCAGGCGAGGTGGATGGATCTCCAGTGGATAGAGCAATCGCTTCTGCCATATTTGAACCACCAGCTGGTGAAGAGGTTGTTGCCAGTGTTACAGTGAACTGGATGTCAAAACCACTGGTCTCCCAATGTCATCTGTGACCTGGAAAAGTCACTGAAGGAGTGGGTGGCAGCAGGCAGAGGAGTTTGTTCAGCTTGCCAAGAGCCATGAGACTTGGGAACTGAAGGAAGAACCTCTTCCATAAGATCATTAAAATAACCCATGATTGAGGCAGTGATCACAAAGGTGGGACTCCTGACAAACAAGAAATACTCCCTGGGACAAACAGATGGTTTACCTCAACGAGAAGGATTTTGTCTCCTGTGTAAAAAAAACTGGGCGTGATAAAATTGAAGGTCTCTGAGAAGCTGTGAGAGGATCGGAATTCCGAATTAATATCAAATAAAGTGATTGAGGAGACTGAAAATCATTGATGGTACTCCTGCCCACTCGAGGCTGGAAGGGAGGTCTATAAAGGATAGAGAACCTACATTGCATTGGCCATGATTTTTTCGGAGAGGGAGATTAGAGATATAAGTGGTTAGAAGGTATCAGTGTCCTCAGACCAATAGCTCATAAAACCCCATTAGTGAATAAACCGATGGTGACAAGGAATCTGTGGTCAGATTAGGGTGGTGGGCATTTGAACTGATGGGCATTCAGCCATTTGTCGGCAGCCCCTTGATTCGATCAAAGTTGGGTCAATTAACCTGATGAAGTCTCCCTGTTCCCCCATGCAGTAAATCACACCCACCTGACAGTCAGGAAGAATCACTGATGCAGTTCCCTTAGGAGAAGGATCCCTGAATGTGAGCAGAGTTGACATTAACACAGCATCACAGACGTAGGAGTGCTTTCTTAGAAGAAATTTATGAAATCCTGGGGGATCCTTGGAGCAACCCCAAAGGTCCAGCCAGTGGATTAGCCCATGGAGTATCCTCAGCCTGTAGACCAGATTAGGGTTACCAAAAGAGTACACTTCAGTCTTAGGCCCTTGGGCCACTTCAGACAATCGTTGGAAGATTTTAAGTCCTCAAGAGATGGCCTTTGGAAGAGGTTGACTTTCTTTACAATTTCAGTGTGAAGTGACAAATGGGCCAAGAGTGGCCTGGCTGAGACACTCTAAACAGAGTGCATGCAGTTATGCTATGCAGATGACACCCAGCTAAATTTCAGGCTACCCTCTGCCTCCTCCTCTCCTTCCCTCATCTCTGACTGTCTGTCTGCTATCCAGGAGTGGTGTGCCGACAATGACCTCGGCCTCAATGCCAGGAAGTCTGTAATTCTCCTCATCGGCACACCTGCTCCCCCCTTTCCTGTAGCTCTCTGGCAGGCCTCTCTTAGCCCTTTTCCTGCTCCCACCTGCACGGCAAAAAACCTTGGTGTCATCTTCGACTCCACACTCTCCTTCTCTCCACACATCTCTGACGTCTCTAAGAAGTCACAATACCAGCTTCACCTTCTCAGAGGCATTCTTCCTTTCCTCTCCTTCCCCCAGAAGCTCACTGACTCTGGAGCTCTGGTTCTCTCTAGGCTGGAATATTGCAACAGCCTCTTTCTAAATCTGCCTGCTTCTACACTCCGCCCTCTGCAACTTATCCAGAACAGGACTGTGAGACTTGTCCTTGGCCTCAAGCCCAGGGATCGTTTCTCTCCAGGACTGAAATCTCAGCACTGGCTCACAGTGGCTGGGAGGATTAAGTTCAAAACCCTCTGCATCGTCCACAAGGCCTTCTGGGGCCTGGGACCTCAATACCTCCGACTCTCTCTTCCTAAATATCTTCCTTCTCGAGCCCGAAGCTCGTCCGCCTCCAACTCCCTCAGGGTCAATCGCTTCTCCAAGCAACGTTTTGGTGGGCGATCTCTTTCTTCGGTTGGTGCCTCCGTCTGGAACAGCCTCCCTGCCTCCCTTAAACTTGAGGAGAACCATCTCTGGTTCCGGAAGCACCTCAAAACCTTTCTCTCTGCTTCTGCTTTTTCCCCTCCTCTCCTTTGCTGACCTCCTGGCTGTAACCGAAACTGCACTGGCTACCTGGACACCCTCTGATCTCTGGCCCAGGGTCCTCCCCCACCAACCCCCTTCACATGCACTTGCGCAATCTGAATTTGACCTGGCCTAGTAGGATCGTTGTCTGTTCTCCCTTTGTTCCCCTCCCTTGCCTCATCGCACCTTGAAACACTTGTGTATAGGCGCATTATAAATGCCATATCAAATCATATCATGGAGAGATACTGAGAATCCAGAAAACGCTAATTGCAAAAGCAGTATTTGTTGTCCTGTTGTGAGAGGTATCGGGGGTTCAAAGCCACCCTAAGAATAACATTGAACTTTTATTTTTTTATTTGTAAATTGATTTAATAAACCTTAGACAAAATATAAGCATGATTAAATAATATGATACAAAAGGTACAAAAATACAGAAATAAAAAACAAGATTGAATCAATTGCACAGCAAGCTTTGAGGACCCCATGACATGTCGCTGCAGTTGCTGGCAGTCAGCGAGGGGATGGACATGGCAATAGATTTGAGCAAACACTTGCACAGCAAGCACTGAGGGCACCTCCTGTCATGGCCGATGCTGGCAGTTGGTGAAGCGATGGACATGTTGTACACTGTGTTTGAGCGAGCAATTGCACAACAAGCTCTTCAGGTGCCATGTCCTCTCATGGCACTGACTGGCAGTCGTGAGGGGGTGGGCATGCACACCGTATTTGAGCAAGCAATTGCAGAGCAAGGTCTGAGGACACCATGTCCTGTCACGGCGGAGACTAGCAGTTGGTCAGTGGGTGGGCATGTACACTTTATTTAGGCAAGCAATTGCGGGTGCGGGTGCAATGTCCTGTCATGGCAGAGGTTGGAAGTTGGTGAGTGGGTTGACATGTACGTTGTTTTTGATTAAGCAATTGCACAGCAAGCCCGGCGGGTGCCATCACCTGTCGTGGCAGAGGCTGGCAGTTGGTGAGGGGGTGGGCATGAACATTGTATTTGATCAATCACCTGCAAAGCAAGTTCTGAGGGCGTCATGGCCTGTCACAGCAGAGGCAGGCAGTTGGTGAGGGGGTGGGCATTTTGACGAATCAAGGGCATTCATCCCTTCTTCCCAAGGGGCAGCCACCCCCTTTAAGACTAACAAAGACTCCCATTCTGGAGAGGGACTCCCAACGCGAACAACATTATCTGCAAACATGGGAATTGGACAACCTGTTGTTACTTCTTTTGAATACATCTATTCTGAATCCACCTAGTAGTGACATTTCCTCAATCTCTTTGGATACAGATAACACTGGATATCACTTGAACTCCAGAATAAAGGAGGAGCGGCACACTCCTTTTGTTTGAGATAAAGCACATTAATCCAGGAGGACCTTTGAATCAGAGTGAGAGAACCTTACGCAGAGCCTCTGACGTAGATTCATCCTCCCGAGGCAGAGCGTTGTGGAGCCATGGAGTCAGCAGCAGCCTTAGAGCGAGAGAACACCGAAGGAGAGCACCGGAAGTCCGGTGCAGCGACCAGTGGAGCAACCGGATGGGGACGGAGTCAGAGAGACCATCCCGCTTGGTGGCATCACCTTGAGGAAGCCATGATGGGCCTGGAGATCACTAAACAATGCAGAGACCAGACAAGCCTGGAGGAACAAAATGTCCCCTCTGCTGATGTGTACAGAACCAACTGAGGAGAATGGATGGCAAGAGCAAGTGAGCGAAAGACTCAAGTACGCAGAAAATGAAAAAGCAGAAAACGAGAGAAAGTGAAGCCGCCATATCCCGAAGACAAGCCCTGTGAATCAGCCCAAGTCAAGAGAAGGTGTCCGGGTGGTTCAGGAAAGAAGGAGGCAACAAGGACTGAATTAACTGTATAATTGAAGATGTAATACTGATTATGGGAACTTGAGAAACCTAGAACATATATCTTGGGAGATGCCAAGAGAGTTATTGAATAGGACATTTGACATCATTAGCAGTGCCCTATGCAGACCCTCCAGCATATAGCGATTTTGCGATTCCGCACAATGCCGCAAAAACAGCCGTTTTGTGCAAAATGCTGCGAAAACGGCAATTTTTCACAAAAATGGCAGTTTTTGCAAAAACACATGCAAAAACTGTTTTAAAAAAATAAATACTTAGGGTACCAGATTCTCAAAGCTTTTTAATGCAAGAAATGAAATGCGCTAACACTTCTCATTACTTGCGCCCAAAAAAAGAGCAGCCCAATCCACAAGGGACACCTGAATGCACACATTTTATATTCGTGCCCATTCAGATGGCCTTATTCGCCTCCTTGAGAAAATCAGGGGGAGTTTCTGCCCATTTAAAAACGCATCCTAAATTTTCAGGAAAGATGCACTTTTAAATGTGCAGAAATTGTAGGCAACCCTACGGGCACTGGAGCTGGTGGTACCACTGCATTACAGGGTCTTTCCTGACAGTGTTATGCATTTTTATTAAGGTATGGACCGCTGCTGTGTCGCTTGCATTTCTGTTCCTCAAACCAGGATAGAAATGCATTTTTTGGGTTGCATTTTACAGTGGCAGGCCCCTGAAGGGCCTGTCACTATGAAAGGCTCTGGGAGCTTGCAGAACACTGTCGGGAGAGCATGTCTATTCAAGGTACTAACCATTTCGACCAACAAAAATCGATTGAATGGTACAATTTGACCTATTTCGGGCAGTACCATTCGATCGATTTTTATAAATACCGAACATGTGGAGTGGGGGTTGCAGAGGTGTCACCCGCTCCCCATGTTCAGTATTTTTGGGCTTCGGGGTTGCAGGGGTGTCCCTCGCTTCCTCAAAATTGGAGGTGGCAGACCAAAAATAAAAGAACTAAAAGGGACCCTGCGGCGTCGGATCCGACCCACGTTAGAGGTATGGATCGGACACCGCAGGTTAGCAGGGGAAGCGTCAGTGACCAAACAGCTAAGTAGGGTAGGGGGTGGGGTGGTGGTGAAAGGTACATTTTGGGGTGTTTGGCTGACGTGCAAATCGATTTGTGGCGAAACTGACTACGGTCAATTCCGCCGCAAATAATTACACTTCGGTCAAACAACCCAGAACCCTATTCAAGGCCGCTGGCCAGCGCACAATTTGCCCTACAGCTTAGCCCCGTGGAAATGCGCAGGTCACCTTTGAGAATAAGGTGACCTGCTCATTTCCAAAAATGGCTTATCTAAAAATAGCATATCCTCGGCTCTATTTTAAAATGCCCCATTGTTTGAAGATCAAGGTCAAAATCAACATTTTTAAAACATACAAAAATGGTCACACTATGAGAGGGAAAGGAGAGAGAGGGAGAGTGATTGGTGAGATGTGATGTAATAGGCAAGAAAGCAGAGGGAGAGCAGTGGGTCAGAGGAGGAAACAGTGCACAAATGAGCAGAGGAAGCAGTGATGCGGTGGGCCAGAAATCTGAGAGCAAGCGTAGGTACAGAAAGTAGAGTCAGTGTGTGGTCAGGGGGAGCAGTGAGCCAGAAAGCAGAGAGGAAGCGGTTGGCCGGAAAGAGACAGTCAGCTGCATATTGGGAAAAAGGATGAGTGAAGAGTGCAATAGAAAGGATGCAAGATGCAGAAGCAGCACAAAAGAATGAAGGATTGTATATTTTGTGGGAGGAATTGTAGAATGTAAGGTGTGAGTTGGGAGTATGATAGGGGCTGAGGAGGGCAAATTGTGAATTGACAGTGTGACATAGCACATAAGCATTTGTATGACAGAGTGAGAGGTTCAGAAATGCAAGTTGTGATGTGGAGTTGGTGAGATGTGTGTTGGTGAGAGAGGTGTATGGGTGTTTGGGGGATTGGCGAACATAGAAGGGGAATATTTTCAGCATTACAAAGGATACTGATTAATTTAGTTAATACTATTAAATAGGCATGCACATTAAATCAAACATGTAGCCAAAACAAAAACAGTTCTGCCAAGCCAGAGACATCTGGGACTCTTCCTATTAAATTAATACAAAAGATGCATAATAATGACACCCAGGCACTCTTGTAGCCTTGCACTCTGCCTCTTTCATGCAATGTGGCAATCTTACACCCTCCAGTTAATTCAAAATTACCTGCAAAAATGCTGCAATAAATACAGGTTTGTGTCCCAATATTTGTCATTTCATGCCACAAAATTTGCCATTTCATGCCGCAATATCCTGGAAGGTCTGCCTATGAGAAAAGGAACCAGTCAGGGAGTACACACGTTATTTTAAAAGTTGCATTTTTATCTCCACCACCAAAAGCAGAAATAGTGTATATCACACACAAATGGCATGGAGCGGATAAGATACAAAGAAACAATTACTTGTGCCTGGGGTGATTCCAAATGAACTCTGAAGTAACTCTAAAACTGACCGTGAACTGAAGAACACCCTATCCCTAATTGTGACGTGCCGTCCCTGGAGAGGCGATGGTGCGCCGCCTATCTAAAAGGGAAAGAAGGGAGAAAAACTGTCCCTATGCAACAGCATCTTAGTTGGCTGAAACAGACAAAACTCTACAAAAAACACTCAAAAGCCCACAGGTGAGTACTTAGTTGTTACTTTGCTGTTCTGAGAACATTCCCAAGGGGAATTTTAGATAATATTTTCTTTTATTCAGCCACAAGGGAGTGTGTTCAGTGGATGCATTGGTGGTTCTGGGTGTTATTTCGTATTTAAAAAGGAAGAACAATGAGCAGTGTGCGTAGTGCTCGGTGTACTCGCCTGAGCACCGGGTACTAATAAGCACAGAAGAAAGTATCCCACATATTCAAAAGGATATCATAGCGGTAAAAGGTCAACCGGTTCCGATTACCCTGGCGAGTGGGTTATCATCTTCAGACCAGTGATTTACAAAGAATCTAATTCACTGTGATCCGTGGTGCGCAATCCTGCAGTTGTCCCATGTCCTGGAGGGAAAAGACAGGGACGCTGTATTACTAGATATGTGCATGGCCGCACTCGTTGCCATAGATGTAAGTCACTGACTCAGGATGACAGCGATTTAACCTTGCGTGTGATAGTGCGTTGCCTTAGCAACCAATCACAAACAAGGGGGGGGCGATTTATACGTACGCCAAGCAGTCCACCCCGCGTATCAGCAGCCCCCCATCCTGGTTAGAGCTGCCTGATCTCGGGCTTGTACACAGCGGGTGCCTGTAGCAATCACTCGTTCTCTTCTGTTAGCCTTTCAGGCAGCAGTGCTTTTGTCTCACCACTAAATCGGATAGCAATTGGCGCGAACGCCACCATGATCAGGCAATGAACACCTTTGTGCCCCCGTTTCCAATGCTAAGCCTCTTTATTTGATACGTATCTGACTTAGCCAACTGGCGGTTGTCTCTTTTTTCAAAGCAGGGAGACAAGTGACACCGAGCAACTTGCCCCAGTTCTAGGACATTCAAAGACCTGAACTTCGAGCCGCCCCTCACTCATGTAGTGGCAGTAAGGTAACTTGTTTTCTACCTTTCGATTTTTCTTTGCACCAAGCCTTGCAATTTTGCTCTCACGCTGTGGGCTGTATGAGGGCTCTCTGACAACCCATGGGAGGCAGTACTTGACAGGCCAGCAATTACAGCCATGAATAGATAAATATAATTTGTTTGCCAGCACTATTGCGTTTGTAAACGTCAGCGACCCATGGACATATGTATTTATACTGTGTCCCCATCTTTTCCTCACCACTGTCATCAAAACCGGTTGACCTTTTACCGCTATGATATCCTTTTGAAAAAGTGGGATAATTTCTTCTGTGCTTATTAGTACCCGGTGCTCAGGCGAGTACACCGAGCACTACGCACACTGCTCATTGTTCTTCCTTTTTAAATACAAAATGACACCCAGAACCATCAGTGCATCTACTGAACACACTCCCTTGTGGGTGAATAAAAGGAAATATTATCTAAAATTCCCCTTGGGAATGTTCTCAGCACAGCAAAGTGAGAACTAAGTACTCACCTGTGGGATTTTGAGTGTTTTATTAGAGTTTTGCCTGTTTCCACCAACTAATATGCAGTAGCATAGGTACAGTTTTCTCCCTTCTTTCCCATTTAGATAGGCAGCGTACGATTGCCTCTCCAGGGGCAGCACCCCTCCACTAGGGATAGGGTGTTCTTCGGTCTAGGCTTAGTTTTAGAGTTACTTCAGAGTTCATTTGGAATCACCCCAGGCACAAGTAATTGCTTCTTTCTATTGTATACGCTCCATGCCATTTTTCTGTGATATACACCAAGTGCTCTATGAGAGACATTGAGAAATCAATTGACAAGGGTCCAGAATGCCCTATCAGAGACAGTGTGAAAAATACAGAATCTAAAGAATTGAAGGTCTTTGCAAGAGACCATCAGAGTTGTCCGATGTAAAGCTTGGAGAGGGCAAACCACACCCTTTATGAGGTATTTAGAGACACATTTACATGTGAAAGACGTTTATGAGAGGCTGAGAACCCTGAAGTGTAAACCTTTGAAGAGGCCACAAGAGTTGTATCAATCAATTAGCAATGGTCCAGAACGCCCTATCAGAGACAGGGTGAAACAGAAAGAATCCAAAGTGAGGAAGAGACGATTAAACGACCACTGCCAAAGGGGGGTGTAATAATGATGCCAGATGATTCCAAGACTCTGGCAAGACCAAATGTATAAATCTATATCAAGAGTTACACAGTCTTATTAGAGACCTTCAAAGAAACCTGAGAAACCTTCTCTATTAATTTTTACCCATATTTCGAAACTGCAAGAAAATTGTTTATTCTGAAAACCCCTGAGAAGACCACCAGTGGAGCCAGCAAAAGGAAAGTTACCAAAGATCAATATTCTAGTTCTCCTTAGTTATAGTGGTAGGGCCAGTTAGAAGTTGCTTTTGGATGGAGGACATTTTCTTTGGACTTTTGGTGACGGCGAGCACCCTTAGTTAGCTTTGTTAGGCAGGGAACATTCCCATAGCAATAGGGATAGGGAGTCCTTTATTACATGATTATTTAATAACATCCTTGAAAATGTCTGCAGTGTGTCTGACTCCTTCTTCTGGTCCGCAACATATGGTATCAGGGGAGGGATTTGGACAACACCACAGAGGTGGCCATGTAAGAGAGACTAAGGGCCTCATTACGATTTTGGCGGCATGGCTGTTGCCAAAATCAGGTCCGGATCCGGGTTCCCAGAATGGGGAATTACCGGGCTATTCTGAGTTCGGAGGGCCCAGTAATTCCTCTCTCCAGGAACCCGGGCCCAGACCTTCCCCATTTCAGCCCCCATAGGGCTGAATGGGAATGGGGGAGGGAGCAAACAACGGGCCGATTACGAGCGGCCCATTGTTTGCTCCCTCTTCCCCTCACGGGACCCGGTAAGCACGCCTGGTTTGACCAGGCATTACTTACCGGGTCCCGCGAGGGGAGCTTGTTATGAGGTGGAACGGGTTTAACGGGTCCGCCTCCTTTAGCGGGTCCCGTTAACCCGTTTCGCCTCACTTGTAATGAGGCCCTAAAACTATTGGTCCAACCTCGGGACCCGTTATAGGATCGACCCTATCATCATTACATAGAGGACTCCAAAATTCAGTTTAGCCTGATTCCTATGGTCCATCAAATACCCATGAAAGAAGGTTGGGTCTCACTTTCCACCTCTTGACTTTCAAAGCCATTCCACACGTCAGGAGGAACGTGGAGGGAAATACTTACCAACTCTTTAGTCCTTGCGACTACTGGATTCCCGTGGGAGGCATGGCTATTATTACCCTAAACCTTCAGGTAGCCATCTCACCTGGCTCAGTAATATATGTGACCCACCTGCAAAACCTTGGCAGAAGAATGGCCTAATGAGGTTATCCATTTTGCCTTGTGTATGGGGAGTTTAAATGTGTTCTTCTTAACTACTCTTCAGTACCGATTGAGATCCAGAGGAAAGACTTGGTGGGGTACTTAAAATATGAGGTCCTCCAGGAAAATCTATCGAAGCGGGAGAGGGCAAAGAAAGTTATAGAGAACCCCGTGGCACAATACCTTACAGCAAAACCCCAATATTTTGTTCAAACTCCCACTAAGTTGGAGAGCGAGCCAACCCTTAAGAGAATCAAATCAGTACATACCACTTCTCTGGAAAATCTGGGGATCTCTGATCCCCAAATACCTGGTAACCCCTCGCCCCCAATGTAAAGGAAGGAAACCGGGAGAGTATAACACCCACACCCTCTATGTCTTTCCACTGAAATAGTTTTTTGGAGGAAAGTGAAGGAGAGTAAGAAAGACTCAACCCTGAGGATGTACCATACTACGCAGAGAGGTCTGGCATATACAAGACGTTGGGGGCGATAGGTCGTGAAGAGATTCCCTGGGAGAGCGAACCCTTTACTGATGCTCCTGATTAAGAAATTAGGGGAGATTGTGCAACTTCAACACAGCTTACACCTCACACCGAGGAACATGCCTGTTATTCATGTGTGGAATCTGGACATCTCACAAGATGATATCCACTACAAGTGTGGCCTCCAACACTTCACCAACCAAAAGTCCAGCCTGCCCACTAGGTTAGAAACTCCCAGGCTGTCTTTTGCCACCGCCCTGCAGGCCCACTCATCAACAATATTTCCAATGCTGCCAAAAGAAGGTCCATTAAATAGGAATGCATGTGGAAAAGGCAAAAACAACTATTTGTATGTGGGACACCGATCCACCAATAATCTGGATACGGGGAGCAAGGGATGTGCCATTCATCCAAGATTAATACCCTCAGGGTGGAGAGGTCAGTCAAAGGAGGAAGTTTGATGCATTCGTGGCCACACATAAACGTACCCCTTGATTAGAATACCTATATCTATTTTGCGGAAAGTGGTGCATATAACGGCTGCCTTAATTCCTAGACTATCTGTCCAATTAATTCTATGTAGCAACGTCCCACAATTCCATCAGTGGTTGTTTCAGACTCCTTCTTCTGGTCCGCCACAGCATGTACACTGTATTTGAGCAAGCATTTGCACAGCAAGCTGTGATGAGGATGCTGTGTCATGTCACTGCACAGGCTGGCAGGCAGTGAGGGGGTGGGTATGTACACTGTATTTGAGCAAGCATTTGCACAGCAAGCTGTGATGAGGATGCTGTGTCCTGTCACTGCACAGGCTGGCAGGCAGTGAGGGGGTGGGTATGTACAGTGTATTTGAGCAAGCATTTGCACAGCAAGCTGTGATGAGGATGCTGTGTCCTGTCACTGCACAGGCTGGCAGGCAGTGAGGGGGTGGGTACGTACAGTGTATTTGAGCAAGCATTTGCACAGCAAGCTGTGATGAGGATGCTGTGTCCTGTCACTGCACAGGCTGGCAGGCAGTGAGGGGGTGGGTATGTACAGTGTATTTGAGCAAGCATTTGCACAGCAAGCTGTGATGAGGATGCTGTGTCCTGTCACTGCACAGGCTGGCAGGCAGTGAGGGGGTGGGTACTGTCACTGCACAGGCTGGCAGGCAGTGAGGGGGTGGGTACGTACAGTGTATTTGAGCAAGCATTTGCACAGCAAGCTGTGATGAGGATGCTGTGTCCTGTCACTGCACAGGCTGGCAGGCAGTGAGGGGGTGGGTACGTACAGTGTATTTGAGCAAGCATTTGCACAGCAAGCGGTGATGAGGATGCTGTGTCCTGTCACTGCACAGGCTGGCAGGCAGTGAGGGGGTGGGTACGTACAGTGTATTTGAGCAAGCATTTGCACAGCAAGCTGTGATGAGGATGCTGTGTCCTGTCACTGCACAGGCTGGCAGGCAGTGAGGGGGTGGGTACGTACAGTGTATTTGAGCAAGCATTTGCACAGCAAGCTGTGATGAGGATGCTGTGTCCTGTCACTGCACAGGCTGGCAGGCAGTGAGGGGGTGGGTATGTACAGTGTATTTGAGCAAGTAATTGCACAGCATACTCTGAGGGTGTCATGTCCTGCAATTGATGAGGGGGTGGCCATGTACATTGCATTGAGCAATAATATTCTCTTCAAGGAGTGCACCGGTATAGTCCAAAAGGGACGAGCATGCATAGCACCGGAGGAGTAAGTGCATCAAAAGCAGGGTTGTAGGCGGGTCCAACACAATACAAAACGGCCATCTATTTGTTGCTGGAGCCCTAAACGTACCACATATAAATCAAACTGGCCGGAAAAAGCACATAAGCACATCATAACCAGTGGGCCACAAAGTCGAATGAGTGTTACTAAACAAGGAACTTATGTTAAATATTGCAAACCATCTCCACTTCATTTTTGTTTTCATTTTTGGGACAGGCATCTCGCTGGCTGGCGTGCTGACATGCCCCAGGCTGCTCTCCTGCGTTCTCGAGCCTCTATCATTTTATTGGGATGACAGAATCCCTCAGCTATGTCAGCAGTAAACAGAAGTAATTTACCCCCTGCTCCTTCCAAGCAGCTGCTGACAGCTGCACTATAATTCAATCACGAGTCTTTGCGGTGAAGCTTGAAAAACATTGGAGCTGTATCTGCCTGTGTTGCTTCAGCCTCCTACACGCACTCAGGTGCTGCTCCTTCATTTCCATGGACTCAGCGACTGCTCCTGGAACAGAGGGGGACAGGCCAAAAATAAACACTAAACTGTGACCTGCAGAATTCAATGTTTTGCCATAGCGGACTTTGTATAACTAAGTAGCCGGACCCAACTGATTTCCTATACCTAATATCCTCCCCTTACACGACCTCCACCCATCCCCCACCCGCTCCTCACCCCCGCCAGCAGGCGCTCCGGGCCTAGGCCTCTGCTGGGGAAAGGTCATCTCCGTGAAAGTCCCTATACTTAAAATGGGACTTTTTTCCCCGCAGGCTCTCGCTCCCCCAATCTCGAGAGCAGTTGTCCAACCCAGCCCCCTACCACAGAAAACCAAAAGTCTACACCCCTGCACGCATGCACATACAATATGAGAGAGAACAGGACATTTACCCGATTCAGACGAACCCCCACTGTCTCTAATTGCAACCACCGCTGCCCGTGTCCCTATATATACGGTCACCTATATAATGTTGACAAAACCTTTTCCTGGCGACATTATATACGGCGGCCACATAGATAGGGATATTACCTGATACCCTGTTCTCATATGCTGCTCTTTTCATGTCAGCTTTCCTTTGTGCATCTTGTGCTCTCATTTCTTGATCACCCTTGTATCTGTCCTCTTCTGACGTTAGGTGAGGGAGGCGAGTTCTTATGTTTCCTCCAAACATCACTTCGGAAGGTGTCTTCCCTGTGGTGCATTGCAGGTGTTTCTGTAGTGTCACATCAGTTGACACAGCAACTTTCCACTGGTTCCCCAGTGAGCCATGCAATTTGGGTTGTGCGCTTGATGTTGCTCAGGAACCGTTCTACTGTGCCGTTTGTTTGGGTCCCCAGAGGTGTTATTTTGTGATGGTGAAATCCCATGTATTCTGAGAATATTTTGAAGTCCTGCCCTGTGAATGGGGGGGCCGTTATCTGATTTTACGACTTTGGGGATGCCGTAGGTGGCAAACATTCTGTCTAGCACTGGAATGGCGTGGTACGTCAAAGTGGATGGCACGATCTGCATGTCTGGGAATCTCGAGTATTTGTCGACCGCCACTAGGATGTGTTCCCCTCCTTCGAGTGGCGCAAAGTAGTCCACGGCAATCTCCTCACATGCTCCTTCGTGTAGCGCTGTCAATCACAGGAGCTCCGGTCTGGTGTGTGGGTGTATGACAGTACAGCTGGGCCAGTTTTTGATCAGTTCTTCCACTTGGGTGTCGAGATGAGGGAACCACAGTTTTTTTCTCAACATACTTTTGGTGGAGACCATTCCCCTATGCCCCTCTTGTGCTAATTCAAGAACCTTTCATCTTAGGCTGCGAATGATTGCAAGTTTGGTGCCCTTTAGGAGTAGTCCTTCATCTGACTTGGCAAGTTCTTCCTTTACGTCCAGCAAGCAGGTGATGTCTTGACTTGCTTCTTCCGCCACTTATTCCTTCAGGGGCCTTGCATGCTAAGAACGACCAGTTTCCAAACACCTCAGGATTATCTGCAATCCTTGATCTGCACTGGATTCTCGAGATATCTGGTCTGCGTCGAGACCTTGCAGTGTGTTTCCTTGAATGACGTATCAGATGTATTGGTCTGCTATGGATGGGTTTACCGCGCTCTCTTTGTGTTACACTTTGGCAGCGCCACTCTCCCTCTGCATTAACGCAGACTCACACAGCCCGGGGAAAGGCATCTGTGTGGCAGCGTTATCGGTTACCATGGAGATGGTATGGACGCTGGCATCGGCCGTGTCAGCTGACACGTTCGTTATGCACAACGCGTACACCGTTGCTCTGCGCCTTGCCTTCATCACTCTGTTCCTCTCAGGGCTTGGTGCTGCTAATTACAGTAGCACGTATCCTTACGTGTGTAGCTCCCGTGCGATTCTTCCCTCTTCACTCCAAGTGAACTTGCTTCTTCCTATCTATCTGACTTCACGGTTCCTCGACTCTGCTTGCCTTCACGGACTGCTTTCGGATTTCCTTTTTGTCCTCAGTTCTACACGCTGTTTCGACTCGGAACGTTTCTTGGATTGGTGCCAGCTCCCTGTCAGAAGCCTTTTCTTCAACGCTGCGTATTCCTTTTGGTTCCTTCCTCAAGGGCTGCGACAGAGTGGTCAACCCTTACATTTAGGGTTCTCTTCCTACAGTAAGTGCGCTTCCATTCAAACTGGGTTTCCATGCCTCTTGTGTTGTTTGTTCTTTGGATTTAACCCTTCCTGCCCATGCATTTGAGAATACAACTCATTTCTTTGAACACTGTGCTGGATTTGAACTATCTACCTAACAAAGTGCAGTTCAGGACGCTTTCCAGTTACATGCACCAACCCGGACCTAGCGCGTCCCTCGTGCCGTTCGGGTGTACTTTTCCTCACTAACATCCCTTTTTATTATTTTCTCCTGTCGTTGTTGTTCTTTCCAGCAGTATTTCAATTTGCTCCATGTTCATGCCCTTTCAGATTAGTCGTGCATTCTCTAGAGTTTAAGGGGAGTTCTTTAAGTCCGTTAGTTTCTCATTTTCTTTTGGATTGCTCTTTCAGACACTGTCCATACTTATAACTCCAACCAACCTTTATTCAAGTATTCATTATTGTTGATTGTGTTTGCACTTGCTATTTCCATCTGTACCGCATATAACCCTTTCTGTGGTTCCTTTTCAGCTGTTGCTCTAGCGGTGCGCGTTTACCCCGCTCTTTTATTTGATTGATACCTCTGTCTGTCATATCAACACAGCAGAGGGATACATCATAGAAAAGAGCCCCTCTTCTTGAGGAAGCCTGATTCACTGAAATCAGGGGTAGCTGAGGTCAAAGACTGATTGCTCAGAGAATTCCACCACTTCTGTCTTCAAGGTCTGGTTCCAATCTTCCGACCCTTGGTGTGGTGAGTAACACTTTGCTTGGGTGCCTTGATAGAAAATCCGCAGGATTCTGTTCCTTACCGGGCCTGTGGATTATGTTGAACTGATAGTCTTGCAGCCGTAGCACCCACCTCGCAATTCTTGGGGGCATCTTGGCCTGCGGATTGCCATAGCTGAACAATAACGCCTGGTGGTCTGTGATGACCGTGAAAGCTTTCCCGTATAGGAATAGGTGAAAATGTTTGCAGGCCCAGACCACTGCTAGCCCTTCCTTCACAGCCTGTGAGTATGCTTGTTCTGTCTTTGACAGGTTTCTGCTTGTGTATAAATACGCAGTTAAGACAAAAAACAATCACGGAACTAAAAAACAAACAATTCCTGTAACAGCGCCTCGATGCCCGAGGGCTGTGTGAGTGCTTTAAAAAATAAATGCAAAAAATAAATAAATAAAATACGATACGATGTGTTTGGAGTGTCTGTCTTTTTTGTCCGATTGGGTCAAAATGGCCTCGAGGCCTACTGGGCACGCATCCACTATTAGTTCAGTGCATTTCCTGGGGTCAAAGTAGGCCATGTTTCTGGCATCAGCTATGCAGCTTTTGATGAGTTGGAACGCTTCTTGACATTTTCCTGACCTCCTGAATTTAGTGTTGAGCTTGGGGAGTTCCCTGAGGGGCTCACTGACGGATGCAAAGTCCTTAATATATCCCGTGCAATAACTCGCTAGTCCTAGAAAGGATCTGAGGTCGGCCGTGGAGCTGGGTGGTTCTGCATCGGTGAGAGCGTTGACTTTTTCGGGTTCAGGTGTCATCCCTTTGGCAGAGACGATGTGCCTGAAAAATCAAAGTGTTCTCTTCCGGAATTCACACTTTTCTTTGTTTAAAGTGAACTGCGCTTCCTCAAGAACCATGCATACACGCATTAGGGTGTCATCATGTTGTTCTTGCGTTTGGCCAAATACTAAGATATCGTCACTGTGGTTCAGACAGTTTGGGACGTGTTTGATTACATTGTGGATCTCTGATCTAAAAATTTCTGATGCCGATGAGACTCCGAAGCTGAGCCGTTTGTACCTGTATAAGCCCAGGTGTGTGGCAAACGTGTTGTATCTGGAATGCTGACTGAGTTCTAGTTCATGGTACCCTTTGTTGAGGTCCAGTTTCGGAAAAGATGGTGGATCCGTTTAGAAGGTGCACCATGTTGATGATGCGTGGGGCTTGATGCCGTTCTCTAGTGATGGCCTCATTTGGCCGTCGCATGTCCACGCATATGCAGATGTCGGGTGAGTCTCTTTTGGGTACTGGCACTATCGGTGATACCCATGGTGTGTGGCCTTCTGCTGGCTTAGTGATGTCCGCTTCCAGCAGCTTGATTAGATCGTTCTCCACCTGCCTCTGTATGTTGATAGGGATTCCCCTGCAATGTTCCGCCACCGGGGTGATGCTGGTGTTGAAGTGTATTTCGATTTGTTGGTCTTTCGGTTTTCCTAGACCCTTGAACAGTGTTCGCCATGGGATCCAGGTATTTGTGCATCATAAGCCTATAGACAACATGGGTGAGGCATATTTCAATGGCTGCTTTGTAGCTCAAAATGCATCCGCTGTCAGTGGCAGCTTCTAGAATGTGCATGGGTATGTCCTTGGTGTGATCCTTGTAGTTGCATGACGCTGTGAAAAAGCCTTTGCAAGCTAAAGGTGTCTTTGATCCATAAGGAAATATGAGTGCCTTTGCAGGTTGTAGTCTGGGAGCATGTGGTATGCTGTTGTATACCTCCTCGCTGATCATGTTGACTGTGGCCCCAGTGTCCACCAGAAATTCGGCCACTGTCCTGTTGACTTGGATGATTAGCGTCAAGCTGTGCTCTTTCGCTGTTGGGTTAACTAGTGCGCATAGATAACCCTTTTTTCGTGGATCTTCTTTGGGTCTTTCACTTCTTCTGGTGTTGTCCTCTGAGGAAGCACTTGATGCGCTATCCGACTGTGATTGTTCGACTAGATATCTAACGTATCTCCGGGGTCTCCTCCTGTGCGTGGACATTGTGTGTTTTCCGTCCCTCCAGTCACTCGAGGCTCCCTCCTTTCTTCTGTCTGGCTGGTCCTCTCTGTGTTTGCGGCAGGTGGGGTCGTGTGGGTGGTTTAACGTGCAGGGAGGACTTGGTTGTCTTGGATCTCTGTCTGGTGGCAGTCTTCCGCTTCTGCTGACGTCACACATTTTTCTGCAGAATATGAGGCAGACCGCTTTGTAGTGGTTTTCTCCCCACACGCAGAGCACTGTTGGCCCATTGCAGGGCACTGGCCTTCATGTGGATATTCATGGCCACACCGGTAGCAAAAGGGGTCGCTGTTGTTTTTCGAGGTCCCTTCAAGCCTATTTAGGCTTTGTTGTTTTCCATGAGTGATCTTGATGTCTTCAAGTCCTTCTACCTGTGACGCTAGTGCCGCATCTGGGCGGGCTAAGCGCAGGATCTCTTCGAGGCAGCGCGGTTTTTGTTGCAGTCTTTTTCTGAAGTCTGCACTCTCGTATCGACTATTATTTGCAAGCGTAATGCCTCTTCATTTGAGTATTTGTTGAAATCACAGTGTTTCATCTTTAATCTTAGTTTCATTACGAATGCGTCCATGGTTTCGCCCTTGCATTGCTTGGTGGTGTGGAATATGTGTCTCTCATAGTCTACATTTGTGTGGGGCGTGCAGTAGTCTGTGAGCGTTGTTTTCAAGTTGGTGTATGTGTCTGTATCACTTTAGGGGAGCTCATCGACAATGTCCCTTATGTTTGAGCCTATTGCATGGGTTAGCAGGCTGTGTTTCTTCTCATCATCGATGGGGCCAACCGCTCTGAGGCAGACTTCAAAGTCCCTCAGCCATCGCTTCCACCGTGGCCCCAGAGTGCTGGTGTCACTGAGATCAAAGTTGGTGGGTAGTTCAGATAGCAGGCTATCGGTCATTCTGGCTGGAAGTGTGCGGGCAGGCATTATGTGTACAGTCAGTGATTCGTCCTCTGACACAGTGGTGACTTTTGGGCGGGAAGCTTGTTCTTTTTCCACAATTTGGCGCTTGTGTCGTGTAGCTTTGTGTGCTGCCCCTCGATTTGCTCTCTAGGGGTGAGGCCTGCCGTCTTCAATGAGGTGGGCGAAAAGGAGCTGTCCCTACCTTGCAAATATTTGACAGTGGGGGGGGGTTTCTTGCGCTTCCCCCCTGATGAAAGGTGTGCAGTTTCATCTACAGTGGCCAGCGCTTATGGGTGTGTTCTATGGGCTCATCTGCAGGCAGGCGCCACCACTTACGTGATGTGATTTTCTTTTAATTTTATTTATGCAGTGTAATTCACCCTGCGCTAATGCCGTGAGGTCGGTGCAGAGGATCATACCATGATTGTTGCTGGCCTTCGAGATTTGTTTCTGGTCCACAGCCGTGTCACATGGTTACTGTATCTCTGCAGCTGTTAATGATGTGGCGGGAGCCCCGCTCGACCTACGGGGTTTTAAAAAAAATGTTGGAAGTGCGCCGGGGAGCGTTCACGCTTCGAGCCGTAGCACACAGAGTTGCCGTCGGCGGGAGCTTCTGCGCTCGCACCGCCCGGATGTGTGTGAGTGGGGATGGGCGTGTCATTACGCCGGCAGGGAGCCGCTTCGGGCTCACCTCTGCCTCGTCCACTCTCCGTTACTGGAAGCGGTTTGCCCGCCTTCCTCTGGGGTTCTTCTGCCACTTCTCGAGTGGTGCTTCTTGTGCCACATGCGCAGTCTTTGCAGGCGCTGCAGTTCGCAGCCTCCTCGTCGCCAGTGTAGTGTCCCTGTGGACTACCTTGTCTCCAAGGGCCTCTCACGCTTCGCTCTCATACACAAACGAGCGGAGGCGGGAGACAGGGTACAACACGTCTTTATTGTATCAGCATACAACTGTAACTGCTTACACAACTTCCCGCTCCAAAACTCCTCCCCTTCCCACGGTGCCGTGTCCTCCTCGACATGACAGGAGCGGATGACGATATCACAGCTGTGACCATCCTGCCCCTCACTAATCTGCTCATCATTCCTCTTTCCACATAACTTTACATAACCTGGGCATTTGTCCATTAGTTAGACCATGTGTATCACCCATTTCTCATTCTTGCCAGCCCCTTTCCTGTCCCCTCTAGTAAGGTGCTGAATGAGACATTTTCTTTTGGTTTGGCGTAACAAGGCCGCAGATTTATTTTCACATAAATACAACCACAGCAAACAGATCTTGAAAATAGTTCCAAAGATGTAGCGACTGCTCCTTGTCCTGTTTCCCCCTTTTTATCCATGACCATTGCAGGCTCAACTCCCCCAAGACCTTCGAGTCTGAGAACCGCCTGCCCCTGCAGGTATTTGCGGACTGGGGGAGCGCCGTTTGTTGGGGGGAAGCTGAGCCCCAATTGCTACCGCCAGACGCCCCCGCCGTTTAGGCTCCCAGGAGGCGTTGTCCAGACTGGGCGAAGCCCCTTCCGGTTTAGCAATGGCTCATTCGGAGTCTTTCTCTTCTCATTGGTCGCCACAACACCGCACTGTCGTCCTGCGACAACGACGTCCAGGCTCTGCCGTAGCTGTAGGGTGGGTGGGTGGGAAAACGAAATCCTCTCCTGGTTGACGGGCGCCCGGCTGCTGGAAGAGCTGCAAGTGTTCCTGTGCCGGGCGCCCGCTGCATATGAAGCCCTTGCCCCTCCCCTTTCCATTGTTGCCCTTCGCGGGCTTCCTGTTGCGCTTGGCGCTCTTTTGACACTCTTGCCGCCCTCTCCCCTGCCCCCGAGGGGGGAGGGGGGACGAGAGAGCGGAAGGAGGAAGGCCCCTGCCCCGGTTATCGGGGTGCCTCCTCCATTTTCTTTCTGTATTTCCGTCGTCACCTTCATAACCTGGGCATTTGTCCATTAGTTAGACCATGTGTATCACCCATTTCTCATTCTTGCCAGCCCCTTTCCTGTCCCCTCTAGTAAGGTGCTGAATGAGACATTTTCTTTTGGTTTGGCGTAACAAGGCCGCAGATTTATTTTCACATAAATACAACCACAGCAAACAGATCTTGAAAATAGTTCCAAAGATGTAGCGACTGCTCCTTGTCCTGTTTCCCCCTTTTTATCCATGACCATTGCAGGCTCAACTCCCCCAAGACCTTCGGGTCTGAGAACCGCCTGCCCCTGCAGGTATTTGCGGACTGGGGGAGCGCCGTTTGTTGGGGGGAAGCTGAGCCCCAATTGCTACCGCCAGACGCCCCCACCGTTTAGGCTCCCAGGAGGCGCTGCCCAGACTGGGCGAAGCCCCTTCCGGTTTAGCAATGGCTCATTCGGAGTCTTTCTCTTCTCATTGGTCGCCACAACACCGCCACGCCAAAGGTGGGTTACCGCCCACCGTGGCTCCCCCCTTTTCCTATTTTGTAGTTCTAGCAGATCTGAGTACACCTTGCTGCCCAGTGCAACTCCGTCTGTCCTCCTTTGACCAGGGATTTCACCTTTGCCGGTTGTGTCTGATCTAGGGATACCTCCGTCCCCTCCATTTTTTCCGTCATACCTTGACCTACTCTCGCACAACCGGCTCATGGTTCGACCACCGCTTTGAAGCCAACTGCCTCACCTTTCTTCCAATCATCCCTTGGTAGCCCCAACTCTCGCACCCTCTGTGACTGCTATCCCCCTGCCCTTGCAGGTGTTTCTGGGCTGAGAGAGCGCCCTTTGTTCGGAGAAGCGGAGCCCTCGTTGCCACCACCAGACGCCCCTGCCGTTTTAGGCTCCCAAGAGGCGCTGGCCCGACTCCGTTCCTTGCATAGTCCAACCATCTCCTTCTTAGACACCACTCTCTCAACCCTCCATGCCTGATACCCCACCTGCCCCTGCAGGTGTTTTGGACTGAGAGCGCAATTTGCTCGAGGAAGCGGAGCCCTCGCTGCCCCCACCAGACGCCCCTGCCGTTTTAGGCTCCCAAGAGGTGCCGGTCCGACTCCGTTCCTTGCCCAACCATCTCCTTTGTAGACACAACTCTCAGAACCCTCCGTGCCTGATACCACCCTGCCCCTGCAGGTGTTTTTGGGCTAAGAGCACGCCATTTGTTCGAGGAAGCGGTGCACTCGTTGCCACCACCAGACGCCCCTGCTGTTTCAGGCTCCCAAGGGGCGCTAGTCTGACTCTGTTCCTTTCCTTGTCCAACCATCTCCTCCGTAGACACGACTCTCTCAAACCTCCGTGTCCGATACCCCTGCCCTTGCAGGTGTTTTTGGGCTGAGAGAACGCCATTTGTTCGAGGAAGCGGAGCCCACGTTGCCACACCAGACGCCCCTGCCGTTTAAGCTCCCAAGAGGCGCTGGTCCGACTCCCGAGTAGTAGAGTCTATACCTGAGGCTACTGTACATACTGACTTGCATTCTGGATCGAAACTTATCTTTTTTTTTTTTTTTTTTTTTGCTCGCCTCCTACTACTGGTGTTATATTGTTTCAACTTAACTGACCACCTCGCACAAGCCCCAATAAATTGCGCTGTGTATTAGTATCCTTCCTGGCCACTTCTGCAGCCCAATGGATAGCCTGAGCCATCTCCCCCGCATCAGTGCCCTTGCAACTACCAGGCCATGCAGTGATAAGGGACCCCACCATGCCCCAAACCTGAACAAACTACCTTGTAGGGTATGCCCTCTTGTGCATCCACCTCGGTGAATCAGCCACTGACCTGAGTGACCCAGCCACCTTCACCCCCTGGCCAATTTAGACATGTGTCCCTTACCGTGAACCTTAGCATCTGCCCAGATATGGCCTACAGGGGTAACCATCTACCTCTGTGCCCTTATTTCCTCGCTGGCCTGTTCCCCCATCCTCTCCCAACCTGCTTTATAACATTTGGCACGTTGGTATGAGAGTAGGTTCTTTATAATGTGCTTAATACCCCCAGGTTTCCAAGCGCCGACATGGGATCGAACTAGTGTTGCTCTGTGTCATCTTGCTTCCAAGGCGAGCTTGCTCCCCCTGGGCTATCCTCGGGGAAGCAGCACCGCCTCTCTTAGCTTTCGCTCCTGCGCTCTATTTACTCCAACTCAACCCAAGCCTTATTTCCATTCAGTGCCTTAACCATACTAAGCACGAGTGCCCCCATGAGCCCCCCCCTGTTGACTCCGGGCTCTTACCCACTGCCCACTTGCATCCGTCCAGTCAATCCCAATGGTGCCACTGTGAGTAACCCAGTCCCCTCAACCATACCAGCGAACACTGAGCCTATACCATTCTGTGCATTGCCAATTGACCCATAGCGAACCATCATAAGTGCAAAACTAGCCCTTTGTCGTCCCAAATGCACATCACAGCTGCCTATACCGATGTAAGTAGTGAACTCTTGCGTACCGGTGCGATATAACTGCCCTATGTGGCTAGCGTTTCCTTCGCTTTGTGGAAAGCGTGAGTCTAGAACATATATAGTTACCGCCAATACTGCATGCTCCCCCAAGCCAATATCGCCTCATTCCTTGTGCATACACCACTTCGAGTCCGCATTATATATACCCACACCCGCCAGCAGCACCGTTCCAGGTCCACCCTTCAAAGGCCTACTCAATCATACACGGAACCGGCACTGCACCTAGATACTCTTTCCCTGCTGGTAGTTCTAACAGCGACGCCACTCCGCCTGTGGCGAAATTTACACGTGTACAGTCTATAACACCATCAGGTAACCATTTGCCCAGGGGTATCGTATAATCACATCCTGCTTCCATCACTTAGACGCGTGCCTATCGAACACCAATTCGTTTGGGCTAAACCGAGCATACTCTGTTTGCAGTAATCTTGGGCACCCAAAATCCGCTATCCCAACTCTTGCATGCGGACCATAAGCCCTTTTACCGCTGCAACACCCCTACAGCACAACGTCCCTCCCCCAGTGCCCGAACGCCCAGGATGTGGCTTTCATTTTTTACTCTAGCAGAGCTCCCACTGCGCGACCCCTCACTGTAGTCCCTCAACACTGCGTGCGGCCATTCCAAAGGTCCTGTCATTCAAATGCCGGAGTTGGGCATGCCTTTTTCTCTGATCCGTCCTTAATGCACTTAGGCCCGCACTGCGTCAAGTGGCACCTGTTTGGCTGGCTAACCACCGACACCTCTATATGTCCCACACCGTACGACTGCCACAAAAACCTCCCCCGGGGATAGTTGTGCGCATTAATCCCCACATTTCCCCTTTCAACTGCACCTCATCCCGATTCCGGGACGGGCAGGGAACTGAAAGAAGCCCTGGCTATCGTTACTGGGGACCACAAGAGGCCCTGGAAATACTGTTCACAGTGGCCCCATATGACACATTTTCAGCAAGCCTAAATCTTTTCTTATGAGCACATTTGGAATAAACACACAAAAGAGGCCCTGTGTGCAAAGGCCCGCCGGGAAATCTCCCGGGTTCCCTCTAGGCCAGCCCTCCCCTGCCTAGTGTGCAGAGGCTCACTGAGAACTCCCCAGAATCTCCCATAGGCCTGTTCTCCCCTGGCCTGCGTAACCTCCTCCCCTGCATAACCTTGTGCTATGAATGTACCCCTGCAGCAACTTACTGCCCATTCTGCTGTGTGTGCGCGTGTTCCGCGCCCCAGCTCCGCCATACAGGTTACTCTGATAAGGCCAACAACCAGTTGCTCCTCCTACGAAGTATTTCTCCTTTCAGCCCCTGTTTACTGCACCGCTTCGTGTTGTGACCCCGCTCGTGTCCCTGTGGCCTTTCGCAAGCCTTGTCTGATCTTCCCGCCGCCTTCTTGTTTCCTTCCTGTCATGGTGTTTTGCAATAACTCCCGAAGGGTGCCAAGAATACCACCGCCACATTATGCATATAATTTCACGTGCTTACTGAAAATTAGCATCAGGATGTACTTTCAATCAACACCCCAGGTAAGATACCAATCGTATTCCGTCGGACGAGCTAAAAAGGCACACGACACACCCAAATGTGCAACATGCATTTACCGTCAAAAACCCCGCCTTAAAACCCTCATACAGGCATACAAATATCTGGCAGTGGTAGCTTTCTCGCATTTAGCATCATGCTGTATTCCCAACAATCGCCCTTTAGAAGCCCATAGGGTAGGAAAGAGACGTCTTGCGACGGGCGATGGCTACACAGGTACAAAAACGCCCTAAAATGCACCGAAATGATCACAATGCAGTCAATGGACAGAAACCCCCAAGCAGCCGACCAGAGAAAACAGAAATTGTCACATAATCTCTCCGCCCAAACCATTAGCTGCGACCAAACCAGCAAAACTCGCCGCCGGTACGAGATTATTACAATTGTACTTCAATGCATGTATAGCCGAAACCTAATCCGCGTATTATATTCCATTGCACCCATAAAACAAGGTGCTGCGCGGTGTCTTAGACACTTAACCATGCTTGCAATAAATTAAATCTTCTTTAAAATAACAGCGCTCCATCCTCTTCAACACAGTGTACATTCCCATGGTGTAACCATGCGCCTAGCTGAGCTGAGACAAAAAACTACACTCCGGCGAACTTTCGCCCTCGCCTTGCGACCACTTGTGTCCCCCGCCACTCTTTTGAACCCTTTGGTGGCCGTCCTAAGAGCGTTTTTCATCTCAACAACTCGGGGGCCGTAGTCGCTTCGCTGAACGCCTGTCCTGCTCTCGGAAAAACCATGCCCCCAGCTCGTCAGTATCCTCGGAAAACACCAAGCTCATCACACCGGACACGGAACCGAAAAAACAAACCCAGTATCCAAACACTTTGCACGACCCTGGCAATCTCAGCGCGGCTCTACATTACAACCTTCCCACTCACGACAGGCGTAGTACATATTAGGCGAGCCCAGCCGTTCTTTCCCCACACCAAGCTGCCGCCGCATCCCGCCGCCATGACACTAATAAACCCCATTAAAAAATCTCACACGCAAAGAAAGGAAACACCAATTCCCGGGGGGATCCAACATTAGATTAGAACGCCGGTCTCCAGCGTACCAAGCACTTACCACGTGAGCCACTGGAGGCTGTGCCCGCTCTGCTCCACGAATGTGTCCAGCTCGCCTTTCATACCATATTCTGGTCCCGCCGCAATGGCCTCCCCTCCTTCACTGGAACCGGCCGTCCTGCGCACTTCTCCTGGAACGGAAACCGCATCCCGAACATGCCACACGAACCATGACCAGGAACAAAACGAAATCTTGCTGCGGCGTGCGACGTCCTCTGCCGAAGAGGCTGGATGCGAAACGAAATCCTCTCCTGGTTGACGGGCGCCCGGCTGCTGGAAGAGCTGCAAGTGCTCCTGTGCCGGGGGCCCGCTGCATATGAAGCCCTTGCCCCTCCCCTTTCCATTGTTGCCCTTTGCGGGCTTCCTGTTGCGCTTGGCGCTCTTTTGACACTCTTGCCGCCCTCTCCCCTGCCCCCGAGGGGGGAGGGGGGACGAGAGAGCGGAAGGAGGAAGGCCCCTGCCCCGGTTATCGGGGTGCCTCCTCCATTTTCTTTCTGTATTTCCGTCGTCACCTTCACACTTCAGCTACCCACAACTCGCTGCAGAGGATTGCCTGCTAATAATCCTCACCATGTGTCACATCAACAACAACCTGAACTTTTCACCTTTCTTTCCCACCTGCCTGCCACCGAAAGACCTCCTGGAACCCTTTATCCATCCTAGGTTCCAGGACGGGCCTCGTTGGCAACGAACCAAGTGGGACACCTCTACCTCGAGTTTCCTTTCTGGATACACATAACCCCAAGTACCCTCACCACAGCTCACCGAGAAACATAGCACCAGACAGAAAACGGGTTCTTCTGATCAGCACTCAGCAGCCCCTCAGGTTTCGCGTCCTCCCTCCCTCCCTGCTTTCTCACTAGCGGCAAGATAAGCGCTTTGGATCAAGGCGCTATATAAATAACACATCATTATCATTAAGAGGCAGACAGACTCTTGGCGTTTGTGCTGCAGGTCACGTTACAAACGGAAGATTGGAAGTATCATTGCCAAAAAGAGTGAGTACTCTGCCACCGCGAGCAGTCTCATGGCACCATGGACAGTGGCAGCCATCAGGGAGCTCGAAACAAGTGCAGAGAGAGTGTTACCGACTATCACTGCAGTGCACATCATTCATATCGAATGTTACTAAAATCGACCGAGCACAGCATCGCCTTTTCACCCACACTAATATAAAAAATAAAAAACATAACATCATGTGAACTTCGTGTAGCTTCAAGACTAAGCCCTTGTCCGGGGATTGTGGCGAGGGGTCTTTCTATATTGCTGTCCATTATAACCACAGACAGCATGCCTTTTAGCAGTACATATGGTTCACAGCCTAGCATGCCAACGCCGGAGCGGAAGCAGAATTGTGAAATGAAAATAGGGAAGGGAGGATTAGGGAAGAGCATGGCATTCCGACACTTCCGGAAAAGTAGATGGGCAAGGAGTTCCTAAATTGAGGAGACAAGGCCGATTGTAGCAGGAAATGTAGAGGGAGGCCTGATCCGGATCAGATAGAACTAAGTACGGGGGCATCATGTTGGCATCATAGTTGCCTGGAAACGCACACGTAGTGTCTTGAATCCCGCCCTCTCTAAAACAGGCGATTGCCTCTACAACGGGCGGGGTGGTAACAGCAGTCCTATCCACTCATCTTTGTTCAGAGAATTAGCTGTGCCTAGGCCTTCCCCACTTCCCTGTGAATAAACCTCAGATGATCCAGAATTTGCCTTTCAGACTCAGTGCAATACTGACCTGTTTACCCAGGACACCTGTCTCTCTGCACCCGCCATTAATGCCTTGACTATATATGGGGCAGATGTTGCATAACCACTACCCCAGTGGGAGAGCAGTTCTCTTGGAGTTTTTTAATTGCTTGATATTGTAATGTTTTTTTCATTGTAAGGGTTGCACGATTTGGGTTGGGTTAGATTATCTGCATGGAGACAATGGGGGATGAAATGGATGTTTTGGAATGTCTGTGGCTTCAATATTTACATCAAATGCTGTTCATACAGATGTGGCGTGCAAATAGCAATGCTACAGGAAACTCACCTTAATGGCATATGATCTGGGACAGGTAACCAGGAAATGGAGGGGTCCTGCATATCCTCTGGCTGTTAACATACGCAAGAGGTGTTGTGATTTAGGTGGAAAACTTTTCTCCGTTTAAGGCACATAAAGTAATCACAGACTTCTGAGAAAGAATTGTGATTGTGTGAGGCATTCCGCATGGCCTACATCTTTGCTTTATCAATGTGTATGCTCAAAGTGTTGCTGGTTCCTCGTTCCTCCCTGAAATTAGGTCGTATAACCAATTTGGCGGTAAGGGAAAACAGACGTGTACTGTTACTGCCACTTTCTTTGGTGGTAGCCAAACATTTTACCACACAGCTAATTTCAAAGTTTGGCTTTAAAGTGGAGGCTTTACCTCCAGCCTGATGCTGGAGATAAAGCCTCCACTTCAAAGCCAAAAATGAGAACATTTTCCAGGCGGACTTACTGCTAACATAAATCCATCATGGAGTCTTACACATTCCCAAAATGGGATTTACACCACCCGTAATCCCATGGTAAGCCTCTAGGAACGATTGGTGATAACAGTAAATGGTTTGGGCAGTGATTTGGCAGCTGTACAGACAAACGAGTCATGAGGTCCATTGTGTCTAAATGGGGAGGCATTTTCAAGTGCAGAAATGATATTCACTCGGGTAGGTCTAGAAAGCTAAATCCTTCAGAGAGGTGGCAAGTAGGTCACTTAGGAGTATTCTCAAGCAGCTTGGGTTGGTGGACATCTGGTGTTCACAGCATCTTTCCAACAGGCTATGCTTGTTTTGCCAGCAGTACAGTATATCTATCCCAGGCTAGTTTACATCTTTAGACCGGTACTTGACTTTCACAGGTTTGTGGCCATGCAATATTATCCGAAGGTGATGTCTGATCACTGCCCTCTGGGTGGTAATCTACATCTATACATCCCTTGATCACAAAACCCCAGTGGAGGTTGCCCTTTGGGACAATTTCTGACACTTCTTTCAGGGATCATTCACTCTTTGCAAGAAAATAAGGCGTCATTGGTTGGTAGCAAATGCTTTTGGGAGGCCTTTAAAGTGTTGATAAAGGAGCATTGTATCTCTTTATATTGCAGTGACTGCACATATCTACTTGATAATCTATGAAAATGATAGACTGTCATTAAGTCCACAAATGCATGCACAGATTCTACACCAGAGAAAGCGCAGGACATTTGCAAAGCCCGATTAGAAAGCTCAAGACAGAGGGCCTCATTCCGAGTGTGGCAATCCAGAAACAATGGTGCCGGTAAGCTCACCAGCCCCCTTGTTTCCATACCACCACACTAAGTGTCTGCCTGAAGGCGTCGTTGCGCCCAGCAGGGTCAGACCTGCCATGCACAATGGCCCCTGCAGGCAGACTTGTCACAGAAGAACAGGCACCATTAGCAATGGTGCTGGTGCTTCCGAATCCCCATTCCCGTGGAGTCCCATTGGGCTCCACGGGAGTGGGCACATAACAAATCCCCCGCTTGACTTCCCGGTCCGACTTGTAATGTCCCGGCGACACCGGGAAGTCAGGCGGCGGATTCAGCGTTTCGAATTCGGCGGCAAACCGCCGGTAGCACCGGTGGGTTACCGCTGACCTCGTAATGAGGCCCAGAGACCCTGTACAGATATGACTCTCACCAACATGGGAATACATCTGACTGTAGGTTTACCAAGCTGCTCGGATCAGAGGCTACTGAGCTCCCAGTGTCATCTATTCATTAACCTAGTGGGACCCTTGTGTGTTTGCAAACTATGATAATCAACACAATGTTTTAGTATGATAATGCACTTTATGTATAGCCCCCAAGGGTTGATGCTTAACACTTGCTGGATGAGATACAAGATGAACACGCCCGCAAAGTATTGCAAAAGGTGAGTTCTTCTCTTGATGGGAGGTTCACTGCAGACATGATTAGAGCTGTGGTATGATCAATCCCAAGGCAATGAAGGTCTTCCTGTAGAGATCAATGCAGAGGATACTGTTGCACTGGACCCCATACGTGTGGAGGTATTCGACGAAGATCTAGAGTCCGTCCCCCTTTCAAGGTCTGTTTGCCAGAATCTGATCCCGGTGCTGACTATGTCTGAGAATGCCCATGTGTCTGTACTTCATATCGCCGCCATATGTCTTTTGAATGGTGATTCTAGAAACCTCAGAAAAAATAATGGCTATAAGAATTCCGAAATTTCTCCCATCACTAATTCCCAAAGATCAGGTGGGATTTGCTCCTGGTCACAGCACCATTTTGAACATGTGCAGTGCACTGCAGGTCATTCGAGAACCCTAATCATTCACAGATGGACATGCTCACAGTCTTGGCATTCTGTATCTGAGATCAGAAGATGCATCGCTTCTCTTATGGAGAGGGCCAGGGACATCATCTCTGCAGAGTGAGGGTCCAACGTGGGACCGGGCAGGGGCGCCTGCTATCTCTGCTCCGCTTGCCCTAGTGCCAGAGCCCTTTCCAATCACTTCAAAACTGAACAAAGGGTCAAGAGCACAGAGGTCTCGGGTCATGGCCATGTTAAAGCTCTGCATGGTGATGATGTGGTACTTCTGTGACTTGCCTCACACAATGCCGCTGCAACCATTAAAGATTATGGTTTATCTATCCATGTGAAAACTAATTGGGAATAATCCTTATCGTTCTCCGTATGGGAGACCTTCACAGTGGGACAGTTTCTGTTCATCCCTGCATGCGCTTTAGAGTGGTCTTAGAAGACATTTACATATTGGGAACACGTGGGAACACGTGTTTTACAGCCTCTCAGATCAACTGGGGCCTTGGTGTGCTTACCCATGTGCATATGGTGGTTCTCTTACCCAGTTTGCTTTGTGTTTGCAGGTGTATGATTCCGGCAATTGGTTCACAGAAATTAATAAACCTATTCCGAAGCTTATGCAGGGCTCTAAAATATTTGACTTAAGATTCTGAAACATCGCCCGAGTAGGGAGGTCTGTGGGTCCAAGACTTTGAAGCGCGTGTCTTGGTTTCACAGCTTCAGTATGTTTCACATTGGTTCTTTACACAGAACAGGTCCGATTCCAAACTCTTGACACATTCTCTTGTTCCATGGCAGATTTTGATTGGGTGGGAATTTCGCAGGATGGGGGTCAGAGTGCGCTACTTGATATCTGTGGGCGAAAAGGTGTGCTATGGAAGCTGCAGGAGACACACCAGGACTCCCTCTATGGGAGCCAGTGCCCTGTATGTTTCCTCCCATAATTTCCTCAGACAACGGCTTGATCAACTTGACGCTGGATGAGACCCACTACAATAGCCATAACTGTCCTCTGCGCCAAACTCAAAGTCTATTAGTGAGTTTTGATCTGGATTCTTTCATTATCCGAAGGCATTTCAATTATTCCAGGCGCTTCTGAAATTGTGCACTGCTACCCGATTGATTGCCAATATTTGCCAAGCTATGAGTTTCGACAAAAATTCTAAAATCTGGAAATCCCCATTCTGATAGGACTGTGACCTGTGTAGGGGTCTTGCAGATTTAGAATGGTTCAAAGCTTTTTTCGCACATAAGCGAGGTCTCTTTTAACTGCGGGCTAAAATGAACCCAACTCAACCTCCAGAGGATGTATGTCACCTCAGACTTACTAAAGATCGATACTTCTAAGCAAGACGCATACCCTAAATGTCAATCCCCTTTTTTCCTCTTAATCTGGTCCTACCAGAAACAAGTCAATTTTTGGTGGAAAGGGTGACTGGTAAATCCAGCTTGTTGAGGCCTTTGGGCAAGTGGCGGAATATAAGAAATCTGTAAATAAATAGATATAGATTGAGCCATGAACTCTTTATTGGGCATAGGCGCTGCATACCAAGGAGGACAATCTACCTTACACATTCATACAGGCTTCTGCTAGCATAGTAGGCATTGCTGCTGTAACCTGGATAACTCCCTGTATTCCTAAGGACGCTCAATAGACGGAGGAAATGAACAGGTGGGCCACAATAGAACATGAGGTGTTTAAACACACAGGAACTCATTTTTCTGTTCTGGTGCAGCATAAAATGCATGTGTTAAAAACATACGCATGCATTTCATGCTACGCCACATGTTCCATCATTTCTGTGGCGGAGCAGGGACACAGAACGTAGTTTACGTTTCTGCTTCCCCTGCCTGCCCTTCACATAAATATACCAGCGTGACATTTCATGCTGGCGTCCATGCTGTTGATTCCAATGGAATCCACTTTCTTTTTTTACACTAGCAAAAAGCTGTAATGATTCCATAGGAATCCATGGTAAACTCTGCCTGTCATTCATAAACGGCAGGCAGCGATTACTCCATTTTTACTTTAGGGTGCAAAAAGGGAGGCGTAAAGATGGTTTTGCCTGCAGTTTACACCTCTCTTTTGCATTTGGCAGTGTACATGATGAAAGTTGGGGAACTGTTTGCACTTAAGTGAAAATGTAGATGGTTCCCCTCTGCGCAATTTAATGGGACTTGCCAAATGAGCCCTGTTGAGCCATACACTGTTGCGGGTGAGGGTTCCTTGAAGTGGGGTGTGCTCCTCAACTCGCTGCTGTTTCGGCCAGATATCTACCCAATGAGGGACTGTCATTTACTGTTCCTCTCTGTACTGTCAAGTAATTAGCATGTATTGGAATATTTTGTCTGGACCGATACTCAATCTCAATATCACCTGCCGTTGCTAAGGGCCGTGAAGCCCTTTGTTTCCCCTAAAAATTGGGAAACTGTTGTAAGGGCAGTAATCATGCCTAGAATAGATTACTGCAACGCTCTTCTCTGTGGTGCCAGTAAATCGAATTTACACACGCTTCAGGTTCGTCAAAACGATGCGGTTCGTATCGTAAAGCATGTCCCCAAAAGAGGGCATGTTTCATGCTGTAGAAAGGACCTTCACTGGCTCCCGATTCCAGCCAGAATCACCTGTAAGATTAACACTGTAGGTCGTAGATGTGGTTTTGGCCAGGCTCCACGCTACCTGTAACAATGCGCGGAGCTGCAAGACTCCTCACGCGCAATCAGATCTACTGGACCCTACAGCCTGACCAGCCCTCGAGTTAAACAGATAAGGGGCGTTTGTTTCCTGTGCATGTGGCTAAGGCCTGGAATTCACTCCAGCCAATCTCTGCACAGAACAGAGTCTTGCTGTGTTCCGTAAAAGGCTTAAGACGCTGCTTTTTGCCTAATTAGTTCTGTTCTTCCTTGACAATTTCCCTTCTCTTGACCTGTTCTGTGACAATTCTGTTGCTTTGTGTTCATGTTAGCGCTTTGATGCCTGTGGGCTTAAGCGCTATATACATTTGTAAATGTAAACATACTGTGTACCAACATTTTTCAAACATGTTCTTCCCAGGAGCCATTCTCAATGCGCGTTTATCCCCTCCTGGAACTATCGGTAGACCTTAGAGAAGCACCCCCTGTACATGTGTTCTTTCTTATAATTATATACCTGCATTCTATTGGTCAGTAATATATGGTTGAGGAAGATCTTACACAATACAAATAATGAAATAATGAAATAATGCTCTGAACAACTTGACCGATTCAGTGGGTGATCCTGCGAGGACCAATTTTAATTGAAATATTAGAAGCTGCTGAAATATGCAGGTGGCATTTGCTGGGTGATATGCACCCTCCTGATGGGTGCTGCCAGCTTATTACTTTATTCTGTCTTAAAGCATTAGGGACAATGCTACTATTCCTTCACAGGGCTGATGCATTGGGGTGGTAACAACAGTCGTATCCTCTTGTCTTTTTTCAGAAAATGAGCTCTACGTAGGCCTTCCTCACTCCCCTGTGAATAAACCCCAGATGATTCAGAATGGGTCTGTCACACTCTTGTGCAATACTGACCCGTTTACCCAGGACCCTCCATTTCCTGGCCACGTTTCCTAGATCATACGCCATTAAGGTGCGTTTCCTGTAGGACTGCTATTTGCATGCAGTATCTGCATAAATAGCATTTGATGTAAATGTTCAAGCCACAGGCATTGCATGACATCAATTTCATACCACATTCTCTCTCTGCAGATAATCTAACCCACCCTTAAATCGTGATACACTTACAATGAAAAGATTATTACAACATCAAGTAATTAAAAAAACTCCAAGAGAACTGCTCTCCCACTGGGGTAGAGGTTCCACAACATGTGCCTCATATATAGTCATGGTATCCAGCTATGAAGTAGTTCTTAACCTCACCTAATAACATACCTCCATGAGAAAAATGAGCATATTCCAGAAGGCTTCATGCTTATCAGAGCCATTCCCTCAGTGTACCCAGTATCACAGGGGAGTCCTGAGGGAATAGAAGTTCATTAGTACTCTGTAGTGTGCAGATAAGGCCCTCAACCATCTAGCGAACATCCATAATAATGATACATGGGATACACTGAAATACGTGGGATGAGAGGGAGGTGCCAGGTGTGTAACACCAGTAAGAAGGTGAATGAGTCTGTGAGCATGAGTGTGTCTATCTATAGATTGTAATATGTATGCAGGTAAGGGAATAACCAAACTCCATATGAAATAAGACATTTAGACATAGCATTCCAATCAGTCTGAAAATAAGTATTGGAAAACGTGTGTTGGGGGCTGGATAAGCCCTTCATGGAATAAGGACCGCTCTCAGTCCATTGGAATTGCTGGAGCACTGTTCATCTCATGTTCATTTGCATCAATCGAATCTTGCACTGTGACAGATTCTCTAAAGGGGCTATCTCCTACATTTGGTGTCAAGGCTTGAGGGCCATCTGCTCCTGAGAGGAGTGGGTTCCAGCTGTGCATTGTCTGGGCTCAGCAGACCACTGATCAAAACGTGAAGTCTGGTTGTTATTGCTCTAAGTATTGGCATTGGTCACTTCACTGAGGGCCAGTGACTCAATCCATTCTTGTGCCACTTCAGGAGATTTGAAAAAGAAGAAGTTGCTATTAGAAGTTTCCTTATGTTTTGCAGGGTACACTTAACATGCATTTGATATTGTAATGCTAAGGGTTTGCTTCACCACACAAAAGGAATCTGTGGATGTCTGGCTAGCTTCGGTGTAACCAGGAAAAAGGAAAAGCTGTGTTCCACTGAGTCGAATGTTCCAGCCATCCTTGAATGTTGTTTCGCTTCAGAAGGGCACAGAACATATTTCACAGCCCCGGCACACAGAATGAAGAAACTTTAAATACTGAAGTACAATTATGTACACAAACACTCAGCTAACCTGTAAAATGGCTCATTACGGGCATTTTGTTTACAAAAAGTATGCATGAATGTATAAATACAGTAAAAATGATAAATTAATGCTTAATTACTACACATAAAAGGAATGTAAAAAGTTTTTAAAATACTTCACTGTTGATGCAACCACAAAAGAAATCCTCATCTAGCCAGTAATTCACTAAAAATCCCCAAAACAGGCAGGCAGAGAGATCCTTGCATCAACAGGCATGGAAGCAATGCGTCCACTTTTCCAGAGACGCTTTCTGCCTTATCGTCCCAGTGCCACTCATTTTAATCCTCCCACAAATCTGTGATGGCATTGTCCAGAACTTTCTGGCTTTCAATGTCTCTACCTATTGAAAGTTCTCCTGGGCCCCCGGCCGTAATGACCCATGGCAACTCCAAGAGGCAACACACCTCCTTTCTCATGATAGCACAAATACAGCTACATAACGTTTCTTCAGCTTTGCAAGATTCCCTCGCAAGGTTATCAAATACCAGCAGGCACCTTTTTCAAAACAGCCCTTGAAGAAATGCAGAAGCAAGAAAACATGTTTGCTAAGGGAATAATATGAACCACATTACAGGTTCACATCAAAATACAGATTTCACTGAGGCCTGGAGAAATTGTGCAGATTTCACTGAGCTTGAATAAAATGCTCATTATGGCAGTGGGAGCACCCAAAATGCACTGTGCACAGATGCAATGTTTTAGTCAAAAGCAATACAAATGTTAAATCTTTGCCTCAAAAGTTCAGGATTTTCGCTATGAGAGCACCTAGTGGGCAACTGTGTAACAGAGCCTGCTGCGCACATTCAACTGTGAAGAAGGGTGAGTGTTAAGAGAAAGCAACTTCTTTTTACAAGATCTTTTCAAGAAAAAGTTTAGCAATGAATACTTCTTCCTCCTGAAAACTGGCCATTTGTATGTTACAGTGCCAGGACTGCATCTCTGCATCCTCTGCTGTCCCATGTAGCTCCATTTGCATCTCGATGTTCAAGACTATTCTAAGATGGTAACAGTACCTTCAGCGCTTGATACCCTTTTAAAGATTTTCTGCAAGTCATGGCTGAGGAGCACAATGTCCACGTCTGTCTCCCGGTTCTTCTGTTCTAGGGCCTCCCATGAATCCATGATGGCTGCAATGACTTAATTGTGTATGCAAGGTCACAGGGTCCATAGCTGACTAGAGTTTTGTTGTGCAAGGGTTCTGTCCAGGGTATTTGTGTTGAGTGTATGCTTCCATATTCGCTTGTCTGCCACTCCGTACTGATCTGCCTATGCTCTTTGGTGGACGTGGGAGGCAGGCCAAAATGGAGAAGGCTGTGTGGGAGACCCGCAAAGGTCCACAGTTTTGGGACCAGGAATGCTCAGACCCATGAAGGTGCATTGTGTGTGCAGACGGACTAGGTCCCCCCTTCTGGCAATAACATGGAGGCTACACCAAAAAGCTGAAACACCAATTTGTGAATCAAATCCTTTGCAGAACATGTTTATTGAAGGCAGAGAATCAGACGTATTGTAGCATAGTACGTAAGGCAAATGGACACAGGTGATTGTCTGCACCAGACTGTGGGCACACAGGAGGGCATTTAATGGCAGGCATACAAGCTAGGCACACCCACTTTCATCAGACCCCAAGGGCCTGTGGAGTACCCTTGGATGCAAGGGGGGAAAGGAGTGACATCAAGGAAAGAAGGGCAGGGTTTGAGAGGGAAACAGTTGAGTGGGGAGGCTGCTGTCACGCTCACCTGGTCTCCACGGGGGCGTAGCACGTCGCCACATGAATGTTTGCACTGATGTTGCACAGCTTGAGTGATGATGCTTGCCCGTGTCTTCTCCGTCGTTATCACCCCAGGAGGCGTTTGCCTGCAATGTCGAAACAAGATATTAGCTAACTGAGTGGAGCCGGATTGGTTCCACCTCCTTTTAACCTTCTGATGCCCTTGTCCTCTTCTGTGTTTTTAATGGTAGGCTCTCCGTCCTGCAATCTCTAGCAGGGGCGCGGTTTGCACAGTCTTTCCCTGGATCAAGTTACTTCACTGATCCTGCGGGGCTGTTGCAGAGCCTTGAATAGTTGGATTAAGCAGTTAAGTCTCTATGCCAATGGATGCTTGGTGTAGGTGCTTAATGTCCTTATTGCCCAAGTTTTAACCTATGTTTCTCTTTTCTTTCAGGCGCGGTCTTGAGAAGTTTGCGGATGAAGATTTGACTCTTCCTAAGATGCTGAGCAGATTTCCTGAAGGTGAGTATTAGCACGAGTGAGTGGCGCTGAATGTCTGTATAGTTGTTTCTTTTCCGTGTGCGACTTACCTGCTGTTTCTTTTCCTTTTCTGCAGGCGCGGCGCGGCTCCAGGACGGCGATGGGAAGAACTGGTTCAATGAAATTCCTGAAGAATGCAGACCCCGGGTGAGTATTGGGTGCCCGTGCAGATACCTTCTTCTCTGCAGGTGCGGCGGTCCAGAGAGCAGCTGCAGACGCGGCCGATTGGATGGAATACTGCAGGTAAGGCCTTCGTTGCTGTACTAACTCCTGTTCTCTTTTCCTTCTCTCAGGTGCCGATGGATCGGGATCTCAGGACAGGAGTGGCTGTAGAAATTCAAGTACTGAGCAGACACGGTGAGCGTTACGCTGCAGGAGTGTAGAATAACGCGAAGCGTGTTCTGCCTGTAGGCTGTGGCTTAAATAGCCTTGTAAGTAGTTCCAGGTACAATAGTCCCTCAGCCACACCCTGCAGTCTCAAGTAAAGTAGTCCCTCAGCCACACCCAGGGTATTCAGAAAGGCTCAGCCCTATTAGGCTGTGAATGTTGTCCCATGCAATTAGCACATGTTATGAGCCTGGTGCCAACAGCGCCAGGACTGAGCCCAGGAAATCCTAGGACAAACTTTTGGGGCTTGATAAGCCCCTAAGGGTGCCAGTGACTGGGGAAGGCCCATAAGCTCCAGAGGTTTGGGAGTTTGTACCATGACAGCTGCTAGGAAGGGGAGAGAGGAGCGGGGAGAGAAGAAAGAATGGGCAGATGGGGAACAGTGAGACAGAAAGTGCGGAGCAAGGAGAAAATAGCTTCTGAGGAGATAGGGAGAGACAGGTGTCAGTAGAGAGGGTGAGGGTTGAGAGAAGGAGAGAAGAAATGGAGAGGGAAAGAAAGCACAAGAGAGACAGAATGAGCAAGAAGGAGAGGGAGAAGGACAAAAAAGGAGAGAAAGAAAGAGAGAGAGGGATAGACAAAGAGAGAGAAGCAGTGGCAGAGAGGCCAGGAGGGTTACTGGTGAAAAAATAGAGCAGTTTCCAGGACAAAAGAGGAAGAATGAAAAAGGGAAGAAATGAAAGGGCTACCTGCCAAAAGGGCCTCCTCAGCTTCTCTGCCCCCATGCCCATGCTCAGCTCACGACTGCAGGCAATCCAGAAAGAGACCTAGGTCCTCGCTCCACACACGTATATGGCTGTGGTGCCCTTCACCCCCTTGATGAACACAAGAGGTGGACTGGGTGTCTGCCTGTTCCCAGGGCTCAAGGAAGCTTGGTGCAGGGGGAGGGGGTGACAGGTGGGCAAACATAGGCAGGGTCAGGTCTTCTCTGCACAACTGTTGTTTTCCCCTCTAGAGCTAACCCACCTCCATGATGACCATAGCTGTTTCCAGAGTCCAAGGAGTCTTGGTACAAAAAGGGGGAAGGAGATGACAGGTGGGCAAACAAAGGCACGGACTGGGGAGGAGAGGAAGTTGTCCAAGAAAGGATGGAATGGCCAGCCCCCAAGATCACCTGGGTTGGGAACAAGTTTAGTTCTTAGGGGGGCGGGGGGTGGGTGTTGGCCAGTCCTGGATCCCTGTGGCTGGGCAGGAGCAGGGCTTATACAGTGCAGTCCCATAGAGTGCAAGATGAAAAATGTATTTGGGAAAATGAAAAGTCTTGCAATACATTGAAAATGAAAAACACAGAGGGAAAATGAAAAGTAATGAAAAACCACAGCATGATGCAATAAGTGACATATATGTGAATGCTGTCAGGGGTCCACACATCAATACTGCCATTTCCACAGTTGTAAAAATGAAGTGGGAGGCACATTTGTTTCAAGGGTCAACATAAGGAGTGATCAGATCAATAGCCAGAGGACACACTGTGACACAGAGCTAAAGATAACAGGGACATTGTAAAGTCAATCACTATCAAGTGGATCAAAAGGAGTGTCCAAACGGTGCTCAGCAAAGTGTCTGAGACACAAGTCAATCGTGACTATGATCCAGATTCTCTTTCACACCCATACAGTCTCTTGGGGGAACATGGGCAGTGATCAGTTTCAAAGAACACAGAAATATGATTGACCTCACTTACTCTCACAAAGATGCCCTAGGAATCAGGACACATAAGCATGCCAAAACATCTGAGGGAACAAGTGTGTGTAGGGTACAGTGTATGCCTGATGACCAATGGAATGGCATGTATTCAAATTGTTGGTCATTGTCTCACTCGAAATGTGTCTCCCATGACTGTCCTCAAAGTATGAAGTACATCTCCTCTCTGAGCTCTGCAGCAGGAATTTTACTGGTGAAACATATGGATTCATAGTACTTCACTCACCTTCGCCGACCTGGTGAATACAGGCAATAGTTCCAGTACCACAAGTGAAAGAATGAAGAAATAGTCTGCTGGTGAACCATGCCTTCACTCTCAAATCTCTGTGATGGCCACACCAATCCTCTGAAAGCAGACTGTTCACACCTAACCAACACGTCTGCAGAGGCAACTCTTCTTTCACAGATAACCTGGCTGATGTGGTCACTAATCTTTCAGTAAGAAGCCAAAAACTCATCATATTGAGAGACTAGCATTTGGGGGGACAACACAAAATCACCTTCTGCAAACTGTGGCATGCTGAAACTCAACAACTAGTTGAAGGGCCCACCACAGAGATGGTCACACCTTAGAAGCTGTCTTCTATGATGAGAACTTCCTCATCATCTCCTCCCCAGTTGGCTTGACCTGGGGAGGCCACCTCTCCATCGTGTTGACCATGTTAACCAAAGAACTACTACCTGAAAAGTCAACCAAAGTACCCCCAAATTGAACATGACCATGCAAAGATACCCAACTGGGCATTATCCTGGAAAACCTTTAAGCTTCCAACCCCCGAGCACAACCAAAAACCAGACGTGGATACCAGTTGACCAACTGTATGGCATTCATAACTTCATAACTGGTTAGTCAGCATCCTGACTGCATCGCACCAACAAAATATATTAAACTCTTTCAAAAGGAACAAGTCACCAAATGATTTGCGCATAAACAATTGCATCAAAAAAACAATACCAAAGTCTTCAGAGAATCTGGAGAAAAAAATCTTTCCCCCAAGGAAGGATAGGTTGGTCTATCACACCACATTGATTCTAAAAAGCGTAAAATATTGAAGCAAAAAAAAAGAAATAACATCAGTTGAAAAGAATCAGCACAAAATGCTCAGAAGGAAGTCTTCAAAATCATCCATGAATTCAAAAATCCAACAGCCTTCAACATGGCACCAACATCCTCACAAGAACTCTGCTACTCCAATTACACAGACGTCAGTAGCAAAAAATGTTTTAATCTAAGATCACCTCCACCTTATCAAAATAGTATAAGGGCACTCACAAAAACACATAACCTTACGCTAACAGCCTTTAGTCTCTTCTCCTTCTTTACCACGTTCAACACTAGTAATCCATCAGATTCACCAGAAGACCTATACCCCTCCACACTCAAACCCATCAGCAAGAGACGGTTGGTGAATGGACTCATTTAGGTCAGACTCCACACAACCAAAATGGAATGAACAAGTATTACCATATGCATCTAACAGATCACCCTAACCATTTCACCAGATGCTGTCAATTATCTCCCTCCTGGATGGCACCCAAATCTTTTGCCCCACTGCACTGTTTTTGTCTATGCCCCTCTTCTCCCCGACTGACTCCCCTCTAAAATCTCCTACCACCTTACCCTACACTCACAAATACCTCCAAATGGCTAGCTTAGACCGAACAGTTACCACAATAGGTTATCACATAGGCATCAATCAAGGAAGGGCATTCACCTCTACCCCTCCTAGCCACATCCACCAGTGGCTGACTCAGAGCCAGAGTCCTAGAATCCATCAGGTCTGGGGTTCTCCCCAATGGTTAAACATATTTCCCAAGTGTCGCCGCCAAGCCCATAGAGCCAGAGAGGCAATCAGCACCTGAGTTCGTCTGACCTGCACCCAAAAAAACCACGGGTTTTGCATCTGCATCTCCATTGAGCCCACTAATACCCCGATTTTCTTACAGGGCCACAAACACAGCAAGGCGTCAATAAATGTCAAAAGGAACCTGTCAAAACTACTTTACGTTACATTAATGAGTTAGTGCAAAACATAGCTGACAGTTTCGAAGCACATTGTTGGCCTCGTGTGCTTATCTTGCACCCTTTCCAGAATGGGCTACTACTCAAAAAGCTTTTTGTGAAAAATTACAAATTGTGCTTCATTCATCTTCCATTTATTTCACGCCACGTTTACTTCAAAGTGCATATATCACAATTGCCCCAGTCGTACTGGGGGGAGAGGCAAAACAAAGCATCAGCCATTCTCACAAAGCAATCATTATTAATAAAGTGGAGGCTTTTTTGATCTACAGAGTAACATGTAATAACAGCAGCTCCAGCAGCCTTTAAGCAGAAAGTGAAGAGGACAGGTCATGCAAAAATGGCACTCGACATCAGAAACAATAATGTCCAAACTGCAGGTGAAGTAATTTAAATGCTTATGAAAATAATGATTTAAATGTGGAGTGTGTCGATAACGAAATCACTCAAAGAAGTAATTTGATGGCTAGGTCAAACTTTAAAAGCAATCAAGATGGTATTTAAGCGAAGAAGGAGAACAACATTTATTTTAATGAGTATTGTGTTACAAAAAAGGGGTCTACATTTAGACCAAAAAATAAATGAAAGAAGCATAAATGAAAACATTGTGACATTTATGAGACAACAAAGCATGTACATAAAAGGACATTAAACAAACAACAGAATAGGTCATTTGATGGTCAGAAAAACATATAATAACAATATCTGCATTACACTAGAATGCAAAAAAATAAACTTCAATTCATAAAAGATATATGTATCTCCACTCTAGTTGGGGTAAATATTCAAAGAATGACTTTAAACAGGTCTACCAACGTGTAGGTGTCTTTACATAATTTTCTACAAGACGTTTTGACATGCAAAATACTGACCGACATCAGGAACACGTTTCGGGAAATAAGCCACCTGTCTGGCATTTAAAACCCAAATTTGCCTTCCTCAGGGCGAAAGAGACAACAACTGAACCCGAAATTAAACGGTGCAGAACATCTGAGGCAATAGGCCAGAAATTATCTCAGCAGCGAGGCAACATCAGAGAAGGTGTGGCAGTAAAAGCAGCCACTGACTGACTGTGCTTTATTCAGAAAGGTGAGAGCAAGCATTGCCGGATTCGATAATTTTTGCAAGTAACAAGTAAGGTCGCAAGGCTCTTGACTTCCGTGTTGCTGACCTTAAATTTGTATTTGGAATACCGCCACCTAGAATTGTGTTATTGTTGCAGTGACCATCCCTTTAATTTGGCAGGCAGAAACATAGTCTCACCAGCCCTTCACTGCACCAAAGATTATAGCAAAGCAGTCTGACATCAAATTCCTGCTCTCTTGCTACCAGTCACCGATGTTGCCTGGGCCATTTAGTGTTCTACCACAATGATAACTAATGAAGCTCTTTGCTGTGCCCAGTCATGCTTTGATATTGAGTATGGCATAACACACCAAATTTTTCACAGTTTCCTTGGACCTCAGGATCTGTAAGTTGGGCTAAGGGACTACCAGAGGGCAGGGCAAGGAAAACTTTGTTGCAATGTTGCTATGTGCAGATGTGAAATGGTAAGTCTGTCTGTAGTGTGTATGTTTAAGCTATGTTGTGGCTTGTCTAGAGCAGTGATTCATTTGTGCTCCAGGTCGCTAACGTAAATCGTGTGGGCGACTGTGGTACCTGTCAGAGTAGTGTTTAAGGAGTATGGAGAGTTGTGCTGATTTATCTGTGGTGGGTTAGTGTGGTGTTTAGGGAAATTTTGTCTACGCATTTGTCTTCAGTTGCTATACGTTCCGTTGTCCAACATATGGTGTATTGCTGCTGGAGTTGTGTGTCAAGACGTGTTTTTGGGCCAGATGTGCTATGTCAGGTGAAACTATATCATGACCAAAAGGCAGGCATCACATTAGCAAGTTAGTTTACTGGGTCCTCCCTTCTGCCTGCCCACTGATACCTCAAAGACACTCAGTCTGACATGGGATTGTGGTATGATATGGTGAGCCATTTCTAACGTGCCTGTACACAAGTGTTTCTAGACGCGAATGCAGCTGGATATGCTTCATGAACGGACAACTGACAAATCCAACCATACAATACAACACAACAATAACATGCTAGCAGCTGCCATCAAAATGTGCATTTTGTGTTTAAAACATATGGGCCCTCATTACAACACGGGCGGTAACAATGGCGCTATTAGCACCATGGTTGCTGCCCATATTGTAACAAGTCCGCCATGGTGCAATGGGGAATTACCACCCCATTCCAAGGTTGGCAGGGCGGTAATTTCCCATGCACCATTGGACCTTCCCCATTCCCATTTTTGCCCGAAAGGGCTCAATGGGAATGGGGAAGGTGGTAATTACGGTACCGCAAATTGCGGTACCGTAATTACCTTCAAGGTCCCTTTGGGGGTCCCTACTTTAACGGCTGGTCTAGACCAGCCGTTAAGGTCGGGAGCCGCAAAGGGACCTCGTAATTAGGTGCTAAGGGGTTAACGGCGCTGCAGCCTTTTACAGCGCCGTTAACCCCTTAGCGCCAGGGTCGTAATGAGGCCCATGATATTTTTGGGCAATGTCACTCGCAATTGCTCCATTGCTTGCTAATTTGACACTAGTTCCCCAAAAGCATTACTGTGGGACAACAAGAATGGATGAGAGATGAGGTCCCTCGAAGAACAACGAGGGACAAACAGGTGCACACTTGTCACAATATAATTGTAAGAGTTCAGTACACTTAAACCATTCGGTGCACTTTGTTTTCTTTCTAAAATTGTTTTTATATGGATTTTTTTATACAAAAATAAAGATATGAGCAACTTAAATATACAAATAAACATAAACGGTTCCAGTTTTCCATATCAACATATAGGAAGTATGTCCTTTTCTGTTCAATTCACATGAATTTCTCAAAATTTATATTGCAGAGTGGCAGTATAGTTTTACATCACATTCACGTATACATCAAAATTACAAGTCCTTGTGTGTTTTAATGTATCCAGATATCTTGATAGGAGTTAATGGTGGAATGCACTGAGAGCACTCAGGATTGCTTCTCCTATCCTTAGACTATGTGTTTCGGGCCTTCTTTGCCCTTCTTCAGGTTTAGATATCAGGTTTTTAATGCCTTTTTCTAAAATTAAAAAGAATAAAGAATTTCATTTAGATTATTTTGCTCATAACTTGTGATCATTTCCTGGTCAATATTACCAGTGTTTTAAATTAGTTCTAAATAGCTCAAGGGCACTAACCTTTGAATTAGTGAGGAGCCTGATGTTGTGGCTCTTCTTAATAGTCAGAGAAGTTCAATTTCTGACAACAGGAATGGGGCAGCATACAAGTAAATTCACCCCACCCACACAACGTCTCTGAAGGTAGCCCCTACCTTTGACACTTTACAGGTCCCCTTTTTCCCCCAACGTTATGGTTTTGTTGCGCCCCTGCCAGGTACATTAATAACAGACCAACGCAATGACCTTCCTGGTCTCATAAGTGGAATACCTTCATGATTTGTATTTGTTTTTGACCATGGTAGGCATTGTACATTAAACTACACACAGTGTGAGGCATCCTGCTACATGCACCGTCACTAGTCAAGTACTAGACAGACACACACACACCTATACAATATATACCACAACTAAGACCTCTCTAGCCATCTGGAAACTTAACATCGCATATCGAAAACCAAGCCTCAGCCTCCAGTTGCAGCTGCAAAATAGAAACAAATACCTAACCTACCAAAGACCCCACCATCAGCACAGAGATCTGACCCCTTTAAAGGCCTCTGTCCATGCTTAACATAATCATAAACAAATAAAATACAACCTTTGTTAATGTTTCTTCAATCAGGGATTCAAACAAACTATATTTCTTTTCTTTCAAAGCCAAAGGAACCCTCAGAGAAATGCTTACACAACTTTACACCAAATGTCTTGACAAGCCAGGTTTATTGCCTGCTTGTACCCATGTAACCAAATATTTATAATGTTCCGTCAAATGTAAATACTCATGAAACCAAGTGTTCATAGCATTCCTTCCTAGTGCCTTTATTTATTTTGCAGTTTTATCCCACACTACAGGCAGAAACATTCTGGCTCACTGTGCTCAGAGAAGCAAGGAGGGGGAGGGGCAAGAATGGGAGGAGGGGGAGAGGTTGCGAGCAAGTGGGGTGGGGTGAACTGCAGTTGGTTACATGTATAGCTATCCCAGCAGTTGCATTCCTTCAGTAGATAGGATTCGGGGGTTATTCACATTATGAGAGAGAGAGGTACAAGTGTGCAAGTAACAATGAGGGGCAGTCCATCACTCTTATAATCAGTCTTGCAGGTGAAAGTACCACAGTACTGTGGTCTTCTGTGGTGCTCATCACACCATGAAAAGGACCCAGGGGTGTGGGGTGGGGGGTGTAAGGCAGGCATGGCATCAACAGTAAGACAGTCACAAGTGACCACAGTTCAAGGGTGTTTATTGAACTTCAACAAGGGTGTGCTAAACACCCCATCTAATCCTAAATCTACAGATGAGAACAAGCTATGACCATCAAATAATAATAATGCAGTCCTAGTGGTTTCTTGTCAAAATAAAAGGGCCTATACTAAAAAGACCTATTGCCAATCCGTACCTCTAAATACAAATAATGTGGCGATAGTGTTTATGCTAAAAGAAAGAAGTGTTAAAAATGATATGTCAGGTTTTCAGGCCGTTGGCCTCCCTTGGCCACCTTTTCAGCACGGGATAAAGTGGTTCACTCGAGCGTAGCACAGTCTCTGACTTCTTTAGCACAAGGTTACAGTGCGAGGATAACAAGAGTTTCTGTTGGGCTTATTGAAACACTGCTCAGGAGAGCACCTCGAAGACATCCATATTTCAGAACTTTACCTTTACTTTTGAACCTTTGACTGACCATGAGTCACCAATAAGGTCACGAGTGGCTAAGGTATATACTTGAACAAAGCCGTTTTACGTTCAGGCAAACCGTCTCCAGTCTGATCACTTTACAGAGATCCAGGGTAAACTGTGAGTCACCCGAAAAAGAATAACCTATGAACATTGTGTGATAAAGTGAAAGGTGAAAGACAGGCTCGAGCTTTGCAGAGGGAAGTCTGTGCAGAACTTTATGCCAAAAGGATCTTAGCCCGGGTAAGGCAGATTCGGGGTGGAGAGTGACTCACCCGATGTGAATACTTGTGAAAATCTGAAGAGGAAATAACTTGTTGTTTATTTAGTTGCATCAGGCCCTTTGATTGAAGAGACTTTGAGAAAGCAAGGACACTTACGCTCTGAAGGCCCTGATGCTGGTGATTGATCTGTAACCTTGTGCTAAAGAAGTCAGAGACTGTGATGAACTCCCTGTCCATAGGGGATTGGAGGGGATGTGGTTGGAGCTAGGGCAGACTAGAAATGGGTCTGGAGAGGGATTTGACAAAGAAAAGGAGAAGTAGATGAAGATTAAAGGAAATCTTCTTTTGTTTCGATATGTATGAGAAGCCACAGATGCATGAGAGCACCACTTTTCTATTAATGTCAGTAATGGATAGTGGTTGCACCAGTTCCATAAATTTTCATAAATCTTAGGTAATTGCACCGTCTTGCCAGCTAATGGGTGGGGGAACATGGGTGTGTGTGCATGTGTGTGCGTGCTTCAGATGGTGCTGTAGCATGAACATTACAGTATGCTCTGTTAGATAGTAAAACAGGGGTATCCAGTGTAATGGCACACTGTGGTATGAATCCTCTTGAAGGGCTTTAAGAACCACGAATATGGTATGCAGAGCATACCCAAACTCTGAACCTGGACAATAAACAGCAAACTAGTTGGGATCCTGTCAGGCAGGCATTGACAGTGACAATAGGAGAGGTGATTAAGAGAGCTGTGGGGGCATTCGAGGGACGTGTCTTAGTTCACTGATTGCATACCAATGCTTGTTGATCTGTCACAAAATTATCTTTTTTGGTATGAGTGACCTTGGTCTTAGCCTAGACCTGCTAATTTCTAGTTGCTCTGTAGCGTGCTCCTTTTATTAATATAGTGTTAACTTGTGGACCATCTTTTGTAGCATAGTTAGGGCTCAGATGGAGTTCGGGACTAAACTAAAGAAAAGGTCTCACTGTTGCCATTTATGCCATGGCATAGACCTCTCCCTAGCAACGTGTCCTGACCGGCATTCATAAGTAGAAACAGCTAGCATCACAGGAGTATCCAAAACATTGCCAAACCAATCAGGAGATTGCAGCTCACATACATCAAACTAACCGAGGAAAGGAACAGGAGGGCACAGAAATGCCTTTTTTCACCACCTACTGGAATCAGCTACTGTCATAGATGAAACTTAAAATATATAGTACACACATATAGGTTAATATTCAGGAAAACATTTTTTTACAGACATGTATTACATTGTTTGAAGCCACATAACTTTTGATATATCTATTTTGCTTTTATTGTTTTGTTTACCCTATTGCACACATTCACACATGCATGTCACATGATTGTTACTCTCTTGCGAGGGACTACATTCATTTTTACTCTCTTTATAAAAACAGGGAGTAAAATACACCCACCTTAAAATCTTATCTGGAGCACTGCCCCCAAGGTTTTAACCTTGCATCTGGGGTCCCCCTTCACATGGTCATTTGCTCCACAAGGCACACAAGACCCATGGGTCTTGGGGCAATGGGAGGCTTAGCATAACCAGAGTTGTGCTTGGGATGATTAGTCCCACTACCCTGTACATGGTCATGTAACTTGCCCTTTTTAATCTTTTTATGGCCCTGTTGAGAAGAGGATTTCTCAGTAGATCCACTCTCCTTCTACTTCTGCTTCTTCACCTCTTCCAGCTTCATAGAAGCAGGCTTGTCCTTATGGGACACCTTGGGATACTCATAAATTTCTTGCAGTGGCTAACCATTTAGGATCTATCTGGTTAGTGTCAACCAGATGCTGCTTAGGCTCAGGGGGACATGAGGCACAAATATGTTCCTGCATGACCAAATAAATCATGCCTTCCACCCAACCAGTCAGGTTCTGTTGCATATGTGACCCAAGTTCTACCTTCCCTTTTCTTGCACTCCCTGAATATTTTCAAGCATTGGACAGGAGTCCTCCCAAACTTCAAGATCAGGGTTTGCTTTAATTTTGCAAAGTCCATTCTTTCAGTCTTTGACATTTCCACAATGGCACTGCAGCCAGAGTAGGGCAGTCTACTGAGCAACCATGCAATCTTATCAGCATCTACTTCTTCTTGAATTTCACAACCATACTCAAACGGAAACAGCCAATCCATGAGGCCATTTTTCTCATCATACATACTAAGGAGATCTTTAGGAAACCTATGATGTCAGGAGGAACCAGAGCCATTTCCAGATCCCCTGGAGGAGCTTATTGGCAGCTTGAAGCTTGGCAAGTTCCAACTGATTATCCCTATCATTTTGTATTTCCAGTTTTTCCATCTCCAGTTTAGCCATGTTAAACCCAAGATCCTTTTGTTTCAGCCTCAGCTTCAGAGGAAATAGAGGACACATGGGATTGAGCATCATCATCCTCACCCTCTCTCTCTATGATGGCAGCAACAGCCATATCATTACTGTTACTGGGAGCAGCCCCCGCACCTTCTGCTCTATCATAAGGGGGAAGAGGCACAGTTCTAATTCCCTGCCTATCAACAATCATTTGGATTAGCTGAGTTTTTATGCCAGATGTAGCAATACCTATTTCTGCACACAGTCTTCCTAGTGTTTATGAAGCACTCAAAGTAATAGCAGTAACTGATTCCAATGTACACGTTAAGTTAAGTGGTTTACAACTACTGGCTAACAAATGTCACTGTGTTACTGTGTAAATGTAATCCAGTGCCACACCAGTGTGCAACACCCAAGTACTTTAGTTCGTATCCCACTGCTGTACACCAATTTGTTAGAATGTATTTTTAAACTCTGCTCTGGTGTACAGATGTTTAGGAGGCCACCCTTGTTAGTGAAACAGGGAACACTTCTATGAAGTTAGCCAGGACAATTCAAGGTAGCTTGGAGAGCAGCCAAGGCTAAGCGTCAGGAGTAGTGAGGGGTGATCTGAGGTCTTGGATGAGCACACACAGTAGGATGACAAGAATAACCCTTAGACAGTAGTATATGAAAAATATACAATGTCTTAAGCACAGAACAAACACAATTTAAAAATGGCAAATACAGTAATATCACTACTTAAAGACTCACTATGTAAAATATATGTACAATCACTTTTCAGTCAATGCAGTAAAGTGCACTTTCCGCCAAAACTTGTCGGGAGAGAAACAGACAAACTTTAATACATTGGCCAACTCCAGAGATGAATTCCCCTAACCTAAAAAGTACAGCCCTACGAAGACTGGTGCTCAGTCTCAGGTTTGTTTGCAAAAGCTCTCATTGATGCATAAAGCTTACGAAGGACAATATTCAATGGGGAGGAACTATTATCAAGAGAATCCGGAGTGTGGAAATTTGGTTCTGATTGTCAGAGGAGGATCTGCTGCGGAGAACATAGCTGTCCCCAACTTTCAGACAGCTTTAGGAAGCAAGGCCACCCACGCCAAGGCAAGGACCACAAGGGATCTTTTGTGCAAAAAACGGGTTGGATGACCCAGGGACCACCAGTAAGTGGTATGATAACTCACCGCCCTTAGCTCACTCGGGTCCAAAGCTGGCAGACTTGCAGATGGACGCTTGGAGTATGAAATCCCCTTCTTGATTAAACTTCAAAGTGCACAGGTGCTGTGGGTGCTGATGCGGGTTTGGTTTACAACTGGAGCTAGATCCCTTGTCACAAATGCAGGACAAAGAAAGCACTGATGCAGCTGGTCGCAGGACACTTGAAGAAAGGGGAAAAAAGTCACCAGCAGCGACCACCACTGTCGCACAGTGACACATGGGCACCCAAGTTTCACAGTCTGATGCACGCTCCTCTCTCGCGGCCAAAAGCAGCTGGGTTAACTCATTTTGGCATGGAGACACTTTGCAGTGCGAACTAGGATTTCCCTAAATTTAGGGGCAAAACTCAATGTAGGTGCCGGTACAAGCTGGTCAGTCCACTGGAGGACCCAGGGACACTTCAGAGAAGGCTTGTTTGCAGGGCCACAATTAGGCATCGAGAGTGATTGGTCCCGCCACTCCAAGGGGTTGAAGAACCTTTTCAGGTCTTTGGCGATTGAGCACAAAGCAGGGCCCTACCGGGAAAACAGAGGGCTGAGGGCGCCAAACCTTCTGTGTGCGGTTCTGGACAGTCCGTGGATCTGCTTTGGTTCTCTGGATACTTGGCTCTGTGTATAGGTCAATTGGGACCTAAGGGTGATCTGCGGGTCTGCATTCAGGCCCCCTCCTCATATCCCAAAGTCCAATGAGTGCTCGCACCCAGCTGACCAATGAGGAGATCGGCCCCACTCATGCATGCAAGCAGTGGTCCAATCAGGGACCACTGCAGCTCTAATGCACACCAGACATCCTGGCACCAGTAGTGTAGATTGGGACCAGACAGTCCTAGCCCACTTCCTGGGTACCTACACACGTGACATGCATTGGCATACGAAAAACACTGGCTTTCGCGGGTGAATGCATGCCCAAATAAGGACTCCCTGGGTCACAAAAACCTGGAGGAAGGTCAACAGACAAAATGGCCAAAGAAGAAGATAAAAAACCTTGTGGCACGGCCATGACAGACACTATCCACAGTCATGAGTCAAACACGGTAAACACAGTATGGCTATGTAAAGAAATGTAAAAACACATGAAAAAGCGTCTGCTGCTACCAGTCTACTCCTAGTCACATTGTATAGTTACCAAAAAACCATTAAGGTATGTCTAGGGCCCAAAACGCAAGGACTCTAGTACGCGGTACAGTAATGTATTTTGCGCACTGAAATACAGTTGCCAAAAGTGGCAACAAAGTCATAACATTAGGAGAAACAAAGTTTCTTAGTACTGACTGCCTGAAGGACAAGTCCGTTTCCCCATACCTGCCGAGTGCAGCTCTAGGCTGTGCTTCACTGGCAGAAAGTCAGGACAGGAGGCTGAAACTAAAGCAAAAAGTTGGGGGGGTCCTCAAATATAGAGGCAAAATAGCAGTAAGTGAAATGTTACCTAACGGCATGCATGCAGCATGCATGGCTACAATTACACTCACCCTGACCACACCTATGCCCTCCTGCCTACACATGCACCCCTCCTTCTCTTAGGCAAGACTCTGCCCCTTCCACCTTTTGGAAATTATGTGCATCTCAAACCTTCAATGAATCACCAAACACCCCCCAACTGAACATCTCCGGAACAACATATTGGTTGATGCACTTATTTATAATGAAACTCATGTTCAGTAACGATATGCCAATAACTTGATACAACGATGCATGTTCTTTGTCTGTAAGCACAGTGCTAGCGTCAGACCTTTTGGGCATGAGAAGAGATCGCATCACTTGACACTGCTACTCAACAAAGGAAGTAAACCTGTGGCTCGGCAGATGCTGGGGATGTCCCCATGCCATGGCATTGGGTCAAATAAAATACTGCATGTGCAAAGCCCCACCACCCTCTGCTTCATTCCTGGCCAATGCCTTTCTTCCTGTCCTGGCGTGCTGTAAATTGCATGGGGGCACACATGCAAGTGAAAGACTCATCAACTCGGGCATGACCGGGCATCTGGAATTTACTGGTATTGGCTGAGGCACACTGGTTGAGTGAAATGTGCGCTATTGTTTGTAAGATTAACCAAGATCAAAATGAAACAAGATATAAAATAAAGGGTTGAACTCAGGGAGCTGCTAAAATGGAGGAGCTAAAGTGAGCATCTGTCAAGTGGCTGTGATTATCTGAGGCAGTTTTGAACAATGGCGGCATTCATGAGTCGCTGTGATAATGACCCTCTCCTGGCAGCTTTGGTAAAACCCAGACTTTATAAAATACCAAAGGGAAAGAGGGAAACAAAAAAATAAATGTGATGTGTAGGGGGTTTAACCATCAGGTTTTTGACCCATGGAAGCATTATCTAAAACTATCCCACAAACCAATCCCCTCGGCTCCTAAAGCAGTGTGCTTTTACTGTGAAAAGAATGACCTATTATGGCCTAAAATAAAACCCAAGATAACATGATCATTTGTACAAAGTATCATTTTCTTTGTACTTTTTGAATGAGATTTTCAACTTTACTTTGTATGTACACCTCTGCCGCTGCACAATTAGAACACACTGCTTGGACTGACGTGCTGTAGTGGTTATAGAGGTAACACAAACAAATAAATGTCATTGCTCGTGTGGACCCAAGTAGGGCTCACCTGCAGGTACCTGGCGGCAGCATATTCCCTCAGCCACCAAAGCCATGATGCCGATTACTTAGCCGAAAATAATACTTTATCCAACTGATCAAATAACAATTGTTCTATTTTTAGCTGTAGGCCCATTATAGTACATTTTGGGCCATGATAGTTTACTTTTAAAATCTAAAGGCAGCCTGCTAGTGTATTTATTTCTAATTATCCTCCTCCCAAGAGAGCACAACAGGTACCCCCACAGCCGTAGACCTCTCCCCACCTCTTCTAAAATTGGACTGTCTCATTTGACAGCCCCACCCCTCAAAGGGGGATTAATAAATGCAAGATCCCTGATTGCACATGCAACAGACATCTGGGATCTAATAGTGCTCAACAACCTGGACTTCATCGCCATCACAGAGTCTTGGCTGCATGACGCTGCAGGACCCCTACTCTCTTTAGCAATCCCAGAAGACTTACAATACTTAGACAAGACAGAAACAATACACGTGGCAGTGGTATTGCTATCATTGTCAAGTCTAGCCTAGGTATGAGGATTGCGCCCACAACAGTTTCTGATTCATGCAAAAAACTCACCAGCAAACTTCCTTTAGCTAGCTCCCAAACATTGACTATCCACCTTATCTATAGACCACCTGGACCCATAGGGACATTCGAGGAGGACCTCCATAACTTACTCTCTAATAACCTTAAAACCTCCTCCCAACTACTTGTCCTAGGGGGACTTCAACTTGGGTTTCAACGACCCTTCAGATAAAAATGCCACTATCATTGCGAACTCCCTTGCTAACCTGGGTATAATGCAAAAAACTATAGAACCTACTCATATCAAAGGGAGAATTCTTGATTGGCTAGCAGACTACAACTGCACCGCCAACATCAAAGCCATCATCCCCCAACCATGGACTGATCATTTCTTCTTGTCATTTGAATTCTCTACCTCCAGACCACCTCCTCCAGTATCGATCATGACCCCGCCTTGTCCAACAAGAAATAAAAAGAGCATCACCATAGACAAAGTAATCCCGGCCATTTTACCCATCCTTAATGGATTAGAGGATCATTTAGACCCAGAAACATTAGTCAAGGAATATAATAAAATTATGCTAACTACCATTGACAGTATCGCACCGATGAAACTTAGACAAAGTAAACCTAAATCTCACTTAAACAAATGGTTCACTCCTGAACTAAAGGACTTGCAACTACTCAAGAGGAGTTGCGAAACAGCATGGAGGCTTACCCCTTCAGAAGATCACAAAAAGAAACTAACAGAAATCTCCTCCCACTATAAAAAAGAAATCTATCTGGCCAAACAAAACTCATTCAACACGCGTATCGCCAATGCCAATTCAAGCATGAGAGAACTGTTCACCATCCTCAAGGAACTAGAGTCACCCATCCCCATTCCAGAAATATGCTCTAAAGATAAAACTTGGTGCTCCGATATCCAGCAAGCCTTATCAAATAAATTCTCCTTACTCCAAACAAAAATAGCAAATAAGAAAGCCTCCCTTACAAAGCCACCTAAGACCAATAACCCAATTATAGACCCTGCCCTGAAGGTACAGGACCCAGCAACACGATTTACATTTTCTAAAACTTCCACCCTTGAGGTGGAAAAAGTCATCCTCTCTCTAAAGCCTTCAAACTGTCAGGGCGATACCTGCCCTGCCCAGCTCATAAAAGATGCTGCTAGGGATCTATCTCCATTTATTGCAAAACTTGTCAATTCCTCATTCACGTCTGGCACAGTGCCCACCAATCTAAAACAATCCGGGGTACTACCACTGCTTAAAAAGCAAACGCTAGACCCTCTTACACCCACGAAGTACCGTCCCATTACGACAGTCCCCTTTCTGCTTAAAATTCTGGATAAGATTGCCTATAATCAAATTCAAAGTGTCCTGGAACAACACAAACTCCTAGGAGAGCGCCAATCAGGATTCCGCCCTCAACACGGCACAGAGACGGCCCTCATTGACCTGAAGGCACAAATAGACGAACTAAGAGATAAAGGAAAAATGGCCGCCCTCTTACTGCTGGACCTCTCGGCAGCATTTGACCTCGTGGACCATGGGGTACTTTGCAGTCACTTAGACTCTGCTGCACATTTCTCCAGTGAGGCTATAACCTGGATCAAATCCTTTTTTAGCGACAGGACAATGAGGGTATTCTCCCCTTCGGCAGCGGCCGACCCAATCCCCATCCTGTGCGGAGTTCCTCAGGGATCGTGTGTCTCCCCAACTCTGTACAACATATTCACTAAGCCCCTTTTCGATGATCTGGACCTTCTCGGCATCACCTACACTAACTATGCAGATGATGCCCAGATTCTCCTCCCACTTTCCGGGGATTATGGTAAGGATTTGGCCTTGGTGAACAGGGTGTATACCATCGTCCAGGCATGGATGGCAAACCACGGTCTGTGCCTGAACGATGAAAAAACAGAGCTTATCATCCTGGGGACGCACCCCACCCTTAAAAAACTTAGCCAGGACTACACTTCATTTGAAATTGATGGCAATATCATCATGGTGTCTAAAGATGTGAAGACACTTGGATTCTATCTGGATGCCACTCTCTCTTTCGACAAACAGGCGAAGTCCCTGGCATCTGCTACCGCTTACACCTGTAAGCTTATCAGAGCTGGCAAGCATTTTCTATCTGACAACAACTGCCTCATCTTAGCAAGAGGACTAATCCTCTCGAGGCCCGACTATTGTAATGCCCTCTACATTGGAGCAAATAAATCCATCACCCACCGCATTCAAATTCTACAAAACAGCGCCCTGCGAGCCGCCCTCGGTATCGCTAAAAGATCACACATTTCAAAGATCAGATGCCAAAACAACTGGCTGTCTACCCAAAGCAAAATCCACCTTAAGGTAGCGGCCTTGGTTCACAAAGCCCTAAACAATGCCGCACCGAGCTATCTGACCGCACCGAGCTATCTGACCAATAAATTAGCAAAAAGAAACCATACGCGCCCAGCTAGAACCGCTAATGCCAATAGCCTCATCATTCCAAGATTTAGGCTAACTAAGGTGGGGGGTAGCAGCTTCCAGGTTCAAGCGGCCCAACTATGGAACTCACTCCCTAACCCTCTACGTGAGGAACAGCCCTTTCTGAAATTCAGAACCAACTACATCAACCTGCTGAAGTCTACCAATGATTAGCCCATTGGTGCACAAATATCCCCAGACTACCTAGTATTTACATATCTTGACCCTGCTCCTTCTAACCCTTGGACCTCTTCACTCTGCCCTCCTGGTTGAGGAGATAATGTTCATCCGGCACCTGTATATTTTACTGCCCCTACTATACTAGGACTGTATATTTACTGCCCATACTACCATCCGGCACCTGTATATTTACTGCCCCTACTATATATAATATATACTTTGTAACTATGTCTGTGTCTTGTAAATTATAATTGCCTACTACTTGTGATATCTGTATATATATCCTGTATTTTGTATGTAACCATTGCTTCCTTGTAACCTATGCTTTGCATCTTCTTGACTGTTGCACCCGGTTACCCTTGGGTCTGCCGCGCATTACAAGTGAATAAACAAACAAACAAACTTTGATGGAGTAGTTTGAACCCACTTGATAAACCTGCTCCATTTTTCAGGTCAAGTGTACAAACCTCTACACTATCGGGTGATGGAGGGGTGGGGCATATATTGGAGGCTCCCTGGATCGACAAAGGGTCTCACATCACAGCAAAGTGTGCCTTGTGAGTGGGACAATATTGTAAATGTCCATTACAGGTCCAGTATGGTGCCTTCATGTTTGCCTCTACTGGTCATTGATCGTCTGCTGTTTGATGTACATCGCCACTTTTATAGTTTGCGCTCCTCGCTCACCTACTTGGCATTCTACATTCCAGCCTAAGCTACGCACACAAACTTGTTTGTCGCAAACTGCAGGTGAACACTCGCTAACCCCACCTCCTCGGAACACTAGCACCACCCTTCCCACCAACTGGTAGCACACACCCCCCCAGTAAGTCTTGACCCATCCTCACTCAGGGCAGTATTCTTCAGCAGCAGACAGAGGAATCATACACCTTTTTCATTCTGCCTCTCCCATCCCCTGCACCCCCTCAACAACTTCTCTTCCCACCTCTCTTACAGGACGTAATGCCAAAAGGACACAAACATGGCAGAAGTTGTACTATACAATATCACATTATATTACTTAGTTTTATGAGTGTGTATATCTGCTAGAACATTTGCTTGCAGAGATGCTGGGTTATCATAAGAGTTAATGTCATGAATACTGTGTAGAGAAGGAGCTAAGTAACCCCCACCTCAACCACTTTGCCCATATTGCCTATATGTTGGGAACCGGAGTGTGAGACGTGCGGTACCAGTGAAAATACTGATACCGAGGAGAATCCTGGAGGCAAGGTTGCCATTAAAGAAACCAAACTTGCATACAAGACAGTATGATGGCCATTTGAATGAAATCCCAAAAGAAGCGGGACCAATGAATGGCAAAGAAGAATGATGACATCATGCAGAGCTGAGCTGACGTACATGGAAGAGATGCAGAGACTAGAGAATGCAGATATTCTATAAGGCATCAAGAAAGTATCAAAGATAAGTGACATCTTGGGATCAAGATGAAGAAACTTATGCTACAGAACTGATGAAGATGACAAGTCAGTTTACACGTGTACAGATGCAAAGAAATGCAAGCAGATGAAGTATCCTTGAGGCTAGCTAAGTAGTGAATAGATTGCGGCATATGCCAATACACACATATATATAGAAGTGAGTAAAGAATGAACGTTTCCACTAGGTACTATAGCAGAACTGGGCTAAAGAAGGAAGGCCTCTTTTCCAGTGTGTTGCAGTTAGAAAACAAGTGAATTACAAAGTGAATTTCAGAAAGGTGAGACTGGATGAGCCAAGAAGCCAAGGTCTTATCAGGCTGGAGTGAGCATACATTGGATACAAATCGTGTGAAAGAACAGAGCTCCTGTTCAGAAGGCATGGACAAAAACAAGGATGATCTCAGAGGTTTATTAGAAAATAGTATTTTAAATTCACTAGGGCTCGATTGTGTGGCCTTCGGTCACGTGGTAGGATGAAGTTGGATGAACAGGATAGTCACATCTATGCATGAGGGCAGAGCGTGCTTTCACTCCCCTGAATTCTCCAGAGCTAAGAACACTCCCAAGGACAAGTTCAAAGCCCTAATTGGCAGCAGACCACTGAGGTGATGATAGATGAATATGCTAATTGGTGGGATGCTATGGTTGGAGACTAGATCACCAGCACCTGGAAGCCCAGTCTGCGTGCTGCTTACATAGGTGGAAAAGTACTGACAGAGGTTATAGTGCAAACCAATGTTAGGGGGCCGCGTGATTAAGGGTCCTATAGTTTGTGTAGCCAATGGGACGTCATCTATTTAGTGATGTTCATAGTGACCTGTTTAAGGGGAGCGCTTAGTTGCCCCGCCTGATGTTAAGAAGCCTATCAATATTCTTCACTCCTAAGTCTTAAGGAACCTCTAAATATGCGATCTATAGTCGTCTGACTATAGATCGCATATTTAGAGGTTCCTTAAGAACCTATCACTTTCTTCACTAGGATTTTGTAGTTTGCCACGTAGAATGACGTTAGTAATACGTAGGTTGGTGTCACCTATGATGATTTTTTGCAATAAAAGAGTTCTTTTTTTAAGATGCATTGAGAGATCTTACTCTGAGATGTCCATTGTACTCCCGGTTTTAGATAATTGATATTAAAACAGTTATCCTTTTTCCAACTACCTGAGTCGTTTCGATTATTGATGTTTCAGTAACTTCTGCATCCCATCCATCTCAAGGATATTGTTACCTCATTTAAAGGTCTGGAAGACTCCAGTGCACGTTGTAACTGAGAGGATGGTTAGATCTCCATCAAGAGAGTAGGCTTTGGGGTGTCGGAAATATCGCACAACCTCTGCAATTTGGCTGAAAGGACGTGAAGCTCCCTGTAGACAGCGGTATCCGTTTTTTTAACTTTAGACTTGCAAGCAAGGGTGAGATGGGTCCCCCAATTTCCACGGAATCCACTCGTGGTGTCTACAGGCAGCTGAACGGACGGAAGGTTGAAGAGGCTACTGAGGAGGCACACGATCCCGAGAGTCGGAAGCTGAAAATACGAATGGTAACTAAAACTGAGTGAGGTGGCAAAAGTGTGAATGGGCAGTGGGTAAAGAAAGTGATAAGGGGAAAACGAGTAACTGAGGGAGACTGGGGTAAAGTAACTTGAGAAGAGAAATTATGAATATTGAATATTAAGTAATTGACTTGAGGAGAGGCCAAGCAATTAAGAGGTATCATGAGGAGAGGCCACGATAAAGAGTACGCCCGGGTTTCCTGCCTTTTAAAAAACGGAACAGAAGAAGTCGCACCTAGAGCCCTGTAAGACGGGTGACGTAGACTACGAACTTGGTTAAAGACGAGTCTAAAGAGAGAAACGTACATCCCATATCGGGGTATTTTTAGGGGCAAGACAGGTCTTAAAGAGAAGACAGATATATGTGGCTGGTCGAGTATGTTTGTTTGTCTGTTTGTTTTATGTGACTGTAAACGAGGACCAAGTGACCTGTGACGGGCCCATAGAATCAGAGCTCGCCCTCGAATACCTTAAGACAAGATAGCTGCACCTCAGGAGGGATGGGGTGCAGGATTCACATACTCCAACACAGTTCAATAAGGACCACTCAAAGATTTGGCAAAAAGACTGTTAAGTTCATAGAGGTGTATTTCATGTGACTGCTAACACAGAGCAGCCTTAGTGCTGTGGTCGAGCTCCCAACCTCAACCCGCCTCAGCATCACACAGAGCTAATTTTTATAGCCAAATGTGAGGGAGCAATCTGCCCCCACCATTCCTGCACAGTCTTAAGCAACTTCATTGTCAAACATTAGCTCGTTGGGCAATTCTTTTTAATTAAACTAAACCTTCAGAATGAAATACGCTCTAGCATGCATGTCTAACTTTTCTTCGGTGCTCTGCTCAATTATAATTGGTGCAGCTGGATTCTTCAGATAAGGTTCCAGACAGGGCCTAATTAAGAGTCTAGGTTCTGCCCATTCGTCAAGTTTCTGACTGCATGCTACCCTTGTATGTTTCAACTTCAAAATTACCTCATCTGTGCACTACTCAGTTTCTTCTCATTTTAGCCACATTTCAATTACATGCATTTTCATTAAAGGCATTAGGCAGCGCTATTATCTGTTGTATACAGAAAATCTTATTGCCCATTCTGTGCCTTGCCACCTTACCACATCATAAGGAAATTTTCGACATTATAACCATGATGCTTTTTGACTACTTGTATATACTAACATTATGAATACCATTTTCACATAATTACAACACCACATTAGTCCATACAAATTTCTCTGCTTAGGTTTAAATGGGGGGGCTGCCCTTCACTTCATTCAGTTGTTGATTCAATTATATCTTAATTCGGGTCCTCCAGTACATGACTATATATGGTGAAAAAACAATCGAGGAATTGATATACCCGAGAAAAAGAAACACGCGATTTGAGAATTAATTATGTATTTGTTGGAATTAAACTAATGGTATTTAGTGAAAACCTAGAGTAAAGTAAAAAAATGTGATATAGAGGGTTTGGAGCCTGCAACAATTGGTTCACGCTCATATTGTTTTGTTTTTCTGAAACGTACTTTTAAAAAAAATCTGCAAAGTGTAAAGGTGAGTATTGACAATCGAGAGTGACATGTAAAAATGGAGGATATTACTCTGCTTATACACCTCTGCAAGCAGTTACCCAAGCATGCACCCAATCTTAGACAGTACAGTGCAGAGTGGGTGAAGGGCACAGCAGACAAAATATTCATGCCATGGCCACAAGGGGATCACTATCGAAGGCAGTTTGCAGCATATGATGACATATTTGCATGCTGCATATATGGGGAAAAAGTTAGAAAAATGATTAGCGAGCTTAGAGCTCTGGAACATTTACCAGGAGGAGAAAGAAGAGCCGCCTCCTGTAGATTGGATACTTAATGAATGCACAGAGGGGGGTGAGGAGCCTTCTGCTCTACCCGCAACGCCTGTAGCAGATGGCGATAGTAAGAAAGATGATGGGTTGTACCCATTAAGGGAACTCACGGCAGAAGCAGGGTATAGCAACCTGCATACGAGTTGCCTGCGCAAAGCAGCGTGGAGGGCCCATAGATAAATACTGAGAGAGATGTAATCTCTAAGGTCCCGAGGGACAAGGAGAGACGTGACAAAGAGAGAAGTGAACAACCATGTACATCCTTAGATATAGGACAGGAAATAAAGAGATGGAAAGGAGAAAAAGATAAGACTGATGAGTTTGCGCTTATACAGACGAATGGATTGGTGGTCAGATTCTTCTCAAACTGGATGCTAAGAGCACTGAAGAAGTAAGGCAAAGGGAAGAGCAAGATGAGCAAGATAAAAAGGATAAAGAAAGATGGAAAGATGGAATTAAGATGGGACGAAAAGAAAGTATAAATGTCAGGAACAGTTGTATCGAGATGAGAAACTGAGAAAGCAGGAAAGATCAGAGGGGCAGAGAAAATATCACAACAGACAGAGGGTAATGGAAGAACAAGAAAGAATAGAAACGAAAAGAATGGAGGAAGAAGAACAGAAATTAAGGGATAAAAGAATGCAAAGATGTAGAGATGAAGAAATACGAAGGGCAAATGAGAGAAGGGACATGAAGAGAAAAGAGGAAGAAAGGGTAAGAGAGGAAGTAAGAAAGCGAAGAGAATTTGATGATGAGCTAGAACAAAAGAGAAGGCAAAGAGCATGCGATATTGTTCATATGGAAATGTTAGCAATGGATCCTAATCCAGTAATGTCATGGGAAGACAGAGGAGTTCTACCCAGCACATGAGCCAATAGCAGGTCCATCCAGAGCAAATCTAGAGGAAGAGTTTGACTCAAGAAGCATTGGGAATGCGATTGATAAATCGATCATGATATGAGGACCAAGAAAGTATTACAAGGGAAGAGCAAAAATTAGCGACTCGAGAGTACGCAGCTGTAAGATATAGAGGGTGCTGACGCATGTGGCCCTGAAGGGTGTTTTTCAATTGATAAGGAAGTAAGATGGTCTGATCTAGACCAACCCAAATCTTGGGCGTCAGAATCAGTGACGCAGCTAGATCGACCTAAAGGGCGACGCCATGGTGGGAGAGGGGACTTGCCACCGTATGTGAGCAGGTTAAGGTCGCTGCCAGGTAGAAAGCAGAGCAGAACCAGTGTCCCTGTGATGGATAGACAGACGATGGGTGACGAATGTGAATTTAGGATCTCACAGTTTCATTTGTTAGAAAAGGGAGGAGCTAGGTCACAGTATATACTTTGTCCACAGATAGATAAGAATAATTTAAGGTGTAAACTCCTGAGTTTAACTTATGGCGCTGGGAAATGGATACATGAGTTAGAGAAAATGACAGGCGGAAACACGTTAGCTATAGGGGACATTAAAGGTCTCCTGATTGCTATCCTTGAGGAGAGGGCTGATGACGTTTGGTCAAGAGCAGGGTATTCTAGTGTTACCATGATAAACACTGCCCATGATGGGGCACTGTTCACTAACTGTATGTCTGGAGCACTGTATGAGGACACGTCAGACATAGGAGCTATAATGGCGAAAAAGATGCAGGAAGGGGAGGATCCTCTTGTTTACATTCAGAATTTCCAAGAGCAGTGGGCCTTGGAGACTCAGGAATCTTGGGGAAAATGTAAACCTGCATGTTGTCATATATTGTGCCAAGGGCTGCAAGAAGTAGTACAGAAGCAGCTCAAGAAATTGGTGCGCATGGAAGTGAAGCCATGGTCAGAAATACAGTTGACCATTGAGCATTATTGCAGGCAGTTGCAAGAGAAGAACCGAAAGAAAGACAATATTAGGAAAGGTGAAGAGGCAAAGTGAGTACAGAAGAAACTGTCAAAGTATGCCATTGAAGGGACGATGTTAACTAGTGGAGACGGCTCGGGTTTACAGCAAGCAGTGAACATGCTGCAGGTAAATAATCAAAGGCAGTTCTATCAAAATAATAGTGGATTTGCACCACGGAGAAGGGGAGGCTTTCGAGGTAGGGGCTTCCAGAATAATCAGGGAACCTTCTAGAAGAATCAAAGTGGGTTTCAGAACTCAGAGAACGATAGTCAAAACATGCAGGAACTGCAAATTAGGAGGCCTCCTCCTGTATGCTGGACATGTGGTATGTCAGTGCACTTTTCGCGCACATTTAGAAGTCAAGGATTGAAATATTGGTCTGCAGCACATCAGAGGAAGAGTGCAGATGCGACTCAGTCCAGCTAATGATTATTCTTGCAGAAAAAGGATCTAAAGTAGACAAGGAGAAATTGCACTACTGTCAAGAGGAAGTGCTGTACATAGGCCAGTTAATTTTGTGTGAAGGAAAGAAAGTCATTCCTGAAACGGCTGAGGCTATTTTGAAAACAGCAAAGCCACTCGTTATAAAGCACATGCAGAGATTTTTAGGACTGTGCAACTATGTAAGAGCATGGGCCTTTAATTACAGTTCATACATAAGGCCCTTGTTGCAAGCTCTGAAAAAAGCACAGGTAAATCAGGAAAACTTTGTTTGGACTGAGGAAATGGTAGAAGGGTTTGATGAGTTGAAAAAGGCAAGTTGCACAGCTCCAGTTTTAGGAATTCTCAATTATGCTAAGGAATTATTTTTGTTCTCGCACACGAATAGCACTGTTATGACAGCAGTATTCATGCAGAGAACCACGTTGGGGTACAAGCCCCTTGCATATTACAGTGGGATCCTAGACCCAGTAATGAGGGGTCATTTTCCTTGTGAACAGCCTTTGGCTGCCGCCGCATTCGCCATTGAGAAGGCTGCTAGCATAGTGATGGGATGTTCTATGAAGTTATTTATTGCACATGCATTATTTTCCATTTTGGCAAAGCCTAAAGGCACGTTGACATCTCAAAGGGCTTCTGCCTACGAGGTAGTGATATCGCATCTGGCGATTAAAATAGTCAGATGCAGAATAGTGAACCCTGCCATGTTTGTAGCAGAACCACTGGCAGAGGACGAGCATGCACATGATTGCTCGAACTATGAGGAATTCTATGATGAACTCCAGAGGGTGAAGAAAATGCGTGGGCAGCTTGGGAGATTATTCTTATGGACTGTTATTCTAGAATCGATCACAGTGACAGACAAAGATATACAGGTGCTGCCAGTGCTCCAGATAAGATTTTAAGGTGGGAGTATTTTACTCCCTGTTTTTATAATAGGGGAGTAAATGCATTTTCAAGAGAGTAAAAATTAATGTCTCTCGCAAGAGAGTAAAAATAATTTGACATACATGTGTGAATGTGTGCAATAGGGTAAACAAAACAATAGAAGCAAAAAAGATATATCAAAGTTATGCGGCTTCAAACAATGTATTACACTTCTGTAAAAACATTTTCCTGCATATTAACCTATATGTGTGTACTATATAATTTCAGTTTCACCTATAACAGTAGCTGATTCCAGTAGATTGTGAAAAAAGGCATTTCAGTGCCCTCCTGTTCTTTTCCTCTGTTAGTTTGATGTATGGGAGCTGTAATTTCCTGGTTGGTTTGGCAATGTCTTGAATACTCCTGTGCTGCTATTTGTTTCTATTTATGAATGCCGGTCAGGACACGTTGTTAGAGAGAGGTCTATGCAATGGCATAAATGGCAACACTAAGACTTTTTCTTTAGGTTAGTCCCGAACTCCATCTGAGCCCTAACTATGCTACAAAAGATGGCCCACAAGTTAACACTTTATTAATAAAAGGAGCATGCTACAGAGCAACCAGAATTTACCAGGTCTAGGCTAAGACCAAGGTCACTCGTACCAAAAAAGATAATTTTGTGACAGATCAACAAGCATTGGTATGCAATCAGAGACCTAACCCACTGTCAATGCCTACCTGACAGAATCCCAGCCAGCTTGCTGTTTATTGACCAGGTTCAGAGTTTGGGTATGCTCTGCATACCATATTCTTGGTTCTTAAAGCCCTTCAAGATGATGATTCATACCACAGTGTGCCATTACACATGGACACCCCTGTTTTACTATCTAACAGAGCATACTGTAATGTACACACACACATGCACCCACACCCACGTTCCCCCACCCATTAGCTGTCAAGACAATGCAATTACCTAAGATTTATGAAATTTATGGAACTGGTGCAACCACTATCCATTACTGACATGAAGTCAGTAATAGAAAAGTGGTGCTCTCATGCATCAGTGGCTTCTCATAGTTATCGAAACAGAAGATTTCCTTTCATCTTCATCTACATCTCCTTTTCTATATCCAGTCCCTCTCCAGACACATTTCTAGTCTGCCCTAGCTCCAACCACATCCCCTCTGATCCCCTATGGACAGGGAGTTCTTCTCCCAAGCATGGCAGCTCCTTGTTCATGCAAACTGTTGCTTTTGAAGTTTGGTTTCGAGGTCCAATATAATGTCACACACAGCTGCAATCGCACATTGACCCTTCTCCAAAATTGGCCCACCTTGCCCTCCCCACAGCCCAATGATGACATGTCAAACTAATCTCACAAAAATAAACAACATTTTAGTTCAAACGGGTGATCTTTGCCTTAGTTACTTCTTTTCCCACATCTTCACCAGCACAAACAGTGACCAGGCACACTGTGCCACCACTGTCTGTTTATTAGAAGTGGATCAGCCATAGAAGTGTACAAAACCTGAAGTTGTCACACCAGCTAGTCCCCTGGGATCGGTCCTCCAGGTGGCCAGGATACAGCCATAGGTTTTGGATCCAGTTCCTGGGGGTGGACCAGTGAGGGACACCAGATGGCGAGATGTGGTAGCCCCTTTCCTGTAACACCTTCACCCAATCCTACCAAGTAGGATACGTAGGAACTCTAAACCCCCACCCCGTTTTCTGACACAAACACTTTCCCGTGGACAACTTGCTGTGAGCAAAAATGGACTAACACCCGAGCCGTATACCGGACATTTCGCAATACGATGGTCAGGCAATTACTGATCATTACACACACCTGACTTCCATCACACTTCCCCACATGGATAAAATGCAGAGAACGAAAGCACACTCGGAGAGAAGCAAATCACATGAGGAAGCAGCAGTTCCAAAATATGAGGGCAGTTTAATATGAGGCAGAAGACGGCAAGACCGAAGAGGTTTGCAAGGAGGGAAGTGCCCTTGACCGTTTCAAATGTAAGACCTGTAATAAAAGCTGAACAATCCTGCATTGGGTATTGCACGAAGCTTAAGGAAGCAGAACAACACATCAATCTGAGAAAAACCTGATCGGCTTCGGAAACCACCAAATATCTAGGTTACACGGTTGGACATTGGATGATAAACTCCTTTAACTGATAAAATCCAAGCCATACAGAAGTTGCAAGTTCCCAGTATGAAGAAGGGAATACGGACCTTCTTAGGCTTCATAGGGTACTCCCCCATTTTTCTACCATTGCCTCCTCTTTGACTAATGCTCTTCATGCCGATCATTCAGTAGATTTGAATACCGAAGCTATCAAGATGTTTCACGCCCTGATTTCGGCTGTTTCATGCCATCCAGTGCTCCACTGACCTGACTAATCCAAGCATTTCTTTCTACAGGCCGATGCATCAGGTTGCAGCCTTGAGGCTGTCTTGTCTAAGGGAGATGAAACCGACCTTCACCCTGTTGCATCCGTAGGAAATTGTTGCCACATGAGCTACCCTATTCTACCGTTGAGAAGGAGTGCCTTGCAATCAAGTGGCCCTCGAGACCTTAAAGTACTACTTATTGAGGTGCCACTTCGCCTTGTTCACTGATCACGCCCCTCTTCGGTGGCTGGCCCTCCAGTAGGACTCCAGTAGGTCCTGCGCTGGTTTTTGACCCTGCAACCATTTGACTTTTGTACAGTGCATAAACCAGGAAGCTTCCAATTGGTGGCCGACCATTAGTCGCAATGGGCGGACCCGCCTAAACGGCCTGGCCCCTTGGTGGGGGTTTGTGAGGGGGCGTTTACCACTCCCAAGGCCCAGCCATGCACTACACCTCCCACTCCCTTAATCTGGTCATGCACTATGCCCCCCATTTTGCAACACTGCCCGTGGTACACCTATCACCAGGGCGCTTTGCATATTCCGCCAACAAAACATGCACGACTCCACCATGTTGGTTTCACTCCGTGATCATGATTATGTAGGAAGGGGCAATCCCGCTCCTGTGCGTGCCACACCTCCACCCCCGAAAAACACTACAGTCCCCGACCCTGCAGAGGTCAGCTGCCGTGCAGGCTGGAGCTCGGCTATGATGGAGTTACACAGCCTGTGGGAGGTAATCAACTAAGGGGGAGGGATTGAATCAGCCGGGTGACACCACACAGCACAACGTCTGTGAAGCCCACCGATGGGCTAACAAAAGGAAAAGGCCGGACTCAAGAGGAGAGTGCTAACATTTGTTTTTTTTCTTTTCCTTTCTCGATGGATCACAGACTGAGAAGAACCCAGAACGCCGGAGCGAGGATAACGAGAGTTTCTGTTGGGCTTATTGAAGCACTGCTCAGGAGAGCACCTCGAAGACATCCATATTTCAGAACTTTACCTTTTCTTTTCAACTTTTGACTGACCATGAGTCACCATTACGGTCACGAGTGGCTAAGGTATATACCTAAATAAAGCAGTTTTAGATTCAGGCAAACGCTCTCCAGTCTGATCACTTTACAGGGATCCAGGGTGAACCGTGAGTCACCCGAAAAAGAATAAGCTATGAACATTGTGTGATAAAGTGAAAGGTGAAAGACAGGCTCGAGCTTGGCAGAGGGAGGTCTGTGCAGAACTTTATGCTAAAAGGATCTGAGCCTGGGTAAGGCGGATTCGGTGTGGAGAGTGACTCACCCGATGTGAATACTTGTGAAAATCTGAAGAGGAAATAACTTGTTGTTTATTTAGTTGCATCAGGCCCTTTGATTGAAGAGACTTTGAGCAAGCAAGGACACTTACGCTCTGAAGGCCCTGATGCTTGTGATTGATCTGTAACCTTGTTCTAAAGAAACCAGAGACTGTGCTACGCTTGAGTGAACCGCCTTATCCCTGCTGAAAATGTGGGCAAAGGGGGCCAACAGCCTGAAAACCTGACATATCATTTTTAACACTTCTTTCTTTTAGCATAAACACTATCCCCACACTATTTGTATTTAGAGGTACGTATTGGCAATAGGTTTTTTAGCATAGGCCCTTTCATTTTGATAAGACACCACTAGGACTGCATTATTATTATTTGATGGTCGTAGCTTGCTCTCATTTGTTCATTTAGGATTAGATAGGCATTCATCATACCCTTGTTGAAGTTCAATAAACACCCTTGAACTGTGGTCACTTGTGTCTGTCTTAATGTTGATGCTATGCCTTCCTTACAGAAGTCATTGGCAAAGCTATTCGGTGGCATCTGACTTAACCCCAAAAGTCAAACTAGAGTGTCAAGAAACAACCCATACTTGCTTAACATAGCACAGGCCTAAGGGGTATTCAGGTGCTAGCCTCATTTTGGGATCTAGTATAGTATTCCATAGAGTAGGAAGGGAGGCTTGCATACCTGGAATACTAACCCCACCCCATCTCCTACAGAATAAATCCCACAAGGTGTTCCAATTAGTAATGTGCTGGTACAGTGTGATTAAATGACTTTCTAAGGATCACACACTTCAGTTAAGAGGTGAAGCCAGGTTCTCAGATGAGTCTGGATGTTAGACAGTCATATATCTTCATCACTAGTTGGTACAAATGCATGTTAATGCTTGGATTTGAAGAACAAAAATAACACTGTTCTGTGGGGAGGACTTGAATAGTGCATAATAGTGCATAAATCACAGTATAAACAGTATAAAACTGACCAATGTATAAATACATGATTAGCAAAATAAAGTGTATGATTGTATAGCTTTATTTACCTCATCCAAAATGCAAAATCTACAAGTACCAGAATGAAAAGTTAGGTTAGCTTACTTGGATCTAACATTTCAATTTAGAAATTCAAATGCATACAGATGACATTCATCTAATGCTTGCATAGAATGCAGTATGGGGATCCATTCTACCAACAGCACTTCCCATGGACAGCTGCCTGAGATCTGTCCAAAGATGTATGAAAAACATTGTATTGCCCACCAGTAGGAAAATCCCAGTTACTTAGGTCATCATACTCCTGGAAAATCCCTTTCACCAAGCTAGAATTCTTTCCAATGCCACCCATTGCAGTGATGCTGCCCTGCTTCATGCGCTTATCCGCTGTTGTTGGCAGCAATGGATTGTGAGGCAGGCTTGTGTACAGGTGTGTTATAAATGCCATATCAGATCATTATCATATCATGGTATGGTTGAATGGGTATGGATAGTATGCTCGAGCGCAAAATGCTTGTCCCGTTACAGGTTCCAAACAAGTCTTAAGCCAACTCTGCCCTTCATCCTTGCCAGGCAGGTAAATACCATGCCTGGATACTAATGCTGATAAATACAGTGCTTAGAAGTGGTACATCCACGTGGAGCCCTATAAAAACCTCCATATCATTATATAGACTGTCAACAATGCAGATATCCAGTTCACTGATGCTGCTATATGAGTTGAGAGCACAGTTTCCCCACTGGCACAGAGCTATGGAAACAGTGCTTTTGTCTGCTGACCATTCGTCCTCCAATTAGCCATTACAGTATTGAATCCTATTTGACAAAGTTGACACAATTGCTGGGGAAATAAACACATGTTTAAAAAGTGCAATAATAGTGAATTTAAGAGAGGCACTCTGTGGTCACAATCACCCCACCAGCTTACCATCCCTTTAAACGAAAGCAAGATGTCAATAACCTTACCCTGGAGAAAGCATGTCAATTGGTTTAACCGTTGCAATGAAGAAAGCAAGCATTTTAGCAAACTTGATCCACAGTGGAAGACGGCATGCACTCTAAATGAACAAACCATGCCAACCTCAAGATAAAGGTGCCCACTAGATTCAGATTGTTTTCAAGACATGTGGTGTTAAATCTAACGGCCCAAGAGCCTAGCATTGCTTTTCTGTCATTAGGGGAGGATTTTGTGGCAGAAAACCGTCTTTATCTGGACGCTGAAGCACAACATATTGACAACTTATTGTGATTTATGCTGCTGCCAGATGCCATTAGCCTTAAGAAGGGGTATCTGTGGAGAGAGAGGAGACCTGAACAGTGGGGAATATTTGCCTTGTCTATCCCACAAGCAGCAGATAGGGGAGGGGACTACCTAGTGCATTGTACAACATGACTGAACCTGGCACTCATTTTCTAGATGGCTGTGCGTGTGAACCCAACGCTGCCTGAAACTGCCTTCTTTTTCAGGGTTGTATAACATTCTACACCATGGTCGGCCCTGGTCTCTTTTCTGCAGAACTCTTCAGATGCAATCAACTGGGGTATGGCATTAGGCTTGACCTACAGCTTCCCACTCAATGTTCTGAAGTGATGACCCCAGTGTCTGATAGAGGTATGGATGTAAAAAGGATTACAAACCTTCTGGGGCCCACCTGCATGAACATACGCATAAATAAAAGAAAGGTGGTGTATCTACAGGATTTTTATGTGTAAAAAGGTCAGATACGCATCTTATCTGGAGGGTTGGCTTAACCAGTTCAAGGTAAGGCCATTTGGATTGAAGAATGCACCTGCCACATTCCAGAGGTTAGTTAACCATGTTCTGAATGGGTTGGAATAATTCTGCATTGCATATCTGGATGATATAGAAGTCTTCAGTCCCACTTAGTAGGAACATGTAAAACACTGTTGCAGGCTCTTCAGAAGGCCCACCTGACCATAAAGTCCAGCAAGTGTCAAATTGGTCAGGGTTCACTGGTCTACCCTGTGCATGAGGTTGGTGGAGATATAATTCAGCCTCTTCCCAGTGAAGTACAAGCAGTACAAGTGATAGCTTTCCTGGGCCTCACTGGATACAACAGGAACTTCATGGCAGACAATTGTACCAAAGCTTCCACCTGACTGCCCCTACTACTCCAAAGTCTGGGGAGTGTGAGAAGGCCTTTCAAGGTGAAAAGAGGGTCCATGGCATGCCCCCCCTCAACCCCGGGAACATGACAGTCTGAAGAGTTAAGAATGCACGAAGCAACTCATTATTCGGTCAGCCCCCAGGAGAGCCAGTGACATCCACATATGTGGACAGATACCCTCTTAGACAATCATTCAAACCTTATCCAGTGAATGGGATTTTGGACACAGGTGCCTCAACACTGGTCACAAACGCAAATTCCTTGATGGGTGACGTTGCCTATTGCTGAGAAACCATTGTGCTGACATTCTTGACACCACGACACAGCCACGTTAGTCACAAAGTAAACTCGCAGCCATGCACAAAGTTACACAACCACACACAAGCTCACATGAAGAACATGCTTACACAGTTCTATAGATAGTGGACAGATACAAATACATACTGTAAAAAGCTTTTATTATTTTTCTCATTAGCCAAGTGCAGAAACACTGAATCACGGGCAAACGAACAGATTCAGAGCCAGATTGCAGACGTTTATCGCAACTAGACCTATGGAACTACAGGATCATATAAGGAGCCTGGAAGGACCAAAAGATGACTAACCTATAGAAATCATAGCATGGTATAGATATATTGAAATCAGAGTACAAGGCGGACGCTAAAACAACAAGGAGTCATCTGCAGAAAAACAGGATTCATTCTCATAATTTGCAGACCAGAGAGCTGGATTTCGCAGTCCTCAACCACATGGTGCAGTCGAACCAGGGAATAGTCATTCACCCGCAGTGGGAAGATGGGCGGTTCTCAGCAATACAGACATGAAGTGAAACATGGAATCTTTAACAACGTTGCAATGCTGAGGGCACCATCACAGGCAGATGTGGTAGTACTAACAGTTACATTGTGAACATATAGTCTTTCTCATTACCTTGAAAAAGTGCACAGAGAACATAGTTGGGTCCCAGGCCTGGGGAAACCAGCTCCAGCCAATCAGGGAACAAAAATCCAGGGGTGGATGATGGAGGGCAAGGGCCAATGGTAATCATGCAACCCTGCAACAATGTATTGGATAGTTTCTTGGGAAAGGGGCAGGCCAGCCACCTGATATGTGAGGACCAATCAGATAATATCTATCGGTGCCATCCAGACGTAATATCACCGTAATCACCCAACAAGGCAGACTCTTATGTTTTCTGGGGAAGGGCCTATGTTGTGATGTTGAAACTAAACAAAATGGACCAACAGGGGATTGGGAGTGATGATTCGGATAATGTTCGAATGTCCTATATAATCCCTGTCTGTGTAATAAACGACAGTTCTAACTTGTCCTTGGCTCAGTACTCCGTTTGTGTACTGGGGGGAAGGGTCGCTGGGCCCTGGGAGCTGAACCGGTGAGCTTGTGGTAACCCCCAGTCCCTCTGGCATACCTAAGCCAACACGTTGGTAGAAGAGGGATGATTGGCTACGCTCGCTCTGCATACACCGCCTCTTCTGCTGCAGTGCCTGGAGGGCTACGGGGCGCCTCAGGGAAAGCGAGCCCTACGGAAGGTGCACCCCGGGTAAAGGCCATCAGGAGGCAGCTTGGAAATATCCTACCGACGGTCCATGAGGACAGACTAGAAGGGTGTTGTGGATGCATTGGTGGAGCTGGGGGCGAAACAGAGCCTGTAGATCACGGAGTGTAAGTATTGACTCAGCCACACAGCAATTTAGGGGGTGGTTAAGTAATGTCTGGTGTGGGTGGCAATGAGTATCGAGTATCTTTTGAAGTGTTGTCAAGTATTGTTTAGTAGTGTTGAATATTGTAAAGTATAGTAGGGAAAGGAGCGGAGGTCAATGTCATGTTTGTGGTTAGGGAACATTCGGTCTCGAGGTAAAAGGTTCTAGAGAATAACCTAGACTAGTGACGTGGATGAGAGAAGTTATGTGAATATTGGATTCCCTGTGGATTGGGCATTTTAGCTTGAGTCATGGATAATGGTATCCCAGTATAAGGGCTTAGCAAAGGGAGCTAGCCTAGATTGCGGAAGGTGTTCTTCTGGTTAAGTATGGCAGTGGTGTTTTATCTACAAGGCGACGCTGTAGGTACAGATTGAGCATGAGAAATATTGGTATGCCCATTAGGAGGCAGGAAGACAGCTGTGGGTTCATGTTGGGGATGTGAAAATGTTTGTGAAATGGGACATTAGCACTGTGAGCGTTTTAAATGATCTCTAGCACTCCCTTATTTAGTGAACCGGTGACGTCACCCATAGGGCTGTGCATAGGACTAGGAGAGCACAAGGAGGTACAGAGGATGGTGTTGAGAATTTAAAATTGACAGAGTAGGCAGTTCTGAGGCGGTGCATGGAAAGTGCATGCACAAGATTGGTGGGTGTGCCTAAGGTGGCAGAGAGTTGTAGAAGGGCGGTTCGTGGAGCATGCCTGGAAGGATGGTTGGGAGCCAGAGAGACTCTGGAAGAAATGACGAGAACTGGTATTTGTAGAATTAAGAAAACTGAATTGAATTTTTTTTTTTGTGCTTGTATAATAACAGAAGTATTGAAAGCCTCGACTTGAGGTCAAGTAAGTCTAAAGCAATGCATATGGGGAAGTGCGGGGGGCTATGCCCCTACAGCACATATGTAAGACCCTTTTGCAATACAAGGACAAGATTTGTAAATATAGCATAGAATGGATGAAAAGCACAGAAGGTAAATTGACTAAGCCATGGCCACAGTACCGAAGTTTCTCCAAACAAGTCCAGCAACATTACAGATACACATACAAAACACCTAGAAGGGGAAGATGTTGACCAATCTCATGGCGATATTTGAACTCTGGAAGATGTTCCAGGAGGATGAGGGGGGAAGTAGGAGGCGTTAATAGATGTTGACCCAGCAGGATACACCGGCGCAGCGCTCTCGGCCCCCACTCCCACACCTCCTCCTGAGCATTAGAAAGAAGGGGCTGCAGCAGAAGTGCAGAAGTTATATCCTATACAGGAGCTAAAGGCAGTGGACGGGTAGACAAATCCAATATTTCAACCTCTACAATATACCAAGGAGGAGGGGCAGACAGCTGGTGGTAAAGGAGCACACACTGAGACCCAGACAAGCACCAAGGAGGGGATAGAGGGCATAGCATCAAATGAATGGGCAGGAGGGCAGATACTTCTGAGGTTGGATGGGAAGAGAACAGGAGAACCAGCAGGGGTGAGTAAGGAAATAGTAGGTCATACGGGAAGCAGTGAAGCACAAGAATGGGCAGAGATGATGGAGGAAATAGAAAGGAAGGATAAGGAAGAAAAGGAAAAACGTGAGCGAATGCGAAAAGAGGCAAAGGAAAGAGTGGGAACAGCGAGAGGGGAGGAGAAGGAGGGAGCTTGAAGAGTTAGAGAGATGAAGACGGGAAGGAGAAGCAGGTTTTACTAAGAAGGGAAAGGAGACAGTGGGAAGTACAGCGACACACAAGAGAGCACAAACTCAAAGGCTGACGAGGAACGCGCATAGTAAGAGACATAAGAATAAAGTGGGGAATGGCCATGGTAGATGACAAGGTGGGAGGAGATAGGAGAACGGAGCAAGACCGCTGCACCACACATGTCAGGACTGCTACACCATCAGACAGACAGACGCGGGGTCCTCCAGGAGAGGGAATAGCAGGAACCTGTTTGACTTTGAGGGGAAGCTAAGCGAAGACACAACCTCAAGGAGACTAAGCTGAGGACGATATTGCCAGTGACGTGGGGGGCACTGAAACGGACTAGGATTTAGGGGGAAGTGAGGACGAGGTAAAGGGGTGACCCAGGCATCAATCGATGGGGAGAAGCACAGATAGAAGTGTGACATGGGAAATAAAAATAGACAGAGGGAGATGTAGGGGTGACAAAGACGAGACATCATGGCTGTCCAGAAATGCATCAGACAATGTGGACAACTGAACCCCATACGTGCAGAGGCCTAGAGACCTTCCCAGATGAAAGAAGGGAGAACCAGCAAGGGCATTTACAGACACTAAAGATGCAGAGAGATTGGATAGACAGATCAGGCGGACATGAGGAGCGGATGGGGAGATGGGGAGATCAGGTTTACATAGTTGCCCTTACTGGAAAAGGGATGAGGGCAACCTCAATACGTACCATGGAAGCACATAGATAAGGAAAACCTGAGGTGTAGGCTACCCTCGTTAACCATGGGTGCGGGGAAATGGATATATGAAATTGAAAGGATGACAGCAGGACAGAAATTAGCAGTGGGAGCCGTAAAGGGGCTATTGGTGACAATCCACAGAGAAGCTGTTGACATATGGAAAAGGGTGGGGTACCCAGGAGTAACCACTCAGGACACGGCGCACAATGGTGTGCCATTTGGTAACTGCCGAGCGGCCATATGACAAGCTGAGCTTAGGCCCCTTTAGGAACGTGTATGCAATGAATGGGTTCACACAGAATAATTTTGAGTCCAAATAAATGAACCAACTCAGGAAGATGGCACAGTACTGTTATCTAAAACAGAGAGTTACATCGAACGTCAACAGGCGTACACTTGATTTCTCTCACCTATCTTTTCACAAATCATACCTTTTATATTACAAAATACGTCAGAGGTGATGTCATATTACGTGGCAAATAATGAAAAACCTACTGGGTATTGGGATAGGCTTAAGGGAAACATCTAAGTAAACATTCTATAGGAACTAGGATTGCAATTGGCCGCCTACTGTCAGGTGGACTACATATGCCTACCTTTAAAACATGTCATCTTCAAAAACATTAGATAGACAGTTTTAAAACTATAAGGTCCCTCGTTATATGGACCTCTACAATCGGTTGGCACACTTGTGCCATGTCTGGAACATTTGGTTCACATAGCAGCACATAAGCCCAGACCCAGGTGCAAGGAGATGGGCCTGAGCCTACCTCCCCACCCAATTAGCACATCATCTCTCATCACCCATTCCTTCTACCATCGTGTTCTAGGACTCCAAGTTCAACTCGATTTTCATCCATGGCTCATGTGACAGGAGACCATGAATTGGTCAATTTTTCAGGTTTTAAATGTCTTAAATGAATTCAGCTTGGCACTCTTGGTGTTCCTTCTTTGCAACTTAACAAGAAATTATTCCTCCCTGCATGTTCACTCCTTTTTCAGAATAGATAACCAACCTTGGCTGCTTCAGTCTTGACTTGCAGCTGCACTATTCAACTTATTCTTGCTGTAACATCGTTTGTCTCTTCCCTCTTCATGGATCCTGGCTTACTAACATTTATGATACTGTTGTCCAGGTTCTATACAATGGCAGATTCACCAGCATTCTATTCTCTACATATAGCTAGCTTCTATGATGAATTAGTCTACTTGCATTTCAGCATCTGTACAATTATTGAACGGGTGATTCTCTGAAGCAGTTTGTGTACGTGTAATCTTCTTTTTCATATTTAAAAGTTCTCTTAATACTTTACTTCGTCATTAGTTTCTGTAGGATCCATAGATCCTCTTAAGCCAGTAACCTGAGACATCGTTCATGCTCTCTGATGTCATAGGCTTCTTTCTTTAATCTTTTTTATATTCATTCAGGGAGTTACTCCCTTAAATTGTCATCCCTCCGGGGATACATTTGATAGGGTTGTCTCAATGGGTATCTTCTTTCAAACATATGTTGCGGTATTGGCACAACGGCTGGTGTCAAACAGGGCACAATCTCAGGCTTCCAACATATGGGAGGTAGGGGAGCGCGGTTTCCTGCAAAGGCATATAGCTGCTCCTCTACAAAGCTCTATGTACACAGTACCCAGACACGTCAGACAGTGTGAGTATGGCACGCCAAATGGGGGAAGACAAAGACCCCTTACAATGTAATTTAACTATTTAAGAGCTCTGGCGTCTTGAAACACAAGAACCGTGGGATAAAACAGTGGCACTATTCTATCATATACTATGCCAGTGGCTGCCAGAACAGGTGCAAAGGCAACTGGAGAAGCTGGTAGGGATGGAAGCAAAGCCTTGGACAGAAATACAACTCACCATAGTGCATTACTGTAGGTTAATGCAAGAGAACAGGAGGAAAAAGCACGAGGAAAAAGCTGGAGGAGGCGAAGTTAGTACAAAAGAAGCTATCTAAATACACCATGAAAGGGGCAGTATTAACAAGCACCAGTGGACAAGGGGCACCACAGATGCAGTACATACCACCATCCATGGGAAGTGGGGGGATGCGCAACCTGGGTTCAGAGGAAGGGGGGGCAGGTACGGACATCAGATGCAACAGAACCAAGGGGGTTTTCTGGGGTGGTTTCGAGGATATGGGCAGCAAATGCAGCAGAGCCCAGAAGGATTTTATGGGGGTATTAGAGGCAAATGAAAGAACCACCCCAGTGCAGGGTGTGTGGGCAGATAGGGCATATCTCGAGGGTATGCAGAAGCAGAGAAGGGATGCAACAAAATTGGAAGATGCAATACCAGCCAGAATATCAAGGAGAACAGAATGAGTTGTATGCCCAGGACCAGACACAGCAAGGAAAAACACCAAACACATATCCCGCAGACACACTAGCCCATCACACAGGCGCCACAAATACAAGCCCCTATGCAACAGCATTTGAAGGCACCACAGATACCACAGATGCAAGGGTACATACAACACACATACACAGCACAGCAAATACTGCAGATGCAGAACAGCACACAACCAAACAATGGGACAGTGGCACGCCCATAAGGAAACTAGGGGGTTACTGTAGTGGGGGGCAACCCATTCTAACGGAATGTCATTATACCCTCAATAGGACAGCACACAGATAGACTTGATGTGTTCCATCCTATCAATTACACCCAACCCTGTGGAGGAATCATGCATAGGGGTGATGATAGATGACAAGACTTTCCTTTCTTGTAGACACAGGGGTGACAAAATCCTGCATCAGGGAAGGGAAATTTAGTATGTGAGGCAATGCCATGAATGCTCAAGGATTCTCTGGGGTGACGGAAGTGGTTCCTTTCAGAGAAGATATGGCACTTTCCAGAGGGGGATGACTTAGCTTTGCCCCTACTTTATTCTCGACAGACACCCGTAAACATACTGGGGAGAGCTATCATGAGCAGACTTAACAAGACCATTTCAATCACTGACAAGGGGCTGGTGTGTTCCACACCAGGGATACACCTTCTAAACGTCAGGGAGATCATTCAGACATATTGTCAAAGGAAGGTACAGAGGGGGGTGCCAGGAGACGAGGAACTGTTTTAGTATGGGTCTGAAATAATAGCATGGCTTCCAGGTATTCAGGGGAAAATGTGCCTCATTCCAAATGATCACTTAATCAGGACAGAAGTACTATTAGATGAGAAGTAAGGGACAATAATGCCATTAGAAGTAGAGGCAGTAATAGTTGGGGACGTGTGATACCAGTGCATGGGAGAGATGACACAGGGCAACCATGGTGAGCGGTGATTGCAGTGGCAGAAGGGTACAAGCTGATTACAGTTGCAGACAAATAACTATTCAAAGACAACAAATCAGACCAGGAGATGGTGTTCGAAATGGGTATCACAGAGAGGATACATTACATAGAGGTACCACAGAGAATGGTGATAGCACTCAACGTGCTGCTGACCTTTCACAAAGAGGATTTGACAAAGGTCCCCAGCATCTTATGGACCACAAGTCCCTATGATGTGGGGCTTCTGCAGGGGATGGGAGCAGTGAAGCTAAAGCTGAAGCCAGGAGCCATTTTACTATGAGTTAGGCAGTACCCACTTTCGAGAAAGGCATACAAAGGCATCTATGAGACCATTGCAGTGAACAGGAGGATCCTCCTTGAACTTTGACATCTGTGGACTCGGGCACTAGAGACAGGATAAGCAGCGAGACGGACGACTGGGCAGTTGCTTCAAAAGTCATCTTTAATGCATGTTCAGACAACACCAGAAACAACAGCACTGGCTCCCAAAATCATTGTGCTTTTATACACCATTGAGACTGATGCAACATTACATGTAAATGCACAATACAAATCTAAATGGTCCCTTCAACCATAGATACACCTACTTGTCTGTGATTGCTGGCTTAATTGTCACTCACCAAACCCACATGACTTCATGTTGGCAAGCATGGTTCGACTGACACATAATTCAGCCGGACCTCATTGTAAATCCTTTATCGCCTGCCAAAAGCAGCCCCATATCTGATCGCCAAGATCTGCCAACTTCACTTGGCAGGATATACTGTGGGAAACGTCATGAGTTCATCTTATTTGTTCCTAACTAAGCAGCTGCTTGCTCTAATTGGTAGCTTTCCCAGGCTTTTAGCTGGTCTACCGTCCATCACTGTTTTGTTTTTCTGCCAAAATTTCTAAATATACCCCGCCAGACATACTTGTCTACAATGAACTTCTGCCAAAGAATTACTCATTATTCTGCATGAATAAGGGTTTTCACACCATTTTGTTTTTGGCATCCATCTTAAAAAAAGATCTGAGCCAGTTCAGCCTAAATGTCCTGTTCAGCTACCAACAGTGATTTACTTGTATGCATAACTCCTTGTCTACCTAACTTCTGGACTACATTTTTAGATATTCATGATGTGGGTGTAAAACATGAGACACCCTCCACTGCTTGGGGCATTCTTACCCCAAGAAATGTATATGTCACCCTGCATGCACCCCTTGGCTTCAAAAAGCACTACAATTCTGGTTTTTACAATACTGGTACCATTGACCAGCCTGGCATGTTACCTGTATTCAGTTTGGGGGGTGGTGAGAGCGGGGGGGGGGTTAGGAACTGCTCTACACTACACCCTCTGGTCTGTATTTAGACACCTATTCAATACACCACCACTACACCCAATGTCTACTCCATTCCTTGAGGGAACCCACCAGCCCATTTTGTCCACATGGGACTTTTACTGCACACATTTTTCTTCCTCGTACCCCATGACACTTCCTTGTTTCCCTTTCTCTTCCCCATGTCCACTCTTAATGCTTGTCTTGTCTGTTTTAATTGTCCTTTTTGGGCTCCTTTGCAGCAATTGATTCTAAGGCCAGTCTGTTCAATGTGTATTGTTTATTTCATTATAGAGCACTCTGACTCTTAGTTTGTTTATTTGAATTCAGACAGTGAATGGGGGTGTATTCGATTGTTTCTGGGGAACACAAGGATGGGGAAGTTTTGTAGGAAAGCGTTTGAAAAGAAGTAACCGTAAATTGGGCATCTGGCTGGGTCCTCGATTTTTTCTCTCTGCACGCAGGATCTGTTTGCCGCCAATCTCCTGGTGTATAGGTTTATGCCGTCCATCCGTAATATAAAACTGAATAAATCTCTTTGGAAAAATAAGTATGTCTTTATCGACAGTACTGTCTCCTCAACCCATCCCTTAAAAGCTATGTGTTTGGGGGGCGTGGCCTGGAGCGTTGACGATGAGGCAGCTCCTTTAATGGCCTCCGCATGGGTCCGCGGTCACCATTGATTTTCCCCCGGTTCCTGCTCTGCCCGCCGTGCAATCTATCAGAATGCTGCAGGGGAGCATCCCCCGCACCGATGGCCGCAATCTGGGAGCCTAACGCCCCCGGGATCCCTACAAACGCAGCAGAAGATCTTTTCCCCGGCGGCCGGCGCCACGACCAAAATGGCGGCTGCTTCCTTTTCACCTGTGCACTCGGGAGGTGCAGTGACGGCGCATGCCTTCGCTCGCTAGCCTCACCCCACCCCACATGGATCGCCTGTGCTGCTGGCTCGCCCCACTCCCCCTGAGCCCCGGAGGCACGAACTGAGTCTCCCGCCAACCGCCTTCCACCACTTGGAGACTCCCCCGCTCCATGCCCGTAGTCTGCGGGTTCCTGGCCTGCAACCCTGTTGGGCCTGCCTGCACCCGGGCCCCCGTGCCCATCCTGCGGGGATCCTCAACTACTGTCCCCCCCTGGAGGAGAGGGGCCCCCACGCCACTTGCCTGTGCCTCGGCCCCCAGCTTTCCAAAAGAATCCTTCCGCCATTCGGGCGAGCCCGGCGGCTCCCCAACACCAGGTCCTCGGCTGCGCCTCGGCCCCTGAGAGGAGGCCCCCAGCACCAGACCCACAACTGCTGGCCCCTCTGAGAGGGGGGCCCCACGCTGCTCACCTACGTCTCGGCTCCTGAGGGGGCCCCTTCCATCATCTGGATGGGCTTGGCGGCCCTCAGCGCTGGTGGCGATCCTGCTCTCTCCTGCCTGGAGCGCTTTGGGGATTTTCCTCTTCTGTCCCCCGTTGGCACCGGGACCTTCTGAGGCTCACAGCATTCCTACAGCCCGCCGGCCTCTGACTCTCCTACGGGCTGCCCCTGGTCCGTCGTGACACCCTCCTTGGCCTCCTGGGGCACCCCTGCCCACCCCTCCTCACCACCTACTGCCTGCACCCTGAGCCCCTGCAGCGGAGGGTGTATCGGAGACCCATAGCCATCCTGCACAGCGGAGCCCCAGCCTGAGCGACGCCGCTGACTTTCCTGGGGCGCCTCTGCCCACCCCCATTTTACAGCTGAGGGGAACAGACCTACGGCCCTGCCTGTCTGACCTGCTCTACGGAGGGTGACCTGTGGACCTGCTACCTCCTGGCCTCTTTAAGCGAGGCCATCAAGGTATTTGGTCACTCTTGGGGGGGACTTGACCATTGACTGTTTGCACTGCCTCCTGGGGCGCCCTGGCCTCTCCACTACCCTAGCCTTGCAGTCCCCAGAATCTGCGGCCGGTGCCCTGAGTCTCGGTGCGTGGTTGCCGGGCAGAGCCACCTGAACCGGTCCTTCACCTTGAAACCATGTCTAAAGCCCCAAAAACCACTAAATCGGGTGACATTTCCACCATGCTGCTGGCCCCGGAGAAAGGGAAGAAGTCCGACGCCCCCCCCCAAACTCACTCCCCAGAAATCCACTGATAAGGGGTCGCTTGCAACCAACGAGGACCTCCAGGCCTTTATGACCGACATCAAGTCAGAATTCAGGTCCTGCATGACCGAACTAACGTCCAGGGTGGAGCAAACGGAACAACGACTCAACACCATCGAAAGTAGGTTGGGGGAGTCGGAGGAGCTGGCTACGGATCACACTAATGCACTAACGAAGGTCCAGCGGTCTATCCGGATGCTAAAGGACAGAACCGAAATCCTCGAGTTTAAGCAGGAGGATTTGGAGAATCGCTCCCAGCGCAACAACCTCCGTATTCGGGGGGTCCCTTCCACGATCTCCGATAAGGAGCTTCCCGGATACGTAAGCCTCTTTTTTCAATCCCTGCTGCCAGACATGGATGAGACACAGCTCCTGCTTGACCGCACTCACCGACTGCGGCCCTGCCGGGGAGTGGACACAAAAACTCCTCTGGACGTCATTACAAGAGTGCACTTCTACACCACTAAGGAAGCTATCTCGGTGATAGGCCGCTCCAAAGATGAACTCTCTTTCCAAGGCTCCCCATTGCAGATTTTTCAGGATCTCTCCCCCTTGACCCTCCAAAAGCACAGTTTGCTGCGCCCTCTCTCGCTCTTCTTGCGAGACCAACATGTTCGCTACCGCTGGCTGTTCCCCACAGCGCTACAGTTTTCATATAAGGGCACTTCTCGCACCATTAGCCATCTGGACGACGCAGCAGCCATCCTCCGTCCGGACTCCCCTGGGTCTACAGAACCACACTCCTCAAGCCAGACAAGCGTTGGTCAAGACGCTGCCTCACCCAAGCCAAAGCGGACCCCGTGGTCGAAAGTGCAGCGGAACCACAGACCCAAATAGCGGGGGCTGGTAGCTCCGAAACACATATAACGCAGGAACCACTGAAATACCCACAAGCTTACCGCGGACCCAATGCGGCCCATACCCTCCTGCAGGGTGGATGTCATCTATTTTACCCCTGGAGAGACTCTCAATTACATTGGAGTTGTTGCCCTGCGACGTCCAGGGTGGCCGGGGGAGCCACCGACTAATCAAATTCGCCCCCCCCGGTCACAGTTTGGCCCTCTCGTTAGAGGCCACGGTTGAAAGTTTTTGTCTCCCGTTGGAGACTTCCTTTAAAAACGTTCAGCCATTGGAAACCTTAATCCTGCATATCCCTCACGGCTATGGCTGACTCGGCTCACACCACTTCCGCCCCCCCGCAACAAGCAGACTCGGGGCTTCACCCCCCGCACCTAACTTTGAAGCTCACCACTCTAAACGTCAGAGGCTTGAACTCTCCCCCGAAGCGGAAATCCATCCTACACATGCTGCATAATGAGGGAACCTCTATCGCATTCCTGCAAGAAACGCATCTGCCCCCGACGGACTTCTCTCGCTTACGAAGCAAGCTCTACCCCCTGCAATTCCTGGCCTCCGGAGGTACCAAGAAAGGAGGCACTGCGATTCTATTTGCAAGGACCCTGAAACCGCAGATCCTAGACTCGTTGAGTTGCCCCGAGGGCCGCTTCATAGCGGTCAAATGCTCAGTACTTGGTCAACTCTACACCCTGGTCTCAGCTTACGCCCCGACTGAGCACCAGGAAGGCTTCCACCAGGACCTGGAGGACTCCCTCCTTCCATTCGTTGAGGGACAGGTGATCATTGGAGGTGACTTCAACGGGGTCCCGGTCCCACTCAGGGATAGGTCTCACCCCTCGCCAGCTAGAGACCTGAAGCTGGCCACGGCCCTACTCCACTTATTCCCTGTGCTGAACGTTGTTGACTCCTGGAGAGTGCTATCTCCTGAAGAGAGAGACTTCACCTTCTATTCATACGTTCATCGTACCTTCTCCAGGATCGACTTGATGCTGGTTCCCCCCAGATTCTGTCCTTCACAAATAATGTTAAGATTGGCTCCCGGATCCTCTCAGACCATGCCCCGGTTTCGCTCGCCTTGCGGGCTCACGACCCGGATCCACCTCCCCGCCGCCAGTGGAGCCTGTACGACCCCATCCTGGGAGACATGGCTATAAGAGATACGATTGCCACAACGATTAAAAACTTTTTCGCTGAAAACCCCGATGAAGACACCTCCCCGGCCAATACCTGGGATGCTATGAAGGCAGTACTTAGAGGGGAGTTGATTGTGGTAAGCGGCACCTTGGGCAAACAAAAGCAGGCAGCACGGACTATCCTAGAAGCGGAGGTTCGCGAGGCAGAGGCCGTTCACAAACGCAAAGGCTGGTCCCCGAAATCCTACAGGGCCGTATGGATGGCGCGGCAGAAACTCGAAGCGCATTACGCTGACGCTACAGTGAATCTGTTCACCAGAACCAAGCAATGGTACTACGTCCACAGCAACAAAGCCAACAAATTACTGGTCAGTAAACTGGCCAAGGAGAAGAGCAGGAATTTCATCCCAGGCCTGCGTGATGCGCAAGGAAGGACCCACCACTCGGAAGACGAGAAATTACGGTTGGCGACAGCCCACCAGTTGGAGATAATGACCGCGACACCGCGAGACCCAGATCTTCAGCGTGTCTACATCCAGGAAGCCTCGCTTCCGCCCCTCAATCCGGAGGCGAGAGTGGAATTGGAGTCCATGATTACTATTGAGGAAGTGGAGGAAGCTATCAAAGGCCTAAAGCCGAGGGCTCCAGGCCCCGACGGGTTCTCCACACGCTTCTATAAGCTCTTCCGCCCTCAACTGGTGGCCCCCATGACCCGCCTCTTCAACTCGTTCACGGTCCCAGGCACCGTCACCCCATCGATGCAGGAATCTATCATCGTTTTAATTCTTAAACCTGGAAAGGACCCCCTTGAAAATAGCTCTTATAGACCAATCTCCTTGTTGAACTTGGATGCTAACATCTACTCCAAAGTCCTGGCCAATCGCCTTGCCCCAATCCTCCCGAGCATTATAGATCCGGACCAGACGGGGTTCATCCTCCACAGATCTACGAAGGACAACATCCGCAGGGCCCTAGATCTAACAGAAGTCACTGCTCAGGGTTCCCAGCAATTGGCCCTGATCGCCCTGGATGCAACTAAAGCCTTCGATAAAATAGACTGGCCTTACCTCTGTTTCACCTTAATGGCCTTTGGCTTTGGACCAACGTTCATGCGGATGGCCCTGGCGAACTACCAGACCCCGAGCACCCAGCTGAGAGTCAACGGCCGCATGTCGGATCCGTTCTCCCCCACATGCGGCAGGCGACAGGGATGTCCGCTATCTCCCCTGCTCTTCGCGTTGGCCATGGAGCTGTGGCCCAGCGAGTTCGCCAGAACCCCCTCATCTCTGGCCCGAAGATCAGCGCTACCCAACACAAGATCGCCCTCTATGCGGACGATGTGCTGCTGACCGTCACAAACATCAAATATTCTATGACGGCGGCCCTAGCAGAGATCCAGACTTTTGGGGACGTTTCGGGTTTCGCTATCAAAGTCAGTAGCCCTCGGCGTGGGACTGTCCCCAGGCGAGATAAAAGCCTTGCAGAATCTTAGCCCGCTCCAATGGAATACTCAGGCGATCCCTTATCTGGGTGTCCAGATCCCCACTGACCCTGCAAAGATCTACCAGGCCAACTTTCCCCCACTCTTTGTGGAACTAGAGAAGGACCTAGCCCGTTCGCAGACAGAGGAAATCTCGCTTCCGGGGCGCATTACGGCAAGCAAAATGAACCTTCTCCCCCGATTTCTCTACTTATGCGCTGCCCTTCCAACCACAAGCCACCTTCCCCCTCTTCAGCGGCTCCAGAGGAAAGCCCAGAATCCCCGGAGAACAATGATGTCCAGTACAAAACTGGGAGGGCTGGGAGTCCCGGACCTCCGGAAATATCACATTGCAGCACAATTGGCCCAATTTCAAGCTTGGGACCTGGCCTCCAATCGCCCGAAATGGGTGGAAATTGAACAATCTCGCCTTCTTCTTCCCCTCCGCTTCCTCCCGTTCATTCCCACTATTCTTAGACGCAACTGGCCAGGGATACTGACTGCCAATAAGCAGACCTTGAAAGCATGGGAATGGGCCCGCAGGCGTGGAGGCATCCCTGGATCCCTTAGCGCAGCCTCCCCGATTTTTCTTAACCCGGCCTTCACCCCGGGAGCTTGCCCGCAAAACTTCAGGAACTGGGTGGCGGGACGCCTCGAAACTCTGGGACAGCTCTTTGAGAACGACGCTCCTCTCACCTTTGAACGATGCAAATCGATTTTCCAGCTTGCAGAGACGGACAGATTCTCTTATGCCCAACTAAGGCATTGGCGTACTAACCCCCAGACTCGAGCCGCTGCAATTAGACCCCTGGCCCCCCTAGAAATTATGATTAAGGACCTGCCTGCCCGGGGTAAAATCTCGGCCCTATACAAACTCTTTCAAGATGACCCCCTACTCTTCAGGCCCTCCTATATGACCCAATGGGAATCGGACCTGGTTCGAGCGATCGAAGACCACACATGGATAGACGTTTGGACGAGAACACGTACGACATCCCGACGCATTACCAATCGGGAACGCGCTCATAAACTCTTGTTGCGCTGGTATTACCCCCCCTTACGCCTCCATCATTTCCAGCGAACCCTGGACCCCCAATGCTGGCACCAGTGTGGCTCTATAGGTTTATACTTCCACATGTGGTGGACTTGCCCCAGAGTGAAAGAATTCTGGCCTCAATGCCTGGCCATTATCCGAGAGATGACCCAGATGGAGATCCCCCTGGCGCCTGACCAGGTGCTCTTGGGAATTCCACTTCCGGACTCGTATCCGAGAACAGGGAGAAGAGCGGCACTGGTCTCCCAGCTGTTACTGGCTGCCAAAATCACAGTGGCTCGCACTTGGAAGTCTGCAGAAGGCCCCCTGATAAGTCTCTGGTGGCTTAAACTATGGGATATCTTAATAGCCGAAAAAGTCATGGCAGCCAAAGCGGGTCTGCTTCACCGATTCGCTGACATGTGGGCCCCAGTTTTGGACTATGACCGGAATTACCCGGCCTTGACTTTTAAACCCCGCCTGATCGCCCGGGCCCTCTCCCCGTCGGAGGGGGGCTCCCAACTCGCTCAGGCGGAATGAGACTTCCTCTGCTGCTGATGCGGGATCCTGTGGGGGAGGAGAGGGAAGGGGATTTGAATCTATTTTGTTTGATTTGCCTGTGGGTCTTACGTGCCATTATTGTCTTGTTTCCTCTGTGCTGTGTTATAAATAAACAAATTTAAAAAAAAAGCTATGTGTTTCTTTTAAACACTCCTGCCTCCTAAAATAATCTACTAAATGTTTTCTTCTTCTAATATAACAGAATGGCTGCTTCTTTTTCTCTTTTCACACATCTTAGTGTTACTTTATACTAAATATATATACTAGCTGACATCGGTACTTGGCTATGATCTGAGGTTATACAATATATACATCTGCCTGTGTTTGGCATTGCCCTACTTCCTCATGGGCTTTCTGTTATTCAAAAACTGCATAATATTAAAGGAAATGTTTTCCTCTATGGTCAACATTCTCCGAACAACGAGTCATTTGGTCTCTCTCTTTATAGTAAAAATTCTAAACGACAAACAAACAACATAACAAATTCAAACACATTTATTTTCTAGAAAAAAGGATGTCTTCTTTAATTACTCCTCTCCTGTCTTCTATGTGCATACATAGCTGTAAAGACGATGCTGGCATGGGTTCTTGCTCTCTGTTGAAAACTATAATAGAAGCAAAGTCATATTGGGACTGGCAGAGTGGTCAGGTTTTTTTTCCCTAGCATATACACTTGCTCCCTTTTGCCAATCAAAAAGGTTTGCTATGGTCATTTCTTGACCCTTTCAGCTGACTTAAATATAGGCTCACTTTCCTGTCACCAAAGACACCTTGGTGCACATAAAAATGATTTATCTTTATCAGGCCTATCTTTCTTTTTAGTTTTTTTCTACGTTGCTGAAAATGTTCTGTGTACTTTTGAAGTCCTCCTTCTGCTAGCAAGGGACCGCAGTCGTCTTCTATCTTTGCTGTGCCTTTATTCTATTGAGACATAATTGACATATTTTGCTGCTTGCCCTACACTTATCTTGTCTACCCCTGTTATTTGGACCCCAGCACTGGTTTTAAGTGCTTGCATGTATATCATACAAGAAATACATTGTTTTGCCTATCCTAAATGTTCCAGGTATTTTGCCAACTATACCCATTCGGCATCTTGCCATTTCACAGAATTTCAAAAAGGTTACTCCACCTTTTATCCAAAGTCTTCTGTGTCCTTGTCGTTAGATATGACCATACTTGCATATACATGCTAGTCTGTGCTCACACCTGTTTTCACCTATGTTGGAAAAATGCTATTTTATTTCAACGGCTGTATCCTTTACTGCCTTTCTTCTGTACTTACCTGGGTCCTCTTACTCCTAATAATGATCAATAGTGTGTTCACACTCTTGTGGTGTGAACTGATACCTCTTTCTTCTCTACTGGTTCACTAAATACTTACATTTGTCATAATATAATGTTTCTTCCCATTATATTTGCTATTCCCTGCTAAGGCCATGTAAATATTATTCTCATTCTCCAAAGATGATGATAATTTTCATCTGTAAAACATAAATCGCCCTCATCAGATACATTTAAACAACATTTTGTTACTTTCTCTCATATGTTCTTTAGTCTAGTTCTATAAAACATTCTCTCATATTATCTAATCAATCTTCGCCATAATCCTCTGGCCCTTCATTAATCACATTGTCTCCTTTATTAAAATCCACTACACTATTCAGTTATAGCCAGCACCATCCATTGTGCTTTGTTGTTCTCAAATCTGGATATCTTATCCACTTGTGTTTTTTCACTGTTTTGAATATGCATTCATTCATTCATTTTTTATTTATTCAGTTATTTCATCCCCTGAATAATTGTCCATCTTTTTAGTCTTAAGCTTCTTACTCCTGTGCTTTTATCCCCATCTATTTATGATCCGCCTGCATTAATTAGTCTAATTATACCACAAACCCTCATGTGTTTCATATTATTTTGTTTGTCTATTCATTTTAATAGACCCATGTCATAAGGGCCTGTGGTCCACAGGACACTTGGCACTTTCTCCAAGCTTTCCTGAAATTTTGTTGAGCGCTGCTACATCATCGCCACATGCTATAAAATGTTCCCTTTCCTCTTTCAGTGTGTGATGCTCCTAAAGAAACACCACTTCATCATTTGTTGAGACCTAGCTAAATATGTCATCAGTGACGTCAATCTACCTAAACCCTTCTTTGAGGACTATCACTGTCCTCCATGGTCCACTCTCATTTTCCATTCCTTTGAGCATTGCTATTTTCTTTTGCACTATGGCTGTTTCTATTTCTAGAAGGATTATCTGTCCGCCCCTCTTTGTCCATAGGTATCTATGGTCTGAGCAAAAACTCAAATTATCCTCCTAGTCCTCCCCGCTAAGCTAGGTAACCATGTTTACAAAATGCTCACCTAATGATAAAAAGACTGCTGCTCTACTGAAACACCTCGCAGAGCAACTTGCCCTGTGCATGCCAATATAAATTCATCCATGTTCTAATGGTGTATCCTAAGAGTGCAACACACCATCCCTTGATCAAAATAAAATCATCATGTTACATTTTGTCATTCAATCCCTTCCCAAAATATTAACTGGTGTCTGTCAAATAGAACAAAGGTTCAGTCATGTCACACTCTCCCATACAAACTGGTAATTCATCAATAACAAATAAACTCAACCCATACTTCCAAAAAAGCCTGATCACTCATGGCAATTCCCACCATTAAAAACCTCTCCTCCTTCATTCATGGACGTGCAGTCCCAGTGTCTACCAATAGAGCAAAGATTTCACCTCCTACCACCACATTAACTCTTGGCTCCACTTGGGGTCTAGTGTCACTAATAATTCTGAGCACATCAAGTCGCCCTGTGAGCTGCCCTATTGTGGGTGCATGCATATCCCTGTTCCTGTGAAAGGATTTCCTCTAACCACAGTGGCATATCCTATCCTGACTGTCAATACCTGTCCTATGTTTACATTTTGCTGAATCTGCATGGGGTCTTGCTGCAATTGCCCCTGTAGTGAATTCATTTTACACTTGCTCTAGCTGCTGTACCTGTTGCACTCTCAGCATGCATAACTGATACAATGTCTAATCCTCAGCAAACCCTTCCCTAGTTTGTGAGATATATACTGGAGGATAGACTGTCCCCCTCTTAGGAATTTTCCATCTTGTGCATATCTTTGGCTCCTACATGTGCGCACAATGTGCTCGGTTATCCCCTACATTTAATATACAGGAAGAGTCCTTCTAACTAGTCGCCCTTGGTTAAGTGGTCATTGCACATTCTGATTACCATTCTTCATATTCTGAAGACTGCCTTGGTTATTCTATAAACTACCTCTTTCTCTATTTCCATTCCTTTGCCTTGTGGCACAAACCCATTCCCTCCTTGGTCCATTTGGTGCCGATTATCCCCCAGTGATGCACCTGCTGCTTACCGAATTCCCAATCCTTCTCTGCTCATCAGTCCCGCCCCTTTCATGGTGTGCTTCGACATTTTTATTGAACTAACTTGGCTTCCTCCATTTTTTCCTAGCATCACCTTCCTTTTTATTGCACTATAGTCACTGTATCTCGGGTCACAGTTTCACTTTCCATTCCCACTTCTTTCCCCAGTGCCTCTCTACCTGCCCAAGCAATCCTGGACATAACATGTGGTAAAATACTGCCACTGTTTTCACCCCCGCTTACGTGCTACAAGAATTCAGTGTTCCTGAACATAAGCAATCAGATCTTCATCCTCTTTTATTCATTTCCTTCAAAAGACCAGCTACTTTTATACTCCGCTTCAAATAAAACAATGTTCCCATCTAGTACTCTAAATGTAAAACAAATCATTGTATGTGCGTGTGTTCTCATTGCAATATTGAAGTCCTTCTTCTGACTGCCTATGTTGTTTTTAAATGCATTTTCTATAGTTCGTTGATCACCTATACTTCCATAAATTCATGCGTGCATGTGCATGTCACTCCCCCTCTTCTTGCAAGCATAACAGAGATTCTATCCTTGATCATCTTTATTTTTTCCCCAATAAATCACTTAGTCACGTGTAATAATTCTCCATGCTGTGCTCAATAACTGTGCCAAACCTGCCTCAATTTTCTTTATCAATGCCCAGCCTGGTTATACCTTATTTATAAATACATTTTCAATTAAACAACCCCCATAAAACCTCTAAATAATGCCCTCCTTATTCTTTGAAGCCAAACTATAAGGGTGTGTGCTTTTACAAAAAATACTTTTTTAGCCTAATGTTTTTCTCTATATAACTGTTTCAAATACATAATGCCCCTTTGTCTATATTGTGTGTGCCTTCGCGAGCACTTCCCCCTTTTACCCACTGATTCCTCATACTAAATACACATTTTAGCATTTTTACATGTCTTTCCAATGTTCTCACCAAATAAAGGTGCTTTTATCTTATTTATTCTTGCTATTCCCTATAAATATTCACTGTACTTAGTTCAATGTCATCCACTAATACATTAAAATACTTTTTACTGTAAATTTGCACTCAATTACATTTTTACTCTCTGCAACACTTTTCCTGGGCACATTTATTTTCTTCTCCAAATGCCCCCATGTTGCATAGATATAATTTATGGTGAGGGAAACTTTGTTCCCCATCTTGGCACCTCTCCAATGTGCCCTAACCTTGGTACATATGCCTGAACCTGCATGCATAACACCCCATAACTCTACATTGTATCACAATACATATCCCATGCCTTTTCTCTATTCCTAATTACCAAAATTCTCACCATTCTAATTACCTACAACACCCTTTTGTGCTTCCTTTTGGCATTCTGTCTTTTTCCCTCATAGCACAGTAAAAATCCGTTCAATGAAGCATGTTTCCTCTTTCCCTCTCAGGTACACAATTGGCCCATGCATGCCCAAGGACCCATGCTTTTTCTAAACCCTGTCCATCATCAACAAGGGATGGCTATTTTCCCAACATAAAATCAACAACTCTGGGGCGCTCTTAGTGTGTGCTCAACAGTAAAGCATCCCTCACCACCCCATTAAATGACCAGACAACCCCCTAAAAATGGGAATTGCCTTATGCAACCCTAAACGTCTCAATGGGGCCCCCGAGCTCTCACATATACAATAACTGGGGGTAGCCTCTAATACAAAGGCAATATAATCAAAACAAGGTTCAACCATACATAAAACAATTGGGCACTTAATGCCATACAAAATGTTATTTTCCAAAATGTATTAATTTGTTAATTACTCAGTGGGCCTCAACCAAATTAACCATAATCAAGCAGTCCTACTTCAAAACATATATACAAATGGTTTCCGGCTTCACTGTCATGCCTACGAGAACTCCATGTTTCTCTCACGTCTATGGGAGAAGGACGTGGCATCTGCCCTGGTGCCTACAGCAACGTTCCCAGCAACTTCCTTAGGGCACTACGGTTTCCAAAGGAAACCTGCACTAGATGCGTCCATGGAACGCTGGCTTTCCTGTGTTTCATGCCTCACTTTGGTTTATGCTTCCTACTTAGGCCACACACGCGCAAACGCGGTTGCTCCTAAACCATTGTTACGGCAAGCAGCATTTTTTTTCTGTGAATCTTCCTCGTCTCTTGCTTACCTGGTATTTGGACCTGGCTTGCCTCCTGACTCCCGCCCTGGATTTTGTTCTGCCTTGATGCCTCAGTGAATTAGCCTGTTACATGGCTGCGACTTCAGATTGCTATCAAGGACTGCCTTTTGCACGCCAACTGTGTTCTGGTTACTGGCCCCTTTTCTGACTCCCAGACCCTTCCTGTGTTTACTCTGGCTCTTCCACCCTCGAGAGTGTGAGCGCTTCAGCATCCCCGGCTTTCAGCTACTTGTGCTTTCGCGGAGGACGCTTTATTGGTAACATTCTGACTATATTTTTCCTTTGCACCCCTCTGGTTACAGCCACTGCCCTTAACTCACTGGACGCTCTGCTGCTTAGGAAGGGTGATGCTCTGTACTTTTTGTGCTCTTGGATTCCACTGCCCTTACCTCCTTGGATGCTCTGCTGCTTAGGAAGGGTGATACTCTGTACTTTTTGTGCTCTTGGATTCTACTGCCCTTACCTCCTTGGACGCTCTGCTGCAAAGGAAGGGTGGTGCTTTGTTCTGTTGGAACTCAAACTCGTAAAAATAGACTCTCTGCATGGATTTTTGTGAATTACTTCCCGTTACCCCATAGTTGCGCCCTCATTCCGCCCGGGTTAGGGATACTCCAGTCCTGCATCAGGAACAACAGTGGTGCCTTTTTTCTTCCAGATTCCTCCCAGCCTGGGTTGAAACATTGACCCGTTCTACATCTTGTGTTCATCACAAGTAGGTGCATTGCTGATCAAGGGATTATCACAGGTAAGCTTGTGGGTATTAGGGGAAGAGGGTGAATGACGTGTTTAGCCATCACGGAACATATGTAATGATTGCCTTGTTTTCCTCTCTGCTGTGCATCCTGCCTTTTTGCCTGAGTCCTTGGCCTGACAGGTTTTACAATTCTGCAAGCTGTGCTCTCAGGAAGAAAGTCTATTTTCTTCAGTGGAGAAGGGTCTGTCTGGTTTTCCAAACCATCAATAGACCCGATGGAGTACGACATTCACCCACAGCCTCAGTGAAAATATTTGTCAACAGTATATTGCTGCTTCTTCTGCCCAAGCTGTCTCTGCTACATTAACTCAGAGAACTATCCCTGCAACTGTGAATCAGCCAGTCAACTGTTCTATCCTTAACCTTAAACAGGCACCCTGGCCGCTTCCAACAGTGCAGATTTGAACATGATTTACTGCGTGTGTCAGCGCTGGCTTTCCGCCAAGCTACGCACATTACAGAAAAACAAATGGTCCTATTCCTGTGAAATTTCACTTCCAAAATACAAAATATATCTTATTCTCTATGCTTTATGCCGGGAAGAAAGACTTTTTGGATTCCTAAAGATGTCAAGTATGTAGGTATATAAAAACTAACCCTTTATCTACCGTCACTCGCCTGCTTCAAGGGTGCAAACAAGCCACACATTTTTGGCTGCAATTCATATTTTGCCTGGTTCTTTCTCCATAACATTTCAAAATAACAAATATGAGTGCACTCATCAAATGGTTTTCTCAACCCTCTATCTTTTTCACTGATCCCTGCCTATCTCTAGGGTGATATGCACCATCTACATTAAATAAATAATATAATGTCTTGACCTGTCTCCATTTTTTACAATTTATTTGTCGCTTTTCGACAAATTGTATTCCATGACAAACACATAAAAGACAGACTAGTCTACTTCCACATTAATTATCATCAGCACTCTTTGCTTCGATCTTTTCATCATTCCCTCGCACAGACCTGTCTTTCTGCAGCCTAGTTTACCAACTTGGGATTTGAAATGACTCCTTCTAGATGCTCCTTGAGCATGGGACTCTGGGCTAACAGACGTTCCTCGTCATACATCTTTAAAAAAACACTTCTCATCATATATTATACAATCCCCACGTTACTTCTTACTATTACTATATTGCTTATCTTAAACTACCACATTACTTTTTAAACCACTGATTACTTTTAATTTACTTTTGGCTTACTTTTAGATTATTTCTAGATTACTTCTAAATTACTCCTAGATTAGTTCTAAATTACTTCTAGATTACTTTTTTAAAGACCATTGATTACTTTTCTACATTACTACAAACCCCTTAATTATATACATAATACCATGTTATTTTCTCCCTCTTTACCTCAGTCCCCCATAATACACACCAACATCCACAAATGTCAAAGTGTGCCATCCATCATTCAAGCTGACAGTCATGGGGAGACCTCTTCTGGTAAAATGGGGGAACACTGCAGATTCATTTACTTACGCTGTCACTCTTCCCCAGGCATCTTCCCATCTCTGCCAGCATAGATATGGGTTCTCTCATCCCTGGAAGAAAGATCTTCAGGGTCGCTTCGTACGGTCGCCAAGTGACCAGGAGGTCCCTCCTTGAACTTTGACATCTGTGAGCTCAGGCACTGGAGACAGGATAAGCAGCGAGACGGACACCTGGGCAGTTGCTTCAAAAGTCATCTTTAATGCAGGTTCACACAACACCAGAAACACTGGGCTCCCAAAATCATCACGCTTTTATACACCTTTGATACTGATGCAACATTACATATAATTGCACAACACAAATCTTATTGGTCCCTTGAACCAGAAATAAACCTCTACTTGTCTGTGGCTGGCTTAACTGTCACTCACCAAGCCCACATGACTTCATTTTGGCAAGCATGGTTCGACTGACACATAATTCAGCCGGACCTCATTATAAATACTTTATGGCTGCCGAAAGCAGTTGCATATCTGATCTCCAAGACCTGCCACCTTCACTTGGCAGGCAATACTGTGGGATACGTCATGAGTTCATCTTATTTGTTGCTAACTAAGCAGCTGCTTGCTCTAATTGGTAGCTTTCCTAGGCTTTTAGCTGGTCTCCCATCCATCACTGTCTCGTTTCTATGCCAAATTTCTAAATATACCCAACCAGACATACTTGTCTACAGTGAACTGACAATGAACTGCTGCCAAAGAATTCTAATTCTGATGAATAAGGGTTTCGACACCATTTTGTTTTTGGCATCCATCTTAAAAAATATCTGAGCCCGTTTAGCCTGAATGTTCTGTTCAGCTACCAACCGTGATTTACTTTTATGCATAAAGCACCTGGGGACCAACTACGTTGGTGACAGTGTGTGGTACAAATACCTTTAACATTTAACATAACTCATTTTCTACCTAACTTCAGGACTACATTTTTAGATATTTATGATGTGGGTGTAATACCCGAGACGCCCTCCACTACTTGGGGAATTCTGACCCCAAAAAATGTATGTCACCCTGCATGTACGCCTGGTCTTCAAAAAGCACTATAATACTGAATTTTACAATATTGGAACCATTGATCAGCCTGGCATGTTACCTGTATTCAGTTTGAGGGGAGGGGCTCTAGGACCTGCTCTACAGCAGCACCAATGAAGCAGGGCATCCTTGTGCCATCAGAACCACCATACAACATGGCTGTGTACTCTGTCAAAAGGGCAACAGGGGTTTCATGTCATTTTAAACAGGACTTGTGCCCTCTTAACCACATTGTAGCAGCAGAATTTCCTTTAGTTCCAAATCCAGTGACAATTTTATGTAGCATCCCCACAGAAGCCGCCTACTTCACAGTCATAGATTTGAAGAATGCATTCTTCTCTATACCACTACACCCAGACTCACAGGACTTGACTTCATTTCTATGTAGATATAAGAATTGGAAACATACAAGACTTCCTCAAGGGTACTGTGAATCACCTTCCATATTCAACAGGGTACTTCAAATGGACCTAGGCAATGTACAGATGGAGAGCACGGTTATACGTTATAAAGATGACATTCATTTGTAGCAATAGAGAGGAACAGTGTAGAAATGACTCAGTATACATGTTGACAGTACTAGCAGAAAAAGGGTACAAGGTAGACAAGGCCAAGCTATAATATTGCAAGACAGAGGTGTTGTACATTGGACAGATGATATCCCAAAATGGTAGAAGAGTAACACCAGAAAGGGCAGAAGCAATACTCAGACAGCAAAACCCACAACTGTAAGACAAATGCAGCAGTTCCTAGGACTCTGTAAATACTACAGGGCATGAGCTTTCGACTACAGCATTTACACTAGTACCTTATTAAGCACACTGAAAGAAGCATAAAAAGGAGAAAACATTACAATGGACAACAGCAATGACTGAGGCATTGGACGAGCTGAAGGAAGCAATATGTACAGCTCCAGTGTTAGGGATCCCAGATTATCAATAGGAATTTTTCCTATTCTGGTCTCACACTCCGATGCAGTGGTTATGACTGCAGTTCTGATGCAGAAGATGAGCATGCAACACAAGACCCTAGCGTACTACAGTGGGAAATTAGACCCACTGAAGAGAGGACACTATCCATGTGAACAGGGATTGACTGCAGCTGCATTCGCATTGGACAAGTCAGCGCGTATTACCATGGGATGCAGCACCACCTATTTGGAGCATTCTCTCTTTGCAATACTGGGAAGACCGAAAAGCACATTGACAACACAGAGAGCTTCGGGGTACGAGGTGTTACTATCAAACCCAGCTCTCAAAATAGTGAGATGCAGACTTGTCAACCTAGCGACCTTTATCACTGACGTTCTACAGAAGGGGGACTATGCACACAACTGCACAGCAAACATAGAAGTATTCAGTGACACTGACAAGGTACAGGAAGACACAGTTGAGGGGGAGACATACTTTACATTGACAGATCATCAGCCATTGACTAAATGACTGAGGAAAGGCATACTGGGACAGCAGTTGTGAGGTTGAGAAAGGACGGTACAAGCGAGGTAGTGACACGTGCATGCTTACTGTCACATTATTCAGCACAAGCAGCAGAATTAGTGGCCTTAATATTGGCATCGGAGCACAGCAGTGAGAAGGAAGCGACGATTTATTTGGATTCAGCCTACGTGACATCCACAGTGCATTCTGGGCTGGCACATTGCATGAGGAGGGGCTTCAGGCATGCTGATGGGACACTGATTCAGCACGCACTCATATTGGGCAGATTGATAGAGGGCATAGGCCTCCCAGAGTGAGTAGAAATAACCAAGTGCCAACCACACACAAGGGGGGAGGACCCCATCTCCAGGGGCAACAAAGTATCAGATGCAGAAGCAAAACCCACCACCTATTTTGGGGACATTTTAGAAACTGAGGCATCATCCCACGCATGAGATTATGCAAGAACTAGGATACTAAAGGAAGGGTACAACACATTACAAGTGATGCAGATTATAGATATACAAAGAGCTGCACCCACAGAAGAAAAAGAGCTGTGGATAAGGAGGGGATGTACAGCGTCTCCGACAGACGCCCTATGGTGGCAAAACAATACAGGGAAGGTGGTAATGCTATTCTCATTATTACACAATTACAGTATTCGACCCATAAAGGGAAGGAGGTGTTTACAGCTCATATTGGAGAAGCATGGTTCTGTCCTAACTTAGCGGAACACGTGGCTGAATTCATGCACTGGGGGTAGTGAGAGGAGCCATACCTCGCACAGTGGGTCCGTTCCAACACCTGAAAGTCTATTATGTCAACATGATCCAGGTTTGCCAAGGTTAACGCTACATGATAGTGGTTGTATGTCAATTTTTCTGTTGGATCGAGGCCGGACCATGTTCCTATCCTGACACCCTTAGAGCGGCAAAATTCCTGGTCCGGGAGATATTCTCATGATGGGGCATGTGTGAGGTTCTGCAGTCTGACAATGGCCTCACTTAGCCAATGAGATGTTCCAACACATCACAACCCTGCTAGGAATTCAACACACATTCTATTATGCCTGTCACCTGCAAGCAAACGGGATGTGCGAGTGCCTCAATGGATTGTTCAAGGAGGCTATAGCCAAAACTAAAAAGACACTGAACAAAGATTGGCTCCATTGCCTTCCTTAGCCTTGTTCACACTGTGCAATAAGACAGGGTCGGACCACCATTTAACCCCACATGAGGTGGTGACAGGATAGCGCATGAGACTTCCCCTGGCTCCTCCCACTAGGGTAATCAAAGATGCTTAGAGTGTGTCTAATGTATTGGGTCAAGAAATGTATGAGTATACAACTTCCTTGATTGTTAGTGCCTCTTATTTCTCACCAGCTGCAAAGACAGCAGGAGAGGCCTGAAGCCAGAGAAGAGAGTGACAGCACCAAGACAAACGAGGACTTAAACAGCCACCTTTGTATCCAGGAGACAAAGTACTTTTATGCAATTTCTCCAGAAAATGGGTTGCCCTGTTGTTCACTGGACTGCACGTCATTAAACTGATAACTGAATGAGCTGGCAAACTTGTGCCAAGAACAACACTTGGAACCACCTCAGTGGCATTAAGCCCTTCAAAGCAGTAGCTTATCCTAGCAAAATCAATAGGGCCAACGATCCTCAACAGAAGAGCAAAACAAGAACCTGGAATCAGCAAAGCTTGGCAGAGGACACCCAATGGTTACTCGCTCATGGGCAGGAGAGCTAGGGCAGGGACTTCTACACATCCAGAGTGAGAGTAGACAGTCTGTTATTTTTCTTTAAGCACACATGCATTGTGAAAGATCCAACACCACACGGAGATGTCATCCTAATGTGAATTTCTGTGTCTTCATAGCATATCTGACCCAAGTCTATCTACACCTTGAAGGGGGAAATCCCTTAGTCCTTGCAGGACTTCGGGACCCTAGAATAAAAGCTGTGTGGGAACAGCAATTCCTTCTTGCTATTGCCGATTACTTTGTTAGTGGGCATTGAACTGATACAATATTAACCCAATAATGCTTGTTTTGCGCATTTCGGTCAGGCAACTGATATCTTCAAGCTGCACCAGGATCCAAGCAGTGCAAGTCATGGAAACGGTTATTTAAAAAAGTGCTCATTTTGTCTTGACTTTTATTTCCAAGTGGGGTTTTTGCTTTCATTTTCTGGTGAATATCCCTTGTCGCTAGTGATACCGCTGTGTCCTCTACTAACATTACCCCAGCTTTAGCAGGTGGGAGGGACGACCATCTCAAGTGGACAGGGAAGCACTGCAAGCACAGTAAGCAGAGGTAAGGGCAGTGCTGATACAAACATGGGGGAGTGAACCTCTATCTTACTTATACTGCTTGTGTATCTAATGTGGTACAAGCACATGACCAAAGTAGGTAAGGAAACTATTGGAGAGAGCTGCTATGTCTGCTCACTAATCCCCTATGTCATGAGCACCCCTAGAAAGTTTATAGCAACTGAAATACCAGCAGCAACAGCACAATGCCTTATGTACCTTTCCATGGTTACAACCTGAGGAAGATTCTAAGGGAAAACAGCAACATTGAGATGGATGTCCAAAGCAACATTTCCCTATGAAGACAGTTATATAAAGACTCTTGGCATGATGAACAATTACTGGTAACTAGACCAGGCCATACAATGCAAAACTGACAGTCCACAGAAAGGAGAGACAAAAACAATAACACTGAAGGTATTACCATGCCCGAAGAGGGGGGTCAAGGACATAGGAGGAGAAACGGGATGTTGGGAAAGACCACAAATGCTCATGTATGGCCAGGTATACATAGCTGAAGGATGGAAGGTGGGGGTAGTAGGTAGTAAGGCACACACCCTAATTGAAGCAGTGGTAAACACAGTACAAGGAGAAAATGACAAGTGACTAAAGGAATGGGATGCAGGCACCAAGTGACTGACCTGGGTGGACTATGAAGCTCGACCAATGCCCATAATGCCACTAAAGAAACGAGCTTGATGCTTCCAGAAGGACAGTGCAGTAAAGGGTGGAGAGAGCACAGAGTGCAGGTACACAGAAAAGCACCCAGCAAGGAAGGTTGGGACAGCAGTGTTAATGGATCATTACTGGATGTGCAGAGTCAAGGAATACGAGAAGCTGCCACCGAACTGGGTAGGAGTGTGCTCGTTGGTACCCATCAATATGCCAGCACTGGTCGTGCCATGAAAAGGACATCAAGATGGATGATTCCCTAAAATGGATAATAACAAAACAAAGAAGAGATCAGATGAAGTAGAAGAAAACAGAAGAAGAAGTTAGTATAAGTGAGTAGAGTGAAAAGAGATAACTATTTCTCATTACAAGCATCACTATACAATGTGCCACCTGCACACTGGCTGTTCAGTAGGACAGAAATGTTTATTGCATCAGTGACTACAGTTATGCAAACATACAGAAGCGCAAAATGGTTGTAGATAACAAGATGGGAGCTGATGCAAATAAACTCAACAGTAAATAGCTTCAACGCGATAAAAGAAGTGCTCCGAGCAGTAAGGTTGATGGCTTTCCAGAAAAGATATGTTCTAGACCTTCTCACAGCAATTGAAGGGGGATTTTTCTCCAAGATCGGGAGTTCCTGTTGCACTTTTGAGCCCACAAATGATGGAGAGAATGGCACATGACAAGGTTATCAAAAATGCATGCCAAAATGGAGGAGGAACCCAAAAGAACAGGAAGAGACCAGGGCTGGCTATCATGTAAATGCTCATGGATGCCAACATGGTTGGCAGATGGACTGATGGTATTACTAGGAGCACTAATATTAGAACTAATAGGACTGTGTGTGATCAAGATCTGCATTGCACAATGTCGCAAAATGACAGAGAACCATAGGGATGAAAGTGTCAGTGGATATAAACGTTGAAGAAGAAAAGGACAATAAAGTGGAAGAAAGAAATAACCTGAGAGCAGAAATAAAGGAGTGCCCACTGCTCCCTACAGATGATAACATTCAACAATCCATTTGGCAACAACAGATACTAGACAAAATGGGTATGGTGCAACCAGAAAGGGGACTGCAGTTATATGACATGGAGTTTCGATAACCAGGCAAACTACTATGGACATCTTGGAGGAGTAACGAAGATATGGCTACCAAAAGCAACAGTGACGAAGCATGGCGGTTTGGTCGACGAGAGGGAGGACTGAAGAGAGGGTCCATGGAATGCCCCTCCTCACCCCCAGGAAAATTAAGAACGCACAAAGCAACTCACTATTTGGACATCCCCCAGGAGGGCCAGTAACATCCACATATGCAGACAGATACCCTCTTAGACAACCATTCAAACCTTATCCAGTGAATGTGTTTTTGGACACAGGTGCCTCAACACTGCTCATGGGCCCAAATACCTCGATAGATGAGGTTGACTAATGTTGTGAAACCATTGTGCTGACGTCATTAGTGACACCACCACATTGCCACGTTAGTCACAAAGTAATGCACCAAGTTACACAAACACACACATGTTCACATAAAGGACATACTGACCCAGTTCTGTAGATGGGGACAGATACATACTGTCAAAAACCTTTATTATTTTTCTCATGAGCCAAGTGCAGAAATGCTGAACTCAGGGCAAACTAAGAGATGCAAAGCAAGACGCTTATAGCAACAAAACCTATGGAACTACAGAATCATATAAGGAGCCTGGAAGGACCAAAAGATGATTAACCTATAGGAAACATAGCACAGTATAGCTATATAGAAATCATAGTACAACTATAATGATGTTACATGAGGCCGCAGGCCACAGAACGAGAAACAAAGAAAATCAGAACTAGGCTGCACAGTAATGCAGACCAGGGATCGCATCCAAGGTCAGAGCCAAGCAGCACATTCCAAAGCTAAAATGACAAGGAGCCATCTGCAAACAAACAGGATTAATTCTCATGAATTGCAGACCAGAGAGCACGATTTTGCGGTCCTTATCCACGTGGTGCAGCCGAACCAGACAATGGTCTTTCACCCGCGGTGGGAAGACGGACCGTTCTCAGCAATATAGAAATGAAGTGAAACATGGAATCTTTAAAAACGTTGCAACCCTGAGGGCACTCTCACAGGCAGAAGTGGTAGCACTAACAGTTACAATGGGAACACAGAGGGCCTGATTCAAAGAAGTGTTATATAATGGAGCAATCCCATAGGAAAACACTGTAAATCAGGCATATACTCTTTCTCATTGCCTTGAGAAAGTGCACATTGAGAAGGTTCACAAAGCTCTAAGAACAGAGTTTGGTCCCAGGCCTGGTGAGATCAGCTCCAGCCAATCAGGGAACATAAATCTGTGGGTGGGTGGCAGAGTGGAAGGGCCAATGGTAATCCTGCGACTCTGCAACAATGTAATAGATATTTTCTTGGGGAAGGGACTGGACAGTCACCTGACATGTGAGGATCAATCAAATAATATCTATAAGTGCCATCCATGAGTGATACCACTCCAATCACCAGGTTTTTTGGGGAAGGGCCCATGCTGTGGAAATGAAACAAATGACCCGACACAGGCAAGGGAGCAGTGATTCTGGGAATTTTCGAATGTCCTGTATAATCCCTGTCTGTTTGTGTAATAAACAACAGTTCTAACTTGCCCTTGGCCGAGTCCTCCATATGTTTACTGGGCGAGCGTTGCTGGTCCCTGGGAGCTGAACCGGTGAGCTCGTGGTAACCCCCAGACCCTCGGGCATACCTAAGCCAACAAAGGCTTAAACGACTCCTTGTGCCAGGCCCCTGTTCTCAGGGCTCCCGACTATCAGAAATATTTTATTGTGCAGATAGATGCCTCCGACACTGATGGGTGCAGGTCTATCACAGCTAGATGAGAAAGTCAGAGAACACCCTATTTGATTCATCAGCCGCCAGCTTAAGGCAGACCTTCCAGGATTTTGCGGAATTAAATGGCAAGTTTTGCAGCATGAAATGGCAAATATTGCAGCACAAACCTTTATTTATTGCAGCATTTTTGCGGGACATTTTGTATTAACTGCAGGGTGCAAGATTGCCACATTGTAGGGAAGAGGCAGTGTGCAAGACTACAAGAGAGCAGGGGTGTCATTATTATGTACCTTTTGTATTAATTTAGTAGGAGGAGTCCCAGATGTCTCTGATTTGGCAGAACAGTTTTTGTTTTGGCTAAATGTTTGGTTTAATGTGCATGCCTATTTAATAGTATTAAATAAATAGATCATTCAGTTGTAATGCTGCAAATATTCGCATTCTATGTTCAGATAACCGTGAAGTATGTCTCACACCAACCATAAGAGAACAGCAAAATACTAAAATTACCTGCGTCACTACTTTTACTCCACTGAGCAATTCCATCAAAAAATCGTCCTTAAACACTGAGACAAACTCCAGACAGACTCTTTCAGACCAGAGAAACCCAGGTTTTCTTTCAAACGGAGTCACAACCTAAAAGGTCATCTTGTACACACGTACACCGAAATGGACGTACCAAACAACGAGCTAACCACACTATGGCAATTACCGCCAGTCAAAGGTCATTTCAAATGCGGGCACTGCTCTGTCTGTACCCTGACAGCTAATCTTAAAACCATTACTTTGAAAGGAAAACCCTGGACCTTAAATTATTTCACGAACTGCAAAACTAAATGGTCCATATACATAATCAGATGCCCATGCAACCTCATCTATGTGGGCAAATGCAAAAGGGAAATACGGCAACGTATTTGTGAACACCGTTCTTGTGTGCGCAATCAAATTGAAGACAAGCCCCTGGTGGCACATTTTAAAGCCAAAAACCATACCAATAATGACATTTTCTGGACAATACTACAAACTGTGGGGAATCCATTCCGCGGGGGTGACAGAGATCTGGCCCTACGTAGACTTGAGCAGAAATGGATTTCTTGTTTGAACTCAGTGAAACAGGGCCTAAACATGTCTATAGAATGGAACCTCTTTTTGAATAGATAATGCCAATGTACTAGTTGTTAACACTCTTTGTTTTGGCGTAACCCTCAGGCTTGTGAGTCTTCACTAACATGCCATAGTTTGCCAAATTGCTTTTCCTTAACACCAACAGTTTATATGCCAACCACAAATGTGACAATTGATAGTTCACTTAAATTTAGGCATTTATTGGCTAATATGTGTTTCATCTACTTACTCTGGCTATCACTCTGTTTTTGGCGTCAACTTCATGAACAATTGATTAAGGTGCATTCATGCCACAGCGTGCCTAACTGTTTTTCTCCCATTAGCACCCACAGTTTATGGGACAACTACAAATGTAAAACTATGTGCTGCAATATGAAAGCCATTTGTCACAATCAGGAGTATATCCATTTATTTGATTATGTTTGCTCTGGATTCATCGACACCCTAAACTTTTCTCAGAAATGTGACATTTGTGTTTTTTCTCTGTTGCTTAGACACTCACTTTTCATCTGTTTGATTGTTTTCCATCAATATGACCCCAGCAATGATAATCACTACGCAACAATCATGAGCATGTCCATTTTGTGACTTTTTGGTTGTTGTACCCATTGATAAACCAGACTCATCTCCGACAAAGCCCGCATACACGCAGCTTTCAGCCATTCCCCTGTCGGGAGCCACTATGCGCCCCGCTCAGGCGCATGCGCCCTTCCTGAGTAAACACTACTTTTCCAGACACATGCGCAGTAGAGCCCAGTCACCAGCCACTAGATATAACTCACTACGCATACGCATGCTCACTTTTCGGTGCTCGTAGTGACACAGCTCATTTTCCTGAAACAGGTAAGACTTCCTTGACGATTACTCGGCCCGTCCCGTTTTTGGTAACTTTAGTCCACCCCTTCTGTAAAAGAAAGGTCATGCCACTGGATTCCACCCCATGATGCAATGTTTATTTTGAGACATCTGCTGTGCCCGGTCAGATGAATCACGTTAGATCACTTTCTGGTGCCGACCACGGCAACAATATGAACGTGCGCATCCAGCACATTTAGGATTCTGCTCCCACCTTGCACACGAAGCGTTCACCATTGATTTTTGATAATCCACATTAGGTTTTAGCCCTTGACCACGGTTTAGAAGCACGGCTGGATCCACCCCCTACGGTTTTACAATCATTCCACTCCAATCCACTTGCACCTTCAACAGGCATGTCCACACGTATCTCCTAGTGGCACACCATGCATCTGACTTATGCTATATATATTTTATTTGGAAATTGGCATCCGACTTCTGCAGACCTGCCTCCCAGCCGCATTAACCAGCACCTGGTGAAACCAAGTTCTTAAGACAAGGCGTTTTACCTACCTGACATGGTAGGTTACCCACTTGCAGCTATTTTTTAAACTAATTTCTTACTACTTTAGGAACATCACCTCTCTTCCCGCCACTAACACAGTCCCCTTCTACTTTAGGTGGACGCCTTTGTCAATTAACAACGTCCCGACCACAACCATGTTGTCCTGAAGACAGTTTGGTGCATCCCAGCAGCACTGCTCACCTTGTACAGCCACTGCCCACCACCAACTACACACCGAACCATAAACACCCATCAGTGTGTCGACAATGTTAAACGTATTGTTACTGTTAAACAATACAAGAAATTAAACAATGTGTCACTCTGTCTACTAACCCACTAAATATGCAGACCACAAAGTACTTGACCATGCATATTCCACGTGCTACGGCACCGCTTGTATATTTGTCTTTCTGTTAGTTAAAATAAATCTTTATTTATTTCTGTATTCCACTGTGATATTCCTTTTTGGGAGCCAGCAGTCACCTGGCCCTGCTGCAAATGTGTGGTGACCCCGAGTCACGCCTATGTCTAGGGTAGCCTATGACTCCATCTCTCCTTGTTTTAACATGAGCGGGTGACACCACGCTCCACATGTTCCGTATTTATAAAAACCGATCGAATGGTACTGGCGAAATATGTCAAATTGTACCATTCGATTGATTTTTGGCAGTCAAAATGGGTTGCACCTTGAATAGAAGCGCTCTCCCGACAATGTTCTGCAAGCTCCCAGTGCCTTTTACTGTGACAGACCCTTCAGGGGCCTGCCATTATAAAATGTGACCCAAAAAAGCATTTCTATCCTGTTTGAGGAACAGAAATGCAAGTGACATAGCAGTGGTTCATACCTTAAATAAATGCATGACAGGGTCAAGAAAGGCCCTTTCATGCAGTGGCACCCCACCTCCGGTGTGTGTAGGGTTGCCTACAATTTCTGCACATTTAAAAGTGCATCTTGCTTGGAAATTTAGGACGCGCTTTTAAATTGGCAGAAAGGCCATCTGAATGGGCGCGCATATAAAATCCACTCCACAAGGGACACCTGAATGGGCACATTTTAATAAAATGTGCCCATTCAGGTCTCCTTTGTGGATTGGGCTGCTCTATTTTTGGGCGCAAGTGATGAGATGTGTTAGCACATTTCATTTCTTGCGTTGAAAAGTTTTGAGAATCTGGCACCCTGAGGGTTTCTTTTAAAACAGTAGTTTTTGCATTTTTTTTTTTTTGCGTGATCGCAAAATCGCTATAAGCTGGAGGGTCTGTTAAGAACAGAGAGCTCAGGTGGTCTACTGTAGAAAAATTATGTTTTTCTATTGTGTGAGCCATAAGAAAGCTGTGGCCCTACCTCGATGGGACCCACTTCACTGTACAGACTGACATACCCCTTAAAATGGCTGATGACACTCAAGGGAAAGAATCTGAAGTTGCTCAGGGGGTCCATTAACCTCCAAGGCTTTGACTTCACTATTGAGTGCCAGGCGTCCAACATAGCAATGCTGATGGGTTGTCCAGAATGTTTAACCAACCTAAACATGAGACCCATCCAGGGGTGGATTAAGTCCCCCGGTCCTTAGTCTGGGATGGGCGAGGGTTAGGTAAAATTTCACTTACTGCTATTTTAACTCGATATATGTGGACCCCCCAATGTTTTGCTTTTATTTCAGCCTCCTGTCCCGACTTTCTGCCAGTGAAGCACAGCCGTCAGCTGCACTCCACTGTGCTTTCACTCCTCCTTGTGCTTCAGGCAGTAACAATGAGAAGCTTTGATTCTCTTAGTCTTATGACTTTGTTGCCAATTTTGGCAACTGTATTTCAGTGCACAAAGTACATTACTGTACCGTGCACTGGGGTCCTTGTGTTTTTGGGCCCTAGGCATCCCTTAAGGATTTTTTGGTAACTGGACAATGTGCCTAGGAGTAGACTGGTGGCAGCAGAAGCTTTTTCATGTGTTTTTTAATTTCTCTACCAAGCCATACTGTGCTTACAGCGTTTGGCTCATGACTGTGGCTAGTGTCCATCATGGCCATGCTACAAGGTCTTTTGTCTTCTCTTTTGGCCATTTTCTCTGTTGCACTTCCTCCTGGTCTTTGTGACTTGGGGAGTCCTTCTTTGGGCATGCATTCACCACGAAACCTGATGCTTTTCGCAAGCTAGTGCATGCCCCGTGTGTAGGTACCCAGGAAGTGGGCTGGGACTGTGGCCCCAATCCACATTACCGGTGCCAGAACGTTTGGTGTGCACGAGGGCATGAGAGCCACAGTGGTCCCTGATTGGACCACTGCTGGCATACATGAGTAGGGCAGATGATCTCATTGGTCAGCTGGGTGCGACCACTCACTAGACTTTGGGATATAAGGAGAGGGCCTGAGTGCAGACCCGCAGATCACCCTTAGGTCTGAATCGACCTATAAACATAGCCAAGTAGCCAGAGAAGAAAAGCAGATCAAGGACTGTTCCAGAACCGCACAGAGGTTTGGCTCCCTGAGCCTGCTTTTGTCCCAGTAGAGCCCTGCTTTGCGCTCGATCTCCAAATAACTGCAAAGGTGCTACAATCAATTGGTGTGGTGGAACCAATCACCCTCGATGCCTCCTTGTGGCAAACAAGCCTTCTCGGAAGTGTCCCTAGGCCCTCCAGTGGCCTGACCAGCATGTACCTTGGCACCTGCTTTGGAGCATTGCTACATTGAGTTTTGCCTTGAGCTATGCGGAAATCCTAGTTTGCACTGCAAAGCATCATCTTGCTAAATTTTGTTGACCCAGCTGCTTTGGGCAGCGAGAAAGGAGCGTGCATCAGGTCACGCGACTTTGGTGCCCCTGCATCACTGTGTAACAGTGGCAGTCGCTGATGGTGACTTTCCCACCTTTCCTTGAGACCAGCTGCATTGGTGCTTTCTTTTTCCTGCATTCGTTATGAAAGATCCAGCTCCAGTTGTAAACCGGGCCCCCATCTGCATCCGCAGTGCCTGTGCACTTTGAAGCTTAACCAAGGAGGGGATTTCGTACTCCAGGCAACCATCTCCAAGCCTGCCAAGTTTGGACACGGAGTGAGCTAAGGGCGGTGAGTAATCATACCACTTACCGCTGGCCCTTAGTTCACCCAACCAGTTTTACACACAAGGATCCTTTGTGGTCCTCGTCTTGGCTTGAGTGGCTCTTGCTTCCTTAAGCCGTCTGAATGTTGGGGACAGCTTTGCTCTCCGCAGCAGATCCTCCTCCGATTCTCAGAACCAAATATCCACACTCCAGAATCTCTTGTTAACTTTTCCTCCTCATTGAATATTGTCCTTTGTAAGCTTTACGCATCACTAAGCGCTTTTTTATGCACGAACATGACACCGAGTAGAAGCATCCTATCTTCGTAGGACTGGACATTTTAAGGTAGGGGAATTCATCTCTGGAGTTGGCCAATGTATTAAAGTGTGTCTGTCTCCCTCCTGACAGGTTTTGCCAGGAAACCACACTTTACTGCATTGACTGAAAAGTGATTGTTCATATATTTTACACAGTGTGTGTTTAAGTAGTGACATTGCTGTGTTTGCTGCTCTTCTATTGTTTTTGTTCTGAGCCTAATACATTGTATATTTTTGATATATGACTGTCTAAGGGTAATTCTTGTCGTTCTTCTGTGTGTGCTCATCCAAGACTGAGATCACCCCTACTGCTCCTGAGACTTAGCCTTGGCTGCTCTCCAAGCTACCTTGAATTGTCCTGGCTAACATCACAGAAGTGTTCCCGGTTTCACTAACAAGGGTGGCCTCCTAAACATCTGTTCCCCAGAACAGAGGTTAGAAATCTATTCCAACACATGCAGTCCTCCATCCTCATTTATTCATTGATTGATTCTTCTAGTGCCGAGTCTGAACCCTTATAATCCTTAAGGGGACAAAGGACAGGCGTGTTTTCCTCAGATTAGGAGACTGGGATACTGTGTTGTCAGATCAGTGCTTAATTTGTGGGGGTGTTTGACAGGGCTGAGCCCTGGCACTAATTGTCTCAGACTAATCATGCGGCAATGATAGCCGGAGCATCCATCCACCCTAATGAGCAGGTGCAAACTGCAGTTTAACCCCAAATGTGTCAACACTGTGGGGGAGCAGCTGTGGTTGGTGGCAGCAATGGTGGGGAACTGCCCGCAGTGTCACAAGTGTGCTAGAAAATCATTGGGCCCAGGCACTTATCTTTTTTTTTTTTACAAATTAAGCACTGTGTGCGATGCTGTTGTCCCTGTGGTGTGACGAGAGTAGGAATTTATTAGGCTTCCAATTTGTCTGAAGATGCTGCTGTCTTCTCTCTAGTGACAGCTGAGTGATGGGGGTGGGGATCACCGAGAAGGGTTGCCTCGCAGGGGTGGCATTCTATATGTAGAAACCAATTGGCATTTCCCCCACACAAAAATAATTATTTATTATGGGCAGAAAGGCAAAGGCCAAATTAACAGATGAGAGAGGTACAGTTTAACCTTGCTAAAGAGTTACGAATATTATTCAGTCTTGCAAAGTAACTAATTCAGGTGGCAAAACTCAGCATCGTCAGAATTTAACTGATGCCTCTGTTAAATGGATAAAATCAAACATCAAAAATGGAGCTCATCAATGCTAAGGCTAAGCTCTGCACTTCAGGCCGCTCACTTCGGACCCGCCGGCAAGTGCTGTTATCTTGTGCCCGGGAATGCTCTGCTTACTGCATGCCGAATAATAAGGGGAGAGCTACTGGGGAAATGAGACAGTGCCTGCCATGGCGGTACTGGCCATGGATCAGAGACCATTTGGGGTCAAAATAGTGAGACTGTGTGACAACAGGATGGCCATTTCGATTGTACAAGAAGTCTCTCTCCAGTTCAGTCCGTATGAAGCAACAGGCGAGGGGCGGCGTCAATGAGGCAGCAATGAGGTAGCCGAGCCTTCAATGCAGCCATCCCAGTGCAGTGTACATGAGGCTACAATGAAGGCGCGATATACAAGAACCAGCCACCAGTGCTTTAGGGAGCGTTATACAGGAACCAGCAATCGGTGCTTTAGGAATGGCGGAGTCATGAGCCATACACAGAGAGGCGTGATAGCCCAGGGGCCATCTATAGTGTACAACACAAGGGTGTGGACTACTAACCAGGAAAGCACCGCACACGTGCAAGGTGAGGCCATCGTGCACAATGACGGCCACTTTCATTGATCAAATCTGTAGGACCGTCCCCGTCGCACGCACCCTTGCATGAAATATCCAAACGCGATTCCACCTCAGAATAAGGGGACATTTTTAAAGCAGGAGTTATTTCAAACACTGCATTAATTATTTTTTTTACCGTTACCATCATGCTCACAGTAGGACACAAAGTGGCATTCTGTCTCATCGCCTTACACAAGTTTGCAACCAAAGGTTCATAATAATAATAATTTAGCATTTATATAGCGCTACGAACCCTCAGGCATCTGAGCTATTATTCCCCACCGTGGTGGTGCTCATGTATCGACCTCCGAAGGATGAACCTGCGTCAGCGGGCTCTGCACAGATGTCAAAGAGCGCTCTACTTGCTGTGCTTTGGCAACAAGCCTGGACTCCTAAAAGTAAGTGCTTATACTCTTCAGTCCTATTGGCCTTGCAGGTCACTTCCGCCAAATGTTTACCCTTGTAACGAACTGTTTACAAAGAGCCAGTTTACTCCGCCGTATCGCAGCAACCAAATATATGAACACTCAGACCCGTTTCTTGGCCTGGGCGAGGCGGGCAGCTGCCCTGGATGCAATAGCCTGGACGGGCGCAATTGCCCTGGTCCCTGGAGCCTCTGGAGGGGATGAAATTCCCCAGTTTGAGGGGCAGCGCATTGCCGTGGGGAAAGTTCAGTGGGTCAGGTGCTGGCAGGGCCATTTTAACAGTTTTGAGGGCCCAGGGCACAGACAGCCTTGGGGGCCCCCCACCCCCGAAACCCATGTCGCGCCCCAAAACCCATGTCCTACTCCCACTACCCTCCAAACCCATGTTGCCCCCGCGACACCCATGCCCCCTCCCGATGTGAAAAATGAAGGGATTACATATCAAGTCCAATTCTACAGATACTCCTCTAAGCTTTAAATGGATTGTCCAGTTGTTAATACAATATAAACATTATACATCTGTGATCTTTTTCCCCAAGAGGATGCTATATTAAAGACATTTCACTTTGTTTTTGTTTCGAATAATATATTAATTTTGAAAGAAAATAAAGGAAAATGATCTATGTACATACATGGATGTATGTACTCACTTAGAGAACTGCAGCCATGTAAAAGGATATCATGAGAGGGGAGGCCTCTGATCACTGCATATGGCTTACACTCGGGTTATAAAACCCTGCATGGCCGCTGAGCGGGGAGCGGTATTTATGCCATCAATAAGCTTTGCATGTACCCCCAGGCGGTGGCCAGAGGGGGGGTGGGGCAGAGAGAGAGAGAGAGCAAAATAGACCTATCAACACTCTCCACAGCAGCCATTACCTACCAGTCAAAAGATTACAACAACTCACCATAAACCGAGTGAGGCCAAGTAACATAAAAAGGCAGGGGCATCAATTTGCAATCAAGTAATCAATCGCCTTTCATGCAATCAAGTTATCATCAACATTTTCTCATGATCTTGAATCCCATAAAAAAGGCAAGGCAACAATACCAACAAAAAAAGATCTTTCAAGCCAAGGGTACATTTCCCACCTAACCCCTACCCACAAACTGCAGGTGCAATTAAACAAACATACAAATAGCAGAATGACAGAAGGAACCCAAACTCACGACATTTCTCCTAAATCGCATTACATGGGAGATTGGGGGTGGGAGCTATAGATTTGAGGAGAATGTGTTTTCCCCATTAGGGGAACAAACCAGGCTAAAGAGATGCCTTTTTAATTTTCAAACATTTGCTCTGGTGCTGCATCTACCTCCCACCTTAACAGCTTTGTGGAATGTGCTAATAGCATGACCCCTGGTTCCTCTTCCTAATGTGTCCGAGGCATGCTTACATATGGGCCCAGAACACCCAGTCCTCTTCGTCCTTCGTTTGTTTAAAAGGCCATTCAATTCAGGAAAGGCAATGTCCTCCTGTGTACCCAATTATTACCTGCAAAAGAAGGAAGTTAGTCCCCCGGGGAGAGCAAACTTGTCTCGCTGGCCTCTGCTCTGACAATCAAATAATGTCACATTTACTGGGGGAAATCGGCCATTGAACCAGTGCTCCGCAGGTGTGCAAACCCTCTCTGGGCTCTGTCCAGAATAAGAGGCCAGAGTCTGTTCAGAATGATATGAGCAGTGAGCACACACATGTGGAGTGCCCCCACTTCTTGGAGGTTGTGCACAGGAAGGATCACAACCACTAATGGGGTCTTGTTGTTCACTTTCACACCTTGTTAGCACTTAGGAGTGTTGAACCGACAGTTGACCTAGATTCGACCTGCTGCAACGTATCTGGGGAAGTGAGTGTAAAGTGCTCATGTTTGCAGTGGTGGAGCATGGGAAATTTCGAAAAGCGCAGGAAAACTATGCACTTCCTAAACGGTGAAGGGTTACAAACGCACATGCTGCCCGGCACCGGTGAGCCAACTGAAGGTGCTGCCGCACCTGGTCAGATTTCCAGAGGTGCACGCTCGCCTTGGGTGCTGTGTGGAAATGATGTGCACTGCACACATTGCTTGCACAACCTTTGTTTCACTGCGAGAGGAGAGCAACGGCGAATAGTCCGGCCTTGCACGCGGTTTGTTTTGTGTGCAACCGTGCATAGTAATGAAGCTTCAACAAGGAAGAAGGGACTGAGAGAAGCGGGCCGCCCAGACGTGAAAGGGGGTTCATTCACTGCATTCTACGTGGAATAAATGGGGTCCTCGCCTAACAGAGTGAAGATGTGGGATTCTGTGACACTACCGTGGGCACAGCACTTCTACTTACCACAGTGGGAAGTAGAAGTGCTGTGCCCGTGGCGGACCAGTGCTGCGTCAGAGGTTTTAATTAAGGTGTACATTGTGCAGCCGCGGATATTGAGTTTAAAACCAATCTCCAATGGATCGCCAAACGTTTCCTGGGAAGAGGTGGGGGTGGGGGAGGGGGTTGGGCAGGCTGAAGCGTCCATGCGGTAGTAATGGGCAGTGACGATGCTTGGCTGGGGAAGGGAGCACGTTAGCGTGCCTTGCAATTTCGTCGACGGACTGATCGCTTTGAAGAGAAAGGGAGCGTGCAAATATTTGTGCTCTCATTTTGGCAATGCTTATTGTGAATAATCCTCTACAGCATGTCCAGTTTTAGTGTTTCTCTGACGTCATGGACATGCTATTGCATGTCCATTTAGGGATGCATCATGAAATGCACAGGTACTGCAGTGTTACATGAGCCCAGGTTAATGGTGCATTCGAGTTAAGCCATTGCGAATTATGTAATGGAAGTAACTAAGAGGGAGCGTTTGGTTATGTGCGGAAATAGGGCGGTCCCTGTGTAATTGAAATACGAAATGTTGAGGATGTATTGTAATGAGTTATGAAGGCACTCGGGTGTGCCATATGTTATAGATGTATAATTGAAAAGGGGATATTGGGGTACTATGGGGTGTGGAAATGTGGATGTATGGTTGGGAGTTTTTGAAGCACTATCTGCAATTAGCTTTCTTTACCTTTACTGATTGCCACGTTGCATAGTGCACTTAATGACATCTTGCTTCTGAGCTTCTATGGCCCCTAACCTAAATGCGGGATCTGCGTGCCCAGTCACCGACTTACGCAAGGGAGCTATGGTCACGTCTGAGCGCAGCGGTCGAGGACGAAAAAGCGCAGGGAACATGTGGAGCATTTTGTGGCAATGCTGCCTGCTAGCGCTGGTGCCGACGTGCATGCCCGGGCCTGACCTGTAGGACGGAGATTCGGCAAATGAGAGAGAGGACAATGATGGTCCCGAGGTCCGAAGTCCTCAAGAGGCTTTTGGAGGTTTGTGGACCCCCCACACTCTCCAAGAGCCCCAGTATATGGTGGCGTGGACCTATTCAATTTCAACACCGTGGGTCTGTGGCCGACGCAGGCGTCACATTATTATAGTGCCCATGCAATTCAAACAACTACCTTGGCTAGTCCCAATTCACTGCTGCTCCGCCTCCACTCCTAGTGCATATAGAAGGAACAAAATAGAAAATAAGGCAAATTGTCCTTACTGAGTGAGTGCCGTCCGGGCACCGCTGGCAGCAGCACAGCTCTGAGCCTCTGGGTAATGGGTTCAGAATCAGGACTTCACTCCTACCCCGCCTAGTCAGAGCCAGAGAGGTACACTTGTGGGGTTAGGGGGGGGGGTACGGCTGTCGGCATGCCGTAAATTGAGAGCCCGGCCCGTAGATAAAGGGTGATAAAACCTCATAGGCCTCGACCTTAATGAGAAGAGCAGCACATGGGGCCTTGTGCAGAGCTGGACTGTGTTGCAAGCAAAGAGCCTTCAAGACACGCCCACTCAAATCAACAGATTGTCTCACAGAAGCTGCTGCATGCATGACAACCGACTTTACTTGGTTGATGTGTTGTGGGGGGGCGCAGTCACAGTGGCAGAGCCAGGACAACAGGAGCCCAATCCATTACAATTGTTTGTTTCCTGTCAAGTGTTCGGTGGAAGCCAGACACACTGGCACTAGAGTGAGTGTAGAAAATGAAAACTGTAAAAGCCCGGCCCCAGTGGGGGTGGGGGCACTGGCAGAGCACCGTCTAGAGCACCGGAATCGATTCTGACTAACTTGCTCAATTACATTGTTGCTTTTGCTTACTTTGCTTGAACTTTAATTTAAGTCACCACAGAGCCATGCCTCCTGCTGCAGCGTGCAGGCACGTGTTGATCTCACTCTCACTCTCCCCAAACCAACAAATGAACAGTGGGTTGCCTGGCCCCCTCTCCAGAATCTGTTGGGGCCCCCTCCAGAATGGCGGCCCGGGGCACATGCCCCGTTTGCACCCCCCATAGAGACGGCCCTGGGTGCTGCCCCCTCTGACTGTAAAGTCACGGAAGTACTAAGTGACACTACAGAAGTCAGAGGCTCCCTCTGAACACTTGCGCCTCTTTGGGAGGGGTGGGGGTATAAGCACAACAATTAAAACACTCCAGGTCCCCCTGCAGCTAAAATCAGCCCCTCCCATCACAATGCCGGCAGGAAACTGCTAATGGTGGGCCATTAGTCACTGAATGGCTTTGTGCTGGCATTGTGGTGGGAGGGTAGGTGCAGTGGGGTGTGGGGAGTTGACGTGCATTGTAGTCAGCTTTGCCTCTCCCAAAATAATAGTTTAAAGCGGCGCTATTTCTTCCATGCTGCTTCTTTTCCCAACTATATATCAATTCCACTTTAAACCACTTCCATGGCACTGGTGATGAGTTACTTCATTATGCTGATAATAGTTTTGACCAGTGCTGCTGAGTAAATATTCTTTAAGCCACGACCCGGTTTATTTATTTAAGTAATGTTTGTCAGATACCTGTATCCGAAAAAAATTGCATAAATAAATAAATATACAGGTACCCGACAAACATTGCATGAATAAATAATCTGAGTCCATGGATCCTTATAACAAGTCAAAAGTCAGTCTTTAATGTATGAAAGCATACACTTGATTTGCATTCAAAGAATTTTAAAGTGATTCTTTTTTGGGTCAGGTGTCTCCTTGTCATTGCCCTTTTGGCTTAGGTTGCCTCCAAACCCCCTTCAGGGTCATTGCCCTTTTGGCTTAGGTTGCCTGCAAACCCCCTTCAGCATCTTGTGTTCTATGTAGGTTGTATTTCCTGCATCCTATGCCATATTCATGGTCTCTTGGTGTGCCCAGTCCTCATTATCTGCAGCCTAAGTGGGACTGGGGCATACAATTTTCTCGGGCACCAATGAAAAAGTGGCCTACCGTTGCAAATGGCAATTCATTCCTTGTGTGATGGACAGTTTGACTTTGGGTAGGAGTCCCTTAACAGTGTAGTTTGGGAGTGGCGCGTGGGGTGAGTGGGGTTGGCGCACAAGGTGCAGTGGGGTTGGGGGCACACGGTGCAGTGGGGTTGGGGCGTGGGATGGGGGTGGGGGTGCGCATTCCTAGTGTTTGGCCCTGGACACCAAATGGACTAGAAACTGCCCTGTTAGCAGTGCCAGTAACGCCCTCTTATACAGTCTGCTGAAACTGGGCAAAACATCGAATACTAAACATGCATAATTGACTAATAAAAGATTCCGTACAACGCATCAATCCAAGTTAAGAGAGCCTACGAGCAGGCTGAGCCCCAGCATTCATGGCAGAACAGGAAACGGAGATGTGCTTTCTCCTGAGAGAAGTAGCAGCCATCGAGCTGCTCAGACGATGGGAGTTCCCTACAGGCACACTGCCCACATTTCAAGCTGCGTGGGTGGCTACTCTGCATCTGGCGCCCGCCCTCCTGACGCCTGTGGGACCAACCATCATCCTCCCCTGATGCTTCTCCTACCTGCATTGTCCCAACCCCCCCCCCCCCCCCGGTGCACATACCGATGCTGCCACCATCCAATTCCCTGCGTACGGCCGCCGTCATGGAAATCGACAATGGGCGCAATGCAAAGAGCCCATCCAGTATTTCCATGACAACCATATTGGTTGTCATTTTGTAGATTTCTTCTGAAAATGCACAGGTTGGGTGGCCTTTTTTCACACAAAAAAACATAAAAGAGACTTTGCAGACATCAGGCTGTGGTGCTAACAGTGCTTCGTTTGTGGGGGTGTTTGCCAGGGCTCAACCCTGGCCCATGTGTTTGAGAGTCAGTGCTACCATTAACCACAATGAGCGGGTGCGAGCAGTAGTATAACCCCAAATATGACGACAATGTGGGGAGCAGCTATGGGTGGTGGCAGCAGCGGTGCCCACCCGCAGTGTCACCGGAGGGCTAGAAAATATTATTTGTTTACAAATTAAGGTCTGGGCGCTAATCAGCATAATGGCAAGTTTGGCAGGTGGTACCAAGTGGAAGCAGCACACTGCGCTACAACCTATTAACTGGGAATGCTGCTGGGATTGAGGGCCAAACACTTCATTGCGGTTAAATAGTTCACATGGTTTGGGAAGAGTCTTTGAAACAGTATATTCTGATTGCAATGTTTTGATGCTTTCATGATGGAATACCAATGTTGTAAGGCGGTTGTGAAATCCATCCCTAAGATTAGAAATTGGTTTATATCTTTATATCGGGAAATAGCAACACAAAATATGTTCAGTATTTGGGAAATGCAGGATGGAGCTTTTGGGGGCCTGCGGGATGTCTGGCAGGGGTTACCAGAGGTGCCAATTACTTGAACATCCTCTAAATATATTTATGAAGGCAAATCGCAGTTCAGCTTCTTCCATTTGAAACGTGTTTTTCTCCTTTCCCCAACTTCCTCAAAGAACACTTTTCCATGAACTTCAAAGACTGAATTTTGTCCAGAGTTTTTGAGGTCAACTTTGCCCAAAATTGGCCAAATCCTGTGCATCGACTGAGTAGCTCCGTCAGGTAGAAAAGTATGGTTTTCTTTTAGAGGGTTTTCAGAAAATAAATTGAAATCATTTTAACAGGAAATGCACACATCTCTTCAACACATTCCACAAAAACTGCTAGCCATGATCTTTTAGCCGAGCTACTGTAAAAGCTTGCAGCACTCGTATTTTTTTTGGGAGGGCAAATATCAAAATGTGGTTATATGGCAAAAGGAAACCCAAGGGGAGCACACAGCACTGCCCTGCCCTGCCCAAAATTAGACGCTACAATTCTAAGCCATCGATCCTTTTGGGTGGATCCGACAAAGGACACCCCTGGGTGGTGAAAAATGTGACAGGTGGAGGTTGTTTTATGGGGAGGATTTTGTTGACCCATATCTCATCGGCACTCCCCAGAAAAGCAGATCAACCCAATGCCTACAAATAGACCAAGGTAAAAAGACGGTAGAACATGGCTATTCGGAAAGAAAGTAATAGAAGAACGCCTGGGAACTGTTGGGTTTAGGTGTGTGGAAGGCGGTGGGGGAACTTAGTAGCAGTTTCTCCCAAGAGCAGCTGTGCCTTGAAGCAGCAATTACAAGGCCATTTCCTTCATCAAGATAACTCTAGATGCATTTCCGGCTGCAGCACATTAAAGAGCAGATCATGGTTTGCAGCTCAGTCTTTATCTGGAGTACTAATGATAGAGAACAAGCATTGGCAATGCCAACAGTTTGAGATTTTGTGTAGGCATGGGAAAGGCACTTGCCAGGCTCTGACGTAGTGGTATTAACTGCCATTGAAGGTGGCAGGTGCGAGTACCTGGGCCTCTAATAGCAGTACCTGGCAAATTCCATATAAGCCAAAACTGTCGGCTTTGGCAATGCTTGTTTTTACAGGAGTTCAGTGAAGGGCATGCATAGCTTTTATTAATAGAGTGGCTGAAGGCAGACCTGGTCATGACATTTCTAATGCACCAGTAGCCGGTTTACTGTGCCAATTAAGTCATTAACTCTCAGAAGACAGCGTTGAAAAACACTGACAGGCACTTAGAGTGCAACGTTTGATGTTAAGGCTTGATTAAAGAACGCACAACGAGTTCCCATGAGGAGGTGTTTTGGGTGGAGAGGGGCAGGAACTGTGTGGGAATGGCCATAGGGATTAGCATGGGCACAGGCAGTCAGTGGAAGGGCAAATAACCAAACAACACCTTCCACCTTTGTGTGCCTCCTCATATTCCATCGCGCCTTGAAACACTTGTGCATAGGCGCTTTACAAATGCCATATTATATCCCTCCCTATTTGTACTCCAATGTCGGCTTATAGGTGGCGAAACGCCACGTAATAGCTAAACTAAAATAACAAAAGATCCATTTCTAAATATGCCATGCCCGCAGGCTTTTGGAAATTCTGCACTTTTCAGGAGCAATAGGAGATGGCAGAGAACTGGCATCTGGGATACAGGGTGGCACAACACACACTTTGCTTCGGTACCACAGAAGGGAGGAGAGCGCGCCTGCTGGTGAGGTTGTAAACTGCAACCAGGAGACACACATACTCTGCTTAGCCCATTTACTGGCAAACGATAATCACCTTGCCCTCCTACACCGACCGTATGTGCAAATATTGCCAGGTGCCTAGAAACAGGCTAGATGCTAGTATGGAGGGCTATATATCACTTTAGGTCTCTTGGAGCACAAACCATACCCGCAGGAACAGCCCAGCGGCTTTACACGGGAAGTTTATCAGAGTAGAAGCCTCTAGAACGCGAGTTTCTGTGTATTGGACGCGCACCAGAGTCAAAAGTGCAAAAACCAGGCTGTTATGTGGAATAGGGTCTGGGACTGGCAAGTCACAGGGACATCACAAGAGAGGACACGGCGCGCCACACCTTGCACAGCTGTGCAACTTTAGGGACAGCGAGATGGTAACTTTGCCAGAATCATATAACGTTTGGGCAAGTGTAGAAACCGGGACTAGAACCCACATTTTCAGCTTTTAACTTCTCAAGCTTAGCCACTTTGTTCCCAAAACATAACAATCTGGGTGGGATTCTGGGGTCACTAGCTAAGGGGGTCTCTGCAAGAGGTCACCAGGCTCACAGAAGCTCAAGCACCCACCCATTGAATTATTTTAGTTTATCCCAGTCGAATGAATTGCCATTGGCAGGGATGGTATGTTCCCTGCCATGATAAACACCCCACTAGACACATTCACGGGGTGCTGCAGATGAGGAAACACTAATACACATATGGCATAGCGTTGGGAAGCCGCACCAGTGGGGAGCTAGACCACGCTGTGGTCAATCGTGCACGAGTATGAAGGATTAACCACACGAGGAGCTAAAGGGAAGGGCGGCGCAGGAAGCCTGTCGGCTCTTCTGGAAAACACATTCTCAGACCTTGGACACATCGAGAGGAAACCTTACTTGGACCCCACGCAGACGGTCACCCTGCTACAAACCACGAGCATCCACAACTGAGTTCAAATACTTTAGCTGCTCTGTAAACAAACCCTCTATTAAAAGAACAAGAAATGTATACAGATATGTTGCCAACTAGTAATAAATACTTTCCTTTTTAAATAAGTACACAGAACGTGCTTTATGGGAAAAGGAACAAACAGATTGCAATCGCTTCGCCGGATGCTCAGATGTGAAGCAATGGCTAATGTGTTTTTGCAAGCACGTATTTACTTAAAAAATGCACAAGCAATGACGTCAAATCGCAGTGATCTGGGGCCCTGACGCCATGTGGAAATAATGTTACCGTACACCTGCTACATGAGTGGCGGCCCTGATTCCACAGGCATGACACCGACAGTTGGGAACGCAGCCAGCGCGCCCTTCCGGCACCCTTCCTGCAGCGCCATGAATCACCAGCAGGCAAGCTTTCTACTGTGGTCGAAAACAAACATGTCTTAAAAAACATTAAAAGATGATAGGAGTAGGAATGTCCTGGTATTCCGAGCGCGGGCTGAATTTGCTTTCGCAACCCTCATATTTCTAATTGCTAATGTTAACAGCTTCAAAAGACTCATGACTTGGGTATTTGCAGCATACATTTGCCATCAAAACACAAAATCATGCTTGGGCAATAATGCTGCATTCCGAGTGCATTACCAGGTGGTAACGGACTTCGCTCCAAGTGAAAGCCCAGGGCGACTGAGAACAGTTAACTAGGGCCAAGGAACGGTACTACCTAGTAACGGGCCAAGGGTGTGGGCGCGTGGGGGGTGGGGGGTATACGGGATGCACCGTTGCTATTCACCCAATGAGGGTAAAACGTCCTGTTTAAAATTAGGTGAGGCATAGAATAAACTTCCGAAAGTTGGGTTAAAGAACTTATGGCAGCCATTATTCCACTCTGCCAATGCGTGGTCTGCTGTGGGGCTGCCAACCTTCCAAAGTCCTAATTTAAGATGCAATTAATGACACCTTGTGCATAAATGGAGAAGGCGAAGGCTTTCTGTTGTCAGCAGAGATATTGCTCAAAGGCAAGTAATCCGCGATGTGAGAGTGGGTTTCGGTAATAACTCAAAGGAGTTATTCAGATAAAAGGTGATAAACAGATTCCACTGTACTCCAGATGTAGTGGATGCAAACCAGTACCTACAATGAAACACCCGAGGCACTGGCACAGAATGCCATCTGGGGGTGTACTAGCCTGCGCTATAAACCAAAATGGCAGCCTCCCACTGACTGGTGTCAGATTAATAATGAAGTATAAGTTAGGTCTAGATGGTAAGGTTGCACCTGGGCAACTATAATTTTACTGGCCAAAGCCTTTTAGTGTTATTTTATTGTTATATTGGTTCCTAGTGACTCATTCTGTCAGGGTTGTCTGTGTATTCACTGTCTGGTCCCGAGTTTCACCAAAATCAGACCATTTGTGCTCAGCCCCAGCAAAGCATGTGCACTCTCTCTGGTAAGGCTTGTCACCTTCCAGGAGAATAGGATCTGCCACCAGGGGGCAGGGAAGGGACCCATACGTCAAAGGGCAGGCTCTGCCACCAAGAGGGAAGTCACCCCAAGGTGGCAATTACTAGAAACTCTGATGCCGGGCAGACAGGAAACAGTTTTAACATGGAAAAAGAGGGCAACACACAACTGGATGTAGTTAAGAACGCCAGTGAGGAAATCCCTCAAACACAGTGAGTAGCGCATATACAGTGACCAATGAGATACTGGGTCAGTAAGAAAGACAGAAGGATAGATGGAAAACAACTTCCTGTCCCTGCCTGATCCCAAACGTGGGAAAACTTTCCTTAGAAAGCGCTGATGCAACGCTAACAAAAACGTGGACAGTAAAAGAAGGCAAAGAGAAGCCATTTTTGAAAAACCATAACAATATAGAAATTGTTAGACTCCTATATGTCCCACGTCACTGAAATCCCCTTGAGAGGATTAAGGGCAAACATGAGGGGGTGTGGGGTGTAAAAAAGAAGTAAACACCTAGGACTGAGACAAGGAGGACCGAACTATCTACTGGGGGGTGAACAATGCTTTAATATCCCGTAGACTAGTTGACCTGTCCCACGGTAGCTCCAAATTAAGACTTAATAAAAAAGCTCAGGACACTGCTGCAGTTTGTAACTAATGTTCTGCAGAAGGTACTCCCTAATATAGGTGAGCTAAAGTTTAGGTGAAGACAAACAAAGCCCACGTTACCCGTCCTAGAAGGATACTAGATAGTAGGGCGGGACGTTGGGGCAATCGTAAAAAACATGACAGGTTGTTCATGGTATAGGTAGAGCAAGTTTATGGCCTCCACCATGTAACAACCACTGGCTACCGGTTTCAGTGATGTGTATTTAGATAGAACCACTTTCATCAGGACAGTCTTCTAAAAACGAGGATACTTGGTGATTCTCAATAATCAGTCACCATTGTCTGCCACAGGGTGCATACTTTACCCTGCTTCTTTGCGCCAATGCAAGGAAGTTTAGGAGGAGAACCTTCCGGCTGCAGTGGGTGTGTTCAGCAGTCAAGACTAGTAGTTGGCAGAGTCTAATTGGAAAGTTTGTGAGTCCATGTTTGGAACAGTGTCACAAACAAAATGTTGTACATACGGGCGCAGCCACGTCTGAATCCACAACGGAAAAAGGGCAGAGTTAAAGTAGCCAGGAGAGGGGTTATAGTCCAGAGAAGGGTCCCACCATCCTGGACTTTCCCAGGGCTCCCACACTTCAAGTGCCTCCCCACTTCATGCAGAAATAGCACTCTGTGGAGACATCCGGGAGACCCTGAACACTGCAGCCATGACTGGACTCTCAGAAAAGGCTTCGGACCAATACGCTGTGGCAGACTGATTATATAAGGAGTCCACTTTGATAGAATCATCTTTAGTCTTTATGCGGGTTACCACTGCAGGACCACAACACATCGCTGGATCGTCTTGAGCGGACTCAACCTTCTCGACGAACTTGATCCATTATGAACGACAGACTCCGTCATCCGGATGCCAACTTGTATCTATTCTAAAGCATCCAGACTTTTCAGCTTCAAGAACAAGCCTAAACACTTGTAGTGGTTCTGTCCACCTGTCATGCCTTATAGGGCCTTAGTGACATTTAAGACTACACTCCTTACCTTTCTAAAGACCTCTTCAGATATTTCTGATGAAAATATTACCCGTCTCCCTCTTCGGACCCAGAGTTTCATTTTCATTGTAAAGTCTGCATAACTTGCCATCTCTTACAGGGATAGGTTATTTTGTTTTTGATTTGGTTGTGTGTATTTTTTGTTGTTTATAGAACCTTGGTTGGACATTCTTTTCTTTTGGTACCACATCCGCAGGCTGGGGCAGGGTAGTCTGTGTTTTTAATTTGATGCCCATGGGCTCTGCCAGATACATATTTCTCCCATGGAAAGCAATAGCGTGATCTTTAGTTTTATATTTATTTGAAGAGGTTCTGGATCCTGAATGTCTAATGAGGTTAAATTCGGTTAACTACATATATGGCAATTACCATTTCCATGATTCACTGAAGGTTTATAACAATTAAGTTGCAAAATATACCCAAAACGCACATTGGGTGTTCAGAACGTTGTTTTGCTATTTACAGCGGTAGTCTCTCCACTGATTTTGCTTAACACTGAATGCTCGCGTCCTGAAGAAGGCCTGGCCATGAAATGAAGTGCGAATAACCTGGGGCTTAAGTTGTCGTACGACCAAAGATCATACAAGTGCAGTTATCCATTAATTAACCAGTAGATATCGTGCCACTGCATACGCTGCTGTTTTCTTTTCTCACAAATGGACTGTGGTTCCTTGTGCATCTATGGTAATTATGAGCACAGGGTGTTCAGGTGATTTATGTTTTGCAGTGTTGGTAGATTGTTGGTTCTTTGTGTGTTGTGGTATGTTAAATGGGGGGTGTCTGTTGTGAGAACGTTACATTGCTTCCCTGTTTAAAAAAAATGTATTAAACTCGTTTCGATGTACTTTCCTTGTTATTATTGCTTCACTCCATTGTATGTTGTAACTTCCTGGGACATTGACTCAGGTGAAATATGTTATGTTGCAGTTTTATTTGATAAAACATTACACATCTCCTAAATAATGTATATGTCTCTGAACTTTCGGGAACTTCCTTGAACGGAGATCATTGCCTGGTTCCCAAAGAGAAACCTTTGATGGACATCTAGGGACTATCCCCTTCCATTGTTTGGATTGTGGAAATGGGCAGAGCCTCTTCCCTGGGCCACAGGTAACTTTAACCGGATAAAGCAGCCAATCTTCTCGCGATGGAATTCTATGAAAGCGTTCACAAGTCATTCATTATACCGAGGCCTGAGTTCGAGAGAACGCACCAATCACCAGAGGCAGACTGACCCATGGAGAAATCAAACTTCCGAAAAGGCCAGTGCCGCTATGAAGTGCTAGCCTAGCTATTCTGGAAATGGAAGATCACTTTAACAGTGGAAACAGAGGAATAACTGTTTCACCACAAATCTCAAATTTACAAGATTTAAAAAAGGATAATGTTTCAATGAAATGTGGGTCAATACGATTTTCTGCTGGAATACAATAGACAAAATGACTATATCAGGAGGGTCACAAACATGTTGTACATTGTATACACAATATTGAGAACAATCAATCAGAGTCAAGCGCACTTTTGACATTCAGGTTGCACTACCACAAAGCCGAAACACCATGGATTACTGCAGAAGGTCAAGGACCTTTCTTTGATCATAGGCTTGCAAAACGATCCTGGCACAGGTGCATGCCATCAACACCCTTCTAATGCTCCATTACTATTCTAATGGGTTGCACAAGGGGTGTAGATTGACGCTTTGCTCAATAAAGGTTATTGCATTATTCCACAAAGTTTTACTAATACAGATCATGGTGCCTGGGTCAACCATCAAGGAAGCAGGATGGAAGGCAACAGCGCTGCTGTATTTACCTGCCAGAGTGTTCTAGAATAAGCTAATCACTTCTGTTGCAAAAATGCAAAAATCTAAATTTTGGTCTCAGGCTTCTGTAAAAAAAAAAATCCAACAGTCCCTGGAAATAGGAACAGGGCGAATCAACTGAAGATGTTCATATTTTCATTACTGAAGGATGGAGCCAGGGCTCAAATCGAGAATACACACAGGGGGATGGAGTCCACCCACTTTTTTTCCAGAGGGTGGACCAGCTAATGAGAAACATTGGCTGTCCTCTTTGAATTTATGAATTAAAGCAGACCTCGGGGATAAAATCACAGTGGTTTGGAGGCCGAACACTTCACCTCTGCACTATATAACCAGATGAAAAAGAACAAAACAACTAAAGGTGAAATGTCCCATTTTGGTCCTACAAGCTCCAGGGAAAACATTTATATTGGTTCTTGAAATTTAAAACATGCACACCTTTCAACGTTTTCAAAAACACCATTAGGAAAAAAATATCCTCTCTTGGTTTTGTTTGAGTGTTGGTTTTATGGAAGCCAAATGTCATTCGTCCTGTGCAATTTGGTTGGTTATGCAAAGCCAATTCAATGAAATGTGCATATTTCACCTTGATATGCTAATTTCTGGCGACATCACATCACATTGCGTTTGTTGACGAGTCACCCCACTTTAATTTTTAGGACTTGACCCCTGGATGGAGCTTAAGGTTTGGCATGGCTTGCACACTAAATGAGGGTCTGGCGATATTGATAATGGAAGCATCTTTTTAATCAGAAAAGATGCTGATGTATGGGAGCAGCATACATGACGTCACATATGGTACAGAGTTTATACAGTGGTAATAAGCGTGAAATTGTTGAGAGCAAGTTTTAGTGTGAGGGGGCTTCCAAAGGGCCTGGTTGCATTGGGTTGGTGCCAAAGTAAAGTTGTGGAGGAACATTGCCAAATGTTGCTATATGCACGAAGTGCTCAATGGCAACCTACTGGTTGGGACGAATAAGCAGCAGGCCAGCGGAAGAATTGGAAGAGGAGGGCTTCAACACTCTTTCATGAGGGTCAATATTTGCTCAATAGGATGGCCATCATCAGGACGAGTTCCAGAGTTTGACCAACAGCACTTGGGAAGAGCGTCCCATAGCACAGGATCCTGTAAAAGGGGGAACAGAAAGACACACCTTTTTTGAACAGTTCAGCCAGTGCCTCTTTCTTCCTTCATTGGTATAAAGGAGCCGTTCCATAGAGGGGTGTGTGAAGGCTAACACGGGCCTTCAAAGAGGCTTTGGCCTTTAGTGGGAACCATATAGGTTTCTCAACATGTGCTGCCATCTGGGGTTATTTCGATCAAGATTGAATTGCTCTGTTTGCCACACTTCTTGGATTATTAAGTGTTGCCGACGTTTGCAATAGATCAGAGACTTTTTGCATCGACTTCTTTGGCTTTCCCAATGCAATGCATTGTCTGGAGAAAGAGGTGATGGAGATCTTGTGACTGAAGCACACAACAAATAAATAAATATGGAGATCTTGTCGGCCGAGAGGTGGGTGATAAAAGAATATATTTTTTAAAAATCCTGTATTGATTGTTTTTACGCTCAGTTATTTCTAGTATAGATTTTGAACATTTTACCATCATCATTTTAGTAAAATGTTGCTTTTCCGGAGTGCTTTAAGAAATGTTTGATGACGAAACGTTGTTTGGATTAAATCTGTGATTCACAACAGTAACTTTGCGGCTAACCTAAAACATTGCAACACCATACTGCACTTCGTGTTTTTTTTTTTTTAAAAAAATAATTCATTGAAGATTGCAATTCATGAGTTGCAGCACACAATAAGGATGTGTGTGAAAATTAAGAGGCGGAATGATGGAATGAAAAAGCTCCCTCCTATGTATATGGTCTTTAGACTAAGCCATTTTGTTGAGGCAACTGTGAAGCGTCATTATTTGCCAGGTGAACAGGGGTCAATATGCTCTCCAACTGTGTGTGCGGGGTATGCACCATGTCCTCAGGTGGGGTCTTGCGAGCCTTTTAGTGTTGCACCCTACTTTTATCCCCGGAGACTAATAGGTCAGCTGAGCATTTCCCTGACTCGAGTCCTTACACCTCCGCTGACATGACACTTCAAGAGAATCCCCGGTGGAAGACTCTACCGATTCCTCCAGTCTAGTCACAGTGTTTGACCTTCTATGAATCTGAGCAGATGCCTTAGACCACAAAATCACCTCATTGGCAAAGGACCCATTTTAGCTACCTAAGGTGACCTTGGAGTAGTCTCGGGTGATGCCAACAGCAGCCTCGACTGGGAACTCGTGGTGATCAGGCACCAGTAGCAGGGCACAGTATCGGGGTCCCCCCTGGGACTCAATGGAACTAATCACTGAGGCAGGGTGCTAATGAAGAACGGAGCTCACCTGGCGGTGACTGAAAAGATCCTCCCAGTACCTGCTGCAATGACCTCTAGGAAGCAGCGTCACATGGCATGCAAATACATATGCAGGGGGAGAACCCTGTAACCCCCCCAAACTATTATATCCCATACCCCCCACATATATATATATATATATATATATGGTTTAAGGGGGGGTTAAAAAAAAGTCATAATTTAGGGAGTCATAATTCGGAGGGCAATGTTTTGGCCCATTACCGCATGACTTATATTTTGTTAAAAATCTTTGTGTAATGGCAGGGTTAGAGAAAGGACCAGTTTAGCTTCCGTGTGGGGGAAAAACTGGCTCAAATTAAGAGAAATTCTGCACACGTCTTGCCTCATCCAAACAGAAAAGGGTGCTGGCAGGGGAAGCTCCACGGCACATGAAGGTGGCGAGACGGAATCAGCCGTGGAGCACTTGAGTCTAGCTTTGCATTGCTCTGGTAGCGCGGTGCCACCCCAGGGGAGGTGTATCACATTTATGTGGAGGAAAGAGGATGGGACAGAAGACTATTAACAGAGTTGTGTCATCCACTGGACCTGCAAACAATATTCAAAGATTGCGAATTATGATGAAGGTCCTATGATTGAGAACATGTGGTGCGCAAAAGAGAATGTTCTAAACGCTCCCTTTCATGAAAGATTTTGAGGATCCATAATATGAATGCACGCATCTTCTAAACTAAATCCCCCTATCAAACTAAATGAAGAACCGTAGACCAGGGTAAACACACAGGCGGGGCAAGATGGTGGCTGGTTAGGCATTGCGACATTCAGAGCTCAAGACCATGTCACACCAGACTACCTTCTCGGATGGAAATGACCAGAGGTTTTCACCGACATGCTGTTCCACCCCCCACCCTAAGTGAACTAAGAAAACTGGGTAAGAGGGCACTCTCACCCCTAACATCTTTACGTCTGGCTCAAAGAGACGTCTCTCTACACACATGCTATTTTATCAGATTTTACTGGTAAAACAAGCCCCCATCAAAGCGTACGTATGGATTCCAGTTAGAGGACTTTTTGGTATCAGCTCTAAGCAAAGTGGGTCAACCCTCAAGTCCCCCTTCACCTAGGAAGGGCAAAACGTAGGAAATCAACCCAACATGTTTCGAATCTGCAACGTAAACCACCAAGCTGCTTCAAGGATTTGTATCTTGGCTTAACAGCCTGAATTCAAATGTACAATTTGCTATGCACAGCAGCTCTGTACAAACCCCATTGTTGGATCTCACCGTTAAACATTCTGCCGACAGACTGTGCACAACCACATAAAAAGCCATCGGATAGGAGCACATATTTGCATTGTTCCAGTCAACATCCGAAAACCCTGCGAGAGAACCTGCCATGTAGTCAATTCCTCAGGCCGCGCCGGAACTGCCCTTTGAAATCGGATTACATAGGCCATGCAAACACTAGGATTTCCATTTTGCCACATGCAGCTCTACATTAAGCCTGCTCAAACAAACAGCTGAACGAGTTGTGCATACAAGGCCTCGCGACTAGCAAGCCTCCTAGCAATGAAGTGATCTGGGCACGTGCTATGACATGCTCCAGATACACTCCCACGCTCTAGCAACTCTTCCGGCAGCAGTGTGGCGCACGGTCCCCCTCGCCCATCATAGCCACAACACTGACTTTTGTACTTAAAAAAAGATCACATCAAATATATTTGAGTACACAGATTCTTTTAGTCTCCTTCCCATCCATCATACGATTGAGTCTTCAAAAAAAACACCATCAGACCACTTCCGATTGGAACAAGTATGCAAGTTCATTGTTCAGTCGACTCAATTTAGCCATTGCAAATTCACCTGGCACTTAAAGCATTTTACCACCTGCCCAACTAAAAATTCCATCTATGCCATTACATGCCCATGTAAACTATGTTTTATTTGGATGACCACACGCTCAGCATCTACATTTGTACAGGAAGACAGGTCAAGGATCCGCAATTCGTAGGACTTTTTTGCACACTAATGATGACCTTAAATGGTTCATCACGTAGGGCCCCTCTAAAGACGTTAACTATTCGGCCTTGAACCCGCTGTACACATTAGAACACTGGATCCATACACTACGGACTCGCATCCTTGGCTTGAATGATTGTGTACAGTGGGCCGTTCTACACCAATACAGCTAAATGTGGCCCTATTCTGCACTACACATGTTCATGTTAATGTTAAAGGACATTTGTAGCGCGCACTATCACTACCGGAGTGGTCCCCTGGTGCACTGGCGGCTCTGGAAAAAGGAAGGGAGGGTGAGTTAGTGGGAGGAAGCAGGAAAAGAGCAAGAGAGCAGTGATGTGCTGTTGACGGCCATAGCCCGGTGGGTCCGTTGGCTGAGCCTGGGTATTTGCGGCCAGTGGTCGTCGTGTACTGTTGTGGAGTTCTATGTGTGTTTTTGTTTAGATGTTGCAGTGTAGTGAAGTTTGTGCGGTTTGTTGTGCTGTAGGTTTGTGGTTGTGTTTGGTTTGGAGTTTGAGAGGTGTGTGCAGAGGTGGAAATTGTTAGTAAAAGTGGTTAGTTGGCATCTTTAGAAGTCTCTCCTGATGCTCTTCTCTCTTGATCTGTGCCCATCTTGCACTAAGCTCCCTTTCACATCTGGCACCAACCTCAACCAGCCTCCATCATAACCCCTCCTGTCCTCTTTACCTGCACTTATGGCCAGTGCAGGTAAGCCTGCATCAGCCTCCATCATAATCCCTTCTGTCCTCCTTACCTGCCAATGTCCACCTATCAGCTAGTGCGGCGATTGCCAATGCCTCTGCAATCCAATTGATATTTTGGTACATGGTAGCAATTGAGGTGGAGTGAAGGGATTGGCTGGGTAGTTGACTGTCGCAATGGGTGTCCCCTGTGTTTGTCTATTCTGTGTCACCTGTCCGGCATTGCAGGAGCTTCCATGTCATTTCTAGGGATGTTAGTGTCCTTTCCAGTTCCATCATCCTTTTTTTCTGTTTCGATTTTCATGTTGAATCGGTGGTCTTGAAGAGCCAGGTTTTTAGTAATTTCCCGAATTTGTGGTGAACCTCTGTGTTTCTGATCTCTTTTGGGACGTTGTTCCAGGTTTTTGCGGCTAAGTGGTAGAAGGTGGTGCCTCCAAGTTTTTTCTTAAGGTATGGTTTTAGTTCCAGGTGGATTTTGTTGCTGGATCGGAGGGGCCTCTTTGGTTTGTATATTATTTTCTTTTGTAGGAATTCTGCTCCTTGTCCACTGATTGCCCTGTGCGTTATGCACATGGTTTTGAAGGTGATGAAATGTTTTACTGGGAGCCAGTGTAGTGTTTTTAGGGCAGGAGTGATGTGGTCTCTTCTGGATAGCTTGGGGGGTAGTCTGGCTGCAGCATTTTGGATCCGTTGTAGTGCATAATCGATTTTTGACATGATGAGGGCGACGATAGTGAGTGTTTTGTGCGTGAAGGAGAGGAAAGGTAGGATTTTTCTTGCAGTGTGGAGGAGGAAAAAACATTTCTTCACTGTTGCATTTGTTTGTGGTTCTAAGGTTAGGGTATTGTCCATCAGAACTCCCAGATTTTATTACTACCTTATATGGTGTTGCTGCGGTTCCTAATTCCGTTGGCCACGGGGTGGCGGTTTCGTTCTCTTGGTCTTTGGATATGATCATGATTTGTGTCTTTCCTGGGTTGACTTTCAGGTTGTTGGCATTCATCCAGTTCAAGATTTCTTTCAGACAGTCGATTAGAGCTGAATGGTCCGCTTCGGAATCTTTGATTTGGTAGATGATTTGGTTGTCATCTGTGTAGTTGTAGTAAGTAATGTTGTATTTTTTGAAGATTTTGATTACCGGAGTCTGGTAGATGTTGAAATATAGTGACGACAGTGAAGATCCTTGTGGCACTCCACAGTCGTTAACTCATGGAGTGGATTTGAAGGGTTTAATCCATACAGTTTCTGTTCTGTCTGCTAGGAATGATTTTGTCCAGAGTAGTGCTAGTGCCGTTTCTGTTATGCCTATGTCTTCTAATCTTTTTGTCAGGGTGTCATGGCTAACTGTGTCAAAGGCTGCAGAGAGGTCGAGCAGGATAAGGGCTGAGGTTGTGTTTGAGTCTGCGTTGGTTTTTAGGTCGTCCCAGATGGATAGTAGTGCTGTTTCCGTTCCTCTTGCTGGTCTGAAACCGACTTGAGCTTGGTCCAGCAGGTGGCGTTTTTCTACGTATTCTTGGGTAAGTTTATATACGTAGGTTTCCAGGAGTTTTGCCGGGTAGGGTATGTTTGAAATCGGCCTGTAGTTGGAGGTCTTCTACATCGCCACTTGTGTTTTTTAGAAGTGGATTGATATATGCCGATTTGAAGATCTTAGGTACGGTCCCTGTTGCTAGTGATACATTTAGAAGGTTTCTGTAGTATTCTGCTGGCATTCCTTGTGCGAGGATTGATTTGTAGATGTCCGGGGGACAGGGATCCATGGGTGATCCAGATTCCTTGCGGAGTTTTACCAGCATTGCGAATGCCTCTGCTGAAATTTCCGGAAAGTTTGAGCTATGGTTCTGTGTTGGGTTCTTTTGGTTGTATCTCGTAGTTGGTCGATTGATCTTGTATGGTTTGTCTGTCATTGATTTTTTTTTTTTTACGTGGTCTGCGAGGTTGTTGCAAAGTTCCTCTGAGGGGGTTGGGGTATTATCACAGTCTGGTGGGTTTCTGATCTCTTTTATGATGTTAAACATTTCTTTTTGTGTGTTGGTGGCATTGGTGTTTCTGTCATCATAATGCCTTCTCTTTGCCTTTTGAATTTCCTTCTTGTATGTGCGGATTTGTTTCTGGAACAGTGTCTTTTTGTCTGGGTTGTATTCTTTCTTCCATTCTAGTTCCATCTTTTTTTTTCCTTTTTCATGGTGCTCAATAGTGGGGTGAACCATTTTGCCGTTGCTCTTTTTTTTGATGGGGTGAATGGTTTTTCAGGGGCGATCTTATCTATTGTGTCTGCTATCCATTTGTGTAGTAGGTCTGCTTTCCCGTCTAGGTCAGCTAATTCTAGTTCTGTAGTTGAGGGCTTGGTTAATTCCAGTTGTTCGAATAGGTTGCTTTCTTTTACGTGTTTTCAGTTTCTTTTTGTGGTGGTTGTGAGTTTAGGAGGTTGGATGCATACTTGGGTGGGCATGGTGATCGTGAATGGGATGATGAGGTGGTCGCTTTACAGTATTTGTATCGGCGGTGCCGTGGTGATAAGTTTTTAATTGGCGAAAATTGCATCGAGGGTGTGTTCTGCCGAGTGAGTTGCCCCTTTGACTAGTTGTCGTAGTTTCATGGTAGCTAGTTGTTCAGTCAGTGAGTTATGGGAGTTGACGTGACTGTCTTCAAACCAGATGTTGAAGTCCCCTACGATGATTAGGTGTTCGTGGTTGATGGCTAAGTTGGTGATGGCTTCTATGAAATTGTCGACGAAGGTTGCATCATATGTCAGTGGTCTGTACATTAGGATGAATGTAATGTTGGTTTTTGGGCTCATTGTTAGGTGTTTTACCATGCTTTCACAGTTGAGGATGTTGAGTGGTTCGCCCATTTTTAATTTCATGTGTTCTTTGAATGCTATTGCGATTCCTCCTCGTTTTTTGTTTTCCTGTTGATTTGAAGGCATTTGAAGTCGCTTGGAAGGCATCTTTGGAGTGTGATTTTGTAGTTGTCGTCTAGCCATGTTTCTGTGATGAACAGGATGTCAATGCTGCTGTCGTCGAGTAGGTCGAAGATCTCTGTTGAGTGTTTTGACATGGATCTTGCATTTATTAACTTGCAGTGAAGTTTGGATGTGTTGTTGTTTGGTTTGGACTAATAGAGTTCGTCTTCTCATCGGTGTCAAGGTTTCCTTCCTGGTCGATCTCTTGTTGCATAGTAGGTTTTGTGGCATCTGCGTTTTCGAAGAGTTCCTCTAGGTTCTGTCTTGGATTTTTGTTTTCATCGGGGTCGTCTTCCGGGGGTTGTGCTTGTTGATTGGAAGTCCCTCTTGTTTTGGTGATGTCGGGTGTTATCGCATCGGTCGTGTGTTTGTTGTATTTTGTGTTGTTCATCCTTCTTCGTGCTTGTGGTAGGTTATTTGGTGTTGCTGCTTCTAGCACCGGGTTGGTTTTCTGTGGTGCCCAGTTGTCAGCGAGATATGAAGTAGAGGGATTTGTCTCTTCTCTCAGTGTTTGCTCGATTTTTGTTCCTGTCTGTGGGGGTGTGTTGAGTAATTTTCTTTCTTTCTTGCTGCTTCGGAGTGTTTGTTCTGTCTTCTCTTGTTCTTTCCCTCGGAATGGGTCGTTTGAGCGGCATTGTGAGGTTGGGAGTTGTTCAGTCTTTGTTAGGTAATGTCCAGTTGGTTCTATATTGGTCTGGTTGTCTTGTGGTGTAGTAGTGGGTGTGGGGGGGGGGGTTGTCTGCTACCAGTTTGGGCTTTATCTGTAGGTGGTATTCCGGTTGATGTCGCCGACTCGTTCAGTCGCTGTCTTGAGAGGGTAGGGGAGGTAGTTAAGGGTTATGGGATTAGTCAGTGGCTCTCTTTAATGACCGTCTCCTTGGACGTGGTTCACTGTGGTGATCTAGATATGTGGGTTTTGAGAAGGCTATCTCCTAATTGAAGAGTGGGTTGTGGGGTGGTGCTGCTAGGAATAATGCTTTATGAGGCGTGGGCCCCTAATTGGAATGTCACTCCACAGTGGTTCACTAGTGAGTCTGTCTCACTTCAGGGTGAGTCGCTCAGCAACAATTTTTGAGAGATCTTTATAGTGGGGGATGCGCCTATCAATGCAATCTAATTTCGAGTAGTGCTAATGGACACCAAGCCCCTGCTAGATCTGGGAGATCTGCACAGTGGGTGAGAGGCCCAATCAATGCAATCTAAGTATCACACAAGGGAGTTTAGACAGAGACCGTCTTCTAAAGTTGCGCGGTCTATATAGTGGGTATAGAGTGCAATCTCAATATAGTACAATGCAGTCCAATCTCACAGAGTAATTGGAGACAGAACCCCAGTCAGATTCGAGAGACCTGTATGGTCTCAAGTCTTGCACCACCACTATTATTAAGCCAATAGTTCCTGTTTAGAACCAGAACTTCAAGAACTCTTCGATTGTGAATCCGTGTTTTTTTTTTCTTTTTTAACACATCACACTGCCAGCTATTGTGACCCTTTTCGCCTCCCCAAAATGGTGCTCATTTTTTTTGTCCTGCAACTCTAAGCTGCACATTGCGGTCTACTTGTAGTCTACAATGGAAGGCGACACCCCATCTGAAATGTACTGCCAGCTGGTGGTGCAGGGCAGAAAGGGTGATAAATTGTGGCCCCCAGCCTGTATTTAAGGAGAGAGTGCTGGGTCGAACTTCTGGGGTCAAAGCTCTGATGGATATCTCTCTCTCTCTCGCGCTCTCTCTCTCTCTCTCTCTCTCTGACACTTCAGCCTCACTGATCCACTGACACCCTGAGACCGAGTGCCCCACTCAGATCCCAAGCTCCCGAACTAGCCTGAAATCCTGAGTAACACCTCAGACCCGGTACACCCTGGAAACCCAGCAGCCCCCTGAGAAATCCAGCATCCCAGAGTAAGCCAGCACACCCAGAAACTATGTACACCTTGAAGCCATGTGCACCACAGACCACGGCTGTAAGGAGACTGGTAGACTGTGAGAAGCCGGTCCACCTGAAATATCCTGGTTGTAACCTGTGAGCACCTGTAACCCTGAGGTGTAAACCGGACACCGGAAATGACTCATATACAACATGCTTCCTTTCGAGCACTCCTTGCTAGAGGGCGGGAGACTCTGGAACACAATGCAAGAGAGCACTATCTGTGGCTAGGCTGCAGTGGACGGTCTGTGTCTCCCATTACAGCCACCCTCTCCTGGCTCCGTGAACTTGATCAAGAACCGAGGGCCATGTGCATCTGCCTGCATCTCGCCTATTGTCCTGCACCCGACTGACTGGCTGGCTGCTGCATCCTGCTGACTGCCACTTTCACATGCCACCACCCGTGACCGCTGGGTCACGAGGTAAGAATCAATCCACCAGTCAGAGCCCCAGCATGCCCACCCATTTTCAGGAAAGTTGTTCTGGTTATTCTGTTTAACCTGTTTTAACATGCTAGTTATTGTTGATATTGTATCTAGTGGATTTCTGGAGTACCATGTATTGTGGCATGCCTGTGCTTCTGTAGAGTAAGATTATAGGGCACATCATAAAGACCCGTTTTGAGGGCACTAGTAGGGCCGGATTGGTTACCTGCTTGGACCTGTACCTGCATGCCTGATTAGTTGTTCTGGAGTGTGACCAATTGCGGGATTCAGTCACTTCTCTCCAAGGGGATAGACTCCCCCATGAGAGACAAGGACTCCCGTTCCACGTCGGAACTCCCCAAAACCCTCCCCTTTTACACCACATGGACACCATCAAACCAAGCCACTGTGTTTTATTCTAATGCAAGATTCCTCTTGAAGAACAATATGTAAAAACCATGGAGAAGAACAATGAGAGTATTAATGATTACTACCTAGTCTGGAACCAATAGTACTGTGACAAAAAAAGATTGATTAAACCAAGAAACAAGAATGAAAAGTGCTCAACAGAGGATGGACTATGATCCTCTGCTGGGGAGGCCCCAGCAACCTGTAATAAAAATGGAAGAAGGACTTCTCTTAGAGGGAGAGAGAAACACAGCTTGGGAGCTTCAAATGCAGTCAGTTCGTGACTGAACCAGGAGAACGAGAGATCCTCCATCGGGGGAAGGCAAAATGTGTTGAATGTCAGAAGCCTCGAGGAAGTCCAAGGCCAACTAGCGCAGAGGGGAAGAAAAGCCCAAGAAGGAGAAGCAGGCAAGAGCGATGGCTAGACCCTGGAGTCCGACAACTATGCCGGAGACCGTTCGAGACTTGAAGCCACACAGAAGAATGCAAAGCAGACAGAACGAGAAACCAAGCGGTCCTGACAATGCACAAAGTCCTGCTCCTGTGAACAGGACAGGTGATGCGAACCCTTGAAAAGCAAGGTAACTGAGACAACGGAAGACATGGGAAGGAAAACGGCAATAAAAAATACTGTCAGCATACTCATCCCAGTAAGTGGCCTGACGTTAAGAAGAGTGACAAGCACTCTGGACTCAGCGTACTCGTCCCAGTGACTGGCCCGTAGTTAAGAGAAGTGCCAAACACTCTGGCACTCAGCCTACCTGTCCCAGTGAGTGGTCAGAAGAGAAAAATCATTGTGAAACCCATCCTACATGTCTTGGAGAGATAATAATTGGACAAGAGAATTACTATTGGGGCTACAATAAGAACAAGAAGGAAAACAGTGAATCAAATTAGGGGGACTATGATATAAACTCTCTTATGCAGGAAGAGTTGAAGAAATGTAGCAACTGAGAGAATAAGAGAACAATCTATTGATGGGCATCCCAGCCAAACAACTGCATAGGCTTCAAAAATCCCAGAATGCAGCCGTTAGACTATTCAGCCATTTAGGTAGGTCAGCTCAAGTATCCCAACTCCGCCAAACCTTACACTGGTTGACAGTGGAAGACCGCATTAAATTTAAGGTATCATGTCTGGTTTTTAAATACTTAAATGATCTGGCCCGGAGTGTTTAAGAAATGAAATCTGTCACTACCAGCCAACTAGGAAGTTACAATCAAAGGACCAACTGTTACTGACTGTTCCTTCGTCAGTATGCATCTCAAGGGGAGATAGAACTGTGGAATGACATCCCTAATGGGATTAGGCCTCCAAGACGCTTTACCAGTTTCAAAAGGCCCTTAAGAGCTTCCTTATTTAAAAATGGTTATAGGGGTAGTGGGGGGGGGGTACTTCTGCCCATCAGTTAAGAGGGATGTTGTGTGTGCACCATCTTTCTTGTATCAATTGTTGATATCCGCTGTGCCATTACATGGTTACGTCCGTCTTGTGCAGGTTATAAATAACCAAAATCACTAACAACCTTACAAAGAGGGAGTCAGTCTCCCTAGTCTAGTGGAAGCAGGAAGACAAATACTTTGAAACACTGAAGAGAGACTTATTTCAGCATACTCGTCCCAGTGATTGGCCCGTAGTTAAGAGAAATGCGAAACACTCTGGCACTTAGCCTACTTATCCCAGTGAGTGGTCGGAAGAGAATAATCATTGTGAAACCTATCCTACACACACTCAGCATCTACATGTGTACAGCAAGACAGTTCGCAATTCCTAGGTTTTTTTGCACACTAATGATGACCTTAAATGGTTCATCACGTAGTGCCCCTCTACAGACGTTAATAACTATTCAGCCCCATACCCAGCAGACATGAAACAGTTACTCAGGAGTCTACTGTCTTCTGACCAGCTTGCCATTTCATGGCCTAGGTAAACTGGACTACTGAGATGGACCTTAGGAGCATACCAGAAGGGGGAAATGATAATGAAGAAGTCCCGGGTAACGCTGCCCTGTCTGTCAGGCTTGAGGAAATATCCCATGCCATTACTGTCCTGTACCTGCCTGACACAGACTTTGAGCAAATAAAATCTTGTAAACAAATGAGATCAGAGGATGTGGCTATTAGTTAAAAAAAGGTTTAAACAAGCATTCCAGCAGTATTCTGCCATGACAGATCATGTCAAGTCTGCCAGACCCCTGATTGTGACCCAGTTTGTGGGGGGACTTCACCCAAAGGCTAGCACAGATATTAAAAGATTGTGTGCTAGTTGGGATAGCAGGTCATACTCTGCAATCATAGCTCAGGCAAGACATTATTCTAATCTGAATCAGAGAGAGCACTGAGAAACTAAGGATAGACTGATGCACCTATGGGTCACCAGTCCAAGAGCAGACTGAAGCAAATGCTGCTGCCCTGCAAGCTCCAGTAAACATTGGTGGCCCTGCCCTGCAGATAATATACATGCCCTCTCAAATGCAGTATGGGATGTTTAGGGGTCAGTCCAGTCGAGTCAGAGCCAGGGGACTCACAGCCCACCAGTTTATACCCCAGACAGGACAGCATCCTTTTGTGTCCCAGTCAGGTCCCCAGCTTAACCCAGACCAGTGTGCCTACTGTAAGCAAATGGGCCACTGGAAATCAGTGTCCTCAGACCCTGAGACCAGGAGGTCAGTGTACCAGCCCTTAGTGCTGCAGCCCACCCCTGCCAGTTATGGACTGCCAGCCCAGCGACCTGGCCCTAGTAAAGCCCCATTCCCTGGTTATTTCCAACCCCCCTCGGCCTTATGCATCTCATCCAGGTCCGCTTGCCCGCCAATGGTATGCTGTCCCACTAGAATGACCCCACCTAGCTCTGCCCTGTAGCCTTGGTACCCCCGGGCAGGTCAAGAGCCATTCCACTTTCCTCAGGCATGGCAGGACCCCGACCCAGACTCTGATCCAGCACTCAACGCCCTGGCCTTGACCATCCCCTTTCCTGAATCTGGTCCCTACGTTATCACCCGAGTATCAGGATGGACCACAGAGCTATTGGTGAACACAGGAGCAACCTCCAGTACTCTGAGACTGGATGCACAACTCTCTGGTCACGCTACAACTGTTCAAGGTGTGGAAGGAAGGCCATAGAGAGTGCCTCTCACGGTCCCTTATTGGGGTATCAGTGCCTCTTTCCAGGCAAACTTGCTAGGTATGGATTTTGCAGGAAAGGTAGGTGCTGTGATCTTTTGCCAAGAAGGACATGGCAAACTTCCCAGATATGCGGAATGAGTATTATATGCAAATACTGTGGGATGTTTCAACCCACTAGTCCAGGCCCTGCAAAATTACTGTGCATTGCTTGCAGCAAAAACATCAGAATGGCCGCCGGAAAGCATGCTGCTTGCTAAAAATCCCCAGAAAGTGCGCAGTAAAAATCTGAAAAATAAGCCGCAAAACCCATCATTTGGCTGCCCACAGAGCAAAATCATTGCAAAAGAAACACAGAGCTGTTTTAAAAATCTGTTTTCCCTGGCTGTCAAATTTTCAAAAATCATGGCCCACAAACCACCCAAAAGATCCAACCTCCTGTTGGGTATTAAACATCATTCTACTTCAAGAATCCACATAAATACAATGTCCACAGACGTATACTTATCAAAAGAAAATCCACATTGAAGATTGCTTACTTGGAAAAATATGTTGAAAATGGGTGTAATACCGTTACTCACCTCTGTCAGAAGCTGGCGATTTCTAAAACCTGTCATGTTTAAAGTTGGACATTGAACTCAAAGTATGCCAAAGAAAGTCTTGCTATCAGAAGCCTAAGAGGTGGAGACAATTCAAAACTATATTTTAAAAGGGCTTGAATTAAGTAATTGGTTGATGTATTTGTTAAAAAGGTAATTTATATTTTAGGACAAGACTACTTCAGACATTGGGCCTCATTCCGAGTATGGCGCTAACCAATGGCGCTATTAACGCCTTGGTTGACGCCGTACCCGGACCGGCAGCGCCTTGGTGGATGGCGGAATTACCGCCCCATTCCAAGGTTGGCGGGGCGGTAATTCCCCATTCACCAAGGCTCTTCCCCATTCCCAAATGAGCCCCCATAGGGCTCAATGGGAATGGGGAAGATGCAAATAACGGTGACCGTTCATTACGGTCACCGTTATTGGCTTGGAGGCCCCTTTGCGTCCTCGACTTTAACACCTGCTCAAAGCAGGCGTTAAGGGCGAGGGCGCAAAAGGAACTCGGAGTATGGCGGTAAGGGATCACCGCCACCGGTCTCGTTACCGGTGGCCGCTATCCCTTACCGCCATACTGGGAATGAGGCCCATTGTGTTTAAAAGTTAAAGTTTCCCACACTGAGCTTCAAAGACATTCCAAACCCTTTTACCCAACAAAGGAATCTCCCCCCTGCTCTCTGCTAAGAAACTGGCGGGCTAGTGTGAAAGGAACTGGGAGGGGCACTCTGGCATGTTTCGCTGAGTGGAGACAATGCAGTCCTTGAGCTGAATGGAAATGCTAATTCGGGTGTGACAGGCAACAACTGCTCTGGCAGGAAGACAAGCCATGTGACTCTCTGACTCAGCCAAAATCTTGGTGGCGGGCCAGACTGAAAATGTGGATTGATACTGGAGTAAATATATGTTTAAGGAAAAGACTTATAACAAATTGTATGGAACTGACAAAAATATGGAATTTAGAGATTATTAAAATGAAAAATTCACTCACAGTTTAAAACTAATCTGGAATCTGTGCGACATTCAGAGACTGAACCCCGGAAATGTTCATATTCTAGCTCTGGTGATTATGCTAGGAACATGAAAATGTACAGGAATATGCCCAGAGGGTATGTGCATGTATGGGGAAATAATGGTACAGATCCGACAATGTGTAACCGCCCGAAAGCGTAAAAAACTAATTTGTGAACCAAAACTCGTAGGAACCTGAGAATGACAGAAACGTACCTTAGTCAATCTATCATGTAAATATGTATTATGAACAAGTTGTGCATATTGTAAATATGTTTTTATGAAAAATAAGATATACTGTACAGAGACATAGGGGAGGTTTTTTCCCTAAGCCATAAACATGACACATGTCACACTGTTCCTTCCTCAAATCAGGAGAGGGGAAATTCTCTGACCTATGAGATCCTTAGAGGGTTGGGCATAGACAATCACCCTCCCCACCCTTCTTTGGAAAATGGATAAATAGGGACCGTTGAGGACCCACACAGACACTTCTCACTCATCAACTGATCCACTGGTGAAGCACCCTGTAGGAAGATCCAGACTCCAGGACCAGACTCCAGATCCAGACTCTAGAACCGCACACCTTTGGCCAATCCAAAAAGCTGAACCCTTTTCAGCAGGCCTTTAAAAATCTTGCAAACCTGATTTAACCCCTAAACTTCCACGGGGCCTAACCTAACTGATCCAACAGCCTGGCTGAGCCGTTTTGCTGCTACCGGCCAAGAACCGTGCTAGAACCCAAGATCCAGATCAGCCCAGCAGAGCTGTAACCGAGAACCCATCAGACCCAGTCCAAGAGGCCGCGCAGACCAGAGTGCCTTGCTGAAAGCAGGGTCCAGGTGCCCTGAAGCCTGTCCAGTGGCGAGCGAAGTCCAGTCCAAACCTTTGACCAGATCTTTGACGGGCCCATTCCATTCCAAAGCCAAAGTTGTAAGTATTTAGTGTAGAACTGTCCATAACCAACCTCTTAGTATTAAATAACCCAATCCAACCATTCCAACCTATCCATAACTGCATTATTGAATCTCTTTTGTCTATCCTAAATTCTTCTCTCCTCCACATAATCTTTGGTAATTGTAGTGATAATCATCTTGGCGCTAATATATATTTTCTGGAGAAAGGCAATCGTCTTGTGCAGACAGACACCATCCGGAGGCGGCTCTGGATAGGTGGCTGGGCTGTCGTGTAGTTTGCGGCTCCATAGACTCTTTAGTGTTAAGAAATCTTTGTTCCAAATCTTCAACAGTGCATCTTTCATTTAGAAATCTTGACCTTTTGAGAAAAATCCTCCTTGATTACAACCTCTGTACCTTTTGAACCGTATGTGCGAGGAACAAACGTCATTTTGAAGCTAACATCCGCAGCTTTCGAACGAACCCAAAATGACATTCCAATTCCTTATAGTTTTTCCGTAATCGCGTTTCCCGCACGCAGAAAAGTTGCCGCAAATTTGCATTTGGCTCAATTTCACCACCTGTAAAAACAGCTATTTCTTGTTTTCAACTTCTGAATTTCGTTTTCCATCTGCTAACCATTCAACAATCATTGCTAGTGTCTACCTGAACCAATCCAAAGCCACTCCCACTAGTTCTGAATCCAATTTAGCAAATTAAAATCATTTTTCCTATTCAATTAAACCACATTTAAAAGCAATTGACCGGTTTTAAAATCATTACTGTTCTTTCTAAACTTGCTGGGGGGGAAATCGGGATTAAAACTGCAACTGTTGATTGTTATTCCTGATACCTGTGTGCCCTCATTCATCTCTTCATATTGCATATTGGGGGGAGTGAGTAACAACAGGGGGAAAGAGTGATTATATTGTCTTTGGTTGAATTCATATCAAGTTTATTTCTGTGTTGCATTCTTTCCTATCATTGCATTTCCTTGAATCCGCACAAAGTATTCTCTGCTAAATTAATCCGCCTATTCCTACTCCTAATTGATTAAAGAGATTGTTGATATTGTAATATTACCCATTGCTGATCATTGTTCATATTCATAAGTGTGATATTCAGATATTATTCATATTCATAAAAGTATAATGTATACATTGTTCAATTCTTCAAATAAATCTTAATTTGCAAAACAAACCTATTTCTTGGTTCAGTGAGACCGGGGGGATTCAAAGAGAGGTGCGTTATATTGGGATACATCATCCAGAATAAAAAGAACTTTTGACATAAAAATATATAAATAAGGGTTTCTATTGGGCATCCGATACTAGGCATTGACTTAGTTGGAGTGCTGGATTGAAATCACTTGCAATGCCAAAGTCCATGGCCAGGTTACAAGCTTTCAAGGGCCTCAGTCCTGTCTTGGTTGTTACTTCCTTGACTGAAGATGACTTGAGGGAGTTAGATGAATTACCTGCCTGCCTATTGGCCACCAGAACACTGAAGCTGGTGTGATCCCATCTGCCCAGCCTGTGCATCTCTGGATTTGTCCAGGAACTGTTTTGCCCATAATCTCCTAATGCCCCATGAAGCCAGAAGCAGAGAGCAGACCCGTCCCCACTATCAATTCTCTGTTGTGCCAGGACATTTTAGCAGTAGTTCAGTCACCTGCCAACACTGCTGTCATGGCTGTCAAAAATCTCTCATCTAATGTGTACTGTCTGGTGCAAGACCTTAGGACCATTAATGGCATTCCTGAGCCCCTATCTGCCCTAACTCATAACCCTGCCACAATAATGTCATCCATCCCCATTGATGGTACTTGCTTCAGTGTGTTGATCCGTGTAGTGCCCTTTTTAGCATCCCCCTGCACCCAGATTCATGGAATGTGTTTGCCTTCATCTTCAAAGGAGTGTAAATGTGTTGGGAGAGAATGCCAATTGGGTATGTGCATGCACAAAAGGTTTTCTCACAGATTTTACATCCGGGTCTGTCAGAAATAGTGTTGCCTGGGAACAGTGAGCTACTGATTTATGTGAATGGCCTACTAGTGTGTTCAAAGACAGAAGAGCTGTGTGTACTGGACTCTGTGAACCTGTTCACTGCCGTGGCTGAGCTGAGAAGGACCACAAAGCCTCCAGAGCTAAGATGCAGTTCTGTCAGTCTGAGGTGAAGTACTAAGGACACATCATTAAGCAAGGTAGCCGATCCCTCAACGCTGACCTAGAGAAAGCAATGGACGCCCTGCCTCCCCAGTGACCCAGAGTGAATTGAGATCATTCCTGGCGATAATAGGATATTGCCGACAATGGATCTGTGATTATGTCCTGGTAGTGAAACCCTTGCAAGAAGCAGTACTACTTGGAAAACCAGATACCATTGCCTGGACCCGCGGTCGGGAAGATGGCTTTTGAGAATGTAAAGGCAGCACCCTGTAGTGCACCTGTATTAGGTCTCCCAGACTATGATAAAGACTCTGTCTTGTACTGCCATAAGAGGAAAGGAGTTGCTTCCGGTGTCCTTTTGCAGGACCAATGTGGAGCTTTGCGTCCCCTTGTATACTTCAATACCACGATAGACCCTGTTGTTTCAGCCCAGTCTTCCTGTCAGCTGGCGATTACCAGTTCTGTGTTAGTCCAGAAAAGCTGAAATATTGTGCTGGACAGTAGGCCACTTACAAAAGTGACCCATTCTGTCCACACCCTTCTGACTCACAGCTGAACCCAGCACCTGTCCCCTGTGCGAAATTTGATGTATGAGGAAGTTCTGTTTATCAATGACAACAGAGTTGGAAAAGCTCCTGCCTTTAATTTAGCATCCCTAGTGCCTGCCTGTGATGAATACTTGGATATGCATGACTGTTTGCAAGTAGTACACTCCCAGAACTTACTGGCAAGGCTATCCTGGTGCCCCAGTGTTGCCCTGGATGGTACAGCCCACAGATGGGTAGAAGATGGTTCCTTGGTCTCTGCCTATGCTGTTTTCTGGGAAGAAAGTACCAATGTCTTCTCTGTAGTTGAAGCATTCCCCATTCTACCCCTGTGTTCTGCCCAGGTAGCTGAACCAATTCCCCTGACCCATACCCGCACCCTCATGACTGTGAAAGAAGTCACAATTCTGATGGATAGCCAGTATGCCCTGGGAGTCTGTCAAGATTTTGGCATGATCTGGAAAGATAGAAGATACCTAACCGCAGCAGAGATCCCAGTCCATAATGCCTCTCATGTAGCTGCCCTCCTTGAAGCACTGTTGCTGCCCCTGAAAGTATCAGTCATGCACTGCAAGGCACATCAGACTGGTATGGCCTTGCAAGTAAATATAACTGTGCTGGCAGCTAAACAGGCAGCATAGAGCATCCCAGACATGACTCAGAATACTGTCCTGGTGTTAACGTCCCAGCCCACGTCAGACCCAGGGACAGAAATTGCCCCCACTGCTTTGCACCCTCCAGGTCACACATGAACCCCTTGAGCCAGAGAAATGAAGGGACGTACCCAGGATTCAGTAGGGATTTGGTATGGTGTAGATGGAAACCAGTTGCAGCAGCATTTGCTAGGAATATTTAATCCGCCTTGCACACAGCACTGCACACAGGAGGGGATGTCATGACCAGTTAAATTAAAAGCACATTGATTGCCCCTGGGTTGGGAGAAAGAGCGAAGGGATTTGGTTGGTAGTGCCACATTTGTCAACTACACAATGTAGGGAAAGCATTTATGGTTGCCCCAGCTTCTGCCTATGTTCCCCCAGCAGCACCAATTTTAGAAATTCAAGTTACCATTGTCCACAGGTCAGAAGTGGCAATGTATAGGTACATCCTGGTGATTGTCAACATGTACAGTGGGTATATCGGAGCATTTCCCTGCGTTCATGATGATGCCATCACTGTAGCAAGAAGACTCCTAAAAGACATTTGTCCTAGACAGGGGGAACGGGGGGGGGGGGTAGTTTCTGTTATCTCTAGTGATAGAGGAGTACATTTTAACAACCGGTTATGGCACCAATGTGTGAGGTCCTAGGCTTTGATCAGAAACTGCATGACCCTACTGCCCACAGCGACCTGGAAAAATAGAGAGACTGAATGGGGACCTGAAGGGAAATCTAGCAAGGATTTGTGTCTATACAGATCTCAATTGGCCAGATGCACTCCCACTTGCCTTGATGTACATGAGTGGAATTCCCAGTCAATTTTCAGGTCTTACTCCCTTTGAAATCATCATGGCCAGACCCATGTCTCTCCCAGCATCAGCACCACCCACAGTCAAGAGGTTACCACTGGCTCTGACTGATAAAATGGTTCTTGCTCATTTTAAACACTTGATCTTGATCATGAGAAAATTACATTCACATGTCTGTGAAGCTCAGCCTTTTCCAGACCAGAAGAAATTACAGGATGCTCAAGAAGGAGATCAGATGTACTTGAAAGACTTCAACCGCCACTCCTGCCTCAAACCCTGCTTGAAATGACCTTTCACTGTCTTGCTGATAACAGACACTGCCCTCAAAGTAATGGGAGGTAAGACTTTGGTCCTTGCATCACATGTTTAAAAGGCGAGTCATCCCCCAGAACCTGAACTTGTCCCAGCTCAACGGCCTACTCAGCTATTTGGTGCCTTTGCATACCACTGCACCCAGCCCTGAAAGGTCAAGGTCTAGATCATCACAAACACAGATACAACCTCCGGCAGACCCTGGCCCTGCTCGGACAGATTGAAATGTGCCTTGAACTTGAAACCATGCCGACACTCAAACCGGTGCTGACATTTTAACTGTGCTGTGACCCTGCGCAGGTCCCGTCTCTGAAATTGCTCTGAAAACTGGACTTTGCGCTGAACTTGAAATTGTCCTGAATTCGCAGTTGAGTTTGATGTGAACCTGAAGCCACTTTGACCAACTGTACTTGCTCTGAATGTAAAAATTGCTCAGAGAAACTGAATGGTGCCCTGCACCCGAATTGGTCATGAAAGGAATTGGTCTGAATCTGAAACTGCTCTGAAACTGGAGCACCCTGAACTCAATATTGTTCTCTAAAAGCAACTAGTATCTTGAAACTGATTTGCTCCCTGAACTTGAACTATTTTGAATTTTGAATAGTAGGAAGAATTGGGAAAGTAAAAAGTGGTACACTGTCAAGAGAGATGTGTGCCACCACACCTCTGGAAGAAGCACTGCTGCACCAGTTACACTGCGTAACAGAGTGCCTGAGCATCACTGCAAGCAAAGGGGATGAATGTCTGCTGAACACTCAGGCTTGCTCGCCCCTTTCGTGGTCATCACCCTGAAGGTGTCTCCCAGCTACCAAGAGACCACCTTTGTGTAAACTTGTCACCTCGCAGCACAAGAACTGAACCAGACTAACTGTTGGGTCTGCACGGACATGCCAATCAACCACAGAGAAGAATTCCAGTTCCAGGCATTGCCCACCAATGTGTGACTGCTCATGCAAGCTTCCAGTGAAACCTCTGACTGCCCGCCAAGAGATTGCTGTCATGAAAGTGCAGCACCTCCTCATTCCCAGTATGGCTCGCCCAGCAAGGAGAAGGTGCAGCACCACCAGGACAGTGCAACTCCACTGTGCAATGTTCCCAGGACCACTATGATCTTCAGGGTGACTATAAGAAAGAAGGATTGCCAAGAATGGTGGTCCCAGGCTGGCCTGTCCGAGAAAGACACTACCAATGACAGCCCAACTGTCACCAGCAACCCCTTGTACTCGCCTTGTGAGTTTGTCTACTCTCCATCAGCAACCGCCAACAGCAAGACTCTGGACCTCCTGATACTGACTGGTACTGCAGCATCTGGCCCTGGATACCAGCCAGTCAGTCGGTATTTGGCTAGCCCAAGACGGTCTCTACTGGGTATGTGACAAAACCACCTACATGCAATTACCCAAAACCTGGACTGAATTCTGCGCCCTGGGTCATGTCACCCCTGCCATCAGAGTGACAAAGGGGATGCCACTAGGCCACATCAGGAACACCTGAAACCTGGCCCAGTACATGGATATTGTAAACACTGTGGTGACAAGGAATGAATAGACTGACCAAATGGTGCTGTAGCGGTTGCTATAGATATTTATTAAAATGAAAAATCAAACCTATCTATTCCTAACTCTGATGCGATTTCCCTACCTAAACTAAAGAAACTCTGGTGCTTGTCAGTAAGTCTGAGTGAGTCAAAACCAAAAGACACTGTCCCAGTCACAAATGCTCCTACTCTATCCCTGTCTCTACAACAAAACACTGCAACGTCCAGCTACTATAAGTAATCCAGGAGAATGACTCCCTTCTCCTGGATGTAAAGAGTCCAAAAGCCTCAAGTTTTTTCTAAGTAAAGGTTTTGTAAAATTCCTGGGTTCTCTGTAACCCAACAGAAAATAAATCACAAAGTTCTTGTGGGGCTAGGAGAAGGACTCTCTTCTCCTAGCTGGCTCCTCAATGTCTGTCATGATTCTTAATAAGGTTTGTAATTATCTTACAGAGGTTTTCACAATCCCTGGTTTTAGCATGTCTATTGCACTGCCCCCATTGGGACGATGAAGCCATTCCTGTAGTCCCCCATGACTTTCCAGTATCATCCTTCTATGGAAATGGCCGGGGAACTGTATCATAAAATGGTTTACAATTTTCTCTATTTCTTTATGGTTTACAGTCTCAAATGATTCTTGTTCTCCTGGCTTTTCAAGGAAAAAGAAAATGACAAAGAAAACAATGATTTATCGTCTTAACATGAGGAAGGAAAAGCTTGGGTCAAACTGAAAAGACAAGACTTCTGCCAGGTTCTGGTATTGGCCATTCAGCAATATAACATATTGATGACAGAAGATGATCGAGTTTTGGCTCAACGGACCAGCCCTAGATAAGATAATTATGGGGTGTGACCAGGAGGACCTTTACGTCTCTATCAATGAGTGCACTCCTGAGAACTCTGTTCTTATCAATGATGCTCGGGAAGACCCGATGACAGATTTTGGTTTCGTCGGATTGTACTTGAGACGGTAACCCCTTAATTATGTTTCATGGGGTGTCTGGTTTCCGGAGCCGTACTGACAGACTTTAATCTCAACTCCCAAATCTAGGGTTAGCTTGGTTATTTTACTGTTCTTAATCTTTGTGCATGTTCAGCTCACAGTTCTTTACACCCTTCAGATGTTATTGGCACACTCTGAGGCTCTCGTTTCACTTGACCCTCTCCCGGCCTGTAATAATCCCTGTTACCATGTACTTGGTGTCAGGAGTTTACCGGTTCGGCCTGGGCTTTCGGGGTGGTCATTCACCCTTTTCCACTTTCGTCATGGTTCGCTTCCTTGGCCCTGTATAGCTGGCTGTCAGGAAGCGGACCAGGGACTCAATCTTTCTTCCCTATAGAGAACGTCCAACCACTACCTCTCTGGATACTGTTCAGATCTGTCCAAGTGGCTGTGCGAACAGGTCAGGTTAGCGGTTTTAGTGTAGATGTTGGACCACGGGGACCACGCACTACAGGTCATGATCCAATCTCCATCCCTCCATAGGGCCGACTATCAGCCGACTGGTATGCTTTTCAAGCGTTTTACAGACAAAATACATCTGGTTAACTAGGGTTTTGTGTCACTCCTCGTCTTGTTCAGCTTCACCCACCGACCACCAAGTTTCATATGTAAAATGTTTGGCGTTCTACCTCCATGGGGGACACCTATTCCCTTTTTCATTTCAGCTCTCTCCACGGCCAACACTATTGGCCTGCGAGATATCCATGTGCGTTCCCTTGAACCAGACCCTCCACATCTTTAGCACAAACTTCTCGAGCCTGCCTCTGGGTTTTTGCTCATCTGCGATTTTTCTCTCATTCTCGATTTCTTCTTCCGTCTCAATTATTCTCTCTGGTTCCATTACTCTCTCTGGTACTCTCCTCAGTATCCTTCTGCCCTTGTTTATTTCTCACACACTTATATAATAGGGCCTGCCCTGACGTAATGTCCTTTCCATTGACTACAGATGTTCTAGTACTTTTCCCGTTCGCTTGCATCATTCGAGTCATTTGAGTGCTTCTTTGTCTTTTAGGATCTGTTAGTATCTGAACCGTATGTATCTAAACTATCAGCAGCCTACCGGGTTGGAATTTAAAGGGGCGGTGCCTCCCAATCACGCCTTTATCCCCAGGAGAAGAGGCTCTCTCCATGAGGGGCTCCGCTTGTTACCACCCCTCGTGTAACTATTGGTTAGAGGCCTCACCTCCAAAGCCTCATGGAGAGAGGTTCTCACCTGGGTACAAATTACGCCATCTGAAGCATCATCACAACACTTACCTGCACTTGACCAATGGTGAGCTGTACAGTAGTGCCACTGTGTTCTCCCCCAGGTGGGAGTTGTCCGAGTAAGCTGGGTCATCTGCGGGCTTCAAGCCCTCATAGATCTACTGCCTAATGAGACAGTTGTCATCGTCCAGGTCCCTGGCCACTGAGCAACACGAGCTAAGAAAGTTGGTTCTGCAGAACTAGCTTGCATTCGACATGTTGCTCGACTCACACAGAGGTGCATGTGCTCTGATAGGAACCGAATGCTGCAAATTTGTTGCAGACTTTTCTGATTCCACAGTAAATAATGCCTCCTTTATTTCCTCCTTAGACTCTGTTCCTCCAGACAATTTCATGTTCTGGATCTAGAATATCAGATAATTCCTGGGATCTGCGGGATGAAAGATATCATCATATATGTTGTGTGGTGCGTTCATTTTGGTTGTGGGTTTGGTAGCTTTCAGAATTGATGTCTATTATTAGATGCTACTGGTGCAAAAATTAATTGCTGATCATGACACCCTTGCACCGCTAACAGCCAGGAGCTGCACATCTTTGAATATGAACTTCAGAGACTGAACAAGATCGAGCTATAGTATGGACCATCTTAGGATCAGAGGGGGTGGGGGGGGGGGGATTGTGGAAATGCCAGTTTTAGTAACGAACGGACGACACTATGTATACACATACATTTGCCTGTAGCTTGGCATGCATAATGTTTAGGCTGGTAGTATGGAATATTCCTGTCTGCACTAGATGCATTGATTTGTCATGGTTATGGATTGGGTATATTGCTATGATTGTTTGTATCATATTATGATTCATGTACACTCTGACCTGCTCAGGTCACCCCTTCCCCATTTGCCAGTCTGGTGTCAGTCCCAGGTTGTCCGTGGTTGTCCCCTGTGCACTTCACCAGTCTCCTCTCCCCATTTAAGCCCAAGTCACTGTGCAGCCATTTTGTCATGTTTGTCCCCTTCCCCGCCTTTAGTAGGCATCCCAGAGCCCCCTCTTCCGAGAACTGGTGGGTTTGGAATGTCCACCACACCTGCTTCCTGCCCAAACAGCTGCACAAACCCCAGCCGAAGATCCCTGGGGCCCTGGTCTTTGATCCAGTGGGCATGGCACCCTTCGTAAAGGTTTTATAGTTAACCAAGGGGTAATTTGTCCGTGGCGATAAGAATCACTCCCAATGTGACACCCCATCTCAGTGGGTGCAGTGCGGAAAGAGGGACAAATAGTGCCAATGATCAGGGAGAGACTGGTGGGTCATGCTGCAGAAGCAGAGGTTTGCTGGATCTTTGTCCCATTTCATATATATATCTCCCTCTCTCCCCATCTCCCTTTTCCTCTCTCTCTCTTCCCACTCTCTCCCCGTCTCTATTTCTGCATCCCTCTCCCTCTTCCCTGCTCTCTCTCTCTCAGTTTCCCACTCTTCCCCCAGAAAACACCTCAGCGTCACCGCTACACTAGCACCCTGAGACCCAGTGCCCCACCCTGAGATTCTAAGCTGCCGAACTAGCCAGAGACCCCGAGTAACTCCTCAGACCCAGTACACTCTGGGAACCCAGCGTCCCATTGGGAACCCAACACCCCAGAGTAAGCCAGCACACCCTGAAACTGTGTACACCCTGAAAGCTTATGCACCCAGAGACCCCATTCGTTCTGAGACCCGGTTTACCGCGAGAAGTCGGTCACCCTGAAATCCCCTGTTTGTAACCTGTAATCCTGAGGTCACCTTAATAAACCTTCAACTGTAACTGGTCCATATACAAAGTCAGTGCTCCTTCTGGCACACTCCTTGCTAGAGGGCAGGAGACTCCGGAACACAACGCAAGAGTACTATCGGTGGCTAGGCTACTGTGGCATTGGCTATGTCTCCCATCAGGGCCACCCTCTCCTGACATAATTACAAGTCCACACTGGTTTTCCTTCCCCATGGACAACAAGCTACTGCTAGACCACATGGCTGAGATAAAGCGAGGCAACAAGGATTAGACATGGTAACCTTCTGACAACAGGAGAGATGACCAGGGGGACCTGTTTGGGAACCCGTTTTTCAAGAAACAGAGTGCTAGGGTGTAACCCTAAAAGCCTTGCCAACTTTGAAGAGGATCCCTTTGCTCAAGTTAACAGCTCTGGTGGAAAGACTTTTGATGAATCTTCAGTTGATGAATCCTTGCAGGGGAGCGCCGTTCTTTTTATATTTTGTACCCATACTTCATGTATGGACTCAAGGTGGATCTTACAAGGCAATATAACAGACCATCTTGATAGGCCAACAAAATGCCCCATACCTTCTAATATTAGACTTGCAGAAGTAATGATTAGTCTATGACCATCGGGAGATTTTACTCTGGCATATGCCTAAAACACCACTGAGAAGGAAAAGTGAGAAACCATTAGCAGCTTCTTGAAAAGATGGAGAAGTGAAGAGAATGCAAGGAAGGAATATACACTCCTCTTTAGAACAACCAATGTTTTCCAACAGCTTTCCAAGAAAATAATCTCTAAGAGAAGAGGGAGGTACGGATAAACAGTGTGGGATTTAATGTGTGAAGGTGGTTTTAAATCAATTGAGGAGAGAAGTGTCCTAATTCATACCTTGAAATTCTATTTGTTCCAGTAAGGGCGAATGCATTCTTTTTTTAGGACAGTATGGGGATATTTGAGTAACAGAGTATTGAATGAAAGGTTAGAGAGAAGTTTGTCAAACTAAATTAGTCAAAGTCATATCTCAAAGTATTACACTATCCTCTGCGATAGAGTGTAAAAGTAGATAAGAACATATCAACCTGGAAGACTGCTTTGTGGACAAACAATGGAAGACAGCTGGTGGAGGTGCTTGAAAAACTCTATAAATTACCAATTAAAGAATCATTTGTGGAAATCACAATATCATATAAAATCCATTTTACCCAGAAAAAACGACTATCATAGATCCAACACCAATTAAGCAGGTTTATATTGAAGATGTAAAAGGTACACTGGTACATATTTTACCAATCCTTCGAGACATACAAGAACATTAGTATACAGTGCTTGAGAACAGCAAGGTTATAATTAAAGTAGGTCAAAATGACCATATCTCTGTCCCTTACACTTAACTAAACAGTTGTACCAAAGTTCTTGGTCCAGGAGAATGACACCCTCCTCCTGGACTACGTGGCACAGTTCTGGTTCAAAGTTATCCACCAGGTGCAATTACTCCCTTCCCATGGTTTTAGTGCTTCAGAAACATAAGGTTCAATACTTTGTATCCCCGGGGAATTACTCTTCTCCTGGATCAATGGTTTGTTCCTCCTAGCAGGTTCAATTTGCTCAGAGAATGACTCCCTTCTCGTAGCCTTGTTTTCAGTTCACAGCACCAGGGGGAATGCCTCCCTTCCCCCGGCCTCTCTCAGGCTCTACTTTACGGTTCACAACACCAGGGGGAATGACTCATCCCGTGGCCTTTCTTATAGAGCAACGATCCAATTGGACGAGTGTCCCAGACCCAGGTTTCTCCTCTTCCTCCAGGAACACTTGGTATACTCTGCCAATTACTACAATGCAGGGAATGGTTCACAATCTACTTTTCTTGTGAATGCAGGTCCCAGAACTGTACTTCTTTGTGACTTAGTTTTGGCAGACCTGGTTCACACTCCTGCCAGGTACCTCCACTAGAAAATTGACTTGCAATATACTTTCTCTTAACGTCGGTTTCAACAGTGGTTTGCGACAAACCACTGCACCGAGGAGGATCACTCCTGAAGCACTCTCTCGCTTCTTTCACTATTGCTGTCACACCCGGTCCCCACCCAGACTTTCTCGCTCTCCTGTGAAGTCTTTCTCAGGAGCTCTTCATCGGTTCTCAACGGGTCTGTGGGTCTTGATTCGCACTGTCTCTTTCTGTTCAGTGCGCTCCTGTGTGGCTCTGCTATAGTATTTTGCTAGCAGTCACACCGTTCTTCAGTGACTATTCGGTACACCCGCTACAGGTTCCGCCTCCACCTTCCAGCTATGCTCTTGACTCGTTCAACACCACCTGGCCAAGAATTCCCCTCTCCAGCCTCTGGACTTGGAAGGTGGGTTGCTAGGGGCTTCCTTGGCATCTTCCCATTGAATTTACCGGGCTGGACTGTCTCTCCTGCTTGTTGGCTGTCTCCATTCTTGAAGTCCTTTGTCTATTTTTATAGTGGTTGGTTAGCAATGGTTGGCATTAGAATGTAAGTCCTTCTTCAATGGCTTAGGTCCTTCAATCTTTATTCCTTTGCACCTCCTCCTCACCCCAGTACTTTTATCATCAATCTCCCTTGGGTAGTCCATGCTCTCGCTCGTCTCCGTAAATGTCAAGTCTATGGCTATACACAGGTACATGGTTTGGTTAGGTGTCTGACTGGGATTTTCAAAGTTGGTAAATGTGTCGGGTGTTTGGTGAGAGGTATTATTCAGTGTTTCCCTTAGATGTTCATCCTTGTCCCTGGAGGGGGGAAGTTTTACCCATGAGATCCTCCCACTGAATACCACACCCAGGGGTATTATCGGGTAGCGGCCTCACCTCCCTGGCTTCATGAGAAGGGGCTCCCTCTCAGAGAGAAGTGACAACATCTAAGGATTTGTCACAAGTTGTATGGATACAAAACATTAAGAAATGGTAGACGTTAGCTGGGTCAGGAAATGGCAACATGGGCACATCAAAAAAACGATAACGATACAGTGGTATGGCCATCATTCTCATCGACATCCAACTATTGTTAGAAGGCTGGCCAGCAGTGGAGAACAAGACAAGCAAAGTCACCAGCAAAAGAAGGGAACCTGCATAGTCTGCTACTCCAAGAGATAAATGAATTCAGAAAGTGAGACCAGCAGCAAGGATACCTGATGTTGGAAACAGTAGCTGTGACCTCCAAAAAGAGGAGATTAAAACGTCTGCTGAGCGGCGAGTGACCTGAAGGATGAAGCCTGTGGAATCATTATGCACACAGGGCAAGTACATTGCACCACACTGAAGCTGAGGGACCTAGAAATGACCATCATGCCCATATTGAAGAGAAACACATCGAGCACAGATGGAGGGACAAGGAAACCTCTTCGGTGGTGGCTGATGAAAAGGAGAGTAATCCAATTAGAAGGTCCAAAAGTAAGACCGGTGGAAGGCTGGGAGAGCCAGAAAGCGAGAGAGAAAGAATAAAGTCGCAAGATTAAGTTGAGGAGAGTTACCATACGCACCTTAGCGAACAGAAAGCCCAGTACGTTTTTGGAAAGCATTGTGAAAAGCACTAAGTGGTGGTTGGACATGTGAGGCGCGAGACTAGCATGCCCAACACTGCTTGATGAGAAAGGGAGTTCCAGAGCAAACAGTAATTTGCACAAAACATTGAACTGAGGCTTCAAGCGCAGGATACACGGAAACCTCCCTTGTGTGACATATGGCATGCTGGAAAAATCCGCTTCATGGGAAAGTGATCTAAATACAATGAGAATCCAAAAACATGCAGTCTTCAAACAAAGGCCACATGCAAGCCCTACACCCAAAGAGCTCTTTACAAAACATAAAAATAACTTCTGTTTAAACGTTCACATCTGTATTCCATATCGGACATCAAGGAATCTGTCAAACCCATCTCCTTTTTTTACAAAAGTAATCTCTGGACTGCTATGATCTCCTGGCCGGGGCATAATGGTTTCTTTTTGCTCCGGTAACTACGATATGGCCCCATTTGGGCAATTGCAGATCCCTGTCAAACACATACCCTGGTGACCTAGTAAACTCTAGAACCTGGAGGAGAATGGGATGAGAGATCACATGACCCAGCAGTAACCAGGACATCGAAGGAGAATGTTCGGATAGTGAAAACATAGGCTTGTGAAGGCTTACCTGACCATGCCCCCCCCCCCCCCGCAGTCCCCCAGATTCTCCCACCCCCAAGTAATCCCCAATACATACCAATTTTCTTTTTGTTTTATTAGAACGGCTTTACAATTACAAAACAGGAGAAAACGATCCTATACACATGTATGACTATAGAGCCAATGCATTAGATAAATGACATGTCATCACAGAGCAAACTAATCACAGCAAATTCTCATTTGCCAAGGTTTTCTCATCACTGTTCATTTAACAATAATGAGAAAACACCATGTCTGTCAGAATCTATTATGTGCCTTATATGCTACCAGACCTGAGCGCCTCAGAGTAATATTCCTCCATCAGAGTGATATTACATTTTTTATACCATTCCCCCTTGAGTAAAAATATTGCTTCTGCCCCCCTGTCACTGAGGGCCGCCCCACCCTATAAGGGTGGAAAGTATGTAAAAACAGTGAGCTTAATCCCCTTTCAATGAGTCAGCCCCTCCTCCCCCCTGGAAATCCCTTGTGTCCCCAGTTTGAAGACCACTGCTCTATCATCACCCTTTCCCCAAAAGTGCAGCACGGGGAATCCTTCCACCCACGTCCCCTGCTGTTCAGACAACAAAGAAAAGGGTTCCATGTCATTTCCACTAAGTAAATTACTTCAGGGCAATATACTCCATGGAAATTACTTCGACAGTTTACTTCGAAAAGTAGTTTTCTTTATGTGAGGGTCGCAAGCTCCCTTTACCCTGAAACCCAAGCCACTCCCTTTTGCCCATTAACTCCACAAAAATACTTTTCGAAAGTAAACTGTCGATGTAATTTCCACAGTGATTTACTTTGTGGAAACAACGCGAGACCAGGAAAAAGATCTCGAAAGACGTCAGTGTTAGATCTAAGCACAGAACCAAAGATATGCCACAACCAGTGCCTAATTTGTCAAAAATAAAAAAACTCCCAGGGCTCAAATATTTTATAACATGCCCATGACACGCCAGGATGGGCCGCTCGCTGCCCACTGTTGCCACCACCCACGGCTGCTCCCCATGCTGGCAACATGTATGGAGTTAAAGCTGAAACTCCCACCGGCTTATTGTGGTTGACGGGTGAACTCAGTATGGCATATGTGTCATTTACAAATGCCAATCAACAGACACATAAAATAAAATAATAAACGTCTAAGCGCGTCTTTAAACAACACCATCCTTTACATGTTGCTCTGATTCTATAGGTGTTTATTATGTGATTGGCAGTTAAAACAATACATTTTCCGAATACCACATCATAATCAAACTGTGTCTGAGGCAGTAAGTGCTGTGCCTCAGAAATAAGTGCCAGAGCCGAGCCATGGCAAACACCCCCACAAATTAAGCACTGCAAAATCATTCCAAAACAACTGTACGAAGATGTATAGCTGGTCAACAGATGTTCGAGGGGACAGCAGACATCAAGACAAATGAACCCTTTACCACGTATTAAAGCACGGCTATAATTTACACACAAGTGCTAGCAGTTTCCTAGTATATGTCTGCCAACCCATATTTTCCTGGTGAGAGAGGATCACTTGAGTTGCCATTATTTACGCATCTTCATTTTTGTGGGGGTTTTGCAGCATGACCTCTAATTTGGTGACTGTGAATGATAACAGTGTATGCTTTGGGGATCCAGTAGCTCCATGGATTATGTGCAACTATAGGGATCTTGTGGTCCGCATGTTTGTTACCCAAGGATCTTGTGTAAGAGGTCGGGGGCAGTGTGGGAATGAACACTGGATAGTGGCTTGGGAGCACAGCCTACTCCCCTTGGCCCCCAAAGTAAATGCTTCTCTCCTGCAGGAAGTTTCCCAGGAAATGTGTGCAGGAGACGTTGCCTGACGAAAGTTAGCACGTTTGCTACATCCACGCTTCCGAGCCTCTATAAGCCGAGGTTCGGACCCTCTGCAGCAAAGCCCTCGCAGGACAAGTCTGCGGTGTTGGCAGCGAAGGAGTTTGCAGTGTAAACTGAGTGCGGACGACTCGCACTCCTGTCTGCGGCCGCCAGGTAAAAAGTTGTGGGGAGTTAGCTTGCTCTGTGCTTCTAAGCCCTTCTGACTGTGCCCTTTCTACCCTGACCTGCGTCCCCCCATCCCCTTTATGACTGGTCCCTCTGCCCGTGACCTTAGGTCGGGTGTGCCCCATTTCCCTGCACTCTTCCACTGCGTTGCACTCACTCACCCTTTCCATTCTTGAGCTACACTGGTGGATTCATGTCCTCTGTACGTGTGGTTCCCTCATATTCCTTGATTGTGTTTGCTCTGCACCCTTCCATCCTTGGCTGCGCTCACGCCTGCGTGTCCTCTCCCTCCAGGGTTCACCCGCAATCTCTGATCATGTGTGCTCTGCGCCCCTTCCATCCTTGGCTATGCTCACACCCGCACGTCCACTGCCTGTGTGGTTCACTCGCAATCCTTGATGGCTGCGCTCGTGCCCACGCACCCTCTACTTGTGTGGTTAACTCGCAATCCTTGATCGCGTGTGCTCCTTCCCCCTTCCATCCTTGGGTACGCTCATGCCCGCATGCTCTCTGCCCAAGTGGTTCACTTGCAATCCTTGATCACATGTGCTCTGCGTCTCTTCCATCCTTGGCTGTGCTCACGCCTATGCATCCTCTGTGCGTCCCCGCTCCCCCTGCAGGTCACAACCCTCTTCCTCCCTGTATTTTCCCCATCCAAGGCCCTTCCTTTACCCCCTTTGATGCTTTTCTGTGCTCTGCTACTTTTGATCTCTAGGCCCTATTGCACTTCCGCTCTGTTCTTGTGTCTATCATCTCTGACTGCTGTATACTGTACTGCCTACTTCTGGATGTTTCTCACTCCCCTCCTTTAGGTTCCCTTGATCATGGTTCTGTTACTTAGCCCTCTCTCTGCCTGGTCGTTCACTCACATCGTACTGCCGCCACCCCTGTTGTGTTACTTTTTCTATCAGGTTGCCTTGTTCGTTCTTGCTCTTTAACTGGTTGTTACTCACATCTACATGACTCCTCTTTTTTGTCTCACCAAGCCCATCGTGAATTGAAATTAATTTGTTATTGTATTGTTCTTGTCTCGTCCCATCTGCTTGCACCCCTCCTCTTGTGCCCAACTCCTAGTGTCTGCTCTCCCACCCATGGTTCCCCTCGCCCCTCTCTCCCTTCTGCATCCTCTATGGTGCTCTCTATCTCCATCTTCTCTAACTGCCTCTCTATTGACTATCCTGTGAGTCTTATTAAGTCTGGGAGGAAGAAGTGCAAAAGGATATATTGGTCTCCAACCCAGGCCTTCCTATCGCCGACACCTACACCAGCGCTTCCTCTAGACAGACTCTCACCGACATCTTCTTGGTAATTCCTTCGCCAGACCAATGGAATCTACATATGGTCTCTGTGCCCTCTCCTTTTTACTCTTCTCCGATAATTGGTGGCACCCAGTGGGAGGCCCTCCTTGCCCCCTTCCACTCCTGTATGAACATTATTAAGGTTAACCTAAATGGCACACTCTTGGTTCAAGGCCCTCAGGTGAACCTCCTCTTTGATAGATGCTTCCCGCACCTCATCAATTTCCTTTCTTCTCCTGCTGTCCCTGCTTTCCCTTCTCCGGCTCCTCTGCCTCTACTCTCTGCCACCTCATTGGCTTCCTCTACTACTTCTCTGGCTGCCTTGCTGCCTCCCTCCTCCGCCACCTCTCTGGCATCTACATCTTCCTCCTTGGCTACCTTGCCCTCTCCTCCTTCCTCCTCTGCCCACCCTTGGGCTCCTTCTGCACTTCCTCAGGGTGTACATCTGACCTGTACCCCTCCATGGAAGTCTTTCGAGGGAGGCAACCTTCTCCACATTGCCACTCTAAACTCTCGCTCAGCTGTCAAACACTCCTCCGACATCTTCCGTCTCCTGGAAGAACTAGACCTTGATGTTCTCTGTCTGACCGAGACGTGGTTCATGGCCAGATCTGTCACAAGCTATGACACTCTCCTTGCTGATGGCTACAAGATCCTCTGTGCACCCAGATCCAACTGTCCCAGTGGGGGTGTAGCTTTGAACTTCCCGGAGTGCATCCCTGCCTGTATCATTCCCATGCAGGTCTACTCCTCCTTAGAATGCCTGGTCTACAGGCTCTCTCTCTCTCTCTCTCTCTCTCTCTCTCTCCCTCTCCCTCTCTCCTGGCCACTCTCTTACTGTGGCTACTATCTACCAGCCGCCTGACCAGGTTACCTCCTTCCTCTCCGAGTGAGTGGACCTCTTCTCCTCCCTCCTTGCCTCCACTTCTCAACTCCTCCTTGGAGACCTTAACATCCTCCTGGATGCTTCCTGTCCTTCCTCTGTACTCTTTCACAACCTCTGCCATTATCGTTCTCTCTCTATTCTTCCCTCTTGCCCCACTCTCTCTCCAGGGCGCACCTTGGATGTTCTGATCTCCTCAGACCTCCCCCTCTCTAACCCTCTCACCTTTCATTTCTCCTGGAGTGACCACTTTCTCCTCCCACTCATCTCTCTCTATACTCCTCAGGCCGAGCCAACTCCAGCACTGCCACCCACCTTTTCGGTCATCTGCCCCATGAAGCGTATGTCAGTTGAGGCTTACGCCGCCACTTTCTCTCCCCTTCTACCTTTGGCTGACTTGCATTCTGCCACAGCACTTTCCAACCTCCAGTCTTCTATCTCTGACACTCTTGATCTACTTTCTCCTGTGATGAGGATCCGCCAGAAGCCCAAAGCCAAGTGCAACTCTTGGTACGACTCAGACCTTGTCACCCTTAAGTGTAGGGTGGCTGAAAGGAAATGGCGGGCATCTTGTGCACCCTCTGACAAAATGGCCTGTGCCAAAGGCAATGCCAACTCTAAGAAGAGAGCTCACATCCAAGCCCATGTCTCGGCGGCATCTAACAACTTGGCTGAACTCTATAAATCTGCAAGGAGCTGGCCAATCCTGCTGCAGTCTCTACCTCCTCTGTTCCCTCACATGCCCTCTGCACGCCCTTGGCTTCACATTTCATCTCTAAAACCCAGGACATCCTGTCCTCCATCTCTTCCTTTCCTTCTTGGTCTACTCTTTCCTCTACCTCTGGCCTTCCTGTGGCTGGCTCTCCTCCTCCCTTCTCTTCCTTTCCTTTGTTCACCCCTGACGAGGTTTCTAGCCAAGACCGATCTATGAAAGTCTCGTCAAAACAGGTTCTTCCCTGTTCATCCAAAACCATCAAGGACCAGATTGACACCCTTGCTCCAGCTTTGGCCGACTTCTGCAATCACTCTTTTTGCCACTGGAACCTTACTCTCCCCCTGAAGCACTCTCTTGTGCACCCTCTTCTTAAGAAACCTTCAGCCGACCCCTCCTGTCTGGATTACTTTTGCTCGATCTCCATTACTCCTTTTCTGGGCAGACTCTTGGAAAAGCTGGCCACCTCCCAGCTTAACCCTCGCACTGAATATGTTGGTTGTCTCCATGACCATCAGACTGGCTTCAGAGCGGCCAGAAGCACGGAAACTGCTTGCCTGATAATCCGTGAAGACCTGCTCTCAAACCTTGACACTAACCATCCCTCTGTCCTCATCCTCCTTGATCTCTCTTCTACTTTTGATACCGTCAACCATGCCATCCTGCTCAACCAGCTCCATGATAACCTGGATATCACTGATCAGGGCCTGGCCTGGCTGACCTTTCTCTCTGACCGACCCACCCAGGTCCAACTTGGGTCCTTCTTTTCCTCCATCTCTCTCTCTATCTGTGGTGTACCCAAGGGGTCTAATCTTTCTCCTTGGCTGTTCAACCAATAGCTGGCACCTCTCACCCACTACATAGCTGCTCTGGGCTCCAACTTTCAGTGCTATGCCTATGACACCCAGCTCGCTTTCAGGCTCACCTCAGATGTCTCTTCTCCCTCTCTCATCCCGGATTGTGTGTCCGCAATGCAGGCGTGGTGTGCCGCCAATGATCTCTGCCTTAATGCCAGTAAGACAGAGATCCTCCTCATTGGCTCACCACCACCTTCCTTTCTTCTCACTCTCTGGCTGCCCACTCTGGGCTCTCTTCCAACTCCTACCTGTGAGGTTAAGAACCTCTGGGTCATCTTCGACACCACACTCTATCAGCTGCACCACCTCATAAGTATTCTTCCCTTCCTCACTTTCCTCCAGAAAGTCACTGTCTCCAGGTTCTCTCTAGAACAGGACTCCAAGCATTGTCCTTGGCCTCAAGTCCAGGGATTGTACCTCTCCAGCACTTTAAATCTCTTCATTGGCTCCCAGCGGCAGCAGGGATCAATTTCAAGACCCTCTGCATCGTTCACAAGGCTTTCTGGGGCCTGTGACCGCAATACCTCCAACTCTCTCTACCGAAATATCTTCCTACTCGAGATCTTTGCTCCTCCACCTCCAACTCATTGAGAGTCGGTCGCTTCTCCAAACAACGAGTTTAGAACAGATCTCTTCCTTCGCTGATGGTGCCTCCCTCTGGAACAGCCTCCCTACCTCTCTGAAACTTGAGCAGAACCTTCTCCGGTTCCGGGAGCACCCCAAGACCTTCCTTCTGACTTCTGTCTTCCTCTCCCCTGCCTATTACATGCACTGGTCACCTGGCAACCCTCTGAACCTGGCCCCAGGTCCCTGCCTGTCCAGCAGCATACCTGCACACTTGTGGTCTGCATCTGTAACCATACAGTTCCCTCTCCAGCACGTATCTGGCACTTGCTGTCTGCACTCCTAACACTCGCATCTGTTGGCTGCACTCCTTGTTTTCCTGTTTTTTCTTGTATTACATTTGTCCATCATCCCACACCATCGACCAACCCCCACCCTCCCGGCACTTCTCCCCTCACCTCTCCTGTTCACTTGCGTAATCTGAATGTCACTAGGCCTCGCAAGATCGTTTTTCGTGTCCTCCCTCTGTTCCCCCTCCCTTGCCTTGTCGCGCCTTGAAACACTTGTGTATAGGCGCATTATAAATGCCATATCATATTACCATCAAATCTTGCTTCCCCGTACTAGACAGGATTTTGGAATCATACCCAGCTCCTTTACAGCGGCAATACAAAGTAAGAATTAGATTTATTGAGAGGTTCTCTTATGAGGTATTTTGTGACTGCCCTTCAGGCCAAAATAATGAAGATATTCCAGCGAGCGACTGACCGACTGGTACGGAGGCCTCTGGCGCTGTATCCGATTCCCACCTTCCTGTAAAAAGATTCGGCACAATGACAGGGAATACCCTATCAGTCCGTGGGCACACGGGCTCATCATGGCCTGGTGGCACCCAGGCCGTCACGGCATATGCAGCTGGAGTTGCTTAGCAGGGGCATCGGCATATACATGCAGAGTTGCCCGGCAGGGGCTCTGCTACGACAGTGGGGGACGTCAGGGACAGCGTTGCCCAGAAGGGGCACTGTCCTGGCCTGTTGCGCCTTGCCATCATCGCTGCAGCAAGAAGACACAGCAGCTAGGCGTCAGTTGGCATCGACTGATGAGCCGGGAACGGCTAGACCCTTTTGTTTTATAAGTCACATGGTCACAGTATATGACATTAGCGCGAGCACGGGGAGGAACCACTATCCCAAAAGGGGTGCCACACCACATCAATCTCCTCTACAGGATGTGAATTGCCGCACGTTTCACTATGTGCAGCATTTAAGAGCATCATTTTTTTTAAAAAATTCAAAATCACGAAATCAGAAAGTTGTTCAAGTAGACTAGCCTGCGGTGGAGACAAAAAAAATCCACGTATTCTATTTCATGCTGTAAACTAAAAATCGAATGTTTGCTCCAGATGATTCAAGTAAACGCTTTCCCGTCAAACTGCTGCTGATCTGAGCCATCATGCTGGAACGTTTCCCAAAATAAAGGTCTTTCACAGAGAGAGAGAGAGAGAGAAGAAAAAAAACGCACAGCACCTTGACGACAATGAAATGAAGCTCAAATCCAGTACGACAGGAGGTTGTGTTAAAAGCGCTTACGCAGCAGAAAGTTAACACCGCAAAGCAGACTTTTTAAATTAGAGAACTTGGAAGTACACCCATTTTACAACTATGCAAGCACATAAAGCTGCACTTGGTGACCCTAACACATGGTTTAAAAAAAAATAAATTCACTCAGTGAAAACGCTATTAAAGAAACATCACCCTTGACGCAATACCACGAGAGGTCAAGGCTTTTCCTCACTTTCGCACCCAATAAAACGAATAAAGCACTTTAGTGGGAGCCACGTCTTGCTCTCTGCGCTGTGGAGGCCCCGTCGATTTTCAAGGGTGCAATATGCTCTGTGCAGTTTTGGAAAAGTCTGGTCTCGCGTGGCAGACAAATGCAACGTTGACCTCTGGGGTGTTTGCCCCTTCTTTGCGTTCGTGCAGCCCTGAATATAATTCTAATTATAATAGGTCGTTTATAACGCGCTTAATACCAATAAGTTTCTAAGCATGGACCGGGATCGAACCTGTGTTGCTCCACGTTGTCTTGCTTCCAAGACGAGCGCGTTGCCCCTGAGCTGTACTCCCGAGAATGATTGCACACCTGAGACATTTTGAATCCTAGGCATCCCTCCGCTCAGCCACTTACTGCCACACACAAAAACACATTCTGTAAGCATTTTATTTTTATAGTCCAAAAATAAATTTTCATTAACATTAAAATTTACATACAGCATTTCTAACAAATGTACCGGAAGCACACAAAATATAAACCCTGCGTTCAAGCTCTCCCCATTACATGTTTTAAAGCTTTTTTTGGGATCAGTTCCTAAACTCATAGAAAGGTGAAGTCTCACAAACAAATTGCTTATAACGTGATTTGGTAAACAGTACATTTATCGTAGGAGAACAATTATTATTTTTTTTAACTCTGCTTACGGAAAAAATACTGTCAGTGTTAATTAGAAATGCACTGGAAACATTGCCTGAAGCACTTACCGGCAGCTGCGAGAACATCATCTGCCCGCAGTTCAAAGAAAGGCAGAAACAGTGTGTGCATGACAGGAATAGCGGCAGGAGCCCGGTAGCAAAACCACTGCTCCACCTCTCATTCAGTGTTTAGTGACCACCAGAAAGCTAGAGCTCGGCTAGCAGCAGCTGGCTCCAGCCCTTTTTAGGAGCATCAGAGGCATGACCATTTACCGCCAATGGTAAATTGCCGGAGCGGATTGTACCGCTGGCTGGTTATTCAAATCGACAGTAGCCTCATCACCCTTTCCAGGTGAAAGCCTAGCTTTTGTAATCTAATAGTTCAAGAGTGTGATTTCAGTGCTTTGCTCAACATAATTTAAGTCCAAAACTAAATGCCCAACAGATTTGGCTACGATCCAACCATACCTTTCCGAGGCACTGGTCTGCTATGAAACCCCAGTTATGTTGTATCTCAATTCCCTGTGCTTGGGCCAATCGTCAGGAGCCTGAAGTTTCATTGTTAATGGATTGAAGGATTCCCCACAACCTGAAGATTTACTTTTGAAGTCTCGTTCTGGCGATTGTAGAAACTGACCACTGGTGGGTGCTTCTCTGGTACTGAAGCCTTGATATGCGTCCAGGCACATATCAAATCGGTTGGGGTTGAGGAAGGAGAGTGTGTTTAATCAAATTGGGACACAGATTTATTTTAGTGGTTTTGAATGTGCTGCGTGCAGTAAGCGTATCACTTAAGAGCACAGGGTTCAGTGTAGGGCAAGTAGAGAGCTGGGAGGAGGTACAGGAGCTTCAACACTAAATAGGCGTTGCTCTGCAGTATCCCAGTCTATAACGAGTCGCTGGGAGACTTCATGGAACACGATGGCAGAGGATATTCTGCAAGGATACAGCTCATGAATTTCAGACTAATTTGTGCAATGAAAAAACATTCCAAGAGAGCAAGTAAATATGTGGGTACGGGCGGCAGATATGAGTGAGGGTTAGTAAGAGATAGCGAGAGTCAGTAAGTCAGCGAGCGAGAAAGTGACAGAGAAAGACACGGGGAGTTCATGAGTGTGTACTGAGCAAATGAGCATATTTCGTCTTGCCGAAACAACTGAAACGGAACAGAACCATCCAGTTCTACTTGTGAGAACCCCAAAACATGTGGCTGAGCAAGTTTGAAAGGTCTACCATTTTGAATGCCGCCTTAACCATTCCCTCCATGCTCCTCTGCCCACTTGTAGACCGGTTTTCAAATGGCACGTGCGCCTTGGAACTGTGGCGTAAACCCCAAAAAAAGAGCTAGCTTGAAGTTTAAAGGATCCAAGACAATGTTCCAGTGCATGTCCTTTTCTTGAAAAGCCACACCAGTCAACACAACATATAAAACTCATCTTGCACAGCAGCTTAAACTGGAAACTATTAAGTTGTGTTAGACAGGGTTCAATAGTCACTACTGACAGCAGAGATGTGCTGGGCAAGGTGGTGGTCATTCACTACAGTCCCTCCTAGAATTGCTGGCCACCTAAAATGAGAGATTCCCGCCGTCAGTCAAACAGAATCTCACAGCATTCTAGCAAAGCAAACACAGAGGGGTAGGGTTAGCCCCTCAGATACCCTTTATAGCAGTGCTTCTGGCATTTCCTCTCTGGTGTGCCATGGGCAAAATGGGCCTCTGGGGAGCTCAGCCTAGTACAGAGGGCTGAAGTTGCCACCACAATGTTGTTGAGCGGGTTACCACCACACATGTGCTGTTGCTCCCAAGCCCAGGTCAAGGACACCCAATGAGAAGTGCAAGACTGCTGGAGGGACCTAGTTAAAGATTTAAAACAAGATGGCTGACAGACACAAGCACACATTTCTTTGGACAATGGCATTTGTGTTTTTCGATTGGAAAAAAGATGTGGAAAAAACACGAGCCTTCAAACTGTACAAACCTGTGGAATATTCAGAAGTAACTTATTTTGTAGAGAAATAGCAAAACGTTAAGAACTCCTGTTCCCATCGCTCGCTTTTGCACGTCCAACATCCAAGTAATTAAACCCACATCCACCATCGTGACTGCCAAAGTCAACATTTAAGTCAATATTCAATTAGCCGACCTCATGCTCCCACTTCGGAAGCAGCGGTTAACAAGAAAGCAAAGGGCTGTTTAAAAAACGTTTTGTCACGTTCAGGCGGTTTCCATTCATAACATTCTGACACGGGTGGCAAAATCACCCGGGAGATTCAGTCCTTAATATGTTGGCGCAGGCAGCGACACTGCCAAAGAGAAAACATACTGCCAGAAAAAAGTGTTGACCAAAGAAGGTTGGTGTGCCCCTGTGCAGAAAAGCCAAAAACGCGCCCCCCTGCGAGTTGGGCGCACCGGTGCAAGTAAAAACAATAAAAATGCATTTCTGGCCCAAAAATCTGCAGTTTTAATTTATTGATTTAAAAAAACGTCCGGGGTTGTTTGTATTCATAAACCTGATGCAGGAGACATAAAACCTTTTGCGAATCCATATTTAAAAGCAGACTCCCGAGGGACAGCATGACTTTGCGACCACGCCTCCGGCCTTCCTAGTGGCAGCCGCATGCCCGCACCACCATATTCCTGTATTTCTTCAGGATGACGTTGGAGCTGTCGTCAAAGTAGAGAACCGAGATGGGGTTGAGTTGTGTGGGGGCGCAGCAGGCCTTTGGCGCAGACTCGGGATTGATGAAATGAACCTAAAAAAAAAAAAAAACAGAAAAACAACCGGGTTGAGATCTTTTTCGGCCATCTCACAGACTAAGAAGACATATTTCTGGCAAGAAATCAGCGCTTGGGTTCGGAACGCCATAGCGATAACGCTGCCCCAAGTAAACACTGTAGCCGGAAAATGCACCTGTAAACGCCCACATTGCACTCAGCATTATCGCAGATTAGCACCCGGCGACAGCCCTCAAACCATCAGATCCATGTGATTACATCAAAACCATTACTGCGAATTCCATTTCATAATTGTTTTTATTTGCAGATTTCATCGCAAATAAATGCGGGGGTGAGACCACCCGGCAGCCACCCCCCACATCCACCCACCTCGATTAATTCCCAAATACCCCACCCCCGCTATATTACGGCGAAATCTGCCACACAAAAAAACAATCTATTAAACCGAATTCGCAGTAAAGGGCTGCAATGTAAAAGTAAACAATTTCAGAATGAACCACAGTTACTGCGCCCCAACAGATTCACAAGATTCAGTTTGTATATTGTGCCCTTTATTTGTTAACACGTGATTCGGCCTCTCAAGATTATATTTTAAGCATCCAGTCCATGTAGATTTCTTAAATTGTTAATATCAAGTTTACGGGATAATCCCTTTCTTAGCTACAAGCATCCTCCCACGCGTCGACTTTGCTGTTGACGTCAACAGCGAAGCCGACGCGTGGGAGGATGCTCGGTTTGAAAAGGGCCCTTGAGAGGCCGAAACACGTGTTAACAAATAAAGGGCACACTATACAAACTGAATCTTTTGAATCTGTTGGGTCGCAGTCACTGTGTGGTTCATTAACCAAGGAGGTAGGAGCTTTGGTTCCTCCTAACAAGCACCCCACTGACGCGACCTTTTCTTATTCAAGTTTGAACCTGGTCGCAATCAGAAGTTGTACCCTGAACAAACCCCGAATTTAAACTTGACCAATGTAAAAGTAAGCTACTACCCAATCAGCCTGCGCGGAAGGCATTATTGACTGGATTAAAGCCCATGTCCCAAGCAGCCTGCGCGGAAGGCATTATTGACTGGATTAAAGCCCATGTCCCAAGCAGCTAGAAAGTTGCACTCGCCAGCACCGACCCCTATCCGTGGAACCACCCTCCGCTCCCCCAACAAGCAAAAAACAGAATTGGCTCTCGCATGCTTTTCTTTTCCTCAAACACTATACAAAACGTAGCTAATGCTAGGTCTGCATCTCCTAAATGCTAACCGGCTACCTCACCTTTTGCTCTCAGGACATTTGGAATGTGAGGCCTCTAGTTCTTAATTAGAACTCTGTGGCCACAGTTTGGAAGGGTCAGTCATTTTTCTTATTGTGTAGTACTGAACACTGAGAACGGACTACCAGCATCAGACGCGACAAGGGAGAAGTCAATACTGATTCAGGTAAGGGTTGTTCTAAAGCTTATTATTAGCACCAGTGACTTTAAAATCGATGAGAACTTGGAGGCGGGCCGTCCTGGTCGGTTACGGCAATAAGCTGTGTGTTAAGCATGCACACTTTGCGTTGCCCTTTTATTTTATTTATTTTTCATTTGTACAGAGCACTAAACCCGCATACATCAAGGCGCATGTTACAGTAAAGGACAGAACATTGTAAAAGACAAGAGGTTCAGGGACAGACACTGTTAAACAAAGAGCGTAGTTTTAGAAAGTTTTCTGAAGGCCGGGTGGGAGATTCTGCCTGAATGGAGGGTGGCAGAGAGTTCCAAATTGTCGGGGCTATGACAGCGAAGCTGGCGTCTCCTGCTCTGCTGCGTTTAGATCTGGGAACAGAGAGATAATGGTAGGCGGATCCAGTAGGTCTGGTTGTGTTGGGTTTGACAGGTCTTTGTGATACGTATGCAGGCGATGCATTGGTGAGGCAGCGATGCATAATGGACGTGGTCGCGTGGAGTGCATTATTCTGGGTGATTTGTAATTTGCTAATGTTCTTCTCAAAGGTGCCTGTCAGAAGCACATTGCTTGGCTCCTATGATGGCTCTAGCAATAGCAAGATGGTTATCGGTGGAGAGAAAGGTTCTACTGGCATTAATGAGCTTTGTGGTGTGCACAGAAGCGGTGACAATGGCGTTCACCTGCCTTGTCAAGTTAAGGGTAGTGTTGAGTTAAAGTTTTTACCGCTGGCGAAAGTGGAACGCTAATCACATCAATGACGAAGGAGTTGTAGGATGGGTCAAGTTTGTTGAGAAGGATTTGTGTACCGACAAGTAGGATTAAACATTTTTCGCGATTTAGGCAGAGTTGCTGGGAAGCATTAGAGGCTTGGATGATCTCATAGGTGGAGTTGAGTAGAATAGTATCCTCGGAATAGTTGCCTGTGAGGGGGGAGGAAATGTGCAGGATTTCTGCGTAGATTATGGAACGCCAAGGGCTTCGACAGGGTCAAAGAGAGGTTTTGTGTAGATGCTTTAGAGTGGGGCAGATGCAAGAGCCTCGGGGGACACAGCACGATACTGGGGAGAGTGAAGCAGCGGAATCACCTGCAAAGACTCGCAAGGTTCTTTCTGCAAGGAAGAATGCGGCCCAGTTAGTAGCCTCGGGTGGGAATTTGGCAGCAGTTGCGAGGGGGTGGCAAAGTGTTTGGTGGTCGACTAGGTCAAAGGCGGCAGACAGTTCAAGTAGCAGAAGAAGGATTAGCTTACAAGAGTCTCTGATGTGGTTTTTCATGTCCAGCAGGGCGGATTATGTGCCGTGGTCAGGACGGAAACCCGATTGTCGGGTAATGAGGATGTGTTTTTTCTCTAGATGGTCTTGAATCTGGATGCAAGCTGCTCACTTTAAGATTTTGAGGATGAAGGTGATAGTGGTGATGGGACATTAGTTAGTCGGGATGGTTGGGTCAATTGACAGCTTCTTAAGTAGGGGAGAGATCCAGGCATCTTGTATCTTCCAGGTACAAGATGCAAAAGAGGTGTCTATTATTGTGGTGGTGAGGGGGGAGAAATCATCTGCACAATCTTTGATTAGTGGGGTAGGGCAAATGTCACCTTTACAGCGTGACAGTTTGAGGCTGTTTATTATGCCTTTGACTTTAGACTCATATTCTGGTGGAAGTGAAAGGGGGTATTGAAGGTAGAAGAATACTGGGGCTTGCTGCGGATGGACCGTTCTTTTGTAAGGATTTATTTCTACGGTAATGAGATTTTACTCAGTAATGCATCCTGGACTTTGCCACACCAAGAGTCGTCTTTGGTGAAATTGGTAGTAGGGATAGTTGGGGTCTCTGTCACCGGATGGAGAAGAGCTCTTGTGTATCTGATTTGGCATTAACAATCCTAACATTAGAGGAGGTGGCTTTTGCAGTGAGTATGGCTGGTTTGTATTCTTTTGCAATAGTAGAGAAATGGGATGTGTTCGTGTTGGAGGGGTCTTTTCACCATTCTGCCACAGTGGATAGTTTCCTGGCCTGGTCCAGAGGGTTTGAAGGTTAGGGGTGAACCACACATTTTTGTGTGTGGTGGGTTTGGCCTTCTGATGTTTAAGAGGGGCAAGCATGTTGATGTCCTTAGAGAGAATGTATTTGTAATGGTCCAGAAGGGTGATGGGGTTGGTTAGGGATTCTAGATCAAGAACATCGATAATGAGCAAGGGGAGGATGCATACTTTAGTGAGGTTACAGTGCAGCGTGAGAGGGTGGCAGGCATGGAGACAGGCATTAGTGTGGTGTTTAGCGTTGGGGAGGGAGAAGGAGATGATGTGGTGGTCTGAACACGGGCATGGAACATTGAAAATGATGGAAGTGCCACAATTGTGGTAAGCGATCCAGTCTAGTGTTCGCCCAAGGTTGTGCATGTGTGTTGAGAGAACTCCAGAGTGTTCAGAGCATTAGCTAGGAAGATTGCAGCGCTGTCGGTAGCATCATTGAGGCCTAGGTTGAGATCTCCTAAGAGTAAGATTTTGAAGTTGGGCTTAAGGTCAGAAGTAAGGCGCCTTGGCTGATGGATCTAAATCTTCGGAGGATGAAGTATCCTGGGTGGATAGCGATAGTCAGGTTGGGACCTGCTGCTGCGTGCAGCCAAGTTTCTGATATGGCAAGGAAATCTAGGTTGTTCGTAGAGATGAGGTCAAAGATATCTGGTTGTGTGCAGTGATAGATCCTGCACTGATTAATGCATATTTTAGTGTATTGGGGTTGAGTTGAAGCAAGGCTCTAGAGGGTGTGCTGTGCTTAAATGATGTGTGAGGTGAGATGGCGTAGTATCATACGAGTGTCACACGTGATGGGAGTGGAGGTGAGAGTGATGGCGGTAGTGAGGGGGTTAATGTGCATGCCGCGAGGAGGTAATTCCTGAGTGAGTCTAAGCAAGGTGTGTATGTAGGTCATGATGGGTGAATTGACAAGAGTGGGAGGAATCTGGTAGGGTAAATGAACTGTGTGCCGGTAATAGTCTGGAGGGGAATGTTGTGGCTTGGGGTGGGACGGTGGGGGAAGTAGAGGAGATCAACTTACAGTGCCGGTTCAGTGTTAGGCCCTTTTGGCCCGGGTAGGCAACAAGAGCTTAAAAAGTGAGCCTTGGATGAGGGCCGGCTCTGCCTGCTGGTGGATATGCGTAGTTAACTGTATTGGAGGCCAATCAGGGGAGGCCAGGAGAGGAACTAGGCCAATGTAGTGGAACAGCTTCCGCAGGGTCGGCGGCAGCCATCTTTTTGCAGGGCGGCGAATACCAAGTGGCATATAGCACACCGGCAGGGCTTACCTTGTGAGGTGGTCCTTCGGTAAGTGTAGTTTGCAGGGTCCAGGTGAGCTTGTGTAGCAGGCCTTCACTCGCTGCAAACACTGCCCACTAGTTCCTTATTGCTTACTTGGAAACTGGCTAGAGGCAGAGGCACTGTCACTAGTCACTGTCACTAGCTAGCGTAGACAGGGCTGCACGTCACTGCCTCATCTATTAATCATATTTAAATGTAACCTTTTCTCACAGTAAAAAGGCACCTACTACAGTTCTTATGGGTTTCCTAGTGCACGATTTCATGTAGATTTTAAAATAAGTTAGAAGAAACATACACAATTGTAGGAATGTATCCACAACAGCCATGCTTTGCACAGCAGGGCGCAGTGTAACATCACAGGGGTCTAAGATGCCACGTCACTAGGAATGCTGCTGTGGAAGACGTTTCCCAGTGGGCACCTACCCTAGCTGCAGTTTTGTGCTGTGCATGACAATGTATGAGCTCCATCCTTAACGCCCGTCCCCAAGGGTCCAGAAGAAGCAGCTGTCCAGGGGTGCAGTGGGTATCATGGAAGAATGACCAGCTCGCCCTGTTCTGGGCGACAGTCCCGGTTTTTCTACCATGTCCCTGTGCCAACAAGCTTCTTCAAAACAGTCAAATGTCTTGTTTTTTAGGAAAGAGACTTAGAAGATAGATCCTAATGGCCTTAATGGTTTTCCGATAACTGGTCAGATTCCAGGAGCAGGGTTACTGTGAGGTATAGACAGAGTAACCGAAAGACAGAAGGCTCCAAAGCATACAACATCAAGAACATACATACTGGCTAATCACATTACATAGACCCTGAGGTTACTCACTAACCATGGGCTGATTATCCGTCACTCACGCATACATGCTACCATGCTACTTGTTTTGTGTACAGCATTACTGTCTTCCCTCTTGCCTCTTAATGCTACCCTAATCCGGTTGTACAGGGTTCCGCTGCTTTCGAGCTAGACACGCTTTATACATATTACAAGCATAAGTATGATTATGATACAGGTCAAATCACTGGGGCAATGGCCCACTTTATATTAGTCTTCTGAAGAAGAAAAGTCACTGAAATGAAGAAACTATACCAATAATTTTTTAGGTTTAGCTGTTCTGTCAGTCATATTTTAGAGATCCACATTTGATGTCCCCTTTCCATGTTTAATTTTAGAAAATTCTCCTGGTTTTTGGTTGGGAAAATCTGGCCATTGATCAAATGAATACCCAAGCATCTTGTTACCCTCCTCTCAAAGCCACCTTCCCAAAAATAAGCAAGCATTTGACATCCACCCAATATCCTAGCTTCAATTAAATATCCTTGGTCAATATTCAATCAATATCCATCATCAATTAAACTTAAAAAGGAGCTACCTTCTCCCGCTCTCCATGAAAGCTCTCAAAAATCATTGCTCCCGAAATATAGAAAAAGTATTTGGCATCATACCTCTATCCACATGTCCCTGGGGTTCCCGTTTCCCCTCCCTTCTGGAGAGCGCTGCATAGCGCTGTCCTCCGAGTAGGGAGCAGGCGCTGCACTCTGCCAATGCACGCATCAGCAACTGTGATAGAGTGGGTACAGCATGCTCCAGAGAAAGCGCTGCATGGGCACTTCGCAAGAAACAGAACCTGAACATGGAGAGAAGCAGCATTTTTTGGTAGGTAAAAACTCTAGAGGGTTCCATCACACATGCAAAGACGTGATGCATGTGTACTTCCCTACATGCATGCCCTCCGCCCCAAACACCCGTGCTTTTCTCGGCTCCAGGTGGAGCTGCACGTTGCCTCTTGTGTTCCTTAGTAATGTGACACTTTTTTCCGCCATCGCACCTCATGCCTCGCTCCAGCTCTAGAGGCGGTGAAATGTTCAGGAAGGGTCCTTCGTCTACAGACTTTAATTTCTTTTGTTTTAGGTGCCTGCACCGAGAATATTCCTGGTCCTTTTGTATTTTGTGTGATGTGTTACCGATACAAGATCCTTCTCATGGGCTGCAGTGCTGACACACAGAGTTCCGTGTTTCTTCCCCCCCAGTGGTCCGGAAAATAAGAAGTTAAGTCAAGAATAGTCCTTGTCTTGGGCGCACTGGCACACTTGCAAGGAGATTCTTATCCTGGGGCTCAACAGGGCAGGATGGATTCGTTGACTACTTTTGTTATCAATGCTCACGTTGACGGTTTGCCATGGCCCAATACCGGGGGCTCACCTCAGCAGTCTACTACCAGCCTTCAGGCCAAGGAGCCCGACATTCCTAAAGAGCAGAGTGTTCCTACCTGATCTCCAGCTGGATGGGCCTGCAGGCCATACACGTAAACCCCTAGGCTCTTTGCAGGCTGAGGATGCTTCTTATACATCCTCTGACACACCTGCAGGAAGTCGGGGGAGGACATGCCTCTGTTGAGCTGAGACGCAAAACCTGTGCCAAATTCCTCTCGGCAGAAGGTGTTTCCCTCGCATGGGCTTCACAGGACAGATGTGTGTTTGAAAGAGGGCTTCTTCAGAGAAACCCATGAAATAGGAGACTCCTTCAGCCTCATTTGGCAAAGTGCCTACAGCTATGACAGAAGAGACTCATGCAGTTGCAGTCCAATGGAGCAACATGGCTACTCACTCACTTTATGGTTCACTTGTCACCACAAAGCCCTACCGGTTAGCTAAGCTTCGAGGAGACATCCTTTTGGGTCATGCAAATTGATTTCCAACAAGAGGGTATATTGGACAGCCACTCTGGGTTTCCCATGCATCCTATTCAGTCCCTTACCGGCTCCCAGTACCAACCTCATCTTGTGCCCAATGCTGATTGGTCCAGACATATTCAAAGCCCATTCATTAATAACGTCCCCATAGCAGGAAGAAGTTCTCCTTACAAAATTCAAATACTTCATGATGGCCTACTTCAAGGAGGTCATCCTGGACGTCACATATGCAGTTACATCAGGTTTCCATCTGAATCTCTTTCCTTCCCCAACAACATTCCTTGAACCCCGTGCAGGAGATAGACAAACTTGTTCAGTATGAAAGTATGTTCAGAGGGTCTTTACCAAGGTAATGTTGGCAGTCACAGCTTTTCTGTGCCAACTACCCATACCTGGTTGACTGGCTTATCCAGGTGGCCCCGGCAGAGTTCCCTACATCACTTCAGCCATCACTCAGTCTAGTAAACTGCATGGGCCTCTGAGGGATATGATATGTTATGGAATTTATAACGCACCTATACAGGTGTTTCAAGGCGCAAGTGAATATGAGTGAATACCAGCACATCTACTTTGACACCTCCTCAATCACTTCTGTACATAGGATGCATGTATGACAACTCCCTGAGCAGGATTCCACCCAAGAATGACATTCCAGGCTCTACATTCGAAGGCCTTGACAATAATCCAAGTGGCCTCTGTTCTTGCATCTGCCTTGCAAAGTATGCTTGGCCTTGGGACTCTTGCGCTCCAGTAGTCCTTATGGAAGGCTAGTTATGTGCCACACTAGGCTTCATCTAGAAGCCAGTTGGAATCAAGAGATAGCTCCTCAGTCAGCTGAGATTTCTATCCCCAAACATGTCAAAGATCACATAGATGTGAACAGACATCGCCTAGGAGGCATCCCAGTCTCCCACAGAACATGGTCATGCTCCATCACCACACACTCCTCTCTGGTCAGGTGGGGTAACCACATAGGCGCTCTTCAGGTAGATTACCTACGCAGCGCCCTGGACACGGACAAGCACAAATGTCTTACAATTTAAAGCCATGCATTTGGCAGATTCAACTGGAGCCCTATGAATGGAACTCTTGCGCGTGGTACTCCAACAGATTTTCCAGAAGTTGCATTGGCTGAATGTGGACCTTTTTTACCCAATGGAACAGGAAACATTCAGAGTGCACCTCATGGAGGAGCAGGGGCAAAGGGTGGTTGGATTCACTGGGAGATGTCTTCCATCTACATTGGGGGTCAGGTTCCTCTATGTGTACCCTTACTTTTCAAAGTAAATCACACATTTTGTCAGAGCAGTAATTGCAACATGATGCTCATAGCTCACATATGGTCCAACAGGTGTTGGTACTCTGGCCTCCTCTCCTCTACACTAAACCTCCACCCCCTCTTCCAGCCAGGAGTTCTGTCTAACAGGGCAGGCCGCATTCTGCACCCTTCCACTCAATCCATGTATTTGACTGTCTGTTTGCCAATGACGATGTGTGGCCAGCCTGTCCTTTCCAAAGTTAGCATAGACCTTCAAAAGGGCGATAGAAAGGCCTCGACTCAGTCTCAATATTGCAGCAATAACCTAGGTGCCTAGATCTAGACTTCCCCTCTATCCTGCTCATTGGACATTCTTTTCTATCATTTCTGATCTGGTCAATCAGGCACCAAGCTGGACCCCTGCAGGACATGTCTCAGCAATACCATTCCTCAAACGCAGAGATTTCTGACATCTAACGGCATCATTCAGGTCCTTCTCTTCAGAAACAGTTTCCACAGGTTCAGCCCCCGCACCATCTGTGGCACCTTAACAGTGCATTGGCTTCCATGGCTTACAGCACCTTAAGGCCTATTCATTCCACTACCATCACAATTGTTATTATTAAAATGGCCTTTCTAGTTGACATACCCTCTGCCTGTGGAGTTCGTGACAACCTGGATCTCATTTTCCAACCCTAGCATTTTGCCCAAGGCCATTTCTGAGGTACAAGTCAAGGAGAATATCAATCCACGTGTTCTCTTTTCAAATCCAGAATTGAGGGTCAAATTGATTCTTTAAAATGTGTATGTTAGGAGGGCAATCTTAATGATGAAAGAAAACAGTTACTCAAAACGTGTTTGTCGCTTACAGTGGTCCTATTCTGGGGCACAAAGTGGCCAAAGTGACATCTGCCTGGTTATTACATAATTGTATATCTCAAGTTAATCGACCTGGAAGATCCCAAACACTCCCCCACAGGGCCTTCATGCACATTTAGTAAGGGCCAAGGCAGCTCTGACATTCCAATGCATGTTCCTCTTGAATACATTTATAAGGCTGGGCTACACAGCATTCTTTCCTCCAGGACTACTGTCTGGACTCCAGTACCCACATCATCTTTGGCTGACTCTACTTTTGCTGCCTCATTGCTCTTTCATCTGTACCTCTCTCCATCCTTCCAGTTTGAGGATGCTTTGCAGACTGACAAGTACGAAGGGAAGAGGTTGTACTCCTAGACCATAGTCCACTTTTCTCCACACGGCCCTCAATGCCATCTCCCCGTTGTAAGGTCCAACTATCGGAGTGCTATAGAGTTGACTGATGGCTTGACCCAGCAGCATGCATTAGATAAGTACACACATGGCGATACTTTGCATACGTGCTAACACCCACTAGATTGTTTACCAATTATGAAAATGCTGCTTTGCACGTTGTGGCCCAGACACCCAACAGGTATGGCAGAAAGAAGACTGAACTAGATGTACACTAGTCATTACAGAGAGTAACATGTTCTCAATCAGTTCACGGTTTGTTGCTGTCCTGTTCAAGTCCATCGAATGTGACTCTTATTAATTTTTAACATTTAGGCAATCTAGCCTAAATGATAGAACACAGGTATCTACAATGCCAGAGGGCATTGGTGATATGCTTCAGTTAAGAAATGAGAAGTTTTATCCTGACAGAATGCCATCTACTGAGGGTGGGATAGCCTGCACTCAATTTTTGCAAATAAAATTATGCAAATAATTTGGTTTCTGAAAAGGTGGTCTGCTAAATCAGGCACTTCTTTTATAACACTTCATGCCAAAACCATTATGCACCATGTGCCTTTGCTGTGACCACCTCCTGACATCTACAGCAACTGCCCCGCTGTGGCAGCAGGGCAGGTTCAGTTGTTACATGTACATTCCTGACAGATGTTGGTATACAAAGTTCTAAACGGCAGAGCTGGCTTTTTAATGATTTACACCTCTGATTCAAATGTTAATTGTGACCCTAGTCAGCCTAGAGGCACTTTAAACTCCAGCCATAACCCATGTTTGGTCATGGTGGCTAGTATGATCACACAATTTTACAAGCGCAGCATTTGTACGTCATATGTATCATCTTGGTGAGCAGTGTTTCCATCATGAAAGGGGCTGGTGTGTATTAGTTGTCTGGCATAGGTTTCTTAGCAACAATATTGTGGGGCCCTTCCCAAGGATGCTGTCCAGTTGAATCCCCTTGAGGAAGGGGGACACCTTATTCCAGGGCATAGAAACACTCCAGGGAGGTCCACCTGGAAACTAGTGCCTTAAAAGGCAGTCCTGTCATAAATACACTCACACCAGGGTGTAAATTACTGGAGTCCCTTTGAAGAAGGCAGTTATGAGAATGGTATGGCGTTAGAGTAGCCCAGAGGAGAGGTTTAGGCCAAAAGAAGGGTTAGACCATCTTGGATTCTCCTATAGCTGCATACACTTCCAGCCCTGACCCACTTACTGTGGACAAAGCACTCTGGGTAGGACTTCAGAAGGCATGGGACACTTCTTATAGCAGCCTGTATTGGACCACTGAACACAGGCTTGCTTTGAAATAATATGTAGTAGTAATTTTCCTTTATAAAAGAGTGAGGAGCTCTGCTATTAGCGGATTCAGTTTTGGAATTCAAAAGAATTTACTTGGAACAGTCTATTCCGAAGCCCTCTGCCATAGAGGTAAAGATAGGAGGCTCCATGCAAAGGCATGTTCTGCCCCCATTGCATTCTAAGAACACATTTGGGGTGACCAGCTGATTGGACAAGGCCTACAACAACTGAGGCACTCATACACAGGACACTGCTCTCTGGTGGAAGTGGAACTCTGCAAGTGTGGCACTACAACCCTCCTGGCTGAGAGGTTCCGAAGGAAAGGGCTCACCTGCTGATCATCAATTTTGGTATTCCTCAGGGCAAGGCAGAAATCAATTTCTGGACTTGTAGGCATCGGGTATACCGTTGGGCAAGGACAAATCATTAGTTTTTACATGAAAGGTGTCTACTGAGTATACTACCCTGGTGCACCAGATAATTTACTTGGAATCTATGATGGAAGGCGGCAAGAGAGAATGCGGGGGTGCTATAGATGCAATATGAGTGAGAGTGACCTGGGAATAGCCAGCAGGGGCATATATCCCTGGAACTGCATTGCCGATTAGTGCCTGGACTTGGATGAAGAGGAAAGGTCCTCAGAGCAGAATCCATCACTTACTTGTTCCACCTTCATCCTGTCACTGTAAGACAAGAGATCAGCTATCATGTGCTTTAATTGCATTCCCACAGGGCCTGTTGTATCTCCTGCTACCCAAAGCAGAGGGCATAATTCCCCAGAGAACAAATCCTTGCTACTGTGAAACAGGTTCAGTCCAGAGACGGGTGCCCTCGTTCACCATCCAAACGCTTGGTGGTTCTACAACCTTTCCTTGCGTCCCCAAGGCTGCCAAGTTGGCCATTTTGTTGTGCTGTCTTACCTTTTCCCCCCACAGGTATTCTTCCAATCCAACCGTGTTGCAAAGGATAAAGCACATGAACCTTACTATAATTGTATTGAATGTTCCGGGTTTCCCCACCCCTACCCGCCTCATGGTAGCATCTAGGTTATTGTGGCCTTCTCATCTCTTTCATGCCACTGGTCTATTCCCACTTTCCTGCTCTGCCATCTAATTTATCATTGGTCTGTTGTGACCTTCTTGCACTGTTGTGCCAATTTTTCCACATCCAGCCACGTCTATTATGATGCCTCTCTGCCCATCCTGCCAGTGGTCCACTCCAGCCATTCATCTCCACCCTATACATTGGCCACCATTTCCGTATGGCATTTTTGTCTATTCTATACTGCCCCCTCGGCAGTATCAGTGGTCGACCCTGGACACCTGCACCATGTGACTACCATCCATTCTTCTCATTGGTTTCCTCACCATGTCACCAGTCTATTCTACCCTCCCACTTTTTCACTACAGCTAGTCTATTTTGACATTTCTTTCTTCACGCTTTAACAAATCATACGCTGTGTTATGTTAAAAGTCAATTTACTGCACACATCACCATGCCTATGCCGCTGTAGTCCCCACCCCAAACCAACGCTCCAAAAATCTACGGCACGGAGCTGGTTAATGTGGACCTGGTGACCCTCATCTAAAGAGATTATGACAGCATCCGTTATGTTTCCTTTAATTAGTTGAAAAGATAATTTTGGAGATTAGATTAGCGGCTAAGAATAAATCATTAGTGTAAACGTCTCTGCTTCGGTTACTCGTTATCCTCATCTCGCATGGGGTGCCAGCTGTAATAACAAAAGGAGCATTAACATTCACGCAAATATTTAGGCAACATTCCTATTTCACTTGGCAAGGCGCCAGCTCAACCTCGCGCACAGCCTTCGTCACATCCATCTACGGGGTTTCCTCGCAAGCACAGGGAAGGCAGACGGACGGAACCTACCAGCGTCTGAACAATGGCGTGGTTTGTGGCATTCATGTAGGAATTCAGTGGGAAAGAACATTCTCCTTCGCAGTAGTAGGCCGCATAACCTTCTGGGGCAATTATCCAGTCCTGCAGTGAAATATGAATAGCACATTAGTATGACAGAAGCCTGGGCTGCGATGCGCAGAACGAGAAGCAACCCATAGTCTAGTTACCACTATATTGCTGCAGGTTCATTACTCAGTCAGTGGCGTCTATCACCAACGGCATGAACATTCTGTGTGCTGCTAGGAGAAGCGACCCCTAGAGTCACCACCTGGATACTGCAGGCCCATGGCCATCATCACTTAACCAATGCACTCCACTTCTGAAATAAAACCCACAATAGTTTTCATCCCAAGTAAAAGTATGATATGGAAAAATCAGCCAAGTGATCAAAACAATAAGCCAGAACAGAGCAACTGCGCAACGCCCACAGAGCTATTCTGAGGCGCAAACCTGCATATCTAACAGAATGGTCAAATACACAGAACTCTCAAATCTCAGCAAAATAACTCTAAGTCTTTTCCTCATGTCCCTCTCGTGTTCTAGAAGCAGAGAGCACAATAGAAAACCCCAGCCATATAACACATGTCAAAAAGAGTTTGGATTAGGCTGGAATTGCTTAGGGACTCACCATGCACAGGAAATGCCCATCCCCGAAATTCAGCTGCCAACACAAATACTAGACCAACATGAGATGTCAGCACGAAGGAGAGAGACCAAATCCAGAGGCCTGAGGTGCCCAAAGGTAGACAACCCCAGAAGTCACCAACACCTAGAAAAACGTCAGCAGGACACAGCAGAAGAATTCAACTGGAATCAAACTCTGACCATTAAATCACCAGCCTTGTAACCAGAGACTTAGGAGAACTCATGTATCACTGACCAATACAGCATCTAAACAAGTCCTTGACATCCAATACCTTATAGCAAACAAATGCATTCCCCATCCTGTGGCCCACAGCAACCTTGCATGTTATGACATTGAAGGCCCTATCCATTCTCAACCCAATACGTCCACCAGGCTACAAAACCATCCATAGAAATAGTGCTGACAGATGAACAGGTGGGGTGGCAGCAGTGAATGCTGGAGAGTTGACATGCACAGACATCAACACATCCCACGGAAGGGATACAATGCCTTCCACGATCTTTAATGGAATATCTGAGCTGGCAGTAACTCTGCAACATTTCTATTGTAAGAGATTTCCCTCTTTAGGACTAGAGTTTGAAGATCCAGGAAACACGGAAACACTGGACGGCAACTAATCATGTACAGGCATGTACAAACGTCCATTGACATATGAGAGCTTCAACAGAAGATTAAAGTAACACACTTAAAGGGCAAATCTAGTCATTGTTAGATCCTCCATCTCTCTACTGCAAACTCCACATCATCACATTAGGCCACATCCAGATCGATTTATCCTAAAGAAAGTCACAAAAGTATTGCATGATTAAGTTTTAATATACAGACGAAATAGAAGCAAGACAAGGTGTAAAATGCCCAGAGAACCCGATAAGAGCCCAAATAGAGCCCCAATAGAACAATGCTCTCTGAATGGATGCAAAGTGACATGCCAATTGTTAGGAAAGTTCTATTTTCAGCCACATTCCCTCCATTCATTTTTATGGACCCCAAAACCTTTTGCTTTTGCACTCGGTCCTTTCTTTTTCCAGTGAAGTGAAGCCTTCAGCTTCACTCCACTGCACTTTTGTTTATTGTCATGGGGAAACTGACTAGTCCTTTAGGCTGTCAGTACTGGGGAAACTAGGTTTCCCTTTTCTTTTTACAAGTTACCGATTTTTTCACGGTGGAGGCCTGTTAGGGTGGGGATCTTCAGAAAGCCTTTGGTGGCACTTCAAACCTTGGATCAGTGGGACCAACCAACATCTGCTCATTGTCCAGCCATCAGAGTCTTCGGAAGCGTTCCTGGAACCATCCTATGGACTGACCATCTCCAGTTTGAGCTAACGCAGTTGAGGCATCGTGGTTCTATGTCCCGGCTCAGAACTTTGGGGACCCCCAGTTTATGCTCCAAGAGTTCCAACTGCTAAATGTCACAGTTCCAGCTTCAACAGATAGGAGGCTGACTCTGACCGTGACAGCTGTGTCCCTTTGTGTCGCTGTACATGGGTGACGATCATCGAAACCGGCTTCCCTGCGTCTGGTCCCCTGCCTAGCGTAGTGCTGCATTGGTGTGAGTTGCATTCATCGACAGGAACCGGTTGCATCAGCTTCTGTATCCAACCGGGACATCTCTTGCACCTATGACTCCTAGGCTCTGGCAACCAGAACCAACCGCAGGAAAACTACCTCTGATGACCTGCCAAGTCTGAAGAGAACTCAGAATATGGAGGGTGAGTTACAGCAATACTTACCTGCCCCCTTACCTCCAATTGTAAATGTTTGCAACACTTCTACCATTGTTTGGCTTTGGTAAACCGTGTTGCCAAAAGCCCTCTGAAAGCTGGGGACAGTTTTATTTACTAGAATAGATCCTTACCTGACATTTGGAACCTTTCTCCAGTACACAAGACCATCCTGCTAACTTTTTCCCAGCTCCCAAAACTACTTGGAGCTTTGTGAACTTTTAGGGCAAAAGGCCCCAGTCAATTTAAGGTTGGACTTTTAAAGTTACAGTTGTATTCTTGTGGACTGCCATTACGAATAATAATCACCACCTTTCCCTTTGTGGGGTGAGGGTATTGTGATTTTATTGCACTGGCTAAAGGGGCTGTATATATGTATTTTATTATGGGTGTTGTGTGATAATATTACTTGCTTATAGCCATTTTATAGTGTTTGTTTGGCCATAAATACATATAGTATTTGTATAACTATCTGTCTAAGTGTAATTCTTGATTACTCACCTTGTGGACTCATTACCAGGCTCACCCCTTCCTGAGAGTTAGCCCTGACCACTCTCCATGCCACCTTGATTGGTTTGGCTACAGCCCCCAGAGTTGCCCCTGTTCACCAACTATGTTGGCCTCCTACACATCTGTCGACCAGGCCAGAGTGTACAAGTCCAGTCTAACACTACGGAGGAACAGCGTCTGCAAAACATTTTTTTTTCTTTTCTTTTGCCTGCATGCCTTATCTTGGCAAAATTGCAAGAGAAGAAGTTTTATAAACATTATTTCCAATAGTGAAAGGTGTAACAATGAGAAAGCGTACCTGCCAGCCAAGGTCCCTGAAACTGACATACAGCTCATGTTTCTTGCATGCTTGCCTCTGGTCGCTGCTACTGTTCTCTGAAAAAGTAAACAAATACAGCACTCGTTATGACCCTCAGGGGCAAGGATTATGCAACACCCCACCTCTACCCAAGCCTCATCCCTCAAACTCCCTGTACAGCGTAGAGAACCACAGGCACTGGTGACATCATCGGCCATCACATTCAGAGATCTTAAGGGCAGCATCCTTCCACTACTCTAGAAGTAATATAAAGAGTTTCAAACACGTGCATTTATGTTTAATGCACCACCATGCATGTGTTTTGATACTCTAACCTGAAGTACCGTTCAATGTTACTACTAAAATCATGCCTTGGCCACTCCTACACTCCATGGCTATCATTGCCATTCATGTTGTCTTTATTTAAAATCACAGCAGTGCTGCCCAGAGCCTACACGATGTCGGATGGGGACTTGTTTGCAAGCAGTCATTTTTAGAAAAATTTCTCTTTAGATCTGTCTCTTTACCTTCAGGGAACTCTTACTATCCTGGCCAACACGCCACATTTGAATGCATGGTGATGACCAGAAATGGAATGTCTCGGATAGTGACGTAATAAGAAGAATCTCAGCTCAGTGCAGTCCAGCGGGAAAGGAGGGTTGCAATAAGTGTGGCTTTACTAAACTCCACGTGCACCCTTACATACACAGATGGAATCACCACAGTCCCAGTCACAGCCTCGCCTGCCCATGCACTGCCCTCGAGGACAAATACAACTCGTTTGGAAAGGCATGAGTTGGGAAGGATCCACGGGCACGCACCCCTGGCATTCCTCGCCTAGCTCAAGACCCAGTGGCCAGACGGATTGGTAGAGTGAAAACATTTCGCCCAGCTTGACCTCTTTGATCTGGTTCCATGTTCACCAGAAAACTGAAAACAAATCATCATTTGCCTAACCTAGAAAGGCCCTGCAGAATCTAAACTGGTGGGTCAGTCTTTACACCCAGGGGTCCCTGCTGGCCTGCCGCTGCTCCCCAAAAACCCCATCACCACGGCCCCTCCCACGCGCGCAATTCAAAGCTCCAAAGAAACACACCTGCTATTTAAGGGAATGCTCAGTGCAGTGCACTGACAGTGCAAGTTTCAACTTGTTCCTGCACTTGTTTTAAAACGAAACCATTGGAACAGCAGTGGTCTAAGTGGGCGGGAGTGGTTGGGAGTGGTGATCCTCTACTTTTATTTTTTTAAGTTTTACTGTTCCAATACTTTTATTTTAAAAAGAAACCCTTTCAGAAGGGCTTTGTTTTAAAATAAAAGCGTAGGAAGAAGTTGAAACTTGCAGTTCATGGCACTGCACTGAACATTCTCTTAAACAGCAGGTGTGTTTGTTTAGGGGTTTGGATTGTGAGTGGAAGGGAGCGGGCAATGGGGTTTTTGGAGAGAGGGGGCAGACGAGCAGGGAGCATAGTTCCACTATTTCTTTTTGAACACTTTGACCACTGTGGAACAGTAAAACTTAAAAAGAAAAAGTAGAGGAGCACCGCTCCGGCCCACTTCGACCACTGAGCAAACCTCGCACCGGAGGCACAAAACTGACCTCCATAGCGCCAGCACTCTGGAACAAACTCGCAATGCTAATCACAGAAGCACACACATTTCAAGAAAGACCTTATGATATGGCACGGCATGTATAACGCGCCTATATACACAAGTGTTTCAAGGTGCAACGAGGAAGGGAGGGGGAACAGAGGGAAGACGGAGACAACGATCTTACTAGGCCAGGTCACATTGAGATCGCACAAGTGCAAGGGAAGGGGGATGGAGAAAAGTGCGGGGGGAGAGGGAAGAGCAGTACATAAGATAACCGTAAAAAAGTAAATGAAGAAAAATAAGTAAATAAAGACAATAAAAAGAAGTGCAGCCCGCTGGTGGCAAGTGCAGCCCGCTGGTGGCAAGTGCAGCCCGCTGGTGGCAAGTGCTGGTAGGGGCTGTAGGGATACAGAAACAGTCCCTGAGTGCAAGGGTTGCCAGTGGGGCAGTGCAGGTGTGCAACTGGTGGGCAGGGGCCCTGGGCCCGAGATCAGAGGGCAGCCAGGTAAACCAGTGCAGTTTCAGTTAGGAGATCAGCAGGGTAGCAGATGAGAGAACGCAGAAGCAAAGAGGAAGGTCTTGAGATGCTTCCGGAACCGGAGATGGATTTCCTCAAGACCTTACATTCTGGCTCCTTGGAAAAACTCTCCACAAGACCAGACTAAACCTACACCTTCCTTTCTCCAGGGATGTCACCTGAAGCACACCTATCTTATTGTTGTGTGCTATATCCCTGAAGGCAGCCCGCGAGTGGATTACGGTCAGTATAATGCACATTTCCTTCTTGCTTGTCCCATTGCCCCTCCTTTGCTTTTGACAGCACTTGCTCTTTTGAAGGGGACTGCTGGCCCATTAACACATTACAAAACTCCAATAAAATAACAAACAAACCTGACGATTGAGACCTCCACCACAATGTACAGACAATGTTTGGAGCGAACTATATGTTACCCAGTGCTTGCAAGAACTCCCTCCAATGCCACAGACACACACAGTTCAATTTCTACGAGTAGATGGGGTCTGATGGGAACTTGGCCGCTTTTTTGGAACCATCAGACAAGAACACCAAAAGATAACACACACTGACTTCATACGCTACTCCAGGGGCTCAGCAATCACACAAGACGATATTAGCACCACAACGTTGTATGAATGGTAGGAGTGTGCTTTACAAATCACATGTACCATTTCATAACAAAAATAGCTGCTGCAGCCTCAAATGACCTGCTACTGTTGGGTATAGCTACCAAATATAGCTAGTGTTAGCCCTCTCTCCCTTCCTCCCTCTCTCCCTCCCTCCTCTACTCCCCACCGACCCCTGCTGACCTACCGGTCTGTTTCGCCGACTGGTTGCTTGGCTACCCTCAGATTCTCACTTGCTACCGGGCTCCTCCATTTTAAGTCTCCTCTGCACTGCCTTAGGGGCCACCACGCACTTAGGGGCTGTAACTGTAACCCTACAGTCCCCTGCCTCCTTGAACTTACCCAGGGCTGTGCTGCCCTGGCTGCACTTAATCAGAGCATTGTTGCCTGATTGCACTTCCCCCTTCCCTCTCCCTGGCACTTCTCCTTCCCTTCCCTCTGCACTTTGTGTTGTCACACTGGCACGACCCGAATGACAAGGCCTAGTAAGATTATTTGTCTTCCCTCTCTTGTCTTGTCGTACCTAGAAACACTTGGATACAGGCGCGTTATATATGAAATAGTATCATCATAGCTTACCCCACCTGGCTACCTCGATCACCTACTTCTTTGCTCCAGGGGCCTACTCAATCATCTGCACACATGCACTCAATCGCCAATGCCTTATCCCTGCTCCTTTTATCCACTTGGCCTTCTTCACTGGAACTCGACGCCAGCCCTTTACTATATGAAAAAATATCACCACTAACCCTACACCCAAATCTACCCTTACGTTCGGCCTCCCCTCCATGGAAGGGATCATTGCCCTAACCCAGGACATAGTCCCTTCCTCTGGATCCTCTCCACCTCCCAATTACACCTATTTTATACACAGCTATGGGAGTTATGAAATGAATGTCCAGTGTCTTATTGTGGGTCAGTGGTGTCCCTTTGCATGCGTTATGTCCATCGGGCTCATCTAGCGTTGCCTCTTTCATGCTACTACTCCTCTGTGGACATACACTTGGCTACGGGAATGCTCTGAACTCTGCTCTGGGCTATTGCACAGCCGAATAAATACATAAACTGAAAAATAAATAAAAAAAGGTACAGAGGACGTTACCCCCACACCCCGTAGATAAGATTCCTCTTAATTTACTTCCGTTCAGAGCTCAGAGAAGAAGCATCAACAGAACTCAGTAATTAATAACACACATCACTCACATACCCACAGGAATAAAATAACCAAATATGCACTCAACAGAAAACAATGTTGAGGCCATAGAGGGCTACATGTCTAAATACAATATACTTTACGTTAATGCATCTTCCCTCAAAACAGCACAAGCTTTAGAATGCAGGCTGGCTCCCAGAACAAATGTGTGGGGGTGTTTGACCGGCCGGAGAGACTCCAGTGATGTGGTAAATTGGCAACTTTATTACGGTGAGCCAGTCCTACTCGACCAAAAAGCAACCACAGAGTGCACAGACCACATCCTTGGGCATCCTGAGCCCCATTTACATATGTATTTATTGCTCGCTTGTAGGTGCTTATACAGCAAGAACATTCTGTTTTAAAGCGGCCACAGGGCAAAGGGAGAGAACATGGGATTGAAGTGCATTAAAATACACAAAAACACAGTGGAGGGAATTCCTGAACTTGTATTTTGATTTTCCCATTTTAAATTCAGGACCGCAAGTCCCAGAATTCAAATTAGAAAACAAGACTGGATCTCTTACTCGTGCATAGAATGGGTAATCTTGAGATATCTGTACCTCTGCGGACGGGGGCAGGACCGGTCTTACACCAGATTGCACCCCAGGCGGGAAGCATTGTTGGCGCCCCCCTACCCCCGACCCCTAAAAATGACAACCAAAAAATGAGGGTTTGGGGGGAGCTTCACCCATTGTGAAATCAAATGCTGGTGGTAGACTGGTGGCGGTGGGGGAGTGGCGGGGATATGGGGCATCAAAAAACAGAACGGATGGTATTCAGAGGAAGGAAAGTGAGGGTACAAAGTATGGAAGAAGCAATTCAAGGTTGAAAGAAGTCTGGAGGTGATGGGTGGGTAGAGCACAGATATAGTGTTGGGGGATCGGACATAGATGCCAAAACAGACATTGCTTCCTTTCACTAATCTTTCCACCGCCACCACCACCATTGCCTCTCCTAAGTGTGACTTGACAATGGCTCACAGATGAACAGGGCGTTTAATGCATACAATGAGGCAAAATGCGATAGTAATGAAAAAAGTTTCTGATGTATATAAAACCGACGCAAGCTGAAAGCACACATTTAGGTCTTTTTAGCTTGTGAAATGACAAAAACTGCCCCCACCTCTTCACCATGCTTGGCCCTTTGAAGCGACTTTCAGTAAGTAGCACATTTTAAGAAGCGAAATAAATAAATATCACACCCAGGGCCAGGGGTCGCCTGGGAACCAAAAGTGGCCCTGGAATAACGTGCAGTGAGGGATATCGCCTGTCCTTCCTCTGGCAACTAAGGTTGCGAGAGATAAACATCAGACACACACAGGTCCAGAAGCTGCTTTGTAGCTGCAAGTAACACATTATATTGGCGTTGCAGGGCAAAAGGACAGTTTTTAAATCACCTAAATGTGAGAAGATTTTAACCCCAACCATTTGGTGCTGGCTTATTTGCATCCCTCCACAAATGATAGAAAAGTATGCTAAACTCACAAGTTCCTTCACCACATCTGAGCCAAAATTCCAAAACAAAGAAAACATTAAAAAGTAATAGAAAAATGAGTGGCGAGACTTCACATCTTATTGAAAAAGGCTTCGACACCTGACTTCAGAGCGCACACCTACCCGCCCCCCCGTCACCACCACTACAGCCAGCAGCAGCCAAAGGAGCTTCCAAGAAAAAGGGCACAGCAGCCCTCACTCAGTAAAGTTCTGTGTGAAGTGTGGGGTTGGGGGCCGTTACCAGCAAATAAGCCCCACCCGCCAAAGTTCCACCAAAAGAACTACATGAAGGTCAGGTGATGTGGGATTGTGGATTCTGACTCATCACATACCTGTGCACACGGCTATGCAATGTACGTCAGGACAGCACCTGTAATCGCACAGCCAAGAAGCCAGGCTGGAGCCATCAAATCACTGTAGGCTCACCAGCCTCGTGCTCACATTTCCCAGAAAGCTATGCGCTTCAAAGATGATTGGGCAACAGTCAGATTTTAAACACAAAACTGTACTGGTTGAAATACATTTATGTTCTAAGAATTTGTAAGCATGAGCAAATAAAACTATTTAACAGTGATTTAGTCAAATGAAAATCCACTCTAGAAGAACAAAGGCCACACTAAAGTAAGACGGCACCACCTCAAAAAACCAAAGGCTTTAGTGGGTGCTAATAAAAAAATCCCCTTTGGCTCCAGTCTGTGAGTACCTCAGCCCAAAACCTATATGCGGGCCCCTAATTGTAGAGAGAAAAACAGTTAAGGAGAGTACTGCCCGGGGGGCCTCCAAGGCAGAGGCAAGTGACCCTTTAAGTTATCTGAGAGCAAAGCTCATCTTTCGAAAAGCGGCCTCTTTTTATAGCCTGTATCCCATGGGGGAAGCTGGTTACCCAAACATACCGGGTCCGGCAAAAGTCTCTCCATGTGTTGTCTTCCAGAGGCTAATCGTGTGTTCCCAGCAATCATGTGCAGATGTATAGGGCGCCCTTGGGTGCAGGGCCAGAGAATGGAAATCAGGCCAGCAATGTATTGGATCGGGCTATTGGGGGACCATGGCAGCTGGCCTTTTATCATCCAATACCTTTTCTACTGGACGGCTTGAGGTAATGAATCCCTTGAAGAGGAGACCAACCTTTTTTGGTGCAGCACACTTTCTTAAATTCTTGCAAAGGGTCAGAGTGGGACATGCAAGAAAGTTTAGGGACTCTTTACTACAACTGGTGCAAATAGGAACGCTTGTGTTTTTGTTTCCAGGCCACAAACCATAGTGCCACCGCATACGTCTAAGCATGGAGGGTACAGAGTGCAGCCACACTTAACAGGAGCCTTGTGTTTTGGCTAAGAACCCATTTCGTGCAGGGAATCATTTCTGATTTTTTTTTTTATTTCGGATGCTGATTTCTGTGGGTCACTGATATGAAAATGGGTTGGCCGTGTTAAAATACGGCCTGGGAAAAAGATGCAGCGACTGGGGAATGGTCAAATAATTTCAAGTTGACGGCTATATCATCAGGTAAAGCCCACGAGTTTACAGGCCAAGGAAAGATTAATGGCTGGGGACTTTCATTTAGGTAGTCAACATACTGAGTTTTCATTTTGTAAAACACGTCCCATGAACATGTTTCCCCCAATAACAAAAGCAAAGAAAATATGGCAACTGTGGAAAAGGAAAGCTCATTCTCGAATGAAGCCCCTTTTGTGCGGCTGGGTCAAGGATGTATCTGAAAACAAATGACGTGAGGTGCACTGAGCCTCAGAACAGCAGAGCTATACCCTCCCCCCGTTCACACCTGCATATCAAGGCACCTGATTGGGTGACTCGCATATAGAGAAGAGTGGCATTTGGATAGCCCAGGCTCGTAATCACGGGAAGGCCAGCAGTGCCCACAGCCAAGACACTTACTGTAACCTGCTGCGCACGGTTGCACCCACCCCTCTTTTCTCGCAAAAAGAGGGTTCTTTTCACTGCAACGCCGCGAGCCCCAATCAATCCTTCGGCATTCCTGTCTCTAGCAGTGCACTGTGTGCGCGCATAAACTGGAGGAGGGCACGTGCGCCAGTGGGCCTGGCTGGCGCCAATGGCGCCAGCGCCCCCCGAGTTTGAGGGGGTCAATAAAGCAACACAAGTTGCTAATTTGCCTGCCAATTGCTGCCCTGCCTGAGGGCCGAGGCTGCTGCTGCAGTGTGGTAGCAAGCCGAACTTAACATTTAATGATGAATATGCCTGGCTGGCCTCAGTGGTCTGGCTGTGGCTGGTGCGTGCTGGCCCTGGCTTTGCAAGCTTTGCAAATTGCAGGAGGAGCACCGGCTCGAGACACAGGCGAGCGCCCCCCAGAGGCTGATGGACGTCAGGCAGCCACCTGTGCTACCTGACTCAAAGACCGGCCCTGGACGGGGGCACTCAGTGGGCACATGCATGGACTTGTTCAGCTGGGCAATGCCCCTTTCTCTTCTGGTATGCAGTCAGCGTGGGATGCGCGGATATTGCTGCAGAGTCACTGAATCTGAACACATAATGGCACGTGACAGGTAGTAGTCCTGCACAGTTGCCAGTGACATCAGTGGGACAGAGAGGCAACCACGAGAAAGGACAACCATGGGGCAGCGACTCGCCAGTCAGCACCGCCGCACAGCCAAGGCTAGGGAAAAGGTAACTGGCGTGGTGGAGGTAGTGCGACGGCCTATAGCAGACGATCTTACTGCAGTGGTTTACTGAAAAGAGCATCCGTCCTTTAACGATTGTGTCTGCATTTGTCCATCAATTTGCTCAGGCAACAAAACACATTTACTCTATTTTCTATAGATATATGGTTAAAATGCATCGCCATCAATAGAATCAGGGGAAATGGTAATCTCCCCTCTAATGTCTCCACACATCAGCTCTGGTCATGCAAGCAATCCGACTCTGATGAACCATAACAGCCCAGGGAGGTGGTCGCCCCATGTGAATGGATCCATCAAGATGAGGGTCAACAGTTAAAGTAACCGCCCCCACTCAATGCCATACTCAAAAATCTGAATCAGATGTAAAAAATAGTTTAAATGTGAGCATAAATAGACCCCACTTTTAGGAGTATGTCAAATGATGTGGTCAAGTGCGTGGAACGTTGCTTCGCCCACACCCTTTTGAAAGTGGCTCGCTGAACAGGGAGGACACCTGTGCTGCACGGGTTTCTCTTCCGAAGGAGTCTCTTTAGTGTGTACTAAAAGTAAGCAGGCATCACTTGAGATCACTTGTAATGGCGGCCGACTGGTTGCTGACCTCGAGGCTACCTACGCCTGGGTCCAGTGCCTAACACAGCATCATCATGTGTGGAGGGATTAGAACCCATGGAGAAGATCCTGCACCGTGGTTGCGCCCATGCTCTTCCCTACAGATGCGATGCATCCATTAAAATTAGGACGATGAGGTTTCACCCAAGTTTCTGAGTTTACCTTTCCGAATGAATATTGAAGACTGCACAGAACTCTAGGAACTTATTTCTTTGGTATCAAACACACAAATCCTATGTTGTAATATTCAGACACCTTAAACTTGGGAATACATTTTAAGAAAACGAGCAAAAGGCCAATCATAATCAAATATATACAGTGTATTATCCAAGAAAGCAATTCAAATACAGTATACCGGCACACATTTTAGAGAAATATATTAAGCAGAGGGAAGCAAGGAATGCGTATGGGGTTGCAGGGCTGCTTGTCACTTTGCTTGATATTGGACACAACACTGCTAAGCAATCAGGGATATTCATCAAGTACAGAAATCCCTGCATTGTGGAAGTGGTAAATGAAAGGACCACATGGAAAGACCTACAATACAAAGGTCAGGACAATCTCCACCCTCAAGTCTTACTACCCAAACACCACCCTAGCATGGCACGGTCTGCCCACGAGGAGGAAGAGCCTGCATACCTGCGACATTCGAAACTCGCAGGGCTTCCTGGTTCTTTGGTGCCTTGGATCGATTTTGGTTTCTTTGTTTGCCCCCAGTTGAGCGTATACTACGCAGGTGGATCTCTGTTGCTTTGAAGAAGGCCACCATGAAGGGCTGCTTATTCTGCGGCCCATGTCTTCCAATCAAACCTGCCATCTTGGGATTGATGCTTTCTCCTGCACAAATGAGAATATAAACCGAGACATTGACAAGGGATCTCTTTCAGACAAGTAAGAGTTTGAGTAATTGCCATCCATTGAACAAACAAATACAATCCTGATTAATGAAAAAATAAAGAGTTACAGTTTTAATCGACTTTTTACACGAAAAAGAAAAACAGGTTTACAATATAAGAAAAAATGAAAAAACATGAAATCACAAAAATGTATAAACATACTGTGGCGACAAGGAATGAAGAGACTGACAACGTGGTACAATAGTGGGTGCTATAGACTTTTAATAAATGAAAACCAAACCTATCTATCCCTAACTTTAAGGGGTTTCCCTTACTAATTTAAAGAAACTCAGGGCGTCCGAGTCAGAACAAAAAGGCACCGTCCCACTCAAATAAGCTGCTACTCTATACTACAACAAAATACCATAAAGTCCAGTTACAGTTCTTAATCCCAGGAGGACTCCCTTCTCCTGGATGTAGAGCGCCCAAAGCACCTTTCAGTTTCTTCAAAACAAAAGTTCCACTAAAGTTTCAAAGTTCTCAGTTACCGAACAAAAGTAACCAGTCACATGAAGTTCTCAGGGGGATAAGAGAATGACTCTTCTCGAAGCTGGTTCGCCAGAGGCTCCTCTGAATCGAGTGCTGGCCGAGTATGTTTGAATGCTGCAAGTGGAGTGAATAAACCCCTCTGGGTGTATAGATTGACTCTGTACTTTATTGCTTGATCGTATGGATGTTTCCATTTCAACTTGTTCATTACTGAATTGTGAATTGTAGTCTTGATCCCTACATTTGTGGAGGTGTGGCGATACTCTAGCGGACTGTGACGCTTTGTTGAAGTATTGATTTCTCATTTGGAGGGAAACCAGCAAATTTGTCATTCTGTGATGTGCTTTGAAGTTTCACCATTTAAAGGCTTGGAGTTTGTTTTCCTTTTACCCTCTTGGGTGCCTGAATCTACCCTTTCAACACGGTGTGGAAGAGATTAGTGGATGCTTTTAAATTTATCCCCTGAAGAATGTTCGCCTGAACTGGGCAGTTAAGAACAGAAACATGTTGGGATGCTTGTTGTTTTAGTGACACATTGAGATTTTTTTGTGTGTTATGTGATATCTTTTGTGTCGTATAAATAAGTTATTTGATGTTTTACATTTGTTTTATATTTGTTTTTTAATGTTTAGTACACTGTGTTAGGTGAGGGTATTGTTTTTTGTTTAAATTCAGTTTAAATTATTTGAATAATAAACTTGTTATACATTTGTGTAAATCAGTTATAGGAGACGGTCCATTTTTTCAGGACTAGTGATGCTGGAAAACCTTATAGAGTTTTTGTGTGAGGGGGTTGGAGGCAAGTAAACGCGTATCATCTTGCTCTTTATTGTATTACATATATCTATATCCCCGTTGGTGGAGTAGGATGTTTTCATGTTAATAGGGATTCTTTATACCTATTTAAACATATTATCGCCAGTGTCTCTCACAGTTCTCAATAAGGTTGGTAGCTCCCTTACGGGGGTTATTCACAATCCTTAGATTTTGTATAGTTCTTGGTGTGCCGCCACTAGGACGATGAAGCTGTTCCCGGACCCCCCGCCCCTTGACTCTCTAGCACCACACTTGGGGAACTGGCCTGGGAACTCCATCACAAAATAGTTTTACAGCTTCCTCTCTTTCTTTATAGTTTACAGTCTCAGAGGGTTCTTTTTTTCCTAGTTTTCCTGACATATTACACTCGAAGGAAAAGGACAATGTTAACGACTCTCTTCCCATCTCTGAGGAAGGTAAAATTAAGGTAATGAGTTCAAAAGACGGTACTCTTGGCAGACTCTGGCGTTGACCATTCAGCAATGACAATTGATTGAGGTTTGCCTCGATGGACCAGCCCTAGATGATTCAGTGCAGCTCTCCTTTGGCACAGGTTTTCCCAGCCACTAGATGTTTGGGTAGAGAAAGAGTGCATTAACTATCCCCATGCCTCCAACCCTTTTAGGCCCCTTTTAATGTACTTTCCAGGGTCGATAGGATTACCTCCTTATATGGTGATTCAGATTTGTGTACTGAAACCATATGTTCTCAACCGCTGACAAAGAGGTTCCCAGTTCATATTATTTACCCTTGTTACTAAAAGTGTTATATAATGTCTCAGTTTCTTAAACAGCTCATCCACTCCCTCCCAGACTTTAGTTAGTTCCCGTTACCTGTATCGGGGTCAGGATGCTTCACTGGGTCAGTAGTATTTCGAATGATGGTCCCCATCTTGTCTGTGTTTGCTTCTTGTTCCCTGCACAGCTGGCTGTCGGGAAGTGAGCCAGGGACTCTACCTTCCTTCCCTGTAGAGAACGTCTAGCTACCACCTCTCTGGATACTGCTCAGATTGATGTAGGTAGCTGGGCGAATGGATAGGGTTAGCGGTTTCGGGACAGTTGTTGGACCACATGGTTCACCCACTACAGGTCACGCTACCACAACTCAATCTCGGTCCTTCTGTAGGGACAACTTGTATGACGCTTTCTCCGTGGCTTACAAACAATGTACTTAGGGTCAACCAGGGTGTTCTGCCACTCGATCCTCTTGTTCGTCTGGCCTCTCACCTGCCACCAGATTTCAGTTGTGTAGCGTTTTGCATTCTACCTCCACACGGGACGTGATTCTCTTCTTCGTTTCTGCTTCCTCCCAGGCCAACACCCTGTTAGCCTGTGAGACGTCCTTGTGCATTCCCTTGAACCCCACACTCCACATCTCTTTCTCAAGCTTCTCGGGCCTGCCTTCCGGTGGTCTCCCAGCTTCGATTTCTCTCTGGGTCCCGACGTCTCTTTCTACCTCGACTGCTCGCTCTGGTTTTCACTCTAGTATTTTCTCTGGTATCCTTTCCAGTACCTTTCCGCTTTAGTTGGTTTCTGACGCCCTGATCTAGTAGGGGCTGCCCTGACGGCACATTCATTCCTTTGATCACAGCTGTTCTGGAATGGTAACCGTTCGCTTGTACCATTCTCGGGAGCATCTTCGTCCGAGTACCTAAACCGTCAGCTTAGTTCGTTGTTTCACAGTAACACATGGTTTTAGACCTGGGTTTCAACTCAAAGTTCAGGTCCTACCATCAACCTACCGTTTTGGGGATCAATGGGACTGCGCCTCCCAATAACGTCCTCATCCCCAAGAGAGGAGTCCCTCCCCATGAGATCCTCGCACATGTTAACACACCTAGGAGGACTATTGGTTAGTCTCACCTCCCTAGTCTCATGGTAAGGGATTCTCCGCTGGGGAGAAGTGACGCCATCTGATGGACCATCACAATACATATAATCAACTTTCAAATACAGTAATTCATTATACGTTCCTTTTATCCCAATTACATAAAGAACCTAAATAGCCATTAGTACCCGGCACGCACGGCTGAACAGGAACACTGTGTGGTGATTGGCTCATTTGCCAGCCATACCACACGGTATTCCCATCCACGCCGTGCGTGCCGGCTACTCTGTTCCCGGCGAGGGGCGTGGCAGCCCCTCAGCCAATGAGGAGGCTCGAAACAGGGCAATCCCCGCTCCGAGCCTCCCCATGGCTGGAGGCTTCCTTCGTCCCCTGCCGGGGACGCAGGTAAGATTTTTTTTCCCAGCCTTTCCTCCCTTCTCCCTCCCCACCCCACTTACCTTCTATCCCACGGTCTCCGGCGGGGGACGATGGAAACTTCCAGCCGTGTGGAGACTCAGAGTGAGGCCATCCCCGCTCTAAGCCTCCACATGGCTGGAGGCTTCCATCGTCCCCCCCGCTGGAGACCGCGGTACGTTTTATTTATTTATTTTATTGTTTTCTCTTCCTCCCCATCCCCTCCCTTCCGCCCTCCCAACCCCACTTGCCTTCTTTTTTCTTCTGATCTCGGAACCGAACGCTCTGGGAATACTTCTGTTCCTAGAGTGTCCGCTCCAGATGGCCGCCATGGAAAGGGAAAACGGACTGCGTGTTCCCTTTCCATGGCGGCGGCCATTTATTTTGCCGTTTTTTTTCTTTCTGTTCCGAAACGTGTTTCGGAACAGAAAAAAAAGCAATTAGTACCCCGGTCTGACGGGCCGGGGTACTAATGGCATTAAGCCACTCGGTGGCGGGCCAATAACGCCCCGAGGTTGGCCCACCACCTCATGGCTTATTGCCACATTAATTACTGTTTAATTTCATCCAGTAATCAATTATTAAAAAGCTTTTTGTTCATTGCATGAACTGACCCATCCCAATAAACCTCAATTTCTTATTCTGCAATTGCTAATATGCTTTCTACTCTTAACCATAAATTAACCAATGCCAAAGAAAGTGAGGTCTGAGTTTTTGGACATGTCCTGCAGAATTCATTTGAATGAATGACTTCCAAATTATAAACAAATCGACTCAACTCATGTAGATGGGAACGCGAGGAACAGCACGTTAAATTATGTTGTATGGTTTCTTCAGACACTAAGCTTTTGCATAATCTGCAAGTTCGAATCGTTTTACGAGGTTGCAGTCATGGGCCTAAACTGGACAATTTCAATAATAAGTTCATGCTCAACATCATGAAAATCCTGCAGTACTTAAGAGATGGAAATTTCAACAGGTAATTTTCTGGCTTCATTGCATTTATCACAAAAGCTGGATCATATATTAACTTTTTTTGTTTGTTTGCATATAATCGTAATTTGCATCCTAACCGATCAGCCTTGCACTTTCATTTTCTAATCAAAATCGTAGAATTTTCAGAGAATCTGGCTGCCAATCAATTTTCCTAATAAAGGATAGATTAATTGTCGCAAAACTATCTTTACTATTCTGCAAATCCTCTCTAAAGATATACCCTATGTGTTCAAGCAATGGACAAGCTGGATTGTACAGACCTTTGATAAATAGACTGCCCCTATGTATTGTAAACAGTGTATCCAATGAGGTTCTACCAAGTTCTAACTGTATGCATCCATCTGGAATACACATACCAAATATAGATCTCCACAACCTGCACTCTTCGAATTTTAGGCCATTTGGTATAAGAGCATCTCCAAAGCGAGAAACAAAGGATCTATATAGGAGCAATAAGTCCTTCATACTAGAAGGAACGGTCTCGGAAATCAAATGTCTAACAGCTCCCATCAATAAGAGGGGCCCTTGCAGTTTTACTACTTATTAAGGAATTTATATTTTTGGAACTGCTGAACATGAGTCCTGGCTATTTAAATTGGTTCACTCTTTGCAATGCTCGATAGCCCAGACACTGCTATCAAATCCTTCCTCCTGCCCCCACCAAGATACATGATTTTGGTCATATGTGTATTTATTTCTAGATTGTTATCCAAACAGTATTCTTCAATAGCAATAAGTGCTCTTTTGAATCCTATACTAGCTTGATAAAAAAAATAATGTCTGAATAAGCCATCCACATACATGGCGGGGAATCAATTTGGGGGATGACTAATTTTGGCAAGGGCTTCTAGCAAATCAGCTAAATACATTAAAAAGCAGGGGTGCCAAAAGACACCCTGCTTTAAACCACAAGTGGTATTTATTTTGGAAGAAAGAGTATCCAAGCTGTCCAATCTTAGTCTTACTGATGTGTTGGTGTAGGATTCTTGTATCAGAAGAAGCCCACGATCAAAATATCCCATTAATTTTTGTCCATAATAAATTCTAATTAACTCTGTCTAAGGTTACCTTCCCATACTCCGCGACCAACCACATCTTTTTGAAACAACCATGCTAACCCTGTAATAGAGTCCCTAACCGTGAATATTAATCTTGTTGATCCAGGAAGAACAACATTTAGAAAACTGATCTTCAATATCCCGAGCCCAGAGTGGGAACAAGGATACCTAGCCCAAGTTGCTCATCCGATCCAGAAATATCATTCTTCTCAGTCCCCTGCAAGAAAAACTCAGGGACATACCCATCTGATGACTAATCCAACAGTCTGCACCATGTTGTGCTCACATTCAATAATCAACAATTATTGATGGCTAAGTGACCAACTTTCAGTCAGCTAAAAAGCATGGTCGGCCTGAGGGTGGACTGGCCACCTTAGTCCGTTCCTGCATTGCGTTATCAATCATAGTAAGCTTTCAGCCTAGGTGCGGTATGTAGGCTACTCACATTAGATCCCAAGTGGACTGCCTATACGATATTCTAACAATTAATGTTTACTGGCACCTAGGGATAGGGAACATCAATATCTTTACAGGCTATATATGGGATACATTACTCACCGTAATCGTATTTCTGATGCTTGTATCTGCTTAGATTCACATGCTGTGCATAGGCCGACATCTAGTGGAAGCTGCGGAGTATTACAGTTTGTTTTTCGAAAGTCGAAAATGGGGCGTCGACACAGGCGTGCCAGTAATACTATCCCTAGTGTGACGTCCACTGTACCCAAGATCCCTCACGCGTGTAGGATCCTCAGATTGTATTTTTTGTGACATGAGGAAGCATGAGGAGTAGCGTGAGTACAGATAATCCAAGCAGATAGACAGAAAGGTAAGACTACAAGCAATCATGCGCCTTCTCTAGGAGGGGAGGAAGGGTGGGTCGCATGTGAATCTAAGCAGATACAAGCATCAGAAATACGATTACGGTGAGTAATGTATCCCTTCTGAGGCTTGTGGAATCTGCTTAGATCACATGCTGTGCATAGATTAGCGAGCAGTACCAGAAGAAGGAGGTGGGATGTGAGAAGGGTCATGAGCAAACAGGTGTCTTAGAACCGCTTGTCCCACTTGTGTATCTGTCTTGGAATGAGTGTCAATGCAGTAATGCTGAGTAAAAGTGTGAATAGAGCTCCAAGTAGCCGCTTTGCAAATGGTGTCGAGGGGAACATTTGCAATGAAAGCCAGAGTGGCACCAATGCCTCTAGTAGAGTGGGCCCTTGGCGTAAAAGGCAGAGTCTTTTCAGAAAGAGAGTAACACAGCTGTATACAGTTGATAATCCACTTCGAGATAGCGCCCTTAGAGACGCGATCCCCCTCTCTACCTGTAGCTACGGAGACAAACAGTTGATCTGTTTTCCTTAGCGGTCTGGTTTTATTTACATAGTATAGGACCGCCCTACGCACATCTAGGGTGTGTAGTTTCACCTCAGCCGAGCTTTGCGGGTTTTGGAAGAAAGCCGGAAGCTCGATGGACTGGTTTACATGGAACTTGGATATGAATTTAGGTGAGAACCTAGGGTGTGTGCGTAAAACCAGTTTGTCCTTGTGGATAGTAAAGAAAGGATCCTGCACTGACAGAGCCTGAATTTCACTGACCCTTCTTATGGAGGAAATGGCTACTAAGAAGGCCGTTTTATAAGTCAGGTGTTTGAGACTACTTTTATGCATGGGTTCGAATGGGGGTCCCATGAGCTTAGCTAGCACCACGTTGAGGTCCCATCCTGGCGGTGGGTTCGAAATAGGAGGGTGAAGTCTCTTTACTCCTTCCATGAAGGCTTTAACCACTGGTACTTTCCACCACGAGACCTTGTTATGGGATGTGGTGTAAGCCGAGAGGGCTGCCAGGTGTACTTTCAGCGAGTTAAAAACCAACCCTGCATCCAGCAGGTGGAGCATGTATGTTACAACGTTGGAAGGAGTGCAATCAACCGGGTTGATTTGTTTATTCTGGCACCAGATAACGAATCTTTTCCACTTATCAAAGTAACAGTGCCTTGTATTTGGTTTCCTGGACTCCTTTAGAATGTCCATACACCTCTGTGGTAATTTGAGATGTCCAAACTCTATGACTTCAGGAGCCATGCTGCTAGGTTCATAGAGTTGGGTTTCTGATGCACTGTTTGACCCTGTTGCTGGGACAGTAGGTTGTACCAGGCTGGGAGTCTGATGGGTTCGCACACCGCCATCCTGCGTAGGTGTGGAAACCATGGTTGTCTCGCCCACATGGGAGCAACTAGGATGAGCGTCATCGATTCCTTGTTCATCTTGTACACCACCTTCCTGATGAGAGGAGTTGGTGGAAAAGCGTACGCAAACATCCCTGACCAGTTCATCCACAGGGCATTCCCTTGGGAGTCTGGCTGGGGGAACCTGGATGCAAATCCTGGGCATTGTTTGTTTTCGCTTGTGGCGAATAGGTCTATAGTGGGGAAACCCCACTGAGAGAAGAGATCTTCTACTACGTCTCTGTGAAGGACCCATTCGTGTTCTTCTGGGAGGGAGTCTCTGCTTAGAGTATCCGCTAGGGAATTGAGCTCCCCTGGAACATGTTGCGATGACAGGAAGATGTTCCGTCTGAGTGCCCATATCCATATTTTCTGGGCAAGCTTGGACAGATTTGGCGAACGAGTCCCCCCTTGCTTGTTCAGATAGAACATGGCTGTCGTGCTGTCCGTCCTGACCTGCACCGACAAGTTCAGTAGATGGGGCTCGAACGCCTTTAGCGCTCGGAATACTGCCAGAAGCTCTAGCAGATTGATGTGGTTCTTGGCTACTGAGTGAGACCAGAGACCCTGAGCTGTGTGGTGGAGATGGTGAGCTCCCCACCCAGTCAGGCATGCATCTGTAGTCACCACGGCTTGTACTTCGGGATCGTAAAAGGGTTTCCCCTTTGCGAGATTTTCTCTTGTCCACCAGTGTAGGCTCTGTACGAGTGTTGGCGAAATGACCACTAGATCGTCCCAATGACCACTTGCCTGAGACCACTGTTTCGCCAACCATTCCTGCATGGGACGCATGCGCAGACGCGCGTGGGGGACCAGGTAAATGCATGACGCCATCATGCCCAGTAATCGCATAGCTTTGCGTACTGTTATCTGTTGACCTGACTGATAATACGGAATTTGCAGAAGTATATTCCGAATTCTCTCTTCCGAAGGGAAGGTCAATCCTTTCTGAGTATCTAGGATAGCTCCTAGAAACTGTTTTGAGGTGCTTGGCACCAGACTTGACTTTTTCTCGTTGATGGAGAAGCCTAATTCGTGGAGGAGGTCGATAGACCTCTGAGTGTTTGACCTGCAAATTCCTGGGGTTTACCCCGTTATGAGCCAGTCGTCCAGATAAGGGTACACCGGGATTGCTTCCCTGCGTAGGTGTGCAGCCGCCACCGCCAGTACCTTGGTGAATACCCTTGGTGCTGAAGCTATCCCGAAGGGCAGTACCTTGAATTGGTAGTGGCGGCTGTCCACCTTGAAGCGCAAGTACTTCCTGTGCGCTGGGAGCATGGAAATATGAAAATAAGCATCTTTCATATCCAAGGTTGCCATGTAATCCCCCTTTTTTAGGAGGGGGATTACCTCTTGTAGCGTGGTCATACGGAATTTTTGGGGCTTGACATACTTGTTGGCAGGCCGTAAGTCCAATACTGGGCGCATTGTCAAATCTTTCTTTGGCACAAGGAAGTAAGTTGAATAGATACCCTTGTTTACCTGGTGTCCTGGGACGAGTTCTATCGCGTCCTTTTCTAGCAGAATGGCGATCTCCTCGAGAAGGATCCTTTGATGCTCTAGGGAGTGCACTCTTTGTCGTGGAGGATGGTTCCGGGGACGCTGCAGTAGTTCTATACAATATCCCGCGGATACTGTTGACAGCACCCATCTGTCTGAGGTGATCCCTTCCCAAGCCTGGGTGAAGGTGGAAATGCGTCCCCCTACTGGGGTTGCGTGGCAAGGGACCCTGAACTGAGCGTCACTGTTTTGGTGGAGGCGTGCCACCTCCCTTGTTGGGGCTGCCTCTGCCTCTTCCACGACCTCTCTTGTTACCCCTGCCGTAACTCTGGGTAGACTGCTGGTTGTTATTCCATTGTGTACCCTGTCCCTGGGCATAGTTGCCTCTTTGTGAATTTTGGCCGCGTGGGCGACGAAAATTACTGTTCCCCCTCTGGTTAGGGGGTTTGTTGGTAAGCTGGCCAAGGGATTTGAGAGTCTCATATTCATCTTTGGCATTTTTAAGTGCGTCTTCGACCGCTTTCCCAAACAATAGGTCGGGTTCCACTGGCTTGTCTATTAAAGAAGCCTGGGTTTCTGTCTTGAATCCCGACTGCCGTAACCACGCATGTCTCTTGATAACAGTACCTTCTGCTATCAATCTCCCTGCGTTGTTAGCGGCGTCGAAAGTTGCTTTTAAAATGCAACCAGACACGGCTCTCCCCTCTGCCGAGATCCGAGCCAGCTGGCCCTTTAACGGTACTGGAGCAGAGGCAATGAGCGCCGCGACTTCTTCCCATTGATGGCAATTGTAACTAGCCAACAGGGTGGTGGAATTCGCAATCCTTGCTTGGTAGGCGGACGTTGAGGCTACCTTCCTGCCAAACCCGTAAAGTTTTTTGCTCTCCTTGTCGGGAGGAGCTTCTGATGAAGATAAGGGCGTGCCAGCCCTTTTTCTAGTGTTGGTAACCACTAGGGAATCTGGTTTAAGATGTCCCCTTATATACAGAGGGTCAGACTGGGCTGCCCGGAAAATCTTTTCAATTCTGGGGTTGACAGCTCTGGTGAGGTTCGGATTCACCAGGGAAGGATCTATTCTTCGTTGGATGGATTTGAGGATAGGGATGGTCTGAGCGACCGGTCTTCTCTCTCCTACAAACTCCTCCGCGAAGTCCCTTTCCTCCTGTACACCGTGGGTGTCGATGTGGAAGTGTTCCGCTGCTCGAGCGAGAACCTCGTTAAGGAGGGGCTGGTTATCAACTGGAGAGTCAGTAACTGGGGCTTCGCTTTGTACTGGGGAATCTACTCTGTAAATTTCCTGCTCATCTTCTCCCTCCTCCAGGTCCTCATCCTCTGCATAGTAATCTGTCCCGGTTTGTTCTTCCATAATGTCAAACTCCTGGTCCTCTTCAGGGAAAACTTGTCCCTGGTAACTGGGGAGTGGAGTAGAGTATGGAGTGGAGTAAGGCTGAACCTCGAAGGGTTCAGGTCTTTCGAACCGGGGCTTTTTACTTAGCGGGATAGGATCGGAGGAGCCTGAGGGTGTGGCCCCTTGAGGGTTATATGAAAGAAAGTGTTCTGGGTTCTTATCATAAAAATCAGCCAAGGAAGACATCCTAGACATAACCCTGTCTATGTCTTCACTGGACCATTCCCTGGAACAGGGTATTACTTTAGCAGGTGATGATTTATGGGACTTTTCAAGGGTAGACTTGTGTTTGCTTGTCTGCCTAGGGTGAGAGGATGGCTTTACAGGGGTGGAAGGCTGTGCTTTCCGCTGTTTCCCCCCCTCCCCGTGCGTGGAAAAATGTTTTCCCTGTCCCTTGGAGGCCCCAGAGACTTTCGACGCCTGGCGCCGAGGGTCTGGAGAGGTATCTGTGTGCTTCGGGCGTGGGGCCTCACTGGTGTTAACCGCGGTCTCGGTATCTTGGAGCGCGGCCTGGGGGTGGAAGTCGTCTTCGTCTCCCGACGATCGAACTTCCGTTAATGTGTGTAGCGAGGCACTCTTGGCAAGAGTGGATGATTGCCTTGCGTCGTGAGGCGATCTCGATCGAGAGCGCCCAGAGGACACCGAGTCGGACCGTTCTTTTTGTGCCTCTTTCCGGGAAGTCGACGTCGTCGAGGTCCGGTTGGTCTTAGTGTGTTTAGTGTGTGTTAGGTGTGTAGCGCTTGCGTCGCCGGGGGTCTTCCCCATAGCCGCCCTGCCGGACGACCTTCCGAGGTCGGGGACCTGCGCTCGTCGGCTGTCTTTCGACGCCGTAATGCCCTCGCCGTCCGAAAGTACGGCGTCGCTGCCATCGCTGAAGGCGCCCTCCGCTGCCATGGCCTCCTGCCTGGCGTGGTGGGTGTAAAGAAGACCGGTGGGGGGGTCTGTACTTCTGCTCTCTATATGGTAGAGGGGAGGCACAGAGGACCCCAGCCAAGATTCTCTAATACGGTAGCGATGGACGAGCAATCAAGGCCTAGCTTCTCAGGAGGTGATGCAGGCTGGTTCTTAAGTACAGTGTATCCCCAAGCCCCCACAAAGGAATGTCCACACACTGTATTACTGAAAACACAGTCTTTATATAATTAATATTCAAGGGTTATGTACACTTATCACAATAACGCACTTTGTGCTCAGGAAAATCAGCAATGGTAAATATCTACAATTCTAAAGTGGTACCACTAATATTAGACCTCATTAAAGTGCATTCACAATACTGTAGAAATGGCACACAGATCAATAAGAAGGAAACCAGCAATAGAGAGAGGAGAGATAACAGAGGGTTGAAACAATAGGCAGAATACTGGCCCTTGCTACTGGACACAGTTCTGTGTGGAGATCCCCCCACCTGGGCAACCTGCAAAATAAAGAGATATAACCCCAGCCCAGTCCAGATATTGTTCAATAGTCTATTTTTCTCCTATAATGTTTTTACCCCCCCAATGTACCTGGTGGAGTCGAGTTCCTCGAAAAGGCGTCGACAAGCGTCGAGGGACTCGCTGTTCGGCGACGGGGAATCGACGGCCCTTCTTGAATGCCTTCCTTTTCAGGCGGGAGGCACGGGGCGTCGAACGTCCGTCGACGAACGAGGCCGAACGTTGTCGAAGAGGCGGCAGCTCCGTCCGAGCGGTGCTCGTCGGCGTCGGGGCGTCGGCGTCCTGCAAGGCGGAGGTGTGCGGGGCACCTCGATGACAATAGTTCTGGACCGCAAAGATTGTAGAGACGGGAGCCCAGCAAGGGCGTCGAGTCGTCCGAGTCTTTGGGGTCGTCGGGTGGCGGGAAACCCACCGGCAGGTTTCTCCTCGGCGCGTTGGTCGTCCTCGACTTTCTCCGGCAGGATAAGCGGTCGACGATGCGGTCGAGAGAGTCCTTCGATTGAATGTTCTTAGGCAATGGAGCGGACGGCTCCGATCGTCGGCGGCACGGCGTCAAGTGGTTCCCACGGCTGGGCAACACAACTTCGACGGGCCTCCAGCGGTTACACAGACCTGCGAACCCTGGTCGACGGCAATGGACTTCGACAGCGTCGATGTCCGGGTGCTTCACTTCGATCTCCTCGGCGGTCCCGTCTCGGGTCGGCAGCCTTTCGAGGGTCTGACTTCCAGGGCGCTTCGGCGAAGATTCAGCGGTGCTCGATGGTCCCTCGGAGCACGGGAAGAGGGCGCCTTACCAGGTCCTCTCTCGGGTCAGTCCTCGACGATTTCGACAACCTTCAGTTCCGTCGAAGCAAATGCCACAGCAAGTCTTCTTCTTCCAGCTGGACGTCGAGGATCAGCAAATCCAGTTACTCTTGAGTGGAGACTCAGCTTCTGAATGCTTCTGAACAATTTCCAGTGGTGAGAGGTCCCCAGATATACTATTCTGTCTCTCATCCACACTGCTGGCACACACACAGCAGCCAATCACACAGAAGGGCATTCATGCAGTCAGTCAGCCAATCAGGCACACAGTGCATTCAGGCCACACTCCTCCCTTTCAGACACTCACAACAAGGAATGTGGATTGGGACAAGTACCCAGCCATTCAACACTACACACTGCATTCAGGCCAGTTTCGGGCAGGGCTGTCTCAGTCTTTGTCTCTCATGCCAGAAACCAGACAACCACAACAAGGAGTGTATATTGGTCACACACTCCATTCACCCAGGTCCCACCCACAGGAGGTACCCACAACATACAGTCACTGGGAAGGCTCCAGTCAGTCTAGCTGGGCCTTCACAACAACACCATATATGGAACTTCCACCCAACAGCCAGTCAGGGGGAAGGGACAGAGTCAGGGCATCCCAGGACTTTGGGAAAACAAGACAACAGGCAATAGAAAGCAAGAGGCCACAGGGGCCATCTTGTTTCTATCAGGAATCAACTGATCCCAATGGCAGGGCCTGGGTATCCCAAAATGGAGGACACCCAGAGCACCTGTCCAATTCAGCATGGAGCTGCCACCAGCCCATACCCTGCTCTGTGGGCCACCCACAGGTGCCCAAAAACATACACTAGGGGCACAGGGTTGTACCCCCCCCACCCATGGGTGCCATAAGGGTATCCCAGGGGTCTGTTCACCAAACCAAAAGAGAGAGCTGCACTGCCAGGAGTCCCAAATGGATTCCTGGGCAGAAAACATAACAGAACACACGATAAAAGGCAGAAGAGGACAAGGATTCAGAGGCCCTGTCCCTCTGATACATTTCCTTGGCATGGTCCGTCAGAGCTATTTGCCAATAGCCTGAGGTAAGGTCAAAGGTGCTCACAAATTTGGCAGCACCTATAGTGTCCACGAGCTCATCAGCCCTGGGCAATGGGTGCGCGTCAGTTTTGGTGACGGCATTGACTCCTCGGTAGTCCACACAGAACCTCCAATCCTTGGTACCCGCCGGGGAACTTGCCTTGGGGACAAGGACCACTGGACTGGACCAGGGACTGGTGGAGGGTTCAATAACACCCAGATCCAACATCTTGGCGACCTCAGCCTGGATGTGGTTTTTGACGGTATCTGACATACGATAGCTCCTGCTTTTGACAGGCACACTGTCACCAGTGTCAATTTCGTGCTTACACCACGGTGTAAGGCCCGGTGTCAGTGAAAACAGAGGGGCATACTGCTGGAGCAAAGCCCGGCAGGCCCTCTGCTGCTCTGTTGTCAAATCGGGAGAGAGTTGTACTCCCTCCACTGAGCCATCCTGAGGGTTGCTATGCAGCAAATCAGGAAGGGGCTCACTCTCATCCTCTTCTTGCCCTGAAGCTAGCAAGAGACATGAGACTTCTGCTCGCCTGTGGAAAGGCTTGAGCCTGTTGACATGGAATACCTGGGGGGCTACCCCAGAGGCTCCCATGTCCACCAGATAATTGACTTCGCCCATCTTGGAGATGATCCTGAAGGGTCCAGTCCACTTGTCTGCCAAAGCTCTAGGCTTGGTAGGCTCCATCACAAGGATTTCCTGTCCCGGAGTCCAATCCACTTGCGAAGCTTTCAGGTCATGCCAGTACTTATTCAATTCCTGGCTGGCCTTGAGATTTGCTGTTGCCTGACCCATCATTTGTGTCATCCTCCGCCTGAGGCCTAACACATAGTCCCCCACTTGCTTGGCGGGACCTGGAGGGGTGGCTTCCAAGCCTTCTCGGATCAAGGCGAGGGGCCCCCTCACGGGATGTCCAAAGAGTAACTCAAAGGGGCTGAAACCAACACCCTCTTGAGGTACCTCTCTGTAAGCAAACAGCAGGCATGGCAGGAGGAGATCCCATTTCCTCCTTAGGGGCTCTTCCAAAGCACCTAGCATGCCCTTGAGAGTTTTGTTAAATCTCTCAACCAGACCATTGGTCTGGGGGTGGTAAGAGGTGGAGAACTTGTAGGTTACCCCGCACTCTTTCCACATGGTTTTCATGTAACTAGACATGAAGTTGGATCCTCGGTCAGAGACAACCTCCTTGGGGAATCCAACACGGGTGAAAATGCCCAGGAGAGCCCTGGCAACCACCTTGGCAGTAACAGTCCGAAGGGGTATTGCCTCAGGGTACCTGGTGGCATGATCTACCAAGACCAGGATGAACCGATGTCCACCTGAAGTGGGAGGGTCAAGGGGACCGACGATGTCGATGCCCACCCTCTCAAATGGGGTGCCAACCACTGGTAATGGCTGCAGTGGGGCAGTGACCCTGCCTCCAGTCTTGCCAGACAACTGACAAGTTGGGCAGGTCCTGCAGTGGGACTCCACCTCTACTCCCATCCGTGGCCAGTAGAAATGGGCAGAGAGCCTCTGCTTAGTCTTCTTGGTCCCAAGATGACCAGCCAAGGGCACCTCATGCGCCAACTGCAGTAGGAAGGGCCTGTAAACCTGGGGTACCACCAACCTCTTGCGGGCACCAGGTTCGGGCTTAGTGGGCTCACTAACAAGGAGCTCACCCTCCCAATAAATCTTGAATGTCCTAGGCACTTCACCTTGTGCCTGGGACAGGGCCTGTTTCCTCAGGCCCTCGAGAGAGTGGCACTCTCTCTGTCCCTTACAGAAGTCTGCCCGGGAGGGTCCCCCTTCAGCTAACAAGCATTGAAGGTCGGGATGATCCTCCGGGTTGAGAACCTCTCCCACAGGAGAGTCTTCTGTCTCTTCTCCCACAGGAGTTGAGTTTGGGTTTTCCGCTGGACCCAGCCCGTCCGGAGCATGGATCCCATTGGGTGCTGTCGGAACAGCAGGAAGAGAAGGTGTTCCCTCCACAGAGGTGGCCTTCTTGGTCTTCCTTCTTCTTGCCTTAGGCCTCGCCTTTGGCTCGGATACCTGACTCACAGCCAGACCCGGTGTCACCTGTGACCTAGTGACTGCAGCAGCAGTCATGGGAAGACCATCCGAGATCAACCCCAACTCTACTAGATCGTTTCCTAACAGAATGTTAGCAGGGACATTGTCCTGAACCAGGACAGGAAGCTTTGCTGTCTTGTCTCCAATCATGAGTGTGACTAGGGTTACAGGCGATAATTTGGGAGGCCCACCAGCTAACCTGGTGGTTCTCAGAGGAGCACCTACATAGTCCTCTGGCTTGAGCAGGGTCCGGTCCACCACTGTCATGCTTGCCCCAGTGTCTCTCAAACCAGTAGAAGGCTGGCCATTCAAGAGGACACTTCTCAAAAACCTACGGGTGTTCTGCGGGATAGTCGCCAGTACTTCTGCGTACTGGTCCCAGGCCCCAAGGGACACTAAGGAAATCTCTACTGGAGCACCAAATGTGATTCCTGTAGAGGAGGGGAGGACAGTGGCCTCCACCTCAGACACGGGGTAAGGGTAGGTCAGGCTGACAGCCTGTACTCCAAGTGCCTTACCTTTACACTTGGGGTCACCCCTTTTGTGATCCAGAGCCCCACAATCCCAACAAGTGCCAGGAGTGCGGGGTACGGTACTGGAACCACTGGGAGCCTGCTTTGCAGCAGGTGGACCACTACTCTTATTCCCACCCACAGAGGACTTATCCCCACTAGATTTTTGGGTCTTAGGAGAGGAAGGTTTTGGTTTACCCGACTGTGACTGCTTTTGGGACTCCTCAGCTTTCTGAGAGGCCCCCTTTTCTTTGTCCTTGTCCTTCCCACTGGAGTCCTTAGGGGACACCCGGTGGGAGACCCACTTGTCAGCCAACCTAGCCAGCTTAAAGGGGTCCAAAATGTTCTGGTCAGCCACATACTGACGCAGCTCTGGTGAACAGGCTTCAGAAAAATGCTCAAAAAACAAGAGGTGGGACAACTCAACAAAAGTTTTCACCTTGTATCCATCAATCCACCCCATCATGTTCATGTGCGCAGTACTCACCCAGTCAACCCAAGACACATTCTCTCTTTTCTTAAATTCCCTGAACCTTTTAAGGTATTGGGCAGGTGTCTTGCCAAACTTGGCAATCAAAGCAGACTTCATACACTCATACTGACCCCTTTCTTCCACACTCAGCTTCAGAATACAGTCATATCCAGTTTGAGGCACTCTGCTTAACAAACACTTAGCCCAATCTCTTTTATCTACATCATGAATTGCACAAGCCATTTCAAACGCTTCAATCCATTGGAGGATATCTGAACCCTCCACAAACACACCAACCAAATCTTTCATAAACTTGGTGGCTGGGGACCTGACACTCTCACTGGATCTAGCTGAAGTCTCCACTCTGGCTTTCTCTAGCTGGATTCTCTGACATTCAGTGTCCTGGCTTTTGAGTTCAAGGTCCTTATTTCTGAGTTCAAGATCCCTATTCTTGAGTTCCACTTGCTGTGCCAGCTCCTCTTTCTTAAGCTCAGCTTCTATTTCCAACTTGCGATATTCAAAGGCTAACTTCATCCTTAATAACTCAAGTTCCATGGAATTGCTGGGGTTTGGAACAGAGGCAGCAGGAATGGTGGCATTCCCAGAAACAGATTCAGCGACAACCCCAGGGGCAGAGTCCTCACTGGTTGCATCCCCCCCTTCATCAAGAGTTTCACCATCAGTCTGGTAATCCACCAGGGCAGCTATCAGCTCAGCCCTAGACTTATCCACAAAGTCTAACTCCCTGGCTTCACAAGCACTCTGGAGAGCCTCTAAGCTCATCCGAGTCAATTTACCATTTGCAATGGCCTCCATTGCTTGTAATGCAGTTATTTGGTACACACCCAAACCTTAATCTAATAAAAGTGCGGATATTTTGTAAGTGGCACGGTTATACACTGAGTCTTAAAACCATAAGCATCCCACCGCTGCCACCAGCTTTGTAAAGAAGACCGGTGGGGGGGTCTGTACTTCTGCTCTCTATATGGTAGAGGGGAGGCACAGAGGACCCCAGCCAAGATTCTCTAATACGGTAGCGATGGACGAGCAATCAAGGCCTAGCTTCTCAGGAGGTGATGCAGGCTGGTTCTTAAGTACAGTGTATCCCCAAGCCCCCACAAAGGAATGTCCACACACTGTATTACTGAAAACACAGTCTTTATATAATTAATATTCAAGGGTTATGTACACTTATCACAATAACGCACTTTGTGCTCAGGAAAATCAGCAATGGTAAATATCTACAATTCTAAAGTGGTACCACTAATATTAGACCTCATTAAAGTGCATTCACAATACTGTAGAAATGGCACACAGATCAATAAGAAGGAAACCAGCAATAGAGAGAGGAGAGATAACAGAGGGTTGAAACAATAGGCAGAATACTGGCCCTTGCTACTGGACACAGTTCTGTGTGGAGATCCCCCCACCTGGGCAACCTGCAAAATAAAGAGATATAACCCCAGCCCAGTCCAGATATTGTTCAATAGTCTATTTTTCTCCTATAATGTTTTTACCCCCCCAATGTACCTGGTGGAGTCGAGTTCCTCGAAAAGGCGTCGACAAGCGTCGAGGGACTCGCTGTTCGGCGACGGGGAATCGACGGCCCTTCTTGAATGCCTTCCTTTTCAGGCGGGAGGCACGGGGCGTCGAACGTCCGTCGACGAACGAGGCCGAACGTTGTCGAAGAGGCGGCAGCTCCGTCCGAGCGGTGCTCGTCGGCGTCGGGGCGTCGGCGTCCTGCAAGGCGGAGGTGTGCGGGGCACCTCGATGACAATAGTTCTGGACCGCAAAGATTGTAGAGACGGGAGCCCAGCAAGGGCGTCGAGTCGTCCGAGTCTTTGGGGTCGTCGGGTGGCGGGAAACCCACCGGCAGGTTTCTCCTCGGCGCGTTGGTCGTCCTCGACTTTCTCCGGCAGGATAAGCGGTCGACGATGCGGTCGAGAGAGTCCTTCGATTGAATGTTCTTAGGCAATGGAGCGGACGGCTCCGATCGTCGGCGGCACGGCGTCAAGTGGTTCCCACGGCTGGGCAACACAACTTCGACGGGCCTCCAGCGGTTACACAGACCTGCGAACCCTGGTCGACGGCAATGGACTTCGACAGCGTCGATGTCCGGGTGCTTCACTTCGATCTCCTCGGCGGTCCCGTCTCGGGTCGGCAGCCTTTCGAGGGTCTGACTTCCAGGGCGCTTCGGCGAAGATTCAGCGGTGCTCGATGGTCCCTCGGAGCACGGGAAGAGGGCGCCTTACCAGGTCCTCTCTCGGGTCAGTCCTCGACGATTTCGACAACCTTCAGTTCCGTCGAAGCAAATGCCACAGCAAGTCTTCTTCTTCCAGCTGGACGTCGAGGATCAGCAAATCCAGTTACTCTTGAGTGGAGACTCAGCTTCTGAATGCTTCTGAACAATTTCCAGTGGTGAGAGGTCCCCAGATATACTATTCTGTCTCTCATCCACACTGCTGGCACACACACAGCAGCCAATCACACAGAAGGGCATTCATGCAGTCAGTCAGCCAATCAGGCACACAGTGCATTCAGGCCACACTCCTCCCTTTCAGACACTCACAACAAGGAATGTGGATTGGGACAAGTACCCAGCCATTCAACACTACACACTGCATTCAGGCCAGTTTCGGGCAGGGCTGTCTCAGTCTTTGTCTCTCATGCCAGAAACCAGACAACCACAACAAGGAGTGTATATTGGTCACACACTCCATTCACCCAGGTCCCACCCACAGGAGGTACCCACAACATACAGTCACTGGGAAGGCTCCAGTCAGTCTAGCTGGGCCTTCACAACAACACCATATATGGAACTTCCACCCAACAGCCAGTCAGGGGGAAGGGACAGAGTCAGGGCATCCCAGGACTTTGGGAAAACAAGACAACAGGCAATAGAAAGCAAGAGGCCACAGGGGCCATCTTGTTTCTATCAGGAATCAACTGATCCCAATGGCAGGGCCTGGGTATCCCAAAATGGAGGACACCCAGAGCACCTGTCCAATTCAGCATGGAGCTGCCACCAGCCCATACCCTGCTCTGTGGGCCACCCACAGGTGCCCAAAAACATACACTAGGGGCACAGGGTTGTACCCCCCCCACCCATGGGTGCCATAAGGGTATCCCAGGGGTCTGTTCACCAAACCAAAAGAGAGAGCTGCACTGCCAGGAGTCCCAAATGGATTCCTGGGCAGAAAACATAACAGAACACACGATAAAAGGCAGAAGAGGACAAGGATTCAGAGGCCCTGTCCCTCTGATACATTTCCAGCATCACAGTGGGCCCAACGCTTTGTCGAACAGTCCTTAAGTGTCTTAGGTTTAAACCTACTACACGCTCTGCAGTTCGCTTCGGGGTGATCCCTCGGCAAGCAGAGATTGCACGTGGCGTGCCTGTCGACCCAAGGGTATTTGCGATTGCACTTGGGGCAGAATTGAAAAGGGGTACCCTCCATACGCACCTTAAGGCAGCGGGCTGCTAAGTGTAGGAATATATAAAATGTAACTATATATCAAGAGTGAAGAGTATGTACCACCCCCCACTCTCCCTACTTGTAAGGGCCGAGGCCAGCGGCCTACTAGGCCCGGGCCGAGGCCAGCGGCCTTCCGAGGCCCAGATCCGTCGTGCAGCAGTTGACGGTCGATGACTTCTCCAGCCGTCGTCGAGGTTGAGGGTCGACGTTGGGGTGGGGAAGGGAATGAATAAGAATTATAATTATAATAACAGCAAAAGTATGGCTAAGGCCAGGGAACTCCGCAAGATGCTTCCGACCAGTATGGCGGAAAAAAACAATCTGAGGATCCTACACGCGTGAGGGATCTTGGGTACAGTGGACGTCACACTAGGGATAGTATTACTGGCACGCCTGTGTCGACGCCCCATTTTCGACTTTCGAAAAACAAACTGTAATACTCCGCAGCTTCCACTAGATGTCGGCCTATGCACAGCATGTGATCTAAGCAGATTCCACAAGCCTCAGAAATATATATATCGAACTGCATTAATACATGGTTGGACACCTGGACCAATGGTCATATTCTCTTTTGCGGAGATCTTAATGCCGCCTGTATTAATTTGGATCCCGAGCGAATAATCTATTCCAAACTATTAAGAAAAGAAAATTTTGGCTACACATGGCTTGAAACCATGAGGGGGTTAGGGCTTAATCTATTGAATGGAACAGTTAATGGGGATGTCCAGAGTAAAAATACCTGGCACAATGAATCCTCAAGCTCCACAATTGATTATATTTTTGCCAGTAATGGTTTATTTGGGAAATGTGTAACCCTCAATATCACCAGCACCGAATATAGTGATCACAGTACATTGAACTTAGAACTTGACCTGCAAAAGGCTAAACTAGAACTACGGACACAAGTTAGCAGTGATCTCATACAAACATTGCTGGTAACAGTATCAGTTGGAATGCAGCAACAGTCTTGCGTGTTAATGATTATAGTGGTGCTATCTTCAACGGAGGTGCCACTTCCTTGTCAATATAATGTCTTCTCAGTGGACAATATTGGTGACTTCATTTTTTACCACATTAGCCACACATTTAAGCCTAGGGAGAACCACTCTAGGATTGCTCATAAAAACATACTCACTGCTTTGATCGGTGGTAGTGGGAAGATAAAAGGTGATGAGGTCATCGATGAGGTCGCTTAACAAGTCTAATACCTTATCCCTCATTGAGAGGGATGCGAGCATCAGGAAATTAAACAGCAGTACCGGAACTGGCTTAAGGGGAATCTTGCTCACAGAATTCAGAATGATGCTGAACGCATCTTGATTACTTTAAATAAATGCAATACCCAAGAGTTCTGTAAGCTTATAAACTCTGTTGAAAAGCCTCAAATAGAGAGCTTACTAAATCCCATCTCCGAACTAACATGGGCGACGTATTACTCCAAATTATTTGCCTCCCCGGTAAATGCTGTTAAAGGGCGCTGCAAGTGGATGCAAGTTTGTCTAACATCTTACTTAAAAGGCAACCCCAGAACGAATGGCATCAATTCTGACCACGCTTTCGAATTTCGAATTCCTTTCCGCAGTCTTGGTCTACTACCCACATTATACCAATTTATAAGAAGGGCTCTTGCCTCGAATCTATCAATAATCGGCCCATAGCCATACTGGATGAAGACAACAAGGTATTTGCCGCCTTGCTGCTGCAACACTTGGAGGATTGGTATCTGGTATGGGTATGATAAAAAAAAGGCAAACTGGCTTCCAAAAACATCTTGGTACATCATTAAATTGTTTCACCTTGAAATGTATCATGAGTCAGGCTGAGTTCAGGAAATAGGAATATCTATGTCACAAGAATGTACCTTTCCGCTGCTTTCGATGCAGTAAACCGAGCTGTCTTGTGGTCCGATCTAAGAAAGCGGGGGATCCCTAATGGACTGCTTTGACTTATTATGGCCTGCATACACAAACAAACACTAAAGTTAGAATGGATTATAAAGGTACCCACTCATGCAAGATACAGACCTCCAGAAGAGTCAGGCAGGGATGTGTGTGTTGGCTCCCTGCCTATTTAATATCTACATGTCAGACATTGAGGAGTATCTTATGCAAGCCACATTCACAACTCCTAAAATCAGCCATATGAAAGCGATGTGGCTGGAGTATGCGGATGATTTCTTACTCTTCGATTGCTCCCATAGAACGGTTTATTAACGCCTAGTCCTAGACTTTGCTACCATTTATAGTCTTCAAATAAATCCTGGTAAGACCAAAGTGATGCGTTGTTCCGCATGATAGACATTTTTAAAAATGAAGTGTTATGCGGGACCAACATTTCTAGAACAGGGTGAGAGTTTTGTTTAGCTGGGCTTCCCTATTTTTGTCAAAAACTGGCTATACACACTTACAGCCGCTCTCTTAAACCAAACATTAAGGCTAGACACTAAATACAGCAGGTGTTGAGATATTGCCATTCTGGATCTTAGAATACCAGCCTGCATTAGAGTCAATGACATGAAAAAAGGTTCTTGGGCTCCATAATTGCCCCATATTTAGCAATTTGCCTGACCAAAAGCAATAGGAACTGCTTCTTGCAAAAATTATCAACCAGAAACGTTACTGCATCTGATCATGTCTTACAGTGCGCTAGAAAGAAAAAAGAAAAAAGATCCATATTCCTAAAACAATTCTTCAATATGTCTAATTTGGGCAATGAACCTTTAATTTGGTGCTATTGTCTTGCTGGTTGGACTACTTCCACACTGTTGGCTGTCTATGGATTTTTATTCTCATTGCAATTGGATCAAAATTAATTTACCTACTAACAAATGTTCTCTATTTTATTTTACTAACACCATTACATTTATTGGCGTGTGTTGTCATTTTATCAAATGACTTTTCTTAACCTTATTGGATCATTGAAATTAGATAAATTTTATGCAGTGGTATTTGTCGATTTGTATTTCATTTTATAGTGATTTTGATGACTCAATTTCATCTTTTGATCTCGTTATTGCTAATTGATTATCTTGCTACCTATTTTGTTTAATTGTTGTGATTAATTGTTAAAGGTTATTTATTAACCAAATGACAAAGGGAAAAAAAGAAATGTGCGATTGTTATCCACTGTGAGATGATCTATAGGACAATTTACAATTATGTAAAGAATATGTTTTGAAAACGATGGTTAAAATGCAGCTTCGACTAAATGGCTGCCGGAATATCAATGAAGTATATAGGGGATTGTATTGGAGTCGTTCCTCTATTTTTATTATGAAACTGGCACGGCGAGATCATGTGATGTTCTCACAGGGAGTTTTAAATGGTGAACGCTGTTGTGTATTTTCAATTATAGTCTGACAAAGCCCATTTTTGTGGGTGGAACGCGTGGCTTTTTAAACCAACATGAGAGCGGTCCCTCTGCTATGGATCTAATGAATTTCGCACCACCTTGGTGCGAGTCAGATCCCTTTCTATTTAGAGTACCTAATTTAAGTATTAGATATATATATATATTAAGTTTTCCCAAAATTTGATTGCTAATAACTTTTGACTCACTGGATTGATTAGAATGACATATTCCAAAACAAAAGTTTGACTCTGGACATTTTGAAAAAAATTGGCTAAAGGATCAAACTTATTAGGAAAACAAAAATACACTTTTTTCGGCCTGTTAAAGTTAACACCCATAGCACGAAAAACTCTAGACAGATTTGTACAAAATAATAAACAACTTGGGCACAACACATTTTAGTTATTTCCTTTGCTGGTATGGAGTAAATCTGTCCAGTAGTTTGTAAAATATTCACTGGATAAGGGGGTGACCCCGGCCCCCAGCCAACGCTGCTATATCTCTCACTGTACTTTGTAGCAGAGAGGCCTAGAGCTTTCCCAAAATGAAAAGCCGCCATTTCTTTTTCTCGATGCAAACAATTCCCGCAATAATACCAGGCGAAGCAGAAAATTAAAAGTGCTGAAAATGCAATTTGGAGGAGGAAATGGGATGCAATCACATGAGGCTAGATGTAGGGAGGCTAAGAGGACACCATGTGAAGTTGGGACAGGCTGGGGCACCAGGTACTAGTAGAACATTTTCGGCTTATGAAGGAAATATCAAGGAAATACCAGGGGTATCGAGCAAGATTACTGCCACCACGTTGCAAGATGCAATCCAAAAAAAACGTTGTCAGACGAACTGAAGAGTGATCAGGATAATGGGAGAGGGTCCAGGAGGGAAAAAGCAATTGAGGGGAGTGGGGCTCCAAGAAAAGAGGAGTTTGACATATGGCGAGTGCCTGTGATGACGGGAAGACTTAATGTCTAACCGCTTTGTTCATCTTCTTTGGGATCGGCACGCCCCTAGGCTACCACGGGATTCGGAAAATTATTTCTGGGAAATGATCAAGGGAATTGGGTGTGGCAAACAATATTTTACACCTGCAGAGATCACATCTACTAGGAAGGGGCAATGGGTCTTTGAGAAAAATTAGTTATGCTATCTTGGATTTGTATAGCGCTTTTGCATGTCAGAGAGGCAAAGGTATGATAGAACATTGGTGAATGGGCCCTGAAGAAATTAAATTATGACAAAATCCTTGAAATTCAGCGGATGTGGGAAGTGATGACCATCTTAACTCTGCGTCTCCCCCCTCCCCCGTTGAAATGCCCATGAGCACATACATAATTAACACAAGGGATTCACATTGACATACAAAATGACATCCTGGGAAACATCTACGGGGTACTTTGGGTTAAGATGGTCATCACTTCCCACATCCGCTGAATTTCAAGGGTTTTGTTGGGCTAAATCGATTACCTTAACTCTCTCTTAACTAACATTTTTTTCACAGAAATGTATATAGGTTGGATGGCCAAATCGCAACAGCCAGTGTATATGGAACCACTGGACTCACCCCCTAAATCCTCGGGTTTCCTCAAGTCCCAACCATACCATCCGATTCGTAATCACCCACCCCCCTGGCTTCTATATTCCCAGCTCCACCTGCAATTCACACTGATCACGATATGCATCTCATCCAAAATCTTCACTTTACACCTCATGATCACCTGTCCCCTCCTATTGTCATAGTGCTTCCCCGTAAACGCTGGATATCATTCCCCCAATACACAAATGCTAATATCCAGAGAAACACGTGCAGTATATAGGATAGAGCTACTCACATCTAACCAAAGGACTGAAAAATTGTATATAAGTGACAAGGTAGCAGGTTTGTAAGCACTAGTTTTTCATACTTGGCGCAGTACCTTCCAACCGTCGCTGGAGCGGATGCGCTAAACTAAGCATCATAGAGCATGAGCCAAACAAAACCAAACAAACACCAGAGGCTTTAAGTCCTCTTAAGTCCCGTAGGCAAGCATGCACATAAACACATCAAAAAAACCCTCATAGGCTTCTCAATCAGGTAATATATATTGAAAAGAGCTGGATGTGAAAAGAGTTTGAGCAAGTTTTACAGGAAAACTGAATGGCTCGTTAGTGAAATCGAAACAATACTTTCTGCCATTTCACGGTTTGCTTCTGAAATCAAAATTATTGTAATGCAGTCAATAACAGAACTAGACTACGTCACGATCATTCTGACTGCCTCAGAGGATGTCAAGTTTCCATATTAGCCTCAACAGGCAAAAGCTCTAGACCATTGATAAATCCATGTCCCACGTAAACTTTCCAAAAATCTTGCTCTGGTAGTTGGTGACATTATCTGTAAGATTTTGAATACCCAATTTAAATCAGATGTTCCAAAACTCGGAGAAGACTGATCTGGTAACAACCCTTTTGTAGGAATGGTCTGCTGACCCCACACCACTCCAGAATTCTGACAGTCACTAGAAACATGGAAAGGGTGTTTGTGCAATAATATTATGCAGAAACTCACCACCTAGACCCCTCCCCACCCCCCACAATCAGGTAGGCTGCCATCCATTTCATGGGGAAAAAAATCAGTAATCAATAAATCTTAGATGTCCTAAGGTGGAAGACTGATCTGTGAGCAATCATTTTGTGCTCCTAAGCCCTTGTGCAGAATTCAGCACGATTGTGCATAATATCAGATTTGTGAGGCTGAAGGGATTAGGGTTGTGGAGTCTCACTCCAGATCTGGTTGCAGTCTTCTTTCCTACGGGTATTTAACTGGTCTCTATCCCCTTTTCACAATCTGCAAAACAGGGGTTCCCACAGTTGTCTGCATTATCAATCCGTCTCTTTAATAGTGACAGATTGCAGTTGTGCCCTAGAATTATGCAGATGATGCACAACTTTTTTTTTAAAAAGTAACCGGAATCGGAGGAATGCTCCCCGAATTGTGCCGACTGCCTCATGGCAATCCATAACCAAATACAGGAGAACTTTCTAAAAAAAATAACCAGAGCAAATCTGAGCTCCTCACTGTAGATAATAGACCAAACTCAAAGTGGTATATGGCCCTCTCAATGAAGAATCTGCCCCAACCTCTAAAAGCAGTCAGCAACCTTGGAATCCTCATTATTGCTGATCAATGAAAACCCAGATCAGTGCTGTCACCAGGATTCTTTTTACAATTAGTAACTATGGGCCCCAGGGCATTACCTGACGTGGTTATGCAATACAAACCCCCCCTCCACCCCCCCCCAGGCTCACGGTTTATTGCTTAATTAAGGATTTTAAGAATCTTCCCTTTCTAGGAGTTTCTTTGATCGACTCCAAGTCAATATATCCATGGTCTTCTAGATTTTGGACTTACCCAATTTTTGTATTTCACTTCTGCAGAACGTAGCAAATCAGCTACTGATCAAGAAACTTCTTTTTGAGCCTATGCCTCATGACCTGCTTGCTCTTCACTGACTCTCAGGGGCCTGCTGAATTAGGTTCAAGTCATTATGCATGATCCATAGTGCTAGGGAGAGCTCGGCTCTGTTCTTCGTCTTGAAACTATGCATATAATAGATTTGTGTTGACCTCCTCTGATCAAAATCACAACACCTTACACATTAGCCTTGATTTCATCTAATGTGTTGAAGTTGATTTTCTTTGATTGGTAATGTTCTGTTATTTTCCTGTGACATTTGGTTCTAATCATCGCTCAAAAGACTTCCCGTTAGCAAGAGACAAATGTAAAGATATCCTAGGATTATGCTAATATATCTAATATGCCAGGGCCTGATGAAGCTCAGCTTTCAGTGAAACGCGTGTTGGCCATGATTTAAGAATTTCTCCTTAATCTCCACAATATTAAATATTATTTACTGTAAATGTAAAATGTTATTCTTGTATGGCTCACGAGAACACCGAATATGTGTTATGTTAATGCAATTCTTAACGTAGAGGGTAAACGTTACTTTGTACTCTGTGCAGCCACCCCTTTCAGATTATCGCTCATACTAGCGCTAGATTAAAGCATATTACACACGCCTCTTTTTCAGCTAACTCTCTGCAACTCTCAGCCAAAAACTCAGGCAAATTGAGGGCCATTGCTCTTTTAGAAGAGCCCTGAAGGCTCGTCTTTTTGGACCGTAGCAGTTTAGACCCTTCCTGTCCTAGTACTGCTATGCGCAGTCTCGTACTGTTGTCCGTTTCTGGACAGTGACAAGAAGTTTGAAAAATTCTCAGAACATGACGTATTGAAGTGCATGAGATGCAGTGACAAACGGTTTAGATATGGTGCGCGATGACGATGAAACGGCCCTTCAGAAATGGATCGAACTGGTCGGTTTTCAAAGTAGGAACAACTCCAGGGACACGCATAGAATAGGAGCGGATTGTCTTGCTCTTGCTGCCACTTGCGCTGCTGTGAAGCTGCTGTGATGATGTGTTCAGGTCAGAGGCATCAGCAGTGCCCGTCACACTGATCGGAAAAGGCCATATGCATTTAAAAGAAATCCTTTAATGTGGGATTATTACTGGGCACAAATAAAGGATGTTACAAACAAAATGCAGTACCTCTGTTTTTAAAATGTAAATGTATTTTTACTTGACGAAAGAAATACCCATTCGATAATGACAGTTAGGTTTTTTTCCCCCCAAACCCCTGGAAACATTTTACTCCTAACTTCCGAAATAGCCCAACCTTCAAATCTGAAATGGGGCCAAGGGAGGCTCGCTCTTCCAGAGAGCAGACGGTCTGGACGGCTGTTGCCAATGTTCCTGGGGATGAGAAAGAAGGGGGAGCACCAAGGCCAGGGTTCTACGCGAGAAGTTGGCAGTTTTGTGGCATATACTTTGCCCTTCTGGGGAGGAGGACTGCTGTTCCTCGAAGTGACTAATGCCAATCCAATTCAATTCAATTCAAAACAGAGAGAATAGGAACCTTAAAGAAAGGCAATGGTGGGCTACGGTGCAGCCGTATGGCCATAGTCAAGATGTGGGCCATGCAGCCTGGGAGAGGAGGCCATCTTTGGTGTGGGAAGCAGGCAGGAGAGGAAATGCAGAAGGTGAAATATAATACAACATTACTCAGCCTCTTGCGTCCCTATAAAATGTATATTCCTGCCCCTTCGAAGTGGTGCTCTTGCGTTCAAAGTCTATAATTTGAGCGATTTCGAGGTGCAAACTGTTGCACCACTAAACACAACCCTTAGGCCTTAAGGAATCGTAAATTCCTGAAACCACTTAATTAACACAAATAAAACACGTCGACGTGATTCCAGCTATCAGGAATTTAATTGCACATCACATGTGTTGGATGGCAAATACTGCCATGTTATTGGCACAGCGGTGCTACAAAATAGTTACACCGAAACATGCAACTTCTAGCTACATTTTCATAATGTGAATTTGAACTGCCTGCCAAAAAGTTCAGATTGGCCTATGATGACCTTTTCATCCTGGCAACCTATTTCACTAGCACACACGAAGACATTGTTTTCAGCCATACAAAAAGATTTTTAAAACGCCACGGTTGTGAAACTGAGGCCTGCATTTCTTCATTTGCCAGAGCCCTCATGAATGAATCCAGGAGAATGGACACTGTTTTCTACCCATATGCAAATCAGTCCAAATCAATGGAACGGACTGTAGCAGTCATTTCCAGCATGAAGGCCCCTACTGGAAAAGGATTGCGTTACTGGATGTTCTCATTAAAACTCTGAAGGTTCGCTTGGTCATAGATGGCCTCGAGAATACACCAACTCTCAAAGATTACCAATGTAAAGAGGTCATCCCTCCCTCTCACCAGTCTTCCCTTGGGCTTCCTCCACCCTAGCAAAGAATGCCTTCATCCCTAAATTGGTCAGTAGAAATTGGTAACCCCCCCCTACTATATAAAATCTACCTGGATAGAGGCGAGGGCCTAAAGGCAAAGGCCTTACACCCATCTACTCCCTCTGGGATCTTCTGGGTGAATCCTATCCTGGTGCCCCACAAGAACTATGATTAACACAGGGACCCAGGAACCCAGGTCTCACTCGCTCATACCCACCCCATGCACTCATATTCCTCAGCCTGATGTTATGTTCTTCTTTTCCTTTCCTTCTACTCTCCCCTTCTTCCACTCTCTCATACGTCCCTCCAATGTTATTTCATCACACATCTACTTCTAACTCCTACCATCCACACTACTCTCCATTGCTCCCCTCCTTCTCTTGCACTCATCCTCCTTTCACTCTCCAAGTCATCTTTCAAACCAATTCCCACTTACTCCCCTAATCTCCCGCGTAGTCTCACTCACCAAACACACATTCTGACACCAGAGCACCACTTTCTCTAATCTGACTTTAAACACTCTCTGCTAGCCTCCTTCCACCGCCTGCTCTCCTGGTCCATCTCCTTACCCCTTGACCTCACCCAAACAAGCCACCTTCCTCCCTTTCACAATCCTTTGATGCTGCTTAGTCTAGGATGCAGCCATCTCCTCCCATTAGAAGTTACCTGCTCTTGCGGGACATTCTCCAACTGCCTTCCTCCCCAAAGGCGGCGGCCCAATAGACACATGCATAAAAGGTCCATATACCCTCCCGCCTTTCCGAACAGTGAGCAACCGTGGGCTTTGTGATGTCCACCCGACATTGGGATAGCTGGTCTCAGCATCGCTGGTATGGCACAGCAAGGCACCTCTGTACACTAAACTGGTTGTTTGGTGCGTCAGTCTTGAAGGTAGGATAGTTTTTATCTCACCACCTGGATTTCTAGTCCCTTGGGTCCTTGGAGTGTCTCTGTCGTGGGTTGGATAGCAGCCGGATCACTGCTAAGAGGTCTGAAAGAAAACGGAACCGCTGGGCATGTTATGCGGCGTCAGGCATGGAATGGTTGAAAGCTGCACTCCCCACTTGCAACAGGCACATAAGGGGCAGTACAATGTTGGGTGCCCTCCCAACTCCCCCACCCCACCACTGGGGCAGGACTGGCTCTGGCAAACTCCCTGGCAGGCCTCTTGTGCCAGGTTAAGAGGGGTCCCTATGCTCAGTTGGCAGGGTCAGATCGTGGATCCTGTCCAACCTTGCAAAGTATATGCATTTTTTGGAATAAATGAAATCTCATATGCCTGCAATTATCTTTCTACTTTTATAAATCCTTAATTTCTTATCTGGATTACATTTTTCCAAAGAAACCTTTTCCACAAAATCAAGCTTTTCAGCACTGGGGTTTGCATGGGCGGTACATGGGTTTCATTTGGATGCACCCATTCGTGCAGTTGACAGTGCCACAGCATTATCATGCCACCAGAACATCCTTTGGTGGCTGGGTCCCAGGTGCAATACCTAGGCGACCAGGCAGGTGAAAGGAGGGCCGCAATCAGGCCAGGACCATGCAGGTGAAAGGAGGGCCGCAATCACGCCAGGACCATGCAGGTGAAAGGAGGGCCGCAATCACGCCAGGACCAAGCAGGTGAAAGGAGGGCCGCAATCACGCCAGGACCATGCAGGTGAAAGGAGGGCCGCAATCAGGCCAGGACCATGCAGGTGAAGGGAGAGCCGCAATCAGGCCAGGACCAGGCGGGCCATGAAGGCCTTTCCCCCAGGTGGCCACCTATCTTTCCAATGGTCGGACGCGGCTGGTTAACCTCTTGCACAGTTAAAAGACATGCCCGCCCTGCGGACTGTGCAGAAGAGTCCAGTCGACTGTGTGAGGAGTCTGGCTTTTGCGGGCCTTTGGAGAGGAGAACGGCCATCGCATGTAAATATGGTGCTCAGGAAGTCAGGGTAGCTGCAGTGCACGTGTTGTTAACAATACACAAGGATCTTTTGTATTTAGCCACTGAAAACCAGAGCACGGAATGCACCGCAGGGGAGACGTGCTCACATTTTTTGTGCTTTAAATTACACATTTTGAACTGTCAACACGCTTTTGAAGTCTAAAACAGTCTTGAAAAATGATTGTGGACTTTTAGTTGCTTCGAAAGGCCTCTGATGGGAGGACCAGACTTTCTTTGGTTATGAAAGGGTTATTCTGACCCCCTCTTCCTGCTTCTGGCTTCATCAAAAGACGCATCAGCACTTCATTTTAACCATCAATTTTCTTTACTATTATGATTTTCTTAAGGGAATTAAAAACGTTCCACTACTTTTGGGAGAAACTGGTTAGGTCCCCACATTCAGCAGGAGATCCAGCAAACAGTATCCGCCATGCACATCTTCGACGGGGGACTACAAGCAGGGTAACAGATGTAAATATGAAATATATCCTTCAGGAGATTTTCTGTAAATACGCCTGCCAATCCGCGGCCTTTGTTCCACTGCAGGAACTACTTTGGCAGCTTTGGACCAGGGTCCTATGGGCGAAGAAGTGAGGTCATAGCTGGCGCTGCTTCCGTATTTCATCAACGGCCTGTCATGTCATCCGCTAACAGTTTTCTCTGTACTTCTAACGGACCGTGTAAGTGTATATCCAGGCCCGGCTTTGCTAAAGGGCTTTTGCTATAGGGGGAATTCGCGCTCACAGCACAACTGTGTCGATCCTCTTTTGTACTAGACACAGCCGTATTAAATGTTGCACAGTATAAGTCTGCATTAGGACAGTAACCAAAAAAAGGGGCGGGGGGGTTTCAGGCCGAACAGTGCCGCCTTCACTTGTTAAAGCCCAGCTTAGTGGGCTACTTCGAGTAGTAGTCACAGGTGATATGTTCACTTAAAGCCAGTAATCTGCCAGGAACTGACCAGCTGCTGTACTTGTTTGGAAGGCTCTGGAAACTCCCTTTACATTTCTTTAAGCAGTCATTGGCATTCTATAGTCAGGTCGGCAGACACTTGGCCCAATACAAAATGGAGTAACCATTGTAACTCTTGATGAGACAGAAGTTCTGGGTTAACATGAGGATGACAATTGTGCAAAGGAGTGACATTGCCAGACTATATTCTCAGGAGAGTCGGGAGCCTAGTGGGCAGACAGATTTCCATTTATTTATTTATGGACATTACAGGGAAATAATGAATTTTTGGCACAAACGTTTTTAACATTGATTTACAGAGCATAGGACCAGTGTCCTGAACAATGAGTGAGAGGATGTAGATATAAAACCAGATGATGCAGGGGAGGTAGAAACATGAACCACGGAAGAGGACAGTAGAGCATGATATAGGAACAGGATAGTGGAGGAAGTGCTACGTTTAGAATGATGGTTTCAGCAATACGTGCCATGTTGCGTTTGTAGAGAGGTAGGGGGAGAGGAGAACAGGGAGATGTGGTGGCATAGAATGCTATGAAAGTGGTTATTCAGAAAGTAGAAGAACTAGGAGGTTGGATTTAAATAGTGATAAATCAGTGTGGAGAGGGAGAGGAATATCATTCCATAGTAAGAGTGGAAACGAGAGGGAGCGCAGTGGACAAGAAAGGTGGCAGGGAGGTGCGGGGGACAGTAGGGAGTGAGATGAGCTGATAAGTAGGTTGGGGAAAGTCTGTGTATAGTTTTGAAGATTATGAGAATGAGTTTATACTTTGCCCTCAGTCTTCTAGAAAACCAGACTCGAAGGTGTAAGGTTGAAGAGTGTATGGAAAGCAGAGTTGTGGACTTTGTAGAGAGGTGAAAAAGCACAGCTTAGAAGGATATAGAGGAGACTGGCACAGCAGTTGGATCGAGAGAGTACTAAAGAGGAGATTAGGTGCTTAGCAGTTTTCTTTTTCTGATGTTGAGGAGAATAGGTCTGGCCACAGTTGCAAATTTGGAGATGAAGTGTGAGATGGGTCAAAGAAGACACAAAGGTTACGAGCAGAAGCAGATTAGGGAAAGTGGTCAGAGTGGAGAATAGAAGGGGGAAGAGATAGCCTGTTTGTATGGGAAGTAGAGAACTTCAGTCTTAGTGGAGTGGAGCATGAGCAAGTGAGATCCCATCCATTATTTAATGGCAGAGACACAAACATTTTTGACTGTAGCTCATCATATAAGGAGGGAAAGGAGAAGAAGATCTGAGTGTCATCGGCAAAGAGTTCATAGGAAAAGCCGTAAGAGGAGATCAATGTGCCAAGAACAGAGGTATAGAGTGAAGAGAAGTGGACCCAGATTTGACCCATGGGGAACACCAACAGTAAGGGGGTGGGTGGGGAGGTAAGCTGTTCCAGGACACCTGGAAGTGTCTGGTGGCGAAGTATGAAGCAAACCAAGCGATGGCCCTTTCCCGGAGACCTATTTAGAGACTGTTGAGAGATCAGAATGGTTGATGGCATCAAAGGTAGCAGAGACGTCAGGAAGAGAAAGAATCGAACGGTTAGCTACTGCATGTTTTCCGCTCATCCTGCTGGTCTTGAGAAGAGCGGACTCAGTAGAGTGCACAGGTCAGAAGCCAGATTGAAGAGGATCCCGGAGGTTGTGCATGTCAAAGAACTCAGTGAGTCAGTTGAAAACTACAAGCTTTAGGATTTTGGAATATTGAGGAAGAACAGACAGCACAAAAATTGGCAGGAAGGTTAGGATCTAGACCAAGTTTCTTAAAGATAGGGATTGCAGTAGCTGACTTGTAGGATGATGGAAATGTGGCACTGTCGAGAGGAGTTGAAGAGGGAAGTAAGATATCGAGCTACACTGGAAGCTATGAGTTTCACTATGTGCGAGGATAGAGAGTTGACATGGGCACCTGAAGGGTTAGCTCAGAGGAGAAAGGCAAGAATCTCATCCGGGATAGTATGGGTAAATGAAGACATTGTCACAGGAGAGGAAGGTAGAGGTGGTGGAGAAAAGTGAGCAGGCCAGGGATGATAGAAGGTAATTTGCAAGGGTATATAAAATGTTAAAATTGTTTATGCACAGTAGAGTACAAGATCGTAAGAGTATATGAGACAGGAGGGTTTAGGAGGTAAGAGAATTGAGTGGATATATTTTGGAGGCGCCTATGTTGAGAGCATTGAGTTGAAATGGTGACAGAGGCGAGAGCAGAGTAGTTTTGAAGAGCAGTCATGTAGAGTTGAAGATCCGAGAGTGTCTAGATCTTTGACGAGAGCAGCGGTCTTTCCTTATTGTACAAAAGGGGTTTCTCTTGGTTATTAATTGCACCTGTCTGATCCATTACTTTAAGCAACATATGTATTTTTTACATACTATGCAAATAATGTGTTCTGCATTCTGTAGATGTAAAGTGCTTTAATTTATTCACATTTTGTTCTATTTTATTGTATTTTAGATCCTCAAGCCTGCATGTGTTTCAAGCAAAAGCTCTTCCGGGATCTTAAGTAGAAAGGCTAAGTGTTAAGTGCATACAGGTTTTTCCCAAAAATCCTTGTATTGTCAGACACTTGTGTTATCAAAGTTCTTCATAATGCTGAGAATTGTGTCTATCCCATTGTATCTGGATATCCTTGTTGTATTCATGCCATTAACAGCACAAAGTTATATTTCCAGACTACAACTGGGTATGTTAGCACAGGTCTAAGTGGGTTCAGTATCCTTTTTGTTTCAAATTACAATGTCACAATGTTAATTCTGCGACCGTGTGTGTTAGTACAGGTTTAAAGCGGCTTCCCACTTACATTTACAAGGGTGTGGTTGGAAGATGTAATCCAAGTACATGGGGCAGAGGGTTTAGGAGTGAATGTAGTAAGAGGAAAGTGAGAGCCGAAGTGAGAGGAGAAGGGAGCATTAAAATGGATGCAACAGTGAATTTTGTATGGGAGCAGAGAGAGTGGTGTAGAGTCAGAGCGGTAGATAGGGAATTTGAAGGAAAGACACTTGTGCTTCATAATGGAAGTGGTAGATGTAGGCAGAGGGGTTTAAGTAAGAGTGGAGATTGAGAAGATCAAGGGAGTTACCATTTGAATGGGTGGGCAAAGGGTGGACAGAAGAGAGCAAGTGGTCAAGGAGAAGGGAGTTAAAATCTGTGGATAGAGGGGTGGAGAGAGAGGGAGGTGATTATGTGGAGGAATGGAGTCAATTAGTTGGGAGAGGTGTCAATAAATTGACCAGTGAGACCAGGTGGCAGATAGGGAGATATACTATGAATGCCATAGGGGCTATTGATTGTGGAGAGAGTGTTGTGGAGAGTGTATTCAAAAGAGGGAGACATTGTGGCAGATAGGGGAGTAGGATAGATGGCAAGGTTGGAAGATGAGAACAGTCGTACACCACTACCCATGCCAGTTGGGAGAGTTGGTGAAGGTGTAGACAGAGTTGTGAAGGGCAGCAAGGGATGCAGAGTCTGAGGGAGAAATTCTGGTTTCTGTAAAGGTAATGGAGGTCAAGAGAGGGAGAATGGGAAAGAAGAATATCAGTGGTAAATGAAGTCTTGTTACAGAGAGAATGTGCATTCCAAAGAGCAATATAAAGAGTTAGCGTAGAAACATAGTGACGTTGAGTCTGACATTTGGGTGCTGGGGGTAGATGCGAGAAGAGGAAGACATTGGAGGTTTTGTGAATAGAGAGAGTAGGTGAGCGATAAGAGGGGCGAGTTAAAGAGATGATCAGGATGTGAAGAGAGTTGAAATGGTTTTCAGCAGAGGAGAATGAAGAAAGAAGTAGAAGAGAAAGAAAGAGATAGTAAAAGCAGAGCCTGGTGAGTGCGAGGCTGAGCAATGATGTGGTTGGTATTTACAAGCAAGTAGCAGAACACAGCAAAGCAATTGTTCATAGGCAAAGATATAAAGAGGCTGGAGGAAAGGCAAGAGGTTGGCCCTTATCGGTTTGCCATTACAGGATCACCTGGGGCTGGGTCGCCCCAATGCAAGGAGTAAATGGCAGATGGAATGAGTGCCTCTGGTGGTGTGATGAGCTCTGCGTGTCTCTCAACCCAGCTCGGGATAGAAAGACCTTTCATAGATGGAAGCTTTTGGGCCAGAGGTCACCTGAGCAGCCCGTACATCAACCCTGGATGCTTCTTGTAGGTCCCCTAACTTCTGAAGACAGATGAAATTAGTGCCTTTGGTGTTGTTGTGATGAGCCTTGCATTGCTCTCAGCCCAGTTGAAGCCCCTTTGGGGATAGAAAGACCTTTCAAAGATGGAGATTGTGATGGTCAGAGGTCACCTGAGCAGCCTGCACATCGACCCTGGACACCTCTTGTATGTCCCATGACCTCTGCAGGCAGCATCAGGTAGATGAAACAAGAGCCTCTGGTGGTGGTGAGATGAACTCTGTGTTGCTCCCCTTCCAGCTGAAGCCAAGCAAGACTTGCAGTGATCGTAGTGGATTGTTACAGGATTGTTACAGGAACAGGGTATTTTGTGAAAGATTTCATTAGAAGTAGGCACAAGAGCCAAGGCAAGACCTCCGGCAGGGGGACTGGAAATCCATGCTTGCCTCTTGAGGAATGCTGCAGGGGGCCTTAGCGGGGGTATGCTCTAGTCTGGACAGTGATGAAAGGTGGATCCTCCATACCTGAACCGGGAAATGTTTGTCACTGAGAGGGAAGCAACAGGCATATCATAGGATGGTGTGCCAATGTGGGAGAAGGGGGATTCATTCCTTGTCACCGACTTAGTCCCCATACATCTGCTTTGATCTCTGAAAGTGTGCATGGGTTATTAAGTATTGGTTTGAGGTGGAGGGTTTCCCATATGAAAGTATGCTGGTTGACTCTCATTAAGAGCTGTCTAAAAGCCCAGCTGGTGGGCACACGGCAGATATGTACTGGGTGACTTGGCGATGACCATAACAAACAACCCCATACAACTGTGTTATTAACTAGGAACAGAGCCGTTCTGCCAGGATAAGTTCTAGAACATGTACTAATGCAGCTGCGGGTTCCCTCTCTGTGTCTTATTTTGCCTAACTGTGCCATTCTTCTGCTTCCTTAAAAAGTGGCCAGGTCTTACCAGCAAAGAAGGCCATGAGTAATCCGATTTGTGGAGGTGAAGAATTAATCCAGTCACTTGAAGACACACAAAAAGGATGGATTAAACATTCCATGTGTGTACCTTGTCTCCACTGTGATAATGTCCATTAGAATGTTAAATGAGATTGTTCCACAGAACTGTCATTAGGAAAGACCACATGACCGCAATGCTGAAGATTGATGGCGTGTTCGTATGTACTACTATCCAAGGTGTGATTTTCCAACCGCTTCTAGACAAGCAGTCTAGGGAATAGCTCAAAAGCAAACCACTAGTCTTGGACATGAGGGCAGCCTTAAAGTTCCATTCCTCCAAGTGTCAACATAGTCTTCCATCCTTCCACGGCCGATAAATTGTGGGATAACAGAATGATTAGATATATAAACTCACAAATGTTTACTTTAAAAGCGACCGTCTCAATCAATAAAATGAAAACTTTGTAATTAAGAAAGACAGAACAAATGCATCAGTAGCTTCAACTAAGGCAACAGAAGCAGACCTATTTTAACAAGGCTTAAAATCATGTGTCCCTATCCATGGTCAAACTGGTATAGAAAGACGCACCCAGATGCATGAAACAGGTGCATGGTGGATACCGTGGACAGAAAAACAAGCATGGAGTAGGCAGGGAAGCGTAGTCCCTGGCACATACAGGCCTCTAGGGCACTGGTAGCATTATGGAGGGACCCAACACCAAAGTACCACAGGTTCACTATATAGGTCACCGGTTTACAGAGTTGCGTACAATTTGGAGGCTTCCTGCCATGCTCAAATCAAATGCGGAGTGGCCATGTACATGACAGTGCCATGCAATAAGACGAGGAGCGCTCCAGTGGTTTCAAGACGACACATACTACTTGCATTCCCCCACCATTTTCCAGGGGATTTGGAGTTGATGTACCTGGTTTCAGCCATATCTCTTGAATGTGGAAAACCTTTGCAGGACCCAAGAGTTTATTCATTCAATTCACCATGCATTTTCCAGTAGGATCCCTCTCAATCATTTCCAAAACACCAGTGTTATCCTTTGTCCCCCTGGGTGGGGGTTAGGAATTCACACCCCTCCCATCACCTGCTCAGTGTAATTGCCCGCGAGACTCACATTCCTCATTGTGACTGCTGAAGAGGCCCGTTTGGCTTCTGGGCACGTTAGAGGTCCCGATTCCTTTCCTCCGTCGCCGTCGCCTCAGCCTGTTACCTTCAACGTGAAGTGTGGCTGTGGCTTTCTTGGGTTGAGGGAAGGCCTCTGCTCGAGGTGGTTTTCTGTGGTGTGCCATTATCTCTCCTCCCTCCTGTCATCCTTTAGTTAGCTTTAAAATAAAAGAGAGCCATGTCATCTCCCACGGGCAGTGAAGTACAGGCTGCTGTGGGCAAGGAGGGGACATAATTATGCACCATTTGGATTCCTCCGAGGAGGGTGAGGTTCCAGTTAGGCAACTACCTTCAGTTAGCAGGCCTGAGGCTAGTGCTAGAGATATTCATAGGGTTGTCCAAGAGTCCATGGGTAGGTACAGACCTTAATACTACCCTCACCTATGCCTTTGACTGCCTTATAATGGGTAACTCAGACTTCCAGGCAGGGGGACCTTCTGTGCCAGATGAGGTTTCTACTCCGAAGGGAGCTAGGCTGTGTACGTGTGTCACCAAAACCAAGCATATTGAGAGTTTAGCAACATCAGGGGCATCCCTATCAAGGTTCCTAGTCCCCATTCCTGTAAGAGGTGTAGAAGTAAAGGTAGAGGTTCTTTCCCTCGGCATCCTCCTCTTCGTCAGCTGATTCTGACCCTGACTCTCTGCCCAAGAGGAAGAAGGTAAAAAAGGAAGAGTCTGTGATAAACAAATGGTACTCAGGGATACTCTGGGGGAACCTTTCTTTGATCCCACACATACATTTGCACTCTGCAGAATGGCACCCTTCAGAGGCTGTGGGTTCCTTCAGAAAACACTGGGACATAAAACCCATGGAAAAGGAGGATCGTAATGAGATGGAATCTGAGTGTCCGTACCACAGTCTCCCGGACAAGGTGGCCCTAACACCCGGAATTGACCAGTCGATGGTAGTTCTCCTCACAAAAAGGGGAAGGACCCTAGAAAAGGGATCGATAAAACTTTGCGAGCTTGGCAAGATAAGCTGCTAGACGTCCTCATTTCAAATGCTAGTAGAAAGTGTGGTACATGAAACCCCCTTGATGTCACAGTCCTTAGAGGCTGGGTGTAAAGATGTGTGTGCATACTCGGCAATGCCAACACAGCCCCATCCATGGAACAGAGGAAGGCTTTGTTAATGCGCCTTGACCCCAAGTTGGCGGATACAGCACCGTCACAGGCATGACCCAAAGCCAGGGGTTTGTATTTGGGCACAGATTAGTTAAAGAGGTATGCTTCTTCAAGCATACTTTCACAACACTGGATAAGGCCCAAACTAACATATGGAAGGCTTTGACCACTAGTGTCTCTTTCGGGGCTCCACCCATCCAGCACAGTTTGCTTCTAGCGGGATACGTTCAGGGTCGTTCACTACCAAAGGTGTGTCAGACACTTTCCCACAGCTTCAGACTCAGTGGGGACTCCACCAGAAGTCATTCCCGATCTGCAGCAAGGGAGCCTTTTCATCTTTCTTCCCAAGGAGAGCTTGGGGGAAGGTTAGCTCGTTTTTACTCACAATTGGTCTACACTAAATACAGATGCATGGGTCCTACAGACAATGATGGGGTACCGTAAAGAGTTTTATTGTCCCTCTCCCCCCTCCTTTTTTCGTTGGTGTGGTGGGTCGGAAGACACATAGTGGACATTCTGATGTTCCTTTATTTACATAAAAAGGAAAAGTGCCCATCTGATTCTATCGCTACAGGGGGATTCCCTACCTAACTAAAAGGTTCTGGTCCGTCATCCATAAAGTCCAAACTCAAAGGCCTCTGTCCAAACCTTAATGTACCTGACCCTACCACTAAGAGTAACAACTAAAGGTGGACAAAAGAAGGTTTCCCTTTTGGCTTTCTCCCCTTGGCCATTTGTCTTTAGGCTTCCTCTCTGGGTTTTCTTGTTCTACACCAATCTTCAATATGAAAAGGTCTCATTTAGAAAATCTGTTCCTTATGGGAATTTTTTATGATACTTTTCTCTGGTTTTATTCATGAGCTCTTGTAGCTTCTCCCAAATGTTCAAAGGTCTTGTCTTCCTGACAATATGATAATCATCATTGCTCTCTTTGACACCTTCTTTTTATTGTATGTATTTCCCTTGTTTTATCAGGTTTGAGAGTTCCCCACTCCTGGTGTCTTTTACATCCACCCTTTCTCTCCTTGCTTGGTTCACTCTGTACTCTTATAACAATTTTGATAGTTTCTCATTAAGTGGTCTTTCGTCTCTTCAACAATTATCCAAGTTCAATTCTATTAAGACACACAGAGGCAAGTTTTATCCCTCTCGCCCTCCAGTCATTGTTTGTTCCCTCTTCCCTCCTGTCTTCGTCTGAGAAGATCAACTGGATACATTTGCGGAGGCTGCAGAAGGGTCAATGCTTCACTTGGAGTTCAGTTTCTGGATGGGCGGCGATTCTAGTCTGGAATGTGGTTTCAGTTTTGGGGGTTTTCTCCCAGCTTCAGAAGAGGATAAGGGACCGATTACAATGGACTTTAGAGTGGGGGAAGGAACCAGAGTGGCTAACGGATGTCCAGAGCTGCCATCTTGGACTGGGGCTCTTTCCCTAGGTTACAACATTTTTGTGTGGTTTTAAAATGGTCTAAGTGAAAACATGTTTAAATCTTTGCTGATTGTGGAGTAAAGAAGTTAAATGCATAATGCTCACCTCTGTCTCTTGATAGAATCTAAAGCCTCACTCACACTGGTGCTGGGGGTTTTTACCGGTGGGCGCCTTGGCACGACGTGCAGGTCTCCACCAGTGTGATAACCTTGTGTTGGATTTGTGGCATCCACACCCTTGATTTGTGGAATGCATGTGTTTCACTATACCTTGGTGGCCTTCATGTGCTAACCGGAATGCTCCGTTCTGTAGGCTTGACGGCACTACAATATAGTGCCCTTTTAGTAGTAGCCCTTCGGGGGACACTGACAGTTAGTTTCTGATGCCCAAGAGGCTCTGCATCAGCTCTTGGGCCTGTAAGGTGCGGTGGGCCACAGTTGCGAGATAGTTCTTCCACTCGCCTGTTAGCACGGCCTGTTTTGTGCAAGTGCATCGCTTTCGGCCGGGCACATGCTATGATGTGGCAGACATGTTCTTCTGTCTCTTTCGCAGCCTGCAGTCTGTCACAGTACCCAGCCTTGGGTGTCGCAACAGAAAACCAGCTGGGTTGGCTGCCCCTGCTCAGTATTGCACTTCCAGGTCAAATTGCTGCAGTTGGAGCATCCAGCGTTCTATCCTTTCCAGTGGGTGTGGAGCAGACCCTTGGAATATGGGCACCAGCGGCTTGTGGTCCGTTAGTACCTTTACAGGGTGCCCTATGATGCAAACGTAGAAGTGTCGGCACCCCCACAGGATGGCCAGCGCTTCTTTTTCAATGTGTGCATCATTCAATGTGTGCATATTTCTTTTCCGTGGGCCTAAGGGCCCGGCTGGTGATAGCAATGGGGTGTATGGTCCCGTCTCTGTCTTTTTGGGTCAAGACTGCTCTGAGCCCAACAGTGCTGGCATCCACTAGTAGCTCAGTCACTCGGGTTGCATCAAAGAAGGCCATTGTAGCGTCTCCCTACAGTGAGTCTTTTATGCGCTTGAATGCTGCTTCATGTGTATCTTTCCACTCCCACACTGGTCTTGTCTTGGTGAGTTCTGCAGGGGCGTGGCTATGGTGGCTAGGTCAGGGATAAACCTCCCACAGTAGGTTGCCATCCCGAGGAAGCTGCAGACTTCTGTGGCACTGGTGGGCACTGAGCCCTTTTTGATGTCCGCCACCTAGCTCGGGTCTGGGGACACTTTCTTGTTGAAGACGTACCCAAAGAAATGGTGTTGATCTTCCAAACTCGCACTTCTCCGCGTGGAGGGTGAGCGAGTTGTGTTCCAGAATATCGTCACTTATGTTTGTGACTCCAGGGAGATCCTGTATCACATTTCTGATTTCATGCCGGAAGACTTCCACCCCCGATGAGATCCTGAAATTGAGTCGGTGGTATCTCCGTAGTCCCAGATGAGAAGAAAAAGTTGTAATGTAACGGCACTCCTTGGCCAGGCAGATCTGATGGTACCCAGACCTTATATCCAGCTTGCAGAAAACAGTAGCTCCTGTGAGGGTCTACAATCAGTTTGTTGATGGTCGGGTGATGCATCTCACTCGTCCTATGGCTACATTGGTTAGACGCATATCGATGCAGATGCTTACCGCCTGGGGCTGTTTTGGTTTCGCTGTGACTACCATGGGGATACCCACAGTGTTGGCCCGTATGTTTTTTCGATGATGTTGAGGTCTTCTAATTTGTTGAGCTCGGCCTCTACAGCAGTCCTCATGTGGAATGGCACTGTTCGGTGTCGGACAGCTCTTGGTTCCACAGTGGGGTCAATGTGGAGCTTCACTGTGCCTCCTTTGAGGCATCCAATTCCCTGAAAAAGTTTGTTGTGCTTTTCCAGTAGGCGATTGCTATCACGTGTGTGTACTGCAAAGGTGAAGTGAATGAGCTTCAGTTTTTCTGCCGTTAGGCAGCTGAGTAAGGTTTAAATCCCTGCATCTACTACGTATCCTTGTGTTTGGCAGCTTTCTTCCCCCGTATGCAAGTCTTGTTTTGAAGTACCCACTTAGAGGTACCGGTTACTTGCACTCATAGGCGAATAGCTGCAATGACTTCTGTTGTAGAGTTGGGCATGCGCGAAGTTCCTCGTATTTGCTGTCTGGCAGGACGTTCACTGTGCCCCCTGTGTATCATCATTTTCACTGGCGTTTCATCTGTCATGATTATACAGGTACGGTGTGACTTTGTGCTCCATGTGCTTTTTCCTCGTAGTGGTTTTATTGCAGAGATCTTGTGCATCCATTCTTTCCTCGATCTCCTGTGCTGGGTTGTCCGGTCTGGTGAGGAGTCTCTGCTCAACTGATAGTCATCCTCACTGTTGCTTGTGTCTTCAGCATCCACTGATCGTGCCCGTCCTCTTGGTTTGAGGTGTGGCTCTATTGAATGTCAGTGTGTTCGGTGTTCCTGTTGGCAGAGACGGTATGCCTGGGTGCTTCTCTGGTGTGTGTCACTTCTGCCTTTCTTGGTATTGTCGGGCATCTGTTTTTTCATTCAGGCATCAGGAGCTCAAACAAACATCTGCAAAGTGGTTCAATTTCCCACATTTGTAACACATGGTCCCTAATGCCAGACATGGCGCCTCCTTGTGTCAATGTCCTCCGCACCACAGATAGTTTCCTGGTTTTCTTAGCACAAGCTTCCGTTAGCTTTTTCCTTGTCAGAGGGCGTTGATGGTGGTCATGCAATTCCCTGGGTTTTCTGTGTCCAGCGGTAGTCGGCTGATCATTTGTTCCATCTCTGCTGCATGTTCATCAGTCCTTTCTCGCTAACGTCCCATAGCAAGGATCTGTTTGAGGGGCAGGTTTGTCTCCAACAGTATTGTCCTGCAGAGCTTTTCTGACGACAGGCCATGGATGACCTGTTGCCGGACAGCAAATTCTTCATTTGGGAAGCCACATCTGATTGCCATCTCTCGGAGGCAGCCATGAAAATCATGATGTTTTCATTTGGGCGCTGGCGTACCAGACTCATCTTAAATCTCTCAAAGGCTGGACTCTTCCTCAGTGCCTCTATTCTGCAATGCATTGAAGAGTCATAGCGCCATTGTTCCTAGGTTGAGCATCAACAGTGTCGTTTTTTCTTCTGGGTCTACCTCCTTCATGCTTAGTTTGAATTGGTGAATCCAAAGCTCCAGCGGAGGGACACTCTGGGCCCAAATGATGAACGGTTTCATGAAGGTGCCTTGAGTTGTGTCTAACCAGGTGCTGGTGTCAGGGTTTTGTTCCTGGCCTCTTGTTTTGGCCAGGGATGCGGCCGAGTCAGATGCCATGTTCCTCCGCAGTCCTGTCGACCCTTGTCACTTGCCAAGCAGGGTCTCTGCCTTGTGGTCTGTATTCCTATACTCGCCATAAACTTACTTTTCTGCCTGCTGCGTGCGTGTTGTCCCTGTGGTGCCTCGGCTGTGGTATAGTGTCCTCAGTCTTTCTGGGCCCCCTACTCGTGTGTGTGTGTGTGTGTGTGTCTGTGTGCGCCCGTGTGCAGTTCTGCACGCTGGGTGCCAGTGCGTGGGTGATAATCTGCCTGACTTTCGCAGCTTTGCTTGCCCCCACCATTATTATAACATACTCATGCATGGAGCTGCTTAACGTGGATTCATCAAAATCTGCGTCTACGTGCTTGCCTAATGTCATCTGAATGTCATTTATTTTATTTCCTCTCCTCGCCGGTTGCTGGGCAGACACATGGTGGGAGCTAGGACCGGGTGGCAGAAGTAGCCTTTTGTTTCAACCTACGTTGGTGATCCTTTGAGTATGCTGTGCATGCTTCGTTAATTGGCTTGACACACGGGCGCAACCCAGAGCGGGGTCTGCATGGCTCCGGGTCCTTGGTGCTGTACTGCACTGTACAGCAGTCGAAAAAGGCAGGTTTGCACTACACCTTTGTCGCCAATGTGATGTTCGGGGCCCCCGGAGGAGGCCTTGTGTCGGAGGCGCAAATAACGGGAGACACACTCAGTACAGGTTGCTGGAGGAAAGAACCCTTTCTCAATCCTCTTAATTGGCTTGGTCACATGGGCTGCTATTCGGTTTCCTGGTCACCTGACCATCACAGCCATTGCTCTTTTTCAGCCGATTGCTTTGGTGCCGTTTTCTCCAATAAGAGGTACAAATGTAACTGCTCACCTTTCAAAACGGATAGACTCCGTGGACAGCTAGAGACTTTGTATTAGGAGGCCCGTCTACCTGCAATCGAAATATGAATATATGAATGAAGTCCAAACGAAATGAAAACAAAAACGTCGAAAAAGCCAATGAATCTCAGTTTGTAAAGCCATGTAAGAGACCGTGTACGCATTTCCATATTTAAAAGTATTATGGAAAACAAATCCGCTGTCTCTTAGTGTAATAATCATGCATCAGAAGTCAAGGCAAAGTGCGGTTTTGATGCAAGGCGTCTGTTTTCAGATTGTGCATGCTAGTGGAAAGAGAAACGACCTAGTCAACTGGCCATTCTTCCAGGAGCCGTAAACGTTTGTCTAGACGTGCGGGCTGTGACGCAGACAGAATATGGGAACACGGTTGAGTAAGGAGAGGTGCTTCTGACGTTTTGTTAAATTGGACGCATAACCCGTGCAGCCGTCCATTTTGGACCCATTACATAGCCATAACACATTCCTCTTTTACCCCCCAAGAAATGTGTAGAATGAGTCTTGCTTTGTTTTTTGGCATAAAAAGGCCGCAGATTTATTTTTCACAATAACATAAAACCACACTGTACACATTAGTGGCGATAACTCAGAAGATGCGGCGACCGCTCCGTGTCCAATAACCTGCTTCCCCCTTTCTTTCCCAAAGTCCATTATAGGCCCAACTCTCCCAACCCTTTGGTCCTGAGCTTCGCCTGCCCCTGCAGGTGTTCCTGGGCGGGGAGAGTGCCGTTTCCTTGGGGGAAGCTGAGCCCTTGTTGTTCCCCCCAGACGCCCCTGCCGTTCAGGCTCCCAAGGGGCGCTGGTCTGAGAAGGGCGAAGACCCTTCCAGCTTTCTCCTGGCTCGTCCGGAGTCTGTCTCTTGTGTTTGGTTGCCCAAACACCGCCACACCGCCTGCCGTCCTGCGACGTCGACGATCAGGCCTCCTTGCTTGTCCTGTTTGTAGGGTGGGTGGGTGGGAAAACGAAGTCCTCTGCTGGTTTGTGGGCGTCCCACTGCTAAGGCTCGATCCTGCCTGCAGTGGGAAGCCCGTTTGTTATAAAGGGGGGGTAGCCCCTCCCCCTCCCTTGTTGCCCTTCGCGGGCTTTTCTCTGATTTGCCGCGCGGTTTCCTTTCGCGGGCTTTCCCTTTGACTTGCCGCGCTTCCTGCGGGCACCTCCCCTTCATCCTGGGAAAGGGGAGGATAAGGAGGAGGACACCGCCCGGGTTATCGGGGTGCCTCCTCCATTTTGGGATTTCGTCGTCGACACTGTCATAACCCGTGCAGCCGTCCATTTTGGACCCATTACATAGCCATAACACATTCCTCTTTTACCCCCCAAGAAATGTGTAGAATGAGTCTTGCTTTGTTTTTTGGCATAAAAAGGCCGCAGATTTATTTTTCACAATAACATAAAACCACACTGTACACATTAGTGGCGATAACTCAGAAGATGCGGCGACCGCTCCGTGTCCAATAACCTGCTTCCCCCTTTCTTTCCCAAAGTCCATTATAGGCCCAACTCTCCCAACCCTTTGGTCCTGAGCTTCGCCTGCCCCTGCAGGTGTTCCTGGGCGGGGAGAGTGCCGTTTCCTTGGGGGAAGCTGAGCCCTTGTTGTTCCCCCCAGACGCCCCTGCCGTTCAGGCTCCCAAGGGGCGCTGGTCTGAGAAGGGCGAAGACCCTTCCAGCTTTCTCCTGGCTCGTCCGGAGTCTGTCTCTTGTGTTTGGTTGCCCAAACACCGCCACGCCACAGATGGGTTTCCGCCCACTGTGGCTCCCCCATGCTCCCTTCCTCACTTTTTTAGGGTTTTTGCGCAAAGGATCCAGTAGACTAGCCCCCACCCCAGTGATGACAGTTGCACCCTGGAGAAAATGTACCCCTTCCTTCTGAAAATACCCTGAGTAATTTAAATTAATCCAGCCGTGCCTGGTCAGGCCAAAGCCCCTGCAGAATCTGCCATTGATCATTCCGGCCTCGGGATTATTTCTGACCCACTGATTTCTGTTTCACCCCCTCGACTGGCCAAATCCTGTAGGAAGACCATCATCCTTTGCATCAGAGCCCCTCTTCCCAGGCTTCTCAGATCGTTACCTCCCCCAAGTATGAACCCTATGTCCGTCCTTGCCCTTTCCTTAGCAGTCTGTGCACCTGCCCTTGCCGTTGTGCCCCTTTCAACCCTGGCATCCCGTGCCATTCACTTCTGCCTTGGGAATCACCTCCCACCATGCGCTCCCTTTGTCACCCTGCCGTGTAGATCTTTCCTGCAAAGAGCGCCCTGCGCCTGCTCATGGGACTTTCCTCTGTCCCCTTTCAATCCCGCTCTACCTTAACCAGGGTGGGGAGGGGGCCTGTCCCCGGACCCTTCTGCCCCTGACGCCTTTCCCATGTTCCTCCTCGACTCGGGTGAGCCTGCTCTGGGACATTTCTGCTTCTGGGCCTTTCCCTCCTGTTCAGCCTTAACCTCCGCCTTAACCAGGGCGAGCCTACTCCGGGGCACCCCTGCCTGCCCTCGTAGGCGTTACTTGCTTCCCCATATTCCTTTGCACCAAGCCTTCGTAGGCCCAACTCTCCCAACCTTTGTGCTCATGCCCACCCTGCCCTTGCAGGTGTCCGTAGGCGAGGAGAGCGCCGTTTCATTATTGGGCGAAGCTGGTCCCTTGTTGCTACCACCAGCCACCCCTGCCGTTCGGCTCCCCAGGGGCGCTGGTCAGAGCAGTGTAAAAGGCCGTTTCCCTCCTGTTCCGCCTTAACCGCCGCCTTACCCAGGGCGGGCCCGGTCTCGTCTCCAGAAGTGGGGCATATTTGTATCCATACCACCTATCTTATTAGCCATAATTTTATTATCACCCCGCAATGTTTCCGCTAATCTTTCAGTAATTGTGCCTCCCCAAAAGAATGTTAAGTCCTGCGGCACGCTATCCTGTCCTAGAGACGTAGAAACCCGCTTTAGGAAACCATTACTCGATCCAGATGCATCCTAACCTTTTCATTGGATGTTGTATAACAGTCCAGACTGCGAGTTCCGCACGTTGCCGAGTTACGGCCCATGTGCTTAACTATTCACCTCCCGCGGATGGGACCAGTGACTCACTGTGCGCAGCGAGACCCTCCCCACGCAACCGTACCCAGGGCTGTCCCCCCAAATGCCTTGGCCATATGCCCCCTTGCCGCAAAGCCAAGGTGATCAACCCGGGAGATGTGCACGCCCCCTTCTCTTGAACCCAACAGTTTTGGGCTGTGTATAAGCCTAAGGGAGACACCTGGCACACTCCCATGGCCATGCACCCTTCTTGCCCCTGCTACCATCGATGGCTAGCAAATACCCCAATACTCCAAGGCCATACACGTACACCTGTTACCATCAATGAACCATAATACCACGGGAAACCATATCCCATAGCCACCAGAAAATCCCTATTCGTACAAAGTATTCCCTATTATACGTGTGGATGTTTTACTGCAACCCAACTCCGATTACTTTTGTTTCTTGGAAGAACCAATCCCATGCTTAGGGTGACCAGACGTCCCGGCTTTCCCGGGAAATCACCTTCCGTTTTAATTGTACAAACCCCGCTCAGGGTTGTAATTTTTTGCACAACGCTTATAGAAGTTTTAAGTTTGAGGTTTGCTTCGAACCCCTAACCCTTCAGGTACAAGTCACAACACATACTGACTGTGCCACAAAGACAGACGTCTGTGTAATGAACGAAAATGTCTTCACTGTAACGCCGCCATTTTTCCTTTTCCAAAAGTTTGACCATAGAGAGACCCCTGCCCCATGCTTGGCAGCCGCATGAAAGCCGCCTTGTTTAGATATGCCCGTGGCAAATGCCTGAACGCCTACCGGGACTTATAGTCTTGTAGGTATACAAGGAACTACCCCCGGCCAGTGGCATCACTGCGTCTGGCATAAATTGACTTTCCGGATAAAAGTCCAAACTGATACCAATCCTGTGCCCAACTATCATCCCCCTAATGCACCAAAATAGGTTCGAAACATTAAACGCAAACTCCTAAACCCGGCCAATGACCCCCTTTCCTTTCCGCCCGCAGCATTCTTTAGAGCAGCGGCCGTCCCTGGACCTCCCTTGTAACGGCCCAACAATGCCCCACCAACCGTAGGAGTTGTCCGTTCCTTCTGTAATCACGGCCTCCAACCACACCAGCGAACCTCCTCCTGTACCATACTGTACATCGCCAATTGACCCTAAACGACCCATCGTAAGTGAAAAGCTAACCATTTTCCGTCCAAGTGCACCTCACACCTGCCTATACCGATGTAGCTAGGCCAGTTATATTGCAACCACAATAATTTTGATGATCCCATGCGCTACTGAAACATGTGGGGAGGGGCCACCCCTTCACTCAAGATTGCGCCTTCCACAACACTTGCGTACCGGTGCGTTACAACTGCCTCATCATAACATAAGGAAGCGACACGCCTGCCAGTACTACCCTAGTTTGCCGCTGCCACGAATCGAAAAGTAAAATGCCGCATTGTTAACTTAAACTTGGTAAACCCCGGAGCTGCAAAGCTGCCCCTGAAACGACTTGTGCATAGGCATGTTACAGTTGCCCTATCCCAACCTAAGGTGTGGCATAAAGCTGAGCGGTACTGCCCCTTCATACCTGTACCTGGGTTGTAATTCCCCCGCACTTTGTTATTACGCCCCTGCCAAACTTTCGAGCCCACATTTGTGCCCATGTCGCACCATCATGTAACCCAGTCCTACCATCTTGCCTCGTGGTGCTCCAGAGTCCAACCATAATGCTTATCACACCATTTCGTCCTCCCTGCCTCGTGATGCACCCCCTAGCGTTGGAAAGAGGCATGCCATAATCCCTGTAGCGCAACTGTGTGCTACCTGCCTCGTGGCGCTCACACACTCACTGTAAGGCGTCATTCAACATGTGCCGTAACTTGTGCAAATTACCGAATCCCTTACGGTAACTGGTCAAAACTGCTATGCGCACAGTGAAGTAAACCACCATAGCAGCTTATCCGCATTGTCTTTTGTGACGTCCCTCGCCGCGCCTGCACTAAACCAGTTGACCACTACTCCTACTGCCCGCACAACCGCACTGGAAGAAAACCTGCCCGCATTTCTAGAACGTCTTAGTATTTGTGTCTGAATTATGCTAAATTCTTCATAACCCGCTTAATACCCAGAGGTTTCTATGCGCAGCCGAACCTGGAGCGCTTTGACCCGTCGTGCTTCCAAGGTGAGCACGTTACCCCTTAAGCTATCTTCCACTTTATCACTAGAATGCCGCCTTAAAAAACAACATGCCACGAACCCCCCATGAATGACCGGGACCCGAGCCCAAGACCCCTGCTTTAGGAGGACAGTTTCTTATCCATTAGGACACCGGGACCACTCACTCGTGTGTGACAACCCGCCCAGTGCTGTGCTATCAGAAACACCCGTCTGCTCAGTGTGTTGCGGACAGCCTCCAATCCCAACATCCACATCCCCCCCAAATGTGTCCTGGGTGGGCATAAGCTCAGTACCCCCGTCCGACCACCTACTTGCCATATGCGATTTAAACCATATGTTCTGCTGAAGCGCTTATTAAGTGCGAACTCGGACCCCTAACCACAATTATTCCTTAGTTGTATACTCCTACTTAGTTCCACAACGGTAGCCCTAACGCCGCTTCGTCCGACTGAGATGTTGTACTGAACACCCAAAATTATAATTGCCCTTTTACAGAACGCCTCGTATCCGAGATTGGTTTTTAAGCGCTGGGTCGGGATTCGCACCTGTGTTGTGGTGCCTTGCTTCCCTGCCACACGCCTTGCTTCTGAGCACTCCCACCTATTTGCGCCATTAGTTGCCTGATAAAATTGTTGGCATTTATATCCTCGGAAGGATGAAAGGCTGAGTTTTCCCCCGCCGGGATTCAAACCTGCGTTAGCAGATTCCGCACCGGTGGCAACGCGAGCGCTCTACTCGCTGTGCCACTTGACCGGCTGTAGCCACCGTTGAATTTGCGAACCTAAGCCTTCGACAGACCCCACCACCGAGGTCCATTTCACCCCCTGTCTACAGTGAAAACCTTCGGGGGACCCCACTGGAAAGCCTCCATGTCTGACGCCAAGCGCCAATGCTCTAGGAAGGCACTGCCCTCGTATCGCGCTGGCGAGAGGGGGAGAGGCTCCCGCTGGAAGCAGTGCGGCCCATGCTGCCCTGCTGCTGCTCAGCCTTGTTGCATCGCAGTTCCCGGGCACTGCGGGTCACATCTCTGTGTCGTTAGCACAGAGCGTGGGACACTCGTTCTATCCCTTGTTGCAAGAGCAGAGTTTAGTTTAACCAATGCACATCAAATGCAACTGTTTGCAGCACATAACGATTGTCAGGGCGCCAGCATGCAATGTGAAGGGCTTCCTTCACCCTCCTACTGAAACCTTGTCTTTCATTGCATACATTACAAAATTCAAAGGGGACAACGTATTTTGTTGCCCTCATCGAACTCATGAACTACCTCAGGGTTGCAGACTGATCACTTCCCAACTGCACTCTATCGCCCCCTTTACCTCTGAACACCGGAACACTTTCCGGATTTATCTCAGTAACCCAGCAGTTGGGAACTGTGGAGATCGCTCGTCACGGCATTAACCCCTTATGCGCCCGCCGCTTTTTCAAAATCGCTAAACTTTACTCCTCGACCGCCGACCAGCTCCCTTATTCTCCTATTAATACGGAGCGCGCCCCCGCTACCTCAGCAGCTACAACAGCGCATAATTGGCGCTATATCCACCCCAATCCTTACCCGACGCATCCTCTTTGCTGGAACACCATCACTCCTTCACTGGAAATCGCCCCGACCTCGGAACTCTTCTTCCTTCTAGCTCGAAAAAAGGCAGTCCAGCAGCCACAGCATCACGGGATCGCAGCATCACAAACCGCAACAAATCCAAAACGGACGAAAACGAAGTCCTCTGCTGGTTTGTGGGCGTCCCACTGCTAAGGCTCGATCCTGCCTGCAGTGGGAAGCCCGTTTGTTATAAAGGGGGGGTAGCCCCTCCCCCTCCCTTGTTGCCCTTCGCGGGCTTTTCTCTGATTTGCCGCGCGGTTTCCTTTCGCGGGCTTTCCCTTTGACTTGCCGCGCTTCCTGCGGGCACCTCCCCTTCATCCTGGGAAAGGGGAGGATAAGGAGGAGGACACCGCCCGGGTTATCGGGGTGCCTCCTCCATTTTGGGATTTCGTCGTCGACACTGTCATGACTGGCATTCGTCAGCATGGCGAAACATGCATAAGATTAATCACTCCAGCAGCAAGAACCTCAACAGATCTTTATGAGTAAACAAATAAAACAATTTCTACAAGTTGTCCTTTCCTGATACTTCACTCGCACAATTTAAAAGGGAAAAAAACACCATGGTTTACGATCTCGCACTGGTAGGATTGGTGCACGTCCCTGTATTGCAGTTCAACAGATGTCTTTCACGCATCCCAGATTTTTAAACGTAAAGTAGCAGGCACGTTCCCACAAATGAACTGGGCTGGCAAAGGGGTTCCAAACGTAATCTTTTTCTTTTACTAGGAAGGATGCACTCGAACAGAAGAGACATACATCGGGCAATATACGTTATACGTGGAGGCATTCTCTGTGTAGGGTGCCTTTACAATTTAAGATTTCACAACGATCTACTTAAGTCTGTAGCACATTGGGTTATTTCGGACTAGAAATGTAACTCCTATTTCCAGCATGTTATTTTTTAGGTCAATATATCTTTTTGCAATCCATACTTCTTCGCACACAGTAGTTCATGTAGATTAAAGGATGGATTTTTACCTTAAAGTTCCTCTTCAAATCAGGCATTAATAAGATTGGGTGGCCTCTGTTGGTACTGCTGACACAGACCTATCGGTGGAGCTGTGTGGATGGAAGCCGGGAGCATCATCACCGGTTAATGGTTTCCTGTTCTTTGTTTGGAGTATCTTTACTCATTTTTTATGCTTGGATCATTTCCCTATTTCTAGGGAGTAAAGGTCACAGGTACACTGCTAATTTGTAGGGATATAGTGTTTGTGATGGCAATCTCCAGTGGAGCGCAGGGTACAGGGGAAGACTGAGCAGTAGGTTTGAATAGTAGTCTAGTTTGCCGAGCACCAGGGTAAAGGCGTTTTGCGATAGAGGTGTGTGCTGATCTTATATTGAGAAGCTGATCCTGGCTTTTGCGTCAGTAGTAGTGATTAACAGGTCGCTATCAAACAACAACAGGTCTGCAAGCCAAGGGCCAGGGAGTCGGGAGGTCCAGCGAGAAGGAGATGGGAAAGTGCAGTTAGCATTGATGGCAGGGAGTAAGAGAACTAATTTCTTGAGATTAACATCCAGTAGTGTCGGCTGCGAGATACTTGTTCTGGGACAGAGGTGGTAGTGGAAGATGAAGAAGGAGATGAGTTTACACCCTGGGAGGATGTGTAGAGGAGCTGCTATGCTTCCAGGAGATGGAGAAGTGGTCAGGGATATGGGAGAACATCCATCAAGTACAATGTAAGCCAACAGATGGGAGAGTTTGGAGGAATGAAGGATTCTCCACTGTATAATGGGCTGGGGAGAGATCAAGTAGGATTGTGTTGGAGAAGGTGAGTGATCTTCAGTGGTTTGAAAACTGGAAACCTTGATGAGAGCAGTTTTGGTTGAGTGTTTACTGTGATATTACAAATAGAAGGGATTTGTATCATATGTGTATCTCAGGGTAGTCAACATAGTGGTTGATGATCACAGCCACACATTTTCGAGTGGTGGGCTAAAAGGAAAGATCAGTCTCTAGGACAGCAGTATTCAAACTGTGGGGCGCAGCCCCGTGGGGGGCCGCGGCCACAGGGTGAAGTAACTCATCAAACTGGCCCACATTGGCCAAAAAGGTGACCCATTTCGACTGGCCCACATTAGCATTTTGTATTTTTGGTACAGACATTGCCCTATAGGCCAGTCCGAGCCTGGCGGCTCATCCATAATGGCAAGGGGGCACCCACCCAGTGGCCCCCTCACCCATTATGGAGGAGCTAAGGAGCCAGCCCAGTGAAACAATGAGCTGCTTTTTCCAGCTGAGGGAGTGCTCCTGGGCTTGCTGAACTGTCAAAGGGAAACCCCATTTCCCTTTGCCAGTTCAGTTCATTCCCCAGCCGCACATGCTCACTGAGCCATGCAAGGCTGGGCTTTTTGCTTCACCAGCATTGCATAGCTCATTGGAAATGCTGGTTGGAGCACTGCATGTCTGTATGTGCGAGGGGGAGCTCCTGCGCCTCCCCGCACATCCGGACAGAGCAGCCTGGAAGAGGGCGTTTCAGCACCCACATACAGGCCCATGCAGAAGGTATGTTCATTTATTTTATTGAAACCTGTGTATGGATGCATGAATGCTTATGTTATGTGTGAGTGTATGGTGATGGATGCTCGTATGAATGATAGAGTGATTGCTGTATGAATGTGTGTGAGTGTGTGTATGTGTTTTGGCAAGTGGTGGATAAAGTGGGGAAGGAGGGCTGTACAAAAAAGGCATTTTAAAAATGCCTACATGCCTTTGTTGCACAATCCCCCTACCCACCTGCCAAAATCAGCTCTCCTGAGGTGCTGTGGAGCCCAGGGGACATGGATGGTATTTTCTTGCTGGATTTCTATCATAGATGTCCAGCCAAAAATACCATGCTTTCCCCTTGGCACCCCAGCGCCTTGCATGCACACATAACCATGTTGATTGGGTTAGGTCTAGTGGGGCCCAGGGGACAGGGATGGTATAATTTTATATTTTTGCTGGACATCTATCAGATGTCCAGTAAAACATGTCATGCCTGCCCCCTGTGCCCCCCCCAGCAGCAATTGTAAACTGTTTGGATATTTACCCCATTTTTGAAAAAGAATGCTCTACAGTGCAATATCTTAACCCATTATTTTATTTTAAAAAATTCAGGGGGGGGAACCCCCCGAACTCCCACTTGATTGGTTCTGACTCCCTCACTGCACTCGGCCCCTGTGGCATTTTTGGGGGAAACAGTTATGCCTCTCCACTTAAATTCACGAACCGCGACATGCTCTTTGACTGTGTTGGGGATGGGGAGCCCAGGGACTGTGGTGGGAGCAGGATCGGTGGGAACCATGGGATAGTGGTGGGAGCAGGGTGGGGAGAGCCCAGGGTGTATGATGGTGTGGGGCGAGCCTAGGGACTGGGTAGGAGTGGGATGAGGCAGCCACTGTGATGGGAGCGGGTGGGGGAGCCCAAGGACTATACTGGGAGTAGGGTGCACTGACGGTGCGCAATATATACTGTCCGTTTGGCATTTTTTGGGGGGCCCGGCCTGCCCAAATTTTGCTTGGGTGGGGGGCCCAGGCCAAACATTTTTGAAGACCACTGGCCTAGTGGATTTACAATGTGAGGCAACTTCTTTGATTGGCATGCTCACCAGAGTCTCATATACAAAACAATCCAGTGTGCTCGTGTATGGACATCACACATTTCGCAGCTCACTCGATAAAAAAAAAATAACACCAACACAGAGGGGCGAGGCAGGGGGATCCCGAACAATTTATTGTTTTCTCAGGGGGGCCTTGGCATAAAAAGTTTGAAGACCACTGCTCTAGAATGAGGGATTGGTGGGGTCTGCAGTGGATTTCTCAATTAGGTGTATGACCATTGCTATTTTGGTTCGGTCATTTCATCGACAGTCTTTTTGATTAGTTTTTTATGCAAAATGTTCAACAAAAAAATGAATCAAAATTGGTTATTTTTGATTTTTGGGGGGTTCACACCCCCAAGTCCCCAATCCCCTATTGTTTTTTTCTCTATTCCTGAACCTTCCCCTCACCCCGTATATGCACTTTTCCACCCCCTATATTTTTCAATGAGTTGTCATTGCAAATATTTCGTAAAAACTAATCGAAAAAAAGACTGTCAATTAAAGAACGTCAAACTGCTATTTTATAGGAGACTGTGAAGATGCCTGATGAGAAAGATGTTTGAAGATGGAAGAGATGAGATGTTGTGACAGGTGAAATTCCCTTCCTCACTTGGGGTGTGAATGGATCATTGGGAGCACATGATGGATCGGCCGACTAGAGGATGATGACTTCAGTGGAGGTGGTTAGGGAAGTGAGCGAGATGTGGGAAAGAAGAATGTGTGTGGGTCACAAGAGGTGGAGAGGAGGCAGGCAGTGGGACAAAGTGAGGGATAGTTTGTCATGTATTTTGATGGTTTTGTAGAAGACACAAAAGGCAAGGTCATCCACAGAGGAAGGCAAAACGCACCTTTCATTGGAAGAGGGGCAAGATCTCTTGACCTCTCTTCTACCAGGAACATCATTTCACCAGAATGTCAGGGGTAGCAGATGTGCCATCGCTTGTGTGATGAATTCACAGGGAGGGACCATGGCATTCGGCCCCAGTTACAAAATAGGTAGTGCTGCACACAAGTTGACTCGATGACATTGCACAAAGTGACTTTGCTGAGGCAAATTACCTTCAATAATGCATACAGTTAATTTCTAAAGTTGAAACAATACAATTTGTATAGAGCTGCAAGATGACGTGTTATCACTTGTAAGCGCTGTAATACAATGTGTCATTAGTGCCCAATGTAACAAAATTTTACTTACTGATCGTGAAAAGATGATCATGTGACTGCAAGTTGCGCACATTGATCCATCTCACATACTGGTATGGAAAGATAAACTGTTCCCTCAGACCATGCCTTACATGTAAGCCAACTTATTCAAGTTTAAAGATTTTTACTGAATACTTGCTCTTGTACCGTCTTAAAATTATCTTTCCTTTCTGGAACATGCACTCTTACTAAATCAATAATCATTACGGCCTGACATCACACGTTTTCCCATGTCAGGTGGGACTAGTTTATCCCGTTGATTTTCTTAAGCGCATTTTGATACCAGTCAGCATTGTATTACAGGCCCTTGCACACAGACACCACTGAAGCTCCCTTTCCACGTAGGGAAGCTGGGTGATTATGCAAGACCAAACCGCTGCAATATAGAAATCTTTGAGATTCAAGGTATGTCTGTGACAAAAAGACAACTGTTTTGCACGAGAACAGGGATACACTTTGCCTAAAGTGCCTACTGAATCCCACACAAGTCGTAAACCAGCAATAAGCTCAAACAGATGTGAAAGTGGCAGAGCCAACAGGTATACCTCGGTCACCTCATGTGAGCCCATGGCAGGCTGTACTCTTCAGGAGAGGTGTGGGCTGGTACAGATGCAACACAGAAGGTCCTGAAGACCAAAGCTCGGGCTTTTAACGAGGTATGCGGAACGATACCGCCCGGTACGGCCCTCGCTGCAGGTCTATTAATCTATAGCAGTTCTCCAAGTAATCCTTTTGAATAGGATGTCCGGTTCAATGATTTGCATGGCTTTCAAATGTTTGATGGGATCATTTTTTGTGTGATTGGAGGCTGTGTGCAAACTCTACTTGCAATAGCAAGATAGGAGAAACCGCCTCTACACTTTGTAAATTGTTGGGACAAGCCCTGAAGCACCAAGAAGCAACATTGAACCTGAAGAGGCCTGTAGAAGCTTTCCTGCATTATCCTGAACAAGATCACATTCAGAAGGCAAATACAGCTGGAATCTGTGGATACCAGCCTTCTGAACGGCCCAGAAGGAAATATGAGACGTGCTCTCTCCTTTTACTTAACCCAGCGGGACCAACTGGGTAGAAAGCCTCCAAAAGCCACTGCCAGTGTCTACCATAACGGAGGCTAAGCAGAATGACTTAAAAAGCGCAATAACCAAGAATACAGTAGTTACGAGAGCAAAATACACTTATTCTCACAACACAGACAGTTCAGTCCAACAAATTGCATTACTCACAAGCAACACCTAAAATTGGAAGAGGAAAGGAAGCATTTTTTTTTTTTCAAGGACAGTTTAGAAAATATTTTTCAGAAGTCCTGAATAAACTGGGCATCAGATCCACAAATAGTAGAAACTGCCATTCTCGCAAAAATCAATAGAAGCCGCCCTAGTAGTGGCCTTGTAGATAGCTTCAATAGGGATACGCCTTAAGAATGATATAGAAGCCTCCGTAGGCCCTGCAGTATGAGCATTACGTTTGGAGAAATAGATTACATTGGACAGAATAGCTGACAAAATCCCTCCACTATCCAAAGGCCTTACAAGCTTTCGAAGCTTCCATGAGCGGAGATTGGCCACTAAAATGAACAAACACAAGCAGTTTTCGAATAAACTTTGTCCCGTGTAAAGAAACAGGAATGATCAAGGACTAAAGCTGCCTGGGCTTCAGAAATCGAACTGGAAAAGGAAACTTGGCCAAATCTCCTAAATCAAATAAACAACTTTGGGTAAAAGCCAAAAGTATACGAGTCCATAGAATCAGTGCATTTTTCCCGAAAATTGGGTCTGCCTCAATCGCAGAATAAGCTCGCAACTCACTAACTCTTCGAGCGGATAGGCCTGTTACTAAGAAAACAGACTTCAGTGTAAAATCCTCAGAAGATGTGTGCATTAAAGCATGAAGGACCCTATTCTGGTGAGACTTTTCAGTACTGGTGCGTGAAATCTCGGCAGCTCCCAAATATTCTCCAAAGTCATTTAGCTGCTAAACAAGCTCATCGAGTTCCCAAGGGGTAGAATTGTAGCTTTATTTACCCCACTGAATGGGAGCTACATTTGTCAGCACAAAGTAATGCAAGCCTAAAATGTCGTCTTTGAACTCTGTAAGCTTGAAGACTGAAAGAAACACAGTTAAAGAAAATGCAACATACTGTCAAATCTGCTTGTGGCCATTGTTCCTTCACACCATTCACAGATTTATGCACCACTCCCATTTCTAATCATTCACTATTCACATCATTTAAGGGACACGTCAGAGACCACAGCCGCCCCATTCCCCACTTCTGTGCCGGCAGCCATGCTTCAAGGTTCTACTCATCGGTACTCCCACTCCCTCCTTCCCTGCAGCTCTCTGGCCTGCCTCCCTTGGCCCCCTCCCTGCTCCTACCTGCAAGGCAAAAAACCTTGGGGTCATCTTCGACTCCACACTCTCCTTCTCTCCTCATATTTCTGACGTCGCCAAGAGGTCCCACTACCAGCTGCACCTCCTCAGAGGTATTCTTCCCTTCCTCTCCTTCCCCCAGAAGCTCACTGTCTCCCGAGCCCTGGTTCTCTCGAAGCTGGATTACTGTAACAGCCTCTATCTTAATCTGCCTGCCTCCACTCTCCGCCCTCTGCAACTCATCCAGAACAGAACTGCGAGACTTGTCCTTGGCCTCAAGCCCAGGGACCGTATCTCTCCAGGACTGAAATCTCTACACTGGCTCCCAGTGGCTGCGAGGATAAAGTTCAAAACCCTCTGCATTGTCCACAAGGCCTTCTGGGGCCTGGGTCCTAAATACCTTCAACTCTCTCTTCCCAAATATCTTCCTCCCCGAGCCCTTCGCTCATCCGCCTCCAACTCCCTCATGGTCAGCCGCTTCTCGAAGCAACGAGCTGGGGGTAGATCTCTCTCCGCGGCAGGGGCCTCCCTCTGGAACAGCCTTCCTGCCTCCCTGAAACTTGAGGAGAACCACCTCCGGTTCCGGAAGCACCTCAAAACCTTCCTCTTTGCTTCTGCTTTCTCTCTCCCTCTCCCCTGCTGAACAGCTAATTAATTCTTCACTAAACTGCACTGATCCTGCAACTGGACCACTCTAAACTGCCTTCGGTCCTGGTCCCAGTCACTGATCCCCTGGAACCCCTCTGCACTACGGGACTGTCTCTGTATCCCTACAGCCCCCCCCCCCTTCCCCAGCACTTGCTCTGCACTTACCTTGCACTTGCCACTAGCTAGCCCTTTTTTATTTATTACTTACGCCACTTACCTTTACTGCACTTCCCCCCCCTCCCCTTGCACTTTTCCCCCCTCCCCCACCCCTGCACTTGCGCGATCTGAATGACACCTGGCCTAGTAGGATCGTTTGTTTTGTCTCCCCTTGTTCCTCCCCTCCCTGCCTCGTCGCGCCTTGAAACACCCGTGTATAGGCGCGTTACAAATACCATATCATATCATATCATATATCAAGGTCCAAACCAACAAAGATCAGCCAGTGCAGAGCTGCTCTTTAGAACAGAGAATAGCCGATCACTGTGGGTGGAAGCCCAGGTATGGGCTTTTGATTTCCATTGAATCTGGAATCCAGAGAGACCACTTTTCATCGACTCTTGATCCAAGGAAATCTGGGCCACTTGCATCACTGAACATAAACTAGACTCTCAGGAACGAAGTAGTCAAGTTCAGTGTAATTGAGGACAGATCTGGAACATTTGATCTGCATTCTGGAGGTCTGCCCGTCAGGAGAAGCACATTCAGGAACTGAGTTAGAAGGGCAAGCTCCGAGAACCAAACGTAATGGCAATTCAGAGACGGCTGATCAGTTGACATGGAGAATTTCTCAGAAACGTACATCTTTAGCGAGGAGAGGCAGGGGACGGCTACAATAGAGGAATCTGTGACTGTATTTTATCAGATAAGGATTACAGATTCCTAGTTCATGCCAATTAAAGATGCAAACCTTAGGCATCAGGTATTCTCCCAAATTGAGAAAAGATTGATTGGCGATAACCCGGCTTTAGATTTACAATCTCCACTATTTCTTAATGTAAAGGCAATTTGTGAGGCATGAGGTGTGTGCAGTCGATCCCACTCCAACTTCCGATTGTGCTTCCATGGCCAATTTTCAGATAAATACATTTTCTTTTGAATTCCAGCAATGGCGATACACAGTATGTTGGAATGTGTGTCGCTTTGCTTGTTTAAATAATTCATGCTCACAGCATTTTCAATCTAGATTGGACATTCTTTTTCCCTGAACCACTTGTGACCTAGCAAAAATAGCATTGAGTCCAAAACACTGACCTGGTTCTGGATTTGCCTAAGGAGACCATAGATAATCTAACTGGATCACAAAGCAAGGCTCCCAAGCTGCAATCTGATGTTTAGGACATCATGGGATCAAGGGAGCGAAAGGAAACTCCTTGAAGTAGATTCATTTCAGGGACCATCATTTTAGAGTTTCTTTTGCAGGAATAGGCACTGTTTGAAATCGACGTCGGCTGTCTGGTATCCAAAGATCCGAAGGAAACCACTGAACGTGCCTCATCTGAAGCTTGGCTAGAGGCACTACTGGTGTGTAAGATGCCATACAGAAATATCGGCTACCACCAGCCTCATGGCATTAATCTGGTCTGAAGATGGTGAAGTTCATGCTTTACAGTTAAATCTTCTCATTGATGGAAATACCAGGTCTGATGTGCCCAGTAGTGATCTTACAAGCTGGAACATTGTTTGAGGATCTGTGAAGGAATCATGGAGTAGACACAGACAACAGATTCAAATTCAGTTTTCAAAGTTTTATTTAACTCAGAATGTCAGGATGGAGCAAGGCCTAACTTGCCCTATGCTAAGATGGAATTTCCCTACCTAAAGAAAACTAAGGATAGTCTGTGTCAGGATGTCCAAATCAAATGTCTGTCCAAAACCTAGACTTGCCCTCACAACTAACTGTATATAATGTGCTGGGATGTCAGCAACAAAAGAATAGTGTTCAAAAGAAAGTTCAAAGATCCGTCCAGTAGTTCAAAGTATTGGGGTTTGCTTCCCCAAGAGTTCAAATCTTTCAGTTTTCAAGAAGTAACAGTTCTTTGGGACACTGCCAGTCCTTTTAAGAGTAGTATTGTGTACCAGTTCACTTAGACAGTTCTGTTTCTTAACTTCAATTTCCCATTTCAGCCTGTGGCAAAACAAACTTCTTTAGACATACTTTCATTGGCTTCTTCCATGTAGGGCACTTGGTCTAGGCACAGTTGTCGGGCCACATGGTCCACCCTTTACAAGCCACACAACTGATACCACTTCTTATTGTTTTCATCAACAATTATGCACTTTGTTATCCGTTTCTATATTCCTCTGGCTCTTGCTAACACATGTGTCCTCCTAGCCTGCAATTCCTGGGCCCCTTTTGCCTTTGGGCCAATACTTAGTTTCTCACTTTCATACCCTTCTTGGTATTCTCTTGACTTTGTCAATACTTGTTTCATTCAACGCATTCCTTGATTTCCGTCACATGTAATACTTAGCTTTGCTCCATTAATAAGTATTCAATGTGCTTTGTATTCTGTGCGTCATTAAAAATTGCTTTCTATCAGTTTCAGTTCTCTCAGTTTCTTAAAAGTACTTGTTCCGGCATGCAAAAGTACCTTTAGCTACTTTCAGTTCATTTAGTATTCGCAAAGGACTTTGTTGCGCTTTACGGAGTGCTCCGGTACGAGGTGTAACTGCTTCACACTCACTGGTCACACCCGGCAGCGTCCTCCTCAGCATCCTTCGCAACAGGCTTCTTAAGCTTCCCCAGAATTTGCCTCTCCTTCGCTGCCTCCAAAGAGAGCACTGCTAGCTCTCCTGGTTTCCTGCGACAGCGGCTGGGGTTAACAGGAGTTGCACAGATTCCACAAAGCAGACCCGCTCTGGAGGGTAACAGGACCTCTAGAACCCGCACAGCCGACCACAGATCCAGCGTTTCCTTCTTCTGCACAACACCGCTCCCTGCATCTGGGCCTCCAGCTTGCTTTCCTTCAGTCTGTTTCTCTTCTCTCAAAGCGGCAGGTATTGTTAGAACTGCTAACTGATGCCAGGTGTGGGTCATTGAGTTCCATTGCCTGACTATGGAGAAGTTCATTAGGCAGACATGCCTGGTTGTTTCATTGGTATGCCTCCATAGCTCTCTTCTTCTCAGTACCAGAGTGGTGTTTGGAGCGTCTGATTTAATAAAAGGAGCATTCACAACTCTGTTTTGTCTCAGATCTATGTGTGTATCAGTAAAATGAAGATGTGTCATTATAGTTGGTCTTTTCCTCCTCCCAGTACTAAGGTGTTGTTTCAGGGAGACAGTTTGGAAGGAGGGAACTTGTGTTGATAATACCCTAAAAAGGTTTTAGGGATAGAGGGCTCATTGTGAAAAGGGAAGGGGTTATACCATGTCTCGCCTAAGGACGTCCTCTCCCCACTCTCCAAGTTCCTTCCACTCAAGTGATCCTCCCTCGCATATCCATCCCAAGGTTCGGGATCCAAAAGCAATGGCCTTTCCCTGGCCACATAAGAGGAGGATCCTAGGGAAAAAGATGGACACCCTCCGGTTCCTCACAGATCCAATGTCAATTTTGATATTAAAGGGGAAAACAATAAAAAAAATATTGTAGAGCTGCAGAAATTTGGGTGTAAATGGCTTATGGTGGATCAGATTGAATTAGCTAGTCATCTAAACAACATTCTACAAGACTCCCCCCTTTTACCAACTTCAATGGGTGACATGGTATGTAAAAATGATCTCTGTAAAGCGCTTAGGCAAAAGCACTATATGAAAACACACCATTATCATTCATTAAATGATCCATGAATGCTTTGGATTACAAATGAAGGAGCCAATTTCAGACAAAAGAACACCATTGAAAATTTTAAAATTTCACAACTAATCTTAGAAACCTTTGGTGTGGGTGTCAAATAGGCATCTGGAAGTCAGCAACCTTCCAGGTCTAGTGTACATACATTAGTCCCCTCTTTTCAATTTGGCCAAAATACGTTTAATATTGTACTGAGAAATCTAGTCCCTCCGCTATTGCCACCTTCAAGAGAGGAACTATTCTGCCTTCTGTGTGATGATACTAATGCAAACAAAAGTGTTACATTGTTATGAATCCCTTAGAGAATAACACAACATTAGTGCAAAGTCTGAAAACATTCAAATGTGCAACTACACTTAATGTGCACTTACAAGTAAAGAAAATGGCAACAATGTGGTTGTGACTCTTTAAGGCATCTAGAGCTAGCAAGACCCAAACCTGGTTCATCATGTTTGCAAGACTTTAGTCCATGGTCACCAGGAAGACTTCCAAATGGTAATCATAGAGACAATTCATTACACTGAACATATAATTCTCAAATAAGCAGAGTGTAGCATGTGATATCAAATTTCAATAATTTGAAAGGTGACTCAGTGCAGGTAACCAAGTTATCCTTCCAGATTGATACAGCACTGTATCAGCAAGAGAGGCATCAATACAAGTGTTACGCAAAGTAATAATGGTGACGGATCTGCAAGACTTCAATATAGTATCTTAACTAGAACTAAGCAAAGTCTTCCAACGAACTAGAAGAACACATAGCTACCCTCTTAATATTAAAACTCTTTGCGTGTACCACAAAGTAGTGGCCATTCATTTGCACAATCCTCAAGGACCTCAAAATTCAATAAACTTTGGAATGAAAACAAATCTTCACCATTTAACCCGTTGCATGATGACTCTGCTAAAGTAAGAAAACCATCTTGAAGACTTGCTGTTAAACTTTTTTCTCTTCTCCACAAATGCAGCCCACCAGAGCCACGCCACAACACACAAGTTTTATTTTTGGAGGGCTGTCCCTGTAGGTTGTGCATTAGCCAATAAAACCCACCGCTCATTTTCTGCACCGTAGGATCTACATTGCTGGTTCACTACCCTTCCAATCCTACGCTTGATCTCTCATTGGCTTACACTGTGCTCCATTTCTAATTTATCCATTTACACCCTTTCCTCAAGGACCGGTTTACGGTATGCTTATTAGTCCATATTGCAGAACGAGAGTATGAGACCTGGAGCCCTTTTCTTATTTGAAATTATATTGTACAATTACATGAGATAAATTATATTCTTTCATACTCAAGCTCACAGAGTACATTAAGGATATTTACGTTGAGTGTTGTGTATTTGTTGTGAATCAAAATTCATAGTTTTAAAACATAACACATACATGATGTACGGATATACATTTAACTAACAATTCAGCTATATAGTCATTTCCCACTATCAACACTGTTTTACCTATTTTTCCACAGCTACAAGCAGTGGGTTGCTGCTGCACAAACTGCGATATTCATTGAATGCAGATTGAACGATCCACTAGTAGTCTTCATCACGTTGTTCTCTGCCCCTGTTCAGTCAGGGCTGTACAACCTGGATGTTGACGTTTAGTGTTGGCCAATATTGCACATGGGCACAAGCCGCAATATTGGTGCTTCAAAAGCCATGGCAAGAACCACACCTGAAAAGGAGGCTAGAAGACATGTATGTGCCTGGGGTAACAGAGGAAGGTGTTCCGAGAGCCTGGAATCACAGAGCAGAAATCTAGGGAAGAAAGACAGAAGAACGAGAAATAGCCATTTAGATAAAAGAATAGGACAGAAATAGAAAAAGTTTTAAAAAGAAATGAAAATATGAATAAAATGAGCATAAGAAAAGTGTGAGAATGGAAATATGTAGGTAGCAATACATACTTGTATAAAATCTAGATTAATGACGTAATGGCACCTACATCAAGACCCACACTTTTGACGTAAACGATAATGCAAATTCTAAAACATTTTGTTTAAGACAAATCTGAGATCAGTTAATTTCTAGCTGTGCCCCAAAGCAGATCATAATTACTGTGATGACCATGAAAAGGACCACTAAACATTTTCGGGAATTTGGGACAGAACTTTCCCACCAACATATCGATAGCAGGAGTTCTTTATTTACTATCAATTTCTGGAGCTTGGAAATACGTATTCATTGGAACTTACCATCAACGCTCTCGACAGAGAGCTGTAGCCCGAGATTGTACCGTGGATTCATCACCCAGTGGTTACTGGTTACTGTGATGTCGAAGACGAGCCATCCCTCTTCGGCAGCCCAGATAACGCGGCTGTCTAATGGGAACAAGTCTGAATCCCTGAAAAGGAAAAGAGTTTGTATTTTTAACCATTTAACCTATTAGAATAAAATAATTTTGCTAAATTGAAATGGCACATTTAATTTAAAAAACAGCAGTCCTTTAGCACCCATTCGTTCCTGGATGTCCAAATTCTTTGGCCCATGTCTACCTTCTACTCTACTACCGAAGCAAAGTTTCCAGAGCCGGTTTCCAAAGGAGACACAGACATTGCACACTCCTTAGATAAGAGGCAAGGGAGGAGAGTACTTCATTGCCGGCGCTGCCTTGCCACCACCCAGGAAAATCTCTGCCAACAACAAATTCCACCTTAAAAAACATGGCTTCCACTTTGATAAGTGAAGCTCTTCCCTGGCGAGGGTACACAGAAATCGAGGGGGGAACACCAGGAGGCATTGGCGTTTGATAAAATATGACTTTTCTAGATTGTATTACTTCAGATGTAAGGGGCAGAGCAGGCAGAATTTGTGTGCACTTTAGCTGGTACTTTGAACACCAAACCCAGAACTTGCCCATGTCTTAATAAAAGGTACAGTATCCTTGCCCATCGCCAACTGATGAGAAGAACGATCTCCAATCAACGAAAACCTCTAGCGGATGATCTTTTTAAGATAAGACTCCTGTGACTGACAATCTTAGCAAATCAGCTAGGTACTGCGATTACAAATTAAGAGATCGGCGGAATGCTTGATGCTGCCAGCACCATCATTAAACAATGCGCTACTGTGTGACCGACCCACATCCCAATTCCTTTTGGTGACCCATCCCAAAAATGCACTTAAAAGTTACACTAAAGAAATGCATGGAAAACCACCATAAACTACATGCATGTTACATTCCCGCGTTATGAGCAGTGGGCAATCTTGTTTCAGCTTCACTGCTGGTGGACTTTCTTTGCTCTGCCACACACAGGCCAATACATCTATCCTGTAATAATCTGCAACCACGCGGCCCCACTATTTGTTGATCTAGAATTTTCAACAGAATGAAGCCCCAAGGTGGGGCTGATGCTATGTGAATATTCTCTAAGGAGGCATTAGAGTACACAAAATAAAGGCTGTGTCACTTCTAGTGTGAATTTGCTGGCGAAAGACAGACCTCTTTCAAAAGTAGTAACGTATCAAAGACATGTTTTACCCTTCTTTCAGTGCTTTGGTTTTGGAGCAGAGAAAAGGCTTGGGGAATAATTAAGTTCAATGTGGAGCTGATGTTATTAACCCTCAATAATAAACCCACGGAAATCACGATACAGGTGGAAAAATGGAAGCAAATCCAAGATGGCAGTCTAACCTTTTAAGATGTTGGTTCAGAGGGGCTTGTTTCCCAATCCTCTGGTTTATCAAGGGCAACTGTGTGTTTCTGCGTCGACCAGGGTGCGCATTCGACGAATGAGTCCCTTTCTAGCTGGGTCTGTAACGCTATGTGGACGATCTTTGTCACAGAGTATTACAGCTTGCATTCAGATTAGGCCAGTTTGGTTCCTTTTTAATAGGTACCTGGGGAGAAATCGTGGTCCATGTTTGACATCTATAAATACACCCTATGCTCACCAGTGTTGGGTTTCATGCTTCTGAGGTGTGAGGCAAATTGGGCATCTCAAGCTTTAATCAAGTGAAATCATAGTATCTAATAAGATTGAAAATCATGGTTAAAAGTGAAGATGTGGCACAGCAAAATTTATAGGGAAGAGCTAATGCACTGTCCTTTGTGCTATTTGGTAAAGATTGAAACACCATAGGAATCAGAAAGTATTAGGTTAACGCTACGTCACCAGAATGCAGGATGTTTGTATCAGAGCACTTGATCATCTTACTACTGGGGGCTTGTAGGTGGAGCCAACGGTCCTAGGTCGAAAGACCCATTTCTTTTTTCCAAAAGGAAAAAATAACGATATGGAAAGACCCCTCGGTGACCGCACGTAGCAGTCTTTCTAAATCGGACTGTCAGGCCCCTGCCGCGCATGAGTGCGCGCAGGGCCAGGGCCTGACAAGCTCTGTGTGACCCGGCGGACTCGACACCGGAGTGACAGGTACGTTTAAAAGTGTAAATGTGTGTGCGTGCATGTGCTTGTATGAGAATGTGTGGGGAGAATGCTTGTTCAGATGTGGGAAGGGGGTGGGGAAAGTGAGTGTTCAGGGGGTAACCCCTCCCCCCCTGATTAACGAGAAAATGAGCGGGAGAGGGTGGGGGTGGGAAAAGATGGGCATTAGATGTGATAACCGCATTTTAAAGCCTGCACAAAAACGGCCAATACAAATCTGTCGTTTTGTGTTCTGGCTTTAAAACGCAGGATTGTGGCATAGAACCGAGCCAACAACTAATGGCAGGGCCAAGGACCCGTGCTCATGTGCAATTGAGGTATGTGAGAATTCATCAGGTTTTGTGTTCATCTGTCTCCGGCATAAGGATGTACAGTAGAAATGTCTTGAATCTTTTTCCTTTCTCACAAAGTGCGATGCTGTGTGGCGGTTATGACCTTGCTGACATCAGCCAAGGATAACAGAATTGTGATGCTCATATCTATGTGAGAGCTGCTCCATCAAAACGTAAACTGGTGGTCATCCTGGAACCTTTGTAAGATGAACGAGAGAGCAATGTCTAAGCATTTGTTAAGAAAGGTCTCCTTTGTGACGGATTCTGTGAGGATTGTGTCCTTATGATGGTTTTTTGACAGCCCCTCATAATAGTCGACAGGATGGTGGAGAGGCAGCCCCTGCCTTCATACAGCATGACTCTAGTCGAGAAAATGGACAGGCATTCCTATGCATTGTGTTGCCACTTCTACATCCGTGTAGAGAGGCCTCGCCAACCCTCCTGTAAAATGGAGTGCCAGCCCATCTGAGCACAGTCATGTTTGTAGGGGCGGGTCAACCTGGCAACGGCCCGGGGCGCAGTTGTGGGTGAGGGCCACAGCAGGCAGCCTTTTAATCTACCTCCTGCAGTGCAGGGGTCATTCTTGCAGCAAGAATGAGAACCACACGCACAGAGACGGGGAACAGAGGCCTGCCCTGCCCATATCCATTTACCTCCTATGATGCAGCCAATGGCTTAATACTTTGCTCAGAGGTATTTTTCAAAAAGGCTCTCAATTTGCATCGCTTTGTGAAACGAATCGTGCTTACGCAGTGAGTTAAATTGTGCATAACAATGGCATGGTTGAATGGAGAGCAGAGAGCTTATAGTGGACAGAAGGGGCTTTTTTGTTGTTGCTGCCTTAATCAAAGGGGCCAGAGATAGCCTGCAGGAGTAGGCGGTGGTGGGTGCAGGAGCGGTGGACCAAAGTAAAGGGGGAAAGGATAGTGTAATACGAGCAGGGGAGGAATCGGCCTTCGTTTATAGTATTTTAGCAGGCGACTAAACCCATCCATTGTGTTTGTTGATACCCCTTTACGTTTTAGCAAGGGCGCCAGGAATTGAAAAAAGTGAAGTTTGAAGGTTTAGGGATTGCGCAGAGGATGACTTTCTTTGTTTGGTTTTGTGTATGTGTTTTTTTCATTGTGTAAAAATGGACGTGGAACGGTAGAAAGCATTTATTGTAACAGTAAATGACAAAGCCAATATTGTAGTTGACGTGTGTGTGTGGTGAAAAGCCTTTCTGTCTTGCTACTGTAGGTATTCAGATCACATGCCCATGTACATTCACGATTTGCCTAGTGTTACAATTGCATGCCTAAGTTGCCACTATTTGATATGGTTTGCAAGGATATGGCACATATATAACCTATCGAAGGTATTGTCATCATAAGGTCATGAACTCACGTCTTTGCCGGGTGTTCACACATATGGCCATCAACAGGCACAATTTAATACGCATTTCAATATGCAGGCGTTGTCCTTGTATCACATAATTATAATTTGATTATTATAGAGTGTCATGTAGATGGGCCACTTCTAAGCTCTGTGTTAATCTGCATTATTATTGCCCACTGATGGTACTTCATTCATTGCCCTCAGGATAACGAAGCCACCAGGGCTTCAAACTTGTCCCTTGGACATTTACCATTCCAAAACCCAGCACGTTGCTCATGAGCTATCCATCTGGCATGCAACACATTATATGACCAGGAACTGGCACCATTAGGCAGCTATTGCCATCACATGGATACCTATTCACGCCACTTTCTAGAAATATCCAACCCATGTTCTGGTACTCTCGCCATATACCAGGTTTTCCCATTAGATGGTCTTGCGCTCACACCATTTGGCAGGTGTTGTCATGCTTTATCTAGGTGCTCAGATCATAGGGCAACAGGACTGCTGCTTCACCTCATGGCCTGCCTACTTCTCTGTAACGCGTCCTCTTTCTGACCTCACCTTACTTTATACAGCCTAGAGCAGCCTTCTTGTTCACTACTGTCCAACTCTTTCCATACATTTCGCATCCATCTTCTTTTGGAGGATTGAGGAATGGCCTCAGTGATGTGTTCACAAACTGAAGAAAGCTATTGGCTCTTGCCACTTTTTCAATCGAGAAATTGATGGAAAAATAGATGATCCCGAGTTATAGACGCTTGTGCGGCAGCGGCCTCCAGGAGTGTGTCCTTTATTTAGACAAACAAAAACGTGAGGTAGAAAATGAATTCTTGTTTAAAATGTTATGGTTTACGTGGTCTACGTACTAATTGTAAGTGCAAGTCAATATAACGGTATTTAAATTGCAATGGTTTAATGATTTTGGAGAGGGAGGGCAGTAGAGGAGCACCATGGGCGGGGCGTATTCCCGTGTTGTTCCCTTGGCCCAATATTGTCTAGACACCTCCCTGCATGGGGGCCTGCATGGCCTCTTTCTCTGCTGGCACAGCTGGTGCTGAAGAACCGGGCCACAGGGTACTGTTATCAAACACTTGTTGGCTCCAATGGCCCATGCAGAGTACGAAAGTTGTGTCACTTGCCTACATTTCCCCATTCCCACACAAGGGGCCGAAGAGGAGGTGGAGCGAGGAAGGGAGCCCTTTGACTTGGCAGAAATAAATTGTTTATGTTCGCGCGGGAGTGTTTGGCTTAATGTATATATAAAGTGGTGAGCGTGGACGGTAAGGGATCAGTTTGGTGGACAGAACAGCAGTAGTGGGAGCAAAACTAGGGGGGAATAAGGCAAGCAATACTGGTGCAGAACTGGGCACCAAAAGCCACATTAGCAGAACCTGTGCAGTGAGTGACATACTGGGCAGGCCACCGAGAGGGACTCTGGGGTGGTTATTGCAGCAGAAGCGTGGCAAGGAGAAATACATGCAACAGAACTTGGACTGAACGGCGCTGAAATGAGAGCCAATTGAGTAGAACTCGAGCCACAAGAAGCATGACAATGTGTCTTACATTGGCAATGTTGGCATACATTGTTAAGACAGGGCTCATGATTTCCGTTAGACGTAATTAGCATGAAAAGGGGGCAATGCTGACAGATGTTCCGCACCCAGGGACTTCTGTTTTGCTTTGGGCACATCCGTCATAGCAAGGGAGACAGCGGTTTGGTGTTGAGGTTAGGGCAACAATGGAAAATGGACGGTGGACATAAAAACAATTTCATTTTCCAGGCCTAGCTCAACTCAAGCACTTTGCACGCCTCGTTCTAGCAAAGTACACTAAAGTTTCATCTGACCAGCATATGGGTAGAACTAAAAATGTACATATGGCATCTTCCTCATGCCAAAAACCATTTTTCTTTGCATTTGCACACATTAGTGTGGACTTAAAAAATAATGCCTGAACATAGAGTCTCCATATTGTGCTGCGGATCACTGCCAATAGCTGGATTAAAATGTCAGAAATTCTGCAAGCCGTTTGCCAAAAGCTCAAAGCAAGAACTTATCTGTGATATGCAATACAGATGTTCACGCACCCAAAGTATGCAATCAATAGCCGCACGTCAAGATTACAATATTAGTTTTCCCGGTATTAAATTCTGGAACAAGGGCTTTGTGGACTGTCATTTTTTGACAAATGTTACAAGTAGTCCATAAACAATGTAATTACTATTTTGACAACAGTAATTTGCTTCTTTCATGTCCAAGGTCATTTTCAACATATAACCGAAATCCTGACAAACAAGGCATTTTGAAAACTTGAACAATGCAAAAGACATATTTACAGATTTGCAGACTGCTCTTAACTTGTCGCAGGACTGCCCTTGCCATAAATAACACGATTGGTGAACTGCAACGAAGGATTGCCCATTTTGGCTGCCATCAGACTAGTCGAGGGGGCTAAAAAGCTGGTGATAATTGAACAGTCCTTTTAGAAACACTTGCTCCCGATATGCCGATCACAGGAGAGCCAGATGACCTAAAAGGGCTCACCCAGCACCCATCAAACCACTCCGCCCCTCTCCACCCATGTGCTGCTCCCATACTCTTGCCTCCATCACCCCTCCCTTGGAGGAGGTTGTGTGCCATTCCAAAAACCGGGCTTTATACCAAAGCCTTCGAGACCCGCTCCTTTGAAGCTAAGGGCCTTACTTATGGTGCAGGGAATGGCATGAGACGGTTAGACGGTCTACCAGTTTTGAGTTGAACAGCCATACTTTAAAAGCATGGTCCATGTTGGCCAATCTTTCAAACATGCAACTTCTTGTTAGTTTTCATTTTCTATCAACTAATAAAAAAAGCTGGATCCTCTTCTCTGTGCCCTCACGAGACCAGACCTGTGGACCTTCCGCCTTATCTCTACCCTCGCCCTTTTTCCTCTTCACCCATGTCGCCTGCTCCAAAGGCAATACAGTCCAACTATCCGCTCCAAGAAGACAGTCCACATCCTGCACCGTATCTCTGGAACCTATAACACGGCTGACCTCTTCGAAATCGGCAAGGAACTAGGCAAGCCATCTGCAGACTCCACCTTTCCTCGACTCTCTCAGACCGTCTGTACTGCACTGGCCTTCCACTTCACCTCTACAAATCAGGACATTCTGACCGACCTCTCATCGTCCCCTTCTTCCATTCCTCCCCCTGCATCCCTCGGCCTCTCTTTCACCACCACTCACTCTCTCCTCCTTCTCACATCACAACTGATGAGATCTCTAGAGTAGCCCCCTCTATGAAGATCTCATCCAAACAGGTTTCTCCCTGTTCTTCCAGAAAACATCCCCTCCCTCGCTCTGACTCTTGCAGACTTCTGCGACCACTCCTTAGCATTTGGTGCTTTCCCTTCTCTCAATCACTCCCTTGTGCACCCCCTCCTTAAAAAACATTCTGACGACCCCTCGCGTCCAGCCAACTATCGCCCTATCTCTACTACACCCTTCCCTGGGAAACTCCTGGAGAAGTTAGTCTTCCCCCAACTGACACTGAGCTCGTTGGTTGCTTACAAAACCATCAACCTGGATTTCAAGCATCCACAGGCACAGAAACTGCTCTCCTGAACACCCATGAAGAACTGTTAGCAAATCTCGACTCTACCTCTCCTGCTGTTCTCATTCTCCTTGACCTCTCTTCCGCCTTTGACATGGTCAACAATTCTATCCTTCTAAAGCGGCTCCAAGATACTCTTGGTATCTCAGACTGGGCACTGGACTGGTTGACCTCCATCAACACTGACCACCCTTCCCAGGTTCTATCTGGCTGCGTCTCCTCCACCAACACTCACTCTACATGTGGTGTACCCCGGGGCTCCATACTTTCGCCCTGGCTCTTCAATATCTATCTTGAACCTCTTGCTCACCTGATCTCCATCGTCTCCCCTCATTTCCAGTGTTACGCAGTCCTCCTCAAGCTCCCCTCCTCCTCCTCGTCTTTCACCTCTATCCCCCCCAGACTGCCTGTCTGCTATTCAGCTGTGATGCAGCTCAAATGATCTCTGTCTTAATGCCAAAGACTGAGAATCTTCCTATTGGGACTCCCATTCCCGGTTTCCCTCCTGCACTCTGGTCGCCCTCTATGGCCTCTCCTTCCACTGCAGCTGGAAGCCTTTGGGTCATCTTCGGCTCCTCTCTCTCTTCTTCACTCCTCACAGCTTGGACCTTGCCAAAAGGCCCACTTTCAACTTCACCTCCTTAGAGGCACTCTCCCTTTCCTCAACTTCCCCCAGAAGCTCAATGTCACTAGAGCACTGGTCCTCTCCAGGCTGAGTTATTGCAACACCCTCTTTCTCAACCTACCCCTTTCTTTCCTTCCCCCTCTTCAACTAATCCAGAATAGGGCTGCAAAACCTCTCCTTGGCCTCAAGCCCAGGGACTGCATCTTTCCAACCCTAAAATCTCTGCACTGGCTCCAGGTTGCCGCAAGGATCAAATTCAAGACCCTTTGCATCATTCATAAGGCTGTCTGCCGCCTGGGACCACACTACCTGCAACTCTCTCTCTCACTAAATACTTTCCCTCCAGATCCCTTTGATCTTCTTGCTCCAATTCTCTGCTGGTCAAACCCTTCTACAAGCAGAGAGCTGGGGGCAGCCCTCTCTTCGTCTGGCTCCCTCCTCTGGAACAGTCTCTCTCTCTCCTACTCTGTCTTGACCCGGTCACCTCAAGTTCTGCAAACAACTCAAGGCCTTTCTCTACTCCTCCTCCTTCTCTCTCTCTCTCTCTCTCTCTCTCTCCCATGAGAACCATCCCCTCAGCTGCTGCGATTGGCAGCCTGGTCCCGCAAGAGTCCAATAGGGTCCTGGCCATCTGCCCAATCACCACCAGCTTTCACATCACCCCCGCACTTCCCTCTGAGTATACACCTGCTAGTTAAATGGTTTGTCTCAGCCCTGCACTTACCTAATGGGCGTCAGTCCTCCCTCTTGGCTTGGGATGCCTCCAGCCAAGCACTTACCCACTGCTGCCCCTACAAACACCCTGGCACTCCCCCCACCCCGTGGGCCCTTTAGCACTTACTCCCTCGTCCCCACCCCTCCTTTCTTTGTCATTTATTTCTCTGCACTTGCATGTTCTGTCACAAGGCCTAGTAGGATCATTGTTTTTCTGTTTTCTTATTTATTCATTGTCAATTCCATGGTTTATTTGTTCACTTGGTCCCTTCCCTTTTGCCTTGTGGGGCTTTGAAACACTGTCTTGTTGTACAAGCGCCATATAAGTAACCAATAAATAAATAAATAAATAAAATAAAAGCATCTTGACCCATAGCTATATGAACACTAATGCTAGCACCAACCAAGCTGCAACAAAAACAAAACATGTTGCTGTATCAAACTCTAACCCAGCTTCGGCTACAATTTTCTAAAATACAAAACTGATGCTCTGGGACTACGTGAAAAAGAGAAAATATAAATAGGAGTAAGGCTCTTGGTTTTATGGTATATCTTCTTTCAAAATTTCCGTTAGTATTCATCAATTAGTCATGTTATCAGTGTTTATCCCAATTCATAATTGCTTTTTAAATAAACCACAACTGATGCTTTTCCACATTTCTTTAAAAAAATGTAGTGTTTTATGCCCGTAATGGAAAGCTCCCATAGCTAGGTTCCATTTTCACCTTAAAAACAAATGACTGCTCCTTATGCCAACATGATAAAGATCCACTACTTTTCGCAGCACTGACAAACTGAAGAGCTAATCCAGACGCAAGAATTTATGCTTTTTTCCTTTTTTGTATTTTTACAAATACATACTGTATTCCATCTGTATTCATGCATAAAAACGGAAAGCCAGGAGCCCTAAAAGTAATAGAAAGTAGATTCATAAATCGTTGAACGGCGTCCAGAAGGTCTCACTTTCCTGGATCTCTGCTGTTCATTTGAACGTTGATTTTTCAGATTTAAAAATCGTCAGCATCTCATGCACACACACAGTCCTGTACAAATGTTTAACTTGCTGGCTTCCGTACCTTGGTCACTTACCGTGTGGCTACAAGATTATGTCTCAAGGAACAATTCAAGACATAGACTTCTACTGGTGAATGGGGAAGTGAACCAGGTCAGGAAAACGAAAAAGCCAATATGTATTCAAATTGTATTAATATAGTAAACACGATAGAAAAAAATACCCAAATATTCATGATATAATTCATCCGAACATGAGGAATAGTTAAAAAGCACAAAACATCATTACAACCAAGAAAAACAATAATTCCTTGAGATTCAATCTGCAAATGAGCTATTCAATAGATATCAATATGAGGTGTGAGAAGAACAGAACTCTCCACGCGATCCAAAGTTCACATAGAGTTAGACTGTGATTCTCAATGGTATCTACTAATATAGTGCAAGACAAATGCAAAACAATTAATCAAGATCAAAGTGCTATGTGAACTTTGGGTCGCGTGGAGAGAGTTTGGTTCTTCTCACACCTCATATTGATATCTATTGAGTAGCTCATTTGCACACTGAATCCCAAGGAATATATGTTTTTCTTGGTTGTAATGATGTTTTGTGCTTTTTAACTATACCTCATGTTCGAATGAATTATATAATGAATATTTGGGTCATTTTTACATTTCAATACATATTAGCTTTTTCGTTTTCCTGACCTGGTTCACTTCCCCATTCACCAATAGAAGTCTATTACTTGCATTGTTCCGAGAGACATAATCGCCCTTGTGTTTTGGTCTATTAGCTTCCCCTATGTTCACGACGAAAGGGACACCCATCTTTGGTACACTTTAAGCCCTAGGCAGCCAAAAACACTGATGCAGTGTGGAGCGACACTCATGTGGAATTGCATGCAACTAAACAGCCTAGAGGGATGTATGTATACTAAAACCCAAGACAGCTCAGTTTCTCTCCCGAGTTTCCATCCACAATTGTGCTTCATTCACTACGGCAACCCCAGGTCAAGTGACTCAATGTACCTTTACTATGTCCACATCACCAATAATAGTCTGTATCCATTTTTCCAATTCTGCACTCGCTCACTGGTACCACCCAACGTCTGATGTTATGCAGACGACATGCAAATCTCTATGAACCAGCACTACGATTGCTTGTCACTGGCATTCATCACCAGGGTCGGACTGGGGCATAAAATTGTCTCTGGCACCAATTAAAAAGTGGCCCACAGATGTGACAGACTGAATAGTAAGTACCCTGAGGAGTTTTTTTGGCAAAATGTGATGCAAATTGTGAACTTTATAGAATATGTATTCCGCAAAACGTATTTCGGAAACACTTCTCAAAACTACTAACCGCATGGTGAAGTAACTCACCAAACTGGCCCATATTGGCCAAAACAGTGGCCCACACTAGCATTTTGCTTTCTTAGTTCGAACTTTGCCCTATTGGCCAGTCTGAGTCGGGTCCTCACACATCCACAAAGTCGTATTTCCTACTAAAGCAATCCATCATGTTGTATAAGCAAGGTTTCTCAACAGAGGATATTCACCCTGCCTTAAACATTGCAACATTAACAAATACATAAGTTAAAATGAGTCTTACTAACATACATAGATAAATGTATTACTTCCTTGATTCGTTCAGATTTATTCTGATTTGGGTCAACTGGATGTACTTCATTATATTATGTTATATTGATTTTTACGGCGCACTGCTACCACCCAGGGGCAGTCTCCAGGCGCTCATGTGGCTATGCAAGAAAGAGCACAGAGTCGGCTAGTGAGGGTAGAGGGCTGGGATAGGTCCAGAACCAGGAGAAACTGGCGTCTGTGTGCTGGGTTGCACATGGGTTAATTGCGTGCACTGGCTTGTTGTGTCCTTAAGGGTGAGACAACAAACAACTCGGGCATTGTCCATGTGAATATCTGTTATGTTGGGTGTGTGTTTGTGTGTTTTATGGGTAAAGTGGCTGGTATTTAAAGTCATGGTTGTGTGCACCAGTTTGTTGTGTCTGTAGGGGTAAGGTGCAGTGCCTGGGATGGTTTGTTGTATGCGAGTGTTAGTTATGTATGGTGTGTGTATATATGTAGTTTGGCTAGCCCATGGGCATGTATAGTACAAGAGGTGTGTAGGAGCAGGGGAGCAGAAGCGGGGTGGTTATTACATTGGGTACTCTCAAAGTTCTTCGAGGTGGCTAATCTAAATGTGACCCATGGCTAATCCTCAAAGATCTATCCAAATGAGACACATTGCTAATCTTCCCAATATGTTTATTGCAAGTCATTTCCTGCCCCCAAAATACATTTGGGCGCAATACGTCTAAATGCTGCATGATGTCTGCCCCCCCCCCTAGTATACATTTAGGTGCCACACATTTCCTTCCACAATCCAGTACACTGGCCAACTATGAAGCTAATCATAATGACTGACTGACTATGGAGGGTACCACCATTCAACTCTGAGGCTATGTTAGCACTTTCTACGTAGTAGTAGTAGTAGTCATAGTAGTAGTTTAAGAGTGGCTGGGTTTCTGGAGCACAGTAATGACTGTGCTTCCCATTCGTATCGCCTTACGATGGCTAGTTATATGGCATGGCAACATTCAACACAAAGTAGCTTTGGTGCGGATCACAATGACTTACTATAAGGAGCAGCGCATTTATATCTCAGAGCACAGCAGGGGAATATAACAGGGCTATACCAACAGTTTGGTTGTGAAGTATGGCTACCGTACATAATTTAGGCTCCATCTAGAGTATAGCTATCTCACACACACACACACACACTTCAACCGAGTGTCAAAATGGCTACCTTACAAAACTAGGCTAGATAATAGGTAATATGAATGGCGTTTTCTTTTTTTTTGTGAAGTATAATAATGGCTGTAGTCACCACCCACACCACACTTACCTTATCTATCGCTATAGGTTGTCTGCGTCAGGCGTCCCAGACGAACACAGGAAAACAGTGGAGCTGCTTCTTTGGGAGCTGCCCTTTGCCTCTGGCCCTTAGCCGACGGCTGCCCTGTGAGGGCCAGTGAAGAAGGGTGTTTCCTGGTCATGTGACCAAGGACATGGGCCAATTGGAGCGAGTTAAAAGCAGGCTGGGGCCTGTGGATTACTAACTGCAAGCCAGGGAAACTACTGAGAATGGACAAGCACCTCGGCACAAAAACAATTTGGAAATTCCACTTAAAACACTGGAAAAAAAGAAGACCCCAAACAGGCTTGAAACGTATGCTTGCTGTGCAGGATGCCTATGGAATACTAACTGCAAGCCAGGGAAACCACAAACAAATGAACAGGCACCCCTGACTCACTCAGCCAATTAATATCAAGATGGGAGGAGGGAGGAAAAAGGAATAGAAACAAAGGACTACACCCCCAAGGCAGGTTGAACAAGCACAAACAAGTATGTGGACATTCCACTTAAAACAGAGATAAAAAAATAATTTTAAAAAGACCCTAAACAGACTAGAAGTGTATTACCAGGTGCTTACTGTACAGCATGCCTATGGATTACTACTATTATGTCGAATTGGATTCCTAAAAAGAGTGTGTGTCTGTGTCCCCACCCCGCAGAACTGTACATTAGGAAAAATAAAACCCAATTATCATGACAAAGTAACTTTTTGTCTTAGAGTTTATAATCAGGTGGGGTTTAGTAGTAAGACTATGCCTGTGCAACGTAATTATTTAATCATTTGGTCCTATTGGTCGCTCTCCCTGAGTAAAACGGATAAACCCACTCTGTTTAAGCATAATGTGTGCATTTACTCATAAGGACGAGGCACAAAATTTTGATTTTATGCCAATTTGCAGTTTTATTTTGTTTTGTTAGCACTAGGGCGAACAGAAAATAATAACACTGTAAATGGAATAAAATTAAAACTTTTGTGGCGCGTCCTTATGAGTAAATGCACACATTTTTGTGTTAGAGGCTTCACGATAGAGGAACCCATTGGTTTAGGCTGTGCGGATGCTTAATCCAGCATGGCCAGTTTTCTATAGCCAAACATCCAAAAATGTTAACCCCTCCTCATATCAGTTTCATCCCTACCTCTACTGTCATACCCACAGTTTTGCCATGCGACACCACTGAGCCATATCCCAAAACCGGAGCATGTACGACCTGTCTTTGCAGTTCAAGTTTCAGTAGCGGTCAGAAAAAAGGACCCAGTTCAAGGTGCATGGCAGCGTCCACAAGCCATAGCGGTTACCAAGTGCAGGGTACCCAAGTCGCAATACGCAAGCACACTTAGATAAGAGCATGTGTAGAAGCAGCAAGAGCAGTCACATAGAAATACCTTGCAGCCAGAACTGAAACAGAATCAGGATCTGCTGAAATTCAAAACGAGGCTCAGTGTCGCCAGGAGGCTGCCCCCACTAGAAGAATGAAGAAAGCACCACCTGCAAAACGTTATTGGGGTGGCATTACAAGAACGTGGATAGTGGAAAAGGCTTTTGGACAAATGGGGGAGACATGAATATTCAGAGCTCTCCTGGCCCACATTGGGTCTCTGGGCTTTATGCCAGCTGCAATGTCTGTGCGTTTGGCGGTGCCCTCCGAGACCGGAGTCATGAATTGTTAGAAGAGAATGCTGCACTAGACCGGTTCTTTATTTTTAAGTGGAAAGTCTGCGTTGCCCTTAGTCAATTATATCGTTTTTACATGTTGTTCAGGATTTTGCTTTGCCACCTGAACGCTTTACTCTTTAGCAATACATGCTACAAAACCGAAGTGGTTAACCGAGCCAAACGGATACACAATGGCTCGTCCAACCTCATCTGAAAGGAGCCAACACTGAAACCTGCCACCTGCCACTCCTGTCTGGGGCCTCGATCAAGTCAGACATGCAGTGAATGTAACATTTTTCTAGGTCTCCATTACAATGGATATGGCCAGTTTGATATTTTTCACAGACTTAGAGAAAGCATGTTTGCAGTCCATGAATGAATTTGGAACACTCAATTAAACCCCCCTCACACATGCACTCCTCTTTGATCCTCTATAATGCCAAAACGCAGAGCATCAAAACAAACAGCCACAAACCAAGGATGGCCAACAAATAACTTGCCTCTGAATTGACACTCCATCCGCTTCCCTCTAGGAAGGTCCAAGGCCAACATTTTACAGCGCCAATCTAATGTGGATGGCACAGAATAATATGCCAATGCGGCAGAGCGGCTGAATTGTAATAATGCTACTGCAGATTGACTGCCCCTCAAAGTGAAGGAAAGAAGGAACGCTGGACCCAGCTGAATGGGTAAAGACTGGGGCAAGTGCATGAGGAGTCTGGATGTACAGGTATGCATCTCACCGATCTGGACCCTCGATGACATTCACAGATTGAAAACAATTCTCTGAGACCTATAGCACTGTGCTGACTGGAAACACTGGAATAACCAAATTTCTTTTAGCGCCCTTTCAAAAAACGTCCAATCACTGTGCTGACTGGAAACACTGGAATAACCAAATTTCTTTAAGCGCCCTTTCAAAAAACGTCTAATCAGTATAGAGTAATTTTGGGCATTTAGCCGGCGATTGCCCAGAACTCTTCTTATATGCCTGAGCCAATATAACCCGTTGTACCTCCTCCCGTGCACATGTTCTGCCAGTTTCTTACGTCTCCCCTTGTTTCTTCCCCCTTTCATGTCAGTTTCTACATTAGTATTCTTTACATCCTTGTGCCTATCAACTCTGTGACCCCTCCCCTTGCCATGCTGGTACCTGGCCACACCAGGTTTTTCTATGCCAACATGTCCAATCCTACCCAGCTAAACCTCTCCAAGGGGTGCCATCATGCCTCTTGCTACCCCCTTCACTGCATATCTCCCCACCATCTCTGCCCCTGCCACCTTCACACATTGTCAACCCATCATGCTGGTCTCACTTCTCTCACCAGTCCTCGGTCAGTTTCTGCATACTCCTGAGACTTGGCTTGAGGGTTTTACAGTGTTCCGTCTCAGCGTGGCTTCCTTCAGTGCATGTGGGCTAACACTGGAACTCTGTATAGGGCAAGCTGAAAGCTCCACTTTACACTTTGTAATACTGCTTTTTTGGAGCACTTCAGCAACTATAAGAGAGCCAAAAGCTTAAGCACCTGTGGGTCAGTGCAATGCCAGGTATCAGATTCCCACAGCCCTCCTTAATAGCCCTCGCCAGGCTCTGAGCCATTAAGTCAGGCTCCCAGAGACATAATTCTTGGCACCGACCCCACCCCACGGGGACTAATGCTTAAATACCGTGGATGCCCTACCATCTTGTTTAATGCAATCACATTAATTTCACATTTGTTTTTTGTATACAGCATGAAAAGAAACATCACCGTTTAGCCAACTAACAGGGAAATTGTTCAGCTTGCGTGAGATTGACCATTATATTTAAAACGGTGTCAAAAATGAGGCAACCTGTTTTTGGGAACAAGCTACCAACCGAGGTAACAAGAACATAGTAAGATATTCAGGCTATCCCTTACATATTTTATTTTAGCAAAGATCAAAGTGTTATCGAGGCTCCAATGCTCTACAAAAACAAAGTGGATTACCCCAAGCCAGATTGGGGCTTCCCTTTAACATCTCTGGTCCCAGCGTGGCACACAAGCAGCACCCACCCCAGGGCAGAAAACAGAGTCATGCCAGACCTACGTTAGAAACTCTGACTGTAGCTACACTAAAGTAGAGTACTCAAAGTCAGCACACATTTATCTCCAGGGCAACTAGAAGCTAATAGCGAGCCATAAGTCGCTCGGAGAGAACACCCCCTAGACTGGAAGAGATCCCTGATGCAATGATTCTAGAACTTGGGAGCGGTTCTCAGATGGTGCAATTGAAAGAGGTAACCACTTTAGAGGGCAATGAGGGTGATGCTGCATCAGAACCGATCAATGAGGATCCGCTTAGTTCAATTTATGCTTCTCAAGAAGCAGGGCAGCAATCTACGGCCTCCACGCATACGTCCCCAAATCAGACATGGGGCCTCCGTTGGGTGCAACAACAATTTCGGCCCTCAATTTCGTTCTCAACTCTTTTGAAACTATAAGAAAATATAAACACAACTTTAAATGAGCAAAGAGCCAGGTTAATTCATTCAAACGCGAAATTGGCTTTCTTAGAGGGCTTCATAATGGCAAAGGGGTCTATACAAGGAGTTATGATCCAGGCAAAGGGAACAACTGAGAGGTTAGGAGCCGCAGATACCTGGCCTCGTGGCACGGCAATACAACTACAGGAGGGCCAGGTGTGACAAGATAAGGAACAAATAGAAAAGGAGATTATCTTGCAGCATTCTTTGGCGGATGACGTGGATTGCAACCAAGGGGTTCCAGCCATCCTTCATTTCGAGAAAATCAGTAGAATGTCTGTTCAGAACGTAGTAGACTTAAGTCAAGAAGAGTTATAAAATGATTCCATTTTTTTATCAAAGAAAGAAAATGAAAAATAGGAGAGCAGAGCCACAGCATGTTAAAAAAAGTCTAATAAAAAAACAAGAGCAAGTCAATCAAGAATCGGTGTAAATTATTGCAGAACCATAGGATTTCCACAATTGACTCTGGATCCACAAAAGAAGAAAGTAGGAGAAGAATGATTCATGCCGGCCTATACACAATCCCTCCATAGAGAAAAGGAAGGCAGTACAAAGCAGCACACTTCTGGAGCTGTTGGTCTACTCCATGGAGGAGTTACCAACGAAGGCACAGGATGAAGGTTGCCAAACTACGTTGAAAAGTTTTATTCCTCAAGAGCGGAAGGCATAAATCGTAAACGAGAAAAAGCAACCTACTGATCTTGCTATTCCATCTATAAGTGAATGTGTAAACTTCAAGACGCTGCAAGAGTGTAGAGAGGCGTTAGTATATAAAAGGCCCCAGAGGACTGAAGAGCAAATAACAGAATTTCTGCAGAAGTCAAGAGAATTGTGCCTCCTCCTCAAAAAACTATGCATTGTAAAAGGAAATGTGATTTTCATTAGAGGGAATATTCTACAATTATTCAAACATTTTGAAGTTCTCTCTGGTTAGGATCAAGTGAAATCACTGAGGTGGAGTTTTTGTTAGTGATTTTAAGCTCAATCGTGTGATACTGCACATGAATTGGAAGTTTATTATTTCTAGATTACTAGGACTAGCACATCAGCTGCTTCCAGTTGGTTATGAACTCGTGGAAATGCTGGATCGATAGGATCTGAGCCCTAGATTTGTAGCGCAACTGCATAACCAACGTGAACTTCATCAACCAGTTTATCCCCCCGCAATTCAGGTTACCCGTTTTAAAGATAAACAAACTCTGTGGAATGAGGAAGTCATGGATTTGGTTGGCAAGAACTCTTCAAGTGACTTCGAGTCATGTGGATTAACAACCGGAACACCCACTCTATTGGAATGGTTCCATTACAGCATAGAACAGGCAGATGTCCCTTTTTCCAAAAAGAACAGTTTTAATTTGTTGGCTTCAGAAATCATTGTATTTCTGGAAAGGTGGCTACCTCATGCCCTGGTGTTGGATGACTGTTTTACTGCTTAACCTAGCGATTAAGAGGGCGAAGGGCCACCCGATATCCGGTTTATTGACAAGAATCCATTCAGGAATAGGCATCGACAAATTCTGTGGGTGCCCCGGACCCTTTTATAAAGGTGAGGGAACTAAGTTGGGATGACACAAGGTTTCCTCTTATGAAATCATTATTACTAATCAATATACATTGAAATACGGTAACCATACTGCTCTCTCTAAATTATGTGAATTGGTTGACATTTTAATTGAAGAATGGTATCTGAGAGAGAATGGTGGTACCATATTGGTGGCTGGTGATTTAAATTCCCAATGTTTGTATGTAGATGAAGGTACTCGTGCTGTTAGTTTAAGCAATGCTAAAGCAATTAAAAGGGGGAGACCTGGTTGGAAATTATGAATGTGTGGGCTTAAACTCGGTTAATGGCAATGCTGTGGGTGATCTTTTCCCTGGTTATACTTGAGTCGGAAACCCCAACAAAGTATATTAAACTGTATGTTCGTCTCTGATGTGACGTTCCAAAATGTGTCTGCATTCAATGTGATGAATTGCGAGACTAGTGATCATCCATTAACAATGACAGTGAATTGCGATGGCTGAGACCCAAGTTGAGATATAGGAGCCCTCTTTCTACCCAATGCTGCAGGAAGCAGGCTTATTTGGAACAGGTTTGCGTGGAGAAATGTAATCAGGCCTTTGAATCAAGCATGAGTCAGATAGATATGGGAACATATCTGGGAAAGTAGAAGTATAAAGACCTCTTAGACAAATGATATGTATTGATAGGGAATAATAAGAGGAAGGCGCCAATAAGGATGCATTATTATGATTCTATAGTAACAGCTCAGAAAAGTGACTCACATGAGAAATTGTGGGAAGCAAGGTTATCGACTCCCGTGCAAAGAAGTTAAGTATCTAGATCTCTTAAAAATCAGCATAGGAATTGGATGGGAAGTTTAAAAATATACCTTGATGTTGAGGGATGCACATTATATGCTGACTGCTATCTTCTAAGAACTAATTTTGGAGAATTATAGCTAGAATGGGCTGGGGAATACTCAACTGGAGATGCTATTAAATCCAATTTGAGGGAACACCTGGATAGCACACTTGTGTGGTCTACTCAAGCTTGTCGGGCAGAGGATTGGTCTCTGGACTTGAAATGTATCTGATGGAAAGGTTCATTAGGCAAAGTAAGAACTCCAGAGCACAAGGCCCTGATGGACTAGCAAATATAACATTGAAGGCACAGCCAGAACTATGGGCAAAATTCTAAAAGATATTGTTTGACAGGATCTTCGAGACAAAAATGATCCCTCCTTCTTAGAGGTTCTCTCTCCTAGCTTCGTTCTTTAAAAAGGGAAGTAGAACTAACCCTGCTAACCATCTACCCATTGCCCCATTAGACTTATTTGGTAAAACTTTTGCAGCCCATTTGAAGCTGCTCAGATGAGCGGAAAGCTGTGGAAGACTCGATAAATGGCAATCAGGGTTTGTAAAGGGAACCGGCACCACCCTAAATGGATTTATATTGGATGTACTGAAAGATGAAGCAATTAAAAAAAGGCTAGCCATTGCTTTTATCGATTACTCCATGGCATTCAGTAGCGTAGATTGCGGTCGTCTCTGAATATTAGCACTCTATTCGCATGCGTGAGTTAGACTAAACCAAAAAGGTCTACTCTCAGCACCTTTGGACACTAATCGATGGCAAAAGCAAGGTTGTATCCTTGCGCCTTCACTCTAAAATTTGTATTGCCGATATTGGTATAGCCCTTAAGGATACTCGTGCTTTTCCTCCAAGAATTGGTACTGAGATACTGCAATGGCAATTACATGGTAACGACCTTGCTCTCATTGACCATACCCCAATAAGGCTTCAGTGGCAGTTAATTGGCATTACAGAAATATGTGAAAATTAACGAATTGTCCATGAATACATCTAAAACAAAGATTCTCATTCAATGCTGCAAACAAAAAACGTGTACTCATTTTAAATGGTTCTTTAAGCAAGAGCCAATTGAGGGAGTCACTTCTTTTATGTACTTTGGTTTTGCTATGTCCATGAGTGGGAGTGAGTCAGACACATAAGCTGCTGAAGAGCAAAATCTGGTATTTATCAACCCAAGCTTTGTTTAAAGTGCAAATTCAGGCACTTCTCTCATTCCCGTTATAGAGTTCTATGAAATGAAGGTTACACCGACTATAATATATCCAGCAGAAATAAGGCTGCACTTCCCTAAACAATGGTGGAGCTGCCTTGAAGGGGCCTTCTGGAGGAGTGCTTGGTCTACCAAAGCTTTGATGTGGTGGAAAAGGCTACCTTTGTTTGCCAAGGTGATGAATGCCCGTGATGATTCAACCTCAGGTGTCTTAAAGATGCTAAGGGTGTATAAATCTAACTATGGCTTTAAGATATGGATGGCTGAATGCATAAAGGATTTAGAGTAAATTGGTGCTACTGAAAAGTGGATGACAGTAAATCCATTGGAAGTCAAAAAGATGCTGTGCCAAGATGATTGGATTAATACAATAGCGATGATGAAAAAATAGAAAATCGGTGGCACATAGATCTGTCCAAATGAAGCCTGTAAACTCTGTTCCCAGGTATGTTATTAAATTCCTGAGTGCTCTAGGGAGACAGATTCCTGAGACTGCTGTTGAATCTGTATCCGACTAATGAAATCTTGAGGGCAAGGACGGTATCCCCAGACAAAAGCGTATATGTCGTGTTTGTACTATCTCTGGGGAGGTGGAGACCTTGCGCCATTTGATTTTAGCGTGTAAAGCTTTCATTAGCCTATGCGCTCAACTTTTAGGTTGGCCGTTAAAAGATTTTAGAATTCTACCAATTGAAGATGCGTGGGACAAGATATTTAATTGCAGGCCGAAAGGCTGGGGCTTTGCTGAACGATGCATTGTTACTGTTATTTTTACAAAGAAATCTGAGCATCTAGTGCTTTTAAATAGGATTGATTTAGATCCTTGAGATGATTGATGAATTGGAATGTTTTTACTGTGCTTAATTTTTTTACTTAATGAAATGGATTGTTTTTATTATATTGTAGCTATTTTCGATGTGAACGATTGGTCTTTTTTTTTTTAGATTGCTGTGTTTATTTATATACGTTTTCTTGTGTGTGTAAAATTCACGTATGAACTATTGCACATTAAAAAGAAATTCAAATAATAACTTACCACCTCGACTATATACATTAACCGAGCACACAATGTCTTAATTGTCAAGAGCCAATTATCACTAGCCAGTGGCTAGTGCAAATTTTTGCACCCTGATCTAGACAACCAAGTGGTCAATCATAACTGGAGCACTCTCTTTATCAATGCATTTTTTAATTCAATTCAGTTTAAAGGTTTATCAAGCTTAAGCAAATCAACCCATACACAATAATTGGAACTTGAACATCAAATACATACAAAAAACATATTGAAATAACGCCTTAAATTCCTTTCTTGGTGGAAAGTAATCACTATTTAAATGATTGTTCGTATCTCTGCTATGTCGCCCATTAATCAATTGGCTTTAATACCTTTCACCTGATCCCCATTACTTGACCTGGAACCTTTTTACGACAGGAGAAACTATTTCTGAATCTAAGCTTAGTATTAATCTAGAGGGCTCAGAGTAAGAAGATACTGTAAGGGTGCAGACGAAGGAGGCTGACACAAAGGTGGCATGTTTGGAACTTAAGACTTTTTGAATAAGAAAGCAAGAGAAAACCTATCTATGCCTTATTCCCAAGAGCGGTTTCCCTGCCTCAACTGAAGATAGGGTGTCTGTCAGGATGTCTGTCAATTCAAAAGAGTCCACCGTCCTTTGTCAAGAAAACCTTACTTCTGTCGCTCACACTACAAACTAAAGAATACGGCAGTCATGTTACAATCCCAGAGACTAATTGACACATTTACGAAATTGATAAGCAAATTGAAGCTGAAAATAAATCCCCAAAAAACAATAATTATTAATCTGGGACACGTCAATAAGAAAGCAATGAAGACAATCTGGTTTGTTGAAGGTTCAAGAATTCAGCTTCATAAGGTGTTTAGAAACTTGGGATATTCATTCTCTATGACTCCGATTTTTATTAAAAACAGCCTAAAAACAAAGTCAATTGAAGCTGTGAGACAATTGAGGGCAATTGAAAGAAGATTTGGGAAATTGACTATGTCTACATGCATTAACTTTTATACCATGAAGGTCATGCCTATACTTGCATACAGTTTTGAATTTCTACCAGATAACTTGACACCTTATTTATGAACAATAGAAGCTGTAATCTGGAAAAAAAGTTTAGTTTTTTCTGCCCAAATGTGTACCCCTTAGAAGTAATACTCTATGAGTTGGGTCTGGGTACACTGAAAAGTCTCATGGAATGCAGGAAAGTAGCTTTATATAGGAAATGTGTTTTAGGTGAAGACAACTCAACGTATAGCTTATTTATTGCCAATGAGACTGAAGAATTTATGTGGAACCTCAAAACTGAAGTTGAAACTATACTAGCAAATATTGGCGTCACAATGCAATGTCTGATTGATAAACCACTGAAGGTAAAAATGTTAATTAAAGCATTTGATTGGGTTGACAATAATGCCACCATACTGAACTTCAAGCTATACTGCCAAATCGTGTCAGCATGGAAATGGTATCCGGAGCCAGAGAAATACCTGGTAAAATATCCATCTCGCTCTGTAAGGAACAGTGTAATGCGCTTCAGGAGCTATGACCTAACCACAAATTAAATTGGTTTTATTCGTAACTTAATACCTGAGCAAATGAAAGTGTGCAGATTTTGTTTAGTCAGAAGTGAAACAATCTTTGATGCATTTGCTAATGATTTGCCCTAAATTGTGTAAGGAGAGGATGGAGTATTTTTCAAAATTTGTGCAAGACACTTCAAATGTCCGAAGGGATACAATTTAGTATGAAATGTTACATGGGCCGTCAATATCCTTAAAAATCAGGGCGATTGAATTCTTAAAGGTTTTCTTTAAAATGACTTAGAAGGTAGCTAATGAATTGAGGGTATCTGCCTAGGAAAGTTGTTTGACATGTTCCAGGTTAATTGGTTACCTTAATTGTGAGTCTACAATTCAAGAACTTGTGTGTCAAGATTTTATACTTATGATGAATGATTGTGAATCTTTGATAAGAAAGTATACGTTGCTATGAATCGTTTTATTAATTGTTTTAGAAAGTTATTGTAAGAAAGTAAGTAGGTACTTTTGTGTGAAAAATTGAATGTTCTGTTTTATGATGATGTTTTAAATGCAATTTTGTTTTTGTAAAGGTTTAAATAGACCAATAAATAAACATTAAAAAATACATACAAACTACATATTGAAATAAGGTCTTAAATGCCTTTCTTGTTGTAAAGTGATCACTATTTAAATGATTGACCGTATCTCTGCTATGTTGCCCATTAATCAATTGGCTTTAATGCCTTTCACCTGATCCCTATCACTTGACCTGAAACCTTTTTACGACAGGAGAAACTATTTGCTTAGTATTAATCTAGAGGGCTCAGAGTAAGAAGATACTGTAAGGGTGCAGACGAAGGAGGCTGCCACAAAGGTGGCATGTTTGGAACTTAAGACTTTTTAAATAAGAAATCAAGAGAAAACCTATCTATGCCTTATTACTAAGAGGGGTTTCCCTGCCTCAACTAAAGATAGGGTGTCTGTCAGGATGTCTGTCAATTCAAAAGAGTCCACCATCCTGTGCCAAGAAAACCTCACTTCTGTCGCTTACACTACAAACTAAAGAATAAGGCAGTAATGTTCCAATCCCAGTAGAATGACTCCCATGTCCAAGGTTATGGTTCCTGGTTTGTCGACAGTTCCCAAATCTTATAACAGTTTTGTGTCTCACACGTTGTCAGGGGGAATGGCTCCCTTCCCCTGATAGTAAGTTCCAAACAATACTTTTCTTGGTGGGCTCGGAGAAGGTCTCAGATAGGCTGGTGGAATGACTCCCTTCCCCAGGCCTTTTTGGACCTTACTGCCAAGTCTTGGTTACCAAGAGAATGTCTAATGGCATCTTATCAGTTTCTTACAACCAGGGGGAATTACTCCCTTCCCCTGGTCTTTTCATTAGGCTTCACACCTTCAATACCCACTTCGGAGTGTTAGGACGGTTTGCAACGCTGGCTTCTCTTGTTTGATCTGGCACACTTGGTTCACTTCCCTGCCAAGTACTATTACGAGGAAGAGGACTTATCTAGTTTATGGTCCCTCACCCTGGTTTCTCTTCTTCTTTGAACTGGCCGTCTTCCCTGCCAAGTACTGCAAAGAGGAAGATGACTCATTTTGTTTAAGGTCCTTGATCCTTCTTTGGCTGTCAGTGGGTTTATCCCTGCCATTGCTGTGAGGGGCTCGCTTTATGCTGCTTAGGGTCATCAACCCTTGCCTGATGGTCAACGGGCTTCATCCCACCACTGCAATGAGGAGGTTTGTAGGCTGTCTGCCCCTGCCGTGCCACCCAAGCCTTATGGTTGCAAAGGGGCCTAGAAACAACTGCATGCGCCCGCTTGGTAAGCTGTCCACGTCCCCTCTCGGACTCCCGTGCCACCCATCACCTTGTTGGGGGTTTCGGCACTCACCGGGGCTTGCTGGGATGGGGGGCCTTTAGTTCGGAGTCTTCCTTTACCTGCGGCTGTACAACAGCGCTACCGGCTGACTTTCGCGTTCCGGCCTCCTCCCAACACTGCTGGGCACTGGACTGCTCCTGCAGACCTTCCGATCATCAGACACGGCGGACTGTCAGAATCCTTGGAGCTCTCCCCCACCGGATCAGCGACACAGGTTTGTATCCCCCCCCCTCCGATGTGCAGTCTTCAGTGGCTGCCCCAGACCAAATGTTTAGTCCATTGTTGATTTTTATACAGTGTTAACAGCAGCATCAGGGCCCATGTTTAAGTCCTTCGTCTCTTTCACAGGTTTCATCTTCATTGCTCCGGGGAGGGGGGGCAACTCGTCATAGTACCTGGATTACCTAGGTTCCTGTTCTTCGTTTCAGTACTTTCAAGAACCCGGAGGTACTCTGCCTTCTAACAGTACAGGGTTCGACTGCCTACAAAGAGGTCAGCAGAGGAAGGAGAGCCTAGAGTATGTGGGGGTGTGATGTTCACATAAGGGCTTTACCCTAGATGTTCATTCTTATTCCTACAGGGGGAATCCCTCCCCATGAATTCCTCCAGCATTATACCACCCCCAGGGGGACTATCAGGGTAGCGGTCTCATCTCCCCAGCCTCCTGGAAAAGGGGCTCCCTCTCGGGGAGCAGTGATGACATCTAGTCACAATACCAACACAGATGTGACTGTCCCCCCCCTCCATTGTACACTTCAATATCTTGCCAATCCCTGATCGTGCTATACAACCCTTTCTCTTCGGGTGTTCCTCCCTCCCCATCTCCTCTAGAACCCTACTTGTAACCCATTGTTGTGTCCCCCTTGTACAGCGCTCTGTTGCTTACCAACTATGTTTGCATTTTATAAATCCCACACAAACTCACTGGTTTTGATCATTGTGATTGACTGTTTTTCCTTATATTTTCACGCCAGCTACACAGCAGCACCAAACATTGGCCAGTCTAACTCAACCACCCCAGTTAGTCCAAATATACATTTGCAAGCATCAAGCTTCCAGCCTCAACATTTTCTGCAAGTAGCAGCCAGAGGGGTATGTTTGAAGCAGAAGATTATATAACAAATCTTCTCAGGATTTGCGGCGATGTTCCAGTTTAACTCTGGTTATATTCTATCCACATTTCAAAAACTTTAATGAGTAACAGAGCAACTTTGCCACAAGTTGTGAATATCATAGGAATAGCGCAGATTTGAATAAACCTTTATCTTAATTGCTGTGTTTAGCTGAACATCGCAAGCATGAATCCTGAAGGGCTAAATGATTAATCCGTTTCAACCCAACAAAATAACTATGACTGAGTTAGATAATACTTAACATATATTACCTATGACATGAGTAGCACCACAGGTCCTGCCGCCCTCAGCATTGTTCAACCTCTACATGCAACTCCTACAGGTGCTCACCCTGAGACAAATTCAGGTGTATGTCGGCAAAACTCAAATTAACTGATGACTGGGGTCGACGATCCCAGAGAACCAGGCAACCCACCAAATGTCTAGATCACAATTTTAATTGGATGAGTGCAAGTGTGCGCTGCCTTAATAACGCCAAACTAAAAACTGCTCCTATTTGTATGTCCCAGTAGTTTAGTGATCACTCACATCATAAATGCCAAAAAGGGAACAACCTTTAATTTGCACTGCTCCGTGGATGTGCCTCGGAATCGGGACTATGTGGAAACAGCACAAAGATCACTTCATAGGTTTCAGGTGAAGTGGAGGATCAAATTGCCCGACCTATGCCAAGGGGACTACAGGTGCCTTTTTCAAAACTAAAAGTTCCAATGAACAAAAGTAATACATTTCTGTTGCTGTGAATCTATTGCTGCGTTTATTCCCACCACCATAACTTATTTAATTAAAGTAAAACCTGTAAAGTTATCAGTAAGCAAATGTTTTGAGGTCATTTTTTAAAATACCGATTTTAAAACCGAGGTTATATATCTTTGATCTGAGCCACTGTCTAGCAATTGTCTAGATCTAGGTAATCGCATAAGTATTTGGCTGAAGAAGATTATCAGAATGTTGGCTACCCAGAGAGTAGAAAGAGGGGGTAGAGACTCCTATACCAACATGGCTGAGTTTACCAAGACACGAATGGCAAGAGGAGTGTTGGGTAAGATTTCCACAGAGCTGGTAAATCCGCCTTTCCTGGTGCAACCCCAGAACTTTTTGCTTTTCTAGCGGGATATTTTTCATTAATACTTCAGTGAATGGGAACCTTTTTGCACACTCCCCAAATCTTTAACTCTTTTTATGGGTGTCATTTTTAAGACTCTCCATAGTGTCTTTTTAAAGTTAGCATGGTTAACAACTTATTGGCAATAAGTGCCTGTTGTTGCTGGGTTGCCCTAGGGGCTCCCCATTTAACTTCCTTGTGCTAACCTTAAGTGAACGACAGTTCCCAAGGGTAGAAAGGATCTTTGGATCCCTTTTACATTTTATTCTGTGAAACCAGCACACCCGACCTTAAGTGGAGTGCTGGGGAGATGCAATGTATCCCCTTTCACATAAAAACTAACAATTCTGTTACAGTGACAAGCTTATCTTTAATGGCTGGTGGCAGTGATACCTTTAACTAATTTGGTGCACCTTTACCACGGGCTGTGAGCACAGCTGCAGTAAAGGCACCTATGGGTGCTCATTTTACCTAAATGGCCCCGATCATCTTTTTCTGCCATTTTAGTGTTCGTCATTTGTTTCTTCCCCTGACATCCAGGGTGGGAAATTCCTTTGTGTGAGTTTTGTCTTCGGCGGGAGTCCCCTTGGAACCCCGCCCAGGCTCCAGGCTGTCTGTAAGCACAGGAAGTGGGGGAGGAGTCCAAAACTTCCCCATCCTTTGTCTTACACGGTACTTCAACTGGGACAAATCCCAGTGGGGAGCTGGCCGTCATGATTCGACAACCAGACGCCCCTTTCTTGTAAAATGTGGGGAGAGAATGCAGAGGTTGTGCTGTAGTTCCTGATAAATACTGGAAACCTGGAAGCTGAAGTCATGTCGACCACTAGAACAGAAAACCAAAGAGGATGACGCCGGAAAAGCGGCTGGGATGATTTTCAGCGACCGGAGAGCCTGCTGTGTAACCGGAGCCTGCTGCAGCCCGTCCTTCCAATCGACCTGCGGTCTCCGAAAACGACCCCAACCCAGAGCCTGGTGAGACTCACTAGACTCAAGAAGACTTGCATTTTGAGCCATCTCCAGGGTTGCTGCGACCTTGCATACTTGCAATACCCAAATACCCTGGGACCTCCAGCAACTGTGCGGTGCACGGTCTTCAGAATTCCGAATCTCGCTGAAACTTCGTGGGCATCTTGGTGCATCTCCAGAGACACGAATCGAGTCTAAAAGGTCCCCGCACAAGAGTTCTGGACCTTTAAAACGACAAGAATTCAACAGCGATTTTCTGTCTTCTTCTGTGCTCTTTGAAAAGGCGCCAAATTCGCAGAACTGCATTCAGCCGCGAGAGAAATCTTGCCTAGGGCCTTCTTCATCGATCCCTGCTGCAAAGTCCCTTCTGAGGTCTTGTATTCAGTCTCGAGTACAAGGAATCCACTGACTGGGTATTTGGCTGCAGTCCCTGAAGTTCTCCTGCTGCAATCTCTTCTTCATTGCTGAGGTACTGTGTTGGCTTGGGTATATACTTACCTTAAGCCTGTTGGGATTTATGTGTAGCTATGGGGTGTTTTCTGTGATTGGGAGGTCCCTCGCCCAGTGCACCCAGTCCCACTGCTAGAATCCTGCTGGAGGGTCTTCTATGAAGCCCCTGGACCCTCTTCTAACTCTAAAGTAAAGTACTCACCTTTTTGCCAGTTTTCCAAAGGAAACTGACGTTTGTTACTATTATTCTAACAATGCCTGTTGGTCACTAGTCCTAGTGACCCCCCTTCTGTCACTGAGACCACTCATGCTCCAAGAATAAGGGAAAGACTTTGAAGGGATTGGGAATTCTGCCTAGAAAACAAATCAAGTGTTTACTTACTTGTAAAGAGTTGGTTGGTAACTGTAATTCTAAGAGTGAACAGTTACAAAAGTTTGTACTGATCTTGAATGTGTGATGCACTATTCTTAAAAGTATGGTTAACATCTTTTCTTCCTTAGCCACTGTTATGCCAGTCTAATAGAAAGTAGATGTGAAGGTATTTTACTACCCTGTGATTAGGTTGTGCCTCTTTACAAAAGTAATGCGTTGGTTTCACCAGATTATTCCTGTTAGGATAACTGTATGAGTGTCCCTCAACTGGGTCTTGCTTCCCCTGACTTGCTGCTAGCCTGTCCTTAACAAGTCTATGTTAGGTTGTTGCCTACCTAAAATAACTATTCAGTCAAGTGTGACATTGGGTTTTAATTTCCCCTTCATTGTGAAGTTAAAGTATGTGGGTTTTACTTACCTTGTGTTAGCTGTGTGCCATCCAAAATAAGTTACCAGAGTTATTTCTTACCTCAGTCTGGGGTTCCCTGATTTCAAAAGCATCTGTAATTTTATATTGCATCCTTAGGTTTTACTCACCTGGTATAACTGGGTTTTATGACAAAAGTAGTTATAGGTTTTTACTGCACCTAGGAGAAGTGTTTCACTATTCACCAAAAGTATATTGTCCAGTTGACTGTTTATGTGATTTGTTCCAAGAGTCACTGTACAGCTGGAAGGGCCTACTGCCCTTGTATTAGTGAATGTAATCTGAAAGTAACCATTAGTCTTTTACTCCCAAAGAATAGGGTTGACCTATACTAAATGTGTATAACAAGGTTTTGACTTCCCTAGAACTACTGTTAGGTGTTCCAAATAAGGTTTATACTTGGGTCTGCTTTCAAGTATAGTGTGTTTTATATTGTGATTTTATATAATGGGTTAGTACTTACTTAACCCCTACATTTATCTGGGCCTACCTGTATTTAAATAAATCCTTTATTTTTACAATACATAGTGTTTCAGTTTCTCTTTGGATCCTTTGTATTACAATTTCACTTGTACTGTATCTACTGCCCTCTCTCCCTCCTAAAATAAGCCTGGCTGCTCGGTCTACGGTACCCTGAACTCAGGTGGTACAGCCTTATACTAAGAGTGGAGTCGTGTACTGCCTCAGTTGAATGGTTTTTCCAAGCCCTTAGTTGGACTTCAGAAAAACGGTCCTAACAAGGAGCATAGCAACAGGAAGCTGTTTTTTTAGCTGGAAGATATTAGAAAAATCTTACAAGAAAAATATCATCGCAGCTAAGAAGAACTTCTTTAACAGTCAAATCGAATCCTCATCCAACTCAGCAGGCAAACTCTGAGATTCTTAAATCCATAGACAAGCCTCAGGCGTTCGCATATGAATTTTCACCATCCCAAATTGAATACAAAAACACGCAGGCAGCTTTTATTAATAAAATCACTAAAGCTAGAGAACGAATAGCCCTCGCCCAAACTAATAAGTCCAAATCTAATCAACCAGCAGAAACGAGGATTATTGAGTGTAAGGAGAAATTTCACTTCCAGCAAATTTCCACAGAAGACATGATGAAAACCCTGGCTTCTATGAAACCGTCCTCTTGTGCAGAGAATAAACTCCCCCCCCCCCCCTCTACTCCCAAGACCATCCTTGAAAATCCTGACATATTTGCACCACTATTCACTAAAATAGTCAATACCTCATTTTGAGATCAAACAGTAATAAGAAATATTAAAAAAAGGTCACTGTTACACCATTGGTAAAAAAGCCCAATCTAGACCAACGTGACCCTAACAATCTTATACCTATCACAAACTGTAACTTCACTCTGAAAGTTATGGATAAGATCGCAACAGCACAGCTCCAGGCATACGTTGAAAGTAACGAGATCCTGCACCCACCACAAGCTGGTTTTCAGGCTGCCCATAGCACTGAGACAGCAATGCTTGACTTCCAGACCAAAATGTTAGGGATTATGGACAAGGGCAAGGCTGTCCTTCTGGTCCTACTTGATCTTAGCACAGCATTTGATTTACTAGACCACCAGCTACTCCAACAAGCTCTAGAAAAAGTGGCCAGCTGCTCCAAAGAAGCAATAGGATGGCTGGCCTCCTTCCTTGCGGACAGAATCTCTCGTGTACACTGGGGGGGACACATGTTCATCCGAATTCAACATCTTTTGCGGCATCCCTCAGGGCGCTAGCCTCTCGCCACTTATTTTCAACTTGTATATACGATTTTTATGCAAGCTGTTAGACCATATTCAGGTGTTTTTCACCAACTACGCTCATTACACTCAGCTGGTCATGGAACCAAGTGGGAATTATGACAAGGACAGTGCTACAATAAACGACCTCTACAACATCATAGAAGATTGGATTGATACAAACTGGATGTGCTTAAACAGCAATAAGACCGAGTTGATGGTTTTCAGTTCCAACCAGGCGTGGGCCAAACTCACTCCAGACTACCAATCATTTAAAATTAAAGAATCACGCATTGAGGTCTCTGGCAAAGTCAAAACGTTGGGCATGACATTAGAAGCATCACTGAATATCAGATGCCCAAGCGATGTACGTAAGTAAAAACTGTGCATACTACATCAGACTGCTTAAAGCAATTAAACCAGTTCTTAGTGAAAAAAACTGCACTACAATTGCCAGAGCCACTATCTTATCACGCCTGGACTATGGAAATGCCCTCGTTTTAAGAGCCAGTAAACAAAGTATGCACAAATTTCAATTGATCCAAAATAACACGACCAGAGCAATAAAAAATAAAATAAAAAAGAACTGAGCACATTAGTGAAGCCAGACGCCAACTTCACTGGTTGAAGATCGAAGACCGCATTCACTTTAAATCACTGACCCTGACACACAGGTGTCTGTACGGAAAAGCACCTGCGTATCTGAAATCCAAAAATCACACTATATAATCCTACTAGAGCTTTAAGATCCGAAGCCCAAGGACTAATAACAGGAATGATCTACAAGAAAGAAACGCCATGGGAAGAGCCTTCCCCAACCGTGCAGCGGTAAGCTGGAATAAACTCCCACTGAGCCTTAGGCTGGAAGCCAACCACCTTGGCCTCCGTAAGAAACTAAAAACCTTCCTGTTCAAATTAATTCCTATGGTGATCACTGTCACCCTTAGGCTGAGAACTGCTCTACTTGTACTGGCATCCTTAAGTGTCTTGTGAACACTGTTTTATTGTCTGTCTCTGTTGCGCCCTGATGCCTGCGTGCCTTCGGTGCAGTAGAAATCAACAAATAAATAATAAATAAATAACGGCAATTGTATCTAGGTTTGCAGTTGTGATCCTCACCAAAAGCCTTCGGAGAAGATCAATTAACCAGGCTATCTCAGACTCCACTGGTCTGATAACCAAAGACAAATGTCTTTGGAGCTCAGTCCAGGTCTCCATCTCTTCATTCTTGGTCCTTAGCCAGAGCTACTCATAATTACAGAGCTCCAAGTCCAGACTCTCTCCCTGTTCACATTTCACATCTCTTTCTAGCAACTCTTAAAACCCACATCCTGTATATATAGAGAATGTTTGTGTCCCCGATTACAATTGACTGTGTGCTGCTTTTGGCATAGGCGGGGATCTTTTGCCAGACTGTCATCCATCAAGCTATCAGACTAGCCTAGACGGAGGTTAGTCATACTTACCCCATTGGCCTGTCACACATCCACCAATGTCTTGAAATGTGTAGAGGATTACAATATTCTCCCCAATATCTTTCCCCCACTCTGACTCCTGCCGTCTACTTTCCACATTCACACCAAATTAAATAAACAGGCACTGGCAAAGCCAACAGTTTGGGGTTTTGTATAGACATGGGGATAGACATTTGCTAAGCACTGCCATAATGGTACTTCCTACCCATAACATGACATCAGCAGGCACATGGTGAAATTACCTGGGCCTATGAAAGAAGTGACTGGCAAATGGCCATATAATAACTATACTCAAGCCAAATCTATTGGCTTGGTCAGTGCTTGTTTTTGACATGACTTCACTCCAACTGATTCTAATCAGGAGGCAGAAGGCACACTTAGGAAAGACATTTTTATTAAACCAGTAGTAGAATTACAGCTGCAGTTAAGCCATTATTCTAGGAAGGCTGCTGAGAGTTAAAATGGCAGGCCAAAGCTTGACGTTACTGTTGATCAAGCAAGCTCAAAGAGATCCCAGCATGATGTGTTTTGGCCAGGGAGGGGCAGGTAGTGGGTGGGAATGACCATAAGGATTGGCATGGCCATGGGTGGGTAAATAGCCGAAGAACTACTCCTCATGCCCTAGTCCTCCCAGCTTTAGTTTTAGCTTATAGGTGGTGCGAAAGTGCCATATAATCGCAACAATGAAAATAAAGAAGCCTTCAGCAGTCTGGGTCTCTTGTTTTGCATTCTCAGGAGGCAGTGTGCTATGAAAGGATATCAGAGTGGACTATTCAAAGAAACATGGGATTAGTAAGTGTAATGCATGTACCCCTACAAAACGTGCAATCTGTCACAAAGAATGAAACAATCCGATCAGTGGGGTAGGATGGAGGAGAAGCGTCTTCATACCAGCTCTAGCCCTACTTGCGGAATATTCAGAAGCTCCGGCACGCGCAGCTCTTGGCTTCTTGGAGGTACGCTTAGCGAATGCACAGCTGTACTGAATGTGCTTTTCTCACAGCAGTCCTGCTCGTATCCCTTATGTATTTGTAATGATTGGATCAGGACCTGTGAAGAAAGACAGCTATATGTGTTCACCTGCACCGATAAACTATAAGGGACAAGTCTGTTCTGGCTCCCCTCATGGATGGCAGGTTTTAGTACAGTCGCCTGTTATACACATCTGTAGAGAGTATTTGTAGGGCGCTGTGGGAGCACTCCATCAGCAGTCCTCTTTCAACAGTAACGTTGCCAGTGCACATCATTTAGCAGGGAGAAGGCCTGCACATCAAAGCGAGAAGCTGGAAGCCCAAAGGATCAGGCGCTCGATGAAGGAGAAGAACCAAGTTCTGTCCAGTGGAGCTCCTTTGGGTATAATGGAAATGACCATGCAGTGTAAAGCAGGATGAACAGGGGTAATGGGAGATGGGTGCGATTACTACTCTGGTTCTGTGTGAAGTTAAAAAGAGGTGGGAAATGTGGGAACACAGGCGATTAAGAAGGGCTAGAGGAGGCTGCATGGGCACAGTAACAGAGGCCGAGTCTCCCCCTCTCAGGTTCTCGCAGCTGTACACCTGGAAGTAGATAAGTGGGGGGATTATGACACTTGAAACAAACAGGCGTTTAAGGGCACCTGAACAAACACACGGAATACCAGCTGGCCTTTTCCTGGAGCGCACTAGAATGGGAATCCCATCTGCAGTGCACAGGGCTTAACCTCGCACACTGGAAGCCAACGCCTAAAAATCCCAGAACTAATACAGAGAGCATCAGCCTCTCTTCCTGAGATAGAGCAAAGGTGGGCGTGCAGCAAGAACACGCCTCGCATCAAGAGAAACATTCACAAATCAAGTGGCGTTAAAATATTAAAATACAGACACTCCAGTGTCCACGGATATTACCTTTAAAGAGGAAATTTGAAGTGACAAAGATATCTGCATATTTGAATAAGGATTTAAATTGTGAAACTGCTTAAACATCAATGAAGACAAAATAACTCAATTTACTCCTGGTTCCATGTCATTTGAACGAATTAAAGTTACTTTGGTGTACTTTACTTCGTGAGTGTTTTTTCGAAATTTTACTTTTTTGGGCACCCCCACCCCATCTCCTCTTCCCCTTCACTACCAAACCCACCCTACATCCCTCCCCACCCCTATTTTGCCCCTAACCCCACAAATGCATATACATAGTCGAAGTATTTTGAAGAAACAGCCACAAAGTAAATTACAGCAAAGTAATTTACTTCGTTGAAACCACAGGATACCCTAATTCTCGTCCAAAGTGAAATGCACCAGGATCTATAATATCCAAATGTTGACGGCGAAGCAGCCAGAAGAACTTGTGTCGCCAAACTCGCAAGTCGAACCAAATCCCATAGTTGGGATCAATCAATGACCATCTGGAATCTAAAGTGAACTGCCGAATTCCACCTCTCGCCTCCCAAATAACAAGGAAATGACATTCAGTGGCTGTAAAACAAGAGAAACCTCCTGCCTCCAACCAACTCTGGGTTTCCTTCGTCCTAACAGTCACTAGAGACCAATCTCCCATGTCTATATCATGCAGGGCGGTCACTGGGATGCAAGTGGCCACAGTGAGGATGATGGTCAGGAATACCTGCAGGTATCCAGTTCAAGAACCGGCAAACCTCGAAGGTGAAAGAGTAACAAAGTGCATGTTTTCCAAGAAAATCAGCCAGAGGCCAAAAGCGATTTAAAGAGAATAGGGTCAATTGTAGTACAGGTTGATATCTAAACTAGAAAGTCAGAACAATCCAAGAAGTGAAAGCCCACAGTTAACAGAGCATGTGTCTGCTAAGTCTGTCAAAAGACCATTTTATGGCTTAGAAGAACGATCTATTAAAAGTACATGCTGGTATAAGTAGTCTAAGCACCAAACCACAACCTATGATGCGTTAACAGAGAAAAGTGACATTGGAACTTAGAGTAACGTTTTTACAGATTTTCGAACCAACCACATAGCTCTGGGTATGGGAAGGGAATGCTAGAACCACACATTGCGAAGGACTATCCAAAGCACAAGCCTCTAGACAAAGTTTCACAAAGAGAAAGAACCCCCCCCTGTATTAAGCATTCGAGCGAAAAATGGAGACACCGCCATTAGAGGCTGATTAATACAAGAGTATTTGAATCTTCTTCTGTAAAGCTTGAATCGGATCAAAACTGGAACGCGTCACGTGGACCAACTTCTTGGAACCCGAGATTCCCGAACAATCTTTTCCTAACGAAATCAGAGCTCATAACCTGAGAAAAATAGAGAAACTGATTTCCCTCGCAGAAAAATGAATGATGCCTTTGCTCTAGGCATGCGCTGCTCACAAATCACTACACTTCATTGTTACAGATGGAATCCAAATAGGGACTCATGTGACTGGGGCTCAGTTATTCATGTGACCGGCACATACAAGATGGACTCTAAACAGAGTTAAACAAACCTTTATTTTGAAGAATTCTGGGGTGCTCAGGGTTTTTTCCAAGCTTTGTAGTTGAATAGACACCTTAATATATTGTAATTGTGAATCCCCACTTACCATGCAGCACGCTCGCACAGGTCTTTTGCTCCAACAGTTCAGAATTATGGGTTTCCTACATTCAACTTGCAGTGTCTCTTTATTAGGTGCTCAGGATTAGGTGACTTTGTTTTTATTGTGCAGTGCTCAGTTTGTGGACTGGCCATGTTTGTGCTTGGACAAATGCTTGTATTAAATACTGGAGAGCCGACTCATGTTCTAATGGGAAAGACCCTGTTTACACCATTATGGCCGAAATACCTTAACCCCAATTCCAATCTGTTGTAGAGCTCGTCCAATAGCCTTTCTCCATAAAAACCCTCAATGTATCCCACCTTTTGGTCATCTTGGAGCACAACTAAATCACGCACGCATAACATGATTTTCTGTATATTTTATAGTGGGACAAATATGCTAGAAAAGACAACGTTTAAATCAGTTTCACGCCAGTTTCTTATTTCTGGTGATGCACATTACAGATGAAGAAATCAACATACATGCTGGTCTTTACGTTCAACATATGGAATGGCGTTGGTTTGCATTGATCAAGTGCTCTACATTGGGAAATGTGTGGTGCAAAAAGTGTGCCGATAGTTGCATACAGTGCACAGAGACGATGGGCGGAGATCATGGAAGCTGGAATCAATGGCAGAGCACAAGGGCCACTGTTTGAAATGCATTACCAGCAAGGCGTTCACAAATGGTGCACCAACACACTTTCTTGACTTATAAACGCCTTACAAATGCCCAATAAATAAATAAATAAATAAATAAATAAATAAATGATGGCTATGTCGGAATGGTCTCATCTGAATCAGCAGATCGGGTTTGTTTTTAATGCCTGGGACGTCACGTACATAAAAAGGAATGATGTGATATTGTGTTACTATTAGAAGTATAAAACCATGTAAAAGTATAAACAATGAAATTCCTAAGACCCAGGCAGAGTCCGTCAGGTTATCCCCTGGTGCTGAATCCATACCGTCCTCTGGAGGGGGAATCAGACCACAACACTCATGCAGCTGGATGAGTCTAGTGAAGAGCGTTTTAACTCCCAGGAAAGTAAAGAAATTCTGGGGGTCCTCCTGCATTGAAATGCGCAGTAAAAAAGGGGACGAGCAAAGGCTCAGCCCCATAACAAGATCCAGGGCTCCAAAATGGAACATATGAGAGAAGTCAAGAGACAATTCAACAGAGCCCCACAGAAATTCATAGAGATGAGTAATGTAAGGGTGTAGAAGGAGTAGACTGATACAAAAGTGGCATGGTTTTTCTCAGACTGATTTCTTAAGTAGTAAACGCCACTGTCCTTATTTCCAGGAGGGCTTCCCTGCCTCAAACTAAAACTAAAGAACCTGTCAGAACGTCCGACAAATCAAAGTGCCACCGCCCTGTGTCAAATGCCATTCTAACCCTTACGCTATAATTAAAGAATAAACAACAAAACAAAAAGTTCTTCCTGCAGGAGAATGGCTCCGTTCTGTCATGCCCAGGCCCACAGCAACTTACCTGGGGGCAATTCCTGTGCTGACTGACTGACACGGAAGGGCCAGCGGAGGACAGTCTCGATTCAGACCACAGCTAAGGGGCAAGAGTCATCCAGGCGGTGAGGCGATGAACGCTACCATGTTGTCCTTAGGCATGCATGCACGCACGCACTGGCACAACGTGCCCCTGATCCACCGGGCATGCTCATCAGGCACTGCATCCCTCCTTGTTATGGCAACACCACCCGCTGTGATGAACGCAGTAGCAGCGGCCTATTTAAACCCTCCAGAAAACCACACAGATGCATCTCAATCCCTTTGGCTTTCCCAGTTTCCTGGTGTTTTCCCCTGCCTGCCTCCTGCTCCTACTTCTGGTCTGTCCTGACCCATTTTCCTTCCCTCTTCTCTGCTCTGGTTTGCCCTTCTGCCTGCCTTGTTCTGGCCTGCTCTATTTGGCCCCACTCTTGTGCCCGCCTTCCTCTTGCCCAGCTGTGTCCCCACCTGCATCTGACTTCTCCTGCTTCTGGACCCATTGTTCCATCTCCATCATCTGGGCCATCTGTACCTGGATATTCCAGCTGAAAATCCCCAACCAGCTTTATTGGACAGCGCTCTGCGCTGTCTCTGTGCCATGTAAATCTCGGAAAAGCTGCCCCATGGCATGGGGAGTCAGCCTCCGAGTTCCTTCTATGTCCATCTACACTGAAAGGGTGACAGGAGGATGGTCCCTATGCCATACACCCAGCCTGATGAACTCTGGATCATCAGGGAAGGATGAAGAGTGAAGCACTACGACCACAAACTCAACAAGAAAGTCACCAGGTATTTGGCACCTTCTCCTGGTTCTTTAACAGTGTCCAACAATTGTTCTTTCTCAATAGAAAATACCAGGGTGAATGACTCCCTCCCCCTGGCTCACTGGCTTCCTCCAGTCTTTTATCCAATGCCCAGGAGAATGATGCCCTTCTCCTGGGGTGCACTTTGATAGTCTCCAATAGGACCAGGTGGAATGAATTCCTTCCCCTGGCTTCTCTTTACAGTCCCAGCCCCTTCTCTGGTGGTCAGTGGTCTCCCCACTGAGACGAGGAGAAAGGTTTTCTGTGATGCCCTCTTGGCTTTCTTTAGGGTCCCAGACCCTTCTCTGGTGGTCTCCCCACTGGGACAAGGAGTAGGGTTTCCTCTTCAGTTCGCTTCAATGAACTTTACTGGGTCTCAGACCCTTATATGCTTTGGAATGGTTTCACTGTGCCGAGGAAGACCACCTTGGATGCACTTGCAGTTTTGATGGGGTCCCAGACCCTCCTTGGCCCCTTGCTAGGCTCTGCGACCTTCACTGTATACATTGGCGACCCTCCTGGACTCCTCTTGTTCCTACTGGGCCGTTTGTAGCTCCCATTACCTTCTGGGACTCCTGCATATGGGAGTAGTTCTTCCTTGGATAGGAGTCGGACATCGGTGCGCTCTCTGCGGCCATCTGCTTCCTGTGTTTGCTTGTTTGGCTTCTTGCAGTATTGGTACGATTTGGGGACAGTGCAGTCCACCTCCACCTGAAGCTTGTACCACTGCCTCGCCTCGAGTTTGAAGGACTAATAGACATCAGTTCCTGTAGAGCTGCCTTCTCCTTCCCAGTCTTTTCCACTTCGCAGCTCACGCACCAGACAGTGCCTTTCCTGCTGCTGCTCTGGGGCTGCCTCCACGGTGTGCTGAGCACTTTTGGTTTTTATACTCTGCCAATGCTGTTCCCAGTTCCACGGACCCATCTTCATGCCTCCATACATCCTCCTCGTGTCAGTACTTGAGAAAAAGGTATTCATGTTATTTATCTTCTTCCCAGTACTTTTAAAGGGATCCATCTTGGAGGTATTACTATAGAATATACGTTTATGCTCAATAGGAGGTTGTGGGGTGGTGTGACCAGTGTGGTGACTATGACTGGATACTGGGCTTGTGACTATAGGGCATGTACCGTGGGTGGTCATCCTGGTCCCCAGGAGGGGAGTTCTCCTCCACAGTGGCATAGCACCACATTTGTGGGGGCCCCCAGCGAAAATATACAATGCCACAGTAAGAAATATCTAGACTGGCAGCACCCAAATGCCAGTCTAGCCAAGTAATTACACTTAGCGGGACAGCTTTATCAGAGATGCCCAGTTAAAAAGGAAGTCGCGCTAACTTCAGAAACGACTAGACTGGCAGCGCCAAAATGTTTCTCCAGCCACTAATACCACATATCATGCCTGCTTAGCCTGTATATGAATGACCATTACAATGTCTCACACAATCCCCACTGCACACTTCACCCTCACCCTCTCCCTCTCACCCCTACCCCAACCCCCAAAATCAGCCCCTCAGCCCAGAATTACCTCCACATCCCTCTTTCTTGTCCCAGTGCTTACATAGGAGGCGCCTTACCTCATAGGCAAGTACAGGGACAGGAAGAGTGGGACTAGGAGTGATGAAGATTACAGCTAACTAAGCGAGGCATTACATCCATGTCCCTCTACCTCATCCCAGTACGTGTGGATGAGGTAAATTGCTTCATACACAAGTATTGGGATGAGGAAGAATAGGGCTTGGAGTAATGAAGACTACCAATAAGTAATCAAGGCATTAAACACAAGCAGTGGCACAACACCCTTGAGCTGACGGGGATTCAGCCCCCATTCAAATAAGTTTTGCCCCTCCCCCACCAGCCCCGAAGTTAGCGCATCTCCCAACATTTGAAGGGTTAGCCCCCTGAAATGTATGTTTTGTTGCACTCCTGAACACAAGCACATACACCATTCACACACACACACACACATACTTAAGTGTGTACCCTTTCACCATACACTCACACAGGCACACCCAGGCAGCCACCTATACATCATGCATTCACTTACTCGTTCACACACATTACATGTGTCTGTCTCCGATTCCGTCACCACTCCTTTGTTTATTTCCTCATCTACTGCTGTTCTTCCATCCTATGCTTCCTTTGCTACTCTATCTGTTGACAAAGCTGTTTCTACTCTTTCATCCTCTCTCTTCCTCCTTAGATGCACTCTATCCAACTTCAGCATTTCACACTTCTCTTAAACGCCCTCAACCCTGATTCTTTTTCCATCTCTGCGCCAAGCGACATGCTCTTAGTCACCTTGAAATACACTGGCTTTAGTCCAGGTATGAGGGAGCCTACATTTCCTATTGCTCTCATCACACTCTTTATGACAACTGTATACCCTCTGCCAAAGTTCCTACTTCCCTGATCTTCTACACACTCAGTCAGCTCATCCTGAACGTCTATTTCAGACCCTCTCACTTCTTCTTTCTCCTACTCCTGATCACTCTGCCAATTCTAATTTATCTGCCTCTGATTTTGCTGTTTTTCTCGTCAAAGGTGGCTTCTTTTTGTTCTGCCATTGAGTCATCTAGCTTTCCACCTATTACTTCTCCTACTTCACCTCCTAGTACTATGATTTCCCCCCCCTATTTTCAAAGACGAGACTTCTCTTATGCTGTCCCGGGTGCACCCTACAGCTTCCCCGTTTGACCCCATTCTCTTGTCACTTATTCCCAAAATCCATCCTTCTCTAGTTTCCTATCTTACTTCCTTTTTCAATATCGGTCTCTCAACCTCGGTTTTCCCTTCTGCGTTTAAGCATGCCCCATCATTCCTATTCTAAACAAACCTTCTGTTGATTCCTCACTTGCTTCAAATGTTTGCCCCATCTCTCTTAGGTTGCTTGCATTTCCCATTTTTATTGTACTGTTTTTATGATCTTCTGTGCAGTGTTTTGGCTTATATAAATCCTAAATAAAATACAAATACAAAACATATACATATACATGCACACACATACATTTAAAGAACACACATGTGCTTACATTTAATCCATGTCATGGGGTAGGGGAAGCACTCAGACTTCAAATGGAAATCTTTTCTTTTGTAGTAACGCTGTAACAAATAATTTCTTAATGAAGGCAGAGCAACTTCAAAAAGAAACTTTCTTTTTGAAGTCCGAGGGTGTCCTCTCCCAGAACATGTGGTGGCAGGGGCCCCCGTTATGCACGTGCCTCCCGATGATGTCCTCCCGCATTATATCACCCCTACAGGGACTATTGGGTAGCTCCCCAGCCTCATGGGAAAGGGCTCCCCCTGGGGAGAAGTGACGACACCTAGTGATTCGTCACATAAACCTAAGAATGGGTTGCCTCTCATGCCAATGGACAAAGGGTGTTGGGTTTGCTGGAAAAAGTTGCATAAGACAGGAGATCAAGGAAATGTTTCACTGCAAGGGGAAGTAACAGGAGCAGGAAAGGTTTCCCTTTCCTGTTCCCTGTGTAGGGCCAATGACAGAACCACAGGAGTTTCCAGGAGGGCAAGGTAGAAGTATGTCTCTCACTCCATAGTAAGTGTATCCAGGGCCACTCGTTGCCTGTTCCTGAGACTGAGGCAGTAGTTTGTGACCTTTCAGTCGAGAACACTGAGGAAAGACTGTTGATCGATACAGAAGTACCAACAGTGTAGTGGTGACGCGCCGCTGCCTGATCTATCGTTACTGTTGTAGATTGTGAATGGTGAAGAAAGGAAGAACGGCCACTGACAGGCCTTCCCTAAAATAGAGGTAGTTTGTACAAGAAATGGCAGCATGATGAAGTAGTGATTCCTTCCGTATGGCATCACATCACAGCCCATTAACTGGCCTGATGACTGGTGACCCAGATAATTCTGAATTTTACACCTGTGACAAATGGGAATGTGTTGTTACAGACAACAAAGGAATTTCTTATCCCCTGAAGAATTTCTAGAAAACCTTCTATACTATCTACAAGGAAAGAAACATGTTGGGTTGTCCCTAAATTACATTTTTAAAAATTGAAGTAAATAATTGGGGTTTTGTGTATAGCAGTGAATGCATGAAAATATTAATTACTGTTTAAAACTATTTGTATATTGAATATGTTTGCATTTTTATATGTGTGTTTGTAATTGTTTCCTTTGGTTGTCAAGTATATCAGAGTATATCAACTTTAGATCTTGTTCATATATAAAAGAAAACAGCACTGATGAGCACAAGTCACTTTATGCAAAGGTTAGATTTTTTTGAAGTGCCGACAAGAGATAAGTTGTAAAGGTATTGTACTAATATGATTTTATACATTTCAGATGTATGTGGTTAATAAAGATTTATACATATTTTTTATAATTAAGGAACTGCTGTGTCCTTCCTGTTTCGGATGTCACAGTCTTGCATCACCAGTATTGGATCACACACTTGAGCTCGGGCTCTAGTTGTAGGTCTAGGTGTATTCTTTGGCAGTAGTTTGTGAAACACAGGTTCCACCTCAGGGTAGGTCTCAGGGGTCCGACCATAAGAAAGGAAGAACCTGTAGCAGAATAGCCAGCCCCATTATGCAATGTATTTTCCACCACTGAGGGGGAAGGGGAGAGTGGCCTTTTTGTTGCTTAGTTGTGCCTAGTTTCTGCGAAGGAGGGCTCAGACCAAACAGACTATTTTCACGCATACCTTTGCAGCCCTCGATTTTCTGTGTCTACAACTTGGGAGAAAGAAAGGCAAGCTGACCGTGCAGTTGGACCACAAGGCTCAGAGGCCGATGCTTTGCCTACTCATGAGGGAGTGAAACCGGCGGCTTCAGAGTTTCCTACTCTTACAAAAGAGGAAAGCTGGGCTAGCCCTAGCATCCCAGGGTTCAACTTTGGACACTTGAAGGTTCATCTGGAACCATGTTGCTCCAAAGTGCTCTGCCATGGAGGTGAAGACCAAGATTTTCAAGGAAGAGGCACACTCTTCCACCTAACCATCCCTAGAGATTATATGGGATGATCTGCTGGCTGGGCAAGGCCTACTGCAGCTTATACCAGGAACCTACTGACTGGAGATGATATGACCCTGCAAGTACTCTCCAAGATCTCCCTGAATGGGGAAAATGCAGAAGACATGACCTCCTTGCCTTTGGAGAACCTGGACAGGGTACCTCAGCATCCAAAGAACCAAGGATGTGCCCCTGGGCTAGCCTTGCATATCCAAACCACTGACACCTTCAACTCCATCAAAGCTGCTGCAGGGGAACTTCTTGTGTCGCCGTTTGACATATTGCTTGACCGTTTCATAAATCTCAAGAGTTTCACTCAATGTCAAAGCTCTGCTTTCTTTGCATCTAAGACCCATGGAGTCTTGTAGCATCCTCAGCTTGACACCACCTGATTGGGTACCAACTTCTTTGGACAACAAGTCATCGCCGGTGCAGTACCATGATGCTGTGTTGAGCTATGTTGGGCCTGACCGCCGCCAATGGCAAATCTTCACTTCTCTGCATTTGACGCTGCAGTCTTCCAGCACCGCCAACCTGACACTGGTTGCCAATTCCCAGTGTCTTTGACCCACAAGCTATTGCAATTACTGAATCCCACTCATCATTGGATCCCGTGAACACAGCTACCAGACTAAGTGACCAGACACGTTGTTTAATGCAGAAAGGCCTACAAACGGAGTAAAAGTACTTCTGGTGGTCCTGTTCTCCTTGTCTGGTCTAACAGGCCCTAGTGACTTATACAACCCTCTACCTACCTTTTATAAAGGCATTTGTAAATGACATTGCCAAGTCTGCTGCAAGTATTGCCGATGCACCTCACCTTCAAACCCAGGCTGCCCCTTTATTCCATGCCTTAGCTATTTGTTTTTTCCCTTAGAGGGCTGCGTCATTATTGTTTTCATGAGTTGTGTGCATTTTCTAGAAACATATCCTAGGAGCGAGTAATAATGTGGCAGATGCTTTATATCATTCCAAGAAGCAGGAATTTCGATGACTACATCAGTTTATATCATCATCATTAGAACCAAAGAAGAAGCTTGGCTAATGGGGGTATTCCGGGATTTTAAAATGTCATTTGAGGATGAGAAATATCAACCCTTAACTCTCATTGGAAGCTACGTTCAAATGCTTTTGATATTTGCATGAGATCGGGAAGGGTGTGTACTTCATCAGGCGACACATAGGAGCAGCAGCATTTGTAAGAAAACCTTTCACGTGGGGGAGGGCGGACAGTCTTGGACTTATCATTTCCTGATGAAGGAAGCATTAGCAGGGTGAGGAAGGAACGGTACAAACTTTCAGGATTGAGTCCACAACAGTGACAGCAGGAATAGGTACTAGTGTTTAACTAGTTAAACATATTAGACGTTGGAAATCTAATGCTTTGCAGTATTGTAGTAGGCCTGATTTAGTGCAACACAAGGTGTCCCTCTACCATTACACTAATTCTCCCCCCGCTACTCATTTTCCTTACCTTGGCTCTTATAATTTTCATAACATTTTGTCTCCTCCCACATGTTTCTGGGTCGTCGCTTGACCTAGTTGTTTTTTCCTTTCTTTCAGGGTCTACCATTTACGATTTTCCTATTTATTCATCGAACCATGTCTTCTTGTTCTCACTCCCTTTTGTGTTTTCTTCTTCCCTTTCTTGCACCCTTTAACCACTGCTTTTCATCATCCTAATCTAGACTTTTCTGTATAGTCTCCTTTCACTCAATGACTGGTCAACCCTCAGCTGACTCTGCTGTTTCCTCTCTCACTGCAAGTCTCTTTTCTACTCTCAATTCTTGCAATCCTAACACCATTTCTTCCTTTTCTGAAGCCCCCCTAACCGGGCTTACTTCCTCACTTCACTAAAACAATATTTTATGCACACTTGTGATTCTCCTTCCTCTTCGCAAACCTTATACGATATATCCTCAACTGTGTCCAAACATGATCTCATTCTTTTTCCTCGTCCTCACAGGGTATTTCAGCTGCTTAAATAAATGTCTTTCCTGCTAACTTTGCCAATTACTTTATATCTAAAGTTTACCTTCTCCATTCTTTCTTTGCATTTTCTTGCTCTTTCTCCATAATCGATCATTCTTTCTTCCTCCTGTTTCTACATCCTGATCCTCAGTTTCTCTCCTGACACTGATGATGCTCTCGAGCTAACTCTATTGCTTCTCCTCTAGACCCTTTGCCTTTTTCTCTTGTACAAAAGATATATCCTTTACTCCTTCCCTTCTTAACACTCCTCTGCATTATCTCTCCATCTACTTCAACTTTTCCCCCCAATTGAAAAGAGCTATAATCATTACAAATGTTAAAAAAAAAAAATTCTCTTGCCCCTTCTCTCCCATCTACTTCCCGACCTATCTTTCATGTTCTTCTTCTTTCCTAAGTCTTTGAACAAGTGGTCTATGCACAGTTTCAAACCAGCTCAACCACCACTCTCTCTTTCCTATGCATCAATGCAGAACCCATATGTTCCTATCTACAGAAACTGCTTTACTATAGGCTACTAACTCATTGCTTTCTGCATATCATTCTAAGGTTTAGTCCATGGGGTAGCCTCTTCCCGTGTGGCCAAGGGGTGGCAGCCGCTACCTAATCCTAACCCTGGGGGGCGACAAACTGAGGGAGCTCCACATGGGGGAAGACGAGCATCATCAGAAGAGACAGGGTATTCCCTTTTAGGGATATCCCCTCCATCCCCATGCTTTAATGGCATTTTGTGGTAAACCCCTTCAACAACATTCAAGACTTGCTGGAGGGATCCCACAATATCCCCTAAATAGAATAACAAGGACTGTCAATCCCAGGTATACGAGTCCTTTAAAAAAATACTGTGTCGAGAAAGAGGAAGGGAGTTATGAAGATCCCTAGAGCACGGAAGCGCACACCATGCTCTAGTTGTTGGAAGGAGGCAAGCGATGCCGGGAGGTTTGAATCTCAGACAGCTGATACAATATAGAGAGAAGTATCTGGCAGGGGTTGGCACCTCTTGTTAAGAGTATAGAAAACTCAGAGGAGGCTGGGCTGCAGATAGGATTGGACAGGCTGCGGGAAGCAAGCACAGGGCTTCAAGAGCTGGAAGCACTCTGGGAAACGTCCCCCAAGCACCGAAGAACCAGGGGTCTGCCAAGAAGATGTCAGGAACAGTGCATGGCCATTGGAGGACACCAGAGACAAATAGGGAAGGCAAGCAGAAGCGAGATCCTTCCCCCGAAGTGCCGGCAAGCAGCATCGAGACACCATAAGGGACGCCAAAGTGATTATTCCAAGCCGGGGAAACCAGTCGGAAGAGGTGGGACGCTGGGTCGCTTCACAGCAAATGCTGCGCATGCCAGGAAAAAGCTGGGGGAAAAGAATGCTGAGTGGGTGGGAAGCCCTGTGAAGGGAAAAAGACTAACAAAGTACCAAGTATAGGGTCGCTGACCCATTGGATGAAAAAACCTGAAGAAGGCTGTGGCCCGCCGTTGTGCGAGACTGGGACCCATATCCCGATTGGAAAAGACTTCAATTATATCAAAGCCCTGGCAGGAGAATATACCATGCAAGGCCAAGTATGTAAAGTTAATTGCCAATACCACGGGGAGGAATTGGTCCTCTTGGGCTTTTTGAACTGCTGTTTATGGTGGAGAGAAACCTGGGGAAGGGAGTCATCCCATGGAACTGTGAGCATTATGCATCTGGAAACATTTCATTGGAGTTGTACTTTTCGTTGAACATTTGTGCACTTTCAAGGCCATACGATATTATCCTTAACACCTTAGAGTTACATTTAGAATGTGAGGGCTAGGATAGGATTTCAGACACAGGATATTTTATTTTGGACATCTGGACACAGGCCAGACGCTTAATGTTGGTTAAGGTAGGGAAATACCTCTTAGGGCCGGGATATTGAGGCATTTGTTGACAGCACCTTTTATTTTTAATAAATGTTTATAGCAATCACTATAAGTCATCTGTGCCTGACAACACATGTAGCATATTTACATTTTATAGTTTAAGCCAGGGCTCATTCCTGGCTCATCAAAATATCCATTGGCTCCTCTTTGTACAGCAAAAATATGGATCGAAAGGTCCTTTAGCCTTTCCCCTCACGCTTCTATCAACTCTTCTCTTTGGTCTCTCTTGGCACCCCGTTGCTACTTTACTCTAACGTTTCATTTATTTTCTCTGTATTGTTTTTAAATGCACCCAGTCATCCCTCACCATTGACTGAGCTGGCTAGGGCTAATGGGATTTGTAGTCCAACACACCCTAAATGCCATAGATTGCAGACCCCTGGCTAAAACTATAAAATGTAAATATGCTATATGGGTTGTCAGTGATTTCATCCATGCATAGTGTGTGTTCAGTATATTCCTCAATACACGAGTGTGTCATCAGTATGTCAGTCGATGCATAATGTGAGTGGCGTGGTCAGCACTTTCAACCAGGCAGCAAGAAATAAGTGCCTTTTTCCTTGAATGCGTTGTCTGTGTTCAGTAAATTAATCCAGGCATGGGCTGCAGTACTGCTCAGGTATGTTTCAGAAACAACCCGTGTGTTTTAGTTGTGTTTGAGAAAGACAGCGTGCTATGGAGAACAGCACAACTCACTGAGCCGCTCAGGAGCACTTTAACAGCTTCCAGCTACGTATATTATAAACGAATAAGTTGAAAATGTTGCGGTCCTATTCATGATATCTTTTGGATTAAGGTGTGTATGTGTTTGGGCGTGTGTGTGTGTGTCCCTGTGTGTTGTGTGTGTGTGTGCACGCGCGTTCACGCAAGCACACTTGAGTGTGCATGTGTGCGTGTGCATCTCTCCACACTAAATCAAATGGTAAAAACAGGGAGACAAAGTGACTTTCAATTCTCGGTTTGCTGGCACGTGTGTGTTCCCTGGAGTATTGTTACTGTGCACAATAGTGACTTCTCTGCTGCTGCGGCCTTATTGGTGGCATGCTGTGATGCTTGTTTGGCCGCCATTACCCTGGTTGTTTCTGTTGTGGTAATCCTATTTGTGACTGGGATGGTAACCTTTATGTGGGTCTACTGTTTGGCCCTGTTGGGTTTGTCGTCATGTCCTCGTTTGTTTGAGACTTTTTACAGGTCGCCATGGTTACTCTGTACTTTATTTAACTATCATATTTCTAAAATCATAAATAGCCCACCCTTGTGTACACAGACAGGTACGTGCAAGTGCGAGGGGCAGCTTTGCACCACTTACTTCACCTCTTTATATTTTTTTGCGCACACCCTTTTTGATCAGAGTATATACATTTGGGGAATTTTACATTATCGCAGTCTTAGGTTCATTGATGCACTTGAAGCTGTACGGCTGCACAATGCATCGCCCAGAAAAACCAAACGCTGTCTGGGTGTGAGGTGGGACTAGAGAGTTGTGTTTTTTTTTTTTTAATTCATTCACATTTGTGGAGCGCGCAGCAGCCCGGAGGCATTGTGGCGCTTGTTACATCATGGTTCTTAGTTATAAGGTACATTTATACAGACAAAGATTATATATACAGAGCATTATGGATTTTATGTACAGCGCAGAGGTGATGACAATGCAGTCAGTCAGCTGGTTAAACAGAGTAGTTTCTAGGTTCTTTCGGAAGGCAAGAAGGGAGTTTTCCACTCTGAGGGCTGTGGGGAGCGCGTTCCAGAGCTCAGTGGCTATGTAAGGGAAGCTAATCCCACCTACTCTGGATCTGTTGATGTGGGGGTGAATAAGCGGTTAGAGTAGCAGGTTCTTGTATGACGTGGTGAGGAGGTTTTAGTGATGGTCTCAGATAGGTTTGACAGAGCTGTGAGGGAGAGACATTTGGGTGGAAGGGTGAGGATCTTGAATGTAATGCGTTCTCTAACAGGGAGCCAGTGTGCTGCCTGCCTGGCGTGAGAGATGTGTTCCCTCTTGGGAATACTTAAAGCTGCTCGTAGGGCATTGTTCTGTGTGATTTGTAGTCTGTTTATATTTTTTATGGAGGTTCCTGCTAGGAGAGCGTTTGGCACCTATGGTTGCTCTGGCTATAGATATGCAGTTGGGCTTGGATAGATGAGGTTTAATCGCGTTGATGAGTTTCATGGTATGGGCAGAGGCAATGGCGCTGACCTGTCTTGTCATGGAGAGGGTAGAATCTATGTATAACCCCAAGAGTCTTAACTGAGGAGGAGACAGGGATAATGGTGTTGTCAATGGAGGAAAGAGAAAGCGAAAAACAAACACCATCTTTAAAGATCTCTGATGCCCACCTTCTCACCCCCTTGCCAATGTAATGCAGGGAATCGTCAATAATAGCCCTTCTCCGCGTTATAAAAATGGTGTACACTTTTTACAGTACGAAGTTCATAATGTATTCCCATCCACAAGACGAGAATGGAAATGGCAAAATGAAATTTAAATATTTCAGAAAAGAATCCATGCTGAAAAAAATGAAACATCGGTAATGGGAGTCTGTGTTCAGTTTCTTGAAGATCACCCTAATTTATTCCAGTGTTCAGAAGCTGGCTTCAATTATCTATGCCACCACCTCCTATCCCACCCACAAACTTCTCCTAGTACATACTCGGGCATAGGCACACATGACAGTCACAGGTGCTTATTATACATTGGTTTAAAACTCGTAGCCAGGTAGCCATTGCCTCAGAGTAATTGATGGGGGTCATAGAAAGATGCTTATGAGGTGGACACTACAACTAGGACAAGAAAAAAAGAAACCAGCATTCGTGAAAACTATTGACCACCCTTGTCATCTGCCACAGCATACAGAAGGACAGACATCTGGCTAGAGCTTCATTCCCTACCTGCCCTGTTTAGACTCACATCTACCTCCCCATTTCGTATGGTCTAATGAACACATCCTGCATATGGGGCCCAGGCAATATTTTCTGGCCATAGATGGCTACCTAAAAACTAAGGCACCATCCTGTCTCAACGTGAACTAAAATAAAGTTAAGGATGACATAAAGCAAGCTCTTAGATGCCCAGGCAAAAAAGCTACCAGACATCCAGGATGGCCAGCCTCCTAGGCCCCACGTGCATCCAACATTACATTGTATTCCAACTTGCAACTCTCCAAATCTGCCTTGAACACACAACCCAATTATCACAACACTGGGCCATATCTGCTTCCTCCCATTTGCAAAACCATGGTCCACCTATAAGGCTGACATGCGCTCATGCTATCACAAAACATTCTCCTCCACCACTGTATTCCCTCCTTGCCTGCGTTCATAGCATATCTTCCGCTTTCCCAACCTCTTTGCATCCCTTCACTTATTTTCTATCCTTCAGCAGACTAATATCTAGATACCCCTAGCGGGGGCACTGCACACCGCTCCACGGACAAGCTTAGGTGCTCCGATACTACTACTGAGGCGATTTGGCACAGCATGAAAAGCATTTTAACACATCCGTATGTGACACACCTAAGAGGAGACAATACATCATGATGAGGAAGGAAACAGAAAATCCTATGTTGCCTACAGAGGAATAGATTGTTATGAGACCCGCCGTGGGACATAAAGACAATCTACTACGTAGAAGTAAAGCACAATCAAGATTTAATTTATGAAGCCACGGTCTGTATTAGTAAAGAACAAAGAAATATTTGTTTTGGTCAGATGTCTTTATGTTTAAGAGCGATATAAGCAATGGAATACACAGAAAGCGTGCCTTTCTTATGACCACCTTTTGGTTTGGTGATGGTGTGGAGCAAACGGCCCCAGTGACCAAACATGACCTCTTAATGTTCTTTGTCCAGGACCCTAGAGTGGGAGTATCTTACTTGCACTGGGGGATAATTTTTAAGCAAATGCTAATATACTTTCCCTCTAAAGTGTAGGTTTTAGTCATTCATACTTCTGTGAACCTAGTAGATCCTTCCAAATAAAAAAAGAAATGCATATTTAGCAAAAATGTCTCTTCGGATTAAACCGTACTATTAGGATGCCTTCCTGTGGTACTGCTGTGCAGATACATAATTCCCAACATTCCTGTGGGTGTACGGCTAGATTTTGGAGGCAGGCTACTGTGTGTCGTTTCCTCATTTTTGTTGGGAGCATTTTCTCTCCGTCTTTAGTTTTGGCTTTTAGGTGACAATGTAAGGGCTGCCTATAAGCAAAACCTATTGGCAAAGGAAGTAAATAGAGAAGGGATTTGGGATGTGAGGAGGTACACACAGGGTGCTTGACCTTTTATGCACCCACTGACCGCTCTTTGCCATGCTAGTCCCTCTGGCCACTGCCATCCATTACCTGCCCTTCCTGCCCAAAATGCATCCCACTGGGGCTCTTTGTGCTAACTCTTGTGCTTTAAGTTGATTCCAATATTAATACTAAATGGTCTTCTTAAAAATAGTGACCTAATTGTGACTGTCAAGAGTCCCTTTGGAAACTTGATTTATAAGCAATATGTGTCCTTGCATCGGTTCCCTGCACCAAACCAACAGTTCTCTCTGCTCGCATACAGGCATTACACGGAGTCATTTTCCAGGCACTGCAATAACATGCCCAAGTACTAAGATTTGCCAGCTGTTGACATTTTATGGGCAGGTAGTGCAAATATAGTGCCTCAAAAATGCCTACCGAATCAGCCACAAAAGCGAAAACTGTTGGCTTTGCCAAAGTTTGTTTGTGTGGATTCTTTGCCTGTTTTCATTGAGAAAAAAAAGGTCTAGTTCACCATTGATTTATATGAGAGAAAACGACTCGTGGTGATGCAATGTGTGACGTATCGCATATGCTCCCCGTGCAGTACTTCCTTTTTACGTTAACCACTTTCTCATATTTTCTTGCTAAGGGCTAACAAGCAGGGAATACATTCACCACAAAACGAGCCCTTTATATTTTCCCGGCCAAAGCGGTTTCCAGTTTTCCACTGAGAGCGCTTCGTCTACAAAACCCTGAGAACTAAGTACATCTCCAGTTAGGTCTTTCATCCATGATTTACAGCTGGGCTTTGACTTATCAAGATATGGCATACTTTATGGAAACTCTGATTTCTTCCACTTTGATCCACCAGATGGAGGTCTGCTTTAGGACTTTGCCCCCACCTCATAGGTGCTGTTAATCAATGTCATTTACCTCAACACCTCATTAAAGGGACACTAGCCTGGCCCTAGTGGACTTTGGCGATTTCTCCCCTCACACCCACCCCAGTGTTCAAATTCTCCAAAGCATACACTGAGGCATCTGACGCTATTGGTTTTACATTAGAATGTCATTGCTGGCCTTCACCGCGATGACTACTCGCAGCACAGAGGAATATCACTAAGTGGGATCCAGAGATCCTAGTGGAACAGGCGTACGGAGGCACATGCTGAAGTATATCAGCATTGTGTTGTGTAATAATCAGGCCTTGTTAGAAGTTGGTAACTTGATTTAATGATTATAAGTGCAATACATACATGCGACAGTTATCTTCACTGTCATGGACACTGATTAGTCCCTGTAAGTCTGTAATGTCTCTGCGGGCTGGGGAGCTCATGTTCTCCCGTTAGAGGGGGAGCACCAGGAGCTGCTGCTGCTGCTCCGTTGGTCTCGGGCGCTGGTCTGCTTCATTCCGGGAAGCGCGCTTCATGTAGAACGTGTCTCTTGAGAACTCGGCGCAACCGAGTCTCGTGGGTGTGTTCTACATACCTTTGATGAACACACAGACAGTTACTCCATTACATAATCCTCATACTTAACTGGTCTTACTGATCTCTCCTGGGACGGTTCTCCCTTTCTCCTCCATCACGCGGCATGTCAGTTACTTCGGGACTGAGGTTGGGCTATTGCAGTTCCATCTCGGCTTCTATCAGGGGTACCCTACGTGGGTCTGAATCCGGTTCCCTTGCTGTCGCCTGGTTGGGGTCCTCTCATATGCCCAGCTCTGTTTTTACTCTCACTTAGGGCTGATGTCTTTCAAACACTGCCACTCGTTCCATTTGAGACTATCTTGGGTGCGGACAAGATTGGTTCCCCCTTTGCACTACCTCGATCGGTCGACTGAACCTGTACCCAGTCACCTGGTCTTTGTGTGGCAACCCAGATTTTGATCCAATCACTTTCTCTGACTCCTTCACTTTGGGTTGCTCTTTGCTGGTTGCTCCTTTTCTTCCTCTCTATTTTGCTGTTCTTTATCCTCCACACGACATCCTCCATACTGACCTCTTCATCCTCCCTTACACCTGACAGCCATGGAGGTACCAGCGTGGACACCGCTCTTCTCCCCCTTAGAGTTTGGAAGGGTGACACTTGGGTGAAAACATTGCGGGTCAAACTGTGGGCTGCTATCGCTTCCTTAACTATCTTAAATGGGTTCATCCCGGATGCCGTGGCCAGCTGTATAGCCCCTTTGATAAACCTGTTCGCCCTTTCCACCAGTCCATTGGCCTGGAGGTGGTACAGTGCTGATTTAATTTGCCTTATGTTCTTTTCCATGAAAGTTGCAATTTCCCATGAGACTAGTTGAACTCCATTGTTGGTGACAATGTCCTTTGCTATTCCTTCCCTCTGAAACACGACTGTTAGCACATCAATCTCAGTTGTGGTGGTGATCTTTGGCACGAAATTGGCTTCCAACCATTCATGACAACTCCATATCGATATTCAGGGGTCATAGCTTCCAGGGGGCCAATTAAATACAAGTCTAACTTTTGCCACACTCCCTCTGGAACTTCTGTGGGTATTAGTGGCACTTGTCATGTCTTCAGTCTCTTGTCACTATTTAGACAATCGTTGCATCGGTCAATTATTATGCGTTTGTCCTGATCCATGGCAGGCCACCAGTATGCCTCACACACCCTGTGTTGGGTCATGGTACTTCCTTAACGTCCTGAATGGGCTCTACATAGGATAATCTTTCTAGGGCCTACTGGTGGGATAATTTGATCGCCCTTGAATATCAATCCTTCGGCCTCATTGTGCATTTGTAAGGCGCTTATACATCAAGTAAATTGTGTTTCAAAGCGCCCACAGGGCAACAGGGAGAGAACATGGGAATGAAAATCAAATAACAATGAAAGATAGAGGCGGACCTACTAGGCCTTGTGAGCATTCAGAACGTGCAAGTGCAGCGAGGGAAGAGAGAAGGGATGAGGGAGTGGGGGTTAAGTGCTAGGTGTACAAGAGGGAAGTGCTAGGGGGTGTGCAGCTGTAAGTGCCTAGGTGAGTGGTCAGCTGGCAATAAATAGGTAAGTGTAGGAATGTGGTGGCATAAGGCCAATGGGTGCCAAGGCAAGTGCTGGGAGTGAGCAAAGGCTGAAGGCGATTGGGGGTGGGAGGCCAGGGCCCAAGAGGACACACAGGGCTCTGGTGACCAATCTCAGCAACTGTGGGGTTTAGCAGAGGAGGGGGGAAGGGAAGGAAAAGGTGAAGGTGAAAAGGAAAGTCTTAAGGAGCTGACGGAATTTGAGGAGATCTGGCTCAAGACTAAGAGGAAGGGGGAAGCTGTTCCATAGGAAGGAGCCTGCTGAGGAAAGATCGGCCACCGGCTCACTGTTTAGCGATTCGCTCGACACACAGAGTTGGTATGGGAGGAACATAAAGATCTGGAGAGAGACTATTTAGAGGGCAAGTTGCAGATATCATGGTCCCCGGCATCAGACAGACAGCCTTATGGATGAACCAGAGGGATTTGAATTTGATTGTTGCAGCAACTGGGAGCCAGTGGAAAACTTTTAGGGCTGGAGAAATGCGATCCCTGGGCTTGAGGCCAATGATAAGTCTTGCGGCCCTATTCTGGATTAGCTGGAGGATTCATAAAGAAGAAGAGGGTAGATTAAGGAAAATGCAATTGCAGTAGTCTAGCCTAGAAAGAACCAGAGCTCTAGAGACATTGAGCTTTTGGGGGAAAGTGAGGAAAGAAAACATTTCTTTGAGGGGGTGGAGTTGAAAGTGGGACTTCTTGGCAAAGACCTGAATGTGAGGGAGGAAGCAAAGAGGAGTCGAAGATAACTCCAAGGTTTCTGGCTTCAGATGACGGAGAAGGGGGAGAGCCGATAAAAAATGGGCAGAGTGGGGAAAGAAAGAGGCAGCAGGAGTCCCAATAGGAAGGATCTCAGTCTTGCTGACGTTGGAGAGATCATTGGAAGTACATCAGGAATGGATGGCAGATAGGCAGTGGGGAATAATGGAGGAAGGAAGGAGAGAGTCAGAGGGAAGCCTGAAGAAAAGTTGTGTCATGTGCATTACACTGGAAGTTATCGGAGATGGTCGGAATGAGGTGTGCAAGCAGAGCCATATGGGTGTTAAAGAGCCGGGGAGACAAGTTGGAGCACTGGGGGAGATGGGAGTGGGGTAGGAGAAGGAGGTCAGCCAGTCCAGTGCCCGCTCAAGATACCTAGGGGATCATGGAGCCGTTTTATGAGGATGAAGTGGTTGACTGAGGAGAGTTGGACTCAAGAGAGGTAAGCAATTCCTCACGGGTGTTCAGAAGAGCAGTTTCCAATTTCCATGCCTCTGGATGCTCGGAATCCAGATTGATGATCATGGAGGCAACCAACAAATTCAGTGTGCTGGGTCAGTTGGGGGAAGGCCAGCTCCTCCAAGAGTTTTTCAACGAAGGGGGTGAGGGATATGGGGTGGAAGTAGGCTGCAAAAGACGTGTCTGTAGGAGGTCTTTTCAGGAGTGTGCTCGAGGGAGGAAGGGAAAGACCGAGTAGCAAAAGAGTGGTTGCAGAAAACAGTAAGTGCAGTGGAGAGATAGCCAATATTGTCCTTAATGGTTCTGCAGGAACAGGGGGAGACCTGCTTCAAGGAGACCTTCATGCTCAAGGAGCGGACAACTCATCACGTATGATAGTAGAGATGGTGGAGAGAAAGAGGGAGGATGTGAGGCTGAAGGAGCCAGTGGGGTGGGGGAGGGGAGAGGGACATGGGTGCTCAGGTTGTTTTGAGTTTTGCAGTAAAGTGTGTGGCCAATGCGTTAGAGGGCCTGGAGGGAAGCGGTGAGGAGACTGCGGAAGGGTTGGCTAGTTCCCTGCAGATTTTAAAGAGCTCAGCCGTGTTGTTGGATGCACCAGAGATGCAAGCCTGGGTGTGGGCCTTTCTACAAGTATAGCCAGCTTCTATGATGACTTAGTCTACCTTGTGTTTCAGCATCTGTACATTTAATGAACAGTTGATTTTCTGCAGCACTTTGTGCACATGTAATCTTCTTTGTATTTAAAAGCTCACTTGTTTCTTTACTTAGTCATTAGTTTCTTTTAGGATCTATACATCCTCTTCAATCAGTATCTCGGGACATCGTACATACTTTTTTGTGATGTCACTGGCTTCTTTTCTTTGCTCTTTCTCATATTCCTTCCTCCCTGAGATTGTCATCACTTCAGGGGTATATTCGGTAGGTTTGTTTCAACGGGTATCTTCTTTCGAACAGATGCTGCGGTATTGACACAACTGTTGGTGTCAAACACGGCACGATCTCAGGTCTCCAACATATGGGTGTAGGGCGGCGGGGTTTCCTGCAGAGGCATGCAGCTGATCCCCTACATAATAGAAGTGAAGTGGAAGCAGCAGCACTGGGAAGTCATCCTTACAAATATATCATTGTGAATTTTAATCCTGTGACTAATGACATATTAACTGTTAACCAAGAACTGTGTCTCACTGGCAGTTGTAGACAATGCAATTCTTTTGAACTGCGGCAAATCTTCTTGAAGTGATGACCAAGCATCATGGCTGGGATTACCAATGGTGCTGTTTTTGAGGAAGTGGAAAGTCCATATTTCAACAAGAAGAAAGGAGTTGCTATTGCTGGAACTTTTGCGTTCACACTGGAACATCAAGAACTAATTTGAGACTATCTTACCCATCAGGGTTTTCTCATGTCTCTCTTTGGTTGAACATTAGCCAAATTCACTTTTGAATCCTGTGGAAGGGAACCCACCTAGGATATTGGAAAGTTATTACAAAACTGTGATTGTTGTTTATGTTATCTTGCCATCTAGTTTCTTTTTGTATTTGTTGCTTCGTGTGAGGGCTAGATAGCCTGTGTTAGAGTGTGTCCCTTTAGCTTTCGGTAGGCAGGGAAATCCTCAGCAAAGTAAGGATAGAGAGGCATTTTACTTGATTTATTTGTATAATAAAATGGCTGGATTGGATCAATCATCAAACAGTTGTCCGCTTTGCATTACTGAGCCCTCACAGGTCTCTGAGCTTAGAAAGAAAAACATAAATTTGAAATTCCATGCTGAAGCAGAGTGTGCTTTTTGCACATGTCCCCAACGCAAATATTTTTTTATGAAATGTACTCATATCTAATAAGTGACTGGGGTGAATAATCTGTCTGTTTTTGCCGATGAGATTGAATATGTATATAAGTGCCTAACTGTGAAAGTGTGTTGTGTTCATTGTGTCAAGAGCGTGTCTTTTTGTTTGCATCTAAGGTAAATGGGCATTATGAAGGAAAGGCATACATTACGAAGCCTGAAGATGCCTAGCTTAGGTGCCAAGGTATAATTAAAGTGGTAGAAGGGAAGAGGAAGGCCATTTCTATCTATACGTCCTCTTTGGAACGTGTGTGTGTGCGCGCATACACACATGAACGTGTGCAAGTTTGTTAGAAACATGCACAGATATAGGAATCTAACTTGATGTGCAAGACTCCAACTCTGTTTAATTCCATCTTCACCTTAAAAAGCTGCCCACTTGGATGATGCTGACCCTATCCACAGCGCGGCAGCCATTTACAGCTTGAAGGGAAAAATCACTGCCACCTCTTATTTTTTACAGTCTCGGTGACAGTCTGCAGAGCCACTGGCCTGCAGGACATGACTGGCAGCATGGATTGCTAAGCAAGGGATCCATTTTAACGGATTTGCGGGTAAATACGTCCAGGGAAGCGATCGATTTCTAGCTGTATTTAGATGAAAAGGGCCGTAAAACTTTAAAAAACGAGCTTTACTTGTAACCCAAAGAAGGAATAGGTAACACAAATCTTCCATTATTACTGTAGTTCTGTAACGCAAAGCAGGAGACCTCCTTTGCTTCAGGGCTGAATTCACAAATGGGACAAATTGCCATTAGCCCTTTGTCATCAATGTACAATGGTCAGCTTTTGAAGTGACCCTAGATCTCCTTAAGGCATAGGCTTTCGCAAACACAGTCTGCAATATGTCATGCGCAGTAGAGGTGTGAGCTGGGTGTCCAAGTAGAAACAGGGTAGCAGGGACCTCTCAAAGTTTAGCTTGCAGCTGGTAGAGGGTTTGAAGGAGGTCCTTCAGGCCATTCAAAGCAAGGGTCCCACACTACTTGCTGTTCTAGCTCCAAGGTTTTGTTTAAATAGTTTCCGGAGGATCAAATAGGATTGGCTGGAGCATTAGTTTCCAGTGGGGCAGGGGTGAGGTTCTCAATTTCAACCTCGTACGTTTCTTTGAAGAGCTCAATTATCTGTATTGTGCCAAAGGACTCCATTTTGTGGACATGAAATTAAGGAAATATCTAGGTTGCTTCGGAGTTCTTCAAAAGCCTAGTCACTCCTAATACAAATCAGTATTAATCATACTTTTTATGTCCACTCTGCAGGACCATAGACGTCCTAGATTTGGAAATGACAGGAGATGCCATCCAAGTGTTCAATAATCACTGGGAATCAATACTTCCAACCATTAAGCCGAGTTCCATAGCAGCTAATTTTCTAGCAGCGTTATTCAATGTGGCCCTGAATCACAGCCACTGGCTTTCTCTACTAGCGAATATTGTAGCGCGCCCAGGGCTTCCACGAGTCCGTTTCACCATGCTTTGGAAATCGTCCATCAAAATTCATGGAGCAAGGACACCTGCAGAAGCTTATTGGATAGTGCCCAATGTTCTTTCCACTGCCCCCTGCTTTACATTATCTCGGTGTCCATTACATGTTTATTGCAGGTGCTGTGCCAGCAGTTTTACGCATTTTCGTCTGCTATTGCAGGATATGAGGTTTGATTAATCACAGTGGTTGGGAAATTAAGTTTGAAGTCCCACTCAACTGGCCTTGAGGTTAAGGCTTACCTAGTTCATAGCGATTATTTATTAGAATGGGGCGAGTGGCTGATTTGGGTAATACCGCACAAATCAAACTAAAACATTCTCATGAAGGTGCAGAGAGCTCGAAAGACCAGACGGCTCTTCGTTTGTATAGGTGTAGATTGCACCTTCACCAAAGAAACATGCTTCCCAATAGTTTTAGCCATACTTGGGGATAGATAAAAATGAGGGCGTGCCATGCTTAGCAATGGTTGGAAACACCCACATCACTTTACACACCAGTCGGCGGAAACCTCTCATATACACGGCCCGCGCTACTAAATCAACTGATTCCACACTTTACACACTATCAAACATTGGCGCTACAGCATTTATGCCTCATAAAACTGAGCCTGCCTGGACGCTCCAATATATAGGCTGGTAACCCTCCATTGCACTTATAATCTACTTAAGTCAACCTTTGCAATGCACAGGAGTCAAACAGGTATTCCTCATATCGCATTTGGCATACTCTTGCGTTTACATATGGAGAACCTGGAAGACTTGTAGAAGTCTATCGAGATACTAAGTCTATTGCGCTTAGAGAATCCAATTTCCCTAGTTTCTGGTAGCCTGTCTGGCCCTAGTAGTGAACCCAAGTGCACCCAAGCACTTTATACTACCATACTCTCTCCACTCAACTGGACCACGGTCCCCAAGGGCGTTCAACCCACAGCACTCTGAGATCATACCAATGGAATATAAGGCGCTAAACAAATGCACCATGACATCCAGTGAAATGCACTTGGTTTTTGACCCGTGGATAGCCTGCTCATAATGCCAACAGAATCTACGAAGGTAGCAGGCTTTGCTTCTCCACAGAAGAACAGACCGAGCAACCTCAAAGATGAGCTCCATTCTTATAAAGGTACGTCTAAATGCACCCCTTTGGTGGACATCTGCCGCAGGCACGGCTATTCATCCACGCACTTTAGAATGCAGCTAGGACTATGACAAATTCCATGTAGCTGGCCACATAACCTTTTTTGCACTGAAAAGCCAAAACGTGCCTCAACACCCCTGCCACTAGAATACAGCGACAACATATGACAAAGTTTGGTCTAGCTGGATACATATCGAGTCTCCTGCACGAACGCTGTGTCATGACCTCCCTCAGCACCCATCCACGTGTCTGACCCGAGAGTATTCCCACTCCTACTCCCCCTGCATCCTCTTCTCAGATAGCCATCCCATCGCTTTTGGTCCTGACCCTGGGGGTGGAGAAGTGAGGGAGTACCACCTGGGTGGAGGATCCTTGGGGATTAGGAATGGGGTGCCCATAGGAGAGACATGGTATCTCCCTTTCCCTATTGAAGACCAACCTAATGCTCCCCCCAGCCTTTATAGGCTACTGTAAACCAGCTCCCTTCATTTTATATCTGACAGTACTGGGACGAGGAAGAGGCAACAGAATAATGAACACTAAAAACCCATTCACCACTCTAGTACTGGGATGAGCAAGATGCCTACAGAGTACTGTGAGGGTCAGGCATGTCCCATTAATTATAGTCAGGCAAACCCAAACCTGTCAAGTGGTTGCATGCAAATAAAGGGAGATCAGTGGAGCAGCCAGGAGAGAAACAGGGAGGCCTATGTGGGAAAATCCAGCAGGGGACCCTTTTCATGAGAAGGCAGCAGTGTTGGGACCTAAGAAGGAGCCAGGACACCAGCCGACATCCCAGGGGATCTGTGGAGCCCAAGGGGAGTTGGGCTGCTAGTCTGCCATAGGTGTGGGAGCCTCTGTGTTTCAAAATGAGAAGCTGGAGAAGCGAGCGAGCAGGAAAGGAGAGGATGCCGTCCGCGTTCGTGCAGAAGCAGCAGAGTTGCTGGCGTGTGCAAGACAGCACACAGCATGCGAGCAGGGCTCGCAGAGGCCAGCCTGAGAAGCAGAAAGGAAATAGCAAGAGAAGCTGGAGTTGAACACTGAGGACTGGTGAGTATCTGGGGAAGACATTCAAAAGCTGTGTGGGCTGCACACAAGTAACAAAGTTCAGTATGAATACAAAACAAACTAAACATATTGAATCCCAAACTGCATGGAAATCTGAAACAATGCATATTGATTGCCGAACTGAATAAAACTTTATGGGCAATGCTAGTAGATAAAAGTCAAAAAGGAAAATGCCCATAAGAAAGCAACCTATGGAAAAGAGCGCAAGTGTGAAAGAGTGCAACAGAAAGGTGGGGAATGAACAAGGCCACCACAGAGTGAACCTTATGAAGGGATGCAGTACAGCAAGGCCAAAGACTGGCAAGAGGTGCGTGGCACTTTATGGTAAAGCCAAGAGGCTAACCAGGAGAAGCAAGAACAGTGTAAAACTGCATATAAAGCCAAGAGGCTGACAAAGAGAAACTAAGTGAATGTGAAGCAGTACACAGGAGCAATAACAGAAGAACCTGTGTGGGCTGAAGAGCCTAGGGATCCTGGTTGCACGATCTGTGATAGGTGGACTGTGCGGTCTGACAACTGTGCCTAGCCCATTGAGCCTTAAATAGTGAAAGCCAAAGATATTGTGGTACAAACCAAGGAAAAGCACTATAAGTGAGGTCAGGTTGCCCTAAAGTTGCGTAGAACTGTGAAAGACAAAACAAATTCAGTTGCTACGTTGATGTCTTGGGGAGGGTACCAGAGTCCTATTTAACTGCAAATACTGTCTTGAGGACGGAGCCTAGAGAGCCTTTTCTTTTGGACTGTGGCAAGGATTTGTGATACTGTTTGACCGTGAGAAAGGTAATCTTCAGACTTTTGTGGAACTTCCTTGAACTTGGAGAAGGGGAGCTGAAAAGGAAGCCAAGAGCTGGAAGAAGCTCAGCACTTTGTATTGATCGCCATTTTACTGTATTATAGGCATCCCTACACATTGTTTAGCTTTATTTTTGAGGGCAAGGATAGGTTTTAGACACAGACAGACTTGTAAGTTGAACTTTCTAACTCAGCCCTTCGTTCAGGTAGGGAAATCCCACCTTAGCCTAGGGCAAATTAGGCCTTCTATCCTTCTGACATTTGCTTTCATAACCCATTTTGTTTTGAACTTTGAATCTGTTGTCTGTCTTGCTTCATGATGCCTTCACACCTCCCAGGTTGCTTATTGGAGCCTAGTCAGCCCCCGGAGTCCTAATCTTGGCCAAATGCACACACGCATATTAATCCTACAGTTAGATCGTACCCACACCTGGACTTCGGTCCCCAAGGGCATTCCTGCCACAAAGCTCATTGAGGCCATACAAATGGGAAAAGAATGACTACTACAATACAAAGCAATGTTTTAGCCATATTTGGCGACAGACAATTAGGGTGCATCATGATATGATATATGATCTACGAAATATGGCATTTGCAATGTGCCTATACACAAGTGTTTCAAGGCGCGACGAGGCAAGGAAGGGAGAACAGAGGGAGGACAGAGACAACGATCTTACTAGGCCAAGTGACATTGAGATTGCACAAGTGCAGGGGAGGGGGCAGTGCTGTACATGGGATCAAAAAAATAAGTGCAGCCAGCCGGTGGCAGGTGCAAGGGTAAGTGCAAACAGCAGGTGTCCAAAAGTGCAGGTAGGGGAACTGTAGAGTTACAGATACAGACCCAAGTGCAAGGGTTGCAGTGAGGTAGTGCGGGTGTGCAACTGGGCAGGCAGAGACCTGGGCCCAAAATCAGAGGGTAGCCAGGTGACCAGTGCAGTATTAGACAGGATATCAGCAGTAGAGAGGAAGAGAGAAGGCAGAAGCAAAGAGGAAGGTCTTGAGGTGCTTCCGGAATCGGAGATGGTTCTCAAGTTTCAGGGAGGCTGTTCTAGAGGGAGGCCCCAGCCAAAGAAAGATCTACTACCAACTCGTTGCTTGGCGAAGCGACTAACCCTGAGGGAGTTGGAGGTGGAGGAGCGAAGAGTTCGAGTAGGAAGTTATTTACAAAGAGTTGGAGGTATTGAGGATCCAGGCCCCAGAAAGCCTTGTGGACAATGCAGAGGGTCTTGAACTTAATCCTTGTAGCCACTGGGATCCAATGCAGAGATTTCAGTACTGAGAGATATGATCCCTGGGCTTAAGTCCAAGGACAAGTCTTGCAGTCCTGTTCTGGATGAGTTGTCGAGGGCAGAGAGAAGTAGCAGGTAGATTTAGAAAGAGGCTGTTGCAGTAATCCAGCCTAGAGAGAACCACAGCTCTAGAGACAGTGAGCTTCTGGGGTAAGGAGAGGAAAGGAAGAATACCTCAGAGGAGGTGCAGTTTGTAGTTTGACTTCTTAGACAGAGATGTGAGGAGAAAAGAAGAGTGTAGTCGAAGATGACCCCAAGGTTCTTAGCCTCACAGTTGGGAGCAGGAGGAGAGCCAAGGGATGCCTGCCAGAGAGTGACAGGAAATGAGGATGCAGGTATGCCGAGAGGAGAATCTGTCTTACTAGCATTAAGGCAGAGATCGTTGGCAGTACACCACTCCTGGATAGCAGACAGTCAGAAATAAGAGAAGGAGAAGAGGTGGAAGAGGGGAGCCTGAAAACAAGCTGAGTGTCATCCGCATAGCACTGAAAGTTGGAGCAGAGAGCTGCAAAGAGAGCGGCAATGCGGTGGGTGAGAGATGCCAGCTATTGGTTGAACAGCCTGGGAGAGAGGTTGGACCCCTAGGGAACATAACAGGTAGAGCTGTGCAATGCTTAGCAATGGTTAGAAAATGTTAATCTCAGAGAAGTGACTTCATCTCTAAAATATTACGAATTTTCAACCACCTAGATAAGTGAGAAAAATAATTATTTGCACCAGGATATATATGAAAATATAGGACAAGAAACCATTTGAAACGTTCCTGTTGAAATGTGCAAATGGCCCACCCTACACTCATAATCAAGTGACCAGGACATATAGTGAAATCTCTACAATCATGTAAATAAAATTGCCCAGTTTACAAACACGGAAACTACATACTGTGCAAAGCATTTGAAAAAGTCATGCGAGTGTAAGTATAGTGAAGACAGTAGCCCAGCTAAAACAAGAGCATATGTCCAAAGTTACTGGTTTGCTGGTTTGGGGGAAGGGTGCGAAAAGGGTGGAGAGAGAAAAAAAAAGGGGGGACCCTTTTACATTTCTATGGAGGCCAGAGAGGGAGGTGCGTCAGACCAGATCTCAAAGCGTTGGTTCCACAGGTAAGTGTGGAAGGAGGGGGGATGCTGTCTAGTTTGGAAGGGTTAGGGGGATAGTGAGGCAACAGTGAGAGGCTCATTGTTGCCTCCCCACAAAAAATAACAATAAATGGTGCCACCCGGTTAAGGGCCTCAGGTGGCTGGAACAGCGGGCGGAGAATGTATTATCTTGCCTGCTATTCAAGCCAATTAATTGGCCAATGGAAAGTGTGTGAAATGTGTCCCATAGCTTATTTATGTCTCCATAAATGGTGTGGGCATTGGTAGAAGAGAGCCCAAGGATTCAGATATGCACAGTCTAGGGCATCTTTCATTTCAGGTCCCTGCTGCTCCAGCATGGATGGATTGATGGATGGATGGATGGATGGATGTGGAGTGACCAACTCAAGTTCTTCCCTGCCAACACTGAATTCCTCCTACTCGCACCTTATAAATATGCATCTCATATCCAAATATGTCTATGTGATTTATCTGTGAAAGGCAACCAACCCCTTGACCTGTGCAATCAATGCCAACCAAGGGCATGGCTTTGGATTACCCATTAAAATCCCAAAGCCATTACCATTTTCCAATAAGTCAGCATCTGCAACAAAGCATTTACTTCATCCAACCTCCATACTTGGTAACTAAGAAGCACATCTCTGGTGCCACACCTTCCACAAAAAGAAAGTCAATCTTTTTAGTGTACTTCCTGGCAATCAAGCCACCAAAACCACAAACGAATGCTGGTCTTACAGCATCTCTAAAATATGATCCCTCCCATCTGAGATCTGCACTCTTCCACCCTCCCTACCACTCTCTTACTGATCCAGTGGGAGGGTAGAAAGTGAACTGCTTCCATTGGTCCTCACTACCTGTGAGCCTGAAGAACCCAGCAGAAGAACGGGACACTGCACCCAAACAGGTAACAAACAGCACCTGGGGGCTCCAGTGCCGCAGCGAGGAATGGAGCCACCAGTGACACGTGAGACAATGCTGCAGCGAACACTGGAGCTGCAGCCGATACAGAAACCATTTCCGTTTGCAAAGATGGCCATAACACGGGACAACCATTGAGGGTGTCATGGCAGTCCAAGCAGGTACAGGGATTGGCAAGAATAGGGGGCAGGGCCAATACTAATAGGAAGGGGGGAAAAGAACAAGTGAAGTCAGTCAGTGATTGGGTGTGGCTGGACCAATCCGATATAAGAACTGATCAGCTGAATACATTATGTCACCGACTTTCTATCTTCTAGGAGGAAGACGCTGCTGTGGGGAGTCCAAGATGCTATTGAGCTTATTAAACTGTATTTAAGGAGGAAGCGATTAAGGGTTGCTTGGAATCGGACCTTTCCCATGACTAGAAGAAGACCAAGCAGAGCTACTGGTGAAGAAACCTAGCAGTCTTTTGTAAGAGATTAAATTACTGAAGCAAGTATTAAAAAAGCCTTTAATCACTAACCTGGCGTCTGGGTTGCTATAGCCTCACACTACCCTAGTCCACGTTGCTCCCTAACGAATATCTATTTTACTATCGGACCTGGTTTCCTTTTCACTCTCCTACCCCTTTTACTTTCGGATTATATTACAGCCTCGCACCCTCCTCCCCCTCTCCCTTGCCTTCTTGCCCTCCTATTCGCCACCACCAAGGTAGGAACTGTCCTTCCGTTTTTCCTCCTCCCTTATGGTTTAGTCTTTGGTCGGCGTTCAGTAAAAATGCTAGAAACATGCATGCATAAAGACATCACTAATTCAGTTACTGTTAAATATATATTCGTAACCATGCATTATGTGTTACACCACTATTAATAAATACTCTAACTTCTGGACAGACCTCTGATAATCGTAGGTCTAGGTTCATGGTACAGAAAACTGTAAATAAACAGAACACAAAGCTTGTTCCACACCATGCATGCGGGCACCCAGCCAACCAATGGTGCATACCTTTAACATCCATTTTAGGGTACACTTTTTGGAGGGATTATTTCAATGCGGTCTATCCTTGTATTAACACAGTTGACAATGCCATCCCCAAATGGCGCACGTGCACTTTGCTTTCCTCTTTTTCCACAACATTGCCAGAAGCTAAACAAAGATGACTAATTTCAGACATCGGCTAAAACATCTTCGAGGGCACACACGCAAGGCGTCCGTTTCAAGACTCACCTCCCTGGGTGTTCCTGCAGTACCTGGTAGATGCTGATCTGGAATGTCTCATTATCAAAGCGTTCCCGGATGTAATCCTTATAGATCCGAAACTCGGCGGCAGTGACGGCTTCGCCCTCTGGGATTTTCGCGAGATCAAACCGAAACTCTCGGTGATGGCGCCTCTGGTGGAAGAATTCCTTGTCATGCTCGACTGGAAAAAGACAAAACAAATACGTTGGTGACATGTTCTATTGTTCTCATTTTCTTTTCCTGGAATGTATTTTTATAATTAGTAAGGTTTAGTCATGAAACAATGTAACTTCTTGGCGCACTGTCTTCATTATTCAAAAATCTAGTGTGTGTTTTTTTTTTCGAGCTCGATCTGGAAAGGATTCATTAAGCGTTTAAACATACTCACTGTGTGGCAGCAACAAGGACGCAAAAAGGAATTATCCAAGACCCAGAGGGTGTCACATTTGGAATGACCCAAGTCTGATTGCATTCCATCCAAATTTACAATATGTAGATCACTTTCCTGACACTAGCGTTGGCACCAAAGTCCCAAAATGTTGCTGAAAAGAAAAGTCTCAGAATCCCTCCAAAAAGGTCAACCCCTAAACCAGGGAAGTTCTACACTCCCACAGGGAACTTGGGCTCTTCGCTACTGGACGCAAGGGCTGCAGCAAAGGAGCTAGCAAAAGTGAGTACCCTTTACATTTAATTATAGGGTCTATGAAAGATGCTACGCTATGCCAGGGCGTTCACTACTCTGCCCTGGAAATAGGAAAGGCAAGTATGTGTTTTGCTGTGCATAAGTGTTGGACTTTCTCTGTCATTAACCCGGGGAATCTTCAATGTGGTGTATTGTGAGAATCCTATTAACTGGCAAGTTGAAAGTGGGCAAAGGTAAGTGACGCCCCTTGAAGCCAACATTGGAAAGCAGGATATTTCTGAGATCAGGCATAGTAGAAGTGTTGCAATCTGCTGAAGTTGCAGGTTATCTCATATTCTGTGGGGTGAATCAATGGGTGCATGAAGATGCAAAGTGACTGGGCTGGATGTGGATAAGGGGTAGAAGGGAAAGGGAGAGCTGCCTAATGCGTTTCTTACAATTATGTGGGGGGGTGGTGACTGGGGAGCACACTTAGGGTAATATATCTAGCTTTTTTGTCTCTTATTCCAACACCTCGAAATTGGCCTTCATGACTCCTCTGCTGTTGCACGTCTTTCCATCCTTTTACTGTAATATGTTTTAACTGCATCATAACTACTGTATAGAGGACTTCTCTGGTTTTCTCATAGCAATTTTTATGAGATGGTCTGAACCGATTGTGGGACATATTTTTTCTGGCAGCAGTTCTCCCATCTTGGGTTGCAACCGCGTTCTTTCCCATTGAAGAGGTAAGTAGTTTCCAAGACACCGCCACATGCCAGAACATGGATCGTTTACATCCTTATGAAATAGTTCCTCTTGCAGAAACAATGTTTTTTCCCCATTCCCAAGGATTTGCCCATAAACCCATGCAAGTACCTTCAGTCTTGACACTTTAATTTGGAACGGTTCAGGGTCCAAACCACTCAAACAAAAAGGCAGACTTTGCGGAAGGCAGCCCATCAGGACCACCCCAGGAAGGTTGGTCTTTTGCCTCTGTAGAGGAGCAAGTGGATGCATTTTCCCTAACTCCAGCCCCCTCGCCACCATCCTACTGGAACTGCAGAAGACGGGCCCTGTGTGAGACTCAGTTATGCCTATATCCCATTGAGTATATGAGAGACTATATGCACTCAGGCAACCATACTGAATGCACCCTTGCACTGTAAGTGTGGAAGGATGCCGTATGGAAGGATATCAGCACGCACCATTGGACATCAGAGCGCCGAGTGAAATTTGACGAGGGCAGAGTTACGTCATCAACAAGATATAGGAAGCCATGCTGAAACGATATGGAAATACTTAAGAGTGACAAAGTATTTGTATTTTGTTTATTTGTCTAGCATTCCAAGCCCAAGGGCATATTGGCGCATTTCTTACATAGACATGTTACAGAATGTACAGTGACAAGAATAGCGATACGCAATATACAATAATATACATACAGTAATATGCATCGGGTGTAATAAAAGTTTACAGTGTTTACAAAATGAGAATATAATTACAATGAAGTGTCTTAGAGGGTAGAAGTTGGGGTGTCTAAGATTCTTGTGTGAGTAGCCACATTTTGGCATTTCTTCTGAAAGGGTGGTAGAAGAGTTCAGATCTAAGTGGTAGAGGAAGAGTGTTCAATAATTTGGCTGCTAGGATGACAATGTAACTGAAACAATAAGAGAAACGTATGAAACGATAAAGTAATCATGAATACAAAAGAAGACAAAGTAACTTGCTGACCAATAAGTGTAAATACGCAGTAACGCTAGGTAGAAAATATACATAGAAGCTTGCTATAGATGAATATATAAACACGGCAAGGACGGCCATAGTTGGAAAATGGACGCCAGCTTGTGTAAATATTCAATTCAGAAGCCGATTAGGGTTGTAGAGTCAGGAGACACTGGAAGAACAGAAGAACAGCTTTGTGTGCAAAACAAAGAGGAGTCAATGTTGGCTTGGGATCAAGGATGCTATTTTTAAGGAATAACTGCAAAGCACAAAGGGAGGCAGGCGGATAAGCCATGGATGAGACATATTTCTCTTAAATTAAAGAAGAGGAAAACCTCCAAGAGCCACGTATTGGACAATTAAAAAGTGTAGAAAGTCTATACAAGGTAGAGTGAGCAAGTCTCTAGAGGCCAGGAAGAGCAATGGCACCCAGTATAATTAAATCAAATAGCATTAAATAAGAGGCTGAAATGGTCTCCTCAAATGTGACTCAAAAGCCAAAAACAAGGGCTATTGATTAAGCCTTGGATGAAGATAGTGATGTAGCCTGTTCTCTGTTCTAGGACATTCAAGGGAGTGAAAGCACAAAGTCAACTAAAGACGGGAAACTTTGGCTCATGGACTGATGAAAGATGGACTAATTGGGAAAGCAGGGAGTAATCTGACGTGATCCAAGCACCTGTGTTTTGGTTTCCTTATGTGCTGCTGGCCGAGCCGAAAGTCCAAGGTTGGGTGAGAATGCCAACCAATCAGTGGTTCTATGGGGCAACCGGCTATACAATGTTGCATAGACCAATCCACTGCCATTTTGTTCACTATAATCAGTCTTATACATATTTAGAGGTAGTTTGAGGGTGGTCTTACAGCCACTGACATACTAACCCATAAATATATTCTATAAGTAGATATGTTCCCCTAACCAATTCCTCACGCTAATAAGTTTTATGGTTTGCCATGCAGGATTACATCATAGATGACGCATGTGAAGGTATAAGACCCCTGTGTAATCAAGTTTGTGTGTGAGCGTGCAAGCATACGTCTGATTTTTTTCAAGTTCATCCCGCTTTATTAAACTGCGAATAAAGTAGTACTTTGCATATTCTTGAGTCTGTCCGGTTATTTTGTCTAAGATCTTTATAGGTAATTCCATCTAGCACAAGAGACACTTCAAGGCGCTAGAGCACACACCTCCCTCCCTCCCTCCCTCCTTCCCACCGTTTATTTTATTTTGGGGGGTACCCCCCGGAACACCCTCCTGCTGCATGACCCCATTGCCACACTTCCCCCACCCCCCACTTGCCTCTTCAGGGTTCCCTCCAGGTCACTTCCCCAAAAACATGCGTACACCACACTTCGCAACGTGACGCAGCCTTTTGTGCGTCATTAGGGAAAAAGAATCTGTGTATACTTTACATACTAAGACTTCATACGTTTATCCTACCTAATGTTTGATTTTAAAGTTAAAGTGGGAGATATTGGAAGGATACCTATGATCACCCACCATCTCAACGTTTGTATAATCTACTTGAGTAATGCTTAGGATTTCACCAGACAATGGAGTCTATCCCACAAGTTACACATAATGGCTGCCACCCAGAAAAATAGCACACCACCTACTAATTCTCGCATAAATAATCTGTCTGCCTTGCAAATTACTAAAAGTGACCAACACCAGCTCCTAGTTAAAGTAGAACGGGTGCTGGGCTCCACGAGAGAAGCAAGCTAAACTCATTCCAAGCAGATATTGGCTACATCACTTCTCAGCAGCCTAGTAGCACTGGTCGAAGAGGGCGGGAGCGTTGCTCCTCTACTTTTTTTTTTTTATTCGGTTTTACTGTTCCTATACTTTTATTTAAAAAAGAAACAATTCCCGAATGGTTTTAAAAAAAATAAAAGTGTAGAAAGCAGTTGAAACTTGTTACTCAGTGCACTGCACTGAACATTCCCTTAAACAGCTGGTGTATTTGTATTGCGCGTGGGAAGGGGTGTGGCGATGGGGTTTGTGGGGTGTGGGGCAGGCCAGCAGGAAACATAGTTCCACTACTTCTTTTCATACACTTCGACCACTGCCTAGTAGCAGTTTTACAATTCAACAAAGTGTTCCCTCTTCCAAGATGGCCCCTGGTCAAAGTCTCAAGCACAGTCCAGTTGCACATCAGATGGTCGATAGGTTATCTTCAAATACAATCTACTCACCGTCTTCACATGGGTGTTCTTTATTCAGCACCATGCCCCACTCTGCACTACATCTACACTTCTGTATTTCAGTTCCTTACTCCTTGTGACTGCAGTTACTCCCCAGCCTCTGTTTTTGAGTACTCCATTGTTTCTTTACAAGCTGTGCTTCAGACTATGCTTCTGGCGTGTGCTTTTCTGCACTGGCTTCGGATGTGCGTCCTGAGGATTCTTGCTTCTCTGGAAACCACCACAGAATGGCATAGTCCACATCCGGAGGCCGAGAGGATGGCTCACAAGCAACTCGTAGCAACACAGGTTTGAATCCCGGTCTCGTGCTTAGATACTGGTCACCGATATGAAGTGCGTTTTAAAAGAACAATTATAATTATAAGCCTCCAGTTCTCATCTAAGGCTGGCCCACTCTGTTACTGTCTATTTGTCTGCGCTTGAAGCCACCAAGCAGTCATACCGGGGCCCTCTGGATAGCCAGAAGGTGGCTCTGATGAAGTAAAAAGTGTGCCTCCGGGTTTATCTACACACTCAATGCTTATCACTTGCATTTGCACATTATTTCACCGTGGTCACAAAGCAGATATATACAGCATTCATTTGGAGGAGAAAACAAAGCATAATCGGGATTAAATCCTCACTGGGCCTTTTAGGTCAGACAGAGACATATGGCTCAATAAAACCAAAGCCACTAGATTGCATACATTTCGAGATCATTTTCTCTTAGGATCGCCAACATTTAACCCTTTTTGGGAGGAGCTTAAGAAGTAGCTGGAGCATAAAAACACCAAAATCTATATAGGAATAGTCCTCCAAAACCTCAATCAATGCTTTTGCAATCACTACTTAAGCATTATTAAGAGTGACCCTTAAAGTCAGATGCAGAGCCAATAGATCTATCCGTGTGTGTGATGTGTGCTATGCTAAGATAAAACAGGTGTTTAATATCATTAAAGACTGTGTTCTCATCCCATTGCCTGCCTGCTCTGTCCATCGCTCTGTCCATCACTCTATCAAAAGGGAGGAGGAATAAAGGCATACCTTGTTTTTGGATTAAGGGAAGGGGTATGGATAGTGGTGTATGGATGGCGGTGGGAAGGAGAGGCAAGGGGAGTGCTGGGGGTTGGAGGGTGGCAGGGTACCCCTCTGTAAAGAGAGGGTGGGTACAAATGCAAGGAGGACATATAAAGTGAGTGATGATAACATCAGGGAGGTATCAGAGTTGGACAAGAGAGAAGGTTGGGAGTAAGACTACATAGGGAGAGAGAGAGTAGGCCAAGAAGAACCAGGGGGGAGGAAGTGCACATTTGTTTGACATTTGTATGGTGCCTATACATAAGTGTTTCCAGGAGCCACAAGACAAGAAGGGAGATTCAGGGTGGGGGGAGGAAGCCACAGGGGGGAGGGAGTTCAAGGTGGACTAAGTTGAGCTAGTCCAGGAAAGGGAGCCCGAGGGCAAGTGCTGGAAAGGGATGCAGGGGGGACTGTTGGGGATTGGTCTGGCCCTGTATGAACTCTGAGGGGACCAGTCCCCAGTTGTAGCGGCAGAGAGAGAGTTCGCAAGGGTGGGGAAAGGGAAGGAAGAGGAGAAAAGAAAAGTCTTGAGAAGTTTCCGAAACTTTAGAAGATCCAGCTCAAGTCGGAGGAGGGAAGGGAGGCCGTTCCAGAGGAAGGAGACAGTCTAGGAAAGGGATCTACCTCCCACTCTCTGCTTGGAGAAGCGTTTGACCTGCATAGAGTTGGAGCCAGAGGACCGAAGGAATCTGACCGGGAGGTATTTAGGGAGGGCAAGCTGGATGTAAAGATGTCCCAGGCCCCAGGCAGACTTGTGAATGATGCAGAGGGTCTGGAATTTGATCCTTGTGGTCACCGGGAGCCAGTGGGGAGATTTTAGGGCTGGAGAGATGCAGTCCCTGGGCATGAGGCCAAGGATAAGGATAAATCTTGCAGCCCTATTCTGGATTAGTAAGAGGGGATGAAGGGAGGAAAGCGGCAGATTGAGGAAGAGACTGTTGCAGTAGTCAAGCCTAGAGAGACGTTGAGTTTCTGGGGGAAGGTAAGTCAAGGAAGAATGTCCCTGAGAAGGTGTAGCTCAAAGTTGGACTGCTTGACAAGGTCTGTGATGTGTGGAGGGAAAGAGAGGAGTCGAAGATGATTACAAGGTTTTTTTGCCTCACAGGTGGGTGAGGGGATGGGACCGAAGAAGGCAGGCCAGAGAGAAGGGGGCAAACAAACGGCAGGCATCCCAATGAGCAGGATCTCGGTCTTACTGGCATTGAGGCAAGATCATTGGCAGAGCACCATAGCAGTCAGGTATGAGTAAGGAGGAGGAGGTAGCTTGAATGAAGGAGAGCGGTGTGTCGTTTGGAAATTAGGTGAGAAAGTAGATAGAAGGTAGGCCAGAGGGGTGAGGTAGATATTAAACAGCCATGGCGATAGAATGGAGTCTTGAGGGACGCCACAGGTAGAGAGTGTGGTGGAGGAGGGAAAAGGACCCATTTGCACTTGGGAGGGTCTGTTAGAAAGGAAGGAGGTCAGCCTTGCCAGTGCCCTGTCCGTGATGTCTAGGGTATCATGGAGGTTGTTTATGAGGATGGAGTGGTTGACTGTGTGAAAGGAAGAAGAGATTGCAGAGAATCAAAACAGAGGGAGGGTTGGAATCCAGGCTGGAGAGCAGGTCTTCACGTGTTTCAAGAGAGCAGTTTCCGTGCCTCTGGCAGCCTGAAAGCTAGACTGGTGATCGTGGAGGCAGCCGGCCATTTCGCTATGGAGGAACAGTTGAGGGATGACCAGCTTCCCCATGAGTTTGCCCAAGAAGGAATGATAGAGATAGGGTGAGAGTTAGCAAGAAGGGTCAGATGACAGCTTTTTAGGAGAGGGTGCACAGGAGAGTGCTCGAGGAATTGGGGAAGGAGCCGGTTGCATATTAGTGGTTGCAGAGGTCAGCTAAGGCTGGAGCGAGAGAGGCAATGTTGTCCTTTATGGTTCTGAAGGAGCAGGGGAACACCTGTTTAGAGGAGACTTTCATGGAGCGGATGACTCTAGAGATCTCATCTGGCGCAATGGAAGAGAAAGAGGAGAGTGTTGGGAGGTGAGAGTGGGTAAGGGGGCAGGATGACCGAGGACAGGATTTCCAAAGTTTGTTGGAGAAGTGGGTGGCCAGTTCAGAGCAGAGGGCCTGGGAGGGGAAGAGGAGGCTGCAGTAGGGTTGGCAAGTCCCTTGCAGATTTTAAAGAGTTTGGCCATGTTGTTTGTGGCTCCAGAGATACAGGCTTGGACAGGAGCCCTTTTCTTGGAGCAGATGGAGAGACGGCATTGCCTTCGGAGTAGGCGGCAGGCCAGTGTGTCAGAGGATGAGCTAAATGCCAGCCGTCTTCTGCTCTGCAGCTTTGCACTTCCGTTTCAAAGCGGCCAAGTCTAAGTCATACCAAGAGTTGCATTTGGAAGCAGGCTTCATGCAGACCTCATGACGGGGAAAGGATGTTCAGGGTGTTGGAGATGGAGAGATGGAGGTTAGCAAGAACAGAGAGTCTAATGAGGGACCGGAGAAGGGATGAAGGAAGAGGCAAATGCAGCAAGTGACGCATTTTCATTGGTCGAATGACGTAGAAGGAGGCTAGCAATGCAGGTGGAGGCGTCAAGGGACAGGGAAGGTCAAGGTGAGGAGAGAGGACAGAGTGGCCAGACCAGGAGACAGAGATAATGAGAGGGTTACGAGAGGGATGGCTGTTGAGATGAGAACATCAAGGGTGTGCACGGCCGAGTGGGCTGGGAATGAAGGAAGGATAGAGAGGGAAAGTGTTGCAAAGGTTGCGGATGAGAACAGTGGCCCCATCAAGAGTCGAGATGGATTTGTTAAAGTCCCCAAGGAAGATAAATTTAGGGGAGGAAGCGAAAAAAGAGAGGAGGGCAGGTCAACCAATTCTGAGAGGAAGAGGAAGGACGGTCCGGCAGGTCTGTAGATGGTAGCGAGAGTAAGAGAAAGTAGGTGAAACAGACAGCTTGAAGACTAGGCTTTCAAAGGATGAATAGGTTTGAGTGGAGATGATGGAGGTGGGAACCCACTCAGGGAAGATTAGAGCCACTCCACTACCAGCCTGTGAGGGCCTGGGATTGGACAAGATCTTGTAGCCTTCAAGGAGAAGAGTATCAAAAGCAGTGACTGAGCTGACCTTGAACCACGTCTCTAAGAGCAAGGATGTCAAGGTCTAAGTCTTCAAGGAGGTGACAGAAGTCAGAGGAATGTTTGATGACAGAGCGAGAATTGAGGGTGGCTAAGTGAAGATGGTTGCCCATTTAAAAGATCTGTGAGGGGGGCACAAGGGTGGGGTGCCACCGCTGGGGGTGTCAGTGGAGAGATGAGGTAAGGAGGGGTGGGAGCAGAGGGAGGGAAGTTGAAGAGAGATAAAAAGGTACCGCTCAAGAAGGAAGAGGTTGGGCTGAGACCCCTGGACCATGATAGTGCCATTATGATAGACATGAATGGTGCATTTGGAAGATGCAAAGTGCACCAAGAGCACTAATCATCTGGTGCCACCCGTAATGGGAGAGAAGGAGAAAGAGGAGAGGACAGAGACCATATGGGGGTGGGGCCCATAGGTTGGAAGAAATAATGGCAAAGGGAATGTCAGTGATAGTCTCTGTAGAGGAAACATTGATGTAGGTGACTGTGATGGGAAGGCCAGGGATGGAACTCATGCAATGCCTTTTTTAGTTTCTTCCTTCCAGTCTCATTGAGAGAGGGAGGATAAGAGATGAAGAAGCAGTTAGAAATGATAGGGGAGACGTAGAGAGCAATGGGGGGGTGGGAGAGCAGGTGGAGGAAGTCAGAGGATAACAGGGGAGGAGGTAAGCACTATGCAACAGTAAAATCACACCAGGAGGCCAAGCAGACAGATCAATTGAGCACGTTGGAAATGGAAAGATATACAGATCAGTTAAATTGGTAGCACACCTACATTATATTTTTAGCCAAAAGCACTAAAAGCAGTACAAAATGGGGTGGAAGCACATCTAAATGCGATTTGTTGCCAAAAACAGTCTAAAGCAGTACAGAAAAGGTGGTGGATGCACCCCTAAATCCGATTTCAGCCAAAAGCACATGATTTAGATGCTCAGCTAGAACGACGATGTGGTGTTATGAAGGCAGAAAGTAAAGGGACAATCACAGAGTGACATTATGCAGAGCAACCTGCCATAAGGAGGAGTATTGTACATAAAGCTTAGCATGGGTGTTGGCCCAAATGGCAGTGAAATGGAACTTGGAAAGTTTGGTGCAGAGAAAGTCAGTGTTGCACATAAGAAGAGTGCTTTCATCTAGAATTTTTTTTAAAGAGGTCGTAGAGAATAGCATGGGTGCCGATCTGATCCTGAAGCACACGGAACGGGAGCCGTGTGTGACCAAACGAGTAAGGTTGCAGTGGAGGAAGAAGGAGCAGCCGCGATACAGAGGTTAGGGGGCTTACCCCTGGATGCAGAACGGACGCTGCGGAGAGATGTAGTCCAGGCCGCACACCGATAGCAAAAGGGGAGGCCCTTGAAGCCCTCACAGGGCCAGACAGGGAGGGCAATGGCCCTTAGGAGGAGGCCCTTTGAGGTGGCCTGTGATTGCCTGCTGGCTCAGTCTGGTGCAGGAGGATGGGGGTCTGGCCAGTCATTCAGGCGAGCCTCGGCTGCTGTTCCAGAAAGGCAGCAACAGCTGATTCAGATGCTGCATGGGGCGGCCATCTTAGAAGGCCCCTTGCCGGCACTTGGAGAATGGATGGTGTGTGGGTGGTGCGGGAAGCAGGTAGGGGGCAGCCTACAAAGTGAGGAATGAGAGGCTCCCCCAACGAAGAGCATACGTTTGAAGACACAGCCCTTGAGGGGGCCGCCGATCGCCTGCCGGCTCTGTCCGGTGCAGGAGGATGCTGCCAGTGATCATGGCACAGAGTGCAGGGCAGGTAACATAGGGAATAGTCACATGAACAGAAGTCACACAAAGCCGCGTTGCCTATGCTGAAGGAGGGCAACTTTCCTTAGAGGGCATTCCAAAAATACATAGATCAATTTCCCTGTCCAACATTTAGATGCATCTTCATGTTAATCCATTAAGTAAGCTACCCTTCATGGAAGTCATCTACCTGATGAGCGTAGGTGTTTATGTGATGAACCAGAGACAATTGAATCACTAAGACATCTATTGACCTCAAGCAACTCTATGCTAAAATACTATGTTAGTTAAGACGTTCATATCAATGATACATTTTGCTGACCTGTGTCAACCCAAGAACCTTTTGCTTTGACTAGGTAACTATTTTACGGTGTACATAGGTGAAGGGAAATCTTTTTCCTCTCTCACCTAGTCTTTTTTATGGGTGACATTTTTATGTCCCTCCATAGTGTATGGTTGAAGTTATAGTTCTAGTTTCCTACAACTTTTGGGCTTAGGCTGGGTTGCCCCTATGGGCTCCGCTGTTAATTTCTCTTTCAAGTACTTCATGTAATCTCCCTTTACATTTTATATAGTAAGACAGCACAACCCACCTTATGTGGAGTGCTGGGGGATACAATGTATCCCCTTTCTTACTTACCTGGTAACATTTTGTTACATTTGCTAGGTTTACATGAATTGCTGGTGGCAGTAGTTTTACCTTTATGGCTTTTAGTCTTTATTACTCGCAGGCTGTTAATTCAGCCACGGTAATGCACAGATGGGCCATCATTTTTCTAAAATGGTGGGCTCTTTTTCCCCCAGTTCTTGTGTGCTTGCTGTTTCTGAGGTCTTCCCCTGCCATTCTAGGTGGGAATGACCTCAGTGGCTGTTCTGTCATCGGCGGGAATCCTGTGGATTCCCAGCCCAGACTCCAGAGTGTCTGGAAAGTCAGGAAGCGAGGCAGGAGTACAACTTCGTCTTCCACCTTGCCTGTAAGGGAACAACTCCCAGTGGCGGGCTGGCTGTCCTGATTTGACAGCCAGACCACCCTGCTTTAAAATGTGGGGAGAGAATGCAGAGGTTGTGCTGTAGTTCCTGATAAAAACTCAACCTGGGAGATGCTGACAAGCTGACCTGTGGATCCAAAACCAAAGAGGGTGATGAAGAAACAAAGGCTGTAGCGATTTCCAGCGATTTGAGATCCTGCTGTGTAACCAAAGCCTGCTTTTACCCTTTGTTCCAATCGACCTGGGGATCCTGAAATAGACGACCCAGAGCCTGGCGAGACCCACTAGACTCAAGAAGACCTGCATTTTGAGCCATCCCACGTCGTACTGCAACCTTGCGAGGATGCAATATCCCAAACCCTGGGACCTTGAGCCATTGTGAGATGTACAGTCTTCTGAATTCTGAATATTGGTGAAAAGTTGTGGGTATCCTGCTGAACCTCCAGAGACATGACGTAAATTCAAAAAGTCCCCTCATCAGAGTGCTGGACCTCTCAAATGACGGGAAACCGGGCAGCGATATTCTGTCTTCTTCGGTGCTCCTGAAAAAGGCACCCAATCCAGAGCTGCATCCAGCCATAAGGAAATCTTACCTGGAGCCTTCTTCCATGATTCCTGCTGCAAATGTCCTTCCAAAGTCCTGTCTTCCATCTTCAAGACAAAGGAATCCATCAACTAGGTTTTTGACTGTATATCCTGAAGTCTTCCTTCTGTGTTGGCTGGGGTACTTACTTACCTTCAGTCTTTTGTGATTCTTGTGTATCCGTGGGTACTACTGTGATTGGGAGGTCTCTCATCCAGTTCACCCAGGCCCACTGCTGGAATCCTCCTAGGGTGTTTTCTCTGAAGTCCCTGGACCCTAACTAACTTTCAAAGTGAACTTACTTGTTTGCCCAGTCTTCCTTGGGAACTCAGACTTTGCCTGCAACTGGGCCCTGTCTTGCCCTGCCTACTTTTGGCTCCTAGACCAGAAGGGTCCCTCTTTTTCCCCAGAGAACTCATGTCCTAGAATTGGGAAGGGCTAGATAATTTAAAAGGGTCTGCCTTGAAAGGTAGAACAAGTGTTGAAAAGTGTACTTATTGGCAAAAGAGTTAGTTGGTAACTTTAAACACTGAGTGAAAAGTTACAAAAAGTTGTTACTTACCATAGCTATGTTCTGCCATTCTGAAAAGTATATATATATATATATATATATATATAGGATTTACATACCTTGAATAAGTATTGTCAAAGTCTTACTTTCCTTAGAAAGTGTCTAGCCATTCTAACAGAAAGTAGATATTTATTTATTGTTCGCTTGCTAGACGCTTATACAGGAAGTAAATATGGTTTCAAAGTGCCCACAGGGCAACAGACAGGGGACAAGGGATGAGAAACAAATTACAATACATAAAAAATAAATATAAGTACACTGGTGAGGTAAACACGAACCTACTATGCCTTTGAGTGTTACTCACCTGTGAATTGGGTTCCCCAATTCCCAAAGGTAATGCTTCTGGTTTCACTTTATTATTCCTGTTATGATAATTTTAAGAGTGTCCCCAATTGGGACTTGCTTCCCCTGACTTGCTGTTAGCCTGTCCATAATAAGTCTGCCTAGGTCATATTTAACTTTTAGGTTGCTGGTAGCTACTTACAAAAGTAAATAGGTTTTACTTACCGGAAATAGCTTTGTGCCTTCCAAAAATAAACAAGTTATTGCTTTCCTTAGTCTGTAAACTGAAAAGCAACTGTAATTGAATATTACACCACAAGGTCCAACTCCCCTAGAATAACTTATCCTGAATCAGAGTTATAGGTGCATACTGTTCCTGGAATAAGTGTTCCACTATTCTGAAAAGTATATTGTCCAGTTGACTTACTATGTGATTTCTTGCTCAGCATCACGGTACAACTGTTAGGCTCTACTACCCTTGTATTACTGAAAGTAATCCAAAAGTAATGATTGGTTTTGACTTCCCTAGAACTACTGTTAGGTGTTCCAAATAAGGTTACATGCTTTGATCTGTGCACCCTCAAGCATAGTGTTGTGTTTTTTATAATTGTGGTTATATATAATGTGATTGTTCTTATTCCGCCTCACCCACCCCAAGATTTATCTGATCCTACGTGTATTTAAATAAACCATTTATTTTTTACAATACATAGTGTTTCAGTGTGTCTTTGGACCATTTGTATTACAATGTATTTGTGCTGACCCTATAGCTCTCTCTCCATCCAAACATAAGCCTGGCTGCTCTGTCTACGCTACCCTATACTAGGGTGGTAACGCCTTATACTAAGAGCAGAGTCTTGTACTGCCTCAGTTGAATGGTTTTACTAAACCCTTAGTTGGACTTCAGAGAAACTGTCCTAACTCTATATTAGACACTATACACAATTTACGGATGTTTTGGCCGAAGTGCGTAATTAATTGTTTTGGTTGAATTTTCTCTCAGGTTGTAGCCTGTTCAGATCGATTGCCCTTGTAAGGGTTTGGCAAGCCTTTATTTATGTGCTGAAAATAGGGTATGAAGTATCCCACAACTCTATTCCCGATTGTTAATTTGAAGTCCTACATTGAATTTTGAGTTAAGTGTATTCCATTTTACGAGGATTTAATTATTTTATTTATTTAGGATTTGTATGTGTACGACTAACATTTTAATTTGTATTAACTTGTTTTATCTACTTTTTATGAATAGTTCACCCCACCGACCTCATATCAAAGTATGATTATACATTTTTTGCATTTTTTTTTTAAAGCGCTCACACAGCCTGCGGGCATCGAGGCGCTGTTACAGGATGTTTTTTAGTTGTGTAATTGTTTTTGTCTTAGTTGCAGATTTATAACATACTTACACACCCAGGGGTTTCCAAGCGCGTACCCGGGGATCTGTGTTGCTTCATGTCGTCTAGCTTCCAAGGCGCGCATGTTGCCGCGGAGTTATCCTCCCAGGACAATTATACTGTCAACAATCAACGCCTTTTTTCGATTTCACAATGTGAACATTGCAGCATACAGAAGGATGAAAACCCAAAGCTCACTACAGACCAAAAAACACGGCAGACATAATGATACCGCACGCAATCAAATCAGTCAGACTAAACTGATAGTCAGTGTGAAATCTAAGCGTCCAGGACTGGTGCAATTGGTAGTATTGACTTAACAAAGGTAGCTTTCTCATCATGAAGTATGAGCAAGAATTAGCCTCAAGAGACAACATGGGCTAAAATAACCAAAGGAAGGTTCCGTCTAAGAACTGAAGACTGAAATAAATTCCCGCCTTCAACCTAAACATGAAGTTTGACATGTTCAGTGATACGGCAAGGCATTCCCTGTACCAATAAAAAGCATGCACTGGGATATCCTGAAACAGACAAACAACTAGGGAACTATGGGTCCGTGTCTTGTCTCTGCTCCATTTGTCTGTGGACTTTAGACTTCGGTCAAATGCCTAAATCACTGTTGATATCATTCAGTGTCTGATAAATGACAAACAAATTCTTACTAGCCAATAGTGACTTATTGCCCACCCCCACTAATGACCTATTCTTGAAAATCCAAATAAAATGTTTTAATTGTTTTTTTAATGTAGGTCGACACCCTCAGGTTGAGCACCTGGGATGGTTACAATGTTGAAGTGGATGCCTTATAAGTACCAGATGAGTAGTTCAAGATGGCGTTTCTCTTGGGCTGTATTACACTGCTATATCAGACACCACCTAGACCTTCGATTGCACTGAATATAGGATGATGCTGAGCCAAGGTTTCCAGTAACCGCTTTCATGAAGAAAGTTCTGCACACTTTACATGAAAGTGCCCTTGCTTTTAATGGCACACTCTCTCTTTAGGAACAGCAATTACTATGCTGTTCATCTCACAATGCATTCATTCCAAACATCTATAATCTCAAAATCCATGTGTAAACTCTTGGCAAATTGCAATGCGTAACCCCCCCTCTTTCTATTGCCTATCCCATGATCTTGATATTCGTGGAAAATTAAGATCTCAGACTTGAAATTCGTTCTCATCTTGTCCCATCACATGCCAACTCTTCCAAAGTCTCATTCAGCACTGCACCACACTGTGCCGCACTCCGGCACTGTTAAATCATGCACACAACTTCTACTTCCATAAGATTCTGTGGAACCAGCAAATCCTTCAAGATTTGCAGCGGCCATCTCACAGAATCAGCCTGGCATCTGATAATTCCACCCGGCATTTCACGCTCTATATTCCTGGATGACGTCTGCCTTGACAAGCTGCCTACTGGTAAACCTCCAATGCAACTCACAATTCCATATCCATGAAATACCTCAGCCTCAAGCTCGTAAAACATCAAGTAAAAAGGCTGTTGCACTGAAAAATGTGAAAGAATAGCTCTGCTCCCCACTAATAAAGCAGCATACCCGGCTCATCTCTGACACTACAGACAGATCCTTGGTCTATCACAGCAACGAATACATCCTTGTCACGCGGCCTCCGACATCAAAACCACCACATGCAGCTCTCTTCAATGTCTAGAGCAAAAAAAAGGATTGGAACGAAGGTATAAAACGCAAACGAGAATAACAGTTTATTTAAATGTATTTTTAGTTTTGTAGCCACTTTCGCACATATAATATAAATGCTTGTAAACATAATACACAATATAATCTCTTCAATGTCTGGGCATACATCTACAAACCCTCAGTTTCTGATGCTTGCTTGGTCTCTTCTCAAAAACTTGGACAACCCATCTCTTGATTTCCAAACAAAGATCCCAAACATGGATCCCAAAACGTAACCCTACCTTCCAGTCCTCCACACCTTTTCCTCTACCACTGATGAATAAGATTCTTTATTTGTCAAATTCAATACATCCCGTTGCCTTTCTCAACTTCGAAGTGGGGGAGAGAGTGGTCAGCAGAGGAAGGGTCAACAATGCGGTTGGCCATGGTAAGAGGATGATTGAGGGTTATGAAGGGCGCTGAGGAAGTGGCCAGATAGAAGAGAGTCCAGTTCAAGTTTGTGGGCACTGGCGCAATCAGGCTCTAGCAGGAACAGAATCAAAAAAGAGATATAGGTCATTGAAGAATAATTTCAAGTAATCTGGGGTAGGGGTCTGTATAGTAGGAGAATACTGGTGTGGTAGTGTGCAAAGGGGCGAGAGGGTGAAAGAAGGGAGCAGGAGAAATGGCTCTATTGATCATTTGGATAAGGTTCCAGTGCCATAACCCACTCTGGTGGCGATTGGCAAATTATAAAAAGGTGAAATCATAGCATTTGACCAACCCCGATATCTTTATGTCTAGCTGAAGGAAGGGATTCAAAGATAGGAGAGCATGTGTGAAGGACCGCAAATGTGGCAGCGTTGGAGATCAATCGAGTCTTCCGTGATATGCATGGCCACAAGCGTTACATTTGCAAAGCACAACTATTGCTTTTATGTCTGCACATGAATTGAATTCCCAATGTTTCCACTTCATAATATCGAACAGATTGCCATCCTGCCCATTTGCTCTGCAGCCTGATTGCCATTTTAATTTCTCAGACCAGAACATATCATGCAAGCTCCAGAAATCCTCCAGGTCTCAAGTGCATAACCATGAATCCGTGGTTGGGTTAGACATGGCATGGTCTACAGGAAGAATGCCATCATATTTTCATTTACTTTTGAACGCATATGTTTGAGTGGAGAAAGTTGATTGAATAGAATTGTTTATAATAAATCTGGCCTCCATAACTTTGAAACGTTCCAGGAATAGTGCTCTTTATATCAATAGGTCCTACATGTTTCTTTTGCTCTTAAAAAAAAGCTTGTTCAGTACAATACACTGATGAGAAATATCATAACCTCCACTCTTCCCTCTCACTCCATACATCACTAGAACCCAAGGGGACCACCAGCAACACCAACCTGAAACAGAAGAGGATCCAGAAAAAGACGTGAACCCAATATGAAAGCTAGCCAACCTACTCAACGATGAAACGGTACGATGTTCAATCATTGACAGTTTTTTCAAAGGGTGTTTTTCTGAAAAATATTTGCCGAAAAAACCCCATCGGAAACTTTGGGGGTGGTGGGAAAGGGAATATAAAGGGTTGGGGGTCAGAAACAGAAAAGTATAAAATAGGTGGAGGAGCATGGGTTTAGGAGGGACCCCCCAAAAAGTTAAAAACAAAATTTTGATTCATTTTCGTTAATATGACATAGAACCGATTAAACAGACCAAACAACGTACACCCAGCGGATTTGTATTTGTTTTATTTGTAACACGCTCCCTCAGGCCCGGAGGCATCAGGGCGCAACTTGGGCAGGTTACATAGCAAACATGGATAATAATGAGCATCACCAACAAGACCACCGAAAGATGCAAGCAAGAACAAAACTACTTTGCGACTGGAGAATCGACATTCTCTTTGTAACAGAAAACTGGCTAGCTGAAAACTCCAAAGTCATACTGCACAGCTGCCTACCTGACCATTTCAAATGCATGCAGGCAAAGAGAAAAGGAAAAAAAGAATAAAAAGGAGTAGGACCCGCAGTGGCCTACAAAGAACACCTAAAAATAAAAACAACCGACACACTAAACATCACGAAATGCGAATCCCTCGTCCTTCACCTGACCTCAGAACCAGAAACAAATTTCACGTTTATACTCTTCTTTAGACCACCAACCTACGATGCAACCTTCATGGACACCTTCGAAGAAGCAGTCATGAACCATTGATTTATGGTTCCAAGAAGAGAACGTGAACTCAGAAAACCCTATCAAAGCAGCTTGTGATGATGAAATTACGACAGATAGTGAAAGGAGTGAAGCACACAGCATGAAACACACTGGATGCAATCTTTGCCAATAAAAACTGGATCACAACAGCACCACCAATCCAAATACTCTGGAGCGACCACCTCTTTATACCCTTTGTGATCCAAATATCAAAGGCAGCCTACAAACACCAAAATAATCCCCCAATCTGGAAAAGAAGCTAGTGAACCATCAAAAGCAGTAACCTAGAAGAAAAACTGGAATCCTCAAAACCATTGATAGCAAACATGAACGCAACTGACATGGATGAAAAAACAGACCTAGCCTTGAAATGGATCGCAAATACAATAGACTGCATCTCCCAGGAAAGAAACCCTCATCCCATCACAAAAGAATGCAGTGGTGAGATGGTTCATGCCCCACCTCAAAGCAATGAAAATAACAAACCAGAAACTAGAACAAGAATGAAGAAAAAACTACAGGTCAAAAGAATAAACACATCAAAAACACAAATCCGATCATACAAAGTGGAAATTCTCAATGCAAAAAAGAAATACTACAACGACCGGACCACAAAAGCCGGCAACACTCAGAACTATTGAACATTGTAAACAAGATGAGAAGTCCCCCCCCCCGATGCAATAACACTGTTGCCCTTGCTAAAATTATGCAATGATCTTGCTAATCACTTTAAGAATAAAATTACCAACACACACCGGATAATACAAAGTTGAACGATCAACCAAAACGTTCACCACCTCCAACCAACCCCTGAACCACAGAACAGACTGAACAGTTTTACCCAAACATCAAGAGAACAATTCTTCAGCTTGGTGAACAAAAGCAACAAGGCACCCCAATGGACCCCTGTCCACAGATATCTACAAATATATCCTTACACAGAGTACACCATCGAAATACTACCTAAACCCCTTCAGTCTGTCACTTTCAACGGGAAGAGTACCGCAATCCTTAAAAACTGCCTACATCAAACCACTCCTCTAAGATACTACGGGTGATGTGGAAGACCTCTCAAACTACAGGCCGATCTCAAACCAATACTGAAACACATCGAAAATAGCCCCTATTGGACAGGCATAAATCGGTTTCAAACCCATGAGAAGAATGGAGATGTCAAAACTCTCTATAAGGGACGACTAAAAAATCAACGCAGATTCCAACTCGGCCCTGATACTACTTAACCTCTTCACATCGTTCTACACAATCAACCATTACACCCTTGTCAAAAGACTGGAAAGAACAGGGATCAGCAACAAAACGCTGCTTTGGATTAAATCTTTCTTGTCCGAAAGAACAGAAACAGTATACTTAAAACCTTTCAAATCCGCACCGCGGGACACCACTTGTGGATTCCATAAGGCTCCTCTTGTTATCCTAGCTACTGTTCAACTTCTATATGATGCCGCTGATAAACCTCATCAAAAGACATGGCTTTACATGTTACAACTACGCAGATGATACACAAATCATCTACAAAATTGGTGAGAAACAAGGAGAGAACCCCACACTAATAGACTGTCTTAAATAACTCTACCGATGGATGAACACTAATGACCTCAATATTAACCTGGAAAAAAACGAAATCCTGATTATACCAGACAACCAAGAAACCACCAGTAGATCCCTTTGCCCACAGAACTGGGAACACCACCCACACCATCCAAAGTAGTCAAAAACCTTGTGATCCTAATGGACGAGTGAACACTAGAACCTAAAGTAAATGTGAGAATTAAGAAATGCTTCCTCCATCTTCACATGATTAGAAAGATTCTACCCTTCCTCTCCTGCACTCACAAAATACTGGCCATCATCTCCCTCATCATGACTATACCAACAGCATATACCTCGGAATGCTCGACTACTTGATGAGGAAACTGCATCAAATTCAGAATGCAGCTGCCAGACTTCTTAAACTCTCATGAAGAGACCACATCACACTAGTGCCAAGGATGCTACATTGGCTCCCAGTTAAAAACTAAATCACCTTCAAAACAATGGGCATAACACACAGAGCAATCCACGAACCAGGGAGCGGAATTCATACAAAAGTAAATTACCTTCTACAAGCCAACAACAACACTTAGATCCAGCAACGACATTCGCCTAGAACCTAAACCCTACACGAGGAAAAAAGTAGGTGGATAGGTATTCTCTCGCATAGCCGTAAAACTTTGGAACCCCCCCCCCCCAAGAGAAATATGTACTATGGAGGACCATCTGAAATTCCAGAAACTTCTAAAAACCTGGCTCTTCAGCTCTGAACGGGATGACATCGACTGAACAGCCACACACCATGAAACTAACACAAAAGAAAAGGAGAGGGAGTGGGCCCGGGGTGGAGGGCAGGGGAAAAGAGAGGAGTCTAACTTCCATACAAGCCGTCTTGCGAAACCTATACCCTTCACAATTTGCAGGGATCTTCTTACATCTTACCATGATTTCTTTTCTTTTAAGGAAAGTCCAGTGAAAACGCATAAAGGTGGCACAGGTCAGTTTATGGGGTTAGATGCTAAGAAACGGGTCAAATACACCCCTCCGTTTGTCACCTTCCCTCAAGTAAGCTAAGGATGGCTAAGACTGAAATCAGTCCAAATGAAAATTATCAGAGAGGATGCAGATGTTTCCTCCCGTTCCAATTCCTGTACTGCTCTCGTTGCACCCTGCAATTTAGTGTTCAAAAAGTCAGAAGAGAGCTGCATTTCGCTGCCAAAATCCACTGACGTGGGCCAGGCAATAGACCATACACTGAAGGCCTGCATTTCATCTGAGATGTCCCGTATTCTGTGCACCATTGGTATTAAACTAACTTGAAACAATGCTAATCTGTACGCACAAAGATGTTCCTTTAATATAATTGAGTGAGTCATTAACTGTAATTAATGTCTTGCTACATTTCTGAGCTCAAAGCAAAGCCATAAATAGAGAAAGCGCTATTCTATAAACGGATGCAGCGAGCCATCCATTGTGTCTTGATGGGTGCTGCAGCTCAAAGTCATCACACTAATGGAAGTGCACAACCAATAGAAACACCATCACAGAGCTCACACACCCAAGTAGCAGTAACATTGTCAGAAATGACCTACCACTCCAAGATGGTACCCATAGAAATGCTGCTTCATCTCTATGGCCCAATGAGAGGCACTCTTCCCCCCAGAGCAGCGGATTGGAAACCTCGGATGGTACTCCTAACCGCAAAATGCAGCATCAAACAAAGTATGCAACTACAAAACCCATTTCACATTTGATAACTGTCTCCCCATATTACACAGCTGTTCCAGGTTCTTTAAAAAAATGGATACCACATTAATGGAGCTTCCCTTCCACAGGAGGCGTTCTTTCTACCAACAGGAGCAGCTGATTAGCTTATTCCCTTGCACTGGTAGGCAGAAGCCAAAGTGCTCTCAGCTGCAGATCCGCTGTCGCCATCAGATTGGGCACCATTGCCTTTAAATGTAGCTCTGTCTCAGGTGTGTCTGGTTTGCAAAAGCTCCGTTAGTCTACCCCACACTAGTTGCAAAACATGATGCCACGCGTGGCTGCTTATTTGGGAAACATTGTCATGTTGGTATAATCAATGTATGAACATTGAAGAGAAAAATCCCAGAGATCATTTACTGTTATGGCTCTGATAAGTTAAAAGGTTACAAACCACTTAAACACCACCAAAAAGTGAATTTATAGAATTAGAAGACACATAAATATGGTGTCGGATTAGAAGAGAGGGTACTCATTAAATGCTAGGTGTTGCACGTGCGTTTTATGAGCTCGATATCCACGGGCGACATGGTTCCCCATTCACACGAATATCGCAGTCGCACTGAGCGGCACTTCAGCAGGACTACTACTAACTGACAGCCACTGGAGGGGAGTCCATCAGGAGGGTCTTCATGCCAGCCACGCTCCTCTGCGCAATGGAGAGTGATCGCAATAAGGGGCAGCCGCGACAGGAAGGAGCAGGGCCCTGGCTAGATTAGAGTGCGTTTATGTTATTGCCACCGACATCGAGAACATGTGTGCTGGGGGTAGGGTGACGGGGGGTGGTGGGGGGGTTGGGGCAGCCATCATCCCCACAAGGAAATGTGCTGAAAGCATGGAATCTTAGCCCTGCCCATTCCAAATGAGCTGCGACTTCAAATGGTTCAGAATGTAACATGTTAAGGTACTTCCTGCGGGTCTCGTGTGGACTCTGTAATAATCGGACTGTGCTTTGGTTTCGACAAGGATTTCAGTAGGGTAGGGCGCCTGGTTGCATGAAAAGAAATTCAGTCCTGCATAGAAATGGATAACATTATTTCAGATTTCTCCAGTCTACTGGATGCCCCAGTCCAGCTCCCTCTGGGAAGAAGTACAATTCAGTTTCAGGGATTACCAGAAACATAATTAAACATTCATGGCAAAGCCAGTGACTAATTGAGCTCGAGGACTAGTAAAGGCAAGGCTAATATTATGCAACGTGCCCTGCTGAATTTATGCACTTTGAAAAAGAGGAATACCCAACTTGGAGACAGCCACAGTCTAAAGGCATCGTGCCCTCGAAAATAACGACTGGAACAAAATACATTAAATATAAATGGTTACTTGAACATTGTTAATGTTAATGTTAAAGAACATTTGTACCGCGCACTATCACCACCGAAGTGGTCCCCTGGCGCTCTGGCGGCTCTGAAAAAGGGGAGGAGAGGGGGTGGGTTAGTGGGAATAAACTGGAAAAGTGCAAGAGAGCAGGGATGTGCTGTTGGCAGCCTCAGCCCGGTGGGTCCGTTGGCTGGGGTTGGGGTGTTTTACGATCGATAGTCATTGTGTGCTGTTGTCAGTGCTTTAAGTGGGCCGGGGCCAAAGTGAGGCTGAGCCGGGGCCCTGCCGGGGCCCCCCAGCCCCACCACGCCATGGCAGGACGCATTATCCCGCCGCAGCCGCAACGAGAGATGCGCCCGCCAGTTTAACGTCAGGCAAGCTGACAGAAGTGCCAGCCAGCCACAGCGTCGCTGTGACTGGCTGGCACTTCCGCCAGTCTCTGTAACTTTCTCTGATGACCCCTCATCTGAGGGGCCATCAGAGGAAGCTACAGTCCCTTAGTTCCCCTCGCCAGGTCACTGACCCTCAGCGAACCCGCGGGCTCCATGATCTAATATGTAGATTAGATCACGGAGCCCGCGGGTTCGCAGAGAGTGAAAGACGCCTCGGGGTCAGTGCTCTGAGCAGAGATCACTGAGCCTGAGGCGCCTTTCTCCTTTGGCAAGGCTTTATAAAAGATGCCTTCAACTGTGTACGTTTAAGCCATCTTTTATACACGTAGAAATATTTCTATGTTTATAACAGATGGCTTGAATCGTACACAATTCAAAACAACTTTTATAAAGCTTTGTCGACGGACAAAGCCACCTTGGGTTTTGTCCGTCCTCAACGCTTTATAAAAGATGCCTACGTTTCAAGCCGTCTTTTATAAACATAGACATATGTTACAAATGTCTATGTTTATAAAAGGCAGCTTGAATAGTACACAAACCATAGTAAGGTAAGCACACAAGTGTGAGTAACTTACTATGGTTTGTGCACTTTCAAGCCACCTTTTATAAACATAGAATTATGTAACATTGCTATGAATATAAAAGAAGGCTTGAAAAATACACAAACCATAGTAGTACGCAAACAAATATATAAATGCTCAAATACATTTATATATTTGTTTGCGCACCTTACTATGATTTGTGCACTTTTAGGCCACGCCCACAATGGAGGCCACGCCTCCAAACGAGGGCCCCCCCTCAATTTCTTACCCCACTTAAAGCACTGGCTGTTGTGTAAGTCTACGTGTGGTTTGTTTTGTTGTTGCATTGTTGTGAAGTTTGTGCCGATTGCTGCGTTTAAAGCTTGTGGTTGTGTTTGATTTGAGTTTGAGAGGTGTATGCAGAGGGATGATATTGTTGGTTGGTTAGTTGGCATTGCTGTACTTGCAATTATGGGATTCCATCTAGGTGCGGTACATGCTGACATTCACATTTCTATCTAGATGCGACGCAAGCTAAAGTTAAGAATCCTGAGTGTGGCAATGCTAATAATCACATTTCTATCTAGATGCGGCGCGACTTAGGGTTCAGAATTCTAAGTGTGGTGCATGTTAAGAATAGAATTTCTATCTAGATGCAGAGTGAGCTAAAGTTAAGAATCCTGAGTGTGGCACATGCTAATAATCACATTTCTATCTAGATGCGGCGCGACCTAGGGTTCAGAATTCTAAGTGTGGTGCATGTTAAGAATAGAATTTCTATCTAGATGCAGAGTGAGCTAAAGTTAAGAATCCTGAGTGTGGCACATGCTAACAATCACATTTCTATCTAGATGTTACGCAGGCTAAAGCTCAGTTCCCTACATGTGTGGCACTAGCTAAAATTGACAAGTAAGTTCATGTGCATCACAAGGCGATATTTACAATCTGTTTTAAGTCCATAGCAGTCTATGCTAAGGTAGAGTGACAGGGGCTTTCTGGAGTAGAGTGATAGCTCTACACCCCACCCATGCCACACTCACAGTTTTGTTGGTGTCTGGCTTCCTTTGCTTCCCCTGCGGACACCTGCAGACACGTCCTGGAGCTGCCAATGTAGGAGTCGCCCTTTGCCCCGGCCCCTTAGCCGCAAGGGCTGCCAGTCAGGGGGCTGCCCTGGAAGGGTCAGTCAATAGGGGCCAGCTAACCAATCAGACCACCGGGGACGGCTGGGAGGCGGGAGGAGAGCGGAAGCAGGGACACAGGGCGGACAACACTGCGTGCAGGGCTCGGGGGGGCTCAAACAACAAAACAAAGCCCAGATAAGGCCCAGGAGGGTCGGGCTCTCCCCCACGCTCACCTGAACACGCCGGGACCTGCATCTTCGCTTCTAAATATTAGGAATGCATGCAGTGCTAAATCGAGGGGGGGGGGCCTTCAACGAAAAAGTGTTGGGAGGACTGGTTAAAACAAGGGGGGCTGCGGCACACTGGCATTTTGGTTCGCCCAACCCCTCATTTTAAACAAAAGGTGGGTCTGTGCGCATCGAAGCTGTGACACCAGTGGAACCCAGCTCTCACACACATCAGGCAGCCCTTTCATTCAAATAGCGTCCCGGGTAGAATAGCTCAACGGCAATGTGCTCGCCTTGGAAACAAGACGCCATGAAGCAACACAGGTTCGATACCCGGGTCCGCGCTTAAAAACCTCTGGGTATAAAGAGCATTTGTAAATACGCAACAACATATTCCTGTAAGAGCGCCTCGATGCCCCCGGCTGTGTGAGCGCTTTAAAGAAACTAATTAGCTGCATGGTTGAAGGGAACCCTTTAATCACGCGGCTCCTTGAGTGAAAGGGCTGCCTGCTGCGTGTCTCTGTATTCAGAGACAGGAGGGCTGGGGGGCCTGGCTCTCCTATTGTCTCCAAGTCAAGAGTCATCAGACAGCATGGAAGCCCTTTAACCATGGTTACACAAGCTTTCTGCAGATGTCAGTGCTTCGGCATGCCTTTTATTTTTTTCTAATCCAAAGTGCCGACACCTGCAGGCAGCCCGTGTAACTGTCCATCGCTTGGTCTGCAGGGGCTGCCTGAGGTGGCCCACTTAAAGCCCTGTCAAACCTCTTATTCTTGAGTGGCTATTGCAGGTGAAACCACTTTGCTTTTGGGTGGGTAGGCGCACACTGGACTCTATGGGAGGGTTATGGGTCTAACCGCGAGGGTGAATGAGTCCACGCCCGGTGATACTAGCCGAACGTGGGGTGCGTTGAGGTGGAGAGGGGGGGGGGGGGTGCGATCCCAGTTCCCGGTCTCCCCGTCCAAACTTTTCCGTTTCTGACATGTGAACTGGAGGCAGATGCCATCGTCCGAAAAACAAAAGCTGGCTCTGCAGTCGCAGGCAATGTCTACTTTAAAAGTGATTGCTTTTGGTGGCTCGCGTTGCGCTCTTGCAGTGTCTGCTGACCCAGAAGTAAGACGGCCCTTCAGACTAATTTACGAGAAGCGCCGACCCTGCGTCCACATCTGTTGCACTCCGCATCTACATCTTCTAGCTGCCAGAACCACCGCTGACCCCTGCGCCAACATCAAAGCAGGACACCTTAAGCCTCCTCGTTAACCCCAAAGCAACATGAAGCCCCTTGTATAGACCAGCAGGCCAGGTTCCTCATCAAACAAGACAGAAACAACCCGAAGGGCCACGGCTGCCCCCTGGAAGCACCCTTCCACTCTCCAATGAAGCAGCGTGTTAGGCTCGCTCGACTGGGTCGCAACAAACCGGCAATTTCAAGTGGAACTTGCAAGGGTTGTTACAGCCTGGCGCGCAAGATAGCTCAGTCAGTCAAGCGCGGGATGCAGAGATCTTCATGCAACGGGAAGGGCGGAATTCCATCAGGGCGGGCTCAGCCTTTCATTCTGCAGATACATTAAAGTGTCTGCTCGTGATAGCTGGCGTTTACAGATGCTAAACCCAGGTACAGAGTCATTTACGTATAAGCGCTGTTACAACACTACCACGCAGACTCGCACTTAATCATTTGGGCGCACGCACATGCGAGGTCGAATCACTGTCACAGGGGAAGCCGTGCCCCCAGTCCTCGGCCTTCATTTCTCCATCATGTGCATTCTGGTAGAGGCACCGTTGGTTCAGTTCATCTGACTAAAGTAGGTTAAAAGCAAAGGCCAGGAATGGAACGGGCTCTCCTGGTGACATGGCGTCATCTGGTGACCTTACACACACGCTTCAGCTGCCGCTCCTGGTCCGTGGCGGCGCAAGAAGTGACCGGAAGCAGCCCCCCTCCCCGAACAGTTGTGAATATACCAACATTGGAATCCAACATTTGGTCTAACGCGATGTCGTTTAATATTCATGTATAAATCAGAAGATGGATCATTGTCATAGCAATGAATGGGTGTTTTTCCGTGAAAGAGGCCATTAAACCAGTGTTAATATTGTTAAGATTGTATTTAGCACTTCATGCCTCGTTCTTCTGTTTTCTAAGCACTGTAATATAAAATGGTATTGGCCAACGTAATAGCACTCAATATATCGACGCCAGAAGGAAGGCGGGCCGAGTCAGCACATTCTTTGTTTCGGACACGAAGACCCATAAACGATAACAGGACGCGGGTTAAAAGGTGCATACGGCACAACAATGTCCACAAACACGAAATACACCCGAAAACACAGCATGAGATTCAAGGCGGGCTACAGGGCTTGCTAAAAATCCCAGGAAAGCCGTTTACACCGTCACAAACTCCACTCCAGTGCACGTTGAGTCCGAGTGTAGACCTTGAGTGCACACTTGGGAGAGATGGAGTCGTGTTCAAAGCCGCAGGTGCCGGCCTTACCCCGCAGTTTCTGGAGAGGTGTGCGTCCTAGCGTCGCATTAACAGGGCAGACTAGGGATCCCCCGCACCATGCCAGCCCCTGAAAGAGCTGCGATGCGTCACTGCTAGCAGCGAGTGTCAGATCAGTAGCTTTCGGAAAAAGAAGGTTCGCTTTCTGGCGCAGCGGCACTGCCCGCTTCCTCCAGTCATTAGGCCAATGTGTACAGTGGGGAGGGTTCAGCAAGGACCCAATAGCAAGATGGCCCCGATGCTGGACGTGTAGCGCTCAGAGGCCTCTCTTTGGCTTGGTCCGAGGAGCACCAAGGCCTTCCCCAAAGGCGAGGAATCTTCTCCATCCTCAAGTACCCCGAGGCGGAAGGAGTCCGCCGGGTCAAGTGAGTTTAAGCCCAAAAATGTCATTAACAAGCAACCTGGTTAGGGTCAAACTTGGCACAGGCGGGTCCAGGGAGTGGCCTGGGCTGGCATGTGCTACCCCTGGTATCTGATTGGCCACCCCGTTATCCTAAACTAGTGAGTGGTTGTGTGTGCGTGAGAGTGCGCGTACACGGACGCATGCACACCGGTGCACAAGTCAGTGCCCCATTAGGGCCACCCCAACTGATATTAGCCTAGGCCCTGCTGCTTTCTTGAGAGCACTAACACAGTGAACTGTGATTTTGTTTCCCTCTCTGCCTGCTCTTTAGTTTCACCCACCCCTGCCCCAAGGGCCGGCCTCAGAGGCAGCAGCGCTCTGGGCGAATTGCCCACCCCCTTGCGCCCCTGGTCAACAGGGGGAAGAGGGCGAGGGGGGGGGGGGGGGTTGAGGGCGGGGTCAGGAGCGCCACATTTGTTTTGTCCCTCCTTGCTCCGGTGCCTCGCAGGGGTTAATCACTGGAATAGGACACTCGTACTAATGCATGAGCATCCTATTCCAATGAAAACCTCCTCGCTCCCACGTCGGAGCAGGGAGGTATTCATCATGTGAATAGGGTGCTATCAGCACCCAATTGTTATTAAATGAGCCCTGCCATCGCAGGCGCATTTAACAACATAAGGGCACCTGCCACGCCTTCTCCCACTATTCCAGCTCGGGGGAGCCCTTAAATGAATCCCCCGAGCTGGCGTGGCGGGGGCTAATGGCACCCTGGGGGGGGGCATGGGGCCCCAGGCGGTCGCCCGGCCCACCCTGCCCTACGGCCGGCTCTGCCTGCCCCATTTAACAGTGTACCAGTCAAACACTGACCAATGCAATGTATGCATCTGAACCGCAAGCCTCTCTGAATGAGGTTACTGGTGCAAGCCTATTTATTGGGTATTTATAATGCGCCTATACATAATGTGTTTCGAGGCGCAAGCCTGAGGTGTGGATAATTGGCCACCACTGATCTTGCAAAGGGACCAGCCTGACATACTGAGCCTGAACTGCACCTATCATGACGGATACTACCCCATCCCCTCCTGCCTTACTAAAAGCACGCGACCAGGGTGAGCTGTGCGGATTACGCTTTTCCCCCCACCTACTATTTAGGTCTACGGACCCCTGTCCCACGTGGCACAGAGTTCCATTCAAACCTTGAGGAGGGGGCGGGCGGGGGGGGGGGGGGGGGGGGGGGGGGGGGGGGGGGGGGGGGGGTGTGTGTGTGTGTGTGTGTGTGTGTGTGTGTGTGTGTGTGTGTGTGTGTGTGTGTGTGTGTGTGTGTGTGTGTGTGTGTGTGTGTGTGTGTGTGTGTGTGTGTGTGTGTGAGAGAGAGAGAGAGAGAGAGAGAGAGAGAGAGAGAGATTTGAACATCTGTAATACATGCTCCTCTGTACAAGATGAAGATAGGGTACACAGACAGGCACAGATAAGGAAAGAAGGAATCCCAGTTGCGATGGAATGTTTCTCAGCGGCTTTATTTCTTCTCTGCCTGAAGAAGTGGTCGACTACAAAGGCTTGCAAATAAATTCGTTTTTTTTCCCAATTAAGGTATTGGCTTGTTTTCTTTCGGACCAACCTTATTCTTCACTTGGCAAACATTGTTCAAGCAAACTAAACTATACGAGATGTTCATGTGCTCAGTAAACCAATGTATTCCTATGGAATCCACTTTTTTTTTTAGCACCTGGTAGATAAAAAATTCATTGTAAATGTTGCCTACAAAGCATAATTTGCACGCTGCATGAACATTCCAATAACAGAGTAACATTGAAGAGTGAAGGATATGTCACCTGCTTTTACTCTTCACTTTCCAACTCCATTTGGTAAATGTTTTTAAAATTGCAAGCAGGGGACCCCACAGCATATAAGGCACTGCATTGGTATTCCCTATGCATGCATTCAAGCAGGGGACCCCACAGCATATAAGGCACTGCATTGGTATTCCCTATGCATGCATTCAAGCAGGGGACCCCACAGCATATAGGCACTGCATTGGTATTCCCTATGCATGCATTCAAGCAGGGGACCCCACAGCATATAAGGCACTGCATTGGTATTCCCTATGCATTCATTCATTTTTTTGTAAAATGACCCACTTGTAGGTTTAGTATATATTTTTTTCAAGACCTTTTGGGGAGACAAACTAGGCCCCCTTTGGTCTTGAAGGAATTTACCATTAATTTACTGCAAGATTGATGTGAAATTCCCACGCGAAGACCCGCACTGATGATAAAAAAGGCGGCGGCTTTTAAGTTCTTAAAAGCCTCAGTTGCTGGGAAGCATGATTAGAAATACTAACTTTTTTTCTAGGTCAAATAAAAAAAAAAAATCAAAAAAGACCACAGATTTACACCAAACCAAACAAGAAATGCATATCTGCAGCCAGCGCGTTTCTTATTTAGCGCACACCCATCCAGTGTTTTTCACTGCATGTGTTCACAGATTGCACCTTGTTTTCATGCGGGAAAATGAATGGGAGCACGCCAAAATAGGGGCAATTTAAAGGCTCCTTAGCTTACGAACCATTCCACGAATTTATCCCAAATGAGTTGATGCGCCCATGCCAGACACTTGCTCTGCAAAATGTCATCCAGATCCATTCAGCGAGTGCTCCTAAATAGAGTGTTGGGCAAAGCCAATTCAAATTGGTTTTATCTAAGCGATATACAACACACACACAAATACTCGCACACATTATGTAGAGGATATCCACAGTGCTCCAAAGCTCCACTGTGTAGGAGGATTCAGACTCCACAACATTTCAAAATAAACTAAATACTACAAAATCCCTGTTCTGGTGCATATGGGGGATGGATGGCCTCGCACGGCTCCTATTTGCTTGAACGCCAAACATTCTCTTCAGCACCCGCGAGTGCCTCGGTACAGCGTGAGCATGCTATCCCACGTGCCTTGCGTACAGCGTGAGCATGCTGTGCCACGTGCCTTGCGTACAGCGTGAGCATGCTGTGCCACGTGCCTTGCGTACAGCGTGAGCATGCTGTACCACGTGCCTTGCGTACAGCGTGAGCATGCTGTACCACGTGCCTTGCGTACAGCGTGAGCATGCTGTACCACGTGCCTTGCGTACAGCGTGCTCACGGTGAATGCTCATTCAAACCCTCTGCAAACACACAGGAACGCATGCAGGCACTCAGTGTCCAGAAAGGAATAGCGTGAGTGAAGGTGTCAAAAGCAGTGCTGATCATTGGGCCGGCTCTCAGTGGATCCGAGATCCGGCACCAGATATGGAGCCGGATCTCGGGATCCGGCCAGAGTCAGCCGCCCAAGACCATGAACCGCGATAGAATAGATAGAAAAGAAAAAAAAAAAGAAAAGCGCACGCGACGGCAGCAGGGCCGGCCTTAGGGTAGGCCAGGCGACCGTGGCGCCAAGCCCCCTCAGGGCACCATTAGCCCCCTGCCAGCCGGCACTGGGGAGTCTTTCAAAGGCTCCCCCAAGCTGGGAGAAGGGGCGGCAGGCGCCCTTTTCTTATTAAAAGCACTCGCCTCTCATGAGCCCCCCCACCCTCCGCACACTCAATGGGATCCTGGGCGGGTCTGAACTGAAACAGTGAAAGATCTGCCATAATGTGCATGTGTGGACATCACCGGACGCAACAAGGAGTTAAGTCAGCCTTTAAGTTCTCGGCTGCTTTGTGGGAGGATGCATTAAAAGAAGTTAAAAAGTGTGTGATGTGCATTCCATTGGTTCGCATTTCCACTATGACTGCTTTGTTTGCAAAGCCTACACTGAGTCGCTTCTACCGACTCCGCATTTTGGCAGATGGAGCGCAGCAAAAGAAAACGGGCCCAAGGTCACAAGATGTATTAATAGGCTGTGAAGCTGGGATTTGAACCCAGTCAATTAGCTTGCTCTGACTGGCAAAAATATTCATTAAAACATGCTCGCATGGCATGTGTTAATGCGCATAGAAGACTGCTCTACATAAAAACTGTGTGAGGCTCCTAAAGGTGCGCAGGGAGGGCAGGGGCGCTTATTCGGCCTGGGCTCTGCTGCTGCCAAGGCCGGCCCTGGGCGGCATCATTGCCTTTTACCGCGGCTTTGGCACTGGCGAGTAATACACAATACTCGCTACATGTACAACTGATTGTACATGTAGCGACCATTGTGCGTTACACACCAGTGCCAAAGCCGCGGTAAAAGGCAATGCTGCCGTCGCGGGTGTTTATTTATTTTATTTTTTTTTAAGTATTCCAGCATCGCTGGATGTCCACTACGAGCCCCGCCCCCCTCAGGCACAGCCCATCACCAAACTCCTCCCCCATCCCACCCCTGTGTTGTGGGATCCCCCACCACATTTTTTCCATTTCCACCACTGGTCAAAAGGGTGCAGGAGTTCGTGGGATAGTGCACATTGCACAACCTCATGACTACCCAGTGTGGTGAATGTTGAGCATGCAGACAAAAGAGACTCACATTTGCAATCGCAGTGACGTCACAGGAGATTTATTTTAAAGTGCACTTTGCAAGATTATTTCAACTGCCCTTTCCTAATCGAAAATGCACAAACAAAATGAGCAAAAATGTAAAAAGCAAAACTCGACAAATGAGAGAAGAGATGCTCCTATAAGGTGGCTGGAAATGTCTCAACGGTGGGCATCGACATTACAAAAAAAACCACCCTGCCGAGCAAACGGTTAATATGGGGCATTTCGCACTTGTTTTGGTTACTTTTTTTTGTAGGCTAGCGGGTGAGGTTCTGCCTTCAGAACCTGAAGACGCGGGTTCAAGTGCCAGCATTATATGGGGCACATTACATTATTTTGACTAGCCACCTAAAAAATAACCAATGGGGAATGCTGCTCAGCCTCTGAAAGAAATAGGCGGATGCCGTCAACTCACGTTGTGGGGTGCATTCAAAGGCCCCAAACAGAAGTGCCTTTCACAGGAACAGCAGGCTTTTAAACACAAACAAAAACGGCTTGGCCTTTGTTTTTCAAGTAGAATTGAAGAGCCGCGTGGAAAAGGGGTTAACCTGTCATTACCAAAGGAAAAGCAGCATGTAACTCACAAAAGAAGGAGGAACCAAAGAACCCTGTCACATGGAAAACAGGATTTTTTAACAGCGACACTAAAACGACTTGCACAGGTGTGTGCAAATAAAAGCAGTTTAAATGTGAAAGTGTATCACTGCTAACAGAAAAATGTAAGGGAAAAGAAATGATGTGCAAACCCTTTCACAAAGAAATCAGGGGTCGGGGGTGTGGTTGCAGGGGCGCTGGATGGTGCCTGGAGGTTGCGCTGCCGTTCACCTGCTCACCCTTTTTTGTCGGTGCTGCTGCGCCCCTCCGGTCTCATTTCCGCCGTTACTCTCCCTCCTGTTACATTCGCCGGTCCGTGGCATCCTGCTGCGCTCTGCTTGCTGTTTTTACTGCAGGCTACTCTCTCAGCATTATCTCAAGTGTGTTTTTTGGTCAGTATTGGTTTCTTCTGTGGAATTACCACAGTGAACATTTTATGATTACCCTTCCCCGGACAGGGTGTAAGGCACCCTCAGGAGGCTAGCTCGCGGTGAACCACACAAGATGGTTTTTTAAAATGGTATTATAACTGCTACGATTTTCTCTCACAAGTGCTCCCGCCACGGACGGGGTGTAAAGCACTGCATTAGTATTGTGCACAAACGACAAGAAGCTGGGTCTGCGAACGCAGAGTCCAGTACACTCAGGCCAGAGTATTTCTTCTGCAGTGCTGCTCCAGAAGCCCTGTCTTTATAGGGCCAATGAGCCCTGAGGCATTACGATGCCCCTGTCTCCTGTGCCCCAGGAGGGCCGGCATATGCCGACAGGACAGCCACTTTGCACACAGGTGCATGGATTCCTGCCCTTTTCCCCTCATCCTTGGGTTTCATTGTTCTCTCCCCCTTTGAAGCAAAGGGAGAGGAAAACTACTGCCAAGGTGCTGCTGCCCACAGCCCGTTAGCACCTTGGCCGTTTGGGTCCCTTCACGGTCAGGCTTCCCTTTGGGCTGCCCGTGTTAGGATGTCTAAGCAGTGGGGAGAGGCCCAGTAGGGGAGGCTTGCTTTATGGCTGCCTTTCTTTTCCTCTTGTTCCGCTCCCCAAGCTCAAGGGCTTGTGCCTTTTAGCTTCATAGAGGGTACCCCCGTTATTCCGCGGCACGAGACAATCTTCTGTGATTTATTAATCTCGAAACTTGAGTTTACCTCGATTTTCCTTCACTTGCATTCCCTGCCTTTGGTCACTGCTTCCACCACCATGTGCAGACACAAACCGACGGCCGTCCCTTTTCCACCGCCAGTTTCCACACATTCACGTATTTCATTTGATTATGTCCAGATTTTTTGGGGGTACAACTGTGACTCGCACACATTCTGTGCATGCACAACTATGGCATTTGTCAAGGTTGCAATTAATTTGCATGCACATTGACCTTTGTGCTCCTGGCCGTGTTCTTTTTTGGAGTCGATGGAAAAAGTGTGAACCAACCATTAGAAAGAAGCTTACAGTGTTGGGCCATTGCAGGCCTCCTTTGTTAATTTCCCCACATGATGAAATGCTTCCCATTTGCATCTCTATCTGGCATGACAGAAGTTTGACTAGGACCTTCTCCTGAGATCCATCAATCGCAAAGTCACTCGGACACATTGGCGAACAGAGTGCGAGTTGCTTGGTCTCAGACCACCTGAAGGGGTTTCAGCAGCTACCCTCTTTCTGAAACACAGTAGAAGTTATGCATTGGGAGATAGCAAGAGGGAGCCATTGAAATCAGGTAGATGGCTCACTCTTTCTAGACAAAACATAATTCACCATGTGTATGAAATGGAATTGCTTGTGCTTGCGGATTGGGTCCTTTTCCTCTTTAGGTTTGTCTCGAGGTGGACTTAGCCCATCCACCCCCTCTCCTTTTTTGAGAAAAATGGTCTTCTAGAAAGCGTAAGGGGTACATGTATGCCAGTACCACGACCATTAGGAAAATATGCCTCATCTAAATTGGTCGCACTAGGGTGATTTAAGCAACCCATTTATGCCTGAAAACGCATCTGTCTGAAAGGTCATCGTTTAATTCTGGCTATCAAACAGATTTTGGTGTAATTCAAGGCATTACCCAAATTGATCCTTTACAAACGATCATATGGAAAATCTGGCCGAATTCGACCAGTACCATTCGATTGTTTGTAAACTATTGATTTGGGTAATCACTACAAAACATGGGGAGTGGGGATGGCTTTTGGGGGTAGCAGGGATGTCCCACGCTTCCGGAGGTTTGGAGGCGGGGTACGAAAAAAAAAAAAAAAAAAAAAAAAGAAAAGCATACCCAGCGGTTTCAGATCCAACGCATGTAGGAGGGACGGAGCTGACGCCGCAGGGTTAGAAGATAAGCGGATGGCAAAAAGGTATGTAGGGGGTCGATAGGGGACAGTGTATGGGGTGGGTATTTTTTTGTTTTTTTTAGTTTGGACAGATTTGGCCGCAACAAAATTGGCTTTACGGAAAAAATGCTTGTGCTTACCACGGTTGTTTGCTTTTCAGACAAGAAGGGCCTTAAACATGGGCGAATTGGGTGATCATCCAGAACGCCAAATGAATACAATTTACATAGGGCGCCATAACCTCTGCCACGCTAGCATGGAGGAGACTTGAAAAGCTCTGTTGTGCTAGCCGGCAGCAGACTCGCCGCCCAGGTAAAATAAAAGGCTCCACCATGCCGAGCGCCAGTGGTGCCCAACCTAAGTGAGAAGCTTCCACCAACTTAAGTCGGGCGGCAGAGCAGCTTTTGAAAGGGGCGCCACTGCCATGCCAGCTCAGGGGAGTCTTTCAAGGGCTCCCCTGAGCTGGCGTGGTGAAGGGGCCCTATTTAAATGAAAAGCTCCCTGCTCTTGTGCTGGCGCCGTGTGTTGCAGCACAAGAGAGGGGCGCTTGCCATTTGAATAGGGCGCAGCTGCCACGCCAGCACGGGGTCGCCTTTGAAAGGTTTCCCCAAGCTGTTGCTGCAGCGGCACCCGACTAATATGAAAAGCTTCCTGCTCCAGTACAAGTATGAAGCTATTCACTTTACCACGCCAGCATGGGGCGCCCTATTTATTTTTCTTCTCCATCCTAATGTGTACACCCAAAGGGTGTGTCAGCCCGTTTTCCTCTGCTCGAAGCAGGGGGGGGTGGCAAAATATGTTGAAATGGACTCCCACTGTTGGGTATGACCCCCAGGTCATGACAGGGGCACCCCAAGCACACATTTGAAATGGGCCTCTGCTCACCATCAGCCCACACCGAGGATGGTGGAGCAGAGGGTCGTGGCCCATATCTCCAAGGTTGGCATTTTTTTAATGCAATGTACAGGTTTCAAAGAAGAATGCCACAATTTAAATTTGAAACATGTCTGATTCATCAAGAAATCCTTTTGAGTGAGTAATGGAAGTTAGAGTCTGCCGTTTCCATTGGTCACAGTCACCCCAACAAAAAATTGTTTGTACATTGCAAGATATATATACCAATTTGGACATCTTTTGAACAGGATGTCAGAATGTCTGTTTTTGCATTCAGTCTTTTGCCAAGTCTTCTGAAGATGGGTTTGGGAACCAAGCTAGGAGTTTCCTGGGCCAGTCCTGGTCCTTGGGACATACAAGTTTATTGCGCTTGCGCTGGGACAGGACGTCCTTTAATTATTTTAGTTTATGCAGCAGGAAGCAAAGCTAAGGAAGGCTTGTCTCCGGTAGCAGTGTGCGAGGAGGAGGCCGGCGTGACTGAGCGAAGCATTCGCAGGAGACCTGACCTGCAGGTGGAGCATCGCTGAGGAGCCAGGCCACGAAGAGCCAATGGGAGAGCCAAGCGAGGTACCGCACAGGAAGACGAGTACCCGTGATGGCAGAGACCTTACAGTACTGTAAGCTCGAACCAGTGAGTGTGGGAAACACCAGGCTGGCAGGCGAATATATAGTGAGCACGATTTTGAATACCGAACTAAATGAAAACCTTTTCAAGTACTTTTTGAATACCGAAAAGAACAAGTAGAAGTACTCTTGAATAACAAACAAACTGAAAGTCATTATAAATGCTTTCGTATGCTGAACAGAGTAAAAACAAGTTTTGAGCACTCGTGAGTGGAGTGAAAGAAAGTTGGATAAAGTGCCGGATACCACAAACTTTTCTGAAACACAAGTATTGGCAAAGACAAGAGACTACCCAGAAGGGTATGGTATGAGAAACCAAGTAATGGCCAAAGCCAAAAGAGTTCAATGAACTGCATGCTATGAGGAAGCCTGCATGGGCAAGAGCCAGTAGAATATAAGAAGGTGTAATAAATGCATGGTGGCCAACCAAGCCAGAGTACAGTGTCAGAAAAGAGTGATACTAGAGTATGGAAGCAGTGGCATATTGGAAAGCAGCCCATTCGTAGCGAAGGCCTGTAGAGAAAAGGCTCTGTTCTGCGCCCTCTGGGTGCATTTACACCCGGACCTGGAGAGAGCAGGAGTCCTTCTCAGCAAATTTGCATCTAGGGACCCCAGCCACGTGGGTTCGCTCATCAAGCCCTTTCAGATCCGATCGCCGTGCAAAGTGTTAGGGAGAATTCTCAGGAATGGCTAATTTCCCTTACCTACTGAGTTCCTGAGCAGCTTTGCTAGATTTCTAGGATTTTTTTTTTTTCACCTGATACGAGTGTGAGCCCTTTTTCCCCCCACTCATGCATTTGTTTTTCTGTGTGCGTTTAACATTTTTGTGTTCATAGACTGTGGAGCCTCACCTACTCCACAGGCATCATCTTTTTACTGTGTGTTACACAGCACCTTCAGTGCAGTGACACAGAGTTGTCTTTTAGACTTCCCAACTCAGTCCCAGAAAATGGAGTCTGACTACTGTCTCCCAGAACACAAAGTTGGCATTAACTTTATTAGCCTCTGTAAAACCACAGACCCAGTACAAACCATCTTACATGGAGTACTGGAAAGGGTTAATATTTATCCCTTTTTGTCCGTTTCTCTTGGAACACTGTTTCGCTCCCTTTTCATCAAAATTTGGCTGGTGGCAGTGGTAACTACCCTATTTTTCCTACCGCGGTTATCTTAAATAACCTTGGTATTGTTTTAGGCTATCGTTGTAGCCTCGAACTTAAACCCGCTAGACCATATTTGTTTTATTAAGGCTCTGGCTGGGTTTATTCACCATTTCTTTTTGTAAAAGTCTCTTGTGTTTTACTGTGCGTGCCAAACCAGGTTTGATTCCTTTGTTCACCGTCTTTTCGCAGGCTTCTACGCAGAAGCCCTCCTTAAGGGCTGTATGTCTGGGGGGGGACTGGATGTGAGGGAGGGGTTTAGGACTCCCTGCAAAGGGTCTCCTTGGAGACCCATGTCACACTTGGAATGATTGGCTGTGTTGACTGTCCCGGCGGGAAAGCCACCCTGCTGTGTGATTGACAGCCAGGCTGTGTGAATGGGGGAAAACTGCATTAAAAGCAGGTCTCTAGGACTAGAAAGGCAGAGTCGCCACTGGAATGAAAGAACCGATGAGGAGCTGATGGAAGAGGACCCCCTACCACGACAACCTCCCGGTGAAGGCCTGCTGCAGGTCCAAATCCTCGAACTCCAACGACAGAGAAGATCCTCCATAAATCTTCTTCCCCTGAGCTGGTGGGACCAACCAGTTCGCCCAAACTGCAAGCCAGGACTCCCTCCTCTGGTCAAATTCGCTGTACAGAGCTACAGTGAGCCGGATAGCTAGGAAGGTCGGACTCCGTTTGGGTTTTAAGTAGCGCTTCTTTTATTCGTTGCTTTGCTCTGCTGCTGGTTTCTTCCCTGGGTAGTACAGGACCCTCCAGTCTTCCTACTTCGTGTCAGTCCGACAGTCGCTTCAGGAACCGTGAGCCTGCAGGAACTACCATGAACGTCTGCCTCAGCTACAGCTTCTTCTCCATTTAAAAGGTACTGTGGAAATCCGGTTGTTCGTTTCGTCCAGCTGCGGTGAAGGTGTGTGAAGCTTTTAGCCAGACCGATGGCTTGTCCTTCTCTACTCTTTAAGCTAACTTTTCTGCCGACCAACTTCGTCCGGAACTCTTGGCAAAGACTTAACCGCAAACTACCCTGAACGGTGTGATCTTGAGCAAAAGACTTTTGTCCTATTGACTTTGGCCCTAAGCCTATTTGATTTGATTCCATCACTGTAGTTCCTCTTTCTAGATTGCCCTGCTTACTTACCTGTTGGTGCTGCTCAATTTCTGCCTAACTTTGTCTTTCCTTCCCTTTTTAAATAATACAGTGCCATTTTGCTCCCACTTCATTTTGTAAGCTTAAATTGTCTGGAAACTATTGGGAGTGGTGTGGTGTATTAGTAATGTGCCTTTTCAACTGCTATACTTTAGTGAAATGATGTGTAAATAAATGTATATTCTTTTGCTCAGAAACCTTGAGTCAGTGTTTGTTTGAATCATAGTAATTGCTGTCCTTTGTGTAACTATTTGAAACTGCTCACTTGCTCTTGAGATAAGTCTAGCTGCTCAGCCATCGCTACCACTTTTACTGTGTAGTACAGGCTTGTACCAAAGGTGAATTTGTACTGTCACTTGTAGTACCCAAAGGGTACTGCATATAATTCTGCCTAACACAAAGCATCTCTAAGGTGAGCCCTGGCCACTTCTGCTGAAGTGCAACTCAACGACGACGAAAAGACTGCTTCATTTTGCCCAAGATCCTGCTTTGTGTATGCTCGCGAGATCAACATATTTCGATTCGGCTGCCTGCCCCCAAAATGGCTGCCTGCCGCGTTGCCTAGCAACTGATCTACATAACAAGGAAGTAGATGAGCCGCTAGGCGGAAGCCGGCCCGTTTGTAGCAAAGGCCCATGGAGAAAAGGTCCTGTTCTGCGCCTTCTGGGTGCATTTACACCGCACCTGGAGGGGACAGAAGCCCTTCTCCTCAGCACATCTGTGTCTAGGCACCGAGCCACGTGGGTTCACTCATCAAGCCCTTTCCGATCCGATTGCCATGCAAAGCATCTCTAAGGTGATGCCCCAGCCCACTTGGCTACGAGCATCACCAATGCCAAAGACATTAAGTTCAAAGGTGCGCTCATCAATGCTCGATCCCACCCCGCTCATGCCCTTGATATCACTGATTTGATCACAACAGAAAATGAAGACTTCCTTGTGAATACTGAAACCTGGTTGCATGCGGCAGCCGGCCCCTCCCTGTCCTTGGCGATCCCAGACAACTTTTCCATCATCAGATGCGATAGGGATACTAATCAAACAAAGGGTGGAGGTTTAGCCTTTATCTTCAAGAGTTCACTTGAATTTAGAACCATCCTCAACCTCCAGATCCTATCCGCGGAACTACTTTCCATTAATCTATGCATCTCTCCTAACCAAACTGCCCCAGTGCACCTTATCTACAGGCCTCCAGGTCCCATCTCCACGTTCATTGAGGACATTTCATCCATCCTTGCCACCAATACTAATCCTAACTCGCAAATCCTTCTACTTGGCGATTTTAATCTAAGGTACCAAGATGTGAACGACACTAAATTTTGACCTAGCAAGTAAATTAACAGACTTTGGCCTTACCCAACACATCAAAGAGCCTACCCACAATAAAGGACGTACCCTTGACTGGGTTGCAGACCTGAACTGTACTCTCAACCTGATCTCAGTTACCCCTTGCTTCTGGTCTGATCATCACAAAATAATCTTCTCTATTAACTCCAAACGCCCAAACCTAACCTTGCCCCATCCATCCATCCATCCATACCCGTCATAAGAAGGATATCACGACGGAGAAACTTCACCCTCTTATTCTACCTCTGCTCAATAATGCATCGACCACTTGCTCCGACCCCACAGTTCTAGTGGATACATATCATACCATGCTAAAAGCCCTTAATGCCATTGCACCACTAAAATTGTGCAAACAAAAACCTCGCCCTCACCTCAACTCCTGATTTACTCCACACCTCAGAGATCTACGCAAAGAAAAAAGAAAGGCTGAGGCACATTGGAAAAGTAAACCGTCACTAGTCAACAAAAACATCCTAACCAATGCCTTCTCTAATTATAAAGAAGCCTTACTTGCAGCCAAAAAAGACGTTTACAATAAACTTATCTTGCAAGCACAATCCAACACAAAAGAACTCTTTAAGATACTTAAGGAATTCTAGTCCCCCATAGCCACTCTGGATATATGTACCCCTGACATGTCCCACATAGCCATTCTGGATATATGTACCCCTGACATTTAATGGTGTACCAACACCCAAAAGGCACTCTTGGATAAAATCTCTACCCTTCAAACTAAAATTAACGCCAAAAGAAGCAACCTCGCAGACTCAGCACTCAACTCCCCGTCGTATAACCTCCCCACTCCTAAACACGCCTTTAAACCGTTCAGTTTCGCACCTCTCTCTATATGGGAAGTTGAAAATATTATCAAGAAGCTCATACCCTCAAACTGCCAAGATGATTCATGCCCTGCTCCTATCATCAAGGAGGCTGCCCATAATCTTGCGCCCTTTATCACCACCTTCATAAATGCCTCATTTAAATCTGATATTGTGCCAGACAACCTCAAGGATGCCTGGGTCATCCCATTAATCAAAAAGCCCACCCTTGACCAGAGTAACATATCCAATTATAGGCCTATTACCACTGTGCCATACTTACAAAAAATTCTGGATCATGCTGCCTACCTACAAATTCAGGACTACCTCAAAACAAATAAACCATTGGGTCTCTGGCAATCAGGTTTCCGCCCAGACATGGGACTGAAACTGCCTTGATTGACTTAAAAACACAAATTGAGGACCTAAAAGATAAGGGCAAGTTGGTACTCCTACGCCTTCTTGATCTTTCAGCAGCTTTTGATCTTGTAGATCATCAAATTCTCTGTCACCACCTCAAAATAGCTGCTCATTTCTCGGACGCTGCCACATCTTGGATCAGCTCCTTCTTGGCTAATAGAACCATGAGAGTTTTTTCACCATCTCCCTCTGCTGAACCAGCACCTGTCCCGTGTGGAGTCCCACAAGGATCTGGTGTCTCTTCCACACTGTACAATGGGTTTACAAAGCCACTCTTTGACATACTCGACTATCTGGGTGTCTCTTACATCAACAATGCTGATGACACCCAGATACTCGTCGCCACCCCAGACGACTATGTAATCGACTTTAAAGCACTCAATGAAGTCTACAGTCGTCCAGGCTTGGATGGCACATCATGGGCTCTGCCTTAATGATGAAAAAACTGAGTTACTTGTCCTCAGTTCACACATCAAAGCCACCAAACTAGACCCTGCCTATAAATCATTTACCATCGATGGGAGCATTATTAAAGTGTCTAATGACACAAAAACACTTGGTAATTAACTTGATTCGACACTATCTCTCACCAGACAAACGAATGCTATTGTATCTGCTTCGGTTTAGCAAACTTATCACCGCCTGCAGACCTTTCCTGATGACTGACAACTGCATTATCCTTGCTAGAACTCTCATCATGGCAAAAATTGATTACTGTAGCGTGCTCTAAATAGGGACTAGCCAAAGAAACATCGATAAGTTACAAGTTACTCAGAATAAAGCCATTAGGGCTGCCCTTAACTTCCCGAGGAGATTACACATCTCTGATACAAGACGCAATTTACATTGGCTTCCCGTTGCTCACCAAATATTCCTCAAAGCCCTTGCTCTAACATACCAGGCCCAGAACAATCTAGCACCTACATACCTGGCCAATTGCTTCACGCGGCACACAGCCAACAGACCCCTGAGGTCTGTCCATGTCCACACACTGACTGTACCTAGCTACAAGCTTCAGACAGCCAGGGGATCAAGTTTCCCAGTCCTTGCGGCCAAACTTTGGAACACAATACCTATTATACTCAGAGCGGAACCGTCCTTTCACTCCTTTAAGAACAAAACTAAACTCTGGCTTTATGAGCTTGACGCATCTGCCTCATCCACCTAACCACCTTCGCCAATTATGGCAATATGTTAATATTGGATTCCTTAGCCTGCCTCTGCATTTGTAACGTCTATATATTTTTTGTACTCTAGTATACTTTGTAGTATGCCCTTCATACTACTAGAAATGTTTATAGTAACGGCTGTAACGATGTACTTCTCTGTAACACGTGTTGCCTGAAGAACTGCATTTTCATAGTTTTTCCCCCTGGGAAATTTGTTTACCTGTATGTAACCATTACCTTACCAAAGTATGCGCCCAGATGCCCCAGGGCAAGGTGCGCATTATAAATAAAATAAATACAAATACAAAAAGGGTATTGGTTGCGTGACCTGTAATGGGAAGACCCTGTGGTCTGAAAACTGTGCCTAGACCGAGTACCCCCCTGTATGAAGAAGCCAATGAAAGTAACCATAAAGAAGCATGTGTTTCGCAACAACGTCTTATGTGATTTTGAAGTGAAAGAATTGAACTGCCTATGTGAAAAAGTGAAAAGAACCAATATCAAAAGAGCTGGGAAGTGACCCAAGGAAAAGTATTGCTTTTGAGACGCTGGAAGATTGGAACTCTTGGGGAAGGGAACCCCAGTGTCCTGTGAACTGCTTTGAACCTGGGGAAGGGGAAGCGGAATATAAGCCAAGAGCTGGAAGAAACATTGAACTTTATTTTGACTACTATTGATTTTGATGTGGACATCCCCACACACTGTATACAGTTAGATATGAGGGCACATATAGGTCTTGGACACAGATGGACATTTGATTTGGACTTCCTGACACAGACTATCCTTAGTTTTCTTTAGGTATGGAAATCCCACCTTAGCATAGGGCGAGTAAGGCCTTACTCAATCCTGCCTTTTAAGTTAATAAAGTCTTTTGAGAACTAAACTGGAACCTGTTGTCTGCGTCTACTTCCGGACGCCTTCACAGACGTGCAATCTATTTTCCTCTATGTCTGGCCTACCACAGGAAAGCTGCAGTAGTGAAGACAGCCACAGGGGGGCGAGTATCCCTTCATAAATAAGGATGTGCTCTGTGATGTGCTTGACACATACTTGCACACATAGATTGAGCATGTCAACCACACAAAAGCATAGGCATTTGGGTGTGCAGTTTTCTTTCTAGGCCTGAGACTCAAGCAAACTATTTTTCACACTTGCATATGCACTTGGCACACGCAATTAGAAATAGTCGGGGAGGGCAGGATAGTGGTTCCAACAGAACACTGATTAACAGGGCATACAAGGCAGTGCAGCTTTCTCATTTTGGGCTGCGTACAATGGGTGAGGAGGAGCACTGGAGCACAACACGAGCCTGTTGCATGTAAGTGAGGACAGGGCAAAGGAACATGCCAAATCATAAAATATTCTTTAATTTAATGTCCCATTTATGAGGGCAAGATGTGAAGGCTCCTCTCTAAATCCGTGCAGCGCGCTATGAAGATCATCGCTTTCACGCACTAACCAGATACCCAAACCGGCAGAACGAGCAGATACACTGAACTCACGGGCAACGGGTGGCTTCATCTTGCCATGTGAGCACATCCTCCCTTTGTTTGCTTTGAATAGTTTGATCAGCTGACGGTTTGCATGGGCTGAAGAGTGAAACTGACCCACGCCTGTCCCCTTTTGCCTGCACTACTTTAAATGATTGATTTGCTCAACAACGTCTTTACAAATAAAGCTCCAAACGCAACTTCTGCAATCACATACTGAACATATTTTAAGGCTATTCCTGGGGACTACAAAATTCACAGCACTGACTCACAACAGTCAATGAAAAGATAGCTCGCTTCAAAACTTATTTGGATTGACCCTCTCCTCCCCTGAACCCCACCCCCCCCCCTAAAAACCGTGCCCTTTAGCAAAAGTTCACGTCTCTACATAACTGTTTGTATGCGACCATAGAAATAAAAACACGATTCAGTTAATACAAGACAAGTGACTATACAGCCAACATCCAAAGGAAACACTGGGACCAGGACATTTGTTTTAAGGGAGGTGGGAGAACCGGGTGTCAGGGTTCACTGATCTCTGCTCACCACTGAAGCAGTAAAGGGCAGCCTGGGTGCAGGCCCCAGCATCCTGGCACGGAGACTTTCCCACGAACATACCTTCAAGAATAGCAAGAGGGCAAACCGCCCAAGAAGAAGAGAGCTGCAGTCCCGAAACGCCTGAATTATGGCCCTGGGTAACAGAATAACAAGCATTCCCAAATCAAGCTTCAACACCAACTCTGACATTCCCCTGATCCATCTTGCTCTCCTGGGCACTCTAGCATGCAGCCTGGACTAAATCACTCCCGAGTCAGGTGACATCTGAACTTTGGGCCTCCTCGGAGAGTGGCCGAGCTAGAAGTGAGATCTCCCAGGAATCCCCGCAGACGTGCATGGGACTTCAGACCAAGATGCCATGCCCCATGCCTGCTTTGTGTTAATCACTCATGGGGAGCTTTTCTAACATGCAACACCCCCAAGGTGCACAAACGGTTAACGAATGGATATTGAAATCACGCATTTAACCCACAGCAGATATCGTTTAGCCATTTTATATTTAATGTACACATTTTCGAACACTCAGATTGCAATTATAATTCACCAAGTAACCGCCATCTTTCTCCGGCTGGCCTCCTGGAATTTTCAGGGGCTGCACGGGCACTCTGTACCTACAGACTTCTCGCATCCGGAAAGAACTCCAACACACGTTCCATGCTTCCCTGTGTTAGACCTCGTGTCATCTAAAAAAAAATCATAAACTGTTTATGTATGAACCTATTTTAAGTAATAACCCTTGCCAGACATCACAGGCACTGACCAATGAGCTCTCCTTAAATTTCTAACTGGGGGAACCTTCAGAAGCTTTTTTTAACCAAATGAGTGAAAACACTGCATTTTAAAGCACTTGTTTGTGTACGTTTTGCTCAAGACAAAATAGGCTGCAGTGAGATTTGTAAGGAAGTTAAAAGGCCCACCACAAACGTTTTTTGTAACCTGGGAGAAATTAAACATTGTAAAGTGTATTGAGAAATGCACGGTAGACGATTAATTTAGCAGGGCCCTCGGGAACTGTCAGGTGATGGTAGGTCATGGTTGTTGCAAAAAGAAAAAAAAAGTAAATTTCTGTTTTTTAAATTGTAGATTGGTTTTAATAATAGTAAACCTTACACATATTAAATTAATGCATGTTACATAATTAATGAAAGTTACATAAAAGACTATGTGCAAAATAACAGTATACATATTGCATTTATTTATTTATTTCGACACTTGTAAAGCACACCAAACCCTGAGGCATCTAGGCATTGGTTTTTTTTAAAGTAAAGCAAAAAGTACATACATGCATGCGTAGTAAGGTATAGGTTAACAATTCTGTTTAGAGTCAAGCATATGGTTAAACGGTGCTGGGGAGAGTAGATGCTTAGGCGGTCTGGTGATAGAGAATTAATTCAAGGAGAGGGTTTTGAATAGGATTCGGTCGTGGACCGGCAACCAGTGGGCATTCTGTTTCGCCATGGTAATTTGTTTATTTTTTGGGATTTTAAGGGCTGCTCTTAGAGCATTATTTTGAATCATCAGATTTTTTTTGATATTACGGCTGTTAGTACCTGCACAGAGGGCGTTGCAGAAGTCTAATCTGGATAAGTTAAGAACTCTAGCTCTTAGTTCTGTCAGCCTCGGGACAGGCTTAGACAGGAGCCTTAGGAGTGGAGCCTTGGGTGTGGGTGGGCTTTTGCCTGCCAGCGCCACTGATTGGCTCTTTGAAGTGGGGGCTGGCCAATGGGTGACCAGCAGTGCTTGTGTTGGAAGAAAGATCCTCACCATGAGGATGCCACAGCCATGATGGAGCGGCCGAAATGTTCACTGGATTCAATAGCCCAAATGGGCCTCAGGCATGGAAAGGGCCTTAGTGGAGTGGGGTAAATGTTGCTACAGACAATATGTTGCCTTTCAGAAAGCACCCTTGTGTTAAAGAGTGTGTGGAGTGCCCGCCGCTCGCAGAATGAATGCTGCAGCAAACACATTGATAAAGCCCCTCAAGGCTTACCTTTGCCGACTGGGCTGACCCAGCTGCTCCTGCAGCATGAGAAGGTGAAATGGGTCGGTGGGTAAGACCCATGGTGGTGCTTCTTCACTCGATGTAGGTTGATGGGAGGAGGTTTGAGCAGAGAATGAGCTTTAGCCAAGGGGCCTCAGTGTGGGCCGGCTTTCGCCTGCCGCCACTACTGATTGGCTCTTTGAGGCGAGGGCTGGCCAATGGATGACCAGCAGTGCTTGTGTTGGAAGAAAGATCCTCACCATGAGGATGCCGCTGCCATGATGGCGCAGCCGAAATGCGCACTGGATTAAATAGCCTGAGCTTGGGGCCCTTCATGGACATGCAAGCAATGGATGGGTTTACACAGAATAACTCAAATAACCGAACCAACTCAGGAAGATGGCAAAGTACTGTTTTATTAACAATTATCTAAAACAGGGAGTTACAACGGACATCAACGGAAGTAGTCTCAATTTCTCTCAGCAATCTTTTCACACAGCATAGACTTTATACTAAATGTACGTCAGAGGTTATGTCATGCTACATGGCAAATAATGAAAAACCTTAAAGGAATGGTTCGGTCAAAAATTTTTATTGTCCCTACGGGTCGGCCATGTGTTTTTAAGCCTAACTCGCTCGATTTTAGAAAAAATTCCTATGGACTATGCCCGAGTTTTCGTCCATTACATGCACGCGAAAACGGGCATCAGGGTGCTGCTATTTTGTGATAATCCTATCACTTGCCCCATCGCCCTGGCTGACCTGCTTTTGCAGCCCTAAATCATATACCCGCCCCTGAGCCTGTCATCAGCAGACGCGTACCGCCCATTTCACAATGCCAAAGCACGTCTCGTGTCAACATTCACTGCGCTTCAGCCAATGACGTGTCGCCATGGAAATGGCAGGACGCCTCTTTCCTCAATAAGTATAAACAGACCGTTTCACAACACACAGCAGCAGATTTTCGATTCCATTCCTCTCTCTGTGTTACTTTGAGTATTCTGTGACTCGTTTCTGTGCTCTGGTCAGCTACCTTCGTTGCTTGTAGCCCGTGCGAACAGATACCAGTACCACCGCTATAAATTATTTTAGTTTGTTTAACACACAATGGCTACAATAATGCCCTACATGTACGAGCCTGAGTATACCGAGGAGGAACTACTGGAAAGGGAAACACGCGAAAACTATGGGTCTTCGGACAGCAGTCAGGAGGACGATTCAACAGCTGAAGAGCCTGGACCTAGTCGCATGGACGGTGTTTCCACCTGGTGCACATGCAATCAGTGCGAGCTAATGCCAACCGAGGACGAGAACTGCTGCTGCTGTGAAAACTCGGGATGCGTGGCCTACATTTCGGAAGGCGCGCCACGACCGCAATGCATCACCGAGCTGCCAGACTTCAGGGCAGCCTGCCTCACACGGTCCGTGTTGAGGATAATGGTGGTGCTTCTGCACAAACTTTTTGCAACTGTTCGTCCTCATAATCAGAGTAACGAGTAAGTATACTCTGCTTGTCATGCCACTCCTATTTCATGGTCTTCTACTATATCCAAAATTACACATACATATCATTGTAACGCATGAAAGTCGTTCAATAGTGTGCAGTGTCTAGATAGCATTTGTCCGAGCAGAATGCCATTAGTTACAAGAATTGTCATGGACAACAAACGTTTATTAAACTTATCTTGGTCATTTAAAAAAAACAGTTTGTTTCATTCCTTTTCACAGGTGGTACAGGCTGGTGGCCTATCGTTCCTTTACATGGTGGCTTTACGGGAGGCTTGGACACCGCGTTTGAAGAGTAATACCCGCCTGTGCCGTTCGTGACAGAAGAGAAACTTTCCCAAGTGACAGCGGTCAGTACAGGGGATTTTCTCTCGCTGTGCTGCAACCTGACCTGTACAATGTGTAAAGTCTTGTATTTTTGTGTCATCAAAATAAAACACCACATATATTTTAACAACGGTAGTTTCGATTTTTTAAATGAATCAAGTGTGTCTCCATTCAACCATGGACGTCAGACATCTGTGCTCCGAAATGGGTGAAGGTCAGGTTGCTGGGAAGCAGGGTGGTCACTATCTAAGCGAACATAATATATTCTCAATAATGCATGCACTAAATAACACTTGTTCAAAGTCTTTCAGTCGGTTATGTCTCTATAAAAGTCACACATATATCTATACTATCAATTTACATTGGATTATACAGGCCTTAGGTTAAGGGTCTTGACCACTATAATATTGAAGTGTGGGTCTGTGCTCACAAGAATCTCCGGTATGTGGCATTTGTTATTGATAGGCAACGATATACTGCAGTAGGAGTCTAATGTTAGTTGGGGATCTGCTAGGTGGGCATCATGGCGTGGTCAGTGGTCTGGCACATGAAGAGAATACCTTGCAGGGACACGGTCAGAATAGCAGTAAGTTTCCACTGGCGAGGGTGCGTGGGCTAGGACACGTTTGTGGAGTTGAACGAGCTATGTGCTTAGTTCAGGCTGGTTCACATGCAGGACAGTGATCTCGGAGGAAGAGTGATGTGTTACATTTATTAGCTGTTGCAAATACCTCTGGAGTTTTCCAGTCAGAGTGGGAACGAGGGTGGGGGCCATGTGGTCTGCGCAGTGAGGCCTGGTCACCAAGATGGAGTGGAAAGGGGGTACAAAAATGGATGCCTCGTGTCCTGCTCAGTGGTCCCATCTACGCGAATGTCAACCAAACCTAACATCACATCAGGGCAAGGGGCGAACCCACTACTGGAGGCACTTGGTCCGAGTTTATACTGAGAAGTAAAGGAAGAGAGGGGCCTGATGGCCCCTCACTCCCACACACTTGCCTGCATGCCCACCGGCCCATCCATCCCCACCCCCCTCTATCAAAGGCGGTTTGCACCCAGGGATGAGCGCTGGCATGGGGGGCTGTCACGGGCGCAAACGGCCAAGGTGCCAAAAAGCATGTACACTTCAAAAGGAATCCCACGCCCAGGGGCCATCGCTCACATGGCCTCCTCAGACCCCGTGTCTCCAGGCAGGCCTCCCCTGAGGCAGGCCGCCCCCCTGCAATCCACAGAATACCATGACATACACACATCATTCATTCATTCACAAACACACCCCTGTTTCTAATACTTTATAAACCACTTGATATGTCTCATGAGAACATCTTTGTGCTTTTCACCTCAACTCCTGAACCTACCTGAGAAGCACTGAGATCTATGCTTACCTGCTCGTCGTCGTGCTATCTGTGACCGCTTCGAGCAAACTCGTCAGTGTGCTATCTGTGGCCATCTCTAGCCATCCCCACAAGTGCACGCAATACACGCCTACAGTCAAGAACCATGAAATCTGACACTAACCTAAAGGCTCCTTCCTCAGTACTGCATAAATCCCGTAGACTTAGCCACACAGCGAAACCGAGCCCACTAATTAAGCATCGCCTTGACCCATTTGCATTGGATACAATGTCTAAGACTCACGATAACGTGTCACTCACACGATTGAATGTAATCACTACAACCTGCAATTCTTCTACCACTGCCATGCTACCTATTGATGCAAATGCCACTTTATTTGTGTCTATGACCCCAGAAAATATGCCCCCCACTGGTCTGAATGTAATTACCGCAATCTGCAATTCTTCTACCACTGCCATGCTACCTAATGATGCAAATGCCACTTTATCTGTGTCTATGACCCCAGAAAATGTACACCCCACTGGTTCGGATGTGCCACCCTCAACCATCAATGTCACCCCTGAACCGCACCTCAAATAAGCCCTCATCAATGCCCGATCCATCAATGCGCACGCGCTAGACATCCACGACCTCATTACCACCCTAGATTTAGATCTTCTAATGGTCACCGAAACTTGGCTACACGAAGCCTCAGGCCCCGCCCTATCCCTCGCTCTCCCACCTGGCTATGCCATCACGAGACAAGATCGCCTGACCACTGGAGGCGGTGTCGCACTCATAGCCAAAGACTCGATCACCATCAGAAAGGCGGACAAAACTATTAACAATAACAGCGACTACCTTCAATTGAAACTCACCATCTCTCACCAATGCACCATCACCCTACACCTCATCTATCGACCACCAGGACTCTTAGGAGACTTCCAGGCCTCCATCACCCTCCTCCTGGCGGACAACCTTAAAAAGTCTTCCAAAGCCATTTTCCTTGGAGACATCAACCTTGGCCTGAATGATGCCAAAGACCCCGCGGCCAAAGCTCTTGACACAGCCCTAGCCACCCTAGGATTCGTCAACACCATTACTAACCCCACACACGCCCTAGGCAGATCACTAGACTGGATCGGCCACCACAATTGTCCCCTCACAGTCACAGGCAACACCCCCACCCCATGGTCTGACCACCACACCATCACCTTCAACATCCCCACCACGACAACCACTTCCCACTCCCCTCTACCCTTACCTCCAGCCCTTACAAGGAGTGCCCGTCAACTGACCAAAGAAAGACTCTTTCCCTTCTTACAGGGACCTGCCTTCAGAGCCCCATTCTCCAACGACCCAGAAACCCTGGCCAAAAACTACGATACTGCCATCACTGCAGCAATCAATACCATCGCCCCACTTAAACCTCGCAAAACCAAACCCACTAGACACGCTAATGCGTGGTTCACCCAAGACCTTCTAAAACTACGCATCGACAAACGAGCAGCATTAGCTCTTTGGCAAACATCCCGGGATGATAAAGACAAACTCGTAGGCTCCCCTGACACCATCAAGAAACTTGACGCGCAGTTTAGTCACTTCACTATTGACTCAATCAGGATCCCAGTACTAGACACAGTAAAAACACTAGGCGTCTACTTAGACTCCAACCTATCCATGACCAGACAAGTAAACGCCATCGCCTCCTCTGCTGCCTACCATGCAAAACTCCTTAACGCAATCAGACCTTATCTGTCAAAAGAAACATGCACTAACATAGCCAGGGCCATAACTGGCTCGCGGCTTGATTACTGCAATATTCTCTTCCTAGGGACCTCCAACAAAAACCTTGAGAAGCTCCAAGTAATACAGAACAGTGCCCTGCGTGCTGCACAAGGCATTGCCAAGAGAGAGCACATCACCGCTGCCAGAAAAGCATCCCACTGGCTCCCCATAAAGGAAAGGATCTTATTCAAAGCTCTAAGCATCACCCACAAATGTGTCCATCTTGCCGCCCCAATGTACCTTTCCCAGAGGATCCACCCGGTCTCCTCCGCAAGACCCACTAGGTCACCCTATGCCAGCATGCTCTCAGTACCCAGGGTAAAAAGAGCCAGAGCAGGGGGCTCCAGCTTCCCGTACCTCGCTGCCGTACACTGAACACCCTCCCTAGCTCCCTGCGCTCTGAACCCTCACTGGCCGCCTTTCGGAAAGCCTTGAAAACGACCCTGTTCATCTAACAAACATATGGCCTAGCCCTCATGAATGTCATGTATGATGCATTACGTGGTATGACACCACCTATATCTGATCACAGGTCACTGCCTCACTGTAACCCAAGGCACAACCTGTACCCATTGTAACTAAGTTTTCCTTACAAGTAACAGTGCCACAATGCCCCTGGGCTGTCTGCGCGCTATATAAATGTAATAAATAAATAAATAAATCTACCTGTTCTCCTGCAACATACTGCTCGGACTGCTGAATCCAACTGTTTGTTGGTCAAGGTAAGGCCATGTATCCTAGTCATATTTCGGTCATTTTTACATTTCTATCTATTTGCGATTACAGTACCCAATAGTGCTATGGTCATTGGTCTCATTGCTATTGACTTGAGTTTCAATTGTTATGCTATTAATAGATCTATTTATTTTCATCTGTGTCAATTGTCATCGAATTGCATCCTTCGGGGGTCCAGTCTATAATGTAAGCATGTTTCCTTCTCGTGCAAGACAGAACATCCAAGGGACGAGTCACATGTGGAACAAGTTACTTACCTGTAACTGTTGTTCTCCAGCATGGGTCTGGCATGGATTCACATGCTCATGAATATTCCCCGTCGTCAGGCTGGGAATCCTCGGTAAAGAAAAAACCAGTATCAGTTTCGTTTCTGATCTGTCTTTCGTAGTAATAACCAATCACTGGTCTCTGCATCATACTGACCACAGCCAATGACTGCCCTCTACCCAAGCACCGCCTCTGGCAGCCATCTTCAGATTTGGAAGCACGTGAAGTGGCAGTATGACCAAGTGAAGAGCCGCAGAGGGGTAGGTGGGAGGGTTCGCATGTGAATTCATGCCAGACCCATGCTGGGGAACAACAGTTACAGGTAAGTAACTTGTTCCTTCTCCAGCATGGGGTCTGGCATGGATTCACATGCTCATGAATAAAGAATACATAGCAGTACACACATGCACAACCACGGGAGGTGGCAAAGGCTCAACATTAAGCATTACATCAAACTCAACATTAAGCATCTTACCTCCTCACCAGGCTCACCTCAGGCGAACAGGTTGCGCAGCACTGCTTGGCCGACCCTGGACTCCTCCCTGGAATCCCGATCGACGCAGTAGAATTTCGTGAAGGTGTGCGTCGACCTCCACGTAGCAGCCCTGCATATGTCCAGCAGGGGCACACCAGAAAGGAACGCTGTGGTAGCTGCGATCGCTCTGGTGGAATGGGCTCTCGGACGGCCAGGCAGCGGTCGGTTTGCCAACCGATGACAGTACATGATACAGCCGGAGAGCCATCTGGAAATGGAAGCCTTCGAGAGAGCCTTTCCCTGATTGACAGGTCCAAAATTCACAAAGAGTTGTGAGGTCTTCCGAAAACACTTTGTGCGGTCCACGTAGAACTTCAGCGCTCTAGCCACATCCAGCGAGTGCAAAGTCCTCTCAGCTGGCGACGAAGGCGACGGGAAGAACACAGGCAACACCAAGGGTTCGTTGAGATGGAAGTCCGACGGTACCTTGGGCATGAAGGAGGGGTGCGTCCTGAGCACTACCCTCGTGTCATGAAAAGTCAAGTACGGGGCCTTGCAGGAAAGGGCCTGGATCTCTCCCACCTGTCGTGCGGAGGTGATGGCCACAAGAAACGCTGTTTTCCACGACAGAAACTTCAACGGGGCCGAGTGCAGAGGCTCGAACGGAGGTCCCATGAGCTTGGTCAGCACCACGTTGAGCTCCCACGCCGGGGCCGGCGCCTTCACCGGCGGGAACGATCTGAACAGTCCCTTCATGAACTCTTTCACCAGACGATGAGACCACAAGGACGTCCGGCCCGTGGTTCTGGTGTATCGGGAGATCGCAGCAAGATGAATCTTGATGGACGCGTGTGCCAGTCCAGCTTTGGCCAGCGTCAGCAGGTACGGCAGTAGCTGGGGAGCCGTAATCCGTAGAGGGTTAATCTTCTGTGCGTGGCACCAGACAGAGAACCTCTTCCATTTGTGTCCGTAGCATTTAAGAGTCGAGGACGCCCTGGCCTTTGCAAGAACCTCTCTGCAGCCGGCCGGTATGTCGTATCCTCCAAACTCTAGCGCTGCAGGAGCCAGGCCTGCAAGTTCAGCGATTTCGGGTCGTGGTGGAGGATGGCGCCTCCTTCCCTGGAGAGTAGATCCGCGTCCACCGGCAGCTTGATTGGCGGGGACGCTGCCAAGTCCAGAAGGTCCGGGAACCATATCTGCCTCAGCCACGCAGGTGCAACGAGGATCATCCTGCACCGTGACCTCTTGAGCTGGTTGACGAGCCGGATTAGCAGTGGCAAAGGAGGGAACGCGTAGAGGAACAGGCCCTCCCAGGGGAACGAGAAAGCATCGCCCATGCTCCTCGCCTGGGGAAACCTGCTGGCGAACCTCCGGCACTTGGAGTTCGTCGCCGTCGCGAACAGGTCGATCTGGGGTGTGCCCCACCGTCGGAAGAGGCGATCCACTAGATCCTGCCGTAGTTCCCACTCGTGGCACGAGCGCAGCTCCCTGCTGAGTGAGTCGGCGATGGTGTTTTTTATCCCTGCCAGATGAAACGGCACCAGAAACATCCTTTGGGCGACGGCCCAATGCCACAGGTCCTGCGCCTCCTTGGACAGTGCTGGGGACCTGGTTCCGCCCTGTTTCCTGATGTAAAACATGGTGGTGGTGTTGTCGGTGAAGATCCTCACCACCTTGCCCTTGAGGGACGGAAGGAAAGACCTGAGGGCCCAGAACACTGCACGGAGCTCCAGGACGTTGATATGGAGGGACTTCTCCGTCGGGAGCCAGAGGCCTCTCGCATGCAGATTTTCGGTGTGCGCTCCCCACCCTTCCAGGGAGGCATCCGTGGTCACTGTCTCCTGGTGGTCTGGGGTCTGGAAGTCCATGCCCGCCGTCAGATGCGCGCGGGTGCCCCACCACCTGACCGCTCGGCGGAAACTCTCGTCGAGTGTGATCCTCTCCTCGAAGCCGCCCGTCGTTTGGATCCAGCGCGCGTCCAGGAACTCCTGCAACGGGCGCATCCGGAGCCTGCACATGGGAATGAGGTAGATGCAAGAAGACATCATTCCGAGGAGGGACATGATGGACCTCACCTTGGCCGCGTCGGAAACCAACATCCGCTGTACCTTGCCCAGGATGGACCTGGTCCTTTCCTCCGACGGGGAGGCCAGAAGGGACACTGTGTCGAGCTTCGCTCCCAGAAACAGTGCGTTTTGCGCGGGTACCAGGTGGGACTTGGCGTAATTCACAGAGAATCCCAGGTCCGTGAGAAGTTGGACGGTCCTTGCCGTGTGCTCCACGGCGAGCTCCCTCGTCTTGGCTCGGATGAGCCAGTCGTCCAGGTAGGGGTAGACGTGGATCCCCTCGCGGCGCAGCTGCGCCGCCACCGGTGCAAGGCACTTGGTGAATACCCTGGGTGCCGACCGTAGTCCGAAGGGGAGGGCTTTGAACTGGTAGTGACGCCCTTGGACCACAAACCTGAGGAATTTTCGGTGCCCCTTTAGGATGGGAATATGGAAGTAGGCATCCTCCAAATCCAACGACGACAGGAAGTCTCCTTCCTCCAGCTGACCCAGGACGTGCTGGAGGGTGACCATCCGGAACTTCTGCGCCTTGATGAATTTGTTCAGACGTCGCAGGTCTAGGATGGGGCGCCATCCTCCCGTCTTCTTCTTCACGAGGAAGTATCTCGAGTAAACTCCGGAGCCCCAGAGCCTCTTTGGGACGAGTTCGATGGCGCCCTTCCTGAGCATCGCCCTTACCTCCAGGAGAAGCTGAGGGACGTGAAGCTCTTTTCTGGCCACGGGGGGGACGTGCGGGCACCTTCTTTGAAACTCGAGCGCGTGGCCCCGGGCTAAGGCGTTCAGCACCCAACGGTCGGTGGAGATGGACTCCCACACGCTGACGAAGCTCGCCAGCCGGCCTCCCACCGGGGTGCATCGGTGGGGGCCCGACCCCACAGTCGGTTCAATCCTGTTTCGACGAGGCTTTGCCGCCTTGACCTCCTTGGCGACGACGGCGGGGTCCGCCAGACTTGCCTCGTCCTCTGTAGGCCTCCTGAGACGACGAGCGGGCCGCTTGACGGTAGGTGGAGAAACCGCCGCCGGAACCTTTGGAGGCGCCCTTGCCTCCGCTGCTCCGAAAGGGCGTCCGTCGTTGCTGCAGAACCCCAAGGACCGGGCCGTCTCAGTGTCCGCTTTAATGGCCTGAAGGGAATCGTCCACTGTTTTCCCAAACAGGTTGTTCCCATCGAACGGCATGTCCAGGACTCTGGTCTGTATGTCTTGACGGAAGTCCGTAGCCTTGAGCCATCCACGCCGCCTAAGGCACACGCCGTTGCCCAACTGGCGAAACCCAGTGTCGGCGATGTCCGTCGCAATAGTGATGGCGTGGTCCGACGCCACCTCACCTTCCTGTAGGATCTCCAGGGCATCCGCCCTCTTGTCGTCCGGTAGGAAGTCCAGCAGGGGAGCCAGTTTGTACCATAGCTCCCTGTCGTAGCGGGCCACGATAGCCAAGGCGTTGGCCGCTTTAATCGTCGTCGCTGCAGACGAGATGACCCTGCGTCCCATAGCGTCCAATTTCTTTCCCTCGCCGTCCGGTGGGGAAGTCGATGTGGAGGCCGCACTCCCCCCCGCTTTCTTCCTGGCCGCCGCGGAGACGACGGAGTCCGGGGTAGGCTGCGCCCGGAGGCACAGAGGGGCCGCGTCCGGGACCCGGTACTTCTTCTCGTACCGGTCTCTTCTAGCTGGCGTAGTGGAAGGGTTCTTGAGGAGGGCGAGGCCCTCATCCCAAATGTCGTCCAGTAGAGGCACTGCGAGGACCGTCTTCCTCTTGGCCTCACGCCGTTGATAAAGGAATCCTTCCTTTTTCTTCTCCTCAGGGCAGAGTTGGAAAAGCTCGGATGCCCTGGCGATCATGGAGTGGAACGAACCAATCTCGTCGGGCGGAGAAGCCCTGGTGGGAGGTGACGACGGTAGATCCTCGTCGTATATCTCGTCGTCCGTACCCGTCGCTGCCGTGTCAGTCCCCGTATCATCCCCTCGGGTGGACGGGGAGGAGGGCTGGACGGTGCGCGACGGCTGAAAAGGAGGTGGAGGGTGAATCCTTCTTTTCTTGGGCGGGGGAACGCCAGAAGGTCCCGGTTCAGGATCCCCCGACGGGAGAGGTTCCTCCGTCGACAACGGTAGTCTCGTCCTTATCTCTGAGCATAAGGACTGTATAGCCAACAAAATGGCCGCCGAGTTGTCTTGCGGCGCTGGCAGAGGGGAATCCGACGGGCGATCAGGGGCCCCGTCGGCACCCTCGACGATGTCGTCGTCACCCGCGTCGGGATCCATCCCGACGGGCCGGTCTTCTTCCACGCCAAGGCCGTGGCTTAAGACCTCGATCAGCTCTTCCTCCGAGGTTGAAGCCGAATCTACGACGACGCCCTGCCCCCCCTTTTTCTTCCCCGCCGGGGATTTCACGGGGGTCCTATCGATGGGCACAAAAGAGGACTCCCTCCGAGGTGGCAGGGAGACTCTGAGCCCCGAGGTCGCCACCACTGGTGTAGCCTCCACAGGCTGAGCCAGGGTCGCCGCGACAGTATCGATAGAGGACTTGGCCGGATGGATTAAGGCCTTCACCACCTTAGGTGCGCTCACCGCCTTATCCTTGAGGGGGGGACACTGCCTCGCTCCCCCTCCGATGGGGCCTTCGAGCTCGACCGGGGCCTCTCCAGGAGCTTCGCCGGGTGCTCGCCCTTCCTCTTACCCGACCCAGAGCGTTGGCTCGTAGTTGAAGGTGCCGGGGAGGGTGCGCCCTGCCTGGCGCCCGTAGAGCCCGACCGTTCGGCGCTCCCGGTGCCAGCGGACTCGCGGTGCTTGGCCTTATGTTGGACCCCCGTCGCCGGGGCGTCCTCAAAGGTCTTAGAAGACCGCTCGGATTTCTTCCTCTTCTTCTCGCCTGACGGGCTCTTCCCTTCCAGCCAGTTGGCGAGACGTTGATGGCGGTCCTTCATGGTCCGCTCCGACATATTGCCGCAAAACGCACAGTCCTTCTCCACGTGCGTCTTGTCCTCATGTAAGCAGTAGAGACAAAAGGAGTGTTCGTCCTCCTTAAAGACGTTCTGCAGCTGGCATCCAGGGCAGACCCTGAACAGCTTTCCGGGCGTCGAGCTTCCCTTCTCCTGGGCCATGTCCGGGCCTGAGAAGCTTCTGGAGTCCTCCAAAGCGTAGCTCGACGAAATCTTCACCCTTGAGGGGCGCAGACAAATCCGACACGGGTCCCCGTTGATCGGATGGAGAGTCGGTGGAGCTTGAGGCTCTTTTGACCGACAAAACGAAGTTTTTGAGCAAAAAACGTGAAAAAAATAGCACTAACGCTCGAGAGCAATAGCACGAGGATCCCAACACATGAACGTGCGGTAAAAATCTGAAGATGGCTGCCAGAGGCGGTGCTTGGGTAGAGGGCAGTCATTGGCTGTGGTCAGTATGACGCAGAGACCAGTGATTGGTTATTACTACGAAAGACAGATCAGAAACGAAACTGATACTGGTTTTTTCTTTACCGAGGATTCCCAGCCTGACGACGGGGAATATTCATGAGCATGTGAATCCATGCCAGACCCCATGCTGGAGAATCAGAGTTTAGTCACATCATTTAAAACATTTCTGTAACTTATGCAAATACTAAGCCGCACATGATGAACTGGTGTAGTTCCGGCAACCAAAACAAACCTTGTATTGAACATGGTATGGTTCATTTACTTTATGACATTTTTATTCATCAAGGTTTTATAATAATCTTGATATTTACTTTTCAGAATTTTCAACAATGCCTGCCTGTTCGATTAGCGGTTGCCCTTCGAAGACCCATGCTAAATCTGAAAGCACTACAATGCATGTATTCCCTAAAACTGTTGATCGAATAAGAGAATGGGTCAGACATTGCGGACATCCACCCAAAGAGCTTGAAAGTAGAGTCCAGCAAGTCTTTGACGACAAGAGGGGTGATCGATACCGCATCTGCAGCCGGCACTTTTCCTCGAACATATACGCCACATCTTGGGTAACAAAGAAGAATAAACGGTGAACGACACGAAAATTGCTCGCAAACGCTATTCCAACTCTATTCGTGCACATTCCGCCACTGGTGAGTCAAGTGTCCAGATTTAGCTTTAGGCCTTGCGGTAGTGTGTAGGTAGCCGAATGGATCAATTGATATTTTAGGTGTTGTGTCCCTTGTAATACTTTCGATATTGATATGAGTGTATAGCTTTTTGAATAAATGACATTTATCAATACATTATTTTTCGATTTTATAACCCTCAAAGGAAATCTATTTATGGGCACAAGGAACTGTGCTATATTGCGCATTTTCAATAGCGCTATTCTCAAGTATTCTGTCGGTTTACATGGCAATTTTTTAATATTTGCATTTCATTATCAAACAATAATTTACCTTTACAACTGCTTGACTATCCACTGAATCTGAAGCAAGAACATTCTACATCCGTGACGTGCCCGCAGTTATCAACCACTTCTAGCGCGTATCAGGTAATCATACTTGGCTATTCCGCTACAGACTTGTTTTATGCATGTCAAGTAATAGTTTTTATGTATCGTGTGATTATTTTACCAATTGTTTGGTTAGTGCTTTCCAATTGATATACACTTTAGTTGTCATCCAGTGGTATTTGTTTTCAGTTATAATTAGTGTTATCCATACTAATGCAAGTACTGTCTTTCAGGGAGATGCTGAAGCGTCCACCACATTGACAACAGCCCTAGATGATGTTCTTCAGCAGCACGAGGTATGGATACGGACAGCTCCATCGACCGTGATCATCAGGACTGGAACACTTGTCGTTTGATTGTTCTACACCATGTTTCATTCGTGGTTATCCATTGATAGGTACCTGTGCGTTCGACCCCAAGTGTGTGTTCTGTTTTCAAAATTATAATCCTTACTAATGCAAATACTATGTTTCAGGCAGTTGTTGAAGCATCCGACACATTTGATGCAGAGCTTGACATTCAAGTATTCCAGGGGAAGTGGAAGCAGGACCATGCGGATACGAATTGGCGCAACAGCTTTCGGAAGTGCGCACCACATTTACAACATCCATAGATATTCTTCAGCAGCACGAGGTATAGATACTGACAGCTCCATCGAGCGTGATCATATAACATGATTCCATTTGCTATACTTTCTTCCCTATTAACGCAAGTACTGTGTTTCAGGGAGACGATGGAGCTTCCACTACAATCACAAGATAAGATCCCATTTAGATGATGCAGATGTAAAGAAATCGGAGAAATAAGTCGATTAAATCTGATCATATTTAAATATTCCTTGATTCTTTTAGAGAATGCATCATTTGTGGTTATTTCTTTATATGTACCTGTGCCGTCGACCCCAAGTGTGTGTTATGTTTACAATATTGAAAACCATACTAACGCAAGTACTGTGTTTCAGGGAGTTGCTGATGCCTCCTCTCCAATACAATAATTCATGGCAGTCCATGCAGAGCCAGAGGTATGGATACTGACAGTTCCATGGAACTAGGTCATCAGAGCTCGAATACTTTGTTTTGTTTGTTTGTTTATTTATTTATATAGCGCTCTTGACCCAGGGGTATATGTGCGCTTTGAACATCAGGTTACAAATAACAGACAATAGTGCAGTAGTAATAGGTCATAGGAGAGCTGAACAAAAAGGCAGAAATGCATAGATAATAGAGGTCAAACAACATAAGTAAGATTGGAGATTGGGTGTGCATACATATGTGGTAGGACGGTTATTTGTTGATTAACCAGGAGATGACCTTGGTTCTGAAGGGTTGGAAGGTGGGTGTAGATTTAATATCCAGTGGGATGGAGTTCCAAAGTTGTGATGCCAGAGCTGGGAAGCTGGATCCGCCGGCTCTTTTGAGGGAGTATTTGGGAACTGTTAGTTGTAGTGTGTTGGACGATCTGGTGGTTCTGGTGTTCTGTCTTAATGTAAATTTGTTAGAGAGGTAGGGCGGGGCAAGATGATTGAGGGCTTTGTATGTAAGGCATATAGTTTTCAGGTCTATTTTTTGTTGTATGGACAACCATTTACAGGCAGTTCTGGTGGCGGAGATGTGTTCCCTTCTGGGAATATTGAGGGCGGCACGGAGTGCATTGTTTTGTAGGACTTGCAATTTATTGATTACTGTTTTGTTGGCACCTACATAGAGGCTGTTACAGTAATCCAGTTTAGATTGAATGAGTGCTCTGGCTAGGATGAGGCAATTGCTAGGGGAGATCAATGGTCTACAGGCCCTGATAAGTTTGCCAGTGTAGGCAGTGGCTGAGGCGGTCATATTGATTTGTTTAGCTAGGTTGGTGTTCGTGTCTAGGTAGAAGCCGAGGGTTTTTACGCTCTTGGCGATGGGTATGGTGTTACCGTCAATAGTGAAGCTAGTGTAGCCGGGACAGAGCTTTCGGATAGTGTTAGGTGAGCCGACAAGAAGCAGTTCGGTCTTGTCATCATTCAGGCACAGGCCATGTGTGGCCATCCATGCCTGAATGATGGAAAAGACTTCATTGATCCATTTGGCGTCCTTGTTGTAGTTACCTGATAAGGTGAGGAGTATCTGGGTGTCATCTGCGTAGTTTGTGTAGGTGACACCCAGATTGTCCAGCTTGTCGAATAGGGGCTTAGTGAATATATTGTATAGGGTAGGTGAGACACAGGATCCTTGTGGGACACCACAGGTGATGGGGATAGGGTCAGCCGCTGCTAGGGGAGAGAAGACCTGCATGGTTCTATTGTCCAGGAAAGATTGGATCCATGTGACCGCAGAGTGGGAGAAGTGTGCTGCCAGAGACAGATGGTTGCACAGGATTTTATGGTCGACCAGGTCAAAGGCGGCGGAGAGGTCAAGGAGTAGAAGGATGGCAGCCTTGCCTTTGTCTTTGAGTTCGTCTATCTGGCATTTGAGATCAACAAGGGCTGTTTCTGTCCCATGTTGTGGTCGAAAGCCGGATTGGCGAACTCCTAGTAGATGATTAGTCTCGAGGTAGTCCTGGATTTGTAGATAAGCCACTTTATCTAGGATTTTTAGTAGGAATGGGACGGTGGTAATAGGTCTATAATTCGTGGGTGTGTCAGGGTTGAGAGTAGTTTTTTTTAGTAGAGGTAGGACCCATGACTGTTTCAGATTGCTGGGGACCATGTTATTGGCGAAGGACAGGTTTATTAATTTAGTGATAAAAGGGGAGAGATCCCTAGCTGCATCTTTTATAATCTGTGCGGGGCAGCTGTCCCCCTTGCAGTTCGATGGTTTCAGGGATGCTATAATTTTCTGAACCTCCAATATGGATACTTTTTTGAAGGTGAAGCCTGAACTAGTGGCAGTAAGTGGAGGGGGAGTGGGGGTGGAGGTAGGATCGAGGGTGAGTTGTTGTCGTTTGTTGTTGATTTTAGTTTGGAGCCCTGAGATTTTGTTAGCTAGGGCATTCTGGATCCCTGTGCACCAAGGTTTATCCTTGGTGCAGGAGTCGGTAGGAGTAATGGGGTTTTCTAATTCCTTTAGTATGTTAAAGAGCTCCTTAGTACTAGAGCTTGCCTGGGAGATCCTAGTATTGAGAGATTCTTTCTTGGCACGTATAATCTCATTTTTGTAGAGGGTGGAGATGTTGGTGAGATTAGTTCTGTTATTTACAGAAGGCACTGATTTCCATAGTGCTTCGAGTTTATTTTTTTGTTGACGGAGGGTTTTGAGCTCCGGGGTGTACCATGTGTTCAGGTGCGCTTTGGGTATCCCTTTACGCAGTTTCAGTGGGGCAATGATGTCAATGGCATTGGCCATGGACTCATTGTAGACGTTGACCAATTGGTTCAGGTCCGTTGTAACAGGTAGTGCGTTCAAAGTAGGGATCACTAGGGGTATTAAAGCTTCTGCTGTGATATTGCTCTTTTTCCTGGTAGGGCAAGCAGGTGCAATGATAGGCCTTTTATGTGCTGAATTACTGGTAAGAATGTCAAAAGGGAGGAGGTAGTGGTCAGTCCAAATGAGTTGTATAGGATTTTTCATAGTAATGTTGCAATTGAGGGTAGTTATCCAGTCGAGGATTCTACCTTTCGAATGGGTGGGTTTGGAGCAGAGTTGTTGGAGGCCATGCTCATCTAATGCCATGGCCAGGGCAGTGGCTGGGGTGTCTAGGGGGTCGTTAAACCCAAGATTAAAGTCTCCAAGTATAATCATTTGTGCTGATGGTTTGGAACTTTCAGCAACTAGTGAGGTGATGTCTTCCTCAAATGAGCCAGGTGGGCCCGGGGGTCGGTAAATTAGGTGTATCGTGATGGTACTTTTAGGGGAAGTTTGAAATTTAACTGTAATGTGTTCACAGGATTTGAGTGGGGGAGCAGAGGATAGTCTGATGTCAAGCGTGGACTTAAAGATAATAGCTACACCACCTCCTCGAACGTTCGGTCTATCTGCTCTAAGGATGGTGTAGTTATCAGGTATGGCTAGGGCGAGAGATGGACCTGCAGCATCGTGCAGCCAAGTTTCGGTTACCGCAAGGAAGTCCAGGTTGTTTGTTAGAATAATGTCTGCGACTTCTGTGGAATGGGCGACTAATGATCTGACATTTAGGAGAGCTCCTTTAGGACTGGGATGGATGGTGTTGATAGGTGTTACAGTGTGAGGGTTAGTCTTATTGAGTGATTTAGCTGGGCCTTTGCTAGGTCTATGGTAGGTTCTGGCGCCAAGTCTAGTATTCCGATCGGAAGGGATGAGGGTGGTGTTACGGGAGTTAGTAGGGTTAGCTATTGAAGAGGTGTTGTAGTCAATGGTGGGGCATGATGCTCTTGTGTTAATGGGGTTCAGCTTATAGACAGCTGGGTGTGTGTAAGCTGGGACATGCGGAGCGTGTGCATGGCTATGGGTGGGATGGGCGGATTTAGTATCCGGGAGGAAGGCTGGTGTAGAGGGCAGGAATGGAGTAGGGCAGGTAATCGGGTGATGTCTTGGGCAGGCGGGTCTGACTAAACCATCGTTATAAGCTAGGTAACTGTTGCCAGTGCAAGGTGTGTTACTTTGCATGACACAGAAGGGGAACATAATCGCAGTCAGGCAAAGTAGCATGCTAGGGCTAGGCTGATATACAGAGGAGTGGCGGGTAGGGGGCATTGGCGATATAGGTGGGGCACAACACAATGCGAGTGAGGTCTAGGCGACTATAGGGCACAACACAATGCGAATGAGGTCTGGGCGACCATAGGGCACAACACAATGCGAATGAGGTCTTGGCGACCATAGGGCACAACACAATGCGAATGAGGTCTGGGCGACCATAGGGCACAACACAATGCGAATGAGGTCTGGGCGACCATAGGGCACAACACAATGCGAATGCGAGTGTAATTAAAGGTAGTTTGTGAGCTCCGCGGAGCGTAGTTATTACAGGCACAGTGTTACCTTGGCCAGTGCGTACGGTGGACCAGGGGGTCTGGCAGATGGCAGGTAACAGGCAGAGAACAGGCTCCAGCCTTAGTCTCGAGGGCCTTGGACAGAGAGGGCCGGCTTCGCCTGCCGGCGTCCAATGGCTGTAGATGTGGTGCAGCTGGCCAATCAGGCAGGGCCAGGAGTGCTGCTGTGTGCCTGGTAAGGCACCACTCGAATTCGCCTAGAGTGCGGCGGCCATCTTTGGGAGGGGTACCTCGTGTACCAGAGGCTGTAGTTAGGGCAGTAAATTGCACTTCTCAGTGCAGGGCTAGTGCAGGGCTACTTGGCCTCTTAGTGGGGCATCAAGGTGCAGTTGTAGGAGAATGTGCAGCGAGTTCCGAGATTCGAGCACAAAGAATGCACAGTGAGGTAGCGCTTACCGGAATTCGGCATCTGCTTCCGGATGGATTCCTGGCCAGGCCCGCTGCTCCTGCAGTGTCGGTGCCTCGTGAGTGAGCTCCAGCTCCTCGGATGGGATCCTCCACTGAACCAGGCAGAGAACAGGCTCCAGCCTTAGTCTCGAGGGCCTTGGACAGAGAGGGCCGGCTTCGCCTGCCGGCGTCCAATGGCTGTAGATGTGGTGCAGCTGGCCAATCAGGCAGGGCCAGGAGTGCTGCTGTGTGCCTGGTAAGGCACCACTCGAATTCGCCTAGAGTGCGGCGGCCATCTTTGGGAGGGGTACCTCGTGTACCAGAGGCTGTAGTTAGGGCAGTAAATTGCACTTCTCAGTGCAGGGCTAGTGCAGGGCTACTTGGCCTCTTAGTGGGGCATCAAGGTGCAGTTGTAGGAGAATGTGCAGCGAGTTCCGAGATTCGAGCACAAAGAATGCACAGTGAGGTAGCGCTTACCGGAATTCGGCATCTGCTTCCGGATGGATTCCTGGCCAGGCCCGCTGCTCCTGCAGTGTCGGGGCCTCGTGAGTGAGCTCCAGCTCCTCGGATGGGATCCTCTGTCGTTTGATTGTTCTGCACAATGTTTAATTCGTGTTGAGCTATTGAGATGTACCTGTGTGTTCGTCCTCACGTGTGTTTTATGTTACCAATATTGTGATAAATAGTAATGAAAGTACTATGTTTCAGGGAGTCGATGGAGCCTCATTCCGTGCTGTCTATGCGAATACAGAAAATATATTGTTGTAGCGCCAGAGGAAGGGAAGAGATGCGGAAACGAATCGGAGCTACAGCGTGCAGATGTTGAAGGTCGAGTCATGAAAGTTGCAAAGAAAAGAAACAAAAATAAGGTTAGTTACAAACAGTTCATAACTTTAGAATTTCTTTGTGCTGGGGACTATTTTATGCTTTTTCCAGTCAATTGTACTATACTTTATCTTGCGTTTAAACTGAACATCCTTTTCCAATCTGTCCTGTAGTTTCCCGTGGGTCTTCGAACTATACATACACAGACAGTGAAGCGAATGAGAGATGTTGCTTGCCAGACCATTTACACTATGGAGGAACTATTAATTCAGACGCGCGTGTTGAGACTAGAGATGCTCATATCCAATGGCCAGAACATGAAATGAATGTGTCCGGAGAATCCAGTGAAGTTGTAATGGACCATTGCTACAGTGCGACTGCACCAACACAAGAAGATGATACTGAATGTATTGAGGATAGCTCTGAAGTAGTCGAATGGCTTGGCAGGCGAAGAACGGTGGTCTGGAAGGTTGCCCAGAGCATTGCCAGTGGTTAAGATTAAGTCTAAAACTTCCAGCCATCACCTCTTTGTTTTTGCTATGTCACCCCGAGTGGGACGGGTATGCCCAGACGTGGGTCCCGTGCCTGCTGGGCCTAGAGACCCAAGCTACTCCTCACTGATGAGCCCCAACAAGGGCGAAACATGTTTGGGGATGCTTGTGGTCTCGTGCAGAAGGATGTGGCCTAGCAGTTCGGGCTGGACTGCCCGTTTTGGGGTGGAGCCAAGCCTGATTTGCATATGGTCTTTCCCTTCTGTAATGGCTTGGCAGGCGAAGAACGGTGGTCTGGAAGGTTGCCCAGAGCATTGCCAGTGGTTAAGATTAAGTCTAAAACTTCCAGCCATCACCTCTTTGTTTTTGCTATGTCACCCCGAGTGGGACGGGTATGCCCAGACGTGGGTCCCGTGCCTGCGGGCCTAGAGACCCAAGCTACTCCTCACTGATGAGCCCCAACAAGGGCGAAACATATTTGGGGATGCTTGTGGTCTCGTGCAGAAGGGATGTGGCCTAGCAGTTCGGGCTGGACTGCCCCTTTTGGGGTGGAGCCAAGCCTGATTTGCATATGGTCTTTCCCTTCTGTAATGGCTTGGCAGGTGAAGAACGGTGGTCTGGAAGGTTGCCCAGAGCATTGCCAGTGGTTAAGATTAAGTCTAAAACTTCCAGCCATCACCTCTTTGTTTTTGCTATGTCACCCCGAGTGGGACGGGTATGCCCAGACGTGGGTCCCGTGCCTGCTGGGCCTAGAGACCCAAGCTACTCCTCACTGATGAGCCCCAACAAGAGCGAAACATGTTTGGGGATGCTTGTGGTCTCGTGCAGAAGGGATGTGGCCTAGCAGTTCGGGCTGGACTGCCCCTTTTGGGGTGGAGCCAAGCCTGATTTGCATATGGTCTTTCCCTTCTGTAATGGCTTGGCAGGCGAAGAACGGTGGTCTGGAAGGTTGCCCAGAGCATTGCCAGTGGTTAAGATTAAGTCTAAAACTTCCAGCCATCACCTCTTTGTTTTTGCTATGTCACCCCGAGTGGGACGGGTATGCCCAGACGTGGGTCCCGTGCCTGCTGGGCCTAGAGACCCAAGCTACTCCTCACTGATGAGCCCCAACAAGGGCGAAACATGTTTGGGGATGCTTGTGGTCTCGTGCAGAAGGGATGTGGCCTAGCAGTTCGGGCTGGACTGCCCCTTTTGGGGTGGAGCCAAGCCTGATTTGCATATGGTCTTTCCCTTCTGTAATGGCTTGGCAGGCGAAGAACGGTGGTCTGGAAGGTTGCCCAGAGCATTGCCAGTGGTTAAGATTAAGTCTAAAACTTCCAGCCATCACCTCTTTGTTTTTGCTATGTCACCCCGAGTGGGACGGGTATGCCCAGACGTGGGTCCCGTGCCTGCTGGGCCTAGAGACCCAAGCTACTCCTCACTGATGAGCCCCAACAAGGGCGAAACATGTTTGGGGATGCTTGTGGTCTCGTGCAGAAGGGATGTGGCCTAGCAGTTCGGGCTGGACTGCCCCTTTTGGGGTGGAGCCAAGCCTGATTTGCATATGGTCTTTCCCTTCTGTAATGGCTTGGCAGGCGAAGAACGGTGGTCTGGAAGGTTGCCCAGAGCATTGCCAGTGGTTAAGATTAAGTCTAAAACTTCCAGCCATCACCTCTTTGTTTTTGCTATGTCACCCCGAGTGGGACGGGTATGCCCAGACGTGGGTCCCGTGCCTGCTGGGCCTAGAGACCCAAGCTACTCCTCACTGATGAGCCCCAACAAGGGCGAAACATGTTTGGGGATGCTTGTGGTCTCGTGCAGAAGGGATGTGGCCTAGCAGTTCGGGCTGGACTGCCCCTTTTGGGGTGGAGCCAAGCCTGATTTGCATATGGTCTTTCCCTTCTGTAATGGCTTGGCAGGCGAAGAACGGTGGTCTGGAAGGTTGCCCAGAGCATTGCCAGTGGTTAAGATTAAGTCTAAAACTTCCAGCCATCACCTCTTTGTTTTTGCAGATCAATTCACACAATCTACACCCGCCAAAAAATTGCCACCAAAAAAGCTGTCGACAATGTTGTGTTCTCCCATCAATGTTGAAGTAACAGATGTTGAAATGAAAGAGAATGAACCAGCAGCAGCATTCACCAACGCATCAGAACCTGATATCGGCGATATTTCTTTCAGTTGTGGTGAAATGTCCTCAACGATGCAGTCCGAAACAAGTGTGACACCGGATGACAGTCTAATGAAAGAGGGCAAATACATATTATTCGACAGTTGTTTGATGGATATTATAAGTATGCTGAAATGTGGGCATTCCGTCAGAGGGAAAGTATGTCGGAGGCCATTGATTCATGTGACACGTCAAAAACAAGGCAGCAACGTCAAAATACATGCCGCCTGTAGATTAAATCATGCGTTCTCATGGTCTGCACAACCGATGCTGGGGAAGCTGCCAGCAGGCAATCTACTGTGTGCAGCTGCATCAATTTTTAGAAGGTCCAGTTTTAGAAAGTTAGAGTCTTTCTTTCAGTTTGTGGGACTCCATTTCATTTCTAAAACGCAGTACTACAAATACCAACATGATTATCTGTTTCTGGCCATTAGTGATGGTTGGAAAATTGAACAATTGTCTCTAGCAAGTACATTCGAAGGGAAACGATTCAGGCTAGCCGGCGATGGACAGTGCGACAGCCCTGGATTTTCTGCCAAGTACTGCACCTACCACTTTCAGGACATGGATAGTAAGAAAATTGTGAGTTCGGTGGTCGTGCAGGTAACACAATGTACATCCTCAGTGGCCATGGAGAAACTCGGATTTATAAAATCAGTGGAATATCTACAATCGAGGGGAATGCACATCGACCTCATAGCCATGGACAGACATGTTTCAATTGCTAAGACAATGAGAGAGCAGTTCCCACATATTAAACATCAATTTGATGTATGGCATCTTGCTAAATCAATCAATAAGAAAATCTTGGCTGCAGGGGGAAAAAAAAAGGTTTGGATAGTATTTCACAGTGGTCCCAATCTATCAGCAACCATCTTTGGTGGAGCTCCAAAACTTGTGAAGGGTCAGTGGAAATACTACTTGAAAAATGGCGGTCACTGATGCACCACTGTACCAACGTTCACCGCTGGTCAGAAAAACCACATTTCCACCAATGTGAACATGGCCCTTTGTCCCCAGAGGAGGCAAGGAAGAAGAAGTGGTTGATTCCATCTTCACTGACACAAAGCCATTGAGAAGATTGTTTTCGATAAAACTCTATCAAGAGATTTGACGGGACTGACAGAATTCTGTCACACAGGAGGTTTGGAGGTGTTCCACAATATGTGCCTAAAGTACAGGCCAAAGCGCTTGCATTCCAGCATACAGGGCATGAAACATAGGACTCTACTTGCGGCCTTGGCCCATAACGAGAATCTCTGCCATGAACAGTCTAGGACTACGGGTAATGTAAGGATGCCTCGCTACACTAAGGTGTTTTCTAAAAGAAGTAAGCAATGGGTCATCAAACCAGTCTATGAGGAAATGGAGTTCGACTTTGTAATAAGCCTTATTGTTGCTGTACTCGAGAAGCACAGATATGGAATTTTGAACGTTTATGTGAGAGCACTGATGCATTGCCACCAAACATTGCCACTGTGCCATGTCCACCCAAAGCAGAGCTGGTTGTGAAGTACAAATCCCGGTTTAAATAATTGTAATATGATTGTCTTTTTGTAAATAAATGTTATTGTACAGTGTACATACAAAGTATGCTAACCCTAACCCCTCCCTTCACCATCCTGGGTGGCGAACAACCTGGGTGTCATGTTTGACTTCTCTCTCTATTCACCTCATATCGCTGACCTTGTCAATATGTGTATGTATGTATTTTTGTTGCTGTAACTAAGTTTCACAAGGCTTGCGTATTGCAAATAATCAAACAAACAATAAATCTCACTTTCAACTCAACTCCTCGGGTACGTTATACTTTCCCTGACCTTCCCCCAAAAAGTAAATGTCTCCATAGTTATGGTTCTCTAGGGCTGCAAAGCTCACGGACAACGAGGACAGAATTGGGGGCTTCAGAACGCGCCAAGCAAGCCGTTGCAGATGGGAGAGAAGCCAGTTCACATTTGCACATTGAGGCCTAGTACATAGATGGATTCGAAAATTCAAGTTCTCACAGATGGCTTTACTACGGAAAGTTGCAAAGTAAGAATGTATGCTCGTTTAGAGTGAAGGTCAGCGGCTTTGATTTTCAGCTGGCGGCCTGAAGAGGCCCACAACTCACACTGGCAGTATAAGGTTCTATTGTTTTTTGACCTTGAGAGACCGGGACCATGCCGAAAGGACTTCATTTGAAGGAGGGGTGCAATAACGTAAAAGACGATAAGGCAGAAAATTCTGAAACTAGACCGAATTTCATGTTAGTTCAGTATACGAAAAATCGTTGTCAAGAGCACAGTGGGATTTACGGACTGCATTACGCAGAGACACAATGGAAATTGCAAATATAATGTAAGTAACTCTTTAGACGCTTTTATACCGGCATGAAGAATGAATTAATGGATTAATGAATGAATGAAGAGCAAGTAAAACATTTGTGGGATCGTCTTTGAACCCGGCACATGGGCATGCAGGTCCATATTCCACACGCATGTAGACAAACAGTCGTTTCTCATTGTGTGTTAACCTTGATTTATTTCGTTAGTTTTCGCATTGATTTTAGAGGCGAACATACTCCATTGCACTATACTTGAAAGCAAATAGTTTCAGATCGGCCGTAATAAATAAAATGAATAATATAAATAAAGATCGGCTGGCAAGACCAATTATAATTTTTATGTTTTCAAATCAGGTATATCCTACCCTACTACTACTGCCACCAGTTTCAGACCCCGGCAGATGGTTTCTTCAACCGCCAGCTGCAGCTTATCGTAAACAACTGCACTCCTTTGACGATCTTATCGGACGATCGCCAAGGGCCCATATGCCCTTACACGGTACTAGCGGCTAGAAGCAACATATCAACCTTTACGCTGGCCTAATGCCTAGTTGATGGAACAGCCTTGCGGTTCACCGTGCGACCAAAGTGCTTCTTTTAACAAAAACCAACACCCTGTGTACCATAAAGTAACAGCGCGTGACTCACGATAAAACGGAACAGGATTTGCGGATAGAGAGAAAAGAAAAAAAAATGACATTCCGATTTAATATGCCAATTGCTGAATATTCTATAAACATTTAATGTTAAATAAATGTACTTTACCAAATTTACCGTGTTGCTGTTTGATTTGAAAGTACAGAATTGTGGCGCGCTGTGTTGTGAGTTGATCTGTGTTGGTTTCCGGGTTCTGTGTGAAGTCGCGTAGAAGAAGACTGGGCGCGTTTGCCTACGCAGCAGAGTAACGTCACAGAGCGAGGCGGGAATATGAATGTTTTGATAATGTCAGGCTCACGGGCGGGGGATATGATTTAGTGCCACGAAAGCAGGTCAGCCAGGGCGATGCGGCAAGTGATAGGATTATCACAAAATGGCAGCGCCCTGATGCCTGTTTTCGCGTGCGTTTAATGGACGAAAACTCGGGTAAGGTCCATAGGAAATTTTTCTAAAATAGAGCGACTTAGGCTTAAAAACACATGGCAGACCCGTAGGGACAATAAAACATTTTGAACGAACCATTCCTTTAAATACAAAAAGGAGTTAGGGGGAACATTCATTTTTATACTGCTACACCAATAGCAAAACCCAAGGATAGGTGAAACCTATAAATTCTGCACAGAAGGTCCTGGTGAGCAGTTTTTAGCCACAGGTAGGGACGCTAACACACTCTCTACTGCACAAGAAGAAACAGAAAGCACAACATATTTCAACTATAGGCTGTGCGGAAAAACCACAATCAAGTGAAGGAAAATTCAACCAACCACTGTCACACGAAAAGTAAAATAAATATGCAGTTTTATTGTAACAAAATCAATTAAAATTTCACAGTCATGACAAAAATGTATAATTCAACATAAACTGCATCTCCTGTTTGTTTTAACAGACATTAACAGGCAAAAACAGAGAGAAAACAAGGGGAAAAAAAATAATTCAAGGTTTACAAGTTAGACATAACACTAAATCAAGCTAAACGGTCAACCAAAAGTTTTCAATAGTTGGGCGGAAGTTTGCTAAAATCTTAACTGATCATTCAATACCATACCACTCCATTCCCATTCAGCCCATAATGAAAAACCTACTAGAGATCAAGGGGAACATCTAAGTATACTATCTATAGGAACTAGGATTGTAATTGGCTGCACAATGTCAGGTGGACAACATATGCCTACCTCTAAAACATGTCATCTTCAGAAACATTAGATACACGGTTTCTCATTGCTTTTCAAACTATAAAAAGGTCCTTTGTTATATGGCCCAACACAACTGATTGGCACGCTTATACATGTCTGGAACATTCGGTTCACTTAGCAGCACGTAAGCCCAGACCCAGGTGCAAGCAGATAGGCCTGACTCTACCTCCCCACCCAACTAGCCCAACATTTCTCATCACCCAAGCCTTCTGCCATGAAGATGGTCTTTGAACATGGCCTTGCAAAGTATCCTTGTCTCTAACAATACACGGGAGTGAGGGCACTCACTATTGTGTTCTAGGACTCAGTTCGAACTCTTTTTTCATCCTTGGCTCACGTGACAGGAGACAACGATTTGGTCCATTTTACAGCTTTTAAATGTCTTAAATGAATTAAACTTGGCACTTTTGGTGTTTTTCTTTGCACCTTAAAAAAGAGAACTCATCCTTTGTACGTTCAATTCTCCAGAATCGATAGCTGACCTTGGCTGCTTCAATCTTGACTTCAGGCCAGATAACCTCACCATGCAGTTCCAAGATTCAGCTTATTCTTGCTGTGACATAGTTTTTCCTTTTCCTCTTCATAGGTTTTGGTTTCATGAAACCAATGTCCAGATTCAATATAAGGGCAGCTTTGTCTGTGTTCTAGTCACTACGCATATCCAGCTTCTATGCAGACTTAGTCTACTTGCGTTTCAGCATCTGTACAATTACTGAACGGTTGATTTTCTGCAGCACTTTGTGCACGTGTAATCTTTTTTGTATTTTGAAAGTTCACTTGATTCTTTACTTCATTATTAGTTTTCTTCAGTGATTATCTCGAGACGTCATTCATACTCTTGAGACATCACAAGCTTCTTTTCTTTGCTCTTTTTCATATTCCTTCAGGCAGTTCCTCCCTTGGGTTGTCCTCACTCCGGGGATAGATTCAATAGGGTTGTCTCAACGGGTATCTTCTTGCAAAAACACGTCTTGGCACAATTGCTGGTGTCAAACACGGCACGATCTCAAGCTTCCAACATAAGGGAGGTAGGGGGGGGGCAAGGTTTCGTGCAGAGGCATGCAGCTGCTCCTCTACAAGCCCAACTGAGCCTCAAGCATGGAAACGGCCTTATTGGAGTGGGGCAAATGTTACTACAGACAATATGCTGCCTTCCAGAGAGCACCCTTGTTTTGAAGAGTGTGTGGTGTGCCCACTGCTTGCAGATGGAATGTTGCAGCAAACACATTGATAAAGCTCACAAAGGCTTACCTATGCCAACTGTGCTGCCCCCGCTGCTCCTGCAGCATGAGGTGGCGGCATGGGTCAGTGGGTAAGATTTACAGTTATCAAAATTACAAGCATCAGTGAGACATTCTGGTCTTCCTTCAATCTGGACCACAAGGTTTCCCTTGCATGTTCATAAGTGTGCTGGATAAAACTCACGAAGTACTGTTGCCTAATAGTTCCTGTTTTTGGGCAATAGATGACAAGATGTGCAATTGTTTTAAGGGATTCTTCCACTCTGTACTGCCTGCAAGTTCCTACTAAGTCCCAGCCTGGGCCCAAGACATTCTAAAGATGGAACTTGATTCAAATTGAATAATGTAGGTGGCTCTTAGTTACAGGGAAAGAGATAGATCTACTTGGATGAACAAGATCTACTTCTGACAAACCTGGAGTATACTAAATATTGTGAGTAATGGCCCAATTGTCAAACTGTTACAATCCAATCCCCTCAAAGTCTCTTATTTTGTTCTATTAGGATTATTAGCCATTTCTTCTGTGTCTGAACCAATATTATTTAAGAGGTTATCCAGGGAACATATAACTTTATCAAGGGACAGAATAGATTTGTCTGCAAGGGCTAGATTAAAATCAACAAAAATAGACTTAGACAGGGGGGGGGGGCATTTTTGCATAAAGGAAAAGCTTTGTCGACCAGACAATTGTGACAAATCGTGGGTTTCTGTAACTTCTCCCCATGGGTGAGCCTTTCCTTGTGAGGCCAGGGAGGTGAGCACGCTACTCGATGCCCTCCGTAGGGGTAGAGGCATGCGGGACATCACAGAGAGACCCCCCCCTTGGGGACAAGGACTCCTGTTCTGATGTGGAGCTCCAGCCCAAATATATCAACCACCAAAGTTGGTGAAACCTGAAAGAATACAGGACAAATCACTGTACATTTGCTACTGTGATACTTCACCTGAGAAGAAATTCCTGTCTGGTACTGAGACCAAGACAACCAATAGAACAATAATGAATACCAGTTCAACACAGAAGACTGAGTATAGACTTATCAGGGGAAGACCCAGCACAGCACCATAGATATTGGAGGCGGAGAGCCAATGAGCGAGAAACCCGGGAAGTTCAAAGCTGCTTTGACAATGAAGCGAGAGCAGAGAAGGTGCGGTTTCCCACACAGAGAGGAAAGCTGGGCACACTGGTGCTGGAGTCACACCAGGAATCGGACATTCAGGAAAGCCGAGCGAAAGGATCTATGCTGAAATACCAGAAAAAGAATTGCGGAGCCCAAAAAACACCAAATTCTTTTTTGTTGTTGCTAGCTATTCTGATTTTTTTAATGCAGGGGGGAGACCCACCGCAACCCAACCTTATTTTATTGCCTAACCTAACCACTCATCTATTTATTTTAAAAAGGTGCAAAAATCCCACATTTTATCGACTATAAAATGTGTTTTTGGCCTGCGCATTTCTTGATTTGTTTTTCTCAGGCAATTCAGAGCAAACCAGTGCACATCTCTGGAGGGAGACATCCAGAGAGGAGAAAATGCATGTAAACACTTTCCCCACCATGAAGCAGTGAACAAAGCGACACTGCGGAGGGTGTCTGAGAACAAGGAAGCGACAACAGAAGTAGCCGTCCTAATCCATGGAGAAGAGTCCAAGAGATGAGCTACCGACTCAGCGAAGCAGTCCCAACACCAAGACGGTAACGGCAGAGCGGGAGACCCGGGGATGGTAGCAAGTAAAAGGAAAATGCTCATCTTAGTAAGATACAAAGTAACCAGAAGAGTGAGAATAATCACTGGGTCAATCATACTTGTCCCAGTGAGACACAAAGTAACCCAAAGCGTGATAATTGATAATTGTTACTGGGTCAATCATACTCCTTGCAGTAAGACGCAGGGTAACCAGAAGAGTGAGAAACATTACTGGATCAATCATACTTGTCCCAATGAGACACAAAGTAACCTGAAAGGTGAGAATCATCACTGGGTCAATCATACTTAACCCAGTGAGATGCAAAGTAACCAGAAGAGGCAGAGCCATTACTAGGTTAATCATACTATCCCAGTAGGACGCAAAGTAACCAGAGGGGTGAGAATCATCACTGGGTTCATCATATTCGACCCAGTGAGATACAGAGTAATAGAAAGAGAATCATCCTGGGTTAATCATAATCATCTCAGTGAAAAGCCAAGCGGTAAAATGACTAAAGACTCAGAAGAATACAATTGCTCACAATATTTAAGATACAAGTTGGATGTCAGATACAAAGAGACTTTCAAGTGTATGCGAGAAAACCCAAGGAAAAGAAACTTCTTTAAAGAGGAGTTTGAAAAGACAGGAGAAGAGACGCAAAGATGTTTGGAAACTCCTACGTGAATTAAATGAACTGATACACTTGATAGCCAAGAGTTATCTAAAGATTCTATATTGATCGAAACCTTCTGAGAAAGCAGCCCCAGGAGAAGGGAGTCATTCTCCTGGACTTTAGTTGTTGTGTATAAGTGAAAAAGTCAGAGCAGTTAAGATGTGGACGGAGGGCAGACTATTACTTTTGGACTACACAATTGACCGACAAGCACCCAATTAGTTCTGTTAGGTAGGGAAACCCATAGTTTAAGGAAAGTGAGGCAGTATGTCTATTTAAATAAAAGCCATTGCAAAATGAAAATAAAACTAGTCTCCTCCTTCCAACCCACGGTTCTATGTGATCTCATCAAAAATATTTAAAATCGAAGAAGAATTAATCAAATTGTTTTTTGTTGACATGTTGATTTTGCTGCATATGTATGTGGGGGTAGACCCCTGCAGCAAACTCCCATTCCCCTGACCCACCATGCCACAAAATAGATTCCAAGGATATAAGCCCTAGCTCGTGACCCATGACACAGTTTGGAATACATGGAGCTAGGCTTAGTTTTTTTTCCCGATAATTCCTTGGAGAGAGTGGAGATAGGGACCCAAATAAGTAAGAATCACTTTAGTCCAATAGTCAGGGTGGGGACGATTTTTGCCGTGTAGAATTTCAGTGCAGATAGGACAGAATATTTGCAAAGGCTAAGGTATACCTTTTTTAATTGGCCAGCCAAAGGCAGCATCCTAGTTCTGTCGCTCCTTAATTGCTTGAATTGAAATACTGTGACATAGTGAATCCAAAATATTGGATAGTGGAGATTCTTTCCATTTTACAATCCCCCACCCCTGGACCAGTACATTTATTTAGGAGCTCTTTTTTTGGAATAAATAATGATCTTAGTCTTATTTCCATTTGCAAAAACATTATTTATTGTCAGTGGCATAAGATGAGAATGTCAATTTTCTCTCAGTCCGATAGCGGGTAAGAGCAAAGAAGAGCAGATCACCCGCAAACGCAACCAGTGCAGAGTTGAAAATGTGATTAAGTACATTATGAAGAGTAGTTAGGGTGGTGGTTAACTTGATTCCAATAGATGTTAATTAAAAGGGCTTTAAATTTCGACTTCCTGTTCTCAGTCTGTACACGGAAAGCAAGCAAGGCGTTGCTAGAGGTCTCAATTAGAGACGCTTGAATGTCAAGCTTTAGATCAATTGCAATGGCTAAAACCCTGTGTGGTTGACCTCTGGGGCCTTTTAATTCCTCACGAGTGAATATTTTATAGCCTTTAATATCGAGGTGAGTGGTCCACATGATTTTCTGTAACATTACCGTTTCATATCCTGAAAATACAGACTTTTGGTTGGTAGCATTCGCAATATTAGAATAACTACAATTATTCCATAATAAATTATTTATTTATCTGGTGTTAAAGATGGAAGTTAATTCCCTTTCAATTTGTATTTTTGTTGAGGGCAGCTGATAATCAAGACCAGTCTTCTTGGGCATCCGCAAAGCTGCAAGTTTTCAAAATGGCCAAAACTGTTCTCCTATTATAAGTGCAGTCTCTTTATCAGAAGGAGGGTGACCCCTTTGGGATGTTACGGATCCTTCGTTATTTGTTAAGAATGAGTTTACATGGGAAAAATTCTTAAAACTGAGAACCTCAACGTCTATTGACCAAAAATCATCGGCTTGTTCCCAAACTTAACAAGCCACAATATGTGAGAAGAAATGGGCCATCAATCTATCACCTTTCACCTCTATAATTATAATTGGTCATTTATAGCGTGCTTAATACCCAGAGGTTTCTAAGTGCAGACCCGGGGATCGAACCTGTGTTGCTCCACGTCGTCTTGCTTCCAAGACAAGTGTGTTACCCCTGAGCTATCCTCCAGAGACTACCTCTCCAATTTCCACCCAATTGATGTCCCCAGAATGCATAAGGTGAAGGGCAGGAATTATGGAAAATATACTGAACAATTTTGACTGATTTAGGTGGAAGTTATAATTGAATTGTCTAATGTTTTTGAAGCCGATCACCCTTGTATCAAAATTGGAAAGGACACATGAAGCTTGGTTATTTTGAGAGTTGGGGGCTGGTAATATTTTCCCCTTTTCATTTTTATTGGCCACCTTGATAGACTGTAGATTATATTCGATTGTAATAAGGTCTTGGTCAATGACGTTGAAACTCACCAACAGGTGGCATGTGAGAAATACTATCCTAATCCAAGGGATCAAACATGTGTGAAAGACTAACAGATAAGGTAATCTGTTTTGCAAGTAAAAGGAATTTTGTTATTTTATTTTGAGAATTAGCCTTATTATTTTGACCTTGTTCTTTCTTGATTTTAGTTTGTTGATGCATGTCGATTCGTGATGAGATGTGGGCACGGTTGGACCACCATTTACTTCAATAACATTAGGTTGTGTGTTTAGGTGGATGTCATCTTCCAAAGGGAAACACCTCAAGAGCTTCCTTGAAAATGTATTTGTGTTGAGTTAGGAAGATTCTTCATTTTCTTTTTTTTTGGAAGGTACAACTTCAGATTTTCTAGGTTTTGCCAACTGTTGGGAAGCAGAGCCATAGGTGTCTTTGAAAAGTCAAACATTGCAGGTATGTTGTTCTTCCTGGACTCCAACAAGACCTGAAGATAGAAATGAGTCTGGGGAGGTGCTTAGCCTCTCACAGCATATGGCGGTTGGCCATAAATCCAGCAACAAAGTAGATTGAGGGGAAGGAGGCCTTCCTGCGTTTGACGCTTTGAATTGAAGTTCATTTAAAAAGATCCTGTGGCTTAAACATGACAAAGAAACCAGCGACAATCAATGTAGGTTTTGCAGCACATCAGGGGAGTCTTTAAAACATCTGATCACTGAATGCGCTCCATTAACTCCCCCAAGATCTTTTTTCTGGGGAAATATGCTCCATTAAATGAAAATACGGATGACTGGTGGTTTCAGAACCTTTCGAGTAACAATGTTTTATTTACATGTGCAGTTGTGGATTTTCTTGACAAGATTCTGTTAGATGATGTCATGATTCCTGCCCCTCATGTCCCCAGCCCTCCAAGATGTCAGGCTGGAGCCAGGCCACGATCACCTACATGGCCCTCAAGGGCCTCTCTATCCCTCAAAAGACCCACTTGAAGTCAGACCTGGCGCTTGTGGCACCAGACTCACTCACTCCCATAGGATAACATTGGGGATTGGACTTGTAGTGCATTGATGGGGACAAGATGGATGCCCCCACATATTTCGGTTCCCAGAACTGCATGTGCGGTCTAGTCATTTGGGTATGGTTCAGCCCAGAGACACCTGGGATATCCAGAGACTATTTAAGCCACACGCAGGCTGATAAACATGCTTTGCGTTTTCTGCAGTGTGACACTCACCGTGTTCGGATCGGTCTCCAGTAGGCCTGCATCTTTCTTCTGCGCTCAGCTCCTGCAAGAACAAGAACACCGTTAGGAACAGCCTTACCTTGCGGCGCTTCTGCCCATCATTCATCGCTCCTTCTGTTCTGCGGGCATTTTCGGCAATGTCATTCCCATCCCGGCACGCCGCTTCCTAGGGAAAAGGGAAAAGAACAGAAAAAAGGCATTAGTAAGCATTCTGCAAATATTCACTTATTTTTAAATACTGTACGAGCTTCAAACGCTTACCTGAATCCCAGCCGCTCTGCGGGAACTCTGTCTCCGGAACTTCTCATCCATCTGCAAGAGGGAAAAGACACTACAGATTAGCGTGGAAACATCTAGAGGCGCCACATACCGCGCTTACCCACCGCATTTGTTCTTCATAACCGGCATCCACGCTGAAAACGTTGCGGCACCTAAAAGAAAAAGAACTCATTTCAATGCAAATACGAAAGGGGTGCATCGTGCTCTCACTCACCTTCAGCGCTACTCATCTCAGCAGCATGCTGCCATCCTCGGACGCCAGCCATCATCTAAGGAAGGAAAGGAACGAAGTTAGAGAACTGTTCAAAAGACTCATTATATTTACCTGTCGGATTCTTGCCAGTGAAGTAACTAGGCAGCAACGAGCCTGCATCAATCAACGCGCCCCTGCGCTGAGAGCAGGACGGAGAGCACACTATCCAAGAAAACAAGGTGAGCTGTGGATCAAAGGGAAGGGTTGGACCCTGGGGAAGAAGGGGTTCAAGCACACAGAGACAATAGGGAGTTAAACTCTACCAATCCTGTGTTTCAGGCCCAGTCTCCAGACGAGTAGCCTGCAGGGAAGTGTTTGAGGTTGTAAGAGGTCAGAACAGGCTGAGTGACGCCCCCGTGGATACCAGGTGAGCGTTACAGATGATTCTGTCTCCTCCGCTTAAAGTTACTTATGAATTGAGATAACCAAAATCCTTATAGAAGTCTTATTATGATTCTTGGGGTAACTGTTTATCTATTTAGACACAGTGATGTCCATACACAATGGTTAATAAAATTTAGAAGGATGAGGATGGATTTAATCAATTGAAATTTGTAATTAAAGTTTGTATAAACTATATGTTACAAAAAAAATAAAAAATGTTAAAAAAAATGTTTTTCCACCTTTAGTTTTCTTGCAATAACAGTAAATAGGGGGGAGTTGTGTTGAACAGTGTCCAGGGCCCAGTTTATTCACAGGAAGGGGAGTGGTAGACCTTTCCCCTCTCTTTAAAGTTACTGCGCCTTTTGAAAGGGGTTTCTATATTGTGTGTTTGGACAACTGAATTAGACATGGCGTTATTTCAAAAAGGTAGCAGGCGCTCCTCTCCAGAAAGAACTTGGCATGATAACCCGTTCTGAGATGAGAGTTTGCAGCACACGCTTTTTGCTCACTGTACCTTTCACAGATGGGAAATATCCATTTGCATATCAGTCTTTGTCCCGCCCACATGGGCAGTCCAGCACCAAAATGCTATGGCAATTCCTCTCTGAACAAGAGTACCAAAAGCAACCCCATACACGTGTTTCAGCCTTGTTGGGCCTCATCAATGAGGTGAAGCTTTGCCTCTCTGAGACATGGCGTTAGTTTGCAGGAGTACAGGGGTGGGGAGGCCAGTCGATAAAAAAATCCACATTATGCTGTGATATAAAAGAAGCCTTATATAGGTCATGGCACATTCTCAGAGGATTAGTCCAGTACAATAGAGTCAAATTAAGACCCGATAAGGATGTCGTAGGAGGTTGAAAAGGCTAACAAAAATTGGTCATTTGTACTTGTATTAGAACCCTGTTTGGGGATGACCAAATTGTCAGTGAGAGGAGGTATGGAATCCTTGACTGTGGTGGAGGGATGGTGATAAAGTACTTTGTTCATGCTTTCAGAGGCTGTATGCAGGAGTGTATTTATATTAATCCTCAAATTGTATTTAAGAGCTACTGGTGAAAGCATAATGTAGTCTCAAGGTGAGATAGTTTAGTCAAACAAGTTTTAGCGACAGCTCACTTGATCTTCCATCATCAAAGTCATCTAGCAAGCCCTTAAAATTGAGGCGTGTACCCCCACTTGGTCCTCCGGCAGACCACGGCAGACCACACTCTATCTCACCACTTAATATGAACCGATTCCTGAAGGTGTTGCCATTAAAGGGCCTCCAGAGCAACAACTGCTACGAATCAGACACAGCAGATCACACACTTTCTCACCACTTTCAATTTGATAAAGACACTAAGGTCCAAATATGCACAGACATAACATGGAATCGCTGTATTGCACATGCCTTAGGTGTTACATCAGAGTTACACAGTACAACATATTTTCAAAGTAGCATAGCCCTATTCAGGTTGAGGTCAGAGCTATACCGTGTAACATCTTTGTTAATTTGACCCCATACCTTTTAATACAATATTATCATCATTAATTTACATCATTATCTTAATTTCAAATTAGCCTTTTAGTTTTACATTCATTAGTTCATTTAACAATCATTACAGATTACAATTTTCAATTGTAAGTTTATGTATATTTGATGTTTTTCTACAGGGGATTAATTTAGCAATTTGCAAAAAACGTGTTTTCTTATGCCCATTCAGTTCTACTATGTACAGTTTTATGACCATAAGTGTTGGATTCTGGAACATTAATTATTACATATGGAATAATTGAAAGCTAGGATTTATGTGTTTAAAGGTATTCATATGCATGAGTGTGCTGTTCATGTAGAGCTGGGTCTTTTCGAACCTCAATTTTCAAGATCTCTGGCCCTGGCAAACATATTTGTATGGCACAGCCAGGGTTCAATACCCACATGCCTCCAGTTGTGTGTTTTGTAGATCGAGTTATTGAGCACTTGTTCCCCTCATAAATACACATAAAAGTGTGCAACACTTGCCAACTTCTCGACCTCGCATCATCAATGTCTGCCAGCCGTAACTCTACCTTTTACAATCCCATTTCGCCAACTAGGCTCCAATACCAACACTGCTGAAATTGTTCTCGATTCATTTGTACCGATATTGAAGGCTTTACCCAAATCCATCAGCGCCACCAGAAGGAATGTACTGGACACCAGGAGGCATGAAACACAACTCAACTTGTCTTGCATGACTGTATCCCTGTGAAAACATCCTGCGTTCAGTTCTTTAACTAGCTGCTACTACTGCATTCCACTATGTTTTCCTTTCAGAGTATCTGCCATTTCCTGGCCCTTAATTGCCAGTCTACTCCATGTGCCCACTTCTGTGTAGCGGCAGCATAGCTGCCTTCCTTCAGTCCTTGGGGCCCCTTACACATCCCCAAGGAGTGAACAGAAGCATTGGTAGAGTAGCTACAACCTCTCTAAGCTTCAACGCGTTCTGATGCATCGGATCCATGTCTGCCGATTATTGGTCCACGGTTTTGCAGGCATCAGGTTTACTTTTGTAAATGGGTGTGCATTCCCCACATTTGCTTTATGAAATGTATTTGTTGGCACTCAATTAACCTATCGAGAATCCTGAAAAAGAGGTTGTTCCAACAATGAAGTTGGGTTTACTTTCTTCCTTCCACCGTCAGCATCACGTCTGTTCTCTTTATTCTCTTTCTTAACACAGTTAATGCAGCTTAGCATTAGGCTTTATGGATTTGTTAATTTTCTTCTTAGTTTGACAAAATAAAGAAGTAAAAACAGTAAATGGAGCAAAGTCACACAGTCATTGCATGTAAAATCTTTGGAATCACAGTAGTTCATTTGTTACATGTTCCCCTCTCTGCCCCTTAGATAGGTTCCAAATTGTGGTAAACATAAGGAAGGACCCGGACACATGCTCACCCAAAAAACCTGCAAGGCCTTCCGAATTTCAAGAAGCCTATTAAAATCGACATTTTCTCCTACTATAGTAACGGTTGTTTTAAGTGATCAGAATTAGATCCCATTAGGTATCCAGTTCCCACTGTGTAGCTAGGTACATTTAGGAATACTCCTTGCCACTTGCCTCACCTAGCACCTCTACTCCCCTCCCCTCCCCCTACATTCCTTAAACCTTTGGAGTACAGTAATGTGAACATTTATTTACACAAATTAAACTGTAATGCTATCTATCTGTGAAATATATTTACATTTCTGATAATGGATTCATTTACAGCTAATTATACCTGATCTAATCCCACCCCTACAATCTAGGACAAAAAACAGGCTGTTTTTAAATCTGCAAAAATAATGTTATTTAAAACTAGCCATACCTTGTGGGGTTGCCCTGGTCTGTACCTGACAAGCACATGGGGCCTGCTATAGTCTTGTGTATGTTGTATTGTGTCTCAACTGCCTATTTTTGAAAAATGACAGAAATCAGCAATCTCCCGGAATCACCTATACTGATAGCACAGGGCGAGACCGCGAATTGGTGGGGTTGGTCACATTTCACTGTCGCAGTACACCTCAGCCTGGTATACCGACCTCGGGCAAAAATGTCCACCCACCAACTGTTATGGGGCTGGAGCAAACAATCGCAAAAATAGGCAGCAAAAATAGGCAATCTACAGAAATCGCCTATCCTGATGGCACAGGGCCGGTCCCCACCCTGAGCAGGGTGAATGGGTGGCGTTGGTCAAATTTCACCATCGCCAGTACCCCTCAGACTGGTATGCTGACCTTGGGCCAACATTTCAGCCCACCAACTGTAAATGGGGCTGGAGCCAACCCCAAACATACAAACACACTTTCACAAATATATATGTAGATGATAAATCAAGAAATTAAATACAGGCAGCTTGTTTAGAGAAAGGAAGATGGAACCTTCCAGCTTTATCGTCATGTTTTCATTCCAATTTGCAGAAACATCCATATTATGAATTAGCCACATGAGCAAAGTCAAATGTTGCAATGCACCCATTAGCCATCACTGAAAATTCACCTTCACTTCAGAGCCAAATGAGCAAAGCATTGTGGGTATACAAATAAGCTCAAATGTACACATTTAGCTCTAGAAAAAGGACTTGGACTTATAGGGCAGTGCTATTTTTATACACTGCTTCTTCAACCCAAGACCAGCGATTCAAGGCTGCAGAAAACCTCCAACCGGTTTAACCCTTATGACGATCATCTTTGCAGTATAGTGGGACAGAAGGACTATGATGGAAACAAATGGGATTGTCTCAAATCTGACAATATAGACACAATTTGACACCTGTTTCCATAAAAGTTGATTCACACAAACTACAGTATGGAATTAAAAGTTGTCCATCAGAAAGCAACCCCCCCTTGAAATCAAAAAGTGAATAGGTTCTTAGAGTCATGTTGGAAACAAACAACATACTTAGTTTTCTCTGAAACCATGGTCAGGTATCAGACAAATACTCCAACATATCCTCCTCCTATTCTTCGGCCAATTCTATTCTAAAATGTTGGATGTTATTTATAATAAACTATTGGCTCTGAACTTGATGTAGCTACTAAAATGTTGGACACTGTGGTGTTGAATTGGTTGCAATAATTTGTTTTATTTAAATGCTTGGGGTTAGGAATGCTGTTTCATTTTGGAATGTGGGGATAGCTACACTTAACGCGCTCACTGTCCTCAAGAAATCAACATGCCAGTTCTGTGTTTTTAAGGGATAGCTTAAAATGACTTTATTTTTTTTTTTTTTTTTTTTTTTTTTTGGATTCAAATTTTTATTTTCACATTAAGCAAACATAAATAAATGAACAGCAGTCCATGAAATACACACATATCAACCAAGTGGAAGCAAAGTAATCAATTCGCCATAAACAATCCAAACATATAAACATCAAAAATAGAACAAGAAGGAAGAAAGGAAAAGAAGAAAAAGAAAAAGAAAAGGAAGAAAGAGAATAAGAGCGTAGGAGTAGAAGACATAAACCAAAAATTTCAATGCAAAATACTATACCTCAGACAAAAGGGCATTACAAAAACCAACACACAAACTATAGATATTATACAGATTATGAGTGTTCAAGGGTAAGTACATAATACCCCAGGTCAAAGATCAGGTTTATCCATATGCATCAAGAAAGCAGCTCCAAATGTCCCAAAATTTTTCAATGTCACCAGTGAGTTTGTAATGGCTTTTTCATATGTTGAAACAGTAAGTAGCTCCTCCACCCAATGACTTTATTAACTATGGAAGACACCAATCACAAAGGATTATCATTTTACATTTCAATTCGGGATGTCTAAGGCTTCCAGAGATCTCAAATTACTTGAGAAAAGCCAATTTACGGTGAAACTACCTAGGGTTTCAATTATCAATCAGAAGGCATGTGTGCTTTACACTAAACTCTCCCTTTTAGTGACATAGCTTGTAAACTGGTTTCACCAAAATATTATTAATTGCCATCTGGGATTTCATTCATTCTTGGGACATTTGTCTACTCATTTGTTTTTCTTTCAATGACCCCAAACAAAGGGCCAGAACAGGTACAGATGCTAACTGGCATTACCACAGATAAACTCTTCCTTTCATTCTGTCCACCTCCTTCCAAAACCTTCCCTTAGGGTATCTGGTTCTGGAAAGACCTTTGGATTCAGTCCCTTCTAGAACAGGGTCTCAAGGAGAAATTGAATCAGCTACTTCCAGATGGAGACCTACTCTGCTTTTTTTTATATTTTAATGATTTTTATTGTTTAAATATTGAGTTTGATACAGATATCGACAAGTTACAGACTTTGAATAAAACAAGAACCATAAAGAAATGACATAGTAAATGATTCTGGTCACTTGTAATAGTATTTCTATATAGCTAAATCATTTGTTAAAATCACTTACGAATATAACATGAACTATAGTAGATATAAACCGCATTAATATAACAAGTAGTATAAAATTAATAGTAGCACTAGTCTGCAAAGAGTGACTTATATGTAGTGGATATAGAGATTAGGGGGGAGACGTACAGGGAGACAGACAAGAGACATATAAGAATCAGGGGGGGAGAATGGGTATATTGGATTATTTCATCAAAATAAACTAATCATTTCAAACATTATTAAGTTCTAGCATTTCAATATGAGTATGGAAATATGGATAATGAAGCAAATATAAGGGTGTAGATTCATGTACCATGAGCAGTTGCATTAAAACAGTTAAGATACCTGGTGAAATAATACCATTTAGCATTATATTTAGGAATTGAGTTATGATTATTGGCCATGCACATTTCCAGTTTATGAGTGTTACAAATGGTATTCCACCAGATTTTGGTAGAAAGCAAACTAGAGTCTTTTCAGTTAGCAGTGATGCATTTTAAAGCTATACAGATGAATAAATCATAAAGTCTAGCAGAGTCAGATGGGAAATAAGTTGTAATGGCTATACTTCCTAAAAATATGTTAACAAAGGAAAAGGGCACATCAACACAGAAGATACACTTAAGAAGCTTCCAAATTTCCTGCCAAAATTTAATATATGAACATTCAAAAAACATATGCATATACGTGGCGGGAGATATGCCACATGACCAACATTTTGCATTATAATTCGGATTAGGCTTAGAGCATTCATTACTCCGGCTAAATTGGCTATGCATGAAGAAATAATAGTGTTGTGAAATATTTGCTGATACCGATATTTGTTTGATTTTAGCAAACAGACGATGCCAAATCTCATCTTCAAACATGAAGCCCAAATCAAGTTCCCATTTCAGACGTATAGGGCAAATCTTAAAAGTTGAGGTGAGCATATTGTATATTTTGGAGGCTCGAACTTCACTAACTATGGTAAGGTGCATTAGTCTAAGAGCGTCTGGAGTAAGAATTTCATTGGAAAATTGGGCAAGTGCATCAAGGCAGGAATTAATTAAGTTGTTATAAAATTGAAAGTCCTTCTTAGGAATGTTAAATTTGATAGAGAGTTGCTGGAAGGAGACGATATACGGGTCATCTATAATGTGTTGGATGAATCTGATAGCTTTTTGAATCCATGTTTTGCGGTTCAGGATCTTATTATTAATTACTATGTTCTTATTATGCCATAATAGTGGGGAAAGATGCTTATTGGGGGTTATAGTGTGGGGAAAAAGAAAAGAAAGGTTTGTAGAGCTGAGATTGAAGCTTTAATAGGGTCTAAAATGTTTTTAGACGAATGTTTAAATATGTATATATAGTCCGTGATGTCGTGTAGTAGAACTACTTGTTTTTCTAATGTACACCAGGTCGGGATATCAGTGGATATAGGATCCATGAACCATTGACGAGATTGTTTTATAAGAAATGCAGAGTGATATGACTTAAAGTCAGGGAATCTAACTCCTCCCATATCATAGGGGGCTTTCAGTTTCGTCAGAGCAATTCTTTTACTTTTTCCTTTTCCCCAAAGAAAATTAAGTAGTATAGAGTAAATGGATTTGAAAAAGGAAAGGGATAATGGGACGGAGAGAAGTTGCAAATAGTATAGAATTACGGGAATAAGCATCATCTTGATAGTATCAAAGCGCCCTCACCAGGAGAGGTATAGTGGAGACCATTTGGATGTTAGATCCTTGAGGGTGCACAGTAGTGTTTCAGTATTGATCGTATTTGGGATAGTTGGGGCAAAACGAAGACCTAAATATTTGACAGAGCTACTGCACCATTTGAGGCCAAAAGTGACAATATCATGTTTAAGGCAGTATGGATTTAGGGGCATAATTTCTGATTTCTGTGTATTTAATTTATATCCTGAGACCTGACCAAATTGCGATAATACACTCAAGAGGTTGGGAATATGAAGTTTGGGGTTTTTAATTAATATAAGAATATCATCCGCATGTGCGGCTATTTTATTTATTGAAGCACCAACTTGAATTCCCGGGATGTTTTTGTTAGATCTTATTAATTCTAGTAATGGTTCAAGAGAGAGGATATATAGTAATGGTGAGAAGAGGCAACCTTGACGCGTTCCTCTTAGTAAGGGAAAAGAGGAGAAAGTTTGACCATTTAAGTAAATAGCGGATTTGGGGGCTGAATAAAGAAGTTTAACCAGTGAAATACATTTTTCACCACACCCATGCCAACATAGAGTTTGAAACATAAAATTCCAGCCAACACGATCGAAAGCTTTTTCCGCATTTAATGCAATGGCCGCATAGCTTTGAGTGTCTTTTTTGTCATTGGCTGCAAGGTTGATGCCGTTTAATAGGAGTCTTGCATTAGAGGATATATTACGTCCTTTTACATAACCTGTTTGGTCTGGTTTAACTAGACTTGGGAGGGAGGATTCGATTCTATTGGCAAGTATTTTGGCAAATATTTTGCTTTCAATATTGATAAGGGAAATGGGTCGATAGTTGCTAGGAAGAGTAGGGTCCTTCTCAGGTTTTGGAAAAATGATATAAAGCTTCAGAAAAGGATCCGGAGGAGCATATTTGTGAAATGAAAAATGAAAAAAGTTTTTTAAGCTTAGGGGTTAAGAATTGAGAAAATGTGTTGTAGAATTCTGTGGATAGTCCATCAGGGCCGGGTGTTTTACCTTTTCCAAGGCCATGGATGGCTTTGGTAATCTCAATAGAGGTGATGTCCTTTTCTAGATGAGATAGATCAATTTCAGGGTAGGTGGTTCTACTGATGTTGTTCAAAAAGGAATCAATGTTTTCTCTGGGAATAGCACATTCTGGAGTATATAGATACGTATAAAATGTTCTAAAGCATTCCAATATTTCATCAGACCTATGATGCATTTTGCCCAATTTATCTTGAATGTGAGAGACTTGAACTTTTTTGGTTTTTAAATAAGAGGCTAGCATTTTACCTGCTTTATTAGAGGTTTGATAGATCTTTGTTTTATATTTAAGAATGGTACCTGCAGCTAACTCAGTGATTTCTTTATTGATTTCAAAGCGTATCTTAATGACTTGTCGTAGGTTAGCTGAGTTAGTGTCAGTATAGTAGTGTTGTTCTGCAATAGTGAGTTTAGAATAAAGATCATCAAGATGTTTTTTCCTGATTTTTTTATTCTTGCCTGAGGGCCATTATGTGACCACGAAGGGCCGCTTTGAAAGCATCCCAATTATTAACAGTGGAGGTATCTTGATCTTGGTTTTCGTTAAAGTATTGTTGAATGAAAGTATTGATGGATTGAATAGAATTAGGATCATTTAAAAGAAAATTGTTAAGTTTCCATCTGGAAGCACCTTTGTTCATATCTGTAAGGGAGAAGGAAGTGATAACTGGAGCGTGGTCAGAAATAATGATATTGGATTTCTTGGAGTCTATAATGGATCCAGATAGAGTCTTTGTAGCAAAAATATAGTCAATACGTGATAATGTGTTATGTGGGGGGGAATGGAAGGTATAATCCAAATGTGAAGGATGAGATATCCTCCAAGAATCAATTAGTCCTGTTTCTCCTAGACATTTTATAAAGGATTTGTGAATTTTGTTGGGTTTAAAAATGCAGCTGGATTTTCGATCCAAAAAAGGGTCAAGAACCTGATTGACATCGCCACACATTATCAAGTTGGTGAAGTCATTTTTCAAAATCATTTGTTTGATATTATTCCAAAAGGAGGGATCTGGTAGTGTAGGTCCGTAAATATTGAGAATTGATACTTGTGTCGTGTCAATTTGCAGTTTTACCCAAACTCATCTGCCATTTGTATCTGCATCTTGGGCAAGAATTTTGTAGGGTTGCTAATAAGTATAGCAACACCATTTTTCTTGGATAAAGCTGGACTAGCAACAACCTCCTTCACCCAAAGAGACTTGAGTTTCATTGTTTCTTTGAGGGATAAGCGTGTCTCTTGTAGACAAGCTACTGTTGGTTTAAATTTATTCAAGTGAGAATACCTTACATCTTTTCATTGGATTCTTGTAACGCTTGATATTCCATGTTATGCATTTAAAGATCATTTAGCTGGAGGAGATTTGATATTCATACACCTTATAGCTATCGTACAGAAATAAGCATATACCATTGTCATTTGATTGAAATTATGTTTACACCAATATTTGTATAGAAGGAACATTGGGGGTCAGGGAGGGGAGAGAGGGGTTTGATCACACCTTTACGGGTAGTATACCATGACGAATGAATGATTTTAGAGATCAAACAGGGCATGGGAAAATGAGTTAAAGGGAGATATATATGGGGGATAGGAAACGCCTACCGGGTCGCTAACTAGGAAAAAGCGACTACCTGTGGAAGATGGACCCAAAAGAGCACCCACCCCACATAATAATTATCAAAGTAAAATCATAGCATTAGGTAATTATATACTTATGAGTATAAAAGTCAAGTGATGGAGATCCGGTTTCAAGTAGTAGGTGAAGTTGAGGCCGCCGCTGGGTGTCCATATTTTCATTTTTGATGGATTGTATGAAGAGCCTTAAGTCAGCGGGATCATCAAAGACTGCAGAGTGTCCTTCTTATGTAATTTTAAAGGAGCAAGGATGGAACAAGCCATATCGGACATTAAGTTGTTTAAGAGCAGGCCGGAATGCCAAAAAGACTTTTCTTCTTTGTGCTGTACTTCTAGCCACATCCTGTGAGATATATAACTTACTGCCATGCCAAATTAGAGATTTACGTTCTTTAACTGTGGAGATAATAAGTTGCAGTTGAGAGTATTCCAAAAGGTAAAATATGAGAGTTCTTGGTGACTGACGAGATGAGGGAGAGACTAAGGGTTGGCCAATCCTCGTTGTATATTAAAAATAGTTTCCAAAGGCAAATGTAGTATGGCCGGTAAGAATTTTTGTAGGAAGACAATGGGGTCCGTGCCCTCAGCTCCTTCAGGAAGGCCAGAGATGCGTCGGTTATTGCGCCTACTACGATTTTCCAAATCTTCATTATGCTTTTGAAGTTCTTTAATGGATTTCTCCATTTGTGCTACCTTAGGCGATAAATCTTCAAGCGCGCCAATTCTTTTCTCTGCCTCTTCTACTCTGTTAACTCCCATCCACCTTTCATCTAGTTGCTGTAACTTAATATTTGTGGTTTCCATGAAGGGTTTGAGTGCCCCGATTTCAGCAAGAATGGCTTCAAAAGCTGGGTCTGAGATTCCAATTGGAGGTGCTGAGTCACTTTTGGGTCTTTTCATAGTAGTTGAGGAGGCGGTAGCGTCTTTGATAGAGGCGCCATTTTTCTGGTTGGCTTTACTTGTTGCCATATTTGAGGAAATGTTAAACAATATGATTTGTTATGGAGTCTGATTCTTTATTATTTATGATGGTTAGTAGTATATAATTATTACTTCCATATTATTCTTCAGGCTTTACTATGAGCTAGAGTGACCAAAAAATTGAAAAACCCAGAATAATAAGGCATAAACTACTAGAGATAGAAATAGATATGTTGATTAGAGCTGTTATCCAAAAGGAGAGGTTTGTACCAGTGGAGCTGTAGGAGTACTGCGATGGGTTGCTTGTAAACCCGTCTGTTTGTACCGTATAAGACGGTTGCAGCAATAATGTATGGCAATGGTATGAAATTTAACAGGAGAGAAGAGATTATGCAGATGGGAGACTGAATAACGTGTTCAGTATTATACTTTTAATGCTTGGTATACCTTTGAGATGTGACCTGCTAGCCCTTTCACTGTCTTTTTCCTTTTTTTTCTTTTTCCAACTCCTTAATAAGACTAAAAACTTGCGTTGCTACTATTATTCATCCTGTACTACTTTTCTTTTATATCCAAACAGTCCTCTTAATTTAAGAAGAAAAAAAAAAAAAAAGATTCTTTTCCTCTCTTTTCCCCCCTTTCTTTCCTTTTTTATAAACTTTCCGCTTCAGTATTTATTCATGTACAGTTTAAGTAGTGCATTAGAATTGCTTCTTACTGTATTTTTTTTTCCCTTGGTTTTCTTTATTTTCCAGCAGATGGCGCACTCGTGTGGAGGAGCGGCACGTCTAGGCCAAGACCAGGATGTCAGCTGATGTTGCACGCCGCTCCTCTCCTCATGAGGGGCGGTTCGCGTGTCGGCGTGCGTCCGATGCGGAAGCCTGTATGAACAGCTGACAGCGTGTGAAGCTTTCCAGCACGCCGGAGCCACGGAAGAAGACGAGTGAAGGCGGGATGTCGGCGGCGCTCGGGAGGAAGATTAAGGTAAGTTTTAATATATTATATAACACCTAAATGCATTATTAATTTTGATGTGGGGTGGCGCCGGTCTCTCAGGCAGCCATCTTGCCTCGGCGCCAAGCCACGCCCCCTCTACTCTGCTTTTTTTACTGTCAACTAAAGCCTCCACCTTTTCTACTTTCACAAAACACAGCTCTACCTAGGCATTTCAGTTGAAATACCCACCAGAACCATATAGGTGGGTCCTACTGGTGAGTGTTTTGATTAGCCTCCAGACACATGGAAAAATAACCTCTCAACTCCTCCTTTCTCATTGGCACCCCCACCTAAGAAGGCTAGGATTAAGAGTGTCTGTCTCAGGGGCGTTGCTAAGTCTGGAATAAATCTGGGGCTCTGCTAAAGTCGTGACACGAGGCTAGCTAGCGTTTTGGTTATAGCCCCTGAGCTTTTATCCGGGGCCAAAAGACTTCAGGCTATAGCCACCTCAGCCCCGCCCCTACGCCGCCTCTGTTCCATCTTAACTTTTGCTTTCCTTTCCCAGTCAGCCCTTCCCGAGCATCCGAAATAGCACACTGCAGATTTTAGGCAAAATTATTACACAATTCAAGCCATCATCATCACCCCATCAGATATAGCTATCTAATCAAACAGAGATCCCATCAGGCATTACAACACCCTCAAGCTCCCAAATAATATGTAATCAACCCTTTGGGCATGGTGAACGCCATTAGGATTCCACACCCCCAGTTCTCTCTTCCCCAGCTAAAATATATCCTGCTAACCATCGTGTAGTATTCTGGATAGTCACTGCATCACACAAACTCACCAACATCCCCTTTGCCACAAAAATTAGGCGACAAAAGAGAACAAGCATTGGCGATGCCAACAATGTGGGCTTTGTGTAGGCATTGAAAAGGTACTTGCCAGGCACTGTCCCAGTGGTAGTAACTGGCCATTGATGGTATCAGGTGAGAAAATTGTGGGAGCATCTGGGCATCAAATAGCAGTGCATTGCAAATCCCTAATACGTATACACAAGCCATAACTGTTGGCTTTACCAATGCTGGTTTTCAACAGGACTTCAGTGAAAGACCCGCATAATGCTTGTAAAGTGCCTGAAACTAGATCTGGTTAAGACATTTTTGTTACACCCATAGTGTGTTTAGAGCTTCAATTAAATCATGAACTCTCAGAAGACTGCTTCGAAAAAACTCTTTCTGGACCTTCGAGCAACAAGTTTAATGGTAAGGCTTAATAAAAACTAGCTCAAAGAGTTCCCAGGAGGTGATGCTTTGGGCGGGGAGGGGCAGGAACTGGGTGCGAATGGCCATAGGAATTAGCATGGTCATGGGCAGTCAATGAGTTTTCACTTTTATTTTATTTTCCTTACAGAAACTTGGGCAACTCTGTATAATGTTGTAATTCCTAATGCGATTTCTTCTGACAAATTTCTCTGTCATCCCCCACTCCTCTGGATGTGGTGGTGGTGTTATCCTGTCTACCATTCCCTCTGTTTTGTCTCACTCTCAGTCAGATCGTCCCGAGTTCTCATCTTTGAATATCATTACAGTTCCTTTTCTTGTCCTTCCTCTAACTTTTGTCATCCATCATCCTCCTGGTCCCGTTTCATCCTTCTGTGATGATCTTGATATTTTCCCTTCGACACTTCTGCGCCTTTCTTTCTTTTGGGCGATTTTAATCTTCATCTTTCTTCCACCCATGCCGCTGTTCCGCTTCTGTCTATTCTTCATTCTTACTCACTTTCACAATTCCAACACCTTCTTCCCATACGTCTAGGTCTTCTCTAAATCTCATTTTCTTTTATTCCTACCTCAATCACTGCTCTTCCCATTTACTCTTTGGACCACATTCTTCTCCATTTCTTTTTTTCTTCATCCTTCTCTCCTCCCCCTAAATCTTCTATATTTTGCTGTTGTGATCTCAGACTCTTTCATCCTTCTTTCTTTTCCTCTGCTGTTATCTCAACTCTTCCTTCTATTTCTAATGTCCCTTCTCTTCCTGGCGAGGTGATTCCGTCTGGTACTCCGTCTGATTCACTTGACCTCCTCTATCCTTCTGCAGAGTTTATTCCATCTCACGGGCCTTCCTAGCCCTGGATGTCTTCATTCCTTCAGTCCTTTCACTGCCCCCTTGATCAGGCTGAAAAGTGCTGGCGCAGGTCCGTAACCGGTTTATCTTCTCTCCACTCTTCCTACAATTCTCTTCTCCTTTCTGCTAAACAACAATACTTTAATTCTCCTTTTGCTTCACTTGCTTCTCATTCTTGTCATTTTCAAAATCTGAATCACATGTTTTCCCCTTCCTCCTTTGGTCCCTCATCCCCTTTTCCCCCTCTCTGCATCTGACTTTGCTAATTATTTCACCTAAAAAATGTCTCACCTGCGTTCCTCTATCCCTTCCTATTCAATTGCACCTTCTTTATCCTTGGCCAACTCTGATCCCTCCCTGTATTATCTACATTTCAACCTCTTTTAGATGGCGATATTTCTTCCACCCTAGCCAGGGCTCATCCTACTTCCTACTTCTTCCCCAGATGATATCTTCTTCCTTAATGCTCCCAGTTTACTCATCACTTCTACCCTATCTTACTGCCCTCTTAATACCTCACTTTTCTGCTATAGTCCCCTCTCGCTTTAGGCATGCTTCTATACTTCCAATTCTGAAAGAAATATACCCTTGGTTCTTCTTTGCCCTCTAATTGTTGGCCCATATCTCTTCTTCCTAAGCTTCTAGAGTGCAATGTTTATATCCAAGTTTCTTCCTTCATTAATTAACATTCTATCTTACCTTCTTTTCAATCTGGTTTCAGGCCCAGTCATTCTACGGAAACTGCACTTCTGTCTGTCACTAACTCACTACTTTCTTCTCATTACTCTAAACTTTACTCTCTTCATTATTTGTCGAGCCGCTTTTGATACAGTCGATCACACTATTCTTTGCTTTCTTTCTAATTTTGGATTCTGGGATCTCAGCGCTGAATTGGTTTAATTCCTACCTCATAAGGCACACTTTCTCCGTTTCCTGGGCTGGTCACTTCTCCCACCCTTCCACTTCGGCATGGTGTTCAAGGCTCCGTTCTTTGTCCTCTTCTCTTTTCCCTCTAGACCTCCCCCCCTCTTGGTTTGATTATTTCGTCTTTCGGTTTCTCCCATCACCGTCATGAGGATGATTCACCCTCCTCTATCTGCTTCTCTTCTTGCTATCAAATCTTACATGTCCTCTCACTTCCTTCACCTCAATCCCTCAAAAATTGAGGTTCTTTTCTTCCCTGCTTCGGCTATTGCCCTTTCTCCAACCTTTCTTTATTTTCCTCCCATTTCTGGTTTTATTATTCCCTCTGCCCATAATCTTGGCGCCATTCTGCCTCTTCATTATCCTTTCTTCTCAACTTTTCAATATTCAAAAAGCTTGTCGGTTTCTTGCCTTTCCCTCCACTAAACTTCTCATCTTAGTTTTTTCCCACCTGTTTTACTGCTCTTCTCTTCTTCTTGGTCTCCCTGCATCTCACCTTGCTCATCTTCATTCTATTTACCAGCAGTCATCAATGTGGGTTCTTTGTACCCTCTCCCCTCGGGATACTATTTCCTCTGCTCTGCATTCTTTGGAAAATCGTTTATTCTTTAATGTTCTCTGTATTGTCTTTCAGTGTCTCTTGCTCCTCCCCATCTCTCCTCTTTAATCTCCTTCTACTCTCCTGCTCGTCCACTTCGTTCTGAATCTTTCTTTTAACTGTTCCTCGTGCCCCTGTGTTACCCCTCATGTTTCCGTTCCTTTGTTCTTCTTGCTCCTAAGAATTTGAAATGTCTTCCTCTTTCTTTGAGTTCCATATCCTCTTTTTCTTAAGTGGCGTCTTAAAACTCATCTTCTCACTCATTGATCTGTTGGTTTTTTTTAATGTTCTGCTCGTGTGATTTTGTTCAGCGGTTAGGCGTCAAGCACTATAGAAATTTAATAAAAATTACCAAAAATTATTAAATAACCAAATAGCACCTAGAAGCTTTATGTCGCTCCCTCCTGGTATGCCATTTCTCCCCATCTGTACACTCATGCAATAATTTCAGCGTATAGGTGGCACAAGTGACACCTAATAAACCAAACTAAAAAGGGAAACAAATAATATAAAGTTAAGTTAGAGTGGGAGAGAAGTAGTAAATGGAGAGACAAAGACGGAAAGAATGTAAGCAAAAGTAAATTGAGAGACACAGGCATGTAATGGGAAGGGCTCAAACCCAGAAAAGAGGAACATTAAAGGTTTAGGGGATGAAGGGGAAGATTATAAGGGGAGGTTGTGGCAAATGAAGGTGGTTACATAACTGAAGGCTTGGGAGCAGCGGGGAGCGTGATGTCCTGGGTGCTGATGAAGGAGTTAGTATGATGGGCTTGAATAGCACTAATATGGCTGCATAGAGAAGCTTTGGTGCATTAGTGGAACTCCTGGTACTGAATTCTGGGCGTCCTGCAGCCCCACAGGACTCAAAAGCCTCTCTTCCCCTAGATTCACTCCACATATATTTCAGAGTTCTGCCGAGCACAAAAATGTAATATAATAACAGGAAGTTCTGGCACTTAAAGTGAATAACACAGATGTGGTATGGAGAGATGAATAATACTAGCACATTTAAAGCATGATCTGCCCCTGTATTCTGTCAGCAGCTTCTGCATGCTCGGTTTTCCCATTTCTTCCTCTCCATCTTGTAAGCCATTCCACCAATCCCTGACTTTCTGCCTTTACCTCTAATGTGTACCTACTGTGTTTGCATTTCCACTCTGTGCCCTCTCTCGAAAGCAAAGCAGACTATGGATTGAAGGCATCTATTGAGTGGCACAAGAGAATTCAAAGTATCAAGGGGGTCGCGGTCTCTCATGGTGTCAGTCTCTTCCCCCCATGATTTATGGCTTGATCTAGGGTTTTCCAGCGTTGCAATGATTACAATACTTCTTGGCAGCAATGTGGCCTACAGGTACCAACATATATCACTCTTTCTCTTCACAAAAGGACGTAAGACTTGGCCTGGAATTTACCAGCATTTCAATGATTCAAGTCTTTCCTGGTGTAGAAAGAGACTACAGGCCACACAATCCATCTATTTTCCAAATCTCTGGTCAATCCTGGATTTGTTTATTGACCATTGACTTAACAGGGTGCCGATTTCCTCATCACTGGATAGGTCAGTCTCTTAGCCATCCGCTCTGCATACCCATTAAGGTATATACCATCATGCTCCCTTCTCTACAATCTTTCCCAAACAATGGGCACTCCATTTGTGACAGGGTTTGTGACAGGGTCAGGACTTGACCTGGTCAAGGAGGGATGGGGCCCCTCTACCTGGGGCAAGAGTCCTACCAGGGTGGTTGCCAGAGCTAGTCCTGCCCCAGAGGTGGGGTTGGAGAGTTGCAAAGGCCCCAGTCTTTGTCTCCCACTCATGTGCCTGGTTGCAAATAGGAAGTACCACTCTCAATTGCACTCCATAGTGGTGACTGGTGAGAGAGAGAGCGAGTGCCAGAGAGAGAGAGAGAGAGAGAGAGAGAGAGAGAGAGAGAGAGAGAGAGAGAGAGAGAGAGAGAGAGAGAGAGAGAGAAGTGCTAGAGCTAGAGAAAGCTACAGGAAAAGCTAGAGACCGCACTAGACAGAGCGCTAGACAGAGCACTATAGGGGGAGAGAAAGTGCTAGAGAGAGTGCTAGAGAGAAAGAGAAAGAGAAAAAGAGAACGAGAGAAAGAAAAATGGGAGAAAAAGAACGGCGGCTGGGACCAAAAAACAGTGGAACACCAAGACATCCGCACCAGCAGGGAAGACGCTTTCCTGCCGCATGAGTCAAACTCAGCAGGCCAGTATGCCCCCATCAAACCCCCATCAAGAGATGTACTTGAAAAGGGTGTGGGGCCTAAAGGATTCTCTGTAATCTTGCACTTTGGAAACCTGGCACCGAAGTAGAAGTCAAGAAGCGATTGGCCCGGGGAACCAGGTGGGCACATTAGCATATGGGGACGTGGGGGAGGAAGCGACAGAACAGGGCAAGAAGCCATATAAAAGATTCTGACACAAAGAGGGGAGCGTGGGTTGTTCAGGTGCAGTCAATGAGCTAGGAGGCAGACCAGGAAGGATGGTGGAGTGGAGTGTGGAGGAGACTAAGAACATGTTAAAGGGGGTGTATTGGTTGGTGAGAAAAAGTGGTTCTTGGGTGTGAGTGCATGCATGGTAAATGAAGAGTGACTGAGGGTAAGTGGAAGAGTAGGTAAGTGAGTGAGAAGGGTGAGTAGGAGGATGGGTAAGAGGGGAGTGGAGAGGAGTGGGGAGGAGAGGAGACTAATAGGGTTAGACTATCCGAGGGATACGGAGAGCAAGAGTTCAGAGTCATGGGAGATGTGTAAACATCAGAGGAACAGAAGGAGGAAGAGAGGTAAGTGAAAGAGTAGGAGGATGGGAGAAGAAAGGAAAGACATCAGGGTCAGGAATGCGAAAGCTTGAGAGAGGAAGACCGAGTGAGACCCAAGTAGCCGAAAGGCATCATTTCCATTGATAAAACGATCTGTAGGAGCTTTAGATCGGTTCAACCAGGAAAAACCCCAGAGGGCATGAGAGAGAACGCTGCAGCCTTTACACCCTCCCTATAGTAAGCATCCTAGACAGAAGGTGTTACCGATCCCCAGTTGCCTACATTGAGGACAGGGAAGCCTGTGTCAGGGAGGTTGGAAGAAAGACCGCGGTTTGTGTATTTTGATATTCCCGCAATTCAACTCTTATCCGCTTCAGTGGAATATTGTATAATAAATACCACTGAACCATCTCTGGAATCATTGGCATTCTTAAGGCCATCTGTGACACAGTCTTATCATAACTCTGCTTTGGTTCCTCCTCATCGCCTCCTCTTAAAGCAAGGCACATGTTGCCACCTGGGTGATGTACGTTGGTCTTCAACCAGGTATATGGTCTTGTCGCCAAGCAGCCTACTAAGGGTTAGGAGTCCACTGCCTCTCGCGAGCCACGCAGTTACTGTGGCCCAATTAGTCCCTTTCCCTGAGATCAGATACAGTCCTTTCTCCATCCATTAAATGCCATCCATCACTAAAACTTTGACTAGCTTCCTCCATCTTTCTCATCCTCACCTTTATATATCATAGCCTTACACTGGGTACAAAGACTTTAAATTCTATGGGGAATTAAGGCTAGTGCAGATGTGAAAAGAGACATGTCTTCTCTTTCATCGCCTCAAGATTTCTTCCTTTCCTATCACAACAGCACTTTATTTTATTTGATCACTGCCAATTTCTACTAGGCAATTCCACTGAAAGGACATTCCTATCCTCTTATTTTGTTCAATTAAAACAGCCGACAACTTTTGTCGTCTTTTGGAACAGCGTTACTTAGTCAAATGGAAGGTTCCCACTTCTAGCTTTAGTCTACAGTATTCTTCAAAAGCGGATCTTTTTATTATACAATTTACATATTAGCAATTGGAGATCATTATTGACCTCTGAGCCAATCCTAATGCTCAGAATGCAGTCAATAAAGAGTAACATTGATTGCATTCCAAACATTCTGACTTCAGAAGCAAAGGTATCAGTATTTCTCGAAGACATTTTGCAGCTAAATTTTTTTTGCTTCAGCTTCAATGTGATAGAAAAGACCCAATGAACACGCAGATTGAGAGCTAAATCAGGACACAAAGGTTTTCACTTTCTCTCATTTACTTTTACATGGCACAAAATGCATGCTCAAGCTAAAACGGGTCAATTTCTGCCATGTTTACAATTAAAATGCTTAGAGAACTTAGTTATTTAGATATTCCAAAATATAAAAGCATTTAATTTAATAAAATGTTTAGTGAATGTACTTTACTCATAATATTAGCTTTCTTTTACTCCTCAAACACAATCTAAAATCGATACTACCATTACCACTATGTGCTAATAAATGTATTGACCTCAGGGGGGGTTCATTATTCCTTGGGACAATGACCCTTCCCAAACGTATAGCTCGTGGCTGCAATAATGACCCCACACTCAAGTCTATTAGGCTACATTAAACACCACCAGCTCACTTAAAATACCCCTAATTATCTCTCTTCCCATCTTTCCAGAAGATGTCATACATTCTTTGCCAGAATCTCCCAACATGTGACTAATTTTCTTCCCTCCCTCCCAGTTGCCTTGTGCAATCTAATTATTTCCCACTGTACGGATGACCGGTCACTGCAAATGCCATTTTACATTCCCACCCCTCTTGCAGATGTGGAAATACAAAACAATGACAGAATAGTTTTCCCGGTGTCCCTGGCCTGCGACAGGGAAGACCAGCCACATGGAAACAGACTCAGGGACTGCTGCACGCAAGAATGTATCGGTGTTAATCAGGGACAGGCTCTTGGATGTAGAGGCCCTTAGACAGCATTTGCCTTGACCGCATATTTTGAGTGGGTAGACTCTTGAGATTTATGCCTCCCCCCACCCCCCGTCACTTGCGAGTATCGAGTGGGAGGGGTCAGAAATGTGAGGCAGAAAGCTTGGTAAAGTTTCATACATGCCATTTTATTCACTTAAAAGGTTTGAAAAATGCCACATTATCCCTAACTGAACAAGGATTTCCCTGCCTATCAAAATAAATGAAAAGAAACGCTAACAAAAATGAATCTGTCCCTCACATATACACACATATCAAACTCCTAACAGGAATATATAGCAATTCCAATGTAACAGAAAGAACAGTGAAGTTCAACACAAACCCAATAACTGTATATCTTTGTAACCTGGGTCGGTTCCCCTTCATATTTAAATCAGGATTCTCCCTCAATTGATCATAAACCAGTTCCTTTGTGTATCAATGGTTGAATTACAAAGTTCCTTTTGCTCCAGAAGTATTCCACATGGACTTTAACCAATAGTTCAATTAGACGGCAAGTCTTTGTATTTCCACTTCTAGCAAAGGTTCAAAACAACAACTTCTTGAAAACAAACGTTTAATATAACTTCTTCTTGAGAAATTAAAAAAACTTTAATAAAGCTTTTGTAGCAATGTTTGGCAGGATGATTCCACAACAGTTCAGAAAACACTTTAGTGACTTTGCCACCGTTTCTTGAGAACACTTCTACCATAATAGTGGACTCGAGCGATTTCTTCCAGGTCCACTAACCTGCCAGAACTACCACTAAAAAGGTTCCCATCTGGTATACTCACCTGCCAGGACACAATCTCCTACCACTACGACAAGTAGTAAGTGGTGAGGTCAACTTCAAAACTTTAAGAAAGTCTTTAACTTTCAGCCACATCAATAAGCACAACTTTGTTTAGGAAAACATGTTACACGTTGGTAGTGTTTGTTCCACTCTTTCTTTTGCCACAGGCAATGCAGGTTTGGCGTCTCCTTCTGAACAGTCTATATCAGGAGGGCCCTTCTAGTGCTACTTCTGTTTTCCAAATTTCCCATTAACAAACAGATGATAAAGTTTCCTTGTCACATTGACTTTCATTTGGCTTAGACAATGCTTGTGATTTCGCTTAACTTGTGCATATTTCTTATTCTGGCAACAACAGTTATTTCTGAAACAATGTTCTCTTGTCATTCAGCCAACATACTTTATAAGTGCTGTAAGGTATTGCCCCCCCTTTGCTTTGGCAATGATGGTTTTGGTCAATTTGATTCCGTATTGCACTTTCTTTATTTACGCACTGTGATTGGCTTTTATAACAATATTGGTAATCTTTTCTTTCTTGCCTTTTTATACAGTTCTTATCTCACCAATAAACTTTGTATTATTCAACGGTCACAAATTGAGTTACCAGGGTTACCTACTGATGGTAAACTCACCGGTTCAGTCACACGCATCTGTGCAACACGCGGTTCATCTTCCTTCTGTTTCTTCTTCCTCTGTCTGTATGGTAAGCTAATTCTTTGATCCCGCGGTCCATGCCGATCATGAAAGGAGCTTGCCACCGTGACACTGGAAGGAGCTTTCCTCACTCCGGTTGTCTTCTGGCGCTAGCTTGCCACATAACACTGAAAGTTGGTTTCCTTGCTCCAGGTGTCAACCAGTGCTCACCTGCCACTGCGACAACACGCCCACCGCAGAGCCTCTCTCTCTCCATGGAGAAAGTAAGGCGCAATGCCATTTTCCGCTGCGCAAACTCTGCAATTCAGTTTTTTTACCTTGGAGATCCTCCCAGGACAGACGCCAGCTTTCCCAGGACAGACGCAGCGGTTTCGGCATCTCCCTTCTGCTTCCACTGCATCTGCAACTGATGGGGTCTGCAACTCCACCCTGCTGTTCTAATTGCCTGCACCTGAGGGGGCCCTATATATTCAGATGTCCCGCTGATGTGTGGGTCACTAGAGCCACTAAACTGCATCTTGTAGTTTGGGGCCTCTCGTCTGAGTACTTGAAGCATTGTCGGACTTGAAGTTCCCAATGTTTACCACTTCTTTCACAACTATAAACATCAGCTTTGTTGGATTGATATTGATTAATAGCTACATTTTTGGAAAAGAGTTTTAGATAAATGTATGGTTGATTGAGATCCAAGGAAGAATTATATTCACCAGAAGTGAAAGTGTTGATGTTCTGATTCCCAATGATATCCTTTCTTTGGTTATCACAAGAGTTTCCCTACTCTCAATGAGGCTAACTATAGAGAGGGAAGTTTGACTCCAACAAGCTAGTAAATCTTCTGGTATCGTAGAAATCTCCCTTTCTGAGGAAGACAAATATTTGGTCTCTCCTAACAGAATCCTCTGGTTCCCTGGGGGTCTTTCTTCTTAGGAAGCTTCTGCCTTCCCCTGGCCACCTGGGAGGAGACTTTAGGTAGGGATGCCACAGGATTCATCACACGAGTGGGCTCGCAAAGTAATCTGCGCTGTGTTGAAGTTGACTGTGCCATACAAAAAGGTACAGATTCACAGGGTTCAAAATTAAGATTGCATAAGCAGGAGCAACAAGCAGCTTCCCCACTGGGTAACAAGGAGCTAGTACATAGTGTTGCACAAATCTAACTTCCAAATAAAATGCAGACTTATAATTGTGTCCATTATTTAGAACCCTGTATGCGTTAAATGTTGTATAGATGTCCGAATGTACCATACTGTTTACTGATGGATTCTACCAAAAGCATGGAGTTAATTTGCATAGGTGTGTTTGTTCAGCATCAGTTGGCCTGTGGAGCCAAAAGTAGCTCCTGGTACCTGTTGGTATCAAGATAACCAGGCTCTTCTAGGGTACAAGCTGGAGCGAAACAGCTCCCAGATCCCCTCAATTTCGAAACCCTGGATTCATGGCAAAGCAAAATATAATACAAAGTCAAACTCATTTAATATACCTTACACAGCCATTTTATGCAGGCCCATATCACCCCGTCGGCCAATTGATTCACAAGCAGTCAGGCTTGCCTCTGCCGTAGGCCCCTTACCTATAGCTCTCATTGCCCCTGTGCATCCCTCCCACAGCCTACACCGGGCCCCTAGTTGTCCCTCGAGACCACCCAATATCACCACATTTATTCAAATCATGTTTTTTAAATGGGTCTTCCTGCCACACCGACAGCCAGATCTCACGTCATGCACATTTTTCAATACTGAATCATCCGAATGACGCGATCAAGTGTCTTTTTATCAATTCAGTGCATACAAGAACAACACTGGTTTGCTCTTCTCCACCAGAGGCCAGCCTGAGAGGGCTCCAGGTTGGGGGCGGTCTTTTGGTTAAACTCTCCTTTTATAACCCCTTGTAGTCATTCTGCAGAAAGCCAATGCCTGGCTCCGACACGGATGCCAGTGGGCTCAGGTTTAATAGAACCCCCTCCAGCCATCAGCAGGAGGGGCAGAATAGGACATATGGTTAGCAGACCCCACAAACTCTTGAGTATATCTCAAGGCCATCACACATCCCCAACATGACATTGTAATACCACCTTCAACATAGGATATCCCCCTCAATAGCAAGACCTGTCTAATTCCAACATGAAACTAATTAATCATTTGAGTTTATAACAAAAAAATAGCAATGTATTTAAATGTTCATTTGTATTCAATACACTGATAATTATGAGCCGTTTTCCAAAACTTATTAAACACAATGTTTTTAAAAACACAACTACATGATGGACAATGTTCTTAGGCTATACAACACAAATACCGATATCAAAAAACTCTTTAAAAAAAAAACTTTTACCACACCCCAATGACAATTTGTGTATCGCAAATAGCGATCAATTAAAAACATCTTTGGGTTGGTGCGTAGATTCCTTTTCCACAGAACCACCACACTAGTAATGGCCTTCATGAAAGCATACCATGGTATATCTCGTCCCTTCTTTTGATTACATTTTCTTATGGTCAAAACATTGAAAACTCTACACTCACCCCAACAATTACTGAACTAAGTCTCACTGCGAGTGGAAATTCCATCCTAGAATGGAATACTTACAGCGCTCTTCCACAGAGCTTAGAGGAAAGAAGCTCTATAACGAAGCACCACTTTAACACAGTGTTGTATTGCTTTATGTTGCATATCTCGTGCTGTATGCATGCATGGCTAATGCTAGATATCTGGCCTCTCAATGTCATAGGTCTGGTTATTTTCAGATATGGCGGGCAAGTGGAAATGCACTGAATGCATCTTGGACATACCTGAAAAATTGGCATATCAGCATGCGATTGCATGTTATTGATTGTGCATGCCTTCTGCGTGTAACGTATAGCAGAGCCCTCAACAGCTATGGGGTTAATTTACAGATTAGTGCGAGCTCTCTTTCCACTTTACATGCTGCACCTCAGACTACAGCAAGGGCAGTGCTTAATTTGTGGGGGTGGTTGCCGGTGCCCAACACTGGCACTCTTATTTTGGGCACCGGAACTCATGCAGGGCCAGAGCACATGCAATTGCTTTATTTTTTCTTCCACTTCGCTTTGCTTCGATTATAAATCAATGAGATTTGTCATTCTGATCTCGATCTCTCTCGTGCTTGCAGGTTGCAGGCCATGGCTGGCTGGGCCTGGGAGGGGCCAGCAATAGCAATGAAGAACAAACTATTACAAACAACAGCCAATGAAAACTACCATTCTGTTGTTACTATGCAGTATTTGATACATTATGTATAGTAACACAGAATGTGCAGTTTTCATTGGCTGTTCTTCTGAGCCAGTGTAATTATATGGTGACGTATTGTTGCTGCCACAGGAGGCAGCGCTGTGCCACCTTCATTGTACGAGTTACTGTGAAGTGAAGGTGTCGAGGCGTGGCGTCGTCGGTCCTGACTTGTGAGAGAGCCTGCCCTGCTGCACTGCGTGGTGCAGCCTAGTTGCTTCGTGGGGCCCCCTCTGCCTGCTTTTTCATGTGTGCGGGTGCCAGGGGGCGCACCAGCCCCCCCACCCCGAGGCCCCGACAGGAGACTAAGTCCCAGCCAGCAAAGCAGGCAAGTCACTTCTTGTTGCGTGCGGTGCAGCCTGAGCCTGACACAGTCAAGTGATCAGACAAGGAAGGCCCAGGTCAGGGCCCGGGCGGCGGCACGGTCCCCTGGTAGTGTCCTGACTGCCCAGGAGTCAGGACCCCACCATGGGCCCATCCGCACCCGGGCTTCTGTCTGTGTGACCTGTGTGCAGTGTGCCGCTGACTGCAGTCAGTGCCAGGCCCAGGCCAATTTCTGTGACCAGGGGGTGCCGTAGACTGATTCGGATGACTCTGCCATGGGTGGCCAGGTCCATGGATTGTGCCCAAAAGTATGTTTTATACTTTTTTCATTGAAAACCTGACCTTCCGTGGGGCTGGTGGCCACCCCACGGAAGGTAGGTTTTAAAAGAAAACTTATTTTGAGTGGCGACTATGGCCCATCACTTCGAAAGTGATGGGACCCAGCCTCCCAAATATACGTTTTTTCTTTTAAAATCTTACCTTCCGTGGGCCCGCTGCGCAGCGCACTTATTTTAATCATCATCAGGCTTAGCATGGCCGTGGCGATGGTGGCCCCACGGAAGGTAGCCTAAGTGATTGAGGCAGGCAGGGCAAAGCCCAGGACCGGGCAGGGCACTGGCGGCAGCGTGGTCCCACTAGTGTCTGTCCCAAAAGGAATGAATTGTCGTTTGCAACTTTTTCATTCGTGCCGAACCCGACTCGAGACAATTTTATGCCCAAGTCCGACCCTGGATAGCATTCATCTAAGCGAAACATGAACTGTGAATTTTTGCCTGGGTGTTTCTGTTCTTCCTTTTAATGTTATCGGGCCTCATTAGTTCACAAATGAGCTTCAGCGAGGGGACCCGGAACGGTGCACGTATTGGGCCGAAACCAAACCAGCTGCACTTCGCGGGAAAAGCCCATTCAAAGACGAACTTCTGAAATGCCATTTCAGACTTAAAGATACACACATGTAAATTTGACGGGGATAAACATGGTGCACATGCCCAATAATCTGTTGTCATAAATAAAAGCACTAGTTGAGTATTTCTGTATAATTCTCAACCGTCTTTTGCTGTCATTTTTTTACATAATTCCAGCGCATGTTTTCTATCCTGATGTGTGGTTTATACACCAGATGTGGCCCCTTATCCTGGGTACAATACGCTCCGAGCATGTGCTCCGAATGAGAGCACATGCAATCCTCAGATAGGAATCCTCAGATAGGGAGGTGGGTGTCTGTTACACCCCGCAGTTTAGTGAAGTATGTCAAGAGCATGTCAGTGGGAAAGAGATTTCCGAATATGCATTCTCCTCTGGCTCCTGAACATTGGGTGACAAAACATATTTAGTTTTTTAATAAGTGTTAAGGTGGAAAGAGGCCCTAAAGCAGAAGTAGCACAGGCCGTTGATTTCACAACAATGTCTTGCAGAAATGACTTTTTCCAAGTTATACAACACAATGCTCATGCTTGAAGGAAGGGTGAAGGGGGATGCATTTATGAGAAGTGATGACTGATCAGGGCTTGTGAGTAAATTGATTAAACAAAACACCTGGATGAGGTGACTGGAGAACGGGCTGAGGGAAGGGTGCTCTTCCTGGAGGTAACCGATTAACAATACTTGGTGTACTTTAACAGACTGTCAGATGGGGTAGAGACAAATACAGTGCAACAGTGACCGAAACAGATTTTTTTTTATTTATTTGCATTTTTAAAGCGCTCACACAGCCCGGGGGCATCGAGGCGCAGTTACAGGAGGAGCATGTCTTAGTTGCATATTTACTACTAGCCTGTGCCAGCAGTTGCTGCAGCGCCAAACATGTGACATGGAGCAGCAGCAGTGTGATGTGCTGGTGGTGGGCCGATATAGGTAGGTCTAGCACTGAACTGGCGCGGCCGGCGCCCCCACGCTGAGGGTTATAGGGCCAATATTTTTTGGGCACTGGCACTTATTTTTTTACAAATTAAGCACTGAGCAAGGGCCACCAAAAATGATTTCCACACGTCACTGTTACGGATCTAGCAATCCAGGCGGCGCCAGAATACTTCATACTGAAACTTTCCTGATATCACTACACTAGTCATCTCTGTTAATAATTGAACGTTGCCAGGGCTCAAGTCGAGGGTACATGCGGGTGGACCGAGTTACCCCCACTTTTTTCAGAGGGCAGCTTGACATGCTTATTTCTGGTGACACCACATTCAATTGGTATGTTAATAAGTGCCCCCACTTATTTATTTATTTATTTTTAAGGACTTGACCCCTGAACATCGCTTGAAATTATAACCACCATTTGCATTCAAATGAATGCTCCTTTTATTTCATGCCTGTTTAGAGTTTGGTCTGCCGAAGGACCATTCCCAAACAGTGCTTTGAAGCCATAACAACGGCAGTAAGGCGCTAAACAAATATGAAGTAACCTAACAGGCGTGCATCTTATGAAATTCGATAGGTTACCATTTCTTTCAGGTTCCAGTTTGGTTTTCACCATTTCGTTTACTGGTAACTAACATGTTTGCTCCTCAGTCTTGCCACATTAGCCAAGGTCGCCCTCCCTTTCTCTGCTGCATTTCCCCACCACTAAGAGCCTGCCTACTTGTTTTGCCTCCCGCTTTAAAAACCTCCTAAAAGAGGACCTCTCTATATCGCTCAACTCGTTTCCCTGAACGTTTTATCCTGGACTACTTTGTTTTATTCAGCTTTTACTGGTCCAAGTGCAAGTTCATAAATGTAGAGTTTTTTTCCTGTTCGACTGCTATGTCGTTTCACAAGGCTGCCTTTATCTGGTACTGCAAACGCATGCGAGGACTCGGGGATCATCATACCATGCAAAGAATCCAATGTAAAAGCGTAATCCTGCTTGCCGTGTGTGCACTAAAGCGAGGGTCTTTGGAACGGCCGGGGGCGGTCACACTCGCATTCTCCACCAGCGCTCTGAAAGCTCCCGGACCACCTTTGTCCCCCCATAAGCCTACCTGTGCCTGCAAAGCTTCCTCTTGAGAGAGATTAAAGAGCCAACATTCCTGGGAGAGAAGATCAACCGCGGCCAATACAATGGGCCAGGCCTTCGCCTGCTCACGTGACCGCACAAAGGGGAGACTGCCATGAAAGCCAAATAGCTAGTGCGGCCGTTCTAGGCTTCAAACCCAGCTGCAATAGGCGAAATAATCCAAATGCCTTAATGTGGTGGCCCTCGAGAATTCTCTTGCCATCTACATCAACAGTACTGGGCCCAAGACGCCCCTATGATCAGGTCTGTTGGGACACCCATTGGGTTAGCCTTCACAGTCTAGACCTTTTCTAGTCCACAATAGTGTGCACATCTGAAAGGTATCAACAAGATCTTCCAGAAGGCGAAGAGGTCACTCGTCTTAGTGACCAATGCACAAAAAGGTGAGGTAAGTGCAGTTTATTTATAGCGCGCTCGTTTATTTTATTTTTTTTCAAGCGCAGTTCCGGGATTCGAACCTGTGCACACTCAACGTGGCGTGTGGCCACAGAGCTATCCTCCCTCCATGTACATTTCCAAACGTATTGCCCCAAATACACATAGATCATTCAGAAATCCAGAATTCAAAGACTGCGCCTAACCAAATACCCCACCCACAGTGTCAGACGGAAAAACTGGACTGCATCTGGCAGAGTCCACTCCGTATCTGAAAGGAAGAGGAACGTGGAGACCCTGGTCTGGTCCCTAATGTAAGGAGGAAAGCGCAAGAACGCGATTCAAGCCCAAGTAATCAAGGCCTGGATAACAAATCAATCGGAAAACTCCAACATCCATAATCCCATTCTTCTACAAACGGAAAACCTGGCGAACCTACAGCTGTGGAGGCATAGTGCATACTGTAGTTGGTACCACACAAATCAAAAATGAAAGAAAATAAAGAAAAAGACTGGGGAGAGGATCCAAGCACCCAACAGAAGTACTTTCCACCTACGAAAGACACCCACCAAGTGGAACCTGCCCCCCACCCTCACCAATTGAATACCAAGATGGGCAGAAGGAGCTACAACTCTCGCCCATCTAGCAACCACAGAGCTCTGCTTCTCCCCAAACACGGAGACCTAGAGGAGAAAAAGCGCATGTCTCCCTCACAGCTTCAGGCATGTGATGGTGGGAGGAGGGTGGGAGTCACCAAATAAAACCAGGTTACCGCTGTCCTGCATGCTCCTCATCAGTAATCAGTAATCTTTTGTATTGTAACTAAGTACCTGCTTATTCTTGTAATGCGTCTAGATACCCCCCCCCCCCCAGTGAGGAGCGCTTTATAAACAAACAAATGCCCTATAGAACCCCGCTTTATAAATAACCAAACAAATCCAACACCTGCCAGATAACGCAGTGAGCTGTGACACTGGGTTGTTACCAACAGGGCTCAGGAAAAGAAAAAACGCACATAAAAAGGGTGGCCTTCCCTGCTATCCCAGAACAGTACTCTGGGTCACAAAGTAAGGGAACGATGATGGATTGCCCCAAAGAATAAGGGAATGTCGTATCCATTAGTCGCCCCCAATCCCCCTCAACCTCTGAGTCAAACTGAACAGCAAAGGTAATAGCTGGAGGGTATAAAATCACATCAATCAGCTGGGTTCACATTACACAAATCCTATACATACAATGTAATCACTAGTATTCAAAGTAAAATGTTTATGCAGCAGTATGGCCTGCTCTGTGTCACAGATGACTCAAGAATCACTACCAGTCTCAGAGGTGTTTCAAGAGTTTTTATTGAAGATTTTGTGGAGCCTATGGCTGTCCCTTTCTCCCTCGTCTAGTGTGGAACCTCCACCCTACCCCAGGCGTCCCTGAAGCCATCAGTAGTGGTTAGCATCCACAGATGATTAACCTCCTTGTGGTGGCCCACCTCCGGTCAGCAGGGGCGGGCCACAAGGAGTGTCGGGGCACCCAACACAGAACCAGGACTCTGTGTTCACACAGCGTGTGGAGGGCAGAGCTCACCCAGTCCCGTCCGGATCACCGGACCCAACAATCCCAGCTGGGGACACCCAGCACAGATCAGCCTCGGCGTGGGGGCACCCAGGCCAAGGCTGACAACACAGGACACGATCACAAGGCAAGGCCCACAAGGAATGAGAGAGAGACGCGAGTTGCCGCTTCCTGGGGCTCTGCTGCACCGCCTTCTGCGTGCCAGCAGAGCCCCTTTTATTAGAGAGGCGTCATGATATCGTCATGACGCTCTCTCACATAGAAACACTAGACCAACACACAACACTCCTACTGTCCAATTCGCTCTTCAGCTGGAGATGATGACCCAAAGGCTGAATGACTCATTCTCCCTCTGAGACTGCACAACTCCGATACTAAACCTCAGAAGTCTGCTTAAAAATAAACACTGGCAGGACCTATACGACACAAACTTTGAAGTTTCTACATGCTAGAAGTATCTCGAAAACCGAGGAATAAACATCTCCCCAAGCACTTCCCTAATGGGCCTGGCCATGGAATGGCAACAGCGCGAAACAATGGTGCAAGTACTCAATCATATTATGCCAGTGCCTTCCAAATTGTTTATCTATTATGCACACAAAAGTCTAAATTATAGTCTTTCTTAGTACTTGTTTTTAACGTGACCCAAGGGCAAGAAACAGATGCAACGGCACACATCTGTCTTATTTTAATTACAAGTAGAGCTCACTTACATGCACAATAAAGGCATTACATCTCAGATGACAGCTTAAAAATAACACTGGCAGACCCTGTGCAACACACACTTTGATGTTGCACTATGCTTTACACTGATTAGTGCTTCACCCATATATCCTCATTTATGTGTTCGATTTAAGAGGTGGTCTTCATACGATATGTTTCATAAAGATATTTCAGGATACTGTTGCCTTGTCATTTCCGTGGATATATTGCCCATTTATACATATCCTCATATGAAACTATGATTAGTCTACTGACTATAACCAAATGTCCACCCGACCAAGGAAATGCGTTGCAATGTTTTGTGAGTGTGACTGCGAAGTCAGCTTGCTGATTTTGTGTGGTCATTGTCTTTGTGGTTTAACATTAGGCATGTTATGTTATGCCTAATGATTACTTTGCATTTATAGAGCGCCTTATGTACCATTGGTATGGTCTCAAGGCGCTGGTAAATTGAACGCCCTTGGGAACCGAAGTTCAAGTCAGTAGAGAGAATAGAGAGAGTGAAAAGGTGCGGGTGAGCACCGTATATGTGTGCAGCTGGTATGGCATTCAAGAGATAGCTGCTTCATAGCGGTAGGTGTGGTGGTTGAGAGATCAAGCGTATGTGTTTGTTCTGGCTGGTTGTTATCCAGACCGATTCTGGCTGCGTTAGGCCTGAGGAGAACGCCTAGGCTGGAGGGTGTGTAACCAGCAGTGTTTAGTTTAGGGTGATGGGCGGTATGGGATAAGTGATGGTATGAGAACAGTTATACCGAATGGTGTCATAGTATCGCTGTGTTCTATTTGAGTGGTGGTGTAAAGCAGAGAGTAAGTGTGGGGTGTGATATGGTGTTTTATTTTAGGTGGTTGAGATCACGCCCATTCCAATCGTTCCATGTACTCCATCCGTTCCATGTACGCAGACTGTTGCATCCACATATTTCACCTGTTCCACATGTTTCATCCGTCCATCAACATGCTCCACCCGTTCCATCCACATACTCCACCCGTTCCGTCCACATACTTCACCCGTCCCATCCACATGCTTCATCTTTCCATCTATATACTACACTCTTTCCTTCCACAATATTTCACCCGTTCATCAAGTTCCTCCGATCCGACCAGTTCTTCCGATCCGCCCAGTTTTTCTGCTCCACCCAGTTCATCCGTTCCACTCACACACTTCACCCGTTCCAGACTCATACTTCCTTCGTTCCAACCACATTTTCCTTTGATCCATCGATTTCATCCGTTCCATCCACATACTTCAGTCATTCTATTCAATAAATTCGCCCCCTTTCGCCCACATACTTCACCCATTCCTTCCTCATACTTTATCCGTTGCGTCCATATACATCACCCGTTCTTCCAGAGCCATCCTCCGTTACTACCTTTACTACACCTGTTTCTTCCAACACATCTCACCCGTTTCCTCCAACCACTTCACCCGTTCCATCTACACAAATCACCGTTTGCTCCGCACTCGACACCCGTTCCGCACATGTCACGCGCTCTGCAGTAGTCACCTGCTCTGCACTTGACACCCGCTGCTCACACCACATTCTACATCTGTTCTGCACTCTACACCATACCCAACATCCGCTCAACACCCTACATCGGCTCAACACCACTGCACCAAGCATCTGCTCAACACCCTACATCCAACTCTACTCTATTATCCACTCACACCCTACATCCGCACCACAACCTACATTCGCACCACGCTCTTATCTACTCTGCGCTCTCATCCGCTCCATGCCCTCATCCGCTCCATGCCCTCATTGATTCCGCGCACTCATCTGCTCAAGGCACCTCTATACGCTCTGTGCACCCATCCGCTCAACGTACTCAACTGCTCTACGCGCATCATCCACGCTACCGACTTCATCCGCTCCACTCACTTTGTTTATTCATCATGCATTATCGGTTGTCGCACCCACTCAATCCGTTCTGTGTTCTCCATCTGTCCCACGCACTACACCCATCTCTTGTACTTGAATCGTCTATTCTGTATTTTCCATTTATACCATGCAACTAATTCATGCCATGCCATCCGTCTGTGCACTCATCCGTCTTCTGTATTCATCTTTCTATCTTCTTCACTTTATTCCTTTTGTCGATTTTGTTACTTTCATCCACTGCAATCATCCCATCCATTTCATTAATTTCCACCACTTTACTGCTTTTCGTACAATTCATTCTTTTTATCCACTTCACTGCTTTGATCTACTTTACTCATTTTATTCTATTTGTCCTTTTTTAGTTTACCTTAGAGGTTAATAATTTTCGATTTCTCGCTTGGATCTTGATGTTGTATTGTTATTTAAGATCTAGTAGTTTGGGTTAGTTGACTTGTTGTTATCCACTTTATTCCTCACGTCTTACATTGATCCTCTTGTTCATTACATTTGTTTTGCCCATTTCAACTATGCAGGTTTGATCCATTTTTATTTGATTTGATTTCTCGCTCGGATCATGATGCTGTGTTGCTATTTATGATCTAGCATTTGGCAAAGTCATTGAGATGCTGTTTTCCAGTTTGAGTTTGATGGAGTTTGGGGTCAGTTTTAGAGGAAAAGCCAGGTTTTCAGTAATTTGCCGAAAGACATGAGGTTTTCAGTAAGTCGGATGTGGGGTGGGAGTGCATTCCACAGCGTGGGGGCCAAGGCTGAGAATGATGATCGGCCTAATCTGACTGAGTTTGTTTTTGGTATGACTAGGAGGCCGGCTTAGCTTGATCCTAGAGTATGTGCAGGGTGTTAGGGTTTTAGTTTGTCTTGGAGATATTGAGGTCCGGTTTTATGCAGGGCTCAGTGAGAAATGCATAAGGTTTTGACCGTCACCCTTCGGGCAACCGGAAGCCAGTGCAGAGTTTTGAGGACTGGGGAGATGTGGTCTCTCGGGCCAAGCGCTAGTAGTAGTTTGGCTGCAGCGTTTTGAGCTCTTTGTAGTTTAGTCAGTTGGTATGCGTGGACTCCTAGGTAGAGGGGGTAAGCATAGTCCAGTCTTGATATAACAATTGATTGGACCGCAGAGAGTCTGTTGGGAAAGGGGAGGTATGGAAAAATGCACCTAAGGGTTTTAGGGTGGTAGTGGCAGAACTTTGAGACGTTGTTAACTTGGCGCGTGAGAGTTAGGTCTGAGTCTAGGGTGCATCCAAGGTTTTTTACTGAATTAGAGGGGAGGGGGGTCGCTGAGTTGCCCATGGCAGATGGCCAGGGTAGTGGGTGTGGAAGAAGTTCGGTGTTACCATGATTTCGGTTTTGGAGGGGTTCAGCAAGAGGTGGTTTGTGGTTATCCAGAGCTCTATGTCGAGCAAGCAGGAAGCAAGGTCAGGTCGGCAGTTTGGTTTTGAGTTCTGGAGTTTTAGAATTAGCTGAGTGTCGTCAGCGTAGTTGTAGCACAGGATGTTGTGCGAACAAATTATTTGTGGGAGGGTGGCCATGTAGAGATTGAACAGGAGGGCTGATAGGCATGCTCCTTGTGGAACTCCTGTGTCGACGGGTCGGGCTTGCGAGGAATAGGTGGAGAGTATGGTTATTTGGTTCCTATTTTTGAGGAAGGATGCTATCCATTTGAGAGCAGTTCCACGAATTCCTGGAGAGTGGAGGCGGTCAAGGAGGATTGCGTGATTAATTGTGTCGAAGGCGGCGGATAAGTCAGAAGGATTAATGCAGCGCATCCCGCAGAGTGCAGTGTTTTTAAGGTCATCCCAGATTGAGGTTAGGGTGGTTTCAGTTCCGTGTCGGGCTCTGAAACCTGATTGAGCAGGGTCTAGGAGATTGTTGGCTTCGACAAAGGCATTTAGTTGGGCATAGGCGGTTCGGTCGATGAGTTTGGCAAGGAACCTTGTGTTTGAGATGGGGCGGTAGTTTTTGGGTTCGAGAGGGTTGAGGGCAGGTTTTTTTTAATAGAGGTTTGACGTGAACCGGTTTGAATGCGTCAGGAAAAATTCCCGAGGCAAGTGAGTCATTTATGATGGTTCTTGCGTGTTCTCCTGTGCAGGTAGATGCAAACATTTCTTTAAGGGTTGTGGCCGGGCAAGGGTCCAGCGGGGAGCCGGATGGTTTGCGGGCAGAGAGGAGTTTGAGAAATTGGTCAGCTGATATCGGACTAAAGGCGTTGAACGTTGGTTGGCTAGTGGTCGCTGGTGGTGGGATGGCTGGTATGGACGGTGGGTTGTCTTATGGGTATAAGAGAGCGAGTTTGTTGGTTAGAGCGTTCGTTCTTTCGAGAGCTGTGGTGTAAAAGTGGAGAGAGTGTGAGTCGCACAGCGATTGAGAGGGGGTCGGCACGGTGGTGGTGCATGATGGTTTGGTGAATTCAGTGATTTTGTGAAGTTCCTTGCTGTTGTTTTTACAGTTTAGGATTCGGAAGTTGTAATGGGCTTTTTTTTGCTTTACGGATTTCGGCCTTGTACTGATGGAGGTGCCGGGCTAAGGTAGATCTGCTCCGGAGAGTTTTGTCTTTCCGCCATTTGCGTTCTAGGTATTTGTAAAGCTGTTTACTGGTCTTCAACTCAGGTGTGAACCATCTGTGGGTTGATGGTTTGCAAGTCGGTGTGAGTCGCGTTAGTGATGTGTTGAGCCAAGAGTCAAAGGCGTTGGGGGTTAGTTGATTATTGAGTAAGCAGGTAGGCGGGGGAGACTGGAGGAGTGCGTCGGCTAGGTCACAAAGGATTATTAGTTTCTTCCAGCATTTGCGTATAGTCAGAGGCTCAGGTTCGGATACGGGTTGGGAGAGCAAATGGTGAAAGAAACAATGAAATGATCGGACCAGATGATAGGGGTGGGGGAGTTTAGATGTATCCGGCTGTGGGAGCTGAAGATGGCATCAGGAATGTGTCCTTTATGGTGGGTTGGGCCGTTTATGTGGGGTTGGAGGTTGATTGCGTCTAGGCCGTCAACTAGAGTGTGTGTCATAGGGTTGGTGGGAATGTAGAGCCATATGTTGCAATCTCCCAGAAGGGTGAGGTTGGGATGGTTTAGTTTGTGTGGCAATAGAGTTGCAGACGTTGTTTGAGAATTGTCTGTCATAGCCAGGGGATTTGTAGATTATTAGGAAGCTGTGGGAGAATGAAGGGGAAAGTGATAGTTTAACGAGGAGTGATTCGCAGCAAGGGATGGAAGGTTGGTTGTCGATGATTGAGCCGTGGAAGTGAGATTTGAAGGCGAATGCTATTCCTCCTCCTCTAGAAGAATGGTTCAGTGGTATGAGGGAGTAGTCGGGGGGGGGGTGGGAGAGGCTTCATTGGCGATAGGGGCGAAGTCGTCAGAGAACCAGGTTTCGGTGATGAAGACCAGGTCTGGTCTGTCAGAGGTGAGGAGGTCAAAGATGCTGTGTCCGTTTTTTGCTACGGATCGGGCATTAAATAGGATGCAGTTCACTTCGGTAGAAGAGGTTGATGTCGGAGCTGCAGAGATGGGTGAAGGGGGGGAGGGTGGAGACAGGAGAGGGTGGAGACAGGAGAGCGTGAGGGGTGGAGTGATTGATGGTTGATGGGAAGAGTGGGTGGGCGTCGAAGTTGGTGGGTTTAGGGTGGGAGTGGATGGATGTGGGTGTTGGGATGTTGCGGTTTGGTCCAGGGGATTTGAAGGTGGGGTGTGTTGGGTTAGGAGTTTCAGCAGTGGTTGGTGAGAAATCGAGGGAGAGGAGTTTCAAGCAGGGTGAGGCGTGGGGTGAGGGTGAAAGGGGGGATGAGGTGGTGGGTCCAGACAAGGGAGGCGATGAGTGCTGAGATATTGAGGGGGTCCAGGTACGTTTCCTCTTTAGTGTCTTTGTTGCGATTGGTGTGTGCGAGAGGGTGGGGGGGGGGGTCGTACGGGGAGAGGGATGAGGCTTCCGTTCTTGCTAGGGCTAGGCGTGCAGTTTTTAGGGAGGGGAAGGAGGGTGATCGTGGCAGGATGGAGGTGGGAGTTGATAGAAGAAACGCGGGGTGCGTGATTGCTATTGCTGGGCGGGGTGTACTTGGGAGGCTTGTGAGGGGAGCGTGTATGATCGCAGTAGGCTGATCAGTGAGGTTCGTAAGAGTAGTGGTTTTAGGGTGGTTGGCACACCATCGTGCACCTCTGGCTTAGTGTTTGGTAAGGGGATGGGTGTAAAGTGGGGTGTAAAGTGGGATGATTTGGGGAGGGGGGACAGGAGGTAGAGTTGGCAGGAAGGGGAGGGGTTGTGCACGGTGGTCGTTTCCGGTAGACCTTTGTGGAATGGGTGCACTCATGGGTGAGATTATTCAAGGTTTCTAGGTTCAGCTACGCAGGGTGAAATTATTCAAGCATACTAAATTTTAATGTACTATTTGCGAAGCTGGGATACAGGTATGCTATTAGGCAGAGTTTTGAGTGTAACACCACAGATATTGTTTTTTAGGTACTTCTTATAAGTGGAATTTAGGAGGACTTCTAAAAGCAATTATGATATAAATATGCTATAGGCTAAAATTTTCTAATTTAGGCTACATTTTCTAATTTAGGAGTACTTCCGAGTGCAGGTATGATATAAATATGCTATATGCAAAATTTTCTAAATCCAGTTTCCAAGTGCAATTTGACACAGATATGCTATAGGGCAGCGTTTTGATTGCAGTTATGACAGATAAGCTATGGCGCAGACTTTGTAAATTTAGCTACAAATTAGGCTACAAATTTAGCTACAAATTAGGCTATTGCATTAGGCTAACTTTTCTAAATCCAGTTTTCAAATGCAATTATGACACAGCTATGCTATAGGGCAGGCAGAGTTAATGATTGTACTTAGACCATGGATAAGCTATAGGTAGACATTCTAGGTGCAGTTATGACACACATACGCACACAGACTTTCAAGTCTTTCGTACAGTGACGCTCTTAGGGACACTGTCTAATTCCGCTATGCCAAAGTGATGTTGTTATATACACTTCTAAAGTCAGCTTTGCACCGAGATGGGCACACGTCTAAGATGAAGCAAGGTATGCAATTATGTAGATTAGGGACACAGAGGTGGTGTTAACCGACCGATTCAAGTTTGCCCAGAGAGGATATTAGGCACCCTTTTAAATTCAACTTTGGACAGGGGGGATATTAGGCACACTATTAAAGTCAACCAAGGCACGTTATTAGGTACACTTCTAAATTCAACCAGGGCATACTATTAGGCACCAAATTCAAGTTTGCAAGAGAGGATATTAGGCACACTTCTAAATTCCGCTTTGCACGGAGATGATACTAGGCACACTTCAAAAGTCGAGTTTGCAAGGAGAGGAAGCCAGACACTATGTATACACAGATATTAGGCACACTACTAAAGTCAACCAGGGTACGTTATTAGGCACACTTCTAAATTCAACCAGGGCACACTATTAGGCAAATTTCTAAGGTCAACTTTGCAAAGAGAGGATATTAGGCACACTTCTAAAGTCGATTTTGCAAAGAGAGGAAGACCGACACACTTCTAGCTATGGTTTTGCACAGAGAGGAAGCCAGACACATTTCTAATTACGGTTTTGCACCTTCTAAATTCAACTTTGCATAGAAAGGATATTAGGCACACTTCTAAATGTACCTTTGCACGGAGAGGATATTAGGCACAGTTCTAATGACAAACCAGGGGACGCTACTAGGCACCTTCTAAATTCAGCTTTGCACAGAGAGGATATTAGGCACACTTCTAAATTCAACTTTGCACAGAGAGGATATTAGGCACACTTCTAAAGGCAACCAGGGGATGATACTAGGCACCTTCTAAATTCAACCAGGGCACGCTACTAGGCACCTTCTAAATTCAACTTTGCACAGAGGATATTAGGCACGCTTCTAAATTCAACTTTGCACAGAGAGGATATTAGGCACACTTCTAAAGGCAACCAGGGGACGATACTAGGCACCTTCTAAATTCAACCAGGGGACGCTAATAGGCACCTTCTAAATTCAACTTTGCACAGAGAGGATATTATGCACACTTCTAAAGGCAACCAGGGGATGCTACTAGGCACATTCTAAATTCAACTTTGCACAGAGAGGATATTAGGCAGTCCAAGCGGGATTGCAGTGTCCCAACAAAAGCATAATACTTCATTAGAATTCCTCCTAGCCCAAAGAAATGGATATTCAGGGACTCGGGTGGGTGGGACTCTTTGGATTGGTTTTTCACTAGAGCACCAGGAATCTTGGAGATTAGTTAAGTCATGGAGGACAACTGTATTACCACCATCATGTTTGTATCCAATATAAAACATTAGTATTGCAATACCATGATGGTACAGACGAGACATGTGTTGAATGTATCTTTGACGTATCTGACAATTGTGCATGCAATTTGCATGCGACTACAAGCTGAGCACATGCACACTGAATAACATGTAACTTATAGTATAGCCTGCAACTGTAGACAGTTGCCCCAGGGGTTCATAGACTATAATACACATCCCCCTCTTGTGCTGCATGCACCCCATAGAATACAGCTGAATCCTATGAAAAATATTGTCAAACTGTCACATGGTCACTAAAATAGCAGCCATCTCTGCACCTGAACACAATGAGCTGCATTATTTTTATATTGCTTTAAACTAGTCATCTCTGCTAGTAATTGAATAGTATCCTAATTCTAATTACTATTTACATGCCATGTAAAGCTCTTTTTATTTCCATGTTTTCACAGACTACGGTCTTCCAAAGGGTCCTCCACCCCACAGTGCTTCAAAGCCATAACAAAGGCAGTAGGCACTATACAAATTTCAAATAACAAAAGAAACCTGGGCTTACAATTTACAGCATCAATCCATTGGGAGCCGACTCTACATCTAGCTATGGACAGGGTGGTCTCTCAAATGCAGAATTTCATTAGAAAAACTCAAATTACTTAGAGACAAGCAATCCAGCTTCAGGACCAGGTGAGGCACAGAGAATGCCCTCCTCGATGTGCAGGATGGTGTCCTTCAAAGGATGGAATCTGATGGCTCCAGATGCTTTGGGATCTACCAGCAGCATTCAACACTGTGGATCATCTGCCTCTTAGGGAGAGGTTAGAGATTGTGATTGGGTGTGAGCCCAATTAAAAAAAATTAGATGTCCGTTTTGTAGGGCAGATCCTCACTAGTCAAAATGTCATTGTTCCAATGTAGAGGTCAGTCAGCTCTGGGTTCTCGACTCTCACCAACCTTGCCTTCATAACGTTAATGGATAATGGTGATCTAGCGCAGATACATACACTGTTTGACTACTGTGGCATGGATGGAAGAAAACTGGTTAAGTCTCAATCCAAAAACCATTACCATCAAAACGGTCATGAACTAAAATAAAAAACAACTTTATTCTTCCATCACAAAATCTCATAACTAAATAAAACCTTCATAACTAAATAAAACCTTCATATACATTGAAGTCATTGGGCGTTATGATATATTCATCGCTCTTGACTCATAGCCAAGCTAACGCCATTTTGAGCTCCACAGACATAATTAGGCCTTTCTTAATGAAAGTTAAATTTTAGGAAAGTAGCTTGCGCTATTGTTAGTGCCACACTTGATGAGTGTAATGTCCCGTCTCTTGATGTCAATAATGGCACCATTTCTGTCCTTCAAGTGCTTGGCCAATGTTTTCAGTTCAAGCATCAAGACGGCGGAACTCACAGCATCCAACAATGTTCTGCAGACGTGTGAAAAAATTTCTCTTTCAGCCCTCATCTTAAAGCAGACTCCTTCATTCTAAGCTAGCAAAGAAGGACTTTGACGCCCTCACGAGGTTATTATGCGCTATATAATTTAGCACATAGAACGTTAACTCTGCCTTCTCTGATTCTTCTCCTCCATCCTCCAATTTAGTTTTTTTAGCAGCTTCAAGTGGTGTGTGGGTCCGTTTTAAAAACACCAATAAAGAAAGCTTTCATTTATTAGCGTCACACTTGTGTATTTCCAAAAACATAAGTATATATTTTTTTCTGTGAAGAGTTTACACTTATCCCATTAAAGTATATTGTTTTAAAAAAACAATTTCAGGCTGCAAAAGAAAAGTTGGAATGAAAGTGAGTTGGAAGAAATTGGAGAAAAAAAAAGTGTCACGTTTAGATTACAGTGGGTTCGGTGTAATTCTTTCCCAAGATCAACAGTACCCCCTGTGTAAATAGTTAAAGAACAAGTGATCAGGGTAACCAAACGAGAACACACCACTCAAACAATCATTGAATTACACCACAAATGCCATTTGTTCGTATAGTATTGTAAATACATTTTTAGTTTTCAAACCATGTGAAGAGAGCCATGTTTTGAGGCCTTTGTGGAAGGACCAGAAGGAAGTTTCAGATCCTAAATGAGGAGTAAAGGTGTTCCAGTATTTTGCTGCCACCACCAGGATACTGCGGCCAGCAGGTGGCTAGTAGGTGAGATCGGGAGGCCCTTGTTAGTCTATTGGATTGAGAATTCTTAAATGTATTAGATAGATATCTACGGGCGGTGTATGCCAAGCATTTGTGGGGTCATGGTTTTGAAATGGATCTGATCTCGAATGGGGAACCAATGGACGCTTCTTCTAGCAGAGGAGATTTGATCCTTTTGGGGATACTCAGTGCCGCTCTTGGAGCATTACTTTGTATCACCTGTAGTTCATTGATGTTGCCTGTGGTGGTTCCTGCAAAAAAAAAGGGCATTGCAATAGTCTAACCTAGTGACAACGAGGGCTCTTGCTAGCGTGATGCAGCTGTCTGTGGAGAGGAAACGTCTGCCAGGATTAATACGTTTGGTTGTGTAGGCCGAGGATGAGGCAAAGGCGTTGACCTGTCTAGTGAGCAAGATGGATGAGTCCAGATAGACCCCAAGGGCTTTGGCTTCTTTTGAGACTGGGATGGTGTTGCCATCTATGTTAAATGTCGTGTAAGCGCTGTCAAGTTTGTTTAGAAGATTTCGAGAACCGAGGAGAAGCTGCTCAGTCTTATCGTTAAGGCAGAGCGAGTGGGGGGCCATCCAGGCCCTCCATGCTTTGGTAAATTGTGTTCAGGGAATTGGAGTAATTATCGTAGTTAGACGAGATGGGAATAAGGATTTGGGTATCATTTGCGTAGTTGGTGTAGAGATAAAGAGTCAGAGGTCGAAGAGGAGTTTTGTGAAGATGTTGTAGAAGTGTGGGTGAGATGCAGGAGCCTTGTGCGACCACATGAGACAAGGGCTTGGGGGGCTGATCCTGACGGCAAGAAGACTCATTGTTCTATTGGACAGGAAGGATTCAATCCAGGTAATTGCCTAGGGGGAGAAATGGGCTGCTGAGGCAAGATGATTGCAGAGGATTTTGTGGTCCAACAGGTCGAAGGCAGCCGAGAGGTCAAGCAGGAGGAGGAGGGCGAGTTTGCCATTGTCTTTAAGTTAATCCATTTGTATTTTTAGGTCTAGAAAAGATGTTCCCGTTCCATGGCCTGGACGGAAACCAGATTGGTGCAAGCCTAACAGTTTGTAGGTTTCAAGGTGCTTTTGGATCTGCAAGTATGCAGCTCTGTCCAGAAATTTGAGTAGGAAGGGGACAGTTGTGATGGGACAATAGTTGGTGGAAATGTTTGGGTCAAGTGTCAGCTTCTTTATAAGTGGGAGGACCTACGCATCTTTGAGGTTTGTAGACACAGTGCCAGTGGTAAATGAGGTGTTGATAAGTGAGGCAATGAAGGGGGTTAGCTCTGCCACGCAGTCTTTGATGACCGAGGCAGGACAAATGTCACCATGACATTTGGAAGGTTTTAGGGCAGTGGTGATCTTAGTTACTTCTAGTTCTGAAACCTGGGCAAATTCAAACAGATGGGTGGCATGGTCAGTTGCAGGTGCTCCACTGGCCAGAAGTTTGATCATTTTTTGCTGAAATTATTGGAGTGAGGAGATTTGTCGCGTAATGTAATCTGGATATTTGCACACCAGGTGGTGTCTTTGAGGCAGCTGTCAGGAGAGGCAGCTGGTGTCTCACGTTAACGTGATATTGCCAATTCTCACAGGTGCCTGACTGGAAATTGTCAATTCTCTCATTGTAGGTCACCATCTTGTCTTGAAGTATAGCCTACATATATGTTTTGGATAGGGTGGTGAAGTGGTTTTGGTTAGTGACTGAAGGAACCTTTCACAAATCACCTCAGCGGCTTGTTTAGTGGAGCAAATAGTTTCGAGATTAGGCATGAACCAGGTGTTCATATGCGCAGGGGGCTTGGGTTTACGTTGGCTCAGTGGGCTTTGTCACAGGCTTGGAGGAGTGAATGGTTGAATAAATCTACCATTGCTGTGGTGTCATTGGTGGATGGCAGGAAGTCTGTGAAAGGCTTCAGGAGTGGGAGGCTATTGGCCGGTGTAATGATCTGGCCGTTTTTCGGGAATGGGGCTTGTAAAAGCGGAGCAGCCTGCATTGGAGGATTGCATAAAGGGATGGAGAAGGAGATCACGTTATGGGCGGACCATGGGCAGGGTGAATGAGTGAGCATCTTGAGTTGCTGTTCCATTCTACAAGCCAGTCTAGGGTGCAGCCTTTACTGTGAGTCGGCCCGGAGAGGTGTTGGGAAAAGCCCAAGGCACTGTTTGACTTGGCTAGAGGGAGAGCATGGACGTCTGTAGGGTCTTTAAAACCTAAATGTACACTTTTAGAAGAAGGCTTGGCCTCCAGTGAGAGAAGAAGTGAGATGCCTTCCTCAAATGACAGTACTGGCCCCGGTGGCCTGTAAATGAGGTGAAGGTTTGGGGTAGCTATATGGGAGAGGGTCCATTTAATAGACAAGAGTTCTCCTGAATGGAATGATGGGCTACTTCTTTTTTGGATGGATAATGTTTTTTTTTTGCAATGAAGGCTACACTCTCCCTTTTGCAGTTGGTCCGTCTTTTCTTTAGATTGTGTAGTTGCCTCAATTGTAAGATTACTTGGAACCCTTCTACTACGCCATGCTTTGAAGGGCTCACGATTGCAGACAAAACATTGTCTTTCCGTTTGTTATCATATTAATGGCACCGGATTAACTGCCTCCTGCACCAATTGGAAGGTATACACACACGCTTTTGGGCAAATCAACAGCCCTTTTATTTAGTGAGTATATACACAAACTGGGCCACTCAATGGGTTAAATTTGAAGTGCTGCCGATTCTGGATTGAGTAGCTGTGGTGAATCCAGTGGGGTCATCACTCCTTTCCCGGCGGTGACCTCTTCCAATGTTGCCAGGGGACGGAAACCGCTACCCGTTCCTGACTCTGGTGGCAGTTATACGAGTGAGGATCACATGATTATTATTATCATCATTATTGAATTTATTTAGCACAGACCTAGCTTTGAGAAGCAACGGAGCCCTTTACAGAGGTATACAGCGGGGGTAGGATACAGAGGGGCACATGTGAGGTGTGCAGCTGTACTGGGGGAGACCGCCTCCGGGAGAGTAGCAGCGCACCATTGGATGAGGCATGGTATCCCTCCTTTTCTTTTGAAGATGCCTCATCCATAACCAATGCCTTAATGGTGTATTGTTACACCTCCCCTCATCCACCAAGGAAGGGCATGGAAAACCATCTGACAAGATGTGTGTGTAAACCATCAAGACTTGACTTACCCTCCAAAACTCATGAAAATTATTATAATTAAAATTGGTTATTTATAATGCGCTTAATACCCAGGAGGGTTCTAAGCACGGAACCGGGGAACAAACCTGTGTTGCTCTGTGTCCTCTTGCTACCAAGGTGAGCGCGTTGCCCCTGTTCCATCCACCCAAGACTTCTCAGACTTTACTTACAAGTTATCAAGAGCTAACTTGCCTTCAAACACTTACACAGATTCAACATCAAGAATGGACTTCCATTTCCATAACAGCAAGAGTACTGGGACGAGGAAGAGGAGCCGAGTAATGCAGAGTGAAAATTACCAAGAGGGCAGGCTGTGCTCTAGTTGTTGTGAGTACAGTGCTGTAAGCGAGAGATTTAACTCACAGCCACAACTGACCAGAACAAGATGCTGCTGGAGCGAGAAAGCTGTTGCTCTTGTGACGTACAGAGACTGTGGAGCTGCAGAGGCCATCGTGAAGCCATCCAGCTCAGGGAGACAGAAGTGGGAAGCTGTCCATGAGACCAGACATGCTGCGAGAACGGCAGAAGCCAGCACAGGGCTCATGGACGTTTGCAGGTGTGGAGCAGTGGTGTTGTCCTTGCCGAAGCCGAACGGAAGACAGAAGAATGCCGTCTGAACCATAGGGAGTGTGCCGTCCAATGAATGAACGTCAGAAAAGCGGACAGAGAAGCCGAACCACCACCTTCGGTTGACCGCTGGAAGAGAAAAGGATGCCAGCGAGATCCCTAAAGGGAAGCAGGGATACTGGGGCATACAGACAAACATGCCAAAGGCAAATCCATGTAAAACATGTGAATGAAGTGAGACTTAAGAGAAAGAAAAACGGAACGCTTTATTGAAAGGAAAAGTGAACGAGAAGAAAGAGTACATTTTGTAAGTGCATGCAATACACACGGAAAAAAAGCACTAGCAGTAAAGTGTACCGGGCAGGTACTGTGTTAGATAAAGTAGACTGATGAGAATATTACATTTGAAGGTGTGTGCAGAGCACCCGAAAAAGGAAAGCCCTGGCAGGAGAGTAGACCAGGCAAGTGCAAGAATGTTTACATGCAAGAATGTTTTCATGGGAAAGTCCCGATAGGGAAATGCACCAGGCAAAGACAAATTGAACAGTATACAAGAAGTATATCAGCCAAAGCCTGTGTACAACCAAGGAAGCAAGAAGTGAAAACCTGGCAGGAGAGTACACAACGGGCCTCATTACGAGTTTTGCATAATGGGTTAACGGGCTCCGCTAAAGGAAGCGGAGCCATTAATCCCATTACGCAAAATAACGAGGTCCCCTCACGGGACCCGGTAAGGACGCCTGGTGAAACCAGGCGTCCTTACCGGGTCCCACGAGCGGAAGAGGGAGCAAACAACGGGCTGCTCGTAATCGGCCCATTGTTTGCTCCCTCTCCCATTCCCATTGAGCCCTATGGGGGCTCAGATGGGAATGGGGAAGGTCTAGGCACGAGTTCCCAGAAGGAGGAATTACTGGGCCCTCCGTACTCGGAATGGCCCGGTAATTCCCCATTCTGGGAACCCGGTAAAGGAGCCTGGTTTGGCAGTAGCCATGGAGCCAATAGCTCCATGGCTACCGCCAAACTCGTAATGAGGCCCAATGTATGCTAACAAGATAAGGATAAAGAATCAAGTTGTGTTGCGTATTAAGAGAAATTCAAGGAACTGATATTTTTGAACATACCACAGAGGGAAGAGAAATCCAGGGGAAGGGAACCACCCCCTGGAATAAGGAACTATGTCTTTGTGGAACATTTGTGTTGGGGTTACGCATTTTTCCTTTGGCCTCAAGTGGTCTATAAATGTTCAAAGACATTACCCTTTTCACCCTAGAGTTTATTTTGTTAGAGTGTGAGGGCCAGAAGAGTACTTTGGACATGGGATAGTTTTCCTTTGGACATTCTGAAATTGACAGACCCTTGGTTTTGGTTTTAGGTAGGGAAACACCTCCAGCGCAGGGACAGAGGGGCATATTCTCAACCCCTTTTTAAAGTCTTTCACCAAAACTATCAATCCCTTGTGTCCACGTCGCTGCCCGTTTCCTCAAATAGCACTCCTCCATTTCTAGGCCATTTTCAGATTGTTTCACGTCCTAACAATGGCATCAACTTGTGGATGCCTATTCACCTTTACATGCATATTTTCACACTCCTGAATTTTCCTCTTTTCTGCATCGTCACATAAACGGGAGACTACTTTGACGAAAGCCCAATTGGAGGGTTGGAAATTGGATAGAATAAACAGCACTGGTATTATGCACACAAATCAAAAACATTCACAAGTAATCACGTTTTCCTTTTTAAATGGAATTGATCAACCCAGATGTTTCAGGTGTGACAAACAGGAGTCTGTCCAATCTGAATTGATTCCTACATTACAGTTCGAGTTTGTGCCGGTCATATAGAAATGCATGCATGTATTTTACATACTGGTGTGCGATGTCCATGTCTGTGTGTGGGCAACCAACTAAGACTGGGCACCCTTGTTTAGTCCTGAAAGCAGGACTAAACAAGCATAGGTTAAGCCAGCAATGTTTCTGTTGTGTAGGCATTGTCCAGGCTCTAATAAGGTTAATACCCGGCCATAAGATGGCAACAGTTGGCAAATGGTGTTAGTACCTCAGTCTGTTATGGCACTGCCAGGCCAAATGCCTATCTTACAATAGCAAAACTGTTGGAGGTGCCAATGATTGTTTTAACAGAAATTCAGGACAAGGAATAGATGCATGGAAAACAAAGCAGGGTATTGTTTCGTATACAGATTAATACGAAACAATACCCTGACTCTTTGTTTTCACAGCAGGAATTGTTCCACTTTTGCAAATCAGTTAACTTTGTTAGATGATTGCTATGATTACTTCAACTCAACTGTTGTTTTTTTCACCTGAGATTGGTTAGTCCTATGAATTTAGTCTTTGAATGCGTTCATCCACCTGCTGGTTCCATCTTTGTTACCTTTTGAATCAGTGTAAATATATATGTATTTTTTGTTTATTTTTACCCTCAACAAACTATGATGTATGATTTTGAACTATGTTATATGATTTTTGTTGTTTTTAGATGTGTTTTTCCTTAATTCAAGTGTATTAACATTACATTTCAACTCTATTAGAGTGTACCTTCACTTTGTTGTTCCTTCAGTGATTTTTCAAGCACTAATACAAGCCCTTCTCCTGAAATAGATCAATGTTTGTAAATTATTAACAATGAAATGAATATTGTTCCAAATGTGGATTTTCTATTTGCCTGTTAATTACTATATGGCAGTAGGACAATGCTCAACAGGTCGGCTGCCTGGCTAGCGAGAGCACCTTTTGTGGTTATTTAGCCAACTATTTATCACTGATTGCCCTGCTAATCTATATGGCCATTACCACCCACTGCCTGCCCATGTCTGCCCAAAACACATCATTCAAGGATCTATTTCAGAAACTCCATCAAGCATTAGCATCAAATGTTGTGCTGTACAGGACCAGCCACTATTATTTCAAAGCAGTCTTCCTAGAGTTCATACGACCTGTAAATTAGCCTCTGGTGCAATAAAAATGTGTTAATCAAGTGTACCTTCAGCCACTTGATTTAGAAGCAGTGTGTGTGTCCTTGCATCTGGTACTAGCGATGAAGACCCATTTAAAAAAAACAAGCATTGGCAAAGCCAACACTTTTGGCTTGGGAATATGTTTTAAATTGCCATCTACTAATATCATATGCCCAGGTACTGACACCATTATCCAGTGTTGCCATATTATGGCCAGATAGTGCTGGGTGCGCCAGGAGGACAGTTCAGGGGCAACGTGCTTGTCTTAGAAGGAAGACAACGTCGAGCAGCATAGGATCCATACCAGGTCCCGTTCTTAGACGCGGGTCTCTGGCATGAAGTGTGATGTAAAAACCCAATTAAATTTAGCATTTAATTTAAGTGCGGTTATGGCTGAGCTTGGCTAACGCCTCTCCCATGCCTAAACAAAAGCCGGAATTGCTGTCTTTGCCAAAACGTGTTCCTTTATCAGTTTGCCTATTTGGGGATGCCTACTGCCGTACATTTCCCAGGTTAGCCAGCCTGCATTAATAAGTGCGTTTGCCTTGCTCGGATGGTTGATTAGGGTGTTTAGTGATTCTGCGTTTTCCATGAAGACCTTTCTTTTTTATTTTAAATAGAGCCTTGCATGGGCCTTGCTTTTAATTTGATAATCCCTGCACTGTTGTGTGGATGGCTTTCACTAGTGATCCACACCTATGAAAAGTATAGCCTGCCCTCGACCTATACTACTACATTGACACGAAGGATGACAAATATTCACTGTGTCTTTTACACTTATCAAATAAATACCACAGTGTCGAGTTGGGGTACAAGCTTGGACACGTGTGCAATAACACAAACACTTGGCACTTGAACCCGCACTGTCTCCCAAAACATTTCCATACTCTGAAATGGTTTGGACTCTAGCATCAATATTCATGTAGTATCCAAAAAACCTTGGTACCCAACATTCAATGACGAGATTTTGATGTGCATACTTTCAATGAGGCCAGAACGTGTTTCGCTCTTATACAGGATCTTTCTCAGGCAAATTATTTAATTTTAAACATAGCAGGAAAAAAAATCAAAGAAGACAACTAAATGGAACATGCAATATGTGCCAAAGCACATTGAAAACTGCAGTAAACACTGAATTTGAACTTTAAATGCCTTCTTAGAAAATTAGGAGTCCAGTAATTGTTGATTTGTTAAGCGCTTATACACAAGTGCTCCAAAGCGCTTGTATGTAACTTCATCCATAAACCTTGTTATAAATATCTTAAGCGTTGTCCAATTAAACATTCCCAAAAATTCTTGACGAGATTTGCAGCAAGGTAAAGCGAAAGACACCCGGATCTTGAAAGCAAACGACTGCATGTTCATTGGCATAGTGATTGAGTTCATTCCCAACAGGATAAGAGTTCCTCCGTATTGGTGCAGTGAACTGAAGTTCTACTATTTTCTCCTGGTACACATTCCAGTTTGCAGGCTACTAACCAGAAATAAAAATCACTCGCACCTGGCATGAACGCTAGTTCTCTGCATGCACACATCGCATCTTTTCTTACTCGCCCATGGCTGGTGATGACTGCACATTTCGGGGCCTGCTACTTGTGCCCCTTTGTAGAAGTTGTGGGCATTCTCTAAATGATCATACTTATTTCTACTCAATTGCTTCCATAAGTAAGATATGTTAATTTATGGAAATAGGTTGTCCCTGTTAACGTACATCACGGTGGAATCGTGATAGAAGCCTCAAAAGGAGCTCAATGAGTCCTTGCTGGTGATTCTTATGATCGCCAACATAGAATAGTGCAAGGCTTAGTAATCCTACAAAGAGACTCAATAAGTTACATCCTAAAGGCTTGAATGCGTTTGCCTCAGTTCGTGGGAAATAATGAAGGACTTACCAGAGAAAGATCGCTATCAAACCTATTTGTAATGCACCATCCAGAAGAGAAGCAGTCTAGTGTGTGCATGTCAATGACTAATGATGTCATAACTGAAAGTGATGGTGGCCCACTAATATGTCCATATGCAATTGCTCACATGAGTGTTACACAACCAAGACAAACATGCGAGTTGCTCATTGTTTATTAAGAAACAGAAAATGGTAAGGCTTCCTTTTTCCAAGAGAAGAAAATTGCAATGAGCATAAGAAACGCCCAAGTTCTGGATCCTCAATAAAGCCTATTCCAAATGCTCTGGGCGGTATGAGCCGAGGTCTTCTCTGGTCCATGGAGCTCTGTCGCAATCACAGCCCTTCCATTATCCCCACTAATGACTCGGAACTGAGAAACATCCCGCGTGTTGGGGTTTACTTGGGCAGCAATGATCTGCATTTGAATAGCTTCGTGTGTGCGCCTGAGCTTCTGTCTCGCAATGATGTCCTTTGTACGCCCAATGTAGGACTCGGTGCACACACACATTATACATTTCCCTGCATAATGTTTTCTAGAATGTAAACACTGTGCCATTCTGTATTGCCGTTTCTTTTTGCTTCCAAACATGAATTCTTTGCTTTATTTAAGGTGAAGAGAAACACATAACTAGTTCCACTTACGGGAGATCGTGGTTCTATTACATTCATTGCAAATGTGGATTGATCTCTGGGTGCAGTTTAAATCATTCAACCAGCCTAACACAAGGAAAACCAATGGCAGCCCAGTCCTTTATCTTCCTTGTGGGCATCTAGTGCTTCTCCCACCTCTACGACGGTGGTGATTAGAGGTCAGTCTCCATCACCTGGTTGCTTGGAAGATGGTTATATACACAGCCCCGCACAAGGATCGCCAAGTGTTCAAGCTTGGAAATGCCAAAAGCACTCCCCGTGTGTGATATTACCTCCAATTGAATTCCCTCCGACTGTATTCTGGTTGCTTCTGCTAAAAACAAGGGAAACACCACTTCTCTTCCTCACCCAAAGCCAAACTGGTATGGCTTTTGTGGACACAGGTGGCGGGCGATCCAATGGCAAACTCCTTTTTTTGCCACACTGCTTTCATTTTTCACACAGCCAGTTCCTGGCTCTGACACCTCAGTCTGAGGGCTCGACTCCACCAGACCCCCTTTCAGCCATCAGCAGGAGGATATCCTATACGATTATCTAGTTAGTAGCCTCTGAAATCCTAGGAATTCTTGAGTACACATCCAGGCCATCAGGCATCTACAACATGACTGAACAGAACACCACCACGGCACTCGTAATGGCCTCAATGAAAGCTTGTCAGCCAATTAGGGAAGTCGTTTTCCCTTAATTCGATTACATTTTATTCTGGTCAAACCGCTGAAAACTACACACTCATCCCAACTATCACGAACCTTAGCCCATTAGTACAGCTCCCACTGCAACTATGGCTGCTATTTATATTGTCACTACAGTAGTCATCTTCGCTAATAATTGAAGTCGCTTGAAATTATAAATACGATTTGCATGCATTAGAATGCTCCTTATTTTTCATGCCTGTGCGGACTTTGGTCTGCCCAAGGATCATTCATCCCTACAGCGCTTTGAAGCCATAACAATGGCAGTAAGGCGCTAAAAAAATATCAAAGAAGCTAAAATGTGAGCCAGTTTGAGGAGTTCATTCGCTGTGCAGCCATTTACTTTAACCTATGTTACTAAGAAGAATCTACATGAAAATGTCCCATTTGCCACAGTTCTGCCACCTTAGTTTGTACCCATTTTTATTTGTGCCAGTCATTCGTTTTGTCCCAATCCAACGCTGTCCAAGAGTTTATTTTTTGGGGGGGTGAGGGGGGGCTGGGTGCACATTTAGTCAGTACTTCTGGGATGGATTGTCCTCCATGTCCTGTAAGAACGTGTGAAAGTCTGTAGGGCAGCCCTTTCACATGATATCACCCGAAACCTGGAACAAAAAACGACTTAACCAACACTAATCTCGCAGTTGCCACCTACAAAACAAACCGGTTTGTTCACCAAAAGAGCCTTCAACTGAAGGCCAGTGATGAGAGCCAAGCGGGTAATGCCAGAGGTGAACACTATCCCCTGGCACACAATCCCAAAGTCCAATATCAAATTCCAGATTGTGCCTATAATTCCCAGGATGGGGAACTTCAACATGTAAAGACTGTTGAGTTTGGTGTCAGGCACTCAAACTAAAGCGCATACTACAGGTGAAGCCAGGCGTCCCAGTGCCAGCTGGTGACGACTTGCCTCAAGGCAGTGCCCCTCCGCTGGGGCCCGTCAGCTGGCATGGCTAGGAGGGCAGACAGGCAGCACATCTTCCGCAGAGCAGACAAGGCCCTAACTGGGAGCCATGGAAGAAAAAAGCGAGGAAACCTGGCAGCAGCGACACACAATCCTTGCGTGGCTTCTGCTCGCATGGGGCGCAGGGGAAAAGGAGGGCCCCGGGTAGAATGCCAACCTGCGTGGGTAGGTACATACAGGATCTATGCAGTAATGGCCTCCTGCTGCCAAACAGCTAAAACATTGATTCTATAAAGCGCGTAAAATATTGACAAGGTAGACAGAGTAAATTAATATACATTCTAGGCTTCGAGTGAGAGGTTTCTACCTATAAAGTGGTATGTGGCAGTTCTCCTCAAAGCACACCATATACTGACTGTCCACTTTAAGAACAATATTGACTCGCTATAAAAGAGGTATTGATTTACATGTACTGTCGGCCAAATGAATAGAAGGGCTATCATTTTCGTTTCAGTTCAAGGAATGTAATTGGTTGGAGGTGAGGCCGGGTGGCAAGATTTGTGCACTCCATTTTGGTTCGAGATAGGCCGCCACAGTTTATGCTCTTCACTTGTTTGAATGTTGGGTTTGCCAATGCACTACCACCATGAAAGCAGATCAACCACATCTAAGGCAACATTTTAAGGGGGGCCACTATCTCGGTTGCCAGAGCACAGCGATGGATGCGTACTGGCATTTGGGTGCCACCATCTCCTCCACCTCTCCAACAGCTGCACAGTTGTTTGTAGGGCAAATATGGCACCCAAAAGGCCTTACTGCAGAATCACCCCTAAAAGCCACAGCGAACTGGGGCGTCTAAACAGCTCGCCCTTGAGCATGAGTTCAAAGCGCGTCTTGGCAAATCTCTTGGAATGTGAAGTGCTCTGTGGCCACTGCCCTGGGCTAACAGATTTATGTGCCGAGATCAGTAACTTTGAAGCTGGCTAGGGCTTAAGGCGAGGCCATGCAGCAGCAAACATCTGGGGCGGGTTTCTAGCTTTCAGATGGAGGCGAACCAATCCGGTGTCAGTCACTGCGCAGGACCAGGGTCAGATTGCCCCCTCGTCCCTGGGGAGTGGGGGCCGGTTTCTGGCCACTCCTGAGCCGGTTTTGATAAAAATAAATTGAAAAAAAAATAATATATTTTTCTTCAATTTGTTTTTCTTCTCAAAAAGCCTTTCATCCTTAGGTTGATAAATGGGTACTGACACAGGTTGGGTGATATTGTATTCATATTTGTTCCATAAAAAAAGAGCTTAAGCGTAAATTCTATACAATAACATTATCCTTTGGCCTTGGGCGTCTGCTTGCATTCACAGTAATTTGACAATATGGGCCTATAGACAGTGATATTAATGATACATATGGTGATCCATTCTTGTATGAAATGCATATCACATTAGTGAAATCATAACAATATTTTTCGTAGTGTACTTAGGAACAATGCCATTTGATGCCACTTCCTGTTTGTCAAGGGGTGAAAGGTCGTGTTTCATCGCTTCCCGGGATAGCAATTTGCAGTGTGGTCAAATGACATCACTTCCTGTGATGTCATCAGAGGTCAAGGGTCGTGAGGCGAGGGCCACTTTTTTGAGTAGAGGGGGGGCCACTTTTGTTTGGGTGACCGGGCCCATTTCTTGTCCGAGTCCGACCCTGCGCAGGACCTGCGCACGTTTCAGTTCTTTCCCTTTTAACACCGTCTTTCTTCGGCACTAGCCCTGAACACAACCATACCGTACACCCAACGAAATAACTGGGAAGAGCGAGACACGAGCTATAATTCTACATTAAACAATTCTGCAGTAATGTCTGAGGCGGGTGGACCTCACTATGAACAGTCCAGTTAGAGCACGAATGGGCGCATGCTGCTCAATTCGATGGCTGGGGAACTCGCCAAACCCTGTGCGGTGTGGGGGATGGGGGCGGGGAGCCACTCAAGACCATGCTACGTCATGATCATCCATGCTTCCTTCGCCCTCCAGTCTATGGTGTCCGCCGAGAAAGCATGTTCATTTGGTACTCGCGTGGGCTGTACTATGTATCCGTTGGCGCGTAATCTCGCGTTGATTCGCCGATTGTTTCTGTCCCTCAGGCCGTGCATCCACTTGCAGTGTTTGCCGAGATAGGTGCGCTGGGGTCCCGGGTCTCACTTTTCTCCCGAGAATGCTTTTGAGGCAGAGACGCCCGTATAATGGTGTGAAGCTGACTGCCCAGTACTCTCCCAGGAATTGATTGAAAGCCACCAGTAGACATTTCCTCTGTTCACAGATTAATTGGAATGTTTTAAGTGTTCGTATAAAACGGTTCCATGTCATTTCCACCAAGTAAATTACTTTGTAGTGATTTATTTGATGGAAATTACTTCGAATGTTACTTCGAAATGAAACCCCCTCTACTCCCTTCATTACAACTCCTACCCTAAAGCCATCCCATCCCCCTTCTGCCCCTCAACCCACAAACCTATATCCATTTTTAAGTAATTTTACAGTAATTTCCACATTAAACAACGGAAAACCGTATAAAAACACTCATGCCAATTAGCCTTAAGCTAGAAAGGAGTGATTTGCTTGTGTTCAATTTCAAGGGCCTCCAAGAATGTCCCAAACAGAACTCCTTGTAATGGCGGCACATTAACTCACCTGAGAGTCTGGCAAGGCATATGCTACACATAACCTGTCCAAAACAGCAGCAGTGGAAGAGACTCTCCACTTCTGGATGCCTTCAATGTTCGTCGAGTAGCACAATGAAATGCTTATAATTTAACACGGTCCCAAAATCCACACTGATGACTTTGCATGGAATCTCACATCTTTCAAGTGACTGTGAGAAGTGGAGCTTTTTTCCATGACAGCCCAGGAATCTTCAAATCGCGGCATTTACTTCTGACGCCAGCCCTGGGAACCGCCTCTTATCCTCTAGGCGAGTTGGTCTTCCTCACTTCTTGGTGCTCTACATTTTCAAGCAATATTATCTTGTAAATCAAGGTGGCTTGTGTGTGTGCCTCAGAGAAGAAGGCCCTCACTAGAGTTAGATCATTTGTCTCTCCCTTTCCAAAGGACCCACAGGGACTCCATTGCTTCTTGCATGCAGTGCAGGTGCTGAATCAGCAAGTCCTTCCAGCTGCTGGGACATACTCTGGCTTGAATACTTATCTGCAAGTGTAGCAGCTCGTATGTCTTCCAAAGCCCTAGATACTGGAATGTTCACCTTCATGACCAGGTTTACCCACTCTTGCTCGGGTCTCCTCCACTCGGATGGCATCAGCTGGCTTGCCTCGGAGCCGAGGAAAGAAAGTCTGAAGGTTTGTCCACCTTTGTGTTGAACTGCAGTCTGATTGCTTCAACTACAAAACTGTAATCAGCACTCAATGAGTGTCAGTGGAACGGTACCTGTCTGACATAATCCACACCAGAAGTATTTGTTCGTTAAAGTGACTGGGTAGCCAAAAATATACCAAAGAGGTATATGCACCTACGGAGGTCAGCCAGGCTTCCCTCCCAATCTGTAAATTCCATTGTTCTGGTTATTGTTGTAGCCATCTTCAGTGGAGGCATCAGTGAAGGGTGACAGCTCGCAGATTTGCTCCCACTGTGCCCATTAGGCCACTGAGTGAAGCAGCAGACAGAGTAATGGCAATGCTCCTGCCATTGTTGTGATTGCACCCTCAGAGCCAGTTCTTGCTTGCTGTCAGTTGTTAGTCATGTGTAGCAAGTAGCACACAAGACACCTAAAGAAGACACGGCCCACATGGATCACAGTTGGTTGGACTAGATATGCCTCTCGCAGGCACCATCCCTTTTAATGATTTATTATTTGTATTTTTCACACATTATACATGCCTATCGCAAGGGACGATGCCACACAAAAAGGGTGTGTGACGTCAGAACGTCCAGCAATCTTGGTAAAAGCTAATATAGCTGGAAGCATGCATCACTCTTTTTCTGCAAAGAACATTTGAAAAAATGCACAGGCCATCTGGAATACTCCAACGCATTTGACAAGAGGAGATCGTTGAGATTTAAGCACCCATTGTCGGGATCATTTGGAAACTGGCCACACAGATTGGGCAAACCTAGGATTTGAGACCAGAGACTATCTTTGTCATACAAGGAACAGTGAGCCCCCTTGGAAAGATGGGAGTGATCTATTGGGTTTTACTTTTTGCCCACATCAACATTGATGGGATAGTCCATGAGCCAGAGATTACGGGGATAAAAGCAGGCCTGGACCGGCCCACCGGGACACCGGGAGTTTCCCCGGTAGACCTCGAGGTGTAGGGCCTCTTTTCTTGGTGGAGGGATGCATAATCAAAGGGAAATCATGACATAATCCCATGCATCCAGCCAGGCTGGGCTGGGCGGAGTTTGCGCGGCGTGCTGCCTGGATGACCTTACTGCCCGTGGCTTGTGCGTCTGCAAATTATGGGAGTCATCGGCCAGCTACATCACTGAAACTGCACGTTCCTAGTGTGCTGCTCGCATGTGCGGCCCAACGCATGCCAGTTACAGTTTTGGTGACTCGACGATGAGGCAGGCTGTGGGCCTGCACCATCTGCATTGACTGTTTGGCACTGGCTCAGGGCAGCAGGTCTCGTTCCTTTCACAGAAAGGTAAGGCAGCATGAGTACCAACTTAAGTCTATCACAGCGCTGCAAAATGCTGTTTATGAGAGCGACTGCAGGCACATAATGAGAAATTCGTCCTTGTTCCTTTCCATCCCGACAGTATATAAATGTGACTGGCATTGGGGTCTGAAATGGTTCATAATCATAAGGTCAAGTGAGGAGTTAGGCGCCGCTGCACTGGGAAGCGCTATAAGTATGTGCGTATGTAGCATACGTTAGTATAGCGCAAACCTAGCTAGAAAACAGAAGAGCGATACAGAGGGGCGAACGCTAATAAGGGGGTAGCAACGTGCTTGGCACTGAGATTTGGATGAACATTGTGGGCACTGCAGGAAACATAACGTGCACACTGCACGTGCATGCGGAGGACGACTTCCGATGCATTGATATGGGATTTGATTTAAACACGGAAGCATGGTTCGTAATATGGATCTCTCTTGTTGTTCCCCTCCCAACTTTGCTTTTTAAAAGTTTCCAGAAAAAGCACATCTCTGTGAAATAATTTGCCACTGCAATGCGTACATGGTATGCTTTAAGCACATTTATGGCACGATGATGCATTAGCCATCGGTAGGCGCGATTGCACGGGAGAGGAGGAAGAATAAATCAAGATTAGCTGTTGTCAACTGTCACCTCTACACTGGCTCACATGGGCTTTCTTTCGGATTCTTAGTGTGCGGTTGAAGGTCCTTGTGCAGTGACTTGGTATCTACGTATTGGGCATAACCACAGCAATATGCAGAAAGCTTCACAAGGTTTGAAATTTGGCGGCCCGGAAATTGGTTTTGGTCAGTGGTCGAAATGCATGAAAAGAAGTAGTGGAACTATGTTCCCTACTGGCCTGCACCACTCGCCACGAACCCCATCGCCATGGCCCCACCTACTCACAATACAAACCCCCAAACAAATGTGCCCGCTGTTTAAGGAATGTTCAGTACAGTGCACTGAAGTGCATATTTCAACTGTTTCCTACACTTTTATTTTAAAATGAAACTTCCAGAACGGTTTCTTTCTAAAATAAAAGTATAAGAACAGGAAAACTTAATTTAAAAAAGTAGAGGAGCACTGCTCCCAACGGCTCCCGCTCACTTCGACCACTGGAATTGGCTAAAGTGCCACATAAAAGCTGAAACTATTGCATTAGAGTATAGCTAGGAAGAAATAGCACGAGGTGGGACACAAAGCTTGTAGGTGTTTAGTTATTTATTTAGCTATTGACTGTCCATGGCTATGAAAAGCCCTACGGCCATTTCCACCTGCTTTCAGCCCCTCTCCAACCAAAAGACATCCTCCTGTGATCTCTTTGAGCTAGTTTTATCAAGCCTTACCATCAAACTGTGTGCTCAAAGTGCCTGCCAGTGTTTTCTCAAAGCAGTCTTCTGAGAGTTAATGACTTAATTGGAACTGCAAAAGCACTACCGGTGTAATAAAAATGTCAACCAGGTCTGCCTTCAGCCACTCGATTTATAAGCACTATACATGTCCTTCACTGAAGTCCTGTTCAAAACAAGCATTGACAAAGCCAACTGTTTAAGCTTGTGCATCAATATTAGGCATTCACCAGGCACTGCTGTTATATGCCCAGGTACACTCACCACTTTCCACCTGCTACAATCCAGTTAGTACGACTACAGCAGTGCCTGACAAATTCCTCTCCCACCATGCCTACACAAAAGCCAACACTGTTGGCATTGCCAGTGCTCATTTAATAGTGCCTTTTATCTGTATCCCCTTCCTAGCATGAGAATAGGATGAAATGGATTAGGGATGCATGTTGTCTGGGTACCTTTAAACTAGATGAATTAATTTTTCTCATCTGCAAAATGTGGAATGTCCCTGGTCCCTCTATCATCTACTTTGAAAGATCATGAATTATTTAAGACATGACTTTTCAATCCATATATGTTTAAAACATGCTTCAAATGCACTCATTTCGACTAATTCTAGTCAACATTTTCTTGGGGGAAACTCAAATCCCCTCATAGAAGGAGGGTTGAGCTCCCGTCATGTGCACGCTCGTTCAGTGAACTATGGGGCCACTTTGAAAAATATTCCAGGGCCACTTTTGGTTCCCAGTCCGGCTCTGGATAAAAGGTAGAGGAAAGAAGGCAAGATTTCCTTAAGTAATTGCAACCTGCCAAAAAAATAACCATTCAAAGTTTCAAGAGACTCCAGGATATTAAACCCTGGAGCCAGAGAGGGTACTATAGGACAGAGGAGGTAGTTAGTCAATTTATCAACAGCTTACAGTCGAACTTCATTAAATTGGCGCTGTAAAACATATCATTCATATAATTAATTCAATTTTTAATATTCATATCAATGAAAAATCACATTATAATCTTTAAAAAGTGGTAGGAAAATCCCATTCCCATCCCACTTAGACAACTAATTTAGAGCTGGTGTTTTTTAGAATATGACACTTCTTCTGAAGAAAGTTCTTTGAATAACTATAAGAACTGAAACATGTCAAGTTTTGCTATCTAGCATGGACACTAGAATGACGATCTAAGAACCCTAATTAAGGTGTGACATCAAATGCCAAATTTGTCATCCATGTGTTGGAAGTTTTGTTTTATACAGCACTGGGGGGTATGTGATGGGCACCACAAGCATTTTTTGGGCGGGCCTACAAATACATATATTTTTATCTATTGAAACTTATCACAGATCTCATTTTGACTTGGGCACTTTTTAGTTTAGCTTGCTGGACGGAGCTTTAGTCTCGCCACCACCTCTGTCCGGGTTCCTGTCATCCCGGCTTCTCTCGGTGGTGACTCGCCATAGCTCTGGCGTCCTGCTCTCCAGTGTCAGGTGAGTTTAAAACTTGTGGGTTTCCACGCTTATGCTCACTCTGCCTCCTGCAGGGGTTACACGGCTCGGCTCTTCCCTTGCTGGCGCAAGCATTTGTTTCTCTCTTTGTGTCACACAGGTTTGCAAGTCCATTCCTCACTCTCTCTCTCTCTCTCCCTCTCTCGCTCCATTAGTCTCGTTGAGTACAAGTTATTGAACGTACTCGTCCCAGGGAATTGAATATATTGATTTAAAGGAACATGTACTTTTCCTATGTGATAATGATGTCCATCAAGTGTTTTGTCATCCCAGTCTTGGTTTTTAACAGTCTCTGGCATTGGGGAGCATCTCAAGTAGGCGATGGTGTACAAAGATTTAGGCAGTTCCCTACAGGAACGGGAGTCCTTGTTTGATTCGTCACACTATCTATCCACATCCATGGCCACACATGGTTATTGAGGGGCTTCTTTTAACATCAAGGAAAATAGAGAATCATTGTTCTAGATTAGATAGGTTCCATCTGATAAAGAACATGCACTTCTGCTTTTATATGTTTCCTTGGACACTGGCAATTATGAGAACAGTTTTGCACCATGAATTGATATGGCTAATATATAGCAGCAATATTCCTTTTAAAGACGATTCCCTAGTTTTCTATCTGACTAGAGGCCACAGTTTCCGTTCTGAGGCTCACACTCTCCTCACAGGGTCTTTAGCAGAGCCTCAGGCCTAGCTAGAACTTCCTGAGAATGGAAGCATTTGAGTTCAGTGGCAAAAGAGCAGGTACAAAGCTCCGATAGAAAATGGACATCAGCCATGGCGAGTAAGGGAGAGAGATGGACCATTTCTTTAGATGTCACTATTTTGAGGACTCCTGCTCCTCTAACCTAACTCGCCTCACAACATCCTCTACAGCCTGAAGCTCCAGGGCATGTGCTTCCCTGAAAAGGGCCTCCCGAAGAGAGCTGGCAGTGGACACTGTGTGCCTCAGGCCTTCTGGTCCACCATTCACCCCCTGTTCCCACTGCCATGCTCCCCCATCTCAACTTTCTAGGGGGCATCTTCCCAAAGGAAGCACTAGTGTAATAGTAAGATCGCACTTTAGTCAGAACGGGCTGAGTTAGCTATGCAGGGAGTATAGGTGCATTAATGGCAATACATGGCAGTTGGGCGAGTCTCAGGGATTTGTTTAGAAATATCGGCCAATAAGGTGGGCACTTGGACTGCTGATGGCAGTACTTGACAATGGTTTTAAGTACCTGGGAATTTCCCTGAAAAACGGTCATGTACCTAGACTTATTGGCGACCCCCCCCCCCCTCATAACATATGATGTGAGTTGTGGAGCAGAACCAAGTAAATTATAGTTGTACTGGAGTAGATGATGGAAATAGCTGGCAAACGGTGCAGGTACCAGGGCATTTAATGTCATATGTATACACAATACCTGTATAAACTTCAAAACCATTGGGGGGGTTTCCCAATGCTCATTTAACTGTGGGAAATGAGGGAGGGGGGTGAGAGGTAGCACAGGTTCTTCCTTTTATCATGTGGGGCATGGTAAGCACTGGGGTTTTTGTTTGGATCAACGGGCAGGGAAATCTTGTAGACTAAAGAGGAGTACTGTGTTGAGGTTTTTGTTGCCAGGTTGGAGGCAGTGGAGGGGGTTGGTGGCTCCATCCTGTTTAAGCAGAATATTTCAAGGAATCAAACATTTTTAAATGACACAGAGTAAATGTATATTCCTATGTGAGAGGACCAACCTGACTTAGTAACGGTGCAATGTTGATTCACTGAGAGTTCTTTGAGTGGTTGTAAAATTGCATTGTGCACATTTATGAATTCTCCCTAGAAAGGAGAGTGGGTGAAGGAGAACGGGGGTATGGCCATCTACAGTGTCTGTGCGATTTTGTTTAAATAAATTAGGATCTATGAGAGGTTTGTGCAGGGTCAATGTTACCACTATGTCAGTGATTGCCTAGAGCAGCACACACATGGCAGAACCAACCTGATGCAATCAACCTAAAGCAACCAAGTATCTTACACTATAGGTTTAAGGAGAGTTTCAAATACTGGGCTGCTAGTCTACTAGAGCAGCGTCTTCTCCTTGGGATGACTTTTGCTGGTGACTCTCAGTTCCTCATAGCAACTGTTTGTGGGCTGCCCCCAAGATCACATCTGGGCCAACTGCTGCATGGCTTGTTGGCCTTGGCTAGCAGAAGACCAACAGGTAGCCCCGTTACTGATGCACACATTTAGGGCGCTGCTCGGCTGTTGGGGGTGCTTGGAGGACATGAACAATGGTAGCTGATGCCTACTTCTATGTTGTAGATGAGCACTGCTCACTACCTATATGTGCCACCATCTGCACAGTCAGCCATCAGGACCTCCAAGCAGTGGAGCTCACAGGCCTCAGGTCAATGGCCCAAACACCTAGGTCCCCACTATTTCCTCCCCGTAGACCCATTGCTGGACACAACTTCCTCATTTTTTAAAAATCATAAAAACGGCAAGGAAAGGTGGCATCCTTAGTAATCTAGCTGTTTGATATGATGCAGCCTTTGTTAAAGCTAGTGTGAAGATGGCACGTACAGAAGGTGTATTGTAGTAAGAGCTTCTAAACATGATGTGCTGCATGGAGAGCACTCTTTCATAGAGTCTTCCAGGTGGACTTGGACAATGTTAGCTCGAAAATGGAATAGTTCAATATGTGGATGACATTTTGATGTGCAGTGAGACAGAAGAAAGATTCAATTAAGCTCATAACTATCCTCTCAGAGAAAGGATGTAAAGTGGACAGAGAGAAGTTACAATGTTGTATATAGGACAGTTGATTTCTCACAAAGGGAGGATAGTGAAGCCCGAAAGAGCAGAAGCACTCATGAAGACCTCAGAACCTAAATCAGTGAAGGAAAGGCAACGATTTTGAGGTCTATGTAACTATTGCAGGGCCTGGGGTTTCGATTATAGTACCTATATTGAACCATTTTTTAAAGGGCTTAAAGAAGCACAGGTGGAAGAGAGTAAAATAATATGGACAGATGAAATCACCGAAGGATTCAAAATCAGTACAGCCCCAGTGTTGGGAATTCCAGATTATCATGAAGAATTGTATTTATTTTCCCATTCAAATGGAGAAGTCATGACAGCAGTCCTTACACAGAAAACATTAGGGCATGGACACAAACCATTTGCATATTGAAGTGGGATTTTAGATCCAGTTATGAAAGTTCATTACCTCTGTAGATCCAGTTTTGAAAGGACATTACCTCTGTGAGCAGTCTTTAGCTGCTGCTTCATTTGTGATTGAAAAAGCTTTGAGTATAACTATGGGGTGTTCAGTAACATTATTTGTTGAGCCTGCATTATTTGTGATTTTAGAGAACCCACAAGTACATTGACCACACAAAGAGCATCAGGATATAAGGCAATAATATTGAATCCTGCGATTAAAATTGTCAGATGTAAAACAGTAAATCCAGCAACATTCATAGTTAAATCAGTAGGAGAGGATGATTATGTACATAATTGCACAACATATACTGAACACTATAATGAAATTCCCCAAGCTAGAGAAAATGCCCTCTGGAGGGGTGGGGAAAGTTTTTATTGTTGGTTCTTAAAAAATTGACCAAAAGACTGGCAAAAGACATACTGGATCAGCGGTAATAAATCAGAACTGAGAAAGTGAATTTCAAGTAATGACAAGCGTGAGATTGTCTGCGCATTGCTCAGCACATGCTGCAAAATTAGTGGTGCTTATCGATGTGCTTCAGAAATTCGAAGATGAGGAAGCAACAGTGTACTCTGACTTCACCTACATGCAGGTCTGTCACACTGGAAAAGGAGGGGCTTCCTCCGTACAGACAGCACTCCAGTGCAACATGTGGCCTATTGGATAAACTTATTGAAGTACTAGCACTCCTACTGACTCTAGGAGTCATAAAATGCGCAGCACATTCTAAAAGGACAGATTACATTTTTCATAGAAACAAAGCTGCAGATTTCGAAGCCAAAAAGGCAGCCTATTTTCCAACCTTTTCTAATTTTTAAATAGAAAGTGTTAAACAAATGTCAAGACAATGCATGTTGGTAAAGGAGATCTTTAACATGATGTCTATTGTTCAGTTAATTGAGATACAAGGGCAAGCACCACAAGAAGAGAAGGAATTATGGAAGAAACAGAGGTGTTTGTTATCCCCACTGAGGCAATTTGGAGCCAGCATAGCACTGGAAAACCAGTTATGCCTCTAGCATTATTGCAGCTAGTGCTGGATCAGCTTCACTACCCCGCGCATATGACTCGAGAGAGTCTAGCTGCTACAATAGCAAAAGAGTGTTATTTGCTGAATCTGTTAGAGCATGTGGCACAGTTTATTGTAAATTCCATTGTGTGTAGTTCTGGAGGGCACACTTTGCGAACAGTGAGAGGAACAATTCCCAGACCCAATGGCCCAGTTCAGCACCTACATGTAGATTATGTAGATCTGCTGCAGACATGCAATGGCTACAGATATATGCTTGTCGTGGTATATCCTTTTTCTAGATGGATCGAGGCAGGTCCATGCACACACCCTGATGCCACGTGCGCTGCCAAGTTCCTTGTGCATGAAGTCTTTCCAAGATGGTGTGTGTGAGGTTTTGCAGTTGGACTATGGACCACATTTTGTAAATGAGTTGTTTGAAGAAATAGTTCTTCTTCCACCAAAGGAGACTTTTGTTCACTTTCTGCACGACTACCATTAGATTTTCCCATTGGCCTGTTTTTTGTGACAATTGATCCCCTAACCACTGTTGCATTAGTCACATTCTCAGTCTTGCATGTTGTATAATGAATATACAATATGCCATCATGCCTAGTAGTCTCATAACTTTTCTGACTGAAAACATCTGGCCTGGTTTGAAAAGGGGGACAAGTGTAAAGCCTGTAACCTCTCGTGTTGGGTATGCTGTGCCTGTCTGAGTATTTAGAACTTCCCAGAGGAAGACATCGCTGCTTGGTGTTAGGCTTGACTTTTTCTTGTGATTGAGAAATCTAGGTTGTGTAACAATGGCGCGGTCTGCCAAGTGCGCGCTTCACACTCATGTGCGTCCCTTCCCATTATAAGCCAATTATCTAGATAACAATATACTTGTATTGCCTCGCTGCATAAATGTACTGTGACCACTGGTGAATACACAAGGTGCGGAGGCAATTCCAAAAGAAAGTACCTTCAATTGGTAGTGTTTGTTCAGTACTTTAAACATGAGGCATTTTCTGTGACTTTGCAACATTGAAATACGAAAGTATGCATCTTTCAAATCTAATGTCGCCATGACGGTTCCCTCCTTAGGTAGGGGATGACTTCCTGCAGTGTTTTCATCCTGAATTATTCGGGTTTGACGTAAGAGTTTGCTAGGATCTAGGACTGGTCTCATTCATCGTTCTTTCTTTGCACTAGAAAGTAAACCGAACATATTCCCATTCCTGGTCTGCTGGTACTACTTTGATCGCTCCTTTTGTATTATTTCTTGGATCTCCTCCAGAAGTAACTTTAGATGTTCTGGGAGGATGTTTCTCCTTTTGGGTAGATGATTGTGTAGTGCTTATAAAAGCTCAATGCAGCACCCTTTCCTTACAGTACTAAAGACCCACTTGTCTGATGCTATCCCCTCCCATAATTAGGCATATGTTTTTATATGAACCCCTACCGGGGTTGTATGGGAGGGGACTGCTCTTGGCTAGTCATTTGTTGGCAGGGGCTGTGTTTCTAGAGGCCTGTCATCTGCTGTGTGTTCTTCCCCTACGTGAATGCGCATGAGTGAGACACCACTGGTTCCTTGACTCTGGCTGCTTTGAAAGTTGGCACTACCTTGATGGGAGTGTTGTTGGCTAGGTGTTGTGTATGATTGGCTCATAGGAATGAATACCTCCAAAATGTCCTCTCTGCAGGACGGATCTCCCTGAAATCTGGCTTAAACTAAGGTTTTCATGTTCTTCTCTAGTTTTTTCTAAAGCTTCGTCCACTGGCATCCCGAAGAGGCAATCCTGCTCCACTGGTTTGTCCAGGAGGTTGACCTGTGCCTCAGGTTTAAAAGCCAGACCCTTCTAAGCCAAACGCATCTTTTTAAGATTGTTGCCACATAATGATTCTGCAGCATCCAATGAGTTTTAAATCACTGCATTGGATGTATTTTTACACTCGGTTATTATTTTTAACATCGCTGATCTATTTGGTTCTTCTACCTGATCTCTGAGTTGTTACATTTCGTCCCATTGGTACCATCATATCTTGCCATGAAACTGGTACATTAGCAATTTTCGCCTCATGAGAAGCAAAAGTTTCTATTCTCCTCCAAAAAGTGTAAATCTTTTTGCTTTCTTGATCTGGTGGGAATTCGCTTGTAGCTCGTAGTGCCACTCCTCTTTCTAGCAGTAGTTGCTACTAAGGAATCGACCTTGTGCTGGCCCCTAATACCTAGTGGGTTAGTAGGTGACATACTGTTCTTCAATTCTGGGGTTAATGGGTTTTATCTGCACCGGATTAGCAATAGATGGGGTAATTCTCCTGTCTACACTTATTAGTAAAGGAATAGCTTGTGAGGCGGACTTTCTTTCCTCAAGGACGTCCTCAATGCAATCAGTCTCTTCTTGTGATTCTTCAATCTGTATGTTAAATCTCTTTGCTGCGGTCTTAAACAAAGGGCCAAGCGCTATATGCTGACTTATTAGAGAGGATGTGGTAGGAGGTTTAGTTATTTCTGGGGATGGCATGCTATAGTCATCTGGGTCCATTTCTGTATTTTCATCATCCTTTTCAATAATCTTTTCCTCTCAGTAAATGTCTTCCTCCTATACAATGTCTTCCTCTTCTTGTTCCTCTTGTGTAGGTAGAGTTAGTATTTTAGCCTTCTTAGTAGTTCTATCAAAAAGGGGGTTCCCCCTTCCTTCGTGTGGGTAGTGTAACAGAAATCCACAAAGAATTCCCTTTTCAAGTAGAAAATCTGTCCTCAGTCCATCGGTTGTCCTGTGTGTGTTGCTTCTCCCTCTTCTAAGTCCATTGCCCATGTGGTACCCTTTAACTGCTGCATGGCAGAGGATAAGGTACCCTTCCCTTCAACAGCTGTGTGTTCTCTTACCTACAGTCTATGGGGTGTCTTTCTGTGTTTTCTTGTGCTCAACATCTTTCGGGGTTAGTTTCCCCTCCCGTAGACTTTGAAATTTCGGCTTCTGCTCTTTTGGTCTTTGTTTTGACGAACTTGCCGAAATCTCTGGCCCCTTATGTTTGTGTCCTCAGTATGTCCACTCGACTGCCTTACTTTAGGCATCGCTTCGGCTTCTGCCGTCTTCTGTCTTCGGTGTTGCGGAGGGGACATTGGGTGAATGCATCAGTTTCTGTCTGATCTTTCAGCTTTTGATTCTTGTGCAGCCTTCCTGACTCCAGGGGTTGTCTCCACAGCACTACTTGACGCCAGCCCTACGGAGTTAGGAGCCAGCTGAGAGGAAACTTTAATGTTCATTCACTCAATTTCTTGCTCCTTTGCTTTTCAAACAGAGCTGCTGCCAGTATCTCCGCCTCAAGGTCTTCTGTGTTAACGGTCGGCTCGCCCAATTTCTTTTCTGCCTACATTCCCGTTGGATGCCCACCTTTTGGTTTGACACGCTTTTAGCATTTTGACTTTAAAGAGCCCATCAACCTTATACTGCGAGTCGTCATGGTGCCTTGGAAGGCAGCTGTTACACACCCAATGTGTGACCTTCCAAGGGAAATTCGTATTACAGCGTGGGCAAAATTTAAACAGATTTCTCCACTGGGATAGCTTGAAACGAGCAATCCAAGTATTATATGTAAATGTGCAATGGGTGTTGAAGGCATTCTCTAATTTTACAGAGAAATATGAGCAATGTTTTCCCCCCACCCCTACTCCCCTTACTGCATTGCCTTTTCAGCGCTTCGCATCTTTCGGCGTTCTTTTGCTGCCCCACCACTCCAGTCTCCATTTTTGGATATGAATGTCAGCATGGCTAGGTCTCGACTCGGCCTAAGCAGTTGGTTCGATCGATGGAGCCTTCGCGTTCAGCATCCATCCTCAGTGGTGAAAAAAACAAACTGAGGATGCTGGGTACCCATACATGTAGGGCATCGATAGTCCTACAGGTATGCTCATGTCAACGCCCCTTTTTTCGAATACGAAAACAATATGTAATAATTCCTGCACCAACCACTAGAAGAAGGCCTATGCAAAGCATATGAATCGAAGCAGCTTCACTAGTTCCAGAAATATATCTTCCTTCCTTCCATCAACCCCCACTGGAAGCGCAAACCCTAAAAAAATAAAATAAAGAAATAACAAAAAAATATAGCGATCCATTTCTATCCTTCCACTGCTCTGCCCCTACTCCCAGCCCCAATATCCTTTTCTTTTGATTGCCTATGCTTTCTACCAAGGTCGCAAAGTTTGGGTCCACTACAATAGTGGTCTCAACCTCTGACAATTTAGCAGTTCAGCTGCCACAGAGACTAGAATGAACATCCTAACCATCCAGAAAAACCTCCCACCTGCGTAGCGATTGTTCCATCTATTTTCTGAGATCTGGAGTTGTTCTCAGTCACCTGGACTACTGCCACCTCGTTTGCTCCACTGAACAAAGTTTTGAACTTTGCTACTTTCACAGTCTATAATTTCGCCAACCCCTTTCATCACTTCCATGCTGGATGGCTCTCCATGTACTTTAACGCTCTTCAAATTCCTCATCTTCGTCTTTAAATCTATGCACTGGCTGTGCCCCTACCTGGTTAACTCCCTATCCTGCAAACTCCCCTCACACTCGCCATTCTCCTACCACTACGTCCTGTTACACCATGTTCCGCCTCACTCTTCTACTCCTTTACACACCTGGAGCACTACTGCTGGGACTCCTTACCATCAGAAAAAATAAAGAAAAATAAATCGCAACTGTCCAGGATTTTGGATTAGCGCAAAAGCACCACCTCTTGGCCCGAATGGTGCACCTATGCGGACATGCAGCATTCTCCCTTCTGCCCCGAAACCTGTGCCAGATAGATGAATAGCATACCTTACTGTAGATTTATGTTCAACAGGGCCTCCTTACAAGGTTGGCGGTAAAACCCGCTGGTAGTCGGTGGGCTACTGCCAACCCTGTAATACTGTTTCCACTGCCAGATATCCCGGTGCTACCAGGATATCATAAGCGGAGGTGGAATGGCAAATCCACATTCCCTATAGGACTCCACGGGAATGGGGGCACTGAAGCACCGGCACCGTTGTTAATGGTGCCAGTGCTTCACGGAAAACACTGCCAGTAGGAGCCTAAACTCCTGGAAGGTCAGGCCTTCCGGGAGTACCGTGCCTCTGCCTGCAGATCTAAAGTTGGGCGGTGCGGTTGCTACCGGCACCCTTATTTCCAGGCTGCCAAACTTATAATGAATCCCCATGTGTTTCAATGACTTTCTGTACAAGTGAATGCATCTCCTCGCTCGTCTGGCCCACCTGCTATTTCGTCTGTATTCCCCCAATGCAAAGCACCCTTTCACAGGAATGCACTGATCTGTATATTAACCTGTGCAAAATGTTCCTGGTAAAAGCACTGTCGCCCAAACTCACGTAAATACAAATAAAATCAATACAAATACCAACCACAGTGGCCACTTAAAATTACGTGCAAGGTTGGAACCATGAAGATTTTCATGGACCAATCACAAAGGCAGGTTGATCAGAGGAAACTCAAACGAAAACTAAAACCACGCGCTCAACGTGGAAACAATAGCATCATGAAGCTCTACAGTCACGCTCGGACTGGCCAATTGGGCAATAGGACAAAATGCTAGCGTGCGCCAGTTTTTTGGGTCAAAGTGGGCCACTTTTCTGGCCAATATGGATCAGTTTGATGAGTTACTTCACTATGCAGATAGTCGCTTTGATCATTGTTGCTTCATAAATATTCTTTTAAATGCGTAATTTGCATCACATTTGATCAAAATACTTCTCCTTGGGTACTATTCAAACCGTCTGTCCCAAAAGGAATGAATGGCCATTTCCAACGGTGGGCCACCTTTTCATTGGTGCCCGAAACAATTGTATGCCCCAGTCTGCACTGTACTGGGTCACGCATCACTCATCTCGTCCCCAGCCAGCGTAAACAACTTACAAAGGCAATCACACAGAGCAATTCAACCCCATACATACCAAACTGTTTGACTGCCACTGAAACTATTGTTGGTCCTTCAGTAAAAGGGTTAATTGAGGGGTCGTAACTAGAGCCACAATAATTGGTCATTTTTTAATGTGTACAAGGTGTTCCATAAAGACCAGCCAATTGTAGTGGGATACCTGAATTCAAGGTGAAATGTAAAAAGCACTTCCTTGCAACGACCCACCATGAACCTATTCCAAAGGGCAATGCATTCCTTGGCCCATCACACACCAAGCACTGCCTAACATAGCCAAACATGCACCACAGAAGCACGGAATAATTACTGCACAATGTACACTCCAGCGATAACTGTTAATCGGCAGCCAACTCTGCAGCAAAACTTGTAATTCTTGGAAACGCATGCAAAAAACAACTTCTATCTGTTAATCAACATGTAATGCTGTAAGATGAATATAGTGAATGTGCATCTAATTTAAATGGCTCAGTGAAACAGACAAAGCACAGTGTTGTGTTATTCCACCAAGTTAAGTCATTTTGACCCATCCCACGCCCAGCACTAGCAACTGACTGCTTAACATACACTACACCCCAACCCCACACGTTATAATGGGCTGCATGACGAAAGCTGCAACGAGAACACTGATAAATGGTTTCTGTGGACGCAGTCATATGCAGTCTTGCCAGTGAACTGTGATGTTGCCCCGTAATAATGATGGAAAGTTTTAAATGTACTGTTATTTTGTGCTTTACTATCAGACAACAGCCTATCAAAAACTCAGAAGGGTGCAGCAGTTCACCCAGAGACAGCAACACAAACCCCTACTAGTGGCATTTCACCATGCAACAGTAAAAGTACATTTGACACAGAAAATGTTGAAGACTGGGGATTATCACAAAAGTGGTTTTCAACATTGTGTTTGAAGTCTTCTGTGTGACACATTGCTAAAAGAAATTTGATCTGCACGACACCCACATTGGCAAAAAAAAAAATCAAGAGAAGTCACTTCATAGCTAACAAATAGTCCCAACATCAGCACAGCACATCCGACAATTACACATCCAACTCAGACACTAAATGAAAATCTATATCCAAAAAGTGATGGGTGGAATCTTAAGCACTGGCAATGCACTGGGCAACATTCTACACACCAGCGTTGTTTAACTCCAATTGAAGATCTTAATCAAGCTCTTGCCAAGATAAATAGCTGGATCCCCGTTACCCAATTGTGGCCAACTCAAAGAAGCCCCAGGTTGGCTGTCACCTTACACAACAAGAACTGACAAAGCCAGCAGTTTTGGCTTTTGTGCAGGCATGGGAGATGCATTTTCCAGACTTTGCCCTAAAGGTACTACCTAACCATGAGATGGCAACAGCTGGCAAATATTAGCATATGTGCTTATCAACGCCTGGCAAATTCTTATCTAATGCCGAAACAAGAGCCAGAACTGTTGGTTTTGCCAATGTTGGTTTTTAATGGGAAGTCTGTGCAAATAGATGCAAAGACACATGTTTCTTATAAATTAAGCGGCTGAAGGCACACTTGACCAATACATTTTCTATTGTGGCAGGAGCTGGTTTATAACTGAAATTGAGTCATTACCTTCGAGAAGGCTGCACAGAAAGCACAGTGCTAGCTCAGAGATCCCAGGGTAGGGGTGCTTTGGGCAGGGGGGAGGAACAGGTAATGGGTGGGAATGGCCATACTGAGGATGAAAATCCCAAATAACCACAAGCAATGTGTCCCTCTCTTAACTTCGTGTCCCACAACAATAACTTCAGCTTATAAACAGTTTACAGCACCAACTAATAGCCAAAGCTAAAGAATCTGGGCCGGTTTGTTGGTCAACGTTTAAGCTCTGTGGGTTAACGTAGAACATGGATAAATCGGACTGCAAGGTTTGCCCCTTTGGAAAACGACTTATGGAAAAAATGGCACCAAGCTGGGAGCGTTCTTCTCTAGCCCCTGACGCCCCGTATCTGCAATTAGAAAAGCACAACTCCGTATTAAGATATTAGATGCCTCTATTTACAAAAGGCATGTTTGCTGTACAGCACACTTCTAGCTGTGCACTCTCGCTCCAAAAGATGGTTTGAAACATTCGGATGAACAATACAAGAGAACATGCATTTCCGTCGCTTGGTCTTATTTGTAGCTATGATATTAGTCAGGGGTCAAGTGCTAAAAATTAAAGTGGGGGGACTCGTCAACAAACACAATGGGATGTGAGGGAGCCAGAAATGAGAATATCAAGGTTAAATATGCACTTTTCATTAAATTGGGTTTGCATAACCACCCAAATTGCACAGGACGAACAGCATTTTCCCTTCATAAAATTAGTACACACACTAAACCAAGAGAGGATATTTAATTCTAATAATGTTTTTCAAACCGTTAAAAGGTGTGCATGTTTTGAACTCCAAGAACCAATACAAATGTTTTCCCTGGGACTTGCTGTACCAAAATTAGACATTTCAACTTTAGTTGTTTGTTATTTTTCATCAAGTTATATTGTACAGTGGTGAAGTATCCGGCCTACAAACCCGATCACTGCGTTTTGATCCCTGAGGTCTTTAATTCATAAATTCAAAGAGGACATTCAATGTTTCTCATTTTAGCTGAGGGGACCGAGTCCACCCTCTGAATAAAGTGGGTGGACTCCGTCACCCCGCGTGTACCCTCGACTTGAGACCTGATATTAGTCCTTACTTCTAAGAGGGTGACAGCTTTTACAATCAGTGCTTGCAATGCCCGACACGGGAGTGCATGTTGCATATCGCCGCTACACGCAAAGGAACCAAGCTCGTTCCTGAAGCTAGCCAGCATCAATGCCCCCAGATGTTACAACAATGCATGGAAAAAGAAAATGTTAATGTCTGCATCTAATTAGGTAGGGCTGCGTCAAACAATCCAATCACAGCAACAACAACAAAATAAGGAACGGAAGGATGGGTTTAATTAGCCGCCAAGAAGCAGGACTGTCCCTGTAAGTTGCTGCCACCCATTAATGTTCACCAGGCGGCCTAAAGTGCTTCCCTGCAACACAAAACCCCACGTCACTGGCAGAGCGGCACGCAGACTGGTACAGCTGGTTTAGGGTATTTTAGAAGCAAACGAGAACGTATAATAATACTTCCTGCGGTCTGGGTGCCTTCAGAGTAAAACTCTTAGGGCATAAAGGCACAGGTGCGGCGAAATAAAGGGTTTTTGTGTTTCACTTACACAGACATTTCCAAGCAGAGTTCATAATAAAAGTCCATCAAGCATGACTCTACAGTCTATCGGTAGAAGTGGAGCACTGCAAAAGATGCTGGGTCGAGTACAAATTTGTAGCTAGGATTTATATCAATTGAACTCTTTGGCTAGAGGCGGGTTGGCGACAACTTCAGTCAATGTAGGTCTGATCAACTGGAGGGAGGGCAGTCCCGCTTCCCGCACCGATTTATACGTCTGTACTTTGCTGGCCCCCATTTTAGATAGCTATCTGAATGGATGGGTAGCAAAAGAAGCACACAAACCAGCAGAGTGTTAAATATGAATATGTTAATTGCTGGTCTCCATGGTGCAGCTACGCCTAGTAGCCACACATCACCCACAATGCATGGGCTGTCTTGGATGATGTCACAAACTGAGACTAAAGATCCCACTCCAAAGGTTTTTCATCTTCTAAAGGATGGAGCCACCCACTAAGGTTCATCGTTATTTTCACAGGGTGCAGCTGCTCTTTCACATGGCACTCCCATAGTCTGCTCCGCTGCCACTCTAGTGGGGGGTGGGGAGCTAGCCATGGGAGACCAGCGTGAGACAGGCATGGCATCAAGAGAGACACAGACTCAAAGATGTTAATTACATTTGTTTTTACTAAGGTTCCTGGGTTGGTATAATGTCTAACTGGCCCCAATGGTTCCCTTAGCTGATGTTTCTAAAGGCCACGGATGTCGAATAGTCCAAAATTAAAAACTCTGTCCGTGTCTAAACCTATGCTTTCCCTCACTCTTCACAAAAATGTTACAGGAAGTCTTTAAAAAGGAAAAAAGGTGGTTCAACAAAAATAGGTAAACCAAGGTTGGTTTTGGGTAGTCTTCTCACCAGATGTAGTTTGGTCGGTAACAAAAATGAGGTAAATCAAAAAGAACTGTTTCTAAGACCTTCTCCAGAGAGCCCTTGCAATATTCTCAAATACTTGCAATGTCTTTAATTCCCTGGGGTTCCCTTCCCCAAGCTTTAACTTGTCCAAGTACCAAACACCTCAAAAGAAATTTAAGTTCATTTTGAAACTTCAGGGTTTCCTTCCCCAAGCTTTAATCTGCTCCTTTGCAATTATCTGTTTCTTTCTCGTGCTTCCTGCACATTTGACACACGGTCCTCTCTTCGCGGTGCACCCCTCTACTCTTTACAAAGTCTTTGTTCCCCTTTTTAATACCTTTCTTTCAATTTACTTCTCTTTCCGTCACTAGTGCAACTTCCAAATGTCTTTCTTTCATGTCTGTGCTTCGCACACTTCTCACTTTCTTCTCCGTGCAACTTTAAACAGCGTCTTTCTCCCGCTCGGCTGCAGTCAAACGCATGCTCCCGAATTTCCCTTTCTCACTCACTGCGTAGCGTAGCATTGGCAAGCAGTCGTTCTAGATACAAAGGGTTAAAGTCAGGGTCTCACCACCTGCCCCTCAGACATCCTTGGGACCGGCACATGTCTCAAAGGAACAAGCATGCCTTAATCTGGCTCCTTGGAGGCATGGCTCCCAAGCCAAACTGCAGCCCATCATAAAGAACGGGCCAGCGTCTCAGCACGCCATCCTCCACAAGCTCAGACATCATTGGAATGATACCTCAGGTTATAGCATCTTTGAACAGCAGGAGAATGAAACATGGAGGGCTGTGAGCTAGCTTCCGAAGATTTGAATACCAGACTCTGTAGGCTCATATGTGAGTAATCAGAATTAAATGGCGACCAATATTGCATTTCAATTTGTCAATTTATGCCAGTCTCTGCCGGGGCCTCCTCCAATAGCCCTACCACCTCTCGCACTCCTCAGGCTTTGAAGTACAGTGTATAGGCTGGCCTGCAATTGGGAGCCATTGGGTATGCCTGTCGCAAGCAGGGAGTGGTGCGTCACTGGCAGTTGCATGTCAATTTGCTTGTTCAGCCAGAGGGGGCTCCTATTCTCATCCTCTTAAAAGGAGATATCAGATCAATAGAGCTACCGCGTTGAAAGGTGGAGTTTTCATGGTAGTATGATTGACTGTAGAGTGAGAGGATCCGAGAAAGAGACATGCACCAGTTGAGACAATATAATGCAAGCCACTGCAGGGAAGACATACTGCTATGGAGTAAACTTCAGGGGAGACAACCAATATAGTTCATTTTACTTTGACACAAAACACTCATCCAACATTGATACAGCTTCATGGCACTTTGGATTGCAGCGTTCTGGGTTTCAGGCCTAATCGGTCAGAGCATGACAAATATCAGTGTATTCCGTGAGAAGCCAGAAGGTGTCTCACTGGCTAGTCCCTGGGAATCTCTCCCTCAGGTGGCCAGGGCACGGCCATCGCATTTGGATCCAGACCCTGGGGGAGGACCAGTGCGGGAGGATTGCCTGGGTGAGAGGTATTTGGGGAGTGGGACAACTGATGGCAAAATGCGGTATCCCCCCACCCATAACACCTTTACTCCATCCTACCAGGTAGGATACCTGGGAATCTTAACTCCCTCCACCCACCCCCCCCCCACACGAACACTTTCACACAGACAGCCTGCTCTGGGAGAAATCAAACTCATATCCGAGCATTGTACCCGACATGTCCCACTACTGTGGTCAGATAAAGTCAGGCAATTACTGTTAACAACTCACACCCGACTTGCATTTAGCTTCCAGAAATGGATAAAAGGCGGAGCAGGAGAGCACACTTAGCGAGGCAAAGCACACGAAGGAACAGCATTTTCCAGATGGCAGCTGAAAGAGGGGAGAAAGGTGGTAAACTGAGAAAGGGAGTGCAAGGAGGGAGACCCTTGACCTTTCCGACAAGAAACCGTTACTTTCCAGAAACCTTCAGATTAAAAAGGCATAAGGCCAGGAAACCAGACTGAAGAATCCTGCATGGTGTGTTGGAGCTACCCGGGGCCCTCCTGCATGACTGGACGAGTCGGGGAGGGGCAGCAGCCGCTGGGGTACCGTCCTTCGCTCCAGGATCAAAGCAGCACCAGATTAATCAACACAGCCGGTGAGTTAGAGAGACAGATGCAAGACCGGTCTGTGTTGAAGTCAAGGTTGAAGGTTGCAAGTGGCAACATTGAATGAAAAGCGCAAAAGGGAAGAATATTAAAGCGTGCAATGAGAGATGTGAGTAAAGCTTAATTGCCAATGATATGATTATTATGAATCAGAGAAGGTACAAGACAAAGTAACAGAGTGATCTGGCACCGCAGGTGTGCTCAATCGAAGGTCTCTGTGTGATGTACCTAGGCAAGAAGTGTCGGAAACAAAAGCAATAAAGGGAAACCTATGGATGAAGTGAATCAAAGTGGTCCTGCGCTGGTTTAAGAAAAAACTATCGCACAGTCGAAAGTCTTCAAATGTGGATGATGAACAGAAAGTGAGATTCTAAGGTCTGAGCCCGATCGAGGGAGACCCATGGTGAACAATAAACCAGAGAATTTGTGAATGTTAAAGTCCTGATGAGAAAGGAACTTTGGTACTTGTTTGTTACGCCAGGCAGTCTGCAATAAGACTTTTATTGGGAAAGACTTTGCCACAGAAGGCCCAGATACATGTGTTCTGAACTGCATCCTCGTGGCAGGGAAGCCAGAGAGTGTACGAAGCTTGAGTGTGCCACCTTGTCCCATGCTGAAAACGCGGGTAAGGGAAGCCAACTGCTCAACTATCCTGACATATTGTTCCTTGAACACTTTTCTTTTGCATACATCGTTTCCCCACACCATTTGTATTTAGAAGTAAGGATTGGCAATAGGCTTATTAGTATAGGCCCTTTTATTTTGACAGACTCCACTAGGACTGCGTTATGTAATGGTCGCAGCTTGCTCCCATCCTTAGATTTAAGGATAGCTAGGCGTTCAATAAACCCATTCAAGTTAAATAAACACCCTTGAACTGTGATCACTTGTGTCAGTCTTCACCATTTGATACCATGCCTTCCTTACAATGCACATTTGAAGCAAACATCACATGAAGGTATATTCGCAAAGCATCGTAAAACAAGGTGACATAGCATAATAAAACATGGATTAGCAAAGCACACAGCATAGTGTACCAACGTATACAATATTGACAGACAGCAAACAATACCTGGAAACATAACGCCAAGTCATTACCAAAAAAAACTAATCATGCCATAGCATAACATAGCATTATGGACATGTATACTAAAGTGCTTAAGGACATACTGCACAGGGGTTTAGGTACAAGGGGCAGAGTACCTAAAAGTCTTTCGCGACAATACAGGAAAACATGAAAGGCTCCAGGAGGAAGCGATAAACTGCACATGGACGAGAGACTTCAGCAGGATAGGCCAGGGATGACCGATTCATCATGGTAAAGTAAAAAACCTCTCAAAGACAGAGCATTTTCAAGGATAAGTGATGCCTGATGGATTGATACGTACATTTGAAGTCGGGGTGCAATGGTTGTGAACCCAGTGCGAGATAAAAAAGGAAAACTATTAAAATAAATTGAGAGACTAAAAGGAACCTAAACCCAGGTGCCCCATTCTGATCGAAGCAAACGAGGAGCCGGGTGAAGGAAACGAGAAGGAAGAGGTAAAAGAGGAGAGGGGGAAAAAGGAGAGGGAAGAGAAATGATGAGAAGGGAGAGGGAATGAGAGGAAAAAGCAAGAGGGGGAACAAGGGAAAAGAGGAGAGAGAAAAGAAGACTGGGAAAGAGGAAGAAGAGGTGTTCATGCTGCTGGCCCCCACGGGAAGGGGAATCCGATTTGTACTGTAAAATGCACTATCATAATGGGTAAATAAACCATGATATGGGAGAAGTTCAGGAACAGTATTCTATACCTATAGTATTATAAATATGTATGTGCCCAAGAGTTGGTTATTTTTCTTTTTATAAACAGACATTGGATAGGACTTGCGCCGAGAGCATCTACTAAAATGTACATGCACTAAAGGACTACTGAGGCAGCGCTTTTGGAAGCTCCCAGGTGCAATAGGTGAAGGTCACCTGTACCTCCATCTTGGATTGTACTGGCCTAAACCTGATTTGACAATGATGTGCATCAGGGGGCGTCGGCCCCACACCCCTCACCTGAGGATGACACCGGATATCGTCAGATTAGAGCGACTGGCCCAGAAGTGAAGAACCACACCATCCCAGGAAGATAGGAGGAAACCAAAGGACTATGATTCTTTACAATGTGTTCTATCCGTGTATAAGGGGGGGGGTGGCGGGATACCTAATCGGATGTACGACCAATGTAAGGGGACAGGCCCATTAAGGGATATAAGGGAAGGCAAGGAGTAGGCGGGTCAGGTTTTTCGTTATGGCGGTGGGTTATTAGGATGCTATCTGTTAAAAAATTGTGAAAACCAGGCAATAAGCGCAGTATTGCTTTGTCTAGTTCCAATAGGACTTCCAAGTCCTCGTCTGATTTTTATGGTCATAGATGGTCTCTGCGACTCTGACCCGTCACGCAATGCTGCAGACCTCTAAAATCCGAGGACCTCCACCCAGACAGCCCCACCAGCACTCAACACAAAAAGATAATAGACCTACTTGAAAATCTCCATAGAGATCTTCCGGAGGAGATCGGGCCTGGTGAGAGTGCAAACGAAGCCGCATGGGGAACAGAGGGGCCCCCCCTTGGGACAAGGGAATGGACAACACGGGATGGGATGCATTTAAATGATATGCTGAAATGGGATGGAGATTCTAGGCGTGGTATGAAGCATTGTTAGTACTGTTTGCATCTGTTATAACTGATTATTTTAGTGTTATCTATTTTTTTATCCAGAGATTAACATAACAAAATATCAAGGTTAGGAACTAAGCCTGGTACAACGCACAGGTATTGGATAGAGTAACGGGTCAGAGGAAGTGGCAAAGCCAATCAGTAAATAGGGACAGGTGGACGAGTGCATGGTGAGAGCCCTTATTCCTATCAGGGACACTCCACAGTGTCTTCGGTTACTGATCAGTTTTCCCCTCTCTGAAACGCAAAGGAGTGGAGTGAAATAATGAGTAGATATGGGGCGCCTGGGTAACGGGACAAGTGAGGAGTGAAAGCAGGCTTAAATAGCGAAAGTAAGATGGGCAAACAGTCAAAAGAGGCGGAGGAACCCCCAAAGCGGTCACCTTCCCATTATATGTCTAGACAGGTTAATGGTTCGTCTTATGACTTTTTGGATTCACAGCATTATTTGACACAGCGAAACATACAGACTCAATTCCCAATTGAGGGAACGTTTAACTTAGATATAACTAGCAGCCTTAAGATGGGCATTGCAAAAGAAAGGTACGGAAATACCAGAAGTACAATGGGGCGCGTTTGTCATGTAGCTGGAAGAGGCCACAGAGCAGATGACGGGAAAGTGAGGGGATTTGGAGAGAGTAACGACAGATTGTGAAGTCAAATAAAAAATGTTAAGGCATAGGAGTGCACTACCACCCTTTCCAACCTAGGCTTCCAGCAGCGCATTCGTGATCCTACACACATCAACGGTAGAACGCTCGACTGGCTAGCTGACCTTAATTGTAACGCCAATGTCATCTCTAACGATGCCTGCGCCTGGTCCGACCACCATGTTATTACCTTCCTTCTGCCAGCTACCAACCCCCAGCCCACACCCACCATAGCCCCCGCCATACCGACTAGAAACAAAAAAAGATATCACCAGGGAAAAACTGCTTCCTCTTATCCTCCCTTGTTCAAAGACTCTTGCCTCACAGCATAAGGACAAGGACCCTACTGTTTTAGTAGACACCTTTAACAGCCTAATGACCAATGCCATTGAGAGCATAGCTCCACTAAAGATCCGCAAAGCCAAACAGTCCCACCTGAACTCTTGGTTCACCCCGCAGCTCAACGCACTGCGCAAAGAAAAGCGCAAGGCCGAAGCACTTTGGAAAAGTCACCCGAGCGCAACTAATAAAGCCTCCCTTTTGATCACCTTGCTTAACTACAAGGAGGCCATATTACAAGCCAAAAAGGAGACTTACAACTCACGCATAGCCCAGGCAGAATCGAACACTAGAGAATTATTTAAAATCCTCAAAGAGCTAGAATCCCCCTCACCTGCCCCGGACACGTGCGCTAAGGACAGCACCTGGTGCAACAATATACAAAATGCCCTTCTTAATAAAATATCCACCTTGCAATCCAAAATCAACGCCAAACAAATTACCCTCCACACCCCTATCTTTAGTAATACCAGGCCACCTAAAATAATTATCCCTGACTCCCCGGTGCCGTTCAGCTTCACACCACTCACTGTTCTGGAGGTTGAAAAAATCATCTGTAACCTAAAACCTTCAAACTGCCAAGGGGACGCCTGTCCAGCCCTGATCTTCAAGGATTCGGCTCATGACCTCGCCCCTTTTATCACCACTTTTATCAACGCCTCCTTTCAATCGGGAGTGGTCCCCAATAACCTGAAGGATGCTTGGGTCATCCCTCTCCTAAAAAAACCCACTTTAGAGCCGGAGGTTCCAACCAACTACAGGCCCATCACAACGGTCCCATTTCTGCTAAAAATCTTGGATAGAGCAGCCTATCTACAGATACAGAACTATCTGGAATCAAACAACCTACTAGGCATGAGACAATCTGGCTTCAGACCTAAGCACGGTACGGAGACAGCCCTCCTCGATCTCAAAACCCAAATTGAGGATCTCAAAGACAAAGGTAAACTAGCCATGTTACTACTATTAGACTTATCTGCGGCCTTTGATTTGGTTAATCACCAAATCCTCTGTCACCATCTAAAAACTGCAGCTCATTTCTCCGATACGGCCACAAACTGGATTCAATCCTTCCTGGATAACAGACATATGAGGGTATTCTCGCCCACCTCCGCTGCTGACCCTGCACCAGTCCCCTGCGGCGTCCCCCAAGGATCGTGTGTATCCCCCTACCCTCTACAATGTATTTACTACACCCTTATTTGATGTGCTTGACTATCTGGGTGTCACCTACATGAATTATGCTGATGACACCCAGATACTCATCCCCATCACGGGTGATCACACAGTAGATTCTAAAGCCTTAAATGACGTTTACCACGTCATTCAAACATGGATGGCCCAACATGAGCTTTGTCTCAATAATGACAAGACAGAGCTCCTCATCCTAGGTACTCAGCAAAGACTAAACAAGTTGAACACTATGTTCAGTTCCTTCAACATTGATGGAAACCTAATAAAAGTCTCCAAAGATACCAAAACGCTTGGAATCTACCTCGATTCCACCCTCTCCCTTCACAGACAAACCAATGCAGTTGCGGCCGCCGCCGCTTACACCTGCAAGTTGATCACAGCATGTTGCCCTTTTCTTTCCACACACAACTGTATTACCCTTGCTAGGACCCTGGTCATGTCCAAACTGGACTACTGTAATGCACTGTACCAGGGCACCAATCAGTGTAACCTAGACAAGCTCCAAATCATACAAAATAACGCCATCAGGGCAGCCCTCAACATCCCCAGATCCGCACACATTTCAGATACCAGGAAGAGCCTTCATTGGTTGTCAGTCACCCAAAGGATCTCACTAAAATCGCTCGCCCTAACTTACAAATGTATGAATAACTTGGCCCTCACTTATCTCTCCTCTCGATTCTCGCTGTACACCCCAGCTCGCTCACTTAGATCTACTCTGAACCAGAGCTTACTGATACCGAAATACAAGCTCCAAAAAGCTGGTGGATCGAGCTTCCCAGTCCTGGCAGCTAAAGTGTGGAATACTGTCCCCTTGACTATCAAAAACCTCCCCTCCCTCAACCTATTCAAACACAGAGCCAAATGTTGGCTAGTCTCTTCCACTGCCCGAGCTACACTCTGAAACGTGACACGATAACCTGTGTCTGGTTGTAATCGACAAATCATGTATCGTTGTACTACCTACCTATGCCGCCTTTGCTATATTTATTGACTGTCATGCAATCACTGTATGCAACTTATGTAACCATTGCTTTCAAGATATGCGCCCGGTAGCCTCCGGGCCTGGTTTGCGCTATACAAATAAAACAAATACAAAATACTAGAGGGGGACTGAATGTGCCCACAGATATTAGAGATGGAGGATCGATGGATGCAGCCAAGGCAGAGGATCCAGATAGTGTGGCACCAAGGACATACTTGATTTCTTTGCCAGCTTGGACAAACGACAACATGAGGCAGGGCCAATCGAATTGCCCAATAGTACCCACAGCACCACAAACATCGGGCTGAGTGGATGGGGACCCAGTGGAGCGCCAACACACATGGGACCTCCACTGGCATACGATCCCTTGGGAACAAGGGCAAGGATGATATATGGAACGCATTAACATGCATTTGAAGCTGCACTCAGACAAATACACTGTGCAGATGGTAAGGGAAGCATGGTATCACAAGTATGATACCAACACAAAAGGTACAATTTGTAAAACCTTTATCCAATTTTCGGGTTTGGAAAAACTCCTACTTTGCCCTATAGCTAGGATGGGAGTAGTCTCTACCCTGAAATAATAAATAAAACAGTCCTAGTTGAGTCTGTCAAATCAAAATGGCCTACACTAACAAAATTGTATGCCTGCCCTATCCCTTGTACAAAAAGTAAGTAAAGAAAAATAAGTATGCAAAGGAAAACCAGTGTTTGAATATAAAGAATAAATGTGGCTGAGTCAGCTCTCCTTCCCACGGTAGACAGCACAGAGTAAGGCGGTCCCCGTAGACAGGATGGCACACCCTGGCTCAGATTCTCAACACAAATGCAGTTCAAAACGTGGATCAAGGCGTGCCGGGCCTTCCACGTTACAGTCATTTTCCAGCTTTCAAAACACAGTTCAACAAATGTTTGTGCCGGTCTCCCTCGATCAGGCTCAGACCTTTTACAACAACACTTGCTGGAGTTGCCTTATCTAAGATTAATTCACATCCTTTAGGGGTTCCCTTCCCCTTACTTACCACATTTCCAGTCTCCCTGAGTCGGGCTCAAACCTTTCACTGATGTTGAAGACTTTTGAATGTGCGTGGCTTTTACCTCTGCAGCACCACTTCGACTTTCCCTTCAACTGTGTTATTTACCCCAGTCTCTCTTGGTCTGGGTAGTTCGATATCACAAGTACAAAAGTTCAAATTTCACCTTTTACTTGCCCCCCTTTTCCCGGGCCTACTTTTGATCACTTTGCTTCTTCCAGTTCATTCACTTTATCGCATTATTAAAAATACATTTCCCCTTTCACAGAGACTCGAATGGGCTATGTCCTTTTGCCGGACCAGTCCGCTACTCAATATCGCTTGTTTCACAGCTATCAGTAATTCAAAGTTCACCAGAGGTCTGCCTTTTCTTGCGTCTCATCCACACTTGTGCAGCCTTCAATTGTGCGATATACTGTTGCAACTTCAATCTTTGCTTAACACACACCGGTCTTTCATGTCGCTCGCAAACTCACTGGCTATTTGCATTCATTAGGTTAATACCACTGGCTTGGCCTCACCTCCCCAACTCTGCCGTTCATCCAGGTGGGTCGCTTGCATCCTTGAAACACAATGTCTTTTTGTCCGGGATATAGCCTTCTCCACGTGTCTTTCAAAACCTTTTGGAGGCAACTACCTCCTGCAGGTTACTCCTGCGGTCCTCTAACCCTTGCTCCCATCCCTCTATCCGGCGCCCTGCTCCAGTAGGTTCGCCTTCACCCCGGATGTTCTGCTCTTGCTCGTGTTCTACCTTGCTCAGAGTGTGCCTCAATGTTCTGCCTTTTATCTGTGTGGGGAGAGCTAACTGGTATTAGATGTATACACTTAAAGTCCAGTGTCTGACTTTGCCTGACCCGATTAGCGGGACATGTCCATTAAGATATGTAAGGGTTAGCCTCGCCACTCTCAGTCACCCACTTCCTCGGGCCAGTGTCTGCATGAAAAGGGGGCGCAGGGTGGAACATTGGAAAATCCTATAAAATAGGATGGGTCATGGGTACGGGAAAGGGGGGAAATACAGTGTCTCACCATCGGTCAAATCACCCCTACTCCCTGAAGATCCCTCACCCAGGTGATCCTCCCGCACTAGTCCACCCCCAGGATCAGGATCCAAAAGGCGATGGCCATGCCCTGGCCACCTGAGAGAGAGATCCCTGGAGACTAGTAGGTGAGACATCCTTTGGTTTCTCACAACGGGGAGACGGGGACAATCCACAGGCACCAATTACAGTCAATGTACCATGGACACCAGGAGACCTTAAGACATTAGCTAATGAATTCCCTATTATAAGGGAAGGACCACAACGATTTGTGGAGGAATTACAGAACATGCTGTGTTACAACCCATCGTGGGCAGATATGAATCGGCTTATGAGACTTAACATGCCACCGGAGCTGAGACCATGATTAACGGAACGGGTAACTTGGGCAGCCATCGATCCAGGCACATGGGACACCTTGATGCAGGCAAGGGATGATATAGCGACAGTGGATGCGGAGGTATGCCCTAGAAAAACTGATCGGGCAAAAATATTGAATTGTAAACAAAATAAGGATGAATCACACACCAACTATTAAGATAGACTGAAGGTGGTGTTCACTCAGCACTCAGGTATTACAAAACCGGAAGATACAGCACAGGAAGCTATAGCCAACTCTTTTGTTGCCAAATTGCTCCCGAAAGTGCAGATGCAGCTTAAGAACATGCGCAGAGGATGGCAGACCAAGCATTTGGTGGAGCATCACTTGCCAAGATCAGAGAAGGGAGACATTTGATAATAAACCTATGACATTACAGATGCAAAGTCCTTAGGGAGAGTAGTAGGGAATGGGAAACTTTCAGGGGAACCAAGCCTTTAGAGGGGGGCCGACCTAGAGGCAGGGGTCAAATGGCCTTGCAGACTTATCAGAAGTAGCAGGGAGAATACAGGGGCAGCTGCAGCAACCTAGAAAATGGGGACAGTCTGATCAACAGCAGGTGTGGGGAGGGCAGAGTACCCAGGTGCAGGGGTATTGAAATAACCATCAAGTTCCTAGAGTTATGGCATTGAACCAAATGAGTTGCAATTATTGTAAGCAGGTGTCATGCTGCTGCCATGGCCACTTTGGAGCACATGGAAACATCAGTACCGAACTGTACATGCTATCCAGAACAGTATCTACAGCCACACATTGCATCCCTGGTCTAGTCCTCACCCAAGATGGCCGCCGCAAGATGGCAAACGTAACTAACTGCGCGCCTTGTCATCAGCATGGTGCGTTGTAGCCGTCTCTTGGTGCCAGCTACAGTGTCTACAGCCCTCTCCAACTGCAGAGACTGATTTCTTTCGTCCAGCTGACCAGCCCTTTGTTCTGGCTCTGCCCTCTTCGTCCCTTCTCTGCACTGTACCTTTGTTTCTAGCCTTCTTCCTGGCTTTTCGGTGCTGTCATTTTACCGCATTCATCTGCGGGTATGCCTTTTGCCTTTTTTCTCGGTTTCGACCGCTTACCTTGTTTTCCTTCAAATTCCCGGTGGTTCCGCTTGGCCCCGCCTTTCTGACTTTCCGATCCTTTCACGTCTTTCTGTAGCCCTCCCGCTTCTTGAGAATTCGCACTACGTTTCCTACCTGTCTGTTATATCTTTTCTCAGTTCTTTCTTGTCAGTTCTGCTCCGTTCCATAGCTCCTCCTCTGATCCTGGACTTCTGTTTGACTACTGCCAGAAGTTTTGGTCTATCTTTTGGGACATCCTCCAAGGCTGGTTCTTACACCCTTTGATCTGCAAGTGTTTATCCATCGCGCTCCCAGAGGTGGTATCCCTTTCCATGGAATCCTGCTTCCCAGGGGAAGGAGTGGCTTGGGTTCTGACTCTTGAAGGAGAACTCCTGTTTACACTCTTCAAGGACTCTCCATCAAGACCTACTACCAGGTTTCTTGGTGCCATCGGCTTTTTCCCTGGTTTGGGGATGGCTCCCTGGGGTTCCCTTTGGCGTGGGTCTCAGTCCCAGTCAAGGTGACCTCCGGGGGACCCAGACCTTACTTACACGAGAAGAAAGAAAAGAAACCAAAGGAAAAGAAGGCCAAGGGGAGCAGGAAACCCCGACGGAAGAACAGCTCTACAGAGGAAGGAGGTGAGGAGGGGTCTTGGGAGGGTACACATGACCAGTGAAAGCAGGACAGCAGGGCATTGGAAAAATGAATGTCCATTCAGACCACAAGTAAGACAGCAGATGCTGGGGGGAACCGGCCCAAGTCTCTCACAAACACAACCACAGGGAGGACAGGTATAGGGAATGACCGCACCTATGGGCCAGATGTTCCAGTTCCCAAACCCAAACTCCAATCCTTTTATCCAAGAGACTCACAAGGGCATGGGGCCTCTCTAAATTGGGTACTGACAATCATCAAAAGGGAACGGGACTCTTGAGGCACTGATGATACCAACTGTCCAGGAGGGTCCTTATGTACAGTGCCAGGTTCAGGGAATACCAGTATCAGGTCTGGCAGATACAGGTGCGAACCAATTCTGCTTTATGAATTAATCATTTTTCACACATCCCCACATCTGGGGAGACAGTAAGTGGTAGGAATATCTAATACCACTGTCATACACCACGTGACAGAACCACTCTGTCACATTAGGCCCCATTACCGATCAACATGCATTTCTTTTAAATCCCACTTCTACCATGAATTTGTTGGGAAGAGATTTGCTGTGTAAGATGAGATGCACTATATACTACACTCCAGACAGGGCGTTTCTAAATGTGCCCATGGATAATGCAGTGCCAATGATGGCCTCACTAAGGGAAGACACTGAAGGAGGAGTAACCGAGATGGAGGAGCAATGGTCAGAGGACATACATGAGTTAATTGATTCAATAACAGGGTGTTTGTGGGCCACCCATGACCATGAAGTAGTATATGTACATACAGCTGAGCCAGTAAGGATAAAGTAGATCCTTTTAAACGGTTGCCCTGTATACTACAGTATCCCTTGAAACCTGAGGCCAGGGAAGGAATTACACTAGTGATCAAATCATTTTTGAATCAGGGAATCATTGATCAGAACAGCAGTATATGTAATGCTACTATTTTTCCTGTAAAGAAACTCAGGAAAGATTTATATTGTTTTGTAAAGGACCAAGATGCTATTAATGCTGTGGCGATTACCTCCTTTCCCATGGTACCAAACACTGCAACCATATTGTTGTGTATTCCACCAGACACCACGCATTTTAGGGAGGTTGACTTATATTCTGCTTTCTTTTCATTTCCCATACATAAGGACAGTCAGTATTTATTTGCGTTTTCTCATAGGGGTCTAGTATATGTTGACCCGTTTGCCTCAGGGATATACAGAGCCCCCAACACTCTTTTTACAACAGTTAAATCAAGATTAAGGTGGCATATAATGACCAGGAAAATCTGTGCTCATACAATATGTTGACGGTTTGTTAATCGCCTCTCCCTTGAGGCTTGTAAAGTAGATACTAAGGTCCTACTGACAACATTGACAGAAAACGGGCATAAGGCGTCAAAAAAGAAGCTGCAGTTATGTGCCCTTAAAGTGCAATACTTGGGACATGACAATATGAAGGGATATCGAATGATATCCGCTTCCCAGAAAGAGACAGTTTACAAGACACCAAAGCTGCATAGCAAAACGCTTCCTCTGGGCAGTGGGTTACTGCCGGCAATGGATCTCAAGATTCGTGGAGATAGCTAAACCACTACAAGATTACATCCGATTAAATACTGTTGAACCACTGCAATTGACACCAGGGGTGGAAGAGGCTTTCACAAGAATAAAACGGCAATTCGCTGAAACTCCCGCATTAGGTCTACCAGATTACAAAAAGGGATTTACCTTGTATTGCCTTGAAAGAAAAGTATTTGTTTTAGCTGTCCTTACCCAGAAACATGGGATTCATCACAGACCCGTAGCATACTATAGTAAAGAATTGAATCCAGTTGCAGCAGGAATGCCGCTTTATCTCCAACCAGTAGCTGCAGCAGCTTTCAGTGCTATGCGGATGATACCCAGCTCATTTTCAGGCTACTCTCGGCCTCCTCTTCTCCGTCCCTCATCTCCGACTGTCTTTCTGCTATCCAGGAATGGTGTGCCGCCAACGACCTCTGCCTTAATGCCAGTAATACCGAGATTCTACTCATCGGCACACCCACTCCCTCAGCTCTTTGGCCAGCCTCTCTTGGCCCTCTTCCTGCTCCTACCTGCAAGGCAAAAAAACTCGGGGTCATCTTCGACTCCACACTCTCCTTCTATCCTCACATTTCTGACGTTTCTAAGAAGTCACACTACCAGCTGCACCTCCTCAGAGGTATCCTTCCTTTCCTCTCCTTCCCCCAGAAGCTCACTGTCTCCAGAGCCCTGGTTCTCTTGAAGCTGGACTACTGTAACAGCCTCTATCTAAATCTGCCTGCCTCTACTCTCCACCCTCTGCAACTCATCCAGAACACGACTGCGAGACTTGTCCTTGGCCTCAAGCCCAGGGACTGTATCTCTCCAGGACTGACATCGCTACACTGGCTCCCTGTGGCTGCGAGGATTAAGTTCAAAACCCTCTGCATTGTCCACAAGGCCTTCTAGGGGCTGGGCCAAATTACCTTCAACTCTCCCTTCCTAAATATCTTCCTTCTCGAGCACTTCGCTCTTCCGCCTCCAACTCCTTCAGGGTCAGCCGCTTCTCCAAGCAATGAGTTGGGGGAGAGATCTCTCTCCGCAGCAGGGGCCTCCCTCTGGAACAGCCTTCCTGCCTACCTGAAACTTGAGGAGAACCATCTCCGGTTCCGGAAGCACCTCAAAACCTTCCTCTTTGCTTCTGCTTTCTCTCCCCCTTTTTCCCTGCTAAATCACTGAAACTGTACTGAATCAGCAACTGGGCCACTCACCAATCTCGGTCCTTGGCCCAGCCACTCTCCCCTGCACTGCCTTTCTGGCAACCCCTGCACTGCGGGACTGTCTCTGTATCCCTACAGCCCCCCTTCCCAGCACTTGTCTGCACTTATCTTGCAATTGCCACCAGCTGACCCTTATTATTTATCTTGTTCATTACTAACCCTGTACTGCACTTTCCCCTCTCCCTTTCCCCCTTGCACTTTTCCCGTCCCCCCCCTACCCATGAACTTGCACAATCTGAATGACACCTGGCCTAGTAGGATCGTTGTCTGTCTCCACTTGTTCCCCCCTCCCTGCCTCGTTGCGCCATGAAACACTTGTGTATAGGCGCGTTACAAATGCCATATCATATCATATATCTCTGGTAGTGGAACAAAGTGAAAATATTGTATTAGGATCAGCGTTAGAGGTGGCCGCCCCACACACGGCAGTATCAATATTTTTGAAAACCCAAACACAGTACATGTCAGTTTCGAGGGCAAGCAAATGTGAAATGCTATTATCACTTTGACTCGATGTTCAGTCTTAAATGCAGCGTCATTGCTACCAACTACATTAGAGGGGAAGCCACACTATTGTACCCACACAATTATGTTTTGGTGACCGATTGTCTGGTGTTGCCTCAGGGAGACGGCTCCAACATACCAGTGTTCGATCCAGATCTCAAGTATTTTGTTGATGGGTCATATTTCAGAAATCAAAATGGCCAGGTGGTCTCATGTTGTGCATTGTGTGCACCTGGAAAAGTAGGGGAAAACAGGGAATTGCTGCAAGTAGCACAGTGGTGGAGCCAAGGTGGGGGCAGGAGGGGTGGCTGCCCACCCCCTTGGCACCCATTGCATGCCCAGTGTGCCCCTCAGCCTCCTGCGGGTGCCCTATTGTATGCCCCCCCGGCACCAAAAGCTGGCTCCGCTACTGAAATAACATCAGTGCAGGTGGCCTAATTAGTGGCCTTTGCTGACCTGCCACTCGACAGGTTTTCGTAATCTGTTGATATTTATAGTTTTTTGAGATATGTCTTTTGCATAGCCCATAACGTTGGTCAACTCTGGAAGCAGAGAGGATTCAAGACTTCAATCGGTACTACCATTAAAAACAAACAGTCATTATGTGTTAGCATTGTTAGACGCTATAATGCTGCCCGACTGGATTGCTATCCTCAAATGTGCTGCCCACCAGGCACTAATTGATCCTATAAGTTGCAGAAAAAATTATTTTGCTGAACTGCGAAATTGGCTGCTCACTTAGAGGGCAACAATGTGTACATCTTGCCGTTGCAAGCTGTATAGGAGGGGACATCATAAAATGTTAGAGGATATTTCTCAAATGCGTGAGAATGCACCTTGTAAGGGGTCAAGAGTAAGATGTTTTGGTTATAAACTTTAATTGTCAAAATAATAAAAGAGGTTGGGGCAATCCCATCTATCCCTAACTCTATGAGGGGTTTCCCTGCCTCAACAAAATGAAGGAACGTCTGTGTCAGGATGTTAAACAAAAAAAAAGCATCTTCAGCCATGTGTCCAAAATCCTAAACTGACTCTTAACTAAATACAAGGTAAACATGGGGATTTCTCTGAGCTATATATGGAGTTCTAGATTTCTCTTGAAGTTCCAAACAAAATTCTAAGGTGCAGAAAAGAAAAGGAATAAAGTGCCACTAGGAAAGGGGCACCCCTTCCCCTAAATTTCGTCCAGTTGTTTTGATAATATTTTATCACAGTTCCAAGTTGTTCAAGGGGGAAAACTCTTCCTTTGAGCCTATAGGAGTTTTGATCACTGAATTATCTAAATCCTCCTTCCTTTCCCTGGTATACTCTCCAGTTAGGGTATTATTCCTGGTTCCTGAAAAAGGGATACAAACCTTCCCTTTTTTATCCTTCATCTTCTCACCCCTAGTTTACTCACCTGCCAGGATATGGTCACTTTCTTCTTTGGCTGCGAGTCCCAGACTCACTGTTTGCCTGGTTCACTAACCTGCCAGGGCTTCTCTGCTCTCTGTTCAGTTTCTCTTTAATCCACCTCACAACACGTTTCCAATACTGCATCAGTGACACTCTCTCATTAACGCCAATGCCTTTATTTAGGCTCTTGTTTGCAACAATTTCTGTGTCTTTGGGGTGGGACCAAGCCCGATCTGCATATTTTCTTTCCCCTTTTCTAATGGCTTGGCAGGCAAAGGAAGACGGTCTGAAGGGTTGCTGTGAGCAATGCCAGAGGTTAAGATTAACTCTAAACCTTCCAGCCATCACCACCTTGGTTTTGCTACAGTCACCCAAAGTGGGACGGGTATGCCCAGACGTGGATCCTGTGACTGCTGGGCCTAGAGACCCAAGATAATCCTCACTGATGAGGTCCAACAAAGCAGAAGCTTGTTTGGGGATGCTTGTGGTCTTGTGCAGAAGGGATGTGACCAAGCAGTTCAGGCTGGACTGCCCCTTTTGGGGTGGGACCGCGCCTGATTTGCATATGGGGTTTCCCCTTTTGTAATGGCTTGGCAGGTGAAGAACGATGGTCTGGAGGGTTGCCCAGAGCAATGCCAGAGGTAAAGCTTAATTATAAACCTCCCAGCCATCACCCCTTTTGTTTTGCTGCAATAGTTCCAGTGCCTTTGCTTAGGCTCTTTATCTCAACAAGGTTTGTGTTGGTAATAATTGCACTGCCTTTATTTTGGCTCTTTCTTTCAACAATGTTTGTATTGACAGTAATTGTACTGTCTGTACTTAGGCTCTTTTTCTCAACAGTATTGTTATCGGTAATGATTTCACTGTCTTGATTTACTTGGGTTCTCTCACGTAGTACGTGCACCATGGCATTCGCCCAGAAGTGTCCCAGTAAACTGCTCACTCTCCCTGGGCTTACCGGCTCTGTGCGGCGTCTTCAGCATTCTTCGTGTTTCACTGGCGTCTGCACTCACGCTTCATTGACAGGCAGTGTACCTTCTGAGTTGTTTGTTTCTCGCTTTGCCTTCCTCTGTGTTCGGCAGCTCTGGCTGCCCGAAACAGAAAAGCATTGAACTTCTCCGGACCTGGCTCCTCTGCACACCGTGCCGATTGGCCTTTGCGCCATGCTCTGCAGTCTTCTCACCTTCACAGTGTCAGCATCCGTCAGATGCCTCTCCGGTCTCTGGTTCTCTTGAATTCGGTTCACCAGTCTGCTTTTTTTAATGTCCCGGTCTTTATCTGCAGTTTCCAATGACTGGAACACATCGTTGGTTTATGTCTATTCATGACATCCTCACTACTCCATCCCTCTTCCTCGTCTCAGTATCCAAAAAGGTGTGAGCGGGGGTGGGGGAGGGGACAGGTGAGCGGGGAGGAGTCAACAGAGTTGTGTACTAGAAAGACCTGGGAAGTCAGTATCTGCATTACAATAAGCCATGTAGGAATATTGCAATGGCATATGGTTGTCAAAGATTAAGACTGTAGGATTGTCTTGACTCGGTCTTTTCCAGTTTCACTGGAGCCTGTCCTCTCCCACATGGTGCTACCGCAGTAACCACCCCCAGGGTCAGAGTCTAGTAGCTTCTGCCTTTCCCTGGCCATGTCAGCGAGGATTCCATCCAGGGAATCTGATGAGGTTGTCAGATTTGTCACAGCCTACAGATGAAAAAGGAAAATGGATAAGAAAGGTGTGCTGTTTGCATGTGGACTCTATGTGGCGAGACAAACAGGGTCGGACACGTTATGCACATTTCAATACTCTTTTAATGAAATTATAAAGAAAATACCTCTCTCCCCATCGCTATAGGGATTTCCCTGCCTAACTAAAGGAACTAAAGTTGTTTGTCTGCCATCAGAAAGTCCAAAGTAAATGTCCTCTGTCCAAGCCCAACTCTACCTGACCCTACCACTAATGTCTTATTTTTTTATTTAAGTGCATATGGCTTATTAATAAAACTTTGCACTACACATATGAAAAATACATTGTAAAAATACACAAAAAAAGAACATTTCAGCAATTAAAAAAATATGTCACTTCCCCAGCACTTAATATTACCAAAATAAAAATATTAAAAACACATTTAAATCTAAAGACATTCAAAACAAACAATTCAAATGTATAACATCTAATGATTTCTACTGCATAATGCGATGTCCACAGTTTTTTTATGATCATTTTCAGATGTATTGCACAATTGCAAATCCCAAGCCGGATAAACATTAAGGTCACAATAAGTTATTTTTCACAACAGCCAATGTCCACACCGAATGCACAGCTACAGTAATAACTACTGATTCTGCAGAAAATATTGCACTCCAAAGTTGGTCATGACATTGGCCATAAACTTTACCTACTAGATTACCATATCCCTTTGCATACTGTTCTCCCAGCTTAGAGCATTCTAGGAGGATGTGCCAACTGCTTTCCACAGTCAGCCCACAGAGACGGCAGAGTCTCACATCCCGGGCAGTACCTTGCCATGCCCCCTAGGTGTTCAAAAGTGGGTAGAATACCCAGGCGCAATTATGTTATAAAGCGCCTCATGGGCATTCAGCAGAGTTTTTCCAAATATGTACAGGGATGATTCGGCCGAAAGCCCTGTGTGACATACTTACAATATTTCTTCTGCATGCTCAGCTTTAAGGAATTAATCGCTCTATCCCACACTTGTCTTGTTCTTAAGAGTTAGCAGAAATTGAGAGCATTCCTCTTCATGGAGGTACTTCCAATGCTATATTTAGAAGATGGGTTTCTACTGTTTGCAGCATATCTAAATATTAAGGGTTCATAGGATTGATTTTGACACCTTCAGCTAATCTGCCCAACAGGGAGTCAGTCCCCTTATCTGCCAAGTCAAGTTGATGTAGAGTTTACAACGAGCCATTAACCACTAGCCAACCAATGAGATTGTCCCGAGTTCACACCCGAGAGCTTCAACCGGATAACTCTGGTACGCCCAGTATTGATTGCAATAACTTCCCTCTATACAGTCCTGCCAGTTAATAAACTTTGATGGCAACCGTTTCTTTTTAAATCGCCTATTTTCTGATCACCTTAGTGGTTACAAAAGTCTCATAGCAACATAATGTTGGGCTATTATGGATCTGACCAAGATGCATGGTTCTTATATTGCATGGTCCCTCATGTGTCGCACCTCCCAATGGTGAACTTCCAGTAATTCTTCGGGTATGCCATTAAATGGACTAAACCAGGAGTTAAAACTTTTCACATTTAGATCAGTCTAAATAACGCAATTGCCCTGCATATTAACAGCATGGTCTGGTGATATCCGGGCTCTACTCTCAACAGAACTTAGGGAAAACGTCCAGGCAATCATAGAATGATCGCTTAATTCTGCAAAAGTGGCCAATGCAGTTGATGCCTTGACCCACAAATTGTGATCCAAAAAAAATATGACGGAGGCTGGAGATCTGTTTACGTTAGACCATGCGATGGAGCTTTTACACCAATTGGATCACATGTGGGAAGCAATTCCAATCCAAAAGGTGCCCAATAGTTCAGTCCATCGTGAACCGGCCATGCAAGCTCTACCACAATATGATTCTGGATCTAGTAGAATAGGTATGGAGGAACTGCTATGATTCATGCAATCCACCCCGGTCAACTCAAATGATTCGCAATGGGCATTGAAATCATCAAGTACAAATGTGTTATGGTTAGAATGAGCATTCACCCATGAAATAATTGTCCCCTCCATGTATTGCTGGATGATGTTAGACATACCTCCCCCGGGTGGGAGGGGTCATACAGATCAGTAAACAAAAAATGTCCAAATTGTGTTACTGGATTTTCCACAATCACACCAATGATGTGTGGGGAAGGGCTACTAAATTGATACTCCTTAATGATGGACACCTTAGCCCCCACTGCTAGGCCACCCTTGGGCCATCCACCAATTGATGGAGTAGCTAAATCGACAAATGTAAAACCATTGTGGAGAATCCTGCGGATCCCCCACTAAAACCCTGCCTAAAGTCTCATTCAAGGTGGCCAGAAGAGAGCAGATGCTTCCGGATCTCAATCCTAGGGGTGGTGTACTGTGGGAGGATCACCTGGGTGGAGACAAGGCCCCGGGTGGTGGGGTGATTTCACAAGATGAGACACAGTATTTCTCCTTGGAGAGGGATACACTTGCCACTGGGTTAAAAGGTGGAATTGGCTTATTGTATTTTTTATATCTCAACCTCCTAATAAGGATAAACTCTCAGGGTGTAATCCAACAATGTGTTGTATTTAAATAATAAGTCCTTTTAGGACTAAAATCATAGATCCTCCTCCATTTCAAAAGTGTACCAAAAGGAATGAAGGAAATGTGACCTTTTCTACCCCACCTGCCTCTAAAAAGGTTAAACCCAGCAATCACTCTTCAAAAAACATCAAGGGAGGTGAAATCATTGATTGTTGAAAATTGTAAAGTAGCGGGAAAACCGAATTTTCTTAAAAAGGACTACATATCCCAGAATCACTCAGGGACCGCGAGGAAGAAGAGGGCTAAAGAGGCATGTAGAGTTAAATGACAGCAGGCCTAAGAGCTTTTGGTAGGGTCTAGCGATTAGTACTAAGGACCTGCACCTGAGGCCAATTAACCCACCCGAAAAGCATAAAAGGCTGCAGCAGAAAGTAGTAGTAGTAGTAGGAAGTAGCTGGAGCAGGAGCGTGAAGGTTGGCAGCAGTAGCAGAAGAAGAAGCACAGCACAAGACTGTCCGTTCACTAGGAAGTGTGACCACAGAAGGGACACCAGAGTGAAAGAAAAGCAGATGCCACCTGCAGGCTCTGAGTTGGTCCTGTGCTCACAACCCCCGTTTGGCTGTGGCTGCATTGGAAGAGACTGGGAGAAGCTAGCAGTCTTTCCAGGTGCGCCCAATTGCTGTGAATGCCTAGTCTGAAGTTAGGCCCATGTGCAGAAGCAAGCCGAGGGAAGCTGGAGAAAAGACTCCTCCATTGTCGAGGCCGGACCTGAGACACCCGTATTGCAGAGGGGTGTGGGTCCCAAGAGAGGCTATAGCAGTAGAAGCAGAAGCAAGAAAGTAGGGAAGTGGAAGGCAACCACAACAGTTGTGATTTTTGAGCCGGTGAGTGAAGCTCTGTACTCCAAACTCTCACAAAACTCCTTTAACTGTAACCAGCTGAATTCACACTTGCATTTAAGTTAAAGTGAGTGAAATTGTTTGCGTTTGTGGGAAGTCGTTGATAATAAAGGGAATTGTATCACGCACCAGTTATAGTGCTCATGTAAGAAGAACAGCTTGTTGCACAACAATCCTTACTGGAGAGGTTGCGTGTCTCCCATTAAGAGGAGAACGTTGTTGGTAATGGTTCAAGAAGTAGCAGCTGACTTTCTCAAAGTGTTACAAGAACATTTCACATCAAAGAAAGGTTGCGTCTAAGACACGGTTTCCCAATCCACGTCAAAGCAGCACGCAGCCTGAATAAAAGGGAACGCAAGTTTAGAAGTTGAAGTTTGTCATCAAAGTGAGATTGCATATACCTACATTCATTTCTGAAGCGGAACCAGACGAACATTCAGAACAAAGACTTAATATCGATGAAGTTGCTGAAATCAAGAAAAGAACAAGCATTACCCAAGTCAGTAGACAAATCCTTTCTAAGTTTAAATCAGCCCAATTAAGATCTGAACACCGAGGTTGTTAAGTTGTTGAAGCTATTATAAACCCAGAGTCCTCTGATACAAGGGTGACAAGGTTATCCAAGGCTGGAAGAGTGGCAATAAAGCTTTTCGGTAACTGCTGGAACCCAGAAGGTGTACATACAGCTGGGGAAGGAAGCTGGGTGCTTGTTAAAAATAACTAATCAACCAACTGTGAAGCAGCTGAGACTGTTGAAGCTGAGAGAGAGAGAGAGAAGCAGTGTAGAAGCCAAGACAGATGATGTGATAGCTTTAAAACAGAAGAGGCAAAGAGGTTGCCCTTTCTTATGGTACAGAGAGTGCCTTGCCTACCCGTAGAGGTCAAAGAGCATGTCTAAATTGACTAATATATTTTCAAAGTATCAAGTTGTAACAGCAGAACTGTGGTTGTCTATAATTTTGTCAGAACCGCTTTTGAACATAGTTGAAGCACTAGTAGATTGTGGGGGCAAGGAGCCTACTTTCACAGTATCATTTGCAGAAGGGAGAGTGCAACCACTTTAGAAAAAAAATACTGACAAATTGCATTCAAGACACTCCAGAAGTTACAAAAGAAGAGTTGTTGTTAAAGCAGACGTGGCATTTCTTTTGTTTGACCACCATCCATCCTATCCTGGCAGGAGGTTATCAAGGATTGCCATTGGTGCCATTTTCTTTGTGGAACCTGGAAAGGGGATCTTTTCAGCAAACTAATAAGGAACTGTACCAGTGGATTTTTGTTTGAGTGAACTTTAGTTTCTTTGGAACTTTTTAAAGAACTGATTTAAGACTATTTTTGCTTGGGATAAATTGACATGGACCTTCTTGAAGGAACAGGATTTACCCAGGACAAGTAAGTCATCCACGACACTGGTTATTTGGTCATCTATTATTTATGTTGTTTATGCTTTGTTTTGATTGTTTAGTGTGAGGCCAGTTTTGTGTAGGCTAGGAGATTCTCCCTTAGATTCTAGACTAGGTAGGGATTCCCATGGAGAGTAGGCTTAGCTATGTTTTATTTGCATTTTTCTGTTGAAATAAAATGTCAAATACTGAGAAAACTACAAGCAGTAGTCCGCCTCGCATTGATGACTCCTCATGCCATCCACCAACAGGTCATCACTAGCCCAGGTTTCCTGTAAAAAAAATAATATCACTGGCACATACTGCTGAAAAACCAAGGGGATTAATTAAAAAGGATTGAAAACCCCTGGTATTCCATGAGATACATTTATAACCCATACTCGAGAAGGGCTGGTCATCTGCTGTGACCACCCAGGGTTTCCGGGATCTGCGTGCTACTTTACTCACTACTGGGAATCTCTCGGGTGTTTGCATGGGAGATCAGGCTGGAATGCTCAGAATTAAAACCCTGATTGGAGGACGTCAATGGATCATTATATTTTGGCTGTATGATCTCAGTTGGACGTTACTTGAAAAGGTGCTTTCGGCGCACAACAAGATCAAAGCCCATAGCCCTATGGTGACTGTAATTGGCATATAGGTAATCGACAATAATGGCCGAGACAAATTCACGAGGGCCAAGTTCTGATAACAGTCCAGCGAGGGTAGTTCCAGATGATCAATGTCAGATGATGTAATAGACATCAATGAGGGGATATTATGCAAAAGGTTTACAATATTGTATCAGTTCAGTAATGGACTCGCCGCTGTGGGAAAGGTCTCTATGATTTAAACCATTTGCCCAATGGCTGACCATCAGGCTGAGCTGGCATAGTTTGTGAAGTAAAATCCGTCATTTGAGTAGATCCTGATGAATAATGCTGAGAAGGGGGTCTACTTGTGGATGGAAGTTAACATGCCTTTCAAGTTGATGGCACACAGGCGCCAATAATTTAGCATCAGCCCACCCATTCAGGGCGGGTCTTGAGTCACCACTTCCTGATGCTGCAGCCAAGTGTCCCACGGAGTAATGTGGGGAACGAAGGATAGCACAGGGGCAACGTGATTGTCTTGGAAGCAAGACCACACAGAGCAGCACAGGTTCGTAGCCCAATCCCACACTTCGAAACCACTTGTTGGTATTTAACGCAGTATACTGCGGTCCACGTCACAGCATTACCTGTGACATTGAGTTGATGATGTATGGACACACACACACACACACACACACACACACACAAACACACACACACACCCCTACACACTCTCCCCATCCTCTTGATGTACTCACAGTTGCTGATGTTCGCTGATTAAGTTGCAATTCAGGTTTGGCCTTCTTGCTTCTCCTTTTTATGCTTCGATAAGGCCACCAAGCTGGTTTCTGCAGCAGGCTCAGTGGCATGGGGTGTCAGAATAGAATGGTCAGATAGCACCATTGAATTTGCTGAGTCCCTGGCTGTTGTAGATGCATGGCCAGCCTTTGTTTTGGTTCTAGGCAGAAATTGTTCCGCATTCATAACCATCACCTGGACCTCGAAGTCAGAAATGTCTGACAATTTGGTGGAATTGTGTTGTGACACAGCTGGGGTTTAGAGAGCATCCCATGATAAAGCACTGGTGTAAAGTTCACCGGGGATGTCGCTATATTTCAAAATAATGTACGCCACAGTCTGTAGTATCTGCTTCAATTCAAGTTGCTCCTTTGCCATATCAGAGCATAGCCCAGCACTCCGCCAATTGTAGCTGCTGAAATTGCACTCAAGCTCGGGGTACGTATGGACTGATGTGCCCCAAGGGGATACCTCAGAGTAAACCGTAGAATCCAACTCGCTATCCAAAGTCGAGCACTCCAGCACCATTCTTTCACGCTCGGGAGAGTTCGAAAAATTAGTGCCAATGAGGTCATCATATTTCTGAGGAGTGGCGTTAACCGGCCTGGAGGCGAAATCCAAATGATTCCCTCTCTAGGCCGGTGCACACATTCAGCAATTAATTAATATCAAATCATGGACAAAACATCTGCAGTAATTAATATAATGCTAACGTACTCTACCTGCCGCACATGGGTCGCCAACGGGGTGACAGATGAAAAGAAATGGCACCCGCTGTACTTGTGCTTATTTAGCTTTACTTTCAGGCTGCAAAATTGCGCCTACAATAGCCTGCCTGCAGGAGATCGGGGCCGATTCTCAGCCCTTTTTCCCTTACTGTGCAGAGGATACACCTGTGCATTTGTCGGTTTAGGATTTTTCTTCATTATCTTGCTGGATTAAAGCAATATTAACAAGGCTAAGAAGTCTACGATAATCAAACCTGGCAGTTATAATCAATCTGCTACAATCAGCTCACCGCAGCAGTGGCCAAAATTCTGTCCTTTCAATTGATGGGGGTAACACACTAATGCACAGTGTCACGTGTCACTTCCCGGATGTCAGGGTCTTGGCCGCTTAACCAATGGAATGAAATGTAAAGATACACTTTTATAGCCAGCAGAACTCGCAGCTGAAACTAGTGAGCCATATAAGGGTTCACCCCAATGCTCACCTCAAGTCTGTTGTGGGCACAGTCCAGACGTCTCCAGAGAACTCAGCTCAGCTGTAATATTAACGCCAGGCTTCAAAAGATGTTGCTCAACAGGTGTAAAACCTCTCTGTGAGTAGCCACTCTTGCCAAAGACTGCCGCAGACTGTCAGATCTCTGCGAAGAGCTCCGCACTTCAAAGGAGTATTTGTATTTAGTCCCACCTCCTGGTAACACTGTAGCAAGCGAGGAAAGGCTTCCGAGCACTCCAAACACTGCAAATGATGCCGCAGACGGCCAGAACTCTGCCACTAATATGAACTAAAGTAGGACAAAAGAGTGTCTCTCGTCTTGTGGTTGTTTTCCTTTCTGCCATTTATCCTCTGGGTTTCTTTCAGGATCTAACTTGTTCCAGTGGTACGTTCAATGTGCAAATTACTCTCTTAAGCAATACGTTTCCTTTATTGATCTCCTCTGACAATCTTTTGATTTTATCCAGGAGCTGTTGTAGCTTCTCCCAACTGTTCTTGGGTCTTGTTTCTTTGACAATCTTATACTTATAACGGTTCGTCTTGAGATGCTCTCTCACAATCTTTCCTTTTACTATATGTCTCTCATGGTTTTGATACCCAACCTTTGAGTTTTTTTAATTAATTTATCTGAATTAGGAATCCCCCTCTCCTGAGGTCTGTCTGCTGGAATCCGTTATTGGATTTATTTTGTAGTCTCAATTCACAACACTTTTTAAACCTTGAGTTTTCTTTCCAAATCTCCACTCTTCAACAAATACTTGTGGCTTTTTCCCCTCCTTCACAGTGTAAATATATGTCAGGGCAGAAGCACAGAACACCCCAGCCAAGATTCTCCATTTGGTAAACGTGGACGAGCAATCAAGGCTTAAACTCTCAGGAGGTGATGCAGCATGGCTCTTAAGTACAGTGTAGTCCCAAGCCACCACAAAAGAATGTCCACATACTATGTTAGGGATAACACAGTTCTAAGGTTCAAGTTATATACACAATCACAATAACACACTTTGTGATCAGACAATTCCGAAATGATAATGTACAATTCATTTCTATGTGGTACCACAATTACTCTTTGACTCCATTAAAATGCACCAATTGCTGACAGTTTCAAATGGCATACAAATCAATAGCAAAAGGTATAGACTTGGGGGGGGGGGACAAGTCGGTTAAACAATTGGCAGAATACTGGGCCCCTACCAATAGGCACAGTTCTGTGTGAGGACTCCCCCCCCCCCCCGCCATCCTCCCACCCCCAAAACCTGGTCAACCTGTAAATAAAGATATACTGACAAGTCCAATCCATATATTGCTTAGCAGAGTTTATTAACTTCTACAAATGTTCTACTACCCCAATGTACCAGGTTTAGTAGAGTTCGACAACTGGTCGTCGACGTATCCTTCTTGAGCGAATTCCCTTTAAAAGCAGGAGCCACGGATCATCGAGATTCCTCGAAGAAAGGGTGAACAATGGCATTGAGGCAGCAGCTTCGGTCCTTGAGGTGCTCGTCGACGATCGGTTGTGGATGTCCTGTGAAGATGAGGCGTGAGGTGCACCTCGACGATGATAGTTTGTTGCCGCAAAGAGTCAATGTAGAACGTAGGCCCAGCAAGGGCGTTGGGTTGTCAGCATTTGGCATCGGCAATCGGGACTCTACCAAGGCTGACTTTCGGATCTCCGTCAGTGTCTTTGAGGACTTTGGGTGGCGGTAAACCCACCGGTGGATTCTCCTCAGTTCGTCAGTCAGTGATGGTCGTCGACTGCGATGGACTTCAATGTCCTGGCGCTTTACTTCAGATTCCTCGGCGGTCCCAGTCTCCGGTCAGTAGCCTTTTGAGGACCGACTTCCAGGGAGCCTTGGTGAAGGTTATCTGGTGCACGATGGTTCCCCCGTAGCTCGGTAAGGGGTCTCCTAGCCAGGTCCTCTCTTGGATCCGTTTCTTGAAGGCACAGCAGTTTTCAGATTGTGGCGAAGGTAAACAGCAGTTAACCTTCTTCTTCCGGCTCGGCTTCGAGATCAGGCATCAAGTTTCAACTTCAGCTTCTGAACGATTTCCTTCAGTGAGAGGTCTCCAGATATACTGTTCGTTCTCTCATTTACTCTGCTGGGTCACACTCAGGTAACCAATCATTCAGAAGGGCATTCAGGCAGGCAGCCAGCCAATCGGGCTCACAGTGCATTCAGGCCATTTGTCTCCATCCAGATAGTCTCAACAAGGAATGGGGATTGTGGCAAGCACCCAGCCATTCAGCACTCCACACTGCATTCATACCAGTTTCGGGAAGGGCGGTCTCATTCATTGTGTCACACACTAGAAACTAGACACCCATTACATGAAATGTATGTTGGTCACACACTCCATTCACCCAGGTCCCACCCAACAGCCAGTCAGGGGAAGGGACATAGTCAGGGCTTCCCAGGAATTTGGGAAAACAAGGTAACAGGCAATAGAAGGCAAGAGGCCACAGGAGCCATCTTGTTTTCTATCAGGAATCTACTGATTCCAATGGCAAAGCCTGGGTATCTCAAAATGGAGGATACTCCGAGCACCTGTCAAATTCAGCATGGAGCTGCCACCAGCCCATTCCCTGCTCCATGGGCCACACACAGGTGTACAAAAACATACTTTAGGGGTACAGGGTTGTATCCCCACCCATGAGTGCCATAAGGGTATCCCAAAGGTCAAACAGGAAGAGCTGCACTGACAGGAGTCCCACATGGACTTGTGTGCAGAAAATAACACAGAACACACATGAAAAAGGAATACAGAACAAGGACAGGTAGGCCCTGTCCCTCCAATGCATTTTCCAGCATCACACCCAGGATATTCGTTTCCACTTTCCCTCAGTTTCACAATCAACCTTATTTGTCATATTCTTTACTCATTCCACATATGTCCATGTATGCTGGTTCACTGTTAGAATATTGCCCTCATGGCTTTCACGAGTTGTGCTCCTCATAATACTTCATCCCGGTGGCCTCCTCGGTTATCCGGTTCTCCCTGGTACCTTTGTGCAATCTTTGCGGGGTGCTGCAGTCAGCGGACACTGGTTGGTGGGAGCTTGCAGCACTCGCGGCTGCTCTGGCCTCAGCGTTGTTATATAGGGGCAGGGCCCCTCACGGTACTGCCATGGTCACGCCACCCTGTTGGCTGGTTCTTCTCACCCCGGCCTGACAAGTTTCTCTGTTGTCTGCTTTGCCGGGCCCCTGCTGTCTCAGACTGACATTCTCCACAGTTTGAATAGCTAGGAGCACTGCAGATTCCCTCTGATCCGCCTCTGCAAGGCAGGATTACATCAGACTCTCCCTTCCTCTGTGATCCACTCGCCCCACTTACGAATTTCTTATTAAAGAGATATTCCCTCTTCCTTCAGATGGTGTGTTTGATTCACCATTGCCTGAAGCCAAATAGAAGGAGGATACAGGATTCATTATGAAAGGCAGTCCCATATATGCAGATAAGGTGATTTCCTCAGGGAGTTCCCTGTGGGAATAAGAGAACGTGTCCCCTAAGGGGGAGTCACTCCCAGTGAGGTACCAATTTCCCATACCCTTAGGGAGAGTCTTGCAGAGCAGGCTCGCCTACCAAGTCTCAAAGGGGATGGCTCTCCCTTGGGGATGAAGTGACGAATACCCTTGATTCATCACAGGCTCCAAAAATATTAGTGTTGGACCGAATAAGAATGTACTATGAGCAGGCACATGTTGGTAGAGATGGAATGACCATGCTAGTGGGACGATTCTGGTTTGCACCAGAGCTTACAACCATGGCTCAAGAATACTGTAGAAGATGTGTAATAGGTTTACAAAATAACATGGGGCAGAGTGTGCTGATCAGACCCAGAGCACACCCTCCACTGTATGGCTCGTTTGTGAACAAATTAATGTTCTCCAACTGCCAAAATGTAAACAGTGGCAATAGCTGCTAGTAATGGTGGATGTTTTTTCAGAATGGGTGGAGGCAAACCCTTGTAGAAAGGCAGATGCAGTGACTGTCGTGAACATTTTGATTCAGGAATGTGTGCCTAGATTTGGGATGCTGGTATGTATGAACAGCGATCAGGGATCACATTTTGGTGATATTATCAAAACACTGTTGTCCACTTTGAAGGTCCAGCATAGGCATTGCCCTCATCACCCTCAATCAGTCGGGGCAGTTGGAGTATTGAAAAAAAAATTGGCCAAACTATGCCAATAAACAGAGGTGAAGCGACCAGAGGCACTTGTGCAAGTTATTTTTTGCATGAGAAGCGCGCCCACCAGGAAAACTGGGTTGAGTCCGTATGAAATCTTCTATGGAAGACCTATGAGATTACCTGTATCACACCCTGTGAAAAGCGTACCAGATAATTTGCAATTATCAGAGGACTGATTGTTGGAATATGTGAAGACACTAATGTCCTCTGTCAGTCTCGGTCACAATCAGGTTTAACCTGCTCTGACAAGGGAACCAGATTCTTTAGGTCATTCCTTACAATCCAGCGCCCAACAGAGCAAGACTGCTCTAGCCCCAAGGTGGAAGGGGCCCTTCCTGATCCTACTGAATTCTAACTCGGTTATGAAGGTTCAGGGACACCCAACACGGGTGCATTCAATACCCTGCAAATGGGTGTTAGCCCCTGCAGTGTAGCTGCGATTTTCTGGCAAATTTGTTTTTCTGTATTGGATTATGCTAATGTAGTTTTAGGAGAACGTGGTTCTACTGTACAGAGCATATATGCAATGAAAAACTTGACTAATGTTGCAACATCGGCGGATGTCAAGGGTTGGCCATGGTATAAGAAACAATGGATAGTTCAGTGGCAATCTTGAGATCTAAATGGATCATGGGAATGTGGAGTAGATCTTTGGTTTGGATTTAGACAATGGCCCTCCCGAGTGTCCAGTGGGGGTAGTACAATCTCCCTATGAGGCTCTACCTAATTGAATGAGTGATGAAGACTATTTGAATGTTTTGAACTCACCAATAGAAGAACCCACAAGGAAACCCCAATCTAAACTTGGAGCTAGAGATACGAGTACTGTTACTAATACAACTACTACAGTTACTGAAAAACTAACAGTATTATACCCTGAACCGTCATGTCTCCGATTTGATACATCATTGTCACTCTGTTCTTTTCACTAGGAGGAGCAATAAAATGATTTCTAAAATCATATATTGTTATAAGCACTGGACTGGGATCACAGTATTAACAGACCTTGGTGGTAATGCAAGCATAGTTTCAGATGTGCTAACCTTGCCCAGGACAATGCACCGGGTAGTGGTGCCAGGATATTGTGAGATGGAAGATCTCAGTGCTGTAATAGAGAAAGAAGAGACGGCAAGCACGGTTGGCGTGTTATTTATTAACCATAGTGGATGGGTGTAACAGTACCAGGTCTATGAAGGTGTGTTCGCATTCTACAGAAGCTCATTTTCATTTTTCAAATAGTTTAGGGAACTGCACATGCCTATGATTCAGCATTTACAATCACAGAAGCAGAAATAATACCATTTTATAAAATAAACTCAAGTATATAATCAAAGGTTATGGTACAATGCACAGGAAGAACGGGCTTTAGATACATGGTGTTGAATGCAACTGTGCAACAGTTTTGTTTCCTGTTCCTCTGTCTGCCTTTCAGGTGACCACCCATTATCAGAATTGTACGGGAAGGGGGTCAGTATCCAATTAGCACAGCAACAAGAGGAGATGTTCTAAGGACGGCAGAAAAGGGACGTATTGGATAAAACGTAGAGTGGGGCTAATAATACACTTCCAACATGGGGTATATACAAGGATTCAAATTTAGAGGGTAGATTAGATCGACTAGAAAAGACCACCAGGCTCATATCTGGGGCAGAGCTTACAGGCAGGGAGGCACAAATCGGTGAGCTCCATGTAATAGGGACCTTGGGTTAGCTTACTTAGGGGGCCCTCCAAAAATTATTGGATGGCGTGATAGAAGCTGGATGGAATCTGGAATAAGACATGGCTTGCGGAGAGGTGCAAGGTTATCTGAGCGCCCAATTGATATTGATTCTGTGAAGATATGCAACACAGCAGTTGGCCCAGACTGTTGAGGAATGATTCTGGCATTCCCAACTCTCTTTTGGTCTGATAGAAATGCACCAAGAAAGTATGATGCTGAAACAGCAGCAGGGCAAATTATTACAAAGACATGATGGCTATATGCATTTTAGAAAGTGTGGTAAAGGTAGATGGCTCACCAGCAAAAAAGAGAAGCTGGAAAGGGCCCTAGAAATGGTAGATTTAGAGTAAGATTCCCCGTACAAACGAAAAACCGGTGAATTGGGGATATTATAGGGGTATTAGATCAGCTAGGTTAGTTACACAGTAAGCACAAAAGGGGGGGCCTGATGGCCCCAGAGGGAGAGGGAATCCGATTTAGACAGTAAAGGTGTTGCCATAAAGGCTATTGGAGACTAGGATAATATAGGTAAATAAACCATGATATGGGAGACGTCCAGGAACAGTATTCTATAGCTACTGTAGAACAAGTTACTTACCTTATCTGGTAACATTCTTTCGATGGGATGTTCCTCCGACGTATTCCACATCTATGACAGGGAATGACCACAGCTGTGCTGCTTCGGAAAATTTCGGCAGAGGATGTCCTGCGTCGATGACGTTGATCCGTTGTCCCTCGAGGGCCTCCGTCGAGCGTCAGCGTCATCGGATGTTATATATAGGATGCACTGCGCCAGTAGCCTCAGTTGTAGTTTTTTCCCAGAACATGTGGCACCAATCTCCTACCAGTATGACTGCAGAAAACCTTTCAGAAACGTAAGCTGCAATCGCTTTAAGAAATTCTGACAAGGGGCAGGCTTGGAGGGTTCGATGTGGAATACGTCGGAGGAACATGCCATCGAAAGAACTTTACCAGATAAGGTAAGTAACTTGTTCTTCGAGGGGATTGTGTCCTCCGACGTATTCCACACCTATGACAGACTCCCAAAGCAGTACCAACATACGGAGGTGGGAAAAGAATTTACAATTTATAATTTTAGAATGCCCAATCAAATTGCTGAATAAAGGACTGCCTTACCAAAGGCCAAATCCTGCCCATGGATGGAGTCCAAGGAATAGTGCCTCACAAAAGTATGGACAGAGGCCCATGTGGCTGCTTCGCAAGTATTGCGAATGGCAACAACCCTCTGTAGAGCACTGGAGGCAGCCACACCCCTAGTAGAGTGAGCCTGTACGCCTACTGGAGGGTCCTTTCCCGCCAAACGGTAACACCCAAGAGATCGTCAAAATTATCCATCTAGACAAGGTCTGTTTGTAAACAGCCTGACCCAAGTGCCTTCCAGCATACCCAACAAAGAGCTGATCGTCCACTCTGACCCAGGACATCCGTGAGAGATAGAAACTCAAAGCTCTTCTAGGATCCAACCTATGGAGCCTCTCCTCTTCCTTACCAGGATGTGGAGGAGGATAAAACGCTGGAAGGATCACCTTCTGGCTCAAATGGAATTCCGACACAACCTTCGGAAGAAAAAAAGGCCGCACCCTCGGACAACCCTGTCCTTATGGAACACAGTAAAGGGTGGCTTGGGGGAAAATGCCTGCAACTCACTCACTCTGCGTGCGGAAGTAACCACAACTAAAAATACAGTTTTAAAGGACAACAGTCGCAACGGACAAGAATGTAAGGGCTCAAACGGAGCTCCCATTAGGAACTTTAAAACCAAATTCAAATCCCATCCCAGCACCAGGAAAGGCGACGGTGGAAACACATTAGTTAGCCCTTTTAGAAACTGATAAATCAAAGGGATCTTAAAATAAGAACATTCCTCAGACGAGCGCTTAAATATGGAGAGCGCCGCCAGGTAACCCTTAATGGTACCCATTTGCAGGCCCTTGTGGGCTAAAGAAAGCAGAAAAGACAAAACCAAAGGAATGGAACATTGGAAAGGATCCACATTCTGTACCCTGCACCAGTCACAGAACTTTCTCCAACGGCAACGGTAACGGTAAAGGGATTTTGTTGCGGGCCTTCAGGCCGAAAGCAACACTTCCATCACGTCTTCAGGGAGGTCCCAATCCTTATACCTCAACCTTTCAGATACCAAGCATGAAGGCTGAGAGACTTGACCTCTAGATGGAGAACCGGACTTCCCCTCCCATGAGAGCAGATCATCTCGGTAGGGAAGACAGCGTGGAGGGCAGATGGGCATGTCTAGAAGGTCCAGGTACCACGCTTTCCTGGCCCATGCCGGAGAAAGGAGTATCATCCGGCGACTGAACCTTCCGTAACACTTGCGGAATGATGGGGACTGGAGGAAAAGCGTATAGCCATGGGAAGGACCACTGCACTACGAACGAGTCCCCTAGGGCTCCTCTTTGAGGAAATTCCCACAAACAGAATCTTTCGCACTTCCGGTTGACACTGGTGGCAAAGAGATCCACTTGTGGGGTTCCACAAAAGGGCGAAGATCTCCAACAGAACTTCCTGAGCCAGCTCCCACTCGTGAGAGACCGTGCTCTGCCTGTTCAGAGCATCCACCGCCGCGTTTTTGTCTCCGGCCAGATGAACTGCCGAGATCGAAATTTCCTGCTGGATGGCCCAGAACCAGAGCTGCATCGCCTCCCTGCACAATGGGAGTGACCCTGCCCCCCCCTTTTTTGCTGAGGTAGTGCATGGCCACTGTATTGTCTGTCATAATCAGGATATTCTTCCCCTGCACAGACGGCAGAAAAGCCTTCAGGGCTAGCCTGACGGGCCGCAGCTCTAACAGATTGATGTGGAGTCTGGACTCCGATGGAGACCAACGGCCACTGGCTGTCAACTCGTTGGCATCAGCTCCCTAACCCGTGAGGGATACATCCGTCACGATCACTACCTCCGGCCAAGGTTGCCAAAACGGAGCTCCCTTCATCAGATTGCCTTTGACGGCCCACCACAGAAGATCCTGTGCGACCGAGGGCGGAATCTGAACGAGATCCAACATACTGCCGGAGAACTCTGACCACTGCATCTTGAGAGCCCAATGCAGAGATCTCATCTGCAGCCTGGCCTCTGGCACCAGGAAAATGCAGGATGCCATGAGGCCGAGCAACCTCAAGAACTCGAACGCCGGGAGACTCTGGGCACGTTGAAATTTGTCCACCATCTGCAGAATGTGATGAGCCCTCACCTGGGGAGGCGAACACTGCCCCAGGGATGTGTCGAGCACTGCTCCGATGTATTGGAGCCGCTGGGTAGGTGTCAAATGGGACTTCTTTAAATTGAGGGAGAAGCCCAGCTTGTGAAGGGAGAGTGCGCCCTGATCAACCCATCGTCCAGGTAGGGGTAGACGTGAATCCCTCCTTTCCTGAGATACGCTGCCACAACTACCATCAGCTTGGTGAAGACCCTCAGGTGGAGGTCAATCCGAACGACAGGAACCGAAACTGAAAATGCGAGTCGCAAACCTGTGCTTGGGATGAATCGGCACATGAAAATAAAAATCCTTGACGTCGAGAGACACCAACCAATCCTGATGAAGGGCCTGGAGGACTTGGGAAAGAGTTACCATCTTTTTTTTTTTTTTTAAACATTTATTTTATTAAGAGAGCAGGTTAGCATTCAGACCGTCCACTAAAGAAAGAATTTGACAAGGTATTGAAGCATGTACAGTATTGGCACATATATACAGAGTAGCAAGAAAAACACATCAAACATCCAACATCATGGCGAAGGGAGAGGCGTAGCATCCTCGTCCGGTATCTGGGAACACAAATAAATACGCAACAGCAACCAAATGTCTTTGGGCCGACACTGTCGGGACCGATAAAACAAAAAGTTCTTCATCGTCGTTTACCAAACATAAGTCTTTTAAGAAATTGGCTCTGGATGGTGCAGTTGTAGACTTCCATGATTTAAGGATACAGCGCTTGGCGACAACACATGAAATATTAAATAAACGCCTCGTAGTTTCTTTCACCTTACCAATGTCACCAAGCAAGTACTTTAAGGGGGACAGGGTCGCCGGAATAGACGTTATGTCTTCGAGGAGTTCTGCCACCTCCCGCCAGAATTCCATAATCAAAGGGCATGACCAGTACACGTGGTAGGGGCTAGCGTTTGGTGCATTGCACTTGGGGCAGGCTCCAGTGCAACTCTCAACAAATTTGGCCAGTCTGGCGGGGGCATAGTGGAGCTGATTCAGAACTTTAAACTGGATCAGCCGTAGCCCCGCGTTCATAGAGATGGATCTGGTGAGTTGACAGAAGCGTGACCACCGTATTTCATCAAGCTCATCCCGCTCCCAGGTCTCTCTTATCGTATTATGTGACGGGGAGTGGGTTTGTGTGGGTGTGAGTATACCAACGAGACCCCTTTATTGTGACTATTAGGGGATACTATTGCCCTAATACATTCATGTACCTGGGGTTCCAACGGGAAAGATGGCCATCTAGCCGCAAAAGCAGTTTTCATACGATGATATTGAAAGCGTTTAAGTGGGCCTCCTCCCACCATCCCGATGAAGTCAGTGAGTTCACAGAATGTGCCATTTGGGAACATGTCCCTTAGTGCGAGTTAGGATCCCAGGATTGTTGAATGGCTTTATCAAATGTTGGGGATATACTCGAGAAGTTCCACAGGGGGACCTCCGGGTCATAGGGGGTCTCAAGGCCTAATCTGTTATATATCTTGGCCCAGGCGCATATAGTTGTATATACCGGGTCAAACGGGCATGTGTATCCATAAACAGGGTTAAGAAGAAGTGATTTGATGTCATTGGGGCGATCAGCATGTTCCTCCATGGGGATGTGGGGAGATGTGTCATCAGGGTCAAACCAGTGTTTAACAAATTGAGCCTGTGCAGCCAGATAATATAGTTCAAAATCTGGCGCAGCAATGCCACCCCGTGAGAATGGTTCCACCATCTTATCCCACCCCAATCTGGCCGTCTTCCCATTCCAAATGAAATTAGAGGCGAGCGACTTGAGTTTCATGAAAAAGGACTTGCCGGGCCATATCGGAATGTTGTTAAAATAATATAAGCGTTTGGGTAAAACTACCATTTTGAGAATAGCCACTCTACCATACAAGGACAAGGGAAGGCTAGCCCACGTTTGGAACTTGGTCGTCAAACTCAGTAACAGTTCACCATGGTTCTGTGTATATAACAATTGTTTGTCCCTGGCCACCATAATACCCAAGTAACGTACTTGAGTCGGGGTGGGCATAAGCCCAGCAATTGCAACGATGTTACCCGTACAATCCGTAAGGGGAAATATTTCGGACTTGGGAACATTGATTCTCTACCCTGAATATTCCGAGAACTCATGTATGTCCGACATTATGTGCTGTACGTTCTCTACTGGGTTGCGGACATATAGCAGGGTATCGTCAGCATATAGTGAAATGATCTGGGGGGGGGCGGTCATCCTAAGCCCTCTATGTGAGTGGTTCTGGTGTATATGTTCTGCCATCGGCTCGATAGTAAGTGCGAAAAGTATAGGTGAAAAGGGACAGCCCCGCCCGCTACCTCTGTAGAGCCTAAACGAGGTGGACAAAGTGGCGTTGGTCAGAACCTTAGCAGTCGGGGTGAGTATATAGTAGCTGTGCGCATTAGATGAAGTATCGGCCAAAGCCAAATCGTTCAAGCACCAGAAAGAGATAAGACCAGGACACAGAATCGAAGGCCTTCTCGGCATCAAGGGCCACCACGGCAGCCTTTGTTGTGGGATCAATGTGTGCCATAACATTAAACAAGCGCCTCAGGTTGAGAGCTGTAGATATAGTTGGTATAAAGCCCGCCTGGTCTGGCTGAACAAGGATCGACATGTACGGCAGGAGCCTGGTGGCTAACACCTTGGCGAAAATTTTCGCATCGGTATTAATCAAGGAGAGCGGTCTATACGAACCCATGTCATGTGCAGGTCTACGGGGTTTCAGGAGGACAGTAATAATAGCTTCGCGCATCGATTCTGGAAGGTTCCCTTGATCCATCGCCTCCTCCCACACCTTTAACAGTAGGGGGGCTAGTTCAGTCCTAAATTCCTTATATAGTTCCGCGCTAAGTCCATCCGAGCCGGGGGCGCGGTTCCCTGACAGAGATTTAATGGCCTCTACGATTTCTTCAATAGTGATGGGCTGATCCAGTATGTTATGGGTCTCAGTGGTCAGTGTAGGGAGGTCTAGGCTATCCACCAAATACCGGAACGTGTCTTCTTTACTTTTGATGTCATGATTGGAATAAAGGGAGGAATAAAACTCAGCGAAGGTGGAATTAATGTCCTGCTCCTTATTAACCAAAGCCCCAGTGGGTGTCAAAATACCAGGGATTGGGCTCCGATGTCTATCTGTTTTAAGCATGGTGGCTAAGAATTTCCCGGCCTTATTACTCTCCCCATATCTACGGGCCTTGGCAGGCGCAGCCATGTATAAGACTTCCCTGCTGGCTAACGCGTTGAATTCCTTCAACGCGACATGCATTTGCGATAGTGTTGCCTTGTCCTGTGTGGCGCTATATTCACTTTGTAACAGGCCTATTTTAGTTTCGACTGCGCCCAGCTCCCGTCTTACAGCTTTAAGCATACCCGTGGACTTGCCCAGGATAGTACCCCGGATCCAGACCTTGAATGCCTCCCAGAGAGTAGCATAAGTGGTTACCGATCCCTCATTTATTTCAATAAATTCTGTGATCTCAGTATGGAGGGCTTCGCAAATATTAGTGTCCCCGAGTATGGCGGGGGGCATTCTCCACCGTCTAACTGGAGGAGGGGCATCACCCAGCTGAATGCCAAGTGTTACTGGTGAGTGGTCGGAGAGGGTGCAGGGGTGTATTTCATAACTGGTGACCATGCCGGCCAGGGGTGAGCTAATGAACCAGTAATCGATACGTGAATGGGAATCATGGACAGAAGAGTAAAAGGTGAATTTCCTCTCAGTAGGGTGCAGTGTGCGACAAGCGTCTACCACATCCATCTGTTCCATCAACTGCCGCACAACCAATGTGGCTCTGGAGGGGGCGCTGGGGGCAGTAGAGGACCGATCAAGGGACTGGTCCAAAATAGTATTGTGATCGCCGCCCAGATTATCAGTGCCTCCCCTGACGTAGTTAGCATATCAAGTATCGTACAATAGAACTGTGAATCGTCCACATTTGGCCCATATGTATTAACAAGTATTAATTGGTATCCCGCCAACTCCCCCCAGACTAGTGCATATCTGCCAAGCGGATCTATTTTACTGGAGTGGTATTTAAAGCACATCTTGGGGTGTAGGAGGGTTAACACTCCCCTAGATTGTGTTGAGTATTGCGTGTAGTATCTCTGGGGCCCCATCTTGGCAGGAATGCAGAATTGACATTACCCAGTGCGTGCGTTTCTTGAATGAAAAGAATATGAGGATCGTGGCGTGTAACATATGCTGCCACCCTCCTCGCCTTCACCGGGTTGTTAAGCCCGCGAATATTCCAGGAGAGTAGCTTGACTTCTAAGCCCCTATCAGCCTGTGCCATACCCGCATGTTGTAAAAATCATCTGTCCGTAGCCTCGCCCCTGTCGCAAGTGATGCGGCCATTCTGCCATGCAACCGCTCTCTGATTTTAACAATCGAACTCCTTTAAACAGAAACTCCCAAAACCATCCCGATCGGACACCAGGAACCCACAACATCTGCCCCAACTTTGTCCCACCCACCGCCCACATCAACTGCGGAATATTGACCCACTCAATAACCGTGGTCGAGCTTGTTTTGGCATTGACCAAACTTCTGGCCGAAGCCAACCTTGTATTCGAATGAAACCCCTTCAGGTGGTCCAAATGTCCACACCAAGAACACCCATTTCCAACCCCTCCTACCTCCCCCCCACCCTCATCATCACCCCCAACTTGACGATGTACCCAAAAACAATCGTGGAACATTCCCGGGGTAGCCATGTTGCCTCACAGGGCTGCCTGATTGGCTCCAATCTCCAATAGTCACATGGAATGGAGCTGCCCTGCTTATAGGACCCATAAGGCTGCAGTGGATACTACATCAGGATACAGACCAATCCGGTCGCCGGAGATCCCTAGTCCTCGGGTCTTGGTCTATTGTTCTGTGCCGGCCTGCCCCCCCTCGGGGGGAGAGGTATGGAAGTCTCTATATACTGTGTGGCCTCAGTCGGGGATTCGAAAAAATGCGCCCTACCCGCATGTTGGATCCTCATCTTTGCCGGGAACATCAGAGCATATGGAATCTGGCGGTCTCTAAGGAGTCTCTTGACTGGTTCATATGATCGCCTGCTCGCCTGGACCCCGGCAGAAAAGTCTGGATATATATGTATTCGGCATTCCTCGTGGTGAAGCGTACCAGCCTCCCTGGCCAGCCGCAGGATTGTGTCCCTATCTCTATAGTTAAGCAGCTGTGCAATTATTGTGCGAGGGGGAGCACCTGGTTTGGGGGCCGGGGCAAGAGTACGGTGGGCTCTCTCCACCAAGAAATGTTCGGAGAATGACTCAGGACCGAATAGTGTTTTAAGCAGTTGTTCAAGTTGTTTCTCCATTTGGCCTTTCCCAAATGACTCCGCCACGCCGACCACACGGATGTTATTACGTCTTGATCTAGATTCAAGATCCTCGCATTTATGTTGCATTTTAGTCATGGCTTCCTTAAGCTGAGCGATGTCACGACCATTTTGTGAGATAGCGTCTTCGTTACTACTAATTCTATTTTCTGCATCAGTGACACGTATGCTCTCTTTTTCAACTCTTGCCTTCAGGGAGCCAATGGTAGACACTATATCGTCCAGTTTCATGTTCACTGCTCGGAATCCATTTTCCACAAGCATGGTCAGCTTGTCCTCCCGTCCTTCAATGTCTGCAGGTGGAGTTTCATTAGCGTCAGCGTGCACCTCAGTTATGGCGTCCGGCGCCTGGCTGCCGGTAAATGCATCCATAGGACCCTTCCTCTTGTTACTGGGCGTCTTGCGTCCCTTTCCAGCCCTGTGCGGCTTGCCCATGGTGCCTGCCCCGGCCCGTTGTTTGTGGATATTCAGCGAAGCCACCTGGATCAGGACGACAGTTTGCAGCTGGGGCAACAGGGGTCCTCCGCCTCACCCCCCTTGCTCCCAATACGTCTGTAGATTTTCCGGCAGGGACCCCAGTACCAGGGCACCAAGGCCCAATGTTATGCACCAGCGATGGATATTTTCTCCCACGTAGTTAGGTGTCAAAACTCAGGGCGCGCCACAGTTTACGCCAAAGAGGGCCTATATAGATGACTGGGTGTCCACCAGCGCATGGGATCGGCCAGGCCACCAGCACAGGGCTTCATGCGCTAGGGCGACCGTGCCTGAAGTCACCAAAGGTAGTGTAATCTCCTGCGTATGTGCACCCACGACAAACAGATAGTTCTGGATGGGGACCGGGAGGCAAGGACTCCGCAGCAGACTACACGGATGTAGGGCGTGCAATGTAATATCAGGAGCAATGTTGCCCGCTAGTAGGGCGTTTCCGTCAGTCCCCCCTCACTGGCACAGGGGCCCCTCACCTCCCGCTGCTTCACGAAGCCGTGGGCTTTGGCCTTCGTATATTTATGTAATGTTTTAGCGGGCATGGTTGCCCCGCATGTAACACAGAGACCGGCTTCCCGTCCACCGGGAGTGTCGGATCACTCGGGGCCAATTCCTCCGCGCCCCACGTGCCGGCTCCCTGCCACGGGCAGCCATGGTAACAGGATGTCACCACCGTGTCTAGTGGTGTCTCCGCTGCAAATTCCAGGGTGTGGAGCCACAGAAGAGTAGCGGGTATCGTACCTGAGGGGGGCACAACGTCTCCTCGTCTTCACGGCCGAACAGCTCTCAGTCCGCAGCTGCTCAGCGTGGGGGCGAGTCATGCGCGGGCCGCTGACAATGGCCCCGCCCCCACTCGACCTCCTCCACGCCAGAGTCCACGGCTCCGCGTTGCCTCTGCCTGGAACTCCAAGCCGGATCGCGCTCCCAACACCAGTCGGGCCAAATTCAGAGCGGCGTAACTTCGGCGCCAGAGACCGATTTCCACCAGGATTTGGAGATGTTGGGGACCAGACCTCGGCCCGTCTACACAGCCATTTGTGGGTGTTTAGGTGGCTCCAAAACGATGTTTTCTGGACGGATCTTGTACTGGAGCAGGAGCTCAGGATTCAGGCGGCCATCTTCGTCGTGCGCAACAGCGCCCCCTTTAAAGAGTTACCATCTTGAACTTGTCCTTCCTGAGGAGCTTGTTCAGCCAACGCAAGTCCATGATGGGTCCCAATCCCCAGTCTTTTTTCAGGATCAAAAAATAAGGGGAATACCATCCCTTGTTCCTCTCCGCTACAGGCACCAGTTCTATGGTGCCTTTCTCCAGCAGGCATAGTATTTCCTGCGCAAGGAGCGGATCCGGACGCTTCAAAGAGAGCTTCCCCGGTGGATTGTCGTGAGGCCTCTACCGGAAGGGAAGACAGTAGTTGTGAGCTATGATCTCCAGAACCCACACATCTGAAGTAATGGCTTGCCATTCTCCAAGATGCTGCGCAAGTCTGCCCCCAACCGGCGAACCATGGGACATGGCCTCATGACTGAGCGGACGCGGCAGTGCCTGAGGGCAAAGAGGCAACTGCCCGAGTGGCTTTGGCACCTCGAGTACCTTGCTTTCCTCCTTTGGTACTCCTACAGTGGCCCCTTTGACTGGCAGCTCCTCTCGATCTACCAAAGGTAGAGTAGTACCGAAAAGAACCTCCCCTCCATTGCTGTCCTCTATGACAAAAAAGGGAGGTTGACATACTGCAGCGCTCAAAGACTTTGCTGCAGATTTGGAGGTCTGCAACCTATTGAGGCTCTCTTCAGCCTTGCTGCCACACAGATGGACACCATCAAAGGGCATGTTGAGAAGCCAGGATTGCACCCCAGGAGCAAACCCTGACTTCCGTAACCACGCAAAACTGCGTATCATGGTGCTCGCAGCCATGGACCGGCTAACACAGTCTGCCATGGCCAAACCCGACTGAACGGATTCACACATGGCATCCTTGCCATCTTGCACAAGGGCTAGAAAACCATCCCGTTCCTCCCCTTCGGGAATATGCTCAGCCACCAAAGATGCACAATTCCACAGCGTGTGAGTGAATCTCGACAAGGCACAAACGGAGTGGGCTGCCTTCAAAGCCATACCCCCAGATGAAAATACCTTCTTCGCCCAACCATCAAAGCGCTTATCGTCCCTATCAGGAGGGATGGTAGGGTACGCAGCCTGCTTCGCTGGGGCCGTGGCCAACTACACCACCAAACTCTCTGGAGTAGGGTGCGTCGACAAGTAGCAGGGGTCACTACTGGCTGGGCGGTATTTTTTTGGAAGCAACTTATTCACTGCCGGGAGACTCTCCGGAGCAGTCCAAGCTGCCACCACCCTTCTTTGCAAAGCCATGTGAAATGGCAACATCGGGTCAGTGGGTGGACCTTGGTCCAGGATAACCGTCAGATCATCCTGATCAAAATCAGCAGGTGGAGCAGACCACCCCAAGTATTCAGTCACCCTTTACATGAGACGCCTATAGGAGGATTTAGCATGCGTCCCAGGCTCAGGCCTGCCAAACTCCATCTTCAGAGAGGTATCAAGACCACTGGCGTCATGCAAGGACTGACAGAGTTCCTCCATCTGACTGTGCCCAGACAAAAGGTCACCAGGGACATCAGAAGGCACAACCATCTCCTCATCAGACCCTTTCTCCACCTCCGAAATATAATCCAAAGGTTGGAACTAAAACAATCTGGGAGGAGGAACAGAGTAGGGCTCAGAAACAGGCCTCCCAAACTTACTCAGAGCCTTCCTCGGAGTTTCCACAGCCCTCCGGGGCACCTGTGGCAAATCCTCCACAAACGGCGTTTAAGGAGCTGAGGTGCCGACAACTTCTTCGAGGGCGGAGCCCCGAGAATGTCCCTCGACGGTGACGGCGCTGATGGCGTCGACACCTACCTCGAAGGCTTCACAGGTTCCGACGGTCTCGATAGCGTTGAGGACCCGGACATGGCATGAATATGGTGAATTCCCACGTCCGAGCTGGACCTCGACGGCTCTCGATGATCGCGCCGACCGAAGGCATGCGAGTGGTGGACCGAGCCCGTTCCCTGCCAGATTCTTTCGAGGGCGCGGCCGGAACTGTGCCTTGCGATTCGAAAATCGCCATCATCTGCTGGCAGAATGCATCCCATTCGGCCTGCGACAAAGACTTACTTGGTAGGACAAGTCAACCATCTGGCGGAGTCCTCCGATGAGGACCGGGAAGGCGACCGGTGACGGCGCATCCTAGAGTGCCTCGAAGAGGCAAAGGAATGGCAGGAACCACTCCAAGACCGAGACCCCCTGGATTTTCGGTGACGCAGAGTCGCCTCTCGAGTCATCAGTCGAAAGCCCAGCGGACTTCGATTTATGGGGCTTAGACAGCCTACCTACCTTTAATTTCTTCTTACGTTCCCGCAAGTCCTTAGACATCAGGGACTGGCAATCATCACAGTTGTCGGTGGCGTGGCTTTCGCCGAGGCACCAGAGGCAGATGTTGTGCGGGTCCATGATGGACATCTTCGAACCGCAGTCCCGACATTTTTTAAAACCAGACTTCGGGATAGTAGAAGAAGAACACATCGCTATCGAAAATAAGAATTAAGCGCGCGGACATTCCGAAGCAAACACATTTGCGGGAAAAAATGGAAGTGAGGCTACGGGCGCTGTGCATCCTATATATAACATCTGGTGACGCCGACGCTCAACGGAGGCCCTCGAGTGACAATGGATCGACGCAGGATGCCCTCTGCCGAAATATTCCGAAGCAGCACAGCTGTGGTCATTACCCGTCATAGATGTGGAATACGTCTGAGTACACAATCCCCTCGAATTATATTTATGTATGCAAGCAAGAGTTTATTATTTTTTTTATAAACAGACATTGGATAGGAACATCCCCGCCTATTGACTGTTAATATTTGCACTGAGCTTCAACCAAAATGGACATGCACTAAAGGGCTGCTGAGGCAGCGCTTTTGGAAGATCTCAGGTGCACTGGGTGAAAGTCACCTGTACCTCCATCTTGAAGTGTACCAACCTAAACCTGCTTCGCCAATGGGGTACTATTCACAACCGGATATGCATCAGGGGGTGTCTGCCGCACATCCCCCTCCCATGAAGGCAACACTGGATATCGCCAGATTACAGTGACTGAAGAACCAAGCGGCCCCATGAGGATAGACAGAAACCAAAGGAGGACTATGATTGTTTACGTGTTCTATTGTTATAAAAGGGGTGGGGAATACCTAAACGGATGGACGACCAATGTAAGGGGACAAGAACGTGAGGGGATATAAGGGAAGGTAAACTGGAGGCAGGCTGGGTTATTAGCTTGTGCGGTGGGTTGATGGGATGCCATCTGTTTATAATGGTTGCAACCAGGCAATAAACGTAGTGTTGCTTTGTCCGACTATTTCCAATACGACTCTGGAGTCCTTTTGTCTGATTTTTGCGTTCTTAGTGGCAAAGGTACGAGGGAGAAGGGGAGACAGGAAGATGGAAAAGGAGATGGGGAAGGGGGAAACGAGAGGAGAGTGAAACGAGAGGAGAGTGAAAGAGGGAAACGAGAGGAGAGTGAAAGAGGGAAACGAGAGGAGAGTGAAAGAGGGAAACGAGAGGAGAGTGAAAGAGGGAAACGAGAGGAGAGTGAAAGAAAAGAGGGGAGGGGGAAAGAAGAGAGGGGAGGGGGAAAGAAGAGGGGAGGGGGAAAGAAGAGGGGAGGGGGAAAGAAGAGGGGAGGGGGAAAGAAGAGGGAAGAGGGGGAAGGAGAGGGAAGAGGGGGAAGGAGAGGGGAGAGGGAAAAGTGGAGATGGAAAAGTGGAGAGGGAACAAAGGAAAAGAGGATAAGGGAGAAGGAAATAAGAGGGAACGAGGGAATGAGGAAAAAGGAGCGGGGAAGAGGAAAAAGAAGAGAGGTAAAAGAGGAAAGGAGAGGGAAGAGAGGGAGACAGACAGAGGGGGGCGAAAGAGAGGGGGAGAAATAAGGAAAGCCGATGACCCCATGCCTTGGTACCAAAACGCGATCATTTGATTTCAAGAAGTAGGAATAGTGCTCTCAAAAACTGAATCAAAGTGTACCCTACACCAGTGCTGATGTGGTATCACCGTTCTTTAGCACACCTCAACCCTTCTGCTCAGTTGACACTACAGCTACCAGCGAGCACACGAGAGGTTTATACGGTGGGAATGAAGCATTCAGCACCAGACCTGTTCGGGGTTTATTAACTATAAAACTTTAATTAAACATACTCTTACAGATTTTAACAGTTTTCAGCCTAGGCACTTGACGTGATTTACAGACTTGCCGCGGTTCCATTCTGTAACCTTTTTACAACCCTCGTTGGCCGGACTGAATTAAAACCAGGACATCATGTAAATTTAATCGCCTCCTGAATTGGGGTTTCACGAGTAAAAAAGCATACTTTTCAACACGGCTGTAAAGCTGGGAAACCAAGCGGTTCCCAAGCCACAGGCCCCAGAAGTTCATGTTCATTCACAACTCACAAAAATGGTTGTAGTTCTTCTCACACATAACCCATAAATACAACCTCGGGCCTCCCCCTCAGCCACACAGACGGGTCAGGCACAGGCCTCGCAGTTTTGAACATGAATGGTTGTCCGTTTTACGGTATGCAATTTATTTAATTAAACACACATTCAAAGGGAAGAACAGGAATGGGTTCAGCGCAATGCTGGCATTTGCTGTTGAATACGGGTGTAATAACTAAATCACGAGGACAGGAGTACTGAAAGAATAGCTGCCTGGTGGCATCTCTCAAAATGTCTTTCTGCGATAAGAATAATAAAACGTTTCCATTTAAACTTTTCTTCACTCACAATTCTGGAATGAATTCTTTGAAACATACTGAATGCTAACAGGAGACATCGAACTGGCACCGCTATTGAAGGTAAAAGACTTCAAACATGAGCAAGTGCTACTCGAAGGAAAGGACATCAAACCAGAGCCAAAACAGTTGAAGGGACAGCAAAGCAGAAAAGAAGCTACAGGAGGGAAATGACAGCAAAGCAGAAAAGAAGCTACAGGAGGGAAATGACAGCAAAGCAGAGAGAGAAGAGGCTACTAGATGGAAATGACAGCAAAGCTGAGAGAGAAGAGCCTACTAGAGGGAAATGGCAGCAAAGCAGAGTAGAAACTACAGGAGGGAAATGACAGCAAAGCAGAGAAGAAGCTACAGGAGGGAAATGACAGCAAAGCAGAGAAAGAGCTACTGGAGGGAAATGACAGCAAAGCAGAGAAGAAGCTACAGGAGGGAAATGACAGCAAAGCAGAGAAGAAGCTACAGGAGGGAAATGACAGCAAAGCAGAGAAGAGGCTACTGGGGGGACAGGGCAGCAAAGCAGAGAAGAAGCTACAGGAGGGAAATGACAGCAAAGCAGAGAAGAAGCTACTGGAGGGAAATGACAGCAAAGCAGAGAAGACGCTACAGGAGGGAAATGACAGCAAAGCAGAGATGAAGCTACAGGGGGGAAATGACAGCAAAGCAGAGAAGAGGCTACTGGAGGGAAATGACAGCAAAGCAGAGAAGAAGATACTGGAGGGAAATGACAGCAAAGCAGAGAAGAAGCTACTGGAGAGAAATTACAGCAAAGTAGAGAAGAAGCTACTGGAGAGAAATTACAGCAAAGTAGAGAAGAGGCTACTGGGAGGACAAGGCAGCAATGACAGCAAAGTAGAGAAGAGGCTACTGGAGGGACAGGGCAGCAAACCAAAGTTACTGGATGGAAATGGGAAATGACAGCAAACTAGTGCTGAAGCTACTAACGGAGGGAAGGAACAGCAAACCAGAGCCAAAGCTATTGGAGGAAAAGGACAATAAAATAGAGACTGGTAGTTTCACAGTCCCTAATTATCTAATGAGAAACCGGATCTAGTTAAGTGGAGGAATATCAAACTTAAGGCAACACTGTTGGAGGGAAACCATAGCGAAAAGAGTAAGGGATTTTAAAGGAAGGGACCTTGAACTAGGCAACACTGTTTCAAAGGCAAGTTTAGAATCTCTGGTGCCTTCATGTGGCCGGACAGTGTTGGTTGGAGAATTCTACGGTTTGACAACAGGCAACAACGACCATCAAGCACCCTTGCTTATAGTGTGAAAGCGGCGATTGAGCTTGGAGAGTCCCCTGTCCTGTCGGGGGTATCTCGAGAGATTGAGGTGTCCACATTGGTTCACACATGAATGCAAGGCCCTCTGGATGAAGACAAATACAGAAAAGTACTGACGAAAAGAAATATACATTTCGTTAACCCAGGTGGGCTTGGTCAGATAGTAAGGGTGCTGGGGAGATCAAGGCATGAACTCTTAAAAATAAAATATGATGACAGCCACAGAAGGCATGGTTATCCTGCAAAACCTATGTACAAACTCAGTATTTTTCTCACAAACATCTTCCTGGCCCCTGCTGTGACCCTTTGGAGCATGCATAGCCGGGGAAAGGACAGTATAGCCCACATACTCCCTGGCAGCCCCCACAGAAAGCACATGGATTGGGAGATGCCTGATGCAGGTGCCGGGGCAGAAGCTGGGGTGGGGTGGAGACAGTATTGGCGGGAGACAGACCAGGGAGCAGCAGGATTATCTTTGGCATAAAGAAAGGGACAATAAAGAACCTTATGAAGTAACGATAATAATGTGTTATTTATATAGCGCCTTTATCCAAAGCGCTTTCCAGAGCACATATTTACATACAATATCTCCCAACCGAAATTGGTACTCATTTATCGACCTCTGAAGGATGAAAGGCCGAGTTGGCCTTGCCGGGATTTGAACCTGCGACCTGCAGATCACGCTCCGTTTGCAGCAGCGAGCACTCAACCCGCTGAGCTATCTTACCAGCTTACCTGGTGTCCTGTATGCACACACACACACAAGAGCCAAGCTGCAACACTCTATACTTGACAACTCCTTGGCATTGTTGCACTTCATAACTTGCAGGCCTGGTAAGCATTGCCCTTTTCGTCTTGAGGGGATCTCAACGTGGCCTTTTTTTGGACAGAAGCTAATTGAAACAACATTAACTTCCTACATGAAATCTGCTTTGCTGAAGAGCTCTGCTAGGGCACGAGGAAAGTGCACCAAATTTGCTGATGTTACACTCTGAAGAACCACCAACAGGTCCAGCTCCCAATGGCCGTCATCCATATTTAATTAATATGAGATGCCAACATCGCATAATAATTTAAGACGCTAAATTGTGCAGCATGACTGCATGCCTAGTCACGTTTCCTTCTACTTATCCAATGTGATGTTCTGCTTCTCCCTAGCAATTAACACTAAATGCACGGCCTTGTATCCCTCTGAACTTGCAAAATCGTCTCCTCCCATGTAAATTGTGTCGGCTGCTTTGAAGCGCCGGGACGACACGTCTCCAGCACATTGTTTTCCAAGTCTACACCAAACGGCTGGGTGTTTCCCGAGTCCCAGCACTTGGCTTCCCTTCTAGTGCAGGTCGGATCCACGCTTCAAAGACGATGTCCGCGCAGAAAACCATCCGGGTTCAGTGCACGCAATACGCCATGGACAGGCCACAGAAAGCAATGTGGGCTAAGAGGAGCATAGATGCTTCCTAAGGACGCACTATGAGGCAACATAATAAGCAGTGTCATTTTTAGCGAAACCAGATGATTTTCTGGACGAAGTCCAAGGCCACAAAGATAGACTGCTTGAAGGATGAAGGATGGAGATGCATCGAGATTCAGAAAATAATGGCACTTCCTCTGGGGCATTGGTCCATTAGAAGCACAAGTATCTTATTGTATCTTAAGGCTACTTCTAAAGCGCATGTGCGCCAGAGGCATCTTGGCGCTGGAAGCAAACCCCAAACAGATAGGACCACAACAGCTGAGCCTAGAATAAAAAAGTTTTGAGAGCACGCCTACATTGAAAGTGATTCTACATCGCACTCGATGAAAGCCAAGGTGTTCCAAAGTTAAGCCGCAGCAATAGAAAAAGCCTGGCCTCCAGTCCAAGCAAGCCTAAAACTAGATACAGGAACAAGGCAGGCATCCGGAGATCGAACAAGGCAGGCATCCGGAGATCGAAGTGAGAGTCCAGGAACACAGGGGCAAATTAAGACTGCGCGAGTTTTCCGCCCCCTACTCATAAAAGGCATGATGGGCCAGACAGTGATTTAAACAGGGTGCGTTTAGAGACTGGCAGCCAGCGGATAGGGAGGCTAGCTCAGGGGCAGCGTGCTCGACTTGAAAGCAAGACCACACAGCGCAACACGGGCTCGATCCCCAGATCCGTGCTCAGCAAACTCTGGGTATTAAGCACGTTATAAATAACTCATCATCGTCATCGATTACAGTGAACGAAGCCCTAGAAAAATATGTAAACTATAAGGAGAACCAGTCGTAACTCTGGCTGCGAGATTTTGAAGACATTACATGGATAAGATGTGCAGGCTCAGTTAATAGCAATGGTCAATATGACAAGGGATGCCACCAAAAGGGCATGAAGGTGGCAAGACATAAAAGGCAGTACATGATGAAGCAACCCGTTGAAAGTGACCCATTTGACAAATGTCCCTTACCTAGTCCTCCATATAAAGAGAAGCCGAGACTCACCCAGGTCCTTCACCACCAGCACTGTCTTAGGAAGGAAGCAGAAAGCCAGAGTCTACAGAGAGGATGCAGCTGGGGGCACTACCAGGACCTCCGTCTTGACCCCATTCAATTTGAGCGTCGCTCATCCAAAGTCCCACCGCCTCCAGGGAACCCCTCAGTCAAGACGAGGGGTCAGAGCCAGCAAGATCAAGCCGTACAAGGAGCTTTGTGTCATCAGCGTAAGAGTAGAAACAGCGGGCGTGGGAGTGGACGAGCCCAAGGCGGAGCCCTGGGGCACCCCACAGGAAAGCAAAGTAGGAGAAGAATAAAAAGTGGAGCGAGAAAGAGTTTGACCTCTGTCAGGAAGGAGAAATATCACACCAGGACAGGGCCGCCAGAGTCAGACAATCAACCATATCGAACGCCACAATAGGTTGCGAAGGATGAGTGCACGCGTTCCTCCATGATCGCAGAGTCTTACAAGATCGTTGATGACAGAAGACTCTCTGTGCCACGGCCCGGTCAGAAACCGGAGTGAACACAGTCGAAGAAGTAAGAACTCTCAGTAAATTAGGCAGAGGAGAAATCAGAGACTCAAGAAGCTTCATAAGAACAGGGAGGAGAAGGATAGGACACAAGTTAGCCAGAACGGCAGGGTGAAGAGAGGGTTTCTTTAAAAGCGGAATGACCAGTGCCTACTTCAATTCCCTAGGGATAGTACCCGAGGCACATGCAAAGTTGATTGCCTGTACCATCCAAGGGGCTATTCTGAGCACAATTTCATTACCTAGAGGAATAGTCATCCCTACAGATAAGGGGTGTATCGGCCACTTTTACTCCCTAAAAATTTGCAAATACTCCCAAAAAATAAAAATAGGGAGAAAAAATACTCCCGACAAAAAATAGAAAAAAGAATGTAGAATCTTATGCACATGCTTTCACACTCACAGCTCCAGGGTTATGTTTGGACCAGTAGCGCACATATTGTCACAGGAACAAAACTACCATTCTAACTGCCAGATTGTTAGAATTAAACATGTGTCTTTTAATGTGCATGAATAACTAGGTGCAAAGAAATAAATATTACAAAAACATTTGCTTTTCAGTTAAAACCTATTTTTACTTGCTTATAAAATACTCTCATTGGGAATTGTACTTCCTATAAAATCATTTTACTCCCAACTTTAAAAAATAGGGAATAAAATATTCCCACTTCCAAATCTTATCTGGAGCACTGGGAATAGTGTCCAGAGGCGATGCCAAGTTAAGTCTTGTAATAGCTGCTATCGAGATTGAAAGAGGGAAAAGACCACCAAGATTGAGCCAACATAGGTGTTCTGATTGACTATAAAAGGGTCACTCCTACTAGACAGAGATATTCCTGTGAATTAGGACAATCTTTCGAATTAAAAAGTCTGACAAAGAGTCACAAAGCCTGAGAAGGGACAATATCTGATGAAGAACCCGGAGGGGTCGCCAGGGAGTGGACCAATAAAAAAAGTTCCTTGGCTTATTCAAAGTGCATTCCACTTTATTAGTATAGTAACCACATTTAGCCTCGCTGATAGAGTTATGATAGAACATCGACAGTATGTTACGTGCCATAGGGGTTCTGCTTGCCTCTATTTCAGACGGGGAGCTTTCAAATCTTCATTCAACCAGGGCACCAAAGGACTGGCATTTTTTACAGAGTCCACAGGTAGCAAGATTATCCGCTATTGAAATGAGAAATCGACAGCTGCACCCTCTGCATTTTTCCTGTGTAGTTGCAGCAATGGTCTCCCTAGGAACTTTTGGCCAATTGCACTTTAGACCATCCAGAGTACTAGGTTTAGTACAAGCTATCTGACATTTAATCGATAAAGCGATAACAAAATGATCAAATAACTGGAAGTACTGGAAACACAGAAGTCAATGATTCAGCCACAAAAATGAGATCCAAGAAGTTACCAAGCTGGCGTGTAGTTTCCGATAAATGCTGTGGAAAACCAAGATCAACCATTGCCACAAAAAACTTGATGCGGGAGAGTCAGACGGCACATAAAGGTTAAAATCACCCACAATTAATCCATTGTGGAACTTAATTAGAAGGTTAGTTATTAAGTCCAGAAATACATCACAAAATGAAGAATCCAACTGAGAGGACAAAGGACCACTAAAATGTGTACTGTGCAGGAATATGATACCATAAAGCGTACAATAAGGCCTCCATCTTAATCTTGTGATGGAGAGGAAGGAGGGGGATCTGAAGCTGGGACTCAGATAACTGCAATCTCACCACCCGGATACAATATTTGTCTGGAAGTGCCTGAACAACTGCCGGACCAGATTGGTCTCCAAACTACGTTTCAGTGACACAAACAATGTCAGGATCTAAATCAGATAAAAGATCAAAACAAGAAGCTGAATGAGCAATCAGTGAGCGTGATTTAAAAAGCAAACATTCATACAAATCTTGGGTAGAGAGCTGCATAGCCACACTTCCCCAAGAGTGCCAGAAGCAGAAAGACGCAACAGCCTCATACCAGGTGAGACCAGATGGAGCAAAAAGTCACGATACAAAGATCCAAGAGCAGTATAATCAGGGAGCGGAGGGCTCGTCCAGGGCATGTCGTGTGCACGGACGAGCACAGACAGGCTTGACTTTGGCACAACTTCGGCGCTGAGAGAAAGCAGAAGGTGTCTCACCCGTTAGTCCCTGAGGATCTATCATCTAGGTGGCCAGGACACAGCCATCGCTTTTGGATCCAGTTACTGGGGGTGGACCAGTGCGGGAGGATCACTTGGGTGAGGGGTCGTGGGACACCGGATGGCGAGATGCCGTATTCGTCCCCCTGTAACACCTTTACCCCATCCTACCAGGTAGGATACATGGGAACTTTACCCCCCCCCCTTTCCCTTCTCAAACACTTTCACATGGACAGCCTGCTCTAGGAGAACTCACACCCGAGCAGTACTGGACATGTCCCATTACTATGGTCAGGTGGAGTCAGGCAGTTACTATCAACCACTCGCACCCAACTTCCATTAAAATTCTCCACATGGCTAAAAGGCAGAGCACAAGAGCACACTTTTAGTGAGGCAAAGCACACAAAGGAACCGCAGTTTTGAGTCGGCATCTGAACAAGGGGAGAAAGACAGGAAACCAAGAAGGGGTTCTCAAGGAGAGAAATACCCTTGACCTTTTCTGGGAAGAAACCATTACTTTCACGAAAACCTTTGAGGCAGAAAGCACAAGGTCAGGAAACCAGACTGAAGAATCCTGAATTGTGTGTCGGTGATACCGAAGGCCCTCCAACATAACTAACCAAGGCAGGGAGGAGCAATAGCAGCCACTATGGTATTGTCCTTGGCTCCAAGGACAAAGAAGCATCAGAGTGATCAACACAGCCGGTGAGTTGGGGAGGCCGATGCAAGAGCGGTCTGTGTTCTGTGTTGAAGTCAAGGTTGCAAGCAGCAACATTGCATAATGAGCGCTGGAATGAACATTGTTAAACGTGTGTTATGAAAGCTAAACTACTGATGAATGTTTGAACTTGAGTAGAAAAGATACAATACCATTGACAGAATGGTCCGGCACCGTGAACATGCCCAATCGAAGGTCTCTGCATGGTATCCCGCCAAGAGAAATGAAAGTAGAAGATTGATTAAAACATTGTATGAAGTGAATCAAAGTGGTCCTGTGACGCTTTAAGCAAAACCCATCGCGCATTCGAAAGTCTTCGATTTTTGGTAAAAGAGGATCAGAGCCCGAACGAGGGAGATCTAGGATCCAAGCCTGAACATGGGAGACCCTGATGAACATTAGAAGCGCAAACTTGTACATGTGAAAATCCCAATAGGAATGGAAACTTGAGATTTGTTTGTTACAACAGGCCCTCTGCAGTAAAAGGACGTCTCTGCTTTGAACTGTATCCACGTGGCCGAGAAGTCAGTATGTGCAAAGCTCGAACGTGCCGCCTTGCCCCGTGCTGAAAATGTGGGGAAGGGAAGCCAACTGCTCAACCACCCTGACATATTATTTCTTGAACACTTTTCTTTTTTGCTAGGACTGCGTTATTATTTGATGGTCGTAGCTTGCTTCCATCTTTAGATTAGATTGGCGTTCAACCAACCCATTGAAGTTCAATAAACACCCATAAACTGTGATCACTTATGTCTGTCTGCATGGTTTGATATCATGCCTTCATAACAGCACGCAGGGCCCATTCTCGCTGTGTTCGCTGCGCTTCCTGGTGTAATGCTTGCTTTGAATGCACATGGTATCGCACTAAAGCACAGCCAGGTATCAGCTCTTAGTTTAAGACATCAATTCGAACAAATAATGATAAATGTGTAATTTAGAAAAGAAACATTTGACACCATGATTTAGAAATACATTCTGATGTTTCATTTAATAAATACAGAAACCTTTGAGCAGTATAATAACTGATCACAGCAAGACCAAATACAATCATTAAAATAAAATAATGTAAATGCACACAACACACATATTCAGCTATACTACAAAGAATCAGTGCCCGAAATATGGGCAGGACAGACCCCAAAGGAAAACCACCTCAAGCTGTACTTGAGTATCAGCCCGTGCACCAATGTGAATCCAAAGTGTGCAATGTTTAATCCAACATTGATATTTCCTTACCACCAAAGCAGAAGTTGCTTGAACTCTTCAGACAGCATCTAACATGCTAATGAGCTATGTTGACATTTCAATGGTGAGGTGCCAAAAAGGTGATATCTGGCCACCTCAGGGAAGCTTATGGACATCCCTCCTCCGAAACCCCACAGAGAATTGAAAATATCTCTTTCTACTCAGTGTTGGCGCCAAGGGGTTAAGACGGGACCTGTCCAAAACAGCAGTCATCTCTGCTTAGAAACCCCCAGAGGAGAAAAATCCTGGATGAAATCTTCGGTCCCTTACCTTGTTGAGTAGGGCGGGGGGTGGGGGGGACCGGCCCCACACCCGACAGACATGGCCCTGCTGGTTTCACGTTTGTACGTGGTTGCTGGAACTAGCCAGTTCCCAGCAACCACTCCAGGCACTTTAATTGTTTTTTTGTTTTTTTTTTTTAAAAGGAACAGAATAGCTTCATAGACCATGTCCTCAGGCTGTACGGGGAATTATGGGCCCTGAAGACCTCATTAAAATCCTTTGCTGCACTCGGGCCCATAACTCCCGGTACAGCCCTCAGGCTAGCTCTATAAAGCTTAATTGCCCAACACTCAATTGAAGCCCAAAAGATATTGGTCATTATAAAAAATAAAAAAAAACACAATTTGAGTCACGAAGAGAAAGGGCCTGCTCTAGGAGGCTCCATCTCTTATAGTGGGCATTCCATTACAATAAAATGTATAAAAACATATCAAAAAGCAATGACAAATAAAGCAGGTCTGACCTATTTCACGCTCAGCCATATATCCCCAGCTACAGCAATCATATGCCAGCAACAGACTTGTTGGGCACATTCTTGCATAGTGCATTTCTGATTATTGTCAAGTACCAAATGCACTACTGGACGCTTTGTACCAACAGATTACCCAATCAATAGACATCCTAAAACCAGACATTCAGAAAAAAATTCAAACCCCAACAGAAAACAGCAAGCAAATAGTTTCACCATCGGCTCAACACATAGAGAAGACCCTTACTAACCTATACCATAGTTCGAGGCAGGCACAATCCCACGCAGACCAACTCACCGGAAAGATCCAGGCAAGAGGACATCACGCCATTATTGACAGGTAGAAAAAGCGTTACTTTCAGAACAGAGACAGACGGCCATTAACAGCGCCACTGCAGTATATAAAGTCTTAAAAGAATGGAGTGCAGAACCGCAACCATCCACTGACCTCACACCCTAACAGGAACTAACTTTCAGTGATAAAATCCAGATGATTCAGGATAATCGCACCAAGGAAACGTCGAACTTCATTGCCACCGCGTAGCAGAGACCATCCCTATATTGTCTGATTTCAGACACTCCTCTGACTCCCAAATATGCCTGCCTGTTAAGGGCTTGAAGGAAATGGGAGACCCCACCCCCCTTGACTTGCACCCTTTATTAAGAACATCAACACCTTCGCACCTGCCATCTGCAACTCATCTTTCAGGAAAGGCCTTTTCCAGAAAACCTCAAAGAAGAAACGGTCTCCCCTTTCCTAAAACAAAATGTTCCCTGAACTTCAACAACCTGACCAACTACTGCACTATTTCAAGCGTCCCCTAACTGACAAAATAAATGGGGTACAAACAAGTCACAGTTAACCGCATTTAGTGAAAGACTTGACTCACTAGATGAGAACCAGTCCGGTTTCACACTATTCAGGAGCACAAAAAGTTCTAATGTTCATGCTAGAACAGACCCTCAAAGCCCTCAACAACTACTGTGCTTTGGTTCTCATCCTGCTAAAGCTCTGTGCAGCCTACGACACCATGGATCACAACCGCGCTCAGTAATAGACTCAACGCCATCGTAGGCACCAAAGACTTCACCTTAAAACGGATCTCGTCATTACTCCCTGATTACACCACCTGCGTGAAAAGTAGGCGATTTCATATCTTGCCCATCCAGACGTGCACCAAAGAGCTACACTTTCCTCCTGTTGTTTAATGTGCACATAATTCCCCTGGTATTTATCCTTAGCCATTTCTCCCCAATTTTCTAGGTTTTCGCTGAGGTTCCACAAATAGCTTCTACATTAACAGAAATGGCACCCTCCACAACAAGGTCCCCCATACTGCTCATGGGTGCAACAGGAGTAGCTGTGCCTAAATAACCACCAAACGCCTCAAGAATGCAAAGACAGAAATACTCATGTTTGGGCGCCACACCCTGCCCATGGCCAGACAACATAGCTCCCCCCTCCCTTTCCTTGTCCTTCCAAATAAGAAAATAATAATCAAGCTTTTATCCAGAACAAATATGTACAACCCACAAATTGACAACATCTCCTACAAATCCCACTTCAAATTTGACCTACTATGCAATATCATCCCTTAATTGGAGATGGCCCAGGTGATTGAGTTGACCAGAGCACATGCCCCATCAAAACCTAGACTCGTGTAATTCCCTCTATGCAGGCCTCACTATGAACTAGACTTAAAAACACCAAGGTGTCCAAAACATGAGACAGACAGTAAACCTCTGCAACACAGAAACCATCCCACCAGCATTTCAGGAACTAAAGGCCAGAATCCATACTGAAGTTGGGTGTGTAACTCGCAGGTGCCTGCAAAACAAAGGAAGCAAGTACCTCAGAACTTTACGTCTCTCTACACTCCAGCTAGGCATCCTCAACCCACCAGCCAAGCAAAATGGTCTACACAACCCCTAAATATAAAATTCTTAACGATGGGGAAAAAACCTTTCTGGTTTCCTCAGCAAAAATGTACAATAATCTTCCCACCTGGCTGAGAACTGAACCTACTTACAAAAGGTTCAAGTTAACTCTAAAAATCGCCTTCCCTCTATAGGTTTCATCTCCCAGGCCCATCCTTAAATACAAGCAGGCTTGACTTCAACTTACAGCTCTTCGCAGCCCCCAAGTGCCAGTCTCTGTTCACAATGGGTGCTTTGATGTAATGTATATGATACGATAGTCACATAGGAAGGTACACTACTCTGTACTATACCATGATTGTTTTATTTACGCTTTCCTGCTCCCCTGATTCTGGCGCTTTGAGACAACAGCGTTTTAAGTCGGCACATTATAATACACAAATAAATTAGACACTAGAAACCACATATGCCCCTCTACAGCTGCTGATGTTCCACCTTATTTGTCTAGGTAAAGTTCATATGCCTGATACAGCATATTTTTCTAGGTACAACCTCCCAAGCACATATACTAGCATCACTTATCAGGATGTGCACGCTTTCACTCCGCACATAAGTCTCAAAGGACAAGAATGCACCAGGACCTACTGTGAGCATGAGCCATGTGATGCTGAAAATGCATTGGAGGGACAGGGCCACCCTGTCCTTGTCCTGTACATTTGTGTTCTGTATTGTGGGACTCCTGGCAGTGCAGCTCTTCCTGTTTTTGGTTTGGTGTACAGACTCATGGGATACCCTTATGGCACCCATGGGTGGGGGTGCAACTCTGTGCCCCCAGTGTATGTTTTTGGGCACCTTTTTGTGGCTCACAGAGCAGGGTATGGGCTGGTGGCAGCTCCATACTGAATTTTACAGGTGCTCCGAGTATCCTCCATTTTGGGATACCCAGGCCCTGGCATTGGAATCAGTTGATTCCCAATAGGTAACAAGATGGCCCCTGTGAGGGCCCTTTCTATTGCATGTTACCTTGTTTTCCCAAGGTCCTGGGAATCTCTGGCTCTGTCCCTTCCCCCTGACTGGCTGTTGGGTCAAAGTTCCATAGATGGTGTTGTTGTGAAGTCCAGGCCAGACTGGCTGGAGCCTTCCCAGTGACTGTATGTTGTGGGTACACCCTGTGGGTGGGACCTGGGTGAATGGAGCGTGTGACGAATATACACTTCTTGTGGATGTTTAGTTTCTGGTGTTTGACACAATGACTGAGACAGCCCTGCCCGAAACTGGTATGAATGCAGTGTGGAGTGTTGAATGGCTGGGTACTTGTCCCAATACACATAACTTGTTGTGAGTGTCTGGAGAGAAGTGAATGGCCTGAATGCACTATGCACCTGATTGGCTGCCTGCCTGCATGAATGCCCTTCTGACTGATTGGTTGCCCGAGTGTGACCCAGCAGAATGAATGGGAGATCAACTAGCATATCTGGGGGCCTCTCACTCCTAGAATTCGTGTTCAGAAGTTGAAGAGAAACTGGAGTTGAAACTGGAGCTTAACCTTGAAGCCCTGCTGGAAGAGAAGCCTTGCTGCTGCTCTACTTCGTCGATCTGAAAGCTGCTGTGTCTCCAAAGACTGACCCAGAGACGACCTGGTTAGGCTCCCTCTTCCAGAGCTACGAGGGACCATCGTGCACCAGCTGATCTTTGCCAAAGCTCCCTGGTAGACAGACCTATGACAGGCTGCCGGCCGGAGACGGGGACCGCCGCAGAATCACAAGGAGAAGTGCCCAGACACTGTTGTCCATCACCGTCGCTGACCGCCGTCAGCAACCAGAGCCGCCGTGCTCCCTTTGCCCAAGGAACATTTGATCCAAGGACGCTCTCGCCTGCACAGTTGACCGCTTTGTCCCGCCGGAGAAAGTCGAGGCCGCCGACGCACCGAGGAGCATCCGCTGGTGGGTTTCCCGCCACCTGACAACCGTAGAGATGCCGGACGACTCGACGCCCTTGCTGGGCCACAGTTCTTCACAATCTCTTTGCGGTCCTGAACTAGCGTCACCGAGGTGCCCGAACGCCTCTTCCTTGCAGGACGCCAACGCTCCATCGACGAGCACCGCTAGGAACGAAGCTGCAACCTCACCATCGTCGTTCCACCCTTTTCCACGTGGGATCTCGACGATCCGTGGCTCCTGCCTTAAAGTGAGCCACTCAAGAAGGATCCATCGATGACCCGACAACGAACTCTGCTACTCTAGGTACATTGGGGTTGTAGAACTATCTTATCAGGAAATAAGACTCCTAGAACAATATATGGACTGGGCTTGTGATATATCTTTACTTTACAAGTTACCAAGGTGGGGGGATCTCCACACAGAACTGTGTCTAGTTGGTAGGGGCCAGTATTCTGCCAATTGTTCTAACCAACTGCTTTCCTTCTATATCTATTGTTGGTTACCTTTATTAAGTGTTTTGTGTGGCATTTAACCAGAGTACAGTTGATGCACTTTAATGAAATCTAATAATAATTGTGGTACCACTTAGAACTGTATATATTTGCCATTATAGATTTGCTAAGCACAAAGTGAGGCATTGTGATTGTGTACATAACCTTGAACTTAATTATATAAAGAATGTGTTTTAACTAATACAGTGTGTGGACATTCCTTTGTGGCGGCTTGGGGACTACACTGTACTTAAGAACCAGCCTGCATCACCTCCTGAGAAGCTAGGACTTAAATTGCTCGTCCATTGCTACCGTAATAGAGAATCCTGGCTGGGGTCCTCTGTGCCTCTCTACCATATAGAGAGCAGAAATACAGACCCCCCCTCCAGTCTTTACAAGGACCCCCCCACAGGACTGCATATGCACAAATGTGCTCTTCCTCACTTGTACAGGGGTCCTCGCAAGAGGGAAGGTCAAATAAGTATTGGCAATGCCAACAGTCAGGGCTTTTTGTGGAGGCATGGGAAATGCACTCGCTAGGCACTGCTGAAGTGGTATAAACTGGCCATTGATGGCAGCAGGTGCAAAATGGCGCAAGTACCTGGGCATCTAAAAGCAATCCCTGGTAAATCCTGAATACTTATATACAAGCCAAAACTGTTAGCTTTGCCATAGCTCGTTTTTAACAGGACTTCAGCAAAGGACACGCATAGAGCTGATCAATCAAGTGGCTGAAGGGAGGCATGGTTAATTTATTTATTGGGTATTTATAATATGCATATACACAATGTGCTTAAAACATTTTGATTACACCGGTAGCAGGTTTATAGGTCCAATTAAGCCATTAACTCTCAGAAGACTGCTTTGGAAAAACACTGGCAGGCACTTACGAGTGTAAAGTTTGATGGTAAAGCTTGATTAAATGGGGCTCAAAGAGATCCCATGAGAAGGTGCGTTGGGTGGGGAGAGGCAGAAAGTGGGTGGAATAGCCACAGGGATTAGCATGGGCAGACAATGGGTGGGCAAATAACCACCTACAAGCTTTCTGTCCCTCCTCATATACCATTTCTCCCTTGTTGTGCTCTACTATATTAGTTTGTTTACAGGTGGCACTAAAGCACCATCTAATAATAGCCCAAACTAAAAATACACTTAGCCTCGATCAGTATTCAAATTACAGGAAGTACCCTCAGCACACCTATAAAACAGCATGAATAGTAAATCACCCCAGTGCTTGACTTAGAAATTACCAAATTCAAAATAAACATGCACTACTGAGTAATACCAGATAATGTGAATGGGATGGCCTCCATGTGCACTATCCCACTTTCGGAGAGTGGTTTCAGATGGTGAAGCGGTCTTCAAGTTTCAGGCCAGACTAGTTGCAAAACAGCATTGGGCTAATTAAGTTTTGGCACCCCCACAACCCTAGCGCGAAATCCTAATCACTGGGCCTTGCTCGCCCACCGAGCTTTGTCGAAGAGGCCCGGATCCTGATGAAGAATTTACACAGCAGAGTGGCCAGTACGTGCTTTAGTTAGCACTCTGCTCTGCACCTTTTCTTATGCAAGAACGAACTATGCAGCGACATTTCCAAATGAAAGTCCGAAGAAGAGAAAGTCCACATTTTCTACCAAATAAGTTTAATCTTCTAAATCAATTAAAATGACAAACACTTTTAAAGTTGAATTTATAGCCATGATTTCTCGTAGTTGGCATGCAAAAAGTGTTTCCTTTTATGCAGATATTCAAATGTTCTGAACATCATGCATTACAGCGGGCCAAGCAATTCCTATAGAAAGGTGGCATTGTCACACAATTTTATTGTGTGTCCAAGCCATGAAGGTATTAGTGGCAAAAACAGATTTCTCAGGCTTACAATACTTTGCATTTTGAGATTTATACAATGCCCATTAGCAGCCCTTCCAGCCTCCCCTAGTAACCTGTCCCACACACTCCCCTCTGCCAGCAGTTTCTACAGGGTTTGGTCTAAGTAAATTAACTTCATATACGTACACATGCCCTAAAAAGGAATTCACAATTTTGTTTTTGTTATACACCGCATCGCTCAGCCCTAAAATCTCTCCACTGGCTCTCGGTTGCTGCTATGATCAAAGTCAAGAATCTCTGCATCATACATAAGGTTGTCTGGGGCCTGGGACCCCACTACATCCAACTCTCTCTCCCTAAATACCTCCCTTCGGTCTTCTAGCTCCATCTCTGCAGATCAGACGCTTCTCGAAGCAGAGAGTGGCAGGTAGACCTCTCCTCCACAGGAGCCTCCCTCTGGAATCTCCCTGCCCCTCTCAGGGTTGAGGCAATCACCTTACATTTCGGATGCTCCTCCAAAACCCTCCTTTTCTCTTCTTCCTTCCCTCTCCCCTGCTAACACCCCCTTCTGCGACAGTGACTAGCTGCCTGGTTCCCTCGGAGTTCTATAGGGCATCAGGACCCCCCCACCCAGTAAACCCTGCTCCTTGCACTTAGCATGCTGACCCTCACCCCTGCACCGCAATGAATCCCTGGCACTTGCCCTCCTGCCCTCCCCAAACACTCGCCTAGCCTTCTTCACTTGCACGCTCTCCTCTTTACCCTTCTCCTCTTTACCCTGCACTTCGCATTCCCAACCTAGCACTTGGCTTTTCATGCAGACCAGCACCGCCCTCGCACTTTTTGTTACTGCACTTGCACGATCAGAATTTCACAAGGCCTTGTAGGGCCGTTCTTGTTGTCCTTCTCCCTTGTTCCAACCCCCTTTTTGGTCTTGTGGTGCTTTGAAAAACCATTTGTTGTATAGGCGCCTTACATATATCCAATAAATAAATCACTCTCTGGAGCCATTGTTCACTCTGCAATAGAAGATATCTTCATGTCGGATAATGCTCGGTAAGAACTTGCTTGATCTTAAGGATATCAAACAGCATTCTAACAGATGGAGATGTAATCATTTTCGATTGCTTGATCAACAAATTTAATCATCTTCAATCATCTTTTCTTTCATTCCACAAACAATTCAAAAACAGTACAATCAGGATCCAAGTGAGATTATCTGCCGGGATGTCCTCTCTCCGAGTCTCCTTATTAATAAACAATTGTCAGAACAAGGATGTGGTATTATGTTAAAAATTAAATCCAAAATATATCAATCTTCTGATGAAGTGACCAAAGCTCTGGCCTCTCATCTAAAGATTAAAGAACAAAAAACTAAGATATATTGCAGGAAACACCACAGAGGGTAGTATCAGTTAAAGCCATCTTAAATGTGTCTAGGAAATATAAGAAGACTTTACACTCATCTGAAAAGGAGGATTGCCTGTCTGATGTCAAGGCTTTCTTTAATAAAGTAGGCAGGAAATAATTAATACCCTCAAAATGATCTATGCTCCCTTGGTGGCCCTATCAATATAACAGATACTTAAAGCAATAAAAGGATCTCAGAAAAGGTAAATAGCCTGGCCCGGATGGTCTTCCTATCGAATTCTTTGCTCATTTTACCCCTTCTTTAGCCTCAAAGTTAGAATCATTATTTTCATACCTCTCTCTGATTGGCAGATCTTCAGTATCTTTTACTGAGGCATTATATTATTGACTCTCTTTCCCAAACAGGGTAAAGATGAAGAAGATCCAAAGAGCTATAGGCTAATATCCTTAATAGTGTGCAAAATATTGGCAAAAATATTAGCAAACAGGATTAAACCTTTTCTTTCAAGTTTGGTGAAACCAGAAACAAATGGGCTTTGTGAAAGGTAGACCTAGGTCTTCAAATATCGACTGTTCTGTGATCTATTAACAAGAATAAATAATCCAGGCATAGCTATGCAGCAATTGCGTTATATGTGGGGAAAGCATTTGACAGAGTTGAAACGGTGAGTGAGACACCACCAAGTGCAGAGACAGAGCAATTTGTTAGTGCTAGACAGGAATCTTTTATTTAGACCAAGGAAAAGAACGAGGAGAGGTTCCAAGAAAAAGAAACCCACCTCAATCCCGAAAAGTAAATGTGTCAGATTATACTTTATCAAAACCAGAAACTCCTGTTTTAGAAAAGGCCCTTTCATTTCTACCTCTACATCATGGTACATTACACAATGAGGAAGTAAGTCTTTTTAAATTGATAAGAAAAATGAAACAAACTTCTTTTCAAGAATTGAATCTAAAGGTAGTCCGGTCAATGAAGAACCTTTGTAAAAAATAATTTTCTCCCAAGAGCTACTTTAATCCTGGAGTGTCTAGTGGCACATTAGCATGTTTCCACAGAACTGTATTGAAAGAACTTAGATAGATTAGGTTTGCTAATAGATATAGACACATTGTCAAGATTTCTAAGAGAATTGCTTTGAGTCCTTTACAATCCAACACAGGCATAGTTATGAAACCGGTTGACAAGAGTGGCGCTCTGGTTATATTGAATGTAACAGACTATGAGCAAGAAATATATCGCCAATTCAAATGACGATTCTACATACTTGAAGATGGATAATAACCTGACGTAAGAAGTTCAGGCTCTGATTAAAGAGACTCTAGACATAGGAGAATCTGATGATTGGCTCACTGAAAAGTCTAAGCGCTTTTTGAGTAGAGATATCCCATTCTATATCTTACCTAGGATTTATAAAAGTTTAGTTAGACCGCCTGCCTGCCCCATAATAGTAGCAACTGAGAGCTTCCTAGAACCTTTGGGTAAAAATATTGATTAGATTATTCAGCCGCTAATACAAGGGACAAGTACTTATCTTAATGATACAGCACACTTTTTAAGGATTTGGGAACAATTTGAGCATTGGGATAGAGAAAATATTTTGTTTACAATGGACATAAGTCTATATGCTTCGAACACACATTCAGATGGACTAGAGGCTGTGGAGTGGTTTCTCCTGCAGTCTGGATAGATGGGGGCGAATAAAGTCTTTTATTACTTTGTTGAAGTTAGTTCTCACAAATAACTTCTTCCAATATGGCAATACGTTTTTCTTACAGATTGCAGGTACCTAAATTTGGGCCAGTATAGCCCTGGTGTATGCAAATACATTTATGCATTATTTGGAAAGTCAATGAACAATGTGCAATTTAAGGAACACCTAATTTGCTATTGGAGATATAATGATGGTATTTTCAACATTTGGAAAGGTACTGAGACTGATCTATTGGAATGTTTTGAATACATGAATATCCATCACCACACACATTTTACTTGGGAGAGGAGTAAGAGTGATATCCAGTTTTTGGACACTAAAATGTATATGGATGGGGTCTCATTACAATTTTACGATTTTCACAAACATCTGTTGTGGGAAGGGAGTTTCCACCCAAAAAGTCCAATTAAAGGTATTCCTTTAGCCAACTTGTAAGGTATAAGCATATTATATATCGACAAATGAGGAATCCGCTAAAAAAAGAAGCAGACTTCCTCTTAACATTTAAATAACGTGGGTATTCTGAACAATGTTTGGAACAAGCTGAACAGAAGGGTCAGAATATAACAAGGATAGAAGCTATGAGGGAGAAATCAAAGAAGTCATCACCTAATTTGGTTTTTGTGACAACATTTTCACAACAGTATAAGTGTCAAATGTTGAATTAAACAAAATTGGAAAATCTTGTAACTGTGTTGTAGCACCTTGAAGCGTCTTTTGTGCTAGATGGAATTAGAATGATGATCTCAGACCAAACAATCAAACCGATTCAAAGAATATGGCAAAGTACTACTTTATTATTAATTAAATAAAGCAGGGTGAACTGGAAGACATCGGACTGATGCACGCACTCAAAAGCAAACCTGATTACATGGAGGTCCTATACCCCAATATGCATAATTTATGATGTCATTCTATGTGGCAAAATACAAAATCTTCAAGGGAAGGGATTGGTGAAGGAACCATATCTACTTATAGAATATATAAGGACTAGTGCATCATTGCCTACCCCTTATCTGTAGGGCACGCCTTGAACTACCTCTAAATATGTATAGTACTGATTATAGTGGACATGACAGTGGATTGGCTTCTGCAACATTAAACCTTGGACTTTTGGCTTCTTACCAGCACATATGTGAAATTAAACCTAGGTGTTTAAATCCCATCAGGCTACTCCCCATTTTCCCCAATTAGTCCATCATCTCCCATCGGTAGGCCACAAGCCAAAGTCTTTTGTTTGTAGTTGACCTTGTTGCTTGCTCACTTGTCCTGAAACATTCAAGGGAGTGTGAGCACACTGCATCTTAGCTTAAGGCTGTAATGAATAGCCTTTGTTTTCAACTTCTGAGTCACAGATGAAGAGACCACGAATTTGTCCATTTCATCCTTCCATTTGCTGCTATTTGATTCAATTATGCAGGGTGCTGTTGCTCCTCTAGAGATGTGCTCACTATCTTATATGAACCTTGTTTGATTTAATTTACCAACAGTTTGGCTCTCACAGATGTTTTCCTCTTCTTCCATCTATGAAGAATGTTCCAGATTCAGAGCTTATCCATGAACTCCCTTGGTGCTCTGTGCTTATTCTTTGAAAATAGCATCGTTAACTCGAGACCAAACTTGACTCATCGCGCAGAACTGTTTTCCTGCATCTCCTGATCCTACAGCCTCGGCCTGTCTGTGAGGTAGCTTGGTTAAGTACAACACGAGCCAGCATCCATTTTCCTACTATGGCCTTCTTTGCCACATTATATATTCCTATATAGCAAGCTTCTATATATGTTTTCTGTCTACATTGCGTTACTGCGTATTTACAGTTATTGGTCAGTAAGATTCTTCTTTAGATCCAGGATTACTTTAGTTTTAGGTACATGTGACTCTTGGTGCTTCAGTTACATCATTACTTCTAAGTATTTTAAAATTGTTTCAGTTTAGCTTCATATATCTTTGTCGCATCACTTTGTCCTCGTCAGAATTTCACTTTTAACGTCCATCCTTAGTTTTCATTGATGCATTCTGACATCTTGGCAGGAGACATCCTTCCATGTAGCATTCTTCTATATGACATCCTTACACACCTTCTGTGAGAGGGTAGATTCTGTATGGTTGTCTGAGTGCATAACGTCTCTCATACACTCAATGCGGTATGGGAACTATACAGGGGCCCCATTTCTTGCTTTTCTATGACTGTTCCAATATGACTGTGTTGAGGTGGCGGGACGTCTACTTGCTCCTAAACACCTTCATGAACTGCAACAGCTGTTTACCAATTTACAAACTTTTGCTTATAAAAAAAGCAATTCCCTGAAAGACAGACTGGTACATGTGATTAATCCTACAGACTCCTCACTAAGCCCACCCCTAAAGTCTCCTCCCAGGTGGCCAGGGAAAGGCAGACTCTTTCTAATCCTGACCTTGGGGGTGGTGTTCTGCAGGAGGATCACCTGGGAGGAGAAAGGGCCCAGGGAAATGGGAGGACTCGGTGGGGTGAAACGTGGTATTGGTCTTCCATTAGGGAGGACATTTCCTCAATACCAAAGTTTGTAATAGCTTGTTGTTCCACAAGTTGAACATCTTGGAGTGGGTAAAAACAATCAAACCCTTAGGCATATAGAGAAATAAAAACCGGTCTACACCCCTGGAGACAAAGCTAAAAGCTCCCCTGAGACCCAAAGGTACAGTTAAAGGAAGTCTTTGAATGACCACCATTCAAACTCTAAAGAACTTTATTCTTCTATACAGTCCAGTCTAGTGATTGATCCTTATGATACTCCTTTTAAGAATATTATGGGGAAATCAAAGTGAGTTTAACGCCAAAAGTCAAGCTAGAAAAACTGTCATTAGGGACTTCCAATCCTAAAAATTCCCAAAGTACCAGGACTAAGAAGAGGGCTAAAGAGGAACAAAACTGTAGTTGTGGTCAGCTTCTTAGTGGAAATGACCCACATCTGAGGGAGACTGGGAGGCTTAAAAGGCCCCCTCAGGCGCAGGCCATTAGTGAACAGTGAGAGCCCATGTAAGCAGTGTAAGTAGCAGCAAAAGCAGAAACTGGAGGAGTGGGAAGACACCCGGCCCACTGTCCAGCAGAGAACAGTAGCCGGTCCTGAGAGGGACTTTGCCTCTGGAAGCATGAAGTGCAGAGGTCACCCAGCGGGAAGCATGAAAAGGGAGCATGAAAAAGGGAATCTTTCCCTCTGAAGACCTGTTTTGCAGAGGCTGTGCAGCGGTAAGCGAAAGCGTGGACAGCTTTCATCCCCATGAGGCTGTCCCTGGTGGCTGGTGAGCACCAGGGAGCCTTCAAACCAAAGGAAGATCCTTTTACAAGTGGCATGGGCGACAGTGGACCAAGAGCAGCAGTTTGCCGGGTTGGAGGAAGCACTGAAGCAGAGCACCTGTGAGCAGTAATATTGAAGGTAATTTTGAATACCAAACTATCTGAAACCAGCAAAAACAGTATTTTTTAAAACCAAATGTTTAAACATGCAAGTTTGTTGTGAAATGCAGCAAACAGATATTGCCAAAGTCAGGAGGGGACTAAGAAAGTTCCAAAGGTTGTAAAGCTGATTGCCCCCATTTGAAGAAGCATATTATAAAAGCTGGTATAAACCCACATTGCCAAAGCAAAGGAAACAGAGTAAGACCCTACACTTGTCATTATTGGGTCAATAGTGCAATCAGGAAACAGGTGTAGCAAGAAGGCTGCCCTTCTGGGAAAGGTTATTCAGAAGGAGAGGAGCATAACTTGCATAGATTCTGGAAAGTGCAAAAGAGTACTAAAGAGCACCAATGTTAATCTTGCTTTCCCTGAAGAATTGGTAAAGTTCTGAACACTGCAAAGCTCTTGTAAGCTGATCTTAACCACAGAGGAAATTGTTGTTTGTGAATTACTATTCGGACAGGGGAGTATACCCGATTGGCAAGCCTTTGAAGTAGTGGGCCTGGCATGGGAGTAACCCAGTTGGAAGTTGATGAAGTGCTGTGAAGTGGTGTTAACAAGTTAATCTGAGACTTTTGTTGATGAAGAAAGAACTATATAAAATCACTGCAGAGGAGTTATATTTCCTCAGAAATAATACCTTGTTGCAAAGCATCCTGACAAAGAAATTGTATGTCGCTACTGACAAACTAAGAAAGTATCCCTTGTTAATGTGAAGATAATTTTGAATCTTACTATTGCAAAAGGAAGAGAAATAACCTTTTTGTTGAACCACTAGAGTACTGGAGCTTTCTGTTGCCAAGTTCGGAATCGCAAAGAACAGTGTTGGAACTTTGTTACAAACCAGGATTTTCTAGTTTCTTTTTGGAGCAGCATTCTGCTTGAATCTGCGGAAGGGGAATTTACGCAGATTACAAAGGAGAGAGTGTTATCATATTGAGCATTTAACTATTCGATTTTGGTTGTCTTTGAACTGCTACGCATTACCTTATTGAGTTACTGTATGCATAATTGTGAGGGACAGATATCCTTTGTTAGTGTTTTTCCTTAAGGCATGGAAATTCTCATCAGGGTAGGGATAGTGGAGGTGTGTATCCAACCTTTTGAGTTAATAAAATGGCATCTTTTGAAAAACATTCACAAAGTTGTCCACCTCATATTACTGACCCATCACATACATGATATTCCTCCGGAACCTGTACACTCAGAGACCTTAAGAAGGCACTTTACTGTGCATGAATTGCAACTTGCAACAATATCAGAAAAAGTCTGACCATAGTACATCCGCATTCAGGACAACAAATTGCATTAAGTCATACCTCCACGTGGGAGACTAAAAACGTGATATATGGCATCATGCCTCTGTGGGATCCATTATGTAGGTTTCACTACACATCAAGCTAGGGTGAGATGGCGTGAACACAAGTCTAATATCAGGACTGTGTGAGGGGTCAACAACATGAAGCGGACAAACTTTGGACATGGTTTAAAAATATGCAATTGTATTAAATTATAAATGTTATTAAACTCCTCATTATTCCTACTGTCATTATTATTTCCCTGCCTAACAAAACTAAAGGGAAACACTCTGGCCCTCACACTTAAACATTAAATACACAAAGAAGATATATGGCACTTCAAACAACATCAATGATATTCACAGTTTCTTGATAACCTGAACTCTCTTCCCTAGGATTCAAAGTAATTTCAGCTCCAATTTTCAACAAAAACAAACTAGGAAATCAATGTAGGTAATACAGTCTCAATTCAGTTCTGTTAACCAAAGTTCCAACAACAACAGAGCGTTTCTTCTTGGTGAAATAAGGACTTTCCTCTTCCTCAACATAGCATCAATGTTATTCTCATCCACGATGCGTTGCAACCGCTTGCAGTTATCCAAGAAGACTTGCCACAGTACAAAAGAAATACGACTAAACGTTAGTGAAACACAGACAGTTCTTGGTTAACACTTAGTATGTCTCCCTTTCAAAAGATTAGGAATCACAGTAGTTATCGTTGCCAGGATGATTTCACAGCACTTCTACTTCCACTTCAACAACTTCAATAAGAGTTCACCATGAGGGCCCTTTGCCTCACAGTATTCCACATTCATTTGTGCTACTGAATGCTCAAATCTACTGACAACCAAATTTACCAACACAGTTTCATGGTTCTATGTTCATTCATCCCTTTTTTTTTTACTGCTTTTTTCCCGAAAATGTTTTGCCAAACGAAATCGTTTTTTATATGCCCGCCTAAACACCCTTCCCCTAATATTTATATCCTATAGACCACCCCACCCTACCCCTTATATGCCTGCACCCCATATTTTTCGATGTTTTTTTTCAGCAAAACATTTTTGCCAAAAAATGCAATGAAAATAAAATGGGAGATGAATGAACGTTGTACCAGTTTCATTACTTTGTGACACTACCACAGCTTCAGCACTTTGTGACTTCAAACAGGTTTTGGTTTTGACAAGATTCACTCTCGGGTACTTCACCACCTTCAAATAGACAAGGCACTCTTATTTGGAATATCCCTTTCCCAGAGGGGCAGTCTCTTCACCACTCTTGTTCTTCTGCCACATAACTTCAGCATTTGGTACTTCACAACATTTAACACTTATATTGTAAAAGACTTGAATCAGTGCTATTTGTAACCATACACCTTTAAAGACATAACTCTGCCTCTTTCTCCTTTTCGTTTGGCAATGTAGGAGTATACAAAGTCAATTGTAGAAAACAACCACTATGGACAAGCTTCACCTTAAGTATCAATTGCATCTGCTCTGTGCTTCCTATTAGCCATTTGTAATTAATCTCTTTTGGCTCTTGGCAATGTTTCTGCATCTCTTGGCATAAGGTAATGCTTATTTGCTCCTCCTAGGTTCACAATTAAAGTTAAATCACTTCAGTGTAGGTTACAAAGTAAATATACTGCTTCTTATTGATTCTTAAGTTCACTTTCTATTGAGAATACTTTTTAGGTGCACGTGACTATTCTTTTATGCAATTTTGGTGTTCGAGCTCTTACGCGAGTAAGAGAAAGAAAGTGCACTCACACACACACACACACACGAGTGCTCTATTCTTCCCATTGTCCAGCAATCAACAGTCGCAACGGATAGCTTTCCTTTCTACGCAAGTGATTGTTACTGGATACAGATGCCTGCCTTGTTCGCGCAATCGGAACGCTCGGTAACACTTGCCGGCTTCTGTCTCACTTCCTTGGTGTACGGCAGGGCCTCTGCTGCTTCAGGCTTCTCATGAACCCACATCCCTCTCTGGTACAGTTGTCTTCGGTCCATCCCCGTCATTGAAAAGCTTGGTCTGCTTCTGGCTGCGCAATCTCTGAAAACAGGCTAACATGGGAAAAGAAAGTCTTCCTCTCCGCCTTTCACTGTGCAACCTCTGCACTGCAGGCTGGGAAAGCAGGACTCACAGAATAAGCAGGTGAGATCTGCTTGGTGGAAGTTCTAGCGTCCCTTCTGTCCGCCCACTTCTACTTAGCTTGCCAACACAGTGTTCCGCTTCTGCTACTGCTGCATCCACTGACTTCATAGGTCGGTCTCCTTCTGCTACTGCTACTACTCCAACTCTAACGGCCTGCACCTGAGGGGGCCTTTTAAAATGATCTGCCTATCTCAGGTATGAGCTGTTATGCTCAATTGCCTCACCTTTCCTGCAACATTGCTCTTGGCTCCTCTTCCTCATTCCAGTACCTAGAGGTTTATGGGACTTAAAGTCCTCAACAGCAAAGTTAGGTTTTCTTACCAATTTTCGACTTCTAAATGTAGATCTATTTCCTTTAACTAGGTCTAAGGAAGTATCATAGAAATTATTTTGAAAAGTAGTAAGCAGTTCCCTTAAGCTATAGTTTACAGATTTCCTCTCACTGCACCTCTGGGAGATAAAGTGCTATTTAGCTTTAAACGGTTCAAAACAGGATTTCATAACTCAGTGTGGGATGTATGTGATTTCACTGAATCCACTTCATCTAAAAGGCGAAATCTTCAAATTGTTTTTTTCTTCAAATTTGCCCTTAACCCACCCCATCTATGTTTTAAAATGTAACCACTTACCCAACCAAATTGAAAGAATTATTTGTCAACGACAATCACGACAAGAATAAGCCATTATATGCTCTGGTATTTGTGAACGGGTTTCCCCTATCTGGACAAATATGACGTCTCATCCCATGGAATCTCCTCTTTATCCTGGGCCTAGCCTTCCCCGAGGTGGTCCTCTCACAAAACACCACCCCCAAGGTCAGAAACAGGAAGCGTCTGCCTTTGCCTGGCCACCTGGAGGAGATTTTAGGCAGGGGACTCATAAGGAATCCATAGGATTCCTCACAACTGGTAATGATAAATCCAGTAGTGTTACATTTTACGGAATGGAGACATACTACACTGCAATTGAAATTTGTAATTCTGGAATCTTTAAAGGCTGCTAAAAGAGGGGATATATGGCACAATTCTTATAACGAAGAGAGGTTTTTGGGATCAGGAGTGTTGACACTCTCGCTCCTGATGGCCTCAACCATGAATGTGATTTAATATGTTTCTTGTGAAAACCGTAACTATGATTTGTAATACTTTGAAAAAGGTATGTACTTTGATGTCAAATATTTCACCAATTTCCGTGGTTAGATATTTTGTGATCAGTCAACTATGTATGAACATCTAATGTAGGGTCCAGCTCTTGACAATCTTGCAGTGCAATTTTGTACCTTTGCATCTAATAGTGGGTTTACCCTTTGAGGGTCATACTGCAACCCCTCTATGGGTCTTTCTGGATGTTTCGAGCACCTGGAAGCACTACTCTTTTTCTGCCTACATCTGCCTCAAGACTGTTCCAATTCCAACACTATTCTACGTTGCTGACTCAAAGCTATTCTCACATGGAACGGTATTTAATAGCTAGCATGACGCTGCCACCACTCTTGCAGCACTATACTTCTCTGTTCACTGCCACCTTAGTCAAGTGCAACTGTAGTAGCCCTGTGCCTTAAAAGGTGAGGCACTACCGTCTGTGCAGGGCCAATCACATTTTATACCTCACACCTGGGTGAATCGTTCGTCTTGAACTCTCTAGTGGGGTATGACACTAATCTCATTCACGTCGGTGATGTTCAAACACTTTACCTTTTGCACGCTGCCTCGGGTTGCCTGGATACAACCTGCACCCAACCCACCATAACATTCTATCTTGCCAGCTCAGGGCTATACTGCCTCGCGCTGCAGCTGACTTTTATACCAATCAAACCATGTCTGCACTGCCTCACGTTCAACCGGTTAATGCTCCATGTTTGTAACCCATCTATTATAGCTACAATTCACCTGATGAGGCCCCCTGTAACACGAGGCGTGGCTTTTCCAGACTGCTGCACCTACTCCAATTAGGTCTTCTTGCGTATATGTACTCCTGATGTAGCCCCCACCCGTACCAGGAGGTGTGGCTCTGCCAGACTGTTGCACCTACTCTAATTTTGCTTTTCGTGTGTACCTGTATTCCTGGTGTATTTCCCTGTACCATGAGGCATGGATCTGCCATTTTGAACTGCACTTTGTTTTCCCCCTCATCAAGTTGAGCCAGCACTGTGATACCCACAGGTCTAAGCGCAGCCAATAAATGCAATAAATAAATACAAATAAAATATGCAAAGTAGTTCCGTTAAACCTTTTCACTACTTGCATTTCAGCAAGTCACAACTACTACATTATCAAACTTATTTACCTGGTTACAAATACGTTTCTACTAAATGTCTTTATTGACCACGCAAGTCTCTCAATAACGATAGGAGCGAATGTTCCGGTACCTGTATTGCATAGAATTTGGGTTTATGAACTCCATTCCAAGATAGTGGGAGGCTTACACCTATACCTACATCTATGGTCACATGAGGTCTGGTGCCGAGGCCTCATGTGGCCTACAAAACCTTAAGCTTGGGTATTTATCAGGTCATATCGCTGATCCTTTAGGAGCAATTTGTAGGACTTTTATGAAGAAAGATACTGTTGGATATTAGGGTGCCATTTTGGTATCTGTTTTGAATGAATTCATTTATGTTGCCATGAGACTTGAACTATTTGGATTTTCTTACAAGTAATGCAAGTAGAATTTAGCTGAATATTTATCAACTAAAAAGTCTCTTCAATAATGATAGCAGCTAATTTTCTGTTTCTTGTTTCCCATAGAAATTGGGTTTACGAGCTCCATTCCAACATGGCATGCTGCTTAAACCCATTCTAACATTTACACCGTTGGTCACATGATGGCTGCTGCTCCAGGCTGATGTGACCTTAAAGGTATAAAACTGTAACCATGGACGTCTATCAGTTGATAGTGCTGACACACGGGAGCCAGTTGTAGGGTTTGTATGAAGTAAGTTAGTTGTTTTTTGCTGGCATGAGATTTAGACTATTTTGATTCTTTTACAAACAATCTGATTGGGGTTTTGACTGGATTGTTTGGACTTGGTCTGCAGTGCTACTGGTAGAGAAGGAAGTTTGTTGATCATTATTGATGTTCTCTTGGAATTCTTACATTGGTGAATAGTGCAGATTTTACTATATTTCTGTATATCTGCCCAACTACATTGACCCTAAATATTGTGTTGGCATCCCTTAAGGAATTTCTTTGAAAAAGTGAATTATTGTAGTCCGATAATCCCTTCCCTTAGGTGGGTTTTTCTTGAAAATGTCGGATGAGTCCAACCAGAATACAACTATATTCTTACAGATTTCGTAATTTCTTTACAGTTTGTGCCCCACTGAGTGCGCCTGATGACTCTACGGGTGTTAGTAAGAACACAGCAAGGTTAGTATTTAGTGAGTGCACTCCCTTTTCTTAGGAGCCTTTGAAGTGTGTCACTTTAAATTTTAATAGGTACCCATTACTCGTAGAAATGATTTGTGGTGGCCATCCCTGATGAAAAAAGTAATTCCGAAGCACGTTGAACACGAAATCCATAACCACATCAAATTGGTGAAATTTAGCTTTGTATAAAGGAGGCTTTTGTTTTAAGATTTTCTTTGAAATAACTACAGAAAATGTGTGTTGTTAGAAGCCACATAAATGGAACTTTGTATGAAGAATACACTTACATGCATTGCATGACTCAATTTGTTCCCCAATGTAAATGATTTATGTAATGTATTACTTTATTGTTACACAAAATATAACATAGGATTCTTTTAAAATATTAAATGTATACTAAATTATTTATCTTCATTGAAAGAGTTTTTTACTCTATGCAGAGAGCGGGAAGTTCAATCTCAATTTGTTTGAGTGTTGCATTTGTGTTGAAGTTCCCACTTATGCCAGCATTGTCCATTTCGGGTATACAAGACCTAGGCCCGACATGTGATGACTCCATTACACGTACTTGGTCTGGATTAGGTGTTGGATTCATGTAAGACATGTACCCGGATGTCAAAATTATATCCAGGGATCAGTTCACTGGCAAAATGTGTGATGACTTTCCGTTGGTATTCTAATACCTTCGGTTGAGAATGGCTTCGAGCATGGACTCCGCAGTTTCCTCGGGAGTCTTCCAGAACTCCCATTTTACGGTACATTGTGAACTCGGTCTGCTCCAGAAGAACTGTATCTACTCTTAACCAAATGGTGCAAGCATCCATTCCCCTGAGCAATCAGCGAGCAAGTTGAAATGGGAGAGGGATCCGCAAATGTCAATTGATGACCAGCTGTGGGAGACATTGTGCCAGCACCCACAAGGTTGCACTGCACACCAGATTTAAATTAATACAATATACTATTCTCCACCAGGCATATATGACCCCCAGCTCGACAAATTCAGTTTCATACAACTAATAAAAGGTAGATGCCCCAAATGTCAGGTAGAAGGCGCAGATTCTATCCATTTGATTTGGTCATGCACTAGAATTGTTCCCTTCCGTGACTCGGTGGTGTCGGTGTCCCAAATACTATCCATGGATGTACCTCGAGAACCTTTATGAGGTATTTTTTGCAAGATGCAGACTTCCTAGAGATGCCAGTGAGTTACTGTCAATGTGTATGGTGACAGCAAAGCGATGCCTTCAACTGCGGTGGACTAATACAGCCCCTCCTACAGGTAACACAAGGCTGAAGGACGGGAACTTGAGTTGCGATATGGAGCAGACCTATGGTTTGCTATTGGCTCCGATTGTCCCCGTAACATCTGGGATCCGGGCCAATGATTTCTTGAGGAGCGTACCAGAGCAGATGAGTAATTGTAGCATTGGGTGATGCGCCATTTGACCCCTAGCTGGGTTTTGCAGTGAGTGGGGGATAGTCTTCAGACTGGTTTAACAAAACATGAGTATGGCTACAAAGTGATGGGCGGGGACACCTACTTTATTACTTCTTGTGTTTTCCTTTATCTTCTACAAGACGATACTGTATGCTCTGCTAGTTGCATTCTTTAAGATTCGGTTTTCTTTAAAAAAAAAAAAGAGGAGGGGTGGGGGTCTGCTCCAGTATTATCAGTATCGTTTAAAGGACCATGAGGGGATGTGAAAGCTTGCAAATTATAATTTGTGTTAGATGACAAAATTGTTTACGGTTCATTTGCTTTTTTAATTTTATTTCTTATTTACATCAAAAGCTTGCCTAATTATAATTAGAACATTTAGAAACCCCATTTTAAAGATCCCAAGGCTGAACAAGAAATGGGATTCATTTAATATTAGCTGTTAACATTAAAATACCTCTTTATGATTACATTTTGGTTGCCTTGAAGTTCCTTCTATACCCAAGCAATAAGGGACTTGCATGTTCAGAATGCATCATGGTGCACGCCTGTAGGTTTCTTCTATAAAGCTTTCGATCACCTAGTCTGCTTTAAAGCACTCTAAGGGAAGAGGATAGAGGGGAAGGGGAATAGGAGCGAAGAGAGGTCGGATGAGGTTGAAACAGAAATCGGGGGAAAAGTTGAAATGAACGGTGCAACAATGAGCTAGAACTTACTGGAGTAAGCAGTTTTCTGCCACTTATGTAGCAGCCCCTGCAGAGGCCATCTCTTTTCTCGGACTTTCCCTCCCACAAGGGATAGAGTGGTTTACCTGGACAGCTAAGTGAGTAGGGGGAGAGAGACATGGGAGCAGAGCCGGGTGCACCCAAAATGCTTCATTTTCCGAAATTCACGTGGATTTCTTTCAATGCATTGTTGGCACCAGGGCAAATGACTAGAACTATGGCAATCATTGCCTTAGTGCAAAAATTCACTGAAAGAATATTTCTGCACTAGGACGATGTTTGCCCTCGAGCTAATTTCACCTACACCAGTGCAAAGTATCTGTACTACTACCCACGATGGTTATGCATTCAGTGCATTGTGGCGTTTTAAGAAAAGTGATACTGCAGAGTTCGAGCTGTAAGCGTCTACTTTTGTTTGGGAAGGTCAATCTGCTGTCGAGGCTAAAGAACAGAATGTGGCCACTCTCCTAGTCTAGCACGCCCTGGCATAAGCGCTATGGCAGACTAAAGCAGAGGTTGCGTTTGGGAACATGGTTGACCAGTGACATAGTGGGCCCCTACCCCAGCAGCCTCTGCATTGCAGGAGAGTCAGCCACCCCTTGTCTGTGTGTGGGGGGGGGGGGCAAGGAGGGTTCTGCCTCAGTCCTTACCCAGACTAAAATCAGAGTGAGGGCTCAAGCAACTGCAGCTGCCTGGCAGTGTAGGACAGAGGCGTTCCACCTTCGGCTCTCCTACACACAACAGACAAGAACCAGGAAGCTCTTCCTGCTTCCTCTTTGCATGGAGCTTTGGAGCCAGAGGAGCCAGAGGCCTGGAGTGACGAGCAGCCTGGTGGACCCAAGCTACCACGAGAACGCAGGTATGAAAGCTTTTGTATCTGCATGCATGTATATATGCGCTTGTGCAAATCAATGGTCTCTATGCATGTATTGGTGAGTGCGCTTGTCATGTGAATTAAAATGAAAGGTGTGTGTGTGTGTGTGTGACTGTTCTGGGTGGGTGGTGTGTGTGGAGAAAGCAGTGTGAAAGTTCTGGGTGCGAGTGAATGTGAGAGTATAGGCGAGTGAAAGGTGGGTAAATGGGTATGAAGGCTATTAGGTGTGAATGTTCTGGGTGCATGCCTGTGTTTAGAATGCAGTGTGAGTATATGTGAGAGAAGGTCTATGGGCGAGTGCATGGTGAATGAATGCGTATGAATGAGACTGTTAATGTTCCGGATGGGTGCTTGTGTGGAGAATGCATTGTAAATGTTCTAGGTGCGTGTATGAGTGAATGTGAGATGTATGGGAGAGTGACTGGTGGGTGAATGGCTAGTAATGTGATTCTGGGTGCGTGCAAGGCACGGAGGGGGCATGGAGGACTGGAGCATTATCAAGATTTCCTTTAAGTGGCATGGCATGATTAACTGCCTTTTTTGGGGAAAGACAACTTGATGAGTGTTATTACGTAGATACACTGGCATTTTGGTCCACCCAATCTAGTCATTTCCAACTGTGGCATGCCATTTTTTACTGAGCATCTATGATAAAGCAAGCATGAGAAGTATTCTATGGTGTCTAGGCCTGCCTACTTTGAAGCCTGTTGGACAGGTTCTTATTGTGGCATGGCATTTTTTATGGCAAAGGCAACAGGAGCATGTTCTTACATGGGGGTACTAGCATATATTAGCACAGCCAGCGTGGACATGTTTTCTTATAGTATAATTACTGCCATTATGCACAAAGCAAACAGGAATATGTTCTGATCTGGGATATTGTCATATATTGGTGCAACCAGCGTGGAAATATATGGGCATATGCTGTGTGGAAAGGCATGAAAATGCCCCTTTGCAATGTTGGTAACTTGAATCTATTGGATTTGTTTCATGAGTTACCCTACAAAACGGGTTGCTAACTGTCCATATTTTTACCCAGGTTTAAGCCAGTGTGCGGAATAATGCACCATTTCAACCCATTATTAAAAACATTTTCACGGGGGTGAACACCCTCTAATACTTTTTATTATTTCGGTTCCTTCGCTATGCTCAGTCACCACCCTTTTATTTGGAGGCAAGGTGGAGGATGCAAGTTTGATTAAAAAACATACTTCCATCTTTTACCTAATGCAGTGTTTGCGTGCCCCTGCAGTGGCAGAATCATCATAGGTGGTGGTCGAAGCCGACCCGGAGTGTGGTGCATCACGTGCGTGGCACTTCGCATTGCTCCAAGCCAGCCCTCAAATTATGTCTTTTGCCACTGTGGACGACATGGACTCCTTGAAGTTTGCTGATGGATTAGGGTACCGTCTGGGCAAGGAGAGAGGATCGGGAAAAGGTGAAAGCTACTGAGCCTGTAACGAGTACGATGGTAAGTTGCGTTAAGTTACCTTGATATGATAGGTTATTTATATCACGCTTAATACCCATAGGTATCTAAGCGCAGACCAGGGATCGAACCTGTGTTGCTCCGTGTGGTCTTGCTTCCAAGGTCTTGTGTTGCCGCTGAGCTACCTCCAGAGACTACCTGGTGGGACACTAACATCTACTGCACAACATGAAACAAGAATAGAAGGTTGCATTCATCCTTACTACTAAAACATTTACAGCATTTCACGACACAAAGCTACTCGCAGGGTTAAATCACTCAGCCATTCATTGCCTGCTATTTCCTGGACGGCCACCAAGCTACCCCTTAATGGCACAGCACAGTCTGAGACCTTACACTCCTCGTTGGCTCGCTATATTCGCCTCCTTTACTCGGACAATACTCGCGTATGGCTGTAATTAGGAGGGCCAGGGGAGAATACTGTTAAAAAAAATAATAATAAACAAGTGCGGGCATTTATTACTTCCTCTCAGAGGAAATAACCAACCAACAGCCCTCACTTTTACCCGTATCGAGTAACAATTTACTGTGCTGTGCAAGGCATAGATTGCAGAGAAGGTTGCATATTTGTCTTAAGTGTTGCTCTTAAATGTCAGATGTAAAGTTGTGGCAGAGGCTGGAATTCGCAGAGCGGGTGATTTAGAGCCTCGAAAGTGCGCGCGCACGCACGCGGCGTAGAAAGATGCACTGGTGAGAGATCGCAAAGGAGTGGATGTTCAGCCCCGCCCCCCGCCCCCCTGTTGAGCTCATAATTATTGTTCTAAACTGGAGCATGGTCGGGAATGTTCAAAGCCTTTGGACTGATAGCAAGAATTCAGTTTATAGCCTTTGAAAGGCGCTTAGCCATGGCATTTTGTAATGTTTCGGATGCATGGAATACCAGTGTAATTACTGCCCCGTTTAATCCCAAACCTTCATTTTCTATAATAAGAAGAAGCGAGATCTTGTAGCCGTCCCGAATTCACCTCATTATTCATTTGCATTATTCCAAGTGTAGTGACATTATTAAATGTAGTCGAAGGTCTGTTGACATATCACACCTGCAAATGAACATATCAGGCTATAGCAGTGGTCTTCAAACTTTTTTGGCCACCCCCAAAAGTGCCAGATGGACAGTATGTAGAAATTGCTATGAACATTTGCGTGCCGTCACCGCACCCTACTCCCAGTACAGACCCTGGGCTCTCCCCACCCTACTCCCACCACTATCCCAGTGCTGCCGCCCATCCTGCATACACACATCCATACACATTTAAATAAAAAATAAAGCGCCATAAACGTACCTTCTGCAGGGGCCTGCAAGTGGTTGCTAAAATGCCCTGCTCCAGGTTGCTCTGCCCGTATGTGCGAGGAGGCGCAGGAGCACCCCTCGCACATACATACATGCAGTGCCCCAGCCAGCATTTCCAATGAGCTATGCAAGGCTGGCGAAGCAAAACACCCCCAGCGTTGCATGGCTCAGTGATCATGTGCGGCTGGGGAAATGAACTGTCAAAGGCAGTGTTTCCCTTTGACAGTTCTTCCAGCCCAGGAGCACGCCCTCAGCTGGAAAAAGCAGCTGAGGGAGTGCTCAGTGTTTCAGTGGGCTGGCTCATCGCTTCCTCCATAATGGGTGAGGTGGCCAGTGGGTGGACGCCCCCCTCACCCATTATGGATGAGCCGGCAGGCTTGGACTGGCCTATAGGGCAATAGGGCGATGACCGTACCAAAAATGCAAAATGCTAGTGTAGGCAGGTCAAAATGGGCCACTTTTTTGGCCAATGTGGGCCAGTTTGAGGAGTTACTTCACTATGCAGCTAGTAGTTTTTACCATTGTTGCTGAATAAATATTCTTTAAATATCACAATTTGTTTACATTTGAACAAAAAACAACCCCTTGGGTACTATTCAAACAGTCTGACTAAAGGACTGAATATTCATTTGCAACTGCTGGCCATTTTTTCATTGGTGCCTAAAACCGTTTTATGGTCCATTCTGACTACGTGAGCTGCCCCTTCCCATTTCCTCCAATCTAAAAAAAGAAAAAAAAAGTTATTTTTGTGTTTTTTTTTTTTTTTTACACATTTCGTGCTGGGCTCTGGCACCACCTGCCCCCCCCCCCCCCCCCCCGGGATGCAGCCGCACAGTTTGAAGACCTCTGGGCTATAGTGAGGCTCTGGAATGTCACAAACCTCCGAGGTGAAACACAAGAACTAAACATTATGGTTGCGATTTGTGCAACGCCAGGGGTTGTATCAAACTTTGGCCTAAAGTAAACATTTTGGCAAATTCCGCTGGGGTGGTGGGGGGGGAAGCAATTAGACTCTGGACAAATTGTTACCAGTTATTCAGCTCCTTACAAATACTTTGTTGTCTCAACTGAATGCAATGTAACAGCTCATAGAGGCAAATATAGATAGAGATTACAAAAGAGAATGAAATTAAGCATTGTCTGATAGCATTCCGGATTATATATGAAATGTCACATGTTTGCCTATTGGCGATATGATTGCTCGAGATGAGCATGGTTTGCTTTTTTTGGGACATCGTGATGAACCAATTTGACTGCAGGTGGGGAAAACCAGTAGGGCTGAGAAACATCTAGTTCAGGCCCCCGACCTAGTAGGCCTCTCAAAGGACCTTCATGTTGAAACCTCTTCAGTTCCACTGTGAGCCAGTCTGACTATGTTCCATACAAAGAGTCCTTACACCTACCTTTCTATTCTCCCTCTGGCAAAGAGCTATCCTCTGTTGGTAAAATTGGTAGGAGAAAAGGATGTTTGCTAATTACAAGACTATCCAACAGGGTGACTGCCTCTTCTGGGACAACAGAGCTGGGTACGAGTCCATTACATGTCAGGCAGTGCAAGATGCGACAGACATTTCAAACCCATACTGGAAAGCCCTTGCTTACTGGGAAATGTCTCGAATATCATTACAAATCACTGTGCAGACCCTGAAAGATATTGCTGCATGAAAATCAAACATTTTGCAGGATAAAAAAGGAAAATGTGCAGGACAAAAATCTAAATGTTCATTCTTTGATTGGGTGTTGTGTGTGGGCGTGTGCATGTATGCATTAGAGAACCAGTTTGCCATTATTGCCACGTTGTTTATGTTGCCTCTGCATCCGTTTAATAAAAGAAGTGTCTCAGATGGTATAGGCTTGAGGTAGCAGTGCTGGTTTGTGGTAGTGTGTCCCTATTTGATATTATCAACGTTATTGATAATCACTTATAATGGTGTCAATATTCCCCTTCTACAATCCCTCAGTCACCACACGACTCATACTCACCTATTCCCCATCACAACTCACAATAAGAAACTTTTCCATCTGCCAGGGATGCCCATACTCCTGTGGGGGTAAAATACAGCCCCAGAATGTCCAAGATAGAGAGGCCATGCCAGGCCACATGAGTAGAGCAAAGCTGGCTTGTGCAACACCCATTGGAATATGCAGGCCAAAGCACTACTTTTCCAACATGAGGCCTAATGAATGAGCGAGAATGGGCCTCCCTCCAGTTTGTTAGAATGTACAGGCACGCAGCTGAAGAAGAGTGCGACTCAGAACTATAATATTACTAACATTGTCCAATGGATCGGGGGGGGGTGGCTACAGCACCATGTAAGAAGACGTGTATCCACAAGAGTTGCTGATCCTGCATTGATCCGATCAGAAGTCAAGCACTAATGGTTTCTGGATTGCCAAAACCACATGAGCGAGTTTGTAAGAGTGTGGAGTAGGCTGGGAGCATTTCGAGCTGGCCGGGCAACGTGGCTCAGGAATACTGACCTTGAAGGAGTTTGCAGCGGAAAAGAAGTGACAGCCCCAACATTGCGCTAAGCCAAGAACAAAGACAGAGAATGAAAAAAATAAATCAGTACCCTGGTAGCTGCGGAAATAAATGCGGTTCACTGCGAATATAATGGAGTGAGCAGGAAAGCGGAGACCTGCTTCTGACGTGGAGGGCCCTTGCTGCAGGCTCTTGATGGACTGAATAAACGAGCCGGTACAACACCTAGAATTACTGTGAGTGCACAAAGAATTGAGCGGAGCGGGACCCTGGCAGGATATTCCCGGAACATGATACAGGCACAGGAGCGAGGTGACACCCTTCTTGAGGATACTGTATGCAGAGAGCCGACAAGTTACTGTAATGATTACACAGCTGGTGGTGTATGTGTATCCCCGGACCGCACAGGATATATTGTAGCAATAGAAGCTCAAAAAGGGCAACAATCCGCAGCAACACAGAACTGCAGCTTGCTTAAACAGCAAAGCGGTGAAAGGGCCGGATGACAAGGCAGGAGCTAAGCCCGTAACACTTCCGAGCCACTGACAGGCATGATGTGGAGACCGCAGGCTGGTTTGTTCGGGTTGCACCGAGTAATGGCAGTTTAAACGCCCACATATAGCGCGGTGCGCAACACATCAGAGACCCCAACAGGACCATTCAGTGTAAGTGAGAAGTTCATGGACAACCCTGTTAGAAGAGGAAGCTAGGTAACGAGGCTCACACTACCCCCACAGGGTAAAGAGTTGCCAGAGATTGCAAACTAAGGCACATTTTATGAGGCTGCTGCAGTGTCATTCAACATTGCATATAACGCTGTGCAATGATGACCCAAGCAGCTCCAGCGATCTGCTGAGCCTCCCTTTGGTCCCTCTTGCTTGCCGCACTACCTGGAGAAGGAGTCTCTGGACGCTGAATGGCTGCAGTTCTTGTCACGGTCCTGAAGCTGTTATTGGAAGCTACACAAGAGCCGGACATGAAACAGAAAATACATCAAGGTGGATGGCTTTGGGCATAATCCTGTGTTGTGCGACACATTGAGGATTCCCTCAATAAGCCCATTAAAAGTAAGCACAATACTGGTCAGCGCAAACACAATGGCAAGGCATTGCGGCATACACTTGGCCCCTGGAGCATGAAGGAGAACGAAAAGGTACACTAGACAAGTTCCCATCATGCGCAGGAGAATGACAACCAAGCAGCTTAAAACCAAAGGAAAACAGTCTTCCATAGAGGAATTCGCCAAGGCATTGCCAACGATGGAAGGGGCCAAGTCGAAGGGGCCGTCTGCACAGGAAGCTAGAGCAGTCGGCTGGAATGACCAACAAATACTAGATGCTATAGCTGAACTAAAAAGGTATCTTGGGGACTCAAAATTGACACAGCCATCTCTGAACTAAAGGCGTTGCTCGAATCTAAAATCGGTGCGGTAAGTGTGGATGTGAACCTCTTGCGACAGGACGTTTGGGTGCTGGTGGAGCGCACAAGGAGCCTGAAGAAAGAGGTGGGCTCTAACACAAACTCCTGTACAACCAACACGACAGAAATCCACACGCTGTTGCAACAGGTGTGCAATCTAGAAGACAGAGCGGAAGAGCGTGCACACAGAAATAACGTACGCGTTATAGGGCTCCCGGAGGGCGAAGAGGGAGCAGACCCGATTGACTACGTTGAAAACATGCTGTTTCAAGAGATAACAGGTGGGGCACTTAATAAGGGGTTCACAGTGAAAAGAGCACACCAAGCCTTGATCAGGAAACCACCACCGGGCCCCCGCCCCACGGCCAATCATTGCCAAAATCCTGAATTATAAAAGACAGGGAAAAGGTCTTGGAACATTTCCGGAAGGGAGGAACGATAAACAGGGCCTCCGCGACCATCACCGCATAACCTGACTACAAAATCCAAGTGCAGAGGCGATGCTTGAATTATGTGGCAGTTAAGGGGAGACTACGAGACGCAGGCTTTAAATACATGCTATTATATCCAGCGAAGATGAAAGTGCTTCACACCAAAAAGGGCCTCTTTTTTGACTCCCCGGAGGAAGTATCTACATGGCTGGATGCACATAATTGCCCATCGGGAGCGGAGAGCCAAAAGGAGAGTGAGACGAAGAAGTGAGCCATCCCTGTATTTTTTCCAGAGCCCTACTTTTGGACACGTATATCTGTGAGAGCCAAGTACAGCACGTAATCATTTACTTTGGGGCAGATGTGGAGGTAGCGATAATGACTGGAAGGGGTACACTGGGCATGTGAGCAAGCGTAATATGCACTAGTTTGCACACTCATCATATGGACCTTTTGGACTAGAAGATATATATGTGCAGTTACACACAAGTCAAGTGCACGTGGCATACTAGAAGCATTAATGCAGGAGATACAAGGGAACACAACCTCAGCCCCAGTAGTTAGATTAGTTGAATCGCCAGTAGGGTGATATCCCCCTGCGGTGTCCTAAGTACTGGCAGAAGCCAAGAACGGACTAGATGCGGGGTAGCCTGAGATCTAGGGATGGAGCTCGCCATCAGTTGGGTTTGGGGAAGGGAGAGGGGGGGGTGGCAGCTGGGGGGGAGTTAGGGCATTTGGGGTGTTATTAGTTAGAAAATAAGCCTACATACGCACGCTGCTGTGCTTGAAGCAGAAAATGAGGGACAGAGGGGGACTCGGTATTGTTGAAACAGGAGACCTTAGGATAGCGATCTGGAATGTCATGGGGCTCAACAGCTACTTGAAGAAAAATAAGATCATGATGTACTTAAAGAGACAGAAAATAGACATCGCCCTAGTACAAGAGACACACCATACGAAAGACGAACTAGAGGTGATAAAGAGGAAATGGAAAGGAACCCTTATAGGTGCAACGTACTCGGCTTATGCCAGAGGGGTGGTCACTTGGTTGGCGCCACATGTCCCCTTTCAGCTGCTACAGTCAACGGCTGAGGCGGACGGGAAGATGGTAGTAATACAGGGATTGATAGAAAATAGAGAAATATGCATTGTTAATACATATGCCCCGAACCAGGATACAGTGGCCTATTTTAGGACCCTATGTAGTAAAATGAGTTCGTACCTGGGGGGCGCGGTTATATGGGGCGGCGATTTCAACTGCACGCTAGACCCAAGGGTGGATAGGTCAGACAAGAAATTCGACAAACCCACCCCTGCGGACAGAGCCCTTTGCCTAGAGGATATGTGGAGGCTACACCACCCACACGAAAGACATTCACACTACTCAGCCCCACAAAACTTGTACACATGGCTAGACTATGTGTTCGCCTCACATGAGATAATGGGGGAAATGGAGTATAAAGCGAGAGTCCTTTCTGACCACTCGCCACTGGTCGCAACATGGCAATACGTGGCTCATTTGGCGACTTAGAGCAGAAGCATTGAAAGATACAGTGTTCAGAGAAGACCTCAGAGAAGAAATTATAGAATACTTTGAAAATAATACGGGGAGTGCAGGGTCGGCAGGAACCGTATGGGGAGCATTTAAAGTGGTGGTGAGAGGAGCAGCTATAGCTTAATCTTAACGGCTGCAGGGAGGCATACTATCGAGACTGCAGGACATGGAGGTGAAACTAGAGACAATCCTAGGTAGAGGAGGAAACTCCCGGGAGGATGCTGAAACCATCAACCAATTGCAGCAGGAATGTGTGGGACATTGGGAGAGATTATGTAATTTAAACTATAAGAAATATATAGAAAGACAGCATGCTGGGGGAGACAAGCCGGGGAGATTGCTAGCATGGCTGTATAAAAGTGAGACACCCAGACAAATTATCAGAGCGGTACTGGGAGAGAGTGGACAACTATTAGATACCCAAGAGAGTGTGAATGAAGGGTTCCTTGAATTTTATAAACGATTGTACGGGGATGCAGAAAGTGATGGAGGGAGCGAGATAGCGGAAACACTGGAGGATATCGGCCTACCAAAAATGAGTGCTGAAGAGCAGGAAAACCTAGAAGCCCCAATCACGCTAAAAGAGCTAGAGGCGGTGGTTGAGCAACTACCTACCAGTAAGACACCGGGAGCGGATGGACTCCCCAGCAAATTCTACAAAATGTATAAGAGGGAGGTATTCCCCACTAATGGCAACATTAAGCGAAGCATTTGAAACGGGGATATTGCCAGAATCCCTTAGAGAAGCGATCATTATCCCACTCCTCAAACCCAATAAGCCAAGCATGGACTGCAGGTTGTACAGACCGCTATCTATGCTGAAAGAGGACAGCACGATATTCACGGCTGTGTTGGCAAATAGAATGAAACATGTCATAGGCAGACTAATACATCCTGATCAGACCGGATATGTTCCACACAGGAGCATATCCGACAACTTCAGATGTCTCCACCATGACATAGAACAAACAGAAGGAGCCTTGGGCGAGTTGGCTATCGTATCATTAGACGCAGTGAAGGCCTTTGACGCCGTCAAATGGCCTTGGCTGCTGGCAGCCCTAAAAGAATATGGGATGGGACCCGGGTACCTGAAGTGGGTGAAATTACTGTATAGCTCACCATTAGCCAGAGTCGGGACAGGAGCGACCATTTCAGAAAGGTAACACAGAGAGAGTACCAACAAGCTACCTTTTGATATCCTCACCAGAGGTAACACAACTGGGTCTCACATCAAAACCATGTATTCACAAACCATCAATCTTTTAGCAAATATAAAGAGATGGCAGGCTCAATTTTAACAAAAATAGCTCATATATTTATTATATTTTGTAATAAAACAGACCATTTGGTCACATTTACAAAAATCATTATACATAAAAAACACAAATAAAAGGCAATTTGGATCTTGTGTTCATTCACACAATGCTTTATAACAAAAAATTGTGATGTTAGTAACACATGGGTGTCTTTGAATTAGCCTGTTCGTAGTTTGCTAAACAATCTACTAACAGGCTAATTGCAGATCAATTGTCTTTTATTTGTGTTTTTTATGTATAATGAGTTCTGTAAATGTGACCAAATGGTCTGTTTTATTACAAAATATAATAAATATATGAGATATTTTTGTTAAAATTGAGCCTGCCATCTCTTTATATTTGCTAAAAGATTGATGGTTTGTGAATACATGGTTTTGATGCGAGACCCAGTTGTGTTACCTCCGGTGAGGAAATCGAAAGGTAGCTTGTTGGTACTCTCTCTGTGTTTCTCTCTGTATTTAGTCCTTTACCAACAAGCCCCTATTCTAAAAAGAAGAGGACTCATGCGTGCTCATTGTTTTGTATAAACATTTCAGAAAGGTGGCAGCTCAGCAGGGGCACTAGAAAGGGATGCCCATGGTCCCCAATGCTGTACATTCTCGCACTGGAACCCCTAGCGATAGACCTGAGACAACAATATGAGGAAGTGGGGATTTACACAAAAGGGGGACCACACTTAATATTGTTATATGCAGATGACATGTTATACTTGAGGTACCCTGAAGAAAATCTACAATATATCCTAGAAGTGATGGATTGATTTGCATTGCTCTCCAGCATTGCAGTCAACCCTAAAAAGTTGTGCATATTCCCCCTGGGAAGGTACATAGGGATCCCGCGAGTAGGGATCCCGCGAGAACAACTGCCAGTGCTACCAATACCCTGGGAGACCATTACCTTTATATACCTGGGGGTTGACAACTATCACACGGCGGAAGCAGAATATACATATAACACTGAGAAAGCAGTGACAAACATTGAGAATAGCATGAGGTTCTGGACTAGGCTCCCCCTGGCCATGATGGAGAGGGGGGCGCTGCTGAAGATGGTCGTGTTACCCAGGCTACTACACTTTTTTGGGAACATCATACATGATACCTAGGCAATTCTTTGTTAAACTTCAAGGCATATGTAGGGGCTTCCTCTGGCCTAGAACCAGGAATAGGCTAGCCCTATGGAAACTACAGAACACATATGACAAAGGGGGGATTAAGCTGCCTAATTTTGAGATCGATTATTTGGCCAGTCAACTACGATAAATGACTAAATGGTTGGTGGAAGACTCAACATCAGAATCCAGATTGTTGAGATCTGAATGTGCCCCGTTTTTCTTGAAAGAATGGATATGGCTGCCTAAACAAGAGATAAAGGTGCCCGAGGGTGTTGGAATTAGGATGGAAAATATGTCGTAAGGCTTGCAAGACCATAGAGAACCCGCCACAGTGTTTCCCGCAAGTGCTGCTAGTGGCATTGACTGGAGGAGACGCGCAACTGAGGAAGGCGATTCGTAGGCATTGGGAACCGGTGGGAATTGCAACAATGGGAGACATGGCACGAGGAAGGAATAAAGGAATTTAATGTGCTGGTGGTAGAAATGGGTTTACACTTGGGGCAGTATATTGCTGTGGGATGTTTTTACCCATGCATCCAAGCCCTACCATAAAACTCTGCAGTACTGGCATGGAAAACTTCATGATGCCCAGAACTCCCCAGAGAGTGCACAGGGAAAACATGAAGAATAGGCTGCCACCCATTTTGCCTAGGTTGTGAGCACAGGAGGACACTGCCTAAAACCACCATTGGGCTACACCCACAGTAGCCTGAAACCATTGGGAATGGCAATGCTGATTGCCAAAAGCAACCCAGAACTGTGGGGAATTTATTTTCTTAATGTCAAAAATGGATGCAGTACCGGTGCTCACCACTATCAGAAAGCCACCGTTTTAAAACCACCAGACTTTTGTATAAAACTGAACAAATGAACCGAAACCAGGCCAAGGAAAGACTTGCTAAGAGGTGGATACAAATTAAAACTATATTCTGAAATGACTTAAAGGAAGTAATTATTTAATGTATATATAAAAATTAGCTGCATGTAAGTTGGATTTGAATGTAGAAAACTGGGAACTAAAGTGACATTTAGCTGAATTCTGCCTGACAACTACCCCCAACAGGAGTTGAAACTGTCTCAACAACTCTTCCCAGGCCTGGCTGCATCCTGCTGGCCCCACCAAAAGGAGATCACATGGCCCTGTTGATTGAAAGGGGAGTGGCACCTGGGGACTACAGGGAACTGAACAATGGGCCTTCTTTGGCTCAGGCAAATGTTGAATTGGGGGGGCTGTAAAGTGGCTTCCTCTTGGGAGAAACTGGGAGGGGCAGTGCCTCTGCTAGCAGCTGAGCTTGGGGGAAGTGGATAAACCCGTTATTCCACCCTGTGATGTGGGAAGCCACACCCCTTTTTGACCAGGGCATAATTCTAAAAAGATAGATAACTCATAGTGCGGACTGGTCAAAATTATATAATTAATACCATTATTCTTGTGATTTTTCGGTGCACATTTTAAGAGGTGTTAGGACCCTGTGGCATGTTCCTGGGGATAGTAGCGGAAAAAAGGTTGTTACTCCAAATGTCTGCATGTTAAAAATCAGACACTTTATCATCTGAAACCCATATCCCTGGTGCACATTTGTGTAAAATCTGGAAAGGTGTAGAGGTCGTTATCTGGATGAAAAGGGAAGAATTCTGTCATCAGACACAACATTGTACAAAGACAGGGATCGGATGGTTTGGTGGTACAGAAAATATGTTAACTGGACCTATAATATGAGAAAAATGGTACATAGATAAATATGTATTTGGGTCATAAATAGATTTGTGTGCAATTTGACAAGGGGAGGTTCCTCTGACCATAAAACCTACATCACTCTGACAATCCATTTCTTCCCCCCAATCAAGGGAGAGAGGAAAACTTGGCCAATGATAAGTGAGAGGGGCAGGCTTAGCTAGGCCCAGGCACACACCCATGTTCAAAACACATAAAAAGGGCCACTGAAACCCAGGTAGGGAATTCACTTTCCCCTTTCTTGCGGGACGCTTTGCCGGGAGACTCCAGACTTCAAATCCATCAACCTCCAGAGATCCAGAGATCCAGAGAGACCAGAGATCCAGAGAGACCAGAGAGACCAGAACTTTGCAGTGCTGAGAGCAGAACCAGAGACCAGACCGCTGTGAGCAGAACCGCCGGAAGTCCCGTCCAACCTGACCAGACCTTGACGGCTTATTTCAAAAATATAGTGTGAGTACTCACTGTGCCAAAACCAATCTCTTAGTTTAAAATAATCTAATCCAAACTATTTTAGCCTATTAGAACTGCCTCCTAGCATCGTGTCATTCTGTCATCTTTAAAACTGAGAACTGTCATCTGTCATTCTGAGCTTTAAAATTTAAAATCCGAAAAACTACTTTCACAAAATCGTCCGTATCTCCGGAACCGTTTGTGCTAGGAACGAGATTTAACTTGCATCTTAAATCCTTATAGTGCCTCCGTAATTACGCTCGACGCGCACAAGTAAATTTGCCGCAATTTGACATTTTGCACAATTTCAGCCACGTGTAAAAAATCAGCAGCTTCTTGCTTTCCTTTGCTAAAATTCGTTTTAACCTGCTGGTTACACATAGAGCATTGCTAAAGTGAGCCTGAACTAATATAAACTAGATATCACCCACCCTGAACCTCTAGAGGGAATTAAAAGCATTTTTAGCACATTTCTCACTTTATTGTCATCACATTCAAAGCATTTTGGGCCTGTGTTTCAAACCTCTACCTGTTTTCCTCTAAGCTTGCTGGGGGGGAACTGCATTTCGTATTGCATTTTGTTGGGATTCTTGAAAACTGTGTGCTCTCCTTCCATTTCTTACATTGCATAGGGGGGGGGGGGGGAGTTAATTGTCAAGGAAAAGTGATTACATTGTCTTTTGTTGAAGCCATATCAAGTTATTTTCTGTACTGCATTTCATTCATCATTGCGTTTCCTTGAACCATATAAAGCATTCTTTCCCACCTTATTCTTCCGTTCCTATTCATAAGTTACCTCTTGCTGATTACTGCTCATATTCACAAGTGTACTATCCATTATCAATTTATTTATAGAAGTGTGATATATATATTGTTTACATTTTCAAATAAACCTTTTAATTTGCAAAACAAACCTACTTCTTGGCTCAGTGGGGTCAGAGGGATTCTAAGAGGGGGGTGTTATACAAGGGTTGTCATCCAGAGTACTGAACTGGACATAAAAATACATCAATAAGGGTTTTCCTCAGCATCCCAGACTAGGCATTGACTTAGCTGTAGTGTTGATTGAATATCGCTTACATTACCTATACCAGACTGGTACAGTAGGTAAGGGAGACATGGTCATAAATAATGCTAGACGAACAACCAGACATGGCCATCGAAACATTATATGATGTCGCAGAGGGAGGGCACGAGGTTGCCCGAATTTACAAATTACTGATGTCCAGAGTGGGAAGGGAAGTAACTCAGCTGAGGCAGGACTGGGAGGAGGAAGCAGGGGAACTTATGACTGATGGGTTGTGGGAGCAGGTTCAAGGGTACCTTAAAAAAAGTGTCTAGGAATGCAAGGCTGCAACAAATACAGCTATATATAACCCACAGAGCATATAGAACTCCCCAGAAAATTTCCCAATTCAAAAGCGCAGAACGACAGACATGCCCCAAGTGCGGAGAAGAAAACGCAGGGCTGATACACATGTTTTGGGCATGCCGGGAGATGGGGACATTCTGGAGAGAAATAGCCCACAGATTAAACCAGAAAGGGATCAATTTAAACGTGGACTCAGTGTGGGCATGCATGGTAGGAGGAGTTCCCTAGCCCACGCCAATTGAAACATGTTAGTAAACTCAAAGATTTGGTTTATATACTCGCCAAGCGCAGAATTGCCATGGGGTGGAAAGCATGTAATAGACCGAAGATGGAGGTCTGGTGGAACGATTTCTGTAAATGGACTGAAGCAGAAACAGAAGTATGGAGGGTATCAGGTAACAATATCGCCATATATATGGTCGCCGTAAATAATATCGCCGCAAAAATGTCGTGGTGATATTATTTGGGTGACCATATATATGGGGACAGGGGCAAAAAAAAAAAAAAAATGTAAAAAAAAATAAAATTGGGGGTTGTGGGGGTGTCCCCCGCATGTTCCATGCAATAATGTCGCCACAAAAAACGGCCATTTTTCGGCGATATTTTTGCATGGCGAGATTTTTGTGGCGACATTATTACATGGAACCGTATGGAGTGAGGCGGCCAATAGGGGGTGTGGGGGAGAAGCGGAAACCCCGACAGCCTGGAAACATCTAATGGCCATATTGTCGGGGCCCACCCAGGGCGGCTCAGGCGACGACTCCTCTGAGAATACAGATGAGGAGATGCCTCCAAAGGACAAAGAGATGGAGGGCGAAGTGGAGTAGCCTTGAGCTGGAGGGTGGGTAGGGGTAAGCAGTAGATACTTATGATGTTTTCATAAGGCTAAAATGCTATGACAACCACTGCTGGGGTTGTTTGTTTTTTGTTGATTGTTGTAAAAATCCATAAAAAAATGTTTTTTAAAAAAAATACATTGGCCAGTGGATTCCAAAAAGACATGTGGCATTGCAGATGCAGGCTTTGTGTAAAAAGGGAAAATGCACACATGGACAGATTCAATACTGCAACAGTGCACATGGAAAGAAAAGATACATTTTAAACACTGGGCATTGGAAGATAAAAAAGGCAGACTAATGCCTGACATTTCAGAAATAAAGTCAAGTGACAGATGGAGTTTATCAGGAATAAAGAGACTTAATTTTTACTCATACAAAATTAAAGCATGTAAAAAGAAAGGCCCATTTCGTTTTTGCATAAATGAACACTTTTTCTCTATGTTAACTGTGGCCTATCTGCATGCATGGAACCAAGAAGGAATCTACCTTTGTTCTAATATAGCAGAAAAGAAAGATTGTCTTTATGAACAGGCCTAAGTGTAATCCAAAATGCAATATGTTAAACACATCGTGCCAATGTAAAAGGTTATTCTTTTAGAAAATGCGTGTAACTGGCTGCTGTTGTTTTTCTCCATGTAACTGGACTGGTTGTATATGGAATTGACCCTCCTCCCCTCCCCCCCACACCCTTGGGCTGGGTTTATCAAGGAAAAAGGCTTGTAGCTTCAGTTAAAAATATAAGAAATATAAGAGAGATCAGAACTGCAGGGATTTACAGAAAACATGACCAACATAAATGACCCTTAAGGTCAACCATCCCCATAAATTGTTCATTAGCTCCAGCAAAGACAATTGAAGCTCAGGAGAGGAGGCCAGAATCACATGGGCTGAAAAGCCAGATGTGCTAGTCATGTGGTTTGGAGAAAATTAAACAGCTTGGGTTTGATGTGAATGTGAAACTGGAGAACCCACTGGCCTGGACTGGCCCACTGGGACCCCAGGACTTTCCCCGGTAGGCCTCTCAGACATAGGGCCTCTTTTCATGGGGGAAGGATACATAATCAATTCATGACATGATCCATCCATGCAGGCACTTCACTCACCAGCAGGAGTGAGGGGGTTGGGTCAGCCCTGCACTGGCTGGCAGTCCTCCCCCAGCCCCTGTCCCATTGGCTGGGGCTGTTGGTTTAAGCTAATGACCTGCTCTAGGAGAGATCCAGCTTCCGGGTACAGGGAGGAGGAAGGAGGGATTCTGGAGACCTTGAGAGGTGAGGGGGAGAGACAATGAGGATTGCATGAGTGGGCACAGAAAGGGGCTAGAGGGGATGCAGAGTGGGGTGTGGGTGGGCACAGAGTGAAGGGTTGGTGGGGTGGTGAGAGAGGTGAAAAAGTGAGAGAGCACATCCTGGAGTGAGTGCTCGGGCCCACGGGAAAGGGGGTGAAGGAGAGGAAGTGTAGGGTCCCTCTGACGTCACGGCGACCCCCAGCACAGCTGCATGAAGCCCTGCAGCACTGATGCGGGTCCCCGGATCCAGTGAGTATGCCGCATTTTACAGGTGTTTCGGGCAATGCCTTACTTTTGGGGGGAAGGTGCTTTTAGAACGTTCCCCCAGCCCTGTCAGCCGAGAGTGTGTGGCTGGGGGACCCGCACAGGGGGCCACCCTTCCTGCTGCACCCCTGGCCAGAATGAGGAGGCTCTGGAAGTGCAGGGCTTCTGCTACCTGCCCAGCACCACTCATTGGCGAGAAGGCGCACAGAGGAGGGCGTCTGGGAGCTATAACCGAGTGACCTGCGCCTACTTCGCATGTTCGGACCTAGAATGCCTGCACATTTGATCCCTCCCTGGGCTCGCCATTAATGACCAGGGATTTGTGTGTTCTGTGAGGAGGCACTTTTGTGTCACCTTGAATTAAAAATACCACCACAAAACCAGCGCATGTGATAACACAATATATGTTTGAAGTATTGCGTGGTCGGCAAAGCAACTGCAACACAGGTGGAGTGTATTTGTGCACGTAGAATTAACATGATCTGGGTTTCTTCCCCATAAATTAACAACAAACATGTTAATAAGGACCTCGAGACGACGCCGCTGTGGGTGGGGGGTGGGGGGGCAAGAGGGGGGCATGTTCCTAAGTGGAGGTGAGTTGGAGAGGGGCACCTGCTCACCACCACCAGAGCCATTAGCAGGGACTTTTCTCCCTTTAGAAATGTGCATGGGAGGAAGGGATCAGAAATGTGAAGGGTGAATAATGCTGCAGGCTTCATGAAATAATGACTGTGACTTTAAAACCCAAGGGGTGGGGGGCAGAGGGGCTTATTAATCTACATGATGCTATTGTGACTTTGCATGCAGGATGGGGAGGATAAAATTAACGCCATACTCTTATTGCTCAACATATTTCTATGACAATGTATATAGTGCATAGTTAGTTTACTATGAAAGTCTAGTTACTTATGTAATGTGTTTTGCTTCCAAGGCATTGCTATAAATAAAGTAGTATTTAAGCACATGTAATGCAAAGCAAAACCTTAATAAATATCTATATCATCTAAACCTGGGAAGATGTGCTCAGTTGCTTAAACTGTCCACATCCCGGTTTCACCATTTAACCAAAGTGTGTGATCCTGGGCAGATCATTTAATCACACTGTCTTATCTGCAGCTCCATAAGTGATTCACTTCACAGTTTATGTTAATATATTATAGGATTATTAAAAAAGCTTAATGACAATAGAGCTGCTGCACAGATAATAGTGCACTTTAGGTAGTTTGCACCACAACGTTATTTGCCACTTGAATTCGTTCTGGCAGCTTATTCTAAAGTCACTCCCATGGTGTATCAAAGACGGATGATGCTAATTAGGAAGTTTGCATGCATTTTGCCCCAGCGTGCCTGGATAGACCTCTAATCGATGTGTTTCCTGCATCTGTAATGATTTGCAGTTTTTTTTTATTTTTGTTATGTGTTAAAATGCCACCTCCCACTAATGTTACCAAAATGTTGAATGATACTGTATGGAAACGTGCGCTCTGTATTTTGGGGTTGGAGGGATAACAGGACTTTTTCGTGGTTTGCCTCCACCCCATCCCCCAAATCTTGCAATGCTGGATGCTCACTCAGCCAGGCCATGAAGGCTGTTAATGATTGAGCCTGTGTAGGGCAGAGACTGAGCTGCAAGCAAAGGTGAGTGTGAGTGTGAGTGTGAGTGTGTGTGTTTTGGACTGGCCCTCCCCGTAGGCCTCGCAGACATAGGGCCTCTTTTCTTGGGGGGAGGATACATAATCAATTCATGACATGATCCATCCATGCCAGCCTGAACTAGGCTGGGCGTGGTTTGCTCATCTCTGCCTGTATGATTCTGCCTGTGGCTTGCCTCGGTGTATTGCTGGGGGCACTGGGCATCATTAAAACCGCACACCGCACGTGCCCTAGTGTGCTACCATGCACAGGTGCGGCAGAGGCCGTGCTGAAGTGTCAGAGCTCTGGTGACTTAGATGAAGCGAGCTGCCATCTGCATCGACCATTCAGCACAGACTGCAGACAGCAGGGTTTCGTTCCAGACCTTTACACAGAAGGGTAAGGGGCAACTTTAAGTCTGGATGGATTGCGCTGTGCCATGCTGTGCGAGCGACTGGCTTGTAAGACATCAAACAAGAGTGGTGCCCGTGATTCCGCAGTCGGGTGCAGTAATGACTGAAGTTCCTTTCGAGTATGACCATAATATTTTGAATTTTGGCAATCTCACTGCTATGAAGGCAACTTATTACAGACCATGTACTTCTCCTTAAGTACTCAGACACACACTATCCTGGGGTTATCGTGTAATCCTCACAGTGACATCAATCAGGTGGCTAGGGCTTTGTGCTCCTGGAAAAGCTACTCGTGAGCCCTGGCATACAGCTAATTAGATTGAGGTTTGGCTTAGAGGAATGCAGCGAGGGTAGAGAGATGTCCCTTTGTTTTCATCACAGCAGTGTGCCTGGAGACTGCCCTTGAGTGGTAGTGGTGCGCCATATAAATCAGCAGGACATAACATAGCAGCGTGAATCTCATACAGCGCATGAGTCATTGTTTTGACCGTTATTTTGTCCACCAGATCAACCTGCCATCCGTTTGTGTGGCCCCTTTTTGGAGGCTTCCCGCAGCCACGTTCCAATCAATGTCACGTAGTTGTCAATATTATTTTATTGGCATTTGTCGCACCGTGGTATAGGCAGACATGAAGTGAGCCAAGATGTTGCTCTGTGGTGTGACAGTCCGTTTCAAATGCAAACAGTGAACGAGATATTGTTCACATTTTTGTGGTCTTCGTGGTGCTGCAAAAGAACTGGAGTGAGCACTACAGAAGACAGCAAATGTGTTGTACAGCAATGGCGTCAAAAGTCTGGCTCAGCCGGGAATGCGTGATCACAATATCTGTGTGCCAAAGTTTGACACCATCACTTTTGCTAAAGAAGCCACAAAACGCAAAGCAATACATGGGTGCATAAAGGTGTCAGTTATTCGCCCAGGGCAATAATAATGTAGGTGTACATTGTCTGGATAGGTGGTGGATGCCCAGTGTCCATGCAGGCAGCCTGCTCAACACCCCACTCCTCCCCCAGCCCATGTTCCCCTTGGTGCCTTCTACATGAACATAGGGACAAGTTAAACTGTCCAAGCGCTGATGCAGCATGTGGCTCATAGAAGCATCCGTGAATATACATACAGCTTTCATATGCTGGAAAACTCGTGTACAGTGAATTACAACCTGGACCTTATTGGAGGCCAAAGCAGTGTGTGTGCAGTGGGACTGGACGGATTTCGCCACGCAATGCTGTGTGAACGACTGGCGTTATACATAAGACATCAGATAGGGGCGCCTGTGAACGCGCAGGCGCGAACGTAACGACTGAGAAGGTCGTCATCAGTCAGCAGTCCTTGCAGAAGTCATCATTAACATCCACACTTGGCATTTGTGCTGATTGACGGTTTAAAAATGTGTTTCGTATTTGAGAAGAAAGCATTTATTAATTAATGCCCCAACAACAATGTCATCATGTACCGTGACTACACACCCACTCAGTGTTTTGACATTTTGGATGTATGGTGCTGAAGAAGACCCCAAACTCTCAATACGGATTTTACCTTAACAGAAAGTGCAACATGCAAACACGTAGTCATTGGCGATGTGGAGCCACTTATAATCATACCACTATGGTTAAACGCACAGGTGCTGTGCCCCTTTGTCAGGACACTGTGGGCACTTCATTGGCATGACTCACTGATCTTATACCAAGTCAACCTATTTGTTAGTTGTGGCTTAAGTGCCACCTACAACCTGAAAATCTTGCATTTGAGTGCAGCTAGGGAAAAATATATAAAGTGGCACACAAAGCTTGTATTGGCTATTTACTGACCCGTTGACTGCCCATGCCCGTGCTAATCCCTATGGCCATTTCTATCCACTTTATGCCCCTCTCCATCGAAAACGTGTCCTCCCGAGATCTCTTTGAGCTAGCTTTTTCAAGCCTTGCCATCAAACTTTGTGTTCAAAGTGCCTGCCAGTGTTTTCTCAGATCAGTCTTCTGAGAGTTAATGACTTAATTGGAACTATAAAAGTGCTACTGGTGTAATAAAAATGTCAACCAGGTCTGCTTTCAGCCACTCGATTTATAAGCCCTACGCCTGTCCTTCAATGAAGTCATATTAAAATCAAGCATTGGCAAAGCCAACAGTTTAAACTTATGTAGCATTTAAAGGCATTGCTATTATATGCCCAGCTACTCTCACCACTTTGCAGCTGCTACATCCAGTTAATATCACTATGGCAGTGTCTGGAAAATGCCTTTCCCATACCTACACAAAAGCCAAAACTGTTAGCATTGCCAATGCTTGTTTAAGAATGCCTTTTATCTGCGTGCCCTTCCCAGCATAGGAATAGGATGAAAAGGATTAGGGATGCATGTTGTCTGGCATCTTTAAACTGGATGAATGTGCTTTTGTCATCTGCAAAATGTGTAACATCTCAGGCCCCTCTATCATTGAAGATCTACTTTGAGAGATCATGAACTTATTTAAAACATCACTTTTTAATCTTTATATGTTCAAAACAGGATTTAAATCCACTCATTTTGACTAATTGTATTCAACATTGTCTTGGGGAATACTCCCAATTCCCTCATAGAAGGGTTGGGCTCATGCGCTGTGCTCGCTCGTTCAACGAAATATGGACCACTTTGGAAAACATTTTCCAGGGCCACTTTTGGTGCCCAGTCCGGCCCCGAGAACCCATGTGATGCGTTCCCATTGATTAACATTGGGCCACCTTTTGTTTAATTTAAAGAGAATCGTATGTCCCAGTGTGCTCACCCTGACTCATTTTAAAAGGGGATAAAGAGCCCATCGGGACCATGTAAAAATGAAGTGTGTGATGGATGTAATTTAAGTTATGATGAAAATTATGATTCTGGCATTTTCATACATCTGAGGAACTGAAAGAATTGATAGAATGATAGGTGGGGAAATGAAGTATGTAGTGTCAGAGTTCTAACTATTACGGTGCAGCCACAAGGCGCTACAATGATAGCTCTGCCCAGGAAAGGCATGCCGTGGGGGCGTGAACAAGCGGCAACGGAGATGGTCACATAGGTGAGGAGCTCCGAGAGCCGTGATATGAATATATAAATATGAAAGCGTAATTGCAAATATATCAACTTATTTTCATCATATATAAACTTTAACCGATGCAGAGCGGTGCTAGTGATGCTGACGAACAGATTTCTGCAACCGAAGATTTTGTCCACCTCCTGTCAGCTTTCACGGATGCAACGCTCAACGGTACCCCCATCTCTGAGACAACTTCGCCGCATGTGCTTGTCGCATCGATTCACCACGGGTATGATGAAACAGCAGGAGCTGTTTGTCAGCACATATTTCACTTGTCATTTTGGGTTGTTGAATGACAAACCTTTGCTGTCTGCTTGGCAACAGTGGGGGCAAGGCCTTATCCGAACATCTAGTCAGCTGACGTGGCGTTCATGTCACGTTATCCCGCTCGCCAAGGATACCAGTATTCAACACAACAAAGGTTGTAAGTTAATAATAAACGACAATACTGGAATACTGCATTTTTTACAATTGCGGACAACATAATAAGTGTAATGCATTCATGTTAAACACTTTAAGAACCTATTTCTTGAACTCCTCTACTTAGTTAAACTAACAACACCTTTTTGGATACGGAGGAGTAATGTTATATTAATTCGCAAACATTCTTTTATGTAAAAAGCTTTGTTTGTGGTGGAACATTCACTCTGAGACCAAAAGAATTACTGGTATATATTATTTTTGCTGGTTTAAGTAATATAACCATCACTGAGGAATATTAAATATTTGGAATTTATTTTTTCTCTCATTTATTGTGCTCTCACTCGGCAATTTATTGCTATTGCTAAATAGTACAAATGAAATTCCTGATACCACGCTACAATCATTTATAGGCTCTCTTAAAATTATGTCCACTTTACTGTCTGACTGTGTCACCTAAAACCTACTCACGTTATACGCCATATGCACCTCGATTTACCAGTAGTTTTGGTACGTTACTGCTGCTATTAATCACCTCATTTCATTAATTGATTTTGACTCTTAAAATGGCGAATGCGACAAAGATGTCTATATCATCTGACGATTCTCCTCTCAATGCATGCATGGAAAGAATTCTTGAAGTATTAGGAAATATACGTTCTATTTCCACACTGGATTCTCGCACATCCTCCATACAAGAAGAGATCAAAGACTTCAAGAATGATATTAAAACCTTCTCAAATAGACTTGACGAAGCAGAATAAAGAATAGGTTTTGTGGAGGCTAGAGTAGAGGGCTTGGAGAGCATGCAAGTAAGACTAGTGCATTTTGAAAATGAAGTTACAGAGTTGGAAGATGGGAACAGAAGAGACAATCTCTGCTTCTACGAAATTCCGAAAAATATAGGAGACGACCCGGTCAATTTTCTTACAAACTAGATTCCCTCAGTACTTGGAATAACCTTTAAACCTCCTCTGGAACTGCAATGCGACCATAGGATCCACCCATGTTCATCTAACAGCAACAACTGGCCAAGACCTTTTATTGTTTGCTTTCTTGGTCATCAACAAGCTCGCCAAACTCGAAATGCTTCTAAGAAAATCTCACCAATAATCTTCCAGAAAAACAAAATGTTCATATCACCAGACATTTCCAAGAATACTCAATCAAAAAGGAAGAGATTCTTGGATAAGAGACCCCTCCTAAAATCCCTCAACATAAGATATGGCTTGTTCGACCCAGCAAGGATGATTATTACCATCCCAGATGGCCCCACCAAAGAATTTACGCACCCAATCGAACTTCAGAATCTACTCCAAGTGCTTCAATCTTCCCCGATGGATGCGTCTACCCAGAGTCATCCGGTCAACAATCCAAAAACTGATCTTAAATGCCAATCATTATCCTACAAAATACCCAGAAACCAGCACATCAAATATACTCCCAAACTCAGCAGATCACCTTCATCCATTCCACTGGAAATTCTGTCCACCTCAACCCATCTAAGACAAATCAAGATGTATCAAAGCTCCAGATCTCACCCTTTCAAACCCGCAAACTTGACTAGACTTCTAAATACAATTGCTACATATCCTTTTCTTCGGATGTACAACCTCCTCTTGCTAATTTAAAACTCAACGCCTTCTCTTTACTATTCTTAGTGATTATTTACTTGGTTCACGATACTTTAAACTTAACTTTTACTTAATTCTCTGGCTCTTGTCCTTCGCCTGTGCTCACTACATCTCTGTACTTTGTTATCCCTCATGTCTTTTTTGCTTGCTTGCTAACTATCCTCATATGTACCTCTTTCTTATCACTTGCTCATACTTATTCTTTTAAATCCTATGTATTTACTTCTCTGTTTCACTTTCTATATTGTTGTCTTCCCACACTGATTTTCTGCCCCGTGTTCTCCATGAATCCTGTTGGATTTAGCACTTTATTGATGTGGTTATATTATTTAAAGTTTACTGATGGCTACATGTTAAAGTTTTCTCACGCCATCCCACATATCTTTCAGTTGCTAGTATCTTTTCTCTAATACTCTGATGGTGATAAAACTTCTTACATGTTAGAGGTGTGAGTCAAGGAAACGCATTTAAGTGCTGACAATGAAAATTGCTAAATTAGAGCTTTTTGGATAAGCAACACTTTATTCTAATGTGCTAGACAAAAAAGGAGGGTTATCCTTTCTAATAAATAAAAGATTGAAGTTCCTTCTAGTTAATGAAGAAAGGGATCCATAAAGCTGATGGATTATCGTAGACACCATTATAAATAATCTACCAGTCACCATTGTCAATGTCTATGGCCCAAATGCCCCTTACCCAATTGTTTTGGTCCAATTTACTATTTAAACTGTCTCACAAGAACCCTGATAAGTTTATCTTCTGTGGAGATATGAATCAGATTTATGACTTTGTTCTTGGTCGAAAATCCTCATCAAATTTCATTAATTCCAAATCTCTAAATAATTTCCTAAATATGATACAAACCCTTAACCTAATTGATTCTTGGTGTTTTTGTCACCCTGAGACTAAAGACTACACATTTGATTCCTCGCCTCATCAATCTTTTTCTAGATTAGATTACATTTTTTGTTAATTTTTCCTTAACTTAGTCTATCTTAAACTCTGAAATTGGCACAATAACCATATCAGATCATTCTCAGGGCTACACCACTATTGAATTGACCCCTACCTGTAATCTCTCCCCTAGATGGAAATTCAATTTCTATCTTCTTAAAGATCAATATTTTATTGACAAAACCAATTTGTTCATCAAAGAATTTGTCTTTAATAATCTTCCCGAGCACACCTCCATACATAAGTGGGATGCCTTCAAAGCTTCGCTTTGGGGTTTTATAATTCAATGTGTTGCTATCAAAAAAAGACAATCTGGATGCATACATAATACGCTTTACTTCTATCAAAAGCCTTGGACGATCATATTACACAAATCTTGATCCCAATGTCATGAAGGAGCTTTTAATTAAACGTACTGAATTTAATAAAATTTACACTGACAGCGGCTAACTCCAGTCTTACATCCAGAACCAAACTACAATATGGATCCAACAAAGCTGGCAAAATGTTAGCATTTTATTTGAAAAAGAAGAAAGAAAAATCCCTCATAACTCAGTATTTCCCCTAATGTAACAGATTAACTAAACCTAAAGACATCAATGACGCTTTTCTTGATTTCTACTCTAAATTATTTTCCTCTAATCCCACCATTAATTCCTTTTTCAAATCTAATACAAAGAAAAATCCTGTTAGTCAATCAGATTTATCTAATTTTAATAATCCCATTACCCTTGATGAAATTAGACAAGCTATATCGGACCTCAAACCCAATAAAGCACCTGGCCCAGATGGATTTACTTTTGATTTCTATAAAACCTTTATGGACTCCATTGCACCTAAACATTTAGAACTGTATGTTCATTTTAATGAAATTGAACTAAGCCTCGGATCATTTAGTGAAGCGCTCTTAATTCTATTCCCCAAGCCTGATAACGATCCTTCCTCAATTAAAAATTACAGACCCATCCCCTCATTAATTAGGATTCTAACATCCTAGCTAAAATACTTGCTAAACTATTAGAATTGCTCCTCCCCAAACTTATACACCCTGATCAATCCGAATTTAACCAAAGGCTGCTTTGCCTCATTCAACTCTAGACTTCTATTTAACACTCTTGCCTATTCCCAAAACTCAAATGAACCCCTTGCCCTTCTTGCCCTAGATGCTGAAAAACCTTTTGATCAGGTGTCATGGTAGTTTATGTTCCACTCTTTAGCTTGGCATGGCATCCCTCATTCATTTGTTTAGTTAAAATTCTATACTCCTCACCTACTACTCATATGCTCAGCCTTAGAGTCCCTTCTCCAAAGCATTAGAATGAATGTTGATGTTAAAGGTATTATTATAACAAATCTTGAAATTAAGCTATTAGCATATGCAGATGATATCCTTATATATCTTTCAGAACCAACCCTATCAATTCAACACTTAACATGACAAATAATCTCTACTGTATCTGTTTACAAATTAAATCTCGATAAATCAGAATTCATGCCTCTTACCAATTCTTGTAATCCAACAAATACCCCCCTATCCAGACTATCTTGGCAACCACCTCACATTAAATATCTAGGGCTTTTCATAACTAAAGACATTCATACCACCATCAGCCTCAATCCTACTTATCGTATTGAGAAAGTTACAGAAATGACTGAAAGATTGTCGGTCACCTCTTTTTCTTCCTGATGGGGACGATTCCCATTATTTTAAACTCACTTTCCATGATTCCCACTGTAAATCATACCTCTTTCTATAAAAACAAAAAAAAATCAAATTTCTTTGGAATTAAAAAGTCCCACACATAGCCATCAACAAATTAAGACTTCCCAAATCCTTAGGAGGTGTAAAATTCCCTAACGTTCAAATATATCACAAAGCCTTTATCCTAAAGCAATTAGTCTTATTCAAACAGTATGAACCTCACCCTGATAATGCCCCCTATGGATAAAGGTTGAATCTGGTCATATGTATCCTCCCTCCATTTCTCACTTCTTAATTAACTCCTCCTGGCCTAACATCTCCTCTTTCCTTCATTACATTTCTTTCAAATTATATGGAATAAACTTCCTGATAACTCTTTTTCTAAAACTGATCCTGAGAATATTTGTCTTTGGTTCAATAAGCAAAACTCTACCAAACTCAATCGTACCACTATACATAGATGGTATGCTTCAGGCATTAAATATGTCAAACAATTAGTCCACAATTTAAGTATTTTCTCTTTTATGGATATCTGCTCACGTTATAATATTCCTATATCTGACCTCCCCTTCCACACATCTTTAATTAAAACAATCTCTAAATCATTGTCTACCTTTAATCAAAAATTCCCTGGTCTTCTCCTTGATATACTAATTGCCAATTCAGCCACTAAGGCTGCCAAATTTTATTTGATTATAAAAGAATACCCATCGTCCAAACATCCTAATCTCAATATTATGAGACAACGGGAAATGGATTGGGACCTCCAGATTTCCTCCGATCAATGGACTAAAATATGGAAGATTTGTCACTCCACATCTCCCGCTGCCAACCTTATGCAAACTTACCTCTTCATACTTCAATGAGCCTTCCTAACTCCTATGCGCATCGCCGAATATGTGGCTAGTTATTCTAATAAATGTTGGTCTTGTTATGAACCGAAAGTAGATTTTATTCATTTAATATATAATTGTAATTTTGTTCATGCTTTTTGGTCAAAGGTCTGGTCACACTTGCAATACATTTTTCTTTTAACAGAACCATTAACTTTGGCCAACCTTATGATTGGCACTCTTGTTTGTTTAGCCTGTTGATTAATATTGCCTTTCAAAACATTACTTTTAATTGGAAGAATACTACCAATTTATCACTTAATATTTGATGGAATTCTATTTGTTCAATACATCATATAGAAAAATGTCATGCTGTTACATTGGATTGTTCGCATAAATTTGACAAAAAAATGTAATGCTTTCTTGGAATATCTTCATGCTTGTATATTGCCGACTGTAACCCTTGCGCTCCCCCCTTCCTATTGTTCTGTGTCCTATCTTCTTGTCTTGTCTGTGTACCCCGAATGTTGTATTAATTATCAACATTGTCATTATGGTTTATATAATTGTTTTTCAATGTATTCTAAATTCGCTATATATGTTTTGGTACACCATCTTTATCTGCCTTTTCAATACTTTAATAACAGCTTTAAACAGGAAAGGCATGCCAAAATAGAATTAATATTGTCCGACTGGCCATAAAATGTAGAATTCAAAAATATATAGATTCATGTAATTACCTGAAAAATTTGCATAGCTGCCATGTTAGATTTTCAGAACCCAAAAAGGTAAAATTCCACCTGTCATTTTGAAATTACGTATTTTTACTCCTCCCTCAGCCTCAGCCTACATCGTGCACACTCCCTACGGCCCCCAATTCCTGGTCCCATCAGCAGTCAGTGGGCGTCTTAGTGGGAGGTGAAGGGAGAGTGCTAGCCAGTCTTTACCATGGGAATTATGATAATGCAGGAGTGTAATCAGCACTAAAAGAGGTTTGCATCAGAACAGGGTTTTTTCGCTTTATTCCTGGAGGTAGTCTACTGCCAGACTCTCGAGGAACTAGCGGAGAGGCCTCAGTCCTTGGGGAAGGTGATAGGGAAATCTAGAAGCTAGCTGGGAACCCCATCATAGGAGCCAGCAGTGGTCTGGGTGAAGAAGACAATCCTTGACTGAAGCCCTTGATCAGATCTGTGCTATCCTCAGAGAAGCCCTGCTGCCATTTCCCCGGCTGCCCCATAATCAAGGCTTCCCATGCAAGTAGAATTAATTCCCACATAGAAAATCACGGGATAAGTCTTGTTACAGTTCGAAACAAACAAAGTTCATGCCCAGTCTGTTAGTGCAGGGTGCGGAATCCCAAAAGAAGTAATCCTAAAACGCTACCTTTCAAGTGAATGTGGAGGGAGTAAAACAAAATGTCCCCTTTATTCCCATGCATCCCAAACCAGAATCCCCAATGCACTGCATATCCTTTGAATGTGTGTTTAAAAACGATTTTCCCTTCGAGTTCCTTTTCCCAATCTTGCCTTTCAAATAAAAGCATTAAAAAAATGTTTTTTAAAAAAGGATTTCCCCAATTTGAGGTCCTTTTCCAAACTTTGCTTTTCAAATGAAAGCCCAAAACAATTTTCCCCTTGAGTTTTTTTCCCAAACATTGCCCTTCAAAAACTAAAGCCAAAACGATGTTACCATTGTATTGTGAATGTTTTCTATTGGTTCATTTGCAAATAAATCTGATGTAAGTTGTGACTACATATTTCAAAATTCTACCGCTGTTGTTTTAATAACAGAAAGTAATTTGGAGTTGTGACATGGTGCAGTGCCACAAGGTTTTGGTAGCTACTCCATTCTTTCAAATATATATATATATATATATATATATATATATATATATATATATATATATTCGTACTATACAGCGGCCTTGTTCCTAGCTCAATGGTAGCATAGAGGGTGTTTGTTGGGGTGGTGCGAGGCGGGTTGGAGTCTGTATAAGAGCTTTGGGTGAACGCCACCTTGCTTAGGGGGGAAAGGCACTCCTTAAATTGAGAGTGACTGACTGATTAATCACGACACTCCCTAGCACTTTCACACTGCCCAAGTCGCAACTTGCACTGCCCGTTCGCTAACACACCACAAACTGGGCTCCAACTCACACCTTATGCTCTCCAATCATTCATGCTTTCTCAGTGCATCTTTGCCAAAGTCTCCCCTTTCTTTCCCCCAAACCCTTGCTCCTTCTGCATCTTGCCTCCTTTCTTCCAAGTCTATCCTGCTCTCTGTTGCAACCTCTCTCCCAATCTGCTGCTTGCTACCTCTTTCTGCCAGATGCCCCTCTGCCCATCTCTTTCTCTCTGGCCCTCTGCTCTCTGTCTGCTCTTTGGTCCATTGTCCCCCATTTTCTGCCCTTTCTCCTTAGCATGACCTTTTTAAAAAAAAATGCAGATTTGTTTTTTTTTAAACAAACCGCTGTTTTTAAAAAAGGATACAAGTTTGAATTTGCGTTTTCAAAAACTGCTTATTTTACCTTTTTTGCAAATTCACTATAAGCTAGGGATTTGTACGCTGCGCCAACAGAAATGATGTGAGAGATGAGAGCCTTCTTCGGTGTGGACATTTGCTGGTCTTGTAATGTGGAGGGTAGAAGAGTGAGAGACAAACAAAGAAAGAGCCTTGCATCCTTTAGTGTGGTGTGAAAGAGGCGGGGCAAGTGGACGCGGATTGGGATTTGGTAGAACTGAGTGAATGAATGATCTACAGCTGCCTTTCTTGGGTTCTGCAGATTCAGTCACACGTCAGGCTTCGCTATGTGGGACTACTTCAGTTTCAACACCATTTGCCTCTCTGGCAGAGTCTTCTCCCACATTTGAGATATTGGGGAAGACATCCCTGCTAAAAATGATAGGGAGATGAAGTCCACTCAGCTCACGTGCACTTTCAACCTGTGTCCTACATGACTGAGCAGAAACCATGTATACATTTCTTTGTGAGCTTCATAGATGGTTGAAAGCTCACGTGCCACCTAAGCTACTTTGCAACTCACAAGAGAGTGCACTGTGAGAGGAACGCATTGACAATTACAAATGGCAGCATTCATGTGTTCATTGCAACCCAGCACTTCGAATTTGTAAATCACCACTGTAAACAGGACCCGTTTTAAATGCAACATACTTCCATGTATCCAGACCCTGCTTTTTCATTAACGTCTTATTTTCTGTCTTGTATACTTTAATTAAAGATTAAGAGAAATGACACATGGGAACACTTGTTCTTGAAAATTATATATTTTTTTAATTAAAATTTGGAACATGATTTATTAAATAAAAAACACACTATTTGGCCGAACACTAAAAATGCTATTCAGTACACCATTAGTTGTATTACAGAATCCGTACACCGAAGCAAGTGTCATTTAGCATTATATTAGCACTACGGCAAAAAAGGGCCTCGTGCAAAACATTCCTTCAATGCATTTTTGCAGCACATTTCCATTTTAGCAATAGGCCATATATTGAGCGGCTTCAAAAATTGCAATATGCTGGACATATTCTTGTTATGAACAAGGAGCACGTTCCTACACATCAGCGCATCAGAGGACCATTGATCAAGTGTGTTGTTGGTTTATGAAGTGTCCACCTTCCACTTCCTCCACTGCCATGAAATGCTGTATTTTGGTTAGAGAAAACTGCAGTGAGTCGGCTAGTGCTTTGTTTAGATTGTGCAGGACAGGAGAAAGGCAAGGAAGCTTTGACCACTTCTAGGGGCCATCTGACAGGAACATTGCATCGGTGCACTAGGGCAAGAGTTCTCCTAGGGCAGACAATTGTTTCAACAGGGCAATGACTAGAACTATGGCGATCATGTCCTTGGTGCAGTACTGCATTGAAAGAATGTTCTTTGCAGTAGGACTCATTTTGTCCCCATGCTAAGTGCGCTTGCCCTGCTGCAAAGTTTCTGTAATGCTGCCCCAGGTGTTTACGGACAGAGTGCATTGTGATCTTAAAGCGATACTGCAGACTCGGAGATTTAAGCTTCTACTGGGATAGCAATGCATTATAGTGGTTTGTATTGAAGCATTATTATTTTTTTCAATCGTTTGACAGCCTGAGAATTCCTGAAAACAAGACTCTTCTCTGCTTTTCCCCTAGAAATCTGTATCCTTTCACATTGGACGTTTCCATATTTCACACCAGTTTCAAGGAGCATGTCAAACATCAAACTCTTCATAGGTTACTTCTTAACCAAAGATCACCGCAGCCTATAGTCAAGTATCCCATGTTCCGTTTCAATGCCATGCAACCATGTTACAGACATAAATCTAAGGGAACCGTAACATAGTGTGGATTATGCCCACTAGGTTGCCTGATTACCCTATGGCTCCAGCAGCTTTTTCTCATCTTGCCCCTTCGTACTTGACTCTTCATCCATTTTCTAGAACGCAGATTCCTTGTCTGGGTTCCATGGATCGCCCCCTTCGAACAGAAGACTATCACGCAGGATGGACGTTACTGCCGTTGATGGCTTCAGGTGGAGAGTAACGCTCGTTTCTGTGATTGGGCAAATCCAATTTTGCAGCGCAGCCCCGGCTCAAGATGTGTGCATTCCAACATAATGGTTGTGGGTGCCCTCCTTAGTTATAGCAGAAAACAGTCTGAGGCACCGTGGGGTGCACACATTATAATAGAGACAAATACAGCCAGGGGTTAATAGACGCGATTATCATGAGACGGCCAGCCTGCAGGGAGCCGAACCCCTAAATGCCCTTCTATGTGCCAGTGCTCTCATCTTGCACCACTGTACAGAACAATTGTGACAGGTGACGCTGACCCACAAGTGCCAATATTAGTGACTTTGGGGCAATGCACTGGTCTTGGAACAAAGACCATGAAGAGCAAGAGAGGTTCCAATCCCAGATCCACGCTTAGAAACCGAACTCCGGTATGGTATTAGGTGCGTTGTAAAAAAAATGTTTCATAAATAAATCATAGGATGACTCCACCCTCTCACATTCCTATGCACGCAAGTTACTTTGTAGTTCTCCATTTTGATTTGAACGTCTTTAGAAGAACTAACGAAGACAGATTAGTCAGTGGCAGTGCAGGCTGATGAATATTTTTATTGATGAGCTGTAAATATTTCCCACTACTAAAGTGAGAGACCCCGAACTACGGGCAAGTGGATTCTAAAGTGTTCAGATGGTGCTTTTTACAGCACCCTTTTGTTGAAAATTGGGTAAAAATCCAAACAATGTATATTTGATTCTGTACAGTAGGATACAAAAAAACAATCCAATAGATGCCAAGTCACTAACAGTACACAGGGCCATTATCTAATGCATTTTCATGAGACTTGCACCCATAACATATGCCAGCATTGTCACTTTAAGAACATACTTACGTTGGTGTGCCTTATAATGTGTTAAGGTATATTTAGAGACTACCCTTAATTTGGGGAGTTTACCCCCTCAGTTAAAACTCCACACAATATATCATTGCCACCAATTAACCAAGAACCAGGCCAGGGTGCAGAAAGAACATTTATTAAAGAATAGGCTCAATGAATATATGCACCAAATGATTACACGCATCACCTTCTCTGTGGCACAAAACAAAGCTTCAATACAAAAACTCACTTTTTGGGATTTCATTTTTTGGGTCTCTTGTACATGGAACACAGGTCAAAAAAATGGTTCAAACCTTGTATCACACACACACATACCTTAATGTCAACATTAGACAGCACCTTGTAACATTACAAAATAATGAGCATTAACATTTCTTGATGAGGTTTAGATTTAAACCAAATGCGACCTTTTTCTATTTTCAAAAGCAATTTCACACATGCAGCGCTTTGTACATTTCGTTTCCCTGCACACTTGAAAATGATAGCAGTTTTCAAAGGACAACAGACTTTTGATAATACTTTGGATTCATAGAACCCTTCTTACTTCACCCATACGCAATGCAGAATCTGTTCTACAAGGAGTCACTTTCTCACTCTCTGTAGAGAGAGTGCATTTCAATTAGGGACCTCACTTCATTTCGGTTAGCAAGACACCTCTATGCCCCAGCACCAAACACCCTGACATTCAGTGTACATATATTACCCCTCTGCTTTAAGGCCAGGTCTGAGGAATGGTGAACATTTAGGAATTTCGTTTTTAAACAAGGACATCTCTTCCCTTGAGGGAGTTCTGGGTTTGGCAAGGAAAATAGGTGTAACCGATTAGATCGATATTGATATTTTATTTCTATCGCGCTCGTACACAAGTGTTTCACAGTGCGACGAGACAAAGGACAAAAAGACCTTACTAGGCCCAGTGACATTGAGAATGTGCAAGTGCATGGGAGAGGGAAAGGGGAAAGTGCATGGGGGGGGAGAAAGTGGAAAGTCCTGAGCAAAGGAATACAAATAAATAATAAAAAGCAACAAACAGTGGTATTGCAGCCAGCAAGTGGCAAGTGCTAGGTTTAAGGCAACAGACAGGGTGTGTCTGAATAAGTGCAGAAAAAAGGGGGGGGCTGTAGGGTTAAAGATACAGACCCCAGTGCAAGGGATTGCTAGAAGGCAGTGCGGGTGGAAGAGCAAGTGCCTGGGCCCCAAAGTCAGAGGGTAAACAGGTGCACAATGCCAAGACCTAACAGATCAGCAGGGGACAGGAGGAGCAAAGGCAAAAGCAAAGAGGAAGGTCTTGAGGTGCTTCCGGAACCGGAGATGGTTCTCCTAAATTTTCAGAGTGATAGGGAGGCTGTTCTACACCCAGCTCGTTTCTTTGAAAAACGACTGACCCTGAGGGAGCTAGAGGTGGAGGAGCAAAGTGCTCAGGAGGGAAGATATTTACAGTGGGGCAGCTGGAGGTATTTTGGACCCAGGCGCCAGAAAGCCTTGAGGACAATTCAAAGGGTCTTGAATTTAATCCTTGCAGCCACTGGAAGCCAGCGGCGAGATTTCAGGGCTGGAGAGATACGATCCCAGGGCTTGAGGCCAAGGACACATCTCGCAGTCCTGTTCTGGATAAGTTTCAAAGGGCAGAGAGTAGAAGCAGGAAGATTGAGAAAGAGGTTGTTGCAATAATCCAACCCAGAGAGAACCAGGGCTCGAGAGACAGTGAGCTTCTGGGGGAAGAAGAGGAAGGATAAAATACCTCCGACGAGGTGCAGTAGGAAGTTTGACTTTTTAGAGACATCAGAGATGTGGGTAGAGAAGGAAAGCGTGGAGTCAAAGATGACCCTGAGATTCTTAGCCTCGCAGATGGGGGTAGGAGGAAGGCCATGGGATGCCGACCAGAAAGTGAGAGGAAAGGAGGGTGAAGGTGTGCCAATGAGGAGGATCTCTGTCTTGCCGGCATTCAGGCAGAGATCACTGGCGGCACACCAATCCTGAATGGCAGATAGGCAGTCAGTGGTGAGAGAAGAAGAGGTGGCCGAGGGAAGCCGAGGGAAGCCTGAAAATGAGTTCATTGTCATCAGCAAAGCACTGGAAATTGGAGCAGAAAATGGCAATGTGCTGTGCGAGAGTTGCTAGGTATTGGTTGAAAATCCAGGGTGAGAGATTAGACCTGTGGGGAACACCACAGGTAGAAAGGGAGATAGATGAAAGGAAGGTCCCAAGTTGGACCTGGGAGGGTCGATCAGAGATAATAGAAGTCAGCCAGGCCAGAGCCTGATTGGTGATACCCAGACTGTCACTGAGACAGTTGATCAAGATGGTTTGGTTGACCATGTCGAAGGCAGAAGACAGAGAAGGATGAGGACAGATGGGATGTTAGAGTCAAGGTTGGAGAGCAGATCGTTACGGATGTTCAGGAGAGAAGTTTCCATGCTTCTGGCAGCTCTAAAGCCAGACTGATTGCCGTGGAAACAACAGAATCAGAGTGAAGGTTAAGCTGCGAGATGACCAGCTTTTCCAGGAGTTTGCCCAGAAAGGAGTGATGGAGATTGGGCGATAGTTAGCAGGGCAAGAAGGGTCAGCTGTGCGCTTCTGAGGCAAAGGAGAGGTTGCAGATATCAGCCAGGGCAGGAGTGAGGGTGTCAATGTGGTCCTTCATGGTTTTTCCGAAGAACAAGCAGGAACCCGTTTTGACAAGACCTTTAAAGATCAGACTTGTCTACAGACCTCATCAGGGGAGAAAAGAGGAAAGGACGAGAAAGAAGGTGGGGGGTGGCTGTAGGAGGGCCAGAGTTCACAGAAGGAGAGGGGTGAAGAGAGTGAAGGAACGAGAGGGTGGACAGGATATCCTGGGTTTTTTAGATGAAGTAAGAGTCAAGGGCCGTGCAAAGGGTGTGAGAGGCGACAGGATAGGTAGAGATTGCAGCAGGATTGGCCAGCTCCTTGCGGATTTTAAAGAGTTCAGCCGAGTTGTTAGATGCCGCAGAGGCACGGGTTTGGATGTGTGCTCTCTAAATGTGGACAGAGTCGGTATTGCCTTTGGAGCAGGCGACAGGCCAGTTTGTCAGAGGATGAACAAGAAGCCCGCCATTTCCCCCTCAGCCACCCTACACTTACGTTTAAGTGTAGTTAGGTCAGAGTCATACCAAGAATTGCACTTGGCTTTGGGCTTCAAACAGATCCTCATGACAGGGGAAAGATAATCAAGAGTATCTGAAACAGAAGAGTAGAGCATAGAAAGGGCTGCATCAGGATGCGAGTCAGCCAGAGGTGGAGGGGCGGGGGGAGAAGGTGGCGGCGAAGGCCTCAGCTGACACATGCTTCATGGGCCAGAGGTCCGAGAAGGTAGGTGGCAGTGTTGGGGTAGGCTTGGCCTGGGGGGAAGAGAGGGAGAGATGAGAGGAGAGGAGGAAGTGATCGCTCCGGGAGAGAGGCGTGGTAAGAGGGATGGAGAGGGGGAGGTCAGAGGGGATCGAGACATCAAGTGTGTGCCCTGCAAAGTGAGCCGGGCCAGAGGATGGAAAGGGAGTGGGAATCACAGAGTTCATGGAAGAGTACAGAGGAGGAACAAGGAGAGTCTAGATGGATATGGAGGTCACCAAGAAGGAGAAGTTGAGTGGTTGAGGCCAGGAGGGAGGAGGAGAGTTCTGCCCACTCAGAGAATGAGGTGATCTGACCAGGAGGCCGGTAGATAGTAGCCATGGTAAGAGAGTGGCTAGGAGAGAGAGAAAGCCTGCAGACAAGGCATTCAAAAGGTCTGTGTGGGAATGATAGAGGCAGGAATCCACTCAGGAAAGATCAGGGCTACACCCACTGCAGACCGGGTGGATCTGGGTGCGAAGAAGATCTTGAAGCCATCAGGGAGGAGAGAGTCAAAGCTTGTGACAGAGCTGGCCGTGAACCAGGTCTTGGTAAAACCAAGAACATCGAGGTCAAGTTCTTCCATGAGGAGGCAGATGCGTGAGGAGTGTCTGACAGCAAAGCAAGAGTTGAGTGGCAAGATGAAGAAGGTTGCCAGGCTTAAAGGCCTTCAGGGGATGGGTACAAATCAGAGTTACACCCTGCGGAGGTGAGGAAGGAGCCTGAGGTGGGGCAGAAGAGGAGAGAAGAGAGAGCAAGGTAGCCAAGGTGGGAAGAAAATGGGACAGCAGGAGATGAAAGGAAATTGATGAGGCGAGGGAAGGAGATTGGCCTGAGGGTCTTGGACAATGACAGTGCCATTAAGGTAGACATTAATGATGACTTTATACTATTATCAGACTATTTTATTCACACTGGGGGTGAGTTTTGTTAATTTCGAATGTTAACAAAATCACCATAGGGGTATTTAGCAGAATTTACATTTCGTTATTATGCCAAAAAGTTATTATACTTAAGAGGTCGAAGTGTCTTGTCCATACATGCCTATTGATTATAAAGTACTGCACAGTTGTAATTCTATTCCTGTGTCTGTCAGACAGATGGAAGAGGCAGAGAGGCTGCCCCCTTGTTTTAAGTCATTTAAGGGAAGAGTGCCTTGCCTATCTGAAGAGGTCGAAGTGTCAAACTTTACCTGATAAATAGAAAGCAGTAGTAGAAGCACATGAACTGTGGTGGTATACAAAGTGGTCAGTGGATGTCACATCGGAATGGTTTGAAGTAATGGCAAACTGAGACAAAAGGGGACTGTTCTCATAGTTACATCAGTAGAAGAGTGGTTGTTAAGAGGAAGCAGCAACCCAAAGGCAAGCATCCTGACAAATATAGCAAATGTACTACAGAAGTTCTAACCATTGTAAAGTCGTAGCTGGAGAAGGCCTAAAAGTAACTATTCTTTTGAACAGTGACAAATAACCTTGAATAGAAGATAACCAGGATTACCATTGGTGCCAATTTTTTGGCTGGAATTGGAAGGGATAATTTCAACCAAAATCAGAGAATTGTTACCAGTGGACTTTTTTGATGAACTTTTGTTTGGACTTGGAACTGATAAGAACCGATTCAAGACATTTATTTTTCGCTAAACATTTTGAAGCTGACTTGAAACCCTGGGAAAAGGATGTTACACAAGAAAGGTGAAGGTCATCCAAATATTGTTCAATATTGTTTTTTATATTATGTGGTTTCATCATTTTCTTTAAATGTTTGTGGTTTAGGGTGAGGGCCAGTTTACCCAATGCTAGTGATTGTACTTTATTTACCCATTAGACTAGGTAGGGATTTACTTTACTTGAGGGCAAGCAAGGCTTTATTTGAAAACATTTACTTTAATAAAATGTCTTATTTTGAGAAAACTACAAGCAGTTGTCTGCCTCGCATTACTGACCCCTAACACAGCAGAACGCTGCTACCTGGAACAAGGCTTGGAGCTGGAGAAGTTCTGCCCCGCTGACAAGAGAAGAGATGCGACTGCATGAACTGTGGTTGACTGTCGCCAGAACAGTGGGTAAGCACCAAAGCCTGCACACCGATGGAGGACAAAAGCGGAGCCACTCAGACTTTTCCCGAGGAATGCCACTATAGAAATCCAGGTATGTGGTGAGTTCAGGGAACCGGGAGCAGGGTGGCCAGGCCGGGATATACCCAGGGCCGGGGTGAGAAGCTGCCCAAGAGGGACTGAGACCACAGATATCCCACAAGGTGGTGTGAAACCCGATACCCACAGGGGGGGTTGAAGCCAAAGATTTTCAGAACCATGGGGGCGAGACCCCATATACCACAAGCTAGGGTGAGAAGGTGAAGTGCCCAAGAGGGGCCGAGATCCCAAATGACCCAAGTGGGGCTGATAGATTAGATACCCCATGAGAGTGTGTGAAACCAGAGATCCCATGGTGGGGAGACAATTCATTGGGCCCAGACTGGGCTTTAACCGGATCAACCCCAAGATGGAGTGTGCAACCTAAGACCCCAGGGATAGGTAGCCGAATCCAGCCTGAGAAAGCCTGGCTATCCAAGGACATTTGAGAGTACTTTATTCAGGACTGAAACTGAATAGCAAGCCAGGACACCTAGAGACATTCACTGCTCCACCCTATACCAAGCAGGAAGCCCCAAGGAGCCTTATTGAACATTTCTGTTGGAACTGTGGATCAGGTTAAAGGCCCAGAGACATTGGGTGGTAATAAGCATGGAATCCTGCTTAGGGCAAGAAGCCCTCGGCTAATCCAGAGTCTAGGGTGGGTCAGAAACCAGCCACAAATATACCATTTGGGGAAAAGGCCCTTATGTGATTTTGTGTTTCGATTAGATTATTGTCCTTTGTACTGGTAGGCAGGGCTAGGATTAGGCTAGTTTATGTTTTTAGATTTTACCACAAAAAGGCCTTTTGGGCAAATAACCCTCCAGCGCCCAACTAAATCAAATATCACACACAAAGAAAGGAGGGAATACAAAATTGTTGTAACCTAGCAACTTTGAAATTGTCCCTATCTAAAGACTAACTGACCTCAGAGTGGCTAAACCTAGCCTGCACTGATGTGCCGCCTGTGTAGGAAAAAAAGACACAAGGAACTTTCCCTACCTGTCTAACGCCTCAATGTTCGTACTCAAACATTGAAAGCATAGTGTTGGACTGGTACCTCTACCCACTTTTATTCATGTACTGACCAAAGTTTTCAAAAATAACAAAAGGCAAATGCTCCCCATTCTTAGGTGCTCATCTAATTGCACACAAAAATACCTTTCTCTCCTTCTTAAGTGGTGTTAATATTCATCTAGCACAAAACACGTAAAAATTGTGTTGTGAACCAACTAATGTCAGGCTCACACCCAAATCAGTCGATGAGCTGATATCACATCTGCTCATTCGAATTCTCTAAAAACCACCATTGTGCATGCATGGGTTTAAAATGATTCTACTCGTTCCAATCAGGTCAACCGGTTTCAGTGGCACTTCTCTTATTGGGCCACCTTCTTCCAGACAAAAACATCTGGGTTAACGGCCAGATCTTCAAGTCACTGTATTTCCAGAACAGTCCACAATCTTGATTTTTCTATTTGGAAAGTATACATTCATGTTTTTCCTGGTACTAAAAAGACATTTGCTTCATCCATGCGATGTACAGATTTTAAGGAAAAAAGTTCTCAGGGCCTCATTTGGCTGTCCATTGCAGTATCCTAGGCTCAAATGTGTGCTCCATTTCCAACATTAGTACTTTGGAAGTGTAGAATGGACCAATTAAAACCAAACCGGATGACTCCCACCATAGTCTTCTGATCAAACTGAACCCCTAAACATGGTTATGAGAAATCCTGCCCTATTGCGCACATTTCGATTCCACACTTTTTTACAAACATGCTGGCAACTTGCAGATTCTCAGCTTTCGGACCATCTTCCCTTTTCTTCCTCAGTGCTTTCAGAGGGCCCGGTACCAGTGTGAAGTAATATAAAAGTAAGCAACATAACCCACCACACACGTGTACTTGTAATCGCCTGCCCTAAGGTGCACACCCATTCATCTGAAATGACTGCTCTGCACAGTGGGAGGCTTACTGCATGAATGTGCCTCGCTATACACAAATATCTGAACTAGGTTGGCTCACACAAAACGAAAGGACACACCTTGCCTTCAGATATACGGTGAACCGGCCACTTCACTCCCTCAAAATAGGCAAATACTCCCAACTAAAATAGAAACAGATATACAGGAGCCTTCTCGCCGCTTCCGCCTCCATAGCTCCACAGATATGTTCAGATCGAGGGCTCCACATAATGTTTTGAGATACTAGCTCGCCTCACATGTAGACAGAATTGTGAAGATTAGCGTTGCTTCACATCTAAACAGAATTGTAATGCTAGCTTGCGTGACATCCAGATAGAATTGTAAAGATTAGCATTGTGCCACATCTAGACAGGATTGTGAAGATTAGCATGCGTCACTTCTAAATAGCGCAATGCCACTAACCAACTCCACTTAACAATCGCACCCTACTGCATAAACCTCTCGTACTATACACAAACACAACCACACCTCCAAAGCACTACAAACCGCACACACTTCACGACATGGCAGCAACAAAACATAACACACATAGCCTCGCACAACAATACATGACGGCTACCAACCGAAAAGCACACCTAGACTCAGCGAATGGTGCTAATCAAACTGAGGTTGCCAACAGCACGTCACAGCTCTCTTGCTCTTTTTCCCGCTCAGCCTTAACCCATCACACCCTCACCAGTCTGGTGGTGATAGTGTGCAGTATAAATATCCTTCAACATAACATGAGCGTATTGTACTCCCTATTTGTGCAATTAAGATTTTCCGATGAGAACTTGTGGAAGTTTGAGGTGAAACAGTCTGCATGGTCAACTGGTGTATTTTTGGCAAATAAGTAGGTATGTTTCAGGTTTTAAAAATATCTGCATTTTTGTAGCAAAACATAATTTATTTGTGCACTATATGTAGCATAAAAGATATGTGTCATGTTATAGACCATTGCCCGGTCAGATAACAATAGCACAGTGGGGGTCATTCCGAGTCTGGAGGTAAGGTACAAACCATGCCGGTATTGATTTACCGGCATGGTTTTCCGCTCCATGCCATTCCGACCCCTCAGACCGTAAATTACGGCACTGTAAACTACAATGCCGTAATTTACGGTCTTGGGTCGCGCGCACACCACCATGGCGAAATTAACGCCATGGCGTGAACCGGAGCTGATTCCAAGTAAGGACCACACGTAAATTACGTCCTCCTCAAGGCCGTAAAGTACCTTACCGGCATGGAGTACATACAGGCATCTCAGAGAAGGAGTAAAGAACCCTGTGCATTGGGACCCAGAGCCACAGGTGCACACATGCAACACAGACGGAGGCCAGGAGTCTGGCATAGTAGAAAAGGAACACACCCACACACCACCACCCTCCCACACCAAGATGACACCAATTGAACAATCAAGTCCACAACCACACAAACCCCTGCAACAACACCAGGCCCCCCCCACTGAGGAGACACAGGGGTAGAAGGAGGGGGGAGACAGGCCCTGCATGCAGCACCAGTGCATCCTCCGTTACCACCCCTGCAGCCCCCATGCACACGTAGCATGACTTGACGCTCTAGGAGAAGGCCTACCAGATAGACACCCCTGACCACCTAGACTGACACCGTCACCACCATATTGCGGCACAGACACAAGACAAGCGAGCACCATACAAATGTACAGTGCCAACCCGGCACAAGTGATGGTGTTGCCTGTGCCCCACACCCATGCCAAAGGCACCCACCAGCACACAGTGGCATGTCACAACCGTCCATTATGCGGCCACATATCCAAGTGCCCTTACACCCCCCACACACATCCCCAAACACACAAGGGTCCACCGATCCCCAACATGGACCACCCATGAGACACACAACAGTAAAGCTTGACCAAAAGCAAATGGAGGCATGCCAAATGACAATGGTGCCCCTGACAGCACCCACAGGTCGTATGTGGACCAGCTTGGCATGCACGTTGCGGACATCAACTGCAAAAAATAACACTCCCCCTACGTGCAGATGGAATGCAACACTACTAAGAACCGCACACATGGGTGGGCCCGACACCAAACAACTACACATGACTCAAAGGGCCTGCTGATATGACATGATATGATATGATATGGCATTTGGAACGCGCCTATACACAAGTGTTCCAAGGCGCGACGAGGCAGGGAGGGGGGAACAAGGGGAAGACAGACAACGATCCTACTAGGCCAGGTGTCACACAGACCGCGCATTGCAGGGGGAGTGAGAAGGGAAAAAGTGCAAGGGGAGGGGGGAAGTGCAGTACAAAGTAAGTTGAATATCCAAAAATAAATTAATAGGGCCAGCTGGTGGCAAGTGCAAGGTAAGTGCAGACAAGTGCTGGGAAGGGGGGGCTGTAGGGATACAGAGACAGTCCCGCAGTGCAGGGGTTGCCAGGGAGGCAGTGCAAGTGGAGAGTGGCTGGGCCCAGGACCGAGGTCGGCGAGAGTGGCCCAGATGCAGATCCTGTGCAGTTTCAGTGAAGAATTCAGCAGGGGAGAGGGAGAGAGAAAGCAGAAGCAAAGAGGAAGGTCATGAGGTGCTTCCGGAACCAGAGATGGTTCTCCTCAAATATCAGGGATGCAGGAAGGCTGTTCCAGAGGGAGGCCCCTGCCGCGGAGAGAGATCTACCCCCAGCTCGTTGCTCCGAGAAGCGGCTGACCCTGAGTGAGTCGGAGACGGATGAGCAAAGGTCTTGGGAAGGAAGACATTCAGGAAGAGAGAGTAGAAGGTATTCATGCCCCAGGCCCCAGAAGGCCTTGTGGACAATGCATAGTGTTATGAACTTAAGGGAAGGAGGGAGTGGGTGTGCCGATGAGGAGAATCTCAGTCTTACTAGCATTAAGGCAGTGTTCACTGGCTGCACACCATTCCTGGATATCAGACATGCAGTCAGAGATGAGGGAAGGAGAGGAGGATGCCGAGGGTAGCCTGAAAATTCGCCGGGTATCGTCCGCATAGCGCTGAAAGTTTGGGCAGAGGGTGGCGATGCAGTGGCCAAGGAGTGCCAAATACTGGTTGAACAGCCAGGGAGGGAGATTAGATCCCTGGGGAACACCACAGGTGGAGGAAAAGATGTCAGAGAGGAGGGCCCCAAGTTGGACCTGGGAGGGTCGATTGAAAAGGAAAGAGGACAGCACGCTACCGCGCCACATGGCCCAACATGCAGGATGACCTGTCTGGCTGGCTGTTGAGTCGTCTGACTGTCATGCAAGTGCACTGGTGCCACAGGGTGGGTGCCTGCATGAACCAACTGCGTAGAAACGATGGAGCCATTGTACGTTGTTCACCCTGACAACAAACCTGCCAAAGAACCAGGGCAACGGCACATATGAACATATTTTCACTTTGCCAGAATAAGGCACCCACATCACACTACATCTACACCAACTGACAAGGGATAGGCACACTACACCAGCACCACTCATTGGCGGACACCACAACCGCAAGTGCATATCCGAGGGCACACTGCACATTCACATTGTGGCATCCCCCAGCCTGGCACCACATTGGAAACCCACCCCTGGAAGTGGAATTCACGGAGGACAGCAGGGGTACGATATCACGTCACCGGCATGGCACCCCCATAGGAGTGTTGGGAATCACCATAGAATGGATCAGAGCTGGATGATGGACATGATCCACAGCCAAATGAGAATGTACACAGTACACAGCACCAGAATGATCCGACATCAGAACAGCAGCATGCAACAAAGGAACATGTACCCCAAGATGTCCACACCACCGTTCACGGACCATCATGTAGACACGACACCTCACAGCATTTCATTGCATCGGACACATATTTGTGTCCCTGATCGTGCCGAATATATCTATGTGCATGTACATATGGCCATCATCGAAAGCCTGCCATGACAGCCAAGTACTGTTCACCACCATGACAGTCCACACACCCACCTCATTTTGCGACACATGCAGCTGTTGGCGGATGTACCCTAACAGCAAGCCACATGACCCCTGTCATGAACCCCCTGAACAGACCCATGGGGCAACCAGACTATGGCCATACGCGTGCATGCGTGTAGATGCAGCAGTCACCAGGTTTGCGTGATGCACATATGTGCTGGCGAACCAGGACTGGTGGCTGACCCCTCCACTGATATCTGGTGTCGAATGGGCCCATGCCATATGTGCAGATGGTCAAAAAGTGCAATGAAGAATGTCCACAACGGTTCAACTTTGCAACACCAATTGTGTATTGAGATAACAAGAAATGAAAAAACAGTGCTTACATCAGCAAATGCCCATGCCCCCTCCCCCCAACTCCAGAACACAACATCAACCCCCTCTACCCAACTCCAGAACACAACATCACCCCTCTTCCCCCTCCCCCCAACTCCCGAGCAGTCGTCCCATGTAGGATCTGGGGACCACTTGTGGCAGGAATGGCTAATGTCCCTTGGAGCCCTTGTCTGGGGGAGGCAAATCCCGTTTGCGCAAGGAACGCCGGAGGCGTCTCTCCGGGCTACCTTGCGTGGCCTCCTGCTGTGGCTCTGTATTTTGACTCCCTGCCTCAAGGGCATTTGCTATGTGGCTGAGGACATGGCATAGCCGGGTTGTATTGTCCGTCAGGGAGTCGCACAATCTGGTGGTGCAGTCGTTGAGGGACTGGCGCATTTGATAGAGTCCCTCATGCAGTCCAGCCCTGGTCTGGCGATTATCCTCAATATAGTTCTCTATGAGATCGCTCAATTGCTGAACTCTGAACTGGTCAGGTGAAGGGAGGCCATTGGATGACCTACTTGCACCAGCATACTGTGCAGGGGGTTGTATGGGTGGACTGGGGGGAACGACGTCACACCCCAGCGGGTCAAGTTCAAGGCTGTGCACTGGTGATGGTGCATCCCCGGAGTCACTGCATGACGCCAGTGTCACGAGGCATGGTTCCAGCATTTGCATGCTCTCCTGGTCGTCCTCCGACATGGGCCCCTGGATGGGTGGCGGGCTGGGCTCCCACTCATCTGGTGCGGTAGCGGCAGCCTCCCCTGAGATGCTCGATTGTGCTGAGGTAGGGGTTTGCTCAGCTGCTGCTGCAGATGTTGTGTGGTTTGCTGGTCTGCCAGCTTCAAGTGGCCTTTCCGTAGGCTGAGGGGTGGTTTTTTTGGCTGCTGGCTTCGGCCTGGCCCTGCCAGTAACCGCGGAGGTGCTTGGCCGGCTTCCTTGGGGCTCTGTGCTGTCATGGTCTGTGCCTGTGGGGGTAGGAGAGAGGGACAACATTAGTGTATGTGATATGTCCTATTTGCATACATGGTTGCATAGACATTTCAGTCATTCACGGGTTGTTCAGTTTGGGGGGTAGCTATGGCAGTGGTACATGGGCATGGTGATGACATATACACATGTTTGGGAGTGATTCGTTGTGCCCTGTTCATGTACATTTCGGCAGGTACTATGCCTACCACGCTGGACGGTATGCATGATGGGCTGTGCAAGTCAATGCAGTATGGTTGATGTGCGTTATGTACTCGCACTTGGGCCAGCATTAGGCGGCACTTGCCTCAGCATTTGTTGGATGGGGGGATGCGTTGGATGGGGGGAGGGCAACATGAGAGGATGCCTTCGATGGCCCCTGGGCCAGTTTACATAATGCAATGGACATTGCCAGTGTACACTGTCAACACTCACCTCCTTCTGCAGAAGTCGTTCCGCCGCACTCCATGGTCCCCACGCCCTCTATGGATTCCGTGCCAATGAGCTGCGCGCAGGTCTCCTCCCACGGCTCTAGTTGGACCTGTGTACTTGGCCCACCTCCCGTCTGCAGGGCCTGGCTGCGGTTGCTGGAGAGGAGGCCCCGCACCCGCAGGTCGTCCCACCGCTTGCGGCAGACCCTTGGGGTGCGGGGGGTGCTTCCGACAGCGCTCACCCTCTGTGCCAGTTCCGCCCAGATGGTCTTCTTGCGGAGGGTTGATTCCCTGCGCATGTCGCCGCTGAAGACTACATCAGTATGCTCTGCCAGGTAGTCTACCATGACCTGCAGTTCTTCGGTGGAGAATTTCACCTTGCGGACGCGATCCGCCACCCTTTTTGGTGCTTTCGGCATGTGCTGCGGTGCCTGGTCCGGTTCACGAATTTACTTTCCTCACAGGGCTGCTGGCAGCTGCAGATGGCAATGGATTTAAAGATGGCCGCCGCTCTCCTTCCCGTTCCTGTGCGATGTCGTAATTTCCGGATCCGTTTTTTTGCAGAGACCGTAATTTACGGTTTCTGTAAATTACGGTCACCGTAATGCACTGTCGCTAATGCTTACAGGGCGGTGTAGTACTTTACGTGTCGATTGCATGCCGGTAGGGGTTTTTCGGGGGGTTTTGCGGCAGGCCGCGCGGTCCTTTTCCGGCATGGCGGAAAGCGTGTGTCCGAGAGCTCGGAATGGCCCGTAATTTTCGGCCTTCAACCAGCACGGTGTCGTACTTTACGCCATGCCGGAAAATACTGATACTTACCGGCATGACTCGGAATGAGGCCCAATGTCTCTGTGCAATATCAGTATCTGCTAGGTTTGTTGTGAACACATCAAAACAGCAGTGTTGGCAGCAACACGGGGATCTCACAGATGGCCTCAAGAACACACCAAATCTCGAAGATATTAAAAGGGTTTATTGAACTAATTGAGAAGTGGCTCACTAAGGGCCGTGCCTCTCTCTAGTATGCCCTGGCTAGTACCCTCCCTATTACAGGCATCCCTAAACCCCAGGATGGTCACTAGGGATTGGTAACCCCTTCTATCTACAAAGTGGCTGGTTGGCCCTTTCTCTCTCCATCTGGGAATAACCTAGGTGAACCCTAACCTACATCCCACAATACAATAGTACAAGAATTACCTTCCAAGCACCCAGGTCTCACTTTGTCCTTTTCCTTGCACGCTCTGGTACTCCTCACCATGATGTCCTATCCGTCCTATCCCTTTCTTCTACTCTCCTTTTTCCTCCACCTACTCTCAATCTCCCCCTCTCTTACTCTTCCACTGATGGATGCTGTTAAAACTCACCTGTTCTCTACAACGACTCTCCACTCTCAGCACTACTACTCTGCCCCCTCAGCACCACTCTACACTCCACCCACACCTTCCCCCACAGTCACCCTCATTTCACTCTCCCAGTCATCTTCCCATTCACCTCCTACTCTCCCTCTGATAAGTCTCACTTAATCACTGTGCACACACTCCCATACCAAAATCCAACTTCCTCCCACCAACAAATATCTCACCCTGCACACACTTCCGCAATACCCCTCTATGCTCCTCTGCACAGTACTTGCTCCACTTGGTCTTTTGGCTCAACTCCTCCCTGGACGACACACTACAAGCCCTCACAGCCCTGTTTCATGTGCCCCTCATTTCCCCTGCCCCCTTCCACTTCTGTTGGTCCCTGGAACAAACGCTGGTTTCCTTCTACCCAGGGATTTGGTTACAGTTATACGAGCATAGAAGCACATATGATAGCCTTTAAGCCCTGCCCCCTTTTCATATGCGGGTCCACTAGCATTTGGAAATGTCAGCCCATTTCACAAGACAATCCCAGGATTGTGCTGAGATTAACAGAATGCTAGTTTGATATGTGGGCCATTCTGTGGTCCTGCTGAAGGTACAATCTGGGTTGCAGTATGTTATGCAGAGTGTCTGGATTGCCATTTGTTTGGGCTGATCGCTCTGTGGTCTGACATTTCCTCCCGGGACCTCTCCGGGTTGGGTTGCTTGCTCTCTCCTTCGCCGGCAGGACTTCTGGGTGATGTAGTCCTATGGATCAACAGAAAAAAACTGTCCAGCATTGTGCATAACCAGAATGGTGCAAGGAAAGGTGGACTTGGTTCACATAACCAGGCACAGGTAGGACAGACTGGGGCCTTCCCAACACCACAGCTCTGAAGCAGGACTGGCTCTGGTTAAGAACATGGTAGGCCTCAGGACCCTGACCCAGTCACGGGGTAGACCTCAACTTTTCCGTTACTTATTGATTTCTGTTGTGGTTAGTATTTGCCTAATTTTAGGGAGTAGAATAAAATGGCTACACTACTTACCTGGATGCCTTAGATCAGTGATACCATCTCTAACACTAGTGTTACCTATTCTGAAGAGGAACTGTGAGGGGAAAAATGCATCTTAAATAGCATGAATATCTGTGCATAGAGAAATTGTGTGTTACTAAATGGTGTATATTAGTTACAACATATTGTTCCTTTCCTTAAAAAAAAAAAAAAAAAAAAAAAAAAAAAAAAAAAACACAAAACAGGGCCATTGGGAATGGAAATTACGTTTTTACTCCTTAAAACATAAGTTTACACCCTACTTAAAAAAAAATAGGGAGTAAAATCTTACCTGGAGTACTTAGCACAGTAATTAATAAAGGTGGTTTGGTCCTGCATTCTGCAGCCCAGTTGTAAACCTCAATTTACTTTTACATCAGTCCTCAGAAGCTAGGCTGATGTTCAAGATGTCTTGAGGTGAAGGCCAGTCACATGTAGTCCACACAGGTATCTGGGTTAGATCACGAGATTCCTGAAACTTCAGAGAAGTCCAGTCTGTCAATGGATGTTAAACACTGCAAAGAAGACGTAGTTGTGGCTTGGTGGAATAAGCAATCTTTGGATCTGGCCACCTCTCTTGACTGCCAGGAAATTAATATAGACGTGGGTTTTTAAAGGGAATTGTGAGAATGTGCTTTTTTAATATAACCATATTCAGTAGGATTATTGATTTGAATTAATTATATACGTTTAATGTAAATTGCTCAGACAGCGTGCAGCTGGTTTGTGCTACTTTTTCAAACTAGCTCATAAAACACTACATTTAGAACTGGGAAGAGTAGGTTTCAACTCCTGCTCACTGATCCCCAGAGCTCAAGAACATTTTCAACCAAGGTAAAAAGCAGTGTGTAGGGTTTCTTCAGCGGGCAGGTGATTGGTTAATCAGAGGAGGAAAGATTATTTGATAACCTTTTCCTTCAACATTCAAACACGGCACTATCATTCCCATCCTGAAGAACCCTACTGCTAACCCTCCTCTCACTTCCAACTTTCGTCCAATCTCGCTTCTCCCCTTTCCTATCTAAACTCCTCGAGTGCCTAACCTACTCAACTCTCAGCTTTTGTAACCTCTCACTCTCTTCTTCCTCCCTCTCAATCTGGTTTCCGACCTAAACACTCTGAGACTGCTCTTACTTCCGTACTCAATTCCCTACTTACTGCTTGCTATGATAAACTATCCTCATCCTCCTTGACCTGTCCGCTGCCTTTGATACAGTCGAACACCCTTTACTCCTCAGTACTCTGTCCTCCTTTGGCCTCAAATACTCTGTCCTCACCTGGCTCTCCTCTTATCTCTCCAGTCGTTCCTATGCAGTCTCTTGGGGAGGCCGCACCTCTTCCAACATCCCCTTGGACTATGGTTTCCCCCAAGGCTCTGTACTCCGACCTTTTCTTTTCTCTCTTTACACCTCCCTTCTCACTCCAGTCATCTCTTCCTTCGGCATTTCCCACCACTTCTATGCTGATGACACCAAACTCTTTCTCTCCTTTTCCTCCTTCACTCCAGATCTTCATCACTCCTTATCTTCCTGCCTTACAGCTATTAAAAACTGGATGTCATCCCATTTTCTCTCCCTCAACACTGACAAGACGGAGGTCCTTTTCTTTCCATCTAACACACTCTCCCCTTCCCCTCCTCCTTCCATCCACTTTCCCCCTTCCAATCTCCCCATCTCTACCTTTCCCCCCAATCTTGGTATCCACTTCCACTCCTCTCCTCCCTTTCCTTCTCCCACCACATTTCTCTCACCTCTCGATCTTGTCAGCACCATCTCTACAACAATCGCAAGATTAGATCCTCCCTCACCTTCCATGCTTCCAAACTCTTAATCTCCTCCCTCATCTTCTCCCGTCTCTTCTCTCCTCTCCGGACTTCCTGCCTCTCATCTGACCCCCCTTGAATCCATCTACCACTCCTATATCTCTGTCTACTCTGCCCTCGCAACTCTCCTCGATCTCTCAACTTGCCTGGCTTCCTTTCCCCTCCCAACTTAAATTCCAATTCCTCCGTCTGGTCTTCAAATCACTCCACGACCTTGCTCCCCCTCTTCTCTCATTTTACACTCACTCTCATTCTCGCCGCTCTGCTGACCTCTTCTTACTCATTGTACCCCGTCACCATGTGTAGCCTCTCGCTTCCGTTCCTTTCAGCTCTTACCCCCCCCTACACTGGAACTCCTTACCTCTCTCTAACCCCATCTACACCTCTTTCCGCACCTCCTTGAAAGTCCTTCTTCACCCCCCTTGACCTTCTACCATCTCTCCTCTCCCTGTCCCTCATACCTTCCCTTCCCCTCCCTTCTCACATCCACTTGACCTTATATCACATATTTGACTTTATTGCTCCTCTTCCTTTACTACCTCCTCTCGCTTCCATCTCTCCGTTCCCTCATCTCCACTTTCCAGGGAAACTGTTCTACATATTAAATTGATGGTTTGTATCATGATTGTTAGCTTGCTTCTTCCATTATTGTACCTTCTTGTTATATTGTAAAGCGCTTTGGATTAAAGCGCTATATAAACTAAATAAACATAAACATAACTGAAAACCCCCAAGCTAAAGGCCACACAGTAGGATATTGCTTTCCAAAGAGGAACAAACATAGTCAGGACTATAAATGCAATACCTGGACCCTACCACCATCTCTCCCAGGAACAGGCAGGGGGGTGGAGGCTGGGGGACAAGTAACACTGAATATTCCTTTTGCAGACATTTCAAAACGCCACTGGTGCACCAAGCCCAACAGAAAGCGGAGCGAAGAACAGTGGTTTCATTTACATAGTTGCTGCATTCTCTTAGGATACTACTTCGGAGTAAATTCAAGCCTTTCTTTGCCTTTGCTGTATTACCCACAGGGAATGGTAAACCTGATGGTCAAGTATGGGAATGTATAGAACAAGTCCTAAACAACTTGAATGAATGAAGTCAAACCGCAAGTACATCCAATTAGCTCGAAATATGTTAGAACCATTTTCATATTGTCCAAAGGTGCAATTATTTATACAGCTCGTATTACTGGTGTTAAGCGCATTTCTAATTACTTTTTCAATCAGGTAAGAGATTTGGGACATATTGTCAGATGCGCACCTTGTCTACATTACTTGCTTTGTCTTTTCTGAGAAGAGAAGAGAAAGGGTCTGTCCCTTCGGGCAGCCACCGCGACCCCTACTGGACAAGGATAGAGAGAGAGAGGCTGATTCCGGAGACGGGTCCAAATACAGGGGAAAACCCAATGAATGGTAAACACCCATACGGTTGTCCAAAAGCATCCGGAAGTAGAAGGCTGGAATCTTTACTCCAGATAAATACTTGGCTCAAGGAGAAACGAAAACGGAGGTAAAATAACCAGGAGAAGGACAAGGCAAGAGAGGAGCTAGAATAGGTGGATAGCCAATGGAAGCAAGACAAAAGGGAAAGGCACGGATTGTTGGTCAACGGGAAGAAGTTGTGACGCAAGGTTTACCAGTGCCACATCAGTTTCATAGCGTTTGTCTGTAGGGCAGCACTTCTGGTTTGCCGTGACATCTTTGCACGCATGATGCAGACTGGCGGCCATGTTGAGATGGGCAACACAGTACGATGCGGCCGCCATGTTGAAGTGAGTGGCAGATACCGTCACTACAACCAGACAGAGTGATGCGGACGCAATCTGACATGTACTTAAAATTATTTGCCCAGTCACATACTTCAAGTCACATGAGGAACCTGAACAATACATTTTTTGTGTTTCAGTCTCACCATTAGACCACACCTAAATACACAAAAATGTTGCAAGCATCAATGTATAGCTCCTGCACCTCCTCTCAAGAAAATGTGTTGCTCCAGCTCTTGGTCACACATTTTCACGTGTATCTTTTTGTATTGCTAGCTGTGGGCCCTATATGGTCAGTAGGATCACCTGAACATGATTCAAATCATCTCTGAACGTTGCACCAGCCTGTGCTTGTCAATATGAGTAAAGACTCAACAGGTGTGCGTGCGGGAAAGAAAACTCAAGTTAAGGAAAAATCATTTCTCTTCCAGCCACACACCTATGGTGTACCAGTCCCACACCACCTGTCAGGGTGGCTTCTCGACAATTTCACCCACGCCCTTCAAACTAGTTCTGTACGACTTCCAAGACACATTCTTTGAAGACAGCGCATTAAGAAGCAAAGGCGCAACGTGCTCAGCCATTGGCCAAGAGCATGCGCTTGGATACATCTCCAGCCAAGTCACGTGACCGTTTTGTTAAATTCAGGGCACCACATGCTTCATGGTAACGTGTGTCCCAGTTTGCTCCAGGCACAACATGTTTGTGATTCATCTTTAAATTGGCAGCTGTGAAAACAATGTTACGTAGGTTAAAGGTGATCCACGCCTCCTGTTGCCAAAAAGAACTCCATAGCATTCAGATCAACAGCAATTACTCTGGATCCATAACTAAACAGCTTGTACATGTTTTGCTACCGGTTGCCTAGTTTCAACAATGTTTCTATTTCCATTCCAATCACCATGGCTTACTACGAAGGATGCAGTACACAACAGCCCCAAGCATCCATTTCCCATCTCCACAGAGGCAAAGCATTGAAACAAAAAAGTACTGATGTGGCTTCACAGTTGAAATATGTTGTAGGCTTTGGTCTGAAGCATCTAAAAATGTGCGCACACGTTGTTAATTCCCAATGCAGGTGACCCCAGAAAATCCAAATAAAATATTCATTTGACAGTACTGCCCCCCCCCCCTCGTAAAACTCCAATGTGACCAGACTCGGTGTAAAGATGTCCAATATATCATCTAGAATTTAGGGATTTGTCCTGTGGACCAACATCAATCTGTTAATTTGTTCGTGGAGATACAGTTGAAGGTAAGCATGTACTTTGCATTGGGTCAAGCACACCGATGGTTGGCAATTCATATACATATATCTACCTTGTTTTCACTTCACAGTTTCCTTAAAAGAAGACGTCTGCGCTTGCGCAGTTGTTGGCCATTGAGTCATTCTACTCATTCATCCACATGGCTTTGGAAACGGATATGTTAGAATAGAGGTCATCTGGGACTTTCTTGGTGATTCTTGTCCACAAGGTACCATGGGTGTGGTCTCGGGTGCACCCATTGGAGTTTGTGACATTACTGGTAAGCACCCCTATTGAGATGTGTAGCAGTGGGTGGAGACTAAGATATCTAGACCCTCTTCATTAAATTGGTGTACCATTGAACTTGAACATGGAAAGGACTCTGGTGGTGGCAGATTAGCCGGTGAATCCTTGACATGTTGAACTGTTGATTCTCAAATTGTGGCGATGGGCTATTGAGGTTATTGTCAGCAATGTAACATAGAAGTAAATGTTCTCTCTTTTTATTAAATTCAGTTCCTGAAGTGGGGGATAACTCCCCGAAATATGTTGAGCACCCATTACAGCTTTGTGTTGTCTACATACTGCTGTTTCAAATCATCAAGAAGATTAGAAATATAGGTTTGTTTACTTGAAGTACATTATTTGTATTCTTTACAATAACGTGTAGCTGGTTTATGGTCTTTACATCGAACGAGTTTCCAACGAAACCCTTTCCATCTAAAGATTTGCAACCATTTTTTTTTCCATCGAATGTGTGTGTGGGGGACAAATGCATTTTTAGTCATTTGTTTGGGGGGGGTCACCCCCACAAACCCCCTTTTTTACCTTTAAAGACACACCCCAAACAAAATTAACTCTTTATGCCACACACACACATACATTCGACGAAAAAACATTAGTTGCAAAACTTTCAATGGAAAGGGTTTCGTTGGAAACTCTTTCGATGGAAAGACCAGATACCCGTAAGCCCATTACATTTAGCCAGTGATCTGGCACTATGGTGTGCAGGGGACGTTAGGGCTCATAATGTTAATGATGTGTTCTTTATATAGCGCCTTAATCCACTCTTTCCATACATTTATATTGACTGCTTCGTGTCAGGGTTGTTTTTCTTTCCCTGCACCCAACCTTTATTAATCTCATATTGAATGTTTTTGTGGATTAAATGGATTACTTTTTGAGTGCATTTTAACGCTCCATAGCTACTCTTCGATGGAAAGTGTCCAACTTTACCACCAGAAAGTAAACTTGTTAGTATAGCACTTTTGCGACTTTAAAGGTCAACCAGAAACTGTGGAGCAGCACTAAGACAAAATTATCAGTGGTGCCTCGTCAATAATGAGAGGGCGTTGACACTCCAGTAGCCTCGCCCATTATGGAGGAGCCGAGGAGCCAACCAAATGACACACTGAGTGCTCCCTCAGCTGCTTTTTCCAGCTGACGGAGAGCTCCGGGGATGGCTGAACTGTCAAGGGGATATACAGCTTCTCTTTGACAGTTCAGTTCCCCTGCCGCACATGCTAAATGACCCATAAAAGGCTGGGGGGCTTTTGCTTACCCAGCCTTGCAGAGCTCATTAGAAATGCTGGCTTGGGTACTGCATGTCTGTTATGCGTGAGGGGGTGCTCCTGCACCTCCTCGCCCATACAGGCACATACAGGCAGAACAAGTTGGAGTGGAGCGATTCCTGTTCATGCTACAGGAACTGGACCAATGGGGAGGACATTTCAGGACTGGGCAGAAAGTATGTTGATGTTCATTTATTTATTATTTAAATGTGCATGGATGTGTATGGATGGGTGTATGCTTGTGTTTTGAGTGATCTTATGACCATGGCGGTCTGCCCACTGAGTCCCCAGTACCTTGCATACACAAAATCATGGTTATTGTGTGCGTTTGTTATGTGCTGTGATCCCAGGGGACAGGGATGGTGTTTTGTCACTGGATATCTACGATAGAGGTTTAGTAAAAACAAATACCATGCCTACCCTCTGGGCCCCCAGTGCCTGGCATACACACATTGTCTTAATTGATGATGTGCGTGTGTTAGAAGCTGGGGACGCAGGGGGCAGGCACGCCCAGTAAAAAGAAAAATGACTATGATAGATGTCCAGTAAAAATGACCATGCCTGACCACTGTGCCCCCCAGCGCCTCTCTTGCACACAATCCCATTCATTGTGTGTGTGAGGCACTGGGTATGCCCAGTAAAGAATGCCAGCACAGTCCGTTGGGATTCTAGCACCTCACATGCAATGTCATGCCGGACCCTTAAGGCCTCCAGCGCCTTGCATGCACCCATAATTGATTATCTGTGCATGCGAGGTGCTGGAAGGCACAGGGGGAAGGCATGCCATTTATGAAGGGAATCTGTGATAGATGCCCAGTAAAAAATGCCATTCCTGGCCTCCCAAGCACACACACAATTGAGTATGTGCATGCAAGGCTCTCGGGCCCGAAGGGGGCGGACATGGCAGTATTTACATATCACATCCATAATTAATGGTATTTCTTTTACTGGGCATGAGAGATTCAGCAAGCATGATAAATGTTATTATGAAGCTAGACTAGCATTTTAATGCAGCCAGTCTAGCAATTTCGTATTGTGGTATGACATTTTGGATTGAGCATCTGTGTCATGACATTTTGTATTGGGCATCTTTGATGAAGCAAGTATGATAAGTGTTATGCAGCTAGACTGGCATTTTGATGCAGCCAGTTTGGACATGTTTTAATACTTTGGGATGCATTTTTAATGTTAAAGCGAACTGCAGTATGTTCTTATGTGGGGCTACTGCCCTATATTGGAAGAACAAACATGGACATGTTTTGTTATAGTTTCATTACTGGCACTATGCGCAAAGCAAACAAGTATTCAGTATAATATTACAGTCAGCATGGAAATGTATGGGCACAGCCAGTGTGAAAATGTTTTATGCTGGCACATATTTTGGGCAAAGGCATCATGAAAATATGTTGAAGAAATGCTCTTGTGAACTGTTAGTGACTTGCATCTATTGGATTTTTTCAGGAGTTACCCAACAAAACCAATTGCAATCCGTTCAGCTTTTTACCCAATTTTTCTAAAAGTGTGCGTTAAAATGCCCATTATTTAAAAAAGATTTGAGGGGAGAACCTCCCTAAACCCTCCTTAATTGATTTGGGCTCCCTCAATATGCCAGCTATTGCATATTTATTTTATTTTTACATTTGTATATCGCACTACAGCCCAAAGGCATTGAGGCGCTTTTAAAAGAAGTGTGCTTAGTCAAGATCAGTCCCGGGAGGATAGCTCAGCGGCAGCGTGCGCGTCTTGGAAGCAAGATGACACGGAGCAACACAGGTTCGATCCCCGGGTCTGCGCTTAGAAACCTCTGGGTGTTTAAGCGCATTAGAAATACGTAACTCACACAAAAAAAACAATTACACAACTAAGAAGAAAAAAAACAAAATTCCTGTAACAGCGCCTCGATGCCCACGGGCTGTACGAGCGCTTTATAAATGTAAAAATAAAAAATTGCGGTTACAGACTGTAGTTGCTTAGTTACAAAGAGGAAATATACATGGTGAAGTATCTGGGAGAAATATTTACACCCTGCCACTTAACAGCCACTACTAAAAATTATTATGGTTTGAAATAGATGCCAACACACTCAAAGGGCATGAACGCCTGAATTCTTAGGCTTCCACGCACCTCTCCCCTTAGCAGAACATAATTACGTTGAGACTGCTGAGTTTGTTATTGCTCCGAAGTACTTCTACCTTTTGCAGTGAAATAGTAAGCTTTTAGCCGACCCCTATCAGAGAGTATAAATACGTAGAACAAAGGGCAGCTAACCCTCAACATTGTTCAGTTGCAAGTTACAATTTATTACATTTTTCAAGAATTCCATCTTTAGATCTAAATAAAGTTAAATGATTAAAAAGGCATGTCGAATAACTCAGACTGCACATCGGCAGCAAAGTTAGAAGTTGTAATCCATGAATTGGTCCTCATGACTGCAGCTGTACCCAGAGCCCTCCCCATGCTATCTGTGCAATCGGACCCCGTTGCCAAAAACATTTCTTCGTGTGTTTTTCCCATCAGAATTCAGCTGCTTGAAAGCACCCTGCATGTCAGGGTGTATCGCACAAGCATGTGCATATCTAGAAAGTGTACAATATATTTAGTGCTGGTAAACCCAAAGTATTCTATGCAAAGACGTTCAGCCCCCCCACAAGTACCCATTTTCTTAGTCTCTATCATGGGGTGGGTGTAGTGGAAAAAGCAAAAGGCCCAAACCCTCCATAGCAGACGTATCCCTTCCATGCACTTTCCCCCTCCCCATCTCCCATGCACTTGTGCGTTCTCAATGTCACTGGGTCTAGTTAGATCGCCGTTTTGTTCTCACCTGCTCCCCTCCCTTGCCTTGTCGCACTCTGAAACACTTGTGTAGGAGCGCAATAGAAATAAAATATCAATAGTCATGACACATTCTGGTAGGGATGAGCCGTTAGAAAAATAGCGACGACACCCCGGCCTTATTTTTTTCAGCTACATTGGTGTCCATACTTGGAACAGAAGATCTTTCCCAAACTTGTAAGAGCTTGTCTGTGAGATGGCCACCTAAGTACAGAGAGGCCCTTGGGTTAGAGGATATTTGGTATTGTGCACATAAACCTGCTTAGAGGGTGCTACCAAGCCCAGAGTTGCAGCTCTAAACGATACAAAATATGGCCCTAGAGCATAGATTGTCCTCACAGCAATAGAATACTCTGGTGTGGTGTCCAATGGGCTTGCTGTGCTTTAGTTATTTTCAAGTTGAAGAAGAGCATCAGGCGACTGATCATCCAGCCATTTCTCTGATAAATCTGGGACTCTCGAGGACAAGCCCATTTGCAGAGACAATGGGAGATCATTATCGTCATCAGTCAGAAACATCTCCAAACCTTTCAAAACGAGCTAGTCTATCATCATGACTCAGATAGAAGGTGCCTGTGAACTGTAAAAGTCTTCAATGAGATTTCTTCAATTATGAGAGAGATTCCCCGCAATAGGCTCTGCCTGTCCCAGCACTGATGGGACCAGTGCCCATGCCACTGACCCTGGTGGCGCTGTAGGTTCTACCATCTATGGCTTTGACTTTGGACAGGGAGGAGGGGGTAGCCTCAGAGGACTTAGGCTTAGACAGGACCGATGGGTTGTATTCCTTCAGCCAAATATAAGAACCAAGGAACAGAGGGAGGCATGATTTGTCTACGATTACACATTTGGGGAATGCCATTTTCCAGATTTGACGCAGGTCTATGTCAAACATACATAATGCAGTATTTCTAACAGGGTAACCGAAATCTGCAACGCAGGCTACAGCTAGAGTATGAAACATGTATAGATCATTTGACATAGCAGTACATGTATCTGTGTCGTTGCGATGTTAAACAAGCCAATAAAGCGAGGCGTGCGCTGCAGTTTAAATAGGAGAAAAACGCTGCACGAGCAAGGTCTGAAAATTAAATAATTGTCCAGGATTTAGTATGAACAAAATTCCCTGGTTATAAATGTATATTTGATTCAGCTATCACTACGATAGAAGAAACCTATTCGACTTGTCAGCGTGCACACAGGGAAATGCACCTAATGTTATCTTTACTGGAGTATAATACCTGGTAAAGGTTCTTTCAATATACCCAAGACCCCGCCCCCATAGTTTTTATTATCTAAGCCAAATACTGGGTGCCAGAGGACTTAAAAAAAACACCATTTAATGCAATATCATTGCTGCACACAAATTGATAGCACCACATAGTTATTTAAAATTGAAAACACCCAAAGTTGCTTCACACCCGGGGACTCACTGACAAACTTTGCACACTACCCCAGAGCCAGTGGTGCTCAATGGCTTAGCACAAAATTTGGCAGCTGCCCTGGGAGCCATGCTGTGCCTCCCCCCCCCCACAAGCTCCTTAGCAAAGCATGGGGCACGCCACACCCCAGGCCGCTCCAGACCATCACGTGGGCGGAATGTCCACGATTATGCCGCTGCATAGGCATGCACTACTGCATATCAAAGAAGTAAATATGTTTATAAATCAAAGGTTAAATCATTAACGTAACAGAGAGAAGGGGCAGTGCCTGGTCCACCAATACACCAGCCACCAGTGGTGGCTTGCAAGTGTTTTTTTTGGAGGGTGTAAATATTTGCCACAAGTATGTGACTGCGACTGAGCATAGCAAGGGGGCCCGAACTAATGAAAATGGCTTGTGGGTGAGGCCCGGGGGGATTCTTCTCCCTCCCCAGAGTAAATGATTTTAATAATGGGTTAAAATGGTGCATTACAAAGTACACTTTCCGGGAAAATGTGGGCAAGGGCCAACAATGTGGATAAAAGGCCAACAATCCGTTTTGTAGGGTGTAGGGTAAATCATGAAAAAATTACAATAGATGCAAGTCACCAAAAGTGCACAGGGCACTTCCCAATGCATTATCACCGTTCCCTGCAATATATGGCAGTATAAAAAAAACATTTGTATGCTGGCTGTGCCCATACATTTCCATGCTGGCTCCTGCTAGGATTCACATACCGGACCATACTTATGTTTGCTTTAAGACGTTTACTATAGTAGGATTACTGGCACAAAACTGGCTCTGCCAATTTATGCCAGTACTCCTATGCAAGTACATTGGTTTAGCCATTAAAAGTGAAATGTTACAATAGGAAAACCTGTCCAAACTGGTTCCAATGTAAGCCAGTCTAGACCCATAAGAACACTCCTCTTGCTTCATTCATCATAGATGCTCAGTTAATAAAAATGTCATGCTACAGTGACGAATATACAGGCCGCTGCGCCAAAACATCAGTATAGCGAGGTAACCCTACGTATCATGCTTGCTTTTTTAAAGATGCGAAGTAATAAATGTCATGCCACAGTAAGTAATGGCTAGACTTAATGCACCAAAATGCCAGTCTAGCCAGGGCTATGACACAATGACACAGATGAACTTGCCTTTGCCCAAAAATACCAGTAAAACATGCAAAGTCAATAAAGGATGTGGCATAATAAAATGCTCCAGTGATTCCCCAGCCTCCCAGGGCCTTACGCACTCATGTATCTCCTTTCACTAACCGGTCAGTCACCCATACATCTCCTCTCGCGCTCGCTCACACTGGATTCACCACACAGGCACACACCTAACCCCAACCAGGACATTCAAACACACACTACCACATGTATGGTCATTCACCCACTAGTCACTCACTCACACCTTCTCTACACGGGCCCAAACCCATCCACCCAGAACATTCAAAAACACGCCATTACATTCTTAAGCACCGGTCACACACACATTCTCTACACAGGCACACACCCATCCACTCGTTGCATTCTCTACACAGGCACACACCCACAACATTAGCAAACACACATCACATATCATTCACCAACCAATCGCTCACACCTTCTCTTACATCCACTCATTACATTCTCTGCACAAGCTTACACCCATCCACCCAGAACATTCAAAAACTCACATCACTTCTCATTTCTCATTCACCATCCATTCACATACATACATCTGACACGCACTCCACACATGCAAACACACATCATATTACAAAGAAAAGCCTTCTTACCTTTTTCTTGCAGCGCCCCCCGCCCCCTTTCAGGCCCCCTCGGCTCCTCCGTGCTGCTTATAAACAGGAACCAGGAAGCTGCGAGGGCTTCCTGGTTCCTGTATGTGAGCTGCAAGGAAGCCGAGGGAGAAGGGGTTGGAGCTGAACGTGGCATGTGACATGTGCCATATGACACGGCCAGCTCCAACCCCTACCGAGTGCCTCCCCGGCACAGCCTTCACCCTAATGGGTGAGGACTGGGTCAGGGACCCACCAGACCTGGTGTGGCAGGTTCCCCCCGTGCTGGAGGAGGGCCAGCTAAACCAGGGGCACCCATTTTCTTTTTTGTGTTTAAGATGGCTTTGCAAGGTAGTCCTAGTAGTTGTAACTGTGGCCCCCCAAGGTCGCAGTTGCGAGCCCTGGCACCTCCCAAATGACGTCCCTGCTTTGAACGCGAAGATGCAGAATAAGAGCAAGTCTTAGTAAAGTGTTTTTAGAATTAGTGCCCTTTTATGGACTATCTTTGGGGATGCCAGTTTGATGTTGCTATAATCACTTTGTATTCTCACTGTGCAGCGGCACAGAGAAGTGTAGTCCTCTTTCTAGCGTTGTTCAATCTCGTCACTATAACGGGGGAAAAAATGGAGTGCCCACATAGCGGGCACGCCGGCAGCATGCCAAAGGTGTGCTAAAGGCAAGCCCGTCCGTGACAAGTTCAGGACCACTCATAAGCACGTTGAATATAAAAGACGTTCTTTTCTCATATGGACAAGCTATTGAATCACTTCAGCTCACACATCCCAGATGATAAAAAGGTGCTATTAACCTGCATCACAGTTTATCACTCACCAAACATTTATGAGAGACAAACTCATTTTTTAGTAAGACTGCTCTACAAGCTGCAGATATTAACTATGATTGGATTAGCCACTTGAGTAATATGCTGCTAAATACTAGACCTGTGGCAAAGAACAGATTCATGATCCATGACACTATACTTTAATTTAAATAGTTTGTTTATAACCGAGTCCTGGCTTCAAGAAGTGGCAGATATGACTCCCCCACCCCGCCACACATAAATGGCTATCAAAATCGCACCCAAATAAGATGGGTGGTGATCTAGCAATTGTCTATAATCAGATGCTAAAACTTTCAACAGTCTCATTGTCGAACACTGTATCAATGGAATCATTTGCATTAAAAACACAGACATCGCCATTTGAACAGATTGTAATCTTACTAATTTATCGACCACCAGGACCCTTCGTGGAACAATTATCTGATGTCATTGCTGATATCGTCCTAAAAAATGATACGTTTATATTCGTGGGTGATTTAATTACTGGTCCGAAGATGGAACAGTATTGCCAATAAATAATCCAATTGATTCCATATAGGATTATGGTCTATCTGCCCTTACTAAAAATCCTACTCACAAGGCTGGACATACGCTTCACCAAATGTTCACATGGTCTAAGGAAGTCATTATTGGCCACCCAATCTCCATCGCATGGTCGTAACATGAAGGAATTGCCTATAGCTTCTACAAATAAAGTAATTTCACAAGACCCTGGAACCTAATTACAGATAGTACTATTTCTACTACCTTTAGCCCCAACTAGCAGAACTTTATACAAACTGATTTGGAAAACCCTGAAAAATTATTGAATGAACTTGTGGTACAGACCCTTAAAATATTAGATAAATTACCTCCTTTATCTAAAAAAAAGAAGAGCATTCAAAAGAGGAAAAATAAAGAATGATTCACGCAAGAGTCACACAATCTGAGAAGGAAATTTCAACATTTTGAAAGAATTTGGTAGACATCTTATTACCCTGCCTCACTCAGGGAACTAAAACATGCTTAACGACTGCACAAAAAATAATCAAAGAAACGTTTCTATGGAAATATGATCGATACAGCAGCCAATACCACAAGGGAACTCTTGTGGGGTAAATAATCTGGGTAACGATCAAGAAACCTCCAACTGTCCAGTTTCACAACCTTTAGTGGATCAATTAGCACAGCACTTCAAAAAGTTGAAACTAAAGCCGAACTATCATTAGGAAATAAGATACCTACCATTAACCTCCCAAGCGTAGGGACTAGGCAAAACAATAATGACATGTCCCTGGGGGAGTTTAAGCTATTAGACTGCCCTGCCCTCTCCTTACTACATTTGACTGCTAGACCTTCTGGCTCACCGTTAGAGATCATAGCCCGTAGGGTCGCTAAAATTTTCAATACGCACTTTGACCGAAAATCTAAATCTATTTCACTCCTCCCTAAAGTATGGAAGATTTCCAGATAAATTAAAATGCCATTACTAAACCACTATTAAAAAAAGCCTAGCCAGCCTAGATAGTAAAGAACCAGGCGATTACCGGCCGATGGCGCAGCATCGTTTTTCTGGCGAACCAGTTGGAGAGAGAGGTAACTCCGCAAATGCAAAAATTCATGGAAACTCCACCCTACGCCAACATGGTTTTAGGCCGATGAAGAGTACTGAAATGATAACCAAGGTTTTGTAGATGATCCAAGGTTTAGATAGGATGAGAAAAGGGCCAGCATTGTGATCCTTTTAGACTTCTCTGCAGCCTTTGATACCGTACATCAGATACTCAAGGCACAGTGAGAATTCATGGCACAACTCTGTCAACTTCATTTCTGAGTAGGAGACTTCACCAGGTTCAGTTAGACGATTTCCCCATGCAACAACATTTTGTGGGCTGTGTTGTTCCTCAGGGCTCTGCCCTATCCCCACTGCTTTTTCATTTGTGCCTGCGGCCTCCAAGGGATTTAAACAACTTGTTTCGGGATATCCTTTTACAATTATGCAGATGATACTCAGAACCTCCTAGATTTCGACCCTACAAATCATCTATGGAGTGATAGGGTTAGAAATTGTCTTGCTGTGATTAAATGATGTTGGTCTGATGCCAAGTCTCTGAAAACTAATCCTGAATTAACTCCATTTTTCTTGCTTGATAATTTCAGCCAATGTCCAGAACCTAAACAAGAGACAACCACATCTGGTTTCTTCATTGTGAGGAAAATCAGATATACTCTGCCTTCTCTGGCCTTTGCACATCAGGTAATCATGATGAATGATTTTAGCTCATCAAGACTGGATTACAATAACAGTGTTTATTTGGGTCTCCCGTCCAGATCTTAGAAAAAGCTGCAGACAATCCAGAACACAGTGGTCAGGATACTTTGAAATTAAGAGATCTGAACACATCACAGCTGCTCTTCACGCATCCCGTTGGGTTCATGTTAAAAAAAAGAAAACTCCTATGCATGGCATTTAAAACTCTAAATTCTACTTGAAAATCTCCTTTATCATCTAGGTTCAAATAGTACATGCCTAGGTGTATCCTGAGATCAGGGAATGAAAGACTGGTGTAAGTTGCACACCACTCAAGAGACCAGGAGGTTGTGCCTTCTCAATTCACGCTGCTTAACTATGGAACTCGATACCTCTGACTATTCGGAAACAGTCTAATCTTTTAGCATTTAAGAATAAACGGAAAACCTATCTATTCAGTCTCTCCTGATTGGTTTTATCTTTCTAAATTAGGTCCAGCTGTTACATGTTCACCTGGTCTGTTTCATATTATTGCCACATCAATAGCGCCAAGATGCCCTGAGCTGAATGTTTGTGCTTTATCACTACGTGGAGAGGACTCTGCTGTTTACACATATGGTAACTGTGAGCCATGGCATGCATTGGGGAGCGCGAGTGACCAGGCACACTATGCAGTACTTTACTTTCTCACAACACTTTCTACATTCTTTCCTTCATTTCTGACACCCAGTCAACGAGCCAAAACATCACACTCTGTTGGTTGGTAGAAGCGGAACTCTGGCAGAGCTGGCTGGATGTGCACCTGTTCCCGTGAAGCCAGCCAAATGAAGATAACGAGAAAGAGCAGAAGGCTCAGTCCAAACAGGGACAGCTTGTCTAAGGACGGTGCTCCGTGTTCTTTGCAACGAAGAAAAAAAATAAAGCAGTGTGTAACAGAAGGTCATTCGTTTATACTTCCCTTGCTGTAATATCCTCCTTTTACACTATTTTTCACTGTGCCTTCTAATGATGTGAAGACTGTTCGTAAAACTCAATTTATTGTTGTTTTTAGTGCATACGAACTTCTACAACAGTAAAACATTTACATTGATCATCATATATATCTACTTCAATTCCTCAGTCATCTACATCTATAATTCATTGGCAGTATGGCTAGATCAAAACTCCTATTGATAACGTGGTTGGAGGTGAAGACAGCCTATTCAATGCATTGCATACAGTTCAGTGCTGATTTGCAAACATTAGCCAGCCCTCAAGCAATCTAGACGCAGGTTGCACTGCCTTCCTTGCCGCCACAAGTACATAAAATAACATTGCCTTTGAGCAACACTGGACCAATACAGCCTTTCCATCCGCTGTAACACATGCCACCGAAATAAGTCTCCAGCCAAGTCCTCGAGTGGCACTGCTATTGCTTCTGTATACTGATCCCAGAGCTCTGTGCATCAGGGGTTTGCTGGGCTGTCGGTTTCCATAGTGCCCACGTATCCACATTTAAAACATACTGTGCATTTCGAACTCTTAAGGCGTTTCCCTGAATGTCTGGCCATGATCCCAACACCAATTGGACCGGGAAATAGATTACCAGGATACACATTTCACCACATCAAACTGCAACTTCACCCAGGGAGACTACTCAGAAGGGGATTTGGCCACAAGTGGTAAGTAGCTCCGTACTTACCTCCATAATCATGGCTTCAGTAACAACCTAAGCGATGCAATGTAGATGTGGAATGGGTTGGTAATGTGCCATGATTTTGGGATCCACTTATGGTTTCTTTTGAAATAGGGTAATGGTGGTGTGTATTAAATATGAATATACTGGATAAGAGGAGCAGTGCTTTGATCAGAAATACTATACACGAGGATAAAATACATGGCGAGAAGCATGGTCCTTTGGAGGCTGCTTTACAGAAAGTAAAGTGATAATTGGGCTAGTAAGGCAGACAGTGGAAGGGGTGTAGGAGGGAATACAAGTTAGACCATAAAATGGGTCCAACACATTCTGCCTAGAGTAATATGGAGTAGCCTCACCCATCAGTAGTTGCCGGTAAACCCTTTGCCTGAATCTGCCATTACCACCCGTCACTGCCTTTTACTGGTCCCTGCCTTGCTAGTTTCATTTGCCAACACTTACTTCCTTTAAGGAACTTTGAGACCATTTCACAGAAATGAATTCATTTTCCTTACCGTGTGCGGTCATTGCCGGACTGATTTTGTGGTCCAAGCTGCTTTACAACCCTTCCTTGGAAGCATGTTCCCGACATCGCTGCACGAGCGATATATGAGGCCTCCTTCTACCACACTGTGGGCAAAGGCACGTACAAGGCAAGCCCATGTGCCACAGGCCACGCCACTTCCTGCCAACTCAAAGGCTCTCACCTGTTCTACGGCTACACTCAAAGTAAACCTAGGTCTCAAATGTGCAACCTTACTACAGAAGAAAACTCTAATCATCACAGATGGACCAATCCTCGCCTGTAATTGCTAGGGTAAGCATTTTCTAAACTCAGGAATGGATTATAATAAAGAAGGCCGTTTACAGAATAGACATTTACATGTACAGATCAAAGACCCAATCCGTAAAAGTTATTAAAGACTGCATAGGAGGAACTGGTTCAAAACGCAAAACATCAGCAGAAAGCTTCCCTATGCAAAGCTCTTCAGGAAGCTGCATAGGCCCGAGATGATGGGACATTTAATTTCCGGTATGGAAACATCAGTTGATTACTAATAGCCCAGTGGAAGATTGCGTCCCTCATTGTTTATAATGGAGGGGACCCACTTCACACTAGTGAAGTCTCCAGGAACTAGTGGGCCTTATAGAGCAGATAGCCAACAATATCATGAGCCAAACAAATAAGCCCTTATGGCCCGATTGGGTAGTGACAGATTTATATAAGGATGAAATGACATTTTAACCCCCATTGATATGTAATGCAAATAAAGCAGTTTTCGTCACCATCAGGATTCCAGAAACTTGATCAAGCACAATAATTGTGCAGATTTTCAAGAAAGGTAATATTCCAAACTCGCCATGTTATCATTCGATCAAGTGATGATCGACCCTGAAAATGATAGGCACGTTTCTTTTGCATCATTTAAAGAAATAGTGTCAAAGATCAGACATTGTGGCTGATATTAAACACGGATTCTTTAAAATTCTGCAAACTACAGAGCAATGTCCAACTCTCCATTTGCTTGCATAGACATGTAGGAGTTCAGGCAAGGGTGTGCTGGGTCTCGCATTCATGATGCAACAGAGCGTGGCTCCGACCATGTTGATCTGCAAATTCAATGGGAAACGGAGCCATCACTTAAAGGTGTCCTTGAGACCGCAAATGATAGGCGAACATCATCTATGAAGATGGAAATCGCCTACTCCTAGCCCCAAGGACCCACGCCAAGAAGTAGTATTATTAAACAAGTAGATTTGAATTTGGAGGGGGCATCCAGGTTAAGTTCAGGCCGAGGGGGACAAAGGTGACAGACAGGGATGTGATCTTGGGCCACTATTGTTTACCAACTATATCAATAGACTGGAAAATTGTTTCCAAAATACTGCAACTGATGTGCCAATGTTAGCAGCTCATCCTCGTCCTCCATTAATATGCACAGATTAATCCGTATCTGTAAGGCTTTGCCTCTGTACCTTAATTTTCGTTTGTTTTCATTGTTCTGCTGCATTATTTAATTTCCTTTTAGGGTGGGGTCCCATTCCCCTCCGTGACATGTGACTGGGCGCCTCATTTCTAGCACTCGCGCCACATTGTGGCGTTTTTGTACTTGATTTCATATTATTTTGGCTTGCTTTTTATGTATGCTCCTTGTAATCAGTGCCTGCACTGGTGTAAGAGGGTGCCTGGCCTCTTCGGACTAGGAGGCAGGCACTCGATCCTAGTCCCATTTTTATTTCCTACCTACACGCATTGCCGGCAGGAAGTCCCTCCCCCACATTTCCTGTGAGCACTAGGAGATTGGTTTTAGCAACAGGATGTGTATATTTAGGAAAAAGTCCTTTTGACAGTGCAGCGGTTAGGTACAGCGGGCAAGCAGCCATCACACTGAAGTTGCACCTAAATTAAGCCCGTCTGGGTCCATCCATGCTAAGGATGGGCTGGGCGTCTGGCACTCTCTTGCTAGGATAAGTTACGTGCCATAGACTTTAGTGTGTCTTGCACCCAGGAATACAATATTTTGAGTGAATTTAGAAAATTAATTGCCTGCTAGTAAAGCTGTACAGCATGTGGAGAAACACTATCGGTTTATGAGCTTTTACGAGTCAATCTTCTGGACATAATGTGGGCTGCCCGACAGTTTGGCACCCACCTTTTTCGGAGGCACTGGGTGACTACAACATACTCCATCTTGATCGAGTTTCTCCTTCATCCTGGTGGTGGAGTCGCTATTATATTTAAATTTAATTTATCTTTTTCTATGCTTCCATTGCTGCACAATCTGAATATGGAAGCTCTGCTTCCCATTCTATACAATCTTTAATTGTTTGCCATCCCCGTAGGCCCCATTCTGCCTTTTTGACCTCTTTTCTAGATCTGGTGGCCTCGCTTCAAATTAGACTTTCTAATCTAGTGATATTGGGAGATTTTAACATTAGATATAATGCCCCATTAACCCCTACCATGGCCCTGTATTTTTAATCCATCACCGATTTTGGTTTCCAGCAATCGTTAACTGAAGCCACCCAGTCCTTGAGCGGTATCCTTCACCTTACCTTCGCTGCTGAATCCACCATTACAGTGGCTCCAGCCAGGCACGTACTTTGGTCTGACCAATGTCTTATACCTTTTGAAGTACTCTGCGTGTGTCCTGTCCCTATTATTATGCCAGTCACCGCCATGAAAGTGGCGTACAGCCGATCTTTCTCTTACAGCAAACTGTATTAATGAGGAGTGTCAGAGTTCTACTCAGCTGGACCCAACTTCTCCATCTACGACTCTGCAGGAAGCTGCCAACTTAGTGGCTTCCCTCAAAATGACCCGCTTGAAGGCACATCCTTCCGCTCCTTGGTTTTTAGAAGAGTTGAGAGCTGCTCACCTGAAACTAAGGCAAGCAGAACGTAAATGGCGACTGTCATACAGCCATGAGGAAAAATTGATCTGCCGCCAACTTACTTGCGACTACCACACATCTATTAGAAGTACCAAACAATGTTACTTCACATCTAAAGCACAATCTGCACTTAACCAATCTAAAGACCTGTTCTCTGTGGTTAAATCCTTCTCCTCTTCCACTGGATTCACACCTATGGTGAAGCCGGCTCAACTTCTCTGCAACTCCTTATCTGTGTTCTTTGTAACAAAGTTAACTGATATCCGCAATTTTATCAGGTCCAGTCTCCCGGGTTCTGTCAACGCTACTGGGATTGATCCTGCCGCTTCGGACTCTCTACCTTGGTCACACTTCCCTGAGTTTTCCAGGGAAGATGTTTCCAAGGTAGCAGTCTCGTTGAATTCCGCTGCCCTTTATGTTCCTGTGCCATTGAAGGTACTAAAGGACATCTTGCCATCCATTATCCCTTGGGTTATGGCAGCAGTGAATCTTTCCTGCCAATCAGGTACGATTCCCAAAAATCTTAAACAGGCGATCGTTATCCCCCTTCTTAAAACAACATCACTGGATGTTTCTGTCTTGTCTATCACCCCATTTCCCTCCTGCCATTTCCTATGAAGCTACTGGAATCTTTGGTCTCTACACTTCCATCTTCATTATTGGAATCTGCTTCTTTTCTTGACTCCTTCCAATCTGGTTTCTGGCCTGGGCACGGAACAGAGTGTCCTGGTGTCAGTTGTCAATGATCTTGCCATGCTGGTTGATCAATGTGAAGTGGGAGCGCTGATATTGTCAGATCTTTCAGCAGCATTCAGTGTCGAACACTCCATCTTCACGTCCCGCATGGTACTAGCAGGTCTCTCTGGTCCAGTCCTGGCATGGTTTACTTCCTTTCTAACCGACAGGGGTCAATTTCTTCCTCTTCCACCTTTTTGTTCTTCTGGTTCACTGTCCTGCGGTGTCCCAGAGGGCTCGTCTTTTCCCCCATGTTATTTAACATCTATGTTCAGCCATTGATTCACCTCATCCGCTCCTATGACTCCTGTTGCTACTCATCCTGACCGGGCTGAGGTATCCTCTCAGCTATGAGTGTTTGGTGGCCATGAGGGGCTGGATGAGTAGAAACTGAAACTTAACGGGGATAAAAAGGAGATCCTGGTGGTATGTTCCTCTCCTGATCTTGCATTTTGATCTCCTTTTTGGCCCACTGTTCTTGGTGTTCTGCCTACTCCAGTGACAGTGGTTAAAAACCTGTTGGTTCATCTCATGGCCTCACTCTCTATGGCTGCCCAAGTAAATGCAGTTTGCAAATCAGATCATTTCTTGCTACGTGTATTACATGGGGTATTTCTATCTGCTCCCTCATGTTGTGGTCATTAGTCGTAACGACTACAGTAATTCCCTGTTTCTGGCCCAGCCTCTTGGCCCGATTCATTGGCTGCATCGCCTTCAAAATCTGGTGGCCAGAGGGACCACTTCTGACCCCCATTGGTCCCATATCAGTCCTATGCTCCGCACCCTTCACTGGCTTCCATTGGCAAAGAGGAGAAAATTCCACCTCTGTGTGCCTGGTCGGGCTCTTTGCTCTAGCAAGGCATATCTAGTGGACAGCCCCAAATTTAGCGGGGTGTGCCTTCTCAGCTGTAGCCACTAAATTGTGGAATGGCCTAGACACTTCTTGGGCAAGTTTAAAACCACCTTCATTTTCATGGTCTATTGAAAACTCTGCTATTTTAGGTTATTGCAGGCTCTCTTTTCATGCACCATGATGCCCTCGGGTGAACGTGCTCGTTATAAATTATGTTAACTAACTTAATTGTTTGAACTCGTCTGGCCCTTCACCATCAGGCCCCTCTACACATGCAGTTCAAATGTAGCAGAAGAGGAAGTTACACGTTAATGTTTCAAAATCCGCTGTAATGTGGATGGGTTTTAAAAACAAACCCACAAGGAACATCTGCTTAGAACCAAGCAAGAATTGATACATGTGTAGGCTTATAAATCTCTGGCGAATCCACCCCAAAACTAGGGGATGTTTATCAAGTCAGGACATTGGGTCAGATTAATTATGGGAGCGTCATCTGGGGTTTGAAACGTTGCAGTCTCAATTCAACCGCTAATGAACTACAGTGTATTTAATTGGGCTTAACACACTGTTAATCAGACTTGAGACTAGTCCTAGATGCTTTGTGGGCATCCATCTTGTCCAACCCTAGTTGGACAAAGTCAGTTGTTAGTTGAGGTTGCTAATGTATTAGTTGAATTGGGTCACCTGTAGTTATTTGATGATGGAAAACACAACTGATAAACCTGCTGAGATATTTTAGCATTGGCAATTACGATAAACTCTTCAGATCTTGAGCAAGCCAAAGAAACTACTACATTTAAAGCACACCTCCTACGATTACCAATACAGATTGTGCGCATTATTTGTACTATGTACTTGCACCATCTATTGGAAAGTTGTTGACGAAGACTAGATTCAACGAATTAGAGATCAATCTACTATTTTGGGAGATCAGGAACAAACACCAAGGTTGGTATCTGCTCTTGGGACTTAGCCATCTTAGATACCCTTTTACACCATCTTGTGTTGCACAATATTTGCCAATTTGAGAAGGATATACCTTGTGCCAGCTTTGAAAGATTTTGGTTTATTCAGGGTAGTGTGAGAAACCAAAGGGTGTCTCGCCTACTAGTCACTGGGAATCTATCTCATGGTGGCCAGGGCATGGCCATCACCTATGGATCCAGCCCCTGGGGGTGGACCAGCGCTGGAGGATCGCCTCAGTGAGGGGTCTTCAGGGAGTGAAGGTGATACACCCGATGGTGAGACACAGTATTCCTCCGTTTCCTATACCCATGACCCACCCTATTTTATAAAATTCTCCAAAGTTCCAACTCCCCCAACCCCCTTTGCACAAACACTGAGCCGAGGAAGAGGGTGACAGAGAAAAGAGGCTAACCCTTACATGTGATTGGGCAGGTCCCGCTAATTGGGTCAAGCAATGTCAGGCACTTGACTTTAAGCACATACATTCAATACCCATTAGCTCTCCCCACACGGATAAAAGGTGGAACGTAGAGACACACTCTGAGCAAGATGGAACATGAGAAGGAGCAGAACTTCCAGGGCGAAGGCAAACCTACTGGAGCAGAGCGAGCGACAGAGGATCGAGAGCAAAGGGTAGAGAAACCCAGGAGACCCCTGCAGGAGGTCATTGTCTCCGAAGAGGCGTGGAAGATACGGGGAGAAGGCCAAATCCCAGACAAGAAGAATGCATTGTGTGTCAAGGGCGCTAGCGCACCCTCTCGGGTGAATACAGAGTTGGGGAGGCGATGCCAAGCCTCTGGTATTAACTGTGACTTGTTAATTAAAACCGCAGACAAGAAAAGAATGCACACAGCCGGTGAGTTGGTGAGCAATACGTAAGGCCTGTGTGTGTTAAATAAAGATTGAAGTTGCAACAGTATATCTCACAATTGAAAGCTGCAGGCGTATGGATGAGACGTGAAAGAAGGCAGACCAGTGGTGAACTTTAAATTACCGATAACTGTGAAGTCAGTGATAGCGGAGAGGTTCAGCGAAGGGAAGTGGCCCACTCGAAAGTCTCAGAGAAAGGTGAAATGTTTGGTTATAAAGCAACAAAGTGAATGAACTCTAAAATGCATAATGGTCAAGATTAACCCTGGCAAAAGGGGAAAAGATTAATGTTGAACTTTGTGCTTATGGTACTGAACTACCCAGACCAAGAGACACTGGGGCAAATAACACAAGAGTCTTAGCTGAAGGGTGATCTGAAGGGAAAGTCGAAGTGGTCCTGAGGAGGTCTATAGTAAAAACCTTACACATCCGAAAGTCTTCAACATCAGGAAAGGGTCCGAGCCCGACTGAGTGAGGCCCAAAGTGTGATAAGTTACGGGAAGGGAACCCCCTAAAGAACGTGAATAAAGCTTGGGGAAAGGAACCCCTGCAAGTGCTGTGATTGAGAGACCCGAGCACGACGGAGGGAGCCCTATATGTTTACTTTTTGTTGAACTACGAAAGAACTTTTGAAAGCTGGAATTAACGTGGAAGGCCACGCGGGCCTACGTCCATATTTTGAAATGCCTTTGTTTTGAGAACTTGAGGCAGAGTGTGTCATCCTTTCTACAGGGGCCGCCTTACTCTGTGCTGTCCAACGTGGGGAGGACTGAGCCATTTTGATCCTTTGATACAACACTGATTTTCCTTTGCATACACATTCTCCTTTACACACGTTTTGTATAAGAGATAGGGCAGGCATTAGGTTTTGTTAGCATAGGCCCTTTTGATTTGACAAAGACTGACTAGGAATGTTTTCTCATTATTATTTGATGGTAGAGACTACTCCCATCATAGCTATAGGGCAAAAGTAGGAGTTTTGTGATACCATGCCTCCCTTACAGTAGCATTATGTTATGGGCCATCTTCCCTGGACAAACAACTCTGGCCACAAGAATGGTATTAGATAACCCAGTTTCATTGCAAGATGAGCTTTCTCTTAAATAATTTGATAACCTATATAATTAATAATTGATTTATAACACGCTTAATACCGAAAAGGTTTCTAAGCGCAGACCCGGGATTCAAACCTGTGTTGCTCTGCGTCGTCTTGCTTCCAAGACGAGCGCATTGCCACTGAGCTATGCTACCCAGATTGTCTGTCAGTATATATATACTAAAGCGGAAACAGCAAGATGCCAAGAAGAATACATATATTCCACTTGCTCTTGCTTAATTTGCGACTAACATGAAAAGCCATAAGAACAAAGATTGAAGCCATGCGTGCATTGAAGTGGATGGGAAAGATGAGACAGACGTCGAATACATGGAAGGATGACAGACCAATTCAGCTAAAGGCAGGCAGACAGAGCTTCCAGCGCAGACACAGTGCACATCCTAGCCAAGGATGAGCTGAGACAGAAGGTTTCCAGTTTACTGAAGCGATAAAGAAACCTGCAAGGACTATAGCTCAGAATCCTCATAATTACAAGCAGGATAGCTCCATTCATGGTCTGTACACATGTGACCTGGAAGAACAGGACAATGCTTATTCATTCGGTGTAGGTGGGGGGGAAGCTGTTCCCATCAGACCAGAGGTGGAAAGATACAATTACTACACATGTTAAAAACTGGATGTACTCTCTCAGGGCTTAGGCGATCAGAAGTAGCAACATGACAGGAACACACAGCACCTTCGTAATTGTTCCCATCGCCTTTGAAAATGTCCACTCAGCCTGGTAGCTGTCCAAGGCCCCAAGGCTGGGAAGACCAGTTTCATTCAATCCTTAGCTACCTTTCACATTAAGGCATATTATGTTGCAGTGGCCAATAGCTTTCCTGCTAACCTGCTACTCTGCATTTATTACATGTAGAGGTGGTCCAAGGAGAAGCCACCAGATATGGCAATCCCATAACCCAACGAACTCCTATGTATTGTATATGTAGTTTCTCTAAACTGACCAATCCCCATCCCCGATACATTTTGGGAGATGAGACAAGTCTTTGTGGCCTTACTTATGGTTAAAATGGTGTAACACAAATTTTGGAGGATGAGAGCTCTGGAAACGACATGCTGTTCTAGTGTGATCCCTGTAATTGGATAATAAAAACAGTAAATTTTGCCCTATGGTTGAGTCTTCCATTCTTGTGGCAGGGACTTTTTTGGGGCCCGAGTATCCTCTTGCTGTTAAACAGGGTATTTGTAATAATGCTGCTCCTTTACATGTTCATGGTTTTATGGCATTTTGCCAAATAAACAAATTGATGGACTCCACCTAGATACAAACCTTTCATCCAGAACAAGAAATGGGAGTAGGAAAGTGTTTGTTTACAAAAAAAGGTATATAAAAAAAATCCAACACACTTGTAAACTCTGAAATTATGAATTTGCTTTGCTTATAACTCTATTTCCCCCCCCACACAAACACGCGCACACGTGTCTCATGTATGCTCAACCATGACCTTCAGATGATTTGCTGGTGGGCTGGCACAACCGAACACCAAAATCAACAATTTATATGCCCATTTATACATATTAGAGCATTTTAATATTGGGTCACCAACAGTGTATCCACGATGGAACTGAAGGACATCTTAGCTACACTGCAACTGACATGAATTACGTACAGCACTACGGATACAAAACAACACACTTTAATGGTCCTCCTTTTAGAAGATTGTATTCAAGACTCGATCCCTGAGCCTTGCCTTCGGCAGGCTACCATTCGCTTCCGGTAAAAATCAATAGGTCAAGGCGACAAAAATGTTTAACAAAACCATTGTTAATTATGTATTCCTCGAAAGAGATTTGCCCTCCACCCCTCACATCACCTCCCTGCTCAGATCTGCAACTTAACTTAAAACTCATCTCCAAACAGACTAGAATGCAAAAGACCCTGACGCAATAGAAGGCTTTAACCACTTCCTACAGCAATGTTTTAATGTGCCTGGCCTCGCAAGTCCTTCACTCCCACACATTAAAACGGAGGACCTAAAATGGTTTGCCCCTGCTTTCAATGAGACGTAAAGGACTTGGATGTCATTTAGAAAGAAATGGTGAGAGTTAGACTGCTGAGAACTAAATTCATCTAGCTTATGGGTTATGGCTGCAGCCGTCACCAAGTGTGCATTGTAGATGTAGTGTCGGGAAATATAGCCCGGAGCTGGGGAAGGTGGAACGTGGGAGTGGGGAAGGAAGTGACAGGAGAAAGGAAGGGGAAAGGTTATGTATGACGAGTTGGTGTATAGATGTGTTAGCCCAAGCTCTACCAAAATCACTCACTTCACACCATCCACAGGGATAACGCCGGCTCTGAGGTTCTCCAGGCAATCTTTTTACCAGGGAAGACGCCATAGAGGGCAGGAGACCTGGAGGACAAGGTACAAAGAAAGTCACCAGACTCATTGCAGAGTGTCTGAATCCTTAGCAGTGCAGCTACCATGGGTCTATGATGTGGCTGACACCAGCAACATGGGACCAAGATGGGCCAGATGGGTCAGAGACTTTGACCTATATTTGGGGGCAATAGGCCCAGTAGAAGATGCCCGACTGCAATGTCTGTTAAAGCTGGCAGCAGGTCCAGCCACAAGGGACATAATAGACTAGTTCTCTACCGACTCCATTGAAACGATTCAAAGCCTGCGGACGGCTCGAACTGCCTATTTCACACCACATATAAAAAGATTATGACAGACACCTATTCCACACCATGTAGCATGCAAATGGAGAAACCATGGATGCCTTTGTGATGAGGTTATGCAGTAAAATGAAGCACTGTGATTTTAACAACTATTCCAACACAGAAGCTTTGAGATCCCAGATCATTGCAGTGTGCGAATCCCAGGGTTTCAGAAGGAAACTACTACAAAAGTTAAGGACACTGGAAGAAATACTCATGCTGGCTAGAGCAGAAATGGCAGTGGACTCCCAAGTGTAGTCATTTGACAACCCGAAAGGACAATAGACACACTTGGAGGTCATACAACAATTACTAGGAGCATCGAGATCGCAGAGTGAGCCGCTCTGCTATCGGTGCGGCTACGAATTTCTGCATGAGGGCACAAGCCTGGTGATTGGACAGAGATGTTCGGAGTGTGGTGAAGAAAACCATTTTACGTCAGATCTGCCATTTGGCCACAGGGTTGGGACGAGACACTGACAGCGGCACAACCAATAGGCCACGAAGTAGGACCGTCACCATTGCAACGGAAGCCTCCCACATTGCAGCACAAGTACATAGCAGCAGGAAGGAGAGAGACGCGATCAAGGCTCAGGAGATTAGAGACAGCGAAAGGATGACAGGCCGGGGAGGGATGGAAGACGATATCGTACATCAACAGCATGACCAGAACGCTGATCCAGACGACATGTACAAAACTTAGTCGAACAATCACCATAGACACAGAACCGAGCTCCTCGGAAGGGGATCAAAGACAAAAGAGCTATTTGTATGCATTGGGCAACCAATAAGCGAAAGAACACAGCCCAACCCTTCTCATGCACCTAAATGAAAAACAGACTGAATTTCTTATTGACAAAGGCGCCACTGTAAACGTAAGCAGTGAACAGGTTTACCAGGCCCTAAACCAGACACCCAGATTGCGCCCATCAGAGGTAGGCATTGATCCCTGCGGCTCAAAAACACTGCTAAAATGTTTTGCCCAGTTTGAAGCGACTTGCTGCTATAAAACACAGGCGAAGAACATCATGGTGCATGTGATTTCCACTTGCACTAACTGCGGATGCATCATGAGCTTCAGACGGTTGTTGAGATGGGACTCATTCACGTCCTATACAAACTAATGGTTCACAAATACATTGAAACCGTGGAAAGAATTGACCAGCTATACCTATCGCTATTCAAGGGCAATGGAAAACTCTGCAATCGACAAGTCAAACTAGATATCGACGAAGATGTCCCACCCATAGCACAACACTACAGAGGGATCCCCGGTAACATCCAATGACAGTTGGAAGAGGAACTTCACAAGCTACTAAGTCAAGACATCATAGAACCAGCATGGGGTCCACACCTTGGGTGTCCCCCCCCCCCATTGTACCCGTCCCCAAGAATGGGTCAGATGCCATTTGACTATCCATGGACAAGGGGAGACCAAATGAGGCAATAAAGAGGGAACAACATCTGGCCCCTCGCATCACAGATATGGTTCATCTGCTCAATGGGGTTAAAGTGTTTTTGAAGTTGGACCTTAAGAAAGGGTATCATCAGTTGGTCCCGAGTCCCGAGAGCAGGTACATCACCACATTTGCGAGTCATCTGGGCTTGTATAACTGCAAGAGGCTGAGCTTTGGTGTCTCCTCAATGGCAGAGATGTTTCATGCGGAGATACACAATGGCAAAACATACTCCGAACTATACAAGTTACAGTGATGACATTTTGGTGTTTGGTACAATGACCGAGAAACACAATGACAATTTAGGCCGAGTGTGCATGGCTTTAGAAGCGGCAAACCTCACACTAAAAACGGAGAAAAATGCGAGTTCAGGAAAGGGACATTTCTTTTTTTTTCCCCCACAAGCAAGCGAAGATGCCACGCTGCATTGCAAGATGGGATCTGCGGTGGCAAGATTATACATTTCGCATCATTCATAGGCCAGGGAAGGAGGATAACCTGCCTGACTTGTCGCGTCACCACAGATTGGGAAGTACCCCCGAACCGTTGGTGCCGGATCGGTATATCAGATATCTGATTCAACAGGCTGTCCCACAGGGCATAGACGCCCTGGGGCTGGCCACGGAGGTAGACAGACGTTACATGTCAGATGGTCATGGAAGGCTTGCGGTAGGGGAGATGGCGGCAAGTAAACGGAAAGGGGCTGTCTTGAATCAGAGGAAGTAAGGACAGAGGTGGACAGTTTATTGATGGTAATGGAGGAGTTAGCCATGTCAGAAGATAATCCACTACTCAAAAGAAAGAAGATCGTTATGCCCAGTCAACTGAGAAGACAAGTGTTAGGCTTGGCGCACAAAGGGCAGAGGGGAATAATCTCAACAAAGAAAATGCAGAGACAAAAAGTGTGGTTCCCGAAGCTCAACTCGATGGTGGAAAGATTAATGTCCTACATGTTGTCTAATCACACCCACCAGACACCCTGAGCCATTAAACATGTCGCCACTGCAAAATGGGGTATGGTAGGAAGTAGCAGTGGACTTCTTTGGCCCCATGGAAGGGGGGTAAATATGTGATAGCCGTGATGGATGAGTACTCTCGCTATCCGGAAGCACAGCTGGTCTCATCCACGGCGGCTCACCATTTCATCCATGTGTTGGACAGCATCGACACAGCATACGGTTTTCCCAGGCAGGTGAAACCAGACAATGGGCCACCTTTCATGAGCCAGGACTTTAAGGCCGTCTTGGAATATATGGGGTTCCAGCACAGAAAGGTAATCCCTTTGTGGCACAGGCCAATGGCATGATTGAACGCTTCATGGCCAATCTGAAGTGGACACTACAAATCTCACATTTAATGGGACAGTCGTATAAACAAGTACTGTTCCAACTACTATGTGGTTATAGGAGCACACCACATAGTTCCACTGGCAAGTGCCCATCAGAAGTCATGTTTGGTCACAATGTTCGGACTTGATCACTGCATCACCAAGAGGCGACAGGGCCGCACGTGGAGGACCAAGAAATGAGAGAAAGATGCAGAAGCCAAAGAATGGATGAAAGGCTATGCAGACCACTGGAGGCAAGCAAGGCCTTCCACATTGACAGTAGGGGATGTGGTGGTTGTGAAACAAAGCAGCACCACCAAAGGTGATGTCACATTTCATGAGGATCTTCTCATCGTCACTGCAAAGAAAGGCTCCATGATCACAGCCGAAGGTGACCAGAAACTCTTCACACTTCAAAAGACTAGCTGGTGAGAAATCAGCTGTGACGACTAAGCTCACTAGAACGGGAATGTTCTTACTCATCCAAGGAGTCCTACCAAAGAGATGGTGAGGACTCTCATTCAGCTGGGCCAGATGAAGTGGTGGGTGATGACAGATGCAGATTGCCGGACGTGAGGCGCACATGACCACAAAGGGCTTGAACCAGACCTTGCAGCCTCGTTTAGGAAATGGAGTGATAAAGTGTTGTCAGTGTTTAAATTGTGGAGGAGTGGGGGGTGTAGTGTCGGGAAACATAGTCCGGGGCTGGAGAGGGTGGGGAGCGGGGAAGGAAGTGACCTGGGGAAGGGCAGGGGTTATGTGTGAAGAGTTGGAGTAAAGATGTGTTAGCCTTTGCTCCGTCTGTCTCATATGCCCAGCACAGCTTGATTTGCGTCCAGGCCACCCACCGCCAAGGGTCCAGGTGAAGAAGGTCAGAAGGCCACAGTAGATAGGATATTGTTCATCATTAAAAAACATTGAAAGTCGTGAAATAAAGGACATTGTATTGCTAATTTGTTCCTAAAAACAACAAAAAACACATACAGTGAAAAAACTTGGCAAAAGGAAAGATATGGTTGCAGCACAACAGAATTAAACAACACAAATTCACCAGTTATGGAATTGAAAACAATCATAACGTGCCCATGACTGCCATCGTAAAAAAGAAAAAGAAAACAAAAACTTGGCAGCTGTCATGCTCTGAACAAGGATGCCACATACGCCAACACAAACTCCATGCACGCAACCTCAGTTTGTACAGGATATCCGAACAAAAAAAAAAAACAGGAGTAGTCCAGAGTGGCTAGGTTGTCTTACAATTTGGTCAGCACTGGAGACGCCATGTGCAGTGCATGACAGCGGGCGAGTTACTGTTTTCATTATTTTTAACGCAGCGGTAGTGTTATGCTTGCTCTAGGAAGGCCAAATATTATATTTTGGCGGCTGTCGGGCCCCGCCCACTGAAAGAGATAAGAGATTATATATCTCTCTTTCAGTGGGTGAGGGCCGGGCCCCGGCAGTCGCCAAAAAGTGGGTCCCACCACAACATTGGCAGGACACATTATAAGGCAGTAGCCGCGATGGGGGATGCGCCCACCATTAAGTCAGGCAAACAGACAGAAGTACCAGCCAGCCACAGCGATACTATGGCTGGCTGGCACTTCTGTCAGTCACTGTAACTTCCTCTGGTAACCCCTTGTGCAAGGGGTCTCCAGAGGAAGTTACTGTCCCTTTGTTTGCCCAGGTCGCTGAGGTGGTTTTAACCGTTGGCGAACCTGGGAATTCCGCGACATATTTCAAGGTTTATAAAGGATGGCTTGAAAAGTACACAATTCAAGCCATCTTTTATAAAGCTTTGCTGACAGACAAATGACGCCTCGGGCTTTGTCCGTCAGGAAAGCTTTATAAAAGATGGATTGAATTGTGTACTTTTCAAGCCATCTTTTATGAACATAGAAATAGGTTACATATTTCTATGTTTATAAAAGATGGCTTGCATAGTACACTAACCAAAGTAAGATACGCACATAAATGCTTACATTTATAAATTTGTTTGCGTGTCTTACTATGGTTGATGTACTTCAAGATAGCTTGAAAAGTATATGAACCATAGTAAGGTACGCACACAAATATGTAACATTTATATATTTGTGTGCATACCTTACGGTTTGCGCCCTTTTTAGGCCACGCCCATCCCACACGCCCCCAAAGAGCCACCGCCCTCGATTGTTTACCCCACTTAAAGCTATATATATATATATATATATATATATATATACACACACACACACAAACACATACATACACTGGCTCGTGGGCCCGTTTAACCCGCTCTCTGCCAGATGCACACGGCCAGCGTTTCCACTTAAGTCGGGGCAGCAGCGGAACGCTAAATGGTTAAGGGCCCGAGTCCGCGACTGCTTACGGTTCGGGTCAACTGATTCTATTGACCCGATTGAATTAATGGCAACTCGGAGAGCACCCGTTCCAGCGTAATTGCATTATTGTCCTGGAACCAAAAGGTTTAATAATCTAGTTCTTGTCCAAACATGTTTAGCGTGTGCTAATGGGTTCCAAAAACCAGGCCCTCTCAGGGAAAAATTCTGCTTTTCATTAATTGACATCAGTAGCACAGTACAGTATTTCAAAGGGCCGTCCAAAGGGAAACTGTTTCCAATTTCCTTACTTTCCTGTGTTTGGAGTGGCAATTTAAATGGGTTCCCATGGCAGAGTGAGGGCTGCCAATGTCAATTTCACGTAAATGGCTTTCACGGAGCAGAGCTGCCAGCGCTCAACAATGCCTGGGGACGCGCCTGCCCACTTTCATGGCATCTTCTGAGCGCCAGATTCTTCTCGTGCTTAATATATGGGATGTTACCCGAGTGCTCGGCACACATGATCAGCGGGGACTCGCTTTGAAGTGATTTACGTTTTGTTTAAACTTACATCATAATCAGTTAACATTGCTTCTGAGCACGACTGTCAGAAACCGCAGGAGCGCTCGATTTGTATCCGGGACTCAATAATTGGGCAGTAATGTTCCTTTTTAAATTATTTAGTTGTGATAAATGCTGCGACATGTTTAAGGGCAGGGTAGAGCCGTTCTTTGCTCGAGTATTGTTCCGTTGTGTAAGAATTTAAATAAGGGTGGCAGAACCTTTGGGAGAGGTGCAGCCTGCAATTATTATTGGTGGTCTTCCCGTTTCATCCCTACCTGGAATCCCCCCACACCCAATTCTGTTAATGCACATGCACACTCCGATTTGTCTCACGACCTAGTAGGAACGTTTTTGATTTTCTTCTTCTTTACCCCCATAACCTACTCACCCCACCTCCGTCCCCCCCCCCCACCTCCGTCCCCTGCAGTCTTGTTACTGCACTTGCACAATCTGAATGTTAGGAACTTTTACTGGTTTTGTTTTTTCCCCCTGTACCTCCCCCTCCCTTGTCTTGATGCGCCTTTAAACACCTTTTTGCTGCATTAGTGCATTATAAATACCCAATAAATGACTAAATAAATAAACTGACCTGGAGTAAGAACATTACATTACAACTAACTGCTCTGTAATCCATTATTATGCTTCAATTGTGACCAGTGCTGGAAATGTAAACAATTACTGGGGGAACCCTTTCCTCCTTGTAGGGGCGGGGTCGTGGGGATGAGGGGCAGAGCCGAGGGGCATGGCACCAGGTCAGGTCATGCAACACGGGATCTCTTCATAGAACCCAATTCCGGAGATTTGCATAACAGCAACGGGAGTTATTGGAAAAGAATGCTCACAATTTAAAATTTAGACAGGTCTTAAAGTGATTCAGTAAGAAACTCTTTTGGGCAAATAATGGAAGTTGGACTCTGCACTTTTGATTGGTCACACTCACAACACACCCTACCACCTACCAAAAAAAAAAAGGTCTGTGAATTGCAGGACAAATATATCAGTTTGGGCAGCTGCAAAACAGTATGCGAGGCTTGGGCAGTTCCTGTATTCCATCTCCCGTGCTGAGTCTTCTGAAAGCTGGCTGCTCATTCGGCTTCAGAACAGATCACCGGGATTGTCCTGCACTAGCCCCTAGGCCTGGGGACAGATCCGCTCTGAAGCAGAGTTCTCGCACACGAGCAACCAGCGCTTCAATTTTGATTCTTAGAAGACAGGGTTTTCAATTGCTACCATCTTGGCCGGGAAGGTCAAGCCTCTTTTGCCCTCACCTTCCCAATACACTTCCTTAAAGAATACCCCTTAAGGACGATCAAAGTCTGAATCTATTCCTTGCTCAAGAATGTCCTCTAGAGGAATGTTGGAGGGCTCCGAGATTCTGGAAGGAACAAATGGCCTCAAGGTCAGTAAGCCTTGCTTTGTTCTCTTCACAGAATAATGGGGCACTTGCTCTGAACCCCCCTTAGAAAGGTACCCAGTCTTTTTGCCGAATAATGTTTCTATTACATTTTTTGCTGCAAAACGCAAGGGGATGTGGGGGGTGTTTGGGTGAGAAAATATGGGATGGGGTGCTGGGTTCTCCTCCTTTACTTTGTTGTAAAACATTAAGTAAAATATACATGCTGGAAACACATACAAACCCTTCGAACCAGATCTTGATGGATTTGGATGCTTTGGAGTTAGCGCTAGCGACAGGGTGGTTGTTGACAAGCCTGGTAATCCCCATGTTACTGCTGCCGACAGATCACTGTGGAGATAGTCAACAAGCTCACTGACTAGGGCCTTGCCAGTGCCGCAGTCATTGACGAGGTGGTTGTCGGCTGTCGTGTACGTCTTAGATTTTCTCTTTATCATTGAATGGCAAGGTCACGCTCCTCGATGGTGTTGTGGATGCATCCTTCTTTGATTACTTTGTCGATTTGTGTGGCTTCTAGGTTGAGGAGGCAGATTTCTCAGGCAGGGATAGCTTGCCTGAAGGTTTTTGAGGCCAAGTACGGTTCGAACTTTCACCCTTTTATTCCTGAAGGACAACAACAGGTGTTTTGGGGATGACCAGGAGCGAGTGCGCTGTGGCCAAGATGAGAAAAGATGTGCCAAATTACTTGACAGCTGCAGACTATGGAACTCTAGGTTACCCCTACCTAGAATGACGATACAAATATTGGATGTGTTCCATGTACATGCGCTGACATAGAGTAATGATAAGATGAAAAAAAGTATATCAACATGTATAAGCTATGATGACAGTGTTTATTTCATGGTCAATACTGACCTGAAACGTGTTTTAACCACATCAGTCTTTTTCGAGGCATAATATCTAATCCGATATTTGCATTTGTCCTGGCCAATAGGCCCAAAAAATATTTTTGTTGTCCGATTGTTGATATCAGCTCTATTGCAAATCAGATGGCATCTAGTTTTGTGACTACGAGCACAGAGTTGAAAAAATGGCACCGTTTCCCTCAATTCAAATTCAAGTTGCTGAAATCTCTAGTCATGTCGGGTCCGCCCTGACATTGTTACCTGGGAAGGGTGGGACATGGCTGAGTTGATGAGGGAAGGGGGTCTGGAAGTGGGGTGTGGGTGGGCTTGGAGAGTCTGGTGGAAGATCTGTGTAGGAGGGTCGGGGGGCTGCTATGTGTGCTCCCCAGGGGGCCAGGATGAGAGCAGATGAGGTGAGTGGAGGTGGGATCTGGGTGAGGAGGTGGGCAGGTGTCTGGTGCGCCAGAGAGCCCCTCTAACTTTGGAGCTGCTTGGCATAGTGGAGGATCAGCCGACCTCAGCCGTGAGGGCGGGGGAAGTGCAAGGGAAGCAAGGGAGCCACGAGCAGCTTAGTAGAGTGTGACGCCCGCACTAGCAGTTTCAGAGTGCAGGAGGATTTATTATGTGGTGTACTGTGCAGGCTGGAGGAGAAGGGCAGTTTGAGAGAATCAGCTCCTGTGGACAAAAAAGCAAGCCCTATCACTGTGGAAAGAGATGCAAGGTATTGGCACGAACCACTACCAAGATTCAAAATACAGCAAACTCCCAAATTACAAACCTACAGTACTATCCTTGTGGGAAGAGATGCAGGGTAGTGCCACAAAATAGTACCTAGCTTCAAAATGTGAAAGATATTTGCTTGTTCTTCAAAATGAAATCAAATCAAAGTCTTAGGAGAAAAGGATTCTTCAAAAAAAAACAAAGAAAGTAAGAACTCTGCAGGAGTCCCAAATCTAAACCTACAGTAAAGAATCTGAAAGTGGCCAGCAGGGGTGGAGGGGGAGAGAGAGAACCTATTGGCTAAGTCAGAAATGGGCCAGAATGGGACTAGTAAAACACTAAAGTCAGTGCCATTTTCTTGTTTTTGCAATCAAAACAACTTTAATGATGTACCTACGATTGCCAGCACGATAAAATGGAATATTCAACAGCAGAGGAATGTATAAAAGAGGCAATTCAGTTTAGGCCCCCATCCTAAAATCAATCATTTGACTTCACAGAGGATTTTGGTACTCTTGGTTTGAAACTCTTCCTTTTTCTTGGTTCAATACACTTTATAATTCTGTTACACACATAAAGCTAAACCTTGCAGCACCCTATTGTAAGATGTCTGGCTCCGACTTCTAACTCAAAGCACTGTTCCAGGGTTGCAACCAAGTTTCCCCAAGGCATATTGACCCATGTTGAGTTCTCTAGACAAGAACAAGCATTGGCAATGCCAACAGTTTAGGCTTTTGTGTTAGCATGGGAAAGGCACTCGCCAGGTAGAGCCATCATGGCATTAACTTGCAATTGATTGCAGCAGGTGCAAAACAGTGTGATTACATGGGCATCTAATAACAGCACCTGGCAAATTACTAATATGTATATACAAGCCAAATCGATTGACATTTGCAATGCTCGTTTTTAACAGGACTTCAATGAAGTACACGTAGAGTGCTTATAAATCGAGTGGCTGAAGGCAGACCTGGTATTACACCAGTAGCAGGTTTACAACTCCAAGTAATTAATTAACTCTCAGAAGTCTGCTTTGAAAAAACACTGGCAGGCACTTGAGCGCAACTTTTTTTGGTAAGGCTTGATTAAAGCGAGCTCAAAAAGTTCCACGAGGAATTATTTTGGGCAGGGAGAGGCATGGACTAGGTGGGAAGGGCTATAGGTATTAGCATGGCCATGGGCAGTCAATGGGTGGGCACATAACCAAACAACACCTACAGGCTATGTGTCGCTCCTCATATGCCATTCCTCCCTATCTGTAATCGGCTTATAGGTGGCGCAAGCAACATCAATAGCCAAACTAAAAATGCACATTGAGACATGGCACAAGTCCTACTAAAAAGCAGAATATGAATCCTTTACCAAATCCACATGAAGGTCAACCTCTAGCCCTAGGCAAGCTCTGACCCTTACTAAACCCTGGAATCAGTCTCGGTCCAGAATCCTACCAGAATCGGCCTCAAGTTTCCAAGTCTCTCCATTCCATTTTAGACTCCCGCGGCTCATTGTCAGATGACTGAAAAAAACTGTCTCTCTGGGGTCTGGTTGATCTAATTTAGCATGGCAGACGGGATGCATAGGCGTGGTGGGTCAGTCTTTGAATCAATGTCTAAACAGGGCACAAAACCGGACCTTTCCTATTTAGTTACGGCCACAGGCCTGCTTGCTGAATACCCCATTCCACAATGGTCATGAACACTGCATGCTGGCTCTGACGTTTAGATCTCGCTTTTATCTAATGCTGTTCAGCAAGACATTGCCAGCTAGAAGCGCATCAACCCTAGTAGCCTTTTTCAAGGTGTTGCCTGTTGTGGGGCCCGCCACTGATAACCAGGGGAGCCCCGGAGCGCTATGATCACCAGCACTCGACAGGCCCAGTGCCTGTGGGGGTTGGGGCCTGTCCTGGGCCTCCGGCAGGCCCCATGGTGCTATAGGGCTACAGCACCGGTGGGGGCACAGCCAGCTATGCCCCCGACCATGTGGGCCTCTGCCACCGTACTGGCACGAGGGTCCCATGGCATCAGGGCATGCAGGCCTGTGCCTCCAAGGCCTGCAGGCTTACATAAATGACACAGACTCAGTCGTTGCTCTTGGGAGTCTGCAGCCGTTCCGTCTACGTGTCTGCAGAGCCTCCTTTTATTAGCCTGGGCCATGACACAGTCATGGCCCATGTTTAAAGGACTATACACAGGGGAGGGATGCATTCCCTTAAAGGGGAAACACACTTGGGAGGGTCACACACTACATTGTCTACCTGTCTCTCATAAGTCCTTTAAGAATCCTGCTCTCACACACGTCCACCTTGGACAACCACTTCCTGTACAGCACGGCTACTAAGCCCCTCCCTCCTGCCCCCCTCCGAGCTACACAAATATAAAAATAAAAAAACATAATGATCTCCCAATACACACCCACTTCCCTGTCAACCATTTTCGAAATACAAGGATGGTTACATAGGACTCGCAATTTAACAGAATGTGCACGTTTTCATTGCGTTTCGATCGGAAAACACTTAACTTGCATACTTTCTCCTGCACACCAGGAAGAGAATGCAATGCTATCGTGTTCTAAACCCCTGGGGCGTGATCAGAAGGAGAATAAGAGACGAGCCTGTACACGTCAGACACAGTATTAGTAGGCAATGCACTAGTCAGTCCTTGGCCTCCCCTCTGGCAGTTCCCCATCGCCTTTGCTAATGGCAATCGCCAACCACCACCCAGTAACCAGTTGGCACTGGTGCATGTCCTGCTCTACTACACTCGAAAGCAAAGTGGTGACGTAAAATGGGCGTTTCATGGTCCATGATTCACTGGTCATTCATCTCATAGAAATAACTGTGGGTGGTGAGATGAACACCTTCTTTTACATAATGCATTCACCCGAGCACAGATTATTTTTCATGGCTGTCGTGTGCTATGTAATCAAGGACATATGCAAATGAAGCAGTATCTGCACCTCAATTATGTGAGGCAAGAGGCTGTAGGCACTGCCTAGTAAACTCCCTGCTCACTCTGGTAAAGCTAGATCTTATGCTTGTACGGCTCAATGTAATGCTGTTACTCAGGCGTTGTGACACAAATAAGACTAGGAACTATACATGCAGACTGGGTCACAGAGCACGCAAGCACCATACAACTCCCCTGTCCCCAACCTGCATCTCTTATATGACCTGCACATCCCATCCTAGTTTTGTAAAATCCCACCAGTCAGTTGTAGACTGACAAATAGAGGGAACTCATCCCCTCTCCTCAAGGGGGAAGATACCCCTTTGGGACTAAGGTGGTGAGCCCTCTCAACTTAACACCCCTAGAGGACAGGGCAAGTGGGATAATACTGGGGGGGGGGACACACCTCATCCCCTTAGACAACAGGAGGTCCCTAGAAAGAGATATTAGTGATAATGCATAACCCCAAAATTCCAAAACTACCTTTGTTGGCTACATGGGAGTTCATATGTCTGATAACTGGAAACTTTCTTGAAGGATGCTTGGTGTGGCTTCTGGCCCTCTGTATGCACAGAATCAGCTGAGATTGAGGGATCTGTGGCGTCTACCGCCTAACAGAGAGACAACGACCCTATCAACGTTAGATTCAAGAGACTCACACCCGTTGTGACAGATACCGCAGAGCCATCCCTCTGGGAGGTGTGACAGGAAGAGGAGAGCATATGCCAAGCGGAGCAGACCTACTAACCGAGGCAGAGCCTGTGGAACGCTGTAGGAGGAACCAGAAATGCCCAGCCAAGATCCCTAGTGCAGAGCCCAAGCCAAACAACACCATGCAGTCTGAAGAACAGGCACTGCAGAGTAGCTGGAAGCCCACGGGAGAGAGGCACAAGCTCCACCTGAAGCAGAGAACACAGAAGACGCAGAGGGACTGGCAACGCTTGCGCCAAACTCCAGACCTCGCGAAGAGCACCGTTACGAGACAATAAAGGTACACAGCGGCACTGCGGAAATCAGGGAGGCAAGACCCAACCATACACCAGGGCAGGCTGAGAGCAACCAGACCCCGAGGCAGGGTGACGAAAAACATACCCTGTGGTGGGGTGAGGAGAACTAAAAGCCCAAGGTGTTGTGCAATCCAAGAGCTGTCACAAGGACAAGAAAACACCCAACTTTCTTGGTAAAGAGTACCAGGGACACCCTCATTGCAGGGGGTGGGAGGGTGAGAGGACATGGTCCAGACAGTCCCCAGAAGGGAGAAAAGATAAAGCTAGACCGTTTGTGCACTTGTTGGAACTGTATAAAAGAAAGTTCGTTTTATCTGCTATATAAAAGAAAGAATATCGTCTCCATTATACATAAAGGCACATCCTTGCCCGCAGATATTCCGTCAATACATTTTATTAAAATTGAACTCCAGTGATGTTTTAGAAACTAACGGGGCAAAATTGGGTATTTTGTGTCTTGACAGGATGTGTCGTCTGTGTGGTGAACCAGAATTTGAAACTATCAAACATCTGTTGGTAGACTGTAAGAGTTTAACAATAATTAGATCGTGTTTTTTAAAAGCCTTTGACAATCAATATGACTGTGACAATGTATCCAAGGTTTGGGTAATTTAGGGCGAGGATATGAATTTTATTTGTTTTATGGTAAAATTTTATTGGAAATGTATTGAAATGACTCATTATCTAAAGCAGTGTTATATTAGCTGTATTTTTAGTGATTCTAAATCTTAGTATTAATCTAACATGGAGTACGTGATTTTGAGACCGAGAGACAATCTGTTCTTATTGTAAAATGTCATCTTGTTTTTATATATGTTATTTGTTGTTATGCATACATAATGCCATTTGGCTATACATGTATTAAATAAATGAATAAAATACCTATATTAAGGATGTGGTACACGGATTGAGGAAGAAGGGAAGACTTTAATCGCCTGCTGGATGCAGGACCATCACCTCCAGTCCACCAACAGTAACTGCCATCAGTTGAAAGCAGTGCAAGTCATTCTTCCCTGGAACTGGTGACATAGACAACCTACTAAAAAGACATTCAGCCTCAGACTGTGCGACAGGGCAAGGAACCCCATTGACAAAGACATACCAGGAGGGATGGGGGGTGGTGGAGGTCAGAAACCAGCCGCCATTCCACTGCAAGAGCCAAGGGCTTAAATGTATCTTTTGTTCGATAGTGGTAGGGACAGAGCTTAGGTTAGTACAGGTTGCCGGACAGAGGATTTTCTTGATTTTTGTAAAGACATCCGGTCGCGCACCCTTTTCGAATACTTTCTTCGTAGAATAGAATCTTAGATAAAAGGATAGCTCACGGTTTCTGTTGCAAAAATAAAAAAGTCACTTACAATGCCACCTTTTCTGTGTCCCGTTTCGAACCTATCACAAGACCTAACAAATAGCCAAAGTTATATCGTAGTGTAGGGCAACCATTGGCAAAACTATAATACCATTTCCTTGGATTCATCCCTTTGGGGTGGTTGGTGTGACAAATAGGGTGCAGATACCACAATATGCAGTATGATGTTGGTTACAGAAGCAATGAGGTGGTGAAGGGGAAGAGGGGGTTGGGGGGACCCTAGACAACCCCACCATTCACTGGTTGGGAGGCAGGGGCTCGCTACATTATATTGTCCTTGGTCCAGTGAAACCTGTTGTGTGCGACAGCCGTTCAAAGAATCTCAAAGACCAAATCACGCTTGAAGCTTTAGTACACAGGACCCTCCTGAAATTGGGGGCCGGGCGGGACTGAAGGCATGCTTAGCACAAGAAAACAGAGCAGCAGTTTGAGTCACTGTGTAGAAACCAAAGTGAAATACTGGTGAGAACTGCTTGCCGGAATAGAAGAACAAACAGAGTTACGAAGGACACAGTCTAATGTGATTATTGCCCTTCATGTGTGCGCGAGCCAAAAACCCAAGATGCGTGCATAAGCAATCAGCTCACCCTGCAGAGACATGCAGCAAGGGGGGAGATCAGGGAATGTAGCCGGGACCCTGAGGAACAACTACAATAAGCTAATCACCTGATAGAAAACACCATGAGACACACCAAAGTCCGGTTAGAGCAGGGAGGCAATGGGAGGCATGGTTCAGAACTAATGGAAGGAGGCTTGGCAGAAGTATGTAAATGTTTGGAGAAGCAGCACATTTGGAGGCGAGAACAAGAGTGCATGGGGGCTGACCTTTTTTCATTACGGGGCGGCAATTTTTTTATTGTGCTGGGTTCGAGCACCTTGAAACGTATTTTGTGCTAGATGGAATAACAATAGATCTTAGACCAAATAATCAGACAGACTCAGAGTACGGCAAAGTATTCTTAGTTTAGTAAAGCAGGGAGACCTGACAAACATCAGACTGATGCTTGCACACTCGCACAGTAGCTTGATTACACAGAGGTTTTATACCTCAATATGCGAGATCTATGACGTCATTCTACATGGCAAAATACAAAACCTATCGAGGGAAGGGATTGGTGAAGGGAACATACCTACTTATAGAATATATAAGGATATATCAGCTCTTCATTGGCTACTCCTTGTCTGTAGGGCAACAGTACTTTAAGTCCTTGTGGTTGGATGTATGTGCTGTAATAAAAAAAAACCCTAGCCCTGCAAAATTGCGTAGGCTTAGAAACTGTCACATTTCCTGCACTGTTTAGCTACTACAGTTTTCATGATTGCTTCTGCTTTTTCAGATGTCATTTTTTCCTCTTCTTCTTGACAATATTGTAATTTCTTCTCATCTACCTTGCATCCTTTCTCGGAGAGTATAGTCATGAGTTTGACTGAGTCTTTTCTGCACCTTTCCTCAGTCTCAATGCACACCAAAAGGTCATCTACATACTGAATGATTGCACTTTCGAGTTGGACATTACTCAAATCCATCTGGAGAACTTTTAAAATGGAAGGGGACTCACACTACCCCCGAGGCAAACAACTAGGTTTCAGTCAGATCGTTCTATACAAACAAGAAGTTAAATCTTGCAAGTCTTCATGGAGGGGAATAAAAAAAGAATGCATTTTTTTAAAATCAAAAACTGTGAAATACTTGGCCATGGAGGCGATATTACACAATATCGTCGCATGGTTTGGAACTCAGCTTCTACTATATTGTTTAAAAGGCGAAGGTCCCGGATAAATCCCCATGACCCTCCCTTTGATTTTTTGACAGGGTACACGGCTGTATTACACGATGAGCCTGATGGTAATGTTGGAATTGGGAAGGAGGGTTTGTCAGAGAGCTTGCATTGGCCGGGGTGGATGAGCAACTGCGGAAGGTAATCCGTAGACACTGGGAAGTGAATGGCGTTGCGACATTAGAAGATGTATGGCAAAATGGGAAAGTGCTGGAGTTCAACATGCTAGTTGAAAGCACCGGTCTGTGTAGGGGACAATATATTGCTTACACTAGTTTGAATCAGATGGTAAAAGGTGCACAGGAGGACACAGTACTGGAAGGTCAACCCGACGCAACGCGGCCATAGAAACAATCTATGACATGCCGGAGGGGGGCCGCGAGGTCTCCCGGATTTATGAACTGTTAATGTCCAGGGTTGGGAAAGAGGTGATCCAGTTGAGGTGGGACTGGGAGGAATAAGCCAGAGAACCTATGGGGGACAGGTTGTGGGTGAGAGCCCAGAGGTACCACAATAAAGTGTCTAGAAATGCGAGACTGCAACAAATCCAGTTGTATATCACCCATAAGGCCTATATGACTCAGAGGATTGCACGATTCAAGAATGTGGGGGATGCAGAAATGTCCTAAGGGTGGAAAAGTAAATGCGGGCATGATACACATGTTTTGGGCATGCCTTGAAATAAGGAGATTCTGGGGGGAGGTGGCACACTGCTTGAATGAGAAAGGCACTAAACTAGAAGTGGAGTCCATGTGGGTGTGCATGGTGGTGGGGTTTCCCAGGCCACGCAGGATGAAACATGTAAGTAAACTGAAGGACTTCGCCTATATTCTGGCCAAGCACAGGATTGCCATGGGCTGGAAAGCCGTCAATAGACTGAGGGTGAAAGTGTGGTGGTGTAACCTTCAGAAATGGGTAGAAGCGGAGACAGCGGTGAGGGGCGAAGCAGCTAACAGAGGAGGAGATGACTTAGGGGAGTCATTGATGGCTTGGAGGCACTTAGTGACCACACTGTTTGAGTCGGCGTAGAACGACACTGGAGAAGAAGACTGCTCTACTGGCGCAGAAGTGTGTACACCCTCAGAGGACAAGACACAGATTGGTGCAGAGTAAGCTCAGGAGGGAGGGGGGTAGTAATGGACATATTATAATTTTATTACATTTAAGATGGTTATTGTTTGACTTGTTTTGGTTGTATATGTTGTTAAAATCAATACAATTTTTTTTTTAATTGAGTTTGATGGTACAAATATGCATTGCTTCATTGAAGCAGAACTGATCTCAAATACACCTTCATTCGCCTCTCTGGACATGGGGTATTGCTTTGCTCGTGGCAAAAGAGCTCCTGGTTTTCATTACTGCTCCTATCCCATTTAACAGACCCACATCATATGGGCTCTTAGTTCACAAAATCTCTCTGTATTCTTCACTTTAATCCAAAAGGTGATATAAAACACACTACTTCATCATCAGAATAATCATCACTTAGCAGTTTGTCTATCAAATCCGTCAACCTGTATCCTTCACTGAGGGCCATCACTGTTCTCTATTCCCTTCCCTCGTCTGTCCCATGAAGCATCACTCTTTCTTCTCAGACTACTGCTGCTTCCAATTCTCAGGGAATGATCTGCCCTTCCTCATCGTCCATGGGAATCTCTGGCTGAAACAAACATTCATCAGGTATTCTCAATATTTTACCTGCCAACCTGGGTAACCATGACAATAAAATAGTCATTCCATACAAAAATACTTCTGGATCTAAAAGGCACTCCTTGTCATGCATTCTGGCCTGTAAAGGCTAGTATAAACTCTCCCAGATTCATATAATGTATCTCTGGAGTAGAGCACACTATTCCTTAATCAGTAAAAAATATTGTTATGTTAAGCTTAGTCATCAGGTCACGAGTGCCTCCAGTGTCTACTAAAAATGAAAATGTTTTGACTCATATTTTGACCCTTGGTTCCTCTTGGGGTCTGGCATCACTGATTGTACTGAAAACATCCAGTCACTCCCTGGGCTGTCCTATTGTGGATATAAATGCATCCCTGTACCTGTGAAAGGTGGTTGTGCCTGCTGTGCTCCTAAAGTCATGTTCCATTGTGGTACCATAGCCTGCTGCATTGGTGTTTGCCGAGGCTGAGCCTGTTGTATTTGCATTGGGGCCTGCTGTGGCTGCTCTTGCAGCGATTGCATTCGCAGCGTGCTAGCTGCATTTGTTTGGAGTTGCAGCGCATACGTGTGATCTTGGGGATAATATTCCTGCATAACCCATCTCCCCTCTTGGAGCTTGTCAATTCTGTTGCATTTCTCCTATGCTTCTGCAGGTCCTAGCTATATGTCCGATTCTTCCACAATTCCAACATTGCTGTGGCTGCCCACCATTAAATCCTATTCTTCCGAGTTTTGAAATCCACCTTGTCCTATTGCTCTAAACCGTCTTTTTCTTGGCCAAATATTGCACCAGCTCTGATTTGCGGGATATCCAGTGTTATTATCCTGCCCCGACTGTCTCCTGTGTCACCCCTCCTTCGTTACTTGTCAATACCACTCCACCAATGGCTATCTTGGACCATTTATTCTGAACCAACTTCACCTACTACTGATTTCTGTTCTCTGCTTTCTTCTTATTTTTCTCCTGCATTAATCGGCAGTGATGCACAATTATTACATTTATTTCTGCCCATGGCTTCGCTTCCATTCCCACCTGTTTTTTCAATTGCTGTTGCGCTGGCTCAGGCAGCCTCTGACACAAAATGTGGTAAAATAATGCTACCGTTTCATCCCAAGGTTCACGTGTTTCCTGCTGCCATCTGTCCTGTGTATCTTGAATAAAGGCAACAGGATCTCCATCCTCTCCCACTTTCCTAGTCATAAGCACACCGATGTCTGATGTATCAGGATATTGCACTCATGAGCGCTCGCCATACATCTGCTCTGCAATTATTAAATGGCGCTCCATTGTGTGTCGTGTTTTGCTCAGTCACACCTGCATATCGTGCTCTATTCCAAATGTCGTCAGCCCTCTCCCCTAGTATAGCCATTAGCAGTCCTTTTATATCACCTATAGCGAACGTCATTCCTGATGTCATCTTTTCTAATTCATAAACCCATTTTCCAGCACCAGAAGTTAAACTCAGAAATGAACACCTTAAAATTATCTTTATCCATCTGTGGCCATGGTATATATTGTGGCCGTCCTCCCACCTTCCCTAATAATGGGAATTGTGAAAGACCACATTCAAAATCATTTACCTACACTCCTCATCTTTGCAGCCGAGCTAGCCTCGCCCATTTGTTTCCTTCCTGGTAATGAACTTAACCTACTTACATATGGCAGGATTATGTCCCCTGTACTGCACGATTGTGCTGGCGGTCGCTCAACAAATTGTGTCGATTCTGGTGTCGTTCTTTTAGGGTCATCTAAATCTGACAATTTTATCCCTTTGTCTGCACTTGGCTCTTTTAAAAACCCACGTGCATCCTCCCTTTACGCCCTTTCGTTCTCCTCCCTTTCTTCGTCTGACATTTTACCCCAGCTTGTGCGACTATTGTCTCCTTCCACGTCGAAGCCTAATCTGTTTAAAGACATTGTTCCATACTCGTTTGTTATGACCTGATCTACCTTTGGTTCCCTTATATATTCTCTTGGGTTTCGTACCTTCCTCTGTCCCTCATTTGCCTACATAGCTTCCCAAACCTTTGCTGTATGTCCTCTGTATCTTGTCCAACAGCCCATGCTGATCACAGCATTCCTTGCAGCTCCCTACGGGGCTGTTGTGACCCTCTCTCCTCCACCAATCATTCTTATGCATCAATTGGCACTATGCTTCTATGGGATAGATATTTTATTTCATCGTCTTTTAATCCCCTACTCAATCATTTCTTCTAATCTCCCTCAATTCATCTTCCTCTCGCCTTCGTTGCAACCTATGTACTTTCATTCTTTGGGCTTTTATCTCTTCCCGTTTCTTCTCTTCTAGCCTGATGTCTTCTTCATTCTTCCCTTCGCTTGCACTATCTCGCTCTTCTTTGCATGCTCTTACTACCTTCTCTTCCTTTCCCATTCTTCGCTCTTTTCTTTCTCGAATCCCATCAATGCCTTCATCATCAAGCTTAAGCAATATTTGTCCTCCCATCCATTCATTCTGTACCAGCGTTATTTCCTTAACTATCTTTTCTTTCCGTTGCCCTGCTCCTTCCTCCATCTCAATTCGTCTATCTTGTCTGTCCTTCCTCTTCACTCCGTTTACTTTTTGTGTTGATATATTTTTCATTCACTGCTCTTGCTTTCTTCCAAATTATGCTTGCTGCTATAAGCGGGGGCACATACGTTGAATTAACATACTCTGCTGCTGCTTTTAATTCCTTCCAAGGGTAAACTCCCTTCTCCTCTGTACATGCACTCTTCTCTTCAGGAGGGGAAAGGGAGCTGAAGTAGTTTTATCTTCCCCTTTATGCTCATTGAGCATCCACTCTCCTATAGGCTGGATCTTCCTTCTCACTCTGGTACATTTTCCAAAGCTCTAGAATGACTAATCTTTTCTGCAATTTTTTTCCCTTATATGTGGCATGCAAGTATGTCGTCATATGCCGCAATACATACTTTGACAGAAAACCCTCCTGAGGCCATAGCATAAGTATGTTATGGGTCGTGCCTCAGACCCATTTCAAATGACATTTCCTTATTTTTTTTTCACTGTGTATTTCGGTAATGTCCTACATAAATGTAAAAGAGGTATCCCTCATGATGACAGATTGGTTTCTATCACAGATACTTACCCATTTTATTTGATTATTTTATTAAATATACCAATACCGATCAACTGGCGCAAACACCATTAATCACAGTTTGTAATTCCAGTCAGGCTATATTTTAACTGCTCACTTTATTTAAAAAATCTATGCAATGATATTTTATTTCCTCCTTCGTTTACACTTTCTACTTATCTTTTTTATATCGTTCTTGTATTTTAGTATATTTACAGTTTCTTCTTTACTTATACATTAGCTCCCTTGTGGTTTTCCCTTCCTGATTGACATCAATCTCAAAGTTTTTCACTAACCTTTCATTTTTTACTATCGTTTTATATTCATCAGTCTAGACAACACAAGATTTATTTTATCCGTTTTACAACCCCACATATGTGCACTTTGAAAAATGTGTTTACTGCATACACCTTCCTTTACTATCTTAGTAAAGGAATCTCATCTCCGTTTCACTCCGGAGTTTGATATGCACCTGGCTTCAGAAATCTTAAATAACTTAGTGCGTACACTTCTGCACTCTTGGGAACAGGTATTGAGGTATATTTTTCCCTTTATATCTCCCAAAAGAATCCGGTTACTTTTTACACATTTATTTACAATACAAGCCCTCCCCTAGTGTTTTGCCACTTTTTGTTCTACTTGCATCCATGACTCAGTTCGAGTCCTTCAGCATCGACTCTCCCTCAACCAACCAGTTCGCCTTTCATCCATGGGGGTGTCTGCGGGGAGTGAACAGGAATTGTGTCAAAGAGGGGCCTGTCAACCAAATAATCTTCACACGTGGCTCTGCGCACCGCTCTCCACAGGTAACCCTGCGGTCGTCTGGCTAATGGCGGGAGTAGCCGAGCATCCGGGGGTCAGGATCTGGCCTAGGTCAACTAGACCATAACCATCCACACCGCTACCAAATATACTCCAACACTTTGAAGCATCTTTTGTGCTAGATGGAATTACATTAATAGATCTTAGAACAAATAATCAGACAGACTCTACTTTATTCTTAGTTTAATAAAGCAGGGAGACCTGACAAACATCGAACTGGTATTTGCACAGAAGCTGGTTTACATGGAGGTTTTATACCTCAATATGCATCATCTACGACTTCATTCTATGTGGCAAAATACAAAACATATCGAGGGAAGGGATTGGTGAAGGGAACATTTCTACAAAACAATATTTAAGGATCAGTGCTTCATTGGCTACCTTGTCTGTAAGACACACCTTGAACTACCTCTAAACACATAGTACGGATTATAGCAAACAAAATGTCAGTGGATTGGCTCCTGTAACTTTGCATGTTAGGTTCCCTCCCTGCCCCACCCCCCAACCCCATAGATTGGTTGGCATTTGATCCCAACCTTGGACTTTTAGCTCCTTAGCAGCATGCACGTGAAACAAAACCTTGGTGTTTGAATCCCAGACTACTCCCCATTTTTCCTGAATTAGTTCATCATCTGTCATAGGTAGGTCATCAACCAAAGTCTTTAGTTTGTAGTTGACCTTGTTGCTGCTCACGGTTATCGAACATTCAAGGGAGTGTGAGCACACCACTATCTTAGCTTATGGCTCTAATGAATAGCCTTTGTTTTCGAATTCTGAGTTGTGTGAAAAGACCACAAATGTGTCTATTTCAGCCTTGTATTTAATGCTAATTGATTTAATTATGCAAGATCCTGTTGCTCTTGGCCTGTAAAGACTTGCTCTCTCCATCTCATATGACCTTTAAACACCTACTTCACCAGTAATTTGGCTCACAGATGTTTTCGTCTTCTTCCATCAATAAAGAATGTCCCACATTCAGAGATTATCCATGTACTACCTTTGTGCTTTGCGCCTATCCCTCAAAATAGCATCTTCACTCTGATCCAACCTTGACTTATCATCGGGTCTGCTCACAGAGCTGTCTTTCCGCGTCTCCAGATTCCTACAGCCTTGGCCTGTCTCTGAGGCAGCTTGGTTAAATTCAACTTGAGAGGTCATCCATTTTCCTAATATTGCCATCCTTGTCACTTCATTTTGCCTCTTTTTACCTTGCATTACTGTGTTTTCACAGTTATTGGTCAGTAAGTTACTTCTTCTTTAGATCCACGATTACTTTAGCTTTAGGTTCCTGTTACTCTCAATGCATCAGTTACATTGTTACTTCATATTTTCATATCTTTTCAACATAAATTCATAAATCTTCTTCATGACATCACTTTGTCCTCATCAGATGTGTCCATCCACGATATTTGCGGATGCATTTTGACATCTTGGCAGGCGGCATCCTTCCGTGTAGCTTTCTTCCATGCGACATCCTTCCACACTTTCAGTGCGAGGGTACATTCTGTATGGCTGTCTGAGTGCATAACGTCTCTCATACACTCAACGTGCTATAGAAATGATACAGAGGGTCCAGCTATGGTTTTTCTTTGTTCCAATAGGACGGTGGCGAGGAGGTGGAAACTGGCAAGAAAAGGTTTACCTGCTACTCTACAGTACACAAACTGAATTTGGAACTGCAATGCTGTCAAAATATTATGATTTGCAACAAAGATTTGTAAACATCTTAAAAGGCCTCTTCTAGAGCTTGTTGGTATTTCCTCTGTAAGGGTGTTTTATGCAGCCATTAAATAAACTGCTGCCTATTAGACATTCATTTCTCGAAACAAAGACACCATGAACAAAGGATTTGCCACCCAAGAGGCCTGTGGCAAAATTGGCCGGGTCACTGACAATTGCAGGGTCTTCCTGATGAGTTTCAGAGGCAGGAGCTGGGGGAAAGAAAAGTTCCACATAGGGGTGTTGCTAGGTCTGGAAATGATCAGGGACTAGGCTAATTTTGGTCGGGACTGTCAGGACTCAGGGCTAGCTAGCCTTTTGGTTGTATCCCCCGAGCTCCTATCTGGGGACACAACCAAAAGACCCAGGGCTATTGCCCCATCTGCCGCCCCCCCCCACAGCAACTCCTCCAGAGCTTCCACATATGGATGCAAAATGCCCAGTTTCTCTTCGCTGTGGAGCCTGCTCCTCCAAACTTTAAGGCTCGCCAGGGGGCTAAAAGGACACTCCTGCCACCATTGTATGTACTTGGCACCCAGGAGTAAGAGTTAAGAGCCTCGAGAGAAGAGGAAGGAGAGAGGAGATGATCAAACTGAGAAAGGAGGAGGAGGGGGAAGAAGGGGAAAGGAGAAACGAGAAACTGGTGTAAAGAGGAGAATAAGATAGTAGGAACATCAAGAAAAGAGAGGAAGGTGAAAAGAGGCGACCAGTGGAGAAGAAGAAGAAAAGCTTAACAGAGTGAATTGGGTGAAAATGGTGAATAGTAGAGGAAATAAGAGACTCAAGGAGGAGGCGTGTCAGGCCCAGAGAACACCAAGGTGACCAAACTTGGTACAGCGATCCCCGAGCCAGTGCAGGGTGAGTCTGGGAAAGGTGGGGAGGTAACGAGTATGCGACGGAGCATTAAGGAATTGCAGGGGATGCAAGAGTACTGTGGAGAGGTTAGAGCAACTAGGGCAGGATCCCTTGGATACAAACATCTGGCGACACTGAGGAGGAGAGAGTGGGCTGTGGGCAGTAGAGCAAGGACACGGAGAAAGAGAGGTGGCAACACTCCTAGAAACAGCTGTGGGAGGTCAAATGTGAGGCAGACTATTTGTAAATGTTTTTCAAAATGTGCAGTTTTATTAGATTTGAAAGGTTGGATAAATGCCTCACCATCCCTGCCCAAACGAGGATTTCCCTGCCTAAAATAAACTAAAGCAAAACACTAACAGCAAAGTGTATGTCCTCATGAAACTTTAGGTTGATTTATGGATTACCCTTAATCCCTAAATCATCAACTCTTATTATATAAGGATATACGGACATGTAACATATCCACTATCAATTAAAAACAAACCTCAACAATCATAAATAAGAACACCCATAGATCAATCGGAAGGGAGAACAAGGTATTACCCAGTAATGGCACATGGCACCCTCGAGGGCACAGGCAGCAATGGACCATAGACAGTAATACGTAGGAAAAATGGGGAAATACAATATAACTCCACTAAGCAGGATTATGTTAGCCCCTGTGTGTACCAAGCTCAATGAGTTAGCTGGCCTGATACTAGACAGTCAGGAAAGGGAAGAGAAACTTATGCCAACCAGCAGACTACTGACAGTAAATAGACAGAAAGAAGCTGGGTAATGATGATAAAACCCCACTATCGATCAAAGAACTATGCTCACGGAACCTCGGTAATATGCCAATTAATCAATTGAACCAGCCGCAGTATCACCTCAGAAACAAGGTACTCGGTAAACCTAGAGAGCGATATACCAACCCATTTGGACTACCGATACATAAACTAAACTGCAGGGATTATGAGACATACATCCCACTAACCAAAACCTCCAATTTCTGCTTACTTAATTCACACAAAACCCACACAACCACCTCTCTCGCAGCAAACCACACAGACTTCACCACACTGCAACAACAACCAACCAACACATAGATCACAACCACAGCCACTAACCCACCCTGTGCACCTTTTGTTTACAAATCCGCCTGAGCACCTGGAGACCAAATCTATTGGTGATGGTGCGCTATATAAATACATTAACACTTATACAACAAATCAACAAGTAAAAATATGGCAGTTTAACAACAAAATTAATCCACACCACAATAGCTGCTTCTTCTGGTAACCTGGGAAAACTTCCATTGCCCAGATTAAAGCAGGCTTTTCCTTTAACTGGTCAAAAAGGATGAGGAAATCATGCATCATAACAAAGGTTTGCTTCAGTTCTCTTTTAATCCTACTTGACAACCCAAAGTTTCAACTTGCATGCCAAAGATTCTTCACAAATGTTTAACAAAGCTTTTCTCTTTCCACTTGTAGCCAAGATCTTAAAACGTTTTTTGTCATCTGCAATGTCTAGTTCGTTAAGATCAAATCTTGAAACAGTATGTCATCAGCAAAGAATTTTAGAATTGCATTTCTTTTCAAAACAAAATGTCTTAGTTGGGATATGCTGGCACCACCTTAGTTTCAGTACTACCCCACCAAAACACTTCAGTGATTCAACTATTGCTTCATATATTTCACTCCACCACAGTACTTCATGACCTTCTGCCAGGCTTACTGCTACTACCCATTTTTGCTCTGGTATTGTCTTGCCAAAATAGAACCAATGGTCACAAAGCTTTTAGCACTGTATACTCGCCTGCCCACCAAGACAAACAACTGCAGCTCTGTTTGGGTATACTCCTTCTTGCCCAAACAAAACCAGTTGGTACAAAGTTATAAGACCTGGTTTAGTCTCTTGCCAGGTCAAATTACTAGTTCAAAGTTCTTATGTGGCAAGGGTCAACTTCAAAAAGGTTGTAACAATGTCTTCTGCTTTACAAAATTCGATTTGAGAATGTCCAAGGAGAACAAGAATCACACTGGTGATATTTACTACACCTAAGTGTATTCCGCAGGCAATGCTTCCTTCCTCCTGAACCTCTTGTATCAGAAGGGCAGTCCTCCTGCCAGTCTTGTTCCACCGGTATATTATTACCAAATGCTGATATAATAACTCGTTCACTCCTTCGGCAATGTGAGTTTCGCTACACCTGGGCATGTCCTACACACACACAAACACACACACACACACAAAATTAGGCTCAGTTATTTCCTTTTGGCTTAGGGAGCCCTGATTGTTTATCAATTGCCTGCATGTGAGCCCCATTTGGCTTCGGCAATGATGGTTCAAATTCACTTCTGGAGATACTGCCCCTTTGTGTGTTTGGCTTTTAAGATAACCCACTGTGCAACAGTCACCTCCTTCAGATGCAATATTGGCAGTCTCTTTATGCAAACTTTGGTTTCTACCGGCTTGGTGTGCGTCACAATCAATTTGTTTTATATCAGTTTGGTATTCAAAAGGAAAGGTGGATTCAAGCAACGGGCAGTCACAGAGCGCTCTGTGGTCACAATAGCATAGTGAACTCACTGGGTTTGGCGTGCACGTCTGTTTGCCTTGCTGCTTCCAGCTCATCTGCTTCAGTTCTCCTACGTAGTGAAGCCATCTCTCCTGCATGGCTGGTCACATCACACGCTGGCTGCTTTCAGAGCCCTTACGGCTTCCCCAGCAATCCGGTGCTCGCCTGCCACCGCTGAGCATTTTACAGTGGGGAAGCATACACAAAGGTGCACGACCACTGCAGCTGAAATCTCGAGCCCATACAACCCTCTCAGGACTGGCATCAACTTCTCTCACCACTCTGGTCCCGGCATTATGGCCCTTCTGTGATTTCTTCATCTGCTGCTTCTCAGAGGCTTCAAAACTCTCCAAACACTACTACTAATGCCTTCCTACTGCTACTTCTGCTGCCTCGTCATCCTCCATTTTGGTCTTATGACCTGCACCAGAGGGGCCTTTTATGCCTCTAAGCCACCCCCAGGTTTGGGTCATCAACCTTAATGAGCTGCATTGCACAGCCTTGTGCCTCTGCAGCCCTCTTCTTCGTCCCAGTACTCTGGGAATTTCAGGGCTGGAAGTCCCCAACACAAAAGTTAGTTTCATGAACAGCTTCTATTGTACAATATGCTATTGAAGACTGAGATCTTGGGGGAAATTCCGTAAGGGGGTCTCCCATACCTCCTCTCCCATTTCCCCCTCCCATGTGATCTTCCCAGCTAATAACGTCCCCAGGGTTAGGATCAGAAAGTGTCTGCCGTCCCCTGGCCACATGAGAGCGGTTCCAGGTCAGGTTTCCTGGGTGAATCACCACAGATTCATCACAGAGCCCAGTAAAACCAGCCTAGTAGCCCTCTGCCTTTCCAGCATTCTGAGCCAATGTGAGAAATAGCACAGGTGTACCATCGAGCATTCCGCAAACTGGCGATTCCCTGTCTAGGCCAGAGAAGCCAAAGCCAAGTAAAAGAAAAAGTTATGAAGCAGGAACATCAAGAAAGGAGTGTGAAGACACTTCAACCAAGAGACTGAGCGATTAGGGGAGAACCCCGAGAGAATCTGTGTAGATAACTTAGAGATAACCTTTGGTTAACATGCCATCCTAGTCTTATCCATTTTATTTTTCTGACCCTTTGTGAGAACATCCCTTAAAGGTTGGTATAAACTTAGCTCTGGCGTTTTATCTTTTGAGGAATCCACTTAGCGTAATGACTGGCAGCTGTAACCAGGTGGGCTTTCAGTTTTGTGAAACTCTGGGTTAAAAGGCATCCAATTGCCATTGGTGTAAAAGCTTTTTTCAAATACGGGAGGTAGTCAAATATTGGTTCGTGCTCCGCTCCCTAAATGTTTTTTGCCTCCTGGTTGAGACACTGGCTATGGGTTTCTACTTTCTATGTATGTTTCGGGCCTGGTTGACCAAATGGAACAAAAATTAAGCAAAACAGAAGTGTCAAACAGTTTTCAATACATTTGTGGGGGGTGGGGTGGGAAATCGGACCCCCCACCTAGCCTTGCTCCCAGTATTGGCTTAACTTGCAGGGAAGGTCGAAAGACCATGGACTTCCCTACGAACATCCCGCCTCCAACGCTATTCTAATTACACACATTCAGGTGTTAGAAGTACCTTCAAATAACCCGATATTGGGAAAGGTTGCAAGACCAAAGCCCTTAGTGCCCCCTCAGAGGGCTACACAGAGACCCACAACTTCAGAGTACCTTGCTAACTACTGATACATTCACACTAGCAAGAATGATCGCAAGATCCAATCCCACGCAGCACCCTTACAGGGCTCCTGCCATAAGGAAACTCCTAACTAGCAAAATACCCTCCACTAAACGAGAACACGGTGGGCGAAAATAGTCCATGTTAATTGGAAGAAATTGCTCTTTATAGATGCAGCATGACATTATTATTAGGGTATTTAAAGAGCACGTGGGTAGCTTTGGGAAGCTTCAGAGCGCTTTACACTCCGAGAAAAGAACATGGGGAGGGAAGCAGAGAAACAAGGGAGCGAGGAGCTTACAGGGGAGGGATCAGTCGGCGGTTCGGTAGCAGAAGGTCTACAAGCAATCAGGGTAGGATACAGCGAGGAGCGGATCAAACTGTCTCTGGTAGGGTGAGGAGTGGAGGGTGTGTGGACCTAGCATAACCTTCTCCTCCAAAGATAAACAGATGGTGGATCTCTATGGCCAGACAACTGGATGACATTTTGCACTTTGTGGATAGGGCTGCTGCACAAGGTTCAAACCGCTTACGTTTCCCCGCGTCAAGTGTTAGATGGTGACCCAGCATTCACTCCAGTAGATTTCATGGGGAAAGTAAATGCATAGAGACAGAGAATGCAAAGTAATGCGAACAGTAAGAACCAAGGCTGGCCGAACGTTTAGCACCCGACTTTGCAATCTTACTTCTTCAGGTCATCATTTTCTTCCCCCTCTTCGCCACTCTGGTTTAAACACGTCACGAGGTCCATTGGAAGAATGGAAGCAGTCGTGTCATGCTGCACTGAAGCCAACCAGGATCAGATCATTTACAGCCCAGCGCACTGATGCTTCCAGTGGGACTCCATAATACGCTGCGAAAAGCGTCCACAGCTGCACCGCCACTATTAAATCCCACATTCCTCCCGCCCGCGACATGACGGGAGCTGCACGTCCCCCGATGACTCTCCACACTCCAGAGGAGGCTGCCAAAAAGCGCTTTCCTCCAGCTCCCCAGACTCCCCTTTGAAAGAGGCCTGTCAGCAGCCACAGCCAAGGTTTCAACAATGATGCTGGTGGGTAAGAAAACGACATTTCAGGGTTCCCACAACTTCTGCAAACTTCCAATCCTCCCCAGCGCTCCAGTCCTTAGGTTGCCGGTTCATCTGCAAGCGTATCGTTTTGAGCTTTTTTTCCCCCCATTTCATGGTGGGGGAAGATGGGGAGGGTGATGTGTAATCTGATGGAGAGATATTAAAACTTTAAGGGAACACACACGTTAAACAGATGTGCCCTCAACATCACAGATGCTTAAACAAAAGCTTTTGTCTTTTGAACCCATCATCGAAAGTCAGGGTAGGTCAGATGTATTTCTTGCACAGGCTGTATGTACACAAAATGCAGTTCACATACATGGATGGGGTGGCCAACACAACCACAGCAATGTTGACCACCTGGCGCCAACCTTCTGGGGACATCAGTTGACCACCTCCTGCCTGCATAACCAGTCAAGATGGCTGCTGTGCAAACTGGTTGAAGTACAAGCACTGACAGTAGATCCCGGGGTAGGGGTTTGAGGGCGTGGGGGGGTCTTTGCATGGTCAAGCGGGCAATAACAGCAGTAACGACCACCTCCTGAAAATGTAGGCCAAGATTTGGATGAACTTTGCTGCAAGTAGGAAATCAACAAACCATGACCTTCAACCTTGGATCAAACATCTTAGCTTTTCGCAAAGAGGGCTTTTTGGAGAGATGCGATTATGAAAGAATTACTCAAAACACAGCTGTACGCACTGCAAGAAAAAAAAAGGATTGTGTGACATCTATATTAACCTTTGGCTGCACACCAGCGGAGGAGGCCTGCAGTGAGCAGGAATGCAGGCCAGCCCCATCCAGAGTCTAACACAAGCCAGGTTGCAGCTGGAAACGCCTGCAGCCCGCGCTCACTTTAGAACACAGTCCCTGAAGGACATTTTTAAACTGTTACAGAATCTTTTTCTAATGCCCTACAGTGTTGAAGCCTGTTATTAAAGGACAGGAGGGAGAGCTGCTCGTGCCAAACACTTGTCAACGCAAAAACCGGATCGCCAGATGGTAGGGGCGAATATCAAAACCTGGGGCTTTTCGACTCCTTTGTCCATATTAACAAAAAAAGCCACTTTCATCCAAGAGTGACTAATGTGTGGTATTTTTTTTCCCCCGGCAATCTCATGTTGATCAACACGGCGGCAAGAGTGGAAGGCCCGAAGCAAAACAGCGATGATAGAAAAACTTGCTCTAAAAATCCTATACGCCCTCAGAAACGGATACTTCTTCTATCTAGGAACGCGATTTTGCAAATTGGAATCGTTCAGGCAAAAATGCCCAGCGAACGGATGTTAACTTGGAGGACATGTGCAAACCAGAAAGTAAACTTTGTTCCCCAGACCGATCCCCCCTGTAAAAGAAAGATAACATCCACAGCGAAGCCAAAACAGCTTTTTAGACCAACATGTCTGCGGGCCAAGCAGGCCCTGGGAGCGAGCATGGAAACTCGCAGCGGGGTGCCCAGACACGAGGGAACCGCATCAGCCTTAATCAGGAACTGCGTGTTTGTCTGTTTATTTAGCAGGATAATACAATCAAAGGATCAGGGCTGCTAGCAGTGCTTCCCCGCAGGCCTGCAAGGATTTAAATGTCATTAATGTACTCTTCTGGGGGTTAGAAGATAAGCAATCCCTCAAAGTTTCACGTTCCTTTGAGTGCACAGTACGCTGAACCGTTTCTAACTAGAAGTACAGTACAACACACGCATTTCCAAGAGTTTTGATTTACGGCCCCTCCCACGGCTGAGCGCATCACGTGCTGCTGACACGTAACACCATGTGATGCTTCTAATAAAAGGGAGTCATCAACTGAACTCACCGGCTCCTGTCATTCCCTGAAGGCCAGCAGGAGGGGTCTTACCCGGCCCCACAATAGGACCACGTAATAGTGCCCAACAGCAGCATTTCACCCACAATTAAGCCAGAATCACTTGGTGCGGTAATGTAGGTTTCCCGTGAACGAGCACCCCAATGAATGCTTGCAGAAGTGGACATGTTGGTCATGTATGTATTCACTCGAGGTCTTGCAAGGGGCGGTGAATGTCTTTGGTCGTCCTGCACAGGCTTTGCTTGCTGTGGCTATGCTCTGCACGTCCTCCCCAGTTTCCGTTTGGCTTTCGGGTCTTTCTCTTCACAGTGGAAAACCCTGTCACGCAAGGCAGCATTCCCTCCCTTAACGAAAAAATAAACGATTGTATCCAAGAATTACCAACAGGAGGGGTTCCTGTAAATTCGTCATTCAGGTTTTCTGTTTATGTGTCGGTGATGCTAGGAAAGTGCCCTGTGCGGTAGATCGTGTATCAACATTTGAGCTCGTCAACGGACAACGTTTGCCTACCATGGGGCTTGTATGTGATACAATAAGACATTTAGGGGCAAAAAAGGCTAAGTGTCAAACTAGACTGAGGCAACAAACCGTTGATAAAGCGATCAGTCTATGGTGAGGATGATGAGACCGAGGCTCGCAAGGACGGTTCAGCCCTTTTGGAGTAGTAGCTTGGCTGGGGACAAGAGGGGGGCCCGATGGGCATTCAATAGGAAATCGTGCAGCCGTCAGCTGCATCTTGTGAGTTTAGATATATCTGCTCCTTTTGAGGATTTGGATTGCACTAGTAGGTGCAGTGCCATAAAAAGACAGACAAGTGTCCTGCTACATGTAGGAAGGGGAGATCCGGGAGGAGGGTGTGGAGGTAGTGATAAAGAATACAAGCTTTCCCAAATCAATGAAAATTGGTTCATTAACAAGATGGTCGTAGTGGAGAGGGGCTCTTTTAGTGTTTGAAGGAGGCTTTTGTATCCCTTCAGTAGAGGAATCAGCCTTAGGGGTTCCACAAAACCAGGCCTTGGCATTAGGGAACCCAGGAAGGGTGACGAAAAAGATATTGCCTAAGGCCATGCCAGGATGTGTGACTGGTCCTTTCCCGGTCCTTTCCTGGTCCCACCCTTCCCTCCACATGAATGTTCTCCATTGGGCTTGCTGCCAAAGAGAGAGAAGGGGCAATTTCAATTAATTCACAACTTGTCTTTTTCAAATGGTGGGTCAGTGATTGATGCAATTGATGAAGGGGTGTGTGGAAATGGCATTTTTTGTCACTTTTAATTTGCAATGTAGTACATGACAATTTCCCTACTGTATTCAATGCATTGTGCAACTTCATTTCCCAAAGTATCAGGCGACTTATTTTTCCCAAATGTATTTTCCTCTGTGTCCCCTGCACTGTGTGGGGGGTTGTGGACCCAAGACATGATCCCTCCAAGAACCAGTTCTACCTGTGACTCAGCTGCAGCCTGGAACCCCTTTCAACTTTTCTTTCCACTCGCCCCTCCCTATAATTTCTATATCCCCTTTTTCGAGGTATGAAGCCTCTCTGAACCCTGCAAAACAAGTTCCACTTATGTCTATCATGGGGGTGGGTCGGGCTTTGGCAGGACACTTGTGCTACACTATGCAATTACCTGAGAATGAGTTCCCAGCTGCCCCGGTCACTTCAACTCCCCTGACCTGGGAATCACACACACAGAATATCTGAAAATGTGTGTCCAGCCCTGCATCCCATCTCCCCTAGAAACCAAACTTGTCCCTGAACAACCAACAAACCAGCTGCCTAGTCTCCCCTTCCCTAGAGACCAGGCAACAGCAATCCAAGATAAACAAAGGACGTACAATGTCGCTCAGCCTTGCCATGGGGAACTGAGGACCAAGAAGCTGCTTGGCTCAGGCTATTCAAGTGGCTGTAGTCAAGGACGCTGAAAAGGAGAAGAAGGCATCCCCAGTGGGTCCGACGCCAGAGGACCCTTGGCTGCGAGCTGCCACATTGCAGAAGAAGCCAGCAGAAGCCACTAGAGACCCAAGCAGATGGAAGGCAGATCCTGAGGCAGACCAGAGCCTGGCAGAGAAGTCCGGAAAGATACTGGTGTAAACGGGCAAACCAGTGGGGGTACGAGAGGGTCTGGGTTGCTGCATGAAGGCACAAGGAGAACAAATCCAGATCCAAGGGGATGAGCTGTAACTCCTGAGACACAGAGAAGTGGGGAGAGCCATAAGAAGTAGCAATTCCCTAATAGGGGCATATATCAGGCCCCCAACCATAAGGGCACGTATCAAGAACAGAATACGGGTCATCTTTCTCGTGGCAGTACTTGGCAGGAAAGCAACTTCATTTCCCAAAGTAACTTCATTAGCCAAGTCTGCGGGACCAAAGAAGCATAGAAGTACGTGTCTGGGACCCGCACCAAAAACAGAAGAAAATTACCAGTTAATCTTCCTCGTGGCAGTACTTGGCAGAATAGTGAACCATGTGGGCCACAGGGGGGCTGTGGCGAGGACCTTACCAGTGTGTTAACGGTGTTGCTGAGAAGCCTAAAAGCAAAAGAGGCCAGAAAGGGCATCATTCCCCCTGGTGTTGTTGAACTGCGAAACTAAGAAGCCAGGGAAAGGGAGTCATTCCCCCTAGTTGTGTGAAACCGTTAAACCAAGATACCAGGAGAAGGAAGTCATTTTCCTAGTAACCAAAGTTATAAATATTTTATGATACAGAGAAAGGCAGTGTGTCTGCCAAGGAGAAGTGTTTTGAACTCTACTTTTTTTTATTTTGGAGAACAGTTTTGAACTGGAGAAGGGAGCCATTCCTCATAAGAAGAAACCAAAATCTGAAAGTGAACTTTTATCACCACGCCAGATCAAGGAAGCAATTCTTCTGGACCAAGATGATCTACTTTATCTCTAGTTTAGTTTTAAGTGTAAGGGACAGAAGCAGGGATTTTGACACAGGACATGGACTATTTATTTACACTGACATTCAGACAGAACCCTGAGTATTTTAGTTGAATCAGGAAAACCTCTCGGAGATAGGGAAAGTTGGGTTTTCTCTGCCAGAGAAGGATATTTAAGCTATTGAACAGGGAAGTGAGATGCATGGATGATTCGATGGAAGAAGTAGGGAAGTTGGCTAGGTTGCAGACGACAATCGAATGTTGGAGATCAGCTTTCCTTTTTAAGCCAGCATCTACTGGGAGAAGTTCCTGGAGGGGACCAAGTGCACCTTAAATATATTGACATGATCAGAAAGGCATAGATTAATTGGTGGGAGTAGGGATGGTTTGGCTTTGCTATGGAGACTTTAGGTCACAGAAGAACGATGACTGATGGGGAGAATGGGTGGAAATTGGTGCAGAATTGTGTATGCCATGGATGCTCCCCACCCGTCCCTCAATCAGGCCAGTGGCAGGCATGCATATGGCTAGCAGGCTGCCACTGCCACTTGTGCCCATTCAGTGGAGTGTCGAGGAGGGATACGCGTTCAACAAAGAGCAGGATTTGAAAACGAGAGAGCATCCTGGGCTTACTACATGGGAACATATACCCGTGCAGCATGTAGACACAAGCATGAATGCACAAAATTGTCAGGGCTGCATCATCTCACAATACTGGGAAATCGTAGAGCAGGGCGCAGTAAAGGAACTGTGGGGGAGAGGGCGCAGGTAGCGCTTTACCGTGACAGGGTTGTGGCACGCCCATTGGAAGAATGTTTTGAGGATGGATCGAGGGTAGGCAGGTGGGTAGAAAATTTAGTGTTGGTCACGGAACATATGGGCCTTGTAAAAAAAAAGAAGTTGGAGAAAGAAATTCGGGTCCAGAGAATGGCAGGTCCATTTTACGTAGTAGTAGTAAAAATGTACTGGAGTGCAACTCAAACCAGTGTCAAGGCGCTACTGAATAGATATCACCAACGGGCACTGTGCCCAAGAAAGAGGAATTCAGAATGATGCACCACCTAATGTGGCAGCAAGGGAAATCCATCATTGCCATGGATCTGATGGAACTTCTCTAACATGGATGAAGCAATCAAGCTTATTAGAGAGTGTGGGGCAGGTACTCCTAGCGCAATGCAATAGAAAATGTGTATACAGTTGGAAAATGTTCACCTGCAGGGTTTTCGGTTCAGGGGCATGGTGTACGTTGATGAAGCGTTTGCGGAATGAGCTTCTCATGCAGTATCTTGCATCATCTGGGCGATTTTTTGACAGTGGGCAGAAATTAGAAGGAATGCGTGCACCTGCTGGCAGAGGACTTGGGCATCCCCCCTGGATCTAGAGAAGACAGAAGGACCTGCAACGGTATTGACTTTAATATTTTATTTAACGTGCATTTGTTTAAACATAAAAACTATACCTCGACAGTAAAACTACAAAAAATGTTTAATTAAAACCACTACATTTAGATATAAAATTCATCATATCCATAAATACTTTTCATCATTCTTAAAACGGCACAAAACACGATTTTACAAAATATCACATCCCAAAAGATTTTCCTTTTGGAGGAGCATATACAAGGAATAATTAAAAGGTAATTACCCTGCTTCCTTAAAGTGCGAACTACCGTATTTACCATATTTCCACTAGCGATTATCCCAAAAGGGCCCTTCAATACTTAGCCACATTTTAACTCTATTAGATGGAGTCTAAGTACCGTCAAAGTTATGTGCAGCTCATGACCCCAACCAATTTGCTTGCAGGACTGTACCAAGCCAGACTGGACCTATTACAAATTTGCCAAAGTGGTGGTGACTGAATTGTGACCTGCCCTGAGAATTAAGATATGCCTGAGGCTTTCAACCATAACCCAACTCCTTACAATACTCACAGCTAAAATGTGAAGGATCGTTCTTACTTCCAATTCATTTAGTCTGTCCGGTTGGGAGTAGGTTTAGCCAGAATCTTAAGAACTGCATACTCCATACAGAATTCAGCACCAAGGTTTGTTTGTTTTGTTTATTTGTAATGCACGCCAGACCCGAGGGTATCAGGGCGCTGGAGATAGAACAATACTTTCAACTTCAGGTGACGCAATTACACGGATGTCAAACAATGTTTTACAAGAGTAGATACATACAAGCATAAATGGTTACATGATAAATATTTACAGCATTTACAAATATACAATCGGGAGGTATAAATAACAGCTATGTACAGGTGATATGAGTAAGCAACACGTAGTTATATAAATAGACAACTTATAAAACAGCAAAATGCATTTTATAGTGTCTAGATAGGGTGATGCCTGGAAGAGGGTCCGTATAGGAGGAAATTAGAGGTCCTTTTCTCTGAGCCATTTCCATCACAAAGGTGAAGTATTTCGGGATTTCGCCCAGTCTGCAAATGCCACTACAGAAGCTCATACAGCGTAAAGCTTGGACTACTATCCCTAGTTATCACCCCAATCTTTTTTCATAATTCTTTTTGACTCGACACATTCTCACGCGAAATGGAATTACTAGCAGCGCAGCTATTTATTATACATTCCAGCTTTTGCTTGTATACGTAGGTCAGGCATGTCATAGTCCCTCGGCTTTGGACATTCATATCGTCATAGAGGGAGTCCTCCATTGGAAACCAAATGTTCCTATATAGCTTTAACTTTCTCCACTGCAACCACCCCTTTAAAGACATCAAGCCCAACTCACATCAAAGTACAGAATTTGAACACTTGGTGGCACATTTAGGGCTCCCTTACATATGTTCTCTTCAATAAAACCTATGTCTATCTTGTCAAAACAGGATTGATTTCCAGGCCATATAAAAAGGGTGGGGATAACCTTTCCCACATACAAGTTGATCCGGGGGAAAATTGTGAATCAACAATACCTACATTTGTTATTTCCATTTGCGCAATGAAGGTACTCACTTTGGCAATCAGTTCCAAACGAGTAGCCCCTATTGTTGGATGAGATCGTAGCTGGATTCCTAAATACTTCAATTTGTTTGCGATTTCCAAGACACCATCTTCTACAAACCATAGCCTTGGTCCTACACCTGTGAAACCATATGTTTTTTGATTTCGCTGCACCCAGTTTTAAAGTGTGCGGAAAAAGAATTCAGTAGCCTTTGCAGCACTAACCGAGTATAGTCCAGAAGGAAATTCTAGTCGGCATATGCCAGCCAACACATACTTTAGCCACCGATTTTAGGAGCTACAAAGGGTGGTATGAGACAATTCCTCTCCCAAGTCTGACAGGTGTAGGTTGAACAAACAGGGGGCCAGCATGCACACCTGGCGTAGGCCATTGTTACTTTCAATTACATTCTTGGGCATCAAACTGGATGCTGTTCAAATGAAATCAAGGTGGAAGCTGCGAGTAGAAGAATGGTCCCAAGAAGTAGGAGGTAATAGAATTCCCAAAACTGTTGGGCCATCTGAACTTTGCTTGCATGGTGATGGTACCCGAGCTTTCTGTAGGCAAATAGCCCTGGCCCTACTGGGTGCAACATTACCGCCCCTATGACCTGGGTGACAGCAAGGATAAAAGGGGACTTGCAAATGTGGTAGCGTTTACTAAATGACGAAAATAGCATTTCGATTTGTCTATCAGACAGGGTTGTGCAGTGGAATATGGATATGTTTTTGTATGTGGCGGGGCACATGGTTTTGGAATACACTGCAAATGATTCTTGGAACTTTTCATGGTGCTGGTGTCAATTCAGCCTTGGAGGTGTGGCTGGTGGCACAATAGTATTGGGCAGGGTTGATAAGAAAAGCATTGTGTCTATGATCAACAGACAGTCCATTGGGGACAGTTGGGTGTTACAGCTGCTCAGGAGAATGATGTGGATACGTCAGAGGTGGAACATTGTTTTTATAGAGCCAATAATTTGCTTGGGCAGGTAAAAGTATTGCTGTTGCACTCATTCACATTGGGCAAGACTCAGCGAGCTGGCAGTGGATGCTTTGCTGACACAGCAATACCGGTTATCAACTGGAAACGAGCAAGGGTTGGTGCTAGTGAAGGGCTGGTTGGCTGAATCTGTGAGGTCATCATGATCGTGCATGGAAAGAATTTCAGGAAAGTGGAGACCTGGGTGAGTAGAGGGTGGGGAAATCAGTGCAGGAAGAATATGGTTGGTTTTGAATTTGGGTTGGTGAAGAGGGGGATGTCACCAGTCAAAATTCAGGCAAAATTGTCTGGTATAAACTTCTACGGATAATGGTTTTAGGGGGACAAGCCCACAGCTAGAAAAATGGCCAGGAGGATATTGGAAAGCTGATCCAAGGATACAAAACTTTCTGTAGATCTCAGTTAGAAGGGTTGATGGCAGTGACAAACGAAGCGTGTTACTCCTATAGGGAGAACCGTTTAAGACCACGTTTTCCATCCTATTTTTTGGGGTCTTTAGGGTTTCAGAGTTGGTTGAAGGTACTGGTTTGCAGTGGGGGTGGGGGATTGCTTGTGAATAAGGTACATTGGCCAGTGGATGGGGTTAGTTTGTGGACCAGGAGGAGCACAACAAAAAGAAAAAGACTAGATGGTCAAAAGGATGGCAGTCTAATTGCACGAGTCTGGTATGCGAGTCATTTGCCTGGTAAACATGCTAGACAACTATGGAAAGAAGAACAGAGCAGGGAGGGTAGATGTTAATTATTCACGAAAATGGTGACACAGCGAAAGGGAGACAGGTGCTGGGGATGCAGAGGAAAGGTGTGCCACAGTTGGTTAGGACTCAGCTCAGTTATTTACCAACTACTTCCGTGTTGAGGTGGCCGCAGTGGGGACTGGGATGAGAATTGTGGTGGCGGGGAGAATTAAGGCTTTGGGCAGATGAAAGTTGCCGGTTTAAAGGGTATGTTACGGGGTTGGACAATGTTGTGTGAAAGCTGAGGACTTACTTTGAGCTTCATCCATTTTAGTGCCAAAGGTCCCAAAATCAAATTGTATTCGTGGATATTCGATTGTGAAATGGACCACACATCAGGCAGAGACAACAACGTATGGAAAGCAACTGGGAACAGCCTACAGTGATGCAGAAGTGGTATGGTCCGGTTTATGAAGGTGCACGATGGGTCAGTGGTTACCTGGGCCATTCAAATGGAGGCCCAGAAGACGATGCACCTGGCGATCATTCACCTAGCAGAGAACGAACTGGAAGAGTGGACTGGTCGCGAGATCATAAATATCATGAATAAAAAGGTTATGGACAGCCACAAAATTGTGTGGACACTACTAACATGAATGGTATGGAGGGGCAAAGACGCCAGCAGCAGGGATTGGAAGAAGATGCATAGGGAGCGATGGAGTTTTACATAGTTTCAAGTATAGGTGTAGCAAGACAGAAGTGATGAGATTTGATAAGCCAGTGCACCATAGTCAAGAAGGCATGCATTTGTCATTCTCCGGGATGTAAATATATCAAATGTTCCCGATGGACATGGTGGCAAGTTTTATGAAAGAGGTAGCATGTGGCACTAAGGGGGGCAGCGGGACACCATCTTGCGAGGGTCCCACTGACTGGCATAACAAACTAGAGAACAAAGAAATTAGAGAAAGTGTATACAAAGTGAGTTAAAAAATACAAAAAGAGAAGAGATTGCTTTAGTTGAACAATGAGAAATGAGAATACGAGTTCTTGTGGGCAGGTAAACTGAACAGACGGAAAAGCAAAGGCACACGCAGAGACAAGGCTAGGGGTAAACTAGCAGGGAAGGCAAAAGGGCAATGGTTCAAGAAATGGGTGTAAGAAAAAGGAGGGGAGAATAAAAGGTCATGGGAGAGCCTGTTATAAGCAGACCTGCATCGAATAAAGCAACCTTTCTTCAACAAAATTGGTGTCAGTTTTACTTAGCGTCACTCCCCCACAACAACTAAATGATGCCATGGGGCTACCTTCTGGCGCACCAATCCACTTGCCTTAACCCAGGCAGTCGCCTGTGGGAGGGAACACCATTATCTTCAACCTACAGGAAGTGTTTTCTCCACCCGTGCCCACAGGGCATGCCGCTTCCTTCCCAGTGTTATATCTTATGAAACCGCAGACCTGAACTTAACGAACAATCGAGGACAACTCATTCTTTCCTGCTGGCGGTTAAGACACTGCTGCAATTTCACCATACCCACTTCTCTAAGGGTCACAATAAATACACATGGAAAGCCCTGGAATGTACTGACTGCTTACAACTAGTTCCAACTACAACAAACATCTTTTGATGGTCATTAATTCTGTTTACGTGGATGTTTTCCATGCTATGTAAAAGTATCAGTCTCTTTGATTGGATGGGGAAGGGGGACATAAGAGGCCTAAACCTGGTCAGATACTAGCGTTAGTCTTCTGTTCCTTACTTTCCAGGTAGTCTGAATTTACAGGCTATGCCTCGGACAACCTCAGCGTTGCCAGAGGGAGCCTGGAATAAAGTGGGAAATTACCTGGTGTGCCCCATCAATGGCCTTTGCCAACTGATGAATTATGGCAGGATACTTATTGATTACTACAATAAGGCCCGAGGTCACCTTCAATGATGCCAGCTCTACTGAAAACGTCATTGCCTTCCTGCAAAAAAGTATTAAAGGGAAGGACGCCCCCAGTACCTGGTTTATGACAATGGGCACCATACTGCTGCAGGGAGAGGGGAGCATTCCAGGAAGGGCGCGGGCTACAACACATAAGAACCTCGTTATACCATCCCAGCAGCAATGGCCAAGTTCAGAGATTCAACAGAGTCTTCAAAGAAAACATCAAAGCCAGTTCAGCGCTGAGGTCCCATGGAAGGAAGCAGTGCAGCCGATGGGTGGGAGGGTGGTCGGCACAAAGGGGATGCCTTGATGGTTGTTCATTAGATGAGAGCAGAGGACAGAGGATGATGTGTGCTTTACCTGACCTTTCCCTTGCTAACTGATGTACAGCAGAGTACGAGTAAGGCCACTGCTGCACCTGGGGGAGGATCTGTGGGGCAAGAAATTAAATTAACAAGAGGTTTCAGACCCATAAGGCACCTTTAAAACTCGGACTAAGAATAAAAAGGAGGTGTTACTCCCTGCCTACCCCCCACCCCTCCGAGCCATCCAACCCATGCTTACCCCAGCTCCCATGTATGGTTCCATTGCCTTTTCTATTGTCCTGACCATAGCATGTTCTTATTGTTATGCACTGTTCTGCTTGGATGCCTGCTGTGTTCCAAACAGGTCAGTTGTCCATAGGGCTCATTGAGAAAACATTTTCCTCTGTGTTGGCAATAAAATGTTTGTGTTGGGTCTACCATCGCCAGAGTCCTCCATGCCTAGCAAGCTTCAATCTAATGGACCAACCCTCCATGGGCAGGAGCCACAGTATCTCATATTCCCTTTTAGATGGCAGTGATACTAGCTGTTCTTACTTAAGATCGAACAACACAAAGTAGCATTAGTGAGCACTGGTTAGAAGAAAAGTATGGAAGTGAATAGGATCAGGAGGGCGCACCAGTGCTCTGCAAAAGCACCAGGGGTATATATTGCAGGTGTGACCAGCAAATCACGTTTTAGTGCACTGGAGCAGGTTCCAGTTGGGTGGCATCAAAAATAAGGAACAGTAGGAACTCAGCAAGGCCACAAAGCTCTGTGGCCCTAAGGAGCAATTATTTCAAGATGATGTTGGGCTGCACAAATGACAGTTTTCAGTGTCCTTCTAGAGTCTCCCTGTAGGCACATTTAAACCAGAATGCTCTGGGCCTCCTGTGCTTGTGCTGCTGTCAAGTACTTTTGGCGTCGTGTTCTTGGAGTCTGGTGCTGAGGGTGAAACATTGGTGCGTGAGGTTTTTCTGGGGTATTTTGCAAAGCAAGGCCTGGTATGGAAAATGGAGGACCTCATGACTCAACACTTACGGATCCAAGTCCCCAAAACCAGGGATATTTGCGAGTCATAACCACAATGGGAAAGATACTATCTGCCCCACGACGCGTACAGTTTAAGTATACAATCTTTTTTCATCCTATTTCACAAGAATCCCCCAATCAGTTAAGAAACTAACCACTCAAGTCTGTGATATCAGTTCAAGCATTTGCAACAATAGAATCCTGAAACCTGCAGGTAACAAACACCAACACCACAAGACCGCTTTCTTTTTGTATTGGATCTGCTCTCACATGACGACAAATGTATTGCTGTTGATATTTAGAATGAATAACAGTGGAGAAAATAGGTTTTACCTAGAACATAACGGGATCCCGAGATATGGTGCAGGCAAAACAAACCTGGGCTAATCAGAGACCACATCTAAGCATATACTAACCTAAATGACCTAGGCTCCAGAATACTTGGCACTTGCAGTCAAACTCACAGAACACGCAGGATCTGCAACCTGTAGCTCTCCAGGTGTTGTGTACTATAATTCCCATCAGACCTAGCCAGCATAGTCAATCGTGAGAGATCATGGACATTTTAGTCCAAATCATCTATAGAGCCACAGGATGTAGACCCCTGATGCATGCACCACAAAAGAAACAAAACGAACAAATGAGCACTGGAAAATGGTTGCATTAATAACTTGCTGATTTAAAAATGAAAGCTAGAATGCTAGAAGGACTATAGCATAAGACTAAAGTAGAACATGACAACGAGACCTGAAACATTTATTCCTGGGGATACCAAAACACAATTTGATGTATCAAGGAGGAATTCTACCACATTAGCAACCGTGATTCACAAAGAAAATCCCAAATGTTCAGCATCTGTAACAAACTGAATAATCATACCCAGGAACAGATCTGCTTTAATAGCATGGCTTCCCAAAAACGTGCTAATGTCTTAGCCAGAAGGTTGAAGAACGTAGGGCACTGCAGTACTCTTACGACTGCGAGGCTCAAGTGGAAGGGAGAGCCAAATAGCCCATGATTGATTTGCGAAGCCTACTAACTGCAGTACATGATCAATAAGTGTGTGCAGGGGTCCCAGAAGACTCAAGGTTATACATTAAGTGTATACATGGGAATACCTAACCTTATCCCCAGAAAATAAATCAAGGAAGGGTTTGGGGCACACCTTACGAGTAAATGCTGCTGAGCTTCTCATCACTACCCAAGCCCTTGGTATTGTGGTCGGATGCCCCCAGGATTGGAGGACGTGGTACGGCAATAGTGGATCCCTCGTTTACATAACCCCACACCCCTTCACCAGACCGAGATTCCTAGGAAACCAATCCCTAAGGTGACCCACAGTCGGAAAGGAAAAACAGTGACATAAGTAGTTGTGGAACAGCTGGTTTATGCTACCCTTCCTGTAGATCGGAGAATGGATGAAGAAGGGTATAGCTTCAGGAAAGCCCAGGAAATAGAGCCAGCACTCCGGCATGCCAGAGACATTGTACAAGCGACCGACCAGCCAACCCCAGGAGAGGGGGTGGGGGGGGGAAGGGAGACACTTCTTCAGAAAAAAAGATGGAATGTTTTATAGGATGCGTCCCGACCAAAAGGCGGAATGAGGGTGTGGGAGGGAGGACTGCAACAAAGGTTAATGATCCTGTTAAAATACCAAAGAACCTGATTAGACGTGGCCCATGTACAAGTGGGAGTACACCAAGGGCTGGATATAACACTACACAAGACACTGCAGAGATTCCATTGGCCGAGCTAGGATCTATGTGATTGAGACCACTTTTATTATGACGACCGAAAATACACTTTTTTTGTAAACATTTTTTTAAACCCCCCCTTACACCACATACATATGCAGGGGGAGACCCCCACATCTATTATATATATATATATATATTGTAAGGGGGGTTCGAGAAATAAAAGTCACAATTTTCAGCCGTCGTAATTGTGAGGACGACATTTTGGGCCATTACCCCTAGCTATATGGGAAACATTCTGTTTTTGTCAACAATGTCTAGACTGTCAATTAAGAAACCGGCCAACATACCAAAAGTCCCATTACAGCCATTGCTGCTGATACAAGAGCTATTCCAATGGATTGGGGTGGGCATTCTTGAACCAATTGACCACACCAACCGATGGCATGTGTATCTACTAGTGATTGTGCACTACGCCACGCAATATGCTTTCCCACTATGGAGCATTTCAGCACAGGTCTGTAACGTATTCATCCCATTCATGGCTAAATTAGTTATACAAAAGTGATCACTGATCAAGGCACCAACTTCATGTCCAACTTAGTGTAACAAGTCTCTCGGATTCTACACAGTAAGCATCTTCGGCGTGTATCGCCCACAAACCTTAGGACGGAATGATATAACCAAACCAGCAAATGCTCTTGAAAACCTTGAACACAAAAGATGGAATTGGGGCCGTTTGATACCTCTAATTTTGATGACAATCTTCAATGGGGTTTTCAGCTTTAAAATGCTGTTCGAGAGAAACCCATGACCCCCCCTAGAGTTACTAAAAGAAGAATGGGAGTAACAACCAGCACAGAAACGAACCCTGACCCAATGCGCTCATCACCCGTCCAGTCATCTCCAGAAACTCCAGGCCACTGCCCATATGAATCAGCAAAACACCCAACATATGCAGGAATTAAATTATAATGGAGGTACCACATGAGAACATTTGTCCCAGGGGAAAAAGTGATGGTCTCCTACCTACATCCGAAAACAAAACATCTACCTGGAGGGAACCATATTCCATTGAGAACGCACTAGGACATGTGACATATCAAGTGGAAAAGGTAGACAGAAGACTGCAAGTGCAAACATACCATGTGAACATGCTCCAGAAATGGCATCACCTTTTTCGTTTTGCTATAGTCACCCCGAGTGGAATGGGTATGCCGAGACATGGGTCCTGTGCCTGCAGGGCCTAGACACCCAAAGCTACTGCTCACTGACGAGGGCCTACGAGGCTGAAACAAGTTTGTGATGCGTGTGTTCTCATGCAGAAGGGATGTGATCAAGCGGTTCGGGCTGGATGCCCCCTTTTGAGGTGGGACCAATTCTGATTTGTATATGGTCTTTCCCCTTTGTAATGGCTTGACAGGTGACGAACGATGGTCTGGAGGGTTGCCCTGAGCAATGCCAGGAGGTTACGATAAATTCTAAACCTTCTAGCCATCACCCCTTTTATTTTTCTATAGTGACCCCACAACCATCAGTGCTCTTATCTGAATAGCAGAAAAAGGCCCTCAAGAGATGCATCCAAATACCAAAAAAGTGGACAGGAAAAAGAGGGGCTTCTGTAAGCCTTCAAGGGGACTCGTTTGGCCACACCAGATATGAATCAACCTGGTAAAACACCCATCAACGCCAGACCAAGATGTATATAGTGCACTTACGACCATACAGAATACCTGAGGCAAAATTAGCAGCAGTAGAAAAAGAAGGGGAGGTCAGATTATCTTTAGGAGCGATTGAACCATCCTCCAGCTAATGGTGCTCCACTTTTGTATTGTTATCAAAGCCTGATGGGAGCATCTGGTGCGGTATATACTGTAGACAACTCAATAACATATAAACCTCTGATGCTTACCTCATGCCACGGACTGAAGAGCTGCTTGAGAGGCTCGGCAAAACCCAATACATCACGACAATCAACATGACTAAAGGGTATTGGCAAATACCACTTCACCCCCCTGTCCTCCCAAAGGACAAAACAGCTTTAACCACAACCAGAGGGTTGTAACACTTCACGATTCTCCAGTTTGGCTCACACAAGGCCCAAGCCAGGTTTCAGCAGCTCATGTATAAAATACTATGAAACCACGAATATACACAGCCTCTAACCTAGACAGTATTATCATTTACAGCAATGATTCTCAGTCTCATATGATCCATTCATATAAGAAAAGGTAATAGAAGCTCCGGCCAGATCCAGGTCTAGAAATATCCCCAAGAAAACCACACCGGGAACTGGTCCGCCTTCCGTTCCAAGCTTTTCAGAGATTTTGTTGGCAACTGTAGGATCCGACCACAGAAGGACATGGCGAGAACTATACATTGTCTGCCAATACCGGCTAGACCAAAAGAAATAAGGGCATGCTTAGAATTCATCAGGCGATTCATGCGCCGCTGCCCCTCTGGCAGCACCCCTCATGGAGCTGCTCAAGATCGAAGCACCAGTGACTATTTCACAGAAATGGCACCGGGCCCCACAGGCTTTCAGGGAATTAAAACGACCAGTAGTCGAGAAGGCGGACTTGCAATGCCCAGATTTCACCAAACCCTTCCTGGTATGAGAGGAAGTGCTGTGCTCTTCCAAGGACAAGGTGTCAACGAACGCCTGATGATCTTGATCAGCAGGAAGGTCTTGCCCCATGAGGAACATTACACCATGATCAAGAAGGAATGCCTGGTGGTCTCTATTGGGTCATCAAATCCTTGTGGTACTACTTACTTGGGCTTCATTTCACACTGGTCAACAGCCATGCCCCATTGATTTGGCCGTCACGTCAGAGGGACGCAAACCCCTACAACGACACAAAACTCCAGTATCTTCGGATGGTTCCTGGCTCTGCAGCCTTTCTCCTTTTCAACAGTTCACATCTCTGGATGATTGATGGCTTAGGCAGACTTCCTTTCTCATTCCTTCTCCTTGCCTGACGTCAGTGCTTGGAGTGGGGGATATGTGAGGGGAGGTTACAGAAAGGGTTGACCCAAATGCACCAGAGCAGACTGTGCCACGAGACACCCAGCAACGCACTGACGCTGCCGAGCAGCAGACCCAACCCGCACACCCTAAACCACAACGTAAATTCTAGGCTGGCAGGAGTTCACACTGGTATTATCCATGCGGCAGCTGGGCGGCCTTTCAGCATGGAGGTAGGGAAGCCAGGAGGAGGGTTGCTCTGGGCAACTTGAGGGGGCAGGGCCAGAATACTCCTGCCCCGTGAGGGAGAGGGAGGGAAGAAAGATGGTCCATTATGAAACCACCAATGAGGAAAGGGAGGTGGGTGGGGTGTATATAAGGGGAAGAATGCTAGCGACAGGTTGAGACATGGTTTTTTCCTTGTGTGTTGCAGAACCAGCTGGCTGCAACAGAGAGGAAGGAGGTTATCCCTGAGCCTACTGAAGCCACCCAAAGACAGATCCACAACCTACTGGTCTAGTCGAGACCCAAGAAGGTCGCCATTACGTGCAAGAGGGGAACTGAAGGAACACAACGGGACCATATGGGCAATGGCGTAATTGCCCAACTCAATTTCCCTGTAAACCATCCAAGTAATCCACTAAAAGAAGCACGAGACGCCAAGTCCAGAACAGCCTGGTTATTTGTACGAGAAGCCTCACAGGCAAGCTTCATTAAATATCCTGAGGTTATCTGGCAACATCGAATGCAGATCTCGTCGCATATTAGGACCCCACCAACCAGACTACGGTTTGCAGCAAAGTCTAGATAGAACATGTTAACCACAGCCATCTGTAACGAGCTTTGCACTGATATTTCAGTTACTGCTGTAGGAAAAACTCACTGTCCCCCAACAGTAATTTGGCGTCTGAGAAAATGCAAAATAGAGTTTGGTTTGCATAGGCAGTGGGCCCCTATGCTAATGCCCCTGTAGTGTGGAAATAAAACCCTACAGACTGACAGATGAATACTGAACAAACTTAGCAATGCAGCTCCCGTTCAAATGGGATGATTAAGGCAAGATCTCAATGAAAAAAGTATCAATGCAACCAACAAAAGGCCATAATTTGCAGTGAATAGTACAGAGCACTGTTTATCCCAAAACCAGGTGCTCTCTATATATGCCAGCTACCCCGCCTCAGTCAAAGCAGGCCAGACAAAGGTGCCTTTGTCCTCGGAAGATGAAAGGATGGCTCTAACCATGGAATGAAAGGTGTGCATGGGGACGAACGCCATTACGGGTCCCTGTCCTTTTTAAAACTCGTCCTGACGTGCACTCCGCCGAGGGAACAAAACTGTACAGAAAAACGACCTCAAACATTTCCTTGTTATAATGAGCCCACCTGTTCACTTCAAACCACTCGCTCTAGGCTGCACTCGGTCCAAGGCCCTTACGGGCAGCCCTCAATTAAACAGGAACAAAAAAACAAGTACAACTGCGCAAGAGGATAGCCAGGCCCCTGGGACCCACATCTACTTGGCGACGAAGATGGAGTAATGAAACAGACTCGCTAAAAGGAGAGGCAGGAACAAACCGAACGTGAAGGGGGAAAAACGGATGGAGCAGATATCGGCCCGTTGCGGACAGAATATTTTTCGACTGATTTTCACTTGGAATGACCAATCGAAATGTCCACTTGCGCGCGCCAGTTTCTGTGGAAACAGTGACTGCAACTGAACCCTACACTTACCCAGCCAAATGGTCCTTGAGAATATTTATCCAAAGCATTCTGTGTCCTTTAGGTTGATCCCACCCAGGTAAGATCAAAATGTATGCCAATTAGATCCAGTGTAGGAAACAAGACAATGTTGGTCTAGTCCAGAAAACGACCGGCTCCGTTCTGAAGCCGAGTTCTCGTTTTGCACGAGCAGCCTCGGCTTCAACAGCAGATGAATCAGGCCAGCAGACTGAATACTGAATCAGTCAAAGCCCCACATACCATGTTGGAAGTGGCCAAATTGTTTCATAGTTATCTGGCAATTTAGAGACATGATTGTTAGGGTGAGTATTGTGACCAATGAAAACAGCAGAGCCCAACTTCCATTATTTGCTGAAAGGTTTTCTTGCATATTCACTGTAAGGCATGTTTCAAATGTAAAACATTGTTGCCATGGTTATTGTCCCATAATGTGCTTTACTTTCATGTAAATCGCCAGGATTGGTTTCTATGTAGAGATACTGTGTTGTGTGACCTGGCCTGGGCTCTTGTCTTTCGGCCCCACCCCCACGGCCCGCCCCTGAAAGGAGGAGAGGGGTCCCCCATACGTTTTTTCAATTTCCAGCACTGATTAAATCCATTAAGACCTCCTCAGTAAGGTACATGAATTTCCAAGAAATTGCAGTGCATGCTCTTTATGGGTTCTCAATGGTTATTCCTTTAAATGCATAGATTTAACCAGAATACAATAGAAGCATATGTTTTACATCAATAGTTGCGTTTTTCTTCCCAAATAAAAATAATATTTTTTAATGATTAACTGTGTTCTACGACTACGCGGCATAAGTAATGACGTTTTTTGCAAACTCCTTTGTTGAACTTATGCAGTTTTCTTTCGGTGAAGTTGGCCCACAAAAAAACAACCCAGATAGGCCTGGTCTGGGAAAGACCAAAATGACTGGCCCAACATGGCAGAAACGGCAGCTAAGTCCATGATTTAGTGCACTGTGCAACTGCAGTCTGAGCAATCTTTAAGGCCATTGTGCAACATTTGCCACACATTTTCTCCAGAAACGTACTCCCAGATGCCACTCAAACTGTTGCTAAAGGTCCCAAAGTGCAATTTGCGAATATTTGCACTTTTTTTATGCCCTGGCATATTCTCTGTCCCACAACAACTGTTGTCCGTGATGCCTTTTATTTTTGATGGAGAGATAGAATTAAAAGACTGGTGCCTGCTGAAAGGAGGAAAAGAAAAAAGTTGAAATCGAGAGACTCGAGTCCTGTTGGATACTTGTCTTGTGCACTATCGAAAAGGGGTTCAGCAAGGACAGAGGATTCCAGAATGTTTTCCTCCAAAACATCACGACTGGCCCTTTTCCCACCTGGCACAACGTATAGGGCTAGTTTCCTTTGGTGATGCATCTTCCTCCTGCTTCCGTGCCCTCTTCTTCTATCCCGCTCTCTGCTACCCCTGCATTGTGCCCACTTTGGAGAAACGGACAGTTCCTGCCCAATTGTGCCTGGCAGATGTATCATGGAACCACATTTATTCCTTGCTGTTCCAGCTTTACATACAGTGGGCTTTCGCTTACTGTTACAACCAGTTGAACACTAAATACAGTGGGAAAAGTTTCAAGCTACTAGACAACCATACAAGTCGCCAGCACAATTCTGCAGATATCACACCATTTCTTATTCACCAAAAGTAAATTATTACTCGCCAATGGCTAGTGGCAAGGGCACATTGTTCCCTGATACATTTCCAATAAGTTAATTTTATTTATCTACATCTTCACTTTTGATTTACTCGTCTTTGACTCATTCCATCGTCTTCTTATTTCATAATTCATCTGAAAATATTATACCATTTTCTTCACCACATAGCCGGTGTTTGATCGATCCACTTACCATTCTCACTTGGTCCGGTTTCCAATTCTACTAATCCCGCCAAAAGTGTACGAGACTGCTAATCTTCATTTTGTTTTATATTGTATGCGATTTTTTTTTTTACTTCCCCGATTACATTCACAAAGTGTGGAAGCTCTTGTGTTGGTGGCAAATTAACTCAACCCTGGTGTCCACTGTCATGAGTTTCCCTAATTTGTTTGAATTAATCTTCAGCCCACCTACTTTAAATTCCAACCCGCAGTTTCCCCACCCTTGATCTGTTGTTTCCCAATTGCCTGAAGCAGCACAGTTTCGCAACAGGCAGACATCGACCACTAGAGCAGCTCTTGGCCTGGGACAGCCCCCCTCTGGCAGGTGAGCACAGTGGGCTCTCTCATTGGGAAGGGTAGCAAGTGCATTGCAGGGTGCAATATGCTGTGTCGACTCACACTTGCTTCAGCTGCTTTGCTGCAGGAAATGCGGCGATTCTTGGGTGCACATGAATTCATATTGGCTGTGTTGCGGGACACAAGTCCTGCTTCACAGGTGTCACATCAGAGGAATTTGAAAAGATTATACAGTCACAACCCACACATAACTGGCATAAACTCTGCGCACAGCAAGCAGACACATTGGGGCAGGTGCGGGAGAGGGGCTTTCTTTTGAGCAGGGCTAGTGTCCAAAACAGAAGGGGCCGGGGGGACTCAGAGGTATGCAGTGGGGTGACATCACAGGCAGTAAACATACATTGAAAGAAAGGTGTACATTTCATTTTAGGATGTCTTTGCCAATTCAGGACAGTTTACAGGAGAAGCATTTCCCAAGAGAACAGGTTTTCTTAAAACATTGCTTACTAAATAGAAAAGGTGAGGACCTTTTAGGTGTTCAAATGTGTAGGACAACGTGTCCCGTACAGCAGAAAGTCAATGTGAGCGTTTCAGAGATGGTCTCACGGCTATGTTGGTTTCCTCACAGTCACACGACCTGGGTTCAAACACTGGTTTTATGAAGTGAAAGCAGAAGCAAAATAAAATAAATAATACATTAAAAAAAGTAACACACACACACACACACACACACACACACACAAGCCCTGCAAACGTCAGACTCTCTTTATGGTTATGTACAGAGAGCTTGTAAATTGAGCCTGATCGACGCCTCATCGTGCCTTTGCTAGCCACGAATCGAGCGCTCGACACCGGGACCAGACTTGAAATGCTGGTAAACCCCCCCCCCCCCTGCAGACTCGAACCAGGGGTTACGCCACGAGTTGACCCAACCCTCAAAACTGCCACTTCTGTGAACCGCACCCCGGAGCAAAAGGATCACCATTTCAACCATCATTGCCTGCCGACTAGAACCACTCGAGCATCACGCCTCGATCCTTCCCAGCGGTTACAACCTGACTGCCTTGAAGATATCCTGGTGAACACCCAGACCTTATCGCCAAAAGCATCCCTTTCTGCTTAGGCCAACATAATCCAACGTCCCCAACAGAGCTTGATTCAGTCACATCATTGCTCAAAGCCAGGTCCGACACCATAGACCCACTAAAGACCCGAAACTAAACAATGTACTATCGACCAATAACTGCCCCCATGGTCCATTTGTGCCCTAAAGACTGCTTAGGTCATTTTTTTACCTTACTTCACCCAAGTGTTTTCTAGATAGTTCCATTGCAGATGGTGCGTTTGATTAAAGTATATATTTTTGTAGAGCCTTGATAGGACATTCCCTTTATTATGGGACTTCATTTGGTTCCCTACTGGATCACATTCACACCCCGTTTAAGAGCATAGCCTTCCCTCTGCACATGTTACCACACAAGGCAAAGGAGGTACATCTCTTAACTGTGTCCGTTTTACCTTTAGGATTGTGTTGGCTCATGGTTTGTATAAGTGCGAGGGCTGAGTGAACCTTTTTGCCCCTACTCATCAAGAGCAGAATCCAGTTTGCCACACACAGTGTTTTAATCACAGACAGGGATGTATTTACAAACTGAGCCATAGAGATGTATTTATAATATACAGACAAGACCACCAGAGACATTTCTGAGGTATCCAATAGAAAAGATTTACTTACCCCTGGTGACGTTTCTTTTGACTGGATCTTCCTTCCAGGCATTCCAGGTTCTGAAATAATTTTTTGGCAGAGGGTGCTGTGCATCTGCTCAGCTCGATGTCCCTCGAGGGCTACCATCTCAGAGTCGACATAATCATCGGTATATATAGCACGCACAGTGCCTCTTCAGTTCTATTTTTACACCTTCCTCTTGCAGAAATGCCAGCATCAGTGAGTCCCAGACAGTACCAGACTTTGAAAGAGCGTAAAGTGTAATGCCTGGAAATACTACAGCGTGGTAGGCTGGAAGGAGCAATGAGGAATACATGGGAGGAACATCCCATCAAAAGAATGTTACCAGGGGTAAGTAACTTGTTCTTCAAATGGACTGTGTCCTCCCACGTATTCCTCATCTTTTGATAGACTCCCAAAGCAGTGTCAGGTTTTGGAGGAGGGAGCAAGAATGTTCAGACGATTTGTCCTGGATTGAATATAGGACAGCTTTCCCAAATCATCCTTCCTAGCTAGAGGAGGAATCCAGACAGTAATGTTTAGTAAATGTGTAAATGGTAGACCAAGTGGCTGCCGCACAAATGTCTTATAGGCATTCCTCTTTGCAGAGCAGAAGATGTTGCCATGCCCCTTGTGGAATGAGCTCTCCGGCCTTCTGCGGGATCTTTCCCGGCCAATCTGTAGCATTCTGTAATAGCAACAATTATCCAACGGGACAGTTTGTTTTGTAACTGGAAGACTCAGTTTGTGTCCAGTGTGCCCAATGAAAAGCTGGTCATGTTGATGTATTTTTGCCATTCGTGAAATGTAAAATCTCAAAGCCCTTCTGGGATCAAGCCCATGCAGCCTTTCCTCTTCATTACCAGGATGAAGAGGCGGATATTATGTATGAAGTACGATTCTTTGGAAAAAATGAAAATCTGATAGAATGTTGGCAAAAAAGGAGGTTTAACACCAAGATCATCCTTCTCCTTGTAAATAAATAAAAAAATATAGTAAATGCAGGCTTGCTAGATAAGGCCCGCAACTCAGATACCTCTTCCGATGTGTGCCTAAAGATTAAAAGTGTTGCCCAATAACCTTTTATTGTTCCAATCTGGAACCCCAGATATGTTAAATGTAACAAAAAATAAATAAAGTCATTGGGAATCACCATGGGCAAATCCAAACAGGAACTCAGCAAGAAATGAATCACGGTATTGCACCCTCTTCCAATTGTCGAAAATTAGCCCACATCTTGGCATATTTTTCCTTCTTATCAACGCTTAAGTATGCCTCACTCCAAAGTCAACAAACTCCTGTGGCTTTAAGAGCAAAATATCTTTCCTTAACCCTGAAATGACTGTACAGAGTGTTCGAATCAGCTTCCCTTAATTCGTTCATAAGTTCCCAAAAGAGTGTCCCGAACTAAGCCACAGACCAATGAGATCTTTTCTTTTACAAGACAGCCTCTGCGTCCTCCTTCCTCGTCATAGACCTTGTCTTCATTTGCTGAGGTTCTTCCCAGATGCTTGCTACCAAAGGGTGCGGGAGTGAAGGGGTCTCTCCAGCATAAATGGTCACGTCACCTAGAAAAGTCCAAGCGTGTCTGCCTTTCACTCGGACTACAAATGGCGTGACATCTTCCACAATGAAAGGGCCGTTAAATCTGGGTTTGTGCCACTTGCTTGTGAAATTGCATATTAGGACCGTATCTCCGGGTAATAGTTTGGGAAGACATACTTTTTGAACGCTACTTGTTGAAGCATCTCCTTCTGTGTTCTGTACTGCCCCACACCCTTTTCGCCGTAGCTGACCTGAAATGACAGAGATACTTGAAGTCATACACATAAGATAATCATGTAGCTCCATTCCTAACAGTTCAGATGTAGGCTGAGAATCACTTCTAACTCTGTATGGCGGCGTAAAGGGTGTCTTCATCCGTTTCCCTGTCATAAGGACATTGTCGCTGGCCTTCTGGCCAAAAGCAAAATCTCCATTACGTCATCCGGGAGGTCCCAATCCTTATAGCTCAACCGCTCAGAAACCATACATGAAGGTTGAGTGTCTTGACTTCTGGATGGAGACCCCGACCCTCCTCTCATGAGAGAGAAGGGCCTCTCTTTGCAGAAGACGCATTGGAGGGAAGATGGACATGTCCATAAGGTCTGGGTACCATGTCCTCCTGGCCCAATCTGGGGCAATTAGGATCATGGATTTCCTGAACTTTCTCAACCTCCTGATCACGTGAGGAACGACGGAGACTGGAGGAAACGCATACAGCAGTGGAAACTCCCACTCCACTATGAACACATCTCCTAGAGCTCCTCTTGAGCAAAGTTCCCTGAAGCAAAACAGTTTGCTGGAGCAGAAACATCCGGTTGATACTGGTTGTGAACAGATCTACTTGAGGGGGTTCCCCAAAGGGTGACGATCACTTGAAGGACTTCCTGAGCTAGTTCCCACTCGTGCGAGACTGCTCTGCCTGCTCAGAGCATCCGCCGCCGTATTCTCTTCTCTGGCTAGGAGAGCTGCCGACACGGAGACTCCTTCTTGAATTGCTCAGAACCAGAGCTTCATTGCCTCTCTGCAAAGTGGTGGTTACCCTACACCACCTCACGTTGAGGTAGTACATAACCACTATGTTGTCCGTCATTATCAGGACATTCTTTCCCCATACAGAGGGCAGAAAGGCCTTCTATTGCCCTCAGCTCCAAAGGTTGATGTGTAGTTTTGACTCCGATGGAGGCCAGTGACCGCGGACTGTCAGATCGTTGACGTGGGCTCCCCACCCAGTGAGCGAGGCATCCGCAACTACTGTTGTCTCTGGACATGGTTGCAAAAAAAGTTCTCCCTTCAGAATGTTGTCCTTGCAGGGCCACCACAGGAGATCCTGTGCGACTCTGCTCGGAACATGAAGTAGGTCTGTCATCCTGCACGAGAATTGAGACCACTGTGTCCTGAGAGGCCACTGGAGGGATCTCATCTTCAGGTGAGCCTCTGGTACCAGAGAAATGCAGGATGCCATGAGCCGAGCAACTTCAAGAAAATCGTTGCTTAGGCATATTTATCACATCTCCCTTGTCCACCACACGAGAATCTTCTTTGGCTCCTTTGATTAGCCAGTCCTCTCACTCTTCCAACTGAGGAGTGGAAGCGAAAGGACTTACCCCTCCAAGATGATCAACTGGTGATGGCAGCACCAGGGGATATGGCCGCTGCCTTATAGGTCTGCAGCTTCTCTAGGCTTTCATCAGCCTTGCTGCCAAACAGCAGCGTGCCATCAAAGAGCATGTTAAGGAGTCTTGATTGTACGTCCGGTACAAAACCGGACTTCCTCAACCACGCAAACCTGCGTATTACCGTGCTTGTTGCCATGGCTCTGCTGATGCTATCAGCCAAGTCCATTCCTGATTGCAGAGACTCACACAGCCACCTTATTGTCTCTTTATATTCAAAAAGCTGTTTCTCTCTTCTCCTTAAGAAATATGGTCAGCCGTCATAGCTACACAGTCCCACAGGGTGAATGTACATTTTGCCAAGGCGCAAGTGCCATTCGCAGACTTGAGTGCCATGCTCCCGGCAGAAAATACCCTCCTAGCACAAGTATCGAAACGCTTATCTGTCTGGTGGTATGGTTGGATAAGCAGCCTGTTGGAAGTAGCCGTTGCTGCCTGAACTACAAGGTTCTCTGGTGTAGGGTGCTTTGATATATAGCTAGGGTCGCTACTTGAGGGCCTTTACTTCATGGTGAGGTTCATATTAGAGGAGCCTCCCAATTTGCCATAACCCTTTTTTGAAGTGCGATATGAAATGGGCAAATGGGGTCCTTCTGTGGAGCTTTAGCAAGAATATTTGTCCGGTCTTTCTGCTCCAATGGTGGTGCTGGTCTGCCTAGTCCCAGAAAATCTATAGCTCGGGTCATAAGCTGCCTGTACGAGGCATCTGCATGGGTCTGGCTTGCCAGACTCATGTTCCGGTGATGTGTCCACACCACTAGCAAATGCATCTTTTAATCTGGACTCCTCTGAAATTAGGCTTTCTGGGGCATTAGGTGAACCAAACTTCATTCCAAATGGAGGAGTGTCGTGGTTCAAAGACTCGTATTCCTCATAAATGGAGGATACAGACGTTTTGGCAAAGTCTTGTAGGAATGTTCAACTTGTTTTGAGCTTGTTGAAGTTTTAGTGGTGTGAGAAACCTGGTCGTATTCTCTCACCCACTACCTCATGACCTCGCATTCAGGGGAAGGGCCATCGCTTTTGGATCCCAACCGAGGGACGATTACCTGATTGGAGGGTCACAGAGGATTGGGAGAAGAATACCCAAGGGCGAGCCATGGTATTCCACAGTCCAACTACTCTCCCTCAGCCTTTGTGAGATGATGTTTGCAATCTCACCCCATCTCCCCCTGCCCATTTCCAACAAATAACGATACAAGGAGGAGGCAACTAAGATCAGTAAGGATTACTGCAAGGAACTCATGGAGACAACAGTAAAGACAGACAAGTGATCACAGTTCCATTTAAGGGCGTTTATTGAACTTTATAATGGGTGAAGTAAAAGCCTAATCTAAACCTAAACGTAAGATCGGAGCAGGCTACGACCATCAAATAATAATAAGGCAGTCGTAGTGGCATCTCGTCAAATAAAAATGCCTATACTAAAAAACCTATTGCCAATCCTTACTACTAAATTACTAAAAATAAGTGTGGTATAATGTCACCAGAAAAGAAAGAAGTGTTCACAAAATGATAAGTCAGGATGGTAAGGCTGGTACCTTCCCCACATTTTAAGCACGAGACAAGGCGGGACTTCTGAGCACAGCACACTTCTGGCCCTCGACAGCACGAGGTTAACAGTTCCAATTAAACAAAACCAGAAACCTTCAGAGTCCAAGTCTTTTTCCTGCAAAGGTCTCCTGCCTTAGAAGACCCGTTGTTTCACAATGACAAACAAAAAGTTCTCTCAGTGATCCTGCACCTTGGAAATTGTTCTTCGCGCCAAGGATCTCCCTCTGCAAGGCTCGGATCCTCCTCACAGTTTGGGCGTCCCTCCATCGAGTTCACTAGGGCCTTTCTTTAAAACAGGTAATGTATTGCTCATTCTCATCAGAAAGCGGGGTTTCCTTCCCCTAGCTTTTCTCTGGCAACGGGTCAGAGACTTTCGATTCGATTGTACAAGGGATTTGACGTAACCCTTGTAGGACCACTCTGATGCCTCGCGCCACCCTTTCCTAGGGGATTCTGGTAGTTTCAATCAAAACATATCCCGGTCAGAGTCTTTCGAATGAGTGTCCATGTGCCGTTGGACCACTCTGCACCCGGACCTCAACTGGGCTTTCTTTAAAGTTCAAGCAAAAGTTATTTCTCTTGCAAATTCCCTGCGTTCAAAAACGTTTATACTTGCAACCTTGGGCTCAAAAGAGTTCAGTTTGCTATCAGCTTTCTCCTACTCACCGGCTGTGCTGAACCCGTTGGCTTCTTTGTTCTCTGGAGCCTGCGTGATCAATGCATGTGGCCCCCCGTGTACCATTGACTTCATCTGCTCCACACGCCAGCTGCAACTCCCGGTCTTATGATTTCCCTTTCTGAGGCTTTGCAGGTCAGAGTTAAAAAGGGCAAGGGCAATTCCCCCTTCATCATACAACCAGGTCTCACCACCTTTCTTCTCCGTTTGAACAGCCAGGTTTGGTGTAGCTGTCTCCTCGTGTGTTCGGCCTTGCTCGAAGAATGCTTATGTGCTCCACCTTTTATCCCTGTGGGGAAGGTAAAGGGCTGTCAGGTGTGCATGGTTATTGTCAATTGCCCGACTCTGCCTGACCATTGTATTGGGACATGTCCAGTAAACGGCTCTGGTGTTAGCCCGTGGTCTGTTACCATGTAAGAAAGTGTTTGTGTGGGAAAAGAGAAGGGGTAGAGCTTCTAAATATCCTACAGGGTAGGATGGGGAAAAGGTGTTACAGGAAAGGGGATACCGTATATCAACCCTCTTTGTCCCACTTCCACTCCCCGAAGACCCCTCACCCAGGTGACCCCCCCCCCCACTGGTCCACACACAGGAACTGGATCCAATAGCGATGGCCATGTCCTGGCTACCTGGTCGACAGATCTCCAGGGGACCAGCGGGTGAGACACCTTCAGGTTTCTCACATTACCCATAGGAATAACATAGGGAAAACAAGGGAAACGTACCACTAATAGTGTCAGGGAGGGTCAGGCATTCAATAGTAAGCACTCACACCTGACTCCACTGGACTGGTTCATTCACTATAAAAGTTGTGGCCTTGCAAAATGGAATGAGCCAGCTGGGGATGCAGACTGGACCGGAGGAGCCCAGGAGCAGAGAGAAGCAGGAGCTGCAGGCTGGAGAAGGACGGTATACAGAGACGCTGACCCGGTATGGTTTAAGAGCAGCAGCGTGGCGAGAGAGAGCTGTGCGCCTCCAGGAAGCCAGAGAAACGCAGTCTGCATTTTGCCGGCCAGGTTCAGGAACACGCTCGTTCCCTTGGGGCCTGTGCCGACCCAAATGGTGCCTGAGGGGCAGGTGATGAGACCCTCAATTTCATGGAGGAACCGCCTCTCAATGCGATGCTGCTTCGAGAGTTTCATGAAGAATGTGAGAAACTCGAGAGTGTGCTTTTGGATGAGACCTCAGGGGTTTTCAAGGGGTCTCCGGCCTACGGTCCGGGCTCGAGGGTGTGTGGGATTTAGCCTTAGCCCTTTCCTGGTCAGCTTGTGATGGCACAACAGGAGCATGGCTTCTTTCGAGGGGGTCGGGCCTCCCCTTCTCGAAAGATTTTAACATTTCATGCCTGAATTCTTCCCACTGGGCTTGAGTGGATGATTTGGTTGGGCATGTTATCATTCTCTCTGGAGAAGAATCTGATAAAGACGAAAAAGGCGACCTATAGTGCCTTTTCTTCGAAGAGGATGAGGAATGCTGCGATCTGCTCCTATACCGAGAACGCTTTTTCAATCTCTTCCTTTGCGGAGAGTCACCTCTCAACTCGCCGGACGATCTTTTCTTTGATGTAGTCATCGATGGGGATTTAGTAGGGGGCCTACCTGATGCTAATTTCCCTTTATGCTGTTTCAGAGCCTTAACAGTCATGGACTGGCAGAACTCACAGCCCACCATCCTATGAGCCACACCAAGGCACCACAGAAACACATGCTGAGGATCCATGAGGGGCATCCTGGCACTGCAGTGGAGGCATTTTTTTAACCCTGTCTTCAGGGTTGATGGTGAAGACGAGGCCATCGTAATAGAGTATCGAAGTTTTTCTTCACAGAAAACTGAAGTGCGCCATATTTCTAGAAGCGTTAGCTATCACGGAAAAAGGGAGCGGAAGCCAACAGGTGCTGCACGTGCTATATATACACCAAATGACCTCGGCTCTGAGAAAGAAGAAGAGGGACATTGAGTCGACCACATCGACGCACAGCGCCCTCTGCCTAAAACACATTCCTGAAGAAAAAGATGAGGAATACGTGGGAGGACATAATCCTTTCAAATATATGTTTGAAGTGTCTCATGATTCTTTGTTTGGGGCATGAGGTTAAAATTTGCCTCTGCCATGGCACCAACAATGGTACTGGCCGCACACAGTAGCGGCTGTACATTTGGGTTCATAGGTGCCAGGCACAGTCACCCCCTTTTTCGACACACTGTGAAAGATGTATGGTTGGTAAATTGTGTTTTGCTCCCCCGGTCTCCGCAGGCTCACCCGTTCAATCCAGGTCGCTTCTCAGCTGGAGGAAGCTGAGAAACAGCAGGCAAGAGTCAAAGACGAGGAACTGGAAGGCCACCATCGTAAAGTGCCAGGAGAAAATCTGACAAGGTCACACAGACAAAGATGCGGCGAGGCACAAGCTGCTTCAGCTGCCGCAAGAGACACTGCGAGACCCAGGGCACTGGAACACTGGTGAGACAATGCAAACTTTGCAAGGCTCATACTGCTGGCACACTGGGGAGATCTTGCAAGAGACTGTGGAAACCAAGCTGTTAGGATTTTACTGAAAAGACCCTCAGCCACAAGCCCCCAGGAGAGTGTGGCATGATTGCTAGTAGTCCAAAATCTGTTTACAGTACAAGGGCAACAAGAACCCCAAAGAGCTGATGGGTTGACCATCAGGTTAACGTTAAAAAAGGGGGAATTGATGTAATTCCATAAAATGTTCTATGTATAAGAGTTATTGAGGAAAGCAAATCAATGCTGCACTTAACATCCCAAAAGTCTATGAGAAAGAAAATAAGTAAATCAAGTCAACACTTTATTTCCCAAAGCATTTATATACAAGGAAAAGCTATAGAAGACTGTTATATTCTGAAAAAGGGGAGCCCAAGCTAGAAAGTTTGAGGAAGGCGAAAGCACTTTATTGAAAGGTGAAAAGAAATGACAATATTTTAGAGAAGAAAAGCCAGACCCCATGTCAGGAGTATGGGATAGTGGACATAGCCAGAGGAGTCCAAAGCAAGATCTCAACCAGAAGAAGAGTCTCAGGATCCTAATCGGAGGCACTGCCGGAGGGTTCGCAAAAGGCAACATGTTTTACGGTTCTGTGGGGGGCAATTGCAGTAATGCCATGCTGCTAGGACGGAGGACGACTGTGGTGGCTATTCATGGTTAGTAGCCAGGAGTTCCCCTGGCCTACACATAAGGCAGTGCAGTGCATGCTTTCATGCGTCCCATAGTCCAGCACCATCTGGAATGTAGTCCAGGTATAGGCTCCGGTGCCAGCAGGGCTTATGCATGCTCAACTCATTCAGACACAGTGAGCTGGAGGTATATGGGCGTTTGGCATTTTCCTGTGTGATGCTTTTTGTAATGGTTTGGCTTTGTCCTCTTTTTTTTGGAGATCGCTTTGCACTTCAGTCAGACCTGCTGCCCAGTCTCCCTTCTTGTGTTTAATGCATTAATTGACCACATCATTTGCATACTGTTAAGTGGCAGTTCAGAGCTTCAGCAGGTAACAACACACTGTCCGCCTATCTCACCATTTATTCTGGTTTGTGCCATTCCACCTGGTCACCAGGGAACAGTCACTAACGAACAGGTCCTTCTATTGGGGACTGTGCTTGAGTACATACGACGTGCTGAGCGTAAAGAGGCCCCTAAACTCGAGTTCCCATTAAAATACACTAGGAGCCTTTTTCAGATTTGGCCAAAATAAGTAGATTTGTCCTGGAGGTTCAGTTGCCCTTACCTACATTACATGTACCTTTAGTCACCAAGATTGGGGCCCTACACAGTTCCTCCCATACCAAAAGGGACTTTTTACAAATCCCACTACAACAAATATTCCCAAATCCTATTACTTAATTAAAATGCACATTTACAATGAGAATTGCATTTGGTCAGTCAAGATTCCCTTTGCCCATCCACAATGTTGATGCCCACTAAGACGTAGAAAGCTCTGCAAACTATTTCAGTCCACTAACCTGCCCTACTGGCGACTAAACGGATATCCCAAAACATTGAATTCAGAAGCTGCATGCAGGCAGTTGAAACTGTGCTTAGATCAGTGGCGATTCAACCCCCTGCCGTCTTGTTGCGTGCAAATAAGCGGTGGGCGTTTCCAGTTCAGCCCAGTCCATTTAAACCACCATTACTGCTGGCAATTCCAGTGGGAGCTGTGATGAATCCTGCAGAGTCCTCACAAAGACCCTGCCAAAAGTCTCATCCCAGGTGGCCAGGGAAAGGCAGATTCTTCTGACCCACTGGGTGGTATTAGCCAGGAGGCTCACCTGGGAGGAGAAGGACCATGGGGAAACAAACGGGAGGGCTCAGTTGGTTGAGACACAGTATTTGTCTTCCTCTAGGGAAGAGATATCAGTGATGCCAAAACATTTAATGGCTTGCTGTCAGAGAGCGCTTTTAACCTCCCAAGTTGATTATCTTAATGTGGGTGAAAAACATTCATAACCACTTATGCATTGGGAGAAATGAAACCCTTTTTAAAACCATGGAAATTCATAGAGGTGAAAGCTCCACGACTCCCAGAGGAATAGTAAAGATGAGTCTTTAAATAATACCAGTTTAGACCATGAAGATCTGCAGTCCTCTGTAAAGCCAAATCTTTAATTTAATCCATACAATATTACTTTGGGTAATACAATTAACGAAAGAAATGCACATGGTGTTAATATTCCCATGGGAAAAGCAGTTTTTTTCCTTGTGGACTACAAGCCCCACAATCCTCAAAGTACTCGGACAAAGAGGAGGGCTGCAGATGAACTAAATGGCAAAGCTTATTAGTGTAGACAGAACCAATTTATTTAACAAGTTATTCCTATAGTCTGAATCCCTGTAACTGACTAGATGTCCCGGTGTCTTCTATTGTGCCCTACCTCAGGAGTGAACTTGCCCTAGTGTTATGCTGATGTTCCACCCATCAGGGGATAATCCAAATGTTTGTAAAATATATTGCCCATATTTAAAGAAGCTCACAAGAGGCACTGGCATAAACCCACATTGCCAAAGCCAAAGAAGTGTCAGAGTGAGTGAGACAAGCATGATATCAAGAAAAATGACAGATATACATTTCTAAACAATGCTTTATTAATGTTCTGGATAGTGTAACACCTAACTAACCCTATGCTATGGTGGGATTTTCCCTACCTAAAGAAATCTAAGGAAAGTCTGTCTATGTGAAAACCTATGCTTGTCCTCACAACTACAACAAAATCTAGTGGGGAAAGGTTCTCAACCAAATATAAGTGGCCTGACAGAAGAGTACACCGGGTCAGAGGACTTTGTAGTAATAAGCCTGGCAGGTGAGTGGACAAGGCAGAAGTGATGAAGTACTGTGGTCTGGTGGTGAAAAGAAGTAAAATAAAGTGGTAGAACCACTAAGATGTCTTTGTGAAGTATTACAGAATCATACTAACAAACACACATTGCTGAAGCAAGTGTTGTGTAAACTACTGCAAGAGTATCCAACATTGTCAAAGCAAGTATTTTGTTGCAGAATAATCCTGACAACCACAATTTATGTTGCTCCTAATGCACTAAGGAAGTGTTCTTGGTTTATGAGAAGGGGTTTTGCGTTCTTGGAGTCACAAGTGGAAAGAGGATGTACCTTGTTGAACAATTCTGAAGTATTGAAACTTTTGTTGTCAAGTTGGAATGAAAAGCACTGCACTGGAACTTAGTTACAGATTTCCTTATTCTTTTGGAACTGTTGGACAGAATCCTGCTTGAATCTGGGGAAGGGGAATTCACCCAGAGTATAAGGAGAAACAGTTATCATAATGCAAGTTTACCTGTTATATTTGTCGGTTTTGAATTGCCATATATTACCTTGTTAAGCTGTTGTATGTACAAGTGTGAGGGACAGAAATCTTTTTAGAATGTTGCCTTCAGTTATTTTAAGCAGGGAAATTCTAAACAGGGTAGGGATAGTGAGGCGTGTATCCAAACCTTTTTATTAATAAAATGGCCTCTCTGAAAAATCTTCACAAAGTTGTTGGCCTCACATTTCTGACCCCTCACAGTGTAAATAGAAAGAGCAGCCATTGGAGAACCCTTCTTGCTAGATCAACAAAGGTGTCAGTAAGATTGAAGGGATAGTCGATAGAAAGCAGATATCACTGTTCCTGGTACTGCACCTGCACCTCCTGTGGAGCAAAACATTTTAAAAAAAGGGGAGGAGGACTTCCACTTCTAGTTAACACCATCCAGCTCCTGGACTCCCCAGGATTCACAACACCAAGATAAGAGATCAGTAAACTGATTGGTTGAATCAGCCAATGGATCTTGGTAGCCAACAAAACACCCTGTAGAGGAATGCATGCGATAGAATAAAACACAGGTTCACCTAAGGGAGGGGGCGCTGTTGCACGACAAGATGGCCGCTTAAATGAGGAGCTCCTCTCCGGCATAAATCCTGACTTAACTATCTCCTGTTTCCAATCTGCTTTGTGCTGTGAAAACTGCCAGCACCGCTTCCGTGAACAATCCTGCATCTACAGGCGAAATCCCGGTTGAAATCGGACCCGTTATGCCCGAGTAACCTGGTGAACCATGAGGCCGCAGACCAGAGCCGCATCGCGGCTCCACAGGAATCCACGAGAGCGCCGCAGCTCCCTGCTACATCGGGCCTCGCGGTGGGCGGAGCGACACTGGTGGACCCTGGCCGCGACACGCTACGCCGCTCATCCTGTGGTGCTGGTGCTCTAACCGGCACATAATTCCTCGTAGCAGGTCTCCGGCTGAAGAAAACACCTGCGGTGAGGTCTCCCCCCGCCCCTCTCCGAGCTCCTTACTTCACATCCCTGGAGCTGCCTCGCACCGGCCCTCCCCGGAATTCAGCTGCCGGCATCTGGATCATTCACTGGCCCGTGCCTTTGGCGGGCGTGTACACACGGGACTCGGGCATCGACAAACCATCACGGCTCCCCAGCGCACATCCTAGGTGGCGGCCCGACGGCCCGGAGCAAACACCCCCGTTCCTGCTCTTCCTCTCGGAGGTGGGTGTTGTGTGGGGCTGGGCTCGCGCTGCCGTTGGGCCCGCACCACGTAGCGAGAGGTCTTGGTGCTGCTCTGTGGTGCCCTGTGCCCGCGGCCATGTGTTGAGTGGTGGCGATAAGCAGATGCCCATCCCCATCAGGGGGCCCACTTTGATATCCTCCATCTCTCTCTGTCGCCCCCAGCACAGCGGTTATCCTGATCCCTGCAGGCCTCCGTACCACAACTCGAACCGGCGCAGAGCTAAGGGCTCCACTGACGCCCATATACACGTTGGAGGACACAACACATTCAGTGTGAGGCTCTCAGATCCGGATTGAACGTACTCTGAGTCACCCTTTGTCTACTTTCAATTGGCCCGGGGCATCCACCATCCACTCGTGTGCTCTGCACTTGCCAGCTCAAATGATCATTAGTTTGTATGTTCCGCGAGGCACGTCACCTTGAATCAGACGAGGTTTCCAGCATATTGACCTCACTGTAGGACTCGCGCCTTCCTAAGCTGTATTCCTACATACCTTCCAGCATGGTCCTCTCGTGTCATCGGGGCCCTGGCCGATCCCTTCTACATCTCCACCATGCCCGGAAAGAACGCGGCCAAAACTAGGAAAATGGGCCCTATGGACTCCTTTACAAGCTCACAAGCCTCTCCTGAAAGCCCGAGTCCTCATCCTCCTGCTTCACCCCTCAATGCAGAGGACACGAAATGTAACCACCCACTGACAACTGTTCAAAATGGGTTCCTCGCCATAAACGTCAAACTTGATGACATTGTTTCCACGATAGGTTCACTAAAAACTCGTCTGGACAAGGAAAGTGCCAGAATCACAGAAACTGAAACTAGAATTGGCACAAATGAAGATTCCACTAGACAAAACACCCAGGACATTGCACTACTTAGACGGGAAATGAATAAACTCAGTGACAAGTGCGACGATTTGGAATCTCGTTCCAGACGGAACAACATCCGCATAGTCAGCCTTTCGGAGAACTTCTGTAAGGGCCCTATGGAAACTCGAATCGAAGACCTTCTGAAATCTCTCCTTGGGGAGGAGGCCCTCTCGTCTCAGTTCCTCGTTGAGCGGGCACATCGCTCCCTCGCTCCGCCACCCAGACCGGGTGCACCTCCCCGAACGGTGATTGCTAAACTGCTGAACTATAGGGACGTCATCCTCAAGCTGGCAAGGGAGAAGGGACCTCTGAGGTTCGGTACCGACAACATCCATATCTACCCGGACTTCTCCGCAGGGGTCCAGACTCAGACGATCCTACGACACCGTCAAGCATCAACTACGACTGAGACAGGTTCCTTATGCCCTTCTTTTCCCGGCGAATCTTCGCATACAACACGGTGGAAGAGCTCATTTTTTCAAATCCCCTGCAACCTCCTTGGCCTACATGGAAGCCTCGATACCCCTCCCGCCTGGGAGACGGGAGCTCCATCAGAACGATTTGCAACAACCTGTATGATCTGTCCTCCTGCTTAATGGCCCTAGCCTCAGGCGCGGCTGGCCCATGCTGGTACTTGAAAATACTGGAAACAGGACAGAATAGGGGGACGGCCTCTGCCCCCCCCCCCGTCTTAGAACAAGCCGGATGAGATGTGCCCGAATTTGATGCGGTGTTGCTGCACTCGTCCCCTTCTTTGGGAACATCCATAAATTAGTTCTGGGGTTCATCATCAAGTCGGGCACGATGGTGTGGGTGGGTGCGGGTAACAGGGGATTGTTCCACTGTTCGGACATTATGTTAATGCTGCGGACATTATGTTAATGCTGCGGGAAGCCCCTGTTGGGCACCAGACATGTTGCGTAGTTGATTTAATCATTAGTAAAATTGCACTCACAGTTTCACTAGCTGTCCTCTATTATGTGACAACCTACTACCCCAACTTCTTGCATGACGCACGGAAATGGTGCAAAACACTAGTACACCCAGAGGGCTCAAACTAAAGTTGCTCACCTGGAATATCCGGGGGTTAAATAACAGAGCGAAGGCCAGCAAGGTAGGCGCTTATATTAATAGACATCACCCACACATCGATATGCTCCAAGAAACTCATGTGTTAAAATCCACCAACGAAAGTATTCTTCGGCAGTGGGGGAGCAATAGGCATTACACGTAATACTCCTCCCAAAATAGAGGCATCATCACACTAATACACCCCTCATTGGGATTCTCCACCGAGAAAAGCACAATTGACCCACAGGGCAGATATGTGGTGGTCTGGAGCACTGTGGCTGGGAGGAAATGTATCTTGGTTAATACATATGGCCCAAACCTGGATGACCCGGAATTTTATACACACCTCCTAGCAGAGATAGGCCCTACGACGGAGGCCTGGGTTCTGTGGGGAGGGGACCTTAATACCATCCTTGATAGAGGTCCTCAGACAAGCCTAGAGCCCTCACTAAGGCAGCCAACATTATACACCAAGCCCAGGAAGACCTTGATTTGTCAGATGTATGGAGAGGAACTCATCCCATAGAAAGAAAATCTACCTTTTATTCCTCCGTCCATGATTCTGAATCTAGAATAGACTATTGGCTCATCTCCTCCTCCCTTATTAACTCCATCGAATGCTGCGATATCCTTGCACGCACACTCTCGGATCACTCCCCCGTCACTCTAGTTTTACGGCTTCCCGACATCGGCCGCTCTGCACAGCAGTGGAGGATGCCCCCCAATATTTTGAAAGACCCGAACGTGATAGAGGCTCTATATACGGAGACGGAAGAATTTTTCCATCTGAACAGGGGTTCTGTGAGCAGCTGGGCTTCCATCTGGGAAACATTTAAGGTATGGGTACGGGGCAATCTCATGTCCAAGACGCCTGGTCTCCTCAGAGCCATCAGAACTGACTTGGGCAATACAGAATCGATCCTCCAACTGCTCGAATCTGCCTATAGTAACACTCATGATAAATGCACCCTGGCAGACATCAACTTGCACCTTCAGACTTTTAACAAACTGGCCACCAAAGAACAACAATACATGGCCACCCTGGCTAGAGCACGCAGATACGGGGAGGACAATAGGGCTGGTCACCACCTGGCCCGTATATTTCGTAACGACCACAATCACTCCCCTATTGCAAGCATTCTTACTGACGAGGGAGTTGCTGTACATGGGGAGGATGAAATAAACTCTGAGTTCACCGACTATTACGTTGATCTTTACGCTAACCATGACAGATGTACACGGGATGACGTGAAGTCACACCTGAATAAGACCTCCCTCCCTAGTCTAACAGAGGACAACTGGTCCCTTGAACAACCTATGACATGCGAGGAAATTGCTGAGGCGATTAAAGCACTAGCATCGAGTAAAACTCCAGGCCCAGACGGCCTCAATGCTGACCTATATAAGACCTGCTCTCAAATACTTGCGCCAATACTGGCCCTCGTTTGGGAAGAGGCTATGAGCGCTGGTTCGCTCCCTGAGTCCATGTCAGAGGCGGTCATTACGGTACTTTTGAAGCCCAGACGCCCGGCACATGAACGATCCTCTTACCGTCCTTTGTCCCTGATCAACACAGATGCTAAGATTTACGCGAAGGTATTGGCCACTAGGCTTCTTCCCAAAATGACCACTTTAATTCATCCTGACCAATGTGGTTTTATTCCTACTAGATCTACTGCCCTGAACTTGCGCCGACTGTTTAGTATTCTAGCACAGATCAAGCCTGAGGCACAAGCGGCTGCCATTTCATTGGACGCCGAAAAAGCGTTCGATTTGGTATCATGGCTATACATGTTTGAGGTTCTTCACAAATTCGGATTCGGCCCTAACCTGATGGGTTGTGTCAAAGTCCGTTATATGCCTCTTCCAAGGCAGAGTTGTTACTAATCGTACCCTGTCCAACCGATTCACTCTATGTAGGGGAATGAGGCTGGGATACCCCTTTTCACCCATCCTTTTCGCCCTCACTATTGAACTGGTAGCAGCTGCAGTTAGAGCTGAACAAGACCTCAGGGGTATAAAAATGGCCGGTGCATATCAAGTCATCTCATTGTATGCCGACGATGCACTATTATACATAAGGGAACCGGAAAAGAACCTTTCCCCCATTTTGGAGGTGATCGCCAAATTCACAACACACTCAGGCTATAAGATCAACATGGCTAAATCCGAGATCTTCCCACTGACACGAGCTACTACTTGTCCTACAAAACACCCAGGGTTTGTCATGGGCCCCCGTTCACATTCGGTACCTGGGAATCCTGGTTTCTCACGATAAGACCTATCTGTACATAGATAACTATGAATCCATGTTACAAACCATTTACCCTAAACTCCAAACTTGGTCCAAACTTCCCATATCCCTTGCCGGTCGGATAGCAGTCCTTAAGATGACAGTACTCCCTAAGCTCCTATACATATTCTGCAACGTGCCTATATGGCCCGGCAAGCTCTTTTTTGATAATCTGCATTCCATGGCCACCACCTTTGTGTGGAATGGTGGCGCAAATAGATTGAAATGGAATAAATTGGTCGAACCCTATGACATGGGTGGCTTCGCCACCCCGGATTTTGAGCTATACTATTATGTGGCACAGGCTCATTACGCAAAGTTCTGGCAGGACCTGTTGGACAAAATGCCACACATATCTATTGAGCGCCATTCGGTCCGCCCAACGGACTTGAGATCCATTATATTCACGAAGGCACATAGGGATGATTGCAAGTTTGATCCAACTTCCTGTACAGTGGCAGCATGGGCTGCAATAAGCAAATGTCTCCATATAGTCTGCCCTTATGATTCCCAAGCCCCTCTCTGGAATTTCCCAGGCATCTAACCGACATACGATGCTGGCATCCAGAAAACCTGGCTGCCTGACTATGTACTCACGATGAAATCTATGTTCCCCAACGGTAAATTTGTTACTCCGGAAGACTTTGCAACCTCAGTGGGGAACAGCCAACTAGCCACCCTACAATATCACAGTATGAAAGCTGCGTTCAGGGCTAGGTGGCCAACATTCCCAGGTGAACCTCCCGAACATGCATGCTATCAGTCATTGTATTCCCAGGCGGGCACCGGGGTGTCCAAATTATACAATACTGTGCAAGCGCATACGAAATCCACAAATACCATCAAGGCATCTTGGGAAAAAGACATGAACACTGCTATTGATGCAGGACAGTGGTCTAGATACTGTCTCCTATCTAAAAAGACCTCACTTAATGCTGGCCTAAGATTAATACAATTTAAGGTTTTGAATAGGTTACATTTTACCCTGGCCAAAATGGCAAAGTTCTACAGAACCATCCCCGATAACTGCCCGAAATGCCATGCCCCTGGTGCGGATTCGTTTCATATGTATTGGACATGTCCCCAGATAGCGCGCTTCTGGCTTGCAGTGGCCAATATCCTTGAGGACATAACTCAAATTCATGCACACCTTAGTCCACCTAAATACCTTTTTGGTGACATTGGTAAGGTCCCGGAAAAAACTAGGAGACTGTTTAACGTCGCCTGCGCAGTAGCAAAGAAATGCATCCTGCAGAAATGGAAAAGCGGCCAGGCTCCAACAGCAGAACAGTTCCTAACAACCCTTACCTATGTAAATGAATGTGAAGAAAATTACGTGGGTATGATACCTGCTCCATGTAAACCAAAAGACATTTGGGCCCCGTTCAGGGCATACTTAAACAAAACTTCCATGGACGATGATAACTCTGATAATGAAAGTGTGGATGCTACTCTGTGCCATGTGACACGCCTACTGTGACGTCAATCTTTGTGAATATGTAAAAACATGTACTTGATGTAAAAGTTGCAGAGGGAAGTTGGTGTTATTGTGAAACATGCTGAGTGTACTGTGACACGCAAATCAAAAATAAAGTTCTTAAAAGAAAACACTGGTTCACCTGAAAAAAAACATGCCTCGGGAGGGGGGGGTGGGAGGGGGCGATACAAATGTCACTTAGCAACGTAGCTAGAGGAAGATTTAAAAAAGAAAATATACAACTGCCCGTTTACGGCTAGTTTGAGCTCATCTTTGGGCACACTTGAGTTTACACCGTTTCGCTTACAGCTTGAGAGCATTCACTCCCCGCTCCTCAGAGCTGCGTTGGGGGCAGGGGCTTACTGTGGCATGGAGCGCTTTGCAGAACATGATTTACTTTGCAACTAGAGCCAGACAGGCCATATTTACTTTGTATGCCCATCCCACTCCCTTGTCTTTTGTTACCAACAACATTCACCTTTCACACGTCCTACTCTTGAATCAGGCCATTTTCCAAGGGAGCTTGGCGGCCCCAGAATTATCATTTGGAAATGTAGCTTTAGTACAATAAATACAGACACGCTGAGCATCCATCAAGTGACTCCATACAGGACACCTCACCAAATCTTTGTGAGGCTCCAACGAGGGGCGACGGCTGGCCTTAGCATTATCCATATCATTTAATACTTACTTCAACGGAACGCTCCAATCTACTTATTGATAAACTATAGGAAAAAACCCATATGGGTAACGCAGAGATACCCATTTGCCTTGAAAGATTTTTTTAGTCGAAACACGTGTTGGCTGTTTCTGCTAACTTAAATACCAGACAAACTGGAATAGCAAGCAGTTGAAGACTTGGGGACACGTTATATCTGGACAATTATTGTGAAATACTGGCCAAGCGAGGGTGTTTTTTTCACATTTGACTGCACATCTACCAGGATTGCCCGAGCACTCCACTCAAGCCCCTAACATGCCTAACACTAATGGATTTCTATGTTATAATATAATACTCCAAAACTGCTTTGGAAACCCGGTGCGTATATCAGTTCAGCACAAACTCTGTATCACCTCCATCCAAGGGATTGTCGATACATATTTTCTAAATATTATTATGGGTGTGTGTCATATTTTAATAAAAATGTATTATAATTGGAGGAACATCTCCATAGTAATAGAAACATTTATCTTGGCACCACATGCCTCAGACAAGAATTCCAAGCTTTGAAAGTATTACGGTGACAAACCATAACAACAGAACTAAGGTCTATACCTACGTTACGAAAACTGCATGTTGATTTGCCTCAGAATTGGTCCCACCAGTGGTCCGCCCCTCCCCCTTGTGTTGGCCGTACGCCTAACTATTCCTGCCCGCTCCCATATAGCTCCTCCCCTTTCTCCACATGACCCGCTTTCCCCCGCCCCAATATGTGACAGACCCACTTACTCTTCCCTGCAGCCATGCCTCTCCCCCTCCCATCATTTTTATCTTAACCACCATCACAGGTGGTTAAGATAAATAACTGAAAATGGGTGAAAGGGAAAGTAAAAATAAATAAATACATGATTGGTTTATACACGCGGCACATGTAAACACTAAACTGTGGGTAGTCTTCTTCTGTGTCTGTGCGAGTTGTGATATCAAATACGTTATTTGAAAAGTGTTTTTTTTTTCTTCAAGAAAGGCTTAGCTGATTGCAAGATGAATCCGCAGCTCTAAAAGGCTCAACAACAACACAGTCAATGGACATCGCAAACCAAGGACCTACCAAGCGCATCTGCGTTCTATTCTAGGCGCCTCTTGCATCCCAAGGGAGAAATACCCATTTATCGTCCTTACAAGTTTGCTCAGGTGCACCGCACACACTTCTAAAAGTCGACATCCAACATCGCCCTCCATCGGCAAAAGCAGCGTGTACAGGCCTGACACACAGAACACAGTTGGCATAGTCTTAGCGCACGCGACCAGAGCTACGCACACAAAGATACCCTTCATCATAGCGGCCTCGCTCATTTCTCCAGAAGAATGCAACACAGTTCACACAATGACGTTTTGAAACGTGTCCTCAAGCATTTCATTTATTTTGGACACCTGTGTCTGGCGCAAACTACAATAATTCCCAAAACGGTCGTACGTGATGACGTTCAGCGAAATTGGGTGCAAGCCCTCAACGAGCCGGACCTTTTTCTGCAGCTCTCTGGGGACATGGAGTAACTGAGGCCTAAGTCACCTACTGTACTGCAAATAATGAAGCATTTAGAGGAAAGAGGGTCCACCAAGTGCATTTTGGAAAGTTTGAATCTGGTGTGGAGCTAATGGGCAGGTGGGGGTGCATTGCCATGAACGGTTTTCTGGAGAAGACCTGCTACCATAAACTGACAGCTCTACTCGTACCTCTCTCTCCCCCAATACCAGGATGTAATGTCTTGGCAACTTGAGGTGCAGGGGTCTTGGAGGGATGGCGTTTGAGGCGCTTGGTACCGGTCCTTTCGGTCTAGCATTGCAGAAATTCACTTCATGGGTGGGGTGATTGGAGTCTGGGCGATTGGTTTGATTGTAGCAATGCTGGCACACCAAGGCATGAATGTTGCACGGCCGGGGTGAGAAATGGGTTAACTGCATGGAGCGGCTTACTGATATTTCGCCACCATTGGACTAGATGTGAAAAGTGATTGTGAAGTCTGTACAGGCGTCTCCCAGCGGGGCGCAGACAGATGCTGAAAGGAGCCATGGGGAAAAAAATGGAGCCTTGGGTACTCTGTATGTAAATAGGACTGCCTTGGCAGACCCCGCAACGATGGACACCGCAAACAAAAGACAAAAACACACAACTGATGGTAGAGATTGTGGCTCTTGGTACTGGCACTTGATAGCCGCCTTTACGTGCTGGTGGAGTAGAGTGGCTGATCTAGAGTTTCAGGCACAGCAGTTGTTGAGAGAAATTAGAAAATTGTCTCACTTGGTATCCTCAAACAGTCTGATCCTCAGTCTCCTCTTTTATTGTATTTTTTTTTTAACCCTTTGGAGGGGTCAGGCATCAAATGACCTGGCGTCAGGGTGCTCCCTCACTGCCCGTTTATCTTATTTTACAACACATTTCCTTCATTGTGCGTTTCCGGTTTGGAAGAAATGAACTCACTCGCTGCTAAAATATTAACATTTAAAATATGCCGATAACAAAGCACCTTTTACCATAATCCCCGACAACTGCCCCATGAATTACATCCACCCGTGCCATCCAAGAGGGTAAACGTAATGGTTCACATTTTGGCAGATTGTGTTTCAATCTTCCTCTTCTCCACAGCAGTTGTACTTTAAACTACTTGCTGTTACAAGGGTTTCCTTTGGGGGCGGGGGAAGAGGGGATGCGTCTGGGAAGTTCAAATGAATTCCACTTCACAAATGAACAGAGAGAGGAGTCATAATTACAGCAAACTTCAAGGTGAGCTCACGACAAAGCAGGCAATTATACATCTGAAGTGCGCAGGAATTCGAACGCCATTAAATCCCAGCTGCTCCAAATATACCAGCATCTTATTTGGGGCGATGCCCTTATCTACATGTCACACTCCACGATGCACAGTCGAGCAGCATCCATTTAGTCCATGACCATACAGGTAACCCTACACAGTCTCAAATCGGGCGATTTACTGATCACACGCACTGCAGCCCTCAGGTGTTGCAGTTATATTTTTTTGGGGGTCTTTTTTTCAATTTGTATTTGACAAAAACTGATATCAAGCAAGATCTTCAGTGAATCTAATGAGTGTTGGTGAGAAGTCTAACTTATTCTCTACCGCTTAGTGGCTATGATTTACACCAAATTAGCAACAGCTTGGCACCCTCAATCTAAAAAGGGAATGCCATAGCCACAAGAAAGAAACTAATTGCACTTAAATGCACCCTCAGAGGGTCACTTACTCGGCCGTCGCAGGTAATCACACCAAGAACTTTTAGATCAGCCTCCATACTACACATGGATCCCTTTCCAGTAAATCCAATCTTTCAATTATTAATCCGAGATCAGGCACGTGGTCAGAGAGCCATGGCATTGTAGACTTAAATGTTACACGATTTAAAACTTACAAAAACTGCTCCATGCAGCTTGAAAACACCACTCTGTAGGTTTGAAGCAACTCTGATAAGCATTAAGGCCCTCTTCCCCGATTACCAAAAATCTGCACTGGAGCAAATCAGGAGGTTTTCTGAGCAACCTAGACTTGCTCCAGATGCCTTATTCGCAACGCCTAAAGCTGGAGCAGATCTGGCGCTGCCGGGGAGAATGTTTGACACGCTCATGAGCAGAGAGGTGCAATTCGCAAACACGGACACAGCCGCTAATATCCAAATGTTCTGCGTTTCTATAATGCATAGTGAAATGTGGTTTCTATGGGTCGTCAACTTTGCAGAGAACATCTTAAAGCATTTTGGCTGCGACTTTAAACAGGGATGGCCTTTGTAAAGTTTATTATTTTCAAATATAGGTAGTTATTTAAACAGGTGGAGAGTGCTTTGAGCCACAATATCATTTCAAGTACCATCGCCTCGAGAGATATCATGCGTTTTAGGCAGCCGAGGTGAGCCATAGACTGGATGGAAATACACGCTGGATTATTTTCATGAAGAACTGCGTGAAGTACAATTCTCTGCATTGCCCGGTCTGTCAAAGCTCAGTGTGGCAAGACAGAAGAAGGACTCGGACCAGACAACTGTGGTACACAGCTTTATTCAAATAAAAAAGAAAAATGGCTTACTATCCCCATTGCTAAAAGGAGGTTTACCTTCCTATTCAAACTAAGGTCCCAATATACAGTTCAAAACAAAAATTGTCCTCGGTCCAAACCGATCTACTAAACTGGCCCTACCGCTTATCAAAAACATAACGGAAAGAGTGAAAATGTCAGGCTTCTCAGTCTTTCCAGGATTCTCTCCTGGATCTTGAATGGATAATGCATAACCAAAAGTTCCTTTCAAGGCAACGCGGTTCTTGTCAGTTTTATCAAAGTTCTCTAAATCAATATATGCAAGTCACCAACGGCGCCAAGAGGCATTTCTCAAGGCATTTTCTTTATGCTTTAGCCAGCAATATAAAAATAGGATCACGCTGGCTGTACCCATACATTTCAATGCTGGCTGCACCAATATATGCCAGTATTCTCATATAAGAAGATACTCATGTTTGCTTTGCACATAATATCAGTAATGATACTTACTATAAGGAAACATGCCCACTCGGTCTCTGCCAATATTTGGCAGTATCCCCAAGTAAGAACAAACTTATATTGGTTTTACTATTAAAAATTGGCATGTCGCAATAATAAGCAATCTGCTATTATTCGGCAACAGGCCAAAAAAGACTAAAACATCACAACAGATTCAAAATGTACATTTGATAATCTTACAATATACTAAAAGAAAAACATTGAAAAACCTTTAAAAAAGCTCAATATGCATTTCCACCGTATAATTCATATTAATATCACAATTCATTATATACAACGTTTTAAATGTTTTAGAAAATCATAGAAAAAGGATATAGTTGGCTAAAAGTTAAGGGGAGAGAATACTCGCAGCCCCTTTGATACACTGACTGCCATGAGGATGCTCTTCATGCGGCCCCACGGAGATAAAACTCCGCTTTAAATAGCTTAAGACAAACAAAGTAAGGCAGAAATAGGCGCTCTTATTTCAAATATGGTACACAGTATCTCTTTTTTCCTCAGCCATTAACTGTTTCATTCTTAGCACGCACGCCCGGGTGAATACATGTTGCTACGATGTGAACAGCCAAATCACTGGTACTCCTGCATAACGCCATAACATGGGCAATGGTTCGAGTACCCTCTTCCCTCAACATTTTTTCAAATTGTTTTCAAATAATGATTTCTCAATGTACTGAACCTAGGACACAGGAACATAGGGTGAGCATAGTTTCCTCATGTAGTCCGCACAGTGGACAAGGCCCATACCTGCGTTGCCCCATGATTTAGTAAACGCTGCAACCCCAAGTGTACTCATCCTAAACCCCAGATACAATGCACGTGCATAAGGGGGATTAGCAGTGTCAAGAGACACTTCGAATTGCTAAATAACCTGGCCCCAATTACAGTTTTCAACCATCTTCCTCCATTTTGGTCCTAGAACAAATAGCAATGGCCCTTTTAACCCTGTTGACAATCAATTTGCCTCTATTAGTGGGGCACGACCACAATGCAAACTCAGAGTACTTAAAGTTTCACGTGCTTAACCCAGGGGATACTCACTCTCCCCTCCAGGGTCAGTACACGAGACAGTGCTTCGATATTTCTCAATATCTGGAGTGGGACAGAGCCTCTCGCAATACAAATTGGTCTAAAAGCGCCCCCCTCCCCAATGGGGAGCACATCAGTCTCCAAAGGGATGAGAGCATTTGGCGATTCCTGAGGTAACACAAGCAGGTTTTTTTTTTTTATCCATTCTCTACTTTTGACATACTGGTATCATTGGCATAACCCCATATTTCCAGCCTAAAAAAGAAGAAGTGCTAGCTTGTTTTTGTATACATGTCAAGAGCAGGTGAAGCCCCTTCATGTTGATTGAAGAAACCCCTCACTGCCCCGCTATACTTCTCCCGGGGGGCACATGCTTTGTCAAGTTGGTCAGACCAGAAACCAGTCTTGTGGAATCTGATTCTAATCATAAAATACAACTTGTTCAAGCCTGCAGCCCGCGACTCTGATGCCTACATCAGAACCTTTAGCACGCGTGGGTCTTAAAATCATGGTCTACGATTTTCTCAATATTTTATATTAGTTTGAAATCCCCACATGTCTTCAGAAATGCTGCTAGGCTAGCTCTACGTCCTTGTGGTGATGTTGCCAGAATCATCTGCAAATAACGCTGGATAGCGATCCCCACCCATTTTGGGGGGGTCTAGACAACCTGTCAGCAGGGCTGAGATGACTTCCTCAATATATATACCAAACAAGACGGGCAAAGACACAACCCTGCCTCACCCCTTTAGTGGCATTGAATGACTAACCTCCCCTGCAAATTCCTAGCGGACCACCGCATTAAAATATTATCCAGATTAGCAGGACCGAAATATGCCAGTCTGCTTTATCGTAGATGACCAGTACTGGTGCTGTAGTATACGCAGTTTTAGCTGTTGCTCCTCCATAATGGGCAACGGCACTGTTGTGTTGGTGTCCCGTCACCCATCACGGACGAGCCACCCCTGTAAAAACAGCAATTCTATTACTGCTCACTGTAACTTTAACGTTTTTTTTTATTTCTAGGCATGCAGACCCTCAAATTATTTGCCCATTTGAGGTCCAATAATTCCATGGGGATGTTTTATTGCTGGATTTAGTAATTACTGCATGTTGTAATGACTGTGGTAAATGCCATGCCACAAAAGCCAGTAAAGTGAGAGAGTTTCAAATGTAAAACTCGTAAATTTGGTGGAACGGTAAAACATCCGGCATTCAAAAATACTGTATGGTTTACCACTACCACCAAATGGGTCATCCATTGGGCGCTACGTTTTGATCTAATATACAAACTAGGATTTCCAAGGCAGTTTTGATTATAAGACAGAAGGGTTGTCATGGAGGTGTCTAAGCGTGCATGAGGTACACGCCCACAAAGTGTAACTTTACATGTAGTCACAAAACGAGTTAGTTTTAGGATTTGTTGACTCAACAACTACACTTGAATGCCCTAGGTTTAAGGACTGGATGTCAGTTTTAAGTATGAATTCAGTATACATAAAAATGTGTGGCATGTGTTGTGCTGAAAAAATATTCGAGTTGGAGAAAACATTTTATGAAGTTTGTTTGTAAACCTGAAACTTCTTAATCTGGAGAAAGTTACTCCAGATCAGACCACTCATTTTAGGTTTCAGTGGGCCTTTCAGTAACTCCGATGTAGCCTGCATTCATTCTCTTTCATTAGTAAGGTGCATAGGATGTTTTTTTTCGCGCCATGTCAGTACAAGTTAGGCCTAGAGATAGAGGGAACTTGCTCTGAAAATTGGATTTTTGGGTGAATCAGCCCCAAAGTCAGGAAATCTGAGGTAAAAAAATAAAAAGTTGCTCTTTCTCCCCTCTGTCGTTTCGGGCTGATGCCCCAAGTTGGTAGTATTTTATTTGCCTTTATCTGAATTAGAAGTAGTAAAACTAGAAGACTCTTTATTTGGAAAATAACCTTATAGCCCATAGGAGGAACAAGGCCCCGGGCTCTTTTTCTAACAGAGGCAAGTGAGTGGGATCACCTCCCCTTTTCAAATACAAGAAGCGCTGGTATGACGTGCCATTTGCTTATTGAAACGAACACTGGGTCTCCCATTCCCTATTAGAGTAGGGGTAGCTTCGTGTGAGGAATTGGGCCGGAACAAGGCGGATCTGCGGCGATCTTGTGAGCTATGTTAGATAAACTACACAAGTGGGGATAGAGTAATTCATTTGACAACACTACACCAAACAACCCGGGCGTCACAACCACTCACTATGCAGAACGGCATAACGGTCTTGCAGTTTACAGATCGTTTGCTGATCGGGTGAAACGAGCAGAGGTCCGCATGGAAGAGGTCGAATTGCGTGGTCATTCTTACGCTCCCAAAACGCGCCTTTCTTCTGTGCAAATTGCCAGGACTCAATACATCATGCAGGTGTGCCCCACACTCCGCTGCACTGCGGATTCATTCCTTGAAACTCTCACCTCGAGCCGGGGCTCTGCGCCTGCGCCGCCCCCACCACCAAAGCTGCCAGCCATCTCGAACTGGGGGGCGTGGGAGAAGAGGGGTAGGTCTAGTACATTTGCAGCACTGGGTAGCATAGAGTAAACTATGGAGGCCTCCCCCAATGCACGCGCAGCGGCAGTAAGACATGCCCAGTCAAGTAAAGCAGCGCACAAGAAAGGAACAAAAAGCAAACCTTCAGACTTCAAAAGAAAACCTTCCTTGTAAATGAATATAATACTCCCCCCTTCCACAAATCCATTCATCCGCGTAGGCCCGATTCCTGATTCCTTTCTTTCCGTGGTCAGGACACTCCCGTGAGCCACCGCCGCCTGACGCACACGCTGCGCTGCGTTGCGTTACAGGACGCGTGGGTCGCCGTCTGCCCGGGCGGGTACAGTACACTTTGAATCACTGGGTAGGTTGTAAAAGCCATCACTTGATATGAGCGTCACTGGAGGGCTTCTTAGTTTCTGCATCATCCCCTAACAGCCAGCGGCCTGCCGGTGCACGCCCCGCTGATCACAGGAAGAAAGGGGGCATTGCTTTTAAGTGGGAAAAGATTAACATCTAAAAACCGTGACTCTCGGGAACTGTTTTGAAATATAAACATGTGAGTCAAAAGCTCAGGAAATGGTAAAACAACCATACATTGGTCTTTATTAAAATCAAAAGGAGTGCCATGCCACCCACCCATCCCGTGGAAAAATAATGATGCTGAAAACGAGGCGGGCGAGTGGACTGTATATACGAAGAAACGCTCTGAGGGGACTTTATGATGCAACGCAAAACCACGCATTACCAAGTAAAGATCCCAAACCGCCCCCCCTATCGTAAAACAATCATAAGTCGTCCGCTGCCACGTGCTTGCAACATATCTTCGTGCCGAAGCCAGGGCTGCAAAATACGGCCTAGTTGATTTGGCGGCCGTTTTGTCTTCGACGTCAAATTGAATTGTAAGTGACTCCAATTAGTCTGGAGTCCTCCTACTTGTCTGCGCCATTTTCATTGCAGGGGTCCTGTACAAACAGTCAGCGTGGACGCATAATGTGCGCTGGTACGTGGGGCATCAAGAACAATGCACTCGGTGGCAGAGTTTTGTTTGCTTAGGGGCCATAAAAGGGGGATTTGTGGGGTTGTGTGGTACAACCAAGAAATCCCTTTAACAAAAATGTGTCACTTAATTCGTCTTTTTTTTTTTTACTATATACACTGCATGGTCACGTCATCAGTGGCCACTGGGCTTATGCAGCGTTGAACCATGTCCCGTGCCACCCAGACAAGCCACGCAGAGTAGCCAGTGGCCATTTTGCCTTGGCATGGAAGTTTTGGCCTGCCCAAGCCACACCGAGTGCCACGGCCTTGGTCTGCGTGCTGCCACAGGCTTATGAAGCAATGGTGTGGCGAGAATTAAGGTTGCGCTACACAAAATAGTGTAGGTCACAGTGCACCACTACTTCACAAGACTCACTAATGCGAGCAGGGATGTGAAATATCTAATGTTTTCAGCGAGTTGTGAAGTAGTGGTGTGGAATGAGCGAAGGTCAAATTATAGCGTTATGGACTTTGGGATCAGGGAATTACTACATTGGGACCTACTGTTGGTACCTCAACAGTGACAGATTGTAGACTTCACCTTTCGAATAGGCACTCCGCTTAGCTTTCTAAACTTGTATTTTCATATACAATCGGTGGGGTATGGAGATGGTAGCGAGTACATCACCCCATTAACTGTTTAGACTAAGCATCAGAAATAACACCAGAGGTGGTCTCTATTTTTGAACTATGTAGTCTCAGAAAAAAAAAGCTAAAATGTCAGTTGTATTTTTGTGCCAGTCTCTCTGGAAGTCATTTGTAGAGAACAAGATTTAAAAACTTGAATCCAAAGAATGTAATAGCTTTCTTCGTCTAAAGGCATCTGTGCCATTTGACGTGTTGCAATAAGTAACATATATGCATTCATCAATATTTAGCATTAAAAGACGCAGTCAGCAAAAATGCACCCTAATCCAACCCATCCAGCCCATGATCATGGAATACCATAGGATCAGGACTCAGATTATCCAAACCCAACCCATTATCTTAAAGGTTCTAAAATCACAAAGAACCTGAAAGTGGCAGCAGTGGCCCTATAGAAAAACATCTCACAATACAAGCAGAAACTACCATGGCTGCAGACATGTTCAATTCTAGGTATGGCCATCTAGGGTGTAGAGAAAACATTGGAATGTCATGGATTGGTTATGGTATACTTCCCACCTTTATTTTCAGTCTGATACAATACAATACAGTCCAGTACATGTACCAGTGAGATCACTTCAGAGAAATTGGCCCGCGGGTGGCCAAATCCAGAAACATTTGATATGCAGAGGACCCACAAAGCCCACAGCTGGGGGTCTAACAACACAGGGTGCACACCCACATCTCATAACGGGATGGGCCAAGCTTTTGAGTTATCTGAAGCAGACAAATCTTAGGGTGTAAGGCAAGGTAGGTGGTCATACATAGTGCCATTCATACAATAATTGTGGCCTCGCTGTGCATGGCTCCCTAAGAAAGAAGGGGCGATGGACTGCTGAACAGCGGGCAAGGCATATGCACAAAACCTGCAGCGTTGGTGGGTGCAGATGGAAGTACCCGTTACCTGTGTGCCAACAAGAGAGCTTTGTGCTCTTTGGGATGGATATGAGCGGGCAGAGGTTAACCAGGGCCAGCCTCCGGGTTGTGAAGCATCAATTGGGTGGTATGGGGCAGGGTAGGTGCAGTAGCGGAGGGGGGTGGTTCATATGGTACCAGTGGGATGCTGGGGGGGGGGGGTCGCACTGGGCCCAGGAGGAGATCAGGGGGGGGACAGGCGTAGCCCCCCCTCCACACCGGCTCCATCACTGGGTAGGAGTTTGGTAAGTAAACTGCACCTGGTGGGTCATCTCAAGGGAGTGGTTAGTTGAGGAATGTGAATGGTGGGGGTGGCGTCAGGATTCTGGCTTTTAATTGGAGAGTCTTTGAGCGATCATGGGGCACTTCCATGCACTGCAGCCCACACCTCGGGGTGCTGACCCACGAATGACAGACTAAAGAGATCACCAGGGCGCCCCAGGTCAGGTGCTGGTACAATATTTTGGAGTTCACGTCACCTTTCAGATGTGTACTTGTACAAAGATGTACTCCTGCAACCACTGCATCAACAACGGCTGAACAACTCCCATTGGAGTTCACAACTTGAGGCCTCGGTTACGGAAGTAAGTAGAGCTTGTGACCCCATACATGCCTGACGCTGCGGCTGCAAGATGCAGGGGGATACCACAAGAATCATCTTATTGCCTTATGAGACCCCAGGGACATTATACCGCAGCCCTGCTTGTACTTTGGTGGTGCAGTCTTTCTTCCATACGCTCTCTCTCCGGGGGTGCCGTACTCTGCCAGCTCTGCTATCCAGAGCTGCAGCACTTTCCACCACTGAAAAGTCAAGCTGCTCACCAAAACCGCAACACGGAGCCAGTGCACCCCCGCAGAGCTGCAGCACTCCCCCGCAGAACTGCAGCACTTTTAGGTTAAGAGGCTGGGTTCTAGGTTGCCCCCCCACAGCCATGTGCATGGTCTCCTGGTGCCAGGCGGGTTAGGATAGTGGGGCAAAGGTAAAATACAGGACAGTCTTGCTGCATGGGGGCAGGAGGACCCGGGTTGTGCGTGTCTCTTTGGGCGTTTTGCGTCATTAGCACTGGCAGCGTCTGTATTCAGGGGCAGCCTTGTGAGCCCATCTTGGAAGAGTGCATTGGTTTGACAGCATTATAGAAATTGGCAGCCATCCACGGTGACTGTACATTAGAGTGACCGTTTCCTTCCCGTTGTGTTTATATCGCTAAGGCGTCCATTCCTTTGCTTACCCAGTACCGTGAAAGCCCACCACGCATTGCATTACACCCGCTGCCCTGCACTCGGGGTTCCAGTTAATATGACGCCAAACTCGAGCGCTGGAGTGTATTTACCCATTACCCCTCTTTTCATCATTTCATATAAAGGGCCGACTTCCTCCCCGAGATCCCACTGGCCTGATACATCCTGGATACTGGGCCAGCTGGGTTGTACATCAGCCCATGCCTACCTAGATGCACTTTAAAAGTAAAACACAAATTGCAATAAACGTAATCAATTCCGCCCGTTGGAACAACACTAATTTGGCAAGCGGCTAGAGGATTTGCAGTTGGTACCGTGAGCTGCCCAGACGTGGGTCCCTTGCTTGCTGCGCCATAGGGAACCAAACTGCACCTCACTGAGGAGGGCCAACAAGGCCAAAACATGTCTGGGGTTGCTTGCGTTTCCGTGCAGAGGGGACCTGGCATAGCAGTTCGGGCTGGGCTGCTACCATTGGTGGCAGTACCTGACTGATTTGCATATGGCTGGACCCCTTTTGCAATGGCACAGACAGGCTAAAAAACGGTGGTGTGGAAGGTTGCCCAGAACATTGCCAGTGGTACAGATTCGTTCAAAACATTCCACCCATCCCTTTTGTGGTCACGGTACCGTGAGCTAGACAGTAATAATAGTCAAACAGGCATGTCAGGTGTTCCAATGTCAGAGATAAGCAGCTTATCTGCTCCTGTGTTTCCCTTTTTTTATTCACTGTTAAGGCAAGGGTTCGGGTCCCAGCAGACAAAGAAAAGTCAGGACTAGATCAGTAAGTGGGGCCATACTGACAGGTGCAGAAACACGAGACGACATTTATAATCTCGGCTTCTCCACTTAGGCAATATTCCGTGATCCTGAACAAATATATCCTTTTGCTCTAGGGTCATTTAATTTAAGCGCCATATGTGTGGGACACTCGCATGGGGAGAGGAGGGGAGCTATAGAACCGGACTAGCAACACGGCGAAATCCGCCACTCAAACATCACCGGGACACCACAGCACCAAAAAAGCCATTACAAATAACTAAAAAAATAACACGACGCCAATGATTTACCTCACAGCTCAATTGCATCCAAAAAGAAAAACGAACGCTGGATGAAACGTGAAGAAGAACCTGCCTTCACACAGGAGGAGTTGTTCTGCGTAGTTTGTGTTGGCTTGAAACTAGAAAATTTTAGGTGTCATGCAAATAGTTAACTGAGAAATCTACTTTGAAAGGCCACATGCACGTAAGGCGATTACTTAATGAGCATTCTACTGGTCCAGGCTAGTGCAATGCTGCTCCGAAGGAGCCGAATTGTGCCTTTACACGTTTTTTTTGGCTAATACATGTCTGTGCACTTTTGGTATTATGTACCAGTACATCGTTGCAAACCTTGACACAACAATGGTCCTTGCAATATCCATGCATGCCTAAGGATAGGTAAGGGCTGTGCTACATGGCAAAAGGGTTCATGGTTGTTAGTCCTGGTCCACCCACCTCACAAAATGCAATTGGAATAGACCACTAGATCACAAAAGGAAAGCGCACACAAACGCTGTTCACAATATATGGCTAACGTCGCACCACACTTTACTCTGGCCAGCTATAGATTCATGGAGAAGAAAAAGGTAACGTAAAAGAACATAGAGACCAATAACCCCTATACAAAATGGCACCGGGTCTACCATGCCCACTTCGGGGTTGCCATCTTCATTCGGCCAGCCATGTCTTTGATCCAGCCGCTCTATGTATACTGGTACTTAAAACTACAAGTCCCAGGATCCAAAGTGCGGTTGACTAAAAAGCCAGGGTTGGCTTGGAGCTAGTAGTTGCCGACAATGCTATGGAGAGCGACAGGAGGGCCCGCGTCTTCTCGCAGGAGCCCCTGGAGCAGGGCCGCTGTGACGCACTCACCCAAGTTGACGAAGCTCATGACCATGTCGGCGTCGTTGAGGAAGTTGTTGTCCTGCAGGCTGGCGGCGGGCGGGCCCTGGGTGGTGAAGACGGGCTTGTAGGGGTAGGAGAAGCCCCCGTCGTCCTCCTCCACGGCCATGGCGTTGTACAGGTCCAGCATGAACATGGGCGCCGAGTTCTGCTTGCCGTGCAGGTGAGGCCGGGGCCGGTGCGGCAGGCCCAAGATGGACAGGATTTCTCGCTGCATCTCCCGCCGCTCCTGGCTGCGCAACCGCCGGTGGATGAAGCTCGAGTGCACCTCGTTGTCCAAGGAGAAGTCCGAAAAGGCCGAGCCGGCCAAGAGTGGCGCCCACAGGGTCAGCAGGGCAGCCAGGTTCCCCCAAGGCACATCCATAGCCACTCACGCAAGAGACCCGCTCTCAGAAGCCGAGCATCAGGTAGACCGGCTAGCTGGACACAATAAATAATTCCACGTTAAATACAAATACACAGGGAGGACAAGTTCTAATCATTTGGGCAAAGATCCGTCCCAGGCAGCCACCATGCTGGGACTCTAGTGCCTCGAAGAGCGGAGTTTTGTGAGCGGCTCTTTAGCGGACAGAAGCCCGCCTGTCCCCGAGTCCTGAGCCTCCCAGAGGAAGGGAGGGGTCCCAGTTGTCCCTTTTGGTGATTAGCTCTCCTGGCCCCACCTCTGCTTGTGTGTAATGGGCTCCCCTCTTCTCCCGAGGGTGCACTTGGCTGGCGATCTCCCCAGACAGCTGGCTTCTGCTGCTCCCCTGGATGGGTATCGGCGCTGTGCCCTGCAGGGAGCGGTGTTCTGCTGTCTCTTGGGTGATGATCTCTCCGGGGAGTGGGTCTCCCGTCCAGGGGTGGCTATCTCTGCTGTTGCCTGCCCATTGGGTAATGCAGCCCCTCCGCTCTTATCTCCAGGGAACTGGCCGCACTCCTCGCCCGGTCCCTGGGGTGGTGATCTCTGCTCTGCTCTCCGGCACGCACTAGAGCCGGCGCGGCGTTTGCCGGCAGACACAGGCTGCGGGCAGCTTAGGTCTGGTGGGAGGAGCAGTGCGAACACACAGCTCCCTCTGCGTGCCTTTGTGGAACAGAGGGAGGAAAACACAGAAAGAGGAGCACCGCTGGCTGCTCATCACCAGGTTGCTCTCGCGGCGTTATTGGGAGCCAGCCCTGCGGCCAAAAAACAAAAGGGTGGGTCTCTTGTCTGCCCTTAATTCCTTGTCAGCAGCAGGTAGGGAGTGGTTGAGTGAAGGCACGGAGGTTAACAGTCAGATGCGCGCGGTGGGGCGCTGCTCCCGGCCCCACCTTCATAGCTACCAAACGCCCCCTCCTACGGCGGGAACCTCCAGAAAGCGCACCTCCACCAGCCTCGTGGCGTAACCCTCCGGTAATTCTACCCAATTCACCAGGACGTTTCACTTTCGGGCATGAATTGTCACGTTTTACGCACTTGTGGGTAGGCAAGTCCCTCGAGAAAGTCTTTTTATATCCTCTCACTGGCCTTACCCTGCATTTCAACTTATCTGTTTTTCTCTCCGTGTTTTATTGCTAGACTTAAATTGAAAGCTCTCGAAGCGTTTCCCTTTATGCGTTACCTAAAGGCGCCTCACCAAAACGGCCTCTTGCCCGGGCAATGGCAGGTTACAATTGGGCAGACCCCCTCCCCTTGGCATAGCGCCACATCTTTCCGCCCTGGGCAGCCTCTACACTCCCCGGCGCCCTGCACTAATCCGCCCGCCCCTCCCCGCGTCCCTCGTTTAGATGTCGACATTGCACGCCCGGTTGTATTTTTAATGCAGAGCAGGTGCTTTTGACTTCAACGATTTCAAAGCCACGCTTTCGGGTGAACGCGCGGACCATGTCCCGGCATGTTGCGCCCCTACCAAAGACCCTCAATTAAGGGGTTCTTGTAGACATAGGGAGGGGTCATTATCATGGGATATTCACCGGTTCTCAACTTGTATCCACAGCCAGGGCCACACGTTGGGAAAGGGTTACTATCTTAAGGATCATGACCCTCTTCCCCGGGTCTATAAGCCCGGGTCTATAAGGCTACAGGTGCATGGCGACAGCAGCAATGAAGGGCCCAGAGGTGTAGTCACGAGCGGAGTACACAACTGTTGGTCAATACACTGTGGTTTCGTTTTGGAATATTGAAATGACTAGGTTGTTTTTATCAGGTACGCCTTTTTATTGTAAACTGGGTTGAAGGCGCAATACCAAAGGTCATGTTTTAGTCTTTTTTACTTTGTTGTATTACATTGCGTTTTAGTGTCCTGTTGAAAGAAACCATCCTGTGAAATTGCATAGCTGTTTCTTGAATGCAGATAATGCTTTCTGTCCCCCCCATGCATCTGAGCCCTAGTTACTGACTGCATTCTGATTGGCTGTGAGAAGGTGAATAGTGACTTCTACGTGCTAATTAGAATTCTATGTAAAGTTCATATAAATAGAACTTAACCTGCAGCTGTGTAGACTCATACTTGATCATGGTTGAGCAGGTTATGAAATGCACAGCTGAGTAGACGGGGACAGCCATTTGCCCTGTCTCCTTCCCCGACAACGAATGTGGCACACAATAAAGCGCTGTTTATTTTTAATAAACCACAGGTTCTTTTTTTGAGTAGGCCTCCAAATCGTCTCGCACCCAACCTCCACAAACACCCTGTGTCACAATGGACTAGGAACCAGGCCGGTGTGTATCAATAAGATAGTTATTAATTTATTATTTAATGAGAAAGGAAAATAATCAACAAACAGCAGCCACCAAAATTGTGGCAACACAAATGCAATATCCTGTCTAGAGCGACCAAGTGAAAATGGGCTGTTACACTCACTTTTGTTATAATGACAAAACAGGAAAATACCATCAGGTTGAACGTGATAGCGTCACGGTTTTAGCACTCCCCCTTGCAACACTCACCTCCAAACATCAATTAAACTTGATTCCTTTGAATGGAAGGCAGTCGCAAGAAGTAGGAATAGAGAGAGAAAAATCAGATTTGGGGTAGAGCCCTCCACCCCTAGATGGGAAGCCATCAAAGAAAGTGAAAATCAGTTTTTGGAGCAAAATGGCAGAATGGGATTTTGATTACTCACAACTGCTAGGGGACCGAATGAAAGGAAATTCGTATTGCTTACACTTTAGGAGATAGGGAACGTTTAGAGAATACTATCAGCACACCAGGGAAACAATACAAATGAAGTGGGAAAATCGGTTTTGGGAGAAAGCAAATGCAAACGTGTCTTAGCCAAAAAACAACTCAAGGCCTCTTACAGAGCATGGCTAAAGGGTCACGACCTTTGCGTTATCAACGCAGTGGGGAGACTATGTTGTGTCGTATCCTTAAGAAGTCCACTAGTGGCATATGGGCTGCCTGAACGAGGCCACACACAAAACTCAGGATGCTGTTCGGATAAATGCCATTCCGAATGCAATCTGGAAGGCCTAATGTGGCAAGCTCTATTCGTCACCTTTCCAAACCTGATTCCAAATACATGTTCTTCAGGCCGGTCCCATTACTGTACCATCTCTATTGATGATAGTTATGTATCAAAAACATGAGCCGCTCTAGGGCAGTAGGCCCGGACGGTCTTCATAATGGTACGCTCAAAGATCATCCGAAGGAATGGGCAAGGATCCTCCATCAGATATTCAATCAAATACTCATGACAGGTGTTATTCCTGGTTCGTGGAGGAAGTCTATCATCCTACCCATATTTAAAAAAGGAAATCGCGATGATCCAGCCGCCCTATAGCGCTCCTGGATTTCCCGTGATTTTTTTTTCACGATTGGTTTTGAATAGATTTAATACTTGGCTGGATGTAAACATGTTTCGGGACTTGTTTCAGACTGGGTTTTTGCCAGGTAATGGGACGACTATAAATACTATTACTCTCACAAGTATTATCCAGAAGGCTTGCCAACAAAAGCAGCCACTCTATACAGCTTTATAGATTTTAAAATGGCGTTTTACGCTGTACCTCGTGAACTCCTTTTTAAAAAAACTGATGGACAAAAAATTCCCATGGTCAATTGCAAGTGGCTTATAGATTTACACACAAACACCTCTATTCAGATTAAATTATCCAGCGATGGTCTTCTGTCCGACTCTATTACGACCGTGTGTGGTCTGAAAGGTTGTCTGCTAGCCTCAGCTTTATTCACCTTTTTCATTTCAGATATTGGTATAGATTTCAAGAAACTTGTGGCAGATTCACCAAAAATTAATGGGGTCAATGTAAAATACCTGCTTTACGCTGACGATATGGTGCTTTTCTCAAAGACTCCCAAGGGGTTACGTTCACTATTGTGTGCGTTGGACACATATACCAAGAGGAACTGTATTACCTTTAATCCAAGCAAAACAAAGGTAATGCAATTTGGAAAAAGTAAGCAACGGAATGCTATATATAGATGGCCGTTAGAAAATGTTAACCTTACTTCAGTTTCCTCCTATATTTACTTGGGAGTCTATATAAGCAATTCACCAGATAAGCACGCTAATCAGCATTTACGGCAGCGATTAACGACCGCCATCTCGCAAAGTAGACTCATTAGGAGCAAATACTGTAAATTTTCAATAACACCATTATTGGTCTATTATAGACAGAAATTTATTCCAGTAATTCTGTATGGCTCGGAGGGCGTCTTGGGTAAATCATATCGATATTGGGCAATATTAGAGGGTTGTTGCTGGAAGCGTGCTTTAAACCTCCCATTGTCAGAACCCATTTGCATCTTGAGACATGAGCTAGGACTTCTGTCTCGATATTCCATCTATAAATGGAAGCTATGCTCGTTGTATCGTAAGTGTATACTGAGTGTCAATCAACATGGGTTGCTAGGACTGATAGCAGTTTACCTTTTAAGATCTGATGATTCTTTTGTCGCATCCTGGAGAAGTAAAGCCGAAAAAATTATCACCAACATCGGTTTTTCTTCGGCATTATTGCTAGGAAATCCCGATAAGACAAAAAAACGGATATGGGTGGACGACTGGATAAAAACAAGGTCTGCATGTCTCCTATATCAAAAATTTAAGAATAACCGGTTTGCCTTAAAACGCTATGGGGAAACAGAAAGTTATTTAATCATGTTCCCACATTCCTGACACAGGATGATTACCTAAGGTTCTGGCTCAATATCTGGCCCACAAAGGAAATTCTGTGTGCCCGCAGAATTATATAAAAAATGATGTACGTGTCGGTTTTGTCAACTTGCCACAGAAGCAATGCAGCATTTAATTGTTGAATGCCCTAAATTGCGAGGGAAAAGAATAGTGTATTTTGAACATCTGTTTTCTGGGTTTATGACTGTGTCTCAAACACGTTGTTGGAATTTGTTATTTCATAGTCATCTAAAAATTGTCAGATATGCCATACTGAGTTTTCTATATAGCTTGGGGCTTAAAGGCAAAGTGAGTACATTGTCACATCTAAGGAGCTCACTAAATACGTTTTAGGTTATATATTTTGTAGCTTGTATTTTTTATATATAATTGTTTTGTGTTTTATTTAATTCACAGCTAATAATGTAATATTTTATATATGTATATGTTTATGAACTGTTCTCATTTTTTTAATCTTTAAATATGTTATGTAGATTTTATGTTGAAAAATCAAATTTTACTTGATTAAATCAACTTTCAATAATTTAAAAAAATAAAAAAAATAAGTGGCAAATGAAAATTTGTTTCCACTGTGTCTACTATGACAGACAGTTCAGTGAAGGGGTTTAACTTACAATAGGGGAATTGGTTTTCAATGGCAAGGACAAAGGCACATAACAGGTAGACTTCTAGGCAAAGGGATTGCTCTCAATGGAACTACGGTTTGGGTTTTGATCGGACAGATGCAAATGGGAATTTGTTTAGTAATGCACACAATACACAGACAAAATTGTTTTTCAGTTACAAGGAGACTAATTCTATTGAGGCAATGCTTTTAATGACTGTGATGATTAAATAAAAACACCAGGCACAAGAGGGTTGATTTAGAATTTCAACACACTTGAACCGTGAATTTCAAATAGGGGAATTAATTGATTTACTTAAGGAAAAAATACTAAGGATTTACACAGACAACTCAGAGGTTTGCCAAATGACACATGCTAACATACACAGGCTACTAATAGATTCTTCTATGGGAAGGTGACTGAATTACACTGTCAATTCTGGGTTTTTCGATGGGGGGGAAATATTGGATGCAATGCTACAAAAAGGAAGGGCTTATGTAATTTAGGGCTGGGGTTAGTTGCTACTTACAAAGGAAGCCTTGGTTTGGGATTTCTGGAAAGTCAGCTGGAGCTCCTGACACTCTGGATAGCTAGGGCAAGGGGTCTGGTCCCTGCACTCTCCAAGATGGTAAGGTTCCACAGCTTTCTCTCCGTTCTCCTTCTCCTGTCTCCCGGTTTTTGTCTCTGTCTTCTTACTTAGTACAGTCCCCCTTTATATAGCACACATGATATCACTACTTTACAATTTGGGGGGAGTACCATGTAATTATCCCTATTGCTCAGATAGGACAGTTTACCATTCTTCTCTCCGCCCACTGGCATTGTTGGTTCAGGGGAAGAGAGCACCATCTGTCTATTTGCATTTATTACAATTCTTTGTTCTTTTACCACTTTTTAGAAAAAACGAGTTATGTCTCCTAACTTCATAATTCTACTAGGCCCTGCCATATGAACTAGATATGTGGTTTTAGTTGGTCATAGGGAATTGGGTAAGCCAATAACCAACTTCATATGATATAGCATGGCCCGGTGGCACATTTTTGTCCTTTTCATTAAATGTTTAACAGTTATAACATCAAATGATCATGCATGCTCCTAATGCACCAACTGTCATATTTTTCCCATTTTTAGATCAGCCAGGAACTAGTCTTAACTGGCCATTTCAGTCCCCAAAGTCCTAGGAAAATGCAATTAATTCCTTTCAAGCCGCCAGGCAATTACATGAAAAAATATATCATAAAATGAAATTAATTCTTATTCTGAGTGCAGCGAAAAATGCCTAAAATGAAATCAGTCTTTTAATGTCAATTGGGAGGGTCTTGTTCCACCTGTGGGAGGGGCGCTTCATCCCCCACAGCAATCTGTTCCCCTGGGTCAGCTTGTGACCAGAGGGTTTTTATTAGTCCCTTTGAACTTTGCAGCTTGCCCTTTGGAGTGGGTGCAGGAAGGGCTCACACCTCCTGGTCAAGCCTTAGCCACACTTTGCATCCTTTGAAATCTCTGGGCTGCTGCCTTCATGTCTGGCAGAGCAAGGAAATATGACGCCCTTAGCAGCATCACATTTTATTGTGGGATGGTTCACTGGTAGGTGTGACTTCCAGTTGGAAGCAAAGTTTCTGCCTTCAGCCAGAACATTTTTTTTTCCGGTAGTAAGTGTCTCTTCAAGGTGACTGTAGTCTTGTTGGGAAAACATAATATACATTGCTTTGGTCAACCCCCCACCCCCACAGCATATTTCCCTGACATTTTCTGTGCGAGCCGTGCCATCTTTTCACTGTGCAAGCCGTTTTTGCATCTAATGCATCTAATGTTTTAAATCCTGTCTTGCAGGTCACAAGTTTCTTTGATTTTTGCTTTTTGTGCCAGTTTGCGTTTGCTGTTGGTCCATTAATAATGAGGGGTAGGCCCCCTTCCACATGGCTTTTTAATTTGATGTGACCAAAAGTAAAAGCCAAGACATGTTTCGTTTACGGTGTTAAAAGGGCTGCTGTTCAAGTGAAAGGGAAAGCAAAAGCTGTTTCTTATTCTAGTGTTGAAATTCTTGCCCTTCATGTGAATTAAAAGTAAATCAACGCCGTTTATGGATGCAGTTTATAACTTCTTGTCATTCAGCTGAAATAAAAGCAAAGCAGGGCCATTTTGGGTTGCATTGTTTAAATGCGACTTTTCAGGTGAAAGGGATTTCTGTTTAGGGCCTTTAAATGCACCCCACATCCCAGAGTCTTGTGACTTAACAGCAATGCTTTTTGTAAATGGGGCCCATCATGACCCGAATGCTAAATTGTTGGTGATGAACTTCTGGGGGATGAAATACTGAGCCACTCTTGGCAATTCAATCACTATTGAATGCAGATTTGCGCACTTTAATATCCGATAGTTATAGCTGAAGACAGAATGGCATTTTATAACTGTTTTACCTGGTATCCAGTCAATATGTCAAACATTTTTTCGACATACCAATATGCGCAAATTTGTTTTTTTATTTTATAGGATTTAGTTTTATTTAGTTAGCAAAAAAAAGATGTTTTAAAAAAAAATGGGTGGTTGGAGAGGGTAATTTTTTTTTTATTTTTAAAACAGGCATTTGAATTTTTTTTTCCGGCACTTTTGGTTCGACATATTGGTATTTCGAAAAAGTCACTGTAAACCGTTTTACTCAGATCTATCTGTGGGGTATACACATCATATATTTGCCATCCAGACGCTTTAATGCACTAAAGGGAGAGTATTCTATTTTATTTATTCAACATTTGTATGGCGCCAATACATCATAATGTGTTTCCAGGTGCCACAAGACAGAAGATGGGTTTAGGGGAACAGAGGGGAGAAAACAACAATAACGGTCCTACTAGGCTTTGTGACATTCAGATAGTGCAAGTGCAGTATCAAGAAGTGCAGGGGGAGGGAAGGGGAGAGGGAGCAGTGCTGGAGGGAGGGGCCCAGGGCTGGGCAATGGCTAAAGGGTTCCTGGGAGGACAAGTGCAAGGGCAAAACAAGGAGGGTAGTGTTCAAGTGCGAGGAGGTGGGTGACCAGGCTCCTAAGGGTAGTCAGGGAAGGGTTCCCATGGGCAAGTGCTGGAGGAAGGGGCGCAGGGAGACTGGTCAGGGGAGGACCTGATCCAAGTGCGACTCGCAAGGGAGCAAAGGTAAACCAGTTGCAGAAGCAGGAGATTAGCATGGGAGGAGGGAGAGAAGGATGAGGAGAAAGGGAATTTCTTGAGAAGCTGTGGGAAATTAAAGAGATCTGGCTCAAGTCAGAGAGGGGCTCCTTCCGAGGAGAGAGATCTACCACCCACTCTCTGCTTGGAAAAACGTCTGATCTTCAGAGTTGGAGTGAGAAAACAGAAGGGCTCTAGCAGTGTTGTATTTCTGGAGAGAGAGTTGGATGTAGCAAGGTCCCCGGCCCCAGAAAGACTTGTGGATGATGCAAAGGGTCTTGAATTGGATCCTTGCAACCACTGGGAGCCAGATGAGGGATTTTAGGGCTGGAGAGATGCAGTCCCTGGGTTTTAGGCAAGTCTAAATCTCAGTCCTATTCTGGATTAGTTGAAGAGGGCAAAGGGAGGAGAGAGGCAGATTAAGAAAGAGGCTGTTGCAGTAGTCAAGCCTTGAGAGAACCAGAGCTCTGGAGACATTGAGTTTTTGGGGTAAGGTGAGGAAAGTGAGAATGCCTCTGAGGCGGTAAAGCGGATAGTGGGCCTTCTTGGCAAGGCCCCCAATGTGAGGTGAGAAGGAGAGAGGGGAGTCGAAGAGGACACCCAGGCTTTTAGTCTCACAAGAAGGGGAGGTCCAAAGGAGGGTGGCCAGAGTGTAGGAGGGAATGAGGGGATAGGAGTCCTAATGAGAAGGATCTCTGTCTTACTGGCATTAAGGCACAGATCATTAGCAGCACATCATGCATGAATAGCAGTCACTCAAGAATGAGAGAGGAGGAAGAGGAGGAAGGATTACAGGAGAGCTGTTTGTCGTCAGCATAAAGCTGGAAATGAAGTGAGAAGGTGGAGATCAGAGGGGCAAAGTGAATGTTTAAAAGCCACAGCGAGAGCATAGTGCCCTCGGGATTTCCACAAGTCGTAGAAGAGGTAGAAGAGAGAAAAGGGCACAGTTCCACTTGGGAGGGCCGATTTGAAAGGAAAGAGGTCAGCCAATCCAGCGCCTGGTCTGTGATAGCCGGGGCATCCAAGAGTCAATTGATGAGGATGAAATACTTTGCCAAGGACAGAGGACAGATCAAGGAGGATAAGGGCGGAAGGAGTATTGGAATCGAGATTAAAGAGCAAGTCATCACAGGTGTTCAAGAGAGCAGTTTCTGTGCCTCTGGCTGTTTAGAAGCCAGACTTGTGGTCATGGAGGCAGCCAGCAGATTCAGTGTGTTGGATTAGTTGGGAGATGACCAACTCTCCAGGAGTTTGCCCAAGAAGGGAGTAGTAGAGTTAGGGCGGTAGTTAGCCAGACAGGAAGGGTCCTCAGACTGCTTTTTCTAGAAGGGGGTGCACAAGGGAGTGCTTGAGGGGTGAGGGGAAGGAGCCAGTGACAAAAGTGTGGTTACAGAACTCAACCAAGCAGGGGGCAAGTGAGGAAATGTTGTCCTCGATAGTTCTGGTGGAGCACCTGTTTGGAGCAGAGGTTCATAGAGCAGACTGTCTTGATAAGCTCATCTGGTGGTATCTGTGGGATACATTGACCCACTCAGCAGAATTCCCTTCCACAGCCAGTCTGCACTTCAGCAGAACCAGCAAAATGGATGCGCTGGCTCCTTTGATCACCATTGCCTTGCATCAAAACTGTGTTTTGCAGCTACAAAATGATGGCTGCACTGTCTTGCCAAGCACCTTTTGGGCAAGTTGAAACAAGGAGCACACCGAGAAAGGCTGCCAGCATGTTTTCTTGTGTGCCCCAAAGAAGCAAATTGAAAGCTGCTTGCTAAAAAGTTCCCTTTAAAAAAGGAATATTTCACATTGAAAAGGATGCTGCCTGGACGCTCTTTTCATCTGTTTAACATCACACTCCTGTTATCGGTGAGAACCTGCCATGCCTATCCATATTTAGATGGTGCTCCAACAAAACAGAGCATTATCCCTGAATGACAGGCTGTGTCAGACAGAGCTGGGAAATCAACAAAAACTTTACTTTCGCCTTCAGCCATATGGAAAAACGCTTGACTTTTGGGCTACACAATGTCAAAAATCAATGCTTCAAAAGAGACTATAGCTCTCTGGGCCTATGTCAATTTCAGTGGACCTCTGTCTTAAACAGATTGGTGTATAAAAGAAACTGACTTGGGATGCAAAACAATGTTGGAAAGTCAGATGGAAGAGAAAACCTTTTGAAAGGACCCCACAGCAGACTTCACCACATGTTAAAATGTGCTTTTGCAAATAAGGAGAAATACCTGTTTTAAAAGTGTAATGTTGAATAATGCCCCATCCTTGCCTAGCAATGTAGAGGGGGGTTTGCTGGGAAACATATATGGGATGTTTATTTCAATTGGCTTGCTTCTGATTCAAAACAAAATTAAAGAAATAAATGTATTGGCTGTACTGGGAAATTACCCCAAACAGGTTTTCTGCAATGGCTCAAGGGACATCTGGCTGCTGACAACAGGAGTGCCCTAACCCCAAGAGAAGCCACAATGGATTTCTGGGATGCCTACATGTTAATTGTGCCCTTGAAACTTTGAATGGACCAGAAGGCAGCATATCGCACGCTCGTCGGACTTTTGTCTGTGCTCCAGGTTGAGGCAATAGATTCTGGGACACCTACGTGTGACTTTTGGAAAATCCCCTCCCCTCAACTTCTACTGGGGAGCTTCAAAGCCAACTCCAGAGCAGCCTTGTAAGCTATGCCCTTATTTAGTAGACAATGCTGGCCATCTAGCCCAAAAGGCTATTTTATTAATACATTTCAAGACTTTTTATCTCTGAAATTGGACAATGCAGTAATCGCAATCTAGATGCAAATTTGGGGTCTTTAATTTAAGACATTATAGCCTTTACTGGCATATTGGGGACATAAATGGCAGATAATTGGATATTCTGAGGAAAGTGTACATGATGCAACTTTGAAATGTCATTTTCACATGCCTTATGATAATCTATACACATGTATAAAGTTATAGAATTTTAGGTAAAATAATTTCATTGAAAATGACGAAAAACTATTAGACGGATGAAACAAAGTCCTACAAATTGGAGAGTTGGACTACCATGCTCTGCGTGAAATATGTAATCTGCTTATGTAATTTGCAAAAATGCTGCAACTGTATAAATGTGTGATTTATGTTAAGATGGATTTTTGGAAAAGGGCACTGTGGGATGGCTTTGCACCTCATAAAACACAACCCCTAAACTGAGTTCTCTCCTGCAGGAAGCGACCAGCATGGGCTTACCTATCCAGTTCTTGGGGGTAGGTCTAGCTTAGTTCTGCTCAACAATAAACCCAGTGATTCACCCACTATATATAAGGGGTGGGAGCTCAAAGGGACAGGACACTCTCTCCTGAATTTCCAGCACCTGCGTATCCAGACATTCCAGATCCACCTTTGCAAGATTACAGACTCTACTGCCAGGCAAACACATAGCTGACCCTATCCCAGCAAGGCCTTTGATCCAGAAACCCCACTAAAATCCCAATAACAAGGGGGGGAAAGCTATGGTTGCCCAGCTGTTTGCTGTAAGGTGTGCCTGCCGTGCTGTGACCAGAACCCTTGAGTCCAGAACCCGGTTGGCTGTCCCAAATCCCAAACTCCAGTGCGGATTGTGAGTATTTCCCCATCCCATAGCAACACATAGCCTACCCCATGTTGACCCTTTTGTCCTCTCCATACCCTGGTAACTTGTTTAAGACTGTTAGAATGTTCTATGCAACCTGTCCTTGATTTTCTAGTGTTGGCGCAATTCTTCCATTCATTTCTGTCTTGCATAGATCCTTAGTCATATATTGAATAATTTAATTCATTTTCACATAAAGAGACACGCAGCGTGAAGGGGTTAATGTGGTCGCAAACCTGTTTCATGGGCAGCACTATCTTATTGATAATCTAGTTTAAGTAAAACTTGTCCTTTCTTTCCAAACCTATTTTTATTTTAGTTTTCATTTTAACTGCTTTATTTGACCAAAACCGAAATTTCTTTCACCTTGAAAATCTCATCCAATTTATCCGCTATAGTCACTCTTTCACCTTTCACTTCTAATTGATCCCTGTGATGTGCATCTATTCCCCAGCTTAAAAACCGCATTCCGATTCTGTTTTTCACCCATTTTAAAAAAAAAAAACGTTTTCACATTTAAAACTGAAAAAAGTCCAACTTTTCCACATGTGATTTGGCTGCATTGTGTTCTCACTTTCAAGTTGCTTTTGGACGGTATGCCTTCTGTGATACATTGCTTTACAGTTGCTAGTGACATTACACCCCTGATGCTGAGATAAAACATCTGTACCTCGTTATTTAACCACACATATAATTAATTGTCAAAGTCTGAGTGTCATTTTATGCAATTGCAAAGGGTTTTGAAATGCTCTTATTTTGTGAGGGAAGGTCGGATTTTAATTCTTTTTGCTGCCTCATATCCCTGACTCCCTGCTGCTTCTTTCTATTCACTCAGAATTTGGTTATTTGGGGTTGGAGGGTACATTGCAGGGAGAAACCTTAACCTGGGTGCTATCTACCCAAATAGAAAAAGTGCTCCTATTTATTTGTACTTTGGATATGTCCTTGTAGAAGGTTACCCAAGTGTATTTTAGTGGTGTTCATTGTAATTATCACCCCATTGGTGATTGCGGCCCAATATAAAAATGGTGTGTTTTTTTTTTTTTTTTTCTCTTTGAATTTAAAATAAATATTGTGTTATCTCCCACTGGCCTGGTTGATAGTCCATTGTGACCTGGGGTATTTGTAAAATGGGGTGTGAGACGGGTTGGGTATCTGCTCATTTCGAATTAGTAGAAAATAAAGAAAAAGTATTCTCATTGAGCGCTACATCCTAGGCTAAGAGCAAGGGTCCTGGTCCGGTGTGTGACGCCCGATTGGAATCCTTCACAGTATGGGGGAGGAGGATTGTTGGGGGAAGGGAGATGGAGAGCAGGGAAGGACTGAATGCAAGAGGGGGTGGGGGGGCAAAGAGAAGACAGGATGTCCTGAGTTTTATTTGAGAAGTGGGAGGCTAACGCCATGCAGAGGGCCTGAGAAGGAAGGAGACTGCAATAGGATTGGCAAGTTCCTTACAGATTTTGAAAAGTTCAGCCATGTTATTTGAGGCCCAAGCTATTCAGGATTGAATATAGGCCCTTTTCTTGGAGTGGATGGAAACATGGTATTGCCTTTGGAGCAGATGACAGGCCAGTTTGTCAGAGGATGAGCTAGAAGCCAACCACTTGCATAGAAGATTAGAGGTAGAATTAAGAAGAGAGGAGGCAAGGTCCGAGAGGAAGGGGGCGATCAGCCCAGGAGTCCGGTAGATAGTGGCGAGAGTGAGCAAGAGGGTAGGAGAGACACAGAGCTTGCAGATAAGAGATTCAAAGGAGGAATAGGATTGAGTGGGTATGATGGTAGCAGGAACCCATTCAGGGAAGACGAGGGCCATTTCACCTCCAGTCCGGTTAGATCTAGGCTGGTAGAGGATCTTGTAACCCTCAGGGAGGAGAGTGTCAAAAGCAGTGGCAGAGATGGCATTGAACCACATCTCAGTGAGAGAGACGACGTCAAGGTCAAAGTCTTCAAGGAGGTGACAAATGTCAGAGGAATGTTTGACAGCAGAGCAAGAATTGAGGGTAGCTAGGTGAAGCTGGTTGCCACCTTTTAAAGTTCTTCTGGGTTAGGGTACAGGGGCAAGGTACACCCGATAGTGGGGAATAAGAGGCCAGAGGGGTGGCAGCCAGAGAAATGGCAGGAGAAGGAGGAAGTTGGAGAGGCAGGTGATGCCTGTCAAGTAGGAGGAGGTTGGGCTGAGAGCCCTGGGTCATGATAGTGCCATTACGGTAGACATACATGAATACATGATGCACCTAGATGATATGAAGAATGCCAAGAGAACTTCCCACCTGGTTCCACCATTAATAGGAGAGGAAGAAAAAGGGGAGAGGATAGCAACCATATGGGGAGTCCATAGGTCAGGAGAAGGGACAGTGAAGAGGACGTCAGTAATAGTCTGCCTGGAGGAAGCAGCAGATAACATGGTTATCAGCAATGGGCAGTCCTGGGTTGGAGACCAGGAGTGCTTTCTTAAATGTTTTCCATCCAGACTTCGAAAGAGGGGTAGGAAAGGTGATAGGATAGCAATCAGAATAGACGATATAGAGAGCACCATAGTTATAGGGTCTGGGGGGGGGAGATGAAGAGACTGCACAATGAACTTGCCAGGTGGCCTAGAAGCAAGTTGGGTGAAGAAGAGTCAGATGCAATAAGTGAAACTGTGATTGAGGTTAATGCCTAGGTTACAGAAGGCAGCAGTGAGAAAGAACAATTCACAAATGTGGGGACGCAGACGCCTATAAGGAGAACATCAGAGATGGTAATCGAGGTTAGGCATGAAGTTTTAACAATTGACAGGCAGTATTAAACAGATGTAACTCTGATAGAATTGTGCTCTGGTAGATAAGCCTAGTATCATAGCAAGGCCCAGGAGTTGGAACAAAGCAATATGATTTAACAATATGCAGCAATGTCAATAAGGTCGGCAGATTTAAAACACAGCTAGATTTCAACTTTAAGACTATAGAAAAAACGCAGCATTTAAAAGGAACCAGCAGAACTTTAAAAAAAGCTAGATTTGAGAATCTGGAAATTAAGAAGCAGCTTTTAACAATGTGCACAGATTATGACATTTAGATTGTGTTTATATCTGCAGAGTGCCAAGTGCCCCAATGACATATACACAATATTAAACAAGCATTGACAATGCCAACAGTTTGGGCTTGTGTAGGCATGGGAAAGGCCCTTGCCAGGCACTGCTGTGGTGGTATTAACTGGCCATTGATGGTAGCAGACCGCAAAATGATGCGAGTAGCTGGGGATTTTAAAGCAGTGCCTGACACATTCCTAATACTTAAACACAAGCCAAAACTGTTGGATTTGCCAATGCTTGTTTTTAACAGGGCTTCAGTGAAGGACATGCATAGTGTTTATAAATCGAGTGGCCGAAGGCAGAAGCCCTGGTTAAGAAATGTTCGTTACACCAGTTGTGGATTTACATAAGACTGCTTTGAAAACACACTACTATGCACTTTGAGTGCAACATTTGATGGTAAGGCTCAGTGAGGAGATGTTTTGGATGGGGCGGGGCAGAACCTGGGTGGGAGTGACAATAGGGGTTAGCATGGTCATGGGCAGTGAGTGGGTGGGAAAATACCCAACACCTACAAGTTGTGTGTTCCTCCTCATATGCCATGTCTCCCTAGGTGTACTATAATGCAATCGTTTAGGCTTGGCTCTACCAATTAATAGCCCAAACTAAATAGTGCTCTGTGCCTCCTTTACCGAACATCAGTCTTTCCCAAAAGCATGATGACGGGCGCTTGCTCTATCTGAAACCGGTATCTCGACTCCTGAAGATTCCGCATCGCCTGTTGGGCCAATGGGAATTATTTATTTTGCATTGTCTAGGCCTAGGAACCAGCACGCCCCCGCGTGGCAGTCCGTTGGTGCGCGTGCTCTCTCAGAGAAACCAAGCACAACACGATGCTGGTAGCTCACGCGACTCCGGGATTTCTTGCGTTCCGGTACCTGTAGTTTCACTTTTCCTGCGCAGCTGCAGCTCTCCTGCATGACGTGTAGTCGTTGGGGCAGAGCGGTAGAAGAACTGAGTGGACGGGAAGTCACCACCTCAACTAGGAGGAGCCGAAGTGGACGCTGCTTTAGAGTAGGTTGCTACGAGTGAAGATGTGTGTCTTCTGTATCAACGTTCCTTGGCCAGCGCTGTTATAGAAAACGGTCTATCATGCAGACATTGGACGCTGTAGCACGAGCGCCGTATTTGCACGAGCCTTATCAGGACGTGGCTGCACTGAGGGCCCCAGGACTCCATATCACCGGGTCTACGATTTTTCGCTCCCGGGCTCCAGCAAATCGCTGATAACAGTTGTTTACATCCCACGTGTTAATGGAAGTTGACCAACCCTGCGGCAACACACAGAATGCAGTAGTTTGAAATCCTTGACCTGAAAAATAGGGTGTCCAGGTGTCATGTCGTCAACTTATCTTTAATGTATGACTCAGTTGGTGCACTTTGGCGACGCTCCATGTTTTAAACAAGAGCTTTTTTTTTGTTTTGTTGCGTTTTTCAAAGATTGCGCCAGGCTGGTTATCCGACGCCAGGGGGTGAAGTGCTAAAGGGAATACTAGGAGGGTTACCTAAGCGCCCCATCTCATATAAAAAGACACATGTGGCAGAACTGGGACGCCCCAGATAACTTCCTAGCCTGGACTAGGCAGAATGTGACTGTGTCATAATTACCAGACACTGTTACCCTATGCCCAGGTATTCGCACCACTTCCATCTGTTAGTTTAATTGGTTTGGAGTTTAAGGGCAAACGGGCCACTGCCCTAACTGGTAGGATTAGTTGGTTGCTGAGGTGCTGCCTGCGTCCCGGCACATGAGTTGTCAGGCAAAACTCCAATGATCCCAGGGGGTAAATTGTGCGATGATTTGACAAACCTTGTTAGTTACTGGCGCTGGTGGGTGGTTGTTTAACCAATTATTGTAGCCATGCGTTGGTTAGATCTTGAATGTTGAAATGATGGAGCAAAAGTCCTGACTTGTCAACAGTGAGAGTTTTAATGTTGTAATGCACATGAAACCAACAAACTAGCAATGGGCTAGGTGCAGGTGAGAGGGAAGCCAATGCACAACCGTAGTCTTTATCAAGGCTGTGATGGGTGGTGTGGTGATGCGCCGCTTTTTGTGCACAATTGTCACATCCTTAACCCCTTAATGCCCCCGAATCCCAGACTAAAAAACAAAACCAAAGTGGTGAACAAGAATCGTCTAATGATGGTTTAAAGGGAAGTTGAGAAGATAAGAAATGAATGGCCGTCTAGATCATGCCAGTTAATTCTTCTGATCTCAGCTCCCAAGGTAGCCGCGGAACCAACAACCGAACAAAGCTTCCTCTCTGAGTGAGAAATGGCAAAGGCTAGCAGCCACACGGCCTACAGCACTTAGAACAAAAGCACCGTTGATCGATCAGAGAGGCCTCAAGATCAGTGAAACGGTTGATGCTGGCAAAATCGAGGCAGCAAACCCACTAAAAAGATTGGGGGCTCTCAAGTGAGAAACATGGAAAGTAACAAGAGAAATGATGAGCCATAGTTCAGTTCAGCAAAAAATTGCTAAAAACCGCAGTCAGATGGTGTGAATAAATGGAGTGCAGGAACCTAGTGATGTTAAATGTAAATACTAAAGGTGTTATCCCAGCACAATCCACGTGGAGGCGAGATTTGCAGAAGTCAACGTTAGATTATTTTTAATGTTTCTGGCAGGATAGGACAACGTGTGAAAACATTGCAAGTGATCGATAACACAGTAAGTGATCATAGCTTACTAGAACTGTCTCTCCTGATTACAGAAAAAGGTCAGGAACATAAGTGGGCCCGTGTGATACAGGGTCAATCCTGCAGAACTCTCTTACGATTGAGAATATATCATCTATCAAAGAAGCATACTGCAGAGAATTGGTATCTAATACTGCAAACAAAGTTGAATACATTCATCTGTTGAGCCTATACACGGAAAAGGAACATGGTCTCAAAAACTATGCGTTTAAACCAAAGCACGCATATGACTTTGAAATTGTAAAAAAAAAGCAACAGTTACGCAAAGAAATCAGACAATTAACAACAGAAAACAAAAGTGAGCATGTGGCGGCAAAACAAATATGGAAGCAAAAGTACAAACATTGGTTGATCTCCCGCAGAGCCATCCTGGAACAACATGATGCAGACATCATGACGACAAGCCTGAGTAACAAGATCTCACAAGAGTTCTGGAAGATAAATCAATGATGAGAGCTGTTAACAAGCCATTCAGGAAAACATGGTCACTGAAACTCAATGGGTCCTCCACTTCCAACAGCTATATGAAAAAAAGGGTCAAGCAATGGAACCACTTACCAACTATGACAAAATGGGAGTTAGAATTTGACATGGAAGATATCCTGAATGATATCAAACGAATCAGTACATCACGGGCCCCAGGTCCAGATGGGCTCACCAATTATATCCTAAAACAAAACCCGGAACAGTGGACAAAATCTTGTGCGATTATTATTCTGGAAGGTAGCGCTTGAATGTACAATACCCATAACATGGAAAAGCGCGATAGTTGTGCCCATTTTTAAAAAGGGTAATAGAGCTGACCCTGAAGATTACAGGCCCATCGTACTCCTAGATGTCTTGAGAAAATTATATGCCACACAGTTTCAAAAACAACTAACTGTGTGGATTACATCTAACAACCATTTCGACCCATTGACAAGCAGTGTTTGTCAGAGGAGTGGGGTGTGGTCTGAATCTTTTGTTACTGAATATGTTAAAGATGGAAGCAATAAATTCAGGAAAGAAAGTATACATGGCATTTGTAGACTTATCGCAAGCGTTCAATAGCGTTGACCGGGAAATCCTATGGTAAAAAATGAAAACATGGAACTGCCCTCCCTGCAAGACTACTCATGGGCGTAAAAGACCTTCACAGAGACACTGAAATTAAAGTTACTGGATTGTGGGTGCGATTTCTCGCCGTCACCATAATCAGTACAAAAGGGACCCTATAAAAACTCAAACAGAAAAGAGTTGAGTAAACATTGCTTTATGAACACACAAGCATTCGCGAATGGGCCACAAGTTCAACCGTCTCGCAAAGCAAGTCGTCAAAGTGCCGCCCTTTGCCCTGCACATCGTGGTCCTTTTATACCCATCTGTTTTACATTGTCATACATTGCTGCACATAGATTATGTCCACCACAAGGCGGTTCCTCCCAGTCATGACTTTGCATCAACGGTCAACAGTTCAACATCTGCTATTGTGGTTTCCTGTTATCTGTTATTCGCTCTCTCTCGTGCCCCTCTGTGTCCTTATCTCTGTGCACGAGGCTGTGCTTACTCATTCCTTCCCCACCCGTAATCTGCAGATAGTTTTAGCAGGCTCAGCATGCTTCGACATACAGTGACCAAACACAATTCTTCTGTTAAAAACAAGTTCTTGCCAGGTCAGCAGGTCTTAAACGCCGCTGTATAAAGAGAATGCCTCTTCTTTTAACAAAAGGTACATTCTTTTAACACATATGGTGATTAGTACAAACTCCAAGTGTGAGCACAACATTACATATGTATGCGTACCTTCAGGATCGAGAAGGAAGTTTATCCATACCAATAAAAACCTTTTCCAGGGTCAATCAAGAGTGTCCCGTAGCCTCGATCATCTTGAACTTATTCATATCGGATATTGGTTGTGTTTCAAAACACCGCAAACATAAATACAATGTTATTGTGTTTCAAAACGCTGCGGTTTTTCTTTCTAAGTTTCTCAGGCTCAGAGGAGCCTGAGAAACTTAGAAAGAAAAACCGCAGCGTTTTCAAACACAATAACATTGTATTTATGTTTGCGGTCGCTTCAAAAGCTACCGCAAACATAAATGCAACGTTTTTAAAGCTGTGGTTTTATTTCACAGTTTTCCGTGCTCCTCCAGCCCGGAAAACTTAGAAAAAAAACGCAGCTAGTGTTTATTTTTATAAAAAAAATAGCACTTACCAAGATGCAGCTGCAGCTTTTCTGCCTGTAGTCTCCGGTCCCCGTCCTCCGCGTACAGCACCGATGAAGGAAAAGCCACCCAGTGGTAGCTTTTGTTTACTACAGCTGACTGGCTTTTCCTTCATTAGTGAAGCAAAAGCCAAAGCAAGCACAGCGGCGGGCATCCATTTCACAAAATGGATGCCCCCATGTGCTATCTTTGAGCTTGAATTGCTCAAAATCTTACGTAGGGACTTCGAAAAAAAAACACCAATCGTTTTTTTTTATGTTGCCTATCTATTTTTGAAAGAACATTTTTTGGCCAAACCATTCCTTTAAATGAGCTGAAGATTCTGCAAAGAACAAGATGAAATTATAAAGCATTTGATATTGATTTGCACAACATTAAGAGATGAAAGACAAGGCACTTGGGATGCTTCATAAGAGAAAGACAGACCGTGAATGCAGATGAATGGTGGCACCTATCCATGGACGAAAGTGACCGTAAACTGACTATTGCACTGACATTTTTAATAGAAGAAATTATGAAAAAGATGAGTGTTGGAAATGGATACAGAAGTTAAAAACTGAGAAATAAGAACTACATAGAAATTGAGAAAGATAACAGTTTCTAACATGTATCTAAAAAGTCTGTAAGATATTTTAAAGGGTTGTAACAAACCAATAAAATAAAAAAACTATGATGATTGCATATGCATCAGCAGCATTTTTGCATAACCACAGAGTAAATGTGGAGTTAATTTGTGTCAACTATATGTTGGTATTCTTATATGCCATCCAATAATCTTGATTGAATTAAGCACCACATTTACTCTGTGAATACAGTATCCACAAACATTTTGTGTGTTGATCTTAAATTGACCATAGGTGATAGGCCGGATAGGCTGTTTGTACGTACATTTCCCCTAAAGAAGATCCTAGAAGTGTGTTGGATTTGGATAAGGAAAAAAACATGTCTGGTACAGATATAAACACCCACACTGATGTGGTTGTTGAATAACAAACCTATGTAAGAAAATCAGGTGGAAGAGACCTTTTCCTTTACATACAATTGAGATTAGGACTTTTACAAGAAATTGGGCAATAAACAAATGTGAAATTGTGGACTTTTTAGCTATATATTTTTATACTATATTGTTTGTGAAACTGTAAACCCTTATGATTTATATACATTGATTTATTATCAATGGCTGTACTTTACACAAGTCAGTTTTGTGGGGGGATGCACTGGTCACTTTATGAAGCACGGGTCACTTTCTGATGCTCTATGATGTGTTTTATGAGACATTTAATTAAAAAAAATTGTTGAAAAATTGATGAGGTGTCGCCTTGAGTAGGTTGAATTATCCTTGATAATAAGGTGCCCCTTCTGAGGTGGAGTTCTGAGTTTAACTAAATCGTACACACACCCATTGAGCAATTTCCATAGAGATACAGAGGTTTAGAGCTTTAGAGTGTTTGTATTTTGTGTACCTAAAACCAGTGGTGCTCTCTAACCGCAGTGTTATTAATTCTGGTGTCCCTTAATGTTAGTGGCATGATTTTAAAAGCAAGCTGTTAGCTGCATCCTGTGCACAGCATTCGTGAAACACACAGGTGAACAAAAAGTGCAATGTTTTGCAGTCAATACAACTATAATCGACAAGGCAGTAGACAAAGATGTCCAAGTATCAGAAATAATTCTGCAACTCTTAATTAAAGTGGATAAACAGGGGGCATGCCCAATTGCCTACAAATATGGCTGTTTTGGCTTAACCCTCCTGTCTCCCCAGCCCCTTTTACGAGACTAGGTGCGGGTGAAGTGCATTAGAAGGCGACCACTGTACAGGATCATGTGGAGAAAAGCTCCAGGAACACAGGTGTGTCTCCAATGCTGGGGAGCTGATGCGCAACGGTAGCGAAAAACAGATGGGAATTGCTGGCAGCTGCGCTGGGGACAGTGACAGCACCGCCAAATTGGAGGCAGACTGACTTACCCTTAGTTCAAAGCTGTTTTGGCAAGAAGGCAGCAGAGGTGTTACTGTGCTGGGCGGCGGAGGGTGGAGCGGCTGGAGGAACATATGCAGGAGTCTGTGTAAAGCAAAGGACAGTGCGATGACAGGCACTGGTTAGAGGTACGGAGCAGCAGGACTGTGTCGCATGGATGGAGTCTGTGAGGACACATGGTGAGCAGCAGCAATGGCAGTGTGCGGGCCGCTGGCAGGTGAGCGTTTGCTGGGAGGCTGTAAGGGAGGCATTGTATCACAAGTATGACACTGACACAAAAACCTTTATTCAATTCTTGGGTTTTAGAAAACTCCTACTTTGCCCTATAGCTAAGATGGGAGTAGTCTCTACCATCAAATAATAAAGAAAACAGTCCTAGTCAGTCTCTGTCAAATCAAAGATTGCCTATGCTAACAAAACATAATGCCTGCCCTATCTCTTATATGAATAATTGGGTAGGTTTTCCAAACATTGAGGAATATTTAATTTAAGTGAACAGAACCCTAGTAAATTGGTGCACTGATTAAATGTACTTATTAGAAAGCTTATGACTAGCCCTGTTTTAGCGCCAACAGGAAGGACTATAACTATAGAAGTAACCACTTAAGGGGCACCCAGTTTTAATATCGTGTGTCTCTCACTTTGTAGAACTGAATGTAACAAGAGTTGTCCCTGGGCAGCTGTAGCAACATAAATCCATTGGACAAGCCTCCCCAGGAAGGGTTTTAAGAAGATTGGTGACCCCGACCCGCGTGGGCACACACTGCTTCTGTGAAATGGGCACTTAACCATAGGTAAAATCCTGAGCTTTGGATGTGTAATGTAGTTGGATGAAGATCCATAGTAATCTTAAGAATGATAATGAAAGATGCATCCTATAAAATAAGAGTACCTTAACAAAGAAAAATCCATGATACATTTTGGAAGTGACGGAATAACCAGTTTCTGGTAGTTTTGTGGTCTCTAAACCTTGTTATATTTTATCAAAATAGCAGGATAATTCTGGCATGAGGAAAATGGCAATTTTAACTAGTACCCCCGTCTGTAATTGACTTACAGGTTTTGGTGAAGAAAAACCGATTTCCCAGTAACTAGTCCATAATTGGACATATAACCCAACTGAGGTCTGTTTACACTAGTGTTCCCTGGTAAAACAAAACGAGGGTCCACTTGGACAACTAGCTAGTGACTGAAAATATAAGCAAAATTGCTGATGTTTTGTTTTTTCTTGTTTCTATCAACAGTCACATCTCCAGACAAGTGAATGTGTCTTCATTAAAAGAAGCTTTTTTTTTTTTTTTTTTAAAGAACTCCTTTGTGATGACTACTCCTGAAGAATGTCCCAGAGTTTTCAAGAGGTCTGAAACATGTCGAGTGTGTAACTTGGGAGTTGTAACCAAGTGTACTTTTCAATTTGAAAATGTATATTTCATTGATAAAAATTAAGAGACGGATCTATCCCCTCATGATTTGGGTCGTAAACAATTGATGCATGTTTACTTTTTATGTTTGGTCATTAGCATATTCAAATATGCTTGTTTTAGGGTGTTTTATGTAATTTACTGTATTGTAGTCTCTACCTCATGAGATTTTTATCTTGTATTGAATTATAATAAAATCATTTTGTATTGATTATTCATCACTGATTGGTTAGTGTGATTTGTAGTGATGCTAGAATTAGTGACTGTTAATAAATCTTTCTCTACCTTTTTCTTACTGATTATCTCTTATACAAAAATGGGGGTAGGTATGCAAAGGAAAATCAGTGTTGTAACATAAAAAATCAATGTGACTGAGTCAGCTCTCCTTCCCACGTTGGACAGCACAGAGTAAGGTGGTCCCCGTAAATGGGATGACGCACTGTGGCTCAGATTCTCAAAGCAAAGGTATTTCCCAAAAAAAGTGGATCGAGGCCCACTTGGACTTTGACATTAAATCACTTCTTCCAGCTTTCACCAGTTCTTTCACAGTTCCACAAAGTTCACGGTTCAACAAAAAGGTCACGTAGGTCTCCCTCGATCAGGCTCGGACCTTGAAAAGCAAAGCATTTGCATGGGGTCGCTTCCCCAAGATGAATTCACATTTGTTATTGGTTCCCTTCCCCTACCTTATCACACTTCCATTCTCCCACAGACGGGCTCAGACTTTTTCCTGCTGTCGAAGACTTTTGAATATGCAAGGCCTTTTCTGTAGAGCTACAGAGGACCACTTCGACCTTTCTGTTTGCCCCAGTGTCTCTTGGTATGGGTAGTTCAGTATCACAAGCACAAAAGTTCAACCTTCACCCTGTCCCGTCCCCTTTCAGGATTATTCTTAATCATTACGTATTTCAGAGTTCATTCACCTTTATCGCTTCGGAATACACCATTCATCTTTCACAGAGTTTCGAGTGGGAGACTTCCTTTCGTTGGACCATTCCGCTACTTTGTTTTGCTGGCTTCACAGTTGTCCATGATTAAAACTCCTCACAAGTCTGCCTTTATTCGCATCTCATCCACATGTGTGCAGCCTTCAATTATGAGATATATTGTTGCACTTCCAATCTTTCCTAAACACACACCGGCCTTCATGTCACTTGCCAACTCACCGGCTGTGTGCATACCTTTCTTGTGTTTTCTGTGTCAGTTCACGAGTCCAGGTTAATACCACAGGCTTGGCCTCGCTTCCCCAACTCTGCCGGTCATCCGGAAGAGTCGCTGGTGCCTTTGAAACACAATGCAGTCTTCTTGTCTGAGATTTGACCACGTATCTCTTACTATTTTCTGGAGGCAACGGAAGTCCTGGGTTCCTTTACTCTTGGTTCTCGTACCTCAATCCATTGCTCTGCTTCAGTAGGTTCGCCTTTGCCCCGGAAGTTCTGCTGTGTCATGAAGCAGAGCAAGACAGGGACCTTTTTCCCTTGCAATGGGTGTGTGCACAATCAAACCGCTTTTTATTTTACAATCCCCAAATGGTCTTTAAGGAGGCCTCCAACCCGTCTCACACCCAACGTCCACCAGCACCCTTTCTCCCAACAGATCAAGACCAACAGATCAAGAACCAGGCCGGTGTGTTGTCGATGAACACTTTATTAATGTATTATTTTGATGGTCAATCGGAACAAATTATGACAGCAGCCACTATTGATGTGGCACCACAATACACAGGTTTCTGAAACATCACCAACTTATGATAGACTTCAATCCCACACCAAATTTGTGTTGTGAAAAGCAATGCTAAATAATTTCTCTCAACTGATGGCAGGAAGGTTAAGCGCTCCCCCTGTTACAATGGAAAACTGGGGTTTTCAATGATTCAAGACTACTACAATGGGACAGCGTGCAAAGGTATTTCGGGCAGCTTATACTACAGAACAAATAGGTCTTCAAAACAGGCTAGCTAGCACACATAGGAAATCCGATTTTTACACACGCAGCGCATGAAAGATAAAAGTCAAAAATAAAAGGGAATAGAATTTGAATCTGAGATCAGGGTATGATAGAGAAAGAAGGAATAAGTAGGAAAAACGATTTTTCAAAGGTGAATAGAAAGATTTAGAAAAATTGAACATGCTAATTCTGCTAAGTTTTAATGGGGCTGCAAGTGACAGGCAAGCTCAAAACCATCAAATAAAGGAAACTGCAATGCTAAATCCGAGCTCAGAACATGATAGAGAAATAATGATTGAGTGGGAAAATCACTTTTTAAAGGCGGAAGAGAAGGCTTTGGAAAAATGACATGGTAAATCACAAGGAATTTGGCTGGAACTGAAAATGGCAAGCAAGCTTAAAACCATACAACTGAAGGAAACTGCAATGCTAAATACCAGCTCAGAACATGACAGAGAAAGAAGGATTTAGTAGGAAAATCACTTTTTAAAGTCAGAAGGGAAGGTTTTGGAAAAACAAAATTGTAAATCACTATGAATTTATTTAGCTGGAGCTAGAAATTAGACACATGCTTTCAACAATGACAAAGCCACATAGAAACCACGATTTTTAGTGAAAATTACAGGGGCAACTCGGGGATAGTTTGGGCAGAGAGATTCTCACAGTGGGAACAATGGTTTGTGTTTCATATGACAGATACAGATGGGGATTTGTTTTTAGACCCACAATTTACACATGGACAAATTCGGTTTTAGCTCATAATAGGAATCATTCTTTTGAGGCAACACTTTAATGACTATAACAATTCAATAACCTCACAGGGCACAAGATGGTTGGTTTCGAATGTCAACAATCTTGCTCCGTGAATTTCAATGGGGGAATTAATTGATTTACTAAGCAAAATACTCGGGGAAATAACCTACTTAACAATGCAAACAAACAAAGGACCTTTCAGGAGAAAGAGAACTATGACTAACGGATACACAAGGGATGGTTTTGTTCCATAGGAAAAATGATTAAAAGGCACAGAGGAACACAGTATTTGTCATGGGGAGAGTTACCAAATTGCACAGACAAATATAAATGCTTATCGATAGGAAAAAAATGATAACATTTCCCTAACAGATAGCATACAGGGTTTTCCGTTATGGACACTCTAGGCTAGTGCTTACATAGATAGGACTTGTTTAATCTATGGCTGTGGAGATCTATACTAGCAGAAGAAAAGGATTCTACAGTCCTCAATGGGGCCAGGGCTCCACTGCCAGGACTGTCACCGGGGTCAATCAAGGCCTCACTCTGATCCCAACCAGTTACTCCAGGTCCCTGCTTCACTCCAGGATTAGGCCCAATTTCTGCAAGTATAGCTCCAGACCTCCTGTCAGCTGCACAGCTCGGAATTTGTAGAGAGAATCTCCAGTTGAGGAGGAGTAACCTCTTTATAAGCCAAGTGACATCAATACTGTGTCATCCTCCTCGCACAACTTATTGGGCAGTGGTCAAGGCTTCCCTCCTCCTCCATAAGCCGGTAGGCTCAGAGAAAGTAGGTGTGATTTGAGCAATCAGGGGAGGATACCCCATCAATCGTATGACAAAACAGGGGGCTGGCTCTGGCTTTGGTACCTAGAAATCTCATATTTTAATAACTACCCTTTCTCACCAATTGCCATATTACTAGATACTAGATTTTTCAGGCAGTCACCTAAACTTTGTTTGATGACCGTGGGACCTACTGGTGTGATGCTACAATTTTCCCTTGTTTCCGCCCAAACTATATTACTGAAACATTGGACATTCGAAGGGCAGAATGCCTATCATCTGTTACACCTTTTCTCAACTTTTTATGATCGTCATATTTACGCAGAGATCATAATATATTTTTCCCTCCTAACTCTTAAGTTGGGGTCCCACAAATCATTTTCGGTTGATCAGATGCAGCTTGAGGACAGCTTTTCAGAAATCTGCACATGAATATTCTGAGATGGATATTGGGGATTTTACACAACAAAATGCATATCTCCCCATTGTGTGCAATGGGACACCAATCCCCTCATTAGATCAGCCCCCACCCTCTGTCATGTGGGGCTGTGATGGCATGAGGGTTATTGTTACTGCTTCAAATGGCTTGATTGCCAGGTTCAGCAGAGTGTGAGGTCCTTAAGTGCTTTTAATCGCAAAACTGAGAAGGCAGGGAATTCCTCCAGCCATCCCCATTGCAACAGGCTTTGGACACAGCCAGAATCACACCTCAAGAGCCCACAGTAGAAACGAAAGTGCAACTCCAGCATTTCCCCCACTGCCAGCATTTCTTAAATCAACTATTACAATGGCACAATTAAAATAAGTAAAAACCTTCACACAGTGATTGCCTGCAATCTCCGATTATACAAAGGCAACATAATTGCACTTTTCAAGGCTTTGATGCACATTTTGTTTTACACAGTGTTACTTAAAGGCAAAATCGGAACGTGTTTGGTAGTCTCAGCAGTAGAAAAGGGCCTTCATTTGACTGCAGCTTTTTAACCCTGTTCAGGCTCCCAACATAACAGGAACCAAACTCTTATGTTGAAAATGTTGCGTACATTTGGGGAAGCCTGTCCTTAAATGCAAAGGAAACACGGATTCACACATTTTCTTTAATCTTTCTGCCGAAATGCATTCTGCTGCACAGTAACTGTAGCTCACAATGCTGCCATCCCATTTAGGGTTCTGTGGACGGTAGTTCAGGAGGATATTATTTCAGTTTTCTCATACTTACACAAATGATGCCATTGGTCTTTCCCTTCGAGGACATTTCTAGGCATCTCCAAGTTTGGATACCTAATTTTGCTCCTTTTCACTTTGCAACCGCAGGGCCTCAATTTGCACATTACTCCAGTGCAGGCCTTTTGCTGAGGGGCATATCTCTGCCTCTGACTCCGGCCTGTAGTTATAGTATTTTAGGGCTACTTCACCCCACAGCTGCTTCTCGTGTTCCACCTTGCTCAGAGTGTGCCTCAACGTTTTGCCTTATATCCGCGTGAGGAGAGCTAATGGGTGTCAGATGTATGTAGTTAAATTCAAGTGCCTGACCCGATTAGCGGGACATGTCCAATAAGATGTGTAAGGGTTAGTCTTGTTACTCTGTCGCCCTCTTCCCCGGCCCAGTGTTTGCATAGAAAGCAGGGGGGGGGGGTTGGAACATCAGAGAATGCTATGAAATAGGGAGGGGTCATGGGTACACGAAGGGGGGAATACCGTATCTCACCCAGGTGATCCTCCCGCACTGGTCCACCCCCAGGGTCTGGATCCAAAGGCTTTGGCTGTGCCCTGGCCATCTGAGGGAGAAAGAGATCCACGGGGGCTAGTAGGTGAGACATCCTTTGGTTTCTCACAGAGCTGAAGCAGGGACTTGCGAGCAGCAGCAGGCTGGAGCCTGTCTGTGTGTTCATGGACACAGAAAGGGGACTAGGCAGAAGAGCTGTGAATGAAGCACTGTGAGCTGGAGGGTAGACAGGCTCTGAAGTGGGCTTCCCCAGGGTAACAGTGGGCTTCTCCAGGGTAATAAGCATGTCGCAGTGAGAGGACCTGGACCGCCACCTGCAATTTGGGTGGTAACGGCCCTCCTCCATTAGAGGCCATGGCACATATGTAAAGCAAAAATCCCACCCCCAGATATGTTGGGAGCCTGAAACTGCACCATGCTTGACACCAGTAGTTGAGACCATACCACAAGTGTTTGAGAAAAGGTATCCACTGAGAAAACAATATCAGATGTATGCCCACAGAGATGATAACTTAAGGGAGGAACTCCCTGAAGGAATATGAGAAAGAGTGAAAGAGGAGCTAGTGATGCCACGAGAGACAAGAAGTGACGCACTAAGAAGATCGGCTGAAGAGAATGTATGAACCGTATAGAAACTAATGACAAAGTTAAGAAGGGAGTAAACATCCATATGTGAAAGGAAGATTGTGTGTGTGATGCACTGAAGAGAAATATGTAGAGGAGGAGCCAAGTACCCCCATCCAAAGGTCTGCCCCCATGTTACCTATATGTTGGGAACCAGAAATAGCAACACGTGCAGTTCCAGTGAGAGTGCCTATACCGCAAAAATTCCTTGAGAAAAGGTACCCATTGAGAAAACCGTACATGCATGCACAAAGACCTATTTTTCTTTTGGATGAAGTTCCAGAGGAAGTGTGCATTTGAACGAGAAAGAAGATTATATGACGTCATACAAAATAGATCTGACGTACCCTGAAAGGATGCACGAGGTAAAAGAATATACACATTCTATAAGGATCTGAGGAGGAGGTGGTAAAGATGAGCTACATTTTGGGCGCGAGATGAAGATGCTCATGCTACAGAAACACTGAAGAAAATGCAAAGGCATTTTACATTTGTACAGATGCAGTAACACAAGCAGACGAAGTAATCATAAGGCTGGCTACGTAGTGAATAGTTGCAGCGATGCGCCAAATGTATACATATAGGAACAAAGAGAACCTGGATATTCCGTGATGCACTTTTAGCAAGGCTTGATACCCCATGATCAGAAGGGATTTCCGTGTAGCGCAGTTGGAAAATAATGGATGGTGATGGAGAAATACAAGAAAAGCTTGGCTGGGCCAGCACCAATAAGTTGAGGCAACCGTGAGCCTGGTTGTCCATCCAGTAGCTACATGAACGTGAGAAAGAAACAAACTTCTGTTTGAAGCAGTATGAAAAAACACTGAAGGCGTCAAGAGTTCATCATTTAACAATAATAAATGTTGCAAAAGGCTCGAAAGAGTGGTCTCCAAGTCACATGGTCTGATCAAAATAGACATTGGGTCGAACTACACAGAAACCAAGAAGATACTCCCTTTTTTTCTCAGGCAAAGATAGCTTCTGTCAAGGCAACTTCAAAGCCTTACTTGACTGGCAGACTGTAGGAGTGTTGATAGATGTGGGCTAATTGGGTAGAGAGGCATGATCACGCTGACCATCCATGCACCAGGGATGCTAGCCTGCTTGCTGCTAGCTTGTTGAATATTCCTGAAGGGTACAAGCGTGCCAACCAGTTGTAGAGGGCCACGTATGAAAGAGCCCTTTAGTTTGTGTAACCAATTAATCGTGTATTTTATGATGATGAAGATGACCTGTTACCAGGGATGGGCTTAGTTGCCCAGCTGACTTCGATACCCAATCACTATCCTTGTTAGCACGGAACGTATACTTAAATGGTCCTCGTAAACCAAACATAACTCTCCATAGGTTTTTGTAGTTTGCCACATAGTGTGATGTCAGTAATGATGAATTTTGATTATAAAAGTTATGTTTTTTCTGAAATGTACTGAGAGCTTGTGCGACGTCGAATGATGTCCGTTGTAACTCCCTGTCTTAGATAATTGATATTAAAACAGAACCGAGTTTTGCCAACTTCCTGAGTCATTTTGATTATTGATGTTTGGGTATCCCCATCCACCTTTAAGTATAGCTGCCTGGTCTTAAAGGACCCTAGGTGTCTGGGTTCAAATAAATAGTTCATTAATTGTACAGATGCAGTAACGCAAGTATACTAAGTGACCATAGAAGCTGGCTATATGTAGTGAATAGACTGCATGCAAAACTGCCAATTAATAGAAACTGGACATCAGCGTAATATATTAGTAAACTCAAACCCACGGAGAAAGAAGGATCAAAGAGCTGTGTCGAAGCAAGAAATTAGCAGAGATCACAGACTCGGATGGTGAAGTTGTCTGGCCTTCTATCAAAGTTGGAGCAAGCCAAGGCCAGTTATCTATTCTCAAAGGCAGTGAACGTGAGAAGCTGAATCATCCCTTCTTAAAGAGAAGAGAAAAGAACACCATGTGTGCCAAGTTTATTCATTTAAAAATATTTAATTACTGCAAAATGGATCAAACAATGGTCTCCTGTCACATGAGTTGTTTTAGGGAAAGACACTTTTTCGGGAGAGGTGGAAGAAGACAACGAGGATCTGTGACGTTGCTTCTTACTCTTCTTGTGAGAAGATGACGAGCGTCGTGATCTCGGTCTCAAGCATCTCTGATGTTTCGGACACTTTCTCTTGGGGGATACATCGCTTAATTCAGAGGATGACTTTCTTTTGATGGTTTAATGGATGGGGATTTGGGAGAGAGCTTACCTGCTTCAAGTTTCCCCTTCCTTTCCCGCAAAGCCTCAACTGTCATGAATTGACATGAGCCACCATCGTCCAACTTGTGGCCTAACCCCAAACACCACAGACAGACACAGTGAGGGTCTGTTATGGACATATTTGCATCACAGTCTGCACACGGCTTAAAACCCATCTTTAGTGTCGAGGACATGTCGAATGAATATCGAATCAAACTTGATTGAAGTGAAAACACAATTGAAAATTTGCTGCAGCGATAGTTCTGAAGCACGTGGCAATCCGGAAAGTACGGAACTGAGGTAACGGTCAGCGCGCATGCTTCATATACAGCGTGTACGTCATGGGGAGGGATGCTACGGAGGCCGTCTAAGGCCTTGACACTCTGATGCCCCTCGCTCGACCCTATGAAAAAAAGAAATTCGAACCAAGCTGCAAGCAGACTTGGATATATCAAAGATGAGGAATATGTGGGTAGACACAATCCATTTGAAATGCTCTATTAGGTGGTAAAAAAACACGTAATTTGTGCAAGGCCATTTTCATTATGCAAATTGGTGAATTTGCATTTGGTCACAAAGAAATGGTGCAGGCTAGTATGTCATAGCATCCGCAAGGATGAGCTATCGCTTTGAGATGGGAAAATAATATAAATATAGAATGAGTTCAATGGAAAAAGCTATAATTCAGTACCTACTCATGCTATTATAATTAGAATTGCTTGCATCAATTGATTTGTGCCTAAGAAAGGAATCTGTTAAGCAAATTAGTAAAGTGGTAATATGTGCGGAATTCATAGCCTGAAAACGTTACAATATTTAATGCAAGAAAGCCCTGAGATGACATCATATTAAATGGGAGGGACACAGGGTGTCATGAACCATGGACATAGCCCCTTCTGGTCTTCCTGGTCCTGGTCCAGACGGAGAGTGTGCTCCTTGATACTTCCAACATGGCCGTGCCCAGTGCCGTGTTCCGTACTAATCTGTACGTCAGACACGGCACGTTCTATAAATGGGCCACGCCCCTGCACCTCCGCGCGTTTCAACGCTATCTCTAGGTAGTGTCTCGACGTGTGTGTGCTGCTCGGCGTTACCCTTCCAAGTTCCTGGCCAACTCCCTTATTCTTTCTTCCCTTTTCCCCTGTTTCCAGTATCTCTTACCTTTCTTCGATCCTCTTCCTGGACGTCCTGGAACACGCGACTTCCTGGAACTTTGAACGCTCGCGCTGGAGTCAGACTCGACTCGCGCGCACTTATATAAGTCCCGGTCCGGCCGGGAGAAGGAGTCCTCCGCGGAACGCCACAAGAAGAGAACTCAGGTAAGCCGGGGGGAAACCTTTGACACAGGGTGTAGAAGTTATTCCCATTAGACTGCCTCCTTCATTAGTATGTCCAATGACTGTGCAGGGGTATGTCTATGGTGATGTCAGTTTTGGAACACTGTCCAATCACATACATTGACCAATTAGATTGGTGAAAGTATACACATCTCAAAAAGGTGAGGGTTTGGTTTGAAACAAAGATCTGGTGAGCAGGAGCTAAAATCAGCTCTTAGGTGTCCGGTATCAACCAGTAGGCAGAAGCTACCACTGGGGAACCAGAAGTTTGTACCCAGCACACCACAAATCTAACCTGCATATGAGATTAACACTGAGCATTTGTCCATTATAAAGTATTTATTATGTTTAAATGTGTACTAGATGTGGCTTAATTATTCTTTATCAGCATTCTCAAATACTCTTATTTAATGTCATGTGTACATGTTTGTAAGGCAGCAATTGCTTGGGGAGCTTAAAGTCATTCCTGGTTGCTGTTGCTTTCATGATAACCAAACTCTCACAGGCTAGAAGCAGGAGCTAAATAGCTCCCATCTCTCCATCAATTCTAAACACTGGTTTACTTTTCTATGTAAGATTCAGCATACAGAGACAAACGGACACTGACAGACTCACTCACTAATTGACTGATGGAGAGAAAGAAGAATTGATAACAAGAAGGAGAAGGAATGGCTTGCTCTCCTTTTGGACCCATCTTGGATTGTCACCAGTGTCCTGAAAGGGAGACTTAGTAGGGTTAGTGCCAGGCCTTATTCTGTGGAAGCAATAGCAGACCGGCTGTGAAGGAAAGCTGATCCCATCTTGCTGACTGATGCCCAGCTACTCTTGCCCTTTCACAATACAAATAGGTCTGCCGGTGCATTTCAAGACAAAGGATTGTATGGGTTTTACTTTGCACAATTTTCAGTGAATAGAATGAATTCCCTAAGCTACTTTCTGTTGCACAAGTATTTATTTAATGACTAGGCTCTCACCGGGCGACAATTTTAAATGATATCCGTTTAGGCGATGTTTCAGGATGATATTATGGCCGGTCATTCTTTGCGGGCAGGATCCACAGATTCTATTTTAATTGGTGCTTAATTTTACAGAACATAAACTGTATTTAAAGCACACCAAATAATGGCAGTTTTGCACCAACACATTACAAGATGCACTAAGTTTTGTTGTACATGAAATCTCACTTTTTACTCAATTTAAATAGATGACACAGAGCATTTTATTTAACACTATGCCTGTGCCTCTGTCAAATTAGCATTCCTGTTTTCTCCCAGGATTTACCATTGACGGCCATCGAAGAATAATCTGGAGTTGTATTGGGTCATCGTGATTTTGGGGAAATCATCTTGGACCCTATTACTATACATTTACCCCATCAGCAAGGTACCTTTCAGCTGCCTGTCTGGAAACCTGTCTACAATATGGCCAGCGCATATCTTTCAGAAAGGGCTCCTGTCCGCTGCCTGCCTGGGAACCTATCCTCAATATGTCATTTCAGCACCCCAGCCAACCACCTTCTTCCAGTCATATGCAACATATCTGATGATTATTTTCTAATAGTTCTCTCTTCTAGTATATTTCAAGATCTGTGTGCAAAGTGTTGTGATGTCCTATTTTTGTGACAGGATAGAACAAGAGCTATGTGTCTCGACCCTGGAAATAGGGCTGTGATTGATGGCTCTTGATAATCAGTCCTGGAAATAGGGCTCTGGTTAATGTCTCTCGATAATCAGTCCTGGAAATAGGACTCTGGTTAATGGCTCTTGATCATCAGTCCTTGTTTATAACTAAAGCAAATCATGCACCACTGCTGACGCTTCGCATCTCTGTGCATAGCCCACTGTGCACTAGCATGACTTAACACAAAGCACAAGGACATTTTAGTGATGTTGAGTCCCCTTCATTTATTTCATTGCATGGGCATCATGCAAGCTGCAATAATAGCTACCAGGACATAACAAGCTGTTTGCCCACAGAACAGAAAAAATACATAAGATATAGTGATTTTGGGTGAAATCAATGAAAAGTCTTCTTGGTTAAATGCATACAATTTTGAAAGCTAACACCATGTGCAGTCTAAATACAGCACTGCAAACACCATTGTTACTCACGTAGGAAAGAAAACCAGCTCAAGTATAACTTCCCTTCTATCTGCTCAGACCTTCCCTCATCTTATGAACTCTCCCCAGCCCACCAGCAAGGATCACACGATCCAAATACAACAGACCTACGCCCGTCTCTCTAGAGGAGTCCTATTTATTTATTGCCGCTGACAAAAATGGCGATTGGAAGATGAAAAATAACCTTGGTTTAGAGGTCAATTGGGCACACATGACATCTGTATAGAGTGATGCATTTTGAACCTTCGATTTTTGTGCCTCCACCTTTTAACGCTTAGTTCATGCAGTCTGAGAAAGGTCAGAATTTATCTTTATGCCCGGCTCTTAGAAAACCTACTTCCTCAGTTTGTCTAGCAAGTGAACATAACAGCAAGGGTATGTGATGAATCTAATGAGGTCATCACTCCTTTCTCTGAGGTAGCGTTTCCTCGTGTGGCCAGGGGACAGCAGCCACTACCTGATCCTGACTCTCTGGGCGGCTACATGAGGGAGGACCACAAGGGGGGAGGCGACCCTCAGGGGGATGACACACCATTATTGAAGGAAGTCACATAACCCCATTCTCTTTTAGGGATGTTCTCTCCCTTTCTCATGCCTTGATGGCATATTGTAAAACTCTCTCAACCGTTTTCCAAGTCTACTTCAAGTGTTCCCCAATATCGCCTAAAGAACAGTTTATCAACAACTGAGATGAGGAAGAGGCAGTGAGAGGCGACGATTACTCCCAATGAGATCCAACATCATCTTCCTCAATATCACATAAGGAAGAGTATGACAACAACTGAGAAGAGGAAGAGGTGAGGAGCAATGATGATTACTCCTAATGAGAACCACTATCAGCAGTCTAGTCGTTGGGGAAATTTGATTGGCCTGGCATGGTTTAAAACATGCCAGACAGACGAGCATGGAGTTCTCCAGCTCAGGACAGAGCGAGGTACCGGCGGCAATAAGGAAGTCCACGGAGCTACCCAGAGCGAGAGGGTAGCCCAGTGAGAGACCTGCTCTGGGAGGCTCAGCAGAAACCAGAACAAAGCGAAAGGATGTAAGTCATGGTTCCTGAACACTGCAGAGGCTGGAAAGCCGACCGAAGCACGAACGCCTACTGAAGGTGCCGGCAAGGGCAGCGGGTGAAGTGGGAGCCAGGGAAACATCCAACTTGGAGTCGGGAATCCAATAAAAGCACAAAAAGAGAACTAGTGTGCCCAGGGAAAGGGTTGGGATGCTGAAGCACTGTTGGGCAAGATAACAAAAGTCCTAGATAGTGGGACTAGGGTCTGGGACCCTTAGTACGAATTTGGTGGAGACCAAGAAGGGAAACCAGAGAGACATTAAGTGCTGCAATCTGGTAGAAAAATATACCAAATGTTTGGAAAGCAATCATATTATGTTAAAAGTACCAAACCCACGTTGTTGAAACTGCATGAAAGTCTTGGCAGGAGAATATACCAAGCAAAGTCAAGTGTGTGTGATTAACTACAGTAAGGAGAGAATCTCAAGGAAGATGCATGCCCTAAAGATTGTGAATTGTTGTAAATGTGGCAAAGAGCCTGACAGGGAAATATACCAGATGGCTTGCGAGTCTGTGACCCACACCCTAATGGTAATGCAGCAAAAAGAGAATCCCAAGGAAGACATATGCCCTTAGAATTTTGAACTGTCTTGAATGTGAAGAGGAACATTGGAAGGGAGTCATTTCCTCAGGAACAGTGAACCCACCAATAGGAGGGAGTTATCCTCTTGGGTTACAAGGAACTCGGTTATTCTTTTTTTTGAACTTTTCCATTTTGGAGAAAAGGAATCTGGGGAAGGGATCCATGCCCTGGAACTGAGAACATTGCCCACTTGAATCTTTTTGGTTGGATCTATAGGTATTACCCAATTTGATTGAATTTTATTGATTGAATGGTACATCTGACCGAATTCGGCCAGTACCATTCGATTGATTTAATTCGATCAAGTTGTGTGATGAATACCGAGCATGGGGAGTGGGGGACCGGTAGTCCACACTCCCATAGATCCTATATGAATGGGGAACAACATAGTTACCGGCGCCTGACTTACCGGCAGCCAGGGTTATAATACCCTGGTGTTACCGGCAAGCCAGGCGCCGGTACCGGTTTACGGGTACGGCGGCAGCCTGCCAAATTTACCGGCATGGCTACCGCTGGACTTGTACTGGGGGCCAATATCCTTTGCGTCTTAGATTTAATTTTAGAGTGTGAGGGCCAGGATAGGATCTCGGATACAGGACATAGTTTTGCTTTGGACATCTTGACAAAGGACAGACCCATTAGTTTTGGATGAGGTAGGGAAACTCCTGCCAGCGTAGGAATAGTGAGGCATTTTCCAACCCTTTATCATTTAATTAAAGTTTATAACCAAAACATGAGTCCTCTGTGTCTGTGTCTCATTCCTGGCTCCTCACAGGTAAAGTATATATGCTGAAGTCTATAATCCTGTTCATTTCAGCACACATTACATTTTATTATTTTGCAGACCTTGCCTGCTACATCCTCCTATTTGTCTAGTAAGTGAACATAACAGCAAAGGTGAGACATCTCCTTGCTGAAGTTGGCCCCTGCTCACTTTGAGTAGAATGTATTGCATCTTTTCTACTTTACATAACGTTGACTAATACGTGGAACAAATGCATTAAAATGCGTTGTGCTGGCAGTTCTTTATACAACATACACTATGCGTATGTCTCGTGTACGTTTCCAGTTTGTCACAGCAGTCTGAATCCATACATTGAGTAAATGACATTCTGTGTGAAGTCAGGGCAGGCATCCTATCACCTGCCTCGAGACAGCTGGGCCCAACCAGGAAGTGTGCATGTATCGGAGCAAATACACAAGAATTACTTTGCTAAGGTTAAAAACGAGTTCCCTACTGCAGCATCTAAAAACCCTAATTCACAATTAAGGTGCTATATTCTGTCTGTAAGATGCTTATATTGCTGGCAGAATTAAAGCATGAACCTTTTGATGGTTCGTTTCATAAGCAAGTTTCATAAGCAATCGCAGCACGTAGACTCATGTCTTGCAGACTGTGTATTAATCCCCTAGAAATACGTTTATAGGTGCTAAGAAAACATATAAACAAATGATGCATTTTATATGAATCAGCCTGACCAATTCCTACCACTGATCATTACATCAACATATGAAGTTGGATCTTTAGAAAAAAAAACATTTTACATCCATATGCAGCACAAATTAGTACTGGATTTTTTGGCCAAACAGACTTTGTGATTTTCAGTTTATTGGAATATGTGTAAATTGTCCAACGTCAAAATTTGTGCTGTTTGAGGTACACCAAAATGTGAGTTCCTTTTTTGCCTACCGTAATGTGTAGGGTAAGGTCTAAGGTCTTCTGGCATTTAAGTGTGATGAGCGCTCACACTTGGGCCTTGAGGTAAAATGAGGTACAGTTTAAGGTTATTGGAGGCACATTCACCAATATTTCAGGCTCTCTGAACTCTGGATTAGCTGTTAATCATTGCTTGAGGTGTGCCAAAAACACATTGGTGATGCAGACAGAATTTGAGTTCCATATTTCTGCAAGCTAATGGAATAGCTGTGCCCTCTCCGTCTGCATTCAATAGGGTACCATTGTGAGTCAAACCATTCATTCCTGAAACCAGGCAAAATCGTCGTCCCTGGTGGCCCAAGTGTTAGGGTGGAAGCAGGGGGGCATTCTGGTTTCGGTTAGACTCCGGCTATAACTGGGCATCCTTTTGATGTTGTTTTGTAACTATCTCGCTGGTGTCTTCAGGACGTATTCTTTGTTTTCTTTGTGTGGGAGGGTTGTCCCCATTGCTGACTTCAGCAGTTGGCGGTTTGTCAATAAAACACACGATGGTACAATCTCTAGACAACACAGACGTCTCTCTGCTCGGACAGAGTTTTAGAGAGTAAATCTAGCCAAGACACAATTGTTTTGTGTGCGATACTGACCCCCACGTTCCTGACCAACTCTAACTTCTTGGAACACCCTACACACCTCGCCATTGCTTTGATTGCAGATTTATTTCTTATATAACTCAAATTGAGTGTTGAAGAATTCTGCAAAATTCAGCTCTGGGAGGAAATCGGTCAGCTTCAATGCGCTGGCTGCAGTTATCACTCATAATTCAGTGCTTAGCGAAGCACAGGAGTACAATTTCAAGTATAGCAATTAACACAAGCAGCCAACTGGGTGGCAAGAATGTCAGTGTTTTAATAAATGCACTGAACGCTTCCAAGCCCTTTTTGAGTGCTCTAGTTGTGACCACAGTAACCGCAGAACAAACTGAATGTATGCTTGTGAACTGGGAAGTGCCAGGCAAGGCCTGAATGGCCCCTGCCATTGTATGCTGAGAGGCAAGAAATGATGCAATCTACTTACGCGCTTTGGATTGTCTATCAAGATAAGAATCTTTACTTTTGGAATATTCTGCAAACGTGCCAAATTTAGACTCATTTCTGGGAATTGCAAAGGATTCAAATTGATGCTTGGCCATGGTAGGAATTTCAATTGTGATTGAACAAGTGGATTAAATATAAACCCCTAACATCCGATTTGTGCACTTAGTGATCATGGTTGGGACCCCAACCACCTCTGTGAGGCAGCATGGAGAATTGAAGTGCACAAGATATGCACCATTTGATACGCTGTGTACCTGACTCTGGAATGTTGCAACAGGTGTAACATGGAGTTTGCATTTAGTTCTGTTCTCAAAGGAAGTCACTTGCACAGCTTGTGTGCACACCACACACGTGGAACCGGGTTGCAGTCACATAAAGAGTGCAGTGTTAATTCAGTACTTGAAGGAGAATAACCCACGTGTTATTAATAAAGTGCACATTTCCCCAGGAATGTAGTCCCTGACAAACCATAGAAGGTGTAGTTTGTATGGGTCGATTCAAAACACCATGCAAAATCAAAGTAGACATTCTGGTTCCCAGGTAGATGATGCCATAACCCTTCTCTTGAGCACACTGAGCAAAAGGAAAGTAGAAAATGACTTTCCATGCATATTGCAACAGTGGACACGTTTTGCGAATCTATCTGTTCTGGCCATGAAATCGCATTCCAATCTGACACTCCTCTACTCCGAGTGTCCAGAAAGTCTGTTACAGCAAAAAGACTTACTGCTGCTATTTGGTCCCTTCTAATAATGGTCAGGTAATTTTGGACCAATCCCACTACATCTGTAACAACATACCTCAGGACATAGAAGGCCTGCTATGGCGCTTGAACATTAGGATCTGATGTATGGACCCCTGCTGCACTTACTCTGTCTGCAGGATTTGCATTATTGCTTGTGACCAAATGTACATTTTACCTGTTATAGATGCCTGCCCAGCCTCACAAGATAACTAGAGTCAGAGGTGGTGCAAGTAGTTGTCCTCCTGACATGCCCATTCTCTGTGCTGTTCAGAAAAGCAGCTGTCTGTGTGTGGCTCTCCAATTTGCATCTTTTATGAAATTATCCAGGGATTGTATCATGTAAGAGTGAAGAAGAAGGAGACTGACACAAAGGTGGCATGTTTAGGGCTAAAGACTTAGAATACAGCAAGAGGAAACCCGTCTATCCCTATTCCTAAAGGGCTGGGCGTGGGGGCGGTTTCCCTTCCCCAACTAAAGAAAAGGAGTCTGTCAATATGTCTTGTCAACTCAAAAGTGTGCACTGTCCTGTTCTGTTCTGTGTCAAGAAAACCCTACTTTTGTCCCTTGCACTAGAAACTAAAGAATAAGGCCGTTCTGTTCTGGCCCTAGGAGGATGACTCCATTCTTGCAGTTTTTACCTTATCTGACCCATATACGGGAACTTGCCAGTACCCTTTGGTTAAATCTAGGGTGGATAGATAGGTGGCTGTTCCAAGTATATTAATTATGATCATTGATGCGTGGCATGGGAAAGGCATCGAAGTCTGAGATGGTATTAACTTCACAGAAGTCTATGCAGAATCTCCAGGAATGGTCGGGTTTAGTGACCAACACAATAGGAGAGGACCATGGACTTGAGGAGTTCTCAATAATATTGGCTTTCAACATTTTGTTCACGTCCTTGATCACTATCTGTTTAAGCGGTTCTGGTAGTCAATATAGCTTTAGATTAACAAATTTACTTCTGATAAAGTGGTATGTACCTTTTACTCTTCTGGTTTCTCTGAGAATACATCAGGAAATTAGATCACTACATCTTTTAGATCTTCTCTTTGTTGGATAGATAACTCGGAAGGAATTAGGTCACCGTTATCTATATCTTCGGGAACCAAACAGGCTAGTGCTTTGGCATGGGTGGCTGATAGGTTCTACTTCCACTCCTTCAAGAGATTTATGTGGTATAGGTGGACTTTCCGTTTTCTGTCTGGCTGGGCTATTTTATACATGCAGGTTCCTGTTTGTTCTATTATCTCATAAGGTCCGTGCCACTTGGAGCCTAGTTTGTTTTCTGGGGTGGGCAGGACCAGTACATTCTGTCCTATGAAGAATGATCTTAAATCAACTTTTTTTAATCATAAACTGCCTTTTGTTGGCTCAGGGCCTTCCCCCTATGAGTACAAACAAAGTCTCGGACCATTTTCATGTGTTCTCGCATTCGAGTGGCGGTTTGCAAGATTGGAATGGGGGATTCCTCTCGTTCTTCCCAATTTTCCCAGAACATGTCCAAGAAATCGCTGGGTTCTCTTTCATAGAGCAATTCAAAGGGAGGGAAACCTGTGGTAGCCTGGGGTGTTACCTCACGGCAAATAATAGCCATGGTATCATTCGGTCCCAGTCCTTCCCGTCCTTGTCCACCAATTTCCGTAAAATTAGTTTTAGGGTCTTTTTGAATCTTTCTACCATTTTGGGGGGGTGGTACACAGAAGTTTGCAAGGTGGTAATGTGGAGTAGGTCTTTGACTTCAGCCATAAGCTTACTCCTAAAATTCGAAGCCTGGTCTTTTAGTATTTCTTTGGGAAAGCCAACCCCGGAGAAATACGGTAGAAGTTGCTTAAGGATGTGCTTGGTGGTGTTATTATGCATTGGGCATGCCTTGGGATATCGGGTTACATAATCTAAGATCACCAGGACATACTAATTGCCCAATTTAGATGTCTCTAGCGGTCCTATTATGTCTATACCAATTCTTGAAAAGGGGACTTCTATGATCGGTAATGGGTTCAGAAGGGCAGGTAATGGGATGTGCGTGCAGGTCTTTTGACATATTTCGCATGTCTGGATGAAAGTCTTTATATCAGCATGGATACCCGGCCAATAAAATGTCCCACTAATGTGCGCCTGTGTCTTAAATTGTCCCAAATGCCCTCCAGTAAGATGGGAATGTGCGATCTCTGGCAAAACCTTTTGGTGAATTTTGGGTATCACCAATTGAGTTTTTAACAAAACCTTCGGTGGAGGTTTCTTTTCTGTAACATAACCCTTGTTTTAAGAAGAAAAAGGGACTACCCTTCTCTATGTCTTCTTCCTGAATTGCTTGTAAAGAAGCTTCAGCCTGGGCTGGATCATTTCGCTGCGCACAGGCTAGGTCGGGATAGATGGTGAGTTCTTCTCCCCTTCTTTCTTCGATATTAATAGATTTATTAGCTTCCCCAAAGCCTAAGTTACCTCCTTCTGTTTTATCTGGTTCCAAAATTCTGTGAGCAATCTGATCTCCCTGACGTACCTTAAAAAGGGGCTTCACCATGATTCTGTAAGAAAAACTTCACATCTCCCCGGAAGTCAGGATCAATAACGACTGCTTATACATCTGTCCCAAACTTCCATGCTAAGCCAGATTTTGGGGCTAATCAGATGTAGCACCCTACAGGGTGTATAAAAACTTAGAATAATAGTTTCCCTACTACTGCAGATATCAAACTCTATTGATTCCTTGGTGGCGATGGAAGGGTTAGAGGCTCTCTAAGTTTTTGAAATTGTAGGGTTCCCCAATTTGTTTCAATTGAGTCACATCCCACCTCTGACACCACATATAAGGTACTCATGGTGGCAACAGTAAGTTAATGCCTAATCTAAACCTAAACTTAAGATGGGAGCAGGCTTCGACCATCAAATGAAAAATAAGGCAGTCCTTGTGGCATCTTGTCAAATCAAAAGGGCCTATACTAAAAAACCTTTTGTCAAACCTTACAACTACATACAAAAGAGTGTGTGATAGGATTCATGAGAAAGGAAGAAGTGTTCACAAATAATATGTGAGGATGCAGTAGTCAGGGTCTCCCTTCCAAATGTTTGAGCACGGCACACTTCTCAAGCTACCCCAGCACGAGACAACAGTTCTGTTCTCACCTTCTCAAGAACCTTGATGGCCAAGTCTGTTTTCATGCAAAAGTCTCTTGCCTCCAAGGGTCAGAAAATAATGAACAAAAAAGATCCTTTAATACAATAGGTGATAATGGCTCACCCCTGGGTCCCCCACTTCTGGGCACAGACCCGTCTTGATTTTCAGCCTCCCTCTGCCGGGTTCACCATGGCCTTTGTTCGCTTGTTTTCTCTTTTTTTCATTCACCGGTTGTCATGATGCCTACCCCCGGAGCACCAGGCCAGGCCCAGCACCCCCGGGAGCAGGCATCATGCCCCCGGGTAAAAGCCCAGCGGCAATCTTATAGGGGCTCTTTGGACTGCCAGGCTCATGTTGGACATCAGTCCTGGCGCCATAGGCGCCAGTCTCATAAAGGAAGGTGTTTTGTGCACTTACCTGATGCAGCCCATGCTGCAAGATTCAGGCCTCCCTGAGACCTGAAATGGACTATTTTTTCATTGGGACTATTTTGCCACTCGGGCGTGGCCAGGGAAGGATACTTACCTGGAACTACTTTGGGGGCTATTTAAGCCACGCCCAGACAGTAGCTCACGCTTCGTGTAGTTCTGCATCAAAGCAGCTGAACGCTCACCGTGTCTGCTCCTGCATCTGGTCTCCAGCCACGCCCGCCTCGATCCTGGAACACCTGTAAGGAAAGAAGAGAAGAGAAAGGTGAAAACCAAGAATTTTATCAAACTTCATCAAACTTCTTACCTGCATCCGGAACCTTCACGCCAGCGTTCCTGAGAAAAGACTTTCATTTAAAAGCACCGCGTTGCTCGCTGCAGTGCCGCGCTTCACTCACCTGTCCTCGGGAGTTCTTCTGGCTCCACCGCGACTGTCTGCACCGTCGCCACATCTCTGCACCTAGGGAGAGAAGAAGAGACAAAAGGTGAGCAGAAGAAACATATGAGGAAAGCCTAATTTCCGCCATAACACTTACCGGTCTTCTGTTGGTGGACCATTCCTCATTTCGGGTCGGCGCCGCTTCGTTGGCAGGTACCGCACCCCGGCCCCTATGGGGAAAGGACAAAAGACATTACTAGAAGAATATAAAGACATTAAGAGGGATCGCCCCCATCGCTAACTCACCTGAGTTTACCATCTGCAATTCAATCCCTCAACGCATCGCCTTTATTCTGCCCCTGAAATAAAGGACAGATCACAGGTTAGGAAGGCAACAGAAAAGGAGGCTCAACACTTGAACTTTTGTAATCTTCATACTTACGGCGTTCCGCTCGGAAAAGTCAAGTGGATTTTGCCAGCGCCATTCTGAAAACCAGTGAAGTAACTGGACAAACACGCGCCCCTGCACCAGAAGCAGGATGGAGAGTTCATCCTTTCAAACCATAAGGTGAGCTTCAACCGGGGATTTCGGAGGAAGTTAGAGAAGAACGAAGGGGGGAGCAAGCACACTATTCTGCAGACTGTTAATCCCCTTTCTCATCTGCAGAAGGATATTCCTACGGGCCAGACAAGCAAGATTTGAGGGTCCTGTTCAGTCGGTGTTCCGAGTTCTGCGCATCACGCTCGAAGAGGCCACAGCAACCCAGACTAGACCAGCGCCTCCGTGGGAGTCAGGTGAGCGTTACACCGGTCTTTGGATGATGACTTTACACCCTAGAGTGTACTCTGGCGACAGAACCAAATAACTGATTACAATACGAGAACTTTTTGAAGAATTCATAGGAATTAGGTTGTGCCCACTCAACCCAAACCTGGCAAATCGACATTGCATTTTTTGGAACACTGCGAAGTGTAAGCATGCATTTTTTCAAGCAACAATGTCACATGACAAATGAACTCATTTTACAGATAAAAAAAAGCAGAGACAATGGGCTTGAGCTCAGAAGAGGCCGACACAATACTGAACCTGATTAGAGACACAGGAACAACGAACATTGTAACAGATCCTAGTACAAACACTCAAAACCTGAAAAGATTTATACTCAGAAAAATCAACCAAAAGCTGTATGCTGTGACCCTTACCAAGCACTATCGCCCTCAGAGGATGCCCCGAGGACTGCACATTCCACTCAGACCGACACTGTGCAAAGAGAGCAGTGAATTTGTTCAAATATTGAATAAATGCTCCCTAGACATAATCTTGCTTACAGTATAAGAGCTTTTGAAAGAATTGGACAGACTTACCAGAGAAATTTCTGCAATTCAAACAGAAGTTACCAATGCATTATCAGTGACAAGTTTGAGAAGATTCTAGAAAGACATCAATAACAGTCTAGCAGAATATCGCACAGAGCTAGAAAATAAGAAAGTAAGAACATTTCACAGAGACACCTATGACTATCGAAATGACGAGGTATACAGTTGGATGGATAAATACAGACAGAACAAAACACCTAATAACTCAAATAGTCCCTCAGACCAAGAGAGCAGTGGACCAGAAACAACAGAGAATGATCAACAAGATGGAGGAGAAGGAACAAGCATTGACAATAGAAATCCACAAGTAAGACATTTTACCATCACAAGTACAATTTGTTTAGGAAGAGGAACAAAAGGTAAAGGACCAGGAGGGGAGGGAGGAAGAGATACACAATGGCCGAACAGCGACAGAACCCCTGGAAAATCTAGTCATTAACCTATCAGACCGATCCCTGAGTAACACTGAGAACATGCTACTTCAAAAAGGACGGAACTTTGTCCCCAGCCATAGAGCGAATTTATTTGAGAAGAAAATAGAATTGTTCAAATTCTCCAGGAAATTAAGACTAAAAGCATTCTTTGCCTCAACAGACAATGAACCATGGTGAAGTGGGAGAATGGAACAAAAGGCTCCCACCAATCCCCTCACACCCCTGGCCTAGAGGATCACGGCCCAGGCACCCGCCACAAGAGGAGTTTGCCCATCTACCAGACGACCAAATACCCTGGTACAGGAACATACGGATGTGCCCACCCGCGTGCCCACCTGCCTGCCCTGCCCATGCCGACACCTGTGGCATGGATGGACTCGACTGAACCATCCAACACTAAATCAACACATCGTTAGAGATGCCATGACGACCTAGCCAACGGTTAGCACACCCGTTCAAACATGCACACTGGACACTCCCACACCAATCCACACGAAGAACATATTCAGTGCTATGACGTAGGTGACGGACACACCCACCGACGCGCATCTTTATTATTTTTCACATAGGCTTTTCAAAATGCAGAAACGCAAGACGCACAATGAACTCATCTAAAATGCTTGCTCACGCTTCTCCTAAACCCATGCATTACAATGAGAAATATAACAAAGACCTGATACTGGGGATAAAAGCAATATGATACCATAACCCAAAGCGCTGCGTATCAAACGGTTCCACCTATGCACCAGGCCCAAGTAGGCCGCAAGCAAGAGTTTCCATGAACATTGAATGAGCAAGAGTACAGTTGCTGACCCTGCAGAATGAGCCCGGCGAGAGCAGACAGTCAAGGGCACAATGTTGCAAACTCGCAATGCCGCAAGCCGACGCCAAGGCCACACCTGCAAATTAAGCCAGGCACACAGTGGAAAATGCAATATTAATTGTGCAGAATTCTGCCTCAACCACGGTCTCACCTCACATGACCAAGCCGAACCTGACAGGGTGCCAGGCCCAGGAGGAGGGAGGCGTCTGGATCCCACGTTTCAAGACACAGGCAGATACAATTAAGCGACTCAATGGACATCTGCGGCGGTGGGAGTAGTCTGCCTTCCAGCATATGAATAAATCCTCACATTGTCTGCACATACCCATAGTGATACATTGTTGCAAATGACAGGTGCACCGCGAGCTGGGAACAGCGATGGTCCCAGACTGGGGGGCTCGCGAGTGGACCAATCAGAACATGGGGCTCTTATCACTGACGCCATTAACATTAGCCAATCCTCAGGGGTCTTCATGTAACAATTTTCATGTATCAAATTGAAGGGACAACCCACCTGACTATCCCTCGACCACTAATAACGCTCTCTATACGTATGCTATACTAACCCTACCACTCGAGGAGCCAATCCAGAGTGACGATAGGTTTTTTGCTAACTTTCCCAGGTGACGCAAGTAGCGCGTCATACTAAGGTAAAAAGGGCCTGCGAGCCCCACGATTAAGAAGAGAGTGTCAGGACGGACGCGTACGATCCTTGACCCATCCCTGCCGTTTGTTTAATAAACAGCAGAATCACCTTGCTTCTTGCGTGTGTCTCATACTCATTTTTTGGGATATACGGGAGGAGTTGGGGCCTCCCTGCTCGGAGGTCCGCAGACGGCCCAGCCGACCTCGGGAGAATTTCCCACCGACAATGGGAAGATCCATCAGAGGAACATGAGTTTAAAGAATTCAAGAACAAGAGCACATTTCTTCCACCAATACGTTATCCCATTATAGATCTTTTTCAAAGGATGGTCACTGCTGATCTCAAGAAATTATCTTCTGCACCACCAAAAAGGAGTAACTTTCACAAAAGAGATCTAAACATTGCACAAAATATGTTCTCCAGTGAGAACATTATGTTCAAACCAGCGGACAAAGGAGGAGGACTGCTTATCCTCAACACCAAACACTACGAAGAGGAATGTGCCAACCAACTAGCAGACAGAGCAACGTATGCTCCAATCGACTCAGACCCAACACTGGAGATACAAAGGAATATCTATTGAAGATAGCTCAAGAAAAATAATGGGTAATCGAAAAACGTGTCACTTTCTCACAGCTTCATACCCAAGAACTCTGGTATTCTACACGCTACCTTAGATTCACAAAAGATTGGAGAAACCTTGAGGGAGAACCATTATCTCGGCAACCAACAGTATCCTCCAACCACCGGGCATCTACTTAGACTACTTTCTACAACCCATTATACAAGCCACAGAGACATATGTCAAGGACACTACACATTTCCTCAATATCCTAGAGAAGCTACAATTATCAAGCAACATCCTTCGCTTTACAGCCGATGTACAGAGTTTATATACCTCTATACCCCATGACTTAGGACAAGAGGTGGTGGAGTGATATAATATGATAGTTTATTTATATAGCGCCTAAACACAATGTGTTTCAAAGCGCTTCACGGCAAGGGAGGGCACAAGGGAAAAAGACAATAATATTCTTACAGGCCATGGTCAACCAGGATGTGAAATTAACTATCATGCTCGGCCTGGTGACATTTCAGATCATGCAAGTGCTAAGACACAGACAGGAGGGGAATGTAAATAGACAGGCGACTACCGTACTAGGCCTGACGACATTTCTGGTAGAGCTGGAGAATTACAAGAGGTGAGGAACAAAACAAGCGACTATCATACTAGGCCTGACAACATTTCAGATAGTGCTAGAGGGGGGAAACAAGTAAGGGACGGAGGGAGGAGACAAACATTTATCATACAAGGTCCAGGGACAATTCTGATAGAGTAAGTGCATAGAAAAAAAGTAAGGGAGGGGGAGGAGAGAGGGAGAAGGGAGAGGAGAAGAGAACAGAGAATAAAACAGTGAAAAAAAGCAGTAAAGCTGAGAGGAGAGCAAATACAATTGCAGAGGTCAGTAAACACATAATGTTGCAAGGGAACAGAACATTTAGGCAAGGATTCACAGTGACGATGGGCACAGCATGATTCAGGGCCAACCTGAGTACGAGATCCAGGGGAGGTCCAACATGAGAGTTTAGGGGGTGAAGCACCAAGAGTCAATGGGCCTCATTACACGGATGGCAGAGGACCATGGCGCTATTAGCGCCATGGTTCATGCCGGTAAAATACCGGCACCGCCTTGGCGGAAAGGGGAATTACCGCCCCATTCCAAGGTTGGCGGGGTGGTAATTCCCCCTTCCACCATTGCCCTTCCCCATTCCCATTTTTGCCCCATGGGGCTCAATGGGAATGGGGAAGGCGCTAATTACGGTACCGCAAATTGCGGTACCGTAATTAGCTCGCTGGGTCCCTTTGCGGGTTGGTTTTTAACGCCTGCAAAAAGCAGGCGTTAAATCCCCCAACCCGCAAAGGGACCTCGTAGTAAGGCGGTAAGGATTTACCGGTACTGGTATTTTACCGGTACCGGTAAATCCTTACTGCCATCCGTGTAATGAGGCCCAATGTGTCCAAAAGTCAAATCCAAGCATTGGCAACAGGTCGTTGATGGTGGACCCTTAGTGAATCAAGACAACTCCTGAAATGAATGGGAGTGGGGGGGATTGGAAAAAGGGGTGGGGGAGGTGGGGAAAGAGATCAGGGAAAGCAGGGGGTGGTAGGGGCCAGAAGGGGAGAGAGGGGGGTACAACAGGCTTCAAGGGGGACCAGAAGGGGGGGCACAGTAGACATCACGGGGGATGGGAGTGGGCCACAGAGAGACATCACAGGGGAGCAGAAGGGGGGGCACAGAAGGCATCACGGGGGACTAGAGGGGGGTTACAGAAGACATCATGGGTGACCGGAGGGGGGAGGGGAGCATAGAGAGACATCACAGGGGACCAGAGGGGGCAGAGAAGACATCACAGGGACCAGAGGATGGGGCACAGAGAGACCTCACAAGGGACCAGAGAAGCGAGTGTAACGCTCACCTGGTATCCACGGGGACGTCACTCAGCCTGTTCTGACCTCTTACGACCTCAAACCCTTCCCTGGAGGCTATTCGACTGGAGACTGGGCCTGAAACACAGGATTGGTAGAGTTTAACTCCCTATTGTCTCTGTGTGCTTGAACCCCTTCTTCCCCGGGGTCCAACCCTTCCCTTTGATCCACAGCTCACCTTGTTTTCTTGGATAGTGTGCTCTCCATCCTGCTTTCAGCACAGGGGCGCGTTGATTGATGCAGACTCGTTGCTGCCTAGTTACTTCACTGGCAAGAGTCTGACAGGTAAGTATAATGAGTCTTTTGAACAGTTCTCTAACTTCGTTCCTTTCCTTCCTTAGATGATGGCCGGCGTCCGGGGATGCCGGCGTGCTGCTGAGATGAGTAACACTGAAGGTGAGTGAGAGCGCGATGCGATGCACCCCTTTCGTGTTTGCATTGAACTGAGTTCTTTTTCTGTGTCTTTTAGGTGCCGCGATATCTTCAGCGTGGATGCCGGTTATGAAGAACAAATGCGGTGGGTAAGCACGTTATGCGGCGCCTCTAGATGTTTCCACGCTAACCTGGAGTGTCTTTTTCCTCTTGCAGATGGATGAGAAGTTCCAGAGACAGAGTTCCCCCAGAGCTGCTGGGATTCAGGTAAGCATTTGAAGCTCGTACAGTATTTAAAAATAAGCAAAGATTTGCAGAATGCCTACCAATGCCTTTTTTCTGTTCTTTTCCCTTTTCCTTAGGAGGCGGCGTGCCGGGATGGGAACGACACAGCCGAAGATGCCTGCAAAACAGAAGGAGCAATGAATGATGGGCAAAAGCGCCGCAAGGTAAGGCTGTTCCTAACAGTGTTCTTGTTCTTGCAGGAGCTGAGCGCAGAAGAAAGATGCAGGCCTGCTGGAGACCAATCCGAACATGGTGAGTGTCACGCTGCAGGTGCAGAAAATGCAAAGCATGTTTCTCAGCCTGGGTGTGGCTTAAATAGTCTCTGGGTATCCCAGGTGTCTCTGGGCTGAACCACACCCAAAAGACTAGACCGCACATGCAGTTCTGGGAACCGAAATATGTGGGGGTATCCTTCTTGTCCCCATCAATGCACTACAAGTCCAATCCCCAATGTTATCCTATGGGAGTGAGTGAGTCTGGTGCCACAAGCGCCAAGTCTGACTCCAAGTGGGTCTTTGGAGGGATGGAAAGGCCCTTGAGGGCCATGTAGGTGATCGTGGCCTGGCTCCAGCCTGACATCTTGGAGGGCTGGGGACATGAGGGGCAGGAATCATGACAGCGAGGAGGGCACAGAGAGACATCACGGGGGACCAGAAGGGGTGTGGGGTGCACAGAGAGACATCACGAGGGACGAGAGGGGGGGCACCAGTGTTTAGTACTGGTCTCTGGCTTTTTCAGCACATCCTTTTAATTTTACTTGACTGCATTATACCCTCCTCTGAGAGTTGTGCTTCGTTTAGGAAAACGTAACAAGAAAATACAATCCACTGCAACTTTTAACAAACCTGTTTCAAAGTAGCAACACAAAAAATGACTGCTGTATGGAAATATACTTATAGAAACAATTTTGATATAGTTTCTAACAAATCTAACAAAATGGCTTCTTCTACGTACCAGACACATCCAAGCATCCAAAGAATTCCTAAGGATGTTACTGGATTTTATTGCTCAGAACTCATATTTCAGATTCAAAGACCAGCGCTACATTCAAGCAAGTGGAACATCTATGGGGGTAACCATGGCCCCAAGATACGCCAACATATTCATGTGCAAGTTTGAAACAGACCACATCAATCACACCATCTGGCGAAAGCTTTTGCACTACTGGGGCTGGTACATCGATGAAGTTTTCGGCTTATAGCAAGGAACAGAAGAAGAATTCAATACATTTGTAGAATACCTCAGTAGCGTAGATGACCTGATTCAATTCACAACAACACACAGCTACAAAGAAGTGACCTTTTTAGATGTTACAATCCGAAACATAGACTCCAGACTAATAACTTTGTATCAGAAACCCAGCGACCGCAATGATCTGCTGCACAGAGTAAGTTTTCACCCACCTAACACTATAAGTCTACCATACAGCCAATTCCTGTGGGTCAAAAAGATTGTACAAGATGAGACTGAATGTACCAGACTATTGAAAGAAACGGCAAACAGATTTGAGCAAAGAGGATACTGTGAGGAAGAAATCAAGAACTCTTTAAGCAAAACTGACACCATTACCAGGAAGGCCATATTGGGAAAAGAGAAAATTATAACACAACCTCCTCTAATGTATGTGATGACATATTCAACGCACAGCAATAAGATCAAGAAGATTGTGGAAAAACATTGGCATTTTTTTATCAGAAGACAGAACCCTGGGTAACCTCTACACTAAGACATCAATGTTCGCATACACACTAGTCCTAATGCTAGTAAGAAGCGACATAAGGGAACCTAGCGAGAAACCGAAAAAATGAGGCACATACCCATGTCTAAACTGCACCAATTAATACACTTTTGAGCCAAAAAGAAACATATTGGTTTGAAAAACGTAATTCTCTACATCCAGGGTTCATGAACGAAGAATGCAATTATGCATGTTTTCTTTGAACCACCATCTAGTCCCAAAGCTACCCTGACAGAGCAGAGTACTTGAGTCAACACCATGAAGCAGAACTGAATAAAACGGCGAGACAACCAGTGAAGCAGTATCATCACTCCATTCACACCACAGATGTAACTCTTGCAGCCAGAAAGATATTACATCTTCTTGAGACACTGATCACTAGCATACATTTCTTTTAGGTTCCTCCATCCAATGTTTTGTTTGTTTTTCTCAAAATATAAATCTAATATCAATCCTTGATCTATCCTCCAATAGTACTATAGTATTCATATGTGTTGCAAACATCAGATGCACCTCAGGTGTGCCATGTCCCTTGTCTACATATGCAAAAAAACAAGGAGAGTCCTGGGAGTCTCTCTGCCAGACATTAATCCTGGTTACGAGAGCCTTACCCAGATTATTTAGCTCACTATCTTTCACAGAGAAGAAATATCCCAAACATATCAGTCTTTGTCCTGCCCAGGGGCAGTCCAGCACTGAAATGCTAGGCAATTCTCCACTGAACAAGAGTACCAACAGCAACCCCAGACACATGTTTCGGTCTAGTTGGACCTCATCAGTAGGGTGGAGCTGTGCCTCTCTAGGAATAGCAAGGGGCCCATGTCTGTATTTCCCTAGTAACTTCGGGTAAGACCCAAAGCTACTTAAATGTGCAAAAAAAACAAGGAGGGTCCTGGGAGTCTCTCTGCCGGACATTAATCCTTGTTACGAGAGCCTTACTGTCAGGATTCAGCCATGGCCCCTGTGGACTAGGTGGCGCCGCCATTGAGAGTGCCGTAATGTTGTCTGTTGCATCCACTTCAGCGGTCTAGTTTATTTCCAAGATGGCCACCGCTGTATGAAACCACCCACTGCAGAAGAATTGGAGCGTTGCAACCGTGGTCTCTGCCGGAACGCCCGCTCGTGTGCTTATCCCACTGTACCAATCAGGTATTCCTCTTTCTGTTCCTCCTACTGATCCTGCTTATTCCTCCACCTCTCTCCTAGATTTCTGTTCCTCTTCTGCCTCCTCTGCTTCCTGCATTTACCTGCTTCACTGGCATTTCAGCTTTACTTACCTCCTCGTTGGGTCTCTCCCAGTGATTGCCTTTTCAGAAGTCAGAAGTCAGACTACTCTGTGATCTTCAGCATACCAAGGACGGAACGGCTGCTAACAAGGATCCGATGCAATTTCAGGTTTTTTTTGCATACAAGGCCTTTTTCCCTGATTGAAAGGGGGTCGGCTCCCTGGAGTTCCCCTTTTGCCTTCACTGTTGTTTCACTTAGGCAAGGTGGCCTCTGGGGGAGCCTGTCCATATCTTCACGACCGGAAAGGAAAGAAGAAGAAAACTGCTGAGGAAAGAAAGAAGAAGAACCGGGAGGAGTCCTCAGAGAACCCCTCATCGGATCCAGATGAGGAGGGGATCGAAGAAGGGGAATCGAGTTATAACAGCTTGCAACGCCCTAAACCACCCATGGCATCACTTGAGCAATATCAGGAGCTAGTCTCTGTCGTTCAAGGGATAACTAAAGAAGTGCAGTCCTTGCGAGCAGAAAACAATGTACTCAAGCAACAGATGGCAACCCGTGAAGAGAGCAGAGGGGAACTCCCCCCTCTGTCGTTTACATTTGGCAAATATAGTGGAGAACCCCATAAGATAAAACAATTCCTGGAAGCCTGTCTTGTGTATTATATGTTTCGCACAAAGACTTATGAGACTGATAAGGCAAAGGTTGGTTTTATGTTTCAAATCTTGGGGGTAACACCTTGGCCTGGGCCACCCCACTCATCGTTCAGGCTGACCCATCTGTGATGATTATAAACTCTTTGTCCAGAACCTCAAGGGATGAAAGACCCTAGGTGAGGTATTCAGCCTGCAAAGCTTTAGTAGATATCAAGCAAGGAACTCAGGACATACAGTCCTATGCAGCCACATTCACCAGCCTAGCTATAGAGGCCGGATGGCCTGACTCGGCGCAACAAACATTGTTCAGAAGAGGCCTCCATGAAGATCTTAAGGATGGTCTTGCCAAAGTAGCGAGTCCCGCCACTTTTCAGGAACTGATAACTTTGTCCTTGCAACTGGAGTACCGAATGTCAGAGAGACGACAGGAGAGGCGCAGGAACCGAACCCTTCCACCTACTACGACGCCTCCGTCTTCCGTTTCTGAGATGGAGGCAATGGATGAACCCATGCAGATCAGGACTGCACGGGGCCCTCTGACTAACATAGAAAGAAATCGGCGGAGAGACGTAGGATTGTGTATGTATTGTGGCTCATCCACTCATCTTCTACGCAATTGCCCTGAAGTCCCTCCATGTCGGAAGGGAAACGGACCAACCCGACCTTAATCGGGGACAAGCTCAGGGAACAGAATATGAATCCCTGCAATCAGACTCAACCAGCCAAAACATCTTTGGATTGCCGACACATGGTATTGGGTGTTAAGGTGCATATCGGCTCCTCACCTCCCATAGAGACACTTGCCATGGTGGATTGCGGAGTGGCGGGTAGGTTTATAGACAAGACTTGGACCAAGGAAAAAGGCATACCCACGCTCCCCAAATCGGATCCCATTCCGGTGCAAGGTGTTGATGGGACCCCTTTGTCTTCAGGACTCATTTTTATGGAGACCTGCCTGCTCGTTGTTTCATTCTTTCACCACCAGGAAATGATGAGCTTTGATCTAATAAAGGCGGGCCATTTTCCGATAATCCTGGGAATACCCTGGCTGCGACAGCACAACCCCTGGATCGATTGGACCCAGAATATCATCAACTTTCAGTCTGCATACTGCCTACAGAACTGCAGCTCATCCCTGACTGACACACTAGCGGAAGTTGGAAACCCACTTGCAGTTTCGGTAGTCCAGCCCATTCCCAGTCCATATCAAGAGTGTGCTGATGTGTTTGAAGAAATCACTCTCCGATTGTTACCACCACAAAGAAAGGAAGATTGTGCTATTGATTTACTACCAGGAGCCCACATACCAGTGGGAAGGATGTTTGTTCCCTTTGTCCTTACCACAGAAAGAAGCACTTAAAGAGTATTTGGACAACAATCTTGCAAATGGGCTGATAGAAGAATCCAAGCCCCTTTGGGAGCCTCTTTGTTCTTTATACCAAAGAAGGGGACAAGTGAATTAAGACCATGTATTGATTATCGCAGCCTAATTAGCCAGACAATCAGGGATCGATATCCCATGCCTCTTATCAAGGACGTATTAGAGGCAGTAAGAGGAGCACAGGTGTTCACTAAACTTGACTTAAGGGGAGCATACCATCTGCTACGAATTAAGGCGGGAGATGAATGGAAAACAGCATTCAGGACCCTGCTGGGACATTTTGAATACAGGGTAATGCCTTTTGGCTTAGTGAACGTGCCATCTATATTTCAGCGCTTTTTGGACAAGATATTTGATGAGCTCCTATTTACCTCAGTTGTGGTCTACTTGGATGATAACCTTGTATTCTCTCCCAGTTTTGAGACTCATCGGCAACATGTTCATGAAGTACTAAGAAGGTTACGGCAACATAAATTGTCTGCCAAACCTGAGAAGTGCATCTTCAAAGCATCATCTGTTTCATATCTGGGATTCATCTTATCTGCAGGAGGCATACAAATGGATCCTGAAAAAATAAGAGCCATCCGGTCCTGGCCCACGCCCAGGAGCACTAAAGACATCCAGAGATTCCTGGCTTGTCCAACTTTTATCAGAGATTTATTGCAAATTTCTCAGAGGTAATGTTGCCCATCACAGCCCTACTGAAGAAAGGGATTATGTTTGAATGGAATAAACAAGCAGATCAAGCCTTTCACACCCTTAAGGATTTGTTCGTGACTGCTCCAATTCTGGCCAACCCTACCAGGCAACACGATTCATTGTTGAGACAGATGCTTCCGGAGGAGCTCTCGGAGCAGCCCTCTTACAAGAGGGTCCTGATGGCAAGGAACATCCTGTGGCCTATTACTCTCGGACACTAACGTCCAGTGAAAAGCGCTATGCCATTATTGAGAAAGAGCTTTTAGCGATAAAACAAGCATTTGAGGAATGGCGCCATCTCCTGCAAGGCGCTGCTTTTCCCTTCGTAATAAGAACAGACCATCGCAACCTCAAGGTACTTCGCCAGATGCAATGCAGGAATTCCAGACATGCCCGATGGGCGTACTTTTTTGCCCAGTATGACTTTGAGATCTCGTATATTCCAGGCAAATAAAACATCCTTGCCGATGCCCTTTCACGTAGCCATGAAGACGAGGATGACTTACCCACTGATCCAGAAGGAATACTGGCAGGAAAGCGGATACTGGGAACAGTAAGGGACTTCCTTCAGCAAGTCCAAGAGGCCTCTGTACCTTCGGCCATTCCACGGCTTCCCGGACATCCCCAATGTGAAAAGAAGCCAGGGCTGTATTACCACAGACAAACTCTATTTTTACCTACCAAGGAACTACAGACCCAAGCTATGTTGTGGTGTCATGAAGGGCCCAGGGTGGCTGTCCAGACACAAGGACGTACAAGCATACGTGACCACATGCCCTGGATGTGCCAGCAGCAAATATACTACATCTAGACCTACAGGACTGCTACAACAGGATACCACACCTTTGGGACCTTGGCAACATTTGTCCATGGACCTTGTGGTGGATCTACCTCCATCAATAAACAAGACAACCATCATGGTTGTCGTTGACTCCTTCAGTAAACTAGCTCACTTCATCACAATGAAAGGACTTCCCTCTGCCCCATCGACCGCTGAGGTTTTCTTAAGGGAGATAGTCCAACTACATGGCATACCTCTGACTTTCGTGTCTGACAGGGGCACCCAGTTTACTTCAATGTTTTGATCCACTTTGTGCAAGGGACTGGGTGTACACCGTGCCCTATCTGCAGGGTACCACCCACAAAGCAATGGGCAAACAGAACGCCTAAATGCCAATCTGGAACAGTACCTTAGATGTTTCTGTAACCAGAAACAAGACGATTGGGTAAGCTTGCTACGTTTGGCGGAATTTGTTTATAATAACACCAAGCACTCCTCTTTGGGAATGAGTCCTCTTTTTTTGCACATATGGGTACAACCCAAGACACCTTACTGATAAGAGCATAACACCCTCTAAGATACCCTTAGTGGACAGACTCCTTGAGATACTAAAGAACACCCATAAAGAAGCAGCGAGGCATCTGGATTTCAGCAAAGAAACCAGCAAGAGGTATGCTGGTCGCAGAAGAAACCCTAAACCCTCCTGGACTACGGGAACCAAGGTATGGCTCTCTACACGTTTTCTCCCTAGATGGACTCATGCAGGCAAGTTTGCTCCGAGATACATCGGGCCATATCCCATTGAATCACTCATTAACCCAGTGGCGTTTCGTTTGAAGTTACCTTATAGTTTAAGATGGATACATCCTGTGTTCCACACGTCATTACTAAAAGAATACCTACCAGACCCATACAAGCGGAGCCTAAAAAGACAAGCCTTACCTAAGGATGTTGAACCAGACGAATATGAAGTGTCATGGTTAGTAGAGTCCCGCTACAGAAAAGGCACATTACAGTACCTGGTCCATTGGAAAGGCTATACCGCAGCAGAGAGAACCTGGGAGCCAGTCGAAAATATACACGCACCCCTTTTGATTCAACGTTTTCATAGACTACATCCAAACAAACCTGAGGGAACCCCGATGAGACAAGGTTATACTGTCAGGATTCAGCCATGGTACCTGTGGACTAGGTGGCACCGCCATTGAGAGCGCAGTAACGTTGTCTGTTGCGTCCACTTCAGCGGTCTAATTTATTTCCAAGATGGCCGCCGCCGTATAAAAACACCTACTGCAGAAGAATCGGAGTGTTGTAACCATGCTCTCTGCCGGAACGCTCTCTTGTGTGCTTAACCCACTGTACCAATCAGGTATTCCTCTTTCTGTTCCTCCTCCTGATCCTGCTTATTCTTCCTGACCTCTCTCCCAGATTTCGGTTCCTCTTCTGCTTCCTCTGCTTTTTGCATTTACCTGCTTCGCTGGCGCTTCAGCTTTACTTAACTCCTCGTTGGGTCTCCGCAGTGATTGCCTTTTCAGAAGGCAGACTTGCTTTCCTACTCCGTGATCTTCAGCATATCAAGGACGGAATGGCTGCTAACAAGGATCCAACGCAATTTCAGGTTTTTTTTTGCCTACAAGGCCTTTTTCCCTGATTAAAAGGGCGTTGGCTCCCCAGAGTTCCCCTTTTGCCTTCAGTGTTGTTTCACTTAGGCAAGGTGGCCTTCGGGGGAGCCCTTCCATATCTTCATGACCGGAAAGGAAAGAAGAAGAAAACTGCTGGGGAAAGAAAGAAAAAGAACCGGAGGACTCCTTAGAGAACCCCTTATCGGATCCAGGTGAGGAGGGGATCGAAGAAGGGGAATCGAGTTATAACACTTACCCACATTATTTAGCTCACTATCTTTCACAGAGAAGAAATATCCCAAACATATCAGTCTTTGTCCTGCCCAGGGGCAGTCCAGCACCGAAATGCTAGGCAATTCTCCTCTGAACAAGAGTACCATCAGCAAACCCAGACACGTGTTTCGGTCTGGTTGGACCTCATCAGTAGGGTGGAGCTGTGCCTCTCTAAGAATAGTGAGCAAGGGGTCCACGTCCGAATTTCCCTAGTAATTTAGGGTGAGAGGCAAAGTTACTTAAATATGCAAAAAAACAAGGAGGGTCCTGGGAGTCTCTCTGCCAGACATGAATCCTGGTTACGAGAGCCTTACCTAGATTATTTAGCTCACTAGTTTTCACAGAGAAGAAATATCCCAAGCATATCAGTCTTTGTCCTGCCTAGGGGCAGTCCAGCACCGAAATGCTAGGCAATTCTCCTCTGAACAAGAGTACCAGCAGCAACCATCTTATGTTTGGATACAGTTTTATTATAACATACAGTTATTAATTACAGTCAATGCTTAGAAATTTAGATTACAGTACAATCCATAAGTGTTAATCTATGTAGACTTTGTTTCATGGTTTCTTCATCAGTGCTGTGAATACAATGTGTAACTTCTCCACGAAGGCTGTGTTCCACTCAGTCATTAAGACACAAAGGTAACGTTTTCTCAAGGTTTGCCATTTATTAAAGGAAAAAGGGTTGGATAAACACCTATATTTCCCTATCCTAATAAGTAGGTGCCTGTCTAGCAAACTAAGACTAAAGAACAATTACCTAATGCCCAAAATGTCTCTGACCCTCACACTAATACACAAAACAAAATTATACAGGGGATATATGGCTAACATTAGTTCAACAAAACAGTTTCTCAATTCAAACTTAAAGGTTCTTGAAAGCACTACTTGTGACCAGCGTTGTACTCCCTTGCCGTGGATCAATTCAGGAATACTTTGAGCACAGTTCTGTTTTAACAAAGTTCCTTTTAAGGTAACACACAAAAAGTCTCTTTCAACATGGTTTCTCTCCCAGGGACACAGCAAATGTCTTTTCCACAAGCATTTGTTCAAAATTCAAAACAACCAATGTTTTCCACAATATCCTTCTTCAAGAGGTAAATGCCCTTCTTTCACAACACAAGATCAAAAGAAAAGCCATTGTTCTTTTCAAAAATGTTTGACAATTATTAACTTATTTCACCTTCTTAAAATGAACCACTTTTGTCAGAACAGCACAACAACTTTTCTTTGCACACCTTCCTCAAATAAACTACTGTCAGGATAGCACAGTTCATCAAACAAAAGATAACATTAATAGTTCTTTGCTTCAATTAAGATCTTTTTACCACACCTTTTCAACATAGATCTACATCATTAAACTATCTTCTTGTTTGCTCATATAGTCGTCTGCCAGGAGTATCTATTATTGACCCTTTCCTGATATACTTTCATGCCAGGAAAATAACTCCTACCACTACATTCAATGTTGATGGCAATATTGATTCCAAGATTTTCCACCACATGTAAGTCTTTTGAAAGAAAAAGTATGCCTTTGCTGGTATATTGTATTTTTCGCACAGCCTCTGGGCTGTTGGAAATCCTAATTGCACGTTTTCCCCACTTGTAATCCCCTATTAGGGTAGTCACGTTCTTGCCACTTCTGCGTTACTTCTTGAATTGCTTTGTATTTGTAATTAGAACATTTCTGCTTTCTTTCTTTAACATTTTGGTATTCAGAATCATTAATCTTTAATGGTTTTCCTTTACAGAACGCCCCAGAGTCAGCATTCACATTTAGCCAACACACCGGTTGTACTCTGCAGCTCTGGTAACATGATCAGGTGTTGCAGCGGGTCTTCGGTCTCCCGCCTGCCTTCTCTTCTGCAACTACGTACGTTCGGTGAGTAACACACTGGTCTCCGGTAGCTCTGACTGCTCTGTTGATCTTCCACCGCCTTTCTCTCACTGACACACCATATGCTGAACAGGGAGCACATCTCCTCTTCAACTGGGTTTTTTCTTGACACGCTGCTTCCTGCTGTGCATACTCTGCAATCATCTTGGCCTCTTCTTGACACACTGCTTCCCGCTGCGTACTCTACAATTTGCTGCACCTTCACCCTTCATGGCAGGTTTTCCTGGCATTCTTCTTCCTGTTGCTACTCCAGCACCACCAGTCACTTCAGCTTCATCAGCTACGCTTCCTGCACAGCATTCAACTTCGCCTTCATCTCCTTCCTGCTCTCTTTTCACTGGTGCCCCTCATTTTGGGATTTAAACATCCTGCTCAGTTGCCGAGGTCTATAAAAACTAGACCGCACCTTTCGTTCAACACTACTTTGAATCTTCATTGCCTCTGGACCTACTTCCTCATCCCAGTATCATGAGAATTTATGGTAAATGAAGTCCATATTACATGGTGTGATATTAATTTGTTCAGGTTTACAATAGGCCATCAGCATATTATGAACTATAGAAAAATCATGATATAACAGGGTCACAGATTCCCCCTTGGCATGAGTCCTCTCCCACATGATACCACCCACAGGGTCAGGTAGCGACTGCCTTCCATGGCCATGTGAGAAGAGGCCCATACCGGGGTCCTGGTGATGATCTCACTGGATTCATCACAGTGATCAAGTACTGTTTGCACATTTTGCACATATTGTTGATTTAGATTTTTTGTGGTCTGTATCTGTTATTTATTTTATCTGCTTTAACCTCTGTGAATGTAATGTTTTAATCTGTTGTGTAATTTTTGGCTTTTATGGCACATGTTTGCCAAAATAAATAAAATGTACGTTTCGTTAAACAACCAAAAGGCCCCATCTAAAGTAAAACGCTTCAGTTCTCAAATAAACAGACATCACCTTTCTCCCTCTCTGAAGGATTCACAGTGACTGCCAAAGAGTTCCAAAAGCAGGATCATATTTAGCCAGATGAACCTGGCAGCCCAAACTCGATTATCCAAATCTCCTAAAGGTTCAGAATGCTGAACAAATCCCAAAAACAGTGAACATTCTGGTGATTCAGGATTTGGCCTAGTTTATTCACCCAGGATTCAATGGCAACTGTACTGTTCCTTTGATGTATTCAGACGAGTGGCCTTCGTAGAATGAGTACAAAGTGAGGAACTGCAAATGTGTTTCTTGAAGTTTAGAAGGTCTTAATGATTAACCTAAATCTCGCCATTCACAGAAAATTCTCAATTCAAAGAAAGTATGACTTGCAACCAAAAATATCCGTTTTTTAAACATACATATTTTTGCTAGCTTAAAGATATTACAGTCAACAATGAGAACTAAACTAATACCTTTTTTTACTCCCTAAATCAAATCAAATACTCCTGTCTCAAAACCGTATCTGGAGCACTTGTTAGGGGCAGCAGAGGTATTGGGAAAAGGTTGAGGCCGTTCCAATTGCAGAGGCATAAAGGATGGATATAGGGGGCAGAGCCTTAATTTCCTGGTATTTATTCATCCAAATTCTCAGTACCCCATAGTTGGAATATTTGTGTATATTAAGTCACAAAGCCTTTACAGCAGTGCGACCATGGATTCTTTCTCACGGACATTCATAAGCTCTTGCCTTTTCTTGGAGGTTTCTAAATCTAGCACTTGGCGAATTAACTACTGTAGACTGCAGGGCACGGAAAGAACTCTGACCAACTTTTACCATTTAAGAACTGCTGACAGCTTCTTTGATTCATATGCACAAAAATGAAAAGATTTTTTTACATTGGATCAAGTCACTTAAGCCCTTTGCCCCAGGCTCTGCAAACGTTCCCACAGACAAGAAAATAACAAAATAAGATTATAGAAAATGACATTGGGCCTCATAACGAGTTTGGCGGTGTGGTAAAAAAGTGGTGGTAATTCTGTTACTATCTTTTTCTTTGGAGGTAGCAGAATTACCGCTGTTTTTACCACAACATCGAATTCCAAGTTTGGCCTTTAAGTAGAGAATGAAGATGATGCAGGCTTACTGCACAGGGAGTCTTAATTCTATTAAAGACACAGAGGCAAGTATTATGCTTCAACCTCCTTTATTATACTCTTCAGCAGATTTAAATCTTCACTTTTCAAAAACTTTTTCTTTTTCACAACAAACTGAACTGAATTGCACATCCCAAGAAATCCTGAGCCTCTGGTAGTTCTTATGTTTATTTCCTTCTCTCTGGGCCCTATAAGTCACTTCCTGGCCAGATCCTTTCCTCTTCTTTGGATGCCTCTGAACTGACATTCAACAAACGACGTCCATCGCTGCCAACATGCTGCAGGTAAAAGGAATCGGGCCGCAGCCTGACTACTGGTCTGCACTGACAATGCAACCCTTGATGCTCCACCCCAATGCCACCTTCTGGAGATCATACTGCTTTCTGATCATCTACGGCCATATTAGGGTAGGAAAACATACGCAATCCAAACCAAAACTCTTTGACATCTAAACATTACAATCATCAAATCTATATACATGGTGTAAATGGGCGGGATAATGCTTGCTGCTGTGTTTTTAATAGAATCAAGACTCCCTGTGCTGTAAGCCTGGGTAATCTTCATTCTATGTCAAGACCGGAGGTTAGCATTATGGTTGTTCAAAGCTCTCCACTACGGAGGCTGCTACACTTGAAACTTGCTTGAAGTAGAACGTCTTAAAAGTAGAATCGTTCGACCAATCTGCTGCTCCCAATATCTCCTGGCGACTATCTCCGGAACAGATGGTTTTAGATGCCATGGCCCCACCTCACGAGGTGGGTGCCAAATTGCGACACATCTACTCCCGCTAGCGTCATAACCTCACACACCCATCTAAATATCGTTGCTGCTGCCACCACCTAAAAAGGTTTCCTGTACATTATGAGCAGCTGGGAGACACCTACCCGTCTCCTCTCACTCGTTCTAGCTTCGTACTCCTTAGTACAATTTAGCTACGCTTAACTTCAGCTGCTCAGGGAAATACAGATACGAAATTACTCAATAATTGCACTTTTTCTGTTTGGCGATTGTAGACATAATCCCTTCTGGGTAGAATGCTTTCCTATCCACCTCTAGGACTTTCACGTCTGTTACTTTCCTACAGGACAAACATAGTAGCAGAACCAGATTCCCTGACAACTGCTAATCTGATAGGTTCTTATTCTGTGGCCAGTCCACAAAGAGCCTTAAAACTGAGTTGATGTCATTCCAAGATGGCCACGATTTGATGAGGACATCGCGACCCGGGCTCCCAAACTGCTGGCTCCTGCTACACCGCCCTTTAATGAGATAGCCCTCCCCGGCACCCCGAGCAGGTTGAGCGGGCCACTGAGCAGCGTCCGGTCCTTGGGGGAGGACCCCCCCCACTTGGAGCTGAGATGCCGGATCTGCTGGCGGCGTGAAGGGGTGAAGGACTCAGCTGCGGACGTTCGCTGCCTCGGCTGGGTGATCGGAGGCGGGGCCCGGGTGACGTTCCTTGGGAGGTGCGCCTGAAGGAGTGGTGTGCCGGCACCGAAGACAACGCCCCGGTGGCCCCCGAATCGGGGTAGCAACTTAGGTGGCTCATCGAGGGGGGACCGTGGTCGGCCCCTGGCCGCACCTGTGAGAAGGCGCTCTGGAGAGTTTGTGCCAGCGCCCGAGGCCAGAGGAGGTACGCAGCGCGACCCGGTGGGGTGCCGGGTTGCAACTAGCTGCGCAGGACTTTTCCCCACTTTCTGGGATTGTGCCCCCCAGAGAGGAGGGTCCCTTGATCCTCGGTCCCGGGGGGGCAGCGGCCCTGGCCCCCCCGCATTGAAGTGAGACCAGGGTGGCCCCTGGAGGGCTCGCAGAGCCTGGGAAATAACAGTTGGCCCGGAGGCGGGAGAGTCATCGGCCTGAGCGGCCCCTTGCCCCCGTGGGGTCCCCTGGGGCCCACTTGGACAGGAAGGGGGTGCTGTTGAGTGCCGGTTCCAGAGGAGGGGGCCGGCCGCATCCCTTGGTGGCCAAAAAGGTTGGACCCATCTCGCAGACCCATGTAAGCCTACAAGCCCCCATTGCGGCAGAAGGTGGTGCTTGCGTTGGACCCACTAGATTCGAGGAGGAGACTGGTCACCTCGGCGCCCCACATTGTGCCCGGTGGATTTTTTGCCCCCATGTGCAAAAAGAAAACAAGGGGAGAGAGACTCCAGCTCAAGGGTAAGGTTCTAGGAAATCGAAATTCACAAAATTTTGGCCAAAAGACTGGAGACCCCAGGGACCCAAGAGGGGGCCCACACCATGGAGGATAAGGAAGCACCGGTCCCTCAGGATGATCTGGATAGGCCGGTCTCCCTGGGAAGACTGTCACATTTTATGGGCGAACTGGTCGAGAAGATCACAGCAGCAGGGCAAAAACAGATGGACAAGCTGCGGGAGGATCCGGCAGAGGGCCTAAGGGAAATCAAAAGAGACATTCACAAAGTGGAAGAGAGAGTGGACATTAATGAGCGGGCCATCCAAGAGTTGACCGAGAAGGCAAGGAAAGCTGACATCCTGCTAGAGACGCTGGCTGCAGCCACACAAAATCTGGAATTGCAGGCGGAGGACCTGGAAAACAGGTCAAGAAGGGCAAACATCAGAGTCAAATCCTTGCCCGAGGACATACCAGACCAGGAGCTGTCCCAAATATTAAAGCAGATATTTGCGGACCTGCTAAGTTTAGAATCGGACCCAGACATGCAATTCAATAGGGTCCACAGAGTGGGCCCGCAAAGGCCGGAGGCCAGGCTCGAGGCTGCGAGATGTGCTGGTGGCCTTTCACAATTACGCAATGAAGGAGAGGGTACTGGAAAAGGCGAGAAGGGCCACAAGCATCACCTACAATGGCAAAGAAATGTTTCTATACCAGGACCTGGCGCAAATAACGTTAATCTAGCAGACCACGCTCCTCTTACACTGACATTAACTAGGCCAAAGGGATCCCCAGGGATCTGGAAGTGGAGGTACCCGGTCCCGTTGTTCAAAGATCCAATCCTGGTGAGGGAGGTAGAGGGTGAAGTGGCAGAATATATCCACCATAATGATTAGAATGACATGGCCCCTCATATCTGGTGGGATGCCCTCAAGGCCACAATAAGTGGGAGGATCATAGCAATCAAGGCGAGAAGAGAACGGGAGTTAAGACAGGAGGAACAACTTTTAGAAACCAGACTCAAGTTATGGCTCAAGGGTGGCAAACTGTCAGCGGCTATTAGAAGGGAATATAGGGCAGTGAGAGGGCAGCTGAACCTTTTGCAAACCAGGACGGCCGAGCTGAATCTCCTTAGACTTCGTCAAAGGTACTATATTAAAGGTAATAAGTCAGACTGCCTACTGGCCAGAAAACTAAGGAAGGAGGCAGGCGACAAGACTATTCTAAAAATAAAAGAGGAGTGAGGGGTACTCTACACTAAGAATTTCCGATATAGAGGCAGAATTTTGTAAATTCTACTCAGACCTCTATAGGTCAGGAGAGCCCACTCCTGAGGAACAGGAGGCCTATCTACAGGGAGCAGACTGTCGACAGATCGTGCTGGATGAAAGGGAGGCGTTGGAAGCAGCGATAACCGTCGACGAAGTTAGAAGGGTAATCAATAATCTACCGACCAGCAAAGCCCCAGGCCCGGATGGGTTTGTATCGGAATTTTACAAGATTCATAAAGAAGTTTTCATTCCCATTCTTACTAAAATATTCAACCATATTGGCTCCACAGGGGTTCTCCCCAAATCAATGGACGAAGCAAAAGTCGTCCTGGTCCACAAGAAGGGTAAAGACCCAACTGAGTGTGGAGCATACCGTCCAATAGCTTTAATCAAAGTGGATGCCAAAATCTATACCAAAGTACTAGCCAATCGCCACGAGGCAATTCTCCCCAAAATAATACATCACGACCAGTCAGGTTTTATTAAGGGAAGGCAAACATCTGATAATGTTAGAAGATTAGCCCACCTTTTCGAGAAGACAGAAAAAAAGGAACTTCCCGGCCCTCCTACTGGCGATCGACGCCGAGAAGGCTTTCAATCGAGTAGAGTGGGGGTTCTTGTTTGCCACAATGGTAAGAATGGAGTTAGGTCTGGGATTTATCACTCGAATTAGGGCAAATTATCGAAACCCAACCATCCGGCTAGTAATAAATAGCCAAATCTCAGCCACTGTCCGGGTAGAAAGGGGCACAAAACAGGGCTGTCTAATGTCACCTCTCCTTTATGCCCTTCACCTTGAACCCTTCCTGGCGTCAGTTAGAGCTGCTGTTGATATAGAGGGTGTCCCGTTTGCAGGTAAAGTCTACAAGGTAGCGGCCTTCACCGACGATATGATTTTCTCACTAATCGACCCGATCACCTCCTTGCGGGCGGTGGCCAGGGAATTAGAAAGGTTTAGTCAAGTTGCAGGGCTAAAAATTGATTCCCACAAATCAGAAGTGCTCCCTCTCTCTCTGTCCTCTAGTATGGAGCTAGACCTTAAGAAGGCACTTGTCTATAGGTGGATGGACTTTTCGTTAAAGTACCTGGGAATTCATCTGACCAAGACCCTAGGGGATCTATAAAAGGCAAACTATCCTGCACTCCTACAGAAGGTGAGGTCAAAATTGGTGGACTGGGGACCCCTGGTGATTTCGTGGTTGGGAAATATTAACACCTTAAAAATGGCTATCTTGCCCCTGCTACTATATCATTTTTCGGCCCTCCCCATCTGGGTCCCCGCGACTTTCTTCAGGGCTATCCAGAGAATAACCAGTCATTTCATCTGGAATTGCAAACGCCCGAGGGTGTCGGCCTCCCTCATGAAGGCTCTGCCGGAGCGAGGTGGTGTGGGGGAGCCTGACTTTAGGGGATACTATCTGGCAGCACAGATCCGCGTTCTAAGAGATTGGCAAAGAAACAATAGAGGGAAAGTGTGGAGACCAATGGATAAGGCGATGGCGGGGGGGAATCTGATAGACCTCCTAAATGTACTGTAGTGATATAACTTTGACTACGGGTGAAGCTTGGGATCATGCAGTTAAAAGGGCGGACTCTACTATGTTCCCATCCCCGTACACCCCCATACATGGAAACCCTCAATTTACTCCAGAAATTACCAACTCGTGGGCTTTTGATCCTTGGTTCCAGGGGGGCTGCCGGATGGTGAGAGACATGTGGGCGGGCCCTGTGCTTAAAAATTCGACCAATGTAAGATAGATTTCGACCTGGGCGAGAGGCAGAGGTTCACCTACTTCCAGATCAGGCACTGGGTCTCCCAGCCGTTGGTTAGACTGGTGGGATCCTGCTCCCTCACCCCGTTCGAAAAATATTTTGACATGGACACGGGTGACAAGGGGGTTGTGTCGGCCATCTTTAAATTTATTAAACGGGGTGAAACCCTGCAGCCCTGGAAATATATGGTCAGTTGGGAGCAGGAAGTAGGGACGAGCATAGATCAGTCGGCATGGGTTACTCTGTGGTCTCTGATCCTGAAACTCACAAGATCCATCCAGCTCCGGGAGATGTGGCTGAAATTGATGTTGAAGTGGCACTTGACCCCAGTCAAGCTAAACAAAATATATCCTAATGTCTCACGGTTATGCTGGAGGTTATGCTGGAGGGGGTGCGGTGCAGTGGGCTCTTGGGCTCATACCTGGTGGGAGTGCCCAAAGTTAGATCACTTTTGGTCACTGATCACTTCTGGTCTCAGGTCCACCGGGCAGTCACCCGGATATTGGGGGTCAGGGTGGGACAGAATAGAGGGCGCGACTTATTAGGCCTTAATGGGATACTGACAACCCTTACCTCCAAGGCTGACCGTAAGCTATATATGATAATGATGCTTGCGGCTCTGGTCCTGGCCCGAAAATGGAAATCAATGGTGCCCCCTCAGGAACACGAATGGGTCGCTAAACTCTGGTCGCTGGTGGCCGTGGAGTGGCTTACCTACTCCATCCAAGGAGAACAATTGCGGTTTGTTTCGGACTGGTCCAACTTACTAGCATATTTAAGAGCGGGGGCCTGCCGAGCCTGGTGCCCCAAAGCCATGGAACTTCTGGGTATAATTCATCCTCAGGAGATTTGAGACACTAGCGTATGGACCCACCGGGGCACCCCGCTGCTCTAACAAGCAATTTGTTTCCACATTTTGAGACTTTGGTGTTTACTTTATGGACCTTTTGGATCTGGGGGGGGCAGGGATCAGGGAGGGGGGCAGAGGGGAGTTACAGGGTAAGGGTCTTGTTGGCTTGTTTCCTTGAAAACTGTTAATAAAAATGTATTTGAAAAAAAAAGAAACAGAGCTGATGTCCCACAGGTGAGCTTACTTAGCCAGTGGCGGTGTACACATCTTCACTCCTCGCAGCAACCGTACCACTGCTGGGTGCTCACCCACTGGGGCACCCTCCACTGGCTTGTGACCTGCAAAAATGGCAGACTTCTACATACCAATGGTTCAAAGCACCCTGCCCCCTTTTACCAATGAGGCCAAAAAATGTATCACCTGCACTACAGGGCCCGAAAAAGGATTAATATCGTGCTGGACACACCATAGGTCCCACTTCTTTCATCAGCATCATAGCTCCTGAGAGTAGAGGGGGCCCAAGATTGTTTGATAAACTCGACAGCAAGTTCCGAAATGCCTGGCAGGCTCCATTGGCACCCGACACCAGGCCTGACAGCAGAGGTAGTTGCCCCCTAGTTGCCAAAAGATGATAACTACCTGACGGATCCGATAATAGATCTGGCCACTGAGGAATCATTTGCGGGAAATCTGAGGAATGTTCCATCAGAACTAGGCAGCGAGGAGCCCTAGAATCCTTGCTAGCGCTCGTATCGATTGCATAGTCTTCGCTAGAGCTGCTCTCAGCTCCTTCTTTATCACTCGTATCTTGGGTGCTGTGAGTTCCATGGTCGCCCTTATGGTATCCACTATGAAACCTAGAAACTTCATGCACTGCCTGGGAAGGAGTTCTGATTTTTCATGGTTGATCATAATCCTAAGGACGTTAAGAGCTGTGACGACCACTGTACCTGCTCCATAAGCACCTGCTTGCTTTCCGCTAGTAGGAGAAAATTGTCTAGGTAAATTATGACTTTTATACCTCTCTCCCTCATGGCTGCTTCCACTGGTCTCATAACCTTTGTGAGAGCCACGAGCACTAAAGCTAGACTGAACGAGAGGCCCTTGAACTGTCATACCCAGCTGCTCCATCGGAAACTCAGGTTCCCACAGTGTTTGCTGACAACTGGTGCCATCAGGTAAGTGTCTTTGAGATCCATCCTCACTACCCAGTCCTATTTTCGGAGAATGTCTCTGAGGCGATGGATCCCATCCATCTTGAAGTGCTTGTAAATCAGCCACCCATAGAGTTCCTTCAGATTGATGGTAGGCCGCACGTTTCCCTTCCTGTGCACTAGAAACATGCTGCTGATGAACACGGGGGACAAACTCCAACCCCCCCAACCAAACACTATGCCCCATGGCCGCCACTCGCCAACCAAATACTATGCCCCATGGCTCCCACCCCCAACTAAACACTATGCCCCATGGCCCCCACCCCATGCACCGATACAGACTCAAACCCCCATTCCCCAACTCAGCACACAAACTCACAAGCATACACCAATACACTATGCACCCATACCGACCCGAACCCCTCGAACCCCCAACTCAGCACACAAACTCACAAACATACACCAATACACTATGCACCCATACCGACCCGAACCCCCCAACCCCCCAACTCAGCACACAAACTCACAAGAATACACCAACACACTATGCACCCATACCGACCGGAACCCCCATCCCCCAACTCAGCACACAAACTCACAAGCATACACCAATACACTATGCACCCATACAGACACGAACCCCACACCATAACATCTCAACATACACTGTACAGACATACAAATACAAACACCCATACAGACCCGACACACCCCCCACCCCGCATCTCAACATACACTGCGCAGACATACAAATTTCCCATACAGACCCAACCCTCCCCACCCCCCATCTCAACATACACTGCACAGACAATCAAATACAAACACCCATACAGACCTGACACCCCCCATCCCCGCATCTCAACATACACTGTGCAGACATACAAATACAAACACCCATACAGACCCGACACCCCCACACCCCATCTCAACATGCACTGCAGACATACAAATCCAAACACCCATACAGACCCGACACCCCCCACCCCGTATCTCAACATACACTGTGCAGACATACAAATGCAAACACCCATACAGACCCGACACCCCCCGCCCCCATCTTAACATGCACTGCACAGACATACAAATACAAACACCCATACATACCCGACACCCTCCCAACCCCCATCTCAACATGCACTGCACAGACATACAAATACAAACACCCATACAGACCCGACACCCCCCGCCCACATCTCAACATGCACTGCACAGACATACAAATACAAACACCCATACAGACCCGACACACCCCCCACCTCCCCATCTCAACATACACTGCAGACATTCAAATACAAACACCCCTAAATATCCGACACACCTCCCACCCCTGCATCTCAACATACACTGCAGACATACAAATACAAACACCCATACACACCCGACACCCCCCCGACCCCTGCATCTCAACATACATACAAAAACAAAAAAACACAGCCAGGATGGACCCGAGACAGACACACACACACACAAACATACAGCCCCCCACCATGTACTTACCCTACGTGCTGAAATGCTGGGGATGCTTCTTGCACACCAGCCATAGTGCTGGCACTCCATTGGTGCAGCACACACGCACTATGTGGCTTGTAGGTGCTGAGTGGTTTGTGTGCACTGAACCAATGAGGGCCAGTGTTTTGTCCGGCCCGGAAGACAACAAAGACTTTCCTAATGGAGGGCGGCCGATGCTGCTTGCAGGCCGCCCTCCATTAGGAAAGTCTTTGTTTCTCGCAGGCCGGACAAAATGGCATGGCGGGCCGCAACTGGCCCACGGGCCATAAGTTGTGCACCCGTGCTCTAGGTGTTTCTCCGTTTCCTTCCTCTTGCCGCTCTTTGATTCGAGCGAGGACTGCGTATTCGATATGTCGTAATCTGGCGATGAGTCACCCTAACCCATATTCTGCACCCCCGGGGAAGGGGGTCGGAGTCTTGGCATAGTCAATATTTGCATGAAAGCGTCTTTGAGCTTGTCAAAAGCATCGAGAGCCCAGGATCCTTGCTCTCCTTCAAATGACCTGTGGGAGTCAAGAGGCTTTCCTCTTACAGTTCTGTTCCCTCACCTTAAGTGTGAGACTGACTAGAGGACGTGCTGTGAATAACCTCTAAGCCGATCCAATTCAGACCATCCTCAATTAAGCACTCTAACGCCTCTAATCTATCTTGCAGAGGATGTACCCCTTGGGCTACTGTGATAACCAGGGAATCACCTAAAACCCTCTTGAAGCTGAGGGTAAGTTCAGCGTCTTCCTCAATTATCACTGGATTCTGGCTCCCATCACTCTCGTTTTCAAACTCTTTTATTTGAGTCTTCATTATAACAATTACAGTGCTTGGGTATCTGAACACAGCAGGTTCAATGGCACATCCTCTAAGAGGGTGTGCATATGAAGCCAGTGGTGATGAATAAATGTGCTCTTTGTTTAGCTCTATGCAGTTCACTAAAGCTTTTCAAAATTGCTGCTATCTTGAGACAGAAATTAGTATGGCCCTTCTTAATATGCGCAGTATGGTGTTCTTATGCGCTCCGTTCCCTGTCTTTGGACATTTTACCTGTTTAAACAGGTATGGCCACTACAGAGCTAGTAGCACGGCACCGTCCCGACTTTGGAATGCATTATGTGCCTCAATATGCATGTTTCTCTGTGCTGCTTGCTGCTGCTCCAACTAATCTCGCCCCTGTTACTAAGAAGAAGTGCTGCATTGCCTTCACGCGCAAGGGCTCTCCATATGTCTGCAGGGCAACATTTTGTCCCCTGGTGATGATTCAATCACACGCACGCCGCCGATGTGGTACCCGTAAGGAGACTGCGCTCTGCCACGTCACATGGATCACAGAAAGTTGAACCAGGCACGAGCCAGGTGCCCAAAAGTGAGCTTGGTACTCACGGCACGGGTCCGGCTAGCTCCCAAAACAACGCTGACGTGGCTCCCAAAATGCTGCACGCATCCCAATGTGAAATCAGCACTGAGCACACTACTAAAAATCACTTCTACAAAATAAGCACATTAATACAAAGCGATCTTAGACACTTAACTAGGCATCAACATACATTATATCTCAAAACATGCAATTGTCACCCACTTCCCACATCCTCCCACATCGTTGTGTGGGTAGGCCCGCCGTTGCGGTCCCAGCAGGGTGGACAGGGCATGACGCAGGGGTTAGGGAGGGGGCAGGTAACGAGTTTGGCAGTTGCCGCATGTACGTCAATAAAGAAGGCTATGTTCTACTCCCAGCTCCCGCATATCATTTCAGAAGGCATGCATGCATCGCTTTCCCCGTGCGGGGACTCAACAGTGGCGACGAGGAGTCAAGCGACTCACCCGTCCCGTGACGAGGTCTGCCGCCGGGCAGTATAGCGCATCGGCGCGCCTCGGTCACGCCAGCAGCAGGCACGCTGTGCACCGCCTTAAACTCACGAGAGTTGCAGTGCGGAACGAAAAGAGCCACAGCCATCCGGAGGGGCCTCGGTGACATGCCTCAGCACGACCAGACGCAGGTAGACCTGCACATGCCATCCATATAAACAGGTCTCACGGCGGACGAGAACGGGCCCAGAGAAGACGAGCAGCCTCATGCGGGTAAGCACCGCCCTCGCCCATACCTGCCTCATGCTCCGCCACAGCATCAGGAGCCGGCCTCACGGACAGCACATACGAAATAATCTCTGAATACGCCCGCCACGGCCCCACGTGCACCTCAGCAGGCAGAAAACCCACCAGCTGTTACACCCGGCCCCGCGTGACACGCAAGAGTGTTGCTCTCCAAATGGAGCGAGAGAGAATAAGGAAGCAGTGAAAATACACGTCCATAGCAACGCGAACCCCACAAATATTAATACACCTGGCTCCAAAACAGGCAGGTTCAACAAACCACGAACCACAAGCCCAGCTCCACACCACCATGTCAGACCCGGCTATCTCAACAGCCTCGTCATCCGGAGGGATGGATGCCACACAAGGCAACAACCAGCCAGTGCAAACAGAAGGAGGTGCGTCACAAATCATGCACATGACAGGCCCTTTCGAAATAAAAGATACCTCAAATCTAGGGCCCCGCTGGGTCATATGGCTCAGGGACTTTAAGTTCTACGCAGGTGCCATAGGTTTAAAGGACGACGCAAGACTCAAAAACACCCTCTTCATGGCTGTTGGACCGGCAGTGAGAGACATTGCAGGAGAACTCCTAAATGTTGACACAGTAACATATGGTGAACTACACGGCAAATTATTGGATTATTTTGCCCCGTACACCAACATTGACTATGAGTGGGACATATTCCATACTACCAGACAGGAGAGGGGTGAATCCATGGACAATTTTGTTATGCGCCATCGCATCAAACTAAAATATTGCGAATTCCACAGATACTCCAATGAAGAAGCATTCAGATCCCAAGTAATCGCCAGATGCCTCTCACAACCATTCAGAAAGCAACTATTACAAAAGCAAAGATCGTTAGAAGAGATCCTGGCGCTGGCACGCATTGAGGTGGCAGTGGAATCGCAACTCGATAACCTGGGCAAAGTCACCATACAACAGCCCACCGTCAACCCCGACGCACTCAACAAACTGTATGCAACACCCAACCAAGGAGGAAAACATCCAGACGCCACATGCTATCAATGTGGATAAAAATACCCCCACGCAGGAGAGAGTCCTGCCGTAGGACAGCAATGCGCTGTGTGCGGCAGAATGGACCACTACAGAGCAGGGGTCAAGAAGACACCAGGACCCCCTCCAAATAGACAGCGAACCCAAGAAAGGCGCAGAAACACACGTCAAAGCCCACCAACCAGCGGAGGAGAAGGAGATCACGCATCACATAGAAAAGAAGATAAAGATCGAAGAAGCTCCTACCCACGAGAAGACAGGCAGCCACCTGATAACTCAAGGCGCTCTCAAAGAAGGCGTTTTGTCAGGTACATTGAAATCCGATCCCCCACCAGCAGTGAATCTCTGTCATCAGAGGAAGATCAGAGAAAGAAAGGCTACGTGTGGGCACTCAATAACACCATGCCACTCAACACAGCCCCATCCTCATGCTCCAGTTAAATGACACGCCTCTGGAATTCCTCATTGACACAGGGGCCACCGTCAACATCATCAGTGAGCAGGCATATAACTCGCTCACATGGCCTCCAAAAATCAGAAAGGCCACAGTGGACATCTACCTATACGGAGCAACGACCCCATTACCCTGCAAAGGAACGATTACAGCGTGGTGCACACACAAATCCCATGCAGCGAAAATCACCCTGCACATATTGAAGACAGAAGCCAACAGTGGCTGCATCCTAAGCTTCAGGACAGCGGTGAACATGGGCTTAGTGCACATCCTGTATCAAATTATGGCACACAAATATTTCGCCAAACCAGAGGCAGTGGAACAATCATTCCCAAAACTCTTCAGTGGATTCGGGAAACTAAAGAACAGGAAGATACAACTCCACATCAATCCAGACATTCCCCCAGTGGCCCAACACCATCGAGGCATACCCGTCAACATTCAAAAACAGGTAGAGGACGAACTGGACAAACTGATCAAAATGGACGTCATTGAACCTGTCTCAGGCCCGACACCATGGGTATCACCCATCGTCCCCGTCCCCAAGAAATCCCCGGACAGATCCATATGTCTGTGTGTCGACATGCGCAGAGCAAACGTAGCCATCGAGAGGGAGAGACACCAAGCGCCCAGAATCACAGACATGATTCAACTCCTCCACGGGGCGAAGAATTTCTCAAAATGAGATCTAACCAAAGGCTACCATCAAATTGAAATTGCCCCTGAATCAAGATATAGCACCACATTTGTGACACTCCTCGGCCTTTTCCAATATAAAAGACTCCGTTTTGGCATCTCATCGGCCACAGACATTTTTCAAGAAGAAATACACAAGGTCATTCGACACATCCCGAATAGTCTGAATTAGACGGATGATGTATTAGTTTTTGGGAAGACTCAAGAGGAGCACGACACGGCGTTACATCGAGTATGCACAGCACTGGAAGCAACGGGTCTCACGCTAAACAAAGCAAAATGTGAGTTTGCCAAAGACTTGTTAAGATTCTTCGGCCACATCTTCTCGGACGAAGGGATGCGCCTGGACCCCGACAAGGTCAAAGCCCTTAACACTGCACCGCCTCCCAAGACCACGACAGACCTACGGTCGTTCCTAGGCCTAGCCAGCTACTGTTCAAGATACTTGAAAGACTATGCCACCATAAGCAACCCGCTGTGACTGCTCACGCACAAGGACCAACAGTTCATCTGGTCGGAAGAGTGTCAAACGGCATTTGAAGCCATCCGCAATGCCATCTCGAAAGCGGACAACATGGCATATTTCGACACACGAAGAAACACTGAAGTAATCGTCGACGCCAGCCCCGTAGGACTCAGCGCCATCCTCACGCAGAAGGACCCAGAGTCACCATCCAGTGTCTACATAGTGGCATACGCCAGCAGGAGCCTCACCACCATGGAACAAGCATACACAAAGGCAGAAAAAGAGAGCCTGGCGGTAGTATGGGCGTGCAAATATTTCCATTTATTCCTATATGGTAATGAATTCACTTTAATAACAGACCACCAAGCGCTGCTAACCATATATGGTGACCCCAAAGACCAAATGCCTCCCAGGATAGCAAGGTGGGGACTACGCCTGCAAGATTACAAATTCACTGTCAAGCACTGCCCCGGCAAAGAAGAAAACCCAGCGGATTACTTGTCCCGCCATCCAACAGGACCGCAGACTCACAACCGTCCATCGCAGACGCATACATAAACTACATAATACATCACCTCCAACCACTACCCGTAGCATGGGTCGAGCTGACGGCACAGTCGGAACAGGACCCGGTGTTCCGAATTGTCAGACACTGCATGCATGCAAACAAACAGAAAGGCACACATGAGACAAAAGGCTCGACAGGAGGCAGAAACTGCAAGAGATGATGTCAAGTGGCTAGACCAAATGAGAGACGAATTGTCCATAGTGGACGAACACATACTACTCAAAGGCTGCAAGGTCATAATACCGTAAGGGCTCAGGGAAAAGACGGTTTGGTTGGCACACGAAGGACACAGAGGCGTGGTGGCAACAAAAACACTTCTCAGGCAAAAGATATGGTTCCCAAAGCTCGACGCACTGGTGGAAGACATAATAGGGGGATGCCACATCTACACGCTGGTAGCCCCACCACCACACCCGAACCCACTACAAATGTTGCCCTTGCCAAAACAGGTGTGGGAAGAACTAGCGGTAGACCTGTTTGACCAACTAAGAGATGGCATGCACATAGTCGTGCTCATGGATGAACACTCACTTTTCCCTGATGCACAAATAGTGGAAAGCACAGCAGCCACCAGCGTCATCCCAGTCCTAGATCGCATGCTGTCCGCATATGGCATTCCCAAAGTCATAAAGTCAGACAACGGCCCGACTTTCGTGAGTCAGGACTTCCAGAACTTTGTCAAATACATGGGCTTTCAACATCGGAAGATAACCCTGCGCTGGCCACAAGCCAACGGCATGGTCGAGAGATTCATGGCCAACATTAAAAGGACCCTTCAAATTGCAAACATCCAAAACAAACCGTTCGAACAAGCTGTCAACCAACTGTTAAGAGAATACAGGCACACGCCCCACAGCACTACGGGAATATGCCCCACGGACCTGCTGTTTCGAAGACCAGTTTGCACACGTCTACCAGAAGACGCAAGACCCCAAGCACCAACGGCCCGGGAACAAGAAGCCAAAGAGAACGACGCCACAGGAAAGGCGAAGATGAAAGAAGTAATGGACCGCAAGAGGCGAGCCAGAGAAACAACCCTAGAACCAGGAGATAAAGTATGGATGCGTCAACCAAAGAGCAGGAAAGAAGATGCCACGTTTGCACCAATGCCGCTCATTGTGACACACAAGAAAGGCACCATGATCACAGCGCAGAGAGACGACTGCTCGTCGGTAACACGCAATGCATCGCACTTCAAGAGAGTGAGCTCCAACGCGGAAGAGGTCCGGGGCAGACACGGTGAGGGCGAGGAAGAAAGACAATGTGACGAGCCCTACCAAGGGGACAGAGAAGAATCTGAAAGTGAACGGAATCCTACTTCTCAGTCGTCGGCGTGGTCGACGCCCCGCAGCTCGAGGCGACCGCAAAGAAGCTGCATAAAGCCGCTCTGCATCATTGAAGAAATGGGGTAGAAAGCGGAGAGGAACTGGCGTGTTAAAAAGAGGGGAGATGTCAGCACCTTCCCACATCCTCCCACATCGTTGTGTGGGTGGGCCCGCCGTTGCGGTCCCAGTAGGGTGGACAGGACATGACGCAGGGGTTAGGGAGGAGGTGGGGAACGAGTTAGGCAGTTGCCGCCTGTGCACCAATAAAGAAGGTTATGTTCTACTCCCAGCTCCCGCGTATCATTTCAGAAAGGCTTGCATGCATCGCTTTCCCCGTGCGGGGACTCAACAGCAATAATATTGTAATAAGCCCTCCCTGAAGGAGTGAGGACAAATTGCATGTAGTTTTGTAAAGATCAGAAAAAGAAGAGGGAAGGACACGTGCAGGAAGCGGCTTATAGGGCCTAGAGAGAAGGAAATGGACATAAGAACTACCAGAGGCTCTGGAGTTCTTGGGATGTGTAGTTCATTTTGGTGTTCTGTTTTTGGTTGTGAACAAAATAAAAAAATAAATTAATAAACGGCTTTGAAAAGTAAAGATTTAAGTAGAGTAGAATAAAGGAAGTTGAAGCATAGTGCTCGCCTACCACCTTGGCACAGAATTTAGCTCCAGCATGTTTCTGCAGGTAAATCATCGTTTTTATGTGCAAAAATCGATGGATCTAGAACATGGAATTACTGCTTGCTGTAAATCTGCAAAAAATCCCCCCTAGAGTGCTCTGGACTCCAAAAACGGGATTTACTCTGCCTTACCGCTACTCACAATCCCCTGGTAAAACGACAGGAACGAGTTGCATTAACAGTAAAAGATCTTGTTGGTAAATCAGCAGATATACATTGCATCATATTTTTATGATTTTATTTAAAGTTGTAGATTTTACCATTTGGTCCGTAATGGGCGATTGGGAACCGATTTGACATCCATTTTGAATAAGCAAAAGCCAACCCACTGAAAGCCTGAGTGCTCCCTCTGATTCTGCTGCTTAGGTAGCTGTCCTGGGCTGTGTTGGGTGGACTACTCTAGTTGCGCATGCCCAGTGTGCCACGCAAGGCCGGGAACTTATTTCTTCCCTAGCATTGTAAAGCTATTGGCTATGCTTGCCAGAGTACTGCCCCCCTGTAAAATAAGTGATACTCTTGCGCCTCTTCACAGTTAGGAGGTTGTGGGGCCTTGAGTATTTACTGCTCCATGCCCACACTAGGAGCCAGGACTCATGGAGAGGTGTTTGATGAATATGTCTCCCTGATTCCTGGATCACGCCATGAAGGGTGCGTTGGGCGGGCCTGCCAGAGCAGCTGGGAAGGTGAGTGGGAGTGCTGAGCTGAGACGACGAGCACTTCAGGTGATTAAATATTTATGTTGGAAAAGGTTTGTGTGTTGTATGTATGTGAGGTGTGTTGTGTGTTTGTGAATATGTAGCCCGTTTTGTGTATCTGCATGTTTGTAAGTTCAGTGTTTGACAGGGTCAGAATTCTGACTCTGTCAAGGGGAGATTAGGCCTCCTCTCATCCTATGGCAGGAAGACTACCAGGGTGTTTGCCAGAGCCAGTCCTGCCCCAGAGGTGGGGATGAGTGAGTTGGGAGGGCCCTGACCTCTATCCTCTCCATATGTGCCTGGTTACAATTTCAGAGTACCACTTGCTTACCTTCTCCGATGCTGGTCAGTGTTTTCTACCTTCCTTAGCAGGAATTCTGCATCTAGAAACCCATGTGGCGTAGAGCGGTGCAGGCAGCACACCAGCTAGACAAGCAGCAGCGAACGTAAAGTGAGTTCAATGTTGCACTCAAAAGACCAGCAGCAAGGAAGCTCATTTTACAGCGAGAATGAACTCTGAAATTGACTTTTTGCGCAGTGGGCCATCATTGCAAAAAAATGGCAGATTTGCGTTCATCAAGGGGGGGGGCTTAAAGGGGGCTTTATGTTTTTCCCTCTCTGTAACACAGCCCATGGGGGAGAGCTAGGCATTGATTGGCCTGGGGAATCAGCTGAACATGAGGGCCAATTGAAGGGGGAGTAGTAGGATAAAGGGGCTCAGAAATACCTGGGGAGTGTCGGTTGTTTGGGTGAGAACAAGGGAGGAGCAGGTGGACTGAGACAGGCGAAGAAAGGACGTTAGAGACGGAGTGTGGAAGAGACTAACAAAGAGCGTGTGCAAGGTAATGTATTGGTTGGTGAGAGAAAGTGGTACTTAGTTGTGAAAGTTCACAAAAAGAGGATGACTGTGGGGGAACGAGAGGTGGAGTGTTGTATAAAGTGGAGAGTAGTGAGTGCTTTGATGAATCGCATGATTCAGTCACTTCTCCCCAGGGGGTTGCCTTTCCCTTTGATGCTAGGGAGGTGAGCCTGCTACACAATACCCTACCTATGGGGTAGATGCAAGCAGGACCTTCTCGGGAGAGACTTCCCCCTTCGGGACAAGGACTCCCATTCCCATCATGAACTCCCTACATAATTCCTCCATCTGAAACAATAACATCTGTTGGAAGAGACTGTGAAGATTCAGTAGAAGTATGTTATTGTAATCTTGAAACTCTGAAACGTTTAAGGAAATCACTCAGTTTGCACTGTGACAAAGAAAACCACTGGAATAATAATAAGGAGCACACGTCTGACACAGAAGAAGGACTTCTATGAGACATTGGGGAAGCCCCAAAACAGCATAAAAAAATGGGAGGAGAGAGAGCAGGAAAGAGAGAGACCAGTGAGTCTCAAACCAGCTGTCAGAGTGAAACTGACGAACACGGGGAAACTCTAGTTCCAAAGACGGGAGGAAGCTGCAGTGAACAGGTGCCCTATGTGAGAAACCTGTGGGCTTCCTCACATCTACTCCCCTTGGGTCCTTTTCCCAGGTGGCCAGGGAAAGGACATCACTTTTGGATCCTGACCCTGGGGGTGGAGAAGTGAGGGAGAATCACCTGGGTCCTTGGGGATCGGGGGTGAGACGTTCTTAGGTGAGACGCGGTACCCCTCATTTCCATTTCAAGAGGAACCCTCAATCCCAGAAGCATTTATGGGGTATTCTTACCTCTGTCCCCCTTACCATGAAAACACCAGTAGCTCTTACCAATATCTTATCAATATAAGAAGAGAAGGCGGGTGACAGGCGAGACATGGTATCCCCTTTCTCTTATGAAGACCAATCTAACCCTTCATCTGCCATTAAAGACCATTGCAACACATCTCCCAACATTTCCTCTCATTCAAATCACTCTAGTACAGGGACAAAGAAGAAGCCTGCAGAGTGTTGTAAGGGTCAGGCACATCCCAAGATCTTCTCTAATTGCAACCAGGCAATTACAATTTTGAATTCACATCTGCACTGCAACCTTTCAAGTCGTTGTAGGTGCATAAAACGAGAGGAGACCAGTAGTATAAGAGACCAAACCAGCACGGAATCCTGTTTACGAGGAGGCTATCGAGGTGGGACCTACAGGAGAGACAGAATGCCGGCAGAAGGAGACCCCAATGGACTATGGAGCCCAGGAGTCGACAGGCTGAGAGAGACCCACAATTGGGGAGGCCTCAATGGTCAAAGGTACGCCGCCAGAGCGGCGGGCATAGTGAGAGGAGGGTGAGAGACCAACAGTGTCACAGAAGAGAAGCGGAACTGCCAGCCGTGTGCAGAGCAAATCCGAAGTGCGAGCGAGGATCGCAAACGAAGGAAAAGACCAACAGTGTCCACAGCAGGGGAAGTGGAGCTGCTTGTTGTGTGCAGAGCAAAACCGAAGTGTGAGCGGGGCTCGCGAATGAAACAGAATGTGCACGCGAGGAGTTGCCAAGGACCGTAGTGCAGAGGGAAGCCACTTGAGCTGGGGCACTCCTGGGGATGTAAGGGAAACCCCAAATCGAATGAATGAATGAAACTCATGCACATGAAAAACCTAACTGGAGAAAATATTAAAAGTCATTTAACTTGCAAGTGCTGGGGTGAAAGATTGTGCAGATTGAATTCCGAACTTTTGGGCAAAAGCTATGAGCTTATGACATGACAAATGTGCATGAACTACAGATACTGCCAGTTTGAGAGCCAAATATAAAATTGTATGAATCACGAAAGAAAGCAAAGATGGGAAATTGAAAGTGAACACAAGAAAAAAGTGGTTAATAAACAAAATGGCCACAAAGTGAAATATATGCAAGAATACAGTATGAAAAGGCCAAAGACTGGGAGAGGAGTTGCAACACATTGTGGCAAAGCCAAGAGGCTAACAAGGAGAGCCTAGATCCGGTACCCCCAACTGTGAGAAGATAAGAAGGATGTTAAGTGTGAATCCTGATACAGATAAAAACAAAGACGAACCTGTGTGAGCAGGAGAAAATAGGGCTCCTGGTTGCACGCACTGTTGTGGGTGGACCGTGCAGTCCGACAACCAGGGAGCCCCAACTGTGAAAAGCTAAGGAGGTTGCTGAAGCAAACCAAGGGAAAGCAACCTGATGAACTGGTAAGAAAACCAAAGCAGCATAAAGTTGATCTGAAACTAATCTTGAAATTTGAGAGATTGAGAACATGTACAAGGTGCCTGTTTGAACTTGGGGAAGGGAACTCCAAGGTGATGTGGAACTATTTGAAATCCAAGACTTTGATAGAACTGTCTTGAACTTCGGGAAGGGAACCCCAAGGGTTTTTGTGGATCTCTTTGAAATACCGAGTTTTTGATAGAACTTTCTTGAACTTGGGGAAGGGGAGTTGAGGATTAAGCCAGGAGCTGGAAGGAGCTCAGAACATTATTTTTAACACTATTTCTTTCATTATTGACATCCCTGCACATTGTTTTGTTTTAGTTGTAAGTATAGGTTTTGGACACAGACATACTTTTACGTTGAACTTTCTTATTCAGACTTTCCTTAGTTTCTTTAGGTAGAGAAATCCCACCTTATAGGATAGGGCACGTTAGGTATTCTTCAAGCAGCTTGACATTTGAGTTAATAAAACTATTTTTTTTTAAATCTGAAATCTGTTGTCTGTCTTGCTTCATGATACCGTCACACCGAGCAGCCCTGTGTGAGGAGCAGGATAGAGATAGCCTGCAGAGTGGAGTACACGCCTAAGAGGGACACACAAAGAATTGGTGGCCGGACCTTGGAGAGAGAGGAAACCCTGACGAAGCCGAGACTGCTGGAGTAGAAGCACACTGGAATGTGCAAGAAGAGGAAAATGAACCAAGAGATCGACAACAGAAGTTGCCATCCTGGCCCGCGGAGAAGAACCGAAGAGGCAACCTACCTACCCGGTGATGCAGTCCCAACACCATGAAAGTAACGAGATGAGCGGGGCTCCTGGGGAGGGTAGTGAGTATAATACACAGTATACTCATACTTGTCCCAGTAAGAAGAGTGAGAATCATCACTGGGTTAATCATACTCGTCTCAATGAAATGTCAAGTAACCAGAAGAGTGAGCATCATTGCTGGCTTAATCAAACTTGTCCTAGTGAAAAGACACATACTCAGAAGAGTGAGAATCCTTACTGGGTCATCTATACTCATCCCAGTGAAAAGCCAAGTTACCAGAAGAGAAAGAATCATTACTGGGGCAATCATATTCGTCACAGTGAAAAGCCAAATAACCAGAAGAGGGAGAATCCTTACTGGGTCCATAATACTTGTCCCAGTGAGACACAAAATAATAAGTCAAGTGATTAGACGAGGGGTAATTCCAAGAGTATGAGAATTTAAAATATTCAAAACACAAGATGGTTGTTGGACAAAGAGAGACTGTCAAGGTTGTGTGAGAAGCCCAGAGAGAAAATATCTCAAGGAAAAACAAAGTATTTAAACATGACTTTGAATTGTCAAAAGAAGAGAGGCCAAGAGTAGTGGAAACCCCTAATGGAATTAAAAGAACAGATTCAAATGATAGCCAGAAACGATCTCAAGATTATATACGGAAGAAAGCCTGCTAAGAAAGCAGCCCGAGGAGAAGGGAGTCATTCTGCTGGACTTTAGTTGTGTTGATATTAGTGGTAGGGTCAGAATAGCTAAGATTTGGACAGAGGACAGACTATTACTTTTGGACTTCATTACTGACAAACAAGCACCCTAGTTAGTTGTGTTAGGTAAGGAAACCCATAGATTACAGAAAGCGAGGCATTTTCTTATTATTTGAATACACTCCATTATAAAAATTGAAAAATCGAGTCTGTCTACTTCTTCTGACCTTTCACAGTGCAGAGAGTAGCAGAGCAGAAAGAATAGTGAAAGTGGAGACGGAAATGAGAATAGAAGTGAAGCGGAAAACATTGGTGGAACAGAGATAGAGGGAGAGAAAGAAGTAGGGGGGAGGAAGAGAAGGGAGGAGAATAGATGGCAGGGAGATGAAGGATATAACCTCTGGTTAAGGAATATGGTAGACAAAAATTGAATGAAACCTGGGCGATTGGTAGACACCACTTCCTGATATTATTCTTGTGTGACCCCAGTTAGGATTCACCTAGAAGACCCGGAGGGAGCAAGACTGTTATGGCGATTGCCTTCAGGCCATCACCATCAGTCTGCCAGATTTACCAATCTCTAGTACTAATAACCACCTAGGGATTCAGGGAAGTCTGGGCTTGGGCAGAGGGAAGATATGATCGAGAAGGACCGCACTTAGTTGAACCGTGTTCAATTTCTTAATAAACCATCTTTGGCACTTGGTGTGTACTTAAGGCCATCTGGACATGTGTGTTTGTATGTGTGGGTGCATGCACAAAGTGTATGTGGGCTATGGAGAAAATGGGCAAGTGAATGCATTCATGAATGAGTGAGTGAATGAATGCAGATGAATTAATGCACAAGTGAAGTAATGGGATGTGTGGATGTATGATGTGTGAGTGGTGTTGGCCATGGAGGAAAGATACAGCTACATATTGGCAGAATGGACAGGTTTACCTGCAGTGGCATATCATGTTTAGTGGCATTATGGGAAATAAAAACATGAGTGTTCTTACGAGGGGGCAGCGCTGCATCAGTGCAAACAATATGGACATGTTTTCTTACAATATGTATTATAATATTGTGGAAACAGAGAAAACCCCTGGGTGGGAATGCGTACGACTTAAAAAGTTATATTGTATGCACGTGGATTATGGGCTAGCTGCAGCCGTGTGGTAAGCAAGGTGATTTTCCACTGTCGCCTATGCAATGAACAAGTAGATGAAAGTACTGGCCTCACATACTGCGCTCTATCAAGTAACATGATCCAGTAGGATGATAGAGCGCAGTCTGCGAGGTCAGTACTTTCATCTACATGTTTTCTTACAGTGGCATGGCATTTGAAGTAGCATAATGGAAAAAGTGAATATTAGTGTTCTTACCAGGGGAGAGCCTATATTGGTGCAGCCAATATGGACATGGTTTCTCACAGTAGCATGACTTTTTTCTGGCATTATAGGCAAAGTGAATCTCGTCATGATTGTTCTTATGTTGGGGGCTACATTAGTGTAGTCAGTATGAACGTTTACAGCAGCTGGGCATGTTTAGAGGCATTATGGGAACAAATTAACATGATGAGTGTTCTTAGGTGGGTAGGTCCTATAGGTGCAGCCAATATGGACCTAGATTCTTACAATGCCATGACAATTTTACTGGCTTTGTGGGGAAGGTCAATAGGAGTATTGGTATGTGAAGGGGGTGCTACATTGGTGCAGCTAGAATGTACATGTTTTCATAATTTGGCATAGCACTTGTAGTGCCAATATGGGCAAAACCAACATGAAGAGTATTGCCAGAAGCCTAGCATTTGGCTCAAACTGTTTACCTGGAGTGAAGCATTATATCTGCCAGCCGGCCAACTACATATCCTAAAATCCCCAGTGTAGTGACTGCAGGGCTGCAGACACCATTTGAAATGCTGGGGTGAATTGGAAAGCACACCTTAGCGATGAAGCGCCACTTTGGCCATGTGGCAGCAACTCGCGAAGTGATCTGTTGAGCGATAAGGAGACACAAATGGAGTTGAGAAGGCCTCCGAGTGAAGCAGAGGCAATGGAAGGAAGAGCAAAAATGGACATTGACTTAGCCTGTAAATACAATCTCTTTTCCCAAAGGCAGAGGTATTCAAACTGTGGCCCCCGCTATGGGCCGTGGCCTCATTCCCCGGCGGGTACGAGACCCAAGCCTTAAATGAAGAAATAAAATGTTTTTTTTTACATTTTGTTTTAAATTCTTTTTTTATAGGGAGGACAGAAAAAGCAGGGTATGGGGAGTCTTGGGAAGGGGTGGCTGGTTCATAAGGGGTGAGGGGGCATCGACCCAGTGGCCCCACTCACCCATTATGGCAGAGCCAGCCCAGTGAAACACTGAGCGCTCCCTAGGCTGATTTTTCCAGCTGAGTGAGTGCTCCTGGGCTGGCTGGAAACGTTGTTTCCCTTTGACAGTTCAGTTCCCCAGCCGCACATGCTCAATGACCCATGCAAGGTTGGGGGCCTTTTGTTTTGCCAGCCTTGCATAGCTTATTAGAAATGCTGGCTGGACTGTATGTCTGAATGTGTGAGGGGCAGCTCCTGCATTTTCCCGCACATACAGACAGAGCAGGCTGGCACTCGGCATTTCAGCACCCACTCTCAGGCCCCTGCATGCATGTGCCGGAACAGGAAGCTCTTAATTCTCGATTCCTGTTCATGATGCAGGAGCTGGAGTGCTGGGGAGGAAACTTCAGGACCGGAGCAGAAGGTACGTTTATGTTCATTTATTTTTTATATAAATATGTGTATGGATGCATGTATGATTGTGCTATGAGTGAGTGTATGGTGATGGGTGCTCATGTGAATGATAGAGTTGTGTGTGTGTGTGTATGTGTATATGTGTGTGTGGGTGGGTGTGTGTGTGTGTGTGTGTGTGTGTGTGTGTGTCCGTCTCCGTGGAGCTGTTTTTGGCGAGTGGGGGTTAAGGGGTTGTACAAAAAAGGCATTTTAAAAATGCCTTTTTTACATAATCCCCCTACCGACCTGGCAAAATCAGCTCTCCCTCTGAGGCGCTGTGGTGCCCAGGGGACACAGATGGTATTTATTTGCTGGATATCTATCATAGAATGTCACCAAGAGCCACACTTAGATAGAACTGTGAATGTTAGCAAGTGCCACAATTAGATGGAACTAAGTGCCACACTTTGATAGTATTATGAACATTGGCACGCGCCGCACACAGACAGAATTGTGAATGTCAACAAGTGCCACACTTGGATGGAATTGTGAATGTTAGCAATGCCACACCTAGATAAAATTGTGAACAACAGCCCGTGTTGCATCCTGACAGAATTTGCGTTGATAGCAAGTGCCACACTTAGATAGAAATATGAATGTCTGCAAGTGCCACACTTAGATAGAACTGTGAATGTTAGCAAGTGCCATACTCAGATGGAGTTGTGAACATTGTCCCGCTTTGCATCTGGACGGGATTGTAGATGTTGCCTTGCATCACATCTGGATGGATTTGTGAATTCTAGCAGGTGCTGCGCTTAGATGGATTTGTGAATGTTGGCAAGTGCCACATTTAATCAGAATTGGGAACATTATCCTGCCCCGCATCGACTTTGCAGGACTCTTGCGACTGGGGGTATCCTCCACCTTTGTCTACTGTATGGTGGAGCGTAGTGTATGGTGGGGTCTGAGCCTCTGCACCATTTTGCAGGATGCTCAAATCTAGGTGTCGCCTACATCTCTGTCTAGTGTATGGTGAAACATAAGGTACTGTGGGTCCTGGCCTTTCCCTCACCATACAGGATCGTCAAATTTAGGCACTTAGCCAAACTGCGAAGGTCAGCTGCAAGACATATAACCCACTAACCAAAAAGCTCAACATTTCTGCATACCTTAACTAAAAAAAAACACACAACCACCTCTCGCACAGCAAGCCGCATGCACTTCACCACACCACACCGCAACAACAACAAACAACACATAGGCCACACCAACAGCACACGAGGTCTGACATTGATCCGATACTTGCACCAAAGGTCAGCGCATGGTGTATACCGAACTGAAGCTGCCAACAGGACACCGCTCCCTATGGCATATCTGGGGGGAAATAGGGATGCCGCTCCACTTAAAGATTTCACCAGCCGCCACTGTCCCTGGGACTGTGCTGGGAGCGGGGTGGGGGGAGCTCAGGGACTGTGGTGGGAGCAGGATGGAGGGAGCCATGGGATAGTGGTGGGAGCACAGTGGGGAAAGCCCAGGGACTGGGCTAGGTGTGGGATGAGGGAGCCCAGAAACTGTGATGGGAGCAGGTGTGGGAGCCCAGGGACTAGACTGGGAGTATGGTGCAGTGACAGCACGCAATTGTTCATAGCCATTTGGATTTACTGTCATTTTGGCATTTTTGGGTGGGAGGGCCAAAAAAGATTGAAGGCCACTGCCCTAAGGTGAGCAAAGCATCCGTTACCGCTACCTCCATCATAAAATCCATTCCACTCACACCTTTCACTAAAATTACCAACACCTTTCAGATGAGAGATCAAGCACAGTGGTTGATTACTTCCCACTTGGCAGCCAGTATTAATACTAATCTGACCTGTCTGGGATATAAGATGATTCAGGATATTTTCCAATCCATCTGCCGTGCGGATGGAAGCACTAGTGCCTCAAAATTATCTAATTTATCACCGGAGAGTATAGTTAACACTAAAGGTCTGGATGATATGAATTTAAATTCTAATCCCATAGCTGAGGTGGCTATAAGTACTGCTTTACAGGCCCTGTTACGAACTCAGGAGGTAACCATAGAGAACATTGATATCCATCACCAGGACTGCAATTTGCAAAATAAAAGCTTATTGCTGATCCCACAATTGTTTCAATCTAATTATACACATTCAATGAAGAAGAGTTTTCTGAGAGGATTGTCTCCTCCCATTCTCCCTCTGTTGCCGACACTTCTAGAATAGATCCACCAGAAAAAGAGATTCTCTCGTATACTACGCAATTCCGAGCTCTTGACCGCCTTTCACCATGATGATTAATAAATGCGAATCCTTAGAATGGACTGTGGCGAACCACACCACTCTCTTGAACCTAATCTCTGAGAGGTTGTCTGCACCAAGGTGTCTAAAAAACGTGGTGTGTAACCGAAACACCTATATTATTCCTGTGGCTGACTCCTGGGTGCCATAATTAATCTCATGAGCTTTATTAACCCAATAAAGAAAGGGGCCTGATTGTAAATCCCTCAAACGAGTGGTAACTTCACCGGTTAAGAAACCTAAAAAAGGAAAAAAGAAGACAAAAAATGTAATTGCATAGAACTCGCAGAAATTGAATAAAAAGAAGATGGTGATGATGAAAACGTGGTCTTAGACCTATTGGCACTTTGACTAGTTCCTTGATTGCCAACAATTCTGGTAGTCTTGACAAAGACAGGGGTGTTGTGTGTAAAACAGTGTTACAACCACAAGATTGCAATTCCAAGCCTAAACAAAAAAAGAATGAGAAGGAGAAAGGACGCAATACCAGATTTCTGGACCCAATTTGCTCTGTGCCACCAAATCAGGAACTGGGTGTTGATATAGTAGAAGACAGTACTAACACCCTACCCACCAGGGATATAGGGAAATATTTTGACAAACAAGGTAGTAACGTCGCTGTTGCATCTAAGTCTGCAAATGGGAGGTCAACTGCAGTGGCTACTGTATCGGGAATAAATCAGAATGACCCGGAGTCTATCTCAATGGAAGGTATAGCTCAGCCTTTTTGCAATGAAGATAATGAGACCAATAGTATGAACCAATTACTACAAAATAATTGTCCAATGGACCCTAAGAACTGTATACATTGGGGTGATATGCAGGCAAACTCTATGAGCTCACTCTCTATAGGGGTTAGCAAAAGGACTCCTTCCTCCAACATGAAATGTCCTAACGCAACTTCTAAAAGAATAACTTATGGTCCATAAATATCCAGTCTTTTCTCTCGGACACCACAACAGCATCTAAATCGCTCTGCCACACTGGAATTACTGCATAGTATCGTACCCTGACATATTATTGTCAATGTGGACATTGCCATAGTTGATCATATTCAAGATACATAACTTTCTATCTGCATTGTTCATTTTTACTCCCTGTCTTCTCTTAATTTTGTGTTATCTCACATGATGGATTTGCGTAAAAAAGGCTAGGATTGTGCAATTAATGAAATTCTTCCTAAAAGACAAAAAGAGAAAGCTAATGTCATCAGAAACCCTAAACATTTGTCTAACTCGATGGGAGGGCTCTGTTTTTACATAGGAGCCAGTATGGGCTCTAACTAATGAAGGAAGGACCTATATTGATAAGCTAACTATTAATCATGATGCTCATGGAAAGAGGAAGATCACTGCCACACGCAAGTGTGTCATTTCTGATACTAATTCCCCCACCAATTAGATCTGGCTTCCCATGGCGTTACAACCTCTTCTTATAAAAGGTCGCTAGCAAGTCCTTTACAGAGATTTCTTGGAATGCACGTGGGTGCACACACCATACTGAAGTAGGTGGTTTAACAGGGAGCCTGGGAACTTCTGTGCAGTTGCTCTCTAGGAAGAAATCTGCTTAACTTGACACACTGAAGATTGCTGGTAGTCAAACCATCCAGTCCTTTGCAATGAAGGGCACCAAAGGGAGGCGTAGGGGTGGCCTTATTATTAGTGTGTGTGATTATGTTACTATCCCTGTTATTGACATCCCACCTGACTGCGTTTTGGCTAGAGTACTCAGTTGGGTGGAACCAGATGGACTGCAACGGACACTAAGTGTGATCAATATATATAATCCGACTAATAATCTCATAAACCATTATTGGATTAATCGCACTACACCCTGATTTTGATTTGCAGTGACTGTAATTCTAATATACTGGCGGATCATGCATTTGCCTGCCTACCTGATTCAACCAGCAGGTATACTTTAGAAAAAAAAGGATTGCAATGGGCTCAGTTACTATATCTACTTCGACTGACTATGCTGAATGGTCAATGATATAATATGATATAATAGTTTATTTATATATACGCCTATACACAATGTGTTTCAGAGCACTTCAAGGCAAGGGAGGGAACAAGGGAAAATACAATGACATTCTTACAGGCCATGAACAGTAAGGATCTGAAATTAACGATCGTACTAAGCCTGACGACATTTCAAATAGTGCAAGAGCTAAGACATGGATAAGGAAGGGAGGGGGGAGTGGGAAGGAAATGGAAAGAGACAGGCTACTACCGTACTGGGCCTGACAACACTTCTGGTAGAGCCGGAGAAAACAAAGGGTGAGGGAGAGGGGTGCAGAAAGGGAGGGGAGGAACAAAACAAGCGACTATCGTAATAGGCCTGACGACATTTCAGATTGTGCTGGAGGGGGAGGGGAAACAAGTAAGGCGAGGGGGGAGCAGACAGGCGAGGTTGCTATCATACTAGGTCCAGGGACAATTCTATTAGAGTAAGGGCATAGAAGAAAGTAAGGGGAGGAGGGGAGGATATAGGAAAAGGGAGAAAGGGAGAGGAGGAGAGAACAGAGAGTAAGCACTTAAAAAGAGTGGAGAAGCAAGAGGGGAAAGTGAATACAATTGCAGAAGTCATTAGTCACACATCTGCACCCGGAGCATGGAGGAGCAGGAGCTCCCTCCATCCACTGCTGGAGCAGTAGGCAGCCCATCGATGCCCATGAGCCCTGCTTGATGTAAGGTAGGCCATATGCCTCCCCCAGCTGTATTTCCAAATACAGTAGCGCGAATGCGCTTTTTCGTCATCCTGCAGCGGAATAATTAATTATATACGCTCCGCACCTGGCATTGCCCAGTCCCCACTCTCACCAGGATTTGCCCTCTTTTTGCACTTGGAGTCCATCCATCCACCATTTGAAGCCACAAGGTTTTCCACCTTTCAAGATGGCCAACCGCCATCTCTACAACTACCTACCCGGCCCCACAGCACTGCGTGCAATGTGATTGGCTTCTCACCTTCACTTGTAGCCAACCACAAGCCAGCAGGCTGGGAGCCGGCCCACAAACTAAGGCACACAAAAAAGGAACCTTTGCCTGTCTCAAGCCTGTCTGAGCCGCCGAGCCTAGGGCCACACCCCTGCCTCGCCATCCCCCCTCACCTATCCAGGGTAAGTGTGCGGTCATCTCATCACACAGCAACTGCCTACACGTACTGTCCTCTGGCTCTCACTGCATTCATTTTAAGCCTTCTGACACTTGGACTTGCTACTCATCTACCACCACAGCTAACTTTACAGCCCCTATGTACACAAGCTGTGTACTACAAACTTGACACTTGCCCCAGAGGAAAACAACTCACTGTATGGTACCCTCCTGCACTAAGGCTACTCTATGCTTAACTGTGCTATGTAACTCCCTAAAACCTACAACTTCAGGTCTTTGCCACATTATGCCTAGAAACCACCAATAATTGTAATGCCCAAGTATTTGCTCTTCTAGGTTGCTATGTACCCTTGCTTGTCAACGCTGCCTTATGCCTATATGAGCACTCAATGTCTCATTCTATGGCCATAGTGACCCCCAGCTTTTACTAATAGGTACGCATTTGCCAATATAGCAACTAGACTATTGATTACCTTTGCATGCCTGTAGAACAGTCAAATTTACCTATCCTGGTAATATATCCAAAGTAGTCTCTGCCTATACTACATGCCTCCAGCAAAATTCTAATTAGCCCACTTTTATATGCTGCTAGCTAATGTGCATCTGCTTATTTTGCTTGCCATTATCAAAATTGAATCTGCTTATTTTTCTGACTCTAGCATAATTCGAATCTACCCATTCTGTATGCCTATAGCTAAATTCACATTTGCCTATTCTGTTTGCCATTATCAAAATTGAATCTGCCTATTTTCCTGACTCTAGCATAATTCGAATCTGCCTATTCTTGTCTGCTACCATCAAAATTCGATTTTGTCTATCTTGCATGCCACTAGCAAATTATATTCTGCCTATTTTTGCATGCCATCACCATATTTGAACCTGACTCTGCTAAACATAGTCGAGTTGAACCAGTTACCTGGGCCCACCTTTATGTGCCTAGCCTAAATTGCCTTTGCCTACCATAGCTCTACAACTTAGCTCACCCCGTAGCTACAACTATGCTCTCCTGGCTCACGCTCATCATGTTCCCTTACTGTGTCATACACAATAACGTGCCATGTAGCAGTAATAATTACTTGGCCTTCAGTAATGGATTAGCCAAACGCGGATGCCCAGGACACTACCCCATCCCCTCCACACCTTTCCTGCCTGCCCTACCACCTTTCCCTCATAGTTGCCTCTCACACTACACTTCTAAAGTCAGTGACCATTCAGTTGACACCTCAGCCAACACTATCTCAGACAGACCTCTGAGCCAACACAGACCTAACGCTCCACTCCTGACAGAGGATGATTACCCTAACATCAATCTTAATCTCCTCAAACACAACACACCACGAGGCTACCCCCCCTCAGTCAACCCTAACCTCACTACCCGCAATAGCAGACTAGGCACTAGACTCCATGTCACGTCCACCAAGCTATCTTCAACTCCCAAAATTAAGGCTAACAATCAGGACACTGCCACTAACAAACATAAGTCCCCCCCGTAAAAGGAGCTCTACTCAATGTCATATCTCTTGTTGCTCACCCTACAGAAGTCGCTGACATCATCCTATCAGAAAACCTTGACTTCCTTGCCTTAACAGAAACCTGGTTACATGAGGCAGCAGGACCCTACCTAACCCTAGCTGTCCCTGATAATTACTCCATCCTCAGAGCTGACAGACCCAATGCTCGTGGAGGAGGTGTAGCAATCATATTTAAATCCTCATTAGACCACAGATCAGTTACCTCCCCCCCACTTTAATCATGCGAGCACCTCACTGTCAAACTCCAAACCACCCCCAAGAGTACAGTGACCCCCAGGTCCTCCTGGTACCTTTGAGGAAGACATCACCTCTTTAATAGCTGAAAACTCTAAACCTTCAGCACAAATTATCATTTTGGTGACTTTAATTTAGGATATAATGACCCTAACGACACCCCAGCATCCTCCCTGGCCAATGCTCTAGCGGAGCACGACTTCATCCAACTCAGCTTTCTACCTACTCATCAGAAAGGTAGAATCATTGATTGGGTTGAGGCCCTCAATTGCAATATCACTTGCAATACCCCCCAACCTCTCGCCTGGACTGACCACTACCTCATATCACTTGATATTAACATTAACAACCCCAATCTTATATAATGCCCCCACGCACCAGCCTGTCCGACCAGAAATAAGCTAAACATTACTGCAGAAACCCTAATACCCCTGGTCCTCCCTACTCTAAATACACTCCCAGCTACAGCTGAACTTGACTTACTGGTCAACACGTATAATGACGCCATGATCAAGGCCATTGACACCATTGCCCCTCTAAAGTTGCGAAAAGGTAAACCTAGAGCTCACCTGAATTCTTGGTACACACCTGAACTTAAAATACTGAGAAAAAAGAAATTCAAGTTGGAAAACGTCCCCATCAACTGAAAATAAAACTAATCTCATGACTGTGTCCTCCCTTTACAAAAAGGAGATAATCTGGACCAAGAAGGATGCCTATAATGTTAGAATAAGCCAGGCAAGTTCCTGTGCTAAAGAACTCTTAACTATTCTAAAGGAATTAGAAAACCCCAACCCACCTACGGATACCTGCGTAAAAGACAAACCCTGGTGCACTAGTATCCAGAATGCCCTTGCCAACAAAATCACAGGGCTCCAAACTAAAATTGAGGACAAACGACAACAACTCTCTAGTAGTAATCCTTCCAATCCAAATACACCACCTCCCACTAACACTGGCTTCATGTTCAAAAAGATAACCACACTAGAAGTCCAGAAAATCATAACTTCCTTAAAACCATGAAACTGCAAAGGGGACAGCTGCCCTTCCCAGGTCATTAAAGATGCAGCTAGAGATTTTTCCCCCTTCATCTCTAAAGTTATAAATCTATCCTTCTCCACTAATTCAGTACCAAGTAACCTAAAACAATCATGGGTTCTCCCACTGCTCAAAAAAAAATCACTCGATCCGGCCATTCCCACCAATTACAGACCCATCACCACGGTTCCTTTTCTGCTAAAAATCCTTGACCGAATTGCCTACCTGCAAATTCAGGATTATCTAGAGACCAACCAACTACTAGAAATACGTCAATCTGGCTTTCGACCTCAACACGGAACAGAAACTGCCCTTGTTGACCTCAAAAGTCAGATTGATGATATCAAAGATAAAGGTAACGCCGCCATCCTACTCCTTCTAGACCTCTCAGCGGCCTTCGACCTGGTCGACCATAAAATACTCTGTAACCATCTCTCATCTGCAGCGCACTTCTCCTCCTCTGCTGTCATGTGGATTCAATCATTCCTGGCTAACAGAACCATGCATGTTCTTTCAGCAATGGCAGCAGCAGACCCCATCCCTATTACCTGTGGGGTCCCACAAGGCTCTTGTGTTTCCCCCACACTGTACAACATCTTTACAAAGCCCCTCTTTGACATATTGGACCATCTGGGTGTCACCTACACCAACTACGCAGATGACACCCAGATACTCCTCACTATCTCAGGGAACTACTGTGCTGATGTCCTCAGGATAAATTAAATCTTCTCCATCATTCAGGCATGGATGGCCACACATGGTCTCTGCCTAAATGATGAGAAGACTGAGCTTCTCTTTGTTGGATCGCCCAACAATCTGCAGAAACTCAGCCTTAACTACAACAACATCATCATTGACGGAAACACAATTCCCATTGTCAAAAATGTGAAAACCCTTGGCTTTCATCTCGATGCTAATACTTACCTTGCCAAACAAGTCAATATGACTGCCTCAGCCACTGCCTACACTGGGAAATTGATCAGGGCCTACAGGCCTTTTCTTTCCACCAACAGCTGTCTCACGCTGGCTAGGGCTCTCATACAGTCCAAACTGGACTACTGCAACAGCCTCTACCAAGGTGCCATCCAATCCGTAATCAACAAACTACAGGTACTCCAAAATAATGTGCTACGAGCAGCACTAAACGTCCCTAGGCGAGAATACATCTCCACCTCTAGAATATCCTGTAAATGGCTCTCTATACAACAAAAAAATTACCTAAAAAATTTGTGCCTCACCTACAAAGCCTTAAACCACCTAGCCCCACCTTACTTCACCAACAAATTCACCTTAAAATCGGCTACTAGGGTTACCGGATCTGCCAATACGCTATGCCTCACAGTGCCCAGATTTACTTTAAAAAGAGCTGGAGGTTCTAGCTTCACGGTCCTGGCCTCCCAACTGTGGAATACCCTACCACTTAAAATTAAATTAACCAAATCATTTCAACCCTTCGGGAAACAAGTCATTGGCTGGTTACTCGAGAAAAATTACTCTACCATTTCCTTCTCTTTCACCTGACGACACTGCCCCACTCTAACTATAACAATGCAAACTGTATATACTGTACATATGGCACAAATATATAACTGCTAATTATATATATATTGTTTTTGTAACTTGTCTATAATTGCACAAATGTACAACTGTATAATATATGTATATTGTTTCTGTAACCTGTCAAAAAAGCGCCCTCTTACCTCTGGGTCTGGAGCGCTATTTAAATAAAATAAACAAACAAACATAATGTTGCAAGCCAGGATACAAGATGAAGATGGGAACAGCAAAATTCAGGGCCACCATGAGGACAAGATACAAAGGAAGTCCAACATGAGAGTTGAGAAAGGGTGACGCACCATGAATCAATGAAGTCCATAAAAGTCAAATCCAGCATTGGCCACACAACGGTGATGGTGAAGCCAGAATATATCAGGACAGTCTCCTGCAGAAATAGGCTGGGGGTTTGCAGGGTAGAAGAATCAAGCAAAACAGGCAACACCTATGTGTGAGAAGGGGGGGCACAAGGGAACATAACGGGGGGACTGCAGGGGGTGGGGATGGCCTGTGGGGACAGAGGGAGTAACACATGTTGGTGCATGCTTACCTGCTGTCTGTACAGGGGGTCGGGCCCTAGGTCCTCCTGGTCTAAACAGGAATTGCCATTTTTTTTGTTGTCCAGTGTGTTTGTAAGTGTTACTTTACTACCCATGATCAAATATGTTTTAGTGAAGACTAGAGAGGAAAGTGACCATTTTCCCTATACAGTCTTCCATTGGACTATCTCTGAGCACCTATCAGATGCCATTGGCCTAGTAATAATCAACTCGGGTCTAAATCATATTCTGCGGACCACAGATAATTTTGAAAGGTCTAATACTGAGGCCATCAGGAGACTGGTTGAGTGCATGTCATACAACCAAAGTACCCATAATAATGTTGATTCCTTCGAAGAAGCAGAGAAATGTATTAATTGATATGAGGTACTATTAATACCAATAAGTTATTGATCAATTCATAAAATGAAAACTTGTGCAAGACTTCCAACTATTAATAAAAATGTGAGGCACACATACAGGTTTGATAAATTGATACATTGTGAAAACATCTGCACCGTGATTTAAGAACTATCACTAGTAACAACTTGTCTGCTCCCTTGATGGCTCAGAACGTGTGTGTTAGGAGATCCTGGCATCAGAAAAGGATTCCAGCCCACTTTAGTAAACTTGATTTGGAATTGTGGCATTCCCTAGAAACTTGTGTCAATTTGAAAGATGATGGGTCTACTGGTCTATTATTAACAACAACAAAACTCTTGGTACAGTTTTAAGTGAGGTTTCACGGGCGAGTTCGGCTGCACACATTAAGAACACATTAGGACAGCAGGATAATGAAATAATTAATGCTACTAGATCTAAGCATAAGTAGGATTTCTTGCTGACGGTCACCCAACTGGATCTTATCATTAAAGACTGTAAGCCTTCCCGGGCACCCGGGCCAGATGGTTTCTGCAACCTCCTGCTAAGGATGAACCCCTCGCCCCCCTTATGGACGCACACCCTGCATCGGTTGTTTTAATCAATTAGTAATTCAGGTAAATTCCCTAATACTTGGACAGACAGTACTCTAGTGCCAGTTTTTAAGAATGGACCCCGAGAGCTTCCTGGTAACTATAGAATTCTTGCTATGTTGGATGCACTGGCTAAAGTATTTGCACAAGTTCTGTTCGAGGAACTGAATAACTGGGTAGCCACGTAAATATTATTCCATACAGTCAAATAGGCTTCCGAAAGGGTTCCAGTACTCACAGTGTACTTGCACTGGTCACCATAGTTGAGTCTGCCGGAAAAATGAGTAAACAGTCTGTCTATGTTGCATTCATCGATTTCAGCTCTGCCTTCGACACAGTAGTGAGGAGTAAACTCTGGAATAAACTGCAGAGCTGGAATATTCCTAGGACCTGCTAACCATGCTAATTGCCTAAACCAGCAAGGAGCATTCACTGACTGGATGCAGATATATAAGGGTCTAAAATAAGGCTGTATTCTGGCACCTACCTTATTTAATTTATATCTCGCAGACTAAACGATTGCCCTGGTCTCTGATAAGGCCTGCCCGCCAGAATTTGTGGTACAGTGGTTGGGCTATGCCGATGACATTCTTATCGTGGACTACGCTCCTAATGGTCTACAAGCACAACTGAGTCTACTGAGGAACTTCTCCCAACAGAATGGCCTAAAAATAAATACTGGCAAATCCGAAATTATTGTATTTAGTCCCATGAAGGCTACATTTAAAGGGTTTAAGTGGATCCTTAATAAGACAGCGGTAGAGATTGTAACTGAATACAAATATTTAGTGGTGATTCTTCATTACAGGCTTAATTGGCACGCCCAATTCCAACATACACAGCTCAAAGTAGCACAGCAAACAGGCGCCCTTAGAGAACATCCTTCCTATCATTACTTACAGCCCTGAAATCTGGGCCACTAGGTATCATAAACCACTTAATGGCATTGAGAGCAAATGTCTGAAAGTCCTCCTTAAGCTTCCTCTTAATTGTTCCATTTAATATGTTTGTCTAGAATTCAGCTTGCCCAGGCTTAGCTCTATTCTGTTGTGGAGGAAACTCAACTACTATTGGAAGTGTACCAACGCCACCCCAGGGACCTTGCTGGATAGGATTGTTGGTGGGCTTCTTTCCCACACTTAATTTCTGAAGGGATGTATTCTGGACATCCTGTATGTTAATAATCGGGAATGGGCTTATCATGTCAGTGTAAGTACTAACGACTGTAGTTACAAGCACTATAAAATAATGATACAATACACTATTACTGCTTTTGACAATGAGCAGAATATGGTTGCTCTGTCCACTAAGTCCAACAGCACCCTTTTTACAAATTACAAGCCTGATACCCTGGAGGTTCCTACCTATCTCACTGCATATCCCTGTAATGACATACTTTGGAGATACTTGAAAATTCACTATCCATCTTGTAAACATTTATGAGGTTATTGGGGCCCGATTTAATATACAGAGAAGAGAACAAACTTGTAGACTGTGTGGTGATAGCACCCTAGAAAATGCTAAGCATTTACTGTTTGGATGTGATGGCATACTTTAAGGGTGCAGAAGAAAGGCTCGGACACAATGGTGGCATATTTTTGGGTATAGACTTTTATGAATTAAAAAGGGTTGGAAAAAGGCCTCTCTATCCCTAAAGCTAAGGGGGGGTTCCTACCTATAAGGAAACTAGTGAAATTATCAGGAAGTTCAAAACTAAAATGCCTGTCACTGTCGTGTCTCAAAACATACCCATGTCCATAACACTAATAATCTAAAGCAACTGTACAAGGATGATCTCTTCTCAAAGTAAAAAATGTTCCTTGTGTTTTCAACCAACCATTTCCTACACTATCTAGTAATAAAAAGTGATGCCAAATAATGTTGCAGAATACAAGATTCCAATGCTAGGGTTGTGCCCCTTTCCCCTAGACTTTTTCTTATCTTATGTCACTGGGTAACTCACAAGGAACTGTTTCTCTAATTCACAGTTCTTTATTCCTCCAGCTTGGCACACTCCACTACCAAGCATAGGATCCCCATGCTAGGGTTGTGTTCCTTTCCTCTACTCTTCTTTTTATCTTATGCCCATTCCTCTAGGGCTCCTGAGCCACTTTATCCCTTTTGTCACTGGGCAATTCACAAGGGATTACGTCTTGTGTTCATGCTTCTTTATCCTACCAACTTGACACAGTTCGCTATCAAGTGTAGCATTCCTGACCCTCTCGCTCCCAAACTCTTGTGTGGGTGCGAGTCCCAGATTCGCAGAATGGCTTGGTTCACTCTCCTGCCAAGCCAGTGTATTCTCATGGACTGTCTCTCTTTCTATCACAGGGTCCCAGACCCTCTAAATCTTCGTCACTTTAAATGTTGATTTCTCATAAGGGTGCGGGTTACAGACTCGCACTGTTGCGTTGTATCCGCTTGGTTCACTCTCCTGACAAGCATACATCTCTTCCTTGTTTGCTTCTTTTATCATCAGGGTCCCAAACCCTCTTATTCTTGATTTCTTATTTGGGTGCGGGTCCGAATGGACGAACTATACACCATGATGAGCACTCCCCCCATGCCTGGGTGGCAAACTGCCCACCCCCACCATGCGTGAACTGGAGGGGTTGCCCCCAAGAAGGGCAAGAACGACACCCCAGATGAGGAGACATCCGCCTGGTCTCATGTTTCCCATGCCAAGACTGTAACGAGAATCACTTGTTTGTTTGTTTCATGGTTATTATTTAAAACTGGCACTACTGCATAATTAACCTCTTGTAACGCGAATGTCTTTTACCAAAATGGCAATAAAAACATTTCAAAATAAATTGGGTGCGGGTCCCAGACTCACACTGTTGTGTTTGTTTTCTTGGCAGGAGAGTGAACTGTGAAGGGTCAGAAATGTGAGGCGGTCAACTTTGTGGAGGTTTTTCATAAGATGCTGTGCCCTGGCACTTTGAAGTGTCCGCTATGCGCTAGATGGAATTACCAGTAAATATCTTAGACCAATTAACTGGACAGACAAAAGGAAGATGGTAAAATACTGCTTTCATCTCAATGAAGGAAAGCAAGGAAATATGACAGCTATCAAAATAGATGCATGCATATTCACACCTTAGGCTTCATTACGAGTCCGGCGTAACCCTGCCGGTGCTACCAGTGGGTTGCCGCCGGACCTGTAATATTTTACCTGTGCCTGACTTCCTGGTGCCACCGGGCTATTACAGGTCCAGCGGCCCGGGAAGTCAGGCAACGGTAAAATATAAGTCCCCATTCCCATAGAATCCGATAGGACTCTATGGGAGTGGGGACTAAGAAGCAATGGCAACGTTGCTTCCGTGAATAGTCTGCATACCGTGGCCACAGCGCCTGATAGGGTCAGACCTGTCAGGTACATCGGCCACGGCAGGCAGACACGTAGTTTGCTGGTTCCGGAAACAAGGGTGCCGGTGAGCTTACCGGCACCCTTGTCTCCAGACCGGCAAACTTAAAATGAGGCATCTTGTTTGTACAGAGTTTATATACTTTTACATACATCATTTATGACGTCATCCTACATGGCATTTGCAAAACCAGGAGGGATTGGATTATGGGAATATGTCTACTCATAGAATTATATATGGGTTAATATCTCAATCGCTGCCCCTTGTCTGTAGTGCACTCCCTAAGCTACTTCTACACATGTAATATACTGATTATAGCAGAGAATATAGCAGCAGATTGGTAAATCCAACATTGTATGTAAAAGGCTCTATGATTGGTTGGCAACCCCATCCAACCTTGAATTTTTGGCTTGTTTGGTAGCATGTGAGTGGAAATGAATCCTAGGTACTCGAGATGCATCTATTAATGTCTTGTTTTCCCAATGAGTCCATCGTATGTCATCAACCTGATCCTTAGCCAACACCTTCTGTTTGTAGTTGTCCTTGTAGTCTGCTTACTGTCCTGGAACATTAAAGGGAGTATGCACACACCACTATCTCCATCTGGGCTTTTTAATGAATAGCCCTTGTTTTGACTTCTCAGTCATGTGTTAGGAGACCACGGTTCTGTCCATATTGTTCTCCTTGAGTTTGCCATACGAGGTAGGCATCAGGATTCATTGTCCGGTGGATTTCTTTTCGTAGTTCTGCTTGTGTTAAGGCTGTCGTGATACCCAAGAGTTTGTCTTCAGGTATAATAGGTACTGGGTCTGGAGTTGTATATACTATTTCATCTATGTCCATGCGAGATAAGGCATCTGCCTTTCCGTTTCTGACTCCTGGTCGAAATGTGATTACATAATCATATTCGGCAAAGAAAAGGGCCCACCGTAATTGGCGGGAGGACTGGGCCTTGGCTGTTTTGAGATATTGCAGGTTTCGGTGGTCTGAGATGACTGTAATGGTGTGTCTGGCTCCCAGAAGGTAGTGCCTCCAGCCTTTAAAGATGGATTTGATAGCCAGCAGTTCCTTGTCCGTGATGGCATAATTAATCTCTGGAGGTGAGAACTTTTTCGACCAGAAGGCCACAGGATGTAGCTGGCCGATTTCCGGGTCTCTCTGTGAAAGGACAGCCGCCATTGCGAGACTGGACGCATCAGTTTCAATGACATAAGGGAAGTCTGGACGAGGATGTTGCAGGATTGGAGCGGAGGTAAACCTTTGTTTAAGTTCCTGAAAGGCCTCTTCTGCTTCTTCGTTCCAAGCAAACTTTTTTTTTTTTCGTAATGGTACTGTGATTGGGTGCACAACCTGAGAGAAGTCTGGGATGAACCGGCGGTAGAAGTTCGCAAAGCCCAGCATGCTTTGTACCCCTTTCAGAGACGTTGGTGAAGGCCATTTCAGAATGACATCTACCTTGTGCTCGTCCATTCTGATGCCTCCTGGAGTAAGGATAAAACCAGGAAATTCTACTTGAAAAAAGCATTTTCAAGCTTTGCAAACAAGCGATGTTGACAGAGCTTGATGAGGACTGAGCGAACGTGCCTGACATGATCTTGTTCTGAGGCTGAGTTTACTAAGATGTTGTCTACACTAGGCACACACATCAATTAACTCCCTTAAGACGTCATTCATGAAATATTGGAATGCCACAGGAGCATTGCATAACCAGAAGGGCATGACTTGATATTCAAACAAGCCGTACTTAGTACGGAAGGCGGTTTTCCATTCATCTCCTTTTATGACTCGGACCAGGTGGTACGCTCCTCGAAGGTCCAATTTGGTATACTTCTGGGCATCTTTAACTTGGTCTACCATCTCAGGGATAAGTGGCAAGGGGTAGCGGTTCTTCACAGTGATCTGGTTCAATGCGCGGTAGTCAATACAGGTTCTCAAGTCTCCTTCCTTTTTCGGTACGAAGAACAAAGGACTGGCTGCGGGGGACTTTGAAGGACGGATACATCCGTTTGCAAGGTACTGGTCTAAATAGGATTTCAAATTAAGGTTTTATGGTTCTGTGAGAGTGTAGATCCTGCCGCAAGGGATTTGTGCACTAGGAACAAGGTCGATCTGACAGTCATAGAGCCTGTGCGGCGGCAATGTATTGGCTTGGTCTTTTCGGAAAACATCCTGGAAATCATGGTATTCACTTGGCAAAGTATTAGTTGCGCCCAGGGTTGATACTGTCGCTCCGGGAGTCATGGGGATACAGACATCAGGTTTCTCCTCTTGGTAATAGCAGGCAGGGGAGCAGTCACCGGGGAAGATTAATTTTCGTGCCCGCCAGTCTATCAAAGGGTTGTGAGCAACCAACCATGGCATCCCTAGTATTAGCCTGAACTGAGGTGCCTTGATGAGATCGAATGAAATAGACTCCCGATGTTCGTCCTGGCACAGCAAGGTTGCCCTGGCTGTGCACTGGGTTACTGGTCCGGAAGCGACTTCTGTCCCATCCACAGTGGTTACCTTGTCCATAGTTGGCTTAGAACACAAAGGAAGCCCCATCTCTGCTGCCACTTCTTGATCAATATAATTTCCAACTGCTCCGCTATCGATGTATGCTTCAACTGCATGCATTCTTGACGACTGTTGGTGGTTAATTGAGATCACTGGTATTGCAAAGTGCGAGGTCAGCAACTCTTTCTTCTCTCTCAACAAACTGACCTCTACGTTTGTCGAGCTTGGTAGTTTTCCGATTCCTTAGCTTCATCCTTCTCTGTGGCCCCGACTGTTCTTCTTGGGGGTTTTACTGGACAGTCCTTCAGGAAATGTCCTAGTTTCCCACAATACATACAAAGCTGTTGTTGTCTTCTTTTGTCCTGCTCTTGTTTTGTTAATGGAGGCCATATCCCTCCAATCTGCATGGGTTCTACAGCATTTTCAGGTACACAGGGTGTGTTTTCCCTTGGTCTAACATACATGGTCCGAGGGTCCGTCTTAGACCGGTCTGCCTTTCGGTCCTGCAACCCGCGGTCTAGCTTCACGACCAGATTTATGAATTCTGCACAGTCACAGGATCAACCACCTGGGCTAAGACGTCCTTTAATTCGCCTTGTAAGCCTCGATGGAATAACGTTGTTCTTTTGTTTTCTGGCCACCTAGCTTCGGCAACCAGTCTGTTGAAGGTAGCAATGTACGTTAACAAGTCCTGATTCCCCTGTCGGAGGGACAAGAGTTCATTGTCTACTGCTTGTTCCTGGGTATGGCGAGCAAAATGTTTTTCCATTTCTCTGTGGAACCCCCAAAATCATGTAATAGAGGATCGTCATGGGTTACCAACGGCACCAACCAATCTGCTGCACTACCACTCAGGTATGATAAGACAAAAGCTACCCGAGCTTGGTCGTTTGGAAATGCTCCAGGCCTACAAAGAAAATGAAGGCGGCACTGATTGATGAATGCCGCATTCTTCCGTGGGTCTCCTGAGAACCTTTCTGTTGGTGCCAGGGGCACTGTTCCAGGTAACGTGATCTGTACCGGAGTGGGTGGTATGGCGGGGTTTTGCATCGTTGGATTGCTTCCAGGTAGAGGCGTCTGTCCTGCCTGTGATTGCAAGTATTGCCTGCTAATCTCTTCAGTGCCTTCTTTGGTCACTATTAGGTCTCTTCGGAGGGCATTAGTCTCTTGTCGGGCAGAATGAACCTCAGCATGAAGCTCTCCTAGTAATTGGGCCAATTGGTCCATTTCTGATGTCTCCATGGTGCCCAGGTGGATTTGTTATTTGTTCGTTCCAAGCAAACTTTTTTTTTTTTCGTAATGGTACTGTGATTGGGTGCACAACCTGAGAGAAGTCTGGGATGAACCGGCGGTAGAAGTTCGCAAAGCCCAGCATGCTTTGTACCCCTTTCAGAGACGTTGGTGAAGGCCATTTCAGAATGACATCTACCTTGTGCTCGTCCATTCTGATGCCTCCTGGAGTAAGGATAAAACCAGGAAATTCTACTTGAAAAAAGCATTTTCAAGCTTTGCAAACAAGCGATGTTGACAGAGCTTGATGAGGACTGAGCGAACGTGCCTGACATGATCTTGTTCTGAGGCTGAGTTTACTAAGATGTTGTCTACACTAGGCACACACATCAATTAACTCCCTTAAGACGTCATTCATGAAATATTGGAATGCCACAGGAGCATTGCATAACCAGAAGGGCATGACTTGATATTCAAACAAGCCGTACTTAGTACGGAAGGCGGTTTTCCATTCATCTCCTTTTATGACTCGGACCAGGTGGTACGCTCCTCGAAGGTCCAATTTGGTATACTTTTGGGCATCTTTAACTTGGTCTACCATCTCAGGGATAAGTGGCAAGGGGTAGCGGTTCTTCACAGTGATCTGGTTCAATGCGCGGTAGTCAATACAGGTTCTCAAGTCTCCTTCCTTTTTCGGTACGAAGAACAAAGGACTGGCTGCGGGGGACTTTGAAGGACGGATACATCCGTTTGCAAGGTACTGGTCTAAATAGGATTTCAAATTAAGGTTTTATGGTTCTGTGAGAGTGTAGATCCTGCCGCAAGGGATTTGTGCACTAGGAACAAGGTCGATCTGACAGTCATAGAGCCTGTGCGGCGGCAATGTATTGGCTTGGTCTTTTCGGAAAACATCCTGGAAATCATGGTATTCACTTGGCAAAGTATTAGTTGCGCCCAGGGTTGATACTGTCGCTCCGGGAGTCATGGGGATACAGACATCGGGTTTCTCCTCTTGGTAATAGCAGGCAGGGGAGCAGTCACCGGGGAAGATTAATTTTCGTGCCCGCCAGTCTATCAAAGGGTTGTGAGCAACCAACCATGGCATCCCTAGTATTAGCCTGAACTGAGGTGCCTTGATGAGATCGAATGAAATAGACTCCCGATGTTCGTCCTGGCACAGCAAGGTTGCCCTGGCTGTGCACTGGGTTACTGGTCCGGAAGCGACTTCTGTCCCATCCACAGTGGTTACCTTGTCCATAGTTGGCTTAGAACACAAAGGAAGCCCCATCTCTGCTGCCACTTCTTGATCAATATAATTTCCAACTGCTCCGCTATCGATGTATGCTTCAACTGCATGCATTCTTGACGACTGTTGGTGGTTAATTGAGATCACTGGTATTGCAAAGTGCGAGGTCAGCAACTCTTTCTTCTCTCTCAACAAACTGACCTCTACGTTTGTCGAGCTTGGTAGTTTTCCGATTCCTTAGCTTCATCCTTCTCTGTGGCCCCGACTGTTCTTCTTGGGGGTTTTACTGGACAGTCCTTCAGGAAATGTCCTAGTTTCCCACAATACATACAAAGCTGTTGTTGTCTTCTTTTGTCCTGCTCTTGTTTTGTTAATGGAGGCCATATCCCTCCAATCTGCATGGGTTCTACAGCATTTTCAGGTACACAGGGTGTGTTTTCCCTTGGTCTAACATACATGGTCCGAGGGTCCGTCTTAGACCGGTCTGCCTTTCGGTCCTGCAACCCGCGGTCTAGCTTCACGACCAGATTTATGAATTCTGCACAATCACAGGATCAACCACCTGGGCTAAGACGTCCTTTAATTCGCCTTGTAAGCCTCGATGGAATAACGTTGTTCTTTTGTTTTCTGGCCACCTAGCTTCGGCAACCAGTCTGTTGAAGGTAGCAATGTACGTTAACAAGTCCTGATTCCCCTGTCGGAGGGACAAGAGTTCATTGTCTACTGCTTGTTCCTGGGTATGGCGAGCAAAATGTTTTTCCATTTCTCTGTGGAACCCCCAAAATCATGTAATAGAGGATCGTCATGGGTTACCAACGGCACCAACCAATCTGCTGCACTACCACTCAGGTATGATAAGACAAAAGCTACCCGAGCTTGGTCGTTTGGAAATGCTCCAGGCCTACAAAGAAAATGAAGGCGGCACTGATTGATGAATGCCGCATTCTTCCGTGGGTCTCCTGAGAACCTTTCTGTTGGTGCCAGGGGCACTGTTCCAGGTAACGTGATCTGTACCGGAGTGGGTGGTATGGCGGGGTTTTGCATCGTTGGATTGCTTCCAGGTAGAGGCGTCTGTCCTGCCTGTGATTGCAAGTATTGCCTGCTAATCTCTTCAGTGCCTTCTTTGGTCACTATTAGGTCTCTTCGGAGGGCATTAGTCTCTTGTCGGGCAGAATGAACCTCAGCATGAAGCTCTCCTAGTAATTGGGCCAATTGGTCCATTTCTGATGTCTCCATGGTGCCCAGGTGGATTTGTTATGGTAGGCTTTGAGTTCTGTTACGCTCACCTGGTATCCACAGGGATTCCACCCAGCCGGGTTACTCGCTGGTCTTCTTCTCAGCTTTGCCCTGATGTGGTCTGCGGGGAAGGTTCTGCCTGAAAATACAGGAGGACTGTGTTCAAGGCTGACCGACTGGGGTAAGTATCCTCCCTCCACCCCCATATGATTTCAGTCCCTCTGGCGCCCTCTCCTCACCTTGTGGTAGAATTAGGCGTGCCCTCCATCCTGCCTTCTTTTCAGGAGCGCGTTGTCTTTCATGGGCGAGTGCGGTCCAGTTACTTCACTGACGCCGGCCCGTTTGATATTGTTCAGATAGGTCTTATTGCTTTTGTTTAGTTTTGTTGCTATCCTGCATGCCTTTCTTTGTTTAAAATGTCTCTTTATTCTCCCTTAGGTATGCGGAGCTTCAGCGCGGCGAACTGGCTTGTTTGAGCCCCGCTGGTAAATGATGGCGCATTAAGAGCGCTATGATGCGGTAAGTAAGCGCTATGCGCAGCGCTGCAAAGTCTTGCCTTTGCTAACCTGTGTTTTCCTTCCTTGTAGGTCGCGGTGTTCTCCAGCTTGAGTGGAATGTCCGGAGTGGTGCCAGCCTAGAGGCGACCAGCCAGGTAAGCCTTTTGAGCAGTTCGTAATTTGTAAATGTCTCTACTGCTTTCTTTAATGTTACCTCTATCTTCCTCTTTCAGGTCGTTCTGTCCGGGAGGCGTGCAGATTCGAGGAAGCTGTTCTCAGTAGCTGCGAGTGTTTAAAGATGAAGACTGCAGGTAAGATGCTGCTGCTAATGATGTTCCTTTTGTCTCCTTGCAGGTTCTGCTTCTCCGAGGTTCGAGGGAATAGCTGGACACGGTGAGCGTCACGTTGCAAGCTGCAAAGTAACGCGAAGCGTGTTGTCTTGCTCGGGTGTGGTTTAAATAGCCCCAACAAAATAGTCCAGGTAAAGTAGTCCCTAGGCTACCACACCCAAAACACTAGACCGCATAGCTTGGTTCTTAAGAACCAAGTTACGTGGATGCCTCCATGTTGGCTGACAATACAATAAAGTAGTTCCCAAGCACATTGTTTTTCATGGTGTATGAGCCTGGCCCCATGAGGGCTATTGAAGAGGATGCCAGGCTCTAGAGGCCCAAGTCCTGACTCCACCTGGCCAATGGGTTTGCCAGAGGGGGTTTTGGGCAAGGGTCGTGACACATTTAAGGTGGTGATGAGAGGATCAGCTATAGCCAAATCTAAAGGGCTGCAGGGAGGCATATTACAGGAGCTGCAGAAGGCAGAGATGAAACTAGAGACAGTCTTGGGAAGAGGGGGTAACTCCCTGGAGGATGCTGAAACCATAAATCAATTGCAGCAGGAATGTGTAGGGCACTGGGAGTGATTATGCAACTTAAACTATAAGAAATATACAGAGAGGCAGCATGCTGGGGAGACAAGCTAGGGAGACTGCTGGCATGGTTGTATAAAAGTGAGACCCCCAGACCAAGGATCAGGGCAGTAACGGGAGAGAGTGGACAAATATTGGATACCAAAGAGGGCGTGAACCGAGAGTTCCTTGAATTCTATAAACGATTATATGGAGACGCAGGAGGGGGTGAAGGGAGCGAGATAGTGGAAACACTAGAGGATATTGGCTTACCAAAATTAAGTGCAGAAGAGCGGGAGAACCTAGATGCCCCATTTACACCGGAAGAACTAGAAGCGGTGGTTGAGCAACTACCCACCAGTAAAACCCCGGGTGCAGATGGCCTCCCCAGTGAGTTCTACAAAATGTACAAGAAAAAAAGTGCTCCCCCCACTGCTGGCAATGTTAAATGAAGCATTTGAAACAGGAATATTGCAAGAATCCCTGAGAGAGGCGATCATTATCCCACTCCCCAGACCTAATAAGCTAAGCACGGACTGTGGGTTGTACAGACTGCTGTCGATGCTGAACCAGGACAGCAAAATACTCACGGCAGCGTTGGCGAATAGAATGAGACACGTCATAAGTAAATTGATACATCCCGATCAGACCGGATATGTCCCACACAGGAGCATATCCGACAACCTCAGATGGCTCCACCGGGTCATAGAGCACACAGAAGGAGACTCGAGCGAGATTGCAATTGTATCACAGGATGCAGTGAAGGCCTTTGACTCCGTTAGATGGCCTTGGCTGATGGCAGCCCTAAAAGAATATGGGATGGGGCCCTGGTATCTGAAGTGGGTGAAATTATTATACAGCTCACCGTTAGCCAGAGTCAAGACGGGAGCGATCATCTCGGAGAGATGGCAACTCAGCAGGAGCACCAGACAGGGATGCCTTTGGTCCCCAATGCTGTACATTCTATGACTAGAACCCCAGGCGATATACCTGAGACAACAATACAAGGAAGTGGGGATCTACACAAAAGGGGGACCACACTTGATTTCATTATACGCAGATGATATGTTGTTATTCTTGAAGTACCCTGAGGAAAATCTGCAATACATCATAGATAATGGAGCGATTTGCTTTGCTCTCTGGTATTGCAGTTAATCCTAAGAAATCGTGTATATTCCCCTTGGGGAGGTATATAGGGATCCCGTGGGAACAACTGGCAGTCTTACAAATACCCTGGAAGACCAGTACTTTTAGATATCTGGGGATTGACATCTATCACACGGTGGAAGCAGAATATAAATATAACACTGAGAAAGCAGTTGCAAACATTGAGAATAGCATGAGGTTCTGGACTAAGCTCCCCTTGGCCAAAATGGGGATGGGGGCGTTGTTGAAGATGGTCGTATTGCCTAGGCTATTACATTGTTTTGGGAGCATACCATACATGATACCTAAGCGGTTCTTCACCAAACTTCAGAGCATATGCAGGGGCTTCATCTGGCATAGAACTAGGAACAGAATAGCCCTATGGAAATTACAGAACACGTACAAAAAAGGGGGTATAAAACTGCCTAACTTTGAGATCTATCATTTGGCCAGTCAACTGCAGTGTGTGGCTAAATGGTTAACTGAAGACTCGACATCAGAGTCCAGACTGTTGTGATCTGAATGTGCCTCGTTCTTTTTGAAAGAATTGATATGGTTGCCCAAACCTGAACTAAAAGGGTGCCGATGTTGAAATTGGGATGGAAGATATGGCGTAAGGCTTGTCAGGCCATGGAGAACCCGACCCTGTGTTCTCCGCAAGCACCTTTAGTGGCATTGACCGGAGGTGATGTGCAACTGAGGATGATGATTCGTCGGCATTGGGAACCTATGGGAATCGCAACAATGGGAGATATATGGCAAGAGGGGGAAATAAAGGAATTTGAGGTGCTGGTAGAAGAAACGGGTTTACACTTAGGGCAGTACATTACCTATACCAGATTGGTACGGTGGATGAGAGAGACATGGTCTGAAATAATGTTGGAAGATCAACCTGACACAGCCATTGAAACAATGTATGATGTCGCAGAGGGAGGGCGTGAAGTTTCCTGAATCTATGAGCTGCTATGTCCAGGGTGGGAAAGGAAGTGGCCCAGTTAAGACGGGATTGGAAAGAGGATGCAGAGGAACTCATGAACGACGGGTTATCGGAGCGGGTTCAAGGGTATCACAAAAAAGTGTCTAGGAATGCAAGACTACAACAAATACCGCTATATGTAACCCACGGGGCATACATGACCCCCAGAGGATAGCTCAGTTCAAGAGCGCTGAATGACAAACATGCCCCAAATGCGGGGAAGAAAACGCTGGGATGATACACATGTTTTGGGCATGTCCAGAAATTGGAAAGCTCTGGGAAGAAGTAGCCCACCGAATAAACGAGAAAGGAATAAGCTAAACATTGAATCAGTGTGGGCATGCATGTTAGGGGGGGTTCCCTAGACCGCATAAATTGAAACATGTGAGCAAACGTAAGGACTTGGCTTATATACTTGCCAAGCGCAGAATTGCCATGGGGTGGAAAGCAAGCAACAGAGCGAAGGTAGAGGTTTGGTGGAATGGTCTCCAGAAATGGATTGAAGCCGAAACGACAGTGTGGAATGAAGCGGGCAGTAAGGGAGGGGAGGAGGAAGCAGAAACCCTGACGGCCTGGAAACACCTAGTGGCCACACTGTTGGTGTCTGCCCAGGACTACCCAAGCGATCATGAAACGTCTGAAAATACTGACGGGGAGGTAACCCAGAAAGGGAAAAAGCGGAGTGTGAAGTGGAGTAGGCTCAAGTTGGGGGGTGGGTAAGGGGAAAGCAGTAGATACTTAACGATATATACATGATGCTAAAGTATTATGACAAGAACTGCTGGATTTGTTGAATGTTGATTGTTTATTGAAAAAACTAATAAAAATTGTTTAAAAAAATAAATAGATGATTGCAAGGCCACAGGATCAGGCGAAAAAGCAGGAATACATCAGGAACCTAGGAACCAGTGGGAGCTGCAGGGGAAGAAACAAAACAGGGAAACACGGTTAAGCTATTCATGGAAACCCTGAGTGCAGGCAAAACCTTCGACATCCCCTTTGTTGTCCCCCGTACCTGATTCCGGCGGTTAAAAGGCTGACACACCTATTAGGATTCCTAGCAGTTGATGCAAGTTCATAGATCAGAGATGCCTGCCCGATGCAGATGCCAGAGGGCAAAAAAAGTCCACAGATGACAACGCAGAGACCTGACCGGAACAGTACGAGCACAAAACTAAAGGAGACTAAATCCAGGAATCAAGGGAAAACAAATTCAGTAGGAGCAACCAGTACAGTTCAGCAAAATCCATAAGCAATCCAGAGGTAGAAGCAAGATCGGGTTCCAGATAAGACACAGTTGCAAAGTTACACAATTCAGACAAGGGAATCCAAGAAGCAGTCCAGAGAGAGGAGCAGGGGGTTCATAAGGAACTTAGAGTGCACCAAACAGCAACCGACAAGCCAATCCAATAATAAGCCAAAGTCCAAAAACACAGGAACTATTCAAAGAGTCAGAACGGCACTCACCATGGGTGAACGCACAGATGAGGAGCGTGGTTTCCAAAGTGAACATTCGTTAAATGCGGCCAGTTCTGGGTAATGTGGCAAGATGTGATGCGTTAAAACCACATGATGGATCGCATGGTGTTACGGTCACCTGGCTCCCACAGGGGCGTTGATCGGACCCGGACAGCTGCGACCTCCTCCAACGTGAAGCGTAGTGCAGAGATGACAGACTGGACTGGACCGCCTAGCCTCGTCTGCTTGACCCATAGAAGTATTCTCCTGCAAGTGGAGAAAGGGATTTAGCCACCCGTGGATTTTAGTAATGGCACCCCACTGTTCTCCCCACTAATCACCACCGATATTCACTTTCAGTAAGCTCACCTTATGTTTGTAAATGAGCTCTCCATCCTGCGTGGAATGCAGGGGCGCGTAGATACCAGTTACTTCACTGGTTTGAAGGCGTTGGAAGAGTTCCGGTATTGACTCTGAGGTTCCAGCCGAGAACCCGTAAGTATAAAGTTCAAAGAGTTCAATATGTCCGATGTTCACTCTTGTGCATTCCTTTCTTATGTTGCAGCTGGGTCCAAGACAAGATTGTCTTGTGGCAGCTGATGGTGTTCAGGTGAGAGTCTGTATTACCCAACACTGTCCGGCAAAAGATGCGTGGGTTTAAATTGCTGGTTTCTCTCCCCTTACAGGTGCGGCATAAGAAGTTGCGGTTTGTTACAGAATAATGCCTCCGGTTGTTAATCAGGTAAGTCTATGGTGGAGAGGTTGTATTTGTTGGCTTTTTCAGCTCACCTTATGTTTCTTTTGTCCCCTAGATGGTGGAATTCGGCGGAGAAAATGATGGAGGCTGCGCCGGATCGAAAAATGCTGTGAGGACTGGTGAGTATGGCGCGGCGCTGCAGCTGGCGATGCGACGCATGTGGAATAATGTCCTTTTCAAGTTCGAAGACGTGATGGATCCGGAATTCAGGTAAGAATTGAAATAATATCTGTTTTCTAACCTTTCCTTTTTCTTTCTTCTGTTGCTTGGAGCTCTGGTTTCGAGACGGGCGTGGCTGAAGACTGGATGCTGACTGCAGGCATGGTGAGCGTTACGCTGCTGAATGCAGAATAACGCGAAGCATGTGCTGCTGTTCGGGCGTGGTTTAAATAGCCTCCAAAGTAGTTCCAGGTAAGAAGTCCCTCGAACCACACCCGAGTAAAAAATAGTCCCTGTAGTAAAATAGTCCCATCCAGGCCTCACGTTGGCTTCGATTCATTTGCAGCATGGTCTGCATGAGGTAAGTAAAGACTATGAGCCTGGCGCCTAAGGCGCCAGGACTGAACCCAGACAGCCCCCAGCCGGGGCTGCTGGGGTTTTATTAAATATCTGGATGCCTGCTCCCGGGGCTGATGGGCTTGATACGGATGCCCGGGGGTAGGCATCATGACACATGGCCTGCTGGGATTTATAGTGCACATCATGATAAGGGAAAGCGGACACGCCGGCGCTACATAAGCCGCTGGCCAGCATGTGTGTGGGGACTGGAGGGGGAAGAGGTGCAGATATGCCATTGGTGTGATGCTTGATATGGCCATTGAACCAGGCACTACGCGAGACACCAGCTTCCCACTGAAAGGGGATGCCGTTGTAGGCCCTCAGGGGCGTGGGGAGTCCTGACAGTAGCATTGTAACTGGTTGGTTCACTCTCCTGCCAAGTATACAACTCTGCTTTGATTCAGGTTCCCAGACTTTCTTCTTCATGCTTCTGGGTTCACCCTGTTGTTTCCCCGGGCCTCTACCAACTTCCTGGCAACCCGTGTACCTGTTTTTCTCTTTCTCATAGGTACCAGCGTTTCCCGGGCAGCTGAGTCCCCTCTCGAGGTTCCGGTAACATTTGGATATCCAGTGGGATTTGCAGAGACCCTGAGGTCCTCTGACTCTTCCCAGCAGCGCGTTCTCTCTCTGGCACGCTTCGCCAGGGCCTGGGGCGTTCAGAGGATTCACTCAGCAGCAACCAGAGTAATCCTTTAGTTGTGGACCACATTTGGGTTCTCCCATTCCTGCAGTTTTAGCATCCCCTGCGGCTCACGTCAGCTGCTCATCTGCATGGCTCACGCTGTTCCTCCTCAGAGGATCTCTCTCCATCTTCTGTGTCCCAGTTGAGCTTCTTTCAAACTCCTGCATGGGATTGTTGTACTACTTTGGACCAATCACTTGCAATGAGAAGCTAGACCACTCCCTCTGCTTCTCTAGAGTTATCCTTGGACTCCCGGAGATCATCTTCTTCACAGTACCAGTTTCAAAACTATATGCATGATACTTTGTACTTTCTGGTTTTTCAGTCTTGTCATGTGTGCTAGGTTGACTGACTTGACAACAAAACACATTGGCTCAATCTAGAGCAGGGAAGGAGGATTTAGGGTTGGAGAATTGAGTTGTTGAGTGTATTGAATCAAGGTCATACTGCATTCTCTGATGATGGTCGTTCCCAGTCCCACAGAGGGATTCCTTCCCCATGTGATCCTCTCTTGGTGCTCCACTCGAGGGAGACTTTTATACTGTGGACATACTGCCCTGGCCCCATGGGAAAGGTCTCCCCCTAGAAGAGAAGGGACGGCATCCTCACATTCGTCACACTACATTGGTTACAAAGAAGCACTTTACCTGCCTATGGGAAATTACATGTTTATAATTGCTCGATAAGCGATATTTGGGCATTTTATATGCTTGACAGGGATAATATTAATCTGATTTATCATTTTACAAAATTCTGGATTACTATTGAAAACATACTGGATGAGCTCACTAATGTACATTCTAACAAAGTATCAGGATGGGAGAGCCACACTCTAGTGATTCAGGATGTATTTAGTTTAATCTCTGAATTTTAGTAATGATACATACAAGATATCACTTATTTGCAAAAAGACAGATAGACGGACAGTTAGACATTTAGTATTATAGGTGTACCGTTGGGTACCACCCTCAAGAGTTCTGGATTCTTCAGGCCATTCTCACTGCTTTTTTCGGGTATCCCCTGTCGGTGAGGCGTTGTTGGAGTTGGTCTGCATGGGTCTCAAAGTTCTCTCTTTCAGTGCAATTTCTTCGGACCCGGAGAAACTGGCTGTAAGGTAAGTTATATTTGAGGCCGACCGGGTGGTAGCTGGAGAAGTGTAGTAAGGTGTTCCTGTCTGTTGGTTTTCTGAACAATTCCGTCTTGAGAAGGTTCCCAGTGCGGTAGATATGTAAGTCCAGGAAATTGATTGCCTGATGGTCCCATTCTAGAGTGAATCTGATGTAGGGGTTCCTCTGATTGACCCAATGTTGGAAAGACATAAGTTGGGTCTGGCTACCTTGCCAGATGAGCAGGACATCGTCGATGTATCTGCGCCATATTAAGATGTTGTTGAGGTAAGGATTGTTGGCCCACGTGCTCATACCCGATTGGACAGCTCGTTCAAGGGGCGGGCTCTATCTACTCTCTTTAGTTTCGCTTTCAGTTACTCTGACCGCGATGCTCCAGACAGACGCCTCCGCATAGATACTCCAACAAGTAAGTTTTACTTGCCAACACGGCCTGCACTCTCCGTTCCGCTCAATCAATCGGGACACCTCTCAGTATCCTCATTATCATTATTTTAACGTGCACACCCACACCGCACCTCGAATCATAGTCCCACGGTCGCGCTTTCAGTTCCTCTGACCGCGCGGCGCTAGACAGACACTCCTACTAGTTAGTTTCACTTTCCAACATGGTCTACATTCACTGTTCCGCTCTATCACCCGGGACACTTTTCATGAATTAACATGCACACTCACGCCGCACCTCAGACCAAATTCTCATGGTCTGTTGCGCACACTCACTGGACACCACTCACGCTCCATGGCTGCCTCGTCCTCACTGTAATCCGTTCACCCCCCTTAGGTCATCACCATTGCGGGGTTGGTCAGCCCACTTACCTCTCACCCATTCTTGACCTTAGACTGAGACTACAAGCAGCTCTTCCACTGTCTTTTAGCTGCCGGCGCCATTCATTGACGCTCCTGACACCTGGTAACACCGGTTCCAGATTTGGTATTTTGGACCAACATCCTGAGCAAGAGTGGACAGTGGGCCACCGTCTTCACCTGACTCTATGCATGGTTGAAGATCATCGGAAGCTTGTACCGCCACACAGCTTGTCAGTTACGGTAAGCTTCTGTCAACTGGTGCAAAGTTAGTGCACCGGTATCAACACCAATCAGTCACTAATAAGTTACTTAAATCACCACTAATTTCTTGAGACCCCACACATCCCTAACCATCTGCTTTTAAACCCTACAGATACCATACGGACAGTGTTTCATTCCTTCACCTCCATCCTGAAGAAGGCCATCTTAGCCACCCACATCCAGTTCTCGTACTCCGTGGCCGAAACACTACAGTGTCGATCTATGACACAACCACACCCCAATCGTACCTGTACACACCTGTTGTTGTGTTTTTTCTTTTGACAATAACCATGGACCAAATGAGGTCCTGGGCTGCATTCACTCTTGTGTTGTGAACCTATGTTGATTGTGTATCCAAGAGATTTTGCACCACCAGAAGGCTAATACCCTCCACACTCTTGAGGGTGGTACCCAACGGTACACATATAATACTAAATGTGTAACTGTCCGTCTATCTGTCTTTTTGCAAATAAGTGATATCTTGTCTGTATCATTATTAAAATTCAGAGATTAAACTAAATACATCCTGAATCTCTAGAGTGTGGCTCTCCCATCCTGATTATTTGTTTGAATGTACTCCCCCCCCCCCTGGTCATATCAGGACCTAGCCAGGCACCCTGTATTATTACCTGAGCTCACTAATGGACATTTGTAACCCAGATGATGATTTTAATATGTGTTTTACTATTTTAATATGTTTATTACTATTTTACTATTTGATATTGTACTTAAGTGCAATATGGTGTAGACTGACTGATGTGTGTATTTCAAACATAATATAAAAAAGCCGTATTGAGTATATTATTATCAATAATACATTATTATTATTTTTAAATGTTTTGCCCACCTTTTTTAGCAATTAGAAAACATACTTTGAAACCTGTACTGTTGGGTCTGGGCTTTCGTTGTTATGAGCCAGCATTGTACTATTTTCTCTTGGCAGATTCTGTACAAGTGGGTTGGGCTGTATTGACGTTTTAAAAACGTGCTGTATTTTGGAGATAATTTTTATTAATATCAGTTAGGTCTTGAGTATTGCAGTTTTATTTCTCACATCTATCTATGTTGTTGGGTTTAACTACACCCATTTTATTTTCTAAGCCTCTGATCACCTGCCACTTTCCTTTTCTCTCTCCCCCATACCCTTTCTACTACTACTCCTCCTTTGCCTACTTTTACTCATCATGATCTTTGTTCCTTTAACTCTGTAATTCTCTACATTCTTCACTTCCATCTATTCCTACTTTCTCTTCCTTGCCTCCTGATGTGGCTGCTAGTACCTGCTAATACCCGCCATTCTACCTTGCTGTCTGTACATGATTCTATCTGGCCTCTTTGGTCTTTTACTCCCTCTGGCAGCCTTTGCTTACTTCTGATCTTACTCCCTCCACTGCTGTTGGCATAAAGCTGAGTGGCATTGGAAATTCTTGGGCTGCATACACACAGGTTGCTAATTTCCAAAATATCAATTCTTTTCTACCACCTCTCCAATATGGATTCCATCCTTCTTATTCTACTGAGACTGCTCATTTGCATGTTTCCAAATCTCTTCTGTCTGCTCATCATTCTAAGCTCTACTCTATACTTATTCTTCTCCATCTATCTGCAGCATTCAACATTGTTGAGCACACTCTTATTATTTCTTCCCTTTCTTCTGTGGGTATTACTGGGTCTGTCCTTGAATGGTTCCGCTCCTATCTCTCTCATCTGTCCTATTCTGTAACTTGGGCTGCACATACCTCTTCCTCAGTTCCTCTTCCCTATGGTTCCCTCAAGGCTCTGTACTTAGTCCTCTCCTTTTCTCTCTCTTCAGTGCCCTTCTCTCTGCTCTTATTTGTTAATTGAATCTTTCCTTTCATCTGTACGCAGATGATACACACATCTTTCTCTCTTTTTCTTCTTTTGACTCTATTATGCACTCCACTGTATCAACTTGCCTTTCTGCTGTCCAAAACTGGATGTCTTCTCATTTTCCACACCTCAATCCTTCTAAAACTGAGGTTCTGTTTTTACCAGCTTCAAATATTACCCCTACTCTTTCTCTTCTGTCTCTCTTCTTTCCTCCTTCTTTGGCCTTTTCCTCTTCTGCACGCAATTTGGGGTTTATCTTTGATCCCTTGCTTTCCTTTAAACTGCATATCTTTTCTATTGCTCACTCCTGTCACTATGCTCTTTTTACCATCCGTCGTGCTCGCCATTATCTCTCATTTCATGCTACTAAACGTCTTCTGTTCTGCTTGATCTTTTCTCATATCAACTACTGGTTTTCTCTTCTGCTTGGCCTCCCTGCCTCACATGTTTTTCCTCTCCAATCTGGTTGTAATTTTTCGGTTCCTCTTCTCTTCTCTTTATCTTTTTGCTCCTCTATCACATCTTCTTTACTTTCTATTTCACTGCTTCCCTTTGAATCACCTCTTCGCTACCATTTTCTTTCAATTGTTTTTAAAGGTACTCAAGGCTTGGCTTCCCCTTATCTTTCTTTGCTAGTCTTGTTCTATTCTCCCTCTCTGACTCTCCGATCCCAGAATCTGCTTCTTCTCACTGTCGCCAAACCCATGTGCTTCTTCCGTTTCAGATCTTTTGCTCTCTTAGCCACTAAACACTGAAATTCTCTCCCTCTCTCTATCCGCTCTTCTTCATCTTTTTGTATTTTTAATCTAACCTGAAAACTCATCTTCTCTACCTTCTCTCTACTTGGTGAATTTCTGTTCCTCTTCCCCTCCTTCTGTTTTTAGTTGTTTTTTACATTATCATGTACTTGTACCATTTTCTAATATGTTGTAATCGTGCTTTTGGCAAAAAAGCACTTTATAAATTCAACAAAATGAAAATGAAAAAATGAAATAAGAAGAAGTCCATTGCAAGTTGGGCTAGGCAAAGCCCATACTGAGGCTATTGTGCAAGTCTCCCCTTTTTCCTTTTGGTTTGGTAGGGCCAGTTAGTTTTTAAGGATTTCGGACAGAAGACCTTTTTACTTTGGACTTGATTAGCATTAGTCCTGCTAGTTAGGGAGCTTCCCTCATTGCGATAGGGAAAGTTAGGCATTTAACTTTTTATTTAAATAAACTCCTTTACCGTGACCCAATGTAGTCAGAGTCCTTCTTCTCGTTCAACACATAGGCCATAGGTCGAAGGAAATAGCAACTCCCCATTAAGGGCTCTGCCCCTTTAAGTAGCCCCCTGAGCATTATGTTTGCTCAGTGTTGTGCATATGTTTAGACTGAAGTCTGCCTGTGGGGAGTGAGAAAGAGATAAGGCTTACATACATTGGGAAACATCAGTGCAGCTAGCTGTCAGCATCAGGCACAGTACATGTGCAGCCACCGCAGACCTCATAGAGCGAGTAGACCATCAGCAGTGTCTTTGGCACACATGGGATATACAAGATGGTTGCAGAGCGAGGAACTGGCTTGGTCCTCAGTACCACATGTTGCATCAGAGACACAGGTGCATTGAGGAATTCAAAACTACAGCTCTGATAAAATGTCAGCTCTTTGGATGACCCGGGGGGTGGAGGGGGTTATACCTTGATAATTGGAGAAGGCATTTTTACCAGGGTGTGGGAATAGGGCATTGGTGAGCAAGTTGTAAAGGTCGTTTGAGTCGGAGAAAGAGTTATTGGGACCGATCAGGAGGAGGATGTGATAACCGTACAAATGTCAGTAACCAAAAGAGAATAATGCAACTGACCTGGATGAGATGCAGCACTTAATAGAAATGATAATCCTCCCTGTCGCCCTGTCCCTTCCTGCCAATAGATAGCTAAGAGAGGACAGATTTTCCAGGGAAAACCTCTGGGGAAAAAACCCTGTGGTTCCTGTCTGGAGCGTGTTCGGGTTGCTTCTGTCGCTAGGATTGTCGTAGTCCGAAGGGCAATCTCAGTGGAATGACTGGCTACGGTGTCTTACTTCTGATGTGAACACTTCAACTACAACAAAGATAAGGAATTAGTGAAAGAAGTCAGAGATTGGAAGCCAAGAGAAGTTGTGGTTTCAGGAGTTAATTACCCTGAAGGTTTTCGATTGGGAAGCGGAATGAGTGCAGTTCTGGAATCGGCAGGTTCCGGTATAGAACAACAGAGTGCTGCCTTAGTGTGCTGTTTCTATTCCGAAATAACCGGGCAACAGTGAAGTTAACCGCAATGTAGTAGAGTGGAAGGTGTGAGTGAGTATGACTTCAGGTTTAAGAGTCTTTTACCGACCCATCCCCGGGAACAGCAGTGCAGTACAGTACATTTAGTTTCTGAATGTCGGCTGTGGCGTTCGTTGTCTTTCGGGGTGAACCCGGGCAGAGAAAAGGGAAAAAGCGTTGGTTCGGGAAGTTCTGTTTGTGGCTTGAGCGAGTACTGGTACCTGGAAGAGAGACGCCAATAGACACCAGCTGAGATGAACAGGAGGGTTGCGAGGGAACTGACTGCTCCTGTGAGAGGGAGATCGGAAGGTTAGAGAAGAAAGGACAAACATAGAATAACTTGGATCTTCAGGACACAGGTTACGAACTTACGGAGCGCATGCCATAAGGAGTAGCTTCACGAAGCCTCTCAGTTCGGACAATCCAAATGAACCGTTGCAGATCGAGGGGGCGGGGGCCGGGCCCATTGCACGCACGAACAAGGGATGACTGGAGCGTTCCAGGAGCTGCCAGGCACCAACCTGAGGGTATTCCTAGACACAACTCCAATCTGCTTCCATCGTTGCCAAATAGACCACCAGAGGTTATTACCCATGACAGAGAAGGGGGCAGCCTCAGCCCCCCAGCCCCAGGGGCTTTAAAGTAAGGCAAGATGCATTTGAGGCACTGTAATGAATCAGGAAGTAGGGAGGTCAGTGAAAGGGATGCTTTCCTGTCCACTAGGACCCCATACTAACTTAGTCAATTATCGTGTATTCATATGGTGTGGCCCAAGGTGCGGGCTGCATCGATATTTTGTGTAGTTATTAATATTCCTAGGTAGGAGAGAAGGCTTGCATGGTAAGCACGGTAAAGGCGGCATTGCATGCACTAGACCCACATCCACAAGGCAACTGGAATCTGCAGTCATGCCCGAGCTCCCATGAGGACAGTTCGCACCCCCACTCACCACACTGATTGTTCTTGAAAGAGTTGTGGAGATATGTCTTTCATCCAAGAGCAAAGTACACTACAAGGCCGCGATCAGAGGCCGGCGACTGGTGTGCATGTTATCTCACTTTGGCCAAAGCATGACCTGGCCCATTCCTGAGTGACCATGAGTTATAGCCCATATAACTGACTAAACCCGGAGAACCCCGAATTCCGTGGCACCAGGTTCCCTTTTATCCTCAACCCCCAATTAACAAGTCCTGAAATGTTCAAAGAGGATGGACAGGGTGTGTCATTGGAGCGACAAACATGTGATTTGTATTGCGAGGTGCTGGGATGGATAAATTATAGTTCAAAATGAGGGCGGAGACCTTGGAGCCGGATGGTGCGGAGGGATTGAGTGAAATGGGTGTGTGATGGTGAGAGTGCCCAGGAACCTCCTGTATGTCTGTTTTGAAGCCTGCCAAGTGCACTCTGTGGGTGATAAACAAGCTGCATAGTAGGAATATAATTAATTTGTTGTCTGACTTTCGACGTGAGAAGAAGATGAGCCCTGCAGAGCCCACGTGATGGAAGACGGAGGAGACTTGGCTGGGACCAATAAACTGTGATCCCATATGGATAAAGCAGCACCTGTATAGGATCCATACAATCAGCCATGCAGGTTGTCCTCATATCTATTGCATCATTTATGACGATGTTTTGCTTTAAATGTTTCTACTTGTACGTCTTTTAGGCTGGACGTTCTTGGCAGCAGAGTCCTTTGCTGCTGCTCTCATCTGCGCATGAGATTAAACTTGTTATCCTTACAAGATCGACTTGGGCCTTTCTTCCGTAGCGGGTTGTATTCTCTCTGGTGTGAGCGTTTAGGGGCTTACTTTCAAGGTTTGAACAGACACAAAGGGTGAGGTGTAAGAGAATAAAAAGTAGGAGTTTCGAGAGAGCATTGAGGAAGAAGAAGGAGAAAACAATAAGGACTTTAGGACAAACCGCAGTGAGGTGGTGAAAGGAAAATATATGGAAGAACTGAAGATTGGAAGGGGTAAGGAGAAGGAGGTGCCCACCAAAGCCTGTGAATAATGAGATTGGGAAGGGTGGCAGCAGAAGCATGTGTTGGTGCATTAAGGAGCTCCAGGAGACAGAGACTGAATGGAGAGGAGAGGAGAAGCAAGACAGGTGTGCTTAGTCATGAGAGCATTGCTACCAACAAGGAGGTAAGTAAGGATGACTTGCTGGGGACTAAGGCCAGGACCCTAGTGCAGGGAAGTGGCATGATTAGACTAGTCTAGCCTATACCAGCCTATAGAGAAGCTCGAATTGCCCCCCTCTTTGTGGTAGCTGTGGGTTTTGTCTATTGTTACCCATCCTCATCTTCTGTGATCTTTCCCAGAGTTAAGGACAGGAAGCAGAGGGCCTGAACCTACAGCCCAAAGAGACCAGAATCTACTGACCAAGTGGACAAGAAAGGGGTTTTGGGACACTAAAAAAACAAGACTGTGAGTAACTGAAAAGTGCCTACCTGTCCAGGAACGAGGCCCGGGTGGGAATTTGAGAGACCTAGAACACTACATTTATCGTAAGAAGCCATATTGTTGTTTTATTTTCGTATTCTGTCTTACTGTGGGCCATCTCTGTAACTCTCCTAGCTAAACCTTTTTGAACTACACATCTCTGTGTCAGCATCTCAATGGTCATACTCTGCTGTTTGACTGTAGGAAGGATCGATTACGGATTGTTCCAATAATGCCCGGTGCTGGCTTTTCTCATTTTTAGGTCCCATATCTGCTTGTGTTGCTTCTGGGGGCTTTAAATCTCCTGCTGAATTGCTAAAATGCGGTGTTCTGCAGGGCGTATTCCTCTCTCCTACCCTCTTTAACTTATACACTCGTCCTTTGTATGATCTTCTGGATAGCAGGTGTTATCAAACTGACTGGCAATTACTATCTGGGTCTCATAAAAATCACTTCTATTTATGCTGCCATTGAAGATTGGATGATCAAGAACACCTTTGCTCTCAATGGTAATAAAACTGAGATTATGCTCGTTGGTACCCCCAACGCCTTACTAAGCTGCAACTCAGATCTTCTGCTTTTAATATCTCTGGAGTCTCTATTAAGATCAGCCCCTGGGTCAAGACTCTTGGTGTATATTTTGACGCTAACCTAAATATGAAAAAACATGTCAGTCAGCCGAAGGCCTTGTGCGCCTATACAACATGTCTTATTAAACCATTTTTATCCAATTGTAACACTGCGTCCCTCGCTGTTGCTCTGGTCGATTCCAAACTTGACTACGGCAATAGCCTTTTGGCTGGCACCCCAGTCTAACCTGGCCTCTTTACAGGTTGTGCAAAATAATGCTGTTCGAGCTGTATGCGTCCCTCACCTACAACTGCCTTACGGAAAATGCGTCATCCTATTTGAAAGCTAGGATTAAGCCTTCTCATCTGTCTCACTCACTTCGGCCCAGTAACTTAAACAAACTTGAGCAGCCACAATACAGGCTTACTCGTTTTGGAGGCACTCATTTTGATTCTGTTGCGCCACGCTTTTGTAATTCTCTCACTGTCTCTTTGCATCTCTGCTCCGAGTTTCTACCTTTTACGAAATCCCTCAAAACTATTTTTTTAACTCCGATGATTAGATCTCCCTAGTTTCCAGCATCTTTTCTGGTATTTGCCGTGCCTCCTCTCTGTTTTCTCTATTAGTTGCTGCACACTGATGCCTTGGGCCGAGTTGCGCCTTATAAGAGTTAATTAACATTAACATAACATTATCACTGTGCTAGAAGGAACCAATGAAGAAATGCTTCTAGTTGAAAATCCAGACGTAATGAGCTTTGCAACACGCACAGTCGATTTGCTTACCACTAGATCAATTATTTCTAGACTCAGAACGTTCACATTTCCGAAAGGCTCAGACATAAAGTGGGTCCTTTCCAAAATGGTCAAAACAAATTGTACATGGTCCTTAATATAATAGTATAATAATAATAGTAATTATAGTAGTGATAGTAGTTATATAATAGTATATAATAATGGGCAGACAGGAATATTCCATACTAAAAGGCCTAAACATTATGGATGCCAAGCTACAGGCGAATAGATGTGTAGACATGGGTTGTCAGCCCGTTAGTAAGACAGGCATTTCCACATTAGATTGCCCATAAGAAGTTAAATCACTAAAATGTTTTGGAAAATGCAGCCAGCTACATGCCGGAGAGCCTCCTTCTGCTCCACGCGGCCACGGGGGAATCACCATGACCATCGGGACGTCGGCGAGACCTACTGGAGCCCCAGGCAGGCTCTGGGTGGGAGGTTCGCTCAAGTCTGGGGGTGCCACTTCCACAATTGCAGAAATTGTGCCTTTCACTGAAGATTATGGATTTTGGGGCTTGTGTGACCCAAGCACTGTGAAAAGCACATTATTGCCACCACGGTAATACTTTGAAACCAGGAAATCCCAGTATTCTAAAATGGCCACCCCATTTCTTCTTTCTCGAGTCTTGTGTATGGCACCCTGACACTGCTGTGATTAGCCCACGAACAAAGCCCTCTGTCTTAGCCTGTCCGGACCCAGGAGAGCCTTGGAGGTCCCCCCATCGTTTTCCCCCTCATCAAAGCATGGAGCAGCCTCCTGTATACAGCCTGCTACCCTGTGAACTTGAGGCCCTGCATCTCTACGCACTCTGCAGACTTGCCAGTGAGTGATGGCTGAACATTGTCACTGCCTCCTCCACTAACAACTGTTAACAAAACTGTGCCTAAATCCTTCCTCGAGGGTCGACTTATGAAAGTCTTTTCTGATTCGGCAAACGCTACCCCAACCACTATCCATTGTAGCGTCCCACAGGGATCCTGCACTGCACCCACCTTATACAACATTTTCACCCTCCCACTGTTCAATGACCTTGACCATCGCCACATAGCTTACACCAACTATGCTGACGACACACAAGTCCTGCTCCCCCTTACTTGGGTATATGAACAAGACACCGCAGCACTAACAAAAATATACACAGCCATTCAAACCTGGATGGCAGCCAATGGACTTTGCCTTAACGGGGACAAAACAGAGATCCTACTAGTTGGCACCAAAGAAACACTAAACAAACTCCCGCCTCTATACAAATCCTTTAACGTTGGTAACTCCACCATCACAGTCTCCACTGCAGTAAAAACACTAGGAGTATATCTTGACTCCACTCTCTATGACACAGCAAGTCAATGCCGTAGCCTCTTCTGCTGCACTCACCACTAAGATAATCAACGCCATTAAACCCTTCCTATCCCCAAAAAACTGCTTGAATGTAGCCAGAGCCACAGTAGGTACCAAACTGGACTACTGCAACTCCCTCTTCCTGGGCACGTCTGCACAAAACATTAAAAAAATGCAAGTCACACAAAACAATGCTCTAAGAGCAGCCCTGAGCATTCCAAAAAGGGAGCACATCTCTCAAGCCACATCTCCCAAGCCAGAAAAGAAGCACACTGGTTACCTATAAAAGAGTGCATACTATTCAAATCCATGGCCATCACCCACAGATGCCTCTCTGCCAATGCCCCACACATGACCAACCAGACCTATGTACCCACCTTTAAAAGAAGCAAAGCCGGAGGGTCCAGCTTTCAACACCTAGCACCCAAAAACTGGAACGCACTCCCCACCGCCTTAAGGAACGAAAAATCATACCATGCCTTCCGTAGACTACTCATAACCACGCTGTTCAACTAACCCTGCCTCACCTGTATTCTCCCCACTGTATGTTTGTAAATAACAGCAAATGTATGAAAATATGCTTCTATGCAAATCTGTGTATCTGTATATTCACTATGTATGCCTGTAACAAGTAAGACTTCTTTAGCGCCACAATGCCCCTGGGCAGATGTGCGCTCTATAAATCCAAATAAATAAAAAAAAATCACTCTGCCTTCCTTGCCTTACCTAATCTACTTCTTATGTCATTGCATTTGTGTCCCTTTTTGGAAATTTGAATCCTGGTGTGTGTTTATTAACATATTTGCACCCCATTTTGCACTGCATTTTGTGTCACTTTTTGGAAATTCGAATCCTGGTGTGCTTTTTTTTAACATATTTGCACCCCATTTTGCACTGCATTTTGTGTCCTTTTTTGGAAATTCGAATCCTGGTGTGCTTTTTTTTAACATATTTGCACCCCATTTTGCACTGCATTTTGTGTCCTTTTTTGGAAATTCGAATCCTGGTGTGCTTTTTTTTAACATCTTCCCACCCCATTTTGCATTGCATTTTGTGTCCCTTTTTGGAAATTCGAATCCTGTTGTGTGTTTTTTAACATATTTGCAACCCATTTTGCATGTCGTGTCCTTTTTGCGACTACTAGACCGCCTGGAGAGTTTGTGCTAGGGCTGTGCGGTGCAGCCACTCCTCCTTCCTTCATCTATCCTCTGCTGCCCCTATGGCACTCACCATCTCCCCTATCTTCACTAACTGCTACACTCAACTATCCTTCCTCTGTCATGAAGTCTGGAAGAAAAAAGCATAAAAATAACATCCTGACTACTAACCCTGGCCTACCCATCGCAGACACCGATTCAGAACAATTTTTGGTTAGGTCTTCACTGATATCCTCTTCTCTGTCCCCTTCCCAGATCTATGGACTACTCATCTTATCTCTACTCTCTCTCCTCGCACATCCTCTCCCATTAATGGTGGCACAAAATGGGAAGTCCTCTTGGCGGGCTTCGCATCATCCTCCAGGTGTATCATAAATGTCTATCACACTGGCACTATCTTGGTTCAGGGCCCTCAACCCAACCTCCTTCTCTTTGACTGGTGCCTGTCGTCCCTCATCAACTTACTTCGCACACCTGCTACTTCCTCTTCCACTATCTATGCCGCCCTCCCCTGACTGGTGTACCACACCCCAGTGCCTCTCCTCGGAAAACTTAAAAAGGCTGAGACCTCCTGCATCTAGCCACACTCAATGCTCATTTTGCCATCAAACACTCTGCCGACATCTGCCTCCTTCTTGAAGACATTAACCTTGATATCCTTGCTCTCACCGAGACGTGGTTTAGTGCCAGCTCTGTCACTGCTCTTGACTCCCTTCTCCCTGATGGCTTTAAGATCATCTCCAACCCTCGCCCTAACCGTGCTGGCAGTGGTGTTGCTCTGATTTTCCTTGAGTGGGTCCCTTCCTCCCTCATACCCACTCAGCCTTACTCTTCCTTCGAGACCCTGGTTTTGCAAGCTGGTCATCTCACCCACCTCCTCTCTAACCACAGCCACTATCTACAGGCCACCTGGCGCTACCACCTTGTTCCTCTCTGAATGGCCTGATTTCTCCTCCTCTTCCTTCACAACCACCTCTAAACTCCTTTGCATGGGTGACTTCAACATCCATCTGGACTCCTAAATCACAGTTTCCACTCTCTTCTGTGACCTTTGCACCTTGCTCTTCCACTCCATTCTCCTTTCTGGTCTGACCCACTCAGCTGGAGACACTCTTGATGCCTTCATCCACTCTGATATTCCACTCTCCTCCCCACTGATCATCCCTCTCTCCTGGTCAGACAACTCTCTCTTCTCCTCTAACCTGGGTCCTCACGGCCCCCTGACCGTACCTCCTGCAGCCCTGCCAACCTCGTTCACGAACATCCGTCTGATGAAATTAGTGTCAGCTGCTGCCTTCTCATTCACCTTCACCCCCTTCTCCCCCGATCGCTCTGACTCTGCCACCAGCAACCTCCCTCTTGCCATTACTAACACTCTGGACATTCTTGCCCCAGACATGAGGATCCGCCTGAAACCTGACTCTAAGCATAACACCTGGTACGACTCTGAACTTGCAGCCCTGAAACGCAGGTGCAGAGCTGCAGAACAGAAGTGGCAGACCTCAGGATCACCCTCTGACAAACTGGCCTGTCACCTGCTCCAAAGGCAATACCGACTTGCCATCCGCACCAAGAAAAGGGCCCACATCCAGGCTAGCGTCTCCGCTGCATCCAACAACATGGCTGAACTCTTTAAAATCTGAAGGGAACTAGCCAACCCTTCCACAGTCTCCTCCTCACCTCTTCCGTCCCAAGCCCTCTGCAATGCACTTTACTAGAAAAGCTCGGGACATCCTGAGCACCCTTTCGTCTCGCCCGCCTCCCTCGAACACCCCTTGCCTCCTATGGCTTCCTACCCCCCCTCTGCATTTCTCTCCTCCTTCTCCCCTATCACACTTGATGAGGTCACCAGAGTTGTCCGCTCCATGAAGGTCTCCTCCAAACAGGTTTCCCCCTGCTCCTCCAGAACCATTAAGGACAATATTGGCTCTCTGGCCCCTGCGCTTGCTGATTTCTGCAGCCACTCTTTTGCTACTGGGTCTCTACTGGGTCTTTCCCCTCCTCCATCAAGCACTCCTGTGTGCACCCCTCCTCCTGAAAATACCTTCTGCAGACACCACTTGTCCAGCCAACTACCACCCCATGTCTATCACCCCTTCCTCTGGAAACTCCTGGAGAAAACCGGCCTTCCCCCAAATTACCTAGCACACTGAACTTGTTGGTTGCCTCCATGACCATCAATCTGGATTCCGAGCATCCAGAGGCACGGAAACTGCTCTTCTGAACACCGGTGAGGAACTGCTCGCATCTCTTGATTCCAACTCTCCAGCTGTCCTCATTCTACTTGATCTCTCCTTTTGATTTGATACAGCATTCTCATAAAACAGCTCCATGATGCTGTCATGACCCTTGCCCCTGGCCCTCACTGGCAAATCAGCCTTCCAGTTAGGGCCAGGTCAATGGCCTTAAAACCTCATCCAAGACTCTCTTGGAGTGAGTCCTGGCGCCTTTGGCGCCAGGCTCATAACCATCATGAAAACCAACATTGGACTGGGACTATTTACTTGGGACTATTTAACTTGGGGGGTTCAGCCAACATGGAGGCACACACATAGCTCAGTTACAAGGAACTGAGCTATGCGGTCTAGTCTTTTGGGTGTGGCAGGCCTGGGACTATTTTACCTGGACTACTTTACCTGAGACTATTTAAACCACACCCAAACAGCAGAACATGCTTTGCGTTATACTGCTGTGGGCAGCGTAATGCTCACTGTGTCCAGTTCTTTGATGCCAGTTTACCTGAAACCAAGGACCTGCAGAGAGAGAAAGAACACTACGAAACTTACCTGGAACAGTATCCTTTCTTCAGTTCCACTCACCTGAAGGTACGAACTCCATCATCCGGCACCGCATGCATCCTGGAATACCATAACGTGGAAAGAGGAGAAAGAAAAAACAGCATTAGTAAGCGTTTACTGACGTTTCCTCCCGAATGAAGAAAGCCACACAATTCTTACCTGGGTAGTCATCTCCTGGTCAGTATCATTGCTGGAACATTACGGCACTCGGTGAGGAACATCGCAACCTGCAAGGAGAGAAAAGACACAGGTTAGCAATATAAAAGGCAAAATAGTGCCGCGCATCGCACATTACTCACCGGACAGCATTGCGCACACCGCGCTTTCAACCTACCGGGCCATTCTCATCTTCAAACTGCATGACAACACCAAAATACCTTTCCATACCTAAAAGGAAAGAAGCAAGACATTATTATTCAAACTAAGAGTAACATAAGAACTGCATATAAAGACTGTAAAGCAGCAAACCTACGGAGTCGCAGCAGGCCTGGATTCTCACAGGGGGGCTTGCACCAGTAAAGTAACATGGTCGCTGCTCGCCCCCCACATCTACGCGCCCCTGCCACGAGGAGCAGGATGGAGAATCCACCTTTCACAATATTAAGGTGAGGAGAAGGCCCAAGGGGGAGGAAGGAGTTGAGGCTAAGGGAGGTGGGAAAACATAAAGACAATCTGGTATTGAATCCAGCTCTCCTATATTGCAGACCCATCTTTAACCTGAGGCCTTAACAAGGGACCGGGAGAGGGTTTGAGAGTGCAAATCATCCAACCAGGGCTGGTTCGCGTCCCCGTGGATACCAGGTGAGCGTAACAGATACCCTGGGTATCTCGGAGCAGGCACTGGACTTGCTGACCTTCCTCAGTGACAGTCCGTCTCAGGTTATTCTGGGTGCTTTCTCCTCCCCTACCTCTTTCTCCACCTGTGGTGTCCCCCAGGGCTCCAACCTATATCCCTGGCTCTTTAACACTTACCTAGCTGCATTGGCACACCTCATTTCCAACTTCTCCCCTAACTTCCAGTGTTACGCAGATGACACAGAACTCTTCTTGAAATCTCGCTCTGACACTCTCCTTACTTCCATCATTCCTGACTGCCTACCTGCCATCCAGTCCTGGTCCACTTCCAACAATCTGTGCCTCAATGCCATCAAGACTGAGATCCTTCATATTGGGACTCCTGCTCCCACTTTCTTCTCCTCACCCTGGCCGACCACTATGGGCTCTCCCCCCTCTCCTTCATCTGAAGCCAGAAACCTTCGAGTCATCTTCTTTGACTCCTCTTTTTCCTTCCTCCCTCACATTCAGGACCTTGCCAAGAAGGCCCACTTTTCAACTCTACCTCCTCAAAGGAATTATCATTTTCCTCGCTTTCCCCCAGAAGCCCAATGTCTCTAGAGCTCTAGTTCTCTCTAGGCTAGACTACTACAATAGCATTTTCCTTTATCTACATTCTTCCTCTCTACGGCCCGTCCAGCTAATCCAGAATAGGGCAGCAAGCCTTATCCTTGGCCTCAAGACCAGGGACCGCATCTCTCCAGCCCTAAAAAATCTCTGCTGGCTCCCGGTTGCTGCAAGGATCAAATTTAAATTCATCTGCATCATCCATAAGGCTGCCTGGGGCCGGGGGCGACACTTTCTATAGCTTGCTCTCATTAAATACTTTCCCTCCAGATCTTTACGTTCCTTCAACACCAACTCTCTGTGTGTCAAGCTCTACGCTAAACAGAAAGCTGGTGGCCGATGTTTTTCCTCAGCAGGCTCCATCCGGTGGAACAGCCTCCCCTTTCGTCTTCATCTTGAGCCGGATCGCCTCAAATTCTGGAAGCTCCTCAAGATTTTCCTCTTCACCTCCTCCTTCCCTTCTTCCCTCTTCTGCTAATCCCACAGTTGCTGAGATTGGTGAACAGGGACCTTATGTGTCCTTTTATTTGGGGGGGCCTGGATGACCATTCCCTAGCACTTCCTCAACTTGGCACTTACAGCTGCTCACTCCCGAGCACTTCCTTATGGGTACACCTAGCACTTACCCCCCCCCTCTTCTCTCTCTGCACTTGCAAGTTCTGAATGCTCACAAGGCCTAGTAGGTCCACTTCTATCCTTCATTGTTTTAAATGATTTTCTGACCCATGTTCCCTCTCAGTTGCCCTGTGGGCGCTTTGAAACACAATTTACTTGCTGTATAAGCGCCTTAAAAATGCACAATAAATAAATAAAGTAAGGGGTGTCAGAGGACAGCTGACAAAACAAATGCTTTGTAATTCCCCCAAATATCATGCGAATAACATGCTAAGGCACATTTCCTGCGACCCCTAGAGTTTGCCTAGTGTTGATAGGCTGCACTCACTATGCAGAAGCAAAGAGGGAGCTAAGGTGCATGGCCCTCTAGTCGAGGGCAGGCTCGGACTGGCCTATAGGGAATTTGGCCCATGGCTGAACCAAAAACACAAAATGCTGTTGTGGGCCAGTTTTTTGGCCAATGTGGGGCAGTTTTCTGGCCAATGTGGGCCAGTTTAATGATCTACTTCACTATGCGGCTAGTAGTTTTGGCCAGTGTTGCTGAGTAAATATTCTTTAAATATTCTTGCATCACATTTTTATCAAAAAGCTCCCCCTTGGGTGCTATTCAGTCTCACAAAAGGAATGAATTGCCATTTGCAACTGTGGGCCACGTTTGTGCCAGAGACGATTCTTTGGCCCAGTCCGGCCCTGGTGGGGGGACAAAGTCACTCCCCTGCTTGCATTTTCAGGGCATACATGTCAGATGGAGCAATGGACAGGAAGCCAATATGCCGGGCTAGAAGGCCTTTGGACGCTGTTACGTCAGGTTTCCCCTTAAGGCAACATACCTGCTTACCAGGCACCTAGATTCTCTATCCTCTTTTGCGTCTGGACCCCTGAAACAATCCTGGAGCATGTTGCCCATCTTTGCAAACACAATACGGACACTGATCAATGTGGCCGCCATCTTGGGGTTGTTTGAGCATGCTTCAGGGACACAGTGCATAGGACACGCATGCACAGAGCACTGGCATCCTTGACTGAGCCAGGGTAACCCGGGAAGCGAGGCTGAAACACACTCTCATGCCGCCCTCTCCATTTAATTGGCACAGCCCCTCGCCTCCTTGAGTCTCAATATCCCCTTGGTGTATGATTGCTCCTTTGCTTCCTACTGCTCCACTATTCCCTCTGTCTCCCGCTCTGTGGAGTTCTGCTGAAGGAATTGCCTTGTTTCTTGCTCCTTGCCTGATACTCCTCTGACCTTCACCCTTGGTATATGCCTTGTTCCTCTACCTCCCTGGTTCCTTGATCCTCTATTTTTAGTTGGCCCTCCCTAGGAGGTCCTCTGGAAACTGCTGCTTCAAAGGCCACACTGAAATAAAATAGCCACACTCACACCAGGGTGCTGACTACTGGAGTCCTTTTGAAGTCAGCAGACATGGGAAGGGGGCAGATTTAGAGTATCCTGAAGAGAGAGAGGGATGCAGAGAGAAGAGTTCCACCATCTTGGTTTCTGCTAGGGCTCTCTACATCTTCCTGTCTACCCCATTTCCTGCTAGTTAAGGCACTCTTGGTATGATATCTGGAGGCAAAGGGTACTTGTTACAAAAGCCTGGATTGGACCACTTACAGCAGGATTGTTTTGCACCAATCACCTGTGACCCCTTTAGGAGGGGAAGCCCCTCCTTCTTTGAGTCCTATCTAGACTGTCAAGACAAGAAGAATGATTCACTGGACTTTTATGGGTTATACAGGGTATCCCAAAATGCTCTGGCAGAGAGGTGAAGACATAAGTCATCCATAGCAGAAGCAAGCTCTGCTACCTAACCATCCCCACTGAAGAGTGTGTGCGCACTGCGGTCAACCAAGGCCTCTTTGCTGGCTGTTGCACTGGAACCAGAATCCACTGGAGGTGAAGGAGTCCCAGTAGATCCCACCTAACTTCCCAGAACTGACAGACTCCCCTTGTCTTCAAGACCCTGAATTGGGACTCCCAGCAACCCAGAAGTCCAGAAGCAGCTTTGAGCCTGTTTTATCGCCATAAGATGCCTGCATGCCTCCACTGCGCTTGACACACTTATGCCGCCACAGGACTTGTATAGCTGCTTTTGGCACTCTCCGAAAAATCTAACTGCTTGCTGCACTTCATGTCACCAAGATGTCGATTCAACCCTTGCCACGGACTTCATCGATCAACTCTATCACCGACTCGACTCCATGGAGGCAACTGATTTGTCCCACTGACTCAACCTTCTGAAAGCCATCAACTCACCCTTCTTGAATGCTGACTCGACCCAGCAGAAGCATCATTTCGATATCAACTTGACCTCCAACTCGAACCTTTGGAAGCCATCAACTTAACCGCTGCAAATGCTGACTTGACCCAAAGGGAGCCTGTAAAGACTGGAGGGGGGTGTCTGTACTTCTGCTCTCTATATGGCAGAGGAGAGGCAGAGGACCCCAGCCAAGATTCTCTATTACGGTAGCAATGGATGAGCAATCAAGGCCTAGCTTCTCAGGAGGTGATGCAGGCTGGTTCCTAAGTACAGTGTAGTCCCCAAGCCCCTACAAAGGAATGTCCACACACTGTATTAGTTAAAACACAGTCTTTATATAATTAAGTTCAAGGTTATGTACACAATCACAATAACTCAATTTGTGCTCAGTTAATCTATAATGGCAAATATATACAGTTCTAAGTGGTACCACAATTATTATCAGATTCCATTAAAGTGCATGAACTGTACTCTGGTTAAATGTCACACAAATCAATTAATAAAGGTAACCAACAATAGACATTGGAGGAAAGCAGTTGGTTAGAACAATTGACAGAATACTAGCCCCTACCCACTAAACACAGTTCTGTGTGGAGATCCCCCCACCTGGGCAACCTGTAAAGTAAAGATATATCACAAGCCCAGTCCAAATATTGTTCAATGAGTCTTATTTCCTTCTAAAATAGTTCTACAACCCCAATGTACCTGGAATAGCAGAGTTCTTTCGTCGGGTCGTCGTCGGATCCTTCTTGAGCGGCTCCCCTAAGGCAGGAGCCACGGATCGCTGAGATCCCACGAGGTAAAAGGATTGAACGACGATGGTGAGGTGGTAGCTTCATTCCTAGCTGTGCTCATCAACGACGGAGTGCTGGCGTCCTAAAAGGAAGAGGCGTGCAGGGCACCTCGGTGACGATAGTTCAGGACCGCAAAGAGATTGTGAAGAATTGTGGCCCAGCAAGCGCGGTGAGTCGTCCGGCGTCTCTACGGTCGTCAGGTGGCAGAAAACCCATTGGCGGATGCTCCTCGGCACGTCGACGGCCTCGACTTTCGCCGGCGGGACAAAGCAGTCGACGGTGCAGGCGAGAGCGTCCTTGGATCAAATGTTACTTAGGCAAAGGGAGCATGGCGTCTCCGGTCAAAGACGGCGGTCCCGGCACTTCTCCTTGTGATTCCGCGGCAGACCCTATCTCCGGTCGGCAGCCTGTCATAGGTCTGTCTACCAGGGAGCTTTGGCAAAGATCAGCTGGTGCTTGATGTTCCCTCGTAGCTTGGGTAGAGGGTGCCTAACCAGATCCTCTCTGGGTCAGTCCTTGGAGACACAGCAGTTTTCAGATCGACGAAGTAGAGCAGCAGCAAGACGTCTCTTCCAGCAAGGCTTCAAGGTTAAACTTCAGTTTCAACTCCAATTCTCTTCAGCTTCTGAACACGAATTCTAGCAGTGAGAGGCCCCGAGATATACTAGTTGATCTCCCATTCATTCTGCTGGGTCACACTCAGGCAACCCAATCGGTCAGAAGGGCATTCATGCAGGCAGGCAGCCAATCAGGTGCATAGTGCATTCAGGCCATTCACTTCTCTCCATGCACTCACAACAAGTTATGTGTATTGGGACAAGTACCCAGCCATTCAACATTCCACACTGCATTCATACCAGTTTCTGGCAGGGCTGCCTCAGTCATTGTGTCAAACACCAGAAACCAGACATCCACAACAAGAAGTGCATATTGGTCACACACTCCATTCACCCAGGTCCCACCCCCAGGGTGTACCCACAACATACAGTCACTGGGAAGGCTACGGCCAGTCTGGCCTGGACTTCACAACAACACCATATATGGAACTTCCACCCGACAGCCAGTCAGGGGGAAGGGACAGAGTCAGGGCTTCCCAGGACTTTGGGAAAACAAGCTAACAGCCAATAGAAAGCAAGAGGCCACAGGGGCCATCTTGTTTCCTATCAGGAATCAACTGATTCCAATACAACACTCTGGGTATCCCAAAATGGAGGATACTCAGAGCACCTGTCAAATTCAGCATGGAGCTGCCACCAGCCCATACCCTGCTCTGTGGGCCACACAAAGGTGCCCAAAAACATACACTAGGGGTGCAGGGTTTTACCCCCATCCATGGGTGCCATAAGGGTATCCCATGGGTCTGTACATCAAACCAAAAGAGAGCTACACCACCAGGAGTCCCACATGAACTCCTGCATGGAAAACACGACAGAACACACGATAAAAAAACAGTAAAGGACAAGGATACGGGGGCCCTGTCCCTACGATGCATTTCCAGCATCACAGAGCCCCACATTGAACCAACTTGAAATGTCTTGGCTTCAGCTCAACCACAAAGAAAGCACCTAGGGGCCAAGCTTGACGCTTTAAAAAAATGAATCTTTTTTACTATATGGTTAAAAAACATTCAGCAAATGTCATGATTACAATTTGAGAAAATGTAAAAGGAAAAAAATGAAAAAGGATTCCATAAAAATGTTGAAAGTTAAAAAAGAACACATATCTACATTTCCCATGATGATACAACTATAGATCAGGATATATAAATAGTTCATTCTATGAAAATTCTAATAAAACCTTAGCATCACAACACATGTACATTTCACTCCATAAGCAACTATTCAAATAAAACAATAGCATCCCGTACACTAAAACACGATTCGTCATAATCTTATACTTCATTTAAAAGCTACTTTCTACCAATTCAAGAGATTTTATAAAACCCATCACAGCAATTACTCCAGAGGTTGTTCTCCCCGCTAAACATGTGTGTCAAAATGTCTCCATATCCACAGAAGAAAAGGGTAAACAGCTCTCAAAATACAGCAGTCGCTTACCCTGCCAAGACGGACATTCAATCACACAGTGTCTAAGAGTTTCGCAAGAGCCCGCTTGATTACAAAATCAACACGTAACCTGTTCTACTGGAATTTGGCCGTATCTTGCAAAAAACTGTTTTGTGAGTAGAAGGTTTCAGCAAAATTGTAAGAAAATTGCCCTTGTTAACTTATCAGGGTAAATGCATAAAATAGGCACTATAATATTCAGTTTCTTGTGATCAGTGTACAGGTGGTTTAGAGAAGGGTATGAATGCAAGGCATCAGTTGTTCTAATCTTATACAATAATTTACTCCTTGCTGGAATATGCACCAGATCTTCAGCAGAACAATTAATAGCATCTAAAATAACCATGCTTCTTTCAAGAATCGAATTTATCCAAACACAGCCTTGAGTCTGAAGGAGTTCATTTAGGTCCACAAATAGTGTCCCCATAGTTGGCCACAATATCCTCCGAAGGAGAGAAAGAATTCTTCAGTCTGCTCTTGCCTTTAGGGATACGATACCCAGCTCGTACCATATAACAGCTACCGGCAGGGAGTTCGGAAATCTAAGAGCCTCATTACGAGTATGGCAGTAATTCTGCAGTAAATCCAAGGGAAACAAATTACTGTTACTGCGACTTGGTCAGCCCGAATTTCCGCCTGATTACAAGTGGTGGTAGCGGTGTACATCCCCATTTGTTTTGGGTCCTTTGGACCCAATGGGGCTTTTTTGCAGGATTACCGTGGCAGAATTACCGCCATGGTAATTCCACCAATTCTGCCGATTTATTTTCATTGAGTGGTAAGATTTACCTCCAGGGTTTTGCTGGAGGTAAATCTTCCACTCAAAGCCAAAACCCATAATATGGCGTAGTGGTAAAATTGGAGGTAACTCGTAATGAGGCCCTTATAAGTGTTTTCATCCAGAATACCGCCTCAAGGGCCGGTAGACAATTCACTGTGCTGGAAGGATACGTTTCAATACCGTAGAGGAGCTTGTGTATGAGTTTACCATAAAACGGTACAGCTGGTTTCAAGGAGAGCTTGCAGTATTTCTGATTGACCCTTACTAACTGAGAGGAGAGTGCATGAGCTCGATCTTTAAACCGCAATCTCAATTTCCCCATACTAGGCTTAGAATTGACCACAAAACCTAAGTAGGTCATAGAAGACACAATATCAATGTTTACATCGCGTATCTTCCATTGATATGAACTCTTGGTGCTCTGTCTGGGAAATTGCATCACCTTAGTCTTTTCAGGGTTGACTGTCAATGAGTGGGTCTCTATGAAGTTGACAAATTAGTTAATTAGGCACTGAAGGCCAACCGCAGTACAATCAAATAATAAAAAAATCATCTGCGTAAGCCAACGAGCGAGACTTTCGATTACTCAATTTTAGGTGAGATGAAGGCCGAAAATGTCAAAGAATCATCTATACATTAGCATGGTATAAATTAAATAAGCAGGCCGCTAAAACACACCCCTGCCTAATCCCACAATCTGTAGAAATAGGTCTTGACAGGCCACCAGAATGATTCAGGCATACTTGTATCTTCGTGTCAGTGTACAGTCCTACAATGAGTCTCAATAAGCCTGGAGGAATACCCCATGCCTGGAGTTTCAACCACAGCCTATTGTGGTCGACTGCATCAAATGCAGAAGCCAAATCGAACGACGCAACAAAAATAGAATCATAGTTCACCCCCCAAGCCAGAAGTTGCAGACAATTTACCATGACACCATTTAAGGAGGTGCCCAGGTTGTGCCTAAACCCTGTTTGCCACTTACTCAATATTGTATGAAAAAGTAAGGAAGGCGTGGCGCGCACACCAGTTCCCAGTCAATATATTGCCTGATACAAAAATAACTGGGTTAAATCCCAAGAATGTCCATATATTAACACGGTCGAATCCCAACTGCTGACAAGTATTAACAAGGTTAAATCCCTTCAGCTACAGTTGCTCTGCTGTACTACTGCTCCAAGCGCTTTCTTGTCACAAACAATCATCAGGGAGGCTGTGTTTCTTTTCAGGTGTTTCCAATATCTTTGATTGGAATTTGATGGTAATTCAGTGGACATGATCTGTCCCCTCTCTTATAAATTGAGACTATGGGCCTCATTACACGGTAGGCGGCAGGGATGTAACGTTACCGGTAATGGAATACCGGTAACGTTAAATGCCCATCCAAATTATGACCTGGCTCACCGCTATTTACGGCACCGCTAAGTACGGTGCCACTAATAGCGGCCAGTCCGCGGGCGCGTGACCCTCGAGTCTGTAATTTACGCCATGCCGCTATTAGCACATCATCACAAGCCAGGCGGACGTGCCAATAGCAGCATGGAAAAGCACCCAAAACCCCTTACTGCCATGGCGCTAATACCGCCATCGCGAACCACCCGTTAAGAGAACTGAGCAGTGTTCCCACCTGCCACAGATAGACACAATCAGCACAGGTGGAGGCAATGGATACTCAGGCAGCACAAAAGGAGCACACCACACCCCTTCCCACACCAAGATGGTTCCAATACTACCAATTTACAAAAACCGACAAAGGGGTACTCACACTCGAGACAGCCCTAGATTCTGTCCGACATTCAAATTAAATCTCCATAGTAATTTAAAGGCAAGTGTTTGCGAGGCAAATCACTGGGGATACACCAAGGGAGCAGTCTGAGAAGTGCTAACCATAAATATATTGTTGAAAGCATAGTTTTTTTTGAGATTTTACACAATTTCTAAAACAAAAAATAAGTACAATAGAGCAATTGAAAAAATAAAGAAAAACAGAACATTCATCACAAATATATCAAGTGCAAAAGAAGGGATAACATATTAATCACATCAAGATAAAACAATTATTACAGGCTACCCATAGTTCCTGCAACATAAGGCCTACCAGGGTGTATAAAAAATTACTCTGGTAGGTATGTAAAAAGAATATTATTTTAGCTGAGTTTGTATATTTAATCTGCCAACGTGTAGGAAAGAATCAAAAGTTTGTTCCTAAAGGGAACAACATATATATAAATCACGTTTCGGCATGCCAAACTGGCATCAGTAGTCAGAGCCTTCCTCAGGGTAGGATGGAGGTAAGTTGATAGTATCACCCTAGAGGGGGCAGAAAAAAGGGAATACTTAAGTCATATAGACAGGCTGCTATACAGACAACTTCAGAGGGATATCATAATTCAAGTGTATGCTGTCATAAATATACGGACCACTCACCCAGTATAGATTAAAGAACGGAGTGCAGTCCGTAGAAGGCTACTTTTCCAAACCTATTGAACTTCGTACGCTGTGTAACAATGCAGCCAAGCAGAAAGAAAAAGGCAGAGCGCACCTGGGTCACGCTTCTGAAAATGCTGTGGAGAGAGTACAGCCTTAGTGAGAGTATAATTCATAGAAAGAGCGAAAAGTCAGTGAAGGAGTTTGTCGGACGCCATCGGAGCATGTTGTGGTATTGCTCCTGATTATTTTATCTGAAAGGTAGCGCTCCGAATCATGAATCTAACTAAAGAACAAGCACTACAATAAGTAAAATGAGTGCGAGGTGCCCAGACAGGGTCATAGAGTGAATGGTGAGGGATCCTATAGAGGAGCATAACGGGGAGACGGCATGCAGGTTTAAAAAAGCATGGTATAAGTATACGGGTGCATGCAAGCCCATATGTGGATATGAGCATAACATAGTGCTAATATCAAGGTTTAAAAAGGATGTATGTTATTGGTATTTAACAGTAACAGGCCCGGTGGGGCAGAGACATACGTAAAAGGTACCTTAATAGTGAAATGCTCCGGGTAGAACTTGTCCGAAGAGTTAGGTGGAAAGGAAAACACGTCCGTCTTCAGTAAATAAAGATGGAGTCAGTAGTCACCAAGGGTGCTATAATGAGCAAGCACACCTATCCTGGAAAGGCAAAAACACTGTATGAGCGCTTGTGCCGGACCTAGGCGGAAACACAGTAACAACTATGTGGAGAAACCATATGAAAGGAACCATGTAAAGAACCGGGCAGGGGGCTGTTGCTGAAACCCAGAATAAACTGGAAAACTTACCAGTGTACGAAAGTAGAAAACAGCAGAGGTTGGATTCGTCTGTGCAAAATCCCTGTGGAAACGACGCCACGTTCTGCTAACTCGGTTCACTGAGTTGAAGCCAGAGGACAGAGTGCCTCGTCATGCTGGGGTGAAATGGCTGACCGAAGGTCCTGTTCGGATCCGGCAGCTGTGATAGATTAGCGCCGGCTTGTTGGATACGAGGGGGTTGTCACGGTAACCCCGGTCCTCGTCAAGAGGGTGGAGCAAGCGTCCGGCATCTGGTGCTCAGAGCGCGGGCTAGGCAGCCAATGGAAAGGGAGGCGGGGTTGCTAGCCCCGTATATAAACATACCAGCCCTGGTGTGCGGTATGGCCGAGTATGCTGCAGGAGCCCGCTGAGTTAGAGCTGGTTGTGGAGGACAGTCTGTGGGGGGGGAGGGGGAGTTTTAGTCCAACTATGTCCTGCACAGAAGGGGCAGGGGTGCTTACATTCTTGCATAGTGGCCGCGCAACAAACAGTCAGAGGGAGCGTGCCTACGACTGTCATGGCACTACAGCATGGTACAGTAATCATACAGAGTCACCATCAAGGGCACCGAGGTCCGCACAATGTAACTGTATCATCAGTATGTCCAGTCATATGGGGGGTATGAACACTTCGTTGAGACCATTCTGAAAGGACGATGGATCCACCTGGCCTCTTTTTGCAGAAGGCTCGTAAGGGCATTCGAAGAATGTACAACGATGTCAGCGATCCACCAGGTAATATCATCAACCGAATGGTGGAATTCCATGTAGTGACTCATCAATGGGGCACTTATGGTTTTACAACAAATCCTCGACCGGTGTTCGCAGATTCTGATGTGGGCAGCACGCATGGTCTGACCCACATACCTGAGGCCGCATGGACATTTGAGAAGTGCTGTGGGCCACTTTGCCTGTGGCAATTGCACTGCGTGCAAATACACTAAAAAAACTAAAGATTTCATGGTGAATGGAAAACCTTGGACCCTACGCAATCTAACAAATTGCAAAAGCAAGCAAGTAGTGTACATCATCGAATGTCCATGCGGCCTCAGGTATGTGGGTCAGACCATGCGTGCTGCATCAGTAGTCAGTGTAAAATCTCAAAAAAACTATGCTTTCAACAATAAATTTATGGTTAGCACTTCTCAGACTGCTCCCTTGGTGTATCCCCAGTGATTTGCCTCGCAAACACTAGCCTTTAAATTACTATGGAGATTTAATTTGAATGTCGGACAGAATCTAGGACTGTCTCGAGTGTGAGTACCCCTTTGTCGGTTTTTGTAAATTCTACATACTTTGCCCCCACTCACACTTGCACACAGGGGCTCCCCTTTTGTTTGTTACATCCAATACTAGCAGCATTACATGGGCTGGAGGACATGATCGCAGCGCAGCAGCAGCAGGCAGCACAGAGGAGACGCAGGAGGAGGAGGAGGAGGAGGGCAAGACGGGCACAGCAAGCACCACCACGGCACCTAATCATACCACAGAGGCATCCACCAATCCCCAGGACCAGAGCCAATCCATTTAACCTAACCCCAGAGCAGATACACACCCTGTACCGTCTGGACCGGGATACCATAACCAGCATTGTAGACTGATACACAACGACATTGTGAGCCTCATAGACATCCGAACTGCCATCCCCCTCTACTCAAGGTGGTGACTATGCTCCACTTCCTGGCCACAGGCACTTACCAGCATACGGTGGGGCAGATGCATGGCATCTCACAACCAGTATTCTCACGCACGCTGACCCAGGTACTCGATGCCCTCCTGAAGCATGCACCTGAACACATATTCATGCCACGGACTGCCCAGGAGATTGCAAACACCAAAGTTGGCTTCTATGCACTGGCAGGCATCCCAAGTTGCATCGGGCAATCGACTGTACCCATGTGGAATTGGTGATCCCACATCACAATGAAGTAGTGTACCGAAACAGGAAGCAATTCCACTCCATCAATGTCCAAATGGTATGTGACGCCAACAAGATAATCACTCATTGCTGTGCCCGATTTCCTGGATCAACCCATGATTCCATGGTCCTGCGGAACTCAACTATCCCATGTTACATGGAGCGACAAGCCGGACAACGTTCATGGCTACTTGGTGAGTAGCAGGGCAAGCACATGGTAGTGTGATTGGGGGGCAGAGATACATACTCCGATTGGGTGTAGCTTGTTGTCCGTTGGACAAATGCACATACAGATGTACGCCAACAGATGTAGGCCCAAAACGTACCAGAGATGAATGGACATGCAAGTGTGAGCTACATAACATAGATGACAATCCAGGTCTAGAAAAATCAAACATCCATCCACATCCACATTGCACAACATCCCACACCTCAAAATAAACAAATCTCATACATGCCACCAACAAAGTCCTACAAAATGAGCGCAGCACAACAGCAATAATGCATTGTGGCCTTGAATGCATGTGAAGGGATCACCCCTAGCCATAGCATTACACCACGCACTTATAGCAAAACTCAAGTGATGCCTCTCAGCATGGCAACATCAATGTTGGAATGGCAGTACACCAGCAGTGTGATACCAAATCTGCCTAGGACCAAGGAACCCCTAACACACGGCTTCAGCCAGGACATGTCCATTACTGTTGTAGGCATTGACGGGGCATGTGTACTTGCAGGGTCGCCCTTACCTTTGCACATTCCAGTCACACAGACAGTCTGCATGTATGCTGTTAATTGTGCACTTCAATCACAATGCAAATTAAAAAAGCCTGAAATTAACCGGCCGCACTTGAGCTGAACAGTAACAGGTCCCCATTTGTCCCCCCATACAGGTGATGCTGGCTATCCCCTGAAGAGGTGGCTCCTTACCCCTGTACGGAACCCACAGAACAGGCACGAGGAGGAATACAATTGTGCACATACCCGTACACGCAACGTGATTGAGCAGACCTTTGGCCTTTTGAAGACACGGTTTAGGTGCATGAGCAGGTCTGGTGGCGCTCTCCTGTATGGCCATGAGAAGGTGGCCAAGATCACCATGGCATGTGTCATGCTGCACAATTTGTGTATCAGCGGAATGTGCCACTGCCTCCTGACGTTGAAATGGAAGCACCTGATGAGGATGATGATGGTGATGAGGACGGAGGTGAAGGGGATGCAGGACATGCAAGAGGGGATGGTCAAGAGGGACATGCTGTGAGACAACATCTGATCAACCAAATATTCTGAGTAACGTGTTTTTTTACTGTCACATGGATATGGGTATGAATGCACTGGTGTATGTTTGGAAGCACGCAATGGACCCTGTCGCCAATAAAGTACACAAACACAGTGAAGATGTCCAAGCCTGTGTTTTGATCAGACACCGGTGTATTAAGTAACAGAAAGATGAAAAAGTGCATGTCCCCAAACATCCCACCACCCTTCCACCCACCCCCCACAACAGACCCATAACACCCTTCCACCCACCCCCCACAACAGACCCATAACACCCTTCCACCCACCCCCCACAACAGACCCATAACACCCTTTCCCCCACGCCCCACAACAGTTCCTCATGTGTCTGCCACTATGTTTGCGTCGGGCCATGCACGCAGAAGCTTCGCCATAAACTTCCTATTGGCCATTGTCTGCAGCAGCATTTGGAGGCTGGCTAGACATGCGCCTGGTGGTGCGTGTGGAGCAGCGGAGGGGGCTTGTCTGCGTTGAACCGGCGGATGACGACGTGGCTGACTGTCCTGGTGGTGTGAAGTGGCTGTCCATTGTGTCTGCTATTCGAGTGAGGACCTCCCTAAGTCTGCCTATCTCCTCATACAGCCTGTCTGTACAGGCCTCCATCCTCTCCCTGGAGTGCCTTGCCGTCTCCACAATCTCCTCCCTGAGATAGGCAGCCTCCTCCACATGCTGGCCAACGAGCACAGTTAGTTCCTGTTGACGCTGGCTGATGGTGCCCAGGTCGAGGGCAGTGCTGGGTGCTGGTGGAGTGGCTGCTGTGCCCTTAGATGCATCCATGTCAGCAGGTGAAGCCACCATGGGGGACATTGAGCCTAGAATGTTGTCCTCGCCAGTGGCATCAGACCCAGGTGTCTGGAGTGGTGATGGCTCAGGGGTTCCAGGGGGGGTTGGGGTGTGCATCTCCATTGTGACATCTGTTGTGTCCTCAACATCAGATAGTGGGGCAGTGGCTGCTGCCTCTCCTGCAGAGCTTGGTGCAGCTGATGGTGGGCCCTCCGTGGCTGTAGTTAATGGTGTGGCTACTTCTATCCTGGCAGTGGCACTCCTCCGATGCTTGACACTCATCATGTGGAACCTTCCCCCCTTGCCCCTTGATGTCGTGGGGGTGTCCTCAGAGTCCTGTGCCCTTGGTCTCTTACTTGCAGGGGGTGCCTGGGATGCATTTCCGGCATCCTCATCGTCTGTATGTGAGCCTGCCAGGGACAAGAAGGGGGATCGCATTGGTTACGTTTCTATGTACTTTATGCAGAATACATCAATAATGCAGTTGTGGCCATTGGGACTTCATTGTTGGGGATGCAGGTGATGTGTCAGTTCAGTGGCTTATCCATGCATGGTTGTGTTTGGCACTTGTCTCTGGTGATGTGTGCATGTGTGTGTGTTTGGGTCTGACACTGACATGGGCAGGGATGGATGCATGTGTGGATGTTTGTCCATCCACGAGATGATTCTGGGCTCACATTTGGGGGGACCAGTACATTCACATAGAATCCTGTTATGTGTACACTTACCTCCATCTGAAGTGGTTGCCACGCCATGCTCCATAGTGCCGACTCCCTCAATGCATTCCACTCCGATTAGGTTTGCACAGGTCTCCTCCCATTCCTTTAGTTTGATGGGTGAACTGGATCCACCTGCAGTGGCTATTCTGTGGTTTTCAGCAGGGATGCTTCTCACCTGCAGTCTGAGGTCGTCCCACCTTTTCCTGCACTCACGCACATTGCGGGTGGTGGTGCCCACTGCACTAACTTTCACCGCGACATCATCCCAGATTGCCTTTTTTTTTATAAGTGTCTCCCGCCGCATGTCGTTGGCAAAGACAACGGCGGCATTGTCAGCCAGGGTCTGGGTCAGCATGATCAGCTCCTCTGAGGTGAATTTTTCTTTCCGCTGCCTGTCGGTGCTTTTTTTCAATGCCTTGGGCATGTTGAGGGCGTCCCTGTTGATTTGCGACTGCAACCTACTCCAAACAGGTCCAGGGGGCAGAGGATGGCAATGGATTATGTGTTTAAAGATGGCCGCCGTGCTCTTTCCCGTTCCTGTGCGATTTCCGGTTCCGCAATTTAACGGTCACCGCTAATAGCGGTGACCGCTATTTGCATGCAGCGTGAGGGCAGAGGTGCTATCTGCACTTTCGTCTAGGGCGGTAAGTGACTTTTTGGGGTCTTTAGCGGCATGGCGGTAGGGTCATTACCGGCATGGCGCTATGCTCGTGTCCGCGTACTCGTAATGGTACGCTATTAGCGCCCTCTTGCGAGGGCGGACACGTTAAGAGCGCCATGCCGGTAATTGGAGATTTTTACCGCACAACGTGTAATGAGGCCCTATGTAAGTAGAGGGCCAACATTCCGGCATTTCCCCCATTGTCACAACATTTTGACACAAAATGGATAAGGCTTCGGGCCAAAGATCGGGATTGCTCCTAAATAAAAAATTAGAAAGCCCACTAGGGCCAGGGGCAAGGGAAGAGCTGAGATGCAAGAGGGCCCGAAATACCACTTCAGGCCCAAAATCATAAGGATGCATACCAATGGCACTCTCATCAGATAACACCAGGGAGCCAGATTCATGTCCATTTTTAACAGAATAGATGCTTTTAAAGTGGGCAACCCAAACCATTTCAGTTACAGCATTAACTTGCCTGCCAGGTTGTGTGAGAAACCTGATGGTGTCTCACCTACTAGTCCCCGGGGACATGGCCATCACTTTTGAATCCAGTTCCTGTGGGTTTGTTTGTTTGTTTGTTTATTTATTTGGTAATGCGCACCAAACCCTTAGGAAGCCGGGCGCAGCAGTACACAAGAATTCTTATAGCTTAGTTACAGTATTTAGAACAAATATGTACAACAGGTACATGAATATACATATATCTATATTACATATGCATATATAACATTATAAATAGCCATACATGCGCAATTGCCTAGAGTACAGAGTGATTCAGCGGGTGCAAGGTCGGGTAGAGGCCAGGAGTGGTAGTATAAGTCTAAGTCAGGTTATGTGTCGGTAGTGCGCAACCATTTGAGTACCTTGTGTCTAAATTTAGGGTATGGTTGTTCTAGTCTGAGGTCAAGTGGTAGCTTGTTCCAGCATTGCGCAGCTTTAACGGGGAAGCTAGTTACTCCCGCTGTTGCCCCTTTGAACCTAGGGATCTCCAGCATGAAAGTGTTAGCAGATCGCATAGGGTGAGTGGCTGTTCTCCTGGTAATTCTTTCCGCTAAGTAAGGAGGTGCTAGGTTGTTCAAGCATTTGGATGTAAGAGAAGCTGTTTTAAGGATGATTCTATCTGTTATTTTCAGCCAGTTAACCTCTTTCCTGAATTTGGTAATGTGCTCTCTGTAGGGGATATCCAGTGCTGCTCTTAGGGCGTTATTCTGCAGTCTTTGAATTTTATCGGTAATATATTTGTTGGCTCCTGAGTACAAGGACCAGTGCAGGATGATCACCTAAATGAGGGGTCTTTGGGGATTGAAGGTGGGACACTGGGTGGCGAGATGCAGTATTCCCTTCTCTGTAACACCTTTACCCCATCCTACCAGGTAGGATACTTAGGGATTCAACCCCCACCCCCTTTTCCGACACAAACACTTTCCCAAGGACAACTCCCTGTGAGCAAAAACGTACTAACACCTGAGCCGTATAACTGACATGTCCCAATACAATTGGCCGGCAGTTTCAGGCAATTACTGATCATTACATACACCTGACCTCCATCACCCTTCCCCACACGGATAAAAGGCGGAGCACAAAAGCACACTCTGAGCGAGGCAAAGCACACAAGGAAACAGCAGTTTCAGGATGGCAGTTTAAAACAAGGCGGAAGACGGCGAGACCGAAGAGGATTTCAAGGAGGGAAGTGCCCTTGACCTTTTCACCGAAAGACTGCATCTTTCATGAGCCTTCGAGAATAGGAAACTTAAAACCTGGAATTAAAGCAAAAGAATCCTGCATTGTATGTCGGAGGTACCCAGGGCTCTCCCGCGTTGATAGTCAAGGCGGGGAGAAACATTTGCCACTGTGGTGCTGTCCTTGGCTCCTACAACAAAGCAGCACCAGTGTAGGCCGCACAGCCTGTGAGTTGGGGAGACTGATACCAGACCGGGCTGTGTGGAAAGCAAGGTTACAAGAGGCAACATTGTGTGAATAAGATGCCAGTCATGATCCCTCTGATTGCCCCCTTCCGCCTACAGGTGGTTCACTGCCCTGTTATATATAAATTGCACTGTCTCAGTACCTAATATTGCATTGTGAAACCTTGGCCTTTCTCCCTCTATTCAGGATTTTCAAACTTAGTCTAAAAACGTGCAATTTGTATAGTTTGTAATCCTGAGTGTTGTGCTCTTGTTCTATTGCTAAACCCTCCTGACTCTCGCTGTCTCGTCTGCCTGCACCCTGCCCTCTGTCCACCCCTAGTGTTCCCCTCTCCCTTCCACCTCTCTCCTCACCCCTCCTCCTACCCTATGGTGCTCTCTGTCTCTCCTATCTTTTCTAACTGCTTCTCTATTGACTATTCTCCCCTCCTCACAAATCTGGTAGGAAGAAGTTTAAAAAGGATATCCTGGTCTCCAGCCCAGGCCTCCCTATCGATGACACCTATACCAGTGCCTCCTCTTTTTCATTCCTTCGCCAGACCTATGGACCCTACATAAGGTCTCTGTGCTCTCTCCTTTCTCTTCTCCCATTAATGGTGGCACCCAGTGGGACACCCTCCTGGCCTCCTTCCATTCCTCTAAGGTCATCATTAATGTTTATTCAAATGGGACCATCCTGGTCCAAGGCTCGCAGGCCAACCTTCACCTCTTTGATAGATGCTTCCTGTGCCTCATCAATTTCCTTTCTTCTCCTGCTGTCCCCTCTCCCCCCTACACAGCCTCCTTGCCTCCCCCTGCTGCCTCCTCCATGGCTATATGCCCTCTCGTTTCCTCTCTGCCCCCCCTCGGGCTCCTTCCATACCTCCGCAGGGAGTACCTCTGATCTGTACCCCTTCCCGGAAGTCCTTCAAGGATGGCAACCTTCTCCACATTGCCACTCTTAACTCTTGCTCAGAATGACTTTCGACATTTTTGCATTCGAAAAAATGACTATAAACTGTCAAACACTCTGACATCTGCCCCCTTCTGGAAGAACTTGACCTTGATGTCTTCGGCCTCAGCGAGACATGTTTCACACCCAGCTCTGTCACAAGCTTTGACACGCTCCTCCCCAATGGCTACAAGATCCTCTCCGCACCCAGGCCCAACCGCTGCGGAGGGGGTGTAGCCCTGATCTTCCCCGAGTGGATTCCTGCCTCTGTCATTCCTATGCAAGCCTACTTCTCTTTTGAATGCCTCATCTGCAGGCTCTCTCTCTCCCCTAGCCATTCCCTTACTGTGGCTACCATCTATCGGCCACCTGGTCAGATTTCCCCCTTCCTCTCTGAGTGGGCGGACCTCTCCTCCTCCCTCCTGGTCTGGACCACTCAACTCCTCCTCCTTCTTGGAGACTTCAACATCCACCTGGATGCCTCCTGCCCTCCCTCTGGACTCTTTCACGACCTCTGTGACTCTCACTCACTCACTATCCTCCCCTCTGGCCCGACTCACTCTGCAGGGCACACTCTGGATGTTCTGATCTCCTCAGACCTTCCCCTTTCTATCCCTCTCACCACTCCTCTCTCCTGGAGTGATCACTTTCTCCTTTCCTCCCAGCTCACCCTCTCTACCCCTCAGGCCAAGCCTCTTCCATCACTGCCACCCACCATCTCAGTCATCCGACCCATGAAGCGCTTATCAGTTGAGGCTTTTGCTGCCACGTTCTCACCCCCCTTGCCCCCTTGGCTGACTTTCACCCTGACACAGCCCTCTCCACGCTCCACTCTGCTATATCCGACATTCTTGATATCCTTGCCCCTGTCATGAGGATCGGCCTGAAGCCCAGCGCCAAGTGCAACTCTTGGTACGACTCAGACCTCGTCACCCTAAAACGCAAGTGCAGGGTGGACGAGAGGAAATGGCGTGCTTCATGTACATCCTCTGACAAACTGGCCTGCCGCCTGTTCCAAAGGCAATACAGGCTCTCTGTCCTCACCAAGAAGAGTGCCCATATCCAAGCCCGCATCTCTGCGGCATCTAACAACTCGGCTGAACTCTTTAAAATCTGCAAGGAACTAGCCAATCCTGCTGCAGTCTCTACCTCTCCTGTCCCTTCCCAGGCCCTCTGCACGGCACTGGCTTCTCACTTCATCTCTAAAACTCAGGGCATCCTGTCCTCACTCTCTGTCATGATGCCTACCTCCAAGGAGCCAGGTCCGACCCAGCGACCCCCGAGGCAGGCATCATTTCCCCCAGGGGAGTGCCAGCGGGCCCAAGCTGGGGCCCTTTGGACGCAGTTCTGGCGCCTTAGGCGCCAGGCTCATGTTGGACCTCTGTCCTGGCGCCAGGCTCATAAAACTGGACATGTGTTCAAGTGTTTTAATGTGCACTTACCTGATGCAGACCATGCTGCCACATCCAGGCCCTCTTGAGGCCTGAATGGAACTACTTTACCTGTGGGACTACTTTCCACCCGGGTGTGGTCGGGGAAGGATACATACCTGATCGGAGGAAGGATACACACTTGGGACTTCTTCCAAAGCTATTTAAACCACACCCGATCAGCAACTTACGCTTCGCGTTGTTCTGCTCCTCGCAGCTGGACACTCACCGTGTCAGCTCCTGCATCCGGACTTCAGCCACGCCTGTCAGCATCCTGGGTCACCTGCAAAGGGAGACAAGAGACCTTACCAGCTAAATCTGCACCACGGAGACATCACCGACTATCCTGAAAGGGAAGACATTATTTTTAAAAGCATTTCGTTACGATCGCTGCAGCGCTGCATTACACTCACCTTTCCTGGGTTCCTCCATCTTCAGCAGCGATCATCCGGATACACAGCCACTTCCCAGAGCCCAGAGAAAAAGACAAGAATAAGAGGTGGGAGAAGGAAGGGAATAAGACTTACCTCATTTCATTTCGGGTCTTGCCGCTTCCAGGCATTTTCCGGACCCCGGCCCCTATGGGGAAAAAAGACAAAGACATTGAATGAGCGTATGCAAAGTCAGTTCCAGAGCGCTCATCCAGAACTAAACTGCCATTTACTGGAACTGGAACTGCACGTTTCACTTCGGGTCGGTGCCATATCTCCGGCATTCCGAACCCCGGCCCCTAAGGGGAAAAAAGACATAAGCATTAGCGCTTGCTGCAAAAAGACAATGAACATTATTATTAAGCTTGGACTTTTGAACTTGCAACAGAACTTTTACAGAGCCTTACCTGAATAGTCAAGCTTACCTGAACTCCCATCAATCATCAACTCAGTGAAGTAACTGGGTTTCAACGCGCCCCTGCATCAGAAGCAGGATGGAGAGCTCATCCTTCCTGACCCTAAGGTGAGACTTCAAGGGGAATCGTGGAAGGGTATCGTGTAGGGTTGGAAGAGAGAGGGAGGCTTGATCATAACTCAGTCAGAAGGTAATACTCCCTTTTCACGCACAGGGGAATATTCCTGCGAGCTGGAGAAGCCAGAGTAGAGGGCCCTCCCTGTCCATCTTCAGAGTCCTGCGCTTCACCATTGAAAAAGCATCAGCACTCGAAGCCAGACCTGCGCCTCCGTGGGAATCAGGTGAGCGTTACACTCTCCTCTTCTCCCCTCCCTCCCTACACTCCCTGCTCTTCCTCTGGCCCTTCTGCAGTCACCTCTCCTCTCTCCTTCTCTGCCTGTTCTCTGTTGACATGGTTTCTAGACAAGTCTGATCTATGAAAGTCTCATCAAAACAGGTTCACCCCTGTTCCTCCAAAACCATCAAGGACGACATTGACACCCTGGCTCCCGCCCTGCCTGACTTCTGCAACCACTCCTTCACCACTGGAGTCTTCCCACCCCCCCTGAAGCACTCCCTTGTGCATCCTCTTCTTAAGAAACCCTCCGCCGATCCCTCCTGCCCAGCTATCGCCCAATCTCCATCACTCCCTACTTGGGCACGCTCCTGGAGAAACTGCCCATCTCCCAGCTCAATCTCCACACTGAATCTGTTGGCTGCCTTCATGACCATCAGTATGGCTTCAGAGCTGCCAGAAGCACGGACACTGCTCTCCTGAACATCCATGAAGACCTGCTCTCCAACCTTGACTCTAACACCCCCTGTGTCCTCATCTTGCTTGATCTCTCTCCTGCCTTCGACACTGTCAACCATGCCATCCTGCTTAATTGTCTCCATGATAACCTAGGTATAACTGGTCAGGCCCTGGCGTGGCTGACGTCCTTCCTCTCTGACCGACCCTCCCAAGTCCAACTTGGGTCCTTCCTCTCTGCTATCTTTTTCTCTACCTGTGGTGTCCCCCAGGGGTCTAACCTTTCTCTATGGCTGTTCAACTAATACCTGGCACTCCTTGCCCACCGCATTGCTGCTCTCTGCCCCAACTTTCAATGCTATGCGGATGACACTACTCTCATTTTCAGGCTACCTTTTGCTACCTCTTCTCCATCCCTCATCTCTGACTGTCTGTCTGCTATCCAGGAGTGGTGTGCTGCCAATGACCTCTGCCTTAATGCCAGTAAGACTGAGATTCTCCTCATTGGCACACCCACTCCCTCCTTTCCTGTAGCTCTCTGGCCGGCTTCTCCTGGCCCTTTTCCTGCTCCCACCTGCAAGGCAAAAACCCTCTGTGTCATCCTCAACCCCACACTCTCTTTCTCTCCTCCCTGCCTCCCTGAAACTTGAGGAGAACCATCTTCGGTTCCGGAAGCACCTTAAAACCTTCCCCTTTGCTTCTGCTTTCTCTCCCCCACTCCCCTGCGGAATCCTGGCTGATACTGCACTGGTTACCTGGCCACCCATCTGATCTCAGGCCCAAGCCCTGCCAGTTGCACGCCTGCACTGCCTCTCTGGCAACCCCTGCACTTGGGGACTGTTTTCCTGTATCCCTACAGTCCCCCCATCAGCACTTATATCTGCACTCACCCTGCACTTGCCACCAGCTGGCCGCTCTTTTATTTATCTTATGTTATTTCATTATCCCATGTACTGCACTTTCCCCTCCCGCCCACCCACACTTTCCTTTCCCCCTTCCCTTGCAATCGCACGGTCTGAATGACTCCTGGCCTAGTAAGATCGTTGTCTGTCGTCCTTCTGTTCCCCCTCCCTTGCCTCATCGCGCCTTGAAACACTTGTGTATAGGCGCGTTATAAATGCCATATCATATCATATATTAAAACAGCAGATGAGTGAATGAACTTTGAAGCTAAGATGCAATACCGTAGACTGAGTGGTCCGGCATCACGTGGGTGCTCATTTGAAAGTCTCTGTAGGTATCCAACCGAAAGGGTGTGAACATTAAAAGAAAGAGAATTGTGAAATGGAAGCGGTCCTGCAATGGGTCAAGCCAAACCCTGTGCACAATCTAAAGTCTTCGATACCTGATGTAGAATTGACATTGGTCTGAGCCCAGCTGAGGGAGACTAATTGTGTTGAAGGGATCTGAGCCCGGCTGAGGAGGATCTGGGGTGAACCATGAGTCACACGAAAAAGAAGAACACTTTGTGATAAAACGCGCGGTGAAAGACAGGTTTGAGCCTGGCAGAGGGAAACCCGTGCAGAACTTTATGCTAAAAGGATCTGAGCCTGGCTGAGGGGCATCCGGGGTGAATAGTGAATCACCCGATGTGAATACTTGTGAAAATGTAAGACACGCTCGAGCCTGGCAGAGGGAAGCCTGTGCAGAACTTTGGGGTAAAAAGATCTGAGCCCGGCTGAGGGGATCTGGTGTGAATGGTGAATCACCTTATGTGAATACTTGTGAAAATCTAAAGAGGAAAATAACTTGTTGTTTATTTGGTTGCATCGGGCCCTTTGAGTGAAGAGGAGAAGCAAGGAGACTTACGCTCCGAAGGCCGTGATGTTGTTGATGATTGAACTGTGACCTTGTGCTATGGATGCCAAAAGCTGTGCGACGGTCAAGTGACCCGCCTTGCCCCATGCTGAAAACATGGTTAAGGGAGACCAATGGCCTGAACACCTCTTTCTTTGTCATAAACATTATTCCCCACACTATTTGTATTTAGAGGTAAGGGTTGGCAATAGGTTTTTTTAGTATAGGCCCTTTTATTTTGACCAGACACTACTAGGACTGCGTTATTTATTATACGATGGTCTGTTTTGCTTTTGCTTGTCCACGTGAGGGGAACACTTACACTTATGTTTCCCCTGACCCCTGGAAAAACATGTTATTGTACTCAGACAATAAAATCACACATAGACTAATCGTTATAATAAAACAAATGGCTCTTTACAGGCCCTTTATTCACACAATATTTGTATATATGAAATTAGCATACATAAACAAACATACACTCAGATTTATAGAAATATAGATCTAGGGGACTTCACCGTTAGTAAGGAAGTAGAAGACATCTTGGCCACTACAACACTGCTTAGTCAAACAATGATGTATGGTATTGGACTAAGATCCAGGAACAATTACAGTGTGCGTCACCCCCTCAAAATCCAACAACATCAATCCCTTGTGCGGGAGGCCCTTTGTATAGGGGAAGGGTATGGGAGAAAACTGAGGGTGTTCTCACAACTACTCCCCTTGGATCCTCTGTGCGTGTGGCCAGAGAAAAGGCCATTGCTTTTGGATCCTGCCCCTGGGGGTGGACAAGCTAGGGAGGACCACCTGGATGAGGGGTCCTTGGGGGTTGGAAGTGGGATGCCCTTTGGCAATACACAATATTGTACACCCTCCTTTCTGTAGGCAACCCCTATCCCAGAAGTGGTTATGTGATATTCCTCACCATGTTGCCTTGTCTCTGAGAAGGGCAGGAGATATTATCACCCCAGACATGTTAGAAAAAGGAGGAGAAGGATTGGGGATGAGGAACCTTGAGGCAAAACACAGTATTCCCTCTTGACAATCAGCCTAACTCTCCTCCGACCTTTATGAGTAATTTTAGAGCAGTTTCTCATGTATTCCCCTCTTGGGGTATCTAACAGTACTGAGATGAGGAAGAAACAACTGAGAGTTATGAACATTGCACACGTTCCCCACTCTAGTACTGATTCGAAGAAGAAGCAACTGAGAGTAATAGACACCACTTACTCTCACCGCTTTGGTATAGGGACAAAGAAGATGCATGAAGGTCAAGCATTTCCTTGTAATCAGAGCCAGGCAACATTAATTAATGGAATACACCTGCAGCCGATTACAAGACCAAAGGTGTATAAGAGGTGGAATGCTGAAGTACATGACAGTAGCAGGGCAAGAGGAAGACACAGCAGAAGGAGCAGTTTGGGAGTGCGCGTAGCCGAGATGCCGACCAAGAACCCGGCATTCCTGCTGGTGGAACTATGCAGGACGGAGATCCCTCGGAAGGGAAGGCGGGCAGCAGGCACTGCCGTGGAGTGGAGGTAGAGCTTCGCACGAGAGCCGGCATGTGCTGAACGAATCACCCGGCAAACAGGCTTTCTCACTTGGGGAGAATCCGCCAAGGGGAGCTGCCGGGTCCAGGTAAATGTCAGGGACACAAGAACCACCCGAGCAGTCCCCGAAAGTAAGCAAAGTTGCACTTATTGAATACCAAATCGAATGAAACAAGCAAAGTTACATTTATTGAATCCGAATTGATTGAAACAAGCAAAGCTGCATTTATTGAATACCGAATTGAATTAAACAAGCAAAGCTGCACATATTGAATACTGAATTGAATGAAACATGTAACTCCTACATGTTGAATAATGAACTGCTGAAAGCGAATGCACAGTTCGTGGTTGCATGACCTGTAATGGGTGGACTGTTTGGTCTACAACTGCACACAGACCAGAGAACACCTAAATGCTAACAAGGAAACTAGCTACTGTGTTAAAAGGAAAATTACCATTGGTGAACCCTGAGCTGTAAAGAATTGTTGAAACTCAGTCTAAAGTACAAAGCTTCAAGATACTTCTTTTTGCAACATCTTTTGACATTGAACTTGGGGAAGGGAACACTGAGACTCGTTCTGGAACTGTATTGAACTTGGGAAAGGGAACCCTGAGACGTGCTGCCCTGGAACTATATTGCACTTGGGCAAGGGAACCATGAGACATACTGCCCTGGAACTATATTAAACTTGGGGAAGGGCATCCTGATATTTGCAAAGGTGTGGAACTTTGTTAATTCAAGTCCAGAAGAAGGTCAAGTGAACATTGTGATAAACTGGTTGACAACTGGGGAAAAGAGGCGTAAGAGTAAACCTGAGCCGGAAATACATTTGAACTTTACTTTTGGAACACTATTGAGTTTATGGTTGGCATCCCTACGACGGAAAGGAGTTATACCTGGCAGGCTGTACCCATTTCAACTTTATGATTTGGATCACTACTGCTTTACTAGTAGTGTGGAGCGAAGTAGGTGACTTAGACATTGCTCATCCCAGCACGCCTGCCCTGGAGTAGCCATTTCATCACACCATGTCATTTTTCAGAAGAAACACTAAGCCTACCAGGAACCATAATTTAAAGCAAGGTGTGCTTCTAGCGTGATAGAATAAAAAATCAGAAGCAGGTGGTGCATGTTGTGTATCAGACACAGTCGCCCCACAGGACGCAGATATCTAAAAGGTCTTCAGGGAACGCTGGAACCTTTTATAATTGCCACTGAGAAGTTAACAGGGCAGCCATATGTGATATGCCCATGGTGATTCCATTCATAGTGGAAACGCAGGCCTCCCTGAGTGCAATCATTGTAAATCATGCAGCTAGAGCAGTGATTTTGAACAACAGGATGTGAATTCTAGAGAACGTGATGTTGCTTATGCTTCACAAGGGAGAACTCAAAGCAACCATGATTTTCTTAGACGATTACTCAGTAAAGCTGTAAAGGACCTTTCATCTGTTAAATACGAGAATATTGTACACCTAAGTGTTTTGGGGTGAGGTAACTTCTTTGGACCCTAGATTCAAAATCTATGGGTTAAAAGAACCACTTGCAGCTGATTTATATGTAAGGGTACTGGAGTTGGACATTAACCACCTTATGAGTAATTCACCATCTAGCAAAGGAAATTCCGACTCTGGGTCTCCACTAAACAAAAAAGAAACCGGCTTTCTTGATGCTAATCTGAAAGAAAAGAGAATGTTGACAACGGAAAAAATCCCAAATGTCTGAATTAGACCCAGACATTTCAGAAGAAATTGCAATTTCCACTGCTGATTCATTGTTATGTTAGCGGGAGAATGTACCACCAAATACTCTGCTTCTTCAATTGGCATGCAAATATATTTGTGGAACTACAACGTCTGTTCCTAGGGAGCAACTGTTCAGCAAGACTGGAGAAATTCTTAGCAGTGGGCAGACACACCTGAAGCCTGTACATGTGGAAATGCTGACAATGACTATAACCATATCTCTGAAAAACAAGGTGGGCCTAGCAATCAAATGTAATGTAAATAGGAATATACAAATGCAATAAAGAGAAATGAAAATGTGCATACAAATAGTTTTTAACTTGAAGAGCTCTCACATGTTCTACATTGACTTCGCTTTAGCAAAATTGAAATTATGTCATTAAGTGTTCCATTCCTAGATTTATGCAGGAGCTCTTGGCTAGGATCATGGTTGACTCTTAGAGCAGTAAAGACCCCCTGGTTGAACATTCGCTCGGACCTACCCATGAATTCCCTGGCTCCCCCACCGATTCACCCCCTCAGCGATATATTGTACAAATATACACACACACCGTATGTGTGTAATAATGTCAGGTTTTACAAAAGCATATATATATATATATATATATATATATATATGTATATATATATAATTATTTATTTTTTTTAGCTCAAATCATGAACTTTTACAAAATCATTTAATTTATCATTCAACCAAATGAAATCAAATCAAGTTATTTCATCAACTTCATCCAGTCCTCACTGCACTTGCAATAAATCCTTGAGAGCTTCTCTCTCTGAACTTCCCCCAGTCTCTGCACTTGGTCCCCCTGCCCCTCCCTGTCCTGTCCAATCTGCACTTGTGCAATCTGATTACCGCACTGCCTGATTATCGTTCTGTCTGTTCTTCCTTGTCTCTCACCTTAATGTGCACTTGAAAGAAAGCGCAGAATCACCTTCAGGCCTATTTGCTATATCTAAACTGTTAAATGTACCATATTGACTTAATCTGCCTGCGCAGATCGTTATCGCTTCAGAAATTCAAGGGCTCTGAGTGACTGTTGTTTTTTCCCAATGTTCCCACTCTCCATGAGCGCTTTGAAACACTTGCCTGTGTATAGGCGCTTCATAGATAAACATTACCATACCACACCGTATAATTTAAGACACTACTTTGTAATCAGACCAATTCAGTGAATGTCCTCCAATTTATTTCTGTACTATAAATTTGTATTTACAAATTACCAACACTCCAAGCCCACTTGATGTGCCGTTTTACATATAAAATATAGAACACACAATACAATACAACACAAAGGGCCTCATTACGACGTCGGCGGTAAGGGGTTAACGGCAACGGTAAGGGTGCCGTTGCCGTTAAGCCCTTACTGCTGCATTACGAGGCCCCTTAGCGGCTCCGCGGGAGCCGCAAGGGACCAGGGAGCTAATAACGGGCCCGCTGTTAGCGGGCCCGTTATTAGCTCCATCCCCATTTCCATTGAGTCCTATGGGGGCTCGAATGGGAATGGGGAATGGTTCTCAGAATGGGGACTTATCGGGTCCTCCAAGGTTGGAATGACCCGGTAAATCCCTATTCCAAGAACCCGGACCCGGAATGCGGTAAGGGGGTAGCCATGGTGCTAATAGCACCTTGGCTACCTCCAACCTCGTAATGAGGCCCAAAGAGTTGCAGTGTAGTGTTCTTTAAAACAACATTAAAACATCATTTTCTTTAAAACCTACTACCTTCTTCCACTAGCCGAATGGTCCAGCCGTTTTTTAATCTGACACCATAAACGGTACAATGCTATCTGGACTGACGCTGTGTCTCAATTTAAACAGTAGTGCCAAAAAGCATCAGTTTTAATGAAATCATATTGGCTCACAAAGTCACCCAGAGAACACATATACCACATGCTCATTAAAACACATTGGGTAAGGACATGCCTGGCTGTCTCTGGCATATACGAATTTTTGCAACTGTAACAAGTTTGTTGACCTGTTTGGATGTCGTTGTATACACCCTGGATCGTTAACAACGGGAGTTGATTTATACAGAGACGCAGTCTAAAGTCTCGGAAACAACGGGCTTAGACTTTTGACAAGGTAAGTCTGTGTGATATACCAGAAATGTGTCTATAATTTCGTAGTTTTTCCAAAGAGGTATCGTTTCTTACCCAATCCCATTTTCCATCTTTTTTGATTAGATACCTTTCAGTATCTTGTACTGGGTACATTTTTCAAAATCTTGCAACCAGACTAACAATTGGAAACATTCCTCATTTAGATCCCAATAAACTTTTTCTTTTTCCCCCTCTTGTGTCCGTCTCGTGGCTTTTCCCCAGTACACTCAATAATGGGCACTTTGGGTTCCTTCTTAACTTCAGATACAGCAGACCCCTGCAAATCGACGCCTGAGCTTTTAGAGACACCAGACCCAATTCAAGTCTCAAATAGGCCATGGACATCGCCGGTGGGAGGCTTAGAATCTTTCTCCAGAAGAGATCCTTTAGTACATCTAGCCAAGATAGTTTCCTCATGGCTAGCGCTTCCAATCCATAAAGGATGGCGGCAGGTACAAAACTCTGCTTGTACAGCTTGATAATTCCTTCTAGCGCGTAGCCTGCAGATTGTCTGGCAAATCTATTTATGGCGTACATTAATTGGCCGTCTTTTCTCATCTTCCCTTCTATGATGGTATTATAATTACCACTAGCAGCCAATTCGAGTCCCAAGTATGTGTAACTACTCGGCTGATAATGTTCCTAAATCATCCAGCCTGACCTGTACACTTGTGTTGGAATGGAGACAAATGTTTATATCCACGAGCCAATTTGGAAATCCCAATTTTTCCCACAGCATGACACAGTTCACAGAATCAAAAGCCAATGAGAAATTGACAAATATAAGAAATAGCATGGAGCTTCCCTTTTTTGTGGCCTCCTATATCAATGAATCCAATAACCTGATGTTGTGGTTTGTGCTTGACCCCGGCCTGAACCGCGCCTGTGTGGTATGCAATATAATTCCGTCTTCTGTCCTCTTCTGCATTTTAACCAATACCAGTGATGCAAAAAGCTTCCTAACCACATCCAAAAGCGAGAGCAGTCGGTAATTTTCTGGTTGCTCTCTGTAGCCTTTCTTGTAGACTGGAAGCATGATCGCACATTGACATGTTTCAGGGAGCGACCCTCTCTACAAACCTTGTTGAATAAGATCTTCAAAATTCTGGACCATTCCACAGGGTTTGCCTTAAGTACAGCGTTAGACAGGACATTTGGCCCTGCCGCACACAAGCCCTTTAGCTGTACAATTGTTGTGTGTATTTCCTCGAATGCAGCACCACACGGCCAATGATCATGAGCTGTATACCTAAAAAACCCTGTCTGATGTTGTATATTGAGACAAATATACTTGGTCCATTTTACAGCTAGGACAGGGTTTACTAAGTCCAGCTGACCGTCTCCCCTTACTTTCGCCAGCTGTTGCCAAATACCTCTGGAATCACTACTACACAGCACTGTTAACATTTGCTGCCACTGGGTTTTCTTTTTATACGCTCTCCTTCTTAGTAACCATTTTTTGTAAGGGTTTTTGTGCTTCTTTCTGAGTGTGTCCATGTTTCCTAAATCCACACCAGTCTTGTGTACTTGTCTAATGGAACTACGCAGCCTACGTTTTTCCTCTTGCACTTCTTTGTCATACATGTTTTTATGCTTGTATGAGTCTACTACCGCTCTCCTAGAACCCATAGATCCAGACTCAGAAGCAAACACACTCAATCAGTCGCCCATTTCAGACACACTGTACAGGGAAAACTGAGAAAGCTCTTTCCTGAAACGCTGCATCTTAGCCATCGAGGCCCTGCCAATGTTTCCTTGGGACCATCCTATCCGGTTTTGCCCTGGTTTACATTTACCCCACCACCACCAGTTTACCTAGTTCCAAAGACACCCAGGTTTAAATTCAGGGCCAAAATAGAGTGATCACTATAGGGTTTACTTCTGACCTGTAAAGACTCCACTCTCTCTGCACTTAAGTTGCTAGCGAAGCAGTAGTCCAAGGTCGATGTTTTATTATTCATAGACCAGGTGCAATTTCCTGGGCAATCCCCATTGGTTCTACCATTTAGCATGGTCAGTCCCGATTCTTTAAGGAAGGATAGCCATTGTGCCCCCTTAGTATCACGCCTCCCTTTAATCACGCTAACTGGATACACTCCACTCCTGTCTGAGTCCCTACACCACGCATTTAGATACCCACCCATTATTACCAGTTTGTGCCCCTTTGTGGAAAGCCATTCACCACATACAGAGTCAATTATTTCAAACACCGGTTCCCTGTTTGCTGTCGCAGGGGACTGTTAGGCGGAAACCTGTGCAGTTCCCTCTGGGACCACTGCAAAAGATTTAGGACTACAGGTGTTTGGCGGTGAACCCACTTGGTAGCAGTCTGTACCACACAGATTCACTCGGTAGCTGTGGCTGAGCAGTCAGACTTCCCTCAAGAAGAGTTGAGCAGTATGTGGAGTATACAAAATAGGGCAATTCTTCACAGCAAGACAAGCAAACACGCAACAAGGCTTAGTGTAAAGATATTAAGGTATTTATTTATAACAAAACATCTATGAAAAACACTATGGCACTTTCACGGCAAACAAATCAAACACAATTACTCTACGAAGAAGAAACGATCAATCCCCCTAGCAATATCTCGACAACTCTAGGTTCTACTGGTACCACTTATTTTCAGACAGAGGTGTATACCTCAACCTAGATGACACTCGAATATTAGTTAGGAGGGGAGAGAAAAAGATAGGCAGGTTACGAAATCAACGCAGTTCAATACTTCGCGGGTAAAATGCACGGCATGAAGACAAGAATCGCAATAGATCATAAAGTTCCGAGGCCAGGCCCACTCGGAGAGAGGCAAGGCGCTATGTCCCGAAAAAGTCTCTAGTGGAGATGCATTCAAGTCTTTGTAGCAAATTGTTGTCGGCAGATTGAACCAGTTCAGAACAATAAATGAGAAAAGCTTGGAGGTGACCCAACGGAACGGAGAGGATTAAGACACCTCACTCGAACTGATCGAAAGGGAAGCCAGGCGGACACGGTACCTTGTTGCGGAGGGCAGCTCCGGCGGGGGCAGTTGTTCCTGGTGGTGGATGCACGTCGGGTCTTTGCCAAGAGTAGAGAGGTTCTCGTCGTCGAAGAAAGTGAAGTCCGGTGAACCACCAGGGAAGAGACCAGCCGCGGAGTGCTCCGTCACAAGGCACCACCTTTTGGTCGCGGTAAAGGGGTAGTGGCTATCCGGTTGCCGAGGTGCGCTGCACGGGCAATTCGACCACTGCGTCCTGAGGCGAATAAAAAGCAAAGGGGACTGGTTGTTCCCACCAGTCAGGGGAAGAGACTCTCCGGCAGGGTGATCTCCTCTGTCGTCGGGAAGTGGTGAGTCGGCTCAGCAGGGCTCCACCGGAGGTGTCGTCGTTGCAGGTCGGCTCAGCGTTACCCTCGTCGGATTCTTAGGTCCTGTGGCAACTTCTGAAGATCCAGTCCCAAAAGCCCTGCTTTTATGCAGAAAACCCCCATTCATTCAGCCTAGCTGTCAATCAACACATGCTAAGTGGTGAGCGGGAAGGCTCACCACTTGGGTCAATCACTCCAGAGTGCGACCGGAGTTGGCAAGGCAACTCGGTCCAGGGTGCCTAAACCCCCTCCCATACCCCTGTGGTAACCCAGACAGAATGGCACCACTTTGGAGGGTCTCTGTACAGAGCCCGCCAAAAGTGGAACAAAGGGCTCGACCTTTGGTTTAGGAGTCACAGAGACGAACACAGACGCCATTTTACAAACCGAGTTCTGGCAGAAAATACCATCCGATAAACCTATTTAAGATAAGTAGATCGGTGGTACGTTAGAGATTAACGAGAAAAAGTATCAATCTCCAACAATGGGACGAATCCCATAGGGTTAGGTTCGGGGTCGAACATAACAAGTAGTTTCCACTGCCACCAGCCAAAACTCGACGAGGGGGGACGGGACAGTGCCCCCTCGAGTAACAGGTCCAGGAGTAATCGAATTACCCCTACTAGTACGTCCACAATAAGATGGTTTGTACTAGTCCTGTTAGTAAATTTAGGTCTAGTAAAGCCAATGGTGACTTTACATGCCCGGGGAGACAGTAGTCAGTCCCCGGGTATGGAGTCTATGGTGGAGGTCCGCTAGGAAGCCCCAGTGTTACGTCACGTAGGGTGCAGGGTAACACACATAGAAAAACATATGAGACCCTATGGAGTAAAAGACCCCATAGCCCATAGAACACATTGACATTCAAAGGAATTACACACATACATGTCCAAGAGTGGGAGGAAAAGAGTCTCACTCTTGGCAGGATGGAAAAAAACAAACTCCCGAAATCCAGCAAAGCTGCTGGGGGACTCACTAGGTTAGGAAATTCAGCCTATACAGAGAATTCTCCCTAACAGGGACACATATATGTTAACCAGGAGCATAGTAGAGCGTGAGTTCCCTTTCCAACCCCCACCTCAAAGGCCAACACATTGTCTGAATTGGCAATCAGGCTTACACGCTCCACTAGGAGATTTTTCCTTATACCCACGAGTAGACCACCAAATCGGCAGGGTCGGACTGGAACAAGAAATAGGCCCGGTTACCCAAAACAAAGTGGCCCACCCCTCGCCTCAAAAAAGTGGCCCACCCCTCGCCTCATGACCCTTGACCTCTGCTGACACCACTGGAAGTGATGTCATTTGACGCCACCCCAAAGTGACATCCCGGGAAGCGATGAAACAAAACCTTTCACCCCTTGACAAAACAGGAAGTTGCATCAAATAGCATTGTTCTTAAGTACACTAAATTACTGTGAATCCAAGCAGATGTCCAATGCCAAATGATATGTTATTATATAGCACTTACGCCTAAGCTCTTTTTTATAGAACAAATATGCATACAATATCACCCAACCTGTGTTGGTACTCATTTATCGACCTAAAAAAGGATGAAAGGCTTTTTGAAGAAAAAAAAACTTGATTTTTTTTTCTTTCTTCCAAACCGGCACAGGCATGGCCAGAAACCGGATCCCACCCTCCAGGGACGATTTCGGCCCGGCCACGAGACAAAAGCCCGAGGGGCCAATCCGACCCTGCAAATCGGCAGCCACAAATGCCCTTAACTGCCAGTCTCTGAAACACTGTATACCCCTCCAACTGTATAGGCTTTATTAAACATGTCTCCTGCTAAAATATGATATCAAACTTGCACAATAGGGCCAGCAGATCATTGTGTCCCAGGAAATGGTTGTGCCCTCGAGTATTCCAAGATTCCAACTTCACAGTTAATTTGCTCTCTGTCAGATTTTTCATCAGAAATCTTTGAAACCACTCCTAGCCCTGAGCATCCTCTGTCATAGCCAGCTTCAGCTGTTCCCCGCCTACCCCGGAGGGTGCTCCCACCATGGCGCTTTTTAGGGCCTGGGAAAAGGACTGTGTGGCTACTTGTTTCTTAAGGGGGAAATTAGATAGACAATCCACCTGGTAGCCCACCTTTAAAATGGATTCCTGGTGTAGCCTTACTAGTGCCGACACTTCTGGTAAAACACATTGTACTCGTACATAGTTTCCACCTTCAGAAGCCACTGGTTCCACAAAACTGAAGTCGGCAGATGATAGTACTCGTAATGGCAATAACCCGTGCATCCGTCCCTTTGGACCCATTACATAGTAATTGCTCCTTCCACTTTTCCCCCCAGAAATATGTAGAATGAGTCTTGTTTTTGTTTTGGCATAAAAAGGTTGCAGATTTATTTTCCACAACATCATAAAAACCACACTGCACACATTAGTGGAAATTGCGGCGACTGCTCCGTGTCCAACAACCTGCTTCCCCTTTCCTTCCAAAAGTCCAGTGTAGGCCCAACTCTCCCAACCCTTTGCGCCTGAGCCTCGCCTGCCCATGCAGGTGTTCCTGGGCGGGGAGAGTGCCGTTTCCTTGGGGGAAGCTGAGCCCTTGTTGTTACCTCCAGATGCCCCTGCCGCTTAGGCCCCCAAGGGGCGCTGGTCTGAGAAGAGCGAAGACCCTTCTGGCTTTCTCCTGGCTCATCCGGAGTCTGTCTCTTGTGCTTGGTCGCCCAAACACCACCACACTGCCTCGCCGTCCTGCAATGTCGACGACCAGGTTTGTCTGTGCTTTGCCCTGTTTGCAGGGTGGGTGGGTGGAAAACGAAATCCTCTTCTTGGTAAATACAGGCGGGCGTCCTTCTGCAAAGGCTGGATGCTGCCTGCAGTAAGGAGCCCGCCCTTTATAAAGGGGTAGCTCCGTCCCTTTCCTTTGTAGCCTTTTGTGCGCTTTTTCGTTTTCTGCCGCGCTTTCTGCCGGCACCTCCCCCTCATCCAAGGGGGGGAGGGAGGAGGACAGGAGGAGCACACCGCCCGGGTTATCGGGGTGCCTCCTCCATTTTCTTGTCTTCTCTCGTCGTCACTTTCATAACCCGTGCATCCGTCCATTTGTACCCATTACATAGTAATTAATCATTCCACTTTTCTCCCCAGAAATGTGTAGAATGAGTCTTGTTTTTGTTTTGGCATAAAAAGGACGCAGATTTATTTTCTACAACATCATAAAAACCACTCTGCACACATTAGTGGAAATAACTCAGAAGATGCGGGGACTGCTCTGTGTCCAACAACCTGCTTCCCCTTTTCCTTCCAAAAGTCCAGTGTAGGCCCAACTCCGCCAACCCTCTGCACCTGAGCCTCGTCTGCCCATGCAGGTATTCCTGGGCGGGAAGAGTGCTGTTTCCTTGGAGAAGCGTAGCCCTTGTTGTTCCCCCCATACGCCCCTGCTGCTTAGGCTCCCAAGGGGTGCTGGTCTGAGAAGAGTGAAGACCTTTCCGGCTTTCTCCTGGCTCATCCGGAGTCTGTCTCTTGCGCTTGGTCGCCCAAACACCACCACGCCACAGGTGGGTTACCGCCCACCGTGGCTCCCCCTTTCCCTCCCTCACATTTCTAGGATTTTGGTGCAGAGATTCCAGTAGAAAAGCTCCATCCCCATTGGTGACAAGTGCACCCCATCCTTGAGATAATACTCTGGGGATTTCAAGTTAATCAGGCCGTGTCTGATCTGCCCAAATCCTCTGCCCCTGCAGAATTTGGCCATTGCACAATTCAACTTCCGCCTTGATTTCTCAACGGCTGCATGGTTATCCGCGCTTCTCCATTCCGGTCTCGGGATTATTTCTGACCAGAAGATTTCCGTTTCTCCCAGTTGCCCTGCTAGTTCCTGTAATGAGAACATTATTTCTCGCATTAAAGCCCCCCTCCCCAAGGCTTGTCAAATCATTACCTCCCAGATGTATGACCAATATGTCCGGCTTTTGCTGCTTCCCCAGCAATTTGTGCACCTGCCCTGTAGTTGCGCCCATTTAATTCCTGGCACCCCGTGCCACCCAATCCTGGACTTGTCGACCGTCAACTCCTCCTGTTCCGTCGTCCAGCTTTCCCCTGCCCTAGACACAGAGTGTCTTGTCACCCAGACAGATCTCCTTCTCCTCCGGGCTGGTGCTAATGGGATGAGAAGGCAGCATGTCAACCTTACGGTTTTTCCGGTCTGATGTATCTCTTAAAACATCCGGACCTCCATCTCCCAATCTGCTTGATTTCTTCTGCCCCTAGGCCCATGGCTGCGGCCGACGTGGCTGCCCCTATCCGAGATTAATGTCTCCCAAACACTCCCTTTGTTTCCCCAATTCTCCCCAACGCTAGATCCGTAACCCTTCTAAATTGGAAGCGGCTTAGTGCAGACCCATCCCGGTGAATGAGCAGTGGTACCAATTCGCTCACCCTGAATGCCCCAAAGAAAGCTAATGTGAAAGCCGCCTTGAACAAAGATACTTCAAATCCATCACGGCAAACTTCTTCCAGGCATCCTACCAGCTTGTGCAGCTTAACTATGTCTATGGGCCTTCTTTCATTGTTCCTTGTCACGCCCTGCTTGGCCCAGCCCTTCATGGCCATTACAATGTAATTTTCCTTTGTGGGGTCACCTTTACCTTCAAGTTTAAAATAATGGGCGATTGCGGCAAGGTGATAGGCCATCCATGACCTGGTCTTTCCCCCGTGCCAGCCCCAGCCCACAAAGGCCCTCACCGGCAGCTCCCTCTGCCCTTCCCCCAGTACCTCCTTCTGGAAAGCCAAGAACCGTTCCCAGCATGCCTTGTATCTACTTGCCATGTCCGGTGTTAGTGTTGTGTGAATCAGGGAACTCAGATTGCCCCAATCATGTCCCACCACTGAGTTTCGAACGGGGTCATCACTTTATCTGCTCCTGGACAACTCCCTCGGAATCTTTCCCACTGCAAACGAGAGAGAGCATCAGCAGCCGTGTTTTTGACCCCAGGTTTATGTCTTCCTTGCACCTCCATGTTGAGTGCCAGCATGCTTTTGTTGAGCTCTCTCAGTAATCGCAACACCCTCGTATTGCAGGCTGACCCTTGATTTATGATCCGGACTACTGCTAGGTTATCTGACCAGAGCATATCTTTTCTGTCTTTCAGCTGCTCCCCCCAAAGTTTAAACGCTATCACTATGGGAATGAGCTCAAGCAACGTGATGTCCCTGGTGATGCCTTGCTGGTGCCACTCCGCTGGCCATGCCATGCCACACCAATTGGTGTCCAATATTGCCCAAAACCCCAGGGCCCCCGATGAATCCGTGAATAGCTTGAGCCTGTCATTGCTACTCCAGTCCCATTTCCACAGTAGTACCCCGTTGAAATTGTCCAAGAAATTATCCCACATCCCCAGGTCCTCCCGTACTTCGGCCCCCAACCTGTAATGCTCCCCTGCATGTTGCAACCCCACAGTTTTGAGTTCGATGCTCCTTGCAAACACTTTACCCGCCGGGATGACCTTCCCTGCAAAATTGAGGTTACCTGCCAGCGACTGGAGTTCTTTCAGGGTCGCCTTATTCATACCCCTCAAACCTTTGATAATCTCCTTCAATTTCCTCACCTTGTCCTGCGGGAGCCTGTGCTCCCCTTTGACTGAGTCCATTTCTATCCCTAAGAAAGTCAAGAAGGTCACTAGGCCCACTGTTTTTTCCTTGGCTAGCGGGACCCTCATCACGTTCATCAGCTCCTGGAATGTACTCATGAGGGACCCACACTCCCTGGTCCCTTGTTTGCCAATGAACAGGAAATCATCTAGGTAATGAACTACAGCCCCTTCTTGACACTCCTGTTTGACTGCAAACTTCAGAAAGGTGCTAAAGGCCTCAAAATATGCACAGGAAATGGCGCACCCCATAGGTAAACATTTATCATAGTAGTACTGATCCTGCACCTTGAACCCGAACAAATGTTGACTTTCTTTGTGAATGGGCAACAACCGGAATGCCGACTCTATGTCGGCCTTCCCCATCAGGACCCCCTTTCCCGCCGCCCTCACAACTTCCACTGCATCCTCAAAAGAGGAATAATGCACTCGACACAGCTCCTCGGCTGTGCCATCATTAACTGACTCACCCTCAGGGAAGGAGAAGTGATGGATCAGGCGATACTGTCCCTCCTCTTTCTTAGGTACCAGACCCAATCGAGAAACTACCAGATTCTCCATTGGTGGACACGTGAATGGACCAGCCACTCTAACCAACTTGACCTTGTTTACTTTAAGTGCCACCATCTCAGGCATCCCCAGTGCTGACCGCAAATTAAGCGCCTCCCTGCCCTTCTTAACCTCTGTGCATGGGATTTTGAAACCCCACCTAAAACCCTCCCACAGCAGTTTTGCATCACCACACTTGTGATAAGTATTTAATCAGGGAGTCATTGCTTGGAGGTTAACTGGTGCTGGCAGACAATCTTTAATCATATTCTTAAACATCTGTGGGCGTGTTACTAGTAACATGTTGCTTTTAACCTCATTCCCTCTTGACCTTATCCTTTGCTTTGGGGCTGCTCCTACGTTTCCCCTCACTGGCTGAGGAGCTGTGGTCCCCGGTACCTCTACCCCGAGGGTGCCTACAGCGGCATGTTTTGCCAAAGTGTGGAAACAGAAAAATAATATGAGGCCGGGAAGCCCAGAAAGAAACACACCAACACAGGTTACAAAGAACATACAAGTGCTTTATTTAAAAGCCACAACAGTTACCAAAGTCAATTGACAAACGGATAGCTATTCGGCTCTCAGAGTAACATAACGAACTTCAACGAGAGTTCAATGCGTTAGTGAGAGAGACCGTACATTGGAATACTTGGGTCTTTTATACCGTTTGTCCAGCCCTTGGCCAACCCTCTCGCGGGTTAACCATTCTACGAGCCGGGCCTATGGGTTTCTTGCCAGGTCAATCCTTTAATGTATGCATTTTGATTAGTTTCACTGATATAGTTGTACATTTACACATAGGTCAACGGTAGGACAAGGTCTCAGTTCGCGACCCCGACAAGTGGCCTGCAGGCATATTAATTATTCATGTGTACAGAGGTTACGACGGCCAGAATCTTACTCAGAATGTCACTCGGCCTCCATTTTGATGTTCAGGGTGACTTCCATGTAACAAGAGAACCTAAAATGGCGGCTAAATCCAAGATGGCGACGTACATTACTTTCTCTAAGGTCAAGACCCTGCCGTGGAGTTGGTTCACATATGATGTTTAGACAACTTGGCATAGGCCAATACACATACAGTTGTTGCGATAGGAGGCATAATATTGTTTCAATTCCGACAAACCCTCCTTTTGGCCTATGCCAAGTGCTAATATCATTTCTAATACCTCTGTAAATAGCTCCATGCATTGTCATCCATACATCCTGAATCATTGTCTGTAATGTCTATAGCCATTAGGTCGTTTATCAGAACCTCTTGTAACACGAACTCTTTAGATGCTGTATCTGGGGCATACATTTTGTGGCCTATTGTGCTCACTGCCTGAGCACAACATCCCCCTAGCATTGCACATATACTAGGTAAACATTGGAAACAGCAACAAAGGAATAGCAGGATTTCCAAAATAACCAGGATAACAGAAAGCACCTTCCAACCCCAGGATCGTAGAGAATCCCAGAACCAGGCGCTAATATTCCAATCCCCCACAGGAACATGCACTTCGGAACTAAGGATGTGCAAGTTCTGTATTGCTTTGAAAATTGTCGGGGAGGAATCTGGTACGAAAACACAGCAAGCGGACCCCACTAATTTGCATACTCCACCACGTTCTGCCAGGATGACATCTAATGCCATCCGATTTTGGAGTGCTACCAATCTTATTGCTTTTTGTTCTAGTGTCATATTGTAGAGTATATCCGTGGTCCGATTTATGGTTCTCTCCAGTACTCTTGCTAGTCCCCTAATATTTTCAGAATTTGCTATCTGTCCCCAAAATGGCACAACTGATTTTGCTATATCTCCCAATACTTGCCCAGGGGTATCTCCGTTCTCGTCCCGCCGTGGGCGAGCCTTAGAAACCTCCAAAGTACTAGCTATGAATACCCCAGGTAACAGGATTCCTAAATAACAGGTTCCCTGCCAATCCTTGGGCAACCAGGGAAATGCGAAATAGACGGGCCCCCCTACATACAGAGGCCTGTTTTCCCCGGTCAAGTTTACAATGTTCACACAACCTTCAAAATCTCCCATTGGCCGAGTGCCGTTTTGAAGTGGGAGAATGGAAGACCAGGCTCCCGTCCTTCCCCTCTCGCGCTTGGCCTAAAGGATCACGGCCCAGGCACCCGCCACGAGAAGAGTTTGCCCATCTACCAGACGACCAAATACCCTGGTACAGGAACATACGGATGTGTCCATCTGCCTGCCCAGCAGCCCGCCCTGGCCATGCCGACACCTGCGGCACGGATCAACTAGACTAAAACCTACACGTCGTTAGAGATGCCATGACGACCTAGCCAATGGTCAGCACACCTGTGCAAATATACACACCGGACACTCCCGCACCAATCTACACGAAGAATATACTATATGCTATGACGTAGGCGACAGACATACTCACGGACGTGCATCTTTATTATTTTCCACATAGGCTCTCAAAATGCAGAAACGCAAGACGCATCATGAACCCATCTAAAGAGCTTGCTTACGCTTCTCCTAAAACCAGGTGACATAATGAGAAATATAACGAAGACACGATACTGGGAATAAGACAATATGATACTATAACGTAAAGCGCCTGTGCACCAAACGGTTCCACCTATACACCAGGCCTAAGTAGGCCGCAAGCAAGAGCTTCCATGGACGTTAAAAGAACAAGAGTCAGGTTGCTGATCCTGCAGAATGAGCCCGGCGAAAGCAAACAGCCAAGGTCGCAATGTTGCAAACCCACATTCCGAAAGCAGACCATCAAGGGCACGATGTTGCAACCTCGCACGCCGCACACCAACGTTAAAGTCACACCTGCAAATTAAACCAGGCACACAGTGAAAAAACAATATTAATTGTGCAGAATTCTGCCTCAAACACGGTCCCACCTCACGTGACCAAGCCGAACCTGACAGGATGCCAAGCCCAGGAGGAAGAAGGCGTCTGGATCCCTCGTTACAAGACACAGGCAGATACAATTAAAAGGCTCAATGGACATCTGCGACAGTGGGAGTAGTCGGCCTTCCAGCTTATGAATAAGTCCTCACATTGTCTGCACGTACTCATAGTGAAACATTGTTGCAAATGACAGGTACACCGAGAGCTGGGAACAGCGATGGTCCCAGACTGGGAAGCTAGCGGGCGCACCAATCAGAACATGGGGCTCTTATCACTGACGCCATTAACATTAACCAATCATCAGGGGTCTTCATGTAACAATTCTCATGTATCTAATTGTAGGGACAACCCAGATATATCACCTGACTAACCCTTGTCCACTAACATTGTTCTCTATACGTATGCTATACTAACCCTACCACTCGAGCAACCAATTAAGAGTGGCAATAGGTTTTTTGCTAACTTTCCAAGGTGACGCAAGTAGCGCGTCATACTAAGGTAAAAAGGGCCTGCGAGCCCCACGATTGTGTGTGTGTCAGGACGGACGAGTACGATCCTTGACCCATCCCTGCCGTTTTTGTCTAATAAACAGCAGAGTCACCTTGCTTCTTGCGTGTGTCTCATACTCTATCTCTTTTGGGATATACGGGAGGAGTTGGGGCCTCCCTGCCCGGAGGTCTGCGAACGGCCCGGCCGACCCCGGCAGAATTTCCCCCCCGACAAGTTGGAGGCACTGCTGAGATCTGTTTAAGATCCGCTTTTTTATTTTTTACTTTTTCCAGGTACTCCCGTTGCGAGGAGGCCTGGTGGCGCGACCCCCTCTGCCGTTGCCCCCTTCTGAGGACTACAGGACCATCGCGGAGCTGCGAGAAGACCGGACAGCGCAATCCGGATATTGGCCCTCGGGAGCCGGTTGAGAAGTATCCCGCCCGCGGTTGGCGAGTGTCCAGACGTGGTCCAGACGAGGGGAGGTGACGAGCCGCTTGGAGGGGTGCACGCAGTCGAGCGGAGCCGCATTACGAGAACTTGGTGAGCATGCCACGCACAACAAGCAATGTGAAATTGTGAGGGAGGGGGGAGGAATTAAATACGGGAGGTGGGAGGTGTTGCACAGGTGCGCGGCGAAGGTTTGACAATTTAGTGTTGGCAATGGAATGAATGGTAGCCGAACGAGTGCGAGAGCAGTCGGCTACGTTACGCGAGAGAGGGGGCGGAGCACGAAAACATCACGTGCGGCCGCTCGTAGAAACTGATTGGCCTAGGTCGCGACTACGTGTAAGGGTGGGTGTGTGTGGTTTCCTACGATTTGGCATTTATTGATCAATGAGTAGATGAGGATCCCTATTGTTCGAGCAAGAAACTCGATAGGTAGATGACGTTTCCCTGTAGGCGGTAGCTAGTTAGTTGCCCAATACGGAAGATAATTGGCTGGTTAAGCCCTCCTGTCGAGGGGCGTATCACACGCGAGGCGACGCAGCGTGCGCAGTCCGATTATATTATTGATTTGATTACCTTGTTCCAGGAGTGACAGGAAGACAGCTGTAAGGTTAACGGGGGTAGATTGCAAGTGTATTTTGAACTTAAAGAATATATGAAGAACTTACCAGTAGCTCGAAGAGATCGGTGACGTCACCAGTAGGGCTTTCATAGGATATCGCGAGCACAAAGCATCTTCGTTTTGAGAGTGGTGGGGAAGAGAAGTGTGGTAAGGGAGTGGAAACGGAGATAAACGGTAAATGAGTTGATCGGGGAAAGGGGAAACGGGGAACGTGGCTGCGCACGGAGAACGCCGGCCACGGCAAGTGTAGAAGGAGGAGGAGCACGTGAAAATAGGACGACTGTATAAGAACGTCATAAGGGGTACGCAGCCGCAGGGGGCTACGTGCGCCTCGGCCGCAGGGGGCCGTAAGGGTGTCGTATAAAGAAAGACAGAAGAACATATACAAATGTAAAATACTATTTTTTTTATACTTTTCCTTAGCGGACTATCGCAAGTCCCCAAACTTACGGGGCCAGGTAACGATATAAGGTTGTATATTGTACACTGCTAGTGAGATAACCACTACCAGATAGGGGAAGGGTAACAAGTGGAGCGCTATTATGTCATACGGGACAGGATCGGGAGGGTGAGGTAACACCCTCACTACCGCACTACAACACATATGCACAACACTGCCACCCCATAGGGAGAAACTGATTAAGTATAGCATAGAATGGACCCAGGGGACGGATAACAAAATGCTAACACCGTGGCCGCCTAATGGTAGCTTCGATCCATATGCCCAACATTCACTATTAAACCATCTGCACAATACATACAAGGGGAAGAAGTTGGCAAACCACGTGGAGGTGTTTAACTTATGGAGGATGTTCCAGGGGTCCCGACCAGGACCAAACGGAATGTTCACTGTGGGGGAAATACCGGAAGAAAAAGAGATTAAGGAGGAAGGAGAGGATGGGAAAAAGGGGAGTGAAGACCCAAAGAACACGGGGAACGGAGGAGAGGGAGGAGAAAAGAATAATACATCAGATGAAATAAAAAAGGAACCGAGCAACGATATACCCCTAGCAAAGGGAGTGAAAACAGAGGGAGGGGGGTTGTACCCTTTAAGAGAATTAGGAGAAATAGAAAGAGGACAGTTAAGGGCGGCTGAGGGATACTCGAACCCGGCATACAGCCCTCCACCATATGTGGCTCATAGGAAGATGCCAGCAGGGGAGGGGAGAACTGGAGAAGAACAAACTGTAGAAATAGGAAATGATGAGTGGGTAGCTGCACAGATATTATTAAAATTACGAGGTTCATTAACAGGAGAAGAGAAGGAGGTAGTAAAGAAAACAGACGAGGATAATACCAGGGAGAGTGAAATGAGGGGGGAAGAGCTGTTACGACAAAAGGAAGAGATTTTGGAGGAACGACTAGCAAAGTTAAGGGATGAGCAGAATGAATTGATCAAGCAGCTCGAGAGGGAGGAGAGAGAGAGAGCGAGGAAAAGTAAAGAAGGTAAGAACGAATTGGAAAAAATAAGGGAACGAACTGAGGAGCAAAGGAGAGAAGATGAAAGGGTAAAAGCAGCAGCAGAAAGGGTATCAAGAGTAGTGCTGCGAGAAAAGAAAAGGGAAGAATAAGAAAAAGAAAAAGAAATGGCAATGTGGAAGAGGAGATTACTATCAGAAACAACTAAGAAATACGAAGAAGGGAGGGTGATAGAGAGTATAGTAGAAAGAGAAAGGGTGAAATGGGAAAGGAAGAAAGAGGATGAAAGAATATTGGAACAGATGAGCAGTGAAGTGATGGAGGAATTAAAAAGGAAAAGGGAGGAAAATAGTAGGGAGATGGAGGAGAGAAATGAAGGAGAAAGAGAAGATAGGAGAAGGGAGAGTGAAGCATGGGGGGATGTATATAGAAACACAGAAGTAGCAACAACATCAGCACAAAGGGGAGCGGTTGATAAAGGAGAAAAAGGAGAACTGGACCTAATAGACTTACAAACAGTAACAATCAAGGGGAAAAGACCGAGTGGGGGGTGCCGTTTATGACTGACTTTTGTAGTGAGGAAGAAGAAGGAGTGGAGAAGGAAGGAAGAAACAGTGAAAGGGAAAGCTTAGATAAACTATACATCACCCGGACCAACACAGACTCACCATGGATCAGTAGGAGAAAGGATGAGCTGGAGAGAAGTGAGGAGGGAGAGCAAGGAATAGCGGAAAGACAGACACCTGAGGCCGCACCATCCCCATCCCCATCACGCCCTCCCCCATCACACCCTACATGCTCAACCACCTCACGCTCGTTACGCAAAATAAAACTCGCGCCCTTCACAGACGAACTGACACCCTATGCATGTCGGCTTAGAGACCTCCCTAGTCGCAGGCAGGAAAGACGAATACACATGCCCACATTAAATACAGGAAATGATGGAAGAAGGGGAAAAGATGGAGAAGAAAGAGTTACGAGCAGGGGAAATATGGACGAAATTGAAGATGTAGAAGAAAGGGAAGAGGAGGAAGGGTGTGAGGACTCCATATTATGGAACACAAAGGGTGAAACGAGACATAACTTAATGCCACTTTTGGAGAGAGGAGGGGTTAGACCACAGTATGTCCCTTGGAAGCATACCGATAAAGAAAATATAAAATGCAGGCTCCCATCATTAAGTGGAGGTGCGGGTAAGTGGATATATGAAATGGAAAAACACACCGCAGGACAGAAACTGGCAGTAGGAGATGTAAAGGGCCTTTTAATATCAATATTAGGGGATAGAGCGGATGACATTTGGAAGAGAGCGGGATTCCATGGGGTAACAATAACAAACACATCGCATGATGGGGCACCATTCGCAAACTGCAGACATGCACTATGGCAGGCACTGAGGGTACAGTACCCAGACACATCAGACATAGGAGCAATTACCTCCCGCAAGATGCGTGAGAACGCAGATCCTGTTGATTATATCCAGGAAATCCAAGAGAAGTGGCGCATGGAAACTAGAGAACAATGGGATAAAACACCAGCAATATTTTATCATATACTAGTACAAGGGCTCCCAGAAGGAGTTCAGAAACAACTAAAGAAAGTAGTGGGAATGGAAGCAAAACCATGGCCAGAAATACAACTGACTATAGTGCATCATTGCAGGACATGGCAAGGAAAAATGAAACAAAAGGAAGAGGACAGGAAAACGGAAGAGGCTAAACTAGTACAGAAAAAGCTTACTAAATACACAATGGAAGGGGCACTAATAACTAGGCCTACAACAATGACCCAAAGCCCCACACAAGTAGTGGCTGCACAAGATTCCTCCCAAATACCACCTTCACAGACTATAACACAACAGGCGCCGCCAATCCAACCATACACGACCAACATGGGAGGAGGACACCCAATGGCAGGAGCTGGGTATTATAATTATAACAGGGGGAGAGGAGGAATTATGAGAGGGAGAGGATATGGATATAACACCCAACAGCAGGTGGGAGGACTTAGAAATTCCTACCCCACAGGGCAACCAGTATACCAGGACAACACAGGGAGCTTTCCATGGCAGAGTAGGGAACCACCGGTGTGTTGGAGTTGTGGACTATTAGGGCACATGTCACGCACGTGTAGAGTTAGACCAGGAACACCATCATGGAGTGAACAGGGACAACCAAGGCCCTCACAGGAACAGCAGGGCATACAGCAACACCAGACGTTGCAACAGGGAAATGAACAACAACAACTAATGACACAACAACAGCCACAGACATATTCACTGCCACAACAACAGGTAGCGATGACACAACAACCCCAAGCACAACAAACACAACTGGGTAGGGTGACGGTCTTGGGACACAACCCTTACACAGGAAATGGCCAGTCGTTGTACCCTCAATAGGACAGCCCACAGACGGCCTTGGTGTGTCCCATCCTGTCAGTGACACCTAATAGTGCGGAGGAACCACGCATAGAGGTAACGATAGGTGACAAAAAATTATCATTCCTTGTTGACACCGGGGCGACCCGGTCTTGCATAAGGGAAGGTAAATTTAAGATGTCAGGCGAAGCCATGAACACCCAAGGATTCTCTGGGGCTAGGGGGTTGGTTCCCTTTACTGATAACATTCCCTTATCTATTGGAGATTATGACCTGTCAGTTCCACTTCTATATTATAGTGCCTCACCAGTAAATATACTGGGGAGAGACATAATGAACAGGTTGAATATGACGATCTCCTTTACTGAGGATGGCATAATTTGCTCTACTCCAGGGATTAACATGCTCACAGCACGACAGATTATGCAAGCATACTGCGGACAGACAGCGATTAGGGCGGAGCCAGTAGATGGCGAACTATTCCAGTATGGAACAGATATGGCATTTGCATGGATGCCAGGGATAGAAGGGAAAATATGGAGGAGGCCAGCAGCCTATCTGTTCAGACCAGAAACACCTGTTAATGAACCAGAAGGAAAGGTGGTTCTAATGGACATTGAGAGCATTATTGCAACAGTGATTACATTGCTGTACATGCCCAAGACAGAGAAGGAAGAGCATGGAGGGCAGTGATAGCATTAGCAGAAGGATGTAGGCTCACCCAGGTGTCAGATGAGGAGCTGTTTTCAGAAGAAAAGGAGGAAGGTGAAATGGTGTTTATGATGAGTGTGGAAATATGGCTAAGAGTGGCTTACAAACAAATAGCACAGAAAATTGCAATGGCACTTGAGGCACCCGCATGCACCCCAGTCCCCTTCTTTAAGGAGGATATGTCAAAGGTACCCAAATCATTGTGGACTACTAGCCCCTATGACGTGGGGTGCATAAAAAGTATAGGGGGAGTAAGGATAAAATTGAAAAAAGGTGCAGTACTCCCCAGAGTGAAACAGTACCCACTATAAAAAGAGGCAGACGAGGGCATATATGAAACCATAACGGCCCTTATAAATAATGGCATATTGGTCCCCGCAGAATCACCATGTAACACGGCTGTATACCCAGTGCGCAAGGCTAAAGGGGGGTCTTGGCGCTTCATACAGGATCTCAGGCCCTTGAACAACATAGTAGAAGCAGAATATCCCATAGCAGCAAACCCGGCCACAATATTGTGTGGCATTCCAGCAGAAGCATCACGATTTACAGTGATCGACCTTAAAAATGCTTTTTTCTCAATACCATTGCACCCAGACTCACAAGATCTGACAAGCTTCACTTACAGAAACACAAAGTGGAAGCACACCAGATTGCCACAAGGGTATTGCGAATCACCCTCAATTTTCAACAGAGTAATACAGATGGATTTGGGTAACATTGAAGTGGAAAGCACAGTGTTGCAGTATGTGGATGACATAATAATTTGCAGTACAAACGAAAGAACATGCAGAGAGGACTCCTTAAAGATGTTGACAATATTGGCTGCAAAAGGTTACAAGGTAGACATGGAAAAGATACACTACTGTCAAGAACAGGTACTTTACATTGGTCAGCTTATATCCCAACATGGAAGAAAGATTGCACCACAAAGAGCACAGGCCATTTCAAACACTCCAATGCCACAAACAGTGAGGGAACTGCAGCAGTTCCTGGGGCTGTGCAACTACTGTAGAGCATGGGTATTTGATTACAGTTCGTACATAGGACCCCTGCTTGAGGCGTTAAGGGAAGCTAATAAAGGGGAGAAAAATCTGGGGTGGACGATGAAAATGAAAGAGGCTTTTGATGAATTAAAAGATGCGATATCAACTGCTCCAGTACTGGCATCCCCAGACTATGAGCGACAATTTTTTATATTTTCACATTGCGACTCAGCAGTAATGAAAGCAGTGTTGGCTCAAAAAACAAGCATGGGCTACAAACCAGTAGCATTTTACAGCGGCCACTTAGATCCTGTGATGTTAGGTCACTTCCCTTGCGAACAAGGTCTCGCCGCAGCTGCTTTTGCGGTAGAGAAAGCATCAGCAATCACCATGGGGTGCCCAACTACACTGTTTGTGGAACATGCACTATTTGCGATATTGAATAAACCTAAGTCCACCCTAACCACGCAAAGAGCATCAGGTTATGAGATCATTTTATCCAGAGCTGAACTATCAATTGTTAGATGTAGCACGGTCAACCCTGCAAGGTTCCTAGCAGAAGTAATTGAGGAGGGAGATTATGCCCACGACTGTACGCAAATAACTGAAATGTACTCATGTACTAGAAAGGTTGAAGAAAACGCACTAGAGGGAGGTGAGCTCCTGTTTATTGATGGGTCATCAACTATCGATCAAAGGGATGGTATAAGGAGGACTGGGGCAGCAGTGGTAAAAATGATGGAGGTACCGGTATGTGTGGCCATGAAATGTGTACAATTACCACAGCATTACTCCGCTCAAGCAGCGGAATTAGTTGCACTGATCTTGGCGTTGAAGGAAAGCTTTGACAAACGAGTGACCATATACTCCGACAGTGCATATGTTACATCCACTGTCCACTCAGGGCTGTCGAAATGGAGAAGAAGAGGGTTTAGGAGAGCTGATGGCACTCCAGTGCAACATGCCCTCTTATTGGCTGAACTAATTGAAGTAATAAATGACCCCCAAGAATTAGCTTTAGTAAAATGCACCGCACACACCAATGGTGAAGACCACGTCTCGAAAGGGAATGCAGCAGCAGACGCACATGCGAAGTATGCTGCATACTTTGGTGAGATATGGAACCCCCCAGAGTCACAGAGAGGGAGAGGGAGGGGAATGGCTAAGGAGATGTTGATAAGAGAAGGGTACACCCATCTCCCAGCCACACAGATTATGGAGCTACAAGCGGCTGCACCAATGGCCGAAAAAGAAATATAGGTAAAAAGAGGATGCACAATGTCACCAACCGACGCACTATGGCGCCAGGGTGGCACTGGAAAGATTGTAATACCATTGGCACTTTTGAACACCGCCCTGAGCCAACTACATCATCCAGCCCACACAGGCAAGGAAGTAATTGCAGCACGAATTAGGGAAGACTGGTTCTGCCCCGAGTTAAATTCTCATGTGTCAAATTTTATCAGCAATTGTCTCACATGTCAACAGTTTACGGCCGGCCATACTCTAAAGGTGATAAGAGGTACTATACCCCGGCCAGAGGGACCTTTCCGGCATCTCCATATTGACTATGTTGATATGATCAACATATGTCAAGGAAATAGGTATATGATTGTAGTAGTATGCCCATTCTCGAGGTGGATTGAAGCAGGGCCCTGTTCACACCCAGATGCATTTAGAGCAGCTAAATTCCTAGTGAGGGAGGTCTTCCCCAGGTGGGGAGTGTGCGAGGTGTTAAGGTCAGACAATGGCCCACATTTCGCAAACGAAATGTTCCAGCACATCACATCCTTGCTGAACATCAAGCATAAATTTGCATGTGCATACCACCCACAGGCCAACGGTGTATGTGAACGCCTGAATGGCCTATTAAAAGAGGCAATTGCAAAGATACAGCAAACAACAAAGAAGAGTTGGTTATATTGCCTTCCATTAGCCCTATTTGAGCTAAGGAATAGACTAGGGTCCGACCACCACCTCACCCCTCACGAGGTGGTTACCGGACGTCAAATGCGCCTTCCCCTAACGCCAACATCAAGAGCATTTACCGACCACAAGAGTACAGCGAGTGTTCTTGGTGATGAAATGTACCAATATGTGTCTTCTTTGATTACTAGTGTAGTGTTTGTGTCTCAACAGCTCGAGCGCACGCGGGGCGGGTCTAACAGCAATCAACAAGAAGACGTGGATAAAGAATTCGAAAAGGAAAGACTGAGTAAAGTTGCTAAAGGTGACCACGTACTACTTCGTAATTTCAACAGGAAGTGGAACAGTCCACGATTCACTGGCCCCCATCTGGTAGAGGAGGTATCAACGAGAGCAGTAAAGCTACAGGACAAGCGTGCCTGGAACCACCTACACGATGTAAAGATCTACAAACTCCAGACCCGCCCCAGCGCCACCGACAGGTCCATTGGGAGAACAACAACAACATCACCAACGGAGGAAGAGAGTTCTACCACAGCTAACGGCCTAAGTGTTCCCATACCCTGTCACTCCCCAGATTCCCCAGAGACAATAACTGAAGAAGAAAGGGGTGAACCCCATACTGCCCACCCCATGGTCACACGCTCAAAGAGTAAAGATACTTCCGCCAGTTGAGCCCCAAACCCCCTGCCCATTGACCCCTACCCCCACTGCAGTAATAACTGAACTGAAGGACATTGTCTCGCACATGTACACATGTAAACACGTGAATGCTCTCTTTTCTTTTCTCTCGCACATGCAGGAACTGCGTATTATTGTACTGCTAAGAAAATAGATAACTAACAAATTCACTGCCCAGGAGTAGATGGTACCCTCAGACGATAACTACCCAGAAGAATTGTCACACCAATTTGTATATGAAATAAAAAGGCCAACGTACCTGAAAAGAAGAAGGGTACGTGTCTACTACACAGCATTCCTCTTGGCCATAGAATATTCAATGCCCCACCTCCACCCATACTTGCCTGTCCTAAGAGATAGATCGCTTAGATTAGCGTGGGAACAGCTCTTCGCCTGGGCACTGAATGACTATTTGATAGGGAGAGCTTAAAAAAAAACAACAACTAACATTTAATAACCAGCATATTGAGAATTTTCAGGCGGGCAACTTTAACGTCGCAAGAATACGCTGCCGGACTGCAGCAAGGTAAGAGCAAAATGCCGGTGAAATTAGCATGTGTAATAAAAATAATAGGGATTTTGATGATCACCGGGTTCTTGGCTGCCTCTGTATGGCAGTACAGCTATGCTATCAATCTTATTGCTGTACCCAAACCTAATCCACCCCCATCCCCAGCTGCAACAGGTGTTACGTCAGGTGATACTAGTAAAATTGCACACAAGCAAAATAGAGTTCAACGCAGCACATACTCAGATAATAAAGGTATTGACAATTATATACAAGATTCAGCACACGTCTCAAACAACATATGGTACCAACACATGACCCGCATTGGTAAGCAGACAACAGAAGACAGCTGCTACGTTTGCTCATTAATACCATACGCCATGAGCGCTTCTCGAACATTCGTTGCCACAGAAATAGATGAAGACAGCATGATGCATGATATACTTGGCACTGTTCCAAATGAAAGGAAGATTTCAAGGGACAGTGGTGCATATGGTGTGGAAAACACGAGACTCATACCCATACAAAAACAACTTCCTCAAGACTTATTTGAGTTACCACAAGAGCAGTCTACATGCTGAAGCATTCAGATACATAACAAGTGGTCCTGCAAAAGGGGAAACAAAGAAAGTAACACTGCAGTATTTACCATGTGATTGGTACGCCACTGAAGTTCCTGGTAAACCAGGATGTTGGGAGAGGCCATTGGTGACGATAACGGGGAAGGTGTACCTGGACAACAAATGGGAGATAGGAGTGATTGGCAGCAACATGGTAACAAAAGAAACTATTTCAACTATCGATGCACACAACCACAGATGTTGGACGACTTGGATCAAGTACGTACCCATGCTCACGTGGATAGAGACGGATGAAGACCCAATAACAATACTGCCGCTGACTGCGCCTAAGGTATGCTACCAACATAAAGGAGAGGTGGACGTAGGATACAACACCAACTGTGCAAGCGTGATGGAGTTACCTGAGGGGGGAGCAGGAACAGCAGTGATAATGGACCATTACTGGGCCTGTGGAGAAAAGGCATACCACACACTGCCCCCTCTGTGGAATGGTGTATGCACGATGGTGCACGTCAATGTACCATCACTAGTGGTACCCCAGAAGCATGTGAATGTGGCGAACTTTCCCAAAATGGATGAAGGGGACAAGAGGAAGAAGAGATCTGCACCACCTCAGGAGGAGCCAGGGAACAGGAACAACGGCAATGATACTGTCCTAAATAGAAGGAAAAGACAAGGAGAACCTCTGACAGGAAATTACCTATGGGGAAGGTCGGAAACGGCACTCACTTCAATTCCGCCAGAACACAGACTATTCAGCAGAGCAGCAATGTTCTTCTCCTCAATAATACATCCGGGACTGCAGGCTTACGCAAACGCAAAATGGCTCCAGATAACTAGATGGGAACTAATGATGACCATCAATTCTACAGTAAATGGATTTAACGCAATAAAAGAGGAGCTGCGAGCTATAAGGATGGTAGCACTTCAGAACAGATATGTATTGGACCTCCTCACAGCCATGGAAGGAGGAGTATGCGCAAAGATAGGACAATCATGCTGCACGTTCATTCCTGCCAACGATGCTGACAATGGTACACTGACAGAAGCAGTTTCACAATTGGCCCAGATGCACTCCAAAATGATGGATGAAAGTAAAGGTCTGAAAAAGGATGAGAGCTGGTTTTCACTGTTATGGTCATGGATGCCATCTTGGCTGTCAGATGGACTGAAAATTATAGTTGGTTGTACTATTTTGGCTGGAGCTACACTGATCATAATAAGGTTTTGGAAGGCCCGGAAGGCACGCACCACTGACGAGTTGCTTGAAATGGTCGGTATGCATCCCTTGATGCCAGCAGATGACGGCCAACACACAGGCATAATCATACAAGAGAGAGAGAAGTTGCGCAACCAGATCATCACCAACCATCTGGACCCACCATCGGTGAAGATCGAGAACCCAAGAAACCCCAGGAGTTACATAGGGAAATGGGTATACTGTACTCCTGGAGGAACCTGTGAATATATGTATTGGTCATTTGAAGATCATGTGAACCACTATGGACATTTAGGAGGAATAACTAAGATATGGAGAGTAAGAGGAGATAACGAAAAGGATATGTTTGTGGTCGACAAGTCGACCAGAGGGGGGACTGAAGTGGGAGAATGGAAGACCAGGCTCCCGTCCTTCCCCTCTCGCGCTTGGCCTAAAGGATCACGGCCCAGGCACCCGCCACGAGAAGAGTTTGCCCATCTACCAGACGACCAAATACCCTGGTACAGGAACATACGGATGTGTCCATCTGCCTGCCCAGCAGCCCGCCCTGGCCATGCCGACACCTGCGGCACGGATCAACTAGACTAAAACCTACACGTCGTTAGAGATGCCATGACGACCTAGCCAACGGTCAGCACACCTGTGCAAATATACACACCGGACACTCCCGCACCAATCTACACGAAGAATATACTCAGTGCTATGACGTAGGTGACAGACATACTCACGGACGTGCATCTTTATTATTTTCCACATAGGCTCTCAAAATGCAGAAACGCAAGACGCATCATGAACCCATCTAAAGAGCTTGCTTACGCTTCTCCTAAAACCAGGTGACATAATGAGAAATATAACGAAGACACGATACTGGGAATAAGACAATATGATACTATAACGTAAAGCGCCTGTGCACCAAACGGTTCCACCTATACACCAGGCCTAAGTAGGCCGCAAGCAAGAGCTTCCATGGACGTTAAAAGAACAAGAGTCAGGTTGCTGATCCTGCAGAATGAGCCCGGCGAAAGCAAACAGCCAAGGTCGCAATGTTGCAAACCCACATTCCGAAAGCAGACCATCAAGGGCACGATGTTGCAACCTCGCACGCCACACACCAACGTTAAAGTCACACCTGCAAATTAAACCAGGCACACAGTGGAAAAACAATATTAATTGTGCAGAATTCTGCCTCAAACACGGTCCCACTTCACGTGACCAAGCCGAACCTGACAGGATGCCAAGCCCAGGAGGAAGAAGGCGCCTGGATCCCTCGTTACAAGACACAGGCAGATACAATTAAAAGGCTCAATGGACATCTGCGACAGTGGGAGTAGTCGGCCTTCCAGTTTATGAATAAGTCCTCACATTGTCTGCACGTACTCATAGTGAAACATTGTTGCAAATGACAGGTACACCGAGAGCTGGGAACAGCGATGGTCCCAGACTGGGAAGCTCGCGGGCGCACCAATCAGAACATGGGGCTCTTATCACTGACGCCATTAACATTAACCAATCATCAGGGGTCTTCATGTAACAATTCTCATGTATCTAATTGTAGGGACAACCCAGATATATCACCTGACTAACCCTTGTCCACTAACATTGTTCTCTATACGTATGCTATACTAACCCTACCACTCGAGCAACCAATTAAGAGTGGCGATAGGTTTTTTGCTAACTTTCCAAGGTGACGCAAGTAGCGCGTCATACTAAGGTAAAAAGGGCCTGCGAGCCCCACGATTGTGTGTGTGTCAGGACGGACGCGTACGATCCTTGACCCATCCCTGCCGTTTTTGTCTAATAAACAGCAGAGTCACCTTGCTTCTTGCGTGTGTCTCATACTCTATCTCTTTTGGGATATACGGGAGGAGTTGGGGCCTCCCTGCCCGGAGGTCTGCGGACGGCCCGGCCGACCCCGGCAGAATTTCCCCCCCGACAGTTTCTTTGTACACAAAAGGGGACTGAATCGGGGCTATGATTAATAGAGTAGGAAGGAGGCACAGCGTCCTTATTGCCTATTGGAGCCATTTTAAAGGAAATTAGAGTTTGAAAAGGAAGAGATAGTTTGTCAGATGGCCTAATAGAAGTAACATTAGGTTTACTTCTATTTGCAAAAAGCGAGCATCCCAGGGGAGTCAATTCACATTTCTCAAAATCATTTAAATTAGTTCCATCGAAGTTCCCTGAGATGCTATCATTCCAACGGCCAAAGAATAGTGCTCTAAGAGAGGCATAGCAAGCAGTCGTTAAAGGTAAAGGGTGAATATACCGTCCTAGCCCCTTGTTCCCATGTTGCGGTAAATGGGTGCAAATCCAGCAATTACTCTTATTAAAAATGGCATGTGTTGAATTCATTATTATCACTAAAGTGTTATTATGGTACTTTCGTCTATGCTGGGAGTCTCTAGGTGACAAAGTGTGAAGGTGTACAGAGGGAGTCAAAGCAGTAGGTACAATCTCAATTGCCAGTAGAGGTTTTAAAGGGTAAATTTCTTCGAAGTACCAAAGTCCCACAGCAGTAACTATACAAATTCCAATTATTATTAACACAACACAGCAATACGTTTTCGGGGCCCAGGCACATTGTTCGTTGTCCGAGTTGGTCACCCCCTTATTTACAAGTCCAATGCGAGCAGCAGCAGTGGAGGTGGCAGGCATCGTAGTCTCTCAATCGACGACCCCAATGTTCGTTGCTGGCGACACTACGGTCGTGTGACTTCTTAGTCCTTCCCCAACCCTAGCCAGCAGAATCCCTTTTTTCCTTTTGTTCAAAAGGAACTTTCTTTTACAAGAGAAAACATTCAATCACTTCTTCTTTCCAGATGCACAGAAAAGACCCGTGCCGTAGTTCTATTTTCTTCGTCGAAGGTCGTACCTGGTGGTACCCAGAACTGTTTGATCCGGAAATGAGGTAACGTCACTTCCTGAGGGAAGCAACGTATTGGAGGCGACGGAAGTCGCAGAACTTAAAACAGTGTTTTCCGGAAGTGACCTTTTCAAAGAGTGCAGAGATGAAATGGACTGTTCCCCAAGCTCCACGGGCTCAGAGAAATTCTCCGACGCACTCACAGTGCTGTTTGCTACTCCAGGATCAGAGATTGTAGCACCAGCGAGGGGTTCTGCCTCTTCTGTAACGTGTGGCATCGGGTGACAAAGTTTCTTGACATGCGTCGCATGGATCCAATGCTTCTTTCCAGTCACCCGCACTGCTGTTTGGGTGACCAACAGCACCTGGTAGGGTCCCTTCCAGCGAGGCGCGAGGCAGGAAGACCTTTCGAAGGCCTTCACTAGGACCCAACTTCCAGGCTGATTATCTTGTCCTGGGCCCGTAAACCGTACAGGTAAAGCTTATTGGACCTGATGATAAATGAGATACAGATTTTTAGTCAACTGGTTACAGTAGTCTACAAGCAATACATTCTCGACCTCCCTCAAGGTTTTGGGCTTCGGAAGGCCCCAAATGTTAGCAGGTCTCCCCATCACTACCTCAAATGGAAAGAGCCCAGTCTTAGTTTGAGGTGTGGTACTCATGGCTAACAATACAATAGGTAAGGCATCTGGCCATTTCAGTTTGGTGCCGGCACATGTTTTTGCAAGCTTATTCTTTAGGATGCCGTTATGTCCCTCTACCAACCCAGCACTTTGAGGATGCCTAGCTGAGTGAAATCGTTTTTCAATGTGTAACGCTGTGCATATCTGCAAAATTACCGCTGCAACAAAATGGGGACCGTTGTCCGACCAAATTACCCTTGGAAGCCCAAATCGTGGAAAGAATTCTTATACCATAGTCTTTGCAGTGGTCATGGCAGTAGCATCCTTAATGGGGAAAGCCTCGACCCATTTACTGAAAGCACAAATAATCACAAGAACATATTTTAGATTGTTACACCGTTCCATCTCAATAAAATCAAAGTGAATGACCTCGAAGGGGACAGAAGGGAGCCCAAAACTACCCCTTGGAGTTACTGTCCCCTTCCCCACATTGTGCTGTAAGCAAATCATACAATTCTGAACATGTCGCTGTGCAATCATCGAAATTTTATCATTCACCCAAACTTGTTCTAACATTTTCGTGATCTGCTGAGCACACACATGCGTAGGACCGTGTGCCATCGTAACCATTGCCAGCACATATGAATCAGGGAGCAACCATTTCCCTTCAGATGTATCCACCCAACACCCATCGCCGTCTAGTTTCCCCATTCCTTCGGCCCACTTTTTAGACTCTTCTATTGTGGCATCAGTTTGGATATCTCGCACAGACCCGATACCCTCATCCATTACATAGGCATCTTTTGTTTCCCTTAGAGCATACATGTCTGCGCTAAGGTCTGTAGTCGTTTGCCTGGCTATCTGGTCAGCAAAAGCGTTCCCTTTTCCCACATCGTCTATGACCTTACGATGTGCTGCACATTTCATGATCGCTAACTGACTAGGGAGTGAGAGTGCCGAGAGCAATTGCACTATCAGGGGACCATGCTGAATCTTGGTCCCATGTGAGGTTAGGAACCATCTTTCCGATCAGAGCCTCCCGAAGTTGTGAGCCACCCCAAAGGCATACTGGCTATCAGTATATATGTTTACTATATGCCATTCAGAGAGTTCACAAGCTCGGGTCAACACTATAATCTCTGCGGCCTGCGCAGAGTTATGCGGAATTATCTTAGTTTCAACAACCGTACTCAACGTAGTTACTGCGTAGGCAGCTGTAGATGTACCATTGGGGAGTTTGAAGCAGGAGCCATCACAAAACAGCTCCCCTTCTGCATTACCCAAAGGAGTATCTATAAGGTCTATCCTGCCCTTCGTTTCCTGTTCAGTGGTATACAGGCAGTCATGTAATTCTTTGTCACCGCAAACAGTATTTTGCGGGAAAGGTAGAAGTTCAGCCGGATTAAGAACACAACACCTCTTAATTTGAATGTGAGGGGCAAACAGAATTAATTCATACCTCGTCAGTCGTGCAGAGGTGAGGTGTTGCGTTTGGGTTTTATTCAATAGAACATCTACAGGGTGAGGTACCATCAAAATTAAATCATGGCCTAGGACCATCCCCTCACTCTGTTTTACAGACGTGGCAGCAGCAGCAACAGCTCGCAAACATCTTGGCAAAGCGCATGCGACAGGGTCAAGGGCGGAAGAGTAGTAGCCGCACAGCCTATTCTTCCCTCCGTGTTCCTGTGTTAACACAGCCAAAGCACATCCATCATATTCATGCACAAACAACACAAAGGCCTTGTCATAATTTGGAGTACCCAGAACCGGTGCAGAGCATAACGCGGTTTTGAGAGGCTCAAATGATCGTTGATGTTCCGATTTCCATGGCAGCGGCAAAGAAATGCCCTTCTATTATTATAATTATTAAGGCTCTGACTTCCTTCTGTGTATTTGGAACAGACATGCCAGAAATGAGTTTTATTCTTTCAGGTGTCAATCTTCTCCCCTCCTTTGACAGGAGGTAGCCTAAATAGGCGACCTCCTGACAACAATATTGAAATTTCTTGAGCGAAGCTTTATGACCGTTTTCGGCCAGATGAATAAGTAACAATACAGTGCCTTCTTTACAAGCACTTTCAGAATCTGCAGCCAAAAGCAAATCATCGACATACTGAAGCAGTGTACAAGTAGGTGGCAGTTCAAGGGTGTCAAGCTGCTCTTTCAAAGCTCTACTATAAATGCTTGGACCTTCAGTATGCCCTTGAGGTGTCCGAGTAAATGTAAATGAACGTCCTCCCAAGGTGAACGCCAACAAATATCTACTCTCCTTGTGTATAGGAATGCTAAAGAAAGCATTCTTTAGATCCACAACACTAAAGTGCGTAGCTGTAGCAGGGATCATTGTTAGTATCATTGTTACATCAGGCACAATTGGAAATTGTGGGGCGACAACTTTGTTAATAGCACGTAGATCAATTATAAAACGGTATGGGATTGCATTGTCGTCTTTCTTGTATACAGGCAAAATCGGGCTGTCACATAAACTACCTGCAATCTCTTCAATCACTCTTCGATGCACAAAATCGGAGACAATGCACTTCAAAGCACGCTCGCCTTCAACTGATATTTTATATTGCGGAATGCGTGGTAGTTTAACTCCATGTTTCAAAACTATTCTAACAGGTTCAATCTGTAGCACCCCGTGATCATTGTCGTCAAACGCCCACAAACATTCCGGAGCAACGCTAAACTCAGGAGGCAATGGTCGAGTCAGAAACTGAGAAGTGGGAAGTTGCTGTGGTGAAACCGTCAGTCATACTCCATCAGAGGAACAATGAATTAATGCATTCAATTTCTTCAACAAATGTAACCCCAGCAAATTCTCTCCACAGTTCGAAGTCAGGAGGAAGGGACAATGGTCTGTGAAGGGACCCAGAGAAACAGACACCGGCGAAGAAACCGGGCAAGCAATTGGTATGCCAGAAAACCCTACAGAAACATTTGTTTGCCCTGACAGTGGAATGTTTGGAACCCGGGAATGATCAATGGAGCACTTCTGTGCTCCAGTGTCTATCAAAAACTGATGTTTCCTATTCCCCACTAACAATTCAACATAGGGACCTTTCTGATTAACGGGAATAGGTGAAGGTTCCAAACCCTGCTTCGGGCAGTCCTAACGAAATAAAATGTCATCAGAAGGAAGCTCTTCAGAAAGATAGGCAGCAGAAGGGTGATCAAATATGTTTCTTGTGTTCACACTCGGAATCTGATTTTCCCGTGAAAAAGGTTGCTGAGGATCTTGCGAGAACTGACCTCTATCAGGGCCCCCCGCTCCGGGGAGACCTCTAGGTCTTCTACGCATACTCCCAAATGCATTGTTTGACCTTTGGCGAAGGACGGGGCACTGTACTCGCCAATGACCTTCCTGGCGGCAATAGGCACATTGATTAATATTCACAGGACCCAAAGGAGCGTTTCCTTTCGGGACATACTGACCTCTGGTCTGTGAAGTACCTCCTCTGGGATTTCTAACAATTTGTTGTAACAATACTTTAGTCTTCAAATCTCCTTTCCTCTTCTCTATTTTCTCTTTTTCATTATTAACACGGTTCTCATAATACTGAGCCATGTGCAAAACTTCGGATTGGGATTTCGCCTGCCAAGCGCTCTCAGAGGACATAATCTGTGACTGGATGTCGGGCAACAACCCACGCACAAATTTGTCCACAAACAACCTTTTCCCAGACTCTGTGCCCACGTCCTGTCCACTGAAGTCAGAAAATACCTGTTCAAATCTATTAAAGAACTTGGTGGCACCTTCAGATTTTCCTTGAACACAGGCCGTAAGCTTGTCCCAAATAATTATTTTCTCAGGAATTATGGTTTTCAATTTTGCGACAATTCTATCAGGCAAAGTAAGTATTACCTGAGGTGGTTTCTCACCAGCTGGTCTTTCCCCATCAATCCTAGTCATGTTAGCCCACGTATCTCCCAACCCTGGCACATCGTCTATTGTTCGAACCTGCTTCCATAATTCTACGGGCAGGAGTACAGGGAATAGCAAGTCAATGTCACTTAAGGTGAACACAGAGGACTGCAAAACGGACTCTATCTCTTTGTAAAACCCTGTCGGGTTTTTCCTGATATCGGGAATTGATTGTCTAATAGTGTTCATTTCCTGTCGTGAAAACGGGACGTGAACAAATTGTGATACATAATGCGCAGGGATGTCCACAGCGGGTGCACCAGTCCCAGCGTTAGCGGGAATCTCAACCTTTGGGACAAATGTCGGAGGAACCTCTCTCATAGGCAACTGAGATATAGGTAATTCTGACCGCTTACTAAGCAACAGAGCCAGGTCGAGCGCTAAGGCAGCTGAAGAAGTGTCGGGCGAAAAGGCCCTCTTACAAATACCCAATAACTCTATAGGACAACTAACCTTCTTCCTTACACATTCATCTTGCAGGTATTGTACCATTACCTGAATCACCTTCCTCTGCATTTCTACTGTATACTGACTATACGTGTCATATACTTCATCCGGCGGTATCGATGAATCCGAGATCCATCGAATCGCATCTTTGGTACAAATTCGTACTTCCTCAGATGCCGATCTATGACACGGAAGGAACCGTTTCTGTACATACATACTGTCATCTTCACCATCCTCATCCCGTAATTTTTCAAAGTCACTCCTATACTCAAACAATCTCTCAACATGACCATGTACTTTCTCCTCTGTGTCCCTCGAAAGCGCTAAAGTATTTAAATCCCTCACCCCTTGTGGGAGATCCGCATTCTGTAATGTACCCCACATTACACATAAATGAGTCCCCAAACCTTCGATAAAAACATTTTTCTCGGGAAAATTGCCCATACTTGATAATGTGGAAAAAACGTTAACTTGATCACCTTTCTCCATACAGTGCTTAGCCCATGCAAACAATTCCCGTTTCTTGTCTGCAGAAACAGTATTTCGAGTGACAATCTTTGGCAGAGGTGCGGGCAAATTCGATGGGGGTGCAACTATCGGCGCAAGAGGAAGGGGTGACGGGATAGGTGGAGGAACAACAACTAGAGGAATAGGAACGATAGGTTGCACAGGGTGAACAGGAATAACAGCAGGAATAACAGCAGGAATGGGCAGAGCACCCGGGAGAGGATCATACGGAGGTGGCGCAGAGGCACCAGGCCTGCGTTCGTTTAACAATTTTTCAATAAATTCTTCAGAAACATGGAAATCTTTAGAGGGATACATTTTCTGGATATCTAGTGAGAAAGCCCTATCCATATTTTTGACTGACTCCGAATGTTTTTCCTTATCATATAACAACGCCTTTTTGGCGTTTGTTTTATGACGGCGTGCATGTTTATCCCTACTTTTAAGCTGCTGCAACGCTTCTTTTTTCCAATTCTGCAACACATCAAATGCTGCAGGTATGGCCTTCTTTTTTAGCAAGACCGATTCTAGATATTCAATACGGGGGATCTCGAAACTACCATTGATTGGCCACTGAAATTCAGAGGCATGTCTGGTTTGTCTGTGCCAAATATCATTAAATACTATACTTCCAATGCCATACTTACAGTACATAGTACATGCCAGCGACCCCTCCTGTGGTGCCGGGCGGCTAAATTCCAAAGATTGTCGATCGCTGCGGAACAGAGCCCTAAAGCAGCTAGACAATTTCCCAGGCATTTCCCAAAAAATTGGTGTTACCTGGTCAATAATTGTGTCTGCAGATACAATACGCCAAATTCAAAGTGTCAGGGTTAAACTAAGAGCCGGGTCACGACTGCACCTGACCAAACCTAAGGAGGACCGTACGGTTTACCAAAGAACTTATCTAACAAATTTTACCTTGTGTTTGGTGGTTTCGACAAATCTGCCCGCCTCAAAAATGGACCCTCGTCAAAATGCCGTGCCAGACCACACGACTATCGTCCAAGGATCGGATCGTGCAGCGCTGCCGAGGTATCGCGTCTCGTTCGGTCGGGCCCGCAGTATCATACCGTCCGATCCTGGTTCGATAGTCTGCGTCAACCTTCAATGATCCGGCATCAATCTTGAGGGTCCCTATTCGGGCGCCAACTGTGGAAACAGAAAAATAATATGAGGCCGGGAAGCCCAGAAAGAAACACACCAACACAGGTTACAAAGAACATACAAGTGCTTTATTTAAAAGCTACATCAGTTACCAAAGTCAATTGACAAACGGATAGCTATTCGGCTCTCAGAGTAACATAACGAACTTCAACGAGAGTTCAATGCGTTTGTGAGAGAGACCGTACATTGGAATACTTGGGTCTTTTATACTGTTTGTCCAGCCCTTGGCCAACCCTCTCGCGGGTTAACCATTCTACGAGCCGGGCCTATGGGTTCCTTGCCAGGTCAATCCTTTAATGTATGCATTTTGATTAGTTTCACTGATATAGTTGTACATTTACACATAGGTCAACGGTAGGACAAGGTCTCAGTTCGCGACCCCGACAAGTGGCCTGCAGGCATATTAATTATTCATCTGTACAGAGGTTACGGCGGCCAGAATCTTACTCAGAATGTCAATCGGCCTCCATTTTGATGTTCAGGGTGACTTCCATATAACAAGAGAACCTAAAATGGCGGCTAAATCCAAGATGGCGACGTACATTACTTTCTCTAAGGTCAAGACCTTGCCGTGGAGTTGGTTCGCATATGATGTTTAGACAACTTGGCGTAGGCCAATACACATACAGTTGTTGCGATAGGAGGCATAATATTGTTTCAATTCCGACTAAAGGGGCAACCCCCTTCAGTGTTAACCCTCCAGCAATCTGCTTGCTCCCCCTGGTAGCTGGTTCTGTTGTTCCAGGAGGAGTACCTGTGAAAGGACGCCATCCCCCGACTGGCGTATCCTCCCCTGCCCCTCCAAACCTGAGGCTTCTCTCCTGGGGCTTTCTCTCCCCCTTCCCCTGTGGGCACCATTTTGTCTAAGAATCGCCCAATGTCCATCTCATCCCAAGACAAAGCTGGCCACACCTGCATTTTCAACCGGAATCCCCGATCATACTGTAACCATCCCTCACCCCCATGCTTCAGATATAGATTGTGGATATACTGTTCATATGCAATCATTGACAATGCATCCTGCGGATATTTTTCTAACATGATTGACATATACACTTTGAAAGCCTTTAACCAGTTATGTATGGATGGTTCCACCTTGGGTTTCTCCTTGTCCCTCAACTCCTTCTCTTTTTCTGACAAGTCCTTTATACCTTCTCCCAGAGGTTCCATCCCCACAAAATCTAAGATTTCTACTTTCTCCACACCCTCTCCTTGGTGGCCCCTGGTATGTGCCATGCTAAGGAGCTTACTGACACCCGGACTGGAGCAAAACCTGGCATCGGCCTTCCGTACCGTGTCATATTAGACCCTCACATTCCTTCTTGCCCGCCATTGGCATTTGTGACTGAGTGTATCCCTGGCCCCGCCACCCCTTGACCCCACTAGGCTGGAGTTTGAGCTGCCCCCATCAGCGCTGCCCCTTCTTGGTTCTTTGAATTACCCCCGCCTATGTAGTTTGTGTTGGCCAGTGCTGTGGCCTGTTGCCCCTGAGGAAACTGCACCACCTCCCCTCCCCCCGGAAATGCAGTGTTGGGATAGTTACCCGTCCTCTGGCTTACCCCCCCTGTCAACCCGGTACTGGGCAGATTTCCTGCCTGGTAGCCCCCTGAGCCCAGCCCCCCTGGTCCCAGAGTCACCCCTCTCTGCTGTATTACTGCCACCCCACTTGCAATTTGGTTGAAAGCATTCACATTCCCACTCAATAATTGCCCACTGCCCCCATTGCCCCATGCCTGCATACATTGCATTATCATACCTTTCAGTGCCTCCAAGGATGCGGGCCCATCTTCAGTCACAGCCACCGGTCTGGTTGCAGGCGTACTGGGTGGGCCCCGGTTCCTTGGCACCTCCACATGGGGGAAGACACTGGTACGGCTACAACCTCCTGTGCCTTCCCTTTGCTCTTTACCCCGATCGCCCTGGGCTTTTTGCCAGTCCTGGCTTGCTCCTTGCTAGCTTTAGCCTTCTGTGTCATGGTCCTTTTTCTCTTCGCGACTGGCTCCTCTTCTTCCTCGCCATGTTCTTCTGATTCTTCTTCGCCATCCCGACCTTGCATTTCTCTCACCATTCCCTCGTTGTCTGGGAACATCAATGGCGAAACCGCCTCTGGCTGGGCCTGGCCTGTTCCTCCCCTGGATGTGGGATCATGGCCTCCATCCAGTTGGGCCCATGTTTGGCTGCAGCCTGCCTGGCCATTGCCATAAATGCCTCCAAATCCATGTTTAAAACTGTCCCCAAAAAGGGGGGCTGTCCACCCCTTGCTTCTGTGGCCTCTGTTACCCGTCTGTTGCTGAGTTAATCAGGCAGTCTTGTGCGCCCCTCCTCACCCAGCCAGCTGCCCGTGTAGCACCGGCTGGTCAGCGTGTCTTGTGCGCTTGAGGAGATGCTGCTTGCTCCTGTGTTATGCCACCCCACGCACTTTACGTGCCTCTTCCTGCGCTGCCCCGCATGCGCTGTCCTGCGCGATCTGCAGATCCTTTCCGGTGGGACAAGCCGGTATCCTGCACCCAACAAGGTGCGTAGTGCACAGCCCACCCACAGTGAGCCAAGGCCCGTCCTATGATATTCAAGCAGGGTTTGTACCCGTATCAATCACACAGGCAGGCCCGGGCTTGTTTTGTCTTTATTACCGGGTGTGCCGTATGCCGCTCGAAATGCTGCTCAGGCGGGCGCCGTGTGCTCCTCTCTCGCAGCTGCCTCACCTGTTGGGCTCCGTCTTGCGCTTCCCCCCACTCTCACCGGCTCGTTGCTGGGGGGGTGGGGTGGTCTCCTTCCACAATGCTCTGCTGCTCTGAGCTCCGCCTCCGGACCTCCAACGCCTCTGATTGTCCCCATGCTTGCGCCCAACGGTGATTCTCGCGTCTTCTCGGCTTCCGCTGTCCCGCTCCACCGCCGGCTGCTCTCCCTCCCGTTGCCAGCTGCTCTCCCTCCCGCGGTTGCTGCAGCAACCTTCTTCGATCCTGCGGCGGCTGCTCTGCTCCCTCCTGAATCTCGGTCCGCCTCGGCTGTAGCGACCTTCCACTGCTGGTCCGCTCCTAGTCTCCGACTGAGACTCACGCTGGGCAGCACTTCGAGACGCAGCCCTCTTCTTGGAAAACAAAATCCTCTTCAAACGAAATCCTCTTCTTGGTAAATACGGCAGGCGTCCTTCTGCAAAGGCTGGATGCTGCCTGCAGTAAGGAGCCCGCCCATTATAAAGGTTTGCGTCTTCTGCTGCGCTTTCTGCCAGCGCCTCCCCATCGTCCAAGGGGGGAGGGAGGAGGACAGGAGGACACCGCCGGGTTATCGTGGTGCCTCCCAGAGGCGGATCTAACGGTCGCCAGGCAGACCAAGGGCGACCGGGCCCCTGTGCCAGGCCCCACCCCTTTCACGCAGCACAGGGCCCTTTGCAGCTCAGGGCCCTTTCTGTTGGACGTCTTGGACGTCACTCCAGAGTCCAGTCTCCTTTCTTTCTCCCTTCCAATCCTGGGCCAGTGTAGGTAGTGGTACCTGAGAGACGACCGTGACGTAGACACGTCTCGTGACGTCCCTACACTGGCCCAGGATTGGAAGGGAGGAAGAAAGGAGACCGTTAGATCCGCCTCTGTTTCAGGTGACTCAGTGTTATGTGCCAGTGTGGTGGTGCCAGGAGGAAGGAGTCGCCAATCGCCATTGCCTGGGCCTAGCTGCAGAAGAGAAGGTGCTGCTGCTGCTCGAGTCGAGGGAGGCTGTCGTCCAGCTGTGTTTGCTGTCTGCTGCTGCTTACTAAAACAGGTAAGCTTGGCTATTGTCGGGGTGGGGGCTGGATGGTGTTTTTTTATTTCCAATTATGGAGCATTTCCATTAAGAAGCATTTGTAGCTTTTCAGTGGACATTTAGCGCCCGATTCACAGAACATTTTCCAATGGGATTTTACCATTGTAAAATGCTTCTGTGAATCAGGCCCTTAGTGTTTCAGCTCCCTGCTGGTTGGCCGTCTCGTGTTAATCAGTGTCTATTAACGCCTGGGTGTATTTATTTCCTTTAAATGTGCACTTTGCGGCACTTGCATTAGAAACTTCCTTTTGCTGGAGCCCTTCAAGCCATCACTTGCAGGTGACGGCCTGAAGGGCTCCAGCAAAAGATACTTGGAATGTGAGCACTGCAAAGCGCACCTTTAAAGTCCCAAAACGAAAATAATGTAGAAGGGAATATATTACCGTATTATAAGGCTGCTGACGGGTAACATGTGAGCAGTTGCTGGGGGCCTCCTGAGGCTGGAGGCCCCTTTCGTTTGAAAGGGTTGAAAGGCTGGACGCCGTATAAGTCTATACAATAACACGAATTTGGACATTTATATAGCACTTAATGCCGGATAGCTGCACTTTCTAAGTATGGTAATAATCAGCGTCACTATTATTACCCACTCACTCCACCTGGAAGAGAGGGGGATTGGGGAAGGGCCAAGTCAGCGACCAGGACTTGGTATCGTCTTGTTCCAAGCAGAGCACCTTGGGCTCAAGTGATGCTCTCGGATAGACGCTTAGCCCAGGCCATGTACGTGTAGTGTTTTTTTTGTTTCCAGTGTTTCTAAGCATTTGTCTGTAGGCCTTTGCGTGGAAATGGATGTATTTATTTAAAGGGGGTGTGTAATCGGCGCTATGGCGCTGGAGGGAGGGGTAAGGAGTGCAAGGGGAGACGGGTTGAGAGGGAGGAGAGATGACTATTTTTTATGTAGTCAGTGCATCCAAAACTAAAGAGTGTGTAACTGTGTTTTCGTTTCGTTTTAAATTCATTGTAGAGTTTAGGCTGATGTGTCCTGAACTGCCCGCCTCCTTGACGGTGTGTCTTTGCTGGGCTTCGACACAGCTACTGCTGGGGGGATCAAATGGGACACGTAGGTGGTTGGCCTCTTTATTGACGGAAGTGTGCAGCTGCAGCCACCGTGTGCATTCCGTACTTGGCCTCTTTGTGTGGGGGAATTTCCGAATTAGCGGGTTTCGGTGGTTGATGCTTAGGTATGGGGCTTGCCCAGGTGTTAAAAGCAGTGCAGTCAGTGCCCATCCAGTGATTGTTCTTTATTCTCTGGGGGCGCTGGGAGAAGTCTAGCCTCTCTGCTCACTCAGTGCTCGGCCATAGGGCCTCCCACCCATTCGCTGCTTGGCCTCTCGGTGCCTCTCCCCTGGTGTGGTGAACTCTGGAAGGCCTCAGCAGTCAGTTTTGTGATTCGTTGTCAAATTTGTAATGCATGCCCTGGGCTGGATGTAGCGACAGCTGCCCCTTTGATATTCTGGGTGGCCAGGCCTTGGCTGGGGAAAGTACGTCTATAGAGGGTCTTATGGTAATTGCGGCCCCGATTCAGAGGTGGATCCAACGGTCGCCAGGCACAGGGACCATCCCTGGCACAGTGAGTCAGAGGCTCTGGGCCCAGCTCAGAGGGGGAGTTCATGGACCGCAGTAGTGCGCTGCCACCAGGGGCCCACCTCGTTGCCTCTGTGTCTCTCTATCTGTGTTTGTTTCTGTCTTTCTTTCTCGTCCTGTCCGCCTTCTTCTCCCTTCCCCTCCATCTCGTTCATCTGTTTCTCTACAATCCTCTCACCTGAATTCTTCTCTCACCCCATCGCCCTTCCCCTTTACCCACGACTTCATCTTCCATCCTATGTTCTGTCTTTCTTTCTCTTAACTCACTTTATATAATCTTTCTCACTCCCTCTCCTAAACTCCCTGTTTTTCCTTATTCCTTTCTCCTTCGTTCTCATGACTCCATCCCACTTCTCACTTGCCCCCCTTGTTCCTCTTTCTCATTGCCCTTCTCTGGCACCCATCATTACCTCTCTCGCCTTTCATCGTATTCCCCTCATCCCCCCTCCCATCCGCCTCAAAAGCACTCTTTGTCCCCCTTTGTTTTTCTTTTTCTTTCCACCTAGCTTGCTCTCTTTCACTCCTCGCTCCACAGCCCCCTCCCCTTTCTTCCCCCATGGATCTTGAACCAATCTGGTTTGAAATGATTGGCACAAGACAAGCAATGCCATACCTGATATACCTAGAACACATCTCCCCTTTCTTCCCCCATGGATCTTGCACCAATATGCTGTCTATCCAGTTTGAAATGATTGGCACAAGAAAAGCAATGCCACGCCTGATATAACTAGAACACATTTCACGTATATATCTGTTGCAAAGAGCTAGAAGCTCAGAGGCTACAACCAAAAGGCTAGGTAGCCTCGAGTCCAGACAGTCCCGACATTAGCATAGCCCGGATCTTTTCCAAATCTAGCAACACCCCTGTCTGAAAGGGTGGACTTGTGGGGATAGATGGGCCTCTGTGAAACGTGACTATTTAGGGATCAAACACGTGACTCGCCACCCTAACTTGCTGTTGAGATTCAATGGGTGTACAAGGGCATCATGGGCCTGGTGCAGCAGTTGCTACCCTGGGTTGCTGCTTGTCAACCCCTCACCCCCCCAATGATCCAACTAGACTTCTTAGAGCCATTTTTCTAGGAAATTGTGTGCTCTTAAAAAGCTTTAAGTAATTCTCTTTCGTCCTTAGCACTGAAACATGTTAATTTCCAACATTAGCTTCAGGCTTCATCCTCCAATATTACCATTGATAGCAAAGCCTGCTGAGGAGGCGCAGCTAGACCGACCCCTAGGTAACTTCATAAAAAATAGCTTTTGTCCCTAAAGTTTGCCATTGTGCACTTGTTACCACAATTAACTCCGCCCACCCAAAGCTCTGCCTCCATGACCCGCCCACCTAGGGCCCTGTGTCAGGTGCTGCCCACAGGGCCCTTTGCCTTAAATCTGCCACTGGTGCCTCACCCATTTTCTTGTCTTCTTTCATCGTCCCTTTCATACTTTATTGCAGATTGACAGAAGGTCCGACCTATTTGTTCTTTTCTCTGTAAAGGTCAAAGGACCACGCCCCAGGGTAAATAACTTTTTCTCCAGGCTTGTGGGCTTACCGCCCACTGCTGCTGCTCCTGTCTCTGGTGCAGGCATCGGGGCACTCCAACTTTGCACCGCAGGGGGCTGTCTTTGGTTGACTTCGTCTGGTGGATACTACGTCGGCGCAGGTTCACATATGCTATGAGCGGCTGGTGCAATTGTTATTTATTTGTTTCCAGCGGGTTCTGAATTGTTTTGTCCGTCACCTACTAACCAACTTTTTAGAGTGCCTGCTGATCTCCGTAGCCTCTTTTGTTTCCGGGTGGCTTTCCTTTTTACTTTCCTTTTATTACACGCATCAGAGGAGATGATTGTGGAGTTTAAGGGCCCCAGGATAATGTTTTAATTAGTACTGAGGACACAGCGTTTTGGCTCAATATATTACAAGTTTTTGCCCGCTTTGCCAGCCTTCGTTCTTTTCTTGTCATGTAAATGGAGGTTTCAGGCAGCACCTCCTCCATTAAAATCGATGCTTTGGACCGTACCAGATTTCGCTGCCTATTTGGGGTTTGGGCAACAGGCGAGCTGGGTCCCGACTGTACCTTTTGTGGTCTGCTAGGAGGTTTACATTCCCCCCCATTTTCGTTCTCTCATCCAGGGAATCCAATGTCCTGCCCTGTTTTTGCACTTCTTCGAGGATTACACCGCACAACTTCCGCAGCAGTTTCACTGCAATGTGCACCAAGTCCATGGATGTTTTATTTGTATTTATATGGCCAGAGTCGTCCCAACCACTTTGATTACTGGGGGCTACTTCCTCCTGTAACGAGACAGGAAATAGATCAGTCGACACAGAGAGCCGCTCGCTCTCTTCTTGCAGCAGGGGGTTGGGGATGTGTGTCCCGTACCTGCCATTGCCTCGGCAGTGGGATTGTAGCTCCCTGTGTCCATGGTTGTGACAATATCCCTCACACTAACCCCTGTGGCAGCCTGCAGAGAATAACCCATTTCCAACAGCAAGTTATTGTTGATATCACCCAGTCGGAATTCGATCCATTTAAGATGACACCTGCCGCTTCGTTTGCTGGAAGTATATCGGGCACCTTTGCCACTTTATCTGGCTGGTAGTAGTCAGTGATTTCCCCTCGGCAGCTACTAGTGTATTGCTTTCAGTTTTGGTCCCCTCCCCGCCTACAAGGGAGAATCTTTGTTTACTGAGGCCGAGATATTTGTTAAGGTTAATGTTAAAGGTATTTGTACCGCGCACCGTCACCAATGGAATTGGTCCCCAGGCACTCGGGCAGATCTAAAAACAAGAAGCAGGGGTGGTATTAGTAGGGTGAAGAAGGTGTAGGAAGGTGAGAAAAGGTGATCTCCTTTTGGCAGCTTCAGTTTGGTTTTCGCTGTGCGCTGAGCTTGGGTATGAATATCAGATCGATGTGAGTCCTTGTGTGCTGTTGGTGCGAGTTATGTGTTGTTTGTTTGTTGTTGTGGTGTGGTGAAGTGTGTGCAGATTACTGTGCAAGAAGGTGCTTGTGTGGATTTTTGTGTGAGGTAAGTATGCAGAAATTTGAGCTTTTGGGTTAGTGGGTTAAATGTCTCTTAGCCCTTATAACTCTTGTTCTGTGTATCCGGTTGTCTTGTGGAATAGGCATATTCCTTCTCTTTTATTATTTTCTGTCCGTCTAATTGTTAGGAGTGATGGCGTGGCAAGTTTCCAGCTGTGTTATTTTGATCTTTGTGTACCAGTGTGGGTGCGATTTCTCGCCGTCACCATAACCAGTACAATGAGGGACCCTGCAATAACTCAGACAGAAAAGAGCCAAGTAAACATTACTTTATTAATGCACAAGCATTCGCGAATGGGCCGCAAGTTCAAACGTCTCGCTAAGCAAGTCGTCGAAGTGCCGCGCCTTCCTCTACACATCGTGCTCTTTTATACTTTTCTGTTTACATTGCCTTGCACATAGCACACGTCCACCCCAGGGCGGATCTCCAGTTGGAGTTTATCTGAAGTATCCAGTTGGAGTTTAACAAACAACCATTGCACATTTGCTATCGTGGTCTATCGTGGTTTCCTGTTATCCCGGTCTTCACATTCTTTCGTGCCCCTTTGTGCCCGTATCTCTGTGCTCGAGGCCATGCTTACTCATTCCTTCCCCCCACCCGTATTCTGCAGATAGTTTTAGCAGGCTCAGCATGCTTCGACATACAGTGACCAAACACAATTCTTCTGTTAAAAACAAGTTCTTGCCGGGTCTGCAGGTCTTAAACGCCGCCGTATAAAAGAGAAGGCCTCTTCTTTTAGCAAAAAGTACATTCATTTAACGCATATGGTGATTAATACAAACTCCAAGTGTGAGCACAACGTTACATATGCATGCGTACCTTCAATCCACCCTTTGCTCACACTTGAGCATCAATCTAAGTAGTCCTAGCATAAGCAGATGGCAGGAAAGCAACATCATTACATAATGTATGTACCATAATCTTCTCCAGGCCTCCCATGTCAAAAAATTCCTGTTGTACATGGCTTTCATCCATTGGATTTAGGCGCGTTATGCTGGAAGAACACATGGAAACACAGCACGACACACATACCGGGAAGCATTGGATGCAGAGACAAATTCCTACAACTATTGCCGCTAGAACCAGTATGGGCGTAAGGAGCTGCCACCCGATTTCTTTTAGGAGCTTCATCCACCAGCTATCTCCTGACCCTTCCTCCTGGTGGATACTATCCGCTATTTTATGTAGTTTGTTTATTCCATCTAAGATTCCTGTACTTTCTTCTGGTATGTAAACACAACATTGGGACCCCACCATGAAACAGACCCCGCCCCTTTCTGCAGTGAGTATGTCTAAGACATACCTATTCTGGAGAGCCACTAGCCGAATTGCTTTCATTTCATAAGTGATGTTTTCCATTAGGTCTGCGGATTCTTCGATTACGAACTCAAGGGCCCTGCTTAGCTTTTGGATTTCTTGACTGTTCATAAAGATGCCCGCTGGAGGAACCAGGGCCCCCATCAGATCTATAAACGTTTCCCATCCTGTAGGTTGATACGTAGGAATTTTTGGGTTTACTGCTCGTTTATTTCTGCTGTGTATTTCTTTATGCAGAGTAGACGGGCCATATACCATCACAGCCGGCATTATTCTGGCTATGTAACATACCCCAACAAAATCTTTCGCTAACCACAAATAAGCCCTCTTGTTACAGACGTAGGCATGTCCTTCTATCTGTAACAATCCCTTCGTGTAGTTATTTAGATTCACCATTTGACTGCACCCCGAGATCATTCTTTGATTACCTCTTGCGCTTCTCTTAAAACATATATTCTTTGGCCTAAACTCTTGTGTGATGGTGATAGGGGGAGGAGGTTCTCTTACTATCTGTACCATAGCAGGTGCAAGCCCGATTCCCTCAGTTTTGATTTTATAGCGTATCTTTTCCATTAGAAGGGTTTTGTTCTCTCCTCTAACATAACAAGCGGTATTCGGTATCATGTATTGCTGTGCTGACACTATTCTTATGTAAATTAATGCACACCCGGCATCCTCAGTAACTGGCGACGCGTACACTGGGATGCCTTCACTGTCGGGGCATGTGGGTGCAGATCCAGCAATCAGTTTTATTCACTACCCCATATGTTGTGTTTATTATCTTCACGTATTCATTTTTAGCATAGTCTTCCGGGTCGTGTTGGTCATAGGCATCTCGATTCCTGCTCTTGACCCGATCTATTCTCCCTGTTCCGTTTGACACGGGTAACAAGTTCTTTAATTCATATCTAGATGGATGTTCCAAATACCAGAATAATATGGCGAACGCTATTAATACTACTATCGAGCATACAAAAAATAAGATTTTGTTCCTTGTGGTGCAAAGTGGTGTTTTTCTCTTACCTTCTGTGTTTGGGGAGCATACATTTATCTGCTCAGGGATTAAACCAGCATATACGGGTGCAGACATAATTCAGTATGTGGCTCAATTATAGGTACGTATGCGTATCAGATGCAACCTAGCGATATAGCTGTATTCCCTATTTAAAGCACCAGTGTCCTTAGGTCTCACTGAAAACCTTCATCCGATCTGTCCCACGCCTCGTAGTGCCTGTCCCATGAGGGGAACGCCAGAGGCCCTTCAGGCTACAAGCCCGTTGTCTTCAGTAAGGCACAATCCTGCTAAAACCAACAAGAGAGTCCAAATGTTCATCTCCCTAATGATCAAAGTTCAAAACAGTGTCCTTACACGTTGCTTGGCACATACACGTCACGGGATCGGAGACGATGGGCACACCTACTAATGGCGTCTGGCAGTACTGTTGCAACCTGGGGTTGGTTGGTTCCCTTTTCTGGAGGAATCAGTAGTGGAAGCGTCTTCTTGACGTGATTCACGTGGTACCAGTGCGATTTGCCATCAACTTTTACCGCAGTTTGTGTCGCGAGGAGCACTTGAAACGGGCCCTTCCATCTGGGTTGCAGTCCGCTGGTGCGATCGAAGGCTTTTATAACAACCCAGTCACCGGGCTGCACGTCGTGACCTTCTCCTATCAGAGGAGATGGAGCTACTTCGTTCACCTGTGCATTAATAGAAATCAGTCTATTAGTTAACCCAATACAGTACTGTTGTAATGCAGGCCATGCTTGCTCAGACAATCTCTTAGGTGATATGGGGGTCCCAATACTTGGTGGACGCCCCATAACAATTTCGAAAGGAGATAAACCATGTGTACGCTTAGGCATAGTACGCATACTCAATAATGCAATAGGCAATGCATTCGGCCATTTCAGTCCCGTTTCAGCACAAGCCTTTGCCAGTTTGTTCTTCAGTACCTTATTTGTGCCCTCTATAATCCCAGCTGATTGAGGATGAAAAACTGCATGGAAGCGTTGATCAATACCAAGGGCCTTGCAAACTTTGCGTACTACTTCACCAGTAAAATGAGTCCCATGGTCAGACCATAGATATCTGGGGACCGTATACAAGGGCACCCAGTGTTTCAATATGCATTGTGCTGTGGAGGTGGCACTATTGTCCCGCAGGGGATATGCTTCCACCCATCCTGAGAACCCACATCTCATCACCAAACAGTAGGAATGTTTATTTACAGGCTCCAGCTGTATAACGTCCATATACACCACCTCAAAAGGGCAGGTGGGTAACTTACTGTGGCCCGCCGGGGCTGGTACACCTTTCCCCACATTGTATAGAACACATATTTCACATTGTTTTGCCCATTGACGACAATACATTCCCAATCTTTTGTTGTACCACACAGCACTCAAAACTTCTTCCATAGTCCTTGCGTTAACGTGAGTTGGACCATGAGCCACACTCACTATCACAGGTAAGTATGCATCAGGTAGTACCCAAGTATTCGTATTGGTATGTGCCCATAGCCCATCTACCGTCTCCTCGTATTGATCATCCTTGTGCCAAGATAGTCTTTCTTCAATGGTTGCATCTGCTTGGATTTCCTTTACGCGCTCCTTCGTCCCTTCCATAGTCACATCCCTCCCCACTATGAGTTGTCGGGCCTCCCACCGTGTATCCCTTGTGGCAGCTAGTTTAGCCATCTGGTCGGCTATGGAGTTTCCTTGCGTGACATAATCTAGAGTCCTTTTATGCGCTGGGCATTTCACTATGGCCACCATCTTGGGCAACGTAAGGGCTTGTAATAATTCAGCAATCAATTGGGCATGTTTAATAGTATCACCTTGGGAGGTTAAAAACCCACGCTCTCCCCAGAGTTTACCAAAACTGGAAACCACCCCATGAGCGTAGGCTGAATCAGTATAAATTGTCACTTTCATACCGCTGCTTAACACTAATGCTCTCGTTACCGCAATCAATTCTGCTGCCTGGGCCGATTTTTCACACACTTTCCCACTCTCAATCAACTGCTCCCCTGTGGTTACAGCATACCCTGCTGTTGTCTCCCCATTTGGCAGTTTGAAACAGGAACCATCACAGAATAATATACCCTCATTATCAACCAGCGGGGTGTCTTGCAGGTCTGCTCTACCCTTAGTGTGTTCTTCCATTTGGATCACACAATCATGCCTAATGTCATTAGGTGAGATGGGCAAAGGAAGCAGTGTCGCTGGATTCAAAGTGTTACATCGTTCGATTTTTACATTACTGGCAAACAGAATCATCTCATACTGTGTGAGTCTAGCTGTGGTCAAATGCACTCTATTCAGGAGAACGTCCACCGCATGTGGGACTTTTACTGTCACTTCGCTCCCTAGGATGATACCTGCACTTTGTTTTAGGGCTGCCGCTGCTGCGGCCACTGCTCTCATGCATGGGGGTAGGCCTTGAGCTACTGAGTCCAGAGCACTGGAGAAATATGCACATGGTCTCTGTTTACCCCCTTGTTCCTGCGTTAAGACTGACACAGCGCAACCTTCCTGTTCATCAACGAAAAGGCAAAATCTCTTGGTATAATCAGGTGTGCCTAAGGCCGGTGCGTGGCATAGAACATCTTTCATAGCTGTCAGGGCTTTTTCCATCTCAGGTGTCCATTCTAATGGTCCGTTTTCTTGTACTTCTTTTAAGGCTTTTAGCATGGGCTGGATCAATACAGAGAATTCAGGAATCCAGTGCCTACAATAGGATAAAACACCAATTATCCTTCGGAGACCTTTTGCCGTGTCGGGGCCTTTTATGGACTGTATCAAAGTAATGCGATCAGTAGACAGAGTTCGCCCCTCTTCGGACAACTCAAAGCCTAAATAATGGACCTTTTGTTTTACATACTGCATTTTGGCTAGGGCTACCTTGTGCTTATTCTCTGCTAAGTGCATTAGCACCAATCTGGTCACATAATGGCATTCCTCTTCGGTGGCTGCACATAATAGCAAATCATCAACATATTGTATCAGAGCAGTGTTAGCGGGTAGGGCTAGGTTATCCATCTGTGTTTTTAGTGCTTGGCTGAATATGGCGGGACTTTCTGTATATCCCTGCGGGGCTCTAGTAAATTGGTACTGTCTATCTCGAAGAGTGAAACTAAACAGGTACCTGCTTTCTTCGGCAATAGGAATGCCGAAGAAGGCATTTTTCAAATCAATTACCGTAAACCATTTCGCTGTTTTGGGAATTAAAGTGAGTACACTTGCAATATTAGGGACAACTGGATATCTGGGTTCTACTATTTTGTTTATCTCCCTCAAATCAATAATGAAACGATAGGGTACCGCTTCATCACCTTTCTTGTGTACTGGAAGGATCGGAGAGTTACAAGGGCTATCATTTGTTGGCTCTACCACCCCTAACCGTATCATATCCTGTACTATTTGATATAGTGCCTGCTCTCCCTCGTGTGATATGCGATATTGTTTTATCCTGGGCAACCTGGCACCGGGCTTTAGTTTGATTACTACTGGGGAAACATCCAACACCCCTACATCATTCCCATGAGTGGCCCATAGTTCATTCGGGATGTCTTGGAGTTCCGGGGGCAGGGTTTGCGTTACTCCTATCATACCCATAGGTTTGCTTATAGTCATTCTTACCCCCTGAGGGGAGCAATATATTGTGGCCCCTAGTGTCTTTAATGCATCAATACCTAACAAGTTTTCTGGGCAGTGATTGGTCAATAGCCACCCAATCTCCCATTTTACCCCATGAAGTTCCGCTTCTACTATTTCACTTACAGGAGTCTTTATTGGATTTCCCCCAAATCCAACTGATACCTTGCTTTTATCCGATAATGGGACAGCGGGGATGGCTCTGATATTCACGGAACTGTTGCCAGCTCCCGTGTCTACCAGACATCTCAAGTTTCGGTGGGGGCCGATCCTAATGGAGGCACAAGGCCCCCTCTGATCTATAGGTACTTGTACCACTCCCGCTGTCTCATTTCGGCCTCCTCAGGACATATCACTTGTGTTATCCTGGAAGTCGTCATTATAGTATACCCCTTCCCCACATCCTTCGCCCTGGCATACACCTTGTACTTGTGTTGTTTGTCGTGGTTGATACAGTAGATTGGGGGGAGGCGGGGCCGGCCAGGGAACATCCCCTCTTGCTTGTCCGTCAAAGGCATTGGGTTGAGGGGGTTTAAACATTCTGTTGTCTTGGTTGCCGTACCCACCAGTCCTATTTCCTGGCGCAAATGTTGTCTGTGAAGGGGGCCGTACGCCCCTTCCTCTCCCACCACTCTGGGGACACTGGGATTTCCAGTGTCCGGGTCTCTTGCAGAAGGCACATACATCTTGGGGTAGCCCATCCCTCCTCCCATATAGCGCACCTCCTTGCACTGTACCTCTACCTGTCCCTTGGCCCCCTATCATGTTGCTACTATAGCCCTGTGACGGGCCATTATTATTGTAGTTATACCTGCCTTGGGGCCCTTGATGCAACTGTTGCATCAACACTTTGGTTTTTAGATCCTTCTCTTGTCGTGCCTTTTGTTGTCCCTTTACTCTTTCCCCTCTTTCATAATACCTGGCCATTTCGAGGAGATCCCGGGGGTTTCTAGTCATCTACGTACTTTCTGCCTTCCTAATGTTCTCCTGGATTGGCCCGTGGAGCCCTTCTATAAAGTTTGTGGCAAAGTACCGTTGGCCCGTCTCAGACCCTATCTCTAGCCCACTGTGTGCTTTAAATGCTGCTTCGTAACGCAGGAAGTACTGTGCTACTTCCTCACTTGCGCCCTGTATCACAGCAGACAGTTTCTCCACATTCACATCAAATGGGGGTAATACCTTTTCTAGAGCCCTCAGGACTGCCATGCCATGCCCCCTTAGGGGTTTGGGATATTCCTCATGCAGTTTCCTATTTTTACTCGCCTCCATTACATCTTTCCATTTTATTGTATCATTGTCTTTGGCACGAAAGGGGGTCCATATTTCCTCTGGGACAATAGCTAACAATATGTTATCTACATCCTCTACAGTAAATAACCCGGGTCTGAATAGCTTTCCTACTTCTTTGTAGAATCCTGCCGGGTCTATACGGGGGTCGGGGATGGACTTGGTGATATGCATCAATTCTATTCGAGATAAGGGGACATACACATAGGTGTGCATCATGTTACCAGTAACTGCATCTATGGTGGGTTGACACTCTCTCATTGGCATTGATAGTAACTTTTCCGTGTTTGTTTGTTCACTTACAAGGGCCTGCACTGGTGATGAAGCAGAGGACTGGTGACTAAGGTTTTTCTCTTTTATTTTTTTATAATCTTTTAACAGTTTCTCCACCTTAGCCATTCTCCATTCTTCCGCCCCAGAATCATCCACTCTTATATTAGGTAGCAGTTTCTTATCCAATTCCGTCTTAATCCTATTCCACTTGGACACATATCTAGGCTCCTTTTCCTCTTCTATATCATCCACCCTAATAAGAAGATATTTAATTACGTTTACTTGTATAGGCCAGCCAAGGCCCTCCATCAGACTCACCAGGGTGGACATGGACTGCGAGTGTATGGATGCTATCATACGATTAGCTACGTTTTGGCCCGCCTGGTCTGCATCTTTGAGTTTAGCCTCTCTTTCCCTCACCTCTCTTTCCCATGCCCTCTTTTCCTTCTCCCATTCAACACCGCCCCTTATGACTTCCGCTATTATGTCGGACATACATCCCCATAACTGAACACTGGACGCAGTCACTGGTAGTAAAGCGACAGCGTCCTGATATGCTGAGGGCAGATCTGCAGTACTCTGTCCTCTCAATTTACAGTTACCCTCATGAAAGGTATATAGTTTAGTGGCCACTGTCCTAAATTCCAAAGGTGTCAAATGCCCCAATTGGTCCCGTAGGCCGTCATTGAGGGGTGTGCCATACAGCCCGGTCATAAGGATTTGCAAGTCTCCATCTCTATCCTTTTCTACAGTAGTCGTTCTCCTATGGTCTATCAACCTATCTGGGTCTCCATACTTCATTGGGAATTCCGCCCTCTCACCCTCACCTTCTCTCGGAGGAGCCGTAGCCCCTGGAAATAACAATTCAGTCGTTGTTTGTTCTGCTTCTAGTCCTATCACATCTTCATACCGAGGCGCCGGCAAGGCAGGATACATACCCCCGCTATTCTTAATCATCATACGTCTATCCAACTGGTCTAGTTTCTCATCCTTCTCTTTTATCTCTAGGTCACGTAATTTTTGATTTACTGTTCTCTTCTGCCCCTTTGCCTTTTGTTTGTTCTGAGCATTGCGCCTGCGCATTGCTTCTACCCTCCATAGTCGTATAGCCTCAAACTGTGCGGGTCTGACCCGTCTTTTTACTAATTCTATTTCTACTTTGGATATGCGGTCCACATCAAAGGACCCGGTGTCTGGCCATTTATGCTCAATCGAATCTTTTGTATATTCAGACCACTCCCTTAAGAACAATGTTGAATTCAATCCATGTTTAATCAACATATCAAATGCAGGGGTTCCTTCAAGAGGGGCATAGTGTCTCTTGCCTATACCACTCTTGCTGGAAGCCGCTTGACCCATTTTGTTGGTATACCGCAATTGCCTAAAAACACTCACCTTTCCCAAATGTGCATTAATAGGCTAACATTAACAGTACATCCTCCTGACATATATCGCCATACCAATATCAATACATCACCGTTTCATCATTATTATTACATAGACGGACATACCACCGTCCTCTTCATAAACCCTAAATCGTTATTTCCTTATTCCATCATGCATCCATCCATACCACTTACCTTAAGGGTCCCGCCAGAGTGTTCCGGACCCGAAGGGCGACAGCCTGCTGTTCCACCGCCGACGGAGCCGGAAAAACAAGGATGACGCGTTGGTTGCAATCAAAAGGTGCGGATTCAGTTGTTGGGGCCCCGTGATCAATTCCTTCTCCGGTTCCGCCGCGGCGTTCCTCACCCAGTGACGGACTGTCGCTCCTTCGCATCCCACTTCTGACACCAAAATTGTGGGTGCGATTTCTCGCCGTCACCATAACCAGTACAATGAGGGACCCTGCAATAACTCAGACAGAAAAGAGCCAAGTAAACATTACTTTATTAATGCACAAGCATTCGCGAATGGGCCGCAAGTTCAAACGTCTCGCTAAGCAAGTCGTCGAAGTGCCGCGCCTTCCTCTACACATCGTGCTCTTTTATACTTTTCTGTGTACATTGCCTTGCACATAGCACACGTCCACCCCAGGGCGGATCTCCAGTTGGAGTTTATCTGAAGTATCCAGTTGGAGTTTAACGAACAACCATTGCACATTTGCTATCGTGGTCTATCGTGGTTTCCTGTTATCCCGGTCTTCACATTCTTTCGTGCCCCTTTGTGCCCGTATATCTGTGCTCGAGGCCATGCTTACTCATTCCTTCCCCCCACCCGTATTATGCAGATAGTTTTAGCAGGCTCAGCATGCTTCGACATACAGTGACCAAACACAATTCTTCTGTTAAAAACAAGTTCTTGCCGGGTCAGCAGGTCTTAAACGCCGCCGTATAAAAGAGAAGGCCTCTTCTTTTAGCAAAAAGTACATTCATTTAACGCATATGGTGATTAGTACAAACTCCAAGTGTGAGCACAACGTTACATATGCATGCGTACCTTCACCAGGTTGAGGCGTGCATTGTCCCCCACTCTGGTATTGGTGCTGTATTTTTACAGTCATCCGCTCCATTCCTATCTATTTCCTGACAGTGATCCATTGCTGTCTGTGTTTACTTTGTCGGCTAAGGTGTTATTGACATATCATCCTTACCCTTCAAACCCGATCTCTCTGTGATCGTACTTTGGTATGATGCTAGCTTATCTATCTCTCAATTGGCAAAGAGGTGATATGCTGTAGATTGTTCTTCCCTTACTTCAGTTGATGAGGTACTTGGGGGGATAGGGAGGATTGGTTCCTCTCTCCAATTGTGACCCCTGAGGGTCTTTTTTTTCCTTTTTCTTTTTAATGTAAGTTCCAGGGCTGTGGCCAGCACCATGTGGCTCTTTATTCTTGGAGTGGCTGCCTTTCTTGTTCAGGCCTCTTAAAAAAAACAGGGGGTTCCACAAGTGCAACACGTTGAACAGTATAAATAGGAAAGAATAGGAATAACACATCATTTGTCTTTCTGGAATTTTATACAATAAATGCTAGACTCATTAAAGGTTTATTTCAGGGCGTGAGTCACTGATTTAGTCTGTTCTTAAACACCTCAACTCTCCTTTCATCCTTCTGAGGTCAAAAAATGAGTACCAACACAGGTTGGGTGATTGTATGTATATTTTTTCTATATAAAGCACTTAAGCGTAAGTGCTATATAATAAAACACCATTATCATTTGGCCTTGGATGTCTGCTTGCATTCACAGTAATTTGGTAATATGGGCCTATTCACACTGATATTAACGATACATAGGGTGATCCATTCTTGTATTAAATATAGATCACATTATAGTGATATTGTAACTATATTTTTCGTAGTATACTTAGGAACAATGCTATTTGATGCCACTTCCTGTTTTGTCAAAGAGTGAAAGGTCATGTTCCACCGCTTCCCGTGATGTCACTCTGGGCTGGGGGTCAAATTACATCACTTCCTGTGATGTCATCAGAGGGCAAAGGTTGTGTGATATCACTTCCGCTACCCCTGGCATTTTGGTGAAATTATATCCCTGCCTCTCTCAGCATTGTTTCAGTTGTGTATGTGCCCCCATAGGCACTCCTTCTAGTTATGGGGTGAAGAGCCAATATTTGAGGAGTTTTCTGAATAGGAGGTGATCTCTTGTATTACGTATGTTCTTTGGGTAGCTCGTTCCAGGTTTTTTGGGCGAGGTGAGAGAAAGAGGATCCTCCAAATGTTCTTTTGTTGTATGGTTTTGGTTCCAAACAGATGTCGCTGCTAGATCTGAGTGGCCTTGTTAGGAGGGGGACGTTTATTTTTTCTCTTAGGAACTTGGCCGTGGATTGCTCATACAAGACGCTGCAACTGTAACTATTTCCCCATAGGGCTTACCCTTTCGTGAGGTTTGAATTCGAGATTTAGTTTTACTTGGAATCTCGAAAGCTTAACAGCAGTCAGATCTCATGTTGTCCATTGAAGTGTGCACCCCTCAACACCTCAGCCACCGCAACACTCTGCGGACTGCACTCCGCTATGATAATGTCGGTTAGGAATGTTCTGTTAATGGTCATGGTACTAGAAATAACCAAATAAAACTACTGGTAATAACATGTAGTAGGAAACAATTGTACTTGAATTGAACGGAGCAACACCACCGTGAGCCATGGACTCTCATTCTGTGCAGTAAGAGTACTGGTCAATACGTGGATATACCTGAGCTAAGTGCTGGAACTCTATAGCAGCTAAGTCTCAAAACAACGTGTGGGAGTGATGGGGAGGTGTTTCACGCTCGCCAGTCATAGGGGAGAGCAATCATTGCGACTAGACTGCTGCTCAGGATTTGCCCTCGGCAGCTGTGCTTGTGTCGGATGACTTCTGCTTTCCGTGATGTGTTACACCACTCCTTGTGATGCTGGCGATGCCTTGTAGCCCATTCGCCTGATGAAGCACTGTTATTTTGATGAAAAAAATCTACGCACACAAAAACTACTACAGGAGGACGATTGCACCACGAATGTTGACAGCTTGGTTGATTTAGATCGGAATAAAAGCTGAATACGCCACATTTTTGTTAATTGTCTGAGTATTAGGACACGGCACAAAGAGCTGAAGTGGTCTTTGGCATAATGGAGATGCCAAATACAATGAAAACAACTGTTCTAAATAAATGCTCTGCTACTAATTCCCCAGTCATATTACAGAAGAATGCAGCATTTATCAGCTGAAATCAAAGTCATTTTTTGGCTGCTTCACGGCTCCTGCGGAAGACCTTTGCTTCTTATCCCGCGTGTTTTCAAGGACCTGAAGAATGAATGCAGCGCTCACTCATCGCCACTGCCAGGTAAACAAGGGCCTGCATTCCTAGTCTAAGTGGGCGAAGTCACCCGGAACGAAGGCAGAATGCACGGCTTTTCCCTATAAACTTGCTGTAGGCGAGGAGACCTGGGCCTGCTCTCCCTCGCTCTTTCCGACCCTCGCCCCACGCGCACCCCCTTTCCGGCGAGGAGAGCAAAAACCACGTTAGTGAGTGAAAGGCCACGTTTTGATCTGTGTCTGGATTGAAAAGGGACTAGAGCCTGTCCCCGCAATATATTAGCTTGCTTATTATCAAAAGTACTTTTAAAGGGCCCTCTGTCCCACCACTTCTTGAAATTGCACAGCTGGCATATAGTCTGACGTGGCTAAGCACAAGTGCAAATATGGAGTGGAAGGTTTTCTACCGACAGTGTAAACCAAAGAATTCTGGGACAACTTGAAGCCTGCATCAAGCAAATACCCAGTGCAAAGTAAACTAGGTACACAACACACAAATTGGATCCTCTCTATAAAAGACAAAGTTTAATTAAAAAAAATACTTTGAAAATCAATGTATCTTCACCAAATACCAATGCAAGTGTCATCAGTACCCCACGATTAATATGGTCTTGGTGCTAGTTAGCACGGCTCTACCAGGGAATACACACGATTATGTCTGAATGTAAACAGTACCTGCTTATGAATTTGAAAATGAAAGGTTGAAATATTAAAACAAGCATTGGCAAAGCCAGTAGTATAGGCGTTTGTAGTTTATTGCATATTATATTTTGCATGGAGGGAAGGAATGAGAGCACAGAGAGGAAGAAATGACAGCGTGGGAGGGAATGAAGGGCAGCGCCTGGCAGGATGGGGGCGTGAAAGAAGCACTGTGGGGGCTGGGGGCATAAGAAATTAATGGCCACACCAGGAAGAAGAAAAAAATGCAATAGATGAAAGCTAGGCCAGCAACAGTGCACAGGAGCATTGTACGACATTTGAAGGAAGGAGTGACAGCGCAAATGGGGGGAAGGAGAGACAGGGCAAAGGGGGGAACAGAGCAACAGCACAAGGGGTGGCTGATCCACAGTGCAAATGTGAGCGGATTGACAGTGCTGGAGGGGAAGGCGTGACAGTGCAAGGGGGATGGAGCGACAACGCGAGGGGATAAGGAGTGACAGTGCAAGGGGGAATAGCAATAGCACAAGGGGGAAGAGGAACAGCACGAGGGGGAAGAGGTACAATGCAAGAGGGGAAGAGGGACAGCACCAGGGGGAGGAGGGACAGTGCAAGAGGGGATAGAGCAAGGGGGAAGAGCATTGCAAGAGAGGAGGGACAGCAGAAGGGTGGCAGGGACAGTGCCAGGGCGAGGAGGGACAGCACAAGAGAGGGAGGAAGGACAGCGGAAGAGAGGTAGGAGGGACAGCACAAGGCAGGGAGGGCCGACAGTGCAAGGGGGAAAGAGTGACAGCGCAAGAGAGGAAGGAGTCGCAGCACAAGAGGGAAGGAGGAACAGCGCAAGGTGGAAAGAGTGATAGCGTAAGGTGGAAGTAGTGACAGCGCAGGTGCTTGGGAAGAGGGACATCACAAGGAAGCAAGGAGGGACAGTACAAGGGGGGGGGGAAACAGCACAAGTGGGGAGGGACATCTGTTGGTTGTATGCATAATTTAAGCCTTTGGTCCTAGTTGTTCTATATTGTAGTTTTGATCTCAATGTGATTTCTTACAAGGACACCTGTACGCTGTCAGTGGTACTGCAGCTATCCAATGAACTACAACCTGCAGATGTCCTCACAACTTATTTAATTGGAGGTGTGCAGTGCAAATACAACATACAGATGTCCTCAAAAGAAATCACATTGAGATTTCTTATGAGGACATCTGTATGTTGTCAGTGGTACTGCATCCCTCCAAAAATAAAATTATCACCCACCAGGGGACATGAAATGGAAATGGAAATGGGCTGTGAGCAGGAGAACAGGTTTGTCAGTGGTATTGCACCTCTCCATGAACTACAGCTTACAGATGTCCTCACAACGTATTTTATTGACACGGTGCAGTACCACTGACATTTGGATGTCCTCAAACGAAATCACATTGAGATTGGAGAAGTGCAATGCCACTGACAAGATACAAATATCCTCATAAGAAATGAGATTTGCCAAAAGAAATGCTTGTATGGTGACAGTATCCAGAAAGAGAAACCTATACCTAGAACATTGGGGCCATGAAAGTAACGCATATGCAGCACAACTTCCCCTGGCTGCTAAAGAAAGATCTCTATGCTTTCCTAGCTTTGAAAGTGGCACAGTCACATTACATAGCACAGAACTCCTGGTTGGGGCGCATTAGTTAAACAAGCCACTGTTGGAATAAATCAGCGTAATGGAATGAGAAATAACATTTAGTGTGTGGGACGATTATGCCACAGCATTTCCAGTTACCATGTCAACCACAAAGTCAGCTTTCTGCCACCCCCTTTCTCTTTCTCTTTTCTGTACCAACCAAACGCGCCAAACCAAAAAAGGAGGTGGTCATGAGGTTGAAGGAGGGATACAGAGGATACAGAGGGGCAGAAAAACACATATAGCCCATATTCTCAAATATGTTTCGGACGCAGTGGCAGGGACGTGTTAGGATATCCTCGTTATTCCCCCCAGAAAATCTTGATCTCTTTTATCAGAATATACGCATCATGAAAGCGCACGTTCTGATTTCCCACTATTGGTCAGTTTGCACAGCATTAGCAATTTAAATTACACAATTGCTGTAGTGCACAACAAACTATTCTTTCAATACATTTTTGCACTAGCACAGAATGTGCCCACATGCTAATACCAAACAGTCGTTGCACTAGGTCAAACATTGCCCTGGTGCCTGAATGCATACCATTTTTTTTATGCACTAGAGCAGTTTTTCCCCTGTTGCTCATATCAAGCAAAATTGCACTTGCACGATTGCATTTTTTTTTTAAACTAGCACCATGGGAACCATTGAGCAACTCAGGGAGTGGAAGGGGCGTTTCTGTGCGTTTTAAAAGTCAGAAACCGGATGTGCTTTGAAATGCATTGAAATCAAGCGCATTCCCCTGTGCCGGTTTACAAAAAGCAAAGGTGATGCGCAGTGCATAATAGGGCCATTCCCGACCCTGTCATGCATCTCTTTGTAAGTGCAAAGCAGCGGTATGAACTGCTACTGTCCCACTTACATCGTTATCCCTGGGCTAGAAATGCTATTTTTGGGCATTTCACAATAGCAGTCCCTTTAAGGACTCTTCACTGTGAAATGCCCACACACCACCCGCTTGGGTGCTGGGTGCATGTCATATATTAGTGTTGGGAGGGCTCACCCCACACTAACATATTCAAAAGGCACACCAGCACACTAGTCGCACTGCTGCTCAGTACCTAGAAATGTACCGATCAAATGTATGGGGTGGCCATATTATTCAGAGTAATGCACACAACAATTGCATTCTCTGCACATTGTTCTTTTGCGTTCAATTTTTAGAACCTGGCTCATTGTTTCAGGTGGAGTTAAAGTCTGCAGGCTAAAAGAGGAAAATTGGGGTGCCCCCTCCTGTTATAGTATTAACACATAATAAATGCCTGTAGGGTATTGGAACACGGATTAGAGCATAGTAGACAGGAGGGGACGGGGAAGTGATGGAGTGTAATAAACCTTTATACTGCACCAGTTACCAGTGTGCTGTTCTCCATGCACTGAGCGATGTCCTGGGAAATGCACTATACCCATGCCTGTTTCCTTCAAGACCTGTGTCTGCAGAGAGAGAGGGGGGGGGGGTTGGGGATAGGAGGGGGGAAAGTAGTGAGAGGTATTGTTTGTTTCTGCATCATTGAATGTTGAACCCAATTTCCAGATTCAAGGCAGAGGTCCAGCAGAGGTATGGCTGGATCTAGGGTCTTTTCTATTGGCATTTCTAAGTGCATGCACTTAGCAGCCCTTTGGCAGGTGAGTGGATGTCTGACGGGTTCAAGATGTGTTGAAGCAATCCTATGCAGTGTGGACGTCTGATTTAACTGGTATGCTCAGCCTTCCCATTTCGACCTCTAGCCAGGAAGGATGACATTGTGGACGAAACTCATTTCCCGCTCTATCTTGCGCCAAGTGGGTCGCTAAATTCTTTCCTAACAGAACATTTCCTTTGAATAATGTAACTGTGCACTCCGAAGCCCACCTCAAACAAAGACAACTACAGCTAAAACCTAGTATATCCCCCGAAGTAACCAATTACAAAAATGTCTGGTTCGTGCTCAATAGTTTCAAATAAGAAGTCTTATACAAAAATTGACTTTTTAAAATGAAGGTGAAATTATTTTTGAGTCCTATAAAGTAAGTCGCATACACCTCTCTCTTCCCTGGCGCACAATCATTCCCTGGATTACAGTTATACATGAGAATGACACCAGCTGATGTCAATACGCTTAGACAATGGGAGGCTCTGGGTATATGCGCTTGGGGGGACATGTATGGGGATGGGGAATTTAGGGAGCTGCAATCACTGCATGAGATAGAGGGCCTACCTATGGGGCAATTTCTATGGTACCACAAAATTAAGCACGAGGCGAGGGTGAGATGGACTGACTGGCCAGAGGAACCAGCGCCGACCCCACTAGTGACAGAGATGTACAATCTTGGTGACGGGTGGAGGCCAGTGTCGAGAATCTACGCGCAGCTAAATGACAGGCCCAACCCCCGCAGGGACGTACTGAGGGCCAAATGGGAATCGGACACCGGAGGGGAGATCTCAGACAATGACTGGGGAAAGGCACTGCAATACCCAAAGGCAGTGTCCAGAAATGCCAGGTTCAGGCTAATTCAAATAAACGTCCTATATAGAACATATATGACACCGAAAAGGGTGGCAAGCTTCAAACGGCTTGCGGAGGCGCACTGCCCATGGTGCTCTAATGATGAAGCAGGCCTGATACACATGTTCTGGGGGTGTGCAAAGGTAGGCACCCTATGGGCCAACATCAAACAGACATGCAAGAAGGGCGGAGTAAGTAGTTATGAGTGGACGATGAAGGAATGCCTGCTGGGCATGTATCCCAGGTTAAGCAAATCAAAGCACATCGTACGGGTGATGGACATGGCATGCATACTGGCAAAGAGAGGGATAGCGATGTCGTGGAAGTCAAAAAAAGGCCCACAATATACGAGATGGAGAAGGGAAATGGAACGATGGACTACCGCAGAAACAGAAGCATGGGGGATGGGGATCGCCGGAGATGAGGGTGGTACTAATGCCAACTTTGATGCATGGAAGGCCGTGGTGAGAGATATGTTCCTACCCTCCGATGACATGCCGCCGTGAACCAACAGGCGGGACGAGTGGTGCATAGTTGCACGGACTGCGAAGCTCATATTGCAGTAAAGTAGGAGACGCCACACGATAGGGCAGATAGTCTACCCCACCCGCCTCCCCACCGAATGGACATGGACAGGCCATCAGGGGGATCCAAGATAATGTAATCGCCACACTCGTTCAGCATGAGGACAGTTCAAGCTTTTTCAAATGCTGTTTTGTTCAGTTTGTTGTTGTTGTTTTTTGAGAACCAATTGAATATGTTTTAAAGTTGTAAAATGGCACAAGGAATCTGAGGGGGGGGAGTTTGACGATGATGTAATGATAATTCCAAAATGCCAATAAAAACATTTTAAAATAAAATAAATTTATGCTTTCACACTGCTAGAACGAAATTGCCATGACCTACACATCTTACAATTTGCAATAGTGTGGATGCTTAAATTAATATTGAGAACTGTAATCCTGGGAACAAGGGTATCCTATAGAAGAGAGAGCTTTATGTCACTTACCTTACATGATTTAAAATAAGTTTACCTTAAATATAAAAAAGTATTTTTGCATACCACTTGTTTTTTGAATCTATTGATTAGTAATACATTGAGCGTGCCCTGATATTTTTTGTGATTGGTTATTAACTGATTGTACAGGTGCAATCAGGATAACTGGGTAGCAATAGCAGTACAATATATAATATTTAGTTAACTAATAACTATGCAGTGCTAGATTCCTCACCAGCACTTGATTGTTTTTGTCAAGATAATACCCACAAATAAAACATAGTATTCAAAGTTAGGGTGACATTATTTTGTTGATATTTTTGAAATGTATAAATATATATATGTATATATATATATTTATATATATATTCGGTGCCTGTCAGTGCGCTGTGTGTGTATCTTTCTTTATCTTTCTTTATCGGCCACAGATCTCAGTGTTGGTGTGGCCCCAATCTATCTGTCATATTGTGCACACCCTTTCGAGAGACTGTTCATCATTTCTCCAATATGTGGGTCCTTGACATTCATTTGGGAGTGGAAGCACCAATGCTTAATTTGGTGGCTTAGGGGGATTTATTTCTGAGCCCCGACACTTATTGCTGATTCCATGTTGATTATGTCGTGGTGTTTTGTAAACTTTATTATTTTAACTGGCAGTCAGTCAGTCATAGTAATAAAACAACAACAGAGCAAGGGTCGAAATTGCTGGGAGCTATTTAGCTACTACCCCTACCCAAGGAGAGCCTGTTACCTTGAAACCAACTGGTATCAGGAACTGCTTCTGGCTCCCCAGTTCAAGTGGTACCTTACAAACATGCATATGTGACATTAACTTTGAGTGTTTGAAAACGTAAGAACTAGGACACGTCTAGGACACATTTAAACATAATAACATTAGTCTTGGAAGGATAGCTCAGGGGCAACGTGCTTGCCTTGGAAGCAAGATGACACAGAGCACCACAGGTTCGATCCAGTCCATGCTTACAGACCTCTGGATATTAAGCACGTTATAAATAACCTATCATAATCATAATGGATCATACATAATAGCCAAAACATTACTGTGCATCTCCTGTGGAAGTTAGATTTGTCGTGTGCTGTGTACCCGCTCCTAGTTACCTAGCCGTAGCTCCTTCTTACTGGGAGCTTGACACCCAGGAGCTGGTTTTAGCTCCTGCTCATTGAACCTTAATGTCGAGCCCTGCAGTTTGCACTGGCCAGGGTTCTGCATGGGCTGGCTAATTGTTATTCATGTCCCTGATGACCCAGGTTGGCTGGGCTATTTATCAATTTTCATGAATAACAATGGGTTTGGATGGTGACAATGCTGGGCACTGATGCTGGCCATGTCCGCACACGACTCCAGTCAGCCCACATGATATTGCAGCAAATTCTCTACTGTAAAAACCATCAGGGTGGGTTGACAGTCACCAGGACAGGGGCAGGGTCCGTGAAAAGGCCATTATCGTAGAGGAGTTCCTGTCATGAGTGACAACCTATATAAGGTAATCTTGCTTTAGTGTTTGATAGGCAGGTTCATCAGTTAAGTAATGGTTTTGCCTGCATTTGTCCATCAATTTACCGCAGGAAGAAAGCACCAATTGGATCAGAGCAAAATGTTAATGATGATGTATTTTAAAGAAACACTTAAACATTTAGTTATTTGAAGACACAACCAATATGTTATGTTGATTGATATCTGTAAATCACACAGTGGACCCATCACCCTCAATTAACCAGTGGGAGTTGCAGCTTTAACCACACGTATGTTGACACAGTATGGAGCAGCCGTGTGTAGTGTCAACAGTGGATGCGGAGTTCCCCACTCCAATGTGTAACAGGCATACTAGAACATATTTGGGCCCTGGCACTTATTTTCTTACAAATTAAGCGCTGGGAAGCACCCACTCATTCATGTGCTGGGCCAGGACACAGCTACTGCAAGTGGTAGAAGAGTGTGACATGGGCCCATAGGCATTCAGACACCCCTCGTTGTTTGTAGCAGATAGTCTACCTAGTGTACATGTAATATTCTAGGGACCTAGGTTCGAACTTGGCGTCAGCCTCATCAGCTGGGTGATGTTTTCTCTTCATCTTTCAGTCTGATCACTCAAGCCCACCTCTCAATCTAGAAATTCTCTGGCTGCTCGATATCGTTCCAGCATCTGGAATTCCTCCTCAACCTCTTGCACGCGATCGCGCTCAGAATTGTCTCTTTCTCTTACCATCTGGGTGTGAAACTCATCTCATCCTTTGTGCTTCTCATGTGCTCTGAGTGTGCGTCAACCGCCTTTTCTCTGTTGCTCGTCCTGCATTCTTCGAGTCACCACAGCATCGACATCTATTTCTTTACTTTAGGCCAGTCAGGATTAGCTTTCGCTCACATGTTCCTCCATCCTTTCCCAGTCATGGCATGCTGTAGGTCATGTTTTATGACAAGGTCAAGTGAAGAAAGGCTTGTGATTCTCTGCTGCCAGCTAGGCATAATGGAGTGTGGTCTTAGTCTTCGTTACTGGGTATATTGCAATCTGGCTCTGCTGTGCTAATTGGCCATATTGGAATTGGTACTTTCTATGCAATCTCATCATAGTAGAAAATGACCTAGCTGGGCACAATGGTATCTGGTCATGCTTTGCAAACTGCACAAAAAAGGAATGTAACCTAAACCCAGAAGACAATCTGATTTAATTAACAAGCCAAAGGCTGGGAAACCTCTCACCTCCAGAGATTCACACCAGGAGTCAGAATCTCACATGACCTCTTGATTGATAGAAGGCAGACTGGCTGGGAGCCTCCTGGAGACCACACAATAGGCTCTCGCACTTGAATAGAATATGTTGATTTTGACTGTTTCCTGTCAACAAAGGCCTGCCTGCCAGAAGACACATATGATCACTGACCCACCCGAGTCTTGGAGGCGGACTCCAACACTCTGAGAACTGAATTGAAAGCAAAATATATATTTTACAGAAACACTGATAACTCTTTGTAATCAAATGACAGGAATGTATAACTTTGAGAGCCTTCATTTAAAAAATGTACCTTCGATTCAAGCCCAAACTCCAATTTGTGTGATGTTCTGGGGCAAAACCCTGCTATTTATGTATACTACAGACTCTGTGTTTAAGCTAGAGACATGGGAATTTACTGGAGTATGTATGGACAGGCCGTGTATATGTGTATAACTTTTAATGAAAAACCAATATTGCAAAACCAGTTAAAAAAAAAGCAAAATGTTGCCGTTTCTGAATGCAAGCCCTCAGGAAGAGCAGAGTTTGAACAGAGTATACCTCATGTGATAGGTAATATGTACATGCAATGACAAACCACTATGTATTTGAGAAATGTGCATTTTGATCAAATATAGATTTGTGTGCAATTTGGCAGGGGAGTGTCCTTTCTGCAAGCCATTAAATGACATCATTCTGACACACAATCCTGCTCTCCAGTGAGAACGCAAAGAATGCTCCAACCTATCAGAACTCTGAAGGGGTTGGGCCTAGAAAGCTAGCCTCTCCACCCACTTTCAAAAGACCTAAAAAGAGCCACTGGAAGCTAGAGAGGACAGTCAATTCCATCTGCTGCGGGACGCTCTGCCGGGAAAATCCATACTTTACCTCCATCAACCTCCAGAGAGCCAACACAGAGACTCCAATCTATCCACCTTCAGAGACCAAGACTTTACTTCAGAATTTGTAGCAGAGAGGTCAACTACAAGCTAAATCCCTCTTTAGCAGGCCTCAAATCATTGCAAACTATTCACAGCCAGGCGAGCTGTTTGAATTCTTTGCCAAGAACTCTTGCCATTTGCCCGAAAGCATTGTTGTATCCAGAGAGAGACCAGCTGAACCGAAGACCGCTGTATCCAGACCCACAGACCTGATCAGAACCAGAGACCCAGACCAGACCAGCAGAGTAGAGCTGACCCAGACGCTGTGCGCAGAGACCGTCCGTGGCGAGTGAAGAAAACCTGTTGACCAGATCCGTGGCGAGGCCCATTCCTTTTAAAATTATATTGTGAGTACCTAGCAGAACTGTGCATAACCTATCCCTTAGTTAAAATAATCTAATGCAAGCTATTTTAACTTAAGTAGAACTGTCTCCTAGAGATCCTGTCACCTGTCATTCTTAAGATGCGAGCTGTCATCTGTAATTCCAAAGTTGCACGCTGTCACTTGTAATTTTGAGTTGTTTTAAATCTGAAAATCTACCTTTACTAAATCGTTCATAACTCCGGAACCGTTTGGGCTAGGAACGAAATTTAACTTTCATTTTGAAGCTGAGATTCTGAGCTTTCCAAAAAACCCAACACGATAGTGCTACTCCTTATAGATGTTCTGTAATCGCGAGACACGCACTCGGAAATATTTACAGCGATTCGCGATTTGACCTGATTTCAGTCACGTGTAAAAATCTGCAAGTGCTTGCCTTCCGTTAAAAAATTCATTTGCAATCTGCTAATCATCCATAGAGCATTGCTAACCCGAGCCTGAACAATATAAAGTAGCCATCACCTACCCTGAACCTCTAGAGGGAATTAAAGGCATTTTTGGCGCATTTCACTTCCTTGCCACCACATTCCAAAGCATTTTGGGCCTGTGTTTAAAACTCCAACCTGTTTTCCTCTAAGCTTGCTGGGGGGGAACCGAATTTCGTATTGTATTGATTGCATTCCTGAGAACTGTGTGCTCTTCTTTCCATCTCCTTATATTGCATAAAGGGGGGGAGTGAATTTTCAAAGAAAAGTGATTACATTGTCTTTTAGTGAAGTCCTATCAAGTCGATTTCTGTGCTGCATTCTTTTTCATCTGTGCAATTCATTGAAACCATAAAGCATTCTCTGGTACTTTATTCCCCTGTTCCTAGTCATAAGTCACCAGAACTGTGCTATTGTAGGATTGCTTATTGCTGATTACTGCTCATATGCCTAAGTGTGCTATCAATTATTAATTTATTATCAAAGTGTGATATATCTATAAATTGTTTAATTTTTTCAAATAAATCTTTTAAATTTGCAAAACAAACCTACTTCTTGGCTCAGTGGGGTCAGGGGGATTCTAAGAGAGGGGTGTTATACAGGGGTAGTCATCCAGAACTCATGAACTGGACATAAAGTTATATCAATAAGGGTTTTCATTCAGTATTCCAGACTAGGCGTTTACTTAGCTGTAGTGTTGAATTGAATCCTCTTACAAATTGGGGGCTCGAGCCGGACGTTTGGGTCAGATCTATCACTTGTGCAGATTAATACAGCGTGCCAGCTGACCAGATACACATATCCGGTCGGATCACCACACTGTGTTACGCTGTAAAGCACTCCTCAAAGGAACGCTCTAAGGAAAAGGTCTGTTTTGCAAAAATAAAATACAAACTTCTGTAAGTCAGGAAGGAACTCAAATTCCAGAATGACGACCTTGGTAGATATGAAAATAGCCAGAGAGCACTTCTTACATAAGCTATTTGTGAGAGGTGAGTGGACTCATCAGGACCAGATGGTCTGGTTGCAGGCAATCGCACCCCAGATCACTGAAACAGGGTCAGATATATGGGGAGATCAGGGTCCCCTACATGTGCCCCTGAGTGAACTATATATGGCCCCTAAGGCCAAGGATGAGTACCACAAGATTGCCAGGGTAGCGGCATATTTATATTTACATATGGGAGCCATGCAGGACAAATGTGCTGAAGGCCAAGATCTGGCGAGTAGGCAACTGCTGGCATTACAGAAGGCCCAATCTGATCTGGGCTCTTCTGAGCAGAGGCTGCACAGAAGCCAGGAGTCCAAAAATGAGAGTAGACAGTACATCACTAAAATAAAGGAGGATATGGATGTGCTGCAACAGGAAAAGGCGGACCAGGATACCAGATTTCTGGCCTTGCAGAAGGAGTACCAAGAAGGTTTGGACTCCCTACTGCAGAGCCAGAAAAAGCTGGAGCAACAGTTAGACTTCAATAGGGCATGTGCTGAGCAGGTAGTCACCCTGCAAAGCCACCTAGATAGGGAGAAGGCAGAGAGCAATAAACTGATTTTGAAAGACCTAGATACCCAGGCAGAGTTTGACCAGGAGCGCCAGAAAACTGGTGCCTTCCAAAGGCAAAGGGACGACCTGGCGGCACAGATGCAGGCTCTTAGTCAGGAAAGGGATACCTTAAACCAGGAAGTCTGCCACTTAAAAAGGAAAATGGAAGAAAATCACCTGGCCCTCCAGGGACTGGGTGACCTCCAAAAGACCACCAGGACTTGCTAGAGCACACCAGGAGGGTGGAGGAGGCTCTGGCAAGACAGGAGCAGGCCAGTAGGGATGGGACTCAGGAGGTAACCCTCCTGCAGCAAAGACTGGCCCAGTGCTCCAGGACCAATCAGGAAACGCAGGGAGAGAATGAGGCACTCTGCCAGCACAATGATAGGCTCCAACAACAGGTAGCGATGCAGGAGAGACTGATAGAGTCTAGTAAGGCCTTAACTGAGGAACTGAAGGCACAGGCTCTTGCATTGCAACAGGGAGCAGGGGCGGATAGAGACCAGGTTCGCTGGGAAAGGGAAACTCCTGAGCATAACCTCAGGAGCCCTAGTACCAGAGGCCTTTATCTCTCTCAGTCCCTGGACTCTGCCACCCCCATGTCCCCTGGCGCACATGAGCACCGGGCCACAGGGATGGCAGATTACTATCCAGCCAGAAGCATGGGGCTCATAGGCCAGTACCTCCCAGGAATGGATGGGCGGGCATCCGGGTATGAGCACCCAAGCACAGTGCAATTTAGTGGGGAACCCCAGGAGAATAGGCCCATTAAGGGCATCCTGAAAACTTCTGCCCAGTTAGGTCAGTGGGGGGGTACCCATCAAATCCTGGCAGCAAGGAGGAATCTGAAGACTCCTCTGAACGGCGCAGGACACAGGAGACCAGGTCCCCACATTCTGCCAGCCAATCCCAGGCTCGCAGAATCCGGGAAAACCTGGAAGATCAGACAGGAACCTCTGGGAGCAGTGCCTCTGAGTCAGAGGATGAATGGACCAGGGTTACCCGAACCAAAAAGGCCAATAAGGCAAAAAGGGCGTTGCTTAAGGACCCATTGAAACAGATTAAGGCAATGAAGAGTGTCATCACGCCTTATCATAAGAACGCCAAGTACTCTGTTTGGGAACACTTGGAGCTCTATGAGCAAATGATGGAGACTTTTCATTTGAAGGACAGCCAAAGCTGTATCCAATATGTAAAGTGGACATTCTCCCCAGAGTACTCCAGTTTCTTTGCGGGGCTGGAGGACCAAAATCATTCAAGGTGGTCCACCTATAGGGTGGCCATATTAAAACATTTTTCTGTTCACAGAAATCCCCAAGAGGCTCGCAAGGCAGCCTACAATTTGCAGTGTGGGGAGGATCAGGCCCCACAAGAGTTTGTGCAAGAATTAAAGCGTGCTTTTGCACAGACCACCAGAAGGGTGCGCACAGACAGCAGAGAATTTATCAATACTTTTTTCCATGCCTTGCCCAAATACATCATGACCCAGCTCGTGAGAGATTTTCACGAGAAAAGATCTTTAGACTGGGTCATTGAACAGGCTACCCGGATCTATGAGGTGCAGAAGCCCATAGAAAATAAAAATAATGCGCCCAAAAACCCCAAAACCAACAGCACCCTTGCTGCTGCCAAGGTGGCAGAGGTAAAGGTTGCCCCCGTTTTAGACTTGGAGATGGGGGGGCCTAAAAACTTACCTGCACCTAATAATCCTAAGCCCAGAAATCCCTCGGGCCAGTCACAGACAGGGAGTCGAGGATGTAGTCCCACAAATGGGGTCCCCCGCTCCCCTGACTATGTAAGCCCCCGCTACAAGGGAAACCGACCAATCCTGGGTTATGTGTGGACTCCTCCAGCCCAAGGGGGGGGGATCCAGCCAAGCACCTGACCCGGGGAACTTCCCTCCTAACTTCCCCCAGGAGGGCAGAAATTCTCCAAATCCTGGGCAGAACTTTTTCCCCAGGTATCCACCCAATTTCCAGCCCCAAAATCCTCCACCCTTCTTTCCCCAATTCCCTGAGCCCAGACAACCTAATCCGGGAGAGAGGAGGCCAAGGGTGGAGGGGTACCAAAATCTTCCCAACCAGGGGTACTACCAGAGAAGGGATAGCTACCCTTCCCGGGATCAGCCCAGGGGAGAAAATAGAGCCCCGTATCAGCCTGAGCGGGTTTCCCAGTTAGAGCGCCAGGTCCAAAATATGGCACGGGATCTGGGTCACATACTGAGGGCTCAACAGAACCCTCAGATGAGCGTGCCACCGCAGAATGCCCCAAACTCTGGACCTGGTACTCCAGAATAATGACGGGGGCAGCACCCTGATAACACACCGGTTCCCAGGGAGGAGGCACAAGGGGAAGGGGGGTGTAAAGCCTTGGAGGAAGCTTCCTTCCCAACTTGTAAACAGCCCCTGGAAAACCAGGAACCGGAAACAAAATCTCCTGCCCCTGAAAGCCCGCCTCCCAAGGAGCAGAGGGGGGGTAGGAGAAACAAAGGACCCAAACAGACCCACTTTGTGGAGGAGGTTCAGGTCTTCCAATTTGAGGGAGAGGGATCCTCAGAAGATCCTGGGAAAAGGATCTTCTCCTTCAGAGATGGAGGAACTCCTCCCAAAGAAAAATGGGTCCCAAGGGATGTCAATTCAGACTGGGGAGATATGGAGACTGAGCTACCGCCGCCCATCATCTCATCCCAGAACCCACAATACCGAAATCCCCTGGTTCAAACCCATCCTGATGATTGCCTCCAAAAAGGGCGGGGCGGCCCAGAACCGGAACCAGGGGAACCCACAATGGCTCTGATCTCCAGTTGCCAACTTTTTCTTTCAGATTCCCAAGGCTCTCCACAGAATTCTGCCCAAATCTCTTCTCTCGCCATGTCCAAAACCAGAAAGTTAGCCCACCAGTTGTCCAAAAATGTGCATTATCTGTGCCCCCTTGAGGAGAAGGAGGGAAGATACTATGCCCCGGTAGAAGTACAGGGGCAGGGTACAATTTTGGCACTGGTGGACACTGGATCCCAAGCTACCCTTCTGTCCAAAAGGGCCTTTGAGGAACTAAACGCAGGAAGGGGGGAGAATTACCAAATTCCTCTCACCTCTCTTCCTGGACAACTGCAGAACTTTGACGGGAAGGAAATTCCCGTTGAGGGGACTGCAGACTTGGACATTAAAATTGGGCGACACAAGGTGAAACACCCGGTCATAGTAGTGACTCCAGAGGGCACCCCTTGTTTACTAGGGAATGACCTCCTGAGAAGGTTGTCACCCCTAATAGATTGTGTAAACAAGGTCCTCTGGACTCATATTAGCCGACCAATAAAATTAAAACAGAGTGTCAACCATGTTAGTTTAAACGGCACCTGCCACATGGTTGAACAAAAATCTGACCAAGTAGAATTTCACTTCCAGAACAACCAAATTCCAGACGTGACAGTAATAGCAGTAGGACAACAGACTGGTGATGGGGGTCCTCTCTATTTCTGAAAATCAACCTTCCTTCCAGTTTAAAGTGGTATTCCACACTGGAAGGAAACACCCTGAAATTCTTTACTAATCCACAATCAGAAACTCCCACTCCTATAGTCCAGAAAGATGGGAAATCAGCTCAGAGCCTGGCTGATATTCAGCAAATTGGAGAGCAGTTGTTCATCCCTGTTCAGTTAAATGATGGGAAGGACTCTGTTCTCGCTCGAGTGTGCGTGAACAATGGTAAGAGCTTCATCACCGAAGCAATGTTCCGCCAACTCCCAAAAGATCCAGCCATTCCCACATTCAAACTGATAGACACATGGGAAATGGACCTGGAAGCACCCAATTCCAAACATCTCCTGCCAAGCAGGTGTATGCTCAAAATCTCCATTGGCAACAAGAGCATAGTCCACAATTGTTGGGTCGTGCGAGACGTCACTGCCACTTTTTACTTAGGCAGTGACATTCTCAATCGCTTTGCCATTAGTTTGGATAAACTAAATAATAAACTTCCATGGGATTATCCCGATTAGTGGATAATCCCATGGGCTTTGATGATCCAGAAAAAAGCATTTAGGTCAGCTCAATTGCTACCTTATGCAGTTGAAATTCAGATCAAAGAGGAAGTCACCATCCCAGAAAGGACCCGACAATTCTCCCTGGAAGTGAAAGTTAAAAGAGGACAATATTTGCAAAACCCTGATGCTTATATACATCTAAATGCATCTCTCCAACAGCAAGGGTCAGGGGTAGTCAACCATTAGTCAACATAGAACATGACACCATTCCAATAGAGGTGGACAACAGCGACTTAAAGAGTATTACTCTAGCCGCAGGCACCATTATTGGAATGGCGGTTGATGACCGACATTTTTCCATCGATTTAGGAAATGAACTGTTAGGACCAATCCCCAAGGACTGTTTTGACAGTGACAGTGGTGACAATACAACACCAGACAGGATTTTTACCCGGCATGGGGGGGAACTTCCTGGTGTACACTTCTTGCCCCTATGGTAAGGAAGATGTGACTTGTGACTTCAGGAGGGATGAGGTGATTTTCCAGGTCCATGAGGGTTGCCTTTCCCACCTGAGGCCTCCAGTCCAAATCAGCACTCTGACCAGGGACTTCTCCACCCAGCTGGAGGAGGCCGCTGAGATAGCCAAACCAGAAGTCTTTTCAGGCTTCAGGCAGATGGGGGAAGAGAGAGTCAGCCTAGCTGATGCCTGTGTGACTCTGGAACAAAAACAAAAGTTGAAACAAGTTTTCTTGGATTTCCAAGATCTCTTTTCGGTAGACTCATATGACTGTGGCCGCACCGATCTCCACACAACAACAATCCCCACGGACCCTGGAATGACTCCAGTGTTTGTGAAGCAATATCGTTTGCCTCTCGCATCCATGGAGTCCCTTACTGAAATAATTAAGAACCTTGAGTCCCGGGGAATAATCCGTCCAGTCCACAGCACTTTCAATAATCCGGTGCTGGGAATATTGAAGCCAAATGGCCAGTGGAGACTCTGTGCCGACTTCAGGGAGCTCAACAAACGGGTCCATACTTCCCGATGGCCTCTGCCCTACATTGACCAAGGGCTGGCCCAGATCCAGGGGTCACAGGTATTCACTGCAATAGACCTGACCAATGGATACTGGACCGTGCCTGTCAGTAGGGAGGACCAGTACAAACTGGCTTTTACCTTTGGGGGCCAGCAGTACACATGGACCCGGACTCCCTTTGGATACCTCAACTCCGGCAATGAATTCAACATTTTCCTACACAAGGCCATGCCCGACCTGGGTGCAAGGGGTAACCTGGCTTATGTAGATGATTTCCTCATCAAAAGTTCATCTGTGGAGGAACGCATAGCAGAGATCCGTTATGTTCTGACCCAGTTGAGGGCCGCCGGAGCAAAACTTTCCTTTCAGAAAGCACAGTGGTGTAGAACCTGTGTTAATTTCTTGGGGCATGAGATTACTCCTCAGGGTCTCTGTCCCCAGGAAAAGAAAGTGGAAGAACTTCAGAAACTGAAAGACCCCACAACTCTGCGGGAACTAAGGAGCCTCCTTGGACTGACTAATTACAGCAGAAAGTTCATTGAGGGCTACGCAGAGATCACCAGACCCCTGATTCATCTCCTGAAGGGGGGGGTCAAGTGGGAATTGGGTCCAGAACAAGCCGAGGCAGTAAGACAACTCAAAAGAAGCCTCTCACAAGCGCCCTGCCTAGCTTACCCTGTCAGAAACAAGGAGTTCTTCCTGGAGACAGGGTTCTCTAATACGTGCTTGACAGCAGTATTATACCAAAAGCATGACAAGGTCAATAAAGTAATCTCCTATGCGAGCAAAACTTTATCCTCTGTGGAGGAAAAATTCAACGATTGTGAGAAGGCACTCCTGGCAACGGTATGGGCATTGAAGAATTACCGCCCGTTTATCCAGGGGGAACACATCAGTGGAGACTCCACACCAGCCTCTGCAATATCTCCAAAGTGATAGAATCCGGGCCGGAAATGTAAGTAATTCCCGAATTACTTCCTGGATTCTGTCAATGCAAGGCTTTCCTGTGGAGGTCAGATATGGCCAAAACAAGAAGAGTCCCCTCGCGCAAGGTCTGGCTGACTTGCATGATTGTGCCAGAGAAAACTGTCTTGAGGACGAAAGTCTAAAAATCAAGGACAACATGGAGGCATACCTTAATTCCCCACACAAAGTCTTTGAAGAGGACAAGTGTGAGGGAATGCCCACTGTCTATGTGGATGGATGCTCTTACCATGTTGACAACGACGGGGAGAAAGAACTGGTGGCTGGCGTAGGGAATGCATGGGTGAAGGAGTTCCCAGAACCCTCCGCTGGATACAAAATTGGTCCCCGAAGTAGTCAGGTGGCAGAATTGATGGCTGTGCATCAGGCCATCCTCACTGCTGTCCAGCATCAACTCCACGAACTGGTCATAATCACAGATTCGGATTATGTACGGAACGGGTTCGTGGAGCACCTGGTTAATTGGAAAACCAGAGGCATGTTATGTGCTAACAACAAACCCTTGAAACATGGAAAGTTGATCCAAAACATTGATGATCTGGTCACATCGAATGGGATGACCATCTACTGGAAAAAGATCAAGGGTCATTCCAAAGTAGAGGGACCAGACAAAACTGGAAATGACTTAGCTGATCAGCTGGCCAAAACCGGGCCATCCAAGGGGATCTAATTGAGATTGAGTCCCTGTTGGGGGAAATCCAGGTCACTGCTATCACTAGGTCCCAGACAAATGCTCACAATGATCTGTCAACTGCCCAATGGATTAAGGAGACCCCTGATGCTGATTTGATTACAGCTCATAAAGGGGATCCAATTATTGGTAAGTTTTACCAACACCTTGAGGACCCTGAGAACTTTCCCCTGACGGATACCGATTACATTGGGAAAGAGGACCTAAGAGTGTTGATGAAATGTCCAAAAATGTTCCGAATCCAAGACGGCTTGCTGGTAAGAAAATCCAAAGCTGGCCACGATCAGTGGGTGGTTCCTACCTCATTCCGAAGCCTGATGTTAAGTCACGCCCATGATGCGGCCACCGCCGGTCATAGGGGGTTTCACACAACATTGGAAATCTTAAGAGAGGTTGCATACTGGCCACACATGGGGCAGGACCTTGACCAATATTTGCAGGGGTGTCTTGTGTGTGCACAATTTCAGCCATCATCCCTCACGCACCGTGCACCCCTCCAAAAGAGGGGGATGACACTGCCATGGTCAGATTTGCAAATCGACTTTGTAGGCCCCGTGATTCGCTCCGCTAGGGGGAATAAGTACATGCCTCCCAGCCCCAAATTGCAAGGCAGAAACAGCAGCTGCCCTGATGATTAACCACATATTTTCCCGTTTTGGTCTACCTCAAAGGATTGAGTCAGACAGGGGTAGCCACTTCACCAGTGAAGTAATGACAAAGATGTGGGAGATACTGGGGAGTAAAAGGAAGCTACACATTGCTTACAGGCCAGCTTCTTCTGGAGCAGTGCAGAGATACAACCGAACCATTGTGAGCATATTAAAAAAGTTTGTGGCAGATTCTGGGCCAAGTTGGGATATCCAATTACCTCTGGTCCTAATGGCCATCAGATCTACCCCTTCATCTGCAACCAAAATGTCACCATTCAAGTTGATGACTGGACGCAAGATGGTGCTTCCGCAGCATTTGCTCTACAGGACCCAAGAGCAGACACTAATAAATGCCTCCACATCTCATGAGTATGTGGAGAATTTAAGGAAACACCTTCAACATGCTTTTGCCTATGCTCAGCGGAATCTAGAAAGATCAGCTGAGAGTATGAAGACCCACTATGACCTGAAAACTTCCAGGAAGGAATATCAGATGGGGGACCGGGTCTATTTATACAATTTCCAAAGGAACCAGGCCAAACAGCGAACATTTTTGCCTACATGGAAGGGACCGTTTGAGATTATAGACAAGATCTCCCCTGTGGCCTACAAGATCTGCATCCCCAAAGGCGGTTTGGCAGAGGGGGAAGACAAGTGGGTCCACATAAACCAGTTGAAGTGTTGCCATCCCAGGCACACTTTGCAGCAACTGGAGGAGTCCTCGGTAATCCCAGAGGGTACCGCTCCAGAGTAATTCAATTCCAACCCTAAAAGATCCAACATATAGCCTATCAAATTCTGTGTTTCTCAAGTTTATGTGTTCTGTCTCTTAATTTAAAAAAATGTGCATGTTCATATCTGTTAAGTTCTAAAATATATATGCCACCCCACTATATCAATGGTGGGGGAGAAATGTCCATGAATAGGTATTGCCGCTCTTCCTTTGTCATCCTAGGAGAAAGAAAACCTGGAGACTGGCCAAGGAGGACGATCCGGAGACCGGGAGCAGAGACGCAAAGGGCCCGGGGTACCGCCCAATATTCCCATGAGGACCGGCGAGGAGAACCGATCGATCAATACCGGATGGAGGAAAAGATGCTGAACTGTGCCATTTGCAGAATTGGAAGGAGATTATGCGGACATACCAGTGCGTGGGTTATCACCTTTTGTGCACCCGACTCCCCATCGACTCAAATTTAAAGTGCAGTCGGGTGGGGGGGCTTTGTTGGGTGTCCTGACCCACGTTTGAGCTATCATGCTGCAACATTTGGTGCTGTGGGCTTAGAAAATCCAAGATGGCCAAAAAGCCCACATGTGCGCCAGAATCCAGGAGAACCACGCAGTTTGTGCGCACACCAAAATGGTTACCTAACTTGCCACCCACCAGTGTAAAGAAAGATCTTTGTTAACAAAATCCACTGTTACTGATGTCAAAAAGTTGCTGAAATCGTGCCTCATCGGACCACTTTAAAGATTCAACCCTTTTGTGGGGTTCCACGTAACCATTTTACTGTCAGGAGCCCCATCAAAACAATGTTAAGCAAGGATTATTTACTACCATGTAAGAACCATTCCTGTTTGGAATGCATTAGTCCAAGAAAGATCCCAAAAATGCATGCAGTACCCGCTTTTGACTGAGGGCGGCGCTAGCGGTCTAAACTCTGACAGGGAAACTGCATGTCAGGAGTTGCAGGAGAGGCCTTTACATCAAAGGCTGGGAGTTAATTAAAATCTTAACCACATGCTGTTCCCAGAAGACAATCTGATTTAATTAACAGGCCAAAGGCTGGGAAACCTCTCACCTCCAGAGATTCACACCAGGAGTCAGAATCTCACATGACCTCTTGATTGATAGAAGGCAGACTGGCTGGGAGCCTCATGGAGACCACTTGAATAGAATATGTTGATTTTGACTGTTTCCTGTCAACAAAGGCCTGCCTGCCAGAGACACATGTGATCACTGACCCATCCGAGTCTTGGAGGCGGACTCCAACACTCTGAGAAATGAATTGAAAGCAAAATATATATTTTACAGAAACACTGATAACTCTTTGTAATCAAATGACAGGAATGTATAACTTTGAGAGCCTTCATTTAAAAAATGTACCTTCGATTCAAGCCCAAACTCCAATTTGTGTGATGTTCTGGGGCAAAACCCTGCTATTTATGTATACTACAGACTCTGTGTTTAAGCTAGAGACATGGGAATTTACTGGAGTATGTATGGACAGGCCGTGTACATGTCTATACCCACCCACTTTCAAAAGACATAAAAAGAGCCACTGGAAGCTAGAGAGGACAGTCAATTCCATCTGCTGCGGGACGCTCTGCCGGGAAAATCCATACTTTACCTCCATCAACCTCCACAGAGCCAACACAGAGACTCCAATCTATCCACCTTCAGAGACCAAGACTTTACTTCAGAATTTGTAGCAGAGAGGTCAACTACAAGCTAAATCTCTCTTTAGCAGGCCTCAAATCATTGCAAACTATTCACAGCCAGGCGAGCTTTTGAATTCTTTGCCAAGAACTCTTGCCATTTGCCCGAAAGCAGTGTTGTATCCAGAGAGAGACCAGCTGAACCGGAGACCGCTGTATCCGGACCCACAGACCTGATCAGAACCAGAGACCCAGACCAGACCAGCAGAGTAGAGCTGACCCAGACGCTGTGCGCAGAGACCGTCCGTGGGGAGTGAAGAAAACCTGTTGACCAGATCCGTGGCGAGGCCCATTCCTTTTAAAATTATATTGTGAGTACCTAGCAGAACTGTGCAGAACCTATCCATTAGTTAAAATAATCTAATGCAAGCTATTTTAACTTAAGTAGAACTGTCTCCTAGAGATCCTGTCACCTGTCATTCTTAAGCTGCGAGCTGTCATCTGTAATTCCAAAGTTGCACGCTGTCACTTGTCATTTTGAGTTGTTTTAAATCTGAAAATCTACCTTTACTAAATCGTTCATAACTCCGGAACCATTTGGGCTAGGAACGAAATGTAACTTTAATTTTGAAGCTGAGATTCTAAGCTTTCCAAAAAAACCAACACGATAATGCTACTCCTTATAGATGTTCTGTAATCGCGAGACACGCACTCGGAAATATTTACCGCGATTCGCGATTATTTGACCTGATTTCAGTCACGCGTAAAAATCTGCAGCTGCTTGCCTTCGTTAAAAAATTTGTTTGCAATCTGCTAATCATCCATAGAGCATTGCTAACCCGAGCCTGAACAATATAAAGTAGCCATCTCCTACCCTGAACCTCTAGAGGGAATTAAAGGCATTTTTGGCGCATTTCACTTCCTTGCCACCACATTCCAAAGCATTCTGGGCCTGTGTTTAAAACTCCGACCTGTTTTTCTCTAAGCTTGCTGGGGGGGAACCGAATTTCGTATTGTATTGATTGCATTCCTGAGAACTGTGTGCTCTCCTTTCCATCTCCTTATATTGCATAAAGGGGGGGAGTGAATTTTCAAAGAAAAGTGATTACATTGTATTTTAGTGAAGTCATATCAAGTCGATTTCTGTGCTGCATTCTTTTTCATCTGTGCAATTCATTGAAACGATAAAGCATCCTCTGATACTTAGTCATAAGTCACCAGAACTGTGCTATTGTAGGATTGCTTATTGCTGATTACTGCTCATATGCCTAAGTGTGCTATCAATTATTAATTTATTATCAAAGTGTGATATATCTATAAATTGTTTAATTTTTTCAAATAAATCTTTTAAATTTGCAAAACAAACCTACTTCTTGGCTCAGTGGGGTCAGGGGGATTGTAAGAGAGGGGTGTTATACAGGGGTAGTCATCCAGACCTCATGAACTGGACATAAAGTTATATCAATAAGGGTTTTCATTCAGTATTCCAGACTAGGCGTTGACTTAGCTGTAGTGTTGAATTGAATCCTCTTACAGTGTCATGGTTAGATTCAACTGAACATGAAACGAAGACCAACCCACCAAATCAAAATTATACCATTACAGTAATGCGGGACGAGGAAACTGATAACAGAACCAGTACCAAAAAATGAATAATGGTAGCAAAAAGGCCCCATTAAGCCTCCTTTTTTTAAACTATTTTTTTTTACTGTGAAGTAAAACAAAGGGGAAATGGGCAAAGAAGAGAAGAAATTGATCTTTGAGGAAGAGGGTACACAACATACTGCAAGAACCCGGACGCATACCCGCACTTACACTGCGCAGCCATCCTGGACAGGTTCATGAACTAGAATTGGAGAAAGACATATAATGAGACCACAATGAGGATAAGTTATGGGTGTGTAAGGGTTCAGAAGTACGAATCGGACACAGTGGTGGCATGGTGATTGGCAAAGACATTTAGTCAGGCAAAAATAAAGTGGAAACCTATATCTCTCTAACTACTCTAAGAGGGGTTTCCCTGCCTCTACTAAGGAACTAAGGAATCGGTCAGAATGGCTAAGTAAATAAAAAGAGTCCAATGTCGTGTCAAAATGCCTACTTCTATCCCTCACACTTGTAACTAATAAGAAAAGGGTAGTGGTTCTTGTTGGTACAGAACAATGACTCCCTTCTTCTGGACAATGAGCCACAGTTCCAATCGTAGGGGGAATTTCGCCTCTGAAAATGACTCCCTTCTCCAGGCCCCAGTTTCTTTCCGAGGAAAACACACAAAGTTCCAGCTTGTGGTGCTATAAAGTTTCAGTTCCAAAATAAAAGAAAAAAACGTTCCAACTCAAACATCATTCATTATTGACCGCTATTGGGTTCCTGGAGGTTGTCTCCCGTCTACATATATTTCGTTCTCAATGTCTCCACAGTGCCAGGGGAATAACTCCTTTCCCAGAGTCTTCTTCAGTTTGGCTTTACGGTTCACAATCTTCACTATTTGGGATCCTGGAGAATGCATCCCTTCTCCAGGTATTCTATTCTCAATGTTCTCACAGTGCCAGCGGAATGACTCCCTTCCTCGTGCTTTCCTTCTGATTGGCTTCACAATACACAATCTTCGGGAGAACCACCACTGCTTCCTTCTCCTTAGTTCTTTTGGCTTCACTGTTCACCATGGTTGGGCGAAATCACACCCTTCTCCCAGGCCCTCATTAGATATTAGCATACAGTTCACACTGCCAGCAGGAATGCCTCCCTTCCCCTGGCTTCCTTTCCCCTTTTGGCGTTAACAATCACAGTTCAACATTACCAGGTGGAATCCCTCTCTTCCACTGGTTTGCTTTGTACTTAAAAGGTTCACGCTTCACATGAGCTCCCAGTCTTATGGGTGCGGGCCCCAGACCTGTGTATTCTTCCTGTCTTTGTACAGTAACCCTGGTTCACTATCTTGACAGGAACTGTGACTATAAAGATTACTTGGAAAAGGGTGCAGGCCCTCCCGCCATGTTCGAATGCTTGTCAGCCCTTCTGGAGGCTCACCAAACTTCCCGGCAAACCCAGGTATCTGAAAGGGGCTTGCCAGTGTTCTTCTGTTGGTCGTGGACTCTCCTCTGTATTGTTTCGGGCCTTTCATGGCCTCTGATGCTTTCTGGAGTGATGCAGCAGCTGTGCAGTATTTCGTTCCTTGGGGACTGTACTTCTCCGGTCAATCCTGTGTTCCAGCTGCTCCTTGTGTCTGGATGCCTGCTTCTGCACAGCTCCGGTTGGTATCTCCACGGCATACCGGATTGGGACGGGTCTGCCTGCAGGGCAGCATCCTAAGCAATGACTTGTCCTGTTCTCTGCTTCGGTCTGCTTCCCGTCTTGTGGTTTTTCCAGGGAGAGGTTCTCTCTCTCGTTCCTGGTTTCCCTCTTCAGTTTTAAACGGGCTATGCCCAATCATGTTTCGAGAGAAACTAGATTGTTCATTCAGATTCTCGTAAGTGTTCTCTATGCCTCTGCACTACTTCATCGTCCCAGTACTGATCTGGAGGTCTTCAAGGGAGTCAATTGGTCTCTCCCTCATCTCAGTACTTAAGGGATACACATCCCTTGAGGAATCTACACTCTTCTTCATACTAGTACTTCCTATATTGGTGGTATGAAAAAACATATAGGAACACTGGGGAATGTGTTGGTGGAGGGGGCGTAGGAAGGTGTGTTAGGGATAGGTGAGCTATGGGTATACCATGTTCTCCCCCAGGTTGTCAGTAATCCCTTAGGGGACTTCCCTACCTATGAGATCCACCCGCTAACTACCACCCCCACGAGGACTATCGGGTAGCGACCTCACCTCCCTGTCCTTATGAGAAGAAGTTTCCCCTAGGAGAGAAATGACAACATCCGAGGATTCGTCACAGGTGCTTCTACCTTCTGACCTCAAACCATAGAAAGATCATCTGCCGAATATTCCATTGCCATGGAAGCAGTAATAGAAGATTTAGCAGAAGGACCAAGACAGCTACAGCTGGCCCTGAAGTACCAATGGAAAAGGCAACTAGCGGAACAAAGCAAATAGCCATTCATAACTGAAGGAATCCATTGTGTCATCTCGGGTTCCACCCAAATGTTTCGACTTCTGGCCTGCACAAATATTTCAAAGATGAATACTCCACTGTCCTCTTTCTTGGACTGGAAAGCGTAACCCAAAGAACAGCCTTGCTCTAGGAGAGGTGACTACTTTGTTAAACATCTGTTGACAGGAGATTTACAAGCAGAATATCAAAACATTAATTGCAAGGGAATACAGCATATAAAATGAAAAAAGATAGTCATAATGGAGAAATACCTAGGCAGGTGTATTACCGAGTACAAGACCAAGCGATGAAATGACTGGCTAGCTCTGATGCTCCCAAAATGCTTGATGCCCGCATATTAGATCAGTTCTTGGAGTCTTTGCTAGTTCACATACAGCAATGGGTCAAGCAACATAAACAGCCAACCTCAGAAGAGGGAATAAACATTTCCACCACTCCCCAGTAGACACTTACCAGCAGACAGGTATTAATCAGGTCAAATCTCTATGCCGAAAAAGGGCTCAATAAACCACAGAGATGACCTAAGAAAACACTGAAAACCATTGAATTAAACATTAAAAGTACATCAATTGTTTCGCAAAGAGTTTCCAACTGTTTCCAACTGTTTTTCATGCGGACACATGGTACATCTCACCTATCGCTGTTCACAAAAACAACTCGACGAAGCAATGGATATAGGCCCTGGGCATCCATGGTCACACCCTCCCGGAAAAGCTTAGAATGATTTAGTATTGGAGCATCAAGGGTGTGATCACACAACATGGGTTCTAGATTTGGATACAATCCAAAGGGAGCATCAGGAAAGGTCCCTGTTTATTAGAACATTTGTACAATACAAGTCTGCATAAACAAGACAACACTGCAATGAAAGATTCCAGGGGCAGACTGCCAAGATACTGGAAGAATTGTTCCCAAAAGAATGAAAACCGAGAAAGAAAATTGGTATCATCTGTGTCCATCGGGATATAAAAACTTGGCACCAGTGCACATCACGTTTGACTTCAAACAAACCAAGAGTCACTAGAGGATTTTGGTAATACAACACCTGCCTAACCCCATAATATTGAGAAACGATACAGAACTGCTTTCAAAGAGACAGCAAATGAAATGGAAAGTCATGGTGAATCTAGAGAGACACAATAGATACTTCCCCTAGATTCTGAAGCTTATCAGGAACGGCTGAAGGAATGGATGGAGTCAGGGACACCTTTGGTTAACCAGATCCAACAGACCACAGGCCTGAAGCAAGACTTACATCACCTTTTAGCTTCCCCATTTCATGTAAATTCTCGGCAGAAATGTGAACCTAATGAAGAAGAACAAATCAATTTTGCCATTAACATAAAATACTACAAGGTACAGTAAACATATCCCTATAAAATACCTCGAAACAAGCTATATAAATGCATAAAAAAATAAAATTAGAATTGTCGATCAAGTATTCTAAAAGCAGCTTTAACATATTCACAAATATCCCTTATAATCCTAGTATCATTACAACGCATTAAAAACAACATCGCCTCCAATGTAGTTCTAATATGATTAAAGGAATGGTTCGGTAAACATTTATTATTGCCCCTACGGGTCGGCCATGTGTTTTTAAGCCTAAGTCGCTCGATTTTAGAAAATTTCCTATGGACCTTACCCGAGTTTTCGTCCATTAAACGCACGCGAAAACAGGCATCGGGGAGCTGCCATTTTGTGATAATCCTATCACTTGCCGCATCGCCCTGGCTGACCTGCTTTTGCAGCACTAAATCAATTCCCCCGCCCCTGAGCCTGACATTATCAAAACATTCATATTCCCCGCCTCTCCCCGTGACGTTACTGTGCTGCGTAGGCAAACACGCCCAGTCGTCTTCTGCGCGACTCCACACAGAACCCGGAAACCAACACAGCGTGCCACAATTCGGAATATGAAACTGTACTTTCTTTATCTCTATCCGCAAAAATTTTTCCGTTTTATCGTGAGTCACGCGCTGTTCCTTTATGGTACACAGGGTGTTGGTTTTCGTTAAAAGAAGCACTTTGGTCGCACGGTGAACCGCAAGGCTGTTCCATGAAGTAGGCACTAGACCAGTGTAAAGGTTGATATGTTGCTTCTAGCCGCTAGTACCGCGTAAGGGCATATGGGCCCTTGGCGATCGTCCCATAAGATCGTCAAAGTGGTGCAGTTGTTGACAAGAAGCTGCAGCTGGCGGTTGAAGAAGCCGTCTGCCGGGGTCTGAAACTGGTGGCAGTCGCAGTAGGGAAGGATATACCTGTTTTGAAAACATAAAAATTATAATTAGTCTCGGCAGCCGATCTTTATTAATATTATTCATTTTATTTATTACGGCCGAGCTGAAACTATTTGCTTTCAAGGATAGTGCAATGGAGTATGTTCGGCTCTAAAATCAATGCGAAAAGTAACAAAATAAATCGAGGTTAGCACACAATGAGAAACGACTGTTTGTCTACATGCGTGTGGAATATGGACCTGCATGCCCATGTGCCCGCTACAAGGACAATCCCACAAACGTTTTCCTAGCTGTGCTCTTGACAACGATTTTTCATATACTGAACTAACATGAAACTCGGTCTAGTTTCAGAATTTTCTCCCTTATCGTCTCTTACGTTATTGCACCCCCCCTTCAAATGAAGTTTTTTCAGCATGGTCCCTGTCTCTCAAGGTAAAAAACAATAGAACCTTATACTGCCAGTGCGAGTTGTGGGCCTCTTCAGGCCGCGAGCTGAAAATCAAAGCCGCTGACCTTCACTAGAAATGAGGATACATTCTTTCTTTGCAACATCCCGTAGTAAAGCCATCTGTGAGAACTTGAAGTTTCGAATCCATCTATGTACTGCGGCTCAATTTGCAAATGCGAACTGGCTCCTCTCCCATCTGCAATGGCCCCTAATTTTGTCCTCGTTGTCTGCGAGCTTTGCAGCCCCAAATAACCACAACTATTGAGACATTTAATTTTTTGGGGAAGGTCAGGGAAAGTATAAAGTACCCGAGGAGTTGAGTTGAAAGTGAGATTTATTGTTTGTTTGTTTTATTATTTGCAATACGCAAGCCTCCCCTCGGTTAACAGTGCGCAGCATTTACATGAGATTGCGAAAATTAGTTACATCAACAAAAATATATACATACACATATAGACAAGGTCAGCAATATGAGGTGAATAGAAAGATAATTCAAAGATGACACCCAGGTTGTTCGCCACCCAGGATGGTGAAGGTAGGAGTTAGGGTTGGCATACTTTGTATGCACACTGTATAATAACATTTATTTACAAAAAGACAATTGTATTACAATTATTTAAACCAGGATTTGTACTTCACAACCAGCTCTCCTTTGGGTGGACATGGCAGAGTGGCAATGTTTGGTGGCAATGGATCAGTGCTCTGCACAGAAACGTTCAAAATTCCATATCTGTGCTTCTCTAATACAGCAACAATAAGGCTTTTGACAATGTCGAACTCCATTTCCTCATAGACTGGTTTGATCACCCATTGCTTACTTCTTTTTGAAAAGGCCTTAGTGTGGCGAGGCATCCTTACATTACCCGTAGTCCTAGATTGTTCACGGCCGAGATTCTAGTTATGGGCCAAGACGGCAAGTAGAGTCCTATGTCTCATGCCCTGTATGCTGAAATGCAAGCGCTTTGGCCTGTACTTTAGGCACATATTGTGGAACACCTCCAAACCTCCTGTGAGACAGAATTCTGTCAGTCCCCTCAAATCTCTTGATAGAGTTTTATCGAAAACAATCTTCTCAATGGCTTTGTGTGTCGGTGAAGATGGAATCAACCACTTCTTCCGTGCTTCCACTGGGGACAAAGGGCCATGTTCACATTGGTGGAAATGTAGGTTTTCTGACCAGCGGTGCACGTTGGTACAGTGGTGCATCAGTGACCGCCATTTTTCAAGTAGTATTTCCACTGACCCTTCACAAGTTTTGGAGCTCTACCAAAGATGGTTGCTGATAGACTGGGACCACTCTGAAATACTTTCCATACCTTTTTTTTCCCCTGCAGCCGAGATTTTCTTATTGATTTAGCAAGATGCCATCCGTCAAATTGATGTTTAATATGTGGTAACTGCTCTCTCATTGTCTTGGAAATTGAAACGTGTCTGTCCGTGGCTATGAGGTCGATGTGCATTCCCCTCGATTGTAGATATTCCACTGATTTTATAAATCCTTGTTTCTCCATGGCCACTGAGGATGTACATTGTTTTACCTGCACGACCACCGAACTCACAATTTTCTTACTATCCATATCCTGAAAGTGGTAGGTGCAGTATTTGGCAGAAAATCCAGGGCTGTCGCACTGTCCATCGCCGGCTTGCCTTAATCATTTGCCTTAGAATGTACTTGCTAGAGACAATTGTTAAATTTTCCAAGCATCACTAATGGCCGGAAACAGATAATCATGTTGGTATTTGTAGTACTGCGTTTTTGAAATGAAATGGAGTCCCACAAACTGAAAGAAAGACTCTAACTTTCTAAAACTGGACCCACTAAAAAGTGATGCAGCTGCACACAGTAGATTGCCTGCTGGCAGTTTCCCCAGCATCGGTTGTGCAGACCATGAGAACGTATGATTTAATCTACAGGCGGTATTTATTTTGACGTTACTGCCTTTTTTTTGACGAGTGACATGAATCAATGGCTTCCCACATACTTTCCTTCTAACGGAATGCCCACATTTCAGCATACTTATGATATTCATCAAACAACTGTCGAATACTATGTATTTGCCCTCTTTCATTAGACTGTCATCAGGCGTCAAAGTTGTTTCGGCCTGTGACGTTGAGGACATATCACCACATTTAAAAGAAATATCGCTGCTATCAAGTTCTGATGAGTCGGTGAATGCTGCTGCTGGTTCATTCTCTGTCATTTCAACATCTGGTACTTCAACATTGATGGGAGAACACAACAATGTCGACAGCTTTTTTGGTGGCAATTTCTTGGCCGGTGTAGATTGTGTGAACTGATCTGCGACTACTTCAGAGCTATCTTCAATACATCCAGTATCCTGTTGTTGTGGTGGTGCAGTCGCACTGTAGCAATGGTCCAATACAACTTTGCTGGATTCTCCGGACACATTCATTTCATGTTCTGGCCATTGGACATGGGCATCTCGAGTCTCAACACGCTGCGTCTGAATTAAACATGGGCATCTCCAGTCTCAACACGCTGCGTCTGAATTAATAGTTCCTCCATAGTGTAAATGGTCTGGCAAGCAACGTCTTTCATTCGCTTCACTGTCTGTGTATGTATAGTTAGGACACCCACGGGTAACTAGAGGATAGATTGTAAAAGGGATGTTCAGTTTAAACACAAGATAAAGTATAGTACAATTGACTGGAAAAAAACATAAAATAGTCCCCAGCACAAAAAAATTTCTAAAGTTATGAACTGTATGTAACTAACCGTATTTTTGTTTCTTTTCTTTGCAACTTTTTTGACTCAACCTTCAACATGTGCATGCTGCAACGACTATATTTTCTGTATCCACATAGACAGCACGGAATGAGGCTCCATCGACTCCCTGAAACAGAGTACTTTCATTACTATGTATCAAAATATTGTTAGCATAAAACACATGTGTGGACGAACACACTGGTACATCTCAATAGCCAAACACGATTTAAACATTGTGTGGAACAATCAGACGACAAGTATTCGAGCTGGGGGGCTTTGCTTGAGCAGCCATGCAGTCGGATGTGCTTCCCGTGTAGCTCTGGAGGGTCCGACAGATGATCCGTGAAAACTACCTTTGAAAGTGCGCCATTGGTTCCAGAATTGATCACACACTCATAGGAATGTATGCTCTGCTCATTGTATAAAGATTGAGAGAATCGTAAGCGGGAGTCTGGAGGAATTGCTCGACAGCGGCTGTTCGGTCCATTGTCACACAAGATGGCTGACAACAAAGGAAACAAAACTAGGGCACCCGAAGAGGACGAATAGAGGCGGCAGCCACGGGGAAAGAACGACAATGGCAAAGTGAAGATGGAGAAAAACCCCTGAGGGCTGTGGGCCTTGGGTTGCTAAGGCTTGGGTGCTGGCCCAGACGGCAGGGGCCTGAGGGCAGCAGAGGTGTAAAAATGCAGGCCGCACCACGACAAGCACGAGAAGCGCTTGCTCGGCATTGATGAGCAACGAGCAGCGGTGAGAGGAGGTGGATGTCGCGACTGCTTGGAGATCACCACAATAGTCGGTAAAGAGCAGAAATTACGGTTGGGGAGATACTCGGACATTGAATCGTAATAGGGAGACCCAACGAAGGCCGGAAAATGGCAGCGCGAGGGGCCGTGGGTAAGAATAAGAACAAACAACCCACAATGGATATTTTCACGAAAACACAACAGTCTCCTGCGGCCATCGCAACCAAAGGCCCGATGGCACAGGCTGAGGGCGCCACAGAGGCTGACAATCATCAGATTTTAGAAGCCATTACGGAGCTGAAGGAATCTTGGGAGGTTGCGATGTTGGACCTACGCACTTCCCTGGAGGCTAAAATTGAAGCAGTGGGCATCGAAGTCTCCCTGCTGAGACAAGATGTCAGGGGGCTGACGGAACGCACAAGCAGCCTGGAGGGTGCGGTGAAATCTAACACGGACACCTGCACCAACAATGCAAAGGAGATCCATGTCCTTAAGCAACAGGTGGCCAACTTGGAGTCTCGAGCAGAAGAAGCAGAAGGGAGAGCGAGGAGAAACAATATTCGCGTGGTGGGTTTGCCGGAAGTTTGGTGTGTTTTTGGTTAAAGGAGATTTAGAATGGGATGCGAGCCTATATAGATTGGATTGGAACTCAAAGTTAAACTGCACCTGGAGGGGAGGGAATGGGATCATACCAGGCCATGGGGGACCTTAAAATACTCACATGGGATGTGCGGGGGCTTAATAGCTATTTAAAAAGGAACAAGGTTATGCTGTATCTGCGCAGGCAGAAAATAGATATTGCATTGCTGCAAGAAACCCACCTAAACACGTGAGAGGATGGACATGATTGCGGGAAAGTGGAAGGGGGTGTTGGTGGGCTCATCTTACTTGGCCTACGCAAGAGGAGTACTTATATGGGTGGCGCCACATGTCCCGTTTCAGCGGTTGCAAGTGGTGGCTGAGACAGGCGGGAGAATGGTTATGCTGAGGGGATTGGTAGAGGACAGGATATAAGTATTGTTAACACGTACGCCCCGAACCAGAACACAGCGGCGTACATTAGGACACTGTGTGCGAACCTGAGCGTGTGTGTGGGAAGCGCGGTGATCTGGGGAGGGGACTTAAACTGCGTATTGAACCCGAGGGTGGATAGATCGGACGGGAAAATTGATAGACCGGCCCCTGCAGCCAGGGCGCTACAGACACTGCTTGATGACTTTGGGTTGGAAGATGCATGCAGAGTGTGGCACCCTGGGGAAAGGCAATATTCGCATTATTCTGCCCCACAGCAGTTATCAACGAGGCTGGACTATGTCTTTGCTTCACCTGAAATGATAGCGGAGATTGCACACATAGAGTATAGGGCCAGGGTCCTCTCGGACCAGTCGCCCCTGATTCTTGCGTGGCAATACTGCCCCCCGAGGGTAAGGATCCTGACATGGCGCCTACGAGCGGAAGCGTTGCAAGACCCCTTCTTTAGAGATGAATTGCGGGAGGAGATAGTAAACTATTTTGAAACCAATACTGGGAGTGTGGACTCGGCGGGGACACTATGGGAGGCCTTTAAAGTTGTCATGAGGGGGGCGGCCATGGCAAAATCCAAGGGCCTACAGGGTGGGGTTTCGGCTGAACTGAGGGAGACGGAAGCAAAATTGGAAGAGGCCTTAAAAGCCAGTGACGATACAGCGGAGAAGCTAGATTTGATACTTAAGCTACAGCAAAAATGTGCGGAATACTGGGAGAGGTTGTGTAACCTTAATTATAAAAAGTACATAGAGAGACAGCATGCGGGAGGTGATAAACCGGGGAGACTTTTGGCGTGGTTATATAAGAGCGAGAACCCCAGAGCCACAATTAGAACTATAGAGAGGGAAGATGGTAGCGTAGAGGACACCCAGGAGGGAGTTAATCAAGCGTTTGTGGATTATTATAAAGTGTTATACGGGGAAGATGGGGAAAGTAGCCGTGTAATGATAGAGGAAACGCTTGATGATATGGGGCTGCCCAAGATAAGCGAGGAAGAAAGAGAGGAACTGGACACCCCGATTACCCTGGAAGAACTGGGGGAGGTGGTGAGGCAGTTGCCTACTAGTAAGACCCCGGGGACAGATGGGCTCCCAAGCAAATTTTATAAGGTATATATAGAAGAGGTCCCCCCCCCACTGCTAGAAATGATAAACAAAGTGTTCGAGACGGGCCGCTTACCGGAGTCACTGAGAGAAGCTGTCATGGTACCTCTCCCTAAACCTAATAAACCTGGGCGCAAGATATTAACTGCTGTCTTGGCGAATAGACTGAAGAGGGTCATTAGCAAGTTAATACATCCGGATCAAACGGGCTATGTCCCCCATAGAAACATCACCAATAATCATAGGCGACTGCAGAGGATCATTGAGTTTGGCAGAGGAAGTGATGAGGAAATGGCAATTGTGTCCTTGGATGTGATCAAGGCCTTTGACTCCGTCAAGTGGCCGTGGCTGCTGGCGGCCCTGAAACACTACGGGTTAGGGCCTGGCTATGTAAGGTGGGCGAAGATTTTGTATAGTGAACCGCTGGCTAGAGTTAAGACAGGATCTGTGATATCAGAGAGGTGGCAGCTTAGTAGAGGTACTAGACAAGGATGCCCATGGTCTCCTATGCTCTACATACTGGCCCTGGAACCTCTCGCGATCTATCTGAGGCAACCATATGACACCATAGGCATCGAGGTGAACGGCGAGCAGCATTTGATCTCCCTATATGCAGACGACATGCTGCTGTATGTGCGGTTTCCAGACGAAAACCTCCAGTACATTTTGGAAGTGCTCGGGAGATATGCTGTGCTATCCGGCATAGCGGTGTACCCCCAGAAGTCTAGCCTGTTCCCGTTGGGGGGATATATAGGGGTTCCAGTGGAGAGGTTACCGGTGTTAGAGGTACTGTGGGCGGTTAGTACTTTTTGGTACCTGGGGATAGACATATATCACACCGTTGAGGAGGAGCATAGGTGTAATACAGAAGTGGCAATCCAAAAAATTGAGAAATGCATGCGGTTTTGGGCATAGCTGCCTTTGGCGATGATGGGGCGGGGAGCGATGCTAAAGATGGTGGTCCTGCCGAGGCTCCTACATTACTTCGGGAAAATACCGTACCTGGTTCCTAAAGGGCTCTTCACCAAACTGAATAGCATGTGTAGTGACTTTCTGTGGCATGGCACGCGAAACAGGGTGGCGTTATGGAAGCTTCAGAACTTCCATGACAAAGGGGGAATAAAGCTGCCCAACTATGAGGCGTACTATGTGGCGAGCCAGTTGCAGTATGTTGCCAAATGGCTCTCAGGGCACCCAGGGCGGAAATGGTGGGGCACCCTAAAATGATGCTACTAGGGTGGAAGGTGTGGCGCAGGGCATGTCAAATGATGGGGGACCCGTCCCCATGCTCGCCGCAGATGCCATTGGTTGTATTGACAGGGGCAGACGCTCAGCTGCAACTGATACTCCGGACCCACTGGGAACCGGCGGGGTGGCAACGATGGGGGATATTTGGCAGGGCGCCTCCAGTGTTACTTTTGAGGGGCTGCCGGAAGAAGCCGGGTTGCATGAAGGCCAATATATTACATATCACAGAATGGTACAGAGGATTAAGAGAACATGGCCTGAAACTATGCTGGAGGAAGAACTGGACGCCACCATAGACGTGATATATGATATAGCTGAGGGGGGTCATGAGATTTCCAGACTGTATAACATGTTGATCTCTAAAGTGGGGAAGGAGGTCACGCAGTTGAGACTGGACTGGGAAACGGAGGTCGGGGCCCAAATGGGAGATGGGATGTGGGAACGGGTGCAAGGGTATCATAAGAAGGTGTCTAGAAACGCAAGGCTGAAAAGATACAGCTGTACATAACACACAGGGTTTATATGACGCCTTGGAGGATATCAAGGTTCGAAAATGCAGGTCGGCAAGCATGCCCCAAGTGTGGGCATGGTGCATATGTTCTGGTCATGCCCGATCATAGAGAGGTTCGGAGGGGAGTAAAAGAGAAACTAGAAGGAAGAGGGGTCAAGATAGTAGTGGATACGGTGTGGGCCTGTCTGCTTGGGGGGTTCCCCAGACCACAGAAGCTCAGGCATGTAAGCAAACTAAGGGACCTGTCTTATGTGCTTGCAAAAAGAAGGATTGCCATGGGATGGAAGTCATGCCATGTGCCGAAGATAGAGGTGTGGTGGAAAGACTTGCAAAAATGGGCAGAAGCCGAAACCATGGCATGGAAAGAAGCATGTAGCAATGGGGGGAGGAGGAGAATGAGTCCCTGATAGCCTGGAAATCACTGACAGCCTGACTGTTTGGGTCATTAGACGACCCGACTGAGCCTGTGGAGGAGGAGACCGAACCACACGATGTGGAAACTGAAGGTTTAACGCAATAGACTTGCATGGGGGGTGGGGTAGAGGGAGTAGTGGTTAGGAATTAAGAAAAGTGTAATGAAACTGTTTGAACATGCACTGTTTGTTTGGCTTTTATTGTTTGTTTGTTTGTAAAAATGTAATAAAAACTTTAAAAAACAAAATGTTAAAAAAGTATTCGAGCTCTGATGACCTAGTTCGATGGAGCTGTCAGTATCCATACCTCTGGCTCTGCATGGACTGCCACGACTGATTGTATTGAAGAGGATGCATCAGCAACTACCTGAAACACAGTGCTTGCGTTAGTATGGTTTTCAATATTGTAAACATACACACACTTGCGGTCGACAGCCCAGGTACATCTAACGAGATAACCACAAATGATGCATTGTCTAAAAGAATCAAGGAATATCTAAATATGATCAGATTTCATCAACTTATTTCTCCGATTTCTTTACATCTGCATCACCTACAAGGGATGTTGTAATTGTAGAGGAAGCTCCGTTGTCTCCCTGAAACACAGTACTTGCGTTAATAGGGAAGAAAGTATAGCAAATGGAATCACGTTATATGATCACGCTCGATGGAGCTGTCAGTATCCATACCTCGTGCTGCTGAAGAATATCTATGGATGTTGCAAATGTGGTGCGCACTTCCGAAAGCTGTTGCGCCGATTCGTATCCGCATGGTCCCGCTTCCACTTCCCCTGAAATTACTTGAATGTCAGGCTCTGCATCAAGTGCGTGGGTTGACGCTTCAACAACTGCCTGAAACATAGTATTTGCATTAGTAAGGATTACAATATTCAAAACACAACACACACTTGGGGTCGACCGCACAGGTACATATCAATGGCTAACCACAAATGAAACATGGTGTAGAACAATAAAACGACAAGTGTTCCAGATCACGGTCGATGGAGCTGTCAGTATCCATACCTCGTGCTGCTGAAGGACATCTAGGGCTGTTGTCAATGTGGTGGACGCTTCAGCATCTCTGTGAAAGACAGTACTTGCATTAGTATGGATAACACTAATTATAACTGAAAACAAACACCAGGGGACGACAACTAAGGTGTATATCAATTGGAAAGCACTAACCAAACAATTGGTAAAATAATCACACGATACATAAAAACTATTACTTGACATGCATAAAACAAGTCTGTAGCGGAATAGCCAAGTATGATTACCTGATACGCGCTAGAAGTGGTTGATAACTGCGGGCACGTCACGGATGTAGAATGTTCTTGCTTCAGATTCAGTGGATAGTCAAGCAACTGTAAAGGTAAATTATTTTTTGATAATGAAATGCACATATTAAAAAATTGCCATGTAAACCGACAGAATACTTGAGAATAATGCTATTGAAAATGCGCAATGTAGTACAGTTCCATGTGCCCATAAATAGATTTCCTTTGGGGGTTATAAAATCGAAAAATAATTTATTGATAAATGTCATTATTCAAAAAGCTATTCACTCATATCAATATCGAAAGTATTACAAGGGAGTATTACAAGGGATACAACACCTAAAATATCAATTAATCCATTCGGCTACCTACACACTACCGCAAGGCCTAAAGCTAAATCCGGACACTTGACTCACCAGTGGCGGAATGTGGACGAATAGAGTTGGAATCGCGTTTGCAAGCAATTTTTGTGTCGTTCGCTGTGTATTCTTCTTTGTTACCCAATATGTGGCGTACACGTTCGAGGAAAAGTGCCGGCTGCAGATGCGGTATCAATCACCCCTCTTATCCTCTAAGACTTGTTGGACTCTACTTTCCAGCTCATCCAGTGGATATCTGCAATGTCTGGCCCATTCTCTTATTCGATCAACAGTTTTCAGTAATACATGCATTGTAGTGCCTTCAGATTTAATATGGGTCTTCGAAGGGCAACCGCTAATCGAAGAGGCAGGCATTGTTGAAAATTCTGAAAAGTAAATATCAAGATTATTATAAAACCTTGATGAATAAAAATGTCATAAAAAAGTAAATGAACCATACCATGTTCAATGCAAGGTTTGTTTTGGTCGCCGCAACTATACCAGTTCATCATGTGCGGCTTAGTATTTGCATAAATTACAGACATTTTTTAAATGATGTGACTAAACTCTGAACATGTGACTCGTCCTTTGGATGTTCTGTCTTGCACGAAAAGGGAACATGCTTACATGACTGGACCCCCGAAGGATGCAATTCGATGACAATTGACAAAGATGAAAATAAATAGATCTATTGATAGCATAACAATTGAAACTCAAGTCAATAGCAATGAGACCAATGACCAGAGCTCTATTGGGTACTGTAATCGCAAATAGATAGAAATGTAAAAATGACTGAAATATGACTAGGATACATGGCCTTACCTTGACCAACAAACAGTTGGATTCAGCAGGCCGAGCAGTATGTTGCAGGAGAACAGGTAGATGGCCACAGGTAGCACACTGACGAGTTTGCTCGAAGCGGTCACAGATAGCACGACGACGAGCAGATTAGCATAGATCTCAGTGCTTCTCAGGTAGAAGGTTCAGGAGTTGACTTGCAAAGCACAAAGATGTTCTCATGAGACATATTAAGTGGTTTATAAAGTATTAGAAACAGGGGTGTGTTTGTGAATGAATGACGTGTGTATGTCGTGGTATTATGTGGTTTGCAGGGGGGGCGGCCTGCCTCAGGGGAGACCTGCCTGGAGACATGGGGTCTGAGGAGGCCATGTGAGCGATGGCCCCTGGGCATGGGATACCTTTTGAAGTGTACATGCTGTTTGGCACCTTGGCCGTTTGCACCCGTGACAGCCCCCCATGCCAGCGCACATCCCCGGGTGCGAACCGCCTTGATAGAGGGGGGTGGGATGGATGGGCCTGGGGCATGCAGATAAGGCACAGGAAGACTGCTGAATGGAGACAGACTTATGTGGATTGCAGGGGGGCGGCCTGCCTCAGGGGAGGCCTGCCTGGAGACACGGGGTCTGAGGAGGCCATGTGAGCGATGGCCCCTGGGCGTGGGATACCTTTTGAAGTGTACATGCTGTTTGGCACCGTGGCCGTTTGCGTCCGTGATAGCCCCCCATGCCAGCGCTCATCCCCGGGTGCGAACGCCTTTGATAGAGGGGGGTGGGATGGATGGGCCGGTGGGCATGCAGGCAAGTGTGTGGGAGCGAGGGGCCATCAGGCCCCTCTCATCCTTTACTTCTCAGTAGAAACTCGGACCAAGTGCCTCCAGTAGTGGGTTCGCCCCTTGCCCTTATGTGATGTTAACTTTGGTTGACATTCGCGTAGATGGGACCACTGAGCAGGACACGGGGCATCCATTTTTGTACCCCCTTTCCAATCCATCTTGGTGACCAGGCCTCACTGCGCAGAGCACATGGCCCCCACCCTCGTTCCCACTCTGACTGGAAAACTCCAGAGGTATTTGCAACAGCTAATAAATGTAACACATCACTCTTCCTCTGAGATCACTGTCCTGCATGTGAACCATCCTGAACTAAGCACATAGCTCGTTCATCTCCACAAACGTGTCCTTGCCCAGGCACCCTTGCCAGAGGAAACCTACTGCCATTCTGACCCTCTGTCCCTGCAAGGTATTCTCTTCATGTGCCAGACCACTGACCACGCCATGATGCCCACCTAGCAGATCCCCAACTAACATTAGACCCCCTACTGCAGTATATCGTTGCCTATCAATAACAAATGCCACATAGCGGAAATTCTTGTGAGCACAGACCCACACTTCAAACAGTGTATTATAGTGGTCAAGACCCTTAAATTAAGGCCTGTATAATCCAATGTTGATTGATAGTATAGATATATGTGTGACTTTTATAGAGACATAACCGACTGAAAGACTGAACAAGTGCTATTTAGTGCATGCATTATTGAGAATATATTATGTTAGCTTAGATAGTGACCACCCTGCTTCACAGCGACCTGACATTCACCCATTCGGAGCACAGATGTCTGACGTCCATCCTTGAATGGAGACACACTTGATTCATTTAAAAAATCGAAACAACCATTGTTACAATATATGTGGTGTTTTATTTTGTATCTTATTTTGATGACACAAAAATACAAGACTTTACACATTGTACAGGTCAGGTTGCAGCACAGTGAGAGAAAATCCCCTGTACTGACCGCTGTCACTCGGGAACGTTTCTCTTATGGCACGAACGGCACAGGCGGGTATTACTCTTCGAACGCGGTGTCCAAGCCTCCCGTGAAGCCACCATGTAAAGGAACGATAGGCCACCAGCCTGTACCACCTGTGAAAAGGAATTAAACAAACTGTTTTGAAATGACCAAGGTAAGTTTAATAAACATTTGTTGTCAATGACAATTCTTGTAACTAATGGCATTCTGCTTGGACAAATGCTATCTAGACACTGCACACTATTGAACGGCTTTCTTGCGTTACAATGATATGTGTATGTAATTTTGGATATAGTAGAAGACCATGAAATAGGAGTGGCATGACAAGCAGAGTATACTTACTCGTTACTCGGATTACAAGGATGAACAGTTGCGCAAAGTTCGTGCATAAGCACCATCATTATCCTCAACACGGACCGTGTGAGGCAGGCTGCCCTGAAGTCTGGCAGCTCGGTGATGCATTGCGGTCGTGGCTCGCCTTCCGAAAATGTAGGCCACGTATCCCGAGTTTTCACAGCAGCAGCAGTTCTCGTCCTCGGTTGGCATTAGCTCGCACCGATTGCATGTGCACCAGGTGGAAACACCGTCCATGCCACTAGGTCCAGGCTCTTCAGCTGTTGAATCGTCCTCCCAACTGCGTCCGAAGACCCATCGTTTTCGCGTGTTTCCCTTTCCAGTAGTTCCTCCTCGGTATACTCGGGCTTGTAAATGTAGGGCATTATTGTAGCCATTGTGTGTTAAACAAACTAAAATAATTTATAGCGATGGTACTGGTATATGTTCACACGCACTACAAGCAACGAAGGTAGCTGACCAGAGCACAGAAACGAGTCACAGAATACTCAAAGTAACACAGAGAGAGGAATGGAATCGGAAATCTGCTGCTGTGTGTTGTGAAACGGTCTGTTTATACTTATTGAGGAAAGAGACGTCCTGCCATTTCCATGGCGACACGTCATTAGCTGAAGAGCAGCGAATGTTGACACGAGACGTGCTTTGGCGTTGTGAAATGGGCGGTACGCGTCTGCTGATTACAGGCTCAGGGGCGGGGGATATGATTTAGTGCCCCAAAAGCAGGTCAGCCAGGGCGATGGGGGAAATGATAGGATTATCACAAAATGGCAGCTCCCTGATGCCTGTTTTCGCGTGTGTTTAATGAACGAAAACTCGGGTAAGGTCCATAGGAAACTTTTCTAAAATCGAGTGACTTAGGCTTAAAAACATATGGCCGACCCGTAGGGGCAATAAAAACTTTTTACCGAACCATTCCTTTAATGAAATGACCTCTTAGCCACTGCCTCCTAAGGTCGATCAGGGAGCTGCAAATGAACATAAAATGTAGTAACTCTTCAGTGGCCCCCGAACCACAGAAGCGGAGCCTAGTATTGGTTAACCAGCTGTGACGAATCACTGGAATTCATCCCTTCTACCCAAAGGGGAGCCCCTACACCTGTGAGGCTAGGGAGGTGAGCCTACTCCGCAACACCCTCCCCAGGGGTCGTGGCAAGTGTACATGTGATGAATCTGAGATGATCATCCCAAAGACCCTGGCCTGGGACCCTTCTCATGTGGCCAGGGAAAGGAAGCCACTACCTGATCTTGATCCTGTGGTGGTGTTCTGCAGCAGTATCACATGGGAGAGGACTCAGGTCAAGAGAATTGGGAGAACCATTCAACCAACTGCCCTAATGATCCCACAGTCTTAATGGCCTACTGCAAAATTGAAGACTTTGATGTTAAAAAAATAATAAGAACATTAGGGACTTCAAATCCCATACTGCTCTCAGTCCTGAGACGAGGAAGAGTGGCTGAGAGTTGCAGAACTGTAGTGTGCAGTCTAGTGGTTATAATGACCCACACCTGAGCAGGGCTTTTAAATATGTAAAGCCCCTTCAGGTGCTCGCCATTAGAAAGAAGCAGTGGGAGCAACAGAAGCAGAAGAAAGAAGATACTGGAACCGCTGCTGTGTTGTCAGCGGGATGTGGTGCTGAGAGAGTCGCAGCAGTCGGGAATCCTGAATGCAGAGAGCGCGCAGTCGGACGCTGTGATGGGACTAGCTGTCCCATGGGAGAAACTCTCTAAGTTCTGTATCCTACTCCGGTGCTTGGCGTTCACCAGAGAATGCGAGGAGCAAAGTCATCTCCCTTTCCATGAGGTGTGAGCACCGGGAGTCAAACAGAGCGGTCAAACGCCCAAATAATTCCGACGAAAGAAGAAGTTAAGGCACCAGTGTGTCCAACGGAAGTGCAAGGAAAGACCAGTGAGTTGGCCTTCGCTAGGGAACCCTGGGGCGCTCCACATAGACTGCTGGCTCAAATCAACCCTTTAGACTACCGAACTATTGAACTAAAGCGTTTTCAGCGTAACTCTCATGTTGGGTGAGACCGAGTGAAAGAATATTGTAACCACCACTGCAAAGTAAAGAGGTGGCAATATTGGAACAAAGTGAATGTAACCACCATTGCCAAAGTAAAGAGGGGACAATATTGGAACAAAGTGAATGTAATCTACAAGAAGGGAGATTACCAGAAAGGGAAGATAGCAACCAGCATTGCCTACGCCAAAGAAAGGCAATTATAAAAATAAAGGGCATGCAGCTTTCCTAAAGAGAAATACCTGAAAAAGAGACTTTACCAGCAGCTAATTGGTGGTGTAGAAGGAACCCTGAGGTGGCAGAAAAAAAAACCTCCTTGTAGAAATCATCAAGGGGGAGAGGAATATAACTTGCATTGCATGTGGCAAACAAATCAATGGAAAAAACAATGTCAATGTGTAATGTACCCTTCTGGAAGAAGTTGTGAACCCTGTTGGTGAAAGTCAAAGACTTTTTCAAGAAGCAGTTTTTTAAAATAACTTTCCCCATGAAGGATCTAAGCGTGGAAAGTTTGGAGCAAACCTCACCACAGCATACTTATAGTAGAGGTAGAAATTTTATCCTGGCAGGCGAGTATAAGACATATGAATATGTCTTATTTTTCTGATGTTGAGGAGAATAAGTCTGGCCGCAGAAACAGATTTGGAGATGAAGAGCGAGAAGTTGTATGATGGGTCAAAGACGACACCCAGGTTGCAAGCAGAAGCAGAGTAGGGAAGATAGTCAGGAGAGAAGAACAGAAGAGGGGAGAGGCGAGATAGCCTGTTTGGATGGGAAGTAGAGAGCTTCAGTCTTAGTGGAGGTGAGCATGAGTGAGAGAGATGCCATCCAGTATTTGATGGTGGAGAGACAGTTAGAAATCTTTGACCATAGCTCATCAGATAAATAGGGAAAGGAGAAGAAGTCATCTCCCTTTCCATGAGGTGTGAGCACCGGGAGTCAAACAGAGCGGTCAAACGCCCAAATAATTCCGACGAAAGAAGAAGTTAAGGCACCAGTGTGTCCAACGGAAGTGCAAGGAAAGACCAGTGAGTTGGCCTTCGCTAGGGAACCCTGGGGCGCTCCACATAGACTGCTGGCTCAAATCAACCCTTTAGACTACCGAACTATTGAACTAAAGCGTTTTCAGCGTAACTCTCATGTTGGGTGAGACCGAGTGAAAGAATATTGTAACCACCACTGCAAAGTAAAGAGGGGGCAATATTGGAACAAAGTGAATGTAACCACCATTGCCAAAGTAAAGAGGGGACAATATTGGAACAAAGTGAATGTAATCTACAAGAAGGGAGATTACCAGAAAGGGAAGATAGCAACCAGCATTGCCTACGCCAAAGAAAGGCAATTATAAAAATAAAGGGCATGCAGCTTTCCTAAAGAGAAATACCTGAAAAAGAGACTTTACCAGCAGCTAATTGGTGGTGTAGAAGGAACCCAGAGGTGGCAGAAAAAAAAACCTCCTTGTAGAAATCATCAAGGGGGAGAGGAATATAACTTGCATTGCATGTGGCAAACAAATCAATGGAAAAAACAATGTCAATGTGTAATGTACCCTTCTGGAAGAAGTTGTGAACCCTGTTGGTGAAAGTCAAAGACTTTTTCAAGAAGCAGTTTTTTAAAATAACTTTCCCCATGAAGGATCTAAGCGTGGAAAGTTTGGAGCAAACCTCACCACAGCATACTTATAGTAGAGGTAGAAATTTTATCCTGGCAGGCGAGTATACCGGGAAAGGGACGATTAGTGGTTAGCTCTGGCAGGTTTGTGGACCAGGAAGAAAATACTGCAGTGTGGTTGAAAGTTGTAGTGGAAAGAAAGTGGCAAGTCCGATAAGTTTCTGTGGTAAAAACCACACTGACAAAACTTTATTGTTTATGAAGAAGAAATGTGAAAGTGGTTATTTTTCAAAGAAGAGAAATTATATTGAATACGGATTGGAAGTGTGAAAACAAAGTCTTTTTGGTTTATCAAGCAAGAGCTTGTGGAAACTTTGACAATCATGTTGAAGACTAATAAATCCTGTTTAGCAATGAGACTATCCAAGTGGCAAGTAAAAGACTTATGGAATGAGAAGAAGTTTGAGTTGTATTCAGAGCGGAACTTGGCTAGTGAAAAGAACTTCCCCCTCCCCCACGCCTGTGCCTGCGCATTTAGTGTACCGCAGCAGGCCGGCCGGGCCCGCCGGGATAGGGCACGTGCCAGGCCCTGCTGCGCAGTTCACTGCTGCGCAGCCTCCTCTCACCTTCCCAGAAGAAGCCACTAGCAGGCACCGACGCGTTCTGCTAGGCTTCTGGGAGAGTATGTAAGCCATGAGCGAGGTGAGACTACTACTCCTGCCTCCTGCTGTCTGTGATGCCATCACTCATCAAGCATGCTGCGGCCGACTCACGATGACCGGCTCCTCCTATGAGTCATTCCTGAGACTTGACGTTGACGATGAGACGAGACCTACTCTGACTGAGTCAGCTGCTAAGGTAAGTGAAAAATAATGGCCTCTGGCTGGCCCTGAGTGCAGACCGGGCCGCGGCCAGCGCATCAGGTTGGAATGGAGGAGGTGGGTGGCAGCCTAGGTGCCTAGTGCAGTGTGCCTAGGAAAGAGAGTGGAGCTGGAGCCAGCAAGACCGGGCGAGTGCGACAGCGTAGTTTAAGTAGGGTGTAATGAAGGTAGTAAGTTGCAAGTTCATGGCTACAACAGCAGTAGCTGACTCAGACAGGCAATAGGCAGTCTGCACGAGGCTCTTTACACTACTATGACCCAGGGCAGAGCATCACCAACAATAACAACATGGGAATATATTTTTAATTTCTTGCTGACTTGCAGTTATCAGTGCTTTTAAAAAGGTGGTAACAGGCATAATTGTTCTTTTAAAACATTCAAGAAATCCTCTGTGGCACCTCGGAGAAGGGCAATATACTGTATGCAAATGGACAAGCCAGGAATGGTGGGTGGACACCCAATCTTTTTGTGATGAGCTATACGCAGGCCATGAAAGCCTTTTGACCTGGGAAGTGGTAACAATTTTACGTGAACTGAGCCTTCTGAAGTGAGACGCCAAATAAAAGGATTTTGTACTCAGAACTGCTTTTCTTTTTCTTAATTTTCTTCTGTTTTCATTTCTTCTTTTCTCTTATTTTATTCAGTGTTGATATATGTGATTTAATACGTACTGCTATTTTAATTTTGTGAAAAGTCGAGTTCTTTGACTAAAACAAAATAAATAAATAAAGAAAGAAAGAAACGTCCCAATGTGTCCCCTGTCCCCCCCATATTTTATGGGTCTCCTACGCCCCTGACAATGTTTCAGTGTAGCCCTTTTGCCTGACCAACTTGTCCTCCATATAGGTTCCGGGCATCGCTGTCTGAGGTAGTGCCCCCTGAGCCTCAGTAACACCAGGGCCTGTTTGCCCAATATGTCTGATTGGAAGACCAGCCTTGTCGTCTTGGGGCAGTTGCTCCTGCCAGACCATGGATCATATACTCCATTGCTCCCTGTCCCACCACACCCCTGGATATTTTCAGTAAATGATCTGTAAGGAATTCGTTGGGCACCCTGTGCCAAACTCTCTGCCCGCAACATTTCCCTCACTATCACCATGAGCCCCCTTGCTTGTCTCATGTCTTCCCTTTGGCCTCCATGTTGCTGCATCAGCTGCCTGCATCCCTTTTCACCTTTACTTTTCTTTCACTCTCATATCTCGCCATTAACTGCTATGTCTCCGCTTCCCCATGTCTCACCCACCCCAAATGGCCAATGTCTGTTTCCAAAAAGCAAGCTTCTGCTCGATCCCTAACAATTCCCCTCGTCTTTCCATAGTCTCCGTCGACAATTGGTGGAGCAAGGGAGTGGTGAAGTGAACATCCCTGAGGCGTGAGAGAAATACCGCCTGGGCCTGTCGTGTCAGCGTGGGGAGGGGGCTGCAGAGGTGCTGGAGCTGTCGCTTGTGCAGCAGCAGCTAAGGATGGAGAGGGACTGCTCCTTCTCAAGGTTGCCTGTCTTTCTGAATAAATGTATTTATTTGTTTATTTGATGAAAATCACAGGGGAAACAATGCATTTCTTGCAAACAAATACTTACAAAACATTTTAACATTGATTTACAGAGCGGAGAACCAGTATCAGTCATTAACAATGGGTTAGATGAAATGTATGTAATACCACATGGTGCAAAGGAGGTAGAAACATGAACTAGGGACAATGCCAGAAAAGCATGATATAGGAATGGGATAGTGGAGGATGTGCTAAGGTTTAGGATGAAGGGGTGAGGGGTAAGTCCTTTCGGTTGTCGTAGAGAGGTGGGGGGAGAGGAGAATAGAATGCCAGGCAAGAGGTTCTTCAGAAAGGAGAAGAGCAGCTAGGTGGTTGAATCTAAATACAGATAGAGTGGGAGTATTGCGGAGAGGGATCCATCTAGAGTAAGGGAGTGAGGATAGGAAGAGAGCAGAAACATGAGGGAGCGCAAGGGGCAGGAGAGGTGGCAAGGAGGTGAGCCGAGGATGATTGTAGGGAGTGAGGGAGAGAGTAGGGAGTAAGAACGGCTGATAGGTAGGATGGGGCAAGTCTGTGTATAGTTTTGAAGATGAGAATGAGTTTATACTTCCCCTTCGGTCTCAAAGTGGGAAACTTATGGAAACCTGAGTATATCTCAGACCTAGCACCCCAACTCCATTTCTTCATTTCCTTTTGAGCATTAACCCTGCCCAGTGATTGTTTTCTGCTGCATTTTAGTGCTTTGTTGGAAAGTTGAACCTATATGTGCCTTTAAACCTGCACATTGACTGTTTTTCAGATCTACTTTAACGCTCACCTCTCTGGGTACTCAAAATTCTGCCTTGGCTGCTAGACCGCCTGGTGAGTTTATTTGTGCACTGTGCATCTCCCCTGTCTGTCCTTATCTCTCCCCCGCTACAATGCACTCTCTATCTCCCCTATCTACTCTAACTGCTTCTCTATCACCTATCCTACCTCTCTCACGAAGTCTGAAAGAAAAAAGCTTAAAAAAGCTCTCGTGGCCTCTAATCCAGGCCTACCTATTGCTGACACCTACATGCATGATACTTCCAGGCAGACTATTACCGACATCCTCTTTACTGTCCCCTCCTCTGACCTATGGACGCCCCACCTGGTCTCCACTCTCTCCCCTTTCTCCTCTTTCCCCATTAATGGTGGCACTAGATGGGAAGCACTCTTGGCATACTTCTCATCCTCTAGCTGAATCATTAATGCCTATCACAACGGCACTTTCATGGACCAAGGATCTCCACCTACTCTTCTCCTCCTTGACTGGCGCCTGCCCTCTCTCATTAACTTCTTCCCTTCTCCGGATACTCCTCCTCCCCCCTCTCCTCTAACCACTCCACCACCATTGATGGCAGTACCACACCCCTGTACCCCCCCTCAGAAAACTTTCAAAGGTGGTAGTCAGATTCACCCAGCTACTCTGAACTCTCATTCTGTGGTCAAACACTCCTCTAACATCTGTCTCCTTCTTAAAGATTTGACCTCGGCGTCCTCGCCCTTGCAGGTACGTGGTTCAATGCTAGCTCAGTCACTGTTCTTGACACTCTCCTTCCTGAGGGCTACAAAATTCTCTTCAAACCCAAGCCCAACCGGCCCAGAGGAGGTGTGGCCCTGATCTTCCCTGAGTGGGTCCCTGCTTCTATCACACCTACTCAATCCTACCTCCTTTGAATGCCTCGTCTGTAGGCTTGGGGTCTCTCCTACTCGCTCACTCCCCTCGCTACCATCTAATGGCCCCCTGGCCCTATCTCTCTCTTCCTGTCTAAATAGGCCGACCTCTCCTCCTCCCTCTTGACCTCTTCTTCCAAACTCGTCCACCATGTTGACTTCAATATCCACCTCGACTCTCCTGAACCAGCCACCTCACAGTTCCGTGACCTCTGTGACTCCCTCTCTCTCACTATTCTTCCTTCCGGTCCGACCCACTCAGCCAGACATATTGTGGATGCCTTAATCAATGGAGACATCCCTATCTCTAACCCGGTCACCACCCCCCTCTCGTGGTCTGACCACTCTCTCCTCTCCGGCTGCTTGGGGCCCCTGGCCCCTCTGTTGGAGCCAGCCCCCACCCAGCAAGCCTCCTTCACCATCATTTGACCAATGAAGCGAGTGTCAGACACTGCCTTTGCTTCCACTTTCATCCCCCCCTCTCTCCCCTGCTTCAGACTCTCCCTCGGTCTCTGTCCTCGCTAACCTGCATCTCTCCATCTGTAACAACCTCGACATCATTGCCCCTGAAACCTGCCCTCCAAGTGCAATGGCAGGTATGACTCCGACCTAGCATCTCTGAAACGTAAGCGCAGAGTTGCTGAATGGAAGTGGCAGACCTCGGGTTCATCCTCTGAGAAACTGCCCTCTTGCCTGCTCCAAAGGCATTATCGTTTCTCTGCATCATCCACAAGGCCTTCTGGGGCATGGGACCACGCTATCTCCAACTTTCTCTCCCCAAATCCTTCCCTGCTAGTCCCCTCCAATCCACTCCTCTAACTTCAACTCTCTGCTTGTCACATGCTTCTCCAAGCAGAGAGTGGGGGGAAGGTCTCTCTCATCGGCTGGTGCCTCTCTTTGGAACAGCCTCCCTGTTCCTTTCAGACTTGAACTTGAGCCGGACCTGCTTAATTTCCTTAAACCTCTCAAAAATCTGCTTTTCTCTACCTCTTTCCCTTCCCTGCTAAGGACCCCACTGCCACTGAGACTGGTGACCTGGACCTTCATACTTCTCACAGGTTACAAGGACCTGCCCATTTGACACCAGCGCCCACACCTTTGTGGGCCCCTACCTGGCGACTGTGTATCCCACCCTTGGGATTCCTCCGCTCTTGCACTTAGCCAGCGACCCCGCTCCTGGCACCTCTTGGCACTTCCCGCCTGGGCTCTCACCAGCACTTGACGATACCTTGCTCCTTCCCCCAACGCCCATCACCTAAACTCCTCTCCACTGCACTTGCCCATCCGAATGGCACAAGGGCTAATAGGAACACAATTGCATATTTACTGTTTTTTTGCCATAGTTATTTACTCCCCTTGCTCCCTCCCCAATTTGCCTTGTGGTGCCTGGAAACACTATTTTGTTGTATAGGCACCTAGGGAGAGCAAAGTTAAGTTTTTTTTCGATAGGTGAAAAGCATAGTTAGCAAGCCCATAGAGTTGACTGACACAGTAGTCCAATTGAGAGAGTACAAAAGAGGAGAACTCAAGACCCACCTCTTCAAGGAGTCTCTCCTCCTCAACACCTATGCCCTCATGTTGCCCCACGAGCCACCTGACTCGCTAGACACCATCTGCCTCTCTCCTCCCCACCACCCTGTACAGCGGTACCCCTCCTTTGTGCCCATCTGTATCCAAGCCCTTTTTGTATATCTGTTCTGTTTTTACCTCTGAAAAGTGCTCTGTTATGCATCTGTTCTGTTGTATACCTCTGTAAATCGCTGCACTATGTTATCTGTATTGTTGTATACTTCTAAAACGCTCTCCTCGTGGCTTCTCGAAGCAAGGTCCATGCTCAATAAATACAATAATAATAATAGTTAGGTGATTAGTGGTGTTGAAGGGATGAATATGTCTTATTTTTCTGATGTTGAGGAGAATAAGTCTGGCCGCAGAAACAGATTTGGAGATGAAGAGCGAGAAGTTGTATGATGGGTCAAAGACGACACCCAGGTTGCAAGCAGAAGCAGAGTAGGGAAGATAGTCAGGAGAGAAGAACAGAAGAGGGGAGAGGCGAGATAGCCTGTTTGGATGGGAAGTAGAGAGCTTCAGTCTTAGTGGAGGTGAGCATGAGTGAGAGAGATGCCATCCAGTATTTGATGGTGGAGAGACAGTTAGAAATCTTTGACCATAGCTCATCAGATAAATAGGGAAAGGAGAAGAAGATATGAGTGTAATCGGCAAAGAGTTGATATGAGAAGCCATGGGAGGAGTTGAAGATACAAAGAGCAGAGAAATATAGCATGAAGAGAAGTGGACCCAGGACAGACACTTGGGAAACACCAACAGTGAGGCGGTGAGTGGGGAGGTAAGGCAGTTCCAGAACACCAGGAACTGTCTAGGGGTAAGATATGATTCAAACCAAGCGAGGGTCGCTGATGATTAGGAGAGATAGTGTTGAGAGAAGGTCAGAATTGTTGACGGTATCAAAGGCAGCAGAGAAGTCAAGAAGAACAATAGATGAACGGTTAGTTAGCATGGTGTGTGGAAGAGATGTAGTTGCTGACATTAAGGTGAGCTGACTCAGTAAAGTGCAGAGGTCCGAAGCCAGATGGATGAGGATCCTGGAGGTTGTGTATGTCAAGGAACTCAGAGAGTCGGTTGAAAACTAAATGGCATTTTGGAATAGTGAGGTAGAAGAGAGACAGGGCAAAGTTGGTAGACCAGTTCGGATCTAGCTCAGGTTTCCCATGGATAGGGATGACAGTAGCTGATTTGTAAGAGGATGGAAAACTGGCACTGTCAAGAAAGAAGCTGAAGAGGGAAGTAAGCTATGTAGCAACAATGGGAGCTATACATGTCACTATGTGTGGGGATAGAGGATCAATGGGGGCACATGAAGGGGTAGCCCTGAGGAGAATGTCAAACCATTTATTTAGTGTTAGTGGGGGCAAAGGATGACATTGTTGCAGGAGAGGAGGGTAGAGGTGGTGGAGAAAAGTGAACAGGTGAGGGGTGTGAGAAACCTGAGGGCATCCTCACTCCTCCTCCCCCTGGATCCTCTTCTCTACTGGCTAGGGAAAGGCCATCACTTTTGGATCCTGACCCTTGGACACCTGGGCAGAGGGTTCTTGGGGATCGGAAGTGGGGTACCCACAGGCGAGACTTGGTATCCCCTCTCCCTATTGGAGACTGACCTAGCCCTCCCCCTGCCTTTATGGGCTTTTGTCAGGCAGCTCCCCTCATTTTCCCACACAGGGGATAGAAGGTAATTTGCAATGGTATTTTGAAGGTTGGAACATTTATTTTAATCAAAGTAGAGAGCTATATGAGGAGGGTTTAGGAGGTAAGAGAATTGAGTTGAGATAATTGAATTGAGAGATTTTTAAGATTGCGATTTCGTGAAATGATCCTTCTTACATGATCAAAATTAGATTCAACAATTAACAAAATGCAGTTTTAACAATATGAAAAATATGTAATTCACAAAATGGAAAACAAATAATTTTGCATAAGACTAAACTCTTTCTCTTATCTAAATAGCCAAGTATGATGTTATCTGATGTGTTCTTAAATAGGTGTACTTTTTCAATTATTGTTTTTTAATTTACTTGGCTGTCACCATTTCGTATTTATTTATGTTAAAAGCCTTATGTTTGATATCAATGATTAGTACCCGGCAAGGGCGTATCAGAATGAAAGGATCATTCTGTTTGGCCCTCGCCGGGGCATTACCCAGCCGGGAATCCCTGGATTCCATGCCTTTGTCCCTGGCGGGGGGCGTGGCAGCCATCCCTGCTCCGAGCCTTCACACGGCTGAAGGCCGCCTTCGTCCCCTGCCGGGGATTCAAGTATTTTTTTTTGTCCTCCCACCCTCACTTTCCTTCTGCCTGCTTTGTCCCCGGTGGGGGACGATGGCAGACTCTAGCCGTCTGGAGACTCGAAGCGGGGACACCCCCGCTCCGAGCCTCCACACGGCTGGAGGCTTCCATCTTCCCTCGTCGGGGACCCAGGTAAGTGGTTTATTTTTATTTTTTTTTCCTCCCAACCCCACTTACCTTATTATCTGTTGTCTTTCGGGAACGGACGCGGTGGGAACACTTCTGTTCCCAGTGCGTCCGCTCCCGATGGCCGCCATGGAAAGGTACAACAGACTCTGTTTTGCCTTTCCCGGCAGACATTTTCTTGGTCGTTTTCCTTTTTAAATGTTTTTTTTCATTCCCAAAACCCTGCAGCGTTATGGGACAAAAAAAATGCTTTTAGTGCCCCGGTCACGCAGATCTTGCGGGCCGGGGTACTAATAGCTATATGCCCCTCGTGGCGGGGGCATTACCGACTCTGGTAATGCCCAGGGGACTTCGTTAAGTATGGGCCCTGGGGCATATTGCTCAAGTATTACTATATTTCCAACTCTTGATGAGGCATTTCACACTGAAAAAAATAAATGAAAAAAACACAAATGCCTTATGGTTATCCTAATTCTACATGCAATGTATGCAAATATCATTTTTTAGATGTAAAGCGTATGCTCATTTAAGTGGGGTTGACCAGTCTAGTTAATTATAATGAATGGGTATATGTTAGCCATTAAGGCAACTCTGGTGTCTGCAAGTAGGGGTTAGTCTTGAACACAATTAAACACATGTATATTTCATTCTTTTTTCTAATAAAAAAAGAAATAACAAGTAGAATGACGGTCACCATTATAATATAGAGCAATACTTGTTTATGACAAGCTTATTAATTCACTATTGTATGGCTTCTCCCACTGACTTATTAGTAACCAGAAAGCTTTTACAGAAATGTTGAAAATTACTATTGTTGTATACAGTGTCACTCGTTTTGTGAATAAATATAAAATTAGGTCAGTGTGTGTTGTAGGCATAGCAGAAACACTAGCTGTAAATTCATGGCGGCCATATTGAAACAAATCAAATCTAACACTAGTACATCTTTGTCTTCTGCATGTTTTCAATTGATTAATGTCCAGTATCTGTTTTTGTAGCATGCATATTCATAGCTCCACAATTAAATGTTAATGTAGTTAATTTCAAAAATCTTTATTTCAGTGATTTATAACAAAACTCACTGTTTTGTACCTCTTATGGTTCAAAATGACAAATATGTAAGCAAGTTGTTTTCATTGCTTCTACACCAAAGATCCATGAATCTATATGAATAATGATTATATGTTGTTGGGGAGGACCCCCAGGTATGCCAGAGGGACATTGGAAGTCTGCGGAGTTGAGGGCCCAAATCCCTCCCACCAGTATGCACAGAGGACTCAGTCAACGGCAAGTTCAAACTGTAGTTTATTACAGGCAAAACCAACAGGGATCAGCACAGGAACAGGGAAAATCCATGCACATCTCGCTCTTCCTCGGCTCGCAGTCCGGTTTTACTACCCAATTACATCAGTATGACATCACGACCTGGGCCCTTCTCCAGAAAACCTACCAAACCATGGGATCGGGTATTGAGTACTCTACCACCTATAGTGGACCTAATAGATGTTATTCTTCTGGCCCTCGCATGTCAGGTGGCTGGCCTGGTCCCATCCCCAGGTCACTAACTACAACATTGTTGCAGTGCGGTGGACTTACCATTGGTTCTTGCCCATTGCTCATTGCTACCCACCCATAGGGTAAACAATCACTAAACTGTGATTGGCTAGAGCTGACGTCCCCAGGCCTGGGATCTGCAAAGGTTTGCAGCTCACTGTGTACCAATTCAAGGTAACAAGAAAAGATGTGTTTGCACTGTAACTTGTATGTACCACCTTAGCTCATGAGAGTGCTCCCCTGATCGGCGCAACACTTGTTGCATATTCTTGCATACTTGCTGTTGTCTGTGTCTGGTGGCCTGGGACCAGTGCTCCTCTCCCATCGCCGCTCACATTCCATTGAATGCTTTGGCCGCTTCAAGTGTCCAGAGACCATGAATTTGAGCTCTGTAGCTCTGAATTCTGAGGATTTATTAGTCTTTTCTGCAGCTTGTCCCTTTGTCATCTGGATTTGGAATGTCACCCGTATCTCTTGGCCTTGGCTGCGGGTCCTGTTTCACACATCTTGCTCTCTGTCCAGCCTGAATCAGCGCAGTTAGTCTCTTGCTTGGAAGCCTGGAGCCTGCTGTAATTTTCCTAAACCTTATAATGCGGTGTCTACAGTGTCCATGAGATACTGTACTTCCATGGATCATTCACACTTAGCTTTGTCAGGTCCCATAGGTGCTCCTGCAGTTCCATAGGGTTATTTTCATGTAAGCATCTGCAAGCTTTGCTTAGGATCTGTTGTCTCTTATGGTTTCTGCGTTGCTGCGTTTGGCTAATGGCAAAAATAATAAAAACAATGACAGTATGTATATGTATCTGTCCTCTAACTCTAGATCTGTGCGCTCATGTTCTTCATGTATTCAAGTACATGTTTATGTCTGAAGTGCGGATGGCACGGGTGCTTCATGTCTAATGCTGCTATGTTATGGTGTTCTAACAACATCAGCAACATGGCCTCTTGGTGTTTTAGTCCAAGCTGTCCATACAGGTATTCTTAATCATGACTTGTGGCTCTTAATCCACACATGGATAGCTCTGTATGTTCCTCTGGTGGTATGGCTCGCTGAGGGGATACCTCTTGACATATCTGTCAATCATGTGTGCATTGGGAATTTGTCCAAAATAGAATGGGTGATTGCAGTGCTTTCTGGGCTTCTTCCTTATCAGGAAGTGGAGGGTGTGGAAGGCTTTCCCATCCCTCTTCAATGTGTTCACATGTTGCATTGCTCTCAAATTGCTCAATCCTTATATGATTTATTTTACATTGAGCTTAGTTATTATCCTTGAATTCTTTTGTCACAAAACTCCATGACACTCAGAAACTTGCTCATCCCCCAGTATTTGTATATCACTGCTTTAAAATATCCTTTACAAAAACTCATTTAGTTCATTATCATATTTCAGTCCTTCGAGTGTTGCCTGCAATGAAAGGTTCTGTCTCACTTCTCTTTGTTGCAATTGAACACCCAGCAAACACAGCTTATCAATGTAATTTTTTGTGTGATGCTTTCTCCAATGTTCTACCAAAGGATGATGTTCATCTGACATTTTACTTGCCTTTGTATCTTCATACAACCCTATTGACAACTTGATGTTTAGTGCTAACGGCATAAAGCATTTGGCCTTACGCAAATTATTATAAAAGCAACATATACATTCCTGAAGTTTGTGATTTGTGCTATATTCATTATTGTCCTTAGGTATAAAACGGTGTATTTTGATTAAAGTATAAGGGCAAAATTGGCATGTGCCAAATGTGTCAATCCCTGTTTATTGACTATTGAGCCATGCCGTATTATCTGTTTTGCTCAACATCAGGTGGATTGGTAATAATTTGTTGTGTAATAGTGGTGCGTTTGATAGTTATTTGTGGTTTATCATTAACTTTTTTTGTAAATATTGTCTAAATGAAGACCATGACAATCTCTATTTTTCAATTGGTACACATAGAAGGGATCATTTTCGTCGGGCCGTGCATTAAATGGAGGTGGACAAGCAGGGTGTAATGCTTTTATGCCTTCATTTAACATTTTGCAACACTTTCGTGCTCTTTACAAGAACTAGGAGGGGTAGAAACGTGGAGTTGCATCTTTACTCTGCTTTCTTTCTTTGTATTGGAAGAGCACCCAGTTTTATGCCTGCATGTGATTGACATGCAGGCATAAAACCAAAGGATTCTTATGGATTATGCTTCACATTTACACCTGGTAAACAGCAGATGGATTCCATATGAATTCATTATAAAACGCTCCATGCAAAGTGTAATTTGCAGGTTACCTTTTATTTTTCACTAAGTAGAGAGTAAAAGTGAAGAGTAAAGGCAATATTGCCATGATTTATTCTTCACAATTACACTTCTCTTTGAGAGTGATGAAAATTGCATGCTTGGGATCCAGCAGCACATAAGTGCAAACGTTGAGGAACTCTGCATGCAATATGAATTTCTTTACTAATTGACCCCTAAAGATTTTTTTCCGAATATTGCATGATGAATTTTACTTGCCTGATAATTGCTGAGTTGATGCTCTTTATGTGTTTGTGTGTGTGAAGTTTTAATTGATTTGTCAAACCTTCATCCAGCTCCGAATCTGTTCCATATTGTTTTCACTCTTCATTGTAATTGTTTTCCAAACTAGACTCTTTTGGAACTTCTACATTCTCCCCAGGAACTATTGAGAATTACACGTTTTCTATGTCAACTGGTTTCGATAAGTTATGGTTTCCGTTTTATTGCCATGTATAAATATCTCAAGATCTAAAAATGTGACTTGTGATTCATGTTCTGTCAAGGTAGTTTTTAGCTGACATTTGTTGTTGTTTAATCTTTTAGAGTTGCCTGTGTGGCTAAAATATCACTTTCAGGATAACTCACTAACTTTTACATCTAAAAATATTCTCTTTTGTGCATAAGATACTTAGCATTAGGATGAACATGAGGAATTTCGTTTTTCTAGTTTATATTTTTCATTACCATCCTTAACAGGTGTGGCAGCCAATCAGGTTGCTCCAAACCCAGGCTGAATCTAACAAGGCAAGCTTTGGTTTGGAGCAGGGTGCAAGCTGCGTGCACCTGTCCATTTTCCTGACTCGGCTGCCTCTTCCCCTTTCTTCGAAAACCACAGCCCCATTTACATTCCCCTTACCACCACTAACTTTCTCCATCCAAAGCCTGCAGAAATGGAAATGGAAAAAGGCTTTATATTTTCATGGTGGCCATCTTTAATGAGTTTCTTTTTTTCTATCAAAAACAGTTTGCACACTCGGCCCAGCCCATTATTTAAGACAAACATTGCATAAGTACCATTGTTAAAAAAACCCAAGATGTTAAAAGCAACAATCAGCCAGTTCCGTCCGGTACCATGTGATAATGGCCTCGGGACACTCTCTACAGGCTATTAACTTGTGCCACAGGCTGTTCTCGCTAGGTACAGCCAAAGAAACTGGTAAATATTGCTTAAGTGAAAAATGGCACATCAAGAAATTAACCCATAATGAAACCAATATGAGTGTTTATAAATCATGGCTGTGCAGCTTACAGGCATATTTACTCATTAGAATTAAACATGAGTAAATAAATATAGTTTTCTAAATACAGAATGGGGATAGAACATTCAGTTAATATTAAGAACACATGAATTCACAAGGAACTTTTCCTTTGCAGAAACCCACTAAGAAATAGATCATAAGGAATGTCTTAGCCTTTATATGAAATGTCACATTGGAAGCAGCACACACATAATAAAAGGTTTGCCTGGAACTATTACAATTACACATTAAAGGTTTTTATTTTGTAGAGATTATGTTAACTTTGAGTGATTACTAGCAATTTTTTTTCTTATTTTAAACGTGATTTTGAAAAAGCACATTTGCAGTGATACTCTGCAAACACCGGGTCAACTAGTGCAATGCTTGATTTATTGTAAAAATGAGAAATTAATCTAATTCATGTGCTACGGTTGACTTGTTGTAAACTTGAAGAATGATTTTAATTGTAATAGGTTTCTTCAGATAGTAGATTTCAATCTCATGTAAAAATTTTGTGCCCCACATCAGTTGCACAGTGTTAATTCTGCATTTCAATTTGCTGAATCTAATGTTTTGATCAAGTAAAAAATATATTCTTTTTTTAAATCCCAACATTACAATATAAACATTTAACATTTGGTAGCCAGGCACTTCTTTGCTACAGTTATTTAATTCCAGCTGATGTTGCTCATCTTAACAACCAATTCTTCGATCTGAGATTGAGCTATGCGATCAACTGTAAAACCACTTTTGCAACAGCACATCTTAAAGCAGCAACTCACCACATGAGCCATCCAGCCCGCTTTGTACCATTGAAATAACCAATTGAACTATGCCGAACCAACCACCTCACGGACATTGCCACTGTAACGAGTCCCATTGAGGAACTTCACCAGTATCAGGGCATCCAAACCAAATCCCTGGATTCCCACCATTGAGGTGCTGATTCGAGACAGTGGCACCAACCAACTCAAAGAGATCACTGCATTGCCTTTGCCAAGTCGAAGCACCAAAACATATGCTCAGCCACACCTCCATGGTAACTGAATACTGCCATGCCAAGCGCAACACCACTGAACCAGAAACTCATACCTGTGCAAAGTGTCAAGAAGACAGGCTGGATGCTGTTAGGCCCCCAAAGAGAAGTTAGGTAGGGAATTTGTGGACTAGTTGACAATGTTAATCCCTTGCAACCAAAGTATACAGATCACCCACTGCTAAGGGCACAGTGGCGAGTGTGAAGCTGAATAGTCTCTTTTATTTCTGACAGCAGCAACTACTAATTATTAATTTACAAGAAAGAAATCTCCTTTGTCTTGAGCCTCAGAAGACCTTGATCACAAATCCCATGATGTCCTGCTTTAGCGTAGAAGTTGGCCAGAATTCCTCTGGATCATCCACTGTAAAGAATCAGCCATCAAACAGAACGTGCTATTTCTTTGTTTTAGCCTTGTCAGAAAAAGAGCAATCACCCAATCTAAGAAGAGGGATGCCAGAGCCATCCGAAAATGACTGTATCACCACCAGAGCCTGAAGCTAAAATGACAACAAACAACCAATCAAAGTGGAGACAAAAAATGGCAGCAACATCAAATCCATGAGGTTGTGGCGGAATGCTCATCTCTGCCCTTAATAAAATCTAGCCATTCCGACTTTTAAAGAAATGCATTTGTAGTCTCACACATAGCACTGTTTTGTACATTGTAAAATAGTCCATATTCAAACAAGTCAATTTAACACAAATGCTAAGAAATCTGCCATATTGAAATGTCACGTTATGCAAAGAGAAAAATCTCACTCCTGCACTGTCAGTTATAGGAAGCAGATGCTAATAGGCTGCAATTATAATTGGAGGCTGTACATGTCATAATCTGAAGTTGCTTATGTAAAAAAATAACGGTCTTCCATATTAATTCATGTGAATTAAAACTGAACCGCTGCAAGCAGTTATTTAAATATGCTGATGCAGCCAAGAATGGCTTGCTGCCGTTCTGTTCTATTTGGCAAGGTCAGTTCCTAATAGGCTAGAATGAGAAACACTGGTCTTGCATTACCTTGCTGAAAGAAAAGCATGCATGGTGTTCTCGGACAAGCACCAGAATATATGTGCACAGCTGAAGTCATTTTGGCTTTATTTCAGTAGAAATTAATAGGACAGTCAGTGCAACTGATTAAATGAATGACACACATAATTTAGAATTGGATTGGGTAACAGGGAAACAGGGGTGGGAAAAATTAAGCTAAAGGGAAAGGTCTGCTCATTTATAAACCAGCTGTTTCAGACAGCAAGGATCTGCTTTCCAGAAGATGCCGGATGTTACATGACTCCAGTTCCTGAAGGGGCAGAACTTGGAGGACAACAGCTGATTCCAAAAGACATGACTGCCTGGGCAGGAGAGCAAGCAGCACATTTAATTACTATTCCATGGTTGTACGTTCTAGTCTATGGGCTGTGGTGGTTCGGAAGAAGGAGGCGGACCCTTGAAGGACATTATTACTGTTGTTTATTAAAATAATAAAGACAAGACCTATCTTCCAATACTGCTATAGGGGTATCCCTGCCTATATAAGTAACTGAAGCGGCTCGTCCGTCATCAGGAAGTCCCAAATGATTGTGTCCACTATCCAAAACTAATACTAACTGACCCTACCACTATTTTAACTAACTTAGATGATAACAGGAGAATGTCTCCCTTCTCCTAGTTATCCCTAATGACAATGTCTCTTCTTAGTCCATAGTTCTCTTCAGTAAGATATCTTCAAATAGTCCTTTGCACTGAGTTTCACCTGCCCCGGTGGCTTCCCGGTCCTCCTGTTCTACCCGTTACCTCTGTATCTAGAGGAGAATGCTGTTGGGCTCAGCGCTTGCTCAGGTTGTATCCTCTGCTCCAGATCATGCACGTCTCCTTGTTGTCGGTGTCCCACACTCTGTACTCTCTCTCGTTATGACCGGGTCTGGATGCGGGTCATAGGGCATCTCATTGAATCCCCCGCTGGGTGATTTTGGTGCTGTTTAAGGTGTGTACGACCCACCACAAAGTCAATATGGTCACACCACCATCGGGAGAAGGATTCCCTTCTCCCTGGATTCTTTATGTTCGGAAATGCCAGCCTCTAGCTTTTCCCTCTGATGCTGAGGACTTCTCTGAAAATCACAGGCTCCGCAGCTCTCCTTGGCTCTGCCTCCTCCAGGCATCACCTTGTTAGGGGGCTTCCTCTGCTTACAGTCTTCTCTCGCTGTCTGTGATTCCCCTCTCCTCAGCCTGCTCTATCTTCAGAGCCTGCATGTCTCAGTTAAACGTACGTTGTCTCTCCCTAAAGAGACAAATCCTCCTCCTTTGTGCATAATAGGATATTTGAGTTTTTTCTTCAGTCAAGTCCCTGGATCTTATAATGTTCTTCATATCTGATAGTCCCATATATGCCACTATGGTGGATGGTCTAGGGAGTTCCTCACAGGAGTGGGAGTCATTGTCCTCTAAGGAGGCTGCTACCCCTTGGGGAGAATGGAGGATGAATACGCTGGATTTGTCACATACTCTTCCCCTTACGGTTGTGGCTTCCTCATCTCAATTGACAGGGAACCGACTTAGAAAGTTGACATTTCCTTGTTCTTTACCGTTTTGGGGTTCAACAGTGAAACAATAAGGTTGTAAGTCCAAGAACCGCATCATTACTCTTGGGTTAGTGTATTTTCCAAGCTCATCCAGGTCAATGGTGAGTGGTCTGTAACCAACCTGAATTTTCTCCCGGTCAAATAATACCTCCAGGGCACGATAGCCCATTTAAATCGCCAAGGCTTCCAGTTCCACCATAGCATAAGATTCCTACTGTTAAATGATACTGGGTGTTTGATTCCATCAGATTTTTGATGAAGCACTGCCCCTAAACCCACTTTTGATGCATCCGTTTGTAAGAGAAATTCTTTGTCCGGCATCTTAAGGACAGGTTTGTGACAAAGTATGCTCTTCAGACCATCAAAGCTTGCTTGATCCTTCTTATCCCAGAGTAATTTCTAGGGTTGGGAATTCTTTAGTTATCTGTTAGGTTAGCCGCCAAGGTGGAATAGTTTGGGATGAACCTCCTATAATAACTGGTTAATCCTAAGAAGGCACGAAGGTCTTGTTTGGTCTTTGGTGTGAGTGTTTGTTAGACCGCCTTAAATTTCTCAGCATGGGGTTGTATTAGGCCATTCCCAATGACAAATCTGAGATACTTTACTGCGGATTGGGCCAGATGACATTTCTGAGGATTTTCTGTTTAATAGGCCCCCCTGAGAGCACGGGTGATTGAGTACAGGTGATGTACCTGGTGCAGCTGTCAGAGACCGATGGACACAGACTAAAGCGAATACAGAACCCCAACTAGACAACATTGGATTTATCTGAATTTGAGGCCCACTGACGTTTGATTTCTTACAAAGTCTATGTAACATTGATGTGTGTCACTTAATTGAAATGTATGCACTAAAATGTAAGGTGTAAACACGAGATTGACACACAACTCTAAGAAAAGAATATGCCTTGACAAAGCCCAAGAAAGGGTGAAAAAGTAGCACTTGCAGAGAAATGTTGGCACAATTGTTTTTTGTAAATAAACAAAGGAATAGCATACCACTCAACAGAAAAGTCACTATTGATGTCACAAAGGAAAACACAAAGTGAAATTAACTGTGTACTGTACTGATATTTGTAAAACGAAATAGAACAAGCACTAAGTGAATCAACTTATGTGGATAATATGAATGAAAAATAACAAAATAAAGTGCTCAACCTATGTTCAAACACAAACAAGTGAGTATCTCATAAATTAGTGTATATGTCAGAAATGTGTGGGGACTCCCGAAACCCAAGCGCAAAGGCTCATTAGGAAATAAACACCAGTCTTTGTAACTAACAGACCGACTGGTGAATATCGGTCTCCACTGAGCCATGCAGCAAATGACCCCCAATAAAATGTGGACAAGTCAGGTATGAGGAATAGCTAATAAACGAAACCAGGGGTAGAGCGCACAGACTGATACTACTCACCCAAATAAGAAAACCTGATTTTAGTACTTTGTCCATCAGCTGCTGGAAAGTGGCCAAAGCTTCATGTAGGCCAAAACGTAAGGCCTTAAATTGGAATATACCCAGTGTTGTTGAAAAGGCAGTCTTTTCCCTATCGTCTGGATTTAAAGGAACTTAGCAGTAACCCTTCGTCAAGTTTAGTTTTTTTAACAGATCATCAATCGTGGCATAGGGTGGTTGTAAAAGAAATCGAATTTAGTTTTCTGAAATCTATACAAAAACGTGAGGACTGATCCAGCTTGGCTACTGAGCCAATAGGGGAGGACCAAGAACTCTCAGAGGGCTTGATGATATCTGCTTTGAGCATCTCCTCTATCTCCTTCTCAATGATTTTCTTCCTGGCTTCAGGTATCCTGCAGGGTTTTAGATTAACAGTCTTCCCTGCTGATGTTCATATGCAAAGAAAGAAATTGGCAACTCTACCCAGTTGTTTCAAAAATACTTTGGGAAGCTGGGACATGGTTTGGGCTATGGCCTTCCTGTTAAAAAGGTGACAGATTGGGGGAAATCCATGCGTTTTCCGTATTGGAGTCAGTAAGGAGGACAGCCATGCTTCCTGTGGTGTCCAGGCTAATGGTCTATTTTCCTCTCCTTGAGCAGGTTAAAATGATAGACCTGTGTTTTCTGACATCTATTGGGTTGTGATATGAGGCAATTCAAGGGTCTTTTTTTTCTAGGACTTCATATGGGACCATGCCATTTGGAAATCATTTTATTCTCTGACATTAGAAGAACTAAGACTGACTGTCAGACTGAAAAGCACCAGGGTACACCATGTTTATTATAGACTACTTGTTGTCCTTGAGCTTGCCCCAAATGTGTTTTTTACAATTTCTTTTACTGCTGCCATTTGTGTTTTCAATTTCTATACGGTTTGGAAAATTGATAAAATAGCCTCCTCTCTATCTTCCCAGGTTGCCTTTAGCATGAGTAACACATCCCAGGGTTCCCTCCCATGGAATAACTCTAAATGGGAATATCCCAGGGATGCATGTGAGGTCTTCCTCATTGCAGAAAAGGCACAGGGTATCACAATATCTCAAGTATTTCTGTCAGTTTCCACCAAGTTCTGCAAGAGTATTTTTAAATTCTGATCAAAACGTTCCACCAAACCATCTGTCTGGGGATGGTAGACCGACATTCGTATGGTTTTGATATTAAGCAACTCTTTTTATCTCTTGCATTAAGCACGACATGAAGGTAGTGCCTTCATCAGTAAGGATCACCTTCAGAAATCATACTCTGTGCAAGAATGGTAATAGATGTTTTAATATCTGCGGCATAGTGTTATTCAGCAGGGAAAAGGCTTCTGGATATCGACTGGCATAATCCATAATCACTAAAATAAAGTGATTTCCCAAGTTAGATGTTTCCAGTGATCCTATTATGTCCAACGCTACTCTAGAGAATGGAACACCTATGATCGGTAACATTTGTACTGGGGCTGTTATTGTGACTGGAGTTGCAGCAGTCTTCTGACAATATCAAAGGTCAAAACAAAGTTTTTAACATCAGAAATAATTCCTAGCCTGACTCTGGGTTTTTCCCACACCTTGATGAGCCGCTACAAGATGTGAATAAGCCAGCTCTAAAATAATTCTTCTATGGCTTCGGAGAACTACTAGTTGTGTTTGGCACATTCCCTCTTTTGTTACATCCCCACAATATAACAGTCCTTTTTTTATGAAAAAGAAAGGATTTGCTTGGCTTTCTCAGTGGTTACCCTACTAAAGGCCTCAGTGATGACCTGGTCATTCCTCTGGGCAAAGGCTAGGTCAGGTAGTGGTGCAACCTTATCTACCGCTTCTTGACTGGTATCCACTATGGCCTCTTGAACCTCTCTCTGTTTCTTTTTGAACCTCAACCTCTGGAATACAGGGAACATGGTTTTTTGAAGTTTGTTGAAGGATCCCTTGGGTGACTTTTTCTCTGTCTTGTATTGCTTGCTTCAATAATTTGGAGGCAAAACTAAATTACAGGGCTGAACTACTTTCCAAAAAAGAAGTAAACAGTTTTCAGAAGCTTTAACCCAGAGACAGTTAACAGCCTATGAGGCTAAGATATGGCACTTTGACAATTGTTCCAAATTCTAATTATTTACCTTTTCGATATTTTGGGGGCTGATGTAAGCCATTTTAACCCATTATTGCAACATATATTTTCCCTTTCATGGTTACACCATTAAGCTACACCATGCTTTATTGTTCTTAGGTAAGCCTTCCAACTTTCCCTGTGCTGGTAAACCACTGATGTTATAGTGGTATTGAGTTTCGGCAGAGGATCCAAGGATAGCCAGGATAAGTGAATCCTTCAAGGCACAGAGTAAACGTGAGAGGAATCCTTGCAGGCAGGATTTTAAATGCTGTACCTGCAGTTTTTTATTTATGGCTGTAGATTGCCTTTGGGTTGTTTGTAGTTAACTTCCCAAAGAAGCCATGGACTTTTGCTAGAGTTTTTAACTCTTTCCAACTAATGGGTTATTCAGGGGCTGTTCTGTATAAGCTCACCTGTCCCTTAGCTTGTGAATCCACACCATCACAATTGTGAGCATGATTTTAAGTTTTACTGTGCCAAAATGGCTACATTGTTGATTGGTTGTATGTAGTTTTAACATTTTATAAGTGAATAGAAGAATAGGATTTCAGGTATCTAACTCAACTACTCAATTGATAATATTGGGAATTGTATATTGTGTGTCTCTACTATGTTTAATGCTCATATATTATCTCTACAAGAGAATGAATATACATATGTGCTCTGCAAGAGAGTGAGAGCATTCTTAACGTGTTCCTATTTATGAGTATAAAAGACAGTGGCCCTTATTACGTGTCCGGCGGAAACTGTGCCGGTAAAACCGGCAGGTAGCTGCCGGACCCTTAATGATTTACCACTGCTTGACTTACCGGAATCACCAGGGGATTATGACCTCGGCATTCCGGGAAGTCAGGCGCCGGTAAATGTTAATCCCTATTCCCATTTGAATAGTCCTATGAGAATGACAGTCACGGAAGCACCGACACTGCCTCAAAAATGGCCACATCCCCAGATGAGCATTTGAACGGCCTTTGGGTGGAGGTTAGGTTCTGGAATGCAGGATATGAAGGAAATCATGACAGTTGCTTCCCATGCATTTAAAAGCAGTTTGGGTTCTTGGGAAGTCATGACAGTCCACACCCACGACCACTAACCCTACGTGGCTGTGAGACCTGGCACACATTATGTTTAAGGGTCTAGGTAGTTATAACAATTGACACCTGTAACATTTAATGGGCTCTGGGTAGCCATGTCAATTGCCTACCAGTATTTTCAAGAAATATCTCTAATGTTAAATCATGAATATCTGATCAAAAGACAGTTTATTTTGGTAAACTCAGCCTATTTTAATCACTGAAGAAGGGCTACTGGGGTTTTCAAGCTTGACAGTAAAAGACAAATAAATCTAGAAAAAAGAGATACCAGAATGGCAAACAGACTGCAACATATTGCTGTTACAAAACCTGCTGAATGCTGTCAAGCATTCAAACATTATTGAAGTTCCTTTCATCACCACTCCCCCATCTCCCGAACTCTGCTCACATTCCTTGATGCTTATCAAAGCCCACTCAGTCATCCAACACTCAAATGGCATTGCTGCTCTTTTCACCACAGACAAGCATGGCACTACCTTCATCACTAAAATATGGCTCTTCCCCACCTCCTCCTATGTTTTTGACATGCTTATCCTACCCGGATATCGCATCCAATATTCTGACTAGACAGGGAAGAATGGGGAACCTAATGTGGCGGGTAGGAAGAAGGGGTCTGACCCACTAAGGACATGTTATTTCTCTTTCATGAAATTATAGGTAAAAAAGCCTAAATGTCCCTATTACTAAAGGTATCACCCTACCTATCTAAATCAACTAAGGTGCTAGTCTCAGGTTCTGCAATACGGCAAGTTCCCTCGCATCTTTCAGGTTCTTAGCTTGGAGTTGAGTCATTGGAAGACCCACTTCCTGTCTTCTTCTTTTTAGTGTAGGAAGTCTCCTTGAAGAGATATGGATAATCCCTCCCTTTAGCCCCAGTGCCTGCCTGAGGATACAGGCAGGACAGGGACCACTGAAAGGAAAGTCCTTAATTGGGGAAAAAGCTTGTGCTAAAAGAACCCAAAAGCGCAGATGATGGTTGGACAATCCATGCGGCAGGTAGCATGTCGCAGGAAAGGTCATCGTAACACGATTCCACAAATCTTGGTAAATGCAAAGAGGAAGCAGAGATGGACAAGTCCAAGCGGGTACAAGGATTAGAAGTACAAGCCTAGGCAGCAAGAAGCAAAGAACACACGGTAGGACAACAGACTGCAAAAGCATACACAGGAAAGGGAGCCACAGCAGCATGGATACAAGGAAGGACTGGGACAGATCGAAGGGAAACTATAGTCTTACTGGGGGGAAAAGGCAGGGTTGCAACGCAACGAGCGCTGCAGCATCAGCAGGTAAATGGAAGAAGTGGGCGCCATCTTGGAAATTAAACTAGACTGCTACACGAACATAGCTATCAGAACATGATGGCACAATGGAATGCAACAGCTTCCACCGTCGCCATAGCGAGTCCCACTGCGCTATGACAGCTCGTCTATCGTTAGGAAGTCAAAAAATAACAGTCCTGCATCCCAAAACCTAACTCTACCTGACACTACCACTAACGTGAATAACTCAAAAAGGAGTAAAAAGAATTTCTCTCTTCTCTTGGTCGTTTTCTTTTTGCCTTGCTTCCAGCGGCTTTTCTTTCAATCAGTATCTCATATCCTGGAGTTATTGATACTCAAATGTCTCTGTTTTGAATATGTGCATACTTCAGTTCTCTTCCCTAATGGTCCCTTGAGACTTCCCTCATTTGCTCCTGAAGCTCTTGCCTTATGCATTTGTAGTGTCTTTAATACCAGGTTTAAGCCAATTTTACTTGGAATACTTTCTCCCCCATGTCTTTCAATTTATAGGGCCTCATTACAAGGTTGCCGGTGCGGATACAATGGTACTGGTAAGCTTGCCGGTACCGTTGTATCCGGACCGAGTTGTGCTCGTGGGTGCCTTTCATTCCGCCAGGCATGGCCTGGCGGAATGAAAGGCTCCTGTGAGCACAGCAAGCCTGTAGCACTGGCACGGTAGTGAACCGTGCCAGTGCTACAGGCATCCCCATTCCCATTGAGCCCTACAGGGCTCAATGGGAATGGCGATCTACCGACACCGGCACCCACGAAAGGGCAATTACCAGGTCTGGCGGGCCGGAATACCCCGGTAATGGCCCATTTGTGAGTGCCAGATTTTCTGGGCGGTTTGGAGGTAGCCTGGCCGGTTTTACCGGCAAGGCTACCTCCAACCTCGTAATGAGGCCCATAGTGTTTAAATTCTTGAGTGTTAATCTTCCTGGGTTTTGTAGAACTTTATGCCAACTATGGCTTCCCCGCTCCTGGGTTCTTGGTACTGGATTGTCTCTTTTCTGAGTCTGTTAGCTTAACAGTCTCTTTTCATAACACTTGTCACACTGGTTCGTGGTGACCTCTCTCCTCTCCTTAAGGCTCTGTACCTAGGGGCTTCTTCCTTCCTCTGAGGGTATTTGCTTCCACTTTTTGGACATTTCCCATTCAAGGTCATTCCTCGCACGTTGTATTGACTTCATATAACTCCAATTTTGCTTAATGTTCAATTTTCATGTGTGTGATTATGCAAAGTTTCTCTCTTTCTCTGATGTTTCCCCTGCAGCCTCCCACCTTTTCCGTTTTCCCCAGTATCTCCTGTGAAGCTGAGGAACCTCGCGGGGCTAGGCGCACAGTCAGGTCTTCTGTCTCCCAATTCCTCCTCTCTGTGTCTGGTCTCGTTGGCGTCTCATTCTTGGTTCCTTGGCAGCGAACACCATATACAGACGTGGGCAAAAGGGAGCTTGTAGCATTCTCGGCATTGTTAGCTTCGTCCACCACAATCCAACTGTGGTCATGCCAATACCTGGTTCAGGACCTTGTTTCCTGTTCAGGCAATGGTCCTCCCATTGCAGGATTCTTTGGCTCCCTGGCATCTCAATTTGGTGTTTCTTGCCAGTCCGAAAGATGCGTGCTCCGTGACTTTGCTCTGCCTCTCCAAGGTGTAATGACCCCAGGGGGCTTACCATGCTCTTCTCCAAAGAGCTACTCGTCCAAGTAATGTACACGTCTCTTTTTAAAGAGACATTTCCTTTTTCTTTGAATGGCTAGTTTGTTCCCACTTTTCTGGAAGCCAAATATAAGGATGACCATTGCTCCAGATAAGATTCTGAAGTGGCAGTATTTCACTGCCTATTTTTTAAAGTTGGAAGTGAAATGATTTTTTGGAGAGTAAAAAAGTAAATCCCATTCACAATGGGAGTATTTTATAAACCAGTAAAAAAGTTTCAACTGGAAAATGGAAAGGATTTGTAATAATATTTCTTTGCACTTAGTTATTCATGCACATTAAAAGTTACAGGTTTACCTCAGGCAGTAATAATAGTAGTTTCTTCCTCTGGTATTACGTGCACTACTGGCCCAAACATATCCATGGAGCTGCATGGGTGAAAACTGGGGCACAAGGCCCTGCATGTATGTTTTCAATTTTTTTGTTGGCAGTATTTTTACTGCCCGTTGTTCTGTAGAATCTGTAGACTGTTTAAGTTGTGGTTAGTTGAGCCTATGAAGAGAGTGTTGCAATAGTCCAGTCTGGATAGTACCAAGGCTCTGCCCAACGTAAGGCAACTGGCCGTCGATAAAAATGGTATACAAGTATTGATAAGTTTATTCGTATAGGCAGTGGATGAGATGGTAGCATTTATTTGTTTTTTGAGCGAGAGTGTAGAGTCAAGATACACACCCAGTGTTTTGACTTCTTTTGAGACTTTTACAACGTTACCATCAATGATGAATGATTGGTACCTGGGGTCAAGTTTATTAAGCCAACGGTGAGCAGTTCCGTCTTCTCATCATTTAAACAGAGGCTCTGGGTAGCCATCCAGGCTTGGATTTCAAGGTATATCTTGTTTAATTTTTTATCATCTTCCTCATAGTTCCCAGTGAGCGTAATGAGGACCTGAGTGTTGTCAGCATAGTTAGTATATGTGACACCCAGGTCGTCGAGGCGGTCAAATAGGAGCTTAGTAAAGCGTAGGTGAGATACAAGATCCTTGAGGGACTCCACATTGGATTGGGACAGGGTCGGCTGCCGCAGAGGGGGCAAAGACCCTGGTCATTCTATCGGTTAGGAAGGAACAAATCCATTTGACGGCATTCTGGGAGAATGCGGCAGCCGGGGAGAAATGTTTTGTCAGAATTTCATGGTCGACTAAGTCGAAGGCTGCAGACGGATCCAATAAGAGCAGGATGGCCAGGTTGCCCTTATCTTTGGCTTCATCCATTTGGATTTTTAGGTCCAGGAGGGCTGTTTCGGTCCCATGCCTGGGTCTAAAGCCAGATTGTCGCAGGCCTAAAAGATTGTTGGCTTCCAAATGGCGTTGTATTTGGAGATATGCCACTCCGTCTAAAAATTTCAGAAGAAAGGGAAAAGTCGTAATGGGCCTGTAGTTAGTCGGTATACTGGGGTCTAAGTTGGGTTTTTTGAGCAAGGGTAGGACCCATGCCTCTTTAAGATTGTTAGGCATGGATGAATTCTTAAAAGAGGAGTTGTTGGCTTCCAAATGGCGTTGTATTTGGAGATATGCCACTCCGTCTAAAAATTTCAGAAGAAAGGGAAAAGTCTTAATGGGCCTGTAGTTAGTCGGTATACTGGGGTCTAAGTTGGGTTTTTTGAGCAAGGGTAGGACCCATGCCTCTTTAAGATTGTTAGGCATGGATGAATTCTTAAAAGAGGAGTTGATCAAGGTAGTGATGAATGGCGCTAGGTCTTTGGCCACATCCTTAATAACTGTGGCAGGGCATAAGTCGCCTTGACAATTAGAAGGTTAGAGGCTGGCAATTATGTTAATTACTTCATCCTCAGTGACAAAGGAGAGGTGAAAGGGGGCAGTCAGGTTGGGGAGAGCCGGGTTTATTACTATCATGATCCTTTAAGGCGAGGTTAGCTTTTTTAGCTTCTATCTTAGTTTTAAGAGAGCTATTTTGTTTGAAAGCGTTTGTTGGATGTTATTACACCAAGCTTTGTCCTTGATGCAGTCAACAGTAGGGGGCAGTGGTGTTTCTAATTCTCTCAGAAGAGAAAATAACTCTTTAGTGCCAGATTTGGCATTGTGGATTCTAGTGTTGAAAATCTCTTTTTTAGCATTAGTGATTGCAGCTTTGTAAGTGGTTGCTGCCGAGGAGAATTTGTCTTTAGTGGCGGTGGAAGGGGCTTTTCTCCAGCTACTTTCGGCTGATCTTTTGATGTTGCAAAGTGCTTTTAATTCTACGGAGAACTATTTGTTCACGTGGCAGTGGGTTTGGTCTTTCTTAGTTTGAGTGGGGCTATTTGATTTAGAGCTTGTTTTAGTGTATTATTGTAGAGTTTGACTAAGGATGTTGGATTAGCGTTATTGATCACGTGGCCAGTGTTGATGAACGGAAGTATTAAAGGTCTAAGGTTCTCTGCAGTGATATTACGTTTGTTCCTAGCCAGATTTTCTGGTGCTGTGGTTGTCGGTACACTTTTTATCGTGTCTTTAGGTATGGTGAAGGTGATCAGATGGTGCGCTGTCCAGGCGCATGGTGTGATGTCATTTAAGGAGATGTTGCAGTTGGCGTCGGCGAGCCAGTCCAGAGTTCTACCTTTGGTATGTGTAGGTTTATTAATACGTTGTGTAAGACTTGATTGGGTGATAGTGTCATTGAGCAGGGACGTATTTGTGTCATTAGGGTCGTGAAGGCCAAAGTTGAAGTCACCCATTAGGATAATTTGGGAACCTAATGTTGTGTTAGCTGTCAGTAGGTGGGAGATGTCCTCTTCAAAGCAGGTGGCCTGTAGATGAGATGAAGTAGAATAGTTCTGGAGTCAGATAATGGGAGTTTAAAGGAGAGAAGTTCGGCCGAGGGTAGGCCTTAGTTGGTCACTTCTCTGATGTTCAGGTTGGATTTAGCAATGATTGCCACACCACCACTGATCCCTGATTTTCTATCTGCTCGGAAGATAGAGTAATTCTCTGGGATGGCAATTGAGAGTGCAGGACCAGCTGAAGGACGTAGCCATATTTCAGTGACTGCCAGGAAGTCTAGATGGTTGGATGTGATCAGATCTGCAATATCAGGAGTATGAGCTACTAAGGATCGTGCGTTAATGAGTGTGCCCTTAATTGTTGTTTTGGCAGGTAGTGTGGTAGTGTCTAGAGTAAGATCTGAAGGTATGGAAGGGCTGTAATCATTATGAGTATCAGAGTGTGTCATACGGTGTGTGAGGGACAGCCATTTGTTATCCCCTGGGTGCCAGGAGAGGGTCCTGGGAGACTTAGGCCTAAAGTTGGTGCAGGAGCCTAATCTCACATTTCTCAGATGCGTGGGGCATGTGGCATTAAGATCAAGGTTGTGCTGAGGATGACAGATCAGTCTTCATAGCTGTCAGCCCCATAGAGGAAGATAGGGTATTGGACCTAGAGGTTTCCTTGTCGGAACAGTAGTACTTGTCCCCTAAGGGAGATTCACTCCCATTGAGGTCCCACTTGCCCATACCCTGGGCAGGGTCTTGCTGAGTGGGCTCCCTCCCTACCCTCAAAGGGAGTGGCTCCCCTTTGGGCAGAAGGGACGAATACCAGCGATTTGTCACACTAGGCAGTCATACATAAAATGAACCGCCTCTGCATGATGTGTCGCTGGATGGCTCTTTACATATCAATTCCGGCTATCAAATAGGGAGTCCACCACTTTTTACCTCATCTACCGACCACCTCAAAGGTGTGGTCCATTCAGGGATGAGATCCCTGACCTTTTCTAGTCAGCCTCTTTCACATACTCAACCAGCCTCTTCCTTGAAGACTTCAACCTACCAGGGACCCAAGCGGCTAAGAGCACTAGAGACACTCTCCTACACTATCCTGGTAGACTCCCAACATATATCCCAACAAATGAAAACCACCAACCACATTAAGGGAACTATTCTCTTACCTTCCCATTCATGGATCAGTCTCATTCCACTAGAATGGAAAGACCACATAGTCATCTCTCTTCTCTTAACACAAACCCCCCCTACCTACAAGGGACATGCCAAGCCCATCATATCTAACTGGTGCTCCTTTTAAACATTTTCTGAAGAAAGCCCTTGAAACCAGTTTGATTAATCTCTCAGACCTTGCCGGCCCTAACCTCATCAGCCTACTGCAAACCCTCAACCAAACCTTGCTATAGTTGGTTAATACACATGCCGCTTACAAAACTGCTCACACCCACTATCAACTCCTGAAAATAATAGAATCCCTGGAGAAATGCAACACCATTAATGATTTCTTTGTCACTAAAGTTGACACAATTAGAAAACAAATTGGTGCAACTAAATCCATCACACCGTTGATAACAATCTGACCTCACATATCCCAAATCTGGAATACCTTTACCCCACTCCCTCCCAATCTTTCCTCACTAAAGCCAACCACTTACAGTGACAACATCCTACCTTTTGCCATATTAAAAAAGCCCAGCTTCACCACTCGCCTCCAAATAGTTAATTCCTTGTTCTGTCAGAACATATTCCCATGCTGCCTAAAAACTGGACTGACTCATCCGTAACTTAAAAATAATACCCTGGACCCAGAGGACCTCACCACCTACCGACTGATCACCATCCTCTCACTTACAACTGAAACACCTATTATCCAAGTGATTGCTGATGCTTTGCAGTTTGTGGAGAAAGGGTACTCTTGACTCTTGCTCCTTCTGGACCTTACTGCCACTTTTGATATGACCGACCACCACACTCTGACTAGCCTCCTTGAAAAAGAGATGGACTTCTCAAACATGGCTCTCATTAGGTTCTCTTCTGGCCTACCAGACAAACACAAAAAGCTATTCAGGTGGGCTTCTTCAGATACAGGTGCCTCCCAGTGATTTTCAACCTGTACATAGAGTGACTAGATTCACTACTCCATGATCCCAACTTCTCTCTACACCAATTCTACAGACAGGCCTACTCCTCCTTCAAAGGCCTTGTCTGTAGGCTCTCTCCCTCTCCTGGCCACCCTCTCTCCATCGCTACTATCTATCGGCCACCTGGTCCGACTACCTCTTTCCTCTCCGAGTGAGCTAACCTCTCCTCCTCCCTCCTGGTCTCGGCCGCTCAACTCCTCCTCCTTGGTGACCTCAATGTCCACCTGAATGCTTCCTGTCCCTCATCTGTACACTTTCGTAACCTCTGCGACTCTCTCTCTCTCTTTCTATTCTTCCCTCCGGCCCGACACATTTTGCAGGGTACACCCTTGATGTTCTCATCTCCTCTGACCTCCCCCTCTCTAACCCTCTCACCACTCCTCTCTCCTGGAGCAATCACTTTCTTCTTTCCTCTCCTCTCGCCCTCTCTACCACACAGGCCATGCCTACTCCAGCACTGCCACCCACCTTCTCGACCACCCGGCCCATGAAGCATGTGTCAGTTGAGGCTTTTGCTGCCACTTACTCTCCCCCTCCACCACCTCTGGCTGACTCTCATCCTGACACTGCCCTTTCAAAGCTCCACTCTGCTATCTCTGCTACTCTTGATGTTCTTGCCCCTGTCATGAGCATCCACTTGAAGCCCATAACCAAGTGCAACTCTTGGTACGACTGTGACCTAGTCACCCTTAAACGCAAGTGTAGGGTGGCTGAGAGGACATGGCGGGCCTCTTGTGCATCCTCTGACAAACTGGCCTGCCGCCTGCTCCAAAGGCAATACTGGTTCTCTCTCTGCACTAAGAAGAGATCTAACATCCAAGCCCGCGTCTCTGCGGCATCAAACAATTCAGACAAACTCTTTCAAATCTGCAAGGAGCTGGCCAATCCTGGTGCAATCTCTACTTCTATCCCCTCCCTGCCCCTCTGTACAACCCAGCCTTCTAATTTCATCTCTAAAGCCCAAGACATGCTGTCCACCCTCTCCTCTCCTCCTCTCCTCCTCTTCTCCTCACTCCGCCACCTCTACCCCCCCTACAGTCGCCTCTCCTCCCTGTTTTTCTTCCATTCCTCTTTTATCCCCTGACGTGGTTTCCAGCCAAGTCTGATCTATGAAAGTCTCATCAAAACAGGTTCTTTCCTGTTCGTCCAAAACCATCAAGGACCATATTGACACCCTCGCTCCTGCCCTGGCCGATTTCTGCAACCACTCCTTTGCCTCAGGAGCCTTCCCCTCCCCTCTGAAGAACTCTTTTGTGCACCCTATTCTCAGGAAACCCTCTGTTGACCCCCCTCCTGCCCTGCTAACTATCACCCAATCTCTATCACTCCTTTCCTGGGCAAACTCGTGGAAAAGCTGGCCATCTCCCAGCTTAATCTTCACACTGATTCTGTTGGTTGTCTCCACGACCATCAGTCTGGCTTCAGAGCAGCCGGAAGCAAGGAAACTGCTCTCCTGAACATCCGTGAAGACCTGATTTCTAACCTTAACTCTGATCTCCCCTCTGTCCTCATCCTACTCAGTTCTGCTTTGACACGGTCAACCATGCCATCCTGCTCACCCACCTCTGTGATAACCTGGGTATCATCGATCAAGCCCTGGCCTGGCTGACCTCCTCCCCCTCCAACCGACCCTCCCAGGTCCAACTTAGGTCCTTCCTTTCATTTAATTTACACTCCACTTGTGGTGTTCCCCAGGGGTCTAACCTCTCTCCCTGGCTTTTTAACCAATACCTGGCACCCCTCGCCCACTGCATTGCTGCTCTCTGTTCCAATTTTCAGTGCTATGCGGATGACACTCAGCTTTCTTTTCAGGCTCCCCTCTGCCACCTCTTCTCCCTCTCTCATCTCTGACTCTCTGTCAGCAATCCAGGAGTGGTGTGCCGCCAACGACCTATGCCTTAATGCCAGTAAGACAGAGATCATACTCATCGGCACTACTGCACCTTCCTTTCCCGTCACTCTCTGGCCAACCTCCCTTGGTCCTCTCCCTGCTCCCACCTGTGAAGCTTAGAACCTCAGGATCATCTTCGACTCCAGTCTTTCCTTTTCTCCACACATCTCTGACATCTCTAAGAAGTCAAACTACCAACTGCACCTCCTCAGAGGTATTCTTCCTTTCCTCTCCTTCCCCCAGAAGCTCACTGTCTCTATAGCTCTTGTACAGGATTGCGAGAGTTGTCCTTGGCCTCAAGCTCAGGGATCGTATCTCTCCAGCCCTGAAATCACTGCATTGACTCCCAGTGGCTGCAAGGATACAATTTAAGACCCTTTGCATTGTCCACAAGTCCTTCTGTGGCCTGGGTCCACAATACCTTAAACACTCCCTTTCGGAATACCTTCCTTCTCAAGCTCTTCACTCCTCCACCTCCAACTCCCTCAGGGTCAGTCGCTTCTCCAAACAATGAGTTGGGGGTAGATCTCTTTCATCGACTGAGGCCTCCCTCTGGGACAGCCTTCCTGCCTCTCTGAAACTTGTAAAGAACCATCTTCGGTTCTGGAAGCACCTCATGACCTTCCTCTATGCTTTTGCATTCGCTCTTCTTCTCCCATGTTGATCGCTGATTGTTTCGGCTCTGGGCATTGGGCTACCCTGTTTTTCGGGCCCAGATACCTGCCCACCCAGCCGCAAATCCGCATTGTCCCCTGGCAACTCTTGCACTTGATTTATATCTACATTCCTCTTCCTGCACTTATTGACACCCGTTGTCTGTGCCTTATTCTTGCACTTGCCATCTGCTGGCCGCACTACCTGTTGTTGTTTTGATTACTTGTGCAGCACTTTCCACTCCTCCCCTGCCCCTTGCACCTTCCCCCTTCCCTCTCCCCTGCACTTGCAAGTTCTCAATGTCAGTGGGCCTAGTAAGATTGTTGTTTCGTCCTCCTTTGTACCCCTCCCTGGCCTCATCGCACCCTGGAACACTTGTGTATGGGCGTGATATAAATAAAATATCATATCAAATCATATGATAGCCAGCTATATCTCACACTGGACTGCTCCCCCAACATCAACTACCTCTGTATATGCATTGGCATCATTCAAATGGGGATGACAAGTGAGGAGGAAAAATGCAAATGCATGCACATGACTGCTTAAAGAATGTAGATGGGAAATGTAATTGAAAGTGACTTCAAAAGTACAAAGAGCATGTTGATTCAAGGAAGACTGGACCTCTATATTTAGTATTAGGCCTCATGTTGCTGAGAATAGGAATCCATTTTGAGATGTGTGTCTGGAGGCAGAATAGAGAAAAAGAAAATTAGAAACTAACAATGTATTTACTCACACGTGTATCCTGCTGTCTTACCAAAATGATTGAGAAATGTGCTGGCACCGGCAAAAAGCTACACCAATGAAGTTACCTCAAATGGATTTTGTTAACAGCAGTAAAACCTTCATTTTATTAGAGGTACACGCCTGTATTAGTCATTTCCAGAAGCTTGGAAAAGGACATTTGGTGTCTGAGCTTGCCAGCTCTACAGAGTCATCTATTGAGTTCATTGGGGAGACTGTGAAAACATCCTTAGTGAGGTCTTGAAATCTTATACTCATTCTATTGAAATCAGTGCTCTAAAAAGGGGGTTAGCACAGTCTGGGGGATTTGTTTTTCTCAACTGTGTTCAACTTGCAGTGCTGCTACTAGATGTGGTGAACCAACCTCACCCGAAATCAAGTCCTGCAACTGTTTTCTGAAACTCAAGCACATAACAAAAGCTCAAACCAGTCAAAATGGAATTTGCTCTCGTTAGTCACCCATTCAAACAAGAAATCATCCAAGAATAGCTGAGTAACATGCATTTGGAAGAGTTCACTCCTTAACCCCTTAATTGCGCAGGACGAGATAGCTCGTCCTCTTCATTGCTTCCGAAGTGCGGAAGACAAGCAATTTCGTCCTCCCCATTACCTACCTTTGAGGGGGTGGACCCCCAGGCAATGAAGGGTAGGACTCCTCCTTCGGTGCCTGGTGGTCGGCATAATGGCATGATGATGTTAGCGCACGGTAAGTGCTATGATGTCATCCGGAAATAAGTCTTGTCTTGCCAATTTTGCAGACACGCTTTGCGTGCGGCTTGGGTATATTTAGACTCCCCACTTTCCAACAAGCCTCCACACAAGCAGATTGCTGGTCGAGAATCTTTCGATCCTGGAACAACAATAACCACGAGACCACCAGGGACTTGATATTGGGGGTGGGGGACTGCAGAGGCAAAATGTACCCTTACCTCACACTGAACAGTGCCCCTCAGAAATCCCCCATACGAGAAGAAGATCCTTGCTGCTTCCCTGGGGGCGCAAAATTGAGGGTCTGGACCCATTTTGCTACCCATGGGAAGCAGCAAGGACCACTAAGCCAACAGGGAAATTATTCTGGGGGTGGGGACCTCATGGGCCAAACAGCCCCCACCCAAGTAATGGCCACTATGATGGCAAAATGTTGTTTTGCCTGTTTTGGGAGCAAAGTTGTGGTATTTTACATAATCTGCCCCCTGCAAAACAGCATCCCACTTATTTAGTTGTACATTTCGGGGCATCATGGGGCTGGCCATGTGCCCATGGGCCAGCTCCCCGAGGAGTCCCCCAAGGAGGGGTAGATCCTTGCTGTTTCCCTGCGGGAAGTACAATTGAGGCCTGGACCGATTGTGCCACCCCTGGGAAGCAGAAAGGAGCACTAGACCACCAGGGAAATGATTTTGGGGGTGGAGGCCCCAACATGCCAAACAACCACCCAACCCCACCTTGACAATTGCCACAAAGGTGGCACAATGCCGTTTTGGCCTTTTTGGGGTGTTATGAATCTTCACAAAAATCCTACCTAAAGTCTCCTTAAAGTTGGCCTGGGGAAGGAAGCCACTACCTAATCCTGACCCTGCACGTGGTGTTACCTGGGAGGATCACCTGGGAGCAGAAGGTCCCCAAAGGGAATGAGAGGACTCTGTTGGGAGGGACACAGTATTTTTCTTCCTCTTATGAGGAAGAGTCAGTAATGCCAGAGTCTGTAATGGCCTGTTGCCAGAAGAGGCTTTTCTTTCCCAAAGCTCATTATCCTGATGGTGATAAAAATTGTTTTAATCATTTCTCCAGGGTGAAATTGTGGAGGTGAAACTCTCATGTTCAACAGGAGCATATGAAAGATGAATTATTAAATATTAGTATATTAGATTCTGAAAGTCATAATTTCCCTAAAGAGCAAAACCATTCAGTAAAACCTTATACTACTCCATTTAAAGAGGGGCTTAAGGATAGAGACCAAGTTTGTAACAATTATTCCCTTACAAGGAATGAACTGAACATTGGGACTTCAAGTCCCACAATGCCAAAAGTACTAGGGCTGAAGTAGAAGATGAAGATGAAGAGGGATGTAGAGGCTCTGAACTTTAGGTTGCAGACTATTAATGATAATGACTCACCCCTGAGCGATACTGAGAAGCATAAAAGGTCCCTCAGGTACAGGCCACAGAGAGTATCAGCAGTAGTGAAAGGTGAAGTGCTTGCCATGACACCACAACAAGATTGCAGCTGAAGTCGAGATGCCCGAACCACCAGCGTTTGCCATACGGATGCCGCTTCTGCAAGGGTCTCTTCTTTCAGGGACTCTGTTTACAGAGGTGGCACAGTGGGAAGCGTGAAGTGGGAACGCTTTCCCCAAGGCAAGTGTGAGAAAACTGAAGGTGCCTCACACAAGGAGAAGTGCAATAGCAATAGCAATGGTTGTGTCCTGGAAAACTGAAGGCCAGGACACAACCATTGCTATTGGATCCAATTCCTGTGGGAGGACAAGTGCAGGAGGATCACCTGGATGGCCATAGAAAAGACCGGTGTGAGGTGTCAAGGTGGTCATTCAAGGGTCAAGCCAAACCCCTTGTACAATCGAAAGTCCTTGGCACGTTGTAGAAATTGTGAACTGTGGAAAGTGTGAACCCGATTGAAGGAATTATAAGACAGGCGTTTGCGTCCGGTAGAGGGGAACGCTGTGCAAACTGGTTATTGTAAATAAACACGCCCTTGCCACAGGCTAACCAAGCAACCCAGCGAGACGTGATCGCCCTTCGGACGTCTTTGTGTAAAGTTGGCAAGTGTGGTGGAAGGTCTGAGCCCGGATGAATGGGACCTAACAAAAAGGTGGTTGTTTAAAAAGACATTGAGACTTTTGAATATTATGAATAAGGAACTTGATTGAAAGGCAATAGTGAACCCGACTGAGGGATGTCAAGAGAAAAGTGTAAAGAAGCTAATTGAATAACATTATGATGACAAGTATGACCCTGACTGAGGGATAGCCACAATTAATGGCTCTGTGGCAGACAGGGTTCAGGAAACATCATGCTACCTCTCTTAATGGGTTCTTATTGACATTAGCAGCTAGACAAGGTGACACTTGCAATATTGATTAACTATATGTAGCGACAAGCGACTTGTTGGCAGCGTTTGATGCAGTGGACCGTGGATTGTTATGGAAGAGGCTACGGAAATGGGGATTCCCACAGGGAATGCTAAGATTGATAATTGGTCTATACTCCAGGACTAAAATACAAGTTGTCCTTGATCATGAGGGCAACCCGTCAAGGAGTATCCCGACATTCAGAGGGGTTCACCAGGGCTGCATATTTGTGCCAATTTTATTTAATCTATATCTTAGCAACATTTTAGCGACATCAGGGATTATTTGGCTCCAGCCACCCTTGCCACTCCAAAAATACAACATATGAAGTTACTTTGGCTGGCATATCCCCAGTGACTTTTTTAATTTTTGACCACACCCCAATAGGGCTACAGCGTTTACTGTCAGCCTTTTCTAAATTTACAACTGATCATAAATTGAAAATGAACTCTAGCAAATCTAAAATATTGCACTTCTCCTTAAAAGAAAAACCGAAAGCATTGACTTGGAATATAAAACACAAGACTCTGGGAAAAGTGACAGTATTTGCGTACCTGGGATTCCCCATTGTGGTAAGGCAGAGCGTTTACTTTGATAAGGACTGGCTATACTCATTTGGTACGGCAATGAGTAGTCATATGCTCCGTGCGGAGCTCTGTGTGGACTTAACATATAGGAGGCTTTCAATTCTACCTTCACTGAAATTTTATGTAGGGAAAATAGTAGCAACAATGTTATATGGAATCGAGCTTTTACCTTCTTCTGTGTTAAATTGTCTTCCAGGTATAGAGGGGCGGTTGTGGAGGAAGACTCTCCAGGTATCACAGGGGACACCAGTAACCACAATTCGCTATGAGCTTGGCCTACTTTCACTTAGAAGCCGGGCTCAGTGGAAGTATTTATCATTGTATCTCAAATGTCTGTGTCCCCCTTGTATGCAGTCCCTTTCTGTGGAACTTAATAGAGTGATAGCAAATCATAAAGAAGCACAAATGCAGGATTTCAAGGTATCATGTGATATAATGCTCACGTTTTTTTAACAATTTTGTCTACACAGCAATAGGATTCTTTTAAGAGATTTTGCTTGGCCGGTAGAACCACTTCAGTTGTATTGGCAGTTACTGTTTTTTTTTTAATACTCACAGATAGAATGAAACATACTGTGATTTTACTGTTAATTTTCTATGTAATTATAATCGTCTTATACTGCATATGAATTGGTTTTTGCTGATGTGTTGTTGAAGGTTTTATTTTTAACTGAATAAAAAAAATAATAATAAAATGTATTTACATCCAACTAGCCTCTAAGTCATGCAAGGCCTGGCGCTATGGCTTAGACATATTGGCTGGAATGATTGACCCTGATTATAGAGGGGATATAAAAGTAATGATGCAAAATAAATCGGGAAAAACCTACCAAATTAAATCAGGAGAAAGGATAGCCCAAAGGATATTGGAAAATGCACTGTTTCCAAAACCATAAGAAATTTAGAGCAGTAATAAAACTAAAGAGGAACTCAAGGTTTTGGAGAAGCAGCTATAGAGCCTTCTCCTGATCCGGTAATTAAATATATCCCACTATAGAAGAAGAGGCTGACGTTATTCCAGATCCAGCTTTTGCCCAAAGAAACAATCACTACCTAGCAGAACCAGTTCTTCAAGTATTGCCTGAAGAAGAATGAATGGAAAAAAGCAGACCCTTTTTTAAAAATGAAAGTCTGAACAGTTATAGAGGAGATGCTGGATAGGATGGTATTCCTATGTCACAAATTATGATACCTAAAAGTGATGCAAATATTGTTCTAGAGATTGCTCTCTCTCATTTAACAGGGGAACATCTAGGAACCGCAAAAACTCAGGAGAAAATTGTAAACAGATTTTACTGGTCAGGAATTTATGCTGATAGAAATAATGTTGTCAGTACTTGTCCCTTATGCCAGAAAGCCGGTACTCAGAATCCTCCTCCAGTTCCCTTACAACCTTTACCAATTATAGAGGTACCTTTTTCTCGCATAGGTATGGATATAATGGGCCCTTTAAAAACATCAAGGCTAGGAAATCGCTATATACTGGTGATATTTGATTATGCAAATCGTTACCCTGAGCTTTTTCTATTACGGCATAATTCACGACAAATGCTAAAGCATTTAATTCCCTTGTTCTCTAGAATTGGGTTTCCAAAAGAGATTTTGACAGATCAAGGATCTAACTTCATGAGTAAACTATTGGCAGAGGACAAAGAAATCCTTCAGATTAAAACCCTACGGACCTCCATTTAGCATCTCCAAACTGATGGTTCAGTTGAAAGACTTAATATAACTTTGAAATGCATCTTAAAGAAGTTAGTAGAAGCAGATGGAAAGAATTGGAATGTTCTGATATGATACTGTGGGCCCTATTTCATTAGAAACAGACCTCAGTCTTCTACTGGAGTCTCCCCGTTCGAGTGATTGCATGGGAGAGCACCAAGAGGTGTGCTAGATATGTAATAGAATACATGGAAAGAGAGAGAGAAAGCTGTTCTGCCTTTATCTCAAACTGCTCAGCGACTAAAAGAACCTATGTAAAGTTTATTATGTAAACTAAATCACATTAAATAAATTATTATTATTAAAAGAACATATGGGAGCTGTTTGAGCTATACTACATACTAAGATGGCTACAACCCAAGAACATCCGAACAAATACTATGATAAGAAAGCAGTGTGAAGATATTTTTCCATGGGTCAAAAGGTATTGGTCCTACTTCCCTCCTCTGAAAACAAAATGTTCTTTAGATGGCATGGGCCCTATGACGTGATGGGACAAACAGGACCTTCCAATTATCGAGTCTCCCAACCAGATAGAAAAATGTAAGCTCACAACTATCATATTAACCTTCTTAAAGAGTGGAGAGAAAATCCTGTTCAAGATGCCTCAGTAATATTAGCCAGTCCACTGACTGACAAAAATCACACTAACAAATGAATTTCTCCAGATCTAGCACAAAATACAAAACAAGATCTAATGGGCCTTCTACAACAATGTCCTGATGTATTTAGAACTGAACCAGGGAGAGTTAAAGGAGTGTTCAATTATATTTGTACCCTTCCAGGAAAGGTTGTGCATCTAAAGACTTACCAAATTCCTGAGAGTAGTGTGAGGAGTGAGACATGTGAGGCGGACATGAGGCAGACAACTTTGTGAAGGTTTTTCAAAAGATGCAATTTTATTAACTCAAAAGGTTAGATAGATGCCTCACTATCCCTACCTGACGAGGATTTCCTTGCCTAAAATAAACTAAAGGGAACACTCTAACAAAAGGATTCTTTCCCACACACTTATATACATACCAAATCAATAAGGAAGTACATGGAAATTCCACAACAACAAATATAACAATATAATTCATATTACAATAGCTGCTTCTTATAACCTGTGAGAACTCTCCTTTCTCCAGATTCAAGCAGGTTTTTGTTTTAACTGTTAAAAAAGGATACACAAATCCGGTCTCATAACAAAAAGGTCCACTCCAGTTCTCTTTTAATCCAACTTGACCACACAAAACTCCAACTTGGAATTCAAAGGTGTTTCACAATTGTTTAACAAAGTGTTCCTCTTTCCACTTGTAGTCAAGGTTTTGAGATAGCTTCTTGTCAGCAACAATGAATATTTGGAAGCTTCTTTAGTTACAAAATAAATGTCTTTGTCAGTATATTATGGCACGACATTCAGTTTCAGTACTACTTCACCAAAACACTTCAGTGATTCTTCAAGTACTTCTTCATACATTTTACCCCACCACAGTAATTCAACAACATCCACCTAGTTTACTGGTATGCGAGATACACCACTACTACCATGCTCTGTTGTCGTGCACTTGTTCGCAAGAACAACACCAATTGTTACAAATGTTCTTGCACCTGGAATCCTCTTCTACCAGTCAAGACAACTAATGCAGTTATCTGTTCGGGTATACTCTCCTGCCTGCACAGACCCAATTGGCGCAAAGATCTATGGTCTGTAATACTCCCTTTCCAGAATAAAACTACTACTTCCAAGTACTTCTGTGCTAAAGGTCAACTTCAAAAGTGTTGGCAATGTCTTCTGCTTCGCACAATTAGGTTTATTAACTTCTTTCAGGGAAACAAGAATCACACTGGTGCTATTCACTACACCGATGTGTTTGTCACATCTAAAACAGGCAATGCTCTCCTCCTCCCTGAACCTTTTTTGTCAGAAGGGAATCCCTCCTGCCACTCTTGTTCCACCTCTGTATTATTATTTTCTTTCCTAAAAACATTTATTTAACACACTGTGGGATATGACAAGAACACACTGATCGCACTTCCGAGAAACATATTGACAAGGCTTACAAGAGGTCATTTACAGAATACAGTGTCAAATTTCTTCCGTACAGGAAAACAGGAGCGCCCATAGCCACAAATTTGGATCCAGTCCCCCAGCAGGCATACTTACAATATTGAAAATTGTCGCATGAGCGGGGGTTTACCCACAATAGCTGGGTATTTGTCAGCAAAATCGATGAAAGGTGTCCAGATGGCAGCATACTTGGCGCATCTCCCCTCATACAGAGTCCTAATTTTATCAGCCACCAGAATATCCCATATCTTTACCCACCACATCTGGGTCACTGGGACCTCTATGGATTTCCAAGTACGGGCTATAGTCAACTTAGCCGTTAGGAGTAGGTGACATATTAACGTAGATATAGGCCCAGTTAAGGGAAATGACCCATTAACTGTGTCACCCAATAATACCAGCCGGGGGTCCATAGGCAGCAACAGCGCCATGGTGTCTTTATTGTTGGACAGCACTTCCTTCCAGAATATAACCACCTTCTTACATGTCCACACCATGTGATCCCGAGTTGCGGTGGGCGGTAAGTCCCCATTCCCATTGAGTCCAGCGGACCCAATGGGGTTGGGGGCACTTTTACCGCCGGTGGAAGTGGCACATAGTGCCAGTGGTAATAGCACTGAAAACTGCCTTGAAGCCGGCGCATTTACCTCCAGCTCAAAGCTGGAGGTGAATGCCCCGGGACACAGGATTGGGTGGAGCAGTAAATGCTGCAGTAATAGCATTACCGAAGCATTTTGCCACTCCGCCCAACTCATAATTAGGTCCAAGGTCATCTTTCTTTAGTTTTAGTTTACCAGGTAGAAACATTTGAAGAGGGATGGGGAAGCCTACCACCCTCAGCCCCTCCTGCTAAATGTATGACGAGGAAGAAAGCCAAGAAGCACCGCAATCACCCATTCTATTTTAGATGAATTGCCAATGCACACATGATTGACAAATATGTCAAGAGGTATCCCCTCAGCCAGCCATTCCGTCCGAGGCACGTACAGGCCTTTTCACGTGTGGATGAAGAGCCACAGGTTGTGATTAAGGATACCTGTATGGACAGCATGGAGTAATTGTCAATAAGCCATGTTGCTGACATTGATAGAGACACCACGACATAACAACGTTAGACATGAAGCACACGTGCCATCCGCACTTGGGGCACAAACTGTTACGCGCACCTGGTCTCTGTGGAGGCGTTGGGCACGGTTGCAGCCCTCCCTGAACTTGAATCACCCACTTCAGGCCTCTCCCTCAGTAGAACAGCTGCGAGCGGTGGTACTTGGTGATACTGCTCCTGCGTGGAGATAAGAGTGTGTGAGTGCGCCAATCTGGGATTGTTGTACCTCTCGAACCCATCACCCCAAAGTATGGTTTCTGTGAGCATATGCCGGCCCATAAAGCTCACCGGTGAATTATGGAAGATAAGCTCGCCGGCCTGCTACTTCTGGCAGGGCCGCATCGAGTGGGATCTAGTTCCTTCTCTGATTCCCTGATAAGGATTAGTCCAGTCCAACTGCGACTATGCTTCTCCTTATGATTGGTAAGTCTTTCTTGAGCTCTGGTGATGCTGTTCGTTCTGTTTAATGTCTTTATATGTTGCTCCTATTTATGCCCGCAATAATGTCTCTCTTCTGTTTTCTTCCCTTAGATGGAAATGTGGCCTAAATGCAGCTGTGAGACGTGAGACGCGGCCGGATGGAAGATGGAAGCTACCGCAATGTTCGACAGCAGGTAAGTGATGGTTTAAGGAAAAGCGCGAAGTATGGCGAAGCACAACCTTAAACTGACTGTTTTTTCGATGTGTAACTTACAAATAAAGTGGATACAGGTTACGACCAGAAAAAGGATACAGATGATGAAAGTAACTTCTGCATCCCTCGCAAACCGGACAATAGCTTGAAAGTTGAAAAGTCAAGTATAGACCTTCCAAGTGATTGCACTCTATGACTGAAACTCACAGCCAGAGAGAAATCACTGGAAAGGGCGCGGAGTAACAGTAGAACACCAAACTATGAAAGAACAATGAATCATAAATATGATTGTCCTTTGCAAATAATCTCCCCTCTAAATAAAGTATAAGGCCACCACTAACCTGTGGACATTGAAAGGTAGAAGCAGTTCCGATAATCACACAGGAGATGAATCCAATATGAAACAATGAAAAGGAGGGAAGGCTAGTAAGGGAAAACTTATCCCGAACGGCACAAGGGTCACGCTAGATACCGGGTTGGTGCACCACAGGAATAGCGTCCAAAGTCTTGTGCACTATATTCTTCTTGAAACAAAAGTATTTATCAAACTGAAGCAATCCTGCCCTTGTAGGATGAATGAAACAATCCAGCCCTTGTAGAGTAAATTAAACAATCCTGGCCTTTTAGGATGAATGAAACAATCCAGCCCTTGTAGAGTAAATTAAATAATCCTACCCTTTTAGGTTGGTATTGCAGATTAAGGAAGAAGAATATAAAAAGAAACAAGTTCTCATTGAAAGTAAAGATTTCTTACTTGATATTAATCAAGAAATGCAGCGGTATTCTGTAAAATCCAGATAATACTGCTGAAAGGAAATGCAGGACACTTGGTAAACAGAATCCCAAAACCAGTTGCTACATTGTATATTTCTTGGAAACACACATAGATGGAAACACGTTATGAAGGAGCCGATGCGTGTTAAGTGGACCAGAGACATGCACGGCACGGAACGTGTTAAGTAGTGTATATGGAACAAAACCAGTCCAGAGCAAATGCCGTGTAGCAGATGACTGTAAACGCAAGCGGCAGCTAGCAGATCAAAAAGCTGCTGTGTAGCAGAAATGGCATCTGGTGACTGTGAACGCACGTGGCAGCTAGCAGAACCTCCAAGAGCTGCTGCATCGCAGAAGGGTAATTCAGAACGTCCGCTGCCTGAATTCCTAAAATGGAGGCGGCAGGAACAGCGGTGCACGAACTGCTCCGAGATGCACAGAAACACACGGAAAACTGCACCGCTAGCACACAAGTGGAAAGAAAGACTGAAACCAATGCAGAAAAAGCAGAACAGGCTTCAGACATGATTCCCAGATGAAAACGCAATCAGAAGCAACGTACATAGCACCACGTTGCTAATAAGAATAGCGTTTGACACTCACGTGATAAAGGCAAATCACGTGACCTTATCGGCACGCGTAATGTAAATGCTGTTTCCCTGCAATGAGTCAAAAAGTCTCCACCTCGAATAGAATGGTTTTGCTGTTCTGCAAGCAGTACGAGTCTTCTGAGAGGCAGAATGTGTCTTCTGAGAGGCGAGAGCCCTAGAGACGGGTGCTCCATGGTTTCTTATCATGACAGTGTCACCCCCCAAAGGGGCCCCCACCCCCTGTTTGGCGTGGAATTTACGCAATAAGGCAGGAGCATGTATATTGGACAGAGGTTCCCAGGATCTATTCTCGGGACCACATCCCTTCCAATCAACCAGATAATATTGTTGCCCAGAATGCATTCGCATATCCAATATGTCATGTACTTCGTATTCCGTGGAACCCTTCACAATAACAGCTACAGGTTGAATGGGCAACCTAGTAGCAATTCGAACATGGTTTGATGAGGGTAACATGAGAAACTGGATGCACCTTCCAGCGTAATGGCAGATCCAAACGGACAGCTGCATGATTTATCACCTGGGAAACCACATATGGACCTATGTACTTAGGTAACAGTTTTTTCTTGCCGGGTATCCATAAATGTTTGGTAGATAACCATACCTTCATTCAAGTTTGGTAAATTGGTGCTGACATTCTGCGGGCATCAGCATACAATTTAGCACGTTTCTGAGCCCGTGCTAACTGTTTTTTTATCTTGGACTGTTTGTTGGCAAGATTCCTAACGTTACTGGCTGCTGCTGGTATGTCCATAGAAAGTCCAGGGTCTGAAGGAATAGTTCTGGGATGTTGACTGTAAAGAGCATAAAAAGGCGATGTACGGATGGAAGTGTGGTACAAATTGTTTTATGCAAACTCTGCAGCTGGTAGAACGGTAATCCAATCAGATTGAAATGACAGACACAAACACCTCAGATAGTGTTCCATGGTACCGTTAACCCTCTCAATCTGCCCATCAGTTTGAGGATGGTAAGCACTGGACATTCTGTCATCTATGATTAGTGCAGCACTAAGAGCTCTCCAAAAGCGTGAAGCAAACTGCGAACACCTGTCGGTGATTATCACAGAGGGTAAACCAAAAAATCAAAACACATTCCATAAGAACAAATCAGCCAATACCGGTGCTGTGGGTAGACCAGTACATGGAACATAGAGAGCTAATTTGGTAAAGTAGTTCACTACTACCCATTTGGTATCATAACCTTTGATCTGAGGTAATTCTACCACAAAATCCATGGATATCGTGTGCCACGGTTTGTGTGGCATGGGTAACGGACGCAAAAGACCCACAGGTTTGCCAGGGTTGTTGTTACAATGTACACAAACTGAGCAGGCGGAAACATAGTCAATCACATCACATGTTATTGACAGCCACCAGCACCATCTTCTTAACAACTCTAAGGTTGTCTTTTGTCCTGGATGGGCTGCTACTATGGAATCGCTGTGATGCTGGAAATGCATTGGAGGGACAGGGCCTCCCTGTAGGCCTTTTTCACTTATGTTCTGTATTGTTTTCTTCCCAGGAGTCCATGTGGGACTCCTGGCAGTGCAGCTCTTCCTGTTTTTGGTTTGTTGTAGAGACCCATGGGATACCCTTATGGCACCCATGGGTGGGGGTACAACCCTGTGCCCCTAGTGTATGTTTTTGGGCACCTGTGTGTGGCCCACAGAGCAGGGTATGGGCTGGTGGCATCTCCATGCTGAATTTGACAGGTGCTTTAAATATCCTCCATTATAGGACACCTAGGCCCTGCCATTGGAATCAGTTGATTCCTGATAGGAAACAAGATGGCCCCTGTGGCCTCTTGCTTTCTATTGCCTGTTACCTTGTTTTCCCAAAGTCCTGAGAAGCCCTGACTCTGTCCCTTTCCCCTGACTAGCTGTTGGGTGGAAATTCCATATATGGTGTTGTTGTGAAGTCCAGGCCAGACTGGCTGGAGCCTTCCCAGTGACTGTATGTTGTGGGTACACCCTGTGGGTGGGACCTGGGTGAATGGAGTGTGAGGCCAATATGCACTTCCTGTTGTGGGTGGCTTGTTTCTGGTATGAGAGACAAAGCCTGAGACAGCCCTGCCCGAAACTGGTATGAATGCAGTTGTCATGATCCCTGCTTCCAAGGGGTCAGGACTTGCCCCACGACCTTGGAAGCAGGCCCATGACTCTGATCCCAGGAACCAGCCAGTCCCTATAGGGACCCTCTGGACCTTGTCCTGGCGCCAGTGGCGCCAGGCTCATGATGGTGACTGGTCCCGGCACAGGAAGCGCCGGGCTCATATTAGATAAGAGTGCTTGGTGGATCTACCTGTAGCAGACCATGCTGCTTACTTACCAGCTAACTGGTCTCCTGATCCTTCTCTGCCTGGAACTACTTTTTCTGTCTGGGTGGAGCAGGAGCCACTCCCTGGAAGCAGAACACAGGAACTCTTCTAGAAATCTGGAACTCTTTTCTTACCTGGGTGGGGCCGTGGAAGGAGATGCCTAAGCACTACAGAAGGCTATTTAAACCACACCCGATTGGTTTCACGTGCTTCGCGTTATTCTGCATCTGCAGCAGGACGCTCACCGTGTCAGCTCCAGGAAACCTCCAGCTCCAGATCCTGTGAACACGAAATAAACTGCTGGAATCCAATCTTCAGTCTTCTTCAGTCTTCTGCAGCTCCTGCAAAACAAAGGCACAGGTTAGGCTAAAGTAAAGGCAGCAAATCTACTTACCTAATCCAACGGCAGCATCCAAGGCGCCTTTTTCTGCCTTTCTCTTCCGGCATCCGACATCTGCAAAGAGAGAGAACATCGGTCAGTAATATTCAACTACAAGTTCTGCTTACCTGTGTTACGCCCGTTCCAACTCAGCTCGCGCTGCAACCCGGCACCTGCAAGGCAAGATACATCGGTTAGTAACGCTTAGTTACAAGACTGCTTACCCGTCGCTTTCAATCTGTTTGCGCTGCACCTCAGCACCTGCAAAGACAAAAGAGACATTACGGAGCATTCTCCAGCGCTAGTGCAGTCTTTCTACTTACGTGCCATTAGAAGGATAATCTTCATCGTCACAGCATCTGAAAAAGGAAAGACATAGACTTTACAGACTTAAGACTTTTGAAGGAGAAGAGAACAATGCAAAAGGAACTTTAATACTTACAAGGCACGCTCGTGCATTAACGGCGTCTTCGCTCTCAGCAAATCCTCTGCTATCAAGAGGCAGAGCTCGCATCCAGTGAAGCAACTGGATCCAGCGCCCCTGCACAAGACGCAGGATGGAGAGCCCGGCATTTACCTATATAAGGTAAGCACAATATCAACCCAGTTCCACGGGGAAAGAAAGGGCGAGAGGGGCTAGGAACTTTCCGAATCTTCCAAACACTAATACCTTGGTTTACCCTTGCAGACATCTCACTCTTCAGCTTAAACTGTCGGTGGGAAGGGGGCCCAGTCCGGGAGCAAAACGAACCCTGCGCCTAACACTGAAGACAGTATCCTCGCCAGATCAAGACCTGCGCCTCCGGGGGAACCAGGTGAGCGTTACAGCAGTGTGTAGTGTTGAATGGCTGGGTACTTGTCCCAATACACATTCCTTGTTGTGAGTGTCTGAGAGGGAGGAGTATGGCCTGAATGCACTGTATGCCTGATTGGCTGCTTGACTGCATGAATGCCCTTCTGTATGATTGGCTGCTGAGTGTGACCCAGCAGTGTGGATGAGAGGCAGAATAGTATATCTGGGGACCTCTCACCACTGGAAATTGTTCACAAGCGTAACTGGAGTAAAACTGAAGCTTGACCTTAAAGCCCTGCTGGAAGAGAAGAATTGCTGTTGCTCTACTTTGTCAATCTAAGAGCTGCTGTGTCTCCAAGGACTGACCCAGAGAGGACCTTGTAAGGCGCCCTCTTCCTGAGCTACGAGGGACCATCGTGCACCAGCTGATCTTTGCCAAAGCTCCCTGGTAGACAGACCTACGACAGGCTGCCGACCAGAGACGGGGACTGCTGCAGAATCCCAAAGAGAAGCACCCGGACTGTCGCCCGCCACCATTGATGACTGCCGTTGCCGACCCGAGCCGCATTGCTCCCGTTGCCTAAGAGCTTCATTTGATCCAAGGACGCTTTTGCCTGCACCGCCACCCGCCTTATCTTGCCAGAGAAGGCCAAGCCGTCGACGCACCGAGGAGCATCCGCCGGTGGGTTTCCCGCCACCCAAAGACCACAGAGATGTCAACGACTCGGAGCCCTTGCCGGGCCACAGTTCTTCAAACTCTTTGCGGTCCAGAACTGTCGACATCGAGGTGCCCCGCATGCCTCTTCCTTGCAGGACGTTTACGCTTCCCCATCGACGAGCACCACTAGGAACGAAGCTGCCACTTCACCGCCGTAGTTCACCATGTTCATGGCCGGATGTTCGATGACCCGTGGCTCCTGCCTCAAAGGGAGTGCATTCAAGAAAGGCTCTCGATTCCCCGATGAGGAACGCTACAACGCCAGGTACTTTGGGGTTGCAGAACTATTGGAAAGTCTCTTGTGAACAATATAGGGACTGGGCTTGTGATATATCTTCATTCCACAGGTTGCCCAGGTGGGGGGATCTCCACACAGAACTCTGTCTAGGTATCGGGCCAGTATTCTGCTAATTGTTCTAACGAACTGCTTTCCTCTTATATCTATTGTTGGTTTCCTTTATTGAGTGATCTGTGTGACATTTGACCAGAGTATAGTTGATGCACTTTAATGAAATCTGATAGTAATTGTGGTACCACTTTAGAACTGTATATATTTGCCATTGTAGACTTTCTGAGCACAAAGTGAGTTATTGTGATAGTGTACATAACTTTGAATATTAATTATATAAAGACTGTGTTTTAACTAATACAGTGTGCGGACATTCCTTTATGGCTGCTTGGGGACTACACTGTACTTTAGAACCAGCCTGCATCACCTCCTGAGAAGCAAGGCCTTGATTGCTCATCCATTGCTACCTTATAGAGAATCTTGGCAGGGGTCCTAATGTTCCTCTCCTCTACCATATAGAAAGCAGAAGTACTAGCACCCCCCTCCGGTCTTTACAATCGTGCCCCGACCTGAGAGCTTTGTTTCGAGTAGTGTCAGTTGGCAAGTAAAATACACCCTGTGTGAAAGGCAAACCATTTTGTATGTCCAGGTTGAGTTCCTGTACCAAGTACAGATTCCGTATGACCCATTACTGTACCTCTTTCTTCAAAGACGGCTGTACAGAACAACTACAACTCATGTGATTTGCCAAAACCGTATCCTGAACCGGTTGTGGTTCCTGGTAATCTTCTTTGATGCGGGATAACACATCTGATTTGGCATGCTGTCTGGAAGGACGATAAGTGATTTGGAAATCAAATTGTGCAAAAAACACATACCACCCTGCCTGACGAGTTGTAAGGCATTTCATGGTTTTGAAAGCTTGAAGGTTACGGTGGTCAGAGTACACTACCACCTGATGTTTGGCCCCAAAAAGATGATGTCTCCATTCCAGGAATGAATCTTTGACTGCAAGTAATTCTCTCTCAGTAACTGTATAGTTTTGTTCATAGGGGGTTAGCTTATGAGAATAGAAGGCTACAGGATGTTCATCATTAGTTCCTAGACACTTCTGAGAGAGTATTGCACCTATAGCGACAATAGAAGCATAAGCTTCTACAATGAATGGACAATCTGGATTGGGATGTTGTAGCACGGGTGCTGTGGTAAAGGCCTCCTTCAATATGTCGAAGGACGTCTGTGGCTTTGGATTCCAACTAAATGGAATTTTGGTGCTTGTCAGGGCAGTCAATGGGACTACAGTTTCAGAAAACGAGCAGATGAACCTGCGATAGAAATTTGCAAAACCCAGGAATGATTGCAATGATTTAACATTATGGGGAGTCGGCCAATTTAATATGGCCTTCACTTTGGAATGACTCATTCGGACTCCATTACTGATAATATCGTAGCCTAAGAATTCCACTTCCTGTGTGTGAAAAACACATTTTTCAGCCTTGACGAAGAGTTTATTCTGCCGGGGTCTTTGTAGTACTCTGGACACTTGTTCCACATGTTCCTGATATGATGGGGAATAGATCAGTATGTCATCCAAATAAATCACAATGAACTGATCCAGAATGTCACTGAAAATATCATTCATAAAAAACTGAAAAGTGGTGGGGGCATTACATAAATCGAAAGGCATCACTAGATACTCAAAAAGGCCATACCGGGTCTTAAAGGCAGTCTTACACTCGTCGCCTTCACGAATGCGGATGAGATTGTATGCCCCTCGTAGATCCATCTTGGTGAAGTAAGCAGAAGCACCCAGCTGATCCAATAACACATTTATCAATGGTAATGGGTACTGATTATTTTTGGTGATGGCATTCAGGGCCCTGTAATCAATACATGGTGTGAGATCTCCTTCTCTTATCGGAACAAAAAACAACGGGGAGGCCGCAGGAGACTGATGGCCGAATAAAACCCATATCGAGAGATTTGTCAATATATTCTTTCAATACCAGGTCTTCTTTTTGAGTTCATGAGTAAACACAGCCAGTTGGAACCTTAGAACTGGGTATTAACTCAATCGGGCAGTCATACTGCTTGTGGAGAGGCAATTGTTCTGCGTTACCTTTGTAGAACACATCTGCATACTCCCCATATTCAACAGGTATATGAGGACCGCTAGGACGCACAGTACTTATGGTAGTAGAACCATCCATGAAAGCCAATATTTGAGGCTTATTTGACACCACTGGACTCAAAAAACAATGCTCGTTACAGTATACAGAAGGATATTGAGTATATGTCGAGTGACCCAATCGATAATTGGGTTATGTAAAGTAAGCCAGGCAATTCCCTCCAACAACTTGTATTGAGGAGCCGCAATCACATCAAATATGATCTCCTCGGATTGATCGTTTGGTAAGACCAACCGGATAGGCACTGTTTCTTCCGTGACCATGCCTGATGTCAATACTGAACCATCAACAGTGTTCACAATTTCAGGTTTCGCTTTGGTACCATGGGTATTGAAAAAGACTTAGCAAAAGTGATATTGATGTAGTTGTTTGTGGCACCTGAATCTATCATGGCCCTAGACTGCACTGTAAGACCCTCACATAGCAATGTCGCTTCCACTGCTACAGGAGCAAAAGCTAGGACTGGAAGGGAGCCTGATGTAGTACTCGACACAGGGACTCCTGCTAGTGTCAAGCTTTGGCGTTTCCCGAGCACTTAGCTGGTTTCTTCGGACATGTAACCAGTAAATAATCAGAGGATCCACAATACATACGCAGGTTTTTTTTCGTCTATTCTCCCTTTCAACAATGGAGAGACAACCCCTCACAGCCCCTATCTGCATTGGTTCTGGCTTGTTAGATGGAGCCACAGGTAACTCAGTTCAGACTGAGGATTGGAGAAAAGGTTTCTTCTCGCCCTTTCGAGCGTTTCTTCGGGCGTCTATCTGAAGGATGAGATCGAGTAGTTCTGTGAATCCTGCAGGGACCACTGGAACGGTAGATAAGGCATCTTTCAATGCCTCGGATAGGCCTTTGTAAAATATGGCCGCTTTCTTGTCTTCAGGCCATTGTGCCTCTGCCGACAACTGATTAAATCTGACTATGTAAGCCAGCAAAGCCTGTTTACCCTGTTGTAGGTTGAGTAATTCAAGATCAGTGGCTTGTGTGGCATAGCGCATGTCAAAGACCTTACTCATGGCGGCCAAAAGAGCATCACAATCGTACAGATGTGGACCGTTTGCCTCCAGCAATGGATTTGCCCAAGCAGCAGCAGTACCTCCTAAATGAGATCGGAAAAATGCTGTCTTTGTCGTCAAGTCAGGAAAGGAGTTGGGTCGACAAAGAAAATGGAGGCGACACTTGTTGACGAAAGTACGATAGGCCTTGGGATCATCCTACTACCTTTCAGGTGGAGCCAGAGGGAATTGCGTGGGAATAACCACTTGAACGGGTTCCCGCTGTGGCGTGGTTATCCCGGACCCAGATGCTGTTGTGTTTGGAACCTCCATCCCCTGAGGAGAGGAATGCATGGCGTCCTGTAAGACGTCCATGCAATGACACAAAGTGTCTTGGGCCGTAATCATTTAGTTCCTAAGATCAGCAATCAGCTGACTTAGGACTGTCAAAGGATCCGTGCCCTCCATGGCCTCTGATTCTGTCATGTATCACTTACAAATAAGCAAAGGATACAGGTTACGACCAGAAAAAGGATACAGATGATGAAAGTAACTTCTGGATCCCTCGCAAACTGGACAATGGCTTGAAATTTAAGAGGTCAAGTATAGACCTTCCAAGTGATTGCACTCTATGGGTGAAAATCACAGCCAGAGAGAGAAATCACTGGAAAGGGCGCAGAGTAACAGTAGAACACCAAACTGTGAAAGAACAATGAATCATAAATATGATTGTCCTTTGCAACTAATCTCCCCTCTAAATAAAGTATAAGGCCACCACTAACCTGTGGATGTTGAAAGGTAGAAGCAGTTCCGATAACCACACAGGAGATTAATCCAATATGAAACAATGAAAAGGAGGGAAGGTTAGTAAGGGAAAGGGAAAACTTATCCCGAACGGCACGAGGGTCACGCTAGATACCGGGTTGGTGCACCACAGGAATAGCGTCCAAAGTCTTGTGCACTATATCCTTCTTGAAACAAAAGTACTTATCAAACTGAAGCAATCCTGCCCTTGTAGGATGAATGAAACAATCCAGCCCTTGTAGAGTAAATTAAACAATCCTACCCTTTTAGGTTGGTATTGCAGATTAAGAAAGAAGAATATAAAAAGAAACAAGTTCTTATTGAAAGTAAAGATTTCTTACTTGATATTAATCAAGAAATGCAGCGGTATTCAGTAAAATCCAGAAAATACTGCTGAAAGGCAACGCAGGACACTTGGTGAACAGAATCCCAAAACCGGTTGCTGCGTTGTACATGTCTTGGAAACACACATAGATGGAAACACGTTATGAAGGAGCCGATGCGTGTTAAGTGGACCAGAGACACGCACGGCACGGAACATGTTAAGTAGTGTATATGGAACAAAACCAGTTCAAAGCAAATGCTGTGTAGCTGATGACTGTAAACGCACGCGGCAGCTAGCAGATCAAAAAGCCGCCACGTAGCAGAAATGGCATCTGATGACTGTGAACGCACGTGGAAGCTAGCAGAACCTCCAAGAGCTGCCGCATCGCCAAAGGGTAATTTGGAACGTCCGTTGCCTGAATTCCTGAAATAGAGGCGGCAGGAACAGCGGTGCACAAACTGCTCAGAGATGCACAGAAACACACAGAAAACTGCACCGCTAGCCGACAAGTAGAAAGAAAGACTTAAACCAATGAGGGAAAAGCAGATCAGGCATCAGACATGATTCCCAGATGAAAACGTCTCCACCTCGAATAGAACTGTCTTGCTGTTCTACAAGCAGTACAAGTTTTCTTCGAGGCAGAATGTGTCTTCTGAGAGGAGAGAGCCCTAGAGACAGGTGCTCCATGGTTTCTTATCGTTACATTAACCTTGTCTTCTGTTTTTCCTTGCTGTGCTGCTGTCGACAATGGAGCGTGTCGTGCTGCAGTGCCAAGATGAAGATGTCGGTGTTCAGGAAAGTGTAAAGATGAATACTTCGCCGAAGAGATGTACAGGTAAGAACAGCTTCCCCAGTTGGTAAGTATGCTTGCAGAAAGTAGGATGTACAGGAAGCAGGATCTTCAAAGGTAAGTCGGACCTCAGGTGACGGTGAGCGTTACACTGCTTGCAAATGCAGAATAACGCAAAGCGTCTGTCTTGAGCATCGGAGCAGTTTATATAGCTGAGATCGTGGGCACGCCCATTAGGACCGACTTACCAGCCACACCCTGCCACTCCTAGAGAGTGAGCACGTGCGAAGGCAATCCATTAGCAGCCACACCCAAGAATACACTTGGGGCTGCTTAATGGATGGAATGTTCAAGGTTAATGCATCCTGCTTAATGGATGGAATGTTCTAAGTTAATGCATCTGAAGTGCTATGTCCATAACAAAAGCTTTTTGGTGTTAAATGGATGTTCTTGTTTACTTATGTTCATGAGCCAGTGTCCACCCAAGTCTCTTGTGCATGTGACCCCTTCATGCCTGTGCCCCTGACTTCATGTCCATGACACAAACACACACTTGAATACATGAAGAACACGAGCGTACAGTTCTGTAGTGGTGGACAGATACATATACATACTATTATTTTTGCCATTAGCCAAACGCAGCAATGCAGAAACCGCAAGAGAAAAGAAATCCTGATCACAGCTTGCAAATGCTTACATGCAAATAACCTTATGGAACTGCAGGAGCACCTACGGGACCTGACAGAGCCAAGTGTGACTAACCTATGGCAATGTAATATACTATGGACCCTGTAGAAATCCACATTATGAGGTTTAGGAAAATTACAACAGGCCTCAGGTGTTACGCTCACCTGGCTCCCACAGGGGCGTCGGTCGGACCTGGACAGCTGCGGTCTCCACCCACGTGATGCGTAGTGCAGCGATGACTGACTGGATCTGCCCTCCTAATCTTGTCTGCTTAACCCGTAGAAATATTCTCCTGCAAGTGGAGAGATGGATTTAGCCACTTGTTGATTCAAGTGATGGCACCCCCACAGTCCTCCCCAACTAATCACCTCCGAAATGCCCTCACAGCAATCTCACCTTATATTCTTGAAAGATGAGCTCTCCATCCTGCGTGGATTTGCAGGGGCGCGTCGATTCCAGTTACTTCACTGGTTTGAAGGCTCGGCAGAGTTTCCGGAGAGTATTGACTCTGAGGTTCCTGGTGAGGACCAGTAAGTATTAAGTTCATAGAGTTCAATATGTCCGATGTTCACTCTTGTTCCCCCCTTCCTTTCTTGTCTTGCAGCTAGCTCGTGAAAAGATGCTCTTGTGGCAACTGGTGGCGCTCAGGTAAGAGTCTGTATTACCCGGCGCTGTCCGGTAAATGTTGCACGAGGAAAACGGGTTGTTTTGTCTCTCTTTACAGATGCGGCACGTGAAAATATGGAGAGTCACAAAAGGATGCTTCCGGTGGTAAATCAGGTAAGTCTGTTGTGGTAAGAATTATATTTGTTGGTTCCCTCGGCTCACCTTGTGGTTTTCTTTTGTCTCCTAGGTGCCCAAGTTCAACAAAGAAATGATGGAGGCAGCGCCGACCCGAAGGATGCTGTGAAGACTGGTGAGAATGGCGCGGCACTGCAGCTGGAGGTGTGGCGTGTGCAGAAATTATGTTCTTTACAGGTCCGGAGACAAGATGGATCCAGAATCAGGTGTGGAATAGAAATAAGTTTGTTTTCTAACCTTGTCCCTTTCTTTCCTCTTTGTTTTAGGAGCTCCGGATTCGAGGCGGGCGTGGCAGAAGACTGGATGCAGGCTGCAGGCACGGTGAGTGTTACGCTGCTGGATGCAGAATAACGCGAAGCATGTGTTGCTGGTCGGGTGTGGTTTAAATAGCCTCAAAAGTAGTCCCAGGTAAGAAGTCCCTAGAACCACACCCGAGTAAAAAATAGTCCCTGTAGAAAAATAGTCCCTTTCAGGCTTCATGTTGGATTGGAGTCATTTGCAGCATGGTCTGCCTGAGGTAAGTAATGACTATGAGCCTGGCGCCTTAGGCGCCAGGACTGATTCCTACTATGAGCCTGGCGCCTAAGGTGCCAGGACTGAAACCAGATAGCCCCTAGCCGGGGCTGCTGAGGTTTTACTAAATGTCTAGATGCCTGCTCCCGGGGCTGATGGGCTTGGTCCGGATCCCTGGGGGTAGGCATCATGACAGCACTCCCCCCAAGGCCCCTCCTAAAGTTGTTCTTCCCCTGGGCCCTGGTTTGTCTGGGAAGTTCCGATGGAATCTTTTCACCAACCGAGGTGCATGGACGTGGTCACTAGGTTCCCATGACCTTTCTTGTGGTCCGTAGCCCTTCCAATCGATTAAATAAAAAGGTTTTGATTTAACCATCTTGGAGTCCATGATATTTTTTACCTCGAATTCAGGTTCTCCATCTATCAAGATGGGGTTGGGTGGTTTGGTTAATCTTGTTCCTGGTTGAACTGGTTTTAAAAGTCAAACATGAAAGACAGGATGAATGCGCATATTAGAGGGTAATTCCAATTTGACGGCTACATGGTTGATAATGGCCTTAATAGTGTAAGGTCCCAAATACCTAGGGTTAAAAGTCCGAGTTCCCTTCAGAGGCATGTGTTTTGTAGCCAGCCAAACTTGATCCCCAATCTGGTATTGTGGAGTTTCACTTCTATGTTGATCAGCATTTTACTTATATTTCTCTTTTGCTTATTTCAAATGTTCTGTTGCCTCTTTAAAGGCTTGTGTAATAGTAGAATGCAAATTACTAACTGCAGGCATTTCTAAATGATGAGGCGAATCTAGTTCTGAGGTTCGAGGGTGATGTCCATATATGGTATAAAAGGGGCTTTGTCCGGTTCCTGAATGTACAGAGTTATTGTATGCATACTCGGAAATCCATAAAATATCTTTCCAATTACTTTCGGTCTGGTGTAGCATGCAACGTAGGTACTGTTCAAGGGTCTGGTTGGTCCTCCCCGTCTGACCATCGGTCTGGGGATGGTGACTGGTTGATAACCTCACGTGGATTTGCGCCAGTTGACAACATTTCTTCCAAAAATGTGAAATGAATTGACTACCTCGGTCAGAGACCAATACGGAAGGAAATCCGTGTATTCGAACAATGTTTTCGAGGAACTCCTTGGCCAGAATTGAAGCAGAAGGTAATCCCTTTAGAGGAATAAAGTGGGCCATCTTGGAAAAAAGATCCACAATAACTAGAATGGTGTTAAATCCATTACATGGAGGTAGATCTATAATAAAGTCTAAAGATAAGGTGTGCCATGGTGTAGGTGGAATATCCAAAGGTTATAAGAGGCCAGCTGTTTTTTTCTTCTGACTTTTGTTTTGGGCGCAAATGCCACAAGACATTACAAATGACTTTACGTCTTTTCGCCAGGTGGGGCACCAGAATTGTCTCTTATTTTTAGTTTCAGTTTTTGGGATACCTGGGTGTCCTTCCATCAGGGTGTCATGATAATTGGAGATGACTAGTTCTTGTAGTTCCTTGTGTGGTAGAAATAGTCGCCCTTGATAATAAGGTAGGTCATTGATGACTGAGTAGTCCGGGCCTTTCTTCACCCAGTCCTGCAGGGCTGTTGGATCGAAGAGTTGTTGGATCTTTACTTGAATATCCTCTAGTGTCTGTAGAGTGGTTATGCCAAGAATTATTTGTTCTGAAATTATAGGCACCGGTTCCGGGTTCGCATATGCTTCTCCCATCCCTATTCGGGATAAGGCATCTGCCTTGCCATTTTTACAACCTGGTCGATAAGTGATCATGAAATCGAACTCGGCAAAGAACAATGCCCATCGAAGTTGACGCGACGATTGGGCCTTGGCTGTTTTTAAATACTGCAAGTTCCGGTAATCGGTGATTACCATAATGGTATGCCTGGCACCGAGAGGATAATGCCGCCAAGCCTTGAAGGCGGATTTGATGGCTAATAATTCTTTATCGGTAACCGCATAGTTTAACTCGGGTGCCGAGAACTTTCTGGACCAAAATGCTACTGGGTGAAGTTGACCGGTTTCAGGATCCTTCTGGGACAGGACAGCTCCCATGGCTAAACTGGATGCATCAGTTTCAACTATGTATGGAAGTTCAGGGCGTGGATGCTTTAAGACAGGTGCAGACGTGAATTTCGCTTTCAGCTTTTGGAAAGCCTTTTCAGCTTCTTCGGTCCACAAGAAGTGTTTGTTTTTTCGCAAAAGTGCTGTGATAGGGTGTACAACATGTGAGAAATCCGGAATGAATCTGCGGTAGAAATAAGCCAATCCGAGCATGCTTTGTACCCCTTTAACTGAACTGGGTGATGGCCACTTAAGGATTGCCTCCACCTTTCGAGAGTCCATTCGGACTCCTTTTGGAGTCAGGATAAATCCAAGGAATTCAACTTCCGTAGCATGAAAAACGCATTTTTCCAATTTTGCATATAACTTGTGCTGGCGTAGTTTCTCAAGGACTGCACAAACGTGCTTCACATGGTCTGATTCTGAAGAGGAGTATACTAGAATATCGTCTATGTATACAACAACACAGACGTCAATGAGTTCACGAAGGACATCGTTCATAAAATACTGGAAGGCTGCTGGTTCATTGCACAACCCGAAGGGGATCACCTGGTATTCGAATAACCCGTACTTAGTGCGAAAAGCAGTCTTCCATTCGTCGCCTTTCTTTACACATACCAGATGATATGCCCCTCAGAGATCTAATTTAGTGTAGATGCAAGCGTCCTTTACTTGGTCTAGTAATTCGGGGATCAGAGGCAATGGGTATCGGTTTTTAACCGTGATCTGATTTAATGCGCGGTAGTCTATGCACGTTCTGAGGTCACCTTCCTTTTTGGGCACGAAGAACAAAGCTGAAGATGCAGGGGACTTGGATGGACGAATGAAGCCATTAGCAAGGTATTGGTCCAAATATTGTCGTAGGTGAAGGTTTTCGGGTTCCATAGGGGCGTAGATCCTACTACATTGAGGTTGTGCACCAGGTATGAGATTGATTTGACAATCGTATGACCTGTGAGGTGGTAGGGTGTATGCCTGTTCCTTTTGGAAAACATCCTGGAATTATTGATATTCTCTCTTTTTTTTCTCCAGCTGAGCGTGGAGAGCGGTCGCCGGTGGCCTGAGGGGATCAGCAGGCCTGGAAAGCCCTGCCTGGGCCTCCGTGAGTTTTTGTTTTCTTTGTGCTTTGAAAGGGAAAAGAAAGTGAATTGTTTTCACGCGCTCCCAGCGCGGTGTTTGGCCTGCTCCTGCTCCCCCCTCCCACTTCCTGGTCTTCCCCTCCCTCCCCGCCTCCCTGCCCGCCCACCCCCCCCTCTGATTGGCTGTGTGCCTGCCTCCCCTCTGGCCTACTCGACGGCCAATCCCCACGCTCGCTTCTTTTCTCCAGCTGAGCGTGGAGAGCGGTCGCCGGTGGCCTGAGGGGATCAGCAGGCCTGGAAAGCCCTGCCTGGGCCTCCGTGAGTTTTTGTTTTCTTTGTGCTTTGAAAGGGAAAAGAAAGTGAATTGTTTTCACGCGCTCCCAGCGCGGTGTTTGGCCTGCTCCTGCTCCCCCCTCCCACTTCCTGGTCTTCCCCTCCCTCCCCGCCTCCCTGCCCGCCCACACCCCCCCCCTTCCTCTCCCTTTGCCTATAACCTCCCCCCTCCTGGGCAGCCCTCTGCCCGGCAGCCCCCGCGGCTAAGGGCCCCAGGCCAAGGGCGACTCCTTCAGTGCGGCTCCCTGTGTGTCTGCAGGTGTCCGCAGGGGACGCCAGGCGCCAGCTCCTCCGCTCTCCGGCCCACCCCTCCTCACCTTGCTCACCTCATCCGCATGATGCCTCGCCCCCCTATTCCAATTCTTTTGTAAACTAGGGTGTTTTTCTCCCCTCGCAGGATTCTCACACTTAGGTGGCCCTGACCTACTACGCATTACTGTTTGCTCTGCATTGTGTTAAACTAGGGTGTTTTTCTCCCCTCGCAGGATTCTCACACCTAGGTGGCCCTGACCTACTACGCATTACTGTTTGCTCTGCATTGTGTTAAACTAGGGTGTTTTTCTCCCCTCGCAGGATTCTCACACTTAGGTGGCTCTGACCTACTACGCATTACTGTTTGCTCTGCATTGTGTTAAACTAGGGTGCTTTTTCTCCCCTCGCAGGATTCTCAAACTTAGGTGGCCCTGACCTACTACGCATTACTGTTTGCTCTGCATTGTGTTAAACTAGGGTGCTTTTCTCCCCTCGCAGGATTCTCACACTTAGGTGGCCCTGACCTACTACGCATTACTGTTTGCTCTGCATTGTGTTAAACTAGGGTGTTTTTCTCCCCTCGCAGGATTCTCAAACTTAGGTGGCCCTGACCTACTACGCATTACTGTTTGCTCTGCATTGTGTTAAACTAGGGTGTTTTTCTCCCCTCGCAGGATTCTCAAACTTAGGTGGCCCTGACCTACTACGCATTACTGTTTGCTCTGCATTGTGGTAAACTAGTGCCCTCCACTCACTTCCTGTCTGCATACTCGTGGCGTCCGCCTCCCCTCCTACTCCATGGTGCTCTCTATCTCGCCTATCTACTCTAACTGCTTCTCCATTGACTATCCTGCTCTCCTCACTAAATCCGGTAGGAAAAAGTTTAAAAAGGACATCCTGGTCTCCAACCCAGGCCTCCCTATCGCTGACACCTACACGAGCGCCTGCTCCAAGGAAACTCTCACTGACATTCTCTTTTTCGTGCCTTCACCTGACCTATGGACCCCTCACATGGTCGCTGTGCTCTCTCCTTTCTCCACCTCTCCCATTAATGGTGGCACCCGTTGGGATGTCCTCTTGGCCCCTTTCCACTCCTCTAAAGCCATCATTAATGTCTATGCTAACGGGACCGTCTTGGTCCAAGGCCCTCAGGCCAACCTTCACCTCTTTGATAGACGCTTCCCATGCCTCATCAACTTCCTCTCCGCTCCCGCTGTCCCCCCTCCTCTGTCCTCGGCTACCTTGACTCTCCCCTCCCTCCCTGCCCCTTCTCTTGCTCCCTCTTCAACTCCTTCTCTAACACCTCCGCAGGGCGTACCTCTGATCTGTACCCCTCCCCGGAAGTTTTTCAAGGGTGGCAACCTTCTCCACATTGCCACTCTAAATTCTCGCTCTGCCATCAAGCACTCCTCTGATATCTGTCGCCTTCTTGAGGAACTGGACCTCGACGTCCTCGGTCTCACTGAGACTTGGTTCACTGCCAGCTCTGCCACCAGCTTCGACACACTCCTACCTGACGGCTACAAGATCCTCTCCGTGCCCCGGCCCAACCGCTCAGGGGGTGGTGTTGCCCTTATCTTCCCTGAGTGGATTCCTGCCACTGTCACTCCTACGCAGACCTACTCCTCTTTTGAATATCTTGTCTGCCGACTCTCTCTCTCTCCTAGCCATTCCCTTACCGTGGCTACTATCTATCGGCCACCTGGTCAAATTTCCTCCTTCCTCTCTGAGTGGGCTGACCTCTCCTCCTCACTCCTGTCCTCAACCACCCAACTCCTCTTTCTCGGTGACTTCAACATCCACCTCGATGCCTCCTGTCCCCTCACTGGTCTCTTTCGCGAACTCTGCAACTCTCTCTCACTCTCTATTCTCCCGTCCGGGCCTACTCACTCTGCAGGGCACACTCTTGATGCTCTGATCTCTTCTGACCTTCCCCTCTCCCTCCCTCTCTCCACTCCTCTCTCCTGGAGCGATCACTTTCTCCTATCCTCCCACCTCTCCCTCCCTACCCCACAGGCAAAGCCACCCTCTTCACTGCCACCCACCTTCTCGGTCATCCGGCCCATGAAGCGCGTGTCAGTTGAGGCCTTCGCTGCTACCTTCTCGCCCCCTCCTCCCCCCCGGCTGACTCCCACCCTGACACAGCCCTCTCCATGCTCTATTCCTCTATATCTGATACTCTCGATATCCTTGCCCCCGTCATGAGAATCCGCCTGAAGCCCAAAGCCAAATGTAACTCCTGGTATGACTCGGATCTCGTCACCCTAAAACGCAAGTGCAGGGTGGCAGAGAGGAAATGGCGTGCTTCATGTTCATCCTCTGACAAACTGGCCTGCCGCCTGCTCCAAAGGCAATACCGGCTCTCCGTTCTCACCAAGAAGAGAGCCCTTATCCAAGCCCGCATCTCTGAGGCATCTAACAACTCGGCCGAACTCTTTAAAATCTGCAAGGAGCTGGCCAACCCTGCTGCAGTCTCTACCTCTCCTGTCCCCTCCCAGGCCCTCTGCACTGCACTGGCCTCGCACTTCATCTCAAAAACTCAGGACATCCTGTCCTCGCTCTCCGCCGCTCTCCTCCCTCCCTCTCTTCCCGGCTCTTCCTCTTGCTCTCTTGCAGCCGCCCCTCCGCCCTCCTTCTCTGCTTTTCCACCTTTTTCTGCTGATGAGGTTTCCAGACAAGTCCGATCTATGAAAGCCTCTTCTAAACAGGTTCACCCCTGTTCCTCCAAAACCATCAAGGACCACATCGACTCCCTGGCTCCTGCCCTGGCTGACTTTTGCAACCACTCATTCGCCTCTGGAGTCTTCCCATCCCCCCTCAAGCACTCCCTTGTGCACCCCCTCCTCAGGAAACCCTCTTCCGACCCCTCCTGCCCGGCCAACTATCGCCCAATCTCCATTACTCCCTTCCTGGGCAAACTCCTGGAGAAACTGGCCATCTCCCAGCTTAACCTCCATGCTGAATCTGTTGGTAATCTTCATGACCATCAATCCGGCTTCAGAGCGGCCAGAAGCACGGAAACTGCTCTCCTGAACATCCGTGAGGACCTGCTCCTGAACCTCGATTCTCATTCTGCTCGATCTCTCCTCTGCCTTTGACACTGTCAACCATGCCATCCTGCTCAACCGTCTCCGTGATAACCTAGGTATCACTGGTCAGGCTCTGGCATGGCTGACCTCTTTCCTTTCCGGTCGACCCTCCCAGGTCCAAATGGGCTCCTTCCTCTCTGACATCTTTTTCTCCACCTGTGGTGTCCCCCAGGGATCCAACCTCTCTCCCTGGCTTTTCAACCAGTATCTGGCACTCCTTGCCCACCGCATCGCCGCTCTCTGCCCCCACTTCCAGTGCTATGCGGACGATACCCAGCTCATTTTCAGGCTACCCTCGGCCTCCTCCTCTCCTTCCCTCATCTCCGACTGTCTGTCTGCTATCCAGGAATGGTGTGCCGCCAATGACCTCTGCCTTAACGCCAGTAAGACTGAGATTCTACTCATCAGCACACCCACTCCCTCCTTCCCTGCAGCTCTCTGGCCGGCCTCCCTTGGCCCCCTTCCCGCCCCTACCTGCAAGGCTAAAAACCTCGGGGTCATCTTCGACTCCACACTCTCCTTCTCTCCTCATATATCTGACGTCTCTAAGAAGTCACACTACCAGCTGCACCTCCTCAGAGGTATTCTTCCCTTCCTCTCCTTCCCCCAGAAGCTCACTGTCTCCCGAGCCCTGGTTCTCTCTAGGCTGGACTACTGTAACAGCCTCTATCTTAATCTGCCTGCCTCCACTCTCCGCCCTCTGCAACTTATCCAGAACAGAACTGCGAGACTTGTCCTTGGCCTCAAGCCCAGGGACCGTATCTCTCCAGGACTGAAATCTCTTCACTGGCTCCCAGTGGCTGCGAGGATTAAGTTCAAAACCCTCTGCATTGTCCACAAGGCCTTCTCGGGCCTGGGGCCTAAATACCTTCAACTCTCTCTTCCTAAATATCTTCCTTCACGAGCCCTTCGCTCATCCGTCTCCAACTCCCTCATGGTCAGCCGCTTCTCGAAGCAACGAGCTGGGGGTAGATCTCTCTCCGCAGCAGGGGCCTCCCTCTGGAACAGCCTTCCTGCCTCCCTGAAACTTGAGGAGAACCATCTCCGGTTCCGGAAGTACCTCAAAACCTTCCTCTTCGCTTCTGCCTTCTCTCTCCCTCTCCCCTGCTAAACCTGCTTAACTCCCCACTGAATTCTGCACTAAACCTGCATCTGGGCCACTCTCAGCGACCTCGGTCCAGGGCCCAGCCACTCTCCACTTGCACTGCCTCCCTGGCTCCCCCTGCACTGTGGGACTGTCACTGTATCCCTACAGCCCCCCTTCCCAGCACTTGCTCTGCACTTACCTCGCACTTGCCACCAGCTGGCCCTTTTTATTTATTATTTATTATTTATTATTTTATTACGCTACTTACCTTGTACTGCACTTCCCCCCCACCTCCTCCCCTTGCACTTTCTCCTTTTCCCCTTACCTCTGCACTTGCGCGATCTGAATGACACCTGGCCTAGTAGGATCGTTTGTCTGTCTTCCCCTTGTTTCCCTCCCTCCCTGCCTCGTCGCGCCTTGAAACACTTGTGTATAGGCGCGTTACAAATACCATATCATATCATATCATAACTGCACGACTGGAGTAGCGACTTTGGCCAGGCCTTGGTTCAAGGGTTTTTTTGGGTAACAAGTATGTGCACAATCCGGGAAGGTTATTCTCTTCTCTCGCCAATCAATACAAGGATTATGTGTTTCCAACCAAGGTATCCCCAGTATTATTTGGAACTGCGGGGCTTTGATTAAATCAAACACAATAGTCTCTCGATGCCCATCCTGACCCAATAGTGTCATCTCTGCGGTGGAATGAGTTACAGGCCCAGAGGCAATTTCAGTTCCATCGACTGTGGTGATGACATCCGAAGTGGTCTTTTTGCAGAGAGATAGATTCATCCTAGAAGCCAACTCGTGGTCCACATAGTTTCCTATGGCCCCGCTATCAATGTATGCCCTCACTGCATGCATACGTGATGGCTGCCTTGTATCTATAAGGACCATTGGTATGATGAAGAGCAAGGTCTGAGTATCCTTCTTCAAGCTCGGCAAGGTGACCTCTACGCTTGTCGGGCGTGGTCATTTCCCGAATCAGGCTCTGTTTGATTTTTATCAGCAACTCCGACTACTTTTTTAAATGTTTTTATAGGGCAATCCCGTAGAAAATGTCCTGAGGCCCCACAGTACAGACACAATTGCATCTGCCATCTTCTTTCTCTTTCCTTTTGAGTTAAGGGTCCTTGACCCCCCCGATCTGCATCGGTTCTGATACATCTGTTCCTTTGAGGGTAACATTGGGTTTAACCAATACCCGATTTTCAAACTTAGCTCGATCAGCCTTTCTATTCTGAAGTCGGTGGTCTAACTAGACCACTAAGTCTATATATTCTGCACAATCCTAAGGTGGGTTCACAACTTGGGCCAAAACGTCTTTGAGTTCACCCCGAAGTCCACGATGAAATAATGTAATTCGTTTTACCTATGGCCATCCGGTTTCCACCACTAACCTATTGAAAGTGGCGATATAGGTTAGTAGATTCTGGTTACCTTGTCGTAATGATAAAAGTTTGTTATCCAGGGCCTGTCCCTGTGAATGTCTGGCAAATAGTCTTTCCATGCTCAATTGAAAATCTTGAAAATCCCGAAGAAGAGGGTCATCCTGGTTAACTAATGGAATTGACCAATCCGCTGCGCTGCCACTAAGATATGATAGTACAAAGGCTACTTTAGTTTGGTCATTCGGAAAAGCTCCAGGTCTGCATAAAAAGTGCAAGCGGCATTGGTTCATAAACACGGCAAACTTTTTTTGGGTCCCCAGCAAAACGTTTGGGTGGAGCTAAAGGAATGCTCCCTGGTAGAACCACTTGCACCGGATTGCTCGATGAAACAGGAGTTGGATTCCCCCCGAGTCCAGGTAATGGTGTTTGCCCAGCTTGGTTTTGCAGTAATTGTCTAGCAAGATCATCAGTGCGCTCCTTTCACACAATCAGTTCTCTCCTGAGGGCATTAGTCTCTTGGCGCGCGGAGTGCACTTCTGCCCTAAGTTCCCCTAACAATAGGGCTAGTTGGTCGGTTTCTGAGGTTTCCATAACGCCCGGGTGGGGATTTGTAGATAGGCTTTGCGTTCTGTTACGCTCACCTGGCTCCCACAGGGGCGTCGGTCGGACCCGGACAGCTGCGGTCTCCACCCACGTGATGCGTAGTGCAGCGATGACTGACTGGATCTGCCCTCATAATCTTGTCTGCTTAACCCATAGAAATATTCTCCTGCAAGTGGAGAGATGGATTTAGCCACTTGTGGATTCAAGTGATGGCACCCCCACAGTCCTCCCCAACGAATCACCTCCGAAATGCCCTCACAGCAATCTCACCTTATATTCTTGAAAGATGAGCTCTCCATCCTGCGTGGATTTGCAGGGGCGCGTCGATTCCAGTTACTTCACTGGTTTGAAGGCTCGGGAGAGTTCCGGAGAGTATTAACTCTGAGGTTCCTGGTGAGGACCAGTAAGTATTAAGTTCATAGAGTTCAATATGTCCGATGTTCACTCTTGTTCCCCCCTTCCTTTCTTGTCTTGCAGCTGGCTCGTGAAAAGATGCTCTTGTGGCAGCTGGTGGCGCTCAGTTAAGAGTCTGATTACCCGGCGCTGTCCAGTAAATGTTGCACGAGGAAAACGTGTTGTTTTGTCTCTCTTTACAGATGCGGCACGTAAAAATATGGAGAGTCACAAAAGGATGCCTCCGGTGGTAAATCTGGTAAGTCTATGGTGGTAAGAATTATATTAGTTCGTTCCCTCGGCTCACCTTGTGGTTTTCTTTTGTCTCCTAGGTGCCAAAGTTCAGCGAAGAAATGATGGAGGCAGCGGCGACCCGAAGGATGCTGTGAAGACTGGTGAGTATGGCGCGGTGCTGCAGCTGGAGGTGCGGTGTGTGCAGAAATGATGTTCTTTACAGGTCTGGAGATAAGATGGATCCAGAATCAGGTGTGGAATAGAAATAAGTTTGTTTTCTAACATTGTCCCTTTCTTTCCTCTTTGTTTTAGGAGCTCCGGATTCGAGGCGGGCGTGGCAGAAGACTGGATGCAGGCTGCAGGCACGGTGAGTGTTACGCTGCTGGATGCAGAATAACGCAAAGCTTGTGTTGATGGTCGGGTGTGGTTTAAATAGCCTCAAAAGTAGTAGAAAAATAGTCCCTTTCAGGCTTCATGTTGGATTGGAGTCATTTGCAGCATGGTCTGCCTGAGGTAAGTAATGACTATGAGCGTGGCGCCTTAGGCGCCAGGACTGATTCCTACTATGAGCCTGGTACCTAAGGTGCCAGGACTGAACCCAGATAGCCCGGGGCTGCTGAGGTTTTACTAAATGTCTAGATGCCTGCTCCCGGGGCTGATGGGCTTGGTCCGGATGCCTGGGGGTAGGCATCATGACATCAGGCCCCAGAGCAAGAGATGAGCTGAGCTGATTCAGCCCAGACAGAGAGCAAGATGTGTGAGACAGGACACGCAGCCAAGGCCACAGGTACAGATAACATTCCATTCCCCAGAAGACAAAGGACCAGCTGCAGAAAAGACTATTAAATCCTCATAATTCAGAGCTGCACAGCTCAAATTCATGGTCTCTGAACATGTGACGCAGCCAAAGCGAACAATGGACAGCGACCAGCGGTGGGAAAGGAGAGCTGTCTCAGGCTCCCAGACATGAGTATGCAACAATTTGTAACAAGAGTTGCGTCTGTCAGGAAAGCACTCTCATGAGCTAAGGTGGTGTACACAAGTTACAATGCAGACACATAGTCATTCGTGCCACCTTGAAGAGGTACACAGAGAGCTGAGAACTTTTGCGGGTTACAGGCCTGGGCAACATCAGCTTGAGCCAATCACAGTTTAGTACCATAGGAGTGGGTAGCAACGGGGCAATAACCAATGCTAAGTCCACAACACTGCAACATTGTTATAGCTAATGACTTGGGGATGGGACCAGGCAATCCACCTGACATGCAAGAGCCAGTAGAGTAACATCTATATAGTCCACTATAGGTGGTAGATCATGCAATGCCTAATCCAGTGGTCCAATAGGTTTTCTGGAGAAGGGCCCAGGTTGTGATGTCATGCTGATGCCATGGGATAGTAAAACCGGCCTGCGTGTCGAGGAAGAGTGAGATGTGCATGGATGTTCTCTGTCCTGTGCTGATCCCTGTTGGCTTTGCTGTAATAAACCATAGTTTTGAACTTGCCATTGACTGAGTCCTCCGTGTATCCTGGGAGAGAGTGGTGGGCTCTCAAAGGTACGCAGAATTTCAGTGTCCCTCTGGCATACCTGTTAGTTCGTACCAACAAGTAAAAGTAGAAGTGATGGTTTGCTGCGTGAGCCCTGCACCAGGTTGTCTCCTTCACCGCCGAACCTGAGAGGCTGCAGAACCCTGGTATATTTTGAGAAGATGGGAAAACATGTGCCTGTGTAAGGCCATCAGGAGCCCCTTGGAAATCATCCTGCCTGAAGTCAGCGAGTTGTCCAGGCAGATCAGGGCGGGGAGGTGAGCGTCTTGAGAAGGAATCGACGGCCGAGCAGTGCCAACAGACCACCGAGTATAAGTATTGACCCAGTCTAACAGCAACTGTGAGTGTGAGGGAGGGCATTGAGTATTGTGAAGCATTGTTTAGTATCGTCGAGTATTGTCAAAGTATTGCCTAGCATTGTCAAGGCAGTAGGGACAGGCGCATGTTTATGGCACATTCGGTTTTAGAGGTAAAAGGTTCTATTGAATAACCTAGTATATTGACTCGGGGCTTGGATGACTGAAGATATATCAATAAAGGTATTCCTGTGGTTTGGGCGTTTTAGCTCGGGTCATAGATGACGGTATCCCTATAGGGGTTAGTAAGGGGGCTGGCCCAGATTGCTGAAGGTGAGTCGACTGGTTAAGTCACCTGGAGTGAGGCATTTTGCACGGTAGGTGGCGCAGCAGGGGCAGTTCTATCACAAGAGAATATTGCTATACTCCGTCTGGAGAGCGGGAAGACAGCTATGGGGTTTCTGTATGGTTTGGGAGTAACATGCTACTACAGTGTGCATGCAGTATTTGTTGTATATTACCATGTCTAGAACTGGTGACATCACCCATAGGTTTGCACATAGGACACGGAGAGCATGAGACAGTGAGGAACTAGAATTGGAACTTGGTATTGGCAGACGAGGTGAACTAGTGGCGGTGCACGGAAGGGACATGCGCAAGATTGTGGGTGTGAAGGAAGCAGTGAGTGTGAAGGAGGGGCGGTGCGTGGAGCATGCCTGATAATTTGTGGAGCAGGAGAGGCTTGTAGAAACTGAAAAGTATTGTTATTATATTGTGCTTTTCTCCCTTAACAGCGGACTATCGAAACCCTCAACTTGAGGTCAGGTAAAGATACTGAATAATGTATCAGGGGAAATTCAGGGGGACACGCACCTTTAGCACTTGTGTAAGACACTTTGGCCCTATCGAGAACAAATTTGCAAGTATAGCATAGAATGGTCCAAAGGTACAAAGGGAAAGTTAACCAAACCATTGCCACCTTGTGGAGGTTTCTCCAAAGACGTGCAGCAATCAATACTGACACACATACAGGGTACTTATAAGGAGAGGAAGCTAATGAAACACATAGCTATATTTGAGTTGTGACGCATGTTTCAGGAGGGCGAGGGGGATGCCGCAAGGCGTCAGTGGATGGTGAGCCAGCAGGAGGTGAAGGAGCCAGGGACTCATCCCTCTGCATCTCCCCCTGCCCTTCCAAGAGTAGCATTCGATGATACAGATGATGAGCAGGGGATTTATCCAATGCGAGAACTAAGGGCAGCAGAGAGGTACTCCAACCCGACTTACAAGCCACTGCCATATACTAAGGAGGAAAAACCAGTGGGCGCAGGGCAGCAGGCTAGTTAGCGAGAGGCAACGAGCGAGGCACAGGAGGGCACTAAGGAGGCACTCAGTGGCATTGCCAGTAATCAATGGATAGGAGGACAAATACTCCTGAAACTGCAGGGGAAGACAGATGGGGAAGCAGAAGGGGTGATCGAGGCAATGAAGGGGCTGAAGAGAAGTACTGAGGTCATAGACTTGGCGGAGATAATGGACGAAGAGGATAGGAGGGGGAAGGACAGGGAGGAGAGATTAGAGAGTGAAGACAGGGAGAGAAGGCGAGAGGAGAAGTGTTACGCTCACCTGACTCCCACGGAGGCGCTGGCCTGGTTTGCGCTGCTGTGACCTCTTCTAAGGTGATGCGCAGGGTTCGGAAGATGGACTGGACCGGGCCCCCAAATCTGGCTTGTCTGGCTCGCAGAAGTATCCTTCTGTAGGCGAAAATAGAGGACTAACTGTCTGCGGGGTAATGCAATCGGCCTCCCACTTTCCCCTCTCACCCTCCTCGAAACCCTTCTGTGATTCCTCGTAGCGTCTCACCTTAGGGTCTGGAAGGACGAGCTCTCCATCCTGCTTCTGATGCAGGGGCGCGTTGGTATCCAGTTACTTCACTGGATTTTCAGATTGGTGAGAACCAAACTTACTTGGCTTCCAGGTAGTTTTTTTGATAAGAGGTTCCCCTTGTGTCCATGCATTAATGTACTAATGCTAGTGTCTTTTTCCCCATAGGGGCCGGGGTACGGAATGCCGGGGAACAGGCACCGACCCGAGATGGGAGGTGAAATCCTTGTAGAAATCAGGTAAGTCTTTAATGAGCGGTTTTTGGTAATGTCTTTTCATTCGCTCCTTAACGCTGATGTCTCTTGTTCCCCTTAGGGGCCGGGGTCCGGAAATGCCAGGATGCGGCGTGGACCCGAAATGAAGAGGGAATGAATCAACAGGTAAGTCTTAACATGGAGATTTAGCTTTCCTTATTCCCTTCTCTCTCTCACCTTGTGTTCTTGTCTTTTTCTCCCTAGGCGCTGGGGCGTGACTGCGAATCCGGATGATCGCTGCTGAACATGGAGGCGCCCTGTAAAGGTGAGTGGAATGCGGCACTGCAGCGAACGACGCGATGAGCTTTTAAATAAAAGTCTTCCTTTTCAGGATTGTCGGCGAGATGTCTCCGGGATGCGGATTTAGCAGGTAAGGACTTTTCCTTCTTCTGTTCTCTTCTTCTCTTCCTTTGCAGGTGATCCAGGATGCTGGCAGGCGTGGCAGAAGTCAGGATGCAGGAGCAGACACGGTGAGCAGTCCAGCTGCTAGATGCAGAACAACGCGAAGCACGTGTGGCTGTTCGGGGTGGGGTTTAAATAGCCTTGGAAGAAGTTCAAAGTATGTATCCTTCCTCCAATCAGGTATCCTTCCCCGACCACGCCCGGATGGTAAATTAGTCCCACAGGTAAAGTAGTTTCTTTCAGGCCTCAAGGAGGCCGGGATCCTGCAGCATGGTCTGCATCAGGTAAGTGCACCCAAGCACTCCCATAATGAGCCTGGCACCTATGGCGCCAGGACTGATGTCTTTTATGAGCCTGGCGCCATAGGCGCCAGGACACTGTCCAAAGGGCCCCTATATGGGGTTGCTGGGTCCGTCCTTGGGGACTGGATGTCCGCTTTCGGGGACGCAGGGCTTGAACCGGCTCCCCGGGAGCGGGCATCATGACAGCACCCCCCCTCAAGGCCCCTCCCAAGGTTGTTCCCTCCGGGAGTTTTGGTTTGTCTGGGAAGAGTCGGTGGAATTTCCTGACTAATCGAGGTGCATGCACATGGTCGCTGGGTTCCCACGACCTCTCCTGAGGTCCGTACCCCTTTCAATCAATTAGGTAGAACAGTTTTGACCTAAACATTTTTGAGTCTAAAATGTTCTTCACTTCGAATTCGGGCTCCCCATCTATTAGAATAGGTTCTGGAGGTTTGAGTAGTCGGGTTCCGGGTACCACTGGTTTCAGAAGTGACACATGAAAAACAGGGTGATTTCGCATACTAGCTGGTAAATCAAGTTTAACAGCCACTGGGTTAATTATTGCCGTAATAGAATAAGGTCCCAGATATTTTGGGTTAAAAGTTTGAGGCCCTTTGAGTGGTAAATGTCTGGTAGCTAACCACACTTGATCCCCAATCTGATACGGAGGTGCTTCACTCCGATGTAGATCAGCATTCTCCTTGTATTTTCTCTTGGCTTGTTGTAAATGCGTAGTTGCCTCTTTGAAGGCTTGGGTAATTGTAGAATGCAGATGTTCTACTGCAGGCATTCCGAGGTTCTGAAGTGAGTCAAGGTTTGAGGTTCGAGGGTGATGCCCAAACAAAGTATAAAAAGGACTGTGGCCAGTTCCAGAGTGTACAGAATTATTATATGCGTATTCGGCTATCCAAAGAATGTCTTTCCAGTTGCTTTCAGATTGCTGTAACATACACTGTAACTACTGCTCAAGGGTCTGATTTGTCCTCTCGGTCTGACCACTGGTCTGAGGGTGGTGACTGGTCGATAATCTTACGTCGATCTGCGCCATTTGACAACATTTGCGCCAGAAGTGGGAAATGAATTGGCTTCCCCGGTCAGAGATCAGTATAGATGGGAATCCATGTAGCCGAACAATATTTTCGAGGAATTCTTTGGCTAGGACAGAAGCTGAAGGTAAACCTTTCAAAGGAATAAAGTGGGCCATTTTGGAAAACAAATCCACAATTACCAGAATAGTATTATACCCCGAACAAGGAGGCAGGTCCGTAATAAAATCCATTGATAGGGTGTGCCAGGGTGCTGGCGGTATGTCTAAAGGTTGAAGGAGACCGGCTGGTCTTTTCTTTTGACTTTTATTTTGGGCGCAAACACCACAGGACATCACAAAAGATTTAACATCTTTTCGCCAAGAGGGCCACCAAAATTGTCGTTTCACCTTTTCCTCTGTCTTGGCAATACCGGGGTGTCCCTCTATTAATGTATCATGATAACCGGAAATAACGAGTTTGTGTAATTCCTTATGTGGCAGGAATAAGCATCCTTGGAAATAAGGTAAACCATTATCTATGGTAAAGTCTGATCCCTTTTGAATCCAATCCTGTAAGGTTGTAGGGTCCAGGAGTTGTTTCACTCTGGCTTGAATGTCTTCAAGCGTCTGTAACGAAGTCATGCCTAGAATCCTCTGTTCGGGAATTATTGGTAATGGTTCTGAGTTTGTATCAGATTCTCCCATTCCAATTCGGGATAAGGCGTCTGCTTTGCCATTCTTGCAGCCAGGTCGATAGGTAATCACGAAATCAAATTCAGCGAAAAACAAAGCCCATCGGAGCTGCCGTGATGACTGAGCCTTGGTGGTTTTCAAATACTGTAAATTCCGGTGATCAGTGATCACTGTGATGGTATGTCGAGCGCCAAGCAGATAATGCCGCCAGGCTTTAAAAGCGGACTTAATGGCTAACAGTTCTTTGTCCGTGATTGCATAATTAATCTGGGGTGCCGAGAAGTTTCTGGACCAAAATGCTACGGGATGCAGTTGGTTGGTTTCGGGATCTCTTTGGGACAGGACAGCTCCCATGGCTAGGCTGAATGCGTCAGTCTCGACGACATAAGGGAGATCTGGACGCGGGTGTTTCAATATAGGTGCGGAGGTAAACTTAGCTTTTAAAACCTGAAAGGCCTGCTCGGCTTCTTCAGACCATTCAAAACGTTTATTTTTCCTCAAGAGTGCAGTAATGGGTTGTACCACGTGTGAAAATTCCGGGATAAACCTGCGATAGAAATTGGCAAGGCCGAGCATGCTTTGAACCCCTTTTACAGAGCTAGGTGACGGCCATTTGAGGATGGCATCCACTTTTCTTGAGTCCATTCGGACTCCTTTGGGTGTCAGGATGAAACCTAGAAACTCGACTTCTGTGGTATGGAAAACACATTTCTCCAATTTAGCAAATAGTTTGTGTTGGCGCAGTTTTTCAAGTACTGCCCTGACGTGTTTTCTGTGATCAGATTCCGAAGAGGAGTACACCAGAATGTCATCGATATATACGACAACACAAACATCGATGAGTTCCCGAAGGACATCATTCATGAAGTATTGGAAGGCAGCCGGCGCGTTACACAATCCGAAAGGCATCACCTGGTACTCGAATAATCCGTATTTAGTACGGAAGGCAGTTTTCCATTCGTCGCCTTCTTTAACTCGTACCAGATGATAAGCCCCCAGGATATCTAACTTGGTGTATATGCAAGCGTCCTTCACCTGGTCAAGGAGTTCAGGGATCAGAGGCAGAGGATAACGGTTTTTAACCGTTATCTGGTTCAATGCGCGGTAATCGATACAAGTTCTAAGGTCGCCTTCTTTTTTGGGCACGAAGAACAAAGCCGAGGATGCCGGGGACTTTGACGGGCGAATAAAACCATTAGCTAGGTATTGATCCAAATATTGTCTCAAATGCAGGTTCTTAGGTTCGGTAAGGGCATAAATCCTGCTACAAGGGGGTTGTGCACCGGGCACCAGATCGATTTGGCAATCGTACGATCTGTGAGAAGGTAACGTGTTGGCCTGTTCCTTTTGGAAGACGTCCTGAAAGTCTTGGTATTCCGGAGGTAGTTGCATGGAGGCAGAGGTTACAGATGCTAGATTAATCTTCAGGTTTTCTGGGTAGCAGGTTTGTGTACAATCCGGGAAGGTTATTCTCTTAGATCGCCAATCAATTCGAGGATTATGTGTCTCTAACCAAGGGATTCCAAGAATAACCTGAAACTGTGGAGCCTTGATTACATCAAACACAACACCCTCCCGATGGCCATCGGGACCAATAAGAGTCACCTCAGTACTGGAATGTGTTACCGGTCCAGAGGCAATTTCAGTTCCATCGACTGTGGTGATAACATCTTTGCTGGTTTTAGGACGGAGAGGGAGGTTAATCCTAGAGACCAATTCACGATCCACATAGTTTCCAATAGCCCCACTATCGATGTATGCCTTTATTGCATGCAACCGCTTAGGCTGTTCTGGATCTACGAGAACCATTGGCACAATGAAATGCGAGGTCTGAGAGTTAGTTTTCAAGCTCGGCAAGCGGACCACTACACTTGTCGGGCGGAGTTTCCCGAAACTGAGTCTTCATGGTTTTTATCAGCGGCTCCTACCGCCTTTCGGGGCGGTTTTGCCGGGCAATCTCATAGAAAGTGTCCAGAATTCCCACAATAAAGACATAATTTTAACTGCCGCCTCCTTTCACGTTCCTTTTGAATTAAGGGTCCTTTAACCCCTCCAATTTGCATAGGCTCAGAGACATCAACTCCCTTGGGATTAGCATGGGTCTTGACCAACACCCGGGTCTCAAACCTGGACCGATCTGTTTTTCTGTTTTGAAGTCTGTGATCCAATTGGACCACTAAGTCTATATACTCTGTGCATTCTTGGGGCGGATTTACAACTTGGGCCAAGACATCTTTAAGTTCTCCGCGAAGCCCTCGATAAAACAACTTGACTCTTTCATCTTCTGGCCATCCCGTTTCCACAATTAGTCTATTAAAGGTTGCAATATAGGATAAGAGAGCCTGCCCCTGAGAGTGTCGAGCAAATAACCTTTCCATGCTTGCTTGAAACCTTTGAAAATCATGGAGAATCGGGTCATCTTGAGTAACGAGTGGAACTGACCAATCGGCAGCGCAGCCGCTGAGAAATGACAATACAAAGGCTACCTTGGTCTGATCATTAGGGAAGGCCCCAGGTCTGCATAGGAAGTGCAAACGACACTGATTCATGAATACGGCAAATCATTTGGGGTCCCCAGCAAAGCGTTCGGGTGGGGCCAGCGGCATGTTTCCAGGTAGATTAATCTGCACAGGGTTACTGGAAACCACAGGAGCGGGGTTCCCTCCGGAACCGGGTAGAGGAGTTTGCCCAGCTTGACCTTGCAAAAGCTGTCTGGCCAGGTCATCAGTTCTTTCCTTTGATATTATTAATTCCCTCCTGAGGGCATTAGTCTCTTGACGAGCGGCATGTACTTCGGCCCGTAATTCCCCCAGTAATTGGGCCAACTGATCAGTCTCAGAACTTTCCATAGCGCCTGGGTGGGAATTTGTAGGAAGGCTTCGCGTTCTGTTACGCTCACCTGACTCCCACGGAGGCGCTGGCCTGGTTTGCGCTGCTGTGACCTCTTCTAAGGTGATGCGCAGGGTTCGGAAGACGGACTGGACCGGGCCCCCAAATCTGGCTTGTCTGGCTCGCAGAAGTATCCTTCTGTAGGCGAAAATAGGGGATTAACTGTCTGCGGGGTAATGCAATCGGCCTCCCACTTTCCCCTCTCACCCTCCTTGAAACCCTTCTGTGATTCCTCGTAGCGTCTCACCTTAGGGTCTGGAAGGACAAGCTCTCCATCCTGCTTCTGATGCAGGGGCGCGTTGGTATCCAGTTACTTCACTGGATTTTCGGATTGGTGAGAACCAAACTTGCTTGGCTTCCAGGTAGTTGTTTTGATAAGAGGTTCCCCTTGTGTCCATGCATTAATGTACTAATGCTAGTGTCTTTTTCCCCATAGGGGCCGGGGTACGGAATGCCAGGAAACAGGCACCGACCCGAGATGGGAGGTGAAATCCTTGTAGAAATCAGGTAAGTCTTTAATGAGCGTTTTTTGGTAATGTCTTTTCATTGGCTCATTAACGCTGATGTCTCTTTTTCCCCTTAGGGGCCGGGGTCTGGAAATGCCAGGATGCGGCGCGGACCCGAAATGAAGAGGGAATGAATCAACAGGTAAGTCTTAACATGGAGATTTAGCTTTTCTTATTCCCTTCTCTCACCTTTTGTTCTGGTCTTTTTCTCCCTAGGCGCTGGGGCGTGACTGCAAATCCGGATGATCGCTGCTGAACATGGAGGCGCCCAGTAAAGGTGAGTGGAAAGCGACGCTGCAGCGATCGACGCGATGATCTTTTAAATAAAAGTCTTCCTTTTCAGGATTGTCGGCGAGATGTCTTCAGGATGCGGATTTAGCAGGTAAGGACTTTTCCTTCTTCTGTTCTCTTCTTCTCTTCCTTTGCAGGTGATCCAGGATGCTGGCAGGCGTGGCAGAAGTCAGGATGCAGGAGCAGACACGGTGAGCGTCCAGCTGCTAGATGCAGAACAACGCGAAGCACGTGTGGCTGTTCGGGTGGGGTTTAAATAGCCTTGGAAGAAGTTCCAAGTATGTATCCTTCCTCCAATCAGGTATGTATCCTTCCCCGACCACACCCGGATGGTAAATTAGTCCCACAGGTAAAGTAGTTCCTTTCAGGCCTCAAGGAGGCCGGGATCCTGCAGCATGGTCTGCATCAGGTAAGTGCACCCAAGCACTCCCATAATGAGCCTGGCGCCATAGGCGCCAGGACACTGTCCAAAGAGCCCCTATATGGGGTTGCTGGGTCCTTCCTTGGGGACTGGATGTCCGCTTTCGGGGACGCAGGGCTTGAACCGGCTCCCCGGGAGCGGGCATCATGACAAGAAGTTGGAAAGGGAGGATCTGGAGAGAAGAAAAGAGGAGAAGGCACACATGGAGAGGGAACGGGAAGAATGGATCGAGAGGGATCTTAACGAAAGAAAGAGAGCACAAAGGGAGATGCTCGAGAGAAGAGAAAGGGAGCTGGAAGAGACTGAGAGGCGTAGAGAGGTAGCAGAGCAAGAAAAAAGCAAGTTAGCTGAGTGGGAGAAGAGGAAGTTGCAGGTAGATAGGTTGGCGAGAGAGAGAGCACGCAGGAAGAGGGGCGAGCAAGCAATAAGGGTGGTGAAAACACAAGGAGCCTTAGACAGACTTGAGGAGGACAGACAGACAGAACCAGACAGCAATGAAGAGGGAAGTGCCTCCCATCCCGAAAGACCCTGCAACAAGAAGAAGCACCAGAGACAATATGGCCGCCGTTCATATGAACTCAGACCAATTCCCACTGCTCCTGCGATGGAAGCTATCACAAGAGGTACCCTCCCTGCAGACCCTGCAACCCTGCAGCAGTACAGACCTTACCCAGAGTGGACGAAGAAGCACAAGACAGAGCTGGAGACAGTTACATGGACAGAATCGACTAAAAGCACCAAGACGCCATGCCACGAGTCGTTAGAGACATCACGACGACATAACCACATTAGACATGAAGCACATGTGCAACCCGTACACTCTGGACATTCACACACCTAACTACACGAAGTACACAGGTATACAGCTCTTTGAGTTAGAGAACAGTGACATACACATACTGTCTGTGCGTTTATTATTTTGCCATTAGACTTGCAACAGCACCGCGGTAACGCAAGAAGCAAGAAGGGCTCATGTAAATGCTTGCATGCAAATAACCCATGGTACGACAGGAGCACTCAAGGGACCTGTCAGCTATGACGCACTAACCTATGGACACTAGGGAAGATACATATAGTAGAAGCCAGGCTATGGCTTAGGAAATCTATTAGGCCACTGTCGACCCAAGGTGACCCCGGGCCTAACAGAAGGTGATGCAGCAGAACTACTGTGGCAGGAACTAAGCTACTGCCAAGGTCGCAATGTTGCAAACAACATTTTCATATTGAACCAAAGTAACATCTGCTGCAAGAGAGGTGTGCTCTCTGACAAAATACAGAATAATTCAGAGACCACAGCTAACAAACGCGGCCTCCAAGCACGTCATCTGGCCGAGCTGAGGAGCTGCTAAGATGTGGTGGCTGAGAAGAGCAACCTGTCTCACCGACTAGACAATGACTGCAACAAATTTGATACATGCACGTCGCAGTTCTGTGCTGGGAAACGGAACGTGCTCATGGCAGCTAGGGCTTACACACGGTAATGATGCTGACACCATAGTTGCGCCTTGCAGACACATAATTGCACATGTACTGTTCTCAGGTGGCCAGCGGGCTGGGAACAGAGGTTGTCCCAGGATTGGGGGCTTCCGGGTCAGCCAATCAAAACCAAGGACCCCAGGGGTGGATGACGGGGGTCACTGGTCAATCATGAGGCCTGCTCACTGTAACATTTTCCAAGTAACAGTTTTCAGAGATGGTACAAGCACAACACCTGACACAGCCTTGTCCAGTAGCATCATGTCTCTATAGGCTCCTATATGGACCTACCATTCGGCGACCTATCCTTAGTGAAGGTAGGTTTTGGTGAAGGTTCCAGAGACTAACGCCAATTGTGACATCACATGTCATCAAAACTGGCCTGCGAGCCAGAGTACTCTGATAAATGTGTGGACTTTCCTCTATGTATGTGATCCCTGTGGTTTACTGGCTATAATAAACCTCAGTAGTACCTTGCCTCTTGTGTGGACCTGGCGTTCTTGGTTGGTCTAAGAGAAGGAGTTAGGCCTTCCATGAGTTCGCACCTGCGGGCTCCCAGCACGGCTCAGGCTGCCTGGGCCCCCCCCCCTAACAAGTTGGAGGCACCGCTGAGATAGTTTGTGACGTCAGCCCGGCCAGAAGCTGCCTCCTTAGCCGTTGGACCGAGGAGTCTGCAGGATCCTCATGGGAATTGTGAGATAACCGGACAGCGCAACCAGAGATAGGCCGTTGGGAGCCACCTTGAGAAATCTACCCCGCCCAGCGAGGTGTCCACGCAGTCCAAAGTGGTGGGACGAGTGGTTAACAGAGAGCCAGAGGTCAAGCAGTGTTGACGGGCGCAGAAGAACGTAAGTTGCCGTCCACATAACAGGCAATGTCTTGTGTGGGTGGGTTTAATGTGTGCGGGAGGAGAGAGGTGTAATTTGTGATCAATATCGGTATTGAAGTTGTGTTAGCACGCACACGTGGCAGGGACCGGAGCAGAGGTAGACGTCCCTTTTCTATGTCTAGAAAGCATTCGAGTTGCGAGGCAAAGGGCTATGGTGATAAGCAGGGACCGTAGACTCGATAGACTTGGACTGTGAGAATATGTATATATGTGGTATTCCTATGAATTGGACGTTCTAGTTCGGAGCATAGATGACGGATTCCTGTAAGGGCTAACTGGAACAATCCTAGATTGCGGAAGGTGTTTAGCTGGTTAAGTCTCCTGGAGAAAGGCATTTTGCATGTTAGGCGACGCAACGTGTGCAGTTAATCACAAGAGAATAGAAGTTTACTCTACCTTGGAGAGGTAGGAAGACAGCTGTGGGGTTTTCTTTTGAAATGTTTGTGGGGGTTTGATGTAGGGTTGAAGCAACAGGCCATTGTTTTGTGTGCACAAATTGTCTCTTCATCTGTTCAAACTTTAGCTTGGTGACATCACCCATAGTTTAGTGAATATGATGGGGTGTTGTAATGGTGAGGAGCTAGTATTGTGGAAGTGAGACTGGGAGAAAGGTGAACAAGCGGCAGTGCGTGAAAGGCACCTGCGCACGGTTGAGGTGGTGTGCCGGACACGGCAGCACTGGTGAAGGCGGGGCTGTGTGCAAAGCCGCTGTGTAAGGTGCAGAGCCGCGGAGGCTCGTAGCGAAGGTACAGTGACAGCCGATTGTACTATAACCCCCTTTTTCTTCATTGACAGCAGAATATCGAAACCCTCGACTAGAGGTCAGGTAACAAATAAATGTTGCTATGTACTCATACGGAGGGACGACGATCATGTATAACGGGGCAGCAACACCTATACAACATCTCTGCAAAACCCTGCCCCCATATAAATACAAGATAGTGAAATACAGGAAACAATGGTTTAAGAGTACGGAAGGGAAGATAGCAAGGCCATGGCTGCCAAGCGGCAGTTTCTCCAAAGACGCGCTGCAATCACTACCGACCCACTTAAAGAGCACACACAAAGGGAATAAATTAGCTAACTGCATGGAAATATTTTCGAACTGTGGCGTATGTTTAAGGAGGACAGGCCATGGATGATGAGCCTGCGGGAGGCGAAGGAAGAGAGATCGGATCCTTCTGGTCCCCCCCCCCCGCACCGCCTAGCATAATATCTGACGAAGCGGAAGAGGAACAGGGCATATACCCATCAAGGGAAATAAAAGCAGCAGAAGGGTACTCAAACCTTACATACACACCACTCCCATATGCCCAAAGTGAACACCAGTGAGGAATAGGGCAGCTGGCCGGCGGCTCCGACCTCGTTGAGGTGGGGCTGCGATGCGCAAAAAATAAATTTGCAGGAATAGGACCAGAAGAATGGATAGCTGCACAGATACTATTAAAACTAAAAGGGGCCACAACAGCGGAAGCTGAAGGTGCAATGCAAGCCATGGAAAGTTTGGAGCTAGGGGACGGGTGCCGTGGAAGGGCAGCACAAGCAGGGGAGGAAGAGAAGGAGCACCCTCAAGGAGACGAGGAAGCAAGACTAGAGAGGGAGCACCTCGAAAAGAAGCGAGAATTAGCAAGGGAACTGGAGTTGCAGGAGTAGGGACGGAGAGAGCATTTGGCATCATTAGAAATAAAGCGAGCAGACATTGTAGAGAGAGAGAGAGAGAGAGAGAGAGAGACGAAGGAGGAAAGATAACCGGTGGAGATGGAGAAGAGGAAGGAGAAAATAGAGAAGATGGGAGAAGAGGAAAGGGAGATGGAAATGGCATTATGGAGGAAGAACATTTTATTGGAGGCATCAAGTATGTATGAAGAAAAGCGGCTGAAGCACTTGAGGTTATATAGATGGAGAAGGGAACAATATCGGGAGGGGGAAGACGTGAGGGCATCGGAACAAGTAAGTGATGAAATAAAAGTGGAATTAGAAAGGAAAAGGCGAGATTAGGAGAAACAAAGAGAAAAGAAGAGCAAAGGTGCGCACAAGGGACCGCTAGTAGGACAAGGTGCAGCACGTCTGGGAGTATGGGAGGAGGAGAATACATGCAAATGAACAGACATTGATCTCAATGCAGCACATAAACACAATTTTATCACACATAAACAAAGCTTTTCAAATGGGTTCTGTTGTGACATCGACAACGACTCTCATCATGATGATGGCAATAGTGACAAGGAAAGGGGGGGCCTAACAAGGACTGGTGAAGGGACCTCCTGGGAGTGCAGGACATATGAGCAGAGGAGTGGGGGGCACGGCACAACCAAACCAACACAAGACACAGCAGGGGTGAACCCACCCAGATGCCATACAACAGCCGATTTAGGGATCTCCCAGAGTGCAGGAGGGATGGGGCAGCGATTGCACAATCAGGGGGACCTTCTTCCACCAGGGGGAGACTGTTAGGGGTGAAGAACGCAACATCAGAGACTCAGGCAATAGAGCCAAATGACATAGGTGCAGATATTGAGGACGATAGAGGGCCCGTCCAGATCAGGCAGTACAAACGGACACCAGAGGAAACGGCTGAATATTCACAAATGCCGTTATTGGAGAGGGGAGGGACGAGGCCACAGTACGTTCCCTGGAAACACATGAATAAGGAAAACATTAAGTGTAGGTTATCCTCACTAAGTGGAGGAGCTGGGAAATGGATTTATGAGTTAATAAAAATGAAAGAGTTAAGAGATTTGAAGATTTATGAGTTAATAAGAGATGGAAAAATTAACTGCGGAGCACAGCCTGGCAGTGGGCGACGTCAAGTGTTTGCTGGTATCCATACTGGGTGACAGAACAGATGGCATTTGGAAGAGGACGATATTCCCAGGGGTGACTACCCAAAATACAGCACAAGGTGGGTCATCATTCGCAAATTGCAGAGCCGCGGTATGGCAAGCACTGCGGACACAATATCCTGACACATCAGACATTACGTCATGCAAGATGCGTGACGATGAGGAACCCATCAATTACATTCAGGACATTCAACAGCTTTGGCGCCTCACAACGCGAGAGCCGTGGGACAAAACAATAGCAATATTTTATCACATTTTGGTGCAAAGGTTGCCTGAGCCAGTACAGAATAATTTGAAAAAACTAGTAGGGATGAAGGCAAAGGCCTGGCCGGAAATACAGCTTACCATAGTGCACCATTGCAGGTTATGGCAAGAGAAGATGAAACAACAGGCAGAAGAGAGGAAAGTAGACAAAGCAAAGTTAGTTCAAAGGAAACTGTCAAAGTATGCACTAGAAGGAGCACTAATAACAAGCCTGGGCCCACAGACGCAGGCGGTGACTTCTCAGCCATAGCCTCAGACCCAGTCACAACAGCAATATAATACTATGTCATCATACACACCACACATGGAAGGAGGATACATGGGGAGGGGCCGCTACCAGCAGAATTTCTGGGGAAGAGCAGGCTTCCAAAGGGGACAGGGTTTTGGGCCACTATCGCACCAGCACACATGGGGATTTCGGGGATACACACAGCAAATGTCACAAGGACCAGGTGAGGTAGGAGGAGGATACCCGTGGAATGCAAGGGAACCACCACAATGCTGGACCTGCGGGCAGCTAGAACACATTTCCCGTGCATGTAGAAACAGGGGGGTGAAACAAGGATGGGGGAACAGGGGTAGCAGGGAGGGCAGAATGACTACTACACTCCAGATATGCAACAACATGGACAGGTGCAGACCACTCAGCAACAGGTACCACTTCCACTACAGGCACAGCCCCAACAAGTACCACCCACAACAGCGCCACCCCAAATGACAGCGCATCAGATGACAGCACCACTACCCCAATATGCAACAGCAGCACAACAGCTAACACAAATACACGCCTACTCCCTAGAACCCATGTATACGATGGCAACGGTACCAGTACAGAGAATGGGACGAGTTACCATAGTGGGGTACAGCCCTTACATGGGGAACGGGTTATGCCTGTTCACGCAATAGGTCAGCCCACAGACGAACTTGCTATGTCCCATCCTATCAGTCACACCTAATCCTGCGGAGAAACCTCGCATAAGAGTGGCGATAGGTGACAACACTTTTTCTTTTCTTGGTGACACTGGTGCGACTCGGTCATGCATCCGGGAAGGGAATTTTGCCTGGTCATGCAATGCTATGAACACTGAAGGATTCTCTGGGACTCGAGAAGTGGTTCCCTTTAATGATAACATCTCCTTAGCTTTAGGAGATCACAAATTATCTTTACCTCTACTTTACTTTAAACAAGAACCTGTAAACATATTGGGAAGCAACATCATGAGCAGGCTGAACATGACCATCTCATTCACAGACAAGGGTATAAAAATATGCTCCAAACCAGGAATATACATGATCACTGTAAGACAAATTGTTCAGGTATCAGAATAATTAGGTAAAGTCCCGATTTTTTTGTTAACGGGGGACCAATTCTCAAATGGGACAGTATCATGAAAAAATATGGTGCAAAGGCACAGAGAATTGATTACCCCTCACTACTAAAGAACTAGGAGTAGCAGAGATTGAGGTTTTTGTCACACTGATTTTAACATGTACATAGCATTGTATAATGTTTCTTTATGTAACCGCAAATGGTTCCAAACAACAGGAAAAAAGCATATGCAACGTAGATAACAAAAAAAGTATAATTTTAATAATATAAATGTTTAAAAAGGACCGTATTCATACATCAATACATCTAAATGATACACAAATATATATATATATATATATATATATTAAATAACATACACAAAAAGAAAAGAAAGTAGGTGACACAATAAGTACTACTTTCACACAGGAAATTAGATGAAACAACTATATTTAGATGTTTTTTGGAGAAATTGAGTGTCGACATGTTTCGGCCAAAAATCGAATTGGACATTTTCTCAAGTATCCATTCAAAAATGGGTATTACGGCCATCTTCAGGACAACAAATTTCTTCATAAAGAATCTTGTGTGTGATGCAGATGGAATATCGTAGATCTAAAAATATGTATGAACAATTGGTTAACTTTAAAAAGTCTAAACGACATATTTTCTATATATTGCATTCTATTGATACATTCTGTGATGCATTGCGTTATGGAAATAACCATTTGTTGTGATAGAATGTGTATATTTAAATCAAAGTTGTATACGGGTATTCATTAGCAAAGACAAAATGTGACAAATAACATTGTGTGACAAGTTACTCAAATTCAATCTCTTGTTTTCTCTAGAAAAAGTGAGAAAAAGTCAGCGAATAACACATCCAGCTAAGGAATATTTGTAGATCGCAGATTCTGTGGCAAGAGTCACCTTGTCCTATATGGTGATTGTGAAGAAATATATTTAATTAAAATATATTAGACATTGGCTAGCAGTGATTGTTATGCTTTTACATCATGGAATAGATCCTGTATCTAACAACTGTTGTAAAAAATGAGTGTGTAAATCTACAAACTATCTGTGTTCTGCAGACACATGAAGTACATCTAAATGTTTTCTAATTAGGTACTTAGACGAAATACATGAGGAGGAAAAGCTATGCATAATATTGCAAACCAGAACGTGTATACTAAGAAACTTACTTTTCAAAGAGTGTGTAGTGTCCAGTCCTCTGCGAGTGCTGAATAATCTCTAGTTGGGTTGAGAGCAGGGCTATTTAAGCGTGACGGTGCAAGTCGGAAAACAAACGTGGTTAAGGTCAAGGATGTGTGACCCTATCCACGTGATACCTAATGTTTATTAAGACGAACTGGAGAGCGAGTTCTTAAAGGTATATGCTCTCCCACTTCAAAGAGAGAAAAAAACTGGTAGTAGACCTATGCAGAAGAGTTCTTATTGCATGTAATGTATTTGGAAAAAACCACAGAAAAAACTCGAAGGATTTAAACTTGTAAGAATAGAGTCTCAGGTCATTAATGATTTTGAACTGCGACTACAGCAGTCTGAAAAAAGAGAGAGAGGTGGGAAGGGATGGATACGTTCCTTCATTGCTAATCAGACAAAGTGACAGAGAAGGTGGCTAATGAAATTAAAAGAAACCAACCCAAGGAAGAATAGGAGATGAAACTTACTGAGTCTGCAAATAGGGGAGCTTGGCAAGAACACTGCACATTGTTTCCAAAATAAAGCAACTCAATTTAGCATAACAAGCTATTCCATTCAACTCATGAGTTCAAACCTTGATTCACCGTGTTAAGATTATAAATCCATCTTTGTTCTGCACGGCTCAATGACAGATCTCTATTTCCACCTCTTGGTGAAGGGAAAGATTTTCTGAATTACAAACCACTGTATATCAGTATACTTATGTTTTGCTGATATATAGTGGGCAACAAGTGTTTTTTTTTATCAGTTTTATTTTTGAGACAGGGCCTATGTTCACATTTCCTTTGTCTTATGGTTCTGCAAGTTTTTCCTATATATAACAGATTACAAGGGCATTTTATGCCATAAAAAACCCAATCTGAGGCACAATTAGAAAAGAAGCGGAGACTCTGTGTCATGCCATTTAAATCAAGTGTTTTACAGTTGTTAGTAAGAGAACAAACTGAGCACTGGCCACATTTAAAATAGCCAATCACAGGGGGTTAATTCCATAGAGCGGTTTGAGTAGAAGGAATTTGTTCTTTTAGGTACGTGTGCACCAAAATATCTCTGAAATTCTTTTGGCGTTTGAACGCAAATCTAGGTTGCGCAGGGCGGAAGTCTTCAGTTGATAAGATGTGCCAGTGTTTTTTTATAGTTTTTCGTAGTGCGTTACTGATGAGACTGTATGTACTAACACAAGTGACTCTTTCTTCTTGAATTTTGGGTTTGGGGTGGAGGCATCTGTCCCTGTTAGCATGTTTCGCTCTTTTGTAGGCTACATTAATAGATTTCTTCGGGTAGCCACGGGTTGTTAACCGTTGTTTGAGTTGTTTTCCTTCTCGAATAAATTCACTGAGATTGGAGCACTTTCTTCTTGCTCTGAGAAAATGCCCAATCGGTAGATTTTATCGTTGACTTATCGGATGGAAACTGTTAAATCTGAGTAAAGTATTTTTGTCAGTGGTTTTATGAAACAGATTTGTTTGCAAAATGCCTGTATCAGTATTGTAGATTGACAGGTCAAGAAAGTGAATGATTTTAATATCATAGGTCATGGTGGAAGTAATGTATTGATTATGATTATTAAGCCACTCTAGGAAGGAGTGGAGAAGAATAGAGTTGCCTTTCCAAATTAGGAAGACATCATTTATATAGCGAAACCACTTTATGATGTTATTTTTAAATGGATTTTCAGGATGATAAATGGATGTAGATTCAAAGTTATCCATAAAAAGATTTGCTAGATCGGGGGCAAAGATTGCCCCCATACTTGTTCTGTGTATTTGTTTGTAAAAGGTACCATCATATAGAAAGGCATTTTCAGTCAGGACTATCCTAATACATTCCATGATGAAAGAAGTTGCGACCTTACTGAGAGTATCGGTACGTTTATTCAAATAAGTCCCCATGATGGTAAGACATTCCTCCTGAGGGATGCTAGTATAGAGAGAAGTGACATCTAGGGTCACTAAAAGGTCAGAAGGATCTAGCTGAATGGAATCAAGAAGGTTGATCATGCTGGGGGTGTCCTTAACAAAGGAATTCATAGATCTTACAAATGGTCTAAGGAACCAGTCAGTGTAGATAGACAGTGGCTCGAGAATCGAGTTAATAGCTGAGACGATAGGTCTACCCGGTGGAGTGTGAGAGTTTTTGTGAACCTTGGGGAGAAGATAAAATGCAGGGATTGTGGGTGAAGTTTTAATCAAGAAGTGATGTTCATCCTGGTCGATCCATTCCTCCCGGAGTGCATGGTCCATCAGACTTTTAATTTCCTCTCGTAGATGTTCAGAGGGGTCTCTGTCCAATTTGCGGTAAAACAGAGGATTGTCTAACTGGGAAGCTGCTTCTGTATTGTAGAGAGCAGTGTCCCAGAGGACAATGCCCCTGCCTTTATCATCTGGTTTGATAAGGAAGGTGGGATTGTTTTGTAATGAAGTAAGAGCAGTTCTTTCTAACCTAGTGAGGTTGTCTTTGTGATGATTTTTGTCCCTGGGATATTGCGGGAAAACAGTACAGAGGGGGGAGCCAACGGACCAAAAGTTGTTCCAGTATGGGACAGACATGGCCCTTGCATGGTTGCCAGGGATTGCAGGGAAGGTATGGAGGAAACTGGAGACACCATCAGACGAGGAAGAAGGAACAGTTGTATCCATCGATAGCAAAGGGGTTGTGGCAAGACAGGATTGGATTGCAGTACATGCAATAGAAGATCAAGGGAAAGCATGGAGGGCAATAATTGTAGAAGCAGAAGGGTGTAGGTTAACACACGTGACAGATGAGGAACTGTTTTCAGAAGGCAGAAATGATGTTGGATATGAGCGTGCACTTCTGGCTACACATCACATACCGAGAAGTTGCACAGAAAATGGCAATGTCACTAGATGCGCCACCGTCATTCTGGGCGGAGGACTCTGCTAAGATACCCGACAAACTATGAACCACAAGTCCCTATGATGTGCGGTGCATAAAACACATAGGGAGAGAGAAGATAAACTGAAATCTGGTGCAATACTACCTCGGGTGAAAAAACACCCACTGACGAAAGAGGCAGATGAGGGCATTTATCAGAAAAATCACGCCCTCATGGAAAGAGGCATTTTGATACCATCAGAATCTCCATGGAACACTGCAGTGTACACTGTGAGCAAGGCAGAATGGGGGGTCATTGTAACGCTTACCTTAGACTCTGCGGGGACACCACTCTTCTGTCACTATGACCACTCTTCTCAGGGTGCGTTGTTCTAACCTTTTCTATGCCAATTACTTCTATTTCTTTAATATCTAGGAATCTAGGAGGAAACACAAAGGATCTATCAAAATATTTCTCTAAGCCCCCTTTTTTTCTGGAAAGAACACAAGCCTCCTCTTAACTCTTTCCAAGACTTTTCCCTCACAATTACCTTAATTTAGTATATGGTGGGCTCTCCATCCTGCTTCTGCGCAGGGGCGCTTGTTCTGTAGAAGGGAGGCTGAAGAGGGGGCAGACAAGGACATTTCCTATACTGAATCTACTTAGGAAAAGAAGAAATGGTCCTCCTCTGCATGCGTATTGGGATTTCTGACAATGACTCCCACTAGAAATGAACCCAAACAATAACTACTCCTGGAACTGCAATAGTGAGGTAACTAAGGCGAAATACTAAAACTTGATGAAGTACTGTGGAGAGGCTAAAATTGTGATAATTTAACTTCTGGATTTCTGTATTTCCCTCAAGACTAGCAACTCCAAGACCCCAAGCAACAGAATGTTCATAACAAGAAAACTTGTGTGTGTCAAAATGAAGCGGGATCTCTAATGTTACAACTGCAAATGACTGTCAACCCCAACAATAAAATGTAATGAGGAGAATGAACACCTAATGGGTACAAGAATTCGAATGTTTGACTAAAACAAGTGAACACCAACGACCAAAATGCTATGACTGGAAATGCGCGCCTAATGAGGAGCGAGCATGACAGAGTGACACTAACTCCTCAAGTGCGTTCATATACAGGCGCTCAGACCTTTATCATGGAATACATTCAAAATATAACTCGCCGCCGCGCACAAGCAACACCAGTGAGCATTACAATAATACTTGCTGTGTCGGCTGAAACGGGGCAACTGTAACGCTGTTCTGTGTGTAAAGAGTTCTGACAGGAACACGTACCAGGAAATTCGGAAAGGCTAAAATTGGCAAAAGGGAAAGGAAGGGGGGAACTGGAAAGGAAGGAACACAGGAACAGGGAACTAAACAGGGCACTAAGAAAGGGAATACTGAAGTACTATTAACTAGAGTTCAGGACCGTGGTAAGCGTCACTGCAAAGTAAATAAGACGCGAAGCACGGAACAAAAAGGGGAGGGGCTTATATACCCAGAGAGTGACGCAACTAGCCTACACACCCTTAAACAAGTAGTTCGATAGGGCGGCCATGTTGAGTGATGAGGAAGTGTCTGCAGCAGTATGGCCCTAAGGTTCTACCTACCCTTAGCCCACGAGTTATACCGCGCCAACCAGGAAACTTTGGAACACTTTTTAAGGGAGAAACCCGTGGTCATGACAGTATTCTCCCCCAAGACCCCTCCTACATTGGAACTCCCCTTCCTTGGTTTTCACGGGTTATTACAGTGAAAGGTCTTTAACAACCTAGGGGCATGAAGATTTTCAAGAGGTTCCCATGTTCTGTCTTGAGGGCCGTAACCCTTCCAATCCACAAGGTGGTATAGTTTGTTGCGCACAATCTTAGAGTCCAAGATGGCCTTAACTTCAAACTCCTGCTGATCATTCTCCACTTCCACTGGAGCCTCTTGAATTCGGGTGTTAGGATAGACTGGTTTTAAAAGGGAAACGTGAAACACAGAGTGGATTTTCATGGTTCTCGGAAGGGTCAGTTTCATGGCTACTGGATTGATTACTTTCTCAAAGGCAAAGGGCCCCAAGAATCGTGGAAGGAATTTTCGTGAGCCTTTCAAGGCCGAATTCCGAGTGGATAACCACACCAAGTCTCCCACCTTATACTCGGGAGCATCACATCTTTTGCAGTCAGCAAATTTCTTCTGAGACTCTTTTGCCGAAGACAAGTGTTCTTCTGCTTGAGCTATGGCAGTGGTGATCTTTTCATGCAGAGATTTTACTGCGGGCATCTCCAAAGGCTCTGGTGGATCATAGGCCGAATTACGTGGATGCCTGCCGTGTAGGGTGTAGAATGGACTTAAACCAGTGGAGGCATGCACAGAGTTATTATATGCATATTCTGCAATCCATAAAACATTTAACCAAGTGTCTTCAAGTTGATGTAGCATGCATCTGAGGTACTGCTCCAGTGTTTGATTGGTTCGTTCCGTTTGGCCATCAGTTTGGGGATGATGACTCGTGCACAGGCGTACATCAATTTTTGCTAACTCGCAACATTTCTTCCAAAATCTTTAGACAAATTGGCTTCCCCGATCAGAAACTACTATAGAAGGAAATCCATGCAATTTCACTATATTTTCCAAAAATGTCTTTGCCAATGCTGAAGCCGATGGTAATCCTTTCAATGCAATAAAATGCGCCATTTTAGAGAACAAGTCCACTACCACTAAAATGGTATTCCACCCTTCACAATTTGGTAAATCAGTTATGAAGTCCATCGAAATTGTGTGCCAAGGGGCAGGGGGCCACATTAACAGTTGAAGAAGGCCAGCAGGTTTTTTCTTTTGAGCCTTGTTTTGCGCGCAATTACCACATGTTTTCAGATATTGAATGACATCCTTTCTCCAAGTAGGCCACCAGTACGATCTCTTTACCTTTTCCAAAGTCTTTGTGATTCCGGGATGACCTTCCAACAGTGCTCCATGATAACTAGCAATTACTTGTTCTTGCAGTTTTGGCGTGGGCAAGTATAGACGTTCCTGAAAAAAAGGTAAACCGTCCAACACAGTGAAGCGTTCTCCTTTAGACTCCCACCTCATCAACTTATCCTCAGCTATGCTGGTTCTAATCTCAGTTCGTATTTCTTCAAATGTTGAGTCAGCGGTGTCCATAACTCCTAGTACCTTCTCCCCAGAAATTATCTCCACTGGATTCACTGGCACATAAGCTTCTTCTCCTTTTCCAATACGAGATAAGGCACCCGCCTTTCCATTTCGCACTGCAGGTCTGAATGTAATGATGAAGTCATATTCGGCAAAAAAGAGGGCCCATCGTAACTGCCTAGAGGATTGAACTTTTGCAGAGCGTAAATATTGCAAGTTACGATGGTCAGTGAAAATGTTTACAGTGTGTCTTGCTCCGAGCAGATGATGCCTCCATTCCTTCAATGCGCATTTTATTGCCAAAAGCTCTTTATCTGTGATGGTATAGTTTAATTCAGCAGCAGAAAATTTCTTAGACCAGAAAGCCACTGGGTGCAGTTCTTGAGTGTTAGGGTCGCGCCGAGACAAAACAGCACCCATGGCTACATTTGAGGCATCCGTCTCAACCACAAACGGAAGGTCAGGTCTGGGATGTTGGAGAATTGGGCCAGCAGTAAAGTGCTCCTTTAGTTTTTTAAAGGCTTCATCAGCTCCCTTTGTCCACTCAAATTTTCTATTTTTTCTCAGTAACGAGGTGATGGGATGAACCAAACTAGAAAAATCAGAAACAAATTGCCTATAAAAATTGGCAAATCCAAGAAAACTCTCAACTCCTTTGACTGAAGTGGGAGCAGGCCAAGAGAGAATTGCATCGACCTTCTGGTTGTCCATCTCGATTCCTCGTGCAGACAGAATAAAACCCAAAAACTCCACTTCTGGGACATGGAAATGACATTTCTCCAATTTAACATACAATGAATTCTCCTTCAGCGTCTGAAGTACTGATGTTACATGCTTCACATGTTCCGAATGGTTTGCAGAGAAGATGAGAATGTCATCCACGTAAACAACCACACAGATGTCCAACAATTCTCTAAAGATGTCCTTCATAAAGGACTGAAAAGCCGTTGGAGCATTGCAAAGCCCAAAGAGCATGACTTGGTATTCGAAGAGCCCGAACCACGTTCAAAAGACGGTTTTCCACTCCTCTCCCTCCTTAATGCGAATGAGATGGTAAGAACCCCTGAGGTCAAGCTTGGTGAATACTCGTGCCAGTTTCACCTGATCCAGCAAGGTTCAAATAAGGGGGAGAGGATACTGGTTCTTCACAGTAATTTGATTCAGGGCCCTATAATCTATACATGTCCTTAAGTCACCTTCTTTTTTGGGCACAAAAAAAGAGGTGATGTCGCTGGAGACTTGGATGGTCTAATGAACCCATTGGCCAAGTACTGATCCAGATAAGACTTCAGGTGCTCATTTTCTTTTTCGGTGAGGGCATAGATCCTGCTGCACGGAAGCTGGGCTCCTGGAATGAGATCAATTTGACAGTCATACGGTCTGTGTGGGGGTAATACTTCTGCTTGTTTCTCTTCTTGAAATATATCCCGGAATCTTTCATATTCTCCAGGCAAGGAACCTATTAGACCTAAAGTAGATTGGGTAGTCATCTCTGACTGCTGGAGCCCTCCAGAATCTTCTGCCGAAAAACACACCACCTGACATTTGGAGGAAAAGGTCAGGGTCCGGGCACACCAATCAATCACAGGGTTATGCTTCTCCAGCCAGGGTATTCCCAAGATGATCTGGAATTGCGGGGCTCTGATAAGGTCAAAAGAGATCCTCTCCTTGTGTCCTTCCTGGCAAAGCATAGTGAGCGGGTTGGTGCACTGTGTAACTGGACCTGACACCAATGGAGTGCCGTCGACCCCGGAAACATTCTCGGCTTCCAACTTGTTCCTCAAAGAGAATCTCAATTTACTTGCCAAATGCTGATCCATGTAATTACCAATTGCCCCACAGTCAGTGTATGCAGTTAATGCATGCCTTTCGGTGGGAGTTTCTAGATTAAACAGGATAATGGGAAACACAAAGTGTGAGGTCACTGCAACCTTTTCTGTGCTCGACAAGCTGACCTCTAGACTTGTCGGGCACTGGAGTTTTCTGCCATCTGTTCCTTTTATCCTGATTAACTCCTCCAAAGGGTTTCCGAGCAGGTTTCACTGGACAATCTTTTAAAAAGTGACCAGCCTTGCCACAATACAAGCACAACTGCATTTGCTGTCTCTTTTCTCACTCCGCCTGGGATATTGGGCCTCAGATTCCACCCAACTGCATAAGTTCTGGATGAGCATCCACTCCTGACTTCACCACTGGTTCTCTGGAGCGGACTACAAAGGGCCGATTGTCTAGACGAGCTCGATCAGTTCTTCTATCCTGAAGACGATGATCCAACTGGATAGTCAAGTCTATGAACTCCGCAATACCTTCAGGAGGGTTAACAACTTGAGCCAAAACATCTTTTAATTCACTGCGTAGCCCCCGATAAAATAGTGTTGTTCTCTTCTCTGTAGGCCAATTCGTTTCTGCCACTAATCTATTAAAAGTGGCGACATATGCAAGTAACTCCTGATTGTCCTGCTTAAGAGACAGCAACTCATTATCCAAGGCTTGTCCTTGCGTGTGACGAGCAAACAGTTTCTCTAATTCACGTTGAAATTCTACAAAGTTTTGTAACACTGGATCATCCCTATTTACCAGAGGAATGGACCAATCCGCAGCACATCCTCCCAAATAGGACAACACGAAGGCACTTTGGATTGGTCATTGGGGAATACTCCCGGTCTGCACAAGAAATGTAATCTGCACTGATTTAGGAACACTGCAAACCTTTTTGGGTCCCCCATAAGGCGCTCCGGAGGAGACAAGGGAATGTTTCCTGGAATGACCACCTGAACAGGAACTGGGTGCGATGAAGAGGAAGAAGCCTGGGAACCACTTTGGGGTAAGGGCACCTGCCCTGCTTGATTCAGTAACAGTTGGTGAGCAAGCTCTTCAGTCCGTTCTCTATTCATTTCCAGTTCTCTTCTAAGAGCACTGGTTTCATACCGGGCTGCCAGGACTTCAGCTCTTAAGACACCTAATAGTTGGGTGAGCTGATCTACCTCAGAAGATCTCATGATGCCCAGGCAGAGTACTTTTCTGTACGGCTTCGCGTTCTGTAACGCTTACCTTAGACTCTGCGGGGACACTACTCTTCTGTCACTATGACCACTCTTCTCAGGGTGCGTTGTTCTAACCTTTTCTATGCCAATTACTTCTATTTCTTTAATATCTAGGAATCTAGGAGGAAACACAAAGGATCTATCAAAATATTTCTCTAAGCCACCTTTTTTTCTGGAAATAACACAAGCCTCCTCTTAACTCTTTCGAAGACTTTTCCCTCACAATTACCTTAATTTAGTATATGGTGGGCTCTCCATCCTGCTTCTGCACAGGGGCGCTTGTTCTGTAGAAGGGAGGCTAAAGAGGGGGCAGACAAGGAAATTTCCTAAACTGAATCTACTTAGGAAAAGAAGAAGTGGTCCTCCTCTGCATGCGTATTGGGATTTCTGACAATGACTCCCACTAGAAAGGAACCCAAACAATAACTACCCCTGGAACTGCAATAGTGAGGTAACTAAGGCGAAATACTAAAACTTGATGAAGTACTGTGGAGAGGCTAAAATTGTGATAATTTAACTTCTGTATTTCTGTATTTCCCTCAAGACTAGCAACCCCAAGACTCCAAGCAACAGAATGTTCATAACAAGAAAACTTGTGTGTCTCAAAATGAAGCGGGGTCTCTAATGTTACAACTGCAAGTGACTGTCAACTCCAGCAATAAAATATAATGAGGAGAATGAACGCCTAATGGGTACAAGAATTTGAATGTTTGACTAAAACAAGTGAACACCAACGACCAAAATGCTATGACTGGAAATGCGCGCCTAATGAGGAGTGAGCATGAGAGAGTGACACTAACTTCTCAAGTGCGTTCATATACAGGCGCTCAGACCTTTATCATGGAATACATTCAAAACATAACTCGCCGCCGCGCACAAGCAGCACCAGTGAGCATTACAATAATACTTGCTGTGTCGGCTGAAAAGGGGCAACTGTAACGCTGTTCTGTGTGTAAAGAGTTCTGACAGGAACACGTACCAGGAAATTCGGAAAGGCTAAAATTGGCGAAAGGGAAAGGAAGGGTGGAACTGGAAAGGAAGGAACACTGGAACGGGGAACTAAACAGGGCACTAAGAAAGGGAATACTGAAGTACTATTAACTAGAGTTCAGGACCGTGGTAAGCGTCACTGCAAAGTAAATAAGACGCGAAGCACTGAACAAAAAGGGGAGGGGCTTATATACCCAGAGAGTGACAGCAACTAGCCTACACACCCTTAAACAAGGAGTTCGATAGGGCGGCCATGTTGAGTGATGAGGAAGTATCTGCAGCAGTATGGCCCTAAGGTTCTACCTACCCTTAGCCCACGAGTTATACCGCGCCAACCAGGAAACTTTGGAACACTTTTTAAGGGAGAAACCCGTGGTCATGACAGTCATGGCATTTTATCCAAGATTTGCACCCTCTTAACCACATTGTTGAAGCAGGATACCCTGTAGCACCAAACCCTGCAAAGATCCTATGTGGCATCCCAGCAGAAGCAACTCATTTCGCTGTTATCAACCTCAAAAATCCCGTTTTCCCAGTGCCATTACACCAGAATCACAAGATTTGACCAGCTTCATGTATCGTAACCAGAAATGGAAACATACTAGGTTACCACAAGGGTACTGTGAGTCACCATCTATTTCAACAGAGTAATACAAATGGACCTAGGAAATTTCCAAACGGAGAGCATAGTCTTGCAATATGTGGATGACATACTCATCTGTAGCAAAGCAGAGCAGAAATGCAGAAAAGATTCGGTACACGTACTCACAGTACTAGCAGATAAAGGGTACACAGTAGACAAGGCTAAACTCCAGTACTGTCAAAAGGAAGTACTATCTATTGGTCAGTTAATATCACAAGATGGAGGACACATAGCCCCAAAAAGAGCACAGACAATATAGAACACTCCACAGCATACAACAGTAAGGGAACTGCAACAATTCCCCGGATTATTTAATTACTGCAGAGTATGAGTTTTTGACTATATTCTTACACAGGTCCACTTCTAACAGCTCTTAAGGAAGCACAATAGGGAGCAAAACCACTGGGTTGGACAAGAGGGATGACTGAGGCATTCAATTAGCTGAAGGAAGCAATAAGTACAGCCCCAGTGATAGCGATCCCAGACTACAAAAAGGAGTTCTTCCTGTTTTCACACGCTGACGGCGTGATCATGAAAGCAGTACTGACCCAAAAGACAAGCATGGGCCATAGGCCAGTTGCTTATTACAGTGGACAACTTGAGCCAGTAATGAAAGGACACTTTCCGTGCGTACAACACTTGGTTGATGCAGCATTTGCAGTGGAAAGGGCTTCATCCATAACAATGGCGTGTACGACAACCCTTTATGTGGAACATGCCCTCTTTGCGATACTGCATATCCTAAAGAGAACACTGACAACACATAGAGCCTCAGGGTATGCGATTTATATTATCCATACCAGAATTGAAGATTTTGAGATGTAAAAATGTTAACCCAGCAGAATTCATAGCAGATGTTCACCAACCAGGAGAATGGGCCCATAACTGTGCAGAAAACATTGGGCCTCATTCCGACCCTGGCGTTAACCAAGGTGCTATTAGCACCTTGGTTGACGCCGTTATTTTTCCGACTCAGCCATGGTGAATGGCGGAATTACTGCCCCATTCCAAGGTTGGCGGGGGCGGTAATTCCCCATTCACCATGGGCCCTTCCCCATTCCCATTTTTGCCTCATAGGGCTCAGTGGGAATGGGGAAGGCACTAATTACGGCACCGTAAATTACGGTGCCGTAATTAGCTCCTAGGTCCCTTTGCAGGTTGGTTTTTTAACACCTGCAAAAAGCAGGCGTTAAGTACCAACCCGCAAAGGGAACTCGGAATAGGGCGGTAAGGGTTTAACGGCACCGGTCTCGTTACTGGTGACCGTTAACCCTTACCGCCCTACTCGGAATGACCCCCATTGAGTTCTTCACTGAAACACGCAAGGTAGAGGAAGATGTACTTGGTGGGGGAGAGGTACTATACATTGATGGGTCATCAACTATCGATCAAATTTATGGCATTAGGAGAACTGGAGCAGCTGTGGTAAGATTAAAGGAAGATTGGACAAGTGAGGTAGTACAGAGTGCTCGGTTACCTCCTCATTATTCAGCACAAGCTGCAGAATTAATAGCACTAATGATGGCAATACAAAATAGTGTAGGGAAAAGGGTGACAATTTAGTAGGATAGTGGTCATGTGACCTCCAGAGTACATTCAGGGTTTGCAAGATGGCTCAGGAGGGGGTTCAGGAGAGCAGACGGGACCCCAGTAAAGCATGTTCTGCTACTAGGAGAACTAATAGAAAAACATATCCAGAAGACTTAGCATTGGTGAAGTGCCAGGCGCATACAAATGGGGAAGATCCATTCTCAAGGGGTAATGAAGCCACAGATTATCAGGCAAAATGTGCAGCATATTTTGGAGAACTGTGGGACTTGAAGGAGAAGCAAAAGCTAAAGGCAGGGGGGAGACAAATGTTACTAAAGGATGGATACACTCATCTACCAGAAACACAGATAATGGAGCTGCAAGCAGCTGCACCAAAAGATGAAAAGGAACTTTGGGTAAAGAGAGAATGTTCAAGGTCCCCTACTGATGCCCTATGGCGATAAAACAACACAGGGAAAGTAGGCATGCGACTTGCGTTACTGAAAGCAACCCTAGAGCAATTGCATTACCTCGCACACACAGGGAAAGCGGTCACTGTAGCACGCATTGGAGAATCATGGTTCTGTCCTGACCTGAACACCCATGTAGCATATTTTATTAGCAAATGTTTGGCATGCCAGCAGTTTACGGCTGGCCACACGTTGAGAGAAGTGGCAGGAACCATACCAAGATCCCAAGGCCTGTTTCTACGCCTTGATGTTGACTACGTGGACATGATCCAAGTATGTCAAGGCTACCGCTACATGATTGTAGGGGTATGCCCCTTCTCGAGATGGATAGAGGTTGGACCATGTTCCCAGGCTGAAGCCCTTCACGCTGCACAATTCCTGGTCTAGGAAGTGTTCCCAAGGTGGGGAGTTTGTGAGGTGCTGTGGTCTGACAATGGGCATCACTTCGCCAATACAATGTTCCAGTATATCACTGCCCTGTTAGGAATAAAACACTCATTTGCCTGTGCATACCACCTGCAAGCAAATGGGATATGTAAACACTTCAATGGCCTCCTGAAGGAGTGCATTGCCAAAACTCAGCAGAGCACCAAGAAGAATTGTCTCCACTGCCTGCCCTTAGCCTTGTTTGAATTGCACAACAAACCTAGGTCCGACCACCACTTAACGCCCCGAGAGGTGGTGACAGGAAGAAGGATGTCCCTTCCATTGGCTCCACCCACAAGGGCTTTGGGGGATTGCGAGAAGGCATCAGATGTGTTAGGACAGGAAATGTACGACTACGTAACTTCACTTGTTTCTAGCGCTTTTTTTTATCTCTCGCCAGATACAGCAGGCAAAGGGGAGGCCGGAAGACGATGCACAAGAAGACACCAGCAACAAGGAGGCACACAAGGCACCACCGATTCAAGAAGGTGACTATGTTTTAATAAAGAAATTTACTCAGCACTGGAATGCACCCCGTTTTACCGTCCCTCACCTTGTGGAGGCCATAACTGACCGGACAGTTAAGCTGCAAGGCAAGTGTGTCTGGAATCACCAGCAGGACGTCAATCCCTATAAAGCATCGGCCTCAGCCAAACGCGCAGCTGCAGAAATCGACAGGGCCAAAGTTGCACCAACAAGCGATCAACAATACAACACAATTGTCCCAAACCCTAATGAACTAGAGACTCCTGGCCATCATATGGTCAGACGCTACCAAGTCCCCAAAATCCACACAGCAATACTGGTGCAACTAGATCAGTGAAAAATGATTGCTCCTATCCTGCCATGCCCAAATCACCTCCCTTGACCTGGAAGATTGGATACTAGCAATATGACTTAACTTGCCATACCGCATGCACAGCTCCTACTACAGACTACAAGTAACACTGTCTTAACATTTTTTCCTTCTTCGAACATGCAGGGTTCTGCAAATGCTGATGTAAATTGTCAGGAAAAGTGCAAGTGGTAGAAACTCCTTGATGTTGCCCTCCGTTGATCACCCTGAAGCACTCTCCAACCCATTTGTCCATGCTATAAGAATACCCAGGCATTTTAGAGCTCGGTCACCAGAAATGTATTATCTCGGGTTCATAGAATACATAGCCCAAGTATACCCACAATTTGATTAGAGCGCGTATCCTGTCCTGCCTACACTCCGACAACCGTCTATACAGAAGATTTGGGAACAGATATTTACCTGGGTACTTAATGATTATTTAGTACATAGAGCTTGATAATACTTACATATACTAACATAATAACGCCTTTTATCGCGATTTTCAGGCGGGCAAATGTATATCATCTCATCAGCTGCACAACAGCAGCGTAAGTAATAATGGTGAATGTAATAAAAATAATTATGTCTACTGTTTGGTTACTGCTATCTACTGGACTCCTAGCCACTGCCCTCTGGCAGCTATATCTTGCTTTGCATGTCTCTGCTGTATCCCACACTAAGACTTCTCTGACCCAACCTGCACAGACTACTGTGTCAGGTGGTGCAGATGACACTGCTGAAAAGGTAAGGAGAGGTAAGCGCAGTTTTGGCACCAACATGAAGGGGTAGAAACATATCTTCCAGACACTGCACACATAACAAACAACATCTGGTATAAGCACATGTACAAAATTGGTAGGGATACAACCGGGGAAATCTGCTATGTCTGCTCATTGATCCCCTAGCCATGTGTGCGCCATGAGTGCTTCCAGGACCTTCGTAGCAACAGAAATTCCCTCAGCAACAGCCTGCTGTATCTAGCAATGTTACAAACAAGGGGAAGATTACATGGAAAATTTGCGACCTTGAGATGGATATCTAAGACAACCTTCCCGTATGAAGACAATTACATTAAAACATTACCCATGACAAACAACTACTGGCAACTCGCTGGGGGCTGCAGTATATAACCGAAGGTCCTGAGAAAGGAGAAACAAAAGCAATAACATTACAAGACCTACCATGCAAGTGGGGAGCGGGAGAAGTAGGAGGAGAACCCGGATGCTGGGAAAGACCACAAATATTGATCTATGGAAAAGTCTATACAGATGATGGCTGGGTAGATGGAGTAGTGGGAAGCAAAGCAGTAACATTAGCAAAAGCAGCAGTGAATAGAGTACAAGAGGAAAATTACAAATGCCTCAAGGAGTGGGACAGAAGCGCAAAACTTGTGACATGGATAGATAACAAAGCTGGACCCATGGAAATAATTCCACTTACCACACCAGCTCTCTGTTACCAACACAATGGCGAAGAAGAAGTAAGAGAAAACGTTGGATGCAAGAAAATTGAAATCATCTCGGAAATGGGAACATGAACAGCTGTACTGATGGATCACTACTGGGCCTGTGGAGCCAAGGCATATGACAAGCTGCAACCAGATTGGGGAGGAATATGCTCCCTAGCACACGTGAATATGCCCTACTTAGTGGTACCAAGGAAAGACATTCAGCTTGATGAATTCCCAAAAACACAATCAACACAAAGGAAAAAGAGATCACTCAACACTCCCATAACTGGCAAACCACAAAATGTCAACAAGGGCAGACACTCAGCAGGGTGAAAAGAGAAGGGTATTACTTATGGGGGAAGTCAGAAGCAGCACTGGACGAAGTACCAGCCTTGCACAGACTGTTCAGCAGGACACAAATGTTCTTTGCCTCACTATTCCCTGGGGTAAAGGCGTATGCAAATGCCAAATGGCTGTAAATTTGACGGTAAACGGGTTCAATGAAATAAAAGAAGAGCTCAGAGCGATAAGGTTGGTTACGCTACAGAACAGATACGTCTTGGACCTCCTCCCAGCAATGGAAGGGGATGTTTGCGCAAAAATAGGAAGCTCCTGTTGCACATTCATTCCTGCAGACGATGAAGATAACGGAACGCTGTCAGACACAGTAGCCCAGTTGGCCCACATGCATGCAAAAATGGAATAAGAAGCAAGGGGGACGGGAAAAGACAATAGCTGGTTCGCATACCTCTGGTCATGGATGTCCTCCTGGCTGGCTGATGGCTTGAAAGTACTGGCTGTAGAACTAATACTGGGAACAGCATGGTTGTTGGGAATAAAGATGTGCATTGTAAGATGTAAGAAGACAGCATAAGAGCTAGTGGGAATAGAACTACTCATGGAGCTGAAGAAGGGAGAGCAAATGGATGACATCATCAAAAAAAGAGAGAGGCTGAAACAACAGATAGCAGCATCTGATATATTCCCACCTGGAATGAAGATAGAAAACCCACGCAACCCGAAGAAGTACATAGGTAAGTAGGTATACTTCAAACCAAAGGCGGTTGTGTACACATGTACTGGTCATTGAAAGATCATGTCAACTACTATGGAGGCCTGACTGGGATAACGAACGTGTGGGGTTTGGTAGACGATGGAACTTACAATGGAGGTATGGTCGACATGTCGACCAGAGGGGGTACTAAAGAGGGAAAGTCAGAATGTGCCTCCTGTTCCAGAAGACCATCCAACAGGAAGAAACACCAAAGACAATATGCTGCCATTCATATGAACTCAAACCAATTTCCATTGCTCCTACGATGGACAACTATCACGAGAGGTACCCTCCCAGCAGGCCCGACAACCCTGCAGCAGTACAGAGCTTACCCAGAGTGGACGATGAAGCACAAGATAGAGCTGGAGACAGTTACATGGACAGAATTGACTAAAAGCACCAAGACGCCATGCCGGAATCATTGGAGACATCACAACGACAAAATAATGTTAGACATGAAGCACATGTGCTACCTGAACACGCTGGACATTCACACACCTAACTATATGAAGAACACAGGTATACAGCTGTATGAGTTAGAGAAAGTGACATACACATACTGTCTGCACGTTTATTATTTTGCCATTAGGCTTGCTACAGCACCAAAGTAATGCAAGAAGGGCTCATGTAAATGCTTGCAGATGCTTACATGCAAATAACCCATGGTATGACAAGAGCCCTCAAGGGAACTGTCAGCTATGGCGCACTAACCAATGGACAGTATGGAAGACGCATATAGTAGAAGCCCGGCTGTGGCTTAGGAAATCTAGTAATATTTCTGGGTACACTTACCCGCGGTCACCGCTCTGTGCATCTGCTACTAGAGTGCCCACGCACAAGCACGCAGCTACTATAAAAGCTACGTTACTATGGCTACAGGATGCCGTTGCCAGGCACGCCCGTAATGTGCATTACGAAGCTGGTTTGCAGGACGCCGCGCACGCAGACACACCCATGGGCGTACTGAGCAACAGCGTCATATAGCCATAGTAACGTAGCTCTTATAGTAGCAGCACGCTTGTGCACCAACTTATCTCAAGAAAAGGTTTCATGTTTTTTCACTCGACAACACCCAAGTTCTTCAGAGAAAGTTCTTTATTCAGAAAACCTGCAAAAGGAAAGGAGAATTATTAAAGTCAGAAAGAGAGATCTCTCCAACCATAGAATGTTTTTTCGCAAGAGACATCAATCCCATTTTTTCTGACAAAAGACTTCTATCAAATATAAAGACGCTTACCTTCAGAGGCTTACCAGTTTAAACAGCAGCATTGTCTTCTGAATCGCTACACCTACGCGCCGCTCCGTGAATGCAGGACGGAGAGCTCACAAAACACAGATGAGGGGAGTGTGGGCCTTAGAAGAAAAAGGGGAAGCCATTTCAGGGTGGAAGGCAGGGGAGAGCCCTAGTAGAATTTACCATTCATATTAATTACAGTTCCCCCTTTCCTGTTCTCTCTCTTTTTATGACAGGGGGAAAACCCTAAAAAACCAGTATAGCAGATCAATGTTATGCTCACCTGATATCCCCGGGGGCGTCTGGAAGGCTCTGAGATCTGGAACCCTGGATGCATAGTTGCCCAGTGCTGAATAATGAATCTTAGTTATTTGTAGGGTGAGCTATCCGTCCTGACTTTCTTGTGCAGGGGCACTTGACGTTTGTTGGCGAGCTGCCCGAGTTGCTTCACTGGTGTAGTATGGCTTCCTTGCGCCCAGGCCTGCTATGACCCTGAATCTGCTGGCAGGCAGGTAGGTTTGTTAATTGTAAGTCTTTGTTCTGTTTATGGTGGGAATTCATTAATGTCTTTATCTCCTTCTTTTCAGTTGCGAAGGTCTTGATGCTGGTGTGCCGGATGGAGAGGCACGTTTTCTAGGTAAGAGAAAGTGCGAAGCGCAGCGACTTTATTGTCTTTTAAAGCTAATCTGTGTTTTCTTCTTCCTCTCCTCACAGGCTGCTGTGGTGCTGCGAGTGGATAAGAGCGCGATGAAAAACAGGCCCCCGGAATCCGTTAAGGTAAGTACAGCGCTGTGCAGTTGTTTAATATTGAAGGCAAACCTGAATTTGTCTCTTTTCCTTTGCAGATGTTGCTGTGGTGCTCCGGATGGAAGCGTGGCGTAGCGCAATGGAATTCAGGTAAGACTGATGGAATTAGATGTTTTGGAAAAGCGCCTTCTAATATCGTTTTTCCCTTTCTCGTTATTGCAGGTCGCAATGTTCGAACAGCACCTGTGGTAGCAGTTCGCCGGAAGTCCTTAAGCTAGTACTCACAGGTGAGTGATGTTTCTTCTTCTCTCGGTTTCCACAGATTGCAGCCCAGTTGAGATGCTGAGTGCTGGATGGTGTTTTCTCAGGTAAAACAGAATAATCTTGTTCTTGTTCTTGCAGGATTACAGGAAGATGCTGAAGACCAGGAGCTGGACACGTATGAGTGTCACGATGTATGTTGCAGAATAACACAAAGCTTGTTCTGCAGTCAGGGTGTGATATATATAGCCCAGGTAAAGTAGTTCCAGGCCTGCCACACCCAAAACACTAGACCGCATGGCTTGGTTCTTAGAACTAGACTGTGTGGGTGCTTCCATGTTGGATTCAAAGGCCCATGTCCATAAATGGGACCTAGTTTGAACAGCCCTTCCTTCCTACATATGAGCCTGGTGCCGAAGGTACCAAGACTGGCTCCAGGAGCCCTTTTGCAGTGGGTTTAAGGCCCTCAGGGTTCTGGTGGGAGCCTGCTTGTGGCACAATGTGTGCCCCCTCACAGTGGTCATGACAATCAACAGGGCTTTGGATCATTACGCTCCTGTTCAGACAAGGTAAGCGTTACAGTGTACCACCCGCAAGTGAATGGGATGTGTGAATGCCTGAACGGCCAAGACACAGCAGAGTACCAAAAATAATTGGCTGCACTGTTTACCCCTTGCACTGTTTGCATTGGGCAATAAGCCTGGGTCCGACCACAATTTAATGCCCCATGAGGCACTGACTGGACTGCGCATGCATCTTCCCCTGGCTCCTCACAAAAGAGCACTGAAGGATTGTGAGAATAGTGCAGATGTGTTAGGTCAGGAAATTAGTACATTACTTCTCTGGTGGCTGGCACTTCTTTTATCTATCGCCAGATACTGCGACACTGGGGAGGCCAAATAGAGAGAGAAGAGAGCAACGACGACAGCGGACCACAAGACATTGGACTTAAAAATCTGTGAAAGTGGGTGACATTGTCCTCCTATGCAATTTTATAAGGCGCTGGAATGTGTCTAGGTTCACCGGCCTGCACATTGTGGAAAAGGCAGCTGACCGGGCTGTCGAACTAGAGGGAAAGACGGTCTGGAACCTCTTGACAGATGTCAAGCCCTACAAATCAGGGGCCTCACCTGGCAACAAAGTCACTTTGACCAACAGGGCCAATGTTCAGCACTTGAAAGAGCTACAAGCGTGTTATGAACTCACACGACTGGGGAGACTGAGACACCCGATGGTCACACGCTCCCAAGCAGCAGAAGTAGAGACTGGAGTACTTGTGGACGTAGAGTAGGGTACACTGCTTGTTTGTTTTTTTCTCTTCCGCACACACACAGTATATGTGCAAGCCGATAACTGTTACTGTTGTACATATTCATGTTGCCCTCTACCCAACACCCAGAGATTTTCTCCAACCAGTTTGTCCACGCTGTAAGGAGACCAAGCAGATTCCCATCCTTATCCCCCGTAGTATATTATCTAGCCTTTATAGAGTATCTGGCCCAAATGCACCCACAACTGGAGCACAGTGATCCCTCAGTCCTTGCCACACTAAGAGACCCATCAGTAAGAAAACTGTGGGATGAAGTGTTTCCCTTTGCCATCAGTGATTATTTGGTCCGCAGGGTTTAAGAGTGTTTTACAATACTAACAAAATAACACATTTCTTTGCGCATTTCAGGCAGGCAACTATATCTTCAGGCTGCAAGGAACAAGCAGCGTAAGTGAAAATGAGGGCAACAATAAAGAACATTATTATTATGTTGTGTCTGTGATTTCCAAGTGGGTTGATGGGGTGCGTATTCTGGTGAATATACCTTGGTGCTAGCAGTACCACTGTATCCTCTACTAACATTTCCCCAACCTGAGCAGGTGGAACAACCATGTCAGATGGACAGGAGTACACTGATGATAAGGTAAGGAGAGGTAAGCACGGTGTTGGCACAGACATGAAAGGGGTTGATATGTATCTCACTGACACTTCTTGAGTGTCTAAAAACATGTGGTACAAACACATGACAAAAGTAGGTAAGGAAACCACTGGGGAAAGCTGTTATGTCTGCTCTTTAATCCCCTATTCAATGAATGCCTCAGAATGTTTATAGCAACTGAAATACCCACAGTGAGTGTAAAATGACGAATGCATCGTGTGATGGTGCAAACTCGAGGAAGATTTCAAGGGAAGACTGCTACGCTGAGATCGATGTCCAAAGCAACGTTCCCATATGAAGATAAATACATAAAGACATTACACATGATCAACAATTATTGGCAGCTAGATTAAGCTAGCTATACAGTACACAACTGATGGACCAGAAAAGGGAGAAACAAAGACTATCCCCCTGAAGGAATTACCCTGTCCCTGGACAAGAGTGAAGGAGACAGGAGGAGAACCGGGCTGCTGGGAGAGACCACAGATACTAGTGTATGGCCAAGTATACACTAAGGATGGATGGCAGGATGGAGTGGTGGGGAGAAAAGCACTGAGACTCGCGCAATCGCCAGTGAACAAGGTGCAGGAAGAGAATGACAAGTGCCTGAAGGAATGGGATGCGAGTGCAAAACTACTGACATGGTTGGAAAATGAAGCTGGACCAATGCTGATAATACCACTGACGACACTAAAATTGTGCTTTCAGAACAATGGTTAAGTTGATGTTGGTGAGAATGTGGGATGCAAGAGCATTGACCAACTCGAAGCTATGAAGGCAGGAACAGCTGCATTGATGGATCACTACTGGGCTTGAGGGTCAAAAGCATATGAGAAACTACCACCTGACTGAGGAGTTTGCTCATTGGTACACATCAACATGCCTTCATTGGTGATGCCAAGGAAGGTTGTGAAGCTTGACGACTTCCCAAAGATGGATAACAACAAAAGTTAGAAGAGATCAATTGAAGTGGCAACAACAACCAAGATGGAAAAGGCAGAGATGCCCACAGGGTTGGGCAGAGTGAAGAGAGGACAGAACTACTTCTCAGAAGCATCAGAAAAAGCACTAGATGCATTTCTAGCACAGCACAGGCTTTTCGGCAGGACACAGATGTTCTTTGCATCAATAATACCATCTGTAAAGACGTACACAAATGCAAAGTGGTTACAGATCAGTCGCTGGGAGCTAGTGGTGACTATTAACTCCACAGTGAACGGGTTCGAAGAGCTCCGAGCAATAAGGTTGGTGGTGCTCCAGAATAGGTAGAACACTATCAGATGCAGTGGCACAGCTGGCACGAATGCATGCCAAGATGGAAGATGAAGCAAGGGTTACAGGAAAAGACAAGAGCTGGATAGCGTACCTATGGTCATGATGCCCTTGTGGCTTTCCGATGGACTAAAGGTGATAAGAGGAGTTCTAGCGTTGGCAGCAGATCTTGATGGACGTAAACATAGGGGGAACAAAGGACAAGATTGTGGCTGAAAGAGACAAGATAAGAGAAAGGATTTTGCAGTGTGATCTGTTCCCAACGAGCGCCATGAAGTTGGACAACCCACGTGATGTGAAGTACTACAAAAGGAAGTGGGTTTGGTGCAACCCCGAAGGAGTGTGCCGTTACATGAACTGGTCATTAAATGACCACACTAACTACAATGGGCACCTTGGAGGGATAACAAAGATATGGCAGCCAATAACAACAGGACTGTCATATAGGGATGTGGTCGACAGGTCGACCAGAGGTGGGACTGAAGATGGATGGGGAAGCCTACCACTCCCTCCCCCTCCTGCTATATTCATGATGAGGACGAAAGCCAGGAAGCACCGCAATCATCCATTTTATTTTTGGACAAATTCCCAATGGACACATGATTGACAAATATGTCGAGAGGTATCCCCTCAGCCAGTCATACCGTCTGAGGCACGTACAGACCTTTCCATGTGTGGATGAAGAGCCACAGGTCGTGATCAAGGATACCTGTATGGACAGCTTAGACTAATTACCAAGAAGCCATGTTGCTGACGTCAATAGAGACACCACAACATAGCAGCATTAGACATGAAGCACATGTGCCATCCGTGTTTCAGGACACAAACCGACACTCGAATACACGAAGAACACAAGCGTACAGTCCTGTAGCTAGTGGACAGATACATATACATACTGTCATTGCTTTATTATTTTTGCCATTAGCCAAACTCAGCAACGCAGAAACCGCAATAGACAAGAAATCCTGAAGGGGGGGCGTGGCCAGCACGCATGCCGTGAAGACAGGTTCCTTCGGAGCTCCGTCCCGTGATCCTTGTAACACGGATAAATATCGCTGAAAATCACGCTGTGAAGGGCTATAAACATATATTCTGGAACGTAAACAGATTGCCGGCGCTCGACGGAGTTTTCGAGTAAAATCGGAAAACCTAAGCGTCGAAACGAGAGGCTTAAACTTGCACCCCTCGGACCAGCAAGATGGCGGCGCCCGCGATCAAGTGAAGCCAACTGAGACCGCAGTCCCAGGACGCCCCGCAGCTCGCTGCGACGTTGCGACGAAGCGACTTCTCTGGCCCTGGCGCCCGGAGGCAGCCCACAGGGTGGAAGCGCTGAAGGAGGGAGTGAGACCGGAGCCTTTCGGCGCCAGCGGCGACGACGTACAGAGGAAGCTCCGTTAGGCAGAGGCAGAACGGAGCGGAGCCAACCCGGACGAACAAGGAGAAGCCGGGAACATACCCACGTTGATGCGGGGAGGCGCCAGTGACTCGAGGAGAGCGACTTGAGCCCGCACGTCCTGGACCCGCAACACTCGAGGAGGGTCGAGGCTGGTGCGCGATCGCGTCCCTGGGACTTTTCCTTCTTGCGGGCCGCCGAGGCGGAATCCTCCCCCTTGGCCTCGTCCGGGCTCCCACAGGCGGGAGACTGACCAACCCCCCCCGCTACACCAGCGACAGCGACTGCGACACACGGAGGTGGATCGAGGGTTTGCGGTCGACTCGACGACGCCCACACACAGGTGAGCCGGACCATAATCCCACAGCTGGGAAGGTGGTGGATTGCGGCGCAATGCATTATTAAGAGAGGGACACCGTGGAGGCATTCACAACTAGGCCCCACGACTGCTGCTCTGCCCGGGGGAGGGAGCGGGCCTCATCAGACCAGCAATAACCCTGTCGCTGAGGCAGCCAGAAGCACATCATAGCGACCTGTGATTCACCCGAAGCCTGGCGCCCGCCTTACCATACACCTAGCCCCATTGCCAAGCGGTGGAACTCCTAGAACATCACAAAACACCACAATAAGCGCAGCTACAATGCCACTAATTGACGGATAAACCCAGGAGCCCCCACCCATTGGGGCTGGCATCAAGAACAACTAAAACACCTGCAGTTGGGACACCATGAAAAGCGGAACCCAATTAAAATAGCTGGAGACCGTCCTGGACTGTACCTCACCCGCTTGATTTGCGGTCAGGGCAATTGGACTTAGGGGATCCGCACCTATAGCCGTTTGAACATCGACCAGATGGAAGGCCCCATCTGAGAAACTTTACCGGACACCTTCAATCCTGAGACATGATCTAAGGGCCGCAGTTGAGACTACTATAGCTAGCACAGCAAGAACTAGAACTAAAGCTTTACGATCTAACGAGGGTGATGTCCCCCCCTAAAGGCAAGCTGAAGTTGGTCACAATGGACTCCTTTACGACGGCCAAGCCCCAGAGACCGCCGCAACAGTCCCAGGAAACGGTAGCGGAACCCTCCCAACAGGGAGAAGATCTTAAGCACGCACAGGTCCTGCAGGCAATAGCAGCCCTCCGCACGTCAGTAGAAGGGAAAATTGAAGAGATGAGAACAGACATGCAGCTTATGCGACAAGACGCCCGCAACCTCGCGGAAAGAGTGACGACAGCTGAAAACACTCTACAAGAGAATGTGGAAGACACCCAGGAGCTGAAGTCGAGAGTCCAGGTCCTAGAGCAAAAGGTGTCGAGACTCGAAGCGCGCTCGGAGGATGCTGAGGTGCCAGCCCGCCGTAACAACATTCGCCTGCTGGGGGTTCCCGAGGACTTGGAAGGCTCAGACCCGACTGAATTCATCGAGACACTCCTACTACAGGAAATTGGCCCAGGGAAACTCTCGCAGGGTTTCTCTGTGGAAAGAGCCCACAGGTCCCTCCAGAAGCGTCCACCTCCGGGCTCACACCCTCGCCCAATCATAGCTAAAATCCTGAATTTCCGAGACCGAGAAATAATACTACGACACTCCAGAGAAGGTGCAGAGATCAAACGAAAGGACTCGCCAATAGTCATATACCCAGATTACACCCCCACTGTGCAACGAGCAAGGAACTCCTTTATCCCAATAAAAGCACAATTAAGAAAGCTCAACCTAAAATACATGCTACTTTACCCATCACGCCTCAAAATCCTCTACAAAGGAAGAGCCATATTTCTGGAGACCCCAGCCGCGGCAAACTTGTGGCTAGAACATAATAATCTGGCTGACGACAAGGAAAACCCTCCGGGATCGGGAATGAGATGATCACCCCCACACTGAATTGAAATATATACCCGCACTTCCACCAGTGAGCCTATACAGGCAGACACCTATGTTATATCAGAGTTCTACTGTAATGATTGCTAGATAGGGCAGGAACTCCAGAAACCACACGTGCATTTGCGGAATGACCCACCCCTCCGGACACTGTGTGGGCAATTTACCCACACGCCTCCCGACCCGGAAGACCAAAAGTGGCCTGGAAGGCTCGGGACCCCTGAGCGTTGCAAGTTCGAAGCAACTGCTGGGGGCATTTCAAGGTCTTGTTCTACTGTTTAATTTGTTTTGTTCATCTTCCCCATTCAAAGGAATGGGAGTTACTCAAATTACAAAATCTCCCATGAATGTGATAGAAGCTGCAGGAGGGGATGGGCCGGTTGGGGGGGGGGGCGGGGAACAGGAGCATTTTCGGAAGGAACCGATGGTTCCCGGACCGATCTGAACTCAATCGAAGAGACCCGACATGTCATCTAACGTCACAATAAAGATAGTGACGTGGAATGTGAGGGGATTGGGAACCTACTTACGCCGGAACAGAGTCAAGTCATACCTGAACAGGAAAAAAGCACAAATAGCAATGCTACAGGTCACACACTGTACGGCGGACGCCTTGGCCAAACTGGGGGAACATTGGGGAGGACAGGGAGTGGGCACTACATACTCCAAATATGCACGGGGGGTATACACCTGGATCCACCCCCAGCTCCCATTTCACCTAGTTGAGTCAGTCATAGATCCTGAGGGTAGGTTTGTCATTCTCTGGGGCCGGCTGGAACAAGAAGAAGTATGCATAGTGAACTCTTATCTCCCCAATACTAACATCCCAGCACACTTAAACTCCATGTATACTAAAGTCGCACCCTATAGACATGGCATTTTTCTTTGGGGGGGAGATTTTAATTGTGTCCATGATGCGAACCTAGATCGCTCCCTGCCTCACCCGAAAGGCTCCTCACCGGCAACCACAGCCCTGTCTTTGTTGACAGATAGGTTGAGCCTGGCCGACATTTGGAGGGAACGCCATCCTGACTCCCAGGGGTACTCATACTTCTCCTCCCCACACGACCTTTATACGAGGATAGATTACGTCTTCATAGGCAAAGAACACCTATCACAGATAGAGGAAGCGCGTTATTTAGGTAGAACCATCTCCGACCACTACCCTCTCCTAATAGAATGGAATCAGACTGGTCCTAGGCCCCCTATCCCTATGTGGAGGATGCCGATAGACGCTCTCGGTGACCCTGTGTTCAGGGAAGAACTGCACGAGTTCATAGACAACTTTGTTGAAAGAAACAAAGGAAGCGTAGATAGCCTGAGTACGGTATGGGATGCTCTCAAAGTAGTAACGAGAGGCAAAATCATCACAAAAGCAGGGGGCATCAGAAAACAATTGAGGGGAGAATTGGTTCAATGGGAACAACAGGTTGAGCAGTTAGAAGCCGCCCCGGTGAGCACTCACCTAAGGGAAGACAGCCTGAAGGAACTTAGAGCTAAATGTGCCCTCGCATGGGAAAGACTAGCCAAATTTGACTATGCCGCTAAAACAAACAGAACACACAGAGAGGCTGACAGACCTGGTAGAATGCTGGCCTGGTTATGTAGGAAGGAGCACCCTAAACACACTATCACCAAGCTACAGACCGAAGAAGGGGAGATAGTACAGACCCAGCAAGATATAAACGACACCTTTAGGGGCTTCTACGAACTCCTCTATTCTCATAGCGACCAGGTCCCCCGAGAACAAATTATAGACACCCTGGGAGAAATAGGACTCCCCAAAATCTCCCCGGAACAGGCAGCAGCACTAGATGCAGATATCACACCAGAAGACATAACTGAGGCAGTCAAGTCGCTAGCCACGGGTAAAACCCCGGGGAGCGACGGACTGCCCACTGAGTTCTACAAGGCCTATGAGACCTCCCTAACACCCTTGCTCTGCGAGGTTTTCCAAGAAGCACAGGAGAGGGGGATACTCCCTGATAGTATGAGGGAGACCCTGTTGATTCCAATTATCAAACCCAATAAGCCGGCTGACAGATGTGACTCCTACCGCCCGATAGCCATGCTTAATTATGATGTTAAGATATTGACCACGGTGTTAGCAAACAGACTGGCCAAAATCATAGGGGAGGTGGTACATGAGGATCAATGTGGCTTCATACCAGGTCGGAACACGTCTATGAACCTACGAAGGGTACAACAGATTATTGCTCAGACAGAGGCTAGCGCGGAGACGTATGCATTGTTGTCCCTCGATGCCATCAAGGCGTTCGATTCAATATACTGGGAGTGGCTAGTGGCGGTCCTAGTTGACTTTGGCTTTGGCCCAGGCTTCATCAGTTGGATCAAGATCCTTTACACCAAACCTAAAGCCAGAGTAAAAACAGGAAAGTACATATCAGAGGCCTGGGATATATGCAGGGGCACCAGGCAGGGATGCCCGCTCTCCCCCATGCTTTACGTACTAGGGCTGGAACCTATTGCTGTTTACTTCCGTAGACAATTTTTCGATGCTGGGATACAACTAGGGGGAGTTGACCATATAATCTCCCTTTACGCTGATGACGTACTGCTGTATGTCAGGGACCCACTGAACAACGTACCCACGATGTTAAATGTCCTAGACAACTTTGCAAAGTACTCTGGCATTCAGTTTAGTAGGGCGAAATCTTGCTTATTCCCCCTAGCAGGCCTCAGGGGGAGAGACATAACAGATCTCCCGGAGGTAGGAATACGATGGGAATTGGCCTCATTCAAGTATTTAGGGATACACATACTGCACACCCCCATTCTAATGCATGAGCATAACACGAAGATTGTGGTCCCAGCCCTGAAAAAATCCATGCAATTCTGGGCGAAGCTTCCCCTGTCCATGATGGGCAGAGCGGCAATAATAAAAATGATCGTCCTTCCTAGATTCCTCTACGGGTTTCAGAATATTCATTTTTACATTACAGTGCCCTTTTTCCGCCTGTTAGAAAGAATGATCCGGGACTTTTTGTGGGGTACAGGAAGACGCAAAATAGCACTCTCCACCTTGATGCTGCCATACGCCCAGGGGGGAATCCAACTCCCAAACTTTGAAAAGTATTATTTGGCGGCACAGCTTAGTTTCGTCACCAAATGGCTGGCAGACGAGGTCACACCTGAGACCCCCCTACTACAGACCCTGGTCTCCCCGCTATACTTAAAAGAACTCATCTGGGCCCCCTCCCACTTGATGCGCGGTGCCCCCTTCTTAGCTGCACTGGGACAAAAAATCTGGCGCAGAACGGAGACCCTTACATGCACCAAACACCAGTATGCCCCAGACATACCACTAATCACGGACCTATGTGGATCCGCCATTGATTTGCAACACCTCAGACACTGGGAAAGAAATGGGATATACTCGTGGGGGGACCTGTTTATGGACGGAGCCTTCAAAGACTTTGAAACACTCCAGGAAAACGATGGAATCCACTCGGGCCAGTTTCTGTGGTACCAGAGGCTGAGAACCACAGCACGTACCAAATGGTCGTCATGGCCGGAGGAACCGGAACCAAACCCCCTAATCACGCTTCTCTATACTCTGGGAGAAGGATGGAAACCAGTGTCCCAGATATACGCCCAACTGAGCGACATCCCCAACCCACGAAGCGCCAACTTGAGAGATAAATGGGAAACTGACATAGGCAGAGAATTGTCTGACGAAGAATGGGAAAGGGCCCTGTCATTTCCTAAATCGGTCTCTAGAAACCACAGATTCAGACAAATTCAACTTAACCTCCTACATCGAACATACCTGACACCATCCAGGCTAACAAAACTTAACAACAAATTACCCTCTAACTGCATATGGTGTGGACAGTATAATGCAGACTTGATCCATATGTTCTGGCAATGCACTAAAACGCAATTCTTGTGGACCACTATTCAGCAGACAAGCAACAACATGGGAGCGACTAGATACAAGTGGACCCCGGAGGAATGCCTACTGGGCACGTATACCAGGCCGGCCAAACTCAAGCATTTCACCAAACTAATGGACATCATGTGTATACTGGCAAAAAGGGCCGTGGCAATGTCCTGGAAGAAGGCAGCAGGGCCCCAACAGAAACACTGGCACTCTGAGTTGAAACGCTGGGTGCGAGCAGAAACCTCAGCGTGGGAGGAAAGCATAACTAGATCGACCGACGAATCTAGCTCGTCCCTGGAAGCTTGGAAGGAACTTACAGACTCCCTGTTTTATCCCTCTGATGACAAGCCTCCGTGAATCAATAAGAGCCAACAGTACAATGGGCCTGAGACCATAGTCCGCCAGTTATTAAGCTGTTTCCCTCCTTTTCCTTCCCCCTCACTCCAAACCGCCTGGAACCCTTCCCCCCCGACCCACTTGGTGACACCAACCCAACTTAGCACGCAGAATCACTGGGAGAAAGTTAATGTTTTATGGTTTGTTTGTTGTTGTTTTTCCTCATTAACTCTCAACATCCTTGTACCCTGGCATATGTTATCCTACAAGTGTGTTCATTGATAAATGTCAATAAACAAATTTGAAAATAAATAGACAAGAAATCCTGAACACAGCTTGCAGATGCTTAAATGCAAATGAAATTATGGAACTGCAGGAGCACCTACGGGACCTGACAGAGCCAAGTGTGACTAACCTATGGTAATGTAGTATAGTATGGACCATGTAGAAAACCGCATTGTGAGGGTTAGGAAAATTACAGCAGGCCTCAGGCCCCAGAGCAAGAGACGAGCTGAGTTGATTCAGCCTGGACAGAGTGCAAGACGTGTGAGACAGGACCCGCAGCCAAGGCCACAGATACAGATAACACTCCAATCCCCAGCCAAAAAAGGGACCAACTGCAGAAAAGACTATTAGATCCTCATAATTCAGAGCTGCACAGCTCAAATCTGTGGTCTCTGAACACGTGACGTGGCCAAAGCAGACAATGGACAGTGACCAGTGGTGGGAAAGGTGAGCTGGTCTCAGGCTCCCGCACACAAGTATGCAACAATGTGTAACAAGAGTTGCGCCAGTCAGGTTAGCACCTCGTGAGCTAAGGTGGTGTACACAAGTTACAATGCAGACACATAGTAATTTGTGTCACCTTGAAGAGGTACACAGAGAGCTGAGAACCTTTGCGTGTCCCAGGTCTGGGTAACGTCATCTCTAGCCAATCACAGTTTAGTAACATGGGGGTGGGTAGCAACGGGCAAGAACCAATGGTAAGTCCACCACACTGCAACATTGTTATAGCTAGTGACTTGGGGATGGGACCAGGCCAGCCACCTGACATGCGAGAGCCATCTGAAAGTACAGATGGTCCTGTCTAACGATGATGCCCACAAACTACTTGCTATGATCTTTTACTATTTGCTTCAAGGACACCCCTATCTTGTGTGGAGAAATATGAACTTTTGTGTTTATGCGAGATCCCATAAACTGTCCAGCAATAAGTCAACTGCTTGTGGAAATCACAGAGCGAATTCATCAACTGCCTGAGCATCTGATAACCACTTGCCTGATTAAAACCACTTTTTCCTTCCTTAAAAGTAATTGCAGGCAAGATGTGGAGTATTGATAGTAATAATATAGCAGACCACGAGAGAGCACAGCGACGTGGGAGAAACCACCACTGTTGGAGCCTGGTGTATTGGTGTATAATACATACATGCATCATATTCATCATTGTTCTGTTTCTCACGATACAAACTGTTTATTAGGTTGGTCCAAAGAGAGCAGTGGTTCCCTTGTTTCTTCCTACACAAAACAAAGGTACAGATATTGCAGTTTTACGAAAGCTAAGGCCCTATGTGATTGTCCCTACTCTAGCAGTTTATGTGAAGGCACCTGATTCTGTGGCAGTAATCCCTAGAAGTCTTTATACATGAAGGACTCTTATATATGCTTGTATTTGACTTTTATGAACACATTGGGCCTCATTACGAGTCCGGCATTAGCCGTGCCGGAAAAACGGCAGGCTGCCGCCAGACCTGAAATACCATTTTGCCTCCGTGATTGCCGGAATCACTGGGGCATTACAACCCTGGTGACCCGGTAATTTCAGATGTGGAATTCCGTAAATCCCCATTCACATGGAGTCCCATAGGACTATGACGGAGCCGGTTTTCCATTTCCGCCTGCAGGCGGGTGAAGCTACTCCCACCAGGTCAGACCTGGCGGGAGTGACACCTCCCACCTGCAAAACTCGGAATCAGCCGGTCCGGAAACAACAGTGGCAGCGGATTTACTGCCACAGTTGTTTCTGGACCGGCTGACTCATAATGAGGCCCATTGACTTTGGTGCCTCACCTTTCCCAACTCTCATGCTGGACCTTCCTGGATTGCGCCCAGGTTGGCTCTGAATCATGCTGTACCCATCGTCACTGTAAATCCTTGCCTACACGTTTGTGTTCCCTTGTATCTTTGTGTTACACTGATCTCTGCAACTGTATTCGCTCTCCCCTCTGCTTCTCTGCTCTTTTCACTGTTTCATTCTCTGTTCTCTTTCTCTTTCTCCTCTCCTTTCCCCCTTCTCTCTCTCTCCTCCCCCTCCCTTACTTTTTTCTATGCACTTTATCAGAATTGTTCCTGGAGCTAGTATGATAGTAACGAAGGTTTGTCTCCTCCCCCCTTCCTTACTTGTTTTCCCCCATACCCCTCCAGCACTATCTGAAATGTCATCAGGCCTAGTACGATAGTCAGTTGTTTTGTTCCTCTCCCTCCTTTTTCCTCCCCTCTCCCTCACCTCGTGTAATTTCTCCGGCTCTACCAGAAATGTTGTCAGGCCTAGTATGGTAGTTGCCTGTCTGTTTCAATTTCCTCCCTTCTGTGTCATAGCACTTGCTCTATCTGAAATGTCGCTAGCTGAGTATGATAGTTATTTCACATTCTTTTGTTCATGGCCTGTAAGAATGTGTTTTGTATTTCTCCCTTGTTCCCTCCCTTGTCATGAAGCGCTTTGAAACACATTGTGTATAGGTGCTATATAAGTAAACCATCATATCATATCATATCAGTAGAGGAACATCTATATAGTCCACTATAGGTGGTAGATCGTGAAATGCCCAATCCAGCGGTCCGATAGGTTTTCTGGAGTAGGGCCCAGGTTGTGACGTCATGCTGACACCATGGGATAGTAAAACCGGCCTGCGAACCGAGCAAGAGCAAGATGTGTATGGATTTTCTCTGTTCCTGTGCTGATCGCTGTTGGTTTTGCCTGTAATAAAACACAGATTTGAACTTGCCATTTACGGAGTCCTTTGTGTATACCAGGGGAGAGTGCTGGGCTCTCCAAGGTCCGCGGACTTCCATTGTCCCTCTGGCATACCTGGGAGTTTGTCCGAACACGTTATCTTTAGTATAGGGACAGATAGGTGATTATGTCACCCCTCTTTACTTTAAATAAAAATGGCCAACTTTATGAAAAATACAACTTTGCGTCCGAATCTCATTTCTGACTCCTCACAGGAGGGGCTGGGATCCCGCCGGGGCTCCCCATGACCACGTCTGGTCATCGGAGCGGTCGACCCTCGTGTGAAGCGGACACCCAATGCCGGGTACGGTACCCCTGACCACCCTAGAGCTCTAACTGGGCCATGTTAGAGCTTTTCCCTCTCGGCCTTCTTGGAGCTCTGTCTAGGCTGCGTTATAGCTTTTCCCTCTGCGGAGGGATGGGGACACTGCCGGGACCGCTGCTGGGTGGATATGGTCGACCCACATAGGAGACAGGAGCCCAAGGCCAAGAACTGAACACCTGGCCATCTTGGATCTCTGACTGGGCCACATTACTGCTTTGTCCTCCGGGGAGGGACGGGGACCCCGCCGAGGCTCGCCGGGACCACTTAAGGGTTTGGGACGGTGGACCCCCATGGGAGACAGGTGCCCAAGGCTGGATGCAGCACCCCCGGCCGTCCTGAAGCTCTGGCTGGACCATGTTAAAGATGTTCCCTTCTGGCAGGGATGGAGACCCGCTGTGGCTCCCCGGGACCGCCACTCGGCCTGGGGATGGTTGACCCACATGGTAGGCAGGCACCCATGGCCGGGGGAAGCACCACCGGCCGTCCTGGACCTCTGGCTGGGTGTGTTAAAGCTTTTCCCTCTGGGGAAGGACAGGGACCCTGCTGGGGCTCCATGGGACTGCTGCTGGGTTTGGTGAGGGATGACCCTTTTTCTTTTCTGCCCAGGTAAGTGCACCCACGCATGTGAGGTCTGGTTTCGATCGGGACATCTGTGTGAAGATGGAAAGGCAGGACATGTGGTGTTTTGTGAGCGTTTCGGTCATTTCCCAGTGGGAAGTGTAAGAAACCCATGGTGGCAACAGTAAAGACAGACACAAATGATCATAGTTCAAGGGTGTTTATTAAACTGTAAAATGGGTGAGAAAAACACCTAATCTAACCTAAATCTAAGATGGGAGCGAGCTACGACCATCAAATAATAATAAGGCAGTCCTAGTGGCATCTTGTCAAATAAAAAGTCCCTATACTAAAATAAAAAAAATGCCAATCCTTACAACTAAGTTACAAAATAGTCTGGGACAATGTTCTCAAGAAAAGAATGAAGTGTTCACCAAATGATAAATCAGGATGGTTTGGCTGGGGTCTCCCTTCCACACGTTTTTAGCACGGCAGAAGGCAGGACCTTCGAGCACAGCACAGTATTGGACCTCGCCAGCACGAGGTTATAGTTCCTTGCAACGATACCAGGATCTTCTGAGGTCAATTCTCTTGTCTGCAAAAGTCTCTTGTCTTGGTCTTCCCCGAGTTTAGGATACTCAGGATCTAGCAAAGTTCTGCAGACTAAAACAAGTTACAAACGATTTCTCAAAGGTTCTTCAAATTGAATAGTTCCAAACAAAGTTCCTTCAGGTTACTAAGAGCTCTCTTCCTCCTGAAGCCCTCCCTGTTACCTTCTTTTAGACAACTCACAATTCACAGTTCACAACTTAAAGGGGTAACAAGATTCTCTCTTGCTCGGGTTTCTTCCGGGGTTTCCTTCCCCTTCAATCTTGACACTTAACAGTTCAATAGTTCTTCACAACAGGGTTCCCTTCCACAACAAATCAACAACTCTCCCTACTTCTTGGTACTAGAGACTTTCGACAGTGCACAGTATTATTTTAGCCCTGTGTATGACAACTCCAATACCAAACTTTTAGGGTCGTGCCGCCGGCACATTATTTCAGTTCACAAACTGTACATATCTTGCACTTCGCCCTCACCTTGAACTTTTCCCCATTCCTTTTCCACTTTCTTGAATGTCTCTGTTCTTCTAGGGCCTTGACTTGACTTCTCTTCCTTCTTCTCTCTCTCGTGCCTCTTGCACATTTGTTTTCAGGGAATTTTGAATCTTGCTGTCATTCACACCGCAGGTCCCAGAATGCCGTTCATCTTGGGCATTTCCATTTTCGGACTCTTTACTCTTGCTGTTCCCCAAACTGCAAGTCCCAGAATGCCTTTCACCTTCATTAACCTTTATGCTTTCTTCTGCCGTTCCAGCCGCACACACATGCTTACCGGGTTCCTCTCTTTGTCTGGTCATGAGACCCACCCGGTTAACGCGGTGCAGGTGGGCAGTTCTTTGGAAATTTGGGTCGAAGTCAGGGTCCCTCCACCTGCCCCTCAGATGCCTGGGCTTCCTTTCACATGCCCAGGGGAAAGAAGCCTTGCAGTGGACACAGCCAGCAGGCTGCAGTCTGCCTTCTCTGGTCCTTCAGAGTCATGGCTCCTCAGCTATGCTGCCGACCCTCACAGGCACTGGGCCAGCACCTCGGCCTTCTGTTCTCCTCAGGACTTTCTCGACAGCTTCTTCTGCTTACTATCTGCTTCGGAGCTCTACGGGTCCTCTCTGCAGTCCCAGCTCGCTCACAATACTGTTTCTGGCTGCTGCTTTTATACTCCCAGCTAGAGTTAAGTGCAGTCAGGTGTGTCTGGTTGTGCTTGATTGCCTGGTCCTGCCTGACTTTCTTGGTGGGACAACCTAGTGGTGGGAGGTAGTAGTCTTTGCTCTGCTTCCTAAAGTGTTTCTCAGAGGTAATCTCCACTGCTCTCAGTAGCCTCTTCTTTTTCCCAGTGTTTATTGGAAATGGGGGCAGGGGGAGATGGAAGAGAATTTAACAAATCCCATGAAAGTGTGGGGAACATCGGTTTCATGGGAAAAGGGAAATGAGGGATACTGCGTCACTCCTAAGGGAAGTCCAGGTGATCCTCCCTCTCATCTCCACCCGCAGGGTCAGGATCCGAAAGTGCTGGCCTTTCCTTGGCCACCTGAAGGGAGTACTGTGGAGAAAACAAGTGAGAACACCATCAGGTTTCTCACAGAATGTGTGAAAATAGTGTATTATTTGTCACATTTACAACTTTGCAGTGCATTCTGGGGAATAAAATGTGAGCGCGATTCACACAAGTGATGCCTCTTCGGATTACCACAGGTGTCTTCTTTTCAGAAATGCAGGGGGTCCCTGGTTTCCTTAGTGGCTGTGACACCCCAGGCCCAAATCTGTGGGTCGCCCACAAGGCAAAATACAGTATGAATTTGGTCTTCCCAGGGTGTTTGGTGTACCAGTGGTTTAGACTTTTCCCTTTGTGCCCAGGTCAGTGCACCCACACATGTGAGGTACTGTTTTCATCAGGAAACCTGTGGGAACGTGGAAAGGTAGGATGGGTGATGTTACCCATGTGTTTCGGTGGTTTCCTGGTTGCAAATATCTCAACATTTTTCTTTTTCCACTACATTTTTCTTTTTCCACTACATTTTGAACTTTGTGGGTATTCTGGCACGATTCACACAAGGGACATCTCTGGATTCCCACGCCCAAGTCAGTGCACCCACACATGTGAGGTAACATTTTGATCGGGACACCTGTGGGAACATGAGAAGGTTAAAGGGTTTGAAATTGAGATTCAATAAGCAGGAACTAAACCCTGCTCCTGGGTGTCTGGCTTCACCTTTTAGGCAGGAGCTACAGCTGGGGAACCAGGAGCTGCTATAGATGCTCTTTTAACCTTTTGTCCATTCAGTATGAACCACTGTGTTTAAATGTATATTAGATGTATAAGATGTGTTATTATTCTTCTTTATTAACATTGTGAGAGGACCAATGGAGGTGATGGCCCAACAGAGCTAGACACGGACCGGGGGCAACGGTCTTTTTCTGGCTACGCTACCAGAAAATCAGATCAAGTGACTGACAGGGGAAATCGGCGGGGCCAGCTCACACACTCATGCGGCAGACGCCGAAAGCCATCACCCAGAGGCCACCAACACTTGCTGCCCCATACCTGCACACGCCGAGGGTACGGCAGATTTGGAAAACAGACACACCACGGATACCGGCAAAACATACGAGGACGCGGAGTGTGGTCAGCTAACATTAGCGGTCCCAAAACATGAGCAAAGTTTGATCGTGACGGCAGTCCCTAGGGGTCGAGGTTTGGCTTCCCTTTCGCACGCCGCATGGGGAGGCATCATGGAAACCTTCACTCTGGGGAAAGGGGGCGGGGCTTGGCAGGGTTTATGTAGGCTGACGGATAAAATTGGTGATTATTGGTTGAGAGCCCTCCAGCCCCCATATAAGGCAGACATAAAGAAGGACTAAGTGTTGTTTCTCCGACCTGTTTCAGAACAGACCAGAGACAGTGGAGAGAGCAGTCACAGAGCACAACTGGGCGTATGATGACTAAGTGCAGAAGGACTTCTGGGCACCCTTACTTAAGGAAATTCCAGCAAAACGCTCCCGCACAAGACTGAACGAAGTCTGGAAGTTTGGGGCAAAGAACTTCTTATTTGTTTTGAGATCTGGTTTGTGTCACTAAAGACCACCTTGTCTTGGTACAATTGGAGAGGGCCCCTAAAGGGCCGGCACAGCCTGGGGCATCTGAATCCAACACTGAATTACAGGACCAGCTCGCTCTGCTAACCAAAGCTCTTAACGGCCTGAGCTGGATGGAACCTCTTCTTAAAGTGGCAGCTCCTATGAATGATCACACTGCCACTTCATAACCATCGGAACTTGCAATAATTTCCTGGAACTGCTGTGGAACAAAAAACGTATACGCATGGCCTAAATTAGTGGGGCCCTCGCATATGCCTGATATATTGTTATTGCAGGAAAACATGGCACTGACGTAAATTACTCTTGATGGCTTTGTTGTCTTTTGTGCTCCAGCTCGCCGTGCAGAACTAGGACGTCAAAGTGGCGGACTTGCTGTTCTTATAAAGAACAATTTTAGATTTGCAGCCAACATTTTGGATCATACTGACACCTTTCTGATGGTCGTGCTGACGATGTTTGGAAACCCCACGCTAAAAGTAGTGCTCATCTCAATTTACTGGAATTCCTCTGCAACATCACTCGAAATGGCCCTTCAATCCTTAAATAAGGCACTGACAAACGCCATGCTCCGGTACGCAACGTATGAAATTCTGATTAAGGGTGATTTTAATGCAAACTTAGAAATGGAAACAACCAAAACTGCCTGTTCCGCCACAATGTCTTACGAAAAGCAGGCGAGAATTAGGGGTCGCATTTGGCTAGAATGTTTTGAGGCATGGAATACCTATCCTCTAAGTTTTGTGGCAGCAAGTAACTTAACCTCGTGACATCGTAGTACTTCTTCCTCTTTGATCGACTACCTTCTGGCTTCAAGTGACTTGTCAGGCCTCCTTGCTCCTGCAACGATTCTACACGTAGGCCTTGGTGACCACAATATATTGATCACTGTTCTGCATATCAATTGTCAAATCTTTGAAACCCTGGCTCATACTGCACTTGTGGAGTGTGATCGTTTTGCCCTCTCTGTTCACTGGAATGCAAGCACCGGCAAGAAACTAATATTTTTAGTTAATAGGGACATTCTGACCAACAATACTAATCCTGCATCACTATTCTATCTAGAAAACTATACGAATAGGAATCTAAGGATTACTTGAGAACACCTTGAATCCCTATCTAAGCAGTCCATGAACTATCGGAGACCTCTTCGATCTTCCAAATATTTGACTGAAATAGCAATTTTAAAACGCGCATAAAATCGTGATTTAAGAGCAGCGCAAGGTATATCGCCAACTGCTTCTCTATAAACATCAACCAAAAGTGGCATTTTGGTAAAGTATAGAACTAGAATAAAAGAAATACATCATGCGCGTTATATGTTGAGCAACCAAAAAATGATGGATCTATTATGTAAACGCAATGCTAGAGAAATATGGGAAACTCGTGGAAATCCCTTGAGCAAGCATGTCACTTGCATGGTCGCAAGTATAGATGGCATAACCTGGCAAAACTACTTTAAGGTTAAGTACTCCCTGCCGCCAGAGTATGTGACACAGGAAACTGAGGCCACCATCATGACCATGGCAATTATATGCTCCTAGACATTAAAGGATGCGATATGGGCAATTTCTAAACTTTTTTTTTCTAAAGCAGTGGGCCTGGATGGAATTCCTTCTTGTGTTATCAAAGACAACCCTTATTTCTGGGCAAAACATCATCGTATCCGGTTTCATTTAGTATTCCGGACATGTAGAATCCCGCCCTCGTGGTTGACTGCAATAATTATTCCCATCCATAAATCGGGACCTTTAGACAACCCCGGCAACTTTCGCCCTATTGCCCTAATTGATGTTGCGGGAAAGGTCTTCTCACGTTTAGTACTGAATGATCTAGAAGCCTTTATGATTGCTTCCCCAGTTTTGTCGAAAGTACACGTGGGCTTCAGTAAGGAAATGGGCGCCCCTTTGAATGCAACCATTCTTGACCACTTATTGATTACATTGTGAAATGCTTCTAGTGGGCCCATTTATATGGCCTCACTAGAGCTTTCATTAGCATTCGATAGAGTTTTACGCAACCGTCTGTGGTTTTACCCAACCGTCTGTGGACAAAAATGCTAGAATATGGAATTCCATCGCATATTGCAGCACTGATCGCGCTTCTCCATACAAAGACATCTTACCGGGAACGTATCAATGCTGCAGGCCTACTTTCAGATTACATCAGCACTCAAATTGGTGTAAAGCAAGGCTGCAACCTTGCAGCAGTACTATTCAATCTGTGCCTTGCAAATATTGACACCATTTGGCAAGCACTCAACATTTTTCCTGTGAAGTTGGGACAACTACGCCTAAGCTGGTTAGCGTTCGCAGGCGATGTAATCCTTTTTGACAAAACTCCTTTCAGGCTACAAAATAAACTCACTTACTTCCATCAATACTGCCTACTTAACAATTTGACCATAAATTCAGCAAAATCAAACATCTTAATCTTTACGGCCAAGAAGAAACTGCCGAGATTTAGGTGGCATATTGATGCTAAAGAGATAACCATCAAAAGTGAGATGAGATATCTGGCATATCAACTCTCGAATAGTCTCTCATGCAACAACTGGCAATCTTCACTAAATCTCAAAGCTGTCCAACTAATAGCACAGATGAAGTTGATACTTCAGTGTCACTGTAAGTTCTCACTGTTGCCCCTGATAGACTTCTACCAGTTGAAAGCTGAACCAACACTTCTGTATGGCTTGGACCTATGCTTGCTGAATTTGAGTACAACCTTGAATGTAATCCAAGGCAAATTGTGCAAAGCAGTTTTGAGGCTACCGGGGTATCTATCAAATCCGATTCTAATTCATGAATTGGGTTTATATCCTTTAGCCGACAGATTTGAATGGCGGATGTTCGGTAATTTTATGAAGATGGTTTTACCCCCGCCCAATTCGCTATATCAGGATTTGCACAAAATGATGATCGAAGACTGTCCAGTATCCATAAAGAACTTTCACGAACGCATGAAAAAAGTCCTGATGTTCCTGAACTTGAATGAACAAAATATCATTGAGTGGAACTCGGGCTCGGAACTCAGACAAGATTTGAGGGTATTCCTCCTTCACCAACTATTCTAACTTTTGACATGCGCAAAAACCTTGTTGCTTGTGCTTGTTGCGCTTCCCGGATAACAAAGCGCGTGCAACTTACATGAGATTCCGCCTCGACTTAGTCCACTCGGGATATCGAATTCGAAAATGGTATCGGCACAAAACACCAGATTTCAGCCTCGAATGCCGCTTCTGTACTAACGAAAATTAAATGCAAACATTACAGCATCTTTTTTTGTTTTGTCCGCACTTTGAAGCTGAAAGGATGTTCCATCTGAGCGCACATATAGGGTCAGGCCGAATTCATGAATGTTATGCTACTTGGTCCCGGTGTATGTGGGGTAGCAGCAACCGGATTATATTGGCCACTGTACGACTTGTATATGAGATTGAGGAAGCATTGAACGAAAGAAATCAAGGAATCGCAAATGCAATTAATCAGGAATGATAGCTGCACATCACCAGCCATTTTTCGGGGAGGATGTTGTTGTCTGTAGTGGATTATTCCACCTTCATAATAAGACGCACCTTGCACCTCTATGGGGTTGGGAAAATGCCTCATTGAGATGGTCTTGATATGGGAATAAGAACTCTACTATAACCTAAACATGCAGGCTACGCACTGATTCATCTCCCTGGCCCAGTGTAGGCAGAGGATGTCTCAACCTTATACACAAGTCACCATTATCTTACTCTGAGCTAGAAGTCTACCACCTTAACAAAAGCCCCTGATCCATCAAATATCTTTTGTTTTAGAGGGGGAAATTGAATTAGAGATTAGAGGCTAAAGACCATTTCTATGGAACCCATGCGCTAATAACATATTGGATATGAAAATTCACCGTAGAACAGCCCCATGTTGATATGAGATAACATACTGATGCTTACTAGCATCGTGATTCAGCATTGACGCTGCATGACAGTAAAGGCTAGTCACCATCAAAAAATGGACATAGCACATTAAAAGAACCAAAAAATTAACAAATAATAAAATAAATAAATAAATAGTTCCAAAAGTAAGCAAATCCATTGTCTTACAGTGCCACAAAATGACGTATGAGCAGTAAAACGCGTTACAAAACCCTGTCCGACTCCTTGATAAAAAGAGGGACAAAAGGGACCAAATCGATGCATTTTTTAAAACATTTTTTTAATTTATTTTTTTAAGTTTTTATTTTTGGCGGCAGAGGTACAAAGGCACACACAAGAGGCAACAAACTTATACAGCAGTTACATCGTAGAGCAGCACAACAATTACGATGCAGCAATCACAGCATATACAACATGGCAATACCTGAGGAGGAGCAACAGTGGGGCTTCAACCAGTGGGGTCAGAGCCTAATGGGGCAGGGGACATACCGGACACGGGGGTGTCCTTGCTGAGGTTGTTAAGGTAGGTGTTAAATTCACTCCAAATATTTCTGGGGCGAGATTGGGCGGGGAGCGTAGTCAAATAATCTTCCTCGCAGTTCCGTGCCCAGGTGAGTAAGCGGAGCCACTTGTGATAGGACGGGGGAGAAGAGCATTTCCAACTCTGGAGTATACACTTTTTGGCGATCATGCAACTTATATTCAGAAATTTGGCCAGACGTCTGGAGCCATCGGTTTTCCAGGCCCCGAACAAAACCGCCAGTGGGTCAGGGTCAACCACGGTGTCAGTTATTGCGGAAAGCGTTTTCAATATGCTATCCCAAAACCCCAGCAGCTCCCTACAGGCCCAAAACATATGCAAATGGTCAGCTTCCTCCGCGCCACACCGGGGGCACAGGGTAGCCGCGGTGCAACTGAACCTCGTGGTCCTACGTGGGGTGTAGTAAAGCCTGTTGAGGAGTTTGTACTGCATGGCGCGGAAGCGAAAGTTGAGGGAGACCTTTTTGGTGTGTATACACATTTCGCCCCAGGCAGCATCGGATATCTCCAGACCCAGTTCGCCCACCCAATCGTCCCGCGCTCGGAGAACTGGGGTAGAGGCATTCTCCTGCAGGATCTTGTATAGTGAGGAGACGACGCCGCAGGCGCCGCCAGAGTTGGCAATGTAAGCAATTGGCGGGTTATCTGGAGGCTGATCCGGGAATGAGGGCCATGTAGAGCGAAACGCTGCCCGTAGTCTATAGTATTGGAGAGTCTCTAAGGCGGATCTGGTGTGGCCCTGTTTCCATGTTTGGGGGTCTATAAATCTACCATCGGGGTAAAAGTCGGACAGTGCCTGATATCCCAGGGCCCCCCAGTGTTGGGCTAATGCAGTGTCACGTGTGGGTTCTAGGCCAGGGAAATCCCACACCGGGAGCCATTTGTAATAAGGGGAGGACTCGGAGGTTGGATCCAGCAGACGCTTCCAGGCCCTAATGGTCGTACCGACAGGGTCAATAGGAGAGTCAGGTGTGTAACGACGATGTAATATGAGGGACATCATGTTGGTGTCGATAGCCGCAAGCTGGGCCTGGGCCGCGGTCCAGTAGAGAACCAGGTTTGGAGCCGTGAGACCCCCCAGCTTATATGGGAGCATCATGTCCGTCCACTTCTTGCGCACTGCGCCGGAATGCCTTAGGAACTGCGCGCATAGTGTGTGTAGTTTGGTGAAGTATCCCTTCCCAGGCCATATAGGAACATTATCGAAAGTGTAAAGGAGCTTAGGAAGCAGAATAATTTTGATGAGAGAGAGTCGACCCGCCATGGACAATGGGAGAAAGCGCCACCTCAACATTTTGGCCTCAGCCGACTGTGCTGCGGTCCCATAATTGTCAGTCAGTAGGCAAGCAGTCAAGGATATCTGCACACCTAGGTATCTGATGCCGTTCGGGGACCAGCGCAGGGGGTACTCAGTGGTGGGTCAGTGGGTAGATTTGGTAAGCGGGAAGATCTCAGACTTTGAATAATTGATCGTGAAACCAGAGTATGTGCCGATGCGCGTGATATCCCTTAGTATGGGATCCAAGTGGGTTGTGGGCTCTCTGATGTACAATAGCACATCATCCGCGTATAAGGAAATTATTTCGGGTCATCTTTCAGCCTTATTCCCTTGCGGGCGTGGCGTGCACGCACATAGTCCGCCATTGGCTCTATTGCGAGTGCAAAGAGAATCGGGGAGAAGGGGCAACCCTGTAGGGTGCCCCGAAAAAGCGTAAAAGGGTCAGATGTCAGGGAATTGGCCCTTACACGTGCTACAGGGGAGGCGTATAGCAATTTGATAAACCCGATCATGTTTGGGCCAACGCCCATTGTCTCCAGCACCAACCACATGTAGCTCCACGAGACCATGTCAAAGGCCTTCTAGGCATCCAGGGTTACCGCCACAGCCTGGGCATCCTGTTCTATACGGGACAAAACATTGAACAGTCTCCTGATGTTATCGGAGGTGGACCTGCCGGGGACAAAGCCTGCCTGATCCTCGTGGACTAAGTGTGGCATCATAGGCAGAAAACAGTTCGCTATGATCTTTGCAAAAATTTTGGTGTCGAGGTTCATAAGGGAAAGGGGTCGATAAGATCCGCACTTGTCTTCAGGTTTGCCAGACTTAAGCAGTACCGTGATAACGGCTTCACGCATGGAAGGAGGAAGGATGGAGACCCGGAGTGCTTCGTCCCAGACCTCGAGTAGTCTGGGGGCCAGTATGGCCACGTGCTCTTGATAGAACTCGGAAGTGAGGCCGTCAGGCCCCGGCGCCTTGCCCTTGGGTAGATTTGAGATGGCCGTTACTATCTCAAGTATGATCGGGGAATCCAACTGGTCGCGGGTGGCAGGGGATATTTCAGTAGTGGGAATCTGGGCAAGCAACTCTCGTATGTGTTGTTCAGTGTGTTCGGCAGGTTGGGAATACAGGGACCTATAGAACTCGGTGAATACCTCCAAAATCTGTTGATCCGCCCATTGTACATTGTCGAACTGGTCCTTGATGGAGGTGATCTGAGTTCAGCCGAACTCCCCCCTCACCAACGCTGCCAGTGTATTTCCAGGCCTATCCCCCTCGCCGTATTTCCTGGCAGCCAGTGGTCGGCTGAAGTACTGGATTTCACGGGTGGCGAGTGGGTTAAATGCTTGCAATTCCTCGCGAATTTGGGACAGTATGGCGGGGTCAGCCCCTGAGGAGCATTGTTGCTCCAGTTGCTTCAATTTGGCTTCGGAGCGGCTGAGGGCCGCGCAAATTGTTTTCAATACCCCAGCCTCCCGTGAGATGGACATTCCCCTAATGTACACCTTAAAGGCATCCCACCGGATCGCCGCCGAAGTGCCCTGGAGAGAGTTGCGCTCAAAGAAGGATTCGATGTCAGCCAGAATTTCGGCTCTGAACACAATGTCCCTGAGGGCCCCGGATTTGAACCGCCAGGTGCTAAGTGTTGGGACAGGCATGCTTAGCTTCACCGAGAGAGTAACTGGAGCGTGGTCCGATAGAGTACGGGGGAGGATCTGGGACCCCTCCACCCTGCCCATGGTTTCACTGGCCACGAAGAACAGGTCTATTCTGGACGAGCTGTCATGTACCGAGGAATAATAAGTGTACTCCCGGCCCTGGGGGTGTAATGCCCTCCAAACGTTGCGTATGTTAAGTGTCCGCATGTGGCCGTGAAGTCTACGTGCAGCACTGGATAGGGCGCGGGGGGCCGTGCCAGTTCTGTCCAGGACAGTGTCCAGAATGAGGTTCATGTCTCCCCCCCATATAGTCTGGATCCCTACATAGCCCAATAGTATATTGGTCACCACATCAAAGAACTCAGGAGAGTCGACATTGGGGCAATATGTATTGACAAGTAAGTATTCTTTGTTCACCAGGGTGCAGTGAAGTATGACGTAGCGACCCTCAGGGTCTATGTAGCTCTTATGTAGTATAAATTTGATCGATTTATGTACCATCGTGAGGACACCCCTGGATTGGGAGGAATAAGAGGTGAAGAATCTAGCGGGGCCCCATGACGGGGCCATGGTGCCCGGGATATGGGCGTTGGAGTGTGTCTCCTGTAGGAGTAGTACCTTGCAGCCATGCCTGCTTGCAAAGGCCATGATCTTACGAGCCTTGGTGTGATTGCTCAATTCGCGGACGTTCCAAGACATTATGACGGTGGACATTTCAATAGCAGATATATGAACTCACAGTACACATGTCAGTGAACATCCCAGGTCCGGCAATGGTGTGTGTTCCCAAGGTCAAAGACGGGAGTGCACACGTGGTTTACCTTTGTGCGTGCCGAGGGACCTCGATTGCCTTTTTTGTGTAACGTCCCATACCCACCTTCCACCCTCACCACCAACCCAAACTTAGCAGTGTAAACAGAACCCACCCTCGACAATGCAGAGCTGGGCCAACCCCAACATGGCCCAGTCCGCCAAGAAGCCCAACCGGGGCTGGCCCGCAACAAAGACATAACCAAGAGCAGTGCAATCGCAGTGGGGTGCGCTATTGCCGCGTAGTAGCACGCTGAGAACCAGCTGGTTCCGTTACAAAGCAAACAGTGTTAGCGGTCATATTGTAAATGTCTCTGTTTTTCTCAATCAAGTACGGGGGTCAATAGGAGAACATAGCGGTTCAGCAGCCCGGCAACCAGGTGTGACCATAGAAAGTTTCATGAGGCAGCCAGAGTGAATGCAATCAAGTAAGCAGAGCGAAAAGCATTTGGTCCATGGCAGGAGTGAGAACAAGGCAAAAATTGAGCATGCATAAGGGGGCGTTGTACCCGCGGGGATACAGAACGCAACCAACCATGAATGCGAGCAAATAGTGGTATGAAACAAACAGAATGTGGTCATTGCGAAGAAATAACACAGATCAACATGGAGTTCAGACATTGTTCATAGAGTCATCGACAGGAGGTTGCAGGGGAACATGTGCCTCAATGAATTTTACTGCTTCAGACGGCACAGTGAAGAAATATAACTTGTTGTTGAACGTGAACTTCAAGCGTGCCGGGAAAAGTATGGCATAGGGAACATTTCTTTCTCTGAGGAGTTTCTTCACTCCAAGGAACTGGCGGCGCTCCTGCTGGACACCAGTTGAAAAGTCGGGAAAAATTCTGATCACTTGCGAGTCCATACGTAGCTCGCCCTTTTCCCGAGCGAGGCGGAGAATTAGGTCGCGGTCCTTGAAGCTCAAAACTTTCGCAATGATGAGCCTCGGGAAGTCTCCAGGCTTGGGCCACGGCGAGAGCGCTCGGTGTGCCCTTTCAATGGTGAAGAAGGGTGACATGTCTGGATCGCCCAGTAATTCCTTCAAAAGATTTTCGACCGCCGGTTCCAGTCTGCCCCTCAGCACATTCTCCGGGACACCAATGATGCATATATTATTTCTGCGCAACCTAGATTCAAGGTCATCACACTTGGCCTTGACCGCCTTCATGTCCGCAACCAGGGTAGACACGGTGCACTGGAGCGTGGCTATGTTGTCTTCGTTGGTTCCAATTCTGTTCTCCGCCTCCATGATTCTCGACCCCTGCTGGTCCAATTTGGCTCTGAGCGATGCCACGTTGGCATTGATGTCAACAAGCTTTTCGTGGAAAGCTGCAAAGTTTCTAGCCATGGATTCCATGATTGAGGTGAGGTCCGGGGTGGGTGCCTCAGGAGGGAGCACATCGGACACCTGGTCGTCCGGCGTGTGGGCCGAGTCGGACCTCGGGGCGGGCTTGGCGAATTTGTCCATGGCCCCGGCTTTATTAGTGTTCCTGGATCTGTTGGATATCGTAGCAGATGATCTTAGGGCGTCGAGTGCTCAGAGTGGGGACCAGTGCGAGCGTGTTAAGGAGGCGCGCCGCAAGCTCCGCAGTCGGGGAAGCACGGATCAGTGAGGCAGGGCGCCAGGCCACAATTGCACATATGGAACGTAGGTGGAGGCGGCAAGGTCTGCGGCATCTAAATGGTGCGGAGCGGCCGCTATGACGCTCTGATGGAGGGCTAGTGTCCGGGCCGGCATCCGAGTAGGCGCAGCAAGAGGGACAGTAGAGGCAATGTTCAGTGGAATTGCAGGGCCCAGCCAGGGCCGCACCAGAACAGATATGAGTGGTCGACAGGCGGTGTAGCGCAGGGAGAAGGCAGGCTCTATGTCCAATGTCCGAGCATGGATCAAGGCCCACTAGGAGGGGGCACATGTAGTCTCGTGCAGACGGAGGCCGGCCGGGGTGCAGGGCAGCAATGGCGGGTATGGGCGCTCCACGGGGCTGCAGCACGGACAAAAGGCTCCAGCCGGGGGTGGCAGATGGCGGTTGGGCGCAAGGATAATGTCGAATGCTGCGCACAGCAGACGGAGCGGCGCCTCACCTGGGGCCCTGTCAGCGAAGGGATAAATCTGCAGTTCTCCGGCGGGCTCACAGTCGAGCGAGGCAGGTCCAAGTATGGTGCTGAGGGCCGCCCCGTGCGCACCCGCCAGGGGGTCCGTGCGCAGCCCAGCGAGGCGGTCTCGGGTATGGCGCGGGCAGGCCGGAGCAGAGCAGTGGGGGCCCAACCCAGGCCACGGCACAGGCCAGCGGGGGCACCGCCCGACCCGCGGCGCTCACGGTGCGGGTCGCAGGCAGTGCGAGGCGGACACCCCACAGGGCCCGGGCGATTGGGCGGGCAGCAGCAGCGAGACAGCCAGGCCAAGGAGAATGTCGCGGCGGCCGGCCGCGCGCCACCGCAGCCCCGATGGCATCGCACACGCCGAACTCCGGCTACGGGGGTCCGATCCGAGCCCAGATTGCAGTGGCACGTAACCCTAGTTGTGGAGGGCACAGGGGATCAGGAATCCAGGCGTAGGGAATAAGCAGACCGCAGATGTCGTCGGATATGCAGCGGCAACACACGGAGCTGACAAGCTAGGCAGCCATCTTGACGGCTGCTCAACAGCGCCCCCAATCGATGCATTTTAAGGCTTGCAAAAGTCATGATATTAAGCAATTTGTGTTTGGATGATTCTGCGCACTGATGAACTTTCACCTGCAGTACCAAATTGGGGATTATATGTAGTGAAGATGTTGCACTTTGCTGATTTTGCACATTGTATATTCTGCACATTTGGCACAATGTGTATTTGCACAAATCTAAAATGTTTGTATATTTTGATCAACTGTTCTATTGTGTATTTACAACATTTTACAATGCTCCCATGTGTTTTACGGTACATTGTGCTTCCTGTTTGACTTAATGATAGTCAATTGGTGCATAGATAGACACCTAGGGTATCAGATGTATATTCCTATCTATGAAGAAGTGGGAATTTTGCTCAATTTATATAATGTTTATCATTAACTTAGAGCAGTGCTCACATTGGCCTTGATGGTAATAGGATGAGAAACAATAATTTGAGTATAATGTCTGCTGGGAAGCTTGAGAAAAATGCTAATTTATATACTTTAATTTTCTGTACAAATTTGTAATTTTAAATAATATTCCTTTATTGATTCAAAAGATTTGCTTCCGCAAGATGTGTATTATAACAGTCTTAACTGTATCTGGCTGTTGTAAAGCAGCGATAACAAATTTTTTTGTAAAGGTTTTGTAAACCAAAAAAAAAAAAAAGACCACCTTGTGCTCAGGCACCTACAGCTATCCAACCTTTATTACAAACATTCACAAATACTCAAAGTTAATGTCACATTTACATGTTTTGAAGACGCCAGTTGGCCCCAGGAGTCCAAAGTAGCTCCTGGTAGCTGTTGGTTTCAAGCTAACCAAGCTTCTATGCTAGAAACAGGAGCTAAATAGTTCCCACCTCCCCTACATTTCAAAGCCTGAGGTAGAACAAGTGTTGTCGCACACGTGTTTCAGTGGTTTCCTGGTTGTAAATATCTACGAATTGTGTTTTTTACCCTACATTTTAGACTTTGCTGGGCATTCTGGGTAATAACCTCAAGTGCAATTAGGACCTCTTTGGATTCCCGCAGGTGTATTACTTTCAGAAATGCATTTGGTTCCCTGTTTTCCTTGGTGGCTGTGACACCCCAGCCCCAAATCTGTGAGTTGTCCACAAAGCCAAATAAAGTATAGATGTGGTCTTCGCAAGGCGTTTGGTGTACAAGTGGTATAGCCTTTTCCCTTTGTGTGCCAGGTCAGTGTGCCCACGCATGTTAAGTACCATTTTCATCGAGACACCTGTGGGAAGGTAGGACATGGTTTGTTGCCCGTGTGTTATGGTGGTTTCCTGGTCACAAATATCTCAACATTTTTTCGCTACATTTTGCTGAGCATTCTGGGTAATCAATTCTAACGTGATTCATGCACGCAATGCCTCTTTGGATTCCCACGGGTGTCTTCTTTTCAGAAATGCAGAGGGTTCCCTGTTTTCCTTTGTGGCTGTGACGCCCCAGTCCTAAATGTCTGCCCTGCCTGCAAGGCTAAATACAGTGTTAATCTGGTTTTCCCAGAGTACCTGCCATACCTGTACTTTTAGCCCTTTCCCTTTTGGACTCGGCCAGTGCACACACACGTGAGGTACCATTTTCGCTGGGACACCAGTGGGACTGTGACCAGGTAAACATTATTTTGTTCCCCGTCCGTTTCTGTGGTTTCCCAATAGCTAATGAATCAAACTATTGTATTTTTCCAGTTTTTCTTAATTGTTGTTCATTCTGGGTAAAAATAAAACTTCTGCGATTAACAAAAGCAAGATGTATTTGGATGCCCCTGGGTTCCTCATTTAAAAAATGCTTGGGGTTCCCACCTTTCCTTGGTGGTTGTGATGCCAGAGCCCTCAAAGCATGTGATTGCCGCAAGCCCAAATATGCTGAGAAGGTAGGCCATTTCAAGGATTTCCCAGTAGCAAAAACTTTATAAATAGTGTATTTCTTTCGGTATCTGGTCATTGCATCGACAACCAAAGCATCTAATGCCATACCATCTAAAAAAAAAGCATCTAAAAAAAAGGATCTAATGCATTCCTTTAGAGGGTAAAGGGTTTAATTTAATAAAAATGGGGTTTAAAGGTTAAAAAAGGGGTGTGGGGGAACCCCCATTAAAAAACAAATTGAAAGAAAATGCATCAGATGCTTTTTTAGATGCTTTTCTTTTAGTTGGTATGTCATTAGATGCTTTGGCTGTCGATGGAATGAACCATTTCTTTCCACATTTCACATTTGCCATGCATTCTAGCTAGGAAGTGTGTGTGCAAACAATGCACACTGGGTGTACTTGAATTCCAAAAATGTATGTGGTTCCTTGTTTTCTTTTGTGGTAATAATGCCACAGCCCTAACTCTATAGGCTGCCCAAAAGACAAAATACACCCTTTCCAGAGTATTTGCCATACCCGTGGTTTAGCCCGGGACAGTGCACCCACACATGTGAGGTACCATTATTATCGGGACACCTCTGAGAATGTGGAAAGGTAGGACATTAGTTGTTTTCTCTTGGTTGTGATAAGGGTTTTAAACATTTACTACTGTGCTTTGTTACACCACCTTTTAATTTCCCAAATGTGCCCTACATTCAGTCGCTACTTTAGGCACTGCACGCTTTTCTGACCTGCGCAAGTCACCTATCCTTCAAAAGGTCAGCCTGTGTTCATTCAAAAAATGTATGTTTGGCACTCTTCACTACATTGGTTTTCGTTATTTTCAAATGCTAAGTAAGTCACTGTAGGCCATCAGCATAAAAATACTGTGCCCCATGGCTTGGTTTTTGGCTCGTAGTATTGCTGTTTTATGAAACATCACGAAAAACGTGTGATTTCCTAGATAGAAGAGTCGGGGGAATGTAGCAGTGCATTGCTTTACTGATTATTGATGGAAGCCATTTCCTTACAAGTGCAAACATGTCCGGCACATACTTTTTTCCTGTCATTTTAGCAATTTTTGGCACATTACAGGAAATATGGGTAAATAGCTCCTGCCTTATCTGCGCAGATTACCCCTTCCTGAACTTGGATGTTATCTTCTTTTCAGAAATGTACGCCTTTCTGTTTTCTCATTCAGCTTCCATTCTATGCAAGCATGTCCTATTAAAAAAAGGGGGGAAATCGCCTACCTATCACAAAACTAAAGGTACTGTGATGAGCCAGGAATGAGAAGCAGACACAGAGGACTCATTGTGATTGGTCCAAACTTTTATTTAAAGAATAAAGGGGTTGGAAAATGCCTTGCTGGCTCTACTTTAGGAGCTATTTCCCTACCTCAACCAACACTAAGGGTCTCTCCTGTGTCAATATGTCTAAAGCAAATATGTCCTGTGTCCAAAATCCTAACCTAGCCCTCGCATTCTAAAAGTAACTCTGAGGTGTTAAGGGTATTGTCTTTAACTCTGAAAAAGCACAATTGTTCAAGTTCAACAAAAAGGTATACATCCAACCAAAGTTCCAGCAAGATAATGTTCACAGGAATTATTCCCTTCCCCAGGTTCTTCTTCGCCAACACAAATGTTCAAAAGAATAACTAAGTTCTTTGTAACCCAAGAGGGCAACTCCCTCCTCTTGGTGTTGCAATCAACATCTGGAAAAATGACTTACTTCCCCAGGTCTTTTCCACATTTAATTCAATTCACAACCCTAATGGCATGAGTCTTCCTTGGGATTCTCTTTTCCAGATATCATAATTTGAAGGCAGTTCTCACACTTGCAGAACACCTTGTATACTCTCCTGCCAGGTTCTCATTCACGTTCAATTCAACTCAAAATCCTAATGGCATGAATCTTCCTTGGGATCCTCTTCTGCAGCTCGTTGCACACACTTGGCTTTGCCTATATACTTTCCTGCCATGCTCCTTTATGTAGTTCATTCCACACACTTGATTTCACTTGGTTTTGCCTGAGTATGCTCTCCTGCCAGGACTTCCAATTAAAACTCATGGGTGCGAGTTCCCAAACTCACAGTTCGCCTGGTATACTTTCCTGCCAGGACTTGGTCACAGCCTTAAAATGTACATTCCCCCCTTCGGTGTGCACTAGGAGGAATGATCCTTTTCTTCTGGTTCACTGCCAATATTACACAGCCTGGTTCACTAGCCCGCCAGGCTATGTCTCTTCTTATTCAGACTTTCTCTCACCCATATCTTTATATCTTTGCACATTGGGGTCAGTGCCATTTTTGTAACAGAATCTGTACTTGGCTTCCCTTCACCTTATAACAAGCGGGCCCTTGACCGTTGTTCAACACTCTTAATTTGTTCAATTTTGACGCTGCATTCACCGCTGGGCACTATGGTTCCCCAATCGCTCTCTATGGGCTCACTATGCGGCTCAGGTGCTCCTCGTGTCTATCCTTCCTCTTCCTTCGCTGGCTCGATGGGCGTCCAGTTAGTCGGTTGGCTTTTGCAGTGCCTTCCTCTGCTTTCAGCTGCTACGTCTGCCTGCGGGTATTCAGCACGGCACTTCCGTCGGCTCGGTAACCATGCTCAGTCTCGGTGAGAGCCTTTGTGCTGCATTTCCCTGTTTGCCTGTTTCCGGATTTCTGACTGGTCTCAGAATAAAGTTGTGTGTTTGTGTGCCTAGAGACAGCCATCGCCACTGTATTTGACTGCATCTCTGCCGTTTGAGTTCCTCTTGGCATAAGCGTATGTCGCAGAGTGCCTCTGTCTCTCTCTCTCTCAGTGACCAGCTGTGTCCACTTTAAACTTCTCAGCACTGCTCAATAGCTTCCAAACACTAGACTGCTGCGTTGGCTTGCCATTCCTGGTTTCTCTTCACTACTCCACCCTCTTCCTCGTCTCATTACTTAGAAAGGATGGGCACTGAAAGATACTGTCAGCAGACTTGGAAAATTGGTGAAGGGGATTACTACAATATGCCATCAACACATTAGGAATGCAGGGGAGATTTTCAGTGACAGGTCTTATTACTTCAGAGGTTCTCAAGAAGGTGCAGGGAAGAGTTAGCCAAACTACCCCTATGAGTAGATACAGAGGGCTGGGGGACCTCCCTGGGACCACAGCCCACAAAAGGAGGAAAAACCAGGCAGGTAAAAAACCTCCTAAAATAGATTATCCTGAAGGATGGCACACAGGTAGTGTTGCTGGTAGGAAGGCTGGGAGGACTGATCTGATGTCAGAATTACATGCAAAAAGGTAGCAGAGACCGGATAAGCGATGCATCGCAACTCTGTTTTTCTCCTGGTTGCCATATGCTCTGTTTCCTTAATAATTCTTCCTTGCCACCTCCTGGCTACTGATTCTCCTTGCTCTTATGCTCTTTGGTCTTCTGCATTCATGCTGCATGGTTCTGTGATCTCTCTGCTGCTTGGCACATTGCCCTTTTCACAGAGTTCCCCCCCTTCTCACCTGAGACCGATCCTTGCTGGACTCCGTGGGCGGTGTCTTCTTGCGGACAGACCTGGACTTGAGTAAGGCTGAGCGAGTCTCTTCTGACTCCAGCGTGCGTTTAAGATTCCTGGATGCAGCAATCCGGGGATCCGGGAAACTAAGAAGACGTGCTGATGGCGCACGAGTCCAGGAAGCAAGAGGAACAGGGAAAGGGGCAAGGAATGGAAGTAGAAAAGCTAGGAACCAGGAAAGCAATACCGCGAACTACGGAGCACACGTCTGATCGCGACTTGGCAATAACATTGAGCCGCGCGGAGCCGCGGGGGTGCGGTCTATTAGTAGAATACGTTACGTCCAAGGTGTAGACCGCGGAAGGCATGTCACGCTGGATGGCCATGTTGGGAGTGTCAGGGAATGCTGGGCCCGTTGCGATAAGGACCAGAAAGACCAAAAGGGGCATGTCCTGTGGGTCATGAAAGCATGCCTCCTCCGAAAACCTGTTCCTCCAGGTTTGCCTGGGTGTATGAGATGGTATCTTCTGAGCAGTCGAGGGGTATTCAGATTAGAAAGTGGTTCCCAAGTTCTTTCACTGGGGGGATATCCTTTCCATTCAACCAGGTATTGAAGCTGACCCCGTTTATACCTGGAGTCGCATATCCGGGTGGGTCTGTAGGATTTCCGGGAGGATTGAATGTAAGGTTCTAATAAGGAGGTGTGAAAAATTGGGTGAATCTTTTTCCAGGATTCTGGTAGCTTGAGCCGGTATGAGACTGGGTTTATAATTTCCTTGATGGAAAACGGATCATAATACCGGGGGGCCAATTTGTTTGGCCGTAGATGTCGGGGTAGTAATTTCGAGGACAACCAGACTTGATCTCCAACTGAATAAGAAGGTCTGGGTCTTCTTTTGGAATCTGCATATCTCTTGGTCTGTGTTCTGGCCTTCTCTAAGTGCTCTTTGGTCTCCTTATGTATGTTGATGAGTGTTTCAATCCAGGAGTCGACAGTAGGTACCGGTGTGGGTTGTGGAAGAACTGAGGGCAGAACTGATGGATGGAATCCTTGGATGCAATAAAAGGGACTGGTCTTAACTGCTGAATGATAGGAATTGTTATAGGCGAATTCAGCCACGGGTATCAGGAGCGACCAGTCATCCTGAACCTTAGTGGCAAAACACGATTAGCACGTTCTGTGGCCCCGTTGGTTTGAGGGTGATAACCTGATGAAAGAGCACGTTGGATTCCTAATATTTGACAGAGATGTTTCCAGAATTGTGAGACGTATTGAGGTCCTCGATCGGAAATTATCTTGGAAGGAAGTCCATGAAGGTGGAATATGTGCTCCAGGAAGATTCCAGCCACTTCAGATGAGAATGGTAGCTTACTGAGGGGTGTGAAATGAGCCATATGAGTGAACAAGTCAATGGTGACCATGATGGTGGTGTACCCTCTGGAAGGCGGTAATTCCACAATGAAGTCTGACGTGATAAATTCCCATGGCCTTGTTGGCAGTGCGGGTTGTAGCAGAAGACCCGCCGGCCTCTTCTTGTCATGTTTATTCTGACTACAGATTGCACAGGCTCTGACATATAGTTGTACGTCAGTCTTCATTTTAGACCACCAAAATTGTCTTTGTATGAGGTGGAGGGTGTTGGTGATGCCACGATGTCCGGAGTGAAGGGTATCATGACAGAGGTTTATTATCCTTTGTTGTAATTTTTGTGTAGGAATGAGCAGAGCGTTGTCCGTGAACAAATATCCTTCCTTGACTCTCAGGTTCCATTGATTCTTTCTTGAAATATTCTTCCAGAGTTCAGAGGATTGGGTTTGTACTCGGATTTCTTCTAGGAGATTGACTGCTTGAGCTACAAAAATCGTGTGGGGAAACATTTTAGGATAGGCCTTATCTTCGGTTGTTTCATAGTCAGGTCGTCGAGATAAGGCGTCAGCAATCAAGTTTTGTGATCCAGGAACATGAGTGATGTGTAACTGGTACTGGGCAAAGAAGAAGGCCCAACGAGCCTGACGACTGTTCCGACACTCTAATGACTGTAGAATTTGAAGATTTCGGTGGTCCGTGCGGACCTGGACTGGATATCTAGCTCCCAGGAGTAGATGTTGCCAATCAGTGAAGGCTTGGCGGATGGCTAAAAGTTATTTTTCCAGGACGGAGTAGTGTGTCTCACTGGGAGTCAGGGTTCGTGAAAGGTAAGCAATGGGGTGTTCTAGTTTATCCTCAAATTCTTGCTTCAACACTGCTCCAATGGCGTAGTTAGAGGCATCCGTTTCCAAAAGGAATGGTCGATCAATGTCGGGTTGGACCAGAATGGGGGCTTGAGTAAATCTTGTCTTCAAGAGTTGGAATTCCTTATCTTGCAGAATAGACCAGACAAAGGGGGTGTCTTTCTTCAGGAGAGCAACAATCGGTTGAACAATCTCAGAGAAGGTGGGTATAAATTTCCGGTAGAAATTGGCAAGCCCCAGGAAGGATTGAACTTGTTTCAGGAACGTGGGATCAGGCCTGGATAATATAGCCTTTACCTTTGAAGGGTCCATACCAATTCCCTCTAGAGTAAGGATAAATCCTAGGTAATGAACAGAAGCAACGTGAGACAGACATTTCTCAGGTTTGGCCAAGAGTTTATGTTCACGGAGTCGTTGTAGTACTGCCTTTACATGCTCTTCATGCTTTAGAAGGTCCTTGGAGTAGATCAAAATGTCATCCAGGTAGACGATGACGAAGAGGAATAGCATGTCAGAGAACACCCTGTCCATAAAACGTTGAAAGACTGCTGGGGCATTAGCTAATCCAAAGGGCATGACCAGATATTCAATGTGACCAAAGGGTGTTCTGAATGCTGTTTTCCATTTGTCTCCTTCCCGGATACGAATCAAATGATAGGCACCCCGGAGGTCCAGTTTCGTGAAAATCACAGCACCTCTGACCACTGCCAGGATATCCGAGATTAAGGGTAAAGGGTACCGGTCCTTGAGGGTGCATTGATTTAACCCACGATAATCGAGGCAGGGTCTGAGTTCCTTAGTGTCCTTCTTAGGAACAAAGAACAATGAAGCTCTGGCTGGAGATTTTGAAGGACCTATGGTGCCATTCTCAAGATTGGTATCCAAGTATTCTCGGAGGGCCTTTTTCTCAGGTTCGGAAAGGATGAACATCCTTCCAAAGGGAATCACTGCTGAGGGATCCGTGTCTATGGTGCAGTCTTCAGGCCTGTGAGGGGGTAAGGCCTGGACTATGGCAGTTGAGAACACATCAGAAAATCCCTGATAGGCCTTAGGAACCTGCACGATATTGGAAACCATGAGAGGTGCTTGATGGTCTATTGGTGGTTCTTTGGAAGGGGTCAAGGAGGGATCCAGGATTAGACAGTGAGACATACAAAACTCTGAGCCGAGGAATAGTGATCCTGCTGTCCAATTGATATACGGATTGTGTTTCTGTAACCAGGGCATGCCCAGTACCATGGGGTAATGAGCTGACTTGATAATGTCGAATCGAATACACTCTTGGTGGTGGTTAATTGAAAGCTGGATCTCTTTGGTCTGCAGGCTTATGGGCCCAGAAGTGAGGGGTCTTCCATCGATCGCTTCCACAGTCTGCATGATGCTTCATGTTTCGTATGGGATGTGGTGACTAAAAACCCAATCTTGATCAATGAATATTCCCATAGCCCTGCAGTCTACCAAGGCCAAAACAGGATAGGTCTTATTCCCGGAGGTTGATAGGAAGGCCTGTAGTATCACTAGATTGTTTTGTCCAGGAGAGTTCAAGGATGGAATTGATGTGGAGCAAACATCTCTCTCCCGAAGCCCTGCTCCATCTAGGATCGGGAGTTGGCGTTTCCCGAACGCCGAGGAGGGGCCAGAGGGCATTCTCTAACCAAGTGTTTGTCTGAGGCACAATACATGCACAACCCTGTATTAATCCTTCTCATCCTTTCTTGCGGGGATATGAGTCCACTGAAGGCTCCTATCTGCATGGGTTCTGGTTCGGTGACTGATCCTGGGTTTGTGTCAGATTTGGAGGTACTCTCAAAGGACACCTTCGGAGGGTTTCCTCTAGATTTTTTCTTCTCTGCCTTCATTTCCTGGATGCGAAAGTCTATTTGCATGGCAAGGTCCATAAGAGCCTGGAATGAGTTCAGTCAGGCCACTCTGGCTAACTCATCTTTAATCTCCTCATTTAATGCTCTCTTGAAAAGGGTAAAACTTGCCTCCGGAGACCAATCAGCTTCCTTGACCAATTGCTTGAATCGGGTTACATACGTGAGCACATCCTGGGATCCCTGCTGAAAGTCTAAGAGGCATTCCTGGGCACTAAAGACCTCCTCCGGGCGATCAAACATGGTCTTTAGGGCCCGTATGAAACCACTGTAGTCATCTAGGAGAGCATCGCCGGAGTTAACTAAGGGTGTAGCCCAGGTTAAAGCATTTCCGGAAAGGTGAGAGATTATGAAACCCACCTTAGCCCTGGGATTGGAAAAATAATAGGGCTTAAATGTAAAGTGAACCAAACATGAGTCCAGGAATCCACAAAGGGTTTTTGCTGACCCATCGTATTTGTCAACAGTGCAGAATTTAAAGGCGGAAAACACAGCTCTCAAGCAATTAGTTCTATCCCATGATTCAACCGCAAAAGAAAGTGTGTTACTGGGCCGCATTGTTGACAAATACAATGGGTCAGCAAAAACCCTTTGTGGATTCCTGGAGTCATGTTTGGTTCACTTTACATTTAAGCCCTATTACTTTTCCAATGCGGTTGAATCATGGGATAGAACTAATTGCTTGAGAGCTGTGTTTTCCGCCTTTAAATTCTGCACCTCACTGGTTAATTCTTGCATACCTCGCATCAGGTCCTGGGCGGCCGCTTCCACGTCGACTTCGAGTGCGGTAGGTAGGCGTCTCAAACTGTCACAGAGTTCCCCCCTTCCCACCTGAGACCGATCCTTGCTGGACTCCGTGGGCGGTGTCTTCTTGCGGACAGACCTGGATTTGAATAAGGCTGAGCCTGTCTCTTCCGACTCCAGCGTGCGTTTAAGATTCCGGGATGCAGCAATCCAGGGATCCGGGAAACGAAGAAGACGTGCTGATGGCGCACTAGTCCAGGAAGCAAGAGGAACAGGGAAAGGGGCAAGGAATGGAAGTAGAAAAGCTAGGAACCAGGAAAGCAATACAGCGAACCACAGAGCACACGTCTGATCGCTACTTGGCAATAGCATTGAGCCGCGTGGAGCCGCAGGGGTGCGGTCTATTAGTAGAATATGTTACGTTCAATGTATAGACCGCGGAAGGCGTGTCACGCTGGATGGCCATGTTGGGAGTGTCAGGGAATGCAAGGCCCGTTGCGATAAGGACCAGGAAGACCAAAAGGGGCGCATCCTGTGGGTCATGACAGCCCTGGTCTTCCAAGCTGTTTACTGGATTCTTCCCAGCCTTCCTGCCAGCAACACTACCTGGGTGCCATCTTTCAGGATCATCTATTTTAAGAGAGTTTTTTTTACCTACCTTGCTTTTCCTCCTTTTTTGTGCTGCGCTCCCGGGGAGGTCTCCAAGCCCTCTGTATCCACCCACAGAGGCGAAGTGACTTCTCAAGGAGACAGGCTTTACCTCTTCTCTGTACCTTCTCGAGACACCTCTCAGATAAGGCCTGTCGCTGAGAGATTGTGACACCAGTGCTTCCCAACAGATGAGGAGGCCGATAACTTCCAATACACGAAATAAGGATGTCTAACAGATATCCCTAAATGGAAAAGGGGGATACCATGTCTCATCTAGTGATGCCTGTTCTCCCCCTTGGGGTCGCCTCCCCTCATGTGATCCTCCCTTGCATAGCCACCCCCAAGGTCAGGATCCGGTAGCGGCTGATGTCCCCATGCCACGTGAGGAGAGGCTACCTCTGGGAAAGGAGTGATGACATCATCAGAGTCAGCACAGTACACTTATGAAAAATATGTTTTTTTGTTTCCACTCAACCTGTTCTTGAAAGCTTGGAAAATGGCGAATTCACTACTGCAATTGTTCATAGCTCTTACAAGAAAGAAAATACAGGCTTCTTTGAACATCATTTTAACACAAAATAAATTCACTTTTTCATTTTCAACCCACTACAGCAAACCATGAATCCTAGGTGGTGTTACAACCGCCTACAAGTGGGAAGAAAAGGGTGCTCATTTGGCCAGGATAGCAATTGTAACAAAAAAGTTCCAGAGGATTGAATGCCAACATACTGTAATGTAATGTAAAGTAAATGTATAAAGCGCACCTTCACTAGCAAGGGCATCATGACGCTGACAGTTCAGGGACCGCCCAGAAAAAGCAGCAGCTAGGCTGTGAAAAGATAGGTTTTCAGGGCACCACGAAAAGGAAGGTGATCCTCAAGTGTGCCCGCAGGAACAGGGGTACGAGTTCCACAGGGAAGCCGCTGCCGCAGAAAAAGAGCGGCCACCTACGCGAGCCAGCCTAAACCGGGGGACGGTAACTCTCAGGGAAGAAACTGAACAAATGTTGCGAGTTGGACTGTAGGGGAGAAATCTCACCTGCAGGAAGCATGGGCCTTTCCTATAGAAGGCATGGTGGACCACGCACAAAGCCTTAAATTTAATACGCTTTGCCACCCGGAGCCAATGCAGTTTTCCCAGAATCGCTGTGGTGGAACAGAACCGGGAGGAACCCACGGCCAGTCAGGCTGGCGAGTTTTGCAATACCTGCAGCCGCTGAAGAAGTTACCCTGTCTGAGCTGAAATGTCTTAAAAAGGGCTCAGCACTGGGAGGGAAACCCCATAGCAGTTAAGGGGTTAATTTGACCCCTCTGTCAAATGCCTCAAGTGCATCCTTGCGGTAATGTCTCCTTCCAGCAGCATATTCGCAAAATGGCTCAAATCACTTGGTATCAGTCCCCTCTGCCTGGCAGGAGTAAGTCCTTTCTCCCACCACAGGCCTTCCGGACAACAGTCCAGGCCCTCATCATTACACACAATTCTGGGGGAAACACTCACCTCAATGAGCTCCCTGCCGTACACCTGGCCCTGTTTAAGGCGGTACATCATCATACTGCAGCACGCCTCATAGCTGGTTCCAAGAAATTCAACCACATCACCCCTCTTTTGCATTAACTAAACTGGCCTATGGCAAGACAAAAGAGGTGATGGCTGAGTATTTAGAATTAATCTTAACCTCTGGCATCGCTCTTTGCAACCCTCCAGACCCTTGTTCATCGACAGCCAAACCATCACAGAAAAGGGACAAACATTAGCAAATCAGGCTTGGTCTGACCGCAAATGGGGCAATCCAGCCCGAACTGATTGGTCACATCTGTTCTGTATTAATCATCAAGCAACCTCAGACATGTTTTGCCTCATTGGGCATCATCCTTGAGGTGTATGTCCAGATGTGGGTCTCAATCTTGCTGGGCCTAGAGACCCAAGCTGCACCTCACTAATGATACCCAATGAGGCTGAAACATGTCTGGGGTTGCTTGTGGCCTTTTGCAGCAGGGATGTGACAAAACAGTTTGGAATGGACTGTCACTTTGAGTTGGGACCAAGACTGATTTGCATATGGGATTTCCCCTTTCTGTAATGGCTTGGCAGGCTGAAGAATGGTAGTCTGGAGGGTTGCCCAGAGCGATTCCAGAGGTTAAGATTAGTTCTAAACCTTCCAGAGATCACCTCTTTTGTTTTGTTAAAGTAACTCAGAGTAGGACCGGTATGCTCAGACGTGGGTTTTGGGCATACTGGACCTAGAGACCCAAGCCGCAACTCACTGAAGGTGCCCATTGAGGCTGACACTTGTCTGCGGTGGCTTGTGGTCTAGTGCAGAAGGGAGGTGACCAAGCGGTTCGGACTGGACTGACCCTTTTGGGGTGGGATCAGGACTAATTTACATATGGTCTTTCCCCTTTCTGTAATGGCTTGGCAGGCTCGATAAGGATAGTCTGGAGGCTTGCCCAGAGCAATGGCAGAGGTTAAGATTAATTATAAACCTTCCAGTCATCACCTCTTGTTTAGTCAAAGTCATCCCGAGTGGGACCCTTATGCCCAGACATGGCTCCTGAGCCTGCTGGACCTAGATAACGAAGCTACACCTCACTGATGATGCCCAATATGGGCGAAATGTGTCTGGGGTTGCTTGTGATCTCGTACCGAAGGGATGTGACCAAGCAATCCAGGCTGTTTTGCCACTTTTGGGTGGAACCAACACTGATTTGCATCTGGTCTTTCCCTTTTCTGCAATGGCTTGGCAGACTAAAGAAAGAAAGCTTGGAGGGTTGCCCAGTGCACTGCCAGAGTTTAAAATTAATTCTAAACATTCCAACCATCACATATTTTGTTTTGTCTAAACTGACCTACACCAGGATTCTCTTCAAAATATCCTTTGTCACATACAAGGCAACCACTTCCCGATCGCCTGCCTAACTTGCTGCCAAACTTACTATAACTGGCAGCACATGGAATATGTGTTTAATTTCTTGCTGACTTGCAGTTACCAGTGCTTTTTAAAAGGTGGTAACAGGCATAATTGTTCTTTTAAAACATTCAAGAAATCCTCTGTGGCACCTCGGAGAAGGGCAATATACTGTATGCAAATGGACAAGCAAGGAATGGTGGGTGGACACCCAATCTTTTTGTGATGAGCTATACGCAGGCCATGAAAGCCTTTTGACCTGGGAAGTGGTAACAATTTTACGTGAACTGAGCCTTCTGAAGTGAGACGCCAAATAAAAGGATTTTGTACTCAGAACTGATTTTCTTTTTCTTAATTTTCTTCTGTTTTCGTTTCTTCTTTTCTCTTATTTTATTCAGTGTTGATATATGTGATTTAATACGTACTGCTATTTTAATTTTGTGAAAAGTCGAGTTCTTTGACTAAAACAAAATAAATAAATAAATAAATAAAGCAGCGTCCCAAGGTGTCCCCTGTTCCCCCCCATATTTTATGGGTCTCCTACTCCCCTGAGCACATGCTCCACCAGGTGCTAGACCATTGCAAGGATTGAAATAAAACTGGCATGCAAGAAGAAGAGCACGAAACAATCTTTTACTGCTATATTCCCCAGGACGGTCCAAAGCTACTGCAGTTTAAAAACATTTTTTTTAGAGATTTCCTAGGTGTAGTTTAGGATCCACTTTTTCCAAATTACCACTGCTCCAGCATTGTCTTGTAAAAGTATCTTTCAGGGTCGGCGCTAGGCATGTGCAGCATGTGCGGCTGCAATTGGCCCCGCGCCTGCTAGAGCCCCGTGCCGAGGGTGCAGTTGATTCCCTCCTCTTGCAGACTGTAGCGTGGGCTGTGTGCTCAGGTTCCTAAACTTGCTGCAGTGCACTCTGAGCTCACGGCCGGAACACGCTGCAGCATGCATGATGATGGGGAAGCTTGCCGGAATATCTTTTTCAAAAGCGGCTGTTGCCCCTCAAGGTTTGGCTCACTTTTGTTTCTTCTGGTGAGGCAAATTGTCACCTATCAACCTCATGCTGCGACTTTGGAGAGACAAACGCCCCCCCTGCCAGCGGCCCAAAAGGCACTGCAGGCCTCATAAGCACTGCTGGTCACTTTCTTTCTTAAAGCAGAGCGTTCAAAGTGGGTGCAATTTACTATTGATAGCCTATTTAAGACACCATTGTTGTGTTAAGAACTGCAAAGGGGCATTTTTATTTTGAAAGCACATGCAAAGCAGCAGTTAGCTGCCTAAAATCTATGCTTTCCTCCAGCGCAATTAAACATATTGCACGAAACTGTTTTAGCTATTGGCCTTATTTCCACATGTTTATATTTACCAAGCCAAAAAGCGTTTGGGTAGGATGTAAAATTTCCCTTACATTATATATGAAGCATGCAAGCGAGCTATTAATATTTGCCAAGGATGTGACAAGAGAGGTTGTCATTCTGGAGACTGGAGGGGATATTTTCTCTGGTTCTGGCACTTGATTTTCAGGGCACAAGTCGATACATGTGAGTGGACAGTGTCCGCCCACTTTTTTCAACGGGTAGACACAACCCCGGTGGGTCTGTGTTATAAATTATTTGGCTTAAAAGGTGGGCACCTTTTATACTTTGTTAGTGTAGTTATTGGAAATTGTCCTCTCAGATTATAATATTTATATATATATATATATATATTTATATTTTTACCATGCTTTCGATGCTGCCTACAGTCATTATCTTGTGATGTTACATCCTGTGATGTCACTTCATGTAATGTTATCAAATGCAAATTAAGGGCCCCGCACTTCATTTGTCGCACTTGGCACTGCAAATCCTAGGGCCGGCCCTGGTGACCATTGTGTTCGCTCTAAGGCATGCACAGTGCTGTGTTACGCCAGAGCTAGGTTCACACTATATAATACACAAATATAAAATACAAATAAAGCCACATCTATTGGCTTTGTCAATGTGTAGTTCCAGGAACCCGCCTAGAACAGAATGTGAAAATACCCTTGGGGTTATGGGCGAAGATTGAACATCCCACTATGGAGAACATTTGTTTACTATACATTGCCCTGAGACACTGCTATGTGAACTTGAACCTCCTTACCCAAACAGGGAAGTGTGCGAGGGACTTGCTGTACACTGGAGCAGTGTATATTATACGCAACCAGTTCATTGCATCTATTCCAGTCAGGGTACCCCTTGCTGGTGGTGCTATCCTGAAGAACTTCGCATGTCGAAATCTGTGGCAAGACCGTGGAAATCACAAAAAGAATACTCAAATTGTTTCAGCTTAAAAAAAAAACTTTCACACCCTGAGAAAGCTCGTTGCCCTTGATTATTGACGTTAGCAAAATGTAACGTTTGTTTCTGAAAGCTGCACACAATGTAAAAAGACAATTATTCGGCGTCTGGACCACCAACGCATAGTGCATTTTGGTAAACTCTGCGAGATCTCCCGTCCCAGGTTCAGCTCCGTTTGTCCTTTAAAAGCGCTTTGAATGAACAGTCTTGTTAAGAACTCCTCTGTTTACAGAAGTGGATTATTGGGGAGTTTACACTGAACAAATAGGGTTTTGTTCCTGCTGACCCCTTTTGTCGTTTGACGTATTTAACTGAAAAGCAATCCCCTGCGCAATAAAGATCTGCCCGCGGGACAATTGGGACAATTGTTAGAGGGCTTCCGGATGAATGCCTAAGAGCCTTTCATTTGCAGTAAAGCCTCATTGGACGCTGAAACGTCTTTGTCACTAGTGTGTTCCGGTGTTGTATGATATTCTGCTCCGCAGACTGCAGGAATAGGTGGTGTTCGGCAACCTTCGGGGACTAGCCCACCTGGTAGATCCACCCCCGGGGCTATCAGGTGTGCCTGACTCCGAGGATTGCCGATCACCTAGCCCAGCACTCTGGCACTGGGAGCCGGATATCCTAATCAGTTAAACGTGCGCAGGACGCAGCAAGCCAAAACCACGAAGTTCTACTATATACGATAAGACCTCTGTGGCCAAAACTCACCCCCTTCAACCCACTCAATATTATTTCTTGGAAAATCGATTACAAACTCGCATTTGAACTATTAAAAAGGCACAATTGTAGCACTCCATCTACGACTTTCGTTAATTTTATAATCGTGCTCTCATGTCATATGAATGGCTGCGGTTAGATGTCCAGTGATTCTATGGCATGACAAGGAGGCTCATATTATGCAAACAATCTTTACTACTGACCAAATAGCAGCAAAGAAAAACTTTTGTAAAATCAATAACTTTTCTTTTAAAACAGAAAAACACAGAAAATCATAAGCACACCAGTGCAGGAACCCAGTCCAAGATGGGGCTCAGAACAAGCACATGTAACCAATTAGGATGAACCCACCCCCATAAATGTCCTTACCTCTAAGTGCAACTCCTTTTCTTTGCTGCTGACTCAACGAGATAAGTCCTATTTGTTGCACGCTAGTCCTTACTTTCTGTGAGGGTTTTTTTGATACGTAGTATCTGTGTTTAATTTGTATCTCTGTGTGCTTTGAAATAGCGTTCGCTTATTCGGACGTTGGGGAGCTTTCAATTGTCATTGCGACCGCTCGGCGTGATGAGTTAACCTTGCCTCAGTCACGCCCAGGGTTGGCCCTTTCTTCTTTCCTCCCCACCCCACCCCCCGCTTCCCCTTGGGAATTTATTGTTCGCCTGCACAGCGAACTTCAGACTTGCTGCAGCGCTACGCGCAAAACCTTATCCGCCTTTTTCGCGCCTGCTCGGCGCCGTGTCATTGTACACAAGGAGCGCTCACCCTGCTGGGGAGCAGCTTGAGCGCCTTACTGCTCGGTCACGCCTCGTGTCTAGAGGTGTTTGTAACTCAGTGTTCACCTGCTCGGCGTACAGTGCAAGTGACTGCCTCAGGCAGAAATTAGTTTACATCTTACTTCACGTTGCTCACACGAGTTTGTTTGGTTTGTGCTATTATTATTTTGAATATAGCCTGCTTGGTTATGGGTTCAACCTGGGCTATTTTTATACAGTTATTTATATATATACAATTTCTTTCCACAGAACTCAGGTGGAGCATTTGCAGGTCTGCTTGACCTTCTGGTTTGTCAGTGACAGTTGGGTGTTTGTTCATATTTCCTTTTTCCATTGTTAACAGCCATGTAGTCAACTAAAGGGGCAGAGGGGGTCCCTTCGGTGGATGCCAGCACCCATATAAGGGCTGCTTCGAAGAAAAGTGATAGGCCTAGTGAGGATTCTGGAGTTAGGGGGTTGGGGGAGGCTTCCCTGGTTCCACCCCGTCTGTCTCCAGGGCTATAAGGGATTCCATGGACTCGGTCCTATTGAATTTAAATTCAACTTTGACCTCGGCATTTAATAGGTTAATTAATAAGATTGCCGAATTCCATCCCAATCCTGTTCAGGGTCCTTCTGCAGCGCCCAGAAAGTGCACAGCCAAATCTAAGCATTTGCAAGGGCAACTAAACCCTGTTCAGAGTTCTCCCTCTTCTCCCGACTCCAGAGTTAGAACCTTGAAGCATAATTTCAAGGAGGATATTGCTCAGTCTTCAGCCCCAATTAGGGTTACCTCTACTCCTATATCATCCCCTGATTCTTCTGAGGATTGGGATTCCCCGCCTAAACGGCGTAAAAGTTAGGTTTCATCTGTGGGGGTATCCCAGGCAACTGAGGAGCAATTGTTGGATGACAGTGGGGTTCATCCAACATCCTAGATCAGCGGAATGGCGCCCTTCTGAGGCGGTTTGCTCGTTCCTCCATCATTGGGTCAGGAGGCCCCTTCCAAGCGAAGACAGGAATAAGTTAAGATCTGAATGTCCCCGGCCTGTTATTCCTGACAAGGTGGCAATGACCCCAGTGATTGATCAGTCTATGGTGGCTTTCTTGTCCCAGAGGGCAAAGGACCCAAACAAGGGGGTTAACGGGGCACTCCGGGGTTGTCAAGACAAGCTGTTGGACATGTTAGGGCCCTTGACCCAGATCTTCGAGTTGGCAGAGGAGGCCGCTCTTAATGAATCACAGATCGATGTCCAGGCGCTCAGGGCTGGGTGCAGCATTCCTTTTGCCTGCTCGGCAATGCCAATTCCACTATATCCAGAGAGAGGCGAAAGCTCTCCTTAGGCGCACAGACTCTAAATTACAAGATATGGCTGAAGGAGAGGCTGGCCCCAAAGCACAGGGAAATCTTTTTGGGGATAAGTTAATTAAGGACCTCTCTGCATATGTCCATACCTTTATCGCACTAGACAAGGCCCACACAAACATTAGGAAGGTGTTTGCACCTAGAATCTTTGACAAGGTCGGACGAGGAACAGCCCGCTCTTCTGGTCGTTCCTCTTTCAGGGGCTCTACCCGCCTCTTGGGGGGCTTATCACTTTTCCTCTGCTCGAGGCTCCCAGACGCCCTTCAACCCCCAGAGAGGAACTCAGTGGAGAGGTTGAAATGGCAGAGGTGCAAATAGAGTGAGATCTGCTCCAGGTATTGTCTTGTCTCATAAATGTTTCTTATCACAAAGGTTTGGGGGGCAGGTTGGTATGATTTCTTCATCAGTGGAAGGGGCTCACCTCAGATCCATGGGTGTTACAGAGTGTTCGGGGGTTTCAGATAGAATTCTACTCCCCTCCATGTCAGCTCTCTCCGCCTCCTCCTCTTGTGTTCGATCAAGAGAAGCAGAAGCTGGTGGACGCGGAGATTCAAGATCTCATTTTCAGGGGTGCGGTGCTCCCGGCCACCTTCAGGGTTTCCCAGTTTCTCAGCACGATTTTCGTGGTTCCAAAACCCAAAGAGGGGTTTTGCCCTGTGATAAATCTCAGAGCCCTCAACTCATTTGTAGTTTATCATCATTTCAAAATGGAGGGCATTCATCTTCTAAGGGATACCCTTCTCCCAGGGGATTGGATGGTCAAGTTGGACCTTACGGATGCTTATCTAGTAGTTCCTGTCTTTCCCCCACATCAGGAGTTTCTCCAATTCTCCTGGGGGGGTCGCCTTTGGCAGTTTGCCTCTCTCCCGTTCGGCCTATCGTCAGCCCCGTGGTGTTTCACCAAGCTAATGAACCCGGTGATGGCTTGCCTCAGGTCAAAGGGGTCAGGAGTATAACTTAGCTAGACGACATGCTTCTCCTGGCTCAGGATCTCCGGGTTCTGCAAGGTCACTTGGATCTAACGATCTCCCTTTTGCAGGACCTAGGGTTTGTACTAAATGCCAAGAAGTCCATATTTTGTCCTACTCAATGTATCCAATTTCTGGGCTTCAGTATAGATTCAAAGCAGTGCATCCTCCTTCTTCCAGACTCCAGGCTCTCCAGAATTCGGAAAGAAATTTGCTTTATCCTAAGGAAGGGGATTGTGTCCCTCCTACAGTTAGCGAGGGTCGTGGGAATGTTGTCTGCCTCCATTTAGGCTATATTTCCGGTGCCTCTTCATTACAGAGCGTTTCAACGCCTCAAGGGGAAGCATCTGCGCAAGAGTCTGTCATAATTTCAAAGGGTAGTGCTGGATCCAGAAGCCCGGTTGGAGTTTCTCTGGGGGCTCAAGCATATGGATGCCTGGAATGGCAGAGCGATCTTTGGACCGTCCCCATGTATGGTTCTCGAGTCCGATGCCAGCAGAGCCGGTTGGGGGGCCAGGATAGGTCAGACTTCCACTGGGGGAAATGGTAAGATCAAGAGAAATGACTTCATAGAAATTGTCTGGAGCTGCTGGCAGGTTCCTTCGCGGTCAAGAGCCTTCTTAAAGACCAAGGGAATTGCTGTGTCCTCATTCGGATGCACAATATTTCAGCAGTGCGGTATATCAATCACCTGGGGGGGAACCTGCTCGAAGGCCCTAGCGGACTTAGAAAGGGAGTTTTGGCATTATTGCCTGGACAGGAACATTCTGTTACAAGCAGTGTATCTGCTGGGAGCCAGCAATATGGTGGCAGACTGGAATTCCCGTTACCTTCAGGACAGGAGCGATTGGATGCTGAACAAGGGGATTTTTGCCTTGATTCAGTCTCTTTGGGGTCCCATTCAGGTAGACCTCTTTGCTTCCCGTCTCAACTGCCAAGTTCCTCGGTTTTACAGTTAGAGACCGGACCCCCTAGCACCGGCGACTGATGCGTTTCTCGAGGACTGGTCGGGCCCTTTGCCCTATGCTTTTCCTCCTTTCACCATGATAGCCAGGGCTCTGGTGCAGCTGCGCAGGCAGTTCGTTAACATGGTAATAGTGACCCCATTCTGGCCCTCTCAGGTGTGGTTTCCCGCTCTCCTGAGGTTGGCGGTAGATTTTACTTGTCTTCTCCCTCTCCACCCCCAGCTCCTCACGGGCCCGGCGGGTCTCCCACACAACCTGGTCCTTCAAGGGCATCTTTCTCTTATGGGCTGGAAGATTTCAGCTCTTCCTGGTGCTTCAGAGGCCTTTCGCACGACTCTATTAACGGCATCCTCCACCAAAGCCACCCAGGCGGGGTACTCCTCAGCATGGGGCCGCTGGCTTAGCTGGTGTATGGCTAGGCACCTCAATCCCATATTTGCTCCTCCAGTAGGCATAGTACATTTTTTAGTTGAATTGTTCAAAGAGGGCAAAAGGCAAAGCCTATAGAACAGTTAATGGGTTCAGATCGGCAATATCAGCCAGCCATGTTTTGGTTAAAGGGGAACCAGTTGGGAAGCATTTCCTGGTAAGGAAGGCTCATAAATCCATCAGAGTTAAGGTTCCTCCTAAAGCCAGATATTCGGTTCTGTGGGATGTTAATAAAGTACTGAATTTATTTTTCGCTTAGCCTCATAATCAGGAATTATCCCTTCAGCAACTTTTTTCAAAGCTAGCCATGTCTGACATCAGAGCTCTTCATGTGGACAATAAGGTCTTCTCTCCTCAGGCGGTGACTTTCTTTGTGATCAAGAGAACTAAATATATGATTTCTTCTGTTTCTTATCCTGCGTTTCCCGAAAATAATAAATTAAGTGTGGTACAGTGTTTGAAGTGTTTTGAAGTTAAAAGAGAAGGGCTTCGCCCTTCAGGTACCTCTCAGCTGCTTATTTCCTACCGTAAACCCTATAAGACAGTGTCCTCAGCTACTTTGGCTAGATGGGTTAAGTGGGTTATGGAAGAGGCTGGTATTGACATCTCTTCCTTTGGAGCTCATTCGGTAAGGGGTGCTATGGCATCAAAAGCGGCTTTCCTTGAGGGAGGTTTGGAGCAGATCTTAAAAGCAGCTGACTGGTCCAGGGAATCTACCTTTAAAACTTTCTATCATAAACGTATTGATCATGTGTTTTTCAATGTGATGCAAGGGCTTTGAACTTGCATACTATGAGCCTCCTTGTCATGCCATAGAATACCTAATCCCCCGCACTATCGTAAAGACAAGGAGGCGAGTATTAATGGGTGCTAATATTTGTCTCATTTTTTCAGTTTCGGGTTGATGAGCTTGAGAAAGGTGAACTGGTGAAAGATCTCTGGAGTTTGAGCCTTTAGGAGTCGGCTGAGCTGTTCTTCGGTTGGACTGTGGACCTTTTTGTTTCACTTACTATGGTGTCATGTTGCAGCTTCAGAAGAGCAGCTGTACTTAGAGGAAAGGACATTTATGTGAGTGGGTTCATCCTGATTGGTTACATGGGCTTGTGCTGAGCCCCATCTTGGACTGGGTCCCTGCACTGGTGTGCTTATGAGTTTCTGTGTTTTTCTGTTGTAAAAGAAAGGTTATTGATACAAAAGTTTTTCTTTGCTGCTATTTGGTCAGTAGTAACGATTGTTTGCATAATACTAGCCTCCTTGTCTTTAATAGAATCTAAACCCCCACTCACGATAGTGCGGGGGATTAGGTATTGTTGTGACGTGGGCCGTCACCCATGTCAGGTGCTGACCCACACGTGTATGGAAATAAAAGGAAGAGGGAGGGGGCCGTCCCCGCCCAGGCAGGGGCAGGGACACTCTGAAACTAGGACACTGTGTGGCGTGTCCTCCTTGGGTCATTCATCCCAGTGAATCCAACAACTGGCCACGAGGTGGGCAGGGCATACTAGTCCACCACGCCTGCATCTCTGACGGCGGCAGAGCCGGCCTTAGAGGCAGCAGCGCCCGCCTCCCCCGCATGCCCCTGGTCTACAGGTGGAGAGGGGGGAATTTTGGGGGGTGGAGGGTTCTGGGTCAGGAGCTCCACATTTGTTTTGTCCCTCCCTGCTCTGGCGCCTCGCAGGGGCTTAATCACTGGAATAGGACGCTCATGCTAAGGCATAGCTCTCAACTATTTGTGTCGCAAAGGTGGGTGAAAACACGCGATTTTATTTTTGGCGGGTGAGAGGCCCATTCAAACGAATGGGCATGCAGGAGGCTTTGCTGGTGAGTCAGCTGTTTACAAGGCGGGTGACACCCGCCAAAAGCATGTGAGTTGAGAGCTATTGCTAAGGCATGAGCATCCTATTCCAAACCTCCTCGCTCCTGTGTCAGAGCAGGGAGGTAATCATCATGTGAATAGGGTGCTATAAGCTCCCTATTGTTATTAAATGCTCCCCACTATCACGTGTCTGGGATTGCTGTTGGTACTCATGATCAGAAGGGAATCGCCTAGCATTTCAGTGCTGGACTGCCCATCCGGGCGGGACAAAGACTGATATGCAAATGGATATTTCCCATCTGTGAAAGATACAGTGAACAAAAAGCGATGGCTGCAAACTCTCAAAGTGGGAAAAAATCACAGAACAGGTTATCATGCCATGTTCTTTCTGGAGAGGAGCGCCTGCTACCTTTTTGAAATTGTTTTGCAAGGAACTTGGGGTTGGTTACCCTGAGTTACCTGGGTGAGCCCAGACGTGGAATCCCTACTCACTGTGCTCAGAGAGGCACAGCTCCACCTCACTGATGAGTGTCATGTTCTTTCTGAAAATGTTTTGCAAGGAACTTGGGGTTGGTCACCCCGAGCTACCTGGGGGAACCCATAACTGGGCTCACTGTGCTCAGAAAGGCACAGCTCCACCTCTCTGATGAGGCCCAACAAGGCTGAAACACATATCTGGGGTTGCTGTTGGTACTCTTGTTCATAAGGGAATTGCCATGGCATTCCGGTGCTGGACTGCCCATGTGGGTGGGACAAAGACTGATATGAAAATGGATATTTCCCATCTGTGAAAAATACAGTGAGCAAAAAGTGATGGCTGCGAACTCTCAAAGTGGTAAAAAACCACAGAACAGGTTATGATGCCATGTTCTTTCTAAAAATAACATAAGGGTGCCTGCCGCGCCTTCTCCCACTACTCGGGGGAGCCCTTAAAAACTCCCCTGATCTGGCGTGTTGAGGGCTAATGGCACCCAAGGCCCCTGAAGAGGTTTGAATATGCATAGACATGCGGCTACCAAACAGGGCTATCTGTCGGGAGGGTCATCCCACGCCTACCCTAGATGACATCCTTACCGATCTACAAAAACCAAGGTTATTTCCACCCTCTACCTCAAAGCCGGATACCACCGAGTACCCCTCCACATTGACTTAAGGCCCATCACTACATTCACGTCCCACGTGGGGCTCGTCCGATACAAGAGGCTGAGCTTTGGGGTGTCCTCAGCAGCGGAGGTGTTTAAGCATACCATAAGGGGCATACTGGCGGGGCTCCCCGAGTACTGAACTTAAGTGTTGACATGCTTGTTTTGTCCAAGTCACACCAAGACCACCTTCCTCGATTAGAGGCAGTTCTTACTTGCCTTACTCAACATGGGCTAATGCTCAACAAACGCAAATGCAGGTTCATGCCGCCAAAGGTGGATTTATTTGGCTTTGTCTTTCATGACAGGGGGGGATCGATCCAAAGAAAGTGAACAACATGAAGATGACATCCCCCACGGAATCACCATTGGCTGTGCGCAGCTTTCTGGGGATGGCGAACTTTTGTGGGCGATTTATCCTGAATTTGGTGACCATCACATAACCCACTCTGAGTACTCACAAAAAAGGACCAGGACTGGCAGTGGGGACAGGCAGATGAGAGGTGTTTCAGGAGGTAAAGACGGCTCTGGTCACTGACACCGCCATGGCCTACTTCAACCCCGCCCAGACAACAGAGCCCTCTCGTCATTCCACACGGCTTGAGGCCTCTTCATCCTGTGTGCATTCTTGGAGGACTCACTTCGCTGAATCCTGCGGCTCCCTCCACACAGCTGCCTCCACTCACCTCTCCGAGCCCCTTCTTCTTCCCACAGGGCTTGAGTCCCCTCCTCCTGCGCACTATCCTGACGGATTTGCTTCACTGCTTCCTGGGGCCTCTGTACTTCACTCAACCCCGGAACACCGTCTGCACTACGCTGGTTCCCGGATGATCCATATAACTGCCTTCTGGTGCCTCTGCGCTACACTTGTCCCACTTGTATACTTGTCGCTCCACTGACTTTGCTCAAACCCTACTCCCACAGTTCCTGGCTTACCCAGCTCTGACTTTGATTTGTATGCTTCTTCTCCCCCCTCTTCATTGATTGTTCCTATGCCTTCACAGCTCTACCCTGTCACCACCTTCGGCGGTGCAGAGATAACTTTGGACACCTACTTTGTCATACATCAAGCACCACTTGACCCCTCCATCTACACTATCGAATTCCTGCACCATCTGACTTTTCTGGATCCTTCTGGCTCCCTCTGTGGTGATAACTTGGTGTAACTACATTGTCCTGTCTCAAGCACCTCTGGACTCCTCCATCCACAGTCTCGGGTTCCTGAACCCTCTGACTCTTTTGACTCCCTCTGGCTCCCTCCCACCTTCAACTTGAATTCCACCGTCAACCCCATTCCTCACCTGGTCTCCTCCTTTTGTTTTTCCTCCCAATTTTCCTCACTCCTGATTCCACATTGCCCTCTACTCTCCCCCCTTTATTTAAAGAACACGCTGGTCTCTACCCTCTACATTCCTGTTCCTACTATTCTGCTCCTGCCCACCTGTCTGTACCTAAGTCCTTGGTATGCGATCCTCCTTATCTCCTTCTCACCTCACTCTCCCCCCCTCTCCCCCTACCATCTCCTCCTCTCCCTCCTATTCTACTCGCTCCTCCTGATGCCTAGTCCTCTCCACTATTCCCCCCCCACTCTCCTACCCATCCTCCTTCCTTTTCTCACCGCCCTAACCTTCTCTACCTCCCTACTGCCAACCAGTCTGCCCTCATAAACACTGCTCTCTGGAACGCCAGATCCATCTGTAACAAAACCACAGCTACCCTTGATCTTTTCTTTCGCCTCAATCTTCATTTCCTCTGTCTAACTGAGACATGGATTCCACCTCACAACACCTCTGTCCCTGCTTCCTTAACAACCTCGTCTTCCTCTTTCATCCATACCCCTCGTACCTCTGGTCGAGGTGGCGGCGTTGGTCTCCTATTCCACCCTAAATTCATTTCCTCCTCTTCATCTCCAACTCTCCCCTCTTTCTCTACTTTTGAATTCCTCTACAAGTCCTTCTCTTCTCCCTACCCTATTTCCTTCCTGGTCGTCTATCGACCCCCTGGTCCTCTCTCCTCCTTCCTTGATGATCTGCATCACCTCCTTTCACTTATTTCTCCACCTGCCTCTCCTTTAGTGGTACTTGGCGACTTTAATATCCATCTGCCTTCTCCCCCACAATCTTCTCCTCTCCTCTCCATCCTTATCTCCTCTCCCTCCTTCCTTCCTTCACCCTCTACTCACTCCTCTGGTTCCACTCTTGGCCTCATCTTTTACTCCTCCCACCCCTCCTCCCCTGTCTCTTCTCTCCCTGTTTATCTCTCTGACCATGCCCTACTCTCTTTCTCCCTTTCCCCTCTCTCTACACCTACTATTACTAATCCCTCTCCCCTAATCTACTCACGTCGTGACCTCCGGGACTTTGACGCTACCCTCTTCTTCAACACCTGCTCTTCTTCTCTCCCATCTCACCATGACTTTGCATTACTCTCTGCTGATGATGCTCTCTCTTCCCTTTCATCCTCTATCTCCACTGCCCTTGACCAACTTTACCCCCTTTCTCTCTTTCGCCCTACTCGGAAACATTCTCAACCTTGGCTTACCTCCCATCTCCGCTCTATGCGACGCCTTCTCAGGCGATGTCATGATGCCCGCTCCCGGAGAGCCGGTTCAAGCCCTGCGTCCCCGAAAGCGGACATCCAGTCCCCAAGGAAGGACCCAGCAACCCCATATAGGGGCCCTTTGGACAGTGTCCTGGCGCCTATGGCGCCAGGCTCATAAAAGACATCAGTGCTGGCGCCATAGGCGCCAGGCTCATTATGGATGTGCTTGGGTGCACTTACCTGATGCAGACCATGAGGCCTGAAAGGAACTACTTTACCTGTGGGACTAATTTACCATCCGGGCGTGGTCGGGGAAGGATACATACCTGATTGGAGGAAGGATACATACCTGGGACTTCTTCCAAGGCTATTTAAACCCCACCCGAACAGCCACACGTGCTTCGCGTTGTTCTGCATCTAGCAGCTGGACCCTCACCGTGTCTGCTCCTGCATCCTGACTTCTGCCACGCCTGCCAGCATCCTGGATCACCTGCAAAGGAAAAGAAGAAGAGAACAGAAGAAGGAAAAGTCCTTACCTGCTAAATCCGCATCCCGAAGACATCTCGCCGACAATCCTGAAAAGGAAGACTTTTATTTAAAAGCTCATCGCGTCTATCGCTGCAGCGCCGCATTCCACTCACCTTTACTGGGCGCCTCCATGTTCAGCAGCGATCATCCGGATTTGCAGTCACGCCCCAGCGCCTAGGGAGAAAAAGACCAGAACAAAAGGTGAGAGAGAGAAGGGAATAAGAAAAGCTAAATCTCCATGTTAAGACTTACCTGTTGATTAATTCCCTCTTCATTTCAGGTCCGCGCCGCATCCTGGCATTTCCGGACCCCGGCCCCTAAGGGGAAAAAGAGACATCAGCGTTAATGAGCGAATGAAAAGACATTACCAAAAAACGCTCATTAAAGACTTACCTGATTTCTACAAGGATTTCACCTCTCATCTCGGGTCGGTGCCTGTTCGCCGGCATTCCGTACCCCGGCCCCTATGGGGAAAAAGACACTAGCATTAGTACATTAATGCATGGACACAAGGGGAACCTCTTATCAAAAAACCTACCTGGAAGCCAAGCAAGTTTGGTTCTCACCATCCGAAAATCCAGTGAAGTAACTGGATACCAACGCGCCCCTGCATCAGAAGCAGGATGGAGAGCTCGTCCTTCCAGACCCTAAGGTGAGACGCTACGAGGAATCACAGAAGGGTTTCGAGGAGGGTGAGAGGGGAAAGTGGGAGGCTGATTGCATTACCCCGCAGACAGTTAATCCCCTATTTTCGCCTACAGAAGGATACTTCTGCGAGCCAGACAAGCCAGATTTGGGGGCCCGGTCCAGTCCGTCTTCTGAACCCTGCGCATCACCTTAGAAGAGGTCACAGCAGCGCGAACCAGGCCAGCGCCTCCGTGGGAGTCAGGTGAGCGTTACAGGCGATTAGTGAGACTCTGGCTCAAAACTCCCTTGCTTTCTAATCGAACCTCTTACTTCTCTTACCATGCTCTTTACAACTCTTGTCTTGCAACCATCAAGTCTTCTTACTACTCTAACCTTCTCCAGTCTCAAGCATCTCATCCTCGTCGAATATTTCAAACTCTTACCCGTCTTCTCTCTCCTCCTACTCCCGATCCCTCATCCAACTCCACGCTTTCTCCCTCTGACTTTGCTAACTTCTTTTCCTCCAAAATCATCTCACTCTGCCAAAAAATTAACTCCCCCTCTAGCTCCCTCTCTTCTCCTCCCCCTCTCCTCCCTCTTCCACTATGTCTGTCTTCTCATCTGTTTCTGCTTCGGATGTCTCCTCCCTTCTTACCAATGCCCACCCCACATCCGCTCCCTCTGACCCTCTCCCCTCCGTTCTCATCCCCAAAATCTACCCTCTACTTATCCCATACCTTACCACTTTCTTTAACTCCTGCCTCTCCTCTTCTACCTTTCCCTCAGCCTTCAAACATGCAACGATTATTCCTATCCCAAAGAATCCCTCTGCTAATCCACTCCTCACCTCTAACTACAGACCTATCTCCCTTCTACCTTTCCTTTCTAAACTCCTTGAGCGTCTCGCTTATTCTCAACTCTCTTCTTTCGTCTCTTCTCCTCTCTCCTTCCTCCCTTCCAATCTGGCTTCCGACTCAAACACTCCACTGAAACCGCTCTCACTTCTATCCTCAATTCTCTCCTCTCTGCTCGGCATGCCAAGCAATCTTCCATCCTTATTCTCCTTGATCTCTCTGCAGCTTTTCACACTGTCGATCACCCACTCCTCCTACACACTCTCTCCTCCTTCGGATTCAAAGGCCCTGTTCTGAAATGGCTATCTTCCTACCCCTCTTCTCATTCCTTTATCGTCTCATGGTGGGGCCAGACCTCTTCTTCCTTCCCTCTCATATACGCAAGGCTCTGTACTTGGTCCTTTCCTCTTCTCTCTTTACACCTCACTCATCGCCCCTGTTATCTCCTCCTTTGATATCTCCCATCACTTCTACGCTTATGATACTCAACTCTTTCTCTCTTTCTCCTCCTTCACACCTGACCTCCATCTCAAACTCTCCTCCTGTCTCACAGCCATCAAGAACTGGATGTCCTCCCGCTTTCTCTCTCTTAATACTGATAAAACCGAAGTCCTTTTCTTCCCTTCTAACTCACTTCCTCCTCCCTCTCCTCCCCCTTTCATCCACTTTCCTCCCTCCAACCTCCCTATCTCCTCCCGTGCTTGTAATCCAGGCATTATATTTTATTCCTCTCTCACCTTTTCACAACACATTTCACTTACCTCTCACTCCTGCCGTTACCACCTATACAACATTCGCAAAATCCGTCCCTCCCTCACATTCCATGCGAACAAACTCCTTATCTCCTCTCTCATCTTTTCCCGACTGTTCTACTGCTCCCCCTTATTCTTTGGACTTCCTGCATTCCAGCTTGCCCCCCTTAAATCCATTTAGGACTCTGCTGTTCGTACTCTTTGTCTCCTTACCTCCTCTGATTCCATCTCCTCCTCGCTCTCTCACCTTCGCTGGCTACCTTTCCACTTACAGTTAAAATTCTGCTTTCTCTGCCTTGTTTTCAAAGCCCTTCATGGTCTTGCTCCTCCCTATCTCTCCTCCCTTCTCACCTTTTACTCCCCCTCTCGCTCACTTCGTTCTGCTGACCATTTCCTCCTCACTGTACCTCCCTCCCCCTGTGCTTCCTCCCGGTTCCGCTCCTTCCAACTCCTTGCTCCTCTTCACTGGAACTCACTCCCCCTCTCAATCCGCTCTTCCACGACCCTTCCCTCATTTCGCACTTCCCTTAAATCCCTTCTCCTCCACTCTCCTCCTTGAAGGCCTCCCCTGTTTTCTCTTCCTCCCCCCTCTATCCCTCTTCTAACTCCTCTCTCCCCACTCCCATTTCATTCTTCCTCCCTTCTATTCTTCTATAGTTCTATCCTTCTCTGTTCCCCCTCACCAATCCTCCTCCCTCTCCAGTTCCCCTCCCCCCCAGTTAATTGCTTTTTGCACTGTTTTGTTGTCGAATAATTCATTATGTAATTTTGCTCCCAATGTTTATTGTTGTTCACTGTATGAGTTGTTCCATTGTACAGTGCCTTGGTGTAAGGCGCTCTATAAATAAACAAATCAATCAATCAATCAACAGAGATTGTTGTGGATGCCAGCCCCATCGGGTTTGGTGCAGTGCTTCTACAAGTGAGCGCTCAGAGACAGCCAGTAGCATATGCCAGCAAAGCCCTGTCAGAAACAGAATGCTGCTGCTCCCAGATTGAGCGGGAGGCTGTGGCGGTTTTGTGTTGCTGTAAACATTTTCACCTCTATATCTACAGTCACTCTATGACAGTCTACACAGAGCACAAGCCCCTAGTCCTGATCATGATGGGATCGGCTCCATGACCTTCAATATGTTTGGAACAATGGCTCCTCCAGATGCAGAAGTATGAAGAAACCCTGCTATTCTGAGCCGGGTTGGACAGCCCTGCCGACTACCTCTCATGACACCCAGCAAGAGGGGTGACCCAAGAGCCCCTGAAGAAAAGGGGGGCACCACAGAGGCATTTGTCTCCATAATAGCAAGGGCATCCATCCCCAACTCGATGTCGCTAAACAACATCGCTGAGGCCACCAGAGGTGACTCAGGCCTGCAAAAACTAAGGGCCCAGCTGCAAGCAGGCCGGTGGAAGTTGTTTTTGTCAGCAACACAGCATTGCACACCTGAGGCCCAAGCTTTTGTTCGGGGGCTGTGGAGGGTCCGACCAGAACTCTCGATTGGACATGAAGTGGTTCTGCTGCAAGCGTCTCAGCTGGTTATTCCATTGACATTACAAGGAAAGGTCCTAGCTCTGGCACATGTTGGTCACCAGGGGGTCAGCAAGACTACGGCTTGCCTCCGGGAGAAAGTGTGGTTCCCAGAATTGGAGCACAGGGTGGACAAGGCCCTGGATAGGTGCAATTGGTGCCAGGCGGCGAGGCTGCGAGCTAAGGAGCCGGCCATCAAATGAGGGGGACTTCGGATCAGTGCTGCGTTCTGAGCACTTCATAGTAGTGCTGGCTGAATTTTCAAGGTACCCTGTCGTCCAGTTTGTGGGATCCAGTGGCGGCCAGTGAGGTGATTCCGGTACTCGAATGGCTCTTCTTGGCCCATGGGATCCCGGACTCTATTAGGTCGGACAATAGGCCATCCTTCCAAGGGGCCGACTTTGAGCATTTCCTGAGGTTCTATGGGGTGACCCACAAACGCATCACTCCATGCTGGCCCAGAGCCAAAAGAGGCACGGAACGATTTATGAGGACCTTGAACAAGGCGTTTCGGATCTCTATGGACAAGAAGCAGCCCCTCGACCTTGCAATCACATCGTTCCTCATGGCATACCGGACGACAAGGAGGTCACCGGATGAGGCCTTTCTGGGGCACAAGGGTGCCTTGCTCATTCTGGAGCATGCCACCAGATGGCTGCCAGAGCCCGATCCGGCGACATGGAGAAAGTGTCAGGAGCAGGCTAATGAGTGTGAGACTACCCGGCGATGACTAAGAGGTGACCCGGTGGTGGTCGGCGACACCGCGCTGGTGCGAACGAGGAATCCGACCCACAAGCTATGCCTCCCACATGAGACAATGCCATGGACAGTACAAAGGAGCAAGGGGAGCATGATCACGGCCCAACAAGGATGAGAAAATCCAGTTGGTTCCGGAAACTGCCGCAATCTCAGCAGGCAGACCCAGACGAGAACATGGAGGTCTGCAGAGAAGATGAAGAATCACCCGTCTGGCCGACATACTGGAAGAGGGTCCGACAGGACCAGGCTTCAGCGAAAGCGGATCAGGAGCACCTGAACGCAGATACCCCCAGCGGGTCGACCAGTGACCCCTAGAGAGACTCCAGAGCTGTGAGCTGGAGTGATGGCTACCAGAGAGTTACCAATATATCCTTTGTTGTTGTTTGCATCTTGCTTGGGGGAGGTTTGATGGGATGTTGTGAAGTGGGCCGTCACCCATATCAGGTGACAACCCACGTGTGTACAGAAATAAAAGGGAGGCCCTGCCCAGTCACGGGCAGAGACACTCCGTAACCAGGACACTGTGTGGCGTGTCCTCCTTGGGTTCAGGTGCACTCATCCTAGTGAATCCAACAGTGATCACAGTCTGGATAGAGGATATAGAATTATAGATCCCAGAGCAAACACTGTAAAATATTGAGATTTGTTCTTACAAAGACATTCATATTCCTGTTATTTTTGCCCCTGTTAAATAGGCTCCACGCCTCAGTATTTGCACAAATATGATGATCAGAGCTCTCATGTTTTGCTTGGCCACGAGTGAGGCGGCCATCCAGTTCTGTTTTTGCTTGGAATTCTGGCACTTTTTCAAAATTTCAAATAGAAAAGAAAAAGAAAGCCCTAGAACACAAAGTGGAAAAGCGGGCCATGGTGACCTCAGATCTTGCCATGGGAACCTTGAGAGCTCTGGATGATGATTATTAATTCATCAACATATCTCGATAAAGCATAAGAGAGGCAGTAAAGACCAAGATACATTGTTAAGCATGACTCAGCACTTCAACCAGTTAACTTGGAGTAATGAGGAGCAAGACTCAGCATCCCAAAACATGTCTGCCAGATATTGTATAGCAGCCAGAAACAAGAAATGGGGTGGTTGGAAATTAAGCTTGCATAACAACATGCCCCATTTCATTCGAGAGACACTATTGCAGTCCTAGATTTACATGGAGAAATCCAGGACTATAACCCATACAACAATTTCTTATTTATTTTCTTAGAAGGATCTTAAAAGGATCGTATAAGAGCTTACATTAATCCTAATTTAAATATTCTTATTTTTATTTCCAAAATCCCGTTAGTTACTTACAAATTCTTATAAGCTACAAGAATCTTCTAAAGCTTTTTTGAATGGGAAGTCCCTCAATGCAAAGTTAAAATCAGCACTGGTCTAGTGTCTCCTGAATGGAATGGGGCTTATTAGCATGTATGCCGGTCAAGTGGCACAGCGCTTGCTTTGACATCCGTGCAGAGCGTGTTAACGCAGGTTCAAATCCCGGCAGGGCCAAACTCAGCCTTTCATCCTTCTGAGGTCGCTAAATGTGCACCACACTCCTTGGGTAATAATAAGCAGCGCTCAGATACCTGAGGGTTCATAGCACTATATAAATGCCAAATTATTATTATGATTGAGCATCTGTCAATGTATGTCCAAAATATCTAAAATAACGATTAAGTTAAAAAAAAAAACAGGGCGCCAATTGTGCTGTGATGATGCCTCCAGATTGTCCCATCCAAGATACACGTTTGGCAGGACATCCTTTTATGTTCAAGCCCCTCTGACTTGGAATGCGCTGCCAGGATCCATAAGGTCAGCAGTCACTTGTGAAGTCGTCAAGAAACGGGTGAAACATCAACTGTTTAACCTCAAACCAAGTTGAACCTTCTGGTGCTAGCCTGATTCTTCCCCCTTGATTCTGACCCTGCTATGTTCTGTTTTTTCCATTGGTTTCCATTGGCTCTGAGGCCTATGGGCATGTGGCGCTTAATAAAAACGGAAAAATAATTTACCTTGCTGTGACAGCCTACTGACATCCCCTGCAGTTGCTGTGCTGTGGCAACAGATCAAATTCAAAGATCACTTCTGCCTTACTGAACACAGCTGCTGGAACCCACAGTTACAACAGACAGGGGTGGCCTTTTAACTGTATACACCTAAGGTTCAAAATATCATAATTGTCTATCTCAGAGGTCTGGTGGCAGTTGGTAAAACTAAATACAAGCAATGTCTGTTTTTGACAGGGTGGCTACTGCAAATACACAGTTATACAGGCACACCCATTTAATGTCATTTTCTTATCATCTTGGTGAACAAGGACTCATTCATGACAGGGAGTGGTGTTTATTAGCATGTCTGCCCTCAAACACCATGCTGGTTCCCACCCAGGAACATCGATCCTCCTGAGAAGGGTTATGACATCCTCCAGAGAACATAAATACTCCCTGGGAGGTCATCTGTAACTGGCACTTCAAAAACTGTCCTGTCACTACAATGGTCACCTCACACCAGGCAGCTAATTACTTAAGTTCCTTTGATGTATGCCAACAGAGGAACATGGTCAAGTTGGAGTAGCCCAGGAAAGAGCCTCAGTCTGCAGAGGGGTCTCACTATCTTTAATTTTACTAGGGCTCACAAACGTTCTGTTCCCTCCCGACTTGCTGCGGACAAAACACTCTGGGTATGACATCAGAATGCAAAGGGCACATGGTACAGCAGACTGGATTTAACCATTAACAACAGGTTTGTTCTGGACCAATCCACTGTTGCAATTTTCGTATATAAGGGGGGAACCCTGTCCTTAGTTGATTCATCTTTGGAAACTGCTTGAAGAAGAAGTCACTGGAGCCTGATTGGGAGTACAGCCTACTCCAACTCTCTCTGCCAGAGAGGTGAAAACCAGGAGCTCCAAGGAAGAGGAACGCTCTTCTCCTGAATGACCCAAAAGCCTATTTGGGATGACCAATTGGCTGGAAAAGGCCTGCTGCAACCCCAACACTGGTACCCAGGATCCTGTTCGCTAAAGTTGACAGAACCCTGAAAGAGCTCTGTGCAAGCCTTTCTGGATGGGATGGGCAGAAGAAAGAACTTACTTTGCCCCTGAGACCCTGGATTTGGTGCCAAAGCACCAAAGGAGCCAATGAAATGACCCTGGGCTTTCCCTGCATCTCCAAACAGCCTTGTCGCCAGTTTGGTCACCTTTGACACTGTCTAAGCTGCAGCAAGGGAACCTCTGGAGTCATCTTCAACCTCAATAAATGCCTCTGCATCTCAGAGTTTCACACAATGCCCACACCGAAGCTCCACTGTCTCCTCCTCTGAGACCCACTGAGTCTTCTAGCATCCCCAGCTTTACACCACATGCCTGGTTACTAGCATCTTTGAGATCCAAGCCATAGCTGTTGCAGTATCACAATGCCAGGTCTGCTCACCAGGGAAGGCAAGTCTCCAGGGCCATCGTTAGGGATTTTGGGGTGCGGGTCACAGACAACTTTGGGGCCCCTTTACAACAAAAACAATCAAGGGAAACTGAAAATCTCATGTTGTGACCCCCACTACCTTTCTCATGATTGCTACCCATAGCTTAATAATGTTGCCCTGGCAGCAATTAAAATAAGCACGTGAACTCCCTTGAACTCCAACAACCCCCTTCATCCATGCTGTAATGAGACTAATAAGTGTCATTTCAAGAACAACATGTATGTCTAGCGTTCTAGCATAGCCACGGAACACATTTTAACGCAGATCACAGATCAGTAGACATGTAAAATGGATACATACTCCAGCATAGACACAGAATGTAGATTAGCAGCCTAATAGTATGCATGCTCAAGCATGTATACAGTGAATAGACTTGAAGCAACGATGAAGATATACATGCTGTGGCATAGATTGACGATAGATTGACAATACACAGTAGAAGTTACCATAATGGTGCACATATCTGAAAATAGACAGATTGAAAGTGAGCCAAGAGACACCCGATTTTGTGGTGTGCAATGGTTCAATTGTCACTATGAATACATATTAAGGGTTATGTGTGATTTTACCAACCACAATTACAAAATGCTAAATTCCATCCTAGACAAAATACAGAAAAACAACATTTGTTTTAAAACATCTCCCCTCCCACCCCCACCCCAAGCCCTCCATTTCTGTACCCTTATAACGCCACCCCAAGCCCTTATTGGCCCATATTAACCCCTTTACCCCACTACCCTTAATATTTTCAGTGTTTTACGGAATTATGGTCCACTCTGAAATGTATTTGTATTTATTTATTTGTAGCGCGCAGCCTTGCCCTGAGGCATCTGGGCGCGTAGTTACAAGAAGGTGGTTACAAGCATAACCTGTTCCCCTAGGGGAACAGTCTTACAAAGACGAACCAAAACAGTAAAACTTACAATGATACAACTAGTGACATAGCGGGGCAGGTTACACATAATTACTCCAGACGTCTATAACAGGTACTAGAAGCTAGAGTAAAGGCTGCAAATGAGAGAGAGAATCAAGAGAACATGAGAGTTAGACCAAGGAAATAAGTGCTGGTGTACTACGGGGAGCGCCTATGATGGGAGTGAAGTAGGCTCATCAAGCTTGTGAAGCCAAAATTTGGTTTTGGTTTTGAAGGAGTGGAACGTGGATTTTGATCTGAGTGTGAAGGGGGTGGTGTTCCAAAGTTTAGCTGCAAGCGCTGCGAAGCTAGATCCCCCAGCAGACTGTAGCTTGAATCTGGGTATATAGTGTGTTGACATAGGCTGCTCTCAGCGGTCTGTGCGCAACATGCTATGAGAACCGGCTGGTCAGATAGGCTGGTGCCAGATTATTCTGAGCCTTGTAAGTTAAGGCTAAGGTTTTGAGCGATATTAGCTGCGCGACAGCGAGCCAGTGAAGGTTACGTCTGATGTCAGAAATGTGAGATCTTCTAGGGATATTGAGGGCTGGCCTGATGGCATTGTTTTGTGTAACTTGTAGCTTGTCAATGTTTTTTTGGCTGGTCCCTAGGTAGAGGGGGTTAGAATAGTCTTGTTTGCCATTATTAGTGTTCTAGCTAGGATGATGCAGTTCTCAGTGCTCAGGAAGGGTCTGCAGGCTGTGATAAGTTTACAGGTATAGGCCGAAGCGGACGCTACGGCATTGGTTTGTCTGCTTAGCGATAGAGTTGCATCGAGATAAATGCCTAGAGTTTTAGCTAAGTTCGACACTTTGATTATGTTGCCATCTATGGTGAATAATTTGTATGCTGGGTCAAGTTTGGCCAATTCGGAGTGCGTTCCTAGGATGAGTAGCTACGTTTTCTCATCATTGAGGCAGAGTCCGTGATGAGCCATCCAAGCCTGGATGATTAGGCAGACATCATTAAGTGCCTTTGCGTCCAGAGCAAAGTCACCAGAGATAGGGATGAGTATCTGGGTGTCATCAGCATAGTTGATACCACTCTGTAATGTTTTAGATATATTCACTGGATACCATAATAAGTACCTCTGTAGCTTTTGAAGCGATGACTAAATCTTTTAAGGTCCCACAATTTTGAAAATAGGAATTGCCATTTTTAATAGTTCAGGTACTGTGAGGTTAAATGAGTACCCAGAATAAAACGATTTGGTTAAGTGGCAAAGCTGGGATTTTGGCCCATTCTGCAATATCTGCACTTGATCACACGGTTTCTGGATTCATGTCATCCAAAATGCAATTATTTGTCAATATTTGACTTTCATGAACTAAAACAAATAGGGGCTGCTTCATGGAATTATTTGCGCCGAAAAACAGGGATTTGTGCGCCATTCTGCCCGCAAATCCCTGTTTAATAAATGGGGATTTGCAGGCAGAATGTCGCACAAACAAAACCCCGTTTTTCGGTGCAAATAATTCCATGAATCAGCCCCATAATATGTTCGCTAGATCTGGCTTGGAAATTACAAGATACACCGATATGGCACTATTAAAAAAGATGTATATAAAATAAAGCTATGGAGAAGCAGAATAATTGAAATTTGTTTTCACCATTATAAAAATAAATCTGCAAGTACCAGGGTAGTAATTTACTGGAGCCTCATACGGATGCTATTTTAGTTTTTATAACTAGTGCCTTCTTGTGTTAATATATTATTTTGAAGCTCAGAAGTTGTGACAATCACTAACATTTGTTTACTGCAGTTTATTAACCTTACAGTAGAGTTGAAATATGCCTTGCCAGGATCTGGAACTGTTATCTGCATATGAACATAGATCTCAGCAACATGTGCTTAACACACTGAGCTATCAGTGGCACTCAAGCTTATATATAAACATTTCAACTCTGGTTATAGGATGTAATCAATATACAATATACATTCCCCAAAGAGAGTTAAATGCTACACAAGTTGTCATATAGTAAAATCACACACTGTAACTACTAAAGTGAACAGAGAATATGTTACAGGATTAATTTGTTAAATCAGACGTCAACTGGTAGCAAAAGGCGGCACAGAGCTTCAGTAGCGCACTCTAGAATATCTAGAATATCAAGCCATGTGTAATTAAATTTAGTAAAATAAGTGCACTGCCTTCTTTGCATCATGCTGCTTGGTGATGCCCCCCCTGAAGGTGGGGGCCGGGGCACATGTCGCTTTTGTCCTCCGATAAAGAAGTCTCTGCAAGTCTCCACTTTTTCGCACCCAACACTGCCAAGCATTCCAGCACGCTGATCCAACTTGGTCTACAGTTTCCTAGCATCTTCGACCAGCAAGCCATTGCCACTGCCAAAAAGCACCTCGTTGTTGGAACCCGCCGCCACCATTCCCTGACTCGACCCCGGCTTGGGGGGCATAGCACCCAGACTCCTGGATCAGTGCCGAAAAGCCTGGATTAAGGATTTTCAGCCCTGAAAGACAAAAACGAAAGATATTTTACATATCCAACATGTTTGACATTTTGTTGCTGAAATCTTTGTCTGAGCACCCCTGTCTACAAACCCAGAGTGCCCTTTTATTTTAAAGTCTGCTTTATCTGTTTTTTCCCTGAGACGTGGGCCAGTAGTGTAATATTTTTGGTAGTTAATTAAAGATCCTATTTTTATAGAATCCTGGTTGGACATTCCTTTATTTTTTGTATCAAATTGCTATTGTTATTTCGATTGATTATGTATCAGTTCATACCCCTCCTAAATAGTATAGCCTTCCCCTGGGCCTGCCCTACTCTAGTAGGTGACCGAGGTATACTTTTCGGGTTGTCCCATCACTGCTGGTTCAGTAGTAGTGTGGCACTGAGTAGGAGTTTTATTCACAACTCAGCCCTGTACGCCAGAAGATCACTAGCCATTTTGTCAAACAGTGCTTGGAAAGCAGTATGTGCCAGAGGTCACTGGCACAGTTAGCTTCAGTTATCCAGTATGCAACCCAGGGATGCCCATTTCGTTGGGTGTCTTCTTTTTATACAGGGACTGTGCTAATGGCCCCACCTCCTACTTGCACCATGAATGGGGTTCCTCCTTTCTCCAAAGAAATTACCAAGACGACACAAGCTCATCATGAGTGTGGTTGATCAAGCCACTGGTCAGCTCGGATTGGACACTCTTCCCATGAACTCTTCAAGAATGGTCACAAACCAGCAAGTGGTTTTTTTGGGGCCATTTTACATGCCCAGTGTCCCATCTTCAAACGGCCCTAGTCCGACAATATGGCTTGATCATTTGCATGGGCGTAATTTTAGGGGGGGACAGGGGTGTTTGCCCCCCCCCAACTTTCATGGCACACCATTTTGTCCCAATTCATTTGACTGGGGCACCTTTTTTTCAGATGTTTTGTCCCCCCCAACATTTTCAGCAAAGTTACTCCACTGATCATTTGGACGTGTACTTGTCGCAAGATGATGAAGCAAAACGATTACTGATGCTCTATTTGACAGGTGAGGATATCGAATGGATGTTCGAGACCTAGCTGGCAAAGGGTAGATTATATGCAGCTGTGGCCATAGCGCTGGTGGCGTATTTCAGCCCTCTGGAAAATGTCTGATAATGAGGGACTTCAACTGTGGCAAGCTCAACAGGATCCCGGTGACTCCCAGGACACCACGTAACATGCAAGCCTACATCTGCTGGCCCAAACCTGTTCTCGGAAAGATGAAGAGGATGAAGTGAGAGCCCAGCTGGACACCTGGACTGAATGCATAGAAGAGGCCCTACGAAGGAAGCTGATGACACAAACATAATACACAGTACAACACAAGGAAGGTCAATGATGATACCCAATGACCGAGCCCCAAGCTGAAGGTTAATAAAAGCTGGGAATGTGGCTTTAGTTGCAGTTACATCACCCAGGCCAATGACCAGCTGATGTCACCTAATAGCCCAAACTAACAACAAATAAAAATAGAATTGCAGGTGTTGAGAGGGAAGTAGTCATTCATCAGTTTAGACTATGCAAAGGTTTCCAGACCCAGTGACATTTCTGAACCGAGGCATACTGGCAGCATCCATGGCATGTTAAATTGGGTTTCAACTGCGGAAAATCAGGACACTGTGCCAGGGAATGCACAGTACAGCCTAAGAAACTGGTGAAATGGCATGGCTAAATGAGAGAAAACCAACGTTTTGCTGCACATATATGGAAGACCTCCCAAGTGCTTTAAGTGGAGTAAGAAATTGAGAGGGGGGCCTCATTTGTGGGTAGGGCTTGCATGGTGGACGTGGTCTAAGACTTGATGGGTGTGACCTAAAGACGAACATGTAAAAAAGTGGTCTGGCCTACATAACTAAGTGCATATCGAAACACAGCCTGCTTGCTACATTCCTTACAGTATAACACCTCAAAGTTTAAGGTCATTATTTATTGCAGCCTTAACAAAAGGGGTAGGTGTTGAGGTACATTAGCAGGTTCATTTTCATCCCACTACACATGCCGGGCAAGACAACCCTTCAAAGCCACTACACTGCAGAACCATGCATAAAGTGGGAGATGACTTTAATAGTAAACAAAAACAAGATTTCCAATAGTTAAACTCATTTTTTTTAATTGATGATTTCGCAGAACCCCACATAATCTTCAAGGGATCTTTCTTTGTATGAGGTGGCTCACAGTGCCTTTCCTCAGATGTTCGTCTCCCTTTTGCTAGCCAACCTTTCACAAAGGTCAGCGGCTTAAAAGCTTTCACTGGAGGGTCATTATGGGTGCCTGGCAAAGTGCCATTCACATGCCAAGACTATCGACATTGCCAATGCTTGTTCTTTATGTACCCTGCCCTTCCATTGATAGCCCGGCTCACTTAAGGTACTGCCTGTACCCTACCTTACACCTCAGAATACGTTGCATTGCGGCTATTGCGATTCGCAAAGAACAACCACAAACTAAAACTTTAAACCTGCGACTTTGAGTAGCTTTTTGTTTGCATGTGCCAAGTCCTCTCATACATGTTACTCCTGTTTGGTCTGTTTGCCTTATTTTCTGGTTTATATGCTTTGAAAAAGAAGGAAAATAAATAGAAATAAAAGAGACGTGAGTGCACATATTTAAGAAAGTGGCTCACAGTCTTTAAAATACAGTGTGTGTACTTGAGCTATTTAAAAAGCAACTATTCAGCATCGTCTTCTACAAACTATTCAATATGGTTTGAACTCCAAACATGCTAATCCATGCATCCCTATTGGTTTTTTTTTAATCCGCTTTGTCATCATAGCAAAATCTGCGTTGTCGGAGTCTGACCTATGCAGATGCAGAAGTGCAGTTTATATTGTGGTCCATGTATGAATGCCTCTGCCATAGTGTTTCTTCTACCTCTATGCATGCCCCTGCCACAGTGTCCCATCTGCACCCATGCAGGCCAATGCCATATCCCCCACGCCCTCCATCCCTGCATTGACCTATCCCCCTTCCTTCCATGCAAGCCTTGAGTGTCCTCTAACTTCATGCATGCCCATGCCCTAGGGTCACCTGCGCATGGACACCCCCTTCTTCAATGCATTGCCATGCCATGCACCCACACAGAGAATAAGGTCTGTATTACGCCCAAAACATCGATTTTCACAGAATATTGAAAAATCCCAAATTATGTGAAAAGAGCAAAGAAAAGAATGCAATACCCAAAAAAGCTGTGAAGTCATTATTTCGATGCACCTCAACCAACTTCCTCTCGTGACCCTTGGCGAGGTTTGTAAGCCTTGCAAGTTGTTACAAGAGGAAGTTACAGTGACTGACAGAAGTGCCAGCCTGCCACAGCGTCGGAAGTTGTAGTTTGAGGGACACTGTGGCTGGCTGGCGCTTCATTCAGTCACAGCTTCCCTGACTTGATCATGGCAGGCTCATCTCCACTCACGGCTGCGGCCGTGGTGGGATAATGTGTCCCTACATGTCATGATGGGACTGGGGGGCCCTAGCAGGGCTCAGCCCCACTTTTTGGAGACTGCGGGCCCCAGCCCACTTAAAGCACTGTGCTTCCCACTCCCACTGTATCGGCCAAGCAGCCTGAATTCCGTTCAGACTGGCATATGCAGCTGCCCATTTGGGAGACTGGATTGCTTTCATTTGTGTGTATGTGTGTGTTTCAGCCCTTCTGGAGTTCCTGTGTCTGCTTGGGCAGATGGTTCTTTATTGACTGACCACCACTCTGTTTCCATTTTGCATGAGGTGTGATTTGGCTCTCTGTTCACTCATTGCATTCTAAGGGGGATAAAATCAGGACTACAACACTCTAGCCTGGTGTGGCAGATACATATTTTAGCCTGCTAAAGGGGATTGTAATGCAAGGGTTAACAGTCAGGGAATGAATATAATATGCTTGTCCAGTGAGACTGATATTTTCTCTTCTATATTACACTACCTCTGCAAAGATGACAAGAGGATAGCTGTCAACTTGTGAAGCTATTCATCATGCCAAGTTCTGGAAGGCATTTGGTAGTCAATACACTTAAATAAATAATGAGCTGATTTATCTTGTAGTTGGTGCCATCAATTATGTGTGAATGATGACAAAAATGTGCACATGTAAATACGAAAGCACAATTTCTAGTGCAATAATTGAGTGTCAGCTCCATTGAGGGAATGTACATGCACACTAACCTGTTGGGTCTGCTGTACCTTGTCTACTGCTGGAACTCTGAACCTGCACTCCTAGATGGACCAAAACTCTGCATCACCACCTTGGATGCCCCACCAAATCTGACAGCCAAGCTCTGCCTTTCTAGACGGCCAGAAGGAACCAAAGGAGGTGCACCTTCACCTGATCTGGTGGGGACAACTGGGTCACTTCTCCTTTTTTTGTTTAACCAACTTTATTTAAATATGGTTACATACATATAATACATTTCCAACCATAGGGATCACACAAACATACCGATTGTTTCCGCGATCGTCGGGCAATTCCCACCCTCCCCACTCTGTATCGTCCATCCCCAACCCTTCCCATCTCTGCCAGGATCTGGTGAAACACACAAGGCTTTAGCGATTGTGCAGGAACTGCGGGCGGCACTAAGTGCAGTTTGTACACCTGCGCCAGAAAGTTCAAGCTGTACTCCAGGATGGGGGACCACATATCAGTGAATTGATGTAACACCCCTTCTTTGGCCGCTGTGACCTTCTCTGCTACTAGAATATCCCAGATTTTGGCCGACCATATTGGTAACAGCAGGCCCTGAGGAGATTTCCAAGCCATGGTGAATGTGATCCTTGCGGCCAGGAAGAGCTGGGTGATTAGCATGGCCGTTATCCCTGACCTCGGGTACACCCCTGGGACTGGTACCCCCAGCAAGGTCACCTTGGCCTCCATAGGGAGATGATCTGGGTAATAGCTGCAATGGAGTCATCCACTTTCTCCCAGAAGGTTCGAGTACACCCATCACATGTGTAGATCCGACCCTTAGATACGACCCTTGCGCCCCACATTTCCTTCAACAAGCCGGGGTCAGCAAACTCTTAATGCGATGCATCCTCACCGAGGGTAATACCACTGATATGTCAATTTAAAGGCACATTCCTTATTAGTCACACATTTGGAGGAGGGGTAGTTTCTTGTCCAAATGTCCACCCATGTCTGGTCTTCTATTGGATGGCCCGGGTCCGCCTCCCATTGGGCCATGTATTGGGGACGGAGCATCTACATGTCCACTCGCAGGAGTTTATACAGCCTGTTGATGTTCCCCCTTGTGAGGCCTCAAGCAAAGTGAGCTCAATGGATCCAAGGTCACATGTAGCCCTCTGGCGGACCAGTGGGTGAACTTTCCAGTGCCGGAGTTGAGCATAGCTATGCCTGTCCGCCTCGAATAGGGAGACCCTTTCCTTGCAATTTACAAAGGACCGGGGCGATCCACTATCAAAGAGTTGAGATAAGCATTGCAGGCCCCCCTGTGAACATCTTCTGAATTCGGCGGGGCAAAGGCCTGGGATAAAGTCTGGGTTATGGAAGATTGGGGTGCATGGGCCAGACCCCTAGGGATTCCCATCTTGTTTCCATCACCCAGTCCCATGTTTTCACCATTGTTTTCGTGGAGGATAGCAGACCGGGCCAATGTTTCCACCCTATGGCGGAGGTGTATGGCAGAGAGCTGAGGTGGAGTGGGACTCTGGACAGTTCAATTTCTACCCATCTCGGGGGGTCATTGGGCATGAGCCAGGCAATGAAATGTGTTAACTGCATCGCTGCATAATAATTGCGCAAATTAGGCCCCCATCCCTCTCAATCGGGCCTTACCCATCATAACCTTTTTAGGAATTCTAGATTTTCTCTCTGTCACATAAATTGAAGAATCTTTGGTTGTAAACAGAGGAGGGGTGTCTGTGGGATCTCCACTGGGAGCACTGAGCAGTGGTAAAGGACTCTTGGGAGCAAATTCATTTTACTGGCCGTGATACAACCCATTAACTAAATTTCCTGGGACACCCACCTTTTCGAGATCGGCTTCCAGCTCCTTAAAAAGATTCAGGAAATTAGCCGCATAGAGCTTCTTCGGGAGCGCTGAGATGTAAACCCCCAGACATTCTCTGGCTTTATTGTCCCATTTAAATGGGCAAGAAGGCCGAAGGGCCTCTACCGCTTCTGGTATCGAGCAAACCCCAGAGCGCCAGATTTGTGATTGTTAACTTCAAAGCCTGCAACCCGTCTAAAGGAGTCTACCTCTAGGAGGGACTGATGTAAAGAGGATTGGACATTTGCCAGGGTAAGCATCACGTCATTCGCATACAGAGACAGCTTATAATGTCGGGGGCCTATCACAACCCCTTTGATAGCGGGATTGTTGCGGACTCACTGGGCAAAAGGCTCCATGACTAGAGAGAAAAATAGCAGGGAAAGGGGGCACCCTGCCATGTCCCACACATACGGGATATGAACTATAGTTGGCCAAGAGCATCTTCAGGAACAGTGGCCCAAAGTTGAATGCTTCAAGGGTTAATTGCATAAAGGCCCAGTCGACCTTGTTGAATGTTTTAGTGGCATCTAGCATTATCAATGCCATTTTACAGCGTTCTGAAGTTGCTAACTCCACCAAGTTTAAGCCCTGTTGAATATTATCCCCTGTAGTTCTACCCAATTGGAACCCGGTCTGATCTGCGTTAATTATTTTGGCAAGGGCTCCAGCTAACCGATTGGCCAAGATTTCGGAGTAAATGTTGGTATCAATATTTAGCAATGAGATTGGCCTATAAGAGGCACAGTCTTTAGGGTCCTTGCCAGATTTTAGCAATCAAATAGTGGTGGTCTCCTGCATGAACGGGGTCGTGCATCCAGCCTGGCGGAAGGAGTTGAAGAGGTCTGTTAGGGGAGTTAAGAGCTGGACCTGAAAACGTTTATAAAACCTGGGCGTGAAACCACCGAGGCCCGGGGTTCTGCCCTTCAGGGATCTGATTACAGAATCCACTTCCTCGACCGTGATTGGTAAATCTAGGGAATCCCTATCTGCTTTGAAGAGGTGCGGGAGAGACGCCCTCTCCACACACTGCCTCTGACCTGCAATATCTCGGGGAGTGGCTGACATAGTTTCGATGAAATGAGTTGCCGCTAACCGCAGTTTAGCATCCTCTGATTGTTGTATTATATCCTGTGCGTCCCACAGTTCCACTATTATGTTTTGCTGTTGCGTCTTCGCCAATTTTCAGACCAGAAAGGTATTGGCCTTGGTGAGAAACCAGAGGGTGTTTTTGACCCGCTAGTCCCCGGGGATCTCTCTCTCAGGTGGCCAGGGCACAGCCATAGCCTTTGGATCCAGACTCTGGGGGTGGACCAGTGCGAGAGGATTGGGAAATCGTAAAACCAAGAGAGAAACGTACACAGCCGGTGAGTTGACAAGCAATCTTTGACACCGGTGTGTGTTAAAGATAGATTGAAGTGGCAACATTGTAAACCGCAGTGAAATCAGCATTACTGAGTAACGGAGTAGTCCAGCGAAAGGGAGTATTCCACTTGAAAGTCTCTGAGAAAGGTACATTGTTTGTAGCGATAAAAGCGAATGAACTGCAACAGCGAAATAAGGACAATTAACCATGAGAGATGGGGAGAGTAAAAAGCTGAAAATGTAACTTTGAGTAAAAGTGGTCCTGCAAAGGTCTGTACAGAAAGCCACGCACATTCGAAAGTCTTCGATATTCAAAAGCGGTCTGAGCCTCGATTGAGGGAGATCCGAACTGCAAAAAGCATAGGGAAGGAAGCCCCTTGCCAGTATTGTTGAGCTTTGTTGTGAAGGGTCTGAGCCCAACGGAGGGGGGACCTATGAGAATTGTGTTTGTGAAAGGTCTGAGCCCAACAGAGGGGGACCCACGTGAACTGTGTTTGTGAAGGAGTCTGAGCCCGACGGAGGGGGGGCCCATGTGAACTGTGTTTTAAAGATGTCTGAGCCTGACAGAGGGTGACCTATGTGAACTTTTTGTTGAAACATTATTTGGAAGTAGAAAGAGAGACTTAAAATGTGGAAGTCCAGGTGGGCCAAGATCCAGGTTTTAGAACTGTTTATGGTACTGAGAACCTTAGCCACAGTGTGTCATCCTGTCTACAAGGACCGCCTTACTCTGTGTGGTCTAACGCGGGGAGTAGAGCTGATTCAGCTACCTTTATTATTTTGAACACTGATTTTGCCTTTGCATACATTTCCCTTTTATACACTGTTTGTACAAGAGATAGGACAGGTATTAGGTTTTGTTAGCATAGGCCATTTTGATTTGACAGGACTGTTTTGTTTATCGTTTGATGGTCGAGACTAAACCCATCTTAGTTATAGGGCAGAATAGGAGTTTTCCAAACCCCCACAAATTTAATAAAGATTTTACAACTTGTACCTATTGTGTCAATGTCATACTGGTGATACCATGTCTCCCCTACACCTTTTTGCCCTTGGCGTAGTACTCCTGTTTAGTTCTAAGAAGGGTCTGTGCCATTTCCAACACATAGTGTGCCTCTAATCAATTGCGGGCTACCTGGAGGGATCAATGTGCCTTTGGGGACCACCCATTTCTGTGCCTACTTTGTGCCTTAGCTACATCTCCCTCCAACTTAGACCTCACCTCCCATATTGTCGCCATCGAGCTGGGTCACATGAGATTTTCCCAGAGGTAATTTCGACCGGCCTTTGTAATCCCATCCCTTAAAGCCATATCATTAAGGATTGGATCGTATAAACTCCATGGGAGCCTGGAGATGGACTCAGGGTCATGGATGCAAACTGTTAGGAGGACTGGGGCATGATCTGACAGCGCTCCTGTACCTATGGCCAGGTCGTCTACATTGGGGGTTGGCTAAAAGACGATCTATGCAGGATGAAGTGCGATGTACATTAGAGAAGCATGAGAAGTCTTTTTCCCCTGGGTGCAGGACCTTCCAAATATCGACTACCCTCAGAGACATGAACAGGCATAGTAAACCCAGTGCTATTTTAAAGTCCTTCAACGTGGGATGGTGGGTTTTTGTCAGCTAGGGGGTCCGGCACCCCATTAAAGTAACCCCCTATTACCACTTGGCCCTCAACAAGGGGGTCAGTTCAGATTCCAGCTCCAGTAGAAAAGCCTCTTGTGCCTCCTTCGGGGCATATAGAGAGATCAAGGTATAGAGCGTACCAAATAACATACCTTTGGCTCCCACATAGCATCCTTCCAGACCATGTTGCGTATCTAGCTCTACAAAGGGGACCCCTCTCGACAGGAGGTTTGCTGTGCCATTTTTTTTAGTTCTGGCGTATGCCAGGATTTGCTTCAGAAAGTCTCTGCTATGCAAACGAGCGAAGTCTGATGTGTTTAGGTGAGTCTCATGAAGAAATACAACCGAGGTATTCAGGTCCTTCAGTCGCTGTAGGGTAGATTTACGCTTGACTGGAGAGTTTAAGACTTTTACGTTTAGAGTCACCAGTTTCAACTTCCGGTGGGGGCGAGGTGCCTGTTGAGGGTTTAGGTTTACAAGAGAGAAGGGGGAACAGGGTGAGTGTCAGCAGTATCTGGTTCCATTAATGCTTCATCTTCTTGGAGCAACCAGGTTTTCAACTTTTTAAACCAAAACTGGACCACTGCAAACTGCGCAGTAACTGAATTGGGCAAAAGGCTGCAATGACCAATGAGTGGTTCCAACCTCATGAGCTGGGTAAGGCCGTGCGAAGCCTAGGGCGCTGATGACTCGTGCCCCAGAAAGGTATATAAACAAACTCTCCTCAAGCTGAGTTTGCTGGAGGAATATTCAGGTCTGCTATTATTTGCGTCTGGAGGGGGCTCCTGATTTTCTTGACTTGCCCGCTATCGACCACAGAGTACGCTGAGGCTTTGAGTCCTCGCCAGCCGGCAGCAAGGAGTGCTCCCGGGGGGCTTCCTTGTTGATTCCAGTGCCAGGCCCCTCATCCAAAGACTTTCCTAATGTATTCACTCAGGGCTTGGTCAGGGATCTTATGTGGGATTACTTTAATGCAGAGGTTATTTCTCCTTGCCCTATTTTCCATGTCCTCCTGTTTGAGCACCATGGCCTCACTCTCCCCTTCCAGTGACAATACTCAGCATCTGTGATTGTCCTTGTTTGTTCCGAGGCCTGGTCTTTGACCTCTCCAACCCTCTGTTCCATGTCCGTGACGTGGCTGTCCAGGCGCTCCATCTTCGCAGACAGATCCGCCATGCAGTTCCTAAATTCCGCTTTGATATCTGCCATGAAGGATTGCAAGTCTTCCTTTTTTGCTAACTGCCTGGCGTGTTAGGGGATCTTTCTGGAGAGTGAATCATGGCTTTCGCGGTCCCCACCTTCTTCCCTTTCTCTTGGGGTTGTAGCAGGGTTGCTATAGAGGTGCTTTCGGGTGCTGTGAAAAATCAGAGGGTGTTTCACAACCTAGTCCCCGGGGATCCCGTACTTAGGTGGCCAGGGAAAGGCCATCGCCTTTGGATCACGACCCTGGGGGTGGACAAGTGAGGGTAGGATCACCTGGGTAGGGGTACTCGGGGAGTGTGGGGAGAAGCACCTGATGGTGAGACATGGTATCCTCTGTTTTCTACAGCCCATCTAACCCCTGTCCCTATGGGAAAGTAAAGCTCCTATAATTCCTCCCCATTCACACTGACAACACTACTGAGCCAAGGAAAATGAAGAATGAGACCAGGAACATTACCTCTAGTGACTTGCAATGGCTCTGTCCCTTTAATGAGACCAGGCAGAGTCAGGCACGTAATCCTAACTACACATACCTGCCACTTGTTAACACTCCCTGTCAAAATAAAAGGTGGCACGCAAAGGCACACTGTGAGTGAAGCTGGGTACGAGAAGGAGCAGCTCTTTCGGGGCTGATGCAGACCAGTCTATCGAAGTTGGAAGGCCAAGGGGCTGATCGGCAGATGCGGGGAACGAGAGAGAGCCAGATGAGAAATCCATACTTTTGGAAAGCCATAAGCGTTCCAAGACTGGAACCGAGTGAGAAGAAAGGATATACCTTCAAAGTGCTTCAAGGCGGCCCGCTCCCCTCCTGGGTGAACAACGGAATCGGGGAGGAGCAGAGGAGGTATTGGTAACGCCCTTGACTCCTACATGAAAGGCGTTGAAGAAAGAAACCAAATTAACATGACCAGTGAGTTATCCAAGGCAACAAAGGCACGGTTTGTGTCAAAAGCAAATGAAACTGTGACACGAATGGAGGGATGCCCGTGTGCCGATAAAATGCGTAATGGAAAAGACAATTGTTGAATTGTGATGAGAGTATACAAAGTAACAGAGTGGTCCTGCGAGTCGGAATCACACATTCGAAAGTCTCTGTGAAATGTTTGAAGTTGTAATAAAATGGGAAACGAAGGCAACAAAGTAACTGCAATCCCAAATGAAAGTTGATTGAGTGAAATACGCCAAGAGGACAAAGTATGAACTTTAAACACCCAAGAGGTTAAAGTAAAGAAATAATAATCCCAAGAAACTACAAGTACCAAGAAGCATTGGTGTTGCGAGTTGATGAAGATTGTCAAATTGTTAACTACAAGTACCAAGAAGCATTAGCGTTGCGAGTTGATGAAGATTGTCAAATTGTTAAAAGAGAGTTTGAAGTGGTCATGCAGAGGCCTACGTAAAATTCCTGCAGTTTCAAAAGTCTTCAACAGTTAAAAGTTGTATGAAATGAAACGTGGGGAAGGGAACCCCACCAAGAGAAAAGAGGGTTGAGCCCGGCGGAGGAAGACCCATGTGAGAAGTGAAATTATAAAGGTTTGTGAAAAGAAAGACAGGCTCGAGCCCGACAGAGGGAAGCCTGTGTTGAACTGTGGTAAAGTAAAAGTCAAGAGTTGAACTTTGCCTTTGTGGCAAGGTGGACGAAGCCTAAAGCACTTATTGAACTGCCAAAAGCTTGAAGCCCAAGCCTGAACTGTTGAGCTGTACCAGTAAGCCAAAGTGTGCCAGATTGATAAAACTGTGCCATCCACCTACCCTTTTAAGAAACTCTCGAGACCCTGTACTTCTGAACGTGGGGAAGGGAGATGCTACCTAAGCCATTCTGACATTTCTGTTAAGACACAATTTTTCCTTTGTATATCCCTGTAACATATTCGTTATTTCAGAAGGAGGGCTAGGTTCTTTTTTTTTTAGTATAGGCCATTTTATTTTGACCAGACTGACTTGGAATAGATTTTTTATTTGTTTAATGGTTGAGACTTCTCCCATTCTAGAGTTAGGGCCAGTTAGGAACTCTCCCAACTATATCATAATACAAAATAAAGGTTTTTGAAATGTCTATCTATTGCATCTGTGTCTGCTGTTGATACCATGCCTTCCTTACTGCGCCTTCTGCTGTTTGTCCATCTTTAGGGTGCCAGAGTGTTTCCACTTATTCTGCTGCACATGGTGCACCTGGGCTACCCCCAGAAAAGCCTCTGTCAGGCCGCGAGTCCTGCCCACCTATGAAACAGGGAAGCAAGCCCTTGCCGTGCTTTACAGTTTTGCATGCCCCGCCTCCAAATGGGGCTGCTGCGTCCCTTGATTACAGCAAGTCTCATCTTCCCCCAGTCCAGGCAGACTCCTCACAGGTAATAGCTGGGAGTCTCAGCCTTCCCTGTCCTCCCACGCTGCCCCACCTGGGGCACCTCCAGAGTGGAAGATTTGCCCACTGCTGATGTCTGTCTTTTTTTTTAAAACATCTGTTTATTAGAGTTTCACTGCTGATGTCTGTCTTTTTTTTTAAAACATCTGTTTATTAGAGTTTCAGTATGCATATGAAAAATACAATGTTGCATACAAGACCAACCTATAATGGTACAGGCTTAGAAAAAGACAGCAGGATACATTGAGATATACATTGACACCTGCCGCACCCGCCAGAAATCTCCCCCCCGCCCAGTGCCCATTTCCCCCGCGTCCCCCCAATCCGTTAATAAACTACCCAATCTAACCTCCCTTTCAGGGGGGGGCTTTCGTCCACAGGGAACCCCAGTTCTTCCAACAGCTGGCGCCATTCTACAATTACCCCTTCTTCTTCCTCGGGATCTCTGGTTTTCTTTAATATGTTCAACTCCACCATCCCCCCATCAGCGAACATCCTCCTTCCAACACACCACTGACGGACACTGAGGTTGCTTCCAGGCTATGGCCACCCGCCTTTTTGCTAGTACCAACATAAAATGGGGTAGACGATATTGCAGTTTTCATCGCCTCCCCCCGGGGTCAAACCCCACAGACACATCTTGGACAACATTCCAGACTGGAGCCAAGTAATTTGTTAATCTTTGCAATAACAGCTTGCCAATAGTCTGCCACTACTGGGCATCCCCAGAGTATATGCCATATTCCCGCTGGCCCTGTCGCGCAACAAGGACAATCCCAATTTAACGCACTATTCATAGCGTGTAACACTGTATGCGGGATATTAAATTGTATAAATTGGAACCTAGCATTCTGCGAGACTTTCCAAACCTGTTTGCAAATTTTGATCCATTCTTGCTTCTAAAACAAACTTTATTCTGCACCTTTAACTCTTTAGTTGGGAAAGCACTTTGTAATGCTTGATAAATACGAGAAACCCTGCCACCCCAGCCCCTCGTGTAAGGAGCACCTGCATTAGCAGGCTTGTATGTGGCTCCATGGGAATCTCCTTCCACAAGGCTGCCAGTCATCTAGTGACTGTGGCATATGTTAGGAAATGCCCATTTGGTACCCTATAGCGAGTACCTCATTCATCAAATGGCAGCAGCTTCCCGTCTTCAAACAGGTCCCCCAATGTCCTACATCCCCTGTATCCGAAATTCCAATATCGCCAGCCTCCTCAGCGCGAAACAATTTCCTGAGTCCACTACCCATGGTAGGTCCGCTCTATACAGGGCGGTCACTTGTTGCCTCCTCAAAAGCTTCACCCAGAGTGCTCTCACCACCATAAATATATTCGTAGCTCCCTTTCCAGCCACCATGCCCCACAGCAATTCTATCTCCTGTCGGTGCGCCGGATGAGCCCCACGAGCCTCCCCAACAAGCCCCTCCCCCCTCGGGTCCCTCCATGTCTGTACCAACTGTAGCTGTGCTGCTATGTAATAAAGTCTGTAGTCCGGTAGATTGAGGCCCCCTCTGCCCGCGGACCCCTCAAGGTCGCCAGTGACAGTCTACTTCTTCTTGTGTCCCATAGTAGCTCCCCCCTTCTCATCTAACATTTTAAAAAATATCCTCTTGATGCTGTATGGAATATTAGTGAAATAGTAGAGAAGCCTACCATTTTGCAAAGCGCCACCCTGCCCATGCATGATATCGGTAAAATTGGATCATGTCCCCTATCCCTGACAACGCCCTCCCAGCATTGTGTAGAAATGTCTCCTCAATGTCATGGAAAATTGTGATTCCTAAGTATTTAAATGGTTCATTCCCTCTCCCATTGTATTCCTCAGTCCGGGAGGGTAGCATTGGGTGTGTGCAAGACCCTAATGGAAACAGCAGAGATTTATCTTTGTGCACTCTGAACCCCGATGGCACGCAAAAATTGCCCAGAATTTCCAGTATTATTGGCATATTCTCCTGCGAGTTTTCAACATAGTGCAATAGGACATCAATGTATAAAAAGACTATGTGCCTCACTCCCCCCCCCACTATCCCTGCCTCTCCCATCTTCTTGCTGAGAAATCCTGCTAGAGGTTTCAGTGCCATGTAGAATAACATTGCCGAGATGGGGCATCCCTGCCTCGTCCCCCTACCTAGCAGCCACTGCGACGAGATCCAGTTGTTCGTTCTTACCCTCACTACCGGTTTACTGGGCAACACACGCAGCCACCGGAAAATGTTATCTCCAAATCTGAAGACCTTTAGCACTTTAAACAACCACTCCCATTCCAGCAAGTGAAAAGCTTTCATTGCGTCGAAGGACGTTTCCTTCTCATGCGATCCGAACCACAATTCTACCAAATCAAGATTCTGCACTATCTCCCTCAAGGATGCTGCAGCCTGTTGTTTGAGGTGTCTGGATTTCCCAGTGCTGTCTAAATGTGGATCCAAAAGGCAATTAAACCCCCTCTCCAGATAAAACTTTCCTGTACCCCCTGCTAAATTCATTACAGATGGGAAGTATTCTTTTTTGTCCACACTAGGTGTGTAAGAATTGACCACACAGAGATCTCTACCTTCAATTGCTCCAACCAGCACCACGCTCCTCCCACATCGTCTGTCAGAACCTTATCCACCCTCACTGGGACCCCTGGTGCAACCGAAATCAGGACACTCCTGGCATATGGCGAATGCAATGATCCCACTACTACCCCCCATCTTTTCCTGAGTGATTCTAGATCCTTCCGAACCATCTGGGTCTCCTGGAGCATAGCTACTTGCATCTCGTGTCTACCCAGGAATACCTTCACCTGCTGACATTTCAGCCGTTTACCTAACCCACGGACGTTCCAGATCCCAATCTTCAACCCCTCTCTTCCCATGGCATCATCTCTTTGCAGCATCCCCCTCTAGTCTGCACCCCCATTGTTCCAGTATGTATATCTAAGATTCCAACCTTCCACTCGAACATATGAACTAACAAATTAAACCACTATGTTCCAATCGTTTACCCCAACTTCCCCCCAACTATAACTCCGGACCGTATGTGAAATGTTTAAGCAGCCCTGAGCCCTCCCCCCAAGTATCCAGCTTTTTGTGAATCCTGCAGTATAGCATCTCTGTCCCGGAAATTGAGTATTTTTGCCACAATCATCCTCTGCCGGCCCTCCGGAGGCGAAGCTCTGCCAGGCCCCCGGTGTGCTCGCTCCACAGTAAGCAATTCCGAGAGGTCCTTCACTTGCAGCCTCTCTAGGAGTAGATGTTCAAAAAACAATTCCCCGCTGGGCCCCTCTTCCTTCTCCGGCACCCACACCAAGCGCATGTTGCATCCTCATAAGCGGCGCTCTGCATCTTCTGCCCTAGTATCTAGAGTCCTTGTTGCCCCAATCAGGCTTGCCACCTGATGCTTGAGGTGCATTAAGTCATCTTTCACCGTACTGACCCTCTGCTCCACCTCTGTTACCCTTTCACACACCTTGCATAGGTCCACCCGCACTAAGGACACATTGACCCCCACCTCCTCGATGCTCCCCTCCAGAGATGCCCTGGTGGCCTGTATTGCCTCCATCAGTGTCTGCAGGCTGATGCCTCCAGATTCCAGCCTCGTCATTCCTGTCCTCTCTTGGGATACAGCCTCCAGTTTGGCCTGTTTCTGCCTGGGGTCTGTATAGTCGTCAATTTTTTGTTGGCCCTTGACCATGGTTCCTTTGTGCCAACCAGTGTTCACCGGCCCTTGTGAAATACCTGCTGCCAGTGTTTCCACAGCCACACCTGCTGTTGCTCCCTCAGAAAGTGATCTGCCCTCCTTCACCGCTCCGCTGTCTTCGCCTCTTTTCTTGCCAAAATAAAAACAAAAACTAGCACACCAGTTGAGGATTCCCACAGTTGGGGGGCGAGAGACCGCCAGAATGCCAGAACTTTCCTCCTCCATCCCACCTTGCTTGTTCCTGGGTATTATGTCCCCCCTTCTCATCCAAGGAGGGCTCCAGGCAGCTGTACACACCGCACTTAAACCTTTGAGAGATCCCAGACCTCCCAGCTCACTGTGACCAACAGGCAATGTGCCTCACTCCAGTAAATGCCCCCTGATGGGGTCTTCTCTCATGAATTATCACCCAGATCGTGGGTAGGACGCCTGCTCCACCAAAAGTGCATCTTTTCCACCAGTACCGCAGGCTGCTCCGAATCAAGTGAGCAAGGAAAGCCCTGCCACCCAGATAGGTCACACACCACCACTCCCTCTGGTGCCGCACCTACCCAAATCACTCTGCCACTGCCTCCTCCTCCTGGTCACAGTGTTCCCCACCTGCCGCACACATCTCCTCATCTCTGTGGCCCACTGGTCTGGGCTCCCGCACAACACCGTCCTCCGAGAGGGCGCCACCTCGGTCTCCCGTTTCAGCGGCCAAAGTCCTGCTGCACTTCCACTGTACCTCCTCCCTTGTATTCATGCCCGAGGGGCTGCACGTTCTTCTCCCCACTCAGGACTCAGCGCTGCATTCATGACGACCAGGTCTCCCTCAGCCTGCCGTCTACGAGCCAGTCACCACCTGGGTTCCATGGTGGCCATTTTAGGTCTTGAAACATATCAAAGATATATCCGGCCTCGCCATCCCCTGGGACCCAGGAATCGTCCTTCTGGGCGAAACCGGAGACGGCGCATTCCTGATATCAGGACAAATCCCTCGCCTATGCAATCACTTACTACTAGCCGTGAAAATCGCAATGGCCCGATTATGGAAAGACGAAAGCAGCCCCTCGAATGCCCTCTGGTGGGCCAAATGTTGAGACATAGCAGTAGCCGAAAAAATCACGGCTATATGTTCAGATTCCCTAAACAGAACTTGGAACATATGGGACCCATTTCTGGACTATGCAGCCAAATTCCCTGCCCTCACCAGCAGACCCCAACTCACCAGGTGGCTTCAATGCAGCCCACTTTACTGAACTACGAGGGGCCCCTAAGTACGACAGAATCATATCGGACAGCTATCCGTGACCAGGAGGTCCCAATTGCAACAACCAAGAGCCCAGCATCATTCGTTCCCCCAACCTAAAAATACTTCCAGAGACTAATACTTATAAGCTATCTGATAACTGTTGCATTGTTGTAATTGAATATATTATTTTGCGAAAACTCAATAAAATGTTGTTTTTTAAAAAAAATGCACAATATGAATTTCCGGCCAACTCCTATCTAGATCGTGCTGGACTTCCTTAGGAAATCCCTTCTTTAGAATGTGGTAAGAAATCTTCACATTCTTATCCTACGCTTCTCACGTCTCTGCCCTCCACATCTCCTGAAACAACTGGATGTGTGCAGCAGGATCATCATCCAACTTCATCGTCTCAGCTAGAATAAAATGTATATACGGCAAATCAGGATACATAATCCGCAGGGCCTCCCATACCTGCGACCTGCAAATATTAAAAGCTGCTCCATCGTGGTTATTTGTATCCAACTAAACTCCTGGATACCCCGCTCTCCTCCAAAGCTTGTCTGGTCATTCCCCAATTAGAGCCGTGAATAAGCTTTTCATATCACATATGGCCAACATGACACTGGCAGTGTGTTTCTCTAATGCATAAATACGCTTCCCTGCCACTGCAGTGAGCAAAGGGAGTGTCTTCATCAAGTTATTCCGGTCCATGGGCCTCATTAAGAGGTAGGAGGTAAGGGATTACCGGCACCGGTAAGGGTGCCGGTAACCCCTTACCTCCGTATTCCGAGGTCCCTTAGCAGGTCCCGCCATGGGCACCTGGTTTTACCAGGCGCCCTTAGCGGGAGCCGTTAAGGAACCAGGGAGCTAAATTAGCTCCATCCCCATTCCCATTGAGCCCTATGGGGGCTCAAATGGGAATGGGGAATGGTTCTCGGAATGGGGACTTACCGGGTCCTCCAAGGTTGGAATGACCCGGTAAGTCCCTATTTTGAGAACCCGGACCCGGAATGCGGTAAAGGGGTAGCCATGGTGCTAATAGCACCATGGCTACCTCCTACCTCGTAATGAGGCCCCATGTGTGACCACAGGACATAATACACCCTTCCCTGACCCTTTTGGAGAAATGGAGAAATGGAAATGAAGTTATACCCGCTTTTACTGGTGCTTCCCCCATCTCTCCCCTGCTGCTCACTACGGCCATGCAAGTACCACGGTGCATCCTATAACTGCATGGTGTACTCACTGTCACTGCTACTGGAGCAGGAGGTGGGGCTGCTGGACCCTGCTCTCCCTACTCAACATCTGTCACGGCACGTGCTGGAGCCTCTCGCCACTTCCACTTACCTTGGCGGGCTCAGTGGCGGCTCCGGGACATCTCTCCGCTCCTCCGGTGTGCTGCTCGCATTCCACGCATGGGGGCTGCCATGTTGCGCATGCGCTCAGGATCAGCAGCCGATTTCCGCGCATGCGCAGTGAGCGCTGCTTGGTCCATCTCTGCGAGCCACCAATGCCTCGGCTTTCTCTCCTCATTAGCTTCCCGACTGCATAAAGACGTGGCGCTCTACAAGCCTGAAGTGTCGCAACCTTTTCTCTAAGGTGAACCGCTGTTGAGCCTTCCTGCTCTTCCTGCTCCTTGCCTGGCCTTACCTTGCTATTGAGCCTTAGTTCTTGCCTTCTGTTGGTCTGCCTTTGGCCTGCCTTCTTCTCTCCCCACCCCTTCCTTCTGTTAAAGGGCACTGTTGCTTTAAGAGACAGAGAGACCCATGTGAGGCAAGCCACATGGGCCATGACGTAAAAGGGGGGAGGACTGGAAAGGGAAAGTTAGTTCCTTGTTATACTTTGAAAAGAAGGTTGTTTCCATTGTCCTCAGCGTGCAAGTCCATTTTATGTCCAGGCCCAGAGGGCCAAACAACTGGCGACGAGGTTATTGCCAGCACGCTGATCTCCTCCTACTTTCTACAAACAAGCGCTCCTCCTCCGCATCGCTCGCCGCCACAGCTGATCCCAGCTGCCAGCTCCTGCAGGCCGCCCAATACTGGCCCGCCTCCCTCCTCCTCCTTCGGCTGTGAGCCCCCACATTGATCCGTATGCTGAAACGGCTGATCCCAGCCGTTAATTATGTCCCGGCCCAGAGGGCCAAACACCTTAGTTCTCGCTCTTTTCTTGTTCTTATCAATATCGTGCCTCCCACTCACAGTGCTTAAACTGCTCGGCACCACGACTTGTGGGGAGGTCTGATTACTGTGGTGGTGGGGAACTGCTCCATGTCCCAGGCTTGTTGTACATTCCAGCTTGGCTCAAGGAGTGGATACCAACCACTACATATCTTCCAGACCCAGCGTGCAGCGTCCTTACCAGGACCCTTAGGACCAGAGGGGGACCAGTGGGCCATGCACCCTGGATCACAAACCACGCAGCACCACAGGTATTCGGGAATCACGTGGGCCCAGCTTCATAACATCTGATTCTCATTCACCTTCATCTCCTATTCCTTTTATCACTTCCCCTGATACTTCTACAGGCAGAGGAGCATACTCTGCACTACCGTAGGGTGCCAGATCCGGTTCTCCCAGCTCAAATCCTGTACCCATAGCAATACTTCTGTCCTCCACGTCCACATTGACCTCTTTGATAACTGATTTATCCAACCTTACAAGAACTTGTCCATGCCTCCACCTTCCTTCCTCTATGTCCTTTGCCTGTCTGTTCACTTCGTCCCGCTCTTTACTTCTCTGCTGCCGTAGCAGCACTAACTCTTCTTCCACTAGCCTCAGTGCTTCTTCCATTTTTTTCCGCTTCTGTGTCTCTAATACCATTCATAGCCTATCATCTATCCTAGCGGTAAAAGGCACAGTCTCCTCTTTCTCCCTCATTCTCAACCCTTCATCTACTCCTCTGGCTGCCAGTCTCACTCTCCCTCATACCCTCTCCTAATATCTCTGCTAAGGGAGTTACTCCCTTTCCGCTCTCGATTCTCAACCTTTCTTCAGCCCGAAACATTGAAGGAGTTATCCTTCCACTTTCCTCAATATCCCATTTTCCAGTAATCGTAGCTGATGGAGGCGTTACCTGTGTCTGTCTCGCAATAACTGGAGTGGCCACTGGAGAAAATGGAGGTTTGAACTCAGGGTCTGAATACCCTTCTGCCGGAGATAAAGGATAGCACCCACCCAGGGGTAGTGCGGAAGGAATTCCTGCACCCTCTTTTTTCAGCACTTCCTCTGAGATTTTAACATTATGGACCTTCCTGCCTTTCGCATACATCCTCTATAGCTGTAAAATGTTTAACCGCTTCTCTAAATTTGAATCCTTGTGCCTTACAGTAAAAAAAGTATGCAGGTTTTCCAATATCCCCTTATCATAGGTCCTCTCAGTAGACCAAGAATTGAGCATTTTGCCCTTAGTTTCCCGCAGCCATTCCCGATGGTACTTTAAAATCTTCACCTTATAGCCAGGGAGTACCTGACACAAATGATTCAGCAGAATCTCTATACTCCAGCTCAATTTACCCAAAATAACTTCACAAGAAATAACACTGAAGCATAACCTACGGCACAAAATGTTCACCGAATGAACCTCCTTCTTTCCCTTTCGCGATTTCTTAGTCTTCCTTCACAATTGATTCAAGAGGATAGCTCGGTGCAACGTGCTCGCCTTGGAAGCAAGACAGCACGGAGCAACACATGTTCGATCCCCAGGTCCGCGCTTAGAAACCTCTGGGTATTAAGCGCGTTATAAATAAACAATCAAATCAAATCACTCAATTTACTTGCTTTCACCGCAATCACCTTGCTTAGCTATTTACTTTAATTATACTTCTCACTCTTACACAAAAAACAGCATCTTTATACAAAAAAACACACGCCGGCCAATATCTCCGAGCTATCTCCTTCACTCGTGCATAGAAGGAGTGGAATGTTTTCCATTACAACACTGCTGATCTCGCTCTCTTCATCACTAGTACAGTATTTTCTACTACAACACCGTCTTTTTTATGGCTGCAGGAAGATACCCTTCACTACTTCGACTAACCACGAAAAAAGTGAGGTGAAGGCTGCATCCGCACATTCAATACAAAATGAAGGGAGCCACGGGTATACTTCAGGAAGGTATCTAAGGGTGGACTTACTACAAAGATGCCACCTCACCCCTTAGTGAGGGTTCCAGCCAACCAGACAAGCAACCTGAAGGGTATCAGGGCAAACCTCATTATGGACATGCTGTTGCGGGATACCACCTCACCCAGATGAAATAACAAACTAGGCAAAAATATATACAAAGGATTTACAACATAAGGCAGTTCACTCACTCCTTCAAAGCATTCACCCTTTCAATCCCAGTAACCTCGGCTAACTCCATGCACTCACTCAGATCCTAACCTTACCAAAGACCTTAAATCAAAGAAACAACCCTATTTCCCCTCTTGCTTTACCTCCTGTAAGAACTCAAGGATTGCTGCTGGTTTGTTATGCAATATGGGTTTATTAAACTGAATTTTTAAACCGGAAACTGTCCCCTCAAAGGTCCTACATTCTCAAGGGTTCCTCTGTTCTCGTTGGCTGGTTAACACCCTGATTCGTCTTCTCCTATTTGTTTGGACTCAGATAGGCCCCACAGTCTTCTTCCTTTCCTTCTCGCGTTCGGGCGTTCTATAACAACAACAAAAACACCCACCATTAGTGTCTTCATAAAGTCCTTGCCTTCCTGGTTGTGGGGCCTCCAATCAGAACGCATTTCCTTGGGAACCCCCTGGATTGACCGAGGCTACGAAATCCCGCCCCAGGCAGAGCTGCTGTCCATAACCTAGCAACAGTCCACCTTGCCACGGATGAAGGAAACTGCGGCGGGCCCCTGTCACCAAAGCCTTGGTAATTACCAGGTCATTGATACGGACAACCGTATTGCAGGTAAGGGTGTGTACTCGTTCTTGTCTTCAGCTGGACTGTGTCCCGGGTCACTGGTTGAAGGAAGTTGCGAGTACCACAAGGTGGAGGGCATCCATCCACCCTCCGTGCAGCGGGAGGGCAGGCATAAAAGGGAAGATCCTTTGTGTGCAGGAGTAAGCCTGGGTTGGTCTGACGTTCGTTGATGGGACACACCCCTGAGTCCAGTGCCGGCTGCGTCTCACACCCCACAGAAGTGCACTCACGTGAACCCAAAGCAGTGCAAAGTGGGATTCCCTCCCAAACGGGGAACAGACAGGCCTTTAACCAATATGGCGCCCATAAACCTTCTTTTTTACTATGCACAGAAGACTGGTCCCTGCAGAGAGGCGCTGCAGCTGAGTTGTGCAGACAGGAGACCCACAATATCTCGGAAAGTCTGGGGTCCCTTTGGTGGTCGCCAAATGTGCACATGTGCCTTTAATCACCTTAACCCAAGCGGGCCCACAATTTAAGAAGCTAGCGCACGTTTGTATTTAAAGCAAGTTTATTGAACAATCATCCACGGAGGGGTAGATGAGGCTGTAGAGTCAAACTAACCTGAGTCTCTCCGAAACACACAAGTTGCAACAGTTAGAACACTCCCATATATTTTATTACAAGTCACCCACCCCCCACATGTGATTGGTCAAGACCTATACAAAAGAAATCCAATCTTTCTCCAATACCCTCATTCTCATTGGTCACAATAATCCTAAAAAACATTTTCCGTTCATGTGTACAACACACCTTCTTTTAGAATGTGTTCGTGGTAGATCGTGACATCATCACATAGTTACACATTCACATACAAACATAATTTATTGCAAGCCACATGCTGGTCTGAGACCTCCTAGCCCTTGCACATGGTTTGCATGAATACTTCAGACAACATGAGAAGGGACAGAATAAACAGGTTCCCTTTGAACTGGCGATAACCATCTTACCCACCCCGACTTGCTGGCGTCTTTGAACACTCTAATCTAAACGACTACCAATTTAACACAGACATGCATGGCCTTTGGTCACATCCTGAGAAAAAAATCAAACCCCGAAAAGCATCGGTCACTCTGGCCTCGAGCATCACTTCACCCCAAATTTATTGTTGGTCAAAGCAAATGTCCGTAACCCTCTGAACAATAAATAAAAAACTCCCATGAACTTAAAAAGAGGACATCTTCCTTCTGCGATATTGCCAAGCCATAAAACCATGGGCGGCCTCTTGGCTTACCATCTGCTAAGGTCGTATTTACTCATTATCTCTCCTATGGCCTCTGAAACCCTGAAACGAGTTTTTCCCAGTCACTCAGAATTCACCTTGCAACTCTGACTACAGAGTTTAACACTTTATAAAAATAGTACAGTGCATATAGATTTGTAAAATCCCCATGTATGTATATCAGTATGCATGCATCTTTAAAAAACAATTGTGTCTTCTTCACAGTGGGTTTTCCCTTCCTTGCATGCACATAATGAAACTCCTCATTGCCCAGCTTCTAGGCACTTCGTAATAGTCCATATCTAGATTATGTTTATATTTCATTGGTGATTTTGACATTTATCTTGCTGCGCACTTGCAAATCTAAAATGTATCAACTTAAACACTTAAAGTAACACATAGCCCATTCACATGAACTGCGCTGGATACATATGAAATTGCTATATCGCGCCAACTTCGCCACACCCCCACTCACAAATAAGGTGTGTGCAACGCTCTCGGTGGGACCTTTCCTGACCACCCCAGCGTACTTGGGGAATGCTCCATCCCCTTTCTATGTGGGGAGAATGCGTTTTGAACGATCCTTGATCTGTCTGAGATGTGATATCCAACTCCTTCCCATACCAATCCTGAGACCTTTCCGATAGCATGCCATGTGATATCCAACTCCTTCCCATTCCAATCCTGAGACTCAGATCTCCCCCCTGCAGGTCAGCGGATACACTCAACCACAAAAGTAATTTTTAAAATTGCTTGGTGGCAATGAGGAACAAGGAACTGACATGCTGCTTGGAACGAAAGCGGAAAAATCTTTGTTCTGTGCATAATACACCATGTACTAATAAAAACATTTTCCTTTTTGTTTATGGCTTATGTGTATTAAGTGATCTAACAAAGAGAATTAAAGATAAAAAGCAGTTTCAACCTTCTTTGGCGCTTAAAAGGCAACATACAAGGAGCTAGGCGCTATGTCAAACCTTTTCCTTTCCACGTTTCATTTTGCCTTTTGCGAGCTGATACACTGTCTGATGAGATCTTTAAATGTGTAAGACATATTCAGAGTTCTTCAAAATGTGCCATTGAGAAATAAGGCTTTTTGTAGAGTACCTGAAAGTTAAGACACCTACCTGAAAGGTGCAATCAAAAAATGTGCAGGCCATCAAGCAACTGCCCCCCCACCCCCTAAAAAAAGAAGCCATTCAGATAATTGGACTAGCTCATAGGTTATTGCTGCTTTATCCCTGAATTATCCCACACTAGGTCACTAATGGACCTGCTCACCAACAACCTTTCCAGCTATTTAAAAAGGGGACAAGTAGCCATAGCGAACTTTCAAGATCTTAAGGTGTTTTGCTTTCCTCCTGCACTGCTACCCCTGAATTTCCCAAAGCCATTCCCCCACCAGTCTGTTACCTTAACGGTAGAATTAGGTGATGCAGTCTCACAAAATAGGAATGCAGAGGAGAAACTAATATCATTAATCCATCAGAAACTGCTGAAAGAAAAGCAGTTTGTTACCATTGAGAAATAGTGTCAGCCCATCAGTGTGCAAGTGAAGGGCCACATTAGTACCGCCTGTGGAGGAATCTCAACTTGGTGGGTTGTCATGCCTCAATCGTGTTGTTGTCACAGAACAAATACACCATTGGTAGAATGATAGTGTTTTGGCCCTGCACACTTTTAATGTCCAGGTTAAGAATTGAAGAGGTGAGCTCGTGATGCTACGCTTTCTCTTTCAGTTCTTTGACGAAACTGAGATTTTTAAACTGAGAGGGTGGGTGGAGTGTGACGAATGAGTACTTTCTGGGAAGTAAGGTTGGAGTTGTTCATAGTCTGTTTTCTATGTTATTCACCACATCACTGGACCATGGGGTCACGGGTCTTTCAAAATCAAAAGGAAAACAGACAGAGACATAAAGAGAGAGACCGAGAAAGAGAGAGAAACCGAGAGCGGTAGAGAGCAAAATGGAGATGGGGATGAGGTGGTGTGGCAGAGGCACAGATGAAGAAACGCTGGCCAAGTGCGAAGCAAAGCCACCATGGCAGAACACAGCTCCCAGTGGTCCCACCATGTACTATTTAACTGAGTATGTGGTCCAGTCAGCTGAAGGTTTTTTAGTTGGCTATTGCTTACGGTTTTGTTGTCTGTGTGCATGGTGCAAAAATTCAAGTAGCAAGCCACTAGCTAGTCATAAAAAAGTCACTCGCCACCACAATTATATAAATATATACAGCACACAATGTCTTACTCGCCAGGAGTCAAATATCAGTATTCACATTTTGCAATCTGTGGTCCCAATTCATGGAATAATCTGTACACAAAAAACTGCACATGCGCGCAAAAAGTCCCTGTCCATCAATTCATGGAACACAATGGGGGCGGCTTACCCGGGACTTGCGAGGAATCTCCGCCGGTCCACCATGTCCCTGCGACCCGACAAATACCTGGCGCGAGACTCCAAGAGACGGGCCGGCCAGGCCTGCACAACCACCTAAAAAGGGGGCAGAACACATGGAATGAGGAAGAACAAGCGAAAATGTGAGTGTTACGAGGGACGTTCCACCATCAAACAATCGCACCACCCATATGCGCGCAAAACAAATGTATACATGGAATTGAACAGGGAACACTGGCGCATGAAAAAGCATGCGCAAATCCAGATACACCTACGCTAAACATCAATGGGGATACCAACAAATGCATCAAAAGCATGCACATTCAACAAAAGCACGCATACAGCCACGATGAATACACCATTTGTTGCAGCAGTCATCCTGGGACACCGCAGGAGGAGGAGGATGGCCAGGGCCCGGATCTTCCACCAAAGGACCAGCCTTTTTGGGATGCCTGACGACCAGGTCTATGGTAGGTATAGGTTCCCCCCGCCCATATCATCCTCGACTTGGTCACAGAGTGTGAATATTACCTCACATCACCCACCATGTGCTCCCAAGCACTGAGCCCCTTGCAAAAAGTGCTCACAGTTCTACATTATTTTGCTACTGGCTCATTCCAGTGGGCCACTGCCATAGTAGGTGGCATCGCCCAGGCCACGCAGTCACGCTCCTTACACCAGGTGTTGGCAATCATAACTGCACATCCTTCTGTCCGCCAGCATATCTATATGCCCAGAAAATCGGCAGAAAGGCAAGCAGTGGTTCATTTTTAAGGGGTGGCGCACTTCCCAAAAGTGCTAGGTGCCATTGATTGCACTCATGTTGCTCTACATCCACCTCGAGAAACAGAGCACATCTACCGCAGCCAGAAACATTGGCATTCCATCAATGTTCAGGACATAATTACTGAAGTATATGCCAACTATCCTCGCAACACACATGATAGCGACATCTCCAGGATGTCCCCGCTACACCGGGCCCTGGAAGCTGGGAAGCATGACAACACATGGCGCATTGGTGAGTATGAATGGCCATGCACATGCATGCATGTTGCACACAGACCAATAGACACTGTTAACAAATGCCAATGACAACCATTCTCAACTCTATAGGCCACAGTGCCTACCCTCTGAGCACATACATGATGACGCCCATACGCAACCCTAACACACCTGCCGAGGTAAGCTACAACACTGCCCATATTGCGACTCGGGGCATAGTGGAGCGCACATTCGAAGAGCTCAAGTCACGTTTGTGCTCCCTGACCACTCTGGTTGTGTGTTGCTATATGCACCGCCAGTAGTCTGCAGGATCATTGTGGCAGCATGTGTCCTGCACAATGTTGCCTAATGTTGCAACACCTACTCTCCTCTTCCCATTCCTGCAGCTCACTCCCACCCTGACACAGCCCTCTCTAACCTCAACCTTTCCGTCTCTAAAACTCTCGACACTCTTGCCCCTGTCATGAGGGTCCGACTGAAGCTTCCAAAAAGTGCAACTCTTGGTACGGATCTGATCTGGCTGCCCTTAAACGCAATTGTAGGGCAGCTGAGCGGAAATTGAATTAGTCAGGTGAACCATCTGACAAACTGGCCTGCCGCCCTCTTCAAAGGCAATACCGACTCTGCATCCGGTCCAAAAAAAGTGTCTTTATTCAAGCCTGCATCTTCGCGGCATCAAACAACACGGCCGAACTTTTCCAAGTCTGTAAGGAACTGGCCACTCCCACAGAAGCCTCTTCTTCTATCACACCCACTCAGGACCTTTGCTCGGCCCTGGCTGAACATTTCATCACAAATACCCAAGACATTCTTTCCTCACTCTCTTCCACACCACAGCACACACCAACACCAGAGCCTCCCTTGGCTCCCCCTCCACTCCCCCTCTGTTCTCTGTCACCTGTCACACCCGATGGTGTCTCCAAACAAGTCCGGTCTATGAAGGCTTCATCCAAACAGGTGGACCCCTGTCCTTACAAAACCATAAATGGCAATATTGACTCCCTCACCCCAGCCCTGGCTGATCTCTGCAATCTCTCCCTTTCCACTGGAATTTTCCCAATTGCTCTTAAACACTCCCTTGTGCACCTCTCTGCTCAAGACACCTTTGCCGATCCCTCCATTATGGCAAACTACCGCCATATCTCTATCACTCCTTTCCTGGGCAAACTCCTGGAGAAGGTGGCTATCTCTCAGCTGACCCTTCACACTGAATCTATTGGTTGCTTCCATGACCATCAGTCTGGCTTTAGAGCATCCAGAGGCACAGAAACTGCTCTCCTAAACACCCATGATGACCTGCTCTCAAACCTTGACACTAACACTCCCTCTGTCCTCATTCTCCTTGACCTCTCCTCTGCCTTTGACATGGTTAACCAAAACATCCTGATCGCGCGTCTTTGTGACACCCTTGGAATCACAGGTCAGGCTCTTGCATGGTTAACCTCCTTTCTCACCGACTGCCCATCCCACGTGTAACTCCGAGCCTTTCGACTATCGCTCTCTCAACCTGTGTCGTTCACCAGGGATCTAACCTTTCCCCCTGGTTCTTTAATGTCTATATGGCTGCCTTGGCACGTGTGATTGCCACTTTCACCTCTAACTTCCAGTGCTACGCAGATGACATGAAACTATCTTTTAGGCACCCCTCAGCTGTTTCCCCCTCCATGCTCATATCTGAATGGCTGTCCGCTATTCAGTCATGATGTGCTGCAAACGACCTCTGCCTCAACGCCAGTAAGACTGAGATTGTTTGCATTGGGACCATGCTCCTGCTTTCCCACTTTCAATCTGACATCCATTGGCCATGCACCCGCACCCACCTGCGAGGCTAAAAACCTTGGGGTCATCTTCGACTCCACTCTCTCTTTCTACTCTCACATTTTGGACATCTCTAAAAAGTCTATCAGCTACACCTTTTCAGAGGTACTCTACCTTTTCTCACTTTCCCCAGCAACTCACTGTCTCCAGAGCCCTGGTTCTCTCTAGGCTGGACTACCGCAACAACCTCTTCCTCAACCTCCCTGATTCTGCCCTGTGCCCTCTGCAACTCATCCAGAACAGAACCATGAGACTTATCCTTGGCCTCAAGCCCAGGGACCACATCTCTCTGGTGCTGAAATCCCTTCACTGGCTCCCTGTGGCTGCAGGGATCAAGTTCAAGACCCTCTGCATTGTCCACAAGGCTTTCTGGGCCCTGGGACCTACTTACCTGCGACTCTGCCTCCCTAAATACTGTCCTCACGAGCCCCCTGCTCATCTACCTCCAACCTTCTGCGAGTGACCCGGTTCTCCAAGCAGAGATTTGGAGGGAGATCCTTATACTCAGCAGGTGCCTCCCTCTGGAACATCCTCCCTGCTGCCCTCTGTCTTGAGCCTGATCTTCTTAAATTCCAGAAACTCCTCAAGACCTTTCTCTTCTCCTCCTTCTTCTCTCTCCCTCTGCCCTGCTAACCTAGCCCTCTGCTCTTTCCCACTCTCCCTCCTCTTCCCTACAGCTTGCTGACTGACCGCCCAGTGTACATCATAGTCTTACAGGTCCATCATAGTCTCACAGGTCCCGGGAACCCCTGCCAGTGCTCTCTCGCACTTGCCACAGGGCGCTTCACCCCACCCACCCTTACAGCACTTGCACGATCCAAATGCACTGTGCCTGAAGATCGTCTGTCAGTTCCCCCTTGTCTTCAATCTTAAATGCATTTGGTAAAAACTGCAGAATCGCCGTCCAGGCCTATTTGCTGTGTCTTAACTGTGAAATGCATTCTATGCACTTACTTTGCCTTTGCAGACTATTATTGTCTCCGAATTTCAAGGGCAACAGTTTTTTTCCCCAGGTTCCCACCCTCCTTCAGTTCTTTGAAACACTTGCCTCTGTATAGGCGCTTTATAAATAAACATTACCTTTACCAACACAGCGTGGCATCCCGGTGGACATGGTGGTGGCACCCCATCCACACCAACAGGCACACCGCTTGTGTATGGCTGCACAAAGGGCATGTGGAGAGGCTGCACGGACACAGCTTATGCAACCTTATTTCACCTAAAGTCCTTCCCCTGTGGAGTGCACACAATCCCGCCAAATCCCAGGTGCCATTCAATGATGACAATGGGCCAATCCACTGTGCCCACAAAACCACCCTGAGAAAGTACCCTTGGAAGTGCACATTTGTGTGCATCCCTTAGAACTAAAAATACATTTATTTGAGTTTTTCAAAAGAAACACATTGAAGAGGACAGCAATACCATCATGGCAACCATTGATTGAAATCACCCCTTTGGCACCAAAAACTTCCCATATCACTAACTAACATACCTGTCAAATGTGTAAGCAGTGATGAATCCAGAAACATCATGTCTGAGCAGCAACCTATACATGGCCCAAAAATGTAATGGACACAAAATGCAACAAGCACAATGGCATATAGCTGCACACGTCCTGGAATGTGCATGATGTGCACAAGGATGTACCGATTGTGGGGTGTAGAAAAGCAGTGCAGTTTCTATCAACAGGTTACTCAATTATGCAACATGACCACAATAAACCCCATACAAAAAATATGTTTTACAAGAGTTAATTTACAATTGTGACAAAGAGGGAGACACACCAGAATTTCCACACCTAGACATGCAGCATCTAAAGTACCCATTCCATAACGATCAAGATAAAAGCACATCTTACCTATCCCGTTGGCATGCAGTCGACAGTCAAATTTCATCCCATGAAATAGCCACCATTCCCTGACGGAAGGATCTGCAGACAATGAACAAAATGAAACAGAGTTCAGATAACACATCCATGCACCCAAAAAATCAAGACCCATGCCCCCCCTCAGTGACATACAACACATGCAAACAACAACTCACAAGACAACCATCAATATGTCTCCCGCCACACATGCAGCAACACCTGCACACTGCATGCAAATCAAACACACAAAACACACACACTAACATACAACAACCCCCACACTGGCTGTCCCCCTCAATGACATGCAGCGAATGTGCATGTCACATGTCCCCATTCACAAGACATTGCCACATACACAACACACGCATCAGTCAACATGCTGCATGAAAATGAGAAGACATCAGATATGCAGATAATTGAGCCCACAAAAAAGCAGGGACACCCCTGGAAGACTACCAATGACATGACGAGGCATGCCAAAACATGCATAGTATTGGGGCAGTGCACTGAACACAGTCATGGGAGCCCATTTATTTATTTATTAAATTCTTGGTCACTTGTTAGGCGCTTAAACAATTAGCAAAACTGTTTCAAAGTGCCGACAGGGCAACAGGGTGGGGACAGAGGAAGGTAGACAATGAATTACAACAGAGAACAATAATTGAATTAATAGTTCTAACAAATCATGAGAATAACAGTGAGGGGAGACACACCTACTATGGGCCTCATTCCAACCCAGGCGTTAAGGGGTTTACGGCGGCGTAAACGGCGCCGACCCTTAACGCCTGATTACAGGGTCCCTTAGCGCCATGGTGAGTTTAACGCCTGCTTTTTGCAGGCGTTAAAATCCATGGCGCTAAGGGACCTTGGAGATAATTACGGCACCTTAATTTACGGTGGCGTAATTATCTCCTTCCCCACTCCCATTATGCCCTATGGGGCAAAAATGGGAATGGGGAAGGGTAAATGGGAAATGGGAATTTACCGCCCCACTCACCTTGGAATGGGGCGGTAAATCCGCCAACCACCATGGCGTACACCTAGTTTACGCCATGGCAGTAAAAGTACGACCCAGGCGGTAACTTACCGCCTGGGTCGTAATGAGGCCCTATGCCTTGTGAGTGTTCAGAATGTGCAAGTGCAGAGCGGGGTGAGGCAAAAGGTGCTCATGGAGAAGTGCTCCGGGTGAAGTGCTAAGAAAAGAAAAATGTAAGTGAAACCTCCCGTGGGGAGGCTGAGCCTGAGCAAGTGCAGTATATAGAGAGCGGCTTGGATGAGAGATGTAGGGGGTCAGGGCCCCGAGGATACATAAGGGCCCTGCACACCAGTCATTCTACTGTATGATTAGTAGGGAAGAGAGGAGGAGAAGGTAGAGGAGAAGAGAAAGGCCTTGAGGCTTTTTCAGAACTTAAGGAGGTCCTGCTCAAGACGCAGAGGGAGGGGGAGGCTATTCCACAGAAGGGAGCCCGCAGGGAAAAGTATTGGCCCACCAGCTCTCTGTTTAGCAAACCGCTTCACACACAGGGAAAAGGTGCCAGAGAAACGCAGGAGTCTAGAAGGGGAGTATTTGGTCAGGAAGTGTTGAAGATAGAGTGGTCACCAGCCCCAGATAGCCTTGTGGATGATACAGAGGGATTTGAATTTAATCAGTGCTGAGACCGGGAGCCGTTGAAGGATTTGTAGGGTAGGAGAGATGAAGTCCCTGGGCTTGAGGCCAAGGATAAGTCTTGCTGTCCGGTTGTGGGTAAGCTGGAGGGGTCGCAGGGTGGACGAACGAAGATTAAAGAGGAGGCTGCTGCACTAGTCTAGCCTGGAGAGAACCAGAGGACGGGTAACATTGAGTCTCTGGGGGAAGGCGAGGAAGGGTAGAGTTCCTTTGAGAAGAAAGAGCTGAAAGTGGGACTTCTTGACAATGGGCTCATTCCGAGGTTGGAGGTAGCCATGGTGCTAATAGCACCATGGCTACCCCCTTACCGCATACCGGGTCCGGGTTCCTCGAATGAGGAATTACAGAGCCATTCCAACCTTGGAGGACCCGGTAATTCCTCATTCAAGGAACCCGGACCCGGTACCTCCCCATTCCCATTCGAGCCCGCATAAGGCTCAATGGGAATGGGGAGCACGCTAATAACGGGCTGTTAATAACGGGCCTGTTATTAGCATGCTGGTCCTTTAGCGGCTACATCTAAGGGCGCCTGGTAAAACCAGCCGCCCTTAGCGGGACCCGCTAAAGGACCTCGTAATACGGAGGTAAGGGGTTAACGGCACCGGCACCATTACCAGCACCCTTACCTCCAACCTCGTAATGACCCCCAATGTCCTGAATATGAGGGATGAAGGAACGGGAGGAGTCAAAGATGACTCCAAGATTCCTGTCTTCAGGGGAGGAGGCAGGGAGGGAGCCCACAGAGGAAGGCCAGCGTGAATGGAAGAAGTAGGGTGCAGGGGATCCAATAGGGAGAATCTCTGTTTTGCTGGCATTGAGGCAGAGGGCATTAGCAGTGCACCAGGCCTGGGTGGCAGAGAGGCAGTCAGGGATGAAGGAAAGTGCAAGGGCGTGAAAGAGTTGTGTGTCATCAGCGTAGCACTGAAAGTTGGGGGACAAGGCGGCAATGAGGAGTGCCAGCAGGGAAAGGTATATGTTAAAGGGCCAGGGAAAAAGAATGGAGCCCTGCGGGATGGCACAGGTGGAGGAGGAAGTAGGGGAGGAGAAAGGGCCATGAATGGTTTTGGAGATACGGTTGGTTATGAAAGAGGATAGCCAGTCCAGTGCCCGCTCCGAGATACCAAGGGTATCATGGAACCTTTGTATGAGGATGAAATGGTTGACTGTGTCAAATGCAGAATAGAGATCAAGGAGGATGAGGACAGCAGAGGAGTTGGAATCGAGGGATGCAAGCTGTTCTTCACAGGTTTTAGGAGAGCAGTTTACGTGCCTCTGGAAGCTCGGAATCCAGACTGATGGACATGGAGACAGCCAACAAGTTTGGTATGGGCCTGGAGCAGTTTCCCCAGGAAGGGGGTGATGGAAATTGGGCGGTAGTTGGCTGGGCAGGAAGGGTGTGCAGCTGTTTTTTTAAGGAGGGGTGCACAAGTGAGTGCTTGCGGGAGGATGAAATGAATCAGTAGCAAAGGAGTGGTTGCAGAGATCAGCAAGAGTAGGGGTGAGAGAGGAGATGATGTCCTCGATGGTTCTAGAGGAGCATTGGGCAACATGTTTGGACTAGACTGCATGCAATTGACAACTCTGGTGACTGCTTCAAGGGAAACAGGAGCAAAGGAGGAGAAAGGAAGGAGGAGGGTGAGTGGTGGGGGGCAGAGTGTGGAGGGTTGGGTTGGAAGAGTGCTTGGCAAGGCTGTTCAGTACATCCTGGGTTTTGTAAAAGAAGTGAGAGGCTAGTGCATTACAAAGGGCCTATTAAGGAGTAGGAGCAGAAGATACTGCAGACGGGTTGGCAAGTTCCCTGCAGATTTTGAAGAATTCAGCCATGATGCAAAGCACAAGAATGCAAGTACACAAATACCCAACTCTTGCACTCCATGCAGGATCATGCCTGACGCATCAATTCACAGAGGCCGATGTCAGTCTGGAAGGCTGGCCACCGAGGCAACTGCCATGGAAGACATAAGCAGACAAGATAAAGCAATATGATACTGCAAGCAAGGATAAATGCATGCTAAGCGTAGGTTGCAAATTAAAAGTGGTTAACTTGAAGCTGCAAACACCATGGTGAAGCATGCATGTGAAAACACCAACACAGCTAAACGTAATGTGCTGGCACACAACATAGAATTCCAAAAATGTGCATCAATGTTTCCATGCTTGCGGTTGTAACTGGGGCTGCACACCATAAATGGGGAACCCTAAGCAAGAGAGGCCAAATGTGCCATCAAACCATTACCCCACAAACGTTGCAAGGGATGTGAAGTGTCACTCAGTACACATGGTCAAAGTGCAATGAGACACACACCAGCACAACCATCAACACCTGTCACAGGCCACCCACTCCCAAACACCATTGAAAGGCCCACACATTTTGACCTCCCACAATTTTGAATATGAAACGAGTGGCCCCACCAATATATGGAAACAGCACCATGCCCAGACATATCACTAGAACCACACCCTGTGAAACATGCACCCATGAAGTAGTACTGGTGTCCCACAAGACAAGTCAATCCCAAGTGATCACACACAGTGCAAGACTCCCAGCCAAACACCACACAAGTGTCTGCAAATGCCCTTCACTTACCTGCACAGGGTACCCACCTGCCTTGCATACGATGCAACCCATAGGGAGACTCATCCCCCAAATGCAATGACATGCATAGTAACAACAGAAAGAACATGCACATCCATGACAACACAAGAATTGATCCTGAAAATATGCACAGCGCACCCACTGCAGAAGCACCACTGGGTGCAAGAGGGTGACAGGACATAGATTGTGATCTGCCCATGAGTGCAGCATACCACAACAGAGAGAGGGACAGAGAGTGACACTGAGAGAAAAGGCCAAGTTAAAAACGCATCAAGGCGTACACTGCCTGGATTGGAGAAGGCCAATGACATGCATTACACCACATAAATGACCGAGGGAGGTAACACAGTGACATGAGTACCACTCAAATAACCATCCCGGCATGGTAGCATGCAAAGCACATATAAGTAAAGTTACACATGCAGCAAACATGGTGACCAATGACGCATCCTCAACATGCAAGACAGTGCCCATGCTTACCTGCTGACTCCGCCGGCATGGTGTGAATCCTGCATCACCTTCACAATGAACTGTGTCTCCAAATGAGTGACAGGTGGGACAGTGCCTGGTGGAGGGCATGGAGAGCATGGACGTCAAAGGGTGCAGGGTGTCTCCCCAGAGACAGCAGTCACCTCCAGATCATGGATTACTGAAACGACATGGGAGAAGACATTACCACAGGCATAGTGAAGTAGCATTCACAGCACGCGTGCATGGAAACACTGTACCCATAGTTACCTGCACATGTCATCCTGTGCACTACCATGGAAACATGCAAGTTGACCTCACTATGCATGCCTGCATGTCCACCACAGCAAACGTAATGGCTTTGAGAGGTTAACTGCACAACTTAAGGAAGAAAATAAGTAAAATAATAAAAATAAAATCTGGAAATGCCAACATCCGGGCCTGGGGTCAACTAAAGTATCAGAAAATAATAAATATATAAAAAGGAAATGTCCATCATGGAGCGGGGAAGTGAGGGGGTCCACCCAGGAGGAGAAAGGGGTATTGTGAATTTCAACGTCCACCCATGGACGTCAAAAACAACAACAAAAGATATTCCCCTCCGTGGACTCACGGACCGCACAGCTACGGTGGACCGGGAGGCATGTCTCGGCTGGCACCACCATCCTGCGTTTAATCAGAAGGTGGAAGTGGTGCTGGAGGCTCACCATGCAGTACCCTGGCCTGGTCCTTGGTGGCAGCGGCCATGCGTGACACTGATGAATGCACCAGCAGACTGGGGGCTTGGAGGTCACCATGCACAACCTCATGGGTTGCACTGAGTTCCTCTGCGATTGTCTGTCTCATTGATAATACCTCCTGGCGGAACACTCTCCTTCTGGCTGCCTCTTCCTCATGGATTGCAGCTCTGTGGTCCACCAACTCACGCCTCACGGCGTCCCTGTGTGCCCGACCCTCTGCAAGCAGAGATGCCTGCAGACACTGCAGATCTGCCCGTCGGCCCCTGATGTTGGCTTACAAGTGCAGCCTGTGGGAACGGCATGTGGACCGCATGAGCTGCATCTGTTGCTCCACCTGTGTTGCTGGGGCGATCATGGAACTGGCTGCCCTATTCAGGCACTCAGCCAAACTCTCAAAGGCAGTACCCTGTCGGTGTGTGGAACGCAACATCTGCTGCTCCAACAGTGTCCGCCCAGCCGACCCACACCTGCCTAATCCAAGGGAACATGCCCCTTGCTGTGATGCCACTGCCTCTGGCTGCAGCACTGCAACCCTCCTTTGGACATCTGCCCCAGGACCAGAAACAAATACATGGAAGTGTGGCCTTGCAGCCGTAACCACCACAGACAGGCGTGACACCACTGACTGGCCTTGTGAAGGCACCTGACTTCTTGCAGACTCACGGGCCCCAACTGCTCCATCCATTGGTGCACACAATTTCGCCAGCATTGAGAACGGCACATCCAGTTCAGCATCAGAGCTACTTGAGTCCAAAGAGTCAGAATGTTCTGCAGCACAGCTCAAGAAGGTCTGTAGCGCCAGTGGATTATCATAGCCTGCCACGCTGTGTCCTCCATTAGTGGTCTGAAGCGACACAGACTCTTCTTCCTCCTCTTCCTCCTCCTCTGCATCTGGTGCCTCATCACCTGCACATGGACAGAAAAAGACATTTGGAGTCATGTGCAACGTCTCTCCAGTAAACATGTTTATCACATTGCTGTCATGCAACAAAATGCAGGGCATGTCACCATATAAAATACACCTTCCACATACTATGTACAGCAAGCTATCTGAGCATGGCATATGCAGACTGGCAACAAAATTCCCTGCTTAGAGCCATGCTGCTAGTGGATACATTGCCAACAAACAGGGTCGTTAAGAAGCACATTATGGCCCATGGCACAACTAACTGCTGACTAATAGTGAAATGGGTATGGCCATGTGGCTCTATGATGTGCAATTACATCACATGGCAGCAGGCAGACACACATATCCACATCCAAGTCTGCATCCATCACATGCCACACCAGTGTTGACCAGCTACAGGGTCTGTACACAATGGGGACAGTGTGAAAAAGCAAGCAGTCCCAGTTGATTTATGGCTGTAAGAGTATCACCTAGCCAAGGTCCACGAAGTGGAGAGAGTAAGTCAATGGAGTTGTAGATAGGAACAAGGTACAGTGACCCACAAGAGGGAGAGGGGCATGTACCCATGGAGTGTTGGAGGATAACAGGGATCAGGCCTCACAACGATTTGCCTCAGGAGTCATTGCCATTGGGGCAGTGGGGATGTGCACAGTCTAGACATATGCACACTCGCTCAGGGCATGCCATAAGGCGTGTTGGTTGTCATCTTGTATGTTCTATATAGCATGGAAGCACCTACATACATGTGTGAAAAGATATTTTATACCCTGGAGGGCATGAAGTGTAACTCGTATTTTGGACACAAGCAGAGCAGAGTCACTGATTACAAGGATGCAGCTAACAAGAGTGTATGTTGTGGTATCATGTTGCAGATGTTGTGGGGGTATGCTAGTGGGGGATGAATGCTGTAACAGAGCCATGTTCAACTGCTGTACAACACATGGGTTGTATCCACTCTTGTGTACACTGGACAGGATTGAGTACACCATGACATGGTTCACCCAGGGCAGTCATTCAAATGCAGCCAGATGCGCACCACAATTATACATCTTGGTGATGCTTCACTTCACGTACTCAGGATGCACAATCTTGGTCACTCACCGGACGTGTCCTTGTAATTTTTCCAGGCCTCCCATGCCTTGAGCCTGCTCCAGTAGAATGAATTGGCTCATAGCCTCTTCATGCTCAGTCAGCTCCTTCTCCTCTGGTGACCCCCCTCCAGATAACAGAGCAGAGGCTAGGTTGGCACCCAGCTTGGACTTGGTGCGATGGGTGAAGTCATTCCAGTGCTTCACTACCTGTACAGCAGTGTGCTTCTCAAACCCTAAGGCATTGATCTCATCCGTGACATGCTGCCAATGGACCATGTGTGTGTGCTCACCGGTTGGTGGCACATGTCACGGTGGTGAATGGCCACGTAGTCCATGAGAAGCTTGAGTTCTTCATCACGAAAGTTCTTCTTCCTCAATGTGCCAGTGTCCTGTGCCTTGTCATGGGGTTGAACCTGTTCCTGCTGTTCAGGCTTTGCCTTCTTGCCACAAGGTTTGGTTGCCACCCCTGTGTGGCTTGGACCACTCTGGGGTCCAGATGCAGGACCGCAAGTGGCCTGGGGCATGCTATTACCCCCTGGGGCTGATGCACGTCCCTTACCCTTTTGGGCTGGGGAAGCTGCTTCCGCAGCACAACCCTTACCCTTTTGGGCTGGAGCAGCAGCTTCTGTAGCATGTCCCTGAAACCTGGGGGCTTGGGCAGCTGCTTCTGCAGCATGTCCCTGAACCCTTGGGGCTTGGGAAGCTGCTTCTGAAGCACATCCCTGAACCCTTGGGGCTTGGGCAGTTCAGCAGGACGTCCCTGACCCTGGTCACATCTGCTCCCTTTCCATCTTGGGGCCTTTCCACTCATGTTCCAGGTGTAAGGGAAAAATGCAAGGCACACCAAGCTATTGTCCTGGGCAATTTGAGTGAGGGGCAGTCTACGTGATGGAAGAAGTACTTCTGTGGTCAAGCCAGGCTGAAATGTATCCCAGGTGTGAAAAATATGGTATGCGTAACTCACAGGTACCACAAAACAAAAATAGATGCGTACGCAAGACCAAGATAGCTTCCGGAAAAAGAAAAAAGCAGTATGCGATACACAGTGGCAACAAAGCAACACAAAAAATGTGTGTTCAAACTCCGGAAAGCTACCGGAAATGTAAGAATATAAGTACGTGATACACAGGGGCACCCAGAGTTGAGAAAAATGCATACGCAACTCCCCATTAGCCTTGCAAAAATCAAAAGTAGATGCGTGTATGCGCTGAGGCAAATCCCCCACCAAAATAAGAAGTTTGTACGGTCCCTGAAGTGAACAGATTGTGTGGCACCCCAAAATACGCAGTACTCCACTCGTCCGTTTCCTCCGCTTCGCACGAACATTCGGAGTTGCTTCTACACGTACTCATGTATCCCCAAATATGGCGTGCTGAACGCCTACGCGCAGTGCTTGTCACGTAAGTTTCGCACTGAGGGCCTTTCCTCTGATTTCACATGTCCACGCTTTCTGCATTTTTTATGCGCAGAGTCACTCTGTTCACATCTGCCATCATTGATATACGGAAGACCCATGTCCCTACCTCTGTGCCATTGTACCTGCCTCCACCTGCCCTGTGCTGCCTCCAACTTTCCCATCTGCTGCTGCCTTTCCAGTGTGTGTGCCTGCTGCCCAACTGCACTGTGTTTGGATTGCTTGCTGTCCAGCCATTGCCTATGCTCCTGTCTTTGGCCCTGTGACCACTTCAACGGCTGCATTGGACTCCCACCATGCCATTCCACCACCACCGCTCCACAGCCCAGCTCCAGACCACCTTGCCCACCCACACCTGCCTCAGGGGTTGCCACATCTGCACCATCATCATCAGACCAGAGCGGCAACCCCTTGGCAGCAAGGCAGAGAGCTGTCAATTTCAGCGCCAGGGAAGTTGACATTCTGGTGGCGAAGGTCCTGGAGCATTATGATGTCCTCTTCGACCCTATGATGCAACGAGGCAAGGAAGGACATCAGCAGATCTGGGCAAGGATCACCGATGCCATCAACGCAGAGGGGGGGTGGCAGTCTGTTCCTTCAAGACCATGTACAACCGCTGGGAGGATCTTAAATCCAGGACCCACGGCACGGCACTACGATTCATCCAGGCCGGTGCTACTGCAGAGGCGCACCGTGCACGCAGGTGCTGGATGTCGGGGAACAACATGCAGGTCTTGGAGAGGTTTTAACCGGTGCTGCCCACCCAGGACTGGGAATTATGGGAACGCCTGGAGTCGACTGGTGAGTAGTCATTTGGTGCACTGCTGTACAGTGCATGTGTGTTGTGCATGTGCAAGCATGCTGGCAGTGACCCTCTTAGGCTTGCTGCAAGTATGCTTCTGAGATGGATGTCTGCATGCATGCCCCCGACATCGCTCTCCAAGGGGGCATTCAGACATCTCTTGAATTCAAATGTGCTCTTACGTGCATTGTGTGTTTTGCTGTCTTGCAGGCCATGCACATGCAATGTTACTTGTGTCTGCATTGTTCCAGGATGGCAAGTATCCCAGCTGAGGTAATGTTGCCCACGTCATGTTCATGCATGCTGCTCATGTTTATGTGCAATTGATGCATGTGTGTATGGCATACACAATCGATTGTTTGTGACAGTGGCATGTAGTTTGATGTGATTCTGTGGAGTGATGGCCAGGCAGGTGTCTGCATGGATGTTGATTGCATGCCCTGTGTGGGTGTGGAGGTTTATGGTTGTTCCCTTGGCAAGTCATGTTCCTGTGAATGTTGATGATGCCACGCTGGCTTTGGTGCAGTACACTGATGTTGCTGTTCTGTGTCTCCTTTTCCACAGTTGCATCTGATGAAGAGGGTGGAAGCAGTGCTGTGGAGCAGGGATGCCTCCACCAGGCAGAGGTGCAGGCCACAGCCATGCACCTGTGACAGCTCATCTTCGGGCAGCGATGTGGCTGTGGCAGCGCCAGTGACATCGGGTATGGCTGCTGGGGGTAAGTCAAAGAAGGTGAAGGTGGGAGTGGGCTCCTCAGCAGTGGTGGGGCCAGGTGATGCCACACAGGGGCCATCCATGGCGGAAGACTCCCCAGAGTCATCCAGGTTGGGGGAGGGGACGTGGGGGAGGTGGTCATTGAAGCACAACCCATGGGTTCAGGTGGGGGTGTTGACATGGGCATGCGTACTGCAGTCCTGGCCCAGGGGAATGAGGCAGTACAGGCCACCATGGAGGTGCCTGTTCAAAATCTGGTCCCAGGGCCATCGAATGCAGCAGTGTGCACCTACCGGGATGCCTCCACCCAGACCCATCCCCCATTGTCAGATGGTGTGTCCACCTAGACCAACACCCCATTACCATGTGATGTGTACATCCGGGATTATGTGCTACCCCTGTTGGCCGGAATGACGAGGCGGATAGGTGTAATTTGTGATGATCTGCAGGCTACTCATAGTCGACTTGCACATCATTATGGTGAGTTGTACTGCCGTGAGTCATGGTTCCCTGATGCGAACAAATCCTCATCCTCCTCCTGTGCGCACCAGTCAGCCTCCAGGGTGCCTTCCAGTCCCACCCCCAATTCCCCATCTGGTGGAGATCACATCCCTGCCCATGTTGGAGTACAGGGCACAGCAGCTGAGGAGGCCACCGTGCCTACCCAGACAACAACAGGGGCACAGGCAATGGAGGGACAGAATGCAGCAATGCAGGTGCCGTACGCCTCAGGTATCATCATCAGCTCGAAGGGCGTACCAATGTAGCAGGCACCGTGCACTGCAGCAGCAGCTGGAAATAAGGAAGAGGCAATTTTTCACGGGGCAGACCACCCAAAGGAGGCAGGTGGCAAGAGTGAGGTTGGGGGTATGCCTCAGGCACAGATTGTTTTCCGTGTTCAGATCTTATGATAGGCAGATCGTGGCAGAGAGGTAGTGGGAACAGGAAGCAGGAGTGGTGATGGCCAGGGTTGGGATTGTGCTGCATCGTGCAAGGAGTCAGGAAAAGCTGATTAAGATCTGGAAGGAGGACTAGCCCGTTGCCTATGCAAATAGTTATTTAGATGTAGGTTTCCTTTATTTATTATTTTCCCCGGAATTGCCAGACTTTCCTTCCCAGTTTTTCATGTATATAGTTAGTTAGGCGTAGAGTTTTTATTTATTTTCTTTTTTCCCCTCAACTGCTTTCAACTTCCTTCCCTGTTTTTATTGTAAATATGTCTATGCAATACATATTTGATTTTGTTACATTCCACGATTCATGCAGTTCATTTGTGTGAGTGCAACTTGGATACTTCCCTTTTCAGCCAGTGCATCTCGCCATTGCAAGTCATGTGTCTTGTGGTGTGCATGCATGTGTGTTGTTGGTGCTGTGATGGTTGTGGGAGGGCATGCAAATGTGTATGACATGTTGAGGTGGGTCAATCAGATGGCTGTGTCTGCACTCCATGTTTTCATTTGCTTTTAGCTGTGCAGTATAACTATCTGTTTGCCATCAGTGTGGTTGGGGTGGAGGTAGGTGGGCTCACTGTGGAGGTGTTCCATGGTCCCATTAATGGCGCATTTGTTTGTCAATGCTGTGTTAAACCCATGACATGCAGACATGCCAACCAACATGGGCAGTCACACACTGCCTTCTCTCATGCGTTGCTCCAACTTGGACACTGAAATGCAGTAGTGAGCCATGTTTGCTATTTCAGAGTGGCATCACGATTCTCCGGTCTCTGTGACTCATACACACCCTGACTGACCTCCCATCACCCATTCATGGCCCTGTCATTTTATTGTTCCCTGTCAGGTAATTTGATGCACCTTCCACGCAGGTTACTGATGCTCAGGCGGTGACGCACATGGGCATTGTTTGTGTATTTTGCATTTTTATTAATATGTTTCCTTCTGTCGTGGACACACATTCAGTTACTGTGCTTTGATGCCTTGGCAATGTGCCATGGCCAACATGCACATGCCACTTCCCATTGCATTCACTTGTCACATGTGTATGGGGTGGGCTGGTTAAAGTCTTGAGGGGTGTTTCAGCAGATGCTCCAGTCCTGCATGGATCTCTCGTGCTTCCAGTTGATCATGTTTGCTGCAGACATATTGGTGTTACACTTCTTGTAGCAGGCAGACGGCAGACCACGGAGGTTCAGGTAAGCTACAGACATGCATTGTACTGGTATTGTGGAAGACTATCAGGGGATTCCCTGGAAGGGGGGGGGGTGTCCAGTCTGGAGTGGGATGCCTGGGGGTGTCCAGTTTGGAGGGGGTTTCCAGTCTGGAGTGGGATACATGGGGGTGTCTAGTCTGGAGGGTACTGTCTGGGTTGGGGTGTCGAGTCTGGAGGGGTGTCCAGTCTTGAGAAGGATGCCTAAGCGGTGTGTCCAGTCTGGAGGGGGCTGCCTGGCATTTGCAAGGGAGGGCCCGTGTTTTTGCTGGGTTGAGGCCTTGGCTTGCGAGGTGATGCACACGTTTTTTCTGGGGTGCAGCCTGGGCTTGTGAGCTGAGGCACGCGATTTCGCTGGGGTGCAGCCTGGGCTTGTGAGATGAGACACGGGATTTCGCTGGGGTGCAGCCTGGGCTTGTGAGGTGAGGCACGCCTTCTCACAGGGGTGCTGGATGGTGGGACAGGGGTGGCGCAGAGGCTTGCGCCGTGCTAGTCCTTTTGCTTGCTTTTTGCTGTGCCTGGGGGTGTGTTGGGGGCATTCCTTGCGCAGTTCATTACTTGCATGATGGCTAGTAATGCATCTTTAAATCCATGAATATGCGCAGTGTGCAATATTATGCTTGCACCACGGCTCGCGCAGGGTCCATTCCATGAATTGGGCCCTGTGTGTCTTACCACTTTTTTTAGTCGGCAATGTACTGATTCTAGCCCTTCCACGAACATTCTGTTCCTCCGTCAGGGTTTGGGGACTTCACCTTCCCAAGCGAGCCTACCGCTACCAAGCCAGACGTTCTGATTGGCTTGCCAAACCTTGCCTTAGGGAGAGGGGTTCCAACCACACCCATCTGATTACTTTTGGTGGCCAAATTCACAACAGTGGAATTGATGTTTCAGTGGGTCTATTCAGACTAGAAACATCCCTTAACGGGACAAAGGCATGTATTTTTTTCTGTGGCCCCTGAGAAATAACTGAGGCATGGGGGAGTAGGCCAGAAGCTCCTCTGAGCTCCACTCCTGGGAACAACATTGCATTGTGGGGAGCCTCCCCACCACTTACTCCAACACTCAGGCAGGGGACTTTTTCAAATATAAATGATCTGGTAGTTGCTAATGATGTGTGCTAGTAGGGACATATAGATATTAAAGAAACTGAGCGATAGTGCAGATCCCTGCAGCCACATGTAATATTTTTTTGCCAGATGAGGACAAGATGGATGAGCATGTTATCTAGTTGGTGAAGTTAGCCATGCAGTATCCATTCTTACTGGCTAATCACACCCACGGAATAAAACTCATATCAATGCTGAAGCCTCTATATCAGGGGGCAACAGACTGCACACAATAGGTAAGAGGCATCAACCCTCACGCTTTACCTACATAAAACAAACCAAGACTCTTTCTAACCTTTCATTTGTGCTTTTTTCCTTTCTCTCTGATCTTAAATGACTGTCATTGCACCTAATATATGTGCCTTAATTAAAAATTATTATTTTTTGTTAACACCTTACCTCACCCAAACACCACTCACTGTGCGCTCATCAAACAAAGTATGGCACATCTATGTCACTATTTGCTCACTTCACATGGTTTTGAATGCTTATCAGCCTTGATGAAGACCCACGGGTCGAAACACGCGTCAGCTGACAACCAGGGGATATAAGAGCCCCAGATGTACTATATGCATACCAACAAATTGTAGAACAAACCATCACTCGCACAAATAAAAGCGAAACTGTATCGCAACAACCAGTGTGTACGAACAATTTTCGGAACCACTTAAGCAAGATAGCCAGGAGAACACCCTCCCTTTCTATTTGTATAATTCCAATGACTGAAAATATATTCTTATTTCATCCTCTAACATACTTTTATAATGTAGTTTACATTGCCAAAGTTGGACCTATTAGCAGTTTAAACAACTTCTTAGCTCAGTCTTATACCTTCCAACATTCATAATGAAATCCTTGTGACATGAGCCACTATGGGGGTTTATAAGATAGGGGACATTCCTTTTGGTTTTGGCACGTTTTGGTGCTGCGCGGCACCACAATAAGGCCAAAACCATGCTAATAAAAAAAGAAAAAGAGATGGGCTTTTGGAAAACAGTGTTTGGTTAGCATGGCAACTGGCTCTACAGATGCAATGGCCAATGAACAATTTGTTACTTTTAAATGGTCTTCCACCATTTAAATCCATTTTTTTATTTTATTGGTTTATAAAAACCTTATACAAAAGTATATCATAAAAAGAAGTCATCACATCACAATAGAATGCGCACATAAAAGCCATCACATCACATCATTAACATCACATCATTAATGCATACATAAAACATACAAATTCATGAACTTGTCCTCAATTCCATAAAATTCTCCAATTTCTTAAAAGAAAAGATTTCTGGAAGGGAGCTTTCTAATCCACAAAGGAAAGCTGGAAGAACCATAAGTTTGTAAAAGGTCGAATCTGGGTTCAAGGCAAGACGAATTTCCAGAAAAGCACAGGCATCTGGATCCCAAATTGAGTCCCCCTTTCCATTAACTTTCCTCCAAGTGCAGCCCGGTGAGATACTCTTGTGATTGTAATGATATTCTGAGCCACAGTCAGCTTAGCATTTCCCAGCAACCAAGTGAATTTAGAGGGTTTCCATCTGGCATCATTAAAACACAACACACAGGTCTATGCAGGGTTAACTTCTAGCATATTCTCACACTGATAAAAGACGATTGAGCCCTACTTGTGTTCTGTCCATCAAAAGAACATCAGCAGCATAACCGAGCCCAGGAGCACTGTGCATAACCAATTTTCGGCGGTACAAAGGTAAATGGGTATAAAAATTCTTCCAGGTCGGATATATATACATTAAAAAGACAGGGGGCCATGACGCACGTCTGCCTAAGACCTTGTGCAGTGGGAATTGCCTCAGAAAGAGAACTCTGCACATCAAGCCTGACCCTAAGCTTCGTGTCCGCATGTAAATGCACTAAAGCAATGATGGTGGGTTTTACATGAACTTGGCCAATGGGAATGTAGGTTTCATATCAGTGTTTGCTTCTTCAGGCAGTGCACAGTGATCTGCATTTTTGTGCTCCGCCTCCCCTATGTGCCTCCAGTTGCTCGTTCATTGCAGGCAGAGGCAGAGCAGTGGCGTTGTGGCTGTGGTGAATGGAGCAACTGGAGGCACACAGGAGAGGATGAGTACCCCACAGGGCACACAATAAGGAGGGGCGGCAGAAGGCTGGCCCGCCACCACTCATTATTGCACTAACAGTGTAGACGCACAGACTGACACGTTGCAGAGGGGAGGGCCATCCATTCCTCCGTGCTTAGGGTGTGAGCAGGGAATTTTACGCATTACATGTAGGCCAGTCTAGCCACATATTACACTTGTTATGCTTGCTTTACGCTTGCTTGATTCCAAGTAAAAAAAATGTCATGCCACATTATGATATCATATGCATACTCGCACTACTAATAGTAGTAGAATGTTTCACTTTGCAACAACGGTAAATCAAACATATTCCTCCCCCTTGCCTGTTATTCCTTCTGCCTGGCACTGCCATTCCTTTCACCCATTACGCTCCTTCCTTTCCCCTTGAGCTTCTTCCATCGCCCTTGAGCTCTCATTCCTTCCCCTTCTTGTGCTATCCTCCCTCCCCCTTGTGATGTTATTCCTTCCTCCTTGCACTTTCACTGCTTTCCCCGCCCTGCCATTCCTCCCCCACTGACCTGTGATTCCTCCCATCTTGTGCTGTCATTCCTTCCCTCTTGCACTGCCATTCCTTCCCTCTTGCACTGTCATTGCTCCCCGTGTGCTCTAAAACCTTCCCCCTTGTACTGTAATTCCTTCCTCCTTGTACTGTTATTCCTTCACCCCATGGCTGTCATTTCATTCCACTTATGTTGTCATTTCGTCCCCCTTGTGCTGTCATTCCTTCCTGCTTGCGCTGTCATTCCTTCCTGCCTGCGGTGTCATTCCTTCCCGCTTGCGCTGTCAGTGCTTCCCTGATTGCACTGTCATTCCTTCCCCTCTTACATTGTTATTCCTTCCCCCTTGTGGTGTCATTACTTCCCCCTTGCACTGGCAGTCCTTGGTCCCCTTGTGCTGTCATTTCTTTCTACCTTGCACTGTAATTCCTCCCTCTTTGCTTTGTAATTCCTTATCCCATTGCAGTCATTCCTCCCCTTTGTGCTGTTCTCCCCCTTGCCCTATCCTTATTTCCCCTTGCTCTGTCATTCCTTCCCTCCTTGCTTTGTTATTCCTTATTCCCTCTCCTTGCACAATCTTTCTTCCCACCATGTGCTGTCATTCCTCATTCCCCCCATGCAACATATAATGCAATAAACAACTACAAATGCCAACCTGGTGGCTTTGTCAATGCTTGTTTTCGAACTGTTTCAAAGATGGCTGTGCCTATTGCAACCCTTACATTTGCACTATGCAGACCCTACTTTTTTAGTTCTGTTCTTTTTTTGATGGTCTTACCTGGCATAGTGAAGTTTCAGAAATGTACAGTAACTAACTAGCAAAGTAACTGTCAACGTGTAATACTGATGAAGTAGCAAAGTGTTAGCTTCAAAGACATTGAAGCACCATGTTTCCATCTGTGGTTGGCATCTTATATCACAGGGTGTTCTTTAAACAAGGGGCAGTATGGGTAAGCCTCTGAGGAGTTTTGTAATTGAGTTTTATTTTCTATATGTATTGCTGGCTGGAAACCAGTAGTAGTGTCCAAGCATCAGGGCATGGTGAATTGGTGGGCATTCAAACTAAAGTGAAGTAATGGCAGCAGCGTTCAACCACACTAGCCTCCTACACTATTAATGTACAAGCCTACAGAACAATTCACAAACAAGATCCTCAGATACCCCTTGGCCAGCAATGAACCCCGGGGCCAATGGAGTATCCAAAGTGGGGGCACTGCAGGTGGCAATGGCAATTCTCAGCGCATACTGGCCCAGCCCACATTAGTTCCCCCAAAGAGTGCCCTACCTCAGCTACTGCCACCCTATCAGTGGGTTGACTTGGAACATGAGGATCAAGGAGCGTTCCTGCATTCGAGGAAAGCCACAGCTCCGAAGTAGTCGCAAGCACACCAGTCCCGAAGACTCAGGCCTGGACGCAGACAAGGCCTAAAGGTTCGGTCAAGAGAGGCAACAAATCTATACCATAAAAGCGAATACATCTGCTGTCTTTGGCCTCTGATAATAGAAGAACCCATGAAAATTAGCAGAAAACCTCCGCTGAAATGGATTTTTCCAACACAATAGAATACACGGTACTGAAGTCTGGCTACGAGAAAGCATCCACGTTTTTAAAAAAAAGCAAAAATGATATCGATAGCTCTGTAAATATGGTGTTTGCATAGGCGCACTCATCCTTTTCAACCACTTTTGTTTTAGAGTATACAAGGAAGGACACTCCAAGGTGTCCTTCAGCGCCAAGGACTGCAGTGCCATGCCAGGATCCAGAAAGTCTGCATACACATATGCTGTCTGCACAATTAAAGGCTTCTGTCTCTGGTGTCTTATCTCATTTCATAAACAGTTCACACAGGGAGGACCCTGAAAAGCCAGATGTGACTCACACACGTAAAATAACAACCGAGAAAATGAATACCTGTGCTTTCCTAAATTCCATATCATTAGAATAATATGCACATTTAAACATATAATTAGCGCCAAACAGAAAGAAGAAGAAATGTTCACATTCCGAGTGTTAGTCGATTGCCGCCTATTTCAATGCATGCTTGTAAATCAACAATAACATTGAGAATGTACATTTAATACATCTGAAACCATTCACACCATCACTGCTCTTCCCATGGTCCGTGAGTGGAATCCTTGTTTTAAATTTCTTTTCTCAACACAGTTCATCTCCTTTAATGCAAATATGTTTATGCTAATGCTGTGTTAGCTGGAGTAAAATGACTGCAGATCTGTGCATATAATGTATTCTCAAAAACATCAAAAAGTCAGCCCCACGGTGCCATCGGGTCGAGTAAATCACTGTAGAGACAAGGACGGGCGCAGAGGGGCGTTTCCAGTCAGACTCTTGCTTCTAAAAAGATGGCGAGGCGGGAGCAGAGTCAGTTATGTGTTAGCTGAGCCTCACGTGCAATTGCAATTAGCCGTTTTTTCCCAACGGCAATGCATTTTCATCCCACAAAGTTTCTGCAATGGACGCGTCAAGTTCCTTAAATTCGAGATTGAATTTCACTCATAGAATTAAAACATTCTTCCCAGACCCCCGAGTAAGAAGTCGATCAACCAAGGGTTTCACCACAATACTAACGAGACCTTGGGACGAGGGGATTCTTGTGCCATCCCAGGTGTGCGAGATGCAGGAAGTACAGGGACTGCCAATTCCGATTTTAAACGCCCTGCCCAAAAAATAATGGCAGGTTAAATTGAGATCGCACATACATCGAACAGATTACAGAAGCAAAGTCCATGATCATGAGTGCGGAATATGGCACAAAGAATTCTCAGAAAAAGAGGGTTAAGTGGGTCACAAGCTGCAATAAGCACCCCCAAAACGGGTCCTGCCTGGTTGCAAAATCCAGCTGGGGTCGGCTGTGAAAGTGGTAGCCCAGAGCTTTCATTCACTTTTCTCAACTTTCCTGGTGCCCTCCTGTTACCCCGCAATGCAGCACCAGTGTTCATGTGTTTGTTTTGCAGCAGCTGATGGCCCACCAAGCTGGTCCTAAAGCCGAGACATGGTCACCTCTTTATCTTCGAGCTCCAAGCCTCCTTTGAATAGAATGAAGCTGAAACCACACAATGAGCCTCATTATGGGTCAGGCAGTAAAAAAAAATCGTAATTGCGTGCCCGTGAAGCACTGCTGCCGGAATCAACGGTTGATTCTGTGTTAACGTGCATTCCGGCATGCCGGAAACAGTTGCACCGGCATGCCGGTAATACCACCAAACCCCCCAAAATCCCCACACCGCCACCCTCGGTGCCGGTGACTCTGATTCTGGGTCCACGCTACCGGACTCACTGGCACCGGTAACAAAGGTGCCATTATTACCGTGACCAGAAATAACGTGTTTGCAGGAAAAGGAAATGGACCGGCGGCCATTAACAAAACACAACTCATTGCATTCCTCTGAGCACAGGAGTGATACCCACATCCCGAGCACAGAAGAAGATCAGGAGACATGTCAGCAAGGGCACCTGCACCCCGGAGGCAAGAGCCACGCTTCAGGAAGGTTGAATTGAACATGCTGGCAGATACTATAGTTGAGCATGCTGATCACCTATTCAGCACTGACCTCAGAAGGCAGGCCAGTTATGCAAAAAGGCAATCTGGGAGGAGGACACCCAGAAGGTCACAGCAGTTGGAACAACACCACGAACTGTCCGGGACTGCCACAAAAGATGGGACGGGGAGCGCTGTTGCGCACAAAGTTCAATATAGCTTTGAGCGTGAGCTCCTGAGATAGGCCACGGAACGGGACCCAGAACTCACGAGATAATGGGCCTCATTACGACCCTGGCATTAAGGGTTTAACGGCGCCGTAAAAGGTGTCGGCGCCATTAAACCCTTAACGCCTGATTACGAGATCCCTTTGCGGGACCCGACCTTAAAGGCTGGTTTTACCAGCCATTAAAGTAGGGTGCCGCAAAGGGACTTTGGTGCTAATAACGGTACCGCAATTTGCGGTACCGTTATTAGCGCCTTCCCCATTCCCATTGAGCCCTATGGGGCAAAAATGGGAATGGGGAAGGGCCATGGCAGCATGGGGAATTACCGCCCCACCAACCTCGGAATGGGGTGGTAATCCCCCATTCCGCCATGGCAGACACCGGCATGGACCATGGTGCTAACAGCACCATGGTCCTCCGCCTGGGTTGTAATGAGGCCCAATGTCTGGTTCTGTTCAATAATGAATGAGAAGGCTTCTGAACCCACTGGCTACAATCCCTCCAAAAATCGCTTGATCCCGACTCAGGGCAACGGGACTAAGTCGAGCAGTGAACCAGCCCTGTACAGTAGCTGAGACGGGGTCGGCCCACTCCATGTAGAGGCGACACCGCAAGAAACTGACTGGGGAACCCCCAGGGCTCCCTGGTCGCTGGCGGACGGGTGAGCTGAGACTCCTGCCCCATCAACACACGACCACACAGCCGGGGCCCCCCCGTGTCAGCGCAGAGACTGTTTGGCTCCGGACTGGAGCCCGTTGAAGATAACAATAGGCATCACGTGGGAGGTGCAGGCGGGCCTCCTGCCCTGGCCCCCCGAATCGTCCCGGTGGGTGCGGCAAATAAGCTGTGGACACTTCCCAGAGACGCCTGCAACCGGGGCACTGAACCGCAACACTGACAAGATGAGAATGCGGTAAACTGGCCCGGGATAACACACGCACGTGTACAAAGCAATCGGATAGAGCATGTTTATAGCACTGAATCTTTTGAATATACAGGGCTTCATTACAACCCAGGCGTTAAGGGTTTAACGGTGCCGTCGGCGCCGTTAACCCTTAACGCCTGATTATCATTTTAACGCCTGCTTTTAGCAGGCGTTAAAATGCAAGGCGCTAACCCGCCTTGGTGCTAATTACGGCACCGTAATTTACTGTGCCGTAATTAGCGCCTTCCCCACTCCCATTATGCCCTATGGGGCAAAAATGGGAATGGGGAAGGGTAAATGGGGAATGGGGATTTACCGCCCCACTCACCTTGGAATGGGGCGGTAAATCCGCCATCCACCATGGTGTAAACAGAGTTTACACCATGGTGGTAAAGTAGGGAACTTACCGCCTGGGTTGTAATGAGGCCCACAGTCTCCCAAGATCCCATATCCCCAAGCTGCTGCACAGGGGACTGCGAGAGGACTGGTACACGATCCCGCATGGGCAGACACATAAAGGCAGCAAGCGCACAGCTGGCACGCAGAGGGGCTGGAGAGGGTAGTCCAGCACCAGCCCTCAGGCACCAGCCAAAGCGGCAGGCAGAGGGAAGCCTCAGAGGGAACCCGACGTGACACTCCGACCCCACACGCCGTCTGAATTACTGCGAGTGCAGCAGCGTCGGGCCCCACTGTCCCTAAACACTTGGGGAACTTAGCCCTCTTCGCACACAATAACGGGCTCCCACTGAAGTAGTGAATTGCCAGCGGTGCAGCAAGACAAACACAGAGTAGCCTGCAACACGTGCCTGTCCGGCGCAGTGGAATCGGTGAGCACCCCATACCACATATCATCAGGGCTGCGACACGCAGCTGCTATGCCTGGAGGCAGTGGTGGCCTGGACCCAGTGGAGGGAGACTCTGATGGCAAAGTCAAGCACTTAACAATCACTATGATGAGAGTTGGTTTGCTTCCATTAACTGCGCACACAAGCACGATTTACAGTACTCAATTGAGCATTGTTTAATGCAGATCAAGGCAGCCGACACGTGCTTAAAGCAACAATGCTCTTCTTCCAAGGCTGCAAGGTTATTTACATATTTGGCAAAAGTAATTTGGTAAACCAATATAAATTAACCATCCAAATTAGGGCATAGAGGTGGTATTTTCAAAAAAGCATAATAGCCCAACACAATTTGTAAATAGACAATATGAATTGTGCAAATTAAATAAAGTCAAAGGCCATGACATGGCAATATTATGAATTTCATGAAAGGATATTGAAATAAGTGGTCACTGAAGTTGATTGAAAATTAAATATACATGCCATCCATGGAAAGAAAAAAGAAAAAGAAAGGACAAAAATCAGTGATAAGAACTGTCTTGTAATCACAAAATTGGTCACACATATGTCCTACTATTGGAAAAGAATACAAAAAACGCGGTTTCTTTTACCTTAGAGATGCTTGAAACTATATCTGGTACTGAATGAAAAGTTAATTAGGTAAGAACCAGGTAGAAACCATATAAAAAGTGTACCTGATTATATACAAGAAGGTGATGGTGAATAAACAATTAAACCTTACATATATGGTTGTACAATTACTGATGTATAAAGTTCAATTTCAGGCTCCACTGAAAGCTGAAAATATGTGTGTTACACACAATAGCTAATCCCCCACACTAACGTGTGATGGGGGTTTAGATTCTATTAAAGACAAGCAGGCGATTATTATGCATTCTAATCTTTACTCTGAAACCACAGCAGCAAAGAAAAAACTTTACAAACAAAAAAGTTTAAAACAGAACTAAACAGAGTTCAATGCCAATGCAAGGGGGAACTCCCCAATCCATCATGGAGGACAGGTCATGCCCTGCAGGAGGCCAATGAGCAGGGACCCTTCCTTATATAAGTCCATTACTCTAAACCCAACCCCTCTTTCTGTAGCTGTCTTGAACCAGATGTCCACTGCACAGATCAGATGATAAACGATGAAGGCAAATCCAGCGAAGCTCTCGTACCACGCACTCCATAACTTGAAGCTGTGAGCCACCCTCCTGCTCAAAATCTCAACTCGTAGCTGTAAAACAAGCAAGAAGGGTGGGTGGATGGGAAGACCAACAAACCAAAGACTGTTCTTTCTTAAAACATCTGTGTACATGCATGTCATAACTGTCATATCATATCATACCCAGGGTGGGTGGGTGGGATAATAATCGCCTCTTTGTCTTTAATAAAATCTAAAACCCCATCTCACGTTAGTGTGGGGGATTAGCTATTCTATGACAAGACAGGAGGCTCATATTATGCAAGTTTAAAGCCCTTGCATCCCATTAGTACAACATAATCAATACAATAGACAATGTAATAAAATAATAGGAAAGAAATGTTTTAAATGCTTTCATTAAATCAATCAGCTGACTGCAAGAGAATTGCCCAAGACTAGGCTGCCCCAATAACTGACTTAAAAGGCATAGCCAAATCCTCTGTAAGAAAACAGGAAGATGTGCTAATTCCAGCGACCCTACCAGCCACCAAAACCAACTGGTTAAAAGAAGGGGAAAACATTGAACAAAGCTATCCTATACTAAACAGGTTAGGAAAAAACCCCTTCTGAAATAAAACGCATCTGTTGTCCAATCAAACCTTAAAACAGTAAAGCTCACACCCTCTTTGGGAACCTGGATAGCAAACCAAAGAAAAGAAGCACCCAGCTCTCCTGGAGATAAAGAAAGTACCCCATAGGGGTGAAAGTTTTGTAGGGCTCCCTCCCATGCGTTAAAGGAAGATATTGTAGTAGCAACAGAGCATGTCCCATAACTACACTGGGAAAACCCAGTGGGAGTAAAAAGTAATTTTTAATAATTTGTAAGAGGACGACCCATCCTGAGCGGAGCAGAAAACAATAGACTAACCCCCAATTGTCTTAAGACATATGTGTATACTAAGGAAGGATGACTTCTGGAGACAGAAGCAGAATTGAAGAGAGAGGGGCCATACCAGAGAAGCTGAACCTGTCAAACCGTCAACACGGAGACCCACAGACCTCCCGCGTTCGCGAAAAGGACTCTGCTACCATGACAAAAGGCAGATATTTACCCACCTGACCCCTAAGAGGCCAAACATTGCAAGGAGAAAAATGTATTTTACAACCAAACGTTTCCATTATATTGATATGTAAACTCCTTTGTATATATGCCCGGTGCTTGAACCTTGTTCTCTCCTCTCCGGGTGATAAAACCCCTAGAGGATCAAAAACTAACCAAAGGAGAACTCCTAAATTCCAAAGTCTTAGCAAGACTGTAACTGCAAAGAACCGATCGCTAAGCAGTTAAACTGAAGTTGCACACCAGAAGAGGTCTAACCTCTATTTCATCTAATTTGAAGATCCCTGAAGCTCACAGCACCCTGAGCTGGCACCGTATTGCAAAAACAAACTCTTGTGAAAACCCAAAGGTCCACCTGCCCTGCAGGTGACCAGGAGAAACAAGTCATTAACTAAATATATATCCCAGCCCACTGGGAATCGCACTGACAGACACCTTCTAATAGTTAATGTAGAGACGCTGGAACGCATCGTGATAGAGGGTCATAATAATCTGATGGGAGATTAGTATCACTCCCAGACCCCACTATCCCACCGAGGGATATTGAGATTTCCCAAAGGAGGAGGACCCTCCCCACATATCCAAGGGAAAAAACCTTGCAACCCCAGAAGAAGGCTACCCTGAGGACCATATTAAAGCCCTGCTGTACACCGCTAAGAGAAAACTAAATACACGCTTGTACCTTAACCAAACCCTTGACCGTGGACGGGTCCCCCTTAGTTTATTGAAATACCAGGGATTAGCGCAAAGGAAAGTAACTGACAGGAGGGAAATGCTCAGCGCGAGTATCATGATGCAATCTCCCCCAGGGATGGCGAAAAAAGGAATGAGGGGGGAAAGAACTCTGGGATAATTATTAATGCCCCGTAAATGAAAGGTTGTGCAATAAACCTGGGACCACAGACCCCTCAAACCCTGAGGTCCGAGTCTCTGAATCCGTGAGAGGCTGACTGGCCACTAAGGGAATCAGGGGAAGGAAAATCAAGCACATAGTTCATAGCAAAACATCACTTATATAGTACTACGACCCTCAGGTATACGAGTGGTGCTTATCACTACAACGAACAGAGTGTGGTGTGAGGTGTTCACTTATCGATCTCAGCAGGATAAAAGACTGATTTAGACCCTTCCCAATTAGGGGCCTGTATCCATACGGTCAGCACGGATGTGAAAACCCCATTCTATCCTCTGCACTGTAGAAAATAAAATATGTCTATATATATATATAAATATATATATACCCAATGAAAGAGGTTAATCAACGCTCTTGAGGGTACCGAAGCCTGCTTGAACTCCTCGAGCAGAGGAGAAATTGCAACACCTGTTAGATGGTTAGCTGAACCACAGGCCAAGCCTTGGGAGGAAATCCCTGGGCAGGCGCCATAAAATCATTATTTGGCAACTCGTCTGTTAGATAGCATCAAGTGTTTCCAAACACTTCCTCCAAGTAGAACCTGGTTGCTGAACTTGCCATGCCACACAACTGAACAGCTCCTCTCGAGCTGACCCTGTCTCCACCAATAGTTCCAATAGAATAATGAATGTCCAAAGGGACAAATAGTAAGGGAAACACATCCCCATAAAGAGAGCTTCAAGCCCTGCAGACCTCAATAGAGGCATAACCCAACCTGTTTTCTTCCTCATTTTAGGAGAAAATACTGCAGCTTAATAAGCACAGGTATTGGGTGGAGCAATTGATATCGGGAAAAACAAAACCTAAGGAAAGGACTGAGTTGTCCTGAAACTAACCAAGGTAAAGGGCAACCAAATTTTAACTAAAAAGGCGAAGGTGAACACCAGCGGCTAGAGAGGAAGTTACAACCTCCCACATGGGTCTGTATACAACAACCTCCACACACTCTTTTCTTTAAAGTACTTAATACATAAATAAATATATAACATGTCCAAGAAGAGGGGTACGCCCTCACAGGGGTCTGGACCCCCAGCCCTTATAGAAGCTGATACTTACCGAGCTATGCGGGCTACTGAGCATTCTGAAAATGCAAATGTGTTCCAGTCAACACTTAAACCTAGTGGTTATCCAAAGTACACTGAGTAAGTGCGTCTCAACTGCTCACCCTAGCAGGGTGTGGCAACCAGCAGTACTCGAGGGAGTTCCTCGCAGTAGAAACCAGGCAAAGCCTGAAAACCAAGCAGGTTATGGCGTGCTTACAGAAAGACAATGAACTCTGCCATATGCAGCACTTAAACAAAGTTGCCAACCTTAAGGGAGGAAAACACTGAGCAAGTGCACCTCCAACTGCTCGCCCGAGCAGGTCGTGATAACCAGCAGTACACGAGGGGTAACCTCGCATTAGCACTCAGGCAGAACCTGAACCCGAGCAGGTTATGGCACAGCAACAGCCATATGCAGCACGCAACAAAGTTGCCGACTTTAAGCGAGGAATACACTGAGCACGTGTACCTCAAACTGACCACCACAGCAGGGTGTGGAACCAGCAGTATACGAGGGGCCACATCGCAGCAAAAACACAGGTAAAACCTGCCACCGAGCAGGTGACGGTACCCCTCCAGGGAGAATAATGACATCTGCCCCCAGCCGCACGTAAACAAAAAACTGCCAAGTGTAAGGGAGGAATACAACGAGCCAATATACCTGAAACCGCTCACCCCAGCAGGGTGTGGAAAACCAGCAGTAGACGAGGGGTTAACCTCGCAATAGAACTCAGGCAGAATCTGAAACCGAAATAGGGTATCGCCCTTACAGTGAAGGCAAATCACCCATGCCCTGAGTAGCACTGAAATAAATAAATAAAAAGCAGCAGAATGGCAGCGTATGAGGCTCTTCAATAGGCGAACTGGTGCAAATATAGGCTGAAAGTATCAATAAAACACCACATCAAATATCTATTTTTAAATATATAAATACACACGTCAATACAAATAAATAAAGGTATAAATGCACATCCATATGTGTACACTGCCAATGGCGGCAGCGAACCCAGGTCCCTCTGCATGGAAAAACCTTTAACCTTCCCTTTGAGCTATGTCGCCTGTGCGCTGCAACAGAAGCCTTTCTGAACCATAAACACATAATATATATATATATATACTAAAGAATAATAGCTCAAAACCAAGAAAACATGGCGTTTCAATCTAAGAGAGGGGACAGCAGCACGTAGTGGAAATGCTCATGAAAGTGCTCCACCAACGAAATGAGGGCCTAGGGAACTGCCTCCCAGCCGGGTCCTAACATGCATGCATCTGAATCCAAACGCGAGCAGCGTCCGTTTTAATTTGACATTTATATAGCGCTACGAATTACCCACGGTGTGTGGTGCTCATTAATCAAGCTTGGAAGGAGGAAAGGAAGAGTTTGGCCCTTCCGGGATTCGAACCTGTGTCAGCAGGCTCTGCACCCATGTCAAAGCGAGCGCTCTACTCGCTGCGCCACATTACCATCCCTGTGAAGGGAAAAATGAAAGTATTAGGAGCCGCATTCGTGACGTGACACGCGTCGGTAAGAAGCTGAGCTTCTAAAACAGACCGCGCGTGTCACAAACCAAGCATGTGTGCAATGCGCGCTGCCTCCGGGGACTGGAGGCAGCCGCACACGGAAAACCAGCCTTCCCCAGAGGGGAAGAATTTCAATGAACACGTGGGCAATGCGCGGCGACTCCAGGCCGCACCAAAATAAACAAACTTTCCTTGAGGGGAAAGAATGTTAAGCATTTTCTAGGGACACGTGAGCAATGCGCGCTGGCTCCGGGGACTGGAGGCAGCCGCATCAAGATAAACAAACTTCCCCTGAGGGGAAAAAATTCCACGTGTCGCCGCCTGAGTTTTATGAGCAGGCGAAGCGACTGTAATTACCAGCGCTATAAATCACTTTCAATACATAAAGTAACAGAAAATAACATTCTAAACTCCATAAATTCCACACAAAGGTAAGAACTAGGAGGAGTAACTTAGCTGTGGATTTCAGCAGCAAAGAAAGAGGGGTTGGGTTTAGAGTAATGGACTTATATAAGGAAGGGTCCGTGCTCATTGGCCTCCTGCAGGGCATGACCTGTCCTCCATGATGGATTGGGGAGTTCCCCCTTGCATTGGCATTGAACTCTGTTTAGTTCTGTTTTAAACTTTTTTGTTTGTAAAGTTTTTTCTTTGCTGCTGTGGTTTCAGAGTAAAGATTAGAATGCATAATATGAGCCTCCTGTCTTGTCATAGAATTAAATTTGCATTATGCTTTGCGTGGAAAATGCGGTGTAGTTTACATACCTATATAAACGCATTTGCGTGGTGAAACTAGCCGTGTTCAATTCAAGAACAAAGGTGAAGATATCCATGGTAACCGGCATAACACATGACACAAAGTTCAAGGGAGACAGAGAAAAAAGGCCTAATTAGTGAAGGTAATTGATCCTCGCAATGGCGAGACGGTCATGTGCGCATGCCCCCAGGACTAATCAAGTCCGAAGAGGTCTGCGCGAAGGTCTTGAACTTACCGGCGTCTCTGCCCGCACTGAAAGTAACAGGAGCCTCGCGCGTGTTGGCTGGGCTCCTGTTTTAACATTTGTCATACGCTGTAAGCTCCACTTCCGAGCCGGAGGCGTAGGTCGCATCGAGGCAGCCATGTTGGGTGTGTGCCCAACAGCAGACTACATGAGGAGCAAGCATATTTGACCATTTAAAATGGGATGTACAGATTAAAAAAGAAAACAAAATAATTAAAAGGGGGGTGGCGCTAGTGAATATGCTAACCGTAAAAAAGCCCAATCTGAATGAGTGAATACTCGGAAAGGTTGTATGTACTTAATGTTGAAAGCCTTTGACTGTAAGCCCTTGCAATTGGCGAGAATAATAGGAGCCAATTAGCTGCCGAAAAGCTCTGCACATGTGATTTTAAGCTGTGCTGTGCACAAAAACAAATGAGGGTGCTGCAGTAACAGCACCATTAGCTTGCTGCCACTTACTGACACGCAAGACAAAAGTAATTGGACCTTATAGGGATGGAAGCAGTTAAGCTATAAGGAGTAATGTGAAGAACAAATTGGCGATAGAAGTTGCTTGGTATGTATTAAAAGGAAACCTCTCTGACTCCCCTTATGAGTGTCACATCCATGCCGTTCAATTGAGTCTGAATGTTTTGTGTCATGAATTTAAATAAACTGGATGCATATCCTACCGGACAATAAGGGTGGCCAGTGTTGGATGCACAAGACAATTCCTTTACATAATGTATACTAACAAAGTATGGGACCCCATACCGGTCTAATGCATTTATTCAGCATGACTTCAGAGGACACAGATAGTTCATGGTCGCTGTTGAGGCCATCAGACACAGTTCGATATTGACAAATTAAACGTGCTTCCAATTGTCTCAATTTAAGGGTGAGATTGCCACCTCGTTGTGGTAAAGTTACTTTTGCCATGCCAGCAAATTTAATCTAAACTTCAACTCCTCTGCCAAAACCCACTTAACAATCACCTCTCTGGATCACTGCCCATCAACACAACAAGAGTGGACATTGCTGTGCACGCCACACAGACGCAGAGAGCACGGAATAGCGAAACACCCCCCGCCTGCCGGTGAACCCCGCTCTGCAACAGTTACAAAGGGTGAACACCATACGGAATCATAACATCTCCGCTGGTACTGGTGGCGGCAAGGTGAGACTGCAACACTGCTTGAACCCCTGAGCATAAACGGGGCAGAGCAGCATGGAACCACTAAGCATGTGACATCAGGCAGCCTGCTTGTAAGTAGGGAGGTTCATATAAGGCAAATTGCGGGCTGAAGGGAGCTAAGAACAAGAGAGCACACAGCGCCACGTTCCGCCGGCCGTCACGGGGACGGGGCGTATGAAGGTGCATTAGTTACATCTTCGGAGCAAGCCACAGTGACTGGAACTGCAAACGCAGCTAGCCCATAGCAGAATTTGATCACTCAGGGGGCAAAAGAATGCACAAGCGCCCCTACAGTGGCAGAGGAGATAACGTGCACTGACCGAAACTCGGAAACCCCGAACAGATGACCCAGATGCAGATCTACAAACTATACCACTCCAAGTGACCAGGAGAGTAAGGGCAGAACTAACTGAGACATCAGGAAGCACTGGGCGTAACATCACGACCACATAGAGAAAGGACACCTGCAAAGTGCAAGACGATGCCCAAAGGTGCGGCACCCAAGAAAGGGGGAACAATAGAAAAGTACACAAAGCCGACCATCAGGGAGTACACTATCAGCGGCGACGGAATTGGTCATACTCCCTCCCCTTCGACCCTGGCAATACTAACACCCATGGACCTACAAGGGGTCTTCATGTCTATGCAACATGAAAAAGCACGGAAGATAATGGCATATGTCAACAGGAAAGGGGCACGGATATTGTTCCTACAGGAAACTCACCTGCTTGGGCAACAGGCAGGAATATTTGCTCCAGGGTGGGGTGATCACAGATTCTACACGTCATACTAAACTAGGGCACGGGGAGTCATGATACTGGTTCATAACACACTACCGTTTACACATATTGCAAAAGAGAGAGACCCTGAAGGCAGATATCTGGTGGTACAAGGAAAACTGGGAACCACAGAGGTATTAGTGATTAACATATATGGCCCCAATATCGATGATCAAGGGTTCTATGGTGAAATCTTCCAGAAATGTGCTAGGTATCCAACAGCTCACATTGTTTGCGGGGGGATTTCAACACGATACTGGACGCGGACCTAGACCGCAAGGCAACCACACACAGATCCCTAACAGGTGCAGTATGCATGATATATACACATATGGTAGATCTAAACCTGAGGGACGCCTGGCGAACCATGCATGGAGCACAAAGGGCATACACCTTTTATTTGTCGGTTCATGACGTGCACTCCAGAATCGACCTATGGCTGGTATCGCACAACACACTGTGCTGGGTGACTGAAACTACGATTCACCCTAGAATATTATCAGAGCACTCCCCCGATAATACTGACAATGGTCGTTCCCGAAGCCAACCCGCATAGGACACCATTGTTGCTCGAGGCACTGGCATTAGCGGACCCAGTGTCTAAAACCAGCCTGATGCAAAATATAACTGACTACTTCGAAAACAATGATGGGTCGGTCTCATGCCAGGCGGTTCTGTGGCAAGCATTTAAGGTGTAGCTTAGGAGCGTAGCCATGTCCACGGAATTTGGGGTTCTCAAGGATATACAAAGGGAACTGGGGAGAAAAGAAGGAGCGTTAGCCAGACTCCAGGAACAGTATGCCTCAACTCCCACAGCGCAGACGACGTCGGATAGCAAAGCACAGATAGATGAGTTCCGTGCAGCAGCGGACCGAGAACTACGCTATTTTGACAGGCCAGTGGCAGCACGTAGATACGGCGTACAAGAAAGACCAGGTAAATTATTAGCGCAGTTGGTCCAGGTCAAAAGGGGAAGTGTGAACATTCCATGTATAAACAGGGCAGATGGAATAGTTGTTACGGGACAGGAAGAGGTGAGTAAAGTCTTCTACGACTTCTATGCCCAACTATATTCCCCCTAAAGCAGAGCCACTGATGCAGATATAGATAGCTACCTGTCCCGAATACCCACCGCTCTGTTATCCGGAGAAGCTAGAGAAGCCCTGGACAGCGCCCCTTACAGTGGTCGATATAAAGGAAGCCATAAAAGCCTTGCCCATCAGGAAGGCTCTGGGATCTGATGGTCTAGGAGCCGAAGTCTACAAAGAATTTGTGGAAATACTGGCACCTCGACTCCACGCTGTATGGACGGAAGCACTGGAAACAGGCAAGCTACTGTACACGACCCGAGAAGCGATTATCACCCTACTACTAGAACCTGGGAAACAGCCTGAAGAATGCGGCTCTTACCGCCCGAGATAACTAATTAATACCGTCATGAAAGTATTCGCGAAAGTACTATCCGTCCATCTTAACCCCCTTATGCCTCACATGGTCCATGAAAACCAGGCAGGTTTTGTACTGGGGAGGTCCACGGCCTCAAATATTCGCTGATGCTACAACATATTGGCGAAAATTCCTAGAGACACAGAAGGTGTCGCGATCGCACTAGACATGCAACTATGGGTTCGGCCCAAACGTTATAAAATGGATTTGTATACTATACGCAGACCCACACGCAAGGGTATGGGTTAATGGGACATTATCCATTATAGCGGGGGGCACGAGGCAAGGCTGCCCTCTGTCATCGCTGTTATTAGCACTGGTTATCGAGCCACGGGCGGACGTGCTGATGGCGAGGTTCACCAGAGTGGGGATACCATTAGGAGGCAGAACTGAGCTCATAACTCTGTATGCCGATGACACAATGTTATATGCAAGGGACCCGGAAACACATCTGCGACAAGTACTTAGAGCGGTGAAAGTGTTTGGGCAGCACACTGGGCTGAGGTTGAACGCTGCTAAGTTGCTAAACTCATAGGAAGACCACTTTTTCTGTGGCTTATAACTTCGCTCCCACTGGAGGATTCGTCACCAAACTTTGCAAACAGAGTATATGGCCAACTCTGAATTCATTTGCAAAGTTTGGTGAGGTATCGTGCAGGGGGAGCAAAGTTATAGGGGGGTCCCAAATCTATTTTTTTTTCATAGACTGAATGGGGAAAAACTTTGCGCACGGCTACAGGCCGAACGGCTGGATAGATTTTCCCCAAATCTTTCGTCAGGAGCGGGGGCTTGGGTCCGAAAGTGTGCTTTTGTGTGTTTGGTGGGAATCCAACCAGTACTTTTGTTGCAAAGAACTGAAATGCATGTCCAAAAAAATGAGTGATATCTGGGTCCTCTCCGCTGCCCCATTTCCCTGTTCGCTCCGCGGACAGAAGTGTCATTGGCTCGCGGTACGGCGTGCTGTTGGAGAAGTTTGGACGCGACCAGTAGTTGGCTGGAGGGAAGCGTGCTGTGCATCAACATTTTTTGGGAAAGCCGCCATGGTGTATCGGAGGACAGTGCGGCAGCGGAAGGGTCTGGAAAATGTACCGTACGCAATGTGTTGGTGGCAATAAGGGAGGGAACAGGTGGGGGAGTGAGAAGTGGTTCATGTGACATATGTACATAGGTGGAAGAAGACAGAGGAGTGCCTGCAGTATACGCGCGTATTGCGCCAATTCGCGGGTACCTAGACAGGTGAATACTTTGTGTGGTGATTGGAGGCAGCTGTCGTAATGGCCCCATAGCTTCGGCCGCAACGTGTTTGCGGCGACCTCTTTTCATGGTGAGTGGAGACAGGTCAATTGCAGAAGCGGAGTGAATTGCACATGACATAAGTTAGGTGGGAGTGCGGGTGGCTGTGCGCTCTGGATGGAATGCGGTAGTTGGGCACATGGTGGCATGCAGGGGTGAATGAAGTTGCGGTGGGTCTGTGGAAGGATTAGACTATTGGGTGCATGGCCGAAGGCAGTAGGCTGTAGGGCATGCACTCAAGAGCGTAGGGCTTCAACATACCCACCGCAGGAACGCATGTTTGACTCTGCATCTGGTAGAGAGTGGTGCTTGCATAGTGTGGTGTGAGCAGATTGGTTGCAGTAGGGCCAGTGTTGCGAACAGAAAGTGGGTAGGTTGGCAGTGACACAGTACTTTGTGAATCAAAGTGGGTACGCCCATAGTAGGTGAATGAAAGTGCACAGGGGTGCAGGAGAGAGTGTTTTCTTTGTACATTATGGTAACTGTTGCAATTTGTTGCTGCATAGCTCCATGGCGGTGCGCTGCTAGGGTAGGAGTGTTGGTGGCAGCGGTGTGTATGTGGATTGGCATAGATGGTGACATAGTGACATGTATGGTGGCATTACGTTGCTGTGGGTGTGTTCAAGGCCTAGACTATTGGGTCCATGGCCGAAGCCCGTAGGCCATGCACTCAAGAGCCTAGGACCTGAGGACACCCACGGCAGTAATGCATGTTTGACTCTGCATCAGTTACAGGGTGGTGACATGTAAGGAATGGTTGTGGAGCACATTTCAGCTGTCACATGCCAGTGTTGCAAACAGAATGTGGGTAGGTTGGCAGTGGCACAATACTTTGTGAATTGAAGTGGGTACGCCCATAGTATGTGACTGAAAGTGCACAGGGGTGCAGGAGAGAGTGTTTTGTTTGTAATTTATGGTACCTGTTGCAATGTGTTGTTTCATAGTCCCATGGCAGTGCGCTGTGGTTGGAGATGCTGCAGTGAAAAGCCACGGAGTGTGGGCACTGGGTACAGTGTTTGCATACTGTCAGTATGGTAGAGGGTATGGTTGAAGGGCAGCTTATATGTGGTTGGATAGTGTGCTGTGTGCACAATGCTTGCAGTATGGGCAATGTTGTAAACGTTTTGTGGTTAAGTTGGCAGTGAAACAATACTTTCTGAGCGGAAGTGGGTAAGACAATAGTATGTGAATGAAAGGGCGTAGGGATGCCGGAGACAGTGTAATGTTTATACATTATGGTAACTGTTGCATGTAATGCTGTGCATATCCATTGCGGTGTGGAGGTTGGTTAGGGGTGCTGGTGCCAGTGGTGCGTAAGTGCATAGTGGTAGTTGGTGACATGCTGACATGCATGGTTGCATTACGGTGCGGGGAATGTGAGCAAGGAGCACACCCACTGCAGCAATGCAGGTTTGACAGTGCATCAGGCACAGGGTGGGGATCTTTGGAGAATGAGTGTGGAGCACATTGTCGACGTGCTACAGCACCACAAGTGAGTTGCAATTGTGCATACTTCCATTGAACTTTGTAGTGGACGTGCTTTGGAATGGCACAACATTTGTACTGTAAATGTGTAACAGTACATTTCAAGTGTTGTACAGGAGTGACAGTGTTGGATGATGGCGGCTTCGATGTGATTGGTGAATGCGTGTTTGCTTATTTACGCGTAACCTAATGAGGTAGAGCTGCAGAGAAGATAGTGCAAAGGGAAGAAGGACTGCTCGGGCTTTACAGGGGCGTGGCCCTCGCGCTACTTTGGGAGACGCACGTGCCAAAATCTGCCCTTTACACCACCTTGCCCAATTGACATGGCAGTGTGGGGATTAGCCAATCAGGTTGTGTGGGTGTGGTTAACAGGAATGGGAGGTGAAACTGTTGTACATTATACTCTGCGTGGCTGAGGGTGGCCGTCATGGCGAAATGCAATTGTTGACTATAGGTAATCCCTTTGTCATAGATCTGCACAACTATGCTGTGCAAAGACACTTTGACTGCAATTTTGGTTTGGAAGGAGTGGACGCATTGTGGAACGCTGTGTATGATTGAAATTTCGCTGATTTGCAAAGACCTCGACACTTTTGCAGCAGTAGATGCTATCGTCATCCACTATGGCGGCATGCATATGGGTTACCTGCCTTGCTTAGATTTGTTCCGTAGACTGAGGAGATTGCTGGATGTCGTTGGGACGCTTTTTCCCACCGCCAAGGTGCTTTTCTCATCCATAATACAGCGAAAGAGTATGGGCCACTGCTAATGGATGTTGTTTTGAGCCAGACGCAGGAAGGTGTCTCATCAACAGAAGCATGTATACTTTTTTGTCCGCTCGTGGATTGTTCTTCTGCAACAATGACCTCATTAGTTGTGGAAATGCAGAGTTATTCCAAGAAAATGGCATTTTGTTGTCACCCATTGGCAATGCAGTTTTGTTTTCCCGTCTACAGGATGTGGTGAAGAGTTTACTGTACTAATGTGAGCACAAGAAAACACAAAAGCTAATAAAAACCCAAAAAAGTTTGTTTCTGTAGAAGCATTTAAAAAAGGCTCTTTTAAGAGTCGCCCCTTACCATGAACTCCCCCTACCCTGGTTGCGAGTTATTCCCCCACGCCCACACGCAGCACAAAAGCCACATCCGGGGATTTTGCGGGTGGCGGCCACAGAAATGGAACTGTGGGTATTGTCCAATCAGATGCTTAGGGTGTGCGGCAATAGGAAGAGGGACTCCTGCTTCACCATGGCCCACCTCTCGACATACTGGGGGATCCGCATGTGCCACATTCGGTGCTTCTCGCCATGCTGCCTATGGAAATGGGACTGTAGCGATTGTCCTATCAGGTGGTGCTCAGGGTGTGCGTCACAGGAAAGTGTGCCCATAGGAAGAAGGACTCTTGTGGTTCTTGGAGAAAGGCACGTGCCACATTCTGCGCTTCTAACCATGCTGCCCAATGGAAATGGGGACTATGGCCTTTGGCCAATCAGGTGCTCAGGGTGTACGTCACAGGAAAGGGTGGCAATTATTTGTTCCATTACTTTGTGTAGTGCGGCTGCACATGTGATGTCATCAGTGATGTCATCAATGAGATTTGTGATGGCATCTTTGATGTCATGGGTGTGAGTCCTTGCAGTGCACACTGGTGGCGCGAGTTATGGTTGCTTAGCTTACCATAACTGGCGAATTTCGGGGGGGTTTCGGTTTTACCTGTAACCATAACGTCTCTGTAACAACGTTTTCCCTTTATTGTCCCTTTAACAAAGTTTTTTAGCTGAATTTCATAGGTTTTTAGTAGCAAAGCTTAACAATAGTAACTTTGACTTTATGTTCATGTAATATGGAACATACTGAACCACTTCTACTGAATGTAATGTCCGCAAGCATTTTTGATGTCATATTCGGACAACAGTACCACTACCTAAAAAGTCAGGGGCGGGGGGCATGTTTCATTGTTATATTACAACATGATAACATTTAGAAAATTCACAAAGTAGTACACATACATATTATATGTAGTAATACATAAGAAATGTAATCCATATATGTACCACACTAACCATTCATTTAAATACAATATATTCTAAAATGGAATATACCAAGAGAAGATAAATAGGCTTCCAACATAATTACCTGACAGACACTCCACAACTAAGACCAGACCTACAGACTACTCAGAACATATCTTACCTGAAATAGTAAGTGTACATCATTTTACTCATATCTTTATAAACTTTCTGTATTAGATTAAAAAAAAAATATTATATATATTTTTTTTTCTCACAGAAATGTCTAGTACTCTGGAATGGCTAGAGGAGCACTTCCCACATGACGAAATGTCAGAAAATAGTGAAGCTAATGGTACACACTTTACAATATAAACCATTTAAGTGTTATTATTTTATACATATTTAACATATATATTTCTTTTTGTACAGAGCATACCAAAATAGAAAATATGTCTGAAGAAACTGTTATGGAAAACACGCTTGACAGCTTCAAAGAAAAAATTGATTTATTATTGAGCAATTTTAATAATTTGAAAACTTTTGTTGAGGATCATTTTAAAACAGAAATCTCATACCATTGTCCCACATGTACTTGTCCCCCCTCACCATATCCCAGTCAATTATCCCCAAACCCTCTCCATAATCCAAAACGTTTTGATGAGACTTCCATCTCTTCTTCACCTGATATCAATCTGTTGAAACCCCTAATTCTCCTGTTTTTGTTTCTGTTTCTGCCTCACCTTCTCTGTCATAAATTATTAATATATATGAAATAAAGTTACATTTTTATATTGTCTTGTAATTACTTCCCATTTTTTATTTTTTTTAAAACAATGTAGATGTCCGCGGACAGCGCGGGTGTTCTGAAATATTCGTAAATAAACGAAAATGGAGGTGTCCTGAAGAACACTATACCTGTCCGTACTGTTCGCTACCAAGTTGAAACTGTTCTAAGAACCCAATTGATGTCCTGATATGTTCGTAATTAAACGAAAATGGAGGTATCCTAATAAAGAACACTATACCTGTCCGTACTGTTCGCTACCAAGTTAAAACTGTTCAAAGAACACAAGTGGTGTCCTGAAATGTTCGTAACTAAACGAAAATGGAGGTGTCCTAAAGAACACTATGCCTGTCCGTACTGTTCGCTAGCAAGCTCAAACTGTTCTAAGAACCCAATTGGTGTCCTGAAATGTTATTAATTAAACGAAAATTGAGGCGTCCTAAAGAACACTATACCTGTCTGTAATGTTCGCTAGCAAGTTAAATGTTCTAAGAACACAATTGATGTCCTGAAAAGTTCGTAATCAAACGAAAATGGAAGTGTCCTAAAGAACACTATATCTGTCCGTAGTGTTCGCTAGCAAGTTTAAACTGTTCTAGAACATACGCGATGTCCAGAAATGTTCGTTTGATGTGTGACGCACTTTTAATTAATTCAGGACCCGAACACTGTCCATAGAACATCAACGCGCATGCGCAAACCAATGTCCGTGCATTTGGTTTCCTACGGACAGGAGCTTCCTTCACGGACCTGTTCGCGAAGGGATCATGTGACCGCGTCCATGCTGATCGCGTGTTCTGAATGCGGACATTGTTCGTTTCCCCGAACAATTTAAAAGTACATTTTCGAGTAATCCACAATATTTTTCCATAAAAATTCATTATGGCACAAATCTCACATAGTAATCCTGAGTTTCTACATATCTTTGAAACTTTTTGAACCCTTTTTTGTGTTCGATCTGTCTGCGGACAGCGCGCATGTCCGCGAACCGCGTACAAGCACCCCTATAAAAGACCACGCCCTAGAGCTTATTCTCATTGTGTTTCTGGCTATTCTTCAGAGCACAGCTATTTCTCCAGGAACTTGCTGATTCCACCATCGAGATGGCATCCCTGGCTGCAGAACTGCCACCTGGTGCTGCACCTGCTTCAGCATCTCCCCCACCCCCTCCACCACCCCCCCCCTTCCGAAGGGCCTGAAGAGGGGAACAGGAGTGATTATGCAGAGGAGGAAGAAGAGGATGATGAGAATGAGGTAGAGGAAATCCCTACTACCCGCACTAGACGTGAGTCTTGGGTGTGGCGGTTATTTTCCATTTATGGGAATGATCCTAAGGCTCGTGCGAACCGTGTTATCTGCAATGAGTGCAAAATGATACTCAGTCGCGGGAAGCACGGTTCGTACAGCTTTGGGACCACGACCATGAAGCGACACCTGAGGTCATTTCACTCTGGGGCTATTCGCAAGGTTGTACCTTGCGAAGAACGTAGTAGGTTGATTTCCTCTACTTCATCCTCTGTTTCTGATCCTGTCACCACAAGGACCACCTCTGTGGGACAGCGTCTTCCTCAAGCTGCCTCACAGGCCATACAGAATTCTGATGACCCTTACCTTTCGAGGGTCACAGTTGTATGTATGTACTGTGACACAGTACTCTGCAGGGGGGAGCGACTTTGGAGTGCTCTTGAGACTATCGTCTCAGAGCACGAGAAGACCTGCTCACTACCCAAATAAAACCCACTCTACATCTTCCTCTCTCAGCTCGCCCTTTCTCATCCCTGTGGTTGGTGTCCCCCCTTTACCCTACTTTCCCCTCCTCTCCTAGTGTGTCGTGTCTAAAAAAACAAAAAAATATATAAAATTACAAAAATCAAAAAAAATAAGGCTCTTTTCAGAGCCGCCTTTCACAGTTAAAAAATAGAAGTGAAGATAAATAAAGCAGGGCCCTTTGTATTTCTTAAAAGTTCGCAGACAGTTCGCGAACATTAAAAAAATTGGGGTGCTACCCTATTGCTACCATTGCATTTTTCTCTGGGAGGAAGTGGTGGCTCTGAAAAGAGCCTTTGGGAGGTGTTTGTATGTCAAAAATTATAAATATTTAACACCTACTTCAAAATGGATGCTGTATTTCTAAAAAAGGTCGCAGTGCATTTTGTACATTTCTCAGAAAAATCTGATTGCCAGCATAAGTAAGATGGACTCCATCTCTGCGAAAAAAATGTATGTACTACGAAACGTAATATTTTCATTGTGAAAAGAGGACATGCCAAAATCTCTTAGAAATGCACAAACAGCCTTATTAACATTGCGCCTTGCTTTTTCCATTTGTGGACCAAATGAAGAAGAACGAAGCCACATTTGTCTCTGCGCAATCCGTGAAAATATTACTTCAGAATTAGGAAACATGTCCATGACTTTCCCAAGTCCTTCTTTCATAGCAAATTGCAAAGAAATTCCAGACACATGTCCTAAACTGTTCCCTCCACAATGAATTACAATTATGTCTGGATGTTGCTTTGTTTCCAAAGTAGCACAGAGAGGTAGCAAGTCCAACCACTTCATTCCACGTACTCCATGCCAGTGTACTTCCACATGTGGAAATCCAGGATCTACAGCTACTCCACAGCTTTGTGCATGCCCCTTCAACCAATGTATCCACGAATCTCCCAAAATCCAAACAATCTGTTTTCTGAAACACACAGCCATAGCTATCTGTTGTTCTCTCAGCAAAAAGAGTATCTGAGAAACTCTTTCCTGGCTCAACACACCCACTAAACTTTCCTGACAAATTCCTTCCACTGCTCATTCTCAATTGCATGACTTCTGAACCCAAAAATCCCCGGATGTAACTCCTGATGTCCGCGAACTACCGCCATGTTTGCGAACATATCGTAACATGAACAGCCCTTCTACCATTTCCACTTCACTCTCTGTGCCATTCCCTCATTGGATGTAGCTAAGAAATCACATGACCATGCACCAATCACATTCAAGACCTCTACATCTAACTGCATCATCATAGATCAGCACTGCAAATGTACTGTGAATCTCTCTGAGTACAAGTGTCATATCATTGGCAAGCACCATCTACAAGAAATACTGTACAAGTCTCCAAGATTTCTACTTGCAGCTCCATGCATATCCATATGCATGAACACAAACTACAGGTATGCATATTTTCTGTACAGTACATGAGCACATTTTCAAACTGACTTTTAGCTTGTGTAATCTGTAAAATGAATCTACTGTCTTTTTTTCAATCTGCTAAAATCAACTGTCACTTATAAACCTTTATACTATTTACTTTCTTAATACACACACTATCAAATCATGTTAAACTAACATTTTTTAAATGAAATTTATAGACTATATATATTGAAACAAAATTGCATGCATGCACACTCTATGTTCCAATCTCAAAAAATAATACTTATACAATTACATTTATTTATTTATTTATTTATTTGATTGATTACTTTAATTTAAGCATGACATTAAGGCACTATTACCCAAAACAGCTTAGTTACAGAAATGGTGGTATTCAGTGGTACATTATGAATTTCACAAGACATACTATAGATATGTTGTTTGTTACAGTTACTCATTGCAATACAATTTGTTCATTAAGAACATATCATATGTATTGAACTGGTGTGACGTATCTTATGTGATTAAGATAGTTTTAATGGTTTTAAGGAAGGCGCTGAGGATTTCAATAAAAAAAATCAATATCTAAATTAAAAACAATGCTATATACAAACAAAATTACTAATTTGTTTCTTTTGCAATTGCAGTGGAGACCATTCTCCTGAAAAGAAGCAGCCGAATTTCAAGAACAAAGAAGAACTAAGAATTAAACTGCTCATTTTAGAATAAAAGTAAGTAGAATATCACCATAATATTTGTATTATTACTCAAACATACTGTAAAGTTAATTCATGCTATTTCTGTGTCTAAAAATAGAGATTGTGCACCATTCTGTCCAAAAATCCCCATGTCTTAAACAGCGATTTACAGCCAGAATGGCGCACAAATTCCTACTTTTGGACGCACAAATTACCCAACTCAACCACTAGAATTTTCATATTATAGAACAAACAACTGTTTTTATTGTATACATTAGATTTACTATTTGTACTTCTCCACACCACTAGCTTATTTTTTTCTTTCATCTAAACCTGAGTTTAGTAACATATTAATTGAAGAATACACATCCCTATTAGTTGTAGTTCCCAATGCACAATCAGACACCATTGCATACATCATCTTACTCAAACACTCCTGCACACAGCACACATACATTGCAGAACACCCCAACCCATACCTTCTTTATTTTTTTCAACAGACCCTAAAGAATGCCTACCAAAAGTCAAGTCCATAGAAAGCAACGCAGAAGTAGAGCAAATGAAAATAAAAGTGTGCAACATAAGCATCCATCTCTAGCAGAATTTGTAAAAAAAAGTTCAAACAAAACAGCTAATACAGTCATTTAGTGAAACACAAGAAGTTTCAAGTACAAAAACCTTGCCTTCTCTATCAAAATGTAAAACAAACCAAAAAACAATTAACAGAAAATCAGCTATCACTACAGATAAAACTACTTCTTTAAATTTTAATATAGTGCAAAGTAAGCATACCAAGAAAAGTATTTGAGCCAAAATGTTCCGTCACAAAGTCCTTGAAAATCTTATAAAAACAGGAGATAAATCAGGTTCAATTCAGGTTCAATGCTTAAAAACTATCGTATGAAATTAATTTTAGAAGCGTTGATAGATAGTGCAATTATTCTCAAAAGAAAGTTATTTATTTTAGTGTTAAACAAAATGAAACCACTAATAAAACTAATAACTAAATTACAAAAAAGACTTCTCAATGAACGAAATGTCAACAGAAAGAACTTCTTAGGTATCTGCTGAGGTGAATGGAGTCACACTACGAGCATAGAACCATACTTTAATGAAGAAGCATACAAACAAAAACAAACAAATACAATTGCCATAAATAGCAGTGGTCGAGGTTATGAAAAAGTTAATAATATCATAATGGAACAAGAAGTACTCCTTATAAAAATATGCCCTGAAAACTTAGAATTACCCCTCCATTCAACTGAATCAGAACGTCTATTGTACAAATGGCCATGCACGTCAATATGTAACATTCCTAAACAATTTTTCAAGTCTTTACGCCAATTCCTCAATCAATATGTAAAAAGCAAAGACAAAATCAAAACTAAACTACTGCAAAATATGGATACCTGTCCAATGCGCAAATACACAGGACTACAAGGACATTCATTGGCCTGCATTACAGGACCTACTTATAAAACCACCTTCCATGATATCAAAAGAATATCAACGCATCATTCAACTATAAGAAATCTAGTCTATAAACTGTACTATGCTAAAAGTCCTGCTTTAGCACTAGCAAATTTAAATAACATTCTTCCACATGGTACAGCAAAAGACCTACTTCAAGAAATTGACTATATCCAGAAAAAATATTTTGGAAGTGAAAGCCATTTACAGAATGAAATAGCTTTAAACCAAATTAGCAACAATTCTACACATGGCAACCTTTTGCTAAACACATACAAAAAAGAAATACTAAAATTTAAAAGTACATCAGCTGAAGTACCAAACCATGTATGTGTATGTTGCCGCAGAACGTTTTATAAACGTAACACGAAAACTGTAGACCTATCATATAAAATAGAAGACAATGAAGATTCTAAATGGTTTGAATTAGCTCTCTACCTTGTAGCAGAAAACAAATACGAAATAAGTGACCCCTTAATACTTTGCAGTTACTGCACTACAAAACTTGACAACAATCAAACTCCTTCACGTGCTATCACAAATAATTTGGAATTATACCCACTACCAAAACCCCTACAACAACTTAATTTATATGAGAGCATCATAATTCAAACAGTACACCCATTTCAAGCAATAATACGCCTTCAACCAAAACAGTAAAATTACCTCCCTTTGAATTGGTAAAAGGCATTCGTGGAAAAGTAGTTTATTTACCATTAGATCTAAAAGAAAAGGTGCATACTCTAGGAGTGCAATGTCCAATGCAGCAATCTTTAATTATCTTAGTAAATGGAGTACCTACAAAAGACAAAAAAATATGGCAACAGCTGGTAGATTTACATAAAGTTAGACAAGCCTTACAATAGCTTAAAGGGAATAATGAATATTACAAAGAAATTAATATTGAAGAAAACTTGAAAGATACAACTGAAATAATTCAAGAAACACAAGAAGCTGGTCAATTTGAGCTACTAGATCCTGCTACAATATCAAATACTTTAGACCATTATACAATTCATCCTTTGCACTCTAATGACACCATAGAAGATGCACTGGAAACATACCAAATGCGTCAAACAAAAGGATCACCAATCAGCATATGGGAAAAAAGTATAGAAGCACGTGCTTTTCCTCTACTCTTTCCTACTGGCAAAGGAGGAAGGTATGATGATAGACCTATTCAAAGATCAGCTTCAGAATACCGCTCATTATGGATGTATTCTGAAGATCCCAGATTTAGACAAAATGTGGAATACATATTCCACCTACTCTTTGAAAGTGAACTAGCAACTTTATGTTACGGAGTTGCACACATATTAAAATCAGGATCCCACTTTCAAAATATGACAGCTACACAATTATTACAAAAAGTGCAACAAAAGGATGAGGTTTTGCAATCAAATATTACAAATCTATTAGCAAATATGCGTGGTACTAAAGAGTACTGGTTTCAACGTCACAGAGATGTATGTTGTATGATCAGAAACCTTGGCCCACCCACTTGGTTTGTTACATTAAGTTGTGCAGAATATGCATGGGAAGATTTACATGATTTCCTACGCATAGCAAATAAAAACAAAACAAACATAGATATACTAACACCAGGAGAACTTTGTTCTTTGGATCCTGTTAATGTTTCAAGATATTTTCACCATCGCTTCATTGCTATGCTACATTTTATTTGTAATAAAACTGTTCCTACCCTTGGTACACTTCTTTTGGAGAAAAGAATACCAAGCCAGAGGAGCACCACATATCCACATGCTTTTATGGATTAAAGATGCTCCTAAATTTGGTCAAGACAGTGATGCCACTGTTTTACAGTGTATTGAAAAATATGTCACTTGTGAAATTCCATCAGAATCCACAAATAGTGATCTTAATGCAGAAATTTTACAATTTCAAAGACATAAATGTGGCAAATATTGTCGTCGCAAATACAAAAACAAAGGGAAATACTACACCAAATGCCGATATGGTTTCCCTAGACCAGTTACAATTACAGGTCAAGTGAACAACCTCATGTCTTCAGTTAGACATAGTGTTAAAGGTAAGTCACCTAAAAATACATATTACATAAAAAGAAAAGAAGAAGAAAAATATATCAATGATTATAATGCAATCATTGCCCACTTATGGAATGCAAACATAGATGTGCAGTACATTGCAGACAATTCTACTGCAGTTGCACGATATGTCACAGCATACTTAACCAAAGCAGAAAAGACAGAGCTCCAAGACCTCTGGAATGACCTGTCATCAGATAAAACAGTGTCTCAGAAATTATACAGCTTGGGCATAAAAGTGCTCTCGCATAGAGGATGTGGATCATATGAAGCAGCTGATCGTTTAACTGGTACTGCATTGTATGGTAAATCTGAAAATATAGTATGGCTAAGTCTTGGTCCAGCTAAATCTAGAAAAAGAGTTCTAAAAACATACGAAGATATAGAAGCAATAGCCAAACATGATCCCAACAGCCAAGACATTTTAAAAAACAATTTATTGGACACATACTACCCAAACAGAAGTAATACTTTGGAAACCATGTGTCTATACCACATAGCCCAAAACTACACATACAAAAATAATATAAAACCTGATGAAAAAAAAGGTAAATACAGAGTGACAAACTGTGAAGGCAGCTTAGTTAAACTCACTAAACCAAATTTAATTAATCATATAAAATTGTCATTGAAGACTCCTCAACATAAAGAAATATATTACATGTCCCTGCTACAACTCTTTAAACCATGGAGAAAAGAAGAAATACTAGAAAACTATGACTCATATGAAGATGCTTTCAAAGCAAATGAAAGCACTATAACTTATGTAAACTTTATACAATACAAAACAATGTTGCACAATGAACAGCAACACGAAGAAGAACTCCAGGCCCAACTAGATAAAGACATTCCTGACAGTAGTCAACCTTCTGTAACGGGAAGCCAAGAACCACTTGGAGAACCACTAATAATAAATGAGGCAGAATTAGCTATGATAGAAGTAGAAAACACCATGGGGGTAATTCATAGAATTTAGCGCACAAGTGGCGCACGTGGCTGGCGCACAGTGTGTGCGTGCAAATCTCTGCGCCAGCCGCGTGCGCTAAAATCCATTTCTGCGCACAGCGTATTCATGGATTTCAGCTACCAAAACCAGCCGTGGCGCACAGTGGCGCAGCGACCTGGCAGCAGCGCCAGTTACGCCCCCAAGAACGCCCCTCGCGCAGGGAAAAGCCATCAAAATCCCCAATCCAGCGCAAAGGGCTGCGCTAACCCTGTACCAGCACGGCAAGCGGGGAACGTGTATTGCTGGGGTTCGCGGGAAGTTTCACACGCGATTGGCCCTGTGCAAGTGGGGTACGTGTATTACTGGGGTGCGCGGGAAGTTTCACACGCGATTTCAGCAGGGTACGTGTATTACTGGGGATCGCGGGAAGTTTCACACGCGATTGGCCCTGTGCGAGCGGGGTACGTGTATTACTGGGGTGCACGGGAAGTTTCACACGCGATTTCAGCAGGGTACGTGTATTTCAGGGATGCGCGGGAATTTTCACACGCGATTCCAGCAGGGTACGTGTATTACTGGGGATCGCGGGAAGTTTCACACGCCATTGGCCCTGTGCGAGCGGGGTACGTGTATTACTAGGGTGCGCGGGAAGTTTCACACGCGATTTCAGCAGGGTACGTGTATTATTTGGGTATCGTGGGAAGTTTCACACGCAATTGGCCCTGTGCGAGCGGGGTACGTGTATTACTGGGGTGCGCGGGAAGTTTCACATGCGATTTCAGATGGGTACGTGTATTTCAGGGGTGCGCGGGAAGTTTCACACGCGATTCCAGCAGGGTACGTGTATTACTGGGGATCGCGGGAAGTTTCACACGCGATTGGCCCTGTGTGAGCGGGGTACGTGTATTACTGGGGTGTGCGGGAAGTTTCACACGCGATTTCAGCAGGGTACGTGTATTTCAGGGGTGCGCGGGAAGTTTCACACGCGATTCCAGCAGGGTACGTGTATTACTGGGGATCGCGGGAAGTTTCACATGCGATTGGCCCTGTGCGAGCGGGGTACGTGTATTACTGGGGTGCGCAGGAAGTTTCACACGCGATTTCAGCAGGGTACGTGTATTTCAGGGGTGCGCGGGAAGTTTCACACGCGATTTCAGCAGGGTACATGTATTACTGGGGATCACGGGAAGTTTCACACGCGATTGACCTTGTGCGAGCGGGGTACGTGTATTACTGGGGTGTGCGGGAAGTTTCACATGCGATTCCAGCAGGGTACGTGTATTTCGGGGGTGCCGGGGAGTCCTACACGTGATTTGGCAGTGTGGGTCCTCCCAGGTGTTCCCTGTACACCTTCCACGGCCCCTCCAGGAAGCCCACACCACAGGGGACTACCCTGCACCCCTGGTCATGTCCCGCAGGCAGCCCACCCAACATGGGCATGCCCCCCAGCAAAGGCGCATGTCTCCTTGCACTACTGATCACCAACTCATGTCCCCTTGCACCCCCACCCCCAGCAGTGTGGGGCACCTGCCAGCAGGCCCCCACTCATGTCCCACTCATGTCTCCTTGCACCCCCACCCCCCAGCATTGCGGGGCACCTGCCCGCAGGCCCCCACTCATGTCCCACTCATGTCCCCTTGCACCCCCACCCCCCAGCATTGCGGGGCACCTGCCAGCAGGCCCCCACTCATGTCCCCTTGCACCCCCACCCCCAGCAGTGCAGGGCACCTGCCAGCAGGCCCCCACTCATGTCCCCTTGCACCCCCGCCCTCCAGCAGTGCGGGGCACCTGCCAGCAGGCCCCCACTCATGTCCCACTCATGTCCCCTTGCACCCCCACCCCCCAGCATTGCGGGGCACCTGCCAGCAGGCCCCCACTCATGTCCCCTTGCACCCCCACCCGCCAGCAGTGCAGGGCACCAGCCAGCAGCCCCCCACTCATGTCCCACTCATGTCCCCTTGTACCCCCACCCCCCAGCATTGCGGGGCACCTGCCCGCAGGCCCCCACTCATGTCCCACTCATGTTCCCTTGCACCCCCACCCCCCAGCATTGCGGGGCACCTGCCAGCAGGCCCACACTCATGTCCCCTTGCACCCCCACCCCCCAGCAGTGCAGGGCACCTGCCAGCAGGCCCCCACTCATGTCCCCTTGCACCCCCACCCCCCAGCAGTGCGGGGCACCTGCCAGCAGGCCCCCACTCATGTCCCACTCATGTCCCCTTGCACCCCCACCCCCCAGCATTGCAGGGCACCTGCCAGCAGGCCCCCACTCATGTCCGTCTCATGTCCCCTTGACCCCCCTCCCCCTAGCAGCGCAGGGCACCTGCCAGTTGGCCCACACACATGTCTCCCAAACACCACGCCATGACTATACAGACCCATGGCACTAATGCCAACCCAAATCCCACCCCTCCACCCCCCAGTGCAAACACCCAACGAACCACTGCACCCACTCCCTAGTAAATCACGCATTCCATGATAGTCTGAAAAAAAACAGCATGCCCATCAGCAAATGTCCTACAGAGCCACACAGTTGCAACACATGACTGTGCCAATGCTCATGGAGACATGCAGCAAAATCATCACTGTACACCACACCAATAATGTTGAATAAAGAAATGTATTAAAAAGTATAACAAATGTCAAAATGAAAAGCACACATGCAAATGAAGAAATCATTTTTGAAATAAGAAAAAGAAACTCAAATTCAAGCAAGAAAAGAAATCCAAAACATGAAAAAATATAAGTGGTGCATCCCCAAAGTCCATAGAACGAAATCCAAAGATGAAAAGCATAAAAATACATTACTCCATGTGAATATGACTAAAAGAAAGTATATACATGTCCAGAAAATTGAAAAAGAAAGCCTGAAGGGTCCATTATCCCAAAAGCAAATGAAACCTAACAAAAACCCTATCTAAAATACAACTATATACAAAAAGTGGAGCAAAGTCTGTGGACTCCAAATCATAATAATAAAGAAATGAAACCTAAACCTAAATAACTATATACAAAGGCAGCGGGCTAGTCCGACGGCTCACTGGTTGATGTCATGGGCCAGGGCATCATCGAACTCCTGTTCAATGGCTTGGAGGCGGGCATGTTCCCTGGCCCCGAGGTCTTGCAGGGATAATGCAGTGTCCAGCTCCAACTCCCTGCGAATATCCTCGAGGCACTCAGCCCGCCTAAGCGCCCTCCACATGGAGTTCTCCGCCCTGACCATTGTGAGCCGTTCCTCCTCCGCATGCCGCCGCTCCGCATCTATCTGCTGGCCCAACCGCTCCCACACGGAAGACACGCCCATCCCAGGGTTCTCCTGCCCTCCGGCCGATGCCTGCCCCCCTGATGTTGATGGCCCCGAGCCATGATGCCTCCCACATCGAACCTGCCGCTGCCTCCGACGCAACTGCCTGTGCCAGCACGACGGCATCCAGGCTGATGGAATCCACCGACGCCTTCGTGCACGTGCCCTGCCCGATGATGCCGTCACATCCTCCATCTGCTGGGGTCCAGTTGCTGGTGTGTCCACCCCTGCTGGACCTCTGACTCCCGACTGTGGCAGGGATGGAATCCCCACCGAGTTGGCTGCGTTGGTCGGGGCAGGTCCACAAGGGGCCCTGGTGGCATCTGGGCCGGAAGACGGCATGGAGAACGACTGGCGCATAGCCTCCACAGAAGAGGAGAGGGTCGCCAGAGTGGCCGACACATGTACGAAACCCCCGACCACAGCTGCTCCCAACTGGGCCTTGTTGGCACGGTGCTCTTCGTGATGACGTGCGTGCTCCACCCAGGAAGCACGCACGTCATCACGAATGACACCCGTGCGCAACACGACACCAATCAGGACCTTCTCCATACGGCCAGGGGTCCCCTCGTCCGCAGGTGGAGGGGAGTCAGATGACATGGACATCCCCCCTACCTGCGGACGGGCCTGGGATGGGGCATCCCTGCTGGTGCATGGTGGTGCAGTCACAGTGTCAGGGACAGTGACATGCAAAGGCCCCTCCATGGCGACCTGTGCTGCCTCCTGCCCCTGCCCCAGGACTGCACCACTTGCACCAGCAGGGATGCGCCCACCAGGCCCCATGTGCGGCTCAGTAGCGGCCTCCTCCTCCTCTGCGGAAACCACCAACCTGGATAGCTCCACCCCGTCTTCCGCCGTTGCAAGCCCCTGTGGGGGCTCACCCACCCCTTCCGCTGCAGCCGTGGGGGCATCCCCGCCGCTTTGCTCCACAGCGCCCTCTTCTTCACTTGGCGCTGTGTAGAGGGAGACATAGAACACAAGCATCAGGGTACTGTACAATGGTCCCCTAGACAGGAAGCAATAACAGATGAGTGGCACTGTCAAAGATCACTTCCATCATGTCCCTCCACAACACATGGGTCAGTGCAGGCAAAACACATGCAGTAACAGGCATGGAGCATGCTATGGACATTAGCATACATGTCCAAGGGACTCTTGAAACATACAATGTTGTTTTGGAACTCACATGCATCATGGGTCATGCCTATCACATGCACACACTTCACCGTAGTTTCATCCATCTGGTCTCGTACACCCCAGACACAGTGGATGCAAGGATAACTAGGCTGCATCAGTGATTCTGAACAATGTCACAGACATGTGTCATGCATCCATGGCATTCACAAGTCACAGACACACAGGTCAGACACACAGACATGGCCACCATACATGTACATGGCATCAGCACCCATCCCTCACCCCCACCCATGTCCAGGAACAGAGACTGGCATGCTCTCATGTGTCCATTCCGCATAGGGCTCCCCATGTTGCATTTAAACACATACACCAACCGTATGCTTCACACATTACTGGTCTCACATGCATGACCATGATGTCCCTGCCCACACACATGCGCACATGGCCTATGTCACACATACAGGCAAGTATCAGACAACCAGCACACTGCAACATGCCCTGTCTCACACAGCAATGCTTGGCCACTTACCGCTCGACTCCAGACGGGTCTGCCTCTCAAGGATCTGGGCATGGGGCGCTGGGCGTACGTGTTCCAGGACCCTCATCTGGATGGTACTCATGCTGCCCTGGCCCCCCTTCACGAGGCGCCGGGCCTTTATGAGGGTCCTGGACCTCAAGTCCTCCCAGCGCTTCTTGACTTGCTTGATGTTGCGCGTTGCCACCCCCTCCGCGTTGATGGCAACCACAAAGTCGTCCCAGATCCTGTCCCGTCCTTCCTTGTCGGCGCGTGATGATCCAAAGAGGGCATCATAATGCCCCAGGACAAGCTTCACCAGGACACCAACTTCCTTCTGACTGAAGCTGGTGGCCCTCTGCCCCTCTGGCTGGGGGTCGCCAGTGGTCTCAAATGATGTTTGCCCCGACATGGCGACCCCCGAGGCAGGCGTGGGTGGGCAACTGGGTCCTGGGGCTGGGCTGTGGGGCGATGGTATCCCAGTCGGGAGTCTTCTGTTCCAGCAGGGGTGGGCACCGCAACTGGACCCCTGCAGATGGCTGATGTGCAGGCACCAAATGGCAGGACACGAGGGCAGCAGGCAGCAGCAGATGGCAGGTGGGAGCGTGCTCGGGGATCTGGGGGGCAGTTATTCGGCCTTTTGGGCAGGAGCGTGGTCTTCCGTGTGTCTTTGCGTGGCCAGCTTGATACGGAGTGATTTGGCACGTGAAAAAATTGCACGTTAGTGTGTAATTCGAGGAAGGGCCCTTAGCGCGTAAGCGCGTCTGCACGCATACGCGATTTCATTGGACCAAAGGCCCTTAGCGCGTAAGCGCGTCAGCACGCATACGCGATTTCATTGGACCAAAGGCCCTCCAAGCGTAAGCGCGTCTGTGACTTATCACGCACGGGCGTTGCCCTGGCAGGGCTCGAAGATCCCACGTGGATTTCCATTGCTCTGTACGTGCTTTCCGTGGGGTGCGGTGCGTGTGTTTTCCAGGCGTTGGGGTTCACACGCTATTACTTCACAGCGAGTGGGTGTTGGCTACGCATTCTTCTACATGCAGACGGTGAGTGGTACCCCGCTCGCCCAAGGCCTATCGCGTGTGAAACTTGCCGCTCACCCCCGTAATACACGTACCCCGCTCAATCGCGTGTGAAACTTCCCGCGAACCCCATAATACACATACCCTGCTGAAAACACGGGTGGAACTGTACACGAACCCCAGGAATACATGTACCCCGCTCGCTAGTGCGAGCGGGGTACGTGTATTTAAGGTGTTCGCGGGAAGTTTCACACGCGATTTAGCTGTTAGAGCAGGGTACGTGAATTTCGGGGGTGCGCAGGGAATCCTACAAGTGAATTGGCAGTGTGGGTCCTCCGAGCTGTTCCATCTACACCCTCCACGGCCCCTGCAGGCAGACCACACCACAGGGGACTACCCTGCACCCCTGGTCATGTCCCGCAGGCAGCCCATCCACCATGGCCATGCACCACAGACAAGCCACCTGTCCGCTTGCACTACTGATCACCAACTCATGTCCCCCTGCACCTCCACCCCCCAGCAGTGCGGGGCACCTGCCAGCCGGCCCCCACTCATGTCCCACTCATGTCCCCCTGCACCCCCACCCCCCAGCAGTGCAGGGCACCTACCCGCAGGCCCCCACTCATGTCCCACTCATGTCCCCCTGCACCCCCACCCCCCAGCAGTGCGGGGCACCTGCCAGCAGGCCCCCACTCATGTCCCACTCATGTCCCCCTGAACCCCCACCCCCCAGCAGTGCAGGGCACCTACCCGCAGGCCCCCACTCATGTCCCACTCATGTCCCCCTGCACCCCCACCCCCCAGCAGGGCGGGGCACCTGCCAGCAGGCCCCCACTCATGTCCCACTCATGTCCCCCTGAACCCCCACCCCCCAGCAGTGCAGGGCACCTGCCCGCAGGCCCCCACTCATGTCCCACTCATGTCCCCTGTACCCCCACCCCCCAGAAGTGCGGGGCACCTGCCAGCAGGCCCCCACTCATGTCCCCCTGCACCCCCACCCCCCAGCAGTGCAGGGCACCTGCCCGCAGGCCCCGACACATGTCCCCCAGTCAACACGTCATCACAATCTAGATCCCTGGCCCTTATGGGCAGCCTCCACATGCCAAACACCCATCCAAGTATTGCATCCACCCACTTAGAAATGTCAATTATATGATACAACCCCAATGGCAAGTTTGTAAATGAACACATGTCCCTCACATACACACAATGGGTGTAAGTGAATGTCAAAACCCATATCATGACATGCATGAAACCAATGAGATGATACTACACATTGAAGTTTGATGAAAAAAATGTATTAAAAGCAACATAAATGGAATTAAAAATAAACAAACGACAATGGAAATTAAAAACGAAAAGCAGCATGTCTGTAAAATAATGAAAAACAAGAAATCATAATCCAAAGGAAAGGTGTCCAAAGTCACAGTTCAAATAAGTAAATCCAAGGGAAAAACAAAACGGAAAACCATTGCTCCATGGGTAAATCCAAAAAAAAAAGTATAATCCAACAGTCAACTATATACAGATAAACAATCCAGGGTCCATGATCCCAACTGAAGAAATGAAACCTATCTAAAAATACTACCTAATAAAAAAACTATATACAAAAATGTGGTCCATTGTACAAAAGGTCCAAAATAAATGAAAAAGCAAAGGAAACTTAACACTAACTACATAACTATTTACGAGGGCAGCGGGCTAGTCCGATGGCTCACTTTTGGATGTCCTGGGCCAGGGCATCATCAAACTCCTGCTCGATGTCCCGGAGGCTGTTCTCTTCCATGGCCCCGAGGGTTCGTAGGGACAATGTCATCTGGAACTCCAGGTCCCTGCGAATGGCCTCGAGGCACTCGGCCCGCCTCAGGGCCCTCCGCATGGAGTTCTCCGCCCTGACCATCGTGAGCCGTGCCTCTTCCGCCCGCTGCCGCTCTATTGCATGGCCCAACCGCTGCCACACGGAAGACACTTCCCATCCAGGGTCCTCCTGCCCTCTGGCCGATGCCTGCCCCTCCGATGATGAAGGCCCCGAGTCATCATGGCTCCCACCTTGTTGCTGCTGCTGCTGTGCTGCTGCCTGTGCCCTGGCTCCTGCTGCCTGCACATCCTCCTCCAGCTGGGGTGCAGTTGTGAAGGTGGCCACCCCTGCCTGACGTCCGACTCCCGACTGTGGCAGGGATCTGTTGTCCACCAGCTTGGCCGCAGGGTCAGAGGTAGCTCCACAGGGCACCCAGGTGATACATGGGTGGGAAGATGGCATGGGGGATAGAGGGTTCAGTTGAGGAGGGGGTCGGAACAAGGTCCAGGAAACGGAGGAATCCGGCCCTGGTGAGCTGTCCCAGTGGGTCACCGCAGTCAACGAGCCATGCGAGAAGACGTGCAGTCTCCTCATGAAAAGACGGCAGGTCACCTCGCATGGCACGTTGACGCAACGCCACCCCACCCAGGACAGGCTCAACCTGGTGCCGGATAGGCACTTCCGCAGGGAGAGGAAGGCCAGTTGGTGTAAGCCAATCCCCTCCCTGAGAACGGGTCTGGACGTAGGCATCCCTGCTGGTGCAAGATGATGCAGTGACAGGATCAGGGACAGGATTGCACACAGGCACCTCCGTGGCGGCCTGTGCTGCCTCCTGTCCCTGGTCCTGCACTGCACCACTAGCACCAGTGGAATCCCCACCTCCAGACCCCGTCTCTGTCCCTTGCACAGCCTCCTCCTCCACCAAACCCCCCACCAACCTGGATGACTCCATGCCATCTTCCTCCGTTGGGCCCTGTGGGGTCTCAGCTGCCCCTTCTGCTGCCGAGGAGTCCAACTCCGACCTCCGCCTCTTGGACCTCCCCTCGGCAGCTGCGGCCTGGGACGCGGCACTGGACTCCTCACTCCCCGACGAGATGACAACCTGGGAGGGGAGCCGGGCCTTGTGTCTCTGGCTGGCGGTGCGATCCCTCCCGCTGTGCTCCACAGCACCTTCTCCGCCCTCTTCATCAGTTGACGCTGCAGACGGAGAAATAAAACACAGGCATCAGGGCACTGTACAATGGACTCATACACACATGACAGTTCCACATGAGTGGCATTGTCAAACTTCGACATGGCATCACAATCCCCAACACACATGTCATTTTGACTCACACACATGAGCTATTCCACAGCCATATTGCAACAGCCAGCACCATCCATACACATACAACAGCATAAGCAGCCAAAGGTGAGCCAGACATCACATGAAACACAGGGAGTGCACTACACATGCACACACGCCAACACACTTACATGCATGTGTACACCTCCGCGAACTGTCGCAGTGTTGAGATCGGCATCCATGTCACATCTGCAAATCTGTTTTCCACATATCAGTGTCACATGCATCCATGTTGCATCACTGTCGCACCCTTGTCAAATAGACACACATGCACATGTACACGGTACACATACATGCAGCTGGAACCAACATCCATGTGTGACACCACAACCATGCCAACTGACATACACAGTAATCCATACATGTGTGCTCACACATCTGCATTTGGCTTGCATGCTTACCCGCACATACACCAGCCATGTGTCTCACACATGAAAGGACTTGCATGTGTCTGCCTCACAGCCCTGTACATACACATCCATACATGGCCCTATAAAAACACATGTACAACCTGCACACTACTGGCACACCACCACACGCACAGCTTCCAATCACTATGCATTTACACTTACCGCTCGACTCCACACGGGTATGCCTCTCAAGGACCTGGACATGGAGCGCTGGGCATATGCGTTCCAGGACCCTCATCTGATGTTCCGACAGGTGGCCCCGGTGCCCCTTAGCATCCGCTGCCTTCAAGAGGCGCCGGGCCTTGTTGAGGGTCCTGGACCTGAAGTCCTCCCAGCGCTTCTTGACATGTTGGAAGTCGCGGACTGCCACCCCCTCCGCGTTGATGGCAGTCACAATGTCCATCCAGATCCGCGTCCGTCCTTCCTTGTCGGCGCGGGAACTTCCGAAGAGGGCATCATACTGCCCCAGGACTTGCTCCACCAGGACACCAACTTCGGTGGCAGTGAAGCTGGTGGCCCTCTGCCTCTCTTGCTGAGGGTTGCCAGTGGTGCCAGATGGTGTACTGCCCGACATGGCAACCCCAGAGGCAGGAGTGGGTGGGCAACTGGGTCCTGGGGCTGGGCTGTGGAGCGATGGTATCCCAGTCGGGAGTCTTCAGTTCCAGCAGGGGTGGTCACAGCAACTGCACCCCTGGCTGATGTGCAGGCAGCAAATAGCAGGGCACGTGGGCAGCAGGCAGTAAGGCAGCAGCAGATGGGAGCGTGCTCGGGGCTCTGGGGGGCAGTGATTCATCCTTTTGGGCAGGAGTGTGGTCTTCGTGTGTTTTCGTGTGGCCAGCTTGATACAGAGTGATTTGGCACGTGAATAATTTGCATGTCAGCGTGTGATTCGAGGAAAGGCCCGTAGCGCGTAAGCGCATCAGCACTCGTACGCACTTTCATTGGACCAAAGGCCCTTCAAGCGTAAGCGCCTCTGTGACGTGATGCACGCGGGCATGCGCGGGCATTTCAGCGTGCGTGAAAAACAGCACGTCCGAGTGGGAATGCGTGTAATCCGAGGAAAGGGTCCATGCGCGTAAGTGACGTGACGCGCGTGGGCGTTTCCCTCAGCACGGGTTAAAGGAGAGCGGGGGCAGCAGTTCGCTGTACGTGCCTTTCGTGTGTTGCTGCTTCCTGTTGTTTCGCGCGCCATCACAACTTCACAGCTATCAAGGACGTATCTCTTCTTTTGGCGGGGGTATTGGCTATGCGTGTTTTTCTGCATCGCGCTAGTCAGACGGTGAGTCGCACATGCTATTTTTCCCACTGCGGGTGCCCCTGTGTATCGCACCCATTTTCGAGGTCATAGTAGCCTGCGTGTCCCACGCGTTATTCGTGTTACTGGGTGCCACCGCATACTGCGGGAGGTTGATTCCACGCACGTAGGCTGCAGGGTTGCGTGCACAGTTTTACTGCAGTTTTGGGGTGCCTGAGTGTTGCGTGACCCGTCACTACATCACCGGGGTCACATACAGCCTTGCAGGTGCAGGGGGGCTGTTAACATCTTGCTTCCCACCCCCTTCACCCCAATTGCCCAGGTCAATTGTGGTGTACACCTCCCATTGGCACTACTCCATCTGTGCCGGCACTACTTCATCTCTGCCATGATTGGGAGGCCACCAAAGGTGAGGGGTGCCTCAGCTGGGCGTACTCCTCGTGGCGGGCGTGGTCGGGGAAGTGGCTGTGGTGACCAGGGAGTAGGTGGACTCCAGGGTGTCCAGGGTGACAACAGAGGGGGAAGAGGCAGGGGTGCGCCACTTGAGCACAATGTTGTGCCATGTGTTGGTGCAGTCATGCCACCACCTCTGTGGTTCCGGGGGATGCAGCTTCTGCATCTGGCACTGGCGCCTGTGTGACCCGGCAGTCCGTTCCATCGACTGCCACGGGCCCAAGGGTAGTGGTAGCTGCAGGTGCAGCTGCGGACACCGCCACCCAGGCTCAGGGTCTGCCAGCGCAGGCTGCGTTGGCACTTGAGGAGCCCTTGGTAGATTTCCAACAGGCCAGGAGGGAAACCATAGAGGCACGCAGGGCTGCTCTGACCAAGACACGTGTCCCTGGGGCAGTTATGTCATCTGCTGCCCCGAACAGCCGGGTGTTGGCAAGTGCAGGGGCAGATTCACCCAACAACACCCCGGTTGTGAGTCTGCCAACCAGGACCGTTGCGGTCAATGACCCTGCCACAGCGGATGTTGCTGCGCAGGGTCCATTAGAGGGCACCCAGCTGCCACTGACACAAGTCAGACATTTGGTCGTCCCTCCACCTGACACTCCCTTGGCTCAATCCACCGAACCCACTGGTCATACTGGTCAGGGCGGCATTAGCCAGCTAGGGTCTGCGCCACAGTCCAAGAGGAGGAAGGTTGCACCTGCAGCACAGGCTGGGACCCCACACACAGCCACGACCTCCTGCACGTCGAGGAAGAAGCCTTTCTGCAAGCAGGAACTGGACTTTCCCGTGGACTACGTGCGGGGCCACAGCCGTGACATGGTAGTGGGTGCCAATAGTCAGACTACGGCTGCCCACCGTGACACCCACTGGAAGCATGTTGCGGAACATGTCAGTTCATTCGGCCATGAGGTGCGCACGGTGCAAGAGTGCAAAAAGCGTTGGAATGACCTCAAACGCAGCACTAAGGCTAAGCGTGCCTCAAATTACAACTTGACTCTGGTGACTGGCGGTGGGCCTGCACCAGAGGAGGAAGAGCTCACTCCGCATGAGTCACTCGTTGCGGAGTTCATACCACCTGAATCGGTCGAAGAAGTGGGAGAGATGCTGGACTTTGATGCCCAGTCCAGTGAGTGTTGATGCGTGTTTGTTGAGGACGTGTACGTTTTAATTGTGGGATGTCTTGTGCATGATTGCCACTACATGTGACGTGTACATGGTTCTGATGTGTAAGTAATGCAATGCTTCCGTGATGCATGTCTGCTCTGCTGGATGGTGGACATGTGGAGCAGACAGGGACTGTCCGCATCACCACTATTGCACCCTACTCACATGCTGGTTACCAGTATACACCTCCGGTCCATGTTCCAGCTCATTGGCCCTTCTGCATGTGGCGTGGGGTGACCTTCCTCTCAGCCCAGGCACAATGTCATAGCATGACTGACGTGCATGTGTCCTCTGCCTGCATGCGGGTACTCCATGTAGGCATGCTCCCTTGCCCCTCCTCTGCCTCCTCTGCCACTTTGCACCCCAGTTCCACCTTTGCACTGGTCTGCTTCAATCTTGTCATTGTGTACTTTCCTGTTCATGCATCCTGTGTACATGCTAACTTCCAGCGTACAATCTGCCAGACATATGCTGTGTGGTACAGCCTTAGTACTTGATGCAGGGTATCTCACTTGTACTGTGCATAGGTCAGATGCCCAGCAGGGACATGAGTGCCCATTCATGCTCCATGTGCATTGCACTCATGCCCCTATGTGTCCTTGACTGGATGATCACTGTAATACAAGTCCTGGGTGACATACTTTACATGGCATCTCATCAGCCTTCCCATGTCAACTGTGGCTCAGTACTGCATTGCACACATGTTTAGGGTCTGACAATCTGTGTGGGTCACAGGCCTCAGCCTGTTCAATGGCCAATGACTCTGTCCGACTGTTGTAGTGTCTTCTTCACACGTGGGTGGCCTACAGAGTTTTCATCATGTGTCCTGCCTACTGTCCCATCATCATTTGCAGTGTTGTCACTTGAATCACATTAAGCTGTTGATGCCAGTCAACACTGCCTGTCAATACACAGGTCTATGGTGAGCCTTTTGATACCATGCTAGGTATCCCTGCTTTTGTACTTGGGTGGAGGGGTTCTTTGCTTGTAGATATGCTACCCATTGAATGCACAGTGCACGTGATGCCTGAATTTGACCTTGCATTGCCTTCACATTTCCCGACACACACCATGGAGTCCTTGTACATGTAGGTAGTGAGTGACATACACATTTGCTGCACTGCACAGACCCACTTCTATGCAAACTGCCACCTTTCAACAGGTCTGATCACAGAAGCAATTCAAAGTTGACCCAGCATGCATGCCAGGTTCTATTTTGTGTGTCACATGTCTGCCTGATGTGTTTGTTGTCGGTGTGTGTGTGTGTGTTGTGTGCTTCTGACATGTGTAGTGACCTTTGTTCTCTCTACTTTTCAGGTGATGAAGCGATGGAGGCAGAGGATGGTGTTGTCATGCCAGACACAGGGTTGTTACCACTACATCAACCCGGCACAAGTTGGGGTCGTGGGGTGGTAGGTCACGAAAATCCCCAAGTGCTACAGTCCGTCTTGCCTCTGGCTGCCTATGAGTCCAGCCCTGATGACGACTCTGACGTCCATGTCGAGTTGGATGAGCATCAAGTCCATGTGTCAGGGGTGAGTGATTCTGATGTGGACACTCCTCTGTCCGCGACACCTGCACTGAGGGGTCAGACAATCTTGGTTCCTCCGCCCGTGGTGGATCGGGACGCAGGGTCACCCTCCACACCAGTCACTGATGTGCCTGGGACATTCCCTCAAATCCTCTCTGGGTGTCCTTATGATGTCCCAGAGGCAGCGGGCAGAGGAGAGGTTTGCACAGCTTGTGCGTACCATCTCGGCTGAGCTATAGGCTTGCCGGGAGGTGCAGCGGTTGTCCAGCCAGGCCTTGCAGGAGGAACTCCGTGTTACATGTGCTACCTTGCAAGAGGAAGCACGTGTATCGTGTGAGGTTCTGCATGCAGACCTATGTCACATCGCCACACAGAAACAGACTCACCCGTCCGGCAGACTTGCTGCCGTCGAGGGGCAAGCTGCGGCTAGGCGTGGCCAGGCTACTGTGCCACGTCCTCTTTTCCAGGATGAGCCAGACTCGGACGACCATCTATCTCCCACATAGGTCGGGCTGTGCAGGCGTTGAGCCCATGGAGGTTTTTTTTTTGGCTCAGCGTCATCGCATGTGGATGTTGAGCAGCACCCTGTACCTCCCCCCTCCTGGGTGCCTCCCCTCCCCCCCAGGTCGTATGTGGCTATTTTTGATTTTTCTTTTAGTTTAGTTAGTTAAGTTTCTGTTTGATAGTTAGTTTAATTAGGTAATGTAGGTTTTCCATAGTTAGTGTAATTAGTTAATATAGTTTAAAATTGCTTGTCTATTGTGCTTTCATGTGACGGTGCGGTGCTTTGTGGCTTTTGAAGGCATCCACTGTCTGTTCCAGCTGGGCCCTTCAGGCTTGTCTTGTGTATGTGTTTGCTGCTTGGGGTCCTTGACTCACATATGCCACTCCTGCCTCCCTTATCCATGGGCTCGCAAGGATGGTTCGGTGTCACAACCTTTTACAGAAGGGCTTTGGACTGTCATATCTGTGGCATGTCTGGTGCTGTGTGACTTGTGTTTACACCCCTAGTGGGGATGATTTTGGTGTTATTGTCCACTGTTCAGCTTTTGCTAGATGGGGTGTTTCATGATTAATGTGTACATTCATTGCTATGCATTGTGTAGTATGTTTCTTATCTTTACTGTACACGTGCTTGTTGAAATTCATGCCTTAGATAGTGTTCCACACTTTGGATGTGAAAGACGGACTGATGGTGTCATTTCTGATGTACGTCTCTGACATGGTCCAGTAATGAGATGCCTGAAGAGACACACACAGATGACTTTAAAGCATTAATCATGTGTTTCATGCCCTTTCTGCAGGGGGATGAGCCTCCAGACCACCTTTGCCAGCAGACATGGCCCATTGGACGTCTGTATTCTGGACACGTTTGTTGGTGTCCACATGCACATGTGTGCGCAAGCAGAGGCACAGGGATTGCAGACATACATCCTAGAACTGCTGACGTATTCCAAGGAACTCCAGGCAAGGTCAGCAGCACAGGGGGGCCACAACACAGCAAAGCTTCCACCAGGCCAGTTGCACATGCAGGCTTAGTAGCAGCACTGAGGGTGAGCTTGGACGAATATGGGTGTTGAAGCACACAATACAGCTCAGATGTGTTGGTGGACTGATGGCTGTTGATTGTAAGGTTGTCTGGGGCACCTGCAGGGGAAGTGGCACATACCCTCCGGTCCACCATGGGCCATTGAGGCACTTGTATCACCCATGTAGCCTTCCGAGACATGGAAAGGAGCAGCTCACAGGGACATACAGCAAGGGACAGACTCGAGTGCAGTGCATTTCATTTCCATGTACATTTTGAAACATGCACTGCCTACTTTGTTTCGGTCATGGTGGAACACGACTTGTTCTGAAGTCATACCTTGCTATAGGCGTCTGTCTGCTTACCCAGGTTACATTGCATGTTGTGTGAATTGTGACACATTGGTGTTCCATTTGCCACGCACCCACCGGCGGCTGACTTACTGCATTGACTGTGTATGACCCATCACAGGGGTAATGTTACATATGGGTACAAAGCATCCACACCAGATTGTCTGTTTGTAGAGTAGTTTGTTGCTATGGGGCATATTTGGTGGTGTGTTTGTGTGTTATGGGCACGCACAGATTGTTAACTGTGGCTCTCTTTGCAGCATTGAAGTGCTCCTGTAACCGGACCTGAGAATGCGCAGGCAGGAGGCCAGCACTCAAAACCAGAGCTAAGTGTCTTGTTGTTTTTCTTTCAAACTGCTCTGCATAGGCTTGCTGGGGGGTGCACTAATGCATGGTTGAATGTGTAATTCAATTTGGTATGGTTTTTTTTCCCTAATCACCCCGAGTCCTATCCAATTCTAAACCCTGTACCCTCTACCCGGTGTTCCTGCTTCCCGTACCTATCCAACCAACATTCCCTAACCCTCTTTCCCCGCTGGGGTTGTGGATGCCTGTGTAAGCCCCAAGCTTGCATGCGCCGAAACCCTAGAGGGGGTGGTTGGTTCATGCCACTCCTAAGCCTGGACTCCGGAAGGCCCTGACAATGATGTACAAGTTTGTTAGGATTGTGTATGTGTTCATGCAGGTAGTACATTTTCGTGCATTCCCTACTTTCATGTGTCATTCCTCCTCCCCTCTCCTGCCACTCATTCCAGTTATCCAATGTGCCAACGCCTGTCCCAACTGCATATCCCTGACCCTCCTTCCCCACCAGGGTCTCAGAGGCCTGTGTGAGTTTGACCTTGCAGGCACCCGGGCCACGGTGGGGGTGGTTGGTTCGTGCCACTCCTGCGCCTGTACACGGGAGCTGTGACAGTACACATCCGTTCGTGGTGCATCATTCTATGTTATGTACCACACATGGTTCACATCCTGTTGTGACATTGTTTTACTGTGCTACCTTGGTTGTTACATCATTGTGGTAGTACTTGGCCTTTGTGAGGTACTGCTACTTCAAGTCATCTACTGGAGGCTGTTCTGGTTCGTTTTTATGGCTTGGATTTTGTGTTTTTGCAAATCAAGGTGGACTCTGAGGGTGCAGGCAACTTTTTACACACAAGGTGGGAGATGGTGACTGCTTGCCATGTCATGTTGTGGTTTGGGAGGGTTTGAGTGACATAACAGTGATGGTCATGGCCTGTTTCGCAGGTGTGTGTGATTCACACCTTGCATGTCAGGGTCAGCCGCTTCTCGAAGCAACGAGCTGGGGGTAGATCTCTCTCCGCGGCAGGGGCCTGCCTCTGGAACAGCCTTCCTGTCCCCCTGGAACTTGAGGAGGACCATCTCCGCTTCCGGAAGCACCTCAAAACCTTCCTCTTTGCTTCTGCTTTCTCTCTCCCTCTCCCTTGCTAAATTCTTCACTGAAACTGCACTGAACCTGCAACTGGGCCGCTCTCACCAACCTCGGTCCCTGGCCCAGCCACTCTCCACTTGCACTGCCTCCCTGGCAACCCCTGCACTGCGGGACTGTCTCTCTATCCCTACAGCCCCCCCTTGCCAGCACTTGTCTGCACTTACCTTTGCACTTGCCACCAGCTGGCCTATTTTTTTTTTTATTCTACTTACCCTGTACTGCACTCCCCCCTCCCCTTCTCCTTGCACTTTTTCCTTCCCCCTACCCCTGCACTTGCGCAATCTAAATGACACCTGGCATAGTAGGATCGTTGTCTGTCTTCCCTTGTTCCCCCCTCCCTGCCTCGTCGCCCCTTGAAACACTTGTGTATAGGCACGTCACAAATGCCATATCATATCATATGTCATATGTGTGCCTTTTGGTCACACAGGATAGCTTGTGTTTAAGTAGCTAGGGATGCAGACAATGTGGCACTTCCATGGCAACAATCTCAGGGTGGTAAGGTTGTGACAGTTGACTGTCTCTTTGTCATCATCGATTGTCACCTGGTATGTGCCAGGCCTGTGTGCACTCCGCATGGGTGGGAGTTTAGGTGAAAAATGTGGCCACAAGCTGGGTCCGGGCTTCCTCGCCACGTGCCCTGTCACCTCCCATGGGCAGCGCCTGTGCCTGTGGTTGGGGATGTGGGGGCACCGCCATGTCAACCGGTACGCCCTACCATGTTGCAACATTGTGCAGGACACATACTGCCACAATGATCCTGCACACTACTGGGGGTGCATAGAGTAGCTGCCCGCCAGAGCGGTCAAGGGAGCAGAAACGTGACTTGAGCACTCCGAATGTGCTCTCCACTATGGCCCTGGTTGCAATATGGGCGGCATTGTATCTTACCTGGGGTGGTGTGGTGGGGTTCCGGATTGGCATCATCATGTGGTTGCTCAGAGGGTAGGCACTGTCCCCTGGGGAGGTGTAAATGGTTGTGATTATTGGGGTTTGTGTGTGTGTGTGTGTGACATGCATGCATGTGCAAGGGCCTTTGTACTCACCTAGGAGCCATGTGTCGCCATGCTGCCCAGCTTCCAGGGCCCGGCTCAGGGCGGACATTCTGTATATGAAACTGTCATGGGTGGAACCAGGGTAGTTTGGATAGACAGAGGTGATGATTCCCTTTGCATCGCATACCACCTGTACATTGATGGAATGCCAGTGCTTACGGTTTCGGTAGATGTGCTCAGTGGCCCTAGGTGGACGTAGGGCCACATGGGTGCAATCTATGGCACCGAGCACTTTGGGGAAGTGTGCCACCCTGTAAAAATCCAGGACAACGGCCTGCCTTTCTGCGGGTGTTCTGGGCATGTATATGTGCCTGCGGACTGAGGGGCGCGCTGTCATGATTGCCAAGACCTGGTGTAGGCAGCGTGACTGCGTGGCCTGTGAGACCCCCCCCCACTATGGCAGTAGTCTGCTGAAATGACCCAGTGGCCAAGAAATGCAGGACATTGAGAACCTTCTCCAAGGGGCTCAATGCTTGGGAGCAAAGGGTGGGGGATGTAAGGTCATCTTCCCACTCCCTGACCAGGTCTAGGATGATATGGAATGGAAACCTATACCTGCCGTAGACCTGGTCGTCAGGCATCCCAAAAAGGCTTGTCCGTGGTGCGAAAATGCGTGCCCTGGCTATTCTCCTCCTCCTGCGGTGTCCCACGATCCCTGCTGCGACAAACGGGGCATTCATCGTAGCTGTATATAGGTGTTTGTTGTTTGCGCGCACTTTTATACTGTGCGCAGGGACGCTTCCGCCTGCCTTCGTGTGGCGGACGCATTGACGCCTGTGTGCGTCTTTTGCCGTGCGTGGGTTTCCCGTATTCGAATCCATGAATACGGGTTGTTCGCGTGCGCGTGGGCGTTCCGTGTAGTTCCCTGCAGTACTTCCCCAGTTACACCTTCTTTTTCACGTGTTATTCCCCATTCTGCGTGTTACGCCCACTGTTCCGCACACTTTGGTTGTGTGTGCCGCGCTATGCGCGCTTTTGCTGTGCGCGTAGCGCACGCCATTTGGTGGAGTGTGTGCCCGCGTGCGCCATGCAAGGATTTGGCGCACGGACAGCGGGAAACACGCGCAGTCTCTTCCTTGAATCGCATACGTGCGCGTGCGCTTGGTTTCTCACGCTTGCGCCACCTTGCGCCTGCTTGCGCTGGGATTTTCGGCGCACGTTTGTTCCATGAATCGACCCCCATGTGTCAGTATGAAGATAAAGAAGACTTAACTATACTACAATCAAAACTAAACAACGAACAACGTAGCATTTTTGAAGAAGTAACAAAACAAATTGCACATGGTGTACAACATGAAAATAAAGAATGTTCCTGCCATAATTATAAACCTATACTACTGTACGTCAGTGGTGAAGCTGGTTCTGGCCAAACATTCCTAATCAAAATCATCAGTAAATTCCTTCAACAATTGAAAAACAACAAACTGTCAGCTGTTGTCACTGCCCCCATAGGTTTAGCTGCCTACAACATAGGTGGTGTCACTTTACACCGATTACTACTATTGCCAGTAGAACACCAGAACAAAGGAGACTATTACAAACTTTCTGCAGAAGCTGCAATGTAACTACGCAGAGTATTGAAACAAATGAAAATGCTACTAATAGATGAAGTGAGCATAGTCTCCAACCTAATGTTGGCTTTGATTCACCTCAGATTACAAGAAGTACTGAAAACAAACTATGAAGAGCTCTTTGCAGGAAAACACATTATTGTTTTCGGAGATCTTTTTCAATTGACACCAGTAAAAGGTGAGCCTATTTTTAAAATATTAGGACACAATATCTGCCGTAAAACTGTTGGCAGCATTGGAAATGTCAACCTTTGGCAACATTTCCAATACAGAGAATTAACAGAAAACATGCGGCAATCTGCAGATCTCACTTATGCCAACATCTTAAAAAGTATCAGAGTTGGTATACTCTCTAAAGAAGCAGAAACAATATTGAAAACCCGGCAAATGAATGCACTTTGTGGCGATAATGCATGTGCTACAGATGTTATGGAACAATTAGCCCACAAAAATGTCAATTGTATGGCCTTAATGCCAACTCTTGCAAGCTGTTTCAAATTCAATGAAATAATGTTAAGTAAAGAAATGCAACCAATAATGGAAATTAACGCCACAGACAAACTAGATGTACATGGTATGACACTACCTATGTGTGACCAAACCATAACGAGACTAAATAGTTTAGAAAAATCAATCTCAAACACAGCAGGCATAGAAAAGATATTAAAATTATCCTTAAATTGCAGAATAATGCTTAAACGTAACCTTGACGTGGACCAAGGACTAGTTAATGGAGCACTGGGTACAGTTGTTGGCTTTCAAACATACCCACGTGACAACAAAATTCAGTTTGTCAATATACTCTTTGACAAACTTTCAGAAGTTAAAAGGATAGGACGCTCAACAGCTCGATTCCTTCTCTTCAAAGACATGTATGTACGCAGAGAACAATTTTCTCTAACTCTTGCATACGCAGTCACGATTCATAAATCACAAGGTCTTACCCTAGACAAAGCAATGATAGATATTGGTAACACAGGGGTAATCCATAGAATTCAGCGCACAAGTGGCGCACGCGGCTGGCGCACAGTGTGCGTGTGCGAATTCCTGCGCCATCCGAGTGTGCCAAAATACATTTCCGCGCACAGCATATTCATGGATTCCAGCCACCAAAACCAGCCGTGGCGCCGAGTGGCGCAGCGACCCTGCAGCAGCGCCAGCTACACCCCCAAGAACGCCCCTTGCGCAGGGAAAAGCCATCAAAATCCCAAATCCAGCGCAAAGGGCTGCGCTAACCCTGTACCAGCATGGCAAGCGGGCTACGTGTATCACTGGGGTGCGCGGGAAGTACCTCACGTTATTTCAGCTGGGTACGTGTATTTCAGGGGTGCGCTGGAAGTGCCACACGCGATTCCATCAGGGTACATGTACATCAGGGGTGCGTGGGAAGTTTCACACGTGAATTCAGCAGGGTACGCGTATATCAGGGGTGCGCGGGAAGTTCCACACACGAATGTCCTGGGTACGTGTATTTCGGGGTGCGCGGGAAGTTTCACAAGCGATATCAGCAGGGTACGTGTATTCCAGGGGTGCGCTGGAAGTTCCACACGCGAATGTCCTGGCTACGTGTATCTTGAGGGTGCGCGGGAAGTTTCACACGCGATATCAGCAGGGTACGTGTATTCCAGGGGTGCGCTGGAAGTTCCACACTCAAATGTCCTGGGTACGTGTATCTTGGGGTGCGCGGGAAGTTTCACACGCGACATCAGCAGGATACGTGTATTTCAGGGGTTCCGTGGAGTACTACACGTGAATTGGCTCCACAACCTCCACGGCCCCTGCAGGCAGCCCACACCACGGGGGACTAGCCTGCACCCCCACTCATGTCCCTCTGCACCCCCACCCCCCAGCACTGTGGTGCACCCTCCACCAGGCTCCCACTCATGTCTCCCATCACCCCCACCCCCCAGCACTGTGGTGCACCCTCCACCAGGCCCCAACTCATGTTCCCCTGCACCCCCCAGCACTTTGGTTCACCATCCACCAGGCCCCCAACTCATGTTCCCCTGCACCCCCACCCCCCAGCACTGTGGTGCACCCTCCACCAGGCCCCAACTCATGTTCCCCTGCACCCCCACCCCCCAGCACTGTGGGGCACCTGCCAGCAGGCCCCCACTCATGTCCAACTCATGTTCCCCTGCACCCCCACCCCCCAGCACTGTGGTGCACCCTCCACCAGGCTCCCACTCATGTCTCCCATCACCCCCACCCCACAGCACTGTGGTGCACCCTCCACCAGGCCCCCACTCATGTCTCCCATCACCCCAACCCCCAGCACTGTGGTGCACCCTCCACCAGGCTCCCACTCATGTCTCCCATCACCCCCACCCCCCAGCACTGTGGTGCACCCTCCACCAGGCCCCAACTCATGTTCCCCAGCCAACATGTCATCACAATCTAGATCCCTGGTCCCTATGGTCAGCCTCGAAATGCAAAACACCCACCCGAGTATTGCATCCACCCACTTAGAAATGGCAATAACATGATAGAACACCAATTGCAAGTTTGGAAACGAACACATGTCCCTCACATACTCCCAATGGATGTCAGTGAATCTCAAAACCCATATCATGATATGCATGAAACCAATGTGATGATACTACACATTGAAGTTTGAACAAAAAATATGTATTAAAGGAAACATAAATTGAATCAAAAATAAACAAACAGAAATAGGAATGTAACAAAATGAAAGGAAGCATGTCCGTGAAAAAATGCAAAACCAAAAATCATAATCCAAAGGAATGGTGTCCAAAGTCACAGTCCACAAAAGAAAATCCAATGGAAAATAATAATTGAAAGCCATTGCTCATGGGTAAATTGTAAAATAAAAATAAAATCCAACAGTCAACTATGTACAGATGAACAAGCCAGGGTCCATGATCCCAACAAAAGAAATGATACCTATCTAACAACACTACCTAATAAAAAAAAACTATATACAAAAATGTGGCCCATTGTCCAAAAGGTAAAAAAGAAATGCAAAAACAAAGAAAACCTAACACTAACTACAGAACTATGTACAAGGGCAGCCGGCTAGTCCGACGGCTCACTTTTGGATGTCCCGGGCCAGGGCATCATCGAACACCTGCTCAATGTCCCGCAGGCGGTCCTCCTCCATGGACCCGAGGGTCCGCAGGGCCGTCGACGTGTCCACCTCCAACCCCCTGCGGATTGCCTCGAGGCACTCGGCCCGCCTCAGGGCCCTCCGCATGGAGTTCTCTGCTCTGACCATCGTGAGCCGTGCCTCTTCCGCCCGCTGCCGCTCCGCATCTACGGCGTGGCCCAACCACTGCCACACGGAAGACACTTTCTGTCCTGGGTCCTCCTGCCCTCCGGCCGATGCCTGCCCCTCCGATGTCGAAGGCCCCGAGCCTTCATGGCTCCCACCACGTTGCTGCTGCTGCTGTGCCTCTGCCCGTGCACTGCCTCCTGCTGCCTGCACATTCTCCGCTGGCTGGGGTGCAGTCGTTGATGTGGCCACCCCTGCTGGACGTCCGACTCCCGACTGTGGCAGGGATGCCTCCTCCACCAGCCTGGCCGCACCGTCAGAGGCAGCTCCACAGGGCACCCAGACTGGCGCATAGGGGGTTCAGTTGAGGAGGGGGTCGCAGCATGCCCCATCAAACGGAGGAATCCGGCCTGGGTGACCTGTCCCAGTAGGCTGACACGGTCAACGAGCCATTCGAGATGATGTGCAGTCTCCTCATGAAAAGACTGCAGGTCACCTCGCATGGCCCGTTGACGCAACGCCACACCAGTCAGGACAGGCTCAACCCGGACCCGGATAGCCACGTCCGGAGGCAGAGGAAGGCCAGTTGTTGTGAGCTCATCCCCTGCCTGAAAACGGGTCTGGACGTAGACATCCCTGCTGGTGCAAGATGATGCAGGGACAGGATCAGGGACAGGATTGCACACAGGCACCTCTGCGGCGGCCTGTGCTGCTTCCTGTCCCTGGTCCTGCACTGCACCACTAGCACCAGTGGAATCCCCACCTCCAGACCCCGTCTCTGTTGCTTGCACGGCCTCCTCCTCCACCAAACCCCCCACCAATCTGGATGACTCTGTGCCATCTTCCCCCGTTGGGCCCTGTGGGGTCCCAGCTGCCCCTTCTGCTGCCGAGGAGTCCAACTCCAACCCCCGCCTCTTGGACCTCCCCCCGGCAGCTGCGGCCTGGGACGCGGCACCGGACTCCTCACTCCCCGACGAGATAATAACCTGGGAGGGGAGCCGGGCCTTGTGTCACCGGCTGGCGGTGGGATCCCCGCCACTGTGCTCCACAGCACCTTCTCCGCACTCTTCATCAGTTGACGCTGCAGACAGGGAGAAATAAAACACAGGCATCAGGGCACTGTACAATGGACACATACACACATGACAGTTGTACATGAGTGGCATTGGCAAACCTCAGACATGCCATCACAATCCCCAACGCACATGTCATTTCAACTCGCACACATGAGCCATACCACAGCCATATCGCAACTGCCAGCACCATCCATACACATACAACAGCATGAGCAGGCAAAGCTGAGCCAGACATCACATGCAACACAGGAAGTGCACTACACATGTACACACACCACCACACTTGCAGGCATGTGTACACCTCTGCCAAGTGTCGTAGTGTTCAGATGGGCATCCATGTCACATCTGCCAATCAGGCTTCCACATCCTGCTGTCACATGCATACATGTTGCATCACTGTTGCACCCTTGTCAAATACACACACATGCACATGTACACAGTGCTGATACATGCAGCTGAAAACAACATACATGCGTGACATCAGGAACATGTCTACTTACATACACATTCTTCCAAACATGTGTGCCCACTCAACTGCATTTGGCATGCAAGCCTACACACACAAGCACCATCCATGTCTCACACATTACAGCCCTCGCATGTGTTAGCCTCATGGCCCTGTACACCCCCATCCATACTCGACCCCATACAAACAGATGTGCAACCTGCACACTACTGAAACATCACCACACGCACAGCTCACAATCAGGATGCATGTACACATACCACTCGACTCCAGACGGGTCTGCCTCTCAAGGACCTGGACGTGGAGTGCTGGGGATATGCGTTCCAGGGCCCTCATCTGATCTTTCGACAAGTGGCCCCGGAGCCCCTTAGCATCCACTGCCTTCAAGAGGAGCCGGGCCTTGTTCAGGGTCCTGGACCTGAAGTCCTACCAGCGCTTCTTGACATGTTGGAAGTTGCGGACTGCCACTCCCTCCGCGTTGATGGCAGTCACGATGTCCGTCCAGATCCGAGTCCGTCCTTCCTTGTGGGCGCGGGAACTTCCGAAGAGAGCATCATACTGCCCCAGGACTTGCTCCACCAGGACACCAACTTCCCTGGCACTGAAGCTGGTGCCCCTCTGCCTCTCTGGCCGGGGGTTGTCAGTGGTGCCAGATGTTGCAGAGCCCGACATGACAACCCCAGAGGCAGGAGTGGGTGGGCAACTGGGTCCTGGGGCTGGGCTGTGGAGCGATGGAATCCCAGTCGGGAGTCTTCGGTTCCAGCAGGGGTGGTCACAGCAACAGCACCCCTGGCTGATGTGCAGGCAGCAAATGGCAGGGCACGTGGGCAGCAGGCAGTCAGGCAGCAGCAGATGGCAGGTGGGAGTGTGCTCGGGGCTCTGGGGGACAGTAATTCGGTCTTCTGGGCATGAGCGTGGTCTTCCGTGTGCTTAGGCGTGGCCAGCTTGATACGGAGTGATTTGGCACGTGGAAATTCTGCACGTCAGCGTGTAATTCGAGGAAAGGCCCTTAGCGCGTAAGCGTGTCTGCACGCATATGCAATTTCATTTGACAGAAGGCCCCTCAAGCGCAAGCGCCCCTGTGACGTGACGCGCGCAGGCGTGCATGGGCATTTCAGCGCGCGTGAAAAACTGCACGTCCGCATGTAATCCGAGGAAAGGGCCCATCCGCGTAAGTGACGTGACACGCGCGGGCGTTTCCCTCAGCACGGGTTAAAGGTGAGCGGGCCCAGCAGTTCACTGTACGTGCCTTTCGTGGAGACCGACGTGTGTTGCTGCTTCCTGTTGTGTCGCGCGCCATCACAACTTCACAGCTATCAAGGACGTATCTCTTCTTTTGGCGGGGGTATTGGCTACGCGTGTTTTTCTGCATCGCGCTAGTCAGACGGTGAGTCACACACGCTCTTTTTCCCACTGCGGGTGCCCCTGTGTATGGCACCCATTTTCGATGTCATAGTAGCCTGAGTGTCCCACACGTACGCGTTATTCGTGTTACTGGGTGCCACCGCGTACTGCAGAAGGTTGAATCCACGCACGTAGGCTGCAGGGTTGCGTGCACGGTTTTACTGCAGTTTTGGGGTGCCTGAGCGTTGCGTGACCCGTCACTACATCACCGGGGTCACATACAGCCTTGCAGGTGCAGGGGGCTGTTAACATCTTGCTTCCCACCCCTTCACCCCAATTGCCCAGGTCAATTGTGGTGTACACCTCCCATTGGCACCACTCCATCTGTGCCGGCACTACTACATCTGTGCCATGGTTGGGAGGCCACCAAAGGTGAGGGGCGCCTCAGCTGGGCGTACTCCTCGTGGCGGGCGTGGTTGGGGACGTGGCCATGGTGACCAGGGAGTAGGGGGACTCCAGGGTGTCCAGGGCGGCCACAGAGGGGGAAGAGGCAGGGGTGCGCCACTTGAGCACAATGTTGTGCCATGTGTCTGTGCAGTCATGCCACCACCCCTGTGGTTCCGGGGGATGCAGCTTCTGCATCTGGCACTGGTGCCCGTGTGACCCAGCAGTCTGTTCCATCGACTGCCACGGGCCCAAGGGTAGTGGTAGCTGCAGGTGCAGCTGTGGACACCGCCACCCAGGCTCAGGGTCTGCCAGCGCAGGCTGCGTTGGCACTTGAGGAGCCCTTGGTAGATCTCCAACAGGCCAGGAGGCAAACCATAGTGGCAGGCCAGGCTTCTCAGACCAAGACACGTGTCCCTGGGGCAGTCATGTCATCTGCTGCCCCGAACAGCCGGGTGTTGGCAAGTGCAGGGGCAGATGCACCCAACAACACCCTGGTTGTGAGTCTGCCAACCAGGTTTGTTGCGGTCAATGACCCTGCCACAGCTGATGTTGCTGCGCAGGGTCCATTAGAGGGCACCCAGCTGCCACTGACACAAGTCAGGCCTTTGGTCGTCCCTCCACCTGCCACTCCCTTGGCTCAATCCACCGAACCCACTGGCCATACTGGTCAGGGCGGCATTAGCCAGCCAGGGTCTGCACCACAGTCCAAGAGGAGGAAGGTTGCACCTGCAGCACAGGCTGGGACCCCACACACAGCCACGACCTCCTGCACGTCGAGGAAGAAGCCTTTCTGCAAGCAGGGACTGGACTTCCTCGTGGACTACGTGCGGGGCCACAGCCGTGACATGCTAGTGGATGCCAATAGTCAGACTACGGCTGCCCAACGTGACACCCACTGGAAGCATGTTGCGGAACATGTCAGTTCATTCGGCCATGAGGTGCGCACGGCGCAAGAGTGCAAAAAGCGTTGGAATGACATCAAACGCAGCACTAAGGCTAAGCGTGCCTCTAATTACAACTTGACTCTGGTGACTGGCGGTGGGCCTGCACCAGAGGAGGAAGTGCTCACTCCGCATGAGGCACTCGTTGCGGAGTTCATACCACCTGAATTGGTCGAAGGAGTGGGAGAGATGCTGGACTTTGATGCCCAGTCCAGTGAGTGTTGATGCGTGTTTGTTGAGGACGTGTGTGTTTCACTTGTGGGATGTGTTGTGCATGATTGCCACTACATGTGACGTGTACATGGTTCTGATGTGTAAGTAATGCAATGCTTCCGTGATGCATGTCTCCTCTGCCTGCATGCGGGGACTCCATGTAGGCATGCTCCCTTGCCCCTCCAATGCCACTCTGCACCCCAGTTCCACCTTTGCACTGGTCTGCTTCAATCTTGCCAATGCATACTTTCTTGTTCATGCATCCTGTGTAGATGCTAACTTCCAGCGTAGAATCTGCCAGACATATGCCGTGTGGTACAGCCTTAGTACTTGATGCAGGGTATCTCACTTGTACTGTGCATAGGTCAGATGTCCCGCAGGGACATGAGTGCCCATTCATGCTCCATGTGCATTGCACGCATGCCCCTATGTGTCCTTGACTGGATGATCACTGTAATACAAGTCCTTGGTTACATACATTGCCTGGCATCTCATCAGCCTTCCCATGTCAACTGTGACTCAGTCCTGTGTTGCACACATGTTTAGGGTCTGACAATCTGTGTGGCTCACAGGCCTCAGCCTGTTCAATGGCCAATGACTCTGTCCAACTGTTGTTGTGTCTTCTTCACACATGGGCGGCATCCAGAGTTTTCATCATGTGTCCTGCTTACTGTCCCAGCATCATTTGCAGTGTTGTCACTTGAATCACATTAAGCTGTTGATGCCAGTCAACACTGCCTGTCAATACACAGGTGTATGGTCAGCCTTTTGATACCGTGCTAGGCATCCCTGCTTTGGTACTGGGGTGGAGGGGTGCTTGGCTTCTAGATATGGTACGCATTGAATGCACAATGCACGTGATGTCTGAATTTGACATTGCACTGCCTTCACATTTCCTGGCACACACCATGGAGTCCTTGTACATGTAGGTAGTGAGTGGCGTACACATTTTCTGCACTGCATAGACCCACTTCCATGGAAACTGCCACCTTTCAACAGGTCTGATCACAGAAGCAATTCAAAGTTGACCCAGCATGCATGCCAGGTTATATGTTGTGTGTTACATGTCTGCCTGATGCGTTTGCTGTCGGTGTGTGTGTGTGTTGTGTGCTTCTGACATGTGTAGTGACCTTTTTTCTCTCTATTTTTCAGGTGATAACGCAATGGAGGCGGAGAATGGTGTTGTCATGCCAGACACAGGGTTGTTACCACTACATCAACCCGGCACTAGTGGGGGTCGTGGGGTGGTAGGCCACGAAAACCCCCAAGTACTACAGTCCATCTTGTCTCTGGCTGCCTATGAATCCAGCCTTGATGACGACTCTGACGTCCATGTTGAGTTGGATGAGCATCAAGTCCATGTGCCAGGGGTGAGTGATTCTGATGTGGACACTCCTCTGTCCGTGACACCTGCACTGAGGGATCAGACAGTCTTGGTTCCTCCGCCCGTGGTGGATCGGGACGCAGGGTCACCCTCCACACCAGTCACTGATGTGCCTGGGACATCACGTCGACGGGGGCATGTAGTCGTGCAGCTGCGGGCGGTGCCAACACAGCGAGGACCCCCGGTCCTTGGGTCCCGCAGGGGTCAAGCCCGGCAACGCGGTCGCCGCGCGCAACCGCAGTATACTGAGTGGGAGCAAGACATGACTGCCAATTCAGAATGGCAGGGGGCAGCAATGGAGAACATCGCTGAGAGCATGGAGTGTGTGGCCCGATCTGTGCTCCCCCCTGCTAGGCAGGTGCTTCTTCAGCAGCAGGCAGCACGGTCCACGGCCCGCTCGCTCAGTCTGGGCATGGCGGCCTCAGACAGGGCACGCCAGGCTGAAATGTCGTCTCTGCGTCAAGCAATTGCTGCTCACGCAGAGGCGCACATGGATGCCCTGAGGGAGGAGTATGCTTCCCTCAAATCCACTCTGGGTGTCCTTATGATGTCCCAGAGGCAGCGGGCAGAGGAGAGGTTTGCACAGCTTAAGCGTACCATCTCGGCTGAGCTACAGGCTTGCCGGGAGGTGCAGCGGTTGTCCAGCTAGGCCTTGCAGGAGGAACTCTGTGTTACACGTGCTACCTTGCAAGAGGAAGCACGTGTATCACGTGAGGTTCTGCATGCAGACCTACGTCACATCGCCACACAGAACCAGGCTCACCCGTCCGGCAGACTTGCTGCCGACGAGGGGCAAGCTGCGGCTAGGTGTGGCCAGGCTACTGTGCCACGTCCTCCTTTCCAGGATGAGCCAGACTCGGACGACCATCTATCTCCCACATAGGTCGGGCTGTGCAGGCGTTGAGCCCATGGAGGTGTTTTTTTTGGCTCAGCATCATCGCATGTGGATGTTGAGCAGCACCCTGTACCTCCCCCCTCCTGGGTGCCTCCCCTCCCCCCTGGGTCGTATGTGGCCTTTTTTGATTTTTCTTTTAGTTTAGTTAGTTAAGTTTCTGTTTGATAGTTAGTTTAATTAGGTAATGTAGGTTTTCCATAGTTAGTGTAATTAGTTAATATAGTTTAAAATTGCTTGTCTATTGTGCTTTCATGTGACGGTGCGGTGCTTTGTGGCTTTTGAAGGCATCCACTGTCTGTTCCAGCTGGGCCCTTCAGGCTTGTCTTGTGTATGTGTTTGCTGCTTGGGGTCCTTGACTCACATATGCCACTCCTGCCTCCCTTATCCATGGGCTCGCAAGGATGGTTCAGTGTCACAACCTTTTACACAAGGGCTTTGGACTGTCATATCTGTGGCATGTCTGGTGCTGTGTGACTTGTGTTTACACCCCTAGTGGGGATGATTTTGGTGTTATTGTCCACTGTTCAGCTTTTGCTAGATGGGGTGTTTCATGATTAATGTGTACATTCCTTGCTATGCATTATGTAGTATGTTTCTTATCCTTACTGTACACGTGCTTGTTGCAATTCATGCCGTAGATAGTGTTCCACACTTTGGATGTGAAAGACGGACTGATGGTGTGATTTATGATGTGACTCTCTGACATGGTCAAGTAATGAGATGCCTGAAGAGACACACACAGATGACTTTGAAGCATTAATCATGTGTTTCATGCCTTTTCTGCAGGGGGATGAGCCTCCAGAGCACCTTTGCCAGCAGACATGGCCCATTGGACGACGGAATTCTGGACACGTTTGTTGGTGCCCACATGCACATGTATGCACAAGCAGAGGCACAGGGATTGCAGACCTACATCCTAGAACTGGTGACGTGTTCCAAGGAACTCCAGGCAAGGTGAGCAGCACAGGGGGGCCACAACACAGCAAAGCTTGCACCAGGCGAGTTACACATGCAGGCTTAGTCACAGCACTGAGGGTGAGCTTGGACGAATATTGGTGTTGAAGCACACAATGTAGCTCAGATGTGTTGGTGGACTGATGGCTGTTGATTGTAAGGTTGTCTGGGACACCTGCAGGGGCAGTGGCGCATACCCTCCGGTACACCAAGGTCCATCGAGGCACTTACATCAACCATGTAGCCTTCAGAGACATGGAAAGGGGCAGCTCACAGGGACATACAGCAAGGGACATACTCGGGTGCAGTGCATTTCATTTCCATGTACATTTTGATTGATGCACTGCCAACTTTGTTTCGGTCATGGTGGTACACAACTTGCTCTGAAGTCATGGCTTGCTATATGGGTATGTCTGGTTACCCAGGGAACATTGCATGTTGTGTGAATTGTGACACATTGGTGTTCCATTTGCCACGCACCCACCGGCGGCTGAATTACTGCATTGACTGTGTATGACCCATCACAGGGGTAATGTTATATATGGGTACGAAGCATCTACACCAGATTGTCTGTTTGTAGAGTAGTTTGTTGCTATGGGGCATGTTTGGTGGTGTGTTTTTGTGTAATTGGCACATACAGGTTGTTGACTGTGGTTCTCTTTGCAGCATTGCAGTGCTCCTGTAACCGGACCTGAGAGTGCGCAGGCAGGAGGCCAGCACTCAAAACCAGAGCTAAATGCATGGATGAATGTGTAATTCAATTTGGTATGTTTTTTTCCCCCTAATCACCCGGAATCCTATGCAATTTTGAACCCTGTACCCTCTACCCGGTGTTCCTGCTTCCCGTACCTATCCAAGCAACGTTCCCTAACCCTCTTTCCCCGCTGGGGTTGCGGATGCCTGTGTAAGCCCCAAACTTGCAGGTGCCAAAACCCTAGAGGGGGTGATTGGTTCGTGCCACTCCTAAGCCTGGACTACAGAAGGCCATGACAATGATGTCCAAGTTTGTTTGGATTGTGTATGTGTTCATGCAGATAGTAAATTTTCGTGCATTCCCTACTTTCATGTGTCATTCCTCCTCCCCTCTCCTGCCACTCATTCCAGTTATCCAGTGTGCCAACACCTGTCCCGACTGCATATCCCTGACCCTCCTTCCCCACCAGGGTCTCAGGGGCCTGTGTGAGTTTGACCTTGCAGGCACCCGGGACACGGTGGGGGTGGTTGTTTCGTGACACCCCCGCGCCTGTACACGGGACCTGTGACAGTACACATCAGTTCATGGCGCATCATTCTATGTTATGTACCACACATGGTTCACATCCTGTTGTGACATTGTTTTACTGTGCTACCTTGGTTGTTGCATCATTGTGGTAGTACTTGGCCTTTGTGAGGTACTGCTACGTCAAGTCATCTACTGGAGGGTGTTCTGGTTCGTTTTTCTGCCTTGGATTTTGTGATTTTGGAAATTAGTGTGGATTCTGAGGGTGCAGGCACCTTTTTACACACAAGGTGGGAGATGGTGACGAAGGAGAAAGGTGATCCTGTGGCCAGGTGGAATTGAGGGTTGAAGGCTCCATGACCCAGGTGCAGTTGTTCAGTGGGTCATGGTCATTTGTGAGGGGCGGGGGTTGTTGTTGATAGTTGCCTTGCCCTGCAGTGTGATGGGAACCCTGACATTGTAATGGTGGTATCCTATGTACATGTTGTGTTCTGCTGATCAATGCCTGTTCATGTGCTGTGTTTACCTTTCAGGTGCGAGGGGATAGTTGTGGTTTGACATGCTGGGGTGTACACATGGTGAATGTTCACATGTGATGTGTAGAGAACACTGATGGTCACTTGATTGCACATGCATATGTTGAGTGCATGTCCTTGCTGACCCACACACTTGCACTCTGATGCACTACATGTACAACCATCCTTGCATATCCACGTGTACACTGTTTGCCTTCTGGTGACCACTCTGTCCCTGCAGCACATGTTCTGTGACCAATTATGGATCCTGGACATGCCTAATTTGCTTTTTGATGTGGTCCGTCGCTTAGATGTGATGCTCAGGGTGTGCATCACACACAATGGCTGTTCACTGTGCTGTGCGCTGAGCAGTGTGTTGCAGGAGTAGGACACAGCACACAGAAGCTGCAGTGTTGATTTTGCAATGCACAATGTGCATGTAGACAGGCATTCATTGTTATGTTACGTCTACAACTCTTGTAATGCATTTGGAAATGACTTATTTTGGGTGGGAGGTTGTTGGTCAGTCATTTCATCTGATTCCAGGTCAGGCATCATTGTCTGATGCCACGGTACATTTTGGACATGGCAATGTGTACCTTATTGTTACTGTGTTGGTGTATGGGTATTGCTTGCCATGTCATGTTGTGGTTTGGGAGGGTTTGAGTGACATAACAGTGATGGCCATGGCCTGTTTTGCAGGTGTGTGTGATTCACACGTTGCATGTCAGGGTCATCCGCTTCTCAAAGCAACTAGCTGGGGGTAGATCTCTCTCCGCGGCAGGGCCCTCCCTCTGGAACAGCCATCTTGCCTCACTGGAACTTGAGGAGAACCATCTCCGGTTCAGGAAGCACCTCAAGACCTACCTCTTTGCTTCTGCTTTCTCTCTGCCTCTCCCTTGCTAAATTCTTCACTGGAACTGCACTGGATCTGCAACTGGGCCACTCTCACCGACCTCGGTCCCTGGCCTAGCCACTCTCCACTTGCACTGCCTCCCTGGCAACCCCTGCACTGCGGTACTGTCTCTCTATCCCTACAGCCTCCCCTTCCCAGCACTTGTCTGCACTTACCTTTACAGCTGGCCTATGTATTTGTTTTTGGTCTACTTACCCTGTATTGCACTCCACCCTCCCCTTCCCCTTGCACTTTTCCCTTCCCCCTACCCCTGCACTTGCACAATCTAAATGACACCTGGCCTAGTAGTACCGTTGTCTGTCTTCCCTTGTTCCCCCCCTCCCTGCCTCATCGCACCTTGAAATACTTGAGTATAGGCCATATCATGTCATATGTGTGCCTTTTGGTCACAACGGATAGCTTGTGTTTAAGTAGCTAGGGATGCAGACAATGTAGCACTTCCATGGCAACTATCTCAGGGTGGTAGGGTTGTGACAGTTGACTGTCTCTTTGTCATCATCGATTGTCACCTGGTATGTGCCAGCCCTGTGTGCACTCCGCAGGGGTGGGAGTTTAGGTGAAAAATGTGGCCACAAGCTGGGTCCGGGCTTCCTCGCCACGTGCCCTGTCCCCTCCCATGGGCAGCGCCTGTGCCTGTGGTTGGGGATGTGGGGGCACCACCATGTCCACCGAGACGCCCTGCCGTGTTGCAACATTGTGCAGGACACATGCTGCCACAATGATCCTGCACACTACTGGTGGTGCATAGAGTAGCTGCCCACCAGAGCGGTCAAGGGAGTGGAAACGTGACTTGAGCACTCCGAATGTGCGCTCCACTATGGCCCTGGTTGCAATATGGGCGGCGTTGTATCTTACCTGGGGTGGTGTGGTGGGGTTCTGGATTGGCGTCATCATGTGGTTGCTCAGAGGGTAGGCACTGTCCCCTGGGGAGGTATAAATGGGTGTGATTATTGGGGTTTGTTTATTTGTGTGAGTGTGTGTGTGTGTGTGACATGCATGCATGTGCAAGGGTATTTGTACTCACCTAGGAGCCAGGTGTCACCATGCTGCCCAGCTTCCAGGGCCCGGCTCAGGGCGGACATTCTGTATATGAAACTGTCATGGGTGGAGCCAGGGTAGTTTGCATAGACAGAGGTGATGATTCCCTTTGCATCGCATACCACCTGTACATTGATGGAATGCCAGTGCTTGCGGGTTCGGTAGATGTGCTCAGTGGCCCTAGGTGAACGTAGGGCCACATGGGTGCAATCTATGGCACCGAGCACTTTGGGGAAGTGTGCCACCCTGAAAAAATCCAGGACAACGGCCTGCCTTTCTGCGGGTGTTCTGGGCATGTATATGTGCCTGCGGACTGAGGGGCACGCTGTCATGATTGCCAGTACATGGTGTAGGCAGCGTGACTGCGTGGCCTGTGAAACCCCCCCCCCCCACTATGGCAGTAGTCCGCTGAAATGACCCAGTGTCCAAAAAATGCAGGACATTGAGCCGCTTCTCCAAGGGGCTCAATGCTTGGGAGCAAAGGGTGGGGGATGTAAGGTCATCTTCCCACTCCCTGACCAGGTCTAGGATGATGTGGGGTGGAAACCTATACCTGCCATAGACCTGATCGTCAGGCATCCCAAAAAGGCTTTTCCATGGTGCGAAAATGCGTGCCCTGGCTATTATCCTCCTCCTGCGGTGTCCCACGATCAGTGCTGCGACAAATGGGGCATTCATCGTAGCTGTATATACGTGTTTGTTGTTTGCGCGCACTTTTATACTGTGCGCGGGGACGCTTCCGCCTGCCTTCGTGTGGCGGACGCGTTGACGCCTGTGTGCGTCTTTTGCCATGCGCGGGTTTCCCGTATTTGAATCCATGAATACGGGTTGTTCGAATGCGTGTGGGCGTTCCGTGTAGTTCCCTGCAGTACTTCTCCAGTTACGACTTCTTTTTCATGCGTTATTCCCCATTCCGCGTGTTACGCCCACTGTTCCGCCCACTTTGGTTGTGTGCGCCGTGCTATGTGTGCTTTTGCTGTGCGCGTAGCGCACGCCGTGTATGCCTGCGTGCGCCATGGCTGGATTGGGCGCACGGACTGCGGGAAACACGCGCAGCGTCTTCCTTGCATCGCCCACGTGCACGTGCGCTGCGTTTCTCGCGCTTGCGCTACCTTGCGCCTGCTTGCGCTGGGATTTTTGGCGCACGTTTGCTCCATGAATCGACCCCACAGTCTTTAAAGAAGGCATGAGCTACGTAGCACTATCACGCTTACGTACACTTGACGGTCTATTTCTAATCAACTTTGATGCAAGTAAAATAAACGCTGATATTCCTTGCATTTTAGAATACAATAGACTTCGCTCACTAAACACTCCTGATCTAAACACATATTCTGTTCCACGAAAAGTAAAACATTATAAAAGAAAAATAAATCAAACAGAAAAGCAACAGGATGTCACCTCAAATGCTCCAAAGAGAGTAAAAGAAAGTAATACTTCATCAAGTGCCACAAGCAAAAAATAATCAATTAGGGAAAGTAAACCAGGTACTTTTTCAAAGAAGGAAGACAAACTCCAAAAAAAGCAGTCAGATACAGAACTACCTGGTCCATTTAAACTCTCAAATATAGTTGATGTAAGTTGCTACGCAAATGTAGCAATGAATATTCTATTTCAATTACCACCAATTGTTGAAAACATTTACTTACACAGTACAGACCCATTGTGTTTGCAAATGTTAGCACTTCACAGAAATGCAGCAAACAATCCTGACAACATGTATAGTGTTTATGGAATAAGACAACAATTGGACTACTGGGCTGGAATGGTGAAATTCACTATAAACTCACAGGAAGATCCACAAGAATTTCTAATGTACTTACTACAAGTACTGGAAAACAAAAACATACCTATAAATGAAATTTTCCTGATTTCATACATGTGGAAACATACATGCACTCTCTGCAACAATGTGACACAAGAAGAAATCACCAATGAACGCTTCGTATATATATCAATACCTAATTGTGAATCCATTCCATTTCAGCAACTTGTACAAAATGCAAACCACGGTAGATTATGTTCTACCTGCAATTCAGATAATTGCTCCACGTTAGTAATACAAACACATAGTAAATACGTAATACTAATGCTTCTACGTTACAATGCAGATGGTACCAAAAACAACTGCAAGCTGACTGGATTCACACATGGTCAAATATCACTTGGTAAGAAAACCTTCACAACAATAGGTATAATCTACCACGCAGGAGCCACAACCAATTCAGGGCACTAAACTGAATTTATAAAAAAGAAATGTGGATGGTTTCAATGTAATGATAGTACCATTACTCTAAAGCAGAGAATACCAGCAAATCTTACAAACGCTTATTTAATGTTCTTAAAACCAAAATTTGATAACTAAACTGTACTTAAACCTCAAGTAAACTTGTAGTAAAAAATTTAAACTGTTAGAATATTCCAAAAGCTATCTACCTACCCAAAGATTCTACAACAATTAATCACATAAATGAATACCACTAAATTAGAGCAAAAAATAGACAATTAGAATACGCCAATTGGTATCTAACTGTCCCAAAATTCAACAATATCCAAACAGATAAATCAACACCACTAAAATATATTAAAAAAATAGACAGTTAGAATACGCCAATTGGTATCAAACTGTCCCAAAATGTAACAATATCCAAACAGATAAATCAATACCACTAAAATATATAAAACAAATAGACAGTTAGAATACACCTACTGGTATCTAACTGCTCCAAAATTTCATAATATCCAAACAAATAAATAATATGTTACTGCTCCAAAAAAAATGCAACAACCCAATGTATAAAGCATTAGCCAAAAACAACAAATGAACACTGAAAACAAACAAACAAATAAACTGTAGCATAACAGAAAAAGTTTTTTTTTAAATCCAACATGGATTTTTATTTCTCCCACAGACCCAATGATTTTAGCAACGAACACAGAAACTGAGCAAATTGCACAGTACTCTGGTTTGTAATCTACTAAATATGAGGGTCCCAAAAAAGAAATGTTGATTATACAATGTAAAAAGTCATTACAAAATACTAATACTAACATGCTATTTTCTTTTATCACAGACATTAACAAGAAATACATGTACTCCAGTTACTAAACCAAACAGTAAATATATTATACACTCTATGCCCTGGCCACAACCATCAAAGCATATCAGACCCATAGTATCTTATAACGTTCCTTACAAATTTGTTTTTGACCCAAAGTTATAAGCAACTATAAATGTGATATGCTGCGGTGGTTGTGGCTAGGGCATAGAGTGTTGGGTGCATGGCCATTTGGCCATGCACCCAACACTCTATGCCCTAGCCACAACCACCGCAGCATATCACACCCATAGAGTAAAACATTTCAACTATGGCCTATGGAAACTTTTAATGTCTGCGGACATTACCAGTGTTCTTAGGACACTTTCAATTTGCCAGCGAGCAATACGGATAGCGTCTTCAGAACACCCCCTACGAACATTTCAGGACAACGCGAAAGTTCTAAGAACACTTTCAACTCGACAAGGAACAATACGGACAGCGTCCTCAGGTCACCCCCTATGAACATTTCAGGACAACGCGTGTGTTCCTAGAACACACCCCCATTTTGTTTATGTCCGAACATTTCAGGACAACGGGAGACTTCTTAGAACACTTTCAACTTGACAACAAACAATACGTACAGCGTCCTCAGAACACCCCCATTTTGTTTATTTGTGAACATTTCAGGACACCCCGAGTGTTCTTAGAACACTTTCAACTTGCCATCGAACAATACGGACAGCATCTTCAGTACACCCCCTGCAAACATTTCAGGACACCACGAGAGTTCTTAGAACACTTTCAACTTGACAACGAACAATACGGACAGCGTCCTCAGGACACCCCCTACAAACATTTCAGGACAACGCGTGTGTTCTTAGAACACACCCCCATTTTGTTTATTTGCGAACATTTCAGGACACCGAAACAGTTCTTAGAACACTTTCAACTAGCCATCGAACAATACGGACAGCGTCTTAAGGACAACCCCTATGAACATTTCAGGACAACGCGTGAGTTCTTAGAACACACCCCCATTTTGTTTATTTACGAACATTTCAGGACACCGAGACAGTTCTTAAAACACTTTCAACTTGCCATTGAACAATACGGACAGCGTCCTCAGGACACCCCCTACGAACATTTCAGGACACCGCGAGAGTTCATAGAACACTTCACGACAACGTGTGTGTTCTTAGAACACACCCCCATTTTCTTTATGTGCGAACATTTCAGGACAACGCGAGATTTCTTAGAACACTTTCAACTTGACAACGAACAATATGGACAGCGTCCTCAGAACACCCCCATTTTGTTTATTTGCGAACATTTCAGAACACTGTGAGTGTTCTTAGAGCGTCTTCAGGACACCCCCTACAAACATTTCAGGACACTGCGAGAGTTCTTAGAACACTTCAGGACAAACCATGTGTTCTTAGAACACACCCCCATTTTGTTTATGTACGAACATTTCAGGACAACGCGAGAGTTCTTAGAACACTTTCAACTTGACAACGAACAATACGGACAGCGTCCTCAGAACACCCCATTTTGTTTATTTGCAAACATTTCAGGACACCGCAAGTGTTCTTAGAGCGTCTTCAGGACACCCCCTAGGAACATTTCAGGACACTGCGAGAGTTCTTAGAACACTTCAGGACAACGCGTGTGTTCTTAGAACACACCCCCATTTTGTTTATGTACGAACATTTCAGGACAACGCGAGAGTTCTTAGAACACTTTCAACTTGACAACGAACAATACGGTCAGCGTTCTCAGAACGCCCCCATTTTGTTTATTTGCGAACATTTCAGGACACCTCGAGTGTTCTTAGAACACTTTCAACTTGCCATCGAACAATACAGACATCGTCTTCAGGACACCCCCATTTTGTTTATTTGCAAACATTCGCAGGACTCCCCGAGTGTTCTTAGAACACATTCAACTTGCCACAGAACAATACGGACCGCGTCCCCAGAACACCCCCATTTTGTTTATTTGGGAACATTTCAGGACACCCCGAGTGTTCTTAGAACACATTCAACTTGCCACAGAACAATACGGACAGCGTCCCCAGAACACCCCCATTTTGTTTATTTGCGAACATTTCAGGACATTGCGAGTGTTCTTAGAACAGTTACTTGCGAACAAAACGGACACATATTGAGTCATCAGAACACCCCCCATTCAGTTTATTTAGAACATTTCAGAACACTGTGATGTCCGCAGACAAACTGAACACAAAAAGAACGTCTACCACATAAAAAAGCACAACATTTAACCTATCTCATACCCTTCCATCCTCCCCAAACACTCCTACACACCAACACACTCTACTAAATACACATTTAGAACAAACTTTCACCGCGCTGTCTGCGGACGTCCACGAATCCAAGATGGCGGGCGCTACCGAAAATCTGACGCGCTTCACGTTTAACACCATCCAATCAGCGAACACGTTGCATGTCCGCGGACATCACGCAAGCCGATTGGCCAATCAGGACACTGTCCGCGGAGCGAACAGGGAAGTGTGTCTGCGAAGAAAACCCAGATATCACTAATCTTTTTTTACCTACTTTTTGGTCGTTTTAAAAAAAACTAGTGGACGGATTTTCACCAAATTAGCAAAAGCACACTTTTGGGACCAAGCCGCTGCTCCTGGTCCAAATTTGGTGAAAATCTGTCCAGTGGTTTGGGCTGTAGGCGCGAGCAAAAAATGTTTCCCATTCAGTTTATGGGAAAAAAAAAAGTTTTGGGACCCCCCTATAACTTTTCCCCCCCTGGACGAATCCTCACCAAACTTTGCAAAGAAATACAGAGTGGGCCATAAAGTTTGGTGAGGATGCGTCCAGGGGGAGCGAAGTTATAAGCCGCCCAAAAAGTGCTCTTCCTGTGGAAACAGCAACTTAACCATAACTACCTGGCCACTTCTGACTGGACAACCCTCTTCTCTTTATGGGGGCATATCCTCGCCTCTCTCAGTTATGGCTGCCCTCGGCCGAAGAACAGATCACAAGTGGAAGGGGCAAAGAATGGAAAAACCCAGCTTCCCTCTCCTCACATTCATTTCGAGGACCCCTTATCACTGCACCTGCAGAGCGCTCCGACTCCCTTTTCAGTTCGTCCTTCAGCGGACCATAACATAACTATTCTTCACAGTAAGTCCATTCGGCAACAATATTTATGTCACCTTGCTTTGCCTTCGCTGCCGAGATGCATGTCTACTCTGCTGAACTCACGAAAAACAAAGGTTTTATTACAGTGATGGAAGGTGAATGTCCAAGATAGCTGTGCGCCATCGCCATGTTGTTTTAGCTCGAATCTCGGATATGCATTACAGTATAGTACTATGGACAACAGGCCCAGACCGGCGGACTAAGAGACATTTAATGGACAAACATGTGCAAACGCTACCGTATCCTTGAGGCTATAGTCAAGGCAATTCAATGGCCAAGGCGGCCACAGGCAATGTGGTTAAGTGGAGTTTTGGGACCTAGTCGGCGGCCATGTGAAGCAACAAGGCTACCCCTGGAATATTCCATGAGTTCAGAGGGGAACATCGTCAAGTTGGGGGTGATGATGAGGGTGGTTGGGAGGGACAAGGGTGTGGCATTTGCTGTTTCTGATTTGAAACGGACTCATTATGGAACAATGTTGGGGTTTGTGGCCACTGGAAGGCGTTACATCCAGGTGGAAGGTTGACAGAGGTTAACTGTTTGTTGAAAAGTAAAACTGTGGTTGCAATGAGACTGGCGCCGACCAGATCGCAAGAATGCTATAATTCTGATGGACGGGACAGAGTCAAATATTTACTTATAATGCGCTGGTGATGGGTTGAAGATAAAACTGTTGACATGGAATATACGGGGATTAAATAATCAGGTGAAAGTCAAGAAAATTGGTAATTACATTGCCAGACATGGTCCCCAAATACTAATGCTACAAGAAACACATACAGTGGGAGTGAATAACATGCATATACTGCCCAAATGGGGTGCATTAAGGTTCCATACAGACTACTCTTCCCAATCTAGAGGGGTTATTACCCTTATTCATCCTATCTTGGGGTTCAGGCTGGGGGGCCAAAAGGTTGATCAGTTGAGTAGATACGTTATAGTATGGGGGGAGGTCGCAGGCCAACAACTGCTTCTGGTTAACACATACGGGCCCAATATAGAAGACCCTGCTTTTTACATGAACGTGTATCAGGTAATTGTTTTACTTGATGTGTCAGATGTGATTTGCGGTGGGGACTTCAATGTGGCCCTGGATCCTGCTCTTGACAGATCCACGAAAACTATTAGTGCTCCGAGCAAAACAGCCCAGACCCTGGGCCATATTCTATCACAGCTTTCAATAGTAGATGCTTGGCGGGAAATACACCATGGTAGTAGGAGATACACATTCTATTCTTCGGTGCACGGCTCTGACTCTAGAATTGACTATTGGTCTGTCTCCTCGGCTTTGACGGCTGCATTGAAAATGTGTGAGATTTTGCCCCGTACGCTATCAGATAATTCCCCAGTGCTGTTGGAACTAATGCTCCGGAATGCCCCTTGTCCTGCTAAAAGGTGGAGAATGCCAAGCGGAATGCTGGGGGACCCCGGGGTGGTGGAAACACTACATGTTGAAATTGCAGAGTTTTTTACTAATAATGTGGGATCGGTTGGCAAATACTCAACAGTGTGGGAATCCTTCAAGGTCTGGATCAGGGGAGTCCTGATATCAGGTCTGTTGGCATGCTGAGGGGTGTGAGAACCAAGCTATCAGACATTGGGAGTAAACTAGAGGCATTGGAGGAAGCCTACACTCGTACACAGGACAGAGAAATATTAGCTGATATACACACGCACCTTCAGGAATTTGATAAATTGGCCATCAGAGTAGTGCGCTGTGTGGCAGCCCCCATACGGGCACATAGATACGGGGAAGGTAGCAAGGCTGGTAGGACACTGTCCAACTAATTCAAGCACGATAAGCAACCTACTCAGATCACAAGCATACAAACAGTGCAGGTGGAGGTACTCCTGAGGGATGAGGAAATCAACGGGGAATTGGCTAACTTTTATAAAGAACTATATGCGAATAAAGATAAGAAATCGTACACAGAAATTAAGACATATCTTGAGGCTCTCTCCCTCCCTAAACTCCCTGATGAAGAACGCTTGGCAATGGATCAACGGGTGACTGCAGAGGAGATTGCGGAGGCAATCAAGGCACTGGCATCAGGCAAGGCACCAGGGTCAGACGGGATAGGAGCCGAATTTTATAAAGAGTTCCGCGAAGAACTCGTGCCGATACTGATGCAGGTATGGGAGGAATCCCTCAAGAGTAACATATTACCCCTGACTATGAGAGAGGCTTTGATAACTGTGCTCCCTAAGCCTCGGCAACCACCACAGGATGTCTCGTCCTATAGACCTCTGTCACTTATAAATACTGATGTCAAAATATTTGCAAAAGTGCTGGCCAATCGGCTTCTGCCGGCAGTCCCTACCCTTGTTCATCCTGATCAGAACGGGTTTATTCCCACGAGATCCACTGCCCTGGACCTCCGTAGGCTCTTTGGCATAATGGCACAGATAGACCCAGGGAGAAGCGTGGTGGCTATATCCCTTGACGCTGAAAAAGCATTTGATTCTGTCTCATGGGTCTATCTCTTGGTGGTGCTGGAGGCATTTGAAGTGGGCCCCAACTTTGTCAGATACGTAAGACTATTATACACTGAGCCCGGAGCTCGGGTGTTAACCAACAGGGCCTTCTCCGAATTGTTCCTGCTGGGCAGGGCACTAGACAGGGGTGTCCATTCTCGCCCCTGCTATTCGCACTAACCATTGAACCAATGGCGGCTGCGGTGCGATTAAGACATGCAGATAGAGGGATAAAGATGAAGGGGTCCACCCAGCTGATCTCACTGTATGCTGATGACACATTATTATATGTCCGGGAGCCTGAGATAAACATAGCACCCATCACGGCAGAAATACAAGAATTTGCAAATTACTCTGAGTATACTGTAAATAGGGCCAAATCCGAAATATTCCTGCTCACACCGGCCACCAGGTGCCCTGACATAATAGACGGACTCAAGTGGTCGGAACAACACAACAGATACCTGGGGATCCTTGTTTCCAGGGATAGACTCACATTATACTAAGATAATCACGAAAGCGCGCTACAAACTCTAAATACAAAACTTCAGATGTGGGGGCGCCTCCCAATTTCGTTAGCCGGCAGAGTCGCTATCCTTAAAATGGTAATCTTGCCCAAATTGCTTTATTTCTTTGTTAACATCCCCATATGGCCTGGTAGGACCTTTTTCGCCAGACTCCGATCCATGGTGGTAACATTTCTCTGGAACGGGAAGACAGCGAGGATAGGGTGGGAAAAAATTACGGAACCATACTCCTCGGGTGGTATAGCTGCCCCTGACCTTGAGCTTTATTACTATGTTGCCCAACCGCAATTCGCTAAATATTGGTATGATGCTTCGGATAGAACGCCCCACACATGGATAGAGGAATACACCACACACCCCACAAACATACAATCTGTCATTTTTGATTCACAATATAAGGATACATGCGAATACAACCCGGTAAGCTGCACAGTCAGGGCATGGGAGGCTATATACAAGAGGCTGAGACTGGAAACACCCTATAACCCGGAGATACCTTTATGGAATTTCCCAAGCATACCCCCTACGCATGACACCAGCATACAGGAATCCTGGGACCCTAATAGTGAGATGAAGCTGGGTGATATGTTCATCAATGGTAAATTTGTGACCCTGGGGGAATTGCTGAGGGTGCTGGGAGGCAGACCACTCAAGACACTCCAATATTACTGTATGAGATCTGCGTTTCAGGAAAAATGGCCGTTATTCCCAGAGGAGCCTCCACCACATCCGTGTATACAGTTGGTAACAGCTAAAGATGGCCTGGGAATCTCCAGGCTGTACTCAGTGGTACAGAGCCACACCCCCACAGTGAACCAAGTCAAGGAAAAATGGGAAGGAGATTTGCAGATGCCCATTGAAGAGAAGAAATGGGCCAGATACTGCTCACTCACTAAGAATGTGTCACTTAATTCTGGTTTACGGTTGATCCAATTCAAAATCCTGAATAGACTACATTACACACCGGACAGGGTTGCAAAATTTGCACCAGAAACGTCAGATGCTTGCCCTAAATGCAACGCACCTCGGGCCAGTGCCTTTTATATGTATTGGGAATGTCCGGTGGTGGAGGGTTTTTGGAATACTGTGGCGGGGTTGTTGGAAGAAATAACACAGGTCCCCCCGGAATTAACTCCCCAAAAAAACTTGTTTGGAGACATTGGCAAATGCTCTGAGAAAATTAGAAGACTGTTTAACATCTCTTGTGTGGTGGCTAAAAAATGTATCCTACAGAAATGGAAAAGCACCGGTCCACCCAGCATGAGCCAATTTCTATGAGAACTAACACGTGTCAATGAATCAGAAGAACAATTTGTTTTGACCCAACCTGCGGCATGTAGACCCAAAGACATTTGGGGCCCTCAGAGTTTATTTGTGCAACATGATTCCCGATGATGACATGTCTCTGTAACATCGAATGTATAAATGTGCTAAACAATGTACCCTTGTTGTATATGTGAGGTGCGATGTGCAAAGGTGCCATGTATCTTTTTGTGACCCCTAATAAAAAGAGTTTAAAAAAAAAAAGATCGGGACTACGGTCGCCTCCTTCCAAGACTGTGGACTTTATCTAGATGCTGCAATCATCTTAAAGATCGAGTCCAAAACGGCCGCACATACTTCTGTTTTTTTTTAACATCATGTTCAAAAGGCTGTCAGTGCCTGGCGCACGGGATGGCTTATCTCGTTTTATCAGGCAGATAAAGTCATCACGGTTATAGGTTAAACACCATGGAGCCTGGTTAACCGGGAAGGGAATGTTTGCCTTGGGGTCTGCATATAGATCCTCAAAGAAAGCTGCCCACTTCTTTTCTGATAAACCATTTATCAGATATCGATTTTGGTTACGGTCTGTGAAGTTTCCTGTGTGTTGTTTCTTAATCAACTAAAAATGCAAAATAAATAAATAAATAAACTCCAGCTTCTGGCCTTTCATCCAGTTCCTGTAGGTGTTCTTCAGTCTTGCTCTACTCTCTCTGATTGATGCTTTGTCTAACCCTTTGAGTCATCTCACCTCGCTTCTCAAATCTGATTTTATATTTGGCTGTTTGAGTGTCATAGCCGTGTCTTTGAAGATCTTGCTTGGCATGGTTTCTCTGATTGGGTTTTCGGTAACCCTCTAGCAGTGGCAAGTAGTTGACCGTGTATGAAAGCTCCTGCTGCCCTCTGCACTTTAATTGATTTTGCAGAGTGAGGCCCATATTTCTAAAATCATGTTTTTGAAGTCTGAGCCTCGAGCCCCTGTTTTCCAACTCAATGTCGCACTGGTGCATCCTCTTTGGTCGGACCTCTTCCGTTGACCACTGAATTCTAAGTAGGTTGTGGTCGCTATATGAAATGAAGGACGTACCTCTAGAGATTCCATGGCACCAATCGGGCTTCTTGAGGCAAAGATATAATCTATGACTGACGATTGCTGCCCTCGATGCCACATTGGCTTACGTGTCTTCTCTTTTTCAAAAACACCATTTAGCAGGTGTAAATTGCGTGATTTCATCAATCGTGCACACTGAGTGCCTCTTCCGTTTTTCAAAAATAATGAGTTTGTCATCTCTTCGGCATGATCATCTCTTCAACATGATTGGTCCTGCCTTCCCCACAGGACAAGTTTAGGTCGCTGCATAAAATTATAGAGGCGGTATCCAAACTATACGCCTCATCAATGACCTCTGAGGTAGCAACATTTGATCCTCATCTTTTTTCTTCGGGTTCCAATATATATTAATCAAGGCTAGATGCGTGCGTATCTTATTTGTGAGAAGGGAAATTTTGGGTCACTATTTAGGATGGTGAGCTGGATAAAGGGCCAGTGGTTCGATTAATATACTTGTTCAAAATTTGATCTGTTTTTTATCAGGGTCAGTTGGCCAGCTGAGGGCCCCCCGGCCTGAAGGGTTGGTTGCTGGATTTAGAAAAGACACACAGCCGTCTAAAACTGGATTTCTAGAAAGACATATTTTCTGAAGACAGATAAATTCTTCATTGTTCCATGTAATAGCCCCTTTTTTGTCAGATGGGAAAGGCCTCTTGTGTTCCAAGACACCAGGGTGCGGCTAGGCAGCCTTGGACCCCTCCGGCTCTATGCTAGACTTTCGTTTCAGTAGAAAGTACGGAAGGATTATAATTTCTGGTGGCTAGCGAGACTTGATTTAAATGTCACAGACCTACACTGGGGGTTCTCCCCCACCTTTTTAAGTGCCAGGACTAGATTTTCCCTTTCCTTCCAGAAGTTAGGTTTCCCCAGGTCTAGTCCCTTTGGAAGTATTTCGACACGGACAGAGGAAATTGGGCTTCTTGCTACATTCCAGTCCTTAATGCTATTTCTAGGTGGGATTTCCTGGTTCGTAGAAGCTTTAGTTTGAGTTTCCATCTCTTTCATACTGGTTGCGTCAAAGCCCAGGGTAAGCAGACTGGTTGCAGCCACCATCAACATATCTTTAATGATTGATGAACGAAGATGGAGATGGACCAAGTCTGTATATTCTTTGTTGGGAAACTCCACTATGGAGATGTCTTCCGATACAATTTGGCGCAGATGAGGAATACATTGGCAGAGATTCATGATGTTATGTTGATTCAAGGTACACTCCTGACCTTGATCCAGAACTCTTTCCAGCCTTATGCATCGAGGCAGGTCTCTTGCTTGATCAAGGTGGCCCTTCAGGGGTCCCATTATAACATTAGTCCCGGGCTCACGCCTCCCTTCCTTTTGCTTAAAGACTGGTGGTTTAAAAAAACTGTCCGGCCTTAGGTGTGGGCTACAGAGCTCTTTCGTTGTAGAACCTTTTCCAGATGGCCTTGGCGGTGAAAGGGACTGGGGACCAGGCACTGAACTTGGTTTCTCGTGGTTCACCTTTGCTTGATTCCAACGGCTGTCTTCAGTCCATGGATCAGTGGCGTATTTCTTTGCCGCTTGGTCCATTCTTTCAGCGAGGGTCCAAAATGGGCTGTTCTTCTTCGAAACCAGTTTGGGGACCTGTTTGGTAATCTCAGGATTTTCCAGATTTTTGAGTGGCAGCGCAAGTTGAGCTTCAATCATATCTTCCATCTCATCGTTCCTGGAATATGATGATACATTTGTTAAGGATATGACGTCGTTGTCGCCCATGATCAGCACCACTGGGGTCCTTCCTTCTGAGTCAAGTTCTGGTCTCCCATGGAACACCCAACCCTGGGATTTTCCTATATTCACCATTTCCTTGCCAGAATCTGCTGGGTCAGGTTATAAAACCAACGTCTTATTTTTGTGCTTATTGATTGTTTTTGCTGTTGTTGTTTTTGATGACTTTACGGACGGAGATTAGCTCTTTGTCGGTCTTGTTGGAATTGAAAGGCTGTTGTTTGGTTTGACAAACAATGAAAAGGCGTTAAGTGAGGATACCGGGAGGCAGCAGTCGTCCTGCTGTTGTATGGCTGATAAAGAGCCGTGGGCCATAGATCACTAGCACCTAGTTGAATATAAGGTTGGTCTGGGACATGGTGCCCCCGCAAAGTTGGGGGCTCCCCTGTCGTAGTAACTTGGGAGGGCTGCGCTTCAGGCGCATGGGCAGACTCTGCCTGCTCAGCCCCCCCACCCAGCGTATGCCCAGATTCGTACTCTATTCGAGCAGGAGAAGGAGAGCGCAGGAAGGACATCCAGCAGCCAGGAAATTGAAACCGGAGCTAAGGATATGGGACACAAGCCAAGCCAGTATGGCTAAATTCGGTCCCAGAATTTCAGCAGCGGTTTCTTAGCAGCAAAAATCAAGCAGAACTGTGATAGGGTTAGGCCCTCGCCCAGATAAACTCATATACAAAAGGGCTGGCCTAAACCAGACCTCTAATCACACAGAAGGACAGTCATAGAAAGGTTTTGGTGGCCACACAATCAGGTTGGACCTAAAAAGCACCAAACAGCCAATACACATACTGCGCTCCACCAGAATGTGTATTGGCTTGTATAGGGCCAGGAACTGGTCTAAGCCATTCCAAATCACTGAGAGTGCAGGGCTGACCTCATTGTGAGCCTATGTGTGCACAGCAGTCATTTAAGGCTTTGCTTCAACCCCCTAAGTCAAATGTAGCCCACAATGTAATCAGAGGAACTACCTGTCCCAGCCCTCACATAGTTAACCACTCAAAGGTGCAGAAACTCTGTGAACGACTATCCCAAAGTGGAGGTGCAAGAAGGGTATAAATGTAACCATCCCAGCTGCTTAGCATGGTTTGTTACAGCAAATTGTGGCTGGAGGTTGGAGGACTTTTGAGCTTGTTATAAGGACAGTGGAGGATTGGAGGATTGTTGGGGGTAAAGAGAGGTGGGGCCAGAAAAAGGAGGTATGAGATTGAGCTAGGTTTTAACATAAAGCGGAGATTGTAAGAGACTGGAGGTGGTAACAGCAGGAGATGGGGCCAAGAACTGAATGAGGTGGTAGTCATTGGGGAGGCGGTAGATGACTGAAGGAAGTGGTTGTACTAAAAAAGGGTCAGCAACCTGTGACTCTCCAGATGTTTTAGACTATTACTCCCATGATCCCTCACTGTTGACTGTGTTGGCAAGGGGCGATGGTAGTTGTAGTCCAAAACATCTGGTGAGCCAAAAGTTGCAGACCAGTGTATGAAAAGGAGGTGGCGAAAATGTTGCGGAAGTGATAACAACAGGAAGAGGGGGAATGGATGAAAATGTGAAGGTGGCAAGAGGCAAAAGGAAACAGCAGGAGGTGGTAACAACAGCAGAGATTAGTGGACCCAAGGAGGAGGTTGTACTAGCCGGACGATGTAGAGACCAACACAGTAAGAATAAGAAAATTCTGACAGGTCACATCAACTGTAGGCATGACCAGATGGCTGAAGGACAGGAATGTTACTCTCAGGCCAGAAAGGTGACTGAAAAAGAGGCCCAGAACCATAATAATTAAGGTGGAGAGGGAGCATGAATACTAAAGATTAGTAGTGGGAGCTCATGGCTCCAACTCAAGTTGTACCTACAGTTGCGGGAGACCGCGCAGTGGGAAGTCAAGGAATAGTGCTAAGCAGTGGACTCGGGTTCACATACCTGGACAGGACTTGGTGCTAGACAGCCATGGGTGCAGGACCCAGGACAACCCCCATCAAGTTAGCTTACAAGGAATGGCCTCTTCCTAGGGGACGAAGAAACATGGCTGCCCAGAAGGATAGGATTTTACTTTGTAGACTTTTTCAATTGCTGTTTGATCTTGTGTTCCACCCAGTACCTAGAAAAAATAAAAAGGCCAGAAATCTTCTGTTCTTAATGCAGTCATTTGCGCACCTCACAAGCCCTCTGTGACACTTCTCAATAGGAAAAAGAGAGATCAGGTTTTCACTGCTCAGTGCTCAACTCTCTGAATTAATGGATGCGAATTGTATGAGACAGATACTATCACTAACGAGGTTGTGACAATGACATTTAAAGCAACACAAGGAAACACACTCAGATAATCAGGAGAGCAAAGAGCTTATAAGAGGGGAAGCAAAAATGGTGCGCTCCTATATTTAAAAGGAAACAAAAGAGAAATGAGGCCACTCGAAAAGGGATGACGACCTGGGTCCTACGATTAAATGTTGATCTCACTGAGCTATACAGGATCCTATTTGAGCACATTCCCCGGTTTAAATAGAAAAGCCGAAGGGAATGTTTTACACACTCCCTTCATAACAGTTCTACCTTTTTAAATGATCTGCAGTGAGCAAGAATACTATTGCTTATCTAGATCCCGAACCTCCACAAACATTAATTCAAGTTCCCCACCTAGCTTTAGGTGGCAAACAATGTTAATAATTGGAATATGAGCATGCCCTAATAGTGACTGAAGCTCAGCCTTTTGCCACTCACCCCAAGTCTCATCTCGCCACCCAGTATGAGCTCCCAGTAACACCAGTTGGAAGAGTTACAAACTTCAGCGTAGAGGCATTGGGGGCAGCGTTCTATTTATATATCTTATTTTGTTTCCTTTTATCTCCCCTACAAAGTGGTCAATGATTCATAATTCACCTGGGAATAGACATAGACAGTGTAGGTACCATTCTATGTTGTTGACTATACTAAACATAATTACATAAGGGTTTTCTCTGGTGATGGATTGGCTATAGTGAGGTAACCAATTTGGACAAATAAATGATTTCTCAAGACCACAGTGATTGAGATATTATTATGCAATAAATTGGGCCTCATTACGGTTATGTCGGTCCGGAAGAAGGTTCTGGTAACAACGGTTCCTGGCACCTTTTCCAGACCAGCATACTCCAAGTCTGACAGTAGGCTCAGTGAACAACCGGCAGGCCGGACCTGCCAGTAGTTCAGGCCCCTGCCGGCCGAAAAATCACTCAAGCAACAGTGCCGATGCTCCAGTGTTCCCATTCCGTGGACTCCATGGGAATGGGAACTTACTATTCCGCCGCCGCCCGTAATATCCCAGTAACACCGGGATATCGGGTGGCGGAAACGGTAAGCGGAGGTTGCCGGTAGGCCACGGGTACTACCAGTGGCTTACCAGCAACTCCATAATGAGGCATTATTTGATTATTTGAATTACTCTAGGAAAATGAAAATGAATAACTTTATTTAAATGAACAAAATGCATTACAACTAAAGTGAAATGCAAAGTGATAAATATTGACTGTAAATCGAATCAGGGCTGCAACGAGAGTGTGTGCAGTCCATTACTAAACCAGAGGAAGCATATGATCCATGTAGGTGTCGTTCTAAATGGCAGTGATGGATCCTGTTCAACTTTATAGGGAGTTTTGAAGTTTTATTTATTGGGTTGTGTCCATTTCATAAGCACATTTATTAGAAATCCCTGACAGTTACAAATGATTTGGCCCGCTTTCGTTAAAGTAAATGTCTGCAGGTAGATTACAATACACATGGCGTTAATGGGTGTCTAGAGGAGTACGCTTTGAATAATAAAGTCGCACATATTAAGCATGTGGCTTCATTTTGTTTGGACTACCATTAGGTCTTTTGCTTTAGTTCCTGCCAGGACCTTTGAAGATATCTATTAGGGTGGGTGCCTGGCCGGTTGCTCCAGGATGTCGAGCGAGTGCATCATGTTGAAAGCTGATGAAGGTATAGGAGCGGTCATTTTATAGGAAAGAATAAAGCTGATAATAGATATGGGAATTATGGTTTTAAAAGCATGTTGTTTTCTAAACCACTTGATACATTGATAGGTTGTTCACATTTGTGCTGCAGTACATTGTGATTTTTTATGTCTGGCTCACGGTTTTGGGGTGCTGCTGGCTTCAAAACTGCAATTAAACAGCACTTCCCTTTGACCAGTGTCGCGCACTCTCCTTCTCTGCCCTCAGCACTCACTACCCCAGCCAGCTCGAACAGCCTCTGAAAACCGCAGCCAGTGGGGTCAAATCTTGACCACACCGTGTCATCACACTGCCAGTCAGGTGCACACATTTGTCAGTTGCTGCTATCCACTCCGAATCATTTCCCTGAATGCTGCAGACAGGATAAAGGAAATGGATGAGCAGAGCACCGAGAGTCCGATCCCGCCGCCCGAGCATACACTGGGGAGTTGGTTGCATCTAAACCCTCCCTGCATGGCAATCGTAGGGAGACACATAACCTGCCTAGGTGCTCCAGTTAAAGTCCCAGGTGCACAGAGCACTAGCCACTGACCCCAGTGTGCATAGACTCCTGTTGGTGCACAAACGCCATCGGCCTGTCACTCTGTACTATAACTCCATAGGTATTTGCAGAGGCAAGAACAGACTTTATTGGATTGCGCCCTCCCACCCCATTCACCCAGCACACTGCCCTGACCTGTGCTGGTCCTGCGTGACCCTCTGTATACTCTAGAAGCCAGCATCATTTTGATGCCTTTGTGCATGATGTACCTTTTCTTGTTATTTTGTTCTCTTTTACGGTGTACCAGTCAACACTAATCTGAGTAAATAAATGTGCTAACTTTCTGAACCCTCCCCCGTATTCATCCCGTCAAATACATTGCAACAGTAAATTGAAAGTACTTCGCCGTTCCTCAAAACCCTGGGTTCATATATAAGTAGGATAATCCATTTGAGCCAAGTCACACATTCTGCAACGCCACCCAGTAGCCATCGCTGGAAGTTCAGGTTCTGAGCCACATTTGCAAGGCATTGTGGGTATTCAAAATAGCACAAATGCATACCTTTTTTATTGTGTCATTACCAAACCTCTGCTTTTCACATATAACAATACCCATAAAGAAAGGTAACCTTCCGCCTGGTGCCTTCCTGGTTGCTGCTCTTTTTCCCTACTTAAGGAGCCCTCCTGGCCTAAGCCCCACCTACCTGGTGCCTTCCTGGTTGCCACTCCTTTTCCCCACTTAAGGAGCCCTCCAGCCACTTTTCCTTTGCAGATGGGGGGCAGGTGCAAGAAGATCCAGGTCACCTGGCCTAAGCACCACCCACCTTCTTAGTCCTGCCTCTTCCTTTCTGCTCTTAACTCTTAGATCAAGAGCGTCTCTCGACCGGGTGTCCGAAGCGAAGGGCAGACGAAGAAAAGGACAATTCCTGTTTGGACCAGGAGGACCCAGGATCCAAACCCCTGCCCAGACAGCAGCTAAGCATGCACCAACATGTCTTTACTCCCTCTGTCCCCACAGGCCATCCCCACCATCATCAGGCAATGCCAACTTCAACTTCTCTGGTGCTGGGGTAAGGGCAGGTGCTCCATGGCACAGTAAGTTGTGCATTTGTAAAAGTGGTATTCTCGCGCGGCAGCGTGTGTGTGCAGTTCACTCGCAGCGGTGCCTCCCTGACTGCGTGGTCCCTCGCAACTCTCTATCGCGTGTGCCTCGCGGCCCTCCTCCTCCAGCCTCCTGCACACATGCGTCCCCTTTGCTCTTACTCATTGACGGCCCTGTTTTGCATTGTATTGCTTTGTGTTCTGCTGCATTCTTCCTTCTTCTAGGTTTACATTTGTCGACTGCTTTTTTCTTTTGTATATTGTTCTGTATTCTGCTGTGCTCCATCCTCCTCTAGGTTCTCATTTTAATGAGTGCTCTGTTCCTGATGCCCTGATAACCTGATTTGCTTACTGGACTGCCTTGTTTTCCGCCTGCTCATCCATCTGATTTCTTGTCTACTTAGTCAATCGTTCACTATTGTCTTGTCCCTTTCTGTCTCGTATGCTTGCACCCCTCCTTGCGTCCTCCCCTAGTGTTTCCCCTCCACCACCTACTCTATGGTGCTCTCTGTTTCTCGTATCTTTTAAAACTGCTTCTCTATCGACTATCCTGCTCTCCTCACTAAGTCTGGTAGGAAGAAGTTCAAAAAGGATAGCCTGGTCTCCAACCCAGGCCTCCCTATCCCTGACACCTATACCAGTGCTTCCTCCATACAGACCCTCACTGACATCCTTTTTGTAGTTCCCTGGCCAGACCTATGCACTCTTCATATGGTCTCTGTGCTCTCTCCTTTCTCTTCTTCTCCCATTAATGGTGGCACTCGGTGGGAGGCCGTCCTGGCCCCCTTCCACTCCTCTAAGGTCATCATTAATGTTTACCTGAATGGCACCATCTTGCTCCAAAGCCCTCAGGCCAACCTTCTCCTCTTGGATAGACGCTTCCAGCACCTCATCAATTTCCTTTCTTCTCCTGCTGTTCCTTCTCTCCCTTCTTTGGCTTCCCTGCCTCCCCCCTCTGCCTCCTCCTTGGCTACCTCACCCTCTCCTCCTTCCTCTTCGGCCCCCCTCAAGCTCCTTCTACACCTCTGAAGGGCGTACCTCGGATTTGTACCCCTCCCCGGAAGTCTTTCAAGGTTGGCAACCTTCTCCATATTGCCACTCTCAACTCTCGCTCAGCTGTCAAACACTCCTCTGACATCTGCCGCCTCTTGGAAGAACCTGATCTCGATGTCCACGCTCTCACAGAGACATGGTTCACGGCCAGCCCTGCCATGAGCTTTGACACTCTCCTCCCTGATGGCTACAAGATCCTCTCCGTGCCCAGATCCAACCGTTCTTGAGGGGGTCTAGCCTTGATCTTCCTGGAGTGGACTCCTGCCTCTGTCATTCCTATGCAGGACTACTCCTCTTTCGAATGCCTTGTGTGCAGGATTGCTCTCTCTACTGGCCACTTCATTACCGTAGCTACTATCTATTGGCCACCTGGTCAGATCAGTTCCTTCCTCTCTGAGTGGGCGGACCCCTCCTCCTCCCCCCTGCCCTCGACCACTCAACTCCTCCTTCTTGGAGACTTTAACATCCACCTGGATGCTTCCTGTTCCTCCTTTGGACTCTTTCGCGACCTCTGCGACTCTCTCTCTCTCTTTCTATTCTCCCCGCTGGCCCGACTCACTCTGCAGGGCACACTCTGGATGTTCGGAGCTCCTCACGCCTCACCACCTCTATCCCCCTCACCACTCCTCTCTCCTGGAGTGATCACTTTCTCCTTTCCTCCCATCTCTCCCTCTCTGCCCCTCAGGTCAAACCGACTCCAGCACTGCCACCTACCTTCTCGGTTGTCCGACCCATGAAGCGTCTGTCAGTTGAGGCTTTCACCAGCACTTTGTCTACCCCTCCTCCTCCCCTGGCTGACTCACATCCTGACACAGCCCTTTCCATTCTCCACTCTTCTATCTCTGATACTCTTGATGTTCTTGCCCCTGTCATGAGGATCCGCTTGAAGCCCAAAGCCAAGTGCAACTCCTGGTATGACTGACCTCGTCACCCTTAAACGCAAATGCAGGGTGGCTAAGAGGAAATGGCTAGCTTCTTGCGCATCCTCTGACAAGCTGGCCTGCTCCAAAGGCAATACCAGCTCTCTGTCCACACTAAGAAGAGAGATCACATTGATGCCTGGGTCTCTGCGGCATCTAACAACTAGGCCAAACTCTTTCAAATCTGCAAGGAGCTGGGCAATCCTGCTGCAGTCTCTACATCTCCTGTCCCCACCCAGGCCCTCTGCATGGCCCTGGCTTCTCATTTCATCTCTAAAATCCAGGACATCCTGTCCACCCTCTCGTCCTCTCATCCTCCTCCTTCTACTCTCTCCTCTATCTCCCGCCACCTTTGGCCACCTCTCCACTCTCTTTCTCTTCCTTTCCTCTGTTCCCTCCTAACGAGGTTTCTTGACAAGTCTGATCTATGATAGTCTTGTCAAAACAGGTTCTTCCCTGTTCTTCCAAAACCATCAAGGACTACATTGACACCCTCGCTCCTGGTCTGGCTGACCTCTGCAACCACTCCTTCAGCACTAGAGCCTTCCCTTCCCCCTGAAGCACTCTCTTGTGCACTCTCTTCTCAAGAAACCCTCAGCAGACCCCTCCTGCCGGCTAACTATCGCCCGATCTCCATCACTCCTTTCCTGGGCAAGCTCCTGAAAAAGCTGGCCATCGCCCAGCTTAATCTTCACACTGAATCTGTTGGTTGTCTCCATGACCATCAGTCTGGCTTCAGAGCAGCCAGAAGCACGTAAACTGCTCTCCTGAATATCTGTGAAGACCTGCTCTCTAGCTTTGATTCTAATGTCCCCTCTGTTCTCATCTTACGCGATCTCTCTTCTGCCTTTGACATGGTCACCCATGCCATCCTGCTCAATCAATTCTGTGATGATCTGGGTATCACTGATCAGGCCCTGGCCTGGCTGACCTCGCTCCTCTCAACTTTGATCCTTCCTTTCCACTATCTCACTATCTACCTGTGGTGTTCCCCAGGATTCTAACCTCTCTCCCTGGATGTTCAACCAATACCTGGCACCTCTCGCCCACCGCATTGCTGCTCTCTGCTCCAACCTTCAGTGTTATGCGGATGACACTCAGCTCATTTTCAGGCTACCCTCTGCCACCTCTTCTCCTTCTTTCATCTCTGACTGTCTCTCTGCTATCCAGGAGTGGTGTGCCGCCAACTATCTCTGCCTTAATGCCAGTAAGACGGAGATTCTCCTCATCAGCACACCTGCACCTTCCTTTCCTGTCACTCTCTGGCCGGCCTCCCTTGGCCCTCTTCCTGCTCCCACCTGTGAGGCTAAGAACCTCTGGGTCATCTTCAACTCCACACTCTCCTTTTCTCCTCACATCTCTGATGTCTCTAAGAAGTCAAACTACCAAATGCACCTCCTCAGAGGTATTCTTCCTTTCCTCTCCTTCCTCCAGAAGCTCCCTGTCTCTAGAGCTCTGGTTCTCTCTAGGCTAAACTACTCAACAGCCTCTTTCTAACTTGTCCTTGGCCTCAAGCCCAGGGCTTGTAACTCTCTGAAATCTCTGCATTGGCTCCCAGTGGCTGCATGGATTAAGTTCAAGACCCTCTGCATTGTCCACAAGGCCTTCCGGGGCCTGGGGCCTCAATACCTCCAACTCTCTCTTCGTAAATACCTTCCTACTCAAGCTCTTCGCTCCTCCACCTCCAACTCATTCAGGGTCAATTGCTTCTCCAAGCAACGAGTTGGTGGTAGATCTCTTTCTTCGGCTGGGGCCTCCCACTGGAACTCGAGGATAACCATCTCCGGTTCCGGATGCACCGCAAGACCTTCCTCTTTGCTTCTGCCTTCTCTCTTCCTCTTCTCTGCTGATTTCCTGTCTGATACTGCACTGGTCACCTGACTACCGGCTGATTTCGGGCCCAGGTCCCTACCTGGCCAGTTGCACACCTGTACTGCCTCCCGGCAACCCTTGCACTCGGGTCTGCATCTGCAACCCCACAGTCCCCCTACCTGCACTTTGGACACCTGCTGTCTGCACTTATCCTTGCACCTGCCACCTGCTGGCCATACTTCTTGTTATTGTTTTGATCCCATGTAAAGCATTGCCCCCTTCCCTTTCCCCTGGCATGTTTCCCCTCCCACCTCCCCTTCACTTGCACAATCTCAATGTCACTTGGCCTAGTAAGATCATGGGGCCTCATTACAACCCTGGCGTTAAGGGGTTAACGGGGCCGTAAAAGGCTGCGGCTCCGTTAAACCCTTAACGCCTGATTCACACTTTAACGCCTGCTTTTTGCAGGCGTTAAAGTCCAGCCCGCTAAGGGACCTTGGTGCTAATTACGGCACCGTAATTTACGGTGCCGTAATTAGCACCTTCCCCATTCCCATTGAGCCCTATGGGCCAAAAATGGGAATGGGGAAGGGGCCATGGTGAATGGGGATTTACGCCCGCCAACCTTGGAATGGGGCGGCAAATCCGCCATCCACCATGGCGGAATCCGGCATGGACCATGGTGCTAATAGCACCATGGTCCAACGCCATGGCTGTAATGAGGCCCATTGTCTCTGTCCTTCCTCTGTTCCCCTTTCCTTGCCTCGTTATGCCTTGAAGCACTTTCGTATAGGCGTGTTACAAATGCCATACCATATCATATCATAATAGAGAAAAAAAGACAAACATTCCAATAAAATTCAAAATACAATTTACACAACTTGTATGCAAAGAAGGATAAAATGATGAAAATTTAAGAAAGAGACAACACATATCCATCCTATCTAGACATAGGGCCTCATTACGAGTATTGCGGTATGGCAAAAATGAGTCCGGAATGATAATACCGTCATCGTTTAGCGTACCGCGCCCATTACGAGCCTACATACCGGTATTACAGGCAACCCCATAGAGGCGCTGATACCGTGCACCTCCGTACCGGCATGTGCGCGGCCACATGCCCTTCGTGGCGGCAATACAGGCATGCCACAAACAGGAGGACATTAGGAGGCACACGGACATGCACATACTGGCATCCAGATGGCTGTAAAAAGGGTTACCACCATGCCGGTAGCCCCGGCATCGCGGATCACCCGTTAATAGCAATCTGCTGTGTTCCCAACTGCCACAGGTGCACACAATCAGCACAGGTGGAGGCAATGGAGTCTGGGCCAGCACAAAAGGAGCACACCCACACACCACACCCTGTCCTAGACCAGAATGATCCCACTTGCTCTTGCAATTTTGGAGCTGGACGACATGCCTGCACTACTACTCCATGAGCAGGCACTACATCAGGTACTACAGAGGAGATGCAGGAGGAGAAGGAGGGTGGGAGTGGCCCAGCAAGTACCACCAGTGAAAGCAGTGGTACCACTCAGGCAGCCACCAATCCCTCGCATAAGGGTCACACCATTCAACTTGACTCCTGCACAGCTCCACACCCTGTACTGCCTGGACAGGGACGCCATCACCGCCATTGTGGATCTAATACACAATGACATAGTCAGCCTGATTGATATCTGTACCACCATCCCCCCTCTACTAAAGGTAGTGTCTGTGCTCCACTTCCTGGCCACAGGGACCTACCAGCACAGAGAGAGGCAGCTGCATGGCATATCACAACCATTTTTCTCACACATGCTGAACCAAGTACTGGATGCCCTCGTGAAGCACGCAGGGAACTACATATCCCTACCACGGACTGGCCAGGAGGTGAGTGACACTAAAATAGGATTACATGCACTGGCAGGCATGCCACATTGTATTGGTGCCCTCGACTGCACCCACGTGGAGTTGGTGGTCCTGCATGCCATGGAGGTGGTGTACCGCAATCGCAAGCTATACCACTCCATCAATGTGCAGATGGTACGTGACGCCAGCAAGATGATCACACATTGCTGTGCCCGATTCCCCGGATCAACGCACGATGCAATGGTGCTACAGAACTCCATGCTACCCCGCTACATGGAGCGACATGCTGCACGACATGCCTGGTTGCTGGGTAAATCTGCTCACAGGCCCATGGTAGTGTTTAGGTGGGGGTGAGACATGCATATGCTACCTGGGTGTGTTTGGGGGGGAAACATGCATATGCTACCTGTCCGTCCTCTAGCCCATGGGCGTGAATGTGGTGGTGACTGGACACTGTTCATGTTGGAAAACGCTGCGCCGCTAATCATCCCAACCTGAACATGACACTGACAATGCATGCCGACATACTCTGGCCGCACACCAATGTCAAAATATCACACTCTCAAGCAACGCATTACCTTCACCATGTCCACTGCACATCATCAGACCATACCCACAGCACCACAGTGCACCAACATGCAGCCACAAAGCTTAATATACAAGACCGCATCAAAGCACCTCACAGATAATGCATGCATGAGTGCGTACAATTAAATACCGCTCTGGCAATCCAGTGTCACTGGCCCTCCACCACAGGAACATTGCATACCACCATGGCGAAATGTGTAGATGAATGCCAACGCAATAATCTACTTGTGACAAGACTGCCGGAAATCCAACCCATCAAGTACTCAACATCCCCTATATGAGTGCGATTGGAGTGGTAAACATCCACTGCACATAAGTACCAGCATGCAAGTGGACAACCTGCATCATCAAAAGAACGCATCCCTGCACTTGCGTACCATAACACCAAACACATTGTGGCATGATTACATGTGTGCAGATGTGTAGGGACATGTGTGTGGCATCATGAAATAACTGCAAGCATGATACTCCAAACAACATGTGACATGGTGTCCATTAGCCTATATCATCAAACACTGGCCTACATGAATTTGGTCACATCACCTGCCACAATTCCCTCACATGTGAGTACATTAGGGTCCCTCTCACTCCATCTGGGTGAGTGGTGAGTCTGATGTCAAGTCCCCTCAGTCCTGTATGTCACACATGCCCACCACCATGTTTTGGCAAGCTGTGAACAGGCCAGATAGTTGAACCTATGTATAGTCAATGGCTGCCATCAGAAATATCCTGCATATGAACATTAACAATGTACAGGCTGAGCACAGATGGAATTGAAGAATTACCCTCACACATACCTTATTGTGCTCCCATGCAGGTGATGCAGGCTATCCCCTGAAGCCGTGGCTCCTCACCCCTGTCAGAAATCCACAGAACATGCATGATGAGGACTACAACCAGGCTCATACACGTACCCGTTTCGTGATCGAGCACCCCTTCGCTCTGTTGAAGGCACGGTTTTGCTGCCTCTGCAGGTCGGGTGGGGCACTCCTGTACGGGCCTGAAAAGGTGGGCAAGATCATCAACATGTGAATCCGGCGCAACGTACCACTGCCGCCTGACATTGACCAGCAACCACCGGGTGAGGATGAATATGATGATGGAGAAGGGGTTGCACATCAGCCAGGTGGCGATGCACATGAGCGACGTGCTGTGCGCCAGTCTGTGATAGACCAATTTTTCTAAAGCACATGGATGCAGAGGGTGCCATGGATGTGGGACTCTGGGCACTGGGTGTGGGGGTAGATGGACACTGTGCACTGTCAAGCAATACATTCACACACCCCAATAAGCAATGTCCAGTCATTTGTTTTTTTTGTACACAACGGGTGTATTAAACAGGTGATATTTACAGCGTGCATAGACCATGACCATCCACTTCACACACACACCCTCCCCCCAACACCCCCAAAAACTCCACCCCCTTCCCCCTCCCCCCAACACCCCGCACACCCCCTCCCCGCTAACACCCCCACACATGAAGTGCACTTAATATCTGATGCAATTCCAGTCCACACATGCAGGGTGCCCCTGCTACTTCTGGTCCCTCTTCGGAGAAGGGGGTTGCATTCCAGAGTGCTGCAAGCTGTGCAGGGACCTGCGCACAGGGCTGGTCTGTGTAGAGCTGGCAGGTGTGGCAGATGTGGCAGATGATGAGGTGGATGGTTGTGGCTCGGTTGGCGCTGGACGCCACTGTTCCATGTTGTCCGCTATTCTGGCCAGGATCTGGGCCACTGCTGTGAAACCATCATGGACCCGCTTGCTGTTCTTGTTTACGGCCTTGATGATGGTCATGCTGTTGTCACACATCTCACGCCTACTTGCCTCCCCATCTGCAATGTATTGTTTAACAAGTTCATGCATCGCCTGTTGCCGGCCCTCCATCTGTGTCTTGTGCCCCTCATAGTCCCGGATCGCAGTGGAGGTGGATGGTACATTTGCTGCGGTGGCCAATTCGTGGGTGTTCTCAGATGGGGACCACTCCACATGTGTGCCCTTACGGACCAGACTCAGGCTGAGGGGTGCCCTATGGGGTGACGTATGGGGTGACCTGGGGGCTTGGGGTTTGCACAGCATCCTCAGACAGGGTGCCTCCCTCGTGGGTGTGCTCCTCATCATGCCCCTCTTCCTCATCACCACTATGGGGCGCAGACGCAGCTACCTTCCCCACAGAACTCGTGGCAGCCGACTGTGTTCCCTCATGCTCCGAATCTACCTTTATGGCCATGTCCTGTGTGACAGTTGACTCCTGGGGTGTGGCGGCAGGTGTTTGTTGGTCCTGTGCTGGTGGCTGTGAAGATGGTGGTGCACTGGTGTGTCCCTTGCGTGCCGTTCCTACCATCCGACTGTCCCAACGTCAATGGCCTGGCGCCATTATCCCTGGCCCTTTTGGCAGGTGTGGTGGCCTGGGCACCTGCTTCATGGTCATCACTGTCTGCATCCATGCCTGTGGGGACAAAGAGAGGCAGGGCATCAGTGATGGTAGTACTTGCATCATGCATGCGTTGGTGTCTGTGAAGTTTGTGCCGCGTGGATCGTTGCATGCCTGTTGTTGTGGCGGACAGGGAGCATGCTATGTTAGGGGGGGTGGAATTGGCATCCCTCAGGTATTGATGTGTTTGTCGTGATATCTGCTGTGGGGCCGACAGGTGTGTTGTGGCTTGCGTGCAGTGTGACACATGCTGTTTATCTGTGTGTCGGGTGTGTTTTGGGTATGGGTGCAGCATGCAGCATGTATGTTAATGTGACAGTGGTGGGACCAACATCTAGACAGGGATATGTGCATGTGCGAATGATGGGCCATGTATTGGCTTGCATCACAATCACATTTGTTGGCTGACATTGTACTTTGCATGTTAGTTGTTTGTGGGGACAATCACCTTCATCAGCTGATGATGGTACTCCGAACTCTGCTGCATCAACCCCTTCAATTCCGTCCATGTCTATGGTGGTGCTGCATGTTTCTTTCCACCTTGTGAGCTTTATGGGGGAGTGGGCCCCGCCGCCTGTTGCCTGCCCCTGGCTAGGATTAGCCGATAGGATATTTCTTACACGTAGGCGTAGATCGTCCCACCGCTTCTCACAATCCTTCACGTTGCGTGCAGTGCTGCCAACCGCACTGACCCTCTGCACCACATCCTCCCAAATCTGCTTTTTACAGAGCTGTGCCGGACGCCTCAGATCTGAGCAGAAAACCATATCCGCCTGCTCCGCTAAGGTATCAGCCAACATATTCAGTTCCTCATCACTGAATCTTGCCTTGCGCTGGCGGGGAGCGCCTTTATGTGTGGCTTTTGACATCTTCTTCGAGTTCTGTATGCTATTTTCCCAAAGCAGGTCCTGTCTATCAACGATTGAAATGGATTGTGTTTTTAAAGATTGCCGCCGGTGCATTTCCCGTTCGGCGCGATGACGCTACTTCTGGTTCCGCTGATGACGGACCCAGTAACACCATTAGCGGTACTGCCCGGTCCGTTATTTAGGGGTGGTCAAAGGCGGAGGAGTTATTAGCGCATTTCATGATGTCGGTATCAGGGGTTTGAGGGACGTTAACGGCATGGCGGTGTGGCCGTTACCGGCTTGCCGGTATGCACGCACTCTCATAATCAGCCGCTATTTGCGGTGTCAAGGCTACCCAGACCCGTTATTATCGCCATGCCGGTAATGTTGAGATTTTACTGCAAATCTCATAAAGAGGCCCATAGTCTACAGAAGGCCAATGGCTTGAAGGAGTTACACTACTTGGGTCATTAATAAAATCTCATGGCCAGCTATCAACCTCCCCCAGAACATTTCTCACAATAGCTGCTCTTTTTTTCCCACAAATTGGCCCAGGAATCTTACCCTCAGATCCCATGTGTCCTTGCACTCTGTCAAGATATGTCTGAGGGTCCGGAGGCCCGGGGCTAAACATTCCGGAGACCTTCTTTGGAGATCTCGAGATTTATCACAATGGAATAATACTTCCCCTGTGTGGAAAAGGTTCATTCGGACTCTTAAGAAGGCATGTCTCACCCTGCAGCTAGTAAATTGTCTCAGATACCTTGGCAAGTAGTCCACTTTTTTATCATAGAGGGAAAGTGATTGAGCCAGTTTCAACCCCTGCATGGTGTCAATTATGCCAATCCAATCTGTACATTTCATTGGCCGAAAGGGTCTCCATATCGCTTTCAAATGAGATCAACAAACCCCCCACTGCTGACTTTAGCTGTGAGTTGAATGCCGAGGGGCGCTGAGCCAGATATCCACCAACATCTTCATATAGTGAGTTAGTCTTCGGAATCAAGATCAGTCTAAACTGCGAGATCAGTCTCCATTCTGCGTATGACTGCAAAGACTGCAGACCTAGCTCATATCGTAAGCTCACCATGGGCAAACTCTGTGGAAGGCCCAATACCCTCTTCCATATTTGGCCCTCTACTCTAGACCAATCATTTTCCAAGACTGTGGATTTACCTCCATCCCATAAAGAATTGTAGGGACAACCTTACCGATATAGGATCTAATGAGGGGCAGTATTCAGAACTTGCAAAATGTGGCTGAGATTTTACACATTTATGTTGTTAATTGTGCAACCTTTCCGCTGAACACCAACTGGGTCCAAATAAATGGGGGAAGCACAGAGAGGGAAACCCAAATATACTATCTCTGTCACCACTGGAATTTTGTGATCTCCCAGTGTCCACTTGAAATTAGGGATCCGACATCCCAGCCCCCTAAAGATCATTATCTTTGACTACTTCTCTGGGTTTATTGATGTCATTGACAGAGGCATAATTGCCCATTGAGTTCAGGAGGCGATGGAGACCGACGGCGGTGTGATCCAGGAGGATGATATCATCGGTGTAGGCCAACCACCTAAAGAGCTGCACGTCTATCTTTGGGCTAGCTAGTGCTGATGAGTCCAGTGCTCCCCCCAGATCCACAACATCCAAGTAGAAAAGGAGTGGTGCCACCATTCATCCCTCCCTCACTCCCCTCTTGATCCCTAGCAACTCGGATAGATGTCCTGCTGCGTCCAACCTTACCCTCACAAATATATCCTCATTAAAACTGGACAATATGGCCAAAGGGGGCTCAGCAACCCCCACCATGCCAATTTACCCCACAGTCGGACCCTAAAAACCATCAAAAGCTCTGGATAAGTCTATCCAGGCTCTGAACAGCAAGGGACCCCCCTTTTCCCATGAACCTTCCCCCAAGATTTCCAGCACTGTTCCATTCAGGCTCATTGAAAGGCCTTTCCGAAAGCCTGTCTAGAACCTTGAGAGAATGTTATTTTGCCTTTCCCACCGTTCCAGGTCTCCCAGCAACAGCCCCGCAAATATTTTACTTTCTACATCAAGGAGGGAGATCGGGCGATAGTTCACCAATTCTGTATGATCTCCCCCCTTGAAAATTGGTATTATTGGGATTCCAAAATGGCGGCCGCGGTGAGAGGACATCTGTAACGGTCTCTCACGCCGAGCCGTGAGAGATTAGCACTTCACTTTGCTTTTGGAGTGGCATTAGCTGTCCCCAGCGGTCCCGGGAGTGGAGCGGAACCCAAGATCCGGGTGACAGCGGTCGAGAGTGTGGAGTTAACTACAGAACCCGGGACGTTATTAGGAGGAGCCGTGTCTTCTCGGGCATCGGAGGGGACATGCGGATTTCATGGAGGGAGTGAGGCCGGCTCCCGTGGTCCTGTGAAGTGCCGCAGAAGTGCGGCGGGGACCAGGTTGGAGGCAGCGGGCAGCAGAGCGGGAGCCAGCTGGGACGCGGAGGGAACCTGCAGAGGCAGTGGCCGAGTGGGCCAGGAGGGGCCGCCTTTGGACCCACTGATACGGCAGGTCTGCGGCGTACGACGCGGATGCGGGGAACTACTGCGCCCGATGTGAAGGAGCAACGCAGTTCCCAGGTGCGTGCTGGGGTGCCATTGGAGGAGGCCTGGGCCCTAGGGCGAGGTGTTGTGGCTTTCCCAGCGCGGGAGTGGAAGGAAACCCGGTGCCTGCATGGGACTCCCTGCATATTTATGAGGACTTGTTTGCTGTGGGGGAGAGGTTGCTAAGCGCGGAAGGAGCCGCGGCGGGCCTGCTGGGGGCCGGGCACACCCTGCAGTAGGGAAGGGCACCGGGCTGTGGTGAGAGGTGTCGGCGAGGGAAAGGGGTGTCGCACTTCCCCTTAAGGAGCTTGGACTAAGACACCGTGGACAATTCGGCCTGTATTATTCCTGGTTGACGCCCCAGAAGTACAGGAGGGGGCCTTGCACGGCAGTGCTACGGTGGAGGAGGAGCTCTTGGCAGGGGGAGGAAGGGCTGGGACAGAGGGGCCTCCGGATCTCGGATTTCCCCCAGGTAGTGCAGTATTGCTGGGCCGGGACAGGCCCCCTCAGGTGAACAGTGTCCCCGGGGGGGGGGGGGGGGGGGGTGTAACGCAGCATCAGCAAGAATATTAGACGCCAGTGGGGGAGAAGCTTCGTCCCTGGGAGATTGGTAAATTGCAGCCGGAGGTCCAATGTCCAAATCTAGAGGAAAAGGGGCGCCACCTGGGCAGCATCCTCAGGCTACAAAGTCAGACACTAATCTGATCCAGTTGTGGGCAGCCGACGGTGTCGGAAACACCACAGGAAGAATGCATGCAGAGGTGTCAGGAGCTAGCGGCCAGGGCCCCCAGCAGGGAACACCTGTTTCAAAGGAGGGCTTGCAAGAGTGGTTCAGAGACCTGCAAGACAAGTTCATTGCCACGGTAAAGGACCAATTTGCGAATATTAGAGAAGACATGAAACAGGCGTTCTCAGAACTTCGGCAGGATGTCTCAAAACTGGAGGAGCGTACTGATACATTAGAAAAGATTGTGCAGAATGTGGAAGATGAAGCGCAGCAATATGGTGAGACGCAGGAGCAGCTGGTGCATCTGACACATAACCTGGAGCTACAATGCGAAGACCTTGAGAATCGGTCCCGCAGATCGAACATCCGTATTAAAAACATGCTGGAGTCGGTGGAAGGAAATGTCATGAGCACTGCTCCCGAGAAGCCAAGTCAAGCCCAGCATCCCCGGAAGCAGGCTCACGACACTCGTCCCCGGCTCCAGCAAACCCCTATTGGGGCCCTTTGGACCATGTCTTGGCGCCTCTGGCGCCAGGCTCATAAGGAACCTCAGTCCCGGTGCCAGGGGCGCCGGGCTCATAATTCTTGCAAAGGTGCTTGGGTGGACCTACCTGTAGCAGACCATGCTGCATACTCACCTTTGCAAATGCTGGCAGGATGAAGTCCCCAGCCTTCTGCTGGGAGGAACTATTCCCTGAACTGGGACTACTTTCTTACCTGGGTGGGGCTGGTGCCACTCCTTAGCTCTGGAACACAGGAACTCTTTTACCTGGGCAAGGCTGAGGAAGAAGACACCCAATCACTCCAACACTATTTAAACCACACCCGATTGGGAAAACGTGCTTCGCGTTATTCTGCATCTGCAGCAGGACGCTCACCGAGTCAGCTCCAGCATTCCAGTGACATCTCCAGCTTCAGCTCAGCAACCTGTGGAAGAAAGACACGAGAACTATACTTACCATCCAGGAATCCAGACACCGGCAGAACCTGCAAGCAAAAGAAACATAAGGTTAGCAAGTTGCAACACGTTCTCAGCCGCGCTCGCTTACCTGATCCATCTGTGCTTTCACGGATTCTTCGCGGCCTTCTCTTCAGCAGCCTAACGGCACCTGTAAAGACAAAGAACATTGTTAAGTAGGAATCGGGTGAAGGCGGCCGCATTTACTTTACTTACCTGCTTTTGTGCGCGTATTACGATCTCTTCAACCGCAGCAGCCCGGCACCTGAAAACAAGAAAAGACATTATTTAAGTGCCATTAAAGACTGCAAGAAAGGCTAACACTTACGCGTTTCCCCACGTGCATCCGCGACTGGGAAAACGCCTGCAAGGTCCCGACACCTGCAAATAAGAAAAGAACATTGTTAGAGGTGCTATAATAAGGTCACAGATCATTATACTCACGTACTTCGCACGTGCAACGGCAACGGACGAACAACGCCCGCAACATCTCAAGACCTGAAAACAGAAAACAAGGGACATTATTGAGGTGTCATTGAAATTCCCATACCTACGTACAACCGCACGTGTCGTGCTCTCTGTGACCACGCCCTCAGCATCCAGGCACCTGAAAAAGACAAGGAAAAGCCTTCATTAAAGGTGCCCATCTCTTCAAGACTATAAACTCTTTATACCTACTGGCATCCGCTCGTGCAGTAACGGCGGCATCACCTTTTGGCATCTCAGCACCTGTGCCACTTCTAAGGCCACAAAAGACTTTGAGGACCTCCAGTGACATAACTGGAACCCATGCACCCCTGCATAAGTCGCAGGATGGAGAGCCCAGCATTTATACGCCTAAGGTGAGAGCTCACCAGGACATTGGACTTTCGGAGAGTTGGCGATTAGTGAGGAGGAAGTCCAGCCAAACGGTCATTAACCCTTTTTTCTTCCACATGCAGAAACCTTACCCTGCAAGCCAGACGGTCAATAAGAGGACGCCCAGTCCAGAGAGTCATCCGAGCTCTACGCTTCTCAATTGAAGAGACTATAACAGTTCAGCCGGGACCAGCGCCTCCGTGGGAATCAGGTGAGCGTTACATGAAAAGATCTAAAGCAGGCGGTGCAAGAAGTTTTCAGAGCCATTTTGGGTCTGGAGGACGCGGACGAAGTTAAAATAGACAGGGTCCACCGGGTGGGCCCCAAGAGAACGGGCGAACCGGGGGAGCGCCCCAGGGATGTGTTGGTGGCAATGTCCTCATACCCACAGAAGGAGGAGATCTTAAGGAACGCCAGGGGGATGGATCACATAAAGATGAATGGAGTGGAAATATATTTGTTCCAGGACTTGGCCCAGGTGACTCTTCAGAAGAGGAGGGCAATGACATCGGTAGTTAGGGAGTTGGTTTTGAAGAAAATCAGGTATAAGTGGACCTTCCCTTTCGGTCTGTTGTTTTCTTGGGAGGGAAAGCAAAGGAGGATCACGTCATGCAAAGAAGGGTTACAGGTGATGGGCCTTCAAGCAGAGGACGGAACTGACAGGAGGCAGAGACCTAGAGAAGAACCACGCAGGAAGCCCTGGGAATGGAAAGAGGCTGGTCAAAAGAGGAAGTAATCGGGTGGGGGGCATCTCTGCTGGCTGCGAGAGAGGGACCAAAATGATCTCTTGTGGCCCAACTGGGGATGAATGCTGTTTTCGGCCTGTTAAGAGCAAGGTTGATGGGTGCTCCAATGTTCATAATATTTTGAGGCCCGGTGGGGGCTTCACCAGCGGAATCACCGGAGAATGAAGGTAATGCGGGGTTTAGGATTCCCGCGCGGTTAATCCCGAGTATTCCGAGGGACGGGTGCGATGGGCTCTGCTCCTTAGCAATCATAGGTCCCTGGACCCTCCTTGGGACAGTTGTTGTTGGTTGGTTGGGGGGAGTTCATGTTTGGGGGGAGGCAGGTAGGGGGTTAGGTTGGGGGTTGGGAGTGGGATGGGACAGGGGCGGGGCGCCGGAAGACAATTAGCAGCCGGATCCAGACGAATCATAAGGGCTAGATGGGCTAGCAAGGCATGGGTAAGGTAAAACTTCTCACTTTTAATGTGAGGAGGTTAAATACACCAATGAAAAGAAAAAAGTGGAGACTCTGATAAGAAGGGAAGGGGAGGACATTATTCTTTTACAAGAGAGCCATATCAGGTCCCAGGACAAAGCAAAGTGGCATCGCAAAGGCTTTAAACAGGTAGTGCAGTCAAATGCCCAGGATAAAAAGGCAGGGACCCTTATAGCTGTTAAAGACGGTCTGAATTTTCAGATACATGACTCACAGGCAGACAATCGCGGACGTTATGTCTTTGTTATTGGGTCACTGGACGGGTTTTTTGTAACGTTGGCCTCTATTTATGCGCCCAACACGGGGCAAGACGGTTTTCTAAGGGAGACGGTGGGGAAATTGGAAGAATTTGCTAAGGGGGAGATCATCCTGGGTGGGAACTTAAATATGGCATGGCAACCCTCACTGGATAGGAGCTCCGGAGGGTCCCTTGCTCATGGGGCACCCTCTAAGGGACTTCGTCAAAAAATGGATCATTTGGCGTTGTGTGATGTGTGGCGGTTACTCAAAGGGCAGCAAAAGGGTTTCACTCAATTCTCCCACGCTCATGGCTCAATGTCAAGGATTGACTACTTTTGGGTTTCTGAGGGGCTACGGGGGGGAAGTCCAAGGGCTGCAAATAGGCCCAATCACGATTTCTGAACATGCCCCTCTTTGGATGGATCTCACAACCCCAGGGGAAAAAAGGGAGGTCTGTGGAGATGGAAGCTCACACAAGATGTGCTGCAAGATCCTGCGTATTTTGCCCTTAATGATATGGGAGATATTAAGCTGGGTACCATCTGGGAGGCATTCAAGGCGGTCGTGAGGGGTCACCTGATTGCCATGAAGGCAGCAAAAGATAAAAAAAGAGTGCAATGGGAAAAGGAGTTGGAGCAGAAGATTACGGAGGCTCAGAGGGAAATCACGCGGCAGCCCTCCGTGGGCCTGAAGAAGGCATTGAGGCACCTCCAGGGTCAGTTGGATGTTCTTAGAACAAAAAAAGCGGAGAGAAGCCTCTTATACCTTAGGCATTGGTATTATACCAAAGCTAACAAAGCGGACAAACTGCTGGCTAGGCAACTGAGGGCCAAACAGCAGGCACTTGCGGTCAGGAATATACACAATGAACAAGGGGAGCTGCTAAACAGAACTAAAGATATAGGGGAGGTCTTCAGGAGATTTTATCAAGGGCTTTACACAACAGACCATCCAAGTAGTTCTCAACAGGATACGTGTTTAAAAACCCTGAAAATTCCTCAGATTTCGGAAGAAAATAGGGTACTCTTGGATGGGGAAATTGGTGAAGATGAAGTCAAGAAGGCAATAGAGGGTCTCCTGTTAAATAAAGCTCCAGGCCCTAATGGGTTTACGGCCTTGTTCTACAAGAAATACACTCCCAGTTTGACCCCCTTTTTAACAAGATTGTTCAACTCTTTCAAGGAAGAAGGCAATGTGATCCCGTCGATGAACGAAGCTAAGGTTTTAGTTTTCCATAAAGCAGGGAAGGATCAGTTGCTACCTGGGTCGTATCGCCCAATAGCCCTCATTAATCTTGACGCCAAGCTCTACACAAAAATACTAGCAACTAGACTCTCACCACTTCTCCCCAATTTGATAAATGCAGACCAGTCTGGTTTTATTCTGGGTCGACAAACCCTTGATAATTTGAGACGAAAAACACATCTAATTGAGAAGACTGGCATCACGCAGACCCCAGCAGTTCTTTTGGCGTTGGATGCAGAGAAAGCTTTCGACCGAGTGGAATGGTCGCAGCTGTTTCTGACGCTAAAGCATATGGGGTTTGGGGATCATTTTGTGAATATGATCAAGGCAAACTACAATACTCCATCCATTAGGATAGCTGTTAACGGGGGAATTTCAGGCAGAGTTGAAATATCTAGAGGCACCAAACAAGGCTGTCCGCTGTCCCCCCTATTGTATGCCATATGTTTAGAACCGCTGCTAATTAGAATAAGGGACACACCTTCCATAACAGGAATTGGAATGGCAGGGCTTCAGCATAAGGTTATTGCGTATGCGGATGACATGCTGGTGGCCCTTTCGAACCCGTCCCGTTCCCTTCCAGGAGTAATTCAAGAATTAGTCTTGGGGTTACAAATAAACAGAAATAAGTCAGAAATATTAATTCTAGCAGGGGATAAAGGGGAGATTAAGGATAAGGCGCACTCCCTAAATCTAAAGATCGCTGAAGAAGGGATAAAATATTTGGGTATCACCCTTACGGATAGAATAGACCTATAATATGGGGAGAACTATCCGAAATGGCTGGACAAAATTAAATCGGATTTACAGCATTGGAATCACCTAATGACCTCTTCGTGGGGACATATGGTAACGATAAAGATGGTGGTGCTGCCGAAACTGGTTTACTATTTTCAGGGTATTCCAATAAGAGTCCCCAAGTCTTTCTTCAAGTCTCTTACTAAGGTTATAACTTAATTTATATGGCGAAAGAAACCCCAGAGGATAGCCAGAGGTGTTCTGACGGCTCCAACCCACGAGGGAGGAATGTCTCTTCCTCATTTCCATAAATGTTATCAGGCGGCACAACTTTGGATATTGAGGGAATGGATGGGAGGAGGTCAGGGGAAGTATGGGCGGCACAGGATAGGGCTGTGGCTAGATCTCCATTGGAGGGGATTTTATGGATAACGAAACATCATAGACACCCTAACGTGAGGGTCAGCGAAGTTATGGGAGCTCCATTGGAGGTATGGGATGATTTAGTAAGTAAGGGTATCCTGTCGGAAGAATTGGCTCCCTTTACCCCTATGTTTGGGAACCCGGAATTCCCACCTGGAATGGAAAGAGGGGCTTTTAGCAAATGGGTAACTGCGGGCTATGTGAAAATAGGGGAAATGTTCCTTGACCAAGAAATTAGACCATTTCAGGCCTGTGCATCTCTTATGCATCTTCAAAAATCAGACAGGTACAAATATGAGCAACTGCGGTATTGGCTCACGACCCCTTCCATTAAAAAAGCAGCGACTGTCACGCCGCGCGCTCGCTCGCGGGCGTCGGCGCCACTTACCTGGGTCCCTGGTCCACGGCCACAGCAGTCTCCTCCTTCATGGAGGCTGTACCCGCGGTGGCGACTCTCTTCACGCCGACCCGCGGTTCGGATGGGCGCCGTGGACGCCGCCATCTTGCGAGGATCTGCGCATGCGCGGATCGTCAGTATTCGACGTCCCGCGCATGCGCAGCATCGGAACATGCGTTCCAAGCCTCGTTTTGACCCCGGACCATAAATAGGCATCGCATACACAGGGACAACGCGTCTCAACGCGGTTGTTACTGTGTATGCGCTGCTGGAGCCCTGGTGCTAGGTTTTCAGTCCTCCAGTTTCCAGGTCTACCTTTCCTGCTCAGTCCTGCCTCTACTCTTTACTCCTTCTTACTGGTCCTCCTACCCTTTCTTCCCTTATCTTCGTTACTAGCCAGTCCCTGGTTCAGGGTGGAGGAGGTTTCGTCTGGGTTCCTAGTAGTAGTGGGGACCCCTGTCAGTACTGCTTCTTCTTGCAGTTTGCCTTCCTTTGCCTGTCTTGTGCCCTGCCGGTACCTGTGCCTTACTGCCTTGGAAGTTCCTGAGTTCCTCTCCGTTTTCTTCGGTGATCTCATCAAGCCTTCTCAGCCAGTGGAAACACTGTCCCGACGTCACGCTAATCCTGAGAAGTGCCACCCGTGGCGTTGGGAGTTGGTTCAGTGCCATCCTGTCATATACCGTCAGGAGGGGATTGGGCTAATTCCTCGCGTTACTCTTTCATCGGCTATCAAGACTTCGACAGACTGGCAACCTCAACTCCACGGTCTACAGGAAAAAGAGGTAAACCACGATCCCGTGAAGATTCGTTTAACAGATTGAGACGCCTTAACCCCAGTTCCGACATGGACGACATACAGGAACTACGTGAAGAAATGCGTGCCATGCGTCTTGAAATGACCACTCTCCGCCAGGAGAACAACACCCTCAGACAGGCATTGGATCGGTGTTTGGCTAGTCCCGCACAACCTGTCACACCGCCAGAGAACTCCATGGCTTACACGACTCCGATGAAGTATGATGGTGATCCGCGTCGAGTGGCTGAGTTCTGTACTCATTGTCGGATCCATTTCCAGTTCAGATCGACTCATTTTGCTCAAGACAAGGCCAAGATCGGGTACATCCTTGGCAATCTGACCGGCAATGCACTCGCCTGGGCAGCACCTCTAGTCTCTACTAACAGTCCTCTGTTGGGTGATTTCACTGCCTTTGAGAAAGCCTTTTTGGACGTCTTTAAACCACCCAATTTGGCAGCCATGGCTCAGAATCAATTAATGGAGATCAAGCAAGGGTCAGATGACATAATCCGCTACATCAGTCGGTTTCGACAATTAGCAACTGATTCACAATGGCCTGAAATTACTCAAAAAACCTTGTTTCGTCGGGGATTACGAGAGGAGTACAAGGACGAATTACTGCACATTCCGGAGCCAGAAACATTGCCTGCTTTGGTGGAACAAGTCTTACGCATAGACCACAGGTTGACCGAACGACGGAGTGAACGCCGCAGGTCTGCCAGGTATCAACCGATTCCTCTTGCACAGAACCCCGGACCAGCTGTTTCTACTGAAGTAGGTCCAGAACCCATGCAGTTGGGTGCCGTCCGTGGTCCGTTGTCCGAGACCGAAAAGAAAAGAAGACGACAGAAGAATTTGTGCCTGTATTGTGGTGGTTCTGACCACTTTTTGGGCACCTGTCCGCTGCGCCCGCTGAAGAAACAGGAAAACTAACAGGCCCGTTGTTTGAGGCGAAGGCAGCAACGGGCCGCCCTTCTGATTCCGTCCTTCCTCCCATGAACTCAGTACCTTTGTTGATCCTGAAAATCGGTGTTGCCTGGCTTGGAAAATGTGTGCAGACCTGGGCCCTTTTGGATTGCGGAGCATCCGGCAACTACATCGATGCCTCATTTGCGATTGCCAAGGGGATCCGTTTACATAACAAGGAACGACCTACAGTGGTCGAGGTGATCGATGGTTCTACTTTGTCTTCAGGTCCTGTTTGCCAACACTCTGATCCCTTGTGGCTCTCTGTAGAAGGGCATCTCGAACGTATCTCCTTGGACGTCATCAAATCCCCCTCTTTTCCGGTGGTTCTGGGGTTACCATGGTTGTTGTATCACAATCCCCAGGTCGACTGGACTGCTCGCTCTTTGATGTTTACTTCGACACGTTGCCCTAGTGATTGCGTAATCCATGAAACCTTTCCTGCAGTTATGGAGTCCCTCAATCCTGCTGACGTGTCTACTCGTCTATGTGCCACTCAATCGGTACCTCATGAATATGCTGACTACCACAAGGCGTTCTCCAAGCCTGAAGACATACCATTACCACCTCATCGGTACTTTGATTGTTCCATTGACATTCTGCCTGGTGCGACCATTCCCCACGGCAAGATTTATTCGTTGACTCAACTCGAGAAAGGCATCCTACAGGAGTACATTACGGATTGCCTGAACAAAGGCTACATTATACCCTCCAAATCCCCTGCGGGATTCCCGTTATTCTTCGTCAAGAAGAAAGAGGGCACTTTGCGCCCTTGTATCGACTACCGTCAATTAAACGAAATCACGAGGAAAGACAGGTACCCGTTACCACTCATCCGGGACATCATCGAATCTCTGAAATCAGCACAGGTCTTCACCAAACTGGATCTGAGAGGGGCCTATCACTTGGTGCGGATCAAGAACGGAGATGAGTGGAAGACGGCCTTCAAAACGCCTATTGGTCACTTCGAATACAGGGTGATGCCGTTTGGACTCTGCAATGCCCCGGCAGTCTTTCAACGGTTCATGGACCATGTCTTTTCTGACCTTATTGGGATTTCTGTCTGGGTTTACCTTGACGACATATTGGTTTTTTCTGACTCTCGTACTGCACACGTAGTGCATGTTCAGGAAGTCCTCCAGAGGTTAATACACAACGGCCTGTATGCCAAAATCGAAAAATGTCAATTTCATAAGGAAAGCATGGAGTTCCTGGGTTATGTGATCAGCAACACAGGAGTACAGATGGATCCCGCAAAACTGCAAGCTATACAAGAATGGAAACCACCACATGGCGTGAAGTCGCTTCAAAGGTTCTTGGGCTTTGCCAACTTTTATCGGCGTTTCATCCCACGCTTTTCTAAACTGGCCAACAGTCTAACTCGCCTGACCAGTACCAAGGTGCCGTTTATCTGGGACACGCGGGCCGAGGAGGCATTCCTGGAATTAAAGAAATCTTTCATGTCGGCTCCTGTTCTTAGACATCCAGATGAAGAAAAACCATTTGTGGTTGAGACAGACGCTTCTGACTACGCAATCGGTGCGGTCTTACTACAGCAAGATGCAGTCACAGGAACAGAACACCCGGTGGCATACTACTCAAGGAAATTGTCAGTGAGCGAGAGAAACTATGCAGTGATAGAAAAGGAACTACTGGCAATAAAAGCTGCCTTCGAGGAATGGAGGCATCACTTGCTGGGTGGGAGGTACTCGGTGGTGGTTCGCACTGATCACCGCAATCTACAGTTCCTGCGCTCTTTGCAATGCAGAACTTCCCGTCATGCTCGTTGGGCCTTTTTCTTTTCACAGTTTGATTTCACTGTCACGTACATTCCTTGTTCCCAGAACACGAAGGCTGATGCCTTGTCTCGTTCTTTGGAAAACAACGTTGAAGGTGTCAAGGAACCGGAACCTTTGATTGCATCCAAACATTTTCTATTGATGCTGACTCCCCGGCTCCAACAGTTTGTTGAGGCCACACGTACGGATCCCACAAGAACACAGATACTACAACGTGCCGACATTAAGGAACGTGACGGCTTGTTGTTCTTCAAGGATCGTCTGTACGTTCCCACATTGGAACTCCAGAAAATCATTCTACAGAATTGCCATGATTCCGTCGTTTGCGGTCACCGTGGAGTCCGCACAACACAAGAACTGGTTGCACGACAGTACTGGTGGCCTGGATGGGCTACACTGGTAAAGCAATACGTGGACTCCTGTCCTGTATGTGCCCAGACCAAGATTCCTCGCAAAAGGCCTATTGGCCTTCTGAAACCCACGCCTACGCCTCCGTACCCTTGGCATACCATCGCCACGGATTTCATCGTTGACCTGCCCTTGTCCGGTGGATTTACCTGTATAATGGTGGTGGTGGATTGTTTCACCAAGACGGCTCATTTCTTGCCCTTTCCTAAGCTACCCACTGCATCTCAGATGGCACGATGTTTTCTACATGAGGTGTATCGCCTTCATGGTCTTCCGGAGAAGATCTTGTCAGACCGGGGGTCTCAATACATCTCTTCCTTTTGGGGTCAACTGTGTCGACATTTGGACATTCAGCGAGCCCTGAGTTCCGGCTATCATCCGCAGACTAATGGACAGACAGAACGTACCAATCAGACCCTTGAGCAATACCTACGTTGTTATGCCAATGCTACCCAAGACAACTGGTCGGAATGGTTGGACACCGCGGAAGCAGCTTACAACAACGCTGTTCATTCCGCTACTGGACTCAGCCCCTTTTATTGCTCTACTGGTCTTCATCCTCGTCTGCTGCCTGTTCATCCAACGTATTCCAGCACCGTTCCTTCCGCAGATGCCCTGGTGTCCCTGATCCGCGATCAACATCGTCTGGCGGCCGGTACCTTGGCAGCGGCACAAGCACATATGAAGGAGCAGGCTGACAAGAGACGGAGCCCGGAGCCTGTCCTTCATGTTGGGGACATGGTTTGGCTATCCTCCAAGAATCTACCAGTACGCAACTTACCTGTGAAACTAGCCCCCCGCTTTTTTGGTCCCTTCCGCGTCTCTGAGCGTATTTCCTCTGTTGCCTTTCGTTTGTCTTTGCCTCGCTCTTGGAGGATCCATCCTGTCTTTCATGTTTCCCTTTTAAAGCCCTATGTGCCCGATGTTATGGGTCGTACCTGTTCCCGTCCTGCTCCGCTATTGGTTCGGGGGGTCCCTGAATTTGAGGTGCAGGAGATTTGTGATTCACGAATTTGGCGCGGTGTTCTGCAGTTCCTGGTCAGCTGGAAGGGTTATCCAGCTTGTGACCGCACTTGGGAACCGCGCTCCTTCGTGCATGCACCGCGCCTGGTTCGGGATTTCTATCTCCGCTTTCCTTGGAAACCCGGTGCTCCGGGGTTGTCCGGGAGGGGGTATGGTGTCACGCCGCGCGCTCGCTCGCGGGCGTCGGCGCCACTTACCTGGGTCCCTGGTCCACGGCCACAGCAGTCTCCTCCTTCATGGAGGCTGTACCCGCGGTGGCGACTCTCTTCACGCCGACCCGCGGTTCGGATGGGCGCCGTGGACGCCGCCATCTTGCGAGGATCTGCGCATGCGCGGATCGTCAGTATTCGACGTCCCGCGCATGCGCAGCATCGGAACATGCGTTCCAAGCCTCGTTTTGACCCCGGACCATAAATAGGCATCGCATACACAGGGACAACGCGTCTCAACGCGGTTGTTACTGTGTATGCGCTGCTGGAGCCCTGGTGCTAGGTTTTCAGTCCTCCAGTTTCCAGGTCTACCTTTCCTGCTCAGTCCTGCCTCTACTCTTTACTCCTTCTTACTGGTCCTCCTACCCTTTCTTCCCTTATCTTCGTTACTAGCCAGTCCCTGGTTCAGGGTGGAGGAGGTTTCGTCTGGGTTCCTAGTAGTAGTGGGGACCCCTGTCAGTACTGCTTCTTCTTGCAGTTTGCCTTCCTTTGCCTGTCTTGTGCCCTGCCGGTACCTGTGCCTTACTGCCTTGGAAGTTCCTGAGTTCCTCTCCGTTTTCTTCGGTGATCTCATCAAGCCTTCTCAGCCAGTGGAAACACTGTCCCGACGTCACGCTAATCCTGAGAAGTGCCACCCGTGGCGTTGGGAGTTGGTTCAGTGCCATCCTGTCATATACCGTCAGGAGGGGATTGGGCTAATTCCTCGCGTTACTCTTTCATCGGCTATCAAGACTTCGACAGACTGGCAACCTCAACTCCATGGTCTACAGGAAAAAGAGGTAAACCACGATCCCGTGAAGATTCGTTTAACAGCGACCAGGGATCTTACCCCTTTTGAAAAATTCACGCTGACTATCTCAGGGGCTAAGAAATTGGTCTCCACTTTATATAAATTTATCAATGTGCAGAAAGAGGACGTTAAGTGGAGTTATATGGGTAAATGGCATAAAACTCTGGGAGTACCCATTAGTAAGCAGCAATGGGAGGAACTTTGGAAGGGTAGCCCCAAGCTGACCCGCGCAGTGCAGATGAAAGAAATGTGGGTAAAAATAGTAGCACAGTGGCACTACACGCCAGTGAGGCTAAACTCCATGTATCCGCTTGTCTACAAACTTTGCTGGCGGTGTGGTTCGGGGTAGGCAACTGGAGTCACATTTGGTGGGACTGCCAGGGAATTCAAGGGTTCTGGGCAGAAGTTAAGAAGCACATACAGGGAATGTATCCTGCTGCGGGCCAGTTTGGTGGGAGTGTGTGGTTATGTGGGGTTAAGGATCAGAATGCAAGAAAACTTTCGAAAGCGCAATGGAGAACCTTCATGTGCTTGGTGATTGCTGCATGGACTGCTATTGCCCAGAACTGGAGATAAAGGGACCCCCTGTTGGTATTTGGTTGGCTACAGAAGGTGTGGAATATGGTGTCTATGGAAAAAATTACCCATAACTTGCAGGGGGCTTGCGGGTCCTTCACGAAGGAGTGTGGTGGGGTGTTAGAATACCTCCAATCAGACTATATGGAGCAGTGGTGTCCCCACAAAACACAAAATAAGGATTCTGGACCCATTTTCGGCATGATGACTCCAGAGACATAGGCTTTAGATATTGCATTCCGGAGGAGGGTGGGGGAGGGAGGGACAGGGGAGGGGCACTAGGAGGGACAGGGGGAGTTATTTTGGTTCTGTATGTTATTGATAAAAGTTAATAAAAAAATTAAAAAAAGAAAATTGGTATTACTATTGAAGTTTTCTAGGATGGCAGGAATATTTTTTCTTTTAAGATGTTACGTAAACGGCGGGCCAGCAAACTTGACCACATTCCCATGTTGCACTTCAGTACCTGATAGGTCAAACAGTTGGGGCCTGCCGCCCTCAAAGATGATGACCTACAGATTAGTTCAGTTATAGTGCTCTCAGAGAAGTCCATTTCCCAAGGTATATCAGGGGTCCTAAAGCTGAATTATTCCAGAACTTTTTTGTAGAGTTGTGCAAAATGGTTAAAACATTTTGCCTCAGAGACCCCGTTCCCCTGGAGACTAGCCTGCTGGGATGCTCTCTAGCCCCCAGAAATTACGCACGTTCTTATTTAATAGTGCAATGAGCATTGATTCTCCATTTTTTTTTAAAGGGGAGAGCTCCCTGGCCCAGTGACCAATTCCTGTATTTCTTCTATACTCTTTTTTTATATTCAGGTATTTCGAGCTGTTCAGCCCCCAGGTCCCTTACCGCTCTTCGTAGTTCCCGTTTCCTTACCCAGGTCACCTCATCAAACATATGGGCACGGACTGGGTGCAGTATCAAGCCGGTCGGACCGGTGCGGTCTACTGACCAAAGGAAATCTAAAATGTTCCCCGGGCTATAGCCACTCCTCAAGATGTATGCGCGCTCTTCATCACTGGACCTAAGCAGACTGCTATTCAGGTCTGTCCTGTTCCTTCTGTATTTTACCGTTCTGTTCCCCCATTATTGACTATTACTGGTTGTTGAAAACCCTGCCCATTCTCACTGATTTCCTGGACAAAAGGGCTCACATTTGGGCTAATCTGCATACCCACAATGCCCCTCAAGCCAATAGGTTACACTTCAGGCTAACATTTTAAAATCCTGCCCCGCACCCCAAGACAAGATAAAGAAAATCTACATGTATGCCAGAGCCATTGGCTTTTCCAGTGATTCTTATTCTTCGGCTCCTTCCACTGCCTTACAACTGGCAACATAGGGCTACTGTATGCCCTGACTATCGTAACCGACAAACACAACTCTCTCATGTTGCATTCTACAACATTAATACAGAATAGACACAAGCCTAGCCAATCAGGATGCAGTCAATAATATCTGGTACTCTCCGCATTTCTATAACTAGACTTTCCAGCCAGCTTGGAAATGCCAGCGGTAAAGACTCTACACACAACCATTACTCAGGCTTTCAAAAGGGAAAAGGAACACCTTATTCATGCCAAAGAAAAACAAAAGAGATTCGCCGACCAACACCGGAAAAAGGCCACTGATTATCAAGTAGGAGACAAAGTTTGGTTAGCCGCTAAATTCGTACCCATCAAAGGAACCCGGACCTTTCATCCCAGATTCTTATGACCCTATAAGGCAATTATCAACGCAGCAGCCGTGAAACTGGATTTACCACCTAATCTACACATTCACCCGGTATTCCATGTGTCCCTCCTAAAACCAAAGCAACCCGGCACACGGATTGGGACACCACCTAAGCCCATACTTGTTGATGGAGAACCAGAATTCGAAGTCAAAGATATCTTGGACTCTAAATACTCTAGGACCAAGCTATATTATCTCCACGATTGGAAAGGATTTGGACCACAAGATAGATCCTGGGAGCCCAGTGAGAATATCCACGCACCACATCTAATCAGGAAATTCCATCGGAACTTCCCAACCAAACCTGGGCCAGACAGAAGGAACACCATGGGAGGGGCCTTAGGGGGGAGTCCTGTCACGACCTCCCCCAAAACCCCCTCTGGCAAACCCATTGGCCAGGTGGAGTCAGGACTCGGGCCTCTAGAGCCTGGCATCCTCTTCAAAAGCCCTCATGGGGCCAGTCCTGGCGCCTATGGCGCCAGGCTCATACACCATGAAAAAACAATGTGCTTGGGAACTACTTTATTGTATTGTCAGCCAACATGGAGGCATCCACATAGCTTGGTTCATAAGAACCAAGCTATGCGGTCTAGTGTTTTGGGTGTGGTAGCCTAGGGACTACTTTTCCTGGACTATTTTGTTGGGGCTATTTAAACCACACCCGAGCAAGAAAACACGCTTCGCGTTACTTTGCAGCTTGCAACGTGACGCTCACCGTGTCCAGCTAGTCCCTCGAACCTCGGAGAAGCAGAACCTGCAAGGAGACAAAAGGAACATCATCACCTGAAAGAGGAAGATAGAGGCAACATTAAAGAAAGCAGTAGAGACATTTACAAATTACGAACTGCTCAAAAGGCTTACCTGGCTGGTCGCCTCTTGGCTGGCACCACTCCGGACATTTCCACTCGCGCTGAAGAACACCGCGACCTACAAGGAAGGAAAACACAGGTTAGCAAAGGCAAGACTTTGCAGCGCTGCGCATAGCGCTTACATACCGCATCATAGCGCTCTTAATGCGCCAACTTTAAGGCCAGTCAGGAATTGAATAAGTACTGGCATGACCTTAAAGCATCGCAAGTAGATTGGACTCCGGGACAGGAGGTCCTCATGATGGAGCCTACCAAGCCTCGGGCTTTGGCAGATAAATGGACTGGACCCTTCAGGATAATCTCCAAGATGGGCGAGGTCAATTATCTGGTTGACATGGGAGCCTCTGGGGTGGCCCCTCAGGTATTCCATGTTAAGAGGCTCAAGCGATTACACCGGCGAGCTGAAGTCTCATGTCTCTTGCTAGCTTCAGGGCAAGAAGAGGATGAGAGTGAGCTCCTTCCTGATTTGCTGCATAGCAACCCTCAAGATGGCTCCGTGGAGGGAGTACATCTCTCTCCCAATCTGACAGCAGAGCAGCAGAGGGCCTGCAGGGCTTTGCTCCGGCAGTATGCCTCTCTGTTTTTACTGACGCCAGGCCTTACACCGTGGTGTAGGCACGAGATTGACAAGATTGACGACAGTGTGCCTGTCAAAAGCAGGTGCTACCGTATGTCGGATACAGTTAAGAACTACATCCAGGCTGAGGTCGCCAAGATGTTGGATCTGGGTGTTATGGAAGAAGTCTCTGGTCCAGTCCAGCGGTCCCTGTCCCCAGGGCAAGTTCCCAGGCAGGCACCAAGGATTGGAGGTTCTGTGTGAACTACCGAGGAGTCAATGTCGTCACCAAAACCGACGCACACCCATTGCCCCTGGCTGATGAGCTCGTGGACACCATAGGTGCTGCCAAATTTGTGAGCACCTTTGACCTTACCTCAGGCTATTGGCAAATAGCTCTGACGGACCATGCCCAGGAAAAGACGGCGTTCTCAACACCAGAGGGTTTAGGGTCATGCCTTTTGGGTTGAAGAATGCCCCTGCCACTTTCCAGAGATTGGTCAACTATGCGCTCAGTGGGCTGGAAGCCTTTTGTGTGGCTTACTTAGACAACATTGCCGTCTACAATTCCACCAGGGGAGAGCATTTAACGCATCTGGATAAAGTGTTGCAGGCCTTGAAAAGGGCTAACCTCACTACCAAGGCCACCAAGTGCCAGTTAGCTCAGGGAAAAGTCACGTATCTTGGTCATGAGGTAGGAGGGGGTCAAATCCAACCTCTCCCCAGTAAAGTACAGGATGCACAGGACTGGGAGACTCCCACTACTCAATCCCAGGTGAGAGCCTTTTTGGGCTTCACTGGATACTATTGCAATTTCATGGCAGACTATGGAACCATAGCTGCACCCCTTACAGCTCTGACTTCACCCAAACAGCCTAGGAAGGTGAATTGGACTGAAGACTGTCAGAGGGCCTTTGATGGCTTGAAGGAAAGTCTGTGTAGGGCACCTGTGTTGTGTGCGCCTGATTACAGCAAGCCTTTTATCGTTCAAACTGACGCCTGCAAAACCGGAATTGGAGCTGTCTTGTCCCAGTTAGATGACAAAGGGAGGGAACATCCTATCATATTCATCAGTAGACAACTCAAGGGTAGAGAATTTAGGTGGGCTACTGTTGAAAAGGAATGTTTTAGTATAGTTTGGAGCCTTAGGCGTTTTAGACCCTACCTTACCGGGTCTACCTTCAAGGTCCAAACAGATCATAAGCCCCTGAAGTGGCTTATGCAGATGAAGGGTGAAAATCCGAAACTGCTCAGGTGGTCCATTAGCCTGCGTGGGCTAAACTTCACCATAGAGCACAGACCAGGGAAGAGTCACGATAATGCAGATGCCCTTTCCTGAAGGTATGTTGACCGTCTGGATGAGGGTGTCTATCTCGTGGGAGATTAGGTACCCTAACCTCAGTCTGGGGGGGGCGACTGGGATGCTGGAAATGCATTGGAGGGACAGGGCCTCCGTATCCTTGTCCTTTACTGCTTTTTATCGTGTGTTCTGTTGTGTTTTCCATGCAGGAGTTCATGTGGGACTCCTGGTGGTGCAGCTCTCTCTTTTGGTTTGGTGAACAGACCCATGTGATACCTTTATGGCAACCATGGGTAGGGGTACAACCATGTGCCCCTAGTGTATGTTTTTGGGCACCGGTGTATGACCCACAGAGCAGGGTACGGGCTGGTGGCAGCTTGTGCTGAAATTACTGGTGCCCTGAGCGTCTGCTATTTTGGGATGCCCAGGCCCTGTCATTGGAATCGGTAGATTCCTGATGAAGACAAAATGGCCCCCATGGCCTCTTGCCTTCCATCACCTGTTACCTTGATCTTCCCGAAGTCCCGGGAAGCCCTGCCTCTGTCCCTTCCCCCTGACTGGCTGTTGGGTGGAAGTTCCATATATGGTAGTGTGGGGAAGTGCCGACCAGACTGGCTGGGGCCTTCTCAATGACCGTATGTTGTGGGTACGCCTGTGGGTGGGACCTGGGTGAATGGAGTGTGTGACAAATATGCATTCTATGTTGTGGGTGTCTAGTTTCTGGTGTTTGACACAATGACTGAGACAGCCCTGCCCGAAACCGGTATGAATGCAGTATGGAGTGTTGAATGGCTTGGTACTTGTCCCAATGCACATAACTTGTTGTGAGTGTCTGGAGAGAAGTGCATGGCCTGAATGCACTGTGTGCCTGATTGGCTGCCTGCCTGCCTGAATGCCCTTAGTCGTGATTGGATGCTTGAGTGTGACCAAGCGGAATGAATGGGAGATCAAAAGAATATCTGGGGACCTCTCACTGCTAGGAATCGTGTTCAGAAGCTGAAGTCTACTATGACGAGTAACTGAAGCTTGACCTTGAAGTCCTGCTGGATGAGAAGAATTGCTGTTGCTCTCCTTCACAATCTGAAAGCTGCTGTGCCTCCAAGGACTGACCCAGAGAGGACCTGGTAAGGCACGCTCTTCCCGAGCTACGAGGGACCATCGTGCACCAGCCGATCTTTGCCAAAGCTCCCTGGTAGACAGACCTTCGACAGGCTGCCGACCCGATACGTGGACTGCTGCGGAACTCCAAGGAGAAGCGCCCGGACTGTTGTCCGCCACTGCCGACGACCGCTGTCGCTGACCAGAGCCGCCGTGCTCCAGTTTTGCCTAAGAACTTTCGAATCCAAGGACGCTCTCGTCCACATCGTCACCACTGTATCCGGCTGGAGAAGGCCTGACCATCGACACATCGAGGAGCATCCACCGGTGGGTAACCCGCCACCCAAAGACCACAGAGACGCTGACGACTCAACGCCCTTGCTGGGCAACAGTTCTTCAAACTCTTTGCGGTCCAGACCTATCGACACCGAGGTGCCCCGCACGCCTCTTCCTTGCAGGACGTTTATGCTTCCCCGTCAACGAGCACCGCTAGGAACAAAGCTGCCACTTCACCGTCGTAGCTCGACCTGTTCTCCGTCAGATGTTCGACGACCCATGACTCCTGCCTTAAAGGGAGGACACTCAAGGAGGGCCGTCGATTCCCTGACGAGGAACGCTACAACGCCAGGTACTTTTGGCTTGCAGAACTATTGGAAAGTCTAGTGTGAACAGTATATGGACTGGGCTTGTATCTTTCTTCTACAGGTTGCCCAGGTGGGGGGATCTCCACACAGAACTGTGTCTAGTGGTACGGGGCCAGTACTCTGCCCATTGCTCAACCATCTTACTTTCCTTTCTCTCTCTACTGCTGGTTTCCTTTTTATTTGATCTGTGTGTCATTCTGACCGTATGCACTTTAATGAGATCTGATAACGTTAGTGGTGGTTGTAGGTCAAATGATCGAATCTAAATGGTCGACAGGACAAATGGTGGACACCAAAAGGTCAACAGGTCAAATGATCGAATTTTATTTTATTTTTTTCACATTTTTTTTTGGGGGTCCCCCCCAACCCCCTTTTTTTGCTGAAAAACACTTTTTTTCCCTAAACAAAAACCTAAAAAAAAATATATAACTAAAAAAAAAATTCGATCATTTGACTTGTCGACCAAATTGTGTCGACCATTTGTCTGTCGACCATTTGTCTGTCGACCATTTGACTAGACACCGTTAGTGGTACCACTTTAGAACTGTATATATTTACCATTGTTGATTTTTGCAGTACAAAGTGAGTTTCGTGATAGTGTACGTGACCTTGAATATTAATTATATAAAGACTGTGTTTTAACCGATACAGTGTGCGGACATTCCTTTGTGGGTGCTTGGGGACTACACTGTACTTAAGAACCAGCCTGCATCACCTCCCGAGAAGCTAGGCCTTGATTGCTCGACCACAATACCAAGAATAGAGAATCTTGGCAGGGGTTCTCTGTGCCCCTCCTCTACCATATAGAGAGCGGATGTACAGACCACCCCCCTCCAGTACGAGTCTTTACAGTGATTTACAAAGAACATTTGTATGTACAATAATTTTTACCTAACCAAAATTGTTACTCACTTAACCTCAGGTGGATGAAGGGCTGAGTTCATCTTGCCAGGATTCAAACTTGGGAGATGCAGAAAACACAGATCTTAGCTGTGAGCACTTTACCCTTTAAACAATCATACCAGCTACCTAAGAACCAGTCACGTGAAATACATTGGATGTCAGAGAGCAAAATGTGTTAGGACACTGATATCTTTGGATACCAGAGGGCAAAACTACAGAATAGCAAAATTACCGTGGGACACACAGGAGCAGTTCTGAATCACATAGTGTACTGCATTCATACTGCCGCGTATATTCACCAACGATAACAGGACCACCATCAGGCCTCAGTCATTCATCGCAGCATTAAACCACTAAGTCTCACTCGGACACCTGTGGGGTGTGTTCACTCCAAAAGAAGAGACACTTTAGCAGACGGCCCATTAATCCTTAATTATGAGTGAAGTAGAATAAGATGATACATTTCATCAGCAATTAAGCTAGACAGGGGGGAACGCCCCTGACCCCGGTAGACCCTCCCTAGTGGAACTCCTGGTCCAGAAGTGACATCATGCGGGTGACCCGAAAGTCCCGCCCTAGCAGAAAGTCTATCCAGTAAGTGATCTAGTGGTGGTTAACCGGAACTTAGGCCCTAGCGGCTGTGTTACCCCAGATGTGACATCATAGGTGCTAGCTGTGAGGCACCCGCAAAGCCTGTAGTCCCTAGTGTGCCCACCAGGGTTCCCCCAGAAGTCCAAACATGATGGGTGACCTATTCAGGAAGTGGCCTAGTGTGCTTCACCTGGAAGACTCACCTCTTTGGGGTTATGGGTATGTGTGTTGACCATTCTGCCCCGGATGTCCCCCCAAACACCCGGAAGTGTGTCACATTTTTTGATAGTGCACTTGGGGTCCCTGAAGATGATGTCTGTGCGAGGACATCTTTAGGGGTGGGGCATGAAGAGTGTATATATACAGCTGGTGTTTTGGAGCGAGGTACATGCAGCTCCTGAAGCCCTCGGAAGACCTGCTTAGACAGCACCCACGATACCCAGAAATATGAAGAGCTACAGCTACTACTATAAGAATAATACAGGGGCCGATGATTTAAACACCATTAAAAATTACTACAAAGTCCACCAGCAACAATGTCAACCACTGATGGGGAGCCTGATTACGCTGTGTCTATGGATAAGCTGTGTGAACGCCTTGATGTAATGAGTTTTGATGACATGTCACAGGCTGTCTCCCCTATCAAGTCTTCTGATGAATGAAGGGATGGTGTAGATGCAGTTATAACGGATGCCAACTACACATATGCATACTACGTATATATGGATGAGTCTATTAAGTCTCTTAAAGAGCCCCTGTATGAGGACCTCAGTGTTTTAGATGAGCTGTTTCCAGTGGCCACCATGACGCCTGAGTTAGAACCTTTTTCCGATGAAGACAAGTTGTTTATGGACGTCGCTAGCGTCTGTTAAATGGAAGATGCTGGTTCTGAAATGTGCATGTGTTGGGGTGCGTGTGTGTGTGTGTGGAAAAAAAACAGTTAAAACACATGTTCAAGAGTTAAACTTCTTTCTTTTTTGAATTGCAGAAAACGCCAGATAAACATGACGGAGCTGAGAGTCAAAGCTCTTCATTCAATAACGTCAATTTTTACTGTGTGTGCTGTTAATAAATAATCGAAAGTACAGCAACCCAAGGTCGTAATACGTGTAAGAAATGTGATGGTTTAAAACGCTTTGAAAGTTCTCATGAAGAAGAAGAAGATGAAACTATGACCCTTTTGGAGTCTTTAACGGTTCAGGCTTTTGCGGAGTGTGTCGTGAAAATATGTTTGAAGCGTGACTATTACTGGTGATGCTATGGGCATAAATTGGAAGACACGCAGCAGGATGCTCATGATTATTTACTCTCGCACTATTATGCTAGAGAAATACGTCGGATATGTTTTATATTGAATTCTTATAAAGTTTTCCAGATGTTTAAAGGTGTTTATAAAGCCATGGGGATGCGTGTACATGCTTGTGTGGAGGGTTTACTATCAAAAACATTCCTAGAAATATACACATGTCGCAATCTGGAGAAAAAAATGAGATCTTTACAGTTGTCCGGGCCCGTGATGTTTAGAAACTGAGTATCCTGTTTAAAGCACAAACACTTTTCTAACCTATACAGTTTCGGGAAGATCCATAAGGAGTGTCTGGTGCACCGAAAGCTTATTTAAAGTTAAAATACAATACGCCTGCTCCTTATATGTGTACCTTTGTTTCTAGGGTAGTGTTTCTGGAGGACAAGCCATGCGTGTGGAGCATGACCTGAAGCCTGGACGTATGTGTGTGGAAAAAGTGTTATATGCTATGCTGAAAGAGAGAATATCTGGAAATGCCCCACACATGTTGACATATATTCTGGTACCTACACTCCATCACGAGAGGATTTGTAAAAGTGCGATCTGTGTAGGGGACATCTGTACCACCATCAGGATGCCTGCTGGGGATGAACACGGTTATGTATTCCAATACGATGTGGGATCTTTATACCTGTGCCCTGTATTGCAGCAGCGCGTGGATGAGTGTTATGCCGGTTACTTCCACATTAAAGGTTATGTTTTACAGGCCTTGAACTATCTGAACTTTTAAATGCTACAAGTATCTGGTGTCTGCAGAGTTTTGGACGTGGCGCCCGGGAGGTCGTGTATAGCATGATTCATAAGGCTGCAGAAAAAATAGTACACGTGGTAACACTGCGTCACACCCTACTTGTATTATAGCCGTTTTTAAAATGTGATATTTTTTGTAGTGCTTCAATGGATAACAACACGCATTCAAGATTGCATAAAAGCTATTATGATAAAAGCGGCATTAGGAGTTATGGGGGTGTTGATGCTCTTTATCGAAAATTACAACATGATAAACACCCCGTCACACAGGTAGCTGTTAAGGTTTGGTTATCTGGTCGAGAGACATATACCCTCCATAAAGACGCCAGAAAATGCTTTAAAAGAAGAATGAGTTCAGACTATTTATACCTTTAGCCATGTTGGCTATTCTCTGTTACACGGCCCCGTTGGCCAGGGGAGGGCCTGACCCCATAATGGGTCCCCCTCCCCCAGTTAAACCTCGGACTTCCCGTTGGCGGTCCGAGAAAAAACCCCAAAAGCAGGATAACAGATGGTCACATCTCCCACGACATAATGGCTGATTCTTCAGTAGCTCCCCCCCCTCCACAAGTCCCATCAGCGACCACGGGTCCCGCCCCGGACCAGCAGTTCTGGAAGTTTGTCTCTCTGAACGTCAGGGGATTGAACTCATCGCCTAAACGCAAATCAATTCTACAAAAACTTCAGAATGACTCTGCCGATGTGGCCATGCTACAGGAAACTCACCTGCTCCCGGCAGACTTCAGTCGCCTACACTCTCGCGACTTTCCAAAGCAACTCTTCGCATCTGGAAGCTCCAAGCGGGGATGTACAGCAATCCTGTTCCAGAGGGGGCTGAATCCCCAGATTCTGGACTCCATAAGCTGCCGGAGGGACGCTACATAGCAGTGAAATGCCTGCTAGCAGGACAGCTGTTCTCCTTGGTCTCCGTGTACGCACCGAACTCTGGCCAAGCACCCTTCTATGATTTGCTAACCGCAACCCTCTCTCCCTTTCTGGAGGGCCAGATAGTGATCGGTGGGGACTTTAATGGGGTCCCAGACCCCGTAAAAGACAAATCGCATCCACCCTCCGCCGGGGACTTCACTACGGCTTTGGTCCTCTTGCGATTATTTAGGACCCCAGGGGTGGTGGACTCATGGAGGGTACTCCACCCATCTGAAAAAGACTTCTCCTTCTATTCTTATGTTCACCGGACATTCTCTAGGATAGATCTTCTACTGATATCTCCGCAGATCTTCGCTTTCACTGAAGAGGTAACTATAGGCTCCAGAATCCTATCCGACCACGCCCCGGTAACCTTGAAAATCCGAGTCCAGGGACCTCCGGATCCCCAGAGGCGTAGATGGACTCTATATGATCCCATCCTTAACGAGATGCCACTCAGAGACGCAATCGCAACCATGATCAACAACTACAGCTACCCTAGGGTCTGGTGCGCACAATAAATAAATAAACAAACAAACAAACAAACAAACTTCTTTAAAGAAAACTTTAGCGGAGATACCTCCTTAGCCAACAACTGGGATGCAATGAAGGCAGTGGTGCGGGGAGAACTGATTGCCAAAGGGGTAGCCTATCATAGGCATAAACGACAGATTTGTCAGGGTCTTGAAGAGGAACTTGAGAGGGCGGAGAGGATCCATAAGGAGAAGGGCTGGACCCCTAAAACGCAGCGAGCTCTCCGAATAGCAAAAAAGAAAATTGAAGCACACTACGCTGAACATACCCCCCATCAAATGACGAAGGCTAAACAGTTCTACTATGCCAAAAACAACAAAGCAAACAAGCTACTGGTGGCTAAACTTGCCAAGACAAGAAGGAATAACACAATTGTGGGCCTTCGGGATCAGCAGGGTAAGACTCAATACTCGGATCACAACAAGCTTCAAATCGCATCGACCCACCTGACCCAGGTAATGACCGCCCCGGCCCGAGACGTCAAAGAACAGAGGGAATACTTGCAAAGGGCGGCGCTCCCCCGACTGGAAAACGCAGCTCGGGACTCGTTGGAAGCCCCAATCACCAATGAGGAAGTCGATGAGGCGATAAAATTCCTTAAATCCCGAGCCCCAGGCCCAGACGGCTATACGACGAAGTTTTATAAAGTCTTCAAACCCCAACTCCTGCCACCTCTGGTACAGCTGTTTAATTCATTCAGGAACACAGGCACTATAACCCCGTCGATGCAAGAATCAATCACAGTTTTGCTGCCCAAACCTGGCGGTGACCCGAAGAATCCTGCGTCCTACAGACCGATTGCTTTGCTCAATATAGATGCCAACATATACTCCAAAATTTTAGCAACCCGCCTGTCCCGGATTTTGCCAGAGATAATCCACGCCGACCAGAGTGGCTTCATCACACACCGCTCTACCGCTGATAACATTCGTAGAGCTCTGAACCTGGTGGAACTTGCCTCCCGAGACTCCCGAGAGCTGGTGCTTCTGGCCCTGGATGCAGTTAAGGCCTTTGACAAGGTGGACTGGAACTTCATGAGGCTTACTCTCGAGGCCTTTGGCTTTGGTCCAGAGTTCTGCGCCATGACTTTAGCTAACTATACAGCGCCCAAGACCCTTCTCAGAGTCAATGGCATCCTCTCCCCCCCTATCGACTTGACCTGTGGAACCAGACAGGGCTGTCCGTTATCGCCACTGCTCTTCGCACTAATTATGGAACCATTCGCCCAACGGATCAGGCGAAACCCGGCGATTAAGGGCTTCCAATCGAATACAACACACCATAAACTGGCCCTCTACGCAGATGACGTCCTACTAACCATCACGGAACCTCGTACTTCCCTCCCTCAGGCCCTAGCTGAGATAGAGAGCTATGGAAAAGTCACAGGCTTTGCTATCAACTTCCGGAAGTCAGCTGCCATGGGGGTGGGCCTGTCCCGAGAGGTCCGGGAGGCTCTGGCCCCACTATGTCCGATACAATGGACGACTAAGAGCATCAGTTATTTGGGTGTCCAGATCTCAGCTGACCCTGGGGAAGTCTATCGAGCAAACTTTCTCCCACTGTTCACGGGCCTCGAGGCAGACTTGAAGCGGTGGGCGGTACAAGAGATTTCACTGATGGGCCGCATCACGGCCTGTAAAATGAACTTGCTACCAAGGCTCCTATATGCCTGCGCTTCGCTTCCAGTACCAATTCCGGCACCTGCTCTTCAGAATCTGCAAAAGGAAATGTCACGGTTTATCTGGAAAGGGAGGAAGCCCAGAATCCCTAGGTCCACGATGCTGGGCAATGCTAGACTGGGTGGCCTCGGAGTCCCAGATCTACAAAAATATCAGATGGCGGCCCAACTCGCCTGCATCCGATCATGGCAGATACTTACCAACCGCCCGAGATGGGTGGACCTCGAACAGGCGCAACTACCGCTCCCGCTACGTTTTCTCCCGCACATCAATCCCTCCGAGCGCCGACTGTGGCAGAACCTCCTGAGGACCACCAAACACACTATTGCTGTCTGGGATAAAGCGCTGAAACAAAAGAAAACCCCAGTGGGACTCAGCCCTTTCTCCCCGGTGTTCCTGAACCCAGCTTTCTCCCCTGGCTGGTCCACCCGGAGCTTCAGATCCTGGATTGCGGGAGGCCTGGAGTCCCTGGGGCAACTATTCGAAGGGGGACAACCCTGCACCTTTGGGCGTTGTAAAGAACTCTTCCAACTTCAGGAACAGGATAGATTTACGTACATTCAGCTGCGCCACTGGTGCTCCCATCCACAGACCCGCCAAGCCGCCACCCGCCCTCCCACGGCTATTGAACTGACCCTAAATGACCTCCCAACCAGGGGGAGAATCTCCACTCTATACAAACGCCTCCAAAATGACTTCCTAACCTCTAAAACCCGGTACATGGCCCAATGGGAGGCGGACCTAGGCCACCCAATCGAGGACCAGCTATGGGTTGACATTTGGGCGTACACTTCTTCATCTTGCATTACGAACAGAGAGGGCGCATACAAAATCCTTCTTCGCTGGTATTATCCTCCCCTAAGACTACACCATATGAACCCCACACTTAACCCGAACTGTTGGAGGCAATGCGGCCAAGTAGGGTCTTTCTTCCATATGTGGTGGTCCTGCCCAAGGGCCCAGACCTTTTGGAAACAATGCCTAGCAACAATCGCAGACATCACTCAGATACGACTTCCCCTGGAGCCCGAGCCCATCCTCCTGGGAGCCCCGGTCCCCGGGATCTACCCTAGATCTGGCCCTATGTCCAAATTACTGTCCCAATGTCTACTGGCAGGCAGAAATGTAATAGCTCGCACTTGGAAAACCGCAGAAGGACCACTAATGCCTTTTTGGTGGATTAAAATTTGGGACATCTTAATCGCGGAGAAGGTGACGGCTGCTGGGGCAGGCCGCCTACATCGCTTCGAGAACATCTGGGGTCCGATCCTAGACTTTGATCAGAATTATCCAGCCCTGACATACAAGCCCCAATTAGCCAGGAGAACTTTACGGGACGATAATTCGCAGCTGGGACAGGTAGAGGAACATTAAGACCAGGGGGAGGGGAGGGAAGAGCAACCAACTGCATTGCTTTTGTACCATATGTCGTGACTGATTAAGTTTTGTATCATTTTATCCTGTTTGTTTAAAATAAATATTTAAAAAAAAAAAAAAGAAGAATGAGTGCAGTATCTGACTGAGACCAGCAGTGGCAGGCTGACTTAGTGGATATATGTCCTCTTGAAAAGCAGAAAAATGGTGCACGGTACATCATGACGGTGATAGATGTTTTTTTATCAAAATACGCTTTTGCAGAGGTCTTGAGGGATAAGACTGGTTCAAGAGTGACAGCGGCTTTCAAGCATATCTTCAGCAAGGGACGAGTACCTGTAAAATTACAAACTGATTCTGGTACACAGTTTTTAAACCTCCAAAACAACACACCGTGCATCATTTTATAACACACACCAAGGTTAAAGCAGCGGTTCTTGAACATTTTAATAGAACCTTGAAATCTAAACTATGGAGATATTTCACAGTCTATAATACACAACACTATGTGGATATATTGCAGTCTTTTATAGATGTGTATATTGACAGCTATCACTGGTCTATTAAAATGACTCCAAAGTCTGTAACGTCTGAAAACTCATTAGCAGCGTGGAGAAACCTGTATGCTGAAAGGTTATCAGAGAAGATCAAGAAAACAACCTTGCACGTAGGGGACCACGTCAGAGTATCCTAGTTAAAAGGTGCTTTTACAAAAGGGTACCATCAATCCTTTACCGATTAAATTTTCATAGTGGCAAAAGCATCTGTGAAAGAGGGGGTATACATATACCAGTTGACTGATTATGCTGGGGAAGTTGTAAGTGGTAATATCTATACTGATGAGTTACAAAAGGTGGCCAACAAGCCCCAGTGTCTTTATAGGGTTGAGAAAATTATTCAGAGTAAAGGCAAGGGGTCTAAGAAACAACACTTGGTAAAATGGATGGTGTGGCCTGGGAAATGTAACAGTTGGGTCAACAAAGCATCTCTGGAGGATCTAAAAAGCAGAGGTGCTCCCTGAGAAGAAGATGGAAAACATCGGATTTTATATCACCTTGCCCAGTAACGCCTCTTTAGATACATTCCTTAACAACGAAACATCGAATTATTCTGTTAAACTGGATAAGCCTGTTAATTTACAAGGATTGTGGGAAGCGGGTCTGATGGAGATTCAGTACCCCCATCCGTGGGATACAGCGGGCAAAATAGAGGCCTGGTATACCATCAAGCGTGGAGAACCTGCTGAACTGTTACTCGTGGTATTTCCTCATGGCTTTTACCCCACCATTCAAACGCAGCTAGATACTATCAACAGATAGGTCGCAAGCATCAAGCGCTATTCAGATATACAGCTGTTTCTGGATAACACTCAGAAAAAAGTATTTCTAAGATCGCCCGATCTTACCACAGAGTTTATGTGTAGCAGAGAACTTTTCAGAGTCCTGGGAAGCGTTCAACATGTAAAAAGTAATACAGCTCTAGACAGAACATGAGCTGATATTAATGGAGGATTTTACAGTCTCATGATCTACAGAGATATAGTAGAGTACCAAAGGGTTGGTGATTCATGTGCAACCCTAATGAGAACCGCACAAGTCAAGGGGGAAAATAACGGCATTGTTAATATGCAATACATTAAACCTGATTATATCCCTGCTTCTAAGTGTCATTTTGACACCATCAACATAAAGATAAGGGACGATCAGGGTGAACTGGTCTCATTTAAATACGGGAAGGTCCTAGTGAAACTACATGTGTGCCCTAGATGGGAGAAAGACAGCTAGAACATTGTAATCATGAAGAATTACAGGGAGACACACATTTATAGGGATTATTACTTATGACAGGCCGGTTATGGCGATCAGCCCTACTTCCAAGGAGCGCCTGTTATCTATGGTGAGGGTCTCAGGCAGTGGTATTCAAACTGTGGCCCGAGACCATGTTGGGGGCCGTGGCCTCATGTCCAGGGGGTCGCACACCCACAGTCTGAATTTTAAAAAAAGAAGAAAAAAACATTTATTTTTACTCATTTTGTTTTTAAATGCAATTTTTTTAATGCCATTTTTGGGGAAGTCTAGAATCTAGACTGGAGATGTCAATGCTATTTTTTCCAATCACCATTGTTAGTGCTTAGATCCTGCTTTCTAACTTCATGCATGTGTCTTCGTCCGACTTTGATCAAATCCTTCACATATGCCACCATTCCTGCTCTTCGAGGGATACTTGCTCAGCTGCAAAGTACAAACAAAGGTATATTTGCGAACCGATTCTCAATAAGATACGGCTGGAACTCAGACAGACTCGCAATATTATGGCTGGCATGCACGCAACCTGCAGTGTTTGGATTCAGCAGCCCGCCTCGGATTCCTGATATTCCAAACCCTACTAAATAGCTGTGGCTGTTTAAAAAGTATATTTAATCCTGTTCTCATTGGGTGAAAGGGTCATCATAACCTGCGCACTTGTGACATATTGAAACATTCCTTTCAGCCTGTTTAAATTCTAGTAATCTTGGGGAATTGTTTCTTAGCATACTGCATGTTAGTGGCCTTCTCAGTTTTTAGAACATAAATGGATCATAGAGAAATACAGCAGCTGTCACCGATGTCTGGTAAATAATACCATGTCTGCCTCCTGGTCCCCCAAGTACCAATTGCAAACTGTTTGGATTTTTACCCAATTCTTCTTTTAAAGTATGCTCCAAAATGCAGCATGTTAACCCATTCTTTAAAATTGTTCCTGTGGGAGAACTCCCCCAACACCACCTTTATTGGTTCTGGCTTCCTCACTTCGCTCGTGGCATATATGGGGAGATATGTATGCCCCGCCACTTAATAAATTCACCAGCCACTGCTGGCCCTAGGACTTTGCTGGGAGCAGGGTGGGGGGAGCCCAGGGACTGTGATGGGAGCAGGACGGGGGCAAACCCTCGGATAGTGGTGGGAGTAGGATGGGGCAAACCCAAGGTCTGTGGTGGGGTGGGATGGGGAGAACCCAGGGACTGGGCTAGGAGTGAGATAAGGGAGTCCAGAGACTGTGATGGGAGCAGGCGGGGGAGCCCAGGGACTTTACTAGGAGCAGTGTGCAGTGACTGCACGTGATAGTTCATAGCCATTTGGACTTACTGTCCATTTGGCATTTTTGGTGGGTCCCAGCCTGCCCACATTTTGCTCAGTGAAGCCCGGGCCAAAAAAGTTTGAGGACCGCTGGTCTAGGGAGTATTTTGAGAAGTATTTTTCAGAGACCCATGCCCTTCCTGTGCAAAGGGTTTGAATTAGCCAAGCCGCATATGAAAACTGCTGTTACAAACATTGTTAAGGATGTGGTGTCTACAGTAACAGCGAATTTCGCAAATCGTTTCAACCAACAAACACAAGAGGGTTCTGGCTTGGTTTACGTGGGTAAATGCCCAGTAAAAAGAAAAAGGAGAGCTTCGAACAGATGGGGGTGTCCAAAGCCTCATATAAAATGCAGATCAACAACTAGAGCCACTCAGAAGAGAAAACGCACGTCGAAGAACAGACGGAGCAAGAGAAATAAAGACAGACCCAGCATCAATATTTTCTAAAAGATGGCCTTTATCCATTGTCACTCGGGGCAATATGTGACATCTTAACTAGAACTGTTTGTTGTACCCTCAACACAGACAAGCATTGAAAACTGTTTTTTCATGGAAGTTGCGCCCCTAGTTTCACTATCTCCTTTAGCGCCCATAGAGTTTTACATATCGGGCTCAAAAGAAACGTACCTGGATTTAAATGACAATTTTCTTTACCTATCCTGTAAAATAACAAAAGCCAGTGGGACAGCTATCACAGCCGCAGCTAAGTGTTACGCTCACCTGGTATCCACGGGATACTGGAGGGAGGTCTAAGCGCTATCCCGTACCCCTCTCTGCTTGGTTATGTGCCAGGCGTTGGGTAGCACCTATAACAGGAGAACGGAGGGTTAAGATACTGGTTCTGTGATGGGTGGACTCCCACCTTCCTCTGGTCCAAATCCCCTCCCTTGGGGTTATTGTTCACCTTAGGTTGTTGTGCGTTGAACTCTCCATCCTGCGTCTCTGTGCAGGGGCACGTGGTTGGTGCGGGTGTTCTGTGGACCAGTTGCTTCACTGGTCCGTGTGCCCTTATGTCGGGTCCAGACCGGCTGTGACTCTGACTCTGCTTGCTGTCTTCCAGGTGAGTTATTCTGTCTCTTTCTTTCCTTCTGTTTTCTCTGTCTTCTCGGCGTCTTACTCCACTACCCTGTTCCCTAACAGTGGGCCTCATTACACGGACGGCGGTAAGGGTTTACCGGTACCGGTAAGGGCACCGGTACCGGTAAATCCTTACCGCCTTACTACGAGGTCCCTTTGCGGGTTGGTACTTTAACGCCAGCTGTTTAACAGGCGTTAAAAACCAACCCGCAAAGGGACCAGGGTGCTAATTATGGTACTGCAATTTGTGGCACCGTAATTAGCGCCTTCCCCATTCCCATAGAGCCCTATGCGGCAAAAATGGGAATGGCAATGGGGGAAGGGGGAATTACCGCCCTGCCAACCTTGGAATAGGGCGGTAATTCCCCTTTCCTCCAAGGCGGTGCCGGTATTTTACCGGCATGGACCAAGGTGCTAATAGCACCTTGGTCCTCCGCCTACCGTGTAATGAGGCCCAATGTCTCTTTTTGTTTTCACAGGGATGGTTGCGATCTCGGAGTTGCCGCGCCGATGGTGAAGACCACTGTGAGTTATTGATGCGTGGAGCGCTGCACTGTTTATTGGTGTTAATTGCTAACCTGTGTTCTCTTCCCTTCTTTCTACAGGTTGCGGTGATGTTCCGGAGTGATGAGCGATCGAAGCGCTGCTTGCCCAGGTAAGTGCTTTGTTAATGCTGACCTTGCTCCTTCTCCCTTGCAGGTTGCAGTGAAACCCGGAGATGGGCGAGGTAAGAGAAGTGCAGGGTGCTGCCAGGACTCGCTGCTTGCCCAGGTAAGAATTGTTATTAATGCTGTCCTTGTTTCTTTACCTTTGCAGGTTGCGGCGAACTCCGGAGATGGGCGAGGTAAGCGAAGCGCAGGATGGATTCAAGACCGGTTACTTCACAGGTAAGTGTTATTGCTCACTAATGCTGTTCTTGTTCTTCCAGGTTATTAATGGAATCCAGATCTAGGGCTCCAGGATCGGGCCGCCGGAGAAGCAGATGAGCAAGAGCTGGACACGGTGAGAATTACGCTGCAGGAGTGCAGAATAACGCGAAGCGTGTTCTGCTGTTTGGGTGTGGTTTAAATAGCCCAGGTAAAGTAGTTCCAGGCCCAGCCACACCCAAAACACTAGACCGCATGGCTTGGTTCTAAAGAACTGAGCTGTGTAATAGGCCTCCATGTTGGATTAAGGTCCAAAACTGGTATTGCTTTATTCCTGATAATGAGCCTGACGCCAAAGGTGCCAGGACTGACTCCAGGTATATTTCTGATGGAGTTTTAAGGCCCTTGGGGCCACTGTGAAGGGCTTTGCCAGGGGGCTGTTATCTCAGGGGCATGGATCGTGACAGCACTCCCCCCTAAGGCCCCTCTCAAGGTATTTCCTCCGTCTGGCCCTGGTTTAGTTGGATGGTTCCGATGAAATCGTCTTACCAGGCGTGGCGCATGGACGTGCTGGATAGGCTCCCATGTTCTGTCCTGAGGGCGGTATCCCTTCCAGTCCACTAAGTAATATAACTTGGACCTGGTGAGCTTAGAATCTAGGATCTCCTTGACTTCAAATTCAGGTTCTTCATTAACCAGTACCGGATTTGGTGGTGTTTTGACCGGGGTTCCAGGCTGAACAGGTTTTAAGAGTGACACGTGGAATACGGGATGGATCTGCATATTTGGTTGTAGAGCTAGCTTTACTGCCATGGGATTTATAATAGCCTTGATGGTATAGGGCCCTAGATATCTGGGACGAAATGTTCGAGTTCCTCTCATGGGCACGTGCCAAGACTCCAACCAGACTTTTTTTTTCAAACAAACAAAACAATACAAACCAAATACGCAGTGCAAATGTCACTAGTATAATTTCACATTTTCGTTGCACAATTTTAGTCACTGCTCCCCTTATCCCACCCCCCCCTTACGAGGCTAATTGTACCATTGACTCTGTATCCGCCCCGTGTGGTGGAGTCTCATTTCCAGTGGATTCTGTCAGATCTTGTAACGTTCCAAACAGTTCCGCTATCAACAATTTCCATGCCACCAGGGTTCCCACCTCTTCCTCTCCCCCTATGTTGCTTGCCTCCTGCCATACCATGGTCTCTGCTTCCGCCCACTTTTGCAACTCCTTCCACCATATCTCTACGCGTGGCCTATGACAAGCCTTCCATCACATGGCAATCCTTCTCTTTGCCAGCACATATGCTAAATCCTTCAGTTTATTGGCATGTCTAAGTTTCTGCAGTCTGGGGAACACCCCCAGCAAGCAAGCCCAGGCTGAGTCTATCACAATATTGACCCCCTTATCCGCTAGTTTCCTCACTATGTCCCTCCAGAAGCGCTCAATCACCGGGCAGGACCAGAACATATGCACCATATCAGCCTGTTCTTCGTCGCATTTAGGACATGTCTGTCTCCCGGCACTTTCAAACCTCGATATCTACAGGGGTGTCATGTATGCCCTGTGCGTAATATATAGTTGTATCTGTTTTAATCTAGCGTTTCTTGACACCTTTTTATGATAACCCAGGCCACGCTCCCACATCCCGTCCTCCATCGGGGCTCTTCCTTCCGCTTCCCAGTTTAGCCTCAGTTGCATTAGTTCCTTTCCAACCTTGGACATCACCATCTCATACAATCTGGAGATCTCATGCCCACCCTCCGTTATGTCGTATATCGTATCTATAGTAACATCTAGCTCTTCTACCAGTGCTGTTTCAGGCCAAGTTTCCTTAAACTTCTGTACCATTCTATGATAAGTAATGTATAAGTAATGTATTGGCCCACTTGTAATCCCATCTCCTCTACTAGTTCTTCAAAATGTATGATGATTCCCTCCCTCAAGACATCTCCCATCATTACCCAACCCCGCCAGTTCCCAGTGGTTCCTGATCGTCATCCGCAGCTGCACATCTCCCACAGCCAGCGCAACCAACGGTATCTGCGGGGAGCATGGGACTGGGTTTCCCATCATCTGGCACGCTCAGCGCCACATCCTCCACCCAAGCATCATTATCTTAGGGCGCGCTTTCATTTCTGTCTTGGGCAGCCAAATCACCTCCTTTAAGTAAAATGGGGAACAGTCTGCCCCAAACAACCTGGATTAGGGGGTCACTTCATCTGAGAGCCATTTGGCGACATACTGCAGTTGGCTCACCACATAATAGACCTCATAGTTAGGCAATTGTATTCCCCCTCTCTCATAAAAGTTCTGCAGCTTCCATAGTGTCACTCTATTTCTGGTGCCATGCCACAGGAAGTCTCTGCATATGCCGTTTAGTATGGTGAAAAACTTCTTGGGTATCAGGTACGGAATGTTCCCGAAATAATGCAGGAACCTGAGCAGGACCACCATCTTAAGCATTGCCCCACGTCCCATCATTGCCAGGGGCAACTTCGTCCAAAATTTCATACACTTCTCAATTTTCACTATGGCTACCTCAGTATTATGCCTATGTTCTTCCTCCACCGTGTGGTATACATCTATCCCAAGGTACCGAAAAGTATCAAACGCCCAAGGAGTTTGCAACACCGGCAGCCGCCTGACAGGGATCCCTCTGTAACCACCCAGCGGGAAAATAATGGATTTCTGAGGGTTCACCGCTATGCCTGACAACTCCGCATATCTATCCATCACTTCTAGGATATACTGAAGATTCTCCTCCGGGCGCCTTAGCTACAGTAGCAAGTCATCCGCATACAAGGAGATCAAGTGTCGCTCCCCTCCCACCTCGATGCCTATAGTGTCATATGGTTGTCTGAGGTATATATCGCCAAAGGCTCCAAGGCTAATATGTACAGCATAGGGGACCATGGGCACCCCTGTCTGGTACCTCTGCCTAATTGCCATTTCTCGGAAATCACTGCTCCTGTCTTGACCCTGGCAAGTGGTTCACTATATAACATCTTTGCCCATCTCACGTATGCAGGCTCCATACCATACCTCGCCAAGGCCGCCAGCAGCCATGGCCATTTCACAGAGTCGAAGGCCTTCACAGCATCCAGGGACACTATTGCCATTTCACTCTCATTACTGCTCCCCCATTCAACAATCCGATGGAGTCGTCTGTGATTATGAGTTATGTTCCTATTAGGGACATAGCCCTTCTGATCAGGGTGTATTAGTTTACCAATAATTCTCCTCAGTCTGCTTGCCAAGACAGCCGTCAATATCTTGCTATCCTGGTTCAGCATTGACAATGGTCTATAGGAGCCACAGCTATGCTCAGGCTTGTTAGGTTTGGGAAGTAGTATTATAATCGCCTCTCTAAGTGACTATGGCAGCCGTCCCATTTCAAACGCTTCGTTTAACATATCTAACATCGTGGGGAGTACTTCTGCTTTATACACTTTATAAAATTCACTTGGAAACCCGTCCACCCCCGGGGTCTTACTAGTAGGGAGCTGTCTCACCACTTCTTCTAACTCCTCCAAGTTGATCGGCGCATCTAGTTCCTCTCTTTCTTCCGCACTTTTTGTGGGCAGACCTATGTCCTCTAGTGTTTCTACTATTTCCTCATTACTACTTCCCTCCTCATCCGCGTATAGTTCCCTGTAATAATTTACAAACTCCTGATTAACTCCCTCTTGGGTGTCTGCTACACTGCCATCTTCTCTTGTAATTGTCCTAATGGTGGGCCTGGGTATCTCGCTTTTATATAACCATGCCAAGAGCCTTCCCGTTTTATCTCCTCCCGCATGTTGTCTCTCTATATATCGTTTGTAATTAAGGTTACACAGACTATCTCATTGCTCTGTACATTTCTGCTGTAATTTAAGTATCAGCGCCATGTCTCTTTCCGTATCATCTTTCCCCCTCAGCGCCTTTTCCAATTTCCTTTCTGCTTTGTGCAGATCAGCCAGGACCCCCCCCTTGCATGCTTTTAGATTTTGCTATGGCTACGCCCCGCATCACAACTTTGAAAGCTTCCCACAGTGTACCCGCTGAGTCTACGCTACCCGTATTCTCCTCAAAATAGTGTATAATCTCCTCCCTTATATCTTCCCTAAAAAGGGGATCTCTAAGCGCCTCTACTCGGAGGCGCCAGGTCGGAATCCTTGCCCTTGGGGGGCAGTATTGCCAGCTAATGACCAAAGGCGAATGGTCTAAGAGGACTCTCGCTTTAAATTCAGCCTGCACTGTCTCCATAATTATTTCTGACGTGGCAAAGACATAGTCCAGCCTCGTGTGTAATTGGTGTGGGGCAGAATAGTGCAAGTACTGTCTTTCTTGGGGGTGTTTCATTCTCCACACATCCGCTAGACCAAAGTCGTCTAGCAATGTCTGCAGCGCTCTTGCCGCTGGCGCAGGCCTATCAAACTTCCAATCCGATCTGTCTACTTTAGGGTTTAGTACACAGTTAAAATCCCCACCCCAGATCACTGCTCTCCCCATAAACATGCTAAGGTTAGTATTCAGGGTTTTATAGTATGTTGTCTTGTTCTGGTTGGGGGCGTATGTATTCACAATGCTTATCTCCCTGTTTAACACCAACCCTCTCAGAATGACCATCCTCCCATCTGGCTCTGCGGTTACTTGCAACACGTGAAATGGGACATGCAGAGCCACCCAGGTGAGCACTCCCCTAGCATAGGCAGAATAAGTTGAGCCCGCCACAACCCCTTTCCATTTCTTCACAACTGTTTCCAGCTTTTCCCGTGTCAGGTGAGTCTCTTGTAGCAATGCAATATCTATCATTTGCCTGCGCAGATACAGCATAACTTTGTTTCTCTTTAAGTAATTATTGAGGCCCCTAACATTCCATGTAATTATTTTAAGGTCCCCCATGGCCTGTTAGAGTTCCCGTTCTCCTCCCACCAGTGCGGACCAACACTCCTCCTTGTATCTGTCTATATAGGCTCGTACCCCAACTCAAACTACCCTTAACTACAAACACCCCAAACACCCCTTCCCCTCTCCCTCCCACCACCCTTCCCTTCCCCAACTTCACCCCCCCCCCCAACAGTTGCCCAGCTCCATCCCTGGATCTCAGGCACCCCCACATCTAGCCCTTTCTGGCAATAGCCTGTACTTGAAGCTCAGCAGGGTGAGGTAGCCCTAATGACTATCCTTCTACTTCTACTCCTATTGGGGGGTTAGGCGCCTGTGTTCTGCCGCTCCCATTTGCCACAATCCAGACGCACACTAGTATCTAATTTACCCATACAATCAAGGACCTATATTCCAGTCTGTGGAGTCATGCCTCGGGTGGTGCCGCGGCGTGCACTCAACCCGCACGAGCCCGGAGACGCTGGACACCCTGGCGGCATGCCCGCCCTTCACGGTGTAGCAAGGAAGGGGGAAGCCGCCGCGGACAGCCGCGTTGCTGGCGGCCGCGGCGACGCTGCGGAAAGAGCCGCTATAGACAGCCGCGGCAAAGCCGCGAGAGAAGCCTCTGCGGACAGCCGCGGCGGGCCCGCGGAACACTCACCTGGGTTCCACTCCGGTCCAGGGAACGGGGAGCCGTGCTCGCGGTAGTGCCGGGACGCAGGAGAGCAGCGACCGGATCGCCGCCTCCGTGCTCCTTCTGATGGAGCCAGGACTTCATGTGGCTGGAGAAGGACGCCCATCGTCCGGATGCGTCCTTACACCACGCGGCCACGGCTGCATGGCCAACGTGAACCCTCACCAACTCAAGGGAAACGGGAAGGGCGACAGCCCGGGGCGGCAACCTTTAAGGGAGGCGGGACAACGTCCCAAGAACCAATGAGAAGGGGGTTAGCCCAGGCTCCCAGTGATTGGAGGGGGTTTGAAACCTCCTGTTATGATAAAAGGGCGCCAAACCAAACTAATGGGTTGCTCTCATTCCACAGGACACGGAGAAAGGAGAGAGGGGAGAACCAGAGTGGTGGGCCTATCCGGACACCTCAAGATAAGACCAGACCAGGACTAACGTCGTTATATTTTGGAAGGCCAAGACACCGGTGAAGTTAACCGGGAGGACTTGATAATAATAATACCCTTAAACATAACGCTATCCTTCAACCGGTGATTAAATTATTGTTTCAGCATCCACCTGTCTCCGAGCTTAATTCCACACTGGCGACGAAGGTGGGATACTGACAGCGCTATGGAGGCATTGATAAAGACCCTGACCGAGGGTCAACAGCAATTGCAACAGATGGTGCAGCTACAGTCACAACAAGCAGCTGCGGATCGGCAAGCCTTTCAACAGGCCATCCAGCTGCAGGGTACTATACAGACCACTGCGCAGGACAAACAGCATGAGACCATAACCCGTCTCACAGATGCAGTAGCCAATACGAGAAACCAACCACTGGTGCCCTCGGCCCTCCTGCAGAAGTATAGGGACGGGGAGGACCCTGCCTTTTTCTTTACCAGTTTCGAACGCATAGCCAGGAACGCGCAATGGCCTCCAGACCGGTGGGGTCAGTATGTCGCCCCCCTTCTATCTGGGGTGATGCAGGGCGCCTACCAGGCGGTAAACCCCAACGGCAATACGCCGTACGGAGAGATCAAGGCCACAGTGCTAGACCGTTTAGGACTGGACGATGAAGCATACCGGATCCAGCTAAGGGAAGCCAGACTCAGGGCTGGGGAAAGCCCACGCCAGCTGTATTATAGGATAAAAGACCTAGCCGAGAAGTGGTTGCTGGCTCCAAACCCCGCTAACCAACCCCTGCTCGATAAAATCATACTGGAACAGTTCGTAGAAGCCCTGCCCGGGCAAATGCAGAAATGGGTCAGGCAGCACCATCGGCCCACCCTAACCGAAGCAGTGGACATAGCGTCGGCGTATCAGAAGGCAGGTCACTTCCGGCTACCACCCACAGGAGTATCAGCCCGCATTGCCATCCCGGTTTCCGACCCCCATGTGATTAGGGGTAGCCGAGTCCTACCCTTCAGGTGGAAACCCTCAGAGGACAAGAGACCAGGAAGCGAAGAGAAGGCCCCAATGCCGACACCTGGTTACAAGCAACCGCAGTGTTATGAGTGCAACGAGTGGGGCCACATAGCCCGGTTTTGTCCCAGGAGAAGACCGGTTGAACCCATGGACATCGGTTACCTGAACCCGATAGACGAGGAAGGCGTCCTGGGACCCTATGTGGTGGACATTCGTGTCGACGGCCGACCATCACGTGCACTCTTGGACAGCGGCAGCAGGCAGACGGCCATATCACCAACCGTGAGTAACTCTCCCTGCTTGTCTAATGTAACGGTACCTATCTGATGCATTCACGGGGACACCAAGTGTTACCCAATGAAGGATGTAGTAATTGACTTAAAAGAAACCTCCACTCCCTTGAGGGTTGCCGTCCTACCTAGTCTTCCCACCCCAGTGGTAATTGGGACTGACCTTCCCCACTTCAACCAGACCTTAAAGGACCTAAGGGAAGAGAAGTACCCGCCCGAATCCAATGTTGCGGGAACGGACCCTGTTTCCCGGGAACCCCTACCAGGGCGGAAAAGGCAGACCCGGATTGCATGGTGTCAGGCCAGTTATATGACCCGACCCATCGATTGGAAGCTTGAAGATAACGAGGACACCATAAGGGGAGAGACCCTAACCGACCCAACCCTACGTGTGGCCAGGGAAAGGGCAGCCCGGGAAGGGGAACCCAACCTAGCCAGTGGCCCAGGGTTCCTTCTACGCAATGGTCTCCTATACCGGAGGTATAAGGGTGACGATGGCGCCGTAAAAAAACAATTAGTGTTACCGAAGAGTCACCGTCTTATAGTACTACAACTGGCCCACAATCATCCCTGTGGGGGTCACATGGCCTCCCTTAAGACCCAACAAAATCTTCTAAAGAGGTTTTTCTGGCCTGGCATTTACGGCGAGGTAGCCCGACATTGCAAGAATTGTTCCACCTGCCAGCTTACCAGCGGGGTACTACCCGCCAAAGCACCACTACAGAAAATGCCCCTCATTTCGATCCCATTCCAGAGGATCGGCATGGACATAGTGGGACCCCTGGAACCAGCCAGCCGCGGTTATAGATACTTATTGGTCGTAGTCGACTACGCCACCCGCTACCCAGAGGCCTTTCCCCTAAAGGGAACATCGGCCCGGGTATTATGCGACCAACTAATCCCGTTCTTTGCCCGAGTGGGGATACCCTCCGAGATACTCACCGACCAGGGCACTAATTTCATGTCAACCCTCCTAAAACAAATATGTGGACAGCTACAGATCAAACAATTGAGAACCTCAGTATACCATCCCCAAACTGATGGGCTGGTAGAACGATATAACCAGACGATCAAAAAAATGCTAAGAAGGGTGACGGGACCAACCGGGAAAAACTGGGATCGGGCGATCCCCCTGGTGTTAATGGTGTTAAGAGACACCCCACAGTCTTCCACCGGTTTTTCTCCCTTCGAGCTCTTGTTTGGGAGACAACCTCGGACGATACTGGACCTGGTTAAGGAGGAGTGGGAATCCACGGAAGAGGTGTCCTTAACCGAGTATACAGAGGAATTAAAGGAACACCTAACGGCATTACGTACACTGGCCCAGAACAACCTTGGTCATGCCCAAACCACTCAAGAAAGAAATTACAACAAGGGGAGCCGGATGAGAACCTTCAGCCCAGGAGACCAGGTATTGGTACTCCTACCTACCAGCACCAACAAGCTCTTAGCCAGATGGAGAGGGCCCTACAAGATCATTGATGTGCTAAGCCCAGTGACCTACAGGGTACAACAACCCGATCGAACTACCCCAGAAAAGGTCTATCACATCAACCTTCTAAAAAAATGGAACGAGCCTCTTCTGGGCGCCTTTGTGAGCATCGAGGAACCCGAATCGGAAGAAATCTTGAACACCGTTCCCCATACCCTGGATGCAGTCAACTGGGGTGGCACCCTTTCCCCCGAAATGAAGACGAACATTAGGAACAGGCTGTTCCCCTATGCTGACGCCTTTTCCTCCTTACCTGGACGAACCAACGTGCTTGAACATGTAATCAAAACGGACCCCGGACCACCCGTGAGGCTTAGACCGTACCGGATACCCGAAGCCAGGCGGAACATCATTAAATCCGAGGTGGATGAAATGTTACGGATGGATATCATCGAGCCATCTGTCAGCGTTTGGTCGTCCCCCATAGTGCTCGTTCCTAAACCAGACGGTTCGGTCCGTTTCTGTATGGACTACAGACAGTTAAATGCGGTGTCCCGATACGAAGCCTATCCAATGCCTCGGATGGACGAACTACTGGAGGGCCTTGGAGCAGCCCAATTCTTAAGTACTCTGGATTTAACCAAGGGCTATTGGCAGATACCCCTACACACCAATGATAGGGAGAAAACTGCCTTTTCCACCCCACAAGGCTTATACCAATATAAGGTTCTACCCTTTGGACTCCATGGGGCCCCCGCCACGTTCCAGAGGCTGATGGACATCATACTAAGACCGCATGCTGGATACGCTGCTGCTTACCTGGACGACATTGTCGTGTACAGCCAATCCTGGGGGTCGCATCTGGACCATCTGGAACTAGTAGTAGCTGATTTACAGAGGGCAGGGTTACATATCAACCCCAAGAAGACTACGATGGGAACCCACGAAACCAAATATCTGGGCCACATAGTGGGTGGGGGAGTGCTTAAACCTCAGTTGTCCAAAACCCAGGCTATACGCGATATACCGACTCCCACCAACAGGAAACAAATACGAGCATTCCTGGGGTTGATCGGGTATTACAGGAGATTCATCCCTGACTTCTCCTCGGTGGCCGCACCTTTGACAGACGCGTTACGACTCAAGGGAAATCCCAATCTGACCAACAACCCAAGTGCCTTGAACGCCATAGCGGACCTGAAGCGACGGATCACGTCAAACCCGGTCCTCTGCTGTCCGGACTTCCAGAAACATTTGTTTTTACAGACAGACGCCTCCAACCAGGGACTAGGAGCTGTACTGTCGCAGGAGACCAGAGGGGATCTACAACCAGTGTGCTTCATCAGTCGGAAGCTGTTGCCCCACGAGGCGGCTTACTCGACCATTGAGAAGGAGTGCTTGGCCATCAAGTGGGCCGTTGACTCACTCCGGTATTATCTGCTGGGTCGCCGGTTCACCCTGTATACCGACCATGCCCCCCTCCAGTGGCTGGCTCAGCATAAGGACACTAACCAGAGGGTTCTCCGCTGGTTTCTCTCCCTTCAGCCTTTCGACTTCATCACGTTGCACAGACCTGCCAGGTTCCAGCTAGTGGCGGACTATCTGTCTAGATGCTCACCCTGGCCCGAACGGCCTGGGATCGGGGTGGGGATGTGTGGAGTCATGCCTCGGGTGGTGCCGCGGCGTGCACTCAACCCGCACGAGCCCGGAGACGCTGGACACCCTGGCGGCATGCCCGCCCTTCACGGTGTAGCAAGGAAGGGGGAACACTCACCTGGGTTCCACTCCGGTCCAGGGAACGGGGAGCCGTGCTCGCGGTGGTGCCGGGACGCAGGAGAGCAGCGACCGGATCGCCGCCTCCGTGCTCCTTCTGATGGAGCCAGGACTTCATGTGGCTGGAGAAGGACGCCCATCGTCCGGATGCGTCCTTACACCACGCGGCCACGGCTGCATGGCCAACATGAACCCTCACCACCTCAAGGGAAACGGGAAGGGCGACAGCCCGGGGCGGCAATCTTTAAGGGAGGCGGGACAACGTCCCAGAAACCAATGAGAAGGGGGTTAGCCCAGGCTCCCAGTGATTGGAGGGGGTTTGAAACCTCCTGTTATGATAAAAGGGCGCCAAACCAAACTAATGGGTTGCTCTCATTCCACAGGACATGGAGAAAGGAGAGAGGGGAGAACCAGAGTGGTGGGCCTATCCGGACACCTCAAGATAAGACCAGACCAGGACTAACGTCGTTATATTTTGGAAGGCCAAGACACCGGTGAAGTTAACCGGGAGGACTTGATAATAATAATACCCTTAAACATAACGCTATCCTTCAACCGGTGATTAAATTATTGTTTCAGCATCCACCTGTCTCCGAGCTTAATTCCACACAGTCCAATGCCATTCGTTAGGATCAAGGACATCCGAATCTGGTGTCCGCACTACTCATCTCTACCCATCCTGTAATGTTTCTATCGAGCCTCTGCTTGGATATCCCCTAGTGTGATATAGTAGTATGCATGAATTGTTCCAGTCACTTATCTTGTTCTCCTTGAGTCTGTGCAGCATCCTGTTCTGGGCAACCCTGCTGGTCTAGCCATACGGTAGCCTCCTCTGGGGTATAAAAAAAAACATTCCACTTCTGTGTAGTATTTTCAATCTTGCAGGGTACAGAAGCATATATTTGATGCCAGCCGCGCGCAACCGTCTCTTCAACGCTACATAGCTATATCTCTGCCTCTGGACTAGCATCGTGTAATCCGGATATGCAGTGATGGTAGCCGAGGCCCTGTGTATCGTTCCCCCTTTCCTGAAATACTCCAAGATCTTCTCACAGTCTTTATAATTCAAAATCTTGGCGATTATTGGGGAGGCGCTCCGGGCTTTGGTTTCCTCGTGAGGACTCTATGTGCACGTTCCACCGTGAAACCTTGTGAGAGTTTGTCAGCAGCTATTTCCTGCAGGATTATGTTCTCCACATAGTCTGTAGGATCCTGCTCTTCCTCACCTTCCGCCGGCAGGCCAACCACTCGAATGTTGTTCCTCCTCGCTCTCCCTTCTGCCTCCTCCGCACGGTTCTCCAGGTTAGCCACTTGCTGTTTTAATATATGGACTTCTTTTGCATTGTCAGTGCTGGTGGTAGTGTTAGTTTTCACCGCACTTTCCAGGGTACTTGTTCTGTCCGCCAGCGCCCTGACATCCTGTCATAGCAAGTTGACATCTATCCCCACCGCATCGATCTTAGCCTCTAGGCAGGTCCTTAAGTCTGCCATTGCTATCCCCCAGGAGTCCTTTAGTTCTGTTATGGCGGCCAGCATCTGGTGATTTTCAGTCCCAAGTGGGCTTCCCATGGATCCACCTGCGCCCACTGTCGCCAATGCGGCTGGAGACTGCTGCGCCGTGGCAAACGCCTCCATCGTAGGTTGCTTGCTCTTGCCTTTGATCACTCGTCCAGTCATCTTGTGATTCAGGGCTAGTGTTCCTCACTGCTCTATCCGTAGCACAGCTCTATTCCACTGTGACTTTTGCAGGGCACTGCCGGCTTCGGTTATTAGATCGGGGTGCTCTCTTGAGTACCTGCGCACTGAGCGATGCACTCAAGTGGGTTGCGTCCTCCCACGTAATTCCACACCTTGCGCCTATCAGATTGCGCTTTTGGGGTACAACCTCTATGTTTTGCAGGTTATCCACCTTCCCCCGGTGCCGCGGGGCTCATGTGGCATGGCTACGCTGCTGTCGCACCTCGATTGTTGCAGGAAGCCCCCTCTTTTCCCTTGTCTCATACACACCCTGCAATCCACCTACAGTCGGCGCTTCAGTGGGTACCTCTCATGCCCAATGGCTGTCGTAATTGCTGCCTGACCCCAGGCTTCGGGTCTCTTCTATGGCAACACCAAGGGCAGCTGCACTTCGTTCTCACAGTGCTTCATTACGAGTGCCTCCCCTCCAGCTGGCTTGCCGTGAGGAGGAAAGAATGTACCAGTGACACCGATCTGCTTTTCGTTTCCTTTAAGTGCCTTTTTATTATTATTATTATTCGGGGCAGTGGGCTGCCGTTCCTCATTCCGTAGGCACTGTTATGTGCAATGCCTCAAGCGACGATGGTGGCCCTTCCCCCATGCGTCGCACCAAAAGGACAAAGGAAATGCATTCGGCCGCGCAGCTCCTATCGTGCGCGGCCCGATGCTCAGCTCCACTGGACTTGATAGGTCTTGGCACTGTAGCAGGTGTTGGTACCCGCTTCCCAGGTGCCCGACACCCATTCCTCGGGCCTCTGCTCTTTAAGTGATCACACGGCAGCTGTCTGCTGCCCCGGCTTTCAGCCGCGCCTCTGCCTTTCACACGCGGCACATGCACTGCACCCGCGTTCGCAGGTAGCAGGCTGCCGCTCACCCGTATTCCCACGCTGTTGGAGGGGGCCGCGCAGACTCCAGTCACCGGCCCCCACCTTCTATATGCTCGGCTTCTACGGGCACAGTGCTAGCACGTGTGCACTTCTGCTCCTCTCAGGCGGCGCGGCCGCACGCCCGGTCGCAGCCCCCTGTTCAGTCTGCAGTCCGATTCTAGGCAACAATGTGTCTTGATTCACGCCGCATGTTATTCGTTCTTATGGATTGCGTCCGTGGCCACTCGCCCATTGTTGTCTGCCATTTTAGAAACAATATGTCAGGGTCGCCGAACTTTCCATCTCTCGTTACTATGTTGTTGCTCACACCATCAGCTCCATATTTCCAGCAGTGGCAGAGACTCTGTTCACACGCCTGTGCTTCAGTTATTGAGGTAGGATGGTCGTTTTCAGCATGTGTAGACACGGATCAATGTCAGATCTTGAAGCAGTTCCCATCAGGCACGTCCTGCTACATGGCCAGTTAGCCACGCCTCCCAGACGCCAACCAGACTTCATCTCCAACTTGGTATTCTGGGGCTTTTCTTCGGTGTTGATCAGAGAATCTTTTCTGTCTTTGTTTGGCTTGGATCAAGTGTTCTGCTGCTTTTTTGAAGGCTTGAGTGATGGTCGTATGTAAAGTCTTCACTGCAGGTATTTCCAAGGCCATGGGGTATCTAATTAAGAAGTACGTGGGTGCCTTTCCATATACAGTAGAGAATGGACTCTGTCTGGTATTGGTGTTAACGAGTTGTTGTAGGCATATTTGGCTATCCACAGCACATCCTTCTAGCTTTCTTCCACTTGATGTAACATGCACCGTAGGTATTGCTGTATTTTCTGATTCGCCCCCTCCGTTTGGCCATCAGTTTGGGGATGGTGACTAGTGGACAGATGAATATCGATTTGGAATGAACTCCCTCGGTCAGAAATCAGGACAGAGGGGAAACCATGTAATCGTACAATTTGCTCTAAAAACACCTTTGCAAGACTGCATGCGCTTGGTAGACCCTTAAGCGGAATGAAATGGGCCATTTTAGAGAATAGGTCAACAACCACTAGGATAGTGTTGAACCCTTGACAGGGATCTGTAACGAAATCGAGGGAGAGTGTGTGCCAAGGTGCAAGTGGAATTTCCAGGGGTTGAAGAAGGCCGCAGGTCTTTGTTTCTGGGATTTATTCTGTGCACAAATGCCACATGACAGGATAAACTGCGTAATGTCCTTTCGCCAGGTCAGCCACCAATAATTTCTTTTCACCTTGGCTAGGGTATTGGCAATTCCTGGATGTCCTTCTATCAGGGGGTCGTGATAACCAGAAATGACTTGTTCTTGTAGTGCCTTATTCGGTAGATATAAACGCCCTCTGAAATACGGGAGTTGGTTCTTTGTTGTGTAATGTTCACGTTGAGTGGTCCAGTCTTGTAGAGCCTCAGTGTTCATTTGGAGCTGAATTTCCTTTTTGAGTTCGTCCAGAGATAACGTTGTTGTAAGTCCTAGTAGTTTGTCACCTGGAATAATGACCACCGTGTCTAGGGTTGAATATGCGTTCTCATCAATACCCATGCGGGATAGGGCGTGGGCTTTTCCGTTCTGGACTCCAGGTCGGTACATGATTATGTAATCATGTTCTGCGAAGAATAAAGCCCATCAGAGTTGACGGGGTGATTGAGCCTTTGTCGTCTTGAGGTATTGTAGGTTGCGATGGTCGGTGATTATTGTGATGGTATGTCTGGCGCCTAGGAGGTAATGCAGCCAAGCCTTAAAGGCTGCCTTGATCGCTAGGAGTTCCTTGTCTGTTATTGCACAGTTAAGTTCAGGTGTAGCACATTTTCGCAACCAAAAGGCCATGGGATGTAACTGGCCTGTGTCTGGCTGGATCCCTTTGGGAAAGAACAGCCTGCATTGCGGAGCGCTACGCTGTTTGTTGGTGTTCATTGCTAAACTGTGTTCTCTTCCCTTCTTTGGACAGGTTGAGGTGATGTTCCGGAGTGATGAGCAATCAAAGCGCAGCTTGCCCAGGTAAGTGCTTTGTTAATGCTGACCTTGTTCCTTCTCCCTTGCAGGTTGCGGTGAAACCCGGAGATGGGCGAGGTAAGAGAAGCGCTGGGTGCTGCCAGAACTTGCTGCTTTCCCAGGTAAGAATTGTAATTAATGCTGTCCTTGTTTTTTTACCTTTGCAGATTGTGGCGAACTCCGGAGATGGGCGAGGTAAGCAAAGCGCAGGATGGATTCAAGACTGGTTACTTCACAGGTAAGTGTTCTTGCTCGCTAATGCTGTTCTTGTTCTTCCAGGTTATTAAAGGAATCCAGATCTAGAGCTTCAGGATCGGACCGCCGGAGAAGCAGATGAGCAGGAGCTGGATACGGTGAGCGTTATGCTGCAGGAGTGCCGAATAACGCGAAGCGTGTTCTGCTGTTTGGGTGTGGTTTAAATAGCCCAGGTAAAGTAGTTCCAGGCCAAGTAGTTTCAGACCCAGCCACACCCAAAAGACAAGACCGCATGGATTGGTTCTAAAGAACTGAGCTGTGTAATAGTCCTCCATGTTGGATTAAGGTCCAAAACTGCTATTGCTTTATTCCTGATAATGATACCTGGCGCCAAAGACACCAGGACTGACTCCATGTATGTTTCTGATGGAGTTTTAAGGCCCTTGGGGCCAGTGTGAAGGGCTTTAGCCGCACTGCTGCCAGGGGCTGTTATACCTGAGGGGGTCAGGGGCATGGATCGTGACACTAAGGTCGCCACGGTTGCCTATCCCGTGGTCACCCTTTTCAACCAGGTGGAGATTACTTTAGGCGACCGTCTGATTACGCAGAGTGATAACATGCACACCTATAGAGTGTACATAGAAAGTATTCTGAACTACAGCAATGACGCTCTGGACACACAACTCACTGCATGCTTTTTTATAAGGACACAGCAGGGCATATGGAGGATTATGCTCTAGATGGAGCCAACACAGGCCTTATAAAGAGAGCAAAGTATGCGACAGATAGCAGACATTTTTATTTACTAGGGCATCTACACACAGATCTATTTTTCCAGGAGAAACTTATGGTGAATGGCGTTGATCTGAAAATTAAACTCTCTCAAAATAAAGGCTCTTTCTGCCTTAACAGCGATGATGCAGAAGCCTATAAACTGGCAATAGTATCAACAAGTTTATTTATTAAAAGGGTCAATGTGTCACCTACAGTCAGACTTGCTCATGCTGTCGCTCTACAAGTATCTAACTCAAAACACCCAGTCTAGAGGACATCCTTGAAAATCTTCAGTGTACCAGCAGGCAGCAGTGTCGCCAGTCAGGATAACCTATTCTTGGGACAACTACCTAAAATATTAATTATTGGTTTTGTGGATAACACTGCTTTTTCAGGGGATTATGCCAGCAAACCTTTTAATTTTAAACATTACAACATTAACTATGCTGCTCTTTTTAAGGACGGGGTCGTCATACCGGCCAAAGCTTACAGTCCCAGTTTTTAACACAAAAATACGGGAGTATCTGGGGCTAGTCTACATCAGCGGCAAGAACATACGTGATAAATGCTTTGTGATACCTCGTGACGACTATGACGGAGGTTACACCCTGTTGGCTTTTTTTAAAATTTGTTTATTCATAATTCAGCACACAGGAGAGCATACACAGTAACATTGCTTATAACCTCTCAGAACGTGTAAGACATAATATCCCATCCTCCCACCCCTTGTGTTCCCAAGTGGACATTGTTCTCGGACCTCATACGGCCTGACCAGGCGGCGAGAGGTCGCTCATAGAGTGGAGGGCTCTCGCAATCGGGCGTGGTTTATAGGTCAGGGCCGGGTAGTTCTGATCATAGTCTAGCACTGGTGCCCAAATGTCGGTAAATCGGTGAAGCAGTCCCGCTTTGGCTGCCGTGACCTTTTCGACTATCAGAATATCCCAAAGTTTAACCCACCAAAGGTTCATCAGGGGTCCTTCCACAGACTTCCAGGTGCGGGCCACCGTGAGTTTGGCTGCCAACAAAAATTTGGATACTAACGTTGCCCTCCTCCCTGTTCTAGGGTAAGAGTCTGGGAGTGGGATCCCTAGGAGGACTTGCTTGGGCGTTAGCGGAATCGCCACTTGAGTGATGTATTTTATTGTGGCAAGGCATTGGGTCCAGAACTCCCTTACCTTGGGGCAGGTCCACCACATGTGGAAGTAGGATCCTGGGTGGCCGCAGAGATGCCAGCAGTGGGGGTCCAAGGCCTGCTGAAAGTGATGGAGGCGCAGGTGGGGTAGTACCAGCGCAAAAGCAATTTGTGGGCGCATTCCCGATTAGTGATGCAGCGGGATGCTGTGCGCGTTCTCGTCCAGATGTCCACCCATGTGTGATCCTCTATAGCATGACCCAGGTCCGCCTCCCATTGGGACATATAGGAGGGCTTAGTATGGAAGGGGTCTTCTTGCAGCAGTTTATAGAGGGGCAAAATCTTTCCCCGGGCTGGCAGGTCATTCACTGTAAGCTCTAGTGGGGTAAGGGGTCGTGTTGCAGCCGCTCAGGTCTAGGGGTGGGAGCACCAGTGCCTCATTTGGGCGTAGGTGAATCTATCTGTCTCTGCTAGTTGGAAAGTCATTTTACAGTGTTGAAAGGTGAGGGGGGTGTCCCATTGGAATAACTGCCCCAGCGTTTCAAGGCCTCCTGCGACCCAGTTCCTGAAGTTCGTTGGGTGGGCTCCCGGGGAGAAGGCTGGGTTGAGGAAGATTGGGGAGAATGCACTCAGGTCTTCTGGGATACCCCCATGTCTGCGGGCCCACTCCCATGCCTTTATCGATTGTTTTGTGGCAGTCAACACTCCTGGCCAACTCTGGCGTAGTGCGGTGGGAATAAACGGAAGGAAGCGAAGGGGGAGAGGGAGGTGGGATTGTCCGATCTCTACCCACTTTGGGCGCTCTGTGGCGAGTCCCCATGCTTGAAGGTGGGCCAGCTGTGCTGCTATTTGGTATTTGCAGAGGTCTGGCACCCTAAGTCCTCCCAGTCTCGTGCTGGCCACCATCGTTCTCCGAGGGATCCGCGCTTTCTTGCCCTTCCAGATAAAGTCGATCATTTTCCTTTTGGAGCCGCTGTAAGGGGGGAAGAGGGATTAAGGTTGGGAGGAAGGCGCAGGCGAAAAGGAAGCGGGGGAGGAGGTTCATTTTGCATGCCGTTATGCAACCCAACAAAGAGATCTCCTGCGCCTGCCAACGGGTAAGGTCCTTTTCCAATTCCTCGAAGAGTGGGGGAAAGTTAGCCTGGTAAACTTTCGTTGGGTGAGATGGGGATCTGAACCCCCAAGTATGGTATCGATTGGGGGCTCCATTGAAATGGGCTTTGCTTCTCCAGGGGCTCCCTCTCGCCAGGGCTCAGGCCCACTCCGAGAGCTGTTGATTTTTAGAAATTGATGGCGAATCCTGCTACCCTCCCGAAGCCCTGGATTTCAATTAGGGCCGTCCTCATGGAAGCTTTGATGTTTGTGATGGTTAGCAACACATCGCCTGTGTAGAGAGTAATTTTGTGTTGCGCAGAGCCGATCCTCAGGCCGCTGATCCGAGGGTTTTTGCGAACTCGCTGGGCCAACGGTTCCATGGCCAAGGTGAAGAGCAGGGGGGATAGTGGGCATCCCTGTCTCGTTCCGCATGTGAGAGGGATTGGGTCCGACAGGCGGCCATTACCTCTCAGCCGGGTCTTAGGGGCTTGATAGTTCGCTAGGATCATCGTCCTGAAGGTTGGGCCAAAGCTGAAAGCATCAAGGGTGAGGCGCAGATAGGACCAGTCCACCTTGTCGAAAGCTTTGGTTGCATCCAGCGCCAGCAGGGCCAGTTGTTGTGAGTCCTGACTGGCGACCTCTATTAGGTCCAATGCCCTGCGAATGTTGTCTTTTGTCGACCTGTCGTTTATAAACCCCGTTTGATCCGGGTCTATAATGCTCAGAAGGTGCAAGGCGATTGGCCAGGATCTTGGAGTATATATTGGCATCCAAATTCAACAGAGAGATGGGTCTATAAGAACTATTTTCTTAGGGATCCTTTCCAGGCTTGAGAATGAGGACCGTGATGGACTCCTGCATCGTTGGGATAACTGTTCCAGTGGCCACGAACGAGTTGAAGAGGCGAGTCAGGGGGGCCACTAATTGGGGGCGGAAGAGTTTATAGAATCGGGTGGAGAATCAGTCTGGGCCTGGGGCTCTAGGCTTCAAGCTTTTTATTTATTTTTAAATTTCTTTATTGGCATTTTGTCATAGATACATAGCAGATCTGGTAATTCGTTCATGAGAGAAAGGAAGGGAAGGGAGAAAGAAAGAAGAACTTAAAAAGAACATAAACAACATTAATTGTCTCCATTCATTGACAATATAGGTCAGTGTAAACAGTTCCAGTTTGGGGGGGTTGTTCGGGAAGCGGGGTGGCAGAAGGGGGCCCCGGCTGTGTTCCAGAGGTGTTCCAACATAGGTGCCACCGTGGATGGCAGATCGCTGTGACGTTCGGGCGGAGACGCTCATGGGGGCATGTCATCTGAGGGGTGGAACATGCTCCATGTAAGTTCTTTCCAGGCGTCTAGTGCCTCGCTTGTGCCATCAACAGATCTGGCAACTCTTCCCAAGCTTTAGTTTCCGCGCCCACCCAGCGTTCCAGTTCTCTGTACAATGTGTTATATTGTGGGCTGGCGGGTCGTTTCCAAGCCATTGCGAATGTTCTCTTATTTAGCATGCACGCTATGTCCAAGAGTTTCATTTTATGTTTGGATTTAGCTAGCCTGGGGTAGGTTCCTAATAAGCATTCGCTGGGGGACCATTCATATCGTGACATAAATGCCCTTTTTACATGCCTGCTCAACTCCTGCCCAGAGCTCTGCACCTTTGTGCATTTCCATAGCATGTGAAAAAGGTCTGCTTCGTCAGTGTTACACCAGACGCAGTTAGGTAGTGTCTGCGTGTTGAACTTCGCTATTTTGTGTGGGGTTAAGTACGTGCGGTGTAGTACGTTTAGCTGTATCAGGCAGAACCTGGAATTCCTAGATACTTCTTTGGGGTAAGTAAGCGCCCTGTCCCATTCTTTGTCGGTCATTACCGTCCCTAGGTCTTCCGCCCACCTCGATCTCAGTGTGGCACTGCGATGATTCGGAATGTCACTTAACTGGCCGTATATTTGGGATATTGGTCTCCCTCCCGCCCCGAGGTTGTATAATAGTGTCACAAAGGAGTCTGCTTCTGGTTCCTCAGGCCAGGTCTCCCACTTAGCCCGTGCTATCCTGCAGATTCTTTGGTACCATAAGAACTGTCCGCTAGGCATGCCATCCTCTTCTTGTAGTGAAGCGAACTCTCGGAAAGTGCCCTCAGCATATAGGTCCCCCCAGGTGTAGACTCCACCCCTTTCCCAGAGTCTAATATTCCTCAGATCGGCGCTGGATTTGCATAGGTCCGCGATCAGTGGAATTTCCGGTGAGTATGTGTGTTTCGCAGGTAAAAGTATTTTGGACCTGTGCCATATTTTCCTACCCAGTTCAACATGTAAAGGCTTCTCCCTCAGGAGCTGTCGGGGCACCCAAATAAGTTCCTTCAGTTGTATTGGGGAAACCATGTGGCGTAGTAAGGTAGTTTCAGATGTGGTGTTGTCTGCCAGCCACTTGTTGTGCAGCTAAATAATATTTCTCCAGGTTTGGAAGCTGTATTCCCCCCTGTCTATATGGAAGGACCAGTGTGGAGAGTGCCAATCTGTGCCTGTTTTTCCCCCATAGGAATTCAGGCGAAAGAAGAGGACGTTAATGTAGTAGTACATGTTTTGAAACCCGTAGAGGAATCTGGGAAGGACAAACATTTTAATAATTGATGCCCTGCCCATCATGGATAGGGGTAGCTTAGACCAGAACCCCATCGATTAGCGCAGGGTGGGAAGCGCTGCCTTGGTGTTGTGTATGTGCATTAGTGTAGGGGTGTGCATGATGTTAATCCCGAGAGATCAAAATGAGGTTATTTGCCACTGTATTCCCACCGAAGGGAGGTCTTCTACATTCCTGCCCCTCAAGTCTGCCAGAGGGAACAAGCAGGATTTTTGCCTGCTGAACTGTATTCCAGAGACCTTGGAGTAGTTGTCCAAGATTTCTAGCATGGTTGGTACATATAGATGCGGGTCCCTGACATATAAGAGGACATCATCTACGTACAGGGAGATTACGTGGTCCAGCCCCCCCACCCATATGCCCGCATCGAAGAATTGCTTCCTGAAGAAGATAGCAATGGGTTCTAACCCCAATATATAAAGCATGGGCGAAAGCGGGCAACCCTGTCTTGTACCCCTTCCTATGTCCCATGCTGCAGAGACGCATTTCCCAGACCTCACCCGCCCTCTTGGTTTAGTGTAGAGCACTTTCACCCATCTAATGAACCTTTGTCCAAAACCGAACCGTTTAAGGACCATTGTCAGCCATTCCCAATAAATAGAATCAAATGCCTTAATGGTGTCTAAGGACAATAATGTGTACGAGTCTTCTTTCTGATTGGTCTGGTCTATAATATGCTGAAGCCTGCGTAGGTTCAGAGTGGTATCATTCTGCCATTATAATCTGATTAGGAATGGTAATCTACACATCGAGGTCCGGTTTGCTGCAAATTTACCAAACGACGTGAATCTTATTATTATGGCTCTATTTGACTCGGTCATAGAACTCAACAATCAGCGTCAGGTGTTGTACGATATGTAATAGATACCCATCAGATCATGCATTTCCTGCTTAAAGACAAATATGCTATGAAAACATTCCAGGGCGTGTATTCATGTAATAACATACCAAGGGATATACCTGTTGAGCGGCCCGTCAGCCTTGTGGTGAACACCAGACCCCGAGGAACAAGAAGGCACACACTGGATAGCGATGTTTATAGACAATGGTACAATAATTGTCTTTGATAGTCCGGGGTACTTCCCAAGCCATCGTATATACAGCGGTGCTCTTTTGGACTATGTTAAAGATATAGCACCCGTATTACATTATAATAGAGCCCAAGTGCAGCATTCTGAAGCCATGACATGTGGGCAACTTTCTTGCTACTTTGTATCTGAAATGTCTGAGAAACATTAATTGCGGGCTGTTATGCAAACCTATTCTCTTGATCGCAGACAAAATGATTGGATTGTGGCAGCTTTTGTGAACAAGAGCATATATTGCAGACCCCTGGAAATGCATTTAGTTTTTGTCAGAAATTAACTCTTGTTAGTAAGGCCTAGTGATGTGTACATGACTAAATAAAAAGCATCTTGTGATTTTAAACTACTGCCTCTTTTTTCTTACTTATGTAATATTTCTATAAAATATATATTTTTTAAACAAATGCAATGCTAGACGTTATTGAAAGGATTATACGCAAAACGTTTGGTTGGTATAAATGATCAGTGGGCCTCATTACGAGTATGGAGGTAGCCATGCCGCTTTTAGCGGCATGGCTACTCCCATACCGGGTACCAGGTCTGGGTTCCAGGAATGAGGAATTACCGGGTCATTCCGACCTTGGAGGGCCCGGTAATTCCCTTTACTGGGCCCCGGACCCGGTACATCCCCATTCCCATTTGATCCCCGATAGGGGTAAATGGGAAACGGGAGGATGCTAAGAACGGGCCCGTTAATGACGGGCCCGTTGTTACCATCCTGGTCTGCTAGTGGGTCCCCACTAAGGACGCCTGGTTTTACCAGACATCCTTAGCGGGACCCGCAAGCAGACCTCGTAATGAGGCGGTAGAGGGTTAACGGTGCTGGCAGCTCTACCGGCGCCGTTAAACCTCTACCGCCTTCCTCGTAATGAGGCCCAGTATATTTTATTACAAACAGAGCATTTGTTTATACAGACTGCGGGATTATAATTATAAAAACATTTACATAAACACATATATATATATATATATATATAATTACAATTGTTAAATATGGTTCTTAAAATCAAAACACACATAGTTACACGCTAAACCAGTCAGAGCATTTGGTGTATTTCTTTTTCCTTTTCTTAAATGCAATATCTAGAGAGTCTGACAGTGTTTTAACACCAGAGTCTTTTAAGGTTTCGAGCAGTTCACGATGACCCATATTTCCCACTAAAGTAGCGGGGAACAGACCCCAGCCTCTAGGATTTTTGTGTCTTCCGAAGGCCTGAGGATTGGTAATGCTGCTAACTAAATCGTGGATGTTTGAACCTTTGACAACCACCCTTTTATATACAAACTCCCCCTTTTCATTCCAGAATGCCGCCATCATGATGCCTCAGGACCTTTTCAAATATAAGTTTCATCACGGTTCTGGGTGCTCAGCCTGTCCACCTGATGTTTGTCAACCAGATACATCTTCTGATTGTACTCCATTAACCGCCCCCTAGAAGCCTGGTGATCAGAGGCAATGCAAAACCTAGTAGCGATCTGTAATAACGAGGACACTAGGTTGGCAGAGAAGGAAGTTTATTGCAGCAGGACTCTCCAACAACACAAACCAACTGCTCTTCAATGGAATGTGGAACCTCCTCTACAAGTAAACAGAGACAGCATGAGCTACGAATGGAACACTAAGGTAAGCATTCCAGGTAAGCATTCAGCTCACACTGTAACACTTCTCCCCCCCTTATTATGTCACACAACAGACACATGACGCACAACCATTCATTCATACCCTCACGACCCACACTCACACACTACACCCCCTGCACAGCATTCAAACACAACGCACACGCACAGCATTCCTCCACTATGCACCCACACACACACAGACACATACTAAGAGAAGAGACAACAGCTCCCACAACATAGTCCTCAAACTTGGCAGGCACCCTCTTCTCCTGCACCGGGTGACTACTCTCCCGCACGGGGTGACTATTCTCCTGCACCCCTTCTACTTCACTGACAGGCACAGGCAACACAAAATCCTCAACGCTGGTACCATCCCTTTGCACCATTGCACCTGCACCAACCACATCTCTCATGGGTCCCGCACAAACCTCACCTCTCACGGGCTTGGCTGAAAGCACGTCAGCACGAACCACATCACATTTGCTCTTGACACGTCCCTTCTCCACTACCACAACACGCCTCTTACTCCATCTAGATCTATCATCCAATTTAACATACCCTCGCCCTGCCTTGACTATACGGGGGTTGCATGTACACACTGGTGCCTTTAACAACTTGCCGAGGATTCTTCATCTGCACACAGTCTCCAACCAATACAGTCAAAGGCTTTCTGCACCCATAACGCTCTTTGAACGTCTCCGGCTCCAACACTTCCTGCATGTCCACACCAGAATGGGTACCGCCCCCCAATGCAGGCACCCTCAACTTGGTACCCCGTTTCTTCCCGCGAATAAACTCAAACGTAGAATAACCAGTCAGCATAGAAGGGGTGTACCTATATGCCTTAAGCGCCTCCGACAAAACACTCCTCCAAGACCGACCATTAGCTACCGATAGCTGAACCGCTCCCTTAATAAATCTGTTCATCCTTTCAACAAGACTGTTAGCCACAGGACTGTACAAGGAGGTCCTATGATGCCGTATTCCCATGCTTTTTAAGAACTGTTGCATATGGTTCGACACAAACTGCACTCCATTATCAGTGACGATGCCCGCAGGCACACCTTCCCTGTCGAACACCTTATTTAGAAACTTCACTACCTTCTCTGCGGTCACGGTTTCCAGGGCTGTTGCCTCTACCCACCTGGAGGTATAGTCCACAAGTACAACAATAAATCTAAAATCCCCTCCTAAAACATCCATAGGACCCATAATGTCAATGGCAAACTTTGGCCAAACCTCGTCCGGAACCTCCACCGGGTACACAGGTTGGGGGCTGGGAGCCTTGCTTTTGTCACTGATGGCACATGCCACACACTCTTTCACTTCTTCCTCCACTATCCATTCTGGACCACCAATAAGATTCCCTCCATCTTCTCTTTGTCGTCGATCTACCCAGATGCCCTTCGTGAGCCAAGGCAACAAGCCTACTCCTAAGAGACACCGGAGGCACTAGCCTCTGACCTCTGGCAACGCCCCACGGACCTTCCCAAAAGCTCATGCCACACATGACCATAACAGTTAACCAATACCTTATCTAAGATGCCATTTTTAAGTGCTGCCCTGATACTTGTCATGGTTCGTAGACCTGCGTGGAGTTCCCCTTCGATGCTCTCCTCCTGCTGTACTGGCCGTGCTCGACCTTGACAGCTACAAGGGAGGTCAGGCCAGCGTGACGGTTCTCTTTGCCAGTGCCGCGCTCGACCCCCTCCTGCCCAGAGGAGCACAGGCAGCACGGCACGACTCAGGACACCTCTGCTTTCTACTGCATGGCTCTGCTCCTGCTGTCCCGAGGCAGTTGCTGGCGCCGCGCTCAACCCCCTCCTTCCCAAGGGAGCACAGGCATGCAGCACGGCACTGCTCAGGGTGCCTCTGGCCTCAGGGAATAAAGGCACTTGAGGTTCGCTCGCCACCGGCCCTCCGATCCACACCTCCGGAGCAAGGCAGCAACGGCCAAAGTGTTGTCAGCTTAATCAGCGCCGCAGTCCTACTGGGCTGTATTTGGCCTTCGTTTTATGCACTTGTGGGGTTACAGGGTTAGCTGCCCTCGTCGCCAGTGTAATAACGAGGACACTGGGTTGGTAGAGAAGGAAGTTATTGCAGCAAACCCTGAGCCCAGCAGGACTCTCGAACAGCACAAACCAACTGATCTTAAATGGAATGTGGAACCTCCTCTACAAGAAAACAGAGACAGCATGAGCTACAAATGGGACACTAAGGTAGGCATTGCAGGTAATCATTCAGCTCACACTGTAACCCGATTCCATGAAACCACCAGATTGATTTAAATGTTTTCTTTTAGCTTTTAGAGGGGCTCTCTTGTTAGCCAACTTCTTGAGGATGCGCTTTTTCTTTTTTAAGGCTCCTAACTGGTGGCTGGATAGGGGAACGTTACCCTTTATGGTGTTGAAGGCAATGTCAGCTAGAGCTGATACTAAATCATCAGAAGCTCAGCACAGAATGGCCTCGCGTTGTTGTGGTGGTGCTGTTACTAGCATTTTAAGGAGAGCATAGTTCCTACGTATACGTGCCATCATAATAGCCTGTCAGGGGTACTAATGAGGAAAGCTTTTCTCTTCATTGGGGTTTTCTAGAGGCCTTTTGCCGGCAAATCAGGATAGAAAAGACCTGTGAAAGTCTGTAGTCCTCTAAGATGTTTGTTTTTAAATCCACCAATAAGTAACCATAAAGTTTCCGGGTAGCGTCTTCAAAGGCCTCCATGAAAAACCAGCTGTTACCCAGATACATTTGTCTTGCTAGAACAGAGAGTTGTTGTCTATCTCTGGGGTTCTTAAAGAGAACGATATAGCTGGCGTTTAATGTTATTGAACGGTTGCCCTTGCAGAATACATTCTGAACAATGTAGCAGATACTAAGTTTACGATGGTGCTAATACTGCATGAATGCTTTTTCCAGTTAAGAGCTATGCCCACGCTCCATCATCAGATCATCTACAATGATCATATTGACAAGGTTTGGCGGCAGCATGCGGTCATCATTCATCGAATCTGGAAAGCCCTCCACAAATATCAGGTGAGGTATTTTAGCGATCAGCTCATTATACAAGGGTTGCCAGCAAGAGTAAAACCAGATGATATTATCAGGTGTTTCCATCATGTTGACCGTGAGGGCATTTTCTAGAAGTTGTTTAATAAAATAGCTTTTACCGCAGCTGGAAGGGTCCGCTAACACGCATGAATAAGGATGTTGAAATGACGTGTCCATAATACGTGATGCATCCTTTTCAATAGCCGTAGGGTAATATCTTGTAGTCTTTTGTGAGCACATGTTTATCAAATACTACCCTCAAAGTTTTCTGCAGCGTTTGGATACTAATTTCCCAGCATTTTTTCTCACACACTATGGATGGTTAATGCACCACAATAGTCGTGGTAGTGTTTTTTAAAGAGTACTCCCGCACTAACTCCTTCAGACTGTCAAAATTGATTTTCATGCTGTTGCTGAAGTTCAAAGTGATGCCTTTTACTTTCATGCAGACCACCCCTGTGGATGTCCGATACAAATAGGTTTTGGGCCCTGCAGAAACAAATTTTGTAATGTGCTCACCCAGAGCTAATTCGCTTGTTAAAGTACCCAGAAAATCATCCAGTGGGGGTTCTCCTGCTCGGGTGCACTAACAAAAATTACTGAATCAGTGTCGTGGTACAAACACCGCTCTTGGAGAGCGTCCATTACTGTATAAAGTTCCAAACGGGCATGAGTGGTTGGGAAACAAGCAATACAAATGTTTATATTGTTGGAAACGTTGGGTACTCTTCAGCATACTTCCAGCAGAGGCACGCCGTTTCCTCGTCTATAAACTGCAGGGTTGAAATGCCATAGCCGGCATCAAAAAGATAAGCTGTCAGCTCGTCAGGGTTTGTTATAACGGCAGTGTTCGGTAAATTGGTTCTCTGAGCAAACTTACCCCATAAGGAATTTAAACATAGCTGCGCTAGTTGACATCTGGAGCGGTTATTCTCAAAGAATTCTGGTCTTAAATGGATACTATGATGCATTTAATCCTCATCTATGTACTTCTGATGGGAGGCAGGGTCCTCGCAACCATCAGGGTATCCTGATGCTTCCTGTTTATCTTGAAGGAATAGACAAATGTAGTCACTGAAAAGCTCTACCGTAATGTTATCGAAGTGGCATATTTCATGAATCTTTCCCATACAATACCCTTTCTGCAATGCAACCTCTAACTCGACGGTACACCAGGTACCCGCAATCGAGCGTTCCTAATCACTATGTGTGTATTTTGCAGTCTGTTTTGACTTTGCAGATGTCATACATAAAGGGAACATTAACTTTCCAGAAACCCTCTGGGAGAGCACCGGAAAATAAAGCTTCTTAGGTGGGTACACCTGGCATTTCATCAGACCACACTACTTCTTAATATCCCCAAAATGTTCATACATGATACGGGGTTGCCCTAATGCATAGGGTTTTGAATTGTTGACAAAGGGGTAGAGGCTGGACATAGTAGTGTATCTTCTCACCCACAGTTGTCTCGTAATCGAGCTTGACCACATTAGTCCTGCCTCCAAAAAGAGTGTCACGCAGTTCTAGGGATTCTGGTAAATTCTTCTGTTGAAGAAAAATCTTTAACTCACCATCGTTTTTCTACATTTCTAACCATTCTATCAGAATTGTCCCTTGACCTAGTATGATAGCAACAATGTTTGTCCCCCCCCCATACTTGTTCTCCTCCCCCCTTCCAGCACTATCTGAAATGTCGTCAGGCCTAGTGCGATAGTCGCCTGTTTTGTTCCTCTCCCTCCTTCTCATACCTTCTCCCTCTCCTCTTGTATAATTCCGGCTCTACCAGAAATATCGTCAGGCCTAGTATAGTAGTCGCCTGTCTGTTTCCCATTCCTTCCTATCTGTATCTTTGCACTTGCTCTATCTGAAATGTCGCCAGGCTGAGTATGATGGTTAATTTCATATTCTTGTTGTTCATGGCCTGTAAGCATGTCATTGTATTTTTCCCGTGTTCCCTCCCTTGCCTTGAAGTGCTTTGAAACACATTGTATATAGGCGCTATATAAATAAACTATCATATCATACCATTCATGCTTCCAAAGCATGATAACGCGCAGACCCCGGGTCTCAAGAAAATTCTTTTTTAAAAGTATTCTTCTATATAGGTGGTCATAAGTAAACCCTGTCAAGGTCTTATAGTCATCTTTCTTATAGCAGTGGGGACACCCATGAAAAAAACACCTGTTAAACTCATAGGCCTGTTGTTCCCCATTTAAAGAAGCGTGACCATCTAGAAAATAGGGGCCAATATTTTTCTCACCTCCCCGCAGGGCATGCTGTATAGGTATCTTGACTTGCTGAGACACATACATTAACCACTGGATGGAGGGTGTGGAGAAGCATTTTTGTTTATCGTAATACATGTCTGGGGGTATGAGGGCTATTGTTTCAGACATTAGAAACCTCTGTTTGTATACATTCATATATCTTGCAAGACCTACCAGAGCAGCCTACAGGCACCTCCTAGCCACGCCACGATTCAAACTACAAGAAGCAGGTGGCAGCAGCTTCCCCACAATTGCTAGAAAGCAATGGAATACCTTGCCTGTCCAGCTCAGAGCATAAGAATTCTTCTGGACATTCCATAGACAACCAAAGACCCACCTCTTTACAAAAAGCCTGAGTAACTAATGCACACTATGCATGTCTGTTGTACATATTGAATACTCACTAGTCTCCAGTAGACTCCTTCATGTAACTATGTATATAATGTAATGTATTACCTGTTGTATTTTTTCATTGTCAAAATGCTTGGACATATGTAACTTTTTTCTGTAAGACAGCACCCAGATGCCTCTGGGCTTGGCGCGCTATACAAGCAACATAATCAATAAATAAATAAATAAACATGCTAGCCAGTGTGATACATGTAAATGGATCTACGTAGGTAACACATTTTATCATTTTAGGGGTGTCAGGGTGCAGAACGTGCACCTTTCGGGTCAGTTAGATGATACTGTCTCGAAAAATGTTACACACTGTTCTCAAAATATTTACATCTGCACAACAATACATTTACATCTGCGCAACAATAGGTTTTAACTCTCTCTTAAAATCAAAAACATGCTTGCTGGCCTTGGTATGCTATTTAAGAAATGCCTCCTTATCGGCAGGCATCATGAATTCTGAACCATAACACTCAACAGGGGGAATGGGTTCCACATAATTTTGATTCTTTTTGGTGTTAAAGAAATGTGGGAAATAACCTTTGGACCCCGGAAAACCAAAAGCTTTAGGCAGTTAGCTTAAATTCATGGGTAGAAAATTCAAGCTGTGGATAAAGTGAATTTTAAGGTCTGGTACCTCTAGGAGCTTCAGCTTTGCACCCTGAGTTATCAGCTTGACGGCAACTCTCTCTTTAATCAGCTGCTGTATTAAGAAGAACCCATCATATCCCTGACTGTTGTGAGCCAAAAAGCTATACACCTGGAATTTCTTAGCCATAAAAGTTGTGATAAATTGACTGACGCATTCAGGGCCTTCGAATTCCCAATTCTTTTCACTAGTCAGATGTTTGGCATAAATATAGTTGGGGATGTGTATACCTGTTCTTGCATGGACTCCATGTCAAAGACTATGTATTTCTCGGTCTTGGGTGATCTTTTGGGGGTGTCTGATAACACATGTGTTTATCCATTGAGACAACTTTCACCTAACATCGGGCACAGATTCTACCCTTACAATTATGGTTGACCTTTATAAAGCGGCGCAGGACCCACAGTCGGTTTTAAGATAATATTCTGCTAAACCTTGAGATGATTTCTCAATGTGTTTTTGAAGACATTCTTCAGACCTGGCAAATGTCTTACACTTGGGACATTTAAAGCCTGTTTCACTGATCACGATGCAACTGTCTCTCTGACACATGTTGCAGTGGAATTGGCATTGGTGAGCAACCTTATTGCTGTATATGTGACAACAATGAGGGCATACATTTCTGGATCCTAGGAAGCCCTGAAGATTTAAGATCCCATAATAGTGTTGATTGTGGTGTAAAATATATACAGTGTTCTTATTAGCGGTGTCACCTGCCGGGAAGTATTTCCAAAGCCGGTCCTCATTATACAGAATTTTGATTGGTACTCTGAAGTAGTCTTAAAATAAACGCAGCTCGTTAAAACCAACCATGATATCAGGGGGTATACCCAGAACTTTGTGAACCTCCAAAGTCTTTATTCGTATGTAACCGTCAGTAACAATTCTAGCCTCCAGCAGGCCTATAATGGTGGCAGCCAAACATATGTTCAAGGAACCATAGTTAAATCCAAGAGTCAACGTTTCTTCTTGGCCACAACCATACTGTAAAGTGTTTTCTTCAGGGGTCTGTACACGCATCCCTCTCTAAATCTGACAACCACTGACACTAGTCTCAACGGTTGTGTTACGGCTAGCTCTGACTTACTTTGTAACAGTTTTCCTATGTTTTTTAGAAACTCCAAAACATCAAAGGTCTGAAGAAATGAGCACCTAGTGAAAAGACGATGGTTAAAAGCCGTAATATCTAAACGGATCTGTGAGATGAGCCTTTCAACCGCCTCTGTTATCATTAATAATCCTTGTCTGGTAGATCTTAATTGATCTAAATTTACAAAGCAGAAAACTTTGGTAGATCTCTCTGGTATGTTCTCATACTCTGTAAAAAAACATGTCAGTTTCAGATGGCGGGGGTGTGCTTTAGGGTTGTGACGCTAAATCTTTCAGCCCACACTGACTGATGATTATTTTTACTTTTCTCAAATATTTTCAAAACATTTTCCACTGCCTTTGGGTTCAAAACCATTTTAAATGTCAAGTTGGTAAATCTTGTACAGGTAAGCACAGCTTTTTAACAGGGTTTGATGGTGTGATTATATCCTTCAACAGTAGCATTGGTGTCTTAGGCTCAGCACTTAAGTCGGCATCGTCTGTACACAGCCAGGGGTCAACCCCCGATCTTTAAGACATTGTGGGGCCTGCAAAATCAGGCCTGGTCTGCATAAGATTTTTTAACAACTGTTTCTTTTTTTTATGTGTTTTTAAGAGTCAGGTGTCTTTTATTTTTCATTATATTTTTAGATAGGGTATTCACCCTGTTTTTTAATTCCTTGGTGAACAGGACATGTTTGGCCTTAGAAACAGCACTTACGCATAGCTGCTAAAGATTTTTTCAACAAGATTGTTTCTTAATCAACAGGCCTGGCGTCTGTTAGGCAGAATCCCGTGCAGTTCCCTTAGGGAGCACTATACAAGATTAGGACTACAGGTGAGAGCAATAAATCTCCTTTGGTATCAGTCTATACCACAAAGATTTAGTTGGTAGCTGTGGCTGAGCAGTCAGACTTATCTCAAGAGGGAGATGAACAGTATTCAGGGTTTACACAATAGGTCGACTGTACTATGGGACAAGGAAACACTGACCAAAGCTTTGTATTAAAAAGTAGTTATATATTTATGTTATACACTTCTAAGAAAACACATTTATCACAGTCATCAAGAAGTTAAATTAAGTCAAGGAAAAATATACACACTCCCTATATAAATTGTAGACCAAGTGAACCAGAGTGAAAACTGAGCAAAACGGCACATTGAAAACTACACACAAGGTATGTTTTGACAATTTCTCACAAGGGAGGGAAAACACAAGTTATTCAGAAATAGCTTCTTATACACCCTAGTAACACTTCCCATTAGCTTGTGACCCAGTTAGAGCAAGACAGTGCATCAGTATAAGCAGTACTTAAATGAAAACTGAGCAAAATGGCCTTTCACAAGATTAAACAATGTGAAGGAAAGAGTAGTTATAAGAAAGAGGTGCACCACACAGTTCGAATGGAGAATCAATCTTCAGAAGGCAGTTTTAACAAATGTAGTCAGAGTCAGTAGGCCTGTGCCAGAGTCAGTGGTACAGGGCCAGGGCCCAGGAGCAAAATGTTCTTGTAGCTGCAGTCAAGTCTTTGGTTAACGATATTGAAAAGGTGGATGCAGAGGGCGAAAGACAATGTTAAGAGAGGGGGGCGGCCAACCCAACAGGTAGGTAAAGGATTCAAAACTCCTTTAGTGCTACCACGAAGAAAGGGCAGCCTGGCGGAACAATGTACCTTTAAAGTGAAGAAGTGGCTCCTGCGGTGGCGGTTGTTCCTGGTAGTTCCTGCAGTTTGAGGGGTCCAGCAGAGGAAGAGAGGCTCTCGTCGTGGAGGAAGGTTCAAGGTACTGTACTACCCAGGGATTAAACCAGCCATGGTGCTGCCAAACGAAGTTTAAAAGGTATGCTCCTTTTGATCGCGGTCCGGGTCGATAGCTGCCTGGCCATCTGGTCTCCAAGTGCAGGGCACTGGCGATTCGACCACGGCAGGTTCGGGAAGGCGATTGGCAAACTGGTTGGCCCCACTAGCTCAAGGGAAGAAGGCTCTTTCAGATGAAGATCTCCTCTCGTCGTGTGGAGAAAAGTGGTGAGACTCTGCAGAAGGGCTTCATTGGTGGTTCAGCCGTTGCAGAGGTTTTTGGATTTTCTCCTCTTCGGCTTCTTAGTTCCAGTGGTGACGTCTTGCTCTTCCAGTCCTCAGGACCCAGCTTTTATGCAAAAAGATCCCCATTCATACTGCCTAGCTGTCACTCACACAGTGGAGTGGTCATCTTGGCGGGAGACCCCCCAGCCTATCAGGATAGAGTGCGACATGGGTAGCGGAGGCAACCCTATCCAGGGGTCCTACTCCCCCTCCCACACAATGGACCCACCCCAGACTCAGTGGCGCCGGAAGGAGGGCTTCTGGGCAGAAGCCCACCAAACGGACGAACAAAAGATCCCCGACCTGGGTTAGGATTGTAGAAAAAGACACGAGAAAGAAGTTATATTAAAGTTCTGGCAAATAAAACCTACCGGAGCAAAGTTAATATTAAAATGCACCGACGGTATGTTAGATGCTGTCAGAAAAAGTGGTAGCCTCGAACAATGGGAAAATCCCATAGAGAAATATTTGTGGTCGAATATTTATGGTAGTAACCACTGCCACCAGCCAGAAACTTTAGAGAGAGGGACTTTAAGGTACCCCCTCGAAAATGAACATAGGGGAAAAACTATTAACTCCTCCCAGCACCTCCATAGTAAGATGGGTTGTATTGGTTAAGTTCATAAAAATTGACTCGTAAAGTCAATGGGGACTTTACATGCCCTGGGAGACAGTAGTCAGTCCCAGGGTATGGAGTCTACATTTGGGGTTCGCTACGACACCCCTGTGTCACTGCACTGAGGGTGTTGTGTAACACATGTGAATAAAGATGGTTCCTATGGGGGAGAGAAAATCCCATAGGCATTAAACACAAAAATAGCCTAGAACACACTTAGCAAAAATGCCTAAGAGTGGGAAAAAGAGTCTCACTCTTAGCAGGTAAAAAGAAACAAACCCTTCAAATCCAGCAAAGCTGCTGGGGGACTCTATAGGTAAGGGAAATTAGCCATTGAATGAGAATTCTCCCTAACACTCGCCCCCCCCCCCCCCAGAGGATCTAATCCACTCCTGGATGAGTCTCTTACCTCTAGTCGGTTATAAACATCCTAGAGAGACCATCAGCATTTTGGTGGTGACATCCTGACCTGTGCTCAATGGTAAAATCAAACCCTTGGAGGAAGATTGACCATTTTAGCAGTTTTGGGTTTTCCCCTTTCATTTGCAGTAACCATCTCAAGGATTGGTGGTCTGTTAGAATGATGAAAGTAAACCCATACAAGTATGGTCTAAACTTCTTCAAAGCCCTCACAATGGCAAAACATTCTCTCTCAATAGTTGCCCACCTTGTTTCTCGTTCCTTCAGTTTCCTACTGATGAAGCAAATCGGGTGCTGCCTACCTTTCTCATCCAGTTGACTGAGTACTGCACCTATACCTATATTGGAAGCATCTGTTTGTACAATGAAGGGTTGGTGGTAGTCAGGAGCTCTGAGAACTAGAGCTTGACAAAGGGCTTTCTTTAGGCTTTCAAAGGCCTGATTGTACTCCTCATTCCATTTGATCTTTTTAGGGAACTTAGGAGAGAAGAGATTACATTCAGTGGAGAAGCTATGGACCCATAGCTCTCAATGAAATTCCTGTAATACCTAGTGAGGCCTAGGAAGGCTCTCACCTGGGTTTGAGTAGAAGGGGTTGTCCAATTTTGCACAACTTCAATCTTGCTGAGCAAAGGCCTTATTTCACCACCTCCTAACTCATGCCCAAGGAAGACCACTTTACTCTGACCAATCTGGCATTTACTTGCCTTTATGGTCAGATGGGCCTGTTCAAGATCCTGCAAAACATATCCTAGGTGGTCAACATGTTCTTTCCAAGTAGGGCTGAACACTGCAATGTCATCCAAGTATGCCATGCAGAAGTCCTCCATCCCTTTCAGAACCTGATTAACCATCCTTTGGAATGTGGCAGGTGCATTCTTTAGTCCAAAAGGCATAACCTTAAACTGGTATAAGCCAACTGGGGTGAAGAATGCAGTTTTCTCCTTGGCATGGTCAGTCAGGGCTATTTGCCAATAGCCTGACGTGAGGTCAAATGTGCTGAGGAACTTGGCTGAACCAAGTCTGTCCACCAGCTCATCTGTCCTTGGCAAAGGATGGCCATCAGTCTGAGTGAGTGCATTTAGAGCTCTATAGTCCACACAGAATCTCAACTCCTTGGATCTTGCCTTTGGTACTAACACCACTGGGCTAGACGACGGACTAGTAGAGGGCTCTATTACCCCAAGATCAAGCATCTTGTTGACCTCTTCTTTGATGTGGGTTCTTACATTTTCTGACATCCTGTAGCCCCTGCTTTTGACAGGTAAACAGTCACCAGTTTGGATATCATGCTGGCCCCAAGGGGTCAAACCTGGTGCTAGAGAAAACAGAGGGGCAAATTGATTTAACAAAGCGTTGAACTCCTCCTGTTGCTCAGGTGTCAGATTAGAAGAGAGATTAACTCCTTCTATTTTCTCATCCAAAGTTTTGCCTCTGAGGAGGTCAGGTAGAGGTTCACTCTCCGCCTCCTCTTGAGCTGAAGCTAGAAGCAGAGCTACTAGTTCTGGCCTCGAGACATAAGCTTTTAGACAGTTGATGTGAAAGACTCTAGGAGCCTCATTAGGATTGCCTAAGTCCACCAGATAGTTCACCTCTCCAGGTTTTCCCACAACCTTGAAGGGTCCCATCCATTTGTCCTGCAAGGCCCTCTGCCTTGTGGGGACCATAACAAGAACTAGCTGGTCTTGAGTGAACTCAACCATGTTGGCCTTCTGGTCATGCCAATGCCTGACCAAAGCCTGACCTGTTTTCAAGTTATCACTTGCCTCAGCCATCATGTGTGGCATTCTCCTCCGGAGTCCTATCACATAGTCAGTGACTCTGACTGGTGTGGGGGAAGGAGCACTCTCCAACCCCTCCTTGATCAGGGCCAATGGACCTCTGACTGGATGGCCATAGAGAAGTTCAAAGGGACTGTAACCCACTCCCTCATTAGGGACTTCTCTATATGCAAAGAGAAGGCATAGCAGTAGAAGATCCCACTTTTTCTAAGGGGATCCTCTAAAGCTCCTATCATGCTCTTCATGGTTCTGTTGAACCTTTCTACCAACCCATTTGTCTGAGGGTGGTATGCTGTTGAGAACTTGTAGGTAACTCCACAGTTTTTCCACATGGCCTTCATGCAGTGGGATATATAATTTGACCCCCTGTCGGATATTACCTCCTTAGGAAACCCAACCCTGGTAGACATGCCAAGGAGGGCCTTAGCTACAGCCGGAGCTGTAACAGTCCTCATAGGAATTGCTTCGGGCAACCTAGTAGCATGGTCTACTACAACAAGTATAAACCTGTTGCCTGAAGAAGTTGGAGGATCAAGGGGACCAACAATGTTGATTCCTACCCTCTCAAATGGTACTCCCACCACAGGGAGAGGCACTAGAGTTGCCACGTTCTTGGAGCCACTTTTACCAGAAGTTTGGCAAGTGTGGCAACTCTTGCAATATTTATCTACTTCAGCCCCCAATTTAGGCCAATACAAGTAGAGAGAGAGCCTTTCCTTGGTCTTCTTGAAGCTCAAGTTACCAGCCAAAGGTATCTCATGGGCTAGTTGCAAGAATTGGAGTCGGCTTGCTTGGGGCACTACAAGTCTTTTGTAGTCCCCAGGGATTGACTCTGTTGGTTCACTGTAGAAGAGGCCATCCTCCCAGTGTACCCTGTACTTCCCAGGCTCTTGCCCTTCAAGCTGAGAAGCTGCCTGGTGGCGAAGACCTTCCAGAGATGGACATTCTCTTTGTCCCTTACTGAAGTCTGCCCTTCGGGGTCCACCTTCTGCCACTAAAGACTGCAGCTCAGGATGGTCCACAGGGTCAAGATCTCCAATGAGTTCCTGGCCTCCTACTAGATCTGAATCTTCAGGTTCTAGTTCAACCACACAGGGTTGTACCTCACTCTCAGCCTCAGCTGGAGGAGGAATCACAGGTGTGATTTTTGACAACCTAGGAGATTTCTTGGTTGGCAGCACTGGAGTGCTTTCTGCTGGTTTCTTTTTTGGAAGCCTTGGGTTTCCCCTTTGCCTCTGTTTACTTTGAAATAGCAGTTAGTAACTCCTATGGAGTAGGAATGATTTTTTTTCTATCATCTCCTCAGGAGAGCCCCTTACGGTTCTCTCCCTTGCAGGTCTGGTAAACTCCTGTAATCTCTTACTAGGAGGTCTGGGAGCACTGGACACTTCTCCCAGTTCTTTCAGATCATTGCCCAACAGCACCCTTCCTGGTACTTCAGATTATACACTCACAGGTATCCTGACAGTCATTTAATTGCACTGGATGAGAGCTGGTAATTGGCAAAGCACCTGCACAGGCCCTCCAGCTAACTTGGTGAGGTGTTTGGGTGCCTTAGCAACATCCTCCACCTTGAAAAAAGATTCGTCCAGCACAGTTATGCTGACGCTAGTGTCTCTAATGGCAGGAGTCTCCTGACCATTGACTAGGACACTGTCTTTATAATACTATTTAGTATTAGGAGGGATAGAATTATACACATCTAAATGCAGTTGTTCCCACAACCCTAGAGATACTAAAGATACACTAGCTGAGACTCCAATGGGTTCTTCAGCTAGTAGTTGAAAGTTTTCACTGGCCATATGTACTTCCTCCTCTGGAGCAAAGGCTAAGGAGACAATGTGGACCCCTGAAGGTTTACCCTTACATCTGGGATCCCCTTTCACATGATGAGTAGAGCCACAAACATAACATTTTCCAAATGTCTTTATGAATGGTGGCTTATTCTGACCTCCTACTGGTCTGGGACCAGTAGGTGCACTAGCCTGATTAGGTTTCCCTGGTGGCTTACCCTTAGAATTTTGTTTGGGGCCCTCTTTGGAATTGGAATTATTTGAATTCTCTTTGTTGTCTTTCTTTGGCTGCTTTCCCTCATCTTTTTCTGAGTTACCCCTGAATCCTTGTGAGTAGCCCTGTTGGCAACCCACAAGTCAGCAGCCTTAGCTAATTTCTTAGAATCCAGTTCTTTTGAATCAGCCAAGTGCTGTCTGAGCTCAGGAGAGCAGGCATCATAGATAGACTCTATCATAAAAAGATTTCTCATTCCCTCATAAGTGTTAACTCTATAACCCTTAATCCATCCCTCTAAGTTCTTCAAACACTCATTTACCCAAGTAGCCCAAGGGGTATTATCATGCTTCTTGAGGGTCCTAAACCTCTTACTGTACTGGGAGGGAGTCTTCCCAAATCTAGCTATTAAAGCTAGCTTTACACATTCATAATCCATCCTATCCACCTCCCCCAACTCCATTACCAAATTGTTGAGACTGCCTTCTTAATTTGCCCCCGTGGTGTAGACGAAGAATTCTACCCTACAATGTAACCCTGTGTCTGGATACAAGGAAACTAGTACCAGGGATCAATTGTTTGGAAGAATGGACCCAAAAACCGCGTGGCAGTAGACTCCCTCGGGTGCGACAGTATCCCAGTTGACACAATAAATGCTTTTAAAGCCGACTTCACAAGGACCAGAGAGCAGCTGTTACAATACACAAGAAACAAGAATCCTTAATACTCACATAACGTGAAACGAAAAACAGAAACAAGAATAAGGGCAGACACTCTTACCATGGGATTGACAGCAAGTATTCCAGTAACAACCACTGCTCCAGTAAGACCGCCAGGTACAGGGCGGTAGGGCTATTCCCGCCGGCACGCGTACGCCTAAGGGTCAGAAGTACAATACCAGACGAAACGACGACGCTCCAACCTCAGCCCCTGATGGTACCACGGCAGTCTCTAGTCCGTACCGGGGAAGAGGAGAGGAGGGGTGTACTGGCAGTCTGGTGGAGGAGCAATAGTCACATGGATCCCAAGAAACAGGAGGCAATCCTATGCAGTCCACGATGATGAGTTTATAAACAACGTTGAGCAAACGAGAGGCAATAGCAATCCATAAAGCAGTCCGAGTCGATAACTGAAGGAACTTCACAGGACAAAACGCAAGGCAAAGCAATCCAGGAGGAATTCCGATTCGGCAACGGGAGGTATTGATGAGCAAAAGCGTGAGGCAAATGGGAGTTCCTGGGTGCGGTCCGGTTTGGCAACAAGAAGCAGCGGAGTGGAACGGGAATAGTTCCTGGTGTAAGCTGGAAGGATGGAAGGAGCGGGACGACAACAGACAACTTCGAGGAAATTACGAGTGCGAGGTTGAAGCAGGGGCAAAAGTAGCGAGGCAGAGACAGGAAGGCAATAATCCAGAATAGCAGGCAAAACAAGGAATATCTCAGGATACGTAGCAGACTCCAAATTCAAAATCAGAAGCAACAAGTTTGTTGCCGGCTAGAGTTTATCTAGCTGCGGTCACATGACCTAAAGGTGCGGCTGACGTGGTGCGGGTTGACGTGCCTGCCCTAATCTCCATGACAACCGCCAACGCAACAACACGGAGGGACGAGGTTTTGCCAACTTCTTGTGGCCTTGAAGTAACCCTCTTTTACAAGATATCCGAAGGGATCGTGAGCGCTGACACCTTAAAAAATTAAGCAAACCTCTAAATGAATTTCACTCCAGCAACAGAGTTTAGAGTCTTTCATTCTAGCTTCACACTATAGAGTCTCAGCAGCAGGCTCCGGCGCCTCTGAATTTGCAGCTGGCCTTTCGTTTCCCCATTGCTAACGGGAGACGTCTGAGCCTCACTCCAACTTTGAGCCTCTAAACATACCTCCAGCAGTATGCCTCAGAGATTTTGATGATTGTATTCCATGAGCATGAACCCCAAGTCTCACTCAGGTAGTATTCGTCTGAGTCTCTGCATTGGCCCCACATCTGAGTATCCTACTAGGAGTTCTGTGAAGGAGTCAGCTTTTGGCAGGGTCGGACTGGGCCATAAAATTGTCTCATGCACCAATGAAAAAGTGGCCCACGGTTGCAAATGTAATGCAAATTGGGCATTTTAAAGAATCCTTATTCAGCAACACTGCTCAAAACTACTAGCCGCATAGTAAAGACACTCATCAAACTGGCCCACATTGGCCAAAAAAGTGGCCCACTTTGACCCAAAAACTGTCCCACACAAGCATTTTGCGTTTTTGCCTTGACCATGGGCCTTTTGCCCTATAGGCCAGTCCGAGCCTGATGTTTGGTACCAACGGGTGGCTGGCTACGCCCGAGGGGTATCAGGAGTCTAAATGATTCATGGTCATTCACAGCTGGTGAATATTGTCAGTGGAGTGTCCTACATATTGCTCAGATTATCGTGAGCGACCGAAGGTAGCCCAAATAATGTAGGGCATTTGGGGGTACATTTTTCACAGCAACACTATCATCGGCCCTGCCCATGGATGCCACCACAGCTGGGAGCATCACACTGATACGAACTTTCAAGTGGCTCCTTGTTCCAAATAACATGCTTGGAAGGTAGCTTGATGGCTGATCCACACAACATTGCACCAGCATTTGAAATTCATTTTTCATGATTTGGGTGGAGTCTTGTGCATGTTTGGGCGGAGTCTTGAGTGGCTGTGGGCATAGCATCGGGTGACATAAATCTCAGTCTTTTTAATTTTCAAATGTAGGCAAGTCTGCTAATATAAACACATACATGCAGATTCACTCAAAAATCTTGTGCGCAGACACACAAACTGCATGCATTAACTTTCATACAGAGAATACTCTTTTAAAAAAAATGTTTACACTTTTTACCTTTATATCTTCTGCCGCCTCTTCTCTTCAGGGAAGGAGGGCGTGGGAGGGAATGTATTCACAAGAAGGCAGTGCCCAAAAAAGGACTTAAAGACACCAAACACGTGTGCACCAGCTGATCTCGACTTGGTGGCTGAGCAACCTGGGGACCAGAGCACACGCCACACACTCCAAGATTCGAGTGCTTTTTCTTTTTTTACTTAAAGAGCAAAAAATTAAGTGCGCTGTTCGAGCAAGGGTCATGACAGCCCTGCACGAAACGGAGGGGGACAAGGGGTGTGCACTGGAAAGTGAGGCCACTGGTTATGCTCTCAGAAAAACGCAAAAAAAGACTCTGAAATGCATAATTCTTATATCCATTGGGAGGAATCCCAGGATGTCGTCAATGCTTCAGCAGGGGGAGGCCCTTCCAATGAGGCCAGGGAGGTGAGACCGCTACCAGACAGTCCCCCTGTGGGTGGTACTCAGCGTGTGGATCTCATGGCAGGGGAAACCCCCTAGGGAACCAGTGACAACTATTGTGGGAGAACACGGTATCCACTGTGATGAATCCTTTGGATCCCTCACTTAACCCCTGCCTAAAGTCTCCTCCCCGCTCGCCAGGAAAAGACAGACGCTTCCTCATGCTGACCTTGGGCTTGGGGGGAGGATCATCTGGGAGGAGGAGAAAAGACTCAGGGGAATGAGAGGATTCTGTGGGATGAGACGCAGTATTTATCTTCCTCTGGAGAGGATGACTATTTAATGCCACCATATGTAATGGCTTGTTGTAACAACCATCTTGTGGTACCATAAAATCCACATGTAAACAAGGGTAAAAACACTCACAAAACCCTAGACCTTAGAGGAAATAAAAGCTTTTTAAAAACCCCAGAGATGTGCAAAACTAAAGACCTCCGTTACACCCAAAGGTATAGTGAAAAGGAATTCATAGATAATAACAACCTAAAAGAATTGCCTTTTCCTTTTCAATAAGATTTAGTGACTAAACTTCATGATATTGCTTTAAAGCATGTTATAAAGAACAAATTGAGGTGTGGAAGTGATAATCAAATAAGGAAACCTAACTTTGTCATTAGGGACTTCTAGTCCCATAATCCTCTAAGTACTTGGACGAAGAAGATGACTGAAGAGGCTCAGTATTATAGGAGTGGTCAGTTCACTAATGCAGATTACCCACACCTGAGGGAGACTGAGAGGCTTAAAAGGCCCCCTCAGGTGCAGGCCATGAGTAGTAGCGGGAGAGAAGGAACAAGCCGCACCAGGAAGCAGAAGCAGCATGGTGTATGCAGCCTATCCAAAATGCTGGAGGAGAGAAAAGACGCCTGGACCATTGCGTGACAGAGAGCACCTGTTGGTCCTGAGAGGGTCTGTGCCTCTCAAATCTTGAATTGCAGAGGTCACGCAGCAGGAAAGGTTCGAGAGGGAAGCTTGCCCTCAGGCGATCAAGTCTGCAAAGGCTGCGCAGCGGGAAGCGAAGACGAAGGGCGTTTTCCCTCCCCAGGGGCCGTCTCAGGTGGCTCGAGGGCCACGAGGTCTCTGGTGGCTGGAATACGCCAGAGAACCTCAGGAGCAACAAGGGCTCCATTACCAGGTGGCGTGGGTAGCAGCGAGCTAGAAGAAGAGGTTTGCCGCATTGTGAGAAGCCAAAAGAAGAAGAATCCTGCAAGCGTCGAGAGGAAGAGAAGAGCATGTCTTACCCAATGAGTTCACAGCCTGTTTGTGACCCCAGAGTGCTCCTTCCCCGCTCGCATATGCAAGGGAAGTGTTTGGTGAGTGAAAGACACTTGTGTGTGACTGAAAGTGACTGGAAAGGCACTTTTGAAACTCGCGTTACCAAAGCACAACCTGTGGTAAAAATTGGTACGAACTCACATTATCCAAGTCAAAGGAAGAGAATTAAAAGACCCTTTGCATATCAGTCATTGGTTACTTATGTAGTGGGGAAGCAAGAGGGTCACAAAAGCTGCACTTCTGGCAGAGAGGGATCCAGAGGGAGACGAGTATTATTGTGAGAAGAGTGTTATAAGGATTTGGGTTGTCTGCCTGTAATGGAAAGGTTTGTGGCCAAAAAGACTGTAGCTAACTTGGCTGTTACGGTCAAACAACCCAAAGTAAATGCCTCCCCAAACATACCCTACAAATACACCCCTCCCTCCTTACTTACCTTTTGGCGGCACGCCTCGTTGTGCACCGCAGACTTCCACCGACACCAGTTGCATTAATTTACATGCTTGGGAACCGGCGCCGCAGGGTCCTTTTCTTCTTTTTTCCCTTACTTTATTACCCTATGCAGAGGACACCCCTGCAACTTCCGAATCAGAAAACGCCGAACATGGGGAGCGGGGCCACCCCGCAACCACTGCTCCTCATGTTTGCTATTTTCGGATTCGAACGAACGGTACAGGCCTTTTTCGGTCTTTTGTACCATTCGTACGAATGGATGCAGTCTTTTTGGGTGTTTCCATGTTACAAAGTTCTAATATAAATCTTGGTTTCCCTGAATAGTTGTTGGAAGTTTTGAATCTTCAATTTGCTGAACAATATGAAGTTGTGGTGAAACATTCATCAAATGATATTTAACACCAAAGACACTTGTGGTTGTGAATTGCTGTTAGGGCAGGGGAGTATACCTGAACTGCAAGTTGTTGAAGTGGCCCTGTTGTGAGAGTAAACCAGGTGGAAGTTGAAGAAGTACTTAAAAGGAGTACTGATTAATATAATTTATGTTGAAGGTGATACTAAAGACATTTGAGGCAAAATCATCTTGACCAAGACAATTATTTTTGCTATTGATGAACTGAAGAATTGTTCAGAGAAGGCCCTGGTGTGAGAGTAAACCAGGTGGAAGTTGAAGAAGTGCTTAAAAGGAGTACTGATGAATATAATTTATGTTGAAGGTGATACTAAGACATTTGTGGCAAAATCATCTTGACCAAGACAATTATTGTTGCTATTGATGAGCTGAAGAATTGTTCAAAGAAGGAAATGAACCTTCTGTCATGATCTCTGCTTCCAAAAGATCAGGACTTGCCCGACTCCCTTGGAAGCAGACCCATAACCCCGGTTCCGAGTGCCAGCCAGTCCCAATTGGGACATTTTGGACCCTGTCCTGGTGCCAGAGGCACCAGGCTCATAAAGATGCCCAGTCCCAGCGCTGGAAGCGCCGGGCTCATAATGCTTGGGTGGACTTACCTGCAGCAGACCATGCTGCTTACTTACCTGCCAGTTGAACCCCTGATCCTCTTCTGTTTGGGACTACTTTTCCTGTTGGGTGGGGCAGGAGCCACTCCCTAGGTTCAGAACACTGGAACTCTTCTGGAAAGCAGGAACTCTTTTCTTACCTAGGCGTGGCTGTGGAAGGAGACACCTAAGCACTACAGGAGGCTATTTAAACCACACCCGATGGATGAATCTTGCTTTGCGTTATTCTGCATTCTCTGCAGCAGAACGCTCATCGTGTCTTCTGCTTCTGATCCTGGGCCTAAGGGAACAAAGGCTTACCATCCTGGAATCCAGTCTTCAGCAGCACCTGTAAAGACAAAGAAAGAACAGGTTAGCACTACGGTCTTCAGTGGCAGCGCATCTCTTACCTGGTCCATCGGCTGTCACCAACGCCTCGCGCTGCATTCCGGCATCTGAAAGACAAAGGCTTACCAACTCTTCGCATGCTCCGGAGCTCTTCGCACTGCATTCCGGCATCTGAAAGACAAAAGCTTACCAGCTCTCCGCACGCTCCGGAGGCCTTCGGCGCTGCATCCCGCATCTGAAAGACAAAAGAAGGTGCGTTTAAAGACATTGGGCAACTTTATTACTCACGTGCCATTACTCCTTCCCACGCCAAATCCAGTGGGTATTCCAGCACCCTTCAGCTTCTCTAAAGCTACGAACTTGTACCTGCAAGATAAAAGGGACAGTTAGTGCGCATCGTGGAGCAGGCTACAAGCGCTTACTTACGTGCTTCCAGGCGCTTCTATTCCTCACGCGGGTTCGATCCTCAACTCTCATCAGCCCGCCATCCGCCATCGCCGGAACCCTGCAAAACAAGAGATATCATTACAAAAGACTTTTAAGACATTTGAAGTGCCCAGAACTTACCGTTCGTGCAGTTAACGACGGACAGCAGTCCTCTGAGGTCAAGAGGCCTGCACCCTTATCCAGTGAAGAAACTGGTTACGGTACCCTGCCCCGAGGCAGATGGAGAGCTTGGCGTTCACTTACCTAAGGTGAGGGCGTTAACCTTTGGGGTTCTACAGGAGAAGAGAAAGGGAAGAGGAGAGAGGCACCCAATAAACCCAGTTCATTAATCCCATATTTTCTATCTGCAGACATCTTACTCTTCGAGTCAGACATACAGTGCACAGAGGTCCAGCCCAAAGAGCCAACCGTGTGTTACACATCACCTTTGAAGATACGGCATTCACCCAGTCAAGACCGGCGCCTCTGCGGGAATCAGGTGAGCGTTACACCTTCTATTACTTGTGGCAAAAATCATCCTGATCAAGACAATTACTGTTTCTATTGATGAACTGAAGAATTGTTCAAAGAAGGAAAGGAACATTCTGTTTTCTGAGTTGGAACTTTCTGTTGACAAATTGAAGTTATACCAAGCGGAGTTGAAACATTTTGTTGACAAAGTGGAACTATATCAAACTGAGTTAGAACTTTATATTGACGAATTGAAGTGGAACCAAACTGTGGTTGAATATTATTGCAAATCAGGATTTCCTGGTTTTCTTTTCTTGAACTGTGGAATAGAATCAGGTTTAAACTTGAGAAGGGGAATTTGCCAAAGTTACAAAGAGAGACTGTAGTGACATTACAAATTCAATCATTATTGTTTGTTGAGAATTGCTATACATTTCCCTGTTTATTATCTGTTTGTATAAGTGTGAGGGACAGATATCCTTTGTTAGAGTGTTTCCTTTAGTTTATTTTAGGCACGTAAATTAGGGATAGGTTCATCCAACCTTATCTTATAATAAAATGGCATTTGTTGAGAAATCTCCAAAAAGTTGTCTGCCTCACATTTCTGACCCCTCACACCACATAACATCCCAACCTCTTCCTAACCCCCTCTCTCTTCACCCCTACTCTCCTATCCCATATACCTCTGAAGTAGGCAAGAAGTAGAAAGGAATGAGACGAGGAAGAATAGGGATGAAGATCATGATCCAAAACAAGAAAGGACTCAGATGAGGAAGAGGCGCGGATCCGCAGGGATCACTCCAAGGAACCTGACTGGTCCAGCTTTCAACTGCAGACATTGATGGGATCAGACAAAAAACGGACAAGGGACTTACCCGAATTTCAGATGCTCTGGAGAGGAACCACGAGAGGCACTGAGGCTCACAGAGAGGGGGAGCAGGAATAGATCCAGGTGTGGAGACGCTGAAGGGGCGGTCTCCACCGGAACCGCTGACAAAACCGAATGGCTAGCTGCGGGAAGCGCCAGCATTGCAGCACAACAGGAACACACAGTCTGGAGAGAACAGAGACGCCGGAGTGGGAGATTGCATCAACTAGCTTGCAGTCAACCAATGTTACTCATGCGACCCAAATAAATGGGGTAATACAGACTTGTCTAACAACTGCAAATGAAAAGCTTAAATGCTTTTTACTAAACACTTGATCGCTAGTAAAACATACCTCGGAAATATTGGACTTTCTCCTAGAACAAGACCTTGATATATTCTTTCTTACAGAAACTTGGATGACTGAAGCCACATATCATGCCATGATAATAGCTACTCCAACAGGCTACTCTGCTCTTCATGTTGATCGGGGGGAGGAGGAGGGTGGGGTGGCCATTATTTACAAACAAACCTTGAGGCTTTACACCACCAGTATTCTATACATAGACAATTGCGAAGCATTATTAGTAAAACTAAATATTAACCCGAATTTCTCCCTTACTCTGTTACTACTATACCATCCACCGAGAGCAACACCTTTGTTTGACGAACAGCTATTAGCTCTTATAGGCAATGCATCCAAAGATTCCACTGCTTGCATCATCCTGGGTGACTTTAATCTTTGGGAGGACAACCCATTGGATGAAGAGGCCAAGAACCTGAAGCTATCACTTAAGTCCATTGGATTTAAGCAGATGTTCTCAGCTGCAACTCATAACTGTTGTAATATTTTAGAATGGCTTGTAGTAAGAAATCTAGAAACAACTGTTACCTCAATCAAGGAATGTGCCTGGTCAGACCACTCGCACATACATTTTGATTGTTTTATACCATCTCCTCAAGTCTGGATAACAAGGATAAAACCATCAATGGTCTCGTAGAACTATAAGAATATTACTAGCAAGGCTTTTAGAGCTCATGTAATACCACTATTACCATCCTTACAAGATTACACTCCTCTCGAAAAGCTTACCTCTTCCGTTAGAGAGGCTACCAATCAAGCCTTTGACTCTCTAGCTCCACTAAAAGCCATCAAAGCAAATACATCTATAGGCCAGATTAAATGGTTTTCCATTGAAATCCTTGAAGCCAGAAAAGCTAAGCGGAAAGCAGAACGCTGCTGGCGAAAGGTCCCGACAGCAGAGTCAGCTATCACCTATGAACAGGCAGCAAAAGCCTATAAACAGATAATCTCTAAAGCCAAAGCAAAAAACCTCAACCAAAATCTCGGTCGAAGGAGCTATTTCAGATCCTACAGGAATTAAAAAGTGCACCGGCTAATACTCAGAAACAATAAGATAATGCCTGGTGCCAAGCTATACATGATGGCTTTATGCAAAAAACGCAGAAACATGAACAGGCCATCAAAGATCATGTGAACTTGTTCCCTGACATTGAAACCATGCTAAAGCCACCTGTCCTTCCTGAGCAAAACTGCCCTATTTGTTTTGCTTTTGGAAAAATATCCGAGAAAGGACTGCTTGATGTCATCCACAGCCTAAAACCCACCTCATGCAAGGGGGATATCTTACCTGCTAGATATTTAAGGACTTTGCAGATACTCTTTCTCCATCGGTCACCCAGTTTGTGAACCAATCTTTTGACAAAGCTTTTGTCCCAGAAAACATAAGAGGCCTGGATAACCCCGTTTATTAAAAAAGAAAACCTGGACCACTCCATCCCAGGAAACTTTAGGGCTATCACAAATGTGCCATTCTTGCTGAAAATAATCAACAAGATCGCATACCTACAGTAACAAAAATGCTTTGAGGACAATAACATACTTGCGTCTGAGCAATCTGGTTTTCGAGCAAAGCATGGCACGGAGACAGCCCTTCTAGACCTACAATTTAATATTGTCACTATTGTTGAAGAAGGAAATGCAGCATTACTTCTATTATTCAATGTATCCTCTGAATTTTACTTAATAGAGCATGACCTTCTAGCAGAGATATTAATAACAGTTGGGAAATGTACACCACAGGCAGCCAAATGGTTTAAATCCTTTCTGAGACCCAGAATGGCTGCGGTAGCAAAAGGAAACATCATGTCGAGAAAAACTGCTTTAACGTTTGGTATTCCACAAGGCTCTTGCCTATTCCCTCTACCCTTTAATATCTTCTCAAAACTCCTGTGTGACATGCTTATAACACTTGGTGTCCGGTTTACTAACTACGCCGACGACACCCAGTTGGTTTTTGAACTATCAGGAATATATGAAGCTGATGTCCAGAGAGTTAATGATGTATACATTGCAGTTCAAAAATGGATGGCAGCGATTTCTTTATCCTTAAACGAGGATAAAACGGAGATACTAATAACCAGAACCCCTCAAAAAACTAAAAAGGTGGATGATCGGTACACCAGCTGTAAGATAAAAAGTAACCACATTCTAGTATTAGACCATGTACAAAACAAACAACTCTATTTTGACTCCCAGTTATCATTCAAGAGGCACATCTCGTACCTAAAATCTACATGCCCTTTTTACTAAACCTTCTCTGGCAAATTCACCCATATTTGACCAAACAGAACATAGCCATGATTGCCGGGGAATTTATTAATGCAAAGTTAGACTATTGCAATAGGCATTTGATGGACACCTAAAAAACGAACATCAGAAAATTGTAAACAATACAAAACAGAGCTGTTCGGCCGGTCTTTGGCTTCAGTCAGCGTGCCAAGATCTGGCCGGCTAGGCGAAAACTGCACTGGCTCCCTGTCGAACAGAGAATTAAATTTAAAGATGCAGTCCTGGTTTCTAAATGTTTATCAGGAACTGTGCCTAACTATCTTATCAGTAAGATAAATAATGCTCCAGTAAGAAAAACTCTTCGCTGTAATGAAAATCAAAGGCTGCATCAGCCACGAGTGACTCTGAAAAAAATTGGTGGAACCAACCTTAACTTCTGGGCTCCTACTATCTGGAATTCTCTTTCCTCGGACCTTAAGAGCTTTGTGTCCGTTACTATTTTTAAAAAGTAACTCGAGACATGGTTGTTTAATGGAGAGACAGCCTAACCTTTCAACTGTAAATCTACCTTAGAGAACCAGACTTGTGCTGTTTTATGTTCTATATGTCTGACCCTGTCCATTCTGAGTGCCTTGAGGCCTATGGGCGAATGGTGCTACACAAAAAAGAATATAGATATATATATAGATAAATAGAAGGACACTGGGAAGCCTGCAGCTGACTGGAGTTTTGTAGCCAAGACCCTAAAGGTATTTGGGTGACTTAGCCTATGGTTGGGGGTCCCCACGGGGTGCGAGAAACTCTGAGAAACATAGTGGATGAAACTTGACTGAAATACAGTAAGAAGGGTAATAGGGTCTGGGACCCTTAAAAGAAAAGGACATACCAAGTAACCAGAAGGTCTAATCCTCTTTGTGACAGTACTTGGAGGGAAGGCAACCCAGGGATGTCACATAAGAGAAACAATAAAGGGAACTGTGAGAGTTATACATATGAAGACAGTACTTGGCAGCGGAGTAAACGAAGTCTGTATGTGAAATCCAGAAACCATAAAGAGAACTGTGAGAATATTACAGAGGAACACAGAGCTTGGCAGGTGAGTAAACGAAGTCTCTGTTTGGTACTAAGAGACCTGATAGAGAAGGAAATCAGGTCTATCAATCAAGGTCAAGAATCAAACTCCTCTTCTTCCCTGCAGCGCCTGGTAAGAGGAAACCAGATCTGCAACCATGGTCAGGGACCCACTATAGCTTAGAGAAGCATCTAAGCCACTCTTCTTTGTCGCAGTGGCTGGTAGGAGGAAATCCGGTTTGCCAACCTGGGTCAGGGACCCACTACAGTTTGGAGACGTGTCCAAACTCCTCTTCTTTGTCACAGTTCCTTATGGGGAAATAACCAGGTCTGCCAATCAGTGTTGGGGAACAGAGAGACAGAGAAGAAGCCTGAGAAGTGGCAATTGTTGAACTGTGTTACGAGCCAAAGGAAGGCTGGGGAAGCGAGACATTCCCCCCAACACTAGAGGAACTGATAAACCCAGAACTGTCTTTTTGTCCAGGGGAAGGGAGCCATTACTCTGGGCTAGGAAGACCTACTTTTCATTTAGTTTAAACCTATAGTGTGAGGGACAGAGCTAAGATTCTGACATTGGGACTTTTGCTTTTGACATCCTGACTGGCACATTAGTGATTTTGGTTGAGGCTGAGAATGCACCATCAAATACTTTATGGGCCATATTTACAAATAATTGTTTTACAATGGCGCAATTCCAATGAACAACACTTTGTAAATCAGGCTGTGTGCTTTTAATTAAGCAACATGACCCGAGGATGCGGGGGCATTACCGACTCAGATAATGCCCCCGCTGCGAGGGTTATATTGGTTTTAGTACCCCGGCCCGTGAGATCTGCGTGACCGGGGCACTAAAAGCATTTTTTCTGTCCCGAAATGTTTTGGGACAGAAAAAAACAAAGAAAACGACCAAGAAAATGGCTGCCAGGAAAGGGAAACCGGAGTCTGTTTTCCCTTTCCATTGCGGCCATCGGGAGTGGACGCACTGGGAACACTTCTGTTCCCAGCGCGTCCGCTCCTGAAAAAAAAAGACAAGAAGGTAAGTGGGGTTCGGGTTGGGAGGGTGGAAGGGAAGGATGGGGAAGGGGGAAAAAACGTACCTGGGTCCCTGGCGGGGACGATGGAAGCCTCCAGCCGTGTGGAGGCTCGGAGTGGGGATGGACCCGCTCCAGAGTCTCCACATGGCTGGAGGCTGCCATCGTCACCCACCAGTGACAAAGCAGTCTAAAGGTAAGTAGGGTGAGATGGACAGGAGAAAATGTTTTTAAAAAACGTTCCCGAGTCTCCGGCAGGGAGCGAAGGCAGCTTCTCAGCCGTGGAGGCACGGAGCATGGATGGCCCTGCTTCGAGCCTCCTCATTGGCTGAGGGCCTGCCGCGCCCCCGCCGGGAACAATGGCTGTGGAATCCCAGCTGAGGGATTCCCGGCTGGATAATGCCTCGGCGAAAGCCAATCAGAATGGTTCTCTCATTCTGATTGCTCCCTTGCCGAGTACTAATTAGTGATAAAAAGCTTGAAACCAGTGCACTTATTTCACTTGGGCCTACCCACCAAGTTTCCCAGTTCCATGCATGACTCCTCGAGCCAGTCCTCATTTTTGCGTCCAATTGCATGCTGGAACTTGCAGTTTCATTTTCCCATAGCAAGGGTGGGCAAACAAGTTCTAGCATGCAGTGCAAAAAACAAGAAAACAGGATTGGCTCAAAGATTTTGCATGGAACTGGGAAACTTGGCAGCTATGCTTTGGAAGATCAGCGATTTTTAAAGTCTTTTGTCTGAAAGATTTTCGCGCTTTGCTCCAGAGCACCGTATTCATTGATATCGTGTGTTTCCAAACTCCATCACAGCATGACCACAAATTATATCACTTCAAAAGCAAAGCTGCAGCTGTCGATAAGGGCAGTGGTCACGCACTCTGGCTAACCCACTGCATGACAGGTTCTGAAGGACATGGGAGGCAGGGAACATTACCAGTTCATTACCAGTTCAGTAAATGCTTGGCTCTGAAATCATAAGTGAATTTCTCTGGAACCATTCCGGGGAAAACCACAGATGCAAAAACACAAAGTACCTCCGTGAGATTCTTTATGAGCAGTTAATGTAAATCGAGGACGCAGCTGCCATTAGAAAGCAGCATTCACTGCTGCAGATGTTTACATCGTTCTTTGGTCAGTCTAACTTTCCACAGTTTTGCAATTTCACTACTTTGTGCATATTCCTCATAAAAATGCAGCAGTCTCGGCCTATCTCTGGCTCATTATCAGTATTTGAATACATCTATATTAAAACTTTAATTATCTAGCCTTATTGAACTCAGGAGGGGTCATTATTGCGCAAGAGGGTGATTTTCCCAAGCGATAATCACCCCTCCTGAGGTCTGTACGGCTATTAGCACATAGTGGTAATAGCAATACATATTTGGGAGTTTTCATGGTGAAAAATAAACGTTACTGCAATAGTGTCAGTAGTTGACCTCACTTGAGTTTTGCTGCGTGGTGGTGTTGCTGGAGACTAACTGTGCTGGTTCATCCGACGTAAGCGAGTATCACGAAGATAGGGGCGAGCCTCTCCAGTAGACACTCTGCTTGTTAGTTAGGTAAACCAGGCCAGGCAACCTGCGGAGCAGTCTGCCGAAAAGCAGGAAAAAACCCTTAAATGAAGGGAAAAACCTGAACAATTCCAGAAACCGGTGGATCACGGGCAAAAGCAGCAGGAACAAAGATGCGCAGAAGAATGGTCAAGAACAAGGAAAAATACGGAGAGTACACACAACGTAGCTGATGGCAAGGAGCGAGGTACAATAGAACACAGAAGACAGGATACCAAGACAAGAAGGGACACGCTAAGCAAGGCAAATAGCTAGCAATAAGACGCAAGGCAACAACGTCGGCTTCCAGCATTTGATCCGTAAAAACTAAAAGTGTTCACACTCCACGTTGTCAGAAACAAAACATCTAGAGGAGGAAGGCAGTTCTCGGCAGGAAATGGCAGCGCCATTTTGGACAGGATAATAGCATGAACCAGACGTGGTACAGGCGCCAGGAGGACCATAAGGACCAGGGACGGAGATTTGTGACGAATAGTTGTTATGATGATTTATACCATGCACTACTGCCATTTGCATGGTCTCCAGATGCTCACATGGCTCTGTAAGAAAAGTGTGTGGGGTTGGTTAGTGAGGGAAGAATGATAGGATAAAAGTTGTGGTCTCTGTTGATGCTTGCAGAACCAGGAGAAACTGCTGTTGTATGTGTCAGCTTTCTGGCTGTGCTTTGTTGTGTGCACTGGGCTTGTTGTGTCCGGAGCAGTAGTATCCAATGTCTGGGTTGTTTGTTGTTTTCAACTGTTTGGTTTTTGTGGCATGGTTACCTATGGGGGTATGGTTTGTGATTTTGTGTGTGTAATTTTTCTGGCCCTTTTGGGCGTGTGTAGTGCGTGAGAGTTATGCAGGTGTGGAAAAGAGGAAGGGGGGTGGATAGTTGGTTTCTGTTTGACTCCGGGTGTGTGGTTGTATCATTGTTGGTTCTTCGATCCGTATTGTCAGAAGTATGCATTGGTTCCAGAGTATGGTTTGTGGGCGTGCACGATTTTATGCTTCTCTCAGTGAGTTGAATAGCCAGGTTTTCAGTCATTTTCTGATAGATAGTCTTTCATCGTTCTTATTTTCTTCGGGACCGAGTTCCATATTTTGGCTATTGTAAGAAATCTGAGGGTATCGTCACACCTACTCTTCTTGGATCCTCTTCTCAGGTTGCCAGGGAAAGGCCATCTCTTTTGGATCCTGACCTTGGGGATGGATCACCTGGGTGGAGGGTCCTGAAGACTGGGGAGAGTATGTCCACAGGTGAGACATGGTATCCCCCTTTTCCTTATGAGAACCAACCTCACCATCCCCCGGTCTTTATGGGCTGTTGCAAATCATCTCACCTCATTCAACCCACTTTAGTACTGGGATGAGGAAGAGTCGACTAGGAGTAGTGAACACTAGTAAGTAATTTCACCACTCTATTACTGAGTCGAGGAAGAGGCCTGTAGAGTGTTGTAAAGGTGAGGCATGTCTCAACTGCTCCACTAATTGTGACCAGGCAATTACAATTTGGAATTCACACCTGCAACCTGTCAAGTAGTTGCAGGTGTATAAAAAGGGGAGAGACCAGCAGCAGAGAGACCAGACAGGAATCCTGTATACGAGGAGGCAGCCGAGGTGGGTCTTGCAGGAAAGCCAGGATGTGGCAGACGACCCAAGAAGCTATGGAGCCAAGGGCCGCGAAAAGGGCACAGGTGTGGGAGCCTCATTGGTCGGAGGTCCGCAGCCAGAGCTGCGGACACAGAAGAAAGAAGCAAAGTGACCAACAGCGTCCGCGGAGAGAAAACGGAGCTGCTGGCAGGATACGGAGAGAAAGTGAAGTGCGAGCGGGGCTTGCGGTCAAAAGAAAATGTGCCGGCGCAGCTGAAACCGAATGCACAGCTGCTGGGAAGAGACGTCAGGGACCCGTGAGTGTGGAGAGAAGAACACTCGAACTGTGGTGCTCCTCGGGGCAGTGGGGCAACTGAGATAGATGCTGAATGAATGAAAATGCATGCGCAAGATGAAATTAACCCAAAGCAAGGGGTTGAGAGAAAAAGAAGGACAATATAACACGCAAGCTGCAGACTAAAACATCACAGCTATTAAATACTGAACTAAATGAAAGCTTTTGGCATAGCTATGACTTGATGACAAGTGTGTGTGAAATTCAAATACTGTCTAAGCACGAACCGTATGAAAAACAGAAAAAAGCAAGTATGGAAGATTGTAAGAGAGCATGAAAGTAAGGAAGTATTGCAAGAGAGCATGAAAGCAAGGTGGTGAAGGAACAAAACACCACAAAGTGAACTATATGTGAAAATATATTGTGGCAAGGCTAAAAGACTGGCAAAGGAAGGAACACATTGTGGCGAAGCCAAGATGCTCACAAGGAGAAGCCAAGTGAGTGTGAACTATCACACAGGTACAGATACAGAAGAACCTTTGTGGGCTAGACATCCTAGGGTTCCTGGTTGCGCGACCTGTAATGGGTGCACCGTGTGGTCTGACATCTGCACCTAGACCAGGGGAACCCCAATTGTGAAAGCCAGAGAGGATGCTGAAGTGAAACAGGAGAACGCAATATGATTGAACTGTTAAGAAACCAGAAGGAGTGCAAAGTTGGTCTGGAACTGCTTTTGAACATTGAAAGATTGAGAATAAGTACAAGTTGACTGTTTTGAACTCGGGAAGGGAACCCCAAAGTTTTGTGGAATTGTCTTGAACTTTGGAAAGGGAATCCCAAGACTTGGTGGAACTGTTTTGAGCTTGGGGAAGGGAACCCAGAGGATTTGTGGAACAATCTTGAACTTGGGGAAAGGGGGCAGAAAAGTAAGCTAGGAGTTGGAAGAAGTTCAGAACTGTATTTGGAACACACTTTCTTTTATTGATGAAATCCCTACACATTGTTTAGCTTTAGTTGTGAGGGCAAGTATGGGTTTTGGACACAGACAGATTTTTAAGTTGAACTTTCTGACTCAGACTTTCCTTAGTTTCTTTAAGTAGGGAAATCCGACCTTAGTATAGGGCAAGTTAGGCCTTCTACCATCCTGACATTTGATTTAATAAAACATTTCTGTTTGAACTTTGAATCTGTTGTCTGTGTCTTGCTTCATAATGCCTTCACATTATCAAATAGGAGGATGCAGGTCCTCTGAATGTCCTTTTCTCATAGCGTTTCATTTCTATTTGGATGTCGTTGCTCGACCTTAGGTTTCTTCCTGGTTGGTAGCGGTTGATTCTAGCATGGAGAAATTTGGCTCCTTGTCCGTGTAGTGATTTGTGGGCAATGCAGAGGGTTTTAAAGTTGATGCATTTTTTTACTGGTAGCTAGTGTAGACTTCTAAGGGCAGGGACTTTAGGGCGTAAAGTAAGTAGAAAAGCACAGTAAATTAAACATGTTTTTCTTTTGTAATATTTAAATAAGATTGTCTTCGGAAGTTAAGCATTTAAATTGCAAACTATGCTGTACTGGATCCGGTTTAACATGAGCATGCATTAGGTGTCATGTAAAAAAATAATGATTTCTCGATAAGAAAGTGAACGTTTTTTCCCCATGTTTTAGCTTTCTCCTTGTTGGTAAATGGAATGTTGCAGCCAAACAAAAGCTCCTCCCAAAGCGGAAGTGTTTTGTTGAAAAGAAATCTTGTCTTTAAATTGCATTGTTGTTCCCCTATCTACCTTTGAAAACAGAATGTTCAGAATGCAGTCAATACGTGTAGTTATTGACTGCACTATAAACATTATGATTGGTTGAGATGAGGTCAATAATGATCTCCATGTGCTAATCATGCTTCTCTTGTTTCATATAGCACGCTGCCACCAAGAATACAGTTTCAAAGCACTCAGTAACTGGAAATATTTATTACCCTCGTTACCCACAATTAAGGTACCAAATATCTAGCCTCGAAATGATGAAGGGATGAAGCGGCCTGGAGGAGAAAAGAACCCTAGTCGTGTAGGTCCTTGCGCCAGCTCCTCATCGAAGATGCATATGATACACAGTTATTCGTTCTTCCTCATTATAAGTATTACAATCAAAATGTAACACAGTGGTGTAGCCAGAACTTCTTGCCAAAATGTGTCTGCACATTATACTTGCAAGGCCAGGGCAGTGGTTAGGATATATATTTTGTATGAACTATTCTAGGCCACGGAATATGTTCAACTAGTTAAAACACAGTTCAGCCTAATGCACAATTCCATTGTCATACAATTTAAAGTAATCTGAACCGAAAAATAGTTTTACGCCTGTACTTTCAAGACACACAACAAAAGAGTACTGCTGGTAAGAGTACTGCTTGTAGTCAATACTTGACAAGGGCATGCCGTTTTTTGTGTGATGTGAGGAAACATTTGAAGTGCTACTTTCTGATTCAATGTGTTGTTTTGAAAGATTAGATTGCTATATAGATGTGTGGGAGCTTGAAGACCTGATGTACCTATTGCAGTGTGAATGGCTCGCCTATTCATACTTACTAGAACTACTTAACACAGGCATAGGAATGAAATCCACTGCATTATAACATTTTAACTAATGTTAATATTACCCAACTAAATAGTATTGCTTTTATTGACTGTGTAACTTAAGTGTTGGTCCAGGTAGAATTCAGGCACATGCATATTTTTGTTTTCTGGTCCAATAGTAAAATGCATGCAAAGTAACTCTTGAAAATCATCAAACATCCTACAGTCAGAGATGGGAAATACATTCTGACAAGATGTGTGCTTCCTTAGTTAAGGCTCCATTTTCATCCATAAAATGCACCGACATAGGTGAAATTATTTTAGTTTGTTAAATGAGGTAAAGGATAACTGCAATCAAAGCTGGTTGATAATGGGGCTATGGTGGTGTATTGTCAGTCAAAATGCGTTAGTGGGCAGTTTTGCCATTAGCATACAAAAATGTTTAAAACATTGCTGCACAAATCTCATACCTTGAATCCAGGACAAAGCTAGCATTAGAATTTGCATGAGCGTACCATAAAATCCATTTAGTTGCATAATACATACAAATCAGTTACACAACAGACAAGAGTTTCCTCCTACAAAGCTAACCATAATGAATACACTTGGTAAGAAAATAAATACCATTGAAAGTTTCAGTCGATCGGCATAGAGTAACTACATCCACGGTATTTTTGACATGTTTGTTCCTAAATAGTGAGATCAGGTACATTCTCCTCAATTCATTATAACATTCACAGAAGAGCAAGAAGTGCACAACAGACTCGGGGGCCATTCCACAGGGCAGGAAAACTTCAGAGTTGCCATCCCTCGTCCAGCGCGGGTAAATGTAGCAACCTGGAGGGTGCCAATCCTGAATTTGGTAGATAGGGTACACGCATAGGCTGGCATTATTAGGTCTAAATAACTCACGACCCGAAATGGGTTTTACAGAGAGATAATCCAGCCCTACTTTCAATCTCAAGCACTGGTTTAGGTGGTGTATTTCTTTCCTGTGCTGTCTTCGGTTCCCTGTGAAATTATGATTGACCCCTATTGACAGTATGCCATTTGGTGATTGTTATTACATAAAATAATTCGGGCAGTTCTGTTTCTGAAAGGGAGGTATGCCTTTACTAATGCTCCATGCCAAAGTTACAATGCACACATATGCCATTGCTTAAGCAGCCTATAGGGGCTATCAGATCCAGCTCTGTAGTAGCACAGTGTAGATTCAAAAGGCTACATGTGCATCTTTGATTGCTGCTGGAACACAGGAAGGGGTGGCTTTTTGATCTCTAAACATCAAATCTATGAAATGAGCATTGCAAGGCGTATTTACTCTGGTGGCATATACATCGTTCACTGTTGTGCCCTCTGTTGGGAGTTCAGACCATTTCAACGTGTTCCACCAGTTAGGTAAAGATATAAGGCATCCAAGGCAGAGGAATGCTCTGTCCCCTACCCACTCCCAGGGACCAGTGGGGGTGAACTACTGCTGTACAGATGCCTCTGGAAACCCTAGACTGAATCCCCTAGAAACCACAGACCCAATGAAGAGACCCCTGGCTTTCCCTGCCTCTCTGAACTGCCTCAACACCGGTTTGGACACTTTCTGAGGCCATCCAAGCTGCCGCAAGACAACCACCAGAGTCATCCTTGACCGGGACGCTCAAACGGCCTCCACATCTCCAAGTACATTCTGAGCTGATCCCAAAGCTCTGCAGGCATCGCATCTCAGATTCATGGAGTCCTCTAGCATCCCAAAACATGACAGTCGCCTGGTCACAAGGTCCCTCAAGTTACCAGCTGATGTCACTGCCCCAATGCCATGTTGAGCCAGCCGAGACTGCTCACCACCAATGGAAGTCTCTTCTTCTCTGTCCCCGAGGTCACTGAGTCTTTCAGTGCCGCCGTCCTGGCACTGCCTACCATGATGCACAAATCTTTGACCCGCAAGCAAATGCCGCCGCCAACCAGCACCGCAACCTTGAGATGTGTTGCGGCCCTCCATGACCCGATCTCAGGCTCTGTGCGGAAAGTGGCCATATGCCTGGTTCAACATTGAAAAGCTTGGCTCAACGACCTGGACCCGCAAAGGTAACAACTAAGGTACTGTGCAGAGACCCTGTCTGTCATGCTCCCATGGTATCGGGGCACTCTAGGTGCACAATACGCCTTTCAGAATCAGCACAGGTTGACAGTGCAGTGTTCCAGTGATGTCACCAAAGTCCGCACGTCATGGTTCAGGAAGTTATCTATGGAGATTGGCACTGGCTCATCGCATTGCAAAACATCCCACTTGCAGGTACGATTCGAAGTCTTGCTCTGTTTTCTTCTGGTTCCCGGTCCTGTGCTCTGCTCCCCTTTCCGCTCCTGCTCCAGTTCCGCTTCCTCTCCTGTTCCGCTCCAGCTCCGCTTCCTTTCCTGCTCCCGCTCTGCTCCCACTTCAGCTCTGCTCCTCTGGTTCCCTTCATACAGTGTTGTGTGACTGCTGTTCCTTCGGACGACTCCTTTGCTGGCTCTTCCCGGACTTACCATCATCACTTGGGCTTTCTTCCCCATGAGGGTTTCCCCTTATATTTAACTGTCACATGGGAGTGTCCGCCAGATGATCAGGGCTGGTACAGTCATGGAATGACTAGTCTGATCTAACAGTGGTAAAGTGAATGTTAAAGGTAATTTTTTATAGGATAAACAAACCTACCTATCCCTACCTAGAGGTGGTTTCCCTACCTCAAACAAACTTAACTCGGGCCGTCAGGAAGTCCAAATCAATAATTAACCGTCCTAGTCCAAACTCCTATTCTATCCCTACCACTTAAACACAAATCCTAATCTAAGAAACAAGAAAACAAAAAAAGATTTCCTTCTAAAACCAAGGACAAGAACTCCCTTCTCCTGGGTATGAGTCTCTCAAGGTGCAGTGCTCTCCAACTCAGGAAATGTTCCAAGATTCGCAAACAAAGGAGAGGTATCCAAGTTCACAACAAAAATAAAGTTATACGATTTCCAGCTGGGGCTAGGAGAATGACTCCCTTCTCCTAGCGTGCTCCCCAATTCTTTGTAAGCCTCTTCCAGGCTATCTGATCTTCAACTTCTTTAACAAATCTTGTAGTTCCCTCCAAGGGTTTCCTCACCTCTCCACTTCTCTACTTTCTCTCCCTTGTCCAACTGTGATGAGGAAGAGGCTTGTCGATTGCTCTTTGGTCTCGTGAGGCCATTATCTCTCGTACTGAGTTGGAACAATGACTTCTCTTTTAGGTAACACGTGTGCCCTGTTGGTTTCAAAGGGGAACTCACTCTTGGCAGGATTCAGTGTTGACAAAAACAAAAGGAAGATAACCTCTTGTGCCCTGTTGTGTGTCGCAATAGGCATCCTCTGGCTTACAGGCACCTGCCCCGCAGGCTGGAAGTTTCTGGGCTGTACACCAGGAGAACACTGATGCTCACGAAGACCCATGGGTCCAGGGGGTAATCTTCTTGAGGGTAGCCTACAAAGGACCTGCATCTTCGATGTTTGGCGGCAATTGTTTTAGCATGTATATAAAGGGCACCTGGTCAATGCCTTGCTCTACCCAGGTAGGTAAACTATATAATAACAAAATTGAGCAAGGTCATGGTGGTCCAACTGGTGATTAGAACTTACTACTTCTGACAATCAAAAGAATCTAGATTGACACTATTATTTGATTAGACACTGCAGTTGCAGAATGTCTGTCAGTTTCTCCAGCCATTGTACAGTTCGATTATCCACACGCTGCTATGCAGTACGGCAGTGGACATCCGTATCCGCTGTGAACGCCTGGACCCAAGCGCAGCACCATGCGCTCTGTGTTCTCACAGACATTCTGAATGGACTGAACCTGGTATTTACCACCACTTACCCATTACCGTCAGTGTAAGCCGACACTTTGATGATGTACGCCATTGTGCCTTTTGATTACGAGTACATAGGATCTCTCTCCCACAAGAATTGACCCGTCATGATGAAGGCCTACCAAACCACTGCTATATAAGTTTAGCAAAAATGGCCGAAACACTGTTGTGTTGACTTGTTTTGTTCTGTTGGCTTGTAACCTTAATTGTTTTCACATTATATGTTTTTTTGTACCCCAGACACTTGCAAACAGTGATGTCTCATGTCCCCTAATGTAGGAGACCTAGAGAATGCAATTGTTGAAATTCAAACCTCAAATATTGTTTATTTGATTTTATCTACCCATGTACTATACCATGTATACATTTGAAGTTGAATATCCTATGACCTAATATGTATATGTACCACTACATTCACTGCACACAAATTAAATAGCAACTGCAGTGTCTAATCAAATAATAATGTCAATCTAGATTCTTTTGATTGTCAGAAGTAGTAAGTTCTAATCACCAGTTGGACCACCATGACCTTGCTTAATTTTGTTATTATATAGGCAAATGTTTTAACGCCAGCCCCCGATTCAAAGTAAGTCTCTTTTTGAAATGTGCTTCGATTTTCACTTACATATCCCATGGCTCCCTCCCAGCCTTTTTCCCTGTTACCTGTTCTGGGAGGGGAATGTTTCACTGGTTCTACCTGGGGCTGTTCTGTGATGTTTTGGTTCTTCCTTGTTCTTTCATTGGGGCCCGCTTCGCAGCACTCGGCGATAGGCAGTTTGGGCGTTGCAGGCAGACCTGACCACCCAGTCCTTCCAGGTGGAGTATTGTTCGTACTTCTGGCTGTTTCTCCTGTAATCACCTACACGGCTCCACGGTAGGCCAGTGCTGGAGGTTTCAGCATTGTACCTGGGCCGCACAGTCCACCCACCAGAGGTGACGCCACCTCCACACTTTCTCTTGGTTTCAATTATGCTGGTTCTCAGTCGACTAACAAGATACTCTCTGGGCTCCCCATGCTCATTCTTTTCCACTTCACTCAACCTTTTCTCGATAGGTTCACCATCGTTTCGCCCAGTCTCCCTCTCCCGGGCATTAGGGTGCTTGACAAGTTTCACCTTTCCTCAGTCTCTCGATCATCCTCCGGTTTCCAACTTTTTCTACTACTACTACTGCTGTAGACGTCCTGCCTGCTACAGCTGTTCCGATGTGTCATCCGGAACCCCTATGAGCCCCTCAATGCACACACACACACACACATGCAGGAGACGTGTATTCAGTTCGGGCTCCACGGTTGCTCTACCGCACCCGAGAACGCCCCATTTATCTATAGCACACGCGGCAGAGTGGAGTCACTCCATTGCGTGTGTGCGCCCTTAAAGAGGCAACACCACACTCCTCCTTTTTCATAACAAAACAGCAAAGGAGCTAAAGTACACACAAAGCACCACTGCACCCAAAATAAACACCCTTTAATCACATGCCTCCCCCAGACCCATCAGTCCCTTTCCAGTCCATGGGCTGGGCCCACCAGTTCAGGGGTCCAAAACATAGTCATTGAGATGGGCAGGCTTCCCCTTCCCAACCCGTTGGGCATACCTCCTGCCCGCCTGCTGGATCAGGCCCTCCTCACCTGTGTTCCCCTGACCTGGGGAACTCGGCAGATGGGCCTGGCCACCGCCCTCATCCGGTACATCACCGAAGTCCCTTCTTTGCACCACCTCTGGCCTGGTTTCTCTGAACTTCTTAAAGAAGTTGGCGTTGCAGGTGACAGTGGCAGTCCCGTCTGAAGCAGTCACCATTGAGCCGTACACCGCCCTGAAGTCCATTGTACCAGGCTCATATGTCAGCGACAGTTTGCCTTGAGGGTGCCTGTTCCTTAGGAGCACCTCATCTCCCGGGGCTAGCTGCTGGAGCCGGAGTCCTCTCGTGATGTTCTCCTGTTCTGTCCTGAGACTCCTCTCCCGTTCCACCTGCGCATTGTCAATGACGGCCGGTTCTCTCACTTCCTGAATCAGGTATCTCGGGCATCGCCAGAACATGGCTTCTGCTGGGGCCACGTCTGTGGACGCATGTGGGGTGGTCTTGTACTCCCTTAGGAACTGATATAAAGCTATAGTGTTGGATACCATACTTCTCCATCAGCTGGGCGAACTGTCCCCCTGGAACGGTGGTCCATTGTCAGAACACAAAGTCAGAGGAAGGCCGTGGGTAGCAAAGATGTTCTCTAATGCCACATCGACCTTGTCGAATGACACTGACTCAATGAACTCCACCTCCGGATCCGGGACCATTCGTCTACGACCACCAGGAAATGAGCGTCCAGCCTGTGGACCCAAAATCGGCATGGAAAATCTCCCAGGGCTTTGTCCCTCTTGGCATGGTCCCGATCAGAGGCTCCTTCTGCGCCAGGAATGCCGCCTGGCATCATACACAGGCAGCGACAAACTCCTCACCCGCCTCTCAAGGTCTGTGGTTACACCTTCTGTTGCAGGCAGGCCTTGGTCTTGGCAATTCCCTGGTGTCCCTGGTGTGCCAACTCGATGACCTGGGGGACCTTACAGTGTGGTATCACTATCCGGTCCCCTCGAAGTAGTTGCCCCGACTCCACAAACGCCAGCTCGTCTTTGATCCTCCACAGCTGTTCTAGCGCTTCTTGGGTCCTCTGAGCCAGGTAATCCACAACCGACTTCCATGAACCCTGTTGAAGGGCTGCCTTCAGGATGTTGAAGCATTCATCGTCAGCCGCCGCCTGTTCCAGCTCGTGGATGGGCAAGAAGTTGGGAGTTGCGGCCTTCACCACCAGCCTCACATGTTCGTCGGCCTCCTCAGCACTGATGTTAGCTTGTCCATCTGGCTCACACCTCCGGTGTCTAGATAAGTAGTCGGCCGCATTATTGCTGCCGGGCCGGTACACCAGGGAAACTCCATATTCCAACAGCACCAGCATCCACCTCTCGATGCAGGCAGGAGGCTTAGCCAATGAACCAGCCAGGATAGGCAGCAGGGGATTGTGGTCTGTAACTACAGTCACCGGCCGTCCCAGCACATATAGACAGAAATGGCGACATCCCCACAGGACGGCCAGGGCCTGTCTCTCAATCTGGGAATACTGCTGTTCTGTTTCTGACAGAGCCTTGCTTTCATCGGCGACCGGCCGGGCTTCACGGTTGGCATCCGTCTGGGTAAGTCGGCCCCCCAAATGGACTGGCATCTACCACAATTTCTGATGACAGGGCTGGATCAAAAAAGGCCATTGTGTCCTCTGCTGTCAGCGCCCCCTTTACGTCCTCAAATGCAGCCTGCTCAAGGGGTCCCCACTGCCACGTAGCATCCTTTTTGGTTAACGCCTGCAACCATTCTGATGGGGACGCGAGATTCCTGATGAACCGGCCTCAATATGTGACCATTCACAAAAAGCTTTGGACCTCCGATACGTTCTGCGGGGACCGTGCCTTCATGATGTCCTTGACCTTGCAAAGATCTGGGGACACACCCCCTACTTTAAACACAAACCCGAAGAACTCAATGGACTTCTTGAGGAACTTGCACTTGTCCCTATGCAGCGTTAACCCAAGTGCCTGGAGCCGCTCCAAGGTCTTAACCAGCCTGTCCAGGTGCTTCGCCTCTGTTCTTGCAAACACCAGGATGTTGTCGCTGATGATCAATATGCTATCCAGGGCAGCGAGGGCCCCACGGATGATGTTTTGAAAGACCTCCGCCACAGACAACACACCAAAACTCAGGCGATTATACCTGTAGAAGTCGCAGTGCATGGTGAAAGTTGTTATATATCGAGAGACCGGGTGTAACACCACCTGATGGTATCTGGCCCGCAGGTCGAGTTTGGAGAAAAAGCGCACCCCTTGTAGCTCAGTGATGATGTTATCAATCGTGGGGGTGATATGACGTTCACGCTTGATTGCCTTATTTGGGAGCCTCAGGTCCACACAGATCTGTAGAGAGTCCGGTTGCTTAGGCTTTCTGGCAATGACGATCAGAGAACCCAGCGGGTCGGCCATCCGCCTTCTCGATTATGTCCAACTCTACCAGGCTCTCTTGCTCCTTGCCCAGATGAAATGGGACATGGCAGTGTTTCAGGGCAATGGGTTGGATCGACTCGTCGATATGGAGCTTCACCGGGTTGCCCGCCATGCGGCCAATACCTTCAAACAGCTGGCTGTATCTTGCTAGCCGCCCTACATATCCTCAACATACACTTCATACGTGAAGCTCACAATGCTGAGTGCCTCTGGTACTACACAACTCAGGAGGGTGTTGCTGCTGACTGTTGTGCCGTAGAACTGGCCCTTGATGGATGACCCTCCGTGCTCCACGTTGGCTACAAATATCCCCGCCAGCAAAATCGGTTGTTGACCACCAAATTTAAAGATGCAGGCCGTAGCACTGGCACCGTTGAGTCATTCACCTTCACCAGACACCGTGGTTGTCTCCTGGTGGGGGTCCGCAGCGCACTGACACTTGGGAGGAAGAATATGTTTTCTTCCTCCTCTTCATCATCCTCCTCGTGAGGCGCACCATCGTCGCCTTGGTCTATCTGGGCAACATGGGGCGGGCGCTGTGACCTGAAGAATCCCGCTATTACTGGCCCCCTGGGCATCACCACCAGCACTGGATTTCTTCACATGCAGGCGTGGTGATCCAGCGCCCCATAAAGTCCACACGATTTTCCTTGCGCCGGACATTCAGCGGGGTGTGGCAGGTCATACCCACATTTCACGCATGACTCTGAGGCTCTTGCACCCCATCCAGCTGACTTCCACTTGGACGCCTTGCTCCTCTGCCACCTTGACCACGGCCCACAGCACACATGTCTTCCACCTTCCCTGGGCCCACAGCGCCTCCATCCTTGACGCCCTTACCTCAGACACCTCTTGACAGCGTCCAAGTTCCAGTATGCGAGACAGTGTGATTCCAGGCTCTCGCAGCACCTGCCTGCGCAGTTTGCCAGATGAACACCCCTGTATTGGCTGGTTCCTTATCATCATATCGGGATTATCCCAGGCAGACAGCAGGGACATGCGGCGCAGCCGTCCATAGAAATTGTCCAGGCACTCATCGTCCTTTTGCCTGGGCGCTACCTATTACAAAACGCTCGTAGTCTGCATTGGCAAGCTACATGAAATGTTCCTGCAGCGCATCCTTAGCAGCAGTATAGGTCATATTTGCAGGTTACAGTGACTGGAAAACCTTGTGTACTGCTGGACATGACGAGTATAGGATAGGTGCGTAGCCACCTTGCTGTCTCCATCCGTCTCCCCAGTGGCCCGGAAATACATATCAAGCCTGTCAATCCACATTCTCCACCTCAGTCCCAGGCTGGATTGGGCCCCCGAGATGTCAAATTCGGGCATTGGTGTAAGTGCCCCTTGCTGTCTCGGCACATGTGGTGCTAAGGCGGCAGCTGCCGCTGCGACTACCGCTACGGCTGCTGCAGCAGCCTGGTCAGCCATGTAGCGAGCGCACAGGCACCCTAACTGGAACTGAGGCCGCAACTCACTGACGTGCTTTTCCGGGTACAGCTGCGCACAGATGTTGAGTGTGATAATGTTGGTCAGACACCCCTTGCCATTACTTCTGGTGATGTTCCTCCACCATCACACAGTCAGCCAAATGACCTCCCAGGCACCTTCTTCAAATGTCCAAAATGTAGGTGTAGAGCCGCTTGGCACTCTAACACCTGAGGGTGATGCACTCAATAGCCCCCTTTCAACAATGTCCAAACAGCCGGGAATAACAAATAAGGAACTCCAATGCCACAGTTAATGGCTCCAAAATTGAGTGGGGTGGGCCCAGACGACAAAGGACAAAGATGGTCGGCCTCCCCGAGCTCCTCATCTCGCACTCGATGTGAAAGAAATGTCCAGCAACAGCTGTTCCCTCAACAGGGAATCCAAAAATTATGTGTGATGGGTGCACAAGCACGCTTAAAATGCGCCGCAACCTTCACCAGCACGTGTGTAAAATGGCGGCCAAGCCGCTTGGACACCGCCGTCTCTGCAGCATTCAGAAGACGAAGAACAAAACAAATTCAGTGCTTCCTCACCGCCTATGCCCGGGTTGGTGTTCCGCCTCGTTGCCACTGTTACATCTGTTCGGAGGTCCTCCGGAACCCCCGTGAGACACCCACTGCACGCGCACACACACACACACACACACACACACACACACACAGGCAGTTTGGGCGTTGCGTGCAGACCTGACCGCCCAGTCCTTCCAGGTGAAGTATTGTTCGTACTTCTGGCTGTTTCTCGTGTAATCGCCTACACGGCTCCACGGTAGGCCAGTGCTGGAGGTTACAGCATTGTACCTGGGCCGCACAGTCCACCCACCAGAGGTGACGCCACCACTACACTTTCTCTTGGTTTCAATTATGCCGGTTCTCGGTCGACTATCAAGATACTCTCTGGGCTCCCCATGCTCATTCTTTTCCACTTCACGTGACCTTTTCTCGATAGGTTCACCTTTGTATTGCCCAGTCTCCTTCTCCCGGGCAGAAGGGTGCTTGACAAGTTTCCCCTTTCCTCAGTATCTCGATCACCCTCCAGTTTCCAACTTCTTCTACTACAACTACTACTACTGCTGTAGACGTCCTGCCTGTTACAGCTGTTCCAATGTCTTCCGGAACTCCCGTGAACCCCCTACTGCACACACACACACACACACACACGCAGGAGACGTGTATTCAGTACGGGCTCCACGGTCGCTCTACCATGGCTGGGAACGCCCCCTTTATTTATAGCACACGTGGCAGAGTGGCGTCACTCTGCCGCGTGTGTGCACCCTTAAAGAGGCAACACCACACTGCTGACTTGCAAGATACTCTCTTCACCTTCTACTACCACTGCTACTGCTGACACTCTGCCAACATCCCCAACAAGCTTGTATGTTCCAGCCAAGCACGCCCTTTACAACGGTCTCCTTCTCTGGACTCTCTCGTTCAATTCTCAACAGAATTTGGTTTTAACAGTTGGAACTGCCCCAGCGTAACATCAGTTTGATTAACAACAGCTGGTCGAGCACTATTCCTTCCTGATTGTAACATGCTCGGGATCTTCTCCGTCTCTATACTCATTACAGTGAGATTGTCTGACAGTTTACAATAACACATGGTTTCAGACTGGATCATGGGTAGAGAAGTTTTAGGTGTTATTACCTGTGGGGTCCGGAGTTAAAGGGGTTGTGTTGGTACTCATTATCCCCAGAGGGGAGTGCCTCATGCATTTTACCACCCCTAGGAGTACTATTGGCTAGCAGCTGCACCTCCCTACCCTCATGGAAAGGGGCTGCCCTTCGGGGAGAAGTGATGCCATCTGGAGGATCGTCAAAGGACTCAGTGTGGTTCCTCTGTGGCGCTGGGGCTCCCAGAGCAACCATGGAGGTTTCGACAGTGCTGCCCGCAGAAGGGAGGACAAAACCCACCTAGCAAGTGGGAGCGATCAGAAGGGGAAGCGACCACGGATAGAGCCAGACCAGAGCTTTAGCGCCCTGCTGGAACAGCTAAGCTCATACACGGTGGAGGCGCAGTGGCGGCTCGGGACTCGACAGGGGCCGTGGTCTCAGTACACACCAGAGATGGGCAGTGTTCATCGAAGCCACAATGGCACAGTGAGGCACTGGCCCACATGGAATGTTGGCTTTGTGGCAGCCTGGAGCATGGTGAGTCCCTGCGAGAAAAGGGGTGGGGCATAATGCCTGTTTGAATGTTTCCTTACCCTCCCACATGCCCCTAAGAAAATAGGTACGTTCGATTGGTTAGGGAGAGCTAGCCAGTCCCAGGGGTGCAGGTAGTACAATAGTATAAAACAGGAACATGAAGGGTGGTGTAGTGGGTGAGGTCAGTAGTGGAGTGGAGGAGGACCAAGAGACCAAGATGAGGATGGAGTGGTGGAGTGTGGAGGCTGTTTACTAGGACAAGCTATGGTGAAGTGAGCATGTGTGCCTGGGTGAGTACTTGAGTAGTAGTAGTAGTGAGAAGAGAGAGATAGGAGTAGAGGGAGAAAGGGAAAGGTGGTAGTAGTAAGTAGTAGTGGGAGCAAGGTAGTATAAGGGAGTGGTGGTAGTACTAGAAGAGAGGTGGCACCATTGGAGTAAAGAGCAGTAGTTCTAAGAGGAGAGGTGTAACATTGGGATTGGGAATATAGCTCAGGGGGAACGCATTAGTGTTGGAATTCAAATCCCGGTCCCGCGCTTAGAGATTGTTCTCTGATATTAAAAGGGCACTTTGGTCAGAAATCTTATTGGACCAATGGACCAGGCATGTATTTCAGAGCATCAAGAAACAGAAAAGATATGTCCAGAGCAAAATATGTTTAGAAAAAATGTATCCGAATTTATTAAAGGTGATACAAAAATTGAAAACTAGTGAATAAATCACTCAAAATTATTATACACTGATCATTTTAACATAACAGAACAGCAGCAACAATATGCCGAAAATCGGCTAAAACTTCATCACTCGTACTCAACATACATAGTACATACATACACACACAACTCATCATACCGTGGCATACATCCAAAGTACTAAAAACACAGAAAACATGCTAAGAACCAATGGGGAAGAGGAATTCATAACTAGTCCCCATAATAACACTCATTATTGCGGTGTTTACAAACAATAGAAATAATTCACAAACAATCTATTGTCAGGGTGGATAGGAAGAACAAATGCAAAGATCACATCCCTGTAGAATTTTTCTCTCGACCGGTTTCGACGTGTAGTGGTGGTTAACTGAACGTCTTCCTCAGGAGGTGGGTGTTACCATTCTGAAAAACAAGTACGCAAAAGCGACTATAAGCTACTACATGAAAAAGTCTTTGCCGACTGCCTGTAACATACAATTAAAGAAGGAGAAAAAGGACTGCTGCTAGCAGCCTAAGTTATTAAAAACAATTAAGAACCGTGTATACCATAGTGAAAATAAGCATATACGGCCCCCGCTACAACAGCTGTGTAAACCAGAACAAGAGGGTAAGTGACTCCCAAAAGAGAACCGTGCAAGATGAAAGGGAACCTTCAAGACCATGGTGGATCGGCAACAAGAATGTATATATATAATAATATATATCTAAATACCAAAAAAGCCTGACCAATGGCAATGTCTGTATCTAAAAAGAACTAGTAGTGGACTGACCTGATGAAAACCTAGCTGCTGCAAAAATCTATGCAGTGTAGTGTGGCCAGTCACGCGAGACAATTCAGGACTAAAACATAACCTGAAACCAGAAACAAGACCAGAATGCACTAGGTCAGATAAATAAATAACCTAGGTTCAAAGTGGAGTGCCTATGACTAAGGCAAAAATAATAATAATAGCTCACCTGAAGGGCGCCCCATGCAGTTTAAGATGATCCAGCGCTGCATGTATTTGAAAAGTGAAGAAGCAGCGCAACTTAGCCTGAGCCTTCAACGCCGTCTGTAAATGACTACAAAAGTGGCAAAAGAGCTTCATTACAATGTTAAATGGCAAGCAGTGACCCACGGCTTACCAGAGTACAAGGGCACTGCATGAAATGCCTCTAAAAGATCTCCAATAAAATGGGAGGAAGCCTACAGACAACCACACCGTTCTGGGGGATCCAAAAGGTGTTTAAATGTAAATGCACGAAAAGCCCAATAAATCAAATGGAGCTACGAGCACAATTGAAATGAGAAGGTAAACTTAAGGGCAAATGGCAGCTGTCTAAGATGAACGGTGCTATGTTTAAATATAAACACACAAAGTGCCAAATAAATCAATTGGAGCAGCTCGCACAATTGAAATGTAATAGTGAGCTCAAAGGCAACAAACAGTAGTCTAAAGGGCGACGCTGCAAAGTTAATTATGCAGAGGACTGTAGCTGAAAAGCTATTAACATTGCAGGAAGGCTGGCCACACGCTTACCTGCAAAACGGTTGCTGTATAATGGAATTGTCCAGCAACGAGGGAGAACAGATGGTAATCTCTTTGTTTAAAACTAGTTGTAAATTCGAAACGCTACGCATGCGTGTAGGGACCTGCAAGGAGTGGCTGGCTACAGCCAATAGTAAACAAAAGCCTTTTTAAAGGCAAAACTAAAGACTGACTGCGCATGTCAGCAAGTGCTGCCAGTAAAGACATTCCACAAGCAGAACAAAGCGCAAATAATGCAGCCCAAATTAAAAGGAAATGATGATGAAAAACGCCGCTGCTGATAGAAAAAATAATACTAAATAAATACTAGAAAAGGATGAACATCAGACTAAAAAGCAGCGTAAATAAATTTTGGGCTGCCATCACCACACCAAGTGAATTCTGGGAGTTGTAGTCCAATTTAGGCCAGAACCATATAACAGGCCCCATATCTCTAAGCAATTCTGGAGCTACTATACAATGACTAAAAGAGTGTTTTTAGACCAGAGATAGGCAAGAAAGATGGTAAAAAAGCTTTGGCTGAAAAGGCGATAATCTAATGTAAAAGATGTTAAATTGTGTCAATTAAACTAAATAGCTAAACAGTCATAATAGCCATAGAGGGCAAATAGAGAAATGCAGAACAAGCTTGCTAGCGACTATTGAAGTCCCACGACTCCAATGTGTTAAGGCCTTTGTGGAGTGTTTTTAAATTAAACATCCACATTTGTTCTTTGTAGGACAATTTATTAGCCAGTTGTATTGTGTTATTAGCAAAACATTTTTCCAAACAAAACCAGATTAAAGAGTCTGGGTTGTGTCCCATTTCTACGCAATGAATCACTAGTGGAGCCGAAAGGTTGCGTGTTCTAATTTTAGAACGGTGCTCATTGATACGTAGATGGACTTCCCTGGAGGTTTTTCCTACATACAAAAGCTGACACGGGCACTGGATAGCATAAATAACATTCTTACTTTTGCACGTAGTGAATGTACGTAGTGCCCAAGATCTACCATTGTAAGAAAAGTCTGTAATTTTTTTAGAAAATTTACAAGCTGCGCACGAAGTGCACGGATAATGGCCTTTAACCTGATTCAGGTTAATATCTCTGACCTGGTTAATGCGAACAGGAAGTCTGGAGGCCCGGGTTAGTTTCTGCCCTAAATTTTTGCTTTTTTTAAAAGCAAATAAAGGTTTCTCTAGCTGGAGATCTGTGGAATTAAGGATCCTCCAATTTTTCAGAACAATAGCTTTAATTGTCTCACTATGTTGGCAAAAAGTGGACACACAAACTAACTGTTCTTTGTCCACAATTTTGTTTTTAGGTCTTAAAAGGGCATCCCGATTGGTATATCGCGCTCTTTTTCTTGAATGTTTGATAAGTTTACGCGGGTATCCGCGATCTAGCAATCTAGTCTGTAGTACGTCCGCATGAGTATTAAATTGTATAAGGTTGGAACAATTGCGGCGTAACCGTAAAAACATCCCATAAGGGAGATTACGTAAAAGACTTTTAGGGTGTTGGCTTTCAAACTGTAGTGTCATGTTCCTTTCTGTGGGTTTTCTATAGAGCTCGGTCTGCAGGAACCCATCCTCGCTGTAAATAGATAGATCTAGGAACGCGATACGGGAGGTAGAGTGTTCCAGGGTAAATTTGATGTTGATATCTACTTGATTAAGCCACTGAACAAAAAGTTCAAGTGTGGCAATATCACCCTCCCATAGCAGTAAGATGTCGTCAATATACCGACGGTATAACTTGATGTTAGTAATATAAGGATTACCATCATTCAGAACAAAATTCTCTTCAAACAAGGCCATAAAAATAATAGCCAAGTTGGGGGCAAACGCACAGCCCATTGACGTGCCTTTAGTTTGTGTGAAAAACTCATCCTTGAACTTAAAAAAACTGTTACAAAGAACCAATTCCACACATGTGGTCAAAAAATTAGTGGGAACCGTATGTGCAGATGGTCGGCGGTCCAACATAATTTGTAAGCACTGAATAGCCTTATCTTGGGGAATATTGGTATAAAGAGCCTCTATATCTAAGGCCACCAAGATCTGTTTGGAGGCATCAAATGGAAGGCCTTCCACCAAATTAATAACATCCCTAGAATCTAACAGAAATGTAGGCGTCGCCATTGCCAAAGGTTTAATAAACACATCTATGTATTTGGATAACGGCTCTAAAATAGAGCCGCATCCCGAGACTATTGGACGGCCAGGCGGGTTAGATGTGTTCTTATGAATCTTGGGGATGATATAAAAAAGGGGAGTTCTTTCCTCTGAGAAATTAATAAACTCAAATTCTTTTTTAGACAATATTCCCTCTTCAAGTGCTTTTTCAGAAAGGCTGGAGATCTTCTTTTTAATCAAAGCAGTAGGATCGGCAATCATTTTACGGTAATGACCTGGAATGTTAAGAAGTCGAATGACCTCTTGATCGTATGACCCCGAATCCCAAACAACTATACCTCCGCCTTTATCAGCACTCTTTATCACAATGGATGGATCTTGTGAGAGAGATTCGATGGCGTGAAATTCAGCTAGTTGAAGATTGGGCCTCATGTTATTTCTGGGATTCTCGAGACATTTAGCAAGTTCTTTGAGCAAGAGAACCGTGCAAGATGAAAGGGAACCTTCAAGACCATGGTGGATCGGCAACAAGAATGTATATATATAATAATATATATCTAAATACCAAAAAAGCCTGACCAATGGCAATGTCTGTATCTAAAAAGAACTAGTAGTGGACTGACCTGATGAAAACCTAGCTGCTGCAAAAATCTATGCAGTGTAGTGTGGCCAGTCACGCGAGACAATTCAGGACTAAAACATAACCTGAAACCAGAAACAAGACCAGAATGCACTAGGTCAGATAAATAAAAAACCTAGGTTCAAAGTGGAGTGCCTATGACTAAGGCAAAAATAAAATAACCTTACTCGCAGGCTTTACACGCCCCTCCACAAGGTCAGGGACATCGCGATTTTCAAACCCGCAACCGGTCGTACCGGTGGTGAAAGAGGCCCTTCCTATTTTTAATTTGTCTTCTCGAATTATTTCTGAACCTGAGCTGGCAATCCTAAAACGTGGCCTCTCCTTTGTTCCGACACAGACCCCGCGTGCTATGCACCTTACAAATGAAATCCAACAATTCCTCCGTAAGATTAGGCTAAGAGCCTTTTTTTCTGACAAAGAAAACACTTCTGAGCTTAATAAGTCAGGTCTGGTCAGACCTTCTTCTTTTACTCCCAATATAGCGGAACTTCCGGCTGAAATCCTTGTCTTTGAAAAAATTGTGCTCAAAGAACTTGCTAAATGTCTCGAGAATCCCAGAAATAACATGAGGCCCAATCTTCAACTAGCTGAATTTCACGCCATCGAATCTCTCTCACAAGATCCATCCATTGTGATAAAGAGTGCTGATAAAGGCGGAGGTATAGTTGTTTGGGATTCGGGGTCATACGATCAAGAGGTCATTCGACTTCTTAACATTCCAGGTCATTACCGTAAAATGATTGCCGATCCTACTGCTTTGATTAAAAAGAAGATCTCCAGCCTTTCTGAAAAAGCACTTGAAGAGGGAATATTGTCTAAAAAAGAATTTGAGTTTATTAATTTCTCAGAGGAAAGAACTCCCCTTTTTTATATCATCCCCAAGATTCATAAGAACACATCTAACCCGCCTGGCCGTCCAATAGTCTCGGGATGTGGCTCTATTTTAGAGCCGTTATCCAAATACATAGATGTGTTTATTAAACCTTTGGCAATGGCGACGCCTACATTTCTGTTAGATTCTAGGGATGTTATTAATTTGGTGGAAGGCCTTCCATTTGATGCCTCCAAACAGATCTTGGTGGCCTTAGATATAGAGGCTCTTTATACCAATATTCCCCAAGATAAGGCTATTCAGTGCTTACAAATTATGTTGGACCGCCGACCATCTGCACATACGGTTCCCACTAATTTTTTGACCACATGTGTGGAATTGGTTCTTTGTAACAGTTTTTTTAAGTTCAAGGATGAGTTTTTCACACAAACTAAAGGCACGTCAATGGGCTGTGCGTTTGCCCCCAACTTGGCTATTATTTTTATGGCCTTGTTTGAAGAGAATTTTGTTCTGAATGATGGTAATCCTTATATTACTAACATCAAGTTATACCGTCGGTATATTGACGACATCTTACTGCTATGGGAGGGTGATATTGCCACACTTGAACTTTTTGTTCAGTGGCTTAATCAAGTAGATATCAACATCAAATTTACCCTGGAACACTCTACCTCCCGTATCGCGTTCCTAGATCTATCTATTTACAGCGAGGATGGGTTCCTGCAGACCGAGCTCTATAGAAAACCCACAGAAAGGAACATGACACTACAGTTTGAAAGCCAACACCCTAAAAGTCTTTTACGTAATCTCCCTTATGGGATGTTTTTACGGTTACGCCGCAATTGTTCCAACCTTATACAATTTAATACTCATGCGGACGTACTACAGACTAGATTGCTAGATCGCGGATACCCGCGTAAACTTATCAAACATTCAAGAAAAAGAGCGCGATATACCAATCGGGATGCCCTTTTAAGACCTAAAAACAAAATTGTGGACAAAGAACAGTTAGTTTGTGTGTCCACTTTTTGCCAACATAGTGAGACAATTAAAGCTATTGTTCTGAAAAATTGGAGGATCCTTAATTCCACAGATCTCCAGCTAGAGAAACCTTTATTTGCTTTTAAAAAAAGCAAAAATTTAGGGCAGAAACTAACCCGGGCCTCCAGACTTCCTGTTCGCATTAACCAGGTCAGAGATATTAACCTGAATCAGGTTAAAGGCCATTATCCGTGCACTTCGTGCGCAGCTTGTAAATTTTCTAAAAAAATTACAGACTTTTCTTACAATGGTAGATCTTGGGCACAACGTACATTCACTACGTGCAAAAGTAAAAATGTTATTTATGCTATCCAGTGCCCGTGTCAGCTTTTGTATGTAGGAAAAACCTCTAGGGAAGTCCATCTACGTATCAATGAGCACCGGTCTAAAATTAGAACACGCAACCTTTCGGCTCCACTAGTGATTCATTGCGTAGAAATGGGACACAACCCAGACTCTTTAATCTGGTTTTGTTTGGAAAAATGTTTTGCTAATAACACAATACAACTGGCTAATAAATTGTCCTACAAAGAACAAATGTGGATGTTTAATTTAAAAACACTCCACAAAGGCCTTAACACATTGGAGTCGTGGGACTTCAATAGTCGCTAGCAAGCTTGTTCTGCATTTCTCTATTTGCCCTCTATGGCTATTATGACTGTTTAGCTATTTAGTTTAATTGACACAATTTAACATCTTTTACATTAGATTATCGCCTTTTCAGCCAAAGCTTTTTTACCATCTTTCTTGCCTATCTCTGGTCTAAAAACACTCTTTTAGTCATTGTATAGTAGCTCCAGAATTGCTTAGAGATATGGGGCCTGTTATATGGTTCTGGCCTAAATTGGACTACAACTCCCAGAATTCACTTGGTGTGGTGATGGCAGCCCAAAATTTATTTACGCTGCTTTTTAGTCTGATGTTCATCCTTTTCTAGTATTTATTTAGTATTATTTTTTCTATCAGCAGCGGCGTTTTTCATCATCATTTCCTTTTAATTTGGGCTGCATTATTTGCGCTTTGTTCTGCTCGTGGAATGTCTTTACTGGCAGCACTTGCTGACATGCGCAGTCAGTCTTTAGTTTTGCCTTTAAAAAGGCTTTTGTTTACTATTGGCTGTAGCCAGCCACTCCTTGCAGGTCCCTACACGCATGCGTAGCGTTTCGAATTTACAACTAGTTTTAAACAAAGAGATTACCATCTGTTCTCCCTCGTTGCTGGACAATTCCATTATACAGCAACCGTTTTGCAGGTAAGCGTGTGGCCAGCCTTCCTGCAATGTTAATAGCTTTTCAGCTACAGTCCTCTGCATAATTAACTTTGCAGCGTCGCCCTTTAGACTACTGTTTGTTGCCTTTGAGCTCACTATTACATTTCAATTGTGCGAGCTGCTCCAATTGATTTATTTGGCACTTTGTGTGTTTATATTTAAACATAGCACCGTTCATCTTAGACAGCTGCCATTTGCCCTTAAGTTTACCTTCTCATTTCAATTGTGCTCGTAGCTCCATTTGATTTATTGGGCTTTTCGTGCATTTACATTTAAACACCTTTTGGATCCCCCAGAACGGTGTGGTTGTCTGAAGGCTTCCTCCAATTTTATTGGAGATCTTTTAGAGGCATTTCATGCAGTGCCCTTGTACTCTGGTAAGCCGTGGGTCACTGCTTGCCATTTAACATTGTAATGAAGCTCTTTTGCCACTTTTGTAGTCATTTACAGACGGCGTTGAAGGCTCAGGCTAAGTTGCGCTGCCTCTTCACTTTTCAAATACATGCAGCGCTGGATCATCTTAAACTGCATGGGGCGCCCTTCAGGTGAGCTATTATTATTATTTTTGCCTTAGTCATAGGCACTCCACTTTGAACCTAGGTTTTTTATTTATCTGACCTAGTGCATTCTGGTCTTGTTTCTGGTTTCAGGTTATGTTTTAGTCCTGAATTGTCTCGCGTGACTGGCCACACTACACTGCATAGATTTTTGCAGCAGCTAGGTTTTCATCAGGTCAGTCCACTACTAGTTCTTTTTAGATACAGACATTGCCATTGGTCAGGCTTTTTTGGTATTTAGATATATATTATTATATATATACATTCTTGTTGCCGATCCACCATGGTCTTGAAGGTTCCCTTTCATCTTGCACGGTTCTCTTTTGGGAGTCACTTACCCTCTTGTTCTGGTTTACACAGCTGTTGTAGCGGGGGCCGTATATGCTTATTTTCACTATGGTATACACGGTTCTTAATTGTTTTTAATAACTTAGGCTGCTAGCAGCAGTCCTTTTTCTCCTTCTTTAATTGTATGTTACAGGCAGTCGGCAAAGACTTTTTCATGTAGTAGCTTATAGTCGCTTTTGCGTACTTGTTTTTCAGAATGGTAACACCCACCTCCTGAGGAAGACGTTCAGTTAACCACCACTACACGTCAAAACCGGTCGAGAGAAAAATTCTACAGGGATGTGATCTTTGCATTTGTTCTTCCTATCCACCCTGACAATAGATTGTTTGTGAATTATTTCTATTGTTTGTAAACACCGCAATAATGAGTGTTATTATGGGGACTAGTTATGAATTCCTCTTCCCCATTGGTTCTTAGCATGTTTTCTGTGTTTTTAGTACTTTGGATGTATGCCACGGTATGATGAGTTGTGTGTGTATGTATGTACTATGTATGTTGAGTACGAGTGATGAAGTTTTAGCCGTTTTTCGGCATATTGTTGCTGCTGTTCTGTTATGTTAAAATGATCAGTGTATAATAATTTTGAGTGATTTATTCACTAGTTTTCAATTTTTGTATCACCTTTAATAAATTCGGATACATTTTTTCTAAACATATTTTGCTCTGGACATATCTTTTCTGTTTCTTGATGTTATTATAATACTCTGGTCCAGAGGCTAGAGTTACCCTGCTCTTTTCAGTATTTGCATGTATTTCAGAGCATACATTGATTGTTCTTTAAAAAACTTCCACTGCAGCTTACCTGAGTTTTTCTCACTTTAATACATGCGAAAACGACAACTCGGGTACTGCCATCTTGTGCTATTCTCATCGGTTGATCTAACGGCCTAAGTTCAAGTGCCCTCGCGGCACTGATTTGGTTCGCCTGCCCCTAAAGCTGACATTGCTAGATGCTCAGGATGAGCTCCACCTTTTTCAGTGACATTAGTGGGCAGCATAGCGAAACAAATCCTGTCATCACCAACGTCATAACGTTATTTAACGCTAAACCAGGAACGTAAACACACACATTCACAACAAACGCAAAACTTTTGTTTCTTTTTACAAAAATGATAGAAAAAATGTATTTTGAAGAAAAAAGCAATAGTTTTGACAATGCTGAAAATAGTTAATTAAGTCCACAAAAACTTGGTTAACTTTTTCGAGCACAGTTCATAGCTAGCAAACTTCGCATCATTCTCATTTTTGGTGTAAATGCAACACTTTCCCATCCGCACGTTTCTAGAACCTATAGGCTGCCGTGTTGCTCCTTGTTACTGCAACCGCAAAAGGACAGATTGTTGTCTGGTGATCGTGCCAGGTGATCATTATCACAGATGCGTTGTTGATGATTATTGTCCAAATACTTTTGAAGAATCCATCGGCCGGTAGACTGTACCCATGACAGGCGCACATTGGGATCATATAACTAAGTAAAATCGAGAATGCAAAAACATATTTCAGTACCGACTTTAGAAAAGAATATACATAGTACATTCTTATGTTGGCTATACATATAGGTTACAATTAAAACATACAATGTCTATTCTTTGCGTCAAATGAACAAGTTACTTCTTACCTTGTAACGTTCTTTCGATGGGATGTTCCTCCGACGTATTCCTTATCTTTGATAATTCGTCTCCAGCTTGCTGGCCTCGGAAATATTTTGTCTGTAGAGGACGCTGCGCGTCGACGTCTGCCGAGTCGATGTCCGTCGATAGCCACTGTATCGGCGCCAACGTCAACATGCCATAAATAGCCACGCGTGGCGTCCGTTGCTCAGTTCCATTTTGTAGCATAAGATAATTCATGTCTGAATTGGTTATTGACCTTGAAGGAGCGTAAGATGCAACCACAAGGGAAGTATTACTGCAGGGATAGATGGGAGGGGTGATAAGGAATACGTCGGAGGAACATCCCATCGAAAGAACGTTACAAGGTAAGAAGTAACTTGTTCTTCGAAGGGATTGTGTCCTCCGACGTATTCCTTATCTTTGATAGACTCCCATAGCAGTGGCATGTAATTAGAGGTGGGAGTAATAATGTCATGTATCCCTTTTAGGAATTAAGCGAATGTAATACGGCTTTGCCAAATCTGGTCTCTTGACTAGTGGAGGAATCCAGGTTGTAAAATTTTGTGAATGTATGTGCGGACGACCATGTGGCAGCCGCACATATGTCTCGGACCGGTACCCCTCTTTGGAGGGCCGAAGAGGCTGCGATACCCCTGATTGAATGAGCCCTAAGATTTTGGGGTGGCTCTTTCCCTGCCAGTTTGTAACATTCCAGAATGGCCAAGATAATCCACCAGGAAATGGTCTGTTTTGTTATGGGTAGTCCCAATTTGTGACCTGAATATCCTACAAACAGTTGGTCTGCTTGCCTAATCCTAGCAAGTCTGCTGATGTAAAAGCTTAAAGCTCGCCTTGGGTCCAACCTATTTAGCCATTCTTCCTCTTTCCCCGGATGGGGAGGGGGATAGAATGAAGGCAGGGTAATCTTCTGAGTGATGTGGGATTCAGAAACCACCTTTGGGAAGAAATTAGGCTTTGTCCTTATGGAAAATTGTATGGGGGGGGTTTACAAGAGAGAGCTTGTAATTCGCTCACCCTCCTAGCAGATGTTAGTGCTACCAATAGGACAGTTTTAAGAGTGAGAAATCTCAGCGAACAAGAGTGGAGTGGTTCTAATGGAGTACCCATTAGGAAATTTAAGACTAAATTTAAGTCCCATAAGGGAACTTGGAATGGTCTTGGTGGATAAACATTAGTTAATCCCTTGAGAAATTGTATTACTAGAGGTAGTTTGAAATACGATGGTTCCTCCGCAGTGCGCTTGAAGATTGAAAGCGCTGCGAGATAGCCTTTTACATTGCCAACTTGAAGGCCTGAGTTTGCCAAGTAAAGTAGAAACGATAACACCGTTGGTGTACCACATGAAAAAGGGTCGATATTCCCTTCTCTACACCAGCTGCAAAATTTGTTCTAACCGCAGCGGTATAAAGACTTTGTTGCTGGCCTTCTGGCCGAAAGCAACACCTCCATGACGTCATCAGGGAGGTCCAAATCCTTGTACCTCACCCTTTCAGAAGCCAAGCTTGAAGGTTGAGGGTTCTGATGTCTGGATGGGGAACCTGACCTCCCTTCTGTGAGAGAAGATTCTCTTTGAGTGGAAGACGGATTGGAGGACAGATGGACATATCTAGAAGGTCCGGGTAGCTCCTGTGAACCTTTGTCTTGTATGTCTGTCAGGTCATCCTGTTGAAAAACAGGTGAAGGCGCAGACCAACCCATGAATTCAATAATCCTTGCCATTAGGGTTATATAGGGTGTTTCAGCATGTTCCCCTGGGTCTGGTTTGACAAATTCCACTTCTGGGGAAGTGTCCAGCCCACTTGCCTCATGTAATGATTCCTGTAGGTCTTTCAACCTTCTTTCCTCAGAGGTAAAATCCTCTGAAACAGGCAGTGTGGTCCTCTGCAACTCGAAAGTTCCCTGGTCAGAATCCTCCCCTTCTTCATAGATTGAAGATAATCCGGGGTACTCTGACCTCGGAAATGGTGTAAAACCCATTTCTAAGGCAGAAGGAGCCAAACTCGTCATTATTGGGCGAGAAAACGTCAAAGTCGGCGATGCCGATGTGACAGGCTTCGAAGGCGCCGAGAAAGGCGTCGAGAAAACTGGAAGAGGCCTCGAAGAACTCGAGAGGATCGGGATCCTACTCGAGGATGTCGACGACGGTCTCGCGTCGTGCCATAGGCTCTTGGTATCACCGTTGGCTGTGAAGTAGCCGTGGTTTTCTCTTTCATCGGCGTCGTTGTCGGCGTCGACGATAGCGTCGATTCGATCGACCGATGCGTCGAAGATCACTTCGACAACGACGTCGATGGCGCCGATCCATGCGTCGAAGATGGTGCCTTCTTACTCGATGGCCCGTGGCGCTCTCGGGTGGACTCTTTCGCCGGGTGCAGCGACTCGCAGCGTTTCGATTTTTTGGGTTTTTCACCCACGGTATCACCCTCAGCTGTCTTTGAAGGGGTCGAGGCCGCTTTCTCGAAGACGCTTAGCATTTTCTTCCTGAATTCCTCCCACTCAGCCTGAGAGCTGTGTTTTGTGGGGCAGGGGACCCTTTCTGGGGAAACAGAAGATGACGAGGAAGGGGATCTTCGACGTCTCTTCTTTGAGTGTCTAGATCTCGACGAATGGTGGGAGCTACTTCGAGAACTGGAATGGGAATGCTTTCGACGGCGAGGAGACGAATGCCTCGACTCGGCCAAAGAAACTTTTGAGGAGGTTTTGACCGGCTTACCTCTCTCGAGCTTCCCCTTGCGCTCCTTCAAGGCTTTTGCCGTCATGGACATGCAGTCGTCACACTCCGAACAATGGTGCTCGACTCCCAAGCACCACAAGCAGATCCTGTGTGGGTCTGTTATTGACATTTTCTTACCGCAGTCTCGACATTTTTTAAAGCCGGACCGCGGAGTCGTCGGTTCCGATGAAGAAGCCATCGAGAACGAGTTGGTTTTTGAGTAAATATAAGAGGTTTTATCTGACTGAACTGAGCAACGATATTCCGAGGCCCCACGAAGCGCGGAAAAACGGAACTGAGCAACGGACGCCGCGCATGGCTATTCATGGGCATGGTGACTCGGCTGACGTCGACGCGCAGCGCCCTCTACAGAGAAAAAATTTACGAGGCCAGCAAGCTGGAGACGAATTATCAAAGATAAGAAATACGTCGGAGGACACAATCCCTTCGAATTAACATTCATCACAACGTTCATCATGTAGCACACAGCACACTTTCCATCCACACATGCATAAATATTATTTAAAATCTTGCTTACATTGTGTTTTGAAATTCTATTCTTCAGATGTGGCGGAGGACCAACCACTTCGAAAGACATTCTGAAATAGAAACGTTACTTTACGGAGTAAGGTTTCAATGTAGTGAATTTTATAATTTCTTTGTGGATTTTCGACACATTTGGTCCTTCAAATTCTTAGTGAGGTGTATTGAAGGACACATAACAATGGGGCCCTTCATCTAGCGTTCACAGCGTGCCCGAGTCAGTTTTATTTTTGGTAACACATGCCACAAAAATGAACAATATTAGTGGAGATCAGTGTACTGAAACACAACAAAATATTTAAAGTAAACCACATATGAAAATATTTACTTCCATTTTAACGGTATCAACGCGCCTGTTCCCACTACATTTACATTTTCTTTCAAAGATGACCTGAGGCACAGTGCACACAGGCACGGATTTCCCTATACATCAATAGTGATTTGCCCCCAGCTCTCTTGAAGGTATCGTGAAGGAGAGTACATTGTGAGAGAGAGCTGCAGGTAGCGTGTTCTCACGGCCCAGACAGACTTGTGTATGATGCAAAGGATCTTGAATTTGATCCTTGAAGCAACCACAAAGGCATCAGAGTTTGTGCGGCAGAATGGCTGGGGCCTGAAGGGATAATACTGAGGGAGAGAGCGGTACAGGGATCATGGAAGAGTGTAGAGGCACGAACAGTGGAGTCGAGGTGTATGTTGAAGTCAAGAAGGAGTAGTTTGGAGGCAGAAGTCATAGGAGAGGGTGTTATGTCATCCCATTCAGAAAGGAAGACAGTCACGGGCCAGGGGGTCTGCACATAGTGTCAATGGTGAGAGAGAGAGTTGGAGAGACAACCAGCTTGCAGACAAGACTTTCAAAGGAGGAATAGCGGTGGGTGGGTATGAGGGAGGTAGCGACCAATTCAGTGGAGATCAGGGCTACTCCACCGCCAGATCAGTTGGGCCGAGGCTTGGAGAGGATCTTGTAGACATAATTGAGGAGGGAGTCAAAAGCAGTGACAGAGCTGGCATTGAACCACATCTCGGTGAGAGCGAGGACGTTGAGATCAAAGTCTTCAAGAAGGAGGCAGATGTCAGTAGAGGCTTACTAGCTTCTGTGTAGATATATTCCTGAAATCATCGATTTCTGCATTGATGCAGGCGTGCCTGGTTGTCCTCCACATGTGGGCCTCCACAGTAAGATGTAAATGTGCAAAGGCCACAGGCGCATGTTCATAATGCACATTGGCAATACATATTCTTTTGCCCGTTATTTCAATGTTGGCTAACACTGTGGCACATAAAGCTTTGGTCTATTGCAATACCAAAGCCACTCATCATGGTTACTAATTTCCAGTGTGTTCAGACTTCATTTACTTTATGGATTTATTTATTTGTTATTTGTGAAGCGCTTACACCACAAAATGGTGTTTCAAGTCGCCACAAGACCAAAAAAAGGTGGGGCCCAAGGAAGAAAATAACAATGCTATAATATGATAAGTCATTTATAACGTGCCCGTACACAGGTGTTTTCTAGGAGCAACAAGACAAGGAAGGGAAACACAAAGGGGAACAGAAAAAACAATCTTACTAGGCCTTGTGTCATTCAGATCGTGCAAGGGGAAGGGAGAGGAGAAGTGCCAGGGAGAGGGAAGGGGAGAGTGCAATAAGCAAACACAAATAAGTGCCGGCGGGGTGGCTGGCTCTAAGTAAGTACAAGTAGGCAGGGGACTGCAGGGTTGCAGATTCAGTCCATAGTGCGCAATAGGCCCAGAGGCAGTGTATGGGGCTGTTGGTCATGAAGGAGTATGGTCCCCATAAGGTTCAGAGGGTGGCCAGGTAACCAGTTAGCACAGCAGAACGAGAACAACAGCAGGGTAGAGAGAGAGGGAGAGAGAAAACAGAAGCATAAAGTGAGGTCTTCAGTTGCTTCCAAAACCTCAGGTGTTCCTGCTCAAATTTGAGAGAGACAGGGAGGCTGTTCCAGAGGTAGGCACTAGCTGAGGAGAGAGATCACCCCCCCCCTCTCTGCCTAGAGAAGCATCTGACCCTCAGAAAATTGGAGGTGGATGAGGGGAGGGCTCGCGAAGGAACGTGCTTAGGAAGAGAGAGGTGGATGTATTGTGGTCCCAGGCCCCAGAAAGCCTTATGGACAATGCAGAGGGTCTTGGACCTGATCCGTGCAGCCACCGGGAGCTAGTGGAGAGATTTCAGGGCTGGAGAGATATGATCCCTTAGCTTGAGGCCAAGGACAAGTCTTACAGTCCTGTTCTGGATAAGTTGCATAGGGCAAAGAATAGAGGCAGGAAGATTTAGATAGAGGCTGTTGCAATAGTCTTGAGAGAACTAGGGCTCTTGAGACAGTGAGCTTGTGGGGGAAAGTGAGAAAGGGAAGAATACCTTTGAGGAGGTGCATCTGGTAGTGGGACTTCTTAGAGACATCCGTGATGTGGTGAGAGAAGGAGGATGTGAAGTCGGAGATTGATTGATTGATTGATTTATTTATTTATTTATATAGCGCTTTATACCAAGGCGCTGTACAGTGGAACAACAAAATACAAACTAACAACAACATTTAACAATGAGAGCAAAATTTACATCATGAATCATTCAACAAAACAGTGCAAAGAGCAATTAACGTAGGTGGAGGGGTGGAAAGGGGAGAGGGAAGAGGTGGGGGGTGTAGGAGATGGACAGGGCGAGGGAGAATGGAAGGGGAAAAGAGAGGAGTAGGAGAAGAGAGATAGGAATCAGATAAGGGTAAGAAGAGGGGGTTGGGGGAAGTGAAGAAGGCAGAGGAGAAGTTTTCAAGGAGGAGAATGGAGGAGGAGGGATTTAAGGGAAGTGCGAAATGAGGTGAAGGTTGTGGTAGAGCGGATTGTAAGAGGGAGCGAGTTCCAATGCAGGGGTGCAAGGAGTTGGAATGAGCGGAAACGGGAGGAAGCGCAAGGGGAAGGAGGAACAGTGAGAAGGAAATGGTCAGAGGAGCGAAGGGAGCGGGAGGGGGAGTAGAAGGAGAGGAGGGAGGAGAGATAAGGAGGAGCAAGACCATGGAGGGATTTGAAGACAAGGCAGAGAAAGTAGAACTTTAGTTGTGAGTGGAAAGGTAGCCAGCCAAGGTGAAAGAGCGAGGAAGAGATGGAGTCACGGGAGGTACGGAGACAAAGGGTACAGACAGCAGAAGATGACATTAAGGTTTTTATTATTATTTTAATTTGATTTGATTCAGCTAACCAAAATCAACCTTTCAAATAATACATTGGCAAAGAATTCAAGGAATAAAATACATGTTTTCCATTTAACATTTAAGGAAAGAAAAATTAAAGCATTTTAAGAGAAACAATATGGAATGACAATGTGAAGAGCTACTGGATCAGAAAAAAAACTTAAAATGTCACAGTAAGCATGATTCATTTAACATATATTACAATACATGTTTCCCTCTAAAAGTAGCAAACAAAACAATTTGCATATCCACACAATCAGTTCAATCTGAGATACAGTATATGAGATACATTCATATGCAATTAGTAATTTAGAAAAAGAAAGTGCTATGCTGTTCCAAAATATTTTATGTTAAGTTAAGAGATTGCAGAAAGCTGACAGTAGCTATATTAGTCATTGCATATTGGCAGTTGAATATAGCTTCCCACAGGCTATCAGATGTTATGCAGTAATTGGAAAAGAATCGGAAAAAGTATTTTTTCCTCGCTTCAACCAACGCAGGACATTCAGAGATTAGATGTCTTATGGTTTCATGTTGATTTGCCTTCAGAAAAATCTGCAAAGATTTTGATCTATGCTGATCTTTTTTCGTCTTGCTAGGACATCGTTGGAATGCCATAGATCAAGTCGAAACCTCATAAATCGATTTCTTAGTCAGGGTGCTGGAAATGTAATAAGATAAGGTTCGGGTTTATTCAAATTTTTAATCAAAAAGGGAGAAGGCGCTGTTGAGCCATCCAAGAATGCAGCTCACTAAGGAGCTCAGTGGTGGACCCCCTAGAAAATCCTGAAAAAGCAGTGTTCTCAACGCAATCTCCCATTCTGAACTGGTCGGGAAGGTGAATTAAGCCCCCAAGCAGCCCCGGGCGCCAAGTCACTGCAGATATCGAGCCCGACGGCCCTGCCAAGCAAACTTGTGAGGCGGCATCAGCGGGAAAGTAGGAGGCGGACCCGGGGCGGCCCAGAGCAGTGGATGCACTGACGTCGGAGGGCGCACGAGCCGGCTTCCTCGGTGGCCACTGCTATGACACAACCTGGACGGATTGCACCTGGGACGGAGGCAGGCAGGCAAGCCTGTAGTGGTGCCCCTGATTAGACAGCTGCACAATCGTGTGGGGGCGCGGAGGCAGTCGGGACCCTGCCCGTGCGGTAGGGGGCATCAGACTCCCGGCCGTGAGATGGCGGTTCCACCAGAGGAGCCAGCGGGCCCCAGGGGAGCTGCGTAAGGGATGCCTCTGTAGAGGCACACAGCGCGTCGCCCGGCAACCCGCTGGGAGTGCTGCACAGCGACTAGGAGAGAGATTGGGACGGCTAAAACAGCAGACCAAAACAAGACAAAACAACATCGCCGCCAAGCGCCGGAAGACCTGCAGCCCATCAGATGAGAGCAAAGCCCACGCTCCCCGCTGCCTCCTCCCAACCCCACGGAGCCCCAGACTGAAGAGCTTTCCACACGGCGGGTGAGCCGGGCCCCCCCCCCCCAGCTGCTGACCTCCACAACGTTGTTCACAAAGGCGGCCAAAGCACTACCCATCACGCTCCCCTTGAACCATTGAAACCTCAGAACCGCCATACCAAAGAGAACACGGGTGCCCAGCAACGCGCCCCCCGCAAGCCTGATGACCTTATTGGAACTCATCTGCTTACAAGACATAAACAAAAAAGGGAAAATTATATTAAGCAGTATTGCGCCACAGTTTGCCTTCCACACGCTGACAGACATTATACCAGTGGAAGCCTGAGCCCACTACCCGCCAGCAGAGCTGTGCATTCCAAGCAAACTCCAGAGATTGCAGAGGAGCCGGTATTGAATCACCGCAGCCACTGCCTCCTGTGGCGCGTGGGGTCCTGGTCCCTCCCCCCACGCGCCCAGTTGGTGGCCGCTGCGCTTGCCCCCCGGACCACGATAACAACGGTGGGCCTTACCTGCCTCAAGTAGGTTTGGGTTCAGGGGAGCCCTACCCTCTTCCAACACCCAGGAAAGAACAAGAATACCTGCAATTCCCTCCCCTGTCTCTATGAATCGTGCCGCAGCGCATTCACTAACTTAACCAAAGTCCCCAACTGACGTCGACTCCGCAGATCCTCAAGCCCCGAACGCCTGGCTCAGCCATAGAGCTCCTTTTGAAGGCACGCACATCGGGAGGCCACCGGCCCCACTTGACCAACAGATATCAATCCCATTAGGACGTCTACAGGTGACCCGCTCTCCACACGACCGAACAGACATGCCTGCTTCGCCAAAGCTCAAAATGGGCAAAATAGACAAATCACAACGAAGATTTACATTTGAAACTGACACCGTTGTCAAAAATCCAAAGCCGAACCAAATGACAACTCAACCCCCAGATATGGAGCAAGTCGATGAGTCCCTGCAGACACCAGCGTTTGACATCCGGGAAATCCTTCTTGAACTTAAGGCTGGTATTGGTAACATTGATTCCAAAATAGATACTCTAGCGTCTAAAGTAGACCTTCTACAACACCGCATGGACAAACAGGGCAAAAGGCTTGACACAGTAGAACAGAGGGTCTCAGACCTCGACGACAACACCTCATTCCTAATGGCCAGAGTCACAACGCTTGAGGAGCAAATGAAAGGGGTCATCGACAAGAACGAAGACCTAGAAGGGTGTGCCCGCCGTCATAAGAGAACAGCAAGCCCCAACGCGGACCGAGGACTTTGTGGAGTCATTGTGTAAAGATATCTTCAGAGAAGCTGCGTTCTCACAATTGTTTGTGGTGGAACGGGTGCACACGGTCCCTTCCAACCGTGCGGTCCCAGGGGCGCCACCTCACACCCATTATAGCAAAGCTCCTGAATTTCAGAGATCGGGATACCATCCTCAAGCTAGCCAGAGAAAAAGGCAAACTACAATACAACGGAGACAATATCTAAATCTTTCCAGACTTCTCACCAGCTGTGCAGACCTCACGGAGAGCCTTTGCAGGGGTAAAACACCCACTATGTGATAGTCAGATTCAATACTCCATGCTATTTACAGCTAAACTGCGAGTACTCCACGTAGACCCAGTTCTTGACTTCCCTGGAAGAAGCCAACACTTTCCTTGACAGCATAGGCTGCAATCCCCTACGAGACAATCCAAGACCACAGAGGCGAGATAGAGGAGGGAGAGAACCTCCGTGAAGCCGTGCTGTCCTGGTTGTCGCGTGACCGGGGAGAACGCAAATATGTTTTGAGAGCACGCAGAAATTAAACTTTAACGGGGGCAACAGCTCATGGAAGGCACTAGCACCCCACGCTCTGCACAGTTCATGTTTATTTAGTTTAATGGTTTGGGGGTAACATCGGGCAAGTTGGGGGTTGCCAAGCAGGGAGGGAAGCAGAGAAGTTGGGAAACAAGTTTAGAAGGTTGCAGCGGCCCCGGACTTGGCCACCACCGCCCGTCCACCCTAAGAACATCCATTCCAGACACTCGGGTGCCGGCCCACTCGTCAAAAGCCGGTCACCAGCTCAGCAATAACGCAGTAAAATATCTCACATCATCATCCCATTCAGGATAATCACCTGGAACATCAGAGGAGCTAATGCCCCTGCAAAAACCAGGAAGATCCTCCTCTACCTGAGACGGCACAAAGTTGACATTGCCCTCATCCAGGAAACTCACTTAACTCGCTCCTCGAAAAACCAGTGGGCCCCAATAGGCGGGTGCCACCTCTATTAATCCTCTTATTCATCATATGCTAGAGGGTCGCAATTCTAATCAGCAAGAACATCTCCTTTAAATTGATCAAAGTCTCTCGGGACACGGAAGGAAGGGCTTTGCTGGTACATGGGATTCTCCCTGGGACCGTCATAGTCATGGTCAACTCCTAATGCCCTAATGTGGACGGCATCAATTCCTTTGACTGGGTAATGCAGAACCTTGCAGACCCAGAACACGTCACAATGATATGGGGGGAAGACCTCAATACTGTACTAGATCCTGCATCAGACAGATCCAAGGCAAACAATGGGCAACGGTCTAAAGCTTCCTACCAAATTAAAGAAATTTGCGACACCTATGACCTGGTGGATATCTGGAGGCAATCGCACCAAACCATCCACAAATACACGTTCCACTCCTGGGTACATGGGACGAGCTCCCAGTTCACCTACCTGTTAGTATCAAGATCTGGACAGCTACAGTGGGGAGAGTGTCTGATCCTACCCCGGACGCTATCCGACCACTCCCCAGTCATCCTGGACCCCAATCCAGTGAGTGGTTGGATGCAGACCCGCTCTTGGAGATTTAAGTCAGGGGCCCTCCAGTACACAGTGTTCGCTCAAGAGCTGTCAGAAGAAATCACGCATTTCCTAACAGCCAACCAGGAGTCAGCCCCATCAGACAGTGTCCTGTGGGAAACCCTGAAGTGCTACACGCGTGGAGTCTGCATCGCCAAGGAACTCGCAGTCTTAAAGCCAATCAGGAGAGAGACCTCCAAAAAAATGAATCTCACCTGAAAGACTTAGAACAAGCATTTGAATTAACAGGAGACCAAGCTACCCTGGCCCTCATTAAGTCAGAACTGAATGAATTCAGAAACAATACAGAATGCGAGAGCCACTACTTATCGAGACGCCATCTAATACGCCAGTACGGGGAGGGGCAGAAACCAGGGGCACTCCTGGCCAAAATGCTTGTGGCGGACAAAAAGCGGCTATTGACTGCGTCCGCAACCAACAAGGCTCTCTGGTCCACACAGAAAGGGAAATCCTCGAGGCCTTCAGAGGTTTCCATCAGGAACTGTATAACTCTAGATCCACGGGCACCACAGCAGCGCTCCAAGAATACCTAGACGACACTGAGCTGTTTTGGATATCAGATGATATGAGAGATCACCTTAAAAAAGAAATTACAGCCGAAGAAATCCAAAATGTCATAAAACAACTACCAGGGTCAAAGGCACTGGCCCTGATGGCTTAACGGGAGAATTCTATAAGGCAATGGCATCCTCGCTTGCCCCTCTTCTCCTGTCGGTCTTCAATGAGGCAGCAGCAGTCGGGCAATTGCCCCCCAACTGAGAGAAGCCAATCTCATTCTTCCGCATAAGCCAGGAAAGCCCCCGGAAGACTATGCCTCCAGGCCAATCACACTGATAAAGATGGACAACAAAATCCTGGTCAAACTCCTGACCAACAGACTCCTGCCCTTAATGCCGGGATTGGTGCTGGCTGACCAGGCTGGCTTTATTCCAGTCTGGAGCACAACCTTCGGCATTCGGCGCCTCTTTGGCATCATGGAAGCTCTAGACCCATCGAGACAAGCTATCGCAGTTCTCCTAGACGCAGAAAAGGCATTCGGCTCTGTTGAATGGCCTTTCCTTTTCGCCGTCCTTCGTAATGGGCCTCGGCACCTCCTTTATAAAGCTGGTGGCACTCCTATACCAGCACCCCAGGACCAACGTCACACTAGGGGCCACAAAATCCGACCCCATAGAACTGAGAAGAGGCACGAGGCAGGGTTGCCCCCTATCGGCCCTATTGTTCGCCCTGGCCATGGAACCCCTCGCAGCCAACCGCAGGAGCAAATTCATGGATAGGGGGATCACCACTGGACCACACAAACTGATACTATCCCTCTATGCGGACGACTTGGCCCTACTACTCAGCGACCCAGAGACCAATCTCAACCCAGTAATGCGCAAAGTCCTCAAATTTGGCGCATTCTCAGGACTCAGAATCAACAACAGCAAATCTGTGATTTTCCCATTAACTCCCAACACAGTAGAATTCGCCGACGACTTTCAGTTTCGATGGGAAAAATCTGACGTCAGGTACCTAGGAATCATGATGTCCAGAGATCACGATGAGATCCTCCGCGACAATTATGGCAGGGTCGTTCTATCAATTTCAGAGAAGATAACCCACTGGAAGCATTTACCGTTAACACTCTGGGGGCGCGTCTCCATCGTCAAGATGGTGATCCTTCCAAAATTATTGTATCTATTCATGGACATACCACTGCTACTACCACACAGTTTCTTTCAGCAGCTGCGGGCACTCATCCTCGACTTGATTTGGGCAGGCAGGCCGGCGAGAGAGGCATACACCACGTTGATTCAACCCATTGCAAAAGGTGGTCTGGCCCTACCAGACCTGGAACGCTATTATTGGGCTGCGCAGGCACAATTTCAGAGTCGTTGGTACACGACCCAATTTATCAGACCGCGCGTCCAGATAGAAAGGGCCCTTGCCACCCCCAATCTCCTGAGAGTGGTGATCATAGGAGAACAGCTGGTTCCGCCGAAAACCATGAATATAATGCTGATCACCTATGAGATCTGGAAAAGGATAGCACAACAACAGGGCATCACGTGCAGATACTCCCCACTCCTGCCGGCAAAGTTTATTCCGAGATTGCCGATAACCACCGAAACAGTGTACCACCACCTAGCGAGCAAACTCCAAATTACCACAATAGATGATTGGTTTGTCGACGACAGCTTTATGACACTCCAACAGGTTAAAGACCGCTGCACAGTCACAGCGCTGGATATCTTCGTGTACTTCAGACTTTGTCACGCCTTCAGAGAGCAGTTTTCTATGTTTCCAGCATGACCACCCACTTGGCGGTTATTGCATGAAGTCATATAAGCAAGCGGCAAAGGAAAACTAGTCTCATCTATCTACAAAGAATTACTCGCCACATCGCACCAACCACTAACCTCTAAAGTGAGATGGGAAAATTCCCTAACCCACGCAATATACAATGCTGAATTGTCTTAGATCCAAAGACAAACCCAAAAGATTGCGCTGAACTCGAAACTAAAACTGATTCACCTCAGTTTTCTTCATCAAACCTACCTCACACCAAGTAAACTACATCGCTACCAAGACTCAATTTCTCCAGCATGTCAACGGTGTGGCAGCACCGCCACCAACGTTTTGCACCTAGCATGGGAGTGTCCACCAGTCAGGCAATTCTGGGACAAGGTACTAACCACAACGTCGGAAACAGCCGGAGAGCCAATCAACAGAAACCCGATGGTGACCATGCTAGGGTACATCCGTGAAATACAACCGGCTGCCAAAAAACTAGTAAGCCTATTGCTGGTACTTGCAAAATGACGAATCGCCATGTCATGGGGCCGAGGTCCACCTCCAACGCAGTCTCAGTGGCTCAGGCACGTGACACCCTGCCAGGATGTTGAGACAGACTTTATCAAAACGCTGCCGCTCCACACCCGACCACCAGACTTCTGGAATCCATTTGTAAACTATCTGCTAACACGACCAGACAGCTCACCCGCAAAAACGGATAAACAGATTGCAGCGAGTAAAGCTAGTAGCCCCGCCGATCACATGCTACAAACTTCGGCAGCACCGCTGTGACTGAGTAAAGTCAGCTACAGAAAAGACTCAGACCATGAATCTTTGGGAGGGGAGGACACGGGTGGGGGTGCAGGGCTGAATGGCAACCGTCTTTTGGTTATTAACTGTTATGTTTGTTTGTTTATTCACTTTTTATGCGCACCAGACCCGTGGATAACCGGGCGAAGCAATAAGAAAAATGCAAAACTTACAAGTTACAGAATAAAACAGTTATATAATATCTAAAATACATATATAGATCTCACATAGATACACAATGTACAGAATACAAAAGTACAGTTTACCAGATAATACACTAGATATATACAACATGTTAATGTTACCCTAAATTAGGTAACATAGTCATTTAGGCGGGGACACCAGGGCAAGTGGGGGTAGGGAGGGTCAGATGGTGACCGACTAAGGGTCGGTGGAGATGATATGTTTGGTAGCCTTTTTTCTGAAGTGTAGGTAGGGTTGGTCAACTCTTAGGTCTTGTGGCAGTAGGTTCAAGATTTTGGCTGCCTTCACTGGGAAGCTATTTCAACCAATCGTGGTGAGCCTGTATCTAGGTATTACCAGGCAGTTAGCGTTGGCAGCTCTAGATGGTCTGGGGGAGATTTTCCTGTGGAGTTTGTCTATGAGGTAACTAGGGGCAGCGTTGTTTAGGGCTTTGTGGGTCAAAGATAGCATCTTTAACTGGATTTTGTTATCAGTCGATAGCCATTTATATTGGCGTCTGATGGGGAGATATGGGTTCTTTTGTTTATGCTAAATGCTGCTCTCAGGGCATTGTTTTGTAATGTTTGTAACCTCTGGATGGTGGTTTTATTGCCACCACTGTATAGGGCATTACAGTAGTCAATTCTAGAGAGTATTAAAGCTCTGGCCAGGATCATACAGCTGTCATTGGAGAGGAATGGCTTTCCAGCTCTTATCAGTTTACAGGTGTAGGCCGTTGTAGAGGCCAGGGATTTTACCTGTTTGTCGAATGACAAAGTGGAATCAAGGTAGAAACCAAGGGTTTTTACTTCATTGGAGACTTGGATGATATTCCCGTCAATATTAAATGAGGAAAATTCTTGGCCTAGTTTTTTAATGTTGGTATGAGTGCCCAAGATTAGCAACTCGGTCTTGTCGTTGTTCAGGCAGTGGCCATGGGTGGCCATCCATGCCTGGATGACGAGATAGACCCTGTTTACCAATTCCGTGTCCTTACTATGATCCCCAGAAAGCGCGAGGAGGATCTGAGTATCATCTGCATAGTTAGTGTAGGTGATACTCAGATGGTCCAAATCATCGAACAGGGGCTTGGTGAAGATATTGTATAGAGTTGGGGATACACAGGAGCCTTGAGGAACACCACACAAGATGGGGGTGGGGTCAGCGGCTGCTGACGGAGAGAATACTCTCATGGTTCTCTCGCTCAGGAATGACTCAATCCATCTGATAGCCTCATTGGAAAAGTGGGCGGCCGAATCCAGGTGTCTGCAGAGGACCTTATGGTCCACTAGATCAAAGGCTGCTGAGAGATCCAGGAGTAGCAGAAGTATTGTCTTCCCTTTGTCTCTCAGCTCATCAATTTGGGATTTTAAATCTATTAGGGCAGTTTCCGTTCTGAAAAGGGACGGAAGACAGATTGTCTATCTCCTAAAGGTTTATGCAGTTCTAAATGTTTTTGAATCTGATTGTAAGCAGCTTTGTCCAATATTTTGAGTAGAAAAGGTACTGTGGTGATGGGACGGTAGTTAGTAGGTATGAGAGGGTCTAGAGTCTGGTTTTTGAGGAGAGGGAGCACCCAGGACTGTTTAAGGTTAGCAGGGATGGTACCTGAGGCGAAGGAGCCGTTGATCAATTTGGTGATGAAGGGGGACAAGTCTCTGGTAGCATCTTTTATGAGTTGTGCAGGACAGATGTCGCCTTTCCAATTAGAAGGTTTGAGCGAGAGGATCATTTTTTCTACTTCCAGGGTAGACATTTTAGTGAAATTAAATGTGTTGTGAGTTGTGGATGGGTTGAAGGGCAGAGGACTTTTAGGCGATTCCTGAAGATTCAGTGTTTCTTTTTTCAAAAGAATTTTATTTTGGAGCGTGTTGATTTTATTTGCTAGGGCGTATTGGATATCTGTGCACCAGGATTTATCCTTGGTGCAGATGTCAGGTGTGGCTATTGGTGACTCTAGTTATTTTAGTATGGAAAAGAGTTCTTTCATACTAGAGTTTGATTTGGCTATATGTTTTTCATAAGAGTTACGTTTTGCCAGACAGACTTCATTCTTATAGAGCGAGGAGAGCGAAGTTAGTTTCGCCTTATTATCATTTGAAGGGCAGAGCCTCCAAGTAGTTTCGCTTTTTCTTTTCAGGAGGCGTCGGTCTCTCAATTGTGGTGTAAACCATTTATTTAGATGTGCTTTAGGTTTACTCGCTCTCATTTTCAGCGGGGCTATTTTGTCTAGTGTAGTGAGCATTATATTATTAAATTCATGAACTAGGATGCTGGGATCTAATTTTTCTGACAGTGCATTAAGAGTAGGTAGGATAGCAGGGATGACTTTCTCCACTTTTTGTTTCTGGTTAGACATGGTGGTGCTAGTAGAGGGGCCGTGGGAATAGGTTTAGTGGTGGATATGTTAAAGGACACCAGTGAGTGGTCTGTCCAAGGTAGAGGCATGATAGAAGAGATGATAGCTGTGCAGTTGTAGTAAACTATCCAATCTAGCGTTCTCCCCTTTGAATGGGTGGGTTTGTTGACTTTTTGAGACAAACCTAGCGCATTGATCATGTTGGCTAAGGCCGGGGCATTTTTGTCCGTAGGGTCATTAAAGCCTATGTTGAAATCACCTACTAGGAGTAGTTGGGAAGATGGTTTAAGGTTGTTGGTGAGTACATTCTTCAGATCCTCCTCGAAGGTGCCAATAGGACCAGGAGGTCTATATATTAGATGGATGGTGAGTGATTGTGGCATTTGGCAGATAGTGTTTCACATGATGGTAGCGATTCGGTAGGAACTAGTCTAAGCATGAGACTCATTTTAGAGATGATGGCGATACCGCCTCCTCTTGTGCCATCTCGGTCTTGTCTAACTATTGTGTAGCCATCGGGGATGGCTAGCATCAGGGATGGCTAGCATAAGCGATGGTCCGACCGCAGGTCTCCGTAATCGCGATGAAGTCAAGGTAACCTTCTCTGATTAGGTCGGCTATGTCCAGGGCATGGGCGACATGCGATCTTGCGGTAAAAAGTGCCCCTTTAAGGGAGGGGGTCTCAGTTGCTGCTTTGGTTTGGAGGGGCTTGGCTGTAATGGGAATGGTTATGATTGTTGGTTGGGAGGGCCTCTATATTGGGTGTGGGAGGTGGCAGTGACAATTTGGTATGACTAAGTTGTATCATGTGTTGATAGCTTGATTTCAGATTGACGGGAGGTAGAGATCTTCTGAGAGGTTCATGCAGTTGTGTTAATCTGGCGCAGAGCCTGAGGTTTCTACTAGATGTGGTGCATGGTAGAGATACATAGTTTGCTGTCCCTAGTGCACTAGTATGTTTGGGTGGGATGCTGATGGCATTAATCATAGCTGACTCGGTCAGTGTGAGCAGGCTGGGGTCTAGTAAGGGTGCAGGAAGGAACTCAGATGGACAGGCTTGGCTCCTAGTACCTGTGAGAAGGGTGATGTCTAGTATGTGCAGCAAAGTTGTTAAGCTTAACACTTTTAGGCTGGATAGTTGAGCTGCTATGTGGGTAGTGCATGTGGGTCATCTGGGCGTGGATTTATCTATATGCATTAATAATAGGCAGTGCATGTATAGTACCTGGGCCTAGTCTCGAAAACACAGGGCAAGTGAGGGGATGCAAGTAAAGGGAGGGTCCTGGGCCCAGTCTCAGTAACAATCAATAATGATAACATTTTATAGTATACTAGCAAAGGCAGAGCAGGTGAGGCAGTTAGGCACCTGGGCCATTTCAACATCAGGAATGAGCAGCACAGAAATATATATGGCACAGTGCAGTAAAATAGCAAGGGTGAGGCAGTACATACAGGTGCAGAGATTAGGCAGGGTATTATGCAGTAATAGAGGATAAGTCAGGTGCATATATAACTAAGAGTAACAATGAATTCAAATGTCCGGGACGCATGGGGTTGGTAGGCTGAAGAGATATGAGATGCAACATGAATCCAGGGGCACCTATAGCTCAGAGGGACTTGGGAGATCAAGTGTGCCACATTAATTGACAGACGTATGCATATAAACTGAAACGCTAACAGAGTCAAAGTGTGACTACAATAATGACAGGTGTGACTAAAAACAGGGAGAAAGGACCGAAAGTCACTGGAGGGGCTGTAACGTTACTGTGGCAGCGCATGTGGAGTTGGCCTAATCAGGCAGAGGTTCTGGCCGACGGCATGAAGGCTAGTGTAGTGGGCCGGCTCAAAATCGCCTGCCGGCTCAGGATTGATGCAGAAAAGCACCAGGAGGACCAATCAGGGCACGAAATGGAGTAATCAAACAGAAATGGAAGAGGGTGCACCTCGCGTTGTGCGGGTCGGCATCTTGGAGTTACCACAACTCGTGGCTGAAGTTGGAATACAGGTCGGAACAAAGGTAAATCTAGGCATATGCGGGCATTGGCGAATTAAGTTTAAAGCAGCTGCAATGTGCTGCAATGTCATGGCGTCCCGCCGCAACTCGGGAGAAAGGCTTCTTAGGTTGCACAAATGTGCAGTGCAGCACAGAGGCTTACCTTCCTGCTAGGGTCCTTGGCACTGCTCCTGCAGTGTTGGGAACTCCTGCTCCTCGGGTGAGGGGGTGAGTAAAAAGTTGATTGTTGATGTGTAAAAAGCACAAAAAATAAAGGTTAAAAAAAAAAAGATGTTTCTTAAATAAATGCAATTTTGTGCAATTTTCTCCTCTAGTGATCCAATCAAATAACCAAAGTTACATTTTTCCTCTATCCGGATTTGTAACTAAGAGGATCTCTGAGACTCCTATGAGTACAAAAAAAACGGTATTTTCGCTCTCCATGTTTGCATTTTCCTGTGTTTAGTGATGAGTACATAGATCGAAATTGCGCTCATCAGGCAATTTGTCTTTGCATGGAAAAGGTACTTCCTATATGCTGAAAAGAGTTTCCTTATGTAAATAGAGTTTAAGGAGACAATTCCTAATTCATGTCTAATGGCCCACATGGGGGTAGAGTTAAGTAAATTTAAAACTGTCCTCCAGAAGAGTCCTTCTATCCTTAGCCAAAATATCTTATTCACCATATTCTAGTTTCGACACCATAAACGAGAATAGGTACCACTTTTTGTTTGTAAAAAGTTATTGTGGGTTTCAATGAGAATTTACCAGATTTTGCCTGTAAAGATCCGCGCTTGGGATATGGCAGTTTTAAGTTTTCTTTGGAGATCTAGTAGCAAATCGGAAGGATGATTACTGATGGACAATCCTAAATATGTATACTCATTAACAAACTGTATTGGTAGCCGTTGAAGAGTCGATTTGGGCTTGGGCTTATTTTTACATCCCTTATCGCTGTCAATCAAGATCTTACATTTGGATTGATTGATAGTCAGCAAATTTGTTTCTACATAGACGCTGAGTTGAAACAGGAGGGCTTGTAATCCCCTGGGAGTTTTAGCAAGGAGCACAAGGTCATCTGCATAAAACAACCAGGGGATACATTGCCCTCCCAATTTAGGTGAGTCAGATGTTACTTCTGCAAATCGGTGTTGCATATCAGCAATGAAAAGATTGAAGAGGGATGATGCAAGGATGCACCCTTGCTTGAGGCCCCTGTAGGTGGCAATAGGGGACGATAGGTTCCCATCTAAAGATTAGCAAATTTGTATAGTTGTTTACAGTGAAGTTGGTGTATCCAGTGTATCAAATAGCTAGGACAGGCTGCTCTGATGAGTTTGTCAAGCAACAACTCTCTAGATACCGAATCGAATGCGGCCTGAAAGTCTATGAAGGCCATAAAAAATGGCTGTTTTTTTGGTGTTCCTGTGATTTAATAGCATGTAGAGTGTGGAGATTAACTATGTGCCCGGGACCGATACAAAGCCAGTTTGATTGGGGTCTTGGTGATCTGTTGTTGTAAGCCAGCAGTGGAAATCTCTTAGTATGAGTCTGGTTAAGAGTTTGCCAGGCACATCTAGCAGGGCAATGGGCCTATCATTTTCAGGGGCCTTGCTGTCTCCTATTTTATAAATCGGGATTATGATAGATTGTCTCCATGAAGGAGGAACTTGTTGGCTCTGGATGGTCCGAATGAATATTGCCAATATAATTTTGGCCCAGGCATGGGGATGGGTTTTGATCATCCAATTTGAAGGCTGTCAGGGCCAGGGGCCTGGGAGGAACGTAATTTCATAATGTAATGAACAATGTCCTCTATGTAAAATTGGAATGCAAGGGAACCAGTCCAAGACATCTCTCCAGGTTTGTCCAACACGGGAGCAACAGCATAAAGAGATTTGTAGTATTCATACCTCTTCCAGCACGCCATTTATTTGAGCTCCTACCTCACAAGCTTCATTGGCGTTATTTAGAAGACCATAAATAAGGGCATAGTTCTTAGATGCTAATGCAGCCAGCATATGTTCGGCATCCAGCTGATACATTCGTGCCTTTCTAGATTTAATCCAGATTTTGTACTGGCACTTTAGGGTCCTAAATTTCGATTCCTTGATGGCTAGGGGTAAACATCGTAAGGAAAATCAGCTTGTTACATGGATTTTCTAACAGCTACGTCATGATCATATGTATAGATGTATGTCCTGGTCACCTTGGTGAGTGAATGAGTAGTGGTCTTGAAGATTTGCATGGCAGCAACATAGTAGCCGTTGGACATGTTCAACTCTGGTTGTAAGGTATGAGTTGGATATGTCAGGAGCATGTTAAGATCCTCTAATAGATTAGGGGTCCATCTAAACCAATTTTTAGCATTGGAAACTATGAAGTCATGAGCTAAGGAGATCTTAGGGTCATTTTTAAAATTGTTCCAGTGCCACGTCAAGGATAAAAGGTTGTGGTCGCTGGTAGTTTGAGGTATAATTTGGAAATGATCAGAAAGAGCAAATAGGTTTTTATTTGTGTATATATAATCTTTGTTAGAGTGTGGAACATCTCCTGATATGCAGCCATTTAACCTAAGTAGTTGTCTCTCTTCCATGAACGTGTTCCAGTGAATCGTCATTTAAGTAAGGGGAATGGTAGAGTTTTTGATACATCTAATATTCAAATCTCCTACTAAAATAGTATAATCAATAGAAGCGTCCAAGGTTATCAGATCTAGAAGAATTTCAAGGTCATTAAAAAAAACATCATCCTGGATTTGGCATGGTTCCATTATGGGACTCACTATAAAGGACACACTCTTGATGCCATCTTTCGCTCCAACACCCGGATTCATTTAAACCCCCCCACCCTATCATCTGGTCCGATCACTTCATTCTCTCATTCGCCATTCGCTCACCCGACCCCCTTCCCATACTCGGATCTGAACTTCCAAATCTACACAAATGCTGGAAAAAACTAATTATTGTCACGGACCTAGCCGACACGCTCCACCAGTCTCCACCACCTACCTGCCAACTCAATAAACAACTAACCGCTGACACCTTTGACTCATGGCTCAACGCATCTCTGATGCGGCTCACACCCCCTTGCAAACCATCAACCCGACGTGGCCTCTTCCCCAAATGGTTCACTCCTGAGTTGAAGACCACTAAACAACTATATAAATACCTAGAACGCAAATGGCAGAAAGACAAAACCAAGGAGAGCAGGGCCACCTTGGCCCGACACCTCTATCAGTACAAGGCCGAAATCCGGAAAGCAAAAAAAGCCCACTACAACTCCCAAATCCTAAACTGCAGAAACCCAAGCAAAGAACTCCACAAAATCATATCTGAATTCACCAAACTGGCTTGCACCACGACCGTCCCGACCCCCTCACAATCAATGTGCGACTCACTCTCCCTCCACTTTTTCACCACGGCTCTCGAAAGAACAAATACTCTAGCCACCAAACTGGCTCTCTTACATCCACCAGGCAAAACTCCCCCCATATCGGCCAGCCCACCAGCTGGGTCCACTACACAACCAACGTTCGAATCCTTTAGTCCAATATCACCAGAGCAATTTCTCAAACTCCTGTCTGCCCGCAAACTATCTGGCTCTCCGCTGGATCCTTGCCGGCCACAACCCTCAAAGAGATTTTCGCTTCCACCTGTGCAGGAGAACACGCAAGATCCATCATAAATGCCTCCCTTTCCTCTGGTATCTTTCCCGACGCATTCAAAATGGTTCATGTCAAACCCTAATTAAAAAACCTTCCCTCGACCCTCTCGAGCCCAAAAACTACCAACCCACCTCAAACACCAGATTCCTTGTCAAACTCATTGACCGAACCACCTACTCCCAACTAAATGCCTTTGTCGAAGCCAACAATCTCCTAGACCCTGCACAATCAGGTTTCAGAGCCCGTCACGGAACTGAAAACCACCCTAACCTCAATGTGGGATGACCTTAAAATGACGGCAGACTCCGCGGGATGCGCCGCACTAATCCTTCTTGACCTCCTGCCGCCTTTGACACAATCAATCACTCAATCCTCCTAGACCGCCTCCCCTCCCTAGGAATTTGTGGAACCGCCCTTAAATGGATAGCCTCATTCCTCAAAGATAGGTACCAAATAACAATACTCTCCACCTATACCTCCCAGGCCCGACCAGTGGACATGGGAGTCCCACAAAGAGCATGCCTATCCGCCCTCCTATTCAATCTCTACCTTTTCACCCTCCCACCAATAATTCATTCAGACAATATCCTGTGTTACAACTACTCTGACGACACTCAACTAATTCTAAAACGAATGAACTCAAAACCCAACTCCCGACCTGACCTGGCCTCCTGCCTCCTCGACATAGAACTCTGGATAACCCAAAGCCACCTCCTGTTAAACCCCTCCAAAACGGAAATCATGGTATGTGGCAACTCCGAACTTTTTCCGCACCCACTACCCGGGCCACCCGCCATGGGCAACTCACCGACCCCCTGCAACTCAGTGAAAAATCTTGGATGCACCCTTGACTTTGACCTAACACTCTCGCACCAAGTCAACAACGTCTCAAAGTCCTGCCACTACCACCTTAAAACCCTTAGGCACATCTTTCCATATCTCTCCTTTCCCAACAGACTCTCTGCGGTCCAATCAATCGTTATATCAAGACTGGACTATGCAAACCCCCTATACCTCGGAGTCCATGCGTACCAACTGAATAAACTCCAAAGGGCACAAAACGCGGCAGCCAAAATGCTACTTTCGCTCAGCCCGAGAGACCAAATCTCCCCAGCCCTTAAGACTCTGCACTGGCTTCCAGTAGCCCGAAGGGTGACTTTCAAAACCTTATGCATCGCCCATCGAGCACTGCATAAAACCGGACCCCAATATCTTCAAGACAAGCTAAAACCCTATCACCCTCCACGCACCGTAAGATCAAGCTCAGCCGGCCTCCTAGTCATGCCTAAGACAAGCTCAGTCAGGTTGGGCGGCTCATCATTCTTAGCCTTGGCCCCCACCCTGTGGAGCTCGCTCCCACCCCACATCCACCTAACTGAGGATTTAATGTCTTTCCGCAAACTGCTGAAAACCTGGCTCTTCTCCTAAAACCAACCGGTACCAAACTAACCCAAACAGACTAACAGCATCTCATTGACACCAATCCAACAAACTACCTGATGCGAGAAATTGACAGCTAATAACCCCGAATATAAACTAGAAGGACAAACAGAATTAAAAGAGTAAAGAATAAATCATAGGGAAACAGTAAAGAGATTTAAACAGCCGAAATGGACATAATGCACGAGGAGCAAACAAAGCGAATGGCGTGGATGAAATAGTTAGAATGGATGAAGCGTGTGGAACAGATGAATGCGCTGAGTGGAAGAATGCATGAGTGGAAGAACAGATGAATATATAGATCGAATGAGTATGTAATTCGAATGAGTCTGTAGATCGAATGAAGGTTTAAAATGGATGAACATGTTAAGCGGATGAGTGTGCAGAGCGGACGAGCGTGTAGAGCGGATGAGTGAAAAAATACAGAGAAGCGAGTAGAACGCATGAGTACGTAGAACAGATGAATGTACAGAACACAAACCTGATGAGTGTGTAGAGCGGACGAGTATGTAGAGCAGACGAGTATGTAGAGCGGATGAGTATGTAGAATGGATGAGTATGTAAAGCGGATGAGTATGCAGAGAGGATGAGTAGGTAGAGCAGATGAGTGTCGATAGCAGATGAATACGGAAGTACGGAGAGTGTGTAGATCGCTGGAGCAGATGAATGTGCAGACCTGGCGAATGTATAGAACTGATGAGTGTATAAAGCGGATGAGTGTACAGAGCGGATGAGTGTACAGAGCGGATGAGTGTAGAGAGCAGATGAATATATAGAGCAGGATTGCTGCGTATTAGCGAATGACATTATAGGGCTAACGAGCGCATATTGCTTTTGAATTCGTGGAAAACACAAGTGCTTAGAGCAGATGAGTGCATAGAGCGGATGAGTGCATAGAGCGGAGGAGTGCATAGAGCGGATGAGTGCATAGAGCAGATGAGTGCCAGGACCGGATGAGTGCGGGGAGCAGATGAGTTGAATGCGTGGAAAGCACGAGCGCATAGAGCGGTTGCATACATAGAGCAGATGAGTGAGACGAGCGGATGAGTGAGGCAAGCGGATGAGTGGGGTGAGCGGATGAGTGCTGGGAGCGGACGAGTGCGGGGAACGGATGAGTGTGGGGAGAAGACGAGTGCGGGGAGCGGACGAGTGGATAGAGCAGATGTGTGCAGGGTGCGGATAAGCGCAGGGAGCGGATGAGTGCTGAGAGCGAACGAGCGCGGGGAGCCGACGAGCACGGGGAGCGGACGAGTGCGGGGAGCGGATGAGTGCGGGAAGCGGACGAGTGCGTAGAGGGGACGAGTGAGTAAAGGGGATGAATGCATAGAGGGGATGAGTGCGTAGAGGGGATGAGTGCGTAGAGGGGATGAGTGCATAGAGGGGATGAGTGCATAGAGGGGATGAGTGCGTAGAGTGGATGAGTGCATAGAGGGGATGAGGCCGACAGGAATGCATGCATGAGGCCGACGGGAATACATGCATGAGGCCGACAGGAATACATGCATGAGGCCGACAGGAGTGCATGCATGAAGCAGACAGGAGTGCATGCGCGGGGCAGACACGAGTGCATGCATGGGGCAGACTGGAATATGTGGGTTGGAATGGAGCGCGCGGGGCGGACTGGAGTGCATGAATGCGTCGAGCAGACCGGAGTGTGTGGATCAGACTGGGGTGCATGGAATGAATAAGAGTTCATAGAATTGCGTGATGTACATAGTATGGTTGGAATGCAGGGAATGTTTGAAAGAGCATATAATCCATCATATCACACCACCACACTTACTCTCCTCTTTACATCACCACTCAACTAGAACACAGAGATACTATGACACCATTCGGTATAACCGTTCTCATACCAACATCCGCCGCTCACTCCCCATCATTCTAAGTAAGCACTGCTGGTTACACCCCCCCCACCCAGGCGTTCTCCTCAGGCCTAACACAGCCACATTCGGTCTGGATAAATCCTGCCAGAACGAACACATACTCCTGATCTCTCAACCACCACACCTACCGCTAAGAAGCAGCTATTACACGAATACCGCACCAGCGGCACACGTACCCGGTGCTCACATGCACCTTTGACTCTCTCTACTCTCTCTACTGACCTGAACTTCGGTTCCCAAGGGCGTTCAACCTACCAGCGCCTTCAGACCATACAAATGGTATATAAGGCGCTATATAAATGCAAAATAACATAACATAACATGTATTAATCAAAGCACTGAATTGGCAGGGGGATGTGATTCTGACCAATTGAAGAAACATATTTTGAGACGCCCAAGGAAGAATGGATAGGGTTGATGTAGATTTAACAGCCTAGATTAATCCAACCATGAAACAGCCTCTAACAGGTAGTTTAGCGGGGATTAATGTTATACAATGATTCTCCCATACTGGCGTAGAGGTCAGCCATACTTCCTGCAACGTTATTATATCAAAATCACTCAGATGATTTGCCTTATTAATGATTAAATGTTTGTGGCCTGCCTCTAGTATTCCAAGAGGCGAGTGAACAAGGTAGAGATAAGGATCAGGTGGATTGTTAATTCAAATTTAAGGATGGTCTCTCATTGGGCGCTTATCCTAATTGCGACTGCGAATTAGATGCATCTTGGGTACATGTGAAGATGAATGGTATTCTATCTTGATTGGAATTAGAATTAGGTATATGTGCTTTAGAAGATAAAGGTCTAATTGGGAAGTCTGATGATGATTGTTTAGTTAGAACGAAACCAGGATTGTACAATTGTGATCTGGCCTGCTATAACATATTTATGAAAATGCCAGATTTCATCCATAGCTTGACGGTTCCATGTCTTAAAATCATGGGAAAAATGGCTGTGAATAGAAAATATTGCAGCACAAATGCTGTGGTTTTGCCGCCACAATCATGTAAAGGATGCGGGTGACACCCCCGCAACCGCTGGGCCCATTATACCATTTAAGGGGACCGGGGGACACCCCCGCAAGCCCTGCTCCCCTTAAATGGTATAATGGGGTACACCTTTACCGGGTCAAACCACAGCATTTTTGCTGCGTTTCTTTTTACTGGCGACATTTTTGCCGCAATATTATTACCTGATACCTAGCTTGCCTATGGACGGGTCATGGTCGTGAATAAATTCCACCTGATCAATGTCCCCAGAGCACAGATCTTCTAATAGGGGTATATCACCTAAGATATTCAGGACACTGGTCTTGTTCAAATCATAAGATGGAAAAGGATGGCTTCTGCATTGTAAAGTTAAATGGTTATTTTCCGTATTTGCTTCCTGGTTGAGCCCCTTATTGAAGGGATGTGAAGGAATCTGGGACTGAACCTTCATTTTCCCAGGTGAAATGGTTTTAGCGTCCGAGTCACTGGGTTGAGTAGTATTGAGCAATTTAGTCATGGTAGTGTGAGCAAAATGTAACTGTATGGATTTATTTATTTGCTCACACCTTTGTTCCAGAGTCAAAAAGGTATTACCAATAGAAAAGAAAGTTGCATTGACTTCATTCTCTTTGCTATTTTGATTGGTCACTGAATTAAGAGTAGATTTTAACGTGAGAGCAACTTTCTCGGGATATTCTGTTTTCTCAGATGTTTTGATTTTCAAGGGAATAATGTTAGAATTTTGTTGTTGTTCGCTTATTTCAACAAGTGCGTCCAAAGGTTCATATTCTAAGTCTTGATCATTAGGACTTTGAGCCTTGTGTTGTGCATTCTTGTGTTGAGAAAGTTTAGAGTATTTTTTGGCAACTTCTGCGCTCGCTAAGGTAATTCTATTTTTAGGAAGCTTTAAGTTACGAAGAAAAAGACGAGAGCTACAATTCTTCGTAGCTGCTGCTTGGCTCATGTTTTTACTTTTTTTTAGTCAAAGGAGCTATAGGGACTGTTTTGTCTGTTTTTTTAACGTATCATAATTTGTTCTAGAATGTGCTGGAACAGTTGTCAACTCATGGGGAGATTGTGAATCTATAATTATCGCACTCATTGTTGTGGGCTGCCTCCGGTCTCCGGGGCTGCCCACAGATGCTGTCGGGATCACCCGGCAAAGAAGGATACGCCGGGGGGCAGCCAGCAAATCTTTGGTAGGGGACCACCCTACGGCGCTCGGTGTCACCAGGCACAAGTCTCCCGATGTGGGGGTGTCACCCCCAGTCTCCAGCAGCCGCAGCTCCGAGGGCACTCGGGCCGTGCTGCACACTAGGCCACGACCACGTGGCAGGCCCACAACCCACAAATGCACGGACACAAGTTGCCACTTCCTGGGGCTCTGCTGCTCTGCCTTCGCAGCGCCAGCAGAGCCCCTTTTATTAAGTGAGCGTGTGAGCGTCATGACACAGTCATGACGCTCACGTCAGCAAAACACTAGACCACCACACAACATCCCTCATTTACTATAAACAAAGAAAATCAAAAACCCCACAGCAAACATCAACCACTCTACTGGGTTCCACTTGGTGCCTTGTAGTCCACACACCAACGGTGCCCCTACATCATCACAGCAAACATTGGGTGCACTCCAGTCCGCGCACCAGCTAAAAGCTACTGAAGACTCAAACATTTTAACACTGCAAAACAAACAAGTGTGTTCCAGTCCTCACACCTTGGGGCCCGACGACGGGCTCCTCCGACTCAGAATATACTGGGATCAAACTGGCCACCGGCGCCGCAGCAGGACAAGAAGAATATGTTCTCTTCATATTCCTCCTCCCCCATGTCATACGGCACTTCTTGGGTCCCTTCCGCCACCTGGACCGCCGCCACCTTGGGGGTCCTTCTCCCCTTTTCCACGTTCCCCCCCAATGTCCCCACCATGCTGGCTGGGGCCGGGGCTAGGCACACCTGTGCGAAGTGGTCTCCTTTCCCGCACCTTCCACAGATCTGTCCTATCGCCGGGCAGTCCTGCGGGTGTGGAAGATTCCACCCACACTTATTGCATATTGTGGAATTGGGGTCTCTCCTCGGCCAGTCTCCCCTCCTCACCACTCTTCCTCCTGGCCACCTGCCGACAGCGGCCACCTCCTCAACCTTCACTCGCTGCATGGGGACCTCCATCTTGAGGTGGTGTCTAGAGGAGTCCATGACCGAGGCCCGCGCCTCCGCCAGTTCCTGGGCCCGGCCAAGCTCTAGTATTCGATCAAGGGTCAGCGCTGGGTCCCTCAGAACCTGCTTTGCAGTTTGGTGGAGCTGCAGCCGTAGATGATCTGCGCCCGGATCTCGTCCTCCTCGAAATTCCCCAGGGCACAGGACAGTGTAATTCTGTGGAATGCATCGAGGTTCTCCCCTTCCTCCTGCCTCGCACACCTCATCCTGAACCGTTCATAGTCCCTGTTGACCATGGCTCTGAAATACTCGTTCAGGGCTGCGATGGCTGCGTCGTATGACTGGTCTCGCGGCCTTAATGTCTTGAACAGCCTCTGAACGGCCAGTCCGGCAGAGTACAGGAGTGTTGGGCGTTTGGCTACGTCTTTGATCTCCATTGCAGCAAAATACAACTCTAGGTTCTCCACCCAGGCCACCCACCGGGGACCCAGACTTGCAGGCGCACCCAGGACATCGAAATAGGGTATTGGTACCAGCTGGCCCCGACATGTCCCTTCGTCCTCCGACATGCTGGATGCTGTGCAGGATACCGGATGTGGTCACCGGTGTTGAGGGGTGCCCGCAGTTACTGGACCTCAGGTAGCTTGACCCCTTGCAGGGAGGTCTTTTGACGGCACCGGTGCTCCCGGGGAAATCGCTGCCTTTTGGAGCCATTGCTGATGACAGGGTATCAGGAAGGGCGTTTCTGTTGAGGTGGTTACTGGTCAGGGCTCACAAGTCCTTACCCCCGACAGCCCCACCCTTAGTGCCCACAGGTGTTTTACCTCAACACTGCCACCCAGCTCCTCCTTCCCAGGGGCGCACAAGCACTCCAGACGGAGCCGCTACCCCTTGAGCCTGAGAAGAATACAGGGAAGTTTGACAGAATCTCCTTTATTTTCCTCTTTTCTCTCTTTTTTTGTTTTGTAGGTGGCCTTCAGTCAGGGAATTGTGGATCAGAGAACGTTACCGCCGCAACCCGGTTTAGTGGGCCATGCCCCTTTCCAGGCAGATTTGAGAGTCTGAATATTCTTTTTATTTTTTCTGCAGGCCCGGGTGTGGATGGGCCCTCATACACTCCAGGCCAGCCGAGGCGTATCTCTCCTTCCCCACGGGCGAGGCGAGGTAGGACCCCGCCCACTTTTCTGCAGTCGGGCCTGCACCGAAACCAGCCCACACCTCCCAGCCCGGATGATGATGCTGGGGCCAGGGAGTTGCTGTGACGTCCGCTGCTGCGGAGCTGTGCCCAGTAGGCCAGCGCACCCTGCGGTCTTCGCTTCTGGGGGGGGGGGGGGGGCACCAGGAAATCTCAGTGCCGCAGGCCCGGATCACTCTGCTCCGCCCCTTTTCTTTGTTGGGCAGCCGTGACACCACCACACAGCCGTTATGGGCTGAGCCAGCAGGCCCCGCCTACCAGGCTCGGAGCCCACTCCAGCACCCACGCGTATTCTCCGGGTGCCATTCCCTCGCGGCTCCTCCTTGCTGCAGGCACACACGGCCTTCTTCTTCCAGGCAGCGTCACTCTCTGCACACTGTGGGCTTCCAGCGGTCTCCACACCACACAGGTGTGGAGGACCCAGACCGCCTTGTCGCCAATGTTGTGGGCTGCCTCCGGTCTCCGGGGCAACCCACAGATGCTGGCGGGATCACCCGACAAAGAAGGAGACGCCAGGGGGCAGACGGCGAATCTTTGGTAGGGGACCACCCTACGGCGCCCGGTGTCACCGGGCGCAAGTCTCCCGTTGTGGGGATGTCACCCCCAGTCTCCAGCAGCCGCGGCTCCGAGGGCACTCGGGCCGCGCTGCACACTAGGCCACGACCACGTGGCAGGCCCACAACCCACAAATGCACAGACACAAGTTGCCACTTCCTGGGGCTCTGCTGCTCTGCCTTCGCAGCGCCAGCAGAGCCCCTTTTATTAAGTGAGCGTGTGAGCGTCATGACACAGTCATGACTCTCACGCCAGCAAAACACTAGACCACCACACAACACTCATGTTCTGCGGTTCAAGAGATTGTATTTGAATATTTTTTAACTTTCTCTTTTTTTTTTGTTACACGGTCTATCAGGATGACATGGCAAATCTGTCTCGGTAGATGGAATATATGTTGAAGGACAAGTAAGTTGTTTTATGGAGAGCAACTGATTTGCTGGTGTTCATGTTTTTGCTGAAACATGATGATTTTGTGAGTTAAATACATCTTCCTGAGTCGGGGTGAACAAATTATTGTTATTCACATAACGAGCAGCTGCAGCAAAGCAGATTGGTCATTTAGCTTTTTATCAAGGGTTTCATACAATTTACTAAGAGAAAAAAGGGCAATGTTCATTGTCTGGAGGGATGAATCTATGCCCACAGAGATTTCAGGCACTGTATGGTCACCTATATGCAAGGGGGAGGGACCCTTTCGTCTCGCAGTGGGATGTGTGAAAGAGATCGATAGAACCAATGAGTCCTGGGCCATAGGAGAAAACATCATAGGAGATTTAGAGAGCTCTCTCGTCATGGGGTTTGCAAGTACCTCATTGTCGTGTCGCCACTCTTGCCTGCTATTAGAGGCCGAGTCCTCTGTCTACTTCTGTTCATTGGTGGGCTGCGACCCACGTGTATTAAGGGGCGGGGTTACCGCCCAAGGGCAGTTCGAGTCTGACTGTGATGCAGTAAAGACATGTTGCACCCCAGCTCTGTGTCGGCTTAATCATTGTGTGAATGATTGAGTGATCGATGACTTAGCGTGAGGCGTTCCACGTGGAAGAATATCACATTGGCGACGAGGCGGACACGAGGTCCCACCGTGCCTGCCATCATCAGGTCCACTGCGCTCGTGGTGTACTGCCTGACACCACTGGAAGCGCAGGACCCCACCTGTCGGGGAAGTCCGATTCAGTGGGTTGGAGCGCGAAGACTCCCCACCGTCGGGACAAGCCCCCCCTGCGCGAGCATCTCCCGAGCTCCGGCGCACACACTTCCCGCGGGTGGAGCAACTGCGACGGCTCCCCGCATGGCGCATCATCCGGGCGGTGGAGAACGGACTTTCTCCCGCCAACGGCAACGACAGCGAGGCCAGCTGCGCACGCTGAAACACTGGCAGGTAGAGCAGTAACTCCCTGCTCACGCATTCCGGGCGGTAGAGGAGCACTGGCCTCCCGCCGACGGCAACGAGCAAAGACGAGTGGTGGAGGCGCGAACCTCCCGCTCCAACAAGAGCACATCAAGGGGTAAGCACAAGCGCTCCGTTCCCTTTCCTTCTCTTCACCTCCACAAGGCCCAACATCGCACGCAATAACACCACGGCTGCAGATCAGGGCCCCCAGCAAGACACTAGGCCTCACAAGCCCGCCAACACGCGGCACAGCACCCCCCCCCGGTTGGCGCACAAAATTGCAACGCACAAGGCGGGAAAGCGCCTGCAAGCTACCTGCAAACTAGAGCAGCGCCCTCTTGTGGCGCCAAGACCCCACCGCACTACATCAAAGAAACTTCCATCCAGCACATTCATATGAAAACTCAAGTGCAACGTCACTTCATGGGCGGCTCAGAAGGAGAATCATTAACAGTTCCTGTGACTCCAGCCAGAACAGAACACCGGAAAATGACAGACAGCCTACTAACACAGCTGCCAGCAAATTTCGACCTCACTGACACCAGCACCCTCGGATCAAGGTGGAAGAGGTGGCTGAGGGACTTCGAAGTGTGTTTAAAAGCGGCAGGTACATTAGAGGATGAACAGAAGCTCAACCTGCTAAACCATGCCGTGGGTGGGACCGAACGTGCGAGACATCCTTCAGGAAATGCCGGAAGGCAACATAGACACATACACTGAGCTGAAGACAACGCTCATGGAATACTTCACACCCCACACAAATGTGGAGTATGAACGACACATATTCCACACTACCAAACAGAACAAAGGCGAAACCATAGATGCATTCGTCATGAGACTTCGAGCAAAAATGAAACACTGTGATTTCAACAACTACTCCAATGAGGAGGCTCTCAGATCACAAATAATAGTGGGGTGCGAAAGCGCCGACTTCTGCAAACGACTGCTGCAACAGCCGCGCAGCCTAGAAGAAATCCTACGCCTGGCACGATCTGATGCTGCTCTCGCCGCACAAGTCGAAGGCCTGGACGACATAAAGATCACCCACGGAAAACACGAGAGCCTCAACAAGCTAGAGGGGACGGCAAGAAACAGTGACCTTTTCTGTTACCCGTGTGGACATGAATACCCCCACAAAGGAACGTGTCCTGCAATGGGTCAGAACTGCTCCGCATGCAGCGGGGAAAACCATTACAAGGCCATGTGTTTTATATTCCGCAGCAAGATGAGAGGAGCGGGACGAAGCACCAAACCCATAACAGAACCGGAACAAAACCAGCTGACACCCCACTACCACCGGGGAGCATACCAGCCCCACGAACAAGGGCGCCACAAACACCACGACGAACAACCAGAAAGAAGGCAAGACAGAAGAGACTGGAGGGAGAGCAAGACCCTACCATCAAAAACCAGGAGAAGACCCCGAAGATATGTACGGTGCCTCATTGAGCAGTCACAGTCTGACAGTGTGTCAAGCGCATCATCAGATGAGAGGGCCCATCGACTAGAAAGACAACCGGAAACGCCGCAGAAAAAGGGATATCTATACGCACTAGGAAATAGTACGGAAAAAGAACACAGCCCGATACTCCGAATACAGGTGAACCAGACAGCGGCTGAATTACTAATTGACACAGGGGCGACCGTGAATGTAATCAGTGAGAAAGTCTATGAAAGCATACCAAACGCCCCTCCCCTGCAACCAGCTCGAACACTTATTTATCCATAAGGCTCCAAGACCCCCTTGGCATGCAAAGGATTCTTCATAGCATCGTGTCGGTATAAGAAAGATATCCCCATGCACGTGCTGGAAGCGGCCACTGAGAGCGGATGCATACTGAGCTATCAAGCAGCCATAGAGATGGGACTCATCCACATATTATATCGCCTCATGGTACACAAATATCTAGACCCCACAGCAAGCATAGACCATGTCTTTCTATCACTATTCAAGGGTCTTGGCAAATTAAAGGACAGACAGATCGAGCTCCACATCGACACCAGTGTCCCACCCGTAGCCCAACATTATCGGGGAATCCCCAACAACATTCAAAAACAAGTTGAAAACGAACTGACCAAATTGCTGGAGGCAGACATCATTGAGCCAGCGGAAGGCCCCACCCCATGGGTCTCTCCCATCGTGCCGGTGCCAAAAAGAGACTCCCAAGACATCAGAATATGCGTGGATATGAGGAGACCAAATGAGGCCATTCTAAGAGAACGCCACCAAGCCCCTCGAATAACAGACCTGGTGCATCTCTTGAATGGGGCGACCGTGTTCTCAAAACTGGACCTAAACAAAGGGTATCACCAGCTGGAACTCTGCAAGAGCTCTCGCTATATAACAACGTTCGCTACCCACCTGGGACTTTTCCGCTACAAGCGACTAAGTTTTGGAGTGTCGTCCGCAGCTGAAATCTTTCAAGCAGAGATTCACAATGTCATCAAGCACGTGCCAAACTGTTTGAACTACAGTGACGACATCTTGGTCTTCGGCCAAAATCAAGAGCAACACAATAATACGCTAATGAGAGTGTGCATGGCCTTGGAAGACGCACGGCTCACATTAAACAAGGAGAAATGTGAATTTTGCAAGAAAATAAAATAAAATATTTTCGGAGAAGGGCATGACACCAGACCCAGAGAAAGTCAGTGCGCTCCGAGAAGCCAAGCCGCCCACCACCACCTCAAACCTCATGTCATTCTTGGGACTTGCAAGTTACTGCACCAGATATGTAAGAGATTTCGCCTCCATCAGCGAACCTCTCCGAGCACTCACCAAGCTCAACACAGAATTCGTCTGGTCACCTCAATGCCAAGAAGCGTTTCAAATCATCAAGAACCGCATCTCCGACGCCCAAAATATGGCATACTTCGACCCCAAGAAGACCACAGAACTCGTCATTGACGCCAGTCCAGTTGGCCTAGGCGCCATTCTAACACAACTGGACGACAGAGAGGAAAGCGGAAAGCATATAATATCCTATGCCAGTCGAAGCCTCTCCAAAACCGAGCAAGCCTACTCTCAGGCAGAAAAGGAAGGCCTGGCTGTGGTCTGGGCCTGCAAACACTTTCACTTGTTCCTGTATGGTAAGCCTTTTGTAGTTGTAACGGACCACCAGGCCCTCATCTTCATATATGGCAACCCTGAGGCAAAAATGCCGCCCAGGATAGCTCGATGGTCACTTCGATTACAAGACTATCAATTTACCATCACACACAGGCCAGGGAAAGAGCAGAACCCAGCAGATTTTCTCTCGAGACACCCAAAGGACACATGCGGTCCAGAACACTCCATAGCCGACCAGTACATAAGATATGTCATCCACAGCAACACGCCACAAGGACTTGACATGGATCACATAACTCGTGAGTCCAACTCTGACCAAGGGATACAAGTAATTCTACGATGCTTAGAAACAGGGCGATGGAAACATGCCAAACAGATTCGAGAGACAATGAATGAGGACGTGAAACATGACATCACATGCCTTCTAGCCGTGAAGGAGGAACTCGCAAAATCAGACGAAGGGTTGCTGCTAAAGGGCACCAAGCTCGTAATTCCACGCAGCCTGTGGCAGAAAGTACTAGAACTCGCCCATGAAGGACACTGAGGTATCGTATCTATCAAAAGAATGCTAAGGCAGAAATTATGGTTTCCGCAACTAGACACCTCCGTGGAAGAACTACTGCAAGACTGCCCTACCTGTGCGCTTGTAAAGCCACACACATCCCCCGAACCCCTGAACATGACCGCACTGCCTGAATGAACATAGGAGGAAATAGCTGTCGATAATTTTGGGCCCATGGAAGGGGGAGAATACATTCTGGTGGTAGTGGACGAATACTCAAGATACCCCGATCTACAGATAGTCCCGTCCACATCAGCACATCACACCATACCCGCCCTAGATCGGATGTTCGCTACCTACGGAGTACCCAAGGTAGTAAAGTCAGACAATGGACCTCCATTCATGGGGCAAGACTTCCAAAGATTTGCAGAATACATGGGTTTTCGGCACCAAAAAGTGACACCCCTGTGGCCACAAGCAAATGGCACAGTAGAAAGATTTATGAGCAACATTAAGCGCACAACACAAATTGCACGCATCACTGGAGAGCCAGTCGAGAAACTGCTATACCAACTCATGCGAGACTACAGAAACACGCCACACAGCACCACTGGGAAGACACCATCGGAAGTGATGTTTGGGCGAGCGATTAGAACACGATTACCACATGTGGCAGTTGATGAAGATAAATATGACAAGGACATAGAAATGAGAAAGAAAGACGAACACATGAAGGAGAACATGAAACAGAACGCGGACACCACCCGACCGGCCAAAGTGAACGACTTAGCACCAGGAGACCTGGTGGTGGTCCGCCAACCTCAGCAACGGAAAAACATAGTGCCGTTCAGCGAGAAACCACTCATCATCGTCAAAAGGAAGGGATCACTCATCACTGCGGAGGGAGACCGCAGGTCCATAACGAGAAACTCATCTCACTTTAGACGGATGCCGGGAGTCCCAGTCGTGGGCGGCGAAAACCAGAGTGACGAGTTCACGCCATGGGATGCTCCCTATGAAGGAGACAGAGAAGATTCTGAAGGAGACATGACACCAGAGGGCTGGCCGGACCCGCCGGTCCGAGCCGAGTGTCGACCAACGAGAACGAGAAAGAAACCCCATCGCCTCATTGAAGAAATGAACTGAGGGCGGGACATAAAGTTTAATGACAGGAGGGTGTGGTGTCGCCACTCTTGCCTGCTATTAGAGGCCGAGTCCTCTGTCTACTTCTGTTCATTGGTGGGCTGCGACCCACGTGTGTTAAGGGGCGGGGTTACCGCCCAAGGGCAGTTCGAGTCTGACTGTGATGCAGTAAAGACGTGTTGCACCCCAGCTCCGTGTCGGCCTAATCATTGTGTGAATGATTGAGTGATCGATGACTTAGCGTGAGGCGGTCCACGTCGAAGAATATCACACTCATGAGAAGTCACGTTACCATTTTCTCTCGAATCCCTGAGGCGGCATGTACAGGAAATTTAGTGATATCACATTCGTGCATGTTTTCAGAGGAAATGGCACGTGATCGGTGAAGGTAGACGATGAAATCGTGTTAGTAAGTTGAGCCAGCGACGGGAGTGGAACGTGTGTCTGAGCCGTGAAGTTGACATTCGTCGGCGTGATTGTCATAGCCGTGGGCGGCTCATTGATAGAGGAAGGTAAGGGAAAGCCAGCTTCAACAAGGGAACCAGTGGGCGTGGATAAGTTAACAATGTTCAATGCACGCGATTCATCCTCAACAATTAGTTTTGATGTTGTGGGCAACTCTGTAATGGGCGGTATGCGGAGTCGCACGGCAGGCTTTCCACAGAGCAATATTTCCTGATATCAGATGTCAGAAAGATCGTTCGCACACGTGACGCCGCTTTAAGGCTATGCGTCAGGTTTATAGTGCGCAATGTAGATTTAGGAGCAAGTTGAATGTCGGTGCGACGGTTAAGTATTTCTTTCGCAGGCGGCTTGTCTGTAACCAGGCGATAGAGCCCAGGCATCATGTACAAAAACGGTTACACAGATAAAAAGAGCAATATATACAAGAAAACAAATAGCATACAGGAATAAACCTACAGAGTATCAGCACACCCGCTCTCAGAATCCAGCAGAAAGCGAGACAACACATATCGAAAGCACTTGCTGAATGCGCGTGCGCCAATGTGTTAGCCAAAACGCACTTCCCCGGGTACTTGAAGGATGCTGGGAAGGGGCAGGGTTAAGTTGAAAACAATACTAAAAAAGGGAAAATTCAATATATATTATTACTCGAGATGCATAAATATGTGTAAGATGATATCAGCACAAATTGATGGGGTCCTCCTAAAGTATTTTGTGAAAGTCCATACCAAGGAGTACATTTTTTTCCAATTTGGGCAGCAGGATGAGCCAGGAGCCAGAAGCGAGACAGCACTTAACAAAAGCACTTGCTGAATGCGTTCGCGCCAATGCGCGTGGCCCCGGGTACTTGAAGGATGCTGGAAAGGAGGCGGGTTAAAGTTGAAAACAACACAAGGAGTACCTTCTTTTCCAATTCGGGCAGCAGGACGAGCCAGAAGCCAGAAGCGAGACAGCACTTATCGAAAGCACTTGCTGAATGTGCACTAAGGTTTTAAGCCTTTCCGGAAGGCGAAGGTAGAGGGCCCAAGGAGGCAGTTCAGAGTGAAAGAGGGAAAGTGGGAGTAGGGGTCCCAATGAGAAGGATCTCAGTCTTACTGGTATTAAGGCTTAGATCATTGGAGGCACACCATTCCTGAATCGCGGATAGACAGTCAGTAATAAGTGAGAGAGGAGAGGAGGCTGCGCAGAGCTTGAAGGAGAGCTGAGTGGCATCCGCATAACACTGAAAGTTAGGAGAGAATGTAGAGATGAGGTGGGCCAGAGATGCCAATTACAGGTTGAAGAGCCTGGGTGAGATATGTGGTCCCTGGTCATGAGGTCAAAGATAAGTCTCAGAGCCCTATTTCGGATTAGCTGGAGGGGGTCGAGAGAGGAATAAGGCTGTTGCAATAGTACAGCCTAGAGAGTACCAGAGCTCTAGAAACATTGAGCTTCTCGGTAAAAGCGAGGAAAGGGAGGATACCTCTAAGGAGGTGGAGTTGGAAAATGGCCTTCTTGGCAAGGTCCAGCATGTGAGGAAGGAAAGAGAGAGGAGTCGAAGATGACTCCAAGGTTTCTGGCTTGAGAAGAAGGGGAGGGAGGAGAGTCCAGGGAGGGTGGCCAAAGTGAATTGAGGAATGAACAAACAGCAGTCCTAATAGAAATGATCTCAGTCTTGCTGGCATTGAGACAGAGATTGTTCGGGTGAAATACTTGAAATAATCAGACCAGCATTGATTGTTGAAAAATAAATGATTTATTTTGATGGTTAAAAATAGAAAAAGCAATGGAAAGTAGGCATTTTCATGCCTATCTAGTGACATTACTTCACAAACAGTAATTCATTAAAAAGCATATTTTTTTTATCAATTACATCTCAAGTTGCATACTATTTCATTTTTTGTACAATGAAAACAGCTTGCAGGCACTGTGTGAAAGCTTCAAACTACCTTTGTTAAACATTGTAAAGAGAGCCACACATCATTTAAATCTCAAAGTCAACCTTTCCACAAGTTCAAGTTTGGGAGGGAAAACCTCTTTTGCAATGTTACACGACACAGTCTGGGACCTAGAAACAACATCTGGATCAATTCCATGCATTTGCATGGCCTGCACATTCAATGTCAGATCTTTCACAAATTCAAAATCCATCAGCTGGTAGATTGGCTTTGCCACCCACTGTTTGCTTCTTTTGGTAAACTCCTTGTTGTAACGAGGCAACCCAAAAATTCCTGCAGTTTTTGCTTGTTCCCTTCCAATGTTCTCGCTGTGTGAAAGTACAGCTAGTCTTGATCTGGCCTCCATACTATTTATGCGAAAAAATGTAACATTTTAGGCCTCTACTTTAGGCAAAAATTGTCGAACAGCTCCAAATCTCTGATGTGGCAGAGTCCCCTCATGTCTCTTGAAAGCGTTTTGTCAAAAACAATCTTCTCAAGTGCTGGGTGAGGAGGGGAGTCTGTCACCAACCACCCTTTCTTATGCTCCTGCTCCTTGCTCAATGGTCCATGTGCACATTCATGGAAATGTTCATTTTCTTGCCAAGACTGTACTTTAGAACAATGGTGCATCACTGAATGCCATTTGTCAAGCAGAATATCAACAGATCCTTGGCAAGTGTTTGAGCTTCACCAAAAATGGTTGCTTACAGACTGTGACCAATTTAAAATATTTTCTGTGGCCTTTTTTTCCAGCAGCTGTAATTTCCTTCTAAATGGATTTTGCGACATGCCATACATCATATTGATGCTTTATGTCTGGGAAATGCTCTCGCATGGCCTTGGCAATTGAAACGTGTCTGTAAGTGGCTATCCGGTCTATGTGCATTCCTCTCGATTGCAGAAGTTGAATGGATTTGATGCAACCATATTTTTCCATGGCAAGAGAAGATCTACAATTAGTTATTTGCACAACCACCAAACTCAGTATTTTTTTGGTTTCCATGTCTTGGAAGTGGCAAGTGCAGTATCTAGCAGAAAAACCAGGACTGTCGCACTGTCCATCACCAGTAAACCAGAGCCTTTTGCTAGCGAGAGCATTGTCCATTGACAACTGTTTGGGTGTCCATGCCTGGCTGAGAGCAGGGAACAAGAAATCCTTCTGATATTTGTAGTATTAGGTTTTTGAAAGGAACTGGAGTCCCACAAAGTTAGAAAAACTTGAAAGTTTACTGTACGTTGATCCGCTAAACAACAATGTAGATGAACAAAGTACATTTCCTGCAGGCACATTTCCAAGTATAGGTTGAGCAGACTATGAAAATGAGTTATGGTGGTGCACACAGCTACCCTTGATCTGCATGTTGGTGCCTTTAACTACATGAGTACACTCCACCAATGGCTCCCCAAAAATCCTCCCACGCAATTTATGATCACATTTAACCATTTTCATGATTTTGATCAGGCAGCAGTCGAATACAATGGGCCTCATTATAAGTTTGCCGGTCCGGTAACTATGGTACCGGTAAGCTTGCTGCTACCGTAGTTCCCGGACTGGCAAACTACGAGTTCTGCTCATGGGTGCCATTACAGTCGCCCGGTCTGACCTTGCGGCCGTACTGCCACCCGCGAGCAGAGCATGTCTGATGCACCAGCACCATTCTCAATGGTGCCGGTGCATCCGACGTCCCCATTCCCATTGAGCCCTATGGGACTCAACTCGGAATGGGGAGCATTCCATTCCGGCACCCGCGAAGGGCCGTAATGACTCAGTAATTGCCCATTCGCGGGTGCCAGAAAAAATTGCAAGTTTGGCGGCAGCCTGCCAGTTTTACCGGCAAGGCTACCGCCAAACTTGTAATGAGGCCCCATGTATTTTGGTTCCTTTAGTAGCCACTCGTCCAGAGGAACAGTGGGTTGCAATTCCATTGAAGTGGATAAGTCCTCAACACTAGGAAGAGTGAAGTCCTCATCACAAGCCCAATCGTCAATTAGTGGCAAAGATGCTTCAGTTATTTCTGTGTGTGATACTTCCCATATGTCCACATGTATTGGGGATACAGGGAACGTTTTCAGGTTCCTAGAAAGAAATTGTTTATAGGGTGTTGATTGTGTGGACGGTTCTGCAAGCAATTCAGAAACATCTGCTGTGTTGTCTGTCTCTTCTGGGTAACGTTGTGTGGTGTAACAATGACCCAGCATACTTTCCATGGGTCACTGTTAACATTTAATTAAAATTCCGGCCACTGGGCTGCTGCATCACGACGCTGAATCTTGTGTGAAGCATGCTCAGCATCAACATGTAGCTGCTCCCAAGTCACGTCCGTTTGGCAACCAACATCATTGATTAGTTTAGTAGTCTGAGTCTTTATGCTCCTCTTAATCCTACGCCTCTAATTTAAGAGGAAAAAAAAAGATGCTTGATTTATAGCACAAATACAGAATAGATCAATTATAACTTGAAAATGTAATATCAATGGAGTAATTCCTAAACACATTTTTATTTAAAAAAACCTTTATGTTATGTACCCTTGTTTTGCTGATTTTCCTTGAAACTGTCAAATTGGATTTTCCAACCACCAGACCAAGCTGAAAAACATTTTAAAATTGTATAAACCTTGAAATGTGCTCCTTCCACATAAAGAATCATATGTCCTTATATCCAACTATAACAAAATGTCACTACATAAGCAACTAAATCATATTAAATATTACATTACTTTTAAAATGGATGATCATTGATATTTTACAATATGTTAAGTATACCTCTTGTTCGTGTGTTTCTTCAATTTCATCCACTTCAGTCGGACAGCCTTTGTACATAATAAATTCAAAGACCAATGAATACATTTTTAAGCAATGTAATGTTAAAAGCTTTCGATCTCATAAATTACATCTTGAGAAAGTGGTTTTAATGATCATAGACTTTGCAATATGAGTTGAACTATCTAAAGAATTAAGTTTCATCCTCCGATTAACATTTTTAAATTAATAATAACATAGAGTCGAACAATGTGTGTGTGTGCAACATTTTCAAAAGACATATATGAAAACTGTACCTGATAACCTTCAGAGATGTCACAGGGAGTTGGTTTGAGTTCACCCTGGAAAACATATTGATTAAATTGTATCCCCTTTAATGTGTTGTAAATGGTCTATGTTATTCAGTAACAAAGTCATTTTTTTCTGAAGGTGCACTTTCATTGTTGCATGTGTTTCTGCGATAAATACATCAATGTTGTTGTTCATATGAGTGTTTACTTCAAAGACTTATTATACATGCAAACCTAGAAAATCGTAAAATACATTTAAAAATGTAGCGTCCACTACTCACCTGGGTAGGCCTGTGCTGAAATTCAGTTGGAACTGCATTGGGCAGTAGTTTCGAAGTGCTATGGGCCAACGCATTTTGGCATAATGTGATTGCTCGTACATATCTTATGAGAATTGCATACTACAGATGCGAAATCGATTGCCCCTCACGTCATCCAAGACATCCTTGCCTGTGCTTTCAATTCAAGACACAGGATATCTGAAGGTCAAGAGCCATTTTCTTATTAAATTTAAATCCTTTGGAAAAACATGAAGGACTGTACTATCACTTTAAGCATTGCTGGTATTACTGCAACCAAAAACAATACAAGAAGGCATTGTTCGATTGCCCTTATGATGTGTTAAAGAAATATAAAAAAGTATCACAGTGAGTAAACCAAACATCACATCTCTCTGATAAAACTAAATTGACTTTATAGAAAATGGCCCGAAAGCACTTTGAAAACATGCAGTACTAAAAATTACATTTAAAAACAATACTCTGGGGGCGCTGTTGAGCAACCTGGAAAATGGATGCCTAGTTTCTGAGCTCCGTGCCCAGCCATCGCTTTATCCGTCACCATCAGCGGTTTTTCAACACTATGCTGCACGTGAACCCTCCACCCTGAGTAGCGGATCTCCAGGGCTGCATGTGCACCCATTCCTGAAGGAAATCGGGGCCCACAGCTACGTCACAACTGTTTTCCTGCTCCACCGTGCCTGGCCTGGATTGAACCCAGTCTGCTCCGGGCCTTGCGTGAACCCCATCCGCCCATCGGGGTGCTGCTGTTCGCTGGGGCTCTACTCCTGCTAAGCCTGTGCATCTGCTTGGGTCGCGGCTGACTATGCCTGGTCTGGCCGCCCGTGAAGCTTCCCTGCCTCTGCCCCCCTCCGCCTGCTGGGTGCTGTGTGGCCAGGCCCAACTGTGCTGCGGCGAACGCTCTGCCCTCCTCCTGTTGGGGCAGCCGCGGCGGCTAGTGCCGCCTGCTGCGGAGCAGCCCTCTCTCTCTGCTCTGTGTGCCCACCAGTGGATTGCCTGCCTTCACCGAGACATCAGCGCCCCGACGCGGGGGAGCGGTGTAGTGCTGGCGCGGCTGGTGGCCTGCGCCCTACCCCTGCAGAGCGCATTGGGGGTGCGTGCCCGCCCGCCGGCCCTGCGGATTCTGGTGAGACTCTGCAGCCCCATTGAGGCCCCACTGCGGCTCCACCCCATAACACATCAGGATCTGCAACAGGTGAGGAGCTGGGGGGCCACTTGCTGAGCTCTCCGTGTGCCCCCCCTGCCATCATCGTGTGAGCACCTTGCCCCCCCTGGGCCTGTGCCCCGGCCTGTGTGGAGCGGCCGGCTGTCACTGGACTGCTCTCCTCCAGCGCCCCGACCCAAGCCTGCAGTGAGACCTGTTTCCCCAGAGGGCCCTCCGGCTCCTGCGCCTACAGCGCAGCAATTCCCTTGGGGGTGCTTGCCCGCCCACCAGCCCTGCAGATTCCAGCGGGATTCCGCCGCCCCCTCTGACCCCTCTCCCCATCCACTGTCGGAATCCTGACCATCGACATCGCTGGTGAGGGGCTGGGGGGGCTGCCTGCTGAGCTCTTTGTGCCCGCCCCCAGGCACTGCCCTGCACTGACTCTCGCCCCCTCCCAGGCTGTCCCCACACTTCCTCCATCTGAGAACCTTGCGCCTGGAGCCTCAACCATTGACTGTACTGTGAGAACTACAGACATCGATCTCTCCCCCTGCAGCATCCACATCTGCGCAGACTCTGTGGCCTTACCTCCCATGAGGCCTGGCGTGTCTTGCCGGGCCCTCCCGCTAGACCTACTGCATTGTGCGCTTAACCCGGAGGCGGCCGACAACATTGCAGGCGATCCCTGGAGGGACCTGGGCTAAGCCCCGCACCCTCTCCTTACTGCATATCCAGGATCCCAGCAGTGATGACCCCACCCCATTTGCCTGACTGATCAGCACTGTGCAGGCCCCCACTGTCTACACCACCGGACCCACAACAACCCCACCTTGCCCGCCCTTGCCTATCCACTTCATTCATCCCGCCCCTGCAACGCATCTCATACCTGATATCTGCTGAGCTCCTGGGCTCTACACTGGACTAATTAAGCCTAGGGGCGACCCAGCTACTTAGTTTTTTTCTCTGGGCCCAGTGCCCGACTCTATTTCTCGGATCACCAGTACCCCCCGACTCTACAGCCCGCATCCGCGGCTGCCCGGAGGCGGAGTTGCAGGGAGAGATTTCTCCTTCCAAATACAAGCACCACATCTATCTGCTTCGCCCTACACCATCATCTGCCCACAGCATGTCGAACAGGTCACGCGGCGCCAACAAGGTTGGAGCTATGGACAAGTACACCAAACCAACACCCAGATCCGAGATGCCAGGCTCCTCCTCGAACCAGGATGACACAGACCCATCGTCAGACCCCCCTCAATCTGATTTAACGGCGATGATGGAATCTATGGCGAAAAACTTTGCCTCATTCCATGAGAAGCTTGACATCATTAACGCCAATGTGGCCTCTCTGAGCACTAAGCTGGACCAGCATGGCACTCGGATAACCGAGGCGGAGACCAGGATCGGGGCCAATGAGGATGGGGTGCTCGCCCTACAGACTACAGTCACGGAACTGGTGCGTGATATGAAACAGGTCAAGGCCAAGTGTGATGACTTAGAGTCTAGATCAAGGAGGAACAATATCTGCATTGTGGGTGTTCCGGAGTCCACTCTCAAAGGCAAGATGGAGCTAGCGGTCGAAAACCTCCTCAAAGACCTCCTCAATAACCCCCAACTCTCTCCGTTCTTCACAGTTGAGCGTGCACACAGTGCGCTGGCCCCCGCCCTAAACCGGGCGACATTCCCAGACCGTAAATTGCTAAAATCCTTAGCTACAGGGATAGGGATCATATACTACGGCTAGCCTGAGAGAAAGGAGAATTGAGGCTTGAATCACAAATCATCAGAATCTTTCTAGACTTCTCTGTGGGAGTCCAGATGGAGCGTAGACAGTTTAATGGAGTGAAGAAGATGCTTAGGGAAAGGAAAATCGAATATGCAATGCTCTTCCACGCTTGCTTGAAATTCACTCATCGCAATAAACTCTACTTTTTTACAGTCCCCGATGAAGCAGTGAAGTTCATCGAATCCCAGATCCCACTCGGAGAGCCTTCAGACAAACTAATGGTCAACGACTGAGGCGGCTGGCACCTACTATCAGTAGTGGGGCCTATCGGACGAAACCATGATCACTGACAAAGGATCCTCCTTCCTCCTTATCCGACATCATGGTACACCAACTCTATTCGATACCCTGCAGGCTGTGAGTGCCCTGGCTTGAGGACGACAGCAAGCACCCCGCTCCTTACCGCCTCTACTATACTCGGATAGGGGCAGCCTCCGCCTCCTGACTCGCCTGCAGGCCCCCACTACTATTCATGTCGCAACTACCATGACTTCATCCCTTGCCTGTTACAATACATCACAATGCTACTTTTCTAGTAATCTTGATATAAATTACCGTTGAGTGTACTGTGGTGCCCTTGCACCACACGATCTGCCAAGTTGGGTACACGGCAGCAGCGACCCCCACTGCAGTTGCAATGCCTATTCTAGCGGTTTGCTATCAGTTGTGCCCCTCTTGGGCAAGTGGGCAGGTGGTGCCTAGTTGGGACCGGCACACTTGCGCACACTGTTTGGGTGGGTTTCACTACACTAGTAGTTGGGGGGGGCACTGAGGGTGGGGGGTAAAGTTGGGGGATGTTACATTAAAAATGGCAAGAAAGCAGTGGCTGTAACTATGATGAGGCGCGACGATGCGGCAGCAGTAAATGTACCACTGAAAGGTGGCAGATCTCATTGTTGGGATGTTCCATAGTGCCATACTATGACCATTAAACTAATGACATGAAACCAGGGGTTAAGCAACTTCACAAAAGCCTGTAGAATAACTGCATATGCCCAGAAACACGGAATTAAAATACTTCTCCTTCAAGAAACACATGCCCTTGAGCACCTCGCTGCATCCCTCGCACCAACTTGGAGTCCCAACAGGTTCTACACCAAGTACTCCACCCAGTCCAGAGGAGTGCTGACCCTGGTCCACAAGTCAGTCGAATTCTCACTTCGCACCAGCTACATAGACTCGGGGGGCAGATATGTAATTCTACACTGTCTTCTGGCCAACACAGAGTGTCTACTGGTGAACACATATGCCTCGAATATTGATGCCCCGAATTCTTTGACGAAGTAACTACCCTTCTCATGAAATACATCAGGATCCCAATTATATGGGTGGGGTGACATGAACTTGATCCTTAATAATGATCTAGACAGATCTGGTACCGCCAGCAGAGCCACGTCCCAGGCCACCAGACGCCTATGCATGCACATGGTCACTCTGGACCTACGCGATGCCTAGAGAGCACTCTACCCACATACGAGAGATTACACCTTTTATTCGTCTGCACACAACAGTCTATCTAGAATAGACTTGTTCCTCATATCAGCCGAATTAATGGGAAAGACCACAGATATGCAAATACTGGCATGCACACTCTCAGACCACTCCCCAGTGACGCTGCAGATCCGGCTTGCGTCTGGCTCAGTCCGCCTGGCACTTTAAATCAGAGGCACTGCGAGATGTAGTCTTCAAGGCTGAGATCCTAGCTGACATTAACACCTTTTTTGACTGCAACAGCGACATGATACACCCGATGGGACCCAGTGGGAGGCATTTAAAGTCTTTATCAGAGGTATGTGCATCTCTAGGGAATCCGGGGTACTTAAGGACATAAAAAACAGCCTACAACACTCTGAAACCAAGCTTAAAGAACTAGAGCGGGAATACACCTCTGCACCTTCCCCAACCAAACTAGCACAGATAAGATTAGAACTGGAGACCTTTGAATCCCACGCCCTTAGGGAGGTACAATACTATGCCCGTCCCCTGGCTGCGCGAAAGTACTGTGAGGGTGACAGACCGGGACGGACCTTGGCCAGACTGGCCAGCATCGAAGGGGGTAAAACCTGTATCGACAACATTAGGGATGCAAGCGGTGCCCAGCACTGGTCAGACCTGTGCAGCTTGGAGACCTTTGCAGACCTCTATGCGGCCTTGTACGCCCCCCAGCGGGAGCACAGCCTCCACGACATAAACCTACTATTTGACCAAATCCCTATGACCTACATCTCTCGTGCCACCAGAGAGCAGCTGGATGCCCCGATCACCCTTGAGGAGATTACAGAGGTTATTTCCACCCTCCCGAAGGGCAAGGCTCCTGGCCCGGACGGACTCACCTCAGAATTTTATCAGGAACATGTTGCCATTTAACCCCAAGACTACACGAAGTATGGACCGAATCACTCCGCCTAGGTACCCTTCCCCAATCTCTGCAAGAAGCCCTTATAACCGTTCTCCCCAAGCCAGGTAAGCCCCTTGATGTCTGTGGTTCCTACAGACCCCTCTCACTCATAAACACAGATACCAAAATATTCCCCAAGGCAATAGCTAACAGATTCCTTGCCATAATGTCGCACCTGGTCCACCCAGACCAAAGCGGCTATGTCCCAGGCCGCTCAACAGCTCTCAATATCCATCGGCTGTTTAATGTCATGTCCAGAATCGATCAAAAGGCTAATGCGGTTGCGGTCACCCTGGATGCCCAAAAGGCATTTGATATGGTGTCCTGGCAATATATGTGGGCAGTGCTGCAGAAAATGGGAATCGGTCCGCGCATGCTATCCTATATTAAACTGTTATATACAAATCCTGTGGCCAGAGTTTTGGTTAACTCCCTGACGTTGTCGCCCTTCACGCTCCATAGGGGTACACGCCAGGGCTGCCCGTTCTCCCCTATTTTATTTGCATTGAGCCTATGGGTGACAATGTCAGAGATAAACACACCCGCAAGGGTATACGATTGCGCGACACTCCGGAAATTATATCATTATACGCAGATGACGTACTCCTTTACATCAGAGACCCTTCCGTACACTTAGACCCGATCATCCACGATATAACAAAAATTGGCACATTCTCTGGTTTTACCATTAATTACTCCAAGTCCAAAATATTCCCACTAACTACTGCAACCCCCCAACCGACCTGCGAGTTCCCCCTTCGTTGGTCCCCTGGAGGCATCAGATATCTCTGGGTTCAGGTATCCCTACTTAGATCCTCTTTACTGGCCGACAATTACGCTGCCACTGCGCAACTCGTGGAGTCCAAGCTGTCAAGGTGGCATAACCTCCCGCCCTCCTTATCGGGCAAATTGTCACTAATCAAAATGATAATAGTCCCCAAGCTTCTCTATATTTTTGCAAACATCCCGATATGACCCGGGAAACAGTACTTCGCAAGAAGTGGCAACATATGACTTTACCCTACGAGAAAGGGGGCTTTAATGTCCCTGACCTTGCCCGGTATTGGAGTGCCGCACAATCCTAACATGCCACACACTGGTATAAACACCTGGACCCAACCCCCCCCCCCCCACGTGAAACTCGAAAACTTGGCAAGCGAGGAGGTAAACATCTTGTCCCTAATTCTCTATACCACACCGATGCCCTGGCTGACCCTGTAGCCACCACAACCATGGCTGGCTGACCTTGTAGCCACCACCAACCATGGCATGGAGACGGCTGTTGCAATTTCTCCGCAAACATCAACCATACTATAAGTGGCTACCTATCTGGCACTTTCCAGGTCTCGCCCCCACACATGACAAACTCCTTATGTGACACTGGCTTAACCTAGGATTTCGAGCGCTATCTGATCTATATCCCGAAGGAAAATTCATCACCCCGCAGACATGGCGACCTGGCCACTCGGGCTCAGAGCTTGAGCTGCTACAATACTTTAGACTAAGAGCGGCAGTTCGCGCCATGTGGCCCTCTTACCCTGACAAGCCCCCTGAATCACCCGAGATTTGCTACATATCCAATTGAGCTGGCGGGAGAGGCATAACATCTTCGCTATACAAAATGCTGATGGCAAAGGCGGCAGACGCACCCCAGACACCACGGGACACATGGACCAATTAACTGGGTTTGACAATCACAGACTCCATGTGGAGCAAAATGTGCTTACGCACACGTAAGGTCACACTCAATTCCAGATTCAGATGTATGCAGTACAAACTTCTCAACCAACTATACTACACGCCCCATAGGGTGGGGAAATTTGCACAGAACCAGTCCTGCGGTTGCCCGAGGTGCAGATCTGGAGAGGCCGACCACACCCACATGTTTTGGTCCTGCTGCGAGCTTGCCCCGTTCTGGGAAGCAGTCACTGAAGCCCTATCAGAGATGCTGGGGATCCAGATCGGCCCTGATCCCCTTGCTATACTGTTTGGGTTGTGGGATGGAGCTGGGGCGAAGAAAGTGTCCAGGTTTTTGAACATTGAGGCCATGGTAGCCAAAAAATGCATACTACAATGCTGGAAGCGAAGGTCCTCCCCCTCCTTCGAGATGTGGCTGAAGGCCCTTACCTGGACTCAATTATGCAAGGAAGACTACATCAATTCCCTCACCGTGAACTCCCGCCCGAAAAATGTGTGGACAGATTTTCTGTAGCTATTTGAACAGTAAAGATGACATTGAACTGCTCTCTTCTCCCCTGTCGGGTGCACAGCCTGAAGCATAACCTCGGACTAGGAAAAGACTAATGGGCTGCTAATCCATCCCCCTCTGTATACCCCTGTACATGTCATGCCTTTCTAATCCCTAACTTGTAACATTATTTGCTGATCTGCTGTATTGTGTGCTTGCTACTGTTCTTTGCCAATATAGAAAAGTAAAAAAAAAAAAAACAATCCTCTGTAATGTTATGTGCGAATTACAGAGATAAAAATGCGTAGGCCGGTTGATAAGGGTGTAGTCTTTTTGGAAAAAATTAAGTGAGAATAGGGTATAGATTGGAGAATAAAGCAATAGGAAGTGTCCTAGTGGAGATCATTCACAATACAGAAACCAACACTAAAAGTTGACAAGCGAGCAAGGTAAGAAGTGGAGAGATGCTGATATTCATTGTCAATTTCAAAGATGTTCTCTTGGTAACTTCAAAAGTCTTTATAAAGGCTTACTAAAGTGGGTGTGTGACGTGTTCGTTCGCACCCACCAGACCTCTTTCACAATGTTTGTCCTTCTCAATCTCGCCAGTGCAGCCTCCTGCGAGCGCACGCCCACAGGTGTGAGCTGCCGTTGATACTGGCGGGGGGATGGATGAGGATGGGGCGAGCACCATAGGCCCGGAGCAATGGTCAAGGGACACAGATTGGAGGGTCTTCAAAGGGGAGTCTGGAGACACTGGGTCTGCGGTGGCCATGTGGACAATGGTCGCAATGCAGAACATGTCTTTGAGGTACACATGGTGTTCGGCACCTTGAGCCATCCAATCCAACCAGCACCCTTGCAAGTGCACGGTCACAGGTGCGAACTGCCATTGAAAGGGGAGATGGAAGAGGATGGGGCAAGCACGATAGGCCCAGAGCAATGTTCAACGGACACATATATATGTTGATTGCAGGGAAGGGGTCTTCAAAGGGGAGTCTGGAGACACGTGGTCTGCGGTGGCATGTGGACAATGGTTGCAGTGCGGAAGATGCCTTTGAGGTTCACATGGTGTTCGGCACCTTGAACCTTCCCATCCAACCAGCCCCCTTTGAGCGTACGGTCACAGGTGCAAACTGCCATTGATACTGGAGGGGGTAGATGAGGACGAGGCAAGCGCGATAGGCCCAGAGCAATGTTCAACGGACACATACATATGTTGATTGCAGGGACGGGGTCTTCAAAGGGGAATCTGGAGGCACTGGGTCTGCGGTGGCCATGTAGACAATGGTTGCAGCGCAGAAGATGCCTTTGAGGTACACATGGTGTTCAGCACCTTGAGCCTTCCCTTCCACCCAGCCCCCTTGAGAGTGCACGGTTACAGGTGCAACTGCCATTGATACTGAAGGGGGATGGATGAGGATAGGGCGAGCGTGATAGAACCGGAGCAATGTTCAAGGGACACATACATATGTTGATTGCAGGGACGGGGTCTTAAAAGGGGAGTCTGGAGACACCGGGTCTGCGGTGGACATGTGGACAAAGGTTGCTGTGCGGAAGATGCCTTTGAGGTGCACATGGTGTTCGACACCTAGATCCTTCCCACCCACCCAGCACCCTTGAGAGCGCACAGTCACAGGTGCGAACTACCATTGATACTGGCAGGGGGATGGATGAGGATGGGGCGAGGGCGATAGGCCAGGAGCAATGTTCAAGGGACACATACATATGTTGATTATGTTGATTACAGGGACAGGGTCTTCAAAGAGGAGTCTGGAGAGACTGATTTTACAGGGGCCATGTGGACAATGGTCGCAGTGCGGAAGATGCCTTTGAGGTATACATGGTGTTTGGCACCTTGAGCTTTCTATAAGGTACTTATGGTGGCAACAGTAAAGACAGACACAAGTGATCACAGTTCAAGGGTGGTTTTAAACTGCAAAGTGGGTGAGATAAACGCCTAATCTAAACCTAAATCTAAGATGGAAGCAAGCTTCGACCATCAAATGAAAAAGAAGGCAGTCCTTGTGGCGTCTTGTCAAAACAAAAAGGGCCTATGCTGAAAAACCTATTGCCAAACCTTACAACTACATACAAAAGAGTGTCGGACAGGATTCATAAGAAAGAAAGAAGTGTTCCCAAATAATATGTCAGGATGCAGTAGTCAGGGTGTCCCTTCCCCATATTTTGAGCATGGGATAAGATGGAACCTCTGAGCACAGCACACTTCTCAAGCTTCCTCAGCACGAGATGACAGTTCTGTTCTCAGTTTATCAGGAACCTCTATGGCCAAGTCTCTTTTCCCTTAAAAGTCTCTTGCCTTCGAGGGTCAGAAAATAATAAACCATAAGGTTCCTTTTACACAGTGTTTACGGTGATAGTTCGTCACCTCTGAGTCCCCCTCTTCCTGGCGCTGACCCTTCTCGATTCTTAGCCTCCCTCTGCCGGGTTCACTATGGCTCTCGATTAGGGTGATCATGGTCCACCCCTGGGTCCCCCTCTTCCGGGGGTTGACCCTTCGTGATTCTCCTTTTACATTCACCAGTCTTTGGGTGACAACTTTTCACCCTTGGATCGCCCTCGATCAGGCTCAGACCTCTTCTTCACTTTTAGCCTCCCTCCGCCGGGTTCACTGCGGCTTTTCTACTCAATTTGGTTTGTTTCATTTGCAAACCTCAATATCTTATTATACAGTTCACCGTAGACATCCCTCTGCCGGGTTCACTTTTGTTACACACTGTTTCTTGGGACTTTAGACCTTGCCCCTCTTCATTGTCATCCCTCCACCGGGTTCATTCTTGCCACTTCACATTTCCTTACTTGTTTAGGGTGATAATGGTTCACCCTTGAGTCACCCTCTCCCGGGCGCTGACCCTTCTTCCTTGGGTTGTTGGGCGATAGCTTTTCACCCCTGGATCACTTTCGGTCAGGCTCAGATTCCTCTCGACTGTTAACTTTGATTCAGTACATTTGTACCTTTGGTTCACAAGTCTCAATGCCAAATCCCAGTCTTCCATGAATCCACCATGCAAATCTGCGATATGCCACAAGCCTGCAGCACCTTTGTAAGAGATACAGACATAGTTTACTGGAATGAACCCAATAATTGCCTTTTTATTCACTTGGATTACGAGGGCGAACTGTAGCTCTTAGTTCATGCATAACGACCATCATCATTCGAAGCACAGATCTTGTAAGGCAGGCAGCCCTAAAGTCATGCAGCTCAGTAACGCATAGCAGCAGTGTGTCTCCTTCGGCAATGTAGACCAAGCAGACAGAATTGTCTCTGCAACAGCAGTTCTCCACCAGAGTAGGCAAAACGTCACAACAATGGCAGGTAAACCAGGTGAAACGTGTTCCATGCGACTGGGTTCAGGCTCCATCGATTGATCCTCATGACTTTCATCTGATTCCACATCATCTCGACTTTTTTCTCTTTCATGGATCTCCTCTTCTGAGTATTCGGGCTCGTACATGTAGGGTTGAATTGTTGCCATAGTTCCTGAATAGTGAAGAAGCACAAAATCAACACAGAGGCAAATAGAAACTTTTTTGTTTGTAAAGCAAAGAAAAGAGGTTTAACATTAACACTGAATGTTAAAGAAAAACAAGCAAAGAAAGAGCCAATGTCACAAAAGCACATCGTAAAAAGGCAGGATTAATGGTCTCAAACTGTAAAAAATTCCCATGGACACATGTTTAAATATGTTTTGGTAAAGACCTCTGTACATAATATAAGAAATGAAAAGTGACTACTGGTTTAATTGATTTTAGGCCGTATAAGTACCTTTTCTCAATGTGTCGTACTTGGCAGAGAGCTGAACAGAGCAGAAAGAAATCAGGGAAGCTCGAAATGAAATACACTGACACGAAGGAAAGAGTAACTCCAATGTTGTGTGCTCAGAAAGGGTTTGTTTACACTTTCAGAAACGAGGCGTGTTGGCATTTCCGTGGAGACACGTTAATAGTTTTGCGCACAGAGGACACTGATATGAAACGTGCATTAGTATTGTGAAATGGGGCGTGTGCATCCACTGAAGTCAGCGCTAGGGGTGGGCGAACCGAATCAGTGACGCAAGGGAACTTGAACTTAGGGCGATAGATCAACAGATAAGAATAGCACAAGATGGCGGTACCCGAGCCGTTGTTTTCGCATGTGTTAAAGTGAGAAAAACTTTGGTAAATTGCTTTGGAATTTATTTAAAGCTCGATCGATGTATGCTCTGAAATACATGCCAGATCCATTGGCCCAATAACATTTCTGACTGAACTACCCCTTTAAAGGCATAATTAAAGGGAGGAGTAGTAGTAGTAAGAGAAGGGTGGTAGTAGTAGTGAGGAGAGAGCAGTAGAAGTGAGAGGTAGTAGCGTGGAGTGGTAGTAAGGGAAGAAGAGTAGTAGTAGTGGAGAGCAGTAGTAGTGAGGAGTAGTGTTAGTGAGGAGTCGGAGTACCAAGATGAGAGCAGTAGTAGCAGTAAGTTGTAGGGAGGAGAAGAGTGGTAGCAGTGGGGAGGAGTAGTAGTGAATGAAGGAAGATAGTCATAGTAGTAACTGGAGGCATAAGGAGAAAGAAGGAGAGTGGTGAAGAGGAAAGGAAATAATGTCTACGGGTGGAGTTGGAAGGCAGAGTGAAACATTGGAGGGACCGACGATTGGTGGGGAGAAAAAGAGATAGGACAACAGGGCAAGGTGAAACTGAGCACCATTTCCCCAGATGATTCCAACAGAGCAACTGAAAGGCACTGTCCCCAACTCTCTCTAGAAGACTAAGCAGTACAGGGCAGCTAGAAAGCCCAGAGGGAGTCAGTAATCCAACATTTCAGGGAATACATCGCAGAGTTAGATCTAAGCGAGTAGACAGTTGGGATTACCAAGCCATAGCACTAATTGGGGAACGGACGCCTGGCATAGGGTCGGTACCCCAAGGGAGAATGAGAGAGAGGGGAGGCCCTAGCGCCACATTCGAAAGCTCCTTTGCCATCGAAAACACAGATTAGTAAACCTTGCCATCATCCCAACAGAGTCCACTCCCTCTGTATACTTAACAAATAAAAACCCTTGAAGCAGTTCAAGCCGTCAGAGGGGTTTTTGGTAACCGGCCCGTCAGTGTGGCAATTCAAGGGCAACATTAGCTATTTACAACAAGGGTACTTTTGTTCTAGCATATGCACAGGGCACATTTTAGCACTAGCAGACACAAGGAGTGTATATTGGCTGAAATATAGATGCATGGCAGAGATCAGTAGCTGTATGCCAAAGCCCCAGCATGGGTACTGAACTCAGATTAGCAGCCTCACAGAATGCACAACTGTTGAATCATGGATGAAGAACCCATACCCCAACATAAATGTTAACGATTAGAAGTTAGAAGGAAGGTATACATACTGAACATAGACTGCGCTTAGAAGAGACCATGTTTTTTGAGGAGTGATGCCATGAGTGTACCAAAAAAACAAATTGTGATGTGCAATATACCAATGGCCACTACTATTTTTATATCAAAAGCACCAATATAGCCAATTAAAGCGTGAATATGGATTTTTTGAAGAGCTCACACTGAGAACTTATTTACGTTTGGTGGCTAAACATTTTGAAATATAAGGAACTGGCAAATATAATAGGTTAGGCACTATAGTATTTAATGAGGCCCCCAGGATCACACACATTTGGCCCCATCTGTAACTTTGGCATTGTATTGAATTCTTTGACAATTCCTGTCCTACAGCAAGATGCAGTTAATTATGAATATTTGACTTTCAGGAACGAAAACAAAAAAATCTGTTCTGTAGAATGGACTTGCAAAAGTACACAAATCACATGATAAAACAAAAAAACAATATATTTTATGAAAAATCTGTGTTGAAAAAGGCTATACAAAAGGAGTATCATGTTGCTTGATTTCGTATTTTGAAATCTACAAGTATCAGACAATAAATGATGTAAACATAAAGAAATCTCATTCAGGTTGCCTACCATATTTTAAAAATTTAGATACACCCAGCAAAAGAAAGTGTGTGATATGTTCATTTGCTTGTACATTTGAAATTGTAGAAAAAACAAACTTTTTTGTCATATAACAGACTTTAAAATAAACTTGACACGGGCTTGTGACCATTGGTTGTCTCCTGTCTTTCTACTAAATGGCCTATATGAAAAGAACAAACACAAAATGGGATAAACAATGCCATGAGAATGTGTGAAGGCATTACCTTAAGACAGTGCAGTACTATACAATGAGAAAGATGATCTGTCCAGGACCACAGTATTGTCTGGGGGTAAATATGTGCCTTGACCCTCTGGCTTCACTGTCTCTAAATTGCCTACCTAATCAACCCTTCCAACTAAAGGGTTATGCTCTTAATTGGGGGTGTCTACCCACTTTTTACAAACCTTGTTTTATGGACAAAGCTCTCAAACTGCACTTTACTGATGCTATGTTAGTTTTGATAAGTAGCGTTTTCTGGTGCAGGTTGTTTTTCAGCCCAGTAGATGCAACCAACACCAACATTTGAATACTCAAGATTAGCAACATCCGAATTTAATTGTTTTCTGAACCATTGTGGCCTTCAACTCATGAACAGGCATTTTAAATGTGGTTATTGCACGTGATGTATATTGTCACAAATGGCCTCAAGAATACCAATGCCCCGGGAGATGGTTCAAGGGTTTTAATTACACTTTGATCAAATGCAGATGGCGACTATTGGAATGCAGGGATAGCAGGACAAACTAAGGGCCATCCCTCACTTGTCTCCTGTGGGCTTCCTACCTGGATATCCCAGATTATACTATCCCTGGTGTACGCAACTAGAGATCGGTAATACCTACTTTCTAGGATACTAACTAAAATAAGGTCCTAAAGGTTGCAGCCTTTTCTCTCTCACTTCATCTGGGGTTCTTCTAGTTGGATTCTATCCTGGTCTCCAAAGGTTGTCTGGGTCTCACAGTGTGAAATGATGCTGTTCAAACTGCTCAGTTCACACTCTTCCACACCCTCATATTAATGTCCCTGATGTCTTTCTCTTCTTCTTACTGTTTAATTTCCTCCTCCACCCACTCTATAGTCCCTCTCTTCTTCTGTTCCTCTGACATTCACACATCTCCCACCTACTCCCCTTCAAGCTCCTGCTAGCCCTGTGATCGTCTCTCCAGTCTACTCTTCTTGCTCCTCTACCCTCCAATGCTCCCTGCTCTCCTCTCCCCTCCACTTCCTACTCTTGACTCTAGTCTCCCACAACTCTATACTCTCTTTCCCCTCTTCTCCCTCTTGCATTCCCCCCTTTCACTCACCCAGACACCCTTCTCACTCACTCTCAACTTACTCACCTACCCTTCCACTTACCCACAGGCACATTGCTGTGAAGAATCCTAGGGATCCTCACTAAAGCCCTTCTTAAAGTCTCATCCCAGGTGATGCATCCTGACCCTGGTGGTGGTGTACTGCGGGAAGATCACATGGGGAGTGGGGGAACAGACCAGGAAGACTGGGAAATCCCCCAGTTTAATTGTCTATGTGATTCTACACTTCTGATGGCTGTTTGCCAAACAGCAGAATTAAAAAGAACTAATTTTGTTGTTGGGGACTACATGTCCCATAATCCCAACAGTACTGGGATAATAGCTCAAGTGTGTTGCAGCAGATGTCAATGGTACACAGAGCGTGCCTACGCTGATAAGCAGGACCAAGGGAGACTCCTGCGATCATGGTACTGGCCTTGACTCCGGATACAAGGAAAGCCACGCGGTTCATCAGAGCCGGTGTGTCGAAGGGGGAACCGATAAGAAACCGAACTGTGTTCAATGAAAGTCGCAAAAAGTGGCAGATGGAGAAGAGTTCAAAGAACTAAATTATTAAGGGAAGACCAGCTGCAGAGGGGACCGGCACCACGTGGGTGCTGACTCGGGAAACTCGGATCAATCCCAGGTTGATTGAAACTACTGATACCAGAAGGCCATAGGAGAGCCACCAAGACAGGTCAAAGTGGTCATACAGGGTTCGAGCAAAATCCCTGTATTGGGGATACAGTCAAAAGTCATTGACGGACAAACTTTGTGAAAACAAGGGAAGTGAATCCTGCATCAAGAGAATTCAAGGGAAGTGAATCCTACAATCATTGAAAGCAAAAGGAATTGTGAAGTGGCAAGAGTGAACCCGGCGGAAGGATGCCAATAAAGAAGGGCGAAGTCTAAAGTCCTAAGAAACAGTGTGCTGACAAAAGTGAACCCGCCATAGGGTTGTCCACGGAGAACTGTTTAAAAAGCCATTAAGATTTGTGAATACTAGGAAAGCCAATGTGAACCTGGTGGAGGGAGGCTGAGATTCAAGAGGGGTCAGCACACAGAAGAGGGGGACACAGGGGTGAGAAAACATAAGCCTAAATGCCACACAAGAAAACAGACTTTTAATTGTTATTGTTGAGACATCAGGCACGCAAAGGCATGAGACTTTCCAGGGAAAAGAGACTTGGCCATCGACGGCCCTGACAGCGGATACAGAGCTGTTGTAACGCTCACCTGACTCCCACGGAGGCGCTGGCCTGGTTTGGATTGCTGTGGCCTCTTCTAGGGTGATGCGCAGGGCTCGGAAGATGGAATGGACCGGACCCCCAAATCTGTCTTGTCTGGCTCGTAGAAATATCCTTCTGTGTGTGAAAAGGGAGTATTAACAATCTGCGGGATAATGCGTTGGCCTTCCACTCCCCTTCTCACCCTCCACGAAACCCTTCTGCGATTCCCCGTGAAGTCTCACCTTAGGGTCTGAAAGGACGAGCTCTCCATCCTGCTTCTGATGCAGGGGCGCGTTGTTATCCAGTTACTTCACTGGATCGCGGATTGGTGAGAGTTCAAGTTCGCTTGACTTTTCCGGTAAGGTACCGTAAGAATTCTGTTGCAAGTTCAAGCTTTAAATAACCATTGTCTGTTTTCTCTATTTCAGGTGCTGAATGAAGATTCCGAGGTAGGGAATGGAACCGTCGAAAGAAAATTCTGGTGAGTTTTTGATGAGTGGTTCCTCTAGTGTTCTTGCATTAATGCACTAATGCTTGTGTCTTTTTCCCCTTAGGGGCCAGGGTTCGGAAATGCCGAAGATACGGCGCCGACCCAAAGTGAGAAGAGGTGTCCCAATAAATATCAGGTAAGTCTTTGATGAGCGTTCCGCTAATGTCCTTGCATTCGCTCACTAATGGTAATGTCTTTTTCCCCTTAGGGGCCGGGGTTCGGAAATGCCGAAGAAACGGCGCTGACCCGAAGTGAAGAGGGATTGACCCAACAGGTAAGTCTTATGGTGGAAATTAAGCCTTTCTTATTCTCTTCCCTAGCTCACCTTTGTTCTTGTCTTTTTCTCCTTTAGGCGCTGAAATGCGGCGGAAGATCCAGATGGTCGCTGATGGGCAAGAAGGCGCCTAGTAAAGGTGAGTGGAATGCTGCGTGGCAGCGAGCTTTGCGATGTGCTTTTAAAAATGAATGTCTTCCCTTTAGGATCATCAGCGAGAATACTCTGGAATGCGGATTAAGCAGGTAATGTCTCTTCTTTCTCCTGTTCTCCTCTCTTCTCCCTTTACAGGTGTTCCAGGATGCTGTCGGGCGTGGCTAGAGTCCGGATGCAGGAGCAGACACGGTGAGCGTCCAGCTTCTAGGTGCAGAACAACGCGAAGCGTGAGTTGCTGCTTGGGCGTGGCTTAAATAGTGAAGGCACGCGTCCCCAGCCAGCACGATCCTCCCCACAATGAGAGACAATGAAGGACTCTCCCAAATCGGGAATAAGGCCAAGACAGAGTGCGGGTGAGCTTAAATGGGAGTTTATCAATGAGAATACGGCATGCAAAGAACTCTGCAAACTCCGAGAGCGCTCTGTCCGACAATAGCAAAGACAGGCGTATATATTTACAAAAAACGTCATAAAAACCTACACACTATAGGGGGCACAAGTTCAATGGGATTGGGTGGCGACAACTAACTATAGGTGCTGCTGCGATGTGGTTGGCCGTGGCTGGAGAACGTCACTGGGCAGCCTCGTGGGTTGGGCAGGGCCTGGCAGGTTGACAGAGTTCATCCGGGCGGTGTTGTTGTGCCATCGCGGCCAGTGTCAGAGATGAATGTCTTTTCCTGACTTATTTGCCCTAGGCCATGCACACCGCAGTCATTCAGTCAGTTCAGTATTATCTTCTTTAGTAAATCTTCCAATAGGTTATTCTACAGGTTAACGCAACACAGGAGGAATGTACCTTGTGAGGGGTCTGGCGGTAATACGTCAGGACGTGGTTACCAGAGTCCTGTTGACCGGGGCCATAGGTCGAGGTGCTAAGCTTTAGGGCCTGGGACGGGCGGTACAGGTCTTTCTGTCTTGTTAGAAGTTGTTATGGATGTGCCACTGTGTGTTGTCAAAGTGTTGGGTGTCCTGATTGCACAGGGCCATAGGTCTAAGATGATCCGGTGGGATATGGGGTTTACGAGGGGGCGCCTTTGGAAGTGGGTGTTCAGGCAGAGGTTTACTGCTGTGCTGTAAATAATGCAGGTGGCGGGCCGTGGCCTTGGGTGCTGCAGAGGGGGCTACAAATCTTTGAAGCGGCTCCAGTCTGGTTGGGGGAGGCGGAGTAGCGCAGCGCGGGCCTCTGCTCTCATGTCTTTGGCAGCCTTTGCAGGGTGGGAGGGGGAATGGCCTTGCATGCATTTCACAAAGGTATCTCCCTCGTGTGTTGCCGATTTTAGGTAAAAACATTACAAACATTTGAACACTCTATAATACTTATTCAAATCATTTTAAAACATGCATTTAAACTTTGCTGGATGTGTCTCGATTATACCCAGTCTGAGCACCTTATTCGTACACTATGTTTTAACAACTACAGTATTTAGTTATTTGCATATACATTTGCAGTGAGTGAGGTAGTATCGGGGTTGGTGGGGTGCATAGAAAGTAGCTCGCCACTGTACGTGGCGGAGGTGGCACGTGAGGGGCTTAGACATACACGTGTGACAAGTGCATTCTCGCACACTCTTCACATGTGCCCGTGGTATGGTTACATTTGTTTTCTTGTGTACCCTAGCAGCATCAGTTCAGTTGTGGCGCGGGACCGCGGGGTGTAGGGCTTTCGATGATACTTATGAAGAATAATCCCCCGGAAATGCTTTTATCATTTGCACACCACTGCAGGGGTGTGGGTCCATCACGGCTGGTGTCATGTATGATAATTACACAATTTCACAGGTTTCTTTTAGTAAGAGTGGTTGTATGGAGAGGATGCATGTGTTAAAAGTGGTTTCTTACATTCATATTCGGGTACCTGTCTGCTTTCAGCAGATGCCCATTCTACAGATCTTCCCATCACCCAGGCCTTGCTGACTGGGTCATTGTGGGAGCAGCGATACACTGCGGAAGGTGAACTGTTACAATGTTAATGTATTACGCTAGATCATGCCCATCTTGTTCGTGGGAACGGGCTTGCAGCGGATCTGCCATGGTGCTGCGGAGACAAGGAGGACTGAAACTTTCTGAAGGTGGGAGCCGCGCTACAGCGCGCTGAGCTCACACCATCTCTAGCAGACAAAAAATGGTTTCTGAGGCCTAGCTAAATTTAATACGTGCGGGCAATGTCTTCAGCAGGTGAGCCATCCACCACCTGGGCCCTGGTGGTAAGGAGGGGACGCCTGATGAGTCATGGCCCTCACCTGGGGTGGAGATGCAGGCCAGGGGGGGGGTCCCTTGGACCAACCCTCCCCTACATTTCCCCCCTTTCGTTACTTAAGTAACGAATACTTTAACTCCTCCAACCTCCTACATTCTTCTTCCTCCATCACTGCCTCATCCCATGCAGGTGTGCCTTTTATGGGCATCCATGCTCTGCACACCCCTCTTAGGCTTTCCCCTCTTCTGGCATACTCATCTGGGGTGCAAGTCAGGTAGATACATCCGCCATCTCCCGCCAAATCCACCCACACCTCCTGGTACCATTCTAATACACGGGGCTCTCTAATGGTGGTGTGCCATGCTTTATCTATGATATCTTTGTCGTGATAGATAGGCACTAGCTGATATCTTGGTGTGTCATCTGCTCCCGTTTGCACCTGCACTTCCTGCATGTTTTGTATTGTCCCACGAGTGTTGCCCATTGTCACCATCATCATTGCACCATTAGGTATTGCGTTAGCACAACATCGAAGGCCCACCTGGCACAGGCAAAAAATTAAAAGGAGGAACACCACAGCTGGCATCAAAAATTTCACAGTTGTTCCAAGCCATGAGGGGACCCAGGATAAGAAGTTATCGAACCATGTACTGTCTTCTGCTCCACCTTCCATTTTCATTTTTTCTCCTATGCTGTGGACTGCCTCGATCACATGGGACAGGGAGCCATTTTCTGCGTCTTCAGAAGGTACGAAAGTGCAGCAGGCACTTCCTATTTTTCGGCAAACACCTCCATCCATTGCCGTCAACAGGTCCAGGACATACCTGTTTTGCATAGTCATCAATCGTAAAGCCCTCAGTTCCACTTTGATTACATTGAACCCTTCTTCAGTGTCGTTCGCCAGCTGAATCAGTTCCCAGCGTGTTATCTGGAGCCATTTTGCATTTGCTCTTGCTTGAACACTTGAGACCAGTGAGGCAAAGAATGTTTCTGCTGAGCTGAATAATCGATATTTATCTGGGATCTGGGCCAATAGTTCTGATGATTCCTTTGATATGTAGTTTGATGCACGTCTGTTGCGGGTAAGCACTTCTCCCTTGCTTCCGGAGGATAGGACATACATTTGCGACTCCGCAGTTGGCTGGGCTGCACTCTGTTGCAGGCGTTCCTGTGTCTTTTTGCTCCCGTCGATGTGGCTCGCTGGTATTACCATTAGGGCTGAGTGTAGAGTGGCCATTGAGCAGCTGCCACTCCATGACGGGGGGAGGTGTAGGTATGCCTGGTTGCCGCATACCCAGTACGTGTCCATAAGGGCCGCTGTCCCTTTTCTCAGATCTGGGATGGTGAGGGTCTTGTTACAGCTCTTGTTTGTTCCCATGGAGGTCTTCCCCTCTCCTTTAAAACATAGTTCATAGTCTATTTCGCTCTGTAGTTTGAAGGGTTTTTCAATGGCGGTTACCCAAGTTAGTTTCGAAATGTGTTCTCTCCACACTGGTGTGCATGTTTCTTCTATCCACTGCAATTTCTCTGGTGCCTCACCTCTCAGTGCTTCCGCCTTGCACATTATTTTTTCATTCTTCCACTTGTTATCAGAAAAAAGTGTCCCTTGTATTACAAAAAACGGTTCTTTCAAACATATCACCCCTGCCGTCTTTGGATAGCACGTCTTCTCGTTCTGCAGCATTTGAAAAGTAACTTTGTGTGCCTGGAAGGTGTTCTTAATCCTGCATAACGTGAGATGAAGGAGACATTGGGCATCTATAATTGGCAACTCTTTGGGTAGCAATACTTTTGGTGTACCTGAAGCGTGAGGAATGAGGGAGCAGACATAGCAGCTCTCATTTGTTGTTTGTTTAGCTGTAGCGCTCTTATCCGCATACCATTTATTTGTTTGGTGGGGGTGTCGTGGGTCTTCCATCTTATCTAAACCTAGCCCATAGTACTCATCATACTTTCTCCTCCCTGCTTCCCTCCTCCGTCTGTTGTTCTTGTTCCTCATGTACTTCCCAACTCCCTGGGCGAGGGATAGAATAGACCCCCCTTTCCCATTCCCGCCCCCTGTGGCCCATGCATCATATAATATTTCGTGTATTGCTAGCAGCTTTTCTTTTTCGTCCCTGACGTTATCTTGCAGGTCATTTTTTAGGGTAGGGGCAGGTTGGCTAGTGGGGGTGTTATACAACCATGATATGGCAGACGGGCTTCGGTCATTTAAACTGCGAGCATTATACCTATACATCACTGGTGGAGATGCTGTGTTGTTTTGCGTTCCACCCTGTGGCTCTTTCTTTTCTAATATGACAACATTGGGTGGTGTGGTACGATATCCCCATACAAGTTTAGCTCCGTCCCATACCAGAAAATCACCTTCCCTTACAGTGACACTTGCAGTTACATTGGTCCTAGTGGTGCTGTTAATCCCAGTGCTGTTAATCCCTCCCCCCTCGTTCATCTCGATAGAGATGAACGCTATAAACCAATATGTAATCAGACCAAACATTAGCATAAAAAACATCGTAATGCATACAGATAATCCGCACTCATACGAATAGCTACATCTCTCATTTAATAATTCTCTCATTCTACTAATTCTATCCGTTGCAGGCTGCCTGTTAGATGCCATGGTAGTTCCTGTTTGAGATATAAAAGTGCATTAAGTGCATGCATGTAAACGTTCTGTTGGCACCATGAGTGCCAATATATATATTGACGGGGAATGGGAGCGGGTAGGGTTGCGGGGAGGGGTATTCACAGACAAGGGTGTAAACATGTCATAATTCGATCACTTCATTAACTATATATAAACAAACCCCCCCCCTTTTTTTTTTCTTTCCCAGTGGTGTATAAGAAGAGAATGCGGCAATACTTCATCAGTCACTTTCCCATTCACGTGCATAGCTGACGCACAAACTCAAGCTAACATTCAGACATTCTGTTCCGCTCAATCGGTTGCTGTTGTCTGTGCCTCCTCATCTGCCTCCTCTTTCACATTATTATAAGCTCTTCGCACATCTGTCAAGTGTATCCAATACCTCAAACCCTTCACTTTTACAGCTGTGGGCGTGCAGAATACTACCTCGTATGGGCCGTGGAACCGTGGTGCATTCCATCGACGCACAAAACTCCTGACATAAATTAGTTCGCCCGGCATTAGCTGTAGCTGCTGCTCAGGCTCTGTGACAGACCCTGTTATGTTTCCCTCCTCTCTAGTGAAGGGTGGGGTGAGCTGTTTTGATATTACGCGCGCTGCCCTTGTTAATTTTTTCAGATAGTCCGTGAACTCTTCTCCCAATATCGCGGCGCTCCTGTGTGCATCTGAGTGTTCGCGTAGTGGGGAGTGTGCTGTGTGCATTCTTCTCCCAGTCACGGTTTCATGCGGGGACAAATGGTGATCTTTGCTTGGCTGATTTCTCAGCTCAAATAGCGCGAGGGGCAGACAGTATATCCAATTTTTCTTCAATGAAAAGCATAGTTTCGATAACCTGCCCTTTAACAGTCCGTTCATCTTTTCCACTACGCCATTGCTTTGAGGGTGATAAATCGAACACAATTTATGTTTTATTCCCAATAATGTAGTGACTTCCTTGAAAAGTTAATTCACAAAATGAGTGCCGTTGTCTGAGCGAATCACGTCACCAATTCCCCAGCGCGGGAACACTTCCCTTACTAGGAACTTGGCGGCGCTTTTAGCATCAGGCCGTGCACACGGTCCAGCTTCCACCCACCTTGAAAATGGGCACACAACCACGATCATGTACCGTGCGCCGTTACACCTTTCCCCCATATCTGCATAGTCGATGTGTAGTTCTCTGAATGGGCCAGTGGGTTTAGGAATTGTTCCCCGGAGTGTGCGTAGTGTCATTCCTGAATTGTAGATCTGACATGTTGTGCATTCCATTGCTAATCGAGATACGTGCTCCTGGAGACAGGGCACAAACCATTCTTCCTGTATTTCTGCTGCAATGTGCTGTTTGGTATTATGTGCGGGGAAGTGTAGTTGTTGAAACGCAATTTCTAGTAACTGGATGGGCATCACCACTTTCCCTGAGCTATTTTGCCGCCATAGCAAGTCTGTTCCCGACCTGCTGCACCCTCGTTTAGTCCACATCAATTTTTCGTCTGCGCTAGCTCCTTCCTGCAATTCGAGTATTTGTGATATGGGCATCATGTTGTATCCTTCTGGGGGCTCTTCGGTTGTCTTGTGCCACAGCATGTACTCACCTCCGTCATATTTCTGAAAATAGGAAGCCTCCTTGGCGGCGGCGTCCGCTGCCGCGTTCCCCAAAGACACAACGTCTGTGTTGGATGTATGTGCTTGGCACTTTACTATTGCTACTGCAGTAGGGTTTTGCAGGGCCTCAATTAACTCTTTCAACAACTCTGCATGCTGTACTGGTGTTCCGTCTGCCCGTCGAAACCCCCTACGCCCCCATCTTGCTAGTCCTCCATGTACTGTCGTTGTCATGTAAGCTGAGTCTGTATATATTGTCACTGCGCAACCTTTTGCTGCATGTAGTGCTTCTTTGAGCGCAATTAGTTCTCCTGCTTGTGCGGAGTAGTGTGATGGGAGGCGGTACTGCACTAGTGTTTCATACCTACCGTCTTCTAGCCTCACTACTGCCATGCCGACATGTTTTTCTCCTGTGTCCACGTCAATAGATGCAGACCCATCCACGAAGTACACTTCCCCCTCGCTCAGAGCATTCTCACACACCACTGTGTCCTCCCCTCTTTCTCCTGTGTAGGTCGCGCAATCGTGGTCCTGCATGTCCTCTAGTGTGCATGCTTCTGTAATGAATGTGGCGGGGTTCACTGTCTTACATCTTACCACATGAATGTTGGCGCTAGACAATATAATCTCGTAGGCTGTCGCCCGCTGTGTTGTCAGTGTGCTTTTTGACCTCTCGAGTATTGCAAATAATGAATGTTCCACAAACAATGTCACAGGGCAACCCATTACTATTGTGGCACTTTTTTCAATCGCGAACGCGGCTGCAGCGAGTGATTGCTCGCACGCGAAATGACCTTGCATCACGGCATCCAAAGTACCACTATAGTAAGCCAATGGCTTGTGTCCTAGGGATGTCTTTTGTGTCAGTACAGCTGCCATGAGTGTTCCCTTGCAGTGTGAGAATAGGTAAAATTTGCGTCCATAATCAGGGTTTGCTAGCACTGGAGCGCTTGAAATTAGTTCTTTTAATGATTGAAATGATGTACTCATTTCTTCTGACCATTCTATTTTTTTGTTCTCCTGTTGTGCTTCCTTGAGTGCTTGTAGGAGGGGTCTTGTGTATGCTGCATAGTCTAATATCCATGCACGGCAATAATTGCACATCCCCAAGAATTTCTGCATGTCTTTCACTGTTGCGGGTTCTCCGACTGATCTTATTGCTTCTACCCTGTCGGGAATTATTCTTTTTCCATCTTTTGATATGAGCTGTCCCAGGTATAAGACCTCAGTCAGGCAGTACTGTAGCTTCTCCCTGTCTACCTTGTACCCCTTGTTGGCCAGTAAAGTCAGGAGCGTTGTTGAATCTTTTCTACATGTTGCCTCGTCTGGTGCACATACTAATAAATCGTCTACATACTGAATAATCGTACTCTCAGCTGATAGGTTTCCCAAGTCTTCATGCAATATGCGGTTGAATATGCTCGGGCTCTCACAGTATCCCTGTGGTAGTCTGCAGTGTTCATATCTCTTACCCCCCAGTGTGAATGCTGTAAGGTATCTACTCTCTTCAGCCAGGGGTATTGAGAAAAACACATTTTTCAAGTCTACTACTATGAAATGTGATGCCACTTTCGGGATGCTGCATAATATTGATGCAGGGTTCGGGACAAGAGGGAACTCCTTCTGAATTACGTCATTTAGGGGGCATAAGTCCTGTATCATCCTCCAAGACCCTCCTTTTGCCTTTTTGATTGGGTAGATACATGTGTTACATGGGGAGTGTGAAGGCACTATTATCCCTTGTGCTAGTAATGCATTTATTGTCTCTTTTATCCCTTCTTCAGCTTCGCGGGACAGTGGATACTGTTTAACTCGGGGTAAAATTGCACCTTGCTTTAGTTTTATTACCACAGGTTGTACTCCGTGCAACAGCCCGACATCATGGGGGCCTGCTGTCCACAAATTATTTGGTACGAGCCTCATGTCGTCATCAAAAAACGACGGTGGTGCTCCCACCACTGCCATCAATTGGATGGGTGTTTCCCTGGCTTGAATCAAAATGTCACAGGGCATCGCTATTTCCATTACTATCTCACCATCCCCTTCTGTGTCTGAAAAGAGATCCTCATCTGTTATCTCTCGTAGGGCGATGTTGGCATTCGTACACAGCACTGCACGCCACTCGCATCCCTCCCTATCCACTCCAATTGCAGCGATCCTTTTCGCTGACACCTGTACAGCATGCAAGTCTAATGATACCACTGATCCTGGTGCTGTGTCGGGACACAGTATGGGGCGGAAGAGGAACTCCCCTGGGATCCTCCAGTCCATTCTTCTTAGTTCTGGAAGTATGTGGGCCAAAGTTTTTAGCCCTTCAATAAACATTTCCTCATTTTCCGGCAGCCCTCGTATCTCCTGTGTGGTTGTGTAAGCTTGCACTACCAGCATCGCACGCAAGGGGCATATCCCGGGTGTAGAACACACTATTCCTCTCTCTGTAAATGATAGGATCATGTTAAGTTTACTCAGGAGATCCCTCCCTAATAAATTTATTGGTGTGTTCATAATACAGTAAGGGTGCCTTTACAGTTTTACCCCCCACTGTTACATCCAATGCTTCTGTGTAAGGAACTTCAATTACAGCCCCAGAGAACCCCTGCGTCTCTAACTTCCGGTTAGATAACGGGAACCGGCCCTCTCTGATACATGATTTTTCCGCTCCCGAATCAACCATGAATATGAACTGCTTGTCTCCTATCTGCGCCCCTACCAATGGTTCCTCTGCTGCATTGTAGGTTGTAGACAGAACTGGACACGCAAGTGTTCTCTGTGGGCTGTCCTATGCGGGGTGTCTCATTGCTCCCCCCTGGTTAAAGACACTTCCTGAAACCACTGACATGCCGTTGTAAGGTGCTGGTACGGGGGCCCCGTTTGCTGTTGTCGCGAAGGGGTTGCCTGGCGCATACTGCATATTGTCGTTGTTTTGGGGGTGGTTCTGTGTTCCATACTGGTGCCCCTGTTGCTGCTCAGAATCACCTCGGCCTGGGTTCCTCAGCTGTTGTTGTCCCATTGGAAGACCATATGGGCTCCCCGGGTGAGGGTGGCCATACTGTTCTACCTCTTGGAACCCACTGTTGGGTCTAGCTCTGCACTCCCTAGAGTAATGCCCCCACCGTCCGCAGTTCCAGCAACTCCCTTATGCACCTCTAGGGCCCTGCCAACCATTTCCTCCCATTCCCCCATACCCTTGTCCACCTCCTCTCCGGCCCCTGTACCCACCTCGTCCCCCTCGAGGGGTCCACTCTTGCCACTGCGGACCTCCGCCTTGCTCCTGTTCACTCCACTGCCGCTGTCCTGCTCCAACCCAATTAGTTGCCACCCTTCCTTGTATTGCTATCAGCCCCTCCTCCTCGTCATCTCCCTCCCTGCTGTGTGGGAGCGCGGCTACTGCTGCTGCAACCTTCACCAACTTTGTCTGTACTAACTTTGCCTCGTCTGCCAATCTTTTCTGCGCCACCTCCTTCTCCCTCTCTTTTATTCGCTTACAATGGTGTACTATTATGCTCTGAATCTCAGGCCATCCCTTTGCTTCAATACCTGCTATTTTGTCATATTTTGTCATCTTCTTTAGTAAATCTTCCAATAGGTTAACGCAACACAGGAGGAATGTACCTTGTGAGGGGTCTGGCGGTAATACGTCAGGACGTGGTTACCAGAGTCCTGTTGACCGGGGCCATAGGTCGAGGTGCTAAGCTTCAGGGCCTGGGACGGGCGGTACAGGTCTTTCTGTCTTGTTAGAAGTTGTTATGGATGTGCCGCTGTGTGTTGTCAAAGTGTTGGGTGTCCTGATTGCACAGGGCCATAGGTCTAAGATGATTCGGTGGGTTATGGGGTTTACGAGGGGGCGCCTTTGGAAGTGGGTGTTCAGGCAGAGGTTTACTGCTGTGCTGTAAATAATGCAGGTGGCGGGCCGTGGCCTTGGGTGCTGCAGAGGGGGCTACAAATCTTTGAAGCGGCTCCAGTCTGGTTGGGGGAGGCGGAGTAGCGCAGCGCGGGCCTCTGCTCTCATGTCTTTGGCAGCCTTTGCAGGGTGGGAGGGGGAATGGCCTTGCATGCATTTCACAAAGGTATCTCCCTCGTGTGTTGCCGATTTTAGGTAAAAACATCACAAACATTTGAACACTCTATAATACTTATTCAAATCATTTTAAAACATGCTTTTAAACTTTGCTGGATGTGTCTCGATTATACCCAGTCTGAGCACCTTATTCGTACACTATGTTTTAACAACTACAGTATTTAGTTATTTGCATATACATTTGCAGTGAGTGAGGTAGTATCGGGGTTGGTGGGGTGCATAGAAAGTAGCTCGCCACTGTACGTGGCGGAGGTGGCACGTGAGGGGCTTAGACATACACGTGTGACGAGTGCATTCTTGCACACTCTTCACATGTGCCCGTGGTATGGTTACATTCGTTTTCTTGTGTACCCTAGCAGCATCAGTTCAGTTGTGGCGCGGGACCGCGGGGTGTAGGGCTTTCAATGATACTTATGAAGAATAATACCCCGGAAATGCTTTTATCATTTGCACACCACTGCAGGGGTGTGGGTCCATCACAGCTGGTGTCATGTACGATAATTACACAATTTCACAGGTTTCTTTTAGTAAGAGTGGTTGTATGGAGAGGATGCATGTGTTAAAAGTGGTTTCTTACATTCATATTCGGGTACCTGTCTGCTTTCAGCAGATGCCCATTCTACAGATCTTCCCATCGCCCAGGCCTTGCTGACCGGGTCATTGTGGGAGCAGCGATACACTGCGGAAGGTGAACTGTTACAATGTTAATGTATTACGCTAGATCATGCCCGTCTTGTTCGTGGGAACGGGCTTGCAGCGGATCTGCCATGGTGCTGCGGAGACAAGGAGGACTGAAACTTTCTGAAGGTGGGGGCCGCGCTACAGCGCGCTGAGCTCACACCATCTCTAGCAGACAAAAAATGGTTTCTGAGGCCTAGCTAAATTTAATACGTGCGGGCAATGTCTTCAGCAGGTGAGCCATCCACCACCTGGGCCCTGGTGGTAAGGAGGGGACGCCTGATGAGTCATGCCCTCACCTGGGGTGGAGATGCAGGCCAGGGGGGGGGGTCCCTTGGACCACCCCTCCCCTACAATAGCCTTCAAAGTAGTTCCAGGTATGTATTCTTCCTCTAAGGTATGTATTCTTCCTCCGGCCACACCCGTGTGGTAAAGTAGTCCCATAGGTAAAATAGTCCCATTCAGGCCTCTAGGTGGCCTGGATGTTGCAGCACGGTCTGCATCAGGTAAGTTCACACCAAGCACTTCTTAGCACAAAGTCATCCTTTATGAGCCTGGCGCCTATGGCGCCTGGACTGTTGTCCAACATGAGCCTGGCGCCAAAGGCGCCAGGACTGAGTCCAAAGGGCCCCTGCCTGGGGCCGCTGGGACTTCCCTCAGGAACATGATGTCTGCCTCTGGGGTTGCTGGGCCCGGTCTGGCTCCTTGGGGGTAGGCATCATGACAGTTGTCGGCTCGTGCTGGGAAAGCTCGAGTTGTGCTGTGCTCAGGAGACCCGCCTTGTCCCATGCTCAAAACGTGGGGAAGCGAGAACCCTGATAATCGCATCCTGACTTATTATTTGAGAACACTTCTTTCTTTATTGTAAAACCTATCCCACACTCTTTTTATATTTAGTTGTAAGGATTTGGCAAAGTTTTTTTTAGCATTGGCCCTTTATTTTGACAAGACGTCACAAGGACTGCCTTATTTTTCATTTGATGGTCGAAGCTTGCTCCCATTTTAGATTAAGGTTGAGAATAGGTTTTTTTTCAACCTGCATACTGTTTAAATAAACACCCTTGAATCGTGATCACTTGTGACTGTCTTTACTTTTGACACCATGAGCTCCTTAAATATGGTGTTAAGAGTGGGATGTGACTCAATTGAAACTAATTGGGGAATACTACAATTTCAAAAACTTAGTCAGAGAGCCTCTAACCCTTCGATCGCCACCAAGGAATCAATAGGGTTGGATATATATAGAAGTAGGGAATCTTGTATCCCCTCTGGGAAAAGAGGAATGATTCCTACAGACTTTGTCTTGATACCCCCTCCGTGGTGCTACCCCAAAATCTGGCTTAGCGTGGAACTTCGGGATAAATCTCTTGGCAGGCGTTATTGATCCCGACTTCCCTTTTGAGCTAGGCAGGAGATCAAATTGCCCAGAGAATTTTGGAAAAAGCTCTATTTCCTCAGTTCAAAGAAAGCAAACCAGATAAAACAGAAAGAGGTAACTTAGACTTTGGGGAAGCTGATAAATCTCTTGACATCAAAGAAAGGAAAGCAGAAGAACCCACCATCTATCCCGACCTAGCCTTTGCCCAGTGAAATGATCCAGCTCTCACTAAAGCTTTCTTACAAGCAATTCCGGAATAAAAAGGCATAGAGCAGGGAAGTAGTCCCTTTTTATTTTTAAAGCAGGGGTTAGTTTGCAGAAGAGAAACCTCCACCGAAGGTTTGGTAAAACACAGTTGGTAATACCCAAAAGACACCGAAAGGTTGTGCTAGAGATTGCGCATTCCCACCTTACCGGGAGCCATTTAGGACAAGTTAAAACCCAGGCACATATTAGTGGGAAGTTTTACTGGCCAGGTATCCACGCCGATATAAAAATGTTCATCTAGATGTGGAAAATCTGCCAAAAGACCAGCATGCACATTCCATTACCTGCTTCTCTGAACCTGTTGCTGATTATAGAAGGCCCCTCTTCTAGAATTGGTATGGACATAATAGGACCTCTAAAAACATCTAAATTAAGCAATAAGTGTGTCCTGGTGATTGTGGATTATGCGACCCGATATCCCGAGGCATTTCCAATGCGAAACATTACCACACAGCAGTTCCTAAAACATCTTCTACCATATTTCTCTAGAGTTGGCTTTCCCAAGGAAATATTAACAGACCAGGGTTCGAATTCTATAAGTAAACTTATGGCCGAAGTCAAAGAGCTACTCCACATTACCACCTTGCGAACTTCTGTGTACCAACACAAGACCGATGGTATGGTAGAAAGATTCAACAAGACCCTGAAACAAATTTTACGGAAATTGGTAGACAAGGACGGGAAACACTGGGACCAAATGATCCCATGTGCACTATTTGCAGTGAGGAAAGCTCCCCAGGCTTCCACTGGTTTTTCTCCCTTTGAGTTACTCTATGGAAGAGATGTCCTGGACATGCTCTGGGAAACCTGGGAAGAACGAGAGGAGTCCCCCATTCCAATCTCAAAAACCGCCACTAGAATGCGAGAACACATGAAGTTGGTTCGGGACTTAGTTTGCACTCATATGGGAAAGGCCCAGAGCCAGCAAAAGGCCACTTAAGATAGAAAAGTAGAATTAATATCATTCTCTATAGGACAGAAAGTACTGGTCCTCTTACCCACCTCAGAAAACAAACTTGTCTCTAAGTGGCACAGATCTTATGAGATAATAGAACGGACGGGACCCTGCACGTATAAAATAGCCCATCCAGACAGAAAACAAAAGGTTTACCTATATCACATAAACCTCCTGAAAGAGTGGAAAGAGAACCCATTATCCACTCATGCCTGCCTGGTTCCCGACGATATATAACTTTGACTTAATTACTGCAGAGTTATCTACCCAACAGAGAGAAGATCTAAAAGATGTAATTGTCTCATTTCCCGATGTATTCTCAGAAAAACCAGAAAGAGTGAAAGGTACATACCATTATGTTCGAACAACTAAAGATAAAGTGGTTCACTTAAAACCACATTGTCTACCAGAAGCCCGTAAACAGTTAGTGATCGAGGAAGTCCACAAAACGGTGAAAGCCAATATTACTGAGCCCTCCTCAAGTCCATGGTCCTCTCCTGTCATGTTGGTTACTAAGCCTGACCGTTCCTGGAGATTCTGCATAGACTTCCATCAAGTTAATGCCATATCAGACTTCAATGCCTATCCCATGCGGCGCATTTAAGATCTAATTGATAAACCCAGGAAAACCACCTTTCTATCTACCCTAGATTTGACAAAAGGGTATAGACAAGTACCTGTATATGGGCCCGATAAGGAAAAAACAACGTCCAGACGCCGCTCAGATTATTCCAGTTTAAAGTCCTTTCTTCTGGCTTACACTGTGCGCCAGCCACGTTCCAACGCCTCTTGGATAACATCCTACAACCCTATTCTGATTTCTGCAGAGCTTATATTGACAATATCGTCATATATAGTAAGACCTGAGAGGACCATCTCTTCCTTCTTCATACCATCATGAAGGACCTCAAAAACCCTGGCCTAACTGCTAATCCAGCTAAATGCAGATTGGCCCAGTCAGCCGTAAAATATCTTGGCTTCTTCGTAGGGAATGGGAACGTACAACCCTAACATGAAAAGGTAAAAGCCGTCTTAGATACACCAACTACTAAGAGCAAAAGATACCTTAGAGCTTTCCTCAGGTTAAAAGGATATTACTTACATGTTTATCGCTAACTTTTCAGACAAAACGGCCCAGCTGACAGATAAACTTAAAAATGACGAACCCCAGAAGCTTCATTGGAAAGACAACGAGGTATGCTATAACATCCTAAAACAGACTCTGTGCCAGAACCTATTCCTGAAGGTAGTCGACTTCTAAAAGGAGTTTGTGTTACAGATGGATGACTCCCTTACAGGGTTGGAAGCCGTCCTGTCCCAAATTTGCGACGGACTAGAACATCCCATACTATACACCAGTTGCAAGATGTTACCACGTGGAAAAAATTACTCTGTGGTAGAACTAGAGGCCCTAACCATTAAATATGCCATTATCCATTTTAGCTATTATCTATTGGGTTGGAAATTCACACTCATTACACACCACTCACCCCTAGTTTGGATTAGCCAACGCAAACAGACCAACCCTCGAGTCATGAAATGGTTTTTAGACCTACAACCCTATTGTTTCACAGTGGAACACCAGAAAGGAAAAGACCAGGGAAACGTGGATTTTCTTTCCCGGTTCCCCTGTGGAACGAATGTGGCTACATCGCATGGAGGAAGGGTATGTGAGAAACCTGAAGGCTTCTCCCTAGCTAGTCCCTGGGGATCTGTCATCCAGGTTGTCAGGCCAAGGCCATTGCTATTGGATTCAGTTCCTGGGGTGGACCATTGAGGGCGGATAACCTGGATGGGGGGTCCTTGGAGAGTGGGAGTGGGAGTGGGACACCGACGGGTGAGACACGGTATCCCCTTTCTTTCTACACTTTTTGCCCATCCTACCACGTAGAACATTCAAAAACACTGCCCCCCTTTTCCGACACAAACACTTTCGCACAACACGAAAGACAATGGACTAACACCAGAGCCGTTTACCCGACATGTCCAAATACAAGCATAAGGCAAAGTCAAGCAATTGACCAGAATCACACACACCTGATGGCCCTTTCCCTTCCCCACAGGGATAAAAGGTGGAGCACGAGAGCACAGTATGAGCAAGGCAGACCGCACAATGAGACAGATGATCAAACACAGCAGTTGAAGAGGAGAAAGGCAGCGAGAATTGAGAGAGTGACAAGGAGCGAAGCAACCTTGCCCTTTCTGACCCAGACCCGCAAAACCTTTGTGGAAGTGAATGTAGGTCCGCGAACAATAGCTCAAGTGTGTTGCAGTAGATATCAATGGTACACAGAGGCTGCCTACACTGATAAGCAGGACTGACAGAGACTCCTGCTACCGTGGTACCGGCCTTGACTCAGGATACAAGGAAAGCCACACCTCTTCCCCATCCTCCCCAGTAGGATACTCTGACACTCCAACTTCTCCCCTTTCCAACACAGACACTGTATTACCCCACGAAAGACAGCAGACTAATAAAAATGTTTACCTGACAGGTCCCGACGAAAGGTCAAGCAGAGTCAGGCAATTGACCTAAATCACACACACCTGATGGCCCTTTCCTTTTTCCACAGGGATAAAGGTGGAGCAAGAGAGCACAGTACGAGCAAGGCAGACCGCACGACGAGAGAGCTAACTCAACATGGTAGTTCAAGAGAAGGAGAAAGGCGGCGAGAATCGAGAGTGTGACAAGGAGAAAAGTGATCTTGCCCTTTCCGACCCAAACCCGCAAAATGGAGGAAAACGTAAGCCTGTGTGTTGCAGCAGATGTCAACGGTACAGGAAGCATGTCTACGCTGATACACAGGACCGAGGGAGACTCCTGCTACCATGGTACTGGCCTTGACTCCGGATACAAGGAAAGCCACGCGATTCCTCACAGCCCATGAGTAAGGGGGAACTGATAAGAAACGGAACTGTGTGGAATGAAAGTCGCAAAGTGGCAGATTGAGAAGAGTTCAAAGAAATGTGACTCATTAAGGAAAGACCAGCTGCAGAGGGGACTGGCACCACGTGGCCGCTGATCAGGGAAACTGGTCGACCCCGTGTTGATTGATACCAGAAGGCCATAGGAGAGCTGCCAAGACAGGTCAAAGTGGTCATACAGGGGTCGAGCAAAATCCCCATACAGCCGAAATTCTACACAAAGTTCCTGCAGGCAGAGGTAGATTTTTAATGTTGTGCACCTCTGATCAAATTCTAGTCACTCCTCTATGGCCATCCCTAGCTTGGTAGCCAGCACTTCTGGAAATGTCAGTGGTCTTCCCTCGGCTAATTACCATGTTTCCCAGGGTTCTTGTCGATTCAGACAGAAACACTCCCAAACAGAGGTCTCACAGATCGCTTCAACTGGTAGATTTCAAGGGTTCTTGGAATCTCCAAGGACATTGGTTTCATCTTCTTCCGTCGTTAGGAAATATTGGGCCCCTGGATCTTCCAAAGGTTATGGAACAGCTTGGGGAGCTTGGTTTGCTGGTGTGTGTGACGAGGCCTGGCTCCTGTTACATTTTTCTATCTTCTCTTTTTAACCAAAAGAAAGCTTTTCACACCATTAATCTCAACAGATCAGCCATTTCAGTGGGACATGTCCTACAAGATAGGCTATCTCTAGGTAACCACCCTTTAGTATGCGTTTCTTAAAAGGAGTGAAAGTGTTTGACCTTCTAACAAAAGTATCTTTAAAACAGTTGCCTGTCAAACTTACTATGCTCCTTTGCCGTATATCTTTCAGAAGGGTTCATAAGTTAAATCATTAGATATTCCTGTGAAATAACCTACAGGTGTTCTCCCAAGTAGAGCCCAGGAATCCCTTATCCAGGTGGCCAGGACACGGCCATCGCTATTGGATCCAGTTCCTGGGGGTGGACCAGTGGGGGAGGATCACCTAGGTAGGGGAACCCGGGGTCATGCTCTGGGGAACACCCCAGGTGAGACACGGTACCATCATAGGGAGGATGGTGAGGGGAACAAAGTCCCTGAGGCTTTTATAAGCTATTCCCACTCATCATCTCTTCCACCCATTGAATCTCCCTTACCCAAAGGTAAAACCAACTAGCTATCCACATCCGATATATGCCCTTGGATTAAAAACTGCCTCTCCCAGAATCCTTGATTTCTTGTTCCCTATCTGAATCCTCCCAGTCATTCTTCTTCCCGTCCCTCTGACTGCTATCTTCCGCACTCCCAACCTGCTCAGATAGGGGATTGTGGGAATTGTATTATTCTATATCCTGTTCTCCATCCCAGTCATTCTCGTCCATTTCACAAACCTTCCCTGTTTCATCCCGTAGGATACTCTGACATTCCAACCCCCCACTTTTCAGACACGAACACATTTACACACCCAAGACAACAAAATTATATTTTTTTAACTGTGATCAAAACCGGACTAATATGCAACCTGTGTACCTGACATGTCCCAACCCGAGGGTCAGGCAAAGTCAGGCAATTGACTCAAGTCACACACACCTGACGGCCTTCCTTTTCCTACAGGGATAAAAGGTGGAGCAAGGGAGCTCAGTACGAGCAAGGCGAGCACGGCAGACATCACAGAGAGACGGCTAATTCAACGCTGCAGTTCAAGAGAAAGACAAAGGCGTCAGGAATCGAGAGGGTTGCGAGGAGAGAAGTGACCTTACCTTTTTCGTCCCAGACCCGTAGAACCTTCGTAGAAGAGAGCCTAAGACCGCAAAAAGTAGCACAAGTGTCCTGCAGCAGATGTCAAGGGTACGCGGGGCAAGCCTATGCCGATAAGCAGGAGCGAGGGAAGCTCCCGCACCCGTTGTACCGGCCTTGACTCCAGAGAGAAAAGCCAAGCTGTTCATCATAGCCGGTGAGTCGTGTTGGCAACCAATAAGACCCGGGCTGTGTTGAGTGAGAATCACAGGAGTGGCAAGTTTTAACTATGTTCCAAAAAAAATATGAATGAACTGTAAAGAGTCAGAAGGGGAAACCAGCTGCGAATGGGATCCAGTGCCATGTGGTTGCTAACTCGAGAGATTCTGGTCGATCCCCAATTGAGAAACTACAGATACCAGAATGCCATATGAGGGCCAGCAGAATAGGTCAAAGTGGTCATACAGAGGGTCAACCAAAATCCTTGTACAATCGAAAGACTTTGATCTACAAGCGATGTGAAAGAAAGGGAGGTGAATCCTGCAAACATTAAATTGTGTAAAAAGAGAACTTTGAAAGTAAAGAGGGGTCAGCGCCCAGAAGGGGGAACCCAGAAGTGAACAACTATAATCCCAATCGAGAGCCAGAGTGAACACGGTGGAGCAAGGCCAAAAGTCGAGAAGGGGTCGGACCCCAACAGAGGGGGATCCAAGGGTGAAAAGTTGTCACCCAAAAGATTAGCAAAAGTAAAAGCTAGAACTGACAATAAAGTGAATACGATTGAAGAAGGGTCCGAGCCCGACCAAGGGAGATCCGGCAGTGAAGATATCACCCAAGAGCTGGCAGTCAGGAGGGGTCCGAACCCGACCGAGGGAGATTCAGGGGTGAAACCATCACCTGAGAACTGACTGTCAAGAAGTGTCTGAGCCCGGAAGAGGGAGATCCGGGGGTGAAGCTATCACCCAAAAAGTGTATTGAGAGAGAAAACAACTGTTATAAATTGTTGAACACAATACATGAAGGGTCAGTGCCCAGAAGAGTGGGACGCAAGGGTGAGACCATCACCCTACGTGAACTGTAGAATGCAAAAGAGGGGTCAGCAACCGGAAGGAGGGGATCCAGGGGCCAACCATTCTCACCCTAATGAACTTACATTTGGTTAAAAGAACTTTTGTTTTTGTTATTTGAACACAAGGCCCGAAGGCAAGAGACTTTCTAAGGAAACGAGACTTGGCCATCAACGATTCTGAGAACTGTCATTGGAACTATCGTCTCATGCTGAAGAAGCCAGAGACTGTACTGTGCTCCAAGCTCCCATCTTACCTCGTGCACAAAACGTGGGGAAGGGACACCCAAGTCACTGCATCCTGATATATAATTTGAGAACACTTCTTTCTTTTTCTTGAAAACTATCCCACACCCTTTTTGGTATTAGTGTAAGGAGTGGCAATAGGTTTTTATTAGTATAGACCCTTATTATTTGACACAACATCACTAGGACTGCCTTATTTTTCATTTGATGGTTGACGCTTGCTCTCATCTTAGATTTAGGTTTAGAATAGGCGTCTTCCCAACCTGCATACAGCATTTCTGGTTCAAAAACACCCTTGAACTGTGATCACTTTTGTCTGTCTTACTTGTTGTCACCATGAGTTCCTTGCAACTAAGTATAGAAAGAGTGTGGGATAGGGTTTACAATAAAGAAAGAAGTGTTCTCAAATAATAAGTCAGGATGTGATTGGCAGGGTTCTCCCTTCCCCACGCTTTAAGCACGGAATAAGGTGGCACTTCTGAGCTTGGCACATGCTTGAGCTTTCCCCAGCACGAGCCGACAGTTCCATTTCAGCTGATCAGGTGCCTCGATGGCCAGGTCTCTTTTTACTAAAAGGTCTCTTGCCTTCGAGGGTCAAAAATAACAAACAAAAGAGTTCTGTTCCAAATGTATGTTGGGTGATGGTTTCACCCCTGGTTCCCCCTCTTCTGGGCGCAGACCCTTCTCAATTCTTCGCCTCCCTCCGTCGGGTTCACTATAGCTTTTGATGAGGGTGATAATGGTTCATCCCTGGGCCCCCCTCTTCCGGGCGCTGACCGTTGTTCCTCGTGTTGTTGGGTGGTAGCTTTTCACCCCCTTCGATTTCCCTCTTCCAGGCTTGGATCCCAAAACAGTTCCTATCGATATCAGGACCTTCGATGGTTGAGTCTTCTGCTTCTGAGGGCCTAATAGGTTTACAAAAACAACAAACAAAAAGTTCCTTTCAGATTACATTTGAGGTGATGGTTTCACCCCTGGGTCCCCCTCTTCTGAGCGTAGACCCTTCTTGTATCTCAGCCTCCCTCTGCCGGGTTCACTGTGGTTTTCCTTTCACTTTTACACTTTAGCGGGATTCGCTCCCCTTTGCGTCTCAATATATTCTCAAACAGTTCTCAGTGGACATCCCTTTGTCGGGTTCACTCTTGTCAACACACTGTCTCTTTGGACTTTAGACTTCGTCCCTCTTTACTGGCATCCCTCTGCCGGGTTCACTCTTGCCATTTCACAATTTCTTTTGCTTTCAATGTTTGCGGGATTCACTTCCCTTACTTTCTCATGATGCAGGATTCACTCCCCTTGCTTTCTCCACAGTTCTTAGGTCAAAGGCTTTCGACTGTACTGTGATTTTGCTAGACCTCGTTTATGACCACTTTGCCCTTTCTTGGTGGCTGTCCTAGGGCCTTCTGATATCAGTTATTTCAATCAATACAGGATCGACCAGAGTTCCTTGAGTTAGCACCCACTTGGTGCCGCCCCCCTCTGCAGCTGGTCTCCCTTAACAATTGTACAGTTCCTTAAACTTTCCTTCACTATGCCACTTTGCGACTTTCATTCAACACTGTTCGGCTTCTTATCTGTTCACTCCTCGACTCACCAGCTCTGATGAACCACTTGGCTTTCCTTGTCTCTGGAGTCAAGGCCGGTACCACGGTAGCATGAGTCTCCCTCAGTCCTGCCTATCAGCGTAGGCAAGCTTTGTGTACCGTTGACATCTGCTGCAACACACTGGAGTTATTGTCCGCAGGGTTACATTTTCCCCCATTTTGCGGGTTTGGGCGGAAAGGTCAAGGTCGCTTCTCTCCTTGTCACCCTCTCGATTCTCGCCGCCTTTCTCATTCTCTTGAACTGCAGTGTTGAGTTAGCTCTCTCATTGTGCGGTCTGCCTTGCTCGTACTGTGCTCTCTTGCTCCACCTTTTATCCCTCTGGGGAAAGGAAAGGGTAGACAGGTGTGTGTGATTTAGGTCAATTGCCTGACTCTACCTACCTTTGCACCGGGACATGTCAGGTAAACAGTTTTTTATTCTGCTGTCTTTCGTGGGGTGATACTACAGTGTGCGTGTTGGAAAGAGGAGTAGTTGCAGTATCAGAATATCCTACTGGGATTGATGGGGAGGAGGTGCTATAGGGAATTACAACCCTCATATTAGAGGGGTTTTTGGTGATCTCAGATGGGTGGGTTTTGGAGGCTTTTTTAAACAAATAGGAGGGTTTGTGGGAACTGTAATTGTTGGTCACATTCGACTGTGAGTTCGGAAAGGGACAATCAGAGGGATGGGATTGGTAGGGTTTGTGGGGCAAACAGGAATAGATGGGATCTTGAAATAAACAGGGGGGATTGTGGGTTACCTTCAATAACCCTTCTTTTCAAGAGTCGGGTCGTAGAGTCTCTTGTCTCTGGACTTCTGGGCTGAGGCAGAGGGTAAGCCATTGCCTCAAACTGTTGATGTAGGTGATGTCTGTTTTGAGCAACTGACTTTGTGCCTCAGAGTTTTACGCCCTTGCTATCCGCCGGCTCCCATTTCCCCTGGAATAACTGTTCGCACCTCCACTTGCTTCAACTGGCGGTCTCAGCCACGTAAACTTTTTAGCCGTGCTGCCTGAGCGGGGACGGCCCCGTGATTACTCTGCACTTTTGCACTTGGACCATTTGGATCCGGTCTCCGATTAAATCCGCATTGCCCTTTTTCGAACTGGGATTAACAGAGTTTACTATAGATCCAGCCTCACGCTGGTAGCAGACAATTACAGCGTACCTTTCTTCCCCCTCTCCCCGTTCCGTTTCCCCTACCTTTCCTCTTCCCTCCTCACCTGCTACAGCTGTGCGCCCGGAGCGAGCCCCCGTGCTGGCTCACAGATTAGGTGACGCAGAGTCAGCTGTGTGCTCTGCGCGATCTCCGGTCCGACTCTAAGAGCGGGTGCTGCCGAGGATCCAGCGGGCCCACCTGCTCTGGGAGGCCACGGCCGTCGCTGTTTGCGTGTCTGCTGACCTCTTCTGGGTGCTGGACTGTTCATGAGCGACTGTCCTTGAGAAACATTGGGCGCGGCCTGTGAGTAACTCTAGAACACGAAACAGTGATATTTCAGTCAGGAGACTGCGGGATTGGATCCTTTGATCCTGACTGAACCTTTATTATTCTTACAGAGATATTTCCTGAATAGTCAAACTTGGCCTATTCAAGCAGGAGACTGTGGAACTAAGGCACATTTGTCGGTTGCGGTATTTTATGAGTGAATCTGCTGGTATATATATATTTATTTATTTATTTATTTATTTTTTCATTCCTTTTGAAAACTCAACAAATATAGTAGATTAAATGATGTCTGCTGCAAGTGGACCAGCGACCAGATCTAAAATCAAGTCCAATACTACTTTGGATCTGGTAAGCAGGGGATCCAGTAACACAGATGAAAATTCTCCACAACGACAGACACATGGAGTTATTTCCACACCAGGCCACTCTGAGACTTTGGCGAACAACTCACTTCCCCCGGTGGTGAATGAGGCGGCCCCATCAGTCACTGAATTTGCCATGACCGGGTCGCGTTCTAAGCATCCCCATAAGATACAGATAGAAATGTGTGGGCTGCCCGTTTCACAAAAGGAAAAAGCTATCGCAGCAAAAAAACGCTGGGAACAAGCTTTTTCCAAAGCTAAAAAGAAGGCAGAAGTTAGAGATCACCACCCAAACAAGAAAGATCAACGCCAGATGCGATTGTCGATGGACATCACAGAAATTGAAGATTTAATGATCAATCAGGATAAAAGAAATGAAGTATTCAATCTACAGTCTAAAATCAAGGAAGAACACTCATGGCTAGCATCAACGCCGCGAAATACAAACCTCCACACTATGACAAAGATGCATCAAAGTCTGGGGATAACAAAGAGCAATAACCTACCCGAAGATTCTGTTACATTATCAGATCAGATCTCGGGCGCAAATCGCTTTTGTCAATGCCAACAGAACTTACCTCCTTCAAAAGCAATTGAAGTAATTCCGACGACTATGGTGGACCTGCAAAATCTGCTCCTAGTGGTAACATCACAGGCATTGAGCTCATTTATGAAGTTATTAGAAAATAATCACGACGCACAAAAAGATCAAGCTACACTACTTGCCTTAATCCACACGAAACAAATTTATCTGGAGACCTTTGTAAACAACATACGCACTCGACTAAATCAAGAGGCCGAAACGAGTGCCCAATGGCAATCAAGACTATTCGAAATCACCAGAAGAGAACACGAAGAGAAGGCTACATTAACAGCAGGATTGCTGGAGATCTTGGCAAATGGGCAGAAGGTTACGAATTTACAAGGCCCCAAGGAAAATGAGATCAATACAGTTACCCCACAAGCAACAGACCCTTTGCATGTCAGTAGTGACCAGGTTGCACCCAACATGCCGAATACATCTATACCGCAGTCCAGTGAGAACAAACTTGTAGCACATGAAAAACAGCTGGAAATGTTTGCCATCTTCGAAAAATCAAAGAACAATGTTACTATTTCGCAGCAATTGCAATCCAAAAAAAAAAGTCTTCAAGGAAAAACAAATCAAATGGCTCTAGAGCATTTTTACGAAATTTGACAACCCCTGGAGTAATCAAAGTTACCCAACAAGGGGGGAAGAATGGTGGGCAATCTAATATTACCCCAGAGGTACATAAAATAGACAAAGAAGAAACGATCCCAGTAGAGTCCTCTACGATTGGAAATGAGATATCGCATGTAACTGAAGCCCAACAGAATGACGATCCATCTAGTCAAGCTGCACTCTTAAATCTGTCTACTTACTCTGAAGAAGATCAAGAAGGCAATTGGGACGCTAGAATGCCTAATAATGTACAATCTCTTATAATCATTGATTCTTATGAAGAAGGATATACAATTGATTCTACACTAACACAGCTCACTTGTGAAGATATATCTGATAGTGAGTTAGAGCTATCAATTCTCAGCGTGGAATCTATTTCAGACAGTGAATGTTCTATCTCGCAGCCACAAGAGAGAACACAAAGCATTCAGAGGTCTCTGCGAGCAAACAGTATAGACCCAGATGCAGGGTCACTATTGAGACAACCTAATTTCATTAATCCTTTGGAACTAATACAAGATACAGAACTAAAAATTGAAAAATTTAAAGTAGATAAATACCATCATGATTTGATCTTGAACCGAGCAAACACATTACGGTTGTTTCATGCGATTCCCGCACTTCAATGGAATAACACAAGTCATATCAAACTGGTGGAATTCACGGATGAGAAGAAATTGGATGTAGTGCACGTGCAATTTCACAATACAGAGAATATACAAAAGATAATCAAGGAGGCTTCCCATTTTCTGACATTAGCGTTCTCATGTACAGCGATAACAACAATTAAGAGAAACGGATTGTGTTCCCGACAGAACTATGAAAAAAGGTCAGATAAGCAGGAGAAACAAGGAGCGTTTGCTGTTAATGCCTCAGAGATGTTCACACATTGTAGGAAGCCCTCGTCAGCAGAAAGAGTCATCTATAAATACACTCGAGCGAATCTAACTAATGTACCATCTTGGAGAGAAGTTGAATCTCCAACCTGCCAACGCTAACAACGAGAATGAATTCTGTCAATACACCGTTCTGGAGAGAGGCAGAATCCTCTTACATGACGGTGTCGTCATCAAGAACTGATTACTCTTAACCATCAACAAAGCAGACCACTGCCACAATGACCCTCTGTACTTGGAACTCCAGAGGGTCCTCTCACCTTTTCCGTGCAAATACGGATGACCTATGGAAACATAACATCATCTGTCTGCAGGAGACATGGATTGATACTTTGCCTGGATGCGATGGATACATCGTTTCCATGAACCCAGCAATAACACGAAAGATAGGACGCCCGTCTTCTGGTCTCCTTACCCTGATTAAAATCGAAGAAAATATACGCCTGGTGGATAGTATCAATTTTTCTCCTTGGATCCAACAAACCGTTATAGAAATTCTATCCACTAGCACGATTGAAGGACGCATACATTGAGGAACCCCCCAGACGTTAGCGATATTTAATCTCTATTGGAACCAGGCAGCGATTGAAACAGACAACTTTATTGACATGCTATTCTCTGCGATAGATAATCTCGTTTTGGAATTTAAGGAGATCGAAATAATAGTTTGTGGAGATCTTAATATTCATTTATTCGACAAGCAGGGTAGACTTAAGGACAAAGCACAATTATCTGCGAGTGCAAGGATTTGGACCAAGGAAACCACCATGAGGCAGCTTAACTGCACCTACAAGTTGAAATCCAGTGCTACATCTTTTACTTGGACGAATGGAAAACAAGTAGAAATTCTAGATTATATATACATCTCGGCAAATCTAGTCTCTAAATTACAAGCGCAAGTGAATGCAAGATCTGTTAACAGTGACCATCATATTATCAGCATCACCTTGAAAGTGCCGTATAGTATAGGAGATAAAATCAACTTACCTCCGTTGGAAATCAACTTGGCAGGCACTAGACTGCGTATTAATGACAATGAAATGAGGAAAATAATAACAACATATCTGTCCAACACACAGAGTGGCGGAAAACTAATAAACCATGAGTGGATTTTGACTCCCTTTCTGCGGAAGACTCACAACCAACTCCGCAATAAGAACATTCATACTCACGCATACAATCCCCAACTCAGAGAAGAGAAAAAAGAAATGCGGAGAAAGATTTTGGAACTTAAAACAAGGAAATGTCCGAACATAGAAAATGAGATCCGCAAAGTCAAACAGCGATACAGAAATTGGACAAAGAATGCAAAAGCTCTACTCGCACAACAAGATGCAGAAGCCATGCTAGCACAATTGAAGAGACGCATAACACAAGAGGACTGTGGAATCTTCTAAATCCACAAACAGACACGCACCATAATATCATTCAAGGGATTTCTGAAGGTGCATGGATTAGTCACTATGGTCGATTTATAAACTGACCACGAAAAAACTGTTAATTGGTCTAGATCGGAGAGAAACGTCCCCATGGACAAATGCCTGGACATTCGAATCCATCATCGCGATAATAAAAAAGCTGAATACATCAAGAGCGCCTGGCCCCGATGGCCTGAGCAATGTCATCATAAAGAAATATCCTGAGGACTGGGCCAGATTTTGCTTACATCTCTTCACCACGATCGAATGCTGGAAACAAATTCCGCTTACCTGGATGAAAGCCATCTTGATACCCATATATAAAGCAGGGGACAGAAAATTGCCATCGAACTATAGACCGATCGCCCTTTTAGATCCGATTGGAAAAATGTTCGCAACTCTGCTGCTTAACAACCTTAATATATGGATCAAAGAAAGTAAAAAAATCATCATTAGACAAACTGGATTCACAAAAGGTACGGGACCACATGTAAACCTCATGATTCTGAATCTATTGAAACATGAAGCGATGGCTAACAACTACAACTTTTATGCAGTATTCATCGACTTGCATATGGCTTTCGATATGGTGAATAGATCCACCCGATGGGAAAAACTCAAAAAGTGGAATTGCCCGTCGACGGTACTGGAGCCAATTATCCAACTATACAACAACACAACATTTAGAATTAGACTATCTCAACAAGGTGATTTATTGGCACCTATCAACGCAGAGAATGGTCTTAAACAAGGTTGCCCTCTTGCTGCAACACTTTTTAAGCTCTACACTACACATCTACCTGATGCTCCTCGCTTTTTTGGGGCAAACCCACCTAAATTGAACAACCATCTAATTCACCATCTAATGTATGCAGATGATATCGTCATCTTGGACAAAACTGAGATAGGGCTCCAAAGAAGCTTAAGGGAGCTTGCAAAATACATGAGTGAAAATAAATTAGAGATAAATGTTGATAAAACAAACATTTTGGAATTGATGCAAAGAAAGTCCAAAAAAAAAGACTTCCAATTCCACATGAACGACAAAAAATTGAGCAAAGTGTCATCAATAAAATATCTGGGTCTACTAGTGAACCAATCGCAAGTAGAAATACCCTGGACAAATCAGTTAAGAGCTAAAACTTTGTCATTGGCAAGACAAGGCTTATTCCTACATAGAAAATTTGGTCAATTTTCACTAAAACCGATTGTCATTTTCTATCGACAAAAAGTGACGCCCATTTTAACCTATGGCAGTGAGACACTGATAAACCTTGACCAATCTATTTGGGACCGTCTAGAGGGTCTGTTTTGGCGGAAAATATTGGCTCTACCAAAATCCTTTCCAATCATCAGAATCAGACATGAGGTTGCGTTGCAATCCCTACACTCAATAGTTGAGTGGAAAAAAGTTGAATTATACAGAAAGATGATTAATGAGAAAGACATCCCAGCATATCAAGTCTTTGAAGAAAGGAATATCACAGTCGCCAATACAGTCCTAGCAACGTGGAAAAACGCATTGAGTCCTATAATGGCTACAAACTCTATATCCCTTGAGATGTTAATGAAGCGACCGCAATACGCAAAAAAAAATATACAGCCAAATGATTGGATTCGTACGATGGCTGGAAAATCCCAATACCAGATGAATCTGTCATGTGAGATTGACATTCGTGCAATGAATGAACTGCCGTCTTATCTCAAACAATTTCCGGATAGGAAAATTAGGGACTTATTTTTTAGATTACATTTGAATCTATTACCCAAACGAGAACTCATGGCAAAAAACAGACACATTTCGAAAGAAGCAGCTTTTTGCAGATTTTGTGAGAACAAACTGATGGTGGAGAATCTACATCACATCATTATGATCTGCCCTGCGCTTACGGATAAGAGAAATTGGTTCCGAGAAATGATATCTATGAAGGGGCCTGAGCTAGATAGCAGTGATAGATGGAACCTCATCCTGTCAGGGAACAACAGGAGTCTGACAACAACCATCGTTCAATTTTGGAACCAAATTGTCTCCATACAAACTTTGGAGGCAGAGGGCAACTAGATCTTATAGAAGGAAGCACCCTACCCTCCTGATACACTTTATCGAATATAGAAGACTGGTGGTTTCGAAGTCTTGGAGGGGAAAAAGTGATGTTATGTCGTCGATTCATTGACTATCTAGATGAAACTCTAAAGGACCTTACTGAAACTGTTTCCTGAAAAATCAAAATCTAGAAGTGTAATGAATGAAATATTGTTTTAAAAAGTTTGTAAATCAAACTATAAAATTACAATAAAAAAAAAAAAGAACAAGAGAAATGATATGTTGTTAAATGTTTCAATAATATGAAAAAGCCATAGCCTATCTCAGGACCAGTAATCAATCACAGCTAATAATTTCTTTCAAAAAAGCCCTTAAGGCTGTTTCTTTCCTTACTCTGGCCAGATGTCCCTACACGGAATTGATATTTCCATCTTTGGGGCCCATTCTCCCCAGGAGCTATGGATTCTATGGATTCTAAATATTTTGAGATCGGCTGATTGGTCTAGCTATGCCAGCTTTAAGGCGTTCTTTTTTAAGCCATTCCTGGCTTCACATATGGTGGTAAATGCGCTTTAAACGTGCAAAAATCCTCTGTGTATTGACCTAAAATAGCGATTTCCTTAATAAGCTGCAAATAGAATGGTAATTTTAATAAAGATAACAGAGGTGTAGATTTTCCCTCCCGTTTGAACCTGTTTTCGTTATTACTGGGCAAATACTTATCGTTATGACAGTGTCAGAAAAACACCTTAGAGTTAAGGATTACAGTGCAGCGACAAAGAAGAGCAAGCTTTGTTGCCGCACAGACTATTTACAGGCTGCTGATTATTTTCAGATGCACCTGGGACTAGGGCTGTGGGGGCTAAAATGGGCAATTCCATTCTGTGGGGTAATTGGCAGATTCCTGGTGAATTTCGCCTAATCGCCTATTTCGTCCCGAGAGCGGAATTGCCGGTTTTGGGCTTTTTCCCAGCTGAAATGTCAGTTTTTGCACTATTTTGTTTTTTAAAACCAAAATCTTGGGCAGTTTTTTTGAGTGGGATTCGAGGCACAGAAAATGAAATTTTGGTGAAAAACAAAATTTTCACCAGGGAAAAAAACCTGCCGAAAGTGCACAAAAAAAGGTGGAAAATTGCCTAGCCAGCGGAACGGAATTGTTGGCGAATTTCGCCAATTCCGTTTCTCCAGCAGGATTTTCGTCCACCACTAGCTGGGACCATGTTGGTCACATTCAGAGTGCTTTACTTGTTTTTTTCTTACCAGTTAACCTGTATATCTCTTTGCTGCTGGCAGTTCATAAACAAGTTAATTGCAAAATCTACGACTCTGTTGTGTTTATTAAAATTACAAAGGCCATACACAGCTAATTAAGGAAATCGATATTACCATTAACAGAGGAGTAGCACAAACACGAGCAGGGGGCACGAGTGAAAGGGACTACACTCCCACGTAAGTCCTTTAAGCCTGTAAACTATTAAATACGGAGCACTCAAGTTTGAAATTGAGGAAAACTGTAAACCACAGAATTCCAAGCAGAAACAGGACTAAGGTATTTTCATGCATGGCCAGGCGAAAACTCTAGAGTTTTGCAAAGTAGTACATAAATGTAAATTGTGTTTCTGATTCTAATTTTGATGCACTTATCCTTACTTTATGTGGTGACTACAGCACACTATGGGCCTCATAACAAGTCCGGCAGTAACCCTGCCAGTGCTACCGGCGGGTTGCCGCCGGACTTGCAATATTTACCGTCGCCTGACTTCCCGGTAACACCGGGGTATTACGGCTGGTAAATGTAAGTCCCCATTCCCATTGAGTCCCATAGGCCCTGTTGTTTATAATTTGCACTGTATCAGTACGTAAAATTGCATTGTGAAACCTAGGCCTTTCTCCCTCTATTCAGGATTCTCAAACTTAGGTGGTTTCCCCCTGTTGTTTACATTTTGCACTGTATCAGTACCTAAAATTACATTGTGAAACCTAGGCCTTTCTCCCTCTATTCAGGATTCTCAAACTTAGGTGGTTTCCCCCTGTTGTTTATAATTTGCACTGTATCAGTACATAAAATTGCATTGTGAAACCTATGCCTTTCTCCCTCTATTCAGGATTCTCAGTTTTTCCCCCTGTCTTAAAAGGTGCATTTGGATAGTTCTTTAATCCTGAGTGTTGTCATCTTGTCCTATTGCTCAACCTTCCTGCCTCTCGCTGTCTCGTCTGTCTGCTCCCTGCCCTGTGTCCTTCCCTAGTGTTCCCCTCTCCCGTCCACCTCTCTCCTCTCCCCTCCTACTCTATGGTGCTCTCTGTCTCTCTGATCTTTTATAACTGTTTCTCTATTGACTATCCTGCTCTCCTCACTAAATCTGGTAGGAAGAAGTTTCAAAATGACATCCTGGTCTCCAACCCAGGCCTCCCTATCGCTGACACCTATACCAGTGCCTACTCCAAGGAAACTCTCACAGACATCCTCTTTGTCGTTTCCTCGCCAGATCTATGGACCCTACATATGGTCTCTGTGGTCTATACTTTCTCTTCTTCTCCCATTAATGGCGGCACCGGGTGGGATGCCCTCCTGGCCTCCTTCCACTCCTCTAAGGTCAAAATTAAGGTTTATTCAAACGGGACTGTCCGGATGAAAACTGTTGATAGATGTGACTTTGTTCTAAACTATTTTGTTTGCCACTCATGAAACTATAGAAGTAAGTTTTCCCGCCACTTTAACGTTTCTAACTCTGTTAGATAGTGTTAGTGAAGTAATCAAAACTATATTTTTATCTATAGGAATACGTACACCTTCATAGTGCAACCGAGCTCAGAAGTGACAACTCCACCATCGAGCATATGTCTGCCATTTGATGCAATAAATGCAAACAACATTTGTGGAGATCTCTTTAATGTAAGTCATCCCCACCAAGTTTTTTGTAAATAGGAAGGATGTATGTAGAAGGACCTGCTAACAACATTTTGTGCTTGATGCATTTTCTAGCTATTCATTATATATAGTTTCGCTGAGTGCCGTTTGAGGGTGTGTCATAGGAAGCCCCTGAAGTCAGTACATGCTTTAGGTTTCTCAATGCGAGAACACATTTTAAGGGAATATTAAGTAACCCCATCATTGTAAAAGAAATAAGCAGGAATAGCTAAGTGTCAAAAAATATGGACTTAAAGACATTTTTATCTGTAGTCAAGACAGAGAAACTATTTTACGCCTTCAGTAAATGCTAATTAAGAGTGACTATGCTTGTTTCTTATGTCAGCTGTGTGTACACAGTTATTTAAAATATACTATACAATGTACCTACATATCATGTGCAAGCCACTTGATTTGTGCATCACTGGGGGGGGGACCCTGTTTTTATATGACTGTCTTATGTTTTTATGTGTTTTTTAGAAAACCACTTATGAACATCAACTTGGGGTATAGAGGAATTACCGACTATATTGAAGAAATGTTGCCCTGAAGATGGCCCAAAAAATGTTGAGAAAAAAAGACACTAGGGATAGTGTCTAAGGTTTAATAAGGCCAAAACATGTTGACAATCTGAGACACCCACAAGAAAAATGTGGGCTTCTCTTGTTGCAAAGTAGTCACTAATTATATGTGCTGTTTTGTTTTCCCCCGATTCAAATTTGTGAATTTTGTTTTTTGTATGTTTTTTACATACATTGTTTGAGAAAAGTTTTTTACTTGTGTTAATCATGACAAAAAATGGAATTCAAATGATTGTTATGATAAACTCCATTTTATTTACATTTCGATCATTAATAAATCAGTCTTTTTAATGTAAGCCCTTGTTGGGTCCTCCCATATGGTTGGTTTGTAGAATGAATTATTAAAACTACATTTGTTTAGTTTGTAAGCATTATCACTATAATTGTTTGGCGGCGTAAAGAGGGGTAATCAGTCTCACATTTGCACACATACATTTCGTTTGAAGTTCCCTTTTGAGTACTGATCCCCCGTTAACAAAAAAGTGGGAACTTACTTGATTGAGGTAAGACATGCTTTAAATGGTGCCAGTAGCTAACAATGGCATCATTCAGTGGTTGAAGTTCCACTTACCCCAGGTTAATAAAGGGTCTTGTAAAATGTGGTAGAACTGCCAACATTCCACCAGCGGTTCGCCAACCACGACCGCCACCCGCTGAATATGTTTAGAGTGTTTTGGTATGTGTTATATGTCTGTAACTATCTGAACCCCGATGTATGTAGCAGTGGTCTATCCTACGATTTGTCTACCCTACAATTCCCAAGTGGTATAAGTATTGTCATTCTGTAAGGTGGGGGGAATGATTTATGTTTCAGTAACATTTGTTTTGTCCATTATGAAAAAGGAGTGTTATGTGTGACCCTCCCCAGTGTATTGCCCTTTAAGATGGGCCATGACCGTGTCATGGCCCGACCTAATAAAAGGAGCAACTGCAGGCACGTGTTTCAGAACGGCTGCAGACTCCAACAATTGAAGTCCTGTTGTCTCCATCTCTCACTTTGGGCCTGCAGGCCTACACCGTGTGATCACAGTCCTACAGCCCTGGCCTGCAGGCCCACACCGTCTGATCACGGTCCTGTAGGTCCCTGCTGGTCTAGCCCCCCACCCCATGATCAGCATGGTGCCCTGGGTACCCACCATCCAGGTTGCTGCCAGCCTCCAAGGTGCCCCGGCACCCAGGCCGTGTCTCCGTGGCCTCACAGGGTCCCACCCTGCAACCACTGTAAGTCAGGGTGACCCCGGCAAAACCAACAGGGTGCTGGGCCCCCCAGCACCTGTGAGGCCGGCCGTGCACCCACAGCCGGTCCCACAATAGCCATAACAGCCACTTATGGATACGTAATTCACAGGGTATTATTTTTATTTTCAAACTGTCGGCAAGGGGTGTTCCGTCATGTTTTGTTATACACTTACAGACTGTTGCTCAAAAATCAGTTGACTGCAAATCTTGTGTTTGTGTCCGATTTCCTGCAAGTTTTGTGAAGCGATTGTACGCATCCCTGGTCTAAAAGGATGACTTTAGAGACCATCTTGGGGTCATCTGATGATAATCGAACTACACTAGACGTCATTCCCACATCATCAGACGTCATCACGCTGTTAAAAGTCATCAGCAAATATCTCAGAATGGTGGATGTTGATTTGGGGATGAGCTTAAGATGACTAAATGAATATGTTAACATCATCCCTATTTTAGAAAACTCTTTGTTCCTGATGCTTTTAGGATGACTTGCTGATCACTTCAAGATATTGCACGTTTGTCCATGATTATTTAGGGATGATTCTGGGAGGACCTGGTTATTACTTCAAGAGCATTGCCATGAAACATGTTTGTTCTTGATGATTTGGGGATGACTTATTGATTACTTCAGAACATCAGGGTTTGTAGGATGACATGCGGACCAATACAGATTGTCATTCGGCTTTTGCTTAGTTGCACTTATGCTGAATGACCCCCCCCACTGTGGCAAGGATAAAGCTTGAGACTATGGGGTCGATTCATGGAATTAACGTGCGCCGAAAATTCCTGCGCAGAGGTGCCAAAACGTGCGATTTGCAGTAAAATTGCGAAAATCGCAGTGCAAGTGCGAAAATCGCAGGGAAACCAGCGCACATCAATTCATGGAAGTCCGTGCGCGAGAAAAACATTGGATGTGCACTGAAAATGTACGCCGCGCACGCCGGCGCACAGGTCATCCAACAGCGTGCGCCACGGCCACTGCGAAATCGCACATAGCGCGGCGCACATCACAAAAGTAGGCGGAACACGGGGCGTAACACTCGGAATGGGGAACAACGCGTGAAAATATGGGCGTCACGGGGGAAGTACAGGGGGCAAGTGCGCGGAACGCCCACACGCTCGCCTACAACCCGTATTCATGGAATCGAATAGGGCAAACCAGCGCACGGTCAAAGACGCGCACAGGGCCAAACAAGTACGCCACAAGAAAGCAGGCGGTAGCGTCCCTGCGCCTGAAAAAAATGTGCGCCAAAATGTGCGATAACAAAAAGCACCCATATACAGCCATGATGAATGGTCCATACAGTGGCCCTCTAGGACAAATGAGGTGCAAAGGGGTACCGACAAACACGGACACCCGCTGTGTGAAATATAGCGTGTGCGTGTGTACCTGGGTGCGCGGGAAGTCCCACACGCGATTGGCCTGGGTACGTGTACTTCGGGGTGCGCGGGAAGTCCCACACGCGATTAGCCTGGGTACGTGTACTACGGGGTGCGCGGGAAGTTCCACACGCGATTAGCCTGGGTACGTGTGTTTCAGGGTGCGTGGGAAGTTCCACACGCAATTGGCCTGGGTACGTGAACTTCTGGGTGCGCGGGAAGTTCCACACGTGATTGGCCTGGCTACGTGTACTTCGGGCTGCGCGGGAAGTTCCACACGCGATTGGCCTGGGTACGTGTATTTCGGGATGTGCGGGAAGTTCCACACGCGATTGGCCTGGGTACGTGTACTTCGAGGTGCGTGGGAAGTCCCACACGTGATTGGCCTGGGTAGGTGTACTTCGGGGTGCGAGGGAAGTCACACACGCGATTAGCCTGGGTACGTGTACTACGGGGTGCGTGGGAAGTTCCACACGCGATTGGCCTGGGTACGTGTACTTCTGGGTGCGCGGGAAGTTCCACACGTGATTGGCCTGGATACGTGTACTTGGGGGTGCGCGGGAAGTTCCACACGCGATTGGCCTGGGTACGTGTATTTCGGGATGCGCGGGAAGTTCCACACGCGATTGGCCTGGGTACGTGTACTTTGGGGTGCGCGGGAAGTCCCACACGTGATTGGCCTGGGTACGTGTACTTCGGGGTGCGCGGGAAGTCCCACACGCGATTAGCCTGAGTATGTGTACTACAGGGTGCGCGGGAAGTTCCACACGCGATTAGCCTGGGTACGTGTGTTTCGGGGTGCGCGGGAAGTTCCACACGCGATTGGCCTGGGTACGTGTACTTCTGGCTGCGCGGGAAGTTCCACACGTGATTGGCCTGGGTACGTGTACTTCGGGGTGCGCCGGAAGTTCCACACGCGATTGGCCTGGGTACGTGTATTTCGGGATGCGAGGGAAGTTCCACACGCGATTGGCCTGGGTACGTGTACTTCGGGGTGTGCGGGAAGTCCCACACGTGATTGGCCTGGGTACGTGTACTTCGGGGTGCGCGGGAAGTTCCACACGCGATTGGCCTGGGTACGTGTATTTCGGGATGTGCGGGAAGTTCCACACGCGATTGGCCTGGGTACGTGTACTTCGGGGTGCACGGGAAGTCCCACACGTGATTGGCCTGGGTACGTGTACTTCGGGGTGCGAGGGAAGTCACACACGCGATTAGCCTGGGTACGTGTACTACGGGGTGCGTGGGAAGTTCCACACGCGATTGGCCTGGGTACGTGTACTTCTGGGTGCGCGGGAAGTTCCACACGTGATTGGCCTGGGTACGTGTACTTCGGGGTGCGCGGGAAGTTCCACACGCGATTGGCCTGGGTACGTGTATTTCGGGATGCGCGGGAAGTTCCACACGCGATTGGCCTGGGTACGTGTACTTTGGGGTGCGCGGGAAGTCCCACACGTGATTGGCCTGGGTACGTGTACTTCGGGGTGCGCGGGAAGTCCCACACGCGATTAGCCTGAGTATGTGTACTACGGGGTGCGCGGGAAGTTCCACACGCGATTAGCCTGGGTACGTGTGTTTCGGGGTGCGCGGGAAGTTCCACACGCGATTGGCCTGGGTACGTGTACTTCTGGCTGCGCGGGAAGTTCCACACGTGATTGGCCTGGGTACGTGTACTTCGGGGTGCGCCGGAAGTTCCACACGCGATTGGCCTGGGTACGTGTATTTCGGGATGCGAGGGAAGTTCCACACGCGATTGGCCTGGGTACGTGTACTTCGGGGTGCGCGGGAAGTCCCACACGTGATTGGCCTGGGTACGTGTACTTCGGGGTGCGCGGGAAGTTCCACACGCGATTGGCCTGGGTACGTGTATTTCGGGATGCGAGGGAAGTTCCACACGCGATTGGCCTGGGTACGTGTACTTCTGTACTTCGGGGTGCGCGGGAAGTCCCACACGTGATTGGCCTGGGTACGTGTACTTCGGGGTGCGAGGGAAGTCACACACGCGATTAGCCTGGGTACGTGTACTACGGGGTGCGTGGGAAGTTCCACACGCGATTGGCCTGGGTACGTGTACTTCTGGGTGCGCGGGAAGTTCCACACGTGATTGGCCTGGGTACGTGTACTTCGGGGTGCGCGGGAAGTTCCACACGCGATTGGCCTGGGTACGTGTATTTCGGGATGCGCGGGAAGTTCCACACGCGATTGGCCTGGGTACGTGTACTTTGGGGTGCGCGGGAAGTCCCACACGTGATTGGCCTGGGTACGTGTACTTCGGGGTGCGCGGGAAGTCCCACACACGATTAGCCTGAGTATGTGTACTACGGAGTGCGCGGGAAGATCCACACGCGATTAGCCTGGGTACGTGTGTTTCGGGGTGCGCGGGAAGTTCCACACGCGATTGGCCTGGGTACGTGTACTTCTGGGTGCGCGGGAAGTTCCACACGTGATTGGCCTGGGTACGTGTACTTCGGGGTGCGCCGGAAGTTCCACACGCGATTGGCCTGGGTACGTGTATTTCGGGATGCGAGGGAAGTTCCACACGCGATTGGCCTGGGTACGTGTGCTTCGGGGTGCGCGGGAAGTCCCACACGTGATTGGCCTGGGTACGTGTACTTCGGGGTGCGCGGGAAGTTCCACACGCGATTGGCCTGGGTACGTGTATTTCGGGATGCGCGGGAAGTTCCACACGCGATTGGCCTGGGTACGTGTACTTTGGGGTGCGCGAGATGTCCCACACGTGATTGGCCTGGGTACGTGTACTTCGGGGTGCGCGGGAAGTCCCACACGCGATTAGCCTGAGTACGTGTACTACGGGGTGTGCGGGAAGTTCCACACGCGATTAGCCTGGGTACGTGTGTTTCGGGGTGCGCAGGAAGTTCCACACGCGATTGGCCTGGGTACGTGTACTTCTGGGTGCGCGGGAAGTTCCACACATGATTGGCCTGGGTACGTGTACTTCGGGGTGCGCGGGAAGTTCCACACGCGATTGGCCTGGGTACGTGTATTTCGGGATGCGCGGGAAGTTCCACACGCGATTGGCCTGGGTACGTGTACTTCGGGGTGCGCGGGAAGTCACACACGCGATTAGCCTGGGTACGTGTACTACGGGGTGCGCGGGAAGTTCCACGCGCGATTAGCCTGGGTACGTGTGTTTCGGGGTGCGCGGGAAGTTCCACACGCGATTGGCCTCAGTACGTGTACTTCGGGATGTGCGGGAAGTTCTACACACGATTGGCCTGGGTACGTGTACGTCGGGATACGCGGGAAGTTCCACACGCGATTGGCCTGGGTACGTGTACTACGGGGTGCGCAGAAGTCCCACACGCGATTAGCCTGGGTACGTGTACTACGGGGTGCGCGGGAAGTTCCACACGCGATTAGCCTGGGTACGTGTGTTTCGGGGTGCGCGGAAAGTTCCACACGCGACTGGCCTGGGTACGTGTACTTCGGGGTGTGCGGGAAGTTCCACACGCAATTGGCCTGGGTACGTGTACTTCGGGATGCGCGGGAAGTTCCACACGCGATTCGCCTGGGTACGTGTACTTCGGGGTGCGCGGGAAGTTCCACATGCGATTAGCCTGGGTACGTGTGTTTCGGGGTGCGCGGGAAGTTCCACACGCGATTGGCCTGGGTACGTGTACTTCGGGATGAGCGGGAAGTTCCACACGCGATTGGCCTGGGTACGTATACTTCGGGTGCGCGGGAAGTTCCACACGCGATTGGCCTGGGTACGTGTATTCCGAGGTGCGCGGGAAGATTCACACGCGATTTCAGTAGGGTACATGTATTTAGGTGGTGCCGGGGAATGCTACACGTGATTTGGCCGCAGTGCAGGGGCAGCCTCCACCCGGCCCCCACTCATGTCCCCCTGCACCCCCACCCCCCAGCAGTGCAGGGGCAGCCTCCACCAGGCCCCCACTCATGTCCCCCTGCACCCCCACCCCCCAGCAGTGCAGGGGCAGCATCCACCAGGCCCCCACTCATGTCTCCCATCACCCCCACCCCACAGCAGTGCAGGGGCAGCCACCACCAGGCCCCCACTCATGTCTCCCACCACCCCCACCCCCCAGCCACCAGGGGCAGCCTCCACCAGGCCCCCACTCATGTCCCCCTGCACCCCCACCCCCCAGCAGTGCAGGGGCAGCCTCCACCAGACCCCCACTCATGTCCCCTAACACCCCCGGCCCCTAGCAGTGCAGGGGCCCCCTCCACCAGGCCCCCACTCATGTCCCCTATCACCCCCACCCCCCAGCCACCAGGGGTGGGGGTGGAGTCCGGTGCCGCGTCCCAGGCCGCATCTGCCGGGGAGAGGTCCAAGAGGCGTAGGTCGGAGTTGGACTCCTCGGCAGCAGAAGGCGCAGCTGGGACCCCACAGGGCCCAACGGGGGAAGATGGCACAGAGTCATCCAGGTTGGTGGGGGGTTTGGTGGAGGAGGAGGCCGTGCAAGCAACAGAGACGGGGTCTGGAGGTGGGGATTCCACTGGTGCTAGTGGTGCAGTGCAGGACCAGGGACAGGATGCAGCACAGGTCGCCGTGGATGTGCCTGTGTGCAATACTGTCCCTGATCCTGTCACTGCATCATCTTGCACCAACAGGGATGCCTACGTCCAGACCCGTTTTCAGGCAGGGGATGAGCTCACGACAACTGGCCTTCCTCTGCCTGCGGACGTGGCTATCCGGGTCTGGGTTGAGCCTGTCCTGACTGGTGTGGCGTTGCGTCAACGGGCCATGCGAGGTGACCTGCAGTCTTTTCATGAGGAGACTGCACGTCATCTCGAATGGCTCGTTGACCGCGTCGGCCTACTGGGACATGTCACCCAGGCAGGATTCCTCCGTTTGATGGGGCTTGCTACAACCCCCTATGCGCCAGTCATCCTCCGTGCCATCTTCCCACCCATCAGTCACCTGGGTGCCCTGTGGAGCTGCCTCTGACGGTGCGGCCAGGCTGGTGGAGGAGGCATCCCTGCCACAGTCGGGAGTCGGACATCCAGCAGGGGTGGCCACATCAACGACTGCACCCCAGCCAGCGGAAGATGTGCAGGCAGCAGGAGGCAGTGAACGGGCAGAAGCGCAGCAGCAGCATCAACATGGTGGGAGCCATGATGGCTCGGGGCCTTCAACATCGGAGGGGCAGGCATCGGCCGGAGGGCAGGAGGACCCAGGACGGGAAGTTTCTTCCGTGTGGCAGCGGTTGGGCCACTCCATAGATGCGGAGCGGCAGCGGGCGGAAGAGGCACGGCTCACGATGGTCAGGGCGGAGAACTCCATGCGGAGGGCCCTGAGGCGGGCTGAGTGCCTCGAGGCAATCCGCAGAAGGTTTGGGGGGAACATGTGGACGTCCCTGCGGACCCTCGGGGCCATGGAGGAGGAGCGCCTCCGGGACATTGAGCAGGAGTTCGATGATGCCCTGGCCCGGAACATCCCGAAGTGAGCCGTCGGACTAGCCCGCTGCCCTTGTAAATAGTTCTGTAGTTAATGTTAGGTTTCCTTGCATTTTTTTTGGACAATGGGCCACATTTTTGTATATATTTTTTTTTTTTAGGTAATGTTATTAGATAGGTTTCATTTCTTCGGTTGGGATCATGGACCCTGGATTGTTTATCTGTATATAGTTGACTTTTGGATTTTCATTTTTTTTTATGATTTCCCCATGGAGCAATGGTTTTCGATTTTAATTTTCCATTGGATTAACTTTTGTGGACTGTGACTTTGGACACCTTTTGTTTGCATTATGATTTGTGGTTTTGCATTATTTCACGTACCTGCTGTTTTTTTTTTTTAAAAAAAAAATCCATTATTGTTTCTTTATTTTTGATTCAATTTATGTTGCGTTTAATACATATTTTTTTCTTCAAACTTCAATGTGTAGTATCATCTCATTGGTTTCATGCATATCATGATATGGGTTTTGACATTCACTGACACCTTCCAAACTTGCAATTGGGGTTCTATCATGTTTTTGCCATTTCTAAGTTGGTGGATGCAATACTCGGGTGGGTGTTTGGCATTTGGAGGCTGACCATAAGGGCCAGGGATCTAGATTGTGGTGACATGTTGGCTGGGGGACATGAGTGGGGGCCTGGCGGAGGCTGCCCCTGCACTGCTGGGGGGTGGTGGTGCAAGGGGACATGAGTGGGGGCCTGGTGGAGGCTGCCCCTGCACTGCTGGGGGTTGGGGGTGCAGGGGGACATGAGTGGGGGCCTGGTGGAGGCTGCCCCTGGTGGCTGGGGGGTGGGGGTGGTGGTAGACATGAGTGGGGGCCTGGTGGAGGCTGCCCCTGCACTGCTGGGGGGTGGTTGGAGAAATGAGTGGGGGCCTGGTGGAGGGTGCCCCTGGTGGCTGGGGGGTGGGGGTGGTGGGAGACATGAGGGGGGCCTGGTGGAGGCTGCCCCTGGTGGCTGGGGGGTGGGGGCGGTGGTAGACATGAGTGGGGGCCTGGTGGAGGGTGCCCCTGCACTGCTGTGGGGTGGGGGTGATAGGGGACATGAGTGGGGGCCTGGTGGAGGCTGCCCCTGGTGGCTGGGGGGTGGGGGTGGTTGGAGACATGAGTGGGGGCCTGGTGGAGGCTGCCCCTGGTGGCTGGGGGGTGGGGGTGGTGGTAGACATGAGTGGGGGCCTGGTGGAGGGTGCCCCTGCACTGCTGGGGGGTGGGGGTGGTGGGAGACGTGAGTGGGGGCCTGGTGGAGGCTGCCCCTGCACTGCTGGGGGGTGGGGTGGTGGTAGACATGAGTGGGGGCCTGGTGGAGGCTGCCCCTGCACTGCTGGGGGGTGGGGGTGCAGAGGGACATGTGTGGGGGCTGGGGGAGGCTGCCCCTGGATGCTGGGGGTGGGAGACTGCAGGGGGACATGTGTGGGGGCCTAGTGGAGGCTGCCCCTGCACTGCTGGGGGGTGGGGGTGGTGGTAGACATGAGTGGGGGCCTGGTGGAGGCTGCCCCTGCACTGCTGGGGGGTGGGGGTGCAGGGGGACATGTGTGGGGGCCTGGTGGAGGCTGCCCCTGGTAGCTGGAGGGTGGGGGTGGTGGTAGACATGAGTGGGGGCCTGGTGGAGGCTGCCCCTGGTGGCTGGGGGGTGGGGGTGGTGGTAGACATGAGTGGGGGCCTGGTGGAGGGTGCCCCTGCACTGCTGGGGGGTGGGGGTGATAGGGGACATGAGTGGGGGCCTGGTGGAGGGTGCACCTGGTGGCTGGGGGTGGTGGGAGACATGAGTTGGGGCCTGGTGGAGGCTGCCCCTGGTGGCTGGGGGGTGGGGGTGGTGGTAGACATGAGTGGGGGCCTGGTGGAGGGTGCCCCTGCACTGCTGGGGGGTGGGGGTGATAGGGGACATGAGTGGGGGCCTGGTGGAGGGTGCCCCTGGTGGCTGGGGGTGGTGGGAGACATGAGTGGGGGCCTGGTGGAGGCTGCCCCTGGTGGCTGGGGGGTGGGGGTGCCCCTGGTGGCTGGGAGACATGAGTGGGGGCCTGGTGGAGGCTGCCCCTGGTGGCTGGGGGGTGGGGGTGGTGGGAGACATGAGTGGGGCCTGGTGGAGGCTGCCTCTGCACTGCTGGGGGGTGGGGGTGCAGGGGGATATGAGTGGGGGCCTGGTGGAGGCTGCCCCTGCACTGCTGGGGGGTGGGGGTGGTGGTAGACATGAGTGGGGGCCTGGTGGAGGCTGCCCCTGCACTGCTGGGGGGTGGGGGTGCAGAGGGACATGTGTGGGGGCTGGGGGAGGCTGCCCCTGGATGCTGGGGGTGGGAGATTGCAGGGGGACATGTGTGGGGGCCTAGTGGAGGCTGCTCCTGCACTGCTGGGGGGTGGGGGTGCAGGGGGACATGAGTGGGGGTCGGGTGGAGGCTGGGAGACATGAGTGGGGGCCTGGTGGAGGCTGCCCCTGGTGGCTGGGGGGTGGGAGACATGAGTGGGGCCTGGTGGAGGCTGCCTCTGCACTGCTGGGGGGTGGGGGTGCAGGGGGATATGAGTGGGGGCCTGGTGGAGGGTGCCCCTGCACTGCTGGGGGGTGGGGGTGATAGGGGACATGAGTGGGGGCCTGGTGGAGGGTGCCCCTGGTGGCTGGAGGGGTGGAGGTGGTTGGAGACATGAGTGGGGGCCTGGTGGAGGCTGCCCCTGCACTGCTGGGGGGTGGGGGTGCAGGGGAACATGAGTGGGGGCCTGGTGGAGGCTGCTCCTGCACTGCTGGGGGGTGGGGGTGCAGGGGGACATGAGTGGGGGTCGGGTGGAGGCTGCCCCTGCACTGCTGGGGGGTGGGGGTGATGGGAGACATGAGTGGGGGCCTGGTGGTGGGTGCCCCTGGTGGCTGGGGGGTGGGGGTGGTGGGAGACATGAGTGGGGGCCTGGTGGAGGCTGCCCCTGCACTGCTGGGGGGCGGGGGTGCAGGGGGACATGAGTGGGGGCCTGGTGGAGGCTGCCCCTGGTGGCTGGGGGGTGGGGGTGGTGGTAGACATGAATGGGGGCCTGGTGGAGGCTGCCCCTGCACTGCTGGGGGGTGCGGGTGCAGGGGGGCATGAGTGGGGGCCTGGTGGAGGGTGCCCCTGGATGCTGGGGGGTGGGGGTGGTGGTAGACATGAGTGGGGGCCTGGTGGAGGGTAGCCCTGGTGGCTGGTGGGTGGGGGTGGTGGTAGACATGAGTGGGGGCCTGGTGGAGGCTGCCCCTGCACTGCTGGGGGTGGGGGTGCAGGGGGGCATGAGTGGGGGCCTGGTGGAGGCTGCCCCTGCACTGCTGGGGGGTGGGGGTGCAGGGGGACATGTGTGGGGGCCTGGTGGAGTCTGCCCCTGGTGGCTGGGGGGTGGGAGTGGTGGTAGACATGAGTAGGGGCCTGGTGGAGGCTGCCCCTGCACTGCTTGGTGGTAGACATGAGTGGGGGCCTGGTGGAGGGTGCACCTGGTGGCTGGGGTGGTGGGAGACATGAGTGGGGGCCTGGTGGAGGCTGCCCCTGGTGGCTGGGGGTGGTGGGAGACATGAGTTGGGCCTGGTGGAGGCTGCCCCTGCACTGCTGGGGGGTGGGGGTTCAGGGGGACATGAGTGGGGGCCTGGTGGAGGCTGCCCCTGCACTGCTGGGGGGTGGGGGTTCAGGGGGACATGAGTGGGGGCCTGGTGGAGGCTGCCCCTGCACTGCTGGGGGGTGGGGGTGCAGGGGGACATGAGTGGGGGCCTGGTGGAGGCTGCCCCTGGTGGCTGGGGGGTGGGGGTGGTTGGAGACATGAGTGGGGGCCTGGTGGAGGCTGCCCCTGGTGGCTGGGGGGTGGGGGTGGTGGTAGACATGAGTGGGGGCCTGATGGAGGGTGCCCCTGCACTGCTGGGGGGTGGGGGTGATAGGGGACATGAGTGGGGGCCTGGTGGAGGGTGCCCCTGGTGGCTGGGGGGTGGGGGTGGTTGGAGACACGAGTGGGGGCCTGGTGGAGGGTGCCCCTGGTGGCTGGGGGTGGGGGTGGTGGGAGACATGAGTGGGGGCCTGGTGGAGACTGTCCCTGCACTGCTGGTGGTGGGGGTGCAGGGGGACATGTGTGGGGGCCTGGTGGAGGCTGCCCCTGCACTGCTGGGGGGTGGGGTGGTGGGAGACATGAGTGGGGGCCTGATGGAGGCTGCCCCTGGTGGCTGGGGGGTGGGGTGGTGGGAGGCATGAGTGGGGGCCTGGTGGAGGCTGCCCCTGCACTGCTGGGGGGTGGAGGTAGACATGAGTGGGGGCCTGGTGGAGGCTGCCCCTGGTGACTGGGGGGTGGGGGTGGTGGGAGACATGAGTGGGGGCCTGGTGGAGGCTGCCCCTGCACTGCTGGGGGGTGGGGGTGCAGGGGGACATGAGTGGGGGCCTGGTGGAGGGTGCCCCTGGATGCTGGGGGGTGGGGGTAGTGGTAGACATGAGTGGGGGCCTGGTGGAGGGTGGCCCTGGTGGCTGGTGGGTGGGGGTAGTGGTAGACATGAGTGGGGGCCTGGTGGAGGCTGCCCCTGGTGGCTGGGGGGTGGGGTAGTGTTAGACATGAGTGGGGGCCTGGTGGAGGCTGCCCCTGCACAGCTGGGGGGTGGGGGTGGTGGTAGACATGAGTGGGGGCCTGGTGGAGGCTGCCCCTGGTGGCTGGGTGGGCAGTAGTGCAAGGTGACATGTGGGTTGGCTGGGGGGCATGGCTATGGTGGATGGGGTGCCTGCGGGACATGTGCAGGGTAGGCCCCTGTGGTGTGGGCCACCTGCAGGGGCCGTGGAGGGTGTAGAGGGAACACCTGGGAGGATCCACACGTGCAATTCACGTGTGGTGCTCCCTGCGCACCCCTGTAATACACGTACCCTGATGGAATTGCGTGTGATACTTCCTGCACACCCCTGAAATACACATACCCTGCTGCTTTTGCGTGTGATACTTCCCGCGCACCCCTGGAATACACGTACCCTGATAGAATCACGTGTGATACTTCCCGCGCACCCCTGAAATACACGTACCCTGCTGCTTTTGCGTGTGATACTTCCCGCGCACACCTGAAATACACGTACACTGCTGTTTTTGCGTGTGATACTTCCCGCGCACCCCTGGAATACACATACCCTGCTGTTTTTGCGTGTGATACTTCCCGCGCACCCCTGGAATACACGTACCCTGATGGAATCGTGTGTGATAGTTCCCGTACCATGCAGCTTTTGCGTGTGATACTTCCTGCGCACCCCTGAAATACACGTACCCTGCTGCCTTTGCGTGTGTTACTTCCCGCGCACCCCTGGAATACACGTACCCTGCTGTTTTTGCGTGTGATACTTCCTGCGCACCCCTGGAATACACGTGCCCTGATGGAATCGCGTGTGTTACTTCCCACGCACCCCTGGTGTACACGTACCCAGGACAATCGCGTGTGGAACTTCCCGTGAACCACTGACATACACGTTCCCCGCTTGGCGTTTGCTGTTTGCCAGCCCTGTGAACTGGTCCAGGGTTAGTGCAGCCCTTTGCGATGATCTGGGGATTTTGAAGGCTTTTCCTTGCGTGAGGGCATACTTGGGGGCGTAACTGGCGCTGCTGCATGGTCGCTGCGCCACTCTGCACCACGGCTGGTTTCAGAGGCTAAAATCCATGAATACGCTGTGCGATGAAAAGGATTTTTTTGCACGCTGCTGGCGCAGTGTATCGCACGGGGACACTGTGCGCCAGCCGAGTGCGCCATTTTTGTGCGAATTTCTATGAATTACCCTGTATGTTGGGCCAAAGTGGAAGCCAGAGGCCTAAACATAGCATGCACCCACTATGATATGTCATATGATATGATATGGTATGGCATTTATAACACGCCTATACACAAGTGTTTCGAATCCTTTGCCATCCCAGTCAAAAGCAGGCACACAGTACCCTCACAATCCCCAATGTGGCATGGGTAAAGCTTGAGACTATGTTGGGCCAAAGTGGAAGAAAGAGACCTACACATAGCAAGCAGCCCCTGGGTGGGAATCCTTTGCCATCCCAGTCAAAAGCAGGAACCCAGCACCAGCACAATCAATACATTTCCATGCTGACTTGTTAGGTAAGAATTGGTGTAGTCCCACTGTGTGAGACTGCACAACACTTATCTGCTTGGCATCAAGTAACCTATCTTTTGGTACAGGTCTGTACTACACAGGTTGGTAGTGTGACTGAGCAGCAAGGCCTATCTCAAGAGGGATACATGTGAGCTGTAGAGCTTTACATATGAAATCCGTAAATACAAGTAGCCAAGTAACACTTACACTCAGGCTTCATTTATAAATAGTTATTTAATTAATTAACATCAATGTTTAAATAAGCGTTCTTTAGAAAAGCAATTAATGTAACAATGTAAATATACTTTAAAATTACTTTTCAGAATCAGAGCAAGTTATTCGATAATCTTTGCATATGCTTCTTACACAATTCCTACACCCTGGGGTGACTTCAATCACACAGACAGTAATAGCATATCACACTAGTTATACTTTGCAGATTCTGAGGTTGCAGAAAGGAGAGGTGTACGGAAGGAAAAAGGTTAAACAGGCTCTCAGTGTATGTGAGGACAACTAAATCTTCCAACGAAATCCAGACAAGCCTTTTCCAGCAGTAACAATCTAAAACAAGTTACCACCTTTGAAGGATAAACACGATCAAAGTCAATGGGCTAGAAGAGTCTGCAGGGAGCCAGGTCAGCCAAAGTCAATTTGAAACAGTCTATGGAGCTGAGGCACTTCTTAGAATCAAAAGTCTTGCACAAAGTTAGAGTTTGTTAGAGAATCGGTCACAAGCTGTTAAGCCTGTGAAAACAGCTTGTGACCGATTAGAAAAGCACGGCTACAAACGGTGGTCAGTCAAAAGGCCGAACATTTTTTGGGGTCAGGTAAGTAAAAAAAGGGGTAAAATAAAAAAAAAGAAAAAAAAACGTACTGAAAAATTGTTTTTTTTTTTTAGATTTTTTGGTTCAACCTTTTTTTCGATATTTTTTTTTTCATTCTTTTCACTATAAACCCTACAAAACAGTGAGGTAAGTACCCCAAGTCTAAACAGTACCTCTGGTTTGAAGAAGAGTGGTCCAGCTGGCTTCTGTTCTACAGCGATGCAGACCCTGTGTTCCTGAGCTGCTGTCGTGGGGACAAGAGGGAGGACAGCTGTAGGGCTCCGGCGGTGGTTCTTGGGAGGTCGTCGGCAATTATGGGCTCTTTTCAGTTCAGCAGCACTTTGCGGTTTCAGCGCTTAGTACACAGCACCATTGCAGATCTCGGATACCGGTTGGGTTTCCTTCACTCCTTGGGTCCTGCACTCTGGTGAGGTGACTCGAGCTCTGGTCGTCCTGCTTCTGGGGACTCCTAGAACTTCTAGCCAGATTTCAGACATTTCACTTGACTACGGATTGCACCTGGAATTCGGTTCTTGCAGCAATGAAGAAGTGCAGCCAGACAGGGAACATGGTCCAGTGGAGTTTGTCTCTGGGTTAGTTGGTCCCACTAACCCAAGGGGCGAATTTGTCCATTCGGGAGCTTCTCTGTCGAATTGAAAAAGGAGTTTCAGCGCAGCAGCAGGGCTTCACCAGGCAATTCAAAGGTCCAGGAGGATGCAGCAAGTTTCGTTCACGGTTTCTTCGTCAGGTGCTTTTCCCAGTGGTCGACTCTGCCTCTAGTCTCAAAACCCTTGCCTTTTAAGCAGGTTTCTCCCATTCATGCACAGCCTAGGCTGTCAATCATACAGCAGGGTGGCTGTCCTGAAAGGACAGCCAGCCACTCAGGACTGGTTGCATTCAGGCATTCCTAGAGACAAAGGACAGGGGAGCTTCGGGACCCTCCCTCACATCCTGTCCTTCCAGACACACTGAAGCCCGCCAAAGGCAAGACAAACAAAGGGAGCCAATCTGTTTCGACGCACAGAGTAAAACCCCAAAAAGACCTCACAAACAGAAAATGGCGAAAAAAGAAGACAGGGGCCCTTTGGATAAAATGGTCACCAATGGGTGCTATACTGTAGCTGAGGGTTCAGCCTGCGGTAGAAAAGCACAATGGTAGGACAAATTAAACCACTGCCACCAGCCATTTAAAGTAGGGAGGGTAACATCAAAATATTACATGTGAATGTAGGATAACGTGCTACTAGGTAACCCCCCAGCACTCCACATAAAATGGTGTGGGCTGGAGCCACAAAGAGAAAATGTAAGTAAAATCAATTTCACTTTACTATTCTTGGGAACAGTAGTTCACACAAGAAAAGGTATTTGAAACCTTATGAGAAATCTAAAGGATTTCTTTTTTTTAAAAACGTTATTTATCGATTGTGTGTCACGTCACAGCTACATCACATATTCAGCAACAACCAGTATACAATACAAATGAATATTCTATATACGCGTTTCAGTTTAAATTAAGTTCTCGTGGGGGCTTTCTTCATCTGATGGTACGTCACACAAATATATTCTGAACAGAGTCCAAATGTCCTTCGGCCGATTCGTTCTGGGTAATGACATCACATACTGTTCCTCACATTCATTTACATAGTTGAGCTCTCGAAGAAACTGATCCATACATGGTGCATGTGGACTTTTCCAATTTTGAAGTATGCATTTTTTGGCTACGACACAAGTTACATTGAATAACCTCCTGGTCACCTCTGCTTTTTTCCCTATATCACCAAACAAGTACTTCAGGGGTGTGAGGTCTGCAGGAATTTGCGTACTTTCCTCGTATAGCTCAGCCACCTCCCTCCAGAACCCGGAAACCTATGGGCAAGCCCAGTACATATGGAACGAGTCAGCAACAGGGTTTCCACATTTCTGACACCATCCAGATACAGTGTTTGTGAATTTGGCCATTCTTGTTGGCGTGTAATGTAATATATTCAATACTTTAAACTGTATTAAACAAAGACCTGCATTTAACAACACTTTCTTGGACAGCAAACAGTATTTTTTCTATTTTTCATCATCAATGACCACACCCATATCTATTTCCCAGGAGGCTTTAACCGTGTTTAGTGATGGTGTGTGTGATTGTATTATGGTGTATAGTTTAGAGACACCGGTTCCGGTTTGTGAGTGTAGGGATTGAAAACATTTGTGTGAGGCGGGTTCATCCGAAAACAGTGACCATTTCGCTCTGAATGCAGATTTCATCCATTGGTATTGCATCATTGCGAGCTGGCCGCCTTCCACTGTAGTTACAAAGTCTTCTGGTGTGAGAAATTCCCATTTGGGAACATGTCCCTCATCTTGATCTCGCAATCAGGGTCCCATACCTTTTGTATGCCATCATCGAATGTGGCTTGATCCCTGGGAAGTTCCATAGCGGGGCCTCAAAGTCATACAGCGTATCTATTTTTAATCTTCTGCGGATCATGGTCCACGCATTGACAGTGCAACTAACAAGGGTCTAATCTACATATATCTTTGTGTTGTGTTGTAAATATTAATGAGTGTAGGTCCGTTGGGCACACTGAATGGTGTTCTACGGGGATGTGTGGTGTGGTGTCTTCTGGGTCCTGTCAATACTTGGCTTATTGTGCCTGGGCTACTAAATAATACAACCCAAAATCTGGCGCTGCCATGCCTCCCTTCTCATATGGCTCGACTAATTTCTCCCACTTCATCCTAGTTGCCCCCCGTCCCAGATAAACGTTGTCACCATGGAACGCAAATTATCAAAGAACGTTTTTCCCCGGCCAGATCGGGACATTGCTAAACATGTATAGAAGCTTGGGGAGAACCACCATCTTAAGCACTACAACCCGGCCAATCAATGAGATGGGGAGCTTGACCCATAGCTGAAGTTTGGCTGTGAGTGTGTGAAGGAGCTGCTCATAATTATCAATATATAGGGATATACTATCTGCGGGTACCAGGATCCCCAAGTATCTTATGCCTGTAGGTGACCACTGGAGGCCACAAGTGTTGGTTGGGCAGTTGGTGGCGGTCGTTAGTGGGAACATTTTGGATTTAGAAGTGTTTATTTTATATCCCGAATATTCTGCAAATTCATGCATGACTTCTAGTAAGGGGCCAAGGTTTTTATCAGGCTCACGGATGTATAGAAGGGTATCGGCCGCGTATAGAGATATGGACTGGGTGATTCCGGCCATTCTGATCCCCCTCTGCTCCTGCCTTTGTCTAACACTTGGAGCTACAGGTTCAATCGTCAGGGCGAATAAAATAGGAGAGAACAGGCAGCCCTGCCTTGTTCCCCTGCCCAGTCCAAAAGTGTTGGAGATGGTGTGGTTAGTAAGGACCCTAGCCTCTGGTGAAGCATACAGTAATCTGACACACCGAACAAAATATGGTCCCAACCCAAATTTCTCAAGGACTGCCAATAGATATGACCAGGATACGGAGTCAATTGCCTTTTTGGCATCTAGTGATATAACCGCAGCTTGTGCCTCAGACTTGATCTGGGCCATGACCCCAAATAATCTGCGTAGGTTCAGCAAAGTAGATCTGGTAGGGATAGAGTCACATTGGTCCGGGTGGACCAGCGTGGTCATATTAGGTAGCAGTCTGGTGGCAAGTACTTTAGCATATATATTCGTGTCTGAATTAATCAGGGAAAGCGGCCTTTAGGAGAACATCTCATTTAATCGCTTCAGTAATTTCCGCTAGTTATTGGTTGGTCCAGGGCTAGAGCATTTTCCACTGAAATTGACGGGAGCGTGATTCCATCTACATAAACCCTCATGTCCATCTCTGGGCGTGTGTCATGGTTTGCATAGAGTTTGGTGTAACATTTTGTGAATTCTTGGTTAATCCCCTCCTCACTATTCATGACTTCCCCATTCTCTACTACAATGCTGGTGATTGGTGAATGGTATCGTTCGCTCTTCAAAAGATTTGCTAGAGAGCGTCCTGCTTTGTTGCCCTCTCCGTATCTACGTGCTCTAATGAGTGATGTCATATACTGTAGTTATCTGGCTGTTAGCTCATTGAATTTCTGCAAAAGGCCATTGATCTCGGCGAGAGTTCCCCTATCGTGTGTCACACTGTATGTTTATGTTTATTTATTTATAACGCGCAACCGTCTGGCCCAGGGGCATCAGGGCGCATCTTGAGGCAAGGTATACATACATATCTTATTTACATACAAAGTTATATACATGAATAGTAATCCGGCAGAAATATACATAAATTACGATAGCATAGCAGTTAGCAAGGGTGAGGCAAGGCGACCTAAAAATGTAGTGTGAGCCTAGGTCTCATGGGATAGAGGAGATGAGAGTAGTCGAGATAGTAGCACAGGAGATAATCAGGTTGATATGTCACAGGTGAAGCGATGCCTCAATTCTGATCGAAAAGCCAAGATTTAGTTTTTAACTTGAAGGTGTTAAATGAGTCTTCAGATCTGATAGTGACAGGGAGAGAATTTCACAGCTTGGAGGTGAGGACAGGGAAACCCGTGCCACCCGCTTTTTGGAGTTTGAAACTTGGAATCGTTAGGCTGTGGATCTGTGCCGTTCTTTGCAGTCGGGTGGTGGAATGGAAGGAGAGCCTGTTGCAAAGGTAGCGAGGGGCCTTGTTGGTAAGGCATTTGTGCGTGAGGGCAAGAGTTTTCAGTGCAATTCTCTGCTTGACCGGAAGCCAATGCAGGTTGGTTCTGGTAGCGGAGATGTGGTGGTTTCTGGGGATGTTTAGAGCTGCCCTAATGGCATTGTTCTGGGTGATTTGTAGTTTGTTCAGATTCCCTTGGGTAGTCCCTAAGTAGAGGGCACTACAATAGTCGATTTTAGACAGAATAAGCGTTCTGGCTAGGGTGACGCTGTTCATGGTAGTCAGGAATGGTCTGCAAGCTGCTTTACAAGTGTAGGCAGAGGCTGATCTGACTGCATTAGTTTGCCGAGACAAGGATAGAGTGGCGTCAAGGTAAAAGCCTAATGTTTTTGTTTCTTTGGAGACTTTGATAGTATTACCATCTATAGTAAATGACTGGTAAGAAGGAACTAGTTTGCTAAGACGCTGTGAGGAGCCCAAGATGAGGAGCTCAGTCCTCATCAAAGTTTGTGTTGGGCCATCCATGCCTGGATGACCAGGTAAACGTCATTCAAGGCCTTGGTGTCAGCTGAATAGTCGCCAGTGATGGGGATGAGTATCTGGGTGTCGTCAACATAGCTGGTATACGAGACACCCAGACAATCAAGAACATCAAAGAGCGGTTTAGTGAAAATATTATAGAGAGTGGGTGACACGCAGGAACCTTGGGGAACGCCGCAATGAATTGGGGCGGGGTCAGCGGCTGCGGAGGGTGAGAAGACCCTCATGGATCTATTTCTCAGAAAGGATTTGATCCATGTTGTCACTGAGTCCGAGAAGGGGGCAGCAGATTGAAGGTGCCGGCATAAGATTTGGTGGTTGACCAAGTCAAAAGCCGCAGAGAGGTCGAGGAGAAGTAACATTGCCAGTTTTCTGTTGTCTTTTAAGATCTCGATTTGGGTTTTTAGATCTATCAAAGCTGTTTCAGTCCCATGTCTGGGACGGAATCCAGATTGTCGTAGACCTAGGAGATTATAAGATTCCAAGTAGTCTTGGATCTGCAGGTATGCCACGCGGTCAAGGATCTTAAGCAAGAACGGGACAGTGGTTATGGGTCTGAAGTTAGTGGGCATGCTTGGGTCTAAGGACGGTTTTTTAAGCAATGGGATCACCCAAGCGTCCTTGAGGTGGTCGGGAACAGTGCCTGTTTTAAAAGAGGAGTTAATAAAGGCTGTGATGAATGGGGCTAGGTCATGGGCAGATTCCTTAATGATGTGAGAAGGCCATGGATCGCCTTGACAGTTTGAAGGTTTGATTCTCTTGATGATGTCTTCTACCTCAACAATAGTGAATCAGGAAAAGGCAAAAGGTTTAATATTAGGAGAGTCTGAAGGGGCGACCCTTACAGTGGTGGGTGGACTGTTATCCAGCTTGAGGCTGTCTTGTTTGTCTTTGATTTTAGATTGTAGAGTAGAGATTTTGTTCAGTAGGGCGGACTGTATGTTAGCACACCATTTACTGTCTTTAATGCAAGTGTCAGGGGGGGTGACTGGGGATTTGAGTTCTTGTAAAATCTTAAAGAGCTCTTTTGTGTTCGAGTCTGCTTGCAAGATGCGATTGTTAAGGGATTTAGGCGTTAGTGGTAATTTGACTGAGAGTAGTTTAGCTGACTCGTGTTTGGCAGTGGACGCCACTCTTAGACCAAGAGAATTTTTATGAATTAAGGCCACTCCACCGCCTCTAGATTGGGCAGTGATACGATCACATCGTGTGATGCCGTAGTGTGGCGGTAAAGCCAGGGAAAGTGAGGGTCTGGATGCAGCATGTAGCCAAGCTTCAGAGATAGCAATAAAGTCAAGTTCTAAGGTTGAAATGATGTCTGCGATGTCTAGTGCGTGAGCTGGAAGAGATCTGGCTTAATAAGGGCGCCCTTGATCTGTGGCTGTTTGGCTACTGTGGTAGTGGATTTCAGCATAGAGGTAGGTGAGAGTGAGCGAGGTGGAGTGTGTATAGTGTGCTTGGGGTTATAGTTCTTGCTTCGGGTGTGTAAAAGGCGGAATCTTGAGCCTAGTCTCTTGTTTCTGAGCGAGAGGGAGCAAGATTGGTTAGGGGTAGGTTTCCTTGCAAAGTGATCCAGACAAAGGTCAGGGTCATTAAGGTATTGTTGGAATAGTTACTACTGTCGTAATGTTCAGTAGAAGTGGTCGTGGGGCAGCCCATCGTGGGGCTAGAACTGGATGGTGGCTGGAGGTAGGGGCTATGATGGGCAACACTAACCGACAGCTGAGGGAGCTGTGAGGGGGGTAGGGAGAGCGCACGCAAGTGATGTATGGGTATTATCACCGAGAGTAGCTGGGCTATGGTGGCTACATGTAGGGCTGTGCAAAAGTTGAAGATATGGAGAGTCTTAAAGAGCATGATGGCGGTGTAGGACACCTGGAAATCCAAAATGGGGCCCACCATAGGCACACTGGCACTACAAATTAACTGGAAGTGGAAGCTCTAGATGGGTTAGCAGATTGTGGTATTGGACACAGGTAATGGGCTACCTAGATTCGAGATTAGCATGGCAAGCTAAAACGCACTATTAATGCGGCAGTATACACAGGTAATGGGCTACCTAGATTCGAGATTAGCATGTCAAGCTAAAAGCACTATGAATGCGGCAGTATACCCAGGTAATGGGCTACCTAGATTCGAGATTAGCATGGCAAGCTAAAAGCACTATGAATGCGGCAGTATACACAGGTAGTGGGCTACTTAGATTTGAGAGTAGCATGGCAAGCTAAAAGCACTATGAGTGCGGCAGTATACACAGGTAATGGGCTACCTAGATTCAAGATTAGCATGGCAAGCTAAAAGCACTATGAAAGCGGCAGTGTACACAGGTAATGATGGGTTATCTGATTTTCAGGCAGAAATCGATATATGTACGGCAGTATGAACAGTCAATGAGAACAGGGTATATGGCAATGCCATAGGTGCACAGGAGAAAGTTGCGCAGCAATGATGGTTGTAATCGAGAGGCATGGAGGCAATTCAACATAATGTCGTCAATACAAGGGTCAGTGGATCCGGAGTGCCTAGCTCACGGGTAGATTCCCGAATGTAGGGACCCTTGGTTGGGTTAACGGGCAGGAGGCGTACTCACAGTGGCTACAGGCGATTGTTAAATGGATCAGCTGGACGGGCCGGCGGTCGACGAACCGGCGCGGACAGGCACAGACAGGCCCTTCTGCTAGCCCTTCTGCATAGCGGCTTTACGTAGCGGTCGTAAAAGGAAGTGCCCAGCCAATCCACGGCTGAGGCACAGGTTCAGGCAGGATAACGTGGAGGGGCTGTCGGCAACGTGGCGGCCATTTACCACGTTGTTGGTAATGGCGACCGAAGCATAATTTCAAAATCAGGGGTCGTATTGCACCATAAACGAGCTCGGAGAGCTGATAGGGTACAATGGTGAATAAAGGTGCTGGCTTCATCAAAAGGCAATGATGATAGCGCAACTCGTGTCGCTATGCTGATGGGCCTATTACCCTATCCAGTGCACATGTGTGCAGGGGAGAAGGGCTCCTGCCTTCTCCTCTCGATGATGCGACTGCTACTGGGGGTTCCGTGGCGCAGACAGGCGCTTTTGCTAGCCCTTCTGCACCGGGCTTCCTGGCTGTGGCTTCCGCCTGTCAGTGAACGTAGCGGTCGTAAAAGGAAATGCGCAGCCAATCCACGGCTGAGGCACAGGTTCAGGCAGGATAACGTGGAGGGGCTGTCGGCAACGTGGCGGCCATTTACCACGTTGTTGGTAATGGCGACCGAAGCATAATTTCAAAATCAGGGGTCGTATTGCACCATAAAGGAGCTTGGAGAGCTGATGGGGTACAATGGTGAATAAAGGTGCTGACTTCAGCAAAAGGCAATGATTATAGCGCGACACATGTCGCTATGCTGATGGGCCTCTTACCCTATCCAGTGCACGTGTGTGCAGGGGAGAAGGGCTCCTGCCCTCTCCTCCCGATGATGCGACTGCTACTGGGGGTTCCGTGGCGCAGACAGGCCCTTTTGCTAGCCCTTCTGCATCAGGCTTCCTGGCTGCGGCTTCCGCCTGTCGGTGAACGTAGCGGTCGTAAAAGGAAGTTCCCAGCCAATCCACGGCTGAGGCACAGGTTCAAGCAGGATAATGTGGAGGGGCTGTCTGCAACGTGGCGGCCATTTACCACGCTGTTGGTAATGGCGACCGAAGCATAATTTCAAAATCAGGGGTCGTATTGCACCATAAAGGAGCTCAGAGAGCTGATAGGGTACAATGGTGAATAAAGGTGCTGGCTTCAGCAAAAGGCAATGATGATAGCGCGACTCGTGTCGCAATGCTGATGGGCCTCTTTCCCTATCCAGTGCACGTGTGAGCAGGGGAGAATGGCTGCTGTCCTCTCCTCCCGATGATGTGACTGCTACTGGGGGTTCCATGGCACAGACAGGCCCTTTTGCTAGCCCTCCTGCGCCGGGCTTCCTGGCTGCGGCTTCCGCCTGTTGGTGAAAGTAGCGGTCGTAAAAGGAAGTGCCCAGCCGATCCATGGCTGAGGCACAGGTTCAGGCAGGATAACGTGGAGGGGCTGTCGGCAACGTGGTGGCCATTTATCACGTTGTTGGTAATGGCGACCGAAGCATAATTTCAAAATCGGGGGACGTATTGCACCTTAAAGGAGCTCTGAGAGCTGATGTGGTACAATGGTGAATAAAGGTGCTGGCTTCAGCAAAAGGCAATGATGATAGCGCAACTCGTATCGCTATGCTGATGGGCCTCTTACCCTATCCAGTGCACGTGTGTGCAGGGGAGAAGGGCTCCTGCTCTCTCCTCCCGATGATGCGACTGCTACTGGGGGTTCTGTGGCGCAGACAGACCCTTTTGCTAGCCCTTCTGCGCCAGGCTTCCTGGCTGCGGCTTCCGCCTGTCAATGAACGTAGTGGTCGTAAAAGGAAATGTCCAGCCAATCCACGGCTGAGGCACAGGTTCAGGCGAGATAACACGGAGGGGCTGTCGGCAACGTGGCGGCCATTTACCACGTTGTTGGTAATGGCGACCGAAGCATAATTTCAAAATCAGGGGTCTTATTGCACCATAAAGGAGCTCGGAGAGCTGATGGGGTACAATGGTGAATAAAGGTGCTGACTTCAGCAAAAGGCAATGATGATAGCGCAACTCGTGTCGCTATGCTCATGGGCCTCTTACCCTATGCAGTGCACGTGTGTGCAGGGGAGAAGGGCTCCTGCTCTCTCCTCCCGATGATGTGACTGCTACTGGGGTTCTGTGGCGCAGATTCTAGGTCCTTCAGGTGCTTCTCTATGTCCGCCAATTCTGATCTAACAGTTTTCAGGAGTCCCGTTATTTTAGACATTATAGCCCCCCTCACCCATACTTTGAAGGTTTCCCAAAGTGTTGCGTGTTTGTCTACAGTCCCCTTATTTATCTTAGAAAATTCCTTGATTTCAGTGTGAAGTGATTCTGTTACATTCGGATCTTTAAGGATGTCTGGGGGCATCCTCCATCTCCTGGTAGGTGGTTTGATGTTTCGTAGTGTTACCTCGTGTGTTATTGGGGAATGATCTGACAGGGTACGACAGTGGATATCGCAGCAATCAACCACATTGGCCAGGTGAGTTGAAATAAACCAATAATCAATTTGTGACTCTGTGCCATGTACCGAGGAATAAAATGAATATTGCCTCTCCAGTGGGTGCACTGCTCTCCAAGCATCTGTGAAGGACAGCTGTATCAAAGCCTGAGGTAGTACATTAGCCGCCTTGATGAGACACCTGTGTTTGGCAGAGGAGCGGTCTAGAGATACGTTAAGAATAGTGTTGAAGTCCCCTCCCCACAAAATACATGCGTCATCAACTAATCTGATTTCGTTAATTACATTTATGTAAAAATCAGGGTCATCAATATTGGGTCCATATCTGTTAATAAGTACCATCTCCTCTCCTGCTACTCTACCGCATACAATTACGTATCGGCCTGAGGGTCTATTTTACTTGTCTCATAGCTAAAACTCAGCGAGGGGTGTATCAGTGTGAGTACTCCTCTGTTTTACAAAGAATATTCAGTGTGATATATCTGTTTCCCCATTGCTGGAGGATGCATGTATTTACATTGTGCAGAGCATGCGTCTCCTGTAACATAACAATATGAAGGTGGTGTCTAGCAATATATGCACCTACTTTCCTAGATTTTGATCGATTGTTGAGCCCACGGACATTCCATGTAAGGAGTTTAAGCTTCAGCCCCATGGCCGATTTAGTGCAACGTGCCATTCATGCGTAGTTATACAAACTGGGATTATTACCTTCATTCTCAATTTGGTGTAGCACATAGCGACATGACCACGCATTTTACATAATTTAACTACAGCACCCGATACAGAGATTGGCGTCTCCAGGGTGCCCTACTCTCCTCCCAAATCATTAACAGAAACTTGTACACTCCCCCCTCCTCTCCTTGAATCTACAACAGTTCCCCGTGCCCCATCCCTACCCCCACCCACACCATCAACCCCAACCTGATGATGAGACCCTCTCATGAACTTGTGGAACTTCCTGAGGTGCGTACGTTGCGGCCAAACCCCCCACTGACGAACGCAACTCATCTGGCATATTGCCTAAACAAAGGACAGTGCCACCCAGACACCAACAGTTTCCATAGTAAACTTGTCAAAGGATATTGTACTGCTATCATTCAGTCGTTAGGACCTCTCATGTCCACGACAGGGTGCTGAAGGTCATTCTGGTCAGGTTTCCTTCCCTGCGGCGGAGTGGAATGGATGCTTCTATATAGTTCATGGCCGCTGTTGGGTGTTCAAAAAAGTGTGCGCGGCCACCGTGTTGTATGCGCAGTCTTGCCGGGAATATGAAAGCATATGGGACCTTTCTCAGTCTAAGTTGGTTTTTGACCGGGTGATACAATCTTCTTTGCATCTGAACTCCTGCAGCAAAATCGGGGTATGTGTGAAGACTGTCACTGCCCTGACGGAGTGGTCCCATTTTCCTTGCCAGACGGAGAGCCGTATCTCTGTCCCTGTAATTCAGCAGTCTGGAAATGATGGTACGGGGAGGGGCACCAGGTTTGGGCGCCGGGGCCAGTGTACGGTGCACCCTTTCTACCAAGAAATGTTCCGAAAACGAGTTCTCACCAAACAAGGCTTTCAGCAGCGATTCGACATGGGTTTCCATGGGACTTTTACAGAAGCATTCGGAAAGTCTCACTATTCGGATGTTGTTGCGACGGGATCTTGATTCCAAATCGTCACATTTACCCCGTAACTTGGTCATTTCCTCCTTAAGGAGACTTATGTCTCGGATGTTCTGGCTGATGGAATCTTCGTTGGATCCAATTCTGTTTTCCGCCTCCGTGATCCTTGCACTTTCTTTATCCACTCGGGCCTTAAGTGAGCTGATGGTAGCAACTATATAGTCCAATTTGACATTGACTGACAAAAAGCTGCTTTGTACTGTGGCAAGGAGATGGTCAAACTTCAGGTGATGTTATGGAGGCTTTGGCAACTGGTGACTGTACATTGGCCGGTGCTTGGGTACTTGTATAGGAATCCATCGGGCCGGTCTCTTCTTTTTGGCGTTAGTGCCCCTTGGCATCGCCTAGAGATGCGTTATAGGCAGCTGACAGCTGTCTGTGTGGTCAGTTCAGCCTGACCGAGGATCCAGGTGTTCTAGCTGGTGTTAAGTATGTTCGTGTATATTCAGTGAGGACTCAAGTTATTTAAATGGAGCTGTATATACAAAAGAGGAACTTGCACACGTTCAGGAACTAAATGGAGCAAAAGACTACTGAAAACACAAGGGTGTTCCTGATCGAACTAAGTTGAAAACATCATTTATATAGCTACCAGTAATTATTCAGCTGGTAGCCTAAACAGCAGGATATATCAGATTGTCAGTATTGAGTTTACTGGTATCTCATCAGTCAAAGTAACCTTATGAGAGTAAAGTGGGTACACTAGTATAGAAAAATAAACTTTCTTTTATTTTTTTGTTTGTAGCAAAGAGAATAACAATTTGATGAGTACATAATACAACAGAGAACATACATAAACAACACAGTTTATACAAACAAAGAACAGTGGTTGACCAATTCCGTCAATGAAAATAGAATTTATACAAAAATTAGCGAAAGTAGGGGTACACCCCCATAATAGGCTATACATATGCAAATAGCATATGCATACTGCCAAAAAAATGGTTTAATGTTGGCAGAAAAAATATATGCCAAGATAGTTAATAGAGATAGAACTAACCCTGGCTGACCCTTACTTGTTTTAGGGATAAAGTGAATCAAAATAAATGACACAGATCATGCACTAGGCAATGAATACTGTGTGTAGGGCCTAATTTCGGCTGAAAAGAACATCAACATAAACATTAGCACACAAAGGGTTGTGTATTGGGCCTAATTTAAATCAATGACATAGGTCATGCACCAAACAATGAATGCTATGTATAGAGCAATAACATACTTTTTGGTTGGAAATCACAACAACATTAACAGTGTCGCACAAATATACATTTGTGAAATTGAAATGTACACTTACTTTTAGGTTTGACAAAAAGTTGTATAGTAGTTTACATAAGCTGGCATAGATCATGACACAGGCTGAAAGGGGTGTACAACGCCTACCGCTATTACGTGTGCAGGGCACAGTGATAAAAAGCAGGGGAACACAGGACCTGCAGTTATCACTTGTGACTAGTTGGTGTTTCGGTGGTATATGAATAGATAGAGACCACCTTCATCAGGTACACGGATCTTGACAATCAGCCTTTATTCACGCAGTAGAAAAAGAGGTACCCCTGAAATAATAATTAGAGGGGATATTTAGAGCTCAAAGGTTATACTAAAGAGTGGGAGATAAACCAAAGATCATGCCAATGTATGGTGAACGCATCAGGCCTCAATAACCCAACAACTGGGAGGCTGTAGACCCCATAAGTGAATAAAAAGATGTAGAGGTGAATATAAAGAGTAGCCCTGGTAGTGTGGAGTAGGAAACACCCACGTGGAAAAATTCAGTATGTATGCTATTATGAAGAAGGAAGTGTATAGTGAGGCAAAACGATGTCCAAACCGGAGGGTGAACACAAAAGACAAGTAATGCCAAATTGTACCTTGGATGGCACATACTACGCTTGCCAGGAAAAAATTGTCATGCAGTCAGAGCATTGCGATGACATACTAGGGAGCGCTGAATCTCAATATCAGGCTAAGCTGGTGAAAGAAAAAACGTTGCAGCTATTAGTGAAAGAAAGCAACATAATTAGCATACCGTGTGTTAATCACACTAAAAGTAAAGGGACTCACCGTGTTTATAAAGGGAAAGCACGTTGCACACTAAAGGTGCACAGGAACATGGAGAGTCAGAACCTGTGGCTGTTTGCATCAAGCCATCGTACAAAAAGATACAAGGGACAGGAACGTGACTGAAACAACAGACACGAGCTGTTTAGAAAAGATATTATTTTGGAAAAACAGATATGCTCGTAAAGCATGTCATATACAGGAACGTATGCAGCACTAAACTTACTGGTAAGACCTCATCCGAGTGCATACATCCAAGCAGATAAAGCGCTGAGCTAGCTGCTAGGGGCTCCTACCGATGTCAGCTGTTTGCCGGCAGTGTAGGAGGACAGCGCCAGTAAACACACATAGCGCTCTTCCGGGGGCGTTAACCGCATTGGGAAGGAAAATTGCAAACATAAAAAGAGGACTGAAACTCGGAATGTTAAGACAGAGACTGTGGTCCATATAGAAGGATTGAAGGGCAAAGAAAGAGGACTAACGCTAGCACTGTTATACCAAGAAATGTGCATTGTTGAGCATATCTTGTTTTATTGGAAGGGGCTGATGTCATGCAGGGAGAAACACCATCGAATGTACACAATAACTAAATGGGAAAAAAACTAAACAATTAGTGAAGGGATGAATAAAATTGAAATTGGAAGCGCTATATTGCCAATATACAGAATAAATAAATAGGAGAAAATTTAAAAAATAAATAAAAAATAAAAATGTAAATATAAGGCGCTTTATTGCCACAATGGAGATGCCTCATTTAAACCATTGGCGATTGTGTCCAATTGGAAAATCCATCGGGCCTCTTTGTTAGAAAGGGCTTGAGAGGCATTGGTAGAATTTTTTACAATATCAATCACCCACCAGCGTAAATCCTCTGTGGTATGGCCATATTCCATAAAATGGCTCACTAATGGTGAGTTGATTGACTTGCAACGAATCCTGGAACGGTGTTCCGTGATTCTAGTATGGACTGGCCGTGTAGTTTTACCTATGTATTTGAGCCCACATGGGCACTCAATGCAGTATATCGCCCAGGCAGTCTTGCAATTTGAATGATGTTGTAACTCCCAGGGTTTGCCACGCACAGAGAATGTTTTGGTTCTAACTGCAAATTTACAGATGGAACAGGACCCACAGGGAAAATGACCCGTGAGTGGGCGAAGATCCCAACTTGTTGTGGTGGATCTTGAAATTTTATGTGAGGAGGATGCATGGACTAGTTGGTCCTTGAGATTCCTTTGTCTCTTCACTGCAAAAATCGGGGGTGGTTCTGCTGGTAAGGCTAGTTGGGCCACCTGCCAGTGTTTCTTAATGGCTTTTTTAATGAGAAAAGTATGGGGGCTATATTTAAGGGCACATACTAATTTGTCGTGTGGCTCGCTATCTTTAGGTAATGGTAAAGTGTCCCTAGGAGTGAATCTTGCTCGTTTATAAGAATTGGTGATCAATTTTTTGGGGTAGCCTCGCTGCCGAAACTTAGTGGCCAGATTAGTGGCATGGTGGTCTTTGTCGGCTATGGATGTGCAGTTTCGTCTTATGCGCAAAAATTGGGAGTAGGGTAAATTTTCTTTGAGAGTGCGTGGGTGATAACTGTCAAAGTGCAATAAAGTATTGCGATCTGTGGGTTTAGTGAAGAGAGAGCAGACCATTTGGTTAGCCTGATGTTGGATAAGTAAATCAAGAAAGGGGATTTCGATGTTGATCTTAGCATGAGTAAATTTGATCGTCTGGTGGCAGGAGTTCAACCAAAATAAAAAGGAGTCAAGTTCAAGAGAGGAGCTATGCCAGATGAATTTAATGTCATCTATATAGTGTCTCCAACTCTCAATATGTTGGCGATATGGGTTGATGTCTGAAAAAATGAATTTAGACTCAAAATCAGCCATAAAAATAGTAGAGAGACTGGGAGCAAAGGCCGCACCCATTGCGGTGCCTTGGGTTTGCTCATAGAATTGGTTTTGGTAAGTGAAATAGTTCTTGGTAAGAGCCAAGGACAACAATTCCATGATAAATTCAGTAGGGGCTTTAAATCTCTGTGTAGAATGGGTCAAATTGTTTCTTACACAGTCCATGGCCTCGTCATGTGGAATATTGGTATACAGTGACGTAATGTCAAGTGTTACCAGTAGACTAGTAGACGGGTCAAAGGCCTTGCCTTCAAACAGAGAGATCCCTGCGGTACTGTCTCTAAGGTATGTCTCTGTTTGTTGGCTAAAAGGCTGAAGGTACTTATCGATAAATTGACAGACTGGTTCCAGAATGGTACCACAGCCTGCCAATATTGGTCTTCCCGGTGGTTTTTCCAAATCTTTGTGAATTTTTGGGATTGCATAATATTTCGGAGTGGAACAATCAGGTTTGTTTAGGAATTGCGCTTCTTTAGGAGTGATCCAGGAGTGTTGTAAGGCGTAGTCTGTGATTTCCGACATAGTCTTCTGAATGTCTTTTATAGGGTCTTTACGGAGAGGACAGTAACTACCTGGTACATTGAGAAGGTCTAGAACCATAGTATGGTATTGGGACTGGTTCAGGATTACTATATCTCCACCCTTATCTGCAGGTTTGATGACAATTTGAGGGTTATTACTGAGAGATTTTAAAGCTTGTTTCTCTGTGTGTGACAGATTGTACCGGATAGACCTATGCTGTTTTTGTAGGTCGTTAAGGTCTCTTAGAATACATTTCTCAAATGTAAGAAGTTCAGCCGGAATGGGTTTATCCTCCGGAGTGAATGTGGATGGTGGATGCAAACCCGTTTCACTTTCATCCAGTGCATCGTGTTTATCTGAGAAGAAGATCTTGAGTCTAACTGACCTGAAGAATCTTCAAATCTCAGAGTGCACAGTGAACCAATCAGTGGGATGTGTAGGAATAAATGAAAGCCCTTTAGAAAGGATTTGTAATTCCGTCTCTGTAAGTGGAATTTGGGATAAGTTGAATACAGGTAAGGTTACTGACTCTGTGCTGGTCGAGTGGTCCTCCTGCGGTATCGTGGCCGTCTCTGAGTTCGACCCCATGGTTGAAATTGCGTAGGGAACCAGCCTGGACCCGGTCCTCGTGACGGGCCTGCCCCTAAAAAAGGTTGGGGGAGGCCTTGGAAGGGGTTGTAGAACTGGCGATAATAGAAATCACTATCTGACCCTGATGAACTGCTACTGCCTGAGAATGTTACTCGGCGTCTTTGCTGTGCAGCGCCCGTTTGGTTTCTTTGGCTTGCAGTAATAGACGTAAAGTTAGGGTCAAGATATGGGTATATCACTTCAGTCTTAAATTCTGCAATGTCTTTCGCCAATTTCTTTGTTTTTTTTGCCAAAGTAGTCTCTTTGAACTCCTGAAAAGTTTTATTGATTTCTGCTAGTTTATCTTTAGAGTTTTTAATTGAAGCATCATTAGCAAACAGTTGTTCCGCTGTATCTAATTCTTGTTGGACAATGGCTCCCAGTCTTTGGGCTGTGGAAATAGTAAGCACCATTAAATCGCGGCTGCACTTTGTTGCAATATAGCTGAAGTTGGTCTTATATTCCTGATCGTCTAAAAAGACACATGGTTTGTTACGGACAATTAGTCCGGCAGGAATGATGTTCTTTTTAAGGTACTCCTTGAGGAAATGACCATGAAGAGTGGTACGGAAATTTTTCTTTTTTAGTTTAAGTAAGTCCTGAGCAGTGTTAAGATTAGTGCCTGTCTCACCTAGGCCCGCAGGATCAAAAAGTGAAGGGCCACGAAGTATGTCTCTGATCTGATCATCACCATAACTCAAAGTAAAGTTATCGGCCATACTACTCTGGCCTGCTCAAAAAGTAATAAAGGGCAATATGAAAAAGGATTTAAAAAAAAAAAAATAGTGAAAAAGTGATAAAGGGGGAACAGATTGCCAGGAGCGGGGAGTAGAATGCTCAGATGCCAATTCCAGTAATGACACCTTTAGGTAGTCAGGGTCAGAAAAAGTAATGCACACATTATGAACCTCTAAACGCAGCCCTGGCTGCAAGTACAATATATACAAAAGAGGAACTCCCACACGTTCAGGAACTAAATGGGGCAAAAGACTATCTGAAAACACAAGGATGTTCCTGATCGAACTAAGTTGAAAACATCATTTATATAGCTATCAGTAATTATTCAGCTGGTAGCCTAAACAGCAGTATATATCAGATTGTCAGTATTGAGTTTACTGGTATCGCACCAGTCAAAGTAACCTTATGAGAGTAAAGTGGGTACACTAGTATAGAAAAATAAACTTTCTTTTATTTTTTTGTTTGTAGCAAAGAGAATAACAATTTGATGAGTACATAATACAACAGAGAACATACATAAACAACACAGTTTATACAAACAAAGAACACTGGTTGACTGTATTCTCCCACGTATTACTTCACTTTTGCATCCTCACAGAAAGGCAACTCCACACAACCCGGGCGCAGGCCCTCGGCACCGGGGCGGCGGGCGTCTGGTTTTTGGTGTATGTAACAGGCCCAGTTTTTAGCATTGTGTGGAATATTGCTGCAACATCTAACGTGTGCACCAAGCGCAGACCGTTGAAGGGAGATTTAGGTTCATACGGGTGCAATAGATACGATTCCAGATAGATTACCAGGATCTGTATTGTCAGTACACTTTGCATGCCAAGTGGCGTACCTGGCTTCTGTTTCAGTGAGTTCCGGATGTATATGTTGATGAATCAACGGTAGAACACTTTGATCCCATCAAAGGAGCTTTGTGTTGAATGCTTTGTATCGTGATCAGAGCCGTATGGGTTCGTCTGCAAGTACGATCTCCCAGCAGTTCCTGGTATGAGTAACCAACCTGGAATGGACTGTATTCTCCTACGTATCCCTGCACAGTTTTTTCCACACGAGAGAGCAACGTCCTCCACCGCCAGTGCAGCCTCTGGCACCCGAACAGCAGCTGTCTAGTGCACGGCGTCCACGGCGTACCGAAGACACAGGGACGTGTTGTTGCGGTGTCCCAATGTTCCATTTGTTTACGTAGTATGCCTCACCGTTTGACAGGATTCAGGGAGGGGAACACGCAGTGACCCAAGTGCCGGGTTGTATTTTCTGGTGGCGTGGGACACTTCAGGCTGCCGAGCACCCCCGACCGTCACGTGGAGTAACGGACAGTAGATCCGACCCAAAGGGCTGCACGTCCCCCAGTCACACAAGCTCCGGCTCTCTTGACCGTGCCAGGCCAGGGGGGTAATGTCAACTAATGCGGTATGAGCGTTGTGCGTACCTCCAATCCTCCGTCTGTTGTTCTCGACCCACAGCAGATTCCTCTCCGAGTGGCGATGTGTTCTCCCTCTCGCTCGCCCAAGGAACTCGGGGCAACCCCCGGCCAGTGCACACGTATATGTGCCAGCAAGTATCCGAAAGTTGTTTTACCCTAGTAGGGGTCATCCGAAGACTGCAACGCACCTCAAGCGGGAAGGTTGGCTCCGCCCCCTCCGAGTCGCCGGGGCAGCGGCCTCCCATGGTGACAGCTCAGGTCTCGTACCCAGGTCTCCTCTCCACCACAGCACGCCGCAATCTGTCAGCCCGTTTCCTCTGGCAGGCTGCACCGATTTGAAACAGATTTTTCCACAGAAGGACCTCTATGGTTTATTTATTTATTTATTACATTTGTTACTCGCCCAGACCCTAGGGTAGCACGGCAAAAGATACGGGAGAGTTCACTCATTATTATACAATGTTGCAGTTACAAAAACAAATAATACATTATTTATTTTTTATTTTTGTATACATAGGTTACAAGAGACCATGTAGTCATATACCAGATTCCATTTGGTCGGTTAGCCCTTCCCATTTTGTTTCAGCACTATTTGTATTATTGCGGCTGCCTAAGCAGTGTGGTTGGTCATGGGAGGGCGGGGCTTGAGCGGTTAATATTTATTGAATAACCAGGTTTTCAATGCTTTTTTGAATTTTCGTAAGGAATCCTCGTTTTTGATACTCAAAGGTAGAGTGTTCCAATGCGAAGGGGCTAGAACTTTGAAACTGTTTCTTCCTACTCTGCTGTATTTGTATTGAGGAACTTCTAAGAGGGCCAGATTATTAGATCTCAGCGACCTGCATGACATTTTTTTTTTAATGGAATTGTTGAGGTAGCTGGGCGCTTTGTTGGTGGTACATTTGTAGACAATATGTTTTGAATATGATCCTTGCTTCAATTGGCAGCCAGTGGTTTTCTCTTCTAGTACTAGATATATGTTCAGATTTCTTCATCCCTAAAGCCGCTCTAAGGGCTTTGTTCTGTAGTAATTGAATTTTGTTTAAATTGGTTTTGGACGTTCCTAGGAAGAGGATGTTGCAGTAATCTAGTTTTGTTAGGATTAGGGCTCTAGCCAGGGTGATGCAATTTAGAGGGGTGAGAAATTGGCGACTGAGTGCAATATGTTTTGCTGTGTAGGCTGTGGACGAGGAAAGGGCTGCTATTTGTTTGTGCATGGAGAGGTTGGCGTCAATGTAGACACCTAACGTTTTGACTGTTTAAGTACTGGGATCCGGGTACCGTCGATGTTAATATGAGAGTAGTCCGGGTGAAGGGTGCTTATTCTTTTTTGGGAGCCCACAATGAGGACCTCCGTTTTCTCATCGTTTAGGCAGAGACTGTTGAGGGCCATCCAGTTTTGGATTATGGAGTAAACTTTATTGATGTTGATGGTATCTTGGGTGTAGTCGCCTGTAATAGGGGTGAGGATCTGTGTGTCATCTGCAAAATTGGTGTAAATGACACCCATATCGTCTAAGGCTGAGAATAAGAGTTTAGTATATGCATTATAGAGGGTGGGGGAGAGGCAGGATCCCTGGGGGACTCCAATGGGTACTATTATGGGGTCTGCTGCAGAGTTTCCAATGGCAACTCTGGATGTACGGTCGGTGAGAAAGGATTTGATCCAGTGTGTGGCTTTGTTGGAAAGATTAAAATCTTTTTTTAGAGTGTTGCATAGTTTGTCATGATCTACCAAACCGAATGCTGCTGATAGGTCCAGTAGCAGTAGTGTGGCTAGTTTGCCTGAGTCTCTAATAGAGTCCATTTGGATTTTAAGATCCAGGAGGGCTGTCTCTGTGCTATGCCAGCATAGTCAAGTTCAGTTGCTGCCCTGGGTGGCTGCGAAACAGGATATTATTGCATTTGGAGTTTCATCGGAGAGGAGCTCGGCAATCAAGCGGCCGTCTTACATGCGCGCAACAGCGCCCCCCGAAATCTAAAGGATTTCTTAGTGACACTGCACTGAAGGTGCTGTGTGTCACCATACAAAAAGTAGATGCCTATGGAGTTTGTCAGACTCCCAAAACAGTGTAAACACATAATCCAATTCAGATCAAAACACATAACCGAATGCTGCTGATAGGTCCAGTAGCAGTAGTGTGGCTAGTTTGCCTGAGTCTCTAATAGAGTCCATTTGGATTTTAAGATCCAGGAGGGCTGTCTCTGTGCTATGCCAGCATAGTCAAGTTCAGTTGCTGCCCTGGGTGGCTGCGAAACAGGATATTATTGCATTTGGAGTTTCATCGGAGAGGAGCTCGGCAATCAAGCGGCCGTCTTACATGCGCGCAACAGCGCCCCCCGAAATCTAAAGGATTTCTTAGTGACACTGCACTGAAGGTGCTGTGTGTCACCATACAAAAAGTAGATGCCTATGGAGTTTGTCAGACTCCCAAAACAGTGTAAACACATAATCCAATTCAGATCAAAACACATAAGGGAGTGGGAAAAAGGTCTCACTCACTTCAGGGTTAAAATTAAAAAGACCTACAGTCCAGCAAAAGAGCTGGGGGTCTCTAAGGTTGAAGGGAATTAGCACAGAAATGAGAACTCTCCCTAACATGACTGCACCAATATATGCCAGTATTCACATGTACTCCTTCATACAGTATTCATGTTTGCTTTGTGCAAAATCCAATAATCAACAACCAGAACCAAAAGTACCTCCAGGATAAAAAAAGAACAAAAGAAGAACACATAGGATCCAAAAAAGAAAGAAACAATAAACAATCAGTTTATTCCCATCAACCGAGGTCTGAACTACCTACAACCTACCAAATACAAGCAACAATAACCCACAAACAGCAAAGACTAAACCCAAAAGAGCAGGAAAAACACCAATTGAAAGAGGACGCCCACTAAGGAACACAACCCACACATCAAGCCTTGTCACAAGAAAGACAAAGAAGCTAGAAAAGACAACAGAAATAATAAGAAATCCCAAACAACTCGGGAAAGCACCAACCAGCATGATCCCACAACCCCAAAAAACTCGACAAACATCTGAAATGGCCCAAAGAGACATACAAATAACAGAGCAAAGAAAGACTGCAATGCTCGCTACCTATCCACATACAACAACGTGGTAAACAAAAACAGCACAGCATCAACGAATCGACAGCCAACAAGCATCACAAATACAGACCCAACCAGGACACCAAGCGGAACACGACAACTAATAATCCATACCAAAACCAGTCCCCACCATGGACAATACCCCAAACAAAACAAGGAACAAATTGGAATCCATCAAACGCTACACTCTCTATATCACCAAGACTGGAACAACAGAGAGGTAGGTAGCCTATTTACCACCCAGAACGAACCAACCCCGCCATAAACCTTATCGGTCTACTCGACAAAGAAACTGACCAACAAAGAACCACCCCACCCAAAAGACTCAACTGGAAAAAAAACACCTGGGACGGAAACCCAAACAACAATACACCGGTCAGAACAAACAATACTAACAACAACACAAAAGGGAAATCAAGCAAACTACACTGCAGCCTCCTCAAGGTTAGATGCATGGCAAAACACTCAACAGAAATAAATGACCTCCTAAGCGAAGGAACCTGGCTATCAGACAACTATAAAGCCATCATGAATGAAGCAATACCCGACAATTATTAAATTAATACACGCCAACAGTGAAAACTAAAGAGGAGGCGGAATCGCAATTAAACACAAAAACACGCCTGAGAATCTCGAATCATCACAAGGAATGCGGAAGACTATGAATCCCTCCTAATCAAGATAGAACTCAACGACCAATCCAACATAGTATTCCTCCTGATCTACAGACCATCTTCTTACAACACCAACTTTGAAACAAAACTAGCGGACGAGGCTGCCATGCTATCAACCCACCACGACAACCTAGGCAAAAGAGATTCCATCAATACAAACATAGATACAACAGAAGACACATTCAACAACTCGATCACCAAGGCCCTTGACCAATTAGCACCAGCAGAAACATTCAAAGACACACCCAAAAAACTGGCAGCAAAATGGTTCACAGAAGAACCGAAAAAACACCCAAAAAGAAACCGCAAAATGGAAACAAAATGGAGAGAACAATACACCAGACAAGACAAAATAAAATACCAAAGACAACTCAAACTGTACAAAGCAACAGTCCTCAAAGCAAAATAAAATTCTACTACGCCACAAGAATAGAATCAGTAAACAATTCACAGAAAGAACTGTTCAAAATCATCAGAGATAAAAAAAACTCTTCCTGCAAAAATTCCATCACTCCTACACAAACACTTTGTGACAAAATCACCAGCCACCTGAGAGCAAAAATAGACACAATACATGAGACCATCAACATAGCCGGGGCAAATACAACCACTGGACCACAGACACCAGACGAAACACAGATTAAAGCAAAACCCATCTGCCTAGAACCAATTGCAGAGGAAACTTTCACCACACTGATCAAGGACACCAACCTTGCAGGATCTCCAAAGGGCGCCTGCCCCCCAGACGTCTTCAAAGAATCCTCAACCACAGAACGCCAGCGACATGCTTCCGGAACCCTAATTAATCTATTACTCAAAAGTGGAATAGTACCGTCCTCTTTCAAATCAGTATACCACTGATAGAAAAAGGTCAGAAAGCGCAGAAGACCCATGCAACTACAGACTGATAGCCAACCCGAAGATCCTGGAGAACCACGTCTGCAAAATCCATCTTAAACACATCGAAACAAACGGAATACTCGACCAGTCACAAGTTGGCATCAGACTGATGAGAGGAACAGAATCAGCACTTCCATCGATATGGGATGACCTGAAAATAAACACAGATGACACCCAATCGGCCCTCCTTCTATTGGACATTTCAGCAGCTTTTGACACAATCAGCCACGGAACACTAATAAAAAGGTGATGGAATGGATGGAATGTGGCATGCAGGAATCCGCACTAATGTGGATTATCTTATTCCTAATAAACCGAACCGAAACAACCTACCTCCCACCGTTCACCTCAAACACCAAAAATATATCCTGCAGAGTCCCACAAGGTTCGAGCCTCACCCCTCTACTTTTCAACATCTACATGTGCCCACCGATGAAAATCATTTGATCCTAAGGACTTACCGCCTACAACTACGCAGAAAACAAACTGATTGTGAAAACAAACAGAATACAGCAACAAAATAACAACCCTCAACAACTGCCTCACAGACATCTACAACTGGATGACAACGAACAACCTCAAACTGAACCTGGCAAAAACTGAAATAATTCTCTCACTTGCAGGGTTCGACGGAGGGAACCAACATTTGGACTGGCCAATCGACATGGGAACGCAACCAGAGGCTACCAATGTAGTAAACAACCTAGGAATATGCATGGACAATAGACTATCACAGGAACCGCGAGTCAACGCAACCGCCAAAAATGCTTCTTCCTCCTACAACTACTCAGATCCCTGATACTCACAAGAATTACCTATGCAAACAGCCTCTACCTAGGAATGCCAGAAAGACTCACCAAGAAACCCCAAAGGGTGTAAAATACAGCAGCCAAGAACCTACTAAGACTAAACAGAAGAGACTACATCACTCCAGCAGTGAAAATCCTACACTGGTTACCAGTAAAAAAGCTCATCAAATTCAAAGCACTCTGCATCGCCCACAAAGCATTGCACAGACAAGGAGCGGAATTCCTCCAAGACAAGATTAGCCTCTATCGCCCAGGAAGGGAACTAAGATCCAGCAATGACCTACAAATAGAGGCAAAATACCACAAAAAAAGGAAATTTGTCAGAACAGCTTTCTCACGTCTAATTGCTAACACCTGGACCAACATGCCCAAAGTAATTAGAACGACAGAAGACCAAACCACCTTCAGGAAATTGTTCAAAACCAGGCTATCCAGCAGACAATGACAACCTAGAAGGGACACCAGCAACAACAACACTGCAGACAAACAACTAAAGAGGAGACGAAAGGGGACAAAGAACCGCAAACAAGAACCTGGCTAGATACCGTCAAGCAGCATCAAAAGGGCCTCTCCAGACAGACCACAACGAACTGACCGACTTTACTAACCCTCTTCCCTTCCTGCTCCTCCTACAGAACCGACACCTCTACACCAGATCTTGGACTAGCCACACTCATAAACATGCACAGAACCATTACTATGCCGACATTCAGAGTGAACTGGTGCCGGTGCATCCAACATGCTCTGCTCGCGGGGGCCGCTCCACCCGCCAGGTCCAACCTGGCGGGCGAAAAGGCACCCGCAAACAGAACTCGTAGTTTGCTGGTCCGGTAACTATGGTACCGGCAAGCTTAACGGTACCGTAGTTACCGGACCGGCAAAGTTGTAATGAGGCCAAATGACCCAACACAGTCCTCGCAGGCTAAGTCCCTTGCTTTACACTTGGAAGATTTCAGTTGTATTTGTACTTTAGTTGTGTGGTATGAGCTTCTATTTCAGGTGAACATTGTAAGCAAATCCATACAGTCCAAACAAATTGATTTGTCGGCTTGCAATGACCTGCTTAAGAACTGCATTGCCTTTGTCAAAAGTTATGGGAGTGTTGGTTCTGAGTCTGCTGTAACAACAGCAAAAGAGAGAGCGTTACTTTTAGATGTTGACCCTACTTTTAAGGCAACTAAACGGCATAGAATAAAAATAGAAAATATTTGCGTATGAGACTCAGGATGAGACCCCTGAGAATGAAGAAGAACTTTTTTAAGTAACCCTATTGTGTACCCTGATTTACACCATAACTTCTTCGCTTGAAAAGCGTTTTTCCCAGTTGTCTGCACACAATACAAGCTGGGGTTTCATGTACAACATAAAGTTCTTCCGAGAAATAAAGTTGGTACCCTTTAGTGCGCTCCTTGGGAAGAATTACTCAATCACTTGGTTATGTTAATTCCAATTTGTTTATTCAGTATAGGTTCTGGATACTCCATACACTTAAAGTTTCAATAAACAAACTTTGTCTCCCAAATTGTCTCCCAACACGTGTTTCCCCATGACTTTAGCCACGGTTCCTCAGGGGAGATTCCTTGTCATGTTTCTCATAATTCTGATTCAGTATTGATTGGTATTCAATTTTCTCTCTCATCGGCTCTCTATTTGTCTTCCTTTTGTTCTTTTTCCCTTTTTTTTCCTTTTTTTCTTTTTTTCCTTGTGTGTAGATTCTTGTGGATTCAAAGATGTTCCTTTCTCTCGGTACGATTGCCTCTGTGCATCGTTTATTGGCTATGGCTTTGGCAAAGATTTTGGTGTCTACATTGATTAGGGATAGTGGTCTATATGAGGAGGGATCTTGAGGAGGTTTAAGAGGTTTTAATAGGACCGTGATAATGGCTTCTCTCATTGATGCCGGCAGAGTTCCCCTCTCCATGGACTCCTCCCATACCTCCAGCAGTCTTGGAGCGAGTTCCTCGGTGAGGGTCTTGTAGAGATCTGCGGGTATGCCATCCGACCCAGGCGCTTTACCCACCCTGAGGTCCTTGATTGCTTGTATTACATCTTCCAGGTTCAGGGGGAGGTCGATGCTGGCTCTTTCGTCTGGGGCCAGTGTGGGGAGAGGGAAGGAGTCAAGGTATTGTTGCAACTCTTCCGTTGAAACTTGGTCTGAGTTTGTGTAGGACTCTATGTAGAACCTCTGGAATTCCTTGTGCACCCTCAGAAGGTCCACGTGTGTCACACCCATTTTGTCCGTTATGCTGGTGATCTGTTGATGTCCGTATTCAGATTTTATTAGGTTGGCTAACATCCTACTAGACTTATTTCCTTCCCCATATCTTCTGGCTTTGGGAGGTTGTGTCCTATACCAGAACTCTCGTTCTGCCAGGGTCGCAAATTCAGCCAGGGCATCGTGTAACCGGGCTAGGGCTCTAGGACCTGGTGACTCTGTGCATGTCTTCTCCGTTTCCTTGATGTATTCCTCGGTTCGGGATAGTTGGATTTGTATTTCTTTCAGCGTACCGTGGACTTTGGAGATCAGGTGTCCCCTCAGCCACACTTTGAAGGCTTCCCAGACCGTGGAGCGTGAACTGACTGATTCCTGATTGCGTTCAAAGAAGTCTGTTACATCAATCCGTACTTGTTCTAGTAATGAGTCATCTCGTAAGAGGTCTGGGGTCATTCTCCATGAGCGGTGGGCCAGCATGGGTACTCCTATCTGGACCTCCAGGACGATCGGGGAGTGGTCTGACAATGTTCGGGCAGTATTGTACATTCTCTCGTGTCTGGGATAGAGTCAGTGGAGAAGAGCCAGTAATCGATACAGGAGATCAACCCGTGTATGTGTGAATGAAATGTGTAGTTCCTGGTGAGGGGGTGCAATTCCCTCCATACATCTGAGAGTGGCAGTATGGTCATGGCTTGTTTGATGGTTAATGCAGCCTTTGAGTCAGCCCGTTGGATAGTGGACGACCTGTCTTGTGAAGGGTCGAGAATAGTGTTGAAATCAACTCCCCATATCACTCTCGTTTCATCTGTTGGGATTATTAATTTAATTATTTGCTCGTAAAATTCCAGAGAGTCTATGTTGGGACCAGAAGTATTGATGATGATTACATCTTGCCCTTGCATTGATCCCATATTATTACATATCTGCCATCAGTATCTACTCTGATTTTAGATTCAAGGAATGTGAGTATGCGGTGGATTGCAGTTAGCACCCCTCTCGATTGTGACGAGCAATGCGTCGCATATGTTTGTGGACCCCAGGAGCGGAACAGTGAGCCAGTTCTTCGTTCAGTGCCATGGGTCTCCTGTAGTAGAAGAATGTCAATATTATGTCTGTTAGCATATGCTTGGATTTTTCTGGCTTTGATCTGGTTGATCAGGCCCCTGACATTCCAAGACAGGATTCTAGTACCTTTGTTCATTTGCTATAGCTGTTTGTATAGTTCTTGCACTTGAGGTTTTGTAACGTCTTTCTTTCCCCTCCGTTGGTGCCAGTTTTTTCACTTTATAACAAAAACAGGTTACTGTAGTAACGTCCCCCCAACTGGATCCTTTGTTTGCATTCATGGATGCAAGTATGTGTATCATTGAGTATCTAGTTCTGTCCAGGCAACCGGCCTGTAACCCGTCCCGCCCCCCACCCTCACTATCCCCTCAATCGGGCGGTGTATCCCTGTGAACCATCTGCAACTTTGCAAAGTGAGGGGGGCTGGATGGCCCGCTTCCCTCTCCGGAGTCATGGCTGTATTAGTCTATCCTATTGGTGCACTGTCGTTCTGTTTCTGACTTGATGTTTGGTCGTATGGATTTCTGACTTCAGGTTCCATTCTGCACTGCCGGAATATGTTGTTCCAGGTATGACATGGCCTCTTCAGGTGTCTCAAAGAATTGTGTCCTGCTGGCGTGTTGCATACGCAGCTTGGCTAGAAATAGTATTGCGCACATTATTTTCCTTTCCCTAAGTGCCTTCTTTACTGTGTCAAAGGAGCGCCTTGCTGCCTGGACCCCAGTTGAAAAGTCTGGATATATGTGGATGCGGCTAGAGTCGTAAGACAGAGGGGCTTGTTCACGTACCAGCCAGAGGATGAGATTGCGATCTCTGTAGTTATGTATTCTTGCTATGATTGTTCGGAGTGGAGCTCCTGGTTTAGGGGTAAGTGCCCTGTGTGCTCTCAAAAAGATGAAATATGTATTGTTCTTCTTTTAATTCTCTTTCGTTGAATGTTTTGTATGTAAAGAAAAGTGTGAAAAGTCATATACTTTGGCTAATGCACATTACATTTTAAAAAAATAAATAAATAAGTGCCCTGTGTGCTCTTTCGACGAGAAATTGTTTTGAAAACTGCGCATCCGGGAACATGGAGTGGAGTATATCTTCGAGGAAGTGTTCCATGGAGGTGTTAGTTTTGCGTTCCTCCACCCCGGCCACCCTTATATTGTTACGGCGTGAGCGGGATTCTAGGTCCTCACATTTGTTCTGGATGGTTTCGATATCTTTTTGGATCTGTTCTATGGTTTTGTTCTGTGTGACAGACGTGTCTTCCAGGGTGGACACCCTGTCCTCAGCCTCAGCGACTCTGGAATTAACCTTCCTGATATCTGCTCGGATGGACGTGATGTTATCGCCTATGTTGTCTAGGTTAGTGTTGATTGCAGCGAACCCTCTCTCCATATCTGCCAGGTTTTGTTCTGAGGGGTCTGGTGTGGAGCCCTTGGGGAGGGGTGCTTCATCGAGATCCAGTGTGGTGGTATTAGCAAATGCATCCATGGATCCCCGTTTCATATTTTTTGATCCTCCCATCATGCCTGTGTGTTGGTTCCTCGGTCTTCTGCACCACAGGGGGGGAGGTTATGGAGCGCAATGTAGGGGGTCTGAGGTCCTGGCTGAGGTATATATTTCTGGATATGTCAGCGGCAGGCAATCCTGCCCAGAGAGACTGGGGTGTTCTCTCGGATCCTTGCAGTGGAGTTCTGCGGCTCTGGTGCCCAGAGGTGCTCCTTGTGGTTGGTAGGATGTAAGGGCCTGTGTTCCGTGTCTCCCCTTGCTTGGCAATGTGGTAGATGAGCGCCAGGATACAGGTATTGTCCTGCACTTTCTCTCTGCCCACCCTAGAGGGAGGGGTTGTGTTTGCGCTGCAGGCTGTGTGCGGTTATAGGTTTCATAATAATGGGTTCTAACTCTGATCGTTCAGATAGTCTCTGCACTTTTCCTCTATTGTGTGGGCCTTAGTGCTACTCCCTCTCTATGTTGGTTCGGATATTGGTGCAATGAGCGGCCGGCTAGGCTGGTGGAGTGTGAGGCCTGCACCGCTTTGTGTTTCACAAGGAGCAAATTATGGGGGGACGCCATCCGCCCTTGCACGTACCTTGATGGCGCCGGGCAGGCTGTGTCGTCCGATCCAGCTGATCACTGCCGTCGGGGAGTGGCGCAACCTGAGCACAACCTCTGCGCTCTGCCGTGCCGTGCCCCTGCTGCCACCCTTCTTCAGTTCTTGGGTTCCCGCCGAGGCCAGGGTAGGTGGTCAGGTCGCTCGCCCGACCCAAGGAGTTATTGTGTCTCGACGGTGGGGGGGGTCTCACAGTTCCACCACCCCAGGCAGTCCTTGCTTGACAGTAGGAGCAGGTGGGCTGGAGGCGGCCAACAGCAGATCGCCCAAGCACCTCCCTCATCACCTGTCTTGATGTTGTCTAGTGGGCGGTCTTGTTTGCGCTCCCTTCCCGGCTGTTCTCCTTCACCGGGCAGCGAGGCGGCGTGAGCGCAGCCCCTGCGTTCCTTTGGGTTGTGTCCCAGTCACCACCCAGAGCGGGTCTCCGGTCCCTGAGTTCCTGCTGACAGTGCACGGCTAAGGGGAAGGGCCCGGAGCGGTCCGTCTCAGGAAGCACCAGTGTTACAGGGTATGTTGTGTCTTGGCAGCGGGGGGGGCTCAGACCCAGTCGCAGCCTCCGTCGCCACAGGCAATCTTGTTGGGTATTTCGGAATGCACTAAGCTAGTGTGCTGCCAGTAGTCGGCCTGGTCGTGCTCCTCCTTCAGTCCGATGGGAGGACGCCAGCCCAGGAGTGGTTTTGGCACGCTGTAGCTCGTCTGTTAGGGAAGGGTCCCGGTAGTGCAGCCGTTCGTTTTTCAGGATCAGGGGTCCGATTTCACCCAGGATTGGAACCGTTTATTCCTGAAGTCTTCAGCTAGTTGTCTTCAGTCTATGGGCCCACGACAGTTGCAGCCTTCAGCAGGATTTCTTGATACAGGATATTTCCAGCCACTGAGCTCACAGATTAGGCGGCCATCTTGCTCGGCGCACCGTTTAGCAGTGTTTTATTTACCTTGGATAGGAGTTACTTAACAGTAGTTTGGGAGTGGTCACGCGAGGCGGGGGAAAGAGGGCGCATTCTAGTGTTTCAAACTGGGCACCAAATGGACTAGAAACTGCCCTGATAATAATACCTGCACAGACTAATGATTGCAGACATGTACTGTCTCTAGCTCCTCTAGTTTCGTTATGCCCCCTTCACCTCTTGCAATGTTTGGGACAGTTCCACTTGCATCATGCTCAACTGAGACTGAATGGTGTTCGCTGTCTTGTCCCCAAAATCCTGAAAGCATTGGCGAAGGACCTCCTTGGTGACCACTTAATCTTTTGCAGTACCTGCCAGCGTGCCCAAATCCTCTCCTGCCCTGCGCCCCTGATCTCCCCCAGCCGGTACCACACTGTCTCTACGCCAGAGTCTCTGCAGATCTGCCCTCTTGTGGTTTCTTCACAGACTTGGGGGCAGATTGCATGTCGTTCCCCTTCTTTTTGGACATAGTGCGTAGGCAGGTCTGAGGTGGGGGGGAGCTCTGCCCCCTCCTCCTCTCCCTGATATTGTTTTGGATCCTTCAACCTCTTCTGGAAATGTTTCCAGGGCGTAGGAACCTCCTCCCTCCGCCACTTTGTTGGTCCGCCCATGACTGTGCGGTGGGGGTTGTAACTCCCCTCTAACTGTGCGCAGTTGAGCCACTGTTTGTCCTCCTCCTCAGTTTTCAAATGACCCTCCTCCTGGCATTGGTGCCAGGAGAGCTCTACCCTGAGCCTGTCCAAATGGCCTCTCCCTTATTCTTCCTTGCCCACCACGGATGTATATGGACTGTTTAGCCCTCTATTCGCCGCTCAGTATTGGCCAGGGAGGCCAGGGCCCCACCGGTCACTGTCTCCTATACGTGGGCCACCTCTTGCTCCCTTGTCTCCCTTGCTGTGCTTCTGGATGGGGGTGCACTGGCTGAGGCACTATATGCAGTTGTAAAATTGAAAATCTACCTGAAATGAGCCTCCAGCCGCCCCAGCTATAACACCACAGGGTCTCCCCTGGTCTTCTCTGCAAAGTGCTGGTTTCAAAGCTTGGGGAGGGACCCTCCCGCCACGCTCCCCCACTCCTCAAAGTCACTCTGCTCAAAGCTGGTGATCACTGCCTGCTGATCACTGCCTGCACTGGCCATCTTCTGCCTGCTTGCACCCTCCTTTCCTTGGGCCAGTATGCACGCTGACCTGTGATGGTTCTCCCCAAAAGTGGGGTGGGGGGAGTCGATCCCCTCTGGGTCTCGCCTTCCTGTCTCTTCTCTGTGCGGACTCCTCCCGGACCTCTTGGCTGCTCCGGGTGCTCTGCCCCACTGCGCAGCTCTCAGCAGTGGGCTATGTGTATGGCCCCTCCGGATCCTCCTGATCTCTCCAATGAGACGCTGCATCACCGGCACGGGGGGGAAGAGTATGCCCCGCCATATTCTTCCCCCTGCTCCACGAATCCAGCCCCGGTGGGCCTCCAATATCGAGGGCAGATCCATCCTGACGGGCTCCTCCATCATTTGACAGCAGCTGCTTTCCCTCACCCCGCCTCGAGCCGCACTGGATCCTCGGCCGCTCTGGATCTCCCGAGTGGTTCTTCTTGCTCGCAGTCTGTGACCGTGTCTCTCAGCTTGGCCTGCACTGGCTGCGGGCGCTGTGCCCCTGTACCTCAGAGATGAAGGCCGCACACCCGCCTCTGCCGAAGTCCCCCAGCGATCCGGGCTGTTGCACTCGACCTCTGCAGCCTACATTGATAAATCCTCGGCTGGGGAAGGCTCTTTTAATCTATCTTTATTGTCTTTGGCCCCACAGGGTGATAGCTCCATGATCACGCTGCTCTCCCTTCGGTGGCAATCTTAGAATCCCAATCACAATGCACTTTTTAATGGGTATTCATCATAGATGCCAGTACAAAATTAATTTTTTTTTGTTGAAAGGATATGTGCTTTTATGTGGCTGCACTGCCATTCTGTGGCACCCAGTATAGCCATTCTTTGCTGTGGCATGACATTTCTTTTTTACTGGGATTCTATGACAAAGAAAGCATGATAAGTGTTATTATGTGTCTGGATTGGCATTTAGGGCAGCCAGTCAAGTCATTTCTTACTGTGGCGTGGCTTTTATCACTGGGAATCAAGGGGAAAGCAAACATGATAAGCATTATTACGCATCTAGACCCGCCTGCATTGTGCAGTCAGTTTGGACATGTTTTCTTGTTGTGGCAAAACATTTTTAAAGGCAAAGCCAACAGGAGTGTGAGGCAGAACCATGATGGGCATGTTTTCTTATAGTATCATTACTGGCATTATGTTATGTTCAGTTGATTTGTACCTCACTGCTACCACCCAGGGGCAGTCTCCAGGCACTCGCGTGGATCTGCAAAAAAATGGGGTGTGGGGAAAAGGGTGAGAGGATAGGTTCAGAAACAGGAAGAACTGGTGTCTGTGAGTGTTTTGCATGTGGTCACTTGTGAGCAGCCTTGCGCATTGTAACTGTATGGGTAAGATTCCATGCCTCGGGTGTGTAGTAGTGCTTTGTGTTGGTGTTAGTGTTGTGTGGTTATGATGGGTTGGTCGTGTGCGCTGGTTAGATAATGTCCATAAGGGATTCAGAGTCACAAGTGGTCGTAGCTGTAAGGTAGTCCAGCATCTTGGGATGTTGTTGCATTTTAGATAGTATTGGGCTATGTGGGTGGTACGCTCTGGATGTCGGCATAATAATGGTTCTCTGCATGTTTATGAGTGTGGCTAGTCCAAGATCTGGTGTAGCCCTATGGGGCTCAAATGGGAATGGGGAGCATTTTTTACTGGTGCCCGAGAATGGGCAAATATCGGGTCCGGTGGGGCCCTAATGACCCAGTAACTGCCCATTCCCGAGCGTCGGTAAAATTCGCAAGGTCGGTGGCAGCCTGCCGGTTTTACTGGCAAGGCTACCGCTGAACTTGTAGTGAGGACCATTGACTTTTTCTTCAGTGCTCATGAGCGCTGTGTGTATCTCAACAAATTGATACAGCACAGCACTCAAGCTTTCCCACTACATTCCCATCGTGTTTCACAGATCTTTTTCAAGGAAAGATTTTTTACATACTCACTGAGTATGCTCTAGAGTTTGGTTGACGCTGCAAACAAATTATAGAGTCTCTGAAGTACACCAAAAAGAGAAACAGATTTCGCAGAGGATTTGGAAGCAACACTAACCGCCAAATTTAAACTGTGGCAGCCACATGGGTTAAAAAACGTACGGGCTATTGCTCGAGAACTTGCGCTTGGAGTACTTTGTTTACCCCAGTCATGTTTGCACCATTATCATACCCCTGACCAAAGCAGTTGTCCATCTCTAGACCGCATTCTGACATTTCAAAATACAGAAGGTTTGCAAGTCCTTCACCAGATGTGTCTTCTGCGGGGCGATACCCTATAAAATATTCTTTCACAGAAATGTCTTTGCCTGTAATATCCACAATTCTTACAGTGTACGACAGTTGCTTGGTGTGGCTGATATCTGGAGTACAATCCAAAATAACAGAGAAGTGTAGAAACAACGCCAATAATGGTCTCTATACAGTGAAGAATCCTCAAAAACAATGTATCCATTGAGAAAACCCTATATGATGTACCTGCGGAGAAATTACAGTTCTGGAAGAAGTGTGAAGATGAATAATAGAGAAGACTGGTGACATCACATGAAGCAGAAATGGCGCACCCAGAGGAGATGCCCATGAAGAGAGTACATAGACCTTAGAGAATCTGATGACAAAGTGAAGAATTGAACAAACATGTCATGTGCGGAATGAAGATTGCATGTGAGGAGAGCACTGAAGAAAATGCAAGCCATTTTATCATTGTACAGATGCTGAAACGCAAGTAGGCTGGCTATCCGTAGTGAATAGACTGCAGGCGGTGCCGCCAATATAGGTATATGTGTATAGAATCTGGATGTTCCACAACGCGTTTGCGCACACAACGTGTTTGCGCAAACTAGGGCCTCATGAACAGAAGGGCTGAAAGTTTGGCGCAGTAGAAGAAAACAGATGACAATGAGGGAATATTTCAGAAAGGTTGTCTGGCCCAGTGTCAAGGGTTGGGGCAGCCAAGAAACCGGTTATCTGTTGGAGAAGATACAATGAACTTGAGAAGCGGGATGAGCTCCTGCTGGGGTGTAATGGAAAAACACTAGAAGTGCCAGGGTTTATTCATTTAATAGTGTTAAATACGAAAGAAACAGCTCGAACACGGTCTCCTGTCACATGGTAAAGATGAAAATAGACTTTGGGCAAGCTACACCGAGACGTGAAGATAAGACCATGCTCGCACTCCCTTTTATTCTCAGGCGTAGTGATACTTTGGTGATACTTTGACCGAGTTCAAAGACTAATTCAAATGGCAGACAGCATGAGTGATGATGGATGATGGGCTAATTAGGCGGGGAGGTATGGTCAAGTCCAACCCTACAGTACCTGAGGTACCAGCTTGTGTGCTACTAGTGAGTGGAATATTCCAGAAGGGTACAAGCGTGCCAACCACCCGAAGATGACTTGCACTAGGGGTGGACATAACTGTCCACCTGATCTTAAACATCCAATCACAATCCTGTCCCCCATAGAAAGTCTAACTAGATGTTCCCCTTAAGTCTATCACAAGCCCTAGTAGGTTTTCTTATTTTGCCACGTAGTATGACATCGGTGATGATGAATATTTTTTTATAAATATGTGTTTTTTTCATGTGAAACATTGAGAATTCTTGTGCGACGTCCGTTGTACTCCCTGTTTTCGACAATTGCAAATAAAACAGCTACGTTTTGCCAACTTCCTGAGTCGGTCTGATTATTGGTCTAAGAGTAAAATCTGCATCCCAATCCATCCCAGATAGCGCTACCTCGCTTAAAGGGCCTACAGATTCAGAAATATTTTGCAGCCTTCACCCTTTATAAAACTGCATTCTTCACTTGAGACCCCATTAAACTAATTAGTTCATTCTGAATGACATTTCCGCAATAGTGACTGTGGATCTCTTCTGAGGTCACTCAATGCAAATGATTTATCATGATCAGATCAAATTTCCCTAAGTAGTTCAACAAGGCCTAAGAAATGTCCATTGTTTGGAGTAACTAACTTGTTTGACAAGTCACAAAATGCCAAATTATATTTGGACAGAAAGACAACTGAAATAATTCTTTCAAGGACAGCCCGCCAACGCTTGGTCTCTGCCTGTATCTGATCTTGCACGAGAGAATCAATACCAAATTGTCCTGTGAGGCACCTTTCAGCATCCACCCACTTGCCACTGGATTTGGCATGTTTAGGGGACCCTTTGTGCATTTTCAAATAGTTACCAATATGCTTCCAGTTAGTAATGCCATCACTAACAAAATTAGATTTTGGCATAGGGTCAAAAATCCTACAGCAAAAAACAGTAGACTCTATCAGCCAAAATAGAATATTGCACCCATGGCCTGCAGACTATTTCTTTGATAAGTAATACCCTGAGCCCATATGAAGAAGAAAAGTGCTTATTTTTGTCACCCTTTGGGTATGAATAACTAGGAGGTGGGTGGCATAGCCTGTGCCCCCCCCATTACAATTTGATCATGCATATGTCCAGGCATTGATTTAGGCCATAAAGAAATGTCTTCAAACCAACATGTTTTAGTGCCTTGTTTCTGTTGGTCATCATTGACCTCCAGTGCTTGGGTTCTTGAGGCCTCATCTCTTACAACTTGTGGCATGAACACAGGCAGTACCGTCTCTAGAGAAATGCCTGTTGCCAGGGCTTGGGGAGGGCACATATATACTTCTTTTTCATATTACGTTTATTCGGAAACACATTTTCCATAAACAACAAGACAGAATAAGATACAATACAAAATACATGACATAAAGATAACAACTCATTAAGTAAGGTAATAAGGTTAAAAACGTGCGTGTGTGTATACAGATTCAAAACCATCAAAGGAGTACCTGAGTATTCAACAAATTATCAGAGTTCAGTCAATTTCTGAGAAATAATTTTGGTTCTCCGATGGCAGGCCTTTCTCAAATAGTCCACCAATCCCAAGCGACGGGTAGTGTTCTTTTTAATTCTTCTCTTCCCTCCAGAAAAATGAAGACAGTACTTTGGCACTTTTGATATCTTGCGCCACTTGTTTTTTTCACTGATGGTTCTGTGCTCCCAAAGGTCTTATTGGTTTCGACATTGCCAGTACGTTCAAATGCCTGAAGTAAAAGAAATAGCCAGAAAGCATTGCCCAATTATAACATAATATTTTTACTAGGAATAATCGAAACACTGCAACAACTTTTTTTAAAAAGTCTTTTCAGTTTAAATGATGCATTGATTGCCAAGCAAAGTAGTAGCAAGGAGGGTCCATACTGTGGTGCTGAGTTGAAAGTGGGTCAAATTCAGAGAGTCTACATAACGGCCATACCTATTTGAACAAAACATTTCTAGCATTTGGACAAAAACGATGTATGCCAATTCCTACCACTGGTTGACAGGTTCCAGTTCACCATCTCACTTTGCAAATGTCAATCCCTCTCTCAACCAAATATGCTGTAACCCAACTACAACAAAACAAGGCTCTGAATTGGTAGATGGGGGGTAGTCTGGAAACTCTACTCATTACCATGAACTGCACTTTAAGGTTTGTGAGACGCAATCACTTTTGGTTCAGAGAAAAGTCTGCTTGAATTAGGACCATATGGCACATTGTTTAGAGGGTTTCCTTCCAATTACATCTCACCAATGACCTTAAACAGGTCAAATCGGGTCAGATTGTTGAGCAGTTTTTGGAGTGCCGTTTGTCATTTGAAAGTCATTTTTAAAGTGATGGTGCTTTCAGATAGCTCTATTTGTGCAGAAAGAAAGGGCAGAAGGTCTCGATCACAGCCTCTGACTCATTTCACATAGCCATACAGTGGAAACAACCTACTTATCTACAGTACAGATGCCAGCCTCCAGATCAAATAGGCAGGCAGCATCTGACCATAAACTCAACTGATCTAATACAATATTCCTCAACTGAATGGTCTTTGTTTTAACCATTAAGAAAGCAAAAACTGAAAGGGAACAATACAGAGGTGAGGAACCAGAACACCACAGGAGCGCTGGCAACCTTCGTTACGAGGCCAGAGTGAAGCAAAGGGCACTAAGATAAATAAAAAGCAGGGTGTTGCCTGAGGGTAAGAGCATCCCTCACTTCACCTAGGACCAACTTCCCAAATAGGCTGCAGGTCATTACAGCCTGACTACTGGCACATCTATGAGCGTTCACTTTTCAGTACCCACAGGCTGCTCTGTGCCAAAGGAAAGTACTAGTCAGCAAACAACTCTTCTGACGAAACATCAAAAGGAGGCATTCAACTGATGTGAGCACGGAGGGCTGGACTCCACTTCATAGAGTCCTCCTGCAGACATGAAGCTTAGCCAATTTGCACATTCCGGTGTGCATTTCACAGCAATTGTGATACAGCGGTCTCTACCCAGTCCTGGTCACAGTGCTCTCGCCCAGTGACAGTTCAACTCCTCCTCCTCCTGCGAGTCACATCTACCCCTACCCTCAGCTCTCTTCCATCTCACTCTTGCCCTTTAACCACCCATTGCCTCCCCTTCTCACGTGCAACCTCTGCCACTTTGCTTCCCCTATAGGGCCTATATTTTCCTCACTTTCGTTCCCCCTTTCTGAATCTCGCTTTCCTCACCTTTTCCTTGACTATATCGTTTTCTGTCCCACTTAAATCTCTTTCACTCTGTCTGCATGACCATCCTTATTTGAGCCTTACACCCGCTGGGCATAACCTCTTACAGTGAAAGACACTTTACATTTGGTCACTTATTAAATGGCAGAAACCCTTTTAAATAGAAGTGGAACCCATTCACTATACCATCCCAACCATCGCACATGGCCTTCAGGGGCCTGCGCAGAACCTTTCAAAGTAATTCAACCCACAGGACACGATCTCAAGTAGTCCAATTTCTGGACTGAAAGAATAAACCTCATATCAGATTGAATTCTGGTACTTGTAGGCCTGTTTATATAACCTTTAAGGAATGCAAAATGAAACGCATAAAAATGGCAGCTCCCTGTAAAAGTGGATTAGAGTGTGCTTCTTCTGCCTATTTTAAAGAAACAAGAGTTCGAAAAAAAGCATGTGACAAAAAGTGGACATTGGTCTCACTGCATTACTAGTGGTCAAATATTCACACTTCAGTTATTTTGTATGCAGATTACTGTTGTGCAGCAGAAAACATTTACATCTGTCCATGCGAGGGGCTCACCCCACAGGGCCAGTTACACATGCATGTAAACCTAAAGAGATCTTTGCACTTCCTGTGTTTTTGAATTCTGGCGAGAACATTTCTGCCCATCATCCTTGCCCTGCCGATGAAAGGAGTACCATTTTACTGTTCTAAACAATGAAATAAAAATATACCATCAAAGCTCAAACTCGGATCTTGTCCGCAGGACCGAGCAAAACTAAACAAACCGTCTCATCAAATATATATTCCCCTTTGGTTTATGGGGAACTTTACTATAGGTCCCTGTGTACACAACGCAGGTTAACCCTGTCGAAATCCTAGCTGCACCACTACAGCCAACTCAGTACAAGAAAGGACTCACGCCAGGACGAAGAACAATTTGCATGGGGATAAAACGTCAGTGGAACCATGAAAACAAGTGTAATTAGTTCCATATATTCCTGCCCCGAAACCTAACTCTAAACAAATGAAGTTCTCCGAACTGCAGAAAACAGTACCAAGTTTCAAACCTGTCCAATTAAGATCGACAAAGAAGAAAGGTTGTGGCTGAAAGTGTCCATCACAGCAGCAACTTCCAATATATGGTTTGAACTCTAACTAAGAAATATTTCTGCCGTTTAGACTTTTTTTGGGACAGAACATTGTGAAGCTACGTTCTGCCATTTACCCTTTCAAGCGCGGGACTCATTCTAAAGGGGAAGCAGGAAATTAGCAAAGCGATTCCAATACACGCACTTGATCCAGCCGAGGCAGGCATCTACACGTTGGAAAGAAATCTGGGCTAGGCAAGTGTAAAACAGAATATTCCCATTTACCCGATCTTGTCCAGAACGCACTCTGAACTATGCAAACTACTGTTTGAGCACCAGCCGAACACTATGTACACAGTTTAAAGGAACATTTTCTAAAATATAAACAGAGCATCGGGCTGTACCTACCTTCTTTCTGAGTAGTTCTGCACACAAGCGAGTCAGGGAGGCAATGCAGTCTTCTTTCTTTGCGCACAGGTCTGGGTAGAAAGCAATTGGAGTGTCGACCGGGAAGCACGGAACGCTCAAAGGCAGCTGTATTTTTTCATCCACGGTGTGTTGTTCCTGCTTGATTACAAAGATGGGCCGCCAGCAGGAAAGGTGCCCTTTTATGCCCTCGCCCCAAGTGGCACGAAAGTTCAGAGACCCTCTGACTTCCGTAATGTTACACAAGTACTATGTGACTGCCAGTCAGCAGCTGCCGCTACTGTGCTACAGCTACTCTCCCCACAGCTATCGTGCAGCACACCCAGGGAAATATCACCCTCCAGGGACTGGGGCAATTGCACCCCCAGGGCAATTGCGACGCGGGCAGCCAACCGCTTTGCCGGGTCAAGAAACGGGCATGATTATTATATATGTAGTCACTTAGACCAGAGCAGGGTCAGTGTAGTAGCTGCACTGCAGTTACTGCGTCTGCAAGCATTCCAGAGCCTGAACCGTATCGTAAATGAGCTTCAGAGCAGCTACTGTGTCTACAATACCAACAACAATAGGGTCCACTGTGTAATTTCAAAACCAGGCAGTTAGAAAGCAGAGGCGTTGCTAGGGGGGGCTAAGGGGGCTATAGCCCCTGATCTTTTGGTTGTAGCCCCGAATAGAATCTCAGGAGCTACAGCCAAAAGACTAGCTAGCCCCCAGTCCCAACAGTTCCGACATTAGCGTAGCCCCGGGTCTTTTCCAGACCTAGCAACTCCCCTCTTAGAAAGTCACGTACTTACAATGTTTAATTTCAACATGTGATAAGTACAATACAATGGCAGAGTACGGACGAGTGTTGGGAGAGTAAAGTGAAAGCTCTCTCTAGTTGCCTTTCATCATTGCAGACCAGAGTCTGTTCAAACTTGCTACACCTGGAGGCGGATCATAAATAGACTTGAACTCGCAGAGCCGCAGGCGAGTGTTGGGAGTGTTTGGGGTGTGTGGAGTTTGAGTTGGTGGACCCCAACACCTATCCCAACCCCATCCTCAATCGAGTGAAGATAGCACGGGAGTGTGCGCTCTACTATATCCCGCTGAGAGCATGGAGGGAGTAACTGCTGGCTAGTCGGAAAAGTGGAATGAGCTATCCCCAATGAAACCAGGGACTCCCACTCCAGAAACAACTACGATGTCTGCTCTTGAAACACTGTCACCTTTTCTATCTACGCAAGTACCAGCAGCAGAATCTGGCACGGTCAGTGAAACGATATTCCAGTCTACAAACCCCGCGGGTGGGTGGGGAGGTTTCCCACCACGGCTACCCCTTTAAAATCAACATAGAAATTGCTGACATTACAGTGGCCTACATGGATAAACTTGTTAGATCAGGGCCCCCTTCAAACCACCACACAGAGTCCCTTATTGTCTACCTCCCTGAACCCACAGAACTTATTAGGAGCAGTGGAGTTTCAGGGGAGCCTTCTGAGGGTTGGGCTGCAGCGGCAGCAGAGGGGAGGTTTTGCTGGTTCTGAGGGTGGAGGCTGAAGTAGGCAGTGAGGCTAATGCGTCTCAAATGGATGCCAGACCCGCGCACATGAAGGTGCTCAATGAAACATCTCACCCTCTGGGTTTCGGAAAACAGAAATCAAACATTGGGGACGCTACTGTTTTTTCCAATAAAAAGCTGTGCAATATGCAACGAGTCGGGACGAATCCAATTACGTCCCTTGAGTTAAACAATGTAAATTCATCAGAGCAGCTGATGGGCACCCACCATCGCGGGATCCTCAAATTGATAGGCGAACAAGATCTCATAGTGAGAGGAGTAATCCTATTGCTCCCCTTAACACAACTCACGTGGAGTTAAGAGAACAACGCACTGAAAAATCAAATTGGCAGGCAATCATCTACTGTCCACAGGGATGAGCCCAACTTTGAGCAAACCCGGCCTATTGTTATCAGTGGTGTGGGGCCAGGAGAAGAGGAGGGTCTATGAAAAAGAACATAATCTGTTGGTTACAACAGGAACAAAACATCTGGAAACCCCCAAGGTTGATGCCGACTAGTGGAATGGGGAGGGGCGCAGTTCTTTTCAATGAATTAGGGCAGACGGGCCGTAACGTCCAAAATGTAGTTGACCAGGCAAATCCCTCAGTGGAGTCCCAGGTCCTCGAGGGAGAAATCCCAGACCAGATACTATTGGAGAATTCATTGTTGGTTGAGAAGGAGTCCACCATGCAGAATACTTCCAAACTGAATGATGGCAAAATAACAAGCTGCATTGAAACTGTCCTTCCAAGTATTGTAAAGAGATCTAGTGCTATATAATCAACAGGTCCCAAAGACCCCACTGCAGATCGAGGACTTCCAGGTCCAATGTTCAAAAACGGTGGCACAATGACGACGTTAATGCAAACCGGAGAGGAGGACCTCGCAAAGCAATGTTCAGAGTCTAGTCAGGATAAGTCATCGTCCGAGGACTTTACAATGGTTACAACTCTTGCTGCCACTATGGCTCAGTTTATGAAACTTTATGAGAACATGGGAGACACACTAAAAGATCATACCACCATGTTAGTCATGCTTCACTCGAAGATGGTGTTTGTAGAAGGTTTCATAACGGGGATACAGAACAATCTTGAGAACAGCTCAGCCAGACTTTCTAACCTACTCCACAGGATCTTGGAACCTATAATCAAGGAGAAAATGAGTAGGAGATCCTCTCGATTATCAGAGCCAATGGGTTTAGCACCTTTGTGCATGTTTGCAACTGCTGGGGATCCTCACGCTGTTCCTCTAGAAGCGGATGTAGCGCCTGGGTAAGGCTCCGGGGGGGGGGTGCCTGCGAGCGGCGTCTTTAACAAATTTACAGAAACAATCGGATGAGAGTGATCAATTGTATTGTATTACATCATTGGTGGGAAGTGATAACCCATGCAAACCAACTAGTACAACATCAAGAAGCCTGGAGGACCGAGACATTCATGAGGTCGAAACAACGACCAAAGCCCAGGAGTCAGAGGCCCAAAAGAGGATATTAATGAGCAACGTGTGTTACCCCTGGAGAAAATGTGTGAAATATTCAATAAACAAAGGACAGAGAAAAGAAAGAGGACAACTGAAGTGCAAGTATATTCGGGCAAATCGATCACAACTCAGCCCAAACTGACCGTCGGTAAAGAAATTGTTCTAAAGAAATCCAAAAAACAAACCAACTTCCCCAAACAAAAATCTAATGGCAGTCGGGCCTTCATTAGAAACTTAACAATTCACAAACAAATCCCCCTATAACAACTCGAGGGGCGAACAAACAGAAAAGCGATGACATCAACACAAAAATCCTGAAGAGGTTGAGGATTAGCAGACAGGAATTACTGGAAGTGGAGCCGGCAGAGGGGGAACATGGCTCCATTGAACTAATGGACCTGTCCACATCCACTGTAACGGAAGGGGAGTTGTCAGATGATGAAATGACACGCCCTGACGAGGCGGATTCAATAGCTAGTGACAAAACCTGGATTGAAGAGGAGGGATTAGGACACAGGCACAGTCCAACAGGGCCTGCACCCTCACAGACGACAACACATATAGACAAAATTCTGCTAAAAGAGACCTCAGTATTGGGCACCTGCATGCGGTTCCCCCCACCCCCCGAGTACAATGGCAAGAAAATCGAACCCTCCAGAGCCGACGGAGACAAACTAATCCCCTTACCCCGAATGAAGACAAGGAGGGTAGATCGGAAGGCGATGAGTCAGGGATAACAAGACCAAGGCTGCTTAAGAGATCCAGCAACCATGGGTACATTGTAGACCCTACCGCCCCAGCCAAGAGCGATCCACATGATTCTTCTTCTCCCAAGCCAAGGGAGAACAAGCAAAGTCTGAGGGAGACCAAAGGGTAAGGGAACGCGTGTTAACCAGCCAACGCACCAGAGACAACTACTTAAAAAATAGGAGACGGAATTCTGATCTCCGCAGTGACGGTCTGATTTTGGAAAGAATTGTATATCTTAACAACGGTCTAATTTTGAACAGGACTAACGTCAGGACTAACGTGGTTCGCCTCCTACACTACGTGCCTAATTTGCAACTTGTACCTTCAGATGATTTGGTCATCATTGAATTCCCGGAAGAATATCAGACGGATAGGGTGATAGTGCACACCGCCACTGCCCTTATTAAACAACTAATCATGGAGGAAGCCCACCATTTGTGGCCAATGGGCTTCGATCTATCAGAACAGGAAACACGGGCCGTAGGGGAAAATAACAAGTAAAGAAAACACTTGGAAAAACTTAAGAATCTGCTAAAACACACGAAGGCGATGACAAACCACCACGTAACAACGAAACAAGGGCTAGTTCAAACGGAATAAGAGAGTCTTCACAGAAAAAACTAGTGGACGTCACAATTTCAATGTCAAGAAACAAGGGTAATGAGGAGAACTGAAAGTCGTTGGCGGGTCTGCTGGCAGAAATAATTACCAACCAATAACGCCAAGCTGAAAATGTGAGAAGGGCATTCAGACTGGCTAGCTGGAACACCAGGGGTTTCTCTCACTTGTTTGTTTGTAGATCAAGGATTTTGATGTGCTATGTTTACAGGAAACATGGTTAAGGGAAACCCTGATCTTAGATGGCTGCAGTGTGTTTTTGAACTAGGCAACCAAGGACTCAAGAGGACGACCGATGGCGGGACTCCTGGTGGCCATAAATAACGGATTACATCTGTCACTTTTGCAAACCCTGTACCCATCGCCGTACATACAGATGGTGTCTTTGGCATTATCCAAAGAAGGAAACAATGCTCAACGGGTGTTAGTTATTGTAAATATATATTGGAACCTTGCCATTCAGAGCAATGAAGATGTGCCGGAACAGATTGCTGAGCTAGTGGATCTACAAAGGACTAGATGGAAAGACCCTTGGTTTATTATTCTGGGTGACCTGAAGTGCATCTGTTTTGACACAGATATCCAATGGATTGAAGACGATCTGTCAACACTGTCTAGAGCGGAGAGAAGAGGGCGATCCTGGAGAGACATCATGCTTTCCAGAGACATTGTCATCTTGAACGGTAATATGCTGGGAGACAAGCCAGGAAACATAACGAGGAAGGGGGCCAGAGTAGGGAGAATCTTGGACTACATGTGTGTCTCCAACAACATGTCTATGGTTGTTCAAACTATGGAAGTGGTCCGAATGACAGTAAGTGATCACAACTTGTTAAAACTTACAGGTGCTCCCTTAAATAAAGAAAAAGGGGAGAGATATGGAACGACACTAGAATTAACTCCAGGAAGAAACAGGTTGAGAATTAGACCTCACAAAATCCACGGCCTGAATGAGAATCTAAAGAGATTAATACTGGAGTTGAAATATCAAAAGGAAGGCCATGCAATTGACTATAGTATCTTGTTTTAAGACTTTGTGACCAAAACTACAGAGGAACGAAAAAATTGACCACCACATATATGACATTGAGGTTGCCAAGAAAAAAATAATTCTTAAAGGTCAAAGCCGGCTATTCAACCGGTCGTCCACAAGGCAAGCAAACATTTTGAGCCACAAGCTGAAACAGCAATACCGCAATTGCCTTCGACTGCAAGAAAAGTATGCTGCAACACGACGCAGAAGAAATGTTGTGTAGGATAAGGACTAAAAACATGGCAGGGATATGGTCCATAATAAACGAGGTGGACTCCCCCGAAGACACTCTAACTACAAACCCAATTTCAGCTGATGCCTGGATCACTTACTATGCCAAATTCATGGATATAGGGGAGGTGACAACCCCTAGGCGTAGAGACATGCCTACACCAAGGGAATACTTGGACACTGAGCCATCATCCATCGAGGACATCATTGTTAAATCTTACAACTCGACAGCCCCAGGTTCGGATGGGATGACCAATGAGATGCTGAAGCAAGACCCGAAGCGGTGGGCCATATTCTTACATATCCTTTACAAATACATCATAAGATCGCAAAGGGCCCCTAAGTCATGGAAAATAGCTGTGATTCTGCCAATCTACAAAAAGGGGTTAAGAACGGACCCAGTGAACTACTGCCCGATAGCCCTGTTAGATGTCGCTGGCAAGGTGCTTGCGTCAATAACCTTAAAAGCCCTGGCTAAGTGGAGCGTGGTGTCCGGCCACAGAGATGTCTGGAAGGCAGGGTTTGTTAAAGGACTTGGGACTCTGCTAAACATCTTTATAAATAACATCCTAAAGGTACGGACAGAAAGGGGTAAGGATCAGAAAATCTTCATGGCATTTATAGACCTATCACAAGTGTTCAACACTATAAACGGTCGAAATGATGGGGTAAACTGGCGGCTTGAAAGTGTCTTACTGCAATCCTGGATACCATCAAGGATTTATATTCAGGAACATCCATGAAAGTTAAGTTAGGTAAATCAGGCTGCTTATCAAGCCCAATAACAAGGAATATAGGCTTGAAACAGGGATGTCCGCTGGCGCCTAAACTTTTCAAACTCTTCATCTCCAACCTCGAAAAGGCCTTTGAAGTAACTAGAGGCTTTCCACCAAAGATTACCGCAGTACCAATTGCCAGACCGCTATACACCGATTACATTGTGTTGGTGGATCAAACATCAATAGGACTACAAAGGCAACAGGAGGCACTCCAAGTATATGTGGAGGCCAATGACCTCAAAATAAATCCCAGAAAATCCAGGATTATGGCATCTGGGGTGCCAAAGGGGGGCCGCACCAAGAAACCACACGTATGGAACCTGCAAGGGGAAAAAATCTTGGAGGTCCGCTCTTTCACTTATCTGGGAGTCTGCTTAAACAACAGCAGATTTGACGCACCTAGAGTGGAAGACTTGAGAAGAAAGGGTAAAAACCTTGCTGTTCAAGGTGTTAGGGAGAATTCTCTGTAAGGCTAATTTCCCAAACCTAGTGAGTGCCCCAGCAGCTTTGCTGGATTTTTGGGGTTTATTTTTTTCTCTCCTGCTAAGAGTGAGATTCTTTTGCTCCCACTCTTAGACATGCTTTGAGGTGTTCCTTTAACTTCCCATGTGTTTTATGGGCTATGGGGCTTTTACTGCATAGGGTCTCATGTGTTTTTTTGATGTGGGTTACACAGCACCCTCCGTCCCATAACCCAGGGGTGTCGTAGCGATCCCCCAACATAGACTCCGTACCCTGGGACTGACTACTGTCTCCCAGGGCATGTAAAGTCACCATTGGCTTTACTAGTCCCAAATTATGAACAGAAACCAGTACAAACCATCATATTGTGGACGTACTGGTCGGGGCAATTCGATTGCCCCGGGGTCTGTTGTTCGAGGGGGCACGTCTCCGTCCCCCCTGATCGAGTTTTGGCTGGTGGCAGTGGATACTACTTTTTATATTTTCGACCGTGAATATAGCTCTATGGGATTTTCCCATTGTTCGAGGCTACCAACTTTAATTATTTAATTCTTCTTATAGCCTCGAACATTTAATATGAATTCGCCGGTTGGTATTTTTTGCCAGAACTCGATTCTAAAATGGCGTTTGTGTTCTCTTCTGTGACTCCAACCTAAGTCGAGCCCTTTGTTCCACTTTTTGGCGGGCTTCTCCACAGAAGCCTCCAAAGTGGTGCCACTCTGTCTGGGTACCAAAGGGAGTGTGGGAGGGGGTTTAGGCACCCTGGACTGAGTTACCTTGGTAACTCAAGTCGCACTCTTGTGTGATTGGCCGGCTCACCACTTATCATGTTTGATTGACAGCTAGGCTGAATGAATGGGGGTGTGCTGCATAAAAGCAGGGCTTTGGGGACTGGAACTTGAGAAGTCGCCACAGGACCTAAGAATCCGAGGAGGGAGAAGCTGAGCCGGCCTGCAAAGACGACACCACCGGTGGAGCCCTGCTCGACCGTCTCAGCACTTTTCCAAACGACAGAGGAGATCTCCAGCCCGGAGAGTCTTCTTCCTTCGACTGTTGGGGATAACCAGTCTACCTTCTTTTCGCCTCCCTGGAGCATCTCGTGGCCGCCTTGCCTGTGCCAAGCACCCCGGCAACCGGGATACCACGTTTTCACCACTACTGCAAACCGAAAGGGTAGTACCTTTGTACCGGAGGACTCCGCGGCTGGTTTCTTCCCTGGCAGTGCAAAGACCTTCATCTTTCCTCCACGACGACATCTTCTCTTCCTCCGGACGACGCTGTGACTTGCACCCGCTGCCAGGAACAACTGCCCCTACTGGAGGATCCTCTCCATTTAAGGTACCGTGTTCCGTCCAGCTTCCCTTGCAACTGTTTGAATGGGGTGTATTAAATCCTAGTCTCTCGAACCTGGGTTAGCCTGGGACACCTTAGCTAACTTTTCTGCACTGAACTAAACCTTTTTCGAACTACCTCCACAAACTTCGAAGACTCTGTGTAACTGTCTGATCTTGGGTATCTTTCGCCAGGCTCCCTTGAAAGTGGGCCTGGCACCTAAACTTCCTTGCTCACCAGTAGACTGTGCCTTCCTAAAACTTGCTGTGGTTCTTTAAAAAGTGTTTAGTGTGTATGCTTGCTTTTTCCTCCCTTTTTATTTAACTTGTTGGAGTGCCATCGAACGTTAAGCGCTCACCTCTGTCTGAAAATAAGTGGTGCTAACTAAGACTTGTCCAACAAGTAATCAGGGATGTACATATGATAATAGTGATTGTGTTTTGAACTTATCTTACCAATTTAGTGCTAGTGTACTGGTGTTTGGCAAAGAGCCTTCTTCAGGTTTTCAAAGGCCTAATTGCATTCCTCATTCCATTTGACCTTCTTAGGGAATTTGGGAGAGGGGATCACATTCAGTGGAGAAGCTATGGTCCCATAGTTCTCAATGAAATTCCTGTAATACCCAGTGAGTCCTAGGAAAGCTCTCACCTGGGTTTGAGTAGTAGGTGTCCAATTTTGCACAGCTTCAATCTTACTGAGCAAAGGCCTTATTTAGTGCTAGTGTGTTTTATAAGTGTGTGTCAAATAAATAAGTATATACTTTTACACCCGAGCTCTGGTCAGTGTTTGCTTGTGATACTGTATTTCTGTACCTATTTTGTATGCTCTGTATACTGCCTAACTCTTTTTAAGGGAAGTCTGACTGCTCAGCCACAGCTACCAAGTGAATCTGTGTGGTACAGACTGCTACCAAGTGGGTTTACTGCCAAACACCTGTAGTCTTAAATCTTTTGCAGTGGTCCCTAGGGAAGTGCACAGGTTTCTGCCTAACACAAGGAAGCGTACTACTTAAAATATTTTGTGGTGTTTCATTGGTTCCCTTGGTTTCTTTCTACCAGATGAAGGTTATTCCAATTTGAAGATACAGCGCAGAAACATCATTTTCACTTTCTGTGGAGAACTGGCCAATATTCAAAGGAATCTTCTTGAAGAGGTTCCTCCGGCTGGCCATGAATACTTCAATACAGGTAGTCAGGCTGGAACTGGGTTTAACCTCTATGAAAGCCATTGTAACCTGGAAATATTTGGCATTTTACCGTAAATGCATAGAAGAAAATCCAATTGGAGGATTCTCAGTGTTGAAGAAGGCATTGGTGTGGGACAGTGAAAGAACGCTAACAGAATGGCAAACCATCTGCCAAGCGATCGTAAGCGACCTGGGCGAATCGGATTCCTCTTTGGTGAGGGATCCTAATAGGATTAAGAGGAAACTCTATATCAAAGATTGGATTACGACCCAGGATGAAAGACAATTGTACAAGCAGTATCGGAATCATTGTTACGAAGCACGAAAACTGAACACTATGCCAAAATAACTCCAACCATTTCCAAACAGGTTTTTCAGAGTCCAATTCATGCCATTCAGTATGAATCTATTTCCAACAAGAGAAGTGCTGTCATTAAGAAAAGGAGCCAGATCGGATGTGTCTTGTAGACTTTGCCAAACTAATGATGCAATGGAATCACTAAAACACCTAATTCTGCTTTGTCCAGCGCTGAAAGATGCGAGTTCTATTTTGTTGGGAGAGGCACTTGAGAAATACTTACCTAGGATGACAGATGACTGGTGGCAGGTGTTGATCGAAGGCGAGAAAACTCACATCACCCTTGCCTTGATCAAATTTTTGTTGATCATATTCAAGGAAATAGATAACGTGGATCCAACAAGCAGTGTGGACACAGTGAACAATGTTTAAAATAAACGGTCAAGAGAAGGACATACATAGAATAATGATTTCTTTGATTTTAACTTGGATGTCAAGGCTAAAGGTTTTCTAGGTTGTAAAACCATATAAAGCTGTTTAAATAAATTGTTAAAAAACAATACAACGAATTATAGCTTCAACGTGCATTTCCAGAAGTTCCTCTTAACAATATAACAAAGTGGTGAGAACGTCTAAGTTAATGGATGCTAAAAGAAATGCATATAAAATTCACTACAAGAGCTGGCTCGCATGCGCTCACTCCCCTGATGCTGCCTGGAATCAGGACATGAGCGTTTTCTTCTTCTTAATTAGAGAATACGTGGGTGGACCCACGCAGGCGCTTCCGCATCCTAAAGGATGATGTGCACCTAACATGAGCGTTTCATAAAGCGTAGTGCCTAGCTCCCATCCGAGAAACGGACCATAGCAACGCTCCGCCTCCACTTCATCACGTGGGCTGCTCTGCATCACGTGGGTTTCAACGTTCATTTCGTCATCTTTTTTGCACGAGGGGAAGGGACAGAGCGGGAAGGGAAGGAGTTGCAGGAGGGAGAGATTCCTCCGTTACAAAGCACATTTCATATAGTTGATTGTTATTTCGTGCTCGAATTTGGTTTATGGTAAGTGTTAAAGTTATCTCATGTTGATTGTTGCCCTAATGCAGAGGGGTAATATTGGGAAGGGGGTATTTCTTTGTATTTTGGGGGTTTATAATGTGCCTCAGGAGTGAGATTTACTTATAAGTACTGGCGGATTCAGTTGTTTTGTTTTTTCATTATTTCAGTGTATTTTGGTGATATGTAATGTGCATCACAGGGGTGAGCCAATATTGGGGAGGGGGTATTTCTGTGTATTTTGGGGGTTTGTAATGTGTATGAAGGGTGAGATTTACTTAAAGTGCAGGCAGATTCAGTTCTTATTTTGGGTTTTCTCATGCAGATTAGCGATTTGTCCAGGGGAGATGTGTTTTATGGAGTGGGGCTGGGCACAGTGCGTTCCTCCCTTCCCAATGGGATTTCCACTGTACCAGTGAACAGTACAGCGAATAGTTAGTTATCCTCCCTGCTGAGAAGGGAGGGGGGTTGGAGGATTTGTTATGTGCAGGGATATGTGTGTGCAACAGATGGGGATATGTGTTGTATGCAGACAGACGCATTTGGGTTTGAATTTCCAGCATAACAGTTGTGTTATTTTTTCTCCTGCACAGGGGGGCGATTTGGCATTCGCCGGGGAGGGGGTTATTCATTTGCCCCTTTGTAATGTGTGGCAGAGAAGGCTAAAGGGAGGCTTTATATTGCTTTTATTATCAATCACACATTTAAAGTCCCTATGAGACCCTATAGCATTGTGTGTTTGTTTAAAAGTTTTGCAGATAATTTGTAAAATGCCTTTACAACGTCATGACGTATTTCACATATTTCTGTTAAGTCGTCGTGGTGTTTTCACGTAGGATGGTTATACGTGCTTAGGAAGAGAATCACGGAGGAAGGACCATTCCATGCCATGTATGGGCAGGTATTTATTTTTTATTGCGTTATTTATAAGGCGCTTATACATCTCGGAAGTGTTTTGAAGCCAGTGGCGGCTGCTATTATAGGGCGGAAGGGCGCCGCCCCCCCACCTAGGACCCCACACCAGGTGTGAGTGTTAAACAGATTCAGAAGATTAGATTAAGTTCTTCTGAATCTGTAGCAGCGCGGGGGCGCTGTGGGAACCATTACCTTCTTATTGTTGCAGCCGGCCCATGAATAGGCTTCCTATTCATGGGCTGGCTGCAATAGCGGGGCGCGTCCCATTTTACATTGTTCTTGCCCATAGTAAAGTGCGTGGAGCTCAGAGCTCCACGCACTTTACGTAACATTTTTAAGTAGGAGGCTGGCGGGGCGCTTCAGGGGTGGCCCCGCCAGCATCACTATTTGCGCAAACAGCGCACCAAAGATCTATCTAGTCTCCCTCCCTCCCTCCCTCCCTTCCATAGATACAGTAATGTCATTGGCTATTTGCCAATGGCTGGCAAACAGCCAATGACATTACTGTATCTACGGAGGCAGCCAATCACTTGAGTGTGGGGCGCGCCGATGATGACTCATGGTGGCACGCTTCTCCCCCCATTCTTTCATCCTCGTGATTACGTCTTGGTGTGTTTATGCTTTGCTGCCCTGCCCACGCTCAACCTGAGAGAAAGGCAGCGCAGGCCAAGTTTTCCCTCCGACTCGCAGTAAGTAACTTCTTCAGCCCGGCCCTGTGTACTTAAGGAAGGGTGACGACCACTTCTTATTAAAAGTGGCACGTTTTTATTTGCTCTAAAGATAGTTGCGGGATCTAAAAGAAAGTTCTGTTTACCCGGCGGGAGGAGGTAAAGCTATTTCAAACACGTATAATCCGGGTCCTCGGTGGCTGTAATGACCATGAATGCAAACACTGCCTGCGCAGGTTCTATAATAATCGCTTTGAGCCACGTACTGTATTTAGTGACACTAAGTACAGTACGTGGCTCAAAACGATTATTATAGAACCTGCGCAGGCAGACGTGGGATAGACGGCAGTATGTAGCTTCTTCTGGCATATAACTAGTTATTGCGTCAGGAATTCTATACATTGGTTATTTTCATTGTGCGTAATATGAAGCGTACCTCTATCTGTACATGTGTGGGTCAAATAGCAAACACTCTCGTTTACACACTGTATACGTGTTTCCACGCACTCACTGCAAATCAAAGTGCAGTATGCGCATAGCCAATCTGCAATGTGCATTCTCATCATTAGTGTTCTTATATGGAATAGATTGACTTTTTGAGGGGGTATTCTTTCTTTATTTAAATGTTTGTTGTTATTTTAAATCATGATTTATTTTCGCTTTGGTTTTCGTCATAAATATTCTGCTGCAACGGCTGCATTTTGAGGAATGTATTGTTTCAATCCATAGACTGTTCGTTCCCTCCATCTCGCATCCTCCTTCTGGCAGATAGTTCAGGGGCAACGTGCTTGCCTTGGAAACAGGACGACACAGAGCAACACAGGTTCGATCCCCAGGTCCCTGCTTAGAAACCTCTGGGTATAAAGTGCGTTATAAATAACCTATCATATCATTAATGCTGCCTGTCCTGGCCCAGTACTACTGGGCCTGGCCATGGCAACTTTCAATTGTTGCTTGACAATCCATTATTGCCCTACTCGTAGTGTTCTAGTTGAGTGGACCGAGCTGCAGAAGCCAGTGTGCTTGCCCACGAAAACATAATTGGACGGAATTCTGCACCAAATGTCCCCTGACAGGCCCAACACGTTTTGTTCAAACAAACAACACAGCCCACCTTCCTTTCACTAGTCCCAGGGCCAGCAGGTTTCTACCCTGACTGGATTAACACACGGGCCTCCAACGGGGGGATACATTGCAGGTGCTGTAATCCCCAGCCCTGACAGCACCCCAGAGTAGGTCTGCTATCTGGCCCCTTACACCAAGGCACACTGATGAGCTCCAGGCTTTTTTCATTTGTTTCATTCACTTAACGGGAACCAGGACTACAACTCCCAGAAAGCAATATGCAGCCTGGGACACAAAAGCCAAAGACTGAAAACACGTTGTTCCCGTGTGCAAAAAGGTACTAAAAGCTGATAAAGCTTCAATATGAAAAGCAGTTACCTCGCTATACTGTCTGGAATCACACACTTAAGTACTGCTGTAAGAATGAGCTGTCTACTGTCCCCTTCTTTTCTTTCAATCACTCCCCTGACATGCAAGTTCTAACATCCCATCACCATTTTAGTTGTCTAAAAATGTGTGCATATGAACACAGTTGCAAACAATGAAATGCTTTACATTTGTAATTGTCGGGCCTTTGTTAACAGTGCACAGCAGACCCAAGTACTGCTTATCCCCTGCGTCCTGTCCTGCCTGCCAATGGCCCTGTACCGTAGCCAGGTCAACTCAACAAAACATTTCACAGGGTCTAAAGCCCTGTTTGCCCAGAGATCCACATATAGACTAGTAAGTGTGAGTAACTATAATGAAGTTGTGCCTGGGGGGCGGGCAATGCTAGATCACTTGACCTGAGGTAGTGTTAAAATTTTGAAGCGCTAGGTATATTTAGGTGCCGGTGGGTTTGTTTTTCCTATTTTGATTTTTGTTGCAGCAACAGTGGATCTTTGTGTGTCTTCTTGGCTGGTATTATCCCATCCCGGCTCCCCCTGGCCCCAAAGTGATTTGACACACCGGGTGAATTTCAGGGCAGATGTTTTTTCCAAATTCGGCTGCCAGCAGCAAGTCGGATTATACGCCATCTTTCTTCACCCTTATCTACGCAACATGTCTTTCACTGTTAAAACAGCAATGCCCTCACGCAGTTGGAAAGTAAGCACCATGTCGATCTCATTTTTACCACAGATGCATGCTTGCTTTTTTCTGCACTGCTGCACAGGCTCACGCGGGCTTGGATGCCTCTGGGGCTGCCAAGCCCTCCTGCGCTGGGGATGGTATATGTGCCGCCGCCGGAGCGGGGGACGAGTGTGACGGCAGCCCTGGGCTCTGGATTAAGAGCAGCGGGCGGGGCTGAATTTCCCTTATCATGATTTCTGTAACTTTACTGCCTTTACGTGGTGAGGGGTTCTGATTTGAACATTGCAGGGAGATGTGCCTAACTTTACCGCCTAGTGGTGCCAAGCAGTGCTTTGAGCTCTACCGGCCAGAGTGTGTTTTTTTACCACAAGAAGTCTTTCTTGATTTCCCTCCCACACTCAGGCATTTCTTCCGGTGTCTTTCTGTATAGGACAGAGTTCCTTCATTTCCCTGCAATGTCTTACTGACTAAGTTCCTGAATGTTCATGTGTACTTTGCTAGTATGCAGACTCCTATGTAGTCTTACCAGCAAGATAACAATTGGGTATTTCACCTTAAAAATGGCCATACTGTAGGCAGAGGTCTTCAATCTGTGGGGCGTGTGATCCAGGACAGAGAGAAAAGAGAATTTATTTTTTGCCTCACTTAACTGTGCATGGGGAGTCACTGGCCCTCATGTACATGCCCGGTCAGTGCGACGTGGCCAGGAAACAGGAAATAAATGCAGCCTGGACATGCGCATTCCTGCATTTGGATTGCGCGAACATGCTGCGTTGTTGCTTCCTGCTGTTGCCGCCAGCGTCTTCTTGCCTGGTAAGGGATGACGTTCTCGGCTCAGCCCCCAACACCACAGTTGGAGGGGGTGCCAGGAAGCAAGCGTTTCAGGCCTTTGCCGGTCCCTCTGCTTCCCTCTCCCCTTTTGGACGCACAAAGGCGAACGCGTGGGGAGAGGAGGCCAGCAGGGGGGCCGGATCACTGCAGTGCTGGTCCCCCTGTGCCGCTCTCCCTCTGTTCCCCACAGGGAAGAGGAGGCGAGCGGGGACGGAAGCACCCATTGCAGGTGTTGTATGATATCCGGCTCCCCCACAGCAGAATGCTGGGCTCCAGCAATCTGCCGCGGGGGAACCGGATATCATACAACCCTGGCCCCCCTGCCTTGGCTGCCCCTCTGCCTTGTCACCCCTTGGGTCCATGGGACGGCTCTGGCCGTGTCTGAGATCCAGCATCAGATGCCTGGCCGGATCTTGGGACCCGGCCTGCCTCAGCCATGACCAGCCTTTACCAAGCCGCCAGCTTTGCACAGTGAAGCTGGTGGCTTGGTGAAGTAATCTTCACGGTGCTACTTTCCCCAGCCCACGCGCGCATTTCCTGGCTCTGTTTGCTAATCTCGTTTGTTTTCTTCTATCCTGAAAGGGACACCACGGAAATCAATGGGCCATGAACATCACTGTGGCGGGGAGGGGGGGATCACTGTTGAAAGCAGGCATTCTACATGCGTGACACATTGTTGTTGTGCAAATGTGCATTTTAAACTTTCATAGGAAAAAAGTAATTTCCAAACTCTAAAACACTGCAGAAACTTGTGTTCACTAGTTTTCTTTGAGATGTTTTTTTTTTGTCATAGCCCCACACCAGTACTCTGTAATTTGTGTGCCCCTTGCTTTGTGTTTTATTACAGGTTATATTTATAAAGATGTTAATCCAACTGGTTAATCACAAATAAATGCTTCTGTTGTGCTGGCAGCAGTTATTAGGAAATTAAACAGGGTTCATGGGTGCCAACTTTTGGTTTTCTCTGCAGAGGCAGAAATCCCCCAACCCATTGCCCAACGCATCTTTTTGCCAAACACATTTTATAGAATGTTTTTTATAAGTAATTGCAAGAAGTAATTCGATTAACAGGTTTTGCATATATTTTTTGAATTTTTTTGTTTTGGTTAAATTTAACCTTAAACACATTAAAAGAAACAACAACAATATATCAGTACACATAATTATATTGTGCAAATATAACATCTCAGCAACCGTCTGTCAACCTGCTGAGCTACCCCGGTAGCCATCTACTATAGAGCAAGTATATGCATCCCTTGATCACTGCATTACCAACAGTACTTTGGGTGCACCGCTGCCATAGAAGTGATTTAAAGTGGAATTCATGTATATCTTCCTGCTGTGGGTGCCTGGAATTCGCCTGCATGGGGCACCATCTGTTGCAGAGAAGCCAGGGGCTCTTGTGCCTGGCATGGCAACCGCGGCAGTCTGCTGCTACGTCAGTGATGTCACCGAACTGCAGTAAAAGATACATGCCTATTACTCGATGTTTCCAAAAGTTAGCTCGGTAAGTTAAGAACTACTGTGTCGGATTCTATGTAAGATATGTAGATGAATGATTGGAATGCCAGCAGGCTGGACTTATCAACTATTCTAGGCAAGTAATAGAAAGGCTAAAATATAACAAGCTGATGCTCTTTCTCTCGCTCTGTTATTTTTTTTTATTTTTTGTCTCAGTGACTGTGTATGAGTCACATTTTCAGGTATGTGCTCTGACTGCTCTCTGTTCTCTCTGCCAGCTGGGGTGGACTGGCCTATGTTGTGTGCGGGGGAGGATGTGTGCCGACTGGCAGAGTGTAGTGCGCAAATATTGGTACGGTCAGTCTGGTACGTCTATAATTTTTTTTATTGTACCTTTTCAATTGCAGGAACACAAATTGACTCTATCATTGCATCTTGGACAGCAAAGTCCCCAGCAGCAATGGCACCATATAAAATCCTGACATCTGTAGTAGGACTCGCCGACGGTAAGAATGCCTTTTTTGAAAACAACTGTATTTTGCTGTGGGTGATGGTGGGGCAATTTTAAAGGTATAGTTAGGGGTCACAATCAGGGATTTCAAACCTATTTTTGAGTCTGTTCCCCCTGCTCATCTAATCTTAATTTTGAAGTCTCAGGTAGACCCATGTATCCTTGGCTAACTGTTTGTTTTCATTGCAGCAGCATTGCTCCAAGTGTCAGTGTGTCAACCCAACCACTTGTGTCCCAAGCACTTGACCCAGTCACGCAGGCAGGTAAGGATTTTTTTCCCTATGTACCATTGTTTGAGTAGAAGTGCTGAAGGTTTATATCAGCCCTGTGCAATGTGCATCCAGGTGAGGTTTTCGCCGCCAATCTGTGGCCTAGTCCAGGACCCCACTTCAAAAATAAATTTGAGCTAGAACTTCACGATCTGAACAAACTTGTATCAATGTGGTGTTTTTTTAATCCAACCAGCATTTCGGACCCATTTTTGCTGAGTTTCCCCCCACCCAAGTTGTACACATTATTTTTTTCCCAGCCTTTTCACGTGGTTCGTTTTAAATCTTCGCATGTGGTGTTTGCCATTTTAAATCTTTTGAAGCATTTTTTTATTTTTGAAAACTTGAAATGGTTTTGAAAAACTAACGTGACATAAATTAAAGTGGGTGTTTGCAATGTTTTCACATATTCAAGCTCCTTTTTTAGATGGACTAAGTGAAAAGATCTTTTTCATTGAACCAATGGTGGGGGAAAAGGTTGATTTAGAAAGACCGCTCCATGACCGCACAGAGCGGTCTTTCTAAATCGAAATATGATACTTGACAAACCCCTGCCGCACACGAGTGCGCGCAGGGGCTGACCGCGCTGTGAGCCCCAGCGGAGTCGTCGCAGGAGGCAAAGGTGAGTTTTGGACTGTATGTGTGTGCGTGTGAGTGTATGTGGGTAGGATGCGGGTGTTGATGGGGTGGTGGGTAAATTGGTGGTTCGGGGGGTTATTCCCCCGATTAACGAGTTAATGAGCTGGTTGGGAAGGAGAGGGACAGTATGTGATATTTCAGCATTTTAAAGCCAATACAAAAACAGCCAAAAAAAATCAGTCTTTTTGTGTTCATGCTTTAAAATGCAGAAATATCACATAGAAGTGGATCGTTTCAAAGTGCCCAAAGATGGTAAGAATATCAAACGAAAAGCGGGAGGAGAGTTGGAAACAGACAAAAGAAATGCAAAAACACGGAAATATGATGTCTCTTATTTGGGCTTTGGGTTCACATGGATCGCAGTTGCTGGACAAGTTAAGCTGCAGTGTGTGGTTTGTGACGCTACATTAGCAAGCCAGAAGTCAACAAAATTAAGGTGGCATTTGGAAACAACACATGCCGATTTAGCAAAAAAGCCAGGGATTTGTTTGTACGGCAGCTGCAAGGCATACAAAAGCAAAAAGACATGTTAAGACTGTGGCCTCAGTACCTGCAAATGCTTTGGAAGCTTCTTACCACATTATCTGGGCAAAAACAAAAAGCCCTTTACAGATGCTGAGAAAGTAATTCTGCCAACAATTCTCGCTGTCAACCGGGTAATGCTTAGTGACGGTGCAGCAGAGAAATGCAAACGTATCCCTATATCTGACACCAAAGTTTTCTGCCCCATCACTGACCGGTCCTCTGATATCAGTACAGAATTGATATTGCGCTTGAAACAGTCAGTTTGCCCTACAGTTGGATGAGGCCACTGACATTTCAAAAGAAGCACATTTGATTGCTTTTGTGAGGTACTGCCATGGAAAAGAAATATTGGAGAAATATTTTGTAAACTGGTAAGGATTTCAGTCGGGCGACACACACCGGAGCAAGACCCTTGCCCCTAGCCTTGGAGGTAGCGCTCAATTGAGATGCCTTTCTCTTTATTTTCTGCGAATTCAATTTGAGATGGCACACAACCCGTCTCACACCCCCTTTTTCAAATACCCCGGGTCACAATGGATAATTAACCAGGCCGGTTGGTGAGAATGCAATATTTATTTATTTTAGAATTCAAAGCAAATCATATAAACTTTAATATTGGGCAGCAATCACCAATGGGGTGATAATTACAATGAAACCCACTGAAGTACACTTGGTTAACCTTCTAAAAAACATATCCAAAGCACAAATTAATAGGAACAGTTTTTTTCTTTGGGTAGATAGCACCTAAAGTAATATTTCCCCCTGCAATGCTCTCCCAAACCCCTGTGAATCGAATTTGGAATCGACAGAAAGAAGCTACAGGGAGTCAGGAATATTGCGCAGCAAACGGAATCATAATCGGTCCTTTCCTTACAAAATATATGGCATAAAATGACACTCGGAAATTGACAATAAATAATTAATGTGCGGTTAAATCTATGAGGCAAATATGATTTCTCACAATAGCAGGAATATATAAACATTGGCAATCACAAGGCAAGTTCTCAACAAAAGGCATACAGTTAAAAAACAAGTTGAAAGTAAGAAGCAGCCGAATCACACTTTGGAAAGTTGATTTTTTTTCTCAATTGCCGTTTTAAATGAAACAAACGTTTTTTATGAAAAATGGGTGAAATACTCAGATTTGGAATGCAGTGTTTGGGCTGGGGGACAGACGCACATCACAGGGACAATATAGGAGTGACAGGATGGTTCTAGCTGAAGATTTGGATGAGATTTGCAAGATGACAGGTTTGGTTTTGGTAAAATAAAGCCGTGAAACACAGAAAATCGGCTGAGAAAAATAACAGATTTGATTTAAACTAGATTATTAGGACTATATTGTTAAAGAAAGACGGTAGGATTGTGGGTTAATTTGCAACTTAACCCTTTCACCCCCCGTTCAGATCTATATGGGAATTAATTTCAATTATTCCAAATATCGGTAAGGAGTTACAAGATGGGGTGAATGAAAGAATGGCGCTAACACTAGGAAATTACAGACACGATGCACAAAGAATTCTGACAGTTGGCCACATTACCAAGTCATGGATAGGATTGCTTAGAGAGTGGAATAAATACAAAATGGTCAAGAGGAGGTAGGCTGTGTGTTCTACGGGATGGGGGAAATACTCACAGTCCACGCTTGAATTTGGGATTTTTGGAACAGTCAACCAGGTTCTGGTCACTGCACAGCACGGATCACCAGGTAGCAAACAGCTGGGCAATTCTGGTCACTGGGTAACAAGTACTGCTGGATGGCAGAGGTGCTTTGCTTTGGCCTTGCAGTGGAATCTGGAATCTGGCAAGATGGATGTAGAAGACCAGGAACGCAGGCGCTGGAAATTCAGGAGAGAGTGTCTAGAGTTCTGTCAGCCACCCTTTATATAAAGCACGGTGACATTATAGAATTATATGGTAGGGCAGGCTTAGCTGAGCACGCCTCTTAACAACTGGATTGGTCAGGGGTGATTGTTACTGCCTTCCTGTGAATTGATTGAACTTTTAGAAACCTGACATTAGCTTTATGATGTGGGTTTACTATGCATAGGATCATCTCACAGATACTTTAGTTAAATCATTCTACACAAATCACACATTTACGCAATTTTGGCATCTTTACAAATTACCTAGGCAGATTACATATTTCACGCTGAGAATGGCCGTCCAACTCTACAGTTTATCAGACTTTGTTTTGCCCTTCTACCAGTTTTTCACACTTTTTAGTGAGAAATATATTACTTAAAATGCTATAACTTTAAGTGTGTGTACATATGATCATAGGGCCCAAATAGAGTCGCTTTGTTAAAGTTGAACTTAGAAAGTGCGTCATAATAGAGTCACTGTGTTAAAGTTGAACTTAGAAAGCATGCCCAAATAGCGTCGCTGTGTTAAAGTTGAACTTAGAAAGCGTACCCTAATTAGCGTCACTGTGTCAATGTTAAATCTAGAAGATATTCCCAACATCAATGTCTGTGCCCTAATAGCGTCATTATCTTAAAGTTGAATCTAGAAAATGTACCTAATACCGTCATTGTGTTAAAGTTGAACTTAGAAAGTGTGCCCTAATAGCATCACTGTGTTAAAGCTGAACTTAGAAAGCGCACCCTTGTAGCATCTCTGTGTTAATGTTGAACCTAGACGGTATTCCCAACATCATTGAGTGTGCGCCAATAGAGTCACTGTGTTAAAGTTCACCCTAGAAGCATCCCCTATTAGAGTTACTGTATTAGAGTTGAATTAAGATAGTATCATCAACAACATTGAATGTACCCTAATAGCATCACTGTGTTAAAAGTTAAATTGAGTAGGTAAATTGTGCCTGATTGCATACACTTCACTGATTACCACAATATCACACTACTACGCTTACTCTCTCCTATACACCACCATTCAACTAGAACACATCAGTACTATGACACATTCGGTAAAGCTGTTCTCATGCTAACGTGACCCATCAAACCACCCATCATCCTAATAAAACACAGCTAGCTAGCACACACCGGCTAGCTTAGGCGTCTCCTCAGGCCTAACACAGCCATAACTCAGTCTGGTTGTCTTTTTTTTTATTGGAACTTTCTTTATTGGTTTTACAACAATGAAAAGAGAAAACATTACCAGACTGTGCACCGGTCAACGAGACCCCTTGTCTCCCCTCCCTCCCTCGGAACGATCCCTGCTCGATGTTTATGTCACGCTCACCTGATTCCCACGGAGGCGCAGGTCTGGCTTCGAGTGCTGATGCTTCTTCTATGGTGAAGCGCAGGGCTCTGAAGATGGACTCTCTGGCTCGCAGGAATATTCCCCTGTGCGTGAAAAGGGAGTATTACCCACTTACGGAATAATGCTCAAGCCTCCCACTCCCTTCCAACCCTCCACGATACCCTTCCTCGATTCCCCATGAAGTCTCACCTTAGGGTCTGGAAGGATGAGTTCTCCATCCTGCTTCTGATGCAGGGGCGCGTTGAAACCCAGTTACTTCACTGGATTGAGGTTTGATGGGAGTTCAAATAAGCTTGACTATTCAGGTAAGGCGCTGTAAGAGTTCTGTAGCAAGTTCAAAAGTTCAAGCTTAATAATAATGTTCATTGTCTTATTGCAGCAAGCGCTAACGTTTGTCTTTTTCCCCTTAGGGGCTGGGGTTCGGAATGCCAGAGATATGGCGCCGACCCGAAGTGAAACGTGCAGTTCCAGTAAATGACAGGTAAGTTCTGGATGAGCGTTCGGGTAATGTCTTTGCATTCGCTCATTCAATGTCTTTGTCTTTTTTCCCCATAGGGGCCGGGGTCCGGAATGCCAGGAAGCGGCAGGACCCGAAAAGAAATGGGAATGACCCAACAGGTAAGTCTTAGAAGGAAACTGAGCTTTCCTATTCCCTTCTCTCACCTTGTGTTCTTGTCTTTTTCTCTCTAGGCTCTTGGAAGTGGCTGCGGATCCGGATGATCGCTGCTGAAGATGTAGGTGCCCAGGAAAGGTGAGTGAAATGCAACGCTGCAGCGATCGAAGCGAAATGCTTTTAAAATGATGTCTTCCCTTTCAGGATTGTCGGAGTGATGTCTCCGTGATGCAGCTTTAGCAGGTAAGGTCTTCTTTCTCACCAATTCTCTCTTAGCAGGTGACCCAGGATGCTGACAAGCGTGGCTGAAGTCCAGATGCAGGAGCTGACACGGTGAGCGTCCAGCTGCGAGGAGCAGAACAACGCGAAGCGTGAGTTGCTGATCGGGCGTGGTTTAAATAGCTTTGGAAGAAGTTCCAGGTATGTATCCTTCCACCGATCAGGTATGTATCCTTCCCTGACCACACCCAGGGGAAAGTAGTCCCACAGGTAAAGTAGTTCCATTCAGGCCTCAAGAGGGCCTGGATGTAGCAGCATGGTCTGCATCAGGTAAGTGCACATTAAAACACTTGAACACTTGTCTAGCTTTATGAGCCTGGTGCCTAAGGCGCCAGGACAGGGATCCAACATGAGCCTGGCGCCTAAGGCGCCAGGACTGTGTCCAAAGGGCCCCAGCTTGGGCCCGCTGGCACTTTCCTGTGGGGGGAATGATGCCTGCCTCTGGGGTGCTGGGTCGGACCTGGCTCCTTAGAGGTAGGCATCATGACAGTATCCCCCCCAAGGTTGTTCCCTCCGGGGGTCTTGGCTTGTTCGGAAATCTCCGATGGAAACTTTGTATTAATCGAGGTACGTGAACATGGTTACTAGGCTCCCACGATCTCTCCTGAGGTCCATATCCCTTCCAGTCGACAAGATAGAAGAGTTTGGACTTTAACACCTTGGAGTCTAAAATGTCTTTAACTTCGAATTCTAATTCCCCATCAATTTGAACTGGGTCTGGAGGCTTGGACAGTCGGGTCCCTGGTTGTACTGGCTTCAAAAGTGATGCATGAAAAACTGGATGAATACGCATGTTAGACGGTAAATCCAGTTTAAAGGCCACGGGATTGATTATAGCCTTGATGGGATAAGGTCCGATGAATCTGGGATTGAAGGTTCGCGGGCCCTTGAGGGGTAAATGTTTCGTTGCTAGCCATACCTGGTCTCCTACTTGGTAAGGAGGAGTTTTACTTCGGTGCAAATCAGCGTTTTCTTTATACTTTTTCTTGGCTTGCTGTAGATGAGTTGCAGCTTCTTTGAAGGCTCAGGTTATTGTGGAATGCAGATGATTTACTGCAGGCATTTCCAGGGTCAGAGGTGGATCTAGATCAGAGGTCCGAGGATGGTGACCATACAAAGTATAAAAAGGAGTTTGTCCGGTTCCAGAATGCACTGAATTGTTGTATGCATATTCTGCGATCCAAAGGATTTCTTTCCAATTTAACTTGGATTGGTGTAACATGCACCGAAGATATTGCTCGAGAGTCTGATTGGTTCTCTCGGTTTGTCCGTCGGTCTGGGGGTGGTGGCTGGTGGATAACCGCACATCTATTTGTGCTAGTTGGCAACACTTCTTCCAAAAATGGGAGATAAATTGACTTCCACGATCCGAGACTAATATGGAAGGGAAACCATGTATGCGAACTATATTCTCCAGAAATTCCTTGGCCAAGGTGGAAGCTGAAGGCAAACCTTTTAAAGGGATAAAGTGGACCATTTTGGAGAATAGATCCACAATTACAAGGATAGTGGTGTAACCAGCACAAGGAGGCAGGTCAGTTATAAAGTCCATTGACAAGGTGTGCCATGGTGCCGGTGGAATATCCAAGGGTTGAAGTAGGCCGCTGGCCTTTTCTTTTGACCCTTGTTTTGGGCGCAAATTCCGCAAGACAATACAAAAGACTTTATGTCTTTTCTCCAAGAAGGCCACCAAAAGTGGCGTTTGATTTTCTCATCCGTTTTAGCGATACCAGGGTGTCCTTCCATTAATGATTCATGATGATGGGCAATAACAAGTTCTTGCAATTCTTTACTAGGCAGAAACAACCGCTCCTGGAAGTAGGGTAAGTCATCCTTAACTGTGTAATGAGGACCCTTTTGACTCCATTCCAGTAAGGCTGAAGAGTCTAGAAGTTGTTTTACTTGCGTTTGGATGTCCTCAATAGTTTGCAATGAAGTTAGGCCTAAGATTCTTTGTTCAGGTATGATTGGCACAGGTTCTAAACTCGAATTGGGTTCTTCCATGCCAATCCGGGATAAGGCGTCCGCTTTACCATTCTTGCAGCCAGGGCGATAGGTAATTACAAAATCAAATTCCGCAAAGAATAAAGCCCATCAGAGTTGTCGTGAAGATTGAGCTTTGGCCGTCTTTAAATACTGTAAATTTCTGTGGTCCGTAATTACGGTGATGGTGTGTCTTGCCCCGAGAAGGTAGTGACGCCAAGCCTTGAAAGCAGATTTAATAGCCAGTAACTCTTTGTCGGTAATTGCGTAGTTGATTTCAGGAGGAGAAAATTTCCTGGACCAAAAGGCCACAGGGTGTAGTTGGTTAGTTTCTGGGTCTCTTTGCGAGAGGACAGCTCCCATGGCCGAACTGGATGCGTCGGTTTCCACAATGTAAGGGAGATCTGGGTGCGGGTGCTTCAATATAGGTGCAGAGGTGAATTTGGTTTTCAGGTCCTGAAAGGCTTGTTCGGCCTCAAGAGTCCATTCAAAGCGTTTGTTTTTCTTTAGGAGAGCTGTGATGGGTTGGACTGTTCGGGAAAATTCCGGGATGAATCTTCGATTGAAATTGGCGAAGCCGAGCATGCTCTGAACTCCCTTCACCGAGCTAGGAGATGGCCATTTGAGGATGGCGTCCAACTTTCGCGAGTCCATTCGGACTCCTTGAGGTGTCAGGATGAATCCGAGAAACTCCACTTCTGTGGTATGAAAAATGCATTTTTCGAGCTTTGCAAATAGTCTGTGCTGGCGCAATTTCTCAAGAACTGCCCTAACATGTTTTCTGTGATCGGATTCTGAAGAAGAGTACACCAGGATGTCGTCAATATAAACAACGACACAGACGTTGATAAGTTCCCGAAGAACATCATTCATAAAGTACTGAAAGGCGGCAGGTGCATTGCACAAACCGAAGGGCATCCCCTGATATTCGAAGAGCCCAAATTTGGTGCGGAATGCAGTCTTCCATTCGTCGCCTTTTTTTATACGCACCAGGTGATAAGCTCCTCGGAGATCTAACTTGGTGTACACACAAGCGTCTTTCACCTGGTCGATAAGCTCAGGGATCAAGGGCAGAGGATAACGATTCTTAATCGTTATTTGATTTAGGGCGCGATAGTCTATACATGTTCTAAGGTCGCCTTCTTTTTTAGGCACGAAGAACAGAGCTGAGGAGACAGGAGACTTGGACGGGCGAATAAAACCATTGGCTAGGTACTGATCTAAATACTGACGCAAATGTAGGTTCTCAGGTTCCGTAAGAGCATAAATCCTACTACAAGGTAGTTGAGCATTGGGTACCAGATCGATTTGGCAATCATAAGACCGATGGGGAGGTAACGTGTTAGCCTGTTCTTTCTGAAAAACGTCTTGGAATTCTTGGTATTCTGACGGTAGCTGTACAGGGGTGGAAGTTGCTGAGGCTAGACCCATAACTGAATTTCTTTGGTAACAAGTTGGTTCACAATCAGGAAAACTTATCTTCTTTGCTCGCCAGTCAATTCTGGGATTATGTGTTTCTAACCAAGGAATTCCAAGAATTACTTGAAATTGTGGGGCCTTGATCACATCAAACATGATTGCTTCCCAATGTCCATCCTGACCCACCAGTGTCATTTCAACAGTGGAATGCGTTACAGGCCCTGAGGCTATTTCGGTTCCATATACTGTAGTAATGACATCTTGGGTTACTTTCGGGCCGAGAGGGAGCTTAATCCTGGAAGCCAATTCATGGTCTATGTAATTTCCAATAGCTCCACTGTCGATGTATGCTTTTATAGCATGCAACAGCTGAGGCTGTTTTGGGTCCACAAGCACCATTGGCATGACAAAATGCGAGGTCAAAGAGTTTGTTTTCAAGCTCGGCAAGCGGACCCCTACGCTTGTCGGGCTAGGTCGTTTCCCGAATCAGGTGTCAAAAAATCGTTATCAGTGGCTCCAACCACCTTCTTAGGTGGTTTAACCGGACAATTTCGAAGAAAGTGACCGGAAGTCCCGCAATACAGACAAAGTTGCATTTGCCGCCTTCTCTCTCGTTCCTTCTGCGTTAATGGTCCTTTAACACTGCCGATTTGCATAGGTTCGGATACGTCGTTACTCTTGGAGTTAGCGTGGGTTTTGATCGGTACTCGGGTTTCGTGCTTGAACCGATCTGCTTTTCTATTTTGAAGTCTGTGATCAAGTTGAACCACCAAGTCTATGTAGTCTGCGCAGACCTGGGGTGGATCTACTATCTGAGCTAGAACATCCTTAAGCTCTCCGCGCAGGGCTCGATGAAACGATGTGATCCTTTTGTTTTCTGGCCATCCAGTTTCCACAACCAGTCTATTAAAGGTGGCAACGTAGGACAGGAGATCCTGATTACCTTGTCGTAAGGATAGCAGTTCGTTATCAAGGGCCTGTCCTTGAGAGTGTCGAGCAAACAATCTTTCCATGCTGGCCTGGAAACCCTGAAAATTCTGGAGAATGGGATCATCCTGATTTACCAATGGAATAGACCAATCGGCAGCACTGCCACTGAGGTAAGATAGTATAAAGGCTACCTTGGTCTGGTCGTTAGGGAAGGCCCTGGGTCTGCATAGAAAGTGTAAACGACATTGGTTCATAAAGACGGCATATTTCTTGGGATCCCCCGCAAAACGTTCAGGCAGGGCCAAAGGCATGTGTCCAGGTAGATTGATTTTTACCGGGTTATTCAAACCCATTGATGTGGAAGAACCTCCGGAATTAGGTAAAGGAGTGTGCCCTGCCTGGGCCTGCAATAACCTTTTGGCAAAGTCATCTGTTCTTTCCTTGGATAGGATCAGTTCTCTTTTGAGAGCGTTAGTCTCCTGGCGGGCTGAGTGCACTTCTGCCTGTAATTCCCCCAAAAGCTGGGCCAGCTGATCTGTCTCGGAAGTCTCCATAGCGCCCGGGTGGGAAATTGTGGGTAGGCTTCGCGTTCTGTCACGCTCACCTGATTCCCACGGAGGCGCAGGTCTGGCTTCGAGTGCTGATGCTTCTTCTATGGTGAAGCGTAGAGCTCTGAAGATGGACTCTCTGGCTCGCAGGAATATTCCCCTGTGCGTGAAAAGGGAGTATTACCCACTGACGGAATAATGCTCAAGCCTCCCACTCCCTTCCAACCCTCCACGATACCCTTCCTCGATTCCCCGTGAAGTCTCACCTTAGGGTCTGGAAGGATGAGTTCTCCATCCTGCTTCTGATGCAGGGGCGCGTTGAAACCCAGTTACTTCACTGGATTGAGGTTTGATGGGAGTTCAAATAAGCTTGACTATTCAGGTAAGGCGCTGTAAGAGTTCTGTAGCAAGTTCAAAAGTTCAAGCTTAATAATAATGTTCATTGTCTTATTGCAGCAAGCGCTAACGTTTATGTCTTTTTCCCCTTAGGGGCCGGGGTTCGGAATGCCAGAGATATGGCGCCGACCCGAAGTGAAACGTGCAGTTCCAGTAAATGACAGGTAAGTTCTGGATGAGCGTTCGGGTAATGTCTTTGCATTCGCTCATTCAATGTCTTTGTCTTTTTTCCCCATAGGGGCCGGGGTCCGGAATGCCAGGAAGCGGCAGGACCCGAAATGAAATGGGAATGACCCAACAGGTAAGTCTTAGAAGGAAACTGAGCTTTCCTATTCCCTTCCTTCTCTCACCTTGTGTTCTTGTCTTTTTCTCTATAGGCTCTTGGAAGTGGCTGCGGATCCGGATGATCGCTGCTGAAGATGGAGGTGCCCAGGAAAGGTGAGTGAAATGCAGCGCTGCAGCGATCGAAGCAAAATGCTTTTAAAATGATGTCTTCCCTTTCAGGATTGTCGGAGTGATGTCTCCGTGATGCAGCTTTAGCAGGTAAGGTCTTCTTTCTCTCCAATTCTCTCTTAGCAGGTGACCCAGGATGCTGACAGACGTGGCTGAAGTCCAGATGCAGGACCTGACACGGTGAGCATCCAGCTGCGAGGAGCAGAACAACGCGAAGCGTGAGTTGCTGATCGGGCGTGGTTTAAATAGCTTTGGAAGAAGTTCCAGGTATGTATCCTTCCACCGATCAGGTATGTATCCTTCCCCGACCACACCCAGGGGAAAGTAGTCCCAGAGGTAAAGCAGTTCCATTCAGGCCTCAAGAGGGCCTGGATGTAGCAGCATGGTCTGCATCAGGTAAGTGCACATTAAAACACTTGAACACTTGTCTAGCTTTATGAGCCTGGCGCCAAAGGCGCCAGGACAGGGGTCCAACATGAGCCTGGCGCCTAAGGCGCCAGGACTGTGTCCAAAGGGCCCCAGCTTGGGCCTGCTGGCACTTCCCTGGGGGGAATGATGCCTGCTTCTGGGGTTGCTGGGTCGGACCTGGCTCCTTAGAGGTAGGCATCATGACAGTTTAGCACAGTTTCTTATCAGTTCTAGTGTTTTCGTTATACGGCACTCGTGGCGGCTGTTGAGGTATCTGCTTGCTCGTGACAGGTCTGTTTTGGTGGTGGAGGCTGTGAAATCGAGTCGTCGTCTGCATTTAACAGGTATGTTATGTAGAGGCCCCAGATATCTGGGGGGCGCGCATGTAGGGGCAGAGTTCGTAAATAGTTCATTTCGACATCTTGACAGTAGGTGACATCATGGAGCCATTAGTTTAGTTTGGGTGGCGGTCCTCTGCCCCAGTTGCAGGCTATTTGTCTGCGTGCTAGGACCAAAAGTAGGTTTGCCAATTTTCTAGTATGTTCTGGTAGTTGGTTGGTTAGGCTCAGCATGGTCAGTGTTGGGTCGGGATCTAGTTGCACTCCGATTATAGCTGAGATTTTCTCTAGAACTGCTGTCCAGAACGCTCCAATTTCGGGGCACGACCATGCCAGGTCGACAAAGTCGGCTTCCAAGTGCCCGCAGCGAGAGCAGGAGGCGGATATGGTTGTCCTCTGGGCGTGTAGTTTTACTGGCGTGTGGTAGACCTGATGGACAAAGTTGAAGTGGATTTGTTTGTACCTTGTGTTTATTGCCACTTTCTTTGTAAGTCGAAGTATGTATGACCAGTCTTAGTCGAGTATCGTGATGTTCAGAGCTCTTTCCCATCTTGTTCGAGCTTTTGAGCAGCGAGTGAGTTTTTCCGTTAGCAGGGCCTTGTAGATATTTGAGACCAGGCGCCCATTGCCTTGGGCTTGTATCACTCTGTGGAGCAGTGGCCAAGTCGGTGGTTGGAGCGGGAATGTAGCAAAGATGGTCTGCATGGCGTGACGAGTTTGGTAATACATGAAGACGTCAAGGGCGTTGTTTCCACCTTTGTCACGTGCTTCTTGAATCGACAGGAACGAGCCATTCGGAAACAGATCACCCAATGAGTGGATTTGCAGTTTTTTGGTCCAAAGCTGAAACACTTTTTCAGATGTTATAGGTATCCCTGGAATGCTTCTCACCGGAAGGAGGGGAGAATATCTGGTTTGGATTCCATTTCTTTTGCCGATTTTCTTCCAAATCGTGTGTGTCGTGACCATAGTGTTCATTGGTGTTGAAGGTGTCGGTGGTTCGTTGAGTATGACTGCGCGGAGTAGATAGGGTGTTGCCAGAGCTCTTTCGATTTGCACATGTGGCCAGATGAAGTGTGTCGCATACCAATGGCTCAGGAACTGGGCTTGCGCTGCCCAGTAGTAGCCTTCTATATCGGGTAGAGCCAATCCGCCTTGCATTATGGGCAGGATCATAATGCTGTATGCTATTCGGGCAACCTTGCCTGCCCAGACAAGGTCAAGAAGGATGGACTTAATTCGTCGCAGGAATTTTTGCGTGAGTTGTAGAGGGATGTTTGTAAAGAGGTAGAGTAGTTTGGGGAGGATTACCATTTTCGCTAGGGACACTCTGCTCCAAAGTGTGAGGGGAAGCGTGGTTCATCTGTTCACTTTAGTTTGGATAGTGTCTAGTGTCGTCTCGTAGTTGTCTTGCATGATGTCCGTGCTGGTTCTGGACATAAGGATCCCCAGGTACCGGACCTTCGAGTGTTGCCAGTGGAAGCCGAAGTCGTCCTGGAATTCTTTGGTTGATTCTGTGAGAGGGAAAATTATCGATTTTGCATTATTAATTTTTAGTACTGAGAAGTTGCCGAATTTGAGGACTGCTCGCATAACCGGATTCAGGTTGTCGTATGGGTCATGAAGGAAGAGTGCTATGTCGTCGGCATAAAGTGAAACCACCAATTTGTGCGGGCCGAAGGCGAGCCCTCTGTGCAGATGATACAGCCTTAGGTTGGACGCTAGGGGTTCCATGACCAGGGCGAAGAGTAATGCTGACAGCGGGCAGCCTTGTCTGGTCCCTCTGCGTAAAAGGATTTCGGAGGAGCTTTTGTTTCCAAGTTTAATTTTGGATGTTGGGTTGTAGAGGAGGCCTATCATTTGGATGAATCGTTTGCCGAGGCCCATTCGTTCTAATATTGCAAATAGAAAGGGCCATTCCACAGAATCAAACGCTTTCTCGGCGTCGAGAAGCACTGCTACCGCTTGGTTTTCTGGGTTGAGGGCCTCCATTGCTCCAAACATTCTTCTGAGACCAAATGTTGTGTTTCTGCCTGGAACGAATCCTGCTTGGTCCGCCAGAACCATTGCGGGCATGAGTGGCATCAACCTTCTAGTTAGGATTTTTGCAAAGATTTTGTTATCTAAATTTATTAACGATATGGGCCTATAGGAGGCACAGTCTTCCTTGGGTTTACCTGTTTTGTGTAGGAGAATGATATTCTCTGTGTAAAGGGTTGGTGGTAGTTGGTCTTTGGCTATGGCTTCTTCGTAGACTTGGAGTAAGAGCGGGGCTAGAATGTCTGCGAAAAATGTGTAAAATTCACCTGGTAGGCCGTCCGGTCCTGGGGCTTTGGTGCTCGGTAGTTCTTTAATGACTTCTTGGATCTCTTCCGTAGAGATGGGGGCATTCAACAGTTCACGTAACTCGGCGCTCGTCCAGTATAGTTCGGTTGTATTCAGGTATTCTGTTATTTCGGCAGACTCCCTGGAATAATTGGAGTCGTACAGGTTTTGCTAAAATTTGCGGAATGTTTCCAATATGCCGTCTTCGGAATACACGAGGGCTCCCGATGCGTCCAGCACCGCCTCGACCGTCGTGGGTTTCCTTTCTGCGGTGATTAGTCTCGCAAGTAGTGCACCGGGTCGTTGCCATTCGCCATACTGGCAGATTTTGTGGTGGCTTGCTAGGAATTTGGCTTCTCTGTCTGCTAGTGATCTGAAAGTGTCCAATTCTGCCTTGAGTGCAGCTAGCAAGCTGGGAGTATTCGGGACTGTTGCTGCTTGTTCGAGTGTTTTGAGGTGATTTTCGCATGTGTTTAATTCCTCCCTTAACCTCTTTAGGATTCCATTTTCTTTTGCTAGGCACACTCCTTTGATAAAACATTTCAGCGTCTCCCAGAGTGTTCCCAGCGAAGCCACCGTACCTAGGTTTGTTTCAAGGAATGTGTTCAGTTCGGAACGTAATTCATCTGCAAAGAGTTGATCTTGGGGGGCTCTGGGCTTGAATCTCCATTGGGGCCTGGTGAAGTCACTCCGAGATGTTTTGCACTCTAAGGTGACTGCTGAATTGTCTGAGATGGACCTGGGTAGTATTTGGCAATCGCCCCATTGGAGTCTACTATGAACCGACACAAGGATGTAATCGGGTCTCGAGCTGGATTTGTGAACCCATGAGTAGAAAGCGAACTCCCGGGAGTCACAGTGTTTGCTTCTCCATATGTCGATGAGATTGTGTGCTTTGCATATTTCAGTTATTTGCAAACTCGCCTTGAAGCGAGGGGCGGTTGTCTTGTGCTTTTTGTCTGTGCGTGGATCGAGTGGGGTGTTTAGATCGCCGCCCCTTTAGGGATGTCACGGTATTAGTTTTATGACAGTACGATAACCTTCTTGCCAAATGACGGTATATCATGGTTATCGCGGTATAGCAGGTGGAGTTAACTAATCTTAACAAATATTTTCTAAAAGGTCATAAATTGACAGATTTATCATCACAAACAAAACCAGGCACCCAGGGCCAGAATTGGGCTTTTCAACATACTTTCCACTGAAATGCCTTGCTTCCACCAAACACAAACACAGGTGTGGAGAGGGGGGGTGGGCCTGCTGCAACTGGCAAAGCAAACTGAATAGCTTTTCTTAAGTGGTCATTTAGGCTTTTTGCTCCCCCACTGGCTACTGGTGAAGATGAACATGTTGCCATCTTGATAACCTGCATGCCACAGATCAATGGAGGCTGATGGTAGTATACGCTTGTGCGCGTACAGACGCACTCTCTCTTTACGTTACAGCCTTTAGTTTACTTGCGGGCCAAAAGGTGTTCAGTAATCACGGACTTGTTACCCTTTGGTATGGCAGCAGGGAAAACCGACAGATCAGTGATTTTCGCAGAGTGACTTATTATATGTAAATTCAATGATAGAACCAGGGAAATCCCCCCGTTGCCATATGTTTAGAGAACATTATCCATTATAAATATATAAACCCCAAAACCGCCACCCCAAAGTAAACCCTTTTCCTTCTTGGCACTGTATCTATTCTTCCTATTGCTAACATATTGATTTTGTGTCAAGCATGTGTTGTTTATGGAATGGCATTAAAAACTGCTCTAATTGAAACTACTTGGCAGACGGCACATCCAACAGTGCAAGACCAAGACTGCGCAGCACTTGCTTACTGCAGCCTTTCCAAATCAGATTGAAAAGCACACTTAACGGTATGAACGGTATAACGGTATAAACAATGTGACGGTTATTATTGTTCAATTAAGTGGTTCACGGTATCTTTAACAGTATACCGTTATACCGTTACATCCCTACGCCCCATATTATTGTGGCTTCCCTGTTTGATGCAATGTGGGTTTGGACCCATTCGAAATTGTTGGAGCCATCGATGTTCGGCCCATAGGAGTTGATCATAATTATTTCTTCCCCGTCTATGGTGCCGTGGACGAGCAGTGTTCTCCCTTCGGAGTCGCTCTGGGTCCGGAATAGCCTGAAGTTTGTTGTTTTTTTGATGAGTATGGCGACTCCTCTTGCGTATGAAGAATACGAGGCGAAGTATCTGTGGCATCCCCATGTTTTTGCACAGTGGTTTTCTGAGTTAGGTCGCAAATGCGTCTCTTGGATGAGGGCCACATCGACGTTGTGGCGCCGGAGGTAGTGTAACAACTTCCTGGTTTTGGTAGGCTGGTTGACCCCTTTAATGTTCCATGTGGCTAGTTTGAATTTGCTTAGAGTTGCTGCTTTGTTTCCGCTGCTCTATTGCTGTTTGGTGATTTTGGGTACTTGAAGCGGTTTTTCTTGAGTGCTGTAGGGGAGGTTTGGTCCAAAAGACCCCCCTTGCCTACATCCCCTCCCCCGGTGAGGGCCATGGCTCATCAGGGGTCCCCTCCTTACGTTGGTCCCGGTCGGGCTCGGGTGGGGCTGGTTTCGGCCCCGGTCGGTGCACGTCTTGAGCTGTTGGCTCGTATCTTCTGGGAACTCTTTCCCCAACTTGAGTCCCATCTCCCCTTTTGCCCTCCCTGTCGGGCAACCCCCAACTCGCCCGAAGAAAACCCCTCCCTAGATAACCTTGTGAACAGTGCTGTGCACGGGGCGCTGCTGCCCTCCAAGAAACATCCATCCCGAGGTGTGTGAGGCTGACTTTTGCTCATTTTCTGAATCCCCCAGGTCGACATGGATGTGGAGCACTTTTCAGGGCGGATCACTCCCGTTCCTCTCTCTCCTTCGTGGTCTAGGCATTTCGAGAAAGATGTTTCGACGTTTAACTCCCCCGAAGGCTCTGCGGGACGCTTGCACTGCCGATCTGAAATCGGGGAAGATTTGGATTTTGTCGCCATCAAATTGAATGTCACCTTTGTCCCTGGCCAGCCTGAGTATTAAATCGCGGTCTCTGAAGTTCAGCAGTTTGGCGATAATAGGGCGAGGTGCCGTTCCTGGTATTGGGCGGTTGGTCGGGATCCTGTGAGCCCTTTCAACCACAAATAGTGGCGAGAAGGTGGTTGCTCCGAAGATTTCTTTGCATAGTTGTTCCACGAAGTCTTCCATTTTTGTAGGATTTTGTTGCTCTCTGATCCCCACCAGTCTAATGTTGTTGCGGCTGCGCCCTTCTAAGTCTTCGTTTTTGGCAACAATTTCTTTTACTTGGCGCTCTAGGGATGACACTTTGGAAGACAGGGATGTGGCGTTATCCTCAAGGTCGGAGACCCTCTGTTCAACAGTGTCAAGCCTCTCGCCGTGTTTATCAAGGCGGTGTTGTATTTGGTCGACTTTTGATGAGAGGGTGTCAATTTCTGCATCAAGGTTGCCTATGCCTGTTTTGAGTTCGAGCAGTATGTCGAAGGAATGGGGGGGTGTCGATCTGGTTTCTTGTTCCATGCTTGGCGATGGTGGTATCTCTCGATTCGTCTGCTTGGGAGTTTTGGCTTTGGCCCCGGTTTCGAACATTAATTTTCGCTGCGATTTGTCTGTTTTGCCCATGCTGGTGTGGATACTTGGCTTTGCTGGGCCGGCGTGTGCAATGTTAATTTACACCGCAGGATGTGTAGGGCCCACATGACTGGCCCTGGGGAGTGCTGCCAGGCTTGTGCGGTGTTGGAGGGAGATTGAGTGGGCGGCTTGAGTGATATTTATGCAGAGCTGTGGTTGTCGCGCCCCGCTGTCGGGTTTCAGAATAACAGCAGGCGCCCTCCGCGTGGTTGCCGCCACCGTCACCGTAGAGTTATTGCAGTGCGGTGCGGGCCCAGGCGGTGAATTTTTCCGGTATGTTCGCTGCACGCTTGGCCGCGATCGGGGTGCCGCCGGCAGGGCAGGGTCTGGGGCTGTTAGGGTTTGGGGAGCTGGAGAGTTCGTAGCATGCCATGAGCTTTAACGGGAGGGCCTGGATGGGGTGGCTGCGTAGGCCTCTCGCCTGTTTGTCGCATGGAGTGTCAGGCAGCGGTCTCCAATGTTGCCGGATCGTTCGCTGGAGGTGGGGCTAGGGCCGGGGCCGTTGGGTTTTTGAGGAGTCGGAGGCCTGTGGATCGTCACTCCCACGGGGACTGGGTGCCGTACGGGAAACTGCAGGCCGGGCCCGAGACCTGGGGCGGGGTGGACAAGGCCGGGCGGCGTCTCTCCTACCTGATGCCGGCGATGTATTCCGGTTCATTTCTTCTCTGCTCCGGCTGGGTCTGGAGGGCCCCGCAGTTGGAGGCGAGCGGCAGCGCCCTGTCCGTCAGGAGGCCTGGTGATGCACGTAGGCCGAGCGGGATCTCACCTGCCTCTGCTATTCTTGGACCGAGAGTTTCTGGCCCGCCGCAGGCACCACCTCCAGGGGACCGGGGCACCGCTCTCCCCGCTCGGCAGCCTGCTCTTTGGTCGAATCCAGTCTGGTTGTCAACTCTCCAGACTGAACACATTCAACTGATCTCCTCAGCACCACACCTACCGCTAAGAAGCAGCTATCATGCAACAACCACACTGGCTGCACACATACCTGGTGCGCCCACGCACTTTACGACTCTCTCTCTCTCAACTGACTTGAACTGCGCTTCCCGAGGGCGTTCAACCTACCAGTGCCTTGAGATCATACCAATGGTACATAAGGCGCTATACAAATACAAAATAACATAACATAACATATCTCTGTTAATTTTTAACGTTCCATCATATGTCCTTTCCCCATGATTCACATTTTTCTGGCGTTTGTGTCCCATACATGCTATTGACAGCCAAGATATCTTATTTGAAAGCCACGGAAATTACATTTAAACTGTACAACTTTTACATTTCTGAGCTGTCCGGTTACAGAATTAAAAGTCTTAAAAGTTTATTCATCAAATAGTATCTTGAGCCAAATGGGGCTGCCTTTGTCCTCCAAATATGGTCATGTCTTTTTTCTTTGAAACTCCTTGGTTTGAGTGAATAATTGGTGTCACTTCCCAGGTTGCACGTAGGTGTCCCAGATCTATTGTGTCAGCCTGGAGCACAGACAAAAGTCTACTGGGCCGGGGATGTTTTGGCGCTCTTGGTCCATTCAAAGTTTTCAAGGTGGCAATTAGCATGCCTGTGTCCTAGAAGTTTATGGTGGCTTCTTTTTGTGGGGGTATGACTCAGTTTAGCCAGCAGAAAGACCTGTTCTGGAGCTTGCCAAATCCAGCCAATACATTTTAATTCCTTTATTTTCTGTTATTTTGTTCTGAATCAAAAACAAGCCTGTTGAATAAAACATCCCATACATGTTCCCCAGCAAAACCCCCTTCACATTGCTATGCAAGGATACGTTTTTATTCAACATTGTACTTTTAAAACAGGCATTTTCTTTTTGGTTTGCAAAAAGCCATTTTGACACGTGGTGAAAGCTGCTAGGATTTCCCTTTTAAATTTGGTTCTTCCATCTGACTTCCCACATTGTTCTGCTGTCATAGTCAGTTCCTTTTATACAGCAATTTGCTTGAAACACAGATGCACTGAAACTGACATAGGTCCAGAGAGCTAGGATCTCTTTGAAGCATTGATCTTTTTCACATTTTGTGACTCAAATGTCAAGCGTTTCCTGCGGCTGAAAGTGAAGTTTCTTTTGATTTCTCAGATTTGACTGGCACAGCCTGCATGCAGGGATCATGCTTTCTTCTGCTGAAGCACAATGTGGATATGGATGGGCATGGCAGGGTCTTATGGATAAAAGCAATGTGATGTGGAATAGATGAAAATAGCATCAGGGCAGCACAGCATCCTTAGTGTAAAAGATTACCTTTTCAATGGGAACTTTTTGCAAGCAGAAGAGCAGCGCTGCTTTGATTTGCTTCTTTTGGGCGCACCAAAGAACCCACTGGCACCTTTCTCAGTGTGCCCACTGTTCCAACTCCCTCAAAAGGTGTTTGGCAAGATGGTGCAGCCATCCTTTTGTCACTGCAAAACACAGTTTTGATGCAATGGTGCAGCCATTTTGCTGTTGACAGCAGAAGCGCAGCTTGGTTATGAATGGGAATTCTGCTGAGTGGGTCAATGTACCATACCAATTCCACCCCCGGCCCCCAACTCTTCTGAAACTTTTTGTCGAGGGAGAGTAGGGCAAAGTGGGGTTCATTAGTAAGGCAAAGTGGGGTTCATCAGGTAGGAGTCCTTCCATCAGGGAGCGGTACGCCACATTCCTCCCACTGTCTCTCATTGGAGTGTGGAAGGACACCCACAGCTTTCCCTGAGGTCTTCCTTTGTGGTGTTGAGCGACACCCCCAGCTTTTTCTTTCATTTCTCCTTTCCAAGTCCCCGAGGAGGTCCTCCTTGGTCTATGAAAGGCACAACCAGTATGAATCTATTGAAATAAATAAGAACCGGTTACTACATTTTCCCACTGACTGCCCTCCAGGAAGGTTGACAGCAGTGGGACACACATGTATTGCAATAATGACAGTATTCAGACAACAAGAGAAATGCTCACTCACAAGACACAGATAACTATGGATTTTGGCTAGAAGTTTTGGGAATCCCTTTCGTCCTGACAATCAAGAAAATGACTCCCTGTTAAATAATTATACCTATAAACCTATCTGTTCCCTTCTAGTTCTTCTTTTGCTTGTTCTTATTCTCCAGATTTCTCCTCTATTTAATTTTCTCTTGGCTCCTCAATTTGCTGCAAAGTGTGCCCAGGGTGACAACTCTTTAGCTGATTATTATGTACCCATTTCTCTTGTCAGTTCTCCTTTGGGGATGCATATTCTGTAGGCGACAGTGAAAATATATCTACAATTTCAAAAGGACCGCGCCAGCTTGCTAAAAATGTCTGCTCCTTCGTCTGGTTCCTTTGGAAATTGTACAAGTAGACCCTGTCTCCTACTTGGTATTCCTTTTTGGTTGTTTTTAAGTCATATTGAGTCTTCATCCCCTCTGCAGATTTTTCCAAACTCTGCTGAGCGTATGCAAAAGCATGTTGAAGGTGTTTGCTTAGATTCGTTTATCAGTGTCTGCTCTTGTGTTCTATAGAGCAGATGCTGAGGTAGCACCATCCTTCGTCCATTCATCAGCTCAAATGGAGACATATTTGTTGCAGAAGAAGGTGTAGATCTGATGGCCATCAGGACAAGTGGTAATCGGATGTCCCAACTTGGCCCAGAGTCTGCCACAAACTTTTTTAAAATGCTCACAATGGTTTTATGGTACCTCTCAACTCCACCACTGGAGGACTGGCGGTATGCAAAGTGAACTTTCCTTTTCACCCCAAGTATCTCCCACATCTTTGTCATCACTTCGCTGGTGAAGTGACTTCCTCGGTCTGACTCAATCCTTTGGGGTAGGCCAAAACGCAAGAAGATGTGGTTGATCGTCAGGGCAGCTGCTGTTTCTGCCTTGCAATTTGGGGCCGGGAGACCCATTTGGTAAACAAGCATGTTATGGTTAACATGTACTTGATCCCCCCAGAGGAGCGAATCACGGGCCCGATGAAATCTACTTGTAAATTTGACCAAGGCAGTGTCATCCCCCTCTTCTGGAGGGGACCTCGGTGTGTGAGTGATGTTGGCTGAAATTGTGCACACACAAGACACCCCTTCAAGTATTGGTCGAGGTCTTGCCCCAGGTGTGGCCAGTATGCAACCTCTCGCAAGATTTCTAAAGTAGTGTTAAAAATCCTGATGACCGGCTGTGGGCGCATCATGGGCGTGACTTAGCATCAGGCTTCGGAATGAGGTAGGGACCACCCACTGGTCACTGCCAGATATGGATCTCTTTACCAACAGACCGTCTTGGATTCGTAAAATGTTTGGACATTTCATCAACACCCTGAGGTCCTCTTTCTCAATGTAATCGATATCTGTCAAGGGAAAGTTCTCAGGGTCCTCAATGTGTTGATAAAATTTACCAATAATTGGATCCCCTTTTTGTGCCCTGATTAAATCAGCATCTCGGGTCTCCTTACTCCACTGGGCAGTTGATAGTTCATTGTGAGCATTTGTCTGGAACCTAGTGATAGCAGTGACCTGGATTTCCCCCAACAGGGGCTTGGTCTCAAAGAGATCCCCCTGGATGGCTCCGGTTTTGGCCAACTGATCAGCTAGGTTGTTTCCAGTTTTGTCTGGCCCCTCTATTCTGGAATGACCCTTGATCTTCTTCCAATAGATGGTCATTCCAGTAAAGGTAACCAGATCATCAATATTTTGGCTTAGCTTGCCATGTTTATGTGGTTTGTTGTTAGCACATAGCATGCCTCTGATTTTCGAATTAACCAGGTGCTCCATGAACCCGTTCCGGACATAATCTGAATCAGTGATTATGACCAGTTCGTGGAGTTGGTGTTGGACGGCAGTGAGGATGGCCTGGTGAACTGCCAACAACTCTGCCACCTGACGACTGCAGGGACCAATTTTGTACCCCGCGGAGGGCTCTGGGGCATCATTCACCCAGGCATTCCCAATGCTAGCCACCAGTTCCTTTTCCCCGTTGTTGTCAACATGGTAGGAGCACCTGTCCACATAAACGGTGGGCATTCCCTTGCACTTGTCTTCTTCATAGACTTTGTGCAGGGAATTCAGGTACGCCTCCATGTTGTCCTGGGTTTTAAGACTTTCGTCCTCGAGACAGTTTTCTCTGGCACAATCATGCAAGTCAGCCAGACCTTGCGCGCGGGGACTCTTCTTGTTTTGGCCATATCTGACCTCCATAGGAAAGCCTTGCATTGACAGAATCCAGGAAGTAATTATGGAATTACTCACATTTCCAGCCTGGATTCTGTCACTTTGGAGGTATTGCAAAGGCTGGTGTCGAGTCTCCACTATGATGTGTTCCCCCTGGATGAACGGGCGGTAATTTTTCAATGCCCACACCGTTGCCAAGAGTGCCTTCTCACAATCGTTGACTTTTTCCTCTACAAAGGATAATGTCTTGCTTGCATAGGAGATTACTTAATTGACCTTGCCATGCTTTTGATACAATACTGCTGTCATGCATGTATTCGAGAACCCTGCCTCCAAGAAGAACTCCTTGTTTTTGACAGGGTAAACTAGACAAGGCGCTTGTGAGAGGCTTCTTTTGAGTTGCTTTACTGCCTCGGCTTGTTCTGGACCCCACTCCCACTTGACCCCCCCTTTCAACAGATGGATCAGGGGTCTTGTGATCTCTGCTTAATCCTCAATGAACATCCTACTGTAATTAGTCAGTCCAAGGAGGCTTCTTAGCTCCTGCAGAGTTGTGGGGTCTTTAAGGTTTAGGAGTGCTTCCACTTTCTTCTCCTGGGGAAAGAGACCTCAGGAGTTACCTCATGCCCCAAGAAGTTGACACGGGTTCTGCACAAGTGTGCCTTTTGGAAGGATAGTTTTGCTCCGGCAACCCTCAACTGGGTCAGAAAATAACAAATTTCCGCTATGTGTTCCACCACAGTTGAGCTTTTTATCAGAACATCACCCACATAGGCCAGGTTACCCCTTTGACCCAAGTCAGGTATGGCCTTATGTAGGAAGATGTTGAATTTGTTGCCGCAGTTGATGTTTCCAAAGGGAGTCCGGGTCCACGTGTACTGCTGCCCCAGAAGGTAAAGGCAAACTTGTATTGGTCCTCCCTACTGACAGGCACAGTCCAGTACCCATTGGTCAGGTCAATGGCAGTGTATACCATTGACCCCTGGATCTGGGCGCGCCCCTGGTCAATGCAGGTGAGAGGCCATCGGGACATGTGGACCTGTTTATTCAGCTCCCTCAGGTCAGCACAGAGTCTCCACTGACCGTTCAGTTTTTAAATCCCCAGCACCGGATTATTAAGGGTGCTGTGGACTGGACGAATTATCCCATGGGACTCAAGGTTTTTTATGATTTCTGTCAGGGACTCCATGGATGCAAGAGGCAAGCGGTATTGCTTCACAAACACTGAAGTCATTCCAGGGTACGTGGGAATTGTTGTAGTGTGGTATTCGGTGTGACCACAGTCATACAAGTCCACCGCAAAGATCTTGAAAATCTAAGAACACTTTAAAAAAAAACAAAATTGTATTGATTTATACAAACAAAAACAATACAAATCACACATGCTGTGCATGCATAAACAATACAAATGTTCATCACTTTATTCTGGCCACTGCTTCCCTCATCCCACCCCCCCTTACAAGCCTATTTGTACCACGCACTCTGTATCTGACTCGCGTGGTGGGGTCTCACATACCGTGGATCCTGTCAGGTCTTGTACCGTTCCAAACAATTCCACTATTAATGATCTCCATGCCATCAAGGTTCCCGCCTCCTCCTCTCCCCCTACATTGCTCGCCTCTTGCCATACCATGGTCTCTGCCTCCGCCCATTTCTGCAACTCCTTCCACCATATCTCCACCTGTGGCTTAAAATCTAAGAACAATTGTTTCAACTTTTGCTTTTGCTCTAGAGTCTCACAGGCATCAGCTAGGTTGACTCGCTCTTCAACCATTTGCCTGAAGCCTGGAAAGACTTCCGGTTTTGCTATCTCAGCTGCCTCCTCCAGCTGGGTGGAGAGGTCCCTGGTTAGAGTATTGACCAGGACAGAGAGTTTAAAGTAGGAGAGGCTGTCATTGTGGACCTGGAAGATCACTTCATCCTGCCTGATGTCACAGGTCACCTCTTCCTCACTGTAAGGGCAGGAAGAGTACACCAGGAAATTCCCCCCTTGCCGGGTGAAGATCCTGTCTGGTGGTAAGTCATTGTCACTGTCATTGGGGATCGGTCCTATCAGTTCATTTCCTAGATCCATGGAAAAATGTTGGTCATCAACCGCCATTCCAATAATGGTGCCTGTTCCCAGAGTGATACTCCTAGGGTCGCTGTTATCCATCAATATTGGAATGGTGTTGTGTTCTACATTGACTAATGGTGTTGGGTTTAACCCCAACACCTGCTGTTGGATTTGGGCATTGAGTTGTAGATATGCGTCAGGATTTAGTAGTTTCTGTCCTCTTTTAATTTTGTATTCAAGTGGGAATAGTCGGGTCCGTCCTGGGATGGTGACCTCCTCTCCAATTTGAACTTCATCTGCATACGGCAGCAATTGGGCTGACCTAAACGCTTTGTCTGAATCATGAAAGCCCATGGGATTTCCCCCTAGCCGGGACCAGGCTTTGTAATTCATCAGGTCCAAATTAATGGCAAAACAATTGAGAATGTCACTGCCTAAATAAAATGCAGCACGGACATCTCACACGACCCAACAATTGTGTTCTATGCTTTTGTTACCTAGAGAAACTTTGAGCATACACCTGCTAGGTAGGAGATGTTTGGAATTGGAAGTTTCCAGGCCCATTTCCCACTTATCGATCAATTTAAATGTGGGAATGGCTGGATCTTTTGGGAGCTTTCGCAACATGGCTTCGCTTATGAAGCTCTTACCGTTGTTCACGCACACACTCGGGCGAGAGCAGACTCCTTCCCCTCATTTAACTGAATAGGGATGAACAACTGTTCTCTGATTTTTTGAATATCAGCTAAACTTTGAGCTGGTTTCTCATCACTCTTGACTATAGAATTGGGATTTTCAGATTGTGAATCAGTATAAAACATAAATGTATTTCCTTCCAGTGTGGAATGCCACTTGAAACTGGAAGGTTGATTTCCAAGAATGCAGAGGAGTTCCTTTCTACAGTTTGTAGTCCAACAGCAATTACTGTTACGTCAGGTATTTGATTGTTCTGGAAATGAAACTCAATATGATCAGGTTTTTGTTCAATCATGTGGCATGTGCCATTTAAACTAACATGGTTGACACTCTGTTTTAATTTTATTGGCCTGTTAGTCTGAGTCCAGAGGGCCTTATTCACACAGTCTATTAGGGGGGACAGCCTGCGCAGGATGTCATTCCCTAGTAGACAGGGTGTTCCCTCTGGAGTCACAACTATGACAGGGTGTTTCACTTTGTGGCGCCCAATTTTTATTTCCAAATCTGCAGTCCCCTCGACAGGAATTTAATTCCCGTCAAAGTTCTGGAGTTGTCCAGGAAGAGGGATGAGAGGGATCTGGTATCTCCGCTCCACCCCCTTCCTGAATTTAGCTACTCAAAGGCCCTTTTTGACAGAAGAGTGGCTTTGGATCCAGTGTCCACCAGTGCTGAAAATGTACATTGCCCTTGTACTTGGACCGGGGCATAAAACCTCCCCTCCTTCTCCTCAAGCGGACAAAGGTAATGTGCATTCCAGGCAAGCTAGATGGTCAATTCCTTTATTTTGGACTCTGCCAATGTGGCATTTTGGACTATTTTCTGTGTCAGAGTCCGCGGATCTGTAATAAAAATGTGACATCCTTAATTAGTGGATATTTTGGAATCCCCTGTTTTCCTTAGCTCCGAGCTGCCTCCACTTACCGGGTGGCAGTCACTACAACCATTTTGTGGGGAGGATCCCTCCATTACTATTTTCTTCTCAGGATGACAATTCTCGGGTTCAGGTATGGGTGACTCTGAATCAGTCCCCACACCCATCCAGTCGTCATTTAGATCTCTTGGGACCCATTTTTCTTAGGGAGAAGTTGCCCCGTCCCTGAAGGAGAAGATTTTTTCCCCAGAATCCTCTGAGGATTCTTCCCCTTCAAGTTGGAGGACACTAACTTCCTCCACAAAATGGGCCTTTTTACTGTCTTTATTTCTCCCACCCACCCTCTGTTCCCTGGGTTGCAGATTTTCGGGGGCAAGAGATTTTGGTTCTGCTTCCTTAGTGTCCAGGTGCTTTTCACGAGTGAGGAAGGAAGCTTCCTCTAGTCCTTTACACCCACCTTCCCCTCGTGCCTCCTCCTCTGGAACCGGTGAGTTGTCGGGGGTCTCTCCCCGTTGTTGTTCTGGGGTGCCAGACCCTTGGTTTGTGGGGTTCTAAGCCGCCATGTTCATCTGAGTGTTCTGTTGAGCCCTCAACATGCGACCCAGATCCTGGTTGAGGTTCTGGACCTGGCGCTCCAGTTGGGACACCCGTTCCGGCTCTTATGGTGGTTCATGGGAAGCGTAACTATCCCTTCTCCCGGGGTACCCTGGATATTGTGGATTTTGGTAACCCTCCACCCTTGGCCTCCCCTCTCCCGGATTGGGTAGTGTGGGTTCCTGAAAGCGGGGAAAGAAAGGAGGGTTGTCCTGCAGGTTGGGGTTTTGGGGATACCGGGGAAAGAAACTTAACCCAGCTGCTTAACCCATTACTGCCCTCCTGGGGAAGTTAGGAGGGAAGTTTTCCGGGGTAGTACTTACCTGATTAGGTCCTCCCCCTTGGCTGGGGGAGTCCATACATACCCTAAGATAGGTTGGTTGCCCTTGTATCTGGGACTTATATAATCAGGGGAGTTAGGGGCCCCATTGGTGGGATTACCTCCCTGACCGCCACCTGTTGGTTATTGGCCTGAAGGCCTTCTGCGTCTCTGATTCTGCTGGTTTGGGATTGGTGCATTTTTAGTCTCCCCCATTTATCGGTCCAAAATGGGGGCAACCTTCACCTCCACCACCTTAGCAGCAGCAGGGGTGTTGGTTGGCTTGGAGTTTTTAACCAGATTTTTATTTTCTGCAGGTTTTTGGACTTCATATATCCGGGGGTAGCCTGCGCTATTACCCAGTCCAGCAATCTTTTATCATGGAAGTCCCCCACCAGCTGGGTCATAATGTATTTTGGGAGCGCATGAAAGTAGGTAGTGATAAACTCCCTGCTATCCGTGCGCACCCTCCTGGTGGTTTGGGCAAAGGCGCGTTTTAATTCCTGCACAAACTCTTGCGGGGCCTGATCTTCTCCACACTGTGGATTGTAGGCCGCTTTGCGAGCCTCTTGGGAGTTTCTATGGGTGGAGAAGTGTTTCAAAATGGCCACCTTGTAGGCGGACCATCTTGAATGTTTTTGATCTTCCAGTCCAGCAAAGAAGCTGGAGTATTATGGAGAGAATGTCCATTTGGCATAATCTATACAGTTCTTGCTATCTTTTATGTGAAATGTGCCCATCATTTGTTCATAGAGTTCCAAATGGTCCCAGACAGAATATTTTGCGTTTTTATTGTACAGTGTCATGAAGTTCCTGATAGCCTTGATCTGCCTAATGGGGTCTTTTACCAGAACTCTTTTTGGTTTATCTGCCTTCTTTCAACGCGTCACCTGAGTCTGCGATCTGAGTGTGATCTACAGGTCGCAGGTTCGAATCCCGGCAAGGCCAACTCAGCCTTTCATCCTTCCGAGGTCGATAAATGAGTACCAATTTCGGTTGGGTGGTATTGTATGTAAATATGTGCTCTGTAAAGTGCTTTGGATTAAGATGCTATATAAACAACACATCATTATCATTGTCATTTGATGTCCCCTCGTGGTCTTCTAGGAGCTCCCTGATTCTGTGAGCCTGTTAGGGGCTCGCAGAATGGCGGGGCCTAGTTTCCTCTCCCCTGTGGTGCACAGGAGAGTAGTCTTCTGACTCCTCCCTGCCCTGATTTGGTGGAGGTCTTCAGGATGCTCTTTTGGGGCCTCTTTTCCTGTTGTTCTTGTGCAAATCGGACCAACTGGTCCCTTTGGAGGTAGTGATTCTGCAGATCTAATTCCCTGACTTTCTCCTCATAGGAGGTTTCCTGGTCAGAGAGATCAGCCTTTATATTTTTGTTTCTGATGCTTGTTAATCTGCTTAGAATCACATGCTGTGCATATGGTCCGACATCCAGTGGTAACCGCGGAGTATTACATCTTGTCTTTCGGGGGACCGAAAGGGGACGTCGGCATAGGTGTGTCTGAAACACTATCCCTATCGTGACGTGTGTAGTACCCAAAATCCCTCACGCGCCGAGGCCCCTCAGATTGTTTTTTTCCGCCCAGATAACTGGTCGCCCTATAGCAGAGCTCTTCATGAGACATTGTTTATCTTACCGAATTGTCGGTTTAATCCCCGTTAAGTCACTTCGTCTATCAAGATCATCTTCGACGAAGACTACGGGGGAACCGTCTATGGCTGTGGATTCCGGCACCTAAGATCCAGCGTTCGGACCTCCACGTGGTCGGGCCTTCTGGCCGGCCTACACAGTAGGGAGAGTGGGCTCGGGGTTTGCCATACTGCTATGATGTCTTTCCTCTTTTCCACTTCTTCCTTGAGGCGGACGATTCTAGAGCCGCCACGCCCGTCCCCGACCCTTCCAGGCTCGACTCCGGTCTTGCTACAGGGACCACACCCGGTGACAGGGGCGTACAATCGCACCGCACAAAACACAACCCAAGCGGCCTCCTCGACGACCTCGTCGAAGAAGGCACAAGCGCCATCGGATCGATCTGATCTGAAGCCTTCCCCGCATCCGCAGCAGCGCATGACGACTGGGCTTAATAAACATAACAAAGGCGCTACTCCCCAAACTACACACGCCGAAGTTTCTGAACAAGAAACTTCGACGAGTTTCAAGGTTTCCAAGGCCCGTGCAGGCCAGAAAATTACGAGTAGGCCTCTAACTACGAGTAGGCCTCTACCCGAGAAACCATCATCGGAGGCGTTGTCCCCTGAAGATTCGATAACTATCAGTAAGAGCATCAATAGGATTGCTGCTGCGGTGGGCCTAGTACCGGTTTCACCCACAGTTATGGGCCAATCCGCTGAAAGGTTTTCCACGGTTTTGGAAAACGATCTTGAGGACTCTTACGAAGTGAGTCAGGTACCCCTCTCAAGCACCCTGAGGAGATCCTCTGAATGCCTTAGGGCGGAGGACCCGGTTCCTGCTCAGCGGGTCCATTTGGGTCATCCAAGTGGACCACGGAGTAATTTGAGGGGTATATGGATCGGCTGGAGCAGGTTTTCGGGGCTTCTGATTAACCTCCGCCGAAAAAAGCTCAGGTAGACCCTAACCCTCACACACGAGTTGCCCAACACCTAGATGTTCAACACTATGTTGATTATCAAGATGATGTCCAGAAGGTCACGTATAGAGACATCTATACAGAAGAAGAGGAGACTTCTTTTTCTGGACAATTATGGGGAAGATCAAGGCGCAACGGACAACTGGGAGGACATCCAGCAGGACGATCACAATTCTGATATCGTTTGCCTCGACTCTTCCCCATCCACACCGGTTCGGCAAGCTCCCCCGGTGGATGATCAAATGGCTTTCAACAACACATTGAAAAAAGCAGCGGAAATCTTTAAAATTGCCACGCTTGAGGCATTGCCTGAACAGGATTTCGCGGAAAACATTATTAATGACAAGCCTCCGGCTAGCCAGTCTATCCCTCTCTTGAGCTCTGTAAAGAGACGGCTGGCCCCTTCTTTACTCACACCTGCTCAGACTAGGGCTGTGAACCCAAGGGTCGAAAAATTCTTCCGGCTCTCCCCCACCGACCCGCTTTATATCAAAGGACATGCAATCCCAGACTCCCTGGTGTTGACCAACACTCGCAAGAGAGCAGGGGTTCCCCTTGCCACGGGAGAGTCACCCCCGGAAAAAGAGTCCAAAAGGTTGTATGCCTTAGGCAAACGGGTCACGTCGGCGGCTGCTTATACCGTCCGGATTGCCAATAACACAACATTACTGGTGAGCTACTTCGACGCACAATTGAACCTACTCCAGGAAGGCCTCCAGGAGGTTCCGGAACCAACCAGAGCCAAGCTTCTCGCCATTGTCTCGGAGGGAAAACTTGCCAATCGAAATGTAAAGCATACCCTGGACTCCACAGAGACAGCAGGCAGGTCTCTTGCACAGGGTACTCTCCTAAAGAGACACGCGTGGCTGCGCACGTCGGGTTTCAGGCCTGAGACCCAGGCATCCATCATCAATAAACCCATAGAAGAAGGCAACCTCTTCGGGAAGGCGGTAGACGATGCGTTGGAGACAGCCAAGAAGGAGCATGAGACTATTAAGTTGCTGCACCAGATTTCCCAAAAACCCTCTTCACAGAGGGGCAGCAATTCTCGGCGGTCCTTTCGAGGACAAGCCCGCGCCGCTCAAAATAATTTCGGCACGGGCAACTTCAACGCAAGTCAACCGGCTGCAAGCCCCACTTACTACCCCCAGAGGGGTCAGAAGCGCGGAAGGAATAGAGGCAAAGGCTCCAATTCCAGAGGTGCGTCAACCTCGGGTCAGAAATGACCACCAAGTTCAGGTCCCCTCCCATGTCTCCCCGGCCGGAGGGCGATTAACATCTTTCCTCAACGCATGGGAGGGGATAACTTCAGACCAGTGGAATTCGCCCGACCCCCACAGTTCAGACCGCCGAAACCTCGACGCCTTTCACCGGAACATCTGCAGATCCTGGTCCAAGAGGTGGAGGCGCTGCTGGGAAAGGACGCCATAGAAGCCGTCCCGATTCTTCAGGTAAACGAGGGTATTTATTCAATATACTTCCTTGTACCCAAAAAGGATCTCACCATGCGTCCTGTTCTAGACCTGCGCTCCCGGCGAACAAGTTCATAAAGTCCCAGAAGTTTCGCATGGTAACACTTCAAGAGGTGATCCCATTGCTAAAGATGCATACTTTCATATTTCAATGCTGCCAGCGCACAGAAAATTCCTAAGGTTCGTGATTCAGGACATACACTACCAGTTCGAGGTACTCCCCTTCGGCATAGCCTCGGCGCCACGGGTGTTTACCAAGGTCCTGGCAGTGGCAGCAGCACACCTGCGCAGACTTTCAGTTCCAGTTTACCCTTACCTCGACGATTGGCTCATCACGGGGGACTTGTTCGACGTTTGTTTTTCGAACACCCAAACGACAGTAGACCTACTGTTCAGCCTGGGATTTTCTATCAACGAAAAGAAATCCAGCTTAGTCCCCAGCCAAGTAAAACAGTTCCTGGGGGCTCTAATTCGCACGGAAGACAGTCTAGTCTTCCCTTCCAGCGAGAGGGTTCAGAACATGCTCTCTCAAGTTCCTCAGTATGTAGCCAGTCGGGAGGTGACGGTACGCAAAGCTATGCGTTTGCTACGGATGATGGCGTCATGCATATACTTGGTCCGCCACGCGCGGCTGCGCATGAGCCACACTTGCATGGGACGCAACAGCCAGTGGTGTCAGGCCAGCGGACAATGGGAAGATCTGTTAGTTGTCTCGCCAGCCCTCGTTCTCTCTCTGCAGTGGTGGTCGAGGGAGAACCTCTTGAAGGGGAAAACCTTCACCACCGCTGCAGTGGAAGCCACTCTCACGACAGACGCATCTCTCACAGGGTGACAGGGTGGGGGGCTCACCTGCTTTAACAGAGAGTGCACGGAGTGTGGTCCTCAGGTAGCGTCCAACCATATAAACTTACTGGAGCTAACAGCAGTGTTCAAAGCATTGAAAGCCTTTCAGGAGCAACTGCAAGGGAAGACAGTGCTGGTCCTAACCGACAGCACAACAGCAATGTATTATCTGAACAAGCAGGGGGGCACTCACTCTCCAGGGCTATCCAAGCTGTCCCAAAACATCTGGATATGGGCTCTCAAACACAAGATGTTCCTGATATCCCAACATGTTCCAGGGGAACTCAATCTTCTGGCAGACGTTCTCAGCAGAGATTTTCCTCTGCCAGAAGAATACGAATGGCGTCTGCACCAAGACATTGTATCCAACGTCTTCGCAGAATGGGGGTTTCCAGAGATCGACCTGTTCGCTACTCAGGAGAACGCCCAATGCCCAGATTATGCCTCCAGGTACCCCCAGAACCGATCCAAAGGGAACAGTCTCTGGATAACTTGGTCGGGAAATTTGTTTACGCTTTTCCCCCCGACTCCCCTTCTGAACAAGATAGTGCACAAGATGCACCAGGAACCAGTCACCATGATTCTGGTGGCTCCCATGTGGGCCCGCCAACCCTGGTTCGCGCACCTGATGGAAATGTCCCTCTCCCCACCAGTCAAGCTGCCCCGCCCGTACAACATGTTGTCTCAGGACAGGGGGGAGACTCTGCACCCATGCCCACAAACTCTGAACTTAGCAGCCTGGCTCCTAAAGTCATAGAGTTTGGACATCTGCAACTCCCTCAAAGATGCATGGACATACTGAGGGAGGCAAGAAAGCCTAACACACGTTATTGCTATGCCAGCAAATGGAAACTTTTTGTCATTTGGTGCAGTTCCAAAGGCGTCAGTCCCACCGATTGCTCGCCTTCACACATTATGGCCCTCATTACGACCCTGGCGGAGGACCATGGTGCAATTTGCACCATGGTCCATGGCGCAGAGCTGCCAACTCCGCCATGGGGGTTGGCGGACTTACCGCCCCATTCCGACCTTGGCGGGGCGGTAAGTCCCCAATCCCCATTTACCCTTCCCCATTCCCATTTTTGCCCCATAGGGTATAATGGGAGTGGGGAAGGCGTTAATTACGCCACCGTAAATTACGGTGGCGTAATTAACAACAGGTCCCGTAGCGCCATGGATTTTTCCGGCCGGAAAAACCAGGCGAAAAAATCGCCATGGCGCTACGGGAACTCGTAGTCTGGCGGAAAGGTACGCCATACATTACGCTGGCGTTAAACCATTTCCGCCAGGGTCGTAATGAGGGCCATTGTGTTATATCTAACCCATCTGTTGGACTCTGGGTTAGTCTTCAATTCCTTAAAGGTTCACCTAGCGGCGTTGTCAGCCTACACCACGTCACAGCAGAAGGTGTTGTGGTGGAAAATACCTGTGATTAAAGCCTTTATGGAAGGGGTTAAAAGAATTTATCCCCCCATCACTCACCCAGCCCCTCGGTGGGACCTAAATGTGGTTTAAACTAGGCTCATGGGACCCCTTTTTGAGCCTATGCATAAAGCTAGTCTGAAAGACCTGACCTACAAGACAGCCTTTCTGGGAGCTATCACTTCTATCAGAAGAGTTAGCGAACTACAGGCCCTCTCGGTTTTGGACCCCTTTGTTACAGTCCACAAAGATAAGGTAGTTCTGCGCACACATCCCAGATTTGCGCCAAAATTTATTTCGAAGTTCCATGTGAACCACTCAATCGAACTACCCACGTTCTTCCACGTTCTTCACACACTAGATGTGCGCAGAGCAGTCATGTTCTACATGGATAGAACTAAACCACTGAGGAAAATTAAACAATTCTTTGTTTTAGTGGCAGCTGGTAGAGAAGGGGACCCTGTCTCTAAATCAGCAATATCAAGGTGGATTGTCAAATGCATCACACTATGGGCCTCATTACACGGTAGGCGGTAACCATGGCGCTATTAGTGCCATGGTTGGCGCCGGTATTTTACCGTGTCCGCCTTGGTGGATGGCGGAATAATCGCCCTACTCCAAGGTGAGCGGGGGCGGTAATTCCCCATTCACTAAGGCCCTTACCCATTCCCATTTTTGCCCCCATAGGGCATAATGGGAATGGGGAAGGCGCTAATTACGGTACCGCAAATTGCGGTACCGTAATTAGCACCAAGGTCCCTTTGCGGCACCCTACTATAACGGCTGGTAAAACCAACCGTTAAAGTCGGGTCTCGCAAAGGGAACTCGTAGTAAGGCGGTATGGGTTAACGGTCACCGGTAGCATTACCGGTGACCGTTAACCCTTACCGCCTTCCGTGTAATGAGGCCCTATGTTACACTCTTGCAAAGAGAGAACTGCCCTTCAAGCCTAGAGCACATTCTACTCGAGGCACTGGGGCATCCATAGCATTCATTGCAAATGTTCCCCCAGAGTCCATTTGCAAAGCGGCAACCTGGAGTTCTGTACACACCTTTACAAAACACTATTGCCTAGACACTCATTCTAGGTCTGATTCTCAGGTGGGACAAGCAGTACTAAGACATCTTTTTTCTACTGTTCCTTCTCACAACCCACCTCCAACTCCGGGTACTGCTCGCTAGTCTATGCACAGCATGTGATTCTAAGCAGATTAATAAGCATCAGAAGACATGCATTACTTACCGTAAAAGCATTTCTGATGATTGTATCTGCTTAGATTCACATGCGCCCTCCCTGCCTCCCCGCTTGGGGTGGAAGGAACATAGACTTCTTACTACTTTCTTTCTTCATGTACTCACTCACTATAGCCTTGGGCTCCCTCATGGCAGAAAAAATACAATCGGAGGGACCTCGGCGCGTGAGGGATTTTGGGTACTACACATGTCACGATAGGGATAGTGTTTCAGACACGCCTATGCCGACGTCCCCTTTCGGTCCCCCGAAAGACAAGATGCAATACTCCGCGGTTACCACTGGATGTCGGACCATATGCACAGCATGTGAATCTAAGCAGATACAATCATCAGAAATGCTTTTACGGTAAGTAATGCATGTCATCTGTACGGGGACGCCCTTCTATCAATTTCTGGGGAGCGCTGACCTGTCAGCCCTATTATGCTAGGCCTATTTAATTCTGATGGCCTCCTGGTTTCTGGCTCATGTGAACCGGTAGCCATGAAGTCAGCAGTGTACAAAGTTTGTTTGTTTGTTTGTTTTATTTGTATAGCGCTCCAAACCCAGAGGTTGAAGAGCTCTTAAAGAAGAAGGTTACATATTATATTGTATGCAGTTTCAATATAAGCAATTTACAGAAGGTTACATATTATGATATATACAGTTTCAATGTCAAAAATTTACAGAGTTTCCTAGTCCAGCAGTTTGCAGATTTCACAGACATAGTTAAATAGAAGGAGGTGTGACCTTGTATCTGAGGTGCTGCTCTTTGTTCAAGAGCCAACCGATAACATGTTTCCTGAAGATCTGGAAGGACTCAATAGTTTTAATGTTGAGGGGTAAGGTGTTCCAGAGTTGGGAGGCAAGTACTGGGAAACTGGCCACTCCAGCTCTTTTTAAGGAGAATCTGGGCACTGTTAAGCATAGAGTGTTGGAGGATCTGGTTGTCCTTGTGGCAGGTTTCATGATAAATTTGTTAGTGAGATAAGGTGGGGCTAGGTGGTTTAAAGCCTTGTACGTGAGGCAGATGGTTTTCAGATCATTTTTTTGTCATATGGAGAACCATTTGCATGATATCCTAGCATTGGAGATGTGCTCTCGCCTGAGAATGTTAAGTGCTACACGCAGAGCGTTGTTTTGCAGTACCTGTAATTTGTTAATTATAGTTTGGTTAGCACCTAGGTACAGACTATTGCAATAGTCCAGTGTAAACTGTATGAGGGCTCTGGCAAGTGTGAGGCAGCTGTTGGTAGATAGGAAGGGTCTGCTGGCCCTAATAAGCTTGCCAGTGTAGGCAGATGCGGATGCGATCATGTTAGTTTGTTTGAAGAGGTTAGAGTTGGCATCAAGGTAAAAGCCAAGAGTTTTCACACTTTTGGCAATAGGGATAGTGTGAACATCAATAATGATGTTGTTATAGTTGGGATTGAGTTTAGACAGGTTACTGGGGGAGCCGACAAGGAGGAGCTCCGTCTTCTCATCATTCAGGCAGAGGCCATGAGATGCCATCCATGCCTGAATGATGGAGAATATTTTGTTAATCCGGGTGACGTCTGTGTGGTAGTTGCCAGTGATGGTGAGGAGTATCTGGGTGTCATCTGAGTAATTCATGTAGGTGACACCCAGACGGTCCAGTTGATCAAAAAAGTGGCTTTGTAAATATGTTATACAAAGTGGGGGAGACACAGGAGCCTTGTGGGACACCGCATGAGATGGGGATGGGGTCTGCTGCAGCTGTAGTGGAGAAGACCCGCATGGTTCTGTTAGCTAGAAATGATTGTATCCATGTGACGGCAGAGGGGGAGAAGTGAGCTGCGGTGGCTAGGTGGTTGCAGAGGAGTTTGTGGTCGACCAGGTCGAAGGCCGCTGAGAGGTCTAAGAGGAGTAGGATTGCGGCCTCGCCTTTATCTTTGATTTCATCAATCTGACTTTTAAGATCAACAAGGCCGGTTTCTGTTCTGTGTTGAGGTCTAAAGCCAGATTGACGTATTCCTAGCAGTTGGTTGGATTCCAGATATCCTTGAACTTGGAGGTAGGCGACTCTGCCCAGTATTTTTAATAGGAATGGGACTGTGGTGATGGGTCTGTAGTTAGTGGGTATGGTTGGGTCTAGTGATTGTTTTTTCAAGAGTGGGAGGACCCATGATTGTTTTAGGTTGCTGGGGACTGAGTTATTGCTGAATGAAAGGTTGATAAGTTTAGTGATGAAGGGGGAAAGATCTCTGGCTGCGTCTTTTATGATCTGGGCGGGACATCTGTACCCTTTGCAGTTCAAAGGTTTTAAGGAGGTAATGATTTTTTGAACTTCTACGTAGTTACTTTCTTGAATGTGAAGCCGATTTGGTACCAATGGGGGTTGGTGAGCCATGGTTAGTAACCTTGTTGTTGGAAAGTTGTTGGCGTTTGTCCTCGATTTTAGTTTGGAGTCCTGTGATTTTGTTATTGAGGGCGTTTTGGATGCTAGTGCACCACGGTATGTCTTTCAGACATGTGTCTGTAGGTAGATTGGGATTTTCTAGTTCTTTTAGAATTTTAAATAATTCTTTAGTGGAGGACCCTGCCTGATCGATCCTGCCATTATATGCATCTTTTTTGGAGCAAATTATCTCATTTTTATATAAGGAGGATATATTCGTAAAATTTGATTTGTTTTCCGTAGAGGGGTTGGAGTTCGGGGGTGTACCACGAGTTTAGGTGAGCTCTTGGTTTCTCTTTGCGCAGTTTCAGAGGGGCAATGGTGTCCATTGCCTTGGCCATGGAGTCATTGAAGGTGTCAATCAGTAGGTTTAAATCAGCGCTGGCAGGGAGTGCGTTGAGGGTGGGTAGGATCAGGGGTAGTAGGGCCTCAGCAGTAATGTTGCGTTTGTTTCTGGTAGGGCAGGCTGGTGCTATAGGGCATTTTTTGGGTACTGCATGATTAATGTTAACCTCAAGAAGGATGAGGTAGTGATCTGTCCAAGCCAGAGGTTGGGGGTCCAAGCCAGAGGTTGGAGGTCCTCACAGATTATGTTGCAGTTGTAACTCACTACCCAGTCGATAATTCTACCTTTCTGGTGGGTAGGGAGGACAGTGAGTTGTGCAAAGCCATGTTCTGTTAGGGCATTAGCTAAGGATGCAGCGGGTGCATCATTCGGGTCGCGGTAACCAAGGTTAAAGTCTCTGAGGATAATGATTTGAGCTGAAGGCTTGGAATTTTCAGCAATGAGAGATGTGATGTCTTCTTCAAAGACCCCAGGGGTGCCTGGGGGTCTATATATGAGGTGAAAGGTGATTGTGCTTGTGGGGGAGGTTTGCAGCTTGACTGTAAGTAGCTCGCAGGATGTGAGTGACACTGAAGAGGCTGATCTGAAGTCTAGGGAAGATTTTGAGATGATCGCTACACCTCCTCCCCTGGCTTTGGGTCTGTCAGCTCTGAGGATAGAGTATTTGTCAGGGATGGCTAGCGATAAGTGAGGTCCGGACGCTTCATGAAGCCAGGTTTCTGTTAAGGCTAGGAAGTCAAGATCGTTGGTTAGAATGATGTCAGCAATTTCAGTAGGGTGGGCAGCAAGGGATCTGACATTAAGTAGGGCTCTTTTTAATGGGAGTGGTGTAGGCGTGTTAGGTGCCTTGTCCTTCTTGTTGGTTTTGGTGTTGGATTTGGTGGTAGGTCTGCTAGATGTGATGGGGGGCCTAGTGCCAAGTCTGTGATTGCGGGCTGTGGCGTTGGGGGTGAATGAGGGGGTCGGTTCAGGCGGCTTGGGTGGGGCAAGAGGCTTGGAGTTGGATTTGGTGTGGTTAGGCTTAGTAGTGGGTGAGGCAGAGCCTGGAGCGCTGGGTCTAAGGAGGTTGTGAGTTATGTTAGCGTTGGCTGGGAGGCCAATGTTAGTGGGGGATATGGAAGGCAGGTGGTGGATGGGTGGGAAGGGGGCAGAGGTGGTAGGAAGGCGTGGGCCAGGGGATGGGGTAGTGTCTTGGGCATCCAAGTTTGGCTAGGCCGTCCTTGTAGGCTATGTAACTGTTGCCGCTGCAAGGTACGTGATCCATCGTGATGCAGAAGGGGAGCATGATAAGAACGAGCCAGGTGATCATGGTCTGGCTACAGGATATGCAGTACACAATACGCTAAAATGCAATGGGGGAATACCTAGGTTCCGAATAGTACAATCCGCTAAAATGCAATGGGGAAATACCTAGATTCAGAGTAGCACACTAGGCTAAAATTCAGTGGGGCAGCACCTAGATTCAAGATAACACATTAGACTAAAATGCAATGGGGGCATACCTAGGTTCAGAATATTACAATACGCTAAGATAAAAGAAGACTGGGTTTGCTCTCACACTGCGCACACAAAATCAAAATAGAAGCATAATTTGCTGATTATATTGAGTGATTTTAATCAACAACGTTGCAGCCTGACACGTGTTTTGACCTTCATGCTCTTCTACTGAGGCTGTTTAGACAAAGTGTAGGTGAAAATAAATATTGCACATTTTCACAAACAATAGTAAAAATCGAACAGAAGCACCCAGAGCCAAAACACATGGAGCAAATAGGGTGTGCCAACCACAAGTAAAATAAAATGAGAAGCCGAAACAACAACAATGCCATAGTAATCGAATAGAAAGTTAACAGATAGTACATTTGGATTAAACATGAGGTAAAAAACATATTACCAATGGAGTGCGGCATTGTTTGTCAAAGGATATCAGGTTGATGAAGAGAAATAAGAAAATAAATAAAGAACATTAATTGAGGAAAAAGGGGTTGCAATGGTGATCAGCCAAAAAGTACATGGGTAAAGCCCAAATTATATAGGGGTACCTTAATCTTGGTCAATCTGCAAATCTTGTGCTAATGGAAATAATTACGCAATTAATTAAATTAAATTGAAAGATGAGTCAAAGGATAACGAAATTTAAAAGTCAAATAAAATGGGCTTACCACGTATTGAACCTTAAATAGATTTAAAGAGTATTACGTGGGCTCCCTATAAGGCAAGAAGAATATATGAAAAGGTATTTTATTTTGAAGAAAAGCTAAACTAATTTTAAATTGGCAGACATAACGAGCAAAGGTAACACATAATTAAATTTGAAAAATATAATGGCAACGTACCAATAACTTGCAGTTGCACGGAGAACGTTTTTGGTCAATCAGAGCAATGCTGAAATGTAGCCAAAGTCCAAGTGGTAAACAAACCATAAAGAGAAAAAGAGCAAGGGAGAGCATCAATTAGCAAATTGAATGTTGCCTCTGGCGGTCGTCTAGACTAACACAGAATTGATTAGGGTCCCCGTGTAGGTTAGGGTTCATCTACAAAGTAACTATGCAATGACTTACAAGCGCGTCCGCTGCTGAATGAAATGAATGGAGCCGCTCACGTGAGGTTCTGTGACCATACTTGAATAGAACAGAGAGGGGTGCAGCAACAGCAAAACAGACCAAATGCCAACACAAACAGTGCGGTAGAGGGGCCGCCATATTGAACTTGTGTTGTGCTCTGCAATTGTGCAGAAAAGAAGCAGTGCGGAATGGATTATATGAGAGAGTGGCAATAGTCATTAAAAAAGTATAATCAACCAGCCAATGGGGGAACCCATTTCGATAGATGGGTTATTGGAAGCAACATGTGCGTGGGGGAATTGTAAATTGTGGGCTGAATGTAACAAGGCCCATGAGATGCACATATTGAAGTAACAACTGGGACATACGGAACAGGGGACCGTTCATGTTATAGACTTTTAGAAAACATTTTTTTAAAAACAAGTGACGCGTTCCAGAGACAGCATGCAAGAGGGGGAGCCAATGAGCGAATCATATTGGGCCTCATTACGAATCAGGCGTTAAGGGGTTAACGGCGCCGTAAACGGCGCCGACCCTTAACGCCTGATTACAAGGTCCGTTAGCGCCATGGTGATATTAACGCCTGCTTTTTGCAGGCGTTAAAATCCATGGCGCTAAGGGACCATTGTGCTAATTACGCCACCGTAATTTACGGTGCCGTAATTAGCGCCTTCCCCACTCCTATTATGCCCTATGGGGCAAAAATGGGAATGGGGAAGGGTAAAATGGGAAATGGGGATTTACCGCCCCACTCACCTTGGAATGGGGCGGTAAATCCGCCATCCACCATGGTGTAAACATAGTTTACACCATGGTGGTAAGGGTACGACCCAGGCGGTAACTTACCGCCTGGGTCGTAATGAGGCCCATTGTATCAAAACCGATTACGTAACCGGATCAAAAATAAAAGTTGAAAAAGCGTATGCTCACACATGTATTGATTGACAGATCACCATTGTTACAAGTATATAATGATTCGAACCCTTAATTGATGACACGTGACAAATCACATACAGTAGGGTTCTAAGGTATATGGGATCACAGAAACACGGATAGTTCATGGTCTGTGTTTAGACCAAAATCAACAGTACGGTATTGGCAAATTAGGCGGGCTTCTAATTGCGGAGTTTTAATACCAGGTTACCTCCATGTTGTGGGAGTGTAACCTTCATGATTCTGTCGAATTGAATCATTGATTTGTTGTCCATTTGATGAACACGTTGCCAATGCATGGCTAGGGGGTATTTGGAGTCAGATTGTGCAATTGAATAGAGATGTTTTTCTAATACGGATTTTCAATGGACGAATCGTACTGCCAATGTAATAAACGCCACAGACACATTTGAAACAATAAATACAAAATTTGGAATTAAAATGAATGAAGGAATTGATCTTGTGTGTGCCTAAGTGACCAAAGTCAATGGTTGTGGTCTCTAGTGTATGTGAGCATACAGAACAGCCCCCACATTTATGGAAACCTCGGCGTGAGGGTTGGTGTAACCATGTTATATGTTGTTGGTGTTGTGGTGATGTTGACATGAATGAGGGGGAAAGGATATTCTTAAGATTGCTTGCTTTGGTATAGATGGTGTGCTCTCAACCCAAGGAATAATGTCCCGGTCGAGTTGTAAAATGTGCCAGTGCCTTTATTACATTGGCAGTACGATTTGTCCATTGAAAATCCGTATTAGGGAACATCTCTATTCAATTGCACAATCTGACTCCAAATACCCCCTAGCCATGCATTGGCAACATGTTCATCAAATGGACAACAAATCAATGATCCAATTCGCTGGGATCACGAAGGTTATACTCCCACAACATGGAGGTAACCTGGTATTAAAACTCCGGCAATTAGAAGCCCGTCTAATTTGCCAATACCGTACTGTTGATTTTGGTCTAAACACAGACCATGAACTATCGGTGTTTCTGTGATCCCATATACCTTAGAACACTACTGTATGTGATTTGTCACGTGTCATCAATTAAGGGTTCGAATCATTATATACTTGTAACAATGGTGATCTGTCAATCAATACATGTGTGAGCATACGCTTTTTCAACTTTATTTTTGATCTGGTAACGTAATCGGTTTTGATACAATATAATTCGCTAATTGGCTCCCCCTCTTGCATGTTGTCTCTGGAACTCGTCACTTGTTTTTAAAATTTTTTTTTCAAAAAGTCTATAACATGAACGGTCCCCTGTTCTGTATGTCCCAGTTGTTACTTCAATATGTGCATCTCATGGGCCTTGTTACATTCAGCCCACAATTTACAATTCCCACACGCACACGTTGCTTCCAATAACCCATCTATCCAAATGGGTTCCCCCATTGGCTGGTTCATTATACTTCTAAAGATTTTTAATGACTATTGCCACTCTCTCATATAATTCATTCCGCACGCCTTCTTTTCTGCACAATTGCAGAGCACAACACTAGTTCAATATGGCGGCCCCTCTACCGCACTGTTTGTGTTGGCATTTGGCCTTTTTTGCTGTTGCCGCCCCTCTCTGTCCCATTCAAGTATGGACACAGAACCTCACGCGAGCGGCTCCATTCATTTCATTCAGCAGCGGACGCGCTGGTAAGTCATCGCTTAGTTAGTTTGTAGATGAACCCTAACCTACACGGGGACCCTAATCAATTCTGTGTTAGTCTAGACGACCGCCGGAGGCAACATTCAATTTGCTAATTGATGCTCTCCCTTGCTCTTTTTCTCTTTATGGTTTGTTTACCACTTGGACTTTGGCTACATTTCAGCATTGCTCTGATTGACCAAAAACGTTCTCCGTGCAACTGCAAGTTATTGGTACGTTGCCGTTATATTTTTCAAATTTAATTATGTGTTACCTTTGCTTGTTATGTCTGCCAATTTAAAATTAGTTTAACTTTTCTTCAAAAAAAATACCTTTTCATATATTCTTCTTGCCTTATAGGGAGCCCACGTAATAATATTTAAATCTATTTAAGGTTCAATACGTGGTAAGCCCATTTTATTTGACTTTTAAATTTCGTTATCCTTTGACTCATCTTTCAATTTAATTTAATTAATTGAGTAATTATTTCCATTAGCACGAGATTTGCAGATTGACCAAGATTAAGGTACCCCTATATAATTTGGGCTTTACCCATGTACTTTTTGGCTGATCACCATTGCAACCCCTTTTTCCTCAATTAATATTCTTTATTTATTTTCTTATTTCTCTTCATCAACCTGATATTCTTTGACAAACAATGCCGCACTCCATTGGTAATATGTTTTTTACCTCATGTTTAATCCAAATGTACTATCTGTTAACTTTCTATTCAATTACTATGGCATTGTGGTTGTTTCGGCTTCTCATTTTATTTTACTTGTGGTTGGCACACCCTATTTGCTCCATCTGTTTTGGCTCTGGGTGCTTGTGTTCGATTTTTACTATTGTTTGTGAAAATGTGCAATATTTATTTTCACCTACACTTTGTCTAAACAGCCTCAGTAGAAGAGCATGAAGCTCGAAACACGTGTCAGGCTGCAACGTTGTTGATTAAAATCACTCAATATAATCAGCAAATTATGCTTCTATTTTGATTTTGTGTGCGCAGTGTGAGAGCAAACCCAGTCTTCTTTCTTTGTTTACTTTGTGGGTAATTTGGCAGGTTCCCACTATCGCTCTCATCCGCAGCCCACCAGCAAGCACCTGTACTTGCCACCCATGCACTGTATTCTCCGGGGTTTTTTTTTTTCTGCCACTTTTCTTGTCTACAATACGCTAAGATGCAGTGGGGGAATACCTAGGTTCAGAATAGTACAATTCGCTAAAATGTAATGGGGAAATACCTAGTTTCAGAATAGTACAATACGCTAAGATGCAATGGGGGAATACCTAGATTCAGAATAGTACAATACGCTAAAATGCAATGGGGGAATACCTAGGTTCAGAATAGTACAATAACATAAAATGCAATGGGGGAATACCTAGGTTCAGAATAGTACAATACGCTAAAATGCAATGGGGGAATACCTAGGTTCAGAGTAGCACATTAGGCTAAGATGCAGTGGGGCAACATAGTGCAAGGTCATTGACATTTCTATTTGTAGAGTATGATGATAGACATATAAATCACAGGTTATGCATAGTTTAGGCAATGGGGTGGTCACAACTGGGCTAGCCTAGGGCTAGGCATAGAAGGGCAGTACAGGCAATGCAGGTACAATATTAGGGTTGTCACTGAGACAAAGAGACAATGACTAGCGTAGTGTCAGCAGTGGTAGGCTAGCGGTATGATTGCAGTGTTCTTTGGTGAGAGCAATGAGTTTAACAGTGAGTGGATACAAATCAACATCAGTAATAGCAAAGCAGTTATACACACCCACATTTGGTGGTAGGGTTAAGCATTGAGTTAGGGCAGCATCAATAATATGGATTATGGCATTTTTGATTAACAGGTTCTTGCTGTGAGTAGGTCTGGGAGTTGTTCCTAGGTAAGGCTGGACAGTTTGTGCCTAGCTTTGCACTGACATATGGTCATGTGGTGTGCTGCTGCTGATGGCTTAAGTTGCTAATAGTGGCACCGTTTAACTGCAGGGTAGTGTACAACGTTATACTGGCTTAGTGCCTGAATACAACCACAAGGATGTTTGTACCACAATGCAGCAATATGCATGGAGCAGAGGTAGCCATGCGCGTGAAACATTTAATAAGCATAGTGTCACGTGTGCGAGCGTGAGTAGCCTGGAGAGCGCGGATGGTGCCCGAGGCGTGTACTGCTGGCAGCAGGCTCGCTGTGGTTAGCAGACGGGAGTTATCATATGATATTAGCGAAACGAGGTATAAGCATGTGGATGATTATGAGAGTACCTCTGGTGTGCTCAGGTGTGATAGGTCCCCAGAAGGCTTTGTGAGCAACTTTGGCCAGGGTCCCTGGCTAACGGCGTGGATGGCAAGGACAGGCTTGGGACAGGCAACGTTCCTTGTTGCGCTGGTCCTTTGTGGGCGGGCCGGCGTTCGCCTGCCGGCGATTGATTGGTCTATTTGACGGACGACTGGCCAATCATAGTAGGGTGCCGGGCCTGGAGGTAATTCGAGTCAGGCTGGAAGGGAGAGGAAGCCGTCGGCCATCTTAAGATGGGGCCACCTTGTGGGTCGTAATGGTGGCTCTGCAGGCTTCAGTAAATAAAAACGTTTCGGATGAGGAATGAAGCACCAGGGCTAATTTCTGTGCATCGAATGCACAATCAGGGAAATATCAAGTCATTTTCCTGATAAAGGTGAGCAGATGTGTAGGTGCTCACAATCAGGTGGGCAAATCAGCCAGCGGGCCTACCGTTCTGCAAGTGGAGCCCCAGGCTCTGCTGTGAGGCAGGGCACTGCTCCTGCAGTGTGAGGCTGCTGCTCCTGCAGCGATAAGGGCACAATGGATTTGAGTCCCTTAGTACAGAGGTCATTATACTATGATCAGGGGTTGCCCTGTCCCTCTCTACCTGTTCGGGGCCCCTCCAGTTCGTATTAGATCTAGGATACTCTTTCTCCAACCTCGCTAGTTTTTCCTTCTCAGGCCCTATCTCTTGATAATAGGCAAATATCTGAACCTTTTGCTCAGCTATCAGGGCTTTACTGGCCTCTATGACCCGCTCTTGAGCTGCCACTTGCTTGTGGAGCCCATCTTTCTCCTCACTGAGGGCCTAATTATCTCTTTGTGCTGCCTGTACAGTTTGGGAACACTGAGCCAATTCTTGCTCCTGAGTTTGAGTGTTTTCTTCCAGAGAACCTTCTACCCATCTGGCGTGCTCCAGTAACTTTCCATATTCTGTTTTGAGTTCATTGAATTTTTGGAGGCCCAACTCGCTTTCTTATAAATCTGTTTTTAAATTGCTTACTTCCTGACATAGGGCATCTATTTCCTGATTTAGGGTGCCTCTCTATTCCGCCAGACAATCCCTATGTTGCTTGATGGCATTTAGTTTTTGGCGTTCTTGATCAAAGTCAGTTTGGAGGTGAAACTCTCTATTAATTCCTTACTCTCCTCTTCCAATTTTTTTATCTGGTACTGTAAAGTGACTATTTGCTCTCCACTGACGTTATCGTATGTCACTTGTTGTTTTAATTTCAGTTGCATCTGTTCCAAAGAGCCAACCTTTTCTTGACACTCCATTCTTAAGGCATTTAATTGGACCTCTTGGTCTACATTATTCTGCTGTTGGAGAGCCAAGTCCTCTTTTAATTTTAAAATATAATTTCCATATTCTGCCTCAGAATCTTGGCTCTTTTGCAAGTTTTGTTCCGCTAATTTTAGTTCAGTCTGGATTTTAGTCAAGAGTTCAGATTGATTTTGGACAAGAGTTGTATTTTCTTCATGCTTTTCCTGCATTACTCCCATATCAAGATACATGTAGGCCGCTATTCTTACACTTTTAATCTGCTCCTCTTTAATTTTCGGAATCATGTATAACTCGCTCTAAACTTGATGCAATAGGCCACCGTCCTGCCACGTGTCAATGTTTATGGCGGTGACCTGTTGTATCATTTCTTCTAGCCAGACTTTTTCATCTTGCTCTGGCCATTCCCCTCTGACAAATAACTTGTACAGAAGGTGCTCCCTGGTCATTTTGGAAATGTTCTTTCTTTATTCATTTATTTATGTAAAGGTAATATGTACTCTATTGCTTTTTGTCTATATTGGTGTTGATTTAGCTTTATTTTAGGCCTGGTAGTTAGAATATTCGTTTTGGGGAGGCGTTTCTACAGTGTAACACAGTGTTCCAACCACACAAAGTATCACTACCTTGGAGGTTAGTCTGCTGTGTTAAACTGGCAATCAAAACCCAAACACCGGCTACGAGCCCCCAAGTTTTGTTAAGGATTTCAATTGGGTGACACATACCAGACCAGGAGCCTTGCCCCTAGCCTTGGAGGTAGCGCTCAATTGAGATGCCTTTCTCTTTATTTTCTGCGAATTCAATTTGAGATGGCACACAACCCGTCTCACACCCCCTTTTTCAAATACCCGGGTCACAATGGACCATGAACCAGGCAGGTTGGTGAGAAAGCAATATTTATTTATTTTAAAATTCAAAGGAAATCATATAAACTTTCATATTGGGCAGCAATCACCAATGGGGTGATAATTACAATGAAACCCACTGAAGTACACTTGGTTAACCTTCTAAAAGAACATATCAAAAGCACAAATTAATAGGACCACTTTTTCTTTTTGGGTAGATAGCACCTGAGTTAATATTTCTGCCTACAATGCCCTCCCAAAGCCTTGTGAATCGAATTTGGAATGGACAGAAAGAAGCCGCGTGGAGTCAGGAATATTAGACAGCAAACAGAATCAAAATCCAAACTTCCCTCACAAAATAAGAGGCAAAACGGATTTTAAAGCCCTTGGCATGAAATGACACTCGGAAATTGACAAATAAATGATAAATGTGCGGTTAAATCTATGAGGCAAATATGATTTCTCACAATAGCAGGAATATATAAACACTGGCAATCACAAGGCAAGTTCTCAACAAAAGGCATACAGTTAAAAAACAAGTTGAAAGTAAGAACACGATGCAGCCGAATCACACGTTGGAAATTTGTATTTTTTTCTCAATTGCCGTTTTAAATGACACAAACGTTTTTTATGAAAAATGGGTGAAATACTCAGATATGGAATGCGGTTTGTGGGCTGGGGCACAGATGCACATCACAGGGACAATATAGGAGTGAAAGGATGGTTGTAGCTGGAGATTTAGATGAGATTTGCAAGATGACAAGACCTTTAGATGAGATTTGCAAGATGACAAGACGTTCGGTTTTGGTAAAATAAAGCTGTGAAAGAGAGAAAATCGGCTGAGAAAAAGAACAGATTTTACTTAAACTAGATTATTAGGACTATATTGTTAAAGAAAGACATGGTAGGATCCTGGTTTAATTTGCAACTTAACCCTTTCACCCCGTGTTCAGATCTATATGGGAATTAATTTCAATTATTCCAAATATCGCTAAGGAGTTACAAGATGGGGTGAATGAAAGAATGGCGCTAACACTAGGAAATCACAGACAAGATGCACAAAGAATTCTGACAGTTGGACAAATTACCAAGTCATGGATAGGATTGCTTAGAGAGTGGAATAAAGACAAAAGGGTCAAGAGAAGGTAGTCTATGTGTTCTATGGGATGGGGGAAATACTCACAGTCCACGATTGAATTTGGGATTTTTGGAACAGTCAACCGGGTTCTGGTTACGGCACAGCACGGGTCCCCAGGTAGCAAACAGCTGTGCAATTCTGGTCACTGAATAACAAGTTCAGCTGGATGACAGAGGTTCTGGTTACAGCACAGCACGGGTCCCCAGGTAGCAAACAGCTGTGCAATTCTGGTCACTGAATAACAAGTTCAGCTGGATGACAGAGGTACAGCGGGCATGCAGCTAGCGGGCAACAAGCCGGTCTGGTCTCAGGATGCCCCCCCAAAAAGGGTACCACAGTTTTTCCCCTGGTTAATGGGATTTTAGTGGGATTTTCTGAATCTAGGCCTTGTTGGGATAGGGTCAGCTTTGATTTTGCCTTGCAGTGCAATCTGGAATCTGACAAGATGGATATAGAAGATCAGGAACGCCGGCGCTGGAAATTCAGGAGAAAGTGTCTAGAGTTCTGTCAGCCACCCTTTATATAAAGCATGGTGACATCATAGAATTATATGGTAGGGCAGGTTTAGCTGAGCACACCTCTTAACAACTAGATTTGTCAGGGGTGATTGTTACCGCCTTCCTGTCAATTGATTGGACTTTTAGAAACCTGACATCAGGTTTATGATGTGGGTTTACTATGCATAGGATCATCCCACAGTTACTTTAGCTAAATCATTCTTCACATAACTCACACATTTGCGCAATTTTGGCATCTTTACAAATTAGCTAGGCACATTACATATTTCACGCTGAGCATGGCAGTCCAACTCTATAGTTTATCAGACTTTGTTTCACCCTTCTACCAGTTTTTTGCACTTTTTAGTGAGAAATATATTACTAAAAATTCTATAACTATATGTGTGTGTACATGTTGTCATAGGGCATATCTCTGTTAATGTTTAACGTTCCATCATATGTCCTTTCCTCATGATTCACATTTTTCTGGCGTTTATGTCCCATACATGCTATTGACAGCCAAGATATCTTATTTGAAAGCAATGGAAATTACATTTAAACTGTACAAATGGGGCTGCCTTTGTCCTCCAAATACGGTCATGTCTTTCCAGGCTACACCCAAAGGTTAGCTTCCCCAGGGTTGTTATGGAGTTTTTCCTTGAAAACTCCTTGGTTTGAGTGAATAATTGGTGTCACTTCCCGGGTCGCACATAGGTGTCCCAGATCTATTGTCTCAGCCTGGAGCACAGACAAAAGTCTACTGGGCCGGGGATGCTTTAGTGCTCTTGGTCCATTTAAAGTTTTTCAAGGTGGCAATTAGCATGCCTGTGACCTAGAAGTTTATGGTGGCTTCTTATTGTGGGGGAAGGCCTCACTTTAGCCAGCAGAAAGACCTGTTCTGGAGCTTGCCAAATCCAGCCAATACATAATTCCTTTATTTTCCGTTATTTTGCTCTGAATCGAAACAAGCCTGTTGAATAAAAAATCCCATACATGTTCCCCAGCAAAACCCCCTTCACATTGCTATGCAAGGATACGTTTTTATTCACCGTTGTACTTTTAAAACAGGCATTTTCTTTTTGGTTTGCAAAAGCCCATTTTGACACTTGGTGAAAGCTGCTAGGATTTCCCTTTTAAATTTGTTTCTTCCATCTGACTTCCCAGATTGTTCTGCTGTCATAGTCAGTTCCTTTTATACAGCAATTTGCTTGAAACACATATGCACTGAAATTGACATAGGACCACATTTTGTGACTCAAATGTCAAGCGTTTTCTGCGGCTGAAAGTAAGGTTTCTTTTGATTTTTCAGATTTGGCTGGCACAGCCTGTCATGCAGGGTTCATGCTTCCTTCTGCTGAAGCACAATGTGGATATGGATGGGCATGGCAGGGCCTTATGGATAAAAGCAATGTGATGTGGAATAGATGAAAATAGCATCAGGGCAGCATCCTTAATGTAAAAGATTTCCTTTTCAATGGTAATATTTTGCAAGCACTAGAGAAGCTCTGCTTTGATTCGCTTCTTTTGGGTGCACTCAAGAACGCACTGGCACCTTTCTCGGCGTGCCCCCTGTTCCAACTCGCCCAATAGGTGTTTGGCAAGATGGTGCAGCCATCCTTTTGTCACTGCAAATCACAGTTTTGATGCAATGGTGCTCCAAGGAGCCAGCACAGCCATTTACCTGTTGATTGCAGAAGCGCAGCTTGGTTATGGATTGAAATTCTGCTGAGTGGGTCAATGTACCCCACTAAACCAATTCAGGGCAGAGCAACTGCATCTGTAGTCTTTGACGTTGTTAACCACTTCTAACTTCCCACTGCCTAAAGTGGGAGGTGTGTGTTGGTATTTGCATGGATGGTGCTCCTTCAATGTGTGGTGCTAGAGCTGGGTTAAAAGCAAATGTGTTCATGTGTTGTCAGTAGCTCCACATATATTGTGGACACAATACATGATCCCCCAGGAAGCTTTGCCTGTGCGCAATATGGGGAATGGACTCTCAAAGGTGCTGACTTCTGTTGTAAAGATTTTACATTTTATTAAGATGCACCACACAAGGTACCGTAATTGCCTCCAAGGTCCCTTTGCGGGTCCCGTCCTTAACGGCTGGTAAAACCAGCCGTTAAGGTAGGGACCAGCAAAGGGACCTCGTAGTAGGGCGGTAAGGGATTACCGGCACCAGTGCCCTTACCGATGCCGGTAATCCCTTACCACCATCCGTGTAATGAGGCCCATAGAGTGCTTGTTTACCCCATTTTTCCTTTGCCTTTTTGGTTCACAGTAGGGCTAGTTGTGCCATCCATTATGCGCGGGGGGACAGTGTCCTAATTCCCCCCCATGACTCGTGCTCTACTCCATCTACTTTAGTTTGTTCAACACTTTGGTGAAATCGTTACATGATTTAATATATACAAATGTAAGTTTCAGGGACTCAGGATTACTGCATGTTCTAGTTCTACTTATGTCACATTCTCTATATAGGTTGATGAGGTTCCCAGAGGGATTTTATTGCCCCTTCAATGCGGTTTGTTTTTTCCAACCACTTGACCTCAGCAGTTAATTGAAGATAGTTTGCCTGTAAACTTTATTGAATGCTTGCTAGGGCTCGTGATCCCTGTCATTAATTTTGAAAATATCTTTTTTGATAATTGTTTATGATGATCTGGGGTGAATGCTTTTTATGGTGATGGTTGTTTTTTTTTGTTTTTGTCTCCAATCATGGGACCAGTTCATTCTCGTTACATGTTGTGGAGCTTGGAGATATTTTCTTGCTTTTCCATATTTTTCAGCAGCCTTGTGTATCAGAGGACTGGCACGGTAGCTGGAGTTTTCTAACCTGGGCGTGAAAGGAGTGCTGTTAATTGTTTTGCTATTTGAAAGTGGGAGGTAACTTTATTCCCTTAAGGCAGTGGCCTTCAAGCCTTTTTATGCTGAGCCCCCCTTGAGTAAAATATAGTTTCTGGCTCCCCTGCCACAAATGCTTATATATTCTATTAAAAACAGTCCCCATAATCCTTCAAGCCCCTCACCACCGGGCATCCTTCGGGCCCCCCAGTTTGAAGGCCACTACCTTAAGATAACGTAGCTGTTCAGCCTACAGATGCCCCCTTTTCGTGGGTGGGGCGACTCCTTCCCAGTTCCACGCAATGACTGTTCTGCTGATCAGGATGATCGCTTTCAAACTGTTGCCAAGTAGGCGATACATGCTCCTACTGGCTGCCCCTCTCTGGCTTGAACTGCTGCTCCAATGCCCCCACAATGTTCCACACAAATAGGTTCACGCCTTCCTCAGATAGGTACACTGACCCTCTAAGTAATACCTTATCTACATTTATCAGGCTGTGGCGCTTGTGTGAGAAACCATGCCTCTGCAAAATTTACCCATGGCTTGGTTTACTTTTTTTGCAGGATTTTTCTACTGCTATGAGTGCTGCACTAGTTCAGCTGTAGTGCATAATTTATAGCACAGTAGCAATGCTTATAGGGGCGGAGGAGACTTCTGACCCGGAGGATAGTACCTGCCTCATATTCGCAAAGGCCTTCCTTCTAAGGTGTAATATTTACTTTTGTTCCCCCCAGTGAAGATCACTTTGATTCCTATAATTCGCTGTGTATTTGAAAGGATGGGGAATTTGAGCCTTTGGCAATTGCTGGTGAAGTTAATTGTAAATGGCTGATAGAGTGTCTTGATGTAAGTAGAAGAGAAATACGCGAAGAAAAGGTTTTCAAGTCAGTCGTGCTTTTCTAGTCAGATAAGCAATGTATTTCTTTTGTTCATCTATTTGATGTTTGCTGGAGGAGGGTACATCTGACGTCCTTACATGCAATGCCCACCCCATTTATCTACAGCATATTTTTACTCCAGAGTAACTGTCTAAAGTATAGATGGTCTACTGATTTCTCTTATGTTATTGGCAAAGCACTATGGGTTGAACGCCCTCAGGAACCATAGTCCATGACAGAGTATGCGTGCAGGTAGACTGAGTTGTGGATAGCTGCATGAGGAGGGAGGGAACGCGCCAGGTACAGCAAGAATAAGCAAGAATCCAAGGGGACGTATGGAGATGAATAGGATTGCGCTTAAGGGGAGTCACTTACCCCGGTGTACAGCGCAAGCAATGTTTGTTGTATTGGTAGTCACATTATGAAGTTTCAACTTGCCTTTTTCATACCCGCAGCCAAGAAACAGTATTAAGACACAAAAAACATTTGACAAAATAATGAAAACCTATTGTGATGCAGAGGGACTAATTGAGGCTTTAAAAAGAAAGGTATAGGAGAAAAAGCAGCTCTGGTGGAATCTGAAGAGAACTACAAGAAGAAGATGCAGTGAAAAAAACAAGATAATTATATTGTAAAAGCTGATGGGTAGAAACTGACTATTCCAAAACATTCACAAAAGCTGGAAAACCGAAGTCTTTTGGCTGGGATGGCTAGTTTTCATAATTTCTCCTACATTCCTTCCTCAGAACCCGCCTCTTACTTCACCTGGACAATTGAAAGACACAGCATTAAATTGGCAGATGTCTCAGTGTAATGTTGCAGTTCCCAAAGATGTAGCTGTGCAACAACTACAAAATATTGGACTATAAAGTAACAGTCAGTTGTCTTCTACAAATGTTTTGTTAGACAGATCTAATTTGACAAGCTCAACTCGATCACCATGTCTTCTCAACAGTATGTCCTTGTCACAGTATGACGGTCTTGACTGTTTGGACAGTGAATTGACACCTACACGTCCCCACACACCTGCGCAATCATTCAGATTACGGTCTTAAAAAACAAAGGAAATGAAACATCCCCACAATCGAGTTTGGTTGCTGCATTAGCCCCTTCTACTAATCGACAGCGTAATTGTAGCTCACTCGCTGCTCAGTGAAACTGAAGATGCAATTTCTCTTGTGTGTAGAACTATATAGTTGATCTGGTGAATGTGTGGGTTGGTGCCAACTTGTAAATGGTACGTGTTTTTGTGCTATTGATTTCTGTTGGGGGTTAGCTAGTGTTTTTCTGGGTGTCGTGAATGGTTGAACTAATTGTTAGCTGCTCATAGTGATATTGGGTGAAGTGATCAGCAGTCTGTCATGCATGCAGACCTTTAACGGATTCTGTTTAGGTCACTGAAAGTGTGTATTTTATTGCAGTGATTTGGAATTGTGGGAGTTTATTGGGTGTGATGCCATGTTAGCTAGAGGTGAGAACTGAAATGGGAGTTTACAGGTTGGTTCGTGACATTGTGGGCTGGATTTGTAGTTTTGCATACTAAATCGGCGACCATTAGTTAATGACATTTGAGTACTCTAGCAAAAAAGGCAAAGATGGAAAGTAACGGCTGCAAATTCCCTTGAGGTTTTCCAGTACACTATCTATAAGTCTAACTAGACTCAGACTATTGTAATACCACACGTCTTACACACAAGGAATCAAAACCATTTTCCTAAATCGTTTGGAAGCAACATGAAATAGCTCCTCCTGAAGTTGTCTGCAATAATCGTTCACAATTTCAAACACATCCTAAAGTTGTCACAGGGTCATCTTGGAGTAATTCCCCACCCATCCTGAAGTTGTCATGGGGTCATCCTGGAGTAATCCCCCACCTATGTCATGGGGTCATCTGGAGTAATCCACCCACCCATCCTGAAGTTGTCATGGGGTCATCCTTGAGTAATCCCCACCCATCCTGAAGCTGTCATGCGGTCATCCTGGAGTAATACAAGATCATCACTGGAAGTAATCCGAACTCATCCTGGAGTCAACTCATTTAAATATTTCGGCCTATACACATACTTCAGGATGGTTTCGGATGATCGCCCTGTACTAGCCATGGATGACTCTAGGATTTTTTTATTTTATTTTTTAATGTATTTTTATTGATTTTAAAATATTCCAAACACCAACATGTCACAGAACAACATCAGCATCTGTTACATTTAACTTTTTTGCATCTTACCCCTAACTCCTCCCCCGCTCACCCTCCCCTCCCATTGAACTCCCCTCCTCCCCTTGCCTAAAGTACTCATGTGGTATCTACCCAGAATGGAAAAGAAGTAAGCCATACAAAATATAAAACTTCTCAAATTGCTGTCCTATTTAATTCACCTCCCCTCCTTCTGTGACTTACACCCCGAAACAATGAATGCAGCAAGGCCTCCCATGCCGTCATGTCTGTCGTTGCCTCACCTTTGATGCCCCATAACGCCCTCTTCTATTCCACAGTTTCTGCCATTGCCCACTGCTTCAGGTCCTGCCACCAATCCTCCACCTCCGGTCCTCTAAGGGATTTCCACGCCATGGTTATTCTGCGTTTGGCAAGGAAGCATGCTAAATCTGTCATCTTGTGGGCATGTCTAGCATCCTTGGGGCGCGGGAAGCGGCCCAGTAAGCATGCCCCTGGGGAAAGCAAATCCTGACTCAGCCCCCCTCTACGTAGTCTACTCACCACCCCCTGCTAGTATAGTCCCACTTCTGGGCATGCCCAAAACATATGTAACAAGCCCGCTTCACCCGCGCTGCACCTGGGGCACCCTTGTTCTGCAGCTCCTGGGAACCTCGAAATCCTTTGAGAGGTCATATATGCCGTGTTTGTCACTAGCAGCTGTATGAGCTGCAGTATTGCGTTCCACGACACCCTTTTATGTTATCCCAGCACCTGCGCCCATTGCGTATCTGTAAACTCTGCCCCCAAGTCTTCCTCACATTTACCCTGTATCGCTAGAGGAGAGGGAGGCCCATTAGTTAATAAGAGATCATATAGCCGCGATATAATGTGCCCTCCTTCAGCCATGTCATATAGGACATCCACCACTGCATGTTTCCCCATCAGTTTCTCCCTCTTGATCGTTCTATATAACAGATATTGACCTTTATGTAGTCCAGTGCGTTCCGTCCGCTCTGAAAAGGGTACAAAGGACAAATCCCTCAATATGTCCCCTATCATGGCCACACTGCATGTTTCCCATTTAGTGCGCACACAGCTCCTGCTTTATGCTGAAATTGCTACCACCAAGATCAGCAGAGTTTGCACTGAGATTGGGTTCATAAGCCCCATTACCGCCAAAGCTCGATCCGACATCCTCACCCCTAGGGATACTAAGTGTGGCCGCAATCCTAACTGAGGTTTCCTCATCCACACCAATTCTTTCAGGTAATAACACGACCCTATAGGCTGCAGGATCAAAGTGTCCGGGGTAGGGTTGTCTGCCAACCAGTCCACTTCAAACTGCAACTGCCCCGCCATATAGTATAGCTCACAATGCTTGACTTTGATGCTGCTCTCAGCATGCGGCCTATGCAACAGTGATAACGCTATGCGATTCCTCCCGTTTTGCCACCGGAACCCTCTACAAATGCTGTCCAAAGTCTTAAAAAAAGATATAGGTATGTAAAACGGGACATTCACAAAGAAGTGCAACATCCTGGGCAGCACCACCATCTTCAGTAGTGAAAGGGGCAGTCTGGCCCAAAACTTCATGGAATTCTGGACGCCCTCCAAGGCCCTCAGCGTGTTCTTTGCGTGTTCCACCGCTGGGTCATGGTTTCACATTGACTCCCAGATACCTAAACGTGGTCATTTCCCATCGTAGAGCTAGCGCAGGCAATGCCCCAACCTCCCGCCCGCCCAGCTCTGCCAGGGAAAACAAGGCTGACTTTCCTATGCTAATTGTGATTCCTGACAGTTGCACAAAAAGTGCCATTGCCTCCCATAATAATTCTAAATTATCTTTCGGTTTCTGAATTTACAGCAGTGTGTTGCCCGCATATAGAGATATTTAGAGATATAAGATGTTTCAACCCATCTATCTCGATGCCTGTCTCCGCGTATTCCGCCCTAAGGTACTGGGCAATGTGTTACATAGCTAGGACATAGAGCAGCGGTGACAGTGGGCAACCGTGTCTTGTCCCCTTCTCCAGTAGCCATGACTCCAAAATAAGTTTCCCTGTTTTGACCCTAGTCATGGGTCCAGTATACACCGGCTGCACCCACTTGATATATGCCTGCCCAAACCCAAACCGGTGCAGAGTTGCATAGAGCCAGTCCCATCTAACAGAGTCAAAAGCCTTAACGGCATGTAAAGTGGCTATGGCGCACAACATATCCCAGGATGCTGTACTATGACATGATGCAATCGTCTCAGGTTCCAGGACATGCTGCATCCTAGTATATAGCCCGTTTGGTCAGGCAGCACCTAATGATGTATCACTTTTTTCATTCGATTACCGAGTATTGATGTAAGTATCTTGTTCTCCTGATTTACATCAACAGCAGCATATAAGAGCTACACTCATCAGGAGGCTTATGCGGCTTAAGTAGTGGTATAATATTAGATTCTCTCAGGATCAGCAGGAGATCCCCCGCCTCATAGGAGTCTTTAAAGGTGCTAAGCAAGTGGGGGGGGTGGCAATTCCTGGGCATAATCCTTATAGAACTCGCTAGGAGCCCATCCGATCCTGGTGTCTTCCCCGTTGGCAGGGCCATAATCGTACCCAGTATATCTTCTAGGGAGACGTGTGCATCTAAGCTATCTTGTGCTTCCTGGTTCATCACTGGAAGTACTATCTCATCCAGCATGTCTTTTATATGGGCGCTTGGTATCCGGGATCTCTCCTGATAAAGGTCCTGAAAAAATTCCAAAAATGCATCATTGACACCGTTCTGGGTATGACACAGATCTCTTTGTCTTGTGTATATAGAGTGTATGGGCCCTTGTTTTTCCTCCCTCTTATACACCCATGCCAACAGACGGCCAGGTTTATCTCCTTCTACGTGTTGCCTCTCTGTGTATTGTGCGAAGCTATGTTTACCCAACCTCTCCCAGTGTAAAGATCTTCGCATCTTTGTCCAGCAGCTGCTCTTGGGATTGTTCTAATCGCCTCAAGATTTCCTCGGTGGAAGACAGATCCCTGCTTATGGGCCCCATTAGATCCTGCTATGGCCGCCCCTACCTTCAGCGCCTCCCAAAAGGTCCCTGCACTCCGGACACTTCCAATGTTATGTAAAACATAATCTGTAATACAGTCTTTAATACAATCCCGGAATGGGGGGGGGTCCTGCAGTGACTCGCTCCTGAGCCGCCACGTGGGGATCGGGGCTCTAGGGAGCACGTACTGCCATTGCAGACTGAGCGGTGCGTGATCTGACAAAACTCTGCCTTTATATTGTGCATACATGATGAGGGGAGCTAGTTCACATCCCACAAAAAAGTAATCTATGATTGTGTGCGCCGTATGCCGAGTGGTACGAGTAATGCCTGGTGTCTATGTGCAGAGCCCTTCAGGTGGTTTATGCACTATGCATCGAAAAAGATGCATTGAAAAAGATGCATTGAAAAATAAATGCATCGAAATTCTATGTTTTACATTAAAAGTACATAGCCATCGAAACATTTCCATCGAATGGATATGTACTTTTAAATGTAAAAGATAGCATTTCAATGCTTTTATTTTCTATGTTAAAACGTTACATGGAGCTGTCCAGTGCTTACATTACGGCACTGGCCAGCACCTTGTAACATTTTAATGTTTTTATGTATATTGGGGTGTTCCCCCCAGCGCCCCGAATCCCCACGCCCACCCCCCCTTAAGCCTAACCCAACCCTAACCCCAACCCTTACTTATCCCCCCCTCCAGCGCTATCTGAAATGTTGTCAGGCCTAGTACGATAGTCGCTTGTTTTGTTCCTCCCCTCCCTTTCAGCAGCCCTCTCCCTCACCTTTTGTTTTTCTCTGGCTCTACCAGAAATTTCATCAGGCCTAGTACGGTAGTGGCCTGTCTGTTTCCATTTCCTTCCCACACTCCCCCTCCCTTCCTTATCTATGTCTTAGCTCTTGCACTATCTGAAATGTCGTCAGGCCGAGTACGATAGTTAATTTCACATCCTTACTGTTCATGGCCTGTGAGAATGTCATTGTATTTTCCCTTGTTCCCTCCCTTGCCTTAAAGCGATTTGAAACACATTGTGTATAGGCGCTATATAAATAAATTATCATATCATATATCATATCATAACTGTAACCCTAATTTTAACCCTAATCCTTGCCCTAACGCTAACTCTAACCCTTGACCTAACCCCTAATACTAACCCTTGCCCTAAACCAACCCTAATTCTAAATCTTGCCCTAACTCCAACCCTAATTCTAACCCTTGCCCCAACCCTAATTCTAACCCTAATTCTAACCCTTGCCCTAACCCCAACCCTAACCCCAACCCTAATTCTGACCCTTGCCCTATCCCTAATTCTAACCCTTGCCCTAACCCCAATTCTAACCCTTGCCCTAACCCTAAAATCCATCGAATTTTATTCCAAGAAAAGGCATTTCGATGGAAATGATTTTCGTTGAATAAAATTCAATGGAACTGACTTAGATGCATTTGCATTCGATGAAAAGTCCAGATACCCCAACAGGCATCTACCAGGGCAAAGGAGTCCACAAGTGTTTGCAAAGTTCTGGCTGGCGGAGCCGGTCTGGTATATTTCACGTCTGATCTGTCCAGGAGAGGGTTTAGCATACAGTTGAAGTCTCCCCCCATATTATATTGCTATTCCTATAAGGTCCTAACCTAGGACATAGGGTTTGGAAGAACTGGACCGCCCTGTAGTTAGGGGCATAGGTATTGACCAGACCAAGCATGTGCCCACCTGCTCAAGTAGGCCTTGTAACACCACCATCCTACCCTCGTTATCCGTTTTAACATGGGTGACCTTAAAGGGTACTGAGGGTGCGATCCATATCAGAACTCCTCGTGCATAAGCCGAATATGTAGAATCCCAAACCCGCCCCCACCCCATTTCTTTGTTAGCAATATTTGGTTCTCAGCCATTAGATGTGTTTCTTGCAACATAGCTATGTCCACCTTGCATCTTCTGAAGTAAGAATAAACTCTATTCCTTTTCACATAGGCATTCAAACCCCTCACATTCCATGTTAGGGCATTCACAGATCCAGCCATTGGCATTCTTTTCCCTCCGCCTGGCTTATCCCCCCACAGGTCACCCCTCTCAGCTTCCTTCTTATGAGGTGTTCCAAACAAGGGTGATACACTATTCATCTTCATTAACGTACATGTAGGCAATCCCCTTCCCAAGTAAACTAACCCAGCATCCCCAACAATAAACAAAAGCCCAGCTACATTCCCGTTGCTCAGGCATGTCCGCTTTTCGCATTCGCCCCAAGCCAGCCTGCTTGTGGTAGTGTACATTGGATAGGCACAAAAACAAGTGCCCCTAGAAGAAATAAAAGAACTCGGGGAGCATAGCGGCAGCAGGCACAAGTACGATCCTCCACATCTTGATGTATATTAACAACAGCCCCGTCATGAACAAATGAGGTGTCAAAGTAGCAAGCAGGAACAGTGTGTTCCAAGGAGAATCCTTCTTCTAGCCAGAGATCTGCTGCCGCGTTGTGTCCTCCCAGTGTCCGTGTACCCAGAGCACTGTGTCTCGTCTCAGGCCAGTCCGGTTGCTTTAGACCCTTCTGGCCACTGGTTGTGTAGAGCTTCCCTTACGCCGTTAATCAGCTTTGTCTTCCCCTTTACCCACAGGGCATATCTTCTCTCAGTCCATCCATACCTGCACGTCCTCTGGGAGATCAAAGAACCAGGTCTTATTTTGATGTATGATTTTGAGTCACACTGGGTAAATCAACACGTACTTCAGTCCTGCCCCCGGAGCCTTGCTTTAGCCGCTGCGAATTGCACTCTACCTTTCTGGACTTGGAAGGTATAATCAGGATAAACTGCCAAGTCCGACAATGCCCTCTTCAGTTCACCTTCTTGTCTGGAATATGGCAATATTTTCTCCCGATCTTTATAATTCAGGACCTTAACGATGATGGTCCTTGGCCGTGCGCCTGGGGGTGGGCGTCTAGTCAGTGCCCTTTGTGCCCTCTCAATTGTGAAGCCCTGCGTGAGATTTCCAGGCCCAATCTCCTGAAGTAGCATATTCTCAATATAGGATGTAGGGTCAGCGCCCTCTTCCCCCTCCGGCAGGCCTACTATGCGTATATTATTCCTCCTGGCGTGCCCTTCTGCTTCTTCCACTCTGTTTTCCAGGAGGCTGACCTTCTGATGTAGAATGTGGACATCCGCCTGCGTCTCGTGGATCGCTACGGTGTTTTCCTTCGATTGGTTCGCCAGGGTAGCAGTGCGCTCCGCCAAGTTTCGCACATCCTGGCTGGCACTGCAGGGCAACATCCACTTGCACTACCGCAATCTGCGTGCCCAGAGAGGTCTTCAAGTCTGCTGTTGCCTGCATCCCCTGGTTGTGCAGCTCCATTGTCTTGCACCCCTTCCCCTGTGTTGGTTCCATGTCGCTGCCAGGGGACTGTTGCTGGCCTTGGCAAAGCGGTCCAACGTGGGTTGGCTTGGTTTCAGCTTAGTTGACTTGGGAGGCATTGGGCCTGCTAAGTTCCTGGTGCTCGTCCTCAGCCCCTTTCTGCTCCCAGTCCCTGCCCTGGGTACCTGGGCGTGGTTATCTGTGCATCAGTTGTAGCTGGGTGCTATCTGGGAATCTTCTTGGAGTGGCAGTTGTAGGGGTTCTCTTGCCCTTTCCGTCACTTTCTCGGACCCCTGTGCTTGGCCGTATTATCTTTGTCATAGTCTGGCGCTGCGCCAGGTATGGCCAGCATCTTCCAGCCTGCAGCTGTGGCGCGGAGGGTCAGCAGGATGGTGCTGCCTGCGCTGCCAGTGTCACAAATAATTTGCTGCTTGTGTGCAATCCCACATTACTTGGGGAGTTCAAAGACAGCCTTCCCTTTGCACCATGCCACCTGATTCCACGTGCTCAATGCACCTGCCCAGCATGTGCACCTGCAGATTACACACAATCCAGCGTTCCACTCTATTGATTGTCTAGTAGCCACAGTACTATCGTCCACGTTGCCATATGTGGCTCAAATCCCTTCATATGGGGCGCGCTTGCTGCCCTGTATGGAGCAAGAGCTCAAAAACCCAATCAGCAGGTTAATGTTTCACCCACCGGCCCGGGTCCCTGCATTGCATAGCCTGCACTCCATCCTCTATGTACTAGGACTTCGGAGCTCAGTCAAAGTGTAAATGTTTCACCCTGCGGCCCAGGTCACAGACGTCCAAAGACCACACGTTGTCTACGTGTGAGGGCTCCGGAGCGCTCACAAAGCAGCAACGTTTCACCCAACAGTCTGGTTCTCCACTTCCCGGGGTCCCCTCTGGTCCGTCTCGTTCAGGGGCACCGGATCACGCCTAGAGCAATGGCCACGGGATCCCTTATTAATTATGCCCGTTCCGGTGCTTCTGTTGTCTGTGCCCTTATCACTGCTACGCGGCCCAGGGCCTCCAAGGATATAGCACACACTTGCCTGCGCCTCAGTGTTAGGTCCCTAGTTCCCCCAAGGGTGCTGCCGCGCTCCACGCTCAACTCCTCCGCTATCCGGGCTCTCCAGCAGCTGGGTGGACATCCGCTCCCACTCGTCTGCTCCCGTAACAATCGTCTTCCACTAGACCCTGCCACAGCTTCTCAGGTGCATCCGAAGTGCTGCCCAGCCTCACAGTCTTTGTTCTTCTCCACGCTTACTTCCTCGCCACGGCCGCCATGATGAACAAAGGCACCGCCGTCAGACCACGCTTTCTCCCCTCCCAGTCCTCCTGCAGTCACCGCAGTGCTCCGGGCTCGCAGCTGGACACTCCCGTAGTATTCCCCCACGTTTTCCTCTGATTTACCACCGAGCTCCTGCAGTGGCGCTTGCCTTACAGCCGGATCTACACAGGATCAGGCAGGAACAGTCCGTTCAGTTGACCTATTCCATTGGCTGTTTAGCCACGCCCCTCCCAATTTGCATTTAAATATATCAGTGACGTTTTAACAATTATAAAACAAAAGATCATAAATAAACTGACCAACTAATAATTGATATACTAGCTGATTTTTCGAACTGATATAACGTTTAAAAAACAAAGCTAGTTTCTCTTACCTTCCTTTAGTCATTAAGTAATAAGAAATCCTACAGTAAGGGATCCATCCGTTGACCCGAACTGCAGATGACGTTCCACAAAGAATCTGTGCGGTACCATCTGTCTCAGGGGGATTTCGAGTTTAGAACAGCATTCGTTATGGCACCATATTAGATAAATCTTCGACAGGCACACCCCTTAAGACACACTCACAACCCAGGTTTACCTTTACAGTTTAGCCTGCTGTAGTTCGAACCTCATCCAGTTTAAGTGGTTCTCGTGAGACCTTGCTTTTTGCCTACCATCTTTTGATAAACCAAGTCAAGGAGGGCCGACCAGTTGAATGTTTTCCTTTAATCACAGCAAGCGTGAGATGTGCAGTCCGAGGTGGCTTTGGCTGCAAAGAGAGTTCTAAAATATTTTGGAAAAAGTGTGCATTTTATTAACGACACAGTAGGAGTAAATTCTGTGTGGTAAAATGGCAATACAAAATGTGATACTGTTTAAAATAAAATGTATGCAGAGTTTATTGCATTAGCTATTTATCCAGAATGACAGAAAATATGTGTATTTTAAACCCTTTAGTTTAAATTAACTTAAGATAGTAGAAAGCATTCAGGGACCATTACAACAGTAAATACAAAATAATAGATCCAACACGCAATTGGAAATAATCCAGCACTTAATTTTAATTACACAGTTAAGTCTAGTTCTTAGGACCCCCCCATCCATCTAGTATCTTGACTCCTGATAATATGAGACCTAAAACAGGGTAGAGCGATAGGGTAATTGGGGAAACAGTGCCCCACTTATAGAAAATTCCCCTAACATGTACAAATAAATTGTATTAGATGTTGTAACTGCTCCTCCCTTCCCCCCACAGGTCTGCAGTCAATAACCATAGGTGCCCGCTCCTCAGCGTTTAGCAAATATAGTACAAAAAAAGATGCAATTAGTTGATGGTAATTTTCATTGTACCTACTCCTTCTCATCTCAGTACTTATGCGATATTAACCTCCCCTGACAGAAACCTGTTTTTTATTTCTTTTTGTTAGCCCACTACCCCCTTATAGAGAATATAATTTTCCCCTTATCCCGGAATATATTTGATTCCTTAGGGTTTGATTCTAGAGGGTTCTCTCATCTTTTGCAAGACCGGGATAATGTATTGTCTTCATCTGACTTGTGGTTTTTGCAGGAAACTTGGCTCACCACGCTTCCAGTCATGGATAGTTCTACCGTATTGTTAAATCTGGCTAAAAAAGGATTGCAAGGTAGTCCGACTTCAGAATTAATTATGGTTGCTCAGAATAACAAGGGTATGACTCTCGAAGACTGGAAATCCCCGAAGCAATTTAATGAAGTGGCAAAATTGTGTGGAACAAGTCAATTTATCCAAACCTGGGAACCTTCATGCTATTTAACCTCTATTGGAATCCTGAGGGTATTTCCAACACAGCTTTTATAGATGGTGGCGGTTTTGGATGAATGTCTTATTGATCTAGCTATCACAGCAATTATTGCGTGTTGAGATTTGAATATCACTTGTATGGATTTGGTTGTCCAATTACTCTTGCAGGCCAGGGGGCGGGTGAGGGCCAAAAGACGTGGGGAAATTTGGGAGGCATTAATGGAATCTGGAGGATTGCTGAGATTAAATGGTAACATAACTGGAGACAAGCCTGCTAACCCTACATTGTGTGGCACTAATAAAAAGACAATCATTGACTACATATCTCTCATAATATCAACCTCTTAGCATCAAAGATGGAGGTTGTGCGTTCCCCCTGCAGGAACCATAAGCTGTTAGAAGTAAACTGGACATTTACCGCAAGACAGCCTTATGTGGTTTCATATAACCCGCAATTGGTTGTTAACATGGGGCGAAACAGACTGATTTGGACAGATGTTGCAGTTGCTGACTTGAATGAGCATTTATTTGTGTTGTTTAATGGTGGGAGTCTTCCTCACAATACTGATCCAATTTGTTTGCTATTAGGAAGCAGGGAGATGGGAAACTTGTGTATAAGTATAAGCATGCTTTTGACATAGTAATACAGCAGAAGAAAAGAGCTTTGAGGGTAGCGATTGGTAACCTGCAAGGTCTAAATATGTTTTTAGATCGTCTGTGAGTAAAAAGCTAAAACTAAAATATAACAACTGGCTTTGGAGGCTTAAAGCAGTGATTGCACAGCAGGACGCTCAGCGTATGATGCTAGCGCTGTCATCTAGGTGCTCTTCAGATTTGTGGAAACTGTTAAAATGCTACGACTCCCCTGAGCTTGCCCTCCAGAGTAATTCTGTGCCAGAGGAGGAATGGCTAAATACTTTACTATCACATTCGCAGGAAATCTGGAAAAGATGACTGAGATAAATACTCCCTCGGCCACAGAATTGCTATTGGAGTTTACTGTGGTAGGATGTATATAATCTGATTAGGAAGTGCAGCACGTCAAGAGCTCTGGGTCCAGATGGACTCTCTAATTTTATTTTGAAAGCTCATTCAGAACTATTGGCTGAGATGCTATTTACGTTCTTTAGTCAGATAGTGAGTAAAAGGCAAATCCCTCTTTCATAGAAAACTAGTATAATCGTCCCTATTCTTAAAAATGGAGACCGCACATACCAAAAAAACGACTGCCCTAAATGCCCTATTAGATGCCCCGGGCAAGATATTTATGACGTTACTCCTAGATACATTGAGGAACTTGGTCACTGAGTCTAGGGCGTTTGATTGTCATCAATCTGGATTTGTTAGCGGCCCTAAATTGTCTGATCATAAATCTTCTGAAGCAACACACCGTAAAGGGCAGAGATGCGATTTATTTAGCCTTTATTGACTATGAGCTAGCTTTTGATAGCGTAGATTGAGCACGGTTATGGGGGAAGCTCATAAAGTGGAATAGTTCAACTTATTTATTGAGTATCATCATGAAACTATATAGTAACACTTTGGTCCGAGTGCGACTTCATCAACAGGGAGATTTGTCCAGAAAGATTTTAACTCATCAGTGACTTAAGCAGGGGTGCATCCTTGTTACTACGTTATTTAATTTGTTTATTTTGGATTTGGCAAATCAGCCAAAGCAGGCTAACACTTTCCACCTCGCTTTAAGGGCTACCCAGTCCAATGGCTTCTTTACGCAGATGATTTGGTCCTTTTGGACCAAGCAACCATAGGTCTCCAAAGGCAGTTGGCTAAGTTCCAAGAATTTGCAGAGGAAAATAACCTAAAAATAAACGTCTTAAAATCTAATATTTTGGTGAGGAAGGCAATTTTTGTCAAGGGAAAGTTATATGAATCTGAGTTGTCCATAGTTGAAGTTTATTGTTATCTTGGATTTTTATTTGAATAACAACTCAAAGATGCTCTTAATGAAGAGGATTTGAGATTGAAAGTTGAGGCATTAGCTACCCCAGCCGTTGCTTTGAAATATACATTTGGTTGTTTTACTACCTTACCAATAGTGCACTTCTACAAGACTAAAGTTGTTCCGATCTTGGCATATGGAGCCACTCGTTTGGAAGGAACATTTTGGAAGCGAGTTCTGGTGTTGCCAGTTTGTTTCTGATACAAGTAATTAGACTTGAATTGTGCCTGCTGTCGCTAGATGCTTTGTGGATTGGAAAACGTTTTCGTTTTTTAAGAAATGCCTACTGGGGGGAATAACTCGCCATTTGGTACTATTGACCAAATCTGATCGTGCATTAATGGTGTGGGAAAGCAAGTGCTTGGATATAATGGGAAAAATGCAGATCCGAGCATGGACACACTGTTAAAAATTCTATTAAGCAAAAGAAAAAATATGGGTCGCAGACTGGATAAGTACCTAGCAGGAGTGTGCCAGATCTAAAGCATTTGGGCATATCCACAATGAGCATAAGGCTTTTAATCAGATACCAAACTACCTTAATAAATTCCCAAATGTTAAAATAAGGAACATCTTTCTAAGATTACGTTTGAATTTACTACTTACGAAAGAGGTGGTAGTTCATTGGAAACAGATATGTGTAGAGGATGGGGGTTGTAGATTTGTCTGTATCCCGGTGTTACGCTCTCCTGGTATCCACAGGGACGCCACCCAGCCGGGTTACTCGCTGGTATGCTTCTCAGCTTTGCCCTGATGTGGTCTGCGGGGAAGGCTCTGCCTTGTGGTAGATTTAGGCATGCTCCTCGTCCTGCCTTCTTTGCAGGGGCGCTTTGTCTTTCATGGGCGAGTGCGGTCCAGTTGCTTCACTGACGCCGGCCCGTTTGATATTGTTCAGGTAGGTCTTATTGCTGTTCTTTAGTTTTGTTGCTATCCTGCATGCCTTTCTTTGTTTAAAATGTCTTTTTTCTCCCTTAGGTATGCAGAGCTTCAGCGCGGCGAACTGGCTTGGTTGAGCCCCGCTGGTAAATGATGGCACATTAAGAGCGCTATGATGCGGTAAGTAAGCGCTATGCGCAGCGCTGCAAAGTCTTGCCTTTGCTAACCTTTATTTCCCTTCCTTGTAGGTTGCGGTGTTCTTCAGCGCGAGTGGAATGTCCGGAGTGGTGCCAGCCGAGAGGCGACCAGCCAGGTAAGCCTTTTGAGCAGTTCGTAATTTGTAAATGTCTCTACTGCTTTCTTTAATGCTGCCTCTATCTTCCTCTTTCAGGTCGTTCTGTCCGGGAGCACTCCCCCCTAAGGCCCCTCCCATGGTGTTCCTTCTGTCTGGCCCAGGTTTGGTTGGGAAGTTCCGATGGAATTTCCTGATTAGACGTGGTGCGTGGATATTCTCACTGGGTTCCCAGGATCTATGTTGTGGTCCAAATCCTTTCCAATCAACGAGATAATATAGCTTGGTCCTAGAGTATTTAGAGTCCAAGATATCTTTGACTTCAAATTCTGGTTCTCCATCAACAAGTATGGGCTTAGGTGGCGTCCCAACCAGTGTGCCGGTTGCATTGGTTGCAGGAGGGACACAGGGAATACCGGGTGGATGTGTAGATTAGGTGGTAAATCCAGTTTCACGGCTGCTGGGTTGATAATTGCCTTAATGGTATAGGGTCCTAAGAATCTGGGATGAAAGGTCCAGGTTCCCTTGATGGGTACGAATTTAGCGGCTAACCAAACTTTGTCTCCTACTTGATAATCAGGGGCCTTTTTCCGGTGTTGGTCGGCGAATCTCTTTTGTTTTTCTTTGGCATGAATAAGGTGTTCCTTTGCCCTTTTGAAAGCCTGAGTAATGGTTGTGTGTAGAGTCTTTACCGCTGGCATTTCCAAGCTGGCTGGAAGGTCTAGTTCAGAGGTACGTGGATGTCTGCCATAAAGGGTATAGAAGGGCGTTTGTCCCGTGCTTGAATGCAAAGAATTGTTATATGCATATTCGGCTATCCATAGTAGGTCTTTCCAATTCCTTTGTTTGTGGTGCAGCATGCACTGGAAATATTGCTCGAGTGTCTGATTGGTTCTCTCGGTTTGGCCATCCGTTTGGGGATGGTGACTGGTAGATAGCCGAACGTCGATCTGCACCATTGCACAACATTTTTTCCAGAAGTTTGAAACAAACTGGCTGCCTCGATCAGAGACCAGAACCGAAGGGAAGCCATGTAGCTTAACCACGCCCTCCAGGAACACTTTTGCTAAAGTGGCTGCATCGGGGAGGCCTTTGAGAGGAATAAAATGGGCCATCTTTGAGAATAAGTCCACAACTACAAGGATGGTGTTGAACCCTTGGCTTGGAGGTAGATCAGTGATGAAGTCAAGGGAAAGAGTGTGCCATGGAACTGGAGAAATGTCCAATGGTTGTAGGAGGCCAGATGGTTTTTGTTTCTGTGATTTATTTTGTGCGCAGACACCGCAGGACTGAATATGCTGAATGATGTCCTTACGCCAGGTAGGCCACCAAAAGTTCTCTTTCACCTTAGCTAGGGTTTTTGCGATCCCAGGATGCCCTTCGATCAGTGAATCGTGATAGTTTGAAATAATATGCTGTTGTAATTCCTTCTTGGGTACATATAGGTGATCCCTAAAAAAGGGTAGATGGTCCTTGATGGTATATTGTTCTCCTTGAGTTTGCCATGCGAGGTAGGCATCAGGATTCATCGTAGTTCTGCTTGTGTTAAGGCTGTCGTGATACCCAAGAGTTTGTCTTCAGGTATAATAGGTACTGGGTCTGGAGTTGTATATACTATTTCATCTATGCCCATGCGAGATAAGGCATCTGCCTTTCCGTTTCTGACTCCTGGTCGAAATGTGATTACATAATCATATTCGGCGAAGAAAAGGGCCCACCGTAATTGGCGTGAGGACTGGGCCTTGGCTGTTTTGAGATATTGCAGGTTTTGGTGGTCTGTGATGACTGTAATGGTGTGTCTGACCCCCAGAAGGTAGTGCCTCCAGGCTTTAAAGGCAGATTTGATAGCCGGGAGTTCCTTGTCCGTGTGCTTCTCAGCTTTGCCCTGATGTGGTCTGCGGGGAAGGCTCTGCCTTGTGGTAGAATTAGGCGTGCTCCTCGTCCTGCCTTCTTTGCAGGGGCGCGTTGTCTTTCATGGCCGAGTGCGGTCCAGTTGCTTCACTGACGCCGGCCCGTTTGATATTGTTCAGGTAGGTCTTATTGCTGTTCTTTAGTTTTGTTGCTATCCTGCATGCCTTTCTTTGTTTAAAATGTCTCTTTTTTCCCCCTTAGGTATGCGGAGCTTCAGCGCAACAAACTGGCTTGGTTGAACCCCGCTGGTAAATGATGGCAGATTAAGAGCGCTATGATGCGGTAAGTAAGCGCGAAGTCTTGCCTTTGCTAACCTGTGTGTTCCTTCCTTGTAGGTCGCGGTGTTCTTCAGCGTGAGTGGAATGTCCGGAGTGGTGCCAGCCGAGAGGCGACCAGCCAGGTAAGCCTTTTGAGCAGTTCGCAATTTGTAAATGTCTCTACTGCTTTCTTTAATGTTGCCTCTATCTTCCTCTTTCAGGTCGTCCTGTCTGGGAGGCTTGCAGATTCGAGGAAGCTGCTCTAAGTAGCTGCAAGTGTTTAAAGATGAAGACTGCAGGTAAGATGCTGCTGCTAATGATGTTCCTTTTGTCCCCTTACAGGTTCTGTTTCTCCGAGGTTCGAGGGAATAGCTGGACACGGTGAGCGTCATGTTGCAAGCTGCAAAGTAACGCAAAGCGTGTTGTCTTGCTCGGGTGTGGTTTAAATAGCCCCAACAAAATAGTCCAGTTACAGTAGTCCCTAGGCTACCACACCCAAAACACTAGACTGCATAGCTTGGTTCTTAGGAACCAAGCTATGTGGAAGCCTCCATGTTGGCTGACAATACAATAAAGTAGTTCCCAAGCACATTGTTTTTCATGGTGTATGAGCCTGGCGCCATAGGTGCCAGGACTGGCCCCATGAGGGCTTTTGAAGAGGATGCCAGGCTCTAGAGGCAGAGTCCTGACTCCACTTGGCCAATGGGTTTGCCAGAGGGGGTTTTGGGCGAGGGTCGTGACACCAGGGAAAGCAGGAGACCATAAAGCGTTTGATGGTGGAATACCCTAAATTAGCCGATATACTTGGTTACATTTTTAAAGGTTTATAGAGTAATTTCACTGGATGAATGGTGGTCCATTTTAATACATGGCTATCCAGTAAGCTTAGCAGTGGCTGTCGTGAGAGTCATTAATTACATTTTTTATGAGTCAAATCTACCTATTTAATGAATTTTAAAATCCACGGTTTTTATAAAGGGTACATTATCCCTTGAATAATGTTTAAGGTTGTAGTTACTAATTGTATAGTGAGAGGAAAGTTGATTTGTAATTGCTATATTTGTAAGAGGAATATTGAAACATCAGGTGATTTAATCTGTTTTTTAAGAACCATGTTAGGATCATAATTTATTGTTTTTAGGTAGTGTATGAAATGTAATATAATTTTAATTGTGTGTGTATTACTATATATTGGTTGTATGTAGCAAAAGGTTTGTAAATTCAAGTTGATGCTTAATAAAATAAAAATGTTTGATTCCTTTGTATAGCAACCAAGATGCCTATATACATCTGTGACGGATTGCCATCTGGCGAGGGTCTGAATGCCCTGACCATTTTGATTTTTATTAGATACCACAAATCCAATTGTCGTACCAACCAAATCATGAAATTTGCGAAGGTTTCAAAGCCTCCTTGATCTCTTACATACATACTTTATTTCCCTCATGTTTCAGATATGTCTTGTCCCCAGTATTTATCTTTCACATTTATCTAATGATTATTATGCTTGTTAAAGTGTAATTGTGACACACCTTGAAAGGTACTCTGCCTTTCCTCTCCTTCCCCCAGAAGCCCTGGATCTCTCTAGGTTGGACTATTGTAACATCCTCTTTCTAAATCTACCTGCCTCTACTCTCCGCCCTCTACAACTAATCCAGAACAGGACGGCAAGACTTGTCCTTGGCCTCAAGCCCTGGGATCGTATCTCTCCATCTCTGAAATCTCTCCATTGGCTCCCAGTGGATGCAAGGATTACATTCAAAACCCTCTGCATTGTCCACAAGGCTTTCTGGGGCCTGGGTGCAAAATACCTTCAGCTATCCCTCCGCAAATACCTCCCCTCTCGAGCTCTTCGCTCCTCTACCTCTAACTCCCTCAGGGTCAGTCATTTTTCAAAGAAACAACCTGGGGGTAGATCTCTGTCTTCGGCTGGGGCCTCCCTCTGGAACATATAAGAACAAACAAAAGTGGACCAAAGGGATAGGGAATGGCACATTTTATACATTTATCTTTTTAAATATATCAATAAATGACACTCTTTGAATTCAAATTAATTTTATTTTCATACACAAATATAAAATGTAAATTCATAAAACATATATCAAAACAGTTTGTTCAAAATTCAACTCACATACATTCAATCCTACCATCCATTCAATATCACTTTCTTTAAAAAAGAAATATACATATCACACCTATCTCTATGACCTCTTGGTCAAAAATATATATTTTTTGCACTGTGAAATGCCCTCCACCTGGCTTTTCTATCTGTGTATAATCAATTGCACAGTTCCAGTTGTCTACATGTGTTTCGGTTGTCTGTTTGGACTTTAACACATTTGTCCACTTGATAATGCAACCTTCATCAGGACCACAATGGGAAATTCAATAATTCCCATTTAACCGATTAGGGTGAGTTACACCACCTAAAATATACAATAAAAACCATTAACCGTCTAAAAATTGTACCATTCCCTCTTATTTATCTGTTACTGTTAATGTAAATGAACATGATTCTAACAAGTAATCATTAAGTCACCATTTCTAAATGGTGTTTCCTTACATTACAGAAATGCTGATATTTGAATCAATCCTATTCACACCTCTGTGCGGAGATCAGAACATCTAACCCCAACCCAAGGATGCGAGAAAAAAAAGGTGAACCTCATCGATTTGGTTTAGATTTATGCTATAGATTAGTGAAATACTTACTCAAAAACGTAGAACACAACATTTCTGATGTCACTTTCCGATAATTCCGAAATGTATACAATGTGCCCTTCCCTATCCCATTGGTCAACTTTTGTTTGTTCGTATAGTATCTAGCCTGGAGGATCAGGGATCTATACCAGGCACCCCTTTGGTTATAAATACTCCCTCTGGAACAGCCTCTGTGCCACTGTAAAACTTTAGGAGAACCATCTACTGTTCCGAAAGCACCTCAAGACCTTCCTCTTTTCTTCTGCCTTTGCCCCCCATACCCCCTTCTGATCTGTTCTCTCTTGGCACTGTGCACCTGGCCACCCTCTGTCCTCTGCTGTCATGAGTGTTCCATTGCAGTGCGAGAATAAGAAGAACTTGTGGTCATGGTCAGCGGTAGCCAGAACTGGTGCTGTGGAGATGAGGTCTTTTAATGTGCCAAATGCTCCATTTCTGGAGTCCATGTGATCCCTGAGCTTTCTTTTTGCGTCTCTTTTAGTGCTTGTAAAAGGGGTCTGGTGTATGCTGCATAATCTAGTATCCATGCCCAGCAATAGTCGCATATGCCGAGAAACATCTTCATGTCCTTCACAGTATGGGGTCTGATAGTTGCTCGTGCTGCTGTTGCCCTGTCTGGGAGTATTCTCTTACCATCTTTTGATATCAGTCGCCCCAGAAACAGCACTTCTTTTAGGTAGTACTGAATTTTTGTCTGTCTACCTTGTACCCTTTGTAGGCCAGTCATTTTAACAGTGTTATTGAATCTGATTTGCACTGTTCTTCACTTTCTCCGCAAATTAAAAGTCGTCTACATACTGTATTATTGTATTCTTTGTGTCAATGTTGCCAAGGTCTTCATGCAGTATTCTATTGGAATTGCTTGGGCTCTCGCAATATCCCTGGGGCAACCGGCAATGCTTGTATCTTTTTTCCTCCAGGGTAAATGCTTTTAGGTATTGTGAGTCTGGATCCAGTGATACTGAGAAAAATGTGTTTTTCAAATCCATCACTGTGAAATAAGTTGCTGATTTTGGGATACTACATAAAATAGACGCGGGAATTGGTGCAAGTAGAAATTATTTCTATATGACGTCATTAAGTGGGCATAGGTCCTGTATCATCCTCAAATACAAAAAAGGTAGCAGGCGCCTCTCGCGACAGAACACGGCATGATAACCTGTTCAGTGGTTATTAACCACTTTCAGAGTTCACAGCCACCTGCTTTTTGCTCACTGTACCTTTCACAGATGCAATATATCCATTTGCATATCAGTCTTTGTCCCGCCCACATGGGCAGTCCAGCATCGAAATGTTATGGCAATTCCCTTCTGAACAAGAGTACCAACAGCAACCCCATACACATGTTTCAGCCTTGTTGGGCCTCATCAGTGAGGTGGAGCGGTGCCTCTCTGAGCACAGTGAGCATGGAGTCCAAAGGATAGGGGAGCCGCTGCCGGCGTGGGGGCGCTTGGTTTGGGCACATACATGGGTTCACTATATCCTTCGGTGGGTTTAGTTAGTAATGGGTACCAGTTTTTGGGTTCTTTCCCCTCCTCCTTACCTTCTCCTCCCTCCTCCCCAGCCTTTATTGTTTGGGGCAGTTGTTCTCTGTTGTTACTTTTAATTTGTGGCACTTCCTCTCCACAGATCTAGCACTTCTCTTTTCTTCTGGAGTTGCTTACTTTTATATTTAATCGACAAATAAGTTGCTACTAGGTCCAATACTGACTTGTCAAAGGATCCCGCTCTGGCCATATTTGAGACCTCCCATCCCCTTTTAGTTCCGCTAACCATTGCTTATGGTATTTTTTTATCTTCTCGCTGTACACAGCATGAACTGTGTTTTTTGGTCCCATTGTGTGTTTTCTCTTCGCTATTGAGTGTGTGCGTGGAGGTATGTACACTCTAAAACCACTTTTTGTTTGATCTTGTCACAATATATTCACCACAAGAACCTTTGCTCATATAACTGTTCAACAAAATCTTTTTGATCGTACCTTTGTCTCAAAAACTGTAAGTACTTTTCATCAGTGGGACCTTTATATCATTAATAACATGACAAACACACTGACCATGTAACATTGAACATAACAATTTGACGACCATAGACCCTGCCTTCCTGTTCCCCTGCTACCCCCTTCCCTGAACACAGGCTTTTTCCCACTTACTTTTTTATTCCCCCCTTTCATCCTGTCCTGGTCCCTTCTGGACCGTCCCCTAGACACTTACTCCTAAAGATAGACAAGAAAAAGAAAAGAGCACAACTAAGTTTCTGAGCCTTCTCCTTATGCAAGACTCCTAATTATTTATTTTCTTCACCATATAAACTCCAGTACTAGTTGAGATAGCACTGTGTGGCTCCGCCTTCCACCCTCTTTCGGAGCTAGGTTCCCGTATCACGTCTTACTTCATCACCTCTTATAATATCCTAATGCCTAATGCCTTATGCAGTGAAGAATAGTAAAAGAAGAGTCCCCCCGAGCTTCACACCCACCTACTGTCCCTCCAATACCCCCAATCTGACTCCCTTCCCTTACCCTTCCTTTATAGTCACTCGCAATCGATACCCACGTGTCCGTATTGATATGAGAGCCTCCGTGCCCGGTCGACCCACAATCAGGGTTCCGCCCACAATCAAGAGCCTAACCCGGCTCCGGCGAGCGGTAGGGCTGGGTATTCGCAAAGCCGGGACCCGTGGAACCTTCTCAGTGGCGTACGCGTTTTCTAAGGTTACCAATTGCCGTAGGTTTACAGCCTTGAGGGGCGTCCTGGATCTCGCTGTTGTGACCGGGGGACTTCTCGCATCAAAGAGAAAAAAAAAAATTGTGTCGGGGTCACCAAATGAAAGTGGTCATTCCCCTAAATATAACAAAAAACATAGAATGGATAGACACACCCCAGTAGGGAATGAGACCAGGAGAACTTGCGAGTGATTAAAAGATATTCTTTATATAAAGATAAGCAGAGGCCTCTGCTACTCCGAGAGCACTCTGTCAACATTACAGACAAGACACATTATAAGTCCAAAACGCGTCATCTATGATGGGTTCTAGGGGGGCACGGCTTATCAGCCATGCGATAGGTTGTGTTTCGTTGTGACTCCCGTGGATCTGAAATGATCCTGAAACGCTTGCGAGAAGGAGGAGGCGTTTATACTATTTATGCAGACCCACAGGAGCGTGAACGGGTGCTGCATGCAGGGCACCGCGTGTAGACAAATCCATATTACAGGAGGAGAGTTGTGCGCAAAATAAGGATGACAGAGTCCCGAGGAAATGTGGGCAAAATGGCCGCCTTCAAGGAACAAAGGGACTGAAGCACGCATCTGGGGATCTTCGGCGCACCCGCACCGCAATTCGAGACAGTGTGGCACCTCGCAAGGGGTCGGTCAGTGACTGCAGGAGTTGGGATAGGACGGAGACCGGACCCCTGGTATGTGTGCAGAAGATAAGGAGCAGCTCGGGCTGGCTGGGAGATGGTCAGAAATCTCCTGACCGTCGGGTTGCCAGCCCAGGAGCTGCTGGTGAGGTGCGTCTGTTGGCGCACCGGTACATATGTAGATCGGACAAATGAGTTGCCGGGCCAAATCATGCCCGCGGAAGATGTGTGCCTAGAAGGTGGACGAAACCGTTCTGATCCTGCCGTGTACAAAACCAGAATCACCCCTCCCCCGCGAGACTGGACGGGTGAGAGAAAGCCGCTGTAGAATACGATACGGCATCAATGAACTGTAGGTGTTAACTGTGCAAGTAAGCTTCACAGGATTGCAACAGTAGCACCTGAGACGCCATGCCAGTACCCTAAGGGAAATATTAAAGGTGCCTGGCATCTACACTGGCCCGCGCAACACCGTAACTCGCGACAAAGGGATACTTTGTTTCAGAACGCTGATGCTGCAATAACAAAGCCAGAGTGCTTTGGAAGGAGGACTCTTCTCGCTTCACGCACAGAGGGCATTGGAGGCAGCAGAGCCCTTGTGGAAATGGAATCTATGGGCTGTGTGATCATGCCGTGTAAACTGCCGCGTGAACTGTTGTGACAGCCACATAGAAACACTACCCAGACCTCTGGACACCAGGATTGTCTGCGTCACTGGAATACGTAGGAGCTTGGCGAATGGGGACAGCATAATAGACATAATTGTGTCAGACCCACCGCACAACGGAGGGAGCCACAAGAGGAAGACAAGGAGCTGTGAAGCTGGCGGCTGGGTTCCCAATGAGACACAGGGAGGCAACATACATTAGACGCCATATGGATGACATCTAAAGTCCGAATGGCACAGCAGTGGGGAGCGTGGCGAACTGGCTTGGTTGAAGGCGTGGAAGTGGCACTGACACCTAGAGGCGGAAAGCAACAGCAGCGTGGGTGAAAACAGGAGCGCAGCAGATGCCCAGCTTAGGCTGACTAGCCAAAGGGGAGTGGAATTGGCCTCAGAACAATGACAAACAGTAGCTACCGCCAATAAGAGGAATCTGGACCAGGGGACCGGAGGCTGGGCATAAAACAGTGGACGGAACACGCAAGGCACCACTTCCATACTGCGCGACACACAGGTAGTGGCCCTCGGACGATCAGGTGGCAAGGCGATTCTGGCCGCCGTGAGTCAACGAGACAAAGCAAAGTCAGCAACACATAACGTGGGGACCATCCCTGAAGCAGCAATGGCCACTAAGCTGAATAAAGGGAAAGGAAAGCTGTCCACTATGGAGGAGTTCACCAAATACCCACAATCAACGGAGGTGGTGAAGAACAAGGGGCAGAACACACAAGACGAAGGATCCCCGGTGCAAAATGATCAGCAGATCCTGGCAGCAATAGCAGACGTGAAAGCATCAGGGGAGGCTAAGCTAGATGCTGCGATGGCCGAACTAAATACCTCGCTAGAATTAAAGATAGAAGCAGGGCAAGTGGACGTCCGTTTGCTGCGACAAGATGTTAGGGCGCTGGCGGAACGTACGAGCGGGTTGGTAGAAGAGGTGAAGGCCAATGCGGCCACCTGCCCGGCGAATGCTGCGGAAATATACGCACTACGACAGCAAGTGCAGAACCTAGAGAACCAGGTGGAGGAAGTGTAAGGGCGCATGCGCAGAAGCAATATACGTATTGTAGGGTTCCCGTAAGGAGAGGAACGATCAGACCTGACCAACTATGTCGAGACCATGTTGCTGCAGGAAATTAAAGGAGGAGCTCTCAACTAGGGGTTCGCAGTGGAGAGAGCACACAGGGCACAAGTCAGGAAGCCGCCTCCGGAGCACCCCGAAGGCCGATTATCGCTAAAATACTGAATTACCGAGACTGAGAGAAGATTTTGGAGCACTTTCGAAAAGGGGGAACAATACACAGAGCGTCTGCGTCCATTGCAGCGTACCCAGACTACACCTTCCTGGTACAGAGACAAAGACTGCACTACGGGGTGGTAAAGAGGAGGCTGCTTGAAGCGGGCCACAAATATATATTGATGTACCCAGCGAAACTGAAGGCCCTGTTTTTTGAGACTCTGGAGACTGCAGTGGAATGGTTGGATGCTCAGAACTGTCCAGCAGGAGCAGATGACGAGACGGGCGCAGGACAGTTAAGTGAACCTGCGGTTTCAGGGGCGATGTGGGTGTGGGAGAAGTTGGCTTTTGGGACTTATAATATATCACATGATGGGTTTCAGTAGAATGATTAGGTGGGACGATGAAGGAGGATAACTGAGCGGTCAAATGTGAGTTTAAAGGGGAGACACAGGTGCTGCATAGAACAGCAGCACCAGAGAGCACACTATCACCCCCCCCCCCTGTAGATAGATAGTTTAGTAGGGATACTGTTAGATTGGTGTCCCCCTGCAGTGTTCCGAGTATCGGTATCACCGAGAAAGGGCTAGATGCAGGATAGCCTGAGATTCAGGGATGGAGCTGGCCAACAGTTGGGGTGGGTTGAGAAGGGTGTTGGGGTGGGAGTTGGGATAGTTTGAGTTGAGGAACGGGAGGGTTTCAGGGGTGTTGGGAAGGGGGGAGGGAGTTTTGAGAGTTGCAAATGGACAAGCCTACCACTACAAACCACTGGGTGCAGAGAGGAAAGAGAAGAGAGGAAGCAGGTGTAGTAGGGTACAGATGAGATGGGAGACTTGAAGATAGTGACCTGGAATGTCAGGGGAATCAATAGTTATGTGAAACGGAACAAGGTCATTATGTACCTGAAAAGGCAGTAAGTAGATATTGCCTTGATACAGCAAACTTACATGACCAAGGATAAACAGGAAGTGGTGATGAAGAAGTGGAAAGGGATAACCATAGGAGCAACATATTCGGCATATGCCAGAGGGGTTATAACGTGGATAACACCACATGTCCCATTTAAGCTACTGCAGTCCAACATCGAGTCTGACGGAAGGATGGTGTTGTTAAGAGGGCTAATAAAAAGTAGAGAGGTGAGTATCGTTAATGCATATGCCCCGAATCAGGACACAATTAGCTACTTCAAGAGCCTATACGGCAAGATTAGTCCGTATACCGATGGAGCAGTCATAAGGGGTGGGGACTTTAACTGCACATTGGACCCCAAGCTGGACAGATCGGACAAGATGTTAGAGGGACCCAATCCGGCAGCTAAAATAATGACGGCCCTATTGAGGGATTTCCGATTGGTGGATGTATGGAGAATGCACCACCCTCAAAATAGGGAGTACTCTTACTACTCCGCCCCACAAAACCTACACACTCGACTAGATTACATATTTGCTACGTCAGGGTTGGTGGGGGAAGTGACGAAGTCGGAATACAAAGCGATGGTCCTCTCAGACCACGCGCCGCCGATAGCTACAACACAACACCGAAAGTGTAGAATCGGCTGGCACACTGTGGGAGGCATTTAAGGTGGTGGTGAGGGGGATAACACAAGAATTGCATAAAGCAGAAAAGAGAATAGAGACCATAAGGCGGGAGGATGGGCGTTCTCCAGAGGAGGTTGAGACCATACGGCAATTATAACAAGACTGCAGGAATCATTGGGATAGACTATGCAACCTAAACTATAAAAAATACATAGAAAGGCAACACGCAGAGGGAGATAAGCCAGGCAGATTGTTAGTGTGGCTGTACAAGGGTGAGACCAACCCAGAGAGGCAATTAGAGCTGTTGATGGAGAGGATGGGCAGTCCCTAGACACCCAAGAGGGTGTAAATGAATGTTTTCTGAAGTATAATCAGCGATTGTACATGGATGTTATGGAAAAGGAGGAAATTGACACGAGAGAAACGCTGGCAGAAATTAATCTTCCTAAACTTCAGACGGCGGAAAGGGAGAATTTAAAGGCCCAATCACACTAGAAGAACTAGAGGAAGTGATTAAACTACTACCCACTAATAAAGCCCCGGGAGCAGATGGACTTCCAAGTGAATTCTATAAAACATATAGGCAGTGCTCCAGATAAGATTTTGAGGTGGGAGTATTTTACTCTCTATTTTTAAACTTTGAGAGTAAATGTGATTTTAAGAGAGTAAAAATGACTTTTCTCCTTCGCAAGAGAGTAAAATGTATGCAACATCCAGCCGACGTGTGAAAAAACTGTATGGAAATCATTACTATGCAGCAGCTTTCTGCATTGTGACAGAATACACCTTTCATTATATCTTCCCATTTGATCTCTGCTGTATATATTTAAATGTTGAAATCACAAAAACCTAGCCAATTATATAGTAAAGCATACATGAATGTGTATTGTGCGTTTTGAGATTCGATAGCATAATTGTCTTTTGATGTTTAATGAAAGTCCTCATTTCCTGGAGCTATTACTACCTAATGGTATGCCAATGTTATGATACAACAGTGCAGAGAGGCAAGGACTCCATGCTAAATTCTATATCTAATTTAGTGGTCAAATGGTTATTTATATAGCTCTTTTGGCAAAGCGCTGTACGGTGTACATAGAACATATTTATCACAATTACCACCAAACCAAAGTCTGTACTCCTTCATCGACCTCAAAAGGATGAAAGGCTGAGTTGGACTGTCCGGGATTCGAACCCATAACCCACAGATCGCGCAGAGACTGCAGCTAGTGCTCAACCGGCTGAGCAATCTTATTGGCTAACATCCTTCAGAGGTTGGTTAACTGAGTATCGACTGAGGTATAATGATCACAGTACCTAGATGTATGACGAACCATTCATGAAGCGCTACATAAAGTTAAATACCTATCTGGATTATCACAGGGACAGGTTTTGCTGAGTTTCTATTTCAATTACCAATGTAACTTTCATTTGTTTGTATTTGAACAGCGCTTGCACTTTCTTGAGTCAGGTTTTGGATGTTTTATTTGTAGTCTTGAAGACTTGAGAGGCTAGAACACCTTTGATCAGTGTAATGACAACTACTCACCCTTGAGCAAAGACTCTGCTGCTACTGACCATTTATAGTAATGTACCCCATTGACTGCAAGGTTGAATGGATGTAAACTAGACTGTGCATAGTCATCATTTTACACACAGTTTTTTATAATTAGACTGTTAATTAAATTAGAAGCATAACAATTATCTACCTTTCAGAGGTGGCTTGCAATTACATACATGTAAATAAAAGTCACAAGAAGCCTCTGGTTTCTGTCAAGTAACCTGACCTTTGCACTGCCCTCTGCTCTAAACCTGTGTGTAAATGTACCCAGGAAAATAATAAAGCTGGTGTATTTACAAGATTTTTATGCGTAAAAAGGCCTGGTACTCGCCTTATCTGGAGCCCTGCATATAGGTCAGATCTGCTCCCTCTGATGCTAGCAATGTTGAACGAGGCATTTGACAGAGAGACGCTGCCAGTGTCCCTCAGGGAGGCGATCATCATTCTGCTCCTTAAGCCTGATAAACCGAGCACTGACTGCAGATCATATAGACCACTTCCATGCTTAGCCAAGACAGTAAGATGCTCACAGCAGTGTTGGCTAATAGGCTTAGATTAGTTATCAATAAACTTATACATCCCGACCAGACGGGGTATATTCCGCGCAGTAGCATATCGGATAATCTTAGGAGGCTCCATCATGTTATAGAACAGAAAGAGGGGGGCTCCCAGGAGGTTGCAATAATTTCATTGGATGCGGTGAAGGCCTTCGACTCGGTCAAATAGCCATGGTTGATGGCGGTCCTGGAAGAATATGGTGTTGGGCCCACATATTTGAAGTGGGTCCGGCTGCTGTACAGCATGCCATTAGCTAGAGTCAGAACAGGAGCCACCATCTCAGTACGTTCGCAACTAAGTAGAGGTACTAGACAGGGATGTCCGTGGTCCCGATGTTGTTTATTTTAGCACTTGAGCCCCTGGCGATATACTTGAGGCAAGAATATGGAGAAGTGGGTATTAGTACGGCAGGAGGGCGACATCTGATATCGTTGTATGCAGATGATATGCTGCTGTACCTGAGGTATCCTGAGGAGAACCAGCATTACATTTTGGAAGTTATGAATTGATATGCAGTATTGTCCGGCATAACAGTAAATCCCAAAAAATCATTTATATTTCCCCTCAGTAGATATTTGGAGATACCACAAGATAAACTGCTGGTATTACAAATACAATGGGTAACTGAGACCTTCAGATACTTGGGGATAGACGTATACCACATTGTGGAAGTCGAACCTAAACAAAACACAGAGAAGGCGGTGACTAAAATTGGAAATTGTATGGGGTTTTGTGCCAAGCTCCCTTTGTCAATGATGGGGAGGGTGGCATTGTTAGAAATGGTGGTGCTTCCCAGGTTACTGCAATACTTTGTGAACATACCTTGCATGATACCCAAACGTTTCTTTGCCAAGGTCCAAAGCATGTGTAGATGGCTCATATGGCATAACTCCAGGAATAGGATAGCATTGTGGAAACTACAGAATCCATATGAACAGGGAGGCATTAGGCTTCCCAATTTTGAATTATATTATTTGGCTAGCCAATTGCAGTATGTAGCAAAGTGGCTGTCAGGAGACCCTACACCGGAGTGTAGACTGTTGGGGTCGGGGTGCCCATATCGCAACGGTCAATGAGACAAGAATGTTAGATCTGGGCTGCAAAATGTGGCAGAGAGCCTGCCAGGTCATGGGGAAACCGCTCCCGTGCTCCCCACAGATGCCGTTATTGGCACTGAGCGGTGTCGATGAGCAGATGAGGAAGACAGTCAGGAAGCATTGGGAGCCGATTGGTATTGCGACCCTGGGGGATCTGTGGCAAGAGGAGAAGGTGGTGGAGTTTGACACACCAAGGGAAGACACGGGTCTGCATAGAGGACAACACATCACATACATAAGGTTGGTGAGGATGATAAAGGATACTTGGTTGGAGACAGTGTTGATCCGACAGCCTGATACGGCCATAGAAACCTTTTATGATTACGGAGGTCATGAGGTCTCCCGAATATATGAACTACTGATGTCAAGAGCTGGGAAAGAGGTGACCCAGTTGAGGCGAGATTGGGCGGAGGAAGCCGGGGAACCAATGGGGACGGATTGTGGGAGAGGGCCCAGGGGTACCACAAGAAAGTGGAAGGAATGTGAGATTACAGCAAATTCAGCTATATGTTACCCATAGAGCGTACATGACTCCCAATAAGATAGCTAAGTTTAAAAATGCAGGTATACAATCTTGCCCTAAATGTGGAGAGGTGGACGCAGGATTGATACATATGTTCTGGGCATGTCCTGAAATAAGAAGATTTTGAGGGGAGGTAGCCCACCTCATGGCGGAGAAAGAGATAAGTCTGGATGTAAACTCCCTGTGGGCCTGCATGGTAGAGGGGTTTCCCAGGCCTCGTAGACTGGGACACGTGAGTAAACTCAAAGACCTGGCTTATATACTAGCTAAGCGCAGAATAGCTATGAGCTGGAAAGCAAGCAGAAGACCAAAAGTGGAAGTCTGGTGGCATGATCTCCAAAAGGGGAGGAAGCTGAAAATGTGGTGTGGAATGAAGCAGCTAATAGGGGTAGAGAATAAGAAACATATACGTTGATAGCCTGGAGGTAATTAGTGGCCACACTGTCTGGGCCGGACCGGACAATCTCGGAAGAGTCAGGGGGGGCAGGAGGAGGAGAGCCCTCTGAGCTGGATAACGAAGGTGGTGATGAGGGGTAGGCTCGGGATGGGCGCACAAGGGAGGGGGCAGAAAACAACAAGAAACTGTATGTGAGAATTGAAATGCATAATTGTGGATACATTGTACGGTTTTCAAAATAAAATTAATTTAAAAAGAATCTATGACCTGTTCTATAAGGGATACACAAACGCTTTTTATTGGACAAGTTAACATAAGACATTATACACTGTATAATAGTGCCGTCGCTGGTTGACTGGAGCCGAAGTTGTTACTTCTTGAGGCGTGTGGGGCAGCTGGGCTCATCAGGGAGGGGCGATAGTTCACGTTGGGTCCACACAGCTATCATTTCTGGCTAAGCTAGACTTCACACTAATCATAGGCATGCACGATTTAATATGGCCCACAACGTTCATCATAACACATTAGCACATTAGTAACAATAAATTGTGAAGCAAGGTGTGCATTCTTGACCCAGACCAGAGCGGGGCAGCTATGCAGTGGTCTGGGTGCCTTATCTCACGTGTGATTCTGGGGCACATTTATCAGGCGTCCCAGGGATCAAACAAGGGTGTCGGGATTTGTTAGTACATGGAGAATATGTTTGCTCTGAATTACTTGTACGGGGGGGCATTAAGGGTGGCCCATGGTCAGGGGTCCCATCTCTGCTACATCAAAGACATGAGGGGCTTGAGGTTCATTCAGACAATAACTCTTAATGGTGGGGGCTGTTTGAGCATGGGCAGTTTTGTGGAGGCAAATGGTTTCCAAGGGCCAGGCTCTGGCCCGGTCACACACAGGGCAATGATCTCAGAGGAAGAAGAGAGATACATTGTCAGCTTGCAACAATTCGTGCCCAGGCTTCCGTGAGAACATGACAGCCGCAGCGCAGACAGTGGGGAGGTGGTGGGGGCTGTCAGGCTGGCTGTGCGCGGCACTGGACAGGGGAGAGATGCAGGCTTACCTCTGAGAGTTTCATGTGAGGCCTAGCAAAAGATGGAGTTGCTGTAAATACAAAATGGAGTCCGTGGGGTTCTGCGAAACACATTGGTAGGTGTCATTAAATTGCTACCTCCCACCCGTCATCGCGATTAGGCCGAGGGTGTACTGCCAACAATTGATTGAGCATAACATATGCTTCGCCTAGAATGTAGTGGGGCTAAAAACAGCTCCTTCCTCCCATACAATAGTAAAGAACAATCATCTCTTTTAGCTAATGGCCAAGCAAACTGTATGTGTAGCTCTAAATTTAAAGACATGGAGGCTCATAATACTGCTACTAGCTTCGCATTGAATAGGTTGTTGAAACTAACACATAATATTGTTTGCCTAGTGGAAAGGAATTCTATGATGTTGGCAATGATGTGGGTATACTTGAGGTGCCACCACAACTATCTAAGCCTATATTGCCTAAGCCTTAGGGTGTAGGAGGTATCATTCCAACCAACCTGGAATCCACATTGGTGGAGAGCTTGGCTGGGGATGAAGAGGAAGATAATGAACTATGTCATTTGTCAAAAAGAGAAAAACGAAGGAAACAGAAACTGAGTTTAGCTGAAAAGACAAATCCATCTATGGAAACCGGGGTAGGCTCTGCAATTGATCCCCCTGAAATTCGCTCTGGGCAACGGTCCTCAAAGCGTGCTAGAAAGAGAGTTGCCAGAAAGGCAAACATACAGGCCTTAAAAACTGGCAATTGCACTACGTGGCTTCTTTGGGTCGTACTACAAAAGGGCAGGAACAAGACTCCTGCTAAAACCACACTGATATTGTATGAGGAATCCAGTACTAGCTCTACGGAGCAGCTGGATACCTCGATTGAGAGCAGTGTTATTTCTGTCAAAACACCCCCCATAATGCACACAAGTTCCCGAGTGCTTTGCCTTCCTGCCCTGGTACTAATTTTAAGGGGTCAAGGAAGGATGATTTGAAAAATGATGAAAAAAATTATTTACAATCTCATATACTTCGAATAAACAAAAGATGCCAATTAATAGAAGTAGACCTCTAGGGGCGTGGCCAGCTGCAAAGCGATGTGGACGTGAGTCTCTGAGGCTCCCGCGGCCGCTGAACACATCCTGGAAAAACAGCCTGCTATCCGTGATAGATCTGCATGAAAATCAATTCTGCTGATAGACGAGCATCTGGAGCACAGATGGGCGAAATGCGACCACCGTAATCAACCCCGCTGAGCGAGTCCTGACCCTCGGAACGTCCCGTGGCAGAGCGTGAAGGAGGAGACCAGATGGCAGCGAGCTGCGAGACAAGCATAATACTGAAACACTGAAGAGGCGAACGAACAAGGTCTGTGCCCGGCCGGGGGAGACTGGTGCCACTCCAGCTCACTGCGGTCCAGAGAAGTGCCAGACCATCCAACGATTGTGATAGTATGGCATCACACAATGTGTCTTTCCTGCCTGTATATGCTATGGGAGACACCGCCTGGAAACATCAAGAGGACTGACACGCCTATACGCAGGAAGAAGGAGCAGTGGATTGAGCCCAGAGGACCAGAGAGTAACCCTGACACACGGAATAGGTGACCGGAGTGCTGCTGGTCTCCATCTGGATGTGACCGACAGTGGCTCAATTTGATGCGGTCTGTCGGGCCACCCAACGAATACCGAGGAGCGGCCTCAGACCGCATCGGCACACACTACGCAGGCCTCTGCCTGAATGCGGCAGACCACAGGAAGACTGACACACCTGCATACTTAGACAACCTGGGGGTGACTGCAAGCTTCCCTGCACGAGAGGGACATCACACCTGCCCCGCCCGATAGTATACTTGGAAGAGGAAAAGCGGCTCCTCGGGGGCTCCACGGACTGCTCATTTACTGCCGGACGAACGGAAAGCTGAAAGAGCCGTCCTGCTCCGAGTCCCACACAGGAAAATAGACTGTGTGACCACGAAGAAAGCGGGACCTGGCACCGCCACACACGGGAAAGAGAGCGGACAGCGGTGAGCCCCAGGAACAAGCCCGAAGGCCAATGTCAACGGCCTCTACAACTGAATGGGGAGACAACAAACGACATTGGTTTTCAACGAGGAGGAACCCCCAGCAAAGGTGTCAAGTACATAATACCCACTGGATTGCTGGCCGACTCTGCAATTGAAGCACCAGCCTGAGAATAGCTGGGGCGAGAGAGGAGACAGACCCGGGGAGTGCTCGCTCCATGGATACAGCACCCCAGCTAAGGTACGACCTCGAAACTTTGGTGGGAATCCTGTGATATTGCCTGGGAGGAGAGGGAGCTGAAATCCCCCTCCCCTCCCCGACCTTCCCCCTGCTCTCCCCCGCTGGGGGCTTGAAGCTCCTGCACATCATCAACATGCACGCTGGGACCCTCGGCGTGAAGTGGGTCACAAGCGCTCAAACACACAGCGTTGTAACTGATGCCATGCAGCGGCACAGTGAATGTGCACGACTCATGAGGCCTACCCTGTGTGACCCATAGCGGGCTACCTAACTGTGTCACGAGGAGGGACTACTGGCGAGAATGACAGACCAGAACCACCTAAACATTGCACTGCTGTGAACCCAAACTGTATGACTGGAACCACGGGGGTGCAACCGGGGTCCCTCCGGAAGTCAGCAACTGCAGCAAAGACAGTAACAGCATAAAGTAGCGGTGGCCGTAATTTAAGTGGAGAAATCCTGGGGCCAGAGATCAGAGGCCTTGGGAACCACAACTGCCTTGGCTGGGAGAGAGGAAAAGGAGACGGTTTCAGGAGGCTGCCATGAGCCGAAAGAAAGCAGAGAACCCTCCTCCCATTACCTGGCACTGATTTTCCATAACTGTTTTGGGTAAACAGGCTGATACTTCAGTTGGAAAGGGCGCCAGAGGGACTGTGACTCTGAAACGGGAATATTCATACTAGAGCCTGATAGCAACTGTACAGGGCTTAGGACCTGTTGCGGACTGAAAGCCTGCCAAGAACTGGAGTGACAAGGAGAACCCTTTGAACAAGGTGACAAGGACTATAAGAGGCAAACACACTACCACCTCCACCCTTGTAACCCGCAGACATAACCTGAAAACACAGATACTCCAGTCCTACACTGGGAGGGGAAGGTTTCGACTAGCAGGTGAAACTGTAATGAAAACCCCCTTGGCCCCCACGTGATTTGGTGCCGGACCAACCGTGTAGAGCTAACCGACAAAGACAATGCTGTCTACCCACAATACGAATAACACCCAGGTGCCACGGGCTGGTGTAATCAATGTAAAGGCTCCATAAAGGCTAGAGGTTGCCCATAGCTGACAAGCTGTCTGAAGCAGGATTGCCCATATTGCCCTGTGCACTGGATCCCCATACTGCAGCCTACTATTACTTGAGCCCATCATGGGCAAGGATAAGTCCAAAAAACTGACCACCCAGAGCAAGATCGACAAATTTAGTGCACCGACTACGAACACCCAAACTGAACAAAGTCAACCAGATACCATGGCCGATGCAGAGAGCATGATATCCCTGAAAGACGTTATGGCTGCAATTGCAGATTCACGCGCCTCCATGGAGCAAAAGATGGACGGCATTAGTATGGATGTCTCGCTGCTCCAGCACGATCTACAAAAGTTAAAATCCCGCACAGGGGAGGCAGAACAACGCATATCTGGAGTAGAGGATGGGCTACCAAACCTGCAACAACAACTGGCTAGTGTCACAACATGACTGAAGACAATGGAAGAGAGAGTAGACAAAGGTGAAGGAAGGTCGAGACGTAACAATGTTCGGATCCTCGGCGTACCTGAAAAATCTGAAGGGCCAAACATGGAACTATTCCTGGAACAATGGCTCGCAGATATGTTTGAACCAAAGACGTTCTCCAAGTTCTTTTCAATCGAACGGGCCCATTGTATGCCAACTGGACGCCCGGTGCCCCACCACGTGCAGTGATTGCAAAACTGTTGAACTACAGAGACCGAGATTCGCGCCTCCAGATGGCACGTGCCAAGGGCCCAATAACATATAATGGGTCCAGAATTGCATTCTTCCTGGACTATACCAGGGAAGTGCAGAAGGCCAGGCAGTCATTCGACCAACTTTAAAGACAGTTGCATTCCCTAAATGTGAAATATGGCTTGTTGTTCCCAGCCCATATATCATAAGGGAATGACGGTCCATTTCACTGGCCCTAAAGAAGCATGGAAATGGGCCGAGCAACATGTTGAAGGGGACTGGAGATCAGTGCGAAGCAACAGACACAGAAACCCTGGGGCTTTACCAGAGGGAAGATCACCACCCCTGCGACAACCGGCGCAGGAACGTGAACCACTGATGTAAGAAAGAGAAGATTGATACTGGAATAAATGTTGGCCAAGACATAATACCTCAGCGGGCAAGAAGCAATACACACCTCTTGATACGGTACACAGCGCGCACCCATGCGGACCACGGATAGACAAAATACGAGCAGCCGCCCCAGATGGAGGCCCCCATCTCCCTGGGAGTCACCCCCAGGATCGTTGGTCTGGGCGTGTCTCAGGGATTTGAATGCGACAAGCTTAGTTTATTTTACTCTGTTTTTTAAGTGATTGATTGTTCTTTCAACTATTGTTTGTTGTTCGGGCGACAGATGCTTCAGGTTGGGATGGAGTATAGGGAGGGGGAATGAGGACTTACGTTATATGTTGTTTACGGACCCACCGATCAGGTCACACACCTACACTAAATGTACAGATTGCCACCGTGATGCTGACTCGCAGACCACTCCTGAGATATGGCGATACACCGAACTACCCCCGATATGGCTACGGCTGGGAATGATGTCAAAACCCTAAGACTCCTGACATGGAATGTCAACAGATTGGGTAGCGGAATCAAAAGGCGCCTAGTCGCACAGTACCTAAATTGACATACACCCGATGTTGTGCTCCTCTCAGAGACACACTTGGCAGGCACAACGTGCAATCTGTTCTGACGCACTAATTACCGCATGGCAGTGCATGCCGGTTTCTCCATGGGTTCAAGAGGGGTACTGATATTATTGCACAAGAGTCTCCCCTTCAAATTAGCCAATGTGGTACGAGACACAGGGGGCAGATTCACCCACATACAGGGAACGTTATGGAACCAATCGATTGCTATACTAGCGGTCTACTACCCGCCCTCACTTATAACCGAGCTGATTCATGATATCACACCCATACTCACTAATAATACAGCAGACACCCTGATAATAGGGGGAGACTTCAATGAAGTAATGGATGTAGAGGTAGACAGTACACACCTGGGTGGTAGAAACCCCAGAACCAACACTAAACTGGCCACCTTCACCTCTGAAGGGCTGAAAGATGTGTGGTGATCTACACCCAAAATACTGAGAGTACTCGTACCACTCTCGAGACTGGACTATTTCTTTCTCCCGGCAACGGACACACACAAGGCTAGCGAGGCGAAGCTGCTCCCATGCGGCATATCAGATCACTCCCCTCTCTTGATGGTACTTGCGACGGAGAGCCACTCCCCTTTCCCACATGGCACCTCAACAGCTATTACCTAGGCCTCCCAGATCTTGTAGAACGTATCCGAATGACAACTGACACATATTTTGACCTGAACACTGGGTCAGCAGAGAATCCTGTGATATTATGGGAGGCATACAAGCCGGTGCTCCGAGGCGAGATCCTCTCCTGGACGACAGCACATAAGAAAGCACACCAGCAAGCACTAGTAGAAGCAGAGCGGGATGTACAGCAGAAAGAAGCGACATACGTAGCAACCCAATCACCTGACACAACTGCCCCCTCCTGCTAGCCCAGTAGCGCCTCCATGACATAGCCCTAGACAGTGCTAAACAAGCACAAAGGGCGCTGCGCGCGAGACTGTATGAGGCAAGTGACAAAGCAGGTGAACTGTTGACATGGTTAGAATGAAGGGACGAGGGCCATCAACAGGTAGGGAAATCAGGACAGAGAACGCAGAACATTTGCAGAAGGTTTTGCATCATATTATGCTGAATTGTATAAAGCCCCGAAAACCCTGTAGACAAATCAGTGCTTGAGGAGATCCCGCTCCCCGCCCTAAATGCCAATCAAATAACCATGCTTTAAAAGGACATCACGGAGGAGGAACTAGTGTTAGCTATATCACAACTACAATCAGGGAAGACCCCAGGCTCAAATGGTTTCCCGGTCGATATACATGGAAGAGACTGCGTGGGAATGAGATGACCCCACACCTACTTAGAATGTTTCTACACGCCAAGGAACAGGGGCCCATGTCCCCTGATATGAGGAAAACCAGTATAATAGTGATTCCAAAGGCAGGCAAACCCCCAGATCAATGCGGTTCATACAGACCGATATCCCTAATTAACGGCAAAACCAAAATACTAGCAAAAGTGCTCGCGAACAGGCTACAAAAGGTGATAACATCACTGATCCACCCAGACCAATGCGGATTTATGCCGCAGAGATCCACGCGCATGAACCTCCGCAGGCTCTACCGGGCATTAGAGCGAGAGCTCCTGCTATCCAGGCGCCCCTTGTTCTGTTAGCAATAGACTTTGAAAAAGCCTTTGATTCCGTCTTCAGGGAGGCCCTATGGGAAATCATGCTCCAGATGGGATTTGGACAACAATTCATGGGCAGGGTACAGCTCCTATATAGCTCCCCGAGGCGAAGATCAGGGTAAATGGCTGGCCATCGAGGGTCTTCAAACTTGGTAAGGGAAAAAGACAGGGCTGCCCCCTGTCTGCAATGCTATTCACGTTAATATTTGAACCCCTGGCTATTGAACTACGAAACACACCGTCATGGAGGGGCTTTCGTTGGTGGGAGAACTGGGAGGACAAAGTTTCCCTATATGCCGACGACTTGTTAATATACCTACAAGACCCAACCACCTCTTGCTTGTGGTCACGCACATACTAGAGTGATATGGCTCGTTCAGTGGTCTTAAGGTCAACTGGACCAAATCCATACTCTTTCTGGTAAAAGGCGCAGGGAGGATTGCCCCAGACAACTGCCCATACCGTGTTGAAACAGAACACTTCCGCTATCCGGGTATTCAGATCACGACTAACCTTACAGAATACATAGCCAGCAATCTACACCCGATTGTGGATAGATTTATAGAGGATTTACGACACTGGACCTCACTGCCACTAGCCCTATTAGGCAGAGCAGCGCTGTTGAAAATGCTGGCCCTACCTCGTTTTTTATACATTTTACAAAACGCTGACTGCATATCTCAGCTTTAGAGTTCCACAAAATCGATGGCACTCTCAGGAAACTCCTGTGGGAAAGGGGGGGGGGACACCCACGAATAGCGTTACAAACCCTTCAACGCTCCATCTGGGAGGGCGGTAAGGGGTACCGAATTTGCAAGTCTAGTATTGGGCGAGTCATATGGCGGTGGTAAACGACATGCTGCACGGAGACAAAGAATTCCCCCGTATCAGATCAGACATAGCTGCGCTGCAGGGATTGTCCCCACTGGAGAGCCTATACCACACACTGAGACCACCACTCCCTCGCACCATGACGGCACACATGATAACAATCTGGATGGAAATACACAAACACATCGGATGGGACAAAATAGTGACCCAATACAAACACTATGGCGGAACAGAAATCTGCCGGAACAAGGCAAACTCCAGGCGTGGCCGAGTTGGGAAGCAAGTGGAATAAGCAAGGTTGGGGACATAATTGTGGATGGCAGACTAGCATCCTTCGAAGACTTAGCTGATCGCTTTAGCCTCCCCGAAACTGAGAGATACCGGTATATACAGCTAAAACACACAATACAAAAACCTCTTCCCGTGCTATCTGACATGCCTGACAATACACCCCTAGAAAGAAACATTGCCTTTGAGAGCATTGTGACTAAAGTCACCTACGTCATGCAATATCCTCTTTTGCAATGCCCAAACTTTGCCATCTGAAATTGAAATGGGAAAGGGACATAGACCCGATATTGCCTGCGGACTGGGTCACGATCCTGATGTACCCGCGGGAGACGGCCATCTCGGCTAGGCTCCAGTTTATACAACTAAAGGTGTTACACAGAGTATATTATCTGAGAATGGCTCTGCATCGTTGGGGCAGAGCCACAGAAACCAACTTCCTACGGCGTTTAAGCGAAGATGCTACCTTCTTTCATATAATATGGGAATGCCCACAGATTCAGGAATACTGGCGAAAATGCTGTGATAAAATATCAGAGGTTTTGGGTCGCATAGTTCTTAGAGGAGGGAGGAATGACACGCTTTGAAAAACTGTTTTTCTCAACAACCACAGGGCTGATTAAAAGAAACATAACAAAACTATGGGGATGCAATGTGAACCCGCAATATGAACAATGGTTAACGGATGTGGACATCTGCATATCAATGGAGCAGCATGTCTATACTGTCAGAGGATGCCCTGAGAAAGCTCGGAAAATTTGGCAGAGATGGGTAGATACAGCATAAATTGTCAATTCTTATATCTAAACCAACATGAGAACTATGGTGCAGTGAAAGTAATACAATGTACTGTGATTTGTGAGGATGACAGATCTGGGTACTCTTCCTATTGTCTCGAATTAGGTGTTTCATACTATGTCTTTCTGTTATGATGCTTAAAATGTAAAATCAACAAAATGTGTTATAAAAAAAAAGTAGTTGACTTCTAGAGGTACTCCATTCTGAACTGGCACTAAGGATCGTGAAAAGCAGTGACTTTGTGGAACTATGCCGCCAGGCTATGACTAAAGTGCACTGCTTTTCAGAGGCGGTGGTTGCACTCATTAGAAAATCTAAAAGTGATCTAAAAAAGAATGGGTATGAAGTGGATGGTGGTCAGGTTCTAAGAAAGGGAACAAATGGGTGAAGAATAAAAAAGAGGTTGTTCTGCAGAGAGGTAACCCAAGCAGCCTAGATGGTAAAGATAATGTTATCAAGGCGCGCTGGGAATGGCTTTGTTCATTTTTGCCACCAATAAATAAGAAGAATTGAGGAGAATTAACTATCATCTCCTGGAATGCCCGCGGTCATAGTAATATGTTCGGACGAGTGGGTTCCTTTAGATTGCTTGTGGAGGCGGAAATAATTTTCTTACAGGAGACCTGGCTTCTGCATATTACTCTATTTGATGGCTATACTGCGTATTTCAACCATGCTAAGAAGTGTCAAAGGGGTAGGCCATTTGGGAGGCTAGCTATCTCGGTCAGAAATACAATCGGCTCCTCTGAATGTACTCGGCCAAACAGTCATGTGAATTTGTTGATGGTCGAAATATTGCTTGAGGGTGAGCTAAACATTTTACTGGCTAATATATATGACCCTTCGGGCGACTAATGCACCGTTGATATTCAATTGAATCTATTCCAATGCATCACTGATAGATATGTTGCTGAGGGGGATGTCAATGTTATCTTGGGGGGCGGAGGGGATCTTAATGTGAATGACTTGGCCACTTACCAACATGACATGCATAGGCATGGCCTAAGCAGTAAAGCAAATATAAAAATGGAAAGGTGGAAGATCTTTTTGGAAGATGTAGAATTTTATGAGGCAAATGGCTTTGTAAACTGAAAGCATGTACAGTCCCGAAATGGACAAGTGGGACTCATTCTTCTTCCATAGATTATATCTACCTTAGTCATAGGCTTTTCGATCTAATAGCCACATTCCATATCCTGCCCAATTCCTTTAGTGACCACTCCATCCTCATGTGTACCCTGGCCCTTAAAACTAAGTATGTGCCAATATATGACAATATTGGAGAAGTGTTTATGGTTGGGAGGGGTAATCGGCTGGACTGGACAGATCGGAATCTGGCTAAAGCCAGCAACGGGAGTAAGAGCTTTCAGCTTGATGATATAGCTAAGAGCTCTGTGGAAGAGGTTATTGATTGGATAACAACTTGTATGCATGGGATGATGCCTATGGGGAATAAACTTCTCCCCTTAAAAGCCGATTTACATCATGTTTCCCCTTTTGATAAGGTCATCTGTTTTGAAATGAAAAAAATGTGTAAAGCGCTAAAAGCGCAGGGCTGTACCACCTATTACTTTAAGGAAATTAGTGAATCAGACATTATCACCCTCCTCAAATCTATCAAACCCTCCTTTTGCAAAGGGGACGCTTGTCTGGCACAACTTATTGAAGATTGCGCCCCTACCCTGGCACTGTTCCTTACAGCTTTCATTAATGCTTCCTTTCAGTCAGGCCATGTCCCGACTGGGCTCAAGGATGCATGGGTATGCCACCTCCTCAAGAAACCAGTACTGGACCCTTCAGTTACAGGGAACTATAGACCCTTTCCTATTAAACATTCTTGACACCTGAAACCTGTTGATCCTATGATGATGATGAACAAACGGGTGTATTTAATGACTTTTATACATTCATTTTGTCATAACAGATTTTCTTTTGCTTTAAATCAGTATTGGAGTGGATAATTTAAAGGAGGGTTTAATTGTTTGTCTTGTTTTGTGACTTGTGTATTTGTATATAATGTTTTGCTTATGTTTATTTTTCGTCATTTCACAGTTAAATGGTTAGGATATTGTTGATTGCAAGTTGATAATTCTTGAATTGTTTCTGTTTTTGATTGTGCTAATTTATTGATATTTTAATATTTGTTTCCACTGATAAGTTGTTACTGTTTAAAAATGTAAATAAAGTATTTAAAAACAAAACAAATTCTTGACAAGGCAGTTTATCTGCAAGTCCAGAAATTCCTCGAAGCTAACAATTTACTTGGCCTCCGGCAGTCGGGATTCCATGGACATGGAACCGAAACGGCACTGTTGGAACCTAAAAATCAAATGGATGATTCCCGAGATGCACGCAAACCTGCTCTCCTTCTCCTATTTGATTTGTCTGCAGCATTTGACCTGGTGGACAATAATACCCTTTGTCACCATCTCTCTGCCGCTGCCAACTTCTCCCCTAAGGCCATTGCCTGGATCACCTTGTTTCTTCAAGAAAGGGTTATGAAAGTCTTTTCAGACTCTGCCTGTGCCCATCCTAGCAACATTAAATGTGGTGTCCCTCAGGGATCCTGCATCTTGCCCACCCTGTGCAACCTGTTTACAAGGCCATTGTTCCACATTTTGGATGCCTTGGGCATCTCATACACTAATTATCCTGATGGCACGCAGGTCCTCAACCCCCTGACCGGTGACTTTGAGGCTGACATGGCTGCACTCAAGTTCATCTACTCCACCATCCAAACCTGGATGGCAGAAAACTGGTTGTACCTTAACGCTGAAAAAAACTTCTGATTATTGGATTTCTGGTCACTCTCAAGAAACTGGATAAACAATACAGTTCTGTCACGATTGACATCATTCCCATCCAAGTATCAGAAGTTGTCAAAACCTTGGGGGTCTACCTGGATTCTGACCTATCCATGAACAGGCAGGTTAATGCCATTGCATCTACCTCAGCGTACCATTCCAAATTGATAAATGCAACCAGACCTTTCCTATCCAAAAATAACTGTCTCACTATTGCTAGAGCAATTATTGGGTCTAGGTTGGACTAATGCAATGCCCTTTTTGCAGGAACATCCGTACAAAAACATGACCAAACTCCAGATTGTCCAGAATAGTGCCCTTAGGGCAGCCACCGGCATTTCCAAAAGGGAGTACATATCGGAAACCAGGAAGCCGGTTCATTGGCTCCCCGTTAAAGAAAGGATAGACTTCAAAACTCTAGCCCTGACCCATAAATGTTTCCACAACAGGCCCCGCTTTACCCTGCTCAAAGAATATTTAAGCCGTCCACTTCGAGACCCATAAGATCTTGGCAGCAAATCAATGGAACTCCTTACCACCTTACATAAGGAATAAATAGTCACATCTTGCCTTCAGGAAAGCAATAAAAACGTTGTTGTTTGTGTAGATAGCTTTGGGTGCTATCACCCATGTTCACTGCCCTATAGTTATAACTATATGACAAACCTCAACCGTAACCCCATTTGTTGCTGCTCATTTTGTTTTCTGTATCCCGAGCTTTTTGTAACCATGAGCTAGCAACCTAGTGTAACTAACACCAATAAACATGCAGTACTCCAAGCTCACTGTAACAATGAGCTAAGTAACCTATTATAACAAAGACAAGTAACCTTGTTGTAACCAAGACAAATTCATGCAAGCCGTGGGCTGCTAGGCCGCTTTACAAATATAAATAAATAAATAATTATACCCCGGATTGTATCAAATTGAAGAAGCGAAAGATTAAGAACACCTATAGGAACTGGCTTTATATTTACAGGGCATCAAATAATAACGTTAATTGGCAAAACATGGTGAGCATTCTCTTGGCAGGACATACAAAGAAATTCTGGGAAAATTATAGATCTGTGACTAACAAGGGTAACCATGAGCTTGTCTGTTGTATAGACAGTGAAATTTGGGTTACATTTCTCGCCGAGAAATTCAAAGGCGAAATTGTCCATCTTGAAAAAAAGCCTATTAAGAATATCATAATAAATAGTGATGATATCAGGGCTATTATCAAGAAATTGAAAACGTCTAGGGCCCCCGGCCCTGATGGGGTGTTTAATACTATCATTAAGGAAAATGCAGATGTATGGGCTGATATTCTGGCTATAATTGTCTGTACAATAATAAACACTGGGATTATACCCAAGTCATGGAAAACCTCTATTACTATCCCCAGTATTAAAAAATGGCTCACGTCTCCTGCCTGAGAATTATCGCTTGTTAGCCCTTACAGACGTGCCAAGCAAAATGTTCTGTACTTTTATATTACAGGAAATTAATGCCTGGATATCCCATAATATCTTGGACAGAGCCCAAACTGGATTCCGTAAGGGTTGTGCAACCAATGATAATTTTCTCTTGACTGATACCCTCATTGAACAAGCGAAATGTTCATCAGAGTTACCTCTGTACATCCTATTTGTGGACTTCTCGTCCGCATTCGATACAGTTAACAGAGGTAGACTCTGGTCTAAAATCAGCCCATCTTCTCTATGTATGTAAAATAATGTATGAAGATAACAACACACGGGTCAGACTTAATAATCTTGGGCTCATGTCAGATCAGATTGCTGTCAGGATGGGTGTCCGGCAGGGATGTGCACTAGTACCCATATTTATTTATCTATATATGGCAGACTTTGGGGATATTTTCATCGAAAAGCTCAATGCCTTCCCTAAGATTGTCACCAGTAAAGTAGGCTGGATCAGTTATGCAGATGACATCATCATATTTGCCAATACCTACAGGGGGATCTGTCATAGTGCTGAGGCCATCTGCACTTATGCTGACAGTAATGGTCTGAAGATAATGAGAAAAACTCAACACATGGCTATAGGTCGAAAGCAGTGCAAGAAGCCCACTATATCCTGCCCTATAGGTATTATTAAAAAGGTCTCTTCTTATAAGTACCTGGGCTATGAAGTTACCTCAGAAAAAGCCAGTGTGAATGTGATGGTACAACAGAATAAGAGAGCCAATGTTTTGGCTACCATGGGGGCGGTTCTGTCATTTTCCAAAGAGACAGCAGAATATAGTCTGCATGGAATACGTACCATATATATGCAGAAATTATCATCGGCTTTCCTGTATGCGTTAGAGGCATTGTACGCTAATTGGTCCTCCTGGGCCGATAAAATCGAGGGAGTAATTTGGAGGAAAATATTGGGTCTATCCAATTACACACATATTGAGGCTGTGAGATTGGAGTTGGGGCTAATCTCATTATCTATCCAAATTCAGCTTAATAGAGCCTAGCTATATATCAAGATTATGCATGCAGAACGTAATTCCTTGCTATATGTTATGCAATCTGTGCCGGCTGGTGGCACAAGCCCTACTATGAACAGATTCAAGGAAATGAATGAGAACTTTTTCACTGAATTGTGCTTGATTCCGCATTGGGAGCATTGTGAGGGTGCCATGCTGAAATCCGTAAAAAATTGCTTGGAAATCTTGACTGGGTAAAGAGCCATGAGAAGGTTGCTAGTATGAGCTCCAAATGTACCTTCTCAAGGATGTCTTTTAAGTATAAAGAACCCCAACCCTACCTAACACTTCTTCAGTCAGCATCTACACAGGGAATATTTATGAACATCAGACTAAACTGGCTGAATGGGTTGGAAATTAGAGGGGCATGGTATGATACTCCAGCTAGAGAAAGGTCATGCACAATTTGCTTAGATAAAAGCGAGGTTTAGTCTGCAAGACATGTCCTCACAAAATGCCCCAATGTGAGGCCTATCTACGAATTCTACTTCACAAAACATGTGGAAGACCTTAATCATATAACCTGGCAAGTATTCTGGCTGAGGTGCTTGTCAGGATATAGTAGAAGCTTGTCTATAGCATTGACACAGGTTTTGAAATGTGTGGATAAACATTTGTGAAAATTCGATGATGATGTCAAATTGCTAACTGAGTTATGAATTGCTGACTTATATGGGATTGTGGTATTATAGTGGTCTTCCCTCTTATTTTTTGTTATGGTTGCCTTGTTCTGACTTCTGCCCTGTTTGCCTTCCTTTCCATCTGGTTCAGATACTATGTTTTGCCTTATTTTTCTTTTTTCTTTTTAGATAAGTATGAGAGTTAGTTCCTGTTTAATATATTTTAAGTATAGATTTTTTGTATGTGTGTTTTAGATGAATCTGTTTCTTTCTGTATTTGAAATGGTTTATGTCTATGAGTGTAGATATGCAAATACTGAAATTCTTTTTTTTTATTTGATTTGGCTGAAAAATTCAACCTTTCAATACAAAATCCATTTACTTCATTAAAACATATAAAATGTGTCATGATACTACATAAATATTATATTCCTTTAGCTGATCACAATTCTCATAAATTATTTCTAACCTATTCTAAGCATAAATCCTTTGAGTTCATAATAAAACAGAAGGAAAAGATAAACAATAGGAAAATATAAAAGTGTAAAAACAAAAGGAGAAAGTGCCGTGTTCAAGATGAAATCAAATGGCAGTTATTTAGCATACAGAGCAAGGTGCTTATACAGTTCTCAGCATAGCATATCACTATTGTTTGTTTTGATTGTATTATTTATTATTTTTTAGCTTTGTTTTTTGGTTCTTCATCATTTTCTAGTTTTAATTAATTTAGAAAGTTTACCGTTGCATATCCTATTGATTTTGAGTGGACATGAAATATAAACTTCCACAGATCTTTAGCCTCCATGTGTGTTCGGTGTTGAAACAGGTTTTTAAAATATTTAACTCTTAAGCAATCCAACTTTGTACACTCAGTGAGCAAGTGTTCTAGTGATTCCTCATGCTTATTACAGAAGCGACATAGACTACATTCTACAGCATCAGGAAACCATCTAGATGTAATTTCCCTGGTTTTCCATTGGTTTAACCTCAAGCGCAGAAGTCCTGCTCCATGCGAGACATTTGGTGATTTTAAGAGATACTCTTCAGGGGAGCCAAGGGATTTTAAGGCAAAAGGATTCCGTCTAAAGCATTTGTAGACTTGACATTGTTCTCTAGTGCTTATCCAATCCATTTCCCAGATCATTTGCTTAGCTTTGTCAGGATTTTGTAACAAAAGCTCATTCCCTACGTCTGCTTCTTGCAAAAATCTCTGCGCTTGGGCTTTCCAATGCTTAGCAAAATTGTCATTCGATGTTTTTACATAATTTGCTAAATGTTTTACCAGCCTATTCATATGATCTTCCAGGACACATTTCCTGTATAGCATGCATACTCTCCATTTATAGGTGGCTTGCATCGATATAAGCCCTAATTCATTCCTTGTGAGGGCTATGGGTGTAGATTTCGAGAGTTTCAAAAGATTTTTCCAGTATTCTCCTTCTTTCTTCTACCAATAGTTGTGTGTTTTATATAATCTTGTCTCTGACCCATACAATTGTATTGGCAGAGCCTTTTGCTTATAGTATGTCATTAAGGGAGCGATGGTGAATTTACAATATTTGCCACTGATAATTTTTGCTTGGGAGATTAAATTATTCCATTTTATTATTGCAGTGGTTTCATATGGAGTGTCCTGAGGGCTATTGTTAATGTTCACTCCCAGGTAAATATATTCACCCACTGATTCGAGCTGCTGATTATCTAAAACCCACCTATGATCTTTATTTCTTTGCTGTGAATTTCCAAATTGGATCACTTTTTTTTTTTAATATTTATGATCATACCATTGCATTTGGCATAGTTTTCCAATACATTGAGCATATTGCGTAATCCCATCGGTGTCTTTGATAGGAGAAGGAGATCATCGGCATACAGGAGCCATTTAATTTCGTGTTTGCCTAATTTTGGGGAATCAGTTATGATGTTGAGAAACTCTTTACCCATGTCAGAAATTAAAAAATTAAAAATTGCCGAAGCAAGTATACACCCTTGCTTAAGTTCTCTCGATGTGTCAACGGGGTCAGTCAGCAGACCATCACTGTTTAATCTTATTTGAAGTGAGGTACCCTGATGAAGCTGAATGATCCACTTCAAGATGTTCCATGGGCAATTGTTTCTCATTAGCTTCGCCACTAGCAGCTCCCTCAATATAGAATCAAACGCAGTTTTGAAATCGATGAATGCAATATACAGTGGTAGATTTTTACTTGCTTGCTTTGCAATGATGGCATTTATAGTGAATAGGTTAATACCTGTTCCTAGACCTTTAATGAAACCTGTCTGCCAGGGGTCCCTCAGGTTCTCTCTGTCTAGCCAGTTGTTAAATTCATGCAAGACAAGACGAGCAAATATTTTCCCTGGACAGTCCAGGAGGGCTATCGGTCTATATGATCCCGGATCAAGTCTGTCTCCCTTCTTAAACAACGGGATTAGAATAGTTTTTTTCCATGATGTTGGGATCAACCCGGTGCGCATCACTTCCGCAAATATTTTCGTCAGTATATGTGACCACACTTTTATCTCTTCTTTGATGGTTTTATTATCGAGCCCATCCCGGCCAGGGGCCCTTGAGGAGCTTAGTTTTGTGATATAGAATAAGATGTCATTTTGATCGAATTGTATCGTGTGATCCCAATTCGTACCTTTAAGAGGTATTTGCTGAATCATCATTGGTGTCTGGTATATTTTCAGGAAGTAATCGCACCAGGTTTTCGCCGATATGGAGTTAATTTGGACAGATGACTGATGTTTGTAGGACATTATTCAGGACTTTCCAGATTTCCGCTGAAGAATTGGTGGCTATTTTTTTAAGCATGTCCTCACTGTCTCTCTGGTAACATTGGGCCTGTCTACTTCTTAACCAGTTTTTATATATTGTCCGTATGTGCCTTATCTGCGGAAGTTTCTCTTCTAATGTTAGATCTTTTAGTAGTCGTATTTGTTTTCTCATGTTAGCTTTTTTGGGTTTGACATCAATGTCAAAGACATGAGCATGTTTGTACCCTTGTCCTTGTGAGGTGTTTTTCACATATGCATATTTCTGCATTATTGATACATAATCCAAGCCTCGACGTGTGGCCAAATGTTCGTCAAAATCCTGCAGCGAAGTATTGGACCACTTGATTTTATTCCTCCTGTTGTTAGTAGTTATATTTCCATTATATGTGTCCCAAGTGCTTTTATTAGGTGTTTTTTTCTGTTTCCCACACCAAGCAGAGTTGGCTGTGATCACTTTCCCTTTTTGACTTTACAGTCATGGATTGGATTAGATTTAACAGTGCACTGTTCACGAATATGTAATCTAATATGGCTTCAGATGAACCATTATGCCATGTGTTAGCAGGCTGCGTATCCCCCTCCACAGTCCCATTTAGCATAAATAACTGCATGTCTTCCATTATTGCTAGCCATCTTCTTTCTTCTACCGTTCTTTTTCTTTTCCTCTTATTCAGCAGATGCATGTTAAAATCGCCCATGATCATTACATGATCAACATTTCTTTCTTTAGCAATTTTGGCAAATACTTCTTGACAGAGTTCAAAAAAACAATCCGCAGTTAGATGAGACCTTCCCCAATAGATGTTTATGAGTATAAGTAGGTGTGAATCACTCTTCAATTTGACAGTTTGGATAAAAGGGGTGGTGGAGTCATACATAGCTATTGTAAAGCCTTTTGATTTCTTTACTGCAACTAAAAGCCCTGCCATTGGTCTACCACGCGGTAGGCATATTGCTGATTCTAAGTATATTTCATAACCATCCCAAATCGGGGCTTCGGTCAACCATGTCTCCTGCAAGACCACTATGTCAAACTTGTCCAGTTCAGTATTCGCCGAATTCGTAAAGTGCTTAAACCCCCGAGTGTTCCAAAATATCAGTTGGAATTTCTCTTTTGTTATGGGTTGTTATGAGCGATCTGAATGATTACCTCTTCCCTCATCTGATGCAGCAAAGTTGGCACCATAAATGCGGGGAATTCACTTTGTGGAGCCTCCGACTTCTTCATTCGACTGACAGTCTTCTTGATACAAGTTAAAGCCCATTTGAAATAAAGCATCTCTAGCCTGCCATAATATATCTGCAAGGATGGTTGAGTGTATAGATATTCTGGATCGTGTCAGATCCTGATCATCCATGAACTCAACTCTGTCGATGTCCGACGTTGAAATGTTCCTTAATTGAGATATCTCCCTGCAGATGTTTATGACGCTTGATCGATTCAGGTCAAATTGCTGGAATGGATGGTCCCTGCATTCCAGTATGAAGCAGTGACTGTTCTTCTGGGCCACTGCCCTCGATTTAAATGAGACTTCTTTGCTCATATTCTTGTTCTTTTGCCATTGTGCTGTTTTTCTCATACTAGCATTCTCCATTGTCTCATTATTTGAAGACATTGGTTTGTTTATGGGACCTCTCACTAGGCGACCTCCTGGCATGGATTTTGTCTCCATCTTGCTAGATCCAGTTTCCGTAGTTTCCTTCAACTTGTTGGCCATGTAGTTTTCTACAGTTTTGTTTATTTCTTCTCTCATTTGCGCCTCATTTAACCCCCCCCCCCACCTTGAATCTATCTTTTCACTGTTGGGCAGTGCCTGAGGTTGGGCGCTTTCGCTTCTTCTCATTGCTGTTTCTACTGCAACTAAGTCATTTAATGGTTTGTAGAATAGGCTTGGTGTAATTTTATTTATACTACTTAAGGGCATAGTTCTCATGTGCTCACTGCTTTCAACAGTGATTTTTTACTTTTCTCTGGTTTCTTTTATAGCACTTGTTATCTTCAAAATTCGTCTATTCTTTACTTTCCCTTTAACACCTTTTGCTACAGACATGGTGCTTTTCATTTTATTTGTTAAGGATTGAGCCTCTTTGTTTTGCTTGTTCTATTTTGCAACTATTTTCTGTTGTTCTTTTTCACTATTACTGGTCTCAATAGTCGCTTCCACGATTAACTTAGTCGTTGACGGCTCGCCATCGCTACCTTTTGCGACATTCTGTAACAGATGCTTTGAAGGTTCTTCAATATTACTAGTGTTTGACGCTCCACTAAAATTGAATTGTTTTGGGTGCAAAGGAGTCTTAAGCCTGTCGATCATATTACTTGGGGGGATTGTGGTCTGGGTTCCCGACTCTTTTGATTCACAATGTCTAAATATTTCGTATTGTTGAATGCACGCTCTTCGTTCTCCCATTTCCTGACAGCTGTTACTTTGATCTGTCAGCTTATTCAATAATATCGTTTGATAGTTCAATTTTTGATCCATTGCTTCATATAGTTTGGCCAACGATAGCAAAGCTGTGTGCATTGCTAATAAGACCGAATTTTTCTCAATCAGGGCCTCAGCCTCTTCTACAGGACTTTCATGATGGATCACCGGCCGTGCTTTCCCAACAGTAAGGTTTTTATTTCCCCTTACAGCTTGCCTGGGGGTTGGAGGGGCAAAAGAGAGTGATTTCACAAACACTTCTTCCTCAGAGCATTGTAGCATTTCTAAAGCTGTCATTGCTTTGTAATTTTGTGATACATTCATTATGTCATCCTCTTCAATTCTATGCCTGCTTGTGTTATGTTGATGTTGTATTGGAATGGGCGACAGACTGTCTACTTGCATTAAGTCTCCTGTGTTGGAGTGTACAAATACAACTTCCTCTGTACTCATCGAGGCAGAGCTGCAATCCATAAACTGTATAGCTTCCTCATCTACTTGACCTGTGGTTTGCAAGTTATGATAAGCCTCTCTTAGTTTCTGCTGGGCTTCAATCGTATAGGGCTTGGGCGGACTTTCAACAATTTTTTCAAGTGTTTGAGGTGCAAACACTTTATCATTTTCACACCGTTTACTCTCATGTTCCATGGTAGTGTCTGAGATTGCATTTCCCACTCCAACATTTAATATTACAGGTGCGCTTACTTTAATGGCAGCTACTTCCATGTCAAGGCGCTTGTTCAGCTCAGTGAGCTTTTCTTGATTCAGATGACAATTTTTGGTTTGTTGTTGTTGTTCTTGGGGAATTTCTATCCCTGTGCTTGTATTCAGATTATAATATGAGCGGATATCAGGTACCCTTGACATTAAGCGGTTCCTGTTTTTGGTTCCCACTTTTTTTTCCCCTGCACATGTAGCTCCTTTTTTCTTTAAGATTGGGACTGTTGGAGTGTGCGGCATACCCACCATATTTTTTATCTTTGGATTAATTCCTTCTTTAAATAGTGCACTATTCATGGGCGGCATAGCAGATTTCAGTGTGTAGGGCCCCTTCTCCATGCTACCACAAATAAAACACAATTTAACTCACACTCGAGTACGATACGTAGCGTAGAGATTACACTGTGGGTGTAAATAATAGTACAGGCAGTAGTCTCTTACCCTTTCACGTAGTGCACAATTTTCCCTCTTTTTTTTTTTTATATATGATTTTTTAAGCACCTTTCTTTTCTCCTTCTCGTTTGCAGTATGGCTGAGTCAAATGCTGCCAGCCCAATCCGCGCCCCAGGCACAACAAACAACGAACAGCAAACAGTACTTATCCGTACTTAGTGCGCGGCGCGAGTGCGCCAGGGAGAGAGTATTTGTAGAGGAGGATGGGAGGAGTAACCTGCACGTCACGTGCTTAACAAGGGCGGAGTCTCCCTCCAGGAAGTGCCCTAAACAAAAGAATAAGGATACACTCTTAGTAAGGCTTGGTGTATGTGAGGACAGTAACAGGCTTATCCAAACACGAGTCCAAATAGAGTCCAAATATGCTCATAAGACACGAGTCCAACATAAGACACGAGTCCAACACGAGTCCAACTAAATACACACACACGGGGGACTGGGTACTCAATCACCTTGTGGATCAGGAAGTCAGGCAAGCCAGGCGCCGCATGCAAAGACGTCCTCCTGGATGATTTATTTTGCGTTTTCACGGCACGGCAGCGGGCTCAATGGGATTCTCGTGGTGATTTCCTTCAGCGTGTCCAGCAGATCCAGCAAACCAGCAAACAGTGCTTATCCATACTTAGTGCGCGGCGCGAGTGCGCCAGGGAGAGAGTATTTGTAGAGGAGGATGGGAGGAGTAACTTGCACGTCACATGCTTAACAAGGGCGGAGTCTCCCTCCAGGAAGTGCCCTAAACAAAAGAATAAGGATACACTCTTAGTAAGGCTTGGTGTATGTGAGGACAATAACAGGCTTATCCAAACACAAGTCCAAATAGAGTCATAAGACACGAGTCCAACATAAGACACGAGTCCAACACGAGTCCAACTAAATACACACACACGGGGGACTGGGTACTCAATCACCTTGTGGATCAGGAAGTCAGGCAAGCCAGGCGCCGCATGCAAAGACGTCCTCCTGGATGATTTATTTTGCGTTTTCACGGCACGGCAGCGGGCTCAATGGGATTCTCGTGGTGATTTCCTTCAGCGTGTCCAGCAGATCCAGCAAACCAGCAAACAGTGCTTATCCATACTTAGTGCGCGGCGCGAGTGCGCCAGGGAGAGAGTATTTGTAGAGGAGGATGGGAGGAGTAACTTGCACGTCACATGCTTAACAAGGGCGGAGTCTCCCTCCAGGAAGTGCCCTAAACAAAAGAATAAGGATACACTCTTAGTAAGGCTTGGTGTATGTGAGGACAATAACAGGCTTATCCAAACACAAGTCCAAATAGAGTCATAAGACACGAGTCCAACATAAGACACGAGTCCAACACGAGTCCAACTAAATACACACACACGGGGGACTGGGTACTCAATCACCTTGTGGATCAGGAAGTCAGGCAAGCCAGGCGCCGCATGCAAAGACGTCCTCCTGGACGATTTATTTTGCGTTTTCACGGCACGGCAGCGGGCTCAATGGGATTCTCGTGGTGATTTCCTTCAGCGTGTCCAGCAGATCCAGCAAACCAGCAAACAGTACTTATCCGTACTTCCTGAAATTCTTATTTGTGTTTTGTGTGAATGTTTTATAACTGTATACACAATAAAAAAAGTGTTTTTTAAAAAATTACATTTTTTTTACCTTTCTCATCTTCTCTTAATGTTGATGTTTGACCTATACAAAAGAAGACATTTACAATATAATTCACTATATACGCCTATATGTTACTAGTGAGGACATTTAATGCTACTGCTTACATTCATATGAACATTTAGTATATATTGGTATGTTTAGTACGCTAGTACCTAGAGTGGTATTTACATATTATGTATTGTGCTATTAATGATACGCTAGTACCTACCTGCGTATTATTATTATTATTATTATTTATTACATTGTGCCATTAATACAACGTTAATGCTTACATTTGTTTTGACATTTTGTATATTGTGCTCTCATCAGTACGCAGGTGGCTAAATTCGTATTGATGACATTACAGGGGTCAAAAAAGGGATGTGTGTAGCAGAAGCTGAAAGTAGCTCCTTGGTGCTTAGGATTATCTTCTAACTAGGAGCTATTTGCCTGCGACAGGAGCTATTAAATGGAATCCAGCTATTGTGGTGTATTCTCCTATGTTCATCAGCTGTCACAGGAAGGACGGGTACCAGGAACACGGTCCCGCTGAGGTGACACTGGGGCATACACTCTGCACAGGAGCTTTACCAAATTCAAAAAAGAAAGGTCAATTGTTGGTTGGTCAGGCCCAGGTTACAACTGGCATTGGATGTTGCAGCTTGGGACCCCTTCAACACAGCATTAAGGAGACTAAACTGGTTCCCTACATCAGGTTTGAAAAGACCTCCACAGACATCCCCTTCTAAAGAGTGCATAGTGCAGTCCTTCAGGTTTCCTTTGATCTTTTTCATAGCTGTCTGTTTCATGGTCCACATCCACTATACAGTAGACTTATTAAACGCAGAAGCAAATTACAACAGACTTCTTTTGAACCTCTTTGTTGTGGCAATCTTGGCTGTGAAGAGACTGTCCACATGATACTGATGCACAGCTTCACCACGCCCTACATGAGTACCAAGACAAAGTTCACTCCCAGTAAAGGTCAGCTTTCTGTGCCAGAGGCAGTCTCCTCTGCCATTTTTAATTTTTGCATGGATGAAAGGCTGCATGGTGGCACAAATTATGTTGGTTAAGGTGGCTGGCAATAGGGAAAATTCTAATACTTTTTTTTTTTGTGTGACCTGATTTTTGGTACTTCATCACAAACAGATTATGCATGCACACGCTTGCTTCATATATGATGACTGCATCAGCCGAGGGTTTCCTCTACTACTCTTTCATTCTGACCCTCGGGGGACTAACGATAACCTGTACCCCACAGTACCTACATTCCTGACATCTGTGTAGTGAATAGCAGTGACTGTGTAATCTCAATGAATGTTTTACCAAAGTGATTGAAGTTTTTGAGGCTTTTTATGGTACAGTATGTTTGTTGGCTCCTCGAGCTACAGCATATTGCTCAGAAGGCAAATGCCTTATTCTATATTCATTGCACTTTCCTCATACCCCCCACACATTTATGATTGACAAATGCCCCACAGGGCTTACTGCAATTTCCTCATGGTAGTACTCCTTGTGTCCCATGAAATTTGCTGAACTCTCTACATACCCCACACCATTACAACAGTACAAATTGTCCGTAAGCTGTAACTGCAGTTTCCATATATTCAAGCACACTGCTCGGACTGACAAATGCTTTCTAGTACATGCATCAGGTTCTACTTGTCTAGTAAATTGCAGTGAGTACAATTGGCAATTGTATCCTTGCAATGTACTAGTGCATATTGTGAGAAACCTGAGGGTATCCTCACTTCTACTTCCCTGGGATCCTCTTCTCCAGGGAGAGGCCACAGCTTTTGGATCCTGACCCTGCGGGTGGAGAAGCGAGGGATGATTGCCTGGGTGGATGGTCCTTGGGAATTGGGGAAAAGGGTACCTGCAGGCGAGACATTGTATCCCCTTTCCTTTCTGAGAACCACCCTACCCCTTTCCTTGCCTTTATGGGCTACTTTAAAACAGCTTTCCTCAATTTTCCACATTGAACCTACTACATTACTGATATGATATGGTATCTTATTTATATCGCGCTCGTACTCAAGTGTTTCAAAGCGCGACCAGGAAAAGGTAGGGGAACAAGGGAGAACAAAAACAATGATCTTACTAGGCCCAATGACATTAAAGAACGTGCAAGTGCATGGAAGAGGGAAAAGGGGGGAAAGTTAAAGTGGAAAGTGCGGAACAGAGGAGATAAAAGAATAAATAATAAGTAAAATAAATAAATAATAAAGATGATGGACAGTTGTATTGCGGCCAGCAAGTGACAAGTGCTAGATTTGCCAGGTTATAACTGATAAGTGCCGAAGAAAGTGGGCGGGGGACTGTATGGGTATAGATACAGACCCCAGTGCAAAGGGTGGCCCAGAGGCAGTGCAGGAGGGTGACAGGGTGAGCAGGTACCTGGGCCGAATGAACAGAGTGTGGGCAAGTGCCAGTGCCAAAAGAGAAACAGATCAGCAGGGGAGAGGAGGTGCTAAAGCAGAAGCGAAGAGGAAGGTCTTGAGATGTTTCTGGAACTGGAGATGGTTCTCCTCATGTTTCAGGGTGGTCGGGAGGCTGTTCCATAGGGAGGCCCCAGCCGAGGACAGATATCTACCCCGAGCTCGTTCTTTTGAAAAACGACTGACCCTGAGGGAGTTAGAAGTAGAGGAGCGAAGGGCCCGAGAGGGGAGGTATTTACGGAGGGATAGTTGAAGGTATTTTGGAACCAGGCCCCAGAAAGCCTTGTGGACAATGCAGAGGGTTTTAAATGTAATCCTTGCATCCAGTGGGGGCCAATGAAGGGATTTCAGAGCTGGAGAGATACAGTCCCAGGGCGGAGGCCAAGGACAAGTCTCGTAGTCCTGTACTGGATAAGTTGTAAAGGGCGGAGAGTGGAGGCAGGTAGATTTAGAAAGAGGCTGTTACAGTAGTCCAACCTAGAGAGAACCAGAGCTTGGGAGACAGTCAGCTTCTGGGGGAAGGAGAGGAAAGGCAGATTACCTCTAAGGAGATCCAGTAAGTAGTTTGACTTTTAGAGACGTCAGAGATGTGAGCGGAGAAGGAAAGTGCAGAGTCAAAGATGACCCCAAGGTCTTAGCCTCGCAGGTTGGAGGAGGGACAAGGGAGGCCGGCCAGAGAGTGAGGGGAAAGGATGGTGAAGCTCTACCAATGAGGAGGATCTCAGTCTTGCTGGCATTTAGACAGAGATCGTTGGCAGCGCACCAATTTTGAATGGCAATTAAGCAATCAGAGATGAGGGAAGGAGAGGAGGTGGTTGAAGGAAGCCTGAAAATGAGTTGGGTGTCATCAGCATAGCACTGGAAGTTTGAGCAGAAATGGAAATACAGTAGGCGAGAGCTGCCAGGTATTGGTTAAAATTCCAGGGCGAGAGGTTAGATCCCTGGAGAACACCACAGGTAGAGAGGGAGATAGGAGATAGGAAGGACCCCAGTTGTACCTGGGAGGGTCGATCAGAGAGGAAAGTTCAGCCAGGTGTCAGATTCTGATTCCTCTGACTCCTGGCTCACCTGTTTGGTTTTGGATGTCTTTTTCTTTGTGGTCACAGGTTTCTCTTTTTTCCTGGAGGTGCAGGTCTCATGAAGGAATGGGCGAGTCCCCTCCTACGCCAGACTGCAGGTAGGTACCACGCAGGCAGCACCCGGGGCTCTTGCCCAGGGTCGAAACGTTCAGTCCAGGAAGCAGGTCAGTATTCCAGGGGGGATTCCAGGAAGGAATGGGGAACAAGTTTGCCAGGAAGGAATAACAGAGAGTCCGGGATGTTCCAGTGGCGGGAAGAAGCAAGGAGTGGCGCGAGGCCGAAGTCACAGGGGAATGATGCAAGGATCAGATAGAGGCCTCGCAAGGCATGCGAAGCCGGGAAGGAAACAGAAAGGCAGAGCGAGGATAGAAAGATCCAGGAACAGCTCTACCGAAGCGCTGAGCACGGACAAGCCAAGTGTTGAGACACGCCGAGCCGCGGGGCGTGGTGCTTTTCAAGGAAGTTGCAAGTAGTACCTGATGCTAGAATGCTGGTTCTCCCATGGCGTTGGCCATGTTGAAGGTAAAAATAGACGCTGTGATATGGCGCTGGGGCGACCAGGTCGTCCAGAATGGACGAAATCGGTGATTAATGACAGTATGCCCCCTTCTAGACTTCGATCCCTCTGGTTTGTCTGAATGGATTCAGTGAAATCGCCCCAATGAGCAGGGGCATTTATGTTGGTCACAGGCTCTGATGTACGCTCACTGGGTGGATATCCCTTCCATTCCACCAGGTATTGTAGATGTCCTCTTCTGTATCTTGAATCACATATCCTGGAAACCTCAAATTTGATCTGGTCATTAATGATAAGTGGGGGAGGTTGAAGACCTGTCCTGGTAGATTGATGATAAGGTTTCAATAAGCATGAGTGGAAAACAGGGTGGATTCTTTTCCAGGATACTGGTAGTCGGAGTCGAAAGGCCACAGGGTTGATGATTTCAGTCACTGTGAACGGTCCGTAGAAGCGTGGCGCTAAGTTGTTAGGCCTTAGGTGCCTGGGCAATTGTCGGGGAGACAGCCAGACTTAATCACCTACGGCATAAGAAGGGCTAGGTCGTCGTTTGGTGTCTTCATATTTCTTGACATCCATCCTGGCTTTTACTAGATGTTCTTTAACGTTCTTATGTGTCGAAATGAACTGTTATCCAGGAAGCAAAAGATGGAACTGGACTGGTATGAGGTCAGAGCGTGGGTAGGACAGACGGGTGGAAACCTTGGTTGTAAAAGAAGGGACTGGTTTTGATTGCGGAGTGATCAGAATTGTTATAAGAAAATTCAGCTGCTGGGATCAAAACTGACCAGTCGTCCTGTACCTTGGATGCGAAGCACCGCAGATACGGTTCAAGGGTTTGTTTACTCTTTCGGTGATGCCATTGGTCTGAGGATGGTAACCCGAAGATAAGGCACGTTGAATTCCCAACAATTGGCATAACTGCTTCCAGAATCGGGAGACATATTGTGGTCCACGATCGGAGATGATCTTAGTAGGTAGTCCATGTAGTCGAAAGATATTGGTCACAAATATTCCAGCCATCTCTTGCGCCGAAGGTAGCTTGATCAGTGGAGTAAAGTGGGCCATGTGGGAAAAGAGGTCAATGGTGACCATAATAGTGGTATGCCCTTTGGAGGGAGGAAGATCCGCTATAAAGTCCATGGCTATTGTCTACCAGGGGCGGGATGGCAGATCCGGCTGGAGAAGGAGGCCTGCCGGTTTCCTGTTGTCAGTTTTGTTTTGGTTGCAAACTGCACATGCATGTATGTATGCCTGTATATCCTTGATCATCTTCAGCCACCAAAAGTTCCTCACAATGGTAAGAAAGGTGGCCTTGATTCCACGATGCCCGGAATGGTATGTGCCATGCCACAGGTTTATTATTTTAGTTCTTATGGTCTGTGTGGGAATAACTAGATTCTTGTCCTTGAAGAGGTATCCATCCTTGGCGGACAGGGCCCATCGATTGGTTTCATTGTAATCCTTCCAAAGGTCTGAAGTTGGGGTCTCAGCCCTTATGTTGTCCAAAAGTGTGTTGGCCTGGGCTATAAACACTGTATTCGGGAACCTCCTGGGGAAGGTTTGTGCTTCTTCTGGCACATAATCTGGTCGTCTAGACAGGGTATCTGCAATAACGTTGGACGTTCAGGTACATGCTGAATGCGGAACTGATATTGAGCAAAAAAGAAGGCCCAACATGCTTGACAGCTGTTTCTGCATTCTATCGATTGTAGGACCTGTAGGTTCCGATGATCGGTCCGTACCTGCACTGGGTGTCTAGCACCCAAGAGAAGATGGTGCCATTCCATAAAGGCCTGTCGGATGGCGAGCAGTTCTTTTTCCAGGACAGAATAATGTGTTTCACTAGGGTGCAATGTCCGGGACAAATATGCAATGGGGTGTTCTTGATTATCTCCCGATTCTTGTTTCAAGACTGCCCCTATGGCATACTCCGAGGCGTCAGTCTCCACAAGGAAGGGCTTAGTTATGTCTTGAGCCAGGATGGGTCCCTGAGTAAGCTTGTCCTTTAATGTCTGGAAGGCGGTCTCTTGTGCTGTCGACCATCGAAAGAGCGTGTCTTTTTTCAGTAAACATACAATGGGTTGAACTATGGACGAAAATGTCGGAATGAACTTTCTATAGAAGTTTGCAAGGCCTAGAAAAGACTGTACTTTTTTAACTGAGGCTGGAGCAGGCCAGGAAACGATGGCGTCAACTTTGGCTGGATACATTGCCACCCGGTGTGGACTCAAAACAAATCCTAGGTATCGTACTGTGGACACATGAAAGATGCATTTCTCGGGTTTTGCTAACAGATGATGGTCCCGTAAGCGTTGCAAAACCAATGTGACATGTTTTTGATGCAAGTCTGGATTGTTGGAGTAGACCAAAATGCCGTCTAAATAGACTATCACAAAACAGAAACAACATATCGGAGAAAACTCGGCCCATGAAACGTTGGAATAAAGCAGGGGCATTGGTGAGACCAAATGGCATGACCAGGTATTTAAAATGCCCAAAAGGAGTTTGGAAGGCGGTCTTCCATTCATCGCCCTCTCCTATACGGATCAGATGGTAAACACCCCGTAGATCCAGCTTGGTGAATATCACTGCACCACGTAGGGCTTCCGATATGTCTGATATGAGTGGCAAGGGTTATCGATCCTTTAGGGTACACTGGTTCAGACCCCTGTAATCCAAACATGGTCAGAGTTCTTTGGTGTCTTTCTTGGATATGAATAACAGGTAGGCTCCAGTAGGGGACTTGGAAGGACGAATGGTTCCGTTGGATAGGTTTGTGTCCCAGGTATTCACGCAGGGCTTTCTTCTCGGGTTCTGAAAGGATGAACATAACTGCGTCCTCTTCGGTGTCAATGGCACAATCCTCAGGTCTGTGAAGAGGTAAAGATTGCACAATGGCCGTAGAGAAAACAACCGAGAATTTATGGTAGGCTTCAGGTACTTGATTGATGTTGGAAACGGTAATTGGTCGATGTTCCGGTATTCCACTGTTCGTGGGTATGGTGAGTTGTACCTTCCGGGAAAGACAATGGAAAGGCAGAATTCAGATCCCAGAAATAATGATACTGCGGCCCAGTTGATGTAAGGGTTATGTCTTTGCAGCCATGGCATGCCAAGAACCACCGGATAATGAGCCGCATTTATGATATCAAATCGTAAGAGCTCCTGGTGATTATGAATGGAGAGCAAGAGTGCTGCGGTTTGTTGGGTTATTGGTCCTGATGACAAGGGTTTTCCATCGATCCCTTCAACGGCCTGAATAATATCCTTAGGCTCTCTTGGTATTTGATGCCTTTGTGCCCATTCGTCATCTAGGAAGATGCCCACCGTCATCTACCCCCCTATTATCCAACCCTCCAGGCTCATCAACATTGCTCTCTGGAATGTTAGACCCACCTGCAATAAGACCACAGCTGTCTTTGACATGTTCTTCCAACTTAACCTTCACTTCCTCTGTATAACTGAAACCTGGATCCGCCTTCGCAATTCTACTGTTCTGCCTCTTACTACATCCTCCTCCTCCTTCTCTCATGTCTCTCGTTCCTCTGGTTGTGGCGGTGGCATTGGACTCCTCTTCCACCCCAAATACCTTTCTTCTACCTCCTCTGTTCCTCTCCCAACTTTCCCTTCTTATGAATACCTGTACAAATCCTTCACTTCCCCCACCCTATTTCTTTTCTTAATATATACAGACATCCTGGCCCTCTTTCCTCCTTTTATGACGAACTTGACCACCCGCTCCTCCTCTCCCCTCACTGTACTTGGCGAGTTCAACCTTCACCTCCCCACTCCACCTCATCCTTGCCCTCTTCTCTCCATCCTTGACTCCTACCTCCTCTCTCCTCTCCCTTCTCCTCCTACTCATTCTTCTGGCCCCACTCTTCAACTCTACCTACTCCTCCTCCCCCATCTCTACTTTACCCAGCTATCTCTATGACCATGCTTTTCTCCCCTTCTCCCTTACTCCTCCTCTCCACCCATTCCCTCGCCCTCCTCCACACCCTTTTCTCGACGAGATCTCTAACTTTAGCCCTTCTCTCTTTCTTGACACTTGCTCCTCCTCTCTTCCCTCTCTCTCCGACTTCTCTTCTCTCTCTGCAAATGAAGCTCTATCCTCTCTGTCATCCTTAATCTCTTCCAGTCTCGACCAACTCTATACCCTCTCACGCTTCTGTCCTACTTGTAAACCTCCTCAACCTTGGCTTTCACCTCACCTCTTGTCCATGCGTCGTCTCCTACGCCGCCTAGAGCGTTGCTGGCTCAAATTCCCCTCTCTATCTAACCAGACATCCTACTTCTCTTACTACTCTCTATATGACTCCGCCTTTGCTCGGCTAAACGTACCTACTATTCGAACCTTCTACACTCCCAAGCCTCTCATCTCTGTTGTATCTTTCAAACCCTTTCTCGTCTTCTCTCTCCACCTACTCCTGACCCCTCAGCCACATCTCACCTCTCCCCTTCCGAGACTTCTTCTCCTCCAAGGTTCTCTCTCATTCCAAAACATAAATTGCTCCTCTTCTTGCTACACTCCCCTTTTTTCCCCAATCCGCCCCAACTTGTATGACTGACTTCTCTCCTGTTACTCCTTCTGATGTTTCCCTTGTCATGTCCAAATCTCATCCTACTGCTGCCCCTTCTGATCCACTCCCTACTCTCCTTATTCCTAAGATCTACCCTCTTCTCATTCCTTACCTACCCTCCTTCTTCAATATCTGTCTCTCCTCTGCTACCTTCCCCTCTGCCTTCAAGCATGCCTATTCTGAAGAAACCTTCTGGCAATCCCCATCTTGCATCCAACTTCCGTCCAATCTCTCTACTTCCATTCCTTTCTAAATTGCTTGAACGCTTAGTCTATTCTCAGCTCTCTGCTTTTGTCGCTAACCTTTCTCTCCTTCCCCCCTTTCAATCTGGCTTTCGCCTTAAACACTCCTCTGAGACTGCTCTCACTCATGTTCTCAACTCCCTCCTCGCTGCTCGCTACTCTCAGCCATCCTCAGTCCTCATCCTCCTTGACCTCTCTGCTGCCTTTGACACTGTTGATCACCCCTTACTTCTCAACACTCTTTCAAAGGCTCTGTCCTCAACTGGCTCTCCTCCTTCCTTTCCCACTGCTCTTTTACCGACTCCTGGGGTGGTCGTACCTCCTCTACTCTTCCCTTGGACTACGGTGTACCCCAAGGCTCTGTCCTTGGCCCTTTTCTATTCTCTCTTTACACCTCCCTTTTTGCCCCTATCATCTCTTCCTTTGGTATTTCTCACCACTTCTACGCCAATGACACCCAGCTTTCTTCCTTCACCCCTGACCTTCATCTTAATCTCTCTTCTTGTCTTACTGCCATTAAAAACTGGATGTCATCTCACTTTCTCTCTCTCAATACAGACAAGACTGAAGTCTTATTCTTCCCCTCCAACACTCTTCCCCCTCAGTTTCCCCCTCCATTTATTCATTTTCCCCCCTCTAATCTTCCTCTCTCTGCCCACGCTTGTAATCTAGGCATTTACTTTGACTCCTACCTCTCCTTCACCCACCATATTTCTCTTACTTCTCACACATGTCGCTACCACTTTTTCAATATTCGTAAAGTCTGCTCCTCTCTCACCTTCCATGCCACTAAACTTTTAATCTCCTCCCTCATCGTCTCTCGTCTTTTCTACTGCTCTTCTCTCCTCTTGGAATCCCTGCTTCCCATCTTGCCCCCCTCAAATCCCTCTACCACTCTGCCATTCGTATGCTCTGTCTTCTCTCTCCTCATGACTCCATCTCCTCCTCGCTTTCTCATTTTGGCTGGCTTTCCTTTCATTCCCAACTTAAATTCCACTTCCTCTGTCTTGTCTTTAAATCTCGTCATGATCTTGATCCCCCATATCTCTCCTCTCTCATTTCATTCTACACTCCCTCCCGCTCTCTCCGATTTGCCGATCTCTTCCTTCTCTCTGTCCACCCGTCCCCATGCACCTCCTCTCGTTTTCGTTCCTTTCAGCTCCTTGCCCCCATTCACTGGAACTCCCTACCTCTCTCTATCCGTTCCATCCCCACCTAGTCCTCCTTTCGTGCCTCCTTGAAATCTCTTCTTCTCCACTCCCCACCCTGGCACTCCTATCCCCTCCTTCCACCTTCCTCTCTCCTCCCTTATAGCCTCCCATCTTACCTTTCTCTTCCTGCTCCATTCCTCTTAAGTCCCCTCTCCTCTTCTCTCATCCTCTGCCTATTCCTCTTCCTGTTTCCCACTTCCTTCCCTTTCTCCGCCCCCTCCTCTCTCGTTTATCTTCACTGGCAAATTGTTCTACTTACTGTTTTACTGGTTTGATTTATATTATGTAATTGCTTCGACTGTTTTTATTGTATCCTTGTTGTTATAATGTAAAGCTCTTTGGCGTGAAGCGCTATATAAACACAATAAACAGAAAAATCTACAATGCCTCCTACTGATGCACTCTCCTGATAAGCCGAGTCCCTGGACAATACAAGTTGTTTTAGGGCTGCGTTCTCTGCCTGGAGGTTCTGGACCTCGATTGATAACTCCTGCATACCTCGCAGGAGATCTCGAAGAGCCCTTTCCATCCTGGGGACAATGTTAGGTTTGTGGCATCTCAAACTGTCAGATTCTGATTCTTCTGACTCTTGCCTCACCTGTTTGGTTTTGGATGTCTTTTTCTTTGTGGTCACAGGTTTCTCCTTTTTCCTGGAGGTGCAGGTCTCATGAAGGAATGGGTGAGTGTCCTCCGACGCCAGACTGCAGGTAGCTACCAGGCAGGCAGCACCCGGGGCTCTTGCCCAGGGTCGAGACGCTCAGTCCAGGAAGCAGGTCAGTATTCCAGGGGGGATTCCAGGAAGGAATGGGGAACACGATCTCCAGGAAGGAATAACAAAAAGTCCGGGATGATCCTGTGGCAGTTTGCGCAGCTAACCGTGAGCAAGTGGGAAGAAGCAAGGAGCGGCGCGAGGTCGAACTCACAGGGGAAGAATACAAGGATCATGTAGAGGCCTCGCAAGGCATGCGAAGCCTGGAAGGAAACAGAAAGGCAGAGCGAGGATAGAAAGATCCAGGAACAACTCTACCGAAGCACTGAGCACGGACAAGCCGAGCGTTGAGACGTGCCGAGCCGTGGGGGTGTGACGCTTTTGAAGGAAGTTGCAAGTAGTACCTGATGCTAGACTGCTGGTTCTCCCATGACGTCGGCCATGTTGAAGGTAAAAATGGACACTGTGATACGGCCGTGGAGCGACCAGGTCGTCCAAAAGGGGCGAAATCGATGATTCATGACACCAAGCCAGAGCCTGATCGGTGATACCCAGGTTGTCACGGACACGATTGTGCAGGTTGGTATGGTTGACTGTGTCGAAAGCAGAGGAGAGATCAAGTAGGATGAGGACAGAAGGAATGTTAGCATCAAGGTTGGAGAGCAGGTCTTCGCAGATATTCAGGAGAGCAGTCTCTGGGCTTCTGGCAGCTCTATAGCTAGATTGGGGGTCCTGGAGAGAGCCAACGGAGTCCAAATGAAGGTTAAGTTGAGAGATGGCCAGCTTTTCCAGGAGCTTACCCAAAAAGGGGGTAATGGAAATTGAGTGATAGTTAGCCAGACAAGAGGGATCAGCTGAGGGTTTTTTGAGGAAAGGATGCACAAGGGAATGCTTCAGAGGGGATGGGAAAGATCAAGAGGCAAAGGAGGGGTTGCAGAAATGGGCAAGGTCCGGAGCAAGGGTATCAATGTGGTCCTTAATGGTTTTAGAGGAACAGGGAAGGACCTGTTTTGATGAGGCTTTCATAGATCAGACTTGTCTAGGGACTTCATCAGGGGAGAAAAGAGGAAAGGAGGAGAAAGAGGGAGGAGGGGGTAGCTGAGGATGGGTCGGCAAGGCGAGAAGGAGGGGAGATAGGAGGGGGAGAGGAGGAGAAGGAGGACAACATGTCATGGGTTTTAGAAATAAAGTGAGAGGCAAGGGCATTGCAAAGAGCCTCTGAGGCGAGAGGAGGGGTGGAGGCTGCAGCAGGGTTGGCCAGCTCCTTGCAGATTTTAAAGAGTTTGGCCGAGGAAGAGGCGACTAGGAGTAGTGAACACCATAAGGTAATTTCACCACTCTAGTACTGAGACGAGGAAGATGCATGCAGAGTACTACATAGGTCAGGCATGTCCCTCTAATTGTAGTCGGGCAGTGCTAATTGGAAACTCACACCTACAACCTGTCAAGCAGTTGCAGGTGTATAAGAAGGGAGGAAAGCAGCAACGCTCAGACCAACAGGGAGGGCCTTGTGGGAGAGACCAACAGGGAGGCCTGTGTGGGAGAGTCCAGCAGGGAGTCCTGTTCAGTAGGAGGCAGCCGTGGTGGGTCCTGCAGGGGAGCCAGGATGCCGGCAGAGGATCCCAAGGACCTGCGGAGCCCAGGCCAAGTTGGACCGTCCGACTTCAACAGGTGTGGGAGCTCAGTGGTCAGAAAAGTACAGCTGGAGCTGCAGACAAAGGAGAAGAAGCAAAGTCGCTGACAGCGTCCGCGGAAGGGAAGCAGAGCTGCCTGTGAGCATAGAGAAGCGTCATAAGTGCGAGCGGGTCCCACGGTTACAGGCAAACTAGCGGGCAGAGAATAGAAAGTTGAGTGACGCAGCTGCCGAAAGGAACACAGAGGACCGGTGACTGAAAGGGAATGCCACTCAAAGCCGGGGCGCTCCTAGGGCTGCGTGGAAGTGAGAAATGCCGAATGAACCAAATCGAATGCTGAATGAAGCAAACGACATGTAGATTGAAACAAACCCAAAGCCACAGGTCGAATGAGAATCAAGCGACAAAGTAAATAGTCATGAATATTGAATATCAAACTGAATTAAAACATTATGGCCAAAGCTGTGATCCGATGCAAGTTAAATGTGGAAGTGCCCATTTGAAAGCAACTTATGGAATAAGAGAGTAAGGGGGTCATTATGAGGTTGGAGGTAAGGGATTACCGGCACTGGTAAGGGTGCCGATGCCGGTAATCCCTTACCTCCGTATTCCGAGTTCCCTTTGCGGGTCCTTCCTTACCTCCTGCTTTTAGCAGGAGTTAAGTACGGGACCCGCAAAGGTACCTCGGAGGTAATTACGGTACCGTAATTTACAGTGCCGTAATTACCTCCTTCCCCATTCCCATTGAGCCCTATGGGGCAGAAATGGGAATGGGGAAGGGCAAAAGGTGAATGGGGAATTACCGGTCCCACCAGCCCTGGAATGGACTGGTAATTACTCCATTCACCATGCCGGATTTGGGACGGTTTCGGAGGCAACCATGGAGCTAATTACTCCATGGTTAGCTCCAAACCCGGAATGAGGCCCTAAGTGTGGAAGTTTGCGAAAGAGCATGACAGAAAGGTGGGGGAATAAATAAAACAACCACACAGTGAACCTTATACAAAAGTACAGTACGGCAAGGCCAAAGACTGGCAGAGGATATGTAATATATTGTGGCAAAGCCAAGAAGATTACCAGAAGAAGCCAAGTTAGTGTGAACCTGCATATAAAGCCAAGAGGCCGACAAGGAGAAGCTAAGTGAGTGTGAATATGTACACAGGGGCAAATACAGAAGAACATCTGTGCGCTGAAGCGCCTAGGGTTCCTGGTTGCGCAACCTGTGATGGGGGGACTGTGTGGTCTGACAACTGCGCCTAGACCAGGGAACCCTCAATTGTGAAAGCAAAGAAATTGTTGAAGTAAACCAAGAAGGAGTAATTTAAGTGAACTGTGAATTCAATCCAGAAGGAGTGTCAAGTCGATCTGGAGTTGTGTTGAACATTGAAAGACTGAAACCAAGTATAAGTTGGCAAGTTGAAGTCTTGATGAAGGGAACCTTGAGACTTGATTAACTTTAATGCTGTCTTGAGGATGGAGCCTCAAGATCCTTTTCTGTGAAACTGTGTTGCCTTGAACTTGGGGAAGGGAGCCCCAAGGATTTGTGGAACTGTTTTGAACTCGAGAAAGGTAATCTTGAGACGTTTGTGGAACTTTCTTGAACTTTGGAAGTGGAGCTGAAAAGGAAGCTAGTGGCTGGAAGAAGCTCAGAACTTTGTTTTGATCACCATTTCTTTTATTGTTCACATCGATTTATTTATTGTACACACTGTTTAGGTCTAGTTGTGAGGGCAAGGATAGGTTTTGGACACAGACAGATGTTTAAGTTGAAATTTCTGACTCAAACTTTCCTTCGTTTCATTCAGGTAGGGAAATCCTACCTTAGCATAGGGCAAGTTCGGCCTTCAACCATCCTGACATTTGAGTTTATAAACCATTTTATTTTGAACTTTGAATCTGTTGTCTGTGTCTTGCTTCATGATGCCTTCACAAAATGAAAACTGTAATGAGTGCTATAGGGCATATGTTTTTTTTAAGACTTCCACATGTCCAATGCAATGCACAGACAGGAATGTCTTTATTCCAGTTTCCAAATGCCTCAAGCAAATTGCCAGAATGCAAACACCCCTACTAATCATACATTTCTAGCTAGCTAGGCATATTGTAGAGCTGTAATGTTACACTGGTGACGGTGGGGTACATTGCTTACTTGTTCCCTCATACACAATCAAACCGTACATGCATTCATGCGTTGTAAAGAAAAAAACATTTGACTAGCAGGGTTTCTTTTAAGCCAAACAGCTATTATCCGTGGTTAGTCCCAACACCAATAATCAAGAATGAAGTATGAATACATCTTTGCAGCAAGTTTCCACTGGGCCCTCATTCCGAAATTGGAGGTAGTCATGGCGCCATGACTGCCTCCAATAACGGGTCCGGCACCGGTATAGTTCAATGTGGATTTACCGGTGTAGTCCGACCTTTGCGGGACCGGTAAGTCCCCATTGAAAAAGCCATTCCCCATTCCCATTGAGCCCCCATAGGGCTCAATGGGAATGGGGAAGGCGCTAATAACGGTACCGCAAATTGCGGTACCATTATTAGCTCTGAAGTCCCTTAACGGGTCCCGTCCGTAACGCCTAGTCAGACCAGGAGCCTCATTACGAGGTGGGTGGTAAGGGATTACAGGCACCGGTAAGGGCACCGGTGCCGGTAATCCCTTACCGCCCTCCTACGAGTTCCCTTTATGGGTCCTTCCTTAACGCCTGTTTTTTTCAGGCGTTAAGGACGGGACCCGCAAAGGGACTCTAGAGCTAATAACGGTACCGCAATTTGCGGTACGGTTATTAGCGCCTTCCCCATTCCCATTAAGCCCTATGGGGGCTCAAATGGGAATGGGCCCTGGTGAATGGGGAATTACCGGTCCCGCTAACCTTGGAATGGACTGGTAATTGCTCCATTCACCAGGGCGGAGTCGGAACGAGTTTGGAGGCAGCCATGGCGCTAATAGCGTCATGGCTACCTCCAACCTCGTAATGAGGCCCCAGGTGTTAAAGGAGGGACCCGCTAAGGGAGCTCGTAGTAGGTCGGTAAGGGATTACCGGCACCGGTCTCCTTACCGGTGCCCGGTATCCCTTACCGCCCTACTCGGAATGAGGGCCGTTTTCTTGCAAGTTTGCCGTACATCTAGGTTACATTTAAAGGATTAAAAGCAAAGCACTAATGCCATTTCAAACCCATACACTTAATTGGTATGGTACCCCAGTTTGTAATGACATCCTGTCGGCTCTTTGGCTTTTTGAAATGTACTTCAAGCTAAAATTAGTAGTTGTTTCAAACAAAAATACTGCAGTCAAATCGCGTTTACAAATGCTGATGGGCCAGGGACGGCACAAGGTCGGTACAAGAAGCGGTGACCTTGATCTATCTCCTTCATTAACTCAAAAAGGATGTCCAAATGTGTAATATTTATGGATTGCGTGTAAAGGTGGGCCGAATTATAATGCCTCCAAACATTCCTCTCTAAAGGATCCTTTTATAAGCTCACTCAGGCAGCATCACAGGCCATCTGAAACTCTTCACATTGTCAGTCCGAACCAACCTCCCTGCAGAGAAGGGTCCTAAATGGAAGAGGGCTTCAGCACTAACATGCAAGTGCAAACTATCAGGACGTAGTGGCCAAAATGCCATTATCAATCTCTACACTGTGCGCTGGCACTGCTAAGCCTCGCACACTCATTAATGGAGCTGAGGTTTAACTTGGTGAATCTTTCATGCTAAAATTCCCCAGTGTGAATTGGAGAATATCTCCATGGTCTGGCTCGGGATGACTGTAACAGACCCCACAAACGATTTGTAATGCAGACCTGTTCACAAAACAAGTGCGCTAGCAGTGATATGCCTCCTGGTTGTGACAGTAGATTAATCTCACTACGGTGGATTGTGACGGACTCGAAGCAAAATTAGAAGCCTGGCATTGGGAAGGCTGTGTGAGTCCGATGGCACAGTGTGATGGCTGGGTGCACCATCTACAGGACTCCAATGCTCTTGTTAATCTGTTCAGCACCGGAGTACTTTCTCAAAAAGCTTCCTAATGCTCTTAGTCAGCGCTTTCTAGCCTCCTTGGAATAGCGCTCTGCTGCCGCCTAGTGGTTATAGTGAGCAATAGTACAACAATTGAATGTACAGCAGGTGCAGATGTCAGCACCTGCAAAGAAATTAAAGGAACGTTAGCAGGCGGTCAATCGTGTAAACCAGGAGCCAACCAGCGCCCATCAAGTCCCTCCATTACATGCTACTGCTTAATTTTGTATTAATATTTTCTATTTATTAACATTTATAGTACAGTAGTCACTACATTCCACCAGCTGGCCGTACCTCACTTATTGTTTTATCCTTATCCCATGTAATGCACTTTCCCCCTCCCCCATGCACTTGCGCGATCTGAATGACACATGACCTACTAGTATCGCTGTTTGTCTTCCCTCTGTTCCATCTCCCTTGCCGCATCACGCCTTGAAACACTTGTGTATAGGCGGGTTATAAATGTCATATCATATCAATCAAATTTAAATTTTGTACATAGTGCTATTAATACTACGCTAGTGCCTACATTTGTATTAACATGTTTTATATCGTTCTATCATCGGTAAGCAAGTGCCTACTTTCGTATGGATGGCATTAGATGCTACTACTTACATTTGTATTAACATGTTCTATCTAGTACTATTTATTGAACGGTAGCGCCTATATTCGTATTGATAGTTTGTAAATGGTGATGTTAATTATATGTGAGTGCCTTCTTGTTATATTGCCTTATGAAATAAGCAAAAGTGTAGGTTTTATTATGGACAATGTTCACATTTAAACAATCGTTGCATTCAGTAGTAAAAGCAACATTTCTAAAAAAGTATTACCCAGGCTCTGTTGTAGGCTCAAAAAGAGTGGTTTACATTTTCAAATATGCTGCAATGAATATTTAAAGTATGCAATTGTTTTAAAAGTATATACGTTTGTAAAGGGTAATAATTTTGCATCTGCACTGGTGCCTGTCTTCAATTGAAGTGATTTATATTTTTAATAGCAGTGGCCGTGCGTTTGGGCGAAAAGGCACATGCGTTTGTTGTAACGCAAGCATGGCAGAGTGTTTTTGTATGTTGATTGGTTGATGTACATAACGCATGCGCAGTTGTATTTTTCTTGCATGTGCTGTTTGTTAAAGAAGTTGTTTTTATTGAAGAATTTCACATTTCATTTTTCTGAAAATGGAACCCCAGGTAAGTTAGTAAGCAGGAGTGTTGTGTATATATTATGCCTATTTGTCAATCTTGAGAAAGTTTGGTCTGTAAATATTTGTCAACATCCACAATGTAAGTGCATTTAGCATTATGCATGCATGCCCATTTGTTGTGTTGCTGCATTATTCAAGTCACACGAATATAAATATAGGTGCAGCGTTATTATAGTGTACATGCACACACTGTTTGTAGCTGGAATTGTGCATGCGTGCACATACGTTCCTTTGTATGTAAGGCAAATTATTGTAGTTTACGGTTAGCATATGTGAGAAACCTGAGGGCGCCCTCACTTTTTCCCCAGAATCCTCCTCTATGGTGGCCAGGGAAAGGCCATCGCTTTTGGATCCTGACCCTGAGGGTGGATATGCGAGGGAGGATCACCTGGGTGGAGGGAACTTGGGGATTGGGGAGAGGATGTCCTTAGGTGAGGCATAGTATCCCCCTTTGCATTTTTACAATGAACCCTCTCTCCCTAATGCCTTTGTAAGGTATTGTAAACAATTTCCCTTTTCCTCCTTCCAAACTGTCCACCAGAAACAACACTTTAGTACTGTGATGAGGAAGTGACCAACTAGGAGAACACATTCTCATTTTTCTGATACACACACAGATCAGAGACAAAAACGAGTTATGCTCCTTTTATCAAATCATACAGTTCCAAACACCACTCTGGTACTGAGATGAAAAAGGAGGGCTATGGAGGCATACCAATGAAACAACCAGGCATGTCTGCCTAATGGAGTTCTCCAAAGTCGAGCAATGGAATTTAATGACCCACACCTGGTGTCAGCTAGCACAACTGATGGAAATAAAAATACCCTCCACTTTGGGAGAGGAACAGACTGGAGGAAAGGAAGCTTGAGACCCAAGTGCCGGGAGCAGTGTTGTGCAGGAGAAAGAGACGCCGAAGCCGTGATTGGCTGTGTGAGGGTCCGGAGGTCCTGTTACCCTCCGGAGCGGGTCTGCTTCGTGGAAGCTGTGGAACTCCCATTGATCCCGGCCACTGTCGCGCGAAGTCAGGAGAGCGAGCACTGCTCTCTGCGAGTCTGGGGAAGCTGGGAAACCGAAGAAGCCTGTTGCGAAGGACGCAGAGGAGAGGGACGCTGCCATGTGCGACCAGTGCTTGTAAAGCAGTTACACACTCATACCGGAGTGCTCCGGTAATGCGCTACAAAGTCCTTTGTGAATATCGTATGAACTGGTAGTAACTAAAATTACTTTTGCATGCCGGAACAAGTACTTTTAATATACTGAGTGAACTGAAACCAATGGAAAGCCAAGTAGTACATGAAACAAAAAACAAGGAATGTGTTATATGAAACAAGTATTGACAAAGTCAAGAGAATACTAAGAAGGGTATGAAATTGAGAAACTAAGTATTGGCCCAAAGCCGAGAGGGGCCCAGGAATTGCAAGCTAGAAGGAAAACTGCTGTGTTGGCAAGCGCCAAAGGAATACAGAAAAGAATAACAAAGTGCATAATTGTTGAAGGAAACATTAAGAAGGGGAATAAGTTGTGTGACCTCTAATGGGTGAACCATGTGGTCCGACAACTGCGCAAAAACTGAGTGCACTACATGTAAAAAGCCAATGAAAGTATGTTGTGAGACAGATAGTATCAAGAGATGACACAGACAACAAACGTATCAGTTTCAAAAACCTTTATTGAAGTATCAGGAGGGATGTAACGCCTAACTTGCCCTATAAGTATGGTGGGGATTGCCCTACCTAACGAAACTAGGGTACGTCAGTGTCAAAGTCCAAAACCAAAAGTCTTTGTCACAGCCTGTGCTTGCCCTCACATTCAACACCTTGATGTAGTGCAGGGATATTCTAACACAAAGTAGTGCTTTAAATTAAAAGACTGAAGCAATCTCTAGTTCCCCTTTTCATGTTCAGGATGCAGTTCAAAGGGACAATGTTCTCAAGAGGCTCAGGGCTCTTCCCCAAGCTAGATGCACAATGAACAAAGTTCCAAAAGAGCTCAGGGCTCTAACCCAAGCTAAGTTCCAAGGGCGCTCAGGGTTCTTCCCTAAGCTTACCGTGTTGGTTCATAACATAAATGTCAAATGGCACAGGAGTTCCCTTCTGTTAGGGAGAATTCTCTGTTTAGGCTGAATTTCCTAACCTAGTGAGTCCCCCAGCAGCTTTGCTGGATTTTTGGGTTTATTTTTTTCTCCTGCCAAGAGTGAGACTCTTTTACCCCCACTCTTGGGCATGATTTGAGTGTGTTTCTTTGAATCTAGATGTGTTTAATGGGCTATGGGGTCTTTTACTCCATAGGGCTTCATGTGTTTTTGTGATGTGTGTTACACAGCACCCTCAGTTCAGTGACACAGTGGTGTCATAGTGACCCCCCAATATAGACTCCATACCCTCGGACTGACTACTGTCTCCCAGGGCATGTAAAGTCACCATTGACTTTACTAGTCTTAAATTCTGAACAGAACCAGTACAAACCGTCATATTGTGGATGTACTGGCTGGGGCAATTCAATTGCCCCAGGGTCTGTTAGTCGAGGGGGCACGTCTCCGTCCCCCCCTGATCGAGTTTTGGCTGGTGGCAGTGGATACTACTTTTTATTTTCAACCGCAAATATTTTCCTATGGGATTTCCCATTGTTTTAGGCTACTATCTTTATATAATTATTTACGGTAGCCTCGAACATACCGCCGGTTTATTTAATTAATATTAATTCTCCGGTTGGTATTTTTTGCCAAAACTTGATTCTAAAATGGCGTTTGTGTTCTCTTCTGTGACTCCAACCCAAGTCGAGGCCTTTGTTCCACTTTTTGGCGGGCTTCTCCACAGAAGCCCTCCAAAGTGGTGCCACTCTGTCTGGGGTACTTAGGAGGGGCGGAGGGGGATTTAGGCACCCTGGACTGAGTTGCCTAGGCAACTCAAGTCGCACTCCGTCCTGATTGGCCCAAGTGGTGAGCCGGCCGGCTCACCACTTAGCATGTTTGAGTGACAGCTAGGCTGAGTGAATGGGGGTTTTCTGCATAAAAGCAGGGCTTTGGGGACTGGAACTTCAGAAGTTGCCACAGGACCTAAGAATCCGATGAGGGAGAAGCTGAGCCGACCTGCCACGACACCACCACCGGTGGAGCCCTGCTGGACCACCTCACCACTTTTCCCAACGACAGAGGAGATCTCCCGCCAGAGAGTCTTCTTCCTTTGACTGGTGGGGATAACCAGTTTCACTGTCTTTTCGCCTTCCAGACGTACCTCGTGGCCGCCTTGCCTGTGCCAAGCACCCCGGCAACCGGGATACCACGTTTTACCACAACTGCAAAACAAAGGTACCACCTTTAACCGGAAAACTCTGCGGCTGGTTTCTTCCCTGGTAGTGCAACGACCTTCATCTTTCCTCCAAGTCGAGATCTTCTCTTTCCCTGGACGACGACGCAACTTGCACCCACTGCCAGGAACAACTGCCACCACTGGAGGATCCTTCCCACTTAAGGTAACGTGTCCCGCCTAGCTTCCCTTGCTACCGACTGTACGGGGTAGATTTAGCCCCCGGCTTTCGAACCTGGGTTAGCCTGGGACACCCTGGCTAAACTTTCCTAAGCCTCTCTAAACTCTTTTTGAACTCTCTGCAAGACTTTTTAAGCCTAGTATAACTGTGGATCTTGGGCGCATTTGTGCTCTGCTCTCTCTAAGAGTGGGCCCATTCTTTGGACTTTGAGTCACCAGTGACTTTTGCTCTTCTGCCTTGCTAACAGTGTCCCTAAATCTTAGAGTGGTGTACCTTTCCATGTTCTGTCTTTTTCCCTCCCTTTCTCACAAACTTATTGGAGTGCCATCTAGTTAAGCGCTCACCTCTGTATGAAAATAAGTGGTGTTTTACTGAGACTTATCTGATAAGGAAAAAGGAGTGTATATATTACAATAGTAACTGTGTTTAGAATATTTTACAACAAGAGTGCTGGAGTGTTTCAAACCGTGTGTTTTTAAATAAATAATTATATACTTTGATACCAAAGCTCTGGTCAGTGTTTGCTTGTATTATTGTGTCTGACTGCCTATTGTGTATACTTTGCATACTGCCTAACTCTTCTTGAGGGAGGTCTGACTGCTCAGCCACAGCTACCAGGTAAACCTGGGTGGTACAGACTGCTACCAAGTGGGTTTACTGCCAACACCTCTAGTCTTAAATCTTTTGCAGTGTTCCCTAAGGGAACTGCACAGGTTTCTGCCTAACACTGGTGTACAGCGGTGGGATTTGTATTGAGTATACACTTTAGAGTGCTTTAGAACACCTTAGTACAACTAACCACAAAGCTTAGCACTGAAAAAGTAATCTTTCTAACATGTCAACTATGGAAACTTATAGTCAAGAGTCCCTTGCTACAAAGACTGCTGATTGTTTAAGAGTACTATGTAAGCATAAGAACCTCCTGACTAAAGGCAAGAAAATGGAATTAATAGAAAGGTTGTTAGCTAACCAAAGTCTGGATGAAGGTTCAGAGGAACCTACCGTGACAGAAAATGTAGATAACAGTATAGAAATTGATATTGATCAAAATGTTGATAATCTTGAGGAAGAGTCAGAAGAGGAGGGTGAGGCTGCTGTGACTGTCCCCCTAGGCCTCTGTCTGCTCTACCTGCTGTACCTACTGGGCCTTTGCCAAGTCCCACACTTAGTCCTCAATATCTTGAATTAGAGAAAATGAAACTTGAACTAGAGTTCAAGAGACTGAATACTCAGGCTGAACAGAGACATCAGGAACTGAATCAAGAACTAAGGCTAAGGGAAATGGAGCTCAAGCATGAGCTAGAAATGAAGAAATGATCTGTTGAAAATGCTTCTCTCTCTGGCTCCTCTAGAAGTTCCAGTCCTAAAAGACCCCGGATGCCTAAAGAATTGGTTGGTATGTATGAGCCTAAGTTGGATGTGTTGGATTGGTTGTCTCTGTTTGAATATAATCATGGGCTCCAGAACATCACAGGAAATGATTTACTCACCTGGTTGTTCTCTAGGCTTCCCCCTGTTGCAACTGATGTGGTAATGGAGTTGGGGGAGGAGGATAGGAAAGAGTATGAATGTGTGAAACTAGCTCTGATAGCTAGATTTGGGAAGACCCCTTCCCAGTATCTTAAGAGGTTTAGAACCCTCAAAAAGAATGATGGTACCCCTTGGGCTACCTGGGTGAGTGAATGTTTGAAAAACTTAGAGGGATGGATTAAGGGTTACAAGCTGAACACTTATGAAGGTATGAACAATCTTTTTATGTTGGAGTCAATTTATGATGCCTGCTCTCCTGAGCTCAGACAGCACTTGGCTGATTCAAAGGCATTAGATTTCAGAAAACTAGCTAAGGCTGCTGATTTGTGGGTTGCCAACAGGGCCACTCACAAGGATTCTGGGGTAACTCAGAAGAAGGATGAGGGAAAGCAGCCACCCAAAGTGAATCCAGAGAATTCTAATACCTCCCATACCAAAGAGGGCCACAAACAACAAAATAACCAGGGTAAGCCCCAGGGTAAACCGAATCAGGCTAATGTACCTCCTGGTCAACAACCAGAAGGAGGTCAGACCAAGCCACCCTTTCAGAGAGCATTTGGTCAATGCTATATCTGTAAGGCTACTGACCATATCAAAGGAGATCCCAAGTGCAAGGGCAAACCTGCAGGGATCAGCACAGTCTCCTTAGCCTTCACTCCTGAGGATGAAGTACAGATGGCTAGTGCCCACTTTGAGCTCTTTGCTCAAGAACCCTTGGGTCTTCAAGCAACTGTAAGCTTAGAGCCTATGGGTCTGGTTAGTCCCCAGTATAGGGTTGTGTATAACTCCCTACCTGTTAACTCTAAGGTGTATTATGTGGACAGTGTTCTTGTCAATGGCCAGGATACTCCTGCCAGGAGAGACACTGGGGCCAGCAGAACAGTAGTGGATGATAGCTTCTTTCAACCTGACGATTTGGCAAGAGCACCCAAAGGTCCCACTAAGATGTCTGGAGGCCCTGTCCAGATGGTTTCTATTCTTCCAGCCCTCATTCAGTGTAACAACATGACAGCGAGGATCCCTGTCAGTGTGCAGACTGAGGTGCCTGGGAAAGTCCTGTTGGGGAATGACCTGAGAACTCTAGGAGTAGTGTCACATACCCCCAGGCCTCCCAGTATGGAGACCCAGAACCTAACCAAATTGGCTAGAGAGGCCACCTTAAGGGACCACTCTAAGCCTGTGGGAACCTCTACTGAGACCCCCACTACAAGCCCTGGTGTTAGTAAGTTGAACTCTAACCCAGGCACATTGCAGGCTAGGACATTAGGGAAATGGGAGCCCCAACCAAGCTCCATCATTGTTCCCCCAGTCACAGAGTCTGTGACCCCCCCTGCTTCTGAGGAAGAGGAGGATAGACCTACTGGACCCTTACCTAAGCCTGAGAGAACTGGTAATTCTCAATGCTGGTGGAAAACCAGGAAAGAAAAGTCTAAGGCCAAAAACCTTCAGACTGTTGGACCTTCTACTGAAGACCCCAACTCAAATCCTAATATTAGGGGGGAAACTCCTAAAGTAGGTAAGGTTAGATCTAAGAGGAAGGGGAAGCAGGTACATTGCCTAACCCCAACCCCTCCAACCAAGAGGCCTAAGACCCAACCTGCTCCCAAAAGAGAGGTGTTGAGGAACCTTGGAGGACCCTCTAGATCTAAGGTAATCCTTTATAAGGACCCCTTGAAAAAGCCTAACACAGGTTCAGAAGTTGTAACCACTTCTGAGGGACTGGTCAACCAGATCCCCTAAAACTTTAAAAAGACTGATGTTCCTCAAAGGGTGTGTAGGTCATATAGCTTACAAAGGAAAATCTTGGATTGGGCCATAGAACATAGGTCAAGGTGTCACGATCAAAATGCTGATGGACTCTCCAGGATTTATGTCATCGACTAGAGGTATGAGGTTCATCCAGGAGTGGATTAAATCCTCCGGTCCCTTAGTCTGGGGGGGGGCGCGTGTTAGGGAGAATTCTCTGTTTAGGCTGAATTTCCTAACCTAGTGAGTCCCCCAGCAGTTTTGCTGGATTTTTGGGGTTTATTTTTTTCTCCTGCCAAGAGTGAGACTCTTTTACCCCCACTCTTGGGCATGATTTGAGTGTGTTTCTTTGAATCTAGATGTGTTTAATGGGCTATGGGGTATTTTACTCCATAGGGCTTCATGTGTTTTTGTGATGTGCGTTACACAGCACCCTCAGTGCAGTAACACAGGGGTGTCATAGTGACCCCCCAGTATAGACTCCATACCCTGGGACTGACTACTGTCTCCCAGGGCATGTAAAGTCACCATTGACTTTACTAGTCTTAAATTCTGAACAGAACCAGTACAAACCATCATATTGTGGATGTACTGGCTGGGGCAATTCAATTGCCCCAGGGTCTGTTAGTCGAGGGGGCACGTCTCCGTCCCTCCTGATCGAGTTTTGGCTGGTGGCAGTGGATACTACTTTTTATATTCAACCGCAAATATTTTCCTATGGGATTTCCCATTGTTTTAGGCTACTATCTTTATTTAATTATTTACGATAGCCTCGAACATACCGCCGGTTTATTTAATTAATATTAATTCTCTGGTTGGTATTTTTTGCCAAAACTTGATTCTAAAATGGCGTTTGTCTTCTCTTCTGTGACTCCAACCCAAGTCGAGCCCTTTGTTCCACTTTTTGGCGGGCTTCTCCACAGAAGCCCTCCAAAGTGGTGCCACTCTGTCTGGGGTACTTAGGAGGGGTTGAGGGGGATTTAGGCACCCTGGACTGAGTTGCCTAGGCAACTCAAGTCGCACTCCGTCCTGATTGGCCCAGGTGGTGAGCCGGCCGGCTCACCACTTAGCATGTTTGAGTGACATCTAGGCTGAGTGAATGGGGGTTTTCTGCATAAAAGCAGGGCTTTGGGGACTGGAACTTCAGAAGTCGCCACAGGACCTAAGAATCTGACGAGGGAGAAGCTGAGCCGACCTGCCAGGACACCACCACCGTGGAGCCCTGATGGACCGCCTCAACACTTTTCCCAACGACAGAGGAGATCTCCCACTGGAGAGTATTCTTCCTTTGACTGGTGAGGATAACCAGTTTCACCGTCTTTTCACCTTCCCGACGTACCTCGTGGCCGCCTTGCCTGTGCCAAGCACCCCGGCAACCGGGATACCATGTTTTACCACGACCGCGAAACAAAGGTACCACGTTTAACAGGAACACTCCGCGGCTGGTTTCTTCCCTGGTAGTGCAACAACCTTCATCTTTCCTCCAAGTCGAGATCTTCTCTTCCCCTGACCGACGACGCAACTTGCACCCACTGCCAGGAACAACTGCCACCGCTGGAGGATCCTTCCCACTTAAGGTACCGTGTCCCGCCTGGCTTCCCTTGCTACCGACTGTACGTGGTAGATTTAGCCCCCGGCTTTCGAACCTGGGTTAGCCTGGGACACCCTGGCTAAACTTTCCTAAGCCTCTCTAAACTCTTTTTGAACTCTCTGCAAGACTTTCTAAGCCTAGTGTAACTGTGTGATCTTGGGCACATTTGTGCTCTGCTCTCTCTAAGAGTGGGCCCAGCCTTTGGACTTTGGCTCACCAGTGACTTTTGCTCTTCTGCCTTGCTAACAGTGTCCCTAATTCTTAGAGTGGTGTACCTTTCCATGTTCTGTCTTTTTCCCTCCCTTTCTCACAAACTTATTGGAGTGCCATCTAGTTAAGCGCTCACCTCTGTATGAAAATAAGTGGTGTTTCACTGAGACTTATCTGATAAGGAAAAAGGAGTGTATATATTACAATAGTAACTGTGCTTAGAATATTTTACAACAAGAGTGCTGGAGTGTTTCAAACCGTGTGTTTTTAAATAAATAATTATATACTTTGATACCAAAGCTCTGGTCAGTGTTTGCTTGTATTATTGTGTCTGAGTGCCTATTGTGTATACTTTGCATACTGCCTAACTCTTCTTGAGGGAGGTCTGACTGCTCAGCCACAGCTACCAGGTAAACCTGGGTGGTACAGACTGCTACCAAGTGGGTTTACTGCCAACACCTCTAGTCTTAAATCTTTTGCAGTGTTCCCTAAGGGAACTGCACAGGTTTCTGCCTAACACCTTCCCCAAATGTTAGCCCCTTCAAGGATGGGCTTGGACCTCCCTGGTATAGGCGCAGTTTATGAGCCACATGGTCCTCCCATTACAGGTCACGCAACCAGTAGTTTCTGCTCCACTTCCTGCCACCTTAGCAATTTTCTGAAGCTCAAACATTCACAATAGCTTGTAAGATAGAAGTCTATCTCTGTTGCTTTAATGTGGATTGGCTGGTTTAACATAAATCTGCTAATTCGGTATTTTGCTCCCACTTCGCTGGCTCCCCTCAGCTTCACGTTTACATTGCCAGTGTCTTAATAGTTTTTCAATTGGAGGCTTTTGAAGATGTCCCGGTTGCATGCGAGCACTCCTGTACTTCAAGGCTTATAGTCTATTTCATTGGATGGCTTTCAGAGACGTGCCAACTGCACGCAAGCACTCTTGGTACAATGTAATGTCTTCACTTTGCTTAACCGCACCAGGTTTCATCACAACTCTTTGCAACTCACTGGTTGCCGTGTTCTTGTTTGTAGTCAGCTGCTTTCTGGGACTTGAGGTCAGGGTCTTATCGTCTTCCCCTCGAACCCCCCTGAAGGACTCCTCCATTCAGGGGAACAAGCACTTCTTGGCCATGTAAAAGGAACCGCCGAACTTCATGGCTCCCTTCTTGCTCTCATATTCCTGCTTCCTGGAGATATGGCTCCCTCACCACGCATCAACACTTCACCGTGCAGGGTCTTGCTCTAGAGTCTCGGCGTCCCGTTCTCCAGTTTTCCATAAGCTGTGCTGGCCTTCCTGCTGCCGCACTCATGCCTGCTTCACTCCTGTTCTTCAAACTTGGGTCTCTCCTTTTATAAACCTGTGCATCTTCAAGTGGTTTCAGGTGTGCACAATACTCTGTTTGCCTGAACACAATCAGGCCAGTTATTGGGACGTGCCTGACCTTCAGATCTGTAACTCTCAGGCTCTCTCTTGTTCATCCCACTACTATAATGACACTCTCCATGGGTAACCTGCATTACTCTTGGGATGATTTTCTTCTTCCCAGTAGTGGCCTTCACTTTAGACGGAGAAGTAGGATAAAAATGACACAATATCCTACAAAAGCTGGCATATCACTGCCAGAAAAGGGGGGATACTGTGTCTCGCCCTTTGGCACTCTCTCCCCAATTCCCAAGAACCCTCCGCCCAGTTGATCCTCCCTCATAGTCCACCCCCAGTGGCAGGATCCAAGAGCGATGCCCCTTCCTTGGTGTAAGGAAGGCATGGCATGAACCAGTAAGACAGACACAAGTGATCACAATTCAAGGGTGTTTATTGAACTTCAAATGGGTTTGAAAAATGCCTATCTAACCCTAAATCCAAAGATGGGAGCAAGCTACGACCATCAAACAATAATAACGCAGTCCTAGTCGAGTCTGTCAAAATAAAAGGGCCCATGCTAATAACATATTTCCAATCCTTCCCAAAAGAAACGTATTCAAGAAATGATATATCTAGATATTTAAGCTGTTGGCTTCCCTTCCCCATGTTTTAAGCACGGGACAAGGCGGCACACTCGAGTTTAGCACACTGTCTGGCTTCTAAAGCACGAGGATGCAGTTCAAAATTTCAACATCAGGGCCTTCTGTGCCAAAGTCTCTTTGCCATTCACAGTCTCTTATTTCAGAGGGCCTGATGCAACACGAGAAACATTAAAGTTCCTTTCTTCTTAGGATTTCACATATACAACTTCTCGGGTGATTTACTGTTCACCCGGGTCCCCCTCTGCTGCCTCAGACCCACTTTAACACAAAACCCTCGAATGGTCTCCCTCTGCCGGGCTCGGACCAAATTTCTCTACTTCATCAAAAGACTTTCAACTGTGCGCAGGATTTTGCTTGACCTGTTGCAGGACCACTCTGATTCACAATTACTCGTTCTCTTCTTTATATAACCTTTTAATCTCAGTTCACTTTTGCCACCTTGCCACCTCTCAGATGGATACCTTTCACAGACCTTCGATTGAGCACCCACGCGGTGCCGGGCCACTCTGTCAAAGGTATTGCATCTTGCTTTTAAAGTTCAATCACTCATCAGCAGTTCAACTTTACTTGCGTCTCTTATCACACACGTTTTAACAATGTTTGTTCCAGCGCTTGCCATACAGTGTTGCCGCTTGCAACCTTAGCTTCAACACAGACTGGTTTTGTATCGCTCTCCCCAACTCACCGGCTGTGTTGATTCACTGACGCTGCTTTGTTCTTGGAGCCAAGGATGGGACCACGGCGGCTGGCGCTTCTCCCCGCCTTGATTATTGATGCGGGAGGGCCCGGGTATCTCCGATACAAAAGGCAGGATTCTTCAGCCTGGTTTCCTGGTCTCACTTTGCAGTCTTTTCTCTCTCGTACAGCTACCGTCTCGAAACTGCTGTTTCCTCATGTGTTTTGCCTTGCTCAGAGTGTGCTCTCGTGCTCCGCCTTTTATGCGTGTGGGGAAGCTTAATGGAAATCAGGTGTGTGTGATGGTCAGTAATTGCCTGACCTCACCTGACCATTGTATTGGGGCACGTCCGGTATACTGCTCGGGTGTTAATCCGTTTTCTCTCATAGCAGGCTGTTCCTGAGAAAGTCTTTGTGTTGTAAAAGGGGGGAGTAGAGTTCCTAAATATCCTACCTGGTAGGACAGGCTAAAGGTGTTACAGGGAAGGGGATACTGCATCTCACCATCCGGTGTCCGTCTCCTACTCCCCGAAGACTCCTCACCCAGGTGATTCTCCCACACTGGTCGACCACTAGGAACTGGATCCAAAAGCGATGGCTGTGTCCTGGCCACCTGGATGACAAATCCCCCTGGTACTAGTGGGTGACACAGCTTTTGGTTTCCCACCTTAACAGAAGATCCCTGGAGAGTAGATGTGAGAGTACCTTCAGGTTTCTCACAATGTCTAAAGATGTTTGTTTTGCAACAGCCCGAAATGGGAAATTAAAGTTAAGAAACAGAACTGTCTAAGTGAACTGGCACAAGATAATTATCTTAAAGGAACTGGGAAGTGTCACATGGAACTGTATTCTTTTGAAAGCTGGAAGATTTGAATTGATATTGGTTTTTAAAACTGGATCATTTGAACTCTTGGGGACCGGAACTCCGAGCCTTTCTGAAATGTGTTGAACTTGGGGAAGGGGAAGCTTATTACAAGCCAGGAACTGGAAGAAGCTCTGAACTTTATTTTGAGCACTATCATTTTGATGCTGACATCTCTACACTTTGTATATTGGTAGTTGTGAGGACAAGTATAGGTTTTGGACTCAGATATTTGATTTGGACATCCTGATACAGACTATCCTTAGTTTTCGTTAGGTAGGGAAATCCCACCTTGGCATAGGGCAAGTCAGGCCTTAGTTAAGCAAACCTTTTGAAACTGAATTTGATATTTTTAATGTGTGTGGTTATTTCAAAAATGTTTTTTTAAATGTAGGTAAAAACTGTTTTAATTGTTGGAGATTGGTGGGTCCATTGGCTGCAGCATTACATTCAGTGAGTGCTAATTGTTTCACCATTTGGTCATTTCAAGGTCGAATGGCTTGCATTTCAAGGTGGCAAATGGCAAGAAATTATGGATAAACATTTTGTTTATTGTGACAATGTTGTTAAGCCGCCTGATTTTATTTTAATCCATGCTGCTGGTAAGGAACTTGGCTACAAAAGAGGAACTGAAAATTGTTTTAACATTCAAATGCATCTGCTACGACAAGCAGGATTATTTCATGCAACAAAAATTTTGTTTCCGTGTTTGGTAGCATGTAAAGCGTGGATGCGGTGAAGTGCTAATCACTGGATACATTAATTATGTTCACACAACTGTAAATAGGTGTATGCCTATAAAATACTGCAAGGGTATAATTCCAGTATCAGTGTTGAGCTGGTGCACTGAGCGTGTACCTGTGGAAGAGAAGCCAAAAGGGTGTGTCGGTTGTGTGACCTGTAATTGGTGCACCGTGTGGTCCAACACCTGCACCTAGACAGAGTACACCCAACTAAAGAAAAGCACTTGCCTCATCAATAATTTGTGATTGATTGACATGAAAAGCTTCATGAAAGACACAGAAGCCTGAAAGCTGGGAAGATCCAGAGAAATTGTTTTGAAGACAGTGAGAGACTTAAAAGCTTAGGGAAGGGAACCCCTTTAAGTTAACTATCTTGACTGCTGGGGAAGGGAGAACCCCTTTTTCGACGAGACCACAGAGAAGTTCTGAACTTTTGTTTGAACACTTTTCATTTGACGCTGACATCCCTACACATTTTGAACAAGTAGCTGTGAGGGCAAATATAGGCTATGGATACAGATAGCCATTTACTTTGGAATTCCTGACAGAGACTACCATTAGTTTCAGTTAGGTTGGGAAATCCCACCTTAGCACAGGGCAAGTTAGACCTTTTCCCAACCTTATTGTGGTTTTAATAAAAGTTTGTAACCTGAACTTTCCTCAGTTGTCTGTGTCTAATTCCTGATGCCTTCACACAGTTCACACAAGATGTCTTTTATATTCAATCACAAGCTACTTTGCAAGTATTTTAAGTGGTTTTTCCATAGATAGGTGTTGTCGGTATAGGCGCAGTTGTATGACTAGATGGTCCACCCATTACAGGTCACGCAATTGGCGCACCTTATTGATGCTTCTTCATATGCATGTTGTCACTGTTTCAGCTCTAAAGTGATGCTCAAATTATTCTCCATTTGCATCTTCATGATGCTTTACCACTGCTTGTCTTGCCACTATTCACTTGTTGCACTCTCATATATTGTTATGGCTCTTGCCAATGCCTGTTCTCTCAAGTTGCACGGTTCCCTCTTTGTTTTTGCCAATGCTTGTTCTCTCAAGCTGCAAAATTCCTTTATATCCTTATGGCTCTTGCCAATGTTGGTTCTCTCAAGCTACACAGTTCTTTTGTATTATGTGATTCCACAAAACTGCTTTCATTCATAACGGTATTCAATCGTACTTGCTTTCATTAAAATCAGTATTCAAAGCACTTTCTTTCATTTAGATCGGCGTTCACTAACTTTCTTATAAGTCTTACATGCTCTCCTGCTGTCCCGGTGTCCCCCTTCCTAGGTTGACTCACCGGTCGGTGCTTACGGCGTTCCAGCGATGCTTTGGCCTCCACAAGCTCTCTCTCTCTCTTGTGCAGCGCCTCGCTCCGTCTCTCCAGCAGCTCTCTTTGGCTTTGCTCTCAGCACTGATGCGTCTCTCAGTTTGGGCCTCACTTGATGGCTTTGCCTGGTCACGCCGGTTCCTTTTCCGTATTCCGCCACAGGCCTCCAGCTTCCTTTAGCCTTGCTTCCCGATGCATACACTCTACATCTTTCCAGGGTTCTCGAGCACTCCCGCCTGCCACACCGCCTTCCAGGAGAGGCCTGACTCTCGTCCAGCAGTCCGTAGACCTGTTTCCGCAGCTGACTCAATTCCCTTCATTCTTGCTGCTTTTAAACCTCCCTCTAGGTTGACTGCTCCAATAAGGACTAGACCGGTCATTGCTGGTTTGGGAGATCTGCACTGCTCTTGGTTGCCTCCTCCTTGACCCAGTACCTAAGTGGTTTGTGTGGGTGTGTGAGTCAATAAAAAGAGAATTTATGGCTCTGGTTTGTCTCTTCCTCGTCCCAGTACCTGACTGGTGTCTACTGGGGAACAATCTTCTGGAAAAATAGGGAAGGGACTGGTAATAGCCTACAAAGACCTGGGGGATGTCGGACTCATTGGAAAATGGAAATGGGGATACCACGTCTCACCAAAGGGTGCCTCACCTCCACTTCCCAAGTCTCCTCCGCCCAGGTAGTCCTCCCTTGCATGTCCACCCCCAGGGTCCGGATCCGATGGCGACGGCCTTTCCCAGGCCACCTGGGAGGCTGATATTGGGGGAAAAGAAGTGAGGACGCCCTCAGATTCCTCACAGTATCCGTTGGATCACTGGTGCAAAGGTCTGCAAGGTCCTGCCCATTGCCACCAGTTAAATGTCAGTATGGTTGCAGGCCTAACTTGCCCTTTGCTAAGGTGTGTGATTTCTACCTAAAGAAACTAAGGATAGTCTGAGTCAGTAAGTTAAATTTAAAAGTCTATCTGTGTCCAAAACCAATACTTGCACTCACAACTAAAGCTAAACAATGTGTAGGGATGTCAACAATAAAGCAAATAGTGTTCTAAAAATAATGTTCGAATGGATTGTGTCCTCCCACGTATTCCTCATCTTAGATATATCCTTACCTTGAGCTTTGCTGCTTCGGAAATGTTTTCTCTCTCTCACCAGAGGGAGCTCCGCTCGAGGCTGCGGCGTGGATGTCCTTCGGCAGCCTTTGTCGAGCGTCGACATCATCCGCTGTATAAATGCCTCGAGCGCGCCTGTTGGCCTCAGTTCCGTTTTTCCGTTAGCTTCGCTTTGGATCTATAAAACGGCGCTTCAGTTCGTATGAATAATGTCGTCTTCATCTAATCCTTCCAAACCGAAGACTGGATTCAAGAAATGCTAGAAATGTGGGAGAAAGATGTTGCTAACTGATCCCCATCGGAATTGCCTCTGGTGCCTCGGTTCCGACCACTGTATAGATGAGTGCGGTTCCTGTCAGTCGATGACCCATAAGGCCTTTAAAAGAACAAATAGGTAAACGGGCGGTGGGGGAGAAATCCTCAAAGTTTTCTCTGAGAGGGAGAAAAGACTTGGCTGAGTCTTCAGCAAAACGTCATAAAAAATCTAGGTCGAGGAGTAGATCCAGGAAGTCCTCTTCTTCTTCCTCTAATAAGGCGAAGAAAAGACGACACTGGTCTCCCTCTTCCTCTTCCTCAACGTCTTCTGAGGAAGTCATAACATGTCCGTCGATACATGACTCCCCAAGAAAGTGGGAAGCTTTCAGAGCATCTATGTTAAAAAAAATTGAGAATGCGGCCCAGACCTCAAAAAAGTCTAACGAAGACCATGTCCCTGCTCACAAAAAAAGTGACAGGGGAAGATCTAAGACGAGAAAATCTGACAAGGTTGTCGTCCAAGGAATCTTCCCAGACATCGCATAGAAAAAGCCTACCAGTGAATACATCGGAGGTAGAACTTAAGAAAATGGCATCAGACTCTCATACGTCATCAAAGTCCTTGGGCCTCATTATGACCCTGGCGGTACGGGGTAAACTGCGCCGTAAAAGCACGCCTGGTTTGGCCTGGTCAAACCAGACGTGCTTACCGGGTCCCGCGAGGGGAAGAGGGAGCAAACAACGGGCCAACTCGTAATGGCCCGTTGTTTGCTCCCTCTCCCATTCCCATTCAGCCCTATGGGGGCTGAAATGGGAATGGGGAAGGACCGGGTCCGGGTCCTTGGAGGGAGGAATTACCAGGCCTTCCGAACTCGGAATGGCCCAGTAATTCCTCATTCTGAGGACCGAGACCCGGACGCGATTTCGGCAGCAGCCATGCCGCAAATAGCGGCATGGCTACCGCCGAGGTCGTAATGAGGCCCCTTCTCTAAAACGTCCTCGATGCCTCTATCGAAGGCGGTCGAGCACAAGGTGCCGATGACCCAACCTAAAAAGGTTATGTCGAGTGCACAGTCAATAGTATCGAAAGCTCCTTCGACGGTGTTGATGGTCTCGACCACTCCTTCGACGGGGGTGACGATTCCTTAGAGGGTGTCGAAAATTACCTCAACAATATCGAAAGTAATGCCTACAACATCAACGCCAGCGACGCTTTTCTCGACGTCTTGGTCCATTCCAATGACAAAATCGACACCAGTGTTAAAGTATATGCCACCTGAAAAGATGTTTCATTCAGAAAGCAGACATTACTTTTTTAGAACCATGTCCTCCATATATGAAGGAGATTCCTCAGCAGAAGAAGAGGTTTCATCTTCTGGTGTTAAATTTGGTGCACAATTGAAGGAGTTAATTGACCCTCAATCTAAGATGCAAGATTTGTATGAGTGCTTGCAGTCAGCAAGTGGTCTGGATACATCCCCAGAATATGAATTTGAAAAGCCTGATCCAGCTGAACATGCGGATGCAGGTTATAGAAAATTGATGAACAAGGTAACTGAATGTATGGGATGGAGTTGAAATTCACCAGTCTATCAGGATAATGACATGCTGGCATCCTTTCAGGAGGAACTCAGCAAGACCCCATACTTCCTTTTCATGTAGCCTTACAAAGGAAGGTTAACACTGCATGGGAAAACCCAGAAACCTTTCCCGCAGTAAATAAGAAGTATGTGTCAAAATATAGGCCCTGTCCCTCAGATCCCGAATAATTAAGCTTAAGTAAACACCTATCTCCTGAAAGTCTGGTAGTTCAAGCAGCTACCTCTTCTAGAAATGATGCATACCCTACAATTCCCCCTAATGGGGATGATAAAAAGGTTGATGCATGGTCCAGAAAGATCTTTACGTCAGGGAGCATGGCTTTAAAATCCACAAATGTAACTTGCACTCTTGCAAGATTTACATATACCCTGTGGGACTGCATGTCAGCGGCAGCTGCACACATCCCAGAAGGTGAGGAACGTGAAGGGTTCCTATCCATAGTAAGCGATGGAACGGAGGCTTCAGGGGAACGCCTTCAATCAGGTTTGGACACAGCTGACAGTATCAGTAGGTCCATGGCGTCTAGTACAGTGCTACGCAGATTTGCGTGGCTAAGGAAGTCAGGTTTTGCACCGGATGTGCAATCCAGGCTTCTTAATATGCCATTTGATGGCTCAAGGTTGTTTGGCAGCAAGGCGGATTAAAGTTTGGAGAAGCTGCAGCAAAATCACTCAGTGCTGCTATATGACAACCTCAACAACGCCCTTTACACGGGTTCATCTTGCTGGAGGGGTCGTCCCTTTCAATGTTATTCTTCATTTGGGAAAGGAAGGGGACAGGCCAGTCAGAGAGGGCAAAGGAAATTTCCTCGGGGGCGAGGAAAAGGTGCTAGATCTGTCCCAGCAGCGGCATCTGTCCCTTCAGCCGCTGCTGCAGCTGCCGCAAAACCACTGTGAGATTTTGACCCACAAGACCCCAGTGGGAGGCAGGATCTCACAGCATCTGAAAGAATGGCGGTGCATTACTTCAGATGCTTGGGCACGGGAAATAGTATCCCAAGGTTACTGCCTTCCTTTTCAAAAGAAACCTCAGAATCACCCGCCGGGATACAACTCTTATCAAAAATCCAGATCCGCTCCTGTTGCAGGAAGTCCTAACCCTGCTACAGAAAGGTGCATTAGAACATGTACCTGTAGCGTAGAGGAACAAGGGTTGGTATTCCCCATATTTCCTCATACTAAAGAAGAACGGAGGACTGAGACCCATCTTCAACTTGAGAAGCTTGAACAAGTTCCTCAGGAAGGACAAGTTCATGATGGTCACACTTTCTCAGATCCTTCAGGCTCTCCAAGACTGGTTGGTATCATTGGACCTTCAGGATGCTTACTTTAATGTTCCAATCCAAATCAAGAACAGAAAGTACATGAGGTTCGCGATTGACAATTCTCACTATCAGTTTCGAGTTCTGCCATTCGGGTTGACCTCTGCCCCAAGAGTTTTCACCAAGTTGATGGCGGTGGTGGCAGCGAGTCTCAGGAGAGGGGGGATTCACGCCTACCCCTACCTGGACGTTTGGATGATCAGGGCACATTCTTCAGAACAACCCAGTAACATCTGTCCAAAACTTGCCACTTCCTTCACAAACTAGGGTTTTCTCTGAATTTAAAAAAGTCAAACATGATACCATCTCAGAAACTCCAATTTATTGGAGCAGTCCTGGATACTTGTTCGGGCAAAGCCTCGCCTCCCGTAGCGAGAGCTCACCACATTCTGCAGATGGTAATAAAATTCCAGAATGCCCAGTATCTACCGGCCTTCAATTTTCTCAGGTTGCTCGGCCTTATGGCATCCTGCATTTTTATGGTGCCAGAAGGTAGATTGAGGATGAGATCCCTTCAGTGGGCCCTCAGGACTCAATGGTCCCCATTTTCAGGGGAAATGGCAGATCTTTTGCAAGTTCCATCCAGAGTAGCACAGCATCTGCAATGGTGGGCTTGCAGGGAACATATCTCAAGGGAGAATCTTTTTGGCAACCATGGCCGGAGATAACAGTAGTGATGGACGCTTCACTCACAGGATGGGGAGCTCACACCAACGAGTTGACAATCAGCGATCATTGGTCTCCATCGGAGTCCAAACTACACATCAACCAATTGGAGATGAGGGCAATCAGACTAGCGCCGAAGGCCTTCCTGCCCTCTGTACGGGGAATGAATGTCCTGATAATGACGGACAACACAGTGGCTTTGCACTACCTCATCAAAAGAGGAGGAGTAGGGTCACTAGCACTGTGCAGAGAAGCAATGCAGCTCTGGTTCTGGCCAATACAAGAAGGGATCTCTCTGTCAGCATTTCATCTAGTCGGAGAGCAAAACACAGCAGCGGACACTCTGAGCAGGCAGAGCACAGTTTCCCACGAGTGCTAGCTCAGAAAGTCCTTCAAGAGATCTTCGCCCTTTGGGGAACCCCGCAAGTGTTCGCGACCACTGTCAACAGGAAATGCGAACTGTACTGCTCAAGGGAATTTCCCCTAAGAGGAGCTCTAGGGGAGTTTCCATTTCTGTATGCTTTTCCTCCAGTCCCTGTGATCCCTCAGGTAATCAGGAGGTTGATGATCCTAATTGCCCTGGACCGGGCCAGGAGAACGTGGTACCCGGACCTTCTGGACATGTCCATCTTCCCTCCAATACATCTTCCAAAAAGAGAGGATCTTCTCTCGCAAGAGGAAGGTCACGTTCCTCATCCAGAGATCAACACATTCAACCTTCACGCATGACTTCTGAGAGGTTGAGATATAAGGATTGGGACATTCCGGATGACGTCATGAAGATCTTGCTTTCGGCCAGCAACAAAATCTCTGTATCGGTGTCGTTGGAACAAGTTTAGTGACTGGTGCAGAGATAAGAATGTGGACCCGTTGCAGTGTAATATTACCACAATATTATCTTTTCTTACATTTGGTTAATATGGGGCTCCAGGTTGGCACGATAAAAGGTTATTTACTATCCATTTTTAGGCGCTCCTCAGAAGAGGAATCTTACTTTAAGATACCTTTAATAACTGAATTCTTAAAAGGTCTAAATAATGTGTTTCCTCCAATACCTTTTCAAGTTCCTGTGTGGGACTTAAACTTGGTACTAAAGTTCCTCACATGCATTCCATTTGACCCTTTACATTCTTGTCAGTTAAGGCTCCTTACTTTTAAAACAATACTTCTTGTGGCAATTACATCAGCCTGCCAGGTAAATGAGATGCAGGCACTTTTTAGCGGGCCTCCTCACACCATCTTTTATAAAGATAAAGTGGTCCTTCGAGTAAAACCCTCTTTCTTGGCAAAAATTGACTCAGATTTTCACCTGACACAAAAAATAACACTGCCTACATTCCACCCTCCTCCTAAAGCAAGTAAGGAAGAAGAACGGCTACATAGATTAGATCCTAGAATAGCTCTTAGCTTCTATATTTCAAGATTGGCAAAACTAAGTCAGTGTGACCAACATTTTGTGGGAACACTGGCCGCAAATTGGGACTAGCTGTGACCAAGAAAACATTATCTAGATGGATAATTTTGGCTATAACTGAATGTTATTGATTGGCTGGGAAAGATCCTCCAGATGGGCTGAGGGCTCATTCAACCAGGGGCATGGCAACTTCAACAGCACTTCAAAGGGGTGTCCCTGTGCAAGGCATTTGCGCAACAGCCACATGGTCATCCATGCATACTTTTATAAAACATTATGCTCTAGATTCGACTTCTTCACAAGGAAGTCTGTTCGCTAAATCAGTACTCATTCTGTACATGACTAAAATTTCTGTACTCCCACCTCCAATACAAAATTGCTTTGGGAGACTATCTAAGATGAGAAATACGTGGGAGGACAGAATCCATTCGAAGAACAAGTTACTTATCAACTGTAACGTTCTTTCGATTGGATGTTCCTCCTACGTATTCCTTATCGACCCTCCCAGCCTACCCCACTGTATAGGTTACGTGGTTTACACTCTAAATTTTAAGGCTTCGGTCAAAAGAGGCACGCCATTAACTACTACAATCCATTGGCTACAATGTATGAAAAAACAGAACTGAGGCAAACGGGCGCGCCTAAGGCATTTATACAGCGGATGAAGTCGACGCTCGGCGAAGGCCGCCAAGGCACATCGACGCCGCAGCCTCGAGTGGAGCGCCCTCTGGTGGAGAGAGAGAAAACATTTCCGAAGCAGCAAAGCTGAAGGTAAGGATATATCTAAAATGAGGAATACGTGGGAGGAACATCCAATCGAAAGAACGTTACAGTTGGTAAGTAACTTGTTCTTCTGAGCTTCCTCTAGCTCTTGGCTTGCTTTCCAGCCCCCCTTAGTCAAGTTCAAGACAGTTCCACAAAGTGTCAGGGTTCCCTTCCCCAAGAAGACAGCACAGTTCCAAAAGGCCCTCGAGGTTCCCTTCCCCAAGGCAACAACAAAGTTCATAAGGTTTTAGGTTTCCCTTTCCTAAAACATCAGTTTGTCAAGCTTGTCAACTCACACTTAGTTTCAGACTCTTAATATTCAAAACCAGTTCCAGATCAACTTTACACTCCTCCTGATTCCTTGACAGTTTACACAGATTGTATTCTTCTGCTTCACTTCAGCAGTCTCTTTGATACATGCAGATTTGTTATCTGTATGTTTCCTTGACTTTCACAGCTAGGGTATCCTGCGTCTAGGCGCAATTGCCAGACCACATAGTCCACCCATTACATGTCATGCAACCCATAACCCAAGGCTTTCTTGCCCACCCAGGTTTTTCTGTCAGTACATCGGTGTTCTGGTTCACATTCACTCTGCTTTCTAATTGCCAGTCTCTTGGCTTTGCCACAATGTGTTCTTTCCTATAGTTCACTCGGAGGGGCTCCTTCCTTCACCACATTACTTTCACACTCTTCAGTAATGTTCATTACTTGCTTTTCATTACATTTCATCAAATTCATTCTTTGCCTCTCAGTCCCGTTCATTTTATGTTACGCGTTCTCCACACAAGCTTGCATTCCACTCAAAAGCTTTCTTTTAGTTCGGTATTCATTAGTTCTTAATTCAAGTCCAACTTGCTCGTATTGTTCACTGCAGCCCCTCATTTCGCCAAAGGCATTACAGACACTACAGACTCTTTGTCCTGTCACGTTGAAGAAGAGAATCCACATACAAGCCTGCGTCTCTGCTGCCTCTACCATGGCCAAACTCTTTAAAATCTGCAAGGAGCTTTCCAATCCTTTTGCAGTCTCCACCTCTCCTGTTACTTCCCAGGACCTCTGTATGGTACTGGCTTCTCACTTTACCACTAAAACATTCTGTCCCCCTTCTCCTCTTCCTCTCCCTCCTACATCTCCAGGCTCCCCCTCTGGCTGTCTTTCCCTCTCCTCCTCCTATCTCCTCTTTCTCTCCGACTACAACTGACAATGTTTCTAGCCAAGTCCGATCTACGAAGTGTCACCCAAACGGGCGCTCTCCTGCTGCTGCAGAACCATCAAGGACCACATTGACACCCTCGCTCCAGCCTTGGCCGATTTCTGCAATTACTCTTTTGCCACTGGAACTTTCCTCTCTCTCCTCAAGCACTCCCTTGTGCACCCCCAGCTTAAAAATCCTTCTGCTGATCCTACCTGTCTGGCAAACTATCACCTGGTCTCTATCACTCCTTTTCTGGGCAAACTCCTGGAAAAGCTGGCCATCTCCCAGCTTATTCACACTGTATCTGTTGGTTGTCTCTATGACCATCAGTCTGGCTTCAGAGCAGCCAGAGGCACAGAAACTGCTCTCCTGAACACCCGTGAAGATCTGCTCACGAATCTTGATTCAAGCCTTCCTTCTGTCCTAATCCTTCTTGACCTTTCCTCTGCTTTTGACACGGTCAATCACACCATCCTGATCAATTGACTCTGTGAGAACCTGGGCATCACGGATCAGGCACTAGAGTGGTTGACCTCCTTCCTTCAGGACCGACCCTCCCAGGCCCAACTTGGCTCCTTTCTCTCCACCACATTTCTCCCCTCATGTGTTGTTCCCAAGGGCCCTAACCTTTCACCCTGGCTCTTCAATGTCTACTTTGCCCCTTTGGCCCACCTGATCTCTACCTTCTCTAACTTTCAGTGTTATGCGGATGACACTCTGCTCTCTTTTAGGCTCCCCTCAGCCTCCCCTCCTCTCTCACTCATTCCCGACTGTCTATTGAGGATTGGTGCGCCTCCAACAATCTCTGCCTTAATGCCAGTAAGAATGAGATCCTTCTCATTGGGACCCCTGCTCCCACTTCCTTCTTTCACTCTGGCTGCCCTCCTTGGACCCTCTTCCTTCGCCTTCCTGTGAGGCAAAAAAGCCTTGGTGTCATCTTCAACTCCACCTTCTCCTTTTCTTCTCACATCAGAGACCTTGCCAAGAAGGCCCACTACCAGCTGCACCTCCTCAGAGGTATTCTTCCTATTCTCACTTTCCCCAGATGCTCACTGTCTCTAGAGCCCTGGTTCTCTCTAGGCTGGACTACTGCAACAGCCCCTTTCTCAATCTGCCTTCCTTTACTATCCGCCCTCTGCAACTAATACAGAACAGGACTGCAATACTTGTCCTTGGTCTCAAGCCCAGGAATCGGATCCCTCCAGCCCTGAAATCCCTCCTGGTGGTGGCAAGGATCAAGTTGAAGACCCTCTGCATCGTCCACAAGGCCTTATGGGGCCGGCGCCCGCACTACATCCATCTGTCTCTTCCAAAACACCTCCCTTTCTCAAGCCCTTTGCTCAGCCACTCCCAACTCTCCGATGGTCCGATGCTTCTCCAGGCAGAGTGTGGGGGGTACATCTCTCTCCTCTGCAGGTGCCTCCCTCTGGAATGGCCTCCCTGCCCCTCTCAAACTTGAGCCGGACCTCATTTCGGAAGCAGCTCCAGACCTTCCGTTTCAACACTGCTTTTTCACCTTCTCTCCCCTGCTGACCCTCCTGTCCGCTTCACTGACTGGTTGCCTGGCTACCCCCAGAGTCTTACTGGGTAGCAGGCTCCTCCATAACCAGTCGTCCCTGCACTGCCTCTGGGCCTACTGCGCACTTAGGGGCTGTAACTGTAACCCCATAGTCCGCTGCCTCCTTGCACTTACCCAGAGCCGTGCTTCCTTGGCTGTTCGTCCTCTGAGGGTAAACCAAACAGTTAGAGCTGTAGAGTCCTCTTTTTTAGGGGGCTGTGTGGCAGAGGACAAATAATTACGTATATATAGAAAGTGCCACAATAACAGCTACCCTCCTACACACTTACTAGGTGTTTCTAGTTGCAAAAAGTGCTATCTTTCATGTCAATCAATTCATGCAGACAGAAAAAAATAGAGCTATACATATTTTAATTTATAAATACAAAACACTCAAAGAAGTTTTTGTGTTAAAAAAGACAACAATGCATTTGTTTACACATAACATCACATAAAAAAACATTTAGTGAAAGTCAATATTTGAACCAACCAAGGCATTTCTGTAAACTACACACAACCATCATGTTTTTACGATGTTGTGAGGTTAGTAAGGGTGTGAGGTAAACATATTGCTATTTCATATATCCTCAACTCGTAGTGAACTTGTCCTTGACTCTGTCGACACAGCAAAATGTGTTTCTGGGTACTAGAAACAGTAATTAAAAAGAAAACACTCTATAGCCAAATGAAAATGCTATAAAATGTGTGCTGGACCCGTCTTCAGGACGTTGTATGATGACACCAGGAGATGGATATCGAAAGATGGCTCATTAGTTGATGGCCTTCACTTATGACAATCTAAAACTAAAAACGAGAAGCCTTGTTGGTAACATGATAAAAACCCAAAATGGGGGTGTTGTAGCTCTATTAGTATGCACATGCAACTATTTCCACTAACCTTTTAATTGCTTAATTGATGTGTGTGGCCTCGAGTGGGGTAAGGATCGGGGCGATTTTCAATTGCCCGAACTGTGGATCCTCACAGTCGTCAAAACTGAAAAAATGAATAAGCTGTGAGTGCTTATAGTTGCAATTTTGTCTTCTTTAACACAACTTAGTTCATTTCGCGAAGTTTTTTGTAATCATTGATCGATAACATCATAACAGAGGACAGCCCTCTGTCTATTTTTTAAAAAGACCCAGAAATGTAGGGGTGAACCCACAAGGTTGTTTATTATCATTTTTAAATCTCACAAAGGACCCGTCAACTGGTGCCCCAGATACATTTTTTGCTTAGACCTATATTATTTCTGCTCGAAGCCAAATATGCTTTTTGAGTGTCTTAAAAATAATCGGTCAGTTATAATTAACTGAATGAATATCTGCAGGAAAGGTAAAATTTGCTCTCGTGTTGTCTTCGGCAGCTGCGAGCGTGGCTTTTACATGTCTTTTCAAGGTGTTTGGCGGTATGGCACTTGCCCAATCTGCAGATGTAAATACTGGGATTTAGCGACCTGGAACTCGCGGTACAACCTATATATAAATACTCTCTCTTGCGCAAACGTTTGTGCGCTTACCTCTACGGTTTGTTCTTAGTCATGGCTCTCTCACTCCCACACTGTGTACTCCTTGCGGCAGCATCAACCTGTGGTTGCCGTATATAGCTACAGTTGCATGCGGGAGACTAGACCTTATGTTATAGAACAAGATGATTCATTGCGCCCGCCATCTTGGAATAAAAAATGGCGTCCGCAACTTGGGGATCTTATCTATGATCCTATGACTTCGGAAAAACCAAAGTTTTCCATGTATTGAGGGATTATTAGCACTGCCCATAGTTTGTTTTAACATATATATGTCTTTAATGTGGACCATATATGTATTTTAACATCGATGAGAGTAGATGATTACTAGTTTTTGAATAAGTGTTTGTGTGTGTGTTTGTGTTCATTATTTGATAATGCGCACAAAACCCTGGGGTAGCCGGGCGCAGCAGGTACAAGGTTACTTGAGCTTAGGTTACACACAGAGGATAAAAAGCATAACAATACAGTGCATACATGTCAATACAAACAGTTGGAAATTAAAAACTAACATGTTACAGTATTGAAGGTGTATACAAAAGGTGAATGGGTAAAAGCAGAATAGTCATGGACTGGTTTCAGGAATATCATGGCCGTAGGTGCCGCGCAAATTAGTTGTCGTTGGACCAGAGCCAGTTTTTTACCTTACATCTGAAGTTGGTGTAGGGTAGGTTGGCCCTTAATGCAGTAGGCAATGCTTTCCACGCCTGGGCAGCTCTGACAGGGAAGCTAGCTCCGCCCGCTTTGGATCGTCTAAATCTGGGGGTTTCAAGCAGGAAGTGGTTGGTAGCCCTAGTGTGGTGTCTGGACGATTTTCTGGTCAGTCTGGCCGAGATGTAGGGGGGTGTTGTGTTGTTGAGCCCTTTGTGGGTGAGCGATAGTGTCTTGAGAAGGACTCTGTCGCTGATTTTAAGCCAATGGAGGTCTTTCCTCATGTTGGAGATATGTTCTCTACGGGGTATGTCAAGGGCTGCTCTAATAGCATTATTTTGAAGGATTTGCATTTTATTTATGATAGTTTTATTGGCTCCTGCATAGAGAGCATTGCAATAGTCCAGCTTCGACATTACTAATGCGTTAGCTATGGTGATGGAGTTAGCTTTGGAGAGGTACGGTCTGCAGGTCCTGATTAATTTGCAGGTGTACGCTGTGGAGGATGCCAAGGAGTTAATTTGTTTTTTGAGGGATATTGTGGAATCGAGGTAAAAACCTAGAGTTTTTACCTCGGTTGCCACCTTAATTATGTTACCATCTATGTTGAAATTGCTATAGCTGGGACTCTGTTTTTTTAGGTTGGAGTCGGAACCCAAGATCAGTATCTCTGTTTTGTCGTCATTTAGACAGAGGCCGTGGGAGGCCATCCATGCCTGAATGAGGAGGTAATTTTGTTTACTAGAGCTGTGTCTTCGACAAAGTTGCCAGATAGTGGTATGAGAATCTGCGTATCGTCCGCATAATTGGTGTAGGTTACCCCTAATTTGTCAAGTTTGTCGAAGAGTGGCTTAGTAAATATATTATACATTGTCGGGGAGACACAGGAACCTTGTGGGACACCACAATTGATATGGATTGGGTCCGCTGCCGCTACAGGGGAGAACACTCTCATCGTACGGTTAGCTAGGAAGGATTGTACACATGCTATAGCTTCACTTGAGAAATGGGCGGCAGACGCTAAGTGGTTGCATAATACTGCATGACCCACCAGGTCAAAGGCCGCTGATAGGTCAAGGAGGAGGAGCATAGCTGTAGTACCTTTATCCTTCAGCTCGTCGATTTGTGTCTTGAGGTCAATAAGGGCCGTTTCAGTACCGTGAAGTGGTCTGAAGCCAGATTGTCGTGAACCTAATAGTTGGTGTGTCTCTAAATAGTATGGATTTGGAGGTAGGCTACTCTATCGATGATTTTAAGGAGAAATGGGACCGTAGAAATGGGCCTGTAGTTAGTGGGGATTGCTGGGTCAAGTGTCTGTTTTTTGAGTAGGGGCAATACCCAAGATTCTTTAAGGTTTGTAGGTACAGTGCTCGTATTAAAGGAGGCGTTGATAAGTTTCGAGATGAAGGGTACTAAATCTCTGGCTGCATCTTTGATGATTTGTGCAGGGCAGCTGTCGCCTTGGCAGTTCGATGGTTTAAGGGATAGAATGACCTTTTCAGTTTCCAATATAGAGATGTTTGTAAACCTGAAGGGTTTACAGTTGCTTTGGGTGGATGTGCTCGGTGTTTCTTTCCGTGGGGTGGTATGAGTTCCGCTAGGGCTCATGGAGGCTTTTTTCTTAGCGATTTTAGATTGAAGGGTTGTAATTTTATTTGCTAGGGCATTTTGGATGCTGGTGCACCAGGATTTGTCCTTAGGGATATTGTCTGTAGGGCGAATTGGATTTTCCAATTCTCGGAGAATAGTGAAGAGCTCTTTGGAGTTCGAGTTGGCTTTACTGATTCTATCATTGAATGAATCTTTTTTAGTTTTAATTATTTCCTTCTTGTATCTATTGGCAAAGTTGGCAAGTGTGGTTTTATTGTCAGCAGAAGGAGTATGCCTCCAGATAGCTTGGAGTTTGCTTTTTTGGATGCGCATTTCTTTGAGTTGGGGGATGAACCAAGAATTAAGGTGAGCTTCACGTTTACTTTTATGAAGTTTGATAGGGGCAATCAAGTCTAGAGCTTTGGTCATGGAATTGTTAAATGACTCAACTAACTCGCTAGGGTTGGATTCATTGGATCTGGCGGTGAGAGCTAGTAGGAGTAGTGGGAGTAATTTTTCAGCCGTAATTTCTCTTTTGCTTCTCGTTGGAATGGGGGGTGCGATTTTATTCTTGTTGGGTTTGGGAGGCTCGATGCTGGCTGTAAAGCATATGAGATAGTGGTCCGTCCATATTTGAGGTAGAATACTAGAGATGGTGATGTCGCAGTTATGGTTAGCTATCCAGTCTAGTGTGCGTCCTTTTGTGTGTGTAGGAGCTAGGACATTTTGAGTAATGTCATGGTTGACTAGAATGGATTGGATAGATTGGGCTTGTTTGTCTTCAGCGTCATTAAATCCCAGGTTAAAGTCACCTAGTAAAAGGAGCTGGGTGGAGTCTTTAATGCTGTTAGTAAGGAGACTAGATAGGTCTTCCTCAAAATTGCCTAATGGGCCTGGTGGTCTGTACACTAGAAGTATTGTTAGTGTGCTATTGTTTGAGATAGGTATTTTGGCTGAGAGAAGTTCGCACAATGTGATTGCTGGGTGTGGGGTGAGTTTATGATGGCCAGGCCGCCTCCTCTAGTGTTATGCCGGTCCACTCTTAGGATGTTGTAATTGTCCGGTATGGCAGTCATGAGGGCAGGGCCGGCTGCATCATGGAGCCAGATTTCAGAAACAGCCAGGATATCAAAGTTATCCATAGCCAGTATATCTGCTATTTCAGTAGTGTGCTATAAGGGAACTAGCATTAATAAGGGCTCCTGATAATGTAGGAGTAGTAATGGTATCTTTGGCAGATCCGGGATTGGGGTGGTTGGGTCTCCACTGTTTGTAGTATAGGTTACCTTGTGGTTTGGGACGATTTATTGTTGCTGAGGCTAGGATGTTAGGCTTAATGGTGGTAGAGGTACGTGTAGGTACTGGTGGGCTAGTTCTTTTGTTTTTAATGTTGTAGAGTCGTGGCAGCCAAGCTCTCAGTCGCAAGTTTCTTTCTTGTAGGTTGCAAGGGGTGAGGTTGGTGAGGGCCATTATTGTGGTGATGGTTAGAGTAGTCCAGGCTAAGGACCAGGATGTATATAAAAGGCAGGTCTGGAGGGTGCGCATGTTGGGTGAAGAGGACACAGTGACAAGTAAATTGGGCTGACCCAGTAGGGACTGAGATACAATTATGCTGCTGCTTTAGCACCAAGGTTTGACAGTTTTAGTCAGGGCTAGTATGTCTATATACTTGAGTGGGGCGTCACAAGGCACAATTAAGTTAGAATGCACAGGGCAACATCTAGATTTGGGCATCAAGGCAGGCAACAATACACATGGCAGCACCTAAATTAGACTCAACACAGGGCGTCACAAGGCAGCACAATTAAACTAATATGCACAGGGCAGTATCTAGGTTTGGGCATCAAGGCAGGCTACAATACACATGGCAGCACCTAAATTGGAATCAACACAGGGTGTCACAAGGCAGCACAATTAAACTAATATGCACAGGGCAGTATCTAGGTTTGGGCATCAAAGGCAGGCTACAATACACATGGCGGCACCTAAATTAGACTCAACACAGGGTGTCACAAGGCAGCACAATTAAACTAATATGCACAGGGCAGTATCTAGGTTTGGGCATCAAAGGCAGGCTACAATACACATGGCAGCACCTAAATTAGACTCAACACAGGGCGTCACAAGGCAGCACAATTAAACTAATATGCACAGGGCAGTATCTAGGTTTGGGCATCAAGGCAGGCTACAATACACATGGCAGCACCTAAATTAGGATTAGTACAGGGCGTCACAGTTGAGCTAGAGTGCATGGGACCCCATCTTGGTTAAGGTAACAAAGGTGTATAGTGTAAAGTTCCATAAGGCATGCATGGCGTGGAGTCGCAGATCTTTCGAATGAAGCGGTTTTCCGTATTACTCACAGTTCGTGTGGACAAAGTGTGCACAGTTGTTAAGGACAAAGGAGTTAGAATTTTTCTTGTTCCGCTGAAGTGGGAGTGAAATCCGTCTTCTAAACACGTTGAAGAATGACATTACTAAGAGGTGTAAATAATGATCCTCGGATGTTTTACAAAGGAGGGAGATTAAAGATATGTAAATTAAGATAACCATTAAATTCAAAAAAGGTTTGCCAGGTCCGGGTTTTATAGTGCTAGACATGCTAACCGATCAAGCATGTTTTTGCTGTGCCTGCATCCTGTATTCGTGCCAAGAGTGCTTGGTGTGCAGTTTTATGACGTCATTCTTGGTTGTATTGATGGAATAAGTGACTAGGTTCCAGTGGAAGGGTCAGAAACATAGTGAGAAACATAGTGAGATGCAACAGTCATTTGTGGAGGAACAGACTCCATTCGATCCCAACATTAAGACCGGCCTGGACGGTATTGAGATTGTAAATCCATTTTTGTTCCAATTGTCTTAACTTGCGATCTCGGTCACCTCCCCGAGGGTGGGCTGGCACTGTTTTTATTATGAACCACTCTATCAGGCCGATTCATGGAATTAATGTGCGCCGAAAATTTTGGCGCATGCGTGTGAAAACGTGCGATTCGCAGTGAAAGAGCGAAAATCGCAGTGCAAGTGCGAATATCGCAGGGAAACCACCGCACATCTATTCATGGAAGTCCGTGCGCAAGTAAAATCAGGGATGTGCGCTGAAAAAGTGCGCAACGCACGCCGGCGCACAGGTCATCTAACGGTGTGCACTAAGGCCACAGCGAAAGCGCACATAGCGCGGTGCACATAACAAAAGTAGGCAGAACACAGGGCGTAACACTCGGAATGGGGAACAACCCGTGAAAATGTGGGCGTCACTGGGGAAGTACAGGAGGCTAGTGCGCGGAACTCCCACACACTCGCCTACAACAGGTATTCATGGAATCGAATAGGGCACACCAGCGCACGGGCAAAGATGCGCACTGACCCAAACCCGTCCGCCACACGAAGGCAGGCGGTAGCGTCCCTGCGCTGGAAAAAAATGTGCGGCAAAATGTGCGCTAACAAAAAGCACGAATATAAAGCTCTGATGAATGTCCCACACTGTGGCCCCCTAGGACAAATGACGTGCAAAGGGGTACGCGACAAACAGCGACACCCGCTGTGTGAAAAATTAGATTGTGCGTGTATTTCGTGTGTGCGCGGGAAGTTTTACACGCGATCGTGCCTGGGGGAGCGGGATACGTGTATTCCAGGGGTTCGCGGGAAGTTTCAAACGCGATAGGCCCTGTGAGAGTGGGGTGCGTGTATTCCTGGGGTTCGCGTGAAGTTGCACACGCAATTGGCCTGGGTACGTATGAATCTCGTGTTCACGGGAAGTCTCACACACGATAGGCCCTGTGCGAGTGGGGTGCGTGCATTCCTGGGGTTCGCGTGAAGTTTCACACGCGATTGGGCTGGGTACGTGTAAATCTGGGGTGCGCAGGAAGTTTCACACTCGATTGGCCTTGGTCGAGCGGGGTACGTGTATTTCGGGGGTGCGCGGGAATGATCACACGCGACAGGCCCTGTGCGAGTGGGGTACGTGTATATCTGGGGTGCAGGGGAGTCCTACACGTGAATTGGCAGTGTGGCTCCTCCCAGGTGTTCCCTCTATACCCTCCACGGCCCCTGCAGCAGGCCACACTACAGGGGACTTCATGTCCCGCAGGCAGCCCATCCACCATGGGCATGCCCCCCAGGCAAGCCACATGTCCGCTTGCACTACTGATCACCAACGCATGACCCCCTCCACCCTCACCCCCCAGCAGTGCAGGGCACCTGCCAGCAGGCCCCCACTCATGTCACACTCATGTCTCCTTGCACCCCCACCCTCCTGCAGTGCGGGGCACCTGCCAGCAGGCCCCCACTCATGTCCCCTTGCACACCCACCCCCGAGCAGTGCGGGGCACCTGCCAGCAGGCCACCACTCATGTCCCCTTGTACACCCCCCCAGCAGTGCGGGGCACCTGCCAGCAGGCCCCCACTCATGTCCCCTTGCACCCCCACCCCCCAGCAGTGCAGGGCACCTGCCAGCAGGCCCCCACTCATGTCCCCTTGCGCCCCCACCCCCAGCAGTGCAGGGCACTTGCCAGCAGGCCCCCACTCATGTCGCCCTGCACCCCTAACCCCCAGCAGTGCGGGGCACCTGCCAGCAGGCCCCCACTCATGTCCCCTTGCACCCCCACCCCCCAGCAGTGCGAAGCACCTGCCAGCAGGCCCCCACTCATGTCCCCTTGCACCACCCACCCCCCAGCAGTGCGGGGCACCTGCCAGCAGGCCCCCACTCATGTCCCCTTGCACACCCAACCCCCAGCAGTGCGGGGCACCTGCCAGCAGGCCCCCACTCATGTCCCCTTGCACCCCCACCCCCCAGCAGTGCGGGGAACCTGCCAGCAGGCCCCCACTCATGTCCCTTTGCCCCCCACCCCCCAGCAGTGCGGGGCACCTGCCTACAGGCCCCACTCATGTCCCCTTGCACACCCACCCCCCAGCAGTGCGGGACACCTGCCAGCAGTCCCACACTCATGTCCCACTCATGTCCCCTTGCACCCCCACCCCCCAGCAGTGCAGGGCACCTGCCAGCAGGCCCCCACTCATGTCCCACTCATGTCCCGTTGCACCCCCACCTCCCCAGCAGTGCAGGGCACCTGCCAGCAGGCCCCCACTCATGTCCCCTTGCACACCCACCCCCCAGCAGTGCAGGGCACCTGCCAGCAGGCCCCCACTCATGTCCCCTTGCACACCCACCCTCCAGCAGTGCGAGGCACCTGCCAGCAGGCCCCCACTCATGTCCCCTTGCACACCCACCCCCCAGCAGTGCGGGGCACATGCCAGCAGGCCCCCACTCATGTCCCCTTGCACACCCACCCCCCAGCAGTGCGGGGCACCTGCCAGCAGGCCCCCACTCATGTCCCCTTGCACCCCCACCCCCCAGCAGTGCAGGGCACCTGCCTGCAGGCCCCCACTCATGTCCCATTCATGTCCCCTGCACCCCCACCCCCCAGCAGTGCAGGGCACCTGCCAGCAGGCCCCCACTCATGTCCCCCTGCACCCCCACTCCCCAGCAGTGCAGGGCACCTGCCAGCAGGTCCCCACTCATGTCCCCTTGCACCCCCACCCCCCAGCAGTGCAGGGCACCTGCCAGCAGGCCCCCACTCATCTCCCCTTGCACACCCACCCCCTAGCAGTGCGGGGCACCTGCCAGCAGGCCCACACTCATGTCCCACTCATGTCCCCTTGCACCCCCACCCCCAGCAGTGCAGGGCACCTGCCAGCAGGCCCCCACTCATGTCCCCTTACACCCCCACCCCTCCAGCAGTGGAGGGCACCTGCCAGCAGGCCCCCATTCATGCCCCTTGCACACCCACCCCCCAGAAGTGCGGGGCACCTGCCAGCAGGCCCCCACTCATGTCCCCTTGCACACCCACCCCCCAGCAGTGCGGGGCACCTGCCAGCAGGCCCCCACTCATGTCCCCTTGCACACCCACCCACCAGCAGTGCGGGGCACCTGCCAGCAGGCCCCCACTCATGTCCCCTTGAACCCCCACCCCCCAGCAGTGCGGGGCACCTGCCAGCAGGCCCCCACTCATGTCCCCTCGCACACCCACCCCCCCAGCAGTGAAATGGCGATCCCACGACACAAACATCAAACATCAACACATGCCCGCCACACGAAGGCAGACGGTAGCGTCCCTGCACATTAAAAAAATGTGTGCTAACAAAAAGCCGTATATACAGCTCCGATGAATGTCCCATACTGTGGCCCTCTTGGACAAATGACGTGCAAAGGGGTACACAACAAACACGGACACCCGCTGTGTCAAAAATAGCGTGTATTTCGGGGGTGCGCGGGAAGTTTCACACGCGATTGTGCCTGGGTGAGCGGGGTACGTGTAATTCAGGGGCTCGCGGGAAGTTTTACACGCGATTGGGCCTGGGCGAGCGGGGTACGTGTACTTCCGGGGCTCGCGGGAAGTTTCACACGCGATTGGGCCTGGGCGAGCGGGGTATGTGTATTACTGTGGTGGGCGTGGAAGTACAGGAGGCAAATGCGCGGAACGCCCACACGCACACGCCAAAAAAGATGCGCTAATCCGGAAACACGTACGCAAGCAGGAAGCAGGCGTACGTCGACCCACGCAGCATAAAAGTGCGCGCAAACAACAAACAAGCTCAGACGGCAGGATGAATATACCGTTCCTATCAGCAGTGGCCATGGGATACCGCAGGAGGAGGAGGAGGATAGTCAGGGCCAGAATTTTTACAGCTTTTTATAGCTTGAGCCATCATCTCAGATGCTGCTGCCTGTTAGTTTGCCATACCGTATATGGATTTCTCCCATGCAGTATTGCCTGGTGGCGTACGGCCACCGCATTGGCGGGCACCACACCTGTCTGGGGCAAGGACGAACTGTGCCTTGCTGTGTCGGTCGGCACTGCCTGAGGCTGCAGGACTGCATTCCCCCTCTGATCTGCTGGCTCAGGAACAGGATCAGATGTTGCGGAGTGTGGCCCTGCATCCGTAACCACCAAAGGCGGACCTACCAACACTGACATCCCCATAGTGGGCTGTACCCCTGGTGCAGGTGGGTCGGACAGAACAGAATCCCTCCCAGAAACACCTACCTGCGAAACCACATAGGTCTCATCATCCGAATCAACACACAAAAAGAGGTCTGGGGAGGTGCACCCAAAGACACCCCTGGAGAGAACGGTCTGCAGCATGAGTAGGTTCTCATCCACCACCACACCCCGTCCCCCACTGGTGCCTGGTCGTGCCTGAGATCCCTCCTGGGTCTGCACCATCTCCTCACCCTCAACAGCATCAAGTGCGTCATCCCTTGCAGAAACATGAAAGACAAAAAATGAAAACGGGCATTAGCACCATGGCACACAGTTAGGCCTCACAAGCTACAGAACCAGTACTTGATTGACACATGTCCCACATGACTATAACCATTCCATGCATGCACTGTCACTGAGTTTGAAGGGGAGGAAAATGTCAGACACTGATGAAACCAAGATGGAAGAGCAACACATTAGCTGCATGCTGGCTAGCAGAGCCATCACACATTGGCCTGTGAGTGGCATGTCCAATCCACATACATGACACATGCCATCACACAGATGGCATGTACCATAGGCATGTCATATATCATTTGACAATAGGGCTGGGAAATGCGTAGTGAAAGTGGGGGGATCGAAACAATCAGCCTGAATGAACAATGAGAAATACGGAACAATGTTGTTGCAAGATGCCACTTCAAGGGCAACTGGCGTGATGTTGCACAAAAAGTCTACTGTGGGCAGAAGGGATACTGTAATACCCAAATCCAGGGGCACAGAATGTTTTGGATGAAGCACATGGGGGACCCAAACCACTCAGGCACCCTCACCTGGCACTCAATCAGAACCCCTCACACACACAGAATACACATGGATTACACACACATGCATGTGCACTCACCGGACAATGCCTCGTAATCTGGCAGATCTCCCACACCTTGGATCTGTTCCTCTGTGACGTAGGTCCCAGTAACAGACTCATGTACAGTGAGTTCAATGTCCTCTTGTGGAGACCCACCTCCAGTCACCAGAGTAGCGGCATGACTTGAGGCCAGCTTTTTCTTTGCCCTGCGCTTAAGGTCATTCCAGCGCTTGTAGCACTAACCAGCTGTGCGCCTCACTAATCCAAGGGCACTTATGATGTCCGCGACAGTCTGCCAGTGTGCTGACGTCGAGCAGGTGTGGTCTTGCACCCTGAAGTGATCAACATTTCGCTGTCATGTGCAGACACATACTGCACAAGTGCATCACGTTCGGCATCATTGAAGCTAGGCTTCCTTTGCGTGCCGGACTGCGTAGCCGTTTCTGGGGTATCGGCCTGTAGTGGACGAGCACTCTTCCTCTTTTTTTTGGAAGTTGGTGGGGATCCTGAGTGGCCTACGCTGCTCGGGCCCCTAGGGGCAGGAGCACCGGTGGACTGGGTAGTTGGAGTGTGGGAATGCACACTGAGCATGGGACTTGGTGCAGGCATTGGCTGAAGTGTTACGTAGTCAGGGGGAACGTTAGCAAGATGGACTGGGACCAACACTGCACTGGCTGGGAGAGTCAGAGCTGGGGTGGATGGAGCTGCAGCTGCCCCTGCAGCCTCGCCACCCTGCCTACTTGGGGCAGCCGATGACATAGCTGCCCCTGATCCATGTGGCCTGGTGACACCAACTTGCACCGCCACACGTGGCCTAGACTTGGCGACCTGGAAGTCAGCCTGGGAGTCACCCTCTGCCAGGTCAGGTGCCACAATGGGCCGGTCCAACCAGGGCTGAGCAGAGATGGTGTCAGCCACGTTTCCCTCAACTATGGGGGGGGCATGGGTGTCCCTGACTGGTCCTCCACACATGGGGGGCTAGGGGTACCCTGCAAATCCCGGCCACGTCCCCTACCGTGCCCACCACGGCCACCTCTTGAAGCACGGCCACCTTTGCCACCCTTACCGCTTGGTCGCCTCCCAACCATGGCACTGATGTTTTTGTGCGTATGGGAGTTGCAGTAAACTATTGTCCTGGGCAATTGGGTGTCAAAGGGGTAGGGTACTGGATGGAATTCGTACCCTAGTGCTCTAGCAAGGCTGTATGTGACCCCTGGGAAAAGATGACGGGTCACGCAACGCACAGGCACCCCAAAAACAGAAAATAACGTGCACGCAACCCTTCATAGACCAGGTGCGTGGAAAAATGAACCCGCACTACGCTGTGGCACCCAGAAACACAACAATGAATGTACGCGTGTTATACGCAGCCTACAATGACCTCTGAAGGGGTACGCGACACACGGGGCAAGCACAGTTGGGAAATATGTGCGCGACTCACCGTCTGCCTGGAAAATGAGCGTGAAAAATATGCGCGTGTGCGCGTTGGCAACACCCCCGCCAAAAGAAGAATTGTACACTGTCTGAGGAGACAGGACAAAAGAAGAAGTGAACGCTGTTTGAGGAAACTGGCCCAACAGAAAATCAGAAAAAAGCTGTCAGAGGTAACAGGGAGTACAAACTAGAAACGTTGTGAAGTAAATCGCGTGTGAACCGACAAGAAGTACAGAATTCACCCATTCACACTCCACAAAAAGCACGTACAAGGAAATTACGTCCTACACGTGCCTTTTCAACCGGCCCACACGTCCAACGTCACTTCCGTGTATACGCGCTACGGCCCTAACCTCCAATTACACGAGCTGACACTCGGACGTGCAGTTCTTGGATGTGAAACATGCACCCGGGTTCAGGGAAATGCCCGCGCGTGCACGTCACAGATGCGCTTACGCGCTAATGGCCTTTGGTCCAATGAAATCGCGTTCGCATGCTGACGCGCTTACGCGCTAAGGGCCTTTTCTCGAATTACACGCTGACGTGCTAGATTTTCAAGTGCCAAATCACTCCGTATCAAACTGGCCACGCGTTCACACACGGAAGACCACGCTCCTGCCCAGAAGGCCGAATTACTGCCCCCCAGCCCCGAGCACGCTCCCACCTGCCATCTGCTGCTGCCTGATTGCCTGCTGCCCACGTGCCCTGCCATTTGCTGCCTGCACGTCAGCCCGGGGTGCTGTTGCTGTGACCACCCCTGCTGGAACCGAAGATTCCCGACTGCTATTCCATCGCTCCACAGCCCAGCCCCAGGACCCAGTTGCCCACCCACACCTGGCTCTGGGGTTGCCATGTCAGGCACTACACCATCTGGCACCACTTGCAACCCCCATTCAGAGAGGCAGAAGGCCACCAGATTCACTGCCACGAAGTTGGTGTCCTGGTGGAGCAAGTCCTGGGGCAGTATGATGCCCTCTTCGGAAGGTCGGCCGCCGACAAGGAAGGACGGACTCGGATCTGGACGGACATCGTGACTGCCATCAACGCGGAGGGGGTGGCAGTCCGCGACTTCCAACATGTCAAGAAGTGCTGGGATGACTTCAGGTCCAGGACCCTCAACAAGGCCCGGCGCCTCTTGAACGCAGCGGATGCTAAGAGGCGCCGGGGCCACCTGTCGGAACATCACATGAGGGTCCTGGAACGCATACGCCCAGCGCTCCACGTCCAGGTCCTTGAGAGGCAGACCCGTCTGGAGTCGAGCGGTAAGTGTACATGCATACTGATGTCATGATGCCTACCCCCGGAGCACCAGGCCAGGCCCAGCACCCCCGGAAGCAGGCATCATGCCCTCGGGTAAAAGCCCAGCGGCCCCTTATAGGGGCTCTTTGGACTCAGTCCTGGCGCCTTTGGCGCCAGGCTCATGTTGGACCTCAGTCCTGGCGCCATAGGCGCCAGGCTCATAAAGGGAGGTGTTTTGTGCACTTACCTGATGCAGACCATGCTGCATGCTTCAGGCCTCCCTGAGACCTGAAAGGGACTATTTTTTCATAGGGACTATTTTTTCACTCGGGCGTGGCCAGGGCAGGATACATACCTAGTTGGGGAAGGATACATACCTGGGACTTCTTTGGAGGCTATTTAAGCCACGCCCAGACAGCAGCTCATGCTTCGCGTTGTTCTGCTTCCTGCAGCTTAACGCTCACCGTGTCTGCTCCTGCTCCTGGACTCCAACCACGCCCGCCTCGAACCTGGAAGACCTGCAAGGAAGGAAGAGAGGAGAAAGGTGAAAACCAAGGACTATTTCAAACTTCTTACCTGCATCCGGAATCTTCTCGCCAGCATCCCTGAAGAAAGACTTCCATTTAAAAGCATCGCGTTGCTCGCTGCAGCGCCACGCTTCACTCACCTGTCCTCTAGACATCTCCCGGCTCCATCGCGGCTGTCAGCATCGGACGCCACATCTCTGCACCTAGGGGAGAGAGGAAGAAACAAAAGGTGAGCAGAAGGAACACAGAAGGAAAGCCTGATTAACAGCCATAATACTTACTGGCTTTTCTTCCACATTTCGGGTCGGCGCCGCCCCGTTGGCAGGTACCGTACCCCGGCCCCTATGGGGAAAGGACAAGAGACATTTCTGGGGAATGATAAGGACATTTAGAGGGATCGCCCTCATCACTACTCACCTCGGCAGTTTAACACCTCGATGCATCGCCTTCATTCTGCACCTGAAATAAAGGACAGATCACAGGTTAGAAAGACAACATAAAGGGGGCCTCACTTGAACTTTGAACTTTCATACTTACGGCGCATCGCTCAGGAAAGTCAAGTGGATTTTGCCAGCGCCATTCTGAAAACCAGTGAAGTAACAGGACGAACGCGCGCCCCTGCACCAGAAGCAGGATGGAGATTTCATCCATCCAAACTATAAGGTGAGCTTAAACCGGGGTTTGGAGAAAGTTAGAGAGGAACAAAGGGGGAAAGGGGGGAGCTAGCACACTATTCTGCAGACTGTTAATCCCCTTTCTCATCTGCAGAAGGATATTCCTACGGGCCAGGCAAGCACGATTTGGAGGTCCTGTCCAATCGGTGTTCCGGGTCCTGTGCATCACGCTAGAAGAGGCCACAGCAATCCAGACTAGACCAGCGCCCCGCGGGAACCAGGTGAGCGTTACAACTGATTGGAAGCTGTGCGTGTGGTGGTGTGCCAGTAGTGTGCAGGTTGTACATGTGGTTTTGTAGGGCCATGTATGGATGTGTATGTACAGGGCTGTGAGGCTGACACATGCAAGTCCTTTCATGTGTGAGACACATGGATGGTGTATGTGTGGGTAAGCATGCAGGCCAAATGCAGATGTGTGAGCACACATTTTGATTACTGTGTATGTAAGTTGGCATGGTTGTGGTGTCACACATGGATGTTGCTTCCAGCTGCATGTATCTGCACCATGTACATGTGCATGTGTGTGTATTTGACATGGGTGCAACAGTGATGCAACATGGATGCATGTGAGACTGATATGTAGAAGACTGATTGCCAGATGTGACATTGATGCCCATCCCATCACTGCGACAGTTGGCGGAGGTGTACACATGCATGTAATTGTGGTGGCGTGTGTGCATGTCTAGTGCACTCCCTGTGTTTCATGTGATGTCTGGCTCACCTTTTGCTGCTCATGCTGTTTGTATGTGTATGGATGGTGCTGGCTGTTGCAATATGGCTGTGGAATAGCTCATGTGTGTGAGTTGCAATGACATGTGTGTTGGGGATTGTGATGCCATGTCTGAAGTTTGACAATGCCACTCATGTACAACTGTCATGTGTGTATGAGTCCATTGTACAGTGCCCTGATGCCTGTCTCCTATCTCTCCCTGTCTGCAGCGTCAACTGATGAAGAGGGCGGAGAAGGTGCTGTGGAGCACAGCGGCAGGGATCGCACCGCCAGCCGGAGACGCAAGGCCCGGCTCCCCTCCCAGGTTGTCATCTCGTCGGGGAGTGAGGAGTCAGGTGCCGCATCCCAGGTCGCAGCTGCCGAGGGGAGGTCCAAGAGGCGAAGGTTGGAGTTGGACTCCTCGGCAGCCGAAGGGGCAGCTGAGACCCCACAGGGCCCAACGGAGGAAGATGGCACGGAGTCATCCAGGTTGGTGGGGGGTTTGGTGGAGGAGGAGGCCGTGCAAGGGACAGAGACCAGGTCTGGAGGTGGGGATTCCACTGGTGCTATTGGTGCAGTGCAGGGGCAGGGACAGGAGGCAGCACAGGCCGCGGCGAGGTGCTTGTGTGCAATCCTGTCCCCAATCCTGTGACTGCATCATCTTGCACCAACAGGGATACCTACGTCCAGACCCGTTCTCAGGGAGGGGATTGGCTTACACCAACTGGCCTTCCTCTCCCTGCGGATTTGGCTATCCGGCACCGGGTTGAGCCTGTCCTGGGTGGGGTGGCGTTGCGTCAACGTGCCATGCGAACTGACCTGCAGTCTTTTCATGAGGAGACTGCACGTCTTCTCACATGGCTCGTTGACCGCGTTGACCCACTGGGACAGCTCACCATGGCCGGATTCCTCCGTTTTGTGGACCTTGTTCCGACCCCGTCCTCAACTGAACCCCCTATGCGCCAGTCGTCCTCCGTTCCATCTTCCCACCCATGTGTCACCTGGGTGCCCTGTGGAGCTGCCTCTGTCCCTGCGGCCAGGCTGGTGGAGGACACATCCCTGCCACAGTCGGGAGTCAGACGTCCAGCAGGGGTGGGCACCGCAACAACTGCACCCCAGCTGGAGGAGGATGTGCAGGCAGCAGGAGCCAGGGCACAGGCAGCGGCACAGCAGCAGCAGCAACAAGGTGGGAGCCATGATGGCTCGGGCCCTTCATCATCGGAGGGGCAGGCATCGGCCGGAGGGCAGGAGGACCCTGGACGGGAAGTGTCTTCCGTGTGGCAGCGATTGGGCCATGCGATAGATGCGGAGCGGCAGCGGGCGGAAGAGGCACGGCTCACGATGGTCAGGGCGGAGAACTCCATGCGTAGGGCCCTGAGGTGGGCCGAGTGCCCCGAGTCCATTCGCAGGGACCTGGAGTTCCAGATGTCATCGTCCCTGCGAACCCTTGGGGCCATGGAAGAGGACCGCCTCCGGGACATCGAGCAGGAGTTCGATGATGCCCTGGCCCGGAACATCAACATGTGAGCCGTTGGACTTGCCCGCTGCCCTTGTAAATAGTTAGATAGTGTTAGATTTCCTTTGGTTTTTTCTTTATTTTGGTTGTGCTTGGACAATGCACCACCTTTCTGTATATAGTTTTTCATTAGGTAGTATTTTTGATAGGTTTCATTTCTTCAGTTGGGATCATGGACCCTGGATTGTTCATCTGTATATAGTTGACTGTTGGATTCTACTTTTTTGTTTGGATTTCCCCATGGAGCAATGGTTTTCACTTTTGTTTTTCCCTTGGATTTCATTTTTGGAACTGTGACTTTGGACACCTTTCCTTTGGATTATGATTTGTTGTTTTTCATTATTTTATAGACATGCAGCTTTTCTTTTTTAATTTCCATTGTCGTTTGTTTGATTTTAATTCCATTCATGTTGCTTTTAATACATTTTTTTTCTTCAAACTTCGATGTGTGGTATTATCTCATTGGTTTCATGCATGTCATGATATTGGTTTTGAGATTCACTTGCACCCATTGTGTGTGTGTGAGGGACATGTCTTCATTTACATACTTGCCATTGGGGTTGTGTCATGTAATTGGCATTTCTATGTGGGTGTGTGCAATACTTGGGTGGTTCTTTGGCATGTGGAGGCTGGCCATAAGGGTCAGGGATCTAGATTGTGATGACGTGTTAGCTGGGGGACGTGTGTCAGGACCTGCTGGCAGGTGACCTGCACTGCTGGGGGGTGGGGGCGCTGGGGGACATGAGTGGGGGCCTGCTGGCAGGTGCCCTGAACTGCTGGGGGGTGGGGGTGCAGGTGGCCATGAGTGGGACATGAGTGGGGGCCTGCTGGCAGGTGCCCCGCACTGCTGGGTGGTGAGGGTACAGGGGGACATGAGTGGGGGCCTGCTGGCTGGTGCCCTGCACTGCTGTGGGGTGGGGGCGCAGGGGGACATGAGTGGGGGCCTGCTGGCAGGTGCCCCGCACTGCTGGGGGGTGGGGGTTCAAGGAGACATGAGTGGGGGCCTGCTGGCAGGTGCCCCTCAGTGCTGGGGGTGCAAGGGGACATGACTGGAGGCTTGCTGGCAGGTTACCCTCAGTGCTGGGGGGTGGGAGTGCAAGGGGACATGGGTGGGACATGAGTGGGGGCCTGCTGGCCGGTGCCCCACACTGCTGGGGGGTGGGGGTGCAAGGGGACATGAGTGTGGGCCTGCTGGCAGGTGACCCTCAGTGCTGGGGGGTGGGGGTGCAAGGGGACATGAGTGGGACATGAGTGGGGGCCTGCTGGCAGGTGCCCCGCACTGATGGGGGGTGGGTGTGCAAGGGGACATGAGTATGGGCCTGCTGGCAGGTGCCCCTCAGTGCTGGGGGATGGGGGCGCAAGGGGACATGAGTGGGCTCCTGCTGGCAGGTGCCCCTCAGTGCTGGGGATGCAAGGGGACATGAGTGGGGGCCTGTTCGCAGGTGCCCCACACTGCTGGGGGTGGGTGTGCAAGGGAACATGAGTGGGGGCCTGCTGGCAGGTGTCCTGCACTGCTGGGGGTGGTGCTGCAAGGGGACATGAGTGGGGGCCTGCTGGCAGGTGCCCCAGACTGCTGGGGGGTGGGGGTGCAAGGAGACATGAGTGGGGGCCTGCTGGCAGGTGCCCTGCACTGCTGGGGGGTGGGTGTGCAAGGGGACATGAGTGGGGGCCTGCTGGCAGGTGCCCTGCACTGCTGGGGGTGGTGGTGCAAGGGGACATGGGTGGGACATGAGTGGGGGCCTGCTGGCAGGTGCCCCACACTGCTGGGGGGTAGGGGTGCTGGGGGAGATGAGTGTGTGCCTGCTGGCAGGTGCCCTGAACTGCTGTGTGGTGGGGATGCAAGGGGGTAATGCGTTGGTGATCACTAGTGCAAGGTGACATGTGGCTTGGCTGGGGGGGCATGCCCATGGTGGATGGGCTGCCTGCGGGACATGACCAGGGGTGCAGGGTAGTCCCCTGTGGTGTGGTCTGCCTGCAGGGGCTGTGGAGGGGGTAGACGGAACACCTGGGAGGATCCACACTGCCAATTCATGTGTAGGACTCCACTGCACCCCCGAAATACACGTACCCCACTCGCACAGGGCATATCGCGTGTGAAACTTGCCCGCACCCCAGTAATACACGTACCCTGCTGTAATCGCGTGTGGAACTTCCAGCGCACCCCAGTAATACAAGTACCCTGCTGAAATCGCGTGTGAAACTTCCCCGCACCCCAGAAATACACGTACCCTGCTGGAATCGCGTGTGGGACTTCCTGCGCACCCCAGTAATACAGTTACCCTGCTGTGATCGCGTGTTGCACTTCCACGCACCCCAGAAGTACACGTACCCTGCTGTAATCGCGTGTGAAACTTCCCTGCACCCCAGAAATACACGTACCCTGCTGGAATCACGTGTGGGACTTCCCGCGCGCCCCTGTAATACACGTACCCTGCTGTAATCGCGTGTTGAACTTCCCCGCACCCCAGAAATACAGGTACCCTGCTGAAATCACGTGTGTAACTTCCCACGCACCCCTGTAATACACGTGCCCTGCTGAAATTCCGTGTCAAACTTCCCCGCACCCCAGAAATGCACGTACCCTGCTGAAATCGCGTTTGTAACTTCCCGCGCACACCAGTAAGACACCTACCCTGCTGAAATCGCGTGTTAAACTTCCCCGCACCCCAGAAATACACGTACCCTGCTGGAATCGCGTGTGGGACTTCCCGCGCGCCCCTGTAATACACGTACCCTGCTGTAATCGCGTGTTGAACTTCCCCGCACCCCAGAAATACAGGTACCCTGCTGAAATCACGTGTGTAACTTCCCGCGCACCCCTGTAATACACGTGCCCTGCTGAAATTCCGTGTCAAACTTCCCCGCACCCCAGAAATGCACGTACCCTGCTGAAATCGCGTTTGTAACTTCCCGCGCACACCAGTAAGACACCTACCCTGCTGAAATCGGGTGTTAAACTTCCCCGCACCCCAGAAATACACGTACCCTGCTGGAATCGCATGTGGGACTTCCCGCGCACCCCAGTAATACAGTTACCCTGCTGTGATCGCGTGTTGCACTTCCATGCACCCCAGAAATACACGTACCCTGCTGTAATCGCGTGTGAAACTTCCCTGCACCCCAGAAATACACGTACCCTGCTGGAATTGCGTGTGGGACTTCCCGCGCGCCCCTGTAATACACGTACCCTGCTGTAATCGCGTGTTGAACTTCCCCGCACCCCAGAAATACAGGTACCCTGCTGAAATCGCGTGAGTAACTTGCCGCGCACCCCTGTAATACACATGCCCTGCTGAAATCGCGTGTCAAACTTCCCCGCACCCCAGAAATGCACGTACCCTGCTGAAATCGCATTTGTAACTTCCCGCGCACACCAGTAAGACACATACCGTGCTGAAATTGCGTGTTAAACTTCCCCGCACCCCATAAATACACGTACCCTGCTGAAATCCTGTGTGTAACTTCCCGCGCACCCCAGTAATACAGGTACCCTGCTGAAATCGCGTGTAAAAGTTCCCCGCACCCCAGAAATACACATACCCTACTGAAATCGCGTTTGGAACTTCCCGCGCACCCCTGTAATACACGTACCCTGCTGTAATTGCGTGTTGAACTTCCCCGCACCCCAGAAATACACGTACCCTGCTGAAATTGCGTGTGGAACTTCCCGCGCACCCCAGTAATACACGTTCCCCGCTCGCCGTTTGCTGTTTGGTAGCTCTGTATACTGGTCCAGGGTTAGCGCAGCCCTTTGCGATGAATTGTGGATTTTGATGGCTTTTCCTTGCGCAAGGGCGTTCTTGGGGGCATAACTGGCGCAGCTGCAGGGTCGCTGCGCTACTCTGCGCCACGGCTGGTTTTGGAGGCTGAAATCCATGAATACGCTGTGCGCGGATATCGATTTTAGCGCACGCGGCTGGCGCAGACATTCGGACACGCACACTGCACCACACGCGTGTGCCACTTTTGTGCGAAATTCTATGAATTACCCTGAAAATCTTCTTTGGTGTTTTTGGCTTTGACAAAATGGGCTACTAATGGTTTTTCAGGCACTGAGTTTTTGACACACAAACGATGTTCACAGATTCTTTGCTTAATAGGTCTCTTTGTCTTGCCAATATATAGTAGCCCACATGGGCATGTGATAAATTAACCATAGTGTATTGCAATTCATAATGCTTTTTAGATGCCAGACATGGCCATTCAAATTGACGGTTTTTAAATTCTTTGTGAAGCGACATACTGAGCAGTTCCCGCATTTGAAGTGCCCGCTAACTGGTGGAAGATGCCATAATGTTGTCTGTTTCGAAACAGGAGGTGTCTTCAAAGCTTTGTACGTGTGTACCAATTTATCACGTAAATTGGGCATAAGTTTAAGTGCAAAGCGTGGTTTTTGCAAAACGAAGTCATCAGTTTGTATTAAAGGCCAGTTCTTCAATATGCAACGACGGAGGTCATTGCTAATCGGGGAGTAGGTAGAAACACATGTGATTTTATCCTCTTGAACTCTGCATTGTTTCTCCAAGCACTGGTCTTACGTGCCCTTTTCATCGATCGTCGGATGATATAGGGCGGGTATCCCCGTTCTTAGAGTCTTAGCGACAAATTTTTGGTATTGCAGTGGAAATCTTCTTTTGTTGAACAATTGCGTCTAATACGCAAAAATTGGCCAAACTGAAAGGTTTTCTCCCAGTAATTGCGGATGGAAACTTTTAAACGATAGCAATGTGTTCTTGGCAGTTGGCTTCTTATATTGGGTGGTGCTTAAATTGCCCAAAGATGTTTTGTAGATCTCTAGATCTAAAAAGGCTATTTTACTGTGGTCTAGATTCATAGTGAACTTGATACATGGAAATTGTAGTTTAGGCCACACAAGGAATTCTTTCAGAGTTGTTTCACTGCTATGCCACAAAAGGAACACATCATCTATATAACGATGGCAAGCTTTAATTTGCATTTTGAAGGGATTATTTTCATGGTACACGGATTTGAGTTCTAGATTGTCCATGAATACGTTCGCTAGATCAGGGGCAAAGGTCGCGCCCATGCTGGTCCCATGTAGCTGTTGGTAAAATATATCTTCCACCATGAAAAAATTGTTAACCAATGCTAGTCTGATGCATTCACATATAAACTCCGGAGGAACTGTCTTGTCTCTTCTTGTTTCAAGATAAGAATGTATAATTTCAATGCATTGTAGTTGAGGAATGCTGGTGTATAGCGATCCACATCTAGTGTGACCAAAATATTGCTCGGATCAATTGCAAGATTGTTGACAATTTTGATCATATTAGTAGTACCCTGGACATATGACCTAATTTTTAACACAAAAGGTCTGAGGAATGAGTCTGTGTAAATGGACAATGGTTCAAGTAGAAAACCAATAGCAACTACCATGCGGCGCCCTGGTGGATTAATGGCGTCTTTATGTATTTTAGAGAGGCAGTACAGGGCTGGAATAGTGGGATGACTTTTGATAAGAAAAGCCTTTTCATCCTCATCTATCCAGCCTTCATTTAATGCATGTGACAAAAGATTGCTAATTTCTTCCCGTATGGTGTTGGTTGGATTCCCCAAAGCTGTCTGTAGAACTTTTTATTTTCCAGTTGTTTATTGACTTCAGTTTTGTATTGCTGAGTGTCCTATAATACTACTCCTCTGCCTTTGTCCGCTGGTTTAATAACGAATAAATTGTAAGTTTCTAAACCAGTGAGAGCTAATTTTTCTTCTTTGGAGAGATTGTTAATACATCTACTTTCTGTTTTAACAAGTGTTTTCATCTCTCAAAGCACTTTGTTCTCAAAACTGATGATCTCAGGTGAGACCATAGATGACAGCGGTACAAAGGAGGATGGTGGCTTAAAGCCTGTGGCACTTGATGTTTTTTGAACTATAGGATCTTTATCACGAAAAAAATATTTCAGTCTTACAATGCGAAAAAACGCATCTCAATTTCAGTTTGAAACAAGTCGGCACTGTTAGTAGGCACGAAAGACAGGCCTTTGCTCAAAAGGCTGATTTCAATTGGAGTCAGATTGTGTTGGCTTAGATTGAAAATTGGGATCCCCGACATTGGAGTTACCAAGTTTGGGGGGGTGGTTGCAATTGGCGGGAGCGCATCCCATGGTTGCCCGGCTGTCGCATTTTGCCCCATTTGACTGCCCTTGAAAAAACTGGCCTCGTGGTGGGTTTCCTCCTCTGTTGTTGGGAGAGTTATTCACAATATGTATATCTCTATTTTTTTCTTTCTGCATGAATTGATTGACATGAAAGATGGCACTTTTTGCAACTAGACACACCTAGTACGTGTGTAGGCGGGTAGCTGTTTTTGTGGCACTTTCTATATATATGTTCGTCCTCTGAGCAATGCTGCCCTGATGGCACTTCCCCCTTCCCTCTCCCTAGCACTTCCTCTTTCTCCCTCCCCCTGCACTTTCCGTTGTCTGCACTGGCACGATCTGAATGACACAAGGCCTAGTAAGATCGTTTGTTTTGTCCTCACTCTGTACCCCCCCCTTGTCTTGTCTCGCCTAGAAGCACTTGTGTACAGGTGCGTTATAAATGACATATCATATCATGTACCGTGGAATTCGATTGCAATATCCCTGTTTGCCCCAGAAATACTGTGAATCACCCTTAGTCTTAAACAGGGTATTGCAGATGGACTAAGGAAATGTGCAAATTGAAGTGCAGTCATCCAATATGTGGATGACATCTTAGTCTGCAGCACAATGGAGGAGCAGTACAGGAAAGACTCAGTGAAATTGTTGACAGTATTGGCAGAAAAAGGGACAAAGAGAAACTACAATCTTGTCAGGAGGAGGTCCTTTACATAGGCCAACTAATATCAAAAGAAAGTAAGAATGTGACACAAAGAGCAGACGCAATCACTAAAACACGCAGGCTGGAGACAGTGAAAAATTTGCAGCAATTTATAGGCCTTTGTAATTACTGTAGGGCATGCTTCTTTCACTACAGTACATATGTCAGACCGCTTTTTTCAGAGGACAGAAAGACAAAAGTGACATAGCCTGGAAGGCAAGATGATAGATGCCTTGGATGAGTTGAAGCTAACAACTAGCATAGCTCCAGTGTTACTTTTTTTCTATTTTACCATTCAAATGGATTAGTGATGACGGCTGTACTTGCACAAAAAACCTCTATGGGATATAAGCCATTCATATTTTATAGATGAGAGGCCACAACCCATGTGAGCAACTATTGGCCGCAGCAGCTTTTGCAATTGAGAAATCATCCAGCATAACTTTGGGTTGTTCAGTTACATTATATGTTGAACATGTTCTTTTTGCCATCCTATAAAAGCCCAAAAGTATATTGACAGCACAAAGAGCCTCAGTCTATGAAGTCATAATATAAAATACATTGAGCAAGATTGTCAGGTGTCGAGTAGTGAACCCAGCCAGATTCATAACAGAAGAAGTAAAGGAGGCAGACTAAGTACATGATTGTACGACCTACACTGAATATTATGATGATGTACGTCATTTCAAGGAAAATGCCCTAGGAGGTGGAATAATTCTCTTGGTTGATGGGTCATTGACAATAGATCAGAGCTCTAGCAAGAGGCACAGTGGAACAGCAGTAGTGCAGGCTGGAGACAATGACAGCTTTGAAATAGTAATAAGCGCAAGATTTCCATCGCATTTTTCAGCAGAAGCAGCAGAGTTGGTAGATTTTGGTGCTTGAAACGCATGTGGATGAGACAGTAACAGTGTATTCTGACTCTGCCTACGTGACGTCAACGATACATGCAGGGCTGTCATGTTGGGAATGGAGGGGATTCCAGCACGCAGATGGCACTCCATTACAGCATGCGTCATTGCTAGAAAGGCTCATAGATGCACTTAAACTCTCACTGGCTGTCTCCGTAGTGAAGTGCACAGCGCACACCAGAGTTGCAGACATGATTTGCTGTGGCAATGAGTCCACTGATTTAGAAGCACAAAGTGCAGCATATTTCCGATAACTGCCCCCAAAAAATACACATGTGTACAGAATATGGTGAAGGAGGGATTTAATGCACTACCCAAAGCATTTTGGGGCCACCTCAACATTCCCAAACACTAAATCCTATATATGATGCTGATGATCATTTTAACCTTCAACAACTTCTATAAAACCTTTTATTAAGGAGACAGCTAGGGGGAGTGGCAATACTAGCTGCATGAATTCTGAGATCTGCTATACTCCAGAGTAATACTTGATGCTACTCTAATTTCCAAGATGAAGCATAGCAGTCATTAAGGGAAAATATCCTCTTATCCCGCATCCCCTCTGATCACTTTGTGAGTGTTTTTCAGCTGTGGTGGGTCAGAAGAAGGATGTGGACAATCTGAGGATATGTTTCACAAGATTGTACTAAAGTAAAGTCTTAGGGCCTAACTTTCCCTATTGCTATGGGTGATCCCTACCTATGTTAATATCTAAGGTGCTTGTCAGTCATACATGAATGTCCCAAGGAATACATCCACTGTCCAAAACAAACCTACCTGATCCTACCACTATGAATACTAACTAAGGTCAGGAGAACGACACCCTTCTCCTGAGAGTACCTCTGGTACCAATCTGTAGTATTCTCTATTAGTACTTAATCCTCAAACAGTCTCTCGTGATTTCTTGGTTCAGGCTCTGTAACTGTTCAAAGTGACTCTTGGCCTTTCTTTCCTCCTTGTGAATCCCTTTTGGGCATCTTTTATAAGATCTGTATTCCTGGTTGCTGGTTTCAGCGTATCCTTGGAAAATACTGTTTCTCTGGTAGACTATCGCTCCTGGACAGTTATAGTTAAACTTGTTCTGGCCTACTTGGTTTTGTACGTTGTTCAATTCAATAGTTCCTCGGAACTCTAGCTTATAATGTTCTCTCTCTTTTCTGTTATATTCTTGTTGTGCAGAATATCGAGTTTCTTATCCTTTTTTCTAGGGTTTTATTATCCAATGTTTTCTTAGTATTCAGATTTTCAATAATTCTTTCTGTAGTATTACAACACTTAATACTCTGTTTCAGATTTAACTTTGCTTCATGCCTGCTACTGGGATGAGTTGCTTGTACGGTATAATGATTCCCTCTGGGCCTCCCGTTCTCCCTGTTACCTTTCACTGTGAAGGAGAACGTCTTTGGGAATCTTGTTCCTTGGGTAGCTTCTCACTTCTCCTGTACTGCTGTCGGTTTAACCTTGTCAGCTTTTTCCTCCTTAGGTTTTCTCTTCTCCTCTCAGCGTCTCGGTATTACGATGATTGAACGGACACCCTGCTGCTGGATGCTTACGGTGCTATCTGTGATGGTTTGGGGACCGACTGTCCACCACAGATCCTTTGTGGTCTCACCACCACCTTCTTTTGGGCTCCTGCCCTTTCGGTAAATCGCCCTGCGGATTCATCTTTGTGCTGGCGTCCCCCTGTTCACTGTAGTGCGATTTGAAACTTGCATGCTTCCCAGCTCACTCATACTCTGCCATCTCCAGGTGTTACACAGCTCTAGCTCTTACTTTGCCTGCGTATGTGGTGTTCCTTTCTTTACTACTCGTCGAGTACACGCTGTTCAACATACTCATCACAGTGGATTTGATACTTCTATTTAAAGGGACATGTTCTTTTTCTATTTGATAATATCTAGGGCTTCTTTGTCTCAGTCTTGTTGATTAAAAGTCTCTAGTACTTTAGAGCATCCCATCATGCCATGCTGTGTGCAGATTCAGGGGGTTTCTCACACAAACAGGAGTCCTTGTCCCCCAAGGGGTTGTCTCTCCCAATGAGATCCCATTTGCAGAGCAGGCTCACCTCCCTAGCCCCACAGGGGAGGGCTACCCCTTGGGGAGAAGGGACGAATTCTCTTGATTCGTCACACTGCCCTTAAGCATGGGTCATTTTCCTGCGACTGAGATTCTCTTGACGACCGTGAATCCTACTGCCAGGCCCAGATGCTACATCTTTGGAGGTGACACTATTGATTGAGGGAGCTGGGCAGAGGTACGGCTGCCAGGGTTTTTAGCAGCCTTGTGCTGCTCCAGTCTGAACGCTGGGGTCAGTGAGAATCAGCAGCCCTGTGTTTGGACACAAGATAAGAAGACCTGCTGGATTGAGACATTACTCACCTGGGCATGCTGGGATGGCACAAGGCCCTGCTGGGATGGCACCTGGAGCTGCTATTAAGATAGATCTTGGTGCATGAATCGCCTGCAATACACATTTAGGGGCAGGAAGTGAGCTAGTTTTGGCCAGTGTGAGAAACCCAAGGGGATTCTCCTTACTAGTCCCCTTGGATCCTCTGCACAGTTGGGCAGGGAAAGGCCATCGCTCTTGGATCCTGACCCTGGGGGTGGACAAGAAAGGGAGAATCACCTGGATGGAGGGTATTTGGGGACTGGGAGTGGGATACCCTTGGGCGAGACATGGTACTCCCCCCCCTTTCATAACACTGACTTACCCACTCTTCCCTCAACCTTCATGGGCTATTTCCATTCATACCCTGTTTTCCCCTGTAAATACTTAGCAAGTAATGAGAATAGGAAGAAGCAACTAGGAGTAATACACACTTCCCATTACAAACACAACTATAGTACTGAGACGAGGAAGAGGGGTATGGCAGTATCCACTACTGAAAGTCAGGTATGCCCCATTGTTTGGACTAAGTATGGTCAGGCAAGAAAAGCTAACAACTCACACCCGAAGACCCTTAATAGGGCTCTGGTGTATAAAACAGGAGAAGGAGAAAGAGACCCGTCATGTTGGGGAGAAGACCCCGCTGTCTAGGAGAGAAGCCCTGCCGTTTTGGGGAGAAGACCCTGCCGTATTGAAAGAAGAGCCACTGTGTTGTTTAGAAGAATAGCTGTGTTTGGAAGAGACCCAAGAGTCGGGATGCCAGCGAAAGAAGGATACAAGCATTCTGTGCCGGAGGCAGCTGGAGCTGCTAAGGCTACCGGGAGCACGAGAGACGCAGTACGCTTCTATGGCAAAGTAAGTAGGCGGGGAAGGCAGGAAGAGCAGTCACGATGTGCCCGACGATGGTGGCGGTCTACTTCCCCGCTCCAGAGAAGGTGAGCGAAAGCAACAGTGAGTGTCAGAGTGCACAGGGAGACCAGGGCGCTCCCGGGACCGCAGACAAGTAGCGCTCCAAAATGAACTATATTGAGTACTGAACTGAATTAAAACTACTAATAAAGCATCTTGAATACCAAACTGAATTGAAACTACTAAATAAATATCCAGAACACCAAATTGAACAGAAAGTGTTGTTTTACCACTATATTGAATACCAAACTGAACTGAAGCCACTAATTAAGCATTTAAAACATCAAACTGAATAAAAAGTGCCATTTGAATAAGATCACGGCACATTGAATGCTAACTGAACATTTGGAGTTAAACAGACGTACTGAATGTCAAATTGTATACAAGCATCACTGCGGGCAGAAAGAAAGCATATGGAATATTTAACCATCATTTGAGTATTCCAACCATCATTGTGAGAGAGGCCCATAAATCTATGGTAAAGCAAAAGAGTGTCACAATAACCAAAGTGAATACAAGTGTGTGCAATCGGAGGCCTCATGCAAAAGAGCCTAAAAGGGAGCCAAACAAGGTTAAGGGAACTCATGGTTGTGCTGCCTGGATTGGGTGGACCGTGCACCTAAACCATGGAGTTTCCCACATAGAAGATCACAGACATTACAAATGAAGTCAAGGAGGAGTGTAGGGTTCCTGGTTCTGTGACCTGTAAAGGGTGGACTGTGTGGTCTGGCAACTGAGCCTAAACCAGAGAGCCCCAAATGATATTGTAGTGTAGGCGGTCCAGAAATGTAGACAGGAAACCAATGATAACTTGGATAATGGCAGGTATGGAAGGTACAGGTTTTTATTGTCAATTACAGGGATTAAGCTGGGGTACTTGGGGAGCAACAAGTAAGCACACCATTACAGCTTCATCTCCCATCCCACTGTGCCAACTGTCATCCTTGGAACTCTCTCCAGGAACACAGAGTTCTAGCTACTCTCACATTCCATAGGATGCACTGCTTGATGTGACCCAAGCCAATACCACACCTATCAAGCAAAGGACATTGGAAAAGATTCCTGAGGAACTGTGAAACCTTTGGCAAAGCATGTCAGAAAGTGGGTCAAGTAGACCTATTGTTTTCTTGTATTGAATATTAAACTGACAAAAGCAGTATATGTTCTGCAGTGAAATCTTGGAGAAGGGACCTTAAGATATCCTTTTGTGTCAACTGTACAATATTGATCTTAGGGAAGGGACCTCAAGATATATTTTTGTGTGAACCAGACAGTATTGAACTTGGGGAAGGGAACCCTGAGAAGTGAAAAAATGCAGAAATGCTATCTTGAGGAAGGGAACCTCAGGACCTCCTTTTCGTGTGAATTATACTGTATTGAACTTGGGGAAGGGGAACCCAAGAAGAACCTTGAGCTAAGAACAACTGAGACTTTACTTTTGAACATTATTCCGTTGGCTAAAATCCCACACCACGTTTTTAAAAAATGTAAACATAAGCTTAGGTTTTTGACACTGACAGACTTTTGATTTGGATTTACAGACACAGACTTCGTTTTGTTTTCATTAGGCAGGAGAAATTCCTACCTTTGTTATAGGGCAAATTGGGCCTTACACCATCCTGATATTTAAATCTAAACATTCTTTGAAAACTTGAAATCTGTTGTCTGTGTCATTTCTTGATACCATGCCTGTCTCACACCAGGTCAGTCCGTGGTCCCAGAAACAAAAGATAGAGGTTTGGGGAGAGTGCTGCAGGGTACCCTGAGGCGTGTTTTTCTCAAGAGTAGGCAAAACAGAAATAATGATCATCTCAGAAAACGTAGAAAACAATCACTACATCCCCATGTCAACTGAACTTGGTACAACCCCAGCCCCATCGATGATAGTAAAAAACCTGGGAGTCTTGATGGACAACAAACTAACACAAGAGCTGCAAGTAAACGCTCTAATCAAGAAATGCTTTTTTCTCCTGCGAGCAGTAAAAGGATCCTACCATTCCTCCCATTCGCTAACAAAACACTCACTGTCATTGCTCTCATCATGTCCAGAGTAGACTATGCCAACAGCCTACATCTAGGAATGCCGTGGTGGGCAGACCTCCTGAAATGGGCAGAGGCAGAAACTGCAGCCTGGTATGATGCAGTCACTAGAGGTGGAGAAGAAGAGGTGGGTCCCCTGATAGACTGGAGGCAAATGATGACTTCGATGGTAAACCCCCACCAGGCCGATCACGAAGCAGAGCACTTGGATGAGATGATGATAGCAGAGACACCTGTAGAGGCTCAGGTGGATGACACGGATGCAGTAGCTCAAGTTAATGGGGAGGGAGGGGGTGGACAGAAGAGAGCATTTGATAATGTAACGTTTTGACACTGATCACAAAGGTCGTAATTGGTTGTAATGTTTGGAGTGTTGTTTGTTGTTATAAAAATAAAGCTTATTAAAAAAAAAAATCTAGGTATGCAAGAACGACTTCTAAAAAAAACTCTGACGCATACAAAATGCAGCAGCCAGACTGCTCCTCAAACTGCCGCAAAAAGAACACATCACACAAGCCCTGAAAACACTACACTGACTACCAATAAAACGGCGAATGAAGTTCAGATCAATATGCATAACGCACAGAGCAATCCACAGCCAAGGCCTAGACTTCATAAGAGAAAATAAACGTCTACCAGCCAACAAGACCGCTCAGATCCAGCAGCGACATCTGTTTGGAACCAAAACCATACAACAAAAGAAAATTTGGAGGATCCTCTTTCTTTCACCTTGCCCCAAAAACCTGGAACAAGCTACCAAAGAACATACGTAACACGAGAGACCACCTTCTACTCAGGAAACTACTCAAATCTTTGCTCTTCACCCCATAACTAGAAGGAATGCTTAGCAGGGCACATACACAGCTGAAACAATACTCAGAGAGGGAGGATTGGTTCCCTCTCTTAGGAGCTCTCCAAGCTAGATCCCATAAACAAAGGGAGGAAAGATCAATCTACGGCATATCGCTATACCAAGTGAAGGATAGATATGTTGGACTCAGACTAAAGAATGATTAGGGAGAGATCAGGAGGGAAGGGTAAGGATGAAATGTCAACACACCCTAGCCAACAAAGCAAAAATAGGCAGCGATGGATCACCGACAGGGAACCGGATAGAAATGGAACGGATGAATGTATGATATACAGCACCAATACCAGAGTGGGGGACAATACGTGCCTCAACCTGGTAGACAAAGGTCCAAAATAGCACAGATGGAAACTTACCATCCCATCACACCTAGAAATTAGACGGACAGACTAAAATGCCAACCCTATAGGACAATCGGATACATAGAAAAAAATATACAAAAACTAAGAGCATAAAACCCACTCACCAAAAAACTCAAATTTCTGCATACATACCTCACAAAAACCCACACAAACACCTCTCTGCACAGCAAACCGCATGTACTTCCCCACACCACAACAACAAACACATAACTTGCACCAACAGCACATGAGGACTCACATCGATCCAATATCCACACCAAAGCTTAGCCCACAGTGAAAACCGAATTGAAACTGCCAACAGCACACCACCTTCTGTTTCCTACTCCCTCTTCACCCTACTAACCCCCTGTCATGAACCATCGGACGCGTCCTTTCTGGACTTCTTGGTCCCTGACCCATAGGGGCTTGCACTCAGCAGTACTCCCAACATGGCCGCCAAACGCGGAATAATGTTTACCAGCTTCCGCGCCGTACGCATTACGTTCTATAAAGCAGCCACGCCCCCACGGACCTGCGCTTCTCAACGCTACCGCTTGCCGTGGCTAGACGTGGGCTGCCGTAGTTCGCTTGTGTTTTTCCTTTGATTCCTGGTTCCCGGTTCCCCTAAATTCCTCCTCCTTCTTTCCCCCTCCTTTTTGCCCTCCTTGCATCCCGGATCTCTGTGCACTCGTCTTCCGTGTGCACTCTTCGCTGTTTCCTGGATTTCCTCTGACTTCCCGGACATCTGAATGTTCCCAGGACTTGCAACGCTGAACGCAAGCTGGAACCCGAGGACCTGCACACTGGGTTATACAAGACCTGAACTCTACGAAAGAAGACTCCATCGAAGAACTCTAACAAACAACAAAGACAGGTGAGAAGGGGGAAACCTATGACACTCCCACCCCGCCCTATTGTTTTCAGATCCGCCAAAGCGCCTGGGGACAAACTCTGTTGGTGACGGTGCACGGTACAAATGCCTTTAACATTAAGAGTAGTCTGAAGACACAACAGAATTTCCTTGATGCACTTGCAATCTCCCAGACTACACCAAAATAGTTGGAGGTGAGTGGTAAGTTCACAAACTTCTCTTAACTTGCTCTGTGTGCTTTGTGGTTGTTTTGACAAACGCAGTGCTAGTCTTACAAGGGCAGGCTAATATATTTCCTGACAAGGTCTTTTCCTTCGTTGTGATGTCTTATCCTTCAATACTCTGTTAGGCAGTTCTTGCGCTCATTTAAGGATGTGTTACAGGCTTCCAAAGAGAGCTTTTCAGTAGTCTATGAGAAGGGTATGCTACATGGTGTCTTTGAGAGTTTTTACACATCCTGGATGATGTAATACTGTGGCTTGCTAGGAGCGGCGAGCCTTCAGGATTCCACTCCTTCTGCCCTCTGCGATGCACATTGTGTATCAGCCGGACCAACCCAGTCCCTAGCAGCTAGCCCCAGCTCACATAATTACATGGGGAGTTCATCTAACTCACTGTACCTTTTTTATCCAAAACAATGTATTAGTTTCAGCATTAACAAAATGATTCATACCAACACATCAAATAAAACATCCCCTCTATTCCCACCCCACCCCTCGATCTGTATTATGTTTCTTTATTCGGTCCATGTTTGTGGACCACTTAACAGTGGGTCATCTACTGTAAAGTTCCTTCCAAATTGTAAAGGCCCCCCCAAGTCCTTCCTTTGATACCCTTCATGCAAAGTATTCAATCAGAATTAAACATATCCAGTGCTCAAATCTTTGTTACACATACTGCATGCCTATGTTCAGCTACCTTAGTAGCAAGCCCCATTTACCCAGATGCCCCCAGCTTATCGCTGACATCATCCATCAATCTTCCCATTACGAGCCCACCATACCATTCAGTACTAAATTACTCTGTTCAGCATTTTGAAAAAAAATACAATAGTCGCTGTAGGAATCAGTAGCTGGGGAACTGAGACATTGCTCACCCTGTCTGGTGGGGTCCTCTAGGTGATTCAGTTCCTACTAGAAGGGTTATTGGGAGATCCAGCGGGTTTCTCACCATTGGCCTGCTGTGTAGTTAGGTGTTGGTCTTTGGGTGGGTCTTTTCACAGGACAGCCTAGAATACACCAACCAAAGATTCTTCTCATTTAGGCCCATGGCTAAGTCTAGGGTTTCCCCAGGGCATAACATTGGGGTGCTTAGGTGTTCCATTCCCCTCTTTTGGGACAAAGGTTGGACCTATGTCATCTTTCGGTTCGCCTGGCCCTGTTAGCAGGACTTCCTCATCAAGCATGGCTAACTTAAACTTTTGTTCAAAGCAGGAATTCCCTTTCTTCCTTCAAGCTAGGTGGGATCTAAGGCGGGTGTTACAGCTGGCCCTGTTACAGAACTGTTCACATCAGAAGAGACATTATTGAATCAGTGGGCTGTGAGGAGGTTTGTATTAGTCTTCTGCACAAGTCATCCCCCTTAGAGAGGGGCAGGCTTTCTCCTGTGTCTCTTGAAGAAGTTGAAGATAATAAATAGGCCTCCATCGCATAGTTAGTAAACAGATTCATTCTACGATGGCCAGGGTTGTGAAGTGGTAGTGTGGCCTCTTCCAGCCAGGTTCCAGAATTATTTCCCACAAGGCACGACGGCTTCATGGAAAGTGTTTACGTTTGTGAAGCTCTGCAAGCTTACGATTGAATGTTTTAGTTTGGTTGTTAGTTAATTGAAGCAACGTTGTATGGTGACCGCTGGAACGAACATTGTAAAAACGCGTGTGATAAGGTTTGTCCAGCTTGCTCACATAGGTGACCGAGCCCCGAGTGGACTATATGCAAGGTGATTGCGGTGGATGCAGAAGGCGAAGAGGAATAAGGCACGTGGGCCGTCCCTCCGAGTGCAGTACCTTCATGGCTACCTGCTGGGGTCTGGGTGTAATTGGGATGCAATACTGGAAGAATTCCCCCTGCCCCAAAATCCTTTATTCCATGGCATTACACACTAATCTGCAGTAGAGACCCATAGAAAGCAGTGATTATAGTGTGTTTGATAGTTTTCAAAAGGAAGAATTCCTTTTCACAGTGCGAGAATTAACTGAGAATTAAGGAGTAAAAAATAATACATGTGGACTAGTGGGAACAAATAATTTGAAAACATAATGAAACGCAGTGTCAGGAAGATGGTCGAGAACCAGTTCTTTTATAAACTAGTGCAAACCTGAGCAGTGAGATTCAATACTTAAGTTAAGTGCTTGAGAAAATCCAATCCAACCAAATCTACAGTGGCACATAATTAGTAAAATTACAAGCTCAATGGCTACAAAGTAAAAGACAAAATGATGACATATATCAGACCGATATATCACACATAAGCCAAGGTGCTGCAGAGGCCAAGTGGTTAGTAAGGATCCCATAGACTGTTCAAGTTACAGCCAATATTTTTACCATGAGAAACTATGTATAGAAATCAACCGTTTTATCGGTTAGTACAGTGCTAACATAAATGCCAATGGAATGGATGTCAGAGTGAAAGAAAGTACTTGAATATGGCAATGAATAAAGGAAATATGGTGCTATGATGATCTCAGTAATTAAACGTTAATGTTTTGTATGACTTTTTTTAAAGGCTGCTTAAAACAGGGTGGTTCTCATATCATCTAGAAGGGGATTTCCAGGTTGAGGAGCTACAAGTGAGATGAGTTGCACCAGGGAGCTTTTTTTAAAGGGGGTGGCAGCTGCACTACCAGTGCCTGCTAAGAGGAAGATCTGAGGTTATGCCAGGGAATGTGTTGGTTCAGAGTATATTGCAAAAAATGGGACCTGTTCTCTGAATAGCTTTTAAAGTAATACACAGGGATTTAATGAGTATTCTATGACCTACTGCAATAGAGTGTAGGGATAGGAAGGCAGGTGAAATGTGTTACCTGGATCCCAATTCAAGAAAGATGCATGCAGCAGAGTTTTGAACTCCCTGTAGTTGCCCAATGAGGTAGGGCTGGGTGCCCAAGTACAAATTGTTTCCCTAATCCAGTCTAGAGATCAAAATAGCAATAATAAAATAACTGTATATTTCTGTTGTAACGCAAGAAAGAGAAGAATTATTCAGAGAGCTCTTAGAAGTCTACACGTTTTTAGGTCACCTCCTTCATCTGGGGCCCCATGGACGGGACTTATCATAGTTGCTTTTGGGTGGTTGGAAGTACGTTTTGCTTGTACTGAGATGGGGAACCGCGCTGGAAGCTCTGGGTAGCCTTGATTTACTTAAAAGGATCACTTTATGATAATGCTAAATATACTTAGATCGAATGTGCGTGGAATTAAGAATGTGGTTAAAAAAGAATCAAGATACACTCTTATATGTTCAGGCACAAGGTTGATATAACTGTACTACTGAAGACACACCCTGTGGGAGCTGAATTGTATAAACTGAGAACTAGGTGGAAGGGCCAGGTAGTTGGTACCTCTCTTTTGTCATATGCCAGGGGTGTGCTTATTTAGGTCAGGGATTGTGTATCCTTGTAAATATGTATCCTGTCACTGGTCTAATGTAAGTAAACAAAACCAAAGAGGTGATGGCTGGAAGGTTTAGACTTAATCTTAACCACTGGCAATGCTCTGGGCAACACTCCAGACCACCGTTCTTCGCCTGCCAAGCCATTACAGAAGGGAAAGACCATATGCAAATCAGGCTTGGCCCCACCCCAAAAGGGGCAGTCCAGCCCGAACTGCTAGGCCACATCCCTTCTGCACGAGACCACAAGCATCCCCAAATATGTTTCACCCTTGTTGGGGCTCATCAGTGAGGAGTGGCTTGGGTCTCTAGGCCCAGCAGGCACGGGACCCACGTCTGGGCATACCCGTCCCACTCGGGGTGACATAGCAAAAACAAAGAGGTGATGGCTGGAAGGTTTAGACTTAATCTTAACCACTGGCAATGCTCTGGGCAACCCTCCAGACCACCGTTCTTCGCCTGCCAAGCCATTACAGAAGGGAAAGACCATATGCAAATCAGGCTTGGCCCCACCCCAAAAGGGGCAGTCCAGCCCGAACTGCTAGGCCACATCCCTTCTGCACGAGACCACAAGCATCCCAAACATGTTTCACCCTTGTTGGGGCTCATCAGTGAGGAGTGGCTTGGGTCTCTAGGCCCAGCAGGCACGGGACCCACGTCTGGGCATACCCGTCCCACTCGGGGTGACATAGCAAAAACAAAGAGGTGATGGCTGGAAGGTTTAGACTTAATCTTAACCACTGGCAATGCTCTGGGCAACCCTCCAGACCACCGTTCTTCGCCTGCCAAGCCATTACAGAAGGGAAAGACCATATGCAAATCAGGCTTGGCCCCACCCCAAAAGGGGCAGTCCAGCCCGAACTGCTAGGCCACATCCCTTCTGCACGAGACCACAAGCATCCCCAAACATGTTTCACCCTTGTTGGGGCTCATCAGTGAGGAGTGGCTTGGGTCTCTAGGCCCAGCAGGCACGGGACCCACGTCTTGGCATACCCGTCCCACTCGGGGTGACATAGCAAAAACAAAGAGGTGATGGCTGGAAGGTTTAGACTTAATCTTAACCACTGGCAATGCTCTGGGCAACCCTCCAGACCACCTTTCTTCGCCTGCCAAGCCATTACAGAAGGGAAAGACCATATGCAAATCAGGCTTGGCCCCACCCCAAAAGGGGCAGTCCAGCCCGAACTGCTAGGCCACATCCCTTCTGCACGAGACCACAAGCATCCCCAAACATGTTTCACCCTTGTTGGGGCTCATCAGTGAGGAGTGGCTTGGGTCTCTAGGCCCAGCAGGCACGGGACCCACGTCTGGGCATACCCGTCCCACTCGGGGTGACATAGCAAAAACAAAGAGGTGATGGCTGGAAGGTTTAGACTTAATCTTAACCACTGGCAATGCTCTGGGCAACCCTCCAGACCACCGTTCTTCGCCTGCCAAGCCATTACAGAAGGGAAAGACCATATGCAAATCAGGCTTGGCCCCACCCCAAAAGGGGCAGTCCAGCCCGAACTGCTAGGCCACATCCCTTCTGCACGAGACCACAAGCATCCCCAAACATGTTTCACCCTTGTTGGGGCTCATCAGTGAGGAGTGGCTTGGGTCTCTAGGCCCAGCAGGCACGGGACCCACGTCTGGGCATACCCGTCCCACTCGGGGTGACATAGCAAAAACAAAGAGGTGATGGCTGGAAGGTTTAGACTTAATCTTAACCACTGGCAATGCTCTGAGCCATCACCTCTTTGTTTTTGCTAATGTAAGTAAGGACAGGTTGTACACGTGTGACATGCACTGCCTAACAGGATGTCTAATGTGCACTGTGCTAAAGCCCTAGCAGCAACTGAACCTTCACTGACAGCTTCACCAATTCACCAAACTCATGCCCCTTCCACTGTTATTCCTAAATCAACAGTCCCAAATTAACTTAATCGCTCTAGGCCATCACACTTTTCTAACACGTTTTTCTGTTGTGTTTCCACTCTATATTTTATAGGCGGTGGTCAGTGCTCCACATATTTTGAAGTTAGAGTATTTTACTCCCTATTTTTTTAATTTGGGAGTAAAATTATTTTTATGGAAATATAAAAGTATGTCCCATTCCAAATGGGCGTATTTTATAATCGAGTGCAAATGTTTTCACTGTAAAACAAATGTATCGTAATAAATATTTCTCTGTTTGGGTGAAAGCAGGGGGGCATGCACCTTATGTGTGCGTTTCCCATTTTTTGTTGGGAGTTTATGAACTCCCTATTTTGTTTGGGGAGTACACGTGGCTGACACACCCTTATCTTTAGGGCTGGTGGTGGTCGGTTCAAAGAGAGAATAATTGAATGGTACTGCAATGGGACCATTCGGGTATTTGTGTAGGATCTCCTTTCAACTTGTTGCCAGTCAGAAATTGAGGAGGCTTGATTTCCCTGAAGCAGCTAATTTGGTGAAGATACTCGTCTCCTGTGACATAGAAAGGAAGGAAATAGAAGCTGGTGGGGATGTTTTGTGAAGAAAGGAACAGGCTTTTCGTGGAAGAAACATATTGAATTGGAAGAAGAACAGAAGTTAGAGAGAGACATTGTTGAAAGGACCATGAGAGAATGCACCTGGACACAGAATTGGTTGTAACAAAAGAAATGGGATTGCAATTACTAAAGAGAGACTCACCGAAGTTAGATGAGGGGCATGTTTTGAACAGACATGAAAGGCTGTTGTGTGGTGATGGGAGTTAGCAGCAATGCTGGGAAGCAGGGAGGTACTGGCAAAGAAGGGACAGAGAAAGATACAAGAAACGAGAGAGATACCACAGAGAGATTACTGGAGGAGAAATTACTATCCAGAGAAAGGAGAGGCAAGACCATAGAAGAGGACAAGGGGGATACAGCAGAAGGCTGAGAGTTGGACATTGACAGACAGTCTCTACCAAGTGAGACACAATAGGGTTGAATGCTTTGAGAGTGAGAGAAGCATAGGCCCTCTGAGAGAGAACAAAGATGGGTAAATCCATTATCTGAGAGAGAACAAAGACGGGTAAATCCATTATATATACAGAGAAGATAAGAAGGATGACACCTTAGATCAAGAGAAAGAGAAAAGGTGGGTGAATAAGAGAGTTGACAAGATTATACTGGAGGACAGACTGAACGTACACAGGGTAGGACAAGGACCCAGGTTGAACCCAGCGAGGAGCATGGAGAGAAAGTCAAGAGAAGGGACATGCTTTTTCACCAAATCCCACCAGGGCACAATACATTCTCACTTTTGTACCAGCTTGGGGCCCAGCCAAACACAAAGCTGTTGCTGGTCCGAAAAACAGTGCCCCATCGAAGCCACCTGGGAGGCAGTGAGAAGAAGGATCTTGAAAGCATCTGGCTGCCTTGAGAACTGTGGGTTCACAGATGGAGAACGTCTTTACCCCGTGTAATGGGTTTAGGGGAGGAAACAACCCGCACTGGTCTGACCCTTGGTCAAGCGACAACATACTCCTTGAGGATTCAACCCTTTGGAGTTAGAACCATTTGAGTTGAACATTAGCCTTTTGGTGGGACTTGAAGAATGTTGCAGCACTTTCCACCCTTCACTTGGCCAGAATTATTTAACTTGTTTTCTGTAACTTGATCTAAGCCCTACCACCCATACAAACTTCCAACCAGTCTCTCTGCTTCCTCTCCTTTCAAGTCCTAGAGTGCGCTGTCTACTCACAGGTATCCTCTTATATAAACTCAGACTCACTTCTGCCCTCAGTTCATTCTGGGTTCCGTCTTGCTCACTCCACTGATACTGCTCTTCTTTATGTCACTAATTCTCTTCTCTCCACATAGCACTCCAAACAATCTTCAATACTTATTCTTTTATATCTCTCTGTGGATTTGAACACTGTTAATCATTCTCTTCTTTCCTCTCATTCCTCCCTTGGGTTTGCAGCCTTAGATCTAAAATGGTTAATGGTTTGCCTCTTACTTATCAAACCGCTACTACTCTGTCTCCTGGTCTGGCTCCACCTACTCGTGCCCCCGTCCCCTGCAAGACAGTAACCCCCAAGGCTCTGTCCTTGGACCCCTTGTTTTCTCCCTACACACTATTCCTCTATTCAGTCTCATTTGCTCTTTCAATCTATCTTGTCATTTCTATGCTGATGACACTCAAATCTTCTTCTCATTCTCTTTTTCTGACTCTCTTCACTTCTCGGTTTCCAACTGTCTTTCCCCAATCCAATCCTGGATGACCTCTCACTTTCTCTATCTTAATTTACTAAAACAGAGTTTCTCTTTTTTTCAACCTCCACCCTCTTCCTCTTGCCTCCGACTTGTCTTTCCTTTTAAAAGTCTGCAAAAAAATCTAGGTGTCTTCGAATCTCCTTTATCCTTTTCTGTTCAAATTTTTAATACGACTCAGGTCTGCCATTTACATCTCTGTAATGTTTGTCGCGCTCAACTTTTTCTATCCTTCTCTGCTGCTAAACCCCTTATGGTTTCACTTATTTTTTCCCCAGTATTGACTATTTTTCTGACCTGTTACTCGGGCTTCCTGCTTCTCATCTTACACCACTATGCTCTATTTATAATGCTGCTATTCCTCTTCCTTCTTCTCCCTTCTACCTCCATCACTTCCTCTCCTTTGTCCATTTCATTTCTTCCTTTTGACTAACATATCTTGTTTCACTTTCTAGTCATCAGCTTTAAGTGCTTTCATGGTCTCGCTCGTCTCTACCTTTGTTCTCCTATTTCGCTCTATACTCCTCACACCCTGCATTTGCAGTCTCAATTCCTCCCTGCTGTTCGTGCTCCTCTTTGTGCCGTTCTTTCTCTCTTCTCGCACCTAAACTTTGGAACTCTCCCTCTCACCATTTGCTATTGTCCCTTGCTGCAGCTATTCCGCACCTGCCTGAAAACCTATCTTCTCTCGACTCTATCAAATTAAATTGTTCTTCTTTTTCTTCCTGCATCCCTCCTCATGAATTGTATTTCTCATAATGTTTGTACTGGTATTATCAATTGTGCAGTGCTTGGCGAGTGCTTTATAAGCTCAAATACATATAAATAAAAATTGATGAGACTCACCTTTGCTTTTGATGGACCCCTTTGGCATAAGCACAGAGGACCCTGTTCTGTCGGGAGGATGGCCCCTTCCTTCTGCTCAAATCCTGACATTTTGTGACTCTATCATCCTGACACTTGGCTTATTGAGTTATATCACAAGCTTGATCTCTTCTACTTTAGTTTGTACACTGAAAATGTGGTAATGCAATGTCTTTAATGATACTTTAAATTCTGAGCCTCCCTTTTCAGGCCATTGTGGTAAACCAACAATCCTTCATATACTACAGACAGTTTATCACATAGCATTGATGTCAGAATTGGGAAGAATGGAATCTGGCTGTGCTGTGCTAATAACTGATCCTGGCCCTTCTTACCTAACTGGGTATGAAATACATTGTCTGATGCTATGCTTAATACATCTATCCTTGACATTGATTTCAGTACCTGGGGTTGTATGGCAATGGTGCAAATACTTGAGTTTTGATAGCAATACTTGACAGTGGTGTGGGTCATTAGAATTTTCATACGATTACCCTGAAATGATGTGTGAATATCTGGGCCTTTGATGGCATATCTGGCAAAGAGGTACCAAAGCATATTATGTCTCAACCTGAGAATTGATGGGCACGTTACGTTATGTTGATTTATACTGTGAAACGCTGCCATTTGCATTGTCTCCAGGAGCTCCATGTGATAGCAAATTCTGGTGAAAGGTGTGAGTATGTGGAGGCATGATACCAATGCTCGTTTATTGGCATTTATTGCTTTGTTTTGAAACTCAGATTTACAGGCCTCTTTTCAAATTCTGCATTTATCCGCTGTGTGGATGAATGGAGCCAAAGACTATCCCCTAAAGCAAACTGATCCTAAAAACGGTGCTGCTTCTTTTTAATGTGGCGCATATTAGAGACCAAATGGAAAATGTTGTTTGAATACAAAAAATGACATATGTTCCTTATAACACCACCTAAAGAGAAATGTTTGAGATTTTACATTCAGGAGGAGCATTTATGCAAGCAAGCCAAAACCATGCCGACAGGAAGCAGGTATAGATAGCTTCCTGGATCCTGTCATGCAGAGTGGAGGCAGAGCCAGAGTGTCTCGATCCCACGCCATATCGAGAACATTTCTTTCTGAAGACAGACTGCATGCACTCTTCTTCCTGATGTCAGATCATTTCTTTCTGCTACACCAGTTTCTTTCACAATGCTTAACTTCTCCAGCACTGAGGATTCCCAGTCTGACAACAAGGAATATTCAAGCAAGTGAATCTGTGAAAGATACTAATGCTGTAGAAATACAGTTACGGGTAAGTAACTGAGACTTTTTCAAAAGCATTTCAACATGAGGTATAAAATTAGATTTTCAAATGCATCACAATACAGTTTCTATTTTTCCCCCATGACATTTACTGATTCAGAAAATGTTTCTAAAATTCTCAACTAAATGTGGTGCAGGGGCTTCTCAACATGGTGTTTGCATTCAACAATGTACTTATCTGCCTTCATATTTACAGGGTTGGAGCTGGAAATGTAATATTCTCAATTAAAAGGTACAATGGTAAAAACACCTTGGCTCCATAACATCAATCATAGTCCACCTGTGCATTTCACGATAAGGGATTACATGGGTTTTACACTTTGCACTATTTTCTGTGAATAGAAATAAATCCTTCATGGTACCTCTCACCCACAGCACGTTTAATGACTAAGTCTCCCAACTGCGACAAATTATTTCAGGAGATGGAGCTTCATGACTGTGCAATGTAGACTGACATTTTGGTGCAGCAAATTTGGAAATGTTTTCCTATTGTGGAATGGCATTTCTAATGGCAAATCCAATAGGAGTATGTCCATACATGGGGATGCTGCCGACATTGACAGAGCCAGTCTGGACATCATTTCTTATAATATCATTACTGCCACTATGTGCAAAGCAAGCATGAGTATATTCTTATATGTGAAGACTGGCATATATTGGTTCAGCTATCATGGACAAGTATGGGCAGAGCCAGCGTTTCAATATAATAATGACATTTGTTGGGAAATGCTCCTGTGCACCATTGTTGAATTGCAGCTATGGGCTTTTGGATCACGGTTTCCCTACAAAATCAATGGCAAACTGTCTGGCTTTTATTTTTTGTATGAAGGGTGCATCCAAGGCTGGGGACGAGTCAACGCATGACATTTTTGTACTCGCATAAAGGCAAGGCCAATATGATGAGTGTTCTGTGAGACACCTAAAGGTGTCTCCCTGACAAGTCCACGGGGATCTGTCATCCAGGTGGCCAGGGCACGGCCATCGCTATTGGATCCAGTTCCTGGGGGTGGACCAGTGAGGGAGGATCACCTGAATGGGGGTCCTCAGCAAGTGGAAGTGGGACAGCGACTGATGAGACGCTGTATCCCCCTTCTTTCAACACCTTTTCCCATCCTACCACCTAGGATATTCAGAAACACTGCCCCCCCCCCTTTCCGACACGAACACCACAAAAGGCAACGGACTAACACCAGACACATTTACCTAACATGTTCCAATACAAGGGTCAGGCAAAGTCAGGCAATTGACCAGAATTGCACACACATGATTGCCCTTCCCCTTCCCCACAGGGATAAAAGGTGGAGCACGAGATCACACGACGAGCAAGGCAGACCACACGATGAGACAGCTATCCCTGTACGGCAATTCAAGAGGAGGAGAAAGGTGGTGATAACCGAAGGTGTGACAAGAAGAGAAGCTACCTTGTCCTTTCCGACCCAGACCCGTAAAACCTCCATGAAAGGAATCGTAAGACCACGAACAATAGCCAGCGTGTGTTGCAGCAGATGTCAACGGTATACAGAGCATGCCTACGCTGATAAGCAGGACAGAGAGAGATGCCTGCTACCTTGGTACCGTCCTTGACACCAGGTACAAGAAAAGCCAAGTGGTTCATCACAGCGGGTGAGTCGAGGGGCCGATGAGAAACCAAACTGTGTTGAACAAAAGTCACAAAGTGGCTAATTAAGGGAAGTTCAAAGAACTGTAAAGATAAAACCAGCTGCATAAGGGTCCGGCAACACGTGGGTGCTCACTCGAGAGACTGGTTGATCCTGCATTTGTTGAAACTACTGATAACAGAGGGCCTTAGGAGAGCCGCAAGGAAAAGGTCAAAGTGGTCATACAGGGGTCTAGCAAAATCTTCTGTACAGTCGAAAGTCTTTGAACGACAAACCATTGTAAAGCTAAGGGAGACAAATCCCGCTTGGTGAGAAAGGAGAAGGAACTGTGTGGCTGGCAAGAGTGAACCCCACAAAGGGATGTCCACAGTTCGTTGTTTAAAAATACATTAACTTGTGAATGCTACAGGAGAAAGTGTTTTTGTGAAAAGCCGTAGTGAACCCGACAGAGGGAGGCTGGCATTCGAGAGGGGTCTGAACCCGGAAGAGGGGGACGGAGGCAATAGACTTTTAGGTAGAAAAGAGACTTAACCACCAAAGGTCCTGATAGCTAAGAACAGAACTGTCGTCTCGTGCTGCGAAAACACGAGCATGTGCTGTGCTCAGGAGCCCTGCCTTTCCCGTGCTTCAAACGTGGGGAAGGTAGACCCCTGGCTACCACATCCTGACTTATTATTTGTGAACACTTCTTTCTTTCTTGTGAAACCTATCCCACACTCTTTTTATATTTAGTTATAAGGATTGGCAATATGTTTTTTTTAGTATAGGCCCTTTTATTTTGACGCAATGCCACAATGACTACCTTATTTTTCATTTGATGGTCGAAGCTTGCTCCCATCTTGGATTTAGGTTTAGATTAGGCGTTTTTCCAACCTGCATATACAGTTTAATAAACATCCTTGATCTTGTGTCTGACTTTACTGTTGCCAGCATGAGTTCCTTAGAGTTATTACATGATGGTTGAAGTTATTTGTGCAGCTAACGCTTCAGATACGATACGCTTCGAAATCTTCGAGAAATCTTCTAAAAATGGCATTGTCATCGGCGTCTTCTGCTCCAAAGTCGAGTTTCAAAAAATGCTGTCACTGCGGTGCAAAGATGTCTGTTACGGACCCCCACAGAATATGCTTGTGATGTCTGGGATCCACTCATCCTTCATCGGAGTGTGAGGACTGCCTGTCCATGATGTCGAAAGCCCTGAGAGAGCGCAGAGGAAAACTTGTGGCAGGTAGGACCCTTAAATCCCCATCGACTCAAAAAGACAGACTTCAGATAAGCCGAGAACTGTTTCTCCTCGCCGTAAGAAAAATAAGCAATCCTGATCGCGTAGTGGTTCACACCATTGCGTCTTAGTCAAGACATTCAAAGAAACTGCGCCATAGATCGCCATCTTCGACGTCTTCGAGTTCCTCTCCGGAACAGGTCATATGCCCAACTAAAAGTGCCTCACCAGCTGAGTGGGAAGAGTTTAGGCTTAAAATTATGAAGGTGTTCGAGAATGTGGCTTTGACCCCCTTGAGCACTGTCAAAGGCCATGCTCCGGTCGAAAGACCCGATAAGCATAAAACCTGTGCGCCTTCAGGCCAGGCAGGCAAAACTCCTTGAGAGCGGTCTAAGGATCCCTCGAGTCATCGGTGCCGAAAGACGCGTCATCGACGCCATCAGCGCCAAATCCCATGAAAATCCATCGACGCATCAGGCTTCGAGCTACTCGATGCTGCAGGCGTCAAAATCATCGACGCAGCCGTCGAAGACGTCGACAGATTCGACAATTTCTGCACCTTTGTCAACAAATATGACACCATCGGGTACTATGGAGAAAACATATACCCCTCTACCTAGGGATGACTTTTTCAAGTTTCTTTCCTCCATTTATGAGGATGCAGAGCCATCATCAGAAGAATCTAGACCTTTTGGCCTCCAATATGGTATGCCATCCGTCCCTGAGGCCCTAATTTCTGAAGAATCCAGAATAAAGGATCTTTAAGAGTGCCTGCGTGATGCCAGTGGTTTGGACACATCAAAAGAGGTAGAGTTTGGCAGATCATGGGTAATTGAATATATGGGATGGGTTAGACCAAATCCAGTTTTCGAACAAGATGACCTGACCGACATTCTGGACAGGGGACCTTAAGCAGACCCAATTGTTCCATTCCATGCAGCTTTGTAAAAGTCTGTAGCTACCAATTGGGACGCACCAGAACTCAATCCATTGGTCAACAAGTAACTGACCTCTAAATATAGGGTGTCAAGCAGTGATCCCTAATATTTATCAAAAAGCCCAACTCTGGAGAGTCTGGTGATACAAGCTACCACCTCAACCACTAGACAAAATGCCTACCCTACTATCCCTCTTGATAGGGATGATAAGCATTAAGACGCTCTAGCCCAAAAGGATTTTTAAGCTGGAAGTATGGCCCTGAAGTCAGCAAATGCCACGTGCACGTTGGCTAGGTTCACTCAATACCCTTTGGGAGTGTATATCCATGGCGCTGACCATATCCCCAAAGGGAAAGAACGAGACTGGTTTTTAAACATAGTCAAGGATGGAAAGGATGCTATGTGTTAATCGCTCCAGACTGGTCTCAACTCCGCTGACAGTATCAGCAGAGCAATGGTGGCTAGTACAGTTATGCGCATGTTTGCCTGGTTGAGAAAGTCAGGATTTGCTCCAGACCTACAATCCAGACTGCTCGACAAGCCCTTTGACGGCACACATTTGTTCGGTAGCAAGGCTGATGAAATCATGGAGAAACTGCAAACTTCAAAGGCAACAGCCAAATCCCTTGGTGCTGCGATTAGACAACCTCCAAATTGCCCCACGGGTATCCCCTGGAGGGGTAGATCCTTTTCATGACTACTCCCCATTTGGGAGAGGCAGAGGACAGTTAGTTCAATGAGGCCAAAGAAGATTCGCCCGAAGTGGACGGGGAAGAGGTACTAAGACCGCCTCAGCAACAGCTACTTTGCCATCAGCCTCTGCGTCAGCTGCCCCAAAACCTCTCTGAGCACTTAATTCACAAGACTGCAGTGGAAGGCAGACTGTCACAGCATCTGGCAGAATGGCAGGCTATTACTTCAGATGCATGGGCATTGGAAACAGTTGCCTAAGGTTACTGCCTGCCCGTTCTAAAAATGTCTCAGTGATATCCACCGGGGAACAGCTCTTTCAAAGTTCCAGATCCGCTCCTTATGCAGGAAATATTAACCCTGCTAGAGAAAGGAGCTATAGAGCCAGTACCTGTAGCAGAGAGGAACAAGTGCTACTCCCCATACTTTCTAACTCCATAAAAGGACGGAGGATTGAGACCCATCTTGGACTTAAGAAACTTGAACAAGTTCCTCAGGAAGGACAAGTTCAAGATGGTCACCCTTTCTCATTTCCTTCAGGCCCTCCAGCTTCAGGACTGGATGGTATCATTGGACCTTCAGGATGCTCACTTTCATGTGCCAATCCATCACAAGCACAGACAGTGCCTGAGGTTCGCCGTTGGCGGTTCTCATTATCAGTTTCCAGTTCTGCCATTTGGGCTGACCTCCGCCCAAGGGTTTTCACCAAGTTAATGGTGGTGGTGGCCGCGAGTCTCAGGGGATGGGGGTTCACGTCTACCCCTACCTGGACGATTGGCTGCTCCCCCGAACAGGCCTAGGAACATCTAGGAACATCTCCGCTCCACCTGTCACTCCCTTCACAGACTGTGCTTCTCCCTCAACTTCTCCCTCAGCTTCTCCCTCAACTTCAAGAAATCTCACATGATGCCATCTCAAAGACTCCAATTCATTAGAGCGGTCCTGGATGCATCCCCGGGAAAAGCCTCACCACCACAGGTGAGGGCTCAAGACATTCTGCAGATGGTCCCCAAATTCCAGAGTGCCCAGCGATTCCCGGGTTTCGACTTTTTTAAGGTTGATCGGCCTCACAGCATCCTGATTTTTCTGGTGCCAGAGCCTCGTCTGAGAATGAGGTCTCTCCAATGGGCTCTCAGGACTCAGTGGTCCCAATTCTCAGGAAGGATGTTAGACCTCCTACAGATTCCGAGCAGAGTCTCACAGGACCTTTGGTGGTGGGCCTGCCAGGACAACATTCTGAAAGGAGAACCTTTTTGGCAAACATGGCCGGAGATAACAGTAGTGACAGACGCCTCACTCACGGGGTGGGGAGCACACGCCAACAATCTGACAATCAGCAGTCGTTGGTCTCCATCGGCGTTCAAACTCCATGTCAACCTTTTGGAGCTGAGGGCAATCAGACTACCGCTGAAGCCCTTTCTGCCCTCTGTACTGGGAAGGAATATACTGATAATGATGGACAACACAGTGGCCATGTTCTACCTCAACAAAAGAGGAGGTGTAGGGTCACTACCACTGTGCAGAGAGGCAATGCAGCTCTGGTACTGGGCAATCCAAGAAGGGATCTCCCAAACGGCAGTTCACCATAGCCGGAGTGGAGAACACAAGGTCAGCTGCTCTGAGCAGGCAGAGCACAGTGTCCCACGAGTGGGAACTAGCTCAGGAAGTCCTTCAAGAGATCTTCACTCTTTGGGGAACCCCTCAAGTGGATTTGTTTGCGACCAGTGTCAACCAGAAGTGCACACTGTTCTGCTCCAGGGAATTACCCCCAAGAGGAGCTCTAGGAAACGGATTTGTGGTGGACTGTGAATTTTCACTCCTGTACGCATTTCTCCAGACCCGGTCATTCCTCAAGTTATCAGGAGTTTGAGAAAGTTGGGGAAATCCATGATCCTAATTGCTCCAGATTGGGCCAGGAAGACGTGGTATCCGGACCTTCTGGACGTGTCCATCTGCCCTCCAATACGTCTTCCACAAAGAGAGAACCTTCTCTCGCAAGACGAGGGTCGGTTCTCCATCCAGAGATCAAGACACTCAGCCTTCACGCATGGTTGCTGAGAGGCTGAGATACAAGGATTGGGACCTCCCAGATGATGTAATGGAGATTTTGCTTTCGGCCAGAAGGCCAGCAACTAAGTCTTTGTACCGCTGGAACAAATTTTGCAGCTGGTGTAGAGATGTGAATGTTGATCCATTTACATGTAATACACCTATGGTGTTATCCTTTTTGTTACACCTAGCTAATCTGGGGCTCCAGATTGGTACTATTAAAGGTTATCTTGCTGCGCTTTCTATATTTAAGTGCACTTCGGAGGAAGTATCTTACTTCAAAATCCCTCTAATAATACAATTCCTAAAGGGATTGACTAATGTTTTCACTCTGATCATTTTTCAAGTCCCGGTTTGGTATCTCAACTTAGTGTTGAAATTCATGATGTGTGCTCCTTTTGAGCCTATACACTCCTGTACTTTAAGGCTGCTAACCCTTAATACCATATTCTTAGTAGCCATTACATCTGCCCGAAAGCTGAGTGAACTGCAGGCTTTATCCTGCAAGCCTCCATACACTATTTTCTATAAGTACAGGTACTTAAGGTGAAACCCACCTTTTTACCCAAAATTGTATCTGAATTCCATCTGACTCCGAAAATAACATTACCATCATTTTACCTTCCTCCGCACCCTGGGAAGAAAGAGGAGATACTACACAGGCTTGATCCTAAACGTGCACTATGCTTCTACATTACCAGAATGGCAAAAATAAGACAAGATGGCCAACTGTTTGTTGGCTACTCAGGTCACAAGTTGGGTATGGGTATTACTAAACAGACATTATCCAGATGGATAATACTGGCAATATCTGCATGCTACAGACTGGTGGGAAAAGATCCTCCAGAAGGCCTTCTGGCTCATTCGACCAGAGGCATGGCGACTTCCTCTGCATTACAGAGGGGAGTACCAGTAACAGAAATGTGTGCGGCTGCCGCATGGTCGCCTGTACATACTTTCACCAAACTTTACAGTTTGGACTCTTCTTCAGGGCAGGAAGGCTTATTTGGTAAGGCAGTGTTGCATTCTGTGCACACAGACACATGAAAACTACTAAATTGTCATAGAAATTCTGAATCCCTCCTCCAGAAATACTAGAAACTGGTTTGGGAATCTACCACAAGATAAGGCATACATGGTAGGACACAATCCATTCAAAGAACAAGTTACTTACCCCTTGTAACGTTCTTTCGACTTGGTGTTCCTCCCACATATTCCTTATCGACCCTCCCAACCTACCCCGCAGTAGAATTTCCTTTGCTATTGCAGTCAGCGATCTCTCAGGAGGAGTAACTGACAGGTATGGGCTAGGTCCTGTATTCGAAAAAACGGAAATGAAGCCAACAGACGCTGCGCACGCTATATATATCTTCGGTGACGTCGACATCGAGACAGGAGGCTCCAATGGACATTGAGTCGACAGTTATTGACGCGCTGCGCCCTCTGCTGAAAAAGAAATTCCAAAGCAGCTAAGCTAAGCTGGATATTGGAAATATCATAAGATAAGGAATACGTGGGAGGAACATCCAGTTGAAAGAACGTTACCAGGCGTAAGTAACTTGTTCTTCTCTACTATGTCTTCCGATTTGGCACTGCGGCATCTGTGCCATTCAGCATTCACATTGTGTAATGGTAGGAGAGTCAGCACTCATGCTACATAATTTGGAAGCCAGAAATTCAAGGAATCACCAATAATAAACACCTTCTTTCCCTAAATTAAAAAATATATATATATATACCTTAACTTATTTGACACACATGTACATAAATGTATACATATGACCTTATTTACAGCACTTACTTGTTGTTCCATTTCATGTATAAACTGCAACAGCAACTTCTTTAACGTAAGCACTTCTGGAAAAGCTGTCCATCTCCCAGCTTAATCTTCACACTGAATCTGTTGGTTGTCTCCATGACCATCAGTCTGGCTTCAGAGCAGCCAGAAGCACGGAAACCACTCTCCTGAACATCCATGAAGCCCTGATCTCTAACCTTGATTCTAATCTCCCCTAGGCCCTCATCTTACTCAATATCTCTTCTGCCTTTGACACGGTCAACCATGCCATCCGGCTCAATCGTCTCTGAGATGACCTGGGTATCACCGATCAGGCCCTGGCCTGGCTGACCTCATTCCTCTCTGATCAACCCTCCCAGGTCCCACTTCTATCCTTCCTTTCCTCTATCTCACTTCTCATCCTGGCAGTTCAACCAATACCTGCCACCTCTCGCCCACCGCATTGCCGCTCTCTGTTCCAATTTTTTGTGATATGCGGATGACACTCAGCTCGGTTTCAGGCTCACCTCTGCCACCTCTTCTCCCCCTCTCATCTCTGTCTGTCTGTTTGCTATCCAGGAGTGGTGTGCCACCAATGATCTCTGCCTTAATGCCAGTAAGACAGAGATTCTCCTCATCAGCACACTGCCCCCTCCTTTCCTGTCACTCTCTGGCCGGCCTCCCTTGGCCCTCTTCCTGCTCCCACCTGTGAGGCTAAGAACCTCAGGGTCATCTTCTACTCCACACTCTCCTTTTCTGCTCACATCTCTGACATCTCTAAGAAGTTAAACTAACAACTGAACCTCCTCAGAGGTATTCTTTCTTTCCTTTCCTTCCCCCAGAAGCTCACTGTCTCTAGAGCTCTGGTTCTCTGTAGGCTGAACTACTGCAACAGCCTCTTTCTAAATCTGCCTGCTCCTACTCTCAGCTCTCTGCAACTCATCCAGACTAGGACTGCTAGACTTGTCCTTGACCTCAAGACCAGGGATCGTATCTCTCCAGCACTGAAATCTCTGCAGTGGGTCCCAGTGGCTGCAAGGATTAAGTACACGACCCTCTGCATTGGGGCCTGGTTCCTCAATACCTCCAACTCTCTCTTCGCAAATACCTTCCTACTTGAGCTCTTCGCTCTTCCACCTCCAACTCCCTCAGAGTCAGACGCTTCTCCAAGCAACGAGTTGGTGGTAGATATCTTTTTTTCGGCTGGGGCCTCCCTCTGGAACAGTCTCCCTGCCTCTCTGAAACTCAAGGAGAATCATCTCAGGTTCTGGAAGTACCTCAAGACCTTCCTCTTTGCTTCTGCCTTCTCTCTTCCTCTCCCCTGCTGCTTTCCTGTCTGATACTGCACTGGTCACCAGGCTACCCTCTGATTTCGGGCACAGGGTCCTACCCACCCAGTTGCACACCTGCACTGCCTCCCGGCAACCCTTGCACTTGGGTCTTTATCTGTAACTCTGCAGTCTCCCTACCTGCACTTTTGGACAACTGCTGTCTGCACTTACCCTTGCACCTGCCACCTGCTGGCCGCACTTCTTGTTATTGTTTTGATCCCATGTACAGCACTGCCCTTTCCCCTGGCACTTTTCGCCTTCACCCCTCCCCTGCACTTGCGCAATCTCAATGTCACTTGGCGTAAGATCGTTGTCTCTGTCCTCCCTCTGTTCCCCCTTCCTTGCCTCGTTGCGCCTTGAAACACTTGTGTATAGGCGCGTTACAAATGCCATATCATATCATATCATAAGAGCCATCTTGCCCACCTGAAGCTGACAATTACCCTGCCTCCCACACCACCATACTACATACTTAGGGCCTCATCACGAGTCTGGCGGTAACCCTTAAATGCGGCGGTAGCGCTATTACCGCCGCATTTAAGGGTCCGCCAGATCATGGCTTTGGCGGATTTCCCCCCAGCTCTGAGCTGGGGGGAAATCCGCAGCAAAATTGCTGATTTTCGGCACGATTACCGCCACGGGAAATCCGCCGGCGGTAATAGCACACATTTTCTCCATTGGGCCCAATGGGGAATGAGGAATTCCCGAATGGGCCCAATGGGGAATGGGCAATAACCCTTCCGCCAAACCTGTGATCTGGCGCTAATAGCGCCGGGGGGGTTGGCGGTAGGGCTATTAGCGCTGGCGCTAATAGTGCCGGCGTTACCGCCCAACTCCTGATGAGGCCCTTAGTTTTAGGCTATGACTTTCCCTTAACATTGTGAACTTTTTACTTTGCAAAACTTCATAACTTCTCCTTACACTGCAAATTATGGGTCTAGCATACAATATGTGGGGCACTGCCCTGTGCAACACCGAGTTCACCCAGTTGCACAGAGCCTTGCACGGAAAACTGTTTCCAGAGCCTTTTTATCATATTTTTTTGTGTCCATTCAAGTAGCTAAACTTTACATTTTTCAGACACTCATCTCACTAATATCTTACTTCAGTTGTACACCAAAATGCTGTATTGTTCCTCATTTTATGTAGTGGGTACAAATAACGTATTGTGACATTAAAAATATCAGAACAAAGCACACAAGTGAATAGGTTCAAGAACACTATTGCTCATACACGCAAAATCCCACAATTTTTTGTGTAAACTCTGACGTTTCTTCAATAAGACAATACTCATAGAGGTTATATCATAGAGAAAAAAAATCTCTCAGACACAATTATTTTATATATTGGAACTGTGTGAGTGGTATACATAAAAGCACAATTCCAGGGAGAAAAACAGACATCAAAATGGTTTCTTGGACCACAACAGAACAAACAAGAATATGTTTTCAACACACTGTATCAAGGCGTTTTCCAGGCAAAAATAAAGACAGTGTGTGTATAACGAGCCCAATCTGTGTGGGGGTTTGTCAAAAATGCACAATTCAATGGTGTGAAGTTACAAAACAAGGTTCTTAAAACAACATAAAACATTTGCAAGGACACAAAAGAGAAATTTGCATGTGTGGACAGCAATATATGTGCTGTAGTTTCAGGGAAATAGTGCGTCTACACCAGGTGTTTCGGCCATTTGGAGTTGAGCTAGATGAGCCTCATCATTCATATGGCCATCATCGGGACGGGTTCTGTGTGAAATGATGTCTGTGGTGCAGGGGAGGGAGACCACAATCAGACAGGTGTATGAGCAAAATAATTTTAAAAGAATAAATCAGAGGTATTGTGTAATCAATGTGATTAGAAAACACACAGCTTACCTATGGGGTAAATTCACAGGCACTGTATAAGAGATCCGCAAGCCGTGTTGGCTGGTCTCTAGGTAATCCTGCTATACAAAACAGAACAAGTACTATTGGTGGGGAGTTGAAAAACCCTCCAGTGTCATGTACATAATAGTTATAAAAGTACATGCTTTGTTGAATGTAAATGAGTCTTACCTCTCACCGGCAAAATCCAGGTAAGAAGGTCAAGGAGTGCTCTCTCAAAAAAGAACAATCCGCCGTTGGGTGCACGGCTAAAAGATAAATATAAAGTAACAATGAGAGTCCAGAACTACAGGATCCTCGTTTTAGTCTAAGCTGGGGACTGTAGAAGTAGAATTACCTTGGATCGTGTATCAGGCAGAACTGGTAGTCTGCAGGAAAAAGACAGCGGGCAGCGTCTCCTCAAGCTGCTGAGTCACTGGGGAGAGCCGGCAGCAAAGTGTTAGTAACGCTGTTGCCAGGACAGAGAGGCTGTTTTATATGGCAGCCATTTTAGAGTCAGGCTAGGATTGAGTGTCCCCAGGAATTGGTGTATAGCACTTGATCCAGATTAGTATGATTGCACTACAACAAATACTAGTGTGCCTAATGTTCAAGTGATTATGAAAAAGCAATTTAGGGGCTATTTTCAATCTAAAGGTTGCCATGGCAACCATCAACCACAAATAAATTCAAGAACGGGTGGAAGGGGGTCAATGCATTGCGGCAGTGGTGCATGTCATGAACACATAGTATACATAGTATGCTGAAATAAGAAGTGCTTACAAATGCTTAGAAAAATGAATGCATGCTTCATATGGTCCTCAAAAAACACACAACAAACACCAGGCTACACTTGTTGGTGCAGTGCATATATCATATAGTGAGAGAAAACCATATGTTAGGCCAATTCAGACAGTTACTCGCAGAGATGGAGCAGGGTGAATTAATGCTCTGAAACAAGTAGAAACAACATTGCACTGGGGAAAAAAACCAACAACACATGAATCAGTGGATTTTCCATTCTACTGAAACATTTAAACCAGCATGTACGGTGTTCAGTTTGTGTACCCACCGCAGTTCTAACTGGGTGAGTGTTTTATTCAAATTCCCCCCTCCCCCTCTTGGCTGGTTTAACTTTTTGGAGGACAAACCACCTTAAATCCGTGTCCCTGTGGTTCTTAGCAGTGAAATGATCTACTAAGGGCTTGTCTGCTACCTTATTTCTGATGCAGGAACGATGCTCCGAGATCCGCATTTTAATTGCACGTATGGTCTTGCCTACATACAGGAGCTTGCATGGGCATTGTATTATGTATATGACACCCTTGGTATTACAGTTGGTGAAATCATTCATTGTCCATTGTACTTTGTCATGTTCAAAGGATTTCTTTTGCAGAGTCAGTGGGCAGGCCACACAATGGCTGCATTTATGGTGTCCAGAAATCGGGGGTAGGTCCCAGAGTGTATGCTGTGGTTGCGAGGGTGGCTCTATGTAAGTGTGGACAAGAGTATCTCTAAGATGCCTGTTTTTTTTTAAAGCGAAACAAGGCACATTTTGCAAAGTTCCGGGATGGGTTACCAAGTGCCAGTTCTTCTTGATGGTTTTCTGGATTAGGACACTCAGGGGCCCAAAAGTGGTAACGCACACGAGTCTTCTCAAATCTTTCTTTGGTTTGTTACCCAGACAGATCTCTCTCGGAGTGTATCTTGCTCTTTTCTTGGCCTCACTCACAGCTTTTCTTGGGTAGCCTCTTTCAGCAAGTCGTTGGGTCAATCCTGCCGCATAGAGATGGAACTTCTCCAAGTCGGAACAGTTTCTACGAATGCGCAAAAACTGTCCATACGATAGATTGTACTTGAGGCCCATCGGGTGATAGCTTGTGAAATGCAATAGGGTGTTGCGGTCTGTTGGTTTTTGAAAAAGCTCAGTTTTTAGTCGGTCTCCCGTCTTGTAGATATGGAGATCAAGGAAATCTATTTGATGGTGGTCCCAATGTATCGTGAACTTAATGTGGGTGTTTCTCAAATTGATCCACGTATGAAAATCTTGTAGTTCCAAAGGTGTTCCCTTCCAGACAATGATTACATCGTCAATATACCTTTTCCATAGAGCAATGTTACATAGGAAAGGGTTCTCTGGTGTGAAAACATAATTCTCTTCGTATTTAGACATATATAAATTGGCAATGTCTGGGGCGAAGGTGGCGCCCATGCTCACACCCTTTACTTGCTTGTAGATCTGGTTCTGGAACAGAAAGACATTTTCTGACATCTCGTACACTCAAGGATGAAATCAGTTGGGGTGGAATCTTGGTCTGTTCTGGAATTCAAAAAATCACGTATTGCTTCGAGGCCTTCTTGTTGGGGTATAGATGTATATAACGCCTCAACGTCCATTGTGACAAGCAGGCTATTGGTGGTAAGGACAAGATCATCAAGCAGATTGATTGTACTGGTGGTGTTTTTGAGATAGGAAGGCATTTGTATGACAAAGGGTTTCAGAATAAAATCTGTGTAAAGGGACAGGGGTTCAAGGAGGGATTCACAAGCTGAAACAATCGGTCTTCCAGGTGGTTTTTTGGAGTCTTTATGCATCTTGGGAAGAATGTTGAGAGGTGGAATGCGTGGATTGGTTTTGTTCAGGAACATCTTTTCATCTTCACAAATCCAACCTTGGTTGAGAGCGTGTTGCGTCAGGCTTCTGATTTCATCTTGGAGATCCTTCGTGGGATTATGTTCCAAAGGTATGTACGCTTCTCGGTCGCTCAATAAATGTAGGCACTCTGTGTTGTAGTCAGAAGTGTCCCAGACGACTATGCCGCCCCCTTTGTCTGCGGGCTTGATGGTTATAGATCTGTCTGTTTCCAGGCTTCTCATAGCACTCCTTTCTTCTCTATCGAGATTGTCCTGGTAGAAGTCTTCTTTTTTGAATCCGGCCATTACTGTCTTGATGACAATCTTTTCAAAAGTGATCATCTCACCCGGGGTAGAGCCCGGTGGAGGGTAGAATTTGGACTGTTCTTTCAGCCCGGTGGTATTCTCTGCGTTGGTGCGTGAAGGTAGTGCAGCCTCTCTAAGGCAGGGTAAATGGATTTTAAAAAAAGGCTTCAAACGAATATTCCTAAAGAATTTTCGTAGCTCTAATTCGATTTCAAAAGGTTGTGCCCTTTGGGCAGGGACGAAGGATAAACCCTTGCCAAGGAGCCGTAACTCTGGTGTTGTCATGGTCCGGGTGGATAAGATGAAGACTGGTATCCCTGATTCTGTCCTTGGTTCTGATACCATTGGCGCATTCTCATACGCTGTCCTGGCTGAGTTGGGCGTCTCATGGGTCATCCTCGTTGTCCGCCCCTGGGAAAAAAAGGTTGTGGTAGCTGTTGTCCTCTTGCGCCAGGTAGGCTTGAAGTACTTCCACTTCCACTAGAGGAGGTTCCAGCAAAATTTACTGATTTGTTCCTTCGGCTGTAGTTTTGACTCGCTTGCAGATCGATGTAGTATGTCGGCCTGAGAAAAGGATAGGTTTTTTCCTCTGAATAATTAGCCAGATCCTTTTTGAACTTATCGACCTTCCTATCAAGGGTTAGATTTTTAAACTTGATGATTTCTAGTTCAAATTTGTCTAATTTATCCTTTGCATCCTGGATAGATTTATCGTCAAGAAACTTTTTCTCTAGGTCTAGCAATTCTGCACCCTGTTTGTCACATTCCTCTTTGGCGGTGTCTATGACCAGAATCAGCCAGTCCCGGCTACATTTGTTCCCCACCCCACTGAAAAACTTCGTGGACTCGGGTTGTCTGTGAAAACCCGGGGGATGTTGCGTACCTGGAGGCCTTCAGGGATTATCCCAGCTCTCAGGTATTCTAGCATGAACTTGCCATGTAGTTCTGTTCGGATTATCCTTTTTTTCTTTTGGTTAAGGATTTCTAATTGATCTTCTTTCAGACCTCTTGTGAGCATACCGTCCTCGTTACGTAGTGTGGAATAGGCCCTTAGGAGTTGTTTAAAATAGTCATCCATGTAGGAGACTCCACACAGATTGGGTTTGTTATACACACTGTCTTTATTTTTGCCGGAAAAACGCCTTGATACAGTGTGTTGAAAACATATTCTTGTTTGTTCTGTTGTGGTCCAAGAAACCATTTTGATGTCTGTTTTTCTCCCTGGAATTGTGCTTTTATGTATACCACTCACACAGTTCCAATATATAAAATAATTGTGTCTGAGAGATTCTTTTCTCTACGATATAACCTCTATGGGTATTGTCTCATTGAAGAAACGTCAGAGTTTACACAAAAAATTGTGGGATTTCGCGTGTATGAGCAATAGTGTTCTTGAACCTATTCACTTGTGTGCTTTGTTCTTCAGTTAACCCTCCTGGGTAGAATAGGTTCCATACCAGGAGCCCAATTGTTTGATTAAAAATATCAGTACAAAATTGCTAATTAAATAAGTTTGTTTGGTAATGAAGAACATTTTAATTAGCAAACTCTGATAATCCATTTTTGAAAACTAATTTATGTCTTGCTACAGTAAGCACATGAACAAATGAAAGAAAAGGAGATTGATGCAAGGTGATATTCATAAGGCAGTGCAGAAGGCTCGGGCAAAGCAACAACTCCTTATTTCCATTGGACACTGCAGGAGCAGTATTTTCACTGCCACTACCGAAGGTAAGCCCTGGGGGCTATTTGAACGCTGATCTGCCACGAGGGAAACAAAGTGAAAAGAAACTGCACTGTGAGCGCTGACACACGCCTCATTGTGCTGGAAAGTTTTATTTCTGTTTACTCTGATGCGCACATGTGGGGCTTGTTCTTGTGGCGGTGTACAACCTTCCAGAAGGCATTTGGCCATTATAAAATGCATATCAAAATGCCATTCCAAAATGGCTGACTCATCCTCGTTTAGAGGAGCCATCCACCACCAGCAAGTTGCCCCTCTGTGATTGGGTAGCCTTTTCATTAAATAGCCAATCATGTGCACTGGCAGGCGTAAGCCGGCCCCTGCAATCAGGAACCTGAAGTAAGGCCCTTGTGTCATATGGATGTAGATAGCCTTAGAATACTTAATAGGGGTTAGACAATTTACACCAACCTGGATCCAAATGCAGCAGCATCAGGCTGAAAGAAGCTGAAAATAAGAATCTCCCCAGATATTCTGTGAACCCCCGCCAAAATAAACAGGCTGAGAGGCGCAGAGGACCCAGGGAAACCCTCTAGAGCCAGAAAACAAACCCTGAGTTTTGATTGAAGGCTAAACATTGTTACTTGTCTGTTGAATGTGGTCTGGAATATGCACTTTGGAATCCCTCTCACACTTAAAGTATTGCTGTAGGACTGACGTGTTTCAGATATCACATGAAACTATCTGGGAGCCAAGTAGCGTAGTACTGTGAATGAGTTATGTAAATAGTTTTAATTCAAGAAATAGAAAAGAGCAGATATAAATATTTAGAAGTGGTAATGAGAATAGACCTGTAAAAGAATCTCAGAACTGTTCAAGGAAGAATAATGGCAACTGGAGCTTTATTCCACAGGCACTCGTACGTATTAGAATTTTCCCAAGAAGTACGTTCCGGCTACAATTAGAGGAAACGTTAATAGGAGCTGTCTAGTTTGTCGGACCACAAGTATAAAGGCTAGCCGTAAGCTTACCCAACACGGGCAGGAAGAAAGCTGCTTCCAAACAGAAGGCAAACATAACTTCGGAAAAGGTTCTACTGCTCGAGAGTGGTCAGACAAACTCAAAGTACAGCGCGTATCAGTCGGAGCACCGAACACGGGCATGGACAATGGATTCACTTTCACTATAAAACAACAATCATCAATCGAACTGGAGAAAGGATACAGGCACAAATAGACAAAAGTACACATAGATTAAGGGCAAACCTATATGCGTCTGGAAAGAAAGGAGTAGCGATGCGTCCAGCCGCTGACTTTCATCGTAGATATACCGGCCACCCAGACTGCCAGAAAGAAACAGGGTGGACGACTAGAACGTGCGCAGGATTAGCTGCAGAAACCATAGGGGCGGCCATCTTGGGAGAACTGACGGAGCCGAATCGTAAACCAGACACACAGCTAGTGTCCAAACGGGCCAACCGCAACCTGTAAGTCATGACAGTATGCCCTCCCCATTCAGGGGCGGGCTAGCCGGCTTGCCTGGATGAAGCCAATGAAATTGATGAATCAGCTGGGGGGCATGTACCCCAGTAACCAGTTCCCAAGACCTGTCCGCCGGCTATCCCTCCCAGTCAACCAGATACTGGAGACGACCCTGATAGTAACAAGAGTCGCAAATACCAGACACTTCAAACTCCGGAATGGTCGCGGTAGAGACAGGAGGCAGAGATGAAAACCTGCGCTGAAAGCAGTCCGAAGGAGCAGGCTTAATCTGTGACAGATGAAAGACCAGATGATACAGGACCGGGAAGGAGGTAGTTGAAGACTGACAGCCACAGGTCCAATCTGCTGAGGGATCTTGAACGGGCCAAAGAAGCGTGGAGACAACTTGGATGGAACAAGATGACGTGGTAAAAACTGGGAGGCCAACCTCACCATGCCCCCGACTGAGTACATAGGAGTAGGCTGCCTGATTCGATCCGCAAAAGGTTTGATGCGGTCCTGTGACTCCTGAAGGGTCTTGCGAGCCAACTGGTGACCCTGCCGAATATCCATAACAAAGGCATCCACATCGGGCATATGGGAAGCAGAAGGGAATAGCAGTCGGAAAACAAGTAGGGTGAAACCCATATGTACACAAGAAAGGACTAGACTTCAACGATGTGTGATGTGAGTATTTATATGCAAACTCTGCTAATGGTAGAAGGCTAACTCAGTTGTTTTGAGCAGCAAAGATGAAACAACATAAATAACCCTCCAGTGTCTGATTAAGCCACTCAGTCTGCGCATTAGTCTGTGGGTGGTACCCTGAACTAAGGGCACGACGGATGTTAAGGAGGGATCAAACTTTACGCCAATATTGGGAGGTAAACTGGGGACCTCTATCGGACACGATAGTGTCTGGCAACCGATGTTTAGCATACACTGACGGAAGGAAGACCCTAGCCATGTATGATGCCGTTGGAACCGCTGGTAGTGCAACAAAATGAGCCATCTTAGTAAAATAATTGTTAAGAAATATTTCCATTTATGTGTAATTTTCCCTCCAGTTGTGTACCTCCCAACTTTTTGCTGCTGTTTAACACCATAGTCTGATTTTGCCAGGGGAGCCCAGCTTTATACTGCACTCCTCTGGGCTTTCGCTCACTTTTCTATGGGGAAACTGACTTGCCCTTAAGACAGTCAGTACTGGGAGACTTTGTTTCCCTTAGTCCTTTTCCAATGTTGCAACTTTTCTGCAATATGTAACAAGTGTACAATGTACCTTCCAGTACAGTGCATGTGGGTCTCTTAGTCATTTCCAAGGGCCCTAGATACTCTCCAAGAATATTTTAGGAGATGTGCAGATATGTCACGGACAGGGCTGGTGGCAGCTTATCTTTTCATATAATTTTAACCCTTTCCTGCCAGATAAACAGCGATTAACGCATTTGCCACGAATAGGTGGCCTGGCTCAAAAATGGCCATGCCACAAGGTTCTTTGTCCTATCCTTTGGCCACCTTGCCCCTTCGCCTTCCCCAGGTCGAGCCGACCCGGGTCAGTCCTTATTTGGGCATGCATTTTCCCGCAAAACGCCAAGCGTTCGTGGGCTTCTGCATGCCTTGTGTGTGTGCCTCCAGGATCTGAGCTCGGGTGTCTGTCCCAATACACATCCTGGGTGCCAGAGAGTCTGGAGTGCTGTGAATGCCTGGGACCACCGTGGTCTGTGAATGGTCCACGTATGGTATGCCTGAATGTGAGCAGATCTCCCATTGGGTCTTCTTCGTTTTGGCGCAAAGGAGATTCTGGATAAGAGAAGCCCCCAAACAGCCATACCATGTCGATCTCTGGAGTTCTCACTGAACAAGGGATAGGATCCAAGTATCCTAAAGCTAAGAAGCTGAGTCGACGAACCGCTGGTGACCCGCTGGAAAGTTTGGCACCCTGAGCGTACTGTCGTCCCGTGGGACCCCTCTGCATCTGGTCGTCCTAGAAGGTCTGCAAAGACGCTTCGACCCATTGGAATAGTGGGACCAACTATTCTCGGCACCTTTACCAAAACTTGCAAGTAAGCCTTCTCGGAAGTGTCTTTGGGCCAACCAGTGGGCTGACCATTTTACGCAGGACCTTTGCTCTGTCTCCGCTGACGTTTCGAGGAGGCCCTCTAAACTTGGTATCCTGCTCGCCCTGTGTTCACGGCACCCTCACACCGAATTTCGTACACTTGGTGTTTCCAGGTCTGAATTGAGACTAGTGCGCCAGAACCGGAGCATATGCGGTTACCGTGTCGCCCAGCCATGGTGATGACCTTTGCAGGTGCGCTGCATTTGTGCCCCTGAAGCCTGCTGCAGTGAAACTGGCCTGATCCATCCACCAAATCGCCTCTGTCCCGTTTGAGAATCATCGCTATATCTTCGTCGCTGAAAGCCGCAGAGCTGCCAAATTGCTGCACTTGAACTTGCAACCGAAGTGGACTTGACTGCCAACGTTTGGTCCGGAGTGTGCCGGGGTCGGTGAATAATCGTAACCCTAGCCGGTGGCCCCTAGTGCCTCCATCAAAGTTTACGCACGAGTGGCCCCCGCGGGCCCCTCTCCTTTCCAATGCTGGTGCAAACTAGCGAACTATTCCCAACTCTTGGAATCGACTCTGCCGTGAAGTGGAGCCCCTCCTTGAATAGTGGGAACCTATTCTTCATCGCCTCACCCACCTTCCTGAGCTGCTAGAGACCCCTGAAGAGACCCCGTTTTGCCGATTGGAACTACCGCATGCGCTTCCATTGCCTGTACTTTTGAGCATTAGGCTCCTCTCTTCTTAGGGATCGGACTGCCTCTTAGATAGGAGCGTGTTGGATGTAGAAGTGGCTAAAGACTATTTGCACTGTCTGTTTCCTTCCCCTTTTAGGTTGTGGACCCATTTAGTGCTTTAACCCTTTAGACCCCTTTGGTCTTGTATATATGTATCTTGATAGTATTGTGTCGGTCTAAATAGTATTACTGTGATTTGATTTGTGTGTTTGAAACTCAAAGGCCTTGAAATAAATGTATATGTATTTTTAATATATCTCCACCTGACTGGGAGTGATTTGTAAGTGTCCTTTACTCTGTGTGCTCATTGAGGTCTTCCAGTCACCCTCACCCCTCTTGAGACCTAGCCTTGACCGCCACCAAGCTATCTTGATTGTTCTGGCTTGTCCAGAAGGTTACCCTGTTCCAAGAAACTAGGCTGGCCTCCTGAACCTCTGCCCACCAGGTCAGAGTTCAGAAATCCATCTTAACTAATTAGTGTACAGCGGTGGGATAGGACTGAAGGTATCCAGTGTTGCACATTAGTGAAGGCATTTCAAGTTATTCCTATCCAGGACACATAGTGACTTTGTAGTGATAACTGTAAAAAGGCCATAGATCTATCTAATATAATGGAAACAAGTACCTGTATAACCTTAAATGCTTCTAGGTCAGAAACATTGAGAAAGATGTGTACTGAGAGAGGCATCTCTGCTCAAGGTACAAAATTGGAAATGATCCAAAGAGTCATGGAATGGCAAGAGTTGCAACTCAATACCATAGCCTCTGATGAGAGTGCAGAAGGGGTGTGGAGCAGCTTCCACTGGCAGAACTGACAGTTCTGTCTCTGACCTCATCAGGGGTGCCCATGATGACAGGGAGGATGCTATGTGTAATGTTTCCTCTTCAAGCTCTGATGCTGAGGCCATGCTGGAATTCAAGAAACGAACTGTCGTTTAAGCAGAAGGAGCTTGAATTTCACATGGATAAGGTGAGAATAGAGCAGGCAGAAAAACAGAAAGACGGGGATAACCAGTTGGAACTGACCAAGCTTCAAATGGATCCAAGGGATCTGGAGATGGGTCGGGGTCCTCTTCTCATCCAAGATTTCCTAAAGATCTGCTCAGGGTGTATGGTGAGAAGAATGACATTATGGACTGGTTGAATGCATTTGAGTATGCATGTGAAGTTCAGGGCGTTGTAAATGCTGACAAGATTGCATGGTTGCTCAGTAAACTACCCCATTCTGGCTGCAGTGCCATTATGGAAATGTCAAAAGCTTAGAGAGTTGATTTTGCAATATTGAAGCAAACTCTCATTTTGAAGTTTGGGAAGGCTGCTGCCCAATACCTTAAAAGGTTCAGAGAGTATAAAAAGAAAGAAGGAAGTACTTGGGTGTCATATGTGGCTGATTCTTTAAAAAACTTGACTGGCTGGGTTGAAGGCTATAAGGTCTCCACCTTTGAGGGTATGATATGTCTTGTCATGCTTGAACATATGTTTGCATCTTGTTCCCCTGATCTTAAGCAGCATTTAGCAGATTCAAAGGAGTTAGATCCTAAGAAACTGACCATTGCAGCAGATTTGTGGGTGTCACATAGAGTGTCCCATAAGGACAAGACTCATCCTGGTAAGCAGGAGGAGAGGAAAAAGCCCAAAGATAAGGAGGGTGGGGGATCTGATAAAACTCCCTCACAGAATGGCCAGAAAAAGAAGGGTAAGTCACAAGGGACCACGCAGGGTAGTGGAGGTTATCCTCCAAAACAGAACTCTGGTTACAGTAAGACTCCCTATGTCAACAGACCCAGTGGATCTTGTGTGGCTTGTGTAGCAAGTGACCATGTGAAGGGGGACCCCAGATGTAAGGTCAAAACCTTGGGTGTCCGCTCTGCTAATCTGGCCTTCTCCTCCTATGAGGAAGAAGAGATTACAGGGGCATCCTTCTCCCCAGATTCCTTCCCCAGTGGGATAGATTCTGAGGTAGTATTCGTTTCCCTGGGAGCCTAAAGTCTCAGTGGCTCATGCTAGGATTCCAGACAATACCAAGCACTACTTAAAGGACAGTGTGCTGATCAATGGAGTTGATACTGCTGCTCTTAGGGATAGTGGGTGCAGTTGAACTGTAGTAGATTCTACCTTGTTAGACCCAAAGGAAGTTGCCAGAGCTCCTCTGATGCCCACTAAGGTGGCTCATGGCCCACCTCTCCAGTTCCCAGTTATACCTGTAAATCTTACTTTAAATGGTACAGTAGTCAGGATTCCAGTGAGTATTCAGAGAGATGTCCCAGGAAAGGGCTCGCTGGGAAATGATCTCAGAGCTTTGAGGCCTGTGGGAGATACAGCAGAAAGACCCTGCACAAGGTCTAAAACAAGGGCAGCACTGGCCAAGACCACTGCAGTGCCCAAGCCAAAGGGGAACCCCAAGGCTAAAGGAGTCAGAAAAAACAAAAGAGGGAAAGAGAATATTCCCCCTAACCCACCTACCACTGAGGTGGAGGTAGTTAGTCAAACACCAGGACCTGACGAGGTAGAGGTGTTGCCTGAGGTATTTGATCTGAATGACCACCCTGAACTAAATTACTTGTTAGTAGAAGGTGGTCCTGACAGAGAAGAATTCAGTAAAGCCCAACGTGAGTGCCATTCTCTGGAAGGCCTAAGGTGACAGGCCTGGTCCCAGCTTGAGAGTGAACCTCCTGGGAAGCACAGGATTTATTGGGAAGGTGGGATCCTTTACAGTGAGCCTACAGAGTCTACAGAAGGAAACCATAGGAGGTTGGTGGTTCCCCTTGCTGTATGACCCTTCCGCCTGCAGCTGGCACATGAAGTGCCCCTTGCTGCTCACCGTGGTATCAAGAGAACCAAGCAAATGTTATCCATGCATTTCTACTGGCCCAAGATAGGGGTGCAAGTAGAAAGTCACTGCAGGAGTTGTGCCACCTGCCAGTTATCTGGTAAAAGTGGCTCAACAATCCAAGCTCCACTGGTACCACTCCCAGTTGTGGGAGAACCATTTGAGAGGGTAGGGATCGACATTGTTGGTCCCCTTGACCCCCAAACATCCTCAGGCAATGGGTTTATCCTGGTGCTGGTCGACCATGCCACCAGATATCCTGAGGCCATCCCATTGAAGACCATGACTGCCAAGTCAGTTGCAAAAGCTTTACTTGGCATATTCACTAGGGTTGGCTTCCCTAAAGAAGTTGTGTCTGATAGGGGCAACAACCTTATGTCAAAATATATGCAGGCCATGTGGAAGGAATGTGGTTGCACCTATAAGTTTTCATCCGCATATCACCCACAAACCAATGGTCTGGCTGAAGGGTTTAACAGAACCTTAAAAAAACATGATTGGGGCTCTGGAAGAATCCCAAAGAAGAAAATGGGATCTTCTGCTACCATGCTTACTGTTTGCCCACAGAGAGGTACCACACAAGGGTGTTGGCTTCAGCCCCTTCGAACTTCTGTTTGGTCACCCTGTAAGGGGACCCTTGGCCATAGTCAAGGAGGGATGGGAGATGTCCACTCCCACCATTACTACCAATGTAGTAGACTTTGTGCTAGGGCTCAGAAAAACGATGGTACTCCTGATGGGTCTGGCTAGTGAGAAACTGAAGGCAGGGCAAGCACTGGTGAAACATTGGTATGACCGTAAGGAGTCCGTCATCAATTTTACACCTGGTCAGAAAGTCCTGATCATGAATCGTATAAGGCCTCGAGCTTTACAGGACAAATAGTCAGGCCCGTACACAGTGGTGGAGTCACTCGGTGAGGTCAACTATTTAGTGGACCTTGGAAGAACTGGTCAGGCTCCAAAAGTTGAAATCGCTGCACTGCTGCTGGCTTCAGATGTTGAGGAAGAACCTCATCCTGACCTGTTCCAGAGCAATCTTTCAGACAACTCCATTGGGGGTGTCCATGTGGCCCCCACCTGACTACTGATCAACAAGCAGAGGTGAAAAGTTTTCCGAGGCAATTTTCCCCCCTTGGTCTCACAGTCTCCTGGTTTGACACCTTGGTGCAAACATGACATTGACAAAGGAGACAGTGTACCTACCAAAAGTAGGGGATACAGGATGTCAGACAAAGTAAGGTCTTACATTAAGACAGAGGTCAACAAAATGTTGGATCTTGGGGTGATTGAACCCTCTAGTAGTCCTTAGTCCAGCCCAGTGGTTTTGGTTCCAAAAGCAGGTACTTCTGAGTTCAGATTCTGTGTGGATTACAGGGCTCTGAATGCTGTCACCAAGACAGATGCACACCCCTTGCCTAGAACATATGAGCTGATGGATACTTTGGGTGCCTCCAAATACCTCAGCACATTTGACCTCACTGCAGGCTATTGGAAATTAGCCCTTGCAGAACATGCCAAGGAGAAGACAGCTTTCTCAACACCAGAGGGTCTTTACCAGTTCAGGGTAATGCCTTTTGGGTTGAAGAATGCAACTGCCACTTTCCAGAGGATTGTGAATCATGTGTTGAATAGATTGGATGAATTCTGTCTTGCATATCTGGATGATATAGCAGTTTTCAGTGCCGCCTGGGAAGACCATGTGAAACACCTTAGGATTGTGCTGCAGGCTCTTCAGAAGGCCCACTTGACCATAAAAGCCAGTGAGTGCCAGATTGAACAAGGATCAGTGGTCTACTTTGGACATGAAATAGGTGGAGGGAGGATACAGCCTCTACCCAGTACAGTACAAGCAGCACAAGACTGGCCTACCCCCACTACTCATACTCAAGTGAGAGCCTTTTTAGGACTCACTGCATACTATAGAAATTTCATGGCAGGCTATGGCACCATAGCTGCCCCTCTGACTGCTCTCACCACTTCTAAGAAAGCCAAGAAGGTTACTTGGTCTGAAGAGTGTGGGTAGGCCTTGAATGGCTTAAAAGACTCCTGTGTCAGGCCCCTGTTCTCAGGGCCCCTGATTACCAAAGACCTTTTTATTGTGCAGACAGATGCCTCTGACACTGGGATAGGAGCTGTACTATCACAAGTAGATGAGAAGGTTAAGGAACACCCCATTGGGTTAATTAGTCGCCAGTTTAAGGACAGAGAGCTCAGATGGTCCACAGTAGAGAACAAATGTTGCTCTGTTGTGTGGGCCCTAAGGAAGCTAAGGCCCGACCTCTATGGGACCCACTTCACTGTGCAAACTGACCATAAGCCCTTAAAGTGGCTAATGAACATGAAGGGAGAGAATCAAAAGTTGCTCAGGTGGTCCATAAATCTGCAAGGCTTTGACTTCACTATTGAGCATAGGCCAGGGGTCCAACATAGCAATGCTTATGGGTTGTCAAGAATGTTTATGTTTAACTGACCTGACTCATCCAGGGGTGGATTAATTCCGCCTGTTCTTGGTCTGGGAGGGGCGAGTGTTAGGAAAGATTTCCATTTATGTGTAATTTTCCCTCCATTTGTGTACCCCCCAACTGTTTGCTGCTGTTTAACACCATGGTCTGACTTTGCCAGGGGAGTCCAGCCTTATGCTGCACTCCTGGGCTTTCGCTCACTTTTTATGGGGAAACTGACATGCCCTTAAAACAGTCAGCACTGGGAGACTTTGTTGCACTTAGTCCTTTTCCAATATTGCAACTTTTCTGCAACATGTAACAAGTGTACAATGTACCTTCCAGTACAGTGCACTTGGATCTCTTAGTCATTTCCGAGGATTTTCTACGAGATGTGCAGATGTGTCACGGACAGGGCTGGTGGCATCTTATCTTATCTTATATAATTTTAACCCTTCCCTGCCAGGTAAACCGCGATTACCGCATTTGGCATGAATAGGTGGCCTGGCTCCAAAATGGCCATGCCATGAGGTTCTTTGTCCTGTCCTTTGGCCATCTTGCCCCTTTGCCTTCCCCAGTCCTTATTTGGGCGTGCATTTACCCACGAAACGCCAAGCTTTCACGGGCTTCTGCATGCCTTGTGTGTGTGCCTCCAATATGTGGGCTGGGGTGTCTGTCCCCAATACACATCCTGGGTGCCAGAGTCTGGAGTGATTTGAATGGCTGAAACCACTGTGGTCCGTGATTGGTCCACGTATGGTATGCCTGAATGTGAGCAGATCTCCCATTGGGTCCTCTTTGTTTTGGAGCAAAGGAGGTTCTGGATAAGAGAAGCCCCCAAACAGACATACCATGCCGATCTCTGGAATTCTCAATGAACGAAGGATAGGATCCAAGTATCCTGAAGCTAAGAAGCTGAGTCGAGGAACCGCTGGTGACCCGCTGGAAGGTTTGGCACCTAAGCCCTCTGTCGTCCCGTGGGACCCCTTTGCATCTGGTCGTCCTAGAAGGTCTGCGAAGACGCTTCGACCCATTGGAATAGTGGGACCAACTATTCTTGGCACCTTCACCAAAACCTATAAGTAAGCCTTCTCGGAAGTGTCCATGGGCCAACCAGTGGGCTGACCAGCTTACGCAGGACTTTTGCTCTGTCTCCGACGCCGTTTCGAGTAGGCCCTTAAAACTTGGTATACTGCTAGCTCTGTGTTCATGGCGCCATCACACCGAATTTCGTACACTTGGCTTTCCCAGGTCTGAAGTGAGACAAGTGCGCCAGAACCGGAGTATACGCGGTTACCGTGTCGCCCAGCCGTGGTAATGACCTTTGCAGGTGTGCTTCATTTGTGCCCCTCTTACCCCTGAAGCATGCTGCAGTGAAACTGGCCTGATCCATCAACCAGGAGCAGAGAAATCGCCACTGTCCGATTTGGGAATCATCGCTGTATCTTCGTCGCTGAAAGCCGCAGAGCCGCCAATTTGCCGCACTTGAACCTGCAACCGAAGTGGACCCGACTGCTGAAGTTTGGTCCGGAGTGCGCCAGGGGTCGGTGAGTAATCGCAACCATAGCCGATGGCCCGTAGTGCCTCCATCCATTTTTACGCATGAGTGGCCCCTGGGGGCCCCTCTCCTTTCCATTGCTAGTGCGAACTAGCAAACTATTCCCAACTGTTGGAATCGACTCTGCCCTCAAGTGGAGACTCTCCTCGAATAGTGGGAACCTATTCTTCATCGCCTCACCCACCTTCCAGAGCTGCTAAAACCCCTGAAGAGACCCCGTTTTGCCCATTGGAACTACCGCGTGCGCTTGCATTGCCTGTTCTTTTGAGCATTAGGCTTCTCTCTTCTTAGGGATCGGACTGCCTCTTTGTTAGGAGTGTGTTGGATGTAGAAGGGGTTAAAGACTATTTGCACTGTCTGTTTCCTTCCCCTTTTAGGTTGTGGGCCCATTTCGTGCTTCAACCCTTTAGACCCCATTGGTCTTTTATATATGTATCTTGATAGTATTGTGTTGGTCTAAATAGTATTACTGTGATTTGATTTGTGTTTTTGAAACTCAAAGGCCTTGAGATAAATGTATATGTTTTTTAATATATCTACACCTGACTTCGAGTGATTTGTAAGTGTCCTTTACTCTGTGTGCTCATTGAGGTCTTTCAGTCACCCTCACCCCTCCTGAGACCTAGTCTTGACCGCTGCCAAGCTACCTTGCTTGGTCTGGCTTTTCCAGAAGGTTATCCTCTTCCAAGAAACTAGGCTGGCCTCCTGAACCTCTGCCCACCAGGTCAGAGTTCAGAAATCCATCTTAACACTAATCTATGACAACCAGGATGGCAGTATGCTGTTCTGAAAGAGGAGATCTAGTATAAAATCAGTTGATATAATCTGCCAGGGTTTGTCAGGAATGGGCATGCGGGAGAGAAGTGCCGATGAGTGATGTCGAGGTGTCTTTGTCTGTAGAGAAATAGAGCAAGACGAGACATATTCTCGTATATCAGTAATCATGGTGGGCCTTCAAAAGTGTTGTTTTACAAGAGCTAAAGTGTTGGAAACGCCTCTATGTCCAGCCGCCACGGAATCATGGCACATCTGCATCACTTCCACCTGGAGAGCGGGACTAGGGATAACCAATTGATGAATATGAAAGTAAACCCCGTTCTTCAACTTCAAGCCGTGCCGCTGCGCCAGATCTTGATATTTTACGGCGTGAGCCAGGGTCTCTTGCTTGACTGTGTGCAAAAAGTCTGCAATGACATGAACAAATATAGCCTTAGGAAAGATCTTTTCAGGCTGAAATCGAACTGTGGAGTGATCTTTACGGGACAGGGCATCAGCACGTACATTTTGTCTACCTGGGAGGAAGGTAAAGACAATATCGTAGGGTGAGAAGAAGTGAGCCCATCGGGCCTGCCTACTGTTTGTAGTCTGGACATGTTGTAGAACTTTTAAATTTTGATTGTCAGTGCGCACCTTGATGGGAAATCTGGACCCCAACAAAAGATGCCTCCACTCCTCAAAGGCCTTTTTGATGGCCAATAGTTATTTTTCAAGCACTGAATAGTTTAACTCAGAAGAACTCAAGGTTTTTGAAAGATAGGCTATAGGAGATTCTTGACCCGTATCATCTTCTTGCAGGATAGCTCCTAGGGCATAGTGAGAAGCATCTGTCTCCAAAATGAACTTCTTATTTTAATCTGGCATGATGAGTATAGGTTCCATGGAAAAGGCCTGTTTTAGATGTTCAAATGATGACTCAACGTGGGAATCCCATAGAAAATGAACACTGTTCTTCAGCAATCTCGTGATTGGTAAGATGGTATCAGAGAAGTTAGGGATGAATTTTCTTTAAAAGTTGGCAAATCCCACGAACCGCTAGATTTCTTTGACTGTAGTAGGTGTTGGCCAGTCAAGTACTGTAGAGACCTTAGATGGATCCATGGATAGTCCTTGAGCTGATAGAATGTACCTAAGATAAGAGACCTGGGTACGATGAAATTCACACATCTCCTTATTATAGTAGAGGTTGTTTGACTGAAGACATTTTAGAACTACCTGGACGTGCTTGACGTGGTCTTCCTCTGTGGAGGAGAGCAAATACATGGTCCATGAACCTTTAAAATATTGCTGCCGCATTAGACAGTCCAAACGGCATCACATGGTACTCATAGTGTCCGAACGGAATGCGGAAGACCGTCTTCCATTCGTCCCCTTCTGCAATCCGTATTAAATGGTACGCTCCCGGGAGAACAAGCTTGGTATAAATAGTTGCCCCGTTGACTGCTTCCAATATATCTGGGATGAGTGACATAGGATACTGATCCGTAACCGTGATCTTATTGAGACCTCGATAATCCAAACAAGGGCGGAGCTCATCCGTGTCTTCCTTGGGAACCAAAAATAATGAAGCCCCCCCAGTTGAAGTGGACTCTGCAATTAATCCATTCTGGAGATTTGTCTGAAGGTATTTCTTTAGTACTTGCTTCTCCTTCTGTGAAAGCATATACATGCGCCCAAAAGGGATAGGTTAGTCCGGTACCAGATTGATATGGCGATCATCCTGTCTATGCGGAGATAGTATTGCAAATTGGGGCAAAGAAAAAACCTCTGAAAATTCTGAATAGCAATCAGGAAGGCCACACATATGGCTAAGAAGCACAGGGGAATTGTTGAGAGGATCCGGGGGCAAGTAACAAACTCCAATTGCACCTTGAGTTAAACAATGAGCAACAAAATGTTCAGAACCTAAACAAATGGTTCCAGCTGTCCAGTTCCCAAAAGGATTGTGTAGGCAGAGCCAAGGTAATCTCAGAATTATCGGAACATGGGCAGTCCTTATTATATCGAAACTGATCTGCTGAACGTAAAATGGTGTTTTACAGAACATTATGTGAGTTTGTTTCTTAATAGGTCCGGAAACCAGAGGATTTCCATCCACTCCTTGAACTGGAATGGGTACTGATTTGGTAGTACGACCTAGACCCTTCTCCAGGGCCCATTGGTCATCAATAAAATTGCCGGCGGCACCACAGTCCACCAGAGCTGGGATGTTCTGAATGATTCTGTGTTCAAAATGTATTTGTAGTAGGATAACTACCATGGAGCCTTCTGTAGTCTTCATATTTGATGTTAAGGTTGGCGTGGAGTAACCTTGTACATGTACCCGGGTCACGATTCCCCTTACCGCTGGGTTTCCTGACTGAATTCAGGTCTTCGAGGTGATGCCACTGGACATTCTCTGACTAGATGATCCGATGCACGACAATACCTGCATAGTCCTTTAGATCGTCTATGCTCTTTTTCTTCAGTTGTCAAGGGTCCTCTTGTAGTACCTAACTGCATAGGTTCTTCCGTTGGTTGTGATTGTGCTTGTGTTGGCATCACCTACACTCTCTTGGTCTGGGATACCTTCCCCTTCGTTTCTCAAGTTGTCTTTCTTGTAGACGATAGTTGATCTGCATGGTAAGAGTTATCATCCCTGCCAGATTGGCGGGTCGAGGAACTTGTGATATCTTATCCTTTAATTCCTCTGCCACACCACGTCTAAAAAGGGTTAATAAAACGTTGTCTGGCCATGCAGTTTCTGCAGATAAACGTTTTAATCCAGTGATATAATCCAGTACACTCTGTGACCCTTGGCGAAAGTCCAATAACTTTTCTTGAGAAGATAAAGATATTTCCTGGCGACTGAACATATTTCGTAAACTATTCACAAAGGCATCTAATATAGGGTTACTTCCAGTGACAAGGGGAGTAGTCCAGGCAAGTGCAGGTCCAGTAAGATGTGAAATTAAATATGTGAAATTAAATACCCAACCTTATCTCGATCTGTCAGGAAGTAAGTAGCCTTAAAGGTGAATTGTATGGTACAACTGTCTAAAAATTCCTTTAATTTATGCGGGTTACCATCATATTTACCCCATGGTAAAGAAGGAGGGGGAAGTTCCGGTCCCACAGTAAGTCTAGATACCTGTTGTCTGAGGAATGTGTTTTCTTGCTTAAGGTTCTGAACCTCATGAGTAGGAGATTGCATGGCCTGCATAAGCTGCTGCTGTTGATCCATGATGTGTCGCTATCTGTCATATGGATGTAGATAGCCTTAGAATACTTAATAGGAGTTAGATAATTTACACCAACCTGGATCCAAATGCAGCAGCATCAGGCTGAAAGAAGCTGAAAATAAGAATCTCCCCGGATATTCTGCAAACCCCAGCCAAAATAAACAAGCTGAGAGGCACAGAGGACCCAGGGATACCCTCTAGAGGCAGAAAATCCTGAGTCTTGATTGAAGGCTAAACAGTGTTACTTGTCTGTTGAATGTGGTCTGGAATCTGCAGTCTGGAATCCCTCTTACACTTCAAGTATTGCTGTAGGACTGACGTGTTTCAGATACAACATGAAACTATCTGGGAGCCAAGTAGCGTAGTACTGTGAAAGAGTTATGTAAATAGTTTTAGTTCAAGAAATAGAAAAGAGCAGATATAAATATTTAGAAATAGTAATGAGAATAGACCTGTAAAAGAGTCTCAGAACTGTTCAAGGAAGAATAATGGCAACTGGAGCTTGATTCCACAGGCACTCATACGTATTCAAATTTTCCCAAGAAGTATGTTCCGGCTACAATTAGAGCAAACGTTAATACGAGCTGTCCAGTTCGTCGGACCACAAGTATAAAGGCTAGCCGTAAGCTTACCCAACACAGGCAGGAAGAAAGCCGCTTCCAAACAGAATGCAATGGTAACTTCGGAAAAGGTTCAACTGCTCGAGAGCAGTCAGACAAACTCAAAGTACAGTGGGTATCAGTCAGAGCACTGACACGGGCAAGGGATTCACTTTCACTATAAAATAACAATCACAATCGAACTGGAGAAAGGATACAGGCACAAATACACAAAAGTACACATAGATTAATGGCAAACTTGTGAGCGTCTCGAAAGAAAGGAGTAGCGACGCGTCCAGCCGCTGACTTCCATCGTAGATATACCGGGCACCCAGACTGCCGGAAAGAAACAGGGTAGACGACTAGAACGTGCTCCGCATTAGCTGCAGAAACCATAGGAGCGGCCATCTTGGGAGAACTGACGGAGACGAATCGTAAACCAGACACACTAGTGTCCAAACGGGTCCACCGCAACCCGTAAATCATGACACCTTGTCTGTACCTGTGCAGGGCTCGGAGGGCCCTCTCCTCCTTTCGCCGCCGCAACAAACCATGGAACAGTCCACAGGCAGGCAGCCTGTTACCCCACAAACTTGGGCCTCTGTAACTCTACACACCCTGCAGAATACCTGTGAGTGATGGCTGGACATTGTCATTGCCTCTCCACTAACAACTGTTGAACCAAGGTGTGCCTACACCATTCTGCCTTCCTCGCCTTACTTTATCTCACTTATCCCTTCTATCCATCACGTTTTGTGTCTCCTTTTGCAAATTCGAAGCCAGGTGTGTGTTTGTAACATCTGTGCACCCCATTTTACATTGCATCTATCTGTGGTACTAAAGTATTTCCAGTGCATCTGTTCTCTTGTTTGCCTTGGCTACTAGGCCACCTGGTGAGTTGTGCTTGGACTGTGCTGTGCAGCCCCTCCTCTTTCTTCCAGTGGCGGCTGGTAGTTTAATAGCTGGTGGGGCGTAAAGTTCCCAGGTGTAATTTGGGAGCGAGCGTGCGCAGCGCGCGAGCCCACTCCACCCAAGGGGATTGTAGGGGGTTCTCTCCCCGGAATTTATTTTGAAAAATGGCCTCCAAAATGTGCTATTTACTGTCCAAAACCCACCGAAATATGACATAAAAAGCATTAAGTTTTACATACTAATGGTTGTACATTATTCTTACGTGTGCAGGTGTGATGGTGTATTTTACAGCAGCTTGTATTGAGAATAGCTGGTACTATCATGTATGCATACAAAATTCATCATTATATAGTCAGTAATGAGTACACGTACAGCAATGAACAGATGACAGTAAATTAAAGGAAGTGTAACTCTGCAACTTTCAGAAGGGGGTCCAGGATATAAATGACGTTGTTAGGACTGGAGCCTGGAGGCCTTGTATAAATGCATCATAAGGCAAGTTTTGTAATCGCAGGCTGATCATTAATAAACATTAAATAAGGTGCAAGTACCGCAACCGCTCTACCCGATTGCTTTTCAGAAGAAACACTCCATTAAGTCATTAACTCTCATAAGATTGCTTTGAAAAAACACTGGCTGGCACATTGAGTGCAAGGTTTGATAATAAGGCTTGTTTAATTTGAGCTAAAAGAGTTCCCACGAGGAGGTGTTTTGGGCGGGTAGGGGCTGGAAATGGGTGGTCAAATAATGAAACACCTACATGCTTTGTTCCCTCCTCATATGCCATTTCTCCATATCTGTACTCTAATGCAATAGTTTTGTCTTACAGGTGCCACCTAATAGCCCAAACTAAAAAGAGCAGACACTCAATTGGTTATTCAGGGCAGTGCCATACATACCTGGGGATGGTTACCTATTGTTTACTAAAAAGACTACTTACTATAGCACTCTTGAGGCTAGTTTGGGGGCTCTAGGCTTTATATAAAAACGTGACCTTTATATGTTGGGCCTGATTTACAAAAGCGTTTTATAATGGTGCAATTCCATTGAAAACCCTTTGTAAATCAGGCCATTGGAGTCTGTGGAACATGGCGCAACGCCAGGGACCTCAGAAAGACTGCTAAAATCAAGAAATATTGTACAATAAAAGTATGAATGCATAACAGCAGAATATTATAGAAAGTTTTCATCGTTGCAAGTTAAATTAGCTCCACTGCTAAAATTGACCTTTTGCAGAAAACATTCTTTTAATGTGCTTTTGCACAAGGGAACCGTATGCCTTAATCCTAACCCTCTCAGCCTTGTGCAAAAATGCATCGAAATGTTATTATTTTTGTAATGCAGGACTATTGCAGTTTCTGTACTACGACCCAATGTTTTCAGCCATGTTGCGTGAGCACATGGCACATAGAGCGATCAATGGACGTGTTGAAAATCAGAGGGGGAAAAGGTTTTGTAATCTCGCAACATAGTGAGTGCTCAAAAGGCTAGAACGGGCCCACTCCTGTAAAAGCTGGCAGCTCTCTGTATGCCTTCTCATGGTGCAGTGTGATCAACACTGCAATTGCCAAAGCAATTATGCAGCCAGAGAGCTGTTAGCCAGAGCAAAGGGGAGAGGCAGGAGTTCTCGAGATCAAAGGTGGGAGATTCTTATCTGCGGCCTATGTGTTCAGATAAACACCATTGCGTTTCACAGCTCCATGAGAGCTGCCGCACTTCACAAGCCCCATTTGAATTCCGTCGTTCCTCCAAAGAATGATATTAGGCTGGCAGAATGGAAAAAATAAAAAAGAAGAAAGTCATTCTTACCTCTCTGCCGTCTTAATGCACCTGCGCTGTTTTCATGTGACACTCGGGGAACTGGCAAGCTTGAAAGGGGCAAGGGCGCGTCCAGTCACAAGTTTCTGCCGAGGATTCGACCATGCGGTTGAGTTGCTGCATATTTTTAAAATAACCATGGGAGCTTAAAGGAAGAAATGAAACAAAAAATCGACGGAGCCCTATAGCCAGGCCTGATTTCCTCATAGACCCGTTCCTGCACTGCTTACACAAGCTCCAATCCAGAAGAAGGCTGTGAGGCTCCACTCACACGGATTGTCATTGGCTGCTAAACAGCCAATGACAACCCGAGGAGGTCTCCTACTGCGCTGTTTGCGCAGAATACAAACAGTGAGGGGCCACCCCTCCAGCACCCCGACAGCCTCCCAAATGAGAGGATGTGATATGTAGAGTGCGTGGAGCTATGAGCTCCACGCACTCCACATGTACATTAAATTAACGAAGTCTACGTAGATCCGGACGCGCACCTCTGCTGTAGTGGTTGGGCAGGAGCAGGCCTGGCACTGCAGATCAGCAGAGCAGCAGGCTAATAAATCATGAATCTGCCGTGCTGCAAACATTTATTTAATTCCGCAATGAATCCGCACAGGAAAAAAGAGTTTTTGTTCTTCCCTCAGTGGCGGGGGGGGAGGGGTGGCGCCCCCCCACCCTATGTAAGCGGCCGCCACTGCTTTCTTCCAACTATCCTCTGCCGCCCCTATGGCACTCACCATCTCGCCTATCTTCTCGAACTGCTACACTATCACCTATCCTCCTTCTCTCACAAAGTCTGGAAGAAAAAAGCTTTAAAAAGATATCCTGACCAATAACCCTGGTCTACCTATCGCAGAGACCTATGTCAGCGCAACTTCTAGACAGATCTTCACTGATAACCTCTTTTCTGTCCCTTCTCCAGATCTATGGACTCCTCATCTTATCTCTCCTCTCTCTCTCCTCACCCATTAACTGTGGCACTAAATGGGAAGTCCTCTTGGCGGACTTCACATCATCCAGGTGTATCATTGTCTATCATTGTCTATCACACTTGCACTATCTTGGTTCATGGTCCTCAACCCAACCTCCTCCTTGTCCCTCATTAACTTCCTTCCCACACCTGCCACTCCTTCTTCCATTCTCTCTGCCCCCCCCCTCCAACTGGTGTACCATGCCCCTCTACCCCTTCTCGGAAAACCTTCAAAGGTAGAGACCTCTTGCTCCTAGCCACGCTTAATGCTCATACTGCCATCACACTCAACTGCCTCCTCCTTGAAGACCTTGACCTCGATATCCTTTCCCTTACTGAGACGTGGTTCTATGCCAACTCAGTCACTGCTTTTGACTCCCTTCTCTCTGATGGCTTAAAGATCATCTCTAAGCCTTGCTCTAACTGTGCTGGCGGTGGGGTCGCTCTGATCTTCCCTGAGTGGCTCCCTTCTCCCCTCATACTCACCCAGCCTTACTCTTCCTTCGAGAACCCTATATGTAAGCTGGTCATCTCTCCCATTTCCTCTCTGACCATTGCCAGCTGGCTCTACCACCCTGTTCCTCTCTGAATGGGCTGATTTCTCCTCCTCTCTCCTCCTCTCTCCGCACAACCACCTCTAAACTCCTTCTCCTGGGTGACTTCAACATCAACATTTCAGCTACTTTACATGGCATTGTCTGCGGCCGTGTTCGAGCACTACACGCCCGATTAACATTGCGACTTCCATCTAGTATAGTATCTCCATCTACGTGCATGCGCTTTTTGGAGCCACATAGTTGTTCCCCGGTGAACTCGCCACCCTTGCTACTTACTTTCAGACACCACAACGCTGTCGGCATCAGCGGAATTGAAGTCAGAGAGCCTTGCTACCCCCGAACTTTAGGTGAGCTTTTGAACTCCTGTTACTTTTCATAACATCTGTAGGTCACGTCATTTCGAGTGGAATTATATGATACACATCTAGCGTTGAACTCCCGTTATTTTTTGTAAATCCCTGTGCGGAATTGCTTTTCAAGCGACATTAAAAGACATATATTCGTCTGTAATATATTTTCTTGTATAAATCAATAACTGAATGAAGCCACATACATTTTTATTGCAGTACTTTGTGATTTAACTTTATGGACCATCCAGACTTCCAGCATATTTTATATGCGCAATCCGGATTTATACTACAGACAGCTTCCCTAACATTAGGTTGTTGCAGTTTCATAACAATTGAGGATTGCTGATGAAATTATGGTCAATCCGTCTGCAGCATCTCAGTGATACTATGTTACTTTCTATTCTTTTAGACTATTAGTAGTCTTCATATTTTCCAGTCTGTCCAAACCGATCTTCACCATCACTACATCAGAAGACATAGGAAACATGAATCAACCATAATTGGAGTCTTATTAAGTAAGTCTCTTTTAAGAGCCTAACAGTAGCACTTCTAAGATGGCGTCAGATACCTAACCATTGTATGTAAACTGAATGGTGGATAATCACTCTACCTACGGATTAGAGAATATTGAGTTTTATGTTTGTGTGTTTACAAGGACATCCCTTGGGGACTGCAACACTATGAATCTGAGCAGTACCTAGGCATTATTTACCGATACTAAAGAGACGGTAAGCCCCCAATTATAGGGTGGTTTCTTTTTACTATAATGACTAATGCATTGTTTAAGAGACCACAACAATTCTAATGTGGTTTTCTGTTTTTACGATTAGGTTTGGCTTGGTGCTCTTAACCAGTATTAAGAACAAGAGTTAGTGAACAGTTACCAATCTAGACTTATCCTCTATTAACACGTTCAAGGACTCTATGCTGCTGTAACAGCCTGGACAAGTTCTGCTTTATCAAGCTTCCATCTTGACTTAAGCTGAGGACGTTTTTAGCTTTAGCTTCCACACACCCCTGAAGAAGTTCCTAAAACCACTCCTAAGGACAACAGGAACGAAACATGTAGTGCTAAAGTAGATACTAACACTAAGTACCTCTACAAGGACTAAAAACCTACCAAGGTGTATTTTAGGTATTTTGTAACCAAAGCACCAAGTGATGAGACATTCGAAAAAGACAGGTCTCATGTGTTGTATTTCGTGTGGCTCTTCTTTTTTTGTGTATTGTAACAAGTCAAAGGTTGCCTTCTCTTACAAGCTCCTATACAAAATTTGTAATTAAGCATCTGTTATAGTGTTTTTATGTATTCTATACTTTATTAGCACTTTTTTGGTGATCAGCACACAGCACTTTATTCAACAGCACATTATTCAACAACACTGGTCGCTTTATTTGTCAAATTCATGGACCAATTTTTATGTGTATATTTTGAAATTTATATGCTCTATATTAAAATAGTTTTTAACAGAATTAGCAATGAAGTTAGGTTGTATTTTCCATGAACTTCTAAGCACAATTGTTCTGAACCATGTTTTAGTGTGATAATTTGTATTCAATCAGTTAATTGAGTGTCCAAACCTCGATTGTGTAGGGGAGCCTTCATGGTCTATTATTTTCTAATAAGATATGTCAGGTTTGCTCCCTGTTTACCTATAGTATACCTGATTTCCCCCTAAGTGTGTATAGCTTTTAGTACGGCCATCGGTCGTGGAAACTATTTCAATAAATCCCTATAAGTACAGACACACCCTCTATATAGCTCTAACCTCTCTAATCCTTGGTGCTATCCCCATTTAACTATGGCTGCAGACAAAGTCAAGAGCTATGATGATAAATATGTACTAGAACTACTAGCAAGAGCTATCGCCCTAGACCCAGACAATGGCAACTCCTCTATTAATAATGTGAGTAATTGGGATGAGTTAGCCCAACTTAAAAAAAGATTCATCAGAACAGAACTACACGGGGTTATTATGATAGAATACCTTAGAAATGGAACTCTACCACAAGGCCTCGTAGTGCGTAACGAACCAAGACTGTTCCTGGACAATAAACAATTTGTACAACAATGGAGTTACATCGCAAAAAAATGTGGTAGAGATTGGATAATACTTATTATTGATACAGCAAAGGAAATGACCGATAAACTAGCAGCTGAACTATTGACACTAGAAGATGAAAGTAAGAAACTAGTATGAATAGACATTTATAAGAAAAGACTGGAACAAATCAACAAGGAGATAGATGATTTCAAAGACTACACAACACGTGATAGAGTGAGAAGGATGAAGAAAGATCTAACAGACTTTACACATGAGAAAGCCTTCCCCTATACCCAGGACAACTACAGACCAAATCAAACACGAACTCAACCAAACCAAAGAGGATGGAAAGTATGTTTTGGCAACACATTTTACAGCTCCTACGGCTCTAGCGATGATAATACAGAGGAAACTGATGAGGATTACTCCAACTACAGAGGTATCTCAAGAGGTAGAAGATCCAACGGCATGAGACGAGGACAACCACAAAGACCCCGGAGAGGAAGAGGCAACTCAAGACCTAACTCAGGTTTTTTAGACCAGGACCCAACGAATTGGGACTTCGAACCACAGCACACCAGGAGCAAGAGACCTTATTAGTAAATCTATCGTTTTATCTCCCTACAAAAGTGGAGATAGATGTACTTGAAAAGGGTCTAAGCTTTGTCCCCACTAATCACTATGATGCATTTGGAAGTAGAACTGATTTGGAAATGCTATTTAGAAAGATACATCTGCAACAGTTTTTCGCAAAGAACACTTACACTGGTGAGACCAATGAAACAGGATTATGACGGCCTTCTAATTTTAACCCCCCAACTACAAGTAACACTCCAGAATCTTTAGTATTCAAAAATAGAGTGATGAGAGACCTTGATAAACTTGAGAAAACCTCTGACAGACATATCTTCCAGAACACTAGCAGAAGATAAAGAGACGCAATCAAAACTCTAAACTCCTATCAAGACATAATAATCAGAAAAGCTGATAAAGGTGGGGCAATAGTTCTACTTAATAGACAGGACAACATCACTGAATGTGATCGCCAACTTAGTGATACTTCATTCTATGAGCAACTTACTAGTGACCCGACCAAAAGACTACAATCTTTGATTAATCTTAAAGTTGCTAAAGCTGAAGAGAGAGGTTGGATATCCAAACAGGAAGCCGAATATCTGATACCTATCCGCCCTAATGTCCCTAAATTCTATACTTTGCCAAAAATCCATAAGACCCTTGAGAACCCTCCTGGCAGACCTATTGTGTCTGGATGCGGCTCACTTCTAGAACCACTCTCTAAATTTACAGATCGCTTCTTAAGTCCATATGTGAGACTAATTACATCCTACATCCAGGATACCACAGAAGTAATTAGAATGGTGGAGGGCCTTAAGATAAATACAAACAATCTACTAGTTACCTTAGATGTTGTCTCTCTCTACACCAAAATTCCCCAGGCAGCAACTTTAAGTATGGTGGAAGAAAAAGTGTTACATTCTAGAACGACAGGTAAAACCCTGAACTCATGTATCCTCTGGTGTACAGAGATGGCACTGTGTGAACATTATTTTTCCTTTAACAATCGGTTTTACAAACAAATACATGGAACTGCCATGGGCTCAGCAGTAGCCCCTACTCTTTCGAACCTTTACGTAGAAACTATTGAAGTACATACCATCTTGACTGACCTAAACCCATTCAGACAATATATTCAATTATGGAAAAGATATATTGATGACGTGTTAATGATTTGGTCTGGCGATTTATCGAATTTCAATGCATTTGTACAGTGGCTGAATTCACAAAATCCCTTTTTGCAGTTCACCACAACCGCAAGTCTCGAGTCAGTCAACTTCTTAGATTTAACAATTTACGTTAATAAAGAATTATCAATACTTCAAGTAAAACCGTTTCACAAGGAAACTGATAAAAACTCAATGTTGGCATATTCAAGTTTCCATCCGAAACATACACGACAAAATTTACCTTTTGGACAATTCCTGCGTATGAAACGCAACAGTAGCACCAAAAGAGATTTTGTGAAGGAAGCAGACAATCTCAAACTTAATCTGTTGCAGAGAGGCTACCCCAGAAAAATTGTCAAGACAGCATATAAAAGAGCGGTTAATAATAACAGAGATGCCATTCTAGAATACAGAGAAAAAAGAACATTTGATGACAACATTGTGTTTGTGAGCACTTATAACCCACTTTCCAATGGTATATCTAAAATTGTGAGAAATAACTGGCATATATTAGAAAGGAATGTCTATCCACTGCCTACTCTTAAATGTGCTTTTCGTAGGAGTAAAAACCTGAAAGAACTAATCACAAAAAATGACGTGTAAAACAAAGTACCCAATCCACTCTGACCGAAAGTTGGGGTTTACCCAAAACGACAGGCCATAGCCCATGTGGACACTTAATTAATTAATTAATTACATTTATAAAGCGCTCATACAGCCCGCAGGCATCGAGGCGCTGTTACAGGAATAGTTTTTTTGTCTTAGTTACATATTTATAACGCGCTTAAACACCCAGAGGTTTCTAAGCGCGGACCCGGGGATCGAACCTGTGTTGCTTCATGTTGTCTTGCTTCCAAGACGCGCACGCTGCCGCTGAGCTATCCTCCCACTGTAACTGCTGTGCCCAAACCTGTAGACCTAAAGACATAGATTTGGGCCTCAATAAGAGATGGGAACAACGTGTTTTAACTAACTGTAACTCAACAATGGTAGTATACGCGATCTGGTGTCCATGTAACAGGCTACACATAGGCAAAACGGAAAGGAAAATAAAGGTCAGGATTGGCGAACATAGAAGCTGTATTAGGAACAAAAACATGAATGCACCACTTGTGGGCCACTCCAACAGCCAAGGGCACAAACCTGAGGAACTCAGGTGGACTGTAGTTCTAAAAATAGATCAAACACAGGACACCAATAATGACAAACAGAAGATATGTCTCCAAGAACAAAAACTGATCTTCTTGACTAAAAGCTACCCAGATGGTCTAAATGAGAATATTGATTGGAGTATATTCATCAAATAATACCCTACCCATACCCTGAAAGAATGCCGGTATTGATTTGTAAGCATGTTCCAATAAGTCACTTGCTGCACGTGATGACACTTTACATCTAGTGTGACTATGCCCCCGAGCATCTTTTCTGTTCACCTATGGATCGCGCTAAATTACCACCGAGATGATGATTCAATCTTCTTTAAGTTCTACATATGATCTACTGTAAGACTAGAACCCTGTAACTCCTAATGAGGCTAGCATTAGTGTAAGTTTTGAGTTGCCCAGCCGCCTCACGCACCAGCCTACTGCCATCTATCAACCCGCCCACTTTACATCTGATATACCACATACACCTAGTATACTATTATTAGTAACTAAGGGTGTTAATATACCTTTACAACGAGGCATTATTCCTCTTAGATGTATGCTTACGACATCCATCTCGCCATATGTAACATGTTATATTGGTACCCACAATGGTGCTTTGTATTTACACATACTGCTAGACTTGGGAGCGTCACAGGGTTCTTTATTCACAAGCTAGCCTCCGTTTTTGTGTTTTCTACACAGTCTCTGCACTGGCCGACGAGAGTGTTCACTCCTGGACCAGCGTTTCACCTTGCACACATGCGCAGCTAGTTCCGGTTGTCTGCACTAGCGTGGCCGGTCCCTATAGCAACAGACCTTTGAGCAGTTACGACGGGACCAAGCCCAGTATTATCCGATGCGATTTTCTACAAACCATATGCCTGGATCCACATAAGGTATTACAATGTGTAGCAACAACCACCATTTTTCAGCTACTTTACATGGCATTGTCTGCGGCCGTGTTCGAGCACTACACGCCCGATTAACATTGCAACTTCCATCTAGTATAGTATCTCTATCTGCGCGCATGCCCTTTTCGGAGCCACATAGTTGTTCTCGGATGAACTAGCCACCCTTTACATTCAGACACCACAACGCTGCCGGCACCAGCGGAATTGCAGTCGGAGAGCCTTGCTACCCCCGAACTTTAGGTGAGCTTTTGAACTCCAGTTACTTTTCATAACATCTGTAGGGCACGTCATTTCGAGTGGAATTATATGATACACATCTAGCGTTGAGCTCTCTTTATTTTTTGTAAATCCCTGTGCGGCATTGCTTTTCAAGCGACATTAAAAGAGATACATTCGTCTGTAATATATTTTCTTGTATAAATCAATAACTGAATGAAGCCACATACATTTTTTTTGCAGTACTTTGTGATTTAACTTTGTGGACCATCCATACTTCCAGCATATTTTATATACGCAATCCGGATTTATACTACAGACAGCTTCCCTAATATTAGATTGTTGCAGTTTCATAACAATTGGGGATTGCTGATGAAATTATGGTCAATCAGTCTGCAGCATCTCAGTGATACTATGTTACTTTCTATTGTTTTAGACTATTAGTAGTCTTCATATTTTCCAGTCTGTCCAAACCGATCTTCACCATTACTACATCAGAAGACATAGGAAACACGAATCAACCACAATTGGAGTCTTAAGTAAGTCTCTTTTAAGAGCCTTACAGTAGCCCTTCTAAGATGGCAATCGGATACCTAACCATTGTATGTAAGCTGAATTGTGGAGCACCACTCTACCTATGGATTAGAGAATTGAGTTTTATGTTTGTGTGTTTACAGGGACATCCCTTGGGAACTGCAACACTATGAATCTGAGCAGTACCTAGGCATTATTTACCGATACTAAAGAGACGGTAAGCCCCCAATTATAGGGTGGTTTCTTTTTACTATAATGACTAATGCATTGTTTAAGAGACCACAACAATTCTAATGTGGTTTTCTGTTTTTACGATTAGGTTTGGCCTGGTGCTCTTAACCAGTATTAAGAACAAGAGCTTGTGAACAGTTACCAATCTAGACTTATCCTCTATTAACGCGTTCAAGGACTCTATGCAGCTGTAACAGCCTGGACAAGTTCTGCTTTGTCAAGCTTCCATCTTGACTTAAGCTGAGGACGTTTTTAGCCTTAGGTTCCACACACCCCTGAAGAAGTTCCTAAAACCACTCCTAAGGACAACAGGAACGAAACATGTAGGGCTAAAGTAGATACTAACACTAAGTACCTCTACAAGGACTAAAAACCTATCAAGGTGTATTTTAGGTATTTTGTAACCAAAGCACCAAGTGATGAGACATTCAAAAAAGACAGGTCTCATGTGTTGTATTTCGTGTGGCTCTTCTTTTTTTGTGTATTGTAACAAGTCAAAGGTTGCCTTCTCTTACAAGCTTCTAAACCAAATTTGTAATTAAGCATCTGTTGATTTAGAACTTGAATATGCTTGTAAGTGAGTTATAGTGTTTTTATGTATTCTGTACTTTATTAGCACTTTTTTGGTGATCAGCACACAGCACTTTATTCAACAGCACTTTATTCAACAGCACTGGTCACTTTATTTGTCAAATTCATCGACCAATTTTTATGTGTATATTTTTAACTTCATATGATCTGTATTAAAATTGTTTTTAACAGAATTAGCAATGAAGTTAGGTTGTATTTTCCATGAACTTCTAAGCACAATTGTTCTGAACCATGTTTTAGTGTGATAATTTGTGTTCAATCAGTTAATTGAGTGTCCAAACCTCGATTGTGTAGGGGAGCCTTTATGGTCTATTATTTTCTAATAAGATATGTCAGGTTTGCTTCCTGTTTACCTATAGTATACCTGATTTCCCCCTAAGTGTGTATGACTTCAACATCCACCTTGACTCCTCAATTACGGCATCCTTTCTCTTCCGTGACCTCTGCACTTCACTCTCCCTCTCCATTCCTACCCACTTAGCTGGACACACTCTTGATGCCTTCATCCACACTGATCTTTCACTCTCTTCCCCACTGACCACCTCACTCTCCTGGTCAGACCACTCTCTCCTTTCACTTAGGTCCTCTCGTCTCTATGACCGCACCCCCGCCCCAGCCCTGCCAACCTCGTTCATGAACATCCTACCGATGAAACGAGTGTCAGCTGCTGCCTTCTCATCTACCTTCACCCCTTTTTCTCCCCACTACAGACTCTCCCTCCGACTCTGCTCTCAGCAACCTCCATCTTGCTATTACTAATACCCTTGAACATTCTTGCTCCAGTCATGATGATCCACACATGCCTCCAAGCATAACTCCTGATACGACTCTGACTTGCAGCCCTGAAACGCAAGTGCAGAGCTACGGAACGGAAGTGGCAGACCTCAGGCTCACCCTCTGACAAACTGGTCTGTCGCCTGCTCCAAAGGCAATACAGACTCTCCATGCACACCAAGAAAAGGGCCCACATCCAGTCTTGCATCTCTGGTGCATCCAACAACACGTCTGTACTCTTTAAAATCTGCATGGAACAAGCCAACCCTTCCGCAGTCTCCTCCTCACCTCTTCCCTCCCAGGCCCTCTGCAAAGCACTGGCCACACACTTCACTGCAAAAACTCAGGACATCCTGAGCACCCTTGCAACCCTCTCCTTCGAAGGGATTGTGTCCTCAGACATATTCCTTATCTTAGATAGATATCTCTTTCCAGCTTTGCTGGTCTCGGAAATGTTTTCTCTCTAGAGGGTGCTGCGCGTCGACGTCCGCTGAGTCGATGTCCCTCGACAGCCGCCGTATCGACATCGACGTCATCCTGCCTATAAAGGCCGCGCGCAGCGTCTGTTGCTCAGTTCCGTTTTTCCGCGCTTACTCAGTGCCTCGGAATATCGTTGCTCAGTTTCGTAGAGAATTATTCCATTTTCCTCGAGATATTCGTTCCATACTCGATGGCTTCCTCGTCTGAACCGACGACCCCTCGGTCCGGCTTTAAAAAATGCCAAGACTGTGGAAAAAAGATGTCGCTGACGGACCCTCACAGGGTCTGTCTGTGGTGCTTGGGAGCTGAACACCATTGTTCGGAGTTCGAGGACTGTATTTCCATGACAGCTAAGGCCCTGAAGGAGCGTAGGGGGAAGCTGGAAAAAGCTAAGACTTCTAAAGCTTCTTCTTCCTCGACGAAGTCGAGACATTCGTCTCCTCATCACCATTCGCGCTCCATGTCTCGAAGCGGGTCCCACCACTCCTCGAGATCGAAGCACTCGAAAAGGAGACGCCGAAGATCCCCTTCTTCGTCCTCCTCTTCCTCTGTTTCACCTAAGAGAATCCTTTGCCCCACGAAACATAGTTCCCGGGCTGAATGGGAGGAATTCTGAAAAAATATGATGAGCGTCTTCGAGAAAGCGGCCTCGACCCCCTCGAAGACTGCCGAGAGCGATGCTCTGGTCGAAAGACCCGAAGGTCCAAAAAGCTGCGAGTCGCAGCACCCAGCGAAGGAAGCTTCTCGAACGTGTCACGAACCCTCGAGTAAAGCAAAGACCTTGAATCCTTCTTCGAAGGTTCCGTCGACGCCGAGGTCGGTGTCTTCGACGCCGTTGTCGAAGGGACCTTCGACACACGGGTCTGTCGACTCAACGCCATCCTCAACACCGGCGTCGACGCCAAGGAAAGTCACGGTTGCGGCGCACCCAGTGGCTATTCCCAGGTCTTCGATGACGATGTCGTCGAGATTGTCGATATCCTCAAGCAGAATTCCGATTCTATCGAGGACCTCGAGGCCTCCACCTTTGTTTTCGACGCCACGTTTGAAGCCTTCGACGTCGGCGTCGACGACATCGACATTTTCGAGGCCGATTACAACAAGTTTGGCACCCTCTGCCTTGGAGATGGGTTTCACACCCTTTGTGAGTTCAGACCAATTGAGAACAATGTCCTCAATTATGGAAGAGGGAGAACTGTCTGACCAAGAAGAGACATTTGAGTTGCAGGGATCTGCAACCCCAGTTCAAGAGGAGTTATCCTCAGAGGAACGCAGAATAAAGGAACTCCATGATTCCTTACATGAGGCAAGTGGTTTAGACACTTACCCAGAGGTGGAGTTCGCTAGGCCAGACCAGGGGGAGCATGCTGAAACCCCTTATAGAGCCTTAATGGCCAGGATTACAGAATTTATGGGGTGGTCAACACCTTCACAGGCTTTCCAACAGGATGACCTCACGGATATTCTTGATAAAGGTCCACAGGAGGATCCTGTAGTACCTTTTCATAAAGCTCTTCAAAGAAAAATAATGACGAACTGGGAAACCCCAGATGTCGTCCCGGCAGTAAATAAAAAACTGTCTACTAAATACAGGGTATCTTCTGCAGACCCTGAGTTTTTGTCCAAACACCCATCCCCAGAAAGTCTGGTGGTACAGGCAGCATCTTCTACTGACATCAAGACTGCTTACCCTACCGTCCCACAGGACAGGGACGATAAAAAATACGATGCTATGGCTAAGAAAGTCTTTTCGGCATGTAGCATGGCGTTAAAATCTATTAATGCTACTTGCACCCTTGCTAGATTTAGCCATACACTTTGGGAGTGTGCTTCTACAGCGGCTGACTGCATCCCGGAGGGAGAAGAAAGGGAGGCGTTCCTAAATATCATACAGGACGGTAAAGACGCTATGTGCGAATCCCTCCAGACGGGCATTGATTCGGCTGACAGTATCAGCAGAGCTATGGCGGCAAGTACAACAACCAGGAGATTTACTTGGTTGAGAAAGTCTGGTTTTGCCCCAGATGTGCAAGCCAGGCTCTTGAACATGCCATTTGATGGCTCTTCTTTGTTTGGGAAAAAGGCGGATGACAGTTTAGAAAAACTGCAAACATCAAAGGCAGCAGCAAAATCCCTAGGCGCTGCAATCCATCAGACACCTTTTCGTCCCACAGGAACCTCTGCGAGAGGCAAGTCCTTTCGCTTCTACTCCGCATTCGGAAGAGGTAGAGGACGACCGGCTCAAAGGGGACAAAGAAGAACTACCCGAGGTGGACCGGGTAGATATTCAAAAGCCGCAGCAACAGCAGGTGCCTCTTTACCATCGGCATCTGCATCAGCCGCCCCAAAACCACTCTGAGGACTTCCCTCACAAGACACCTGTAGGAGGCAGGTTAACTCAACATCTGGCGGAATGGCAGGCTATCACGTCAGATGCTTGGGCATTGGAGACAGTTGCACATGGTTACTGCCTGCCTCTCCTACGCATACCTCAGAGTCATCCACCGGGGATAAGCTCTCAAAAAGCTCCAGATCCGCTCCTCTTGCAGGAAATTTTAGACCTGCTAGAGAAAGGTGCCATAGAACCGGTACCTGTAGCGGAGAGGAACAAGGGCTGGTACTCCCCTTACTTTCTCATACCCAAGAAAGACGGAGGACTGAGACCCATCTTGGACTTGCGAGAATTGAACAAATTCCTCAGGAAAGACAAATTCAAGATGGTAACTCTCTCTCAGATCCTTCATGCCCTTCAGTTCCAGGACTGGTTGGTATCTCTGGATCTTGAGTACGCTTATTTCCATGTGCCAATCCATCTCAAACACAGGAAATACCTGAGGTTCGCAATTGGCAACTTTCATTATCAATTTCGAGTGCTGCCATTTGGGCTGACCTCCGCCCCGAGGGTCTTCACCAAGTTAATGTCGGTAGTGGCTGCAAGTCTAAGGAGGGAAGGGAGTCATGTCTACCCCTACCTGGACGATTGGTTGATCAGAGCTGTATCTCCGGAACAAGCTCAGATCCAGCTAAATCATGTTTGCCACTCCCTTCACAGACTGGGCTTCTCCCTAAATTTAAAGAAGTCACAAATGATACCATCGCAGAGACTCCAGTTCATTGGAGCGATCCTGAACACTTCCCTGGGAAAAGCCTCGCCACCAGAGGTGAGGGCTCAAGATATTCTACAGATGGTCACCAAGTTTCAAAATGCCCAACGTCTCCCAGCCTTCGACTTTTTGAGGTTGCTAGGCCTCATGGCATCCTGCATTTTCCTAGTGCCAGAGGCCCGCCTGAGAATGAGATCTCTCCAGTGGGCACTGAGAACTCAGTGGTCACAATTTTCAGGGAGAATGACAGATCTTCTTCAGGTTCCCGACAGGGTGGCTCGAGACCTTCAGTGGTGGGCCTGTCGGGAGCACATTCTGAAAGGAGAGCAGTTTTGGCAACCTTGGCCGGAGATAACAGTAGTCATGGATGCCTCACTCACGGGGTGGGGAGCCCACGCCAACGACTTGACCATCAGTGGTCGTTGGTCTCCATCGGAGTCCAGACTACATATCAACCTGTTAGAGCTGAGGGCCATCAGACTTGCGCTGAAGGTTTTTCTGCCATCTGTACAAGGAAAGAATGTCCTGATAATGACGGACAACACAGTGGCCATGCATTACCTCAACAAAAGAGGAGGCGTAGGATCACTACCTCTGTGCAGAGAGGCGATGCAGCTCTGGTTTTGGGCAATCCAAGAAGGAATCTCTCTATCGGCAGTTCACCTAGCCGGAGAGAAGAACTTGACAGCGGACGCTCTGAGCAGGCAGAGCACAGTCTCCCACAAGTGGGAACTAGCTCAGGAAGCCCTTCAAGAGATCTTCGCCCTTTGGGGAACCCCTCAGGTGGATCTTTTCGCCACCAGTGTCAACAGGAAGTGCGATCTGTTCTGTTCAAGGGAATTTCCCCAGAGAGGAGCTCTGGGAGACGCGTTCATAGTGGACTGTGAGTTTCCACTCCAGTACGCGTTTCCACCGGTCCCTGTCATTCCTCAAATGATCAGGAGGTTGAGAAGATTCCGGAACACCATGATCCTAATTGCCCCGGATTGGGCCAGGAGAACGTGGTACCCGGACCTTCTAGACTTGTCCATCTGCCCTCCAATTTGACTTCCACTCAGAGAGAATCTGCTCTCACAGAAGGGAGGTCAGGTTCTCCATCCAGACATCAAAACCCTCAACCTTCACGCTTGGCTTCTGAAAGGCTGAGGTACAAGGATTGGGACCTTCCTGATGACGTTATGGAGGTGTTGCTTTCGGCAAGAAGGCCAGCAACGAAATCTTTATACCGCTTCCGTTGGAACAGCTTTTGCAGCTGGTGTAGGGAAAAGAATATCGATCCCTTTTCATGTGGTACACCACTCCACTCTTGTTCGTTAAGATTTCTTACCCTTAAGACTGTTTCATTAGTAGCACTTACATCTGCTAGAAGGGTGAGCGAGTTACAAGCTCTTTCTCGTAAACCCCCTCATACAATCTTTCACAAAGACAAATTTGTTCTGCAAGTGAAGCCTAATTTCCTCCCAAAGGTGGTTTCTGAATTTCATATCACACAGAAGATTACCCTTCCATCTTTCTATCCTCCTCCCCATCCGGGGAAAGAGGAAGAGAGGTTACACAGGCTGGACCCAAGAAGGGCTTTAAGTTTTTACATTAGTAGACTGGCTAGGATAAGACAAGCAGACCAGCTGTTTGTAGGCTACGCAGGTCACAAGCTGGGGCTACCGATAACTAAGCAGACCATTTCCAGATGGATTATTTTAGCCATTTCGGAATGTTATAAACTGGCAGGAAAAGAGCCCCCTCAAAATCTTAGGGCTCATTCGACCAGAGGTATCGCAGCTTCATTGGCCCTCAAAAGAGGAGTGCCGGTTAGAGACATTTGTGCGGCTGCCACATGGTCGTCCGTCCATACCTTTACACGGTTTTACAACTTGGATTCCTCCTCCAGTCAGGAAACTAGGTTTGGAAGGGCGGTATTGCACTCTATTCATCAATAAAAGGAAGCATGAAGTCAGTACTCCCACCTCCAATAACAGAATACTGCTATGGGAGCCTATCTAAGATAAGGAATACGTCGGAGGACACAATCCCTTCGAAGAACAAGTTACTTCTTACCTTGTAACGTTCTTTCGATGGGATGTTCCTCCGACGTATTCCTTATCGACCCTCCCATCCATCCCCGCAGTACTACTTCCCTTGTTGTTGCAGCTTACGCTCCTTCAGGGGGATTAGTTGAGTCCAGAAAGAATTATTGTGGGCTACAAAACGGAACTGAGCAACGGACGCTGCGCGCTGCCTTTATAGGCAGGATGACATTGACGTCGATACGGCGGCTGTCGAGGGACATCGACTCGGCGGACGTCGACGCGCAGTGCCCTCTAGAGAGAAAAAAATTCCTAGGCCAGCAAAGCTAGAAAGAGATATCTATCTAAGATAAGGAATACGTCGGAGGAACATCCCATCGAAAGAACGTTACCAGGTAAGAAGTAACTTGTTCTTCCGCCACCACCACCTCCTATGGCCTCCCATCCTCCCTCTGCCTTTCTCTCCTCCTTCTTTCCTATCACACCTGATGAGGTCAACAGAGTTGTACGCTCCATGAAGGTCTCCTCCAAATAGGTTTCCTCCTGCTCCTCCGGAACCATTAAGGAAAATATTGTCTTTCTTCCCGATGTACTGCTAATTTCTGCAACCACTGTTTTGCTACTGGATTTTTCCCCTCCTCCCTCAAGCACTCGCTTGTGCGTCCCCTCCTGAAAAAACCTTCTGCAGACCCGTCTTGTCCACCCAGCTACCGCCCCATATCTATCACCCTCTTTCTTGGGAAACTCTTGGAGAAGCTGGTCTTCCCCCAACTGGCCCAGCACGCTGAACTTGTTTGTTGTCTACAACTGTCCTTGTGAACATCCTTGAGGAACTGCTTGCATATCTTGATTCAAACTCTCCAGCTGTTCTCATTTCACTTGATCTCTCCTCTGCATTTGATATGGTCACACTCCATCCTCATAAAACGGCTCCACTATACCCTAGGCATCTCGGAGCAGTCACTGGACTGGCTGACCTCCTTCCTCCATGACCGTCTGTCCCAGGTCATTCTGGACTCTTTCTCCTCTCCCACCTCGTATCTCCACCTGCAGGGTCCCCCAGGGCTCCCACCTTGCTCCCTCGCTCTTTAAAATCTTGCGCCGCGTGTACAGCTAATTTCCACCTTCTCCCCTAACCTACAGTGTTATGCAGCTGACACACAACTCTTCTTCCAATTTCCCTCTGACCCTCTCCTTACATCCTCCATCATTCCTGACTGCCATCCTGTCCTAGTGTACTTCCAGTGATCTGTGCCTCAACGCCAGCAAGACTGAGATCCTTCCTATTGGGACTCCTGCTCCCTCTTTCTTCCCCTCACTCTGGCCATCTTCTATGGGCTGTCCCCCTTCTCCTTCATCTGAAGCCAGAAACCTTGGAGTCATCTTCGACTCCTCTTTCCTTCCTCCCTCACATTCAGGACCTTGAGAAGAAGTCCCACTTTCAACTCCACCTCCTCAAAGGAATTCTTTCTTTCCTCACTTTCCCCCAGAAGCTCAACTTCTCTAGAGCTCTAAGACTTATCCTTGGCCTCAAGCCCAGAGACAGCATCTCTCCAGCTCTAAAAACTCTACACTCAATCCTGGTCGCTGCAAGGATCAAATTCAAATCCCTCTGCATCATCCTTAAGGCTGTCAGGGCCCAGTGACCACGCTATCTACAGCTTGCTACCATTAAATACTCTCCCTCCAGATCTTTATGTTCCTCCAGCACCAATTCTGTGTGTCAAGTGCTTCGCTAAACAGCGATCTGGTGGTTGATCTCTTTCCTCAGTAGGCTCCCATCCTATGGAACAGCATCCCCCGTCCTCTTCCTCTTGAGCCGGATCTCCTCAAATTCCAGAACTCCTCAAGACTTTCCTTTTCACCTCCTCCTTCCCATCTTCCCTCCTCTGCTAAACCCCACAGTTGCTGAGATTGGTGACCAGGGCCCTTATGTGTCCTGTTGGGCCCTGGCCTCCCACACCCAATCGCCTTCAGCCTCCGCCTGCTACAAGCACTTGCCTTGGCTCCCACTTGCCTATGCCACCACAGGCCTACACTTACTTATTTATTGGCAGCTGACCACTCTCACCTAGGCACTTACAGCTGGTCCCTCCCTAGCACTTCCTTCTTGGTACACCTAGCACTTACTCCCCCCCACTCCCTCAACCTTTCTCTATCCCTGCACTTGCACGCTCTGAATGCTCACGAGGCCTAGTAGGTCTGCCTCTATCTTTCATTGTTATATTTGATTTTATTCCCATGTTCCCTCCCTGTTGCCCTGTGGGGGCTTTGAAACACAATTTACTTGATGTACAAGTGCCTTACAAATGCACAATAAATAAATAAATACATTACAAAAGGAGAAAGAACAAATGCAAATCAGACTTGGGCACTCCAGCCCAAACTGCTAGGTCACATCCCTTCTGCACAAGACCACACGCATCTCCATGCATGTTCCTGCCTAATTGGGCATCATCAGTGTGGAGTAGCTTGGAGAGGCAGCAGAGTGGCAGACACGGCAGACCCCACGCTGTTTTCTGGGTCTGTCTTTACTGTTTATTGAAAGTAGGTTTGGCTTCCCTTTAAAACCTCCCGCACTCTACGGAGCGGCGCAGAGAGGCGACAGAGAGGCAGACACTGCAGACTGCAGGATGTTTGGACTGTGGACGGGCCCCTTATCACTGAGCCGCCAACCCCTCCCTCTTCTCTCCGCTCCCTCCCATTTTTTCCCTTCTTTTTTCCTTTTACACCTTTGCACAATGATGCCTGCCTGACATGATTTGTGAAGTCTGCTTATGAATATGTTGACGCTTGCATTCCCACTCAGGTGAAATCCAACAGGACCCCTAGAGCAACGTTTTGTACTAGTGACCAACAAGCTTCTTATCTGTAACCAGGGCAGCGACTGCGGGCGCTGTGCCTTAGAGCCGGCCCTGCTTGAAACCTGATTACTAATTTTCTTACACACCTGGCCTGCCTCCCCCACTGCCACTGTCTCCTCTCCTCTGCTCCTCTCTTTCTGACACAAGATGAAGCCAAATCTGCAGCGCAGATGGGCCTTGCGGAGTCGGGCTGTGAAGGTGGCGAAATGCCCATAGAGTCTGGTGTGTACAATGGGGGATCTATCAGACCCATCCCTGACTAAGAAAAATAGAAAAGAAGTAATGCTGTCCCCACTGGAGCAGTACCCTCAGGTGGCTAACCAACCCAAGCTAACTGGCTTTTTTGAAGTAATATATATTCAAAGGATATCTCTTCCATCTACTTGCCCTGTGCTGGATTTATGCAGGGAAAATTTCAACAGTGCCCTTCAGAGTACCCATGCCTGGAGTGAGGAGGGCCTGGTCCCTAATGTTCTAACAAACGACACAGCGCCTAGAAGGACGGAGGAGTTTGATAAGCATGTCATAAGACCCATATAGTCGATTGATAACAACGGATTACTCATGCACTGTAGCAAACTCAGAAATGCAACTCCTTGGACTCTAACGCAGATTGCATATATAATATTACGACAGCAAACTTGTCTGGTCGTCCTAATGTAACCGCACTGGCACGCGACTCAGATTCAGAGATGAAAAAATGCTCAATTGAGGCCAGTGCGCTATATTCCCTGAGAGAAAAAAGGAAAGCTGTTATTCAGAGACTTGACATAACAGCTTAAATGGTCAATTTTCAGACCCTATGCTCGGACATGGCTTCTGACCAATTACAACTGAAGTCTATAACGGCCAGCATCGCTGATTTTATTCTTGACTCCCACCCCATGCCTTACTGCCCTGTCTATGAAAAAACTTTTGACGGCTGTACTGTATCTGATTTGAGAGCCGTGCAGACTCCCAATCTTAAATCCATTCTGTGATTGGCACCAGGGGAACCTTGTATAGGGGCTAGACCGTTGCCTACGGAGTTCAATGACCCTTCCTTAGCCACCCACTTAACCTGTCATGATTCCTTGAACATTGCTGCCCACAAAGCAGAAATGCGCTATGTAATGAAATATCTATGATGGCCAGTGAACCCCCGGCAAACCCTGACACACGCTCTCAGGTAGCCCATAAGAAATATGCGCAGGCCCCTGGTAAATGGGTATCCTTTTCAAATAAGGATATTATAAGACATACACAATCTCCCGGGTGTATCCCATGGTCAAAAACTGGTCAGTAAGATCCAAAATTATGGATCACTCAGTTAAGTAACCTTATGCGGCCCACTGGATAAATGGGCATACCCAAAGCCCACCCCTCCAGCAGCCCTTGGTGAGGCCGGCCCCCAGAAATGAGCCACTTACAACAGGTCATAATAGCGGTCTTGGAGACTCAGGGAGAAGGGCGGTCAATCACCACATGCCCTAAAAACATCTGCCCTTGCCGGCTAACTACTGTGCAGAAAAGGCTGGCACAAATTATGATTACCACCATCAGCAAACAGCAAGCATGGGGCAAGGTGGGATGGGAAAAGAGGTCCCTGATCGTATCAACAGAGGGCCCTGTATCAATCCAGAAATGGTCCATGTGTTCCCCAACTCCCATGGGGCTGGTTGTTCCTCTGCTGAGAGATCTATATTAGGAACTATTGTAACATTGGAAGAACTGCATCCAACTGCCTCTAGCCCATTCCTAAATCTATATACCCTGCTGCATATCTGGAGGAGCATTCCCTGCCTTTCAATGATTGGCAGCAGAGACATGTCACAGATTGAGCTCCCTCTGTGGGACAGTTAGTCAAACTGGGCTTTGGTCACCTTTGTATCCCCTGTGGTGGTCTCTTTATTATGCATGGGTTCTGACTTCCTCCGATCTATGGGGTATAAGTTGACAGTGTGCTATGGACATTACCCTAATATGAATAATGATCCTTGGGCTCCATGGCCAAGGAGGCTGGAGGGGTCGGCTAAGCCCGAAGTGGCCGCCCCGGGGCCTTGTGTCAGGGGTTCCCTAGTGGGTGGTCTTCCACTCAATAAACCTTCATCGAGGAGCATGCAGACCCCCTGCCCCCCCCATTATGTGGATACAGCTGTACAGAGAGGCCCAAGAGAGATGGGGGCAGACCGGTTGTTATGTTATGAGGATCTGGCCTCTCCAGAGGCCTACTGGACCCCTGGCCCGTAAAGGTGCTCTGTGGTAAATTGGAACACTAGTGCACCTTATGGGTAAAGACAGGTCTGCCCCCCTACTTGGAGAATATATTTTCCTGTTGCAGGGAACCTGAAATTGAACAATATGTTTCTTTTGTAAAGATACTTTGAATCATATACAAATAAATAAATAGTAATTGTATAAAGTGAAATACACCAATGTTGCGAATTGTGATGAATCCCCAGATGTCGTCACTGCTCGCCTAAGGGGAGCCCTTCCCATGAGGCCAGGTAGGTGAGGCCGCTACCCAATAGTCCCGCTGGAGGTGGTACTGAGGGGTTGGATCTCATGGGGAGGGAAGCCCCCAAATGGGATAAGTGATGACTTCGGGAGAGCATGGTGTCCCCATAGCCCACCTAACCCTGACACACCTTCCTACCCCCTTCCACCAATATTTTCCCTAGTGTTCCTATATGTTTTTGCCATCCCACCAATATAGGAAGTACTGGGATGAGGAAGAGTGTAGACTCCTCAAGGGACATGTATCCCTTAAGGACTGAGACAGGGTAGAGACCAATTGACTCACTAGAAGACCTCAAGATCAGTACTGGGACGAGGAAAAAGTACAGAAGCATAGAGAGCACTCAAGAAAATGTGAATGAACAATCTAGTTTTTCCCAAAACCTGATTGGGCAGAACCAGGTCAAAACTGAAGAGGGAAAGCAAGAAGGAGAGGGAAGCCCTCCCTGGAGGAACCATGAGACGGTAAGCAGACCTTAGCAGAGAACAGAGGAAGTTGTTGCTGAGGATGCTGCCCTGCAGGGAAAGCTGTCCCTATCAGGTCTGTCTCTCCACAGCGGAGAAGCAGGCGTCCAGGCACAAGAAGCAGCTGGAACGTGCGGTCAACAGGAGATGCGCAGCCTGCAAGGACCCAAATGCTGCGGGGACACTGCAGTACACCAGAAAACCGCTGGGCCCATGAGAATCCCAAAAGGACACAGAGGAGTGCCTGCGACCGACCGAAGGACACCTCCAATCCCCTTTCAGGTACCTGAGCTGCCGGGTCTGGGACCCACACCCATAAAATTCGAAGTTCATGTAAACTGTGAACTTTTGAAGTGTAAATGAAGCCAGGGGAAGGGAGGCATTCCCACTGGCAGTGTGAACTGCATACAAAACTCTGGTATTATTGAATGGTGAATTGTGAAAGCAAAAAGGGGCAAAGTAACCATTGAAAGGGAGGCATTGCCGCTGGCCGTATGAACTGCATACTAAAGTCTGAGAGGGCTTGGGGGAAGGGAGTCATTCCGCCCAGCGTTTGTGAACCGTGAAGCCAAGAGACAACAGCAGAAGGAAGCATTACTTCCTGGTGTTTTAGAGATAGGTAGAGATAGGTTTCCTCTTTATTTTTTCCTGAATAAAAGTCTTTGCCAATCACCATGCCACCATTGTGTCAGATTTGTACTGGATGCATATCATTAATTACTCCCAAAACTTTTAAAACATGTTAAAAATTTACAAATAATACATCCACACCATATTTTCCTCTAAATTACCTGTAGGAGTTGTATGATAAAAAATACCAAGTTACTTCATAGGACGTTTTGGTTTGCATACTCACATACCAACAATAAATAATAGCGCATGCATAATGTCAACTACAGCTATGTTGCTATAGTAATCACCAATGACATACAGAAACACTCTGCTGAACTTGTTTCACAACACGCCCATTTGCTGTTTATGCTTTTAACTAGGCCCAAACGTGCCACCTTTCCAATCACACCTATCAACAATAGTAAACACGTTGATTGAAGATGGTGACCCATTTCGATGCAAAGTACCCATGACAAAATTTACAAATAATTAAGCAAAAAAAAACAGTATTATTAATAATTTTGCACTTGTATAATTAATAATTGTGTAAAAGTAAAAGCGTGCTTCTTTTCTTTCAGCAAATTTAAAAATGTCAACTTCTTTCGACGTTGTAGCTATGGAGGGAGGTTAGTAAACTACTTATTATAAAATATACATTTAATAGTGAATGGAATAATTACTTATATGTTAACATTGTTAAAAAATAAAAACATACCCTTCCAGTTATTTTGTAACGCATTATTGCATTTAATATTTACTCAACATACAAATGTATGTATTAGCGTACTATTTATATGTTAAGGTTTGTATGCTTTATCGCTTCAGCAGGTTTGTATGATCAATAACCGTCTATTAGTGTCCTCGTAATTCCATTGCACGCGTTATACGCTTTATAGCTTGAACAGGTGTGTGTCCTCAATAACCGCTATTTAGATACTCTAAATATTTAACTTTAGTTACCTAAATATTTAACAAGTGTTGTGCTAATTATATTGCACTAAATATTAGTTACAAATATGAAACTATATATTAGCCTATTGTTTATACGTTCAATGCCTTTGTCGTCTTGGTACGCTTTATAGCTTCAACAGGTGTATACGATCAATGCTCATCCATTAGGTACATTACATATTTACAATTGGCCCAGTTATTACATTGCACTAAATATTCATTGCAAATGCGAATGTATGCATTAGCGTACAATTTATATGTTTAACACACTTTTACGCTTCCTATGATTTGTTGCTTCAACAGGTTTGTACACTCATTAACGAGCCATTAAATACAATTTATGTTGAACAAGTGTCCTTGTAATTATAACATACATTTGTTTACCACTACTGTACGTATACAATTAGTATGTTTAACAACGTTCTATTGTTCATACGCTTTACAGCTTGAATAGGTGTGTACACTTAATAACTGGGTATTAGGTATACTACATATTTAACACGTATCCTGGTAATTATATCACACTAAATATGAACTGCAAATGCAAAGGTATGTATTGGCTTAGAGTGTATACACTCAATAACCATCTATATCTTAATATTTAACAAGTGTCCCAATAATTAGAATGTGCATTTGTTTACCCCTAATGTATGTATACGATCAGTAATGTACAATTCTCTAAATGTTTTATTATCAGCGTAGTAATGCAGTAAATATTAAGTGCAATGTATAGGTTAACGCAGTTTTACTTTCTTTTTTAAAACATTGTTTATTTTATTTTTTAACAACACATCAAACATTTCAATAATGAATTCAAATTTGGTGACAAAACATTTAAAAATTGCACTCCATAGTCTGCCCCCCCCTCTTAACTTGAGCCAATGTGTCTATGTTATCAGCCTGCGCTTCAGCCGGCAGGCCTGTCGTTATCGTATTGTCCGTATCATCATCACTGTGATCGGTCAGCGGGGAGCCCACCATAGTTGTCACCAACTGCCTCCATTCTATTAGGGGTCTTACCTCTTCCTCCCCTCCCTACAGACCGCATTAAACCAAGCAGCCGTTTCTGCTTCTGCCCATTCCAAGAGGTCCGCCCACCACAACTCCATCCTTGGCCGCTGAGCAGCCTTCCAGCACATCGCAATCCTCCGTTTGGCAAGGATGTATGCCAGGTCCTTCATTTTGCTAATGTGCCTTAGATTGCGTGGCCTAGGGAAACCCCCCAGCATGCATGCCCAGGTCGATTCTACCTCCAGCGTGATGCCTTTTCCAGCTAAGCGTGTCTTCAGTTCTAACCAAAATCTTCCCACCTCCGGACAGGCCCAGAACATATGTAGCATCCCTGCTTCCTCCTCCCCACACCTGGGACATCTCTGAGTCGTCTGACCCCCGAACCTGGCGATCTTTCTAGGGGTGAGATATGCTCTATGCGTGACATATAATTGGATTTGCTGGAGCCTTGCGTTCCGGGACACCTTTTTATGATATCTTTGGACCCTATCCCACAGCCCATCTGACATGGGTTCTTCCACCTCTTCTTCCCAGAGTAGTCTCAATTGGAACAATTCCCTCCCCACCTTAGATCCCAGCAGCTCGTATACCTGGGATACCTCATGCCCACCTTCTGAAATATCATATATTGTCTCCACGGCGGCATCCGGTTCTTCAGATAGCACTGCCCCGGCCACTTTTCTCACACTCGTTTAACCATTCTGGAGTAGGTTATATACTGCCCCTTATGCACCCCGGTGTCTTCTATCAATTTCTGGAATTCCAGTGCCTCATCCTCTTGCCATATATCTCCCTGGGTGGCCAGACCCATCGATTCCCAGTACTTTTCGTACCCTGTGTATCAATTGAGGGTCTCTCTACATAGCGCCACTAGTGGCACCTGCATAGAAAACGGGGCCGGGTATCCCACCATCTGCCATGCTCTGTGCCACATCTCCCAGCCAAGCACCAACAGCCTCGCCATCCTTAGAACCCTTGGCTTGGACAGCCATACCACTTCCCTTAGGAAGAAGGGATCCGGTTCCATGCTCAACAGCCTGGCTTCGGCCGTCTCCTCCTCAGACAGCCACCTCGCCACGTACTGCAGCTGTCCCGCCAAATAATATATCTCGAAGTTTGGCAGGTTAATTCCTCCCCTGTCACACAAATTCTGTAGTTTCCAGAGAGCCACCTTGTTCCTGGAGTTAAGCCAAATAAAGCCCCTGCACACACTGTGGAGACCAGCGAAGAAGCGCCTAGGGATCACATGCGGGATCTTTACAAAGGAATGTAATAGTCTGGGCAAAACTACCATCTTTAGTAGAGCAGCTCTCCCCATCATGGCCAAGGGTAGTCTAGACGAAAATACCATACTGTTTTTGATGCCTTCTACTGCCTTTTCCGTGTTATGTTTATATTCTTCTATCGCAGTATGGTATATATCAATCCCGAGATATCGGAACAACCTGGTGCTCCAGGGTATTGGTAATGTCGGCAAGCCCCTGGGTGGGACAAACCTGTATCTCCCAAGGGGGAATATGTTGGATTTCTTGGGGTTGACCGCTATGCCGGAGAGCGGCGTACTGCTCCATTACTTCCAGAATATAGTGTATGTTCTCTTCTGGGAAGCACAGATACAATAGTATATCATTGGCATATAACGAGACAAGATGCAGTCCCCCTCTAGTACGGATCCCTATCTCCTCATACTGTTGTCTCAGACAGACGGCCAATGGTTCCAACTCTAGTATATATACAATGGGTGACCATGGGCAGCCCTGTCTAGTGCCCCTGCCAAGTTAACATTTATCCGATATGGTAGCACCCGTTTTAACCCTAGCGATTGGGGAGCTGTATAGCATTTGAATCCACCTAAGGTACCCCGGCCCCATTCCATACGTTCCCAAAGTCGCCAACAGCCAAGGCCATCTTACTGAATCGAAGGCCTTAACCGCATCAAGCGAGACGATCGCCAGTTCACCCGTGTCCCCCTTTGTTTGATCTATAATATGGTGCAATCTTCTATGGTTATCCATTATGTTCCTGCCTTGGACGTAACCTGTTTGGTCAGGATGTATCAGGTTACCAATGACACGCTTAAGCCTGTTTGCCAGCCCTGCCGTGAGGATTTTGCTATCTTGGTTGAGCATCGATAGGGGTCCGCATGACCCACAATCCGTGCTAGGCTTACCTGGTTTTAGGAGCGGAATGATCACCGCCCCTCGCAAGGACTCCGGCAACCCGCCACACTCATATGCCTCATTGAGCACAGCCAGCAACTGGGGGAGCAGCTCCTGCTTGTAGGCCTTGTAGAATTCACTGGGGAGCCCATCTGACCCCAGAGCCTTACAGGTGGGCAGGTGCTGAATCACTAGCTCCAGTTCTTCTATTGTGATTGGGGCGTCCAGGTCCGCCCGTTCCAAGTTGTCCGGGGTGGGTAGGTGTATATCCTCCAGCGTTTCCGGGATTTCATGGTCCCTTGATCCGCCAGGGTCCTCGTAGAGGCGTTTATAATATCCCAGGAACTCATCATTCACTCCCTCCAGGGTATTCCGGATCTGGCCTCCCTCCCCCTTAATTTCCCTGATCACCTGCCGTGGCGCCTCACTCTTATATAGCCAGGCCAGCAACCTGCCCGGCTTGTCTCCTCCCACATGCTGTCTCTCCACATATTTATTATAGCTTATTTTACATAGCCTATCCCAGAGTTCCCCACTCGCTCGTTGCAGCTGCCCTATCCTGACCCTCTCTTCACTAGAGCTGCCCCCCTTGCGCATGATGTCCTCCAACTCCTCCTCCATTCCCCGCAGTTCCTGCTCTATGTCCACCTGGAGCCCTCTAAATTTCGAAATGGCAACCCCCGCACTACCACTTTGAATGCCTCCCACACGGTTCCCATGGATCTAACACTGCCAGTATTGATCTCAAAGTACTCCGTGATCGCCTCCCTTAAGTCCTCCCGGAATCCTGGGTCCTGCAGCGCCTCGGCCCTGAGCCTTCAAGTAGGAATCCGCGCCCTAGGAGGCTGGTGTCGCCACTCCAGGACCAGGGGGGAATGATCCGAGAGCACCCTGGCCTTATATTCCGCGCTTCTCATCTCTTCAGCTATTCCTGTAGTGGTGAACACATAGTCCAGCCTCGCATACAGATCATGTGGCACTGCATAGTGCGAGTATTGCCTATCAGCCGGGTGCAGTTGCCTCCAGACATCCACTAGGTCGAAGTCTTTCAGAAGGGCCTGTAACACCCTCGCAGCCGGAGTGGGTTTATCTAGCTTGCTATCTGATCTGTCAACCTTAGGATTCAGCACACAATTGAAGTGTCCGCCCCACAGGATCCCGCCACCTAATAGGGGGCTAATCTTGCCATACAGAGTCCGAAAGTAAGCCGCTGTATCCTGATTAGGGGCATATAAGTTTACAATACACACTTCCCAGTTTTCCAGCATACCCCTCATCACAATCATCCTGCCTTCCCGGTCTCCCGTAGCTTGAAGCAACTGAAATGGCACGTGCGGTGCCACCCAAGTGATAACACCCCTAGCGTAGGCCGAGTATGTGGCTCCAGCCATGCACCCCTTCCACTTCCTTTTGACAACCTCCAATTTCTCCCTGGTGAGGTGGGTCTCCTGCAATAGTGCAACATCAATCCTCATCCTCTTCAGGTACATCATCACCTTGTTACGCTTTAGATAGCTGTTGAGGCCCCCGACGTTCCAGGCCACTCTAAGGCACCCCAACGCCATGGATTCGATGCCTCGCCCTCCACCTCCCCATGACAACCCGCCTACTTAGATTCACATTTTGGCTCATAACCCCTTCCCTCCCAACAACCATCCCTTTCCCCAACTTCCAAACTGCAAACCCCTCCGCAACTCCCCCTTCCTCCCACCACCCTTCCCTTCCCCAACAAATGCTTAGCTCCATCCCTGGATCTCAGACGACCCCGTGTTTGGTTCTGCCTTGGTATGCCGGGGACAGAAACCCGGCAGGGTGTCACTGGACTACCAGTGACCTAAGTAAACTATTCTAAATGGGGGTTTGAGGACTAGTTCTGTGAGGCTCCCTTAATGTGTTTGCAGTCTCAGTGCTCACGGATCAAGTTCAGTTGTAAGCTAATCAAGGCTGCCCATGAGCTACAGCTAGCATAATAATCAAGTCCCATAGTCTTAGGCTGCGACCACCACGGTGCATAATGCACGGTTTACTTACCTCTTCCATCACCTTCTCCTGTCTGGATGCCCGATTCCTGGGGGCAGCTCTGCGTGTCAAGCCACTCCATCGAAAGAACAAGGTTCTGTTTTTGTAGAACACCTTCAGCTTTGCCGGGTAGAACAACCTATACTTATGGCCTGCTTCACGCAACCTTCTCTTCACCGTCCCAAAGTTCATGCGGCTCTGCTGTACAAACAGGATATAATCTGGGTATGCAGTTATATTTGCCGTTCCCCTCTGTATTGTGCCGCCCTTCCGAAAGTGCTCAAGGATCCTTTCACGGTCTCTGTAGTTCAGGATCTTGGCAATCACCGGCCTAGGGGGATTACCCGGGGCCGGCCTCCTCGTCAGGGCCTTGTGCGCTCTTTCCACCGCAAACCCCTGTGATAACACTCCTCCAGTTATTTCCTGCAGTAGCATGGATTCGATGAACTACGTAGGGTTGGGTCCCTCAGCTCCCTCCAGCAAGCCAACAATGCGGATGTTGTTCCTTCTGGCACCTCCCTCAGCCTCTTCTGCCCTGCTCTCTAGGTTGCCCACATGTTGCACGAGGGTGTGAAGGTCTGCTTTATGAGTTTTACAGTCCGCTGTATTCGGGCCCACCTCTTTTTCCAAGTTTTCTGTGCGTTCCGCCAGTGACCTCAAATATTGCCAGAGAAGGTTCACTTCCTCCTGCACTGCACCTACTTTAAGCTCCAATGCCGCCTTCAGTTCGGTCATAACCAGTCCCAATTTGGTCTCCCAAGCCACTTTCAGATCCGCAATCACCGCTAGGACCTCCTGATTAGTGCCCATGGTGGCTGCGCTTCCGGTTGGGGTTTTGCCCTTACTTCTGGCTCCCTCTGGGCCCAACGGTGTCCTGGTGTATTCGTCTAGCGTGGGTTGCTTGCCCTTTGTTCTCATAGGTTTGCTGGACATGGCGACGTGCCACCGTTTCGTGGGCAAGCCCCGCCTCTGGCCTGCTTCAGTGGGACCAGATAGCTTTTACCGCTAGGGCCCAGAAAGGCCACGCAAAGAGAGTCTTGGAGCGACCTATGCTCTGCTGGAGTGGGTTATGTCCTCCCACGTAGGCATATAGGGCTGCCCTCTGTTCCGGCACCCGCCCACGTCGTGAACCAGGCACCTTGTGTCCAGGAGGCTGTGGGCCAACACAAGTTCACCCGCTCACCATAGGTAGTGCGCACGTGTCACACTTTTTATGCCCGCCCTCCTCGTGTAGTGCACACTAGGTGGTTGAGGCCTTTTGGGGTATTTGTATCCCCTGTTCAATCTGTGCTTGTAATACTCACAGCTCCTCCCTCCTGTCAGGATCTCCCCTCAGCATGTGTCCTTCCACCGGCAAGATAATCTCGTATCCACCGTGGGGTAGGGCAACGTTATGAGCCCTTTATTTAGGACCCAGCTGACAGGTCTAGGTGAGGGTAGCGCTGGTTGTGCACAGTTTGTGAGCTCACCTCTTTGGTACCCTGGGAGGCAAGTGTGAGTGTTGAAATGGCCTCCCACTTCGTTTCCTTTGCATATCTGTGCCCTGATCCACGCTCCTCCGCCGGCTGTTGTCTCAGCAGCCCAGGACGTGTGATTGGATGCAGAATGTCCCCGCTCGTTGTTCCATCAGGCCAACTCACTGACCTACCAGGGACCATCCGCAAAGGTCTCCCGGTCCGCTCTTTTCCTTTTTCATCAAGTTGTCACTTGCCGGCTTGTCTGTGTGTCAGTTCAGCGCTCCCCAGCCCCACGCATTCAACTGTACCTCTGGGTCGCTCTTCCCGCTCGCGCCACGGGGTCCTGCTGCTCATACAGGTCTGTCTCCCCCGCAAGCTTGAGGACCGCTGCCCTGTGCGGCTCGCCCCGGGCACCTCACATGCAGCCCCCGGGCCGCCGCCAAACACTGCAGTCCCCTGGCCGGGAAGCTTGTGGGCGGGCGCTGCATTCCCAGCTCCCGGCGAACCACACGGGACCGGAGTCTGGTGCTCGCCCTCACTAGCCCCGGAGGTGTGGGGCACTTCTTCAGTTCGGGCCGCGAGGTCCGCCACACCCGCTACAATCCAGGTGCGGTACTAGCGCCGGCCATCCGACCGCCTTGCGCGGACTCCGGAGCCAACCTCAGCAAGCATGCGCTCCTGCAACACGCCAAAAGGGAATATGTTCACCTCACGCCCCTTGCCACACGGCCACACACATGAGGGGTGCCGCAGCAGGTTTGCGTATTACTCCTTCTTTGTTCGAGCGGCCACCATTTTGTTTCCACGAGTCTTCGTACCTGGGAGCATCGCTCGCCTCTATCCGGCGCTTCTTAGTTTGTATGGGCTTCAGATTCTCAGCATCAGCTCTGTATCTGTTCATAAGCTCAGTTCAGGATCTCCAGGAGCTCTTCCAAGAACACGTCTGCTCACATGGCCACCTAGCCACGCCCCCACGCAGTTTTACTTAATACCTTCAAACTGTGTGTACTGTGATGAATCCCAGGATGTCATCACTGCTTCCATGTGGGGAGCCCCTTCCCATGAGACCAGAGAGGTGTGGCCGCTACCCGATAGTCCTCTAGGGGCTGGTACTCAGAGGGTGGATCTTATGGGAGGAGATACCCCTTATGGGACCAGTGACAACTATTGTGGGTGGCCGCAGAATCCACATAAAACCCCCACCTCTCCTTCACGCCCACTCTCTTCACCCCTACCCTCCTATCACATATACTTCTATAGTAGGCAAGAACTAGAAAGGACTGAGATGAGGAAGAATAGGCATGAACATCATGATCCAAAACAAGAAAGGACTGAGATGAGGAAGAGGTGTGAAACCGCAGGGATCACTCCAAGGAACCTAACGTAACGGTCTAGCTTTCAACTGCAGACCTTGATGGGAACAGACACAAAAGCTGACAAGGGACTTACCCGAATGCCAGACGCTCTGGAGAGGAACCGCGAGAGGGATCAAGGCTTGCAGAGGGGGTCAGCCGAAGCAGACTCAGGAACGGAGACACTAAAGGGGTGGTCTCCACCGGGTCCACAGATAAAACCTAAAGACTGGCTGCCAGAAGCACCACCAACGCAGCACACCAGGAACACGTGGTATGGAGAGAACGGGTGTCTGGAGCCGCTGTGGCAAGCAAAGGGCATTACCAGAGCGCTAGCAAAGCAGAGGAGGACACTTGGAATCCTGTGACCGACCGCAGGGCTGCAGCCAAGACCCTAAAGGTATTTGGGTGGCTGAGCCTATGGTTGGGGATTCCCAGAGTGTGTGAGGCACCCTGAGAAGCATATATGGAACTTTACTGAAATACAGTGACATGAGGAATATGGTCTGGAAAACGACATACCAAATAACCAGAAGGTCTAATCTTCTTAGTGACTGTTACGCTCACCTGGCTCCCACAGAGGCATCAATCTGAACTGGACAGCTGCGGTCTCCACCAATGTGACGCGTAGGGCCGAGATGACGGACTGGACTGGCCCACCTAGCTTCGTTTGCTTAGCCCGTAGGAATATTCTTCTGCAAATGGAGAAAGGGAATTAACCACCCGTGGAGTTGAGTGTAAATCCCCCCACCCCCGCTGTTCTCCCCACGGATCACCTTTGATGTCCCCTCTTATAGTCTCACCTGATGGTTTGAAAAGATGAGCTCTCCATCCTGCATTGAGCACAGGGGCGCGTTGATAACCAATTGCTTCACTGGCTCGAAGGAATTGGTGAGTTCCAGAACAATATTGACTCCGAAAAGTATGTAGTTCGTAAGAGTTCAAATGCCTGACTTTCACTCTTGTCCGATTCCTTGCAGATTGCAGCTTGACCCTAGTGAATAGTTCCTCGTGGCAACCGGTAATATTCTGGTAAGGATTTGTATTTCCAACACAGTTCGATAAATAATGTCAATATGTAACCTGTTGCTTTCTCCCTTATTCAGGCACTGAGAGAAAGTATGAAGTCTCGGGGAATAATACCTCCGGCGGTAAAATCAGGTAAGTCTAATGTGGTGAGGAGGGTTCCCCTTGATAGTCCCTTTGTTTCACCATTCTGTCCTTTTGTTTCCCCTTAGGGGCCAGGGTTCGGCGAAGATGCAGTGGATGCTGCGCCGACCCGTGAAGAGGAATAGTACCCCCAGTGGTAAATCAGGTAAGTCTATGGGGGGGTTACTAATATTCCTCTGTGTATTCTCGTGGCTCACCTTGCTGTTCTTGTCTACTCCTTAGGTGCCGGAATGCGGTGGGAACATGCAGGAGGATGCGGTGGAATGTGAAGGTGCTGCGAAGGCCGGTGAGTTCAGCGCGGCGCTGCAGCAGGCGAGGCGACGCGCATAAAATAACTTCTTTCTTCCAGCTCGAAGGCGAGATGGATCGGGAATTCAGGTAAGGATCAAAGGTATTGCCCTTGTTCTAACCTTTTCTCCATCTTTCTCCCTTTTTCTAGGAGCTCCAAACTCGAGGCGGGCGTGGCAGAAGACGGATGCAGACTTGCAGGCACGGTGAGAGTTACGCTGCTGGATGCAGAATAACACAAAGCGTTTGCTGCTCTTCGGGCATGGTTTAAATAGCCTCCAAAGTAGTCCCAGGTAAGTATTCCTCCCCAGCCCCGCCCGAGTAAAAAAATAGTCCCTAGGTAAAATAGTCCCTTCCAAGCCTCATTTGGCTTGGAGCTCTTGCAGCATGGTCTGCATCAGGTATGCTTGAAGCATGGTCTGCATCAGGTAGGTTCTACTCTATGAGCCTGGCGCCATAGGCGCCAGGACCGCACCCAAACAGCCCCTAGCAGAGGTTTTTGGGCTTGCCCAAAATGACTTGATGCCTGCTTCCGGGGTTGCTGGACCTGGTCTGGGTCCCCGGGGGTAGGCATCATGACAGTGACAGAACTTGGAGAGAAGGTGGCCCAGGGCTGTCACATAAGAGAAACAATAAAGAGATCTGTGAGAGTGATCCGTATGAAGACAATATTTGGCAGGGGAGTAAATCAAAGTCGGTATGTGAAATCCAGAAACCATAAAAAGAACTGTGCGAATAATACAGAGGACCACGGAGCTTGGCATGCGAGTAAACCAAGTCTGTGTTTGGGACTAAGAGAGCTGATAGAGAAGGAAATCAGACCTGCCAACCAGGGTCGGGGACCCAGCACAGCCTGGAGAAGAATCCAAGCCACTCTTTGGCGCAGTGCCTGGTAGGACGTAACCAGGTCTACCAACCAGGGTCAGAGACCCACCATAGCTTGCAGAAGCCTCTAAGCCACTCTTCTTCGTCACAGTGCCTGGTAGGAAGAAACCCGATCTGCGAACCAGGGTCAGGTACCCACCTACCTTGGAGTAGCCTCCAAGCCACTCTTCCTTGTCGCAGTGCCTGGTAGGCGGAATCCCTGTCTGTCAACCAGGATCAGGGACCCACTACAGTTTGGAAATGTGTCCAAACTCCTCTTCTATGTCACAGTCCCTGGTGGGAAAAGAAAAGGGTCTTCCAATCAGGGTCAGGCAACCCAGAAACAGAGAAGATGCCTGAGAAGGGCCAATTGTTGAACTGTGTTACAAGCCTAAGGAAGGCTGATGAAGGGAGACATCAACCAGCAGTTGATGAACGATACCAGAAGCCTTACGAAGGCTGGGGAAGGGAAACATTCCCCCAACACTTGATGAACCGATAAACCCAGAACTGTCTTTTTGTCCAGGGGGAAGCGAGCCATTACTCTGGGCTAGGAAGACCTACTTTTTATTTAGTTAAACTTAGAGTGTGAAGGACAGAGCTAGGATTCTGACATTGGACATTGGGATTTTTGCTTTTGACATCCTGACTGGGACATTATTAATTTTGGTTGAGGCTGGGAAACCCCTCTAGGAGATAGGGCAAGATAGGGTTTTCTTTTCATTTTATCACTTGAATAAAGGTTTATGCCAACCACCATGACCCCTCTGTGTCGGAGTCTTAGTTCTGCACCCTTACAGTACGCTCAATAAACATCCATTACATACACTTTTTATTTAACAAGTATCCTCTTAATTATAACTAACATTTATTAACCCCTACTGTATGTATAAGACCTAGTAGCATGTAATTATGACTGTACCTCTATAAATATTAACAGCAATGCATAAGTTCAAGCAGTTTGTACACTTAAAATGCTTAATAGCCTTACCTGGTGTGTACGCTCAATAAGCATCCATTAGATGCTCTTTATATTTAACAAGTATCCTCATAATTATAAAGTACATTTGGTCGCCCCTACTGTAGGACATACTCATGCTAAATAGGTACACTGTTTTACAAATGTTCTGTTAACTGTAATAATGTACATTTACTTACTAGAATACTACTTATAACATTAGTAGCATACCATTTAGCAAATATGTCATTTGAGTACTAACTGCAATGCCACAAAAACAGAATTATTTAAGGTTTAACAAAAGATTTTGTTTAAAAAACTGTTAAAGTATATACATCTTTTTTAACAATTCGTCAAATGTAACAATACTTCTCCAGCATTGGATCTTTCATAGATTCAGATGCTTGAATATTGAACGTCGTTAGACTGGGAATCCTCGGTGATAAAATTAATTATTTTTTTAATATACACATATTGCTACCTAGCAGTGCATGTACATAGCCCATTATGGCCTAGGAGCCATTCTATTGTGTAGTCCCTCCACCTCACTTTGGTCCTTAATGGCCCCATCCAATGAGGTGGCAGGACTTAAATTCCGCCCCCGGCAGCCATCTTCAGATTTTTCACCGCAGTCTAATAGACATAGGGAATCCTCAAGCTCTCTGAGCTCTTCAATTCTTTTTCTACTTTTTGTGTGGAATATATTTTTCAAATATATTCTACTTTGTTCCCCTGCTAAGGGGCTTTGATCTCAGATACATTTTGGGACAAATATTTGCTGTTTTTGACCCAAAATCGTCGTGTAAACCTTCTCTTCATAATGGCTGCATCTCAGGCTGTCAAGAAGCCTTCCCTGTTCAGGGACTGCACAAGGTGCAAAAAGAAGTTAGTTTACATGAAGGACCCCCACGAACATTGCATTTAATGCTTGTATCCGCATGACATCCAGAAATGCGATATTTGCAAAACCTTTACCAACAAGACCCTTCTGGACAGGCACAGAAGACTTCTTTTACACCTGGAAGCCAGGGATCAATCTTCGGACGAAGAGTCTGTCAGAACAGCTCCTGTCTCCTCCAGCATTCCATCTGAGAAGCAAACTTCGAAGAGAAGGTCCTCTTCAGTGGAAAGGGGTTCCTCTCTCATTGCCAAAAGCAAGAGGAAGCTGGAGTTAATACCCTTTCTGCCTCCCCTGGACTCCTTGAGCTAGAAGAAGCCACATTCGTCAGCAAAATCTGCCTCCAAAGGTAAGGAGGAGTTTGCAAAAAAACGGGGGAGGGGAGCAGTCGTCGTCGGGGAAACTGTCCACGAGCAAAGGGAACAGTAAAGACCCGTCGTTGGCCAGACCGTCGACGAAACTCGCATCGACAACAATTACACATAAATCCTTGTATACAGCAAGATCCTCGTCATCGGATTTATCGTCCACGAAACGCACATCCATGCAGCACTCGTCAATGGGTAAACCACTCTCGTCGACGAAGCACTCGTCAACGGGAGAGCGATCATCCAAACCACATTCGTCGATGGACGTCGATGGAACTACCATCGACCACAACACCGTCAGCGACACCGCAAGTTCCTGCATCTACGGAGGAATTTTAGTCTGAGGCACCTTCTGCTCACGCCAGGGTGACAACTGTCATTGAGGACAGTTTCCTTGAGGGTGCTGAAGCTGCTGAACCAATGGTACCACAAGTTTCTCCTTTGGGGGACATGGCAGAGCTTCCTGATGTGATTCTCCAGGAAGAATTTTCAGATGCAGAAGTGGTGGAAGAGCGACTTTGTCCTTCCCCTAAGCAACACAGTCCCCCTTGGCAGCCATCTACGGAAGAAGCAGACTATCCTCATGACCCGATACTGATGTTATCCGTATAGAGGATCATGGATGGGTTTTGCAGGTGTGAAAGGCTGATCCCAGAGAAAAGGAAACCCGTCGGAGAGATACGTCTCCAATTCCAGGCACGTCAAGAAGTTCACCACACAGGGGGCGCTGTTGGACGCAGATCAAGATGGCTGTCTAAGCGTGAAGCTGTGCTACCATTCTAAATCCTACTTTAAAATCTTGCAGATCGGGGTGGAATATAAGTGAAAGAAGCTTGAAGTCATGCTTCGGAACCACTATAGAGTGCGTAGACCCTGTCGGCGACCCGCTGTATTGACTGAGGCCCGAGATACACAGGCTAACGGCTGGCGTGAAAACGGGACACAATTACCCTCCCCCTCCAGTTCGGTGGACCCGGCTCACAGCCACACGAGATCCCCCGCGGGGACAACAAAACCTCAGCTCCAGACCTCGAAACACAAGGAACCATTGTGAGGCACCTCTGGGGGGCCGGCGACACTGGGACGGTAGAGTGAGGTGCGGCGGAGAGCTGCATTGACCAAAAAACCCACAAAGAGGACCTCCCTCCCCGGCGACCACCGTATGCGCTGCGAGCGAGCGGCTGGCACACCTGGGTCGAGGGAGGCCCCCCCAAAGGAGGATTGCCAGCAGCCCAAGGTACGGTATCCGGCCCACTGGGACGGCAAAGCGAGGGACCGCGGGGGGCTTCAGGATACGATTGCCCATTGCGCAGCCTCATGCCCACCGCACAGGGAGGACCTCCCTACCCTCGACCACCGTGTGCACTGTGAGTGAGCGGCTGGTGCGCCTGGGGCGAGGGAGGCCCCTGCGTTACAGCCTGGACAACTAGATCCGGCCAAATATCCTAGCCCCGAATGCACTGAGATGCAGACAGTCCCAGGGGGGGCCTAATGAACACTCATTCTTAACCCAGCGGCAACAGCCCCCCTACCACGGGGGGGAAGAAGAAAAAAAAGAAATAAAAACTCCTCTCTCGGCCAGGGTTGAAGGGGGCTGGCCACAGTCAACATCAATAGCTCCACAACTGTTAAGCTGCCCAAACAACTACATAACGTGCTAGCCACAGCCAACAGTCAACATCAATAGCTCCACAACTGTTAAGCTGCCCAAACATCTAAATATTGTGCATCCAAAATATGCCCAGAGGAAACAGGAGTAACAAAAAAGGACCCATGGATGCATTCACCAGTCCGACCACTGAGACAGTTGGGACAGACACTCAAAGAGCGGACTCCCCCCCCCCCCCAGCGCATGCCACCAGAAGCACATCAGACCAGTACATGGAAGCCATGCAGGCAGGGTTTGCGGCTGTAAACCCTAAACTAGACGATATTGGTAACACCATAGCCTCTATCAGAGCAGACATGCTACAAACACACACCCGGGTTACCGAAGCGGAAAACATGATAGGCGAGGTGGAAGACACCACAACCAAACATGGCAGAGTTATAGAGGACATCAAGAAAAGCCTACAGCAGGTACAAACTAAGTGTGATGACTTAGAATCACGATCCCGCCGGAATAACATCCACGTGGTGGGTCTGGCGGAGAAATCCATCAATGTTCCTATGGAAGTGTTCCTGGAGGAAGTTATACGTACGGCCCTACCAGACGCACAGTTCTCCCAGCAATTTTTAATCAAGAGGGCCCACAGAACGTCAGCACCTCCCCCAAAGCCAGGGGCACCACCACGTACAGTAATTGCCCGCCTGGTAAATTACCGCAACAGAGACCAAATCCTCTGCCTGTCAAGTGAAAAAGGGACATTGTTGTACGACTCAGCCAGAATTCATGTATACCCGGATTTATCCAGCGGGGTGCATTTGGCGCGCCGTACCTTTGACCAGGTGAAAAAAGCACTCGGGGCTAGAGCAGTGGCATATGCAATACTGTTTCCCGCGAAACTCTGCATACAGAACGCGGGGAGGACACACTTCTTTGAGGCCCCGGAAGAGGCTATGACTTATATAGAACACAACATTGCACTACCCCCGCGAGACAAAGAAGCTACGGCTAAATGAAATGCGCTACGGAAAAGAAGATATAGAAAACAGTGAAAACTACACACCTACTCTGATCTGTGAAGATACAGCGCAGCGGCCCTCGGGACAGTAAAGTAGGGTAACGGAGAGCAGCAACCCAACAGAGATACCCACCCTTTTCAAATGTTGAAGTTTATCAAAGGGGACACACTGTCCAGTTGGGGGGATAGTGAGGGAGGAAGGAGGGAGGGGATAAGGGAATGTTACCCAGTTATGGAAAGGGAAGAAACCAGGCCTGAAATAGATAAAAGGGGGCCACTATGTAATCATATGGGGTACACTGTGCAATGAAGAAATTATTATAATCAACACTTGGTCCCAACATTGAACCCCGACAGGCCATCCCCAAACCAAAGTGCTATGGGGCGGAGATCTAAATACTATCCTAGACCTAGACCTAGACCGAACCTCGGGAGGGAGTAGGAACCACACCAAATCCACCTTGACCATACTTCAGGCCATGAACACACTCCCCCTCGCAGATGCGTGGAGAGAACTACATCCTCTTGAGAAGGAATACACTTTCTACTCCTACGTACAAGGATCCAGCTCACGAATAGACTACTGGCTATGCACTCCCAACCTCAAATCAGCCGTGACTGCATGTACGATACATTCTCGCACAATGTCAGATCATTCAACGGTCCTTCTTGAACTGACACCATCTACCGCAGAATCCACAGCCCGGAACTGGAGGATGCCCCCCGCATTACTGAGAGATCAAACATTTATAGGACCCCTCAGAACAGAAATAACCGACTTTTCCGAACGAAATGCAAATTCAGCCGATTCCAAGGCAGTCATTTGGGAGACCTTCAAGGTCTGGATGCGTGGGCAACTAATGGCGCAGACTCACGGAGTGCTGAGGGACGTAAGGCGGGAACTGGACCACACCGAATAAGAACTTAGAGCCCTGGGAAACGCACATGCTACCAATAACAGCGGCGCCCAACTACAAAACGTCTCAGAGCATCTGACAAAATACAGATCACTTGCCGAACCAAACTCTTTTATACGACACAAACCACAAGAGCCAGGAGTTAAGGCGAAGGAAATAGAGCCGGCCGAACACTCGCTAACCTTATCAAAGCCGAGCTAGGAATGAGACATATCACCAGCATAATGGACGCCGACGGGAATGTGTGAACAAAAGCTGCCGACATTAATGAGGTGTTCCAGAATTTCTACAAAAAACTCTATACCAACAGGGATCAGTTCTCCCAAACAGAACTACAAGAATATATAGACTCAATCCCCCTTCCTCAATTGGATGAAGACGACAAAACGACCCTCGACCTACCACTAACTATTGAAGAGCTACAACAAGCCATAGCGGATTTACGGGCGGGTAAGGCCCCTGGGTCCGATGGAATCCCAGCCGATCTGTATAAAACATTCAAAGAGGAACTGGCCCCCATATTACTGGAAGTCTGGGAAGAGGCCCTAGGTAAAGGGACACTACCAAACACCATGAAAGAAGCCATCATAACAGTTCTCCTTAAACCCCACAAGCCACCACAAGATCCCATGTCATACCGACCACTATCTCTAATCAATTCAGACACCAAAATATACGCCAAAGCGAACGCTAATCGTCTCATAAAATGCATGAATGAACTTATACATCCCTACCAATCGGGGTTCGTCCCTACCAGATCCACTGCATTGAATCTCAGGAGATTTTTCGCCATCACCTCCCAGCTTGACCCGAAAGCCAAAACAATAGCTGCCATGTTAGACGCTGAAAAAGCATTTGATTCTGTATCCTGGAACTATATGTACTCTACATTAAACAAGATGGGATTCGGCCCTGCATTCATCAAATATATTCGAGTCTTATACACCGATCCCAGAGCAATGGTCAGAACGAACAAATCCTTATCCCCAAGCTTCGCACTCAGAAGAGGCACTAGGCAAGGCTGCCCACTATCCCCTCCTATATTTGCTCTTACCATAGAGGGCATGGCAGCCAAACTTAGACACAAACATGCATGGAGAGTTATTCGCGTCAGGGGACCTCCCCAATTTATTTCACTCTACGCAGATGATACAATGCTGTATGTCAGAAACCCTGAAACCAATCTACCACCGGTAATGCAAGAAATAGAGACATTTGCCAAATACTCTGGGTACCGAATCAATCAGGCTAAATCGGAAATCATCCCACTCACTCCGTCCACAGTGCAGTCCCCAGCCACCGCACAATTTAAATGGTCGCCGACCACTGCCGGATATCTGGGGATCATAATTGCCACGGACAAACAGACTCTGTATAAGAATAACTATGAACCATACTTAACACTCCTGGAACACAAACTAAATGTATGGGACAAACTTCCAATATCCTTATATGGGCGAATAGCGTTACTCAAAATGGTAATAGTACCGAAACTATTGTACTTGTTCAGTAATATACCCATTTGGCCACGCAAACCATTTGTTCAAAAACGTGAGTCTAGCATCCAGGTTCGTATGGGGTGGGGGGAACCGTGAGAATCCAGTGGCCCAAGCTATGCGAGAAATACGACACCGGGGGCCTGCCAGCCCCGGACTTCCAGCTATACTATCAGGCTTCCCAGGCCCACTTCGCAAAATACTGGACAGACTCCACTGAGGCATACGCACATATGCAAGCTGAAAAGTTTGCGGCAGCCCCCTTCAATTTACGGGCAATGCCCTACTCCAAGGCTCTCAGAGATCGAGGGGAGGTCGACCCAGTAGGCTTTACAGAGCATGGTCCAACCTAATGAATAGAGTGGGGTGTGACAACCCATACTGGCCACATACCCCGCTATGGCACCACCCAAAGCTTGAACCCACCCTGGACACGACTCTCCAGAAAAGATGGGACCCAGGGAAGGAAATGCACCTAGGAGACTGATACCCAGACGGGAAGTTCGGGATCCGGTCATTTTTTCGAATGCATTTTTTCGAAATGCAATTATCCCAAACATTTCATCGAATTTATTTTTTTTCCAATGTATTCTTTTTTTATTTAATATGTTTTTTTGGGGGTTTTGTAAGTTAAAAAAAAGTGTTTAAAAAAAACCGGGGGTTTGGAGGGAGAACCCCCATTAAAAAATAAAAAATAAATAAACATTCGAAATTTTTTTTCGATTATTTTTTTTGAGATAATGGCATTCGAAAAAATTTCACTCGACTCACTATAAACTGGGAAGTTCGCATCCCTGAAGACTGTACAGGCGAAAGTTGGGACCAGACTGGTCACAACAATACAGTACTACAGACTTAATGCAGCATGCAAGAAGCAATGGCCATCTCTAACGGAAGCCCCATCTACTCACCAATTCCTGACCGACACCATGCCACCAGAGGGCTTCAGAGGAGAAATTCCTACCCTTTACAATGCAGTCCAACGGCATACCCCCTCTAAGAACACAATGAAGGCCAAATGGGAAAGAGACTTGGGCATCACCATCGAGGACTCCCAATGGGCCAAATACTGTCAGTTCACCAAAGCGATCTCCATATGCAACAACTTTAGACTGATACAATTTAAGATATTAAACCATCTACATATCACTCCTAATAAAATTGCCAAATTCGACCCCACGATTAAAGCGGAATGCCCAACATGTCAGACCCAAGGGGCAAACTCCTTCCACATGTACTCGGTTCTGGCGAGAGGTAGCAGACACGGTAAGAGACATTGGGCCTCATTACGACCCTGGCGCTAATGGGTTAACGGCGCCGTAAAAGGCTGCGGCGCCGTTAACCCATTAGCGCCTGATTACGAGGTCCCTTTGCGGGACCCGACCTTAACGGCTGGTCTACACCAGCCGTTAAAGTAGGGACCTGCAAAGGGACCTTGGTGCAATGCACTTCTAGCCGGCACCTCTGAAAAAAACCTAAACAAACTCCAGGTCACCCAAAATAACGCTCTAAGAGCAGCATTAAACATCTCCAAAAGGGACCACATCTCACTGGCAAGGCAATCAGTTCACTGGCTCCCTGTCAAAGAACGCATCACCTTCAAGGTACTGACTACTACCCACAAATGTATCCACCACACTGCACCATCATATCTCTCAGACACCATTCTCAGACAGACCTCATCCAGACCTACCAGACTCTGCTACACTAACCAACTCACTGTACCACGCATCCACAAGATTACAGCCGGGGGGCTGGGTTTCCCCTACATAGCACCAAAACTTTGGAATAATCTCCCCCACGCTCTAAGAGCAGAAGGCTCCCTCACAGCGTTTAGAAAAAAACTCAAAACCTCTCTCTTTAACTAAAATTCCTCTACCTACTGCCATTCAGGCACACACTGCTAACTATTGCTACTGCCCAAACTGTATGCATGTATGCCTCTGTATGCTGTAACTAAGACGCGCTTTCCCTGTAACCAGCGCTATTCTGTAACCAGCGCCACGATGCCTCAGGGCTGATTCTGTGCGCTTAACAAATGCGAATAAATAAATAAATAAATAAATAAGTACGGTACCGCAATGTGCGGTTCCGTACTTAGCGCCTTCCCCATTCCCATTGAGCCCTATGGGGCAAAAATGGGAATGGGGAAGGGCCATGGAGGAAGGGGGAATTACCGCCCCGCCAACCTTGTAATGGGGTGGTAATTCCCCCTTTCTCCATGGCGGAGTCGGTAAGTTACCGGCATGGACCATGGTGCTATTAGCACCATGGTTTTCTGCCTGGGTCGTAATGAGGCCCATTGTTGGGCACAGGATTCCAGCAACCCCACTGAAATACCTACTTGGTGACATCGGGAAGGTCTCGATTACAACACGTTGCCTAGTTGCAATCGCAGGGGCAGTCGCCAAAAGGTGCATACTTATAGCCTGGAAAGCAAGAACTCCTCCCACTCCGCAAGCCTGGATGAAAGACCTCATTCAAGTACAGGAAACTGAAGAAATATATGTACAAAATGTGGTGTCTGTCTGCAGACCGAAAGATATCTGGGCCCCACTGAGGGTAGCCTAGTACACGCACCAACAACCATCAATGAGGTATTGGCCAAATTGGATTCAGCGCTTTATACTAATGCTGACACTTGCTCTCCAGAAGATATCGAAAGATTTCTCGGTTCATTGCCACTTAGCCAGCTTTCCCTAGACGCCTAAGCACTTCTGGAGTTGCCGATCACCCTCTCTGACAACACCCAGGCAATTGACCTTCGGGGAAGACCCCCGGCACGATGGCCTTTCGGCCGAATTTGACAAGCGCTACAAGACGCGCCTATCCCCATATCTCCTGCAACTGGCAGGAATCCCCCAAATCACATACACTCCCAGACACCATGCACAAAGCTGTCATAATGTTGTTAAAAGCTGAGAAACCGGCAGAAATGTGCGACTCCTACAGGTCCCTCTCTCCAATCAATAAGTATGTCAAAATATTCTCAAATATACTGACCACACAACTTATGCCATTATGTCACATATTGTTCATCTGGATCAATCAGAATTTATCCCAGAGAGGTCCATGGCTCTGAACTTGCGACGTCACATAAATATATTAGCCCAGATTGACCCCGACACCCAGGCGGTAGCTGCTGCGTTAGTTGTTCAAAAGGCATTTGACTTTGTGTCCTGGAGATTTATGTATACAGTTTTATCCAAATGAGGGTATGGCACAAGCTTTCTAGCCTCCCTTAGCCTTTTATATGTATCCTCACTTGCCATGGTCAGCACCAACGGAATTCTGTCCCAGAGATTAGGCATAGAAAGAGGCCTCTTATATTTACAATTGTCATTGAACCTCTCGCAGATCTCATATGGCATAAACATCAACACCGAGGGATTAGAATGACCGGGAATCCGGAAATCATTTCTCTTTATGCTGACGATGCACTGCTATACATACGGGACCCTCGCACACACCTAAAGGCCATTATGGCCGATGTCACTGACTTCGGCGAACTATCGAGCCTCTCGGTCAACTGTAGCAAATCAGAACTCTTTCCCCTCACAGACACCACCATTCCCCCACACGACTTACGAGGATTTACATAGGCCCCTTCAACTATCTGATATTTGGGAGTAGAGATTGCTAGACACAGTCGCGAATTATACGACTGTAATTACAAACGTGTAAAAGACACAACTACGGGGGAAGTTCCAGAGCTGGTCCCGCATACCCTTCACCACAGCAGGCAAAATAGCTCTTCTCAAAAAGACTGTGCTCCCCAAGTTATTATACCTATTCTTCAACATACCATTATGGCCTGGTCACACCTTTTTTCAGGAACTAGAATCTGAGATATGTAAATATGTGTGGCACTCTGGGACGGTTCGCTTCAAGTGGAGCACAGTAGCACAGCCATTTGAGAGGGGGGTTTGCTGCCCCAAACATCCGCCAATACTGAATGGCTTCACAGACGCAGTTTGCCACCTCTTGGTACTCTGATGCCTCTCTCATACATGGCTTGAAAAACTCTCAGCAAGTAGTAGGGACCTACGATACCTAATGTTCCTCCCTCGGCTCGTAGACAATTGTGGGTCTGACCCCGTCAGCACTACATTGCTTGCCTGGGCCAAGATATGGAAGGAAATAGGGGCTCCCTCCCCATTTCACAGAGACCTTTCTTTGTGGAATTGTATGTCCTTCCTACCACACCTAGATACTGGTTCATGCAGCATGGGTTTCACACACTAGGGACCTTATATACGGAGGGTAACTTCATTCAGCCTGTTGACACTGCAATGCTCATGAACCGTGCATCGTCACAATGGTTGCAATATGCTGGCCTGTGCAGGGCGTGAAAGAAACAGTGGGTGGATTTCCCTGTAGAACCTGGGAATGATACACTGCTGGAATATATTTTGAAGTCGGGTAACAACCGAGGTCTAGTGTCATCTCTGTATCAGTGGATACAAGGCCTACTGCCCATACTGCAGCTGAACACCCGTTCCAAATGGGCGGTAGATCTGCATGTGGACATTACGGATGATCTCTGGTCAGACATATTCACTCAGACACGCAAGGTCTCATATAACTCTAGATTTCAACTGATACAACTTAAGATACTACACAGGTTCCACTCTACTCCACACAGAATGCGTTTATTCCAATGAAGGAACTGTTGTGTGTCCCCGGTGTAACTATGAGAGCGCTGAATATTTTCATATGATCTGGAGTTGTCCGAAATTAAACCAGTTTTGGCATGATGTGTGTGCACTCCTGTCGACTATGACAGACCAAACTATCCATCCTCTACCGCTACCTTGCCTGTTTTACGTGTTTGAATTGCCCATGTGTCACATGAATAAGTTTGTAAAACTATGCCTTTTACTTGCTAAGCGATGCAACTTGATATGATGGATGAGTCCTAATGTCCTCAACAGGGATCATTGGCTCAGAGATGTTGTATGGGCTAACGATATGGAGGAGCAATGGGCGGGCATGCAACCACCTGCATCCCGACCAAGAAACATATGGGGACCGCTCACAGCCTATCTGGCATCTATATCACCTACTGGGAGTGAGCCCTCGGATCCATGAGCTGAACATATTGTATACCGTATTGCATGTGAAAGAGAGATGATACATCTTATCAGCTGTCACCCTGGTGCTCCCTTCCCTCCCTCCTCAGTCCTCACCCACCTCCAGATCCAGTAAAAGATATACCTCATGAACAACAAGTCAACCTGGAAACAACAATGATCAATGCACCCGTTTCCTCTTCATGGTAAGTGTATGTTAATCTATCATAATAAAGAAGGGTACAATGTGTTAATTTAGAACTATAAAACCAAATATTAAAAGCATGCTAACAATTCTTAAACTATTCTAATTTTAAAATTGGATTAGTAAATAAAACTAGCCAGTAATTATTTAACATAACAAATAACTATGTATCCATTCTTAATATGCTTTTCCTTAGTGGAACATAGTCTTCTGATGAACTGTTTCCTTCAGTCTCTACAAGTCCTTTGAAGGATTTAAAAGAAACCACTGAAAAAAGCTTGTAAATACTGTACATGTTTCTAATGAATTTGCCTATACCTCACCTCATCAGTTTGATTGACAATACCAGAGTGTTTGGCCCCAAATTGTGGAACCAGCTTTCATTTGAAATCAGAGTTTGTCAGTCCTTGGGATTGTTCAGAAAGATGTTAAAAACCTTTTTGTTCAGATAGGAAGCCTCAATCACAGATCGCACACATTGTTCATATACTGCTAATTTCTCTTTGATAGTTGTCATCTGAGCCCGAATATAGTTGAGTCTGTCTTGTGCACTTTATAAATATTCCAAATCATCCCGAACACCTTAAATTAACAAATACAAATTAATAAAAATGAGTCACTCAAAATTACGATTTTATTTTCCTGGGTCCCAAGAGTAGAAACTTCTCCTTTTCTAAGTAAAAAAAGAATCTACATTGCTTATTCCCACATTGCCTATTAGCAGTTCAGGTAGCTTTTAAATACTTGAAAGTACTACAATGCAAAACATGAAAAGAATACAAATCACCTGCTACTGCTGCCATCACTATTCCAAGTATCCATAGTCCAAATTGCCTGAAAAATAAAATGCATACATCCTCAAGTACTGTTACTAGCAGTATTTCAAAAGTGCAAACCTCTGTTATAGAGGCTCCAAAAATAGATGCTTTATATACTACTACTAGTACCATTTCAAAAGTGGGAAATCCTTTCATTCTGAAAAAAAATAAGAAAGGAAATTCTAGCACTGCTACTACTTGTATTTCAAAAGTTCAAAGTTTGGTCATACATAAAAACTAAATAAATCATTTTCCTATTAAATCTGGTCATTTACAACAGTCCCAACTCCTCTGACCTTCACAATAAAAAAACGTACAACTCCTACTATTCCAAGCAGTAGTCTTTCAAAGGCTACTAGATGTGTTGTCCACAAAAGGCAAAACAATAATGTACCCATTATTTGTACACCAGAAAGTTCACCTAGAGAAGAAATATCAAAAGAATGTAACCACCCAGCTTACAGTAATGCACGCATTTTGAGTGGTGTTATTAGTGAAGTCTAAAATATTATGTAACAGAAGCATAGCAAACTCTGGAATAATGTCATTTGGCAACTTAAGATCTTGGATGTGGGACTACTTTGACACTCTTCAGCCAGGTGATGTCTGAAACGTACCTCAGGTAATCCGCACCATCTGCAAAGCATATTTAAAGAGGTAACATCAACAGCAAAACATGTGGGAAATTCTGCCATATTCTCACATATGTGAAATAAACATGAGCAGATATATTTTAGAAATGTTTATAAAAACAAAACAATGAAGAAACTAAAATAAAAAACACATGTCGACTGTAGTTAGCATAAGTACAAAACATAGTACTAAAAGGAATCATATGGAAAGTGAAATAGTACAAAAATTGCATCTACCTGTACCTTCCAATCGTCCGAAAAAATATCAAATTGGTTATTTTGTGGTACTTCCAACTTCACCACATATTGATCCAGAGTATGCTTATTCTTTTTCTAGGCTGCTTGAAATGTGGAACTATAATTGCAGTAGGACAAACACATTCTGCTACTCATCTGCAAAAATCAAAGTATCATCTGTTAAGACATGCTTTAAAAAAGTAAATATTTGAAAAGCATTATTTCCTTTGCATAACACTGTACATATGTAAATATTTAGACTTGAATGTTTGAACTTTAGGCCCATCATGGATTTAGAATAAATGTATGTTCAATATGTTTCTATAAGACTTTTAAATTCATTTTTTATTTGATTTCAACTTGGTTTTCCACTTTGAAATCTGTTTTAAAACCTTTTATTTTATTATAAAGTTTAATAAAAGAAAATATTTTACATACGTTTGTTTCACAGTTTTTCAAAGTTTTTCTACAAACAACCTCATGTTCCGTTATCATTTGTGTTGTAATTTTTTAAATTCTGATCTTGATTGTTAACCAAACCTTTCACAAAACATTCAATACATTAAAAATAATTATAGAGCATCAACTACCCTTTTTAAACTTCTGTAACTGTATGTGAAAAAAATACGATTTGATTACAAATATATGTATTCAAAATTTAGCTTTTATAAATGCATTTTACATCTTGGGTGCAGTTTTTCATTAATAATTTTTGTGAGGTATCCACATTTACCACATACAAAATCTAACATATTTAGAAACATCAAAAACACGCCATGAAAGTATTACTAACATTTTAAAGATGTCAATGCTTGCAACGTATATGCCTGTGTGATATAAAAATGATAACACATAAGTACATGTATGTTAATTCATAGCATGAAAAGTATATAGCTGTACATTGTTAAATTGTATTAATTATAGGTTGGCAATACGTTCAAGTACATAATTGTACTTTTATGTAAACAGACAGCAATTTAAGTTTTCTTTTAAACTACAAACTCAAAAAATAAACATACGTCACATTTCTTACAAATGAAAGGTCACATTACTTACCTTAACATTGTTCGGAATAACATTCACATCATGCTGAAATTGAAAAATGTATGTATAACTATTTCATAAAACTATACACATTCTAAATGTATTCTTCTTTTCATACAAAACATACAAATAATACAAATACAAACAAGTATCATAGTTTACTAAATAAATAAAAAACTGCAAAATGGAAAATGCATACTTTTATAATGACACAATATAAAACACCTACTTATACTATAATTCTGAAACATTTCTATTAAATGAAAACTAAAGTTGCTTTAACGATTTAACACACTATAAATATTCAAACGCGTATAGCATATAAAACATGAATTAACAAATAACATATATAAAAAATATCAAACTGCAACATGTTACAACATTTATAAAATGTGTTTACATTCAAGTAATACACTATTTGTATACAAAACACTATAACAAGACAATTTCAAAGTTATAAGTATTCCAAATATACATAAAATAAAGCATATGTTACATACCTTTTAAACCGCTTTAAAAGTTAAAATGCATTTGAAATATAGAAACTAAAACTCAGTGTATAAAAACTCCTTTTAAAAGACACACCTTCAAATCAATCTAATCGGTTCCTAATACATTTATTTAATGGAATTTTCTGGAACATTTTAAATCACATGATTCTTAAAATAGTTTTGGTTTTGTTTTTAAAGAAGTGTTTTGTAAACCAATACAAAGTATTGTTGTCACATTTTATTACACCCTTACATATTGGTTAAAATTCAAACATGCTTTTTAAAAGTAGGTATTATTAAACATTTTGCCCTCTTCCTGCAAAACCTTGGGCGCAGTAAGAAATTCTAAACTTATTAGAAGGAAAACAACTTTTACATAGACTATTAATCGACATTCACTATAAGTACATATTTACGGTGAGTTTAAAAACAATCTCATTAATTGGAAAAATTACAAATAAAACACTTTAACATGTATTTAAAAAGGTATAACATAATTTATTTAACTTTCTTTAATGTAGAACTCATTGTATTTTACAGTACTTTTACATAAAGGCTAAAAAATGTACATTAACGTTTACTAAGCAAACCATTAAAACATTCAATTTTAACCTCGAACAATGTAATATTCTATTTACTCAACAAATGTACCATTTGCACACAATACACTAAATACATTATGAAAACACAACATAACTTAATATTCTGGAAAATGACATTGCAGCTACTGTACGTACAGTTTAGTTATATAACTAATGTTCATATACATTTTATGTGTAGATACATTATATAACTATACATTACTAATTTTACAAGTGTATGACCAGTAAAACCTAATATAATATGCATTGTAAGTAATATACATAACATATTTATATAGTTATTTGTGTATATTTAACATAATAAGTAATGTAATGTATGTACATTACAAATAGTACTTGTTCCATATTTCCAAAACATTTTCCTATATTAAATATGTTAAAACATAATAAATGTTACATGTGAATGCACATTACGTATATTTGCATATTCATATTCTCATGTTACCAATGTATCATTGCTCATCCAATTATATTATTTGCAAAACAGTAATAGTGCTACTGCATATGTACTATGTATATTGTCCAATTCGTATTTAAAAACGATGTATTGTTAATCAAATTACATAACTTGCAAAACAGTAATAGTGCTTCTAACACTATACATAATTATTCACTTAATGTAGTACGTACTTTACAAGTGTACATTACCATTTAATGTAGGTAACATTAAATACATATGATTTAAAGAAAGTATGTGTATACTGTTACAAAACAAGCAATACTTCACTAAGACATACACATTTATTGTATGCATATCAATGTAAAACCTATTGTACTTATGAAGTGTTTGTTTTATTTATGTATATGTGCACAATACGCTAAGGTTCTATTCTGTGTGAATACATAATAGTGTCACTGTTTCTAAATACTTCTGTATATTATGTTTATAATTTCATTTCTAATAAATGTATATAATAAACAATCTCTTAATCTCTTATACGCAGACATTTTGACAATGTCTGCGTATTGCCTCATTCTTAGCAATTAAAGAAAACGGGGACAGAGGCTACCCCACCTGTCTAACACTTGCCGGTGATGGTTCCAGCACACTTTTAACAAATCACAGTATGTGGTCTGTACATAAGAGAGCAGCCAATCTGCATGTAATACAATATCAACTTTTTATTTTTGTGAATTAAAATAGCAACACAAGGCTAGGCCCTTGAAAAAATTGTTGTTGTCCTCTCGGTTTAGTCGATGTAGAGGCGCCTCTTGGTGGTGACCCTGACCCACTGCTGTTGGATGAGTTAGAAAAAGATACAAATTTCCTCGCCGGTCTTCCGCCTGTTCTGTTGGTGTTACTGCTATTCTGTTGCCGATAGAAGCCTGGGACTAAGTAGGGATACCTCTGCTCCTCTCTGTAATTTTGAAAGTCTTTTTTAAGTTTCCAGATCCACGGCGAGCAGTTATTACATGTAACACATGCCTTGTGTTGCTATTTTAATTCACAAAAATAAAAAGTTGATATTGTATTACATGCGGATTGGGTGCTCTCTTATGTACAGACCAAATACTGTGATTTGTTAAAAGTGTGCTGGATCCATCCCCGGCAAGTGTTAGACAGGTGGGGTAGCCTCTGTCCCTGTTTTCTTTAACTGTTATAACCCCTCATGACACAGGCCCTCAAAAAAGAGGGCCACACACACACCCTTTTTCACACTCATTCTTAGCAATACATGAAATAATAGTCATCTACTATTTACTAACACACCTATATGCATAATCATATTTTGACTGTACGTAATGCATATTTTCCGTGCCTAAGATGGCATATGTCCTTTTTCTTCTTAATTTTTAAAAAAAATTTTATATGTGTAAATAAAATGCCTTGTTCTTGTTTGTAAACATTCCCACTTCTCTGTGATCCTTTTTAAGAGCTAGCTGATACATGCTATACTAGCTCCGCTGCTTATAAAAGGTGACCACCTGAGCGTCAATGACAAGGGTAGACTTTGACTCCATCCCTTTTGATAATTCTGCTTGAACCCTCTGGAGTCAGGCCCCCTTCAAAAAAAGAGGGTCCCTGCCCTTATCTTACACAACAATGTTCAAAATTTTACAAACAATATCTTATGGCAATGTTTACATTTTTCCTCTTCAGAACATTTTTTTCTGATGAAATGTATGCAATATATAGTTATATAACACATGCTTTTACTTTAAAAAGTAATGCATTTGAATGTATAAATTGAAACTTGCATGATTTAATTGGAAGTTGAAACCCATACATCAAACACAACCAAATACAAGTACAGTATTAAAACAAATAAAGCAATACACAAATATGTGTTGTACACGAATTACACTTATATCTATATTTGTTGCTAAGTATTTCCAAAGAAAAAACAAAGGTATAATTCAACTTTTGCAAAAAATTTACTCTTGTTGCATGAGAGAATGTACAAGATCACGAGGACATCATTTTCTTGTTCGCCTGGAATAATTGAAATAGGACATTTGATCACATTTGCATGCTTGGCGCACATAATACAGCCTTTAGGCTTTTATATTGCCAAACAAAAGTAGAATCACTTTTACTAGCAGAACAATGTATGAAATCGTAAAGTGTACTAAATCATTTAAAACTTTGCTATGATATACAAGACCGATATTTTGGAAAAGAAACATTTCCGAGAAAGAAATGAGAACAGTAATTTAAGTATTGATTTACAGCACCCATGCAATGCTCAACGTTTTATACAATGCGATAAAATTCATATATACAACTTAATATAAACAAAGAACCTTTACATGTAAGTAAATGTTGTAGACACACACGTTTTAAAAAGTCTGTCAAAATTATAAATGTAGGTAAAAAAACACAAATGAGGATAATTAATTGTGGCTTGGACTTATTAACTATTTATTTCTTGAAGAAAAAATCCAGAGAAAAAAATGTAACAATAATATGAAAGCCCAACCTATTCCAAAAATTGCACAAGATTTAAACATATACAAATATATAATTACTTAATTAGTAAGTGTCTTTCAAGAGGGTGAGATAAACGCCTAATCTAAACTTAAGTCTAAGATGGGAGCAAGCTTCGACCTTTATTTATGAAAATAAGGCAGTCCTAGTGGCGTCTTGTCAAAAAAAGGGGCCTATACTAAAAGAAAACTATTGCCAAACATTTACAACTACATACAAAAGAGTGTGGGATAGGATTCATAACAAAGAAGGCAGAGTCCACAAAGAATGTCAGGATGCAGTAGTTGGGGTCTCCCTTTCCCACGTTTTAAGCACGGGATAAGGTGGGACCTTTGAGCACAACACACTTCTCTAGCTTCCCCAGCATGAGATGACCTTTCTTAGCTTATCAGGAACCTCGATGGCCAAGTCTCTTTTCACTTGAAAGTCTCCTGCCTTCGAGGGTCGAAAAATAACAAAGCAAGAATTTCCTTTCATACGATAGTTAGGGTGATAATGTCTCACCCCTTTTTCCCCTCTTCCGGGCGTAGACCCTTCTTGATTGTCAACTTCCCTGTGCTGGGTTCACTATGCCTTTTGTTCGCTTGTTTTCTCCTTTCATTCACCAGTCTCTGGGTAATGACTTTTCACCCTACAATCCCCCTCTGCCAGACTCCGATCCCTTCTCGACTGTTTGTTTCGGTGCAGTACACTTGTTCCTGTTGCAATCACAAGTTTCGATGTCTCTTTAAACAATGAACTGTTGACTTCCCTCCATCGGGTTCACTCTTGCCACACATACAGTTCTGTTTCCTTTCTCTTTAAACAGGTTTTGTCTCCTGTAGCTTTCCCTGGGTAGCCGGTCAAAGACTTTCAACTGTACAGATACTTTGGTAGATCCCTGTATGACCACCTTGACTGTTGCTTTGCTGCCTTCCCAAGGCCTTCTGGTATTAGCAGTTTCAACAAACACAGGATTGACCAGAGTCTCTCGAGTAAGTACCCACGTGGTGCTGGATCCCTCTGCAGCTGGTCTTCCCTTTATTCTAACAGTTCTTTGAACTTCCCTTTAGTTGCTACTTTGCGGATTTCGTTCAACACAGTTTGGTTCTTATTAGTTCTCCCCTCATCTGACCGGCTGTAATGAATCACTTGGCTTTTCGGAATGTCTGGAGTCAAGGCCGATACCACAGCAGCAGGCGTCCCCCTCGGTCCTGCTTATCAGCGTAGGTGCGATCCATTCACGCCAACATCTGCTGCAACACACCCAAGCTACTGTCCGGGGACTTACGATTCCTTCTGCGGAGGTCTTGCAGGTCTGGGTTGGAAAGGGCAAGGTCGCATCTCTCCTTGTCAGCCTCTCGATATTTGCTGCCTTTCTCCTCCTCTAAAACAGCTGTGCCTGGATAGCTGTCTCATTGTGCTGTCTGCCTTGCTCGTAGTGTGCTCTCATCCTCTACCTTTTATCCCTGTGGGGAAGGGAAAGACCGTCGGGTGTGTGTGATTCTGGTCAATTGCCTGACTCTGCCCGACCCTTGTGTCGGAACATGTCAGGTAAACGGCTTGGTGGTTAGCCTGTTGTCTTTTACGGTGTGGGAAAGTGTTTGTGTGAGAAAAGGGGGGTTAGAGTGTCAGCGTATCCTACAGGGTAGGATGGGGAAGAGGTGTTATAGGGAATTGCAATCTTCATATCAGGAGGGTTGATAAAGTCTAAAAGGATGAGATTGGTACGTTTTGTCAAACAAACGGGAATGACCGGGTTTATTGTTGTGAAAGGAACAGGGGGGTTTGTGGGAACGGTAGTGTTTTGTGAAAGTAGACTGGGTGTTCAGGAAAGAATAATCATATGGACGTGGAGAAGAATGGTTGGGAGTATTTAGGCAGGGACCAGGAAAAGAAGGATTGTGGGAGACATGGTTTTGGAATGTAACATGGTTTGAGATCTTAGGGGATTTGCTAGATATGGAGGGGTCATTGATTTTGGATAAGGGCAGTTCATTGGGTGGAAGGGAGGTAGATGTAGACCAGTCTATGAAAGCCGCAGGGACTTTATCCTCCTTGCCTTCTTCCCCGGTATAATACCACGTCTCATCTGGGGCAATTCCCCCGAGCACAACTACCGGCTCCCCTACCCAGGCGGTCCTCCCTCGCTCGTCCATTCCCAGGGTTGGAATCTGAGAGTGCCAGCCCTTCCCTGGCCACCTGAATAAGGGATTCTCAAGGTCTACACGGGAGAATACCCTCAGGTTTTTCACAATTAACAAAAGCATTAAACTACATATGTACTACATATTATCCAATTGATATTTTATAAATAATGTATTGTTAATCAAATTACATAACTTGCAAAACACTAACAGTGCTTCTACTAACACTATATATAATTATTCACTTAACTTAATTTATAGAATACAGTATTCGGCGTGCTGGTTGCCCGTGCGCACTTGCTGTCAGGAGATAATAAATAAATAAAATGTAGGTGCCGATCCACAGCGGAACAGCAGCTGGAATAAACCGTAAACTACCACAAAAGCACCGGAAGGTGCAGGGTCGCACTCAGAGCACGTCAAAAAGAATTGCACCAAACAAAAAAATAATTAGTCAAGTAAAAACATATTTAATGTGGAGTGTCCAAAACCAAGGGAGGTAAAAGCAACTTGTTTCACACCCACACAGGGTGCTTGAATCACACACCTACATAAACACAGTCACAGTACTGATTGTTTCTGAGAAAAACTCTATGGCAAGATGTAGAGGAAGTTTAGTTACAACCTGTCGGTACGTTTTTACATTGCCAGCCTTTTTTTCAGGGACTTTTTTGGCAGAACATTATCAGCTGAAAAAACTCATTAAAAAATATGGGGGTGGTGGGTAAGGGAAAGTAAGGGGTAGGTGTTGTCGGGAATAGGGACTAGATAATAGGGAAAGGGGGTTTCAATTTGTTTCTTTTTGCCAAAAGCTTTCAGCAAAACACTCAGTGAAAAAAACCCTGATGATCTAAGAACATAGAACCAACCTGTCAATGGCTGCGGCCATCTTAACACAGACAACCGATGTAAGCAAGAAGCTGTCCACAATATACAGTCTGATACATAGGCCACCAAAGAGCTGGTTAAAATAAAACCTACTAAATAATGTGCACAGTGCAAGAATACTTCATGATGACATTTCGTGGACAATACAAAATTATTATAATACACATCGATTGCAAAAAATCACAGCAAATGCACTGTGCTAGGCAATTGACAAGCAAAATCAAGACAAAACACGACTCTGACATAATGCTTATACATATAGCCCCATACGATAACATCACCTAATAAAAAAACAGCAAAGCAAATCTTTAAAAAATGCATGTTGAAATCCAATATTTCTCCAAACACATGTAAAGTGCAGATATTAAGTAAGGCACCATGTGGTGAAATTACCATGGGTCCTAGTATTGCACAAAGGAAATAGCACAAGCAAAATGCCTGATGCGTTTTACAGTGCGTAATATATATATATATGACAGATGTGAAAGCATCACAAAGTAAGACATAAATAACAGATTCAAAGTTCAAACAAAAAGTATTCATTCATTTATATGTCAGGATGGTGTAAGGCCTAACTTGCCCCATACTAAGGTGGGATTTCCCTACCTAAATAAAATAAGGATAGTCTGAGTCAGTAAATTCAACATACGTCTGTCTGTGTCCAAAACATATACTTGCGCTAAATAATGTGTAGGGATGTCAGTAACCGAGGAAACAGTGTTCAAACTAAAGCTCCAAGCTCCTTCCAGCTCCAGGTTTGCTCTTGCCTCCCTTCCCCAAGTTTAAGACAGTTCAAACAAAAGGGTCTCAGGGTTCCCTTTCCCAAGGTCAACAAAGTTCCAGGAAATGGTCTCGGTTTTCCCTTCCCCAAGTTCAACACAGTCCCACAAGATGGTCTTGGGGTTCTGTGAGAAACCAGAAGGTGTCTCACCCGCTAGTCCCCGCTCATCTCGCCTAGGTGGCCAGGGCATGGCCCTCCCCTTTGGATCCAGGCCCTGGGGTTGGACCAGTGCGTGAGGATCACTGGGTGAGGGGTCTTCGGGGAGTGGGATGCCAGAAAACAGTCTCCCACCCTAGCCGTGTACTTGACATGTCCCATTACTGTGTTCAGGCAAGGTCAGGCAATTACTGCCAATCATTCACTCCTGACTTCCATTAAACTTCCCTACACGGATAAAAGGCGGAGCACGAGAGCACACTCTGAGTGAGGCAAAGCACACGAAGGAACAGCAGTTTCGAGTCGGCAGCTGAACCAGGGGAGAAAGATGGCAAATCAAGAAGGGTTCGTAAGAAGGAAAGAACCCTTGACCTTTCCGACAAGAAACTGTTACTTTCAAGAAACCTTTGAGGCAGAAAGCATAAGGCCAGGATACCAGTCTGAAAGAATCCTGTATTGTGTGTCAGAGATACTGAAGGGCCTCCCGTGTAACTGACAAAGGCGGGGAGGAGCAGCAGCTGCTGTGGTATCGTCCTTGGCTCCAAACACAAAGAAACACCTGAGAGATCAACACAGATAGTGAGTTTGGGTACACGACCGGTCTGTGTTGAAGTCAAGGTTACAAGCGGCAACATTGTATAACTAACGCTGGAATGAAAATTGTTAAACGCATGGGATGAAAGACACGAGTAAAGCTAAACTGCTGATGAATGTTTGAACTTGAGAAGGAAAGATACGATACTGTTGACAGAGTGGTCCGGAAAAGTAGATGTGCCCAATCGAAGGTCTCTGTAAGGTATTCCACCAAGAGAAATGAAAGTAGAAGATTTTATGAGAATAATTGTGTGAAAAAAATCAAAGTGGTCCTGCGACGGTTTAAGCAAAACCCATCGCACATTCAAATGTTTTCGATCTCCATATCAAGAGGGTCTGAGCCTGAAGGAGGGGGATCCGTGGTCCGAGGCTGAACGAGGGAGATCAAATTGTGAACATTGTGGAAAATTGTGAATATGAAAACCTGAGAAAGAGAAAGGAACTTTTGTATTTTGGTTGTTGCATCAGGCCCTCTGCAATAAGAGACTATCTTTGAGAGAGAGACTTTGGTGGAAGGCCCTGATGCCTATGTTTTGAACTGTTACCTTGTGGCCAAGAAGCCAGAGTGTATGTGAAGCTCAAGTGTGCCGCTTTGCCCCGTGCTGAAAACCTGGGGAAGGGGAGCCAACTGCTCTATCATCCTGACATATTCTTTCTTGAACACTTTTCTGTTTGTATACATTATTGTCTCACACCATTTGTATTTAGAAGTAAGGATTGGAAGTAGGTTTATTAGCATATGCCCTTTTTATTTTGACAGACTACACTAGGACTGCATTATTATTTGATGGTCCTAGCTTGCTCCCATCTTTATATTTAGTTTTAGATAGGGGTTTAACCAACCCATTTGAAGTTCAATAAACACCCTTGAACTGTGATCACTTGTCTGTCGTCACTGTTGATACCATGCCTTCCTTACATGTGGTGTCAGGAGTGGGATGTGACTCAATTGAGACAAATTGGTGGACCCTAAAATTCTAGAAAGTCACCAAGCTTCATATCCCTCCACTGCCATGAAAAAATCCATAGGCTTTGACATTTGTAGTAGCAGAGACTCTGCTATCTGTCCAGGGAAAAGAGGGATGTTGTTCCCATGGACTTAGTCCTAATATCCCATAAGGGTTGGTATATAAAACTGGCCCCAAAATCTGGACTAGCTTGGAAGTTTGGTCTGGATGTCCTAGCAGGCGTCATAGATCCGACTTCCGGGGAGACATAAATGTTCTTCTACAGAATCATGGCGAAACTCCATATTAATATTATGGCTTGTGGACAAAATTGTACAAGGAGTTCTTGAGAAGGCTCTATTTCTCTATTTTAGGGAAGAAAGTGAACAAGAAGAAACTGAGAGAGATAGTTTAGGCTTTGGAAAGGCTGATGAACCACCCACCATTGAGGTAAAGAGGGAAGAAGAACCTACCATCCTTACCGATTTGGCCTTCGCCCAGCAAAATGATCCCTCACTTGCAGAGGCTTTCGTACAGTTGATTCCTGAGGGAGAAGGTCAAGAAAGGGGAAGCCCCTTTTTCTTCCTGAAACAGGGATTACTATACAGAAAGTAAACCTCTGGAGAAGGCCTAAGTAAAGTTCAATTAGTAATCCTCAAAACCCATCATAAGATCATGTTAGAGATTGCACACTCTCATTTGACAGGGGTACATTTAAGACAATCTAAGATGCAAGCTCACATCAGTAGGAAGTTCTACTGGCCTGGTATCCATGCAAACATAAACAATATCATCCTGATGTGTGAAATATGCCAGAAAACCAGTGCACATATTCCCTTACCTGCCCCTGTAAACCCCCTACCAATCATTGAAGTCCCTTTCTCCCGAATTGGGATGGATATCTTTGGACCGTTGGAAACCTCTAGACTGGGTAACAAATATGTCTTCGTAATCGTTGATTTCGCTACCCGATACCCAAAGGCGTTCCCCATACAGAACAATACAACCCAACAGATCTTAACACATCTTTTACCATTCTTTTCTAGGGTTGGTTTCCCCAAGGAAATTCTAATAGATCAGGGATCCAATTTTATGAGAAAATTGTTGAGTGACGTCAAGAAATTACTACATAGCTCCACATTACCTCAGTTTACCACCCTCAAACGGACGGATTGGTTGAGAGATTTAATAAAACCCTAAAGATGATTTTGAGAAAATTGGAAGATCAGGGTGGAATGGACTGGGATAGCATCATCCACTGGGCCCTATTTGAAGTAAAAAATACCCCTCAGGCATCCACCAGTTTCTCTCCTTTTGAACTACTTTACAGTAGAGAACCAAGAGATGTCCTCGACATGCTCCGGGAGACATGGGAAGAAAGGGAAGATGCACCTATCCCCCTTTCACAAACAGCTACCCGATTACGAGAGCATATGAACCTTGTTTGAACTCTAGTCTACACTCACATGGAAAAAGTTCAAGCCGAACAGAAGTCCACCTATGACAAGAAAGTAACTTAAGAACTTTTTCAGTAGGACAAAAGGTATTAGTCCTCTTACCTACCTCTGAAAATAAACTTGTCTCAAAGTGGCATGGGACATATGAAATACTGACCCACCTTTTTATACCATGTAAATCTCTTAAAGGAGTGGAAATTAAATCCTTCCGCTACCTCCACCTCGATATTGTCTTGTTTAATACCAGAGGAGATAGACAACTCAGAGCTTATTCCCGAAGAATTATCTAGACAGAAGCAAGAAGACTTAAATGACCTGGTCATGGCATTCCCCAATGTATTCTGTGAAAATCCAGGGATAGTACATGTTACTTATGATTATATCAGAACTCCAAAGGGAAAAGTGGTCCATTTAAAACCCTACAAACTCCCAGAAGCCCGAAAAAAGATAGTGGTAGAGGAAGTAAAAAAAATGCTGAAGGCAAAAAATTTCGAGCCTTCTTCCAGCCCATGGTCCTCCCCTATTGTATTGGTTACAAAACCGGATCATTCCTGGAGGTTTTGCATAGACTTCCGGCAGGTTAATGCCATCTCCGCCTTAGATGCCTATCCCATGACGCGCAACGATGAGCTAATAGAAAAACTCGGAAGTGCCGTCTTTCTATCAACCCTGGATTTGACTAAGGGATATTGGCAGGTCCCCGTACATGGACCTAATAAGCAAAAGACAGCTTCCTCAACACCCCTGGGACTATTCCAGTTTAAAGTCCTCCCTTTTGGCCTACACAGGGCCGCAGCCACTTTCGAATGGCTTATGGACAAGATATTGCAGCCCTACTGATTTCTGTGGGGCTTATATTGACAACATAGTCATTTACAGTAACACCTGGGAAGACCATCTTTTCCATCTTTATACCATCATGAGAACCCTCAGAAAAGCCGGCTTAACTGCCAATCCATCTAAATGTAAGCTGGCCCAGTCAGCTGTGAAATACCTTGCCTTCTTTGTAGGGAAGGGCAGTGTCCAGCGCCAATGAGAAAAAGTGAAAGCCGTCCTAGATACCCCTCCGCCTAAGACTAAGAGAGACCTCAGAGAGTTCCTAGTATTGATTGGTTATTGCTGTAGGTTCATCCCAATTTCTCTGATAAAACAGCTAGGTTATCCAACAAAATAAAGAACGCTGCACCCCAGTAGATTCATTGGAATGATGAGGATGATATATGCTACAACATCTCAAAACAAACCTTGTGCCAGAACCCAATCCTAAAGGTAGTAGACTTTTCAAAGGAGGTTGTATTACAAACTGATGCCTCTCTCACAGGGTTAGGAGCAGTCTTATCGCAAATCTATGATGGATTAGAACACCCCATCCTATTCACTAGTCGAAAAATCTTCCCTTGTGAAAAGAACTACTCCGTTTTGGAGTTAGAGGCCCTTGCTATCAAATGGGCAATCACCCATCTAAGATACTATCTTTTGGGGAGGAAGTTCGGCCTTGTCACAGACCACTCACCTTTAGTATGGATAAGCCAACGAAAGGACTCTCACCCTCGATTCATGCGATGTTTCTTTGACCTGCAACCCAACTGTTTCACTGTGGAACACCGAAAAGGCAAAGACCAAGGGAACCTCGATTTCCTTTCCTGGTTTCCATGTGAAACAGATGCAGCTACATTGCATAGGGGAAGGCTATGTGAGAAACCAGAAGGTGTCTAACCCGCTAGTCCCCGCAGACCTCTCTCTCAGGTGGCCGTGGCACGGCCATTGCCTTTGGATCCAGACCCTTGGGGTGGACCAGTGCAGGAAGATCACCTGGATGAGGGGTCTTCGGGGAGTGGGACCCCGGATGCCAAGACGCTGTATCCTCCTCCCTGTAACACCTTTAACCCATCCTACCCGATAGGATATTTAGAAACTCAACCCCCCCCACTCTTTCCCTGCATGAACAGTTACTCACGCATAGCCCGTTCTGGGAGAAAACAGACTCACATTTGAGTCGTGTACCTGACAACCAGACTGAAGAATCCTGCATTGTTGTAAGGACGGGGGATGGTGTTGTGGGGGTTGGTGTGCTGTGGCAGGAGCCACGATATCTGGGCCAGCAAGCCGTGGCATTGTCAGACAGTAGGAGTGACCTTTTTCAGGAAGAACTACATTCTTGCGGCGGCCACATGACAGGACGCATGAGGGAGAGGCTGCCGGGTCGGCTTCTTAAGCGCCGCCAGGGCCTGTGCCACTTGCTGGTGATTACTGATGTATGCAGGCACGGGCCGAGAGCCGGAGCAGCTGAGGACGCAGGTTTGGAACTGTGGGGTATGGCGAGCACGGTTAGCGGTTGCGGGCCGGAGGGTCTTGCCTTCCTCTGCTCTGTCACTCTGCAAGCTCTCACGCAGAGTTGAGTTGCTGTGTCCCGCGTGCCTGTAACATTCCCGGGAGGCTGACGAGTCAGTGGTATGATGTTACAACGCCCTACCAAGTTTCCCTGACGGTACCGCGGTTGGTCCCTCGGGCCTAAGATAAGTACTTGTTGGCAAGCTGCATAGTGTGGCAGCTGTTTTGGTGGGGAACGGTGCATTCGCCAAACTATGTGCTTCACATGGAAACTAATGCCTACCCCAAAACACGGAACGCTTCAGAGACTAGAGGCAGATTGATTGGGCATTTCCCTATTGTTGCAAAACCCATTTCATGATTCCATGTTATTTGCAGTGGCATATGTATTTGTCTTGCTAATACCAGGGTTTAATGAGCCCATTACATGGGCTTATGTTTGTGCTATTGTCTGGCAACCACATGCTACTCTTTGTTGAAAGAATGTATGAGCATGTTTGACAGAAGGACAGGAGAGTACAGGTTTTGTGAATAGAGGCTCTTGAATAAGGAAGAGCTAACTGTTTCTGGGCTCTTGATAGAGGTGCTATCTGGTCAATCTACTACTGAAGGTACTTATGTTTAAAGGCACATTACTTGGTTGCAAATGCTTTTGTGTTTTCGCATACTCCCCCTTCCCATCCATTTACGTTTCCCAACCCTCTTTCCGGTATTCCTAACTTCCCCTACGCATCCACAACTTCTCCCTAACCCTTGTTCCCCAGCTGGCTGTCACATGGTGACCTGTTGCTTAGAACCAGGAACCTGTGCCAACCTAGGCTGGAGGGTCGACTTCCATTCGGCATCCGTGGTCAGGGTGAAGTTATGTTAGTTCTTCAATTCATCAGACAATTGTGTGTCAGAGATACCGAAGGCCCTCCCGCTTAACTGACCAAGGCAGGTAAGAGCAGCAACAGCCGCCGTGGTATCGTCCTTGGCGCCACACACAAAGAAACACCAGAGAGATCAACACAGCCGGTAAATTGGGGCGACCGATACAAGATCGGTCTGTGTTGAAGTGAAGGTTACAAGCGGCAACATTGTATAACTAACGCTGGAATGAACATTGTTAAACGTGTGTGATGAAAGACGCAAGTAAAGCTAAACTGCTGATGAATGTTTGAACTTGAGAAGGAAAGATACAATACTGTTGACAGAGTGGTTCACCACTGTAGATGTGCCCAATCGAAAGGTCTCTGTAAGATATCCCTCTAAGAGAAATTAAAGTAGAAGATTGATGAGAATAATTTTGTGAAGAGAATCGAAGTGGTCCTGCGGCGGTTTAAGCAAAACCCTTTGCACATTCGAAAGTCTTCGATCACCATATCAAGAGGGTCTGAGCCTGAAGGAGGGGTGTCCATGGCCGGAGCCTGAACAAGGGAAACCAAATTATGAGCATTGTGGAAAAGGGGTCTGAGCCCGAAGGAGGGGCATCCATGGTCTGAGCCCGAACAAGGGAGACCAAATTGTGAACATTGTGGAAACTCGTGAATTTGAAAACCAGAGAAAGAGAAAGGAACTTTTGTGTTTTGGTTGTTACATCAGGCCCTCTGCAATAAGAGATTGTCATTGAGAGAGAGACTTTGGCAGAAGGCCCTGATGCCTATTTTATGAACTGTTACCTTGTGACCAAGAAGCCACAGTGTATGCAAAGCTCAAGTATACCGCTTTGCCCCATGCCTAAAACATGGTGAAGGGTAGCCAACTGCTCTATCATCCTGACATAATATTTCTTGAACACTTTTCTCTTTGCATACATTATTGTCCCACACCATTTGTATTTAGAAGTAAGGATCGGCAATAGGTTTATTAGTATAGGCCCTTTTATTTTGACAGAGACTTCACTAGGACTGCGTTATTATTATTTGATGGTCGTAGCTTGCTCCCATCTTTAGATTTAGGTTTAGATAGGGGTTTAACCAACCCATTTGAAGTTCAATAAACACCCTTGAACTGTGATCACTTGTGTCTGCCGTCACTGTTGATACCATGCCTTCCTTACAGTTCCCTTCACCAAATTCAACAGAGTTCCACAAGATGGTCTTGGGGTTCCCTTCCCCAAGTTCAAGATTTTAGGATTCAATTTCACAGTCAATTCAACTTATGCAGCGTGCCTTTTCTTTCTATCACTTGAACAACTTTAGGCCGACGAGCCTCAGCCTCTTCCTTTCTCTTGGTTTACTCCAAGGAAGGGTTGCTCGGTCTAGGTGCAGTTGTCAGACCACATGGTCCACCCATCACATGTCACGCAACCAATAACCCTTGGTGCTTTACAACAGTACATACTCTTTCATAGGACTTTCTTGATAACACAGGTATCCTTTCTGTATCAGTGTTATAAGTCCATTTAGTCTTCTGATGCACATTAATGGCCTTTTGCCTATATCAACATGTCACTCTCACACGCTTTCCTTTGTGGTATTTCTTGTGGTTACCAACTTGTTTTCAAACTATCCAAGTGTCTTGCTTTTCGCACCTTTTACTTTGTTCACCAGTGCGGTTTCTTTAACTTCATCACGTTCTATTTAATTCATGGAAGATTCTCATATCTTTTCTCAGTTCAGCATTCAAACTTATATTCTTGTTAGCTTGTTCTGTATTCAATAGTTCATCTTTGGTCTTCAGACAGGGACGTCATTTGGGGGTCGCCAGGGGTTGCAGCTGCAACCTCTGTCGTCTCCCCTGCTACCCCTAAAAAAAATAAAAATATATATATATATTTTTTAAACTGAAGCTCCAGGGCTGTGGCCAGTGCCATGTGGCTCTTTGTTTCTGGAGTGGCTGGCCTGCTTGTTCAGACCTCTTAAAAAAACAGGGGGTTCCACAAGTATAACAGTTTGAGCAGTGACCCCAAATAAGAAAGAATTGTAATAACAAATAATTTGTCTTTCTGAAATTCTATACAATAATTGCTAGACTCATTAAAGGTTTATTTCAGGCACACTTCAGGGGTTGAGTCACTGATTTAGTCTGTTCTTAAACACCTCAAATTCCCAATGCAGACAAAAATATCCAAAAAGTATTTAGAGTAGAATAAGCATCCATTTGCGACTATGTATTTTGCTTTTTGCAAGTTGCAGTTAAAGCATGCTTTTGTCTGCCATTGCCTCTGTTACGATCATCACAAGACATTCCATCTTGGTGTCCTTGATCACTTGACAAAATCCTTGTGCCTAAAAGTCTGTGTACAGTGTAGAAATGTTTGATCATAGCACATAAAGAGGCCCTTGATTTCATTGTGCCACAATTAATGTTTTTTTGTAATGTGTCTATCTTTCCTATCTCCCTGGCATGCTGTTCCGGATGTTTGTTTGCATGTATGAGGTAACAAGTGCCCAGAAAATGCAATGCCGTGGGAGTGCACCGCTTTCCCTGCGCTACTCTAAATTGTTTAATACACAGTTATGAACCTTCCCAATGATATGTATTTTACTAACCTCTTAAGCCTGAAAAGTAGGTCCACACAGGCTTGACATGTAGCCAACTTTGCACCAAACGTGCAGAGGAACTGACCTGTTATTAAATCCTCAGTTACCTGTTTAGTAGTATCCAATACAGGGTGTCATTTGCTTTCTGACTTTGAGAACATTCAGACATGTAATTTCTCATTCTGCTATAGCCGGTAAGATGGCTATAGCAGGTGGTTTGAGCGCTCGCTGATGCGTTATGTGATCTGCAGGTTTCAGGTTCAAATCCCAGCAAGTCCAACTCAGCCTTTCATCCTTCTGATGTCGATAAAAGAGTACCAACACAGGTTGGGTGATATTGTATGTATATTTGTTCTATATAAAGCACTTAAGCATAAGTGCTATATAATAACACATCATTATCATTTGGCCTTGGACATCTGCTTGCATTCTCAGTAATTTGGTAATATGAGCCTATACACACTGATATTAATAATACATATGGTGATCCATTCTTGTATGAAATGTATATCACATTACAGTGATATCGTAACCCTATATTTTGTAGTGTACTTAGGAAGAATGCTATCTGATGCCACCTCCTGTTTTGTCAAGGGGTGAACGGTCGTGTTCCTTCGCTTCCCATGATGTCACTTTTTATTTTTTTTATTGTGCTTTTTTTTATTGTGCTTTTTGCAAACCTTTCACATCAAAATTCTAAAATACACTTCATCAAAATTTCAAAAATCAACATCATCGTTACAACAACAAAAATGCAGAAGTGAAAAAGAGAAAAAAAAGATGATCCCTTATGAGGAGTAAACAACTTCATCTAAAAATATTATCCCTGAAGAAACGAAAGATGCATTTTCCCCTGCTAAAAACTTGCTCCAATATTCCTCGAGAGTTAATGAGGCTACATTCTCAACAAATGTCATCTAATAAACTGATCTCACGGAAGTCAAGGCGGGACAGGCAGTTATTATGTGTGTCAATGTCTCAACTATACTTAAGCCTTGACAAAATATACAACCCATATCCATCCAAAGAGGTTGTTTCCAATGGGGCAATACCTCCTTAGTTGGATACAGGTTCAGTTTTAGCCAGAGAAACTGATGCTGGTGATAAGCACTCAGGAACTTGGTTAAATATTTAGGTACCACATTCATTGCTTGAAATTCAAGGCCAACATTCAAGGCTAATTTGTAGCTTTCTCTCTTGCCCTGAGTGTCGACCCAGTCTTGGCATCTAAGTTTCTGCTTAACTGCATCTGGATTTATTTTACCAGAGTCTCCTTTGACATTTTCTAAAGCCTTTGGACTGTCTATGCATTTCTGTTTCCAGGGAGCAATAGGCCAAGTGGCCACTTCCCCTATTCCTGTTTTTAAGATATCATGTGAGGCAGCAGAATCTTGCATAGCACATTTCCAGACCAGGGACAGCGATTTCCAAAGTATGCCTGAGTATAGAGATTGAAGTCCTAATTAATATATGATTATTGCTGTCGGGAGGCCCTTTGAAATGGATAGCACCTTCTTCCAAAACCCTCCTTCTAGGGCCTCCCAGGTTTGCCATGGTAGATTCAAGCCACCTCAGCCCCATAAGTTAGGACTGCTACAACCTTCTGTTTGTAGAATGTCAGGATGGGTAACATAGTAGATCTACCATACCTTTTGTGTAGTATAGCCCTTTGTGCAGATAGAGTCCCAACTTTCGATTTGAAGTCTGCAAACTATGGGTTTTCATTCAGGCTTCGATTAATATGAATCCCCATATAGAGAATTGTATTGACCTGCTCCAGGTATTCTATGAAAGCTAAGAATAGTTTTGTGCCTCCCTTAAGTGCTTGTAATTTAAGAGTGTTTAATAAGTAAAGATTTAAATCAGTGCCCACTCCTTTAGTGAATCCTGTGTCACAGGGATGCAGGCGACCTTCGTCTTTTTTATCCCAGATAATAAGATGACGTAAGAGTATTAATGCAAACAATTTGCCAAGGACATCTAATAGGGCTATAGGCCGATAATGATTTGGGTTCGTCCTATCCCCCTTCTTGAAAATCACGATTATTATTGCAGACTTCCAAGAAATGGGGGTGCCCTTTGCCTTTAAGATCTGCTGAAACAACAAACAAGCAAACTAAGCCCATAATTCCGGTGCCTCCTTGATCATGTGATTAGTAAGACCATCAGGTCCAGGGGCATGGGAAGGGTTCAGTTTCCTTATTAGGGTCTCTAAATTGTCTTTATCGAACTCCAGAGTCCAATCACCTACGGCCTAGCTATCCTCGTCTTCAACAGCTAAGTTAGGTGGCCCGAACAGGGTTTTAAAATGATCAACCTTACAGGTTTTCCGACACCCTGCAAATCAAGTGGGAGGACTGTAATACTTTGTTGTTGTTAATCAAATCCCTGGTTTGTCGCGTATTTTTTGCAAATTGCCCACAGCATCTGTTCTGCCTCCTGCTGTTATCTTATCGTTCTAAAAGAGATTAGCCAACTCCTCTATTTGTGCTTCCTTTTTTTGATTAGGGCGTTTGGTGATCTCGACATGTCTCGCCTTAAATTCTTATGGTCGAGTCTCAGTACTTTCCTGTGTTCAACCAAGATCTTATCATAACAGTACTTTGGAACAAGGTTAGGCTTTCTATATTGCTCTCAACCCACTTTTCATAATGAAGAAGGATGGGGGCATATTGCAAGCCAGCCTTGCCCCCATCGAAGATCTCAATATATTTAGCAAAAATTGAATCTACATCATCAGGATTTATTCTTGGTCTGTTCCTCGCTTGATTAACACAAAAGGTTCCCAAATGATCTGTTTCACGATGTCTCTTCCAGCTCTTCCATGTCATTTTTAATGAAAATGATCACTATTTTCCATTGGAAGAATTACAAGAGAGTCCTTGATGCAAGAGATTCCGAGCGACTGAGAAAAAGACCAAAATAGTCTTTGTGTTTCTCCATCCCCAAGTTGATGTTCTCGGTATGTCTCCTTAAGTGTGTCCATTCAGCATATGGCATTCTCTCTTGTTCAGTTCACACAATCATAAGACCGCTCTCTCGTGGGCAGAATGAGAGGTTTTCTTAAGGAGAGACAGCAGGTTGCCAAATGAGTCCAACCATCTGATGTTTAAATCCCCACAGATAATAAAATAAGGACCACACAGTTCAATGGAGCACTCATCCATTAAATCTTGAACAGAATTAATAAAAGAGGTTGAGTCTATCATGTTTGGATTCCAATATAAATTAAACAAAACCATACCCTTGGATTCATTAAGTAAATGGTCATCAAGCGTCAGTATCAACATTTGGATAAACTTATTCAGATTTCTTAATTCAGACACCGAAAGACCTTGTCCATTTTTTTATCAAAGTTAGTAAGCCTGAATAGGGTCTCTCCCTTATGCCCTTCGATGATGGATTCAAATACAAAGAGAAGCCATTGCATGTTGGAAGAAAGCGAAGCCACATTTCCTGGAAACATAGGATATCAAAGGCAGCCAAGTCTAATTGAGTGTTGTTGAACAGATGTTGAAATCCCATAGTCTTCCAGCAAGCCACTGCCACCTCCACCTCGATCTAAGCATTATTACGGGCCGCTATTGCCCATGCTATCCAGAACCAGTCCTAATGCATTCTTACTAGTGGAGAACATTCCTGCTCTTCAATAACTTTCCTATCAGGCACGCTCCCACAGGAAAATGACACTCTCAATAGCTCTTTCCTTGGCCCTTGTTGGCTATTTGTCTTAGTTCCAAAGGTAAGGGCTTGTCTTGTCGAGTGTAGATTGCTTTGGTTAAGATTCAATTCACTGTTACCTTTTTGAAAGGCTGATGGAGTGGTTTTAGGAGAGTATAGCTTAGCATTCAGATGTTTGTCAGATTTAGAAGAGCCCATGGTTACTACATCAAATTCTTTTAGCTCAAATCTTAATGGAAGGAGGATGTTCAGAGTGCTCAAAAGAGTAGCTTTTACCCAAAGCGATTTCAAATGAAGAATCAACCATTCTGTGCATGATTCTTTAAGAAATTCTACTATTTGAATGTCTTCTGAACCAATTAGGCATAGATTTGGAACGTTATTTAAGAGTTACACCAACTTTCTCTGGTTCAATAACCGGTCATCCTCCGTGACCAATAATCTCTCCAGAGACAACCTTATTCCGTTTGATTCTTCTTGATTTTATGCAGGTGACAGAATCTCTTTAGTATCTTTGGATGTACATTCAGATGCAGTAGCTTTATATTTGCTATCTGCCACCTCTCGTTTCTGAGCTAGAATTTGAAATGGTAAGGAGGTCAACTCAGCTCCTAATATAATATTTGTTTTAGAAACATTCACTTGATAGGTCATCAATGGTACAGAGCTTTGGAATTCCAAGGTTTTAACGGGAACTTGAGGAATCTCTAAGGCCTCCTGCTTTTCATATGAGTAAGTAGAGATGTCTGAATTAGTATCTATTCCGACTTCATTATCTTGTATGGTCACTTCATTACTCTCCACTATAGGTGCTATAAGTAGCAAAGGTGTTTCACCTTCCTCTATATTGTTATTTTTTGAATCCTTCATAGGGAAAGCCTCTCACCTTGCGGACACCTAGGCGGACAAGTAGGCATTTACGTTTCAGGGGGAGGCAGTTTTCTTAAGTTACGCAAGAATGACCTTGAACCATTGGATTTAACCTTTTTCTCCTTCTGCATATTTTTGGTTTTCTTTTTGTTCTTTCCCGCCTCATTATTAATTATGCCCATATGCCTCTGTTTATTTTTTAGTTTTACAAATATGGAAAAAACCTTTCTAGGGACTTGTTGGGCATTTTCTAAAGGTCGTGCAAATTGTCGGACCTCATTTAGTCTAGGTGTGGCATTGGAGCCAGAGGTCAATGTTTGAATCACTAGTATTCCTTGATCTTCCGTTCTCTGATTTATAAGTGGAGACACAACTTTCATAGTAGCCATTGTTCCTTGATCAATTGTGTTGCTTGCCAATAAAGATGGTTCCTGCAAGTCTGGAGAGCCCATTTTGTTCATAGCTCACAGCATTTAAGCGATTCGAGGATAGCTTCCATCATCAAGGTTTTGTCAGACAGTTTGCCTCTTGCTAAGTTGCAAAGTCTATTTTGCCATTGCATAGAAGTTTCAGCTTCTTTGTCCGATCTGGATTGTATTGCTTACATAAAAGACTCCAAAAAGATCAGTTTGGAATGGACTAAGGCAAGTAAGGTTGCCTGATCTTTGAGGTTATCTTTCAGAGCCTCATATATTTTCAAAAATGGCCCCAATGATATAGTCAATTCCGACATAATGTTGTTTTGAAGTTGAAAGTCAGCTGCCACCGTGAGATGGGCAGGCTGAATGGGTGGGGAGGCAAGGAAAGGAGACCCATCTGTAGTTGTAGAGCCTGCAGAATGCTGGGTAATTCGCAACTCTGGATTTGAAATAGCCAATGGGTCTTCTGCATCAAGGTTGTAATCTAGATACGGAAGATCATGTGTTCCTGGTAGAAGAAACGGTAAAAAAACAAAATGGTCCTTTTCCTGCAAGTGTGTTCCCCACTGCCAACGGGGAACACACAGCAATGGGCTTCGCTCAGCTCCAGACCCTTTTGCTGCCCACATTAGCCTCAGCATCTTCCCGGCTTCGTTTCTCTTGGTGTCCATTTTACCGCCCTATAGGTTGCCCGCTCCACCTAGGAGGGCTGTGCTCTGCAGCCCATCTGCTTCCCTGTACTGCTGCTTCTCACCCTTTTGTATACACCTGCAACCATTTAACAGGTTGTAGGTGTGAACACTCAATTTCACTTGCTTGACCATAATTATTGGGTCATGCCTGACCCACAAAACTCTCAGGACTCTTCCTCTTCCAAGTATTATCATGGTTTCAATGAGGGATAAAGAGGGGAGATGGTTTACAACAGCCTATGGAGACATAAAGGCAGGGGGAGGGTAAAGTTGGTTCTCACTAGAACAGGGAGGATACCATGTCTCACCTGCGGATATCCTCTCCCTAATCCCCAAGGACCCTCCACCGAGGTGATCCTCCCTTGCATCTCCACCCCCAGGTTCAGGATCCAAAAGTGATGCCCTTTCCCTGGCCACCTCACAGGATCCAAGGTGTAAGGACTACCCTCTGGTTTCTCACATACCCTTCCCCTATGTGGGTTGGACGGGGTCCACATCGAAACCGAGAGAGGAAGTCCACGTTACCTTGCTCTCGGCCCTTCCAGTGTTCCACTGTGAAGCAGTAGGGTTGAAGGTCCAAGAACCACTGCATAACCCTAGGATTGGATTCTTTCCTCTGACCGGCCCATACCAAAGGGGAGTGATCTGTTATCAGTCAAAACCTATGACCCAAGAAGTAGTATTTAAGCTGTACCACTGCCCATTTGATTGCCAGTGCCTCTAACTTGATGACTGAGTAGTTTTTCTCCCTGAGAAACAACTTCCAACTGATGTACAATATCGGGTGTTCCAATCCATCGTGATTTTGGAATACGATGACTCCCAGTCCCATTAAGGACGCATCAGTCTGGAGTATAAAATCCTTAGTAAAGTCTGCTACTTTCAAAATGGGGCTCTGGCATAGAGTTTGTTTCAGAATTGTGTAACAGATCTCATCTTCCTCATTCCATCTGTTCTTTTGGGGCTCAGCATTTTTCAATTCATCAGTCAATCTAGAGATCTTACTGGAGAAATTTGGAATGAACCGGCAGTAGTAATCAATTAGCCCCAAAAAGGCCCTCATAACATTCTTCGTATTTGGTGTGGGGGGGTGGGGGTTGAGAACCGCTCTAACTTTCTCTTGCTGTGGTTGTACCATACCATTACCCACAAAAACTCGCAAATACTTGACAGCACATTGGGCTACTTTACACTTTCGTGGTTATCGGTCAGCCCATCCTTGACCTCCTTGACTACTTAACTCTTCCGTGCTCCTCACTAAACACGTCAGTAAACTCTTATAAGGCCATAAAGGTCTTGTTTTTTTGTTATTACTAAGATAAGGGGAGATCAAGGTATCATTATCCTTATCCTCTGGTAACAGATAGGATAATATGATGGCATGGGACTCTGAAGGATTGTCTCTCCATTCCTTTAACAGATTTACATGGTAGACGTGGGTTTTAAGATGACGGTCTGGCTGTGGGATTTTATAATTACATGGACCCATTTGTTCCAGAACCTCATATGATCAATGCCACTTTGATATAAGTTTATTTTCAGAAGTGGCCAACAATACTAGCACTTTTTGACCGATGGAAAAAGATCTTAAAGATACCTTTTTATCATATGAGGTCTTCTGTTGTTCCTGTGCTTTAACCATGTGAGTCTCTACCAACGATCTAACAGCTGCCATATGTTCTTTAAACCGAGTTGCAGTTTAGGAGTGTGGAATTAGGGCTTCTTCTCTTTCCTCCCAAGTTTCCCTCAACATATCCAGGAGGTCCAGGGATTCCCGCCCATAAAATAGTTCAAAGGGGGGAAAATCCTGTGGAAGCCCGAGGGGTTTTCCTAACTGGTAGGTGTGAGGATACCCTCAGGTTTCTCACATAATTACGGCAATAATGCGCATCATAGCTTAAAATGGAACATCAGAAATGATGTAAAAGTGCAACCTGCGTCTAAATGTGATGACCTGGAATGACAAAAATCACAAATAAGTCATCACAAAATGTACATGACTAATAAGTAAAGTGCAAAATGCATGCTTAAATAGTACTGTGTCGCCACAGGAACACATTGGTCAAGAGTATCCAAATTCATCTATCCAAATGTACACTCACAATGAGGGAATTGTATCAAGCAGACGACTCACCTGAATATGCACACAATGTAAACATATGAACGCGCATACATAACATCATTAAAGTGCACAGTGCATTAGAGTCATACCAAATTCAAGTTCATAAGTCTAAGGAGCTGATTAAAAAAAATATTTTAAATGTAAAACCCCCGAATGGGGCCAAAAAGCTAGAGAGAGACAGAAACAACTAACAACATGATCGAATGGAATGCTGGAGGCCTTAATCTGCACTGCCGAAATGGCAGCAGTACCATTTCAATGAAGGGGGTATAATCAGCAAACCAAACAATAATATAAGTACACAAGGACAAAAAATGTCAGTAAAATAGAATAAAAAGGGAAAAAGAACAGAAATGATGACCCATGGACACCTTCATAATGATAAAACGATAATAAAAGACAATGCAACTGCACAACAAAACAGGAGGGAGACACTGAGATGACTGTGTCGCCTCATATGTTACACTAAATGAATGTGTAAAGCTCCTCATCAATGTTATGTCTAGATGGAGCCTTGGTTTGGAAATCCAGAATAGCTCTTGTCTCAAGCTTTCTCAGTTTCAATGTTCTATCACCACAACCTGGATGTTTGTTGACGTGTTGTCACGTCCGCTCCCTCTAGGGGGCGGCTCACGTGGACTTTCTGGCACAGGTGGAGACGAATTTCATGCATCGCCTCTACCCCCTCCAACATGGCGGTAGCAAGGAAAAGCAGCGCTCCAGCCTTCCGAATCCGAGAGTGTCGGATGATTCCGCCCCCAACCTCGCAGAATGGATTTCCTTCGGCGGCGTCTTCGGTCCAGCGCGTTGCTACTGTTTTCAGAGGCCACGCTCCGTGAGTTCGTAATTCTAGGCTAGCTCTCTTTACCCTTCGAATACTCAGCTTGTCTGTAATCTTTCAACCGTCTCTCCCTTTTCTCAGTATCAGACTCCTCTACCCGTGGTCCTCTTCCCTACCAGCTCTCCATACACTTACACCGAAGGCATTGGTTCTACACTCTGCAGTACGTATAGTTCCGTACCCCCCCCCCCAGCATACAACATACTTTCATTCATTCCAAAACTAATCTTTCTCCATTCTTCAGTCTCTTCTGCAAGGACAGGGAGTTACTTTCTACCACGCGCTGAACAGAATACAACCTTTGTGCAAGCCGTCTTACACCCCCTCAACAGACATTCAGATTTAAAGGTATATCGCTCACCAGAGTCCTACTGCAGCAACCTCTCCCTTTTCTAAACACCATCTGGTTTCTCTCTTTAGGATAGTTCGCGATCCCAAGTCCAACTCCCGAAGTCACTCCTGGGAATCAAGACTCGCCCATCGCTTCTTTTCAGTTCCTGGTACAACAGGGTTTTTTCCCCCACCAGGGTTTCCCTGACTTCCCCTCCTCGACCTGGGTTTCTCCGGCGCGGGGAGAGGAGGTTAGGTGAGCTTTCCATTCTTCTCTACGAATTTCTACTGGACCAGGTTAGTGTTGTCTTGTTGTTTATCTGATATCTGCAGTAGGGACTGTGAACACCAAACCTTTGGAATAGAAAGGTACATAGATTGTGACAGTTAGCAACGCCCGAAATTTTTCAATTATATACCGGCCTCACAGTCTTTATTGACAGAATCAGAGGATCCATTATGGAACAACAAATACAACAATTAATGGCAGCGGTTCAGTCCCTGTCATCCGAGGTACAGCTATTGAAGCTAGAGAATACCAGCTTGAGGCAACAGGTGGGTCGAGCAGCCCATAGCTCGGAAGTACCTCCTGGCCCATTACCCACAGGACGTTTCGATGGTAATCCCCATGCAGTCAAGGAATTTCTTGAGTCCTGTTCTGTACAGTTCGCCTTTAAGGCAGCCTTTTTCCCGACAGATAGAGACAAGGTGGGCCATATGATTGCCCAAATGTCAGGGGCTGCGTTAGCTTGGGCCACTCCTTTGGTTACCAGTAACAATCCCATACTTGATTCCTACCCTGCTTTTTGTAACAGCATAAAGAGTATGTTTGGGAGACAGGAGATAACCATTGCCTCACAGGAAAAGTTATTGGATTGTAAACAGGGTAGTCAGGATCTCCTTTCCTATATCACACGCTTTAAGCAACTAGCTTCGGACACGGCATGGGCCGATGAAGCTTTGATGACCATATTCCGAAGAGGACTTTCTGAGGATTTAAAGGACGAGGTGTCCCGAGCCACATAACATGGCGGAATACATCTCACTGGTTATGCAGTTAGACTATAGACTGCAAGAAAGACAGAAGGAAAGAAGAAAAGGAAAGAGCAGACAAACCACCGAAGGTACCCTGTCTCCTATTAGACCAGTTCCTTCCGAGGAGCCGATGCAAATAGGCAATACTAGAGGTCCTTTATCTGTGGGTGAACGTACCAGAAGGCGTACTCAGGGTCTTTGTATGTATTGTGGAGAGAGCTCTCACTTGGTTAAGGAATGTCCCCATACTCCCCCTAGGAAGGCGGGAAACGCCAGTGCCCGACCGTAAGGGGAACGACGGTGCAGGGTTCCAGAGTTACTAGTTCCCTTCAAAGCATTCCCAGGGTTCAACAAGATTTATCCACAGAAAATCAGATGATAGTACTTGAAGTTACGCTAGCATGGGGTAGCACAAGATTGGAAAACGTGCCCGCACTTATCGATAGCGGAGCCGCAGGAATTTTTTTAGATGACACCTTTGCTACTAAACAGGGGATTCCAAAAGTACCCAAGGCATTAATGATCCCAGTTGAGAGTGTGGACGGTAGCCCTCTTACTTCCGGTCCCATAAAAGACCACACTTCTCCTCTCACGATGACTATAGCGGCACATCAATAGATCCTGAAATTAGATTTAATCAAGACTGCACATTATCCTGTAATCTTAGGATTGCCATGGCTGAGATTTCACAATCCCTTTATTAACTGGAGAGCTGGAACTCTTTTTTTGGGGTCAGAACATTGTGTTCACAACTGCCATAACTTAGTCGCCTCCACCTCCAAGAACAAGCACTCTCAAGAATCTTTTTGTTTCACAAATAAGATTCTTAACGAAGTAAACACTCTTCCTCAGGAATATCAGGAATTCCACCAGGTCTTTGCAAAAACAGAATTTGCCGAATTACCACCTCACCGCAGAGATGACTGTTGTATACATCTGATTCCGAATAGTCCTCTTCCCTTTGGCCGCATGTACATATTGTCTGCCAAGGAAAAAGAGGCACTGAAAGAATATCTGAAGACAAATCTAGAAAATGGCTTAATCACGGAATCCACCTCTCCTGCAGCGGCGTCACTCTTCTTTATTCCAAAGAAAAACACGACCGAGTTACGTCCCTGCATTGACTTCAGAGGATTAAATAAGATCACAGTGCCGGACAAGTATCCCATGCCGCTTATCCCGGATATCTTGGAAGCGCTTAGAGGAGCTAGACTCTACACTAAACTGGATCTACGCGGTGCTTATCACCTCATCCGCATAAAAAAAGGGGACGAATGGAAGACCGCCTTTCGGACACCATTTGGTCATTTCCAATATAGTGTAATGCCATTTGGATTAGCCAATGCCCCGGCAATATTCCAAAGATTTATGGACCACATTTTTGCAGATATAGCCCTACATTTTGTCATTGTCTATTTAGATGACATTTTGGTATTTTCATCCACCCTTGCAGACCATGTCATTCATGTTAAAGAAGTCTTACACAGACTACAGAAGAACCATCTCTTTTGTAAATTAGAGAAATGCGAATTCCATAAAGACAAAGTGGCATATCTAGGGTATATCCTGTCCGATGAAGGAGTCTCCATGGACCCCTCAAAGGTGCCAGCTATCCTTGATTGGCCAGCCCCCAAGTCAGTTAAAGAAATACAGCGATTTCTTGGCTTCGCGAATTTCTACAGGCGCTTCATTCCTCATTTTTCTACCCTCACCCATCCCATCACTCATCTGCTAAAGAAAGGGGTTGTGTTTCGGTGGACAAATGAAACTCAGGAATCCTTTCAGGAGCTAAAAGCCTTATTTACTAGAGCTCCTATCTTGGCAATGCCGGATCAGCTTCACAGATTCATAGTGGAATCAGATGCCTCAGACCAGTGTATTGGAGCGGTTCTGTTACAACCGGACGCCAGGGGGTTCGAAAGACCCATTGCTTACCTATCAAAGACTCTGTCCCCGGCAGAAGTAAATTACACGGTTCTCGAGAAAGAGTTGCTCGCGATCAAGAGGGCTTTTGAAGAATGGCGTCATTTGCTTTTGGGAGCATTATTTCCTATTGAAATAAGAACCGACCATCACAACCTCCGAGCACTGCAATATGCCCAAACTAACAATAGTAGACAAGCTAGATGGGCGCATTTTTTTTCACCCTTTCGGGTTACATTCACTTTCATACTGGGCAAGACTAATCTCAAAGCGGATGCTTTATCCCGCAGTAATCCACTAAAATGAGCTCCCTTTCAGCCTGAACCTATGTTTCCCAACCTGGTCACAGTGCCTGTTGTCCATTCTTTTCTTCAAAAGGTAGCACAAAGGACGAGAAATCTAGACTTGGATCAGGACGATACCCTGCGAGAACTAGGACTTACTGCTGATCGGGGTCTTCTTTTCAGGGAAGACAAGATGTGCCTTCCCGATCAAGAACTACAATTAGAGGTACTTAAAATGTGTCATGACTCCAAGGCAGCCGGGCATAGAGGTACTCTCAATACTACAGAACAAATTCAACGGCACTTCTGGTGGCCGACACTTCGCAAGGATGTAATGGACTATGTCGCGTCTTGTCCGGTGTGTCTACAAACCAAAACCCCAAGGATTTCTCCTATTGGCAAACTTATCCTGACCCAAATTCCTACGAAACCTTGGCAAATAATATCAACTGACTTTATCGTGGATTTACCAAGGTCAGAGGGTTGTAATACCATCATGGTGACGATAGACTCTTTGACCAAATTGGCGCATTTCGTCCCTCTCCCATCCGTTCCATCTGCACCTGTTATGGCCAGGGTATTCGTGGAACGCATTTTTTCACTCCACGGACTACCGGAAGTCATTATCTCGGATCGAGGACCACAATACACGTCACAGTACTGGAAACATGTTTGTTGTTTACTAGGGATCTCAAGGGCGCTCAGTTCAGGATACCACCCTCAGACCAACGGCCAGACTGAACGTTTAAATCAAACCCTGGAAGCATATCTAAGATGTTATATATCAGCTTTACAAGATAATTGGAAGGCTTTACTGCCTATAGCAGAATTTGCCTATAATAATGCGGTTCATTCCACCATACGTGTTAGTCCTTTCTTTAGTACATTTGGATTTCATCCGGAGGTTTACCCATCGACTGTTCCCACGGATACTTCCTTTCCGGATTTAGACGGGTTAATCACCTCCATTCAACAAGGACATCGAAATGCACAGGTAGCTCTAAAGGAGGCTCATGAACGCTATAAGATACAAGCCGACAAACATCGGAGTCCCACACCTTCCATTCAAGTTGGTGACAAGGTCTGGTTGTCGAGTAAATATCTCCCCAAGAGTTTGAAACCTTCAAAATTATCGCCGAGATACTTTGGACCCTTTTTGGTTCTTGAAAATAAAGGCCTGGCTGCTTTCAAGTTACGTCTTCCTTTTTCTTGGAAACGCATACACCCTACATTCCATGTTTCTCAGTTGAAGCCTGATGTACAATCCCGATTCCATGTGTCCAAGAAGGGAACTCCCCCTCCGGTCCTGACAAGTGAAGGACCAGAATACGAAGTCTCCTCGATCTGTGATTCACGCTATAGAAGAGGGGTGCTACAGTTTCCTATAGACTGGAAGGGATATTCTCAGGCGGAACGTTCTTGGGAACCCGCCTCAGCGGTTCATGCTCCCCGTTTGGTTAGCAGGTTTTACCGGCTACATCCTGGTAAACCGGGTTTCGTCGCCCTTTGGAGGGGGCATACTGTCACGTCCGCTCCCTCTAGGGGGCGGCTCACGTGGACTTTCTGGCACAGGTGGAGACGAATTTCATGCATCGCCTCTACCCCCTCCAACATGGCGGTAGCAAGGAAAAGCAGCGCTCCAGCCTTCCGAATCCGAGAGTGTCGGATGACTCCGCCCCCAACCTCGCAGAATGGATTTCCTTCGGCGGCGTCTTCGGTCCAGCGCGTTGCTACTGTTTTCAGAGGCCACGCTCCGTGAGTTCGTAATTCTAGGCTAGCTCTCTTTACCCTTCGAATACTCAGCTTGTCTGTAATCTTTCAACCGTCTCTCCCTTTTCTCAGTATCAGACTCCTCTACCCGTGGTCCTCTTCCCTACCAGCTCTCCATACACTTACACCGAAGGCATTGGTTCTACACTCTGCAGTACGTATAGTTCCGTACCCCCCCCCAGCATACAGCATACTTTCATTCATTCCAAAACTAATCTTTCTCCATTCTTCAGTCTCTTCTGCAAGGACAGGGAGTTACTTTCTACCACGCGCTGAACAGAATACAACCTTCGTGCAAGCCGTCTTACACCCCCTCAACAGACATTCAGATTTAAAGGTATATCGCTCACCAGAGTCCTACTGCAGCAACCTCTCCCTTTTCTAAACACCATCTGGTTTCTCTCTTTAGGATAGTTCGCGATCGCAAGTCCAACTCCCGAAGTCACTCCTGGGAATCAAGACTCGCCCATCGCTTCTTTTCAGTTCCTGGTACAACAGGGTTTTTTCCCCCACAAGGGTTTCCCTGACTTCCCCTCCTCGACCTGGGTTTCTCCGGCGCGGGGAGAGGAGGTTAGGTGAGCTTTCCATTCTTCTCTACGAATTTCTACTGGACCAGGTTAGTGTTGTCTTGTTGTTTATCTGATATCTGCAGTAGGGACTGTGAACACCAAACCTTTGGAATAGAAAGGTACATAGATTGTGACACGTGTACTACTCCAGAAAATGAGAAGCCATCCAAATGTTGTGTCATTCATGAAAATGTTCTGTGATGTGATAGGCAAAGTGAATAAGCTGTAAAATCCTTATGTTTAATTTGCAGGGGGTGCTTCTAACGTACCATTTTGAACATGGACAGCTGAGAATGTAAACAACAAAGTTCGTCTTATAGTTTATATTGTTTCGAATGGTGTACATGGCGCTCATTACAGGATGTTGAAATGTAGATAGACAATTTGCATACTGACATACCTTACACCTAGAACATTTAGTAAACCCGAAAACATTTTGAGCTAGCCATGTTTGTGATTTCGCTGCTGGTAGAAAACTCAATATAAGTCTATCCTTCAAAGATGGAGCCGTGCGGAAGGCAAGAAAGCAGAAATGTATTCAAATCCTTATCAGGTTTAAGGACATGCCAGTATTTAGAAATAATATCACTGACCCCAGCAAAATGGGAGCCAAATGTAAGCATTAGCCCAATGTCTTGGTCTAAGCAAGTAACACAAGTACCAGATGTAGTAAGTAAGACAGTTTGTTTTTAGAGTAGCCCCGTTCTACAAATCATCTAGATGCACTTTGTTATCAAGATCAGCCAAATCGGAGCAATTGCGACTGAACCATGTAAAATCTCTGTAAGGAATGCTGTTAATACAGCTACTGGGATGGTTACTGGCAGCGGATAAGAGCTGACTAGAACTGGTTTGTGTATGATAAATGGTAGTTTGCAGACCATTGACACCTTTGTGTACCTTGACATCTAGAAACACCACATCAGTGGTACTATGGAATTCTGTGAAACGTAAATTCAAATCATTGTCATTAAGGATTTTCACAAAGTCCTGCCACTTGCCCTCACTTCCCCGCCAGATGATAAATAAGTAATTTATACATAAATTACAAGGGTACAATACCATGTTTCCGGCAAAGAGTATATTTACCTTTAAATATGCATGATACATGTCAAAGCTTTAGGTGTAAGTAGTGCTATAGAAAACATACTGTTAGTTTTAACTAATGGAGTGCCAACAAAAGGTTCAAGACTATGGAAGGAACTTGATGATTTACACAAAGTGTCACAATGTTTAACATGGTTAAAAGGAAACAATAAACATTGTGAAAATGTAAACGTTGAAGAACATATGGATTTAAACCTTCAAGATGTAAATGAAAAAGAGGCTCAATTTGAATAGGTTGAACTATAAAAAAACAGAAAACTTCTATGAAGAAAACACTATCCTCCATTTACATGCAAAAGAAATTCCATGTGATTCAATTGAATTATTTCAAATTAGACAAGCAAAAGGCACATTAATAAGTGTGTGGGATAAATACTTAGAGAAGAAAGATGCTTGATGCTTTGCTCAATTGTTCTCAACAGGAGAAGGTGGAAGATTAGCTGGCAGGCCGATACAAATATATGCTTCAGAATATAGTACAAGTCACATGTATTCAAGAGATCCTAGATTTAGACAAACTTATGAATATGTTTCACTTGCTTTATGAAAGTGAATTAGCAACCCTATGCTATGGAGTTATGGAAGTGTAGTATAAATCCTTGGTACGCCGTACCAATAGTTTGTTTGCTTTTTATAGAGCGTACATTTAGTGCAAAGGCTCAAAAGCATCCTTGCTTTTTCATTCTCCTGAGCTAACTATAGAATCAGCTTGGGCAGGACATTCAAGCACTGTCAATTTCCCAAGTCACGGCCAGGCACACACACACACACCTTGAAGACCTGCACACATATTTCCTTTATCAGCAGCAGAGCCTTTCATATTCATGATAGAACATTTCCAAATAAAAGACCTTGAAAAACATCACTTACACGATAATTAAAGTGAGCAACACAAAGCACCCTTTTAAAGATTTGCTCATATCCATGATGTCTACTAGCTTGACATGCAAAAATTAAAGTTGCTGTATGTCTCTAATCAATTGTTTTTAACATCTTGAATAAGAACGAGCTGGAGGTTTGTAACAAAGTATCTCCATATCTATTGGAGTTTATTACACGTGTGTCTTAAATAATTGAAACTACAGTGGGGTTAAATAGATTTTTCAGGTCTGCCTTATTTTGCATTCTGGAACTTTTAGGATGTGAAAATAAAAGCCATGATGGCATTCCTTTGGCTTAACATATTGCTTTAAGGATGTACATGTTGTCATGGGGCTTTAGTGTACAATATGTGTATTTTGTAAGTGAAAACTATAAGACAGTATTATTGTAGGCCCTGAAATACAAAACCTAAATATGTGTACCAAGTAAAGCTTGGAAGGTTTGTGGTCAAATTTGCAGAGTTGGCTAAACTCCCTGCTTCACTGTTTAGCTAAAGATTTGACAGACATATATATAGTCTCAGCAGCCAGTCAGAACCTAAACTACAATCTTTGGTACACTAACATTGTCTCCCCTTTTGCTACCAGTCACAGACGTTGCTTGGGCCATGCAGAGTACTACCCCACAGGAGAATGAGTGAAACTGTTTGCCATGTTCTGTTATGCTATTTTATTGCATCTTTTATAGCACACCTGCTGCCATTTTCTCACTTTCTAGGCGCTTCAGGAGCTTCAAGCTGTGAGGTAGGAGACGTAGGCAGTAGCGGGGGACCAGTGCAAGATTGCTTTGTTGCAGTGTTGATGTGTGCAGATCTGAAGATGCAGCTGTGTGTGTTGTAAGTTTTCGATATTATTGTGAGCTGTCTGGAGCAGTAGTTGGTGTACTCCAGGTTACTAAGCTCCTTGTTGTGCGGTTGTTTGTGGGTCTGTCAGAGTGGTAGTTAAGGAGTTTGGGGAGCTGTGTTGGTGTATCTATGATGGGTTAGCTTGGTGTTTAGGGAAATGTAGTGCATGTACCTGCACCTGTGTCCAGATGGTGTATGTTCCATTTTGTAACCTGAGTTTTTTCAGTGCACAGGTTGTGTCCCGTTATGTATTTTTAGTTAGAGTGGGAGTGATTTTGAACTGGCTACTGTTACCATTACCTTATCTTTGTCAAATTAATGGCAAACATGTTTGCTGTGACAGACTATGCAAGAGCGGGAATTTCAAAGTTTCAAAGAAGCTTTCAACAGAAAATGGAAGCCATTTGCTTCAGCTTGTTCTTGACAGTGACTCACCAGCGAGTCAAAGACCAGACAAGGGGTGGACGAGAGGAGCAGCTCCCAAGGAAGCCAAAGACCAGAGGAGAGTGGCTCACCAGAACAGCCAAGGAACAGAGGGGCAAAGACCACAGGGACACCTAACCACAGAGCTTTGCTTGTACTGTAGTTTTACTTCAGTCCATTTTTAGTTTTGGCTATTAGGGGGTGATTATAAGCCGAAAGTATTGCACTGGAGTAAAGCTAGATAGGAGAGGGTATTTGAGGAGGGACAGACAATTTGAGGGTGTGGTTTAGTTAGTTTCAGTCAGTCAAAGCACGTTATTTCAGTTTTGCGCCATAAAAGTATACAAAATAAAACAAGTCCTCATAAACCTATAACAATTTTTAAAACTTCCAATTTTTTATAATAACAGTATGGGCTTGGGATAAAGTACAAGTTCAAGACCCAAAATGGTTAGTGATATAAGACCTACATATTTTAAAATATCCCACTTTTTGTGTGAAAGCAGCGTGGGCTGAAAAATATAAAATTTACCACTTTTACTATAACAGTTTATACTGTATAAAATGAGTGTGCATACACTGCATAGCTAATAATAGCACAAGAGAAATTAAGGCAAACATTATAAATAATCATTATTTAACAACCTATTGACTGCCAACAGCCATTATGGTCCCCATGGCCATTCCCACCCACTCCAGGCTACTCCCTCCATGCCCAAAACTCATCCTGATGGGTTGTCCTTGAGTTAGCTCTTTCAAGCAGTAACATCAAATTTTGGCCTGTCATTATTATCTTTAGTAGTATGTTAAGAGTTAAGGGCTTAATTGCAGCGGCAAATGTGCTACAGGTTTGGTAATAAATTGCTTAAACAAGAATGCCTTCAACCACTTGATTTATATATTTTCCTTGCACTGAGGTCCTGCTTAAACAAGCATTGACAAAGTCAACAGTTTTGGCGTGTGTATAGGTATTATGCCAGACACTCGCACCATGTTCTAGCTGTTAAATATTATGCTCAGGTAATTGTAACAGTGCCTGGCCAATGCCTAAACACAAGCCAAATATGTTGTCCCTTCCAATGTTTGGATTCAGTGGTAGTGACTGCAGCCAGATGATTACTTGCAACTAGACAGTGTATTGAGATTAAGTTGCAGGAATTGGCCTGCTCAAATAACTGAATTTCTGATTTGCTCAATTACTGTTTCTTACTAATAAAAGTATTAAGAGAAAATACCTGTCATAGATGGATTAACTTCCTGTACTATTCATGTAGGAACATTTTACCTACTGGCAATGTATATATAGAACCCTACATAGTTCACATTTTATTGCCAATCAAAATATGTTTAAACAATATTGGTAATAGTGTGTTTTAGTGTACATTTGTTACAGATAACACTAATAAACATGTTCTAAAAAGATGTGCGTCAAATAGTATCTTGCTTAATTTCCATGCAGAGTTGTATCAAATATTTCTATTCATGCATATATTGTATAGATATATCTGTCAAGGACCAATCTAGTGCAATTAGTGTATTATTCCAGCAAAGGTCTAGTCTAGCAATAATGCAAAAACATCCATTGAACATTGCAAACCAAAGGTCAAACCCCAACCTGCCCTGCCCTATCCCTCCCTGTCCCACCCCCGAAACCCCTACCTCTCATCTCTCCCACCACGCCACTTGCTCTTTTTTGGATGCACTAGAGTACCACTAGTTACTTTTTTCAACTTCCATCTCCGCCCATAATACAGGAAAACGTTATCAAGATATAAGTACTTCAACACAAATTGAAAATGTTGATGCTAAACATCAAGTTTTAGAAAGTAACATATCAAACATTTTGGCAAACATGAGAGGAACAAGAGACTATTGATATAGGTGTTTATCAGAGTTAAATGTTATTTTGCGAAACTCTGGCCCATCAACAAATCCTGAACAAGTACTAATTGGATCTCATCCTTATCATGATAGAGGAACTCTCGAAATCACTCACCACCATTGACAGTGATATTGCAACCCTCAAAACTCAACTATCCAAATTAAAATCAGATCAGGAACTTACAGAGTCACTTGAGCAAATTAACACTAAACTATCTGACTACAAAACTGAGATTGAACAGAGAAAGCTCAGGAAATTCAAACATGACACGTTTGATTATCTTAATGATATTGTTTACAGTTGGCAGGAATTCTACCACCAGACAAACCTCAATAGGGGAAGACCATAACAAGCAGGTTCATCCAATTCAGGCAACAGTAGTGACAGCAGCATAGGTGAACCAATTCAGAAGATTAGACAACAACAGTCCAACGACCAGAGTGAAGTGGCCGACACTATCCCAGCAGGTGAAACCACATTACAGACAACCAGTGAACCTGCTAGCGCAGGGGCTTTTTTAGGTCTAAGAGAAAAGCCAGGAGAGGGAAAAAAACAAACAAAACGAAAGAAAAAGTAAGTTGTGAGAACTTGGTCATCCATATTTCCAGCAAAACACTCAACAGTGGGCAGCTTGACACTATTAACAGAGGTCTATCTTTTGTACCTACATGCAACACGTCTCTCTTTGATGAGGTCTGCCTCCACAGACTCCTCAGAAAATTTAAGCTCAAGATTTTCTTTGAATCACAACCCCCCCATGGAATTACAGACTCCTGCGGAGGACAGACTAGATATGCGTCCCAATAGTGTGTTTGATCCTCAAGTTCAAAACTCTGTTTCAAACCTTTTTGAAAAAAGGGTACTTAAAAGACCTGAGTAGGATCAACTACCAGAGGAACATTCCTCTGAACATCAAGAATAGTCAACTTGAACACATCGAAAATTTGGCTAAGGACGAGGACCTAACCACTAAACCGGCCGATAAGGGGGGACCATTATTGTAATGGACACCTCATTTTACATCAAAAAGTGTTTGGAATTATTGAATGATGATGCCACCTACATCATACTTGATAGAGACGCCCTCTCTGAGATCAAGATCCTAATAACAAGGACAGTGGAAAAGGCTCTTGACAAGAAGTGGATCAGCGATAAAACGTATGCATTTTTACTTAATAAACATCCTATAACTCCTGTCTTTTACGGTTTACCCAAAATCCACAAAGATCGTCTAAACCCTCCTCTCAGACCAATAGTTGCTGGCACTGAGAGTATTTTTGACCCTCTTGCAATCTACATAGACAAACTAATCCCGATAAAACGTATGCATTTTTACTTAATAAACATCCTATAACTCCTGTCTTTTACGGTTTACCCAAAATCCACAAAGATCGTCTAAACCCTCCTCTCAGACCAATAGTTGCTGGCACTGAGAGTATTTTTGACCCTCTTGCAATCTACATAGACAAACTAATCCAGCCATTGATTCAGGGTACATCAACATACCTTAAAGACATCACAGACTTTCTGAACTGTCTGAAAGACATTGCAGCATTAAGTTCCGATTGCATCCTATTTCGTTTAGATGTTTGTAGTCTGTACACGTCCATTCCCCATGACGAAGGATTGGAGGCAATTGAATGGCTTCTACTTAACACAGCTGGTCTCCGAGGTAATGCTCAGTTTGTCCTCGATTTACTGAACTTAATACTTTACAACAATTATTTCCGATTTCAAGGAAGATACTATTTACAGGCATCAGGCACGTCCATGGGGCATCCATGGCCCCCGCGTATGCCAATGCTTTGATGTTTAAGTTTTAGAAAGACCATGTGCTTGACCACCCTACATGGTCACCCAACATACTGATTTGGAAACAATTCTTTGATGACATCTTCAGTGTCTGGTGTGGCACCGAGGAAGACCTATCAGCATTTCTTACTCACCTCAACACAGTCTATCCAAGAATAAAATGTACTATGAAGATTGGAAGACCTACACTCCACTTCTTGGATGTAAGTCTCGAGATTAGCAATGGTAGCATCATCACCACATTTTACCACAAACCCACTGACGCAAACAATTTACTCCTTTATTTGAGTTTCCACCCGAGGGCAATGTTAAAAACTCTACCCTACAGTCAGATGTTGAGGTTAAAAATAATTATATCTGATCCAGCTGGCCTTGACTCCGAATGTTGCACACTTGTTTAAAAATTCAAGAAAAAGGGGCTACCCTGAAAACATTTTAAGTGAAGCCATGACAAGATCCTCAGGAGTGACTAGGGACCAATTGATGAAACCTAAAATCCAGGAGAACAAGATACTTCTCTTATTCATCTCCAAGTTTTCTCGCCAAAGTTTCCAGATTAGCAAAACCATTAAAAAACACTGGAATATTCTTCACAATGATCCATTACTTCTCAAACTATTTCCCAAAGCTCCAATGATGTGCTTTAAGAGAGGGAGAAATCTCAGAGATAAAGTAGTAAGGGCAGAAAAACCACCCAAGGAGAAACAACTACCCCTAAGAACAAAAAGGACGGGATCATTCCCATGCCTGAGTTGCACACATTGCAACAATGTCATCAAAGACAACGTTGTTTCGGACCCACACACAGGCAAGAAGTTTTACCTTAGAGATTTCTCGACTTGCCTAACCGCAGGTGTAATATAGATGATAAAATGCCCATGTGGCAAACAGTACGTCGGCCAGACAATGAGACCAGCAAAAGAAAGGTGGACTGAGCACAAATCAAGTATACGGTGCAACAATCAGCGATCTCCAGTGGCTAGACATTTTGTGGAACAACACCATACAATAGCCCAAATCCAGTTTCAGATACTTGAGGTTGTCAAACGTTCACAGAGGGGAGGAGACTACCATTCCCTGCTTCTTCAAAGGGAGCTTTATTGGATCCATTTACTAGATACTTCCAACCAAAGGGTTTAAACGAAGAATGCTCATTGAACTGCTTTTTGTAATTCTTGAATCAATAGGTACTATGTTTGGAACTCGGGAGACAATCTACATCAGTTTTACATCTGTTGAAAGTATATGTTCACTTGCTTGGTTCCTACATATCAGTTTAAAGTCGGCCATTTTTGGGTATAGATTTTGACTGTTTGCAAAATATAATGTGTGGTATGTTTCTCTTAATTCACTATCACATTCTTGAGTAAGTCTATGACTGTATGTACTGTACCACAATCTAATAGGACATGCTTCAACAATCTAGTAAATTGAATACAATGCGTGGTATGGTCCGTGGAGACGGACGCGTTGGTTCGCATTCTGGGAAGAGCTCTCACCTCGTGAAGACGCGGTCATAGGAATTGCTTACATTGCCATTTTTAGAATATTAGGGACCTAATTCAGAACATTAGACACTTATTTTTGATTTTCTGATACTAGACTTAGACTTAGCTGTCTTTATTTCATCCCCTCAGTCACATTGCATCTGTTTTCCAACTCAGCCATCAGTTTTCCCTTTGTGATGACAGCGTTCTATTACATACAGTAGAATCATTTTCCTCTACACCCACTTTGAATTAAGCTGTGACATCAGCAGTTGAGGTATGTTTCGTTTGATACCATTTTAACCCTTTACGATCTGTCGTACCATTGTCAGGCTTATATGAGTACACTCTGTATATCTTCTACATCTAGGTCTGCGCACTAACTATCCATTGCACCTCACCAGTACTACGTTGCCGATGATCTGCAGGGTTTACTCTGCATTATCCCTGATTAGGTGTTTAACACTGGACTTCATTTGTTTTGGTGATGCACATATTCTTAAGGTGAGCATGTCTCTTGATCGACAGTATTAGAGGCATAAGAGATTCGGGTTCTGAGTTGCCAGATGCTAATTTGAGGCTTTGTGTTGCCATTAGATCGGCGCTGCACCTTTTAAATCAATTGATTATTCCTACTATGCATCACGTGGTGGTCATGTTATTTAGACGATTACCTGTTTATCCCATTTTGCTCCCATTAATCCTGGACTTCTGTTTTATTTTTTATTTTTTACGTCTGACTGACCTTACATGTCCATCTGCAGGGCTCCCCAGAACTGGGTTCCAGAACTGTCGCTGGTGGCCACAGAAGACCAGGCCCTCTCCTATCTCAACCCTAAAGGTGAACGAACCAGGGAGGATCACCTGGGTAAGGGAACCCGGGGTTATGCTCAGGGAAATGCCCCAGGTGAGACACAGTACTATGCCGAGGGAGAAGGAGAGAAGGGCGAGATACCTAAAACCTTTGTAGGCTGTATTACATATGCCTCCCTTCCTCCAATTAAATCTCTCCTACCCAATAACCCCTCCGTACAGACCCAATCCCCTAGGATTTCAAACCCTGTCATATCATATTCAGAAACCGTCTCTCCCAAAACCCCTGTCATCCTGTTCACTATCCGAATACTCCCAATCATTCTTCCCGTCCTTCTGATTATTTTCCGCACTCCCAACCTGCTCAGGTAAGATACTACACGTCCCACAATCCCAACTATTCCCGTTTACCCCGCAAACCCTACCAATCCCGTCCCTCTGATTGTCACTTTCTGAACTCCCAATCGAAAGTGACCAACAATTACAATTCCCACCATCCCCTATGTTCTGTTCACAATCCCGGTTATTCATGTACATTTCACAAATCTTAACCATTTCGTTCTTCTCACTCTACCAACCAAACCCCTTCTTATAATAGCACCGTTTCACCATCCTATCCCGTAGGACATTCCGGCACTCCAACCCCTCCCCATTCTGACACAAACACTTTCACGCCACACAATAGACAACAGACTTGTAATTAATCTGTTTACCTGACACGTCCCAATCCGAGGGTCAGGCAAAGTCAGGCAATTGATTTAAATCACACCCCTGACGGCTCTTCCTTTTCCTCAAAGGGAGAAAAGGTGGAGCAAAAGAGCACATAACGAGCAAGACGGACAAGGCGAGTGAGGCAGACAGCACAATGAGACGGCTATCGAGACACGGCAGTTCAAGAGGAGGAGAAAGGCGGCTAATGTCGAGAGGCTGACAAGGAGAGATACAACCTGGCCCTTTTCCACTGATACCCGCGAAACCTCCACAGAAGGAATTGTAAGACCGAGGACAATAGAACCTGTGTGTTGCAACAGTTGCCGACGGTACCCAAAGCGTGCCTACGCTGATAGGCAGGAGCGAGGGGAAACACCCGCGACCGTAGTACCAACATTGACTTCAGTGAAGAAGAAAAGCCAAGCGGTTCATCACAGCTGGTGAGTCGAAGGGGAAACCGATAAGAACCGGGCTGTGGTGAATGAAAGTCGCAAAGTGGCAAGTTTGAACCAAGTTCAAATAACTGTAAAAGAGTGTTAAAGGGGAGACCAGCTGCAGAGGGGTACCGGCACCACGTGGGTGATAACTAAGAGACTCTGGTCAATCCCCATCTGAGTAAAACTACAGACACCAGGAGGCCGTAGGAGAGTCGCCAAGATAGGTCAAAGCGGTCATACAGGAGGTCAAGCAAAGATCTAAGAACAGTTGAAAAGCAGGGGAATTGAATCCCGCACTGTGAAAGTAAGGGAAGGGAATCCCGCTTCATGAATGAAAGAAAGGGACGTGAATCCTCCAAGCATTGCAATTGAAAGTATAGAATCAGTGAAAGTGCTGGCAGTTAAGAGGGGTCCGAGCCCGACCGAGGGAGATCCAGGGGTGAATCCATTACCAAAGTACTGACAGTCAAGAGAGGTCTGAGCCCGACCGAGGGAGATCCAGGGGTGAAGCCATCATCCAAAGTTCATTGAGAAAAGAACTGACATGTACATTGTGAAGGGTCAGTGCCCAGAAGAGGGGGACCCAGGGATGAAGCCATCACCCTACGTTAACTGTGGCTAAAAATTGAGAAGGGTCAGGGCCCAGAAGAGGGAGACGCAGGGGTGAACCATCATCACCCTAAGTAAAACAAGGAAATAAACTTTCATGTGATGGAGGAACCTCATGATTGAGCTTTATTTTGGAACAGGGCGGGGCCTTGAAAAAGAGAGAAAATAGCTATCTGGGGCCCTGATATCCTCGAGGAACTTTTGAGGTATTTGTGCCCAGAAGAGGGGAATCCCGGGGTAAAAGTCATCATCCAAAGCACATGGAAAAGAGACTTTTATTTGTTTTTGTTTTTGAACACGTTAGTCCCTCGAAGGCAAGAGACTTTCAAAAGGAAACGAGACTTGGTCATCAACGGTCCTGACAGCTGAAAGTGAAACTGTCTGCCCGTGCTGGAGAAGCTCGAGTGTGTGCTATGCTCCAAGATACCATCTTACGCTGTGCTCAAAACGTGGGGAAGGGAGACTCAGGCTACCGCATCCTGACATAGTATTTGAGAACATTTTTTTCTTTTCTTGAAGATTATCCCACACTCTTCTGGTTTAGTTGTAAGGATTGGCAATACGTTTTTTTTTTTTTAATATAGGCCAGTTTTATTTGACAGGCCATCATTAGGATTGCATTAGGACTGCCTTATTTTTCATTTGATGATTGACACTTGCTCCCATCTTAGAAGTTTAGATTAGGCGCTTTTCCCAACTTGCATATAGCATTCATTGTTCAATAAACACCCTTGATTTGTGATCACTTGTGTCTGTCTTACTTTTTGCCACCATGAGTTCCTCACAGGACGGTCAACTCACATAGGTGACAGGCGCCAGAGGCATCCCCTCTGACCATCATGGAGTTCTGACTGGCCTGCGTTACAGCTTTTACTTCTGGGAAAGGACTGGGACCCTGCCAGGGCTTCCTGGACCTGCTGCTTGGGTTGGGGACGGTTAATCCAAATGGGAGACAACCGCCCAAGGCCAGGGACATCACCCCCATCATCCTGGAGCTCTGGCTCGGCTGCGTTATAGTATTTCCCTCCGGGAAGTGAGGGGGACCCTGCCGGGGCTACCTGGGAGCCAGCCACAACTCCATGATGGTCAGAGGTGATGCCTCCAGCCTTCGGCGCCTGTCTCCTATGTGGGTGGACCGTCCCCAAATCCAGCTGCAGTTCCGGGGAGCCAGAGGTGCACCCTGGGCTTGCGGACGGTCGACCCACATGGGGGACAGGTGCCCAAGGCCGGAGACATCACCTATGACCATCCTGGAATTCTGGATGCCCTGCGTTACAGCTTTTCCCGTCCGGAAAAGGACCAGGACCCTGGAACCGTTGCTCGTCTTGGGGACAGTCAAACTACATGGGAGACAGCCACCCAAGGCAAAGGACATCACCACGAGCATCCAGGAGCGCTGGCTGGGCTACGTTACAGAATTTCCATCAGGGAAGGGGACCCTGCCTGGGTCGCTGGGACAGCTGCTGCACTTGGGCTGGTCACCCCATATGGGAGACAGCCGCCCAAAGGCCAGGGACATTACCCCTGACTATCCTGGAGATCTGGCTTTCCCCTCTGGGAAAGGTCGGGACCCTGCCGGGGCTCTCTGGGACTGCCGCTGTGCTTTGGGATGGTCGACCCACATGGGAGACTGCCACCCAGGGCCAGGGACAGTGTGCCAATACCTCCCCTGAGGGAAAAGCTGTAATGCAGCCCAGCCAGAACTCCAGGACGGTTGGAGGTGATGTCCCCGGCCTTGGGCATCCTTCTCACATGTGGGTCTACCATCTCCAAGCACAGCGGTAGTCCCAGGGAGCCCCGGTAGGGTCTCCATCTTTTCCCAGAGGGAGAAGCTGTACCACAGACAAGCCAGAGCTCCAGAATAGTCAGGGGTGATGTCCCTGGCTTTGGACGGCTGTCCCTCATGTGGGTTGACCGTCCACAAACCCAGCAGCAATTCCAGGGATCCTCAACAGGGACCCCATCCTTTCCCAGAGGGAGAAGCTGTAACACAACCCAGCCAGAGCTCCAGGGTGGTAGGGTGTCATGTTCCTGGCCTTGGGCGGGTGTCTCCCATGTGGGTTGAATGTCCCCAAGCCCAGCCTGGAGCTCTGGCTGGGCTGCATTACAGCTTGTCCCTCCGAGGGGAGGGATGGGGACCCTGCCAGATCTCCCTGGGACTGCTGCTGCACTCGGGGATGGCTGCTCCACATGGAAGACAGCCGCTCCCAGGGAAACACCAATGTTCTGCTGGCATGGGGGTAAATTTGTGGCCTGACCCTGCAACTGTGTCCCAGCCCACCAAAATACCTCCCCAGACTGCCCACTCCCGCCCACACCACCAACAATCCACTACCAGTCCCCCCCACTGACAATGGGCCCTAACGTAGAATAAAAATAACTACTTCTCCAGCATTGGATCTTTCATGGATTCACATGGTTAGAATATTCCCCGTCGTCAGGCTGGGAACCCTCTTTATATTTATAAAGACGTTTTCCATAGGAAAACATTTCGACACGTCTGTGTCCTATCTATGTTGTTTTGGGCCGCTTACGCCTGCGCCAATAGGACGTAGTGGTATAAATAGCCCCGCCCCCACGTCTCCCTTCAGATTTCAACCGTCTACCAAAGTAGTGGGATTACCTCGAGTATCTGCTATTTTTACAAGGTTGAGTGTGTTTTTTTCTTTCACAAATGTCTGGGAAGGCATTATTGCGTCCATGTGCTACATGCGGCTTAAAGAAGGTGTATGAAGGAGATGGGCATATGGGCTGCATATACTGTCTTCACCCTCATCATTCTGCTGACACGTGTGAAATATGTAAAGGCTTCTCACAGAAGACCCTGAAGGACCGAATAGATGCCTGGTGACGTGGCTAAATGACGGAGCGGGTGCGTACCCACCATCGGAGGTAGGCTCTACTCATAGCTTGGCCTCGAGATCAAAATCTCCGGGACCCCCCCCGTCACTCTGTATCGGCAGAGCCGCCAGCGAAGAAGCCACGTTCGTCGGAGAAACATCCTTCTGAAGAACATTTGACGAGGGACTCTTCGTCAAAGAAGGCTTCATCTTCTTCCTCCTCGTCAAAAAAGGAGAGAAAAGATCTGTTAAAGACCTCCTCTCGAGACCGCCACTGGTCTTCCTCAAGTCGAGATTCGTCGACACATAAGTCGAGTTCAAAAAAGGCAGGAACGCCTCAAAGCTCTGCGCCACAACAAATGTCGTCGTCGACAGCAGTCCGGTCGTCAACGCCTTCTTTACCATCAGCGCAAACTTTTCCCACGATCATTTCATCGAGTCAAACGACGGCTGTGGAGAAAATGGCATCGTCGACGGTGGCCCCTTCGGAGAGTTGGCAACCAGAGGTTTACAACCCGGTCTTGCCTGAGGCCTTGTTACAACAAGAAGCAGCCTTCTCCATCTCATCTGTAGAGGATGACCGTGGCCCGATAGTGCGTCCATCGGATCTTGGATTGCAGGGTGTCAATTCGTTGACGGTCTCGAGTGAACGTAGTATCCCAGTCACCATGCCGTTGCTGAATCCCCAGGCGGTATAGTCCCTGGAGGTGTTGTCCACACTGCAGAAGCATTTGGGCCGTTTGGACGCACAGTTGCCTCAAGTTAGTGTTCCGGCAATAGTACATGCTACGCTGGCCGACAACGAGCCAGGTCCAGCTCCTCAATCATCAGCTAGAGTACCAACAACTCTTCCGGTTAGCGAAGATCGTTCTCGCTCACACCTGGAAGAAGGAGAACTACCAGAGTCTGAGTCGGAACGAGAAGAGTCTTTTTCAGACGTATCATCATCCCCCTCAAGAGACCTGACATGGGAATCGGAAGCTGAGGTGGAGGCTCCAAGAAGCCCGGCGCAACCATCGCCGCCGAATGACATCGGTTCCTTCCACGCAATGATGGGAAAAGCATGTACAGAGTTTGGCCTGGCCCCGGAGGAGGAAAAGAAAGATTGTTTCTTGTTTGATCATATGGGCAAGAGAAGGAAGTCAGTGTTTTCGATCCCCATTTTAGAACACGTCTGGCAAGAAGGGTTACGAACCATGCGTCATCCATTCTCGGAGCCGGCGATTAAAGCACGACTAGAAAAGAATTTCAAAGCTCCGGAGTCAACTCCAAAGTGTTTATCGTCTCAACCTTCCCCGGAATCGGTCGTATCGGCAGCTGCGGCCAGGAAGGCGAGGTCACAGCATAAAGGCACGACTCCCCCGGACAACGAGGCCAGGAAGCAAGATGCTTTTGGCAAAAAAGGGTTGTCGATAGGAGCGACGGTAGTAAAGGCAACCAACTCTCTAGATATTATGGCTAGATATGACAGAGAAATGTGGCATTGTCTAGCCCCTATCCTGCAACATCTACCAGAAGAACACAGGAATTCGGCTATGTTGCTGGTACGTGAGGGTGAAGAGGCCTCAAATCACTCAATTAACATCGCCGTAGACCTGGCAGAATCCGGTTTTAAACAAATCAATAACGAAATGGTTTTAGGAGGCAAGCCTGGCTGAAGTGTACGGCTTTTAGACCAGAAGTACAATACAAGGTGCTCGATATGCCATGCGAAGGGGAGCAATTGTTTGGGGAGAAAGGGCGAGGCCTTGAAAGGCATGAAAGAAGACTTGGATACTGTTCGCTCTCTTGGAGCACTTCAAAGTGGCAGAAATATTCCTTCTTTTTGTCCCTTCAGAGGGGCATCAGGTAACTCCCGATTTGGATCATCTAGGGACCAATGTTTCAGTGGACCATCCTACTCCTCTCAAGGCTACCGACGAGCGGCCCAAGCAACTCGTAGAGGCCGAGACTATCAGGCTTCAAGAAGGAGAGGAGGTTACTCATCGTCACGAAAGACAAACAGTCCAAAACCCAGCAATGACAAGCTTCAGGACGTCCTGGGAGGCAGAGTGTCTCGTTGCGTCGACGAGTGGGAGCGAATAACATCAGACCAATGGGTTTTAGACACAATACATCTGGACCACTCTCTACAATTCAAGGACATGCCACCACACATTCCACCTGTGTTTTCGGCGCAGTCCCATCTTCAAATACTACAGCAAGAGGTGGCGCTTATGTTAAAGAAAGGGGCTATAGAACTGGTCCCGGTGGCAGACAGAGGGCAGGGAGTGTACTCCTGTTACTTCGTTGTCAAAAAACCCAACGGCAAGTGGCGACCCATTCTAGATCTGCGAGATTTCAACAAGACACTAAAGAATCTGAAGTTCAAGATGCTTACGCTTCAGTAGGTTATCCGATCTATACAACTAGGGGATTTTTTGGCATCGTTAGACCTGCAAGACACCTACTTTCATATACCAATGCATCGACGACACAAAACATTTCTGCGGTTCATAGTCGGACGAACCCACTATCAATTCAAAGTACTCCCATTCGCACTGAAGTCATCTCCCAGGACATTCACAAAATGTTTGGCTCCAATAGCGGCTTGGCTAAGGAAAGAAGGTCATCATGTTTACCCTTATCTGGACGATTGGTTGGTAAGGGGATTGTCTCTGGCGATAGCACAAGAAAGTTTGAAGGCCACCGTGTACCTTCTGCAGCGATTGGGCTTCTCAATAAACTTCGAAAAGTCCTCCTTGACTCCCTCAAGGACCTTGGTATTTCTAGGTGCGGAGTTCCAGACGCAGTCAGGATTGGTGAAACCATCCGTGGAGAGAGTTCTCAAACTACGACACAAGGCAATGGAGTGGAAAGTCAACACCAGAGTGTCAGTAAGAAAGTACATGTCCCTACTTGGGGCCATGGCGTCATGTATCCCCTTAATAAGCAACTGTCATCTCTTCATGAGACCGATACAAGAATTCTTGGCAGACCGATGGTCCCAAAGTCGAGGACTATGGTCAGACAAATTGACCATCAACAACAAGCTTGTGCAAGCACTGCAGTAGTGGAGAATCTTCATAAATCTAACAAAAGGAATGTCCCTACAGGAACCAGAGTTCCAGATGATGGTGGTGACGGATGCTTCTCTGACGGGATGGGGAGCTCATCTGGAGTCCCTGCAAGTTCAAGGTCGGTGTTCATCGGAGGAGTCCACCCTTCACATCAATGTGCTGGAGATGAGGGCGGTGCGTTGGACCCTGAAATCCTTTCTACCACGCATAAAGGGATCAGTCGTACAGATACTGACGGACAATACAACAACAATGTTTTACCTGAGAAAACAGGGAGGTACTCGCTCCAGAACCCTCTCGACTGAAGCCCAAGAAATATGGCATTAGGCTCTCGAACAGAAGATGCATATAGTGGCTTTCCACCTGCCAGGGGTAAAAAATGTGCAGGCGGACTCTCTCAGCAGAGAAATGAATCGACTGCACGAATGGGAATTGAACAACTAACAACTAGAGAAGGTCTTCAGAGAATGGGGCCTCCCTGCCCTGGATCTCTTTACAACGAGGGAGAACAAGAAGTGTTCGCACTACGCGAGCAGGTGGCCACAACCCGACTCACTGGGGGAAGCATTCTTCTTCCCGTGGACGGACAAGTTTCTTTATGCGTTCCCACCGTTTCCACTCATACGTCACACTCTACAATGGATTCACAGATATCCATGTCGTGTGATCCTGGTGGCCCCGTACTGGGCGAGACAAGCATGGTTCTCCGATCTAATTCAGTTATCAATAACGAAACCAGTGAGGTTCCAGAAGATCCCGAACCTTTTATCTCAGGACAAGGGAGCAGTTTGGCATCACGATCTGGACAGCCTCAGCTTGACGGCCTGACTCCTGACTTCTCCGAGTTTGGGTCGCTAATAATTTCATCGGACTGTCATCGAATTTTAAAAGTGGAAAGAGATCCGTCCACGAACGCTTTGTATGCGTGCAAGTGGAGAAGATTCTGTATGTGGTGCAGGGATCAGCCAGGTTTGCAACCGCTAAACATCATGCCAGAACAGCTTCTGCCATACTTGCTGCTCTTAGCACAAAAGGGTTTGTCTTTTTCTTCGATCAAAGTTCATCTGGCCGCTATTTCGAGATTCACTCGGAAAAGACATTCAGTACCATTATTTAGTGACTGGTTAATTAAACATTTCCTGAAAGGTTTATTTCGAACTTTTCCTCCAACTAAAAAGTTTCCTCCGAACTGTGGAGTCTTAACCTAGTGTTGGCAGCGCTAATGAAGGCTCCTTTCGAACCTATGTCATCGGCATCATTTACATTTTTATCATGGAAATTAGCCTTTCTGGTGGCTATTACTTCAGCACGACGGCTTTCGGAACTACAGGCGTTAGTTATTGACCCACCATACTTGAGATTTTTCAAAGATAAGGTGGCATTGGCAACGAACCCTCATTTCATACCTAAAGTTCCAACCATGTTCCACAAGCATTCTTCTATGGTACTACCAACATTCTTTCCAACACCTTCATCTGTCGTGGAGAAAACTCTTCATACATTAGATGTGAAAAGAGCTCTGACATTTTACCTCCATCGTACTCAAAATCTTAGAGGTACAAGACAACTATTTGTGGCTTACGGCCCTTCGGCAAATGGAAAAGCGATCTCAAAGCAAGGACTGGCCTGCTGGGTATCGTCTACGATTGCTTTTTGCCATTCGAAAGCAGGAAAACCGCTGGAAAAACTTCCAAGAGCCCATTCGACGAGATCCACTTCGTCGGCGGCAGCATTGTGGTCCGGAATTCCGCTGGGAGATGCCTGTCAAGCGGCATCCTGGTAGGTGCCACATACATTTACCCGACATTATTACCTCGAGCAACAACATGCAGAGGATGTACAGATGGGACGAGCAGTCCTACGACACCTGTTTCAATAAGGTAAGCCCCGTAGAGGGATATGTCCCTCTATCAATGTACCTTAATGTGTTGTTTTGCAGTCAATGTACTATGACTTGAAGTTCAGCCATGGCAAAATGCATGTGTGGCTATGATGATATTGGTTTACATACCTCCAAAATTGGGCTACTGCTATACAACCTATTCTAAGCATGTGAATCCATGAAAGATCCAATGCTGGAGAAGGGAATAGTTTCTTACCTCTAACTCCATTTCTCCAGCATTGGTATCTTTCATGGATTCACATGTGCCCGCCGGCCTCCCCTGCATGCAAACCATATATACCCCATACTACTTTGGGGGTTAAAATCTGAAGGGAGCCGCGTCCTATTGGCGCAGGTGTAAGCGGCCCGAAACGACATAGATAGGACACAGAAGTGTCGAAGTTTTTTCCTATGGAAAACATCTTTATAAATATACAGAGGGTTCCCAGCCTGACGACGGGGAATATTCTAAGCATGTGAATCCATGAAAGATACCAATGCTGGAGAAATGGAGTTATAGGTAAGAAACTATTCCCTTACATAACATTGAAGCTCCTCTCGTAAAAAAAAACCTGTAAACGAAACAAAAAACATTTGTTATCTGTGGTCAGCCCAGCCAAAACAAATCAAAACTATCACGCTCTGATCACAGCGCCCTTACCCCCTTTTAGGCCATCCCTGGTGGTCTAGTGACCCTCACCCCCAACTAAAAACACATTTGCCGCTTCCTAGGGGTGGATTGGCAGATTACACTGCCAGTCTGCCCCCAGGGAGGTCTACATTACAGGCCCCATCCATTTGGCGCAGGGGGTAAAGGGCAACCCCCCTTTTATAAAAAATCATCCCTGGTGGTCTAGTGACCGCAGCCTCAGGTAAATACGCACGTGCCTCTTCCTAGGGGCAGATTGGCAGATTACACTGCCAATCCGCCCCCAGGGTGGTCTAAATTACAGGCCCCATCCATTTGGGCCAGGGGGAGAGTGCAACCCCCCTTTTATAAAAACCATCCCTGGTGGTCTAGTGACCTCCGCCCCCAGTAAATACACATTTGCCTCTTCTTAGGGGCAGATTGGCAGATTACACTGCCAATCTGCCCCCAGGGAGGGCTAAATGACATGCCCCATCCATTTGGGGGAGGGGGGAGAGGGCCACTCCACCACCCCCTCTATACAAACCATCCCTGGTGGTCTAGTGACCCTCCACCCCAGTAAACACAAATGTACACCTTTCTAGGGGCAGATTGCAATAGCAATCTGCTCCCAGGGAGGGCTACATGAGATGCCCCCCCCCATCCATTTGGGTTGGGGGAGAGGGCTACTCCCCTTTCCATTGCCAACAACCCTGGTGGCCGAGTGTGCCCCCACCGCCCACAACAACCCCACCAAAAAAAGCATGTTATTTTGTTTGCCACTTCCCTAGGAGCAAATGGGTAAAACATACTTCCCCATGCTTAAGGTGGTGGGAGGGGAAGAGGGGGAGACCCTGACCCCCCCTACTTCAAAAACAGATCCCTGGTTGTCAAGTGGCATTGCTGGGCATGCATTGCTTGATCCGTGCCCAGCAATACTTCAAGGAAGGCATAGTTGGAAAGGGGAGCGTCTCCTACATTCAGTGTCACGTTGGCACGCATTACGCAAGCTGACGTGACACTGAAGTAAATCCAACCCTCGGGCTGTGAGGAGGAACCTCCTCCTCACATAGCCCGGGGGTTGGATTTGGAGTTTGTACGATCGCACAAACCAAAGTGCCAAAAAGGATGAGTTATCTCGTCCTTAGCACTGCAAACATGGTGCTGAGGACGAGATAGCGCATCCTTGGCACTAAAGGGGGTAAAAGACATGTATGTAGTACTCCAACAAAGTCCAATAACTCCAAATCATGCAGTAACAATACATACATGTCAAGTTTTAAGCATATATACAGCATTTATAGACATAGGATCACAAGTTTTTACAGATGGAATGAGCTATGTAGCTTTACCAAGAGTGTGAGCACTTACTGGTTTATTTATGTTATGTTAAAGGATATTTATACCACGCACTATGACCACCTGAGTGGTCTGCTGGCGCTCTGGCAGATCTGAAAAGCAAGAGGGTAGGGTAAGTTAGTAGGAGTGAGCGGGGAAAAAATCACAAGAGAGGTGTGATCTGCTGTTGACAGCTCCAGTTCGGTTTACGCCGGTCGCTGAGCGTTTGTGGGATTTTTCGATCGGTAGTTGTCATGTACTGTTGTGCAGGGGTATGTGTGGTTTGTTTCATTGTTGCAATGTATACTGAATATGGATGCCCAAAACAATCACAACTCACAGTCCATGTTTAAAATAATACAAAAGATTGTTTAATGTATGCTAATTACTTACCACCAATTGATATACCAATAAAAGTAAAACCAGTTACATCAAAAATAAAAGCTAACTTTCAAGATTACAACAATAAATCCCAAGGTAACTAAGGGCCTCATTGCACGGATGGCGGTGAGGGATTACCGGTAAGGGTACCGGTAATTCCTTACCGCCTTACTACGAGGTCCCTTCGCGGGTCCCTACCTTAACGGCTGGTTTTAACAGCCGTTAAGGACGGGACCTGCAAAGGGACCTTGGAGGTAATTACGGTACCGTGATTTGCAGTACCGTAATTACCGCCTTCCCCATTCCCATTGAGCCCCATAGGGGCTCAATGGGAATGGGGAAGTGCCTATGGTGAATGGGGAATTACCGCCCCGCCAACCTTGGAATGGGGCGGTAATTCCGCCATCCTCCATGGCGGAATCAGTAAATTATCGGCGGCAACCTTGGCGCTAATAGCGCCATGGTTACCGCCTTCCGTGTAATGAGGCCCTAATTAAAGTAAATACATGAATAAAGCTGTAAAACAAAGTACTTTTAGGATAGTTAACGTTTTTAAGAATAGCCCTCAAGGTTTTATTAACGATACTGGAGTGAAATGTTATGCCAATGTAACTTTGCATATGTTGGCAAAAGTACAACATTTTGTTGATTAAATAAAGCTTACAAGTAACAATCATTTAATACTAGCGGTACCACACCACGGGTCTGTAGCTGACATGCACGTATGGGTCTGCTGTAGCCTTGTGTATGTTTTATTATTCCATAACTTCCTTTTTAGTTTTTTATCGCGAAATCGGCAATCTCCCGAAATCGTCTATACTGATAGCACAGGGCCAGGCCCCACTGCACCCCTGTGCAGGGCGAATGGGTGGGGTTGGTCAAATGTCACTATCACCAGTACACCACAGACTGGTGTGCCGACCTTGTATACTAACTTCCTATTATTGGAAAAGTCGGAAAATCTGCAATATCCAGAAATCGCCTATACTGATAGCACAGGGCCAGACCCCGCCCTGTGCACAGCAAATGGGTTGGTCAGATTTCACTATCGCCAGTACACCTCAGACTGGTATTGATATTGATATTGATATTTTATTTCTATCCCGCTCGTACAGAAGTGTTTCAGAGCGCGACAAGACAAGGGAGGGGAACAGGGGAGAACAAAACAGCGATCTTACTAGGCCCAGTGACATTGAGAACACGCAAGTGCATGGGAGAGGGGGAGGGGAAAAGTGCATCGAAGGGGGGAGAAGTGGAAAGTGCGAAGCAGAGGAGAAACAGATAAACAATAAATACATAATAAAGGCAACAAAAAGTGGTAGTGCAGCCAGCAATTTGAAAGTGCTAGGTTTAAGGCAGCAGACAGCGAAGGTCTGATAAGTGCAGGAAGAAAAAGGGGTGCTGTATGGGTACAGATACAGACCCCAGTGCAAGGGGTCGCCCGGAGGTGTGCGGGCGGGTGGCAGGGTGAGCAGATACCTTGGCCCGGAGGTGGTGCATGGTGCATGGTGCCAAGAGAGAACAGATCAGCAGGGGAGAGGGGGAGCAAAGACAGAAGAAAAGAGGAAGGTCTTGAGGTGCTTCCGGAACCGGAGATGGTCCTCCTCAAGTTTTAGAGTGGCAGGGAGGCTGTTCCATAGGGAGGACCCTGGACAATGACAGAGATCTACCCCAGCTTGTTTGTTTGAAAAATGACTGACCCTTAGGGAGTTGGAGGTAGAGGAGTGAAGAGCTCGAGAGGGGAGGTATTTGCGGAGGGATAGCTGAAGGTATTTTGGACCCAGGCCCCAGAAAGCCTTGTGGACAATGCAGAGGGTTTTGAATTTAATCCTTGCAGACACTGGGAGCCAATGGAGAGATTTCAGAGCTGGAGAGATACAATCCCAGGGCATGATGCCAAGGACAGGTCTCGCAGTCCTGTTATGGATTAGTTGCAGAGGGCGGAGAGTAGAGGCAGGTAGATTTAGAAAGAGGCTGTTAAAATAGTCCACGCTAGAGAGAACCAGAGCTTGGGATACCACAAGCTTCTGGGGGAAGTAGAGGAAAGGCAGAGTACCTCTGAGGAGGTGCAGTAGGAAATGTGACCTTTTAGAGACCTCAGAGATGTGGGCGGAGAAGGAAAGGGTGGAGTCAAAGATGACCCCGAGGTTCTTAGCCTCGCTGGTGGGGGTAGGAGGAGGGCCAAGAATGGCCGGCCAGAGAGTAAGGGGAAAGGATGGTGAAGGTGTGCCGATGAGGAGGATCTCCGTCTTGCTGGCATTCAGACAAAGATCAGTGGCGGCACACCAATCTTGAATGGCAGTTAGGCAATCCGAGATGAGAGAGGAAGAGGAGGTGGCAGAGGGCAGCCTGAAAATGAGTTGAGTGTCGTCAGCGTAGCACTGGAAATTTGAGCAGAAAGTGGCAATGCAGTGGGCGAGAGTTGCCAGGTATTGGTTGAAAAGCCAGGGCGAGAGGTTAGACCTCTGGGGAACACCACTGGTAGAGAGGAAGATAGATGAAAGGAAGGACCCAAGTTGGACCTTGGAGGATCGATCTGAGAGGAAAGAGGTCAGCCAGGCCAGAGCCTGATCAGTGATACCCAGGTTTTCACGGAGACGGTTGAGCAGGATGACCGTGTTGAAGGCAGAAGAGAGATTGAGGAGGATGAGGACAGAGGGAATGTTAGAGTCAAGGGTGGAGAGCAGATCTTCACGGATGTTCAGGAGAGCAGTTTCCGTGCTTCTGGCAACTCTGAAGCCAGACTGGTGGTCATGGAGACAGTCAACAGAATTGGAATGAAGGTTAAGCTGAGAGATGGCCAACTTTTCCAGGAGTCTGCCCAGAAAGGGAGTAATGGAAATTGGGCGATAGTTAGCTGGACAAGAAGGATCAGCTGTGGGTTTCTTGAGAAGAGGATGCACAAAGGAGTGCTTCAGAGGGGAGGGGAAGGATCCCGAGGCAAAATAGTGGTTGCAAAAATCAGCAAAGGCCGGAGCAAGGGTGTCAATGTGGTCCTTGATGGTTTTAGAGGAACAGGGATGAACCTGTTTTGACGAGGCTTTCATAGATCGAACTTGTCTAGCGACCACATCAGGGGAGAAAAGAGAGTTTGCCGACCTCGGGTCAAAGTTTCAGCCCTCCAACTGTTATGGGGCTGGAGCCAACCCCGAACATACAAACACACTTTCACAAATATATGAATATAGATTATCAGTACCATCATTACAAAGTAACATTACTAACAATGTATGAAAAACACATAGCTGTACTTCTATGCTTACAAAAATTGATCAATTACAACAAACTTATTTTACCACCAACTAGTAACAAGATCCTCACAAATTATTGCGGCAATATTTCAAAATGTACTTATAGCTGGAATAAATGTTAGTAATACCATAGGTATACATTATGTATATAAAAATCAGTGCATGTCTTGTAATGTATCCAACATGCATCCTATTAATAATGGAAATGTTCTATTACATACTCCTAATGTTAACAAGATCCCATTTAAAGACCTGTTCACAAGCAGTCTTACAAATTACACTTTTGTATGATGTAACCAACCAATTAAACAAGCAATTCAAGTTACACATCTTTCTAACTACTTCATTTTAATTGTATATAGATATAGGGCTCATTTTATATATATATAAATAGATATAGGGCTCATTTTGTGATATTAAACACTTTAATTAAAAATTATGAACATTCTCAAGTTTCTATTTGTGGAACCACTTATAAAACATTAATATTTGTCGTTATGGCAACACCACAAACTGGTCATCATATATAATATGTACGGCAAGATTCATTATGGTTTGAATGTAATGATGAGAAAATTACCATAAATAAAAGATTGCCATGGAATTTAAAAGATGCCTACATGATTTTATTAAAAAGAACCACAGGTTAAAAATCTCAGTTATCTAATAAAAACCAAACATACCAAATTATATATTCACAATAAATCTAAATGAATTTTGATCCTAATAGCATAGAAGTATACTTTTAAATACTTCATCAATTTCTTGTTATTTTCGTAATGATGCCCAGAAAAACTGTGAACAAGTACAGTATTCATGTTTATAACGTGTTTGTAAAAAAGAACATTTGATTGGTATTTTTCAAAAAGGTTTTATACAAAAATGTCATGTAATTGCCTTTCATTTATATTAAAAGTTTGCTTTTTAATTTCACTTTTTTTTAAAGGTTTTTGATAACATTGAAGATAAGGGACGCCGTAAAGTGCGATTTGGAGGCCTTCATACACATTAAATCAAAACTTTCCAAAAGATGAATAATTTATATTTTAAATGACTAAAAAAATGAACACAATTGCAAACAACTTTAACATATTTAAATACATTCTTGTACACCCTAATTTAACAAACATAATAGTACTTCAAATTAATTAAAAATTACCTAACGGTTAAAACAAGGTTGACATTATTTGAAAAAAAACTGTACAATAGAGGCAAGGTTAAACCAATAAAAAATTCAAGTCTACAAACAGAAAAAATAAAATTAAGGTAAAAGCATAATAAATATCAATGCATTTATTAAAAAAAAATCTTAAAATCAAATATTATTGGTAACCTTAACTGACCCAAACATTTAAAACATACAACATTTAAAAAGAGTAATTTAAATTACATGCAGGATAAAAGATCATTGTAAAATATGTACAATTATTAAAAAGTCAACGAAATATACACCGTTAATGAATAAATGTTAAAAGAAAGTTTAAGATCTTTTTGTAATATCAAAAATACTATGGGCCCATTTACTAACTGCACTTTTTCTGTGTGTAACTTACACCCAAAAATATTTTGCCTAAATTAAGTGTAAGTTATGCACATATTTGGTATTCATTAAGCCAAGCACTACAATTAGGCAGCACTTAAACTTTGCACAAAATCCAGTGTAAGGTACACCTGATTCACTAAGAAAACACACTTACACCGAAGTATAGCTTGTGTAACTTCCATAGGCGGAAGTTACACCATTGCTAGAGAATGTGAAAGTCAAATTACAATACTAAAATTGTCAGTTCTTCTTTCTCACACAAACATTTTTCCCATACACTTCTACACTTTCTCTATCCATCCCATTCACTTCCACCCTCAAATTGTAACTTGTGAACTTCAAACAACATATTTACACCATAATTCTGCAGGGGTAACTTAAGGCGTATCATGTCATCAATGTGAACTGGAAATTGGCCAAAACGCAAATGCCGAATTTTGACATGTACATTTCCCTACAATTATATGTGTGGGGGGGTTAGGGTTATACTAAATATAAGGGAAGTGTGGGGGAGGGGGCATATGGGGGGTCTCCCTGCACATTATTGCAGGAAAATGTCCAGGAATAAAATCTACATTTTCATTTTCTGCATTCAAAATGTGTAGTGATCACATAGATCCACTTAAGGCACCTCTGTTTAAGTGCGGAGAAATAAGATACTCCAATTTACTAAGCTTGCTGGCCTCCCTTTAAACATTTGTAAACTCTGTTAGTGAATTGGTGTAAGTTATTTTGGCGTAAGCTATACCATTTTTTGGGGTAAATCATACTTACACCTTTTTTGGCTTAGTAAAACAGGGTGTATATAATTAAAACATAAATTATAGTATACACATATAATTCCTATACAACAGGTTAGTAAAACAAATACACTGAATATAATTCACTTAAACATAAATATTAAATAACAAAATATACATTTCATTAATTTTATATTTTACATTACAAAAAAGAAACAAACTACATTTTACATTTAAATATGTAATATAGTAAATATTAAACATAGCATACAAAACATATAGTAGACAAACCAATAAAACATACACTATACTAAAAAACAATGACCATATAATATTTACTAAAATATATAATTTTTACTCACATTTTCGTCAACAAATAACATTAATATGTACACAACTTATATAATGGACACACTTATTAACATTCAAATTTCAATAGTCATGCTTTACATAAAAAAATGCAAACATCTAATTTCTGCTAACTAATATTTACTAAATAATTGTCATTTTAAATACTAACAAAAGCAGCACAAATGTAATACTCATTAAAAACAAAAATCTATGTAAATGGTTTAACATTTTTATAAAACACAAACATTCATAAAACAAATTACATCACCTTCACTGTAAAACATTTTAAAACCTAATCTAGACATTACAAAACAAAAACAGGGTGAGTTAACGTTACCATGATTTTGCATTTCATTTTTTTTTAATCTATTGATAATATTTATTATGTTTTACGCTAACATTATTATTTCTAATGTTTGCAGACTTTAATTATTTTTTGTTTTACTGATTTTCTAAGCTAAAAAATAGTGTAAATTACACTTACACCAATAAATGTCTTTTAGTTTAGTACATTTTGTTATTGGTACACTGGATTTTTTTTAGCTTAGTGAATCGACCCAATACAAATATATATGTATATATATTTGGGGCTGATTTACTAAGTTAAAACAATAATTTAAGTCAGCCTTAAACCAAAAAATGGCTTAAGTTCTACTTACACTATTTTATTTTTATCTTAGTAAATTTAGTCTTACTTAAGCTATTTATTTAGATTAGTAAATCAGCCCCATATGTATATAATCAGAGAAGTAGTAACAGCAGGTGTTGGCAGAAGTGAGATTTAAGCATAATCAGAGAAATAGTAACAGTGTGTGTTGGCAGTAGTAAGATTTAAGCAAGCAGGCAGGACAATTTTGTTTTTGTAGATAAGCTGCTTGTGGGTGAGATTTATGCAGGCATCACGTTTTGTACATAAGCAGTCTATTATTGAGGAATATTGTCGTGACTTCCCTGGCATAAAGTTGGAGATCACTTTTCTTTGGATTTGAATTATGTTTCTTTTAATAAATTTAACTTTTTCAAAACTACCTGTTTTCTTACCCAGAATTGTAAGCTGGGACTATATCAATAAGGCTTATGAAACTAGTGGTATCACACTAGCGCTGAAACTTTCATTCAAATAAAATATATCACACAGCCATCTTTTAACTAGCCAATGTTCATGAATCCTTTTTTTTGCGGTCCTGCTACCTCTTTATTTCTTAGTGGACTGTCTGCCTCGTTGGACATTGTTTTCTATGCCTCATTTAGATCTTTTTTTATACATTGTACTTTTTCCATATTTTAGTTATGTTGTGCTAAAATGTCAGTGATTTTATAAAAATGGATCAAGCTTACATTATTATGGTCTAAACGTTTACGGTTGACTGATTTCTAAAAAATCAAACATCAGTACATCTACATTCTTGATTAACCTTTAACATTTGTGGGGCTTTGGTTCCATATACATCGCTGAATACATCGCATTGGACGACAGTCATTGATCCGAAAAGTGAATTGGGGATTCCAGTATCCATTTCAGTATATTTTCAAACAACAGGTTAAGCCTCACAGTACTTAAAAATCAAATAAACACTGCTGGTGAAGACACTGAGGGTCGTGGGGGTAAAGTATGGAACACGGGGATGATTGTGGCAGGAAGGAACAAGATTCTATATTTAGAATAAATAACAGTAATCACCCTCTTTAACGATTTTGTCTAAAAGCATTGCTTGCGTAGCCGTTATGCTTTGCTGCTCATGTACTAAACTGTCATGTTTTAATTCCAGAAATGATGTTTTTTGGAAAATGTAAGGATTTCTTCAGTTTTGTCGACCACCACAGGGCTGCTCTACTGTTCAGCCTGAGAGAGTATGAGGAGTCTGAGGAAAGGATGCAAACATACAAAGAAATTGACACTCTTCAGCACGGACTGACAAGGTAAATTGATAGTTTAAGATGCAGTGCAGCACAGTGGATGGAACATTCAGCTATCTGAGCGCAACCATTACCCTGCACACATTCAACTCCTATGAGACTTAAAGAGACTCATCCTGTTGGTTTAGGATACATTTTTGGGAATGTACAGGCCACTACTACATCCTACTGTCATGCTTTGTCAGAGGGGTTATCCGTATGGGGCAAAAGTAAATGTTTGTAGACGGGATGGTGGTTCTGACTTTTTTTCCAACAAACTAAGGAGAGTTGACCAGTAGCCAGCTCTTGATTAGTTGGTTTCAATAGAAACCATAGCTATTTCATATTTTTACTTCTGGGTATTCATATATTTTTTGTAATGCCTTATGTTTGAAGGATATCAGTTTTAATCACTAACTTTCATGTCTCCTATACAAAATTCTCATTTTCGCTCTCAAACCACCTCCACAACCATCCTACTCCCCCTTTACTTAGCATTGTAGTATTTATTTTTTACTTAATCTATGAGGAGAGACTATGTACACAACTTATATAATGGACACACTTATTATCATTCACATTACAATAGTCATGCCTTATATACAAAAATGCAAACATCGTGTATATGCTAACTAATATTTAATGAATCATTTTCATTTTTTTTTTCACATAAGTTTTTATTAGCAGTTTTAATCAAAATACGGAAAACCAACAAGGCCCCCCCCACCCCACCTCACCCCCCACACTCTCTCCCCACCCAACCCCCATCCAAGAGCCACCCAGATTGCAACTTGCGTATGAAACCAGCAGTAGCTAATGCAAATTAGGTCAACTTCACAGGTCTGAATATTGGCTATTCTACACCATTCCCTCACAAGTCTGATTTGTCTTGCGGAGCAATAAAGCCAAGGAGCACCATAGCCTTGGGACACCAAGCCCCGCGAGTCCCCGCTTTTAGATAGGACAGTAAATTGGACCAGTCCGAAACAAACCTCAAATGGTCTCCCTGGATAGAGTAAGTAAGCCATTCCAAGGCTACCAGCGACCAGAGTTTAACCATCCATTCGTGTTCCTGTGGCGGGTCTTTAGATTTCCATTTCCGAGCCAATACCAGGGCTGCCGCCATCATCATCATCACGTAGAGCTTACGATCTACCTTCACCGTGAGGGTTGCTAAGACCCCATTTAAGCCCAACAAATCCAACCCTCTGTTTTGGCCCACCCTGGGTAACCGCCCTTTGAACCTGGACCCAGAAATTGTCAATTTTTGGACATTCCCACCAGATATGGGCCCAGGAGCCCTCTGCCCCGCACTCCCTCCAGCACATCCTAGACGCATCAGGAAATATTTTATTTATCCTGACCGGGGTCAGGTGCCATTGGAATATCAATTTCAGCCACATTTTCCAAATTTGAATTGACCTTGTAAGTTTGGGAATCTGCGACCAGAGATTTGCCCAAGCCGGCCCTGGAATCACCATTCCAGTGTCGCCCTCCCATTTCTTCACATAACTTCTAGTCAAAAGGACTTCTCCTAACTTGATGTGTTTGTAGATTGAAGTCACAATCCCTTTATCCCCCGAGTATGTGTCTAGGTATTTTGCGAACGGTGTGAGAGGGCGAGACCCGGCGAGTTTAATCGACGGGTGAGATAACCAGTGTCTCAGCTGAAGGTAGGAAAACCTCTGCCTCTCCCCTATGCCAAAGTCGGTTTTGCACTGCTCAAAGTATTTAACCTCATCACCGACCAACATATCTCTCACCATTCTACACCCCCTTTGATGCCAGATACTAAAGGCTGATTCACGAGCATATGCTGACGTAAACTGTGGATTGCCATGCAAGGGAGTATAGGGAGAGGGGAAGGAACTGATGTGCGCTCTTTTTATCGCTTGGTCCCAAGCCTGTCCAGTAGTCGCGGTTATAACACTACAGTAAATTTGAATAGGCCTATCAGGCTTCGGCAACCACAGTATTCCCTCAAGGTTTCCTCCGGCCACTGCCCTATCCATCGGCCTCCACACCTTCTCCCTGTCATCTCTCTGCCAATCCCTAATGACGCGGAGCTGCGCTGCTAAGTAATAAGCCCTGAAGTCTGGCCCGCCCACGCCAGCCCTTGTTGGGAGAGTGCACATTAACAAAGCAGCTACCCTCGGGCTTTTGTGGGACCAGATGAACCCCTTGGTCAATCTCTGGAGGGCTTTAAAGAAGGATGCTGGAACCGGCGCAGGAAGAGCCGAAAAACAATAAAACAAACTGGGTAATATCGCCATCTTTAAAACATTAACCCGACCCAGCCAGGATATTGTCAGGGGACCCCAGTCAACCAACTTTAATTTGAGCTTCCAAAGGAGAGGAGGATAATTTACCTTGTAAAGGTCCTCTGCCTTTTTAGTCAGACAAATACCCAAATACTTTAAGGAACTACCGACCCATCTAAAGTTATGCTTTTGACTAAGGTTTTACACAGCGGTATCTGAAAGCGAGAGGGGAAGGATTTCAGATTTATGGGTGTTGACTTTTAACCCTGCCACCGGACCAAACCTACTTAACTCCCTGGACAAGTCCTGTAAGGACGTGTCGTGGTGAGTGTGTGTTAGAATCAAGTCATCAGCAAAGGCAGCCACCTTATGAACTGAGCCTCCAAATGGAATTCCCTTTATATCCTCAACCGCCCTCAACGCTGCCAGAAAAGGTTCCAGATGAAGCACATAAAGAAGAGGTGACATTGAGCAGCCTTGTTTAGTGCAACTCCCTATCAAAATAGGGGGATACATTTGACCATTGATTGCTAATCTGATAACAGGGTGTTGATAGCTCGCCCTAACGCGGTCGAGATAGCCCGGCCCGAAGCCAATCTTAGCCATAGCAGTGAAAAGGAATCCCCACTCAACTCTGTCAAATGCCTTTTCGGCATCAATTACCAGCAGGAGAGCCGGTATTTCCCTCTTCTGGGTCTTTTCAATGAGATGAGTCATCCGTCTTACATGATCCGATGTTTGTCTGCCGCTGACAAACCCAGACTGATCTGTGTGGATCAATTTGGGAAGGATATTAACCAGGCGATTCGCTAGGACTTTGGAGTGAATTTTAGCATCTGCATTAATTAAAGCTATGGGGCGATAGGATCCACACTCTGTCGGCACTTTACCTTTCTTATGAATTAAGATCACTTTGGCTTCGTCCATTGATTTAGGGAGGGCCCCTGCACAGCCTTTAAAATGAAACAGTTTAGTAAGGAGGGGAATTAAGGTCTCTTTATGTGCTTTATAGAACTCTGACATGAACCCATCCGGGCCCGGAGCCTTATTGGGCGTCAAGGTATTAATGACCCTTCGAACTTCATCTGGGGTAATCTCGGCATCCAGAAGGTCTCTATCGACAGACGAGATCTGAGGTAAGTCAATCGTGTTTAGGTATGCCACCTGCTCGGGGGGAGAGGGAGGGTCTGAGGTATACAGGCCTGCATAAAAACTGCTGAATTTGCTGATTATATCTAAATTATTTGTGTATACTTGCCCTCCCACCCCCCTGATTTTCAAAATGGATTTGTCGCCTGACTCTTTTCGTAGTAGCCTGGCCAGAAGACTATCTGTCATGATGCCTACCCCCGGAGACCCAGACCAGGTCCAGCAACCCCGGAAGCAGGCAACAAGTTATTTTGGGCAAGCCCAAAAAACCCCTGCTAGGGGCTGTTTGGGTGCGGTCCTGGCGCCTATGGTGCCAGGCTCATATGGAGAGTCAGTCCTGCCGCCTATGGCGCCAGGCTCATAGAGTAGAGCTTACCTGATGCAGACCATGCTGCAAGCTTACCTGATGCAGACCATGCTGCAAGAGCTCCAAGCCAAATGAGGCTTGGAAGGGACTATTTTACCTAGGGACTATTTTTTTACTCGGGCGGGGCTGGGGAGGAATACTTACCTGGGACTACTTTGGAGGCTATTTAAACCACGCCCGAAGAGCAGCACACACTTCGTGTTATTCTGCATCCAGCAGCGTAACGCTCACCGTGCCTGCAAGTCTGCATCCAGTCTTCTGCCACGCCCGCCTCGAGTTTGGAGCTCCTAGAAAAAGGGAGAAAGAAGGAGAAAAGGATAGAACAAGAGCAATACCTTTGATCCTTACCTGAATTCCTGATCCATCGCGCCTTCGAGCTGGAAGAAAGAAGTTATTTTATGCGCGTCGCCTCGCCTGCTGCAGCGCCGCGCTGAACTCACCGGCCTTCGCAGCATCTTCACATTCCACCGCATCCTCCTGCATGTTCCCGCCGCATTCCGGCACCTAAGGAGTAGACAAGAACCGCAAGGTGAGCCAAGGGAATACACAGAGGAATATTAGTAACCCCCCCATAGACTTACCTGATTTTACCACCGGGGGTACTATTACTCTTCACAGGTCGGCACAGCTTCCACTGCATCTTTGCTGCACCCCGGCCCCTAAGGGGAAACAAAAGGACAGCAAGGTGAAACAAAGGGACAATCAAGGGGAACCCTCCTCACCACATTAGACTTACCTGATTTTACCGCCGGAGGTATTATTCCCCGAGACTTCATACTTTCTCTCAGTGCCTGAATAAGGAGAAAGCAACAGGTTACATATTGACATTATTTATCGAACTGTGTTGGAAATACAAATCCTCACCAGAATATTACTGGTTGCCACGAGGAACTCTTCACTAGGGTCAAGTTGCAATCTGCAAAGAATCGGACAAGAGTGAAAGTCAGGCATTTGAACTCTTGCGAACTACATACTTTTCGGAGTCAATATTGTTCTGGAACTCACCAATTCCTTCGAGCCAGTGAAGCAACTGGTTATCAACGCGCCCCTGCGCTCAATGCAGGATGGAGAGCTCATCTTTTCAAACCATCAGGTGAGACTATAAGAGGGGACATCAAAGGTGATCCGTGGGGAGAACAGCGGGGGTGGGGGGATTTACACTCAACTCCACTGGTGGTTAATTCCCTTTCTCCATTTGCAGAAGAATATTCCTACGGGCCAAGCAAACGAAGCTAGGTGGGCCAGTCCAGTCTGTCATCTTGGCCCTACGCATCACATTGGTGGAGACCGCAGCTGTCCAGTTCAGATCGACGCCTCTGTGGGAGCCAGGTGAGCGTAACAGAACACGAAGCCTACCCACAAATTCCCACCCGGGCGTTATGGATACCTCAGAGACTGACCAATTGGCCCAGTTACTAGGGGAATTGAGGGCTGAAGTGCATTCCGCCCGTCAAGAAACGAATGCTCTAAGGAGAGAACTGATTTTGTCAAAGGAGCGAACTGATGACCTTGCTAGGCAACTATTGCAAAGCCAGGCTAGACAAGCACCCCTACCTGGTTCCGGGGGAAATCCAGCTCCTGTGTTATCGGGTAACCCTGTGCAAATAAACCTACCAGGAAATATTCCATTAGCTGCACCCGAACGCTTTGCTGGAGATCCCAAAAGGTTTGCCGTGTTTATGAACCAATGCTGCTTGCACTTTTTATGCAGACCTGGAGCCTTCCCAAACGATCACGCCAAGGTAGCCTTTGTATTGTCATATCTCAGCGGCAGTGCAGCTGATTGGTCAATTCCACTAGTTACTCAGGATGACCCAATTCTTCGGGATTTTCAGGGCTTTCAAACAAGCATGGAAAGACTATTTGCCCGGCACTCCCAAGGACAGGCCCTGGATAGCAAACTTTTGTCCCTACGTCAGGGTAACCAGGTCCTTCTATCCCACATCGCAACCTTTAATAGGTTGATAGTGGAAACTGGATGGCCGGAGGTAAAACGAATCACGTTATTTAATCGAGGGCTTCGAGGAGAACTCAAGGATGTCTTGGCACAATTCGTGAACCCACCTCAAGAGACTGCGCTGAATATATTGACTTAGTGGTCCAGTTAGATCACAGACTTCAGAACAGAAAGGCTGATCGAGCCAAGTTTGAGAATCGGGTGTTGGTCAAAACCCACGCTAACCCCAAAGGAGCAGATGCTTCAGAACCCATGCAAATCGGAGGGGTTAAAGGACTCTTAACCCAGAAGGAAAGAGAAAGGAGACGTCAAATGCAATTGTGTCTATATTGTGGAACTTCTGGGCATTTTCTACAGGATTGACCTGTAAAACCACCCAAGAAGGTGGTAGGAGCTGCTGATAAAAGCTATATGGAGTCAGACTCGGGAAACGACCACGCCCGACAAGCTTAGAGGTCCGCTTGCCGAGCTTGAAGAAGGATACTCAGACCTCGCATTTCATCATACCAATGGTCCTCGTAGATCCAGGGCAGCCATCACGTATGCACGCAGTAAGGGCATACATTGATAACGGGGTCATAGGAAACTATGTGGACTATGAATTGGCTTCCAGGATGAATCTACCTCTCTGCCGAAAAACCACCTCAGATGTCATCACCACAGTCGATGGAACTGAAATTGCCTCTGGGCCTGTAACTCATTCCACCGCAGGGATGACACTATTGGGTCAGGATGGGCATCGAGAGACTATTGTGTTTGATCTAATCAAAGCCCCACAGTTCCAAATAATACTGGGGATACCTTGGTTGGAAACACATAATCCTTGTATTGATTGGCGAGAGAAGAGAATAACCTTCCCGGATTGTGCACAAACCTGTTACCCAAAGAAAAATCAGAACGCAGGCCTGGCCACAGTAACCACAGCAGTCATGCAACTACCTCTAGAATACCAAGAATTCCAGGATGTCTTCCAAAAAGAACAGGCAAACACCTTACCTCCTCACAGATCGTACAGTTGTCAAATCGATCTCATACCCGGTGCACAACCCCCTTGTAGCAGGATTTATGCCCTTACGGAACCAGGGAACCTTCACCTACGACAATACTTAGACCAGTACCATGCCAATGGCTTTATTCGCCCATCCAAGTCCCCTGAATCTTCAGCTTTGTTCTTCGTGCACAAAAAGGAAGGTGACCTCAGAACGTGCATAGACTACTGCGTAATTGAACCAGATAACTGTTAAGAACCGATACCCATTGCCTCTGATCCCTGAACTACTAGACCAAGTGAAGGACGCTTGTATATACACCAAATTAGATCTCCGGGAGGCATACCATCTGGTACGTGTAAAAGAGGGCGACGTATGGAAGACTGCTTTTCGCACTAAGTATGGGTTATTCGAATACCAGGTGATGCCTTTCGGGTTTGTGCAATGCACCAGCAGCCTTCCAATACTTCATGAACGATGTCCTTTGTGAACTCATTGACGTTTGTGTTGTCGTATATATCGATGATATTCTAGTATACTCCTCTTCAGAATCTGACCATGTGAAGCACGTCCGAGCAGTCCTTGAGAAATTGCGCCAGCACAAACTATATGCAAAACTAGAAAAATGCGTTTTTCATGCCACAGAAGTTGAATTCCTTGGGTTTATCCTGACCCCAAAGGGAGTCCGAATGGACTCACGAAAGGTGGACGCAATCCTTAAGTGGCTATCACCAAGTTCAGTTAAAGGAGTACAAAGCATGCTCGGCTTTGCCAATTTCTACCGCAGATTCATCCCAGATTTTTCACATGTCGTACATCCCATCACAGCACTCTTGTGAAAAAAATAAACGCTGTATGAGGACTGAAGAAGCTGGAAGCTGAAAATGCCTTGGAAGAGCTGAAAGCGAAATTCACATCTGCACCTGTATTAAAGCACCTGCGCCCTGACCTTCCATACATAGTGGAAACTGATGCATCCAGTCTAGCCATGGGAGCTGTCCTGTCTCAAAAAGACCCTGAAACTGGCCAGCTTCAGCCAGTAGCATTTTGGTCCAGAAAGTTCTCGGCACCCGAGTTAAGCTATGTGGTTACCGACAAGGAGTTATTAGCCATTAAATCCGCCTTCAAGGCTTGGCGCCACTATCTTCTCGGTGCCAGCCATACCATTACTGTGATCACCGATCACCAGAACCTACAGTATTTAAAAACAGCCAAGGCCTAATCGTCACGTCAACTCCGATGGGCATTGTTCTTTGCCGGGTTCGATTTCGTGATAACCTATCGACCAGGTTGTAAGAATGGTAAAGCAGATGCCTTATCCCGAATAGGGATGGGAGAGGCAGAAGTGAGCCCAGAACCAGTACCTATAATTTCCGAACAAAGGATTCTTGGCATGACTACTCTACAGACACTAGAGGACATTCAGGTAAAGATCCAGCAACTCTTTGATCCTACAGCCCTGCAGGACTGGGTAAAGAAAGGCCTGGACTACTCTGTCACCAATGATCTGCCTTATTACCAAGGGCAGCTATTTCTGCCACACAAGGAACTACAAGAGGTAGTCATTTCCCGTTATCATGATACCCTAATGGAGGGGCATCCAGGTATTGCAAAAACTGAAGCTAAAATTAAAAGACAATTCTGGTGGCCCACCTGGCGAAAAGGATATTAAATCATTTGTGATGTCTTGTGGCATTTGCGCACAAAACAAAAGTCAAAAGAAAAAATCAGCTGGACTCTTACAACCTTTAGACATTCCGCCTACACCATGGCACACCTTATCGTTAGACTTTATTACTGATCTACCTCCTTGTAATGGATTTAACACCATTCTAGTTATTGTGGATCTTTTTTCCAAGATGGCCCACTTTGTTCCTTTAAAAGGATTACCTTCAGCCTCAATCCTGGCCAAAGAATTCCTCGAAAACCTTGTTCACATACATGGATTTCCGTCCGTGTTGGTCTCTGACCGGGGCAGTCAATTCATTTCACATTTTTGGAAGAAATGTTGTCGATTGGCGCAAATCGGCGTGAGATTATCGACCAGTCACCACCCCCACATCGATGGTCAAATGGAGAGGACCAACCAGACTCTTGAACAATACCTGCGTTGTATGTTACATCAAACTGAGAGTAATTGGAAGGAGATTCTTTGGATCGCAGAATATGCATACAATAATTCAGTACAATCTGGCACTGGACAAAGCCCCTTTTACACCCTATACGGGCACCATCCCCGAACCTCAGACCTTGACTCACCCCAACACTTAGAAATGCCCGCAGTGGACCATCTACACGCTACGATTACACAAGCCTTTAAGGAGGTAACTGCACATTTAAAACAAGCGAAGGAGAAATATAAGAAAGATGCTGATCGGCATAGAAGTGATACTCCACAGTACCAGATAGGGGATCAAGTATGGTTGGCCACAAAACACATACCTCTCAAGGGAACGCGGACCTTTAACCCTAGATATTTGGGACCTTACTCTATTAAGGCCATTATCAACCCGGCGGCCGTCAAGTTGGACTTACCTGCTAATATGCGAATTCACCCCGTCTTTCATGTGTCGCTTTTGAAGCCAGTGCAACCAGGGACAAGACTAACCAAGCCACCAGACCCCATCCTTATAGACGGGAAACCCGAATTTGAGGTTAAAAACATCCTGGACTCCAAGATGGTGAAGTCAAAACTTTTTTATTTAATCGACTGGAAAGGTTACGGACCACAGGAAAGGTCTTGGGAACCTAGTGACCACGTGCATGCACCTCGATTGGTGAAAAGATTCCACGGAAATTTCCCAGACAAACCAAAACCACGGGGAAGAACGACTTTAGGAGGGGCCTTGGTGGGGAGGAGTGCTGTCATGATGTCTACCCCCGGGGACCCAGACCAGGTCCAGCAACCCCGGAAGCAGGCAATAAGTTATTTTGGGCAAGCCCAAAAACCCCTGCTAGGGGCTGTTTGGGAGCGGTCCTGGTGCCTGTGGCGCCAGGCTCATATGGAGAGTCAGTCCTGGCCCCTATGGCGCCAGGCTCATAGAGTAGAACTTACCTGATGCAGACCATGCTGCAAGCTTACCTGATGCAGACCATGCTGCAAGAGCTCCAAGGCAAATGAGGCTTGGAAGGGACTATTTTACCTAGGGACTATTTTTTTACTCGGGCGGGGCTGGGGAGGAATACTTACCTGGGACTACTTTGGAGGCTATTTAAACCACGCCTGAAGAGCAGCACACGCTTCGTGTTATTCTGCATCCAGCAGCCTAAAGCTCACCGTGCCTGCAAGTCTGCATCCAGTCTTCTGCCACGCCCGCCTCGAGTTTGGAGCTTCTAGAAAAAGGGAGAAAGAAGGAGAAAAGGTTAGAACAAGAGCAATACCTTTAATCCTTACCTGAATTCCCGATCCATCGCGCCTTCGAGCTGGAAGAAAGAAGTTATTTTATGCGCGTCGCCTCGCCTGCTGCAGTGCCGCGCTGAACTCACCGGCCTTCGCAGCATCTTCACATTCCTCCGCATCCTCCTGTATGTTCCCGCCGAATTCCGGCACCTAAGGAGTAGACAAGAACAGAAAGGTGAGCCAAGGGAATACACAGAGGAATATTAGTAATCCCCACCATAGACTTACCTGATTTTACCACCGGGGGTACTATTCCTCTTCACGTGTCAGCGCAGCTTCCACTGCATCTTCGCCGAACCCCGGCCCCTAAGGGGAAACAAAAGGATAGCAAGGTGAAACAAAGGGACTATCAAGGGGAACCCTCCTCACCACATTAGACTTACCTGATTTTACTACCGAAGGTATTATTCCCCGAGACTTCATACTTTCTCTCAGTGCCTGAATAAGGGAGAAAGCAACATGTTACATATTGACATTATTTATCGAACTGTGTTGGAAATACAAATCCTCACCAGAATATTACTGGTTGCCACGAGGAACTCTTCACTAGGGTCAAGCTGCAATCTGCAAGGAATCGGACAAGAGTGAAAGTCAGGCATTTGAACTCTTGAAAAACTACATACTTTTCGGAGTCAATATTGTTCTGGAACTCACCAATTCCTTCGAGCCACTGAAGCAACTGGTTATCATCACTCCCCTGCGCTCAATGCAGGATGGAGAGCTCATCTTTTCCAACCATCAGGTGAGACTATAAGAGGGGACATCAAAGGTGATCCGTGGGGAGAACAGCGGGGGCGGGGGCATTTACACTCAACTCCACGGGTGGTTAATTCCCTTTCTCCATTTGCAGAAGAATATTCCTACGGGCCAAGCAAACGAAGCTAGGTGGGCCAGCCCAGTCCGTCATCTTGGCCCTACGCGTCACATTGGTGGAGACCGCAGCTGTCCAGTTCACTCGACGCCTCTGTGGGAGCCAGGTGAGCGTAACACTATTAGATTTATTTGCTTTGATATAAAATATGTGGCGCAGCTTAAGAAGACTGCGCTCAGCCGCTCTTGTTTGTATAAGATTTAACTGTCCTCTGACTGCTCTATATTCCCTTTTTATTGCTGCCGATTGTGTGGAACCCATTCGCGCCATAATTTCTTTGAGTCTAACTTCCAATTGTTGCTCTTCTAGTTTTAATTCCCGCTCTCTTCTGGCCTTAATGGCAATGATTCTTACTCTGATGGTTGCCTTGAAGGCATCCCACCACACCAGCGGGGACGGGTCGTCCCAACAGTTGTGGTTAGGAAACTCAACTATTTCCTCATCGATTTCCCTAACTAAAGTAGGATCTTTGAAGAGCGTGATCGGATACCTCCACCTCCACAAAGCCGAGGTCTCTCTTGCCCTAGTTAACAATGACATAAGTGGCACGTGATCAGCCAGGGAAATAGCACCTATCTCTAAGTCAGTGACTCTGCCCAAAATCATTTTCGACACCCAAATGTAGTCAATGCGCAAATGTACCCTATGTGCATGTGAGTAAAAAGTATAGCCCTCGCTATTTCCGTGTAGCTCCGCCAGGTGTCAACCAAGGCCAAATCCTGCATCTTCTTAACCAGGACCCCGGAGGGTCTCCGATGAGTAATCCAAGAAGTTGAGTTCCTATCTTTCGAGGGGTCCCATGCCGTTAAAAGAATGTTGGCCCGGGCAAATTCCCCTAAACAGGAAAGAGCTTTTTGAATTAAGGGGTCCTGAGCTTGGTTTGGCGTGTAAAGGGTCGCCACCGTAAAGGACTCTCCCCTTCCCTCCAGAATCACTGCTAGGTACCTCCCTTGGCCATCTTTCTGCTTCCTCACGGTACCTCCCTTGGTCATCTTTCTGCTTCCTCACGATGACTAAGTCTAACCCACCCTGGAGAGCAATCAAAACACCCCCTTTTTTGCTTGATTGCGTAGCTTGAACCATTCTTGAATACCCCCAGAATGTTATCCTCTGCATGTCTTTTGAGCTAACGTGGGTCTCTTGTAGCATAACTATATGAGGCCGCTCTCTCCTTAGAAACCTCTCCACCTTTTTCCTTTTGATTTGGGAGTTAAGCCCATTTACATTTAGAGAGAGCAGCTTCAGGGAATCAGCGCTAGACATTCAGATGGATTAAAGTCATCCTTTTTGCCTCACCGCGAGGTAGCAACCCCGATCCCGCGAACCTGGAAGGTTGCCGCCTCTGGTCGCACACACTTCTGAAAACCCCCTGGTTTGGGGCTCTTGGAACCTCCCGTCACCCCTGTCCCCCTCTTATTCCCCCTTCTCACCCCCCCTCCCTCTGGGCGAATCCGGCTGGTACGCGACCCCCCTCGTAGCCTCAGACGAGAGCCGGACCCTATAAGTAACCCCGACCCCCCCCACGCAGGGTAGCCCAATCCCATTCCAAGACAGCAACCCACCCCCCTCCCCTGCCATTAAATACAAACACAAGTAACCACTCAACTATAACAGATAACAGCTTCGGCGAGTGCCCTCCCCGGCCTCAACCTTAGACCACCAAGACATCTCATGTAATCAGGTAGCAGTGGAGGAACCCCCAACCATCTCAACGGGGCCCTCCACTAGATTGTTGACAGGTTTCCTGGGTGGAGAATTTATTTGGCTTTTATTTGCCCTTTTAGGCCTGACCGAAGACCATTCCTGGCGAGCCTCCAACCTCTCAGCGGGAACTGATAGTTGCTCTTCCAGGCCCAACAGGGCCAGACCTTGATCACAGGTAGTTATCTTGTGCTGGGTACCCTGCCAGGTAAAGATCAACCCAAACGGATGAGACCATCTGTAGCGGACGTAATGAAAACGTAAATAGCTCAGGACAGGGCCCATTCGCTGCCTTTTAATCAGAGTTATTTGTACCAAATCACGATATAAGAAAATCTTGTGTCCGTTGTAAGCAATACGGGCAGCCTTCCTCGCCTTCTCCAGGACTTTTTCTTTAATAGTGTAATTATGGAAGGCCACCAGGACATCTCTCGGCCTCGCCGCTGGCTCTGATCTGCGCGGGCCCACTCGGTGAATTCTATCAAATTGCAGCTCCGATTCTGCATCAGATTCAAGGAGGTCCGCAAAAAATCTGATATTCGCTCTCTGCGACCTATTTTCCAAGTCTTCAACTTGTAACTCTAGATTCTGCGTGGCAGCAGCCAATGTTTCCAGGAGGTTGTCGACTTTCCTAGCATCTTCTGTAAGTTTAGATGGCCTTCTCATTAGTATCAACTCTCTCCTCCACTTTGTTGATATCCCGTTTGATCTCTCTTAGACCTTCCACCAAATCCTCACGTAGCTTGTCCATCTGCATCTGCCCCGCAGCTGTGATCTTGTCGACCAGCTCCCCCATAAATTTGGAGAGCATAGCTTGGGATACAGGCCTGTCCTGCTCATCTTGACCGGAGGAAACGGGATGTGCATGGGACCATTCCCCAGACTCTTGGGCCATTGCCTTTTTAGGGCCCTTTAAGGGGTTCGGCCCTTCTTTCCCCCTGTTTCTGGACATCCCCTGCCCTCTCGCTCTATGTGTATGATCAAACTAACTGCTCAGCCTGTTAGGAAGGAGCGAGGGCTTGCTATTGCTGGGGGGCCAAGGGAGGCGGGGGACCGATGCAGGGACAGTCAAGACAATGCAAAGTTCAGAGAGAGGTCCACACCGCTTCCGGCTAGATCTGGTCTTTCCGAGGTACCCGCCAGCTGCCCAGCCGATGGTCTGTGATCTCCCCTGCTGGGCTCCTCCCTCCCCCAAAGTCGCCAAAGGGCTAATGCCCTGAAACCGGTGTATGGGGAAGCCCGGATAATTCAAGACGCTCCGGGGCAGCGTGCTGTGGAAACACCCCCAGAGTTTGCATACATGTGCCTTCATTAGTCACCCTCCGGATGTGTCCGAGGCGTACAGCGCGAGAGGCGTACAGCGCGAGACGGGAGCCTCGCGGACAGTTCCCGAATGGTGGCACACTTTCCACACTGTAGACCTATTTCAACCCCGTGGGGTCCACTCCCCCTCCAAGCGGGCTCCTCACCGGGGCGGGGGAGGGTGGGGGCCAAGTCCCAACACGAGCACCCCACCTCACCCCACTCCCCTTGCCACACACTCCGTACCTTCAGTCCCCCGGGGGGACCAACTGTGCCTCACAGTTCTCCCTGGGATGGATAAGGGGGGAAGAAAGAGGCCCCCAAACGCTCGTCCATGTCTGGCCCTATGGGTCCGCCGGAGCTGGAGGGCGCCAGAAGACGCCGGCACCCGCGTCGGGTACGCTGCTTTGCCGGCCGCTCAATCAAGAGAGCAGTCCAAACGGGGGCCGCGGCGCACCAGGGCCGAAATGCCAGAGCCGGAATGCGGGGCCTCTCTAGAGGGAGCCGGGAGCCGCCCCACTCGCCCCCGATAAGCCACTGCACCCCCAGGACGCTCCCCGACGGCTGCAGGTGCTGGGGGGGCAGCTACTGCTCGTTGAGTGGATTTTTGAACTTGCAGGTCGGGAGCCCGGGCAACACAGACCCTATAGCAGCACGGCCATCTTGGAATCCATGAATCATTTTCATTTTAAATACTAACAAAACCAGAACAAATGTAATACTCAGTGAAGTGTAATTTTACCAATGTAAGTACTGATCTACAAGTAGCAGATTTACAGAGTGAAGCAGTCCTGGAGGCCCAGACTGGTGGAGTAGCTATCACTTGCTATTGAAACAGCCAAATATATATAATAGCTCTGAACTCACCTGGCTATTGCAGGTGTCACCTACACTGGACCCAGTTACCACTCATAGCAACCCCCAATCTCTTAAACATTATTCAATGGGCTCTCATGAACAATGTATTTCACCTGTCTTGGAGTCTCAATGAGTTGAGAGGTGCAAGAGCTATAGAAAGGGGACTACATTCTAACAAAGCTTCAAGTATTACTATGTGACCCCATGACATGTCTGACGTCTCCACCCAGCCCTGGCTTTTTAGCCAACAGCAATTTGCATTGTCAGATTTGTAGTTACTCTCCCACTACTACTTACGTACTCTATATGGTCATTTTACAGCAGATACATGTATTTCCTCAAGCCATGCACATGCTTTGTTTGTTTCTGTAAATGGGTGTAACTGTTGAGTATGCTTTTCCAATAACAGTCCAGAACTATGGTACCAGAATACAAAAATAACAAACACAACGTTTGGACTGGATGGACTGCTTTTAAAGGACACTGGACAACTTGAGTTGTCTGTAGGATTTGCACGGCAAGGTGCTAAGGATAATTAAACTGATGGTATATGCAGCAGTTTCATTTAGTTGTTTATTTTGATTTGTGATATGTTATACACAACCATTGCCCCAGACCGCCTAGAGATCTAATGCAGATGCTAACTTTAATGTTGTGAGTGAGTGGTGCATTATCTGCTGTGTGTTTATCTGCATTCTGGTACTCATAGTTTTGCTTTTCATTTGTAAAGACAGAGCTGTAAGTGTCAGAATGCAAGAAAAGGAGGGAGGGATGGCTGTCCCATTCACATATGACACTCATAATTTGAGATGACAGTATGCCTGCTGTGGGTTTCTTATATTGTTAGTTAAGGTTGCTTGCTTTTTGTCATTATTTGGAACAGGCAGGCAATATGTTTTATCCATTATGGAGATACAAGGTGCAGCTTTGCAAAAACAGTATTTTTTTGCTTGTCAACCAAGCAGGCAATGTTGTACATTTTTAAAAGTATTCAACTGACCTTTTCTTTCACATATTTCTTAACTACTGTGAGCTGCTAAGAGGACTTGACTTTAAAATGCCATATGGCCCATCAGAGTTAACAAACCCACCATTAGCACCTTCCCTGAAGTATTGGTATTTTCCATTTGAAATGGTCACCAAACATGAACTTGCTTCCATGACCAATTTACCATTAATTGTGTTTGGCTAGGCAGCACTTCTCTGACAATAGTTCTGGAAATCACAGCTCTCAGAATGAGACTGTATTCAGGCAGCAAGCCTGTTCATGACAGTTCTGGTGCCAACTTGCACCTTCAGACTGGACTGGACCCTCTAAGTCCGACAAAAAGGTAAGGGGTGGACCACCCCATACAACCCTCTCCCCCTCCCCGGTCTGAAGCTATGCCCCTGATTATCCGCTGGATCTGTACTCTGCTGATGCGGGACAGATGTTCACCACAGCATGCATTGGACCTTCACAGGACTGTCTTGTTTTTTTGAAGCAATACATGAGTACGGGAGATTCCCATATTGTCTTGTGGTGCCCATTCCCTGGGGCATGGCAAGGAGAAATAGTGGTTTATGCCACTGAAATTCATTGGCTTCCACTCCTTGCACAACATGTTACACCCCAGACCAAACCACTTAGAAGTGTAATTTTTCCATTCTAGGGAATTGTGCCAATTCCTATGTCGCTCACATTATTCCACAACATATTGGGCCTCATTACGAGTTGGGCGCAAAGGGATTACCGGCACCGGTAAGGACACCGGCAATCCCTTTGAGCCCTATTCCGAGTTCCCTTAGCGGGTCCCTTCCTTAACGCCTGGTCTGACCAGGTGTTAAGGACGGGACCGGTTAAGGGACTTTAGAGCTAATAATGGTACCGCAATTTGCGGTACCGTTATTAGCTACTTCCCCATTCCCATTGAGCCCTATAGGGACTCAAATGGGAATGGGGAATGGTTTGGTGAATGGGGACTTACCGGTCCCGCCAAGGTCGGACTGGACAAATAGCGCCATTACTACCTCCATACTCGGAATGAGGTTGATTGACTATGTATACGAATTAATTACAATTCCGTTTACAGCACAATTACCAGCTAACTGCAGCATGCTGATGTCTATGCAGTGTTCCAGTATGATGACAGTGCTGCTAGAACACTGCAGAGGTGGATTTATGGAAGAGATGGTTGCTTGTCTTTTACAGCATTTCTTAAATATTTTAGTGAGACATACTTCTTTGCACCATGTTATTCATGCACATTAAAAGATACATTTGACCTCTTCCCTAATTATAGTAGTTTCTACCTGTGGAACTACGTATACTACTAGTCTGAACATATCCATTATGACGATTCACAAGGTGTTGTCACTTCTCCCCAGGGGTCAGCCCTTTCCCATGACGCTAGGGAGGTGCGGATGCTGCCCAATAGTCCTCTTAGGGGTGGTTTAAAGAGGCAGGACTTCGACAGAGACTCCCCCTCTGGGGACAAGGAAGATCACCCTTCCACAGCCCATAAAGCCACATCACTCCCCAACATTCCGTAGCCCCCCCTTCCATACCGAGCCATTTCATAGAAAGCAAGCCTATTATTTTTGTAGCATATGGGATATTGCCAGAACTGAACATACTGAGATGAGGAAGGATACAACAACCATGAAGCATAACCCTCTTACGTACTGCCACGAGGTGGCTCGCTGGAGGCTTGAGGAATGCCAAAAAGACATCTTCAGGTGATGATGCTAGGTTGGGGTGGAGCCCCATAGAAAAAAAGGAAAGAGAAGGACTAAGGGGAATCCGATCGTGGGGCAGCCAATAACCCACTAGAGCCGGGGAGATTTGAACTCCCAGCGAAGGCTGGAAGAAAGGTTATGCGGGAGGCTGCAAGAGTCCATTGTTGGTCTGATGGGAGCAGACCCAACTGAGAGGCCGAACAGGAGCAGTGGCATAATCGCAAGAAGGTGGATCGTCGGGTCCCACAGTTAAGTCGAGGCTGTAAGGAGCGGAGGACCGTGAAGGTGCACCAGGACTGTTGAACCGGACGAGAAGAGCAGAGGAAGCCACCAACAAGGAACCCCATCCCAGGAAGGACCAGTGACGTGCTGCATCCCACGAGAAGTTAAAGGGAGACACAGGAGACACGGTAGGGATACTGGGGAGGCAGAGAGAGGGACACAACGTAATGTTCCTCACCCCAGTGGTAGCTATAGGGATATTTGGGAACAGAACAGTGTAGAGTGCATCAGGGAGGGTCTTCCTTGTCACAGTGGCAGCAATAAACTCACTGACCACCAGAGAAGGGTTGGGGCCCTAACAACAGTGAAGCAAGCATCTAAGAACTTCCTCATCGCAGTGGCAGTAAGAAGTCCAATGGCCACCATAGAAGGGTCTGGGACCTCAACACAAAGGAACTGAGAACCTGAGGAGAACTTCCTCGGCAGAGTGGCAAAGATAAGTCCATTGACCAGCAGAGAAGGGTTTGGGAGTTTGCTGATACCAAGAGAAAGTGACACATAGCATACAGCAAGTTGAAAGACACGAAAATAACTTTTCAAATACCAGAAGGGAGTGCTTTTCCTGGAGATGACACAAAACCCTTGGGATATAATCCAAATACGCCAGAGGAAGGGAGTCATTCTCCCTGGCCTTATTGTGAACTGTACAGACCAGCATCAGGAGACGATTGCATGGAAGCCGCAAACCAGTGGAAGGGAGTCATTACCCTTGGCAACCTTTTTGCAAGAGAACATTCTTTTGAACACCATCCAGATACCACGAGAAAGGAGTCATTCTCCTGTGAAAGGAACTTTCTGTTGAATGTTATTAGTCTTTAGTTGTAGAGTAAGGGATAGAAGTAGGCTGTGACACAGGACAGTGGACTTTGAGTTTGATAGAAATTCTGACAGATCCTTTAGTATTAGTTTGCGGCAGGCGAACCCCACTTAGATGATAGGGATAGTGAGGGTCTTTTTTCATAAATAAAAGTCTATAACCACCACCATGCCACCTTTGTATCGGCTTCCTTCTTCAATACCTTTACACCATCAAGCTGTTTGGGTGAAAGCAGGGGAACAAGGTCTTATATGTCCTTTTGGCAAGTTTCATTGGGAATATATTAACTCTATATTTTTTATTTTCTGGGGGTATTAGCCTATTTCTAGGGAATAAACGTGTCCGATACACCCTTATCTGTAGGGCTGTGCATAGTAATATGCCACTTCACTAGGTGGATTCTGTGAGACACCAAAGGGTATCTCATCCGCTAGTCCTCAGGGACTTGTCATCCAGGTGGCCAGGACACGGCCATCGCTTTTGGATCCATTCCCTGGGGGTGGACCAGTGCAGGAGGATCCCCTGGGTGAGGGGTTTCGGGGGGGGGGTGAGGTGACCAAAGGTGAGACGCAGTATTTCCCCCTTTCCTGTATCCCTGACCTCTCCTATTTCATAGGTCTCTCCGATGTCCCAACTCCCTCCCCCCCTTTCCACACAAACACTGGGCCGAGGAAGAGGGTGAGTGGGAGTAACAAAACTAGCCCTAATACATCCCACTAATCGGGTCAGGCAGGTCAGGCACTTAACTTTAATCACATTCATCTGATACCCATTAGCTCTCGCCACACGGATAAAAGGCGGAACATAGAGACACACTCTGAGCAAGGTGCAACGTGAGAAGCAGCAGAATTTCCGGGCGAAAGTGAATCTTCTGGAGCAGAGCGACCGATCGAGGGACGAGAGCGTGGGGTGAAGGAACCTAGGAGTTCCCTGCAGTAAGTCGTTGCCTCCAAAGAATCATAAGAGCTACGTGGAGAAGGGCAAATTCCAGACAAGAAGACTGCATTGTATTTCAAAGGTGCCTGCAACCACCCCAGTGAACGACAGAGTTGGGGAGACGAGGCCACGCCTGTGGTATTAACCTTGACTCGTGAATTAACAGGCAAAGACAAGAAAGGAATGCACACAGCTAGGGAGAAGGTGAGCGACTTGAAAGACTGGTGTGTGTTAGAGGAAGATTGAAGTTGCAAAAGTATATCGCACAATTGAAGGCTGCACGTGTGTGGATGAGATGCAAAGAAAGTCAAACTCGTGGTGAACTTTAAATGACCGAGAACTGTAAAGTTAGTGATACAGAGTAGCGGAGTGGTCCGGCGAAAGGAAGTAGCCCACTCGAAAGTCTCTGTGAAAGGTGAAATGTTTTATTAAAAAGCAACAAAGTGAATGAGCTTTAAAGAGCGTGATGATTAAGATTGACCCTGGCAAAAGGGGAAATAAAGAATGAATATTGAACTCTTGTGCTTATGCAATTGAACTCCATAGACCAAGAAGCACTGGGGCAAGTAACACAAGAGTGCGAGTTGAAGAGAAAGTCGAAGTGGTCCTGGGGAGGTCTATAGTAAAAGCCTTGCACATTCGAATGTCTTCGACATCAGGAAAAGGTCTGAGCCTGACTGAGGGAGACCAGAAGTGAAGTGTGATAAGTTAGGGGAAGGAAACCCCTAACGAAGATGAATAAAGCCTGGAGAAAGGAACCCCCCGAAAGTGACATGAGTGAAAGGTGCGAGCCCAACTGAGGGAGGCCTATGTGAAATTTCTACTTTGAATGTTCCCTTTGAAAGTTTGATGTGTTCCCAGCAACCCAGTAACTCACTCGAGACTTCTTGGCATCGGTTGCCTCCTGCGAGCCTCATACTCCATTGCCATCGTAATTGAATCTCTGCGCTACGCTATCAGGAGCCCCTCAAACGCTCCGGCGGTCGCTCCGCAACTTACGCGCATGCCAACTTTGCATCTGATGCCCTCTTGCCACTAATATATACCCTTGTCACAACAACCTATTATGCCTGTACCTGTGTTACGCGCAGTAGAGTGTCTGCACTCATCGCATCTGTATGTTATACTTTTACCATGGCCTGCCATCTAGCCGCCTAAGTACACTTCTAGCACAATTGTCCCCTGTTATTGCCTCTGTCCGTACCCGCTGCTACAGTATGTGCAAATAACTGCCTCTGTTGTGTCCACATTTGCTGACTGTGTGCATAATAATACTGTATCATGACCTTCTCTGTTGCGACATTCTCTGATCACCTGCTGAACAATATTGTTTGTTTGCTAACCTGCAGCCCGTTTACTCTCTTCGCATAACTACCTGCTGCTACCGCATCGACCGGTACCCATTGCCATAGTGATCCCAAACAACTGCCCTCATTGTTAGCACCTTAGCGTTACATGTATGCGCAGACTTCTGATTTGTCTACTTACATACTGACTAAGTATACCTCCTGCACACCGGCCCACAGTGTCTCCGCCTGTCTGGCTTCCAGCCACTGAAATGTACCCCCAACAACTGCCACTATTGCTTCTGAATTCGGTGCATGCTCAACGCGACTTGCCTATTACTGCATTGCTGCTAGTCAGCCCCTGTTGCAGCTTTCGCATTAATTGCTCAATCATCCATCACTAATCCTTGCACATGGCGACGTGGATACTTGCCATACTCCTCTGCTGCACCGTCCTCACCTTCTGTACATCCGCTCTCCAGTCCAGTACCAACGCAAAATTTGCAGTCCAATTCAGACTAATTCACGCGCATTACAAACTGAGAATCCACCCTGCCAGGTCCTCCATCCTCATCATGCACACTATAGTGCACAACTCCCATAAACTACCTTGTTCCAACTCCCATTGAAACAAAAGACTAGGATCTCGCACCACCATAAACCCCAGAGTACAAAACAACTCTCCCACAGTTCCAGCTGTTCCCCAGCCCAACACCCCCAGATCATTCAGTAAAGATGCACCCTCGACTGCACCTCACACTCCACAACCCCCTCAACACAACACCCCTGTAGCCACAGCCCAACCTGAAGCCACATTCTTCAAAGGGGCTCTTATAAACGCCATACCGCTTATTGCCCATGCCCTGGACATATCAGACCTCATCACTGTCAATAAACCTGACTTCTTAGCGATCACAGAAACGTGCTTACACCTGGTGGCAGGCTCTGCTCTCATGCTAACTGGTCCCGATGAGTACACCATCATCAGGACTGAAAGAACCACCAAAAGAGGAGGTGGAGTAGCTCTCATAGCTAAAAACTTGCTGGCCATCAGAGACAGTAACTCTACACCAATCTTATCCGGGGAATTACTATCCGTAAAACTCCCCCTCTCACCAGAGTAGACTCTCCTCATCCTATTAAGACCCCGTGGCCCACTCTCATCATTCGAAGAAGATCCAAACAGCCTCCTCACTCAAAACACCAAACCTGGATCACAAATATTACTTCTTGGTGATCTAAATCTGGGTCTACACGACAAAACAGATACTAATGGCCTGACCATCAAAAACACCATTGCCGAACTTGGTCTCTCTTTACCCATCTCTGACTCCACACACAGTAAATGCAGAATCCTAGATCGGATTGCTGACCTCAACTGCAATACCAAAATCCTCTCCAACTCGCCATGCGCCTGGTCTGACCATAACGTCATTACCTTTGAAATTCATGACTACAAACATGCTTCACCTAAGGACATCCAAGCTCCTCCAGCTTTAACCAGAAATAAAAGCCTCATCACCTTAGAAAGTACACTACCTTTACTTAAACCCATCACCTTGCAACAGTTGCCCCCAACCTAGATCCCTCAAAAATGGTCCAAATCTACAATCAAAATCTCCTTAAGGCCTTAGACCAGCTAGCCCCCCTCAAACTCAGGAAAGCCAAACCACGTGCACATCTCAACAAATGGTTTTCGGCTGAGCTGAAAATCCTACGCAAATCCAAAAGAGATGCATAGGCAGCCTGGAAAAAAAACCTTCAGTGCAGAATAAGACTAACTTCTCCCCAGCTTCCACGGTGTACAAAACCGCAAATTTAGAAACTGAAAAGGAAAATTACAACAACAGAATCTCCAACGCCAAATCTAGCACTAAGGAATTATTCACTATCCTCAAAGAATTGGAGAATCCCATAGCTGCACCAGAAACCTGCATAAAAGACACCTGCTGGTGTGCAAATATTCAAAAGGTCCTATTAAATAAAATCGCATTATTACAATCCAGAATCGAAGCCACAAAATCTTGCCTACTGGCCGCCAACAAATTTGTCAATCTAACTAGCCCCCTGCCAAAGCCAAACCCACAACTACCTCTGCCTGCCACACAAACCAAAGTATTTGAATTCTCCCCGGTTAATACGGCAGAAGTAGAGTCCATCATTAAAAGTCTCAAGCCTTCCAAATGCCAAGGAGACATATGCCCAGCTTCAATCATAAAAGAAGGAGCTAACGAATTTACCCCTTCATAAATGCATCCTTCACCTCATGCTCAGTTCCCAAAAACCTCAAGGATGCCTGGGGCATGCCCTTTCTCAAAAAGCCTAACCTCGATCCCAACATTCCCACTAAAAACCGACCAATAACCACTGTGCCTTTCCTCTTAAAAATCTTGGACAAGGCAGCCTATGTCCAAATACAGAACCATCTCAAGACCAACAACTTGCTAGGCCTCAGACAATCCGGGTTTCGCCCCAAACATGGGACAGAAACAGCCCTATTAGGTTTGAAAATACAAATGGACGAGGCAAGAGACAACAGAAAACCATCCTTACTCCTCCTATTGGACCCATCGGCAGCGTTCGATCTAGTCGATCACAAAATCCTAACCAACCATCTAACCACAGCAGCCGCCTTTTCCAACAAAGCGGCAGCCTGGGTGAATTCCTTCCTCTCGGACAGATCCATGAGGGTCTTTTCCCCTACTGCCTCAGCCGACCCAGCCCCCATTTCATGCGGTGTCCCACAAGGCCCCTGCGTCTCCCCCACCTTATACAATATATTTACAAAGCTCCTATTTGACCTCTTGGATGTCTTTGGCGTATCATATACCAACTACGCGGATGATACGCAAATTCTCATCACACTCTCAGGTGACTACCAAACAGACTCCACTCTCCTAAACAATATCTACAGCAAAATGCAGTCCTGGATGACCATGTATGGACTATGTCTCAACGACGATAAAACTGAGTTAATACTCATTGGCTCAAAATTCTGACTCAGCAAACTTGGCCCCAATTACTCTGCCTTCAACATTGATGGGAATCTCATTAAAGTGGACAACAAAGACAAAACCTTAGGCTTCTATCTTGACTCGGCTTTAACCCTACAAAGACAAGTGAACGCCACCCCATCCACATCAGCCTACACTGCAAAACATATAAATACCTGCAGACCCTTACTGTCCACTAGCAGTTGCACCACCCTTGCTAGAGCTATGATACTGTCCAAACTGGACTATTGCAACACCCTCTATCTCGGCACCAGTCAAAGAAACCTGCACAAGCTCCAAGTATTACAAAACAATGCCCTCCGCACTGCCATAAACAATCCACGGGCCCATCACATATCACAAATCCGACGCAACACGAACTGGCTCCCTATCCAGGACAGAATCACGTTTAAAACACTCATGATCACCCATAAGTGCCTAAACAACTCTGCCCCTAAGTACCTGAGCAACAAATTCTCCTGGAACGAATCTGCCAGACCAACCAGAGCCACTTACACACACTGTCTCAGCATTCCCATATTTAGATTATCCAAAGCAGGAGGATCTTGCTTCCCTGTGCTTGCACCCAAGGCCTGGAACAAGCTACCATTGGGTCTTAGATTAGACACCATATTCCTCTCCTTCCGACACAAAGTAAAATCCTGGCTATTCTCTCAAGCCAAATAATTATCACTGGGCTCCTCCACCACTCCGCAGCTCTCATGTAAATTCCTGTATATTATATATGCCTCTGCTGCGCTTGTACATTCTGATATATTACCTATGCAGTACATTCCTGTATACTACCTATGACGTCTATACTGTAAATCTTGTATGCCTTTTGTACATTTTCTTGCTCATTGATTGTAATTCCTAGTGTATACATTCTGTGACCATGTTGTTCTTCGAGTAAAGCGCCCAGATACGCTTGGGTTGGGTGCACTATATTAGCAAATAAAACAAACAAACAAAGGTCTGAACCTGATCGAGGGAGGCCTATGTGAACCTTTGGTTGAACTGTGAATCCTTTTTGTTGAACTGTGAAATAACTTTTGGAACACTGGAAAAGTGACTTTGACGTGGAAGGCCAGGCACGCGTTGATCCACGTTTTGATTTTCTTTGAATACATCTTTCCCTTTACACACTTTTTGTATAAGAGATAGGGCAGGCATTGGGTTTTGTAGTATAGGCCATTTTGATTTGACAGACTGACTAGGACTGTATTTTCTTTATTATTTGATGGTCGAGACTACTCCCATCTTAGCTTTAGGGCATAGTAGGAGTTTTTCCAAACCCAGAGAATTAAATAAAGGTTTTACAAATTGTACCTTTTGTGTCAGTGTCGTACTTGTAATACCATGCCTCCCTTACAATTCTTACAACGCAATTATTGTATGTTTTCTTGTACATTTGAGCTGTTTCTAACATCTTTATTATGTATTTTAATGTCACACAATTATTTTACCTATCAGTTTTAAGTACAACATAGTAGCGCTAAGGGTGTATATCTTAGTTAACTGTTTGGCTGTTTAGTATTTTATAACCCTAATGCATTTCTTAGGAGAATCAAAAGAGGTTTGAAGTTGCAGGCTGTGGTTGGCAGCATTCCAGAGTTTGGCTCATGCAGATATGAAGTTAGCCTTCTTATGGACCCAGAGAAAAGTGGCCTGTGGAAGGCGCTCAGGCGCTGTCAGAGTTGTGGTGGTATTATAGCAGCTCCCCGCTGGCCGCCTTTCCTTAATTTCAGTTTTGCTGCTGCAGAAAATTTCCTTCTGCTCTTCCGTTGCCTGATCCTAGTGATACATAGTGCAGCCACCAAGGTAGGTGATAGGATATCTTCTCTATAGCGTTTTGTGTCATCATTTATTTGTTTTTAGGCTCCTGCTGGCTGCATGAAATGTTCTTCTGTAATGGCCCCTTATCTTCACTGTCCTTGTTTCTTATAGTGCAGGGAAGGATGACTGGCACCTGAATATTTATATGGAATTGATTTCGAACGAGCCCATGTAGCTTTCACACTCTGACTTTACCAAGATGCAAGCTCAGGCAGGTGCTTGAAATTCCTAGTCACGACAAGCGGAGGACTAACAGAATGCTCTAGCACAAGACAGCCTTTTCTGGTCATTTCAGGACTTTATATGTGCCACTAATATGGAGAGAAATTGTAAGCTGTTAAGCCATTTTTATGCATTCTAGATTTTGGTTAAACACTGATTTTGGTAAAACCAATAAAACACCACTGAAATAAATTGTTATCTTTTCAGTGTTAACTGAAAAGCACATTCATGTTTAACTATGCTGCTGCTAAGTGGTGGGAAACTGTTAGGCTATTTTCCAAGCCCTAGCTCAATTTCCTGCTAGGTGAATGGGAAATGTAAGTACTTTGTAACAGTTCTTTGTTTGGAGCAAGGTCGTCTGTTTTGTAAAATAAAGACTGCTGCAAAAAGCAGGAATGAGAAAGGAAATTACGGTAAAGGGACGATAGCCCTATTTTTCTGACACGAGTGTGTATTAGGAAATGGTGCTACGTGAGAAAGTGGGGAGCATTTATTGGACATTAGCATGTTTAGTAATCATGAGAATATTATGTCTCAGCACTGTGAGAAACCTGAACGTGTCTACCTACCTAGTCCCCGGGCATATGTCACCCAGGGGGCCAGAACACGGCAATCGCTATTGGATACAGTTCCTGGGAGTGGACCAGTGTGGGGGGATAACCTGGATGGGGGTTCCTCTGGGAGTGGGACACCAACGGGTAAGTCATGGTATCCTCCTTCTTTCAACACCTTTTCTCCATCCGACCACATAGGACATTCAAAAACACTGCCCTCCCAACCCCATTTTCCGACATGAACACTTTCGCACAACACGAAAGACAATGGACTAACACCCGAGCCGTTTGCCTGACATGTCCCAAAACAAGGGCCAATTGACCAGAATCACACACCTAGCTGTGCAAGGCAGACCGCAAGACGAGAGAGCTAACTCAGCACAGCGGTTGAAGAGAAGGAGAAAGGCGTCAAGAATCGAGAGGGTGCCAAAGAGAGAAGCAGCCTTGCCCTTTCCAACCCAAACCCGGGAAACCTTCTTGGAGGAAAACATAAGCCTGCGGACAATAACTCCAGTGTGTTGCAGCAGATGTCAACGGTACACAAAGCGTGCCTATGTTGATAAGCAGGACTGAGGGAAACTCCTGCTACCATGGTAACTGGCCTTGACTCCCGAGACAAGGAAAGCCAAGCGGTTCATCACAGCCGGTGAGTCGAGGAGTGAAATGATACGAAGGGTTCCAATCCTTGTCAATGCTAGTCAATGCAGTTGCAAAGCTCAGGCTGATTGCTATACTTATGCAAGGCCACACGTAGCAGGCAGAGCTGGGCTGCCTGTGACTTTCCAATAAAATAAAGCTCCCCTTTTAAAGGTTTGACAAGATATCTGACATGTAAAAAAAAAAAGGGTTGCTGAATATGAATAGGCAAATGCTCTTTAACATCTTGCACAACAACCGGCTGGAAGTTTGGTGTCTGAAAAAAATAGGTTTTCATCAAGCTTGTAACATATTGCATTGTGGGATTTTCCCATTCAGGATGTTGAACATAAAGCAACGACACCATTGTCTTTCTTCAACATGTGTCTCTGATGATTAGCTTATTGTAATGTTGCTGTAGCTTGAGATGGGATGATATATCAAATGCAAATGTATTGGGCCCGCATTTAATTTTCTGCACTTGGCCTCACAATTCCTAGGGCCACCCCTGTGGACACATGAGTACTGGCCATGTGCACCAAGGGAGTGCAGGTCTATAAGCATAGCCCCAAGGCACACACAACTAAAAGTCACTGTGGCAAACCAACAGTCAATATGCACTCCCACCACCCACATGTACATGCACGCACATGAGCAAACCGAACGACCAAACAGCACGACAGGTGCAGGACACACACAATGTAGCATCAGCGTTATGCAAACCCTGCGACGGGACTCACAAAAGACTAACTGCATGCTCATCTCCCCCTAACAGGCAAATCCTCTGACAGCAACACAGCTGGACCCATCAGCAGGCCGGGCTAGTGCAGGCAGGACGGCCGCACCACCACAGCCACCCACAGCCCAGCCACCACCAGTGGCACATGCCACACAACCTGCAGCCCAGCCACCACCGAGAATGCAACTGCAGATTGAACTCTGACAATTCTTCCGTAAAGTGAGATTAAAAGATTTCTTTATACGACTCAGACGGCCGTTTCCAGACCAGAAGGGTCCACTGCTTTTCGTCCAAAATCAACTTTTACGCCTACTAATAATATGGTGTTGAAGATATGGTGTTGAAGGAGACCTTAGTCTTTGAAAAAGCTGTACTGAAAGATTTCCATTCAGTGTATAATGATACTAAGAATATACATAGATCCAGCTTTAATTTTAATAAGTCAGAATGGGACATGCTCTTTCGGTTGCGCAATGACAACTCTATTGTAATTAAGAAGGCCAATAAAAGGTATTGTGATTTGGGATGCAGACAAATATTATCAACAAGTTATGAGACAATTGAACAGCAGTGAATTTTATTGTAGACTTAGGAGATCCTAACAAAACCATTCAGGGAGAAATTGGCCAAATCAACCAAGCAGGACTAGATGCGGGGTAAGTAACAAGGAATTAGACTTTTTGAATCCTGTGAAACTGGGAACACCCTCATTCTATGTACTACCAAAGGTACATAAGGATTCCAATAACCCTCCCAGGCAACCTATGGTATCGCTATGTGGTTCGATCCTGGAACCTATTGGACAATTTCTGGATTATATCCTCAAACCTTCTGCTGTTCTTTCTCCTACCTACCTGGCTGACACTATGGATGTGATCAACCAGGTAGAGGGTGTTTTCTTTGATCCTGCAGTGGATTTGCTTGTTACTTTAGATGTTGAGTCTTTATATTCAGATATTCCTCAACAGGAATCTCTCCCCATTATAAAAAGCTTTTTGGAAAAGAGAGACCTTGTTTGGTACCAAGCGATTTGCTTTTGGAGATGCTGGAAGTAGCTTTTATTAAGAATTTATTTAGATTTGAAGATGCATATTTCATGCAAATAAAAGGAACAGCGATGGCACAGAATTTCCCCAAAATGTTGCTTATTTTTATATTTGGAAATTCGAACAGTTACACATATTAAGTGATAATAATCACCACAAATCTGCTGTCGGACTTTATAAAAGATACATCGAGGATTTGTTCATCACCTGAGACTCTAGAAAGGGTAATATTGAACTTTTCTTTTGTTGGATCAATACCTTGAATGAACATCTGAAGTTCTCTATATAGCGCAATACACAACACATAGCTTTTTAGGATCTTATGATCAAGGAAGATCAGGGTAAATTAGTAGTGGATCTTTTCCGGAAAGAGACAGATAGGAACACCATCCTTCACTATGAAAGTTTCCATTCACAGGCTTTGCGTAACAATTTTCCATATGGTCAATTTTTAAGAGCATGAGGTAATTGTACGAATCTTGATGATTTTTCTAAGCAATCTTGTAATTTGTCAGAAAAGTGATCTAAAAGATGGTACCCTAACAGGCTGCTTAGTCAATCATTAAAAAGGGTTAGAAACCAAACAAGGCAATTACTTATGAGAGATTCCTTGAAGGCAGACAATGAGAATAAACTAGTTTGCACTATGACATTTAATACACATCATAACAAGGTAAAGAAGTCTATTCTGAAACATTGGCATGTGCTGCAATTAGAGAACTCGACCTTCCAGCATCCTTGGATTGCCCAAAACAAAGGTAGGAATTTAAATTAATGGCTGTCCAGTACTGACAGAATATGTAAACCTAAGATCCAGACTTGGCCTTCCCTTTGACGGTTGAGTCCCATTACAGGACATTTCCCATGCACGACTTGCAGCGTATGCAAATTATCCACTCCTTGTACTACGCTTACTTTGAACAACCTAACCTGGAATTTGAGAAATCACACTACATATAATAGTACTAACGTTGTTTATGTAGTGGAATGCCCCTGTTTAAAAACCTACACAGGGAAGACATTGAGGACAGTCAAGCGAAGAATAATGGAACATCGGTCCCGAATAAGGATGAAACAACTCACTTTTCTTGGTGGCACACTATATAAGTGAAGAACATAGCCCTGATGATTTTAAATGTTGGGCTTTGGAGAACGTCTCTGGAAATGACCATCTGAGTGTCGCCAATAGGCTGTCGCAACATGAACAGTTGTGGATGTATCACACCAACAGCCATATTGACGACCTCAACCATCAAGAGGATTGGGACCAGTGGGTGTGTGTTTAGACCATTTTGTGCCCTTTTACATCCATGGCCCTGCGCTCTGGTTGATGTATTTTTACCATGTGCTACTTTCCAAGTATGCTTATCTTATGTACACCATGTGGTATAAATCCTTTTTTCCAATGGATTGTGTCCTCCCACGTATTCTTCATCTTAGATATTCATATCTCCAGCTTTGCTGCTTCGGAAAAAAAATGTCCACACCAGAGGGCGCTGTGCTTGATGTCGTGGCGTTGATGTCCCTCAAGGGCTGCCGTAGAGTATCGACTTCATCCGTAGTATAAATGGCTCGAGCCACGCCCATTAGCTTCAGTTCTGTTTTTCTGAAAGCTTTCGCTTTGTGTATATGAAAACAGCACTTCAGGCTTTCGAGATGGCTTCCTCATCTAATCCTTCTACCCTTAAAACTGGCTTAAAAAAATGCCAGAATTGCAGGAAGAAAATTTCCATAACTGATCCCATCGAGTTTGCCTCTGCTGCCTGGGTCCCGACCATGGAGTTGACGACTGTGGTTCCTGTCAAGCTATGACGGGTAAAGCTCTCAAGGAACGCGAGGTAAATTGGTGGTTGGGGAGGTATTTTAGAAGGCCTCTTCGAAGAAAAATAAAGGCTCTGCAGAGTCTAGGGAAGAGCCGCAGTGTAAGACGAAGATGTCTAGATTCAGGAGTCGGTCAAGAAAATCTTCGTCTTCTTCAAAGAAGAGACGTTACCGATCTCCCTCTTCTTCTTCTTTATCTTCTGATACAGGGGTTATCACTTGTCCATCTAAGCATGATTCCCCTAGAAAATGGGAGGCTTTTAGAGCCTCAATGATGCAAATCTTCGAGAATGCGGCCCTAGTCCCTCGAAGAAATTGCATGAAGACCATTCCCCAACTCATTCGAAGGATGTCAGAGGAAGATCAGAGACTAGACGCTCTAAATCCGGCGAGAAATCGTCGAGGGTGTCGTTGAGAGAAGCCTCTCAGATACCTCATTAAAAGAGCAAGACTGGCCTATCGGTTCATAAACCGAAGGTGACACCAGACAAAATGGCGTTGGGTTCTAAACCGTCATCGGAACCTGTGTCGAAGGTTTCTTCAACGCCTCTGTCGAAGACTTACTCGACACCTGTGTCGGAGGCTCCTTCAACACCTTCCTCGACAGCGCCTCTATCTATAGCTCCTTCGACCTTATCGAAGCCAGCGTTGACAACATCGACGCCATCAATGCCTTTGTCGAGGACAACATTGATTCCGGCACCATTATCGACGCCATTGGCAAAACCAATGTCGATGCACTCACAAACCACGGGTAAAATGTTTCACCCTGTACCAAGAAGAGACTTTTTCAAGTCTATGGCCTCTATTTATGAGGAAGAACAATCCTCGAGGAGGAAACTTCCCCTTTTGGCGTGAGATATGGTACAAAGAATGTTCCTCAGGAACTAATTGACTCTCAGTCTAAAATGCCTGACCTCTATGACTGTCTCCAAACAGCTAGTGATATAAACACGTCACCTGAATTGGAATTCGACAAACCTGACACAGCTGATCATGCTGACTCAGCTTATAGAACTATTATGAATAGGGTGGTGGAGTTCATGGGGTGGAACAGAAATTAACCCACCTACGAACAGGATGACATGACGGACATTCTCAGTCAAGGTCCTCAAAAGGATCCTGTTCTTCCCTTTCACACAGCACTTCAGAGGAAGGTTATGGCCGCATGGGAAAACCCAGAATCTGGACCAGCGGTAAACAAACATTTTGCTAGGAAATATAGACCCTCATCCTCTGATCCTGACTATTAAACTAAGCATGCTACACCTGAAAGCTTAGTGGTCCAGGCAGCCACATCCACCAGACAATCTGCATACCCTTCTATTCCCCCAGATAGGGATGATAAGAGAATTGATGCCTGGTCTCGCAAGATTTTTTCTTCGAGCAGTATGGCTTTAAAGTCAACAAATGTGACTTGCACCCTTGCTAGATTCACATACCCACTGTGGGATTGTATTCGTGTGGCGGCTGAACACATTCCTGAGGGCGAGGAACAAGATGGTTTCCTTGCAATTGTAATAGATGAAAGGAGGCTATGGGGGAATGCCTCCAGTCAGGACTGGACACGGCTGACAGCATCAGCAGGTCCATGGCTTCCAGCACAGTGCTACGCAGGTTTGCGTGGCTGAGAAAGTCGGGCTTTGCACGGGATGTGCAGGCCAAACTTCTCAATATGCCATTTGACGGCTTGAGGTTGTTCGGCAGCAAGGCAGATGAAAGTTTGGAGAAGCTGCAGACCTCTAAGGCGACGGCTAAGTCACTTAGCGCCTCCATACGTCAAGCTCAGCAACACTCCTACTCATACTCCATACTCGTCCTTTTCGTTTTTATTCCTCATTTGGAAGAGGATGAGGACAGGCTAGTCAAAGAGGACAAAGAACATTGCCTCGGGTGGATGAGGAAAGGGTGCTAGATCAGCCACAGCAGCGGCAACTGTCCCCTCAGCCGCTGCTGAAGCCGCCTCTAAGCCACTCTGAGGCCTTGACCCACAAGACCCTGGTGGGACGCAGGATCCCTCAGCATCTGAACGAATGGCAGGGCATTACTTCAGATGCTTGGGCACTGGAAACAGTGGCTCAAGGTTACTGCCTTCCTTTTCAGAAAAGGCCTCAGGACCATCCACCGGGATACAACTCTGTCAAGATTCCAGATCCACTCCTGTGGCAGGAAATGTTAACCCTGCTAGAGACAGGTGCAATAGAACATGTACCTGTAGTGGAGAGGAACAAGACTTGGTATTCCCAATACTTTCTCATCCCAAAGAAGGACGGAGGATTGAGACCCATCTTGAAACTTGAACATGTGCCTCAGGAAGGACAGGTTCAAGATGGTAACCCTGTCTCAGATCCTTCAGGCTCGCCAACTCCAAGACTGGTTGGTATCATTGGACCTTCAGGATGCTTACTTTCATGTGCCAATCCATCTAAAGCACAGAAAGTACCTGAGTTTCGCGGTTGGCAGTTCTCACTATCAGTTTAGAGTTCTGCCATTCGGGCTGACCTCCGCCCGAAGGTTTTCACCAAGCTGATGGCGGTAGTGGCAGCGAGTCTCAGGAGAGGGGGGATTCACGTCTACCCCTACCTGGACGATTGGTTAATCAGGGCACGTTCACCCGAAAAGGCCTAGAAACATCTGAGCATGACCTGCCATTCTTACACAGACTGGGCTTCTCCCGCAATTACAGGAAGTCACACATGATACCATTCCAAAGACTCCAATTCATCACAGCAGTCCTGGATACTTCCTCGGGGAAAGCCTCGCTTGCTTGGCCTCATGGCATCCTGCATTTTTCTGGTGCCAGAGGCCAGATTGAGAATGAGATCCCTTCAATGGGCCCTCAGGACTCAATGGTCCCAGTTTTCGGGGAATATGTCAGATCTTTTGCAAGTTCTGGCCAGAGTGGCTCAAGATCTGCTATGGTGGGCTTGCAAGGACAATATTCTCAATGGAAAATATTTTTGGCAACCATAGCTGGAGATAATAGTAGTGGCGGACGCCTCACTCACAGGGTGGGGAGCTCACACCAACAATTTGCCAATCAGCGTTCGTTGGTCTCCATCAGAGTCCAAACTACACATCCCCCTTTTGGAGCTGAGGGCAATCAGAGTAGCGCTGAAGGCCTTTCTGCCCTCTGTACGGGGAAAGAATGTCCTGATAATGGTGGACAACACAGTGGCCATGTACTACCTCAACAAGAGAGGAGGCGTAGAGTCACTACCACTGTGAAGAGAGGCAATGCAGCTCTGGTTCTGGGCAATACAAGAAGGAATCTCCCTATCGGCAGTTCATCTAGCCGAAGAGCAGAACACAGCGGTGGACGCTCGGAGCAGGCAGAGCACAGTCTCCCAGGAGTGGAAACTAGCTCAGGAAGTCCTTCAAGAGATCGTCACCCTTTGGGGAACCCCGCAGGGGGATCTGTTTGCAACTGGTGTCAACAGGAAGTGTGTACAGTACTGCTGAAGGGAGATCTAGGAGACACGTTCATAGTGGACTGCAAATTTCCACGTACGCGTTTCCTCCAGTTCCCGTGATTCCTCACGTATTCAGGAGGTTGAGAAAGTTTAGGAAGCCATGATCCTAATTGCCCCGGATTGGGTCAGGAGGACGTGGTACCCAGACCTTCTGAACATATCCATCTGCCCTCCGATACGTCTTCGATGTAATGGAGATTTTGCTTTTGGCCAGAAGGCCAGCAACACAATCCTTGTACCGGTGTCATTGGAACAAGTTCAGTAACTGGTGCAAGGATAAGAATGTGGATCCATTCCTATGTGGTACACCTATGGTACTTTCTTTCCTATTACATTTGGCCAATCGGGGGTTCCAGATTGGTACAATAAAAGGTTACCTAGCTGCACTCTCTATTTTTAAGTGCTCCTTGGAAAAGGTGTCTTACTTCAAAATTCCATTGATAGTTTTTAAAGGGTCTCACTAACGTGTACCCTCCGGTCCCATTTCAAGTTCCTGTTTGGGATCTAAATTTAGTATTAAAATTCCTTACATTCATTCCTTTCGAGCCTTTGCATTCTTGTCCGCTAAGGCTTCTTACTTTGAAGACAATCCTACTAGTGGCTATTACATCACCCGCTTGGTGAGGCAGTTACAGGCACTCTCTTGTAAGCACCCTCACACCATCTTCCATAAAGACAAAGTTATACTTAAAGTCAAATCTTCATTTCTACCAAAAATAGTCTCTGACTTTCACTTGTCTCAAAAGATCACGTTACCATCTTTATATCCTCCCCCTCATGCAAGTAAGGACGAAGAAAGGCTCCACAGGCTGTACCCAAAAAGGGCTGTCAGCTTTGATATTTCTAGACTGGCAGAATTTCAGGAGAGTGACCAACTTTTCATTGGATATACCGGCCACAAATTGGGCCTGACAGTAACAAAACAGACCTTATCCAGATGTATAATTTTAGCAATTGGAGAATGTTACAGGCTGGCAGGTAAAGAACCTCCATATGGGCTAAGGGCTCATTGTACTAGGGGCATGGCGACTTTGACGGCTCTTCAGGGGGGTGTCCCGATGCAAGATATTTGTGCAGCGGCCACTTCGTCATCAATACACACTTTTGTGAAACACTATAGTTTAGATTCCACCTCATCCCAAGGAGGTGTTTTTGCTAGGGCCGTTCTACATACGGTCCATGAGTAGAGTTAATCAGTACTCCCTCCTCCAAATTTTCACTGCTTTGGGAGTCTATCTAAGATGAGGAATACGTGGAAGGACACAATCCATTCTAAGAACAAGTTACTTACCAACTGTAACGTTCTTTTGATTGGTTGTCCCTCCCACGTATTCCTCATCGTTCCTCTCAACCTACGCCGCCGTCCAATTTATGTGATTTACAGTCAATGTTCCTTGAGAGCTTGCGGTCTAAACTCCTCAGAACTGAAGCCAACGGGCGCAGCTCGAGCCATTTATACTACGAATGACGTCAACACTCTATGGCAGCCCTCGAGGGACATAGATGCCACGACATCGAGCACAGTGCCCTCTAGTGGGAGGAACATCCAATTGAAAGAACATTACAGTTGCTAAGTAACTTGTTCATCTCAGAATTTGATTCTGCCCTCTAGACTTGAACTTTTGCATTAGTGGCAGCTTAGCACACTGATGGAATTCTGTGCTGTTCCGCCTTGGGTTATCGCCGTTCCAACATGGCGCTTGATTTTCCCATTGAGCTAGAACAATGGGTAGGAGATGCTTCAATTACTGTAGACTCTTTAAAAAGACGCGTGACACATTTGCGCTGTTTCACGATGTTGGATTCAGTGCGGTTTTCTTGAATGGAGTTGTTTGCTACCCGTGCAGTAATGGAAAAGGAAAGCAGGTAAGACACAGCCGCTTATGAGAGCGGCAGGCTTTGATTGTTCACGTTTTTTGTTTACTAGTTGACATCGAGGAGTCTCGAGTTTCCATGGAGCATTGGCGGGTGTCAGCGTTCTGTTTACATTTTTATTCAGATGCCATTGAGCAGCTTTGATATTGAAACAATTCGTGCATTACCAGCTGAAACGTGTAGTTCGGTGACAAGCCAGGAGAGAGCTACGAGCCTGGCACTGGAGCGCCGAAGTATGCTCTGGGCATTATGCATGCATTTTAAATGTTTACCTGAACAGTGCAACAGTAAGGTATTCAACCCAGTTGCCTATTTAGTTGTTGTAGGAAATGCTGGATACCCGCTGCAAATGTAATAAGATGACACAGGTGATTATCTACACCCAATGCGAAAAGAAGGTAATTCATTTTCCTTTACAATAGAGTAATTACAGCCTATATATGGACAGGGGGTGTATAATACACCCTACATGATGTGGGTTAAATACAAAAAATAAATAAAAAACCCACTGCGTTTTGGTATTTGGTTGTCTATAGGGTGATTTGAACTTTTTTGTATTTTTATTTAGATGATTCATACCAGGGACACGGAATGATGGGTTCCCTCATGAGCCGCTGCCTCTACTTAGAAATCAAATAGGTGAGGATGCAGAGTGGCTATGTAGGGGTGGACCTTTTATCACCTTAACCCAAGACAGGCCCAACACTTAAGAAGTGAGGACTCGGTTGTACATAAAGCAAGTTTGTTGTACAAAAGCTCTGGGGAGCGGTTATATGGTGTTGCAGGACCAAACGAACCCAAGTCTCATCAATACAACATCAGTTGGTAGTTTATATACTTGTTGCAACAATTTAAAACACTCCCAGATACATTTATTACCCTCCATCCCCCAAACAGGATTGGACAAAACCTCTTCAAAGAAATCACAGCTATCCCCCCCCAATTCTTCCATTTTCATTGGTTGGAAGATATAATAATATCTTTATTATTATATTCCGATCATATTCATAACGCACCTCTTCTTGGGATTCGTTGTAGGTCCTGACGTCAGTACCTGATTAAACATTGGTCTTGAAAACATAATTCATTGCTAGCAATAACGGTCCTCAAACCTTTAACTGTAAGTATGATTGCACGTGGTTCTACTGACCTATTTTGGCAAATAGAGAGAGGTCTGCTTAATCAAGATTTTTCTTTTAAGCACAGATAGCCATCTCCATTCGACAGACTCCTGGCCCCTTAATCTAATTTATGCTGCCACATGCACCATATGATGACCTGGGAAAATACTTGACCATCGGACCCTGGCCTCAGGCTTTGGGTTTACTACCACTGACCAAATGACTAATTTAGGAATTACTAGTTTAGAAATACAGAGACCTCCTTAAGTAAATACCTTGCAGGGTAGTGAACCTGGTATATCAGCGTCAACCTCTAAAGAACCAAGAGGGGCCTGAGACCCCCCATCAAGGGAGGAGTAGATCACTAACCCACTCCTTTGTCACAGTACCTGGCAGGCTACTGAACCAGGGCTGCAGCACAAAATCCAAATTGTGAATTCTAATAGAAAACTGAGGAGGGCCAGGGGAAGGGAACCATTTCACCGGCATTGTGAGAAACCTGAGAAAGACCAGGGGAAGGGAGTAATTCCCCCTGGCATTGTGAACACTGCAAGAAACCTGAGAAGGGCGAGGGGTAGGGCGTCATTTCCCTGGCACTGTGAGAAACCTGAGAAAGACCAGGAAAAGGAAATTATTCCCCCTGGCACTGTGGAATTATGAAAACAAGGAAAAGAAAAATGATACGGGTGCACACCTCATTGTATTAATAGTTAATTGTGAGTTAAACAAATTAGTGAGGTGCGGGGGAGAGTAACACAACCCTGACACTAGGCTGTGGTGAACAAAATACAGAAAAACAAGGTGTCCACGGACTCAGGAACACTCCCGTCCCCTGCACACTCTGGTTATTGTACTGAGACAACCGATAGTTCAATAATAGTCACTTTTTTATGACAGACTATTTCCGTCTGTGACTTAATAATGACGTTGTTCAAAAGAAAGGAAAATTCACTATTGTTAGGTTCTGTTGTATATGTCACGAGTATCTGGTTCACTTATTACACACAAATTAATCAATGTCAATTGTTCAATTATTCAAGACAGTTATTCAAGATCAAATAATACGGCATAATTTCAACAAATCAAAACAATTTAATCAAGCAGTAAAAAATATTAAGAATCCACAAACAACATTACACTATTAATTTCATAATGTTCAGTTGTTTTGCATGTGGTTATCTGTTTTTTCAATGTTGTCCACATTAAAACTCAACGCATTTCGGAAATTATATTTCCTTCATCAGGAGTGTTAGTTCGTGGTTGAACTCATAAATTCTGAGACTCAAGGTCTGGTATCTGTATAATATAAAACAGATAATTATGTTTTCTTTTTCTTTTATACTGTTCAAGAAATGCATTTATGATTCTAGAAATTGGAGAGATCCTACCTCTCATAGGTGCGCCAGCTCATCTAAGGTCATGTGGTGTTTCAAGCAGGAAGATCCATTAGCGTGATAGTGAAAGAGTCCTCCTCAAAAATAGTCACCTAGGAAGTTAAAGGGAAATTTGATCTATTTATACTCATTATTGAATTAATATTTGTTAAAAGAACATATGTATGAGCTATGATAACACCTACCTCTCTTGGAGATGCTGTACATCAATATTTGTTTGTGATGATCCAAAGGGCGAATATTCAGCGGTCACAATTGTGTACTTTGGCTTGGTGTATAAAAGTCTACACGGTCTGTAAAAATACACGTTCGGTCTTAGAAAGCCATTCAAAAAGTTCCTACTCATTAGTGATAAATAGTAATCTCACATATGGAAATAGCCTACCTCGTCTCGGGGTGATGGTATGTCGGAAGATCTAATGATTGATAATGTCCCTTGGATGCCGCAGTTTGCATTCATAAATAGTCCTTGGTAATTGTAATTTCCTTCGTAATTCCCATCAGATCTAGCGACAAAATGAAAATAATAATGTATTCCCAATAAGGTCAGTGAATATAATCTTTAGAGATGTTGGTAGGTACCAACTAAAAGTTACCTTGAGATTGTGTCATGGGAGATTACCATTGGTCAAGGAAGACAGTATCCAGGTGGTTATATTCATGGACTAAATCGCAGTGTTCCTGTATGGGTATAAATGGGTTTAAACGTTGTGGGTGGGCGCACTTCAGGAAACAAGCAATTGTGTTCTATGCTGTTTCGTAAGGGTTGCAATTCGAACCAAAGTTTTATTGTTAAAAAATGATGGAAACGGTATGCCCATCTTACGGTACCCTATTTATATTAGAGCTGCTGGCTGCACATGAGTTAAACTAAATGCAGCGTGAAACGCGGGTACAATCATTCTGGTTAGAGTTAGTGGAGGTTTACCTCTAGGTAGATGAAAAGGGGATAAACACGAGCGGCACCGCAGTCCAGGAAGGAAAGGGACGTGGGCTGCGCGTGTATGTTAATAAAAGTAGTTCTGACGTACAGTTACGCGATGTTTACCTCCGAGCGTGATGACGTCGGAGGTAAACATCCGACGTCATCACGAGACTTGCGGATATGTAAATGAAAAGCCTAAAATGAAATCAAGAAAATTTAATGTGAATTATCTTGCTCTTGGCAAGATGTTTAAAATGGACAGTCAAGAATGATATAAGGAATGCACTATTGTATATTCGTTTGTAAAAGTAAATTATTTAAGTTCAGAGGGGCTGATCTCCTAATACTTCTGAGGTGACAGAGACCATGGGAAGGGTTCATAACAAGCAATTGAGATACGTTCTATTTAATGAGAGATTGACTAATTGACATTGTCTGCCTGTTTTCATTCTAGTTAGATTGTTAACATAGGTGCTCCATGCTCACCAACAAGTCATAGAGGTGGATAGGTAATTAGGACTTTAATTTCCCTGCTTATTATCCCCACAGACAAGGGATTAACATTATCTTCAGGTTTACTTCTGTTTATTTTCGTTTATGCTTTCTCCCTACTACTCTATCATCATGTTATGAACCCTTTGCATTGTCTCTGTCACCTCAGAGGTATTAGGCGATCAGCCCCTCTGGACTTAAATAATTTACTTTTACAAGCGAATATACAATAGTGCATTCCTTATATCATTCTTGACTGTCCATTTTAAACATCTTGCCATGAGCAAGATAGTTCACATTTAATTTTCTTGATTTCATTTTAGGCTTTTCATTTACATATCCGCTAGTCTCGTGAGGACGTCAGATGTTTACCTCCGATGTCATCACGCTCGCGTAACTGTACGTCAGGACTACTTTTATTTACACACACGCGCAGTCCGCGTCTCTTTCCTTCCTGGACTGCGGTGCCGCTCGTGTTTATCACCTTTTCATCTACCTAGAGGTAAAACTCCATTAACTCCAACCAGCATGATTGTACCCGCGTTTCACGCTGCATTTAGTTTAACTCACGTGCAGCCAGCAGCTCTAATACAAATAGGGTACTGTAAAATGGGCATACCGTTTCCATCATTTTTGAACACTGAAACTTTGGTTCAAATTGCAACCCATATGAAACAGTATAGAACACAATCGCTTGTTTCCTGAAGTGCGCCTACCCATAATGTTTAAACCCATTTATACCCGTACAGGAACACCGCAATTTAGTCCATGAATTAAACCACCTGGATACTCTCTTCCAATGGTAATCTTCCATGACGCGATCTCAAGGTAACTTTTAGTTAGTACCTACCAACATCTCTAAAGATTATATTCACTGACCTTATTGGGAATACATTATTATTTTCATTTGTCGCTAGATCTGATGGGAATTACGAAGGAAATTACAGTTACCAAGGACTATTTATGAATGCACTCTGCGGCATCCAAGGGACATTATCAATTATTAGATCTTCCGACATACCATCATCTGAGTACGAGGTAGGCTATTTCCATACGTGAGATTACTATTTATCAGTAATGAGTAGGAACTTTTTGAATGGCTTTCTAACACCGAACGTGTATTTTTACACGTGTAGACTTTTATACACCAAGCCAAAGTACACGATTGTGAGCGTTGAATAGTTGCCCTTTGGCTCATCACAAGCGAATATTGATTTACAGCATCTCCAAGAGAGGTAGGTGTTATCATAGCTCATGCATATGTTCTTTTAACAAACATTAATTCAATAGTGAGTACCAATAGATCAAAATTCCCTTTAACTTCCTAGGTGGCTATTTTTGAGGAGGACTCTTTCACTATCACGCTAATGAATCTTCCTGCTTGAAACACCACATGACCTTAGATGAGCTGGCGCACCTATGAGAGGTAGGGTCTCTCCGATTTCTACAATCATAAATGCATTTCTTGAACAGTATAAAAGAAAAAGGAAACATAATTATCTGTTTTATATTATACAGATACCAGACCTTGAGTCTCAGAATTTATGAGTTCAACCACAAGCTCACACTCCCGATGAAGGAAATATAATTAATAGTGTAATGTTGTTTGTGGATTCTGAATGTTTTTTACTGCTTGATTAAATTGTTTCGATTTGTTGAACTTACGCCGTATTATTTGATCTTGAATAACTGTCTTGAATAATTGAACAATTGACATTGATTAATTTGTGTGTAATAAGTGAACCAGATACTTGTGACATATACAACAGAACCTAAGAATAGTGAATTTTCCTTTCTTTTGAACAAAGGCATTATTAAGTCACAGACAGAAAAAGTCTGTCATAAAACAAGTGACTATTATTGAACTATTGGTTGTCTTAGTGCAATAACCCGAGTGTGCAGGGGACGGGAGTCTTCCACAGTCTGTGGACACCTTGTTTTTCTGCATTGTGAAAACAAGACCATACTTTTTTAAAAAAAACTTATTTTGTTAATTTTTTCATCCTATGTCCCCCCCTCCCATCCCCACACTCTAACTCGAGCTTACACTATGATTCCTGGGGTATCCTTACCCCTGAGGTTAATCCCCTGCGCGGTCCTCGTATGTTTCTTGTTCACTGGAGTTAGTCTGGGGTACTCCCGACAATGTGGCCACCGTTTGTCTCCAAGCTATCAGGGGTCCCACCTCCTCCTCCTCCCCTCTACTGGCTGCCTCGTACCATGCAACTGTCTCGGCATTCGCCCACTTCAGAAGATCATTCCACCATACCTCCATTCTGGGTTTACGTGCTGCTTTCCAGCTCATGGTTATTCTCCTTTTGGCCAAATTGTAGGACAGGTCTTTTAAATTTACAAATATGTTTTAGGTTGTGTGGTCTGGTGAATCCCCCCAACATGCATGGCCATACGGATTCAACCTCCATCTTGATCCCCTTCTCAGATAATCATAGCCTGATTTCCTCCCAGAATTTCCCCACCTCAAGGCACGCCTAGAACATGTGAATCATCCCTGCGTTCACCTCTCCACATTTGGGGCATTTTTGTGCCACTCTACTCCCGAATCTGTCGATCCTTTGGGGGGCCATGTACGCCCTGTGGGTAACATACAACTGGATCCGTTGCAGCCTTGCATTCCTATGGCGGTGTCAGGTTGTTCTGCTAATGCTATTTCGGACCAGGTTTCCTCCACCCGTTTCATTATTCTGGTATATGTAATATAGTGCCCCGTGTGTACCCCAGTTTCATCCACTATCGTTTGGAAGTCCAGTGCCCCACCCTCCCACCATATATCTCCCACAGTCGCTAGGCCTACCGGCACCCAGTGTTTCTGGATCCCTTTCCTCAGTTACTCGTCCCCCCTGCTAAGCGCCACGAGTGGCACCTGTGGGGAACATGGGGTCGGGTTTCCCATCAGTCGGCACGCCTTGTGCCATGTCCTCCAGCCCAACTCCAGCAATCTTGATCGCCCATGCAGTTCAAATTTGGGTGGTCATATAATTTCTTTTAGGAAATACGGGTCGCTTTCTCCTCTTAGCAATCTAGATTCTGCTGTCTAGTCCTCCGACAGCCACCTAGCAACATACTGTAGTTGTCCTGTTAGGTGGTATATCTCAAAGTTCGGTACCTTTATGCCCCGATTGTCATAAGTGTTCTGTAGTTTCCATAGGGCTACTCTGTTTCTGCAATTGGACCACAGGAATCCCCTGCATAGACTCTGGAGCTTAGTGAACTAGCGCTTAGGCGCAATGTACGTGTCAGGAACCGCGGGTGGAAGTTGTGGAACTATTGGAGGCACTAATATCCTTTGTGTCGCTCCGCTCTAGTCCTCACCCAACATGTCAGTGTCTCCTATAAAATCTGACTCCGCTCCCTTGCTGGTGCATTGTATCTGTGTTTCTACCTACGGCGCTCATGTACCTCTGTGTTACTCGCTTCCCTCTTATTCCTCTTTGTCTACTTGTGCTCATGTGATTCTTTGTTGTATTGCTCCTTCCTATTTATGCTTGTGTGCTTTTTTGCCTTTTCGTTCGTACTCTTACTGCCTTTCGGTATCTGGTGCTCGTTTGTTTACTTTCTTAGCTCTGGCATTCTACTGCCATTCCACTCCGTCGACCCGCTCTCAGGATCGTTAAGCTTCGCAGCTCTACGCGACTCCTCCTACTTGTTCCTACTTTCTAGAACTGCAGCGTCTGGCTGTTTTCTTTCTGTCTCTTCCTATTTTCTGTACTCGCTCTAATTCTGACTGATCTGAGTACTTTCTTCCCTGCGTCTGACCTTTTAGACTGTTTCACTATTTCTTCAGTTGTAGCATTTTCTGTGTGAATTCCCGGACTGTTACTGAGTTCTTATCTTTTCACTTTCTATTCTTTTTCGGCCCATTCCTCGGCCGGGTTCTTCTTCCAGTTCTTTCTATTTCTATCAATCTGTCTTACCTCGCAGAGGCGTCTGCTATCCACCCTTAGAGATACTTACCTTCGCGATACTTACTTCTTCTGCTGTAGGAGTGTGGGCAAGCCTGCCTTGGCTGGGACCTGATCCTTCAGCACATTTGTCTCTGGACTATCTGCATAAACCACTTCCTGCTTCAAAGATCTCCAGGGTTTTTTCCGCCCTCCGGCTTTTTCCTTGGGAGTTGGGGCAGGCCCCCCGGGGTTCCTCGAAGGCAGATTCTCCAGCATCCAGCATGAGGTCTGGCATGGATTCACATGCTCATGAATATTCCCCGTCGTCAGGCTGGGAATCCTCGGTAAAGAAAAAAATCAGTATCAGTTTCGTTTCTGATCTGTCTTTCTTAGTAGTAACCAATCACTGATCTCTGGGTCATACTGCCCCCAGCCAATGACTGCCCTCTCCCTAAGCCCTGCCTCTGGCAGCCATCCTCAGATTTTTACCATACGCTCAAGTGTTGGGAGTCCTCGTGTTTAGCTCTCAAGTTTTTTACTGCGTTTTCATGCTTTTTCAGGAGATTTTCTCATTTTTTCAGTTTAATCGAGCCTCAAGCTCCACCGTTTCTACTTCCAATAACGGAGACCCGTTTCGGAATTCTTCTACGCCCCTCTAGGGTGAAGTTTTCGTCGAATTTACACTTCTTGGAGGATTCCGGAAGATCTGCGGCCTACCTCAACGGACATGGCCCAGGACAAGGGAAGCTTGACGCCCGGATCCAAGCTGTTCAGGAACTGCCCTGGATGCGGATTATATAACGTTTTCAAGGAGGACAAGCAGTCGCGATGTCTCTACTGCCTTCATGAGGACAAGACGCACGTGGAGAAAGACTGTGCGTTCTGCAAGAACCTTTCGGAACGGACCAAACAAGATCGTCGTTCCCGCCTCGCAACCTGGCTGGAGAAGGGCACAGCAGGTGAAAAGGCGAAGAAGAAGTCTGAGCGGTTTTCTAAGTCCTGTTAGGGCGCCCCGGCGACGGGGTCCAACAGAAGGCCAAGCACTGCGAGTCCGCGGGCACCGGGAGCGCCGAAAGGTCGGGCTCTTCAGTTGCCAAGCAGGGCGCTACTTCCCCGGCACGTTCGACCACGAGCCAGCGCTCTGGTTCGGGGAAGAGGAAGTCCGAGAACCCGGGTAAGCCGCTGGAGTGGACCCGGTCGATCTCGAAGGGGGAGCGAGGCGCTGACCCTCCCACCAAGGCGAAGGCCCAGGACGCACCTAAGGTGGTGAGGGCTTTGATCCACCCGGCTTAGGCCTCTACCGAAGTGGTTGCTGCGACCCTGGCGGAGCCGGCTGAGACTACGCCAGTGGAAACGGCCTCTGGGCCCAGAGTATCCCTGCCACCGCGGAGGGAATCCTCTTTCCAGCCCATCGCTAAGACCCCCGTGAAGCTCCCGGCTGAAAAAGAGGGGGGGGGGGGGCGGTGGCCATTACAGACTCTGAATCAGCCTCTGAGGAGGAACTGGTGGAAACCGTGAAGGGCCTCAACGAAAGGTCCATAGGCCTCAACGAAAGGTCCGAGAAGGTTCGATCGCAGGGGATGGTTCCCGCTGACGTAATCGAAGATAGCGATGATGACGACAAACAGGGCCCAGTGGAGCGGCCATCCCGTCTGTCACAGCCATTGCCCGAGCCCCAGGATAGCTTGGCGGCCATTTTGTTGGCAATCCAATCCTTAAGTACCGAGATAAGGACGAGGTAACCACGCACCCAGACGGAGGAGCCAGAACCAGACCCGTCGGGAAGCCCTGCGAACAAGCGGAGGAGAGTCCACCCCGCTCCGCCCTTCGTACCTGCGAGACCAGTGGACCCCTCATCCCCCTTGCCAGACCCTAAAGAGGATACGGCGACGGATACAGCCACGGGGACGGACCATGACGGCGACGATGACACGGCGGACATCCCGTCGTCACTCCCCCAACCCCCCGTGGACGTCTCCAGCCAACGAGGCTCTTTCCACGCCATGATAACCAGGGCATCCAAGCTCTTCCAGCTCTGCCCTGAAGAACAGAAAAAGGAGGAGTTTCTGTACCAGCGACGAGAGGAAGACGGTCCTTGCAGTGCCTTTACTCGACGACATCTGGGACGAGGGGCTTGTTGTCCTCAAGAACCCTTCCACGACACCCGCCAAGAGGGACAGGTACGAGAAGAAGTACCGAGTCCCCGATGCCGCCCCCTTGTGCCTCAGGACCCAGCCCATGCCGGACTCGGTCGTCTCGGCAGCGGCTAAGAAGAAGGCAGCGGGCGCGGCGGCTTCAACTTCCACTTCCCCGCCAGACAGCGAGGGTAAGAAGTTGGACTTTATGGGACGACGAGTCATCTCGTTGGCGGCGACGACAATTAAGGCGGCCAATGCCTTAGCGATCGTAGCCCGCTAAGACAGGGAGCTCTGGTTTAAGATAGCTCCCCTGCTAGACTTCCTGCCTGATGACAAAAGGGCAGATGCCCTAGAAATTCTGCAGGAACGTGAGGTGGCGTCGGATCACGCCATAACGGTGGCAACGGACATTGCCGATACCGGATTTCGCCAACTGGGCAATGGAGTTTGCCTCTGACGACGAGGATGGCTCAAGGCTACAGACTTTCGCCAGGACGTCCAGACCAGAGTGTTGGACATGCCGTTCGACAGCAACAACCTTTTTGGTAAGGCGGTGGACGAGTCTCTACAGGCCATCAAGACCGACTTGGAGACGGCCCGTGCCCTTGGGGTGCTTCAACAGCGACGGCCCTTTCGGAGCTCCGGAGGCAGACAGGGTACCTCCAAAGGATCCAGCGGTGGCTCCTCCACTTACCTCTTCCTCCCAGGAGGCCTACAGAGGTCGTGCCAAGCAAGGGAGATCCCGCCGTCGTCGCCGAGGAGGCCAAGGCGGCAAGGCCGCCTCCAAGCAAGACTGACCCGACCGGGTTGTCGGGCCCCCACCGAAGCACCCCGGTGGGAGGCCAGCTGAGGAAGTTCGTCAGAGTGTGGGAGTCCATCTCCACAGATCGTTGGGTGCTGGACACCCTGGCCAACGGGCACTCGCTGGAATTCCAAAAGAAGTGCCCTCGCATTCCTCCTGTGGCCAGGAAGGAGAATCACGTCCCTCAACTGCTGTCGGAGGTAAAGGCGATGCTCAAGAAAGGTGCCATCGAGCTCGTCCCCAGGAGGCTCCGGGGCTCCGGAGTGTACTCAAGGTACTTCCTCGTCAGAAAGAAGACAGGCGGTTGGCGCCCCATCCTGGACCTGCGTCGGTTAAACAAATACATGAAGGCGCAGAAATTCAGGATGGTCACCCTCCAGCACGTGCTGGGACAGCTGGAGGTAGGCGACTTCCTGTCGTCGTTGGACCTGGAGGATGCCTCCTTCCACATCCCCATCTAAAAAGGCACAGGAAGTTCCTCAGGTTCGTGGTTCAGGGATGCCACTACCAATTCAGAGCCCTACCGTTCGGATTAAAGTCGGCACCCAGGGTTTTCACCAAGTGCCTGGCACCAGTGGCAGCGCGGCTGCGCCTGCAGGGGATCCACGTCTACCCCTACCTGGACGACTGGCTAATCCGGGCGAGGACAAGGATACTCGCCGTCGAACATACGGCGAGGACCATCAGGTTACTCACGGAGCTGGGGTTCGCCATCAACTACCCCAAATCCCACCTGGTTCTATCGCAAGTAGCACTGTTTCTGGGAGCGAAGCTCGATACAGTGGGGCAATTGGCCTCCCCTTCAGAGGAGAGGACCAAAACCATCCTGGGCAAGGTGCGGCGCCTGTTAGCCACGGACGTGGCCAGGGTGAGGTCCATCAAGTCCCTTCTCGGGATGATGTCCTCAGGCATCTACCTTGTACCCCTTTGCAGACTTCGGATGCGTCCGCTACAGGAGTTCCTCGACACTCGCTGGTTTCAGGCGACGGGCTTCTTCGAGGACAGGATCCCTCTTGACGAGGAGTTCGTCGGGCGATCCTATGGTGGGGCACCCGAGCTCACCTCACTACAGGCACAGACTTTCAAACCCCGGCGTTACAGGAGACGGTAACGACGGACGCCTCTCTGGAGGGTTGGGGGGCCCACACCAGAGATCTCCATGCAAGAGGCCTTTGGCTTCCGGAGGAGAGGTCTCTCCACATCAACATCCTGGAACTCCGAGCAGTGTTCTGGCCGCTCAAGTCGTTCCTTCCGTCCCTCAAGGACAAAGTGGTGAGCATCTTCACCGACACCACCACCACGATGTTCTACATAAGGAAGCAGGGGGCACCAGATCCCCAGCCCTTTCCAAGGAGGCCCAGGATCTGTGGCACTGGGCGGTCGCCCAGGGGATGTTTCTGGTTCCCTTCCACTTGGCAGGAATAAAAAACACCATCGCTGACTCACTCAGCAGAGAGCTGCGCTCGTGCCACTAGTGGGAACTGCTCCAGGATCAAGTGGATCGGCTCTTCCAACGATGGGGCAAACCCCGGATCGATCTGTTCGCGACGGTGACAAACTCCAAGTGCCAGAGGTTCGCCAGCAGGTTCCCACAGCCAAGGAGCATGGGCGATGCTTTCTCGTTCTCTTGGGACGGCCTGTTTCTATACGCGTTCCCTCCGTTGCCGTTGCTGCTCCGCCTCACCAACCAGCTCAAGAAGTCCAGGTGCAGGATGATCCTCGTCGCACCGGCATGGCCGAGGCAGATCTGGTTCCCGGACCTTCTGGACTTGTCAACGTCCCCACCAGTCAAGCTGCCGGCGGACGCGGATCTTCTCTACAGAGAAGGAGGCGCCATTCTCCATCACGACCCACAGTCGCTGAACTTGCAGGCCTGGCTCTTGCGGCACTAGAGTTTGGACGGTACGATATACCGGCTGATTGCAGAGAGGTTCTTACAAAGGCCAGGGCGTCCTCAACTCTCAAGTGTAACGGTCATAAATGCAAGAGGTTCTCTGTCTGGTGCCGTGCACAGAAGATTAACCCTCTGCAGATTACGGCCCCTCAAGTACTGCCATACCTACTGTCGCTGGCCAAAGCTGGACTGGCTTACGCCTCCATCAAAATACATCTGGCTGCCATCTCCCGATATACCAGGACTATGGGACGGGCGTCCTTGTGGTCTCATCGCCTGGTGAAGGAATTTATGAAGGGACTATTCCGATCGTTCCCGCCGGTGAAGGCTCGTGCCCTGGCGTGGGAACTTAATGTGGTGCTGACCAGGCTCATGGGGGCCCCATTCGAGCCTATGCATTCAGCGCCTTTGAAGTTCCTGTCATGGAAGACTGCGTTCCTCGCGGCCATCACCTCCGCACGACGAGTCGGAGAGATCCAGGCCCTATCTTGCAAGCCTCCATACTTGACTTTTCATGACACAATGGTGGTGCTGAGGACGCACCCCTCCTTCATGCCCAAGGTGCCATCGGATTTCCACCTCAACGAGCCCTTAGTGTTGCCAGTTTTCTTCCTGTCGCCTTCGACGCCGGCCGAGAAGACTTTGCACTCGCTGGATGTAGCTAGAGCGCTGAAGTTCTACGTGGACCGCACAAAGAGTTTTCGGAAGACGTCACAGCTGTTTGTGAACTTTGGATCTGTGAATCAAGGGAAGGCTCTCTCGAAGACTTCCATTTCCAGATGGCTTTCCGGCTGCATCATGTACTGTCACTGGTTGGCAAACCGACCGCTGCCCGGCCGTCCGAGAGCACATTCGACCAGAGCGATCGCTGCTACCATGGCGTTCCTGTCTGGTGTGCCCCTGCTGGACATCTGCAGGGATGCTACGTGGAGGTCGACGCACATTTTCACAAGATTCTACTGCATCAATCGGGACTCCAGGGAGGAGTCCAGGGTCGGCCAAGCAGTGCTGCGCAACTTGTTCGCCTAAGGTGAGCCTGGTGAGGAGTTAAGAATTGCTTAATGTTGAGTTTTGGATGTAATGCTTAATGTTGAGCCTTTGCCACCTCCCGTGGTTGTGCATGTGTGTACTGCTATGTATTCTTTTATTCATGAGCATGTGAATCCATGCCAGACCCCATGCTGGAGAAGGAACAAGTTACTTACCTGTAACTGTTGTTCTCCAGCATGGGTCTGGCATGGATTCACATGCGAACCCTCCCGCCTACCCCTCTGCGGCTCTTCACTTGGTCATACTGCCACTTTGCGTGCTACCAAATCTGAAGATGGCTGCCAGAGCGGGGCTTAAGGAGAGGGCAGTCATTGGCTGGGGGCAGTATGACCCAGAGATCAGTGATTGGTTACTACTAAGAAAGGCAGATCAGAAACGAAACTGATACTGATTTTTTTTTTTTCGAGGATTCCCAGCCTGACGACAGGGAATATTAATGAGCATGTGAATCCATGCCAGACCCATGCTGGAGAACAACAGTTACAGTTAAGTAACTTGTTCCTTCCCATCTCTGTCAGGGTGGCCTCCGGGGGGGCCAGACCTTATTTACACGAGCGGAAGGTCCGGACACCTAAAGACAAGGCATCTAAGAAGAAGAAGAACCGCCTAAAGGCTTCTGCGTTTTATGTTTTTATGTCGGATGTGTTTTTATGATGCGACGGGTTTTGTGGCATTTGTGTAAGTAAAGAATATGTTTGTAATTAAGCAACAGTAAGGGAATATAAATGCCTGTTTTATATAAATGCTAGTTCTTAAACAATATGTATTAATGTGTAATGTAATTGGTTGTAAGTGTTGTAAACTAATTTTGTAAAGATGCGTTAGCATCAAAAACAAAATAAAAAAAATTAAAAAAAAGGCGGAAACAGCTTCTAAAGACCTAACTTCTGCTGATTCAGGTGAGGAGAAGGTTGTGGTAGAGCTGAAGCCTGACAGTACGGGATATTGGAGAAAACCACCATTTTAAGTAAGGCTGCCCTACCTACCATGGCTAGGGGGAGCTTTTCCCAGAACCCCATGCTGTTCTTGATCCCTTGCACTGCCCTTTCCGTGTTGTATTTATGCTCATCTGTGGGCGTATGATATATGTCAATCCCCAAATATCTAAATGTTCTGGTTTGCCAGGCTATCTGTAAAGTAGGTAAGTCCTCCTGTGGGACTCCTATGTACCTCCCCAGGGGGAACATGCATGACTTCCTGGGGTTCACCGCTATTCCCGAGAGAGTCGCGTAGCGCTCCATCACCTCCAAGACATAGTGCAGGTTCTCCTCTGGGTATCGCAAGTATAACAACATACCCGCATAAAGTGATATCAATTGCGGTCCCCCTTTGGTATGGACCCCTATTTCTCCATATTGCTCTCTCAGGCAAATCGCTAGTGGCTCTAGTGCAAGGATGTATAGCATTGGGGACCGAGGGCAGCCCTGTCTCGTGCCTCTGCTAAATTGCCATTTATCTGAGATTACCGCTCCCGTTTTGACTCTGGCAATTGGGGCGCTGTACACCATTTTCACCCACCGCAAATACCCTGGGCCCATCCCATATTCTTTCAAAGCTGCCATCATCCAAGGCCACCTTACGGAGTCAGAGGCTTTTACTGCGTCTAGCGAGACTATTGCTATCTCACTCGGGTCGCCCTCTGCCTGTTCCATGACATGGTGGAGCCTCCTGTGGTTATTGAATATGCTCCTCTATGGTACATATCCAGTTTGGTCTGGGTGTATTAGTTTGTTTATTACCCTCTTCAGTCTATTCGCCAACACGGCCGTGAGAATTTTGCTATCCTGTTTTAGCATAGATAGGGGTCTACACCACCCACACTCCGTGTCTGGCTTGCCCGGTTTAAGCAGTGGGATAATCACCGCCTCCCTCAGAGATTCCGGCAGTCTCCTTCTCTCAAAGGCCTCATTTAGCATTGCCAATAGCGGGGGGAGCACTTCTTGTTTATACGTTTTATAGAATTTGCTGGGGAGCCCATCTGTCCCCGGGGCTTTGCTCGTGGGCAGGTGTAGTACCACTGTCTCTACTTCCTCTATAGTAATTGGGGCATCCAGGTCCTCTTTTTCTTCCTCATTCAGTTTAGGTAATCCTACGTCTTCCAGTGTCTCCCGAGTTTCCTGCTCTGTGGACTCCCCTACGTCCTCATAGAGGTGTTTGTAAAATCTAAGGAATCACTCATTCACTCCTTCCTGGGTGTTCCAGACTTGGGCTGCTTCTCCGGTTATCTCCCTAATTGTTGATCTCGGTGTCTCGTTCTTGTACAGCCATACCAGCAGCCTCCCCGGTTTGTCTCCCCCTGCGTGTTGCCTTTCGATGTATTTTTTATAGTTCAAGTTACCTAATCTATCCCAGAGCCCATCGCACTCCTGTTGTAGTTGGCACGCTCGTTGCACGTCGTCCTGTGAGGTGCCTCCCCCTTTCATGATTGTTTCTAGTTTCTATTCTGTTTCCTGTAGCTCTCGCTCTATCCCACCTTGGAGCCCTTTGGATTTGGATATAGCCGCCCCTCTCACCACCACCTTAAAGGCTTCCCACAGGGTTCCCTCTGACTTCATGCTATCTGTGTTATTTTCGAAATATACAATTATCTCCTCCCTTAGGTCCTCTCGGAATACGTTATCCTTCAATGCCTCGGCCCTAAGCCTCCATGTTGGTATCCTGGCTCTAGGCGGCTGGTGTCGCCATTCCAGGACCAGGGGGGGAATGGTCTGATAATACCCTCGCCTTGTATTCTGTGCCTGTTATTTCGCCTATGAGTTCCGGGGCGACGAACATATAATCCAGCCTCGTGTACAGGTTCTGTGGGGCGGCATAATGCGAATACTGTCTATCCTTCGAGTGTTGCTGTTTCCATGCATCCTCCAATCTGAAGCCTCTCAACAGGGTTTGTAGCGCTCTCGCTGCAGGGGTGGGCTTATCTAGTTTTGTGTCCGATCTGTCCATTTTGGGATCCAGCGTGCAGTTGAAGTCCCCTCCCCATATCACTGTGCCTCCTATATGGGGGCTGATTTTGCTATATAGCGTCCTGAAATAGGCCGCTGTGTCTTGGTTTGGGGCGTACGTGTTTATAATGCACAATTCCCTGTTTTCTAACAACCCCCTGGCCACAACCATCCTCCCGTCTGGTTCCGCCTCATCCTGCGATATCTGGAAGGGCACATGTGGTGCCACCCAGATGAGTACTCCTTTGGCATACGCCGAGTATGTTGACCCCACCGTGGTACCTCTCCACATTTTCCCCATCGTGGTACCTCTCCACTTTTTTCCCTCCACCTCTTGTCTTTCTTTAGTGAGGTGGGTCTCTTGCAATAGGGCTATGTCCACTTTTTGCCTTCTAAGGTACATCATCACTTTATTCCTCTTTAGATAGCTATTAAGTCCCCTGACGTTCCAGGTTATGATTCTAAGGTCTCCCATTATCCCGTTTGGTTGCACCTCGGGCTCCCCTGCCGGTAGTGCCGCCCAATCTGTTCCATCCTCCCTCCTCCTCCTGTTTCAACCTACAGCGCATATGTGTATAAGCTCGTTCCCCCAACTACACCCACTGCTAATCCCCCAACTTCCCTCCCTACCCATCCCCAACTGTTTCTCCTCCACAAACTCCCCAACGGTCCCCCCTACCCCTTCCCTCCCAGTCCCCAACTGTGGCCCAGCTCCATCCCTGGATCTCAGGCCTTCCCGCATCTAGTCCTGCCCCGATATACTCAGCGCTAAAACCCAGCAGGTGGTTGCCTCACTACTGGCAACCTAATTGTCTACCTAATAGGGTGCGAGTTGGGGTCCCTGCGGCCCCCCCCATCAAGTTTATCGTGTTATTTGCCCGCCTCTTGCTTGTCTTACTATTGGCCCTACATTGCACCACTATATTCAAGTCCCAATGTCATTGTGTATACAGCACCTCTGAGTCGGGGATCGATGCTTCATTTACCATCTCTGCCCTCTCCGCCACCTCCTGTTTCTTTTGGGCCATTCTGCGTGTCCAGCCAGTCCATTGCTTTTTCCAGAGTTTCAAAGAACAGTGCCTTATTTATGTGGAAGACTTTCAGCTTCGCTGGGTACATGAGCATGTATTTATAGTTTGCCTCTCGTAGTCTCCTCTTCGATGTTCCAAAGTTTAGTCGGCATCTTTGTACCTGAAGCGTATAATCCGGGTATGCTGTTATTGTTGCTGTTGCTCTTTTGATCGTGCCCCCTTTGCGGAAATATTCCAGGATTCTCTCCCTGTCCCGGTAGTTTAGTATTTTGGCGATGATAGGCCTTGGAGGGGCGCCTGGCGCTGGCCTTCGTGTCAGTGCTCGGTGGGCTCGCTCCACGTGAATCCTTGGGTTAGCGCCCCTCCCTCGATTTCTTGCAACAACATTGTTACAATGTATTCAGTGGGATTTGTACCTTCTTCCCCTTCTGGAAGACCTTAAATACGTACGTTATTTCTTCGAGCCCGTCCTTCGGCCTCTTCTGCCCTGTTTTGAAAGGTATTCACCTGCTGGCGGAGTATGTGAATCTCAGCAGCGTTGGCTTTGCAAGTGGTGGTATTTGTTTGGACCTCTTTCTCCAACACACTCAACAAGGCTATACTTAGCAGGCTAGTGGACCAAGTTGGTCCACGCCTGGGGAAGGCAGTCATCGCCCTAATTTGGGTAAACTCTGACAAAGAACCAAAGACAAGCCTGGGGAAGGAAGTCATTCCCCCAGCCTTTGTGAACTGTGGAAACTGGAACTTTTTGTTGTACCTTCAAAAGGCACTGCAACCTGGGGAAGGGAATCATTCTCTCAGGATCTAGTCTCTCACCAGCACCGTAGACCAATATCCGAAGAAGGAGAGCCACTCTTCTGCATTAAGAAGACTCACCAATCCTTTTGTTTAGTTATAAGTGTAAGGGAAGTGTAAGGAAGGCATGGTATCAAACAGTGACGACAGAAACAAGTGATCACAGTTCACAGGTGTTTATTGAACTGCCTATCTAACCCTAAATCTAAGGATGGGAGCAAGCTATGATCATCATAGAATAATAATGCAGTCCTGGTGGATTCTCTGTCAAATTAAAAAAGGCCTACACTAATAAGCCTGTTGCCAATCCTTACTTCTAAATACAAATGGTGTGGGACAACAATGTAGGCAAAAAGAAAAGTGTTCAAGAAATGATATGTCAGGATAATTGAGCACACACACTGGCTTCTCGGCCACAAGGATACAGTTCACAGAATAGGTATCAGGGTCTTGTGTCAAAGTCTCCCAATGACAGTCTCTTATTGCAGAGGGCCTGACTTAACAAACAAACACTGAAGTTCCTTTCTTATCGGATTTTCATATTCACAGGTTTTCCTCCCTCGTTCGGGTTTGGACCACGGATCTCCCTCGTTCTGGCTCAGACCCCTTTAGCACAATGTTCACAACTGGTCTCCCTCAATTAGGCTTGGACCCCTTAAGCACAATGTTTACAATTGGTCTCCCTCGTTTGGGTTCGGACCCCTTAAACTCACTTTCCAAGCTTTCCTCTTTGCAGCAAAAATAGAAGACTTTTGATTGTGCAATGGGTTTTGCTTAAACTGTTGCAGGACGACTTCAATTCTCATCTTTTCTTATTCTTATCTTTTACTTTCACTTCTGCCACTTCTTGGCTGGACCTCACAGAGACCTTCGATTGAGCACACTTGCGGTGCCAGACCACTCTGTCACTGGTATTGTATCTTTCTTTGTTAAAGTTCAAACATTCATCAGAAATTAGGCTTTCCTCGCGTCTTTCATCACACGTGTCACCAATCTTCGTTCTTGCGCTCTTTATACAATGTTGCTGCTTGCAACCTTGACTTCAACACAGACCGGTCTTGCATCAGTCTTCTCAACTCATTGGCTCATTGTGTTGATCTCTCTGGTGGTGCTTTGATCTTGGAGCCAAGGATGCTACAACAGTGGTTGCTGCTCCTCACTGACACGGTCAGCCGTGCTCCTTCGTGTGCTTTGCCTCGCTCAGAGTGTGCTCTCGTGCATCGCCTTTTATCCATATGGGGAAGCTTAATGGAAGTCAGGTGTGAATGTTTTTTTTTTAACACCCAGACCCACAGGTTTCACAGCATTTGTACAGTGTCAGGTGAGGATCAAAGACAATTCAGGCAATGAAGAGGAGGTGGTAGGAACCTCACAGTCAATCGTTTTTTTTTTTCTTTCTTTAAAAACAATTTTTATTTTTTTTAACATCACAACCAACCAAATAACAAACACCCCACTGTATTCTAGTGCAACAATAACATGATTATCATTGTATCCTGGGTCCCATCCGACCCCCCCCCCCCCGACCTCACACCATATCACCAATTCCACACTTATTTCGAGGGTATACATTGTACTTCGCCTGTCTCAGAGTCGTTTTCACCCGCTCTGGCCTGAGCCAGTTCCAATAACGTTGCCACGAGTCTCCAAGCCATCAGTGTCTCCCCTGAGTCATCACCCCCTCTGTTGGCTGCCTCGCTTCACACTACCATCGCAGTCTCCACCCATTTTTGAAGGTCGTGCCACCACACCTCTACCTTAGGCCTACTGCCTGCCTTCCAATACATAGCGATCCTGCGCTTAGCAAGAATATAAGCCAAATCCTTAAACTTGCATACGTTTTTCAGCTTGCGCGGCCTGGTAACCCTCCAAATATGCACGCCCATATGGATTCTATGACCAGTTTAATATCTTTCTCTGACAGGTAATGCGCCACTTCCCACCAAAACCACATTATTTCAGGGCACCCACAGAACATGTGTATCATGCCCGCATTTACTTTTCCACATTTAGGACATGTCTGTATTACGGCATCTTTAAATCTCGCAATTTTATGTGGGGTAATATATGCCCTTTGGGTTATGTACAACTAGATTTGCTGCAATCTCGCATTTCTAGATACTTTTTTATGATATCTTTGGGCTCTTACCCATAGCTCATCACTCATAGGTTCCCCCGCCTCCTCCTCCCAGTCCCGCCTTAACTGGAGAACTTCTTTGCCAACCCGGGTCATAAGCAGCTCGTAAATCCAGGAGATCTCATGCCCTCCTTCTGACACATCATACAATATTTCAATAACCGTATCGGGCTCCCCCCCTAACACTATGTCCCCCCCATGTATTTTTAACTAATCGTACCAGCCTTGTGTACGTGAAGTATTGTCCTCGCGGCAGCCCAGTGTCTTGCACAAGCGCGTCAAATTCCGTTCCCTTCCCTTCTTGCCACACATCCCCGATCGTTGCAATACCATGGGGCTCCCAATGTTTACGTATTATCTTCCGCAGTTGTTCATCCACTCCCTTTAGTGTCACAAGTGGTACTTGTGGGGAGCACGGGGTCAGGTTCTCAATAGCCTGGCAAGCTCTCTGCCATATCTTTCCTCCCAGTCCCAAAATCCCTGTGCACCCCTTCTGTTTTGCTTTTGGCAACCAAACCCATTCTTTCAAAAAGAACGGAGCGCATTCTGCCTTTAATAGTCTTGATTTGGGAGTCGGGTCATCAAAGAGCCATCTCGCAACATATTGCAGTTGACTAGCCAAGTAATAAGTTTCCTAGTTCGGCAACCTGATGCCCCCGTATTGTATGGGTTTTGTAGTTTTCGCAATGCTACCCTATCCCTAGTGTTATGCCATATAAATCCCCTACATAGGCTGTGGAGCTTAACAAAGAATCACTTGGGTATCAAATGTGGTATGTTCCCGAAGAAGTGTAATAACCTAGGCAATACCACCATTTTCAACAATGGTTAAGGGGAGTTTAGCCCAAAATTTCATGCTGCGTTCTATATTCGCCACCGCCCTCTCCGTATTGTGTCTAGGCTCAGCCTCTGGTGTATGTTATATATTGATCCCCAGGTATCTAAAGGTCTCCGTAGCCCATTGAATTTGGAGTGATGGTAGTTTATCCCATTGTATCCTTTTGTATCTGCCCAAGGGGAACATACATGACTTCTTGGGGCACACAGTTATCCCGGAAAACGATGCACACCTGTCCATCACCTCTTATATAAATGCTAGGTTTTCCTCTGGGTATCGCAGGTATAACAGCATGTCATCTGCATACATAGAGATCAAATGTGGTCCACCCTTCGAGTTGATCCCTACTTCCCCAAAATGCTGCCTCAGGTATATCGCCAGGGGTTCTAATGCTAGGTTAAACATTGGGGACCACAGGCATCCTTGTCTGGTACCCCTACCTAGTTGCCAATGCTCAGAGATGACCCCACCTGTCTTGACCCGAGCGAGTGGTGCACCATATAACAATTGTGCCCACCTCAAATATATTGGTCCCATCCTGTAACTTCTCAGGGCCGCCATAAACCAAGGCCATTTGACAGAGTCAAAGGCCTTCACCGCATCCTATGATCTTATTGCTACCTCCAGTGAGCTCACCTCTGTCTGTTCTAAGATATGGTGAAGCCTCCTGAGGTTATTGGATATGTTCCTGTGCGGGACATACACCGTTTGATCAGGATGTACAAGTTTATTGATGACCGGTTGCAACCTGCTCGCCAGTACCGCAGTTAATATTTTGCTATCTTGGTTCAATAAGGACAACTGTCTGTATGACCCGCACTCCATACTGGGCTTGTTAGGTTTAAGGAGCGGGATAATGATCGCCTCCCTCAGAGATTCAGACAGCGTACCTCTTTCCAATGCATCATTAAACATTGCCAACATCGGGGGGAGTAGCTCCGACCTGTATGTTTTATAAAATTCACTAGGGAGTCCATCTGCTCCCGGGGTTTTGCTAGTGGGTAAATGCTTGATTACCGCCTCTAGTTTTTCCAGGGTGATCGGAGCTTTGGAAGGCCAATATATTCCAATGTGTCTAATATGTCTGCATCTGTCTCCCCTCCCGTGTCAGCGTACAGCTGCTGATAGAACTCTGTAAAGCCCTCGTTCACTTTTATTTGAGTATCTAGTGTGTGCCCATTTTTGTCTCTAATCTCTCCTATTGGCTGCCTAGGCGTCTCACTTTTGTATAACCAGGCTAGCAACCTGCTCGGCTTGTCTCCTCCCGCATGCTGTCTCTCTACATACTTTTTATAGTTTAAGTTACCCAACCATTCCCATAATCCTTCACACTCTTGTTTTAATCTACCAATACTCTCTATCTCCTCCTTGGAGTGTTCCCCCTTAAGCATGATTCTTTCTAATTTCACCTCCACCTCGTGTAACTCTCTTGTTATCTCATCCTGTGGACCTTTAGATTTAGACATTGCCGCTCCTCTCAGCACCACCTTAAATGCCTCCCATAGTGTACCAGTTGAATCCACACTCCCCATATTTAGTTAAAAGTATTCACTAATCTATTTTCTCAAGTCTTCCCTAAACCCTACATCTTTCAGGGCCCCTGCCCTCAGTCTCCATGTCGGTATCCGTGTTCTTGCTGGCGAGTGCTGCCACTCTACGATCAATGGCGAATGATCTGATAAGACCCTCGCCTTATATTCCGAGTGCGTTAACTCTCCTGTCAAGCTCGACGTAGCAAATATGTAGTCCAGCCGCGTGTGTAGATTATGTGGTGCTGCATGGTGCGAGTATTGTCTTTCTTTCGGGTGGTGCATCCTCCATATGTCCTCTAGACCGAAGTCTCTTAGCAGGGCTCCTAGGCTGCTCATCATCATATCATCTGACCTGTCCACATTGGGATCTAGCGTACAGTTAAAATCACCTGCCTATATAACCTCACCTCCCATGTAAGGGCTCATCTTACTATACAGGGCCTTGAAGTATCCCACCATATCCTGGTTAGGGGCATACATATTAATGATACACACCTCTCTATTTTCTACCAAGCCCTTAACCAGTATCATCCTCCCATCAGGCTCTATAGTGGTCTGTAACTGCCTAAAGGGCACATGCGGCACTATCCATATAATGACCCCTTTGGTGTATGCGGAGTATGTCGCTCCTATAGTAATGCCTCCCCACTTCCTCTCTATCATCTTCAGTTTCTCTCTCATGAGGTGGATTTCCTGTAGTAGGGAAACATCTATTTTCTGCCTTTTCAAATACATCATTATTTTATTTCGCTTCAAATAGCTATTGAGCCCCCTGACGTTCCAGGTGACTATCTTCAGGCCTCCCATCTTATCCATATCCCGTTCCTCCCGCCACCCTCCTTGTCCTCCGTTTCATGTATAATGGTGTATGTGTGCAAGCTGGTTCCATTAACACCCCCTCCAACTTCTCCCCCTCTACCCACCTCCAACCAACCCAGCCCCAACTGTTGCCTCCCACCCTCCCCCCTCCAACTTCCCAAAACCGTTACCCAGCTCCAACCCTGGATCTCAGGCTACCCTGCATCTAGCCCTTTCTCGGTATAACTGGTACTCAGTACTCAGCAGGGGGATACCACCCCAAAGTATCCCAACCAAACTACCTCTGAGGGGGTTGGTAGTGTGTCTCCTGGTGTTACCTCCTGCTATGCGCAAACAGCTTGTCGTAATACAAGCCTTTCAATCTAGTCCAACAATCTCACGTTTCATCAGCTATAATCTAGTCCCAATGTCACATACTTGTTGTACTTATCACTTCAGAAAGTCGGTTAAAGCTTGAGTGCTGCCCCTGCCAGACTCCAGCTCACATCTCCGTCGCATCTCCTTCTGGTCTTCCTCCCACGTCTGGCAATTCCTCGAGTCTAGCCATGCCGTCACATCCTCTGGTGATTCAAAGAACAGTGCTTTATTCTTCAAGAGTACCTTCATTTTTTCTGGGTATAGCAGCATATATCGGTAGCCTGCCTCGCGCATCCTCCTCTTCACAGCCACATAATTCAGGCGTTGCCTTTGTACCATGAGTGTGTTGTCCAGATACGCAGTGACTGTCGCTGAGGCTCTGCTTATTGTTCCTCCTTTCCGGAAGTGTTCCAGGACCTTCTCCCTGTCCTTGTAGTTCAGGATCTTTGCGATGATAGGCTGTGGTGGGGCTCCCGGCGGCGGTTTCCTTGTTAGGGCCATATGGCTCTTTCCACTGCAAACCCTTGACTTAGTGTTCCTCCCGTAATCTCCTGCAGCAGCATATTTTCCACATAATTAGTTGGGTCGGATCCCTCTTCCCCCTCCTGAAGCCCCACAATGTGCACATTGTTCCTGCGAGCTCGCCCTTCCGCTTCTTCAGCTCGGTTTGCAAGGTTGCGTACCTGCTGTTGCAACACGTGAACGTCTGACGCGTTAGTCTTACATGAACTTGTATTGTCTTTCACTTCCTTTTCCAAGGTTCCTGTGCGCTCTGCCATTCCCCGCACATCTTGCCGTAGTAAGTTCACATCTATACTCACAGCGTCGATCTTTGCTTCGAGCGCGGACCTCAAGTCCGAGATGGCTGTATCTATTCTACTTCCCATAGATGTAGTTTTTAGTTCTGCTGTAGCATCCAGTATCTGTCGGTTATTCAGCGCCAAAGTCTATTCTTCTCTGGTGCTCTGTCCTTTCCCGCCGGCTCCCTCCGTCGCCTGTGACGACTTGACATATTCCTCGATAGTAGATTGCTTCCCTTTTACCTTGGGCAATTTGGTAGCCATTGCCTCCTGTGTGTGAGCTGCTCTTCCAGTTATGCCTTCAGACTCGGTGCCTTTTGTAGTTCAGGCCCTTCTCTTCTGTGCTGGGGACTCCTTCCGCAGCCTGTTTCCGCCAACTTATGCTGGCGTACTCCTACCTACCCATGACATGGTGGCGCATACACCTATGGAGTGCATACAGCTGCTGTGACCGGTGGACTGGCTGAGCTCTCCTGTCTGGCATTTATTTCGCTGCAGTTAAACTGTCGGCGACCGTGTTCGCTGATGTGCCTAATCTGGCACCTGAGTATCTCCCGGGAAGTTGAGGCCCCTGATCATCAAGATCACCGTGCCTGGAAGTATCAGGCGCAGTGCGTCCCCTGTGAGCTCATCTGTTTGCTCTGGCACCAATGTGCAGTCACAGTGTATCTCGCTGCCTTGATATGTGGGTTCCTTTATTTAGTGATATGCCTGGCTCCTTATGCGCATTGGAGCGCCTGCAACTGATAAGTACAAGTTGTGTTGAAATTAGGTTTGTTTGCAAGTTTTGGAACAAACGTTAATTGTTATGCGCCCTGTGCGCTCTCGGGGCAATGTATGTATAGCTTGTTTGTTGCATGCCCGCATCTGGCAGCCTTCCACTAATTGTTCACAGGCACGCCTCACGCCCTGATGTATTGCTGCTTTGGGTGCCTGCGGGCCTCTTTCGACCTGCTGCTGCCCTCGTGCGAGCCCTTGTTCCCAGTGTGCAGTGTTGCCAACTCCTCAGTGAAGAAAGTAGCTATTGGCTCCCCTAGAAGTCACCAGAAGTAGCTAGATGACGTCACTGCCTAATTTGCATAATTACCTCCACTTTCCCCCTGCGATGTATGGCTTTTACTGTGGCCCCCTCCCCTTTTAACACCTCCCTTTTAAGTTATCAGTGTGTTTTTGCATTACTCCCGTTAGAAAACGGGCGAATGACCACACTTTTCAATTGTTTTGGAAACTTGCATAAATGAGCAAGTCTCCAAACCAATTGAAAAAAGTAGCGAGATTTCTCGCTAGCAGCTTTTCAATGAAAAAGTCGCTAGGGGGGGCGTACTTTCTCGCTAAATATAGCGAGAAAGTCGCTAAATTGGCAACACTGCCAGTGTGTGCCGCTTCTCAGCACATCATAATAGCCGGGCCCCTTTGTTCCGGTGTCCAGGGCTCCGTGTGCATTACTCAGTGCGGTCTGATGTTGGGCGTCAGATCTCGCCCCCCGTGGAGGCAGCTGTGATTGCCTTATTGGGCCCAGCCACGGTCGCCGTGCAGACTACCAGCCGCTCTCCCCCTGGGGGCTTATCTCCGCGATCCTTTTGTTTGCTCTGCCCCACCTTTAGGGCACCAGCTCCTCGCTGTCCGTTTTGTCTTCCGGCAATATGCTTCGTTCTACGATCTGCAACTGTAGCCACCTTCATTGATCCTAACAGTCATTCAGCATCCAATGCAACGTTATAGCGGGCGGGTACTTCCCTCCGCCAGCAATTCTGTCCGCAAGCCCCAGCTGATTATTCTCATATGTCTGCTGCAGCCTTCCTTTGTTCTATGACGCCGGCCATCTTGTTTCTGTTTTCTTCACCGCTGGTTACAAACTTGCAACAGCCAGCTTCGAGTCATACGCCTTCCTCAGTGTTCTAGCTTCCTTCCAGGCATGCTCCACCATTTCATCTTTCTGTCATCATTTTACTGTGCACAAGCGCTAATTGTAGATGCAGTTTCTTACTCGGGATCTTCTCGGATCTGCAGGAGCCCTCCTGGAGACAAGTCTTACTCCATGGCCTCTTAGCCACGCGCCCCAGGTGTGAATGGTTACCAGTAATTGCCTGACCTTGCCTGACCATATTAGTGGGACATGTCAGGTACACTGCTCGGGAGTGAATTTATAAATAAATAACAAAAGCAACAAACGGCGGTAGTGCGGCCAGCAAGTGGCAAGTGCTAGGAATAAGGCAACAGACAAGGGTGTGTCTGAATAAGTGCAGAAAAAGAAAAAGGGGGGACTGTAGGGTTACAGATATAGACCCCAGTGCAAGGGATTGCCCGGAGGCAGTGTGGGTGGGTGGCATGGTGAAAAGGTACCTGGGCCCTAAAGACAGAGGGAGACCAGGTGCACGATGCCAAGACGGAAGAGATCAGCAGGGGAGAGTCGGAGAGAAGGCAGAAGCAAAGAGGAAGGTCTTGAGGTGCTTCCGGAACCGGAGATGGTTCTCCTCAAGTTTCAGAGTGGCAGGGAAGCTGTTCCAGAGGGAGGAGAAAGAGAGAGATATACCCCCAGCTTGTTTCTTAGAAAAACGACTGACCCTGAATGAGTTAGAGGTGGAGGAGCGAAGGGATCACAAGGGAAGGTATTTACGGAGGGACAGCTGAAGGTATTTAGGACCCAGGTCCCAGAAAGCCTTGTGGACAATGCAAAGGGTCTTGAATTTAATCCTTGCATCCACTGGGTGCCAGTGAAGAGATTTCAGGGCTGGAGAGATACAATCCCAGGGCTTGAGGCCAAGGACAAGTCTTGCAGTCGTGGTCTGGATAAGTTGCAAAGGGCAGAGAGTAGAAGCAGGTAGATTTAGAAAGAGGCTGTTGTAATGGTCCAATCTTGAGAGAACCAGGGCTCGAGAGACAGTGAGCTTCTGGGGGAAGGAGAGGAAAGTCAGAGTACCTCTTAGGAGGTGCAGTGGGAAGTTTGATTTTTAGAGACATCAGAGTTGTCAGTAGTGAAGGAAAGCGTGGAGTCAAAGATGACCCTGAGGTTCTTGGCCTCACAGGTGCGGGTAGGAGGAGGGCCAAGGGAGGCCAGCCACAGAGTGACAGGAAAGGGGGGTGAAGGAGTACCAATGAGGCGGATCTCAGTCTTTCTGGCATTCAGACAGAGATCGTTGGCGGCACACCAATCCTGAATGGCAGGCAGCCAGAGATGAGAGAAGGAGAAGAGGTGGCTGAGGGAAGCCTGAAAATGAGTTGGGTCGTCAGCATAGCACTGGAAATATGAGCAGAAAATGGCAATGCGATGGGCGAGAGTTGCCAGGTATTGCTTAAAGAGCCACTGTGAGAGGTTAGACCCCTGGGGAACACTGCAGGTAGAGAGGGAGATGGAGGAAAGGAATGACCCAAGTTGGACATGGGAGGGTCGATCAGAGAGGAAAGAGGTCAGCCAAGCCAGAGCCTGATCAGTGATGCCCAGGTTGTCACAGAGACGATTGACCGCGTCGAAGGCAGAGGAGAGATCGAGTAGTATGAGGACAGAGGGAATGTTAGAGTCCAGGTTGGAGAGTAGATCTTCATGGATGTTCAGGAGAGCAGTTTCCGTGCTTCTGGCATCTCTAAAGCCAGACTGATGGTTGTGGAGACAACCAACAGAATGGGAGTGGAGTTTAAGCTGAGAGATGGCCAGCTTTTCCAGGAGTTTGGCCAGAAAAGAAGTGATGGAAATTGGGCGAAAGTTAGCCAGGCAAGAAGGATCAGCTGTGGGTTTCTTGAGAAGAGGGGTCCCAAGAGAGTGCTTTAGAGAGGAGGGGAAGGCTCCTGAGGCAAAGGAGATGTTGCAGAAATAGGCCAGGGCAGGAGCGAGGGTGTCAATGTGGTCCTTCATGGTTTTAGAAGAACAGGGATGAACCTGTTTTGACAAGACTTTCATAGATCAGACTTATCTAGCAACCTCGTCAGGGGAGAAAAGAGGAAATGAGAGAGAGGGTCGCAGGTGGCTGAAGGAGGGTCTGAGTGCACCGAAGGAGGGAGTAGAGGAAGGTGGGGGAGTAAAGAGTGGGCCTTATGTTCTGGGTTTTTGAGATGAAGTGAGAGGCCAGGGCCGTGCAAAGGGCCTCAGAGGTGACAGGAGAGGTAGAGACTGCAGCCGGGTTGCCCAGCTCCTTGCAGATTTTAAAGAGTTTGGACTATTTGTTAGATGCCGCAGAGACATGGGCTTAGATGTGGGCTCTCTTCTTAGTGTTGACAGAGAGTGTGTATTGCCTTTGGAGCTGGCGACAGGCCTGTTTGTCGGAGGATGAACAAGAAGCCCTCCATTTCCTCTCAGCCGCCCTACACATACGTTTAAGTGTAGCTAGGTCGGAGTCATACCAAGAATTGCACTTGGCTTTGGGCTTCAAACGGATCCTCATGACAGGGGCAAGAGCATCAAGAGTATCGGAAATAGAAGAGTAGAGAATAGACAGGGCTGTGTCAGGATGTGTCAGGGCTCCTTACACACGCTTACACAGTACACAACATTAAATACCTCAACAGAACTGCTTACAAAATAATGCTAATTGGAACTATAAGTTTCAAGGCACTAAAATGTCTTCACTGTTTTAGTTCTCAGGTTCTTGAGACGATCGAAAATGTAATCTCGGAAGTGGTTGCAAGCTTGTCGCGAAATGAAGCACCTTTCCTTGTCTTAGGCAACAGATTGAGTTGGGGAAACATAAGGTAGGTACTGTTCATGAGTATGTGTTTTATTGATTGACAATCAAAATATTTAGAATTATTTTATAAGGTGTGCAAATAAGGCTGCATCTGGAATTTTTCAAGCCTGTTTAAGGACATGTTTATTTTAGCACCATCTGTAGCTTCAAGAATCCATCACATTAATTTAATTATGCATCAAAAAGTTCAGAGAAACAGTCTCCTGTTTTAAGCCTTTGGGAATGCATCAGGTGTTGTTGTTCTGATCGAAGGAACTAACACAAAATCACTTGGATGTCCATCTTTTTTAGTATGATGTTCCTCTAAAGTTGAAGGCTCTAGTTTTTATTTAATCGCTGTCAATTACCAAACTATCTTAGCCAATTGAACATTGCTATACAACACAAGAGAACCACTGAGCCTCCTAGCAGGGTGAATCCATACCAATGCCACTGGCACAGGAAAACGTAATCATTGACAGCAAACCTGTGTGGAGTAAAAGAGGCCATACTTTAATTTAAGAGTCAACTTTTATATAATCCCAGCAGTGCCTGGTTGCCTGTCAATCAAGCTCCTAATACGTACGGTATCAGGTAATAATGTCCCTATATATATGTTCGCCTTGCATAATGTTGCTGGGAAAAAGTTTGTGGCGACATTATATAGGTTAACATATCCATATATAGGGACAGGGTGAGTGGGTGTTGCAGTGGTGTCCCCTGCCCCCCTTGGAGACAAAAAAGGTTTTGGGGGTTGTAGCGGTGTCCCCCGCAGAAATTTCGCCATGCAAAAATTACACTGGAAAACTGCCGTTTTTGTTGCAGGGACATTATCACGTGTAACCACACGTACTACTGGTTGGCCTTTTCTGATTCCCAAGGGCATTAACATCCTGGTTAGAGGCCCCACTTCCATTCTTAATTACTTCTGGGGAATTTGCTATTCCCAAAAGCATTAACATCCTAGTGACACATGTCACTTTCAGTCTCAATTACTTCCAGGTTCTGCTCGATGTCGCTTCTAGGAACTGTTCTTCCAGGTTAAAAGCCTCCTCTTTAGTCATTAATATTGAGAATAATCTTTTCACTCCCATACATTGAAGGTAGCATAACCCAGACCACTCTCCAGTTGATGAGCCCAAATGCTGTTATGGTGGAGACTGGCTGTCACATCAGCTTCGACCTTCATGGCTAATGGGTAAACATTGCAGCTGCAGCTACGGAAATGAATCCTCCTCAGGAAGATTGGCCTGTAAAGCAAAATGCTTTGGGGCGGCTCTCCCACAACTCACCATGTCCCACTCTCAGAGCTCTTCATATTCAGTATATTCTGTGTCCTACCTTTTAGCAAGATTCTGACCTTCTAAGTCGCCCCAAATACATTGACCAGAAATTGTTAATTCCCTGTGACCAATGTGTCCCAATCCAAAATTGTAAGGGGCCCTTTTGCACCGCGGTGCATACCTGATAGAGACCAGTCTGCAATTTCATGAACTTCTCCTTGGGGCTTTTAAAACTGAATCCGGAACATTTGACCACCTCCCACAATCTGGCACTTAGCCATTCCCTTTTAGGTAATATTTTGAACATGTATATCTGAGCTCTTTATTTAGCATATTAGACAACAAGCGGCCCATTCCTAGTGCCGTTATGTTGTTGCCCCCTAATTATATCACCAGGACTTCAGTGGTTGGGCTATCCATCAAATTTCATTTTCATGGTACTTGGTGGGGCAGCCTATCTAATGCTGGGATTTCCCAACCAGAGGATATTTGTATTGTACACCATTGGTTGACATTTGCGCGAACAAGTACCCATCACTCACTCTTTCACTTTTGCTGAAAGGTATTCAAGAGGCAAGTACCGCAACATTTGTACAACCCTCTCTTTGTTGCCAGGTTTTAGTCATTTTACATATGATGTCCTTTCCAGTGACCTTTTATACATCCATATCCCTTTACATACAATCTATGTATGATATTGACACTTTATTGTTTACTAGGCAACCATCTACCTTCCGCCCCGTGGCGCACTGCCTTTTAACAGACACATACCTTGTACCTGTCAGATGATGATCCTCTTTATGTCCTGCCCCATCAAGCCTTCTTTAAAAGCAGTCATTGCTACCCTACTGTAGTGTAGCTGTTAATCTTTCTCACTTAGAACATTGTCAAGGGGTCCCTTTTTAATGCAGTTTTAAGAAACAATTATCACCTGAGCTAATCGTCGGGTATTGCAATACAATTTTCTGGGATTCTCCGTCACATCACCTGCTCTGTTTACTGCAAATACCGCCCCTTGATGTGTCTTGTGTTCGTTATGGTCCATTTTTCACTTACCTTGAAATCCTCTATTTATAACACCTTTAATGATGTTCCTGCTATGTAGTATACCATGAGTTTGTTGATATGCATAGATCCAAGAAGGCAATGGAGATAGACACAGTGGACCATTTGCGCAAGAGTTGTTACATGACATATGCAAGAGTATTTTCTTTGCGTAGTTCAATAATAGGTGTTACTGGTCTCCCCTTACCACTTCTTGAATTGAATACTGATCAATCCACAATGATACTGCAAGCCATTGATATGTCCATTGTCCGAGCTTCATGGCCTGTAAACAAAAGTGGTAACTCTTGCCGCCGCCCATTCAAAGGAAATTGTTTTGAAATGCTGCATACCATGCACACAATTCCTCTAAACCATTCTCTTTCCAATTCCACCATTTATCTCTGAGATATCTTGCAATGCCACTTTCTCTTGAGATGCATGCTAACCTGCAAGCATGTTTAGTTCAAGCCTCCCTAAACATTATCTTTCTCATAAGTGATCCTTGTTTCATTGTGTGGACACACCTCCCTACCTTGTCTGTGCAAGTTACTCCTCTCTTGAAATACATATTTAAGCATAACCTAATAAACAGCTCTTGGATATCCTGATCCCTAGTGAGCAGGACCTCTGTTAAGGGAGTGACTCGCTTGTACATAGTGTGGTGTACCTGTACTTTCCAATGGGACCCGGGCCTTCTCATTTGGAGCTTTCTGTTGGCCACATCATTCAACATTGTTTTACATAATAGGTTATTCAAAAAATGGGCAAGCACTTCTAAAGAATAGTTTTAGGTCAGACCATCTGGCAATCCTCTTTTAGATTAGCCACACCACACCTCTCAAGCAAACCCTTTGGAAACAAACAAACAAGCCTTCAGATTGTTCTTTGTCCAAAAGATTTAACATGATCTGCCAACACCCAGCCACAACTGACTACACACTATACATCCAAACTGGCAAAATCACAACTACCTGGACAACTTTCAAGACACTAACTAGTGACAGTGGAAGACCTCACTGCCACATAAGCATCTCTCAAGGCCACATTGTATGTGGATGACATCCTCCCTGCCTCGGTACTCAAGACCCTTCTGACTGAAGCACTCCTGCCTTACCTGACAATCATCAACAGCTCCCTAACTCAAGGCAACTTCCCCTCGACCCTCAAGACCGGACAAATTCTCCTGCTTCTTAAGAAACCAACATTGGACCCTGACTCAGCAACCACTGCCCCATCACCGATTTTCCCTTCCAGGATAAGATCCTTGATAAAGCAGTAGCCATGCAACTCCTGCAACACATCGAAGCTAATAACCTCCTTCAGTTCTACCAACCTATCTTCAGACCCAGATGCAGCACAGAAACGGCTACCACCAATGTGATTGATGATGCACTTTGTAAAGACTGGAGGGGGTATCTGTACTTATGGCCTGTATATGGTAGGGTAAAGGCACAGAACACCCCAGCAAAGCTCTCAATTTGGTAGCAATGGACGAGCAGCCAGGCTTAAGCTTTCAGGATGTGATGCAGGCAGGTTCTTAAGTACAGTGTTTCCCTAAAGCCCCCACAAAGGAATGTCCACACACCATGTTAGGTGACAACACAGCTTCTTTATATAAAATAAGAGTTCGTCAATATATACACATATAAATAATAACACTTTGTACTTGTGGGGTGTAGCTACAGAGCCATGCAATAGGACGTGTCTTGTGGAGCTCCTGATCCGTCCATGATTTTATACCAGGCATGAGGTTTGAAACAAGCCTAGGACTTCAAAACTGCAGCACTGCCAGCAGAAACCAGGCGAACACAGCTAGACACGTTTTGGGAACCTAAGGTGCCCTATAGAAGGAACAGTGGCTGAAGAAAGATCACGTCGCTACTTGTAAAGAAGAACCCCAAGATGGCGGCAGGGAAAAAAAGGGTACGTTTCAGAGAGCTGATTGTTCGGTGCGGGACGAGGCTCCAACGGACACAGGTGCCCATAGCTTAATAGCTTGGACACAGAAGCTGAGTCGCCAATGTCGGAGCGAATATTGGAAGCCTGGTGTTGCGAGGCGGAAAACGAGGAGCAGCGCAAGAGAAGCTGGGACACGCTGGCGACATTCCCTGAGGAGCATGACCGTGGATTGCGGGCTGGAGGGACTGAAGAGCGGAGTGAGGCAGTATGGAGGGGCGCATGCCAGGGGTGACTATGAGTCAGTAGAACCTGAGCACAAGAACTACAGCACCCAGGTAGCGGAGGACAATTGGCCAGCTGAGTGAAGTCACCCAAAACCGATGCGTGGCATAAGGCGCAGCCGGGGACAAAGACACTGGGGAAGAAAGTGATTGAGCAGAGTCTGGCGGATGTCACTGGGTCGTTGTGAGAGACAGCAGTTGGCGAACGGAGGACCCTGAAGCCCAATGGGGTGACGGCAGCTTAGCAGTGGCGCAAATACAAATAATCCACCATTTGGACAGCCGCTGCAGACCGAGCAGAGTGAGGGCGGTCGCGCGGAGACCTCCCGGTGGGGCAACCGAAAGCTTATAGTGAGAATCAGCTGAAGTACTCCGGCGTTCGGAAGCGAAGTGCGTCTGTTGCTATCAACGCATCCCCTGCAGCTACGAGGGATGAGGACATAACCCGAGTCCAACAGCATTGTTGGGTGCTGTGACACACGCTCAGCTGCACCACCAGTCCTTCCTAAAGAGCCACTGTGCAGCAGATAAGACAGGGGGGCACCCGTAGCGGACGAGCAGGACCATAAGAAGAAGAACGGCAGGACGAAAGAGAAGCAAAATCAGCTGGCAAAGGTCCGGGACAAGAGCGGAGTGTGTAACGTGGGAGCAGGAGGCCCAGTCGTAAAATGTGTAAGATGTACCTGTGAGCGAAGCCATATACGAGCAGATTCCACAAAACAGCTACCCTCCTTTACATCCAAAAGGTGCGAAAGTCCCCACAAGGGAAGAGTAGAGAGCTGTTTTAGCTAATTTAGACAGATATATATGGTATTATAAAAGACATATTTTAATCATTATCGCACACAAAACATTTGTCGACATACTAAAAGACATAAAAAACACAAACAGAATTTGATGTTTACCAAAAAGCATAGTTACAAAACACGTATTTAATCTTGCCTTATCTCATGTTACTGAGAATAAGGGTGAGGTTAGTAAAAGGAAGTGGGGGGTATAGATATAATAGTCAACCCATCAAATTTTCTTCCTAGATAAAGATCTTCTATATCTTTTTGTCAACACTTAATCGTGTTTCTAGGACCAAAAAACAACGTGTTTGAATCAATCTAAATAACGTGATCTAATGGACCCGTCTTCAGGACGCTTCTCAGTGGTACAACTTAGTACAAAATGCCGTGCTGTATGACATCTTTCCTTGTTCGTGTGACAAACTAGTAAATACGAAGACAAAAGAGTATTGTTTACTAAAAACTACAGAAACCATTATCATCTCTCTACCTCCTACGTGGCGGGTGTATATCACTATCCTTCAATTTCTTTGATGGCACATAAGGGGTCATTTCCAAACAAAATGTCGTTGCAGTGACCCAATCTGTGGCCCTTTTTTATACATTCTAGGAAAGAAACAATATAAATATTCTTTTATCGACTGCACCTTGCTACTATGGCATGTTTCAAGTAGATTCACTTTTTAGTATTTAATACAAAATCCACCTTGTTAGAATTATTGGTCATTTTAATTTCTATCCGGATTTTATGGTTTCTCTTTTAGTTATATGTTGATATTACTGCATTAAAATCAAACAATTACCTTGGCCGTGGGACATGCATCCTCATGAGTTATTTTCATTTATATATTCTTTCACTATTATCTCCTCAGTAGGAACATATCATGAACTGTGGAAACCTATTGCCAAACGACAATAAACAGGAAAGCAGCTTATTATCATAGCCACCTATCCTTTCTTAACCTTAGCTGTCCAAGGCCATCACTAATTACTATTAGTTGTCAAACATCCTAAATGGTCGTTCAATTGAAATGAGTTACCTTGGGGTTTTCCAAAGAGCATACAATGTATCGTAGCAAATGACTAGACATGGTTTGTGCTTGAAAAGTAGATCTAATCAGCGCCACCGTGGTACACCCGCAGGTGTAAATCTCTGTAGATCCCATGCTTCCTACAGAGACACAAACCCAAGCAACTACTTTAGCTGAATTCACTTATAAAATTACGTCTGTAGTGTGCTGTTTAAATGAAGGACTTCATTTCTACTTACTTTAAAGCGAGAATTCCGCGTTCATTTGCTATGGGTGTACCCTGGGAAACGCTTGCCCGATCACATGACTCGTGCTTTTATGAATTCCACAGAGGAGCTGCACCGTCACTTCGCGCTTTAGTGTATCTATGCAGCCCCGCCATCTTAGATGTTCTGAAGTGTTTTAATTGAGCTGCAGCATAGTTATACATCGAGATGTATTATGTAGCTGTCCAATGTTTGTCAATAGATATTAAACCTCTTCAGTTAGTTTTGTAATTTCTATAATTGCACTTTTTTATTTAAACGCTATTTGAGACAAGCTTTCAAAGTATCACATTGTTTATCAAAAAGCTCGATTTGTGTCTAGCATTTAGTGCTACAGCCATAATGATGTTATTATCAAGCTGCAGTGTAAGATATTTCGCTTATTATTAAAATATAGTAACATTGGTAGTCATAACATCAAGTCAAGTACAACAGACCAGTCTTTTTTGAATTTTCCTTCACAGTGTTATAGTTTTTAAAGGGACCCCATTGCTTTCATAATGGTTACATTTTCACCAAAATACCAACATTGTGATGCTTACATGGATCAATATTATGTATCAATATTATGTATTAACCACAATCAAACCATTAGGATTTCTGACCTGAACAATTATGTATCTGGAAAGGGGCAAATTAGTGCACAAATAGTCTGCATTCAAATGCAATATTTAAACCCTCCTTTACAGAGTTCAAATCAAAGATCCATTTTTGTTCACATTGTTTCAGTTTTAGATCTCCATCTCCTCCACAAGGGTCGGGTTGGACAGTTTGAATAACAAACCAGTAAATATCTTCTTGATCATGTTTGGCTAGTTTATTGTGAGCCACTAGAGGCTTGTCAGCAATTGCATTTTTTACACATGAGCGGAACTCACAAATCCTTTGTCGAAACCAGTCTCTTGGTTTTACCAATATACAGAAGCCCGCAGGGGCATCTTATACCGTATATGACCCATTTTGTGTTGCAGTTTGTGAATGTTTTAAATTGCCACCTGCGGCCTTTCAAACCTATTTCCTTGATACTACTGCTAAGGCGACAAACTGAGCAGCTGCCGCACTTAAAGTGCCCAATAACTGGAGGTAGATGCCATAATGTGGTTTGTATTCGACGTTCTTTGTCCTCTGTTGTTGGATATGTATGTACTAACTTATCACGCAAATTTGGCATACGTTTAAGTGCAAAACGAGGTTTATTGATTATGAAATCCTTTGTGCGGATCATACCGCAGTTCTTGAGGATGCTTCTACGCAAGTCATGGCTAATGGGCGAGAAAGTAGATATGCATGTAATCCTGTCTTCTATTGTTTTTGCTTGCTTAACCAAGCAAGCTTCTCTGTTTACATGTCATGCATGTTTCATTGATCTACAGATGATGTGGGCAGGATATCCCCGTTCTTTTAGTCTGGCAGTGAGTTTGCTGTTAATATCGTAGTCGTCCTTAGTGCTACAATTCTGTCTAATCCGTAGGAACTGTCCATACGGTAGATTTTCACGTAAGGATTGGGGATGAAAGCTGTTATATAACAGCAAGGTGTTCTTGTCAATGCTTTTTAAACAAGGTGTTTCTCAGTATATTCAGGGAGGACTTAAATATTTCTAGGTCCAACAATGTGATTCTTTCTTTGTTAGAGGTCACAGTAAAGTTAATACACACCTCCTGTGCATTAAGCCACTTCAGAAATATAAGAAGACTTCCAGGCCCCCTCCCCACAGCATAAAAACATGGTGCCTTCCTGCTTGCCGCTCCTTTTCCCAACTTAGGAAGCCCCGCCCACCTGGTGCCTTCCTGGTTGCCGCTCCTTTTCACCACTTAGCAAGCCCCGCCCAACTGGTGCCTTCCTGCTTGCCGCTCTTTTCCCTACTTAAGGAGCCCTCCAGCCTCTTTTCCTTTGCAGCTGGGGAGCAGGTGTAAGTGGATCAACTGTCATGCTGGACTTCCTTTGCATCTTGTACTCATGGTGGCCCTGAATCATGCTGTTCCATCTTCATCTTGTATCCTGTCTTGCAACATTATGTGTTACTACTGACTTCTGCAATTGTATTTGCTCTCCTCTCTTGCTTCTCCAATCTTTTTGACTGCTTGCTCTCTTTTCTCTCCTCCCCTCCCCTCTTCCTTTTCCTATCTCCTCCCCTCCTCCCCTTACTTTCTTCTATGCGCTTACTCTATCAGAATTGTTCCTGGACCTACTATGTTAGCAACCTTGTCTGTCGCTCCTCTATCCCCTTACTGTTCCCCTCCCTCCAGAACTATCTGAAATGGTGTCAGGCATAGCATGATAGTCACTTGTTTTGTTCCTCCCCTCCCTTTCTGCACCCCTCTCCCTCACCTTTTGTTTTTCTCTGGCTCTACCAGAAATGTCGTCAGGCCTAGTACGGTAGTCGCCTGTCTGTTTCCATTTCTTTCCCACTCTTGCACTATCTGAAATGTCGTCAGGCTGAGTACGATAGTTAATTTCACATCTTTACTGTTCATGGCCTGTAAGAATGTCGTTGTATTTTCCCTTGTTCCCTTCCTTGGCTTGAAGCGCTTTGAAACTCATTGTGTATAGGCGCTATATAAATAAACTATCGTATCATATCATATAGCGACGTCATGACTTCATGAATACAATGTTCTATTTTAAATCATCCATGAACAAATTAGCCAAGTCAGGGGCGAAGGTTGCACCCATGCTTGTTCCGTGCCATTGTTGATAAAATACTCCTTCAACCATGAAAAAGTTGTTGTTTAAGTCCACCTTACTCTTTTGTAGTTTTTAGTAACCAATACTAATTTGTCTTGGTTTTTTATAGTTTGTCTCACGAACAAGGAAAGATGTCATACAGCATGTAATTTTTGACTAAGTTGTACCACTGAGAATAATAATAATAATAATTTAGTATTTATATAGTGCTACGAACCCTCAGATATTTGAGCACTGCTTATTATTACCCATGGTGTGTGGTGCTCATTTATGGACCTCAGAAAGATGAAAGGCTGAGTATGGCCCTGCCGAGATTCGAACCTGCCTCAGCAGGCTCTGCACAGATGTCAAAGCGAGCGCTCTACTCACTGTGCTATCGGACTGGCAGTAGCGTCCTGAAGACAGGTCCATTAGATTCCATTTTTTAAATTGATTCAAACACGTTTTTTGGTCCTAGAAACACAATTAAGTGTTGACAAAAAGATATAGAAGATTTGTATCTAGGCAGAAAATTTGATCTATACCCCCACTTCCTTTTACTAACATCACCCTTATCCTCAGTAACATGAGATATGTCAAGATTAAATACGTTTTTTGTGACTATGCTTTTTGGTAAACATCAAATTCTGTTTGTGTTTTTGTCTTTTAGTATGTCGACAAATGTTTTGTGTAAGATAATGATTAAAATATGTCTTTTATAATACCATGTATATCTGTCTAAATTAGCTAAAACAGCTCTCTACTCTTGCCTTGTGGGGACTTTCGCACCTATTGGATGTAAAGGAGGGTAGCTGTTTTGTGGAATCTGCTTTTATATGTAATTATTTCAGTCCTCATCCACACAGCCCCCGAAAAAAGAGGACTACCCAGCTCTTTGGTAGCTTATCTCCCTGTGAGCGAAGCACCAAGGGACCTGACACACACGGAAGCTAAGCTGCCAGAAGTACACAGTGCGGAGCTTCCAATAGGTTCTCTGCTGTGGGCTGATAAACAGAGCTAAGGGGCTCAGTCTGAAAGCTGCAGTGCACTGAATGCAGACAGAGAGGCGAGTGTTTGCCACACATCGAACATTGTGGGCCCGTCCGTGGTTAAGGTAAGAGCACCCAAGCGGGACTAGAGGGTGGCGATCAAGAAGAGTGCGTCTGAGGGTGCTACGCCCAGGGGGTTAAACGTCCTTCCCTCATCAGGATCATCATCAGCGTTGCATGCACTTGACATACGAGTAGCACGTAGGTTTTCTTAGGGCAAAGCGCAGTACGCACAGCGCTGGGGCCGAGACTGGATGAGCCCCAGAGGGAGAGCGTACTCAGGAGGACGAGCAAAGCAGGGCCCTAAGAGTGAGTGAGGCCGCTGGGCCGGACCAGTGGGCCCTTTGCTTCCATCAAAGTCTGCTGCAAGAGTAGGACACTATGACGGCTGGGCTGTGAAGAACACGGCAGGCTACAACATAAAGGGTAGCACCTGGACACTCTGGGTACCAAGGGACACATAGAGAGTGAAGGTGGCCCTAAACGGTGAATCATCAGCAAACTGTGTCTCAGAACTACTTAAGGCAGCTATCACAGGTCGAAGTAACGTTTCACACAAAGATGGGCCTATGACAGAGTAGCTAATAGAAGCTGTGGGCACTGGCCGGCCGGTGCTTGGAAGCAGGCTGCTGTCCAGCCACTAACTAGTGGGAATTCCGAGGAACCTGTCAAGTGAGACATGCAACATCAGGCAAACGCATCAAGCACTTTCAGATGGAAGCTGGAGGGGCGCAATGCAACTCACCCGCACTAAGAAACTAGCAAGAGGCGACATCACAACGCCGCAGACAGTCAAGACAGAAACAAACCATGGTGTCCAATAACCAGAAAGGCAAAGGGAAACAACTCACCCTGGAGGCATGCACCAAAACCGTGCTCCCCAAGCAGCGTCGTACCTTTAAAGAGCAGAGGCTAGCTGATGGAGACCAACAGATCCTGGCAGCCATAGCATCATTGAAAGAGTCTTTGGAGGCCATAATCGAAGCAGTAAGTATTAACGTGAACTTGCTTATACAGAATGTGAGGGCCCTCGCAGAACGTACAGGCACGCTGGAATAATTAGTGATGGAGAACACAAGTGGCCTCAAGGACACCACAGAAGAAGTCAGAGTACTGCACCAACAAGTGCAGAACCTTGAGGACAGAGCAGAAGATGCGGAAGGCAGGGCCAGGCGTAATAATGTTAGGATCATTGGGCTCCCAGAAGGCGAAGAAGGAGCGAACACGACGGAGTACATAGAAACCCTGATGCAGCAAGAAATTGGCCCCGGGGCCCTTAGTCAAGGTTTCACAGTGGAAAGGGCTCACAGGTCACTCGTGAGGAAACCGCCACAGGAGCCCTGCCAAGGCCCGATAATAGCCCGGATCTAGAACTACTGCGACAGGGAAAAGGTCCTTGAGTATTTCCACAAAGGCGGGCCGATCCAATGAGCGTCAGCCACGATAACGGCATATCCGGACTCTACACTGCAGGTCCAGAAACAACGAATGAGTTACATAGCGGTCAAGAGGAGATTGCGAGCGGCTAACCAGAAGTGCATGCTGCAATACCCAGCTAAATTGAAAGTGATCCACAAGGGCCACGCACTCCTTTTCCGAGACCCTTGAGGAAGCACAGCAAGGATGGACATGCAGAACCTGTCAATGGGAGATGGCACCGAACCAAGTAGGCAGGAATAACTGCATACAGGGACTGTGACTACTTTGTGAACACAGCAGAGAGTAATTACAAACCTCAAGACACAGTTGCTAAATTCAGGAGCTAATATGTGGTGCTTACTTCAGATCGCACTACATAGGCATGTCCTGCACCCAAATTGCACCGGACTGCACGCATACTAGCAGTTACGTATCCGCCCACTGAGCCTTGTGCACTGGGACAGGATCCAGGGGCAAGGGTGAGAAGTGGGTAGTCCTGAGTACAAGAAATTGAGCTGGCCTATTGGTTGGGGGAGGGAATTAGAGTTGAGGTAGTTAGAGGGCGGTTGGCCTACAGACTCACACAAAGGTGGGATAGCGAATGCGACATGGTGAAAATGGGAGCAGGAACACGCAAGAAGATGGGGGAACTTAAAATAGCAATCTGGAATGTTAGTGGCCTGAACAGCTACATTAAAAGGAACCGGGTTATGGCATATTTAAGATGCCAAGAAATAGACATAGCCCTCCTGCAGGAAACCTGTCTAACTAAAGACAGACAAGATACCTTGGCACGGAAATGGGTGGGGGTGACCGTAGGTGGGACCTACTCAACATATGCAGAGGGGTCCTAATATGGGTGGCACCGATAGTCCGATTCAAGGTCGTCCAGACCTCCCTGGACAAAGATGGCAGGATGATAATATGACGGGGAACGATGGAAAATACGGAAATATGTTTTATTAACACGTATGCCCCAAATCATGACACAGCAACCTACTTTAGATCACTATACTCCAAAAGTGGCCCATATAGGGATTGTGTGCTGATATGGGGAGGAGATTTCAATTGTACGCTGGACCCAGCGATTGACAGATTGGATGGTAAATTCGCTCATCCAGACCCCACTGCAAATCGTTGATAGACGCGTTTAAGTTGGCTGATGTGTGGTAACAATGTACCCACGAGACAGAGTATAATCTCACTAAAGTGCTCCTACGAACCTCTGCATGATGCTAGATTACATGTTTGTGGGGGAAGAAAACCTGGGAGAGTTCATAAGGGCTGAATTTAAGGCTAGGGTCCTCTCTGACCATGCTCCCTTATTAGTCACGTGGCACAGACTCCCCCTCCCGCCAACCCCCGAGCTAAGATTCCAACATGGAGACTTAGGGTCGAGGCACTCAGAGATACAGGGTCCCGGGAACATCTGAGAGAGGAGGTGAAAGAATATTTTAAGTATAACACTGGCAGTGTGAAATCAGCAGGTAAACTGTGGGAGGCCTTTAAAGTAGTGGTGAGAGAAGAGGCCATATCAAAGTCAAAAGGGATGCAAGATGTCATTTTACGGGATCTACAAAAAGTGGACTGTAGGCTGGAAGCCATAGCGCAGGCAAGGGAGAGGTCCCTAGAAGAGGCACAGGAGGTGACCCACCTACAACAAGAATGTCTGGGACACTGGGATAGGTTAGGCAACTTAAGCTACAGGAAATATATTGAGAGACAACATGCAGAAGGGGATAAGCCAGGGCGATTGTTAGCCTGGCTTTATAAAAGCGAGAATAAAAGGCTAGCGGTTAGAGCAATTGTTGATTATTATAAATGATTGCATGAGGATACCTCGGAGTGCGACATGTCAGAGATACAGGAAGCATTGTCAGAGATAAGCCTACGCAAGCTAAATACGGAGGAGAGTGACAGGCTGGAAATACCCATTAAGATAGAAGAGCTAGAGTACGTGATCAAAGTGCTGTCGACTGGCAAAGTCCCAGGAGCGGACGGGCTTCCCAGCTAATTCTATAAAGAATACAGGACAGAAATCATGGCTCCACTACTAGCAATGCTCAACGAAGCACTGGACACGGGCAGACTGCCCGGATCCTTGAGGGAATCGATAATTGTCCCCCTCTTTAAACCGAATAAGTCTGATACAGACTGCGGCTCGTATAGGCCCCTCTCGTTACTGAACCAAGATGGGAAGATTCTGACAGCGGTGATGGCACAAAGGCTTAAACCGGTGATAGCAAAGCTTATACATCCATACCAGACAGGATATGTCCCACATAGAAATATTACCAATAACCTGCGACGATTGCACAATGTAATAGACTGCACCGGAGGCGATACACAGCAACTCGTAGTGGCGGCATTAGATGCAGTCAAGGCGTTTGACTCTGTCAGATGGACTTGGCTGTTCTCAGTGCTGGAAAGGTTTGGTATAGGGCGCACATACATCAAATGGGTGTGATTCCTATACAATGAGCCGATAGCTAGGGTCAAAACAGCCACAATCATCTCAGAACAGTGGCAGTTAAGCAAGGGTACGAGGCAAGGCTGCCCGTGGTCCCCGATGCTTTTCATTTTTTTGCATTAGAGCCATTGGCGGTCTATTTATGGGAGGAATATGGGGAGGTGGGCATAGTCACTCCGGAAGGGAGGCACTTGATCTCAATGTACGCAGATGACATGCTCCTGTACTTGCAACACTCCAAGACAAATTTGCAATACATTCTAGATGTGATGGAACGATATGCTGCTTTGTCGGGCATAACAATCAAGCCACAGAAGTCGACTCTGTTCCCTTTGGGAGGATACGCTGGGATTGCTGTGCGTAGGCTGCCGGTGCTGCCAATCAAATGGGAAATACATACATTACGGTACCTGGGGGTAGACATTTATCACGATCCTCAGAGCACACACAGAACACGGTGAGAGCAGTGAGCAAAATTGAAAACTCCATGTCTTTCTGGGCTAGATTGCCGTTATCCATGATGGGACGGGCAGCGTTGCTAAAGATGGTGGTACTGCCGAGACTCCTTCATTATTTTGCTAATGTCCCTTTTTGCGAAACCAAAACACTGCATAGTATATGCAGGAGCTTCTTGTGGCATAACTCAAGGTCCAGGGTGGCATTGTGGAAGCTCCAGAATTCGTATGAACGAGGGGGTATGAAATTGCCCGATTTTGAAGCATATTTTGTTGCTAGTCAGTTGCAATTTGTAACTAAATGGCTGTCTGATGAACAAGCGCCCGAATCACAGTTGTTGCAAACGTGTAGCATGTTTTTTCTGAACCAAGTTATATGGATAACCGGCCCACGTACAGCTCGCTGACCCTTGCTGCTGCGACTGGGGTGTGTAATGTGGCGTAGGGCCTGCAACTTGATGAGGAACACAACACCATATTCCCCACAGATCCCGCGTGTTGCGCTGTAAGGGGTTGATGAACAATTGAGGTTAAATGTGAGGAAGTACTGGGAACCTAGGGGGGATGGCAACGGTGGGAGATGTAATAAAGGTGGGTTTGCCTACGGATTTTGGGGAAATGACAGGTGACAACGGAGTGCATTGGGGGCAACACCTCACATATTCCTGCCTTCTACTGAGTCTTAGACGTAGATGGCTATAGTCTGAAACTCCCTTGCAATTAGACGAGACGCTAGAGCCGTTCTATGATGTGTCGGAAAGTGGACACAAAGTCTCGTGAATATATGAGCTACTGATGTCCAAAGTGGGAAAAGAGTTATGGCAAGCAAAGCAGAATTGGGAGGTAGATTTACAGGAACGAATGTCAGAAGCAATGTGGATTAGAGCTATGGCGTACCACAAAAAAGGTGTCTCGAAATGCAAGGCTCCAACAGATTCAATTATATGTGACCCATAGAGCACATCCAACTCCGAACAAGATAGCAAAGTTCAGCGGGGGAGCAACACAATCATGTCCGTAGTGCAGCGATATTAATGCAGATCTGGTCCACATGTTCTGGGCCTGCACAGAGATTGGGAGATTCTGGGCAGAGGTAGCCCAAGCATTAGCAAAAGCGGATATCACCCTGGACATCGGATCCCCCGGCATGTCTGCTAGGAAGCTTCACAAGACCCAAGAGAGCTAGACATGTGAGTAAGCTTAAGGATCTAGCATATATACTGGCGAAACGCAGGATAGCAATGGGATGGAAAGCACAGACAAGGCCTGGGAAAATACTCACTCCCCACAATACAAATAAAATTCATAACAAAGGACACATCCAAGTAGGGAATGAGACCACGAGAGATGATTGCGAGTTGTCAAAGATTTATATGAAATTCAGCATCCAGAGAACTCTGCTGCCTCGAGAGCACTCTGGCAAACAATACAATGTAATGTTTTTTAAAAAGGTTACAGCGTCATCAGTGATGTTTTCTATACAGCCAGCAAGTTACAATATCATTGGTTAGAAAGGAAATGCACATATAGTTCTTTATGGGCCAGCTCCACGGGATTGGTCGATGACTTGGCGGAAGGTTGGACATCACGTGATTCAGCTGGGCCGGTCCGTGCGAGGTGAAGGTTAGGCCAGGTCGGAGAGGCGACTGGACCTCACTAACTAATCTATACACTTATTCTAAACAGGCAATAAACCATGAACATCCATATACCTTTGAATAAATCTTAGGAACCTGTAAATTACACACACATGATTATATTGTCGTACATTGGGTCATTCAAAAGGTGAGGGTGCGGGGGTCTTGCCTTTCATGATAACCTGGGGACTGGGCTGGGCTGGCACATCAGGGCAAGGAGGGGAGTGGAGTGACACATGTTAGTTTAGGATAGGATATACTGTGACAGGGGTTTGGGGGCACTCTGGGGTGATCAGCACAGTGGGGGCACACTTTTGTTACTTCAAGAGAATACCTTAGGAGGACACAGTGCTATGCAAGCAGTGATTTTCCAACAGAGAGGGTGAGGGGTGCAAGAGCAGGTTTGTGGAGATGAATGAGCTACAAGTCATGGTTCGGGCCGGTTCACACACAGGACAGTGATCTCAGAGGAAGAATGATACGATACATAGTTTTAATTGTTACAGTTAGCTTCAGCGCATCAGTGAGAAAGGGACTTGGGCTGCGCAGAAAAGGTGGGGGCGGTTGGCGCTTGCTGGGCGCGGCGCTGCAGAGCGGAGAGGAGACTTTGTATTACAGACTTGAGGCCTAGTCCAAAGATGGAGTCGAGGGCACACAAAATGGAGTCCAAGTGTGTCTTGCAATAGCCCCACCTCTGCTCCACCCGAGGTCTTATTCCTCATGGCAGCAGAAGGGCGATGGAGGCATCCCCTACTAGTGCAAGAGGTTCATTTTGCATAGAATGTATGGGGGGTGGCTAATTCGCCCCTTCCTTCCTTACACATGTAGTACAAGTATGGTGGAAAGACCTGTTAAAATGGGCAAATGCAGAAGCAGTGGTGTGGCAAACAGTAGTGGGTCGGAACATGAAACAAGAGGAAGGGGTGTAGACGCATGGAGGCAGTCAATTGCGGATTTGGCCATCTCGACACAGGGCACTAAAGACTCTTGAGAATATTCCTGTACAAAGGGATGCAGATACTAGAGAGGTTGATGGATGATGAAGAAGGGAGGTGGTGGAACTATTTGGTGCGACGTAGGGCAGGGAAGGGGAGTGGGAAGTTGGGGGGCAAGAGGGGTGCAGACAGCCAATAATTGACATGTGATGCAAGTATATGTTTATGCAAGTATGTAAGTTATTATGATGCCACAAAGAATGGAAATAATGTCACCACACATTCATTAAATCAGTAATAGATGCAGTAGATGTAGACATTTTTAAATAGGCAGGTGGATTCTTAAAGGATAGTTCCGGGACTTTTTTTTATTGTCCCTACGGTTCGGCCATGTGTTTTTAAGCATAACTCGGTAGATCGTAGAAAACTTTCCTATGGACCTTACCCGACTTTTCGTCCATTAACGCACTCGAAATCAGCCGCCATTTTCTGATAATCCTATAATTTCCCCCCATCGCCCTGGCTCACCTGCTTTTGCGGCACTAAATCAAATCCCCCGCCCCTGAGCCTGACATCAGCAGACGCGTACCGCCCATTTCCCAACGCCAAAGCACGTTTCGTGTCAACAATCGCTGCGCCTCAGCTAATGAAGTGTCGCCATGGAAATGGCAGGACGCCTCTTTCCTCAATAAGTATAAACACACCGTTTCACAACACACAGCAGCAGATTTTCGATTCCATTACTCTCTCTGTGTTACTTTGAGTATTCTGTGACTCGTTTCTGTGCTCTGGTCAGCTACCTTCGCCGCTTCTAGGCCTTGTGAACACCTGTACCATCTCTGTTAATTATTTTACTTTCTTTACCACACAATGGCTACAATAATGCCGTATATGTACGAGCCCGAGTACACCGAGCAAGAACTACTGGAAAGGCAAGCACACGAAAACGATGGGGATTCGGACGGCAGTTGGGAGGACCAGTCAACGGGTGAAGAGCCTGGACCATGTCGCATGGACGGCGTCTCCACCTGGTGCACGTGCAATCGGTGCGAGCTAATGCCAACTGAGGAGGAGAACTGCTGCTGCCGTGAAAATTCCGGGTGCTTGGCCTACATTTCGGAAGGCGAGCCAAGTCCGCAATGCATCACCGAGCTGCCAGAGTTCAGGGAAGCCTGCCTCTCACGGACCGTGTTGAGGATGATGATGGTGCTTATGCACGAACTTCGCGGCACTGTTCGTCCGCGTAATCCGAGTAACGAGTAAGTATACTCTGGTTTTGATGTCAGTGATGCCACTACTATGTCATGGTCGTCTCCCACATATAAAATGACATCTACATATCATTCGAATGCATGTAAATTGGTTCCATATTGTGCATTTTCTAGATAGAATTTTTTTTAAAGCAGAATGACATTTTTTACCTGAATAGACAGTGATAAGAAAGTTTTGTCATTTTAATACAGTTTGCATCTTTCGTTTTCACAGGTGGTACAGGCTGGTGGCCTATCGTTGCTTCACTTGGTGGCTTCACGGGAGGCTCGGACACCGCGTTCGGAGAGTAATACCTGCCTGTGCGGTACTTGCCATTAGACAACATTTCCCCAGCGACAGTGGACAATACCGCGGATTTTCCCTGGATGTGCTGCAACAGGAACATTACAATGTGTAATGTTTATTATTTATGTTCAATTGAAATTAAGATCTAAAATAAAACCCAACATATATTTTAACAATGGTTGTTTTGATTTTTTAAATGAATCTAGTGTGTCTCCATTGAATAGTCTTCCTGTGCCTTGTCTTGTCACACCACATGTCTCCGGCCAGCATCCTCCCTCACGCTGGCCGCCCACCTTCAATCCACATAACCGTTGAACCCATATGCAGCAGACATACATATGTTATTTTGCGGGTTGGCATCAAGCCTCCCGGCCTTGCCTCCTCCCCCAAAAATACTTACCACACCACTTTGTTCAAGCGTTGGCAATAAAAGGAAAGCCGTTGGATTTTATTGATACAAAACATGGTTATAGATAAATAATCAATATGGTTGATCATAATAAATCATCCTTTTGGGCACCGGGTACAGAGATGACCCCCTCTGGCCCGTGCCGCCTTGCCACCACAGGCCAGCCTGCTGCTGACTAACTGCCTAGGCATCCAGGGTCTCCAGGGTGAACTGCACCCATATATTCTCCTGGGAGGGTGAGGTATTTATAAACTCACCCCCCTGCCTTCCATGTACTAGATCCTGCAGCCTGCCTCTTACATGCAGTTAGATGGCCTCTCCTTGGTGAGGCCCTGCGGCAAACGAGTCTTGTCTGCACGACCACCGCCCTAATCCACACACCCCCCCGCCCTATCAAAGGCAGTTCGCACCGGGGTACTTGTGCTGCCAAGTGGAGCTGTCAGGGAGCGATAAAGGCCCCCTGCAATCCACATAAGTGTGTCTCCATTCACGAGTCTTCCTGTGTCTTGTCTGCACGACCACCGCCCCAATCCACCTCCCCCCCGCCTTATCAAAGGCAGTTCGCACCGGGGTACTTGTGCTGCCAAGGAGCTGTCAGGGAGCGATAAAGGCCAAGAGGTGCCAAAGACCATGTACACTTCAAAGTGGTCTATAGAGCATGGGTTGTTGTTGCCATGTCTACCTCCAGACCTCGTGTCTCCTGCCAAGCATCCCCCTTCACGCTGGACGGCCCCCTGCAAACCGCATAATGCCACGACATATACACGTCATTCATTCACAAACACACCCCTGTTTCGAATTCTTTATAACCCACTTCATATTTCTAATGAGAACTTCTTTGCGCTTTGCTAGTCAACCCGTGAAGGTGCTGGTTATCTGCTCTTCGTCTCTGTGAACTTCCGTGACCACTTCGAGGAAACTCGTCAGTTTGCAACCTGTGAACTGCTCCCTGTTCTACGACAAGAAACTACTCTGATCCCTGCATATAACTGTTTGTTCGTCAAGGTAAGGCCATGTACCATAATCATTTTGCGTCCAATTTCTTTTCGTTCAAGACAGTACATGCAAGGAACTAGTCACATGTTCTGAGTTTAGTCAAATTATCTTTCTATTTTTTTAAAGTTATTCAAATAATTATCCGCATGTGAATAACGTGTATAGTTCCAAGAACCAAAACGAACCTTGCATTGAACCTTTTATGTGTCATTTAATTTTTTAACACATTGGTATTCATAGAGAATTGTTGATCTTTACTTTTCAGAACTTTCCACAATGCCTGCCTGTTCCATTGGCGGTTGCCCTTCGAAGACCCATAATAAATCTGAAGGTACTATAATGCATGTTTTCCCTAAGACAATAGATCAGATAAGAGAATGGGTCCGATATTGCGGATATCCACCGTCTGAGCTTGAAAGTAGAGTCCTAGAAGTCTTTGCGGACAAGAGGGGTGATCGATACCGCATCTGCAGCAGGCACTTTAGCTCAGACATGTACTCCACATCATTGCTAATAAAGAAGAACACACCGCGAGCGAGGCAAAAATTGCTCTCAACCGCTATTCCCACTCTATTCGTCCACATCCCTCCACTGGTGAGTCAAGTTTACGTATTTATCTCTCGGCCTTGCGGTAGTGTGTAGCATTAGCTAACAATAATTTCCCCATTTATGTATCCACTCAATATGAAGGCGGAAGATTCTCCATCCGTGTCGTTATTGCAGTCATCAGCCACTTCAAGCGCCTATCGGGTAATCTTACTTAGCTATTCTGCCACTGACTTGTTTTAGGCATGGAAATCAATAGTTTTAATTTATTGTGTAATTATTTTACCTAATGGTACACCCTTGTACTCGTCCTCTAGTCTTTGTTTTCAGTTATAATTATTGTTATCCAAAATAATGCAAGTACTGTCTTTCAGGGAGATGCTGAGGAGTCCAACGCATTGACGACAACCGTTGATGTCACTCAGATGCTCGAGGTACGTTTCCGGACAGTTCCATCGATGGAGATCATCAGATCTTGCATTCTTGTAGCGTGATTGTTACACACAATGTTTCTTTCGTTTTTAGCCATTGATATGTCCTTCTGTCGTCGCCCTCCTATGTGTCTTCTTTTTTCAATATTGTGTTCATTACTAATGAAAGTCCTATGTTTCAGGGAGTCGATGGAGCATTAGTCCAAGAAGAAGGGGGAGCATGCAGTTACGGGTCGGCGCAACAGCTTGCAGAAGTGTGCACCGCAGTTACATCGTCCCTTGATGTTCTTATGCATTTCGAGGTATGGATACTGACAGTTCGATCAAGCGAAATCATATGACGTGATTACATCCGCTATACTTCCTTCTTTATTAACGCAAGTACTATGTTTCAGGGAGCTTCTTCTACAAGAACATCACCCCTAGTAGTTGATGCAGATCTCTGGGTGGTGACACTTCCAACGATCGAGCAAATTGAATCATATTTACATATCCATTATTTATTTTAGACAACTGATCATTTGTGCAGGTCTATTTACATGAGCCGTTGACGCCTGCACAAAGTTTATGTTCTTTTTAACAAAATAGAAAACCATACTAATGCAATTACTGTGTTTCAGGGAGTTACTGAAGCATCATCTTCAATAATATCATCAATGGAAGTCTATGAGGAGCCCGAGGTATGGATCTTGACAGTTCCATCTAACTAGATCAACAATGCGTCAATAATTGTCGTTTGAATGTTCTACACAAAGCATTCATTCGTGTTTTGCTATTGAGATGTACTTGGGTATTGGTCCCCAAGTACATTTTGTGTTTTCGATATTATTATACATACTAATGAAAGTTCTATGTTTCAGGGAGTCGATGGAGCGTCAGTGCGTGATGGATGTGCTTATCATGAAAATATAGTCGTTGCAGCGCAAGAGGAAGTGGAGACATGCACACACGAGTCGGAGCAACAGCGTCCTGATGTTGAAGTTCGAGGCAAGAAAGTTTCAAAGAAAAGAAAGCAAAAGAAGGTTAGTTTCCTGGTCACTATATTATGTTGTTTTTCACTGTTAATAGTTCAATACTGTAAGTTGTGTTTAAACTGAACATCCCTTTTCCAATCTGTCCTCTAGTTGCGAGTGGGTGTACGAACTAGACCTACACAGACAGTGAAGCGAACGAGAGATGTTGCTTGTCAAACCTTTTGGCAGGGACTTGAGACTGGAGATGCATCGTGCCAATGGGAAGAATATGAAGTGATTGACAACGGAGCTATACCACATCCAGCCATTGATAGTGAATGTCCTCCTGGTAGTTCGGATGCAGTCGGAGATCAATTCACAGAATCCACACCCGCAAAAACTAACACCGCGAGAAAGTTGAAGAAATTGTTTTATTCACCCATCGCCGGAGAAGGAACAGATGTTGCAATGGAAGAGAATGAAGTGGACGACAATGAAACACCATCAATATCACTGAACATAGCGGAAGACGATATCAGAGATTCTACCTTTCATGTGAGTGACATGTCCTCAACGTTACAGGCCGAACCAGCTGGGATCCAGAGTGACAGTATAAGGAAAGAGGCCAAATTCATTGTATTCGATAGTTGTTTGATTGATATTATTATTCGGATGAAATGTGGGCATTCGGTTGGTGGGGAAGTATGTGGGGAGCCATTCATTAATGTGACTCGTGCAATTTGAGGCACTAACCTTAAAATACATGCCACCTGTACAAAATATCATCCTTTCTCATGGTCTGCACAACCCATGCTGGGGCAACTGCCAGCACGCAATCTACTTTGTGCAGCGGCTGCACTTTTTAGTGGTTCAAGTTTTAAAAAGTTAGAGTCTTTCTTTCAGTTTGTGGGAATCCATTTCATTGCGAAAACTCAGTTCTACAAATACCAAACCGATTATCTATTTCCAGCCATTAGCGAAGCTTGGAGAATGGAAAAAATGTCTATTGATAGTACATTCGCGGGCAAACGGTTCAGGCTAGCCGGTGATGGACAGTGCGACAGCCCAGGATTTTCAGCCAAGTACTGCACCTACCACTTTCAGGACATGGAAAGTAAGAAAATTGTGAGTTCGGTGGTCGTGCAGGTGTCACAAAGTACATCCTCAGTGGCCATGGAGAAAGTTGGCTTTGTAGCATCATTGCAAGAACTACAATCGCGGGGAATGGTGATCGACCTGATAGCCACGGACAGACACGTTTCAATTGCCAAGACAATGAGAGAAGAGTACAAAAATATAAATCACCAATTTGACGTTTGGCATCTTGCAAAAACAATCAATAAAAAAATGTCGGCTGCAGGTAAAAAAAAAGATATGCAAGGTATTTCACAGTGGTCCAAGTCAATCAGCAACCATCTTTGGTGGAGCTCAAAAACATGTGGAGGGTCGTTGGAAATTCTACTGGAAAAATGGCGGTCAGTAATGCTACACTGTAGCAACGCTCACCGCTGGACCACAAACCAACATTTCCACAATTGTGAACATGGCCATTTGTCCACAGAGGAGGCACGGAAGAAGAAGTGGTTGATTCCTTCATCACCCACTCACAAAGCCATTGAAAAGATTGTATTTGATTAAACTATAACAAGAGATTTGAGGGGACTCACGGAATTCTGCCACACAGGAGATTTGGAGGTGTTCCACAATATGTGCCTAAAGTACAGGCCAAAACGATTGCATTTTGGCATGGAGGGCATGATAAATCGGACTCTTCTAGCGGTCTTGGCACATAACCATAATGTTGGCCGTCAACAAAGTAGGACGACCGGAACTTTAGGGACGCTTCGCTACAATAAGGCCTTCACTAAAAGAAGTAAACAATGGGTGATCAAACCAGTGTTTCAGGATATGCAATATGAGTTTATTGAGAGACTTATTGTTGATGTCCTAGATAGGCACATACATGGAGTTGTGAACGAACCTGTGCAGGGGACAACTGCATTGCCACCCAACATTGCCTCTGTTCCATGTCCACCTAAAGAAGAGCTCATTGAGAAATACACATCACGGTTTAAATGATTGTAATTTGATTGTCTGTTCTCTCGAGTCTTCTCATGTCGCAGGCCCATTGAATATGTGTATCTATGTAATGTGTAAATAAAAGTGATTGCTCAGTGTACATGCAATGTGTCTCTCCACCGTTGCCCCTCCCTTCACCGTGCAGTTGTGCGAACCACCCGGGTGTCACCTGTGACTTTGCTCTGGAGTCTCCTCATGTTGCAGGCCCATTGAATATGTGTAACTATGTATTGTGTAAATAAAAGTGATAGCTCAATGTACATGCAATGTTTCTATCCAACCTTGTTCATTTGCGCATTAAATTAAACCAAACAGTAATATAAATCATTTTTCAAAAAATATAGAATGTCTCCGTATTTATGGTTCTCTGGGGCTGCAAATGCACGCAGACAAAATGCAAGGATGGAGTGTAAATTTCAAGTCCTGTGAGATGGCCTTACACTGAATGTAGCTAACTAGGAATGTGTGCTCGTTCAAAGTGAAGGTCAGCTGCTTTGATTTTTTGCTCGGGTGCCGGAATGGCCCACCACTCAGTATAAGGTTCTATTGTTATTTGACCTTGACAGGCCGGGACCATCCCGAAAGACTTCTTTTTGGGGGTGTGGGGCAATAACGTAAGAAACGATAATGAATATAATTTCAGAAACGAAAGCCATTTAATGTTCGTTCATTAGAAGAAATAACATCGGCATAGAAGGAGTGGTATTTCGGGGCTGCCCTACGCACAGACACAATGGAAAATGCAAATATAATGTAAGTAACTCTTTAGATGAGTTTATACCGCAATTTAATTACTATACAGTAGCTTTAAAGACGGGTTAAGTTGTACTTGTTCGTTCTATGTGGCATATTGTTTTGTACCGCGCACTATCTTGAGGAGAACCATCTCCTTTTACGGAAGCACCTCAAAACCTTCCTCTTTGCTTCTGCTTTCTCTCTCCCTCTCCCCTGCTACAACTGGTCCACTGTCTGCGACCTCGGTCCTGGGCCCTTCCACTCTCCACCTGCACTGCCTCCCTGTCAACCCCTGCACTGGGGGACTGTCTCAGTATCCTACAGCCCCCCCCTTGACGTATAATACCCAGTTGCACTGTCCTAGCTATGAAATAATTTCCCGACCTAATATATAAAATGAATAATTTTAATAAAGATCTGATGGTGAGACTAATTTCATTTTTTATGTTTTTAAAACAGGTACATCCTTCATTATTGTATGTGTCACGAGTACCAGACACCGGCGGATGGCTTTTTCAACCGCCAGTTGCTTCTCCGCGTGAACAACGTTACCACCCTGACCATTTTATGGGACGATCGCCAAGTACAAGTATGCCCTTACGCGGTACTAACGGCTAGATGCAACATACAGACCGTTGTGGTGGCCTAGTGCCTCGTTGTTGGAACAGCCATGCGATTATCAGTGCGACCGAAGAGCTTATTTTATCGTAAACCAACACCCTGTGTACTGCACACGAACATCGCTTGCCTCAAGACGAACTATTTTGGATCGAGAGCAAAGAAAAATGCAAATCGCTGAATATTCTCAAAAAATTTGATGTCAAATAAATGTACTTTGTCAAATGTACAATCTTGCCGTTTGCTTTTAAACCACAGTTTCATATTCCGAATTGTGGCGCTGTATTGTGAGATGATCTAAGACCCTGTGTACAGCAAAGGAACATCGCGTGCCTCAAAATGAACTTTTTGGAACGTGAGCAAATAAAAATGAAAATCTCTGATTATTCTCAAAACATTTGATGTCAAATAAATGTACTTTACCAAATTTACAATCTTGCGGTTTAATTTAAAAGTACAGTTTCATATTCCCAATTGTGGCGCACTGTGTTGTGTGAGCTCATCTGTGTTGATTTCCGGGTTCTGTGTGGAGTCGCGTAGAAGACGCCTGGGCGCGTTTGCCTACGCAGCTCAGTCACGTCACGGATAGAGGCGGGGAATATGAATGTTTTGATGAAGTCTGTTTCAGGGGCGGGGGATTTGATTTAGTGCCGCAAAAGCAGGTGAGCCAGGGCGATGGGGGGAAATGATAGGATTATCAGAAAATGGCGGCTGATTTCGAGTGCGTTAATGGACGAAAAGTCGGATAAGGTCCATAGGAAAGTTTTCTACGATCTACCGAGTTATGCTTAAAAACACATGGCCGAGCCGTACGGACAATAAAAAAAAAGTCCTGGAACTATCCTTTAAGTGAGGTGTAATGGCACAGAATAGGGAAGAAAGGCAGGTTAGTGGTGAACAGTGACAGAATACTTTCTTTTAGCAAGATAGATAATTCGGAGTGAGGATCCCCCCACCTGGGCAACCGGCAAGGAAAAAGTTAGGGAGTAACTTATTCTGTGTTTTACAGCCCAGTCCAATAATGTTCAATAACCTTGTTTCTTTAAAAGGTTCTACCACCCCAAAACACCTGAGAGGCTACAGGAGAACAGGATCCAAGACAACTCTGGGACCCCTGGATGACTCCTAAGGCTAGACAATGCTCTTCCTTGTCACAGTACTTTTGGTGCCCTGGCAGGCAAAGTGGCAGAGTTTCTCGGTTTCACTCGACGATTCCTTCTGAGGATGGGCCCCCCCTTGGAAGAAGGAGCCACTGGGATGCTGAGTCCGAGAATAAAAAGAAACCAAAGTCTTTCTGAAATGCAGCAGTTTTACTCTTCACGGTGCTCTCCTTTGGTCGACGATTTCTCTGACTGTAATAATCTTGTGAAGATGAAACATGCTGTGGGCTCCTTAAAGGCTTAGTAGATGAAGAAAAGACCCCTGGGACCTTTTCATGACTTCGGGCGGTGACGGGTGCATAGGTCACTTTTGGTGTCGGCTTTCACATTTACGCGGTCATCGGAGCTCGGGACAGCTTCTGGTGACCTGGATGAACCACTGGAGTGCACCTCGGACCCTCACCAAGTATGGACCCTCAGAACGTCTTCATTAGATTCTGGTGGCGGGAAAACCAACAGCGGACCTTTCACTGCTTCCAGCAAAGCTGGACTCTCTCTGGCAGGACAAAATGGTCAGGGATGCTGGCAAGGATGTCCTTTGAAATGTTCTTAGGTAGTTTGGAACTTTTGCAGCTCCGTGTGTCCAGCAGCAGTATGCCAGTGTACCCCCTCTTCTGGGCGGTAGACAGCAACGCCTTTCAACGGTCACAAAATGAACCTCTGGACCCTGGGTGACACCATTTCACTTCTCCGATTTGAGATGACCGGGCACTCCTCTTCAGGACTCACTAAAACCCCTTCTCCGGACGGCAGGCACACATGACTGGCTTCCAGGGCACTTCGGATGAAGAACAGCAGTTTGCACGATGGTCCCTCGTAGCTCAGGGAGAGGTCTCCTTTGCGGGTCCTCTCTGGATCAGTTCTTGGGAGAAACGACAGCTTTCGGATTACTTGAAGACATTGCAGCAGGAGACTTCTCCCCCAGCTGGGCTTCAATGAACAGCTTCCTGTTGCTAAGATTCCACTTCAGCTTCTGAACAAATTGGTAAGAGGTCCCCAGATATACACATCTGTTCTCCATTCACTGTGGCTGAGCCAGGCTCAGTCAGCCAATCACGCAGAAGGGCATTCATGCAGGCAGGCAGCCAGCCAATCGGGCATTCAGGCCCTTCACTACACAGAGACACCCATAACAAAGAATGTGAATTGGGGTAAGCACCTAGCCTTTCAGCTCAATACACTGCATTCATGTCAGTTTCAGACAGGGCTGTCTCATTCATTGTGTCACACACACAGAAACCAGACGCTCACAGCAGAAAATGTGAGTTGACTCCCAACTCCATTCACAAAGGTCCCACCCCTAGGGTGTACCCACAACACACAACACATGGGAAGGCTCCAGTCTGGCTGACAGGAGGCAGCTCCAGAGCCATATATGGTATTCCCACCCAACAGTCAGAGGCAAAGGAGGAAGGGACAGAGTCAGGGCTTCCTAGGATTGTGAGAAACAAGGTACAAGGCAATAGAAACCAAGAGGCCCCAGAGGCTATCTGGCCTTCTAGCAGGAATCAATTGGTTCCTATGGCAGGGCCTGGGTGTCCCAGAATGGAGGACACTCAGAGCCACTGTCAAGTCAGCATGTAACTGCCACCAGCCCAGACCCTGCTTTGTAGACATCACACAGGTGCCCAAAAACACACATAACGGGTACAAGGGTGCACCCCCAACCCCGGGTGCCGTAAGGGGTCTCCCATGGATGTTGTTCACTAAAACATAACATTAAGAGCTACGCTGCCACAGGTCCAGGTTGGACCTCAGTGGCAGAAAACATAAGGAAGACACACACAGAGAATTGGTAGGACAAGGACTAGGAGGCCCTGCCCTTCTATAAGGCATTTCCAGCATCACATGTGCCCCCCGACCCCAGATTGAGGTTAGGGCAACTGATCTCCCACAAGATTGTAAACCTCATCCAGATGGTCAACATACCTTCTGGAAAGGCCACCTCCATTATCATGACTCTTCCCTGGCCAATGCTGAATGGTGAAGTCTGGCTCTTGCAGGCTAATTGACCACCTGAGCAGTTTGGGATTTTCACCCTTCACCTACATTAGCCATTTTAAGGGATTATGGTCAGTTTGGACCTTAAAGGCAGACCCTGTTAGGTAAGGTCTAAAACGCCTAAGTGGCCAAATTATGCAAAAACACTCCTTTTCAACAGTGGTCCACCTAACTTCCCTACCCATGAGTTGCCTACTGATGACAATTATGGGGTGTTCTCTCCCTTTGTCGTCTAACTGAGACAAGACAGCTCTAATTCCAGTGTCACAGGCATCAGTTTGCACAATAGTTTGCTGTATTCCGGGGCACACAAGGCAGGTGCCCTGCACAGACTTTCCTTTAAGCCATCAAAGGAACTATGACAGTTCTCACTCCAGTGAACCTGGGTGATGTCGGAGCTGTCAGAGGTGCAGCTATGGTGCCATAGTCTGCCATGAAGTTAGCGTGGTACCCAGAGAGGCCCAAAAGAATTCACCTGGGTTTGAGTAGAGGTAGTCTCCCAGTCCTGTACAGCTTGTACTTTACTAAGGAGGGGTTGGATTTGACCCCCTCTTACCTCATGACCAAGGTAGGTAACCTTCCCCTGTGCTATCTGGCACTTGGTTGTCTTGATAGTGAAGTTGGCCCTTTTCATGGCCGGCAACACCCTATCCAAGTGTGTCAAATGCTCTTGCCAGGTGCAACTGTAGACAGCCATGTCGTCTAGGTAGGCTACACAGAAGGCCTCCAGCCCACTGAGAGCATGATTCACCAACCTCTGGAAGGTGGCAGGGGCATTCTTCAACCCAAAAGGCATAACCCTAAACTGGTAGAGCTCGTCTTGTGTTGAGAAAGCCATTTCATTTTCTCCTTGGCCTGGTCAGTGAGAGATATTAGCCTGATGTGAGGTCAAAGGTGCTCACAAACTTGGCACCACCTATATTGTTATGTTATGTTATTTTGCATTTATATGGTCTGAAGGCGCTGGTAGGTTGAACGCCCTTGGGAACCGAAGTTCAGGTCAGTAGAGAGAGTAGAGAGAGTCAAGGTGCATGTGAGCACCGGGTATGTGTGCAGCTGGTGCGGTATTCATGTAATAGCTGCTTTTTAGCGGTAGGTGTGGTGGTTGAGAGATCAGTAGTATGTGATCGTTCTGGCAGGGTTCATCCAGAACGAATGTGGCTGCGTTAGGCCTGAGGAGAATGCCTGGCTGGGGGTGTGTAACCAGCAGTGTTTACTTAGAATGATGTGGAGTGAGCGGCGGATGTTGGTATGAGAACAGTTATACCGAATGGTGTCATAGTATCTCTGTGTTCTAGTTGAGTGATGGTGTAAAGAAGAGAGTAAGCGTGGTGGTGAGATATGATGGGTTATATGCTCTTTCAAACATTGCCTGCATTCCAAACCATACCATGTACGTCACGCACCATGCATTCCTCTGTTTTGCTCACTCACCCGCTCTACACACTCGTCCGTTTTATGTCCTCACACGCACTATGCATTCACCCCCTCTACGCACTCATCCCTTCCACGCATTCATCCCCTCCACGCACTCATCCCCTCCACACTGAGAGGCTATTGGGCACACTTCTAAATGCCCTTTTCACAGAGAGGCTATTGGGCACACTTCTAAATTCAACTTCTAAATGCACTTCTAAATTCAACTTTCACAGAGAGGCTATTGGGCACACTTCTAAATTCAACTTTTCACAGAGAGGCTATTGGGCACACTTCTAAATTCAACTTCTAAATGCACTTCTAAATTCAACTTTCACAGAGAGGCTATTGGGCACACTTCTAAATTCAACTTCAAATGCACTTCAAATTTAACTTTCAGAGAGAGGCTATTGGGCACACTTCTTAAGTGCACTTTTCACAGAGAAATTATTGGGTACACTTCTAAATTCAACTTTTCACGTAGAGGCTATTGGGCACACTTCTAAATTCAACTTCTAAATCCACTTCTAAATTCAGCTTTCACAGAGAGGCTATTAGGCACACTTCTAAATTCACTTTTCACAGAGAGGCTATTGGGAATACTTTTAAATTCAGCTTCTAAATGCACTTCAAATTTAACTTTCACAGTGAGGCAATGGGCTCACTTCTAAATGCATTTTTCACAGAGGGGCTATTTACACTTCTGAATGCACTTTCACAGAGAGATTGTTGGGTACACTTCTAAATGCACTTTTCACAGAGAGGCTATTGGGCACAGTTCTAAATTCACTTTTCACAGAGAGGCAATTGGGCATACTTCTAAATTCGACTTCTAAATGCACTTCAAAATTCAGCTTCCACCTAGAAGCTATTGGGCACTTCTAGATTCAACTTTTCACAGAGGGGGTATTGGGCACACTTCTAAATACAACTTTCCATGAGCGGCTATTGGGTACGCTTCTAAATACAATTTTCACAGGAGGCTATTAGAGATTCCATCTAATTGGGGCGTATGCTAACAATCACATTTCTGCCTAGATTTGGCACAGACTAAAACTTGAGAAATTCCATCTAAGTGTGGCACATGCTAACAATCACATTTCTGCCTAGATTCGGCGCAGACTAAAACTTGAGAAATTCCATCTAAGTGTGGCACATGCTAACAATCACATTTCTGCCTAGATTCGGCGCAGACTAAAACTTGAGAAATACCATCTAAGTGTGGCACATGCCAACAATCACATTTCTGCCTAGATTCGGCGCAGACTAAAACTTGGGAGATTTCATCTAATTGGGGCATATGCTAACAATCACATTCCTGCCTAGATTCGGCGCAGACGAAACTTGAGAAATTCCATCTCAGTGTGGCACATGCTAACAATCACATTTCTGCCTAGATTTGGTGCAGACTAAAACTTGAGAGATTCCATCTAATTGGGGCATATACAAATTGGCCACAATATCATATCATATCACAAGTACATCAGCCCTGGGCAATGGGTGTGCATCAGTCTTGGTGACTGCATTGACTCCTCTGTAGTTCACACAGACCCCCCAACCCTTGGTACCTGCCTGGGAACTTGCCTTGGGGACAAGGAACACTGGGCTGGACCAGGGGCTGGTTAAGGGTTCGATGACACTGATGTCCAACATCTTGGCGAGCTCTGCCTGGATGTGGTTCTTTTTTTAAATGTTTTAATTTTTTTATTTTATTGGTTTCAATACAAACCTTTAAAATATTACACAAAACAAAACAACACAAACATCCCTCACATCCCATCGTCCAACGTTACAGCGGCCAGATGGTTAGAGACCATCTTCCTCTCTTCCGCCATTGTTCCAGCGTCAGTTCCCTCTTCAATGGATGTTTATTAGCTTGCCTTCGATCACAGATAACAGGGACGTCAAAGGCATTACTAACTTCATATCAGTGCCGTTGCACATTCTTAACCACCAATCCTCAGCACAAAAGGATGGATGTTTCTCGCTCCAGTGACCCAAGTAAATTGATCTCACGTCTTTCAGTTCGGGGCAAAACAGCACCGGATGTTTAATTGACTCCACTTCACTGGAGCAAAGACGACAATATAAAACCGAGCCTATATTACAAGCCCATGTGCTTGTCCGCTCTCTAGTTTTCAAGGCATTTAGGCGAAACAGCATGAAAAGTCTTCGCGCGTTAGAATTCGGGAACAAACGTACGTATTTTTGTAGCACATTGAAACCTCTTGCCTCGGTGGGTGCATTTGCCATCGATCTGGAGGCAGATCTCTCAGCACACGTGATCTCCCAGTCTGCCTGCCAGATCTTCAATTTCGCTGCGGTAGGATTGGCATGAAGAGTTTCCAACTTAATATCATACTCTATTAAAAGGTTCTGGCAGCGTTTGACCCACATTGAGACTATGGGCCTCATTACACGTTGTGCGGTAAAAATCTCAAATTACCGGCATGGCGCTCTTAGCGTGTCCGCCCTCGCAAGAGGGCGCTAATAGCGTACCATTACGAGTACGCGGACACGAGCATAGCGCCATGCCGGTAATGACCCTACCAACATGCCGCTAAAGACCCCAAAAAGTCACCGCCCTCGATGAAAGTGCAGATAGCACCTCCGCCCTCACGCTGCATGCAAATAGCGGTCAACGCTATTAGCGGTGACCATTAAATTGCGGAACCGGAAATAGCGTTATCGCACAGGAACAGGAAAGAGCACGGCGGCCATCTTTAAAAACACAATCCATTGCCATCCTCTACCCCCTGGACCTGTTTGGAGTAGCTTGCAGTTGCAAATCATCAGGGACACCCTCAATATGCCCAAGGCATTGAAAAAACCACCGTCCGGCAGCGGAAAGAAAAATTTACCTCAGATGAGCTAATCATGCTGATCCAGACCCTGGCTGACAATGCCACCGTTGTCTTTGCCAACGACATGCGGCGGGAGACACTTATTAAAAAAAAGGCAATCTGGGATGATGTTGCGGTGAATGTTAGTGCAGTGGGCACCACCACCCGCAATGTGCGTGAGTGCAGGAAAAGGTGGGACGACCTCAGACTCCGGGTGAGAAGTATCCTTGCCGAAAACCACAGAATAGCCACTGCAGGTGGATCCGGTTCACCCATCACACTAAAGGAATGGGAGGAGACCTGTGCGGACCTAATCGGAGTGGAATCCATTGAGGGAGTGGGCACTATGGAGCATGGCGTGGCAACCACTTCAGATGGAGGTGAGTGTACACATGACAGGATGCTATGTGAATGTACTGGTCCCCCCAAATGTGAGCCCAGAATCATCTCATGGATGAACAAACATCCACACATGCATCCATCCCTGCCCATGTCAGTGTCAGAGCCAAACACACACACATGCACACATCACCAGAGACAAGTGCCAAACACAACCATGCATGGATGAGGCACTGAACTGACACATCACCTGCATCCCCAACAATGAAGTCCCAATGGCCACAACTGCATTATTGATGTATTCTGCATAAAGTACATAGAAACGTAACCAATGCCATCCCCCTCACATACAGACAGTGAGGATGCCGGAAATGCATCCCAGGCACCCCTTGCAAGTAAGAGAACAAGGGCACAGGACTCTGAAGACACCCCCACGACATCAAGGGGCAAGGGGGAAGGTTCCACATGATGAGTGTCAAGCATCGGAGGAGTATCACTGCCAGGATAGAAGTATCCACACCACCAACTACAGCCCCACCACCGGAGGTGAACCCACAACCACCAATCCCAGCCACGGAGGGCCCACCATCAGCTGATGTTGAGGACACAACAGATGTCACAATGGAGATGTACACCCCAACCCCCCCTGGAACCCCTGAGCCATCACCACTCCAGACACCTGGGTCTGATGCCACTGGCGAGAACAACATTCTAGGTTCTATGACCCCCACGGTGGCTTCACCTGCTGACATGGATGCATCAGAGGGCACAGCAGCCACTCCACCAGCACCCAGCACTGCCCTCGACCTGGCCAACATCAGCCAGTGGCAACAGGAACTAACTGTGCTGGTTGGCCAGCATGTGGAGGAGACTGCCCATATCAGGGTGGAGATTGTGGAGACAGCAAGGCACTCCAGGGAGGGGATGGAGGCCTGTACAGACAGGCTGTGTGAGGAGATAGGCAGATTTAGGGAGGTCCTCACTCGAATAGCGGACACAATGGACCGCCACTTCACACCACCAGGACAGTCAGCCACGTCGTCATCCGCCGGTTCAACGCAGACAAGCCCCCTCCGCCGCTCCACACGCACCACCAGGCGCATGTCTAGCCAGCCTCCAAATGCTGCTGCAGACAATGGCCAATAGGGAGTTCATGGCGAAGCTACTGCGTGCATGGCTGGACGGAAACATAGTGGCAGACACATGAGGAACTGTTGTGGGGGAGTGGGGGAAAGGGTGTTATGGGTCTGTTGTGGGGGGGTGGGTGGAAGGGTGTTATGGGTCTGTTGTGGGGGGTGGGAGGAAGGGTGTTATGGGTCTGTTGTGGGGGGTGGGTGGAAGGGTGTTATGGGTCTGTTGTGGGGGGTGGGTGGAAGGGTGGTGGGATGTTTGGGGACATGCACTTTTTCATCTTTCCGTTACTTAATACACTGGTGTCTGATCAAAACACAGGCTTGGACATCTTCATTGTGTTTGTATACTTTATTGGAGACAGGGTCCATTGCGTGCTTCCAAACATACACCAGTGCATTCATACCCATATCCATGTGACAGTAAAAAACCACGTTACTCAGAATATTTGGTTGATCAAATGTTGTCTCACAGTACGTCCATCCTGACCATCCCCTCTTGCATGTCCTGCATCCCCTTCACCTCGGTCCTCATCACCATCATCATCCTCATCAGGTGCTTCCATTTCAACGTCAGGGGGCAGTGGCACATTCCGTCTGATACACATATTGTGCAGCATGACACATGCCATGGTGATCTTGGCCACCTTCTCATGGCCATACAGAAGAGCGCCACCAGACCTGCTAATGCACCTAAACCGTGTCTTCTAAAGGCCAAAGGTCTGCTCAATAACGTTGCGGGTATGGGTATTTGCACAATTGTATTCCTCCTCGTGCCTGTTCTATGGGTTCCGTACAGGGGTAAGGTGCCACCTCTTCAGGGGATAGCCAGCATCACCTGTATGGGGGGACGAATGAGGACCTGTTACTGTTCAGCTCAAGTACGGCCAATTCATTTCAGGCTTTTTTAATTTTGCATTGTGATTGAAGTGCACAATTAACAGCATACATGCAGACTGTCTGTGTGACTGGAATGTGCAAAGGTAAGGGCAACCCTGCAAGTACACATGCCCCGTCAATGCCTACAACAGTAATTGACATGTCCTGGCTGAAGCCGTGTGTTAGGGGTTCCTTGGTCCTAGGCAGATTTGGTATCACACTGCTGGTGTACTGCCATTCCAACATTGATGTTGCCATGCTGAGAGGCATCACTTGAGTTGTGCTATAAGTGGTGGTGTAATGCTATGGCTAGGGGTGATCCCTTCGCATGCATTCAAGGTCACAATGCATTATTGCTATTGTGCTGCGCTCATTTTGCAGGACTATGTTGGTGGCATGTATGAGATTTGTGTATTTTGAAGTGTGGAATGTTGTACAATGTGTATGTTTTCTAGACCTTGATTGTCATCTATGTTATGTAGCTCACACTTGCATGTCCATTCATCTCTGGTACGTTTTGGGCCTACCCAGATGGATGTTGGCGTACATCTGTATGTGCATTTGTCCAACGGACAACAAGCTACACCCAATCGGAGTATGTATCTCTTCTCCCCGCCCAATCACACTGCCATGTGCTTGCCCTGCTACTCACCAAGTAGCCACGAACGTTGTCCGGCTTGTCGCTCAACGTAGTGTGGGATAGTTGAGTTGCACAGGACCAGGGAATCATAGGTTGATCCAGGAAATCGGGCAGAGCAATGAGTGATTATCTTGTTGGCGTCACATACCATTTGGACATTGATGGAGTGGAATTGCTTCCTGTTTCGGTACACTACTTCATTGTGATGTGGGACCACCAATTCCACATGAGTACAGTCGATTGCCCCGATGCAACTTGGGATGCCTGCCAGTGCATAGAAGCCAACTGTGGTGTTTGCAATCTCCTGGGCAGTCCGTGGCATGAATATGTGTTCAGGTGCATGCTTCAGGAGGGCATCGAGTACCTGGGTCAGCGTGCGTGAGAATACTGTTTGTGAGATGCCATGCATCTGCCCCACCGTATGCTGGTAAGTGCCTGTGGCCAGGAAGTGGAACACAGTCACCACCTTGAGTAGAGGGGGGATGGCAGTTCGGATGTCTATGAGGCTCACAATGTCATTGTGTATCATGTCTACAATGCTGGTTATGGTATCCCGGTCCAGACGGTACAGGGTGTGTATCTGCTCCGGGGTTAGGTTAAATGGATTGGCTCTGATCCTGGGGATTGGTGGGTGCCTCTGTGGTATGATTAGGTGCCGTGGTGGTGCTTGCTGTGCCTGTCTTGCCCTCCTCCTACTCCTCCTGCGTCTCCTCTGTGCAGCCTGCTGCTGCTGCCCTGGGATCATGTCCTCCAGCCCATGTAATGCTGCTAGTATTGGAGCCATCTTGGTGTGGGATGGGGTGTGGTGTGCTCCTTTTGTGCTGCCTGAGTCTCCATTGCCTCCACCTGTGCTGATTGTGTCCAGCTGTGGCAGGTGGGAACACTGCTCAGTTCTCTTAACAGGTGGTTCGCGATGGCGGTATTAGCGCCATGGCGCTAAGGGGTTTTGGGTGCTTTTCCATGCCGCTATTGGCACGTCTGCCTGGCTTGTGATGATGTGCTAATAGCGGCATGGCGTAAATTACGGACTTGAGGGTCGCGCACCCGCGGACTGGCCGCTATTAGTGGCACCGTACTTAGCGGTGCCGCAAATAGCGGTGAGCCAGGTCGTAATTTGGATGGGGATTTAACGTTACCGGTATTGCATTACCGGTAACGTTAAATCCCTACCGTGTAATGAGGCCCTATGTCAGATCTGTGTAAAGATGCATCGTGAAAAATTTGAAATTGAAAAATGTTCTCACTCGCTTGTGATTTACGAAATAGGGCCAACAGGTTCCAACTAATTTGTGCATGTAAAGATATTAAGGCTAATTCGTACCTTATACACAGTGTTGATATACCACTTGGTAAGCCTAAAGCTTTTGACCAAAAGGTATTTTCTAGCGTTGCCCAGTGAGTGTGCGAGCAACCCAGTGCTTTTTCAGCTCCATAAGGTAGGATTGGAGACACCTTCTGTTCATTAAATTTTCGTACCGGTATCATTGAGAGCTTTCCGAATCTTCGATGCAAGAGCAGTGCCTGACAGGCCAATTGGCCGCATTTCCTCTTTGATTCCGTGATCCACGGGCCATCATAAATGCTGGAATTTAACAGCATGCCTAGGTATTTTACGCTATTAGAGATGCGTAAAATGTTGTGGCCTAGCTTCCAAACAAACTTTGCATCTGTTGAATGTTGGGTCGCGCTTAGGTTTTTAAGCAACAAGATTTCGCACTTAATTGCATTAATTTTCAATTTATTTTGGATCACTTATTTTTGCACTGCCTCGAGTTTTCTTTGCAGACCGATAAGAGTTACATCTAGAATGACCAAATCGTCTGCATAAAGCAACCAGCTCACGTGCGACAGGTGGAGCTTAGGTGGAAATGCTTGCACAGCATTTATTGCGACACTAATGTCTGAAATGAAGAGACTGAAGATTGCCGCCGCTAAAGGGCACCCTTGTTTCACCCTCTTGTGCGTCTTAATCGGAGCGGACAGGTTGCCCAATTGGTCTAAATGGATCCTGATTGTGGTTTCCGTGTGCAGTTCTTTAATTGCCTCTAACAAGCCAACCGGCAACCCCAAGAGCTCAGCTTTTGCCAGAGTATCTCCTGGTCTAACATGTCGAACGCATTGGAGAAATCGACAAAAGCAAAATATACTTTTGTTTTTGTGCGTAACACTTCCAATTTCAATAGATTCAAGATTAGTAGATTTAAGGAGCATCCAACATTTCTCACAAAGCCCGCTTGTCTTTTGTCTACTCGTTTTGATCAATTTTATTTGAAGCACAGATGCATACATTTTACCCAAGATATCCAGCAGTGCCACTGGGCGATAGTTTTTTCGGGAGGTTCTATCACCTTTCTTAAAAATGGGTACAATTATGGCAGTTTTCCATGAAGTGGGTGACTGGCGTTGCAGATTTATTCCCTCAAATAATTCGAGACACAGGTCAGCCCAGAGGTCTGGGAACTGTTTAATGCTGAAATCTGTCAGCCCATCAGGGCCGGGAGCCCTCAAGCTTTTTGCTTTTATTATAATGTCTCGGATTTCATCTTTCGAGAACGTTAAGTCCCATGGTGATTCATTAGGGACAGATGGTGATAGGATGTCATTGTTATTACTGTATAAGGTCTCGAAATGAGACGACCACTCGGACTATGTCACCAAGCAAGCTTGTAGAGCTCTCTGCGATGTTTCCATGCTGTTAATAATGCGTCAGAACTCTCCACTGTTCTTATTTTTTAAGATTTTCATCATTGCCTCAGCGTCTTCTTTTTGTAGAAGGTGTTTATGACCCTTTATACAATTTTTATAGCTTTGTTTCGACGCTCGATTTTTTGGAGTTCTTTCACACAGTGTCCCTTGATTATTCCTTCGAATCTCAGCTCGCATCACTCTCTTTCGCTACAAGACCTTTAGATCAAAACAATGGGTCTTTGTGAAGAACGGCTGTTTTAGACCAATGTTTTTTTATTTGAACTGGGATAGTAGTGAGGCATATTCAACCTCCCGACGTTCTGTCTTAAATCGATTACATAAATGAGCAACCTCCACTTCATTCAGCCTCAGTCTTAGTCGGTTGGCGTCAACATGAACCTTCGTTGACCATTTAGACCCTGGATCAGATTCAATCGTTAAGAATTCCATTTGCAACATTTCATGATCGCTGTTACTCATGGGGAGGACTTTCAAAGATTTCACACGTGAATGCAGTGTGTCAGATGTAAAAATATAATCAATAATGGATGATTGATCATCACGCTCCCACGTTGAATTCGGTGGTGTATCGCCCGTGGTGCTGCCATTTAGCATCGATAATCCTCGTACGTTTAGTTCTTTCATCCATTCCTTTGCTAATTGTGCTTTTGTCTGATTTCTGAGGCTCTAAATAGTCAATATTTAAGTCTCTGCATACTATTATTCCGGCCCTTTGTGTGGATTCCAACAGGTTGTCGATAGTTATCGAGACTTGATTGATAAATTAATAGGTACCTGCTCTGCAGTGGTTCCAATATAGGTTTATCACCTGTATCACATCCACCGCGTTCTTTGAAAGGTTGAACTTACCTATCTCCGCAACTTGAATGTACAGCAAATAGTAGATTTTATCAAGCAATAACCTGAGGATCGCTTAATCATGGTTAAGAGGCCAGCCATTGGACGCCACTTCTCAGCCTTGCATGCGGGATTAAGGGCACATTCAAACTCTGAGGAGACAGGTAATTCACTCATCCAAGTTTCTTGCAGACAAACAAGATGGATATCTTGTAGCCAGTTGTTATTTAGTAGGTGGAGAAAGCCATGCGTGTTCCATGATGCAAAAATGCAAACTTGAGCGTCAGTATTCGTCGGGCGTTAGCTTCTCGGTTTGTCGTTCAATCATTTAGATAGCCAATTCCAGTCACGTTTTTGTTCTTTAAGCACAGGGCTGCTTGACAAAACGGTCTCACTATTGTCAACGGCTTTATGACCGTTTATGGTGATGCAAATTTTGTCCATTGGACTGGATCTTGGTGCTGAGAGCGGCTCGACAAAGGAAACCTTGAGGGGCTCAGATGATACTGGACCATTTTGTTGTGAAGAATCAATTAACGGAATATGAACAGTAGATTGTCGGTCGACCAGGGCTGTTTGCTGTTTCTTCGAAGGTGTAACGAATTGGGTGCCGTGAGTTGTTAGAACTGTTGTAGTTACTGACGTGTTCTCAATCCTTTTTTTTGGTCACAGTATCCGTTATTTTAAAAATATCAAAACCCAGTGACAATAAATCTTCATCAGCTTCAAGGATCGTACTTCCAATTATGTTAGATTCAACGTCCAGCACAACCTTATCGTTTCGATTTTCCTCAGGAAATTCAACAATTTTTATGTCAGGAGAGCCCAGAGCATGTAATCGTGGAATATGATGTAACAGTCTTATTGCATTGGTACGATTATGAATCAGCTTATCGCATGACTCTAATCTCTCCAACATGAGTTTGACCACCAAAGAATAGTCCAGATGTCGATCCATGATGTGCCCTTTACTTGCTTTCTGTCGCTTGCCAGTCGTTTTCGTCTGCTGTCTTTTTGCATTTCTTGAGACTGATGAAGAAGATGACAAGGTTGAAGAACTTTGAGAGCTCTTCGCCAATTCCGAACTGGCGGTGTCCAGAGACAGACGACTAGGCTTCAAAATGCCAGCATGATTCGTTTGTAAACTAGCTGCTAGCCGCTCTCTTTTTTCCTGTAGCGTAATAAAGGCAGGGCTTGCGGGAGCAAGGACTCCTTTTGGCAGTATAGCGGGTTTCAGGATTATTAAACAGGATCTACCGCTGTTAGGAACTTCAGACCTGTTTTGTAGGTCTCCTATAGAGAGGGCTGGTTCATCTCAGAATTCACGGGAGCCCCTTCTGGATGAGTTGCAGGTAGAATCTCACGCTGAGCCTCAGGCAAGACAATCACTCGTGTGATGTCAGTTTCATCTGGTTGAGGCACGGCCGATGCGCTTTCACCACAATCGGAGTCCTCGTACACAGACAGTTCCAGGCGATCATCTTGGGAAGCCAGTGTAGCGTTGTCGATGTGAATCACTACATCTTCAGGTGGGACAACCGGTGGAACAACCAGCGTATTGTCAGTTGCGTTAGTTAGAACCTGAGGTTGTGCCCGCGTGTTGTTTGCTTTCGCCACAATCTGTATCACGTTGATATTTTGCAAAAATGTTCTGGCACTGCGTAGTTGAGTCTTCTTTCGCCCTGGAAGGTTTTTAGACTTCTTAGTTGGGGGCAGCTGTTGTTTCTTCTGATTCATGATTTTCAGAGGGATGAAATCTGCACCACTAAATATAGGAAACATGCCTGCTGACTTGGCTACAACAGCCGGAGCTTTGTTAGTACTGACTAAGTCAGGAGCTGTTAATTGCAGTGCACAGCCGCCCGCAACCTGAACATTGAGCCATGCTAGATTGGCAGAGCTTCTTGATTGGCGAAAAGCAGTATTGAATGAAATTTCTGCAGGGTGTTCTACTGTTGGATTGTCAGAGGCTATATCACCATTAACTGGGGATAATGTAGTGTCATCAGTTACGGGGCCCATTTGTACCACCGTCTCAGGCTCAGAGGGACTTGGAATCACCGTTCTTAAAACCTCCGGACTATTGGCCTTCTGGCCAATGTTTTCTTCTGGGAGAGTTAGCAATTGTTTTGAGACTTCAACCTCCGAACCCAGTGCAAGAGTTAGCAGCAAAGGCGGTGCCTTTGGGGGCAGAGGGGGCCCATTGGTGTCGTACACAGTGTTTTTAAATAGTTAGATTGATCATTTACTCCTATGTCCATATGGTTCTTACGGAAGAGGGCCAATGCCTTTTTTGCCAATTCCGCAAATAATCTTTTGTCAATGTTATCATTGCGTTTTTGGTCATTTGCCGAAGAAAGTGCTGGCAGCAATTTTTGCGTAATCTGGTCCTGTTTGTTATTATAGAGGTTGTGCAGCTCCTCTAAATGCAGCAATTTTGAATTCATTAAGGCAACTAAAGTTGTTACATCTTTTATGTTTTCATTTAGGGCCTCGTAAAGTTTGGTGAAGGGCACCAATGAGATAGACATTGAAGATATCAAAGTAGCTTGCAAGTCGTTCATAGGCACATGCACACAAGAGGCCACTCGGTCGCCCGTGAGTTTCCTTGGCTCTTCAGTTGGATGTGTAGAGTGGCCAGTGACCGTGTTGGCCCTCCTGATTTTAGGAAATGGTTGATCGACAAAAGATGAGTCAATGGATGAGGACTCGTCCGTAGTGCACCCTGCACTAAATTGATGATGCAATTGTTCTCGATCGACAAAGACTCGAGTGCTGGTTGGAGTTAGAATGAGTTGAGTACCTTTTCTGAGGTTCCAGTACATTTACAGGTGACACTTGGGTTGAGTCACCTGTGGACCCAACTTCTGCCGTTCTAGCTCGTTTGTAGTTTACCGAACCCCATATGTCTTCATTGGCATCAGTAAGTTTATTACAATTTCTTTTCAGGGCAGATTTTACATTCGACTCATTTTCAAGTATCGGGACCTGAAGGTGTTTTCTTGAGCGGGCTTTGTTTATCACCAATAGATTTTGCAAGACATTCGTTACAACCTCCAGTGAGTTTCTCCTATCTGGATGGACTCTTCCAACCACATAGCCATCCTAACCAACTCCGCTGGGTGGCGTACTGAGTCACCATTTGCTAATGTAAGAAGTCAGTGCCGTTGCTATTGGGGCTGTGCAAAGATCCAATGATGGGCTTGTATCGAACACCTCATCATGAAGTTGAAACTCATTGAGGTTTTCAAACATGGATGAGTCTTGTGTTGTTACTAATAAAACTGCCTTGCTTGCGTGACACGCTTCTTGATGGTAAGCAATTTTGACAGCGCCTATTGGCATGCTGCTGTCTGGTCGATCGAGAATAGAATAAATGTATGATATGATAGTTTATTTATATAGCGCCTATACACAATGTGTTTCAAAGCGCTTCAAGGCAAGGGAGGGAACACGGGAAAATACAATGACATTCTTACAGGCCATGAACAGTAAGGATGTGAAATTAACTATCGTACTCGGCCTGACGACATTTCAGATAGTGCAAGAGCTAAAACATAGATAAGGAAGGGAGGAGGAAAGTGCGAAGGAAATGGAAACAGACAGGCGACTACCGTACTAGGCCTGATGACATTTCTGGTAGAGCTGGAGAAAAACAAAAGGTGAGAGAGAGGGGTGCAGAAAGGTAGGAGAGGAACAAAACAAGCGACTATCATACTAGGCCTGACAACATTTCAGATAGTGCTGGAGGGAAGGGTGGGGAGTAAAAAAAACAGTAATGGGAGGGTGGAGGAAACAGACGAGGTTGCTATCATATTAGGTCCAGGGACAATTCTGATAGAGTAAGTGCATAGAAGAAAGTAAGGGGAGGAGATAGGAAAAGGGAGAAGGGAAAGGAGGAGAGAACAGAGAGTAAGTAGTCAAAAAGAGTGGAGAAGCAAGAGTGGAGTCAGTAGTAACAAATAGTGTTGCAAGCCAGGATACAAGATGAAGATGGGAATAGCATGATTCAGGGCCACCATGAGTACAAGATGCAAAGGAAGTCCAGCATGAGAGTTGAGAAAGAGTGACGCATCATGAATGTATGAAGTCCATAAAAGTCAAATCCAGCATTGGCCACAAGACGATGATGGTGAAACCAGAATGTATCAGGACAGACTCCTGCAGAAGTAGGCTGGAGGAGGTTGAGGGGGAGCAGGGTAGAAGAATCAAGCAAAACAGGCAACACCTGTGTGCGAGAAAGGGGGGCACAAGGGAACATCACAGGGGGGCCAGAGGGGTGGCGATGGCCTGTGGGACAGAGGTGGTAACACATGTTGGTGCATGCTTACCTGCTGTCTGAGCACGGGGTCGGGCCCTGGGTCCTCCTGGTCCGAACAGGTCCAAACAGGAATTGCCCTTTTCTTTCTCTGCCCTTCACTGGAGACACCCGGGCGAGAGACGCCCTTGATCTAATAGTTAAGAGCAGGAAGGAAGAGGCAGGGCTAAGAAGGTGGGTGGTGCCTAGACCAGGTGACCTAGATCCACTTGTACCTGCTCCCCATCTGCAAAGGAAAAGAGGCTGGAGGGCTCCCTAAGTAGGGAAACAGAGTGGCAAGCAGGAAGGCACTAGGTGGATGGGGCTTGCTAAGTGGTGAGAAAGAGCGGCAAGCTGGAAGGCACCAGGTGGGCGGGGCTTGCTAAGTGGTGAAAAAGAGCGGCAGGCAGGAAGGCACCAGATGGGCAGGGCTTAGGCCAGGTGACCTAGATCCACTTGCACCTGCTCCCCATATGGCGCCTTATGGTCAGCAGAAACAGCCTCAAGGCTGACCAGGCATTGACCCGACTGGGTTTGGCCCACGTTGACATCTTCGTCAGCGCTATACGCAGCGGCCGCCTCAGAGCCATGCCCCTCCACGTCAGCGGCCGCGTCCGCCGAAGCAGGGGAGGTGAGAGATGCGGCCGTCAGCGCCAAGTCACACAGAGGCTGCACGCCGACATGCGGGCCTCCCGCACCACTGAGAGGCCGCGCCGCAGCAGCACAACCGGTGCCAGGAGCTGGCCCTCCAAAACCAGCAGTGCCGCCGAGGTAAGTCTCTCAGCGGTTTGGTCCAGGAGGGAAACTACTTGGGGTGTGGTGGTCGGGAAAGAACAAGCCTGTGGAGGGTTGACAGCCACCATATCCTTGTACATGGTGACATTAGGTAAAGTGCCACTTGGATCATTTAAGTCATTGGCAATCATTGCCACGATTCCTGCTGACTCTAAATCACCCTGGCCATCGGGCTCACATAAGTCCTCAATGACAGAATCACATGAGAAATAATGACTTACTTGCTGCTGTCTGGAGCGCTTGAAAACTTGTTCTTCTTATCTGACAGATTGTTTAGTTTGCGCTCTAGTCCATGGTGATGTCAATACTGCGAGCTCCGGCTCAGCGGACATCATGTAGTTTTGCAAGATGACACACTTTCCTCACAGACACCGCACATCACTTGCCAAACAGTGCCAGCTCGCCCTTTCTCCTCAGGCCTTACGCAGCAAGGGCGTGGGAGGCGGCCTTTTATGGACTGACCCACTAGGAGTCTCAAAGGCACACGCACCTCCAGTTACCTCCAGGTAGGAATCAGGGATTGTAGAAGGCAAAGTTAGACCAGCTCTCCACTCGCCACAGCCAAACAGTGTCAGCTCGCCCTTTCTCCTCAGGGCTTACCAGTGGATGTGGTTCTTTACAGTGTCTGACATCCTGCAGCATCTGTTTTTGACAAGTAGAATGTCACCAGTGTCAATATCATGTTGAAACCATGGGGTGAGGCCTGGTGTCAGTAAGAACAGAGGTGCATACTGCTGGAGCAAAGCCCTGCAGGTCCTCTGCTGCTCAGGTGTCAGATCTGGAGACAGTTGCACTCCCTCCACTGCGCCATCCTGAGGGTTACTATTCAGCAAATCAGGAAGGGGCTCACTTTCATCCTCTTCTTGCTCTGAAGCTAGCAAGAGGCATGAGACTTCTCCTCTCCTGTCGAAAGGCTTGAGCCTGTTGACATGGAAGACTTGAGGGGCTACCCCAGGAATACCCATGTCAACCAGATAGTTGACCTCACCAATCTTGGAGAATATCCTGAAGGGTCCAGTCTACCTATCTGCCAAAGACTGAGGTTTGGTAGGCTCCATCACAAGGATCTCCTGCCCAGGAGTCTAATCCACTTGTGAGGCTTTAAGCTCCTGCCATTTTCAGAATCCGTCGTCCTGTTGACTGTGTAGTGTAGCCGACAGATTCTTTCTAGCAATAGAACCCCCTATCCGTAATGAATACAGAACCGCAGGATGTATTCCTTGGAAGAATAAAACCAGCGAACACCTGTCAAACTAGGATACAAAAGAAACACTCAATACTTCTTACTATGATACAGATGCTTAGAATTCTTATGGACAAGCATAACCTCTGAATATGGCGTATTGATACTCACAACCAATGGCCCAAATGGAGTCAATAGTGAAAACCACACGATAATCCTAGGACCATCTGTAATGTTAGTACACCAAGATCAATAGATAGCAGCACTAGAACAGAGGGTGTAATCTAAGTGTGTCTAGGTGTGTTTGTGCTGGATTTACCGTGGACTGATAAGTAGAAGTATCCATGGATGACAATGGAGGCACTTTAACGAGTGGAGCAACCGAGGGAGCTGTCCTGATGAAACAAGGACGCCTAGATTGAGAAGAAAGTCTCTAGTCCTATCGACTATCCTGACGGAACGCATATGCCCTATACAAGGAAGACCACCAGCACACGCCAACGTCCCAGTCCGTGTGAGATGGGGGTAAGGGTAGGGTCAGCTCCACCAAGCCAAATGTCAGGTCCGCAGGAAGGGTAGTTCCAGATGGGGGTCGCAACTGTTTGATGTAAGTGCTGGCCCCGGAGTCTATGAACAGCTGGTACAAAAGCAAGGAGAAAGAGGAATTCCAAGGGGGTCCGGGTCAAAAGCATGGGGTATCAGGAGTCTGAATGCATAATGCCAAGGGAATGAGGCAGAAACAATCCAAGAGCAGTCCGAGTTCAGGTTAGCAGCAGACAAGCAGAATCCAAACAACGTAACAGACGAAGGCCAAAAGGAATCCGAAATGCAAAACAGGGGTCAGAAAACAGGAATCGAGTAAGTACGTAGACAAAACACTTCGGCAAATTCAGAAGCAACGCCCCAAGGAACTAAGGCGCTTAAGTGACGTGGTCCATGTCACATGGTTGAAGCGAACGCAGGCAAACAGAAGCTCCCATACGCGACCACAATCTCCATGGCAACCTCCATTCAGCATTCAGCACCGTAGCGATTCTTGCGACGGAAAGGCGGACACATATGGGAGTTGTAGTGCGGTTTGCAGAACTTGTGTACAGAGGGCAACTGTGTGTTGTTACTGGTTGCATGGATGCGTGTCATGTTGCTGTGTGTAACAGTATTACTTGAAAGAACAGTGGGGCATGATTTAACCCTAGCAGTAGCTTCAGGCCTGACAGCCACTACTTGTTCAATTCCTGGCTTGCCGTAACATTTACTATTGCCTGGCCCATCATCTGTGCAATCCTCTTTCCAAGGCCTAACAAGTCCCCCACTTACTTGGCAGAATCTGGAGGGGCGGCTTCAAAACTTCCTTGCACTAAAGCAAGGCGCCCCCTCATTGGATGTCCAAAGAGAATCTCAAAGGGGCTGAAACCAACATCCTCTTGGAGCACCTCTCTGTAAGCAAACAGCAGGCATGGTAGGAGATCACATTTCCTCCTTAGGGGCTCTTCTAAAGCACCCAACATGCCCTTGAGAGTCTTGTTAAACCTGTCAACCAAACCATTGGTCTGGAGATCGTAGGAGGTGGAGAATTTATAGGTTACCAGACCAACGAGTAATGACCCGCAGTATGAAGACATTGTGGTAAATTTATCCGATCATGAACTGACTCCAGAAGAAACACAGGCCTTGAACAAAGGCCTAGGGTTTGTAACTACCAACATACATAACCGATTGAAATTCCGAGAAGAGTTCTCGGATTTTATGAGAAAGATCCATTTAAAGCAATTCTTTGATGATAACATTGACAATAGTGAACTAGATAGTGGTTTGCACAGGAAATCAGATTTTTGCCCCCCAACACAAACACAAACGGCCAAAGCCCGGGCATTTGAAAGTAGGGTGATGCAAGAAGTCGCCTCTTTGGAAGAAAAAACTAAGAAAGAGAAAACGTTCCTAAATCTTAACCGGACAGATAAATCCACCCTTAAGACATTGTTACTCAATGATTTGATAATAATCCGAAAAGCGGATAAGGGTGGGGCCACGGTGGTTTTGAATAGGAAAGACTATGTAGGAGAATGTATGAATCAATTAAGTGATAATAACAATTATCAACAACAGGAAGGAAATCCAACGCAAAAACTAGAAAGATTAATCCATCAAAAGATGACAAAAGCGAAAGAAAGGAGATGGGTAATGAAAAAAGAGGTGGCCTTCCTAATAGTTGATAAACCAAGGATTCCACAATTCTACATACTCCCAAAAATACACAAGTCCCTTACTAGACCACCAGGGAGACCAATAGTGTCAGGATGCGATTCAATTTTGGAGCCACTATCAAAAATCGCAGACCATTTTATGCAACCGATGGTCAGGGAAATGGCTTCTTTTGTAAAAGATACTACGCAGATTATAAAAGAAATTGAAGGCAGACCATTTGATAACACTACTGAGATTTTGATCAGCCTAAATGTAATAGCTCTCTACACGAATATACCACAGAGAGCATCACTCGAAGTGTTGGAAGAAAGACTACTTACAGAAACGATAAACACCAACACTCCAGTGTCTTTCATTATGTGGTGTGCCGAAATGGCACTGACGGAAAGCTATTTCCATTTTAATGGTACTTTCTACAAACAAATACAGGGCACAGCCATGGGTGCTACTTTGGCCTCGAGCATTGCAAATCTCTACCTGGAGGCCTTTGAAAAGCACTGCATCTATAGTGATACCAATCCATTTAAAAAGAACATACTGTTATGGAAAAGTTATATAGATGACGTACTGATAGTTTGGAGAGGAGAAGAAAATATTGCAACCTTGTTCTTTGATGCGATCAATCAACAAAATCAACATCTAAAATTCACGGAGAACTCAAGTAAGGTAGAGATCAATTATCTCGATGTTACCACAGAAGGGAGAACTCTATGTAAAACCTTTTAAAAAACCCACTGACCGCAATGCCCTGTCACACTATGCAAGTTTCACCCGATCCACACATGTGATAATTTACCCTTTGGCCAGTTTCTACGGCTAAAAAAGAACAGTACCAACAATGCAGATTATAAAGAAAGAGCCCAGAAACTGAGAACCAATCTACATAAAAGAAGTTATCCAACAAAGCTGACAAAAAAGGCCATGAAGAGAGCCGGTAATAATAACAGAGAGGCAATTCTTGAACAAAATCCTAGAGAGAAAAACAAAGATAACCTAGTGTTTGTTAACACTTACAGTAATCTCTCGAACAGAATTAAAAAAATTGTCCATTGCAATTGGGTATTCTAGAGAAAGGGAAAGTACCATTACAGAGACCTTTGATGGCATTTCGAAGGAGTAGGTCAATAAAAGACCAGATCATGCGAAATGATATCACCAAACAAATAAAACCACAAGCGACCCTAACAGAAACATGGGGGATGCGGGCACCAGAGGGGCACTACCCGTGTGGATCCTGTGTTTGTTGCCAACAAACTAAAAAAACAACGGAAATATACCTAGGTCTTAAAAGTCCATGGAAACAAAAAGTTCTCACGAACTGCAACTCTTGTTTTGTAGTCTACATAGTCTGGTGCCCCTGTAAAAAGGTATATATAGGGAAGACGGAAAGAAAAATTAAAATCCGTATTACAGAACACAAAAAGTTGTATAAAAAACTGAGTGCCTTCTGGCCCTTTAGTTGGATACTTTATAGAGATGTTACATAAAGTGGAGGATCTGAGATGGTTGATTGTTTATTTGGTGAGGCCAACGAATGATATAAATCTTGACAGAAGAAAACTAGCTCAGAAAGAAAAATAATTTATTTTTCTAACCAAAAGCACAGAATTGGGTCTGAACGAGAAAACAGAATGATAACCATCCTTCTACTTACTGAGACTCAGGACTAGTGAAGTAGTGCTTGAGATTCGAATAAGACAAAGGGCAGAAAAAGTATCAGCACGTGCTAAGAGGCATAGATGACATCTATAAGAATGGCTTAGAAACTAATTGAAATATAATAAGGATTAGTTCGTCCAACATGACAATTTTGGGCATGACTGCATCCCATTACTAAAAGGGGTCCCAAAATTTGAAAAGAGGAGGAGGCCCGTTAAGACTAGACATACTAGCACAATTGGTGACATTTGCTTAGGAACCCCAGATTGGAACCCAAGTGATTGGTGTCTCACGAATACTATGTAGGCAAGATAACCCATACTTAGGTTTAATAAGTGGGTTTCATAGCCCGGTTTATATAGTTTGGCAACCTCGATTAAACAACATGACGTGATTACCTCTTAAAAATGGTGAAAATTAGTCATTCAAAATAGTTCTTAAATAAACGTGCTAATCTGTTAATATCTAAGAGTCACGAGGAAATGGACCATCTAATCCTACACTAGAGTCCACAAACATGTGCATTCCCCTATTTTGACAAACGAAACATGAATCAACATAACTCACGGAGCGGGAGACCTGTGAGGGGACCGGAATAGACGCGGGTGTCTTTTCGCAATAGTGGTGCGCGCGGTCACGCCGTGCTGGTGTGGCTGTGTGATGGGGCCCTCGAGTGGAGCCAATGGGGGGCCGAAGGCAGGAAATGACAAACGAGGAATAAATAAAAAGGCGAGTAACCTTGGTTACGCCTCCGAATCATGTGACAAGATGGTCACATGGTTGGTCAGACACAATAAAAAGTGATGATGGACAACACAAAAGAAAGCAGGCGTATAACGAAAACAGAAGGAGACGTTACCGGCAGAGAAGACGGTGGACGTTCCGAAAAGGGGCAGGGAAAGCCAAAATTCGAATACTAGAAAGAGCAGGAACAGAATAGGAATCAGAGGTAAGAAATGCTCAATCATTAGAGCAACTAACAAATTCACCAAAATGCTCAAACGCTCAAAAGACGTAAGGGTTGGGCCCGCTGTGTTTTTCTGTTTCAGGAAAATACACACAGATGGCCTCCTTCATAGATACTGATAGAGGACCCGACCCGACCCAGTCAGCAAAAAGATGCATAGCGGGATCTGCCAATAATTACCAAGATCAGAGATCGGTTGCACAAGATTACTAGGTTAGTATGAAAAGCATCGAAATATTTTGAGCTGTAGTAACAGAAGAAAACAAGATGAAAATAAGCAAAAAAACTCATGGCAAATAATTAATGTTTCCCAATTAGGGGCATATCCAAGTGGTCTATTATACTACATATGGTGGTGAGCATCCCCTTGGAGACATTAGAGTTATCTGGAGGAGAGGACATAGAAATAGAGGGGCCACACCAAGACGAAAGGAAATAAGAAGCAAGCACTAATAAGGTAATGCATTAAGACAAATCCTAGATATCCAACAATGCATGATACAATCATATTGAGTGACACAGTAGTACGATTTATTTAATGAAGGGTGATATAAAATCTATCAAGAATGAACTAATCATGTGAAACCTGTACTGAGCAAGATAGAGAGATGATGTCAAAACAGATGAAAAGAAGGAGCTAGTTGAAATAATGACTCCCTTCTGCTGTAATTTGAAATGCAGCAGGTTGTATATAAGAAAATTGTCAACCGGGATGTTTTTCGAGACTAAAATTTGACTATCCCACACTTGCTTCCCACAGCTATCCGTCTGATGGCTGGACCTTAAGAAAGGACTAATGGGGTCCCATTGAAAGCCGATCCCTAGGAAAAAAAACTAAAAGAATCCAAACATAATTGTACATTTCAATGGAATGTGGTACAGTTTTTACCCCTGAAGAATTTCCTTGTTAGTAGTATGAAAGTGTGTAAGGAATGAAACATGTCGGGTATGGTATGAATGCAGCATGAAAGTAAGCATGGGAGATATGAACACAGAGTGAAATGTTTTATGGACTGGGATGTACTTCTCTATGAGAGAGGAGAGCAAATAACAGATCCTTATGAAGATATTAATCTTAAACATTGTCAAATGATGGAGTACTACATGATATTGAATGTGCACAGCTAAATTGAAAATGATTGTGAAAATGTCTGTTGTTTACAAAGTGTTTGATAAATTATTCAAAAATTCTTTAAAATTGTATATGTGAAAAGATAAAAAAGTTTTTATTGAAGATATGCTATAAAAAATAAATAACTATTTTTGATATAAATCAATGTAGTATATGAGAATTTAATGATTACTAATCATATATAAAAAGGAATAACCACGAATGGATTTGGGGAAGCAAGTGACCCTGTGAACATAGTGTATTGTTAAACAAGTGTTTTGGTAGAGGGCTGTTCACAAGTGGTCGTTGACAATATTACCTCTGGTCTCTCTAAGTTAGTTGTGAACGTATAGGTTACACCACATTCCTTCCACATAGCTTGCTTGTAACTAGACATGAAGTTGGTTCCTCTGTCAGAGATCATCTCTTTAGGAAATCTAACTCTGGTAAAGGTGCCCAGGAGGGCCTTGGCACCCATCTTGGCTGTTATGGTCCAAAGGGGTATAGCCTCAGGGTACCTGGGGTGTGATCTACCAGTACCAGGATGAACCTGTGTCCACCTGATGTGGGAGGGTCAAGGGGACCAACAATGTCGATGCCCACCCTCTCAAACAGTGTGCCAGCCAATGGCAAAGGCTGCAGTATGGCAATGACCCTGCCTCCAGTTTTGCCAGAAAACTGACCAGTGGGGGACAGATATTGCAGTGAGCTTCCACTTCTACTTCCATTCTGGGCCAATAGAATTGGACTGAGAGCCTTTGCTTGGTCTTCTTGGTGCCAAGATGACCAGCTAAGGGCACCTCATATGCCAACTGCAAAAGGAAGGGCCTGTATACCTGGGGTACAAACAACCTCTTCACTGCACCAGGTACAGACTGAATGGGCTCACTGTAAAGGAGCTCACCCTCCCGAAAAATCTTAAAGATCCTAGGCACTTCACCTTGTGACTGGCCCAGTTTTCTTTGGCCCTCAAGAAAGTAGCACTCTCTTTGATCCTTACAGAAATCCCCCCTAGAGGGCCCACCTTCAGCCAGCAGGCATTGAAGGTCAGGGTGATCCTCTGGGTTGAGTAACTCTCCCTGAGGAGGTTACTCTGGCTCTTAAACCTCTGGAGTTGAGTCAATAGTTACCCCTGGGCCTAGTCCCTACGGGGCTGGGACCCCAGTGGGTGCTGTAGAAACAGGAAGGGAAGGAGCCACCTTCGCAGAGGTGGCCTTCTTACTCTTACTCTTAGCCTTGGGTTTCCCCTTTGGCTTTGTTACCCTGTTGTATCTGGTGACCTAGTGCCTGCAGCAGCAGGCAGTCAGGGGTAACCTCTCTGAAATTAACCCTATCTCAACTAAATCATTCCCCAACAGAATGTTGGCAAGTACATTGTCCTGAACCAGGACAGAAAGCTTTGCTGTCTTGTCATCAATCTGAATGGTGACTAGGGCTACAGGAGATAATTTGGGAGGCCTACCAGCTAACCTGGTGGTTCTTAGAGGAGCACCTACATAGTCCTCTGGCCTGAGCAGGGTCCTGTCCACCACTGTCATGCTAGCCCCAGTGTATCTCAATCCAGTGGCAGTCAGTCTGACAGGAGGCAGCCCCAGAGCCATACATGGTATTTCCACCCAACAGCCGGTCAGGGGGAAACGGAACAGAGACATATATGGTGTTTCCACCCAACAGCCACTCAGGAGGAAAGGACAGAGTAAGGTCTTCCCAAGACTTTGGGAAACCAGGTAAAAGGCAATAGAAAGCAAGATGCCCCAGGGGCCATCTTGCCTTCTATCAGGAATCCATTGATTTCTATGGCAGGGCATGTGTGTCCCAAAATAGAGGACACTCAAAGCCACTGCCAAGTCAGCATGAAGGTTCCACCAGCCCATAACCCTGCTCTGTGGGCATCACACAGGTGCCCAAAAACACACATAAGGGTGTACTCAGAGACCCCCAGCTGGCCCATATAGCCAAGGTTTGCTCAGAAGTACTTTAAGACGAGATAGCTGCACCCTTGAGATGGATGGGGGTGCAGATTCATTACTCCAACACCAATCAATAAGGACAACTCAGTGGTTTGGCAAAGGGAGTCTGTTTAATGACAAGTACAGAAAACGGGGAGTCATGGATATCAGCAGTGATGCGATCGTCCTTCTCGCTTCAAACTCCAACAAACTTCATACAGGTTGTAATATTTATACTCAAAACTTGTCATAATTGACGTGTAACATTCAAAAGTTAACATGCAATTCTATTGGTTACGAAAAGGTAACTTTACTATAGGTACTATATCTGTATATGGTAACGGAGTGAGGGGATTGGGTAAACACTGTCAGGTGGGCGTCTAAGCCCTTCCTTCAAAATGACTACTGTAGACGTCACTAAAAGTATGACGTCCCATTGGTTCTACTAACTATGGGACCCTAGATTATTTGGTTCACTGTGATTGGGTTGGCAGTGGGGAGAACTGCAGGGGTGGGGGTTAACACTCAACTCGGGTGGTTAATTCCCTTTCTCCATTTGCAGAAGAATACTCCTACGGGCCAAGCAAACGAAGCTAGGTGGGCCAGTCCAGTCTGTCATCTCGACACTACGCGTCACATTGGTGGAGGCAGCAGCTGTCCAGTTCAGATCGACGTCCCTGTGGGAGCCAGGTGAGCGTAACACCAGGCTCCAAAAAGCGGACCCTCTCCAAATGTCCTTGTATGTTCTTCTAAAAAACTCAGGGTGAGGCCATTTCGTGTTGTAGACATTCCTCACCTGAAGCCTGTTTGAAATTTGGAGATGATGTTATTTGATTTGGCCCAGTCCTCTAACTCTATCAACAATATATGCATGAATATCTTGCTCTCGATGTCCAAGAGGGCAATTGGCCTATAATTTCCGGGCTGTGATCTATCCCCTCCTTTGTAGAATGGTATTATGACGGCTTGTTTCCAAGAAGGAGGGAAGCATTTTGACTCTAGTATTTCCCTATAAAGGGTGTCAAGAAGTGTCGCGCAGGTATTAACATTAGACTTCAAAACCTGATGAGTTAGCCTGATAAGTTAGCCCGTTTGGGCCCGCTGCCTTTGATGATGAGGCGCTCAAAATTAGATCTTCTATTAATTTTGCATCAAAGTTAAGTTCCCACTTGGGGACCTCCTGTTGATTTTCCAGGGTAGCTGACGTGTTTTTAAAGTTTGCTGTCAGGTAATCTATCCACCTCTTTTCTGGAACCAGGTTACCTTGGGTGATGTTACTGGCTGATTTCTTTCCTTTACGATTTATTATTGTGTCAATTAGTTCTCTGCGGTTGGCCTCGAAACTGCATCATCTGTCTAGAAATGGTTCTGATATCTCTGCTTGGTCCGGTGCCAAGCGTAGGTGTGAACCCTTGCTTCTTCTTGCTCGGCTGGTCACGTGATTCAGACACCATGAATTTGCTTCTTTTCCCTCAATTCGTGTATTTGATTTTCGTTTCAGCCGCCACCTGCCTTCGCTTTCTCATCTCGACCATTCTGAGGCAGGATATTCTGTTCTTAGTTTAAATTAGATGTAGCTACTTTTCGCCTCTTCTATTGTTATGACCTTGACTCTGCTGCCTTTCGGGATTACCAAAGCTGGAACATGGACATTCCCTATGGTGCATATCCCTCCCCAGTTTCTCGACAGTCTGTTGTATGCTTTGGAGCCACATGCCCAATAGTGATCCATAATTACTGCAGTTCCGTGCTCCATACCTGGGGCTTCAAAGATTTGTCCACAATTATGATTCTCTCCCATCTTTCTTGTGCCATTGTGCCTGAAGCACAATTTTGAGCTTTCTAGTGGCACTATCTGCAAAGGTCCTTCTCTGTCTTCGACCCATGTCAGTAGTTTTGAGAGCGTTGGCCATGGTGGCTTGCATAACCTTTGTGAATTTTCAATTGCTTCTTTGCAGGCTCCGAGGACCATCCATGCTCTGCAAATCACTACTCTTTTTTCCCATCCATCTGGTGAAAGTACTGTTACCCAAATCTGCATTTGGCCTTTGTTCTTCCAACTTTGAGCCTCTTCTGGAGTTTTTCCTTGGACATTTAGCTTCTGATTTACTTCCCATCTGATTCCTGCTCCTTTCACTCCAAGTTTCTTGTATCGGATTACATGGTTCCTAGTATGAGCTATGTTTCTAGTCTTTATGTCTTGAACATAATCATCTTCATCGGGATAGGCTGTTTCAGTTGGCCATATCAGTGAGGCATCACTACCCATGAACCTGCCTCTGGTCTTGAACATGGCTACATTTGAAAGACAGTGTGTTGTCTGGACATCAATTTCGACAGCTACAAAGATCTTGGACTTCCCCATGCTGTATGGTAGGTGTGCACAAACAAAGCATTCTCCCTCTGAATTCCGTCTTCCAACTTCTTTCATGTACTGGTACCAAATGTTGTTTCCCAAATGTGCTGTGCTTTGCAAGTAATCGTTTAATTCACTGTCATCTCCATGCATGCTTCTCTTGATTCTTAATGTTTTCCTGTAGTTTGCTATAACTACATCCCTGAATGCATCTGTGTGGCTCCTTCTTACTGGTGGGTTCTCGGATATCCTGGTCCATGGTGTAGGCTTCCTCATCTGAGCCATTTGAGTAGAGAATAGTCTGGCAGTTCTTTCCTTTTCCTCATACATGTTTTTCCTGCTGGTTATAAATTCCCATCTCATCCACCCTGACATTGGTCCGGTATATGGCTGTGCTGTAGAACTTGTACTTGTCCCTTTCTCTGGAACATATATGCTCGGCAATGTTGTCTCTGTGGGCTTCTTTGTCAGCCCCTCTAATCTTTTCCTTTCTCTGGCTATAAATGGCCATAATGAATCTTCTATCAGTTGCCCCGTGCAGAGATCTTCTCCGAGTTTGCTTCCGCCTTTCCTGGTGGTGGATTAAGGGTTTCTAATACATCTGTCTCTGTTGGCTTTCTTTCCAATTCCTCTTGTCTTTTCAGGAGTTCAGCTGTTTCCGATTGTCTTTTCACCTCACTTGTAGTGGAACTTTTCATAGTAGGTAGTCTCTTCTTCACCCATGCTTCAGATTGTAGTTCTGCAGACATTGACACTAGGCCTGTTGCGTGTGCATTCATTGTTTGCAGGCATGTGGTTGTCTGAAACCTTGTCACATTCATGCTTTGCCGACCCTGTCTCCGGCTTTTCAATTCATCTGTTACCACAAGTGTGTGTATGTCATTGCTAGTCACATCCATTTCAAGTTCATTCATTTCACCATCAGATCTTCTAGGGACGGGAATGACTACGTTAGGTCTGGGTGAATTTCTAGGCTTTGTGCATGCAGCATTAGGCAGGTGCACTGTAATTGGGACTCTTTGTGCACCAATACAAAATGCAGTTCGGATCATAAATGACAGTAAAACAATGATGAATATAATACACAAATACATTATGCACCTGTAGGTCAGGCGGCAGCATTTACTTCCAGAGACGTGGCCTTCTTTGTTCCTGCCGGAGGACAAGAGTGCTGCTCTGGATCCCCATCTCGATCATTCGCCAAATGTTAATTTTTTTGATACTCCTTTAAGCAATATTGTCTTTCGGATTCTCTGTTGTGAGTTTCAGGTGTTACACAATTGTCCCCCCCTCTTGTGAATAATGAATTGTCTATAATCTCGGGATACAGTTCTTTTACTAAAATATGGGAAGTGTCGACATCAAGCAATAATTCAGCAGGCCTCTTTTACTGTGCATGTTCAAAGTATGTCAGCTCCCAGTCTGTGCCCCTGATTTGCTTCAGTCCCGAAGACCTGTTGCTTTTGTTAATGGGAAATAAGAAAGGAAATCTCTGGCAATGCTCTCTCGATCTGTCCCTCGGCAGAAAGCCTTTAGAATCTCCTCAGATAGTTCCGCTGATGGTTAGAAAGTTCCACTTGCAGTATTATTCCATGCAAGAGCATACTCATTTGTGCAATATTGGCTGGGTCTCTGATGAATACGAGGATGTCAACATCGATCAGTCTCCCCACTAGCTCTGTAAAGTCATTGACTAGACGAAAAAGGACATTGTGGGCCAACCTGCGGTCTTCTGGTGACAGGGACATCCGTCCTGTCTTGCTGAGTTTTAGGATTGTATACTTTCTTTTTAATGTAAACAATGTCTGCACTGTCCATTCACGTGGAGTGCAACTAAGATCACAATTTTATTCAGGAGTTGGCTTAGATGTTCTGTATTTGCTGGGTCTCGAAGAAACGTGAGTGTGTCTGTCGTTCTTCCCACAAGATTTGGACAGTCTTCGATTATGCGAAAGAATTATGTATTGACAAGCTCATTTATTTCTTCTCTGCTTGAGACATTTGGTTTCTCCTCACTGTACTCAAGAAGTAGGAGAAATTGTTCGCAATTACAGTAAGCAGCCTTCTTATTGTCTTTTCGTTTTCGGGATCTTGAAGAAAGTCAGTGACACTGGTGAGTCTGCCCACCAAGGACGGGTACAATCTTAGTACTAGATTAAAGTATGCCACCACTTCTTCGGTGATGCTGCTACTGTTGGTCACCATAAGTGATTCCGAATAGGGCCTCGGTGTGGAATGAGTCTGGATGCTGTATTTTCTTCCTATTTATGTGTCCTCGATCAAAATTTGGCATGTTATATCCTTGTCACAGTTTTAATGTGTCTCGTTCCAAAGTTCAAAGTCAACAGACTATGTTGTGGCTTATACGTGCAGTTCTCTTCTTCACCCTTCAACTAGGATGCACAGAGTGTCCTTTGTTTATGTCCTTATGCCCTTTTTTGCTCAGAGGAAGTGTCCAATTTTAAGCCACAATTTGCAAAAGGTTCCTTGTCTTTGTCTGGCTGGTCATGCGTCCTTCTTCCTCGTCATGGATCTCGTCTGCACGTGCTGTTGTTCTTCCCCGTCGCTCTTAGTCTCCTCGTGTTGGGGTGCAGGCAGGGGGCCTTTTCCGATGTAGGGTTTGATATCGGCCAGGAAAATCCAAGCTCTCTTGCCTTGTAGTTTTACTGCGGACGGAGTGCAGTCCTACACTGTGAAGGGACTGTTAAATCTTGGCTCATCCCACTTTTTCCTTGTATGGTTCCTTACAAGGACGGTATCTCCAGGGAAAACGGAGGGTACACAAAGTCCTTGAGCTGTGTCGCTAGTAGTATCTCCTTCTGTGTTCCGTGCTTCCCTGCACCCCTTTCGTTGTCGCTGCAGCTGGTCTGAAATTACAGTAAGGCAAGATGTCATGCAATTCAGGTAATTTTGCATTTCAGACCCTAAAATTTCTCCTGTTGACTGGGCATCATATCTAGCTCTATCTCGGGGTGTCAGAGGAGTATGCATTCTTCTTGCTGTGGCTATCTCGTGTGGCGTAAGATGATGGTCAGAACCGGGTTGGTTTCGAAGTGCATACAATGCCAAAGGAAGGCAGTGCAACCATCCCTTTCTTAGAGTAAGCTAAACTTGGCTATCCTCTCCTTTGATAAACCGTTGAGCTTCTCACAGAGTCTGTTACCTTGCGGATGATACACCAAACTTTATATCAAGCAGCAAGTTAATCTGTTCGAAAGTCTTGTTTACAAAGTGAGCTCCATTATCTGATCTCATGACTTCACACACACCCCACCTGGGGAACACTTCTCTCACTAGAAATGTGGCCACAAAGGTAGAGTCAATTAGGTATCTGTACCCGTTACATACTTGAATCATGTCGACGTAATCGACGTGCAAGTCCTGAAAAGGCCCATTTGGTCTGGGGATGACTCTCATTACTTTTAATGTGTGCCCAGCTGTGAATTGTTGGCAGATTATACAGTTCACTAGAAAAAATGCAGCGTGCTCGGTTAAATTCGGTATGAACCAGTCTTCTGCGAGCGTTGCTGCTATATTCTCTTTTGTCATGTGTGCCGGATAATGTAGCTGCTCCAGCGCTAATTTTAACAGGGCTATAGGAATCACCAGTTTACCAGTGCTGACTTGTTGCCACAAACCGTCAGAGGGGTTTAAAGAACACCCTTGTCGTTGCCATAGATTTTTCTCTTCCTGTGGTGCCTCCCCTTGGAGTTCCATCAACTGAGTTTGCCCTATATTGTTATAGCCTTCAGGTGTAGTTTGTGCAACCATCATTCTCTCATTGGTATGGGTAACTTCCACTTCCATGATCGTCTCACTTTTGGATGCCATACATTTGGCTTCCGTGTCTGCTGCTTGGTTTCTGCGTGAGATAAATATCTGTCCCTTTCGTGTGGGCAGTGCATTTCACGACCGCTATGCCCACTGGGAGCTGTAGTGCATTGATCAGCCTGTCCAATAAGGCAGCGTGCTGCACTGGCGTGCCGTCTGCTCTGAGGTAGCCCCTCCTTTGCCAGCCCGTTAGGCCTGCGCACACTGTCGATGTCACATAGGCAGAGTCACTGTACACCGTTTCTTCCTGGTGTGCGTGGTTCTCAATAGCGAATATCAACGGCAATAATTCCGCAGCCTGCGATGAATAATGAGATGGTATTCGTGCACTAATAAGTACTCGGAATTCTCCATTTGCTGTGTGCTTCATCACAGCAACGCCTGTATATCTTTGCCCATCATTTTGATCGATGCTCGAAGAACCGTCAATAAAGACACTGTCTCCTTCTGCCAAGGCATTTTCTTTCACCCTGGGAATTTCGTCATAGAATTCTTCATAGTTTGCACAGTCATGTATTGGCTCTCCTTCAGTGACTGACTCTGCTATAAACGTAGCTGGGTTGACTATCTTACATCATACTTAATCGATGGATTTGATATGATCACATCATACGCAGAAGCTCTCTCAACAGTCAATGTGCCCTTCGGTTTCTCTAAAATGGCAAAAAGCAGTGCTCAACGTACAACGTCATTGAGCAACCCATTACAATGGTTGTAGCCTTCTCTATGGCGAACGCCGCAGCAGCTAAACTCTGTTCGCACGGGAAATGACCTCTCATTACTGGGTCTAAATTTCCACTATAGTATGCCAGGGGCTTATACCCCAATGTGGTTCTTTGTGTGATCACTACCGTCATAACGCTGCCATTCGTGTGTGAAAACAGGTACAATTCCTCTGCATAATTGGGAATCCCTAGAACTGGTGCTGTGCAAATAGCTTTCTTGAGTTGGGAAAATCCTTCCTCCATGTCTCAGACCATTCCATTTTTCCTTTTGTCACTTGGGCCTTCTTTAGGGCCTGAAGTAAAGGCTTAGGGTAAGAGCTATAGTCAAAGACCCATGCCCTAACATAGTTGCACAAGCCTAAGAAGCTGTGGGTCTGTTTTATCGTGTGTGGCTTAGCCGTGTTCAATATGGCTTCAGCCCTTTCTGGGGTCACTCTTTTTCTCTCATGTGAGATCAGATGGCTTATGTACATCACTTCTTGTTGACAATATTGTAACTTTTCCTTGTCAACTTTATATCCCTTCTCAGCTAGTATAGTCACTAGCTGAACCGAATTGTGCCCGCACTGCTCCTCTGTCGTGCTGCAATTTAAGATGTCATCCACATATTGCAGGACAACACTTTCCAAGGCACTATTGCTCAGGTCCATCTGCAGGACTCTTAAAAATAGAAGGATACTCACAGTACCCCTGGGGTTGCCTTGTGCTTTTCAGACGCACCTGTCTGAATGTGAATGACGGCAGATCTTGCGAGTCACTGTGCAACAGGATTGAGAAAAATGCATTTTTTAAGTCAATTACCGTGAAATATTTTGCCTCAAAAGGTATATTACATAGGATTGTAGCCGAGTTAGGGACTAAAGGGAACTCGGCCTCAACAATATCATTTATTGGGCGTAAATCCTGAATTAGCCTCCAAGACCCTCCCTTTGATTTTTTGATCAGATAAACCGCGGTATTGCATGACAACTCTGATGTCACTAAGATGCCTTGCTCCATCATAGCCGAAATTGCCTCTCTGGACATGGGATATTGTCGTGCTTTGGGTAAAATTGCTCCTGGTTTTAGCTTAATTCTCACTTCTCCGACCCCTTTCAATAGGCCTACGTCATAAGGTCCTGTGGTCCACACTGAGACAGGCACCTGGGCCATGTCGTCATCAAAATATTCTGGACGGTTCCGTGCCAACATCATTCTCTGAGGCACTTCTCTTTTGATCATTCTCACCCAAAAAGTGGTACTCCGCCTCCACTATGGTCTCTTCCATATCTGCTTGCTCTTCAAACGGATCGTCATCAGTGACGTCAGTCAGTCGATATCCTTCTTCAGTGGCGATTACTGCGCACCATTGTCGGCCTTCGCCGTCATAACCATCAATCAAGGCCATCCTCCCTCGTACTGCAGCTCTGTGTATCATCAAGGGAAATACCTGTCCCTTTTCCTCGTGCATTGGTATACTTGGTCTAAATAGAAACTCATCTGGGGTTCTCATGCTTCTGTCTGCAAGGTCTGACAGCCCCGCCATTAGTATGCACATGCCATACGCAAATATTTCTGGCTCTAATGGTATAGCCCTCATGGCTGTGTGTCCTGCGTATGCTCTAATAATTTTGCATACGTTTGAATAGTGCATTCCTGGAGTTGGACATAATATGCCCTCCTCCGTCAATGAGATCGTCATATTTAACTTCATTAAATCTCGACCCAAAATGTTTACTGGGGTCTGTCGTGAATATAAGAAAGGCACAGTCATTTCACATTCTCCTATAGAGACTGCAAGTGTGTTTGTGAAGGGAACACAACTTGTAGCTCCTGTGAAACTCTGAGTATCAATGGCCTTGCCGGACAAGGAAAACTTGCCTTCACGTATACACGAGTGTGTTGCACCCATGTCAACTAAGATCTTTATCCCCTATAACGACATCCACCCTAGGTTCCCAGTGAGGGTCTGGTGTCACTGATAGGATAGAACACATCAGGGTTCCCAGTGAGCTGTCCTAGTCCATATAAAATGTTGGCCCATCGTGTACTGGTGGATTTCCCCCATTCCCATTCCCATTGTTACTTCCCATTCCAGGGTTTATGGTCTGCCCTGAGCTCATCGTTTTTGACAATTGCAGCGGTGACTGTTAAGACTGCCCTTGTGGAAAACTCACTATATTCTGAGGTTGCAAGCCTTGTTGCGCTCCTGGCGCCTGTTCTTGCACTGTGGGATTCTGTGCAACTCCCTGCTGTAAAAATGCAGGTGGATTCGCCGTGCCTGCTCCTTCTCCTTGGACGTTCTGCATCATGCCTTGGTTTCTGCATGTGCACGCTAAATGTCTTGTCATCCCACACAACCAACATACTGGCGGTAGTCGGATCATTTGCCCACTTGACATATCTTGATTGCCCTTTTGCATGTTTTGGAAACCTCCTTGATTATTCTGGAAACCTCCCTAATTGCTCTGCCATCCTCTTCCTCTAAATCCTCTTCCCCTGAGGTAAAACCCATTACTGCACTGATTATTCTGCTGCGGATTATTGACCTGCTGCATTGTCGATTCAGCTGTGCTAGTTATCATGGCTCCCTCAAGAGCATATTTTGACAATTTCTTCTGCACCAATTTGGCTTCCTCATCACCCTTTTGTGTAGTTTCCTTTTTGGGATTCTTCTCTTGTAATAGCCTGCAATAGTGTGCAATGGTCAGTTGTATTTCTGCCCAAGGTTTAGCCTCGATTCCTACCAATTTCTTGAGCTGTTTCTGCACCGGCTCTGGCAGCCCTTGGCACAATATATGGTAGAACACAGGTATAGATTTCGTTCAAGATTCATGAGTTTCGAGTACCCATGCGTCTTGAAAATTCTGTATGTAAATAAACGGGTCCTCAGACTCCTTCATTTTACGTGTCATTAAAGCTCCCATATTGGAAGTGTCCGGGTAAAGCACTCCTAGTGCTTTCCATACCGCGGCTCTGAAATTGTTAAATGGAGCTTCTTCATGTTAATTGTGGTCACACTTGGGTAGCCTGCCCGTGTCCACATATCGTCTGCTCTCTCACCAAGTATGGCGATTAGGAGACCCTTGATATCCCCTATAGCTAATGTGTTCCCTCCTGTCATTTTTCTAACTCGTGTATCCATTTTCCAGCTCCCGATGTCAGCACTGGAAGTTTGTTTTTCAAATTCCCCCGATCCCTGTGTGGCCATGGAATATATTGTGGTCTTGCTCCACCTTTCTCAAGTAATGGAAATTGGGATGTATAGCTCTCTCTCTCTTCTCTCTTTGTTCTCCTGTCTATTGCAGGGGTAATATTCCCGCATCGCCGCCTGCCTGGCAATATCCTTCGCCTGTCCACATAGGGCGGTGATGACACCCCCCTCTGACCGCGAGATACGTCTTCAAGTTGGTCTGACTGTGTGGCTGACTCTGATGCCCTCGGTGCAGATTCACTAGTGTCTGACCACCTTATCCCTTTCTCCCTTGGGAGTCGTCTTTCGCTCCTTCTCTCTTCCTCATTTTCCTCACGCTCTTCCCTTTCTTAGTCGGACATTGTCTGTGCCCAACTTGTGCCACTTCTTGTGTCGTCTTTGTTCCTGCTTATTTCTAGTCTATCCAGGGAAAGTTCTCTATTCCCACTACTTCGGGAGACATCCTCAGTGTTGTAAAGTTGAGTGCTCTCCAGGCACTCATCTTCCCCCTCCCTTTTGGGTGTTTGTTCTAGCCCCATTTCATCATATATTCTATCGATCGTTTCTCTGATGCTTCTGGTGTCGAAGTCATCCTCGATATTCGCCCCAGACGTTCCTGGTACTGAATCGTACGCAGGGAAGAATTCTCTGATGTCTTCCCAATCTACCACTGGAGCAGGTTTTTTAACCTCGCTCTCTTGATATTCAAGATTGCCTGCTCTCTGCCTTCGCTTGCATTCTACATCGTCATCGAATTCTCTGCGCTTCCTCGCGACTTCTCTGACCCTATCTTCTTCCTTTTTCTTTTCATTTCTACGTCTATCTGCTCTTCGAATTTCTTCGTCCCTTTGTCTTTTTATTCTTTTTTCTCGTATTCTTTGCTCCTCCTCTGACCTTTGCTGCTTCAGTCTGTTTTGATCATTGGCTGCTCTCTGTTTGTGATCGAGCTGTATTTCTTGCTCTTCGTGATATAGCTGTTCTCGCCTCTATCTATCTTTCTTTCTTATTCTTTCATCTCTTAATTCTTTCTCTTTCTCCTTTCTTTGTACATCATCTAGCCTTTCCTTTTGTTTCACATCAACTATGCCTTTGCCATCGAGTTTCAATAGAATTTGCCCTCCCATCCATTCATTTTTTGTGAATGCTATCTCATCAGTTCTATTTTCATTTCCTTTCCATCTTTTGCCTTCTCTCTCCTTGTCGAGAGATGCACTTGTCTGTGTCTGGTCCCTTCTTTCATCATCACGTCTCTCCCTGTCCCTTGGGACTGTGGAGGTGATATCTTTGTCTTTTCCTTTACCTTGATTTTCATCACTACTTTGCGTAGGTGACTCATATGCCGGGTTGCTATACGGTGTAGCTGCTTTAAGTTCTCTCAGCGGGTATAACCGTTTGTCTTTATTTTCTTCAATCTTCGTTTCAGCTGGGGCGGGTGACGCGGTAGGTGTCTCACCCCTCTCTGTCCATACATTAAGTATCCAATCTATTGGCAGCTCCTCTTCCTTTACCTGTTCATACATCTTCCAAAGTTCTAGAACAGCTATGCGTTTGTCTAACTTCTTGCCTGTGTATGTGGCGTGCAAATATGTCGTCATGTGTTGCAAGACAGCTTTAGATAAGAACCCGCCCTGTGGCCATGGCATAAACATTTTGTGGCCGGTCCCTTTAACCCACTCGGTACTGTATTTTTTCAGGTTAGGTGCATGTTTCGGCAATTGCTTGCATAGGTGTGCCAATGGAGTTATGTCCTCCATGCTTAAATCTGTTCCCTTTCCCTTTATATAACACTTGTCAAAGCTTCATGTGACTTAAACAGTTCCAACAATATGAGCCAGCACCAATCACTGCAAGCTCTAATCCTGATTATTTTCCACAGAATTTTATATCTTCTATATTACTCAAAAAACATCAATTCGTATGCTATATTATCTCAGCTATTCAATCACGAAAAATTTAAAACAGTTTTCCTAAGGAAAATGTTCAATTTATGACGTTGCAACAAACATGTAAAACAGACTTTTAACAGACTAGACGAACACCAGCTGGTCACATGTATATCTGCCTCTAAATATTACCCCGACATAGAGTTTAAACGTATCCCTTTCAAAGCGTCTTTAATCGCGTGGTAGTCTATTTGTTCCCCTTTTGTTAAGGTGTGCGTCACGTGGGCGATGTGTACCTGTGTTCCCAGGAGATGTCCGTACCGGGGTAGCCAGACTGGTTGATCTGTGGGCAGGGTGATGAAATGAGAACGCAAGGAATCAATCCCAATTCCGCCCTGGCAATACAGGGATGAACGGGGACCAAATCCTGGCGCCATGGATAAACTCTTCCCTGCGGATTAACGTGACGTCAGAACAGTGCAAGCACTGACAGGGAAGGTTGATAGCTGTTGGTACTTCTGGACAGGTTGTAAGGTGAGGTACAAGGTCGCTGGATGGCAGATGGAAGAATTCACAGACTCCGTGGTCTAGGCAAAGCAAACAGCAGATGGTGGAAGGATTCACAGGCTCTGTGGCCCAGGCAAAGCAAACAGCAGATGGTGGAAGGAAGAAGGTCCACAGGATGCTGGTACCCAAGCAAGGCAAGAGACAGAATGCTCAAGGAGGGAAGACTCCAGGAAGTCTAACCGGGAGAAAGGAGAGGGACCCAACCAAGCGGGAAGCGGGACAACCACCCAGTAACAATCAGGGAAAAAACAAGGACAGAAACCAGAAGGGTAATCAGGAAACCAGGACCCGGGGGGAAACCAAGAACAGACCCCAGGGGTAAACAGGGAAGGAAAACAGAGAGCCAGGGACATGAAGGGCAAGGAGGTGCTGGAAGGCTGGAGCAGGAGGCAGATCCAAGATCTGAAGTGCTGCGGTGAGTCAGGAACCAACCACGTTGAGACACAGTTGATTCCGGTCCCGAGCGCTACTTAAAGCACTCGGCATGATCCGAGGTTTGGCCCGTAGACCTGCCCACGCATTCACATTGGCCGAGCGGAAACGAGAGCGAGGCTTGAGGTACAAGCTCGTCTCATTACACATAGCAACCCGCGAGGCCAGCGCATGCGCACAATTCCGCGTGTGAGCAGAGCGCAAGTTTGTGAGTCGGGGAGTGCTTCTACCTGCAAGCCGAACCCATGGCTACAGCTGCCAGACCCTGGAGTGTCGCGTGGGGGCAACCCAGGTAGGTGTCCTAACACCTTTAGTTGGGACTATGGATACACGTTTCTTCTAGCCGCTTGTATTAAAAGCGTAGGAGTAAGGCAAATCCTCGCACTTCTCAGGTGTCCTCCCCGGTAACCTCTCTCTTCTCGGGTGTCCTCCCCGGTATCTTTTCTCTATTTGTTTAATTATTCTCGAGTCATTATTCCCTTCCCCTTAGATATATACATTCTTCTCTACTTCTAACTATATTTTGTTTTTTTCCTCCTCCCTCCGTTACCTTTTCCCTTTACTTGTTCTAAAGCATGCACTTTTGCCAAAACACTCAGGGCCTCATTACGAGGTATGCCGGTAAGGGAAAAATTATGCCGGTATGTAAATACCGGCATCATTTACCGTTCCGTAGCATTCCGACCTTCAAACCCGGTATTAGCGGCATACCAAACAACGGTGCCGCTAATAGCGGCATAGGCGCGTACACTCGCACCTTCAGGGAACAAATACTGGCATGCCGGTAATAGGGGGTAATTCCAACCCACGCATACAGGCGAATACCGGCATCGCGAATCCGTTAAACACGGCCTGCACGATGCCGGCCATACAGGCATCCCAGACCACCCGCAAACAGCAAGCAAGATACAAGACAGCTGCCACAGGTGCATACAATCCCCACAGGTGGAGTCAAAGGAGGCTGTGCTAGTATGAACTGAGCACACCCACATACCACAACCTCCCTCGTCCCCCGGTTTAGGCAATGTAGAGTTGCCCAGCACCAAAGGAGCACAACTAAACACCACACCCCTTCCTACACCAAAATGCCACCACTAGCATTTGCAAACATGGCGCAGGAGGACCTGCCTATACTGATACAACTACAGCAACAACTGCAACAACAACAACAGCAGCAACCAGAAGGGTAATCAGGAAACCAGGACCCGGGGGGAAACCAAGAACAGACCCCATGGGTAAACAGGGAAGGAAAACAGAGAGCCAGGGACATGAAGGGCAAGGAGGTGCTGGAAGGCTGGAGCAGGAGGCAGATCCAATATCTGAAGTGCTGCGGTGAGTCAGGAACCAACCACGTTGAGACACAGTTGATTCCGGTCCCGAGCGCTACTTAAAGCACTCGGCATGATCCGAGGTTTGGCCCGTAGACCTGCCCACGCATTCACATTGGCCGAGCGGAAACGAGAGCGAGGCTTGAGGTACAAGCTCGTCTCATTACACATAGCAACCCGCGAGGCCAGCGCATGCGCACAATTCCGCGTGTGAGCAGAGCGCAAGTTTGTGAGTCGGGGAGTGCTTCTACCTGCAAGCCGAACCCATGGCTACAGCTGCCAGACCCTGGAGTGTCGCGTGGGGGCAACCCAGGTAGGTGTCCTAACACCTTTAGTTGGGACTATGGATACACGTTTCTTCTAGCCGCTTGTATTAAAAGCGTAGGAGTAAGGCAAATCCTCGCACTTCTCAGGTGTCCTCCCCGGTAACATCTCTCTTCTCGGGTGTCCTCCCCGGTATCTTTTCTCTATTTGTTTAATTATTCTCGAGTCATTATTCCCTTCCCCTTAGATATATACATTCTTCTCTACTTCTAACTATATTTTGTTTTTTTCCTCCTCCCTCCATTACCTTTTCCCTTTACTTGTTCTAAAGAATGCACTTTTGCCAAAACACTCAGGGCCTCATTACGAGGTATGCCGGTAAGGGAAAAATGATGCCGGTATGTAAATACCGGCATCATTTACCGTTCCGTAGCATTCCGACCTTCAAACCCGGTATTAGCGGCATACCAAACAACGGTGCCGCTAATAGCGGCATAGGCGCGTACACTCGCACCTTCAGGGAACAAATACTGGCATGCCGGTAATAGGGGGTAATTCCAACCCACGCATACAGGCGAATACCGGCATCGCGAATCCGTTAAACACGGCCTGCACGATGCCGGCCATACAGGCATCCCAGACCACCCGCAAACAGCAAGCAAGATACAAGACAGCTGCCACAGGTGCATACAATCCCCACAGGTGGAGTCAAAGGAGGCTGTGCTAGTATGAACTGAGCACACCCACATACCACAACCTCCCCCGTCCCCCGGTTTAGGCAATGTAGAGTTGCCCAGTACCAAAGGAGCACAACTAAACACCACACCCCTTCCTACACCAAAATGCCACCACTAGCATTTGCAAACATGGCGCAGGAGGACCTGCCTATACTGATACAACTACAGCAACAACTGCAACAACAACAACAGCAGCAAGAACAGGCAGCACAGAGGAGACACAGGAGGAGAAGGAGGTTGAGACAGGCCCATCCATCACCACCAGCGCAGCCACCAGAGCCTCGTAGGCAGCCAGCAATACATTTCACCAAACCCAGCCCATTCATCCCTACCCCTGAGCAGATCCACACCCTGTACCGGTTGGACCGTGACACCATCACCACCATAGTGCACATGATACAGAACGACATTGCCAGCCACATACAAATATGCACTTCCATCCCCCCACTACTAAAGGTGGTGTCTGTGCCACACTTCCTGGCCACAGGCACCTACCAACACACAGTGGGCCAGCTGCATGGCATTTCACACATGCTGAACCAAGTGCTGGATGCCCTCCAGAAGCATGCCATAGAGGCCGTGTACCGCAATCGCAAACAACGCCACTCCATCAATGTGCAAATGGTATGTGACTCCGGGAAGATCATCACCCATTGCTGCGGCCGATTTCCTGGATCAACACATGATGCCATGTTACTGGGTAAATCCACGGTATCCCATCAAATGGAGCGACATGCGGGACCACGTGCCTGGCTGCTTGGTGAGTTGCACAACCGTCCCATGGCAGTGCTTTGGGGTACTGATGTGTGTGGATGCATGGGGGGGATGGGCAATACTGCACCTGGGTCGGAATAGCCGGTGATTGGAGAATGCATGCAGAGCCAAACACTCCTGACCTGAACCAGTCAAACGGTACATGACACTTCACTGGCCCACAGATCACAAATAATGCATATCAATCAAAACAAGTAAGAGGCACAACCAGGCCACCATGGTGCTGGCAAGCAATGCATGAATGAACAGGACGGCTAGTGTGGCTATGTGGGCAGTGTGACCATGCATAGTAAATAATGAACAGCATGAATTGGAGTAAAAACATTGTTGCGCTACCACAGCATATCTGCCTCAGCATGCATGATTACACCCTGCATCATCTATTGAATGCCAACCAGACTACCACACCTCATGACAGTACAGATTGCACCTAGATAACATTTTTTCATGCTAACAGGGAAATGTGCATGGCCACACCAAATAGCTGGCGGCATGACTGTGCTCCCTGAATTACGGGAGTTCAGAGTGACACACACCTATTTGAATCTGCTTGCTGGTGATGGAGGATATCCCTTGAGGACGTGGCTACACACCCCTGTGCCTAACCCGCAGAATGGCCATGAGGAGGAGTACAATCGTGTGCACATCCGTACCCGTGTTGTCATTGAGCAGACCTTTGTCCTGTCGAAGTGGCGGTTCCGCTGCCTCAGCAGGTCTGGTGGGGCACTCCTATATAGGCCTGAGAAGGTGGCAAAGATCGCCATGGCCTGTGTCATGCTGCACGACATGTGCATCCGGATAAATGTACCATTGTCACCTGACATTGACATGCATGGGCCGGGTGAGGATGATGAGGACGGAGACGGAGGTGAAGTAGCCCCACTGCCAGTACGTGATGCACGGAATGGCCCTGCCGTACGGCAAGCACGAATTCAAGTATACTTCTGAAACACAGGGACTATGAAAGACTTGTGTCAGTCAGACACTGGGCCAATATGAACATGCCCACAGGGAATGTTGGGAGTTGGGCACTGAACACCGTAACACATTAAATGGATGCACACGAAAAATAACAATGTCCAGCCATGGATTTTTCTTCGCACAACTTGTGTATTATTCAAAACTGCAAAAATGTGCCCACTCCCCCCTCCCAGACCCTGCCAACAAACTCCCTCACCCACCCCACAAACCCCAGAAAATACCCCAACAAACTCCCTCACCCACCCCACAGATCCCAAATGTCCCCATGTGTGCAACAAACAGTGTTCCCTTCACCAATGTAGTTCTTCACATTGTGATTGCCCATACAGTTATTTCCTCGAGACTTTTGGGTCCTTGGGCTGAGCGACGTGCGCTCCTGCGCGTTAACCGCACAGGGCTCGATTGCACCGAGGTGGAAGGGGTTGTTGTAGTGGAGGTGTCTATTGTCAGTTCCATGGCTGGGCCGAGGTGTTGACGCTGCATTTGCGGGATGTTGGCAAGAAGGGCCTGTCTCAGTGACCCCATGCACTCCCTGAATGCACACGTAGATGCCTCCACAGCAGCTGTATTGGCTGCAATGGCCATGGATATGGCCCTCATGGCCTCATTCCCAGCGTCTACCTGTCGATGCATGATTTGCAGCATTGACTCTTGGCGGGCCTCTACCCTTGCCAGGCGAGCCTCGAAGGAGGTGTCGGCCGCAGGTGTACTGGTGGCTGGCAGGATGGTGGCTGGCAGGGTGGTGGAAGGCACCTGTGTGGGCTCCTCGTCCTTGGCACTGTCCTCCTGGAAGATCCCAATGTCTGATTCTCCAAGGTCTGAGTCATGGAGATACGGATCGTCCAGGCTCTCAGACTCCGCAGGTGGGTGGGGGCTGGCAATGGGGCTTGGAGTGGGTATTCCAGACATGATTCCAGCCTCATCATCCACCTCTGTGGACACAACGTCTGTGGTGGCTGGCGGAATGGCTCCCACTGTTGTGGGTGCCTGCTGCGGTTCTGTTGCTGCAGGTTCCCCTGCAGGGTTGATGCCTTGCGTGGCACACTGGGTGTTGCTGCAGGCATTTTCCTGGACTGGGGGGTGGCGGTGGCCCTGGTCCCTTTGCGTGCACTGGGTGTACTCGCACTCCTGTCCTGTGTTCCGCCTTCCTCATCGGTGCCTGGGAGATAGAAGAGATGCAGGTCAACAGTGATGTTGTCAAATGGCAGCTATGATGTATTGCGGTGTAATATGTTCATACATTCAGGCATCATTTCATTTCTGGTGTGTGGCATTTGGTGTACTGAGAGGACATGTTGGCAATCAATGCATGGCTGGTGGCATAGCATTGGTTTTATGTGTGTGTGGTGGGTCCCATGGGCATGGTTGGGTCATGTTGCACCTTTGTTGGGATTGGGATTTTAACTCAGCATGCGTGTGGTGCAGGGTGTGGCACTCATTATTCTATGGATGTGTTGATGTAGCCTTGGAACATGCATTGTCTTGCCTAGTCTAACTTCCACATCACTTGTGCCACATCATGTTTTGGTATACGTGGATGTGATGGTTCACTCACCTTCCTCTGTGGTAGTTGCAGCGCCGAACTCCTGGTCTCCTATTCCCTCTATGGATTCCGGGTCAATGAATGCACTTGCAGTCTCCTCCCATGTGGTGAGCTTCGCAGGGGAGTGTGGGCCACCGCCTGTCACCATTGCGGCCGTCCTGTTATCCACAAGGATCTTCCTGACCCGGAGGCAGAGGTCGTCCCAGCGCTTCCGGCAGTCAACATACACTCCTTGGGGTGCTCCCCACTGCCGACACCCTCTGAGCGACCTCCTGCCAGACCTCTTTTTTTCTGGTTTGTGCCGCATGCTTGAGGTCTGTGCTCCTGATTGTGTCTGCATGCATGTCAGTTCAGCATCAGAAAAACGCTGCCTCCTCTTCCTTTGGGAGGATTTACTGGTGGCCTTCGACATCCTGTTTCAGTTGTGGCACACAACAACACGAGTGTAGTGGTGGTTATGGAGGATGGCAATGGATTGTGTTTTTAAAGATGGCCGCCGGCTCATTTCCCTTTCCGACGCGAAGACGTAATTTCCGGGTCCTATTTTGCGACCACGGTAATACCGGCCCGGTATTACCGTGCCAGTATTTAGTGGTTGTTATGACGCGGTTACGGAATGGGCGGTACCCGCAATGCCGGTATAGGGGGGTTGGTGGGCCGTTACCGGCATGACGGTTTTGCCACTACCGGCATGGAGTAACGAGCGTGCTCGCGCACTCGTAATCACCCGATATTAGGGGGTTCATACGAGCACGGACCCGCTCATTCCGGCACGCCGGTAATGAACCCGGTTTTACCGGGCAACTCGTAATGAGGCCCTCAGTCTTTTTTACTCACATTCACATTTTTCCTCTCTGGACCCTCGGGATCACCACCTTTGTTACTGCCTTCTTCCGCTTTTCTTCTGCTCAGCTGCCCATGGGAATGGGAAGGGTTGCGTGGGGAAACACAGGTACCTTCAGACTTTGCCCTGAAGGTTTCGTTCTTTTACACCACCACTGTCCACGGGGAGCTTCACGGTCTACTCGGCCGAATTGCAAAGGACTCATGATATTGCCGAAGAGCTAGAGTTACTTTATGTGGACGGTCACTGGGTGTCTTATTCTAATCGATAACCATCAATCTCTGCTACCAAGTGTACTCCGAGACCCCCGGCCGGCCCATAGAGCCGAGGTTTGCTCAGAAGTACTTTAAGACGAGATAGCTGTACCCTTGAGATGAATGGGGGTGCAGATTCATTACTCCAACACCAATCAATAAGGACAACTCAATGGTTTGGCAAAGGGAGTCCGTTTAATGACAAGTACAGAAAACGGGGAGTCATGGATATCAGCAGTGATGTGATAGTCCTTCTCGCTTCAAACTCCAACAAACTTCATACAAGTTGCAACATTTATACTCAAAACTCGTCATAATTGACGTGTAACACTCAAAAGTTAACATCCAATTCTATTGATTAGGAAAAGGGAACTTTACTATCGGTACTATATCTGTATATGGTAACGGAGTGAGGGTATTGGGTAAACACTGTCAGGTGGGCGTCTAAGCCCTTCCTTCAAAATGACTACTGTAGACGTCACTAAAAGTACGACGTCCCATTGGTTCTACTAACTATGGGACCCTAGATTATTTGGTCCACTGTGATTGGGTTGGCACCAACCCCATGCATACTTTTCCACTTCGCTTAGCAGCACGCAGAATGGTCGGCCAGGTGCTTGGTGCCCCTTAGTTACCTGGCCTTCATCCAGTCCTTGTTACAATCAATCATAACTTTATTAACCATGTTTCAATTAGTTCTCTGCGGTTGGCCTCGAAACTGCATCTTCTGTCTGGAAAGGGTTCTGATATCTCTGTTTGGTCCCGTGCCAAGCATAGGTGTGAACCCTTGCTTCTTCTTGCTCGGCTGGTCACGTGATTCAGACACCATGAATTTGCTTCTTTTCCCCTCAATTAGTGTATTTGATTTTCATTTCACCCGCCACCTGCCTTCACCTTCTTATCTTGACCTTTCAGAGGCAGGATATTCTGTTCTTAGTTTCAATTAGATGTAGCTACTGTACGCCTCTTCTATTGGTATGACCTTGGCTCTCCTGACACGAGTTGCCTCTGCTGAGTTTCTTTTCAACCGTCCCTTCTCGTTCTGCTAGAATATGAATCTTTTCTGGTTTGGCCTCTAGTAACCTGGATTGATTCTGCTTTTTGTGCAATGTGGAAATATACTTATAATACAGTGTTTCGTTGAGGTAGATTATGTATAATGGTGCTTGTCGCACTACTCTTTTACTAAGCATAGCAAGCCGCACTGTTTTCTTAGCTTTCTTGCGGTTCCAAGCATATTTACAGGTGTAAACTGGTGGACTATCTTCATTTTGCTTACAACTTTAAACTTCTTTGCATTTCGACATCGTCCTTTCACTTTAGGTTCACGATATCCTTATTTATGGCGTTTCGTCTCTGTGTGTCATTCTCTGGTTGTCATTTCTTCTATCTGCACGTCAGTCCGGGCCCTCGTGACGTCACCATTCGTCTTCCATTAAGGCCTTTTTGGTTTCTTCAGGGACTGTACTCAGATGATCTTCATTTCGTTTCATTTGTTGGTAAGGTTTTCTCAATGGATACCTTACTGCCTATGGTTTCCTTGGTACTGGTGCTTCAATAGGTGCTTTCTTCTAATAGGCACTGGGCAGAGCCCTACCGCGGCTCTCTGCTGGTTTATTTGCTCATCATACGTCACATATCTCCGTGTGAACGTTCCTGGAACTTCAAAATGGACGATTGGAGTGCAGGCTTTATTTGGGACCTCCTCTACAAGAGATATAAGGGTATACCCCCACCCATGGGTGCCATAAGGGTATCCCATGGGTGTTTTTCACCAAAAGATAAAATGAAGAGCTGCAGTGCCAGAGGTCCAGGCTGGAACTCAGTGGCAGAAAACATATGGAAAACACACACAGAGAATTGGTAGGACAAGGACTAGGAGGCCCTTTCCCTCCATAAGGCATTTTCAGCATCACACCCTTAAATTCCTCGATGATAGCCATCCTTGCCTCTTTGTTCTCCTTGATCTCTCAGCAACATTTGACACAGTAGACTACCAGACATTCACTGACAATCTACATCACTGCCTTCCGAATCACTGATAGGTCATACAATGAATTCTTCCAGATTACAATCTCTAACCATTGCCTGTAGTCCCACTAGGATCCATCCTGTCCCCTGTAATCTTCAGTCTTTACATGGAATCGCTCTGAACCCTCTTCACTCCACACAACAGCCACACCGACCAATGCGCAGATGATAAGCTGATCTACCTCAAGCTATCCTCCATCGAAGACATCCAGAAGCTCAAGGCCTGCCTCGCGTTGCTCCAGTCCTGGATGTCCAGTGCATCCCTCAAGCTAAACCACTCCAAGACTGAATTCCTGCAGCTGTCCAACAACACTAAACACCCTGACATTCAGACGTGGCTCTCTGCTATGAACCTTGAGGGCTTCACACCCCAGCTAGCCACCTGTGCCAGGTCCCAGGGGTTCAACATTGACTGATACCTCATTTTCAAACAGCACATAGCACGGAAGACACAAGCGGCTTGGTACCAACTTTCCCGCCTGCAGAAAATTAAGCCCTTCATCCTAGAAAACAACTTCAGATCTGTCTTCCAATACTTGGCCCTCTACCACCTGTATGGTGGCAATGCCCTTTTGGAAGGCCTTCTGACGACTTCCGTTGCACCCCTGAGATGTGTCCTTCATGCAGCAGCAAGACTCATTATTTGACCACTTCACCCTGACCCTCATCAAACTGCACTTGCTCCCGCTGCAAGCCTGCATCATCTTCAAATCCTGTTGCATCATCTACAAGGCGGTGACCCTCAAGTCCCCAAGCTACCTCACTGAGAAACCCAGCATCTCCAGAGGCCTGCGATCCACCAGAACTAAGGAAATGTGCAGACTTGAACTCAAACGGTGAGGAAGGAAAGAACCAGAAGACAGGCCTTCTCTGTCTACCCTCCAAGACTCTGGAACCTCCTCCCAGTCAACATCAGATTTGCCCCATCGCTTCTACAGTTCAGGAAAGAGCTCAAGTCAAGACCTACTTCTTCAAGGGATGGTTTCTCCCTAACACATAGGGCCACACACCCTACACTCCCCACCCTACCTGAGACTCGGTGATGTGCTCTCCACTGTCTCCTTCCCTGGTTTCTTGTAGACCCTTGCTTCCAATTTGTCACGGCTGCTCCGTTCTGGCGACAGTGGAGGAGAGGAACTGGCCACCAAAGTGTGCCATCACGCTTTCTCGGAACGTACATGCTCGCTCTAGCTGTTTTCAAGATGGCCACCTCTAGCTGAATATCATCATTCTGAGCTGCAACGGCAGCGTGTTGCATCCCATATCTTTCTTTCCGGGTAAGGCGCTAGTTTTCCTGCTTTCCTCCTCACCGCTCCTTGAGCGAATCTTTCCTTCTGCGCCTCGTGTCTTCTTGTAGTGGCGACCCTCGTCTGCATCCTACCTTCATCTACTGAGTACTATTTTACTTACCTGTTGGCTCCTAGTTCTGATTCTGCCTTTGTGTTAATTCCTGTGGTTACTTACCAGTCATTCTGTCCTGATTCTACTTTGGTTAACCAGCCTGCTCTCCTACCTGCTTGTTCATACATCCCGCCTTGGATAGTGGATTTTCTCTGAGTGGCTTCCATCTTCACTCATCCGGCTTCATACAAGAAAATCATCTTGGTTTTTTTTTTGGTGCCTTGTGGCTCCCCCCCGTTGGGTGTTCCGGGGAGTGAGTCCCTTGACTTAGCTTAATTCAGCAGATACGCATAGGGGCTACTTCTCGGCCAGACCATACCTCTACTAAAAACGGAAGACCTCTAGAAAGAAGAACAAGGCGAAGGAACCTACAGAACCTGCACCCCACACATCCTCTCAAGGTTCATGTGTGGAATCTAAGGGGTTAGTGACAGTTTGCAATGCCCAGAAACGATGGCGACAGTGGAGCTGGCCATAGTACAAGGCTTAACTCTAGACGTTCAGAATCCTAAGATGGAAAACACAGTATTAAGGCAACTAGTCACTGCAAGAGAACACCACCCTACAGATCTATCCACCATGGATCTAGCTTTGGGGAAATATGATGGTTCACCAAGGAAACTTAAGCAGTTCACAGATGCGTGTGTTGTGCATTTCACATTCCATGCTGGCACTTATGCTTTTTACCACTCCAGAATCGGATTTATGATATCGAACATGGTTGGTAATGCTCTTGCATGGGTTACACCATTGGTAACATCTGCCCATCCGGTGCTACAAGATTATTGGGGGTTTCTAGCCTGATTGAGACATACCTTTGAATGATATGAAGTGGTTATTTCTGCATGGACATACGACAAGGATACGCAGATGTTAGGTCTTATGCGACCTTGTTCCAGTGTACTGCCTCCGAAGCCGGTTGGCCAGAAGAAGCTCAATACCGATAATGCATGATGAATGGATGAAGTGAGTGGAGCAGATGAAGTCGATGAAGCAAATGAAGTCGGTGGAGCGGATGAATGTTGGTGGAGAGGATTAAGTGCGTAGAGCGGATGAAGTGCATAGAGCAAATGAGAGCATGGAGCGGATGAGAGCCTGGAGCGGATGAGAGCGTGGAGCGGATGAGAGCGTAGAACAGACGAGAGCAAGGAGCAGATGCAGGGTGTGGAGTGGATGATAGCGTGAAGCGGATGTAGGGTGTTGAACAGATGTAGGGTGTTGAGCGGATGTAGGATGTGGGGAATTTTTTAGCAGATATTGGGTGTTGAATGGATGTAGGGTGTGGAGTGGAAGTAAGATGTGGAGCAAAAATGTAGGGCTGGAGCGGGTGTGGAGCGGCTGTGGAGCGCAGAGCAGATGTGAGCATGGACAGGATGCAGGGTGTGGAGTGGATCATAGCGTGGAGCCAATGTAGGGTGCTGAACAGATGTAGGATATTGAGAGGATGTAGGATGTGGGGGTGTTTGAGCAGATATTGGCTGTTGAATGGACGTAGGGTGTGGAGTGGATGTAAGATGTAGAGCTAAAAATGTAGGGCTGGAGCTGGTGTAGAGTGTGGAGCGGGTGTGGAGCAGGTGAAGAGTGTGAAGCGGGTGTAGAGTATGGAGCGAACAGGTGTTGTATGTGTCGGAACGGGTGATGTATGTGGATGGAACCAGTGAAGTATGTAGATGGATGGAACGGATGAAGTATGTGAAAGGAACGGGTGAAATATGTGGAATGAACGGAGAAAATGGGTGAATGGAACAGGTGAATTATGTGCAAGGAACGGTTGAAATAGGTTGACGGAACGGAGAAAGTGGGTGTTTGGAACGGGTGAAGTATATGGATGGATGAGGTGAAGTATGAGGATGGAACGGGTGAAGTATGTACATGGAACCGGTGAAGTATGTAGATGGATGGAACGGATGAAATATGTGAAAGAAATGTGTGTAATATGTGGAAGGAACTGAGAAAATCGGTGTGGAGCGAACAGGTCATATATGTGTCGGAACGGGTGATGTATGTGGAGGGAACCGGTGAAGTATGTAGATGGATGGAACGGATGAAGTATTTGAAAGGAACGGGTGAAACATGTGGAAGGAACTGAGAAAATGGGTGAATGAAACAGGTGAAGTATGTGGAATGAACGGTTGAAGTAGATGTATGGAACGGGTGAAGTATATAGATGGATCAGATGAAATATGTTGATGGAACGGGTAAAGTATGTAGATGGATGGAACGGACGATGTATGTGGAAGGAATGGGCGAAACATGTGGAAAGAACGGAAAAAATGGAATGATGGATCGGGTCAAGTATGTAGATGGAAAGTGTCAAGTTTGTGGATGGAATGGGTCAAGTATGTGGATGGAACGGGTCAAGTATGTGGTTGGAACGGGCCAAGTATGTGGATGGAACGCGTCAAGTATATGGCTGGAACGGGTCAAGTATGTGGTTGGAACGGGCCAAGTATGTGGATGGAACGGGTCAAGTATGTGGCCGGAACGGGTCAAGTATGTGGATGAAACGAGTGAAGTGGACAGATGGAATTGATGAAGTGGATGGAACGAGTGAAGTATGTGGATGGAACGAGTGAAGTGGATGGATGGAACAGGTGAAGTGGACGGATGGGATTGAAGAAATGGATGGATGGAATGGATGAAGTATGTGGAGGGACGGATGAAATATGTGGACAAATCGGAGGAAGTGGATGGATGAAACGGGTGAAGTATATAGATGGAATGGATGGAGTATGTGGATGGAACGGGTGAAGTATGTGGATGGAATGGGTGAAGTATGTGGACGGAACGGGCAAAGTATGTGGACGGAACGGGGGCAAAGTATGTGAACGGAACGGGGAGAAATATCTGGACGGAACGGGTGAAGTATCTGGACGGAACGGGTGAAGTATACGGACGGAACCGGTGAAGTATAGAGATGGAACGGGTGAAGTATACGGATTGAACGGGTGAAGTATGTGGGTGGAACCGGTGAAGTATACGGATAGAACGGGTGAAGTATATGGATGCAACAAGTCAAGTATGTGGATGGAACGAATGAAGTATATAGATGGAATGGGAAAATAATTAGGTGAAACGGTTGGAGTGGGTGGAGTAGGTGGACCGGGTGGAGTGAGTGGAACGGGTGAAGTGGATGAAACGAAAGAAGTGTGTGGACGAAACAGGTGAAGTGGGTAGAACGGATGTAGTAGGTCGATGAACTGATGAACTATGTGGATGAAAAGGGTAAAATGGGTGGAACCGGTGAAGTGTGAGGAGCAAACGTGTGAAGCGGGTGGAACGGGTAAAGTAGGTGGATGAACGAATGATGTATGTGGATGAACGGATGACATATGTGGATGGAACGGGCGAAACTGGGTGTATGAAACGGGCCAATGATGTGGATGGATGATGCATAGAGAACAAATAACGTGGAAATTAGCAGACCGGATGATGAAGGGATAACATGTATAGATCGGATGAAATGCATTGATTAGAAGGAATACATAGAACAGATTGAGCTGATAGTGTGCATAGGACTGAGTGAGTACATACATCGGATGGAATGCACGGAACGGATAGAGAGCACGTAATGGACACTTACAAAAATGATTGGAGAGCATGGAGCGATCTGGGGTGCATAAAACGACCAAACTACATTAAATGTTTGGAGTGCATAGAATGGTTGGAGTGCATAGAATGGTTGGAATGCATAGAATGGTGGAGTGCATAAAATGGTTGCAGTGCATAGAATGGTTGGAGTGCATAAAATGGTTGAAGTGCATAAGACGGAGTGCATGAAATGGTTTGGAGTGCATGAAATGGTTTGGAGTGCATGGAACGGTTTGGAGTGCATGGAACGGTTTGGAGTGCATGAAACGAGTGCATGGAACGGTCGGAGTGCATGGAACGGTCGGAGCGCATAGAACGGTTAGAGTGTGCTTGATCTCAAGCACCTAAGGTAAACCACCATATCATATCTCCACGCTTACTCTCTTCCTCACACCACCACTCAACTAGAACACAGCGAAACTATGACACCATTCGGTATAGCTGTTCTCATACCATCACTTGCCTCATACTCCCCATCATCCTAACTAAACAAAGCTCGTTACACACCCTCCAGCCTAGGCATTCTCATCAGGCTTAACGCGGCCAGAATCGGTCTGGATAACAACCTGCCAGAACAACCACATACTCTTAATATCCCAACCACCACACCTACCGCTAAGAAGTAGCTATCACAGGAATGCAGCATCAGCTGCACACCTATCCGGTGCTCACACGCACCTTATGACTCTCTCTCTCTCTACTGACTTGAACTTCGGTTCCCGAGGGCGTTCAACCTACCAGCACCTTTAGATCATACCAATGGTACATAAGGCGCTATATAAATGCAAAATAACATAACATAACACCATCTTCCGACGTGGCTTGAATGAAGAAATCAAGGATGAATTAGCCCGCACCAACCGTCCTGATACCTTGGCTGCCAAAATATCCATGGTTCTACAGAAAGAATATCGCTTGAGAGAAAGTCAGAGAGAAGAAGGAACAGGGGACCTCAATTGATGTCCCCAGGAGCTTCACTCCCTATTCCGTCTTCTTCTGAAGAACCCATGCAGGTGGGGGCTGCCAGAGGGCCACTTTCTCCTACCAAAAGGAAGAGGAGAAAAGATAAGGGACTATGTATGTACTGTGGTTCCGCTGACTATCTCCTCTGTAGCTGCGCTGAAGTGCCACCCCACCGTTCGGGAAACGACAAACCCTGGTAATAGGAGGAGCCAGTTACCGGGGTCAGAATTTCAGTCCCTCATCCACTCTCACTACCTGTACTGCACGGACGGATACCAGACTCATGGTAGCACGTATCCAGTTGACTGTCGAACAAAGGACCCTAGAGACTCTAGCTCTCATAGACAGCAGGGCAGCAGGTCATTTTGTAGATGCAGTCTCGGCTAAGAAGGAAAGAAATCTGTTACAGACCAGAAAAGAAAACCAGCCCATGGAAGGGGTAGACGGAACACCCTTATGTTCTGGACCCATCACACATACCACAGAGTTGATGGGGATGAGGATTTACAACCATTGTGAAACATTGCATTTTGATGTCATTTGAGCCGCACATTTTGCAGTAATTCAGTGAAGCAAAGCCAAGGAAGGCCAGAGGAATAGAGTAAATTCCCTGGCAGTGAGAAGGTACTGAGAACAAGATACCTGGAGAAGGCATTCTCCAGGAACCCAATACTGAAGAAAACTATAGGCAATAAGTAAAGATTGGAACTTTACCTTTTGAGTTTGAACTGAGAACTTTGCAGCAGCACAAGCTGGAACTTTGTTTTGTATCTTGGAAAAGAACTGAGACCTCTGGAATGGAGACATTCTCTCAGGCGTAGTCCCCACCTGCCAATATGAACTATGATCTGTTGTCCAGAAAGAGGGAGCCATTCTTCTGGACCAAGAAGATCCACTACCTCTTTAGTTTAGTTGCAAGTGTGAGGGACAGAAGTAGGCATTTTGACACACAACCGTGGACTCCTTTCATTTACTCGGACATTCTGACAGAATCCTTAGTTCCTTAGTTGAGTAGTTGAGGCAGGGAAACCCCTCTTGGATTTAGGGAGAGATAAGTTTCCTATTTTATTTTGATTAAATACAAGTTTATGTCAACAATCATGCCACACATGTCAGTCTCCTCCTTCTGCACCCTTACAGTAGGGAGATTAGCCAAATGTCGCACGCTACAACCCTTGCACAATACCATAGAGCGCAGCGCATCCCAAGAGGCCTGAGCATTGCTTTGGAACCAACACTTTGAAAAGATAACTCAGCATTTATAAAAAGATGGAGAAACATTTTAAATAAATGCTTTTTGGATTTGATTATATTGACTGTTGAGGAATTGGTAAAGTCTCTAGTTACATTAGGCGAGGAGATTAGCCAAATTAAAACACATGATACCTCTTGCATGACAGAGGAGGAGATTAATGGTATTCTGAATGGCATCAATAAGAAATTAGGCTCATACCACAAGAAACAAGAGACCAAAAATGTGATAAGGTTCACTCTGGATTACAAAGTGGACATTGTCTATACATGGCAGGAATACTATAAATTGGCTATAATCAGAGAAGCAAGATACCTTTTGTTAGGGAGCAAGAAAATATTACTTCAAAGAATACCTCCTCAGAAGTGTTTAGTCCAGAGTTAGATGATAAGGACTCGCCGAGTGTACAGACAGAAATTAGAGACGTCTCAGGCCCCTCAGACGAGGGTTCTTCCTCAGTAAATATTACTCATCAGTCCTCAACAGCTCGGGGCGTTGGTTAAACATTCTCCGATTCAGCCAAACGGAACCAAGTGTAGAAGTAAGATACCTCTCAGAACACCATTCAGTCTTAATTAAAGAAATTCAAGAATTCTGACCACCTCAACCTGAGGGAACTCTTCTCTACGATATACCCCTCTACTGTTCTAACAAAAACAGACAGAGGAGTTGATCGCGGGGAACACGCTCACCACCAGACCAATGCTGCAAGAAACCACAAAGAAATGAATACCAACATAAACAAATGTGTACTATATTTACCTTAACCTTACTATGGTAATACCTGTGGAAATTGCATTGGTAGAAGAAGTAGAAGGAACCTATAAAGAAAGATACCAATAGTGAAACCTGGGTTTGTGATCTAACCTGATCTATCTCTCTAATTGTAGGACAGCCTATGGTATGGAGATGAGGAAGGAATTAAAGGAATAGTGCGCTCAGAAATATTATTGGCTAAAATGATGGCCAATAGTCTAAAACATAGCTCATACATATTTTGAATGAAAGTTCCTATGTAAACACTTTGAGCAAACGAGGCTCAAAGTGTTTACATGGGATCATCTATTTTGCCATTTCAGAAAGCCTCCTCAACTCTGTCCTGGCGGCACTAAACAAGCAGCAAAAGCCCCCTACTGGGAGCGTTTGCTTACTGCCGCTAGAGCAGAGCTGAGGAGGCTGCCTTCACTTTCATTTTTCGTTTTCGGTGCTCCCCAAGCCCAGGGAAGCACAGAAAACGTAAAATGAAGGCAAAAAGCAGAAGCGCTGCAATTAAAAATACAACCTTGTTGTATTTGTGATTGCCGTGGTTGGAAAACCACGGAAATCATAAGTACAACAACGTTGTTATTCTGACTGCAGCAGAATTTGCATGGAGTCTCCTGGTCTTCCCCAACCCTGAGGGAGTCCAGGACACTCCAAGCGAAAGCTGCCGCAGTCAGAATAACAACGTTGTTGTATTTGTAAATACTGCAGCATTTACAAATACAACAACGCTGTATTTCTCACTGCGGCAGTTTTCGCTTGGAGTCTCCTGGACTCCCTCAAGGTTGGGGGAGCCCAGGAGACTCCATGCGAAAGCCGCCATAGTGAGAAGCACCGCAGCATTTCAAAACACACCTGTGTTGTGTTTTTGCCTGTAGCAGCTTTCACTTTGAGTCCCCCGGCGGAGCCCGGGAGACTCAAAGTGATAGCCACGGCAGGCAGAAACACAACGCGGTTGTGTTTCAAAAACGCTGCGGTTTTTCTTTCTAAGTTTCTCGTCTCCTCTGGCTCGGAGGAGCACGAGAAACTTAGAAAGAAAACCGCAGCATTTTTAAATACAACAACGTTGTATTTATGTTTGCGGTAGCTTCAGCTTGGAGCCCACTGGGCTCCAAGCTGAAGCTACCGCAAACATAAATACAATGTTTTAAAAGCTGCGGTTTTCTTTCTAAGTTTTCCGGGCTCCTCCAGCCCGGAAAACCTAGAAAAAAAACCAAAGCTAGTGCTTATTTAAAAAAAAGAAATAAGCACTTACCCAGATGCAGCTTTCCTGCCTGCAGTCTCTGGTCTCCGTCCTCCGGCACCAATGAAGCAAAAGCCTCCCAGTGGTAGCTTTTGTTTATTACAGCTGGCTGGCTTTTGCTTCATTAGTGCTGCAAGGGCAAGCACAGGAGGCATCCATTTCACAAAATGGATGCCTCCTAGTGCTTCCCATTTTTAAGTTTGAGCTCCATTTGCTCAATACTTTACATAGGGACTATAAAAACATAATTTTTAGATATATTTTTGATTATTGGCCATCTTTTTAGCCAATAATATTTCTGAGCGCACTATTCCTTTAAGGGAAATCAAGGAAGATTCCAGTTCAGTAAAACACAACAACGGAAAGAAAAAATAACAAATAGGAATGTTAGTAAGGGTGAACAAACCTTGGCGGCACAAGGGTCGCGCGAGTGACGGGTTGGTGCACTAGGCAGCATAACGTTCACAAGTTCATATGTCCACGTGTTGAGGAAGTTAATTAGTTCCCAAAGTACGTTCCTGGAGGCAGATACGTTGGAGAGTTCCCAGAGGTACGATTTTAAAGGGAGAAGGTAATACAGTCTAGTTGACTCAACACTAGAAGCAACAGGATATTATATGAAATGAAGTTTAGCAAGAAATGAACAAAAGTACTTACTCAGAGCGTTCACAAACTGTTGGGAAGGAGTCCGTGATGACAACTAACTCCTTGCGGTAACCAGCCGTCAGGAAGGAAGACCGCAACGACCAGGAGGCTTCTCAGGGGCAGAATCAACTGGAAGCGCAGCAGGAAGGAACAAAGGTATGATCCAGGAAACGGGGAGAATGAACCACAGCTGATGCAAAGCTGTCTACTTAACAGCAGGATGGAAGCACTGAATGTTCACTCGAAGTAGCAGCGGGTGGAACAGCTGTGGGGAATAACCCGAGGCGACAGCGGACGGAACTGCTGTGAGGCCAAGACCAAGGCATCGCAACACAAGGATAATGGAATGAGGGAGTCCAGAATGAAATATGCTGGGTCAGGTTTAGGAAATGAAGCAACCAGTGGTGAGATAAAACGCCACAATTAGAAGCACCGAGAGGATGCCCTGCGCCAGATTTAAACCTTAGAGAGGCGGGGCTTACACGTCATGCGCAATCAGTCGCATATGACATGTGTGTTTCGATCACGTGAACACGGAAAGGTCGTTCTTCCAGATAGTTTCCTTGGCAACTTCCATTGTTGCCAAACAGAATGCCGTACACAACGAAACGGATGGTGGGGTACCCACGGATGAGTCTGCCGGGATGTAACAGTAAGCAGGCAAGTATCTTTTTTAGACCCAAGATCACAAGAAGAGGGGAGAAGAAATAATCCTCCATGGAAGGGAGTGCTATCTCAGAAAACTTAGTAATTAACATTTCGCTTTATAGATTATCAGAGTTTGAGAAACTGACACTGCACAAGGGTTTCACATTTGTGCCATGTTTTACTAGTACTTTATTGAAAGAAAAGATCGATTTCTTCAAATTAGTATGGGAAATGCTACTCAAGTTTTTTTTTGACACGGTTGAGGAACGAGATGAGTGTGATGCCCCAGAATATTTGGAGATGAGGGCTAAGAGTAGATTTATCCCCCAATTCCAAATGTTACTCTTGAGGTGTTTCAAAAGAAAGTTCTTCAAGAATTAGGCAGCTTGAGATTCAAACCAAAAGGAGGTAACAATTTCAAAAATCCAGAATATCAAGTTTTAAAGAGACTGGAATAATCCAGATATTATTCTAAAGCCAGCCAACAAAGGTGCAGCGTTGGTGATCATGTACCGAAATTATTATTTGAGTGAAATTGAGAGACAACTTGGAGATAAGGACACACATGTGGATATCTTTACTGACCCCACAGAATGTGTGAGGACACTGATTAATGAGGCCCTTAGGGAAGCAGAGAGTAATGAGCTTATTTCACACCACACAAGTTGTTCCTATCAAAATTGCATCCAACAATGTCAGTGTTCTTACACGGCCCGCAGTAGCAGCCGTGTATTTATGCTTAAGTTGCTAAACCCATAGGAAGACCACTTTTTCAGCGGCTTATAACTTGCTCCCCCTGGAGGATTCCTCACCAAACCTTGCAAATAATCTATATGGCCCGCTCTGAATTTATTCGGCAAGTTTGGTGAGGTTTCGTGTAGGGGAGGGGGGGTTATAGGGATTGTCCCAAACATTTTTTTTTCTCCATAGACTGAATGTGCAAAAAACGTTGCGCACGGCTACAGCCTGAACAGCTGGACAGATTTTCACCAAATTTATGGCAGGAGCGGCAGCTTGGCTCCGAAAGCAAGCTTTTGTGTGTTTGGTGGAAATCCGACCAGTACTTTTGTGGCAAAGAACTGAAATGTACGTCTCAAAATATTAGTGATATCTGGCTCCGCTCCGCTGACCAATTTCCCTGTTCGCTGCACGGACAGAAGTCTCATTGGCTTGGAGTATGCCGTGATGTCGGCGAACTTTGGACGCGGCCGGTGGTTGGCTGGAGGGTAGCGTGGTGTGCGTCAACATTTTTGGGAAACGCTGACATGGTGTATCAGAGGGCAGTGCAGCGCCGAAAGGGACTGAGAAATATAACGTAAGGCATGTGGTGGTGGGAAAAAGAGATGGAAAGGGCGGGGAGAGAGAAGTGGTGGTGTGCCTGCAGTATCCGTGCGTACTTCGCCAATTCGCCGGTCCCTGCACAGGCGACTACCTAGTGTGGTGAATACAGGCAGCCTTCGTTACGGCACGTGACCTCTTACGGTGGTAACTGGTGGCAGCTAGTTTGCAGAATGGGAGTGCATTGGAAAACATATATTACGCCATGTGGTGGTGGGAAGAAGGGATGGAAAGGGTGGGGCAGTGAGAAGTGATTCATCTGAGATATGTCAATAGGTGGACGAAGACGTTGTTGGGCCTGCAGTATCCGTGCGTACAGGGCCAATCCGCGGGTCTCTGCACAGGCCACTACCATGTGTGCTGAATGCAGGCAGGCTTCAGTACCGCAGGACAGCTGGTGCGGAGGCCTCTTTCCGTGGTGTCTGGTGGGAGCTCAATTGCAGAAAGGGAGTGCATTGTACATGACTTGTACATTGTAAAATAGTGTGTACTCTGGTGTGTTGCATGTGGTAAGCCCGTAGCCCATTTGATGCACGGATGGAGGCCTTGCACCGACAACTATGTGCCGTGGTTGCAATTAGGTTTGACATTGTGGCCTTCTGTGTGTGGTTCCTCAGCATTGCATACCTTGTTGCAGCCATGGGTTTGGTGCTTGTTAGAACATCCTATAGTGTTTACTCCATGGCTGCAGCTAATGGAGTGAACAGTTCTGCAATGTGCGCACTGAGTGCAGTGTTGGAATACTGACAGTATAGAAGAGGGTTGGGTTGAAGTGCATCTTCTATGTGCATGGATACTGCAGCGTGTGAAGTGGGTGCAATGCTCAAATAGTGTGTGCAGAGAAGTGGATAGGGGTGAACTGCATATTTAATAGGATTGTTTAGTGTCCATTGCTCTGAGTGCTTTTGTGTACTGAATGGAGTGCTGGCCACTGTTGCAGACATTTTTTTGGTTTGGTTGCCAGTAACACCATACTGTGTGAATGAAAGTGGGTGAATGAAAGTGGGTATGGGTGCCGGAGGCTGTGGTATGTTTGTAGAATCTGCTAACTGTTGCATGTGTCCATGCATAGCTGTATTAAGGTGTGGAGGTTGGGTAGCACTGGTGGTGGCTGTGGTACGTGTGTGGAGTGTGGTATGTGGGCACATGATGCCATGAATGACTGCATTACGTTGCAGTGGGTGTTGGCAAGGCCCACACTATTGGGTGCATGGCCAAAGGCCGTAAGCCATAGGCCATGCACCCAATAGTCTATGCCTTGCCCACACCCACTGCAGTAATGCAGCTTGGACTGCATCTGTCAGAGGGTGCTCACCTTTATGGAATGGTTGTGGAGCACATTTTACTCTTGATATAGCACCAGAAGTGCGCTGACATGCATATATTGTTGCTTCCATGGGTGCGCTCTTTGTTAGAAATTCTTACAGCATTTGGTGTGTGGCTGGAGATTGTGCATTGAAAAGTCCTGCAGTGTGCCCACTGGATACATTGTTGGAACACTGTCAGTATAGAAGAGGGTAGGCTTGAAACTAATGTTCTATGTGCTTGGATATTCTGGTTTGTGTAGCTTCCTGGGAGTAGGCCCAATGTTGTGAAGATTGTGTGGTCTGATTGGCAGTGACACAATACTTTGTGAGTGGAAGTGGGTAGAGGTGGCAGCTGCAGTGGTATGTTTGTGGACTCTACTAACTGTTACATGTTTCCATGCATCGCCGTCTTATGGTGCCGGGGTTGGATAGAAGTGCCGCTGGCTATGTTATGTTTGTGGATTGTGGTTTCTGGCCACATGCTTGCATGCATGGCTCTATTATGTTGTGCTGGTTGTGGGCAATTAGTAGACTCTTGTGTGCATGGTCAAAGGCGTGCCGCTCTGGATGATTTTGGATGCTGACATTGTGGATTTTTTTCAGAACTTTGTACTAAAGGTGCTTTGGAAGCACACACGACATGTTCTTGGAGTGTTCAACGGTAAATATGGAGTGCTGTACAGAAATTATAGTTTTGGCTGCAGAGTTCTTGGCTGTGATTGCTGCATGCATGCATGAATATTTCACAGTACTCAATGAGGGAGTGCTGGAAGAAGAACAGTGGTGAGGGGAGAAGGACTGTCCCTGCTTTACTGGGGTGTAGCCCTTGCTGTAGCTGGGAAAGTGCACATGCCACATCCTGCCATTCTCAGCATGGTGGGCATGCGAACCAAACTGTGGGGATTATGGAATCAGGTGTCAAGGGTGTGGTTCACAGGAAGGGGCGGTACTACTTTTTCCCAATACTCTCTGTGTAATGAGGTTGGTAGAGATGGAGAGACGCACAGTGCTGCTCGTGGATGATACATTTGCACAAGATCAGCACAGGTATGCTGTGCAAAGAAGCGTTGCTGCTAATTTCGGATTGGAAGGAGTGGACCCTTTGTGGGCCAGTCTCTCTGCGTGCAGTTTTGGTGGGATGGTTCGTATTTGCAGATATTTCGCCTCTATCGTTACTGGTCAAGTTGGCGTGGTGCATTATGGAGGTCTACATTTGGGTTATATGTCATGTGGACGTTTGCTCCGTCACCTGAAGAAGTTGATGAATGCAGTGATGCTGGTTTTTCCCAGTGCCAAGGTCGTTTTCTCAACCATTCCACCAAGTGAAGTATGGGGCCATGCGGTGTAATTTGTCCCCAGCCAGAGCTCGGAAGGTGTCTTATAAACAGAAGCATTTCTGCATTTATGTGCACCGATAGAATGTTCTCCAACTACTATGAGAGCATGAAGTTGCAAAATATACACTGCTTCAATGCAAATTACATTTCTTTGAACGCCATTAGCAATACCTTTTTTTTTTAGACTGGTCAAGAAGCGTTGACCATAATTCGGTAAAAATTGAAGGAGGAGAAACAAACAGAAAGTCATACAAAGAGAAAAAACAAAAAAGGTTGTTTGCAAGTACTTAAAAAAACACGTAACAAAAAAACAAACAAAACAAAGACTAAAACTTTTCAGAGAGACCACTAAAAACACAATCCCCTACCCTCTTTCACCCCCCTCTCCCTAGCATGAAAACTCAGTGGATTCCGGCATATTCTCAGGATTACCTGTACCACATCCAGCCATTTTCAGGATGGCAACCATGGAAATGGGACTGTGGAGGCTACGGCATTGCGCAATAAGGTTTGTGGTTGTGGTGTGTACGCAAAAACTGTAGCAGGAGCTCTCTTTGCACAAAGAAGTGTAGAAGGCTATGGTGGCAGTGTGCAAGGTAAGGGCCAGGCATCCTGTTTGTATGCATGTACTGTATGTAGTTGTTTGAATTTGGTAACATACATTCAATGCCGCTTTTGTGCAGTCATTTTTGAAAAGTTTGTAGTAAGTGGGGTACTGTGGAAAAAAAAACCTGTGAAGTGTACAGGTGGCAGGCATCCTGTTATGAATGCAATGTGTGTATGATATCATATGATGTGAAGTTGTATGATATGCCATTTATAATGCGCCTATACACAAGTGTTGCAAGGCTCGACGAGGCAAGGGAGGGGGAACAGAGAGGAGACAGAGACAACAAACCTAGAAGGCCAGGTGTCACTCTGATCACCCAACTACATGTGTAGGGGGAGGGGAAAGTGCAGTACATGGGAAGAACAAATGACAATAAGTAATAATACGGCCCGATTGTGCCCAGTGCAAGGATAAGTGCAGACATCAGGTGGTGATTAAACTGTTAGCGATACAGAAAACAGTCCCCAAGTGCAGGGTTTGCTAGAAAGGCAGTTCCGGGGTTCTACTGGCAGGGGGTGGCCTGGGCCCAACATCAGAGGGTGGCCAGGTAACCAGTGGAGAATCAGTTGCAGCCAGGAAGTCAGCCGGGTAGCGGAGGAGAAAAAGCAGACCCAAAGAGGTCTTGAGGCTTTGAGGTGCTTCTGGGACCAGCGATGGTTCTCCTCAAGTTTCAAGGAGGAAGGGAGGCTGTTGAAGAGGGAAGCCCCAGCCGAAGAAAGAGATCTACCACCAACTGGTTGCTTGCAGAAGCGACTGACCCTGATGGAGTTGGAGGCGGATGACGGAAGAGCTTGAACAGGGAGATATTTAGGAAGTGAGAGTTGAAGGTATCGAGGTCCCAATGACATTTGTGAGGTCATGGGTGTTAGTAGTGCACAGTGGCGGTGCAGGTTATGGTTGCTTAAGTTACCATAATTGGCGAATTTCTGGTTTTTTTTTTGTTTTTCTTGTAACCATAATATGGATAGCTTGTTATTAGTGCGAAGTAAGTGTAGTGTGCCTTTCAAGTACTTGTTGCACTGAATTTGATAGGTTTTTCTTAGGGCAACTGAAACATATCGTTCCTTTAACAACGTTTTTTGTCAGTGAACTTCATAGCTTTTTAGTCGTGCAACTTACCCATAACATCCCTTTAACAATGTTTTTCTGAGCAAATTGCATAGGTTTTTTGTTATGGTGTTAGCTTTAGTGTTTCTCTGGATGTCTAACAATGCTTGAGTGCATCTATGTCATCGGATGACATCAGCATTCTACATCTGTGTGGTGTTTACTTTTATGAGAGCTCTAGGTTTGTCAGTTTATCCATCTGCAGTTCATGTGATGCTGTGTCTATACTGCTGGAGGTGTTTTGCGTATATTTAACTTAATTAACGTATCAAGTTGATTTCCTTGTATCCTGGCGTGATTGACTTAACATTGGCGATGAGGATTTCAGTCAAAAGGACCTCTGGCGCCTGCAGCCTCTACTGTAGCACTGCAGCTTGAAAGTCTGAGGCGCCGAGATTCAGCTGCTCCGTTCTCTTGAACGTTGTAGCGGCCACCGTGCCTGAAGGTAAGTGCCATCTGCCTGCGCCGGCCTGCCCCCTCACTTCCATCCGACGCGTCGCTGCTTAGCCCTCTGTGACTCCCATACACGGCGCACAATAAAGGCTCCTCCCCTCGTCATCTCTCTCCTACCGTATTACACGGTATAGAGGTGCAATACCCAAACGCTGGGTAAAGGAGAAGCAAACGAAGGAGCAAGTATTAAAGTAGTTGAAATAAGAGGTGAGGGGTGAAGAGAGGACTGAAAGGAAGGTGCAAACTGGGTGAGGGAGAGGTAAAGAGTGAGTAAAAAGGAGCTGAGCAAGAAGCAAAGAGGGGCACATAAGAGTTTTGAAAGCAAGCTGAAGATGGAGGCACAAGGAGCAAGAGAGTAGGAGGCTGCCAGTATTTATTAAAGGTGAAGAAAAAGGGCAGCGAGAAAGCCTCATCACACAAGCATCACATAGAGAAAAGGGAATCATCCAAGAGTGCAAGAAAGAAAAGAAATAATCTACGCTCACAACAGAAGGGCAAAATAAATCTCAAGTAGGAACCTGAAACTGTTGCTATGGCTATGTCAAATGTCAGTGGCCCTCCCATGTTTATGGCTACGCCAGGACCTGTCAAGATTAAATGGGCACAGTGGAAAAAAGGATTTTTGCACTGTTTGAAAGCCGCTGGTGGCAATTCCTTTTCTAATGACAGAAAAGTTGCTTTGCTGATGCACCATTTAGGATATGAGGGACAGAGGATTTTTGAGACTCTTCCACAACTGGCAAACAATGGTGAAGGGGATGCCATGTCTGAAATTGATTTTGCTTTTCCTAAGATGGACTTGTGGGATGTATTTACCCACTCCGCTATGCTATGCGGCATCACCCTGCCAGTCATGGTGAAAGAAACGGCAACAATGTCGGCAAAGCCCTTGTGCACGCCAAAAACCTACAAAAACCCACAAAAATCTACAAAAACCGTGTGCTTCAGCACACAAAAAAAGAGGAATGCCCAACCTGTCACCCATTGTGCATGTGCAGTGGAATAGAGCACACCCTGCAGAAATGTGCCAGTGGGCTCCATGACCAGCAAACAGAGTGCAGAGAGAGAAGCAGCACTTTGCAAGTGAAACCCCAAAATGTGCCTACAAATGACCTTTGCTTTGTTGCCAAAAAACTCCAAAACGCCTATGACTCAATACTTCTTAACATTAAAAATCTTGCCTGTTGCTAAAATTCATGTATCTAATGCAGTATTGTGAACATACAAAGTCCCAATATGAATAGAAAAACATTCTTCAGACAAACTGGATTGTTTGAAAACTGACAGCACATGCCCAAAATCTGGGTACAGTACCTGGGGCTACCTGAATGACAGCTGTCAGAGTAGTGCTGATGAAACTTTAATGTGTGCTAAAACTAAAAGTCTGCTGGATTAGCAAAACATAGAAAGGATTGTTGCCAGAAAGGAATACAGATTTTAGTGTTTTTGATCCCACAGATTTTAAGGCCAAGAAAGAAACGTATTTATGTTTGATGCAACACATGTGGTTTTGGCTGGATTTAAGAGGTTAATTAGCCTGGCTGAAGCTGCAAGAAATGGAAAAGCATGTTTTTCTCCTAGGAGGTTAGGAGGAGGGCCTTCCTCTCAGCGGAAACTCACTGGGAGATGTTAATTGCAGATTAGAACAGACTCTTGTCTACAGAAAGAGAAGGGACAATCACAAGCTTCATCCAGGAAACTGGAAGTGTGAAGGTGGTCGTAAATGCCTCCTGGAAGGAACAAACAAGGAGGGGGATGCCCCTGGACTCCCAGGAGAGAAAAGGGGTGGAGCCAAGTGACCATCTGCTGTTAAGAATGAACAATGAACAATGGACTCCCAGGAGAGAAAAGGGGTGGAGCCAAGTGACCATCTGCTGTTAAGAATGAACAATGAACAATTCTTAAAAGACTGAGGGCCTCATCACGAGTTGGGCTGCATTCCCGGCTGTAATACCGCCTACTGTAATGGCCCTAGCACCGACCGGTCCGCTGGTATTACCACGGTATCAAGGGTAGGGCCTTAACGGTAAATCCCCATTCCTGATTGGGTCCATTGGATCCAAAGGGGAATTTTCAGTGCTAATACCGCAGGCTAATACAGCCGGCTGTAATACAGCTGAAAACAGGGATTTTCACCTCCAGAATAAAGCTGGAGGTAAAACAGTCGATTTAGCGCCCAACTCGCGATAGGGCCAGCCCTTAAATGTGGCGGTAATAAAGTTACCACTGAATTTAAGGGCTACAGCCCAACTCGTGATAAGGCCTTCAAAGTGGGGAAAAATAGAAAAGGGACGGAGTTGTTAATTTAATTTTTGGTTGCACGTGTGACGAGGCAGTAGAACTGTGTGACATGTTCTGGACAGGAATGGCAGTATATGTGGTTTTATGCAAAATGTATTAACGTTAGTATTGTGAAAATATGCACGCACATTCCCATGTGAAACACACACATTTGTGGAAAGTTGCATAAAATTTGGAAATTGTGTTCATAGCGAAAAGGACAACATTCTGTAGAAAGTTGAAACAAGATCCCACTGCTACAGGATTTTGAGCAACAGATGCTACATGAAATATGGCATCTTTGTGTGCGATTTGTATAAAGGTGACCAATGTAGAAATGTACATTTAGTATCAAATCCGATTTTGAGACCAGTGGCTAAAGGGAGGTCTCTGAGGACCGTAAAGCATACCATAAAACGTGACATCATCCGGCCTTGATCCAATCACTCAAATTGCAAGGCGGGGATGAATTGTTGATCCTATCCCAGCTCACAGGAGCAAGCATAGCTAAACCGGCCCATACACCCACTTTATGATGTCATTTTAAAGCATAAATAGAGACAGCTGACAACACATAGGGACTCACAGATCTACTCACTTTCCTGATTCCGGCGAAGCACTCTCCAGCATTCTACATCCAGCTTTAATATTCTTCCAGATACAGAGGCCAAATCTCTTGACAGCAATAGAGAACTATTGATTTCAGCAAGGCCCAAATCCTCCAATTTATTCTCTCCACCCAGTGAAGCGCTGTGTGGTGTGAGAAGGCCTTCTGGACCAGTCCCCTGAAATTCTCTGGCTTGTCACCACTAGGCTTGCCTGAGGAACTCGCTATCCAGCTGATTGAAATATCCACAAAACAAGAAGGACAGATCCTGTGCAAAACTGGTGACCGGCCTAGCTGATCCAATACCGTGCCTGAGGTGCTGTTCTTCCTAGACCAGATCCAATCCCTGACCAGAACTGACAGTCCAATCTCATAACTTATTTTGTGAGTATTAATAGGAAGAAAAGTGACCCTAATATCTCTGCATAGTCTTATCCCAATCTCAATTCATCCTATCTGCAAATTCAGAATCATAGTATTGTCAGTACCTTTCGTGCGCTGATTTTTCTCATTTGTTTGATAAAATCATAAGTCATTAGTGATTTTGAGTAAGAAAAGTAGATCCCAGAACAGAAACTAGAGTATCACAGGGGAAGGGTTACGCTGGCCACGTAACTGGGATCGAAGTGGATCGAAATTCCCGTGTGACATTCTCTTTTTCATAGTGATAATCTAGTGTAAGCAAACCCATTTGTCATTTTCAAAAGTGCATTTCTGTTTTCCATTCTCACGCCTATTTTACAAAAACGACCTTTACTAAAACCTCTATAACTCCCTTGGTTTTTGTGATAGAAACGAAATTTCAACTCCTACTTGTACCTCACATCTGTAGCTATCCATCGAACCTAAAACAGTGCGAAAGGTTAGCAGCGAATTACCATTCAGAGAGATTTTTACAGGTGTAAAACAGCTTTAAATTGTTTCCGACTTGGACTTTGAGATTGCAAATGTTTTCTGCTGACTAAATCATTGCATGTGCTTGGGTGCAACTGTTCAAAGCGGCTCCCATAGGAATTTACACTATTTAATTATTTTTGACCATATGTTTTTGCCTAGTGAATTCTAAGGATAATTTCAAAGCCATGCTGACAGCTGAAAAGTCAATTCCGTTTTTCTCTTGTGTTGAAGGGGGAAGGTGGGACTGATATTCTGTTTGATTTACGCTATTCCTGAATACCTGCTCTCTCCTCCCATTTCTTTACATTGCCTATTGGAGATTGAGGGGTGTGGCAGAGGGAACCTCTAACCATTGTGCTATCTGATCTGAACCAACACAAAAGTATTATTTTCTGTGCTGCATTTGTTTTGCTCATTACTCATTCCTAGTGTATTAAAGATATTGTTCAGTGTTCTGTCACCCCATTGGTGATTATTGTGTACCTATTAAAATATATTGGGCCTCATTACACGGAACGTGGTAAAATACTGCCCTTACCGGCATGGCGCTATTAACGTGTCCGCCTTGGCAAGAGGCCGCTAATTGCGTGCCATTACAAGTACGCGGACACAAGCACAGCGCCATGCCAGTAATGACCCTACCGCCAGGCTGCTAAAGACCCCAAAAAGACCCTTAGCGGCACCGACGAAAGTGCTGATAGCACTTCCGACCTCCAGCAACACGCAAATAGCGGTCACTGTAAAATTGCGGAAACGGAAATAGCGTCATCGCACAGGAACGGGAAAGAGCACGGCGGCCATCTTTAAAAACACAATCCATTGCCATCCTCTGCCCCCAGGACCTGTTTCCACACCAGTGCCATACCAAAGCATCAAGGATCCTCTCACAATGCCCAAGGCAATCAAGAAAACAGCAGATCGCCAGCGCAAGGAGAAATTCACAAATGAGGAGCTGATCATGCTGATGGAGACCCTTGCTGCAAACGCGGATGTTGTATTCACGATTGACATGCGGCGTGAGACGCTGATTAAAAAAAAGGCCATCTGGGCAGAGGTGGCCAAGAAAGTCAGTGCAGTGGGCACCACCACCCGCACCGTTAAAGACTGCAGGAATTGGTGGGACGATCTCCGGGTCCGCAGCATACTGTCTGCAAATCGTAAGCTGGCCATGGCCCCAGGAGGTGGCGCTGATTCCCCCATGAAACTCAGGGAGTGGGAGGAGACCTGTGCCACCACGATTGGCGTAGAATCCATAGAGGGAGTCGGGGACATGGAGCGTGGTGCGCCCACAACATCAGATGGAGGTGAGGGTACACATGAAACAATGCACTGTGAAAGGTGAGGCACCCCCCAAATGAGAGCCCAGAATCGCCTCATGGATGCGGCCACAAACACACATGCACACAACCCTGCCCAACTGAGTGTCAGACCCCAACAGACACACATGCACGCATCACCACAGACACGTGCCACACAGACCCATGCATTGATTACCCACCCAACAGCCCCATGACCTGAATGCCCACCAATGAAGCCCCAATGCACAGAACGCAATAATGAACAAAATCTGCATGAATCACATTGAACCATCACCAATGCCATCCCCCTCTTTGTCCCACACAGGCTCACATACCAACAGCGATGGGCAGGATACTGCAACACAGGCTCCCCCTGCCACAAAATAAGCCAGGGCACAGGATACAGGGAACACCGCCACCACATCAAGGGGTACAGGGAGGAGTGAGCACCTGCAGGGGGGCAAACACAGCAAGAGAGCCACTGTACCAAGACCTGAAGCTACAGCTGCAACAATTGCTGTACCCACTGCTGTGATCCCCCCAACACAAGAAACACCCACGGAGAGACCCACTCTCTGCTGCCACCAGTTCGACTGGTGAGGCAGCAGCCACTGCACCCCTGTCTGACATGGAGGAGACCAGTGACTTGCCCATGCAAATGCAGACCCCTAGCCCCCCAGGATCCAGAGAAGCAAGCCCGCGGCCAACACGACAATCCAGTAGCCATGGCCAGTCTGGCGACGAGACCATGGCAGGGTGCTGGAGCCCACAGCTGCCCTCATCTGATGGCCGAGACATACACCAAGGTGCAGCAACCACCCCACGAGCTGGACACAGTGGCCATGACCTGGCCACCATCAGGCAGCGCCAGGAGGATATTACAGTGCTGGTTGGCCAGCATGTAGATGAGGCAGCCCGTCTGAGGGAGGAGTTCAGGGAGGATGCTAGGCAGTCGAGGGAGGGCATGGAAGCCTGCACCAACAGGCTCTGCGAGGAGATGGCACAACTGAGGCAGGTCCTCACCCGCATAGCGGATGCAATGGACCGACAGTACCCACCACCACCACAGGAACAACCAGGCACCTCCTCCTCTGCAAGTTCAAGGCAGACAAGCCCCCGCCGCTGCTCCTTGCGCACCATGAGGCGCACACCCTCCCAACCTCCTAATGGTGGTGATGGGCATGGGAAGTACGGCCAGCAGGATCTAGCTGGCACATGTGCAGCAGGACACCAACGTTGTGCATGCCACAAATGGGGGTGTTTTGGGGGAGGGGGGAAAGGGTGTTTTGGGAGTGTTGTAGGGGGAACGGGAAAGGGTGTTTTGGGAGTGTTGTGGGGGGAGGGGGAAAGGGTGTTTTGGGAGTGTTGTGGGGGGAGGGGGAAAGGGTGTTTTGGGAGTGTTGGGGGAAGGGGGAAAAGGGTGGTTGCATATTCGGGGCCATGCACTTTTTCTTCTCAAAATATGTTTAATACACTGCTGACAAGTTAAGACACAGGCTTGGACTTCATCATTGTGTATGTGAACTTTATTGGGGGACAGGGCCCATTGTGCGCTTCACCACAAACACCAGTGCACTGATACCTACATCCATCCAACAGAGTTGAACCATGTGATTCAGAATATTTGGTTGATCAGATGCTGACGCACATCGCGTACCTCCTGGGCATCGCCTCTTGCATGACCTGCAGCCCCGTCCCCTCCCTCCACATCCCCATCATCATCCTCATCAGGTGGTTGCATTTCAACGTCATGGGGCAGTGGCACATTCCGTCTGATACACATATTGTGCAGCTTGACACATGCCATGGTGATCTTGGTCACCTTCTCATGGCCGTACAGGAGAGCACCACCCGACCTTCTTAGGCACCGGAACCGTGTCTTCAAGGGGCCAAATGTCTGCTCAATCACAACGCGGGTACGGGTATGTGCACAATTGTATTCCTCTTCGTGCCTGTCCGTACAGGGGTAAGGAGCCACCTCTTCAGGGGATAGCCAGTATCACCTGCATGGGTGGAACAATGGGGACGTGTTTCTGTCCACCTCAAGTGCAACCTGTACATATCACACTAATCCAGTTTGCATTGTGATTGGCATCCATGAATCCCAGCATGCATAGAGACGATCTGTGTAACTGCAGTGTGGGAAGGTGAGCTAGTCCCTGCAAGTGGGCATGCACCATGCATGCCTCCGCCAGTAATTGACATGTCCTGGGTGCGGACAGGTCTTAGGTGTTCCTGGGCCTAGGCAAAATTGGTACGACACTGCTAGTGTACTGCCATTCTGACATCGATGTCGCCATGCTGTGAAGCGTCACTTCAGTAGTGGTGTGGGGTGTGGTTCAGTACAATGGCTAGAGGTGATCCCTTCGCATGCACTCAAGGGCGCATAGCTGTAGTGATGTTGTGCAGCGCACATTTTCTAATCGCATATTGGTGCCATGTTGCTGATTTGTGTCATATGGGGTGTGGTATGATGTGCAATGTGCATGTGGATGGATGTGTCATGTTTGGCATCTTGGATTGTTTTCAATGTTGTGCTGCTTCAAATTGCATGTTGTTTTGTTTCCGGTCAATTGTGGCCTGCCTTGGTGGACATTGGCCTACATCTGTATGTCCATTTGTTCTACAGACGACAGTCCACACCCAGTTGGTGTATGCATCTCTTCCCCCCTAATCACACCCAGTTGGAGTATGCATCTCTTCCCCCCCCCAATCACACCCAGTTGGAGTATGCATCTCTTCCCCCCCAATCACACCCAGTTGGAGTATGCATCTCTCCCCCCCCGCCCAATCACAACCCACATCACACTGCCATGTGCTTATCCTGCTACTCACCAAGTAGCCACAAACGTTGTCCGGCTTGTCGCTCCATGTAGCGTGGTATCGTTAAGTTCCGCAGGACCATTGAATCATGGGTTGATCCGGGATATCGGGCACAACAATGTGTGATTATCTTGTTTGAGTCACATACCATTTGGACATTGATGGAGTGGAATTGCTTTCTGTTTCGGTAGACTGCTTCATTGTAATGTGGGACCACCAATTCCACATGGGTGCAGTTGATGGCCCGATGCAACTTGGGATGCCTGCCAGTGATTAGAAGCCAACTTTGGTGTGGGAGATCTCCTGGGCAGTCCGTGGCAGGGATATGTGTTCACTTGTGTGCTTGAGGAGGGCATCGAGCACCTGAGTCAGCGTGCGTGAGAATACTGGTTGTGAGATGCTATGCATCTGCCCTACTGTATGCTGGTAGATGCCTGTGGCCAGGACGTGGAGCATAGTTACCACCTTCAGTAGAGGGGGGATGGCAGTTCGGATGTCTATGAGGCTCACAATGTCGTCATGTATCATGTCCACAATGCTGGTGATGGTATCCCGGTACAGACGGTACAGGGTGTGTATCTGCTCAGGAGTTAGGTTGAATGGACTGGCTCGGATCCTGGGGATTGCTGGCTGCCTCTGTGGTATTACTAGGTGCACTGGTGAGGCTTGCTGCGCCTGTCTCGCCCTCCTCCTCCTCCCGCGTCTCCTCTGTGCTGCCTGTTGTTGTTGGTTCTGCAATGCAATCATGTCCTCCAGCCCATGTAATGCTGCTAGTATTGGAACCATCTTGGTGTGGGAAGGGGTGTGGTGTGTCCCTTTTGTGCTGCCACAGTCTCCATTGCCTCCACCTGTGCTGATTGTGCCCACCCGTGGCAGGTAAGAACACTGCTCATTTCTCTTAGCGGGTGGTTCGCACTGCCGGTATTTACGCCATGCCGGTGTGGGCTTTTTGGGGCTGTTCCATGCCGCTATTAGCATGTCCGCATGGCTTGTTATGGTGTGCTAATAGCGGCATGCCGCTATTTACGGGATGAGGGGTTGCACGCCCACGGAATAGCCGCTATTAGTGGCACTGTTCTTAGTGGTGCCGCTAATTATGGTTGGCCGGGTCATAATTGGGAAGGGTTTTTAACGATACCGGTATTCCCTTACCGGTATCGTTATTCCTTTACCGCAATCCGTGTAATGTGGCCCATTGTGATTAAATTCTAAATAAATATTTAACTTTGCAAACTAGCCTGATTCCTGGTTCAGTGTGACCGGGGGGTTCCAGGAGAAGGGTGTGATATAAATGGTATATCGTTCAGAATATTGAACTTACAGACAAAAATAAATAAGGGTTTCAGTTGTGCACTACATGCTGGGCTTTGACTTGGGTGTGTGCCGGATTGAAATCACTTACAGCTTGGGGGCTCGTCGAGGGATCCTGAATTAGATATACCACTTGTGACAGTCTAACACAGCGTGCTAGCTGACGGGGTACATACACCTTGTTGGGTACCGTACTGTCCTACACTGTATAAGCACCTTTCAAAAGAAATACCCAAAGGAGTTGGGCCTGTTTGCAAAAGTAAAGTAACCCTGAGATAAGCCATAAGGAAATTCATATTTCCGGAATGGCGACCCCAGTGGAAATCAATATTTCAAGGGAACACCTACTGCACAAATTGTTTGTCAGGGGTGAATGGCTAGAACAGGACGAACAGGTATGGCTGCAGGGAATAAAACAAGAAATCACTGAAACCAACCTTAATATCTGGCAGGACAAGGGGCCATTACATCAAGCACTCAGTGAGCTGTACATGACCCCTAAAATAAAAGAGGAGCCATGCAAAATTGCCAAAATAGCTGCCTACCTGTACCTCCAAATAGGAGTCATACAGGAAAAGTATGCAGACCATGTAGATTTCACAAAGTGGCAAGGGGAAGCACTGCAGAAAATCCAGAGCAATCTGGACTCTGCAGGGCAAAGGCTCTAGAGTAGCCAAGAATCTGAAACAGGGGCTAGGCAGTATGCCGCCAAACTCCAAGAAGGTCTGGCTCTCTTACTGCAAAAGAATGCAGAGCAAGATCCCCAGATACAGGCACTGCAAAAAGAGTGTCAGGAAAGGTTGGACTCTCTATAACAGAGTCAACATAAGCTGGAGCAGCAATTAACCTTTAACTGAGCATGCGCAGAACAGATGGTCACTTTAGAGAACCGCATAGACAAATTAAAAGAGGACAATAATAAATTAATTATTAAAGAATCCCAAACAGTGTTTGATAAGGAGCTCCAGAAAGCTGGTGCCCTTAAAAAACAGAGGGACAAGCTGGCTGCACAGTGGGGCACTCTAAGTCAGGAGAGAGACGCCTTAGGACAGGAAGTCAGCCATTTAAAAACAAAGTTAGAAGAAAATCACCTGGCCCTTCAGGAACTTTGTGAAATCAAAATGGATTACACAAAGCTAATAGAGCACACCAAGCGGGTGGAGGATGCCTTGCAAAAGAATAATCAGACCAGTAAGGACCAAACTCAGGAGGTGAGTCTCCTGCAGCAAATATTGGCCCAATACTCCCAATTCAGGCAGGAAGCACAGAGAGACAATGAGTCTCTCTGTGAAAAGAATGACAGGCTCCATAGACAGATAGCCATGCAAGAACAACTCATAGAGGCAAGTAAGGCCTTAATAGAGGAGCAAAAAGGTCAGATATCGGCATGTCATCAGGAAATAGGGGCTGAAAAAGATGAGGTAAGATGGGAGAGAGAAACCCCTGAGCATAATCTCAGTAATCCTGGCATCAGGGACTTTAATCCCTGCAGTTCCATGGACTCTGCCACCCCCATGTCCACTGGCTCATATGAACCAAGGGCCACGGGATGGTAGACTTCAACACAATGGGTGATATGGGACTGATAGATCAAAACCTCCCAGAAATGGAGGGGCAGGCATCTATGTTCAGGGAGACTCGAGTGAGGGGAGAATCAAAGAACTGGATCCTCAGAAATATCACTTACCAAGAGATCAGGCAGTAAAATTTGGTCGGGAATGCCATGAGACTATGAGCATTTAAAAAACCTCTTTCCAGCTAGTACAGTGGGGGGAGGTACTCAGCCAATCCTGGGAGCAAGGGAGAGTCAGAAGACTCTTCTAAGCACCACAGGTCTCTAGAGAGTAGGCCCCCACATTCTGCAAGCCATTCCCAAGCTCGCAGAATTAGGGAGAGCCTAGAAGATCAGACAGCCACCTCTGGTAGCAGTGCCTCTGAGTCAGAGGATGAGTGGACCAGAGTGACCAGGACTAAAAAGGCCAACAAAGTTAAGAGAGCTTTACTGAAAGATCCGCTGAAGCAAATCAAGGCTATTAGGAGCGTCATCACACCCTTCCATAAAAATGCCAAATATTCAGTTTGGGAGCACCTTGAATTGCTTGAGCAAATGATGGAGACTTTCCACCTGAAGGACAGCCAAAGTTGTATTCAGTATGTCAAGGGGACATTTTCACCTGTGTACTCCAGCTTCTTTGTGGGGCTGGAGGATCAGAACCACTTAAGATGGTCCACATATAGGACGGCCATCTTAAAGCATTTTTCAATCCATAGAAACCCTCAAGAGGCGCGCAAGGCAGCCTACAACCTGCAAAGTGGGGAAGACCAGGCCCCACAAGAATTTGTCCAAGAGCTGAAACGTGCCTTTGCGCAGACCACCAGGAGGGTGCCACTGACAGTAGGGAATGTATCAATACTTTCTTTCATGCACTCCCTAAATACATTTTGACCCAGCTGGTGAGGGACGCCCATGAGAAAAGATCACTAGACTGGGTCATTGAACAAGCAACTCGCATTTAGGAAGTACAGAAACCACTAGAGAGTAAAAGTGCTAACAAAAACCCAAAACCAGCCGCTGCTAAGGTGGCAGAGGTTAAGGTTACCCCCATTTTAGATCTGGAGATGGGGGGGCCTAAAAACATTCCTGCACAGAATCCTATTAACCCAAGACCCAGAAGGCCCTCGGGCCAATCCCAAACAGGGAGTCAGGGAGGTAACCCCACAAATGGGACTCCTAACTACATCAGCCCCCATTACAAGGGCAACAGACCCATCCTGGGCTATGTGTGGAGTCTTCCAGCCCAAGGGGATGGGGGATCCAACCAGGCAGCTGCCAACACAGGAAACTTCTCTCCTCACTTTCCACAGGAAGGCTGTAATCCCCCAATCGCCGGGCTGAGTTTCTTTCCCCGGTACCCGGCAAACCTCAACCCCTAAAACAACCCTTCTTTCTTTCCCACTTTCCTGAACCCAGTCAGCCCAATCCGGGAGACGGGAGGCCAAGGGTGGAGGGGTACCAAAACTATCCCAACCAGGGGTATTATGGGAGAAAGGACAGTTGCCCTTCCCGCGATCAACCAAGGGTAGACCAGAGGACCCCGTACCAGCCAGAGCGGGTGTCACAACTGGAGCGCCAGGTCCAGAACTTGGCACAGGATCTGGGTCGCATATTGAGGGCGCAGCAAAACCCTCCCATGAACATGGCGACTCAGAACTCCTCAAATCAAGGGTATGGTGCTCCAGAGCGATAACGGGGAGACAACCCCAATGACCCACCGGTTCCCAAGGAGGAGGCACAGGGGGAAGGGGAGGTGTAAAGCCTTCGAGGAAGCTTCCTTCCCCACTTGTAGAAAGCCCCTGGAAACCCAGGAACCGAACCAGAATCTCCTGCCCCCGAAAGTCTGCAACCTAAGGAACAGAGGGCGGGTAGGAGAAATAAAGAGCCTAAAAAGGCCCATTTTGTGGAGGAGGTGCAAATCTTCCAATTTGAAGGAGAGGGGTCCTCAGAGGATTCTGGGAAAAGGATCTTCTCCTTCAGGGATGGGGGAACACCACCCAAAGAAAAATGGATCCCAAGAGATCCTGATCAAGACTGGGTAGAGGTGGGGACCGAGTTAAAACCGCCCATTATTGAACCCCAGAATGACCATCAAGAAAATCCCCTTGTTCAAACCAATTCTGGTGACTGCCTCCAACAAGGGTGGGACAGCCCGGAATCAGAACCAGGGGAGCCCAAAACTTCCCCCATATCCAATTGCCACCTTTTTCTAACAGGTTCCAAGATCCCCAAAAAAATCCTACCCAAATCACCCATTTGTCAGACTCCAAAGCAAAGAAATGAACCCACCAATTAGCCAAAAATGTGCATTATCTTTGCCCCCTTGAAGAAAAGGAGGGAAGATTTTATGCCCCGGTCCAAATACAGGGGCAGTGTACAATTCTGGCACTGGCGGACACTGAATCCCAAGCCACCCTTCTGTCAAAAAGGGCCTTTGATCAGCTGAATTTGGGAAGGGGGGAGAAATACCAAATCCCTCTCACCCCTCTTCCTGGACAACTTCAGAACTTCGATGGGAATGAAATTCCTGTCGAGGGGACTGCGGATTTAGACATGAAAATTGGGCGACACAGGGTGAAGCACCCGGTCATAGTTGTGACTCCAGAGGGCACACCATGTTTACTAGGGAATGACATCCTGCATAGATTGTCTCCCCTCATAGATTGTGTAAACAAGATCCTCTGGACCCAGACTAACCGGCCAATAAAATTGAAACATAGTGGGCCTCATTCCGAGATTGGAGGTAGCCATGGCGCTAACAGTGCCATGGCAGCCTCCAATAATGGTACTGAGTCCGCCCTCATTCAATGGGCACTTAACGGTCTATTTGGACCTTTGCGGGACCGGTAAATCCCCATTGAAAATACCATTCCCCATTCCCATTGAGCCCCCAGAGGGCTCAATGGGAATGGGGAAGGTGCAAATAATGGTACCGCAATTTGCGGTACCGTTATTTGCTCCCTGGACGCTTTGCGGCTCCCGCAAACCAGGCGGCCTTAGTGGGACCCGCAAAGGGACCTCGGAATAGGACGCAAAGGGATTACCGGCAACGGTGTCCTTACCGGTGGCAGTAATCCCTTTGCGCCAGCCTCCAAATGAGGCCCAGTGTCAACCATGTTAGTTTAAAGGGCACATGCCACATGGTTGAACAAAAACCTGACCAAATTGAATTCCATTTCCAGAATAACCGAATCCCAGACGTGACAGTAATTGCAGTAGGACAATAAACTGGTGCTGGGGAGTCCTCTCTATTTCTGAAAATCAACCTTCCTTCCAGTCAAAGGTGGCATTCACACTGGAAGGGAACACTCTGAAATTCTATACAAATTCACAATCAGAATATCCTACTCCTATAGTCCAAAATGATAAGAAATCAGCTCAAAGCTTGGCTGATATTCAGAAAATTGGAGAGCAGTTGTTCATCCCTAGTGAGTTAAATGAAGGGAAGCACTCTGTTCTCACCCGAGTATGCGTGAACAACGCCAAGAGCTTCATCAGTGAAGCCATGTTCTGAAAACTCTCAAAAGATCCAGCCATTCCCACATTTAAACTGTTAGACAAATGGGAAATGGATCTGGAAACACCCAATTCCAAACATCTCCTGCCTAGCAGGTGTATGCTCAAAATTTCCATAGGCAACAAGAGCATAGTCCATAATTGTTGGGTTGTGAGAGATGTCCCTGCTGCATTTTATTTAGGCAGTGACATTCTCAATCGCTTTGCCATTAGTTTGGACCTAATACACTTCAAAGCCTGGTCCTGAGTAGCGGGTAATCCCATGGACTTTGATGACTCAGAGAAAGCATTTCAGTCAGCTCAACTGCTGCCATATGCAGTTGAAATTCAGATTGGAGAGGAAGTCACCTTCCCAGAGCGGACCCGACAATTCTCACTGGAAGGAAAAGTTAAAAGAGGACAGAAACTGAAAAATCCTGACGCCTATGTTCATCTCAATGCTCATTTCCAACAGCAAGGGTTGGGGGTAAACCCAACACCACTAGTCAATATACAACACTATTCCAATAGAGGTGGATAACAGCGACCTACAGTATCACTCTGAGCGCCGGCACCATTATTGTAATGGCAGTTGATGACCGACATTTTTCCATAGATTTAGGTAACAAACTGTTAGAACCTCTTCACCAAGGACTGTTTTGACAGTGAATGCGATGATGACGTAACACCAGACAGGATCTTCACCCGGCATGGGGGGACTTTCCTGGTGTACTCTTCCTGCCCTTATGGTAAGGAAGATGTTATCTGTGACTTCAGGAGGGATGAGGTGATCTTTTAAGTTCACCAGGACTGCCTTCCCCATCTGAAGCCATCAGTCCAAGTCAGCACTCTGACCAAGGACTTCTCCACCCATCTGGAGGAGGAAGCTGAGATAGCCAAACCAGAAGTCTTTCCGGGCTACAGGCAGATGGTTGAAGTGAGAGTCAACCTAGCTGATGCCTTTGAGACTCTGGAGCAAAAGCAAAAATTGAAACAAGTTTTCTTAGATTTTCAAGATCTCTTTGCGGTGGACTCATATGACTGTGGTCGCACCAACATCAACACAACAACAATTCCCACAGACCCTGGCATGACTCCGGTGTTTGTGAAGCAATATCGCTTGCCTCTCACATCAATGTAGTCCCTTACTGAAATAATTAAGAACCTTGAGTCCCGTGGGATAATACGTCCAGTCCACAGCACCTTCATTAATCCGATGCTGGGGATTTTGAAACCAAACGGCCAGTGGAGACTCTGTGCTGACCTAAGTGAGCTAAACAAATGGGTCCATACTTACCAATGGCCTCTTCCCTACATTGACTAAGGGCTGGCCCAGATCCAGGGGTCAAAGTTGTGCACTGCCATTGACCTGACCAATGGGTACTGGACTGTACCTGTCAGTAGGGAGGACCAATACAAGCAGGCCTTTACCTTCGGGGGGCAGCAGTACACATGGACCCGGACTCCCTTCGGATACATCAACTCCGGCAATGAATTTAACATCTTTCTGCATAAGGCCATGCACAATTTGGGTGAAAGGGGCAACCTGGCCTATCTAGATGATGTTCTATTCAAAAGCTCAACTGTGGAGGAACACATAGCGGAGATCTGTTATGTTCTGACACAGTTGAGGGCGGCTGGAGCAAAACTCTCTTTCCAAAAGGCACATCGGTGCAGGACCTGTGTCAACTTCTTGGGGCATGAGATAACTCCTGAGGGTCTCTGTCCCCAGGAAAACAAAGTAGAAGCACTCCAGAAAATAAAAGACCTCACAACTCTGCTGGATCTAAGGAGCCTCCTTGAACTGACTTATTACAGCAGAAAGTTCAATGAGGATTACGCAGAGATCACAAAACCCCTGATCCATCTGTTGAAGGGGGGGGTCAAGTGGGAGTGGGGTCCAGAACAAGCCGAGGCAGTAAAACAACTCAAAAGAAGCCTCTCACAAGTGCCTTGCCTAGCTTACCCTGTCAAAAACAAGGAGTTCTTCTTGGAGAAAGGGTTCTCAAATACAGGCTTGACTGCAGTATTATATCAAAAGCATGACAAGGTCAATAAAGTAATCTCCTATGCGAGTAAGACTTTATCCTCTGTGGAGGAGAAATACAATGATTGTGAGAAGGCACTCCTGGCAACGGTGTGGGCATTGAAGACTTACCGCCCGTTCATCCAGGGGGAACACATCATAGTGGAGTCTCCACACCAACCTTTGCAATATCTTCAAAGTGACAGAATCCGGGCCGGAAATGTGAGTAATTCCCGAATTACTTCCTGGATTCTGTCAATGCAAGGCTTTCCTGTGGAGGTCAGATATGGCCAAAACAAGAAGATTCCCCTCACGCAAGGTCTGGCTGACTTGCATGATTGTGCCAGAGAAATCTGTCTCGAGGACGAAAGTCTTAATATCAAGGACAACATGGAGGCATACCTTAATTCCCCCACACAAAGTCTATGAAGAAGACAAGTGTGAGGGAATGCCCACTGTCTATGTGGATGGGTGCTCCTACCATGTTGACAAAAACGGGGAAAAGGAACTTGTGGCCGGTGTAGGGAATGCATGGGTGAATGATGCCCCATACTCCTACGTCCCGTCCCCTTTCCTCCATACTTATGGGACATTCCTCCGTCCTGTGGGACGGGACCGGAGCACTTTGTAAAAAGCATCCAAACATTTTGCAAGTCCTTCTTCTCTTTCTGCACGGGGCCCGGCACGTGGCCGTAACCCCGCCCTTCTCGGCTCCGCCCCACTCATCGCCCATCAGTCCTTTTCTCTGCTTGTTTGGGACTGGACGCACTTGCGTCCGCGGAAGATTTTCTTCCCTTTTTTCCTCTCTGGCTCTCGCTAGCGATCGTGTACTAGTCTGTCTATGTCGTTCAAACTAGACTTTCCAGATTGTTCATCATGTCGCCGACGCTTTGCGAGGGCGGACCCCCATCCTCTTTGCTTCGAGTGTTTGGGTCCGGACCACCGTTGGGACTCCTGTTTTTATTGTGATTCCCTTTCGGTCTGGGCACTTCAACGTCAGTTGGAGCACTGGGAGGAGGTGTTTCGACGTACTCCTCCTTTGCATTTTCAAGCTTTTATTGACGAAAAGAAGAAACGCCCGGTAAGTTCTTTACCTTTCCAGGCTCTTCCCGAGCCGGGAGGAGCGTTAGTCGCTCTGTCACCAGGGATTGCCCCGAGGTGCCTTCTGGGCCTAATAATTGTACCAGAGTTTTCTCCGTGGGTCTCCGTAAGGGGCCTGTGGATACCAGAGTACACTACAAGGCCCCTCCTGTGAGGGCTGCTTGTAGACCCAGTTCTACTGAGTCCTGGGGTACCAGAGCTCGCTCTGAGGCCTCTTTAACGGCTTCCCTCAAAAGTACCCTGTGTGGCAACCGTCCCCTTTGCGTCCCTGGAATTATCCTCCTCATGAGAGGCCTCCTCCGGTAGCTCCAAAACCGTCTCCGGAGGACGCTTTTTTTGGCAAAATTCAGATGCTCATGTGTACCGACCCAATGAGGGAATATTTCCAGGGTCTTTTTAGAGAGCTATGCCCACCTGCGCCTCCGGCTCCATCCGCTCCTCCGGTGGCTCCGCCGATGCCGCCTTTGCCTACGGTGCCTCCCCCGACCCTTCCGCCATTGCCCTCATTGTCCCCTGTGGACAAGGCAGTGCCTGACACGGTTCAGCAGGATCCTGACCTGTCGGATGAGGCGCAGGGCGTTATGGACAACAAGGACCTGCCCGCTCTGTTAGAGCTTTTCATGACCAGGTTCTGGACATGATGTGCTTTTTGGATGTTCCGGTGCCCGAGGCACCCGCTCGGCAGCAGGGTGTGCTTTCTGGGGCGTTCACCCTGTCTCCTTTGGAGCATACCGGCCTGTTCTTGCAGAAGGACGTTTTGGCCGAGGTCCGTAGGGTCTGGGAAAAGCCACACTCTGGACTTTTCGTCAATAAGAAAATAGACGCGTGACTGTCATGACCACAGGTTAAGTTCCCATTTTAGTCCTAGGAGATACAGGTTCATATGGGAATTCATGTTGCCTTAGCTGGTTAATTGATTCTAATTCCCTCATGTTAATGGTTGGTTGGGGTTTCCTTAATGGCCGCTAGGGGGTGCCTCTGAGTTAGTTAGCTAGCGGGTCTAGTTTTCATTGCCGGCTATTTAAGCCCCGCCCATCAGGAGACTTGTGCTTCGCGTCGTTCGTCTGAGTACAGATGGAACGCTCGCCGCGTACCTCCGATTTCTGAAACAGTTAAAATATTCCTTGTCCACAGACATTTACTGTAGTTCCGTTAGTAACTAATTACTAGTTCTCAGTTCCTTTTCCTGTATTCCCTGTGCAGCCGCCTCCGCTTCCGTCACAGACCGTAGTTTGGAGTCCTGTCATTGCGGTCTCCTCACCTCACAGCCTGTTTGCTCCGCTTCAGTCACAGTCCGTAGTTTGGAGTCCTGTCATAGCGGTCTTCTCACCTGACAGTCAGTTTGCTGCTTCTCTCACGCAAGTACTCCTAGTGATATACAAATGTATTTGCTTTGTTTTGTTGCCTTATCAAATACTTCGAATTGTGTACAATTGTTATTCTCCAGCATGGGGTCTGGCATGGATTCACATGCTCATGAATATTCCCCGTCGTCAGGCTGGGAATCCTCGGTAAAGAAAAAACCAGTATCAGTTTCGTTTCTGATCTGTCTTTCGTAGTAATAACCAATCACTGGTCTCTGCGTCATACTGACCACAGCCAATGACTGCCCTCTACCTAAGCACCGCCTCTGGCAGCCATCTTCAGATTTTTACCGCACGTTCATGTGTTGGGATCCTCGTGCTATTGCTCTCGAGCGTTAGTGCTATTTTTTCACGTTTTTTCTCAAAAACTTCGTTTTTTCGGTCAAAAGAGCCTCAAGCTCCACCGACTCTCCATCCGATCAACGGGGACCCGTTTCGGATTCGTCTGCGCCCCTCAAGGGTGAAGATTTCGTCGAGCTACGCTTTTGGAGGACTCCAGAAGTTTCTCAGGCCTGGCCATGGCCCAGGAGAAGGGAAGCTCGACGCCCGGAAAGCTGTTCAGGGTCTGCCCTGGATGCCAGCTGCAGAACGTCTTCAAGGAGGACGAACACTCTTTTTGTCTTTACTGCCTACATGAGGACAAGACGCACGTGGAGAAGAACTGTGCGTTTTGCGGCAACATGTCTGAGCGGACCATGAAGGACCGCCATCAACGTCTCGCCAACTGGCTAGAAGGGAAGAGCCCGTCCGGCGAGAAGAAGAGGAAGAAATCCGAGCGGTCTTCTAAGACCTTTGAGGACGCCCCGGCGACGGGGGTCCAACATAAGGCCAAGCACCGCGAGTCCGCTGGCACCGGGAGCGCCGAACGGTCGGGCTCTACGGGCGCCAGGCAGGGCGCACCCTCCCCAGCACCATCAACCACGAGCCAACGCTCTGGGTCGGGTAAGAGGAAGGCCGAGCACCCGGCGAAGCTCCTGGAGAGGCCCCGGTCGAGCTCGAAGGCGGAGGGGGAGCGAGGCAGTGTCCCCCCCTCAAGGATAAGGCGGTGAGCGCACCTAAGGTGGTGAAGGCCTTAATTCATCCGGCCAAGCCCTCTATCGAAACTGTCGCGGCGGCCCTGGCTCAGCCTGTGGAGGCTACACCAGTGGTGGCGACCTCGGGGCTCAGAGTCTCCCTGCCACCTCGGAGGGAGTCCTCTTTTGTGCCCATCGATAGGACCCCCGTGAAATCCCCCGTGGGGAAGAAAAAGGGGGGGCAGGGCGTCGTCGTAGATTCGGCCTCAACCTCGGAGGAGGAGCTGGTCGAGGTCTTAAGCCACGGCCTCGGCGTGGAAGAAGACCGGCCCGTCGGGATGGATCCCGACGCAGGTGACGACGACATCGTCGAGGGTACCGACGGGGCCCCTGATCGCCCGTCGGATTCCCCTCTGCCAGCGCCGCGAGACAACTCAGCGGCCATTTTGTTGGCTATACAGTCCTTATGCTCTGAGATAAGGACGAGACTACCGTTGCCGACAGAACCTCTCCCGTCGGGGGACCCAGAACCGGGACCTTCTGGTGTTCCCCCTACCAAGAAAAGAAGGATCCACCCTCCACCTCCTTTTCAGCCGTCGCGCCCCTTCCAGCCCTCCTCCCCGTCCACCCGAGGGGATGATACGGGGACTGACACGGCAGCGACGGGTACTGACGACGAGGTATACGACGAGGATGTACCGTCGTCGCCTCCCACCAGGGCTTCTCCGCCCGACGAGATTGGATCGTTCCACTCAATGATCGCCAGGGATTCCGAGCTTTTCCAACTCTGCCCTGAGGAGAAGAAGAAGGAAGGATTCCTTTATCAGCGGCGCGAGGCCAAGAGGAAGACGGTCCTCGCGGCGCCTCTATTGGACGACATTTGGGATGAGGGCCTCACCCTCCTCAAGAACCCGTCCACGACGCCAGCTAGAAGAGACCGGTACGAGAAAAAGTACCGGGTCCCGGACACGGCCCCCCTGTGCCTCCGGGCGCAGCCTACCCCGGACTCCGTCGTCTCCGCGGTGGCCAGGAAAAAAGCGGGGGGGGTGCGGCCTCCACATCGACTTCCCCACCGGACGGCGAGGGAAAGAAATTGGACGCTATGGGACGCAGAGTCATCTCGTCTGCAGCGACGACGATTAAAGCTGCCAACGCCTTGGCTATCGTGGCCCGATACGACAGGGAGCTCTGGTACAAACTGGCTCCCCTGCTGGACTTCTTGCCGGACGACAAGAGGGCAGAGGCCCTGGAGATCCTGCAGGAAGGTGAGGTGGCTTCGGACCACGCCATTACCGTTGCGACGGACATCACCGACACTGGGTTCCGCCAGTTGGGCAACGGCGTTTGCCTTAGGCGGCGTGGATGGCTCAAGGCTACGGACTTCCGTCAAGACGTTCAGACCAGAGTCCTGGACATGCCCTTCGATGGGAACAACCTGTTTGGGAAAACGGTGGACGATTCCCTTCAGGCCATTAAAGCGGACACCGAGACGGCCCGGGCCCTTGGAGTTCTGCAACAACGACGGACGCCCTTTCGGAGCAGCGGAGGCAAGGGCGCCTCCAAAGGTTCCGGCGGCGGTTTCTCCTCCTACCGTCAAGCGGCCCGCTCGTCATCTCAGGAGGCCTACAGAGGACGAGGCATGCCTGGCGGACCCCGTCGTCGCCAAGGACAAGGCGCTAAAGCCTCGTCGAAGCAGGATTGAACCGGCCGGGGGGTCGGGCCCCCACCGAAGCACCCCGGTGGGAGGCCGGCTGGCGAGCTTCGTCAGCGTGTGGGAGTCCATCTCCACCAACCGTTGGGTGCTGGACACCTTGGCCCGGGGCCACGCGCTCGAGTTTCAAAGAAAGTGTCCGCGCGCCCCCCCGTGGCTAGGAAAGAACTTCACGTCCCTCAACTTCTCCGGGAGGTGAAGGCGATGCTCAAGAAGGGTGCCATCGAACTCGTCCCAAAGAGGCTTCGGGGCACCGGAGTCTACTCGAGATACTTCCTCGTGAAGAAGAAGACGGGGGGATGGCGCCCCATCCTGGACCTGCGACGTCTGAACAAGTTCATCAAGGCGCAAAAGTTCCGGATGGTCACCCTCCAGCACGTCCTGGGTCAGCTGGAGGAAGGAGACTTCCTGTCGTCGTTGGATTTGGAGGATGCCTACTTCCATATTCCCATCTTGAAGGGGCACCGAAAATTCCTCAGGTTTGTGGTCCAAGGGCGCCGTTACCAGTTCAAAGCCCTCCCCTTCGGTCTACGGTCGGCACCCAGGGTGTTCACCAAGTGCCTCGCACCGGTGGCGGCTCAGCTGCGCCGCGAAGGGATCCACGTCTACCCCTACCTGGACGACTGGCTCATCCGAGCCAAGACAAGGGAGCTCGCCGTGGTCCACACGGCAGGGACCGTCCAACTTCTCACGGACCTGGGATTCTCCGTGAACTACGCCAAATCCCACATGGTACCCGCGCAAGACACTCTGTTTCTGGGAGCGAGGCTCAACACAGTGTCCCTTCGGGCCTCCCCGTCGGAGGAGAGGACCAGGACCATCCTGGGCAAGGTGCAGCGGATTTTGGTGGCCGACGCGGCCAAGGTGAGGTCCATCAAGTCCCTCCTCGGAATGATGTCTTCCTGCATCTACCTCATTCCCATGTGCAAGCTCCGGATGCGCCCATTGCAGGAGTTCCTGGACGCGCGCTGGATCCAAACGACGGGCAACTTCGAGGAAAGGATCACACTCGACGAGAGTTTCCGACGAGCGATCCGGTGGTGGGGCACCCGCGCGCATCTGACGGCGGGCATGGACTTCCAGACCCCAGCCCACCAGGAGACAGTGACCACGGATGCCTCCCTGGAAGGGTGGGGAGCGCACACCGAAAATCTGCACGCAAGGGGCCTTTGGCTCCCGACGGAGAAATCCTTACATATCAACGTCCTGGAGCTCCGTGCAGTGTTTTGGGCCCTCAGGTCCTTCCTTCCGTCCCTCAAGGGCAAGGTGGTGAGGATCTTCACCGACAACACCACCACCATGTTTTACATCAGAAAACAGGGCGGAACCAGGTCCCCAGCACTGTCCAAGGAGGCGCAGGACCTGTGGCATTGGGCAGTCGCCCAGGGGATGTTTCTGGTGCCGTTTCATCTGGCAGGGATAAAAAACACCATCGCCGACTCACTCAGCAGGGAGCTGCGCTCGTGCCACGAGTGGGAACTACGGCAGGATCTAGTGGATCGCCTCTTCCGACGGTGGGGCACATCCCAGATCGACCTGTTCGCGACGGCGACGAACTCCAAGTGCCGGAGGTTCGCCAGCAGGTTTCCCCAGGCGAGGAGCATGGGCGATGCTTTCTCGTTCCCCTGGGAGGGCCTGTTCCTCTACGCGTTCCCTCCTTTGCCACTGCTAATCCGGCTCGTCAACCAGCTCAAGAGGTCACGGTGCAGGATGATCCTCGTCGCACCTGCGTGGCCGAGGCAGATATGGTTCCCGGACCTTCTGGACTTGTCAGCGTCCCCGCCAATCAAGCTGCCGGTGGACGCGGATCTGCTCTCCAGGGAAGGAGGCGCCATCCTCCACCACGACCCGAAATCGCTGAACTTGCGGGCCTGGCTCCTGCAGCGCTAGAGTTTGGAGGATACGACATACCGGCCGACTGCAGAGAGGTTCTTGCAAAGGCCAGGGCGTCCTCGACTCTTAAATGCTACGGTCACAAATGGAAGAGGTTCTCTGTCTGGTGCCACGCACAGAAGATTAACCCTCTACGGATTACGGCTCCCCAAGTTCTGCCGTACCTGCTGACGCTGGCCAAAGCTGGACTGGCACACGCGTCCATCAAGATTCATCTTGCTGTGATCTCCCGATACACCAGAACCACGGGACGGACGTCCTTGTGGTCTCATCGTCTGGTGAAAGAGTTCATGAAGGGACTGTTCAGATCGTTCCCGCCGGTGAAGGCTCCGGCCCCGGCGTGGGAGCTCAACGTGGTGCTGACCAAGCTCATGGGACCTCCGTTCGAGCCTCTGCACTCGGCCCCGTTGAAGTTTCTGTCGTGGAAAACAGCGTTTCTTGTGGCCATCACCTCCGCACGACGGGTGGGAGAGATCCAGGCCCTTTCCTGCAAGGCCCCGTACTTGACTTTTCACGACACGAGGGTAGTGCTCAGGACGCACCCCTCCTTCATGCCCAAGGTACCGTCGGACTTCCATCTCAACGAACCCTTGGTGTTGCCTGTGTTCTTCCTGTCGCCTTCGTCGCCGGCTGAGAGGACTTTGCACTCGCTGGATGTGGCTAGAGCGCTGAAGTTCTACGTGGACCGCACGAAGTGTTTTCGGAAGACGTCACAACTCTTTGTGAACTTTGGACCTGTCAATCAGGGGAAGGCTCTCTCGAAGGCTTCCATTTCCAGATGGCTCTCCGGCTGTATCATGTACTGTCATCGGTTGGCAAACCGACCGCTGCCCGGCCGTCCGAGAGCCCATTCCACCAGAGCGATCGCAGCTACCACGGCGTTCCTTTCTGGTGTGCCCCTGCTGGACATATGCAGGGCTGCTACGTGGAGGTCGACGCACACCTTCACGAAGTTCTACTGCGTCGATCGGGATTCCAGGGAGGAGTCCAGGGTCGGCCAAGCAGTGCTGCGCAACCTGTTCGCCTGAGGTGAGCCTGGTGAGGAGGTAAGATGCTTAATGTTGAGTTTGATGCAATGCTTAATGTTGAGCCTTTGCCACCTCCCGTGGTTGTGCATGTGTGTACTGCTATGTATTCTTTATTCATGAGCATGTGAATCCATGCCAGACCCCATGCTGGAGAAGGAACAAGTTACTTACCTGTAACTGTTGTTCTCCAGCATGGGTCTGGCATGGATTCACATGCGAACCCTCCCGCCTACCCCTCTGCGGCTCTTCACTTGGTCATACTGCCACTTCACGTGCTTCCAAATCTGAAGATGGCTGCCAGAGGCGGTGCTTAGGCAGAGGGCAGTCATTGGCTGTGGTCAGTATGACGCAGAGACCAGTGATTGGTTATTACTACGAAAGACAGATCAGAAACGAAACTGATACTGGTTTTTTCTTTACCGAGGATTCCCAGCCTGACGACGGGGAATATTCATGAGCATGTGAATCCATGCCAGACCCATGCTGGAGAACAACAGTTACAGGTAAGTAACTTGTTCCTTAGGCTACCTTACGCATTCTATGGTATTACGCTGTCATTAGCAGGTTCTTGCCAGATTGTGGAGTTTGCCTTGAAGGTGTGTTCTAGTCAGAGATAATAGTTCGTCACGGCTCTCCAGTCTGTATTGTCACACACGCCTCACACCACAGCACACCTTTCCCTTTTTAGGTTATATTAGGATAGGGGTAACCTTCATTTTGAACATTCCTATTCCCAGTGAATATTGCTCGCCAATATTGAGCCTAGTAGCCTCTTCCCCTATTCCAAATTTAAAAAAAAAAGAAACATTCTCCTGTGTCCCATCTTCAGGACTTGCGCCCCTGTATGAACAGGATGGAGAGCTCAACATTTTAAATACCAAGGTGAGCCTTTGCTGGTCCTATAGTTACTAGTTTGTTCTTCCTATTTAAGAAGAAAGCTAAGGGAGGGAATATTGTTATTTTCTCCACAGAAATTTCGTGTTAGCTCCCAGGAAGGTAGAAGTCAGTTGGAGGTCCAGAAGGTCCCCGCAGAGTTCAGGTGAGCGTTACAGAACGCGAAGCCCGCTTTGAAAAATACTCTGCCTGGACATTATGGAAACTCCAGAAGTAGACCAGTTGGCCCAGTTATTGGGGGAACTAAGAGCTGAGGTCCATTCAGCCCGCTCTAAAACCAGTGCTCTCCGGAGAGAATTAATTGTTAACCGGGATCGCACTGATGATTTAGCTCGCCAGATGTTGCAAGCCCAAGCGGGTCAAACTCCTTTGCCTCCTGCCAGCGCTTCTGCCCCCGTTTCAGTCATGCCTCCTTCAACAGTTCAAGTAATTGTTTCCGGCAATATCCCCTTAGCTCCTCCTGGACGCTTTCTAGGAGATCCTAAGAAGTTTGCGGTTTTTCTTAACCAATGCCGACTTCATTTTCTCTGTCGCCCTGGGGTATTTCCTTCTGATCAGGCCAAGGTCGCGTTTATATTATCCTATTTGGGTGGTTATGCGGTTGATTGGTCAATTCCGTTGGTAAACAGGGATGATCCGATTTTTAGAAATCTTTCAGACTTTCAGAAGGAGATGGAAAAATTGTTTGCACGTCATGCTCAGGGTCAGGCTCTAGATAATGAGTTACTTTCTCTTCGCCAAAGTAACCAGGAATTGTTGGCGTATGTAGCAACCTTTAACAGATTGGTGGCAGAAACAAATTGGCCCACTGAGAGAAAAGAACCACCTTATTTCAGAGAGGACTCCGTAATGAATTGAAAGACGTCTTGGTTCAGGTGGTGAACCCTCCAGAAGGAATTGCAGAATTTATTGATTTAACTGTACAACTTGATCAGAGATTGCAAGACAGAAGGGTGGATCGCTCTCGCTCTGAAAAGAGAACTTATTTTGTGCGCCCCAAGGAAAGTCAGTTGAGAGCCAGTTCTGAGAGTTCTGTTGAACCCATGCAGTTGGGAGCCATTAGAGGACCGATATCACAAGCTGAAAGAGACAAGAGACGCCAGTAACAGTTGTGTCTTTACTGTGGTAAGGCTGGTCATTTTCTCAAGGAGTGTCCTATTAAACCTTCCCGGAAGCCTATTGGAGGCGTTAACCCAGACAAGAAGGACTTGAATTCGGAAAGCTCCAGTGCCCGACAAGTGTAGAGGTCAACTTGTCGAGCATGGAAAAAGGTTTGGTGACCTCACACTTTGTTTTTCCCATTACTTTATCCAGTACAGAACAGCCCACCAGAATGCAGACTTTGCAAGCCTACATCGATTGTGGTGCAGTCGGTAATTATATGGATATCGATTTGGCAACTAGGATGGGTTTTCCTCGTGTGAACAAGCACAAAGCTGAAAATGTATCAGCAGTTGATGGTACGCCTTTGGCTTCAGGTCCTGTTATTCAACGCACGGCGAACCTTACTATGTGTTGTCAGGGGAAACATGAAGAGAGAATCACGTTCGACCAAATTAGTGCTCCCCAACTCCAAATTATACTTGGCTTGCCCTGGTTGGAGAAACATAATCCAAGGATTGATTGGCGAACTCGTCTCTGACCTTTGCTGATGAGTGTAGATAACTTTGCAGCAGAACAAACACCCAGGAAGATTCCCGCTTCATGAAGAAGGTCTCTGTTTCAACGTTAGGAATAATAGGCCTACTCCCTCCCAGGTATGCAGAATTCCGAGACGTCTTTGAAGAGAAATCGGCCGAGGAGCTTCCTCCACATCGACCCTATGATTGTCAAATTGATATTCTTCCTGGAAGTGAAATTCCGTGTAGTCGAATTTATTCGTTAACAGAGAAAGAAGATTCTCACCTGAAGAAATACTTAGACCAATACTTAGCCAATGGTTTCATTCCACCCTCTAAGTTTCCTGCTGCTTCGCCTCTTTTTTTGTCACCAAAAAAGAAGGCGATCTCAGAACTTGTATCGATTACCGTGCACTCAACCAGATTACTGTCAAGAATCGATATCCTATTCCTCTCATTTCAAATTTGTTAGACCAAATTAAAGTAGCCCAGATATTTACCAAGCTGGATCTTAGCAGGGCGTATCACCTAATCCGAGTTAAGGAAGGCGATGAGTGGAAAACTGCATTTCGCACAAAATATGGCCTCTTCGAATACCAAGTCATGCCATTCGGGTTATGCAACGCTCCAGCTGCGTTTCATGGCTTTATGAATGACGTTTTGAAAGATCTACTTGATGTCTGCGCAGTAGTATACATTGATGATATCTTAATTTTTTCAGCAAGCCCCTCTGAGCATGTGAATCACGTTTTGGCGGTTTTGAAGAAATTGCGAGAAAACTCCCTTTATGTGAAAATGGAAAAATGTTCATTTCATGTTTCTGAAGTAGAGTTTCTACGTTTTGTGCTGTCCTCTCAAGGAGTTAAGATGGATGTTCGTAAGGTGGAGGCAATTCTATCATGGCCGGTTCCAACTTCTGTGAAAGGAGTCCAAAGTTTTTTGGGCTTTGCTAATTTCTATAGAAGATTTGTGGAAAATTTCTCGCAGTTGGTTCATCCCATCACGTCATTGCTAAAGAAGAACCAGAAGTTTGCATGGACCCCGGAGGCCACAGTTGCGTTTCTGTCATGATCTCTGCTTCCAAAAGGTCAGGGTTTTCCCAACTCCCTTGGAAGCAGATCCATAACCAAGGTTCCGAGTGCCAACCAGTCCCAATGGGGACCTTTTGGACCCAGTCCTGGCGCCAGTGGCACCAGGCTCATAAATATGCCCAGTCCCAGCGCTGGAAGCGCCGGGCTCATAATGCTTGGGTGGACTTACCTGCAGCAGACCATGCTGCTTACTTGCCTGCCAGTTGAGCCTCTGATCCTCTTCTGTTTGGAACTACTTTTCCTGTTGGGTGGGGCTGGAGCCACTCCCTAGATGCAGAACACTGGAACTCTTCTGGAAGGCAGGAACTCTTTTCTTACCAGGAACTCTTTTCTTACTTAGGCGTGGCTGTGGAAGGAGACACCTAAGCACTACAGGAGGCTATTTAAACCACACCCGGTGGATGAATCTTGCTTTGCGTTATTCTGCATCCTCTGCAGCAGAACGCTCATCGTGTCTTCTGCATCTGATCCTGGGCCTAAGGAAAAAGGCTTACCATCCTGAATCCAGTCTTCAGCAACACCTATAAAGACAAGAAAGAACAGGTTAGCATTCCGGCATCTGAAAGGCAAAGGCTTACCTACTCTTCGTGCGCTCCGGAGGTCTTCACACTGTATTCCGGCATCTGAAAGACAAAAGCTTACCAACTCTTTGCACGCTCCGGAGGCCGTCGGCGCTGCATCCGCATCTGAAAGACAAAACAAGGTGCGTTTAAAGACATTGGGGAACTTTAATACTCACGTGCCATTACTCCTTTCCACATCTAACCCAGTGGGTATCCGGCACCCTGCAGCCGCTCCGAACTTGTACCTGCAAAATAAAAAGACAGTTCGAGCGCATTGTGAAGCTGTCAACAAGCGCTTACTTACGTGCTTCCAGGCGCTTCTATTCATCACACGGGCTCCATCTTCAAGGCACTTCAGCCCGTCATCCGCCATCGCCGGAACCCTGCAAAACAAGAGACATCATTATTAAAGACTTTAAAGACATTTGAGTTACTCGAAACTTACCGTTCGTGCAGTAAACGACGGACAGCAGTCCTCTGAAGTCAAGAGGCCTGCGCTACCTATCCGGTGAAGAAACTGGTTACAGCACCCTGCCCCGAGGCAGATGGAGAGCTCGGCATTCACTTACCTAAGGTGAGAGCGTTAACCTGTGGGGGTCTACAGGAGAGGAGAAGAGGAAAGAGATAGGGACACCCCAATAACCCCAGTTCATTAACCCCGTATTTTCTATCTGCAGACATCTTACTCTGCACGTCAGGCATACAGGGCACAGAGGTCCAGCCCAAAGAGCCAACCGGGTGCTGCACATCACCTTTGAAGATACAGTAGTCGCCCAGTCAAGACCGGCGCCTCTGCGAGAATCAGGTGAGCGTTACAGAACGCAAAGCCTACCGCAAAACTCTCGCCCAGGCGCTATGGAAACCTCGGATACTGACCACCTAGCCCGGTTACTTGGGGAACTAAGGGCAGAAGTGCATGCAGCTCGTCAGGAAACGAACGCTCTAAGAAGGGAACTAATTATTTCCAAGGAGAGAACAGATGATCTTGCTAGACAATTGCTACAGTCACAAGCCGGACAGACCCCGCTACCCGCATCAGGGGCAAATCTTCCTTCAACATCCTCTATGAATCCAGTGCAGATCAACCTACCTGGGAATGTACCTCTGGCTCCGCCCGAACGATTTTCTGGTGACCCAAAGAGGTTTGCGGTATTTATCAATCAGTGCCGGTTGCACTTCTTATGCCGGCCAGCAGCCTTTCCAACTGATCAAGCTAAAGTAGCTTTTGTACTTTCGTACCTTAGTGGCAATGCGGCAGACTGGTCGATCCCTCTAGTTAATCAAGATGATCCGGTTCTCCATGATTTTCAAGCCTTTCAGCTTAGTATGGAAAAACTGTTCGCAAGACATGCACAGGGGCAGGCCTTGGACAATGAGCTTCTTTCGTTGCGACAGGGTAATCAAGACCTTTTGGCTTATATTGCATCTTTCAATAGACTAATAGTGGAAACTCAATGGCCTGAGGACAAAAGGATTACGCTGTTTTATAGAGGTCTACGTGGAGAGCTCAAAGACGTTTTAGCCCAAGTAGTGAATCCCCCACAAGACTGTTCGGATTATATAGACTTGGTCGTTCAAATAGATCACAGACTGCAGAACAGGAAGGCCGATCATTCCAAGTTTGATGCCCGAGTATTTTCCAAACCGCCAACTCCTTCCAAAGGAGTAGACTCCGGGGAACCCATGCAAATAGGGGGTCTGAAAGGTCCTCTAACACAAAGGGAGCGGGAAAGGAGAAAACAGTTGCAATTATGCCTATATTGCGGAAACTCAGGGCACTTTCTTCGAGACTGTCCGGTGAAACCTGCCAAGAAGGCAGTAGGAGCTGCAGTTACCAAAGTTACAAATTCTGAGCAGGGAAACGACCTCGTCCGACAAGAATAGAGGTCCTCTTGCCGAGCGTGAAAACCAGTTCCGTGACCTCGCATTTCGTGATACCTATGGTCCTCATTAGCCCTGATAATCCGGATCGATTACATGCAATTGAAGCTTACGTCGACAGCGGTGCCATTGGCAATTATGTGGATCATGAAATGGTTTTGAGGATGAATCTAACTCTTTGTCCCAAGGCTGTAAAGGACGTCATTACTACGGTGGATGGTACGGAGATAGCCTCCGGGCCAGTAACGCATACCACTCAAGAGGTGACGCTAGTAAGTCAAGATGGACACCATGAGAAGATCGTGTTCGATGTGATCAAGGCCCCTCAGTTCCAGATTATTCTAGGAATACCTTGGTTAGAGAAACACAATCCTCTGATCGATTGGCGAGCAAGAACGGTCCAGTTTCCAGAATGTGTCTCTACTTGTCACCCTCCACCTGGTGTTGCACTGGCAGCAATTTCTTCAGAGACTCCCCAGTTACCTCCCGAATACCTAGAATACCAAGATGTTTTCCGGAAGGAGCAGGCTAACTCTCTACCTCCTCATAGGTCTTATGACTGCCAGATAGACCTGATACCTGGATCTACTCCTCCTTGTAGTAGAATTTATGCCCTCACCGAGCCTGAGAACCTTCACCTTCGACAATACCTGGATCAATACCTGGCAAATGGGTTTATTCGTCCTTCCAAGTCCCCTGCCTCTTCAGCTTTGTTCTTTGTTCCAAAAAAGGAAGGAGACCTTAGAACTTGTATCGATTATCGCTCCCTGAACCAGATCACCGTTAAGAATAGATATCCGTTACCTTTGATCCCTGAACTCCTGGACCAAGTCAGAAAAGCATGCATATATACAAAGCTGGATCTTAGAGGAGCTTACCACTTGGTACGAGTAAAAGAGGGCGATGAATGGAAGACGGCCTTCCGCACCAAGTATGGGCTATTTGAATATCAGGTCATGCCCTTCGGACTTTGCAATGCCCCGGCCGCCTTTCAATATTTTATGAACGATGTCCTCAGAGAGCTCATAGATGTGTGTGTTATTGTTTACATCGACGACATTCTCGTTTATTCTTCATCGGAATCTGAACATCGGAAACACGTGAAAATGGTCCTCGAAAGATTGCGTCAACACAAACTTTTCGCTAAGTTGGAAAAATGTGTTTTCAACGTGACTGAAGTTGAATTCTTGGGATTCATATTATCGCCTGGCGGAGTGCGTATGGATTCAAAGAAGGTCGATGCAGTTCTCAAATGGCCATCACCATCTTCCGTAAAAGGTGTGCAAAGCATGTTAGGCTTCGCTAACTTTTACCGCAGGTTTATCCCCGAGTTCTCTCGAATAGCCCAGCCCATCACTTCCTTGTTAAAGAAAAACAAACGTTTTGAATGGTCTACCGAGGCGGAACAAGCTTTCCAGGATTTGAAGACTAAATTTATCTCTGCACCAATCTTAAAACACCCTCGCCCCGAACTCCCCTACATCATGGAAACTGATGCTTCAAGCCTTGCCATGGGGGCAGTTCTATCACAAAAGGACCCGGTAACCAATCAGTTGCATCCCGTGGCATTTTGGTCCCGCAAATTCTCGCCTCCTGAAGTCAATTACACGATTACTGACAAGGAACTTCTGGCTATCAAGTCTGCCTTTAAGGCTTGGCGGCATTATCTGCTGGGGGCCCGACACACCGTTACTGTGATTACGGATCACCGAAACCTGCAATATTTGAAAACCGCAAAAGCCCAATCCTCTAGACAACTCCGTTGGGCATTATTCTTTGCCGAGTTTAACTTCATAATTACCTATCGACCTGGTACAAAAAACGGTAAAGCCGATGCCCTTTCTCGGATGGGAGTGGAAGAACACTTGATCAACCCTAAACCTGTACCAATCATTCCCGAACAAAGAATTCTGGGTGTAATCGCCACAGAATCCATAGAGGAAGTCAAGGATAAAGCCAGGCAACTTGTAACTCCAGCAGACATACAGAATTGGCATCTGCAGGGAAAGGACTTTGCAGTAAAGGACAACTTATTGTATTTCCAAGAACGATTATACCTACCCAGCACAGATTTACAGAAAAAAGTAATCTCTTGTTATCACGACTCTTTAATGGAAGGTCATCCCGGTATAGCCAAGACCTCAGAAAAGATCAAGCGCTACTTCTGGTCGCCGTCTTGGAAAAAAGATATCAGAGACTTTATAATGTCCTGTGGAGTATGCGCCCAAAACAAGAGTCAAAAGGAAAGACCAGCAGGCCTCTTACGCCCTATTGACATCCCACCACGCCCTTGGCATACGCTTTCTATGGACTTCATCACCGATCTACCTCCATGCTCCGGATACAATACGATTCTAGTAATCGTGGACTTATTCTCCAAGATGGCGCATTTCATTCCGCTCAAAGGCTTGCCAACAGCAGCAACTCTGGCCCGAGAATTTCTCGAAAACATCGTCCGACTGCACGGTTTTCCTTCGGTTCTAATTTCGGATCGAGGTAGTCAATTTATTTCTCATTTTTGGCGAAGTTGCTGTCGGTCGGCTCAAATTGATGTGAGACTATCGACCAGTCACCACCCTCAGACCGACGGACAAACCGAGAGGACCAATCAAACTCTGGAACAGTATTTACGCTGCATGCTGCAACAAACTGAAAAAACTTGGAAAGATATCCTTTGGATAGCCGAGTATGCCTACAATAACTCTGTCCATTCGGGAACTGGGAAAACCCAATTTTTTCTTTTGTACGGCAGTCACCCTCGAACCTCGGAGTTGGATCCCCTCCAAGATCTTGAAACACCAGCAGTAGACTACCTGCATTCTACAATCACCCAAGCCATTAAGGAAGCTGTTTCTCACCTTCAAAGGGCTAAAGAACAATACAAGAAAGGAGCAGATCAACATCGGAAGGAAGCCCCTCACTATCAAGTAGGGGATCAAGTCTGGTTATCCACCAAATATCTATCTCTAAAAGGGCCACGCACATTCAACCCAAGATACCTTGGTCCCTATTCCATCACTACCATAGTAAACCCAGTAGCGGTCAAGTTGGACTTGCCCCCGCACATGAAGATACATCCGGTCTTCCACGTCTCTCTATTAAAACCCGTGCAACCTCAAACCCGACTAACCAAATCTCCAAAACCTATCCTAGTTGATGGAGAACTCGAGTTTGAAGTCAAAAGCATTCTGGACTCCAAGATCTCCAAATCTAAACTATTCTACCTAATTGACTGGAAAGGCTACGGCCCCCAAGAGAGATCCTGGGAACCTGCTGAATATGTCCACGCTCCTCGCCTAATCAAAAGATTTCACCGAACATTTCCTGACAAGCCAAAACCCCCGGAGAAGCCCGGTTTGGGAGGGGCCTTGAGGGGGGGTACTGTCATGATCTCTGCTTCCAAAAGGTCAGGGTTTTCCCAACTCCCTTGGAAGCAGATCCATAACCCAGGTTCCGAGTGCCAACCAGTCCCAATGGGGACCTTTTGGACCCAGTCCTGGCGCCAGTGGCACCAGGCTCATAAATATGCCCAGTCCCAGCGCTGGAAGCGCCGGGCTCATAATGCTTGGGTGGACTTACCTGCAGCAGACCATGCTGCTTACTTGCCTGCCAGTTGAGCCTCTGATCCTCTTCTGTTTGGAACTACTTTTCCTGTTGGGTGGGGCTGGAGCTACTCCCTAGATGCAGAACACTGGAACTCTTCTGGAAGGCAGGAACTCTTTTCTTACCAGCAACTATTTTCTTACTTAGGCGTGGCTGTGGAAGGAGACACCTAAGCACTACAGGAGGCTATTTAAACCACACCCGGTGGATGAATCTTGCTTTGCGTTATTCTGCATCCTCTGCAGCAGAACGCTCATCGTGTCTTCTGCATCTGATCCTGGGCCTAAGGAAAAAGGCTTACCATCCTGAATCCAGTCTTCAGCAACACCTATAAAGACAAGAAAGAACAGGTTAGCATTCCGGCATCTGAAAGGCAAAGGCTTACCTACTCTTCGTGCGCTCCGGAGGTCTTCACACTGTATTCCGGCATCTGAAAGACAAAAGCTTACCAACTTTTCGCACGCTCCGGAGGCCGTCGGCGCTGCATCCCGCATCTGAAAGACAAAACAAGGTGCGTTTAAAGACATTGGGGAACTTTAATACTCACGTGCCATTACTCCTTTCCACATCTAACCCAGTGGGTATCCCGGCACCCTGCAGCCGCTCCTAACTTGTACCTGCAAAATAAAAAGACAGTTCGAGCGCATTGTGAAGCTGTCAACAAGCGCTTACTTACGTGCTTCCAGGCGCTTCTATTCATCACACGGGCTCCATCTTCAAGGCACTTCAGCCCGTCATCCGCCATCGCCAGAACCCTGCAAAACAAGAGACATCATTATTAAAGACTTTAAAGACATTTGAGTTACTCGAAACTTACCGTTCGTGCAGTAAACGACGGACAGCAGTCCTCTGAAGTCAAGAGGCCTGCGCTACCTATCCGGTGAAGAAACTGGTTACAGCACCCTGCCCCGAGGCAGATGGAGAGCTCGGCATTCACTTACCTAAGGTGAGAGCGTTAACCTGTGGGGGTCTACAGGAGAGGAGAAGAGGAAAGAGATAGGGACACCCCAATAACCCCAGTTCATTAACCCTGTATTTTCTATCTGCAGACATCTTACTCTGCACGTCAGGCATACAGGGCACAGAGGTCCAGCCCAAAGAGCCAACCGGGTGCTGCACATCACCTTTGAAGATACGGTAGTCGCCCAGTCAAGACCGGCGCCTCTGCGAGAATCAGGTGAGCGTTACAGTTTCAGACTCTCAAGTCCAAGTTTACAGAGGCTCCTATATTGAGACATCCTCATCCTGACTTACCTTTCATTGTAGAGACAGATACCTCTAGTGCTGCCATGGGGGCTGTTTTGTCACAACGAGATCTACAGACTCAAATTTTGCACCCAGTGGTATTCAGGTCGAAAAAAAATTCAGCTGCGGAACGAAATTATACAATTACAGACAAGGAACTGTTGGCAATCAAGTGCGCCTTAAAAGAATGGAGACATTATTTGCTAGGTGCTCAACACACGAGGCACCATCCTTCTCCAGCATGGGGTTTGGCATGGATTCACATGCGCATGAATATTCCCCGTCGTCAGGCTGGGAATCCTCGGTATCGAAAAAATCAGTATCAGTTTCGTTTCTGATCTATCTTTCTCAGTAGTAACCAATCACTGGTCTCTGGGTCATACTGCCCCCAGCCAATGACTGCCCTCTCCCTAAGCCCCGCCCCTGGCAGCCATCCTCAGATTTTTACTGCACGTTCAAGTGTTGGGAGTCCTCGTGCTTAGCTCTTGAGCTTTTGCTGCGTTTTTGCGCTTTTTCAGGAGATTTTCTCATTTTTTCGGTTAAATAGAGCCTCAAGCTCCACCGTTTCTACTTCCGATCAACGGGGATCCGTTTCGGAGTTTCTACGCCCCTGAAGGGTGAAGATTTCGTCGAGTTATGCTTTTGGAGGATTACAGAAGTTCCTAGGCCTACCCCGGACATGGCCCAGGAGAAAGGGAGCTCGACGCCCGGGAAGCTATTCAGGACCTACCCTGGATGCCAGCTCCAGAACGTTTTCAAGGAGGACGAGCATTCGTTATGCCTCTACTGTCTCCATGAGGACAAGACGCACAAGGAAAAGGACTGCGCGTTTTGTGGGAACATGTCGGAGCGGACCATGAAGGATCGCCACCTCCGTCTCGCCAACTGGCTGGAAGGTAGGAGCCCGCCAGGCGAGAAGAAGAAGAAGAAGTCTGAGCGGTCTTCTAAGTCCTGTGAGGGTGCTCCGGCGACGGGGGCCCTACAAAAGGCTAAGCACCGCGAGTCCGCGGGCACTGGGAGTGCCGAACGGTCGGGCTCCTTGGCTGCCAGGCAGGGCGCACCCTCCCCGGCGCAATCAACCACGAGACAATGCTCTGGCTCGGGTAAGAGGTGACGGCCCCAGGCATACAGAAGGTGACGTTGGCCTTAATTCACCCTGCTAAGACCTCGATTGAGGATGTTGCCGCGGCCCTGGCTCAGCCTGTGGAGGCTACGCCAGTGGAGGTGCCCTCAGGTACCAGAGTCTCCCTGCCACCGCAGAGGGAGTCGCCTTTCACGCCCATCGAGAAGACCCCCACGAAGTCCTCGTTGGAAAGGGCGGTGGGGGGTGGTGGCCGTCGTGGATACGGACACGACCTCTGAAGAGGAGCTCATCCAAATCGTGGAGGAGGCCCAGCCCATCGGGAGGGATACCGACGAGGGTGACGACGAGGGCGATGGTGACGCAGACGAGGCTCCTCAAGAGCCCTCGCTCCTGTCGTTTCCGACGCCGCAGGACACCTCGGCGGCCATTTTGTCAGCCATCCAGTCCTTATGCTCAGAGATAAGGACTAGGTTGCCCCTTCCCCCGACGGGGGTGCCTGAGCCAGACCCGACGGAGGAACCGGAGCCAGGACCTTCGGGGAGCCCACCACTTAAGAGGAGGTGGACGCATCCAAGGCCTCCTCTCCCACCTCTGCGGCCTTCTCTACCTTCCCCCCGGTCCACTACCCACAGGGATGATACAGGCATGGACACGACTACGACGGGTACGGATGACGACGGAGGCGACGACGGGACTTGTCCCCGTCGCCCCGTGCCCGGGCTTCCCCGCCCAACGAGATTGGATCTTTCCATGCAATGATCTCCAGGGCATCCAAGCTCTTCCAGCTCTGCCCCAAGGAAAAGAAGGAGGGGTTCCTTTACCAGTGGCGCGAGGCTAAAAGGAAGACGGGCTTCACCGTACTGCTTCTTGATGACATCTGGGATGAGGGGCTCGCCCTCCTCAAGAACCCTGCCACGGCTCCTGCGAAGAGGGACCGGTACGAGAAAAAGTACCGGGTCCCCGACGCTGCCCCCTTGTGCCTTAGGGTGCAACCTACCCCGGACTCGGTCGTTTCGGCGGCGGCCACGAAGAAAGCGGGGGGGCATCGGCCTCGACTTCAACCTCCCCTCCGGACGGCGAGGGTAGGAAGCTGGATGCGATGGGACGACGGGTCATCTCATCTGCAGCGACGAACATCAAGGCGGCCAACGCCCTGGCCATCATAGCCCGCTACGATGGGGAGTTGTGGTTCAAGATCGCCCCTCTGTTGGACTTCCTTCCGGATGCCAAGATGGCTGAGGCCCTGGAAATCTTGCAGGAAGGTGAGATTGCCTCGGACCACACCATTACGGTGGCTACGGACATCGCCGACAACGGTTTCCGTCAGTTGGGCAACAGCGTTTGCCTGAGACGACGGGGATGGCTCAAGGCGACGGATTTCCGCCAGGATGTTCAGACCAAGGTTTTGGACATGCCTTTCCATGGGAACAACCTTTTTGGAAAGGCGGTTGATGAATCCCTTCAGGCGATCAAGACGGACACGGAGACGGCCCGTGCACTGCATGTGCTCCAACAGCGACGGCCGTCCTTTCGGAGCTCCGGAGGCAGACAGGGTGCCTCCAAGGGAGCCGGCAGCTGCTCCTCTACTTACCGTCAAGCGGCAAGGTCTTCATCGCAGAGGGCCTACAGGGGAAGCGGGAGGAGGCAAAGCGGCCTCCCCCCGCCGAAGCACCCCGGTGGGAGGCCGGCTGACGAAGTTCGTCGGCGTGTGGGAGTCCATCTCCACTGACCGTTGGGTGCTGGACGCCCTGGCCCTGGGGCACGCCCTCGAGTTCCAGAAGAGGTGCCCCCGCATTCCTCCCGTGGCCAGGAAGGAAAATCACGTCCCTCAACTGCTGTTGGAAGTACGGGCGATGCTCAGGAAAGGTGCCATCGAGCTCGACCCGAAGAGGCTTCGGGGCTCCGGAGTTTACTCAAGATACTTCCTCGTGAAGAAGAAGACAGGAGGAAGGCGTCCCATCCTGGACCTGCGACGACTAAACAAATACATCAAGGCACAGAAGTTCCGGATGGTCACCCTCCAGCACGTGCTGGGACAGCTGGAGGATGGCGATTTCCTGTCGTCGTTGGACGCTTACTTCCACCTCCCTATTCTAAAGAGACACCGAAGGTTCCTCAGGTTCGTGGTCAAAGGGCGGCGCTACCAGTTCAAGGCCCTCCCGTTCGGATTAAAATCGGCGCCCAGGGTGTTCACCAAGTGCCTAGCACCGGTGGCGGCGCAGCTGCACCTGCAGGGGATCCACGTCTACCCCTACCTGGACGACTGGCTCATACGGGCAAGGACAAGGGAGCTCGCTGTGGAACACACTGCGAAGTCCGTCCAGCTGCTCACGGACCTGGGGTTCTCCATCAACTTTCCAAAATCCCACCTGGTCCCGTCGCAGGTCGTCCTGTTTCTGGGAGCACAGCTCGACACAGTGGTGCAGCGGGCCTCACCGGGGGAGGAAAGGATAAGGACCTGCGGAATGATGTCCTCCTGCATTTATCTGGTGCCCCACTGCAGACTTCGGATGCGGCACTTGCAAGAATTCCTCGACGCCCACTGGATCCAGACGACGGGCAGCTTCGAGGACAGGATCCCGCTCGACGAAGCGTTCTGTCAGGCGATACGATGGTGGGGTGTCCGCGCTCATCTGGCAGCGGGAACAGGTTTCCTAGCCCCGGCCCACCAGGTGACGGTGATGACGGATGCCTCCCTGGAAGGTTGGGGAGCGCACACCGGGGGTCTCCACATGAGAGGCCTTTGGTGCTCGGAGGAGAAGACTCTCCACATCAACATCTTGGAGCTCCGCGCAGTGTTCTGGGCCCTCAGTTCCTTCCTTCTGTCCCTCAAGGGCAAATTGGTGAGGATCTTCACCGACAACACCACCACGATGTTTTACATTCGGAAGCAGGGCGGAACCAAATCCCCTGCCCTGTCCAAGGAAGCCCAGGATCTGTGGCATTGGGCTGTCGCCCAAGGGATGTTTCTGGTACCCTTTCATCTGGCAGGGATAAAAAACACCATCGCCGACTCACTCAGCAGGGAGCTGCGCTCGTGCCACGAGTGGAAACTGCGCCAGGATCAAGTGGACCGACTCTTCCGACGAAGGGGTGAACCCTAGATCGATCTCTTCGCGACGGCGGCTCAACTTTGTGCTAACTAGGCTCATGGGGGCCCCATTCGAGCCTATGCATTCAGTGCCGTTGAAGTTTCTGTCGTGGAAGACAGCATTCCTCGTGGCCATCACCTCTGCACGACCAGTGGGAGAGATCCAGGCCCTGTCTTGCAAGTCTCCATACTTGACTTTTCACGACACAAGGGTAGTGCTGAGGACGCACCCCTCTTTCATGCCCAAGGTGCCGTCGGACTTCCACCTCAACGAGCCCTTGGTGTTGCCAGTTTTCTTCCCGTCGCCTTTGTCGCCGGCTGAGAGGACTCTACACTCGCTGGATGTAGCTAGAGCGCTGAAGTTCTACGTGGACCGAACGAAGAGTTTTCGGAAGACATCACAGCTGTTTGTGAACTTTGGACCTGTGAATCAAGGGAAGGCTCTCTCGAAGACTTCCATTTCCAGATGGCTCTCCGGCTGCATCATGCACTGTCACCGGTTGGCAAACCGACCGTTGCCAGGCCGTCCGAGGGCCCATTCGACCAGAGCGATCGCTGCTACTACGGCGTTCCTGTCTGGTGTGCCCCTGCTGGACATCTGCAGGGCTGCTATGTGGAGGTCGACGCACACCTTCACGAGATTCTACTGCGTCGACTGGGATTCCAGGGAGGAGTCCAGAGTCGGCCAGGCAGTGCTGCGCAACCTGTTCGCCTAAGGTGAGCCTGGTGAGGAGGTAAGAGTTGCTTAATGTTGAGTTGTTGTATTGCTTGATATTGAGCCTTGTGCCACCTCCCGTGGTTGTGCATGTGTATACTGCTATGTATTCTTATATTCATGAGCATGTGAATCCATGCCAGACCCCATGCTGGAGAAGGAACAAGTTACTTACCTGTAACTGTTGTTCTCCAGCATGGGTCTGGCATGGATTCACATGCGAACCCTCCCGCCTACCCCTCTGCGGCTCTTCACTTGGTCATACTGCCACTTCACGTGCTAGCAAATCTGAGGATGGCTGCCAGGGGCGGGGCTTAGGGAGAGGGCAGTCATTGGCTGGGGCAGTATGACCCAGAGACCAGTGATTGGTTACTACTGAGAAAGACAGATCAGAAACGAAACTTATACTGATTTTTTCTATACCGAGGATTCCCGGCCTGACGACGGGGAATATTCATGAGCATGTGAATCCATGCCTGACCCATGCTGGAGAACAACAGTTACAGGTAAGTAACTTGTTCCTTACTGACCATCGAAACTTGCAGTATCTCTGCTCAGTCAAGGCCCAATCGGCTAGACAACTGCGATGGGCTTTATTCTTCACAGAGTACGACTTTGTCATCACCTTTCGGCCAGGAGTCCGTAATGGGAAAGCTGATGCCTTGTCCCGAATTGGCATTGAAGACGAGACCTTTGTTCCCCAAGTTCCAAACAACATCATTGCTGGAGAAAGGGTTTTAGGATTACTAAATACTTCAGACCCTTTCTATGAAGAACTACTGAAGGAAGTCAAGAGGAATTTGGTTCCTAAGGAGTTGCTTGCCTGGACTGATCGAGGCGATCAATTCACCATACAGGAGAATATACCTCATTATCAAAATCGCTTGTACCTACCTACGGAAGAACTGAGAAGACAAGTAATTGCAAACTACCATAGCTCCCTGATTGAGGGCCACCCAGGGGTCACAAAGTCTTAGGAAAAAATCAAGAGACACTACTGGTGGCCTACGTGGCGCAAGGATGTCATGCAATTTATTCAAACCTGTGGAAACTGTGCAGAAAATAAGAACACAAAGAAAAGACCGGCCGGTCTTCTTCAACCTTTGGATGTACCACCGAGTCCTTGGCATACTGTGTCAATGGATTTCATTACCGATCTTCCTCCGTGTAGGGGTTTTGACATCATCCTAGTGGTGGTTTACTTATTCTCCAAGATGGCACATTTTATCGCAGTCCAAGGACTTCCGACTGCCTCTGGATTGGCCAAGATATTTCTGGAGAACATTGTTAAGGCGCATGGTTTTCCCTCCATTGTAATCTCAGACCGAGGTAGCCAATTCGTTTCTAAATTTTGGAGGAAATGTTGTGCCTTGGCCAAGATTGATGTTCGATTATCCACCAGTCATCATCCACAAACAGATGGTCAAACGGAGCACACTAACCAGACTCTAGAACAGTATTTGCGTTGTATGCTTCACCAAACAGAAGATTCTTGGTTGGATATATTGTGGGTGGCTGAATATGCTTACAACAATTCAACTCATTCCTCTACTGGGCTTACTCCATTTAATACATTACATGGTCGACATCCTCAAACTTCTGCTTTTGATCCTCCAGAACCTTTAGAGATGCCTGCGGTGAAGACTCTCCATGAATTCATCTCTACTGCCCACACTAGGGCTCAAGCTAGCTTATCTGCAGCCAAGGAAAGTCAGAAGAAGTTTGCTGACCGCCATCGATGTGTAGCTCCTAAGTTTTAAGTCGGAGACTCTGTGTGGCTATCCTCCAGAAATTTGATGTTGAAGGGTTCAAAGAAATTTCTTCCCCGATTTTTGGGTCCGTTCTCCATTGAAGCCATCATCAACCCAGTGGCAATGAAATTGACCCTTCCTCAGAGGATGCAAATTCATCCAGTTTTTCATGTGTCTTTACTGAAACCTGTAAAACCAGATACTCGTTTAGAACCAGCTCCTGCTCCCATTGAATTTGAAGACAATCATTCTGAATATGAAGTGAAGGACATTTTAGACTCCAAGGTTGTCAGGCATAAGGTTTTTTATCTGGTTGATTGGAAGGGCTATGGTCCCTCAGATCGATCTTGGGAACCTAAAGAAAACATACATGCCACTAGATTGTTAAAGAGATTTCATCAGAATCACCCCAATAAACCGGGAGGAGAGTTCTTGAGGAGGGGTACTGTCATGACCACAGGTTAAGTTCCCATTTTAGTCCTAGTAGATACAGGTTCATATGGGAATTCATGTTGCCTTAGCTGGTTAATTGATTCTAATTCCCTCAAGTTAATGGTTGGTTGGGGTTTCCTTAATGGCCGCTAGGTGGTGCCTCTGAGTCAGTTAGCTAGCGGGTCTAGTTGTTTTCATTGCCGGCTATTTAAGCCCCACCCATCAGGAGACTCGCGCTTCGCGTCGTTCGTCTGAGTACAGATGGAACGCTCGCCGCGTACCTCCGATTTCTGTCACAGTTAAAATATTCCTTGTCCACAGACATTTACCGTAGTTCCGTTAGTAACTAATTACTAGTTCTCAGTTCCTTTCCTGTATTCCCTGTGCAGCCGCCTCCGCTTCCGTCACAGTCCGTAGTTTGGAGTCCTGTCATTGCGGTCTCCTCACCTCACAGCCTGTTTGCTCCGGTTCAGTCACAGTCCGCAGTTTGGAGTCCTGTCATAGCGGTCGTCTCACCTCACAGTCAGTTTGCTGCTTCTCTCATGCAAGTACTCCTAGTGATATACGAATGTATTTGCTTTGTTTTGTTGCCTTATCAAATACTTCGAATTGTGTGTAATTGTTATTAGGCTACCTTTCGCATTCTATGGTATTACGCTGTCATTAGCAGGTTCTTGCCAGATTGTGGAGTTTGCCTTGAAGGTGTGTTCTAGTCAGAGATAATAGTTCGTCACGGCTCTCCAGTCTGCATTGTCACACACGCCTCACACCACAGCACACCTTTCCCTTTTTAGGTTATATTAGGATAGGGGTAACCTTCATTTTGAACATTCCTATTCCCAGTGAATATTGCTCGCCAATATTGAGCCTAGTAGCCTCTTCCCCTATTACAAATAATAAAATAAAAAGAAACATTCTCCTGTGTCCCATCTTCAGGACTTGCGCCCCTGAACAGGATGGACAGCTCAACATATTAAATACCAAGGTGAGCCTTTGCTGGTCCTATAGTTACAAGTTTGTTCTTCCTATTTAAGAAGAAAACTAAGGAAGGGAATATTGTTATTTTCTCCACAGAAATTCCATGTTAGCTCCCAGGAAGGTAGAAGTCAGTTGGAGGTCCAGAAGGTCCCCGCAGAGTTCAGGTGAGCGTTACAACGATACAGTTTGCATTCTTCGGAAGAGGTGGGCCTGTCGTATTGTCCGCCCCCCCTCCTCCACAGTGGTGGCTGCAGCCACTTTACAGTCCAGGCCTGCAGCATCCTCTTCTACGACGGCTATTCAGGTTCTGGGGAAGGAGGACAAGCTCCTCGACTCCCTTGGGAGGAAGATTTTCGCTAACTCGGCCTTGCAGCTCCGGCAGGCCAATGCAGAACTGGTGTTAGCGGGGGCGAATATGAGGATGTGGAAAGGTCTGTCGGAGTTTGAGGAGTTCATTCTGGTCGAGAAGCTGGAAGACTTTAAGGCAGGATTGTCCAATGCCAGGATCTTGGCCCAGGATCTGCTGGAGGCTGTGGCTCATCACGTAGACACTTTGGCTCGGGGCCTTATGCTGGGAGTTGATACCTCCCGACAGGCTTGGTTGCATGCCACCAAATTCTCAGAGGAGGTGCAGGACAAGGTGTTGGACCTTCCGTTTGACGGTAAGGAGCTTTTCCATTCTACAACGGATGTGGAGCTGACCAAAACGAAGGACAGCACCCAGACAGCTAAGTCCTTGTTTGTCCTGGTTAAAACTCCTTTTAAGACCCAGAGACCGTTGTCGCAAAGCCGGCCCTCTTCTCGGTTTAGAGGTTTTCTAGACCAGAAATCTCGTAGAGTGGATTCCCCTTCGGGTAATAACCTCCGGAGGCAGCAACGGACTTGGTTTTTCTCTCGCTCCTCAGCCTCCTCCTCAGGTTCAGGTGGTAATACCACTGAAAAGCCTGCAAAATGAGGGTTCTCCGTGCTTGCACGGGACCCCGGTGGGAAGACCCATTGCATCTCATTGGGAGGCGTGGCAGACCATCACCGAGGACAGATGGGTCTTGTCAGTCGCTCGGGCGAGCTTCCGCTTACCCTTACCCTCTACCCCACCCTTCAACCCTCCTTTCTAGCAGTCGGAGTCGTCCTCCCTAAAAGCCAAGATTCAGACACTTCTGGATCTCAGACCTGTGGAACCCGTTCCCCTTGGGGAACGAGGGGAGGGCTTCTACTCCCAACTGTTTACGGTGCCCAAACCCAACCAGGCTGGCCTGCGCACCATCCTAGACCTTTCCCAGTTCAATCTTTTCCTACCCCAAGAGAAATTCAAGATGATCACGCCCGGCCAGATACGGTCCTCCTTGCAGATGGGCGATTGGCTCAGCGTGGTGGACCTTCAGGATGCGTACATGCATATTCGGATTTGGAATCCACACAGGAGATATCTCTGTTTCTCTGAGGGAGAGGAGCACTTCCAGATTCGAATGCTTCCTTTTGGCCTAAGCTCGGCGCCGCGTTTCTTCACGAAGATGATGTCGGTGATCGCGGCCTATCTTCGTCTGCAGGATATCCATGTGTATCCGTATTTGGACGATTGGCTCTTACGCAGCCCGTGTCCTTTGAAAACAGCCTGCAATCTTCAGTCTCTTCTCCAGCTCCTGTTCCACCTTGGGCTGTCGGTGAACTGGCGGAAATCTTCCCTGACGGTCTCTCAGGACTTGATTTTCCTGGGTTTTTGCTGGAACACAATCGACTGCAGAGTGTATCTGACTGGGGACAGGATGGCAGATCTGTTGGCCACGTGTCAGATGTTTGCGCAGTCGGAGAGCATGCCTGCTTTGGGATTCCAGAGGCTTCTGGGCCTCAGGGCCTCGTGCGTGTTGGCTCTTCCTCTTGCCCGTCTCAAAATGTGGCAGACCCAGATGGCTCTTCAGAGTTGTTGGCTTCAGGCTGTGGATCCGGACTCCAAGTTGATAACAATTCCGGCTTTCATGAGAGCAGACCTGGACTGGTGGTCGTCTCTCAAGAACCTGTCTGTAGGGGCGGGGTTTCAGGACCCAGCCCCGATGGTAACGGTCACGAGGGACTCCTCCCTTCTGGGATGGGGTGCGAGGTTGGATCTTCTTCAGGTCTCGGATCTTTGGGCGCCTCAGGACAAGCTCCTTCACATAAATCATCTGGAGCTTCTGGCGATTTTCCTAGCGCTCAAGGCTTTCAGACCGATCATTGCCAACAAAGTGGTCCGTATCCGCACGGACAATGTTGTGTCGATGTATTACATCAACAAGCAAGGGGGAACCAAGTCTCCCCACCCCCCCCCTCGTGGGCCTGTCCATCCAGATTTGGGAGTGGGCGGTTCTTCATGGTGTCTGGCTAATTGCAGTACACATCCCGGGCCAGCTGAATGTCACGCCAGATGCCCTCAGCCGGCGGACAATGGTCAGCTACGAGTGGGAGTTGAAGGCGGAGGTCCTCTCATGGATTTTCCTGCGTTGGGGCACTCCGGAGGTGGACCTCTTCACTACGACGGCAAACAAGAAGCTTCCTCTGTATGCCTCCAGAAGCGGTTTGGGAGCCTCTTCTCTGGGGGATGCTCTCGAGATTCCATGGCACAACATGAGGGCTTATGCCTTCCCGCCTCTGCCTCTTGTTCATCGAATGATTCGCAAATTAAGGAACTGTTACGCTCACCTGGCTCCCACAGGGGCGTCGGTCGGATCCGGATGGCGGCGGTCTCCACCAACGTGATGCGTAGTGCAAGATGACTGACGGGACTGGCCCTCCTAATCTTGTCTGCTTGACCCATAGAAGTATTCTCCTGCAAGTGGAGAGATGGATTTAGCCACCCGTGGATTCAAGTGATGGCATCCCCCACAGTCCTCCCAACTAATCACCTCCGAAGTGCCCTCTCAGCAATCTCACCTTATATTCTAGAAAGATCAGCTCTCCATCCTGCATGAATTGCAAGGGCGCGTTGATGCCAATTACTTCACTGGTTTGAAGGCGTGGGAGAGTTCCGGAGAGTATTGACTCTGAGGTTCCTGGCAAGGTCCAGTAAGTATCAAGTTCATAGAGTTCAATATGTCCGATGTTTTACTCTTGTCCCCCCTTCCTTCCTTGTCTTGCAGCTGAGATCATAAGAAGATGCTCTCGTGGTAGCTGGTGGCGCTCTGGTAAGAGTCTGTATTACCCGACGCTGTCCGGTAAATGTTGCACGTGTTTAACGTGTTGTTTTCTCTCTCTTTGCAGGTGCGGCACATGAAGATGTGGAGAGTTATAGAATAATGCCTCTGGTGGTAAATCAGGTAAGTCTATGGTGAATAGAGTTATATTTGTTGGTTTTTTCGGCTCACCTTGTTTTCTTTTGTCCCCCAGGTGCCGCAGTTCGGCGAAGAAATGATGGAGGCAGCGCCGAATCAAAAGATGCTGCGAGGACTGGTGAGTATGGCGCGGCGCTGCAGCTGGAGCTGCGACGCGTACAGAAATGATGTTCTTTCCAGGTCCGGAGGAGAGATGGATCCGGGATCAGGTGAGGAATTTGAAAATAGTTTGTTTTCTAACCTTGTCCTTTTCTTTCCTCTTTGTTTTAGGAGCTCCAGATTCGAGGCGGGCGTGGCAGAAGACTGGATGCAGACTGCAGGCAGGGTGAGCGTTACGCTGCTGGATGCAGAATAACGCAAAGCGTGTGCTGCTGTTCGGTCGTGGTTTAAATAGCCTCCAAAGTAGTTCAAGGTAAGAAGTTCCCTAGAACCACGCCCGAGTAAAAAATAGTCCCTGTAATAAAATAGTCCCATCCAGGCCTCACGTTGGCTTGGACTCACTAGCAGCATGGTCCGCATCAGGTAAGTATAGTCTATGAGCCTGGTGCCTATTGCGCCAGGACTGATTTCTGGTTCGTAGTGATAATTCCGACATCAAAAATGTCGAAAGTCAAAATTTTGAAAAAAAAATGTCGAAAAAAAAATGTCGACTTTTTTTTCAATGCATTTTGTTTTTTAAATGGGGGGTTCCCCCCAACCCCCCTTTTTTCAATTTTTTTTTAATTTTTCCCTTTTGTTTAACTCCCGAACCCCTAAAATAAATATATAATTTAAAAAAACGAAAGTCGACATTTTTATTTTTCGACATTTTTTTGTCGACATTTTTGTCTGCAACATTTTTTTTTCGAAATTATGACTGCCCACCCTGATTTCTATGATGAGCCTGGCGCCTAAGTCTTACCGGTGATCCCCAATCTTCTTCACCAGGGGGAACAGCAGCTGTGGCACCCCTCCCCACAATCGTTCAGCTTGGCGGCATGGTGCCTGAGTTCAAGTCTTTAGAACATTTTAGCCTGTCTGCGGATAACATGCGTATTATCCAGGCAGCCAGAAAACCCTCGACTAGGTCCCCGTACAGAAGCAAATGGCTCAGGTACTGTCCTTTGTATCCCACTTAGCAGAGTCGGGTGTTCACGTTCTGTCGTGTAGAACTTATCTTTCGGCGGTTTCCGCTTACCTATCTTTGGACCAATGCTCTTACTCTCTGTCTAACCGAGTGGTTAAGAGGCATTTTGCAGGCTTGTCACGCCTTCATCCTCCGATTCGTAATCCGCACCCGGCGTGGGATCTAAATGTGTGTCATGCATGCTGGACGTGGTCCTACCTCCTACGCTCGTAGAACAGCTAGACCGTTCTATTCCAAATGGCGGTTGTTCGATACGTTGCCGGGAAAACGACGTTTGCACTTTTCACGTCGCTAACTTCACGTGTATTCTGCTTCGTCACGTGAACTACGGTATTACGTATTTAAGCAGCGTGGAAACTTCACTCGCTGCTTCTGATCGAATCATTTGGCGTTGTGTAGCTGAACCTCCGGTCTGCTTCCTTGCAGGTTACTACAGCTACTTTTTGGGCCTTCTATAGCGTGTTTTCCGTCACACGCTGATTCCTGGAGCTGTTTGGTTGCGTGTAAATCCACACGCGCACGCTATCTTCAAACGCTGCTGGCCTGGTCGGCGTGAATCCTGTTCGCGTGTAATCCACACGCGTACGCTATCTTCAAGCGCTGCTGGCCTGGGCTGCGTGAATCCTGTTCGCGTGTAAATCCACACGCGCACGCTATCTTCAAGCGCTGCTGGTCTGGACTCCGTGAATCCTGCTCGCGTGTAAATCCACACGCGCACGCTATCTTCAAGCGCTGCTGGCCTGGACTGCGTGAATCCTGTTCGCGTGTAAATCCACACGCGCACGCTATCTTCAAGCGCTGCTGGCCTGGACTGCGTGAATCCTGCTCGCGTGTAAATCCACACGCGCACGCTATCTTCAAGCGCTGCTGGTCCGGACTGCATGAATCCTGTTCGCGTGTAAATCCACACGCGCACGCTATCTTCAAGCGCTGCTGGCCTGGACTGCGTGAATCCTGCTCGCGTGTAAATCCACACGCGCACGCTATCTTCAAGCGCTGCTAGTCTGGACTGCGTGAATCCTGCTCGCGTGTAAATCCACACGCATATCTTGTCTTCGAACTCTGCTGGCCTGGACTGCGTGAATCCTGCTCGCGTGTAAATCCACACGCATATCTTGTCTTCGAACGCTGCTGGCCTGGACTGCGTGAATCCTAATCGCGTGTAAATCCACACGCACACGCTCTTTTCTTTGCGGCTGTACAGAACCGCGTGAACTTTGTTTATACCTTAAAAGGAGCGTTATTTCCAACTCCTGCACCTGTGATATTAACAGGGGGATTGATTCATTTCTATACTTTACTCTACGTGGGAAGGAAGCTTTTCAAGGATAATTGGAAGGTGACAGTGAACAGTACTTTGGACGCTATCCTGTGGTGCATCAACCCGGTATCTAGCGTGAGCCTCGTTCCGTTCGGGATAAGTCTCCCTTACTAATCTTCCCTTCCTTGTCGTTTGTTCTACCTTGGATTCCTCAAGAGACTCTGCTGGATTCGTCTGCCCTAGACTCAAGGTCAGTGTGTGCATTCATGACATTTTCTATTCCATCATATCCAGGTTGGGGCAGTTATTCATGATACTTTATTTTGTTCTAGGCTGACTTCCTATACCTTACCCACGCCCTTTCCAGTGATCCATCGCTCTGCCTGTTTTACCGGTCAGAGAGTTGTATCATTTGGAAGGTCTTAACTTGACTTCACAACTATCAAAACGCTTGAACAGGGATCCGGAAGACCCTACCACCTGTATCCTTTTGAGTACCGTATCCTTTTCGGTTAATACTGTGGTGCTTTCTGACAATGTGGTCCTGACGGCGTTGTGCCATAAACCTTTCGAACCAATGGCCACGGTGGTCTTCAAGCACCTGTCGTGGAAGGTGTCCTTTTTGGTCGCTGGTACTACAGCAAGGCGCGTGAGTGAGCTCCAGGCTTTGTCCGTGGGCATCCCTTCTTGGTCTTTCACTAGGTTAAGGTGGTCCTATGGACAAATCCTACTTTCCTGCGAAGGTGGTCTCTGAGTTCCATCTGAACCAGTATATCTCCCTGCCAGCTTTTTTCTTAACCCCGCCTCAGAGGCAGAAAGGGTTCTGCATCGCCTCGATGTTAGAAGGGCTGTTAAGTTCTATCTGGACAGAACATCCGAGCTTAGGAGTTCTTCACAACTGTTTGTGACCTTTGGTAATCCACAAGGTAAGCAGGCCTCTAAGGTGACTATCTCTAGATGGATCGCTGCATGCATTACGGAGTCTTACACCGTCCAAAGGCTGAAACCTCCTAAAGGTATTCATGCACACCTGGTGTGGGGCAAGGCAGCCACGGTTGCCTTTCAAAAATATGTCCCCTGGGAGACCATCGCAAAGGCGGCTACTTGGGCCTCCCCATCTGCCTTTTGTATGCATTATTGTCTAGACATGAGCTCAAGATCTGATGCTCAGTTTGGTCAGGCTGTGCTGAAGAATCTTTTCCAATAAGGGGTTTTTCCATCCACCCATAGTTCCTGTAAGGATTGCTTGGGAATCTTCCATAAGTATGGAGGAAAGGGGATGGGACGTAGGAGTATAACCAGGTTACTCACCGTAGTGACCACCTTACTCCTAGTCCATAGTCCCCTTTCATCCATACGCCCGCCCGCCGCCCCATCTAATTAGGTTCCTCTGTTATTGCTAAGGGGTCTCTGACCTGGCGATAGAAAAGGACTGATGGGCGATGCGCGGGGCGTAGCCGATATGGGCGGGGTTATGGCCGCGTGCCAGGCCCCGCGCAGAAAGAAAGGAAGGACTAAACATTTTTGCAGGACAGAGGAATGTCCCATAAGTATGGAGGAAAGGGGACTATGGACTAGGAGTAAGGTGGTCACTACGGTGAGTAACCTGGTTAGAACCCTCCGCCGGGTACAAAATCGGTCTCCGAAGTAGTCAAGTGGCAGAGCTGATGGCTGTGCATCAAGCCATCCTCACTGCTGTCCAACACCAACTTCACGAACTAGTAATAATCACTTATTCAGATTATGTATGGAACGGGTTCGTGGAGCACCTGGTTAACTGGAAAACCAGAGGCATCTTGTGTGCTAATAAACCTTTAAAACATGAATACAAAATATTGATGATCTGGTCACCTCGAAAGGGATGACCATCTACTGGAAAAAGATCAAGGTTCTTTCTAAAGTAGAGGGACCCGATAAAACTGGAAATGACTTAGCTGATCACCTGGCCAAAACCGGAGCCATCCAAGGGGATCTACTTGAGACGGAGTCCCTGCTGGGGGAAATCCAGGTCACTGCTATCACTAGGTCCCAGACAAATGCTCACAATGAACTCTCAACTGCACAATGGAGTAAGGAGACCCCGGATGCTGATTTGATTACAGCTCAGAAGGGGGATACAATAATTGGTAAGTTTTATCAACACATTGAGGACCCTGAGAACTTTCCCCTGACGGATACCGATTACATTGGGAAAGAGGACCTCAGAGTGTTGATGAAATGTCCAAAAATGTTCCGAATCCAAGACGGTTGGTTGGTAAGGAGATCCATATCTGGCGATAAGATGTGGGTGGTCCCTACCTCATTCCGAAGCCTGATGCTAAGTCACGCCCATGATGCGGCCACAGCCGTCCATCGGGGGGTTTCATACGACATTAGAAATCTTGGAAGAGGTTACATACTGGCCACACATGGGGCAGGACCTTGACCAATACTTGAAGGGGTGTTTTGTGTGTGCACAGTTTCAGCCAACATCACTCACACACTGTGCTCCCCTCCAAAAGAGGGGGATGACACTGCCTTGGTCAGATTTGCAAGTCGATTTTATCGGGCCCGTGATTCGCTCCTCTAGGGGGAACAAGTACATGTTGACCGTAACATGCTTGTTCACTAAATGGGTGGAATGTCTCCCAGCCCCAAATTGCAAGGCAGAAACAGCAGCTGCCCTGATGATCAATCACATCTTCTCACGTTTTGGACTACCCCAAAGGATTGAGTCAGACCGAGGTAGTCACTTCACTAGTGAAGTGATGACAAAGATGTGGGAGATATTTGGGGTCAAAAGGAAACTATACATTGCCTACTGGCTGTCCTCTGGTGGTGGAGTTGAGAGGTACAATAAAACTATTGTGAGCATGTTAAAATAGTTTGTGGCAGATCCTGGGCCAAGTTGGGACATTCGATTACCCCTTGTCCTGAAGGCCATCAGATCTACCCCTTCTTCTGCAACAAAAATGTCTCCATTTGAGATGATGACTGGACGAATGATGGTGCTACCCCAGCATCTGCTCTACAGAACCCAAGAGCAGACCTTGATAAATGCCTCCACAACTCACGAGTGTGTTGAGAATCTGAGAAAACACCTTCAACATGCCTTTGCCTATGCTCAGCGGAATCTAGAAAGATCTGCAGACAGTATGAAGACCCACTATGATCTCAAGACAACTAAAAAGGAATACCAAGTAGGAGACCGGGTCTACTTGTACAATTTCCAAAGGAACCAGGCCAAAGAGCGCAAATTCCTCCCAACTTGGCGGGGTCCTTTTGAAATTGTGGACAGAATATCACCAGTCGCCTACAGAATCTGCATCCCCAAGGGCAGTTTGGCAGAAGGGGAAGACAAGTGGGTCCACATAAACCAGCTGAAGAGTTGCCATCCCAGGCATACTTTGCAACAAATAAAGGAGCCAACCGGAAACCCAGAGGGGAAAAATCTAGAAATATAAAAGAATCACTAAATGTTCAATGTGTATGTGCAAGAAGAGTGTTAAGACCATTAGTAAACATAGATGGGAATATTGCCAATTATAACCAATGCACGTGCCTTTCACACTGCTGACATCCCCAGATGACGTGTGGACACAGTAGTGGGAAAATATCCGTAACCATGTTATGTTCTATCTTCTAGCATCTGGGCTAAGAATCATCCAAAGGATTACCAAGGAGGACGACCGGGAGGAAAGACCCAAGGATCCCGGAGTGCCACTCCATACTCCCAACCAGAACCAGCAATATGCCCAACCAGAACCAGCAATACTCCTGACCAGAACTGGCGAGGAGAGCAGGTCGCCTCCAGCACTGACTGGAGAAGCAACTGAACGTCTCCACACGGACAGAAAATGAACATCCCAATCTCCCGACTTCCCCTTGACGGGCAGTCAAAACCAAGTCAGGGGGGGGGTTCTGTGGGATGAATTGACCCACTCCGCTATGCTATGCGGCATCACCCTGCCAGTCATGGTGAAAGAAAAGGCAACAATGTCGGCAAAGCCCTTGTGCGCGCCAAAAACCTACAAAAATCTAAAAAAAACACAAAACCTACTTAAACCATGTGCTTCAGCACAGAAAAAGAGGAATGCACAACCTGCCACCCATGGTGCATGTGCGGTGGAATAGAGCACACCCTGCAGAAATGTGCCAGTGGGCTCCATGACCAGCAAACAGAGTGCAGAGAGAGAAGCAGCACTTTGCAAGTGAAACCACAAAATGTGCCAAAAACTCCAAAAAGCCTATAACACAACACTTCTTAACATTAAAAATCTTGCCTTTTGCAAAAAATCATGTATCTAATGAATTGTTGTGAACATACAAAGTCCCAATGTGAAGAGAAAAACATTCTTCAGACAAACTTGATTGTTTGAAAACTGACAGCACCCAAAATGGGTGCAGTACCCGGGGCTACCTGAATGACAGCTGTCAGAGGAGTACTGATGAAACTTTAAAGTGAGCTAAAACTAAAAGTCTGCTGGATTAGCAAAACATAGAAAGGATTGTTGCCAAAAAGGAATACAGATTTTAGTTGTGTTTTTGATCCCACAGATTTTAAGGCTAAGAAAGAAATGTATTTATGTTTGATGCAACACATGTGGTTTTGGCTGGATTTAAGAGGTTAATTAGCCTAGCTAAAGCTGCAAGAACTGGAAAAGCAGGTTTTTCTCCTAGGAGAAGGGCCTTCCTCTCAGCAGAAACTCACTGGAAGATGTTAATCGCGGGTTAGAACAGACTCTTGTCTACAGAAAGAGAAAGGATAATGACAAGCTTCAGCCCAGGAAACTGGAAGTGTGAAGGTGGTCGTAAATGCCTCCTAGAAGGAACAAACAAGGTGGGGGATGCCCCTGGACTCCCAGGAGAGAAAAAGGGGTGGAGTTGTTAAGAACGAACAATGAACAATTCTTAAAAGACTCAAAGTGGGGAAAAACATAAAAAGGAAGGAGTTGTTAATTTAATTTTTGGCTGCACGTGTGAAGAGGCAGTAGAACTGTGTGACATGTTCTGGACAGGAATGGCAGTATATGTGGTTTTATGTGGTTTTATGCAAAATGTATTAACCTGGAAATTGTGTTCATAGCGAAAAGGACAAAATTCTGTAGAAAGTTGAAACAAGATCCCAGAGCTACAGGATTTTGAGCAGCATATGCTACATAGAATATGGCATCTTTTTGTGTGGTTTCTATAAAGGTGACCAATGTAGAAATTTACATTTAGTATCATATCCGATTTTGAGACCAGTGGCTAAAGGGAGGTCTCTGAGGACTGTAAAGCAAACCATAAAATGTGACATCATCTGGCCTTGATCCAATCACTAAAATTGCAAGGCAGGGATGAATTGTTGATCCTATCCCAGCTCACAAGGCAGGCTTAGCTAAGCCGGCCCATACACCCACTTTATGATGTCATTTTAATGCATAAATAGAGACAGCTGACAACACATAGGGACTCACAGATCCACTCACTTTCCTGATTCCGGCAAAGCACTCTGATCCAGCATTCTAAATCTAGCTTTAATATTCTTCCAGATCCAGAGGCCAAATCTCTTGCCAGCAATAGAGAACTATCGATTTCAGCAAGGCCCAAATCCTCCAATTTATTCTCTCCAGCCAGTGAAGCGCTGTGTGGTGTGAGAAGGCCTTCTGGACGAGTCCCCTGAAATTCTCTGGCTTGCCACCACTAGGCTTGCCTGAGGAACTCACTATCCAGCTGATTGAAATATCCACAAAACAAGAAGGACAGTTCCTGTGCAAAAACCGGTGACCGGGATAGCTGATCCAATCCCGTGCCTGAGATGCTGTTCTTCCTAGACCAGACCCAATCCCTGACCAGAACTGACGGTACAATCTCATAACTTATTTTGTGAGCATTAATAGGAAGAAAAGTGACTCCAATATCTATGCACAGTCTTATCCCAATCTCAATTCATCCTTTCTGCAAATTCTCAATCATAGTATTGTCAGTACCTTTCCTGCGCTGATATTTCTCATTTGTTTGATAAAATGATAAGTCATTAGTGATTTTGAGTAAGAAACGTAGATCCCAGAATGGAAACTAGAGTATCACACGGGAATGTTTACGCTGGCCACGTAACTGGGATCGAAGTGGATCGAAATTCCCGTGTGACATTCTCTTTTTCATAGTCATAAATTAGTGTAAGCAAACCCATTTGTCATTTTCAAAAATGCATTTCTGTTTTCCATTCTCGCGCCTATTTTACAAAAACCACCTTTACTAAACCCTCAATAACTCCCTCAGTCTTTGTGATAGAAACAAAATTTGAACTCCTGCGAATTACCATTCAGAGAGATTTTTACACATATAAAACAGCTTTAAATTGTTTCCGACTTGGACTTTAAGATTGCAAATGTTTTCTGCTGACTAAATCATTGCTTGTGCTTGGGTGCAACTGTTCAAAGCGGCTCCCATAGGAATTTACAACAATTTAAATATTTTGGACCATATTTGGTGTTTTTGCCCAGTCAATTCTAAGGATAATTTCAAAGCCATGCTAACAGCTGAAAAGTCAATTCCGTTTTTCTCTTGTGTTGAAGGGGGAAGGTGGGACTGATATTCTGTTTGATTTACGCTATTCCTGAATACCTGCTCTCTCCTCCCATCTCTTTACATTGCCTATTGGGGATTGAGGGGTGTGGCAGGGGGAACCTCTAACCATTGTGCTATCTGATCTGAACCAACACAAAAGTATTTTCTGTGCTGCATTTGTTTTGCTCATTACTCATTCCTAGTGTATTAAAGATTATATTCAGTGTTCTGTCACCCCATTGGTGATTGTTGTGTACCTATTAAAATATATTGTGATTAAATTCTAAATACATAAATAAATATTTACCTTTGCAAACTAGCCTGATTCCTGGTTCAGTGTGACCGGGAAGGGGAGGGGGGCTCCAGGAGATGGGTGTGATATGAGTGGTATATTGTTCAGAATATTGAACTTACAGACAAAAATAAATAAGGGTTTCAGTTGTGCACTACATGCTGGGCTTTGACTTGGGTGTGTGCCGGATTGAAATCATTTACAGACTTGCACTTTAACCTGAAGACTAGCACTATACTGGAAAGGTATAATTTTCACATGAGAATGCAGGAACCAGGGGAGTCGGAAGAAGAGTATGTTACCGCTCTTCGCCAATTGGCGTCATCCTGCAAGTTCCAAGGATCATATGACAAACATTTACAAGATCAATTTATGACGCATTACAGTGCTGACCGGATACGTGAGGAGTTATGGCTCAAGGACGAACCGACATTGGATGAGGTATTAGGTATTGCCTGCAGAGTGGAACACTCATTACCCTGCATAGCGAAGTTGCCAAAGAAAGACACCAACGACACTAAGGCAGAAGTATTGAGTGTTAATGAATCCAAAAACAAGAAAAAGACTAAGAACAAGGAGAAACAAGTGCATCGGGGAGGAAACAAGATGAAAAATTACAAGCAGAAGGGAGAGAGGAGAAAAAGAGGAACGGTTATGCTATCGTTGCGCCAGTAACTCACATTTTGCTGCTTCATTGGTGTGTCCGGGTAGAAGAGCAATTTGCTCAAAATGCAAGAGGAGAGGACACTTCGCCAACTGTTGCAAAAATTATCAGTACAGTCAGAAGAAGGTTTTATATATCACTGAGGAGGATGGACGAAAACAGTCAGATGAGGAAAATGATTTCCCTGTGGAGAACATCAATGTTAATACAATAAACGGCGTGGGTGGTGAGAATGATGAGGATGATGATTGAGAACATCCCTAGGCGAGTGTTAAGGTGAATGGAATGGATGTCTGGATGATGGCTGATTCGGGGTCAAAAATTACCCTAATATCAAGAGAGGTGTTTGAAAGGGATATGAGAGGTGATGTGCAGAGACTGTTGAAGCCAGACATCAGACCTGGGGGATACAATCAGGATGCCATTGATTTGTTGGGATATGCCATGGGTCAGTTTGAATTCAAGGGTCGGAAATGTGAAAGAAAGATTTATGTAACTGAAAGAGGCCTCACATTGTTGTGGTGGTGGGAACAGAGGAAGCTGAAAATCAGGTTGGATTCAAACAAACCTGAGAAGGTGTTGCAGGTTGGTGGAACGGTCATGAGTAGACACCCCATGGTATTTAAAAAAGGCATTGGCAAGATTAAGAGGCGTACATCATCAAATTGTTTTAAGGAAGGGAAGCGTGCCTGTAGTAGCAAAACTAAGGCGTGTACCATTGGCTGTGAGGGAAGGCGTCAAGGAGGAGCTTATCAAACTGTTGAAATTGGGCATTATTGAGAGAGCAGGAGGAGTGGACTGGACTTCTCCGCTAGTAGTGGTCAAGAAGAGTTCGGGAGAGCTTTGTTTGTGTGTGGATTTACGCCAACTTAACAAATGTGTGATGGTCGATCGCCATCTCCTTCCGAATATGTCAGAGATGTTATCCAGAATAGTTGAACAAAGTGTTGTCCTAACACAAAGATTTCTGCGCCACACAAGTGTAGTTTGAATGTGAGTTTCATTTATTAGCTGAGTATTAGCTCTCTTTGCCCTATGTGAGACACATGTTTCGACACAGCATGTGTCTTTTTCAAATCAGGGCTAATTAGTTCCTGTACAAACATTATATACACCCACAAGTGTGATGCACAAATCAGTTATCAAACATGAAACAATTTCAACAGTCATACCAAGTTTGGTTATTTGAAAGTATAACATTTGGTTCCATTTCGTCAGAATTACAGTCGAATTTCAGAAAAGTAAATGCCAGATAAAACAGGAGGGGCAACAGGGAGGACGGTGAAGGGAGAGAGATTGCAAACATAGAGAAAATTAAGAAAAGAGAAAAAAACAATTACAAAGGTAAGTTTGCATACATCATTAGTACAACAGATTAAACAGTCTAACAGCAAATTAGGCAACCGTGATCTTTTAAACTAGACATATATTCTTTTTCAATTAGTGATATCTCATCGGGCCATTTATATGTTCAAGGTCAATATTCCATCTGTTATGCTACATCATATTATTGTGTGGCAGATTAGCAAGTTACAGGGCAAGGAACCTTTGAAGGGAATATTAAGTTACCTTACCTCTAGGTGATAACATACATGGTTGGTTCGAACAGTGTCTTCATCTAGTGGGATAGATCCCATCTGTGAACAAATAGTTTCATTTAGTTCCTAACTTCACACTGGACTATATCAAGCATAAGTATATTACCCCAAGTTTCACGGTTGTTTGTAATATTTTATAATATGAACTAGAGCCTTAAGTTAGGTTAAACTCAGGTGCTTGGGGATAATTGGTCCCAAAATAATGTATTGCGTGTTACTGTCTAGATTTGTCACTGTTAGGCAGTGTTTCCTATATATTACTGCTTTCGAGAATCCCGAATCATACATGCTCATGTTTCATTTTGTTTTGCTGCTTTTAAAATTCTCGCATGCTTGAAATGCCTTCCTCCATTTCGTTTCCCCATTTGGGAGTCCTGAATCACACATGCTTGCCTATTTCTCATGTGTTGCCACTTATACACATATCCAAATCCTGCATGCTTAAGTGTTTTCATCCGTTTCATTTTCCCATTTAGAGAAGGTCTTTTTCTAAAAAAAATATATTTTTATTGATTTTCGATTTATAAAAACAATCTAACAATTAACACTCCAGAATTTCATTTTGTACAACTCGATAGAACATTTATATCTCAACAATTCTTCCACATTTCATCTGCTCAACATAGATGCTAGCGGTAAGTAATAAAGTGTACAATGCGTTATTTCTTCAGTTCATTCCTTTGGTGTGATAAAAAGAAGCTGGGAAGGGGGAACGAAAGAGAAGAGAAAGAGAGAAAAAAAAGGAAGGAATTAATACACTAAGTTGAGTTCATTGGGTCAATCATCTCTCATTTAACCATTTAACCAGAGTAAACCATCAGTTCATTGAGGAGTAGAAGATGTCAAAGAATTCGTAAACATAGTTACCACTGCTGTATCTCCTCCATTCGAAGTGTGCAAATGCAAAGTTAATGAGACCATGGATAATTCAAGAATTCATGAAGAGCTTTAAGAGTTGTGGTCGGAAGTACAAATGCTCCTTGTCAGAGACAAATTCTAGGAAGGGGTGCCAGATCTTCCGGAATCTCTAGAGTTTCGAAATGGCAGCTTACCTTTTGCCTTTTTCCCTCACTTAGCGACCATGGCCAACTTCCTAACATGATCAAGTCCCGGTCACCACAGCATTTAAACTCGTGATTGCTGCAGCCTCAACGCTGGACTGAACATACCTACACCATAAGGTATGCTCCCTACTGCTAATAATTAAGTTTCTTATGAATCAACATAATATCTAGGTAACTCACTGTCACCTCCTTTCCCTGTAGACTTTGCTACGGACCCGCTGCCAGATACCTGCGCAGGCATCAAATAACTTCATGTTCAACCGCTGATACAACTAAGGTAGTCTTTAAGCACGCAGTTATTTTTTACACAGAACTCTCTCTGTGAGGTCACCCCATTTTTCTGACTCTCTCATGTGTCATCTGTCCCTTTAGGCGTTCACCACCCTGAACTACGTCCTGATGAAAGTTCGGACCCTTCATCTGCGAACAGTTTTATCCCAGTGAAGGCTGACTCCATCCCGACCCAGAAACACCAACATAAATATGTGTCGACCACAATAACATACTACCAGTCTAACAGTAGTATTTGAAATTCACACTATATATTTATGTTACTAACCCTACTCACCCAACTGTGACAGTTTGTGACCCTTAATAGCCAGTATCTGTATAAACTAGCTACCTGCCTCCTATAGGCCTACTTCCTTTACACGGTTGACAAGGGGTAGCTATTGACTCTTCTGTTCCAAGGTGACCAGCAAGGGGCACTTCATGCGCCAGCTGCAGGAGGAAGGGTCTTACAGCAAAGGGAACCACCAACCTCCTATGGTCTCCTTCTGTAGACTCTGTAGGCTCACTATACTTGAGCCCACCTTCCCAATAAATCCTGTGCTTCCCAGTAGGTTCACCCTCAAGCTGGGAGCAGGCCTGTCTCCTTAGGCTTTCCAGAGATGGGCACTCACGTTGGCCCTTACTAAATTCTTCCCTGTCAGAACCACCTTACACTAACAAATCTTTTAGTTCAAGAAGGTCATTCGGGTCAAATATTTCAGGTATCACCATCTCCTCGTATGGTCCTGGTGATTGACCAACTACCTCCACCTCAGTGGTAGGTGAGTTAGGGGGAATATTTTCTTTCCCTCTTTTTGATTTCCTTACTCCTTTAGCCTTGGGTTTCCCCTTTGGCTGGGGCAGGGCATTGGTCTTGGCTAGTGCTGCCCTTGTTTGAGACCTTGTGCAGGGTCTGTCAGCTGTATCTCCCACAAGCCCTAGAGCTCTGAGATCATTTCCCAGCAAGACCTTTCCTGGGACACTCCTCTGCATACTCACTGGAATCCTGACGGCTGTACCATTTATAGTAAGATTTACAGGTATTACTGGGAACATGAGAGGTGGGCCATCAGCCAACTTAGTGGGCACCAGAGGAGCTCTGGCAACTTCCTCTTGGTCTACCAAGGTAGAATCCACTACAGTTCGACTATACCCACTATCCGTAAGAGCTGGAGTATCTACTCCATTGATCAGCACACTGTCTTTAAAGTAGTGCTAGTTATTATCTGGAATCCTAGCATAAGCCTCTGAGACTTTAGGTTCCCAGGAACCCAGAGAAACTAAAACTACCTCAGCTTCTATCCCACTGGGGAAGGGGTCTGCTGAGAAGGATACCCCTGTAATCTCTTCTTCCTCATAAGAGGAGAAGGCCAGATTAGCAGAGTGGACCCCCAAGGTTTTGACCTTACATCTGGGATCCCCCTTCACAGGGTCAGTTGCTCCACAAGCAAAGCAAGATCCACTGGGTCTGTTTACATAGGGAGGCTTACTATAACCAGAGTTCTGTTTTGGAGGCTGGCCTCCACTACCCTGTGTGTTCTCTTGCGTCTTACCCTTATTCTTCTTTTTGTGGCCCTTATTGGAGGAAGATTTATCAGATTCCCCACCCTCCTTACCTTTGGACTTTTTCCCCTCCTCCTGCTTACCAGGATGAGTCTTGTCCTTTTGGGACACTCTATATGACACCCACAAATCTGCTGCTATGGCAAGCTTTTTAGGATCTATCGCCTTTGAATCTGCCAAATGCTGCTTAAGCTCAGGGGAAGAACATGCAAAAATATGTTCCAGCATGACAAGACACATCATACCTTCAAAGGTAGAGACCTTATAACCTTCAACCCAGCCAGTCAAGTTCTTTAAGGATTCAGTTACATAAGATACCCAAGTAACACCTTCTTTCTTTTTGTACTCTCTGAATCTTTTTAAGTATTGGGCAGGAGTCTTTCCAAACTTTAAGATGAGAGTTTGCTTCAACATTGCAAAATCTGCTCTCTCAGCTTTTGACATTTCCATAAAAGCACTGCAGCCAGAATGGGGCAGTCTGCTAAGTAACCAGGCAATTTTATCAGCATTGTCAACTTGTTGAACTTCACATGCATACTCAAATGTATTCAGCCAGTCCATAATGTTGTTCTTTTCCTCATACACACTGAGCAGCTCCTTAGGAAACCTTGGATGAGAGGAGGCCCCAGACCCACGCCCAGGACCCTTGGATCCATTGGCAACTTGAAGCTTGGCCAATTCCAACTGGTGATCCCTGTCCTTCTGTTTTTCTGCCTGCTCTATCTGCAGTTTGGCTATGTTAAATTCAAGCTCCTTCTGCCTAAACAACAGCTCCTGCTTCTTGAATTCAAGCATGGCCTCTCCTTCAGCACTGGCAGAGGAAACATTAGACATTACATCTTTCAAATCCTCATGGTCCCTGGAGACCAGTGCAGCGACACAACTACTAGTTCTGCCAGTGGGAGCAGCCCCAGCTCCTTCTGCACTGTCATCAGAAGCTATGGCACTAAACTGAGCTTCTTGCCAGTCCATGATTCTTTGGATCATTTCCATTTTTTTGCCTTGAGCAGAGACACCTCTCTCAGCACACATCTTTCTCAATGTTTCAGATTTAAAATCATTTAAAGTTAACAAGGTACTTGTTTCCATATTGTTAGATAGTACTATGGCTTTTTATCAGTTATACTACAACAATTCACTATGTGTCCTGGTAAGAATAACTTGAAATGCCTTCACCAGTATGCAACACTAGATACCTTCACTCCTATCCCACCGCTGTACACCAATTTGTTAAGAAGGATTTCTTAACTCTGTTCTGGAGGAGCAGAGGTTCAGAAGGCCAGCCTAGTTTCTTGGAACAGGGTAACCTCTGGACAAGCCAGACCAATCAGGGTAGCAATGGCAGGCAGTCAAGACTAAGTCTCAGGAGGGTTGAGGGTGACTGAAAGACCTCAATGAGCATACAAGGCAAGGACACTTACAAATTACTCCAGACAGGTATTATATTAAAAATATAGACACATTTATTACAAGGCCTTTGTAACATAGACCATAGCAAAGAATCACAGTAACACTAAGTAAACCAACACATCACACTCAATACAATATATATACAAGACCGTTGGGGTCTAAACGGTTAAACGCATGAAATATGTTGACAACCTAGAGGGGAAGGAAACAGGCAGTGCAGGCAATCTTTAGACCCAGTTCCACATCAAGAATACACCTAAATAAGAGGCAGTCCAAGCCCTACGAAGATAGGAGCATTGTGCTCAATAGTACATGGACGCGCTTGTGCCAATGGGCAGGATAGGGTCTCTTCAAGGGTCTCTAGCAGCTCATGAAGGTGGATGAGGCGATGCAGAACAAGTTCCCACTATTTAAGAAGGACCTCCACTTGAAGTCAGAGGCCGTTTGAGAGTGTGGGATGGAGTCGCTATTTCGCAATAGCTGTGGAAAGGAAAGGGGCCCTCAGGGGCCACTTATGCGTAAAAAGGGGCTCCTGCGCTAGGGGCCACCGGTTGGGGTAAGGACTACCCACCGGTCTCCGACGCAGGCAGACCCAAACTTTGCCAGTACAGTCCACTTCGCTGGCACGTTCGAATGAGGCAAAAAGGACGTCTCGGCACCTTGTAGTTCCCAAGATACAGCGATGATTCCCAAACGGGACAGTGGCAATTTCTCAGCTCCGGGAGGAGGAATCGACCGAGGTTCACTGCAGCAGGCTTCAGGGGCAAGAGGGTCACAAATGCAGCGAACTTGCTCAGGTCGTTGCTGCGGCAAGGCAACACGGTAACCGCGTTTACTCTGGTCCTGGCGCACTCGTCTCACTTCAGACCTGGGAATGCCAAGTGTACGAAATTCAGTGTGAGGGTGCCGTGGACACAGCTAGCAGTATGCCAAGTTTCGAGGGCCTTTGAAAATGACTAGAGACCCAAGGGTGCTGTATGTTATGACATTTTGCACAATTGTTACATGTTGCACAAAAGCTGCAACATGAGGAAATGACGAAGGGAAACAAAGTCTCCCAGTACTGACTGTTTTAAGGGCATGTCAGTTTCCCCATAAAAAGTGAGCAAAAGCCTAGAGGAGTGCAGCTGAAGGCTGTGCTTCTCTGGCAAAGTCAGTCAATGGTGTCTAAACAGCAGCAAAAAGTTTGGGGGTTGACACATGGAGGGAAAATTACATACAATTATGAAATCTTTCCTAATACTTGTGTAGCTCTGTTACTGGGGATTCCCCTGCGGTGCCCCAAGGGCCTAATAAGCGCACCAGAGGGTTCTCTGAGGGTCCCTCAGAGGACCTTTCAAAACCGGACGTGGTTCTGAGGTTCCCCATTTAGGTGGTAAGGTTCAGCACAGTTCGTCTTTGGCTCTGGATACCGGGGTTCGCCCTGAGGTCTCCATTTCTGGAGTTTTCCACACTGATACTGGGGTATGCCCTGAGGTCTCCGTTTCTGGTGCTTGGCACATAAAGCCACGGCTCGAGGCCCCTCTTGATGGAGCTATATGTCCCGGGTTAAAATCCAAGGTTCCTCTAAATACATTACCGATGGAGTCGAGGGATCCTCTAAGGGTCCTGTCGGTAGGATACATTCCTCAACTGTGCCACGCTCAGGGTGTGGTGGTACCGATTCTGTTGAGGGGGTAAAGAAGGTGATCAGCAGCAGGCCTTCCAGTACCGGCTCTGCTGAGGTTCCTCCATTGGAGGCTAATTCTGGGTCAGTTCCTAGGATGTTCACTAAACATCCCAGGTCTGCCAGCACTGGCTCGGCCGAGGATCCTTGTTTCAAGGCTAAGTGTTTTTTAAGTCCCCTGACTCCCCTGAGGGGACAGTTGCCTCATTTCTCCTATGACGCAGTTCTCTTCAGGTGTTAACTAAATGGCGGCCCAGCCTCCTTGGTCCACGGCAGCCATTTTGAATGCCTCCCTTACACCAACTTTCATGTTAACTGGTGGTGGGAGCTTTTTCTTTGGGGCTGAGCTGTTTTTTATACACTATGTGGACAACAGTGACCCATTTGTTGGTCCTGGCCCTTGTACACAGAGGTTAGGGTCTCAGACTCAATCCTTCTCTGGGATCAGGGGGTTTCAGGGTCGCCGTGCACCCCGATCTGAAACTACTGTTGGTAGCCCGGCCTCAAGTGGCAGCAGCAAGGTGGTTGGTTTTTCTCTCGGTCATCGCCCTCCTCTACAGGGACAGGTAATCTCCCTGCCGACAAATCACCAAATGACCAAATGATATTTTTTGTTGGTCACACTACACTTCGGTGGGAGGATGAATCTCGTCTCATCTGGAGGCATGGCAAACCATCACCAAAGACTGGTGGGATTTGTCCATCGTTTAGGCGGGTTTTCACTTGCCCTTTCCTCCTACCCCACCCTTCAAACCTCTCTTCCGACAGACTGTTCCCCTCATGGAGCAAGGGAGGGGCTAGTACTGCTGTCCTTTCACAGTGCTCAACAAGGCTGCACTGCGCACTATCTACGATCTTTCACTGAGAAATTCAAGTTGGCCACGCCCTTGCCAAATAAAGTCCTCTCTTTGGAAGGGCGATTGACTCAGTGGTGATCTTCCAGGATGCGTAAATGCACATTCTGGTTTGGAGCCCGCATATGAAATATCTCCGGTTCTCTGGAGTCCGCATATGAAATATCTGCGGTTCTCGGTGGGAGCAGAACACTTCAGATTCGGGTACTCTTTCTGGTCTCGGCTCTGCGAGACGCACCGGAAACTACTCTGAGGGGCCCTGCAGCGGTCTCCCAATACTATATATTCTTCCAAGGTTCCCCATTTGTGGCTAAGGCTGAGCCCAGTACTGTTGTGGCTTTGGATACCAGGGTAAGCCCTGAGGCTTCTCCATCTGGAGCTAACTGTACCGAGTCTTGGCTCAAGGCCCCTCTCGAGATGGCTATAAGACCAGGGTTAAAACTGAGGTTCCCCTGCTTGGGGCTAAATCGGACACCAACAGAACTGAGAATTCCTCATCGAGGGTCCTGGCTGTAAGCTATATCCCTAAGCCTTTCCACGTGCGCAGCCATGGTGATACCAGTTCTGTTGAGGGGGCAAAGGAAGGCGGTCATGTACCACGGACCTTCCAGTACCGGCTCTGCCGAGGATCCTCCACTAGAGGCTAATTCTGGGGAAGCCCCTGACGTGTCTAGTAAACACCCTAGATCTGCCAGTACCGGCTCTGCCGAGTTTCCTTGTTCAAGGCTAGGATGGCATGCAAGGCCCCTGACTCCCCTGGGGAGACTATTGCTTCACTTGCTCCTGTGACGCAGTTCACCCCTGGTGTGTGTTAATGGCGGCCCAACCTCTGCGGGCCGCAGCAGCCTATTTGAATACCTCCTTTAAAGTGAGGTTTTGCATCAACAAGCAGGGCGACGCAGACTCTCCTCTCCTTGTGGATCTTGTCATGCAAATTTGGGCTGGGCCATCCAGTATATTGTTTGGCTCCAGGCTCCACACATCCCGGGTCACCTCAATGTGACCGCAGATTAATTCAGGTACCAGTCGGCATCGGTTACAAGTGTGAGATGAACAGCAATATAATCTCCAACTTTTTGAGCAATGGGGCACGCCAGAGGTGGTCCTCTTTGCAGCTTGTGGGTCAACATGAAAGCTTAGCTTTCCCCTCATTGCCTCCTACCTATTGGTCGCTTTGTAAACATATCGAACCGTTGACAAAGCAGCTACGTGGGCTTTCCCACCAGCTTTGTGAAACATTACTTTTTATACCTGGGCTCCGGGGCTGATGCTCAGTTCGAGCAAGCCGTTCTCAAAACCTCTTTCAGTAAAGGAGTTCCATCCACCCGTTATTCTGTAAGGAGTGCTTGGTAATCTCCCAAAAGTATGGAGGAAAGGGGACGGGACGTAGGAGCATAACAAAGTTACTCACCGTAGTGACTACCTTACTTCTAGTCCATGGTCCCTTTTCCTCCGTACGCCCTCTATTATTGCTTAAATGGTCTCAGACCTGGCGATAGAAAAGGACTGAAGGGCGATGCGTGGGGAGGAGCTAAGGAGGGTGGGGGTTACGGCCGCGTGCGGTACCCCGCGTAAACAAAGAAGAGGACACATTTTTCAATTTGATGCTTTTTTACAAAAGTGCTCTGCTTGGGAGAATTCTCATTTTAAGGCTAATTTCCCTTACCTAGTGAGTCCCCCAGCAGCTTTGCTGGATTTCTGGAGTTTATTTTGTCCACTTGGTAAGAGTGTGAGCTTTTCCCCCACTCTTACCTGTGTTTTGTCATGTGTATTTCATCTGTTTTTGTGATTGTGGACTCTGGAGTACACCACTTCAGTAGCCCCACTATTTTGTGTGTTACACAGCACCTTCAGTGCAGTGGCACAGGGTTGTCTTTTAGACTTCCCACTGACTCCATTCTGCAGCATGGGTTCTGGCATGGATTCACATGCTCATGAATATTCCCCGTCGTCAGGCTGGGAATACTTGGTAAAGAAAAAATCAATATCAGTTTCGTTTCTGGTCTGTCTTTCTTAGTAGTAACCAATCACTGGTCTCTGGGTCATACTGCCCCCAGCCAATGACTGCCCTCTCCCTAAGCCCCTCCCAGGCAGCCATCCGCAGATTTTTACCGCACGTTCAAGTGTTGGGAGTCCTCGTGCTATGGCTCTCGAGCTTTTACTGCGTTTTGCGATTTTTCAAAGAGTTTAATCTCATTTATTCAGTCAATCAAGCCTCAAGCTCCAGCGTTTCTACTTCCGATCAACGGGGACCCGTTTCGGAATTTTCTATGCCGCTCAAGGGCGAAGTTTTCGTTGAGTTTCGCTTCTTGGAGGATTCCAGAAGATCTTTGAGGCCTACCTCATGGACATGGCCCAGGACAAGGGAAGCTTGACGCCGGGATCCAAGCTGTTCAGGAATTGCCCTGGATGCGGATAGGAGGATGAGCATTTGAGATGTCTCTACTGCCTTCACGAAGACAAAACGCACGTGGAGAAGGACTTTGCGTTTTGCAAGAACTTGTCAGAACAGACTATGAGTGATCGTCAGATCCGCCTCGCCAGCTGGCTGGAGAAGGGCCCAGCAGGTGAAAAGAAGAAGTCAGAGCGGGGCGCCCCGGCGACGGGGGCCCAACAGAAGGCAAAGCACCACGAGTCCGCGGGCACCGGGAACGCCGAAGGGTCGGGGCTTCTCGGCTGCCAGGCAGGGCGTGCTTTCACCGACGCCATCAACCACGCTCTGGCTCGGGGAAGAGAAAATCAGAGAACCCGGGTAAGCTTCTGCAGAGGCCCCGGTCGATCTCGAAGGAATCAGCGGAGGGGGAGCGAGGCGGTGACCCTTCCCCCAAGGTGAAGGCCTCAAGCACGCGCCCAAGGTGGTGAAGGCCTTGATTCACCTGCCTAAGGCCTCTATCGGGGGAGTCGCGGTGGCCCTTGCGAAGCTTGTGCAGGCTATCCCAGTGGAGGCGACCTCGGGGCCCAGAGTTTCCCTGCCACCGTGGAGGGAATCCTCTTTTCAGCCCATCGATAAGACTCCCGTGAAGACCCCGGTGGAAAAAGGGGGGGCGGTGACCGTTACCGACACGGATACAACCTCTGAGGAGGAGCTGGTTGAAGTCGTGGAGGTCCGGTCCCACAGGAAGAATCCCGAGGAGGCAGGCGAAGAGAGCGACGACGGCGCAGACGAGGCTCCCGTGGAGGAGGAGCAACCATTGCGCCCGTCGCAACCAGTGCCCGAGCCTCAGGACAACTCTGTGGCCATTTTGAGGGCAATCCAAGCCTTATACACGGAGATAAGGACGAGGTTGCCTCTACCCCCAATTGATGACCCAGCAGAACTGGGCCCGTCAGGGAGTCCTCCAAACAAGCGGAGTAGAGTTCATCCCCGCTTGCCTTTCCAGCCCTTGCGGCCCTCTCAGCCTGCATCTCCTTCCCCTGATACTAAGGATGACATGGGAACAGATACGGCCACGACGGGGACGGATGACGACGGTGATGATGACGGGATGGGCCTTCCATCACCACCCCTTCGGGCCTCCCCGCCCGACGAAATTGGCTCCTTCCACGCCATGATTGCCAGGGCATCCGAACTTTTCCAGCTCTGCCCTGAAGAACAGAAGAAGGAAGGCTTCCTCTTTCAACGGCGCAAGGCCAAAAGGAAGACAGTCCTCGCGGTGCTGTTGCTTGACGATATCTGGGACGAGGGACTTGCTCTCCTGAAGAACCCGTCCACGACGACTGCCAAGAGGGGCCGGTACGAGAAGATGTACCGGGTCCCTGATTCCGCCCTTTGTGCCTTAGGGTGCAGCCGACCCCGGATTCGGTCGTCTCAGCGACAGCCAAGAAGAAAGCTGCGGGGGCGACGGCTTCAACTTCAACCTCCCCACCTGGCGGCGAGGGAAAGAAACTGGACGCCATGGGACGACGAGTCATCTCGTCTGCGGTGACGACAATTAAGGCGGCCAGTGCCCTCGCGATTGTGGCACACTACGACAGGTACAAGATCGCTCCCCTGCTGGAGATCCCCAGCCCTATCCAAGGAGGCCCAGGACCTGTGGCACTGGGCCGTCGCCCAGTGGATGTTTCTGGTGCCCTTCCATCTGGTTGGAATAAAGAACACCATCGCCGACTCACTCAGCAGGGAGCTGCGCTCGTGCCACGAGTGGGAGCTGCGTCAGGATCAGACAGATCGACTCTTCCAACGATGGGGAAAACCCCAGATTGACCTGTTCGCGACGGCGACAAACTCCAAGTGCCAGAGGTTCGCCAGCAGGTATCCCCTTCCGAGGAGCATGGGCGATGCTTTCTCGTTCCCCTGGGACGGCCTGTTCCTGTATGCGTTCCCACCGTTGCCGTTGCTGCTGCGACTCATCAACCAACTCAAGATGTCCCGGTGCAGGATGATCCTTGTCGCACCGGCGTGGCTGAGGCAAATCTGGTTCCTGGACCTTCTGGACTTGTCAGCGTCCCCCCCAGTCAAACTGTCGACGGACGCGGATCTTCTCTCCAGAGAAGGAGGCGCCATCCTCCATCACGACCCGGGGTCGCTGAACTTGCAGGCCTGGCTCCTGCAGCACTAGAGTTTGGAGGGTACGATATCCCGGCTGATTGCAGAGAGGTTCTTGCAAAGGCCAGGGCGTCCTCAACTCTCAAGTGTTAGGGTCATAAATGGAAGAGGTTCTCTGTCTGGTGCCGTGCACAGAAGATTAACCCTCTGCGGATTACGGCCCCTCAAGTGCTGCCGTACTTACTGTCGCTGGCCAAAGCTGGACTGGCTCACGCCTCCTTAAAAATACATCTGGCTGCCATCTCCCGATATACCAGGACTACGGGACGGGGGTCCTTGTGGTCTCATCACCTGGTAAAGGAATTTATGAAGGGACTATTCCGATCATTCCCGCCGGTGAAGGCCCCTGCCCCGGCGTGGGAACTTAATGTGGTGCTGACCAGGTTCATGGGGGCCCCATTCGAGCCTATGCATTCGGCGCCTTTGAAGTTCCTGTCATGGAAGACAGCGTTCCTCGTGGCTATCACCTCTGCACAATGAGTGGGAGAGATTCAGGCCCTATCTTGCAAGCCTCCATACTTGACTTTTCATGACACGAGGGTGGTGCTGAGGACGCACCCCTCCTTCATGCCCAAGGTGCCGTCGGACTTCCACCTCAACGAGCCCTTGGCGTTACCAGTTTTCTTTCCGTCGCCTTCGACGCCGGCCGAGAGGACTTTTCACTTGCTGGATGTAGCTAGAGCGCTGAAGTTCTACATGGACCGCACAAAGAGTTTTCGGAAGACGTCACAATTGTTTGTGAACTTTGGGTCTGTGAATCAAGGGAAGGCTCTCTCGAAGACTTCCATTTCCAGATGGCTCTCCAGCTGCATTATGCATTGTCACCGGTTGGCAAACCGACCGCTGCCCGGCCATCCGAGAGCCCATTCGACGAGAGCGATCGCTGTTACCACGGCGTTCCTGTCTGGTGTGTCCCTGCTAGGACATCTGCAGGGCTGCTACGTGGAGGTCGACGCACACCTTCACAAGATTCTACTGCGTCGATCGGGACTCCAGGGTGAAGTCCAAGGTCGGCCAAGCAGTGCTGTGCAACCTGTTCGCTTAAGGTGAGCCTGGTGAGGAGGTAAGAGATGCTTAATGTTGAGTTATTGTATTGCTAAATGTTGAGCCTGTTGCCACCTCCCGTGGTTGTACATGTGTATACTGCTATGTATTCTTTTATTCATGAGCATGTGAATCCATGCCAGACCCCATGCTGGAGAAGGAACAAGTTACTTACCTGTAACTGTTGTTCCCCAGCATGGGTCTGGCATGGATTCACATACGAACCCTCCCACCTACCCCTCTGCGGCTCTTCATTTGGTCATACTGCCTCTTGGCGTGCTACCAAATCTGAGGATGGCTGCCAGGGGCGGGGCTTAGCGAGAAGGCAGTCATTGGCTGGGGGCAGTATGACCCAGAGATCAGTGATTGGTTACTACTAAGAAAGACAGATCAGAAACGAAACTGATACTGATTTTTTCTTTTACGAGGATTCCCAGCCTGACGACGGGAATATTCATGGGCATGTGAATCCATGCCAGACCCATGCTGGAGAACAACAGTTACAGGTAAGTAACCTGTTCCTTCTTGTGGCCATCACCTCCACACGACGAGTGGGAGAGATCCAGGCCCTATCTTGCAAGCCTCCATACTTGAGTTTTCACGAGACGAGGGTGGTGCTGAGGACGCACCCCTCCTTCATGCCCAAGGTTCCGTCGGACTTCCATCTCAACAAGCCCTTGGTGTTGCCAGTTTTCTTTCTGTCGCCTTCGTCGCCGGCCGAGAGGACTTTACACTCGCTGGACTTATATTATATAACCGTGGTAATATTGTAGGCTATTGTGTTAGCCTCGAACTTAAACCTGCTTGACCATATACTTTTTCTTTTGGCTCTGGTGCAGTTTATTAGCCATTTCTTTTTGTTAAAATCCTTCTTGTGTTTTATTTTGCGCCGCAAACCAGATTTTCCTTCTTTGTTCACTGTCTTTTGGCGGGCTTCTACCTAGAAGCCCTCCTCAAGGTGCCTGGGTGTCTAGGTGGGCTGAATGTGAGGGAGGGGTGTAGTCGCCCCCTGCACAGGGTATCCTAGGAAACCCAAGTCGCACTTTGTTACGATTGGTCAAGGTGGTTGTCCGGGCTGGACAACCCCCCTGCTGCGTGATTGATAGCCAGGCTGTGTGAGTGGGGGTTTTGAGCATAAAAGGCAGGTCTCTTGGGCTAGAAGTCAGAGAGAGTCACCACTGGAACTACAAGGAACCGACGAGAAGCGGAGAGAACGACGGCTGCTGCAACTTCCCCGTCCCGGTGAAGCCCTGCTGCAGTCCTGAGCTATCTACCTTCAACGACTCAGAGAAGATCCAGTCTGGAATCTATTTCCCTTGAGCTTGGTGGGGACAACCAGCTCATCTTCCACAGCTAGAGGATCCTCTTCCTTGGTCGAAATCGCTGCACACAGCTGTAGTGGTCCGGGTAGCCATCTGAAGAGCCTCTCCTGTTTTTAAGGAGCACACCTTTTATTCTGTGTCGCTGCTGCCGGCCTCATCCGTGTGTGGTGCAGACCCCCTTCAGATGTCCTCCTTCACAATGAAGCTCCAGGAATCGTGCGTCTGCGGGAAACCAATAGGAACAACTGCCAGGGCACCAGCTGCACCGTTGGAACAAGGTACTGTGTTCTGCTTGAGGAAACTGGGTGAATCCCTTTTCTTCATTTCCAAGGCTTGCCCTTGTCTTCCCTCCTTCTTATAACTCTTGCTTCCGAACATTGACAATATCGAAGTACTTTCGGCTACGTTGAATCTCGAACTATCTGACTGTGTGATCCTCGGCAAAAGGCCCCGGTGTCTCTCAACCCTGGCTCTGGCCCTTTGACTTTCAAACTCCTGTCTTTGAGTGTTTCTTGATTCTGCCTGCCTAACCAAAATATTGCCTGTGATTTTTGCCTCCAACTCCCTCTGGGTATCTCAATTGCTAAGTGTGTTTTTACCCAGGTAGCATTTCATGTCACGGATACGCGGTTAGTTAGTAGACCGACCTGTCAAAAAGTGATCGCAATTGTATTCGCGGTAGCGTGTTTTGTTCTTAACACCGGTGCATTCAACACAGGGTTCTTACCTTGAGACTTACTGTACAAAGTGAATTGGTAGTTGTAGTATATTTAACATGCGGTTTTTATTTAAGTTTAATAGAAGTGTTGTGTTTATAACGAATGGTTTCAAAATAAATGTCTTTATATTTTTCTACCTGAAACCTTGAGCCAGTGTTTGCTTGAGTCACAGTAATTGTGGTCCCTTTGTGTAATCTCTGCTACTGTTCATATACTCTTGAGATAAGCCTGGCTGCTCTGCTACTGCTACCAATATAACTTTGTAGTACAGGCTTGTACCAAAGGTAAAACTTGTATTGCCACCTGTAGCCTTAATTGTGTGTAGTGGTCCCTAAGGGCACTGCACAGGATTCTGCCTAACAAACATCAACAAAATATTGACAATATTGTGGTTAGAGCGGGTATATTGGGTGTGCATTCACAACAACCGTTTGTAACAACACCGAAAATGGCACTTAAGCTTGTCTGTCAGGTTCAGTCTGCAATAACGTTTTGAAAGGGACAACATTCAACCATACTCAAATTGGCAAGCAGATTCAATGCACGCAATTCACCACTTGTATTCTGATACCGAATTCTTCAAACTAACCTTATGGAATAGGTGTATGTGGGGGAACAGTTGTAAGTTACTTATCAATCTGACTATTTTTTTTAAAGGTCATAATGAAAGCTATTTTTGCACAAAATGAATTAATGTAAATTGAAGTAATTTTATATTCTGTTGTCTTTTAATATGTAATGAATTGAGAATTTATACTGTTATATGTTTTCTTCTTTTAAACAAACAAAAATGTGTTATAAAATTGTAAAGTTTCTATTTTGAATCAAAGACAATAAAAAATAAAAAATCACCACTTGTTTAATTAACTTCATTCAACATATACGCTATCATCTGCTCGTTGTTTATGGTATTTTGGACAAACCACATTTGCCACCAAAACAAGAATCACTGAACAAGTGTACATCTGCACCAAGAATGTTAAAGGATGCATTGCCAAGCATTTTGAATTCCTGAGCTGTACTCTGCCACAAATGCGATTTAGAATTCTTGAACACATTTTTCTGCATCCAAAACAATCTGGCTGGTAAAGAAGTTTAATGCAGAAATACATGTTTTGGGGATTTTTTCTGAAGACACTGAAAGGTTTCTGTAATGTGATTATGATGCAATGCAGAGCATTAAGGATTAGCCAAGAATAGTATACACATATTTCACATACAATTGAACGGTTGGATCGTGGTGTCACACTGGTGCGTTTTGGAGAGATCATTAGAGTTAAGCAGAAGCTTTTGGAGTATACTTGTAAAATGGTGATAGCATTAAACATTTATTTCTGAAGTGAAGACGTAATTGATCGCTCAGCAAAGGTTAATGTGCTTGGTGGATTTCAGTACATGTCACCCAAGAACGCTCCTCACGCTAAGTCATTTACACCCCCTTGCAAGCCCCTTCTAGGGGTAAGTACAAGAGCAGGTGGCTGCGATTTTACCACTGGTCATTGCAGAGAAATTTCGATTCTTTAACTTTGGACCATTTCTTTTACAACAGACCTAGCAAGGACAGCCATTGAGGCCTTATGCAATTACGGGGAATTAGCTTTCTCCCTTTCCAAACTGGTGGCTTATAGGCACGTTCAGATGGTTTTTGCACCAGACACATCCCTATACCTTATGCAATCTCATATTGTCTTCCTTAACTCACAAGATGTTCAAGCCAATTCAGGTAGAACACATTGAATTGTCCTCAATATAAGCAGGATTGATAGTGTACATTATCTCTGCCAGTGGGGTCACCAAGCATCAAGCCCTCTGAGCAGAGGATATTCTCACTGTATTCCACAATGAGAAGTTACATTTAGAATGCTCCCTCACCCTGAATATGGTGACGGATTTCAATCTCAATCAGTAGATTTGTCAGCCTATATTCTTTCCAAATACGTTGCAGCTCCAGAGAAGGTCTTTCACACTCTGTATGTGCACAAACACATATTATTTACCTTTCTGGGGAAAAACAGTAAATAAAGCATTCTAGATTATTTGCCTTTTTCAGTGGTGCTTCTCCAAGTTCGTAGGCTTCTAAAGCATCACTATCCAGATGGATATCAGAGTGTTACTCCAAGAGGAATCTTCTCCCCTGAGAGATAGAAACATTGTTCTCTGCAAGCCAGAGCGGCTTCTGTTGCCTTGCAGCAACATGTACCTTTGGATTTTGTTTGTAAGGTGGCTACATGGTCTTTTCTGCACGTTTACTGTAGGCACTACACACCAGCTCCTGGCATGATGCTGAATTAGGACAAACTGTTCCAGGCAAGCTTTTTAGCTAACATTCTGATGTCTCAGTTTTTGTGTTGATTTTTGTTTTCTTACTCTTCCCTTCAATCTATTGCTTGGTGTTACACTTCAGCACCCGCTCAGGGCTCCTCCTGTGTCCTTATCACTACACAATAAAGACAGGTCTCTCAGGAGAAATCTAGCGCTTTGCCGCGGTGTAAGGTATGTTCCAGTGCCATTCTTGTCTCACTGGCGGTTGCCCTGGAGAAAGCTGCAGCGGCTCACTTTGCGACCTACATCTCCCATGGTTCCTGGCACCCGTTTGTATTAGATTGAATGCAGGCGCGGGAGCCTCGGTTTCATCTAATCACGCCTCCTCCTTGATTTAATCAATGGCAGCCCGTGGAATGCTACTTCTGTTTGCAAGTTGCTAACCAGCGTTCTCTTGACTTCCGTGTCAACTCCTCTGCTATTTGCCTTCCGTGTACCGACCCTTTTCTTTGCCTTATTCGGATTGCCTAATTCCTTATCCTCTGACCGCTGATCTGTGTACCGAACCTCTTGCAATCCCAACGGTCTGCCTCGGAATTCGATTCCAGCTTACCTTTGCCTTCCAGTGTACCAAATCCTTGCTAATGCCTACGGACTGCCTCTGGATCACGATCCTGCATACCATTGCTCTCTTGTGTACCGAACCCTTGCTAATGCTTAAGGATTGCCTTGGTTTACTGCTCCCCAGCGGCTCTCTCTCTCTGGAAACACCGCTTATGAGAGACGTTGCACTCAACAGCACCCGCCTGTGTCCTGACGACAGGAACTCTTTTACCACAAGAGAGGTAAGTGAGATTTCCATACGCCACGTACCTCAGTCTGCTTTGGAACATTTTTCTTCTGCTGTGACTTTGAGGGACTGTTTCCTCATCTCTGCCACCCATCTCCCTTCCTGTATTCTGAGTTTTCTTTTTTTTTATTTCACTCCACCTGGACTGCATTCCTTCTAGTGCACGCTGGGACGCTTTGCTGAACAGTGCACCAACCTGTCTCTAGTGCGCTCCTTGTGCCGCCTACCTTAATAACCTTCCTGTTTGTTATTTTACACCTCTGTTGTTTCCCGTCCTGGACATTTAGTCACCCGTGCTCCCAAACAGCGGTAAGAACAGTGCAATTTCTCTCATACTCTAAATATCATCCTTAGGAAGAATAGTGTTTGACATCCTTCCCTGCTTCTAGGGGGTATCCAGTGTCCGTTCCATCAGGATAGAGGGGACAGTGTAAAGGTATAATATCTGTTAGCTGTCAGTTAAGGGCAGGTGATTCTCAGTCTTCTTGGTTACTCTCACTTATATTCCTTTCTTTACAGCTGGGTCCGTGGCGGTGAATTTTTCCCCACTCTTTTATGCAATCGATCTCTCTGTCTGCTACACTTACAGCAGAAGGTCATATCGCAAAAAAGATCTTCTTCCCCCACAGAGAGAAGGCTTGGTTGGAGGCTCCAACGAGGCTCTTCAAGCAACTATCTGAACCAACCAGGCATCCTGTCTTTGGGTACTCTCCGTCCGATGAGTAACACTTGTGGTAAATCTCATTGTAAGGAGGAAAATAACAGTAAGCAAGGATAAGTTACATTTACTCCCTGTACTTCTTATTCTACTCCTAGTCATTTATCCCCTTTCCGTCATATGATCCTTCTTCAATCCCCACAACATGAATCCATTCCACCACATCTTTAATTGATCAGAATAGGACTGAGGTCAGGAGTTTGCGGGCGGTGGTTCGCCAATGGTATTGTGTTGCTGCAAAGGGCACATTGCATGGCTGTGATTACACATGTCCATAACGAGCAGTGTAGACAAGCTACTACAGGTCTTAGTTTACAGTTTAATATTTTATTATTACTGTAGATTAATCATGCTGGGCATCTCGACTAGCAGGGAATCTGGGGATGTCGAGGCTAGCATGGTGTTCAGGTATCAGAGTCAGGTTGTGTTCAGAGGCATCAGGGTAATTTTGATACTTTTGTATGTGGTTACACCTGAGTATTCAGGATCTTCTGAAGTAACATAGGAGTTTGGGATCTTAGTACTGTTTTGTAAGGAATAGATGTAAGTGGCGTTTGTAGTTTGATCAATGCTGGGTTTTTAGGCTTTAGATTTGGTTCTTTAATAGAAAAAGCACTTTGTCAAGCTGTCTGCCAACTTTTCAGATTGTTCCCGCTCTATGATGTCTGAAGCGCTAGATTTTATTTGCTCTTTCATCTCCCACCATGGCAGGGTTCTTGTGCATTCCCTCCTCCCAGCATTGGCTGGTGCTGTGTGTATAAGTGGAAAGATAATGAGATAGCAGTGCATACCAACTCCTCAGTGTCTTTACACTAATGCTTGTTACCACACTAGAGTATGTATGCCCTCCTAACATTGCAGTTTTGGCAGACCAGTTCAATCTTGGAATGACTATTTTACCCCAAAGGAGACCATTGCTAGTTGGCATCCTGTCCTTGTGTGTAATCAAGAGCTTTCGGGGTGGCTTTGGAATAAGCCATCCCTTTCCTCAGACAATGAAAGAAGTAGCTAAATCAAAGTGTCCAGATCTGTACAGTGTTTTTCCAGCAAGGACAGGGATTAATACAATGGGGTAGATGTGAATGTTTTGTTTTGAATGTTTTGTTCATCCAGTTTAACTGTGTTTTAGTATTCAAATTTAGATTGTTTGCCAATTCCTAACCTGATAGCCATCTTGCAAATGTTATGAACAATTTAAAACAAAACAAATACGACTTTTAATTGAAAAATGAAAATGTATAAAGCTAATTTTTGAATTAGTTGGTAAAACATTGAAGACTTTTAATTGGGTAAAAGAAAAGGCAACATCTAACTTTTTATTTAAGAATACTTTCAATGTGTGTGTGGGCTGACGACATTTCTGGAATAAACATGCAGTTTAATGTGAACTAACTGGGTCTTGTGTAACAGGCCTTCTTCTATTTTGCAGCCTATTTTCCATAAGGAGACTATCACAATTATGTTTACAATAACTGCTATTGTATTTTGTTTCATGCATTTGTTGTAACGTGTTTATCAGGTTTACAGATTCTGTTGGGCTGCAGATGATCCCCCATTGCACCACAAGAAGAGTACGAAGTGATTGTCCGAAATCGGCACAAAGATTTGGTATGTTGACTTATATAAATGTAACTATTCTGGGGAAAATAGGTTCTCCAGTAAGAGATTTATGCCACAGATTCACATTCTTTGACTTCAAGAATGATGTCTGTGACCAAATTTAATTTACTATGAATATTGATCGACAAACTTGGCATTTTTGGATTTCAGTTTGCTGTTAAAAGAACATCCGACACACTTTACTTTATGGCCCTGATTCATGGAATTATTTGTGTGTAAAACAGGGATTTGCGTGCCATTCTGCCTGCAAATCCCCATTCGTCAAACAGGGATTTGCGTGCAGAATGGCACTCAAATTCCCCTTTTACATGTAAATAATTCCATGAATCAGGGCCTATATGTCAAACCCACCAATCGTAACAATTTGTCGCATGCAAAGAGTTTCCATCCGCAAAAAAACTATCAGGAAACTTCCATTTGGACAGTTGCTACCCATAAAGAGAATTTTTTCTGAACCACATGAACTTGAGACACAGAAGATCAAATTCAAAAATCAGTCATACAACAGGGTTTTATAACAATCAGTAGTGGATAAAGTATTGCGAGAACAAACACAACCTTTGAAATAAAAAGAGAGAAGAAATCAACCTAAATGGGATCTGTGACAACTTAGTCCAATGAAAACCTAAAGGTTTAGCAGATTCGACAAAAGCACCCTGAAATACTTCAGACTCATTCAACAATACAAAACCTGTTTCCAGAGTTTCCTACATTTGCTTCTAGAAATCATACAAGTATTCACAATTTCTTGGTTTAAGCAGAAACGTACTAACAGCTACATAGCAGGATAACACCTAAAAACTCAGCTACATTTCCATGTGTGATATGCCAGCACACTAATAATCTGATTAACGTTGACAAGATATATTACCCATATATTCTTAGGTATTATACCACGTGTGACTCTTCAATTTGATTTTGGTAAAAATGCCCTTGTGGCATCTGTTATGTTGGATTTACAACTTAATCAGTGAAATTGTGATGGATTGAGCACAAATCTAAGTTAGGACTCTTAAATCAAAAGTATAATTTCACTTTGTACATCATCAACATTCAATTGAACAGTTGAAATTCCAATTTATGGAAATGGTTAGAATTCCTAGGAGTGGGAGTAACATTATGAAATTGTTGAAACAACAAGAAATATTTTTGATAGATACATTATCTGCCCTGAGCTTTAAATGGATGAATGCTGGCTTTGTAAATTCTGTGTAATCTAGGTATGATACCAACAAAATTGAATAATGAATATTAATATATGATGTTTATGAGATTTAACATGTGACAATCAATATATGTGGTTATTGTAAGCTATAATTTGGGACAACGTATACTGGTATATCTTGAGCATGTATAAATAACGAGATGGTGCGGTTTTGTGGAGGCTATTACATGTGTTATATAATGCTGTGATATTACACATGTTCAAGATCATATTTGTCTTGGTTCAACTGTATTTGCATTCAGTTCTTATCATGTATAAAATCGTTGGAATGGCATATATATATGTATTATATATTGTGACTATCTCCGTGTTAACTCTATTTACTAACATATATGTTGTGTTATCTTGCATTTGTATAGTGCCTCCAGTCATAGGTTATGATGTTGAACCACGCTACCTGTTAGAGGGGCAAAATAGGAGTATGATAGAAAATTCAGTAGTGGCGGGGAGGAGTAAAGTCGGTCCGGATGAGGGCAGAGGATAGATAAGATGCTCAGGAAGGCATGAGAAGGAAAAGGTGGAGGAGCTATGTCTACAATTGGACCAAATGTATAGTGGGACTGAATTGTATTCCATGGTTTGCAGTGCCAAAAGTAGAGGTAGCTGGAGAGAGGTGTTCACAGTGCCAAGGTGTATGTTTGGAATGTATTCACTGCATGGTAATCCTAGGCATGTTGAAGCCATGCCTAAGAAACACAGATGGCAAAGCCCTTCTACTTACCTCTCTGGGCTCCCAACAACATTTGGGAGGGGTGGTATGTGACTAATCCGAATTTGCCATACTTACAAATGCTCTCTGAAAAAGCACGAAACACTTGTGTAAGGGTGCATTACAAATGACTCATCATATATCATATATCAAGCAAGAACAACCTGTGATTTATTTGGTTTCCTCATTAATGTCATGGTTACCACAAGGATCTATTTTATATACTTGACCAAAACCCCAGGTTTGTGCTTCTGGGCATAGTGCTTAAGGATATAAAACCTTTCTTTGGCCCAGCAGTTGTCAGGCTTGTGAGCCTTCGATAGTGTCATGGTGAGAGAAGGCATGTTGAAACCATGCCTAAGAAAACACAGCTGGCAAAGCCCTTCTTCTTACTTCCCTAAATCCTCAACAACATTTTGGATTGTACATTAGAAATCTGAATTTGCCACGTTTGCAAAAGCTCACTGAAAATCAAGCAAAAACAACCTCGATGTTTTTTATTTCCTCATTAATGGCATGAGCAATTATTATATTTAAGGTGTTGTGTTAAATGGTGAGGTGAAATATGATAAACAAAATTCATTTCTAATCCTTGATGATGAATTATGACTTACATGTTGTAACTAGATCACCACTTACCTTATTTAACTAGATCACCACTTACCTTATTTACTGATGTATGTATGTAATTGCCACAAATTGTAACTGACTAAATTGCTTAGAGGGATAGGACATAGAGCATATATTTAAGCATATCGTTGACGTATAATGACACAAACATGTGAAGTTGTAGTTTTCTCTATATCTGGACTGTTCTGTTCATGTTTTGTATAAAGAAATCTCCATAAAAAAAAAGAGATCAGAGATTACAAAGTTATATTGTTCTCCAGAATTGGATATTTCATAGATTCACATGCTTGCATTTTCCCAGTCTTTAGACTTGGAATACCCCGGTAAATTGTATGAAATCCCATTGCAACACATTCCACTCAACCATAGAGAGAGCTCACTTTTGTAGGCTCTCCCTTTCATGTAGGTCCTTTTGACCAATCAGAAGGAGAGCCCCCTTAGCCCCATCAGAGCAGCCAATTGCAGATTCTTCACCTCACGTCTTGTGAGAGGGAATCCTCCTGGGCCCTCTGAGCTTTGTCTAGCTATATCAATTTAAAACACTGGATTGTTGGCACTTTGTAGCTAAAATTCAACTCACTCTACTTTATGCACTGGTTGGCAGGTTTGCTTATTACCCAGCTGCTCCCTGGGCTGTGAAAACATTGGGGGTCATTATGAACCTGGTGGTAGCCATGCCGGTAAACACCGGCACGGGTGCCGCCAGAGTCATGAATTTCCCGGCACCTGGCAATAGGTACTTACCAGGGCATTACAGCCCCGGCGGACCCGGTAAATCCCCATTGCCGGGTGCCGGTAATTATTACTCCCCATTCTCATTGAGTCCCATTGGACTCAATGAGAATGTGGAGGCTGGATGCACCGGCACCATTGATGAATGTTGCCGCTGCATCCGACGAGGTCTGCTCGTGGGTGCCGGTCCGCCCACTAGGTCAAACCTGGCGGCCAGAAAGGCATCCGCGACCAGAACTCGTAGTTTGCCGGTCCGGTAACAACGGTGCCGGTAGCTTACCGGCACCGTTGTTACCGGACCGACAAACTTGTAATGAGGGCCATTGTGTGTTCACACCTACATCATCATGGCAGAGGAAGGTAGGTCACTGCAACTGAAAAAAGTCCCTTTTAAGGACTGTCTCACCTGTGGAAGAAAAATGTTTTTTTTTGTGACCCCACAAAGCATGCCTTTACTGCCTGCATACCCTTAAGTCTCATAACTGGGCAACATGCCAAACATTCAACCCAAAGACCCTTCAGGACAAGCATTGAAAACTCCTGCTCTTCCTGGAAGAAAATAATGGGGTTTCCTCAGGAGAGGAGCTGAACAAGGCAGCACCCACATCTTCCCACTCCAGGGCTCCTGAGAAATACACTCCTCATAAGAGTAGTGCCTTTTCACTTGAGAGGGCTGTACCTCTAGGTTGCAAGGGTAAGCACCCCAAAAGGGAACAACACCATGGGCCCAAAGTGGATAAACCTCATAAATCAGTTGACAAATACTCCAGATCGTCGACGGGACAATCACCTGACAGACCGTCGTCCCCAGAACTGTCTGTGAGGTCTTTGTCAGCAGACCAGATGGTAGGAAAATATGGGCAGGAGCTTGTCCACGAGCCCGTTAAGCACAAAACCATCCATCAATGTAAAGATGCTGTCTACGGTTCAATCCTCAATGGAGCGGTCTACAACCCCATCCACAAGCTCTACGTCTTTTTCCACAGCAAAGAAGTCGTCCACGGGGAAACATACAAAGCCCTCGTCCACAGCACTGAAACCATTAGCGGACCACTCGCCTATGGAGTCGTGGACAGAAATACATATCAAGTCCTCGTACAAATGCCCTTAAGTTCAATGACCGCCTGTAATACTTTGAGCTAAAACAGGGTGCTGGTGCGCATGCATTCTGGTGCGCTCAGAGCCATAATGGACGTTTGCTCCATACCCCAGTGGCATCTGCACTTGCTGTGAACTATAAACATATTTTCAGCATCGTTTGCACTATTTCACTGGAAAACATGTTTCCAATGTTATTTGTTGCTTATGTTAGTTTGCATTGCACATTCAAGGGCACTGTGCACGAAAAGGCTGGGATACGCAGGTGCCGGCTGGTACCTGATGATAAGATTACTATGGACATTGTCAAAACTGAGGATGAGTTACAGAGTTGTTTTTGCTGCTTTGAGAAAGGGAAGAGTCCTGCTTCTTGAGGTTACCGTGAGTCACTCTGGCCAGGGGCGCATAGCACCTGCTAACAAGCAGACTCAGGCCAGAAGATTTTAGAAGGTGCCACCCCGCCTTTGCAGAGGGATTAAAATGCAGGGTACTGGAACAGTCAGACAGAAAGCTTCACCTGTTGGCTGCCGAAGTCTCTCTGCCTAGCTGTTTTTTTCGGGGCTTTTCAGCAAATTATGGCGAGATGGGGACAATCCTTAAGGCTGCGCCAAACAGTGATGTATTTTCATTAGGCTTCATTTATTCACTTATGATCTGGGTTGCATTTACTCATGTATTTCAAAAAAAGGTAGCAGGTGCTCCTCTCCAGAAAGAACATGGTATGATAACCTGTTCTGAGATGAGAGTTTGCAGCACACGCTTTTTGCTCACTGTACCTTTCACAGATGGGAAATATCCATTTGCATATCAGTCTTTGTCCCGCCCACATGGGCAGTCCAGCACCGAAATGCTATGGCAAATCCTTTCTGAACAAGAGTGCCAACAGCAACCCCATACATGTGTTTCAGCCTTTTTGGGCCTCATTAGTGAGGTGAAGCTGTGCCTCTCTGAGCACAGTGAGCAGTGAGTCCACGTCTGGTTGCCCCCAGGTAACTCAGGGTGACCAACCCCAAGTTCCTTACAAATATTTCAAACAAAGGTAGCGGGCGCTCCTCTCCAGAAAGAACATGGCATGATAACCTGTTCTGAGATGAGAGTTTGCAGCACATGCGTTTTGCTCACTGTACCTTTCACAGATGGGAAATACCCATTTGCATTTCAATCTTTGTCCCGCCCACATGGGCAGTCCAGCACCAAAATGCTATGGCAATTCCTCTCTGAACAAGAGTGCCAACAGCAACCCCATACACGTGTTTCAGCCTTGTTGGGCCTTATCAGTGAGGTGAAGCTGTGCCTCTCTGAGCACAGTGAGCAGGGAGTCCACGTCTGGTTGCCCCAGGTAACTCAGGGTGAGTTCCTTACAAATATTTCAAAAAAAGGTAGCAGGCGCTCCTCTCCAGAAAGAACATGGCATGATAACCTGTTCTGAGATGAGAGTTTGCAGCACACGCTTTTTGCTCACTGTTCCTTTCACAGATGGGAAATATCCATTTGCATATCAGTCTTTGTCCCGCCCACATGGGCAGTCCAGCACCGAAATGCTATGGCAATTCCTCTCTGAACAAGAGTGCCAACAGCAACCCCATACACGTGTTTCAGCATTTACTCATGTATGTATGCTTTTGATGAATAAAGGGCCTTATAAGAGCCAGTTTATCATTTAGATGAGGGTGTGTATATGTTAATCATTGCCTCCCAGTGTTCAAGGTTTTTCATTCAGTGTATTCGTGAGAAAAATAAGATATGTCTGTGCACTCTTTGAAAAGTAAAACACTGCCTTATCGATGAACCTGCAGGGACCACCATCCATGGAGAAAATTCTGTCTACATCGTCATCAATGGAGCTATCATCTACGTTTTTGGGCATTTCCACCCTATCATCCATTGAAGAAATGGTAGACCTACCAGATGTGATCCTGCAGGAGGACTCCAACTTCTCGGAGCATGAACAAAGCCTACCATTGGTAGAACTGAAGACAGAGCGCCCACATTGGCCAGCACAACCACAGCGTAAAGAAGACTGAGATGACCCCTTTCAACCAATCTTGATGTATTCTCTGCAGAACATTTTGTCAAAGTTTCAAAGAAGGCAATGACTATGACATTGCAATGAAAGTTCTACTGAGCATCGTGAATCGAAGAGATTTCGGACCACAGCCACCTCAATACCTTCGGTGTTACCAATGGGACCTTCACTAACAAAGCCCACCAGAACAAGGGGGTATTCAACAACTAAGTTCACCAGGTTGGTACACTAAAGCTTACTGCCACGCAGGCCCCTTGAGTATCAAGATGAACCCAGCCCTTGGGAGGATACCATGGGTGATCCCTACCATGAATATTGAGACAATGAACCAATTGAAGAGCCAGAAGTAGGGGTGATCCCTCATGACCCCCTTCAAAATGAGGACAATAAATGGGGTTAGTTTATCATTCCTAAGCAAAGAAGGCATGACTCCTCTGGGAGAGCTAGACACCCAGACGATATTCATTATTTCCACACCATGATAACAAAAGCTGCTGCTTCGATCTTCAGGTAGAAACAGAAGATAAGTAATTTTTTTACGATCATAAGGACAAGGGCAGGCGTACTTCTACTACAGTTCCCATCTTGGACACAATATGGAATGCAGGGGAGACAAATGATACCCCCTACCAACTTCGGCGATTCTTGCAAGACCCGAGAAGAAATTCAAGGCTCCAAATTCTGCCCCCTTGTGTTTAAGAGGTCCTCCAAATCCTGGGAGCATGGCCAGCAGGCGAGGATGAAGACACAATCCCTTGTGAGCTCCCGAGGCCGTCCGTAAAAATCTTGTGTAAACATCCTGAAGGGTAGCACAATGGAGGCTGAAACTACCCTACCCGAGCAGTGGAGTGCAGTGGAGTGCAGGAAGAGGCACTGGAGCATACCTGCCTAACCTCCGGAATTTTAAGCATTTCTCCGGGTCTCTGGAAAAGTCCCTTGAATCTCAGGAATTTTGAGATTCTTTCGGGGTCACGTCATATTCTCCACCTGATTGGCTGCTGCCGGTAGCCAATCAGGTGGAGAATACGACGGGATCCGGACACGGCGCAAAATGTTCATGCCCACTGCCTGCATCACTATAATAATAGTGCTTTCAATCCATGTCATTGGATTGAAAGCAGCATTATTTCTGCCGTGGCGCTGCCTTGATTTTGCTTACTATAGCATTGAATGAATGATTTTCAGTGCTATAGTAAGCACAATGAAGGCGGCGGCGGTGGTGCCGAAATAATGCTGCTTTCAATCCAATTACATGGATTGAAAGCACTATTATTTCGGGGGCGGCGCCGCCTTAATTTTGTTTCTATAGCATTGAATTAATTATTTTCAATGATGTAGTAAGTAAACAGAAGGCTACAACAACCTAGTTGACCTTTTTGACAGGTGGGCAGGGCGTGTGGGCGGAGCCGTGTGCAAGTGGGTGGAGTCTTGTGTGGCTGTGGGCAGGGCCTAAATCTCAGGAATTTTGATTTTCAAATGTAGGCAAGTATGCACTGGAGCGAGTCTCAGCCGAAAACAGGGTCTCCCCACCCTGTTTTCCTGATCGGCGACATACCGCAGTCCGTGTTGCCAGGTCAGAAGGAAAATATAAGCTGAATGCCCCGTCAAAACAAGCTGACTCCCAACCAAATAAGCTGAAAAAACAAGCGTACCTCTAAAACACTGAGGATAGGTCTCAAAAGTTGGCACGCTAATCCCCCACCCAGTTCCTGCCCCTCCCTGCCCAACACACCTTCTCATGGGAACTCTTTGAGCTCTATTTAATCATGCCTTAACATCAAACTGCACTCAAAGTGTGTGCCTTTGTTTTTTCAAAGCAGTCTTCTGAGTTAGTGACTTAATTTAAGCTGTAAATGCTACTGGTTTAATAGAAATGTCTGAACCTGGTCTGCCCTCAGCCAATCGAGTTATAAGCACTGTGCGTGTCCTTCAGTGAAGTTCTGTTAAAAAAAGCAGTGGCAAAGCCAACAGTTTTTAGCTTGTGCAAACATATTAGGCATTTGCCAGGCACTGCTATTAGATGCCCAGGTACTCACACTATTTTGCACCTGCTACCCTCCATACCACTACAACAGTGCCTGGCAAGGGCCTTTCCCATGCCTACATAAAAGCCCAAACTATTGGCATTGCCAATGCTTATTTCCATCATGACTAAACTTTAAAAGTGTTTACCTCTTTGGTATGATTTCAAATGTTTTTTTATAGTGAAAGAGCCCATTCATGCAAAATGTCTCCACGCAAACCTACAAAGGGAGCGCTTGTGATAAAAGAAAGGAGTATTTGCAGGTCGTTAAGGGGCTGCAGACAGCCCCGTCCAGGACGCTGCGTGTGGCTTTGCATTTGAATGGCAATCAGCCCGAGCCTCACAGTGTGTGCTTTACTGCATATGGGAGGATGGGAACGTTCACCTTTCATATGCATTATTTTTTTATTTTTTGTGAATGGAGCCAAGTCGGACAGGGACTGGCAGACAAGTGGAACAATAAGTGCACAATAAGGGGAAAACGCGGACAAAAACCGCAACAAGCGACGTGAAAATATTATACTTGGCTTTGGGCAAAAACAATCCCAAAATTGCTTATAATAAGCGGACATGGCAACCCTGACCGCAGTGGGAGTGCGGTCGAGCCCGCCAAAGTGCCCGCCGACAGTTAGGGGCCAGGAAGAAGAGCGGGTGCAGCGGCCAGCAACTCTACCGATGCTCCACATACACAAGCGGGGAGTGTCCAACCAACCGGCTGGGATGTAATTGGGCCGAGAGCAGAGTGCTGCCCCTTTTGCCAGCGCCTCAGGTTTCCGTGTGGATGCTGGCTGACTTGCGGTATATCCCTGCAGCGCTGGAAGCAGAGCAACTGATGCTGGCTCTCCCCCCGCATCCCGAAGCGGTGGGTGCTTGATCCACCTGAGGCATATGGAGGCGGAAAAGGGGAGTGGCAAAGCCGATAGACAGAACGGCAATGAATGCCGGCCGGACCCCGGAAGGTAACAGAGGACTGGAGGACTGGGGATCCGCTTGCACACTGTCGGCGGCGAGAACCTGGGCACAGAGGAATATCCTCCCTGCATCTGAGGAACGCAGCATAAGCCTGCAAGGCCAAGGAGGTTAGGCGCTACCCGTTGGACAATTGGGGAGAGACAAGAAAACATCACAGTTCTCCGAGGCCACCCTCCCCCCTCAGACTACTGACTCCTGTGGGTGGAACCCAGGCATCCAGGGGGCGAGCAAAAGACAACCCAGGCAACGATCTGTGTAAGGCACGACTAGGCAGTAACCGAAACGGCCAGAGTACTCCAATCAGGCTCCAAGGAGCGACCACTCCTGGATGGGGGATTGGGACATCTAGGGGGCACGCTTGGAAGAAGCAGGCAACTTACTGAGAAAGCCACAGTTCCAAGAAGTGGTTGATCCCCCAGAGGAGGGCAATATTACCAGACTATTGTGGTACCCCCACCCCCAACCACTGACGAATCATGCAGGACTTCAGACTCGGCAAAGGAGCACAGTCAGGATTTGGGAGTAGTGGACAGCAGCAACCTCACCCCCCTCCACTGGATGGAGCCCCGGAGAGTGACAGGACCCAGCTGCTGGGTACCTACTGTGGGCCGACACATTAGATATCATGAGAAAGGCTGTATTCGCACAGAGGGGAACATCCTGAAGCATACCTCAGTGACGCTGGCCCTGGCTGATGCCGTCTCCACGGGCACTATACCCTGGAACGACATGGGAGGCAAAGGATGCCAACCGAGAATGGATTCTTATACAAGAACAACTAATCAGTCTCAGGCCTTGACATCGATTAGCCCCTCAGCAAGCGCAGCACCCACTACAAATCTGGAGGAATAGATCTCAGAAGTGCTAATGGCGATGTAGAGCTCCAGGACAGCTTTTGACCTACAAATCGGTCACGTTGGAGAAGAGCTCAAATTGTTGCACACCGATTTGCAAAAGACGGCTGACAAACAAAGAGAAACAGACACCGAGGTGCTTCAGTAACAGAAGAGGTTCAGTCCCTCATGAAACAGGTCTCCAAGCTTATGCAATCAACTAAAATACTGGAAGCAAGGGCGGAGAACGCAGAGAGTCGCTCTCGCAGAAATAATTTTTGCATAATTGGACTCTCAGAGCTGGTAGAGGGGGAGTACATGGAACTCTTCCTGTTAATCTGGCTGCAGGACAAGCTGGTATCAAAAGGTCTCTCAAAGTGGTTTACTGGGGAGAAAGCACACAGAGTTCCCTCAAACAGACCGCCGCCTTGCGCACGACCTCGCCCTGTGATTGCTACGATCTTCAATTATAGAGACTAAGGTGTGCTCCTCCAGATGACAAGGCGGGGTGGACCAATACAGATGGGCTATTTCTGTTCTAGTCTTCCAAGATTATACGAGGCAGGTCCAACGCCAACGGCAAAACTTCGAGGAGGTGAAATGGACACTAAAAGATAATTGAGTATGTTATATGTTGCTCTACCCGGTGCGACTGAGAATTGTGCAAGGTGATCGGCAATGGACTCACCGGAGGAGGCCTGGCACTGGTGGGAGACAGTGTGAAGTGGGTCCACGGCCCCTCCAGCACAACACCCTGAGCATTTAGCCCTGGTTTCATGCAGCTCGGCAAGGAGACCAGCTCAGAACCAGAAAGACCAAGCGCAGGACGGTACCAATGAGGACAGGATAACAGTGGCACATGACAGATCTCTACTGAGGGGAGAAGCGATCAATGAGGGAGAAGCGGATGGCATTGGCTTAGTGGATGACCGCGCTTGCGGTTCCGACCCTATAGAATAGGCAGACTGACCCCCAGATGGTTTCCCTTGAAGGACAATAGAATAATACAGAGGTCGGACCTCTGGGGGGGCATCGGCCAGCTACCAGAGAGCTGCAGCGGGAAGGAGTGAGGCACTGAGATCAGTGGAAGTGGCAGCTAGCTACCCGGATGGGGTAAGCTACCTGCTGGGCTGCCTTCCCTCCATAGGGGTGGGAGAGAAAACCTTCCCCAAGTGCAGGCCAGAGGTTGATCCCCCCTCCTCCACTCGGATGGCAGGGAAGAGTGACTGCCCGTCCAGCACAAAAAGTGTGTAAGCAGCCTCTGGTTGAGGGGACGTTTCAAATGGTTGTTGTTGGGGCTTTGGGAATCGGGAGGCGGGTGGAGGTATGGGAAGTGGGGGTCAAGTTCGATAATCAAGTTGAGAAGGAAAGGAAAGAGATAGGAGGGAGACTGGGTCTGGGGGGATGTGCAGGGGGAATCTCCAGCCTGTAAGGTAATCAATATCAGAGTTGGAGGTGGGACCTCGGGTGGAGAGCGGAGGAGAGGGAGGAAGGGACGAGGCGTACTTAGGTAAAATGGGAACTCTTACGATCTTAACGTGGAATGGATATCAAAGAAGAGGAGAGAGATATTGGGTTCAGTGAAAAGATGGGGGTACAAGTAGCGCGGCTGCAGGAAACCCCTCTGACGGTATCAGGATTTGAAAGGGTAAAAACAGGCTGGGGTCGGGAGGTATACGGGTTGAATTTCTTCACTTACTCCAGACGGGTCATGACATGGATTGCAAGGGGAACTCCCTCGCAGATCACCAGAGTGAAAAGGGATGAAGAAGGCAGAACCTTGATTCTACTGGGGATACTGGACGGGAGGGAGATCTGCATCATTAACTCCTTTGCTCCAAATATAGATACAGGCTCCTACTTCCCGGTAGTGGTATCACTGCTGGGAGACTAGGTGCGGGCAGAGATAGTGTGGGGGGCGACTTCAACTTCCCGAAGGAACACGCAAGCAGATAGATAGGTTGGATCCCGGCACCACGCATAAACCATTGACAATGAGGCCTCTCCAGGAGGCAGTGTTGGAGCTCGGGCTAGTTGACCTGTGGCGTGAACAGAAGGGGGAAGAATAGGGCTATTCTTTTTATTCCGACCCCCATGGGACTCACTCCCAATTAGATTTCCTGTTTGTTAGTAGGGTGCAATTTTGGGGATGTAATGGGATGTCCTGTTTGGGGAGGACATTATCAGACCATGCCCCCTTATGCAACAAGAAGATGTGGGGGAAAAGAAGATGCGCAGTACCTATGTGACGGCTTAGGGCAGAGGCATTCCGGGACACAACTTTTGGGGAGGATATAGGGCAGGCAATAACTGACTATTTTGATCTAAACAAAAGGTCAGTGGTAGTCTACGGGGCCCTATGGGATGCGTTTAAAGTCACGATCCGAGGGAAATGCATTGCCGCCACCTGTGGCCTAAGAAAAGAACTACTAACTCACTTGAAGGATACCGAGACCTGCATAAAGCAGTTGGAGGGAGAATTGGCGAGACGATTCAAGTGTGGTGCAGAACTAATCAGGGAGCAGAGGTTTAGGGCCGAGGCACATGATAGACTTGGGAATTACGCACAACAACCTAAGCTTGTTCACATAGAAGGAGACAAAGCAGGAAAAATATTAACCTGGTTATTGAGGCGAGAGAACCCACCGAGGTTAGTTACCCAGATCTTTACGGAAGAAGGGAAGGTTGCCACATCACAGTCAGACATTAATGGGGCCTTTCGGGATGTTTACACTAAGCTGTATACCAGTGGCTCAACCCCAGATATGGAAGACATATGAGAAGTTTTAGATCAAGCCCATCTGCCAAGACTGACGGCCGGAGTGGCGGAGGAACTTGAGAGCCCAATTACAGAGGAGGAAAAAAGGGGGGGGCTATTGGATCGCTGGGTATGGGAAAATCACTGGGGGGAGATGGCCTCCCAGTGGAGATCTAATCGAGATACGCAGATATTTTAGTCCCTAAATTGAAGTTTCTCTACTCTATGAGGCTGCTTTTCAGAAAGGTATGCTGCCAGTGTCCATGCGGGAGGCCATGATAGTGGTGCTCACGGAGCTTGGGAAGACCCGTGTAAGTGCGAGTCCTACCACCACATATCCCTGTTTAACGTGGATGGTAAAATCCTGGGGAAGATCTTAGCTAATAGGCTGGCAGAATGGGTGATGAAGCTAATACACCGCGACCAGTGCGGCTTTGTGTAGTGGAGGAACACCACGATAATCCTGAGGCAGCTCCATTATGTCATGGAGAGAGTAAGGGAGGACAACACAGAATTTGCAGTGGTGGCCATAGATGCAGTCAAAGCTTTCGACTTGGTGGAGTGGGAGTGGCTTTTCCAGGTGCTAGACAGGTTGGGTGTAGGGCCGACCATGCAAGGCTGGATAAGGCTGATGTACCACAACCCCCTGGCAAGAGTGAGAATGGGTAGGAAGGTGTCTTCTAGATAGCAACTGGGCAGAGGGATGAAGCAGGGGTGCCCGCTATCGCCTATTCTTTTCGTGCTCTCACGTCAACCTCTGGCAGATATCTTCAGGACACAATTTCGGCAGGTGGGCATTACAAGGGATGGGCAACCACGTGTAATTTCTTTGTACACAGATGACGTCCAGAGTTACATGTGCCATATATGCTAGCAGTAATAGCCAACATTGGAAAGTTATCAGGGTTCTGAGTAAATAAAGACAAATCAGTGGCGTTTCCTTTGGGGTCACTGAGAGGGGTTCCTAGATCAGATCTACAAGTGGTGGGGGTGCAATGGGAGGAGGAATCATTCGGGTAGCTAGGCATACAGATACACCACAACACCACAGACACGTTTCAATATAATTTGTGGCAAGCTCTGTCTAGATTAGAAGACAACGTGAAATTCTGGGGCAGGCTGCCTCTCTCCCTTATGGAGAAAATAGTGGCATGTAAAATTATTATTCTCCCGAGATTTCTATACTTCTTCATCAACATCCCATTTGTGATCAGGCCCCCTTTTTTCAACAGGCTGGATAGCCTCCTGTCAGGAGTCTTATGGGCTGAGGGGAGTGGAACGTAAGACATGGTCCAAAGTTTATGCAGCCATCTCAAAGGTCTCACGCAATGCACGCCTCAAATTGACCCAATTCAACATAGTACACACTACAGAGGGTCTATATTATGCCGCAGAAGTTACACATGATGAATGCAGCGCTTCCTCACACCTGTCTAAGGGAGTCCGCCAGTTTCTGGCACATGGTCTGGGGGTGTCTTCAGATAGCTGGATACTGGTTAGAGATGGTTACTCAATTTAACGCCCTTTTGGGGAAGAAACTAGTGTGCACGCCCAGGATTTGCTTGTTGGGGATTCTTTCGGGAGGGAAGAAGGCGGAGCATAGGCGCTCCAATAAAGTAGCAGCCTTCTTGTTGGTCCTAGCAAAGCGCTGCATGGGGATATCTTGAAAGAACCCCAGGGACCCCCTTATACAACAATGGGTCCGGGACATTCTGAACTGGGCAACCATTTAAAGAGATGTAGTCAAAGAGCAAAACACGGAGGAGGACTCGGCAGATGCGAGCCTCCAGTGGAGTACACTCCTCAACGACTTGTATTCGAGAGGGAGTCAGGCGGAGGGAGGCAGGGAGGAGTTCATAGGGGTATGTTTTTTTTGCATGTTTTGTTTTAACTCAATAAAAATAATAAAAAAAGAGGCCATCCAAATCCTGATTCTGTCATCCTTGTGGCGGTCAGACACAAGTTACAGAACCCATCTTCTCCCCTAACTCGCCTCTGGGTTGGACATAAGCTCTCTGTATCAGCGTCCTTTACCAAGAGAACAGCCAATTGCCCTAGCAATAACAGCACAATATGACAGCGAGCTGTAGCACAAGATGAATAGGTTCCTAGATCACTTCCCTGCCTGTCTGTAGGAGGAGGCCAAAACACCATGGTTAGGGAGGGCGTGACAACACTCAACCACACTATCGATTCCGCTGTAGATGCGGCAAAGGTAGGGTTCAGGCAATTAGCCCATGGCAGTGCTACAGAGGCAAGCCTGGATGAAGGCAACCAACTTTAGTCCGGAGGAGAAAGGTACACATTCTCGACATACCCTTTGACGACCAGGATCTTTTTAAAAAAAGATTGAACCCCACTTAAAGGGTGTTACAACAGATTCTGACACAGCAAGACCAATCATTTCCCTGTGTTTGACAGAGACAGACGATCCTTTTGATCCTACGTGGGAGCCTAGATTCAGGAAGGGCATACAACACGCACTAGTCACCAATGTTGCACGCTTCGTCTTCTAAGTACCAGCAGCCTTCCAACAGATACAGCATTCAAAGAGGGTGCAGAGGTTGAGGACATACCAGCCCTCAATCTTTAAACAAGCCTGACTTCCTTCTGGCCTACCTCTCACACAGCACCCCAGTGGGAGGCTGGCTCAAATACCACAAACAACAGTGGTTAGCAATTACCTCAGACAATTGCAGCAGATAGTATCCAACGGCAACACAATAGAGTTGATCAAGAAGCCACCACTGGGTCCTCCTCCATTGGACGCACTTCTCATGTTTAACTATTGCTCCAAGAGGCAAGCAAGTTGTTGCGGAAAGGCTGTTGTAGGAAAGGTACCCATACACCAGAGAGGGAAAGGTTTCTATTCCTGTTACTTGCTGGTGAGATTGAAGAACATGGAATGGTGACCCATTCTAGACCTGTGCCAGTTAAACAAGTATATCAGGTGCTTACAATTCAAAATTACCTCTCTGCAGCAAGTCTTCCCGTGAGTGGAAAATGGAGATAGCCTAGCAAAAATGGATCTGGAAGACGTTATCCCTATCCATTGTGCACATAGATAGTACCTCAGGTTCACGGTAGAATCTCAGAATTTCCAGTCCATGGTCCTGCCATTGTGACTTGGGTATGCCCAGAGAGTTTTCTAAAAGTGCCTGGCACCTGTGGCAGTGCATCTTCGAGGGGTGGAGGTAGAGAACTATCCATACCTTGACGATTGGCTGCTGAAGGCACTGTCCAAACAGGGGCTCTGCAACCTTCAGGAAACTGTACTCTCTCTCCACTTTGGGATTCTCTATCAACCCATTAAGGTCCACATTACAGCCACAACAAATGGGGCTGACTTCGATATGCAGTGTGATGAATCTGATTATGTCATCACTCCTTTGCCAGAGGTAGCATGGCCTCATGTGACCATGGGACGGCAGCCGCTACCCTATCGTAGTGGCGGCTATATGAGGGAGGACCACGTGGAGGAAGGATGACACTTGTCATCAGATGATACTTGGTGTCCCTTTGCCCTTTTCGGGATACCCATTTCATCCCTCATGCCTTAATGGCATATTGTGGTAAACCCTTTCAGCAAACCCTAAGATTTACTGAGGGCATTCTACAATAGCCTACTGCTAAAATGACCAAGGCTAACTCTCAAACACATGAATCTGAAACCTCTGAAAATACACAAAGAGGAGGAATGGAGTTAGAAAGAGTACTGAAGTCCAGGCTGCGCTCTAGTTGTTGGAAAGTGACACGCAATGCCGGGACATTTAAATTCTCAACAGCTGATGCAGGGAGAGAGGCGATACCTGTCGGCATCAAGGATGGCAATCGGTCTATAATTGAGAGAGGAAGTGCAGTCTCTCCTTTGATAGATAGGGACAACATTGTCGAGCAACCAAGTATCCGTAAAGAAATATGAATCAACTATATCAACAAAAAGGCTTGAGAGGGTACTGGCCCATGCAACAGGATTCCCTTTAAATAAAATGTTTGATAGCTTATTCGGGCCCGGGGCCCGGGAGAAACAGATTTTTTTAATTTGATCAAAAACAATGTCATGGCCGATCATACATGTTGCCATTTTCTCCCGACTGTCTAAGTCTCGGGGGATTACCTCATGGCCAAGGTGGGGTTTGTCATATATTTTTTCAAAGTGGGAAACCCAAACACTTTCTGCAACAGCATTAATTTGGTGACATACTTGGGATGACTCGATGTTATTCATTAATCGCCAGAAGACTTGGGCTGATTTATTTGAAAGAATATTAAGCATAGCCTCTGCATCGTCTTGAGGTCTTTTGACACAGTTCTGCCACATCCAGTTCTTATATGGTTGAGAAAGCGATTTAATTAAGGTTTTCTTTTCTGCATATGACAAATCAGGTCTTTTCCATATCCTCCTAATCAAATTTCTTAGCTTACGCTTATGTGCTGCCACTTCTGCATTATATATGTGCCTAAACTTTTGTTGATTTGAGGGCGCCTTACTTTGTCCACGTGAATGATGGGGCTCAATTAGATCTTGTAAGAAGCCATCAAAATGTTGTGCAGTGAATGTATGATAACTCCACTACTCAATAGTGGAGGACATGATCTTTTGCAATGTTTTGTTGACTTTAGTTCCTTTTACTGTACCATTTAATAGGGTCAAGCCTAGTCCACGGAGGCAATCCAACTATTGACGCCCGTGGTATTGTTTGCGAGAGATGGCAATGTAAGAACTGTCATGTTCCGTGCCTGTATTTTGGTTAAGACATTCACAGTTCAAATCACCCACAACAAGAATTTGCCCATCCCCAAACTCCTCCCTCAAGCCCTCAATGATTGATACTAAGTGGTCCAAAATCTCTCCCAACCCTAGAGTTTTCTCATGTCAGTAATTATTACCATTAAGGATATTCACCATCACAGTATATAGTAATTGTACATGCGTTATTACCAAGACACTACAATTGGAATTGACAGGGGACACCACAGTAAGCCGCTTATCCGATTTCACAAGGGTGAGCAGTCCTTTGGATGGTCGACCATCGTCGGCTCGTCGGGCTGACTGAAGCATCACAGTGAAACCGTCGAAGGAGGGTGGATGCATCAGCCAAGTCTCCTGGAGACATATCACCACATGTAACATGAATTCCACCCCCACACTATGTTCAGAGAAGAGATTAGTGTGGCCTCTTGTGTTCCAGGTTAATATCGACCACTTGGAGTCCAACATTTTTGAGCTATCATAGGTAAGAGTGTTATTTATTAGTCGTCGCATTGAATAACCACAACCAATCCTGAGTTTCCTAGAGATCCTCATCATTCTCCTTAGAAATTCAATTTCATCACGCCATTGGTAACTATTAGGTTGATCTTGCATACCTAAATCACTATCGTCAAAATAAGGGGAAAGATCAAAACCATAGGTTCAAAGGGAACCCTGAGCATGTAATACTAGAAAAGTTACGAGTTAAGAGAGACAACACATGTATTAGTCCTATACCTATCAAAAAAGAAAACCATTTCAATGTCTCTGATCAACATCTCTTCCAAGCTGGAAATCTCCTGAAGTAAGTGCAATATATTTGTCCTGTTCAGGGTTAAACATTTATTCTCTGGTTTCACACTTTAAATTAGAAGTCTGTTAAGGTTTTCTACCTTAGTCTGCGTTATATTTAGTTTCCCTTGTACAATGTCCCTTCTATTCAATGTCATTGGACCCAATGGGCAATGCTATGTGGGACATATTGCCAAACACGCTGCAAGCGTTGTAATTCATTTGTGGATATTTTTTCATGAACTACAGTAGTTTGATGATCTTCTATAGATGAGGCTCTTAAAGATTCCATATATTGGCACAAAGCAGCTGTAGGTTTGATGTTCCCTGATGAATGTGGTATTGGAGGGGGGGCATTAAATGCCTCTAGAGTTGATGATAAGCCAGCCCAGGATTCTGTTACCCCAATTATTGATGAGTTTTGATGTACTGCCATAACCGTCGTGCAGGTTAAACAGAATCTGAATCCACAGGCAAGCAAAGTTTCATAATTGCCGTTCCTACCACTTTGGGTATAGGGCCCAGTTTAACTTGTGACTCAGAGGGTTTCAGCAATGGTATATTTGCAGAATTCTCGTTATTTGATAGTTGTCAAGATCCTCTGGTTTTTGAGATGTTTGAAAGATCTGATTTAACCAGTGGTTGAGACAATAATGAGTTCACAAATTGATGGGAAGAGCAGGAGTTCACCTTTTTGATTTGGCAGTTCTTTGGTTTCTTCAATTGTGAGATCTTCCTTACTGGGGATTTAGCTCTCTTACTTCAGTTTCCATTAGAGGGGCCAAGGTGAGTAGAGATAGCCTCATTCTGGGTGCTCCTGCACGCTGGTATGTCATCCAGGCATATTCATTCCAAGTTCTGACCTGGGGGTACAGTGACTTTCACTGGTGCAGTCATTTACCTTTTTTGTTCGTATGAATAGATTATGTCTTGCAATGCTCAGCAGTGCTGGCGGGAACCTCATGGCAGACAGGATGTGTAGTCCTGGTCATGTTAACAGCTTTAGCTGTTTGGTCTGCAGAGGTGTTAATGACCTCCATGTATGTGCAACAGTTTGCTCTTGTCCCTCTTACTGCTTTTTTGTAAGATTTTGATTAAATAAAAAATCTTTGACCGGCAAATGAAGCTTGACATTCTCAAATTTAAAGAGAAGGGATTTGAGGAGTATTGAGTTCAATTTAGTTTCAAGTTTTAAACCCTCATATAGGCTCACCATATACATAAAACTTGATTTATTTCAATCAATAAATTCGCAACATGGATATCAACCCCTGTAATTGAAGTGAATGGAATCTCAGACTTTCTTGCAAGTTTAGAAGAAGATGTATCAAACGAGGAGATTGAGGAGTCAAAATCAGGCACATAACACTTTTGGGGATCTGGGGGAGTATAATCCCAGCTGTGGGCCTCAAGGGGAGAAATGTTATCCTCAAGCTCTCTTTGGGACCTTGATACACCATTAATTCCTAGTGATAGAGCCAGCATTTCGTTGTTTACAATTAGTCCCAATCCCAGACCAGTTCTGATGGTCTGTGTCCCTTCAGATGGAAAAAAGTCTTTAATTGCCTTGGAGCAAAGTTTTGTCTTCTGGGCTGTAGGATCCTCTGCGACTAAGGCCGGATGTGACTCAGTCTGGCCTGTCACAGGCTTTACAATTTCATTCTCATTCGTAAGCAACGGTCTTGAAATACACTTGGAAGATGGCAGGAGAGGCTAATTAATTGCAGCAATCATTTCCTCATCGGTCACCATGTTTGAAGGAGGGGCACAAGACATTAAAATGTTGCTGCTCTGTTGGAAATGCATGTAAGTCAGTCACAACACGTGGAAAGTTTTTAGGGTTTAGAAAGGTAGAAGTTGACCCCCACAACACAGAACATACAGCGTCTGACTTACTTTTCCTCCGGAGGCCTGGTAGGGCTCTTTGCTAACAGCTGTCCTGTGTTTCCTTGATCGTTTCATACCGACAAATGCTGAGAAAGAAAAAGGGAGGGAGGTGGGGAGAGGGCGAACCGCAAACAAGTGGTGGCCACAAACAGTGATCACCACTCTATGGCCATATAGTACTTCACATAGCTTTGCTTCCGGGAGCCTTCTTATTGCCAGAAGTTTAAAGTGACAGTGTGCAATTAGCAACTTGCTGTGTTTCAATAGACGCATGTTTCTCAAAGAGAAGTCCCAATTTCTCCATCATTGGATCTTTCATAGATTCAGATGCTTGAATATTCCCCGTCGTCAGACTGGGAATCGTCGGTGATAAATTAAATAATAATAATAATTTTTTTTATTAAATATATATATATATATATATATATATATATATATATATATATATATATATATATATATATATATATATATATATACTGCCACCTAGCAGTGCATGTACATAGCCCATTATAGCCTATGAGCCACTTCATTGTGTAGTCCCTCCACCTCACTTTGGTCCTTTATGGCCCCAGCCAATGAGGTGGCAGGGCTTAAGCTCCGCCCCCGGCAGCCATCTTCAGATTTTTCACCGCAGTCTATCAGACACAGGGAATCCTCAAGCTCTCTGAGCTTTCTCAAATTCTTTCTACTTTTATGTGGAATATATTTGTAAAATATATTCCATCTTGTTCCCCTTCTTAGGGGCTTTCTTCCCAATTAACCTTGGTGACAAAACTTGTTGTTTTCCTCTCAAAATCGTCGACTGAACTTCTCTTCAGAAATGGAGGCACCTCAGGCTGTCCCTGTTCAGGGACTGCACGAGGTGCAAGAAGAAATTGGTTTACTACAAGGACCCCCACGAGCATTGCATTTATTGTCTGTACCCACATGACATTAAAAAATGCGAGATTTGTAAAACCTTTTCCACTAAGACCCTTCATGACAGGCATAGAAGACTCCTTTCATACCTGGAATCCAGGGATCAATCTTCGGACGAAGAGTCTGTCAGAACAGCTCCTGTCCAATCCAGCATTCCATCTGAGAGGCAAACTTCAAAGAGAAGGGCCTCTTCAGTGGAAAGGAGTTCCTCTCCCAAATCCAAAAAGAGGAAGCTGGAATTGATACCCTTTCTGCCTCCAGTTGACCTATCAAGCCAGAAAAAGTCAGCAAAATCTGCCTCCAGAGGTAAGGAGGAGTTTGCAAAAAAGGGGGGGGGGCAGTCGTCGGCGGGTAAACCGCCCACGAATGAAGGGAAAGGTAAAGGCCCGTCATCGGCCATACCGTCGACGAAACCAGCATCGATGACGACGACGCTTAAGACATCGTCGACAGTTAGATCATCGTCATCGGACATGTCGACCGCAAAGCAATCGTCGACGAGCAAGAAACACCACTCGTCCACGAAGCATTCCTCCACGACGCAGTCGTCCACGGAACACACCGAAGCCTCCGTCGACGGGACAATCTCTGTCGTCGACGGGAAAATCTCAGTCGACTGCGAAGCCTTCGTCGACGGGACAATCTCAGTCGTCGACGGCGAAGCCCTCGTCGACGGGAAAATCTCAGTCGTCGACGAGGATAACATCATCCATAACGCCTTCAGAGGCACCGCAAATTTCGGCAGTTACAGAGGAATTACTGCCTCTCACTCTTGAAGCTCCTGTCATTACAAGCAATATCATTGAGAAGAATACTGTAACTGAACCTCTAATACAGCAATTTTCACCTTTAGGGCACATGGCAGAACTTCCGGATATAATTCTTCAGGAAGAATTCTCCGATGCGGAAGTGGTGGAAGAGTCCATCGGTCCCTTACCAAAACAATACAGCCCTCCTTGGCACCCGTCCACGGGAGAATCCGAATATCCTCATGACCCGGTGCTCATGTTATCCGTGCAGAGGATTGTAGAAGAATTTTACAAACGGCAAAGGGAGAAGCAAATTCCGATTAATCCCATTCCTAGAGAGTCATCCCCGATTCCAGGCACATCGGGTTGCTCTCCTTACAGGAGTAGACCGCAAAAACGGATGAGATCCCCTGCTCGAAGACCGAGGAGCAGCACCCACAGTGCTTCACCTACAAGAGTCCCGTCACCACAGTCATCGCACAGACCGCGATCTCCGGACGTAGATCCCACCATGGTACCGTCCACCATCTCGGTATCAGACTGGCAGGAGGACCCTTTTGGTGAATTTTCGGAACCAGAAGAAGGAGAAATTACTCAGGAGCCAGACGATTGGGATGACTACGTCGTCGAGAAGCCCAGGAGGAGAGACTCGCCGGGCAAGGCCTCACCACCGGATGATCTCGTCTCTTTCCACACCATAATAGGTAAAGCCGCAGAACTGTTTAAAATTCAGGTTTCTTCGGAGGAAAGGCAATCAGTGCTCTATGAGCACAGGGACAAACGAAGGAGGACAGTGACCACAATTCCCCTCCTCGATACCATGTGGGATTCCGGATCCAAGATCCTATCTACGCCCTTATCGACTCCGGCGTTGGTGTCCAGGCCAGAAAAGAAATATAAAGCTCCGGATTCGGCACCGCTTTGTTTAAGGGGTCATACGAAACCGGACTCAGTTATTACAGTGGCGGCCAGAAAGAAACTCGCCAACCCCTCCTCACCGTTGTCGGCCCCACCGGATAAGGACGGACGTAAATTGGAAGCCATGGGCAGGAAAGTGTCATCTTCTGCATCACTTACAATCAGAGCCGGTAACGCACTGGCCATGACCGCAAGATTCGATCGCGAGCTTTGGCTCCGCATGTCTAACTTGGCGAAACAATTACCACCGGAGTTCCAGGAGGAGGCAAAATCCATAATCGCGGATGGTGAAGCAACATCGGATCACATGATCGACGCAGCAGTTGATGTGGCCGAATCAGGCTTCAGGCAGATGGCGCACGGCACAGTGCTCAGAAGGCAGGCCTGGATGAAGGCTACTAACTTTAGACCTGAAGTCCAGGCGCAGATTCTAGACATGCCATTTGATGGCCAAGATCTCTTTGGGAAAAAGATAGACGACCATTTGAAGGCAATCAAGACAGACACTGACACAGCCAGAGCCATCAGTTCTTTAAAGGACAAACGTAAGGACCATCGGTCTTTTCGTCCCTTTAGAGGTTCATCTTCCAAGTTCAGGGGATACAGTCGTTCCTCCTATGGTCAAAAAGCACAAGGCGGCACGTACCAAGCCAATAAATATCAGTCATCCAACAGATACGCCCATAGAGGCAGACGTGGCTCCGCCCAAGGGATGTCGCAAGGCAAGCAGAACTGACGACCAATCCCCCCCCCTTCGCCACGCCCCGGTGGGGGGAAGGGTGAGCCAGTTTTTCCAGCGCTGGCGGTCAATTACATCGGACAAATGGGTGTTACAGGTGATCCGAAAGGGTCACACCTTGGAATTTCTAGACCAACCTCCTTCCCTGCCTCCAACTCCCCGCAGGGTGCATATGCTAAGACAGGTCATGTCCGAAGTGCAAAGACTGCTCCAGAAGGCAGCAGTAGAACCAGTACCCTATTCTCAGAGGGGAAAAGGTTTCTACTCCCGATTCTTCCTCGTCAGAAAGAAAAACGGTCAATGGAGGCCCATCTTGGACCTGAGGGCTCTCAACAAGTTCATCAAGCGCATAACTTTCAAGATGGTAGCTCTACAAGGGGTGCTACCTTGGTTAAACAAGCACGACTTCTTGGCCACTTTAGACTTGGAGGATGCATACTTCCACATTCCGATCCATCCAGCACACAGGCAGTTCCTCAGGTTCACAGTGGGAGGGCTCCACTTTCAGTTTCAAGTGCTTCCGTTCGGTCTAAAATCGGCGCCAAGAGTTTTCACGAAATGCCTGGCACCGGTAGCGGCAAGTCTCAGGAGAGCAGGAACGGACGTTTTTCCATACCTGGACGATTGGCTGATAAAGGCAAGTTCAGCTGCAAAGGCTCGTTCGGCAGTGTCGAGGACGGTCAACCTCCTAAAAGAGTTAGGTTTCTCCATCAACCAGACGAAGTCCTGCCTCGTTCCCAGCAAGGTAGCCCTCTTCCTGGGAGCCGAGCTCGACTCCAGCATTCCCAGAGTGAGACCATCCACAGAGAGAATAGCAGCGATTCTAAGCTTGACTTCGAACTTCCTACAGAAAGAGACAACATCTGTACGCTCTTACAAATCCCTATTGGGCATGATGTCATCATGCATATTCCTCATACCGAACTGCAGGCTTCGCATGAGGCCGGTTCAGGAAGCTCTGGACCACCAATGGAAACAAGCTTTCGGATGCTGGGAAGACATTGTCCAGATCCCATCGACGTTGCACAAGGCCCTTCGATGGTGGAACACTCCGAGGAATCTTCTACAGGGAATGCCGTTTCAAGCACCGACATCGACCCTCCTGCTGCGGACGGACGCTTCCTTATCAGGCTGGGGCGCTCATCTTGCGGACCTCCAAACCAAGGGATTTTGGTCGGCACAAGAGTCCCAGCTCCACATCAACGTGTTGGAGCTCAGGGCTGTAAGGTTGGCGCTGAAAGCCTTCCTACCGGTTATAGCTGGTCAAGTTCTTACAGTCCAGACAGACAACACGACCTCCATGCACTATACAAACAAGCAGGGAGGCACGAGGTCTCAGATTCTGTCGCAAGAAGCCCAACTGCTATGGGCATGGGCCTTGCGCTACGGGATAAAGATCAGGGCAGAGCACCTTCCAGGAGTAGACAATGTCCTAGCGGACAGATTAAGCAGAGAATACACAGCGTCACACGAGTGGGAGTTGGACGACAGAGAAACCCGACGGATATTTGCCTTATGGGGCCATCCGCAGATCGACCTTTTTGCCACCAGGAACAACAAAAAATGCAAGAGATTTGCATCAAGATACCCCGAGCACCAATCGCTGGGAGACGCGTTCTCAGTGGATTGGTCGGGGAAGCTCCTCTACGCCTTCCCACCCATTCCCCTCATGTCGAGGGTACTTCGTAGGGTGAAAGAACAGGATTGTTCCTTGATTCTTATTGCACCCGATTGGGCACGGCAAGTCTGGTACCCGACGCTGAGACATCTATCCTGCAAAACCCCGATTCGTCTCAAATCACATCAATATCTACTGACACAACAGAACCGCAAGGTCCTCCACCACGACCCGAGGAGCCTGTCCCTCAAAGCATGGTTCCTGAGCAGCGTAAACTGATGCACCTAAAGTTACCATCAGAATGCTGGGATATCATCAGGGCCGCTAGAGCCCCGTCCACGCAACTCACCTACACCAGAAAATGGACCAGGTTTTCCAAATGGTGCGAGACCTCTGCGATCGATCCCCGCACGGCCTCGGTTGATCAAATTCTGCCTTACTTGTTGCACCTGGCTAAATCAGGGCTCTCACTGTCCTCTATCAAGGTCCATCTGTCAGCCATAGCGGCCTACACAGTAACCGCGGAGACGCAAGCCTTACTCTCCTTACCAGCGATCAAGATCTTCCTGAAAGGGCTGATGCGTACTTATCCGCCTACACCTACACCAGTTCCGTACTGGAGCCTCAACACCGTCTTAACAGCCCTCATGCAACCTCCCTTCGAGCCCATACATAGATGCGATATGAAATTCTTGTCCTGGAAGACATCCTTCCTGGTAGCCATCACATCGGCCAGAAGGATCAGTGAGTTGCAAGCTTTGTCTTCGGAACCTCCATTTACCTTGTTCCAGAAGGACCGCGTCATCTTAAGGCCTCACCGGAAATTCCTCCCCAAGGTACTTTCGGAGATGTCGTTCACTGAGCGCATTGTTTTACCAACCTTCTTCCAGAATCACGCTTCGGAAGCGGAAAGGACATTACACTCTCTAGACGTTTCTAGGGTGTTGAAGTTTTACTTGCAAAGAACCAAGGAGTTCCGCTCCTCAAACCGGCTATTCATTTCCTTCTCTGGCCATACCAAGGGCCAACATATATCCAAACAAAGCCTGGCACGCTGGGTATCGTCCTGCATCACCCACTGTCATCAGTTGAAAGGCGACCCTTTAACTAGACCGCCGTCTGCGCACTCCACCAGAGGAAGGGCGGCGTCAACAGCATTCCACGCAGGGGTGGCCTTGAAAGACATATGCAGAGCTGCCACGTGGAGCACTCTGCATACTTTCGCGAAACACTACTGCCTGACTAAAGATACCAACAAAGAAACTGCAGTTGGACAGGCAGTGCTCCGCCATCTCTTTGTGTAAGGTAGGACCAGCCTCCTTTCCCACCTTTCCCGAAGTATGTAACCGTTGGGTTGCTGCATGGTAAAGGTTTGATCAGAAATATGTTTTTCTGTAATTATGCATATATGTTTATAATGGTGGCATGTTTTAACTGCTTGGTATTCTATTCAAGCATCTGAATCTATGAAAGATCCAATGCTGGAGAAGTCTTAGTTACTTACCTGTAACTGTATTTCTCCAGCATTGGTATCTTTCATAGATTCACATGCGCCCGCCCGCCTCCCCTGAGAGGCTGCTCCTATGCTCGGCATCCATCATACTGTAATCTCTACGGTTCAAAATCTGAAGATGGCTGCCGGGGGCGGAGCTTAAGCCCTGCCACCTCATTGGACCAAAGTGAGGTGGAGGGACTACACAATGAAGTGGCTCATAGGCTATAATGGGCTATGTACATGCACTGCTAGGTGGCAGTGTATATATATATATTTATATATATATATATATATATATATATATATATATATATATATATATTAAAAAAAAAAAATTATTATTATTATTTAATTTATCACCGAGGATTCCCAGTCTGACGACGGGGAATATTCAAGCATCTGAATCTATGAAAGATACCAATGCTGGAGAAATACAGTTACAGGTAAGTAACTAAGACTTAAGGAAGGAAAAGTCCACCTAAGGAAGCAGGCTCAAATCGGAAGCCCCCCGCATCAACACACTTCCTACCTCCGAGGATGGTGTAATAAGTCTTGCTGTTATGAATTATGGCCTATTCTCCAGTACTTTTCTGACAAGCGTAATTACCGCTGTGCACCTGCGATGGGTACGCACGCCAACCCTATCTCGGATCCTGCTACTGGCCATTTACCACTATCCACGCTGTCAAACCTCTCGGCTCGGCTCCGGTTAATAGCTCTTGTGGAGCTCTCAGCGGTGCCCTCCGCTCATTCAACACTCAGCACTCAGGACTCCTCCAGCAGACTAGAGGAAAGTACTGCATAACGCCATAGAGCGTGTCAAGCCGCACCGGCTCCAATATGCCGCTTCTGACACAACAAATCACAGCAAATCTATTAGTGTGGTGCCATACAGCTGTGCGTCCAGCAAAGAAGTGTAGGTGTTCATTAGGTCATGGGCTTGTGGTAGGTCACAGGCATTTTCGGATCTTGCCATGAATTCTTTCTTTGGTGACCAGATCTAGAAGAGTTCTTGAGGTGCCAACCATGTCTGTTGGCTGGTACTCAGGCAAGGATATCTTCTATATCCAGTAGCAATGTAAGGTAAAAGGTGGTCTCACAGGGAGAGGACGTCCAGTTTCCTGCATAGCCAGTGATGCTCGTGCCTCCCGAGCACTGTGGACTAGCATCTAGTGGTGGTGCCCACATGTTCTGCCCCTTCTCCACCTTCCCACTTGAAGCACACAGGGAAGGTGGCTTTGTACCGCACCGTTAGAGATGCTTTTTCCAGGTGTGCACTGGGCTTCACAGGATGGCAGAGGAATAGTTCAGAGACTCTGGCAGGTGCGGCTTGGAGCGGGAACTCTGCATCCTGATGGGGAGGCATATTGGCACAGACCCAGCAGTTGGTTTGATTGAGTTTGTGGGCCCAAAATGGCAGATCTCGAGGGAAGAGTTCTCTTAGTAGTCCATTAATGCAGGAGGGAGGAGCAGAGCAAGTGTGATTAACTGGCTGATGGCAGACATTACGGACTGGCTTTGGGCACCCAGAGGGAGCAAGAACACCCGGTTGGAGCAGAGCGTGTGCAGGTGAGTCTGTGTCTCTCTGTCCCCTAAGTCCTTACGGAAGCAGATTAAAAGTTCACGAGATCCCGGGGGGAAGCAGAGATCTCACAAGAAAGCAAGCTGGAAAGAACGCAAAGCTGGTACATAAAGACAGGGCGATGGCATAGTGCAAATATGAAAGATGTAAGGCAAGGCTATTATGCTGGAACAGAAAATGTAAAATAAAATACACTTATAACAAAGTGAGCTAGGCACACTGTAGCCGTATGATGGTCACATTGAAATACAAGGTGACATTCAAAAGCGCAACTGTTACTCCTTAAATGCAGGTCGAACTCCAAACATATAATACTCCAAATATTGCAACTCACAAATGCAAAAAGGAAAAATTGAAAAATATCTGCTTTCAAAAGAGATAAAGCTTGAAACAAAATCCAAAATTAAAAGGAAAGAGAAAAACATAAAATATTAAAATTTATAAAAACACCAAACTATAACATATTAAAATTGAAAATGCTAAAATTCAAAAACAAAATCCATTAAAACAAAAAAATATTACATTTTAAAATGCCAAAAATTATTCAAAACATAAACAAAAAAAAATGTTGACTGTCAAAATACTAAGTTCCAATAAAATTACAGTTTAAGGGACCACGGTCCAATAAAATATCTGATACATTGTTCCCATGCTGGCAGGGTTTCAGAGTGGTGTTAAGGACAGATTTTGGTGGAAACAGTCCATGCTCTGGGGTGCAGTGTCCTAGCTCTCCCTCCTGCACTAATTGTTATCTTGGCTGGCCTGGCACAGGCTGTCCCGCGCTGACCTTGCGTTATGTTTGAAATATGCCAGAACGTAATCATCAGTCAGTGCCAAAAGCAACCTGTTCACAGAGGGAGGAGCTGCAGCGGTCAACGGCATTGTTCTTGCCATCATGCTCTCAAATAAAGAGTCCAGCAAAGCAGCTGGGCATACCTCTCATGTACATGATGGCAAGGTGCTACACATCTGGTCAACTTAGTCCTGCCTGTGCGCACACATTTGCAAGCTTGTAGCTCTCCATTCTTCCTTTCTCTTTCCCCCAAGCTTTGTGTTCTTTTTCGTCCCTAGGGTAGCCTGCAGTGTGTGGAGCAATGGTGTCAGTTTTGCTACTTATGTATTTATTTATTGTTGTTTTTTAGTTCAAAGAGCTTTTACGACAGTGTAAACATAAACGTCCATTATTATTCATCTACACAGTGAATTCTCATACTACATCACTATAAATGCATTAGCATCTCATTTTTCATGCAAACCATTCATTGGGCCTCATTCCGAGTATGGCGGTAAGGGATAGCGGCCACCGGTAACGAGACCGGTGGCGGTGATCCCTTAACGCCATACTCCGAGTTCCCTTTGCGCCCTCGCCCTTAACGCCTGCTTTGAGCAGGTGTTAAAGTCGAGGGCGCAAAGGGGCCTCCAAGCCAATAACGGTGACCGTAATTAACGGTCACCGTTATTTGCATCTTCCCCATTCCCATTGAGCCCTATGGGGGCTCATTTGGGAATGGGGAAGAGCCTTGGTGAATAACCGCCCCGCCAACCTTGGAATGGGGTGGTAATTCCGCCATCCACCAAGGCGCTGCCGGTCCGGGTACGGCGTCAACCAAGGCGTTAATAGCGCCATTGGTTAGCACCGTACTCGGAATGAGGCCCATTATGTCAAAAGAAATTGGTAAATAAAATACACATATTCATTCTAAAAACATATCATCGTGACATCTACTAAAAGCCTTTCAATTAGCATCATTATCCAATTATCAGATCAACGTCCAGCTTTACTACATTCATACCCATTCTCAATATTTCTCAATATGTGGCTGAATAAGGACACAATCAGTTATTATTTCCCTCTAGCATGTATCTGTTTATCTCTAAAATTACCAAAGTTGTTGCAGCCTGCCACACATTATTTATAACAATGATCATAGCTTCAGAGCAAGTATTCAAGCATAACTGCCAAAAATGTATTGTTGACACAGAGTCGAAATGATGGTAATAACAACTGTACATGTTCCTATATATTGATTCCATCTTAGGACACTCCGTCAAGATATGTCTGACAGTCTCCAAATTATCATCCCGTAGACATATGCGGCACATGCGTTGATTCAGGGCCAATTTCCACTGAGAACAATACATAGCCTGCACAGGCAGAAGATTAAGTCGCATTAGTAAACGGAATCTACGAACCTTAGGACATGGGCATCTGACCAAATATATCTGAGGACAAAGTATTTGTACACAATACTCTTCAAATGTACATAGTTACGAAGACCACTCAGATATATGAAGTTATTCTCCCAGGCTCTTATCTTGGCTTTGATTTTAAAGGCCTTTTTAATAGCCTTATATTTACCACAAGTAGAAAGATTCAACAACCAATTTAACTCAGCATAATATGCCATGCATAGTGCATCATATAAGTTATCTGCCACCTTGTTTCCTTTAAGATTGATTTATTTTAAAATGTTTTTATTAGCATTTATATTGTACATCACCAATTCAGTGATCACTTAGCGGCATTGGTCAACATGTGCATAAAAATTGAAACTAACAATAACTTGCGCAAAACAAACCAAACAGTCTTCACTTGCAGGGTAATCGTGTTAGGGCTCCCAGCCCCGCCTACTCAACAATCCAGGCCCTGGAAACTTTCAGTGGTGTAGTGACCAGCTCTGTCGGGCCCAGTTGCCTGGCTACTGGGGTGCAGGCGTTATCAATGATCTTCTACATTACCAGTGAACAAGGTCTCTCACAGGGGTTTGCCGTCCGATGAGTGGAACATGTACCAGATTAGGGCCTTCCGGTCCTCATATGCAGGGCTAGCCTCTCCACCCGCTTTAGCCACAGCCTCTCCCCAGACCGTGGTTTCCGCCCCTGTCCAGTGCGCCAATTCCCTGTGCCACTTGTCAAACTGCGGGCCCCTCGCAGATTTCCATGCCATAGCTATAGCTCTCTTGGCTAGCACGCACACCAAATCCATGAGTTTCACTACATGTCTCGCTTTGCTTATTCTTGGGTAGGCCCCCAGGAGGCACTCCTTCGGAGACCAGTCATACCTCACCACCCTCGCTCTTCTACAGGTTTGTTCTATTTTGGACTAGAAATTCTGTATCTTCGGGCACCCCCAGAACATATGCAGCATTCCATCCCCTTCTGAGTTACAGCAGGGGCACAGGGGGTTTGTGCTCTTGCTGAATTTGGCTATCCTGTCTGGTGTCATGTATGTCCTGTATAGGATCTATAATTTGATTAGTCTGAACCAGGCATTTCTTGACACTTCTCGGGGGTATACTAGGATTCTCTCCCATTCCTTTTCCGTCATGTTGTTCCCCAGGTCCGCCTCCCACCTCTGCTTCAGTGCGTCACTTTTAGGATTGGGCCTGTCCGCTAACTGCACACAGAGCATGGACACTGGTTTCCACTCATCCCCAGATTATACAATAGTCTTAGCAATGGGTCTGGCTCTGGTTCTTCTGGCCACTCTTCCATTTCGCCCTAACCCTCTTCCTGACTCTGCAATACCACAGAAATTGGCCTTTGGGTAGGCCTTCTTTCTCCACCATAGACACAAAGTCTCTGAAGGACCCATGCTCGTATGTGTCTCCCTAGGTGTAAATGCTGTGTCCTTCCCATTTTCTCATCTGGGCCAGGTCTGCCTTCCCCCTGCACACCCCAGCTGCAATTGGGACGTTTGGGGAATAGGAGTGTACACCTCCTGCCAGTTTCAGGTCCCTGTCCCAAACTTTACAGCCCAGTTCTACTATCATCGTGGTCTCCCCCAGACATTCCACCGGGACCCATAGGGCTTCCTTCAAGTTCGCCGGTGCCACTAGCTGTCTAAGCAGTCTAGTTTCCGGGGTAGTCTCGTCTGCCAGCCACTTGGTTACGTGGCTCAGCTGAGCCGCCAGAAAGTATGTTTCCAGGTCTGGCAATTGGACTCCGCCCGCTTTATATGGTAGCGTTAGTGTACTAAGGGACAATTTATGTCTAGTGTTGCCCCATAGTAGTTCTCTCAGTAGTTTTCCAAGTAGTCAGAAGAAGGAGGCCGGGATGAGATAATGTACATTGTGGAAAAAATATAAGAACTTCGGCAGCACTATCATTTTGACCACTGCAGCCCTCCCCATTACAGACAGTGGCAATTTGGACCAGAACTTTGTTGATTTTCTTAGCCCCTGCACCGCAACCAGGGTTTTACCCCTGTGCATCAGTTCAGGTGTGTGCCAGATGTTAACCCCTAGGTATCTAAACGTGTGTGGCTTCCATTGGATTCCCACATCTGGAAGTTCCGCTTCTTTGCACCCAGCCAGCCCTGCTAGTGGGAATACACGCAACTTCTCCTTGTTAAAGGCGATCCCTGACACCTGGGTAAAGTTCTCTAGGACCTCCATGATTGTTGGTACGTTAAGGTGGGGGTCTCTCAGATACAGCAGTACATCGTCTGCGTATAAAGAGACTATGGGCCTCATTACAAGTACTCCGGTCCGGAATTAACACTGCCGGTAAAACCATACCGGCACCGTTTGCATGTCCGCGCAATCATGACCCGCGGCCCCGGTAATAGCACCACCCTAAACCGCCACCGCGGAAATAGGGTTCCCCTTAATTCCGCCTGCACGGAAACCCCTCCGTTACCGGCAACACGAAACACCGTGAGCATCACAACTAGCGCGGACACGGAAATACCGGGAAAAAAATGGCGGAAATACCGTGATCACGGTGGCGGAACCGCCGCCACCGCGAACATGGCGTTATACACTGCCGGCTGAACTGAATCAGGGCACAGGTGCACCAAATCAGCCCAGCTGGACCTAGCAGGCCACTGGGAGCCTACAAAAGGGCCACACCCAGCCCAACACAACACAGAACCATGCAGGCAGCAGGGCTAGTAGCACTGGGACTGGGCCTACTCAACCAACAGGCAGTACTGCACATGGTGGCAGCAATGGCGCAGAGGAGGAGGCGTAGGCGGAGGAGGCGCAGGCGGCAACCAGCCAACCCTGCAGCCATGGCAAACCCCATTGCCCAGCCAGCCCGACCCCGCCGCCAGCCACCAATACCACGCATCAGGGCCTCACCCTGGAACCTCACCCCAGGACAGATCCACACCCTATACCGGCTGGACCGTGCAACAATCCTGCACATCACCGCCATGATTGAGGACAACATCAGCAGCCTAATTGACACCCCCACTGCCATCCCCCCCCTCTTGAAGGTTGTCTCAGTTCTGCATTTCCTTGGCACTGGCACCTATCAACACACGGTTGGTGAGCTGCACGGCATATCACAACCGTGTTTCTCAAAAGTCCTGGTACAGGTACTGGATGCCATGTTGCGCCATGTGTCGGAACACATAGCCCTACCCCGCACCCTCCCCGGGGTCATTGCCACCAAGTTGGCCTTCCATGCCATAGCAGGCATGCCAAATTGCATAGGCGCAGTTGACTGCACCCACGTCGAGCTGACAGTACCACATGCAATTGAGGCGGTGTTCCGCAACAGGAAACAGTATCACTCTTTGAATGTCCAGATGGTTTGTGATGCCATGCAACTGATTACACACTGCTGCGCACGTTTCCCAGGCTCATCACATGACTCAATGGTACTGCGGAATTCCACGTTGCCACGGTACATGGAACGCTATGCCGGACAAAGCACGTGGCTATTGGGTGAGTACAGCTGACGATGCTACAACCCTGTCGGAGTGGTGTGTGTGTGTCCAGGCAATGAGCATTGTGAGTGTGCCGCTGTGACCGCACATGCATCACCCCCCTTCCATCTACCAAATACACAGCGGATGCCAAACATCATGAAGGAAGACATGACAGGGCACCACAATGTGCCCGTGCACACACTGCCACAGCCAATCCCGTCACTGTCCCATGAACCCTGTGCCACTGCAGACACCCACCCTCAATTGAAACACTGCCCCAAAAAGCACGAGAGGCGTGTAAATGATACGACGAGTATTTACTACTTCCGTACAGTGAAGTCACTCTGCCATGTGTGGACAGCACTGCACCATGACATGCACACAATCAAATGTCACCCGCAGGGCACAGCAAACATGCAAGTTAATGTGTAGGCCCATATGCAGTCAGCGACATTCCTCGTGATGGCCAAAACATACCTCCAGACACTGCATGGTTCATATGCATGAATGAATGATGATACAAGAATGCACAGCAGCAGATGAGGACATGATGCCACAAACACTGACATGTTCCCCCATCTACATCCCATGTAGGTGATGCGGGATATGCACTCACGCCATGGTTGATGACACCTGTACGGAGACCAAGGAACAGGCATGAAGAGGCATACAATAGGGCACATATCCGCACACGTGGAATGATTGAGAGGACATTTGGACTGCTGAAGGCCCGTTTCCGCTGTCTGAGCAGATCTGGCGGATCACTGCTGTACAGCCCAGTGAAGACGGGCAAAATCACGCTGGTATGTGCCATGCTGCACAATATATGCCTGCGCAGGAACATCCCAATGCCACCAGACGCAGATGAGGAAGATGGGGATGGGGATGGGGATGGAGATGGGGATGGGGATGGGGATGGGGATGGAGATGGGGATGGAGATGGGGATGGAGATGGAGATGGGGATGGGATGGCACCGCCTCCCCCTGGGGGTGCACATGATGGCCAGAGAGCACGGGATGCCCTGATTCGCATTTACTTTTGAGTCACAGCACATTCACAGTAATCCACAAACATGGTGACGACAATGAATTAATAGTTGCACTGCAAAATAAATGATCAATGTCCACACATGTATGTCTTGATTTGAAATGGTGATGTATTGATGTAATAACAACAGGGAAGAAGGTGCATTGGTTAGGGAAGCTGTACACCCGGGGCCACCCACCACCCAAACGTGCCCACCCCCACCCAGAGCCCATTGTCCAAACCCCCAAAACTACCTACCCCACCACCCAAACGTGACCACCCCTCTCACACCCTTGTAGTCCACATGTGTCCTGCACTGCCCCACACACATGCCATCACTTCCGTGTGCGCTTCTTTGCAACCTTGCCCAAGGGACCCGTTAGCCTACTCGAGCGCCTCCTTGGACTGGCAGTAGTGGAGCTGGATGGGGTGGTAGTGTTTGATTGGCCAGAATCAGGGATTGAGGGCATCCGTGCCAGATTTGCCTGTTGGCCAACCAACATGGCCTCCACAAGCCTGGAGGTGTGGTCATTGCCCTCCCGCACATGGCGTGCAAGGGTCACTATGGTGCTCGCAAAGCGTCCAATGGACCTCGACAGGCGACGCACTGAGGCGCTGTAGCTCTCCCTCTGCAGCCTGGATTCCTCTAGCTGCCTCTCCACCAGCTGGGTGAGGGTAGCCTGCTGGTCCTCCATCCGCTGCATGCGGGCATTCAGTTCGGCCATGGATGGGGTGGGCGACCTCATGGGACTCCCCAGTGAAGTGGGGCTGAACCCCAGCTCATGGAAGGTGCCCAGGTCTTCCAATGTGGGCATCTCCCCCTGTGGCCCCGTTTCCGAGTGCTCTTGCGGGGCACTGTTATCACTGCAGGCCGCCCCCTCTGCAGTGCTGCTGCCTTCGGTGTTTTGTTGGGTGGCCATGATAGGTTCCTGTGGCACCTGTCTGGACTCAGCCAGTGTGGAGATGGTGGGGATGTTGGTGGTGGTGGTGGTGTGATGCACATCTGTAGTGGCTGGTAATGTGGCCAGAGGTGCAGAACTGCCGGCAGCATCCTCCTGTGTGGTGGCGGTGGCTAGTGTACTTGCCGATGCTGATTGGCTGGCCTGTTGTGCAGTATCACTGTCACTTGAAACGGCTGTGGGGACACAAAGGGCATGCAATTAGTGTTGTTGTGGTGGCAGATGGGTGCATCACATGCGTCATTTAGTTTGTACATTGAATAGTGTTAGTCACATGCATCTGATTGCTGGTGTCTGCATTCAGTGATATTGGTTGCCATACGGATCATAATGGGTCCTTTGGCCCACACATGCACTGCCTGGGGGGGGGGGTTGTTAATGGGTCCTTTGGCCCAGTACTCACAACTGCATATTTACATGTGGCATTCATGTTTGGGCACTTACCGGCATCTGCAGGTGGGCTCACTCCTGCCTCAGCCTGCCCAATCCCATGGATTCCCTCTAGGTGGAGGACGCTGCTGCAACGCTCCTCCCATGCTTGCAGCCTCAGTGGGGAAGGGGGTCCTCCGCCTGTCCCACTGCTGCGTTGGCGGTGCGTGGAAATGAGGTTGCGTACCCTCAGCCTCAGGTCGTCCCAACGCTTGTGGCAGTCCTTCACGCTCCTCACTGCCACGCCCACAGCGGTGCACTTGCGTGCAGCTTCGGCCCACACCTCCTTCCTCCGCTGCTGTGTGGCACGCCGTTGGTCGGCGCTGAACAGCATCTCAGCATTGTCCACAATGTGCTCCACCAAGACGGTTAGCTCCGCCTCGCTGAAGCGCTGTTTGCGCTGCCTCTGAGCAGGAATCCTGGCAGACATGCTGGTGGTCCCTTTTGGCTTCTCAGAGTCAGGATTGTGCTTGTGCTGGCTCTGGATGGCAATGGATTGTGCTTTTATATGATGGCCGCCTCTCTGTTTCCTGTTTTGGCGATCATGGTATTTCCGGTTCCGTGTACGTGGCGGCGGAGGCGGAAAGGGGTTTTGCGCCACTTGTGGCTTCGTTATTTCCATTTCCGTGGGGTATACCGTGACGGCGGTAACAACGTTTCCGAGTCCGTGTGGTGCGCGCGACCGACAGCGTGTAATCGTGCGGTTTTTCCGCACCCTTGCGGACACGGAAACGTTTTTACCGCCATCACGGATTTTGCACGGTCCCGGACTGGCAGGTTGTAATGAGGCCCTATGTGATATTCTCACCCTACTCTGATGCCAGCATCGAAAAACTGTTTCCTCATGTGTATGGCTAATGGTTCTAGACACAAGATATAAAGCATCGGGGATAGTGGGCACCACTGCCTGGTGCCTCTCTGGATGCCCCACAGTCCTGACACTGTCCTCCCAGTCTTTACCCTGGCCACCAGTGACTTATAAAGAATGTGTATTCATCGGATGAAGTGTTCCCCAACCCGATTTGCCCTAGAACCTCTAACAACCATTCCCACTATATGGAGTCAAACGCTTTTACGGCGTCTAGGGATACGACCGCATATGATTCGTGCAAATCCTTTGTTTGTGCCACTATGTGTTGTAGTCTTCGTAGGTTCGCTGTTGTATTCTTACCTGGTATGAACCCGTTCTGATCCTCATGCACTAGTGTCCCCATCACCCCTGCCAACCTCTTGGCCAGTATGGTCGTTAATATTTTAATGTCATAATTGATCATGGCTAGTGGTCTGTATGAGCCACATCCGTCTCCTGGTTACCCTGGCTTGGGTATCGGTGCCACGAGTGTCTCCCTCATACTTCTCGGTAGCATCCCTTTTTCGTATGACTCTTTGAACACCTCCAGGAGGGTGAGGGCCAAGTCTGCATCATATGTATTTTAGAACTCAGGCCGACGGGGGGTAATCCGTCACTGCCCGGGGTCTTACTCATAGACAATGATTTAATTGCCTCAGTTATGTCCTCGACAGTCAGGTCTCCATTTAGGGTGGCCCGTTGGGGTTCGCTCCGTGTTGGCAGGCCTATCTCATCCAGCGTATCTAGGATTTCGCCTTGCGGTGTCATCGTTGCGTGGCTGTACAGCCGGGAATAGAACTGCTTAAATTTGTCGTTGACATCCGACTGCGATGCTTGAACCCTGCCGGTGGGATCTTCAATTTCGGTGATCGGGTGTTTCGGGTATTCCCTCCTGTACAGCCATGAAAAGAGTCTGCCTGGTTTATCGCCCTCTGCGTGTGCTCTAGTGGTTTTGGCTACTTAGTCAAGCTTAGCTAACCTGGCCCACGCCTTTTGGCAGTCGCTTCTAACTACGCAGAGTTCCTCCTCAGCCTCCCTTGTCCTCGGGGCAGTGGCTTCCAATTGTGTAATCCGCCTCTCTCCCAGCTCCAATATATTCCTCAGTGTTTTCCAGATACCACCAGCACTAGCAATGATTTACCCCTGACTACAACTTTCAGTGCCTCCAAAATCGTGTCCCATCCCTTCACACTCCCCACGTTGATATCTAGGTATTCTTTTATTTTGTCTCAGAGACCATCTTTGAAAGCGCAGTCTGTTAGAGCCTCCGTTGGCATTCGCCACATTAGTATGGGTGGTTTAGGCCCCCGTATTTTCCACTCCATGAGGAGCGGGGAATGGTCCGATAGTGATCTTCCCAAGTAAAACACTGACTCCACCTGGGGCAGGTGTTGCTTGTCTATTAACAAATAGTCAATTCTGGTATAGAGTGTATGGGGAGATGAGAAGTAAGAGTATTCCCTATCCTTCGGGTGTAGTTCCCTCAATACCTCTTCTAGGTCTAGGTTCTCTATTACATTATTTAATGAGGAGTGGGTTGGGTTGGGTGGTAGTGTCGGGGGATTCGATCTGTCCAGTGTGTGGTCACGTATGAAATTGAAATCACTCCCCATATAAAGAAACAGTCCCGGTAGGGTGTTAGCTTAGGTCCCAGCTTAGTCAGGTATGACGAGGTCCCGTTGTTGGGGAGATAGGAGTTGACAATGCAGATGACTAGTTGTTCGATGCTGCCCCTCAGTATCAAATACCTCCCTTCTGCGTCCTCTTCCTTCGACAGTAACCTAAATGGTACAACGCCATCTATCCATGTGTATACCCTGTGCGTGTATTTAGAGTACGCAGCGCCAAAGCCCTGTCCCCCCCACCACTCTGTCACTTTTGCAGAGTTCTCAGCATTGAGATGTGTTTCTTGTAGGAGTGCAATGGAGACGTTCTTCCTCCTTAAATAGGATCCAATCCTGTTCCTGCGCATGTACGAGCCCATCCCCCTGACATTCGATGTCAACACCTTAATATCAGCCGCCATCCCTGTGCTGTAATGTCCATATCATCAGTTCCGGTGCCCACTGTTCCCATGTACCTATCGTAGTGAAGACTGAGAAACATTCTAAACAACAACTAGTTAAACTCAACCAACTGCACCCAGCAGTTGCGCTGTGTGGGCAACGCTCAGGTGCCCCCGCCAGGTCTCGACCTTTCCAGACCGTCTCCGGCAGGTTGCGGACGAGAGCAACGGGCTGGCACAGTCCTTTCGCGGGGCCATGCCATCCTGCTCGGGTCAGACGGTGTGACAGGTCCCCTGCCTTTTAAAAAAGAAAAAATTGGCTTAGTCTTTCCCCTTTAAGCAACCATCTGTTCTCAGCTGAACGTTTCTTCATTCGACATCGTGCGGATCATGCAGCCGATTCTTCTCTGCCTGCCATGTTGTTGTGCTCGAGCCACATGTTGGCTGCTACTGGCGTTTCTAAGAAAATAGCTTGCCCTTTATATATCACTTTGAGTCTGGACGGGTACATCAACATGCACTTGAGATTCAGCTGACGCAGCCTGGCTTTGACTGGGACAAAAGAGTTTCTCGCTCTCTGAACCGCCGGGGTGTAGTCCGGATATATGGTGATCTTGGCGTTGTCCCTGTTTATTACCCCCCACTCACGCGAGTAGTGTAGTATGACTTCCCTGTCTTGGAAGTTGAGGAACCTTGCTATGATCGGACGGGGGTACAAGACGGGTGGTGTTTTTTTCTGGTGGGCCCTGTGCGCTCTCTCAACCACGAACCCCTGCGAGAGTCGGCCAGTGCCAATTTCCTGTTGTAGCAGGGTTTCTACGAAGTTCGTGGGGTTTGGGCCTTCCAGTCCTTCAGGAACGCCAAGTAGGCGAACATTGTTGCGCCTGGATCGACCTTCCGCATCTTTGGCCCTTTCATCCAGTATCCTGTTGCGTCTTTCTAGTTCCACTACCCTGTTTTGTACATCTTTCAATGTTGTGGTCCTTTCGCGTTGCTCCGACTCTGTGGTTGTTACTAGTTCCGTGAGGTTGCGTATGTCTTGACGCATTAGCTGCATGTCTGATTTCACATCCTCTATTTTAGTATCGATGTCAGAGCGCAGCTCTGATATGGCCTCCAGTATCTGTTTGTCTTTAGCTTGTTTCTCAGAAAGCTGTTGGGTTGCTTCAGACTCTTTGGTCTCATGTCTCTGTTCCTTTCATCTGACTGTGGCAAAGGATTCCATGATATTGGCTTGGTTTCTTCCCTTGGGAGGAGACATCTCTATGTACCATAGCCGGGGCAGCTATGGGCTACCAGCCGGGGGTGCACCCCCTGTAGCCTGGCGCTCTGCACGTGTGTGTGCTTCTGTGTACTTCACCTTGTAGCCTCCTGGTATTGGGCTCTCCTATTTATTGCTTGCTAGCTTTTGGGAGTAACTCCTCCCCGCAGTAGGGCCAGCCGGAGTGGTCTGCTGCCTCTGCTCATTGTGCTGTCCAGCAATTTGCGCTGGGATAGGTGGCGCTGACTCTGGTCCTCATTACGAGGTATGCCGGTAAGGGAAAAATGATGCCGGTATGTAAATACCGGCATCATTTAACGTTCCGTAGCATTCTGACCCACAAACCCGGTATTAACGGCACCGTTATTTACGGTGCCGTAAATAGCGGCATAGGCGCGTACACGCGCCTCTTCGGGCAGGAAATACCGGCATGCCGGTAATAGGTGCCAATTACAACCCACGCAAACATGCAAATACTGGCATCGCGAACTCACTAATAACGGGCTGCATGATGCCGGCAAAACAGGCATCGCGGACCACCCGCAAACAGCAACCAAGATACAAGGCAGCTGCCACAGGTGCACACAATCCCCACAGGTGGAGTCAAAGGAGGCTGTGCCAGTATGAACTGAGCACACCCACACACCAGAAGTCCCCCCTCCCCCACAGGCGTAGGCAATGTAGAGTGGCCCAGTACAAAAGGAGCACACCTACACACCACACCCCTTCCTACACCAAAATGCTACCACTGGCATTTGCAATCATGGCGCAGGAGGACATGCCTATACTGCTACAACTACAGCAACAACAGCAACAACAACAACAACTACAGCAGCAAGAACAGGCAGCACAGAGGAGACGCAGGAGGAGAAGGAGGGTGGGACAGGGCCAGCAATTACCACTAGCGCAGCCACCAGCGCCTCGTAGGCAGCCACCAATCCCTCGCACCAGACCCAGCCCATTCAACCTAACCCCAGAGCAGATCCACACCCTGTACCGGTTGGACCGTGACACCATCACCACCATAGTGGACATGATACAGAACGACATTGCCAGCCACATACAAATACGCACTGCCATCCCCCCACTACTAAAGGTGGTGTCTGTGCTACACTTCCTGGCCACAGGCTCCTACCAACACACAGTGGGCCAGCTGCATGGCATTTCACAACCACTATTCTCATGCATGCTGAACCAAGTGCTGGATGCCCTCCTGAAGCACGCAAGCACCCACATATCCCTACCACGGACTGCCCAGGAGATAGCCGAAACCAAAGTAGGCTTCCATGCACTGGCAGGCATGCCCAAATGTGTTGGTGCCATCGACTTCACCCATGTGGAATTGGTAGTCCCCCATGCCATAGAGGCGGTGTACCGCAATCGCAAGCAATACCACTCCATCAATGTGCAAATGGTATGTGACTCCAGCAAGATCATCACCCATTGCTGCGCCCGATTTCCTGGATCCACACATGATGCCATGGTACTGCGCAACTCCACGCTACCCCTTCACATGGAGCAACATGCCGGACCACGTGGCTGGCTGCTCGGTGAGTTGCACAACAGGCACATGGCCATGCTGTGGGGTACTCATGTGTGCGGATGCAGAAGTGGGGGGCTACTGCACCCGGGTGGGAAAGGGGGGGCTACTTCACCAGGGTGGGAAAGGGGGGGTTAATAGTACACCTGGGTGGCAATAGTCAGTGAGTGGAGAATTAATGCAGAGCTAAACACTCCTCACGTGACCCAGCCAAACGGTACATGACACTTCACTGGGCCACATCTCACAAATAATGCATATCGATGAGAACAAGTAAGAGGCACAAATCAGGCTACCCTGGTGATGGCAAGCAATGCATGAATGAACAGGATGGCAAGTGTGACAATGTGGGCAGTGTGACCATGCATAGTAAATAATGAACAGCATGAATTGGAGTCAAAACATTGTTGCACTACCACAGCAAATCTGCCTCATCATGCATGATTACACCCTACATCATCTATTGAACGCCATCCAGACTACCACACCTCATGACAGTATAGATTGCACCTAGATAACATTTTTTCATGCTTACAGGGGCATGTGCATGGCCACACCAAATAGCGGCCGCCATGACTGTGCTCCCTGAATGTGGCAGTTCAGAGTGACACACACCTATTTGAATCTGCTTGTAGGTGATGGAGGATATCCCTTGAGGCCGTGGCTACTCACCCCTGTGCGTAACCCGCAGAACATACTTGAGGAGGAGTACAATCGTGTGCACACCCGTCCCCTTGTTGTGATTGAGCCGACCTTTGGCTTGTTGAAGGGGTGGTTCCACTGCTTCAGCAGGTCTGGTGGGGCACTCCTATATAGGCCTGAGAAGGTGGCAAAGATCACCATGGCCTGTGTCATGCTGCACAACATGTGAGTCTGGAGAAATGTACCACTGCCACCTGACATTGACATGCATGGGCCGGGTGAGGATGATGAGGATGGAGACGGAGGTGAAGTAGCCCCCCTGCCAGTACGTGATGCACGGGATGGCTATGCTGTACGCCAAGCACTAATTCACGAATAATTCTGAAATACAGGGACTATGAAAGACTTGTGTCAGTCAGACACTGGGCCAATGTGGAAATGCACACAGGGAATGTTGGGAGTTGGGCACTGAACACCGTACCACATTAAATGGATGCACACAAAAATAACAATGTCCAGCCATGGATTTTTCTTATCACAACGTGTGTATTATTTACAACAGCAAAAATGTGCCCACTCCCCCCTCCCAGACTCCCCCAACAAACTCCCTGACCCCCCAACAAACTCCCTGACCCCCCGACAAACTCCCAGTCCCCCCCAACAAACTCCCTGACCCCCCCAACAAACACCTACACTCCCAATAGACTCCACAAGATGCACCCCTTCACCCACAACCTTTTGTCCCACTACCATTGTCCCCCCCCACACTACTTCCGGGACTTCTTCCTGTCCAGAGGCGGCATTTCAGTGTGCCTTGCACTCCTACGTGTGTGGCCCACTGGGCTGGTGGGGACAGATGAAGTTGGTGTGGAGGTAGTAGGTGATTCGCTGGCAGGTTCCACACCTCCTGCAAGCCGTGGCCGCTGCATATGAAGCAGCATTCAGGTCAGCACCTGTGTCACCGCCCCCAGGCAGTCCCTCATTAGCCGAGCCGATGACAGCGGCTGTGTTTGCTTCGATGGCCGCTATCGTCCCTGCAATTGCTGTGGCAATACCCCGCCTGGTTTCCTCCCCGTCTGCTATGTACTGGCGGAGTAGGTCTAACATGGCCTCCTGTTGGGCCTCCACCATCGACAATCGTGTCTCCAGGGTTCTGGAGGGGGCTGGAGTGGTGGGTTGTGCAGTCACGTGGATGACATTTTCGGGACTGGACTCCTCAGAGGTGGGTAGGTCACAGTCACGGAGCAGGGATCAACTTCACTGCAGGTGGGTGACTGCAGGTGTTGGGGCGAAGGGGTGGGCACGGGGCGCGGGGTGGCCGGGCATGTCACCTCAGTGTCTCCCTCAGGCTCCACACTGGCATCAAGTTCTTCCCCAGTGGAGACGGGTGCTGCCAGGGACTCCCCTTGGAGAGGTGTGGGTGTGGCCTGCTTGTCTCCAGCGGAGTTGGTGGTGGTGGTTGCCCTCTTCTTACGGTGTGAGGTGGATGCCCTTGCAGTTGTCTCCTGGGTTGCTTCTTCCTCATCAGTGCCTGGGGGGGGTAGAAGAGATGCAGGGCATCAGTGATGGTGTGACATGGCAGTGGCGGTGCTGTTCATTATTCATTTGATCATGCTTTCATGTCTTACAGGTGTGTCACGCAGGGTATTCAGAGGGGGCATGTAAGCATTCACTGCATGGCAGGTGGCATGCCATTGATTTTGGGTTTGTGTGAAGTATCACATGGGCAAGCTCCAGGTGTGTTGGCTGTGTGTTGGTTAAGGGATGGGCACTCAGCATGCATTTCAGTGTGGCAGCATTTGGCCCACCATCTGTATTTGGGTATGGTCATGTGGGTGTTGGGAAATGCATTGCCTTGCCTAGACTCTCTACCACTTCACTTGTGCTACTTCATGGTCTCCCCTACAGGGATCTGCAGGGTCACTCACCTCCTTCCGCGGTTGATGCCGCACCCGTCTCCATCTCGCATAATCCCTCGATGGACTCAGGACTGATGAATCTGCTGGCCGTCTCCTCCCAGGGCATCAATTTGTCAGGGGGGTGGGCATCCCCGCCTGTGGCCATGGCCTCCCTCCGATTGGTGGCCATGATATTGCGTACCCTCAACCGGAGGTCATCCCACCGCTTCCTGCAGTCCCTCACACTGCGCGGGGTGGGACCTACGGCTGATACCTTGCGGGCTACCTCCTGCCAGATTTGCCGCTTTTGTTGCTGCACCTCCCGCTTCTTGTCATGGGATTGTATTGTCTCTGCATGTGCAGCTAGAGTGTCCACTAATATGGTGAGCTCTGCGTCTGAGTAACGCTGTTTACTCAGCCGGGGGGTGGTCTTCCTGGTAGCCTTTGACATCCTCTATGGATTTCCACTGTGCTCTCCGAGTATCGGCTGGTGGTTATGGAGGATGGCAATGGATTGTGTTTTTAAAGATGGCCGCCAGCCCATTTCCCGTTCCTGCGCGATGACGTAATTTCCGGGTCAGTTTTTTGGCGAACACGGTATTACCATGCCGGTATTTAGGGGTTGGTATGAGGCGGTACTGCTATGGGCGGGTCCCGCAATGCCGGTATAGGGGAGTTGGAGGCCCTTTAGCGGCATGGCGGTATTGCCACTACCGACATGGGGGACGCGCGTGCTTGCGCACTCGTAATCACCCGCTATTAGCGGGTTCATACGAGCACGGACCCGCTCATTCCGGCATGCCGGTAATGAACCCGGTTTTACCGGGCAACTCGTAATGAGGCCCATGTGCTTCCCACCAGTTGCTCTTCTTGACCCAGTTCAGGGTGCGGTGTCACTTAATGCGGTGTGTCCCCCTCTTACTAATGCTTGATTCCGGCGTAGTTGGGTTGCTGTGCGGTTTGGTGGGGTTGGTTAGTGTTTTGGTCTCCCACTTGGCGCAGGCGCTTGATTTTTGGGTTCAGCCTGGCCTGCCCCGCCGTCTGTGCTTTGCTTAAATATAGCCCCTTTCTCTGTGGGTGGCTGCGCTGGGTTGTGTCGGTGACCCGTTCACTGTGCTTGTCGTGCTCACTTCCCCAAGTGCAGTGCCTGCAGGCCCGTCGTTGTCTGCCAGGCATTCGCCTGGAGGCACAGCGTGGTGCCCTATTGCGCCCGCTTTAGATAATGTGCACTCCTTACCCAGGGCTGCTACCCCCCAGGTGTCGCCTCACCGTGTGGGCCCCACACTCAATCACGCTGTTTGCCCAGCTCGCTGGCGGTTTGATGTCCCACGGGGGTGGGAGAGGTCAATGCATTTGCTTTTGTAGCCGTTGCTCCGGACAGCTAGTGTTGTAGCCGCCGTCCACCCTTCCCAAGAGGTTAGGTTTTTTAATGTGGCCCGAGGGCCTTACAGGGTGACTCTAGCCAGGGCGTTCTTCATGTCCATCCCTCCGTCCCCCAACCGCTGCCTGCCCCTTCCGCACCTCTCACAGGCTGTTAGGCAGAATCCTTTGCAGTTCCCTTAGGGAGCACTACCGAAGATTAGGACTACAGGTACATGCAATAAATCCCCTTTGGTATCAGTCTGTACCACACAGATTTAGTTGGTAGCTGTGGCAAGTTAAAACAGTCAAGAAAAGTATACACAACTTTCTAATTAAATTGTAGACAAGTTTGAGCAAGAGTGAAAACTGAGCAAAACGGCACAGTATAAACCAAGCAGAAATGGCACTCTAAACATTTCTTCAGAGGGAGGGAAAGGTCAAGTTATACAGGGTTAGACTCCTAAACTCACCTGAAACACTTCCCATTTGGATTGCGAACAAGTTAGGCAAGGTAGTACTTTAGCATAAGCAATACTTAGATGAAAACCAAGCAAAATGGCACTTCAACAATATATAAAGGGGAAGGAAAAGGTGGGTATAAGAGTTTAGGTGCACCAACACGTTTCTTGATGAAAAGCAATCTAGCGAAGGCAGTTGTAACAGATTTAGTCAGAGTTAATAGGCCTGTGCCAGAGTCAGTGGTACAAGGCCAAGTGCCTAGGTTCAAACGGTTCTGGTAGCTGCAGTAAAGTCTTTGTTTAACGATTGAAACAGAGGATGCAGAAGGTAAAAAGACAATATTAGACGAAAGAGACGGCCAACCCAGAAGATAAGTAAAGGATTTAAAACAACTTTAGCAGTACCCAGCGAAACGGGAGGTCTGGCGGAACAAGGTGCCTTAAAAGTGGAAGAGGCTCCTGCGGTGGCGGTAGTTCCTGGCAGTTCGGGCGATCCAGCAGAGGAAGAGAGGCTCTCGTATGGAGGAAGGTTCGAGTTACTGCACTGCCCAGGGATGAATCCAGGCGCTGTGCTGCCAAAACGGAGTAAAAGGTTGGCTCCTTTAAATCGCGGTCGTGGTGGACGGGTGCCTGGCTATCCGGTCTCCTAGTGCTTGGCACTGGCGATTCGACCAAGGCAGATCCTGGAAGGCGATTGGCGAACTGGTTGGTCCCACCAGCTCAAGGAAAGAAGGCTCTTGCAGGTGAAGATCTTCTCTGGTCGTTGGAGAAAAGTGGTGAGGATCTGCAGCAGGGCTTCACCGGTGGTTCAGTCGTTGCAGATGTCTTTGGCTTCTCTCCTCTTCGGATTTCTCAGGTCCAGTGACGACGTCTGTCTTCCAGTCCGCAGGTGTTAGGCAGAAACCTGTGCAGTTCCCTCTGGGACCACTGCAAAAGATTTAAGACTACAGGTGTTTGGCAGTAAACCCACTTCGTAGCAGTCTGTACCACACAGATTCACTTGGTAGCTGTGGCTGAGCAGTCAGACTTCCCTCAAGAAGAGTTAGGCAGTATACAGAGTATTCACAATAGGTCAACAGAACACAGTAGAACATGCAAACACTGACCAGAGCTTGGTGTAAAAGAGATATCATTATTTATTTAAAACCACATCTAATAAAACACACAGGGCCTCATTACAACTCAGGCGTTAAGGGTTAACGCCACCGTTAACCCTTAACGCCTGATTCTGATTTTAACGCCTGATTTTAGCAGGCGTTAAAATCCATGCGCTAACCTGCCATGGTGCTAATTACGCCGCCGTAATTTACGCCGGCGTAATTAGCGCCTTCCCCACTCCCATTATGCCCTATGGGGCAAAAATGGGAATGGGGAAGGGAAAATGGGAAATGGGGATTTACCGCCCCACTCACCTTGGAATGGGGCGGTAAATCCGCCATCCACCATGGTGTAAACGCAGTTTACACCATGGTGGTAAAGTTGGTGCACTTAGCACCAAGGTTGTAATGAGGCCCACAGGCACCAATATTAAGCAGTTCAAAAACACGGTTGCTAAAAGATATACACTCCCTTAAAAGAATATTAGACAAGTCTTAAGTAAAGCCCCACTTATTTTCAGACAGCGGTGAGCGCTTAACGCAGATGGCACTCTAATAATTCGGTTTAAAAGGGAGAGAAAGGCAGAGCATAAATTGAAACAGATCCCAACACTTTCAAAAGAACACAGCAAGAGAGGAAGGCAGAGTCAAACCGTGAAGTTACAGTTCTGAAAGCCGGATCCACTTAAAGAGGATCAGAACGAAATGTGTCCAAGGTCACACGGTTGAAAAGTGCACAAAAGTCTCGAAAAGGTTCAGAAAGAGTTGGACCAAAAGAAAGGGACCAGTTAGATGGCGAAGGCGGCCATCCCAGTCCAGAAGGTTAAGGGATTATTATAAACTTTTAGCAATCTTTAGAAAGGGAGGCCTGGCGGACACGGTACCTTAAAGGGTGAGAATACTCCAGCGGGGGCTGTTGTTCCTGGCAGCGGATGCAAGTCGGTGCTTCGTCCGGGGGAAGAGAGGATCTCGTCGGGGAGAACACAGGAGTCTGTTGCACTGCCAGGGAAGAAACCAGCCGCGGAGTTCTCAGTTAAAAGGAGTGGCCCTTTTTATTCACGGTCCAGTGGTAGGTGGCTATGCAGTTGCCGGGGTGCTTGGCACGGGCAATTCGACCACAAGACGTCATGGGGTGCGAGAAAAAGAAGGTAGACTGGTTGTGCCCACCAGTCAGGGGAAGAAGACTCTCCAGCCGGGAGATCTTCTCTGTCGTCGGGAAGTGGTGAGTCGGTTCCGCGGGGCTCCACCGGTGGTTTCGTCGTAGCAGGTCAGCTCAGCTTCTCCCTCGTCGGATTCTCAGGTCCTGTGGCGACTTCTAAAGTTCCAGTCCCAGAAGCCCTGCTTTTATGCAACACACCCCCATTCACTCAGCCTAGCTGCCAATCAAACATGCTAAGTGGTGGGCCGGCCGGCTCACCACTTGGACCAATCACACAAGAGTGCGACTTGAGTTGCCAAGGTAACTCAGTCCAGGGTGCCTAAACCCCCTCCCACACCCCCTGTGGTACCCAGACAGAGTGGCACCACTTTTGGAGGCCTCTCTGGAGAAGCCCGCCAAAAGGTGGAACAAAGGGCTTGACTTGGGTTGGAGTCACAGAAGAGGACACAAACACCATTTTAGAATCGAGTCCTGGCAAAAAATACCAACCGGCGAATTAATATTAAATAAATAGACCGGTGGTATGTTCGAGGCTATGAGAATTAAATAATTAAAGTTGGTAGCCTCGAACAATGGGAAAATCCCAAAGAGATATATTCGCGGTCGAATATAAAAAGTAGTATCCACTGCCACCAGCCAAAACTCGATCAGGGGGGACAGAGACGTGCCCCCTCGACTAACAGACCCCGGGGCAATCGAATTGCCCCGACCAGTACGTCCACAATATGATGGTTTGTGCTGGTTTCTGTTCAAAATTTGGGACTAGTAAAGCCAATGGTGACTTAACATGCCCTGGGAGACAGTAGTCAGTCCCAGGGTATGGAGTCTATGGAGTCACTATGACACCCTTGTGTCACTGCAAGGAGGATGCTGTGTAACACAGATAGTAAAAACACATGAGACCCTATGGGGTAAAAGACCCCATAGCCCATAAAACACATTAACAGTCAAAGGAACGCCACAAATCATGTCCAAGAGTGGGAGAAAAAGAGTCTCACTCTTGGCAGGAGAAAAAAACAAACTCCAGAAATCCAGCAAAGCTGCTGGGGGACTCACTAGGTTAGGACATTCAGCCTAAACAGAGAATTCTCCCTAACAGCAGGTGCCTGCTTTTATGCAGAATAACTCCCATTCATACAGCCTAGCTGTCATTCACACAGTGCGGTGGCTATCCTGGCAGGATAACCCCCCAGCCTGTCAGTGCAGAGTGCGACTTGGGTTGCGTAGGCAACCCAGTTCAGGGTGCCTATTCCCCCTCCCACACATCCTGTTTACCCCAGACTCGCTGGCGCCTAAAGGAGGGCTTCTGTCCAGAAGTCCGCCAAACAGGACGAACAGATTCGCAACCTCGGCTTGGATTACAGAGACACGAGAAGTTTTTTTTTTTTTATTGAATTATACAAACAACCAAACAATACAAACCAAACAAACAGTGCATGTTCCAACAGTTTCATTACAATTTCTTAACTTCTAACCACTACTTCCCCTAGCCCACCCCCCTTTACGAGTCTATTGCATTAAACCTTCAGTTTCCGCAACCTGTGGTTCGGTCTCCTCTTCTACAGGCTCCGCCGGGTCAGCTAATGACCCAACCAGTTCGGCTATCAGTGATTTCCAGGCCATCAGGGACTCATTCTCCTCCTCCCCCCCGTGCTACTCGCTTCTTGCCATGCCATGGTTTCGGCTTCCGCCCATTTTTGCAAATCTCTCCACCACACCTATACGTTTGGCACATGGCATGACTTCCATCCCATGGCAATCCTCCTTTTTGCAAGCACATAAGCCAGATCCCTCAGCTTACTTACATGCCTGAGCTTCTGTGGTCTGGGGAACCCCCCCAGCAGACAGGCCCACAGTGTATCCACGACCATCTTGACCCCTTTTTCTTCCAGTTTCTCTTTCACTCCCCTCCAGAATCGCTCTATGATCGGGCATGACCAGAACATATGCACCATGACCGCGTTCTCCTCATCACACTTGGGGCATGCTTGCCGCCCTGCATTTTCAAACCTCGATATCCTCCAAGGCGTCATATAGGCCCTGTGCGTTATGTTCAGGTGAATCTGTTTCAGCCTGGCGTTTCTAGACACCTTCTTATGATACCCCTGCACCCGTTCCCACATCCCGTCTCCCATCGGGGCCCCAACCTCCATTTCCCAGTCGAGTCTCAACTGCGTGACATCCTTCCCCACTTTCGACATCAGCATTTCATACAATCTGGAAATCCCGTGACCCCCCTCAGCTATGTCATATATCACATCTATGGTGGCGTCTGATTCTTCCTCCAGCACAGTTTCAGGCCATGTTATCTTAATCCTCTGTACCACTCTATGATACGTAATATACTGGCCCTCGTGCAACCCAGTTTCTTCCCGCAGCCCCTCAAAAGTAATACTAGAGCCCTCCCGCCAAATATCAGCCATTGTTGCCACCCCAGCCGGTTCCCAGTGGTTCCTGAGTATCATTCGTAGCTGCGCGTCTGCCCCCGTCAATACAACCAGTGGTATCTGCGGTGAGCATGGGGACGGGTCCTCCATCATTTGACATGCCCTGCGCCACACCTTCCACCCCAGTAGCATCATTTTAGGGCGCCCCACCATTTCCGCCCTGGGTACCCACATCATCTCTTTTAAATAAAAAGGTGCACAATCATGCCCAAACAACCTAAATTCAGAGGTCTCTTCGTCAGAGAGCCATTTGGCAACATACTGTAACTGGCTTGCCATATAGTACGCCTCATATTTGGGCAGCTTTATCCCTCCTTTGTCATGGAAGTTCTGTAGCTTCCATAACGCCACTCTATTTCGCGTGCCATGCCACAAAAAGTCCCTACACATGCTATTCAATTTGGTGAAGAACTTCTTAGGAATCAGGTAAGGTATGTTCCCGAAGTAGTGTAGGAGCCTTGGCAGGACCAGCATCTTTAGCATTACTCCCCGCCACATCATCGCCAAGGGCAGCTTTGCCCAAAACTGCATGCACTTCTCAATTTTTTTAATGGCCACTTCTGTATTGCACCTATGCTCTTCCTCCACGGTGTGGTATATATCTATCCCCAGGTACCGAAATGTGCTAACCGCCCACAGCACTTGCAATATAGGTAACCGCTCCGCTGGAATCCCCATGTACCCCCCTAATGGGAACAAGCTGGGCTTCTGGGGGTTCACTGCTATGCCGGACAGCACAGCGTATCTCCCCAGCACTTCTAGGATGTACTGGAGATTTTCTTCTGGGAATCGCCAGTACAGCAGCATGTCATCTGCATATAGGGAGATCAGATGCCGCTCCCCTTTCACCTTGATGCCTATGGTGTCATATTGCTGCCTCAGATATATTGCTAGAGGTTCCAGGGCCAGTATGTAGAGTATTGGAGACCACGGGCATCCCTGTCTAGTACCCCTGCTGAGCTGCCACCTTTCCAATATCACAGATCCTGTCCTAACTCTAGCCAGCGGTTCGCTATATAACATTTTCACCCACCTTATATCCAGGCCCTAACCCGTAGTGCTTCAGGGCCGCCAGCAGCCAGGGCCATTTAACGGAGTCAAAGGCCTTGATCGCATCCAAAGACACAATTGCCATTTCCTCATCTCTTTCCCTGCCAAACTCAATGATTCTCTGGAGTCGCCTATGATTATTGGTAATGTTTCTATGGGGGACAAAGCCTGTTTGATCCGGATGTATTAATTTGCCAATAACCTTCTTCAGTCTATTTGCTAAGACAGCAGTTAATATCTTGCCGTCTTGATTCAGCATTGAAAGGGGTCTATAGGAACCACAGCTGTGCCCAGGTTTATTAGGTTTGGGGAGAGGTATTATGACAGCCTCTCTCAGTGACTCTGGTAAGCGTCCCGTCTCGAACGCTTCGTTTAACATCTCTAGCAGTTGGGGGAGGACCTCTTCCATGTATACTTTGTAAAACTCACTTGGGAGTCCATATGTACCTGGGGTTTTACTAGTAGGTAGCTGCCTCACCACCTCCCCTAATTCTTCCAAGGTGATCGGGGTATCTAGTTCCTCTCTCTCCTCCTCGCTTATCTTGGGGAACCCCATATCCTCAAGCGTTTCTTCCATCATAGCGCGACTACTTTCCACGTCATCTCCTTATAATAATCCACAAACGCTTGATTAACTCCCTCCTGGGTGTCCTCTACGCTACCGTCTTCTCTCTCTATAGTCCTGATTGTGACTCTGGGGGTCTCACTCTTATATAACCACGCCAAAAGTCTCCCCGGTTTATCACCTCCCGCATGCTCTCTCTCTACGTATTTTTTATAATTAAGGTTACACAATCTCCCAATATTCCGCACATTTTTGCTGTAGCCTAAGTGTCAATTCTAGCTTCTCTGCTGTATCGTCTCCGCCCCTTAAGGCCTCTTCTAATTTTTCTTCCATCTCCTGCAGTTCAGGCAAAGCCCCACCTTGTAGACCCTTGGATTTCACTATGGCTACTCCCCTCATGACAACTTTAAAGGCCTCCCATAGTGTTCCCGTGGAATCCACGCTCCCAGTATTTGTTTCAAAATAATTTACGATCTCCTCCTTCAAGTCCTCCCTAAAAAAGGGGTCCCGCAACGCCTCTGCTCGTAGGAGCCATGTCAGGATCCTCGCTCTCGGGGGGCAGTATTGCCATGCGAGAATCAGGGGCGAGTGGTCCGAAAGGACCCTAGCCTTGTACTCTATTTGTGCGATCTCTGCTATCATTTCAGGTAATGTGAAGACATAATCCAACCTCGTTGATAACTGCTGTGGGGCAGAATAATGTGAATATTGCCTTTCCTGGGGGTGCCTCACTCTCCATGCATCTTCCAACCCAAAGTCATCCAGCAATGTCTGTAACGCCCTGGCTGCAGGGGCCGGTCTATCCATCTTCCCATCCAATCTGTCCACCCTCGGGTTCAATACGCAGTTGAAGTCCCCTCCCCAGATCATTGCGCCTCCTACGCATACGCTCAAATTCGCACTCAATGTCCTAATGTACGCCGCTGTGTTCTGGTTCGGGGCATACGTGTTAACAATGCTTATCTCCCTGTTCTTCACCAGTCCCCTCACCATAACCATCCTCCCGTCTGTCTCAACCACCACTTGCAATCGCTGAAAAGGGACATGTGGCACCACCCAAATAAGCACTCCTCTTGCATAAGCAGAGTACGAAGAGCCCACCAACACCCCTTTCCACTTCCCAACGATCGTGTCCATCCTCTCTAGTGTAAGGCGGGTTTCCTGCAGCAATGCAATATCTATTTTCTGCCTGCGCAGGTACAACATAACTTTGTTCCTTTTTAAGTAGCTGTTGAGCCCCCGCAAGTTCCATGTAAGTATCTTAAGGTCCCCCATGGCCTGTTCCAGTTCCGTTCCCTCCCCCCCAGGTGCAGTCTTACTATGAATTCTAAACCAATCTGTATAGGCTTGCATCCCATTCTAAATTCCTTTTAACCAAAAACACACCAAACTTCCCGTTCCCCCTCCCTCCCGCCTCCCGTCCCTTCCCCAACATCACACCCCTCAACTGTTGCCCAGCTCCATCCCTAGATCTCAGGCTCCCCCGCATGTAGCTCTTTCTGGCTCTCGCCTGTACTCGAAGCTCTGCAGGGTGAGGCCACCCTAGTGGCCAACATACGACTACTACAACTATAATTCGGGGGGTAGGGTGCTTTCGCCCTGCCGCTCCTTTGACGCATCGGATTGACTACACATTGCTATACAATTTGAATATTTGTACACGCTACTATATTGCAGTCCTTCAAGTCCGTTACAATCAGCAATATTTTATCAAAATATCAGCCTCCTACAGCCACGCCCATTGTTCTTAATCTTCATCTAGGCACCCCTGGGGTGCTCACTCGACGCCTTAACAGTATGCATACCGTATCGCAGTCACTCATCGCATCCCTCTTGGGTCTCTTCCGTGTCTTGTTCCGGGCAGCCCTGCAGATCCAGCCACGTCGTTGCTTCTTCCGGCGTGTCAAAAAAATAAATTTTGCTCTTGTGCACCACCTTCAATTTCACGGGGTACAGAAGCATATATTTTATCCCAGCCGCACGCTGCCTCCTTTTGATTGCCACATAGCTGTACCGTTGCCACTGGACCAACATAGTGTAGTCCAGATATGCCGTGATGGTGCTCGAGGCCCTTTTAATTGTTCCACGTTTTCGGAGATACTCCAGTATTTTCTCGCGGTCTTTGTAGTTCAATATTTTGGCGATTATCGCCCGGGGAGGGGCCCCTGCTCTCGGCTTCCTCATTAGGGCTCTACATGCACGCTCCACTGCGAATCCCTGCGAGAGTTTGCCAGCCCCAATTCCTTGTAGGAGTAGGTTCTCGACGTAGTCTGTGGGTCCTGGCCCTCCTCACCCTCCGGCAAGCCCACCATGCGAATATTGTTTCTCCTCGCTCTCCCTTCTGCTTCCTCTGCTCGAGACTCCAAGTTAGCCACCTGTTGTTTGAGTACATGGATCTACTTTGCATTGTTAGTGCTGGTGTCCGTGTTAGTTTTCACTGCACCTTCCAGGCTGCTTGCTCGTTCTGCCAGCCCCCAGACATCTTGCCTCAGCAGGGAGACTTCTATGCCCACTGCGTCTATTTTAGCCTCCAGGGAAGTGCGCAGGTCCGACATCGCAACCCCCCAAGAGTCTTTCAGCTGAGTGATGGCCTCTGAAATCTGATGGTTATTAGCCACTGTGGTGTCCTCCGCTGGTACCATCGAGCCTTTGGGTGTGATGGCCGCAGGAGAATGGTGCGTTTTAGCAAAAATAACCATTGTGGGTTGTTTATTCTTATTGTTGCCCACGGCCCCTCGCGCCGACATTCTGCGGCCTCCGTTAGGCCTCTCTATCACGATTCAGCTTCCGCGTGCCTCCCCGACCGTCTTTTCCACCCTTATCAGCTGTTGTAGTAATCTTCAAGTAGTCGCACCGTCTGCCGCCTCTCACCGCAGCTCACTGCTCATCAATGCCGAGCGAGCGCTTCCTATGCCTGTCGTGGCGCAGCCTATCTGTTCGCACCCCCGCTGCCCCCGGGCTCTTGCCTTCCGGGTCAGCCCACAAGCCATCGCGACACAAGGCTTACTGCCACAGGGGTTTCGCTCTGTCCCCACTTCGCCATCATTATTCTTTCCCCTTGGCTGCCGTCTCTATTCTGCCGCTCCGGTTGCTCCAGTTTCGTTTCCTTTGTCGTCGGACATCTTGTGTGACAATGGACCGAGCAGCTGCCGTCGTTCGCCGAGCAATTCCTCCAGGATTCCACACACGATTCTCTCGGTCTTTATACAGTGAGCAGAACACACGTTCCCATGCATGTATAGTCAATCCTGGAACCAGTAGCCCGTATTTTAAGGTAGTTTTCACAGATCATATGTCAGATCCTCCAGAGCTGCTCAGGAAGTTCGTCCTACTCCATGGCTGCCCAAGGCAGGCCCCCCCACACCGGGTTAAAGTTAATATTAAAATAACCCGGCGTTACGTTAGAGGCTGTCAGTAAAAGTGGTAGCCTCGAACAATGGGAAAATCCCATAGAAAAATATTTGCGGTCAAATTTTGTTATGCTTGATTTATGCTTGGTTCAAAATGGCGCGGGCGCGCAATGCATTCTGGGAGCACTCTGAGCCATGTTGGATATTTACTTCACTCCGCAGTGAAAGGCTGCACACATTTTACTGAAGTGTTAGATTCACAGTGCCTAGACAAACATGCTTTTTCAAACTTGGTATGCAGTCAAGGTAATTTCTGCTCGGAAAGCTAATGTTATGGCTTGCTACTGTTCTCCGTGGAGCGTATTTTTAGAGCGTTCCTTGAGCGGAGCTCTCGATTGTCCCAGCTGGCAACCGACGGCTGTTCCTCAACTGCGCAGGTGCAATTTCCAGAAGGTTCCAGAATTAACTCCCCTTTGTGGAGTGTCTATATGTGGAAACCCAGAGGGGGTCAGGTGAGACTTCAGCCAGAGAAGGACGCTCTGTCTGGCCTTCCTGTGAGCTGTGGCACTCTCTGCCTGGCTGTCCCCGGAGCCTTCCAGCCGCTTCTGGACGAGATGAGGAATTATATTACGCTCACGGTGATGTATTTCTTTTTCACTTCTTTACTTCTTCTGTGATCTATGTCCACATTAGTTTTATGAGTTATTTCAAAGGGATTGTGTCCTCCGACGTATTCCTTATCTTAGATATCTCTTTCCAGCTTTGCTGGCCTCAGAAATGTTTTCTCTAGAGGGCGCTGCACGTCGACGTCCGCCGAGTCGATGTCCCTCAACAGCTGCCGTATCGACGTCAATGTCATCCTGCCTATAAAGGCCACGCGCAGCGTCCGTTGCTCAGTTCCGTTTTTCCGCGCTTACTCAGTGCCTCGGAATATCGTTGCTCAGTTTCGTAGAGAATTAATCCAATTTCCTCGAGATATTCGATCCATACTCGATGGCTTCCTCGTCGGAACTGACGACCCCTCGGTCCGGCTTTAAAAAATGCAGAGACTGTGGAAAAAAGATGTTGCTGACTGACCCTCACAGAGTTTGTCTGTGGTGTTTGGGAGCTGAACACCATTGTTCGGAGTGCGAGGACTGTATGTCCATGACAGCTAAGGCCCTGAAGGAGCGTAGGGGGAAGCTGGAAAAAGGTAAGACTTCTAAAGCTTCTTCTTCCTCGACGAAGTCGAGACATTCGTCTCCTCGTCACCATTCGTGCTCCAGGTCTCAAAGCGGGTCCCATCACTCCTCGAGATCGAAGCACTCGAAGAGGAGACGTCGAAGATCCCCTTCTTCGTCCTCCTCTTCCTCTGTTTCACCTGAGAGAATCCCTTGCCCCACGAAACATAGTTCCCGGGCTGAATGGGAGGAATTCTGAAAAAATATGATGAGCGTCTTCGAGGAAGCGGCCTCGACCCCCTCGAAGACTGCCGAGAGAGATGCTCTGGTCGAAAGACCCGAAGGTCCAAAAAGCTGCGAGTCGCAGTACCCGGCGAAGGAAGCTTCGCGAGCGCGTCACGAACCCTCGAGTAAAGCAAAGACCTCGAATCCTTCTTCGAAGGTTCCGTCGACGAAGGTTCCGTCGACGCCGAGGTCGGTGTCTTCGACGCCGTTGTCGAAGGGACCTTCGACACACGGGTCTGTCGACTCGACGCCCACCTTCAACACCGGCATCGACGCCAAGGAAAGTCACGGTTGCGGCACACCCAGTGGCTATTCCCAGGTCCTCGATGACGATGTCGTCGAGATTGTCGACATCCTCGAGCAGAATTCCAATTCTATCGAGGAACTCGAGGCCTCCGCCTTTGTTTTCGACGCCACGTTCGAAGCCTTCGACGTCGGCGTCGACGACATCGACGTTTTCGAGGCTGATTACAATAAGTTTGGCACCCTCTGCCTTGGAGATGGGTTTCACACCCTTTGTGAGTTCAGACCAATTGAGAACAATGTCCTCAATTATGGAAGAGGGAGAACTATCTGACCAAGAAGAGACATTTGAGTTGCAGGGATCTGCAACCCCAGTTCAAGAGGAGTTATCCTCAGAGGAACGCAGATTAAAGGAACTCCATGATTCCTTACATGAGGCAAGTGGTTTAGACACTTCCCCAGAGGTGGAGTTTGCTAGGCCAGACCCGGGGGAGCATGCTGAAACCCCTTATAGAGCCTTAATGCCCAGGATCACAGAATTTATGGGGTGGTCAACACCTTCACAGGCTTTCCAACAGGATGACCTCACAGATATTCTTGATAAAGGTCCACATGAGGATCCTGTAGTACCTTTTCATAAAGATTTTCAAAGGAAAATCATGACGAACTGGGAAACCCCAGATGTCGTCCCGGCAGTAAATAAAAAACTGTCTACTAAATACAGGGTATCTTCTGCAGACCCAGAGTTTTTGTCCAAACACCCATCCCCAGAAAGTCTGGTGGTACAGGCAGCATCTTCTACTGACATCAAGACTGCTTACCCTACCGTCCCTCAGGACAGGGACGATAAAAAATATGATGCTATGGCTAAGAAAGTTTTTTCGGCATGTAGCATGGCGTTAAAATCTATTAATGCTACTTACACCCTTGCTAGAGTTAGCCATACACTTTGGGAGTGTGCTTCTACAGCGGCTGACTGCATCCCGGAGGGAGAAGAAAGGGAGGCGTTCCTAAATATCATAAAGGACGGTAAAGACGCTATGTGCGAATCCCTACAGACGGGCATTGATTCGGCTGACAGTATCAGCAGAGCAATGGCGGCAAGTACAACAACCAGGAGATTTGCTTGGTTGAGAAAGTCTGGTTTTGCCCCAGATGTGCAAGCCAGGCTCCTGAACATGCCATTTGATGGCTCTTCTTTGTTTGGGAAAAAGGCGGATGACAGTTTAGAAAAACTGCAAACATCAAAGGCAGCAGCAAAATCCCTAGGCGCTGCAATCCGTCAGACACCTTTTCGTCCCACAGGAACCTCTGCGAGAGGCAAGTCCTTTCGCTTCTACTCCGCATTCGGAAGAGGTAGAGGACGACTGGCTCAAAGGGGACAAAGAAGAACTACCCGAGGTGGACGGGGTAGATATTCAAAAGCCGCAGCAACAGCAGGTGCCTCTTTACCATCGGCATCTGCATCAGCCGCCCCAAAACCACTCTGAGGACTTCCCTCACAAGACACCTGTAGGAGGCAGGTTAACTCAACATCTGGCGGCATGGCAGGCTATCACGTCAGATGCTTGGGCATTGGAGACAGTTGCACAAGGTTACTGCCTGCTTCTCCTACGCATACCTCAGAGTCATCCACCGGGGATAAGCTCTCAAAAAGCTACAGATCCGCTCCTCTTGCAGGAAATTTTAGACCTGCTAGAGAAAGGTGCCATAGAACCGGTACCTGTAGCGGAGAGGAACAAGGGCTGGTACTCCCCTTACTTTCTCACGGATGCCTCACTCACTGGGTGGGGAGCCCACGCCAACGACTTGACCATCAGCGGTCGTTGGTCTCCATCGGAGTCCAGACTACATATCAACCTGTTAGAGCTGAGGGCCATCAGACTTGCGCTGAAGGCTTTTCTGCCATCTGTACAAGGAAAGAATGTCCTGATAATGACGGACAACACAGTGGCCATGCATTACCTCAACAAAAGAGGAGGCGTAGGATCACTACCTCTGTGCAGAGAGGCGATGCCGCTCTGGTTTTGGGCAATCCAAGAAGGAATCTCTCTATCAGCAGTTCACCTAGCCGGAGAGAAGAACTTGACAGCGGACGCTCTGAGCAGGCAGAGCACAGTCTCCCACGAGTGGGAACTAGCTCAGGAAGTCCTTCAAGAGATCTTCGCCCTTTGGGGAACCCCTCAGGTGGATCTGTTCGCCACCAGTGTCAACAGGAAGTGTGATCTGTTCTGTTCAAGGGAATTTCCCCCGAAAGGAGCTCTGGGAGACGCGTTCATAGTGGACTGTGAGTTTCTGCTTCTGTACGCGTTTCCACCGGTCCCTGTCATTCCTCAAATGATCAGGAGGTTGAGAAGATTCCGGAAAACCATGATCCTAATTGCCCCGGATTGGGCCAGGAGAACGTGGTACCCAGACCTTCTAGACTTGTCCATCTGCCCTCCAATTCGACTTCCACTCAGAGAGAATCTGCTCTCACAGAAGGGAGGTCAGGTTCTCCATCCAGACATCAAAACCCTCAACCTTCACGCTTGGCTTCTGAAAGGCTGAGGTACAAGGATTGGGACCTCCCTGATGATGTTATGGAGGTGTTGCTTTCGGCAAGAAGGCCAGCAACAAAATCTTTATACCGCTGCCGTTGGAACAGATTTTGCAGCTGGTGTAGAGAAAAGAATATCGATCCCTTTTCATGTGGTACACCAATGGTTTTGTCCTTCCTACTTTATTTAGCGAATTCAGGCCTTCAAGTTGGCACCATCAAGGGCTATCTCGCAGCGCTATCCATCTTTAAGCGCACTGCGGAAGAACCATCCTATTTCAAGTTACCCTTGGTAATACAGTTTCTAAAGGGGTTAACTAACGTTTATCCCCCAAGACCATTCCAGGTTCCCCTATGGGATTTAAACTTAGTCCTAACTTTCCTGATGGGCACACCTTTCGAACCACTCCACTCTTGTTCGTTAAGATTTCTTACCCTTAAGACTGTTTTATTAGTAGCACTTACATCTGCTAGAAGGGTGAGTGAGTTACAAGCTCTTTCTTGTAAACCCCCTCATCCAATCTTTCACAAAGAGAAAGTTGTTCTGCAAGTGAAGCCTAATTTCTTCCCAAAGGTGGTTTCTGAATTTCATATCACTCAGAAGATTACCCTTCCATCTTTCTATCCTCCTCCCCATCCGGGGAAAGAGGAAGAGAGGTTACACAGGCTGGACCCAAGAAGGGCTTTAAGTTTTTACATTAGTAGACTGGCTAGGATAAGACAAGCAGACCAGCTGTTCGTAGGCTACGCAGGTCACAAGCTGGGTTTACCGATAACTAAGCAGACCATTTCCAGATGGATCATTTTAGCCATTTTGGAATGTTATAAACTGGCAGGAAAAGAGCCCCCTCAAAATCTTAGGGCTCATTCGACCAGAGGTATCGCAGCTTCATCGGCCCTCAAAAGCGGAGTGCCGGTTAGAGACATATGTGCGGCTGCCACATGGTCGTCCGTCCATACCTTTACACGGTTTTACAACTTGGATTCCTCCTCCAGTCAAGAGACTAGGTTTGGAAGGGCAGTATTGCACTCTATTCATCAATAAGAGGAAGCATGAAGTCAGTACTCCCACCTCCAATAACAGAATACTGCTATGGGAGCCTATCTAAGATAAGGAATACGTCGGAGGACAGAATCCCTTCGAAGAACAAGTTACTTCTTACCTTTTAACGTTCTTTCGATGGGATGTTCCTCCGACGTATTCCTTATCGACCCTCCCATCCATCCCTGCAGTACTACTTCCCTTGTTGCAGCTTACGCTCCTTCAGGGTGATTAGTCTAGTCCAGAAAGAATTATTGTGGGCTACAAAACGGAACTGAGCAACGGACGCTGCGCGCGGCCTTTATAGGCAGGATGACGTCGACGTCGATACAGCGGCTGTCGAGGGACATCGACTCGGCGGACGTCGACGCGCAGCGCCCTCTAGAGAAAAAAATTCCGAGGCCAGCAAAGCTGGAAAGAGATATCTAAGATAAGGAATACGTCGGAGGAACATCCCATCGAAAGAACGTTACAAGGTAAGAAGTAACTTGTTCTTCTATGTACTTGTAATCTTTGAATAAATAGCCGTAAAGAGCTGATTATCTCCTAAAGAGTGCGTGGCTGTGAGTTATTGGGTCTGTCTGTTTATGGGTTGAAGTATTTGCTCTATAATTGCATTGGTGATTTATGGTTGTTCCGTGCACTTTTCAGGAGAGAGCAATACAAATATATACGGTAGTAACCACTGCCACCAGCCAGAAACTTTGGAGAGAGGGACTGGACAGTACCATCTCGAAAATGAACACCAGGGAAAAAGTATTAACCCTTCCCAGTACCTCCATAGTAAGATGGGTTGTACTGGTTTTGTTCATAACTATTGACTAGCAAAGTCAGTGGTAACTTTGCATGCCCTGGGAGACAATAGTAAGTTCCAGGGTATGGAGTCTAGGTTTGGGGGTCACTGTGACACCCCGGTGTTACTGCACTGAGGGTGCTGTGTAGGTTCTTTGTAACACACATGTTAACAGATGATACCTATGGAGTGAGAAAAACTCCATAGCCCGTAAGCACAAAAATAGCCTGAAACACACATCATACATATGTCTAAGAGTGGGAAAAAGAGTCTCACTCTTAGCAGGAGTAAAAAATAAACCCTTGAAATACAGCAAAGCTGCTGGGGGACTCTATAGGTAAGGGAAATTAGCCTTTTAAGAGAATTCTCCCTAACACAGACTTGTGCTGCTGTAAGGCGGCAGGCGGTCCCCAGCCTGCGAGGCCGCCTCGCGTCACCGGGATTAGCGGCCCTCGAGATGCCTGCGCTTCAGCCTGGGCCCCGGGGTCTCACCTCGTGTCTGGTTTGTCTCCGGTCCGGCCGCAGGGTCTCATGGGCTCTCGCCGTCCTCCGATGTTGCCTTCTATCAGGGCTGTTGGTTTTTGGCGCGTCACTGAAGTGGCCTTTGTGGAAGCGCCAGCTGCTCTTGTTTGCGTCCGCAGCAGCGGTGGGCGTCCTCCTCTGCTTCTGCCGCAGGGCGGCTTGATCCCCAGCCCTCGCTCCTCTAGTTTCCAGCCGTCTCCGTAAACCACAGGGACGTCGAGTCGGGCCGCCCACAATCCCAGGCAGGTCCGCTGAGGCAGTACCTTCACCTTGCTCACTTCTGAGACTTTGCTCACCGTGCGCAGATCCCCGCTTCGTCAGCCTCAGGCCACAGTGCGATCCGCCATCTTGGCTGCCTCAGGGACTCTGTTTCAGCCGCTTGGTTTGATGATTTGCAGGCTTCTTTAAGATTGATCATATCCTTTCCAATTATTCTTGACATGTGGCTAATGGGATGACTCAGTGCCTTCAATGGTAATACGGGTCTTTGATATTGTATAATCGCGTTTAAAGAAGTCAAATCAAACTCTGTTCTTATGTATTGCATTGGACATGTGGGGGGTAGCCCCAAGATGGTCCGCCAGAAAAACCCCTCAATCCTATCTATCGAAGTCCGGTTGTCAAGGGTAAGGGCTTCAAGGCCATAGGATACCCCCGGGATAAACCACAGCAACAGAATTCCTTTCAAGGTGTATCCAGCGTATTCCAGGACATATTTGTGCACAAGCAATGTAATTTGCTTCTCCAGCCTTGGATCTTTCATGGATTCACATGCTTAGAATATTCCCCGTCGTCAGGCTGGGAACCCTTGGTATATTTATTAAGATGTTTTCCATAGGAAACATTTTGACACTTCTGTGTCCTATCTATGTCGTTTTGGGCTGCTTATACATGACCCAATAGGACGTAGGGTATAAATAGCCCCGCCCCTGTGGCTCCCTTCAGATTCCAACCGTCTCCAAAGTAGCGGGAGCACCTCGTGTTTTTCTACTCTTTACAAGGTTGAATTCTACTCTTTACAAGTCTTTCTTTCACAATGTCTGGAAAGGCATTGGTCCGCCGTGTGCCACGTGCGGACTGAAGAAAGTCTATGCAGGCGATGGGCGCATGGATTGCCTGCATTGTCTACACCCGCATCATTCTGCGGACAGCTGTGAGATTTGTAAGGGTTTCTCACAGAAGATGCTGAAAGATCAGAATAGGCGTCTGGTGACGTGGCTAAATGAAGGGACCTACCCTTCATCGGAGGTAGGATCTGCACACAGCCTGGCATCGAGGCCTAAATCTTTGGTAGTCCATCGCCGATCGGTGTCTGCAGATCCTCCGGCGATGAAGCCATGTTCTGCGGAGAAACATCCCTGAGAAAAACATCCGGCGAAAGAATCCTCTTCACAACATGGACAGGATCACCATCAAGGGAAGTCTTCTTCATCTTCGTCGAAAAAAGGGAAAGATCCTTTAAAGACCTCCTCTTCAGGAGACCATCACAGGTCTTCCTCGAGTAGAGACTCAATGAAACATAGGTCTAGCTCAAAAAAGGCAGGATCGTCTAATGAGCCTGCATCACAGCCACCACCGTCGTCAACAGGAGTTCCGTCGTCGACGGGCTCATTACCACCGGCGCAGGCAATACCTGCAGTGGCTTTGTCGACCCCGGCAGCGACGATTGAAGGGGCTTCGAGATTGACATCGTCAACGGTGGATCCTCCAGGGGGTTGGCAACCGGTGATTTACGATGCACTTTTGCCAGATACCCTATTGCAGCAGGAAGCAGCTTTCTCAATATCGTCAATGGAGGAAGACCGTGAACAGATTGTTGGTCCAGCTGATCTGGGATTGCAAGGTGTTGGCTCGTCAACGATCTCGATAATGCAAAGTGTCCCCGTTACATCATCTTTGTTAAATCCTCAGTCAGTGTTATCCTTGCAGGTGTTGACCATGCTGCAGTCTTTTGAGCCAATTGGACGCAAGGTTACCCCCCGTAGGTGCACCTACAGAGATACCGGCGATGCCTGCTGACGACAAACCAGGTCCCGCTCCACGGTCAACGACTGGGTTGCCGGCCTCCTGTCCAGTTAGCGAGGAACCTCCACGCTCACACCCGGAAGAAGGGGAATTGCAAGATTCAGAGTCAGACCAAGGGCCCAGAGACTCTTTTTCGGATTTTTCATCGTCCCCTTCGAGAGATCCTACATGGGAATCGGAGGCAGAAGTGGAAGCTCCTAGAAGCCCGGCTCAACGTCGCCGGCAGATGACATTGGCTCTTTTCACGCGATGATGGGCAAAGCCTTTATTGAATTTGGTCTGACCCCAGAGGAAGAAAAGAAGGAATGCTTCTTATTCGACCATATGGGGAAGAGGAGGAAGTCAGTCTTCTCGGTTCCCATTCTGGACCACATCTGGCAGGAAGGCTTGCGAACCATGCGCCATATATTTTCGGAACCGGCAATTAAGGGCAGGTTGGAAAAGAAATTCAAAGCCCCGGATTCTACTCCTAAATGTTTGACCGCACAGCCCTCCCCGGAGTCGGTAGTGTCGGCAGCAGCTGTCAGAAAAGCCAGATCGCAGCATAAGTGTACAACATCTCCGGACAATGAAGCTAGAAGGCAGGATGCATTTGTTAAGAAGGTCTTGTCAGTAGGAGCGACGACGGTTAAGGCAGCTAACTCGCTGGCTATCATGGCAAGATACGACCGTGAGATGTGGCATCGTTTGTCCCCCATCCTGGAACACCTTCCAGAGGAGCACAGAAAAACAGCCATGTTGCTGGTTTGTGAGGGGGAAGAGGCATCGCGGAATCCGGTTTCAAACAAATAAACAACAGAGTGGTTTTGAGAAGACAAGTCTGGCTGAAATGTACGTACTTTAGACCAGAGGTCCAGTATAAGGTGCTTGATATGACATGTGAAGGTGAGCAGTTGTTGGGGGAGAAGGTGGACGAGGCCCTAAAAGGCATGAAGGAAGATTCGGACACGGCAAGGTCGCTCGGAGCCCTACAGAGTGGTAGAGCATTTCGGTCCTTTCACCTCTTCCAAGGAGCATCTGGGAATTCCCAATTTACCGCATCCGTGGACCGGAGTTTCAACAGGCCATCATACTCCTCCCAAGGTAATAGGCGTGCAGTCCAAGTGACACGAAGAGGCCGAGACTACCAGGCTTCGAGGAGAAGTGGAGGATATTCGTCGTCCACCAAAGGCAAGCAGTCAAAGTCCCAACAATGACGAGCTTCAGGACGTCCTGGGAGGCAGAGTGTCCCATCGCGTTGACGAGTGGGAAAGTATAATATCAGACCGTTGGGTGTTGGACACGGTAAAACTAGGCCACTCTTTGCAGTTCAAGAAGATACCATCGCACATTCCACCTGTGTATTCGGCGCAACCCCATCTTCACATATTACAACACAAAGTGGTGCTTATGCTGCAAAAAAGAGCTATAGAATTTGTTCCGGTGGCTGAGAGAGGTCTGGGAGTTTACTCCTGTTACTTTGTGGTAAAAAAAAAACAACAGCAAGTGGCGACCCATTGTGGACCTTCGAATTCTCAACAAGACTCTGCAAAGCCTGAAGTTCAAAATGCTTACGTTTCCACAAACCCATGCATCGACGACACAGAAGGTTTCTAAGGTTCGTTGTCGGTCAGAGTCATCACCAATTCAAAGTACTTCCTTTTGGACTAAAGTCGTCTCCCAGGACGTTCAGAAAATGCTTGGCTCTAGTGGCAGCATGGCCAAGAAGAAAAGGTCACCTGGACAATTGGCTGGTAAGGGGCTCGTCGCCGAGAATGGCACAAGCAAGCCTAGAGGCCACCATGCAACTTCTGCAGCGGTTAGGCTTTGCAATCAACTTTGAGGAATCCTCCTTAGCTTGATATTTCTGGGCACGGAATTCCAAATTCAATCAGGGCTAGTGAAGCCGTCCTTGGAGAGAGTTCAAACAGTCAGGAAATACGTGTCACTACTAGGGGTCATGGCATTGTGTATCTTTTGGTGAACAACTGTCGTCTCTTCATGAGACCAATACAGGAATTTCTGGCAGACGGATGGTCCCAAAGTCACGGCTTGTGGTCCGACAAGTTGAGCATCAGCAGCGAGCTTCTATAAGAGCTTCAGTGGTGGCAGCTCTCAGACAATCTGACGAGGGGGATGCCCCAGCAGGAACCGGACTTTCAATCGACGGTGGTAACGGATGCATCGTTGAAAGGATGGGGAGCCCATCTGGGATCCCTGCAAGTTCAAGGTCAATGGTCCCCAGTAGAGTCGACCCTTCACATCAACGTGCTGGAGTTAAGAGCGGTACGTTGGGCTCTGAAATCTTTTTTACCACACATACGGGGATCAGTCGTAAGAATATTAACGGACAATACAACAACAAGAAGCAGGGGGGCACTCGTTCCAGGGCGCTATGGAGCGAAGCTCAGGAAATATGGCTTTGGGCCTGCGAACAGGAAATAAGCATAATCGCTTACCATCTTCCAGGGGTGCACAATGTACAAGCAGACTCTCTCAGCAGGGAGATGAATCAACTGCACGAGTGGGAGTTGAACGATCAACAACTGGCAAACATCTTCAAGAAGTGGGGTCATCCTTCCCTGGATCTTTTCGCAACCCGAGAGAACAAGAAGTGCAGACATTACGCGAGCAGATGGCCACAACCCGGCTCGCTGGGGGAGGCATTCTCCTTCCCGTGGACGGGCAGGTTTGTGTATGCGTTCCCTCCATTTCAACTCATTCAACGGACTCTCCAGTCGGTTCACAAATACCCATGTTGTGTAATTCTAGTGGCTCCTTACTGGGCGAGACATTCGTGGTTTTCGGACCTGCTCCAGCTGTCGATAACAGAAGAACCAATGAGGTTCCAGAAGATTCCGAACCTTCTATCCCAAGACAAGGGAGCAGTTTGGCATCACGACCCGGGCGCCCTCAGTCTGACAGCCTGGCTCCTGAGATTCTCCAAGTTTGGGGCCCCTAAACATCGCGTCAGAACAAGTTCTTCCATATTTGCTACACTTAGCGGAAAGAGGATTGTCTTTCTCCTCCATAAAGGTTAATTTGGCAGCCATTTCAAGATTTACTCGTAAAAGACATTCAACTCTGTTGTTCAGCGATCGACTGGTTAAGCATTTCCTGAGAGGCTTATTTCGGACCTTTCCTCCAGCCAAAAAGTTTCCTCCTAACTGGAGTCTCAATCTGGTACTGTCAGCACTAACGAAGTCTCCTTTTGAGCCTATTTCGTCGTCATCGTTGAAGTTTTTGTCGTGGAAAATGGCCTTTTTAGTGGCCATTACTTCAGCAAGAAGACTTTCGGAACTGCAAGCATTGGTGATTGATCCCCCATACTTGCGTTTTTTCAAGGACAAAGTGGTATTGGCAACCAACCCTCATTTCATACCAAAAGTTCCAAATACATTCCACAAGCATTCTTCAATTGTGCTGCCAACATTCTTCACGGCAGCCTCTTCTTTCGCGGAAAAAGCTCTCCATACGTTGGATGTCAAAAGAGCTCTGAAGTTTTACCTCAGTCGTACTCAAGATTTTAGGCGTACGAGACAACAGTGGCTTATGGGCCTTCGGTGAAGGGAAAACCGATCTCCAAACAAGGACTAACCCCCTGGGTGTCGTCGACTATTGCCTTCTACCACTCTAAAGCAGGGAAGCCTCTGGAAAGACGTCCAAAGGCTCATTCAACAAGATCCACTTCGTCATCAGCGGAATTGTGGTCCGGAATCTCGCTGGTGGACATCTGTCAAGCGGCATCCTGGTCGGTGCTGCATACATTTACTCTAGAGCAACAGCATGCAGCGGATATGCAGATGGGACGAGCAGTCCTGCGACACCTGTTTCAGTAAGGTAAGCCCCACAGAGGGGTGTATCCTCTTGTTAATATACCATGATTCGGGTTACTGTCAATGTACCATGATTGGGGTTTGGTATGGCTAACTGCATGTGCGGCTCCGATAATATTGGTTTGCATTGCACACCTCCAAATTAGGAGTACTGCTATATAATCTATTCTAAGCATGTGAATCCATGAAAGATCCAATGCTGGAGAAGGGAGTAGTTTCTTACCTGTAACTCCATTTCTCCAGCCTTCGTATCTTTCATGGATTAACATGCGCCCGCTGGCCTCCCCTGAATGCAAACTTTATATGCCCCTACTACCTGTATAGGTGCGTTACAAATACCATATCATATCATATCATACCTTGGGGGATAAAATCTGAAGGGAGCCGCGGGACGTGGCTATTTATACCCTACGTCCTATTGGGTCATGTGTAAACGGCCCAAAACGACATAGATAGGACACAGACGTGTCGAAATTTTTCCTATGGAAAACGTCTTAATAAAACGTCTTAATAGATATACCAAGGGTTCCCAGCCTGACGACGGGGAATATTCTAAGCATGTGAATCCATGAAAGATACCAACGCTGGAAAAATGGAATTACAGGTAAGAAACTACTCCCTTCATTCTCATGATTCTACTATCAATTAGCGGACGATATCCCAGTTTACAATCCATCTCCACACCTCCACACCAAGATATTTATAGGAATGGATATAATCAATAGTTCCTCAGCTTACTTCCATGCACGGCCTATTAATCTTTTTTGAAGAAATGAGCATAGATTTTGTCTGTTTCAAGTTTACCATCATATCATGTTCACTGCAATATCTGCCCAATTCCTCCAAAAGATTTTTAATTCCTACTATTGTGTGGTCAACAATCACAAGATCATTGGCATAAAGTAATGCTGTGATCTTAGTGGTAGCAAATCTATCTGGACTCTGGGCATGTCTCTCTAATCTATGTATCAATTTGGCAATATATAGATTAAAAAGAAGAGCAGCAAGTAGGCAGCTCTGCTTGAGACCCTTATTTATCTTTATAGGGCATGATAGTCTCCCATTATTATCAAGGCGTACACAGGCTGTATTATTCTGATGGAGTTTTATTAGGATCTCCAATAGCCACTGAAGGTGCCGAAGGGCCAGAAGAATCTCCCACAATTTGTTGCAATTTACCTTATCGAACGCTCGACTAAAATCAACAAAGGTTACATAAATGAATGGACTTCAAAGTTGTTTGGCTTTAAACATAATTGCATCAAGAAGTCTAATGTTATTGATTGTACTGGCTCCAGAGCGGAAGCCAGATTAAAAGGGATGAAGAATCTGATTAACCTCTGTCCAAGATTGTAGGTTATTCAAGACAATAGCAGCAAAAATATTGCTAGTAGTATCTAAAAGGGACAGAGTTCGATAGTTCTCAGGGTGTAAGAGGGATCCTGCCTTATACACTGGGATCAGTATCGATTTTAACCAGGATGCAGGTATACTTTTTCCAAACACACTCGTTTATTTAGCATCATGAGTATAATGGACCAAGTTACGGGATCAGATTGGACAACAGATGCTAAACCTTTCGACCCAGGGACTCTGGAATTCTTGAGCTTTTGTATAATACGTACAATATCGCTTCTTCCAAAGCGCAAGGGCCAGGGCTCAGTGGTTTGGACTGCCAAATCAAGGATTTACTCATCATACAAATTTTCAGTTATGCAGTCAACCCAATTTTGTTCCCCAATTGCATTAAGGGGTTCGGAGGGGCTATTTCCTCTAACTTTATTCAGGACTTTCCATAATGATCTCTTGTCCCCTTTTTGCAAAGTGCCTATTAACAATTGCCATTTCAGATTAAGTTACCCTAAACGGTGACGCTTACAACATCCCCTATAGGAATTGTTCAAGTGTTTTTTGCGAATAATATATTCGGCCCATGCAATCGGGAGTGCTTTTAACTTCCTGAGTGCACGGCGATGAATTCTCCTGGTCTACTAATTCCCTGTCATAGGGTGAGTTATGGATTTTTTCAGACGCAGTAGTTGGCTTGCTTCAAATTGAGGCAACCTGAGTGGTCCATTGACAAATCCCATTCTTAATCTCATCGCTATTTAAGTTGATGTTATCAGTTGTCAATTTAGAAATTCTTTTATTAATCTTCTTGATTTTAGTGGCATTCCATGTTATTTTATTACCTCCATTGGAAACACCAATGTTGAGTGGACCACCGCTAACTGGGGGAATTATGTTCATCTTCATAGTAATCACAATGATTGAATGATCACTAAAGTATGGGGCAAGGACTTCGAAGTGACTTATGTGGTCTAATGCTGTCATATTTCCACACAAGTAATCCAATGTTGCGGATTTACCACTACTACTCCATGTACATTTACCCGGGGTATCACTAGTGGTTCTGCCATTCAAGGGCCATAATTCCCAATCTTGTAGATATTTGGACCACAGCCTACCCTTTTCATTGCTCCTTCCTTTTGTCATTACGTTTGAGATATTTTGTTAAACAATACCTTCATGGAGGATATTCCACAATGAGCATTTAAATCTCCTTCCAGTATTACAGTATCATTACCCACATTCAACAACCAATTCGTTAATACCATATCGGTGTCATCATGAATTTCTGATGTGCATACTGTAGACAGGGGATCGTAGATATTAATAACAAGGATATTAGGAGTCAAGGAACCTTCTTTAGCATTAATTTGGACTACCAAGACAGTAATTTTTGGGAAAGAGGGGAATTTCAAATGCATGAAAATCATGACTTATAACTATCCTTAAGCCTCCAACGGGCCGTCCTTTATCTCCTTTTTTTGCATGGCGTTGAAATATACAATTTGAGTCAACATGAAAATCACTCATTAACCATGTTTCCTGAAGTAAAAAGAATGGAAACTCTACAATTCCATCAAGGGATCCACCCATTGTCATAAAATGCTGATGGCCTCGCATATTCCATGATGGCATCTTTAACTCTCACGGTTCGGATGTTTCTAAATGGGCTAACAAGTTCTTAAGCCTTTTGCATCCTGCCAGGTTGGTTTCGTAGATGGCATGGGCAAAGATTTTGAAGTACCACAATGTTCACAGGGGTGTGTGTCCATGACTGCAGGCAATGCAACATCCAATTCAAATCCCAAAAAGTCCAATGAGTCTTCCTGTGATCGAATGAGTGCAGCGGTCACAGGGAGCACATAGTGGACTGGGAAATTGCTCCAAACTGACATCTTAGAGGTTTAACAAATGAGAAGTCGCAGGATTTTAATATGCGCAGTGCAGAGATCTTTGAGCAAAGTTCAAGCTACAGTGACCTATTTAACGGGTTCTTTGTACGATTGTCTATTTTCTCGCTTATGGTCACTATTCTTATATCCAGCTTGGCATTGCATTCTTTAGGAGGTTCAGGTTCATTGTGGGAGTTATCAGCATTTATTTTCCTTCCTTTCTTTGTACAATCGGCTTGTGTGTCACCACTTTCAGAGTCCTGCAATGAATTATCATCAATGAAGGAAACAACAGGTGCATGGGATTTTACTTTGGCCACTTTTCCATTCCGCGCAAGCCAACTAGTGAAAGTCCCAGTTTTACTAGATTGCTTCTTCTTCTTGCTATTTTCACGTTTCCGTGCCCGTTTTGTCCTGATTTTGTTAATGGCCATTGTAGTCACAGTAGAATTTAGAGGTTGGCTGGGGGGGGCGCTGTTGGACGCCGATCAAGATGGCTGCCTGAGCGTGAAGCTGCGCTGCCTGCCAAAATACTGCTACTAAATCCTGCAGATCGGGAGAGGATAAACGCAATAAAAGTCCGAAACCAGATTCAGGAACCTTCAAGGAGTGTGTGGAGCTGTTTGCGACCTGCTGCACTGAGAGGGTCCCAAGAAACACGGCTGTGCGACTGGCGTGAAAAAGAGATACGTCCCCCCTCCCTTGCAGTGGAGCTGGTCCTCTGCTGCTGGAGATCCCCCGTGTGGGATACTAAAGCTCCGTGCCCGTGGGCGGATGGCGAAGAGAAGTTGAGAGCCCTGTCGGATTGAGCATGCGCCGCGGTTCGGAGGAGTGAGGGGCCGCAGGGAACTGCGGGGAGGGTGCGCCCACCACACAACCCCAATCCATTCTTTACATTGCGGACCTCCCTCCCCGGTGACCACTGTGTGCGCTGTGAGCGAGCGGCTGGTGCGTGTGGGTTGAGGGAGGCCTCCCCATTGGTGAACATCAGCAACTGAAGGTACGTTGACCCGAGCGGGGCCCGCGCCTCCGTGGTGCTGTCCCCCGCTACCTCCAACCGACAGGACATCCTGGCCCCAAGCATACTGTGTCACAGAATGCTATCAGACCCGGCGGGGCCCAGTGGGGGTGGCAGCGCGATACCCCAGTACAAACCAGCGGCCTCACGCGGCCCCCCGCTAACCCAATAATGCTAGATCACTGTCCCCGCAGTGATATCAGGATGCGTGTCACGACTCGCTCACTTCGCTCCCGTTCCCGCCACTTAGGGGCATGTTTTGGGGTTTATTCCCTACTGGACATTTCCTCCGAACCTAATGTTACAGTGCTGTGATGAATTGGGAGCGCTAAAACCTTATTTTCCAAGTTACTTCCCTTCCGGATCCATTCCAGGTTTTTGGCAGCCAGCATGCTACTTTACTCAAATGACTATGCTTCCCAGAATGCCTGGCTCACTGCTTCACCTCCTCCCTTGCAGGACAACGTTGGGTGGAGGATAGGCAACACCTGTGGCTGCAGGTGCAGCAGGCGGCACACCTGAGGGGTGTGCTCGTTAAGCAGCTTTAAAAGCCTCAGTTTGCTTCAGTCCAGCGCTGGTCATCGTTGTAGTGTTCCTGTTGTGACTAGTCCCTTGTTCCTAGCTTTTGTGCCTAGTTCGTAGTTCCTGTTTCTTGTTCCTCCGCCCTGGATTTCGGATTCATGTGCTAAATTGATTTCTGCTTTCTGGATTTCCCTTTCTGTCTTCCTCTGTCTGCAGGCAGCCTTTCTCTGTGCTTTACCCTTTGATGCAGCCCAATTTGCCTGTGTTTTCTGTTTCTTTGATGCTGTCCTTTGCTACTGAAAAATTTGATGCATTAGTCTTTCCTTTTTTAGATTTAGCTTCCTGCCTTATCTCCTTGGATGGGTGGGAAAGGTTTCCTTTTGTGATATCATTTTCCCTGCTCCTGATCCTTACTTTCTATTGGGATCCATTCCATGTTTTCCATTTCACTTCTGCATTTATTTCCCATTTGATTATTTAGGTGTGGGGTGCTGTTGTAACTAGTCCCTGTGTGAATGCCTTTTGTTTTCCTCACTATTTCTTTAATCACAATTCCTACTTGCTCCTTGACTTAGGTCTTAGGTATTTAGTTATCCTCCACCCATTGCTGTTATAGCCTTCTGGGTCCCTGTTTGATCAACTGGGTTCGTGGGTTTACTGACATTCAAGTGGTCTTTCCGGTTCTCGTGAGTACTGTTTCTAAGTTCCTTATTCAGTACCATCCAGAGTGTCAGCACACAGATCCTGTCCTTGCTTGCCCTCTACGTGGGCTTAGCGCTGTCAGTATCTGTAATAGCATAGTGGGTAAGGAGTTTGCCGACTTTTCTTTCAGTCATAAGGAGGTTCTAAGTGCTTACCCCACATTCTTTTTCATATATTGGTATTTTTGTTTCACTCTATCTGCACTCCTGGGTTTTAGTATATATGAGTCGTGGTTCTTGTGTGCACGTTGTTTGATTCAAGGTTATTCACTGTGCGATTTTGTGCACATTTCCCTTGCCATATTCGCTGCCTTTGTACTCACCTGATTAATCCTGACAGAATGACCAGCCCTAAATTCCCATTGAATATGGCAAGTTTAAGAAAGAAAGGCAGCAAGGCCTCTAACAAGTTTGTACAGAAAGCTTCCCCTACATTTACCTGTGACAATCAAATCACTAGTCCTGACTTAAATGAACTCCTTGTCACGAATGGGCATTTACGTGCAGAGTATTTTTCCCACAGGATGGCACATCTTACATTGCCTGATCCTAGTTCTGTCTTTTATTCTGATCCAGATTCTATGTCAGCACAAGCCTTAGCAGCAGAGAACAACACACTGTTAGACTTATAATACAAGAGTACCTCTGTTGTTGAACCCCATGATTCCAGTTGTGCTTCACCTCAGATTGAACAGTTTCATGGTACAAACATAAAGAATGGAGGGGTTCCTTGCATAACTTCTGTTTTCTACCCTCAGTCTAAAGCATACTCCTTTGCACAAGTACATACTGTAGTCCCTAATGCCAAGAGGTCTAATATCAATAGTTTGCTTAAGGGAAACACAGACCAAGTTGGTAAGAGAAAGTATAAATCTCAGAACCTGCAAGCAGTAGATGACAATGTACAATCGGTGCACATCCAGATTGCTAGTGCAAGATCCAGCCCTGATGCCACTATGCCTCCCCCTGTGCCTACTGATAGTGATGTACAGTTAATTCAGTGCATGCTAAGAGCTAAGCTTGAGGAGTTAAGACAAGAATTCATTTCTTTACAAGAAGAGAATAAGACCTTGCACTCTTTACTGAATACACCTCAGACTTTGTCCGTTGATGTTGATGAAGTGAACACTGTTCAGCCCCTGAGTGCAGAGACTTTGGTAAACCATGATATTTGTCAATATGTTAGATCTATTGGGAGTGAAAGTCTTTCTTCTAGCACAGCGCTTAATCTGGGCACAGTTTCTGACAATTGTTCTGCTGTTTGTCAGGGATTGCAGTTAGCTGAAGATTTACAAGCCACTCCTTTACCTAAAATTTCCTGTGTAGCAGTTTGTCATAATTCTGAGCTTGAACACATACATGCTTCTGATTTCCAAACACAATCCACAATGGTGACATACACAGAATCAGTCACTACTGTAGGCTTAGGTTCTGCCCTTGATCTTGCAGCTGAGACTGAAGTAGACGTTCAAGTTGATGTGGAAAACGATGCTACCTCTGTGTTCGCTCTTCCTTCTGCCAATTTTGGTCACAACGAACAGTCAGAGACAGTACAGATTTCAGATTTTGATGGACTCATTCCACAGTATACTGAACCAAAAACCTGGCAGACGATTCCTGAACTGTTGATTGTTAATCTGCCACTTTCAGAAGCTAAGACTGAGGAATGGACAATTGACGAAATCCTGATTAACAGAGACTTTACTATGGTGATTCCTCTGGTTGATATTGACTTCTACAAAGGAAGAGACTTTGTGCCATCCACTAAGGAGAGGGACTGCAGGGGTACAGCTCAGTCTTTGGTTACTGGTGCCAAGGAGTCAACTGCCCTAAAGGTGTTTCCATTCCTGAGCCACAAATGTGTCTGTCGACTTCTGGGACTTCAGTCTGTCCTCCTACAACCATTGACTCTTCTATTATCCAGTCCACAGCTCTGCAGTCATCTTTGACACACCTGTCTTCAATCAATGAACAACTGCCATGTCTGCCATTCACTCAAGAGCCTTCACCATGTACGTGGTCAGTGCCAAAGACCTTGACAAGTTTGTCTTCAGCTAACGAGATGGCTCCAGCTTGCATGCCTTCAGCCTCAGAATTTCCTCTGGCATGCCTGTCTTCGGCTACAGTGACTCATCCAGCAGATTATCCTTCAGTCATGGAGCCTCCGGTAGTACATTCTAAGTGCATGTCTTTGGTCCCAGAGCCTACTGCTAGTTTGGCTTCAGTTCATGAGAGACCTGTATCCTGCTCAGCCTCGCGGCCAATATCGGAGGTGTACCTGTCTACACTGTCAGATCCTGCTGCATATTCTTCTGCTCCAGAGATTCCTCCTGAATCCCAACCATTTATTACCGATGAAGGTCCAGCCTGCCTTTTGTATGCTTCAGGGGGATCACCAGATTGCCTGCCTTTTTCACAAGACAATTCTCCCAACTGCTTGACTGTAGCATCAGAGCCTCCCGAAGATGCAACATCTGAGTCTGAAACTTCTGCCAGCTCTCACTTCAGAAACATCAAGCTGGATCATGACTCAGGAGAGCCTTACATGCGAGGCCATTGGACTTGCCTGGAGTACTACGAGAGGGAGACGGATACCATCCGCCACGGCCCAGTCACCGAACAAGTAGCCGACCAGGATAGCGGGCTGGTTGGTTCGCATCTGGGGTCCGGTTCGGATCAGCCGCTTGACAGCTTTTTTGTTGCCGGATCATGCATGAGCCCGAGGGAAGGGACGGGCACGGCCCCCCAGCAGCAGCACCAGTTGGGTGCTAGTAGCCAAAGGAAGGGAATGACTGCTGCAGTTCAAGATGTGCCTGTTATTGCTCCTGCTGCGAGTGTGCCTGATGTACTAAGTACTGCGTCTATCACTCCTATCAGTATGCCAAACGTCCCTGCGGTTGTATCCCACGTGCAACAAGGTGGCTACACGACTGTCACTGGGAGTGCCAGCCTCGAACAACCCATAGGACTTCCAGGCCTCCAAGGCATGGAACATATGCAGTCAAACCTTAGTCACTTTCAACCACAAGCCTTTTCCCAGATGGATGACAGAAAAGGATCTGAACCTCTACCTCAGCCGCCACCTTCTTTTTCTGAACATAAACATTTCCCGAAACCTGCAGTTTCCTCACCTCCTGCGTGTCCACTCTCGGCAGAAAGGCTAACAGGGCTTCTACCATTATCTAAGGCATGTTGCACCAGCCTGCCTCCCTCCTCAAAGACTTATAAGTGTCCACTCCCAGTGACTGAGCTTCCTGGACCTTCCAACTCTGCTTCAGGTCCTGCAAGTCCTTCATGCCTTTCTTCGAACCATGAGTCTCTTCCTCACCAGAAGCCTGCCTATGACTCTTCTAGACTGCAGCTTGATTCTATTCATTCCAGTCCATCTGCTTTTGCCCACAGGCCACCGTTTCCATCAGTGCCACCTCCAAAGACAAAGCGCTCCTATCATAGAAGGAAGATGTTTTGTGCGGGTGACGGTCGCCTGGAGACGGCCGTAGAAGGGCGTATACTGTCACAACTTGCTCCCTTCGCTCCCGTTCCTGCCACTTGGGGGCATGTTTTGGGGTTTATTCCCTACTGGACATTTCCTCCGATCCTAATGCTACAGTGCTGTGATGAATTGGGAGCGCTAAAACCTTATTTTCCAAGTTACTTCCCTTCCGGATCCATTCCAGGTTTTTGGCAGCCAGCATGCTACTTTACTCAAATGACTATGCTTCCCAGAATGCCTGGCTCACTGCTTCACCTCCTCCCTTGCAGGACAAGGTTGGGTGGAGGATAGGCAACACCTGTGGCTGCAGGTGCAGCAGGCGGCACACCTGAGGGGTGTGCTCGTTAAGCAGCTTTAAAAGCCTCAGTTTGCTTCAGTCCAGCGCTGGTCATCGTTGCAGTGTTCCTGTTGTGACTAGTCCCTTGTTCCTTGTTCCTAGCTTTTGTGCCTAGTTCCTAGTTCCTGTTTCTTGTTCCTCCGCTCTGGATTTCGGATTCATGTGCTAAATTGATTTCTGCTTTCTGGATTTCCCTTTCTGTCTTCCTCTGTCTGCAGGCAGTCTTTCTCTGTGCTTTACCCTTTGATGCAGCCCAATTTGCCTGTGTTTTCTGTTTCTTTGATTCTGTCCTTTGCTAATGACAAACTTGATGCATTAGTCTTTCCTTTTTTAGATTTAGCTTCCTGCCTTATCTCCTTGGATGGGTGGGAAAGGTTTCCTTTTGTGATATCATTTTCCCTGCTCCTGATCCTTACTTTCTATTGGGATTCATTCCATGTTTTCCATTTCACTTCTGCATTTATTTCCCATTTCATTATTTAGGTGTGGGGTGCTGTTGTAACTAGTCCCTGTGTGAATGCCTTTTGTTTTCCTCACTATTTCTTTAATCACAATTCCTGCTTGCTCCTTGACTTAGGTCTTAGGTATTTAGTTATCCTCCACCCATTGCTGTTATAGCCTTCTGGGTCCCTGTTTGATCAACTGTGTTCGTGGGTTTACTGACATTCAAGTGGTCTTTCCGGTTCTCGTGAGTACTGTTTCTAAGTTCCTTATTCAGTACCATCCAGAGTGTCAGCACACAGATCCTGTTCTTACTTGCCCTCTACGTGGGCTTAGCGCTGTCAGTATCTGTAATAGCATAGTGGGTAAGGAGTTTGCCGACTTTCCTTTCAGTCATAAGGAGGTTCTAAGTGCTTACCCCACATCCCTTTTCACAGAGTCCAGGAAGTACTGGCAACGACTCCTTCACCTGCTGGGGTCGACGGGGGAGAGGCAACTCACTATCTTCAACTTTCGGGCCCAATGGGCTCTAAAGTGCATATGGCAGGACCACCCCCGGAGCCACAGGCAATACAATCTGTGCCGTAGCTGGGCTCCGACAGTCAAGTGGAAACAGCACAACCCTGTTTGTCACATGGACGGAAGCACCAGCCCATATAACTGATTACTGCACACTCCCAATTATGCCCAGAGGCAACAGAACCAACAAGAAAGGGCCTATGGATGCATTCACTAGTTCAACCATGGAAGTAGATTGGACTGACCCTCAACGGGCAGACCGCCCCCCCCTCCACCCCCCAGCGCACAACAACACCAGAAATATATCAGACCCATACATGGAGGCTCTGCAGGCGGGGTTTGCGACAGTGAACACCAAATTAGATGGCATTGGCAGCACCATAGCCTTCATCATAGCGGACAAGCTACAAGTGAACACTCAGGTTACCGAAGCAGAAAATAGAATAGGTGAGGTGGAAGACGCCTCAAATAAACATGGCAGGGACATAGAAGACATCAAGAAGAGCCTACGACAGGTACAAGCGAAGTGTGATGACTTAGAATCGCGATCTCGCCGAAATAACATCCGTGTGGTTGGCCTGGCAGAGAAATCTATTAACGTTCCTATGGAAGTGTTCCTAGAGGAAGTGATACGCACAGCCCTACTGGAGGCACAGTTCTCCCAACAATTTCTGATCGAGAGGGCCCACCTTTTAAACTACCGCGATAGAGATCAAATCCTTCGTCTGTCAAGGGAAAAAGGAACACTGTCGTACGACTCTGCCAGAATCCATGTATACCCTGATTTCTCCAGCGGGGTGCAGTCGGCACGCTGTACCTTTGACCAGGTGAAATAAGCACTCAGGGCAAGATCAGTGCCATATGCAATGCTGTTTCCCGCGAAACTCTGTATACAGCACTCCGGGAGGACACATTTCTTTGAATCCCCAGAAGAGGCTATGACCTTTATAGAGCACAATATCCCACTACCTCCGCGAGACAAGGACCCGATGGCCAAACGAAATGCGTGACGGATAAAGATGCACAGACAAAACTGAATACTGCTCACCGGTCAGGTCAGGTATCAGAGAGCATCAACCCAGCAGAGCCACCCACCTTTTTCAAATGTTGAAGTTCATCCACTGTCCACTTGGGGGGATAGTGAGAGGGGGGGGCAGGAAGGGCATGTTGCACAGTTGGGAAATAGGGAGAAACAAGAAAAACTGACAAGTGCAAGGATCACAAGATACCAGAACTGATGCAAGATACCGAGAAAACAGAGACAACACAGAACCAATGGCTACACCAAGGAAACCACAACGGGTGAGACTACTTACATGGAACGTGAGGCCTTGCTCACCTCCTCCTTGCAGATGCGTCGAGGGAACTACACCCACAGGAGAGGGAATACACCTTCTACTCCTCGGTACATGGCTCCAGTTCACGTATAGACTATTGGCTATGCACACCGGACCTCATATCAGACGTGACCGCATGTATGATACATCCTCGCACAATGTCCGATCATTCCCCGGTCCTTCTTGAACTGACATCATCTAGTGCAGAATATACTGCCCGGAACTGGAGAATGCCCCCCGCACTACTGAGGGACGACGCACTGATAGAACCCCTCAGAACGGAAATAATAGACTTCCATGAACGAAATGCAAGGCAACGATCTGGGAAACCTTCAAGGTCTGGCTGCGTGGGCAACTAATGGCACAGACTTACGGAGTGCTGAAGGAAATAAGGAGGGAACTAGACCACACCGAGCGGGCACTGAGAGACCTGCAAAATGCATACGCTACCAATAACAGCAAACCCCTTCTGCAAAACATCTCTTAACATCTGACAAAATTCAGGTCACCCGCCGAACGTGAACTCTACACGACCACAAGAGCCAGGAGATACGGCGAAGAGAACAGAGCTAGCCGAACACTCGCTAACCTCATTAAAGCCGAGCAAGAAATGAGACATATTACCAGCATTACAGATGCGGATGGGAATGTGCGGACTAAGGCTGCTGATATCAACAAGGTATTCCAGAAGTTCTACAATGAACTCTACTCTGATAGAGACCAGGTCTCCCTAAGAGAATTACAAGACTACATAGACTCGTTCCCACTGCCCCAACTGAATGAAGCTGAAAAAGCGACCCTGGACCTGCCACTGACCATCGAAGAGTTAGAACAAGCCATAGCAGACTTACGGGCAGACAAAGCCCCCGGATTCGACGGAATCCCAGTCGATCTGTACAAAACATTTAAAGGGGAATTGGCCCTTATATTACTGGAGGTCTGGGAAGGGGCCGCAGGAAAAGGGGCACTACCAAACACCATGAAGGAAGCAATCATAACAGTACTCCTTAAGCCTCACAAACCACCACAAGATCCCACGTCCTACCGACCTCTATCCCTAATCAATTCAGATGCTAAGATATATGCTAAAGTAATCGTAATCGCAAACCGCCTCATAAAAAACATGAATGAACTCATACACTCCAACCAATCTGGATTTGTTTCCACCAGATCCACTGCGTTGAACCTCAGGAGATTCTTTGCCATCACCTCTCAGCTCGACCCGAAAGCAAAGACAATAGCGGTTACACTAGATGCTGAAAAAGCATTTGATTCTGTATCCTGGAACTATATGTACACTATACTAGACAAGATGGGAGTTGGCCCGGTATTCATTAAATACATTCGGGTCCTATACTCCGACCCCAGAGCAATGGTCAGAACGAACAAATCCATATCCCCAAGCTTTGCACTTGGAAGAGGCACTAAACAAGGCTGCCCATTATCCACCCTCATATTTGATCTCACCATAGAGGGCATGGCTGCCAAACTTAGATATGAACATTCATGCAGAGGCTTTCGCGTCAGGGGACCCCCCCCCAATTTATCTCACTCTACGCAGACGATACAATGCTGTATTTCAGAGATCCCGAAACCAATCTACCACCAGTAATGCACGAAATTGAGACGTTTGCAAAATACTCTGGGTACCGAATCAATCAGGCTAAATCAGAAATCATCCTGCTCACACCCTCCACAGTGCAGTTTCCAGTCACCGCACAATTTAAATGGTCACCCACCACCCCCGATACCTAGGAATCATAATGGCCATAGACAAACAGACCCTGTATAATAACAACTACGAACCATACTTAATACTCCTGGAACACAAATTAATGGTATGGGACAAACTTCCAATATCTCTATATGGGCAAATATCGCTACTCAAAATGGTAATAGTGCCAACATTATTGTATCTGTTCTGTAACATCCCTATTTGGCCAGGCAGACCGTTTTTTCAAAAACTTCGGAGACTGGCATCAAGTTTTGTATGGGGAGGGGGTATCGTGAGACTCCAGTGGCCCAAGATGAGCGAGAAGTACGAAACCGGGGGCTTAGCAGCCCCGGATTTTCAACTATACTTTCAGGCTGCCCAGGCTCACTTTGCAAAATACTGGTCCGACTCGACAGAAGCATACGCACACATACAAGCTGAAATGTTTGCGGTGGCCCCTTTCAACTTGCGGGCAATGCCCTTTTCCAAGGTGCTAAGAGATCGGGGGAAGGTCGACCCGGTGGGTTCCACAGTGCGAGCATGGTCCAGTCTACTGGAAAGACTGGGGTGCGACCACCTATACTGGCCACATACCCCGCTATGGCACCACCCAAAGCTCGAACCCACCCTGGACACGACCCTCCATAAAAGATGGGACCCAGGGAAGGAAATGCACCCTTGAGCCCAATATCCTGATGGGACGTTTGCATCCCTGAAGACTGTCCAGGCGAAAGTCGGAGCCGGGCTGGTCACGTCACTACAATATTACAGGCTAAAGTCAGCATATAAGAAGCAATGGCCATCCTTCCCGGAAGCCCCACCCACTCACCAATTCTTAACCGATACCATGACACCCGAGGGCTTGATAGGAGGAATTTCTACCCTCTATAATGCGGTCCAACGACACACCCCCTCCAAGAACACAATGAAGGCCAAATGGGAAAGGGACCTAGGGATTACCATTGAAGACACTCAATGGGCGAAATATTGCCAATTCACCAAATCTGTCTCCACGTGCACCAATTTTAGACTTATCCAATTCAAGATATTGAACCATCTACATATCACTCCCAGCAAAATCGCCAAATTCAACCCCACGACTAAACCAGAATGACCTAAATGTCAGACCCAAGGGGCAAACTCTTTTCACATGTACTTGGACTGTCCCCCGATTAAAAAGTTCTGGTGTGAGGTGGCCGAGACTGTGAGTGACATTATCGGGCTTCAAATACCAGCAACTCCATTAAAATACCTTCTCGGCGACATCGGGAAGGCCTTGATTAAAACATGTCGCCTTGTTGCAATTGCAGGGTGGTCGCTAAAAGGTGTATCCTAAGGGCCTGGACGGCAAGAACCCCTCCCACTCGACAAGCCACTCGACAAGCCTGGATGAGAGACTAAATACATGTACAGGATACTGAAGAAATATATGTTCAAAGTGTGGTGCCTACCTGTAGACCGAAAGATATTTGGGCCCCACTGAGGAGATATCTGAGGACATCCCCCCGACACGTCAGGAGATGAGTCACCCTGCTCTGCCAATGACCCGGCCGACAGGTCTACGTGAATATCTCAGAGTCCATGCCAAGAGCACGCAAATAGTTATCCGCACATACAATACAAAGTGGACCCTAACTCGATATTGCATAATCTGTTGTATGTTATAATTGTATATTTTCAACACTTGTCGGATATATGTGATGCACTTGTCAAATCCCAAAATATTGGTTTAAAAAATAAAAAATAAAAGAATTTAGAGGTTGACTATCATTAAGAATACCATCATCATTGCTATTGACAGATATAGGTAAAACTACATTGCCTTTGTTGTTTGGCGCCCCTCCTCCTTTCTTTACGGGAGGGATAAGATTGTGGGGACTCAGTTACATTATATGAGTTTCCCACTACGCCTTCCACATCCATATCAACTATTTGTGCAGGTTCCTCAGTCACTTCATCAGGAGTAGCTATGGTTTCCCTCTCATTGGCTGCCGCGCAGACGTTCTCTTTCAATTGCATGATGGATTCCAGCATCTGGTCATTTTTTAGTGATTGATAATATGTCTGGTCAGACAGCTTAATTAAAATGTTTAGTGCAAAATGAAGCAAACTAATAGAAGGGAACGGAACATTTTCACAAATAGAAATTTATCTTTCTTTTCCAGAGCCTGATTCACTTTGATCGGTTATATCGATTACTTCATTCCGTGCTTCTTGCTCAGTAGTCTGATAGGTGGGCAGACTAGTAAATGGGAGCACAGAGGGTGTACTTGACAACCGTGGCGAGGGTCGGGTATTGGGGAGCGATGCATTTTCAGGAATGGTGACAGACTTATCATTCATCCCCTCGGCCATTGCTAACTCAGCTTCAGCTGTTTCTCTGTTGGTGCCGCATAAGCGGTAACAGAGTTCAAGAAGGGAGTTGTCATTCACATTATACATAACTGTGTCGGAGCATTGACTGGGGGTGGGTGAACAACAGTGCTCACTTTCAAACAGCCGGTTTCTAATGGTTTCTTTAACGGGTTTGAAGTAATCAGTAATCTGAGCCATTGGCTGCTGTTTTACGCATCTCCATTTCAGCCGGCTTAATTGAAATGTTCGTATTATTAGTTTTGTCTGCAAACGCTTTGGAAGCAAGTCTCTTTTCTTGACGAGCAGCAGTAATGATTTTACCGTAAGGTTTACTATTACGTAAGTTATAGTGCTTAGACTTAGAACAAGCTTTCTTTTCCAGGCATAATCAGTACAATTAACTCAGCGCTTACCTCAAAGTTTAAAAGAATGCTATTTGCAGCACACCAAACTCCACGCCGAACACTGCCAAACACACTCCGCGTGATTGGCTATGGCTATAAAGAGTGTTGGGTCCAACAAGAGCGTCCACTGAGGGGCTGTTGAAACAATAAAACGAATAACAGAGTCCAAGTCCAATTTAACGCTGTAAAGTTGTAGGTCCTCACTCTCCCACTGCCAAACACACTCTGCCCTGTAGTTTTGCTACAGGAATTTGTACAGGAGAACTGGGGAGCATGGACCAGGGACACGGAACTCGCAACAGCACACAGACAAGAGGTTAGGGCAGTTGCGACAGGGTCAAGCGGAGTGCTGTAGTGCGCCAGAGGACACAGTGCACCACAATGATACAGGCACCTTAGATGGGATGTCCTTTATTCCTACAGCTGTGGCAGTCCGGCCAGACACTGGGGCATCCAGGAACTCCCCCAGCCTCAGTGTGCTGAAGGTAGCACCTGTGTCCACCAGCTTCCTGGCGTGCATGTCAGCTCCCTGTACTGTCATGTAGGAGTCACTGGATGGGAAGGGGATGGTTATGGCGATGAGTTGGGGTGCCAGGGGTACCTAATCTGGGTCTAGTTCCATTTCCCTCACGCTTGATGGGATGGGGCTCTGGCCTGGCTGCTGTGGCCAGGGTTGCAAGGAGGTGCCAGAAGAGGCACCCTGGGTGTTTTTACTACTGGGTGGGAAATGAGAGACATTGGTCTGGGATAGGGCCTGGAGTTGTCCAGGTTGGAGTTCTGCGCCAGAACCAGCATTGTGATCAGGGGGTCTAGGCTGAGCGGGGAGGTGAAAGGGACAAGGCTGGCATGGTGTAGGGAGCTGCGATTTGCTCTGAGCAGACAGGGCTTTCGCCTTGTTCTGCTCATGCTGAATTCTCTGAGGACAGTTGTACTTCCAGTGGCCCATTCCTTACAATAGGTGCACAGGTACTGATGCCTGCAGTGTCCTAGCTGGGATGGGCACCAGGCTGCGGGTGGATATTGGCATGGGACATGCTCAGGGTCTCAGGGCAGGAACTGCTGGCAATGTCAGTGCGTGTGACTGGTACTTCAGTTCTTACCTTATTACTGGATTCCAGCAGCCACGCACAGGTACAGCAGGCAGCTCTCAGGGTACAAACTCTTCTTCTCTGGTCTGTAGATCCTAAAAGATGGGAAAATGGACAGGGGGTAATAGGCAGAGGAGAGGAGTGCAGGCCGCAGAACAGGGTTGAGTTTAGTCAGAGAAGGTGCAGACATTAAGGTTCTTTTTAGGTGATCATGGACCTAGACCTGATTCTGGATCTGAGGCACAGGCACCAGAAAACTGTGGCAGTGGGAGGCAGGCAAAATGGGGGAGTCCATGAGGGAGATCCCAGACAGGGCCACAGTTTTGGACCAGGGAGTCAACAGACCAAGTGGAGATATACGTTGTATACGCAAACAGACTGGGACCCCCCTCTGGCAATAATAGAAAAGCTGCACTGAAAAGTGGGAACATAATGAAAGCACCAAAGTCTTTGTAGAAACCAGGACCAGACTTATTACAGGAAGATGAGTATTCTGATAGCCCCAGTACTGGGTTTAGAAGGGGCATGTGGGAGTGGTGAATGATTCCTCTTCCTCCCCCGCTAAATTCATGCTGTCCTCTAGGTGCCCCATACTGGTCCCCATAGGGTGACAGTACAGGGGCTGATGCAGCAGGGGGGTGTACCCAAGGGGCAGGAACGGGGAATGGAGCAGAATAGGTGGGTGGCGGAGCAAGCGCAGAACAATCTAGGACATCTTCTGGGACAGAAGGGGTCAATGGGGGCCACACTGGGAACAGGCAGGGGTTACACCCATAACTGGGATCATTTCTCAATTTCTCTAGCTTAGGCTGTTCTAGCTTCCTCTCTAGGGTCACTTGTTGTTCCACCCACTTCTTCCTCGCCACAGACACACTTTGCAGGGACCACAATGTGTAGGCCTCCCACTGCCTAACTGCTGAGCTCCCTTTCTCCCTTTAACGAACCTCACACACTGCAGCTATGCGAGTCTCATCAAAGGAGCCTTATAGGGGCCCGACGAGTAGGTTCTGATACTTGGTCAGTTTATGCCATACTGGCATCCATCTGACAATGTCTGGGCCACGCACTGTAGCCATGAGTGCCACAGTGGAATCAGGGGAAAGGCTCACTCCCTGGCTTGCAGAATTTACCATTCTGACAGGTGAAAAGATGTTGAAAACACACTAAGATTTCTTCACTAATACTAAATCACTACACGGCATAGGTCAGCTCCACTGAGTCCCTACTATCCAAATCTGTCATCCAGGGTTACTCGAGCACACTCACAATCGCTCACAGGCACTCACAGATGCACACTCACAGGCGCTCCACTAGCGAAGGGGTCGGATGATGAACCTTTGCCGGGGGCAAGGTAATGCTAAGCTACTGGCCCATTTCCAAAAAGGAGTGTCAGGTACAACTCCCAGGCATCCCTGGAAAACGACTCAGATTAAGGCAGGCAGGTCTGGCACTCCGCATAAAAGAATTCCATGCAAAGACGATCTCTAGAGGCCCACAATAAAAGTGGGTGTATTGGTGAAGTTGGGCTCTCTATTAGCCATGTTCACTCCTAGTGAGTGTCTAGGAGATGTGTTTGGTACAGTCTAGGTGGCTCTGATACTAGTAAACTGAATTAGGTGCTTTGGTGGGGTGAGGGTTCCAGCTGCCAAGACAAGCAAATTGAAGGGTATCGAGGCACACCCCACAAAGGTATCTACAGAAGGACTTACTAGTAAGATGCCGCCTCAACACTCTTTGTACCCAGATTCAGGCACACTAGTAAACTGAATTATGGACATATAGTGCACTGTAAAACGAGAAACCTGGTAGATCAGTCCCTAAGGTGAGCAATGACACAGCTACCCGTGTTCACCCTCAAGTATGGGGCTAAAAGGTGAGTTTGCTATGGGGTAGGTGACTTTCCTCACCTGAGGAATTCTCAGGGCTTAAAAACCGAACACCGGATAAAATTACCAGTTGAGAACTGGGTGCTATGACTAGTTGGGTAGATTATCTGGAAAGGCACACCCTACAATTTGCCAGTACAATTGTGTGATGTTGTGTGGGTGCACAGGTCCTCCTCTGACAGTGGCAGTGCACCAGCACCTTGCCACTGTGGGAGTGGGACCTGGGTTGACTGGATGGGTATACTGACCTACCCTCAGTGTTACCAACCCAGTCAGAGACTAGGAGCCCTTCCCTCCAGCTACAAGCTTGCAATGTCAGTGCGTGTGACTTATACCTTAATACTAGATCCGGCAGCCACGCTCAGGGCAGGAATTCTGCTTCTCTGGGACTGGTCTGTAGATTCTAAAAGACAGGAAAATGGACAGGGGGTAAAAGACCGGAGAGGAGTACAGGCCGCAGAACAGGGGTGAATTTAGTCAGAGAAGGTGCAGACATTAAGGTGCTTTTCAGGTGATCAGGGACCAAGACCCGGTTCTGGATCCGAGGCACAGGCACCAGAAAACTGTGGAAGTGGGAGGCAAGCCAAAATGGGGGAGGCCGTGAGGGAGACCCCAGACAGGGCCATAGTTTTGGACCAGGCAGTCAACAGACCCGGTGGGTGTGCGTTGTGTACGCAGACGGATTGGGTCCCCCCTCTGGCAATAACAGACAGGCTGCACTGAAAAGTGGGAATACAATGAAGGCACGAAAGTCTTTATAGAAACCAGGAACAGATGTATTACAGGAAGATGAGTAAATACATTGCCAGCAGGATAAACTATACACACTGGACACAGGTGATTGCCTTCACTGGTCTGCGGGCACAAGGCGGGGCATTGATGGCAGGCATATTAGCTAGGCACACCCACTGGCATGGAACCCTGGTGTCTGGAAGTACCCTTGACTGCCAGGGGGTGAGACCGGACCCCAAGGGAGAAAGAGAAGGGTTGGAAAGGGAGTTGGGGAAGGGGGCTGGTAGAGATGGTGAGGGGGAAAAAGAGAGAGGGGCAGGCGCAGAGAGGCACATCGAGAGACACACAGGGAGAGATAGACACAGAGACACAGAGGCACTGGGAGAAAGACCAAGAGACACAGGGAGGGGGGGACAGGCACAGAGACACAGGGAGGGAGAGAGACAGGCAGAACGGCCAGGAGCCCTACTGGTGGAAATATAGAACAGGTTGAGGAGGAAAGGAGGGAAAGGATGGAGAGGGAAGACCAAGGTACCAGTGGAAGGGGCCCCCTGAGTTCTGCTTCCCCCCTGTTAGCACACCACTGCCAGCAACCAAGAAAGAGAGCGAGAGTCCCCAGTCCTTTCTCCACAGGCTTATATAAGGCTGTTGCTCCATCCCACTCTAGGGCCGGCCTCTCACACAGGCAAGTGTTTGTTTGGCTGTTGCCAGGACATGCTTTGTCGCTCCACCCCCTCCCAGGCAAGTGTTTGGCTGTTGCCAGGATCTGTGTGATTCCGAGGTCAGGGGAGTTGCGCCCAGAGGGGAGGTTAATTGTAGGGTCAAGGGAGATGAAATTATAGAGTACAGGGAAGTTGGGCCCAAAGAGGAAGTTACTTGTTGGACTGGGGAATGGAGGAGGTTCCCGGAAAGGGTGCAAGAGGTCAGGGGCTAGCTTGGTGACTTGCAGAGAGCAGGATAATTACAGGATGTGGGCGAAGTGGCATTTCAGAGCCCCCCACCCATGATGGACACAACAAGTGGAACACGTTTTGCAGGGTACAAAGAGGCTTCATGCGAGGACACAGGGGAGATACAAATTATAGGGTGGGGCAAGTGGGAGGAAGAGTTGATTGGGGTTCCAGGCTGCAGCTGAGCAACACGTAGAACTGGTTCTTGGAGGGATAATGACTGAGTCCACAACCCGCCTACCCCACACAGTGCAGGGGACACAGAGGAAAATACATTTGGGAAAAATAAAAGTCACCCAATACTTTGGAAAATGAAGTTGTGCAATACAGTGGGGAAATTAAAAGTCATGTACTACACTGCAAATGAAAAGGGACATAGAAAATGCCATTTCCAAACAGGAGAAGGGAGTCATTCTCCTGGTGAAGAAACTGAAAGCCCTTTTGATACCCACAAGACATGCCAGGGCAAGGGAGTCATTCCCCCGGCTTTGTTGTGAACTATAGTGGTGTGTGGGGAACAACACCAGGAAAGGGGAGTCATTCTGATGGTCCTGAAAGTTGAAGAAACTCAGCGAACATTGATCAAGAAATGCCAGGGGAAGGTGGTCATTCCCTCTGACTTTGTTGTGAACTATGGAGGGTCTGATCCTATACCAGGAGAAGGGAGTCATTCTGGTTCCGAAAAATTGACTGATGCAAAGGTTAGTTGGAACCACAAGCCAGGGGAAGGGAGTCATTCCCCCTGGTATCCTTTTGTCAAATAACATTTCTGGGAATACCAGCCAAAGACCAGGAGATTGCAATCATTCTCCTGGAGAAGGAACATTCTGTTGACTTATTCTTTAGTTGTATTGTAAGGGCTAGAAGTGGGTTATGACACAGAACGGTAGGGATTGATTTCGATGGATATTCTGACAGATCCTTTAGTATTAGTTTGAGGCAGAGAAACCCCTCTTAGAAGATAGGGATAATGAGGGTTTCTTTTCTTGATCAATAAAAGTTTTTACCAACCAAAATGCCATCCTTTTCTCAGCATGCTTCTTCGAAACCCTCACAATGGGCCTCATTATAAGTGTACCGGTCCGGGAACTACGGTACCGGTAACCTTGCTTCCGTAGTTCCCTGACCGGCAAACTACGAGTTCTGCTCGCGGGTGCCATTACGGCGCCCAGGTTTGATCTGGCGGCCGTACCAGTACCCGTGAGTAGAGCATGTCGGATGCACCGGCACCATTCTGAATGGTGCCGGTGCATCCGACCTCCCCATTCCCATTGAACCCTATGGGGCTCAAATGGGAATGGGGAGCATTCCATTCCAGTGCCCGCGAATGGGCAATTACCGGGTCCGGCAGGGCCCTAATGACCCGCTAATTGGCCATTTGTGGGCGCTGGAAACTTTCACAAGTTTGGCTGCAGCCTGCCGGTTTTACCGGCAAGGCTACCGCCAAACTTGTAATGAGGCCCAATGTTGATAACGGTGTTAGTGCATCTAGATTCCCCATTCCCATTGAGCCCTATTGGGCTCAATGGGAATGGGGAAGAATTTTTACTGGTGCCCACGAATGGGCAAATAACGGGTCCGGCAAGGCCGTAATGACCCGGTAATTGCCAATTTCTGGGTGCCGGAAAAAAATGATAACGGCGGCAGCCATGCCTGTTTTACAGGCACGGCTACCACCAGAGTTGTAATGACCCCCAATGACTTTCCTTGATTCTGGTCAGTTCCTTAGGTTAATATTAAAAGGGATCACATATTCAGGCAAAATATAAGTCTCTATGGGATTCTTATTTCTCTTGTCAGTAGATTTACCCTAGGCTTCTTGCACCATCTGCTGCTTATCTTCTGTCGTTCTTATATACCATTCATTCACTTCACACACAGGGTTAGTCTTCCCTTATTTCCATGATAATACTGTAATTTCTTGTAAGTTGTTTATCATAAAGGCTTCCCAGCCTTTCTCACTTTCTTTGACTTGTGTTTCAAACTCAGTTCCCTTTCCTTCACCCAGGCAGTTAAAGTTTTTCAGATTTACTTTCTCACTTTTCTTGTTTTTTATGGGATGAGTTTCACCATTCTTATGATTCCCACCTCAGTTCCAGTTCCTCCCCAGCTCCCTGTTACCTTCTTCTTCAGGTAGGAACATCTTGGGGGTGTGTAAGGTTCGGGTCTCTCTGTGCATTCACTATTCTTCGTTCGTCTCCTTGCCTGATATGATATGATATGATATGATATGATGCATTGTTAAGACAGATCTCTGAACTCTGACCTGCTGGGCAGAGGTTCAGAAGGCCAGGCTAGTTTCTTGGAACAGGGTAACCTTCTGGACAAGCCAGACCAATCAAGGTAGCGTTGGCGGCGGTCAAAACTAGGTTTCAGGATGGGGTGAGGGTGACTGAAAGACCCCAATGAGCACACAGAGTAAAGGACACTTACAAATCACTCTCAGTCAGGTGTATATATGTTAAAATTACAAATACATTTATTTCAAGGCCTTTGAAAGTTCACCACACAATAAAAATCACAGCAATACTTTTAGATCAGTACAATCCTATCTAAATACATGTATACAATACAAATGGGGTCTAAAGGGTTAATGCACAAAATGGGTTTGTAACCTAAAAGGGGAAGGAAACAGGCATTGCAAATAGTCTTTAGTCCCGTCTGCATCAAACACAATCCTAACTGAAAGGCAGTCCAATCCCTAAGAAGAGTGGAGCCTATTGCTGAAATGTACTTGCACAGCTGGCGCACGCGGTAATGCAGATGGGCAAAACGGGGTCTCTTCAGGGGTCTGTAGCAGCTCAGGAAGGTAGGTGAGGTGATGCAAGATAAGTTCCCACTATTCGTGGAGGGTCTCCCCAACAGGGCAGAGCAGGTTCCAGAGTTCGGGAATAGTTTGCTAGTTCGCACTAGCAGTGGAAAGGAGAGGGGCCCTCAGGGGCCACTCGTGCGTAAAAAGGGTTAGATGCCCTAGGAGCCACCGCTAGGGGCCACCGGTTAGGGTTGCAATTACTCACTGACCCCGGCACACTCCGGACCAAACTTGGGCAGTTGAGTCCACTTCGGTTGCAGGTTCAAGTGCAAATTTGGCGAAATTTGGCTTTTCAGCGACAAAGATACAGCGGTGATTCCCAAATGGGACAGTGGTGATTTCTCCGCTCCTGGTGGATGGATCAGGCCAGTTTCACTGCAGCAGGCTTCAGGGGCGAGAGGGGCACAAAAGCAGCGCACCTACAAAGTTCGTCCTCACGGCTGGGCGACACATTAACCGCGTATACTCCGGTTCGGGCCCACTCACTTTGCTCCAGACCTGGGAACGCCAAGTGTACAAAATTTGGTATGAGAGTGCCGTGAACACAGTTCTCCTTGAAACGGCGGTGGTATCAGGGCAAAGGTCCTGCATAAGCTGGACAGCCTACTGGTTGGCCCAGGGACACTTCCGAGAAGGCTTACTTGCATGGTTTGATGAAGGTGCCGAGAATAGTTGGTCCCACTATTCCAATGAGTCGAAGCATCTTTGCAGACCTTCTAGGATGACCAGATGCAGAGGGATCCAGCGTGACGACAGCGGGCTCAGGTTGGCAAACCTTCCAGCGGGTCACCAGCGGTTCGTCGACTCGGCTTCTTAGGTTCTGGATACTTGGATCCTATCCTTCGTTCAGTGAGAACTCCAGAGATCGACATGGTATGGGTGTTTGGAACCCTCTCTTATCCAAAATCTCCTTTGTGCCAAAACGAGGAGGACCCAATGTGAGATCTGCTCGCCGACAGGCATACCATACGTGGACCAATCAGGGACCACAGTGGTCCCAGGCATTCACAGCACACCAGACTCTCTGGCACCCAGGATGTGTATTCCTACCAAACGGTCCAGCCCACATTCTGGAAGCACACACACAAGGCATGCAGAAGCCTGCTAAAGCTTGGCGTTTTGCGGTTGAATGCATGCCCAAATAAGGACTGACTCGGGTCGGTCTGACCTGGGGAAGTTGAAGGGACAAGATGGCCAAAGGACAGGACAAAGAACCTTGTGGCATGGCCATTTTGGAACCAGGCCACCTATTTGTGCCAAACGCGGCAACCGCGATTTACCTGGCAGGAAAGGGTTAAAAATACATGAAAATATAAGCTGCCACCAGCCCCGTCCGAGACACATCTGCACTTCTCCAAAAAAAATCCTTCAAGAGTATCTAGGGCCTTTGGAAATGACTATTAGACCCAAGTGCACTGTACCGTAAGGCACTTTGTGCACTTGTTACATGTTGCAGAAAAGTTGCAACATTGACAAGGCCTAAGGGAAACAAAGTCTCCTAGTACTGACTGTCTTTAAGGGCATATCAGTTTCCCCATAAGAAGTGAGCGAAAAAGCCCACGGGTGTGCAGCAGAAGGCTGTGCACCTCTGGTAAAGTCAGACTATGGTGTTTAAACAAAGCAACAAGTTGGGGGTTCACAGCTGGAGGGAAAATGACAACTAAAATGGAAATCTTTCCTAACACTCACCCCTCCCAGACCAAGGACAGGGTGAATTAATCCACCCCTGGATGAATCTCATGTTCAGGTTGGTTAAACATGCTGGACAACCCATCAGCATTGCTATGTTGGAAACCTGGCCTATGCTCAATAGTGATGTCAAGGCCTTGAAGGCTTATGGACCACCTGAGCAACTTTGGATTCTCTCCCTTCATGTTCATTAGCCACTTTAAGGGCTTGTGGTCAATTTGCACAGTGAAGAGGGTCCCATAGAGGTATGGCCTCAGCTTCCTTAGGGCGCACACAACAGAGAAACATTCTTTCTCTACTGTGGACCATCTGAGCTCTCTGTCCTTAAACTGGCGACTAATGAAGCCATTAGGGTGTTCCTTACCCATCTCATTTACTTGTGATAGTACATCTCCTATCCCAGTGTCAGTGGCATCTGTCTGTACACAAAAAGGTCTTTGGTAATCAGGGGCCCTGAGAACAGGGGCCTGGCACAAGGAGTCTTTTAACCCATTGAAGGCCTTCCCACACTCCTAAGACCAAGTTACCTTCTTGGGTTTCTTAGGAGTTGTGAGAGCAGTCAGAGGGGGCGCTGCCATAGACTGCCATGAAATTCCTGTAGTACCCGGTGGGTCCTAAAAAGGCTATCACTTGGGTTTGGGTAGTGGGGGTCGGCCAGTCTTGTACAGCCTGTACTTTACTGGGTAGAGGCTGTATCCTCCCTCCACCTACTTCATGCCCAAGGTAGACCACTGAACCTTGACCAATCTGGCACTTACTGGTTTTTATGGTCAAGTAGGCCTTCTGCAGAGCCTGTAGCACAATCCTAAGATGTTTCACATTATCTTCCCAGGTGGCACCGGAAAATGCTATATCATCCAGATATGCATGACATAATTCATCCAACCTATTAAGGACATGATTCACAAGCCTCTGGAAAGTGACAGGTGCATGCTCCAACCCGAAAGGCATTACCCTGAACTAGTAAAGACCCTCCGGTGTTGAGAAAGATGTCTTCTCTTTGGCATGTTCTGCAAGAGCTATTTGACAATAGTCTGCAGTGAGGTCAAATGTGCTGAGGTATTTGGAAGCACCCAAAGTATCCACCAGCTCATCTGTTCTAGGCAAGGGGTGTGCATCTGTATTGGTGACAGCATTCAGAGCCCTGTAATCCACACAGAACCTCAGATCAGAGGTACCTGCCTTTGGAACCAAAACCACAGGGCTGGACCAAGGACTACTGGAGGGTTCAATCACCCGTAGATCCAACATTTTGTTGACCTCTGTCTTAATGTAAGACCTTACTTTGCTGACATCCTGTATCCCCTACCTTTGGTAGGTACACTGTATCCCTTGTCAATGTCATGTTTGCACCAAGATGTCAAACCAGGGGATTGTTGGAACAAGGGGGAAAATTGCCTCAGCAAACTTTTTACCTCTTCTTGTTGATCAGAAGTCAGGCGAGTGGCCACTTTGACACCCTCAATGGAGCTATCTGAAGGACTGCCCTGGAACAGGTAAGGGAGAGGTTCTGACTCCCCCTCCTCAACATCTGAAGCCAGCAGCAGTGCAGCCATTTCAACTCTTGGGATGAAAGCCTTTAGTCTATTCACATGGAACACTTTTGGAGCTTGTCCAGCCCTTCCAAGGTCAACTAAATAGTTGACCTCACCCAGTGACCCCACCACTGTGTAAGGGCCTGACCATTTGTCCTGTAAAGCTCTAGACCTTATGGGAGTCATGGTCAGGACTTTCTGACCTGGTTTGGAATTGATGAGGGCAGCCTTCTGGTCAAACCAATGTTTCACCAGTGCTTTCTCTGCCTTCAGTTTCTCACTAGCCAGACCCATCAGGAGTACCATCCTCTTTCTGAGCCCTAGCACATAGTCTAATACATTGGTAGTGATAGGGGGAGTGGGCATCTCCCATCTCTCTTTGAATATTGCTAAGGGTCCCCTTACAGGGTGACCAAACAGAAGCTCGAATGGGCTGAAGCCAAGCACCCTCCTGAGGTACCTCTATGTAGGCAAACAGTAAGCATGGTAATAGAAGATCCGATTTTCTCCTTTGGGGCTCTTCCAGAGACCCATTCATGCTCTTTAAGGTTCTGTTAAACCTTTCAACAGACCATTGGTTTGTGGGTGGTATACGGATGAAAACTTATATGTGACACCACATTCCATCCACATGGCCTGCATATACTTTGACATAAAGTTGCTGCCGCTATCAGACACAACTTCTTTAGGGACGCCAACCCTAGTAAATTTGCCAAGTAAAGCTTTTGCAACTGACTTGGCAGTCACCGTCTTCAATGGGATGGCCTCAGGATACCTGGTGGCATGGTTAACCAGCACCAGGAAAAACCTATTGCCTGAGGATGTTTGGGGGTCAAGGGGACCAACAATGTCGATCCCTACCCTCTCAAATTGTACCCCCACAACTGGGAGTGGTACCAATGGAGCTTGGATTGTTGTGCCACTTTTCCCAGATAACTGGCATGTGGCATAACTCCTACAGTGACCTTCTACTTGCACCCCCATATTGGGCCAGTAGAAATGCATAGATTACCTTTGCTTGGTTCTCTTGATGCCAAGGTGACCAGCAAGGGGAACTTCATGCGCCAACTGCAGTAGGAATGGTCTTACAGCAAGGGGAACCACCAACCTCCTATGGTCTCCTTCTGTAGACTCTGTAGGCTCACTGTAGAGGAGCCCACCTTTCCCAATAAATCCTATGCTTCCCAGGAGGTTCACCCTGGGAGCAGGCATGTCTCCTTAGGCATTCCAGAGATGGGCACTCACGTTGGCCCTTACTGAACTCAACCCTGTCAGGACCACCTTCTACTAACAAACCTTGTAGTTCAGGATGGTCATTGGGATAAAATATTTCAGGTAACACTCCTTCCTCGTCAGGTTCAGGTGTGTGACCAACTACCTCCACCTCAGTGGTAGGTGAGTTAGGGGGAATATTTTCTTTCCCTAGTCTGGCTTTCTTGACTCCTTTGGCCTTGGGTTTCCCCTGTGGCTTGGGCTTGGCATTGGACTTGGCCAGTACAGCCCTTGTTTGTGACCTTGTGCAGGGTCTCTCTGCTGTGTCTTCCACAAGCCCTAAAGTTCTGAGATCATTCCCCAGCAAGACCTTTCCTGGGACATCTCTCTGAATGCTCACTGGAACCCTGACCACTGTACCATTTATAGTAAGATCTACAGGCATAACTGAACTTGAGAGGTGGGCCATCAGCCAACATAGTGGGTAACAGAGGAGCTCTGGCAACTTCCTCTGGGTCTACCAAGGTAGAATCCACTGCAGTTCTGCTGCACCCACTATCCCTAAGGGTAGGAGTATCTTCTCCATTAATCAGCACACTGTCCTTAAAGTAGTGCTTGGTATTATCAGGAATCCTAGCATAAGCCTCTGAGACTTTAGGCTCCCAGGAACCCAGGGAAACTAAAACTACCTCAGAATCTATCCCACTGGGGAAGGAGTCCGAGGAGAAGGATGCCCCTGTAATCTCTTCTTCCTCATAGGAGGAGAAGGCCAGATTGGCATAGTGGACCCCCCAAGGTTTTGCCTTTGCATCTGGGGTCCCCTTCACATGATCACTTGCTCCACTAGCCACACAAGATCCACTGGGTCTTGGGACATAGGGAGGCTTACTGTAACCAGAGTTCTGTTTTGGAAGATAACCTCCACTACCCTGTGTGTTCTATTGTGACTTACACTTACATTTCTTTTTGTGGCTCTTTTGGGAGGAAGTTTCATCAGATCCCCCACCCTCCTTATCTCTGGCCTTTTCCCCCTCCACCTGCTTACCAGGATGCACCTTGTCCTCATGGGACACTACTTTATGTGACACCCACAAATCTGCTGCTACGGCCAGCTTCTTAGGATCTAACTCCTTTGAATCTGCCAAATGCTGCTTAAGCTCAGGGGAACACAAGGCCTATTAAGATCGTTATTTTGTCCTCCCTTTGTTTCCCCCTCATTTTGTTGCGCCTAGAAACAATTGTGTACAGGAATGTTATAAATGCCACATCATATAATATCATGCAACAAAGCAGTTACAGTGAAATCAACACAGCTGTTGTGTTGGGGAGGCCGACACCAGACTAGTCTGTGATGAAGCCTGGGTTGAAAGCTGGAACATTGTATGGTGAATGCTGACGCGAACAGTGTGTGAAGCGCATATGATAACCAACGTGAGTAAAATTGGACAACAGATGAGTGATTGAACTTTGAAACCAAGATACAATACCTTAGACAGAGTGGTCCGGCACTGCCTGCATGCTCATTCGAAGGTCTCTGTAAGGTATCCAACTAAGAGGTGGCAAAAGCGAAAGAGTTACAAAGGATTGTAAATTGAAGTGGTCCTGCAATGGGTCAAGCAAAATCCTGTGCGCATTCGAAAGTCTTCGATGTTAATAGAGTAAAGAAAGTTGATGACAAAGTAGATAAAGCTGGTCCGAGCCCGAACGAGGGAGATCAGCTGAGAGCTTTTGGTTAAAGCAAGTTTGTGTTAAAGTAAATGAAAATGGGTCCGAGCCCGGTGGAGGGAGACTGATTGAACATTGTTGAAACGGATGTGAGCCCGGGTGACGGGGATCCAAGGTGAATAGTGAATCACCTGAGAAATTGAGTATGTGTGAAATCCTGAGAGGAATAGAGCGTATTGTTTGTTTGTCGCAACAGGACCTCTGAAAGAAGAGACTTTGAAAGGCAAAGAGACTTGGGCACGGAAGGCCATGATGCTAATGTTTGAACTACACCCTCGTGCTAGAGAAGCCAGAGACTGTGCTAAGCTCGATTGTGTCACCTTGTTCTGTGCTGAAATTGTGGGCAAGGGAGACCAACGGCCTGACTTATCATTTCTTGAACACTTCTTTCTTTTGCATAACATTGTTTCCCACACTATTTGTATTTAGAGGTAAGGATTGGCAATAGGTTTATTAGTATAAGTCCTTTTATTTTGACAGGATACCACTAGGACTACGTTATTATTATTTGATGGTCGTAGCTTTCGCCCATCTTTAGATTTAGAATTAGATAGGCATATTTCAAACCCTTTTTGAAGTTCAACAAACACCCTTGAACTGTGGTCACTTGTGTCTGTCTTACTGTTGATACCATACCTTCCTTACACCACAAACAAATCAAAACAATTTGATGGCTACATTACCATCGTTGACAGCAGGGGTAGGGAAGTGGATTTATGAGGTGGGGAAAAGAATGGCAGGAATTAGCGGTCGGAGACGTGAAGAGCTTACTTGCTTCAATATTAGGAGATCAATCAGACGATGTATGGAAAAGAGCTAAGTATCCCGGGGTGACGGTGCAGAGCAATTGTGAGGATTCAGAAATTATTCCTCCCAGAAGCCTGGCCTGGGACTGTTCTTATGTGGCCAAGGAAAGGCTGACGCTTCCTGATCCCAACCCTGGAGACGGTGTACTGTGGGAGGTTCACATGGGGTGGGAACAGGCCAGTAAGACTGGGAAAAAAACAGTTTTACTTTCCCCATAATCTCACACTTTTAATGTCTGTTTGGCAAACAGCAAAAATTAAAAGGACTGACTTTGTTGTTGGGGACTACGAGTCCCACAATCCCATGAGTACTGGCACATGGTTGAGGACTGAAGAGGCATGCTGTAGTAGTAGTCAGGCATTTAAGCCTAACAGCCCACACCTGAAGTAACCTGGGAGGCATAAAAGGCCGTCTGAGATGCAGGCAGTAAGAAGGGGCTGGAACTGTGGCTGCAGTTCATGTTGTAGTAGTAGAGGCAGAAAAAAGAAGACACAGTGTTGGCAATCGATGCAGAAGTAGTAGAAGTTGTACCCGAAGTCGTGGAAGCTGTGCAGCCTGGAGAACAAGGATTACAGAAGCTAGTGTGTCAAACCTGGCATTCTGATTCCTCACGCAAACACTGCCGGCAACAGTATCCAGTCCTATCTTCACTTGCGTATAGAAACCAGTGAGCTGAAGTTGTTCGTTATACCTTTGACAATGGAAAAATTAGAAAGTAACACGTGTGTGACTGGTAATCTCTTTATTCTCCTCGTGTGATGAGTAAACGTTACTAAAAACCATTGACAAATACTTTGAAGTTGCAAAATATATGAAGAAGTGGTTGCATGTGACTAATTCCACTCTCCAAGGAAAGAGTGAACTTGTACATCTTTATTTCACTCGCGTGAAGAGCAAATGCTTCTGAAACACATTGTTGAACACTTTGAAGTTGTAAAACTATATGAAGAAGTGGTTACATGTGTCTAATTTCACTATACTAAGAAAGATTTAGCTCCTATATCTTTATTCATGCAAACATTTGAAGCATTTAAACTGTGTAGTGATGTAGCAATAAAGAGTCAGTAAATGACATAAAGAAACATTGCTGCAAAGAGGAAAATGCGCCTAGCCTAATGTGCTCAATTAGTGGAGTACCTTACATTAACTGGGGTTTTCTTGTGTCAAATCCAGCCCCTAGTAGAGACCATATTGATGCATGGTTCATATGAATAATAACCACATATACCACAACATTTTCAGTGTGTAAACTGTAATATTTTCGTGCTCTAAATGATATAACAAAAATACCAACAAAGGATACAATATATTCAGTATCAAATTGTAACTAAAACGTGTAGATTAAATCGCAAACATGTATGGAGAAAAGTACAAGAAATTTTTTTCATCATTTTTCAATCATATATTTTCACATGGTCAATGTGAAAGGACAGGAAATTGAAAGAGTAATTAAGAGTGAAAGCGTGAGTAAGACACGACCCAGTGCTTAAAAAGGGGAAGAACGGACGAAGATATCCTCTAGTTGGAAAAAGAAGAATAGAAATAAATAAAACCATTTCATGGTGACATTTCCATATATTCAAATTGTGGAGAGATCTGAAGATTTTTAAAAAAATGGGGTTGTCAAACCCCTCAAGTCTTTGATATCTACTGCTGTATATTTGTAAACATTGCTTTTTGAAAAAGTCCTAGAGTTTTTTAGTTATTTTAAGAATCTTTTTCGCAGGACTTCTTATGGGGAACCCCCACTGGGTTTGCCTACGCATGTAGTGGGAGCAAAAGACATTAGATTTTGCCTGCTTCCAGGTTGTCCAATATGTCCCAAACGAGGGGACAAATGCCCAAATGGTGAAAGAGGTAAAATCTGGAAGCCAGGCCCCCTTATCCTTTTTTTGCGTTTCGGTGGTTATGTGTTACCACCTTCATCGGGGAAAATTCATGGTACCCTATTGGGAGAGAGAACACAAAAAAGAAGAAGACTAAGTTTTAAACTGAAAATGTTAGGCTGCAGTGGTAATGGTGCAGGCTTGAACATACATATACTATTACAAAACAAGCTTGCTGCAGAATTTAGAGCACGAGAAGTTCTGCCAAGATCACAAAAGTGTAACAAGTAGGATCCTCACCTAGAGGGGTTAGGTCGAACAGTCTCCAAAAGTGTGAGACTGAAAACTGTAGTGCTGGTCCATGCCAACTCGGTGGCCCTACATCTAAGCTGCCAGAAGGCACCAGGCGAGCCTGAGTCAAAGAAGCATGGGTGTGCAGATGCTATAGTTGGACGTTAGAGCTGGGAATCTGTGGAGGGATGGATTGTAACATATATTTCATTTAGTTAGTTTTGTTAAATTTTGCAGGCTCACGGGAATAAGCATACTGCATTCAGGACTATGCGTCACCGCTGAGGTGGATTCAGGTTAAACAAAGGGAGAGTCCACCTACCGGGGGTGTTTGAAACGAAAGAGAGACCCCCTCGGAGACAAATTAGTTGCAACGTCGGGCGTGGATGAGTAAATCTAAAGAAGTCCCGCCGTGACGTAGGTCAAAGTTTTCAGCAACAAGGAGCTGGATAGAGACGAGGAACAAGTTAGTATCCATCCGCATGTCAGACAAGGTTGCATAATCGTGCAGCCTAATGTGAAACGCATGAGGCTTCACAGTCCACAGAGGAAGATAATGTAAAATACAAAATGCAAAATACTTACCCTTCATGATGGTCGCCAAAAAAGTTTTCAGGAAACAGGCGGCTGCACAGGATGCTGAGTCATCTGTTCGCGTATGCGGAAAACAAGCCTGCGGCAAAGCTTAACTTTTCCGAAGCCGGTTGCTAAGTGATAGGGTAACCAATGAAGCGTCGGGTATCAAGTGACCCAGAAGTGTTGGGTTTGCCTACATGGAGGTATCTACCAATCGTAGGTAGAGGTGGGGCTTTGCAGACAGTGGGTAGTGTCCCATAGATCACACCTGATTGGTCTGTCATAGGAAGGTGTGTGTCTAATTGTAACACTCACCTGGTTCCTTCGGAGGCGCGGGTCTCGGCTGGGCGGTGAAACCGTCTTCAATGTTAGGCGTAGGGTTCGTTTGGCTCCCTGGTTTGGCCCCCTTCTCACCGAAAACTTGACTTGGAGGGTGAGATGTCTACAAGTGGAAAAATCAGGGGATTAGTAGCTGGAAGGTTGGATGAAGTCTCTACTGACACGGTGAGCGTCCTGCTGCTGATGCAGAATAACGCGAAGCACGTTGCACCAATCGGGTGTGGTTTAAATAGTGCACAGGAGTGCTTAGAGGTCTTCTTCCACAGCCTCGCCCAGGTAAGAAAAAGAGTTCCAGTTTCCAGAAGAGTTCCAGTCCTAGGGAGTGTGCCAGCCCCACCCAGAGGAAAAGTAGTTCCTGCCAGAAGAGGATGAAGACATCATCTTGTCGGTAAGGAAGCAGCATGGTCTGCTGCAGGTAGGTCCACCCAAGCACTTCTGTATTTGCTATGAGCCCGGCGCTTCTTGTGCCGGGACCAGTCCCCACAATGAGCCTGGCACCACCGGTGCCAGGACAAGGCCCAAAAGGTCCCTAAAGGGACTTGCTGGCGTCTGCAATGAATGTTGTGAGCCTGCTTCCAAGGGCGTTGGGCTGCTCCTGACTCCTTGGAAGTCATGACAGCACCCCCCCTCAAGGCCCCTCCCAAGTTCATCTTCTCCGGGGGTCTTGGTTTGTCGGGAAAAGTTTGATGAAACTTCTTGACCAGACGGAGTGCATGCACATGTTCCGATGGTTCCCAAGACCGTTCCTGGGGGCCATAACCTTTCCAGTCAATCAGATAGTATAGCTTTGATTTGGAAATCTTGGAGTCTAGGATGTTCTGAATTTCGAACTCCAGTTCTCCATCCACTAGGATAGGGTCTGGAGATTTTGTCAAACGGGTTCCAGGTTGCATGGGTTTTAGTAAGGGAACGTGGAAGACGGGATGAACTTTCATATGAGTAGGTAGGCCCAATTTAACTGCCACTGGATTTATTATGGCAGTGATTGGGTAAGGTCCCAGGTATCGTGGATTGAAAGTACGTGGTCCTTTTAAGGGTAAATGTTTGGTGGACAGCCAGACTTGATCTCCCACTTGATATTGGGGAGCTTCCTTTCGATGTTGGTCTGCACCCTTCTTGTAATGTTCCTTGGCTTGCTGAAGATGAGAAGTGGCTTCCTTAAAGGCTTGAGTGATTGTAGAGTGCAGGTGATCTACAGCAGGTGTTCCAAGAGTCTGAGGTGGATCGAGATTTGAGGTGCGAGGGTGGATTCCATACAAGAGGAAAAAAGGGGTTTTTCCAGTTCCAGAATGGACTGAATTATTATAAGCGTACTCCGCAATCCAGAGGATTTCTTTCCAAGTGCCTTCTGTTTGCTGCAACATGCAGCGTAGATACTGTTACAGAGTTTGGTTGGTCCTCTCGGTCTGCCCGTCGGTCTGGGGATGATGGCTGGTTGAAAGCCTTACGCCAATTTGGGCTAAGCGACAGCAACTCCGCCAGAAGTGGGAAATAAGCTGACTTCCTCTATCCAAGATTAGAACTGAAGGAAAGCCATGCAACCGAACAATGTTCTCGAGGAATTCCCGGGCTAGAATTGAAGCTGTGGGTAACTCCTTCAATGGAATAAAATGAGCCATTTTAGAAAATAGGTCCACAATTACTAAGATCGTATTATATCCGGAGCATGGTGGTAAATCCGTGATGAAATCCATGGAGAGAGTATGCCACGGGTGAGGAGGAATGTCTATTGGATTTAAGAGGCCTGATGGTTTCTCCTTCTGACTTTTGTTTTGAGCGCACACACCACAGGAGATTACAAAATCTTTAATGTCCTTCCTCCAAGATGGCCACCAGAAATGTCTTTTTACTTTTTCAGACGTTTTAGCAATGCCGGGATGCCCTTCCATTAAGGAGTCATGGCAACATGAGATGACCTGTGATTGTAAATCCGTACATGGCAGATATAATCTACCTTGAAAGTATGGTAAGTCTTTTTCTGTTGTAAAATCTTTCCCCTTGAGTTTCCAAACTTTTATTTCTGCTGGAGTTATAAGTTTTTTAACTTTCGCTTCAATATCTTCAAGGGATTGTGTGTTAATTAAACCCAGGATTCTTTGTTCCGGAATTATTGGTACGGGTTCAGGACTAGTCGTGAGTTCATCTACTCCCACTCGGGAGAGGGCATCTGCTTTTCCATTCTTGTTGCCTGGTCGGTAAGTAATTACAAAGTCGAATTCGGCGAAAAATAAAGCCCAACAGAGTTGTCTAGAGGATTGAGCTTTGGCTGATTTCAAGTATTGTAAATTGCGATGATCCGTAATGACGGTGACTGTGTGTCGGGCTCCCAGGAGATAGTGCCGCCAGGCCTTAAAGGCGGACTTAATAGCTAAAAGTTCTTTATCGGTAATGGTATAGTTGATTTCGGGAGCCGAAAATTTGCGGGACCAAAAGGCCACAGGGTGCAACTGGTTTGTTTCTGGGTCCCTCTGCGAAAGCACTGCTCCCATCGCGAGACTGGAGGCATCGGTCTCAACAATATAGGGAAGTTCCGGGCGGGGATGTTTTAAAACCGGAGCTGAGATGAATTTAGTTTTCAGTTCTTGAAAGGCTTGTTCGGCCTCCGTAGACCATTCGAAATGTTTGTTTTTTCTGAGAAGGGCTGTAATGGGTTGAACTATTCGAGAGAAGTCTGGAATAAACCTACGATAAAAGTTGGCGAAGCCCAACATGCTTTGGACTCCTTTTACTGAGGTTGGTGAGGGCCACTTAAGAATAGCGTCCACTTTTCTTGAGTCCATGTGAACTCCGTTAGGTGACAAAATGAATCCCAAAAATTCGACCTCAGTAACGTGAAAAACGCATTTCTCCAGCTTGGCAAAAAGTCTGTGTTGATGGAGCCTCTCCAGTACCGCTGTGACGTGTTTTCGATGATCAGCCTCAGAGGCCGAGTAGACCAGAATATCATCAATATAGACAACTACACACACATCAATGAGTTCTCTGAGGACGTCATTCATAAAGTACTGAAAAGCGGCCGGTGCATTGCATAATCCAAAGGGCATTACTTGATACTCGAATAATCCATACTTAGTACGAAAGGCCGTCTTCCATTCATCGCCCTCTTTTATTCGTACCAAATGGTAAGCTCCTCTGAGGTCCAACTTAGTATAAATACAGGCACTTTTAACTTGGTCTAGTAGTTCTGGGATCAATGGTAACGGATATCTGTTCTTGATTGTTATCTGATTCAGGGCACGGTAATCTATACATGTTCTCAGGTCTCCCTCCTTTTTTGGAACGAAGAACAGAGCTGAAGAGGCTGGGGACTTTGAAGGACGGATAAATCCATTAGCCAGGTATTGGTCCAAATATTGCCTTAGGTGAAGATTTTCTGGTTCGCTAAGGGCATAAATTCGACTGCACGGAGGAGTGGATCCCGGAATCAGGTCTATCTGACAGTCGTATGACCTGTGAGGAGACAGGGTGTTAGCTTGATCTTTCCGAAAGACATCATGATATTCCCGGTATTCAGGAGGCAATTGTGGAGTCTCAGAGGAGGTTGCTGCCAGCTTGTTGGGAGGCTGAGGATAACAGGTGGGAGCGCATTCTGGAAACCGAATTGTCTTTGCTCGCCAGTCGATTTGAGGATTGTGCTTCTCCAACCAAGGGATTCCCAGAATAACTTGAAACTGCTGGGCCTTGATCACGTCAAACACAATCTTCTCTTGATGTCCATCTTGGCCTACCAACGTCACTTCCAAGGTGGTGTGAGTTACTGGTCCGGAAGCTATTTCCGTACCGTCCACGGTGGTAATGACGTCTCACCGTCTTAGGACAAAGAGGTAGATTCATCCTGGCGGCCATTTCACAATCCACGTAATTGCCGATCGCGCCACTATCAATGTATGCTTTTATGGCATGCATACGATTAGGCTGCTCTGGACTCACGAGGACCATTGGCATGACGAAATGCAAGGTCAAAGAACTGGTTTTAACGCTCGGCAAGCGGACCTCTACACTTGTCGGGCGAGGTCGTTTTCCGACTCAGAACCTTCGGCACCTTTATCGGATGCTTCTACCATCTTCTTCTTTGGTTTCACCGGGCAATCTCGAAGAAAGTGTCCTGAATTTCCGCAATAGAGGCATAATTGCAATTGTCTTCTCCTTTTCCGTTCCTTTTGGGTTAGGGGTCCTTTCACGACCCCAATTTGCATGGGTTCCACGGAATCATTTCCTTTAGCGGAGCTCTGTGGTCTTGAAAAAACACGAGATTCAAATCTGGAACGATCGGCCTTCCGATTCTGTAGCCTGTGATCTAATTGAACCACCAGATCGATATATTCAGAACAGTCTTGTGGCGGATTTACCACCTGGGCCAGAACGTCTTTAAGTTCCCCTCGCAGGCCTCTGTAGAAAAGCGTGATTCTCTTATCTTCCGGCCATCCGGTTTCCACCACTAGTCTGTTAAATGATGCAATGTAAGCCAAGAGGTCTTGATTACCCTGTCGTAGTGAAAGAAGTTCATTATCCAAGGCCTGACCCTGGAAGTGTCGTGCGAACAATCTCTCCATACTAGCTTGAAAGTCTTGGAAGTTATGAAGAACAGGGTCATCCTGAGTCACTAAAGGTATAGACCAATCTGCGGCACTGCCACTAAAATATGAGAGCACGAAGGCCACCTTGGCCTGGTCCGTTGGGAATGCCGCAGGTCAACACAAAAAGTGCAAGCGACACTGATTGAAGAATACAGCGAATCTCTTCGGATCACCAGAAAGGTACATTTCCTGGTAGATTAATCTGCACCGGATTAGTGGAAGTCGTTGGAGCATGGCTCCCTCCCGAGGCGGGCAGGGGAGTTTGTCCCGCTTGGGCTTGTAACAACTGTCTGGCAAGATCATCAGTTCGCTCCTTAGAAACAACTAACTCTCTCCTTAAGGCATTAGTTTCCTGGCGTGCTGCGTGTACTTCTGCCCTCAACTCCCCAAGCAACTGGGCCAATTAGTCTGTGTTTGAGGTTTCCATTGCGCCTGGGCGGGAAATATGCGGTAAGGCTTTGCTCGTTCTGTAACGCTCACCTGGTTCCCTCGGAGGCGCGGGTCTCGGCTGGGCGGTGAAACCGTCTTCAATGTTAGGCGTAGGGTTTGTTTGGCTCCCTGGTTTGGCCCCCTTCTCACCGAAAGCTTGACTTGGAGGGTGAGATGTCTACAAGTGGAAAAATCAGGGGATTAGTAGCTGGAAGGTTGGATGAAGTCTCTACCCCCACACTCTCTCCTCCCGTGGTGCTCGGTTGCTAACTGTGCTCACCTTAAATAGGTGAATGCCGGGCTTTCCATCCTGCGTCTTGTGCAGGGGCTCTGGGTCCAGTTACTTCACTGGATTTGGGATCAGCCTCTTGATTGCAGAGGGTAAGTAGAGAGCGATGCCGCCGTTAATTGCACGAGCGTATTTTGCATATATCAAAGTCCTTAATGTTCTCTTTTAACGTCCCTTTTCTGCAGGGTTCACTGAGAAGAAATTATGGCAAAAGAATGCCAAAGTTCGTGGAGGCACGTAAGTAGAATGAATGCCACAGTACTTTAATGCGCACCTTAATGTCTTTTCCTTTCAGATGGAGAATGATGAAGGCGCCGGAGATGATGCCCAGGTTTGTGCCGAAAAGTGAACAAGATGATGGAGCATATGAAGGCACGTAAGTAGAAAGTCTGTTCTAGGCCTTTAAACGCACCTTAATGTCTCTCTTTTGCCTTGCAGGTGGCGGAGTGCGGTGCGAGCTGACTTTGGAGCGTACGTCGCACAGGTAAGCCGTTCAGAAACAGAACGTTACTAACCAATGTTCTTTTGTCTTTGCAGGGCTCGATGGCGGAGAAAGAATGCGGCAAATACCTTAAACACTCCGGTGGATCGGGTAAGTTGAAGCGCTGACCTTGACTTTGCTAATCTGTGTTTTTGTTGTTTTGCAGATGCTGCTGAAGACTGAAGATTGGATTCTCATCAGGTAAATCCGGATATTTCGCGTTCACAGGAGCCGGAATGGAAGATTCCCTGGAGCTGACACGGTGAGCGTCCTGCTGCTGATGCAGAATAACGTGAAGCACGTTGCACCAATCGGGTGTGGTTTAAATAGTGCACAGGAGTGCTTAGGCGTCTTCCTCCACAGCCTCGCCCAGGTAAGAAAAAGAGTTCCAGTTTCCAGAAGAGTTCCAGTCCTAGGGAGTGGTGCCAGCCCCACCCAGAGGAAAAGTAGTTCCTGCCAGAAGAGGATGAAGACATCATCTTGTCGGTAAGGAAGCAGCATGGTCTGCTGCAGGTAGGTCCACCCACGCACTTCTGTATTTGCTATGAGCCCGGCGCTTCTTGTGCCGGGACCAGTCCCCACAATGAGCCTGGCACCTCCGGTGCCAGGACAAGGCCCAAAAGGTCCCTAAAGGGACTTGCTGGCGTCTGCAATGAATGTTGTGAGCCTGCTTCCAAGGGCGTTGGGCTGCTCCTGACTCCTTGGAAGCAGTGGTCATGACACTAATAATCACTCTAAACCAATGCGGATAGAGAGAGATGTATGAAGCATTACGGTGCGTAAAAGGTCGTATTGCTGTGCTTGTGTGCAGACATGTTGTATTATGTCATATTGTTGTGTAATCACTGGATCAGATCACGTGAGGAAAAAGTCCAAGAGGTGAATTAAAGAATCTCACAATTAACGTGGTTTTGAGAAGACGCTATTGAAGATTGCTGGTACTCGAGCCAAATGCGTGCAGTTGCATTGGCCTCACACCCTCATACAGAAATGTTAGATAAAAATAAATATGAAGGCACAGACCATAAAATAGGAGTCTGTTAGGCAGAAACCTGTGCAGTTCTCTCTGGGACCACTGCAAAATATTTAAGACTACAGGTGTTTGGCAGTAAACCCACTTGGTAGCAGTCTGTACCACACAGATTCACTTGGTAGCTGTGGCTGAGCAGTCAGACTTCCCTCAAGAAGAGTTAGGCAGTATACAGAGTATTCACAATAGGTCAAAAAGAACACAATGGAACAAGTAAACACTGACCAGGGCTTGGTGTAAAAGAGATATAATTATTTATTTAAAACCACATCTAGAAAAACACACAGGCACTAATAGTAAGCAATTCAAAAACACGATCACTAAAAGATATACACTCCCTTAAAAGAATATTAGACAAGTCTTAAGTAAAGCCCCACTTATTTTCAGACAGCGGTGAGCACGTAGATGGCACTCTAATAATTTGTTTTAAAAGGGAGAGAAAAGCAGAGAATAAATTAAAACAGATCCCAACACGTTTACAAGAACACAACAAGAGAGGAAGGCAAAGTTAGAGTTCAGTAGGCCGGATCCACTTTAAGAGGATCAAACAAAATGTGTCCAGGGTCACACGGTTGCAGTGCACAAGAGTCTTGCAAAGGTTCAAAAAAGAGTTGGACCAAAAGAAAGGGACCAGTTAGGAGGTCAAGGCGTCCAGCCCAGTCCAGAAGGTTAAGGGGTTATTATTACCTTGTAGCAATCTTTAGAAAGGGAGGTCTGGCGGACACGGTACCTAAAAGTGGTGAGAATACTCCAGCGGGGGCAGTTGTTCCTGGCAGCGGATGCAAGTCAAAGCTTTGTCCGGGGGAAGAGAGGATCTCATCGGGGAGGAAGACAGGTGTCCGTTGCACTGCCAGGGAAGAAACCAGCCGCGGAGTTCTCAGGTAAAAGGAGCGGTCCGTTGATTCGCGGTTCAGTGGTGAGTGGCTATCCGGCTGCCGGGGTGCTTGGCACGGGCAGTTCGACCACAAACCGGTCTGGGGTGCGAAGAAAAGAAGGTAAACTGGTTGTGCCCACCAGTCAGGGGAAGAAGCCTCTCCAGCCGGGAGATCTTCTCTGTCGTCGGGAAGTGGTGAGTCGGTTCCGCAGGGCTCCACCGGTGGTGTTGACGTGGTAGGTCGGCTCAGCTTCTCCCTCGTCGGATTCTCAGGTCCTGTGGCGACTTCTGAAGTTCCCGTCCCCAAAACCCTGCTTTTATGCAGCACACCCCCATTCACTCAGCCTAGCCGTCAATCAAACATGCTAAGTGGTGAGCCAGCTGGCTCACCACTCGGGCCAATCACACAAGAGTGTGACTTGAGTTACCAAGGTAACTCAGTCCAGGGTGCCTAAACCCCCTCCCACACCCCCTGTGGTACCCAGACAGAGTGGCACCACTTTTGGAGGTTTCTGTGGAGCAGCCCGCCAAAAAGTGGAACAAAGGGCTCAACTTGGGTTGGAGTCACAGAAGAGAACACAAACGCCATTTTAGAATCGAGTCCTGGCAAAAAATACCAACCGGCGAATTAATATTAATTAAATAAACCGGCGGTATGTTTGAGGCTATGAGAATTAAATAATTAAAGTTGGTAGCCTCGAACAATGGGAAAATCCCATAGGGATATATTCGCGGTCGAATATAAAAAGTAGTATCCACTGCCACCAGCCAAAACTTGATCATGGGGGACGGAGACGTGCCCCCTCGACTAACAGACCTGGTCGGGGCAATCGAATTGCCCCGACCAGTACATCCACAATATGATGGTTTGTACTAGTTTCTGTTAATAATTTGGGACTAGTAAAGCCAATGGTGACTTTACATGCCCTGGGAGACAGTAGTCAGTCCCAGGGTATGGAGTCTATGGTGGGGTGTCACTATGACACCCCTGTATTACGGCACGGAGGATGCTGTGTAACACACATAGTAAAAACACATGAGACCCTATGGAGTAAAGGACCCCATAGTCCATAAAACACATTAACAGTCAAAGGAACACCATAAATCATGTCCAAGAGTGGGAAAAAAGAGTCTCACTCTTGGCAGGAGAAAAAAACAAACTCCAGAAATCCAGCAAAGCTGCTGGGGGACTCACTAGGTTAGGAAATTCAGCCTAAAGAGAGAATTCTCCCTAACACTCGCCCCCCCAGACTAAGGGACAGGAGGATTTAATCCACTCCTGGATGAATCTCATACCTCTAGTCGATGACATACATCCTAGAGAGACCATCAGCATTTTGGTGGTGACACCCTGACCTGTGCTCAATGGTGAAATCAAACCCTTGCAGGCAGATTGACCATCTCAAAAGTTTTGGGTTTTCCCCTTTCATTTGCATTAACCATCTCAAGGGTTGGTGGTCAGTCTGAATGACAAAAGTAGAACCATACAAGTATGGCCTAAAGTTCTTCAGAGCCCACACAATAGCAAACACTCTCGTTCAATGGTTGCCCACCTTGTTTCAGGATCCTTCAGTTTTCTACTGATGAAGCAAATGGGGTGCTCCCTACCTTTCCCATCCAGTTGACATAGGACTGCACCTATTCCTACATTTGAAGCATCTGTTTGCACAATGAAAGTTTGGTGATAGTCAGGAGCTCTGAGTACTGGGGCTTGGCAAAGAGCCTTTTTCAGGGTTTCAATGGCCTGATTGCATTCCTCATTCCACCTAAACCTTTTAGGGAATTTAGGAGAGGAGATTACATTCAGTGGAGAAGCTATGGACCCATAGTTCTCAATGAAATTCCTGTAATACCCAGTGAGACCTAAGAAGGCTCTCACTTGGGTCTGAGTAGTAGGTGATGTCCAATTTTGCACAGCTTCAATCTTACTGGGCAAAGGCCTTATTTCTCCACCTCCTACCTCATGTCCAAGGTAGACCACTTTACTCTGTCCAATCTGGCATTTACTTGCCTTTATGGTCAGATTGGCCATTCCAAGAGCCTGCAAAACATATCGCAGGTGGTCCACATGTTCTTCCCAGGAATTGCTGAACACTGCTATGTCATCCAAGTATGCCATGCAGAAGTCCTCCATCCCATTCAGAACCTGGTTTACCATCCTTTGAAAAGTAGCAGGTGCATTTTTCAGTCCAAAAGGCATAACCTTAAACTGGTAAGCCAAGTGGGGTAGAAAATGCAGTTTTCTCCTTGGCATGGTCTGTCAGGGCTATTTGCCAATAGCCTGACGTCAAGTCAAATGTGCTGAGGAACGTGGCTGCACCAAGTCTATCCACCAACTCATCTGTCCTTGGCAAAGGGTGGGCATCAGTCTTAGTGACTGCATTAAGAGCTCTGTAATCCACACAGAATCTAAGTTATTTAGATCCTGCCTTTGGTACTAACACAACTGGGCTAGACCATGGACTAGTAGAGGGCTCTATTTCCCCGAGATCAAGCATCTTGTTGACCTCACCTTTGATGTGGGTTCTTACATTTTCAGACATTCGATATCCTCTGCTTTTGACTGGCAGACAGTCACCAGTGAGTATGTCATGCTGTCCCCAAGGGGTCAAGCCTGGTGAAAGTGAGAACAGAGAGGCAAACTGATTTAACATAGATTTGCACTCTTCCTGTTGCTCAGGTGTCAGATTTGAAGAGAGATTTACTCCTTCAATCTTTTCGTCTAAAGGTAAGCTTCTGAGGAGATCAGAAAGAGCTTCACTCTCTTCTTCTTCCTATGATGATGCTAGAAGCAAAGCTCCTACATCAGGTCTGGAGACATACGCTTTTAGTATGTTGGTGTGGAAGACTGTTGGAGCCTCCTTGGGGTTTCCCAAGTCCACCAGATAGTTGACCTCTCCAAGTTTACCCACAACTTTGAAGGGTCCCATCCATTTGTCTTGCAAGGCCCTCTACCTTGTTGGAATCATAACGAGAACTAGCTGGTCCTGAGTAAACTCGACCATGTTAGCCTTTTGGTCATGCCAGTGCTTGACCAATGCTTGTCCAGCTTTCAAGTTATCACTTGCTTCTGCCATCATTTGGGACATTCTCCTTCGGAGACCTATCACATAGTCAGTCACTCTGACTGGCTTGGGGGAAGGAGCACTCTCCAACCCCTCCTTGATCAGGGCCAATGGACCCCTGACCGGATGACCATAAAGAAGTTCAAAGGGAGAATAACGTACTCCCTCCTGAGGGACTTCTCTATAAGCAAAGAGAAGGCATGGCAGTAGAAGGTCCCACTTTCTTTTAAGGGGGTCCTCTAAAGCACCTATCATGCTCTTCATGGTTCTGTTGAACCTTTCAACCAACCCATTTGTCTGAGGGTGGTATGCGGTTGAGAACTTGTAAGTAACTCCGCAGGTTTTCCACATGGCTTTCATGTAGTGGGACATAAAATTGGACCCCCTGTCAGAAATTACTTCCTTAAGAAACCCAACCCTGGTAAAAATACCAAGGAGGGCCTTAGCTACTGCCGGAGCTGTAACAGTCCTCATAGGAATTGCCTCAGGGTATCTAGTAGCATGGTCTACTACAAGTATAAACCTGTTGCCTGAGGAAGTTGGAGGATCAAGGGGACCAACTATGTCAATCCCTACTCTCTCAAATGGGACTCCCACTACAGGGAGAGGCACTAAAGGTGCCACATTCTTGGAGCCAACCTTACCAGAAGTGTGGCAGGTGTGGCAGCTCCTGCAGTATTTAATTTATCTACTTCAGCCCCCATCTTTGGCCAATAAAAGTAGAGTGAGAGTCTTTCCTTAGTCTTCTTGAAACTCAAGTGACCAGCCAAAGGAATCTCATGGGCTAACTGCAAGAACAGTGGTCTGTTCTCGTGGGGTACTACAAGTCGTTTGTTGTCCCCAGGTGCAGACTCTGTTGGTTCACTGTAGAAGAGGCCATCTTCCCAGTGTAACCTATATTTCCCAGGCTCTTGCCCTTCAGCCTGAGCATCTGCCTGGTGGCGAAGACCTTCCAGAGTTGGACATTCTCTCTGTCCCTTACTGAAGTATGCCCTGTTGGGTCCACCTTCTGCCAGTAAAGACTGCAGCTCAGGATGGTCAACAGGATCCAGATCTCCAATGAGTTCCTGGCCTTCCACTAGCTCCTCTTCAGAGTCTAGCTCAACCACACACGGTTGTACCTCCCTCTCAGCCTCGGCTGGAGGGGGAGTTACTGGTGTAACTTTGGACAACCTAGGGGAAGTCCTTGTTGACTGCACTGGAGTGCTGACTGCTGGTTTCTTGTTAGAAGTCTTAGGTTTTCCTTTTTCTTCTAGTTTCTTAGAGACAGCAGCTGACATCTCCAGTGGAGCAGGAGTGATCTCTTTCTTCATCACCCCCTGGGGAGTACCTCTCATGGTTCTCTCCCTTGCAGGTCTGGTGAGCTCCTGTAACCTTTTACTAGGAGGTATGGGGGTATATGACACTACTCCGAGAGTTTTCAAGTCATTACCCAGCAGAACCCTTCCTGGCACCTCACTTTGTATGCTGACAGGTATCTTCACAGTCATGTTATTACACTGGATGAGAACTGGTAATTGGGGAAGCATCTGCACAGGCCCTCCAGCTAACTTGGTGAGGCGTTTGGGTGCCTTAGCAACATCCGCAGCCTGAAAAAATGATTTGTCCACCACATTTAGTCTGGCCCCAGTGTCCCTAATGGCAGGAGTCTCCTAACCATTCACCTGGACACTGTCCTTATAATACTCTTTAGTATTATCTGGGATAGAATTATAGACATCTAAGTTCTGTTGTTCCCACAGACCCAGAGACACTAAAGAAACTCTGGCTGAGACTCCAATGGGTTCATCAGCCAGTAATAGAAAGTTTCCACTTGCCATTTGTACTTCCTCCTCTGGAGCGAAGGCTAAGGAGACAAGCTGGACCCCTGAAGGTTTACCCTTACATCTGGGATCTCCTTTCACATGGTCAGTAGAGCCACAAACAAAGCATTTACCAAATGCTTTCTGGAATGGTGGCTTGTTCTGACCTCCTTCTGGTTTGGCACCAGGAGGTACACTAGCCTGATTTGGTTTCCCTTGCGGTTTACTGTTTTGGTTTTGTTTGGGGCCCTCTTTGGAATTGGAATTATTAGAATTCTCTTTGGAGTCCTTTTTTGGCTGTTTTCCCTCATCCTTTTTCTGAGTAGCCCCAGAATCCTTGTGAGTGGCCCTGTTGGCAACCCACAAGTCAGCAGCCTTAGCTAACTTCCTGGAATATAATTCCTTTGAATCAGCCAAGTGCTGTCTGAGCTCAGGAGAGCAGGCATCATAAATTGACTCCAACATTACAAGATTCTTCATTCCTTCATAAGTGTTAACTCTGTAACCCTTAATCCATCCCTCTAAGTTTTTCAAACTTTCACTCACCCAGGTAGCCCAAGGGGTACCATCATGCTTTTTGAGGGTCCTAAACCTCTTAAGGTACTGGGAATGGGTCTTCCCAAATCTAGCTATCAAAGCTAGTTTCACACATTCATAATCCTTCTTATCCACCTCCCCCAACTCCATTACCACATCAGTTGCAACAGGGAGAAGCCTAGAGAACAACCAGGGAAGTAACTCATTCCCTGTGATGTCCTGGAACCCATGATTATACTCAAACATTTTAACCAATCCAACACATACAATTTAGGTTCATACATACCCACTAATTCCTTAGGTATCCGGGGTCTTTTGGGACTGGAACTCCTAGAAGAACCAGAGGAGAGAGAAGAATTTTCCACAGACAACTTTTTCATTTCTAGCTCATGATTAAGCTATTTCTCTGAGTCTTAACTCAGCTTGCTTCTGCTCAGCCTGGGCATTCATTCTTCTGAACTCTAGCTCTTGATTTCTTTCAGATTGAGCAATAAAATGTTTGTACTCTAATTCAAGCTTCATTTTTTCAAGTTCAAAATAAGCAGGGTTACATGTGGGACCTGGTGTAGGCCCAGTAGGTACAGTAGGTAAGGCAGACAGAGGCTCAGAGTGGCTAACTTCATTAGGTTCACTTTCTTCTTCTAACTCATTATCAAGACTTTGATTCAGATCAATACCATCACTGTTTTCTACATTTGCTTGGGGGTTAGATTCCTCTGTACCACCCAGACTTTGGTTTTCTAACAATCTTTCTATAAGTTCCATTTTCTTGCCCTTCTCAGAGAGATTCTTATGTCTACACAATACTTTTAAGCAATCAGCAGTTTTGGCAGACAATGATTCTAGGGTATAACTCTCCATAGCAGACATAGTTAGAAAATCAGCTTTTTAGTGCTAAGCTCTGTGGTTAGTTGTCCTAAAGTGTTCACAAAGCACTCTAAAGTGTTTACTCAATACAAATCCCACCCCTGTACACCAGTGTTAGGCAGAAACCTGTGCAGTTCCCTCTGGGACCACTGCAAAAGATTTAAGACTACAGGTGTTTGGCAGTAAACCCACTTGGTAGCAGTCTGTACCACACAGATTCACTTGGTAGCTGTGGCTGAGCAGTCAGACTTCCCTCAAGAAGGGTTAGGCAGTATACAGAGTATTCACAATAGTTCAAAAAGAACACAATGGAACAAGTAAACACTGACCAGGGCTTGGTGTAAAAGAGATATAATTATTTATTTAAAACCACATCTAGAAAAACACACAGGCACTAATAGTAAGCAATTCAAAAACACGGTCACTAAAAGATATACACTCCCTTAAAAGAATATTAGACAAGTCTTAAGTAAAGTCCCACTTATTTTCAGACAGCGGTGAGCGCTTAACGTAGATGGCACTCTAATAATTCGTTTTAAAAGGGAGAGAAAATCAGAGAATAAATTGAAACAGATCCCAACACTTTTACAAGAACACAACAAGAGAGGAAGGCAAAGTAAAACCATGAAGTTAGAGTTCAGTAGGCCGGATCCACTTAAAGAGGATCAAACAAAATGTGTCCAAGGTCACACGGTTGCAGTGCACAAGAGTCTTGCAAAGGTTCAAAAAAGAGTTGGTCCAAAAGAAAGGGACCAGTTAGGAGGTCAAGGCGGTCAGCCCAGTCCAGAAGGTTAAGGGGTTATTATTACCTTGTAGCAATCTTTAGAAAGGGAGGCCTGGCGGACACAGTACCTTAAAGTGGTGAGAATACTCCAGCGGGGGCAGTTGTTCCTGACAGCGGATGCAAGTCGGTGCTTCGTCTGGGGGAAGAGAGGTTCTCGTCGGGGAGGAAGACAGGTGTCCGTTGCACTGCCAGGGAAGAAACCAGCCGCGGAGTTCTCAGGTAAAAGGAGCGGTCCGTTGATTCGCAGTTAAGTGGTGAGTGGCTATCCGGCTGCCAGGGTGCTTGGCACGGGCAGTTCGACCACAAACAGGTCTGGGGTGCGAAGAAAAGAAGGCAAGCTGGTTGTGCCCACCAGTCAGGGGAAGAAGCCTCTCCAGCTGGGAGATCTTCTCTGTCGTCGGGAAGTGGTGAGTCGGTTCCGCAGGGCTCCACTGGTGGTGTTGTCGTGGTAGGTCGGCTCAGCTTCTTCCTCGTCGGATTCTCAGGTCCTGTGGCGACTTCTGAAGTTCCAGTCCCCAAAGCCCTGCTTTTATGCAGCACACCCCCATTCACTCAGCCTAGCTCTCAATCAAACATGCTACGTGGTGAGCCGGCCGGCTCACTACTCGGGCTAATCACACAAGAATACGACTTGAGTTACCAAGGTAACTCAGTCCAGGGTGCGTAAACCCCCTCCTACACTGCCTGTGGTATCCAGACATAGTGGCACCACTTTTGGAGGCTTCTGTGGAGAAACCCACCAAAAAGTGGAACAAAGGGCTCGACTTGGGTTGGAGTCACAGAAGAGAACACAAACGCCATTTTAGAATCGAGTCCTGGCAAAAAATACCAACCGGCGAATTAATATTAATTAAATAAACCGGCGGTATGTTCGAGGCTATGAGAATTAAATAATTAAAGTTGGTAGCCTCGAACAATGGGGAAATCCCATAGGGATATATTCGCGGTCGAATATAAAAAGTAGTATCCACTGCCACCAGCCAAAACTCCATCAGGGGGGACGGAGACGTGGCCCTCGACTAACAGACCCCGGGGCAATCGAATTGCCCCGACCAGTATGTCCACAATATGATGGTTTGTATTGGTTTCTGTTAATAATTTGGGACTAGTAAAGCCAATGGTGACTTTACATGCCCTGGGAGACAGTAGTCAGTCCCAGGGTATGGAGTCCAAGGTGGGGTGTCACTATGACACCCCTGTGTTACGGCACGGAGGGTGCTGTGTAACACACATAGTAAAAACACATGAGACCCTATGGAGTAAAGGACTCCATAGCCCATAAAACACATTAACAGTCAAAGGAACACCATAAATCATGTCCAAGAGTGGGAAAAAAAGAGTCTCACTCTTGGCAGGAGAAAAAAACAAACTCCAGAAATCCAGCAAAGCTGCTGGGGGACTCACTAGGTTAGGAAATTCAGCCTAAAGAGAGAATTCTCCCTAACAGAGTCGTATTTAGAAAATACTCCTGTTGATTGCGAGCACAAAAGGTTAAGCATATACATGCAAATAGGTCTAACAATGAAGTGCTACCCAAATGTCATTAAAGCAAAAAACAAGGAAATCAGATGTAGCTGTAGCAGGGCCCAGCACGAAGAATGTTGGCTGGTAACTTCTGAGTCCAAATAGTTGTGAGCCATATCTAGGGATGGATGAAACTATAGATGGACTGTCAAAATAGCAACCGCCACGGGTGCTAGGGTCACTCTGGTTTTTCGTCTGGGGACTATTCATAAACCCATGTTGATTATCAGAATGTGTGCCCAGCCCTCAGCTGCTGGAATAATGAAAAGGAATTCCAGTGGGAGGGTTTTGACTTGTTCAAGAAAGCAAGGTTGGTGTAGTGACTAATGTGGTGCAAATTGTTCATTTATGCCTTTGTCCCAACTGTCCAGTCAATGGATCCATCTATTCTCTAAATTCAAAAGGCGTTGCTGAGTTCCAGGCCCAATGAGCAGTTTCTCGAGAACCCACCATGGTAGGTCCTCCGGGGTGTGCTTTTGGTCAAGATAATGCTGAACCAAAGGTGAGGTTTCTTTCCTACATCGTATTCTGGATCTGTGCTCGGAGATCCGGGTGTTAATACTACGCATGGTCTGTCCAACGTACCATAGGCCACAGAGACATTCGATGCAGTAAACTACTTGTGTTGATTTACAATTGGAAAAATGTCGAAAAGTCCAGGTTTTGCTCCCAAAAGTGAAGCTAAGCATCTTCTTGGTATATTTGCAGGCTACACATGAGCCACATGGGTGGTGCCCTACTAAAGGTCTCAAATTCCAGGGCCCACCGGGGTCGTTTTTTCAGTGAAACAGGAGTGAACCAAAAGTTCTCGGATGTTGTGTGATCTTTTAAAAGCAAAACAAGGTTCCCTTTCTTCCGTTAGGTTAAGTTTAGTTAGAGGCCAATATTTACGGATGATTTTTTTGATGTCGTATGTGTGAGGGCCATGTGTGAGTAGACACGTCAATCTAATGTCTTGGTCTCCCTTTTGGTGATTCACCGGTGGTGTCAAAATGGACTCACGGCATGTAAACCTGGCTCGTTTTTTGGATGTAGTTACTAATTTCTTTGGGTAACCTCTGTACCTCAAACACGCACTTAGATCAGCCGCATTTTTGTAAAATCCTCCAGTTGTGTGCAATTTCTACGCAAACGTAGAAATTGACCGTAAGGTAAATTTTCTTTCAAGTGTTGTGGATGGTTGCTAGAGAAATGCAGCATTGTATTACGATCCGTTGGTTTCCTGTACAGATTACAACTCAATTTCCCTTCCCGATTACTGATATTTAAATCAAGGAAGTGTACAGCTTGCCTGTCATATTCCATGGTAAATTCAATATCTGGATCTCGATTGTTTAGTCATGCAAAGAAATGTGCAAGTTCATCCTGGTCGCCATCCCAAATGAAAATGATGTCGTCAATGAATCGACACCACCTTATGATGTTGTGCTGCCATGAGTTGGACTCATTTGAAATATATTTTTGCTCATATGCTGCCATATATAAAATTGCCAAACTAGGGGTAAATGTGGCGCCCATGGCAGTGCCTTTAGTTTGTAAGTAAAATTGGTCACTGAAAGTGAAAACGTTTTTACACAAAGCTACAGTCAAAAGTTCAATGATGAATGCTGGTGGGACTCGTGACTGCAAATTTGTTGCCGTTAGGAAATCATAAATGCAATTAATTGCAGCATTTTGTGGAATACACGTATATAGCACTTTGATGTCCATTGTTACCAAGATTTGGGTGTCTGGATTGTATTCTAGATTTTCAAAGGTCTGTATGGTGTGTGAGGTGTCTCTGAGATAGGAGTCCGTGTTTCCAATCATTGGTTTTAAAAATTCATCAATGAATTTTTCAAAGTGGTTCTAACAGGGAGCCGCACCCAGATACAATTGGGCGACCTGTTGGGTTGGTCGCGTCCTTATGCACTTTAGGTAATGCATAAAGGCATGGGGTGCGTTCCTCCGATGTAGTAAGATAAGTGGACTCTTTCTCAGTGATCCACCCTCTTTCTAGGGCAAACTTGACTATCTCAGAGATTTCGATCTTCAATTCCTTAGTTGGATCTTTTCGTAGAGGGCAATAACTGTCTCTGTCACTCAGCAAAGTCATGACCATAGTCTTATACTGTTCAGATGACATGATGACAATTCCCCCACCTTTGTCTGCTGGTTTTATTACAATGTTGTTGTTGCTAGCTAGTTGGGTAAGGGCTTCTCTCTCTAATCTTGAGAAGTTATGTCTGATTGATGTTTTATTATTATTATTTCTCTGCGCTAGTTTTTTGTATTCCTTGAGTATGCATTTCTCAAATGTTATCAAGTCACTCGGCACCTGATTCTCTGTAGGGCAAAAGGTGTATTTGGGGTGTAAGCCTGTATCTACTTGCTGTTCCAGTGGTTCTCTCTCCTGAAAGAAGGTTCGTAGTCGCACAGTGCGCAAGAAACGTCTGATCTCCATCTCAGTTTGGTACCAATCAGTACCTGCGGTGGGTACAAAAGTCAAACCTTTACTTAAAATTGAGGTTTGTGCTGGAGTTAAATCTATATTCGCAAGTTTAAAAATAGGGAGATGGGCATCCGGATTAGTCTTCGGTATTATCGGTGGCGGCGTCCTGTTCGGTGCTGGTATCCGTTGGGTGGCATTTGCCATGGTGGTGGCCCCCACCCGCCTCCTTGCCCACCTCTGCCTAAAAAAGGGGGGAAAGGACGTGGGTATTAGGGGTTGTCCAAACTGGTTGTATACTCCAGGCTGGTAATTTTGACCTGAGCTACTTCCTGATGAGCTGCTGCTTGAGCCTGAGAAAGATACCCACTTTTTCCTACCTCCTGTCCGTTGATTAGACAGTATATCTGGTTTGTTGATAGAGTTGATATAATCTTCCGAAGTATAACAGTACACTACTTCGGTTTTAAATTCTTTGATATCTTTCTGCAGCTTATTGTTTTTTTTGCTTAATGTAGTGGTTTTGAAGATATCAAATTGGTTTCTACTTCCCGTAGTTGTTCCTCTGCGTTTGTAATCACTGTACTATTTTTGAATTTTGTTTCTTCGGTATCTAGTGTCTTTTGAATCTCTGAGGCAATCCTTTGAGCTGTAGAGATGGTGAGGACCATAAGTTCTCTACTACATTTTGTTGCTATATAACTAAAGTTTGTAGTATATTCCTTATCAGTAAGGAATAGGACAGGTTCGTTTCTTATAATGAGTCCTGCTGGTATGATGCTAGCTCTCAGGTACTCGCGAAGAAAGTGGCAGTGGAGCTCTGTACGAAATACTTTCTTTTTAAGATTTAATAAGTCCTCGCTTGTGTTGGTCTGGCCACTGCCTGTATTTTGGCCAGATTGATCAAAAATAGATGGGCCTCGGGTTATTTCTAAGATTTGTTCTTCGGTGTAGCTCAGAGTTGCGCTCTCTGCCATAGTGTCAAAAAGCAACCCAACGTTAGGTCCCGATAGGCAACAGAAAGCACACAGTTTGAGGTGTTTATGTAAAGCACCAAATGTGTAGCAGAACCTTTCGTATGAATCTATCAAGCAAATTTCTTGAAAAAAGGAATTTTAGCCCACGCTAACAGGTAATGGATTAAAAAAAATGCCTGTTGCTGGGCTCCCCCTAAACCAACTCAAACAACCATGGTTGTCCTAAAACATCAAATACGAAAAAAGGAGTTGGCGTGCCCTTTGGGGAGTTGTAGACAGCAGCTGGGCACCTAAAATACTAAATGACATAAAGAAACATTACTGCAAAGAGGAAAATGCACTCAGCGTAGAGAGTCAGGACACAGCTGAGAGGTAAACCAAGTTATTATTAGAGAAAGACAAACAGCAGAATACAGTCATACAGAATGATAAGGGACAGGTGTCCGAGAGCTCTCCCTGTGTTCGGTCAGAACTCATTTTAAATAGCCTGGCCAGTCTCCATGACGTTTGTAGACATTTGGTAATACTAGGAAGCAGACATTTGTGAAGAAACCTGGCAGTTATACGCACGGTAAATTGTATCACAAGATCAGTATGCAACTTTGTCATAAACACCGGACTACTCCTTATAAGGTGGAATTTGTACACACCTAGGGAAAGGTACAGGGAGCTGGTGTCTCGTGGGTCCTGAGGGCAGCATTAGGTTGTGGCCTACTGAGCCAAGGCGGGGTGTGGGCATGCCAGGAGAGCCGGGTGGAGCAAGAGGCCCCAGGCTAAGCCGTGGTGAAGGATCTGGGGCCTTGCAGGGGAGGGTGATTGGTAGGAGGTATAGTATCAGGACAATCCTGCCACATCAACCCCCCATTTGGTAAACCCTGTGACAGGGTAAAGACCACAGAGCGCAGGTTGTCCTTTTGGGAGGGATGGTGCTGGAGAAGGAGGCATAGCAGTGTAACCTTTGCAGTGTATACTGTAATGGGGACAGCTAAGGCCAGTCAAATTCAAGAAATAACACCAGGGTGAAAGGAATTATTTCGCTAGCGTGTGTTGGGGTATGTGCCCAGACATAACAATCTGAGGCATCCAGTAGATCAGCATATGTCCTTGAGAAATTTGAGGAACGTATTGGTATCTGGGGACATGAATACTGAAGTGCTGGGCAGTTGTCCCAGAAAAACAGTCAGCGGGGGTAACACTATAGGCATGTGATCAGAGAAACATAATTTATGCAATGGGCATGCAGTGGCAATAATATTCCTAACTTGTGTTGTCCAGCCCTACGCAGAATGGGGCCTTATGCCCAAATGTTCCAACCAATTTCAGTGATCCCTCGACCCAGGAAGCTGGAAATAGCAGACGGCAACGTTTCAGGAAGCCAGCAGGGTAGTTGCTTGATCAGGCGTGGAGCAGAAAGGTAGACGGTCAGCGTGCTGAAAATGTTTGTGGGTGTCATGCATTAGTCCTGGAATGGCTGGCATAGGTGCAGATACACCTAACATGGGCGTCACAGTTCCGTATTGACGGTCTATGCTTTTTCCAAGATGGCAGCCAGAACGTATTTACGGCTGTTAGATCCTAGAGCTGGTGCGTTGTATTGTCTCTAGACACGGACGCTGCTAGCTTTGTTTCACAGTGGACTCACATATTTTTTTCCCTTTGCAGATCTTCGTTTCTTCTGTAGCTCTTCTTCCTGTCCTTCATCACACTCGGGTCAACTTCTTGTTCTCAAGTAATTGTTCAAAGGGTTTTTGCTCTACTTTTCACAGTAGTTTGTTTACTCTCGGTAAACACTCTACATCCGGGTTACTATCCTTCGGTCTTACTCTGTTGTTGCGCATTCACTTTCTTCTATTTACTATAGCTCAATCTCTTTATCTTTTCTATATATTCATTCGTACTGTTATCCGTCATTCGGGGTCTGATCTTCCTTCTGGTCTCTCTGCAGTCAACACCCACCTATTCCTCCAAGGCGTTTTCATCCGGCAGCCCTTTTTTGTCTTCGCCTTTTCCTTTTTACTTATTGGGTATCTAAGCCTTTTCTCTTTACTTTTCTGAGGTCCGTACTTCAGTCTTCTTTTCCTCGCTCCAGCTGTCTCCATTCATATTGTGCTCCTTGCACTCGCATCGTCCTTATTTCACTGCCTGGATTTCTCCTCCTTGGTGGGGTCCTGGAGTCTTCCTGCGCTCTTCCTGCTTCTGAAGTCACTGCCGCCTAATCTGTGGTGTATTGGACCTTTTACTAGTTGCACTGTTTTATCAGCTAACGAAGGACATTGTGACAAAGACTTTCTTTGAACTTTGGAAAAGACAATTTCCTGTGTGCTTTGTCAAGACCTGCTGGCATGAACTAAAAGAGGACAGCTCATCAGTTCAACCTAGGGTTTTTTCTGCCTGTAGGCGTTTTCCCTTATTTGGGGGCTTGCTCCTCGGGGGTCACCTGGACCTGGATTACGTTTCGGTCAAGGTGGCCTCCGAGGGAGCTCGTCCCTTCCTGCATCACAAGAAGGAGGAGAAAAGGAAGGCGTCAAAGAAATCAAGAAGGAAGAAGGACTCCAGAGAGCTCCATTGAAGATACAGATGAGGAGGAGTTAAGGGAGGTATCACCAAGTCTTGACAGTGGGCTGGTAGCTCAGCAGGAGAAAAGGCTTCCCAATAAATAAGACAGAGGATGCGAAGAGCAGGTATACAGACAAGCTAGGAGGCAAAGACCCTGGCATGTCACATGGGTCAGGTGGAGCTGGTTTGTGATGCAGGAGAAGGGGCAAAGGCAATTGCTTGAGGCGCTATGCTCACTCAGCCCCCCCCCAAACCTCTGGTACTGGTGGGCCCTGGTGCCTATATTGCAGATGTGCAGCTTTATTATGTCTGCATGAAGAAGAAACACATTTTGTGAGCGGTGGGCCACCCGCCGAAGGTAAAAGGCAGGTGTTGCAAGAAAGGTTTTGTGAGCGTTGTGTCACCTGCAGAAGGTAGAAGGCAGGTTTAGCAGGACGTCAGTACACTTTACCTGCCGGTGGCAGTGATGCTGGTGGCATTACTCCGTAAGTTATCCCTCTGTACTGGTATCGGAGTGTCATAGTCTAGAAGTGAATGATGGGGTGCTCCACAGAGTCTGTCCTCTGGCCCCGCTGGGCAGCTGCAGCAGGGTGTCTTTGTCCTGGACCCCTGTAGGTAGCAGCTAGGCTGGTGTTTCTGGCATCACTGGTGGCAAGGGAGCGTTGTCCTTGTCTTTTGGCTGTGGCTTTTCGTGAGCCGGTGGCGCTTTCTTTACACAGTGGAAGGTGTGGACCCAGGCGTCGAGTCCTCTGCAACGGCCTGCGGTGTGGGTTGTCAGCCGGACCTGGTAGGAATACTTTTGCAGATGAACTTTCAGGACCATGCAGTCTCCTGTCCAGAGGCTGTGGCACGATGCTGCAGGTGGACGAGGAAGTTCTTTTTGTATTTGCTGGAAGTGAGAACTGACAGCGAGCATTCATTTTTTGCAATATGATACAACAAAATCATCATTCAGTTGAAGATTACATACTCCTGGAGCTTGTGGGGCAATCACTGGCATCCTCATGGGTCTGCCTATTACAATCTCATGTGTTGGGAGGCCAGGTGTTCTGCTACCAGTATTTTCAATGTCCGTCAAAACCAGAGGGAGAGCATCTGGCCAGCCTAGCACTGTTACATGGCACACCTTGGCAAGGCAGTTTTTCAGGTATCCAATTCGAGCGGTGGGACTTTTGAAGAATATGTAGGGTCTTGCAAATGTTTTGGACAATCTGTCCTGTGAAATGAATGCCCCTGGCAGAGTTTATGGATACTGGGAGGCCACAGCGTGGGATGAATTGCTTAAGTAGTCTCTTAGCTGCAGTGATCTAATCAGCATATTTACAGTGGTAGGCCTCAGTCCATCTGAAGAATTTGTCTATGACAACCATGACATATTCAAAGGAGGCACATTTTTCTTTTGATATCAGGTCAATTTGCAAATTCACGAAGTGTCTGAGGGGGCGTGTAATGTGCCGGGGAGTTGTTTTGACAGGCTATTCTTGAGCTGTATGTAATACAAGTGGTGCAGTGGGTGCAGTACTTCTATGCACTGGTTGGGAACTTGGGAGCGAACCAGTATCTTTGCGGTAGTTTTCCCCTTACTTGAATCAAACACAGAGTGAGCAACACTTGCCAAGTATGGCAGCAATGAATAGGGGGCCACTAACCGGCCGGTGCTATCACGCACTAGGCTACCAGAGCAACACACTCAACCTTTAGTTTCCCAGCTCGGTTTCTTGTTCTGGAGGGCCACCTCTTGGAGGTCCGCCAGTCTGTAAAGGGATGTTCGGAGGTCCTCAAATGAGAGGAGAAACAGCAGCAGGGGGGCCATGGAGGGCTGTGTTTTTGGCATACTGGTCTGCCATAGCATTTCCCTGGGAGATGCTGTCTGAACACCGGGTATGGGCCTTACATTTGACAATGGGCATCTCAGTGAGTAACAAAATAGCGTTAAACAGTGCTTCAACATAGGAGGCATCAAGGATAGGGGTACCTTGGGCAGTGAGATAACCTCTGTGTTTCCAGAGAGTTCCATAATCATGAGAGATACCAAAGGCATAGCAGGAATCTGTGTATATCATGGCTGTGTGTTGTGTGGCGATCGTGCAGGCCCTGGTGAGGGCAATGAGTTCCGCACCCTGTGCTGATCTTACTGATGGGAGCTAGAACACTTCTATGGGCTCAAGGTGGTACAGACTGCAAATCCTGCCTGTCAATTTCCTGTGGAATCTTCTAAGCCACAAGCCGTCAACAAAGTTCTAGGTCAGCATTGGGGAGGGGCCATGGATAAGAAACTATGTCAAATGCTGCAAGTAAATCATGCGGGTGAGAAGTGGGGTAAAAGGGAGGCAGGATTTAGAGGGGCACATCTGATGAGGGTGATATTGGTGGTGCAGAGGAGTAATCTTTTCCATACTTGGTGAGGCGGGCCACTGGTAGGTATTTTTTTTAACTCTGAGGAGTAGGGCCAATGGAGAGGGTGGCACTGCCCCATTTGTGTGGCATGCCAGTGCGATGGTGTCAACTTTGGAGAGCAGGAGTGCAGCAGCAGTCACCGCTTTTAGACAATTGGGGAAGGCGGAGGCTACCCGGTCTAACTGAGAGCGGCCGGAGGCAACTGGGCATTGTTGGTCCCCATGCTTCTGTGAGAGTACACCTAAGGCATACGCCTCTTTCTCATTACAGAACATGGTGAAGGATTTGGAATAATCAAAGAGGACCAGGGCAGGGGCGATGGAGAGGCCAGTTTTACATTTGGTGAACTCAGTGGTGGCCTCTGGAGATCAGGTTAGTTTATCAGGCAATGCGTCTAAAAGCATCTTTTGCATGGGCGCAACACTGGAGGCATAATCAAGAATGCAAGGGCGGCAAACATTTCTCATTCCCAAAAAGGAGCTGTGCTGTCTCCTAGTGTCAGGGATAGGGCATTGAAGGATGCCTGCAACACGGGAGGTATCGTCACTCTTCGTGTATTGTGACAGAAAAGAATGCTGATTGCAGATCAATGCACGTAAAGAAGGTGGCATCGGGAGACAGTCATCAGAGTATAGTGACCGGATTTGGCAAAACTGGATGAGAAGGGATGACAGCCTTATTAAGAGCTCTTAAGTCATGTGTGAAACGCTACTTGTCTGTCCCTTCTTTGGCCAGAGGGAGTATGGGGGTATTTGCACAGGCTTGTGGTGTAGTGTAAAACACCTTGGTCAAGGAGTGATTGAATGCCAGGCTTGATACCTTCTTCTGCTTGGGGTGAGATCCTATGCTGTGGCACTTGTGGCAAAGGAACCTCAGTATTCAAGGTGACATGTACTGGTGATGCCCATATTGGGACAGTGAGTGAGTTCAGGAGGTGTTGCAATTGTATGGGTGTGAGTGAGGGAGACCGTACATTCTGGAAGGGTTGGTGGGAGCAAAGACTGTTGTATGAGGATTAAACATTCAGCCTGTTTAGACTGTGGAACCTCTAGGTAAATACCCTCCATGGAGTAACAAATGATACAATTGATTTTGCACAATTAAATCAATACCCAACAAGTAAGCAGGTGAACATGGGCTAAGGAGAAAAGCATGTTGGTTAGAAATGGGACCAATTGAACCAGATAAGTTGTTTGACACTGGCTGTGGGATCATTGTTCCAGACATTCCAACAGCATTGATAATTTGATCAGAGAAATTGACATGAGGACAATCCGCTGCCGTTGGTGTAGAGCGGCGGGCAAAGGTATCAACCAAACAGTGTACTTTTTGTCCCTGAATGTTACACTGGAGATAAGGACCGGCCTGGTCCTGCGTGAGCAAAGCAGGAGCCGCCAACATGGAAGGGTGCCTTTGGCAAAGTCATTGTGGTCCGTAGGATAACAGCATATCCTGGTAACCCCCATTTGGAGGCATCAGAGGAGCAGAAGGAGGAGGAGGCGGCAGCGGCAGGGGCGGTGGATTAACATTGGAATTGCCAGGGAGAATGATGAAATCATTTCTGGGAGCAGTGGGACCATATTGCTGTGGTCTGGGGGTTTGATTGGGCAGGCTGGATGAGGAGGTGGTCTTCTTACAATATCTGCAAAACGGTTGCCCTTGTTGAGGTTGCTGGGTGGGCAAAAAGAGGGGGTTGTTGAATGCATTGCTGGTCTGAGAAACCCAGGCGTCCCTGGTTACCTAGGGCATGTTCGATGAGCATGCTGTAAGGCCATTAGGCGGGAGACACCATCTTACTCTTGTCTTTTGAGTTTGTCATAGGAGTGTTGGGCAGCTTGTAGTGCTTTTTCAATGTCAGTGGAGCTCCATGGAATGTATATTCTAATATCAGGATTAGCGATATCAGGTTGAGGGCAAGTGCACATGGTCAAGAGGGCAGTATCTCCTTGGGCAGTAGCTGCCACATCCATGGTGTGAAACGAGAGGTGCTCATCCATGGATGAGTGTGCAAGTTGAATATCTTGTTTAGTAAGGAGACGCATGGCAGCATTGGCAAGGGGTGACCCTGCAACTGCTGAGGCACAATATTTTCATGTGAAGGCAGGTGACACTGGGGTTCTAGGCTGTGTTGTCTCTGATAAGTGGAGGCTGCATTTGGCGTTGAGGAAACCAGCAGGGGCTGTTTGGCAGCTCCCCTGGTAAAAGTGAGGTGAATGGTGCATGGGCGAGGCAGCTGCCGGGGAAAGTGACCCAGAGGAAGAGGGGAATGGAGATGCATCAACTGAGGTGGAGGACGTTTGTGTGGTCCAGAGGAAGGGAGCTGCCGGAGTTGATGGCAGATGTTGCACCGTCACTGAGCGAGGTACGGTGGGTGGGGGCGCTGGGTGTGGTACGTGAGCTGGGACCGCTGGTATTGCAGAATTCTTTTAATTAGTACAGAAGGAACAAAAATTCAACAAATACTGGTAGGTAGTAAAACTCATCCGGCCATTCACAACAGGCAGATAATGATCAACACATCACAAATATCAAGGGCAAACCCACAAGAAAAACTAGGTATACAAGGTGTTTTTCAGCTATGATGGGGTAGTAACCCCTTAGGCGGGCCAGCAGGTCAAATTTTAAAGAGCTGTGGCGTAAATAGTGACATCCAGTGGTAATGCCATACCACTACAATGTGTGCGTGAATGGGGACATCAAGTGGTAATGGCATACCACTACAACATGTGGGAAGGCAGTGGCAACGGCAATGTTAACCACATCAAACCGACTTCAAGAGAGTAAACAAAAACATTAGTATTTTTCAACAAATCTACATATACACTATGCCTCATAATAGCACCTTTACTGCATGCCGATGCAGAACCTCGAAGAGAAAACAGCTGGAATAGACAACGGAGATATTTCAACGCATGAAAGGCATAATCCTTCCCTGCAGAGCTAACACTGCCACTTCCATGACCTCGATGACACGAGGGGTGGTAGCCAGCTTTACATATATCTCAACGAAAGGAAAACAAATACACATCTGCAGCTCAGTACATAAAACCACAATCACAAAGGCTTCCATCTATTGTCTCCACGTTATCTCTTCTGTGGCTTGTATTACTGCTAAACGCTGCCTACAGCTGCTCTTGCGCACTACAGGAAGTGGGAGCTTGGGTTGTCTGTTATCTGTGTGTTCAGCGCGGAAATAGGGAAGTGGCCAATGCCCACCAGTGAATGGCCACACACCGCAGAAAAGGGAAGTAGCCATCTAGGTAGCCTCTGACACTCGTAGGCTGTTCCAAACACTTTTCTAAGCGCTATAGTGTCATGCGTGATGGACAGTTTCTCCAGCATGGGGTCTGGCATGGATTCACATGCTCATGAATATTCCCCGTCATCAGGCTGGGAATCCTCGGTAAGAAAAAAATAAGTATCAGTTTAGTTTCTGATCTGTCTTTCTCAGTAGTAACCAATCACTGGTCTCTGGGTCATACTGCCCCCAGCCAATGACTGCCCTCTCCCTAAGCCCCGCCTCTGGCAGCCATCTTCAGATTTTTACCGCACACTCAAGTGTTGGGAGTCCTCGTGTTTAGCTCTCGAGCTTTTGCTGTGTTTTTGCGCTTTTTCAAAGCCAGCTACAGAATGTGTTCAAGGAGGACGAGCATTCGAAATGTCTGTACTACGTTCATGAGGACAAAACGCACGTGGAGAAGGACTGTGCGTTTTGCAGGAACATGTTGGATCGGACCATCAGGGACTGACACCTTCGTCTCTCCAACTGGCTGGAAGGAAGGAGTCCGTCAGGTGAGAAGAAGAAGAAGAAGTCCGAGCGGTCTTCTAAGTCCTGTGAGGGCGCCCCAGTGACGGGGCCCAACAGAAGGCAAAGCACTGCGAGTCTGCGGGCACCGGGAGCGCCGAACGGTTGGGCTCTTCGGCTGCCAGGCAGGGCGCGCCTTCCCCGGCACCACCAACCACGAGCCAACGCTCTGGTTCGGGGAAGAGGAAATCCGAGAACCCGGGTAAGCCTCTGGAGAGGCCCCGGTCGATCTCGAAGGATTTGGCCGAGGGGGAGCGAGGCGGTGACCCTCCCCCCAAGGTGAAGGCCTCAAACGAACCTAAGGCGGTGAAGGCCTTGATTCACCCAGCCAAGGCCTCTATCGAGGGAGTCGCAGCGGCTCTGGCACAGCCTGTGGAGGCTACACCAGTGGAGGCAACCTCGGGGCCCAGAGTCTCCCTGCCTCCGCGGAGGGAAGCCTCTTTCAGACCCATCGAAAAGACCTCCGTGAAGACCCCGGCGGAAAAAGAGGGGGGCGGGCCGGTGGCCATTGTGGACACGGACACAACATCCGAGGAGGAATTGGCAGAAGTCCTAGAGGGCCTCGACGAGGGCGTCGAGGAGGCCCGTCCCCACGGGAGGGATCCCGACGAGGGTGACGATGAGAGTGACGGCGGCACTGGCGAGGGTCCTAATCAGCCGTCGCTCCCGTCGCTTCCGGAGCCGCAGGACAACTCTGCGGCCATTTTGTTGGTGATACAATCCTTATGTTCAGAGATAAAGACGAGATTGCCCTTACCACCGACAGAGGACCCGGTACCAGGTCCGGCGGAGGAACCAGAACCGGTCCCGGCGGGAAGCCCCCCGAACAAGAGAAGACAAATCCACCCAGCCCCGCCTTCTCAGCCCTCGCGGCCTGCTTGGCCTTTACCCACGCCCCCCGTCCCTGGGGATGACAGGGGAACTGACACGGACACGACGGGTACTGACGACGACGACGATGACGACGGGACGGAGCTCCCATCACCAGCCCGGGCCTCCCCGTCCGCTGAGATTGGATCTTTCCACGCAATGATCGCCAGGGCATCCGAGCTTTTTCAGCTCTGCCCCGAGGAGAAGAAGAAGGAAGGTTTCCTTTACCAACGACGCGAGGCCAGGAGGAAGTCAGTCCTTGCCGTGCCTCTGCTGGATGACATCTGGGATGAGGGTCTCACCCTTCTCAAGAACCCTTCTACGACGCCTGCCAAGAAGGATCGGTATGAGAAGAAGTACCGGGTCCCCGAGGCGGCCCCTCTGTGCCTTAGGGCACAACATACCCCGGACTCGTTCATCTGCGGCGGCCAAGAAGAAAGCGGGGGGGCGTCGGTCTCAACGTCAACTTCCCCGCCGGACGGTGAAGGGAAGAAGCTGGACGCAATGGGACGACGAGTTATCTCGTCGGCGGCAACAACGATTAAGGCGGCCAACGCCCTCGCGATCGTGGCCCGCTACGACAGGGAGTTATGGTTCAAGATCGCCCCCCTGTTGGACTTCCTACCGGATGACAAGAGGGCCGAGGCCCTGGAGATCTTGCAAGAAAGCGAAGTGGCGTCGGACCACGCCATTACAGTGGCAACGGACATTGCTGACACCGGTTTCCGCCAGCTAGGCAACAGCGTTTGCCTTAGACAACGAGGTTGGCTCAAGGCAACGGATTTCCACCAGGATGTGCAAGCCAAGGTGCTGGACATGCCGTTCGACGGGAACAACTTGTTTGGGAAAACGGTGGATGAGTCCCTCCAAACCATCAAAGCGGACTCAGAGACTGCTAGGGCCCTAGGCATTCTCCAGCAATGGAGGCCGTCCTTTCGGAGCGCCGGAGGCAAGCAGAGTGCCTCCAAGGGATTCGGCGGTGGCTCCTCTACGTACCGCCAAGCGGCCCGCTCCTCGTCGCAGGAAGCCTATAGAGGACGAGGCAAGTCAGGGGGGCCCCGCCGTCGTCGTCAGGGAGGCCAAGGCGGCAAGGCGTCCACCAAGCAATATTGAACCGACAGCGGGGTCGGGCCCCCACCGAAACACCCCTGGCGAAGTTCATCAGCGTGTGGGAGTCCATCTCCACTGACCGTTGGGTGCTGCATGCCCTGGCCCAAGGGCACGCCCTCGAATTTCTAAAAAAGTGCACCCGCATTCCTCCCGTAGTCAGGAAGGAAAATCACGTCCCCAACTACTCTTGGAGGTGGGGGCGTTGCTCAGAAAAGGTGCCATCGAGCTCGTCCCGAAGAGGCTCCGGGGCTCCGGAGTATACTCAAGGTACTTCCTAGTAAAAAAGAAGACAGGAGGATGGCGCCCCATCCTGGACCTGCGACGGCTGAACAAATACATCAAGGCACAGAAATTCCGGATGGTCACCCTCCAGCACGTGCTGGGACAGCTGGAGGAGGGCTATTTCCTGTCATCGTTGGATTTGGGGGATGCGTACTTCCACATTCCCATTCTGAAAGGTCACCGAAGGTTCCTCAGGTTCATGGTCCAAGGACGGCACTACCAGTTCAAGGCCCTCCCGTTCGGATTGAAGCAGGCTGCACCTGAAGGGGATCCAAGTCTACCCCTACCTGGAGGACTGGCTCATCCGAGCAGGGACAAGAGAGCTCGCCGTGGATCACACAGCAAAGACCGTCCAGCTGCTCTCGGACCTGGGATTCTCCATCAACTTTCCCAAATCCCACCTGGTCCCGTCGCAAGTCGCACTGTTTCTGGGAGCAAAGCTCGACACAGTGGCGAGGCTGGCCTCACCGTCGGAAGAAAGGACGAAGGCCATCCTGGGCAAGGTGCAGCGCCTGCTGGCCACGGACGTGGCCAGGGTGAGGTCCATCAAGTCCCTCCTCGGGATGATGTCCTCCTGCATATATCTCGTGCGCCTGTTCAGGCTTCGGATGCGCCCTCTGCAAGAGTTCCTCGACTCCCGCTGGGTCCAAGCGACGGGCAGCTTCGAGGACGGGATTCCGCTCGATGAGACCTTCCGACGAGCATCTGACGACGGGCACAGACTTTCAGACCCCATCCCACCAGATAACGGTGACGACGGATGCCTCCCTGGAAGGGTGGGGAGCACACACCGGAGATCTTCACGCAAGAGGCCTTTGGCTCCCAGAGGAGAAGAAGCTCCATATCAACATCCTGGAGCTCCGAGCAGTGTTCTGGGCCCTCAGGTCCTTTCTCCCGTCCCTCAAGGGCAAGGTGGTGAGAGTTTTCACCGACAACACCACCACAATGTTCTACATCCGGAAGCAGGGAGGAACCAGATCCCCAGCCCTCTCCAAGGAAGCCCAGGATCTGTGGCATTGGGCCGTCGCCCAAGGGATGTTTCTGGTGCCCTTTCATCTGGCAGGGATAAAAAACACCATCGCCGACTCACTCAGCAGGGAGCTGCGCTCGTGCCACGAGTGGTAACTACGTCAGGATCAAGTGTATCGACTCTTCCGACGATGGGGAAAACCCCAGATCGAACTGTTCGCGACGGCCACTAACTCTAAGTGCCAGAGGTTTGCCAGCAGGTTTCCCCAGCCGAGGAGCATGGGCGATGCTTTCTCGTTCCCCTGGGAGGGCCTGTTCCTTTATGCGTTCCCTCCGTTGCCGTTGCTGCTCCGACTCGTCAACCAGCTCAAGAGGTCCCGGTGCAGGATGATCCTGGTCGCACCGGCGTGGCCGAGGCAGATCTGGTTCCCGGACCTTCTGGACTTGTCAGCGTCCCCACCAGTCAAGCTGCCGACGGACGCGGATCTTCTCTCAAGAGAAGGAGGCGCCATACTTCATCACGACCCGGAGTTGCTGAACTTGCAGGCCTGGCTCCTGCAGCACTAGAGTTTGGACGGTACGATATCCCGGCTGACTACAGAGAGGTCCTTGCAAAAGCCAGGGCGTCCTCAACTCTCAAGTACTACAGACATAAGTGGAAGAGGTTCTCTGTCTGGTGCCGTGCACAGAAGATTAACCCTCTACGGATTACGGCCCTCAAGTGCTGCCGTACCTACTGTCACTGGCCAAGGCTGGACTGGCTCACGCCTCCATCAAGATACATCTGTCTGCGATCTCCCGATACACCAGAACCACAGGACGGGCGTCCTTGTGGTCCCATCGCCTGGTGAAGGAATTTATGAAGGGACTGTTCTGATCGTTCCCGCCGGTGAAGGCCCCTGCCCCGGCGTGGGAACTCAACGTGGTGCTGATCAGGCTCATGGGGGCGCCATTCGAGCCCCTGCATTTGGCGCCGCTGAAATTCCTGTCATGGAAGACTGCATTTCTTGTGGCTACCACCTCCGCATGTCGAGTGGGAGAGATCCAGGCCCTACCCTGCAAGCCTCCATACTTGACTTTTCACAACACGAGGGTGGTGCTGAGGACGCACCCCTCGTTTATGCCCAAGGTGCCGTCGGACTTCCACCTCAACGAACCCTTGGTGCTACCTGTTTTCTTCCTGTTGCCTTTGTCTTCGGCCGAGAGGACTTTGCACTCGCTGGATGAGTGCTGAAGTTCTACGTGGACCGAACGAAGAGTTTTCGGAAGACATCACAGCTGTTTGTGAACTTTGGACCTGTGAACCAAGGGAAGGCTCTCTCGAAGGCTTCCATTCCCAGATGGCTTTCCGGCTGCATCATGCATTGTCATCGGTTGGCAAACCGACCGTTGCCAGGCCGTCCGAGAGCCCATTCTACCAGAGCGATCACTGCTACCACAGCGTTCTTGTCTGGTGTTCCCCTGCTGGACATCTGCAGGGCTGCTGCGTGGAGGTCGACGCACACCTTCAAGAGATTCTACTGCGTCGACCGGGATTCCAGGGAGGAGTCCAGAGTCGGCCAGGCAGTGCTGTGCAATTTGTTCGCTTAAGATGAGCCTGGTGGGGAGGTAAGAGATGCTTAATGTTGAGTTTTATGTAATGCTTAATGTTGAGACCCCATGCTGGAGAAGGAACAAGTTACTTACCTGTAACTGTTGTTCTCCAGCATGGGTCTGGCATGGATTCACATGCGAACCCCCCTCCTGCCCCTCTACGGCTCTTCAATTGGTCATACTGCCACTTTGCGTGCTACCAAATCTGAAGATGGCTGCCAGAGGCGGGGCTTAGGGAGAGGGCAGTCATTGGCTGGGGGCAGTATGACCCAGAGACCAGTGATTGGTTACTACTGAGAAAGACAGATCAGAAACAAAACTGATACTGATTTTTTCTTTACCGAGGATTCCCAGCCTGACGATGGGGAATATTCATGAGCATGTGAATCCATGCCAGACCCATGCTGGAGAACAACAGTTACAGGTAAGTAACTTGTTCCTTACTAGGTTTCAATAGGAAACTGGGAAGGTAGGTCAGTAAGGCAAGAGTGTGCCAAGTCAATGTCCCTTCTAGTGAAGTGAGGCCTTGATGTCAGTGAAAATGATCCCAACATGAAGCCAACAACATATATATATATATTTTTTATAGATCGAGTCTGACCTGCACCTGTAGGATGACGTGGTAGCCGGGTCCGTTGTGGGAGTAGGGGAGTGAATTTAAGTTGAGGTGGGAAGTTACTGGAATGGGAGCGCATCCTGAGTGGTGCGTAGGGCTAGGTGTCACAGCTTCGGCTTCCAGGCGCAGGAGTGGCACGAACTAACCACCCCCACTGCGGTCTTGGTGCCTGCAAGACTAAGCTTACACAGACCTCCGAGACCCCAGCAGGGAAAGAGGGTTAGGATCACGATGGTTGGAGAGGTACAGATCAGAGGATAACCAGAAAGAGGGTTAGGCGAGGGGAAGTGGACAGGTAAGGGGACACAGGGTAAACTTATCAACAATAGTGTATAAAAGCACACACATAATACATTCCACAATACATTCACACACAATATTAGGGAACCAGAAAGGCACTTAGCTTTGGTTGTGAGTGCTGGCCTCCTGGCTGCACACCCTCAGGTTCAGTGTCAGGAGCAGTTCAAATGCTGCAAAGAGAGCTTGAATTAGTGATCTGCATGCTACCTACACGTGGCTCACTAGGTACACTGTGAACATGCATGCAGACTGGTGACACCCCCAGGGGAGGATAGTGCAGGTACATGCAACCTAGAACAACTGTACTATAAGGACTGTTCATGCAGCTCAGTTCGTGCAACTTGTAGTTCGCTGCACAGCTGGATGATTAAAGGAACATGCAACTATTGTCCGCCGTTCGTGGCTGAACACTGGAAGTCTCAAGGTGCAACCAAAGTTCGCTGCACGTAGCTTACTATAGAAGTCTCAACATGTAGATAAAGTTTGCTGCATGTGGCTGTATATGTGTGGTTTGATATAGGGCCGCACGTGGCTAATTTGCATGCAGCATGCAGGAGAAAACTGCTGTCTCTATGGGCGACATGAGTGCAGGGCTGCACGTGGCTAATTTGCATGCAGCATTCGGGAGAAATCCGCTGTCTCAATGGGCGCCGTGAGTGCGTCAAATGCAGTGAAAGTTGGGTGCGGAGCACTTAGCTTTTTACTCTGGGCAGGGGATGTGGTTGGTTTGGGCTGTGCCCCCCTGCGCGTGCCCTTCAATGTGAGTGCCTCCCAGGTGCTTTGTTTCCCCTCCTGTCTCTGCGCCGCTTCCCTGATGCTGAGCCTTACGATCTAAACATTGGTATCTCCCCGCGGCTTTAGCATTACTTATCTGGTGTAAGCGAGGGGCCGGGAAGCTTCTTCCTCGCGGAGTGGCCGCTCACGTGAATCCCCTTGTCAGGAGCTCTGGCCTATGCGTCTGCTCTGGTCGGATGCTTAAGCACAAGCTCTGCTTTTGCTCCCGCGCATGCGCACGCATGTGCCCCACCCAGCGTGGGTGTAGAATTGTAGTTCCCGGCCCAGAGGCTGCTGGGTATTGTAGTTTGTAGGTCTTTTTTCATGCAGAGAGGACAGAGAAGCCTTCAATAAGGCTGGAGCCTTTTACCTTTGGACTGTTTTGTTCTTTTCTTTGTTGTCCTGTTCTTGGGGTCTGCTGGGGAGCCTTGCACCCTCCATTCCACACCCTGCACACACACAACTGCACCTTGTGCTCTGACAGTACTCCCCCCTGCACGGAAGGACTTGGGTTTGGGTTTTCCCGAATGGTTCACATGAACTGTCTTTTCCAATCTTGGGGCATGAACATTGTGCGCAGGTTCCCAAGACCGGTCTTCAGGACCATACCCCACCCAGTCTATCAAGTAGTAAAGCCCATGTTTGCGTTGCTGAGAGTTCAAAATGGCCCAGACCTCATACTCTGGATGACCTTGTACCAATATGGGCAGTGGTTTCTCAGTACGAATGGAGGGCCAATCTGATTTTAGCAAACATACGTGGAAGGCGGGATGAATTTTCATTTGACTTGGCAAAGGCAGCCTCACTGCCACAGGATTACATCTGACACTGTAAAGGGACACTGTTTGATATTTCGGGTTGACAACCAGACTCGGTCGCCTTGGTTATACGGGGGGTTTTTTACATCTTTTTTTATCTGCATAGTATGTATAGGATTGTTTTGCGGTGTCCAGGTTTTTCTGAATGTCTGCGCAAACTTGGTGCGTGTCAATTTGGTGTCCCAGCAAAGTGGGTAAATTTGTCAGATGGCTACTTGGCGTTGTGGGAAAAACCCAAGAATGGAATCCATATGCTCCAAAGAACGGGGTGTGTTTTGTAGAGCTGTGCACTGTGTTATTATAAGCTATTTCAGCCACCAAGACATATTGAACCCATGATGTCTCAGCGTTAGCCGTGTAGCAATTTAAGTATTGCTCCAGTCCTTGATTCACTTTCTCAGTCTGCCCATCAGTTTCTGGGTGATATCCAGATGATAGACTAACTTCCATGCCGACCAATTGACAAAACGCCTGCCAAAAGCGAGAGGTAAACTGTGGGCCACTGTCTGTGATAACCTGTGTGGGTAATCCAAGTAGGCGTATCAAATTGTGTAGGAACAACTCCACTACGTCACCAGCAGTAGGGACGCCGACACACGGAATGAAGTGACTCATTTTGGTGAGTGAATCTGTCACTACTAGGATCAAGGTGTACTTTTGGACAGGTGGTAGATCCACAATCAGATCCATAGTGACCGTATGCCACGGAGCAGGCAGGGTTGGCAGTGGTTGGAGTAGTCCCGCCGGCTTCTGGTGACTAGCCTTTTGCCTACCACAGGTGCTACATTCTGATCCATATACCTGTACATCCCGAAGCAAGGTGGGCCACCAGAAATGTCGGGCCATGTTTTGCTGAGTTTTAGTCATCCCTGGGTGCCTGGCTAAAGAGGAAGTGTGACACCATTGCATAACTTCCTTCCTGAGTGCAAACATGGGTAAGTACAAGGCTTTGGCGTAGTATGGAATACCATTCACCAGAGTATGCTGAGACCCTTTGGAGCACCAATCTTGCAGGTCTTGTGTGGACATAGAATTCAACACATCTTCAAAGATGTTAGGCCTTCCTACCACCCCGATTATACGAGTCGGCCGGAACTATTGGGCAAGCTTTACTTGCATCCTTATCCTCTGGTTCTGGATATTGCGATAGGATATCTGCTTTCTTGCTGGCCTTTCCCCGGCGATATGTGATAAGGAAGTCAAAGTCTGAAAAGAATAATGCCCAGCGGAGTTGGCAAGGGCCGAGTGTCTTTGCTGTTTTGATAAACTGCAGATTTCGGTGATCAGTCATGACAGTGATCGCGTGGCGAGCCCCCATGAGTTAGTGCCGCCATTCATCAAACGCTGCTTTTACCGCCAACAGCTCTCGACCAGCTATGGTGTAGTTGACTTCTGCGGGAAGCAGCTTTCGGGAATAGTAAGCTACTGGTTATAGCAACCCTGTTTTAGTGTCTTGCTGGAAAAAGGACTGCTCCTAAAGCATAGCTGATGCATCTGTTTCTACCAAAAAATGTTGGGTTAGATGAGGGTGTCTTAGTACTGGTGCGGATGTAAATGCTAATTTTAGTGGCCGAAAACCCTGTTTGGCCGACTCGTCCCATAAGAATGCCTTTCCCTTTCTGAGTAGTGCTGTGATTGGTGTTACTAATTCCGAAATGTTTTTAATAAAGCACTTAAAAGGACTGCACCTCCTTAACGGACATGGGGGCCGGCCCGTCTAGTACTGCTAGTACTTTTCTTTAATCTATCTGTACCCCTGATGGAGTCAGAACGTACCCCAAGAACTCCACTGTGGTGCGATGAAATTCGCACTTTTCCAGTTTGGCCAATAGGTTATGTTCTCAGAGTCGCTGATGCACTGCCTTGATGTTTTTGAAGTGTTCTTGTATGTTTTGAGAATATATCAATATATCATCGATATAAACCACCGTGAATACGTCTAAGTACTCGCGCAGTACTTCATCAAGGAAGTGCTAAAAAGCCACTTGCGTGTTGCATAACCCGAACGGCATAACCTGGTATCTGTAGAGGCCGAATTTGGTTCGGAGTGCCGTCTTCCACTCATCTCCGACCCGCACAGGTACCAGGTGGTAGGCCCCTTGGAGGTCTAATTTGGTGTAGATAGCTTCATCTCGCACTTGATCCAATAATACCGGGATCAATTGTAAAGGATATCATTTTTTAACCGTGATACATTTAATACCGCGATAATCAATACAAGTTCTCAAATCACCGGTCTTCTTTGGTACGAAGAAGAGCAGCGATGAGACCGGCGAGTTAGAGAGCCTAATGAACCCGCTCTGTAAGTTTGTTTCGATGTAGTCCTTTAAATGCGCTGTCTCATCCTCTGTCAGGGCATACACGCGGCAGCAGGGCAACACAGCACCTGGCTCTAGGTTGATGCAGCAATCAAATGGCCGATGAGGTGGCAATGTATCAGCAGCTTGTTTACTGAATACATCTTTAAACTCCTTGTATTCAGACGGTAGTTCACTCAGATCTAACGTCTCTACAGACTTGATGGTATGTCCTGATATGAGCCACTGAATCAAGGACAAGGTATGTTCAGTTGAGACACAGTGAGTGAGACAGTACGATGAGGTTAAAGATACTATAACCTCAGACCAGATCACATGATGATTCTATCAATAGAACCATGGCAGCCCTAGGATAACGCCAAATTCCGGTGCTGCTATGAGGTCAAACTTAATTTCCTCCAGGTGGTTTTGCTGGCAACGCAACGTTAGGGTTTGAGTACATTGAGTAATAGGGCCTGAACACAATGCAGTGTTATCCACAGCTCTCACTGACTCAGGATTTTTCTTTTTACACAAGGGCACCCCTAATTTTCAGGGTAATTCATGGAATTATTGTGCGCTGAAATGTCTAGCGCAAGCATGAGAAACGCAGCGCACGCATGCGCCTGTTTACCGATTCATGGAAGGCACTGCGCGTGGCTTACCTGAGACCTGCGCTGAATCCGCGCGTGGCGCACACGTCGCTGCGACATCCCGAAAGCTTTCCGCGAGTCGCCCAGTGAAGGCACACAACGTCCATTGCACACACCGAAAAAGGGGACGGAACACGCAAATTGGGGAATAACACGTGAAAATGTGGGCGTAACGGGGGAATTACAGCAGTGAAACCCTGGCAAGGCCCACACGTGTGCTAACAACACGTATTCATGCAATTGAACAGGGCAAACCTGTGCACGCCAAAAGACGTGCAAAGCCGGAAACACGTCCGCCACGCGAAAGGAGGCGGGAAGGGCCCGGCGCAGCATAAAAGCACGCACAAAGAACAAACAAGCATATACAGCTATGATGAATGTCCCATTCCTCGCAGCAGTGATCGTGAGACACCGTAGCAGGAGGAGGATAGCCAGGCTCCTCATTTTCTTACCCAGGACCAGCCTTTTTGGGATGCCTGATGACCAGTTCTATGGCAGGTATAGGTTTCCACCTCATATCAGCATAGACCTGGTCACTGAGTGGGAGGATGTCCTCACATCACCCACCTTGTGCTCCCAAGCACTGAGCCCCTTGGAAAAGGTGCTCAATGTCCTGCATTTTTTGGACACTGGGTAATTTCAGCGGACAACTGCCATAGTTGGGGGCGTCTCACAGGCCACGCAGTCACGCTGCCTACACCAGGTGTTAGCAATCATGACTACACGCCCCTCAGTCCGCAGGCACATATACATGCCCAGAACACCTGTAGAAAGGCAGGCCCTGGTCCAGGATTTTACGTGGTGGCACACTTCCCCAGGGTGCCATTTATTGCACCCATGTGGCCCTACGTCCACCTAGGGCCACTGAGCACATCTATCGCAACCGCAAGCACTGGCATTCCATCAACTTGCAGGTTGTATGCGATGCCAAGGGAATCTTCACCTCTGTCTATGCAAACTATCCCGGGTCCACCCATGACAGTTTCATATTCAGAATGTCAGCCCTACACCGGGACCTGGAAGCTGGGAGGCATGGCAACACATGGCTCATTGGTGAGTACAAATGCCTGTGCACATGCATGCATGTCACACAAACACAAATACACAAACCCAACTAAGGACAACTTTTATCACCTCCCCAGGGGACAGTGTGTAAAGACTGGTAGGGGGGTCTGTACTTCCGCTCTCTATATGGTAGAGGGGAGGCACAGAGGACCCCAGCCAAGATTCTCTAATATGGTAACGATGGACGAGCAATCAAGGCCTAGCTTCTCAGGAGGTGATGCAGGCTGGTTCTTAAGTACAGTGTATCCCCAAGCCCCCACAAAGGAATGTCCACACACTGTATTACTGAAAACACAGTCTTTATATAATTAATATTCAAGGGTTATGTACACTTATCACAATGACGCACTTTGTGCTCAGGAAAATCAGCAATGGTAAATATCTACAATTCTAAAGTGGTACCACTAATATTAGACCTCATTAAAGTGCTTTCACAATACTGTTAAAATGGCACACAGATCAATAAGAAGGAAACCAGCAATAGAGAGAGGAGAGATAACAGAGGGTTGAAACAATAGGCAGAATACTGGCCCCTACCACTGGACACAGTTCTGTGTGGAGATCCCCCCACCTGGGCAACCTGTAAAATAAAGAGATATAACACCAGCCCAGTCCATATATTGTTCAATAGTCTATTTCTCTCCTATAATGTTTTTACCCCCCCAATGTACCTGGTGGAGTCGAGTTCTTCGAAGAGGCGTCGACAGATCCTTCTTGAATGACCCCCTTTAAAGCAGGAGTCACGGATCGTCGAGAAGCGTCGAGGAACTCGGTGTTCGGTGTCGGGGAATCGACGGCCCTTCTTGAATGCCTTCCCTTTCAAGCGGGAGACACGGGGCGTCGAACGTCCGACAACAAACAAGGTAGAACGGCGTCGATGAGGCGGCAGGCTTCGATCCGAGCGGTGCTCGTCGGCGTCGAGACGTCGGCGTCCTGCGAGGAAGAGGCGTGCGGGGCACCTCGGCGACACTAGTTCTGGACCGCAAAGATTGTGGGTGACGGTGGCCCAGCAAGGGCGTCGAGTCGCTCGAGTCTTTGGGGTCGTGAGGTGGCGGGAAACCCACCGGTGGATTCTCCTCGGCGCGTTGGTCGTCCTCGACTTTCTCCGGCGGGACAAAGCGGCCGACGATGCGGACGAGGGGGTCCTTCAAGGCAAATGTTCTTAGGCAAGGAGCGGACGGCTCCGGTCGTCGGCGGCACGGCGTCAAGTGGTTCCCACGGCGGGGCAACACAACTTCGACGGGCCTCCAGCGGTTACACAGACCTGCGAACCCTGGTCGACGGCAATGGACTTCGACAGCGTCGATGTCCTGGTGCTTCACTTCGATCTCCTCGGCGGTCCCGTCTCGGGTCGGCAGCCTTTCGAGGGTCTGACTTCCAGGGCGCTTCGGCGAAGATTCAGCGGTGCTCGATGGTCCCTCGGAGCACGGGAAGAGGGCGCCTAGCCAGGTCCTCTCTCGGGTCAGTCCTCGACGATTTCGACAACCTTCAGTTCCGTCGAAGCAAATGCCACAGCAAGTCTTCTTCTTCCAGCTGGACGTCGAGGATCAGCAAATCCAGTTACTCTTGAGTGGAGACTCAGCTTCTGAATGCTTCTGAACAATTTCCAGTGGTGAGAGGTCCCCAGATATACTATCCTGTCTCTCATCCACACTGCTGGCACACACACAGCAGCCAATCACACAGAAGGGCATTCATGCAGTCAGTCAGCCAATCAGGCACACAGTGCATTCAGGCCACACTCCTCCCTTTCAGACACTCACAACAAGGAATGTGGATTGGGACAAGTACCCAGCCATTCAACACTACACACTGCATTCAGGCCAGTTTCGGGCAGGGCTGTCTCAGTCTTTGTCTCACATGCCAGAAACCAGACAACCACAACAAGAAGTGTATATTGGTCACACACTCCATTCACCCAGGTCCCACCCACAGGAGGTACCCACAACATACAGTCAAAGGGAAGGCTCCAGTCAGTCTAGCTGGGCCTTCACAACAACACCATATATGGAACTTCCACCCAACAGCCAGTCAGGGGGAAGGGACAGAGTCAGGGCTTCCCAGGACTTTGGGAAAAACAAGACAACAGGCAATAGAAAGCAAGAGGCCACAGGGGCCATCTTGTTTTCTATCAGGAATCAACTGATCCCAATGGCAGGGCCTGGGTATCCCAAAATGGAGGACGCCCAGAGCACCTGTCTAATTCAGCATGGAGCTGCCACCAGCCCATACCCTGCTCTGTGGGCCACCCACAGGTGCCCAAAAACATACACTAGGGGCACAGGGTTGTACCCCTACCCATGGGTGCCATAAGGGTATCCCATGGGTCTGTTCACCAAACCAAAAGAGAGAGCTGCACTGCCAGGAGTCCCAAATGGACTCCTGGGCAGAAAACATAACAGAACACACGATAAAAGGCAGAAAAGGACAAGGATTCAGAGGCCCTGTCCCTCTGATGCATTTCCAGCATCACAGTCGCCCCCCCCAGACTGAGGTGGAGGGTGTCTAATCTCCCACGGGATAGACACCCTCATCCAGACGGTCAACATACCTTCTGGAAAGGCCATCCGCATTATCGTGACTCTTCCCTGGTCTGTGCTCTATGGTGAAGTCTAGCCCTTGCAGGCTAATGGACCACCTGAGCAATTTCGGGTTCTCACCCTTCATCTGCATAAGCCACTTCAGGGGCTTATGATCTGTTTGGACCTTGAAGGTAGACCCCGTAAGGTAGGGCCTAAAACGCCTAAGGCTCCAAACTATGCTAAAACACTCCTTTTCAACAGTAGCCCACCTAAGTTCTCTACCCTTGAGTTGTCTACTGATGAATATGATAGGGTGTTCTCTCCCTTTGTCATCTAACTGGGACAAGACAGCTCCAATTCCGGTGTCGCAGGCATCCGTCTGGACGATAAAGGGTCGGCTGTAGTCAGGCGCACACAACACAGGTGCCCTACACAGACTTTCTTTCAAGCCATCAAAGGCCCTCTGACAGTCTTCAGTCCAATTAACCTTCCTAGGTTGTTTGGGCGAAGTTAGAGCTGTCAGGGGTGCAGCTATGGTTCCATAGTCTGCCATGAAATTGCGATAGTACCCAGTGAGGCCCAAAAAGGCTCTCACCTGGGTTTGAGTAGTGGGAGTCTCCCAGTTCTGTACGTCCTGTACTTTACTGGAGAGAGGTTGGATTTGACCCCCTCCTACCTCATGACCAAGATAGGTAACTTTCCCCTGAGCTATCTGGCACTTGGTGGCCTTGATAGTGAGGTTAGCCCTTTTCAAGGCCTGCAACACCCTATCCAGATGTGTCAAATGCTCTTCCCAGGTGGAACTGTAGACGGCAATGTCGTCTAAGTAAGCCACACAAAAGGCTTCCAGCCCACTGAGCGCATGGTTGACCAATCTCTGGAAGGTGGCAGGGGCATTCTTCAACCCAAAGGGCATGACCCTAAACTGGTAGAGTCCCTCAGGTGTTGAGAAGGCCGTCTTTTCCTTGGCATGGTCCGTCAGAGCTATTTGCCAATAGCCTGAGGTAAGGTCAAAGGTGCTCACAAATTTGGCAGCACCTATGGTGTCCACGAGCTCATCAGCCCTGGGCAATGGGTGCGCGTCAGTTTTGGTGACGGCATTGACTCCTCGGTAGTCCACACAGAACCTCCAATCCTTGGTACCCGCCTGGGAACTTGCCTTGGGGACAAGGACCACTGGACTGGACCAGGGACTGGTTGAGGGTTCAATAACACCCAGATCCAACATCTTGGCGACCTCAGCCTGGATGTGGTTTTTGACGGTATCTGACATACGATAGCTCCTGCTCTTGACAGGCACGCTGTCACCAGTGTCAATTTCGTGCTTACACCACGGTGTAAGGCCCGGTGTCAGTGAAAACAGAGAGGCATACTGCTGGAGCAAAGCCCTGCAGGCCCTCTGCTGCTCCGTTGTCAAATCGGGAGAGAGTTGTACTCCCTCCACTGAGCCATCCTGAGGGTTGCTATGCAGCAAATCAGGAAGGGGCTCACTCTCATCCTCTTCTTGCCCTGAAGCTAGCAAGAGACATGAGACCTCCGCTCGTCTGTGGAAAGGCTTGAGCCTGTTGACATGGAATACCTGGGGGGCTACCCCAGAGGCTCCCATGTCAACCAGATAATTGACTTCGCCCATCTTGGAGATGATCCTGAAGGGTCCAGTCCACTTGTCTGCCAAAGCTCTAGGCTTGGTAGGCTCCATCACAAGGATTTCCTGTCCCGGAGTCCAATCCACTTGCGAAGCTTTAAGGTCATGCCAGTACTTGTTCAATTCCTGGCTGGCCTTGAGATTTGCTGTTGCCTGACCCATCATTTGTGTCATCCTCCGCCTGAGGCCTAACACATAGTCCCCCACTTGCTTGGCGGGACCTGGAGGGGTGGCTTCCAAGCCTTCTCGGATCAAGGCGAGGGGCCCCCTCACGGGATGTCCAAAGAGTAACTCAAAGGGGCTGAAACCAACACCCTCTTGAGGTACCTCTCTGTAAGCAAACAGCAGGCATGGCAGGAGGAGATCCCATTTCCTCCTTAGGGGCTCTTCCAAAGCACCTAGCATGCCCTTGAGAGTTTTATTAAATCTCTCAACCAGACCATTGGTCTGGGGGTGGTAAGAGGTGGAGAACTTGTAGGTTACCCCGCACTCTTTCCACATGGTTTTCATGTAACTAGACATGAAGTTGGATCCTCTGTCAGAGACAACCTCCTTGGGGAATCCAACACGGGTGAAAATGCCCAGGAGAGCCCTGGCAACCACCTTGGCAGTAACAGTCCGAAGGGGTATTGCCTCAGGGTACCTGGTGGCATGATCTACCAAGACCAGGATGAACCGATGTCCACCTGAAGTGGGAGGGTCAAGGGGACCGACGATGTCGATGCCCACCCTCTCAAATGGTGTGCCAACCACGGGTAATGGTTGCAGTGGGGCAATGATCCTGCCTCCAGTCTTGCCAGACAACTGACAAGTGGGGCAGGTCCTGCAGTGGGACTCCACCTCTACCCCCATCCTTGGCCAGTAGAAATGGGCAGAGAGCCTCTGCTTAGTCTTCTTAGTCCCAAGATGACCAGCCAAGGGCACCTCATGCGCCAACTGCAGTAGGAAGGGCCTGTAAACCTGGGGTACCACCAACCTCTTGCGGGCACCAGGTTCAGGCTTAGTGGGCTCACTAACAAGGAGCTCACCCTCCCAATAAATCTTGAATGTCCTAGGCACTTCACCTTGTGCCTGGGACAGGGCCTGTTTCCTCAGACCCTCGAGAGAGTGGCACTCTCTCTGTCCTTTACAGAAGTCTGCCCGGGAGGGTCCCCCTTCAGCTAACAAGCATTGAAGGTCGGGGTGCTCCTCCGGGTTAAGAACCTCTCCCACAGGAGAGTCTTCTGCCTCTTCTCCCACAGGAGTTGAGTTTGGGTTTTCCACTGGACCCAGCCCGTCCGGAGCATGGATCCCAATGGGTGCTGTCGGAACAGCAGGAAGAGAAGGTGTTCCCTCCACAGAGGTGGCCTTCTTGGTCTTCCTTCTTCTTGCCTTAGGCCTCGCCTTTGGCTCGGGTACCTGACTCACAGCCAGACCCGGTGTCACCTGTGACCTAGTGACCGCAGCAGCAGTCAGGGGAAGACCATCCGAGATCAACCCCAACTCCACTAGATCATTACCTAACAGAATGTTAGCAGGGACATTGTCCTGAACCAGGACAGGAAGCTTTGCTGTCTTGTCTCCAATCATGAGTGTGACTAAGGCTACAGGTGATAATTTGGGAGGCCCACCAGCTAATCTGGTGGTTTGCAGAGGAGCACCTTCATAGTCCTCTGGCTTGAGCAGGGTCCTGTCCACCACTGTCATGCTTGCCCCAGTGTCTCTCAAACCAGTAGAAGGCTGGCCATTCAAGAGGACACTTCTCAAAAACCTACGGGTGTTCTGTGGGATAGTCGCCAGTACTTCTGCGTACTGGTCCCAGGCCCCAAGGGACACTAAGGAAATCTCTACCGGAGCACCAAAGGTGATTCCGGTAGAGGAGGGGAGGACAGTGGCCTCCACCTCAGACACGGGGTATGGGTAGGTCAGGCTGACAGCCTGTACTCCAAGTGCCTTACCTTTACACTTGGGATCACCCCTTTTGTGATCCAGAGCCCCACAGTCCCAACAAGTGCCAGGAGTGCGGGGTACGGTACTGGAACCACTGGGAACCTGCTTTGCAGCAGGTGGACCACTACTCTTATTCCCACCCACAGAGGACTTATCCCCACTAGATTTTTGGGTCTTAGGAGAGGAAGGTTTTGGTTTACCCGACTGTGACTGCTTTTGGGACTCCTCAGCTTTCTGAGAGGCCCCCTTTTCTTTGTCCTTGTCCTTCCCACTGGGGTCCTTAGGGGACACCCGATGGGAGACCCACTTGTCAGCCAACCTAGCCAGCTTAAAGGGGTCCAAAATGTTCTGGTCAGCCACATACTGACGCAGCTCTGGTGAACAGGCTTCAGAAAAATGCTCAAAAAACAAGAGGTGGGACAACTCAACAAAAGTTTTCACCTTGTATCCATCAATCCACCCCATCATGTTCATGTGCGCAGTACTCACCCAGTCAACCCAAGACACATTCTCTCTTTTCTTAAATTCCCTGAACCTTTTAAGGTATTGGGCAGGTGTCTTGCCAAACTTGGCAATCAAAGCAGACTTCATACACTCATACTGACCCCTTTCTTCCACACTCAGCTTCAGAATACAGTCATATCCAGTTTGAGGCACTCTGCTTAACAAACACTTAGCCCAATCTCTTTTATCTACATCATGAATTGCACAAGCCATTTCAAACGCTTCAATCCATTGGAGGATATCTGAACCCTCCACAAACACACCAACCAAATCTTTCATAAACTTGGTGGCTGGGGACCTGCCACTCTCAATTGGTCTAGCTGAAGTCTCCACTCGAGCTTTCTCTAACTGGATTCTCTGACATTCAGTGTCCTTTTCTTTGAGCGCAAGATCCCTATTCTTGAGTTCCACTTGCTGTGCCAGCTCCTCTTTCTTAAGCTCAGCTTCTATTTCCAACTTGCGATATTCAAAGGCTAACTTCATCCTTAATAACTCAAGTTCCATGGAATTGCTGGGGTTTGGAACAGAGGCAGCAGGAATGGTGGCATTCCCAGAAACAGATTCAGCGACAACCCCAGGGGCAGAGTCCTCACTGGTTGCATCCCCCCCTTCCTCAAGAGTTTCACCATCAGTCTGGTAATCCACCAGGGCAGCTATCAGCTCAGCCCTAGACTTATCCACAAAGTCTAACTCCCTGGCTTCACAAGCACTCTGGAGAGCCTCTAAGCTCATCCGAGTCAATTTACCATTTGCAATGGACTCCATTGCTTGTAATGCAGTTATTTGGAACACACCCGAACCTTAATCTAACAAAAGTGCGGATATTTTGTAAGTGGCACGGTTATACACTGAGTCTTAAAACCATAAGCATCCCACCGCTGCCACCAGCTGTAAAGACTGGTAGGGGGGTCTGTACTTCCGCTCTCTATATGGTAGAGGGGAGGCACAGAGGACCCCAGCCAAGATTCTCTAATATGGTAACGATGGACGAGCAATCAAGGCCTAGCTTCTCAGGAGGTGATGCAGGCTGGTTCTTAAGTACAGTGTATCCCCAAGCCCCCACAAAGGAATGTCCACACACTGTATTACTGAAAACACAGTCTTTATATAATTAATATTCAAGGGTTATGTACACTTATCACAATGACGCACTTTGTGCTCAGGAAAATCAGCAATGGTAAATATCTACAATTCTAAAGTGGTACCACTAATATTAGACCTCATTAAAGTGCTTTCACAATACTGTTAAAATGGCACACAGATCAATAAGAAGGAAACCAGCAATAGAGAGAGGAGAGATAACAGAGGGTTGAAACAATAGGCAGAATACTGGCCCCTACCACTGGACACAGTTCTGTGTGGAGATCCCCCCACCTGGGCAACCTGTAAAATAAAGAGATATAACACCAGCCCAGTCCATATATTGTTCAATAGTCTATTTCTCTCCTATAATGTTTTTACCCCCCCAATGTACCTGGTGGAGTCGAGTTCTTCGAAGAGGCGTCGACAGATCCTTCTTGAATGACCCCCTTTAAAGCAGGAGTCACGGATCGTCGAGAAGCGTCGAGGAACTCGGTGTTCGGTGTCGGGGAATCGACGGCCCTTCTTGAATGCCTTCCCTTTCAAGCGGGAGACACGGGGCGTCGAACGTCCGACAACAAACAAGGTAGAACGGCGTCGATGAGGCGGCAGGCTTCGATCCGAGCGGTGCTCGTCGGCGTCGAGACGTCGGCGTCCTGCGAGGAAGAGGCGTGCGGGGCACCTCGGCGACACTAGTTCTGGACCGCAAAGATTGTGGGTGACGGTGGCCCAGCAAGGGCGTCGAGTCGCTCGAGTCTTTGGGGTCGTGAGGTGGCGGGAAACCCACCGGTGGATTCTCCTCGGCGCGTTGGTCGTCCTCGACTTTCTCCGGCGGGACAAAGCGGCCGACGATGCGGACGAGGGGGTCCTTCAAGGCAAATGTTCTTAGGCAAGGAGCGGACGGCTCCGGTCGTCGGCGGCACGGCGTCAAGTGGTTCCCACGGCGGGGCAACACAACTTCGACGGGCCTCCAGCGGTTACACAGACCTGCGAACCCTGGTCGACGGCAATGGACTTCGACAGCGTCGATGTCCGGGTGCTTCACTTCGATCTCCTCGGCGGTCCCGTCTCGGGTCGGCAGCCTTTCGAGGGTCTGACTTCCAGGGCGCTTCGGCGAAGATTCAGCGGTGCTCGATGGTCCCTCGGAGCACGGGAAGAGGGCGCCTAGCCAGGTCCTCTCTCGGGTCAGTCCTCGACGATTTCGACAACCTTCAGTTCCGTCGAAGCAAATGCCACAGCAAGTCTTCTTCTTCCAGCTGGACGTCGAGGATCAGCAAATCCAGTTACTCTTGAGTGGAGACTCAGCTTCTGAATGCTTCTGAACAATTTCCAGTGGTGAGAGGTCCCCAGATATACTATCCTGTCTCTCATCCACACTGCTGGCACACATACAGCAGCCAATCACACAGAAGGGCATTCATGCAGTCAGTCAGCCAATCAGGCACACAGTGCATTCAGGCCACACTCCTCCCTTTCAGACACTCACAACAAGGAATGTGGATTGGGACAAGTACCCAGCCATTCAACACTACACACTGCATTCAGGCCAGTTTCGGGCAGGGCTGTCTCAGTCTTTGTCTCACATGCCAGAAACCAGACAACCACAACAAGAAGTGTATATTGGTCACACACTCCATTCACCCAGGTCCCACCCACAGGAGGTACCCACAACATACAGTCAAAGGGAAGGCTCCAGTCAGTCTAGCTGGGCCTTCACAACAACACCATATATGGAACTTCCACCCAACAGCCAGTCAGGGGGAAGGGACAGAGTCAGGGCTTCCCAGGACTTTGGGAAAAACAAGACAACAGGCAATAGAAAGCAAGAGGCCACAGGGGCCATCTTGTTTTCTATCAGGAATCAACTGATCCCAATGGCAGGGCCTGGGTATCCCAAAATGGAGGACGCCCAGAGCACCTGTCTAATTCAGCATGGAGCTGCCACCAGCCCATACCCTGCTCTGTGGGCCACCCACAGGTGCCCAAAAACATACACTAGGGGCACAGGGTTGTACCCCTACCCATGGGTGCCATAAGGGTATCCCATGGGTCTGTTCACCAAACCAAAAGAGAGAGCTGCACTGCCAGGAGTCCCAAATGGACTCCTGGGCAGAAAACATAACAGAACACACGATAAAAGGCAGAAAAGGACAAGGATTCAGAGGCCCTGTCCCTCTGATGCATTTCCAGCATCACACAGTGCCTACCCAGGAGTGTGCAGGATCATTGTGGCAGCCTGTGTCCTGCACAATGTTGCAACCTGGCGGGGAGTGCCGGTGGACATGGTGGTGCTCCCACATCCCCAACCACATGCATGGCTGCTGCGCATAGGAGGGGAAAGGGCACGTGGCGAGGCAGCCTGTACCCAGCTTGTGGCTACATTTTTTACAACCCCCCCCCCCCTGCGCCGTGCATACAGTCCTGGCACATTCCAGGTGACAATCGATGATGACAAAGGGACAGTCAGCTGTCACAACCTTAACACCCTGAGAATGTGTCCTTGGAATTGCAGCATTGTGTGCATCCCTAGCCACTTAAACAATTCTGATCCCTGATCCGACTCCTTTGTTGCATAATAGTGCCTCTCGGCCTGTACCTTCTTACCTGCTTGCTAATCGTTAACAACACTTGTACTATACTTTCTTCATGTATTATTGTATTATTGTATGTAACCAAGCTCAAGTATACTTGTAACTGCTGCGCCCGGCTACCCCTGGGTTTGGAGCGCATTATCAAATAATAAACTAAACTAAACTAAACTAAACGCAATCCTGTGTGACCAAAAGGCACACATGCAAGCTACAGATTCCACCCCCCCATGCAAAATAGCATATCCAAATGCTGGTATGTCACCTAAACCTCCCTAGACCCCATGTCACCCACCCCACACACCATGCCATGGCATGCAATGTGAAAACCTCAATAAAAATATCAACACACATGACACAGCTGTCACAAAGCGCACTGTTACAAAAGGAAACAGGCCACAGAAAATCCCCTCAGACACACACTCTGAAGAAAAGAGTGAGCAAAAACATCCAACCTATACCAAAAGTACGTAAATGCATGCCACACTACACAGTACAGTGTGTGGTGTCAGCGTCCTGGAAACCCCTGCAACTGCATAAAAAAACAAAGGAAAAAATGAGCCAGTGGCACCAGTTTACGATCACGAAAGGCAATGTGAACATGTGCAGCAGGGACACAGCATGTCTCAGAAGGCAAGTAGTGTGTGGGTGGGTGGATGTTGGGGTGGGGGTAAGGGTGTGTTGTGTGTGTTGTGGGGGTGTGTTTGCAGGGCAATTCAATACATGTTAGCATGGGAAATGCATGAACCCACAGTGTAGCATACATTTCCCATGTTAACCACTCTGTTGTGGACACATCTTCAACAGAAACAACATATTGCTGATCCTGTGACACATCATAAGCAAAGCCAACACAGGACTATCAATTTACCAGCATAACACATCATGAACACAGGACCCAACAGTGACAATGTCAGACAGTGAGTAAACACCATAGCACAAGTCCCTCAATGTGACATTGCCACCACACGTCCCCCTACCATCATGAGAGTGGCCCCGACAGCTAAAGGGAACATGGGACCGCATACAGCATGAAGGGCATCAACCTTGTATACAGTCAATGGCGGACGAAGCAGACCGCAATGGGCGGAGCACTGGCCCTGTGTGGAGTGTCCCCCGACTTACTGTCGAGTGAACCCAGTGCTGACGCTGCACTGTGCCAGGGGGAAAAAGACAAACAGCCGCGGCTGCAGGGGACGTCTGACCACGGGCTCCTGCAACACCTGGAGCTGCACCGGCGAACTCCTGAGCCCCAACGGAGAACCACAGCCGAATACCTCAGGGAGACAGGCTGGCTCAGCACCAGCCGAGCACGGAAGGAGTAAAAGGAGGCGCGGCAGCGGCAAACAAACACTGCAGGCAAGTGCGACACGGGGGGATTGCCTGGGGCAGCGCGCATTCTGGGGATTTGCAGCTAGACCACCCGCGGGGGCTGGATGCGAGCGACCCGAATCACTCCCCTCCCTGTTGAATAAGGCAGGTGTTGGTGGACAACAGGAACTGTGGCTTCAAATACGGCGCCCTGGCTTATGCCAAAGCCAATGACACAGAACACATTGGAGCTGTGAAGAACATCTCACTGCTCCCTACCCACAGCGCATAAACACTTGGCGAATGCCCCACAGCCCACCCAGACAAGCCAACGGCACAAACCCACACATGGGAGCTGATGCCTCCCCAGTAAGTGTACCCAAGACAGTCTGGCGTGGAGAGCGAACCGGACACGGAGGACCCTCTGTCCCAACGGTGTCAACGAGTGGTCCAGTACCTGGCCCCACAAGATCACAGAACTTACCAGGCTATTAAAGGGTCCACCGACCAAACATTATAGACCTGGCCTTCGCTATACCGTAGACTCCCGTAGCCTGAACCTGAAAGGGGCCACAGTGTAGTGACGGAACTGCCGCCAACACAAACATCAGTGTTTCCCCCACGACCCGACTGGAAGCACCCCCAATCCCTTAGCGGCAGGGCACCCACCTCAAACCTAAGTCCTTGCCACCGACACCAATCTAAAGCTCCGGCAAATACTGACCGATGAAAACATCCCGAGAGGCCTGCGGAAAACAACTTACCACACAGAGAACACTATACTCTGAATAACTCTGTTCATTGAACGACAAAACTGTGCTGTTAACACTGTGAATTAAGCAATCCTACTGCAAACACCTCCATACTTAATAAGAAAATGACTTTGCCACATAGAACAGGCTGATCCAACGGAATCTGGGACTACGCCTTGAGCAAGAGCAAGCACCCTTTGTTGCACTGTTCTCAAGAAACGCTACATAAACCCAACAACTGCAATGGTGAACACGGCTACCATGGGAAAAGATAAAGTTAAAAAACAAGATGTACAGCACAAAATGGATCAATACACTACCCTGTCCACACAAGGCCCGGACAAGCTGGATATGAACACTCGTGCTTCCAGCTCAGAAACTGCACTGTCCCTGAAAGACGTCATGGCCGCCATAGCTGATTCACGTGCCTCCATGGAGCAAAAAATGTACGGCATAAGTATGGATGTTTCTCCAGCATGGGGTCTGGCATGGATTCACATGCTCATGAATATTCCCCGTCGTCAGGCTGGGAATCTTCGGTAAAGAAAAAATCAGTTTCGTTTCTGATCTGTCTTTCTTAGTAGTAACCAATCACTGGTCTCTGGGTCATACTGCCCCCAGCCAATGACTGCCCTCTCACTAAGCCCCGCCCCTGGCAGCCATCCTCAGATTTTTACCGCACGTTCAAATGTTGGGAGTCCTCGTGCTACAGCTCTCGAGCTTTTACTGCGTTTTACGCTTTTTCAAAGAGATTTATCTCATTTTTCGGTTTAATCGAGCCTCAAGCTCCACCGTTTCTGCTTCCGATCAACGGGGACCCATTTCGGATTTATCTACGCCCCTCAAGGGTGAAGTTTTCGTTGAGTTACGCTTCTTGGAGGAATCCAGAAGTTTCTGAGGCCTACCTCATGGACGAGAAGAACATGGCCCAGGAGAAGGGAAGCTCGACTCCCGGCAAACTGTTCAGGATCTGCCCTCGATGCAACCTACAAAATGTGTTCAAGGAGGACGAGCATTTGAAATGCCTTTATTGCCTCCATGAGGACAAAACGCAAGTGGAGAAGGACTGTGTGTTTTGCATGAACATGTCGGATCGGACTATGAGGGATCGCCAGACCCGCCTCTCCAACTGGCTGGAAGGCAAGAGCCCAGCAGGTGAGAAGAAGAAGAAGTCCGAGCGATCTTCTAAGTCCTGTGAGGGCGCCCCGGTGACGGGGGCCCAACAGAAGGCAAAGCACTGCGAGTCCGCGAGCACTTGGAGCGTTGAACGGTCGGGCTCCTCGGCTGCCAGGCAGGGCGCACCTTCACCGACGCCATCAACCGTGAGCCAACGCTCTGGCTCGGGGAGCAGAAAATCCGAGAACCCGGCTAAGCTTCAGGAGAGGCCCCGGTCGATCTCGAAGGAACCGGCTGAGGGGGAGCGAGGCGGTGACCAACCCCCTAAGGTGAAGGCCTCAAGCGCGCCCAAGGCGGCTAAGGCCTTGATCCACCCGGCTAAGGCCTCTATCGAGGGAGTCGCTGGGGCCCTGGCGAAGCCTGTCGAGGCTATCCCAGTGGAGGCGACCTCGGGGCCCAGAGTTTCCCTGCCTCCGCAGAGGGAATCCTCTTTTAAGCCCATCGAGAAGACCCCTATGAAGACCCCGGCGGAAAAAAAGGGGGGGTGGTGACCGTTACGGACATGGACACAACCTCCGAGGAGGAACTGGCCGAGAATTTGAAAGAGGCCCAGCCCCACGGGAGGTATCCCGAGGAGGGGGACGACGAGAGCGAGGGTGGCAACGACGACGAGGTTCCTGTGGAGGAACAACCGTCGCTCCCGGCACGCCTGTCGCAACCCGAGCCTCATGACAACTCAGCGGCCATTTTGACGGCAATCCAAGTATTATGCTTGGAGATAAGGACGAGACTGCCCCTACCCCCGACGGACGACCCAGCTGTACCGGGTCCGTCGGGAAGCCCTCTGAACAAGAGGAGGAGAATTCATCCAGTGCCCCTTCAACCCTCTCGGCCTTCTCAGCCTTTGTCGCCTTCCCCGATCCCAAGGGACGACACGGGAACGGACACGGCCACGACGGGGACGGATGACGACGGCGGTGACAACGGGACTGGCCTCCGGTCTCCGATTCCTCGGGCGTCCCCGCCCGACGAGATTGGCTCCTTCCATGCCATGATTGCCAGGGCATCCAAGCTTTTTCAGCTCTGCCCTGAGGAGAAGAAGAAGGAAGGTTTCCTCTACTAACGGCGCAAGGCCAAGAGGAAGATGGTCCTTGCGGTGCCGTTGCTGGATGACATCTGGGATGAGGGACTTGCCCTCCTCAAGAAGCCGTACACGACACCTGCCAAGAGGGACTGGTATGAGAAGAAGTACCGGGCCCCGACGCCGCCCCGTTGTGCCTTAGTGCGCAGCCGACCCCGGATTCGGTCGTCTCAGCAGCGGCCAAGAAGAAAGCAGGGGGGGGGGCAGTGGCTTCATCCTCAACTTCCCCACCTGATGGCGAGGGAAAGAAGCTGGATGCCGTGGGACGACGAGTCATCTGGTCGGCAGCGACACCGTTTAAAGCGGACAACGCCCTAGCGATTGTGGCCCGCTACGACAGGGAATTGGGTACAAGATCGCCCCCTGTTGGACTTCCTCCCGGACGACAAGAGGGCAGAGGCCCTGGCGATCCTGCAGGAGGATGAGGTGGCGTCGGACCACGCCATAACTATGGCCACGGACATTGCCGACACCGGTTTCCGCCCAGTTGGGCAACGGTGTTTGCCTTCGACGGCGGGGGTGGCTCAAGGCGACAGATTTCCACCAGGACGTGCAAGCCAAGGTTTTGGACATGCCGTTCGACGGGAACAATCTGTTTGGAAAGACTGTGGATGAGTCGCTGCAGGCCATCAAGACTGACACAGAGACGGCTTGGGCCTTGGGAGTTCTGCAGCAACGGCGGCCGCCCTTTCGGAACTCCGGAGGCAAGCAAGATGCCTCCAAAGGATTCAGCGGCGGCTCCTCGACCTACTGTCAAGCAGCCCGCTGCTCTTCGCAAGAAGTCTACAGGGGACAAGGCAAGTCAGGTGGAACTGCCGCCGTCGCCAGGGAGGCCAAGGAGGCAAGGCTGCTTCCAAGCAAGACTGAACAGGCCGTTGCGTCGGGCCCCCACCGAAGCACCCCGGTGGGAGGCCGGCTGACAAAGTTTATCAGTGTGTGGGAGTCCATCTCCACCGACCGTTGGGTGCTGAATGCCCTGGCCCACGGCACACTCTGGAATTTCTAAAGATGTGCCCCCAAATTCCTCCCGTGGCCAGGAAGGAAAACCACATCCCTCAACTGCTGTTAGAGGTAAGGGCGATGCTCAAGAAAGGAGCCATCAAGCTTGTCCCAAAGAGGCTCCGGGGCTCCGGAGTATACTCAAGATACTTCCTCGTCAGAAAGAAGACAGGATTTTGGAGTCCCATCCTGGACTTGCGTCGGCTAAACAGATACATCAAGGCGCAGAAGTTCCGGATGGTCGCCCTCCAGCACGTGCTGGGCCAGCTGGAGGAAGGCGACTTCCTATCGTCGTTGGATCTGGAGGATGCGTACTTTCACATCCCCATCCTAAAAGGACACCGAAAGTTTCTCAGGTTCGTTGTCCAAGGGCAGCACTACCAGTTCAAGGCGCTCCCATTCGGATTGAAGTCGGAGTGTTCACCAAATGCCTAGCACCAGTGGCGGCATGGCTGCGCCAGCAGGGGATCCACGTCTACCCCTACCTGGACGACTGGCTCATCCAAGCAGGGACAAGGGAACTCGCCGTCGAACACACAGCAAAGACCGTCCGGCTGCTCACGGACCTGGTATTCTCCACCAACTTCCCCAAATCCCACCTGGTTCCATCGCAGGTCGTGCTGTTTCTGGGAGCCAAGCTCGATATAGGAGCGCGGTTGGCCTCGCCGTCGAAGGAAAGAACGCAGGCCATCCTGGGCAAGGTACAGCGTCTGATGGCCACGGACGTGGCCAGAGTGAGGTCCATCAAGTCCCTTCTTGGGATGATGTCCTCTTGCATCTATCTGGTGCGCCTGTGCAGGCTTCGGATGCGTCCTCTGCAGGAGTTCCTCGACACCCGTTGTCCGCAAGCGACAGACCGCTTTGAGGACAAGATCTCGCTCAACGAAGTATTCCACCAAGCAATTCGATGGTGGGGCACCCGCGTGCATCTCGCCACGGGCACGGACTTTCAGACCCCAGCATACCAGGTGACGGGGACGACGGATGCCTCCCTGCAGGGGTGGGGAGCGCACACCAGAGATCTTCATGCGAGAGGCCTGTGGCTCCCGAAGGAGAGGCCGCTCCACACCAACATACTGGAGCTCCGAGCAGTGTTCTGGGCCCTCAAGTCATTCCTCCCTTCCCTCAAGGGCAAGGTGGTGAGGATCTTCACCGACAACACCACCACGATGTTCTACATCCGGAAGCAGGGAGGAACCAGGTCCCCAGCCCTGTCTAAGGAAGCCCAGGATCTGTGGCACTGGGCCGTTGCCCAGGGGATGTTTCTGGTACCTTTTCATCTAGCAGGGATAAAAAACACCATCGCTGACTCACTCAGCCGGGAGCTGCGCTCGTGCCACCAGTGGGAACTACGCCAGGATCAAGTGGATCAACTCTTTCGGCGATGGGGCAAACCCCAAATCGACCTGTTCGCGATGGCGAGAAACTCCAAGTGCCAGATGTTCGCCAGCAGGTTCCCCCAGCTGAGGAGCATGGGCGATGCTTTCTCGTTCCCCTGGGACGGCCTGTTCCTGTATGCGTTCCCTCCGTTGCCGTTGCTGCTCAGGCTCATCAGCCAACTCAAGAGGTCCCTGTGCAGGATGATCCTATTCGCACCGAGGTGGCCGAGACAGATCTGGTTCCCGGACCTTCTGGACTTGTCAGCGTCCCTACCAGTCAAACTGTCGACGGACGCAGATCTTCTCTCCAGAGAAGAAGGCGCCATTCTTCATCACGACCCGGAGTCGCTGAACTTGCAGGCCTGGCTCCTGCAGCACTACAATTTGGAGGTTACGATATCCCAACTGACTGCAGAGAGGTTCTTGCAAAGGCCAGGGCGTCCTCAACTCTCAAGTGCTACGGCCACAAGTGTAAGATGTTCTCTGTCTGGTGCCGTGCACAGAAGATTAACCCTCTACGGACTACAGCCCCTCAAGTGCTACCGTACTTACTGTCGCTGGCCAAAGCTGGACTAGCTCATGCTTCCATCAAGATACATCTGGCAGCGATTTCCCGATACACCAGAACTGCAGGACGGTCGTCCCTGTGGTCTCATCGCCTGATGAAGGAGTTTATGAAAGGACTGTTCCGATCGTTCCCGCCGGTGAAGGCTCCAGCCCCGGCGTGGGAGCTCAACGTGGTGCTGACCAGGCTCATGGGCCTGCCATTCGAGCCCTTGCATTCGGCTCCGTTGAAGTTTCTGTCGTGGAAGACAGCGTTCCTTGTGGCCATCACCTCGGCACGACGCGTGGGAGCGATTCAGGCCCTTTCCTGCAAGCCTCCATACTTGACTTTCCACGAGACGAGGGTGGTGCTGAGGACGCACCCCTCCTTCATGCCCAAGGTGCCGTTGGACTTCCATCTCAACGAGCCCTTGGTGTTACCAGTCTTTTTCCCGTCGCCTTTGTCGCCGACCGAGAAGACTTTGCACTCGCTGGATGTAGCTAGAGCGCTGAAGTTCTAGGTGGACCGAACAAAGGGTTTTCGGAAGACATCACAGCTGTCTGTGAACTTTGGACCTGTGAACCAAGGGAAGGCTCTCTCGAAGGCTTCCATTTCCAGATGGCTCTCCGGCTGCATCATGCACTGTCATCGGTTGGCAAACCGACTGTTGCCTGGCCGTCCGAGAGCCCATTTGACCAGAGTGATCGCTTCTACCACAGTGTTCTTGTTTGGTGTGCCCCTGCTAGACATCTGCAGGGCTGCTACATGGATGTTGACAGACACCTTCACGAGATTCTACTGCGTCGACCGGGATTCCAAGGAGGAGTCCAGAGTCGGCCAGGCAGTGCTGCGCAACCTGTTCGCTTAAGGTGAGCTTTGTGAGGAGGTAAGAGTTGCTTAATGTTGAGTTTTATGTAATGCTTAATGTTGAGCCTTGCCACCTCCCGTGGTTGTGCATGTGTGTACTGCTATGTATTATTATATTCATGAGCATGTGAATCCATGCCAGACCCATGCTGGAGAACAACAGTTACAGGTAAGTAACTTGTTCCATCGCTCCTACGCCACGACCTACAAAAGCTGACATCCCGTACTGGAGAGGCAAAACAGCGCATCTCTGACGCTGAGGAAGGAATACAAGAAATGTAACAATAGCTTGCAGGAGTCAAGACTGAACTTAAAGCAATGGCCGAAAGAATGGACAAAAGTGAAAGCCAATCTAGGCGCAACAATGTCAGGATCCTCGGCCTTCCAGAGAACATAGAAGGACCTAGCATGGAGATATTCCTAGAACAGTGGCTTACAGACATGTTTGAACCGGACGCCTTCTCCAAGTTCTTCTCGATTGAGAGGGCGCACCGTATACCATCTGGAAAACCGATCCCCGGGGCGCCTCCCCGCACTGTGATAGCGAAACCTCTTAACTACAGAGATCGGGATGCACTGCTCCAAAGAGCGAGAGCCAAAGGGACCTTGACATACAATGCACCAGAATTGCCATCTTTCCTGACTACACAAGAGAGGTCCAGAAAACGAGGCAATCTTTTGATCACCTGAAGAAACAACTACACGCCCTTAATGTCAAATACCGCCTCCTCTTCCCAGCCCAGCTTAAAATATACTACAATGGGACAACAGTCCACTTCACCAACCCAAAAGAGGCCTGGAGATGGGCAGAAACCCACATTGAAGGAGATAGGAGACCTCTGAGAAACAACAGACAGAGAAATCCAAGTGCTCGACAAGAGAGAGACCCATTGCGTCCACAGCAACCAGCGATGGACCCACGGAACGAAGAGATGGAGTGACAGTGAATAATGATCAACGGACACAGACTATGCAACGCTGCACACTGACCGAAGATGGGAAACACTATGGCGGCCACTAAGGAAGTGAACCCCCCCTCCCTCTCACGTGGCGTCCTAGGAACCCCACGCCACAAGGAGAACTGGACTGTCCAGTTGTTGGCCACAATGGCCGGTATTTACTGTTGTGAACAATTCGGGCTACGGATACTTCTAGTTGGGTGGAGTATAGGGTGGGGGATGGGTTGGTTAATGATGAATAGTTTTGTTCTTTTCTTGCTCCGGAAAAAGACTCTCACGCACACCGCATGAACTCTGCGCAGGTCAAGACAACCATGGCTACACTTGCGCGCAATATGCGAGAACATACCCGCTGTCCCACTCACCATATGGAATGGCTATCACAAACACTAATACCAAGGCTCTCCGAATAATGACTTGGAATGTTAACGGACTGGGAGGGGGGATCAAAAGACGACGGATTACACAGTTCCTGAACAAACACACACCGGATATAGTCCTCCTGACCGAGACACACCTGGCCGGCACCACATGTAATTATTTAAACGTACCAACTATAAACAGGCAATACACACTGGCTTCACCATGGGTTCCCGCGGTACCCTTGTGCTAGTACACAAAAGACTGCTCCTCACTCTCACAAGAGTGACAAAGGATACTGGTGGTAGATTTGCACATGTCACTGGGTCACTCTGGAACCAGACCATCGCGATGCTAGTGGTCTATGCCCCCCCGGCACTTCTGCCTGCGCTAATAGAAGATATCAAGCCCATGATTGCCAGAAACGAATCTGACCTTAATTATTATTGGCGGGGACTTTAACAAAGTTATGGACGTAGAAGCAGACCGTACACACCTAAGAGGGAGAAACCCATGCACTTGCACCAAGCTAGCCACCTTCGATACGGTGCTAGGTCTAAGTGATGTATGGCGAGACCTCCACCCGGAGGTGAGGGAATACTCATTCCACTCTGGGGTGCATGCTTCTCTATCCCGGCTAGACTACTTCTTCCTCCCGACACCAGAGATACACAGAGAAACCAAGGCGATCGTACTACACCGAGGCATATCAGACCGCTCCCCTTTGCTGATTGAGCTCACCACGACCAGACCACGCCCACCCGCCACTTGGCGCCTCAATAATTACTATCTGGGTTTCCCCAAGTTACTAGTACAAGCACAAGCAGCTACCACAACATACTTCAAACTGAACACCGGATCAGTAGATGACCCGGGCGTGCTGTGGGAGGCTTACAAAACAGTACTGCGGGGCGAGATTATTTCTTGGACCGCGGCACACAAAATAAAGCATTTACAAAACATAGCTGAGGCGGAGCAACAGGTTGCACAGGCTGAAGCACACCACTTGAGTCGTGATCAAGCCGAGACCCACCGCACATTAATGCAAGCCCAAAAACACCTCCAAAATATGGCACTAGACTGTGCTAGACAGGCCCATAGAACGATGAGAGCAAGGATTTATGAAACGGGAGACAAAGTGGGCAAAATGCTGGCATGTTTGGAGTAGAGAGATGAGGGCAGTCGCCATGTAAGAATGATCAAAACAGAGAACTCCGAGTCCTTGGTAACTGACAGTGACATAGCGGAAGGTTTCGCCTCCAACTATGCAGATCTGTATAGACCTCCCATGACACCGATTGACGTCTCCATGCTGGACGGGGTCACGCTCCCCTCCCTCAGCGCGGAGCAACAGATCCTCTTGGAAAAGGACATCACAGAGGAGGAAATCGCAGCGGCTATGTCAGAGCTTCAAACCGGGAAAACTCCCGGACCAAACGGCTTCCCGATAGAAATGTGGCACAAACTAGGGACGAATGTAATTGCCCCACACCTGCTGCAAATGTTTTCTCACTCTAAAAGGGTGCCCTCCCCGGAGATATGAGAAAAGCTACAATAATAGTGATCCCCAAAGCAGACAAACCCCCAGACCACTGCAGCTCTTATAGACCAATATCTCTTATAAACTGCGAAACCAAAATCTTGGCAAAGGTGCTTGCTAACAGACTGCATAAGTCTATAACATCACTGATCCACCCTGACCAATGCGGGTTTATGCCTCAAAGGTCCACCCGCATGAACATTCATAGACTTCACTCAGCACTAGAAAAAGCCCCCACCATACAAGGCCCCCTGACGTTACTCGCAATAGATTTTGAAAAGGCATTTGAGTCTGTACGCTGGGAGGCGATATGGGAAATAACGCGTCAAATGGGATTCAGGCCAGTGTATCTGAGCTGAGTGCAATTGCTATACGAGTCGCCTGAAGCCGAAATGAGAGTCAGCGACTGGCCCTCGAAATCCTTTAAATTGGGAAGGGGAACGAGACAGGGGTGTACCCTATCTGCATTAATATTTGCACTGGCGATCGAGCCCTTAGCGGTGCTGTTGCGAACATCAAAGTCATGGACTGGCTTCCGCTGGGCAGACAACTGGGAAGATAGAGTCTCCCTGTATGCGGACGACCTATTAATCTACTTGAAAGATCCACATAACTCCTGCACCACGATAACGAACCTCCTAAATAGATACGGGGCATTTAGTGGACTCCGGGTGAACTGGTCCAAATCAACACTATTCCCAGTCGACAAATCGCAATTTGTGATACCAGATAACTGTCCGTACAGAATTGTGACAAATCAATTTCGCCACCTTAAACTTTGGCAAACAAGTCAACTCCCTAGCCTCTTCTACAGCATATACTTGCAAACTCATTAGAGCCAGCAAGCAATTCCTCTCTACAGACAGCTGCATCACGCTTGCCAGAGCCCTTATACTGTCCAAACTGGACTACTGTAATGGTCTCTACATTGGGGCTAACAAACAGACTATCCAAAAAATCCAGGTCCTACAGAATAATGCCCTGAGAGCCGCGCTTAAGATCAACAGGAAAGAGCATATCTCCTTTATAAGAAGAGAATATAAATGGCTATCCACTCAGGACAAAATCCAACTCAAAATTACTCCCTTACTCACAAGTGCCTCAATAACATGGCACCACCCTACCTCATGGACAGGCTACACTTAAGAAACTCACCTAGACCAACAAGAATGGTCAATGCGAATTGCCTCTATGTCCCTCGCTTTAAACGTGCCACTTTTGGAGGACATAGCTTCGCAGTCAAAGCAGCACGGCTTTGGAACTCCCTACCACATGACATAAGAGAACCCCAGCCCTTTGCGAAATTTAGGCAGAATTTGACCAAGTGGCTGAGAGCTATTGACATCTAACTAATCCGACCTGCTTGACTTGATTGTCCCTACTAGCGATCCACCTGCATGCCCCAGCTCTGATACCACGTTATGTATTTTACACCATTGTATATTACTGTACTTATTCCAATGTATATCACCTCCACTTTGTTAAATATTCCTGTACCCTTATCACCTCTTGTCTGGACCTAGCTCCAGCCCTGCTCATTCTTGCTTATTGTACACTGCATTATGACCATGCACATGTACCTGTATATATTTTATTTATTGCAGAATGTACTATGATTAAGTAGATGTACCTGTAACAAAGTTGAGCATATTCTTGTCTTGTGCACCCTGATGCTCCAGGGCTTGGCGCGCCCTACAAATAATAAACTAAACTAAACTAAACTAAACCTTGGTATACAAATCACAAGCAACCTGAGTGATTATGTGGTGAAAAACCTCTATCCGATCACGGCCAGGTTCACAGAGGATGCCTGCCACTGGGTCTCCCACCCGCTGACCCTGCTAGGCAGAGCAGCCCTCTTCAAAATGATGACCTTCCCCGTTACCTATACATACTACAGAACGCCCCGTTACACATCCCCCAGAAGGAATTTCAGAACATTGATCGTACACTTAGAAAATTGCTCTGGAATAGTGAACACCCACGCATTGCACTGCGTATCCTCCAACGTTCCATTTGGGAAGGAGGGATTGGCCTGCCACATTTGCAATCCTATTATTGGGCCAGATTAATGGCAGTAGTTAATGACATGGTACATGGAGACACATCACTGCCACATAATAGAACACTGATCACTGAAGAACGAAGCAGGCCTCAGCTCGAACACCTCTACAGGGCAACATCCCCCACATCCCTCCGAACCATGCTGTCGCATATATCACTGATCTGGAAGGCAGTGCACAAACATGTGGGCTGGGAAAAAATATTCACCCCACTACAGCCATTATGGGGTAACAAGAACCTTCCCGAAGTGGACAAACTCCCGAAATGGCACAATTGGACAACTCTTGGGATCAACACAGTAGGGACATCATCACCGAAGGTAAACTGGTGCCCTATGAGTCTCTAGTAACCTGTTTCCACCTCCCTCTCATCGAGCACTACCACTACACACAGCTACAGCACGCGCAGAGAGCTCATCTCCAAGCCCTAGCGGACCTGCCCGGAAGCACTCTGCTCGAGAGGAACATAGTCCAGACAAGAATCGATACCAAAATGACATCCACAATATACAGTGTCATAACCTCCTTTGCCACAACCGAATTATCGAGCCTGAAGCTGAAATGGGAAAGAGATCTCGGCACAATACAAGCAGAGGACTGGGTGACGGTCCTCATGTATCCCTAACGAGGTGACAGTTTCCGCCAGACTCCGACTCATACAGTTCAAAATACTCCACAGGGTATATTACCCTAGAGTGGCACTATACAGGTGGGGAAAAATTACTGATCCGCAGTGCCTCAGATACATAACATGGGAGTACGACAACATCCAGGGATACTGGCAGCAATGTTGCACTGAACTCTCACGGGTGCCTGGGAGGGAGATATGCAGGGATCCAAAATTATTGCTGCTCGTGATGGACGAGAAGGGGGACCTGGCCAAATATGAGAAACTTTTCCTTTCAACGACCACAGCACTAATTAAAAGGAATATTGCGAGGCTGTGGGGCTCAGCGGTAGTCCCCCAATATGAACAATGGCTCCCAGACGTGGATATGCGTATCATGATGGAACGCAGAGTATATACAGCAAGAGGCTGTCCAAGGAAGTCTGATAAGATATGGCAGAGATGGGAAGAGGAGCAATGAGCACTGCAATAGTGTAGGCGAAGGACACAAAGTACTGAACACAAAGAATAAAAAAGCCTGTTCAATAACCGATGTGAGCGATGAGAGACATTTCAAGACCAAAGTTCCTATGAGTGAATGTTGTTATATTTAATTATTTTGTTTTTATTCCCTATGTGCATGAATGATCATTTGTAAATGGTCACTTATGACCAGGTTGGACCCGTCCGTCCTGTAATTTCTTCATCTTACGTATACAAAATAATAAAAATGTGTTATTAAAAAAAAAACAATGTATACAGTCAAGGCAATACATGAATTAGCAGAATTAAATCATGCACAGTCAACAATATACTCACCAAAATGCAGTCCAACCCTGCACTGGAGAAACCATCATGAATCCCCATTAGGGGTGTATACACAAGTTGGACTTCAGACTGGCCACAGATATGACAGAAGTCCAATGCCTTTGTGTAAGTTACACATGTGTCGATGTTGAGACTAAAAACAAAAAATCCTCCATGGGCTCATGGTCTTCACGGCATGACCTGAGTGATTGATGCCACCCCACAGCCACCACTGGTGAATGGTTGGTGACCTGAACCCTCCACCCTGTCTGCCATCTCCTCCTCCACTGCTTCCGGTGCATCATCAGCTGTAACAAAAAATAAATAAACATGAGTACACATGTCAGCAGCACATACCACACACATGTACGTCATTAACACATCGATAGCCCTACTCATGAAGGCAATATACTAGATCTGATCTTCTCGGAAAAAACCCTCTGAACACTTCAGTCAGTTGAACCTGTTCTGTGGTCCGACCACTGTCTGATCTCGTGTAGACTTGAAAATATAGCTAAGGCCACTAACATCTCAGTTGAAAACATTTGGCAGCGCTCTTGGCTTGCTGTGAACACTCAAAATCTGGCTAGTTTAATTCAAGCGAAATGCTGTAAGGAATCTACAGTGTCTCTATCTTTACTATCCAAGACTATCGCTGAGGCTGCTAATGAGGTGGCCCCTCTTCGTTTGATCCAACCTCGCAGACTGCCCCCAGAGCCGTGGTTCACTGATCTTCTGAAAGAGGAGCGCCTTAAACTGCGTCAATCAGAACGGAAATGGCGTAGGACTTATGATCCCATTCTTAAAGCACAATATAAAATATGTTCAACTGCCTACTCAGTTAAAATTAAAGCTGCCAAGAAGCAATATTTTACTACTAACATTGACTCTTCCCTATCTCAGCCGAGGGCTCTGTTTTCTGCGGCCAAGGCCCTTGCCTCGACGGAGAGACTGACCCCTACCGTCACACCTACTCAAAAACCCTGCGATGCACTATCTCGCTTCTTTGTCACGAAGATCGAGACTATTAGGCAAAATATCTCTTCTAACTATGAGCGGGGTGGCCTGACACCTCCTATTTCTTCTCCCGTCATGGCTGTCCCTAACATAATCAACACCTGGTCCACTTTCCCAGCTTTTCCAGAGGAAGCAGTTCTGACGGCTTTTGAGAAGATCAAATCTTGCTCCCCCTCAGATGCCATCTCAATGAGGGTCCTGAAAGAGATAGCCCTGTATCTATTATTGGATATCACAAATGCCTTTAATAATTCCTTCCGGACAGGACGCATCCCACAGGAACTGAAATCAGCAAGAGTAGTTCCTCTTCTGAAGAAACCAACCCTGGATCCCGCTATCCCATCCAGTTTTTGCCCCATTTCTCTTCTCCCCTTCCTGGCTAAGCTCCTAGAGTCACTGGTGTCCCCTCTGCTCTCTTCCCATCTTGAATCTCCTAATCTTCTGGACCCGGTTCAATACGGGTTCCGTCCTGGCCGAGGCACGGAGAGTGTTCGTGTTGCCGTTTTGGACCACATGACCAGACTGGTGGACACTGGTGGAGTGAGGGCCTTGATCTTGTTGGACCTGTCAGCGGCCTTCGACACGGTTGACCACTCCATCCTGCTGTCCCGCCTTGACCAGTTTGGTATCCCAGGGCAGGTGCTAGCCTGGTTTAGGTTGTTCCTTGCGGATCGTACACAGACCCTCGCAATGCCCCCCTTTCTTTCTGCTTCTTGTCACCTTAGCTGTTGGGTGCCACAGGGCTCCTCCCTGCCACCTATCCTGTTAACATTTATATCTGGTCCTTGGTGTGTCTCATCCGCTCCTTCGGCGTCAGATGCTACTCGTACGCCAACGACACTCAGATATTGATTTGATTAGATCTTGATCAATCCGAGGTGTTGTCGTGCCTGTGGGGGTGTCTGGCGGCGGTGGGGGACTAGATGGGCCACAACTGGCTCAAGTTGAATGGTGATAAGATTGAGGTGATGGTGGTGGTTACCCTCCTAATCCTACACTTTGGGTGTCCTCCTTTTGGCCCCCCTCTTTGGGTTCCTTACCAACTCCGGTCAAGAAAGTCAAAAACCTGGGTGTCATGCTATCAGCATCTCTGTCTATGGACCAACAGGTTACGTCGGATTGTCAGGCCGGCCACTTCCAACTCAAAACTCTTAGGAAGGTTCTGCCTCTGATTCCGGCCCCACTGCGTCCCCCAGTGGTTGCAGCTCTGGAGCACTCGCGGATAGATTACTGTAATTCTCTATGTCTGGCCCAACATAAGAAGCTGATAAAACGGTTGCAGCGACTACAGAACCTGGCCGCTCAGGTGCCCACTAATACTCCCTACAGGGCTCACATCTCTCCAGTGCCTCTGCACTGGCTCCAAGTGGCCAAGTGGGTGGAGTTTAAGGCCCTGTGTATCGTCCATCGGACCCTTCATAACCAGGGAGCGTAATACCTCCAAGCCAAATGTACTCGCTATTAACCTACCCCTAATGTTCACTCCGTCACTGCTGAAAAGCTTCTGGTGCCAAGATACAATCGTGAACGTGTAGGCGGTCGAGCCTTCTCGATTGCCGCGGCATCCCTGTGAAATAATCATCCACTGGCCATAAAAAAACACCTCTAATTACCTTGAGTTCAGAAAGAGGGTCAAATCCATTTATTTTAACTCTCCTAGGTGTCTGTTCTCCTCTCCTTAAGCGACATGATGCCTTCTGGCAACCGTGCGCTATATAACAATTGGTAACATAACATAACATATACAACACAATATTGAGGGCCAACACATGAGGCAGCCATGTCAGGCACGACACAAACTCTAGCATGCATGCAGTGGCAATGAAATGGAAGGGGACCCTGAAAGCAGACATGGATGAGTGTTAAGTGCGAAACCCACACATGTACTGCATGTTGCATATCAACTGCATCACACACAACCTTTTGGCAGGCCTATATCTTAGCAAAAAATTACAGATGTCAGCAAAGAGATGGCACATAGCATAGCCATGGCGCAATTACCAAATAGCCACAGCAGTAAGTCAAATAGAAGTGTCCATGACACGTGCAAAATACATGTCAACATGGACTACAAGAACATTAATATCAATAAAATCACACGTGTCACAGGAAGCAACAACGCGAGTGCCTTGAAATACAGTGAAGGGAGGCAAATGGATACATACATGGCAGGTCACTTTGACAACACACAAGTGAATAGGCATGTTGAAGGGTGAAACATGGCTCAGAAGTGAAACATGGCTCAGAAGTGAGTGCGTGCAGTGAAGCACATGTGTATGTCCTCAACTATCAACAGAACCAGAATGTAGTGATGTCAATCTTGTGACATGACGGCACTGTAAGGGCAAGTGCAGTCATCATGTGCAAAGTGTTGGCACTGGGTTGTAGGGATGCACTGCAAGCCCCACACCCTCCCCGGGGAATGGCAGGGAGTCAGTGCATGGCTCTGAATGGCTGACCACAGTACTGTGAAGTTGCAGACAGTGTTTTCAGGTGTCAATTGCATCATGTGAGACAACCCTCTTATCTGCTGAGACTACAGCAGATAAGAGGGGGACAGAAAGCAGGACACATGAGGAACCATCACAAGTACATCTATGCAGGCAGAAGCCACAACACCAGTCGCCTGGAGCAGGGTGGCTGTAACAGAGGGAGGTCTGTGCCCGACACAGACAGGGACACCATACACATGTGCATGATGATGAAGTGACCCTGAGTGAGCATGATATGGATGAGCAAATACCATGAGACGGATACAATACTGGAGATGTGGTACAATGAGTAGCCTGCCACGGACCCACAGGAAATGCAATGGTCCAAGAATGATCACTCATGTGCACTCTGAGCCTGTGCCATCTGCATGGTCCAAGTGAGACACCCTGCATCAAGGACAAAGGATGTACCCCACAGCACAGGTATGGCAGGGTTGCACAGGGAAGTGTGCATGTACATAGGAAAGGGGAACAGGCCATTGCAGTAGTCCAACACGGAAACCGCCAGTACCATCGAGACAGTGACCTGCAGGGTGGTGGAGAGGCAAGGAAGCATGCCCGTTAGGAGGAGCAGCTTGCAGGGTGACCTTGCACAGCCGTCAGTCATTTGACAACATAGGCTGAGTGTTGGGTGGAACTACACCACAGGCTATATGCAAACATGTCAGTGAGCTTGTACATGGACAGGAGAGGCTGCCGAGTGACTTGCATATAAGTAGGGCGCTTGTGTGGTGATGAGGACAGCCCCCGTGTGCAGCGAAAGGCCTGTATGCAGACTGCATGACGACAAGCACACATCAGTAAAGCATTGCATGTGTCACACATGTCACTCATTAATACATAGCCTGAACTGGCAGTCAATCACAACACATCACACAAGTAAAACACACATGGGCTGGACACACACGCATCAAGACTCACCGGACCTTGCATCATAATCCGGCATCACTCCCACTCCCTGGATCTGTCCCCGATCGATGAACTCCACAGCAATTTCCTCATGCGAGTGAGTTCATCCTCCTCTGATGGTGGCCCGCTGCCAGTCACCGGAGTCAGGGAATAATTAGAGGCCCTGCTGTTGCCAGGACCCAGCAGCACAACTGCCTCAATGCCAAGGGCTGTGACCGACACAGTCCTGGCTGGAAGTCTCACTGCCGGGGTGGTGTCAGCTGCCTCTGCCCATGCAGCTTCCACCACCTGGCTGCCTGGGCCAGCAGATGTCAAAACTGCCCCAGGAACATGTGCCTAAAAATCTGCCTGGGAGTCCTGTGCCAAGGCAGCCTGTGCTGGATGACCCCGAGCCTGGGTGGTGTTTGCCACAGCTGCACCTTCAGCTTCCACCACCTCGTGGCCCATGCCAGCAGATGACACTGGTTGTGGGTTCAGATGTGCGCTGGGGATGACTGCAGCAGCAGCATCTCCCTGAGGCGCTGGTGGTGGTGGCGTGGCTGTCCCAGCAAGTTGCTGGACATCCCGCCCCGGTGGTACACCCTGGCCACATCCCACTCCGCATCCACCTTGGGCTCCCTGGCCACCCCGTCCACGTGCCCCACCACGCCCAGCCCTGGGAGGTTGCCCAACTTTGCCGCCCTTCCCTTTTGGTGTCCTCCCAACCATGGCACAGATTGTATATTGCCAATGGGAGGTGCACACAACAATTGTCCTGGGCAATTGGGTTTAAGGGGGCAGGGTACGTGATGTTAGACGCACCCCTGTGCTCCTGCAAGGGTCAGGCATGGGTCAGGCAATGCTCAGGCACCCCAAAAAATGATAATACACTTGCACGCAACGCCCAGGAACGACCATCTTAAGTTTACAATGTCTGCAAACAGCACATCTATTTCGTTTTTGGATCTTAAGCTAAAAATCAAGGATGGCGCCATCACGGTGGACTTGTTTCGTAAGACTGTAAAGATACCGGTGGGGGGTGCCTGTACTTCCGCTCTCTACATGGTAGAGGAGAGGCACAGAGGACCCCAGCCAAGATTCTCTATGGTGGTAGCAGTGGACGAGCAATCAAGGCCTAGCTTCTCAGGAGGTGATGCGGGCTGGTTCTTAAGTACAGTGTAGTCCCCGAACGCCCACAAAGGAATGTCCACACACTGTATTACTGAAAACACAGTCTTTATATAATTAATATTCAAAGGTATGTACACGATCACAATAACACACTTTGTACTCGGAAATCCACAATGATAAATATATACAATTCTAAAGTGGTACCACCAATGTTATCAAATCTCATTAAAAGTGAATCAACTGTACGGTTAAAATGTCACACAGATCAATAACGAGGAAACCAGCAATAGAGATAGGAGGGAAAGCAAGATGGTTGAAACAATAGGCAGAAACTGGCCTCTACCTTTAGACACAGTTCTGTGTGGAGATCCCCCCACCTGGGCAACCTGTAAAATAAAGATATATAGCACAAGCCCAGTCCATATATTGTTCACTAGTCTTATTTCCTCTTATTAAGGTTTTACCCCCCCCCAATGTACCTGGTGGAGTAGAGTTCTTCGAAGACGCGTCGAAGGATCCTTCTTGAGTGACTCCCTTTAAAGCAGGAGCCACGGATCGTCGAGAGGCATTGAAGATGGTGAACTTGGCGTCGATGAGAAGTTCAAGGGTGCCGAGACCACGACGTCGATCCAAGCGGTGCTCGTCAGCGACGTCCTGCGAGGATGAGGTGTGCGGGGCACCTCGGCGATGGATTGTTCAGGACTGCAAAGAGTTTCAGAAGAACTGTGGCCCAACAAGGGCGTTGAGTCGTTGAAGTCTTTGTAGCCTTCAGGTGGCAGGAAACCCACCGGCGGATTCTCCTCAGCATGTTGTTCGTCCTCGACTTTCTCCGGCGGGACAAAGCGGTCGACGTTGCGGACAAGGGAGTCCTTCGATTCAAATGTTCTTACGCAAAGGAGCGGGCGGCTCCTGTCGTCGGCGGCACGGTGTCAAGTGGTCCCCACGGCTGGGCAACACAACTTCGACGGGCCTCCAGCGGTTACACAAACCTGTGAACCCTGGTCGACGGCTATGGACTTCGGCAGCGGCGAAGTCCGGGTGCTTTGCTTCGTTCTCCTCAGCGGTCCCGTCTCGGTCGGCAGCCTTTCGAGGGTCTGACTTCCAGGGAGCTTCGGCGAAGGTTAGCGGTGCTCGATGGTCCCTCGGAGCACGGGAAGAGGGCGCCTTACCAGGTCCTCTCTCGGAACAGTCCTTGACGAGTTCGGCAGCTTTCAGATCAGGTCGAAGCAAATGCAACAGCAAGTCTTCGTCTTCCAGCTGGGCGTCGAGGATCAGCAGTTCCAGTTACTCTTCAAGTGTAGACACAGCTTCTGAACAATTTCCAGTGGTGAGAGGTCCCCAGATATACTATCCTGTCTCTCATCCACACTGCTGGGCCAAGCCCCAAAGCCAATCATACAGAAGGGCATTCATGCAGTCAGTCAGCCAATCAGGCACACAGTGCATTCAGGCCATCCCCCTCCCTCTCAGACCCTCACAACAAGGAATGTGGATTGGGACAAGTACCCAGCCATTCAACACTACATACTGCATTCAGGCCAGTTTCGGGCAGGGCTGTTTCAGACTTTGTCTCTCATACCAGAAACCAGACAGCCACAACAAGAAGTGCATCACAGACGGTCAACATACCTTGTGGAAAGGCCATCTGCATTATCGTGACTCTTCCCTGGTCTGTGCTCTATGGTGAAGTCTAGCCCTTGCAGGCTAATGGACCACCTGAGCAGTTTCAGGTTTCACCCTTCATCTGCATAAGCCACTTCAGGGGCGTATGATCTGTTTGGACCTTGAAGGTAGACCCCGTAAGGTAGGGCCTAAAACGCCTAATGCTCCAAACTATACTGAAACATTCCTTCTCAACAGTAGCCCACCTAAGTTCTCTACCCTTGAGTTGTCTACTGATGAAGATGATAGGATGTTCCCTCCCTTTGTCATCTAACTGGGACAAGACAGCTCCAATTCCAGTGTCGCAGGCATCTGTCTGGACGATAAAGGTTCGGCTGTAGTCAGGCGCACACAACACAGGTGCCCTACACAGACTTTTTTTCAAGCCATCAAATGCCCTCTGACAGTCTTCAGTCCAATTAACCTTCCTAGGTTGTTTGGGTGAAGTCAGAGCTGTCAGGGGTGCAGCTATGGTTCCATAGTCCGCCATGAAATTGCGATAATACCCAGTGAGGCCCAAAAAGGCTCTCACCTGGGTTTGAGTAGTGGGAGTCTCCCAGTCCTGTACATCCTGTACCTTACTGGGGAGAGGTTGGATTTGACCCCCTCCTACCTCATGGCCAAGATATGTGACTTTCCCCTGAGCTATCTGGCACTTGGTGGCCTTGATAGTGAGGTTAGCCCTTTTCAAGTCCTGCAACACCTTACCCAGATGTGTCAAATGCTCTTCCCAAGTGGAACTGTAGATGGCGATGTCGTCTGAGTAAGCCACACAAAAGGCTTCCAGCCCACTGAGCGCATGGTTGACCAATCTCTGGAAGGTGGCAGGGGCATTCTTCAACCCAAAAGGTATGACTCTAAACTGGTAGAGTCCCTCTGGTGTTGAGAACGCCGTCTTTTCCTTGGCATGGTCCGTCAGAGCTATTTGCCAATAGCCTGAGGTGAGGTCAAAGGTGCTCACAAATTTGGCAGCACCTATGGTGTCTACAAGCTCATCAGCCCTGGGCAATGGGTGCGCGTCAGTTTTGGTGACAGCATTGACTCCTCTGTAGTCCACACAGAACCTCCAATCCTTGGAACCTGCCTGGGAGCTTGCCTTGGGGACAAGGACCACGGGACTGGACCAGGGACTGGTTGAGGGTTCAATAACACCCAGATCCAACATCTTGGCGACCTCAGCCTGGATGTGGTTCTTAACAGTATCTGACATACGGTAGCTCCTGCTTTTGACAGGCACGCTATCACCAGTGTCAATCTCGTGCTTACACCACGGTGTAAGGCCTGGTGTCAGTGAAAACAGAGAGGCATACTGCTGGAGCAAAGCCCTGCAGGCCCTCTGCTGCTCTGTTGTCAAATCTGGAGAGAGCTGCACTCCCTCCACTGAGCCATCCTGAGGGTTGCTATACAGCAAATCAGGAAGGGGCTCACTCTCATCCTCTTCTTGCTCTGAAGCTAGCAAGAGACATGAGACTTCTGCTCGCCTGTGGAAAGGCTTGAGCCTATCATCATGGAATACCTGAGGGGCTACCCCTGGAATTCCCATGTCAACCATATAATTGAACTTGCCCATCTTGGAGATTATCCTGAAGGGTCCAGTCCAGTTATCTGCCAATGCCCGAGGCTTGGTGGGCTCCATCACGAGGACCTCCTGTCCCGGAGTCCAATCCACTTGCGATGCTTTAAGGTCATGCCAGTACTTGTTCAATTCCTGGCTAGCCTTGAGATTCGCTGTTGCCTGACCCATCATCTGTGTCATCCTCCATCTGAGACCTAACACATAGTCCCGCACTTGCTTGGCGGGACCTGGAGGGGTGGCTTCCAAACCTTCTCTGATCAACCTCTCTGTAAGCAAACAGCAGGCATGGCAGGAGGAGATCCCATTTCCTCCTTAGGGGCTCTTCCGAAGCACCTATCATGCCCTTGAGATTGTTATTAAATCTCTCAACCAGACCATTGGTCTGGGGATGGTAAGAGGTGGAGAACTTGTAGGATACTCCGCACTCTTTCCACATGGTCTTCATGTAACTAGACATGAAGTTGGATCCTCTGTCAGAGACAACCTCCTTAGGGAATCCAACACGGGTGAAAATGCCCAGGAGAGCCCTGGCAACCACCTTGGCAGTTACAGTCCGAAGGGGTATAGCCTCAGGGTACCTGGTGGCATGATCTACCAAGTCCAGGATGAACCGATGTCCACCTGAAGTGGGAGGATCCAGGGGACTGACAATGTCGTTGCCCACCCTCTCAAATGGCGTGCCAACCACTGGCAATGGCTGCAGTGGGGCAATGACACTGCCTCCAGTCTTGCCATACATCTGACAAGTTGGGCAGGTCCTGCAGTGGGACTCCACTTCTACTCCCATCCGAGGCCAGTAGAAATGGGCAGAGAGCCTCTGCTTAGTCTTCTTCGTACCAAGATGACCAGCTAAGGGCACCTCATGCACCAACTGCAGTAGGAAGGGCCTGTAAACCTGGGGTACCACCAACCTCTTGGGGGCACCAGGTTCAGGCTTAGTGGGCTCACTAACAAGGAGCTCACCCTCCCAATAAATCCGGAATGTCCTAGGCACTTCTCCTTGTGCCTGGGACAGGGCCTGTTTCCTCAGACCCTCGAGAGAGTGGCACTCTCTCTGTCCCTTAGAGAAGTCTGCCCGGGAGGGTACCCCTTCAGCTAACAAGCATTGAAAATCGGGATGATCCTGCGGGTTGAGAACCTCTCCCACAGGAGAGTCTTCTGGCTCTTCTCCCGCAGGAGTTGAGACAGGGTTTACCACTGGACCCAGCCCGTCCGGAGCATGGATCCCAATGGGTGCTGTAGGAACAGCAGGAAGAGAAGGAGCTCCCTCCACAGAGGTGGCCTTCTTGTTCTTCCTTCGACTTGCCTTAGGCCTCGCCTTGCCTTAGGCCTCGAGTCAGGCTAGGGTACCTGACTCACAGCCAGACCCTGTGTCACCTGTGACCTAGTGACTGCAGCAGCAGTCATGGGAAGACCATCCGAGATCAACCCCAACTCTACTACATCATTACCTAACAGAATGTTAGTAGGGACATTGTCCTGAACCAGGACAGGAAGCTTTGCTGTCTTGTCTCCAATTATGAGTGTGACTAAGGCTACAGGCGATAATTTGGGAGGCCCACCAGCTAACCTGGTGGTTCTCAGAGGAGCACCTACATAGTCCTCTGGCTTGAGCAGGGTCCTGTCCACCACTGTCATGCTTGCCCCAGTGTCTCTCAAACCAGTAGAAGGCTAGCCATTCAGGAGGACACTTCTCCAAAATCTATGGGTGTTCTGTGGGATAGTCGCCAGTACTTCCGCGTACTGGTCCCAAGCCCCAAGGGACACTAAGGAAATCTCTTCAGGAGCACCAAATGTGATTCCTGTAGAGGAGGGGAGGACAGTGGCCTCCACCTCAGACATGGGGTAAGGGTAGGTCAGGCTGACAGCCTGTACTCCAAGTGCCTTACCTTTACACTTGGAGTCACCCCTCTTGTGATGCAGAGCCCCACAATCCCAACAAGTGCCGGGAGTGCGGGGTACGGTACTGGAACCACTGGGAGCCTGCTTTGCAGCAGGTGGACCACTACTCTTATTCCCACCCACAGATGACTTATCCCCACTAGATTTATGGGTCTTAGGAGAGAAGGGTTTAGGTTTACCCGACTGTGACTGCTTTTGGGACTCCTCAGGTTTCTGAGAGGCCCCCTTTTCTTTGTCCTTATCCTTCCCACTGGAGTCCTTAGGGGACACCCGGTGGGAGACCCACTTGTCAGCCAGCCTAGCCAGCTTAAAGGGATCCAAAATGTTCTGGTCAGCAACATACTGGCGCAGCTCTGGTGAACAGGCTTCAGAAAAATGCTCAAAAAACAAAAGGTGGGACAATTCAACAAACGTTTTCACTTTGTATCCATCAATCCACCCCATCATGTTCATGTGCGCAGCACTCACCCAGTCAACCCAAGACACATTCTCTCTTTTCTTAAAATCCCTGAACCTTTTAAGGTATTGGGTAGGTGTCTTGCCAAACTTGGCAATCAAAGCAAATTTCATACACTCATACTGACCCCTGTCTTCCACACCCAGCTTCAGAATACAGTCATACCCAGTCTGAGGCACTTAGCCCAATCTCTTTTGTCAACATCATGAATTGCACAAGCCATTTCAAACGCTTCAATCCATTGGAGGATATCAGAACCCTCCACAAACACACCAACCAAATCTTTCATAAACTTGGTGGCTGGGGACCTGCCACTCTCAACTGGTTTAGCTGAAGTCTCCACTCTAGCTTTCTCTAGCTGGATTCTTTGGTGCTCAGTGTCCCTATCTTTGAGTATCTCTTGCTGTGCCAACTCCTCTTTCTTCAACTCAGCTTCGGTTGCCAACTTTTTGTATTGCAAGGCTAACTGTTCCCGTTGTAGCTCCAATTTTAAAAGTTCAATCTTCAGTGCTTCCCCCTGACGAGCAGTGCTGGGGTTCGGAACAGAGACAGCAGGAATGGTGGCATTCCCAGAAACAGATTCAGCAGAATCCCCAGGGGCAGAGTCTTCAATTCCCCCCCTCATCAAGAGTTTCACCATCAGTCTGGTAGTCCACCAGGGCAGCTATCAGCTCAGCCCTAGACTTATCCACAAAGTCTAACTCCCTGGCTTCACAAGCACTCTGGAGAGCCTCTAAGCTCATCCTAGTCAGTGTACCATTTGCAATAGACTCCATTGCTTGTAATGCAGTTATTTTGTACACAACCAAACCTTAATTTAATAAAGTGCAGATATTTTGTAAGTGTCATGGTTATACACTGATTCTGAAAACCATAAGCATCCCACCCCTGCCACCATTGTAAAGATACTGGTGGGGGTGCCTGTACCTCTGCTCTCTATATGGTAGAGGAGAGGCACAGAGAACCCCAGCCAAGATTCTCTATTGTGGTAGCAGTGGACGAGCAATCAAGGCCTAGCTTCTCAGGAGGTGATGCGGGCTGGTTCTTAAGTACAGTGTAGTCCCCAAGCCCCCACAAAGGAATGTCCACACACTGTATTACTGACAACACAGTCTTTATATAATGAATATTCAAAGGTATGTACACGATCACAATAACGCACTTTGTACTCGGAAATCCACATTGATAAATATATACAATTCTAAAGTGGTACCACCAATGTTATCAAATCTCATTAAAAGTGCATCAACTGTACGGTTAAACTGTCACACAGATCAATAACGAGGAAACCAGCAATAGAGATAGGAGGGAAAGCAAGATGGTTGAAACAATAGGCAGAATACTGGCCTCTACCTTTAGACACAGTTCTGTGTGGAGATCCCCCCACCTGGGCAACCTGTAAAATAAAGATATATAGCACAATCCCAGTCCATATATTGTTCACTAGTCTTATTTTCTCCTATTAAGGTTTTACCCCCCCAATGTACCTGGTGGAGTAGAGTTCTTCGAAGATGCGTCCAAGGATCCTTCTTGAGTGACTCCCTTTAAAGCAGGAGCCACGGATCGTCGAGAGGCGTCGAAGATGGTGAACTTGGCGTCGACAGTGTCGATGAGAAGTTCAAGGGTGCCAAGACCACGACGTCGATCCAGGCGGTGCTCGTCACCGAGGTCCTGCGAGGATGAGGTGTGCGGGGCATCTCGGCGATGGATTGTTCAGGACCGCAAAGAGTTTCAGAAGAACTGTGGCCTAACAAGGGCGTCGAGTGGTTGAAGTCTTTGTGGCCTTCAGGTGGCGGGAAACCCACCGGCAGATTCTCCTCGGCGCGTTGGTCATCCTCGACTTTCTCTGGCGGGACAAAGCGGTCGACGTTGCGGACAAAGGAGTCCTTCAATTCAAATGTTCTTAGGCAAAGGAGCGGGCGGCTCCGGTCATCGGCGGCATGGCATCAAGTGGTCCCCACGGCTGGGCAACACAACTTCGACAGGCCTCCAGCGGTTACACAAACCTGCAAACCCTGGTCGACGGCAATGGACTTCGACAGCGGCGAAGTCCGGGTGCTTTGCTTCATTCTCCTCAGCGGTCCCGTCTCGGGTCGGCAGCCTTTCGAGGGTCTGACTTCCAGGGAGCTTCGGCGAAGGTTAGCGGTGCTCGATAATCCCTCGGAGCACAGGAAGAAGGCGCCTTACCAGGTCCTCTCTCTGATCAGTCCTTGACGAGTTCCGCAGCTTTCAGATCAGGTCGAAGCAAATGCAACAGCAAGTCTTCGTCTTCCAGCTGAGCGTCGAGGATCAGCATTTCCAGTTACTCTTCAAGAATAGACACAGCTTCTGAACAATGTCCAGTGGTGAGAAGTCCCCAGATATACTATCCTGTCTCTCATCCACACTGCTGGGCCAAGCCCCACAGCCAATCATACAGAAGGGCATTCATGCAGTCAGTCAGCCAATCAGGCACACAGTGCATTCAGGCCATCCTCCTCCTTCTCAGGCACTCACAACAAGGAATGTGGATTGGGACAAGTACCCAGCCATTCAACACTACACACTGCATTCAGGCCAGTTTCGGGCAGGGCTGTCTCAGTCTTTGTCTCTCATACCAGAAACCAGACAGCCATAACAAGAAGTGCATATTGGTCACACACTCCATTCACCCAGGTCGCACCCACAGGGCGTACCTACAACATACAGTCACTGGGAAGGCTCCAGCCAGTCTGTACTGGACTTCACAACAACACCATATATGGAACTTCCACCCAACAGCCAGTCAGGGGGAAGGGACAGAGTCAGGGCTTCCCAGGACTTTGGGAAAACAAGGTAACCGGCAATAGAAAGCAAGAGGCCACAGGGGCCATCTTGTTTTCCATCAGGAATCAACTGATTCCAATGGCAGGGCCTGAGTATCCCAAAATGGAGGATACTCAGAGCACCTGTCAAATTCAGCATTGAGCTGCCACCAGCCCATACCCTGCTCTGCGGGCCACCCACAGGTGCCCAAAAAAACATACACTAGGGGCACAGGGTTGTACCCCCACCCATGGGTGCTGTAAGGGTATCCCATGGGTCTGTTCACCAAACGAAAAGAGAGAGAGCTGCACCAGCAGGAGTCCCAAATGAACTCCTGCGCGGAGAACACGACAGAACACACGATAAAAAGGCATTAAAGGACAAGGATATGGAGGCCCTGTCCCTCAGATGCATTTCCAACATCACAAAGACTACGGATCGAAACACGATTCTACACTTTGACAGTTTTCATCTGCAATCCTTGAGGGAGAGCATTCCCTACTGTCAATTTTTAAGAGCCAGGCGAAACTGCATGGACAAACAAGATTTTGTATCTCAGTCCAATATCATAGAGACCAGACTATCTCAGCGAGGTTATCCAGCTCACATTTTGCGACAGTCTCGGAAAAGAGCGAGACATCAACGCCATGAAGTACTGTTGGCAAAAAATACTCGTGAAAATCATAATCAGTCACGTATGGTATGTGCCATGACTTATAGCACTCATCATGCTAAGATCAAGAAGGTAATTGCCAAACATTGGCACTTACTTCAAATGAATATGTCCAATTTGGAACATCCTATGTATGCAATTAAAAAGGGTAGGAATTTGAAAAGCTGGTTATCACAGGCTGACAGACTGCATCCAATTCAAGCACCCAAAACCATTACTGAGATGTGGGGAATGGAAAGGGTCACTGGCAATTACCCATGTGGCAATTGTTGCTAGTGTGGATCCACCACAGCGACTAACATCGTCACCATTAATCATAGACACTGGAAGCTTAGGGACCATAATACGTGTAATTCTAAAAACGTAGTTTATGTTGTCATGTGTCCACGCAACAAGACATACATAGGTAAAACATCTAGACCCATTAAATTGAGGATTTCTGAGCACAAGTCCAGAATAAGGACTCGCAACCTTTCTTCTCCTTTAGTAGCACATTTTGTTGAGTATCAACATGATTGTGAGGACCTACGGTGGTGGTGTGTTGAACGGGTCACGGGACCGGACCACTATGCCATAGCCACCAAACTATCCTTACGGGAACAGTGGTGGATATATAACACACAAAACCATACACTGGGCTTGAATGCCCAAGAAGAATGGCATGCGCTATTTAATAAATAGACTCTTGACTTAATAGGCATCGTGGGATTAACCACTTTCCTTTCCTCTCCCCTCATCTAGTGACTGCATCCAGATACGTGTTTATTTCGACATACATCTACTGCTCTTACTTTCTTTGCTGTAAGATCTATACAGTATGCCTCTGCATCCGATCACCCATATATTGTATATTTTATACCTTTGCGACTAAGCTTGCACAAACCCTTTTACTCTAATTAGACATTACATGACGTTTCTTTCCCTCCATCACGGGCGCCTACAGGCGCATATCCTGGGAGTTGTACACCGATAGGTGGTCCCTTCTCTAGTCTAGCACCTTCGGTGCCTTTGGACGGATTTTGAGATTTGATTGCTGCCACACGCGACGGTCTTGGTGCCGCTGTAATGCTTTGATTTTTCATTATGTTTCTCCAACTAACACCTTGCTGCGAGGATTTAGTCCTCTGTCTACCCCCATGTACTCTCCGCGACGCGTGCTGTCAGACTGGACATGCCCCTTTGGGCTCTCCAGTCAGGACGCTCGTAACGACATATCAGACACGCCCCCTTGTACATTTAAATGGGTGCGTGTATCTACGACGGATGTCTGGTGCGCCTGACCTGATCCGTTTCGTTTCACAGCGATTGGCGTCATATGGAGGTAAGACGCGAGAGCTATTTAGCTCGATCGAACCTTTGTTCCTTTTCGAAATTTCTTACTCTGCGGCACTCGGTGTCGAGGACTTTTAGCGCTGACCCAGTGCTTATTAGGGATTGCAGGGACACGAGATGTTCTCTTGCGGTGATTTATTTCAGCTTCGCAATCCATTGCCATTAAGAATCTGTACCCCATTTCCTCTTGAATGTGTCATCTACATTGATCACAGATAGCACTGTGATGCTAATCTTTACTCGTTACCTTTGAAATGATTTATTTATGTTTCGTGTCCTATATTATTTTTTATTAGACTTCGGCTCTTCCCGAATGACGCCTTGTGGTTCACCTTACGGGGACCTACGGAGACATAGAACCTCGCTTCAATTCGAGGTGAAACCACAGACCAAGGACACATTACTCACCGGCATCAAGCTAGGAGACCTTGGTCTCTTCTAAGGTGAGCTACATATGATAGATGTACTTTGTAGCCATTTCTTGGGTGCTAGAACATTGATAACATTTCGGGTGCTCTCTATTAATTCTTGCTTCACACATAACATTTGGATGCAGGGGTTTTCTATTTACTCTATCCATTCTGGTTTCCTTCTTATTATATAATTTTATATGTCTGTCTTAGTACAGAGCTTAGCTGGATTCTGTTTTGGGCTCCCCTATTTTCACTTGATTTCGCTTTCAGAGAAACTTAATGACCTGATATGGCCATTCTTAGCTTCTTGCTTTTTTTACTTAGAGATCTGCTTTCGTGTGTGACCGGATTGTGAATTCCTGGACTTTTCAGACAGGCCTCCGGAACCATTACCCCCCTAGGGGTTGAGATTACGGCAATTAGATTTTCTCCCCCCAAGCCACTTGACACGTTTGAATCTAGCAGTGTGGGACTGGTTCCCTTCGTTAACCCTCAGATCACCTGTTTTTATGTATATAATCTATTGCATTGTTTATATGTTTGTTTTTTTTTCTTTCTTTTGTTTTAGGCATAATTATCATCTTTGTTATGAGATATTACCTTTAGTACAAAGGCTTTTTAACGTTTAACATCTGTGCATGTGCATAGAAGACACAGATGAATTTTCAAGAATATATGTACAGGAATGCCATGTCCTGATGAAGATGGACATCATCTGCAATTCAGTTAGTTGTTTTTTCCATCGAAACTACTCTTTCAATGGTGTCATGCTCACTATATTGTTTATATGTATTTGTGTTAAATTGTGCATGCCGCTTTAGTAGTTGACATATAGCATCCCATGTCAGATTTTTAGTGTATGGTTTCAGGACTGCGAGGTTTTGCAGTTTCAACACACCATTGGACTGCCCTATCAGGGAATATATTTCTTGTCCTTTTTCTTTCCTGCCAATGTGATAGCTTGATTGAATCAGCTTTTGACTCAACTTTTTCTATATTTAAATCTGTCAAGTTGACCAGGTTCTCCCCCTTCGAGAGATCACCTTCTCCCGATGGATCTTATTTGCCTGGTACCTGCACACGTGTATTAGGGATTACTGTGATTTCCCCTCTGTACTGGAATTTGGCAGTGAATTGTTTGCAGCCTCCTTTTGCTACTAGCACTTTTATCACATTATGCAGCTTATTAGTGTCATATAGCTGTATGTTACATTTATGTGTGAACTTTAAACCATTTAATAACCTTTTAATTAATTTGATTAAATAAATAAACCTAGTATTTTACAACCTTGTTGTGATTTGTATGAGGTGATCTACCTATTTCCTAATCTGCTGGCTTGATCTTTGTTTATTATCGCAACCCCCGGGAGCCCACGTGCGTGGAATTAACCTCCCGCAGTAGGCTGTGATGCTCAGGGACACATAAAAAACATACGCGTGGAAAAATAACCGCCAAAACAAGAAGTACGAACTTTAAGCGCTGTGAAGTAATCTCGTGTGAACCCACAAGAAGAAGAAACACAGGCGGTTGGTCTCCACGAAAAGCACGTACTGCAAACTGCTTACCCTGGCTAAGGGCCTTTCTTTGGATTACACACTCACGTGCTGTTTTTTCACGTGCAGACTCACTCTGCATCAAGCTGGCCACACAACAACACACGGAAGACCACACTCCTGCCCAGAAGGCAATTTACCTGCCCCCCAGAGCCCAGAGCAGCCTCCTACGAGCCATCTGCTGCTGGCAGCCTGCCTGCTGCCAACGTGCCCTGCTATTTGGTGCCGTCACAGAAGCCATTGCCAGGGATCCTGTTCCTGAGACCACCTCTGCTGACCCAAAAGACTCCCGACTGGTGTTCCATCGTTCCACAGCCCAACCCCAGGACCCAGTTGTCCACCCACACCTGACTCGGGGGTTGCCATGTCGGACCAAAAACCATCCGGGGCCAGTGGCAACCCCCCGGCAGACAGGCAGATGGCTGCCAGCTTCTCTGCAAAAGAAGTTGGCATCCTGGTGGAGCAAGTCCTGGGGCATTATGATTCCCTCTTCACAACAACATTGCGCCTCAACAAGGAAGGACGGAGGGGGATATGGTTGGACATCGTGGATGCCATAAACGCGGAGGGGGTGGTATCCCGCGACTACCAATGCACCCTGAAGCGATGGGAGGACTTCAGGTCCAGGACCCACAGCAGAGCCTGGCGCATCATTGCTGCTCATGGAGAAGTGGGGCGTTGGGACCAGTTGACCAACATCCAGATGCGGGTCCTGGAGCTCACACGCCCAGTGCTTCACCACCAGGTCCTCGAGTTGCAGACCCGTCTGGTGTCGAGTGGTAAGTGTCCATGTGTTGTTGTCCAGTGTACTGCATGTTGAGGTGTGGCAGGAGTGTGCACCTTGGCCTCATGTCTAGCATGCCCCATGTATGTATGTCTGTGTGCAGGGCCATGATGTGCTGCATGTGAGAGCACTGAAGCCTGTTCCACGTCAATGGTGTCTGTGTTGCAATGCGTGATGTGCACCAGCATGTGATGACGCACACATGTTTGCATGCCTCTGTCTGGACTTGGCCATGTTCGGGGTGTGAGACATGGATGCTGATGTCACCGTCATGGTCATGCATGGTGTACACGTGCGTGTGTCTGAGTAGTGTGTGTGTGTGACTGGGAAACGGCATGGATGCATGACACATGACCATCACGATGCGTTAATTGACTGATGCGGCCTAGTTGTCCATGAATCCACTGTGACAGGAGGTAGGCATGGCCAGATGCATGACTGTCCGGTGGTGTGTGTGCATGTGATCAGCATGTCCCATGATGCATGTGAAGTTCAGCCCCCCATCAGATGTATCAACAGTGCCTTGGACATGGTTGCAAATGTCTGCTGCACGTGCCAGGCTTGTTTGTGCATGTATCTTGTTTGCACTGACCCGTGTGTTGTGGAGGGTGATGATGGAAGTGACGTTTGACAGTGCCGCTCATGTGCAATTGCGTTGTATCTAGCAGACTATTGTTCGGTGCCCTGATGCTGTGTTCAATCTCTCCCTATCTACAGCAGCGACTGAGGAAGAGGGCGGAGACGGTGCTGTGGAGCAGAGCAGCAGGGATGCCTCCACCAGGCAGAGACCCATGGCCCGGTCACCCTCCCAGGACATGTCATCTTCCGGGAGCGAGGGGACTGGTGCTGCGTCTATGGCCGGTGCTGCAGAGGGGATGCCCAAGAGGCCGAGGTTGGGAGTGGCCTCCTCGGCAGCGGTATTAGCAGGTGAGCCCCCACAGGGGCTCTCCAGAGCGGAAGACAGTGTGGAGGCTTCCAGGTCAGTGTTGGGTGAGGAGGAGGAGGAGGCCGCAATAGACCCACACATGGGGCCTGGTGGGGGTCATTCCACTGGTGCAAGTGGTGCAGTCCAGGGGCAGGAGGCAGACCAGGTCGCTGCAGAGGGGCCTGTGCCTAATCCTGTCCCTGATACTGAAACTGCACCACCATGCACTGGCAGGGATGCCCCGTCCCAGGCCCGTCCGCAGGTAGGGGGGAGTTCCAAGTCAACTGACACTCCTCTACCTACGGACGTGGCGATCCATGACAGGGATGAGCCCGTCCTAATCGGTATCGCGTTGCACACACGCGCAATTCGTGAGGATGTGCGTGCTTCCTGGGGACCACACACCTCATCACGAACAGGTGTGTGCCAACATGAACCGGTTAGGAGGGTTCATTGTCGGCGGTTTCCACCATGTGCTGGGCGCTCTTGGGACACTCTCCTCCTCTTTACACACTATGCGCCAGTCATACTCCATCTTCCGGCCCACATACCACCAGGGCCCCATGTGGACCTGCCCAAGCCACCACGGCCAGGCTGGTGGAGATCCCATCCCTGCTACAGTCGGGAGTCGGAGGTCCAGCAGAGGTGGTCACCCAAGCAACTGGACCCCTGGCAACGGAGGTTGTGCAGGCACCATCAAAGCAGGGCACATGCACGACGGCCCCGGGTGTTTTGCCATTTTCCTGGAGGCAGTCGTAGTGGCACAGGCAGATGGCATCAAGGCGGCAGCAGGCTCGACGTGGGAGGCGTCATGACTCGGGGCCGACTACATCACAAGGGCAGGCATCGGCCAAAGGGCAGGAGGACCCTGGACAAAGTGTGTCTTCCGTGTGGCAGCGGTTGGGCCTGCGGATAGGTGCAGGGCGGTGGCGGGCAGAGAGGGCACGGCTCACCATGGTCAGGGATGGAGAACTCCATGCGGCGAGCCTTGAGGCGGGCAGAGTTCCTCGTGGAGAGTTGCAGGGAGTTGGCAGAGAGCATGGCCACGTTCCTGCGAGACCTTGAGGATAGAGCGCAGTCCCGCCTCTGGGCCATGGACTTGGAGTTCTATGATGCCCTGGCCAAGACTCTTGGGAAGAACGGTGAGCCAGCCGTAGGACTAGCCCGCCGCCATTGTAAATAGTTATTTAGGGTCAGGTTTCCTTTCGTTTTATTCCTTCTTTTGGAGTCCACAGACATTGCTGCACTTTTTGTATATAGTTGTGTTTTTGTAGGGTTTTTGGCAAGTTTCATTTTCTTTTTGGGATCATGGACCCTCAAAATGTCATTGTAAATAGTTCTGGTGTTTTTGTAGGCAGCCCACACCATAGGGGACCACCCATCACCCCTGACAATGCCCCGCAGGCAGCCCACACCACAGGGGACGCCCCTACACCCGTCATCATGCCCCGCAGGCAGCCCACAACGCAGGGGATCACCCATGACCATGCCCTGCAGGCAGCCCATCACCCATGACCATGCCCCGCAGGCAGCCCATCACCCGCAGGCAGCCCATCACCTGTCACCATGCCCCACAGGCAGCCCACACCACAGGGGTCACCCATCACCCCTGACCATGCCCCGCAGGCAGCCCGCCCCACAGGGGACCCCCCTCACCCATGACCATGCCCCGCAAGCAGCCCATCACGCGTCACCATGCCCCGCAGGCAGCCCGCCCCACAGGGGACCACCCATCACCCCTGATCATGCCCCTCAGGCAGCCCACACCACAGGGGAGCACCCATCACCCCTGACCATGTCCCGCAGGAAGCCCACACCACAGAGGACCCCCCTACACCCATGACCATGCCCCACAGGCAGCTCACACCACAGTGGACCCTCCTACACCCTTGACCATGCCCTGCAGGCAGCCCATCACCCGTGACCATGCCCCGCAGGCATCCCACACCACAGGGGACCCCCCCATCACCCATGACCTTGCCCCACAGGCAGCCCATCACCCGTGACCATGCCCTGCAGGCATTCCACACCACAGGGGACCACCCATCACCCGTGATCATGCCCCGCAGGCAGCCCACACCACAGGGAACCCCCCATCACCCATGACCATGCCCCACAGGCAGCCCATCACCTGTCACCATGCCCAGCAGGCAGTCCACCCCACAGGGGACCACTCATCACCCCTGATCATGCCCCACAGGCAGCCCACACCACAGGGGACCCCCTTACACCCGTGACCATGCCCCGCAGGCAGCCCAGACCCCAGGTGACACTCATGACCATGCCACGCACGCAGCCCATCACCCGACACCATGCCCCGCAGGCAGCCCACACCACAGGGGGGGACCCCGACACCTGTCACCACACGCACAGCACTTAGTCTTACGTCCCGTCACCTTTCCTCCATACTGTATGGGCGTCCCTTGCGAGGGACGGGAGACGGAATCTTTTTCCCCAGAAAAATCTTCTTCCCCTCTAAATTTAGAGGCACACAGAGGCACAGCCCTGGGAGCATGCGCTGCCATGACTCCGCCCTCCGGCGCTACACCCCAGTCCCCTTTTCCGCATCGATGGGAACGGGCCGAATTCACAAGCGCTCCTGGGTTTGGCTTCGGCCATGTATTTCCACACACGGATTCTTCCTCTATTTTTTTTTTTTTCAAACTTATTTTATTGGTGTTTGGTGAAAAATTTGTAGTGGTACAATCTAGAGAATTAGAACAAGAAACAGAACAAAGTAGAAAAACAACAAAAAACAACAACAGTCTTCATATGGTACTGTGTATATCGTGTGGATGGATGGGTTGAAACCAAGTTCTAGTGCTTCAGGAAGCGGGGGGGGGGTCGCACTCAGGATCCGTCATCTCGGTGCTGGTGCAGGGAATTCGTTACAGTATGGTGCTATGGGTTATGAAGGAGGTTTGTAGTCTGTGCTGAAGCATATGTCTCTCAGGAGGGCCTTCCATGAGTCCAAGGTGCCGCTCTCCGTGTCTCCACTGGATATGGTTCCATCCTGCCAGGCCCTGGTTTCGGCAGCCGTCCATCTCTCCATTTCCTTCAGCCAGCGTTCGTGCCTGGGGCCTGCTGGCGTCTTCCAGGCCATCGCTATGGTCCTTTTAACCAGGATGCATGAGATGTCCATCAGCTTCACGACGAGTTTGAGTTTGCTAGGTCTGGGGTAATTCCCTAATAGGCATTCGCCAGGTGTCCATTCATACCTTCCCATTCCGGTGTCTGTGCAGGTCTGTTTAGCTTTGGACCATAGTGTCATCGCCTTAGTGCAGGTCCAGAACATATGGATCATATCCGCTTTATCGTTCCCACACCATGGGCATGCCGGAGAGACTTCTTTGTTGAAGGAAGCGGCCCTGTGGGGGGTCATGTATGTCCAGTACAGGACGTTTAGTTGAATCTGACAGAATCTGGAGTTTCTTGACACTTTCTTGGGGAATATTAATACTCTTTCCCATTCTTTATCCATGAGTGAGATTTCAAGGTCTGCTTCCCATCTCGCCTTCAGCGCTTCCCCTTTAGGATTCGGTTTGTCGTTGAGCCTATTGTAGAGCCTGGAGACTGGTCTCCATCCATCCGTAAGGTCATGCATTTCTTGTAGCAATGGGTCTGGGGTGGGTTCCTCTGCCCAGCTGTTCCACTGTTTTTTGGCGGTCTGTTTGAGCCGATGGTACCAGAGAAACTGACCCCTAGGTATTCCTTCTATGGCCTGTATTGATTCGAAGTCCCTGAATTCCCCTTCTTCAAACAGGTCACCCCATGTGTATATGCCGGTGTCTTCCCACCTCCTTACTGTGGAGAGGTCTGCCTCCGTTCTGCACACATCTACCAAGATGGGATTATCCGGAGAGTACGGGTGTTTCACCCGCTGGATATAGCAGGTCCTGGCCCATATCTTCCTGCCTAGTTCAATTACCAGTGGGGTTTCCGGGGACTGTCGTAATGGATGCAATAGGATTTCCTTGGGGGTTATGTTGGTCGGATATTGCCTCAGTAGCCCCAGTTCGGCCGAAGGTTCGTCCGAGAGCCATTTCGTTATGTGGCTAAGCTGGGCAGCCAGGTAGTACAACTGGAGATCCGGAAGTTTTATTCCACCCTCTTTATGTGGCAGGGATAGGATAGATAATGATAGTTTGTGTCTATGTGGGGCCCGCAAGAAGTCCTTGATGATTGCCTCCAATTTCTTGAAGAAGGGCGGTCTGACGTAGTGGCAAATGTTCACGAAGAAATACAGGAATCTGGGGAGTATTATCATTTTGACAATCGCTGCCCTGCCTACCATTGCTAGTGGGAGCTTGGACCAGAATTTTATAGAGCGGCGAAGGCCTGTGATTGCAACTTCGGTGTTGTGTTCATGTGTAAGCATCGGAGTGTCGCTCACGTTAATTCCTAGGTACCGAAACTTATCCGGTTGCCACTCTATCCCTACAGACGGGAGATTGTTCACTGCTGTGCCTCGTAGGCCCGCCAGGGGGAATGCGGAGGATTTATGTCTGCTGAATTGTATCCCTGAGTATTTCGCATAATTGTCGAGTACCTCTAGTGCTGTTGGTGTATTGGCCTCGGGGTTGCTCAGGTATAGAAGGACATCGTCCGCATATAGTGATATAATATTATAGACATTGCCCACCTTGATGCTGGCGTCGAAGAGCTGTTGCCTGAAGTATATGGCGATCGGCTCCAGTCCCAGTATGTACAACATGGGTGAGAGTAGGCACCCCTGTCTCGTGCCCCTCTGTATTTCCCAGGATTCTGATACTATTCTGCCTGTCTTTACTCTTGCCATTGGGGAATTATAGAGAACCTTGATCCATCTGATGAATCCCCTTCCAAAACCAAATCTCCTCAAAACCTCCACAAGCCACTCCCAGTAGATGGAGTTGAAGGCCTTGATAGCGTCAAGCGACAGTACCGCCAGGTCTTCTTCGCTCTCGTAAGTTTCGGCCATAATGTGTTGAAGCCTTCTCAGGTTAGCAGTGGTATTGCGCCCTGGAACAAATCCGTTCTGGTCTTCATGGATTATGGACCCTACGACTCTAGCTAGTCTGCTGGCCAATATAGATGTGAGAATATTACTGTCGTAGTTTAGCATAGCCAAAGGGCGATAGGATTCACAGTCAGTGGGTGATTTGTGTGACTTGAGCATGGGAATGATTATAGTCTCTTTCATGGTGTTGGGCAAGACCCCGTTTGCGTATGCCTCCTGATAAACTTCGTGAAGGATTGGGGTGAGAATAGGCTCGTATGTTTTGTAGAACTCAGGTGGAAGGCCGTCGATGCCGGGGGCCTTGCTGGTGGCAAGCGACCTGATTGCCCCTCTCACATCTTCAAGAGTAATCTCCATCTCCAGCTCGTCTCTCTGCTCGGTGGATATTTGGGGGAGGTCTATCTCCTCTAGTGTTTGTATTATGTCCTCAGTGGGTATTTGGGCCTCATGGGCGTACAATTTGGTATAGAATTTGGCGAATGCCTCGTTGATTCCTAGTTGTGTCGTGTGGGATATCCCTTCTTCGTCCCGTATCTCTGTTGGGAGGTGCTTGGGGTGCTCTCGCTTGCACAGCCAGGCCAGCAGTCTCCCTGGTTTGTCTGACTCTGTATGGGATCTGGTAGTTTATGTTGCAAAATCGAATTTCTCCAGTCTATCCCATGATAGCTGACATTCTTCGTGAACTTTCCTCAGCTTACTCTCAACCTCTGGGGAGATGTCGGAGGTAGACTCCAGGCGGGAGATCTCTGATTCTTGAGCCTCAAGTGTCAACTTTAATTGCCTGCGAGTGCTGCCGGCTTTTGATATGATTTCTCCTCTGGTCACCACCTTCATGGCTTCCCACAATGTGCTCCAGGTGGACACCGAGCCCTTGTTAATTTCAAGATATTCTTCCAATTTCTCAGCAAGGTCTTCTCTAAACTCAGGGTCATCGAGTGCCGCAGTAGGCATCCTCCACATGGGGATCGGGGGTCTGGGTCCCTTTAGGTGCCAGTGCAAGATTAGTGGGGAGTGGTCGGAGATAGTTCTCCCCAGGTACCCTGTATCTGCTGCCAACGGGACCTGCTCCTTGTCAATGAACAAATAATCAATTCTTGTGTGGACTCTGTGCGGGGCTGAGTAGTGGGAGTAGATCCTTTCAGTTGGGTGATGTTCCCTCCAGATGTCCATTAGGTTAAGTTGTTCCATTGTTTCCTTCAAGTGTTGTAGGATTGCTCGGTTGGGACGGAGGTGTTGATCTGTCCATGATTGCATCCATGACACAATTGAAGTCCCCACCCCATATGAAAGTGCGATTACGGTGGTGTGCCAACTTTGCGCTCATTGCGCTGAGGTGTGACGGTATTCCGTGCTGTGGAAAGTATGAGTTAGTCAAGCAAATCGGCGTCTGTTCAATGGTGCCCCACATTACTACATACCTCCCTTCTTTGTCGAGTTCACATCCCTGTAGCTGGAAGGGCACGTTCGGGTTTACCCATATTAGTACTCCTCTCGCATATTTGGAATAGGGGGACCCTCTCACAGTCCCTGCCCATCGGTCTGCTATTCTGGACATGGTCTCTTCAGTAAGGTGGGTCTCTTGCAACATTGCGATCGAGACTTTCTTCCTCCTGAGGTAAGATTGTATGCAATTCCGTCTGAGGTATGAGCCCATCCCCCTCACATTCCATGTCATCACAGTGAGTTGTGACGCCATCGATTCCGTGTATCGGGTCTGGGACTAGGCTCCATCCCTGGGGCTTGGCACGGCGTCAATCCGCGGTAAGCGGACTGCAGGGAGGAAACCACTGGTTCCTGTGCTCCTGGGTCATATCTTGCATCCATCTCAAGTTTCTTTAGTAGCAGAGAATCGAAGACTGTGTAACTAATGGAACTAATAACAAAACTCAAACTGGTGCACCCAGCGACTACAACACTGTCGCGGTGCTCAGGCGCTCTCGAGCCGTCTAAACCCATCCGGGAGTCAGGCGCAAGCTGTGTCAGGCGGGTGTCCGACCCAACTAGGTTCTAAGCTGGGGGTAGGGCTAGGGCCGGGCCGAACGAGGCCGTTTCCGTGTGATAGACTGACGATTGGATTACCTTCTGATATCCGGCTTCTTACATTTTCTGTGCTCTTTACGGTTGCATGTAGGTTACTTGTAAGATCTAAGGGGGTTAGGCCTCTTTTCGTGGATTGTCCTTGCCATCGGCAAGATTATTATCTTCTAGACACATGTTGGCTGCCTCTGGATTGTCGAGGAATATCACTCGCCCATTATGAATGACTCTTAGACACGACGGGTAGAGCAACCTGTATTTTAGGTTTAATTGACGAAGCCTTGCTTTTATTGGGACAAATGAGTTTCTCTCTCTTTGCACCTTCTGAGTGTAATCTGGGTAGATGGTAATTTTAGAGTCCCCCCATTCAATAGGGCCTGCTTCCCTGGAATGTCTTAAAATAGTTTCTCTATCTTGGGGGGGGACGCTTCTGGAGGGACCTGTGGGCTCTTTCGACCGCAAATCCCTGTGTCAACTTTCCGGCCCCTATCTCCTGTAGCAGAAGGGTTTCGACGTAGGATGTGGTGTTTGCACCTTTGCTTCCCTCTGGGACACCCAGGATCCTAATGTTGCCCCGTCTGGCCCGGCCTTCGGCCTCCTCCGCCCTCTCTTCTAGGAAAGCTACTTTCCTCTTCAAAGTTGCGACTTCAGACTGTAAAGCTGCGGTGGCCCCGGACGTTTCCTCTGTTGAGTTTTCAATGGTCGTTACCCTCTCCACTAAGTTGCGTGCATCCTGGCGAATAAATTGGATGTCTATTTTGAACTCATCGATTTTGGAGTCTATGTGCGTCCTTAATGAGGCAATGGCATCCAATATTTGAGAGTGGTTGTCAGTGGCTACCCCCTCATTTGTCTGGGTGAGTTTGGTGGGGCTAGACCTGGCTTGAGTGGGGGTCTTTGTCTTGGCGGAAACAAAGGAGTCCATTGTGGCGGCTCTAGCTTTATTCTTGATGGCCATTTTAAGGTAGCGGTAGTGATTGCGGTAGAGATTGCCCTGGGCCACAAGAGCTTGGTATCCCGCGGGGATATGAGTTGAGGCCTCCCTCCGATGCGGGGCCTGAAGTAGGGAGCCCAAGATAGCTGTGCCCGATGAGTTCTGTACAGTTAATTGAGGATAATCAGGGGTGACTCTCGCTGGTGTTGTGCATTCGCCCAGTCCCAAATGCCCTGCCCCCTAGCTTCGGATCTACTGGTGGTATTACCCTGGGGCTCAGAAGTCGGGTTGCCGCCGGGTGGGTGGGAGTTGTCACCCCTTGGTACAGGTTACCAGCTAGGCACCCGAGGTACCCTTCCCAATGAGTCGGATGCAGGAGGGATGGGGGTAAGCAGGGAACCCATTCGCGGGTATTGTGAGGTCGCACGCACCTTATCGTGTGGATTTACTCTGTTGGAGTGTTCCGTGGCGCCTCTGTCTCCTCCTCCTGAGCCCCGGTCCGATGGGTGACCGCAGGGCCTGAAGTGTCGCTGCTGCCGCACACTCGAGTGCCCGTCTTTGTGAGGTAAGCTGCGCAGCAGTCGGTTGTGGCTCCGGGAAGCCAGGGACTGGGAGTGTCGACGTGTCCTCGCTCACGTATCCCGGCTGCAGAACTGTTTGTCGTTTGGGAGTCTGGTTCGGGTCTGGGGACTGGGGTCTCTCTCAGCAGGCCGCCCGCGGCTACGGCGGCGCCCGCCTGTTGCTTCCAGCGATGGCGCGTGTGACTTGCTGCTGCGGTCCTCGCAACGTGGGGAGAGGGGAGTGCCAGGGCTTGCAAGTCTGGCGCTCTCTCCAGTCGGGTGTCCCCCGGGGGTCGCTCCCCTGTGCTGTGCCTCCTCTCCGCTCCACTCAGTTGCCAGGTCAGAAAAGTCAGTTGTTGGAGGCGCTCCGCACAGAGGCTCCGCTAGGCAACGCGGGGCGCCATCTTGGATTCGAGCGGAGCAGGGGAGGGAGTGCAGTCCGGGGCCTCCGCTGCCGTCCAGGAGGTCCGATTCACTGGACCATCAGGCGGATCGTGTCAGGGTCCGCTTCCCACACCAGTACGTTCTTTTCCGTGGACTGGTGCTACGCTTAAGCCGGAGGAAAAGGATCAGGAAACAGCGTCTCGGCCGGAGCTCGGCAGATCAGCCACTGCACGCCATCGGCTCCAGGCCACGCCCCCCGGATTCTCCCTCTATATATTTTCTTTTGTCTTTTATCAATTAGGTACTGGGTCCTCAGATGCCACAACTCCTCCTCGGCGCATGTCGACTTCGACAGGATCCTGCAACGGGCTATTCCTGAATTCAGACCCCCACGCCCTCTGCCTACATTGCCTTGGCCCAGACCACGGTTGGCAAGCCTGTTCGGCGTGAGGCTCGCTGTGCTCGAAAGCGCTGAAGAACAGAGTGTTAGGGAGAATTCTCCTTCTAGGGCTAATTTCCCTCACCTAGTGAGTCCCAAGGCAGCTTTGCTGGATTTCTGGAGTTTCTTTTTTCCACCTGGTAAGAGTGTACATCCTTTTTCCACTCTTACGTGTGTTTTCGTCTATGGGTTTTTACTCATTGTGTGATCATGGGCACTGGAGCACACCACTCCAGGTGACCCTGTTTGTGTACGGGTTACACAACACCTTTAGTGTAGTAACCCATGGTTGTCTTTAAGACTTCCCTCTGACTCCATTTCGCTGGGGCTGACTACTGTCCCCCAGAGAAAGGTAAAGTTGCCTTTTACTTTACATAGTCATTTTCACCACAGACCCAGTACACCCCATCTTACATGGAGTACTGGAAAGGGCTAATCTGTACCCCTTTTCTGTATGTACCTTCCTGAGCATTGTTTCGCTCTTTTAACATTTAGACTTGGCTGTTGGCAGTGGTATCTACCCTAACTTTTCTACCGCGATTATATTAGATAAACGTGGTACTGTTCTTGGCTATTATATTAGCCTCGAACATAAACCCGCTTGACCAAATCGTCTTTCTTTTGGCTCCGGTTGGGTTTATTCGCCATTTCTTTTTGTTAAAGTCCTTCTTGTGTTTTACTTTGCGCGGCAAACTAGGTTCGCCTTCTTTGTTCACCGTCTTTTGGCGGGCTTCTGCAGAGAAGCCTCCTCTTGGCGCCTGGGTGTCTAGGTAGACTGAATGTGGGGAAGGGGTGTAGTGACCCCCTGCACAGGGTATCCTAGGAAACCCAAGTCGCACTTTGCCATGATTGGCTGAGGTGGTTGTCCCGGCTGGACAACCCTCCTGCTGCGTGATTGACAGCCAGGCTGTGTGAATGGGGGTTTTGCGCATAAAAGGCAGGTCTCTTGGGCTAGAAGTCAGAGTCGCCTCTGGAACTACAAGGAACCGAAGAGAAGCGTAGAGAATGACGGCTGCTGCAACTACCCTGTCCTGGTGAAGCCCTGCTGCAGTCCTGAGCTATCTTCCCTTCAACGGCTAAGAGGAGATCCAGTCCGGAGTCTTCTTCCCTTGAGCCTGGTGGGGATAACCAGCTCATCTTCTTCAGCCAGAGATCTCCGCCATGGTCAAAATCGCTGCACACTGCTGTAGTGGTCCGGATAGCCACATGCTGAGCCTCTTCTGTTTTTAAGGAGCACACCTTTTTCGTTGTCGCTGCTGCCGGCTTCACCCCTGTGTGGTGCAGACCCCCTTCAGACGTCCTCCTTCACAACGAAGCTCCAGGAATCATGGGTCTGCGGGAAACCAACTGGAACAACTGCCAGGGCACCAGCTGCATCGTTGGAATAAGGTACTGTGTTCTACTCGAGGAAACTGGGTGAACCCCTTTTCTTCATCCTCAAGGCTCGTCCTTGTCTTCTCTCCTTAATATAACTTTTGCTTCCGAACATTGACAATATCCAAGTGCTTTTGGGCTATGCGGAATCGTGAACTGTCTAACGGTCTGATCTTCGGCACAGGTCTCCGGTGTCACTTAAACCTGGCTCCGACCCTTTGACTTTTGAACTCCTGTTTCTGAGTGTCTCTCGATACTGTCTGCCTAACCTAAATATTGCCTGTGATTTTTGCCTCCAACTCCCTCTGGGTATCTGAGGTGCTAAGTGTGCTTTTGCCCCGGTAGCATTTCATGTCACGGATACGCGTTTATTGAGTAGACCGAAATGTCAAAAAGTGATCGCAACCGTATCCACGGTATCGTGTTTTGTTCATAACACCGGTTCATTCAAACACTGGGTACTTACCTTGAGACATACTGTACAATGTGAATTGGTTAGTTGTAGTATATTTAACATGTGGTTTTGTTTAAAGTTTAATAGAGGTGTTGTGTTTATAACTGATGGTTTAAAAATAAATGTACCTATATTTTTTACCTGAAACCTTGAGTCAGTGTTTGCTTGAGTCACAGTAATTGTGGTCCCTTTGTGTAATCTCTGCTACTGCTCATATACTCTTGAGATAAGCCTGGCTGCTCTGCTACTGCTACCTCTATAACATAGTAGTACAGGCTTGTACCAAAGGTAAACTTGTATTGCAACCTGTAGTCTTAATTGTGTGTAGTGATCCCTAAGGGCACTACACAGGATTCTGCCTAACACAGACTAGCCAGGTGGAGGGCGCTCTTCCAGCTTTCTCCTTCTGAGGCTCTTAAGAACTTTGTGAAGCATCGATCCAGGCCTGAGGTAGGGCCTATATTTTCATCCATACCCCGCAAGGGAGACTCCTTCCCAGCGACTTTCTTGCGTGGGAGGGACCGGTCAGGTCCTTATACGATCACACGCACCGAGGCTGTCACAGCTACCGGCCTCTGGGCTGAGGGGTCCTCGGATCCTCCCGGTGGCAGTGCTGAGGGGCCGCTAGGCTCTGTTACTGGGCTTGCGCCCGAGGGGCTCCGCCCTTGTACCGGCATCATGGCCAAGGGGCTATGCCCTGTTACCGGCAGTACGTCTGAGGGGGCACCTGAACGCAGCTCTAACGGCTCCCGGGTCGAGGTTTGTACACCTACCGGGCCCTTGCCTGAGAAGCGGGGCAAGTCGCTTAGCGGAATACCTGGGCCTCCCCCAGCCCCATGTAGAACAGCCGGCAGAGGGCGTCCTCGATGAAGTCGATGAAGTCCTCACGAGGCGCCATTCTGCCAGAACGGGAATTCCACTACAGACCACGAAGGGTTGGCTCAAACCCCACTCTGTCCAGCCAGTCAACCGCTGCCTGGGTGCCAAATACAGGCATTTGGAGGGGGATACACTCTTGCTCTCCTCCCATCCTCAGCCACACTCCTTGGTGATCACTGCGGCATCACTGTACTCCAAGCCTCAGTCGTCCTCGTCATCTGCAGCGCTGTTAGGCAAGAAGGAGAAAACCTTGGGGGCATACAGTAAGAAGGTGTATTCCAATGCTTCCTTGCATCTGCGACAGGCCAACGCAGATGCTATGCTGGTAGCCGCCAACCAGACATTATGGCGGGAAATTGCTGACTTCCTCCCGGAACTCCCCGCCCACTGCCAATCGCGTTTTAAGGCCGAAGCCAAGCTTGTGACTCAGGATACCATGGAGTCCACCCTGGCACACATGGATACCTCTGGACGTGCCATCTTTATTGCCACGGACATGAGAAGGATGGCCTCGCTCCAGGCAACCAAGTTCAACCCAGATGTCCAGGAACGCATTCTAGATCTGCCCTTCGAGGGCAGTGACCTCTTTCACTCCAGCACGGACGAGGAGCTGGACAAAAAGAAGAACAGCTTGCAGATGGCTAAGTCTTTATCCATACTGACAAAGATCACGCCCAAAGTGTACTCTCAGTCTCAGCAACGCTCGGATAAGGGTCGCTCATCTGGAGGCTTCCACGGCTGCCAGGAAAGGAGGTCTAGGCAGCCGGAACGCTTGCCGACCCCAAGTCGGCACAAGCATCAAAAAGGGGGCAGGGGGCAAGGGCTTTTTCCAGTCCCCCTCCTCCGCCTCTGCCTCTGAGGGTAAGAAGTCTTGACACACCCCTCTGGGTCCATGTGTCGCCAGTGGGGGGCAGGCTGGCTCTTCACGCACACTTTTGGTGACAGAACTTTGCGGACCCCTGGATCCTCTCGGTAGTCTCCTTGGGGTACCGTCTACCTATTCCTGCCTCTCATCCCTCCTCTCCTCCTCTCCCTCAAGTTGGGACAGCAACTCTTTTGGCAGAGATTTGGTCGATCGTCCTGAGCCAGGCCGTGGAGGTAGTCCCAGCCTCCCAGGCTAGGGCTTTTACTCCAGGATCTTTGCCATTCAGAAGAAGAATCAGGCTGGCCTGAGAGTTTTACTGGACCTTTCCACCCTCAACCTCTCCTCACCTCTTCAGAGATTCAAGATGGTTACGCCAGCCTTTATTGCGGAGACATTGTGCAGGAGAGACTGGATGTGCTCCCTGGATCTGAAAGACGCTTATCGGCACGTCCCGATTTGGCAACCCCATCATGCTTTCCTCCGGTTCAGGATCATGGGCTGCCATTTTGGCCTCAACTCGGCCCCCAGATTCTTTACCAGACTCATGAATGCCGTTTCAGCCCTCCTCTGGGCTCAGGGCCTTCATATATACCCCTACCTAGACGACTGGCTCGTCACGGCTACATCTCCAGAAGCAGTTCACCACTCCTCCCATGCACTGATGAACACGCTACACGACCTGGGCTTTTCGCTCAGTCTCAGGAAGTCACAGCTGCAACCCACGCAGTCTTTGATCTTCCCAGGCCTCATCTGGGACACGCGCTCCGAGAGGGTTTTTCCCTCGGACGACAAAATCTCAGCCATCAGGAGGGCCACGTCCCACTTTCTCAGCTGAAGCGCTACTTCAGCCTGGTGGTACCAGCATCTCCTGGGTCTTTTTGCAACGGTACTGTTGGCCGTCCCTCACACAAAACTCAAGATGAGGAGGATTCAACTCCACTTCGCAGCGTTGTGGAACCAGGAGAGGGGCTCCCAGGCCTGAATTATCACGATCCCCATCTCTCTCCACCCGAACCTAACATGGTGGTCCAGGGACTGCAACCTGCGGACGGGCAAGCCCTTCAGGCCCCCCGTCCCACAGGTAATGATTACCACAGACTCCTCCCTTGAGGGCTGCGGAGCCACCCTGGAGGATCTCTCGGTCCACGGCACGTGGACCCGTCAAGAACAAGAATACCACATCAATTGGCTGGAACTGAATGCCATCTGGTTAGTGCTCAGGGCCTTCCTCCCACGTCTCAAGGGAAGGGTTGTCCTCATCCAGACAGACAACTCGGCCAGTATGTACTACATCAACAAGCAAGAGGGGACCAGGTCCCCGTCCCTGTGCAGACTGGCGATCAGCATGTGGGAATGGGCCTTGGAAAACGAGATTTTCCTCAGGGCAGTCCACCTCCCGGGGGAATCCAACCTGGAAGCGGACAGGCTCAGCAGGTTGGGAGCGGACAACTATGCGTGGCAGCTGAACAACCTCGTTGCACAGGAAATCTTCCACAGATGGGGCCTCCCCCAGGTGGATCTCTTTGCCACCAGGCACAACAACAAGTGCCCCCAGTTCGCCTCCTGGCAGGGGCAAGGCCTAGGCTCCCTGGGCGATGCCTTATGGATCCAGTAGAATGGCATGTCAGCATACGCCTTCCAGGACACTCCACTGATTCACAGAGTGCTTTGCAAGTTCAAGGAGTCTCACCGGCTTAGCGTCATTCTGATAGCTCTGTGGTGGCCAGACAGGCCATGGTTCTTGGAGCTGCTCAGCCTCTCGGAGTTCCCTCCAACCACCTCCCAATGGGCCCAGCACATCTTCTGACACAGCAGGGGGGCAAGGTCATCCACCCCGCCCCTCAGAAGCTGCCCCTCACAGCGTGGTTCCTGAGCAGGTGACGCTCAGCCACCTTAACCTATCCCAGGCCAATCTGGAAATCATACAGGGGGCTAGGAGCAAGGCTACCAGCGCCCAGTATAAAAGTAAATGGACCAGGTTCTGCCACTGGGCGCACTCCAAGGATATCGACCCGCTGGCCTGTTCATTGGACGACGTGCTGTCATTCCCGGCACACCTCGCCAACTCTGGCGTGCAGGTGGACACCTGCTGCACATACCTCTCAGCCATTGGGACCTACAGGAATTTGGAGGAAGGGGTCTTCTCCTCCTCCAACTTGTTTGTCAGGAGACATTTGGCCAGACTCGCTAGACTTTAGCCGGCCATCAGGAAGCCACACCCTGTGTGGCATTTGAACCTAGTCTTGGGCACCCTCGCGCACAAGCCGTTTCAGCCTATGGCTTCCGCTGACATCAGGCTGGTCACCATCAAGCCGGCTCTGCTAGTCGGCCTCACTTCAGTGCACAGGGTCAGCGAAATCCAGGCTCTAGTCGCCTTAGAGCCGTACACTACCTTTCACAAGGATAAAGTGGTCCTGCGGACCCATCCAGCATTTCTACCTAAAGTGCCATCAGCCTTTCACTTAAACGAGGAGATCGTCCTCCCTACATTCTTTGCTGACCCGAAGGACGAGCCTCAGAGAGTTCTGCACTGCCTAGATGTCAGGCGTGCCCTGAAATTATACCTGGACAGGACCAAGGGCTTCCGCAAGTCAGATGCCCTATTCATCACCTTTGGGGGCGCCAGGCCAGGCTATCAGGCCTCCAAAGCCTCCATTTCCCGCTGGATGGTCTCTGCTATCAAGGAAGCGTACGAGGGCCAGCATAGACCCCTTCTGGCAAACATGCATGCCCACGCGGTCAGGGCCAAGGCAATGGCCATCGCCTTTCAGCGCCATGTCCACTGGCAGGTCACAAGCAGGGTGGCCACATGGGCCACTCCATCGGCTTTCTGCAAGCATTACTGTTTGGATGTCGGCTCCAGGCCAGATGCGGCTTTCGGACAGGCGGTTCTCCGGAACCTGTTTGCTTAAGGAGGGTCTCCTCTCCACCCTGGGGCTACATTCAGTTGTAATCGCCCATGCAGTATGGAGGAAAGGGGAGGGGACGTAAGAGTAATTATAAGTTACTCACCGTAGTGACTAACCTACTCTTAGTCCATAGTCCCCTTTCCTCCATACGTCCCACCATCCTCTCCCCTAATAATCTGGTGTCATTAGGCAATGGTAAATCTATTTTCAACGCGTCTTTGGGGACTGAGGTGTGGCACCAGAGGGCAGAGTCAGGGTAGCGCATGCTCCCAGGGCCGCGCCTCTGCGCGCCTCTAAATTTAGAGGGGAAGAAGTAGTTTCTGGTGAAAAAGGTTCTGTCTCCCATCCCTCACATGGCACGCCCATGCAGTATGGAGGAAACAGGACTATGGACTATGAGTACGTTAGTCACTACGGTGAGTAATTTATAATTTCCATGCGATTTGGCTGGTGCAAGCGGGGTACGCGTATTGATGGGGGTGCGCAAGGAGATTTTCATGCAATTTGGCTGGCCGTGCAGGATACGTTTATTTGTGGGGTTATGGTAGGGCTTTTTGACGCGATTTTCACGTGTTTTGGCCGGCGCGAGCGAGGTACGCTCATTTTTTCACGCGATTACGGTGTAGGGGGGCTGTATGCTGGTCCAGGGTTAGCGCGGTCCATTGTGTCGTATTGGGGATTTCTGAGGCTTTTTCTGGCGCAAGGGGCGGTCTTGGGGGCGTAACTGGTGCTGCTGGATGTTCGCTGCGCCACGGCTGCATATGGCTAGGGAAATCCATGAATACGCGGTGCACCTAAATCCTGTTTTGCGCTGCGCCTGGCGCACGCGTGGCACACGCTCCCTCTGCGCTCGGCGCGTGCGCTACCTCTGCACTGAATTCTATGAATTGTCCCCTCAGTAGCATGGGCAATGTCCATGAAGTTACCCGTGGCGCCGGAATCCAGGAGTAGGGTAACTCAAACTTACTGACCGAGAAATCCCAATGACCCAGACTTCGTGACATGTGGAGCGTAATTGACAAAACCTATGACTGGGGTAACTTCCGCTACTTGGCTCGACCGTACTACCCCTACAACTGTCGAGCTGAGGCGTTTCCCTGCGCTTTGGGTTTGGTGGGACATTCCTTGACGAAATGCCCTGTAGTTCGGCAATACAAACATAGACCCTCCTTACGTCAACGCTCCTTCTCATCCTTGGTAAGTGGGCCCCGGGTCGAACCGATCTGCATGGGTTCGTCCATGACTGTTTTTTCAGTGGGATGCGATACACGTGATTGGTCTAATGTGGCTATCGGGCGCAAATCCCCTAGTTTTTTGTCCCCGCGCTGTTCCGCTTGACGGTGCCCAAGGCGTAATGCAAGATCAATCATGGCAGGACAATCACGGGGTTGGGAGTCTACCTGTGCTTTAAGGTCCTTAAGGTCATCACATAGATCTTGATAAAAGAGGGACATCCTTTTATCCCAAGGCCACTCAAACTCGGCAACCAGCCTGTTAAACTGTGTGACGTATGTTATCAGTTCTTTGCTGCCCAGACGCAGATTCAGCAACTCCCTGTCCTTACACATGGCTGCAGTTCTACGATTTAATATTTTTCCAAACTCCAACAGGAATTCGTCCCAATCATATAACACCCCGTCGTCCCTTTGTACAAAAGGATCTGCCCAGGCCATTGCATCCCCAGTTAAATATGAAATAACAAAGGCCGTCCTTGCTTGGGTAGCCCTGAATGCCGCTGGTTTGGTGAGAAAATGAAGCCGACATTGAGTCAGAAAGGTTTGATATTTCTGGGGATCTCCTGAGTACCTGTCTGGTGGGGCTAACGGTACTACAGGCTCCTGAGTCACCTGTACCTGAACTGGGACAGGGGCAGAAGCGCCTCCAGGACGAGTGGCTGTCTGTGCAGTCAAACTGCGCACTTCGGTTGCCAGGACAGCGTAATCCTGCATGGTGGCAGTGAGCTCGGCTTGCAGGTCCTGTAGGACTTTAGTAAGATGCTCCATCGCAGGGCCGGGTCGTACCACTCAGGCGCCTGTTACACGTGGGTTTGTGCTTCTGTCACAGCTTCGGGTTTCAGGCACAGGAGTGGCACGAACCAACCATCCCCACTGCGGTGTTGGTACCTGCAAGACTAAGCTTACACAGACCTCCGAGACCCCAGAAGGGAAAGAGGGTTAGGATCTTGATGGTTGGACAGGTACAGAGCAGAGGATAACCGGAAAGAGGGTTAGGCGAGGGGAAGTGGACAGGTAAGGGGGCACAGGGTAAACTTATCAACAATAGTGTATAAAAGCACACACATAATACATTCCACAATGCATTCACACACAATATTAGGGAACCAGAAAGGCACTTAGCTCTGGTTGTGAGTGCTAGCCTCCTGCCTGCGCACTCTCAGGTCCGTTGTCAGGAGCAGTTCAAATGCTGCAAAGAGAGCTTGAATTAGTGATCTGCGTGCTACCTACACATGGCTCACAAGGTACACTGTGAACAGGCATGCACACTGGTGACACCCCCAGGGCAGGTTAGTGCAGGTACATGCAACCTAGAACAACTGTAGTATTAGGACTGCTCATGCAACTCAGTTTGTGCAACTCGTAGTTCGCTGCACAGCTGGATGATTAAAGGAACGTGCAACTATTGTCCGCCGCACTTGGCTGAACACTGGAAGTCTCAACGTGCAACCAAAGTTTGCCGCACATGGCTAGTCTCAACGTGTAGCTCAAGTTCGCTGCACATAGCGGTATATGTGCGGTTTGATATAGGGCCGCATGTGGCTAATTTGCATGCAGCATGTGGGAGAAAACCTTTGTCTCAATGGGCGCAGTGAGTGCGTCAAATGCAGTGAAAGTTGGGCACGGAGCACTTAGCTTTTTACTCTGGGCAGGGGACGTCGTTGGTTTGGGCTGTGCCCCCCTGCACGTGCCCTTCAATGCGAGTGCCTCCCAGGTGCTCTGTTTCCCCTCCTGTCTCTGCACCGCTTCCCTGATGCTGCGCGTTAGGATCTAAGCCTTGGTATCTCCCTGTGGCTTTAGCGTTACTTATCTGGTGTAAGCGAGGGGCCGGGAATCTTCTTCCTCGGGTGTGGCCCCTCGCCTGGATCCCCTTGTCAGGAGCTCTGGCCGATGCGTCTGCTCTGGTCGGATGCTAAAGCACAAGCGAAGTGCTTTTGCTCGCGCGCAGGTGCGCGGACATGCCCCACCCAGCGTGGGTGTAGAAAAGTAGTTCCCGGCCCTGAGGCTGCTGGGTATTGTAGTTTGTAGGTCTTTTTTCCTGCAGAGAGGACAGAGAAGCCTTCAATAAGGCTGGAGCCTTTTACCTTTGTCTTGTTTTGTTCTTTTCTTTGTTGTCCTGTGCTTGGGGTCTGCAGGGGAGCCTTGCCCCCTCCATTCCACACCCTGCACACACACACACACCTGCACCTTGTGCCCTGGCACTAGGAGGGAGGCATTGGGCGAGTGAAATTGTTGCACCCTCAAGTGGTATTGCGAAGTGTGTAGCTATATAGGGATGCTAGTGTGATTGTAGCAAATGAGGGAGGCAAAACAAAATACATGGAGGCCTAACTTGGAGGGAGGCAAAGACAATACAGCAAGACCAAACCTGGCAAATACCACATATGAAAACACTAGGTGCACTAGGCGAGAAAGGTGATCAAGGAGGCAATGTTTATTCCCCATTAAGGCAAGCTCTCGAGGCGCCCCGCATGAACGGAGGCAGCATGTGGTAATAGCGTACCACTTAAACACCTTGGCGAGAGAGGCAATGACAAGCCGCACACAATATTTAAAACCACAACTTCACGAGCGAACAAAAAATGACAGCTCAAATTTTGCGCAACAATTCTACAATGGCAGCGTCTTGATAAGGCGACAGACAAAAGCAACAGAGACCTTTAGCAAGCTTGGAGTCAACACTGTAACCTCTGTTCCTGAGACAGCACCCAAAAACCGATGTTACAATCAATTGTGCTCACCCTGCAGATATCGGCATAGGCATGACATCTGCTTTTAAACACTGAAATCTTACTTAAGCCATGGACCCTAGGGTGGCACCCAGGGGCCACTGGCTGCAATGCAAAAGATCACACAACCAGATGACAAAAACTGTGGTAAATGTAGTACAAAAATGCAGCGCTTTTCATTCAGCACCTTACCTTCAGACATCGCAGATAAAACAGCTGACACAAAATGAACAGATGCAGTACTGTACATGTAATGACACAGATGACACGAACTAAGCAGCTGCAGAACTATACATGTAATGACAATTGGACACGAGACAGGTGACAGAGCAACCAAAACGATGGAGCAGTGACATTTGTGCGCCAGCAATGTGAATTCTAAACACAGCGAAGGAAGTATGTGCTGGTGCTGACTGCTACTAGTTGACCTGTAGAGCAAAAAAAAGAAACTAGCCAATGCCTTGCTCTGCAGGGCCTGGCAGAAGAAAAAGGGGAAGTGGTTGTGGCGCAACTTGAATGCAGTGATAAGTATTGTGGAAGGTGTCTCTAGGCGCTATATAAGAGCTACAGTGTGGGTCTTTTACTTTCAAAATTGTGTGCCTGGTAATACTTAAACATTACCTGTGGATCATCCAGCATGTACTCTGCACCCTACTGGTCTCTTGAATAGGGCACTATTCTGACAGTTTCCTACAGGATAAGCCTGTGAAAGCTAATCTAACTGTGGGCAGCCTCCCGGAGCGCAGTCCAGGAAAACCAGCAAATGGCAATGTGCATCAGGACAATGCAAAGTATGAAACTGATAGATGCAGTGAATGACATTTAGGAATACACTGAAACCACAATAACTGATAATATTATTTCATAGAGAGGCACATGCATTACAACACAAAACACATAGTGAAAGGGGTACCGTCACTACAAAGTACTTCTACCCATGGACAGCAGAATATTCAGACAGCCATGCACAGAGCTACCATGTCAGGCAGGAACTGCAAATGAAGATATACCCTGGCAGTGATAGAATATAACATGCGATGAGCAAATGCAAAAAAAAACAAATATGAAATGGAGACAATGCAAAACTGTAAAAACAATAGCGTGGAGACAATAAAGAAAAGTAATCACAAAGAAAATTCGAAAGAAAAGCAGTTTGATTTACCCATCAGCAGCACCATAAAGGGTTCGCAATTCGTGATGCAATCTCCCGTCGCCGCAGACTATCAGGGATCAAGGAGACCACACAAGCAATATTTGGCAATGTCTTTATAACAGGCATGCCCTGTTGACTACAAGCATTTACCTTCGTAAATGCAACAATTCAGAAGCTCAAATGAAGTAAAGTACTATGACACAAGGGGAGAAACTCTCATGGTAAGTGAAGTTGTTGAAGTGGAAGCTGCAGTATTGTGAAGTCATCCTGACCCTTGTGATTGATGACATATTAAGTGTTAACCAAGAACTGTGTTTCACTGATATTTGTAGAAGTTACTTTTCATTTGAACTATGGCAAAACTCCTCGAACTACTGGAAGTGGTGGCAAACCACTGTGGTTGGAAATAGCATTGATGCTGTTGAAGGAGAAAAGAATTGCTATTGTTGGAACTTTGGTTGGCAAAACTTAACTTTGACATTTCAAGAACTAATTGGAGACTATTCTGTCTAAAAGAATGTCCTTGTTTCTATCTTTGGTTGAACCTTGGAGTAGAATTCACTTTGAATCCTGGGAAAGGGAGAAAATCCAGGTTATTGAGAGGTTATCAGGAAACTGTGAATGTTGTTGATGTTATTTTGAATTCCTATGTAATTTTCTTTGTGTTTGATGTTTAATGTAAGGGTCAGACATCCTGTGTTAGAGAGTTTCCCTCTAGTTTTTGGTTAGGCAGGGAAATCCTCAGCAGAGTAGGGATAGTGAGGCATTTAATTTAGTTTATACCTTAATAAAATGCCATGTTTTGAAAAATCATCAAACAGTTGTCCATCTCACATTGCTGAACCCTCACACAATGCACATGAAGGTTCACTGTTTAATAATTGCAGAGGAGACATTTGGAGGGATTGAGGGTGCAATACCTGGATACGTCAGACATGAGTGCGATCATGACATGTAAACTGTAAGATAGACGAGGATCCAGCCGCATATATGAGGAAATACAGGAGAAGTGGCTTTTAGAAACAAGAGAAGGATGGACCAAAAATAAACCCATATTTTATTGTATTCTATGCCATCGTCTTCCAAATGGAGTGCAGAAACAGCTAAAGAAAATTGTAGGGATTTAAATGAAACAATGGCTTGAGATACAGTTGAATATTTCATATTGGACAGGAACATACTACCACAAACTACAATATCTACCACCGGAGGTACGACAGTAGCGGAAGGGAAACCCTTTACAGGAACAGGGAAGAGCACTTTTCCATAATAGGACAGCCAACAGAGAAGCTTGATGTGTCCAGTGCTATCAGTAACTCTCGACCCAGAAGAGGAACCCCGAGTGGCGGTGACAATAGGGTATAGGACGTTTTCCTTTTTGGTTGACACAGGAGCAACAAGATCTTGTGTCAGAGAAGGGAGATTTCCACTGTCAGAAATAACGATGGATGCACAAGGGTTCTTTGAGGCTATTGCAAAGGTTCCATTTACAGTATAGTTATCCATAACAGTGGGGAGAAGATATGATGGCAGCACCATTGTTGCATTCCCAAAAGAGACTGGTCAACATATTAGGAAGAGATTTGATTGCCAGGTTAATCCTCACAATTTTATTAACTGAGGAAGTCATAGTATGTTTGACACCAGGCATGTATTATGCAAATGCAACAGAGTTCTTACGAGAGTTTTATGGCTGGATAGCATTACATGGGAGACCCCTAAATTCATAGTTATTGCTTTATGGAGTACAAGTGGTGTTAGGATGGCTTCCACGAATATGAGACAAGTTGCTGCGATTACCCACAGTTTTTATTCAGAGCAGAAGTACACACAGATGGGGCAGGAGGAGAGGTCATAATGATACATTTAGAAGCAGCAATAGTGCGGTTACAGAGTAGTGTTACATGGGACAGATGATGGAGGTGTTGTCTGGCTACAGCCATAGCCTTAGACTCAACATTACGGCTGAGTGACATGACTGATGACGACTTACTTGAGGATGACGATACAGATGATGAAGTAATGTTCGAAATAGCTATCCCATATCAGTTGCAAATACAGTACAAAGAGATACTGCAAATAAGTTTGTTAGCTAAAAAGGTACCATAATTTATGCAACAACATTTGGCAAAGGTACCAAGTGTAGTATGGACTAGCAGCCCTTATGATGTAAGGCTGCTGACATGGAATGGAACATTACGAATAAAACTGAAGGAAGGAGCAATTTTACCCTGAGTTAAACAGTATCCCATGTCAAGAGAGGCAGATGAAGGCATTTATGCGACAAGGTATAATTTTACCATGTGAAGGCATCAGGAAGTAGACACAGACAATGAGGAAGGTTTGGGCTACAAACTTTTATTTAAATTGCAAAAGAAGAATCACAAAAGAAGAGCTGGAAGAAGCTCAGAACGTTGAGTTAAACACTGTTTCTTTTTGACTTTGATATCCCTACACATTTGTATGTTATAGTTGTGAGGGCACAAATAGGTCTTGGACACAGACAGACTATTAAGTTGAACTATTTGACTCAGACTTTCCTTACTTTATTTCAGGTAGGGAAATCCCACCTTAGCATAGGGAAAGTTAGGGCTTCAATTATCCTGACATTTAAGTTAATAAAAATCTTTTGTTTGAACATTTTTAAGTCTGTTGTCTGTCTCTTGCTTCATGATGCCTTCACATTTTACACACACCCTCTCCCTTCTTGGCAAGAGGTAGACAGGCAAGCGTTTTAGGTCACATTAGTGTAGTGGGGAAGGAAGGACGTTCCCCCTGTAGCCAGTTTATAAAGTGACTTAGTGCCCTCTGCCTGTATCAGAGAGGAGTAATTCCTGCAGTGGTGACCCGTGGGTTTGCTATGTGCTGGCACCTCTAAGGGCCCATTATAGCTATTCAATCTGCGGGTGGGCTGTGAGATCTTGCAAATGAGCTGCTGAAAATGGGTTTGGGCATTCCGTTGAATCATAGATGGGCATACGAATATTCAGAACGCGTAAAAACCCAGAATGCATGACCGCATTTCCATCTTTTGGGTTGCAGCGTAAAAGTACACACTATTCACTTTTTATATAGTTTTGTATCTCGCTCCACACAGCCTTAAGAAAGACTGTAGTTTATTAACCTTCTTTGTTGTTCCGTCCGTGACACTCTGGGTCGGAAAACAAATATCAGGCAAGATAGACACAGGAGCATATTCCCACTCCAAGGGAGCCTCCCTCCAAATGTTGCTTCTAGAACACATGTGCACCTCAGGCACACAACATTCCACCCCTGGATCTAAAAAAACAAATAACACTGCGCCATTATGACCCGCCTGCAAGGTTTAGCTAGCTATGCATAAATCTGTGCATGGACAAGCGTTGCAAACTCCAAAAGAGAATTCATGATGGGGCCGCTGATATCATAAACTTGACTAAAATACCAAATAATTACAAGTTGGTTGTGCCTGCTCACTTCGGAGGCCTGGCATCTTTCTATTGTTTTAGAGACAACAGAGCTTTTACATTTCTCTTAAAATGGTGTACTGCAGAAAACCTTTCTATAGCATCGTCATAGTGAGATGCTCTGGCACATATCATGGATGGCAGAAACAAGACAAATTAGAAAGTCGCTAGAGGGAGAAAATATCCTTTAAAGCAAAAGATCAGCTTGATAAATATGAGAGGATGTGGGGTGCATTTAATGAACTCTACTCTTAAAATATTTGATCGTGTTCTAGGTTTCTTATTTTGCTTTGTTTTTTCATTTTATTTCTTTCCTTTACCTTGTCACCTTACTCCCTGTATTCAGTTCCCCTCTGTTACTTCTCAAAGATTTATTTAGGAAATTATGGGTGAATAAGTATCACCTTGTGCATTTGAGATATTGTATTATGTTCTATTGCTTCTGTAATGTTCTAAATGTATAAATAAAGCTTTGAAGAAAAAAAAAGAAAGTCACTAGAATGAAAAACTTGCTCCCAAAGCGGCTGCTTTTTTTATGGATCAGAAAGTCTGGTTTTACCTAAATAACAGAACAGCGTGTTCAAGGATTTCTGACTAGAAGAAGGAAATATATATATTGCACACAGAAATGCTTGCTTTTTGCACTGTAGTCCTCCCACCCAAGAGCTGGTACTAAACCAATCACGCAGAGGACCGCAGGCAGCAGTTCACAGTTATGCCATGATATGGGGGCACCGAGGGGGGCTGGTATAGCGCCCGTTGGAGGCAGAGGCCGTACGGGGGGGGGGGGGCAGCCAAATAAATCTGCCGAGCAAGGCCTGTAGGCAGGCCATTTAACCTCGGGTTCAGAGGCCACAGTCTCTACATCCTACTCCCAGACAAGCGCCCAGAATAGCATCCCAACATCCTACTTATCATTTCATATCTTTTTTTAATTTGAACTTACCTTGGCTGAAGCTGCTTGGTGTTGATGTGGGGTGCTCCAGTCTCAGAACTGGGCGACAGCATGGAAGAGGCAACCACTGAACAGAACACTGAAAGCAGGAGATGCAGTAGCGCCGAGGTAGGCATGGAGCTTCCGCTTTGCGCTTTAAAAACCAAAATAGCCAAGTGTGTTGTTTTTACTAGGTGTTGCAAAGGCAAAGCGAGGGATCTCGGGGGAGTCATCAGGGGTCGCAGTTGCGACCCCTAAGTCCTCAAAATAACATCCCTGGGAGGTTGTGAAGAAGCAGCTCCCAGACTTGCTTTAAGTGCGGTTTCTGGTATTCCCTGGCCCGACCTCACATCGCTGCACAGACTGAAGTGGCAGAAGGGAAACATAAGATTACTGTGAGGCGGAACATGTTAGGGGCACACTAGAAATAACACATTCGTGTTAATTTTCTGCGTTTGCAATCCCACTATCTCAATGGATTATTTTATATCACAGATTACTGTGAGGCGGAACATGTTAGGGGCACACTAGAAATAACACATTCGTGTTAATTTTCTGCGTTTGCAATCCCACTGTCTCAATGGATTATTTTATATCACCAGCTGTCTGAAAGTGCCACCAATGTGCAAAAACTGAAAATGGGTTTTTAAGTTTATCAAACTGTGATTGATGGGTATGCCACTGCCTGTGTTGGAACCTTGACAACTGGCAATTTACCATGTAGCAGTTCCATGGTTGCGTTCTGAATGCATTGTTCTATAAACGGGAAACTTGGTTTGGGTTTAAATGTCTTTCCTGTAATGTTAGAAAAACATGTTCAGAATACTCATTGTTTCAGAGATGCCATGGTCAAGACTTCATATTGCTGGAGGTTTTGCCGCCCTCCAACTGCACACTCCCAAACCCCCCAAACCCTGCATGAAAAGGCATGATTTTACATTTTGGGAAATTTCTCACAACTTGCATAAAATAAAATAAAAGGAAATAAACCTGTTTTATTCACAGGCTTTTAGAAACGCAAACACGGGGGAAATGTTATCTATGTTAAATGTTAAAGGTATTTGTACCGCGCACCGTCACCAACGGAATTGGTCCCCAGGCGCCCTGGCGGATCTGTAAACGATAAGGTGGATGGGTTAGTAAGGTGAAGAGGGAGTAGGATAGTGAGAGGAGTGATGTTCTGTTGGCAGCTTCAACTCGGTATACACAAGATGCTGAGCTTTGGTGCGGATATTGGATCGGTGTCATTCCGCGTGTGCTGTTGCTCCGGCTTATGTGTTGTTGCAGTTTTGAGAAGCGCGTGCCGCTTGTTGTGCGAGAGATGGTTGTGTGAGTTTTTTGAGTGAGATAGGTATGCAGAGTTTGAGCTTAGCCAAATGCATATGTCCTAGGGTATAAGTAGCTACACGTATGCATTTTACAACACTTCCTACATTGCTCTTCTTCTGCCATCCCATATATGAAATATATGCACATTTGCAGGACAAGGTATCATTGCTGACATCTTTCTCGCAGCACTTGCCCACACATGTTATACACAGTTTCAGCTTAAAAGGCATCACTGCAAGTGAGCGTTCAAACAAAAAAAGTATCTAACATTCGTATGTGCATGCAGACTGGAAGACCTGCAACATGCACGATTGAAGAATTTGAGAAATCCACCTGCCTTGAAGTACATTCCTACCATCCAGATGGAGACCCACTGCAGATCACAGTTATTGAGAATGCACTGAAGTACCAGCCTAATGCTGGATGACAGTGGGTTTTTCAGCAGCAGTAGAGCACTAATGGTGACAATGACTGGTGATAGTTTATATCCCCGGTCAATTCAAAGTACTGGGGAGGTGGGTGATACCTGAGAGCAGTGGGTAGGTTAGCAACTGCAGAGTACAGAGGGGAGACAACGCCAAATCATGTTGTTGTTGGAGTCTAATAGTGTTTCATACTATGGATGTAATCCCTGAACACGCTGTAATAGGCACATTTGAAATCAGCAAAAAACAGGAGGCTTATCAAGTGCTGCATAGTTGCCAACCAGCCCCCATCCTATGTAGCCAACAGCACTATGCATGCTGTAGAATGTAAACACATGTGATATGATATATGCCTATTTATATAGCGCCTATACAAAGCGCTTCAAGGCAAGTGAGGGAACAAGGGAAAATACAATGACATTCTTACAGGCCATGAACAGTAAGGATGTGAAATTAACTATCGTACTCGGCCTGACGACTTTTCAGATAGTGAAAGAGCTAAGACATGGATAAGGAAGGGAGGGGGAGAGTGGGAAGGAAATGGAAACAGGCAGGTGACTACCATACCAGGCCTGATGACATTTCTGGTAGAGCTGGAGAAAAACAAAAGGTGAGGCAGAGGGGTGCAGAAAGGGAGTGGAGGAACAAAACAAGCGACTATCGTACTAGGCCTGACAACATTTCAGAGAGTGCTGGAGGGGGCTGGGGGAAACAAGGAAAGGGGGAGGAGACAGACGAGGTTGCTATCATACTAGGTCCAGGGACAATTTAGATAGAGTAAGTGCATAGAAGAAAGTAAGGGGAGGAGGAGAGGAGATAGGAAAAGGGAGAAAGGGAGAGGAGGAGAGAACAGACAGTAAGCCGTCAAAAAGAGTGGAGAAGCAAGAGGGTGGAGTGAATACAATTGCATTAGTCAGTAGTAACACATAGGGCCTCATTACAACCCTGGCGGTCCGGGAACTACGGTACCGGTAAGCATGCCGGCACTGTAGTTCCCGGACAGCCATACTACGAGCTGTGCTCGCGGGCGCCTGTCAGCCCGCCAGGTCTGACCTGGCGGGCAGAGCGGCACCCGCAAGCACAGCACGTCGGATGCACCAGCACCATTCTTAATGGTGCCGGTGCACCCAACGTCCCATTCCCATTCAGCCCTATGGGGCCGAATGGGGAGTCCCTTATTGCCGGCACCCGCAAATGGGCAATTACCGGGTCCCCCGAAAGCGGCATGACCCGGTTTGAGCCCATTCGCGGGTGCTGGTAAAAATGCAACTCCAGCGGCAGCCGTGCTGGTTTTGCCAGAATCTGTCAATACAGACTCCTGCAGAAGTAGGCTGGAGGGGAGCATGGTAGGATAATCAAGCAAAACAGGCGCCACCTGTGCCCACATTCAAAAGATAAAGGGATACTATAACTCCCAGACTCCAACGTGTTGTTGGATAAAATGCTGAACCTCAGGAATGAGTTCTGTCCTCCAGGGCCACTCAATGGACAACTCACCTCATCTTAACCACTGTCTGTGCATTTCTGCCCAGTGATTTGGGGTGGATTTCTCTGGGAAAATGTAGTTCTTAAAATATTCCCCTCAAAACAAGGATGGAGAGCTATCACCAACCCTGCCTTCTCTCTCTTGAATGTTGAACTTGCTGAATAACGACCCTTCTGTTTGCTCTGTGCATGCTCAAGCAGATAGTCCTAGTAGAAGGACAGGCACTGGACTGAGTCAACTTGTGTCATTAGGATACCGACAAATGAAGGAAATACAAAGTCTCCCGCAACCCGTGGGAGTCTCCAGCAGAGGGAGACAAATTCCAGCACTCCCTCTTGTAGACACAGGGCCTCATTACTACCCTGGCGGTCCGGAAACTACGGTACCCGTAAGCATGCTGGTACCATAGTTCCTGGACCGCCATACTACAGGCTGTGATCACGGGTGCCTGACAGCCCGCCAGGTTTTTCCTGGCGGGCTGACCGGCACCCGCGAGCACAGCACATTGGATGCACCGGCACAACTCTGCTGTTACGGTGCATCCAACGTCCCCATCCCCATTCAGCCCTTTGGGCAAGTACCGGGTCCTAACTCAGCACGACCCGGTTCTTGCCCATTCACGGGTGCTGGAAAAAAATGCAACAGCGCGGCTACCGCCAGAGTTGTGATGAGGCCCACAAACTTCTCCAAAATGAATGTCTGCTGGCCATGCTAGATAATAAATGATAGAAACAGTCTGCCTTCTGCTGGGACTATCCGCTTGAGCATGCGCAGAGCAAAAGGAAGGGTTGTTATTTGTCAAGTAAGGCGATAAAGCAGACACTGCTGAAGCACAGATACCTCATTTGCGCATGTCCTGGAGATAAGTGTCTCAACTTTAGTGTTTTCGGTTCTGCGCTGCTGCAGTATACTACTCCACGACTGGGACACGGCACAACATTCAAGAGAGAGAAGGCAGGGTTGGTGATGGCTCTCCAGCTTTGTTTTGCGTGGAATATTTTAAGAACTACAATCACTGGGGAGCAATCCACCCCACATGCTATGGACTCCATGGAATGGGGAATTACATACACTTGTAATCTGCTGGTAACTCAGGCAGATCAAGTGTCAGTAACAGTAATACCATTTGGTGGTATCCCGACAGATTTAGATTTAGGACACCACCAAACTAATAATGAGGCCCAATGACTATATATATCATGGTTGTATTGTCCTTTACTGGGAAAACTGATTTGTAAGCCTTGCAATTATCAGTTCAACAAATTACCCTTTGAGGATACATAGGTTTGATGTTTCTTATGTGCAATACATTATTGAACTTACATTTATTGAACTTTGGATATTTTGTGTTACAGCCTTAATTCTTAAAATATTATCTATGATCTACAAGATGGTGCAGAACAATACCTATGCAACTAAGAGGTAATTACACCCATTACTACTTTTTGTTCAAACTCCAATTCTATTTAATTGCACAGTTACAGAATATGATTACTACTGGACAATGTTTTAGTAATGGTTCTACTCACACACATTTTCATTGTTTAGTAGTTGGCTGTCTAGCCTCTCACTGCTACTTTAGAGATTTAAGTACTGAGCTACATTTATTATGATGACTAAGAAAATATTTATTATTAGATGCATACCCGTCAGAAGCAGCCAGCAAATGGTGCGGCTTGAAGGCTGTGGGTTCCTTCTAGCATTCTGGGTGCAGACACAGTGTACAGCACACAGTGCAGACAGAGATTGCGCCCGAGAGAAGCACCCCGGAGGGTAACCGGTGAAGTAGAAGTATGGTACAGTACGGTACGGTATGGTAGAGTGCTGAACCCACCAGTGACATGCAGTGTGCAGTGTCGGATTGAAGCCCTTGGGGTCACAGGCATGGGTTGTTGTTTGCTGTGTGTACGCCCCAACTTCTGTCACTACTGTTGCTTCTGCTGCTGTGGTGTTTGTGTGTGTCTTAAGTGCTGTACCTGTGCACTTGAGTGCTGGGAATCCACATTGCTCCACATTTCCCAGCATTTTTACACCCCACTGGTGCACATGCAAATTGGCAGCAGTATATTACCCTGACTACCATTGTAGACTACTATTGTTGCACAAGGCTATACCAGGCTGGGGGTACTCTCTAGTTCTACTAGCCCCTGCTTAACTCCAGTATAACTGCTGCTTGATGTGTACTTGGTGAGGGGGGATACAGGGAATAAAGGGAGCAAAATGAGTTAAGAGGAAGAGGAGCTAAGAGCAACTATAGGGAGTGCCATAACTTACATGGTAATTTACCTGGCAGCAGGGGATCCTCCTTCAGTAGTCGAGCATGCCTCACTCCAGGGTCCGCAGAAAATTACTCACAGTTTCAGTGGCAGGTTCAGTGGATAACTGCAATGTCTAAAAGAAAATCCACTGCCACTATTCCTCCGAGAGATGACATGAAAAAGCTCTATAAACTCTTCGATCCCATTAAAGATGTGAAAAGAACAGCTCCCGCGGCCGCTGACATCCTCCTTAATTATCCTGACCCCCCCAAGCTAATCTCATGGAGGAAACCAACCACCCTTACGACGGAACATCTCAGCAATAAATAGCCGAAATCGGGGGCGGGAGAGGACAAACGAACAGACGGCCATTTGAAGGACTGGTGGCGCCATCTTGGAGACGGGACGAGAGCCGCAGGCATTCTCACTGCCCACCCGCTGCAGGTGCCTCCGAGATCCAGAGGACGCAGCACAGGACCTGCAAATCACTGGCCAAGGAACGCCACGGCAGGCGAGGGGCTCGAGCGGATGAGAGAAGGTGCCACCTACACACAGCCCCCCGCGAGTCTCCGTCTGACACACAACCATAAATCCTGCCTCCCGCTCGCACAGGAGACAGGAGCTGGTGATCCCGCACAGACATCACAGCACCAGCAGCGAGGCGACCGCGACAGAGGGGGCAGGGTCTCCAGCACCAACAATCTCGGAGCCAAATAGTGCCTCATAACCACTCGGCCATGCTGCGTCCTCTCAAGACTAAGGCATCTGCGCCCCGGGCGTGTAGCCCAGCTGACAAAGGAGCAGCCCCAGCATCCAGGCTGTGAACATTGTACGCTCAGCCAGAACAACCAACAGGGGGAAGACCCGATACACTGACAAGAGCCCAAGGACTACCCTCCCTGCCCCAGAGGAGGCACTGACACACGGCAAGGGGGACAAAACCACAGGACCGGCTGGGGAACAGACCCACACCCGTGGGCTACAAGGAGGAAGCAAATCCCATTGCAGCCATTGACTACCACCAGCTCCCCGCTGCCACACAGACTCAGAGCCCGTGACCCCCAGAACCCTACCAAAGCCAACTGCTCTGAAAGCTGCCAAGAAACCACTGCAAGATATGCAGCCTCCCCACGTGTGCTGCGAGGGGCGGGGCCCAGGCACACACTCCAAGAGCCTGAAGCCATACGAGACCCATCCCAACAACATCCGGGTCCGGAGGTATTGCTTGGAGCACACCCTCACTGTCTGCAGCCCGGAACCACCCCAGAACGACACAGGTCCTGCAACACACTGCTCCTCGGTGCAAGGTAGGCACCACTTGGCTGCTGTGAAACCCCAGGCCTAAGTAGCACGCAGCAGCAGTAGGGGCCTGCCCAGAGCACGGGTGACACTGCTGGTGACTCTCTACCCTACCCCCCTCCTACACACGGACACCACAGGCGGGCATCCACTGCCCACACCCGCAGGGCCTCAAAACATGGCCCCTGGTCCCAGGAGGCTATTGCCCAAGACTCCTGACCATTGGGGTGCCGATCCGACGCCTGCATCAAAGCCAGGTGACACTAGTATCCGTCCACCCTGACGGGGAGCACTGGAACGGATTGCATTCCACCCTGTAGGGACATAAACATTGGTGCCTGCTCTTCCTCGGATAGTTGGACCAACTTCGCGCTCCTGTGAGGGGGATACCAACAAGGGGAGACAGACAACTCGGACCCCGCAGCGGTCGACCCTGCTGGTGACACCAAGGGATCCTCACAACAGAACGCCAAGCTCCTGGCCCCAGGTAACACGTGGCCCGACATGTTCAACTCCACCGTGGAGCGACGCTGCAGCAGCATTAACTCCCTCGCAGTTATCCATAGCCGCTATGGCAGCTCCGATGGGCTGAGCAACCGGTGCCACGCATAATACTGCCATCGACACACTGAACCTACCAGGAGACCAATACAGGCACCGGCACAGGAACCCCTCCCTCCCTCTCTCCTGGATCACGCAAACAAGTACAATGGTCAAAGATAAGGCAAAAAGGCAGGCACTGCAAAGTAAAATCGACCTCTTTACGGTCAGAGCTCCCCCCAGAACCACAACACAAAGCCTGGGAGGCGAAGAACCGAGCAAAGGAACCCAAGACCCTGCCATCTCTCTCACGGACGTCATGAAGGCGATTGGGGACTCGGGACCATCACTAGAACTGAAGATAGGGGCTTATCTGCAGAAGTGTCCTTTCTCCGCCAGGACCTTCATAATCTACCGTCAAGGGTGGGGGAGTCGGAGCAAAGAATCTCGAATACAGAGGACACGGTCTGACAAATGGAGAAGCAGCTTGCTGTAATCTCTAAAAAGGTTGACCAACTCGAATACAGCACGGAAGACAGTGAGGGAAGGGCGCGACGGACCAACCTAAGGATCCCCGGGATCCTGGAGAAGGAAGAGGGCCCCAGTGTTGAACTTTTTCTCGAGGACTGGCCCGCCCACCTCTCCATCCCCAAAAAACTTTCCAAGTTCTTTTCAATAGAACTGACACACAGGGTCCGCGCTGGACGCACTGTCCCAGCGGCCCCACCACCGACAATCATCGCACAGCTCCCGATCTTCCAGGACAGGGACGCCATCCTCGAGATGGCCCATGCTACTGGCCCTGTCACCTACAATGGATACTCCATCGGTTTTTATCCGGATTACACTAAAGAGGTACAGAAGGCCCGACAATCCTTTGACTCTGTAAAAAAGAAACTGCAGTCGTTGTCAATCAAATACCCGCTTTTATTCCCGTCGCTGCTGAAAGTTCACCATGAAAGGGCCACACACCTGTTCTATACATCTAAAGAGGCATGGGAATGGCTGGAGACTCAAATCCTCAATGAAACTGGGCCACGACGATCTCCGCAAGGACCAACTGGGCGGAGGCCAAGGACGGAACAGTCCTCACCATCCATAACTCCCGCGGACCTAGAACCAGGGGCAGCACTGCATGCTGGGGAGAGAACCATGGACAATGGGTGAACACAGCCACACCACGGCCTGTGTGCCGCGACAAACCACTAACCAACGGGGTTTGACATAGGCGGCCACCGCCTACATGAGGTAAACTTTACTACTGCAGTCGGCGTTAAAGTCCCATAATGGTTTACGTTCGAGTTATGCGCCCAGTTGGCGCTTGGTACGGGTTACAGGTGCTTCTGGTTGGGAAGTATGGGTGGGAGGTAGGGGAAGACACTCTTCACGAAAGTCATCGCAGCATTCATTCTCACTACTCAGGAATAAGGGTGGGTCCGGCCTATGGGCGGTTATGCTAGGTTGCAGCAAGGTATGGAACAAGGTCGAAAGGGGTGAACGCTGCCGGCCCGGGCAACTGGGGTCGCAGACTGGAACTAGGGGGGAAATCCCAAAAGCAACCACCCCACACATACCAATGGCGCAAGATAGTCAATTAACCCTACGCATTAACGTGGAACGTTAATGGGCTGGGTTCAGGGGTGAAAAGGCGACTAGTCCTCCAACAATTGAATAGACACTCACCGGACATCGCTCTCCTGACTGAGACACGCCTTATGGGCACATAATGTAAGTTCTTCAAGAGATCCATTTATGCAACCGCCTTTCATGTGGGGTTCTCCAGTGGGTTTTGGGGTACCATGATCCTCATACACAAGTGGGTCCCATTCCAACTGAAAGGGCTCCACACGGACCGGAGGGGGTGCTTTGTGGTGGTCACTGGCAATATTGGGAGGGTCTCCTGGGGGATCGTAGCAGCGTATAGCCCCCCACTAACTCTTGAACTGCTTAATGACCTCCAGGAGGCAATGTTGGGGAAACAAGCAGACAACTGGGTACTGGGGGGAGACTTCAATGAAGTGTTGGACGTGCTTAAGGATAGAACTCACGTGGGTAACAGGAACCCAGGAACACAAACCAAGCTCCACTCCTTCGCATCTGGACTTGGGTGGGTGGACGCATGGCACACTCTTCACCCTGCGGACTCCGGATACTCCTTCTTTTCCAACGTCCACAAATCCATGTGCCGTATAGATTATTTCTTCGTCCCCAATGATATGTCACACACACTCAAATCCGCCACGTACCTAGCCAGGGGTATATCAGACCATTCCCCCTTCTACTCACTATAAAACAGGCCCGAACCAAGCCCCAGCCCTCCTGGAGACTCAACGCATACTATCTGGGGATCCCTGAGGTGAACGAGGGCCTTGTGCAGAAGACAACTGAATACTTTTCCCTGAACGAAGGTTCAGTAGCCAGCCCCATCACACTCTGGGAGGGGTACAAGGCAGTGCTCCGCGGGAAGGCCCTCTCTCTGGTCACGGCACACTGCCGGCAACAAGTCTGAGCGATAACTGATAAAGACGAGGCTGCAGCGAGAGCTGAGGAAGAGTTCCTCACCTCAGGGACACCAGAGTCTAGAGAGGCGATGAGAACGGCCCAAGAAATATTTAAGAACCTGGCACTAGGCAATGCCAGGAATGCTCACTAGACCATGCGCAGTCAGATCTATGCCACTGGGGACAATGCCGGCAAGGCCCTGGCCTGGCTGGAAAGAAGGGGAAATAGCCGGGGACATGTCAGCGCCATCCAAGGGGTTGAAGGGTACCTGCTTCAGGAGGACGCTGACATAGAGAACACATTTGCTGCCTCTTATGAGAGTCTCAACGCCCCCAGAGAGGCCACACCCGGAGGGGCGACCCTGCACTACCTGGACTCTATTGAGCTCCCCAGGCTCTCCGGGGCCCAGACTGGGAAGTTGGAGGCAGAGGTCACAGAGGAGGAGGTGGCCACGGCTCTGTCCCAGCGCCAATCCGGGAAAACTCCAGGACCGAATGGCTTCGCGGTGGAAAGCTGGCGACGAACAGGAGATGCAGTGGTGGGACACATTCACTGCATGTTGCTGCGCTCTCGTGCAGATGGAATGCTCCCTCATGACCTCAGACATGCACCATAGTAATAATTCTCAAACGCGGAAAGCCCCTGGACCTCTGTGCCTCATACAGACCTATTTCGCTCATCAATGGGGAGGCCAAAATTCTAACCTGGGTCCTGGCCAACGGAATGCTCGGGGTCTTCCAATCTTTAGTCCTCCCGGACCAATGAGGGTTCATGCAATTAGCCAAGCTGCAGTGATCAAGGAGCCACTTGCTCTACTTGCAGTGGACTTTGAAAAAGCCTTCGACTCTGTGGGGTGGACAGCTCTATGGAACATCATGGACCGCATGGGGTTCAGGCCCAACTTTATGTTGTGGGTTAAGATACTGTACACCGCCCCAGAAACGGGATCTCCTCCAGACCCTTTCCACTGGACAGAGGAACGAGGCAGTGATGCCCCTTCTCCCCACTCCTATTCATACTGGCCATAGAGCCTCTTGCGATCCGGCTTAGGACTTCCCGTGGGTGGTCTGGGTTTATGTGGCCTTGGTGGAGGGGGAGACCGGGTCTCACTATATGCCGACGACCTGCTCATCTATATGAGCAACCCTAGAGTCTCATGCCCCGAAGTCACCAGAATCCTCACTGAATACCAGGTGTTTTGTGGGCTTAAAGTAAAAAAACACAAGACCATTTTTTTCCCACTCCAGGGAGGGGCTGATGCGATCCCACAGAACTGTCCTTACTCGATCTCCATCCAGAGCTCTGTCTACCTTGGCATCCTGGTGGCCCCCAACTCTGACAAATTTCTTCGGCTTAACCTCAAACCAGTGGTGAGTATATTTTAGGTGGATGTCACCCACTGGCAATCCCTCCCGGTAGGCTTGCTGTGGAGGGCGCCCTCTTCAAAAAGCTCTCCCTCCCGAGATTCCTTTACGTCCTGCAGAATGCTCCTGCCCACGATCCCCGCACAACCTTCTTGACCACAGACTCCACCCTCCGGAAACTCCTTTGGGACGGAAAGCAACCCTGAATCACCCTGACCACGATACAGCGGTCAGTCTGGGAGGGGGTTTGGGCATTCCCTGTCTTAGGGCTTATTATTGGGCAGCACAGCTAGGGGTCTTGAATGACTGGCTCCACGCAGACCCGGCTCTGCCACATATTGGGAATGAGATCAGTTGCATGGGCGGGAGAACACACCTCCCGGTCCTATACAGACTGGACCCTGCAGTTGCTGACCTGCCAGGGATGATACGCCAAATACGCATGGTGTGGGAGGAGGCGCTCCAACACATTGGATGGGGAGGGCGGCCGACAATGGGTCAACCCCTATGGGGTAATGGGTATATCCCGGAGGTCCTGACCATGGGCCATTTCCCGGGCTGGGAGGATCGGGGGATACAGACCTTGACGGAGGTCGTACAGGGTGGACACCTGAAGCCGTTCGAGGCCATGCGGGAGGAGTTTGGTCTCCCCCTGGAGACATATACAGATATATACAACTGACGCACGCCCTACGTGCCCAATTCCCAGTGCTTTCAAATATTCCAAAATGCTCCCCCTCGAGGTAAATGTCCTCCAAACAAGGAGTCTGGTAAAACCCACATCAACACTGTACCAAGTGATTACTGCATTCGGGGCCCATGACTTAGTCCGCCTGCGGGAGAGGTGGGAGAGAGTGGTGGGCCCCTTAGAGTCAGAGGAGTGGGTGGAGGCACTGATTTTCCCACGCGAAATAGGTGTAGACGCCAAACTCAGGCTTATACAATACAAAATAATCCACCAGCCTACAGTTCCCAGGCCACAATGGCTAAATGGAGGTTGGTGGAAGACGCTGAATGTTTGAAATGTCATAGGGTGGTGGGCACCTTCTACCATATGCTGTGGAAATGTGAGGTCATACATGAATTCTGGTGTAAATGTATTGACAAAATCAATGAGGTCCCAGACACTCCGGTCCTGCTGGAACCAAAAGTGGCACTGTTGGAGATCTGGGGGACGGGGACCACACACAAGCTGAAAAAACGTTCCTTGCGGTTGCAATAAGCCTAATCAAAAGACTTGTTGCCACCATGTGGGGAGCGCCACCCCTAAGTAGATGGACTAACGAAATGGAAAGATGTGCGTCCCTCGAGAAACGTATATACACCGCCAAGGGCTGCCCCGGTAAAGTCTTGAAGGTGTGGGGTAAATGGACCGGAACTACATGATAAGGTGCCAAGTATGGGTACCTGACTGGGGGACTCAGATGCTGCTGTTCTAGACCCCATCTCTCTCTGTCGAGGCTCCCTGCTTCTTCCTACCATGCACTGGAATGCCCACATGAACTGGCCCTGCTTGTTTGTTTGTTTGACCATTAAGTTTGCTCCCTTGTTTAAGTCTGGTTTCTCGAACACCATTCAGCTTGTTATACATGTTTGGAGTGATGGGTATGTCCGTCCTTTACCTGTTGTAAACCAATAAAAACAAATTATAAAAATAAAAAATAAAGGATTAATTGCAAGACATGGATGGTGAACCGGGGACAATAAGTAAACCTAGCAAATCGAGTCAATTAAATAACCAAATCAGGAATGGAACTGAGTCAAATTGTGTCATCAGGATAACGACTAATGATTTGACTGAAATTGTTGCAGGGGGACCACTAGATCAGTGTACACATCATTGGAAAAAAAGGCACAAAAGAGACACCAATTAAGCACCCACTTGTTACCAGTTCTAACTCTGTGCTTATCCCCTTGTCTTGAGGCCCTGTGTGAGGAGAGGCTGGGCTGGCGCAAGCAAATGGGTTGACGCAAACTCCCTCCTTGTACATGGTGTACGTGACTACAATCTGTAACAAGACCCCCAAGGACAATATCTAAACCGCCTCGGTAGCAGGAAGCCATTATTCCAAGAACTTTAACACTTTTTTCGTTTGTCCCTTTTTTGCCCTTGCCTGCCTTATATGGACCCGGATGTAGATGCACGGGCAACACGTAATCTGAGTAATGGAGACTGGGATAACTACTCCGTCTGTATACAAGGATGGACAGGCCTTTGGTTCCTGCTTTCAATACATGCCATACCTTTCTACTTCTGGTCTCCCGTGTGGTTATTTTTCTGTCGGATTGTGTTGGTATTGTGGGGGGCAGGACAGACCCTGTATCAAGTGGTGCCAGAACCCAGGAGCACCCCTTTCTTCTGCACAGTCTGAGAATACATCAAGAAGAAAATGAAAAAGTGTTTTTCGCGGTACCTATTGTGTGTAGTGCTGTGAGGCGTTCACATTACTGGGAGATTTCGGAGCCAGGTTGGACTCCGAGCCTACACAGAATTACTGCCTGCTAAGGACAGCTGTCTCAGAGTACTATTAATAGTACAGAGTCTTAAGGGCTGCTACAGAGCCGCGGTCGAGTCAGTGCACAGAAATAGGCACCTATGGTACAGTCAGAGCACCGGTCACGAAGCGACGGTGTGGGGTCAAAGCTGTGTTATCGCAGTGCAGGGTCGTAAACTGTTAGGCAGAATCACCTGCAGTACCCTTGGGGAACACTACGGGCAAGTAGGACTAGAAGTGTAAGCACAATTTCACCTTTGGTACAAGCCTGTACTACACAGTAAAGTGGTAGCAATGGCTGAGCAGCCAGACTTATTGCAAGAGTTTAAGTGAGCAGTAGAACAAGTTACACAAAGGACCAACCAATGCAGGGATTCAAGTAAACACTTACTTAAGGTTTCTTGGTAAAAGAATATACATTTATTTACTCAGTCAGTTATAAAACATTACTCTAGTATAAGCAGCTCAATATCATGCACTATGACACCAGAAAAATCCAACTGGTAAGTAAATGAACAAGGTTATAAGAATAGACAGGCTGAATACATTCATAGGCAGGGCAAAGGGTTTCAGTTAAATACAACCAACAATTCTTCTCAATAGGCCTGGGCCAAAGTCAATGGTTCAGAGTCTTTTGTATAGGATAGCACAGTTCTGGTATGTACCGGTTAAGTCTTTGCCACAGATTTTTAAACGATTTGGCTAGGCGAAAAGTTTGACGAATGTTTAGGGAAGGACAAGCCTTCGGTTTTGCGGAAAGTTTCACGCACTTTCTCGATGGCCGAAAAGATTTCCAGACCGCGTTTGCACAGTACCTTGTCAATGAAGAAAACTGTAGCTGAGGCAGTTGTTCCTGGCAGTTCGTGCAGATGTCGCTGTTCCTGAGCTTCAGTCGTGGGGACAAGAAGGAGGACGTCGGGAGGTTCCTGCACTGCCCAGGGAAGAGGCCAAAGGCTGTAGCAAGATGTCGGTTTATGGTGTGAGTGCCATAAAGTCCACAAGCTGGTTTCCTTCCCTCTGGCTATCCGGTTTTCAACAGCACTCTGATGAAAATTCGAGCAAAATAGAATGGTGTCCAGGTGGCTTGGAAGTTGGTTGTTCCCACCAAACTCAAGGGAAGAAGTTAACCTTGAAGGGCTTCTCTGTCGCCAGAGTTTCAGGCAATTCGGACCTGCAGCAGGGCTTCACTGGTCGCCCAGGAGTTGCAGCAGTCCTCTTCCTTCCTCTCCTCTTCGGTTCTTTCGTTCCAGTGGTCGACTCTGCTTTCCAAGTCCCAGAGACCTGCTTTTAAACAGTTTTCCCCCATTCATTCCAGCCTGGCTGTCACTCACACAGCAGGGTGGCTGTCCTTGCCGGACTGCCAGCCGGCCAATCACTACAGAGTGCATTCAGGTCTCCTAGGAGACCAAGCACAGGGAGTTTCGGGCACCTCCCTTTCATCCTGTCCACCCCAGACACCCTGGCGCCAAAGGCCAACAGACAAAGGGCGCGCAGAGACAAACACAAGAAGGACCTTTCCTAAAAGAAATGGTGAAAAAAGATGACCGGAGTCTGTTTTTACAGATAGGACGTGTACGCCATATTGAAAAACATGGCTGACCCGATTTTTAGCTACCGTTGTTAGCGTTAGGGAAAAACCATGGTAGTTTGATCTAAACCACTGCCACCAGCCATTTAAAGTAGGAAAGGGTGACATTTTACTGTTAGATGAGTGTTTTGACTGAGGGGAAGCTAGGCAACCCCTCCAGCACTCTATAGTAAGATTGTGTGTGCTGGGTCAGTAAATGTAAAGAGACTAGTAAAGTCAATTTAACTTTACATGCCCTGGGAGACAGTAGTCAGTCCCAGGGAAGGTATTTAAACCTTGGGGAGTCTGAAAGACACCCCTGTGCCACTGCACTGAAGGTGCTGTGTGACACACAGAAAAAGATGATGACTATGGAGTTGTGTTAAAACTCCATAACCAAAGAACACAAAAGTAAAACACACATCAAAATACATGAGAGTGTGAAAAGGAGGCTCACACTCTTTCCAGGTAAAAAATCAAATCCTAGAAATCCAGCAAAGTTGCTGGGGGTCTCAAAAGGTAAGGGAAATTAGCACATATTGAGAATTCTCCCTAACATTGAGCTACAGTAGGGTCGACAGGGATGGGTGATGAATGGCGAACGCCGGTCCACTGACCAGGCGGGAAGAGGAGGCAAAGGAGATTATTGAAGAGTATTTAAAGAAAAAGAAAGGAATTTGTGTCTGACATAACATAGATAAACTCCCCAGAACAATAGACGACTGGATACAGGAATTGGGTTACACCACAGGAAATAAATATAATTGTAAAAACAAGATTCATGTTTATTTGGCATATTTGTGGACAATGTATAGGGTGGCAAAAGGGGACAGGGACAGTATTGATCAGCAGACTACCCTGCTGTGTGAAATGAGGGACGAGCTAATGAACGCGAGACAGATGCCAAATACACAGTGCATGCACATGTCATCCACAATCCTGCTTAAAGCACAGGAATGCAAGGACATTAGACAGCAGCTAAGTGATTGCAAAGAGGAACTGGAATAGCGAAAGAGCTACATGAAGCACTGCAAATGGGGGACGAGAGCAACCACAAGCAAAACCCCAGGATATCATGAAAATTGTGGCGCTCCTGAAAGAGATGCCCCACTACGGAGGGGCATCCCCAATGGAACTATTTACAGCCTATTACAGCCTTACACATAACATATAAAATATTGGATGCACACAGATTGGACCGCGCACAAGTTATGATACTGTAACCCATCCAGGCTTATGTTTGTTTGTTTGTTTATTTATTTATTTGGTAATGTGCAGCAAACCCTTAGGTAGCTGGGCGCAGCAGTTACAAGTATATTTATAGCTTGGTTACAACATACAACAGGTTCAGTACATACACATGAGGCAAATTACATTGTATACAGTTTACAGTCAGTCAAGAGTGTAATACACACAGAAACACGCAGATAGTCCTAGGGTCATGAAGTTAAGTGAGAGGAGTGGTAAAGTCATATCTTAGGTGTCCTTGGTTCAAAGCCAACTCAGCAAGGTCCGTCTAAATCTAGTGTATGGCTGTTCCATTCTAAAGGCAGTAGGGAGTGCATTCCAGGAGAGGGCAGCTTTGACTGGAAAGCTACCTCCACCAGCTTTGGATAGTCTGAATCTTGGAATTTCTAAACAGGTGTGGTTAGATGATCTGGTGTGGTGAGTAGAGACTTTTCTGGTCAGCCTGGCCAATAGATAGGGAGGTTCAGCATTATTGAGACATTTAAATGTGAGGGATAACGAGGAGTATTCTGTCGCTAATTTTTAACCAGTGGTGGTCTCTTCTGATGTTGGAGATGTGCTCTCTGCGGGGTATGTTCACAGCTGCTCTTAGGGCATTATTTTGTAGTGTTTGCATTTTATTCAAGATATTTTTGTTAGCTCCTGCATAGAGGGCATTACAGTAATCTAGCTTAGACATTATTAATGCATCGGGGAGCGTAATGCAGCTAGCTTTAGATAAGAAGGGTCTACAAGCTCTAATCAATTTACAGGTATAAGCTGTAGAGGAGGCCAAGGAGCTGACTTGTCTTTTTAGCGATAGTGTAGCATCAAGGTAAAAACCTAGTGTTTTTACCTCATTTACTACTTTGATTACGTTGCTGTCGATGCTGAACGCAGCGTAGCTGGGGCTGAGTTTATTTAGGTTAGAGTCAGAACCCAGAATCAGTTTCTCAGTTTTATCGTCATTCAGGCAGAGGCCATGTGAGGCCATCCATGCCTGAATGAGGAGGTATATCCTGTTTACCAAAGCCGTGTCTTTGATGAAATTGCCTGAAAGGGGTATGAGGATCTGGGTCTCATCAGCATAATTGGTGTATGTGACACCCAGCCTGTCAAGTTTGTCAAAGAGTGGCTTGGTAAAGATGTTATACATTGTCGCATGAACCTTGTGGGACTCAGATCGAATTGCGGTCAGCTGCTCCTGCAGCACGGATGCGGCATCGGGGGTGCTGTGGGGAGTAGGGCTTCTTCCCTCTCCGTTTACGGGGTCAGACTGATCAGATTTTCTGATCTCGAGTTCAAAGACTTAGTGGCTGATGAGGCTAAGGCAGAGGGCACTAGATGGAGGGTATGAATGGAGCCTATAATGGAATTAATGAGAAAACATCACAGGATACTGGCAGTGCCAAAAGTAATGCAAGACATCAAAATAGGAAGGGATCAGAGGCCATCCGATTTCGCCGACATGCTCACGCAAACACTCATGAGGGACCCAGGGGAGGAGGAGACTATTGCTGGATTACATTACCAATGTGTTGGAAGGTAAAGTGTATGTGGAAGAAAAACTAAAGACAATGCAGGGGTGGTCATAAATTTTTAATGCAGCTGGTGACGCCTGGTTGGCAGTAAGAAAGATCATACCCGTAAGAGAATTCAAAGATTGGGCAGAGGGTTGGTACACGGAGGAACAGGGATGGGAGACACTGACACCGGTGCTGAGTGTGACTTATGATGTGGAACGTTACAGTGAGGACGCTACATATTTTAGAGGAAGAGGAGGTAGAGGGCAGGGTAGAGGTATGGCGGGAAAAGTATTATACGAATGAAAAACAGGTGCCAAATTCTATAAAAATGCAGAGGGTGAGATACGCCCCTGGGTCGCATATTGGGGGCAACAACAAGAGCTAAACGACATAAAAGAAAGAGCCCAGAAGTTGAGAGAACAGGTAGCAAGCACTGGGGTCACCCCAGTGGAGGCAGTCACAGGGACCGCTGGATACTAGGACAGGGACAAACCAGTAGAGTTTGAGGCCGCAGTGATACCCCTAAGTCAAGACAGATGGGGCTGCATGACGGCAAAAGGCTCCTTCAGTGCCGGTGGAGTCACACACACTGCGACCATACTAGCGGACAGTGGGGGGGACATACACTCTGACAAACATAAGGATGGCAAAAATGCAAGGACTGGCTGGGCCCACATTTACATCCCTGGTAAAGAACCAGGACATTACATTGCACAATATACATCTGGCCCAGCGACCATGTGCAACGAGGGGTGGGATAGGACATCCTGGGAGTTGACATTTTACTGACAGTGATAGATCTGGCGAACCAATGCCTTCGCCTTCAGTGGTAGCGGGCACGGTACAAGTAATACAATGGCAGTGGTAACAGCGACTACAAAAAGTGACACACATATCTTGACCCACACAAACAGCGCCCTGACGGAGTTGGAGGAGACCTTTCCAGACCTATGGGCACAGCACAGGCTAGATTTTGGGAGATAAAATGACAGCGTGGTATTGAAACTGGCTAGTGTAGCGCGATATATAAAACCATATGGGATATCCCCTGAAGCAGCAGACCAATTAGAGATATACTTGAGGCTGTACAAAAGAGAGTGGCAATCACTGAATATACAGACTGTGTACCATTTGTGTCACTAGTATGGGCAGTGAGAAAACTCGATAATTAATACCGCTTGACAATAGTTATCGCATGATTAACCAGCATTTACAATCACAACCACAATTGGTGGCATTGTTCCTGGAAATGATGGCAAAAATACAGCCAGACATGCAGGTGTTTAGTGTCCTTGATATATCGAACGGGTTCTACTTCCTCCCACTGCATGATGACTCCCATGAACTAACAGCATAGCGGTAGAAGGGGTGGTGTATGTGTGAAATGTGTTGCCCCAGTGGCTCAGAGACAGCCTCACCATCTTCCACGCTGCTATGAAGTGTATACTGCAGGACATCACATGTGCAAAGAATGTTATACAATATGTAGATGATGTGCTGATTTGCAGTGAAATCGAGCAACAACATAAAGAGCACCTAGGATAAGTGCTAGCCGCATTACAAGAAGGGGGACTCAAACTAAATGGCAACAAGGTCCAGATATGCCAAGTCGAGGTGAGATTCCTGGGGTTCACTATATCTAAAAAAGGGAAGAGCATATGTAGAGACAGACTGCAACTGATTCATTCATTACTCCTTACGACAGATCACAGAGCATTACATAGGGCAATAGGCATCTTACGATTTTCAAGGAATTTTACATCTCTGTTTGCAGAACACACCAAGATTTTATATGAATTACCACAAGCAGACAGGTTTGATTGGCTTGCGGAACACACAGAGGCATTTCAGAAAATAAAAAATGTATTGAATGGTGCACCCACATTGGTGAGCCCTAACCCTGACATGCCATTTTACATATGGCCGGTGATCTCTGAGAGCACACAGGCAGCCATTCTAACACAGAAATATTGGGACAACCATCACTAAAGTGGCATGTAACTCGCAGAACTAAAAAAACAACAAAACTAAAATACTCAAGATGTGAGAGACAGTTGTGTACATTTTATTGGGACATCAACATTACTGGGGGTGCCACATGCATCATCAAAACAAACCACAAGCCACTCCAGATGTTGCTGACATCAAGGATGTACCCGGGAAATGTCAGCACACAGAGGATAGGGAAATGGATTGCATTGCTTACTACAATCCCACTATACTTTGAGGAGAGGACAGATCTATACCGGTGGATGGTGTACGACTCAACGAACCACATGAACATAGGACAGAGACAGTGAATACCCTCCATGAAATATTTAAAGATATTGATGGCTCCACTTTTTATTGTGATGAGAGCTCAACATATGTGGACAGTAAGTTACTCATCCGCAGCCGTAGTTTGCAGACAGAACGATCAGTGGCAGCACTAATTGGTGTTTTAAGGGAAAAGTGCACAGTACAGTGAGCTACAATCAGCAGTGCTGGCCCTTAAGGGGATGCAGAAGATTCTGCCTCACGTTACCACCACAATATTAGTGGGCCCAGACTATGGTCCTCATTACGGGTCTGGCGGTTACCCTGCCGGTGCTACCGACGGGTTGCCACCAGACCAGTGATAATTCTTCCCGGCGCCTAACTTCCCGGCCCGCCGGACTAGTAAATTGTAAGTCCCCCTGAGAGACTCTGTGGGAGTGGGGACACGGAAGCACCGGCACCATTGCTGGCAGTGCCGGTGCTTCCGTGAAGCGTTTGCTTACCGTGACCGCTGCACCAGGCAGGGTCAGACCTGTCGGGCACAGCAGACACGGCAGGCAAACGTGGTTTGCTGGTCCGGAAACAAGGATGCCAGTGAGCTTACCGGTACCCTTGTTTCCGTCCCAGAATACTTAAAATGAGGCCCTTTGTGTTCAAAGGATTCACCATATACTTACAGTGGTGGTGAGACCAGCACTTTCGGGGGACCCATGTGTCAGCAAAGAAATCTGAAGAGCAATGTAAGTACATTCACAAACTATCAGGGCAACGCCATTGGATATGGGGTATCAAGACCAAAGCACACAAAAAGAAAGAAAAATGGGCAGATTTCAACAACAGGGCAGATTCTGTAGCTAGCGAAACAGGCGATCAAAGAGAACTGGTCCGCCCTGGTGCCACCAAAGGCATCACTAGAAGAAGAAGAATGGCTCCCATTACCCCCGCCTGAGGACTCACAGGAAGAAAGGGAATGGCCGCCGCCTGAAACGGAAGGCGAAAAGTGTGAAGAATGGCATGTGCCACAACCAGGGGAAACAAAGATCATACTACAGAAAGGGTGGACAGAGGCACAAGGAGGAAGAGAATGGCTCCTGGCAGAGTTACCAGAGGAAGATGACATGTTGATGCAATACATAAACACGAAGAAACAGCATGACTTCATCCAAAAAGAGGAGAGGACATGGTGGTACAAATAATGTGGACAATGGGTTATAATATTGCTTACCACACTAAAAAAGGACGTACTCCACTGGGCCCATGGCTATTGGACTGACAAATGAGTCCAATGGCATGGTGGCCCACGTTTCTGGAGTACTGGCGGACACAGGTTGCTAATTGTGTAACATGCTGGAAGAGGGACAAAAGAGCAAAATAGAAGGTGGGCTTGCTACAACATGAACCGCGCAGCACAGAAGCATGGCAATATGTCCATCTAGACTATGTAGGGCCACTGTCAAAAACATCAAAAGAACACAGATCCAGTTTGGTGAATTGACACTTTCAGTAGATGGCCAGATGCATTCCCCACACAAAACTGTTCAGCAAACCTACTGTAGACATACTACTGAAGGATATAATAGCAAGATGCAGGGTTCCCTCAAAAATGAAATCAGACAATGGCGGCCATTTCTCTGCAGAATTGCCACAGGCACTATGTGACAGGCTAGGGATTGAGCAAAAGTTTCATATACCGTACCAACTGTAATCGGCCGGGATGGTGGAGAGACTGAATCAAAAAATAAAGAAAGAACTATTCAAAATAATGGATGAAGAAGGATCACAATGGGACACATTGTTACTATTTGTACTGCATGTAATACGATCTAGATGGATGAAGAGAACATTTTACCATAGACATTACAACCTTAAAATAACACTGTACACAGAACGCAAGATAATAGGAAAAGATCTTATTAATCATTAGTTTAAGGTTACTTATCAAAATCGAGATCAGTCAGTAATTTAACGTCATCCTCAAATTTTTGTAGATATTCATCAGCCTTCTTCCAAATCTGTGTTATGGCAATAATAATATTTTTACTAAATCCTGTTAGGCATCTAAGCCAGAAAGTTTCACTTCTTATATAGTCAGGCTCAAACTCAAATTTAGGGAAATATTTTTCATATATCATACTCATCTTCGGGCAGCAGTTAAGTACATTTCGAAGGGATTGTGTCCTCCGACGTATTCCTTATCTTTGATATACGTTTCCAGCTTGCTGGCCTCGGAATTTCTTTTTTTCTGTAGAGGGCGCTGCGCGTCGACGTCCGCCGAGTCGATGTCCCTCGACGGCCACTGTATAGGCGCCGATGTCATCATGCCCATAAATAGACACGAGCTGCGTCCGTTGCTCAGTTCCGTTTTTCCGCGCTTCGTGGGGCCTCGGAACGTCATTGCTCAGTTCAGTCAGGTTTATCTAAATCTATTTCGACAAATATTCTTTATCGTTCTCGATGGCTTCTTCATCAGAACCGACGACGCCGCGATTCGGCTTCAAGAAATGTTGAGACTGCGGTAAAAAAATGTCAATAACGGATCCACACAGGGTCTGTTTATGGTGCTTGAGGTCCGAGCACCATTGTTCGGAGTGTGAGGACTGCATGTCCATGACGGCGAAAGCCCTGAAGGAGCGAAAGGGGAAGCTCGAGAGAGGTAAGTCAGCCAAATCCTCCTCGAAGGTTTCGTCGGCCGAGTCGAGGCGTTCGTCTGCTCGCCGTCGAAAACACTCCCATTCTAGATCTCGAAGCAGCTCCCACCATTCGTCGAGATCTAGACACTCAAAAAAGAGACGTCGAAGGTCCCATTCCTTGTCGTCTTCGGTGTCCCCAGAAAGAGTTTCCTGTCCCACCAAACACAGTTCTCAAGCTGAGTGGGAGGAATTCAGAAAGAAAATGTTAAGCGTCTTCGAGAACGCAGCCTCGACCCCCTCGAAGACAGCTGAGGGTGATACCCTGGGGGAAAAACCCAAAAAATCAAAACGCTGCGAGTCGCAGCACCCGGCGAAACATTCCACCCGAGAGCGCCATGAGCCATCGGGTAATAAGGCACAGTCTTCGACGCCGTCGTCGACGGTTCCTTTGACGCCGTTGTCGAAGATTCCTTCGACGCACGGGTCGGCGCCATCAACGCCGTTGTCGAAGGGTTGCTCGACGCATCAGTCGATCGACTCGATGCCATCGTCGACGCCGATGAAAGAGAGGACCAAGGCTCCACAGCCAACGTTGTTTTCAAGGGCCTCCGACACGGCGCCGAGACCGTCGTCGATGCCCTCGAGTAGGATCCCGATCCTCTCGAATTCTTCGAGACCCCTTCCAGTTTTTTCGACGCCATTTTCGCCGCCTTCGAGGCCGGTTACATCGACGTCGACGACTTCGACATATTCTCGTCCAATAATGACGAGTTTGGCTCCTTCAGCCCTAGAGATGGGCTTTACTCTATTTCAGAGATCAGAATACCCTGGTCTTTCTTCAATTTATGAAGAAAGAGAAGACTCTGACCAAGAAACTTTTGGTTTACAGAGATCCTCACTGCCTGCTGCAGAGGATTTCATCTCTGAAGAAAGGAGGCTGAAGGAACTACAGGACTCACTTCATGAGGCCAGTGGACTTGACACTTCCCCAGAAGTGGAATTTGTTAAGCCAGCCCCAGGGGAACATGCCAAAACACCATATAGAACCCTGATGGCAAGAATAATTGAGTTTATGTGTTGGTCTGCGCCTTCACCTGTTTTCCAACAGGATGATCTAACGGATATATTGGACAAAGGCCCACAGGAGGACCTGGTGGTCCCCTTCCATGCAGCCCTACAAAGAAAAATTGCATCCAATTGGGAGACTCCCAAAGTCATCCCAGCAGGCAATAAAAGTCTGTCGACAAAGTATAGGGTAGCGGCTGTTGACCCTGAATACCTGTCAAGACACCCGACCCCAGAGAGCCTGGTGGTTCAAGAGGCAACTTCATCCAGCAGTAGGACTGCTTACCCTACTGTCCCACAGGACAGGGATGACAAGAGGTATGACTCTATGGCAAAAAAAGTCTTCTCTGCCTGTAGTATGGCGTTGAAGTCCATCAACGCCACCTGTAAGCTCGCCAGGTTCAGTGACACATTATGGGAGTGTGCTTCATCAGCGGCTGACTGCATACCCGATGGAGAGGAGAAGGAAGCCTTCCTTAACATCATTCAAGATGGCAAAGATGCCATGTGCGAGTCTCTTCAAACTGGCATCGATTCCGCTGACAGTATCAGCAGGGCCATGGCGGCTAGTACAACAATCCGCAGGCATGCGTGGTTGCGAAAGTCTGGCTTTGGTCCAGATGTACAGGCTAGACTTTTGAATATGCCATTTGACGGCTCTTCGTTATTCGGAAAAAAGGCTGATGACAGTCTGGAAAGGTTACAGACTTCTAAAGCAGCAGCAAAATCCTTAGGAGCTGCTATCCGCCAAACTCCTTTTCGCCCCTCAGGAACCTCTGGGAGAGGAAAGTCCTTTCGCTATTATTCCGCATTCGGAAAAGGCAGAGGACAGCCGACTCAAAGAGGCCAAAGACGATCCACCCGAGGTGGACGGGTCAAAGGTACTAAGACCGCAGCAGCAGCAGGTGCCTCTTTACCCTCGGCATCTGCATCAGCCGCCCCCAAACCACTCTGAGGCCTTTGCACACAAGACACCTGTAGGGGGCAGGTTAACTCACCATCTGACGGAATGGCAGGCTATAACGTCAGATGCTTGGGCGTTGGAGACAGTTGCCCAAGGTTAGTGCCTACCCTTTCTACACATCCATCAGAGTCATCCACCGGGGAACAGCTCCCGAAAAGTTCCAGATCCGCTCCTCTTGCAGGAAATTATGGACCTGCTAGAGAAAGGTGCCATAGAGCCGGTACCTGTAGCGGACAGGAACAAGGGCTGGTACTCCCCCTACTTTCTCATACCAAAGAAGGACGGAGGACTGAGACCCATCCTGGACTTAAGAGAATTGAACAAGTTCCTCAGGAAGGACAAGTTCAAGATGGTAACTCTCTCTCAGATCCTTCAGGCCCTCCAGCTCCAGGACTGGCTGGTATCTCTGGACCTTCAGGATGCTTATTTCCATGTGCCAATCCATCTGAAGCACAGGAAATACCTGAGGTTCGCAATTGGCAACTCTCATTATCAATTTCGAGTTCTGCCATTTGGGCTGACCTACGCCCCGAGGGTCTTCACCAAGCTGATGTCGGTAGTGGCGGCGAGTCTAAGGAGGGAAGGGATCCACGTCTATCCCTACCTGGACGATTGGCTGATCAGGGCCGTATCTTCGGAACAGGCCCGGACCCAGCTAGATTATGTCTGCCTCTTCCTTCACAGACTGGGCTTCTCCCTCAATTTCCTTAACATCATTCAAGATGGCAAAGATGCCATGTGCGAGTCTCTTCAAACTGGCATCGATTCCGCTGACAGTATCAGCAGGGCCATGGCGGCTAGTACAACAATCCGCAGGCATGCGTGGTTGCGAAAGTCTGGCTTTGGTCCAGATGTACAGGCCAGACTTTTGAATATGCCATTTGACGGCTCTTCGTTATTCGGGAAAAAGGCTGATGACAGTCTGGAAAAGTTACAGACTTCTAAAGCAGCAGCAAAATCCTAAGGAGCTGCTATCCGCCAAACTCCTTTTCGCCCCTCAGGAACCTCTGGGAGAGGAAAGTCTTTTCGCTATTATTCCGCATTCGGAAAAGGCAGAGGACAGCCGGCTCAAAGAGGCCAAAGAAGATCCACCCGAGGTGGACGGGTCAAAGGTACTAAGACCGCAGCAGCAGCAGGTGCCTCTTTACCCTCGGCATCTGCATCAGCCGCCCCCAAACCACTCTGAGGCCTATTTCCTAAGGATGCTTATTTCCATGTGCCAATCCATCTCAAGCACAGGAAATACCTGAGGTTCGCAATTGGCAACTCTCATTATCAATTTCGAGTTCTGCCATTTGGGCTGACCTCCGCCCGAGGGTCTTCACCAAGCTGATGTCGGTAGTGGCGGCGAGTCTAAGGAGGGAAGGGATCCACGTCTATCCCTACCTGGACGATTGGCTGATCAGGGCCGTATCTTCGGAACAGGCCCGGACCCAGCTAGATTATGTCTGCCTCTTCCTTCACAGACTGGGCTTCTCCCTCAATTTAAAGAAGTCACAGATGATACCATCTTAGAGACTCCAGTTCATTGGAGCGGTCCTGGACACTTCCCTGGGAAAAGCCTCGCCACCAGAGGTGAGGGCTCAAGATATTCTACAGATGGTCACCAAGTTTCAAAATGCCCAACGTCTCCCAGCCTTCGCCTTTTTGAGGTTGCAAGGCCTCATGGCATCCTGCATCTTCCTTGTGCCAGAGGATCGCCTGAGAATGAGATTTCTTCAGTGGGCACTGAGAAGTCAGTGGTCACAATTCTCAGGGAGAATGTCAGACCTCCTCTGGATTCCGGATAAGGTAGCCCATGACCTTCAATGGTGGGCCTATTCAGAGAACATCTTGAAAGAAGAACTGTTATGGCAACCATGGCCGGAGATAACAGTAGTCACAGACACCTCGCTCACAGGGTGGGGAGCCCATGCCAACGACTTGACCATCAGCGGTCGTTGGTCTCCATCGGAGTCCAGACTACATATCAACCTATTAGAGCTGAGAGCGATCAGATTAGCGCTGAAAGCGCTCCTGCCATCAGTACACGGGAGAAATGTCCTGATAATGACGGACAACACGGTGGCCATGCACTACCTCAACAAAAGACGAGGCGTAGGATCACTGCCACTGTGCAGAGAGGCAATGCAGCTCTGGTTTTGGGCAATTCAGGAAGGAATCTCTCTATCAGCAGTCCATCTAGCCGGAGAGAAGAATTTGACAGCGGACCCTCTGAGCAGGCAGACCACAGTCTCCCACGAATGGGAGCTAGCTCAGGAAGTCCTTCAAGAGATCTTTGCCCTTTGGGGAACCCCTCAGGTGGATCTGTTCGCCACAAGCACCAACAGGAAGTGCGATCTGTTCTGTTCAAGGGAATTTCCCCCGAGAGGAGCTCTGGGAGACGAGTTCCACTCCTCTACGCGTTTCCACCAGTTCCTGTTATTCCTCAAATGATCAGGAGGTTGAGAAGATTCCGGAAAACCATGATCCTAATTGCGCCGGACTGGGCCAGGAGAATGTGGTACCCGGACCTTCTAGATATGTCCATCTGTCCTCCAATCCATCTTCCACTCAAAGAGAATCTTCTCTCGCAGAAGGGAGGTCAGGTTCTCCATCCAGACATCAGGATTGGGATCTCCCTGATGACGTCATGGAGGTGTTGCTTTCGGCCAGAAGACCAGCAACAAAGTCTTTATACCGCTGCCGTTGGAACAAGTTTTGCAGCTGGTGTAGGGAAGAGAATATCGATCCTTTTTCATGCGATACACCAACGGTGCTATCGTTTCTACTCTATTTGGCAAACTCAGGCCTTCAAGTTGGCACTGTAAAAGGCTATCTCGCAGCGCTTTCTATCTTCAAGCGCACTGCGGAGGAACCATCGTATTTCAAAATTCCTCTAGTGGTACAATTTCTCAAGGGTCTGACTAATGTTTACCCTCCAAAACCATTCCAGGTTCCATTATGGGACTTAAATTTAGTCTTAAACTTCTTAATGGGCACTCCATTCGAGCCACTTCACTCTTGCGCATTAAGATTTCTCACACTTAAAACTGTCCTACTTGTAGCACTAATATCGGCTAGGAGGGTGAGTGAGCTACAAGCTCTCTCCTGTAAACCCCCACATACAATCTTCCACAAGGACAAGGTTGTCCTCCAGGTGAAGCCTAATTTTCTCCCAAAGATGGTTTCTGAATTCCATATTACTCAGAAAATTACCTTGCCTTCATTCCACCCTCCTCCGCATCCGGGGAAAGAGGAGGAAAGGCTACACAGGCTGGACCCTAGGCGAGCTCTCAGCTTTTACATCAGCAGAAGGGCTAGAATCAGGCAAGCAGACCAGCTGTTTGTAGGATACTCAGGTCACAAGTTGGGACTACCCATAACAAAATAAACCATCTCCAGGTGGATTATCTTGGCCATCCTGGAATGTTATAGACTAGCAGGGAAAGTGCCACCCCAAAACCTCAGGGCTCATTCAACCAGGGGTATCGCAGCTTCTTCGGCTCTCCAGAGAGGGGTACCGGTCGGGGACATATGTGCGGCTGCCACATGGTCGTCCGCACATACATTCACAAAATTTTACAATCTGGATTCCTCCACTGCTCAAGAGACCAGATTTGGCAAAGCCGTATTACACTCGGTCCATCCCTAAAGGGATACATAACACTATCACTCCCTCCTCCAATTACATACCACTGCTATGGGAGTCTATTAAAGATAAGGAATACTTCGGAGGATACAATCCCTTCGAAGAACAAGTTACTTTCTTACCTGGTAACGTTCTTTCGACGGGATGTTCCTCCGACGTATTCCTTATTGCCCCTCCCATCCATCCCCGCAGTGATAACTTCCCTTGTGGTTGCAGCTTTCGCTCCTTCAAGGTTACTAACCAATTCAGGCATGTCTTTCTTATACTACAAAATGGAACTGAGCAACGGACGCAGCACGTGTCTATTTATGGGCATGGTGATGTCGGCGCTGATACGGTGGCCGTCGAGGGACATCGACTCGGCGGACGTCGACGCACAGCGCCCTCTACAGAAAAAAAAAAGCTGGAAACGTATATCAAAGATAAGGGAATACGTCGGAGGAACATCCCGTCGAAAGAACGTTACCAGGTAAAAAAGTAACTTGTCCGTCTCGCAGATTCAAGTACATTATCTTCCAAGCATAATCTGCATATCCTCTTTATCAGCCCGGATGCCCGTTAAGGCACCTCTAATAGCTAATACATTGAGTCGATTGAATCTAATATCCATAAATATTCTACGTGTAGCTTGAAATGGTAGCATTGTCGGGTAGTTTTGAGGTTTTTTAAATTCGCAAGGTATCTTAGCATATGTACAAAATGATTTCATGCTGGACACTTTCTCATTACTAACCACCCAATCCCACTTCTCAATAGATTTGTAAGGGATTGCTTAACAGCACCTTCACCATGTTCCCATTTGGTCGACCAACCTATTTTATCAAATAGTTGGTAAGTTCTTTCACCAAAGCTATTCAGTGCTTTATTTTATCTCCTTCTATGCCCTCTTGGATTATAGCTAGGAGCGTATCCGGGCTTGCATATTTGATCCTGATATAATATATATTATAATTATAATATAATTCAGCCCGAGAGGACAGGGAAATAAGCCCCAACTCAAGTCGTATTGATTGAACAGGGGTAGAACTGGGGTAGAAGTTGTAAGCCCCAATATTCTCTGCCAAATCAAACCTTTCAGTTTTATCTGCCCAATCAGACCAATCGGAGTAAGAGGCTTCCAATGAATGTAGGAATATTGCTGCCAGCTTCTGCTTGTATACATTCATAATGCCCACAAGACTATAACCTGCAGTTTTTTTAAAAAAAAGTCATAACTGCCGTTAATGTGGATTGAATTTTAGTTATTTTGCTTTGCTTTACCATGAGTTTTTTCTTTTAATTATTAGTCCATACCTCATGTCCCAGATATTTATAGGTTTCGACTTAGTACCCAGGGAGAAGGGGATTCCAGATTTTTTACAGCAGTTACTTCCCACTGCTATGAACTGAGTTTTAGACAGGTTTATCTTTAGGTCATTATCAGCAGCATATATTCGCAGACAGCCTTTGCATGGTTACAAATTCCCATATACGTATTGTCGAAGATGATATCGTCTGCATAGCTTATCCAGCCAATTTTACGAGTGCCAAACTTTGCGAAGGCATTCATTTTTTCTTTGAAGATGGAACCAAAATCAGCCATGAATAGATTATAGAAGGTGGGTGCCAGGGCACAGCCATGGCGTACTCCCCTATTGATATATATAGGATCAGACATAGCACCTTCATTATTAAGTCTAACCCTGGCCTTGCTCTCATTTTATATCATCTTGCTAAGATAGAGTAAGTGTTCGGGAATGCCGAATGCTTCAAGTTTGGACCATAAACTCCCCCACTCAACAGTATCGAAAGCGGAGGAGAAATCTACAAACAGCATATACAAGGGGGGTTGATTAATATCTTTAGTCTGTTCTATCAGAGTATTCACAATGAAGATATTATCTATGGTCGAACAGCCTTTTTGTGCCACATCTAATATACCCTCCGTGTTAATCCATCTGTTAATTTCCTTAAGAATAAGAGTGCAAAATATCTTGCTAGAGATGTTCGTGATTGCCAGCAAGCGGTAGTTACCAGGAAGTTTATGAGATCCATTCTTATGCAAAGGAATGATGTTGGACATTTTCCAGGATTCAGACATAATGCCAGTATCAACCACTTTTTGAAATATGATAGTATAATTATCAGTATAATATCTTCTATGCATAGAGACATGTTATTGTTAGGAGTTATTATCAGCTTACCAGCTTCTCCCTTAACTTTCTTTGTGAGGAAATCAACCCAGACAGAGTTATTGATAGGGATAATAAACTCTTGCTTACCAACATTGGTAATTGATTTATAGCTAGCCCAAAATGTCTTGGTATTGCCATCAATCAATAGCTTACCCATATGTTGCCAGTTGATGTTTTCTTCAGAGTCTAAGTACCTTCTTATCTAATTTCTGTATATATTCTTAATACTTCTTTTTTGTTTGTGTGATGCGTCCAGACTAAGCTCATCCTGATTACATAATCGCAGTTCTTTACGCATTTTGATTTTCATATTCCGTATGACCTTGTCAAAGATTCTCTTATTCTCTTATTGCCTCCAAATGTATCCAGGTACAAACAGACTTTCGTGCCTCGATACATTTGTGTGATTTTGTTTTCCATATGCGTCTGTGCCTATGGCCGCTCTTTTCACTGCTGTGGATCGCCTCGGCAGAGTGGCATATGAATGGCTTCATCACCTTAACCCAGACTGTGGCTAACACATTCAGCATCTCAAATTGTTTGGTATGTTTACAGTTTCCTATGCATCCACAACAAGGAACACCATTGGTAGCACAAGCATTTACCATGGAAAAATGGGTCGGAGAGCATTGCAGGCAGGGAACATAAAGGATAAAGGGGGGCAGGCAGTACCCTCTTTGACGTTCAAAGCATCACATATTGCCCCATTCTGTATAAAATCTGGAGAAGGGAAACAGAACAATGCACGTCCGTCTGACCATGTGGTGGAAACATACGGGCCGTGTACAATGACAATTGCAATAAATAGAACCAGCTATATTTACGGATTCAAAAGGGTGATCTGCACGTTATGATACCGAAGGACACAGAGAACAAAATGTAACAAGGTTCTACATGCATAGGGACATCATAGAATCAAGAGAACATATAGAACATCCGGATAGCTGTAAGTGTACCGATCCGTTTCTCAAACATGAGACAAGCTATTCTGTAGGACTGGCAATATACACAAGATTAATGTTGTGCAGGGACAACAGATATCTACCAGGTACATCTTTACACACAAGGGGTACTCTGGCTTTGTGGAGGGCGTGCATATGAAACAATGCCTAGCAATTGGGAAGGTGTTTGCACAGTGGGACACTTACGCCTGGATGCAACAATAATGGGACTAAGTACAAGGATGCATCAGATTAAGAGGGAGACTGGAGAAAACCTGTTAGTGATTTGCAACACAGGCTTTCATCGATTTATACGAATATGGATGCCACAACTAGGGATATATGAGCTAGCAAGAGCCATTGTGAACATATCAGCATCACTAGAGATATTCACTAATGGAACAGCTGATGCACTTGGGCACATACAAAGGGAAATACATAGCTTAGGCGCTACCGCCATGCAAAATAGAATGGCTCTTGACTTATTAATAGCTCACAAAGGTGGAGTGTGCACGACATTCAACAGCTCCTGTTGCGTATATTTAGAGGAAGATGGCTCTATTACCAAGAACACTGAAGCGATCACAATTCAAGTAAAAATATATCACCAGGTAGCATTGGGTGGCCGTGGGCTCATTGTCTGGTGGGCATGGCTGACGGGGCCCGTAGCGGAACTAGGACACAAAATTGCAACATTCGTAATGCTCCTCTTTGCATTTTTGCTATGTATATTCTGTAATATTGCTCTTGTGAAATGTATCAGGTAGACGGGATCTGAGGTGACAGACATGCAGCGCATTAGGCAATACTTGTAGAGAGGCAAAGGGAGAGAGAGAAATGAAATAGACAAGTGTTACCAGTTCTAACTCTGTGCATCCCCCCTTCTCTTGAGGCCCTGCACGAGGAGAGGTTGGGCTAGCGCCAGCAAGGTCACAATGCTGCGGAATGCGTGACAGGCGCATTTTGATTTTCATATTCCGTATGACCTTGTCAAAGATTCTCTTATTCTCTTATTGCCTCCAAATGTATCCAGGTACAAACAGACTTTCGTGCCTCGATACATTTGTGTGATTTTGTTTTCCATATGCGTCTGTGCCTATGGCCGCTCTTTTCACTGCTGTGGATCGCCTCGGCAGAGTGGCATATGAATGGCTTCATCACCTTAACCCAGACTGTGGCTAACACATTCAGCATCTCAAATTGTTTGGTATGTTTACAGTTTCCTATGCATCCACAACAAGGAACACCATTGGTAGCACAAGCATTTACCATGGAAAAATGGGTCAGAGAGCATTGCAGGCAGGGAACATAAAGGATAAAGGGGGGCAGGCAGTACCCTCTTTGACGTTCAAAGCATCACATATTGCCCCATTCTGTATAAAATCTGGAGAAGGGAAACAGAACAATGCACGTCCGTCTGACCATGTGGTGGAAACATACGGGCCGTGTACAATGACAATTGCAATAAATAGAACCAGCTATATTTACGGATTCAAAAGGGTGATCTGCACGTTATGATACCGAAGAACACAGAGAACAAAATGTAACAAGGTTCTACATGCATAGGGACATCATAGAATCAAGAGAACATATAGAACATCCGGATAGCTGTAAGTGTACCGATCCGTTTCTCAAACATGAGACAAGCTATTCTGTAGGACTGGCAATATACACAAGATTAATGTTGTGCAGGGACAACAGATATCTACCAGGTACATCTTTACACACAAGGGGTACTCTGGCTTTGTGGAGGGCGTGCATATGAAACAATGCCTAGCAATTGGGAAGGTGTTTGCACAGTGGGACACTTACGCCTGGATGCAACAATAATGGGACTAAGTACAAGGATGCATCAGATTAAGAGGGAGACTGGAGAAAACCTGTTAGTGATTTGCAACACAGGCTTTCATCGATTTATACGAATATGGATGCCACAACTAGGGATATATGAGCTAGCAAGAGCCATTGTGAACATATCAGCATCACTAGAGATATTCACTAATGGAACAGCTGATGCACTTGGGCACATACAAAGGGAAATACATAGCTTAGGCGCTACCGCCATGCAAAATAGAATGGCTCTTGACTTATTAATAGCTCACAAAGGTGGAGTGTGCACGACATTCAACAGCTCCTGTTGCGTATATTTAGAGGAAGATGGCTCTATTACCAAGAACACTGAAGCGATCACAATTCAAGTAAAAATATATCACCAGGTAGCATTGGGTGGCCGTGGGCTCATTGTCTGGTGGGCATGGCTGACAGGGCCCGTAGCGGAACTAGGACACAAAATTGCAACATTCGTAATGCTCCTCTTTGCATTTTTGCTATGTATATTCTGTAATATTGCTCTTGTGAAATGTATCAGGTAGACGGGATCTGAGGTGACAGACATGCAGCGCATTAGGCAATACTTGTAGAGAGGCAAAGGGAGAGAGAGAAATGAAATAGACAAGTGTTACCAGTTCTAACTCTGTGCATCCCCCCTTCTCTTGAGGCCCTGCACGAGGAGAGGTTGGGCTAGCGCCAGCAAGGTCACAATGCTGCGGAATGCGTGACAGGCACGCCTCAGGCATTGGGATGACGCGAAACTCCTCCTTGAGAAGTACATGGTGTACGTGACTACAAGCTGTAACAAGACCCCCAAGGACAAGGTCTAAAACGGCTCGTTTGCAGGAAGGCATTATTACACTTTTATCGTTTGTCCCTTTCTTGCCTTTGCCTGCTTTATATGGACCCAGATGCAGATGCGCGGGCAACACGTAATTTGAGTAACAGAGACTGGGCTAGCTACTCCGTCTGTATATAAGGATGCACAGGCCTTAGGTGGGCAGAGCAGTCCATCCAGGCGTTTGGTTCCTGATTTCAATACATGCCATACCTTTCTACTTCTGGTCTCCTGTGTGGTTATTTTGATGTCGGAGTGCGCTGGTATCGTGGGGAGCAGGTCGGGCCCTGTATCACCACTAACTGAGAATGAGGTGGAAAGACATGTGGACCAAGAAGGAGTGACATACTATTCTATACCGACTATTGAACTTGGAAGACCTGGACACAGGCAACCTGGTGGTGGAATCATTGAGGTATACCCAACACCAAGGTTGGGTGACATGCAAGGAAGCCCTGGTAGTAGATTAAGTCTCCCCACAGCGTCAAATAGTAAAGTTATTGGTGAGGGTGGGGATGTAGGAGAAAGAGGCACAATTGAGCTGCCATCTATCCCATCTACCTCACTTAGTACAACCACAACCTCAATAGTTGTGATAGTGCCTGCATTCCTTTAATCAGTCGTTTCAGGGTTATGGCAGATATGCAGTGCCCAGAAATCAGTGAGCCCAAAGCGAATGAGAAGTGGGCACATGTGCAGGAGCAATTACAAGGGAGCAGTGGATGAATCTAACACGAATGAAATCCATCCGTTGGATGATAACCAAGCCAGTGGAGCGCCTGGCAATGCCCTGCCAACCCTATGTGGGCAGAACTACATAACTAGTTGTAATATAGACTGCAGTGACAGCTTAAATACCCATGCAATTCCTAGTTGTGGATGTTGCTGTCACAAGGTGTCGGACTATAATCATCTGATTATGATAGAGTTCAAGAAGCTGAGGGCCCTCATTACGCTTATAATTGAGAAGATAGGCGGCTCAACCTTTAATAACACCAACCCTAACATCAAGCAACGTGCCCACAGCACTAGCAGTCACACAAATAGTGAGCAACCATATAATGGTCAAAATCTAACCCAAGGTACTTGTGGAGGGCTTAACTTAACCCCTGGTAACATCCAAAGAAAGATTAATTCCCAGGCAACCCTATTAGGGAGAACTAGAAAAGGATAAGGTGCATTTAACAGTAATAGAACAGTGCTAGGACCATCAGCGGACCCCATTCGAACTCCAACGACTCAGGAAGGTGCATCATCAGCTATCACTAAGCTATTGATCAATATGCCTGTGATAATCCACCAAGGCAATTTATAGCTAATACCAATCCAAGGGCATATGGACCAATTACTCGTGTGTATCATAGGACCAATACGTTTGCCCCTGTACCAACCATAAATGGAAAACCTATGATAGAACAGTGTATATTTATGTATAATGTGCCAGGATTGAAAAGTGACCAATTCGAAAACAGAGAAGCGTTAGCAAACAAGGTTATCCATTGGATACGACATGTACGGGGCTGTACTTCTATTATAAGAGCTGATATCATCTAATGTGACTGATGGAAGATGCCTACAGGGCTCAATGACTATGTCCAGTTAACTCTGTCTGACAAAGTGCTGGTCGAGGGCCTGCTAAATATAGGGCAATGTACCTAACCCGCCAAAGGTACTAATATTTCATTACGCCCGCTAAATATGAACAGGGGACAATTGGGGGGTAGTGGTGAATTGACCCCGCCTGGCAGCCTTGCACAGAACAGTGGCTTAGGATTGGAGGGCGTGGACTGACTAGTGACTTCACGCTTGCTCACAGACGTTATACCATTTTCTAAATGTAAAATCTTGTGATGGAACATAATGGGTATTGAAAAACACTTGGAGGATCCAAATCGAAGGGAATTTATTCATGGATACGACCTAATTTGCTTCCAAGAAACATGGGCAATGGAACCCATCGAGACAGTCTGTGTTCCTCTCCACTAGCCTTTTCTGCCATTTAGATGTGTACCTCCCTACTAGCCATTGTGCATTATTTCTGACTACATCTGCAAATTCGCATCTAGACAGTCTGTGTTCCTCTTCACTAGCCTGTTTGCCATTTAGCTGTGTACCTCCCTACTAGTCACTGTGCATTATTTCTGACTGTATTTGCAAATTTCCATCTAGATGGTCTGTGTTCCCGTCCATTAGCCTTGTCTGCCATTTAGATGTGTACCTCCCTACAAGCCACTGTGCATTATTTCTGACTGCAGCTGCAAATTCGCATCTAGACAGGCTGTGTTCCTCTCCACTAGCCTTGTTTGCAATTTAGCTGCACACTTCCCGTATCAACCACTGCTTGCCTCTTTGATGGTTTCTGCAAATTGCTTCTATATGGCCTAGAGAGCCTTTGTAAATGTACACTAGTAATTAACCACCACCAATGTACTATTTACCATAGTAATAGTCAAGTTACTACCAGCCTCCAATATATACATTTGCCTGAACTTGCCATATCCACCTTATACCTTGCCTAGACTGTCATGACATGACTAGCTCAGTCCAGCCTTAATTCATAGTAACCTAGCTACTAAAACAAGTACACTATGTACCTGCCACTTTTTTACACGGTTCTACTGAGAACCATCCTGAACTTGATCACCATTCACATGCCAAACATGTCTCAACTACAGAACCAACTACTTCATGCTAATGCACCATTAACGCCACCCCGAGCACTCGTTACCTTAATTACCACACCTTGTAGTCTCCAACAGCGGAACCATAAACTCCGCGCTAGACTCCCCAGAATTTACGATCCCTTAACCAACTCTCAGCCTCCCACATTCCACACTCGGCCCACTTCCAATACTCCACATAAAGATAATCATGGCCAACACCCTCTACAACTTAATTGCCGTCTCTTCAGAGACTCCACCACCTCCTCAAATAACCAACAAATTGCTCAACCGTCGCCCACCCCACCCACCCCTCCTGGCATAAAAGGTGCCTTAATAAATGCCCGCTCTATGGTAGCCCACGCCACTGACAAAGCGGACATAATCCAGAACGAAAACCTAGATTTCCTAGCTATTACTGAATCCTGGCTCCATCCCGCAGCAGGTCCAGCTATCATGCTAGCCATCCCAGATAACTATTCCTTTATACGACTGGATCGCACCACCTCCAGAGGTGGTGGCCTTGCTATAATTGTCAAAGATAACCTAACGCTAAGACTATCCGCACCAACTAACTCTAACTCCTGTGAAATTACAGCCAAACTCACTATAGCTACAACCAAACTATCATCATCCACTTGATCTACCGACCACCAGGACCCCTAAGCTCCTTCAAAGAAGACCTCATGAACCTGCTGTCCAATAACCTAAAAAAGTCCACTCAATGCCTCATCCTAGGAGACTTTAACCTCGGATGTAATGATGCACGAGATACCAATGTCCTACAGATTAAGAACGCCCTTGAAGAATTAGGTTTCTCCCAAAAGATTACGGAACCTACGCACATTAACGGTAGGACCCTTGATTGGATTGCGGAACATAATTGCCCAACCACTATCCCGTCCATACTGCCTCAACACTGGTCCGACCATCATTTAATATCGTTCTCCCTAGAAGCCACTCCACCTCTAAATAAAAGTATGATAGCACCCACTGCACCCACCAGAAATAAAAGAAACATAACTCCTGAAAATCTCATCCCCCTCATCCTACCTAACTTAAACTCCATCTCAGATCAGTCTGACCCAGCCACTATGGTAGACATCTACAACGAAGCGATGTTGACCTCTCTAGACGACATTGCACCGCTGAAAATCAGAAAAAGCAAACCTCGCCAACATCTAAATACGTGGTTCATGCCCCTCCTGAAAGACATCAGACAAAAGAAACGACTGAGTGAAAAAATATGGAGATCCGACCCCTCACACGTCAACAAAAATAACTTGAACACACTAGCCACCCTTTACAAAAAAGAGATCATCTTAGCGAAACAGTCATCCTATAACTCCCGAATCTCTCAAGCCAAATCCAACACCAAAGAATTATTCGCTATTTTGAAAGAAGTAGAATCCCCTTTCCAAACTCCTGATTCATGCCTCAAAGACAAGAACTGCTGCACCAGTATGCAAGAAGCCCTGGCCAATAAAATTACAATGCTCCAGGAAAAGATTAACAACAACAAAAAGTTCTATTACTGTTCCTAAAACTGATATCAAAGATATCACCCCCAAGACAGCCACAAACTCTCCACGTACTCCGCAACTCACCCCAACGCCACATAGATCAGACACTCCCAGCTTCCACTTCCGCAAAGTCTCTATTAAAGAAGTTGAGAAAGTCATCATCACCCTTAAACCATCCAATTGTCAGGGTGACCTATGCCCAGCCTAACTTATAAAAGATGCAGCCTGCAAACTCTCACCCTTCATCACTAAACTTATAAACGCCTCATTCTCTACTGGCACCATACCTAGCAACCTGAAACACTTGTGGGTCCTTCCCCTCCTTAAGAAACAAACCCTGGACCCAGCCATCCCAACTAATTATCGACCCATAACCACTGTACCTTTCCTACTTAAAATTTTTGATAAAGTAGCTTACTTACAAATTCAGCATCATCTAGAACTTAACCAACTCCTTGGAGTTCGCCAGTCCGGCTTCAGACCGCAACACGGTACCGAGACTGCATTCCTGGACCTTAAGGCACAAATTGACATACTTAAGGACAAAAGCAAGACGTCACTCCTGTTACTCCTCGACTTGTCTGCCGCATTCGATCTGGTAGACCACTCAATACTTTGCGACCATCTGGTCACCGCCGCCCACTTCTCTCAAGAGGCAGTCGCTTGGATCCAGTCCTTCCTCAACAACAGGACCATGAGGTTTTCTCCCCCCTAGCAGCTGCTGACCCTACTCCCATCACATATGGCGTACCCCAGGGTTCGTGTGTATCTCCCACTCTGTATAATATCTTCACATAGCCCCTTTTTGATGATCTAGATGGTCTAGGTATCACCTACACTAATTATGCAGATGATACACAGATCCTCATCCCGTTGACGGGCGATTATGACAAGGATTTGGCCTTTGTGAACAGAGTTTACCTCATCATCCAGGCATTGATGACCTCCCATGGGCTATGCCTGAATGATGATAAAACAGAACTCCTTATCCTGGGCTCACCCTCTAATATCAAAAAACTAGGCCCCATTTACACCTCCTTCATAATTGATACTAACAACATAACTGTGGCCAAAGTAGCCAAAACCCTTGGCTTTTACTTGGATTCCACGATCACATTTGGCAAACAAGTAAACGCTATGGTCTCAGCCACCTCCTATACTAAACTAATCAGAGCAGCCAAACCCTTCCTTTCCCCCAATAATTGCATCACCCTTGCTAGAGCTCTAGACTACTGTAATGCTCTATACATAGGCAGCAACAACTACATTACCTCCAAAATTCAGACCCTTCAAAACAATGCAGTAAGGGCTGCCCTCAGCCTTCCTAAACATGCCCATACATCAGACGTTAGGAGATCTGTTGACTGGCTCTCCACTAAAGACAAAATACTCCTCAAAACGGCATCTCTGACACACAAATGTCTTAATCACGCAGGCCCAAAATACCTAATAGACAGATTCACCAGACAAACTGCTGCACGCCCCCTAAGAAAAGCCAACACCAACCTACTGCTTGTACCCAGATTTAGGCTCACTAAATCAGGGGGGAATAGCTTCCCTGTCAAAGCAGCTCAACACTGGAACGCCCTTCCCCCTGCCTTAAGGGAAGATCGCCTCTACTTACAATTCAGATCCAACTTCATTCTTTGGTTAAAGGAACGTGACGTCTAACCTTACCGTACAAGCCTCTTGAGATCCACTGCATATATGCTCTGCCTTCTTTAGGCATTCCTCAGACTATTGTATATACCTTGTTTTGCTTCTTTTTCTCCATGTATATGCCCACATACAGCATTGTAACCAGGGCTGTTCTGTATATATTATGGTGATTCTGTAACCCAAGTTGAACAACCCTCTTCATGCCTTCGCACCTGAATACCCCTGGGTCTGGTGCGCTATATAAATAATAAAAACAAACAAACAAACAAACAAACAAACCAATAGAGCTCCAGAAGTATTCTGGATATTCAATTCCTGCAATTCAAGGCCCTAGAGGAAGACCGTGTGGCAGTCTTTTGACCTCGGTGGGTCATCGATCAACATCCTACTGATACCCCAGACATCCAACATCTGGAAGCTAAAACCCCTGAAGGTTCCACATTTTGGATCTTTAACATCTAAAACTGGCCTAGTGTTGCTGCACCCCTGGACAGCTTGATAAGGATGCAGAATCTTATGTCAGATCAAGGACACCTATGTAAGAACCCTCCTCAAACCCTGGCCATGGGCGACCTGAATCTCCAGTACGAATTGTGAGAAACCAAAGGGTGTCTCACTCGCTAGTCCCTAGGCATCTCTCTCTGTGATGGCCAAGGCACGGCATTGCCTTTGGATCCACACCCTGGGGTGGACCAGGGTGGGAAGATCACTTGGGTGAGTGGCCTTCAGGGAGTGTGGGTGAGGCCGCCGATGGCAAGATGCGGTATTCCTCCCTTTCCCGTACCAATGATCCCTCCTATTTGACAGGATTCTCTTATGTCCCAAGTCCCCCCCCCCATTCTACACAAAAACTGGGCCGAGGAAGAGGGTGACTGATAGTAACAATACTAATTCTTACACATCTCATTGAACATGTCCCGCTAATTGGGTCAGGCAAAGTCAGGCACTTGACTCTAAGTGCATACACCTGATACCAATTACCTCTCCTCACACGGATAAAAGGCAGAACATAGAGACACACTCTGAGCAAGCTGGAACACGAGTAAGAGCAGAACCTCTGGGACAAAGGCGAACCTACTGGCGGCAGAGCAATGGACCGAGAGACTTGAGTCATGGGTGGAGAAACCCAGGAGTTCACCGCAGGAGGTTGTGGCCTCAAAAAGGCCACAAAAGACACGTGGAGAAGCTGAATCCCAAACCAGAAGGCTGCATTGTGTTTCAAGGACGCCAGCAACCCTCCCGGGTGAACGGCAGAGTTGGGGGGGGTGAGGCCAAGCCTGTGGTACTAATCTTGACTCATAAACGGGAAGACAATAAAGACAAGAAAGCAACGCACACAGCCGGTGAGTTTTGCAAGCAACATGAGAGACCGGTGCATGCTAAAGAAAGAATGAAGTGGCAACATTATATCGCACAATTGAAGGCTGCACGCAGGTGGATGAGACGCGAAGAGAGGCAGACCTGCGAATGAACCTTGAAGTGACGATAGCTGTAAAGTCAGCGATACTAAGTAACGGATTGGTCCAGCGAAAGGAAGTAGCCCACTTGAAAGTCTCAGTGAAAGGTGAAAAGTTTGTAGCGATAAAGTGAATGAACTGTAAAAGTGAGGTGATTGAAATTAACCTAGAGAAAAGGGGAGAATAAAAAGGTGACCGTTGGTGCATAATACAGTGAACTAACCAGGCGAAGAAGCACTGGGCCATATAGCATAGGATTGTGAGTTGAAAGCTGGAAAGTCTAAGTGGTCCTGCAGAGGTCTGTAGAAAAGAGCCACATACATTCGAAAGACTTGGACATTAGGAAACGGTCCAAGCCCGACAGAGGGAGACCGAAGTTGTAATAAGTTAGGAGAAGGGAACCCCTAAAGGAGGTGAATTAATTTTGGGGAAGGGAACCCCTGCAATGTTTTGTTTTGCTGTGAAATGTCTCAGCCTGACTGAGGTAGAGCAGCATGAACATTTTGGTGAACCTTTGCTTTAAGAGGTCTGAACCCGACAGAGGGGGACTGCTGTGAACTTTTCAGAAAGAGAGATATTAATGTGGAAGGCCATGCGGGCATTGATCCACATTTTGAACTGCCTATTTTGTTACGAGCCAGAGTGTGTCATCTTGCCTACAGTGACCGCCTTATTCCGTGCTGTCCAATGTGGGGAGGAGATCTGACTCGGCCACATTTATTCTTTATATTTGGACACTGACTTTCTTTGCATACATATTCTCCTTTTCACTTTTTGTGTACAAGATATAGACAAGCATTAGGTTTTCGTTAATATAGGCCATTTTGATTTGGCTGACTCAACTTGGACTGATTTATTTATTATTTGATGGTCGAGACTACTCCCATCCTAGCTATAAGGCAAAGGAGGAGTTTCTCCAACCGCATTAAAACTTTAATAAAGGTTTCACAAATTCTACCTTTTGTGTCAGTGTCATACTTGTAATACCATGCCTCCCTTACACAACCCATGAGAGAGTTTGTTGGACTGTGGGACGAGCAAGACACTACATGGGCGATCACTGCACTTATAGCTCACCCCCTAGCCATTGAATCTGCCTGAATACTCTATGATTTGAATCTTAGAGAATGCATATGGCCACAGTGGTACATGCTGAATAGATTGTCTTCTGATCAGTGCTAAACACTGGGGTCTTATAAATGGATCTGAAGTTAATAGTTGCAGAGAGAGCAATTGTCTTCCTCTTACATGCATCATCTGACCCTGTAATTGGACCAAATTGGGACGACAAGAGGAAGCAAGAGAAACTGAAATTAACAGCTATGTTGGGCGGATGATAAAATGCTTATTCATAAAAGACCTAATCTGGATTCAGTGTGCGATTCTACCAACAACGACCATATTGTTTTGAGAGAATTTCGTGCAATGGATCTTAATCTTCAAATCTTTTTCACCAAACCAGTTAAAACGATTAAATACAATATGGTTAATAGACAGGGGTGGTTTGATGAAGACTGCAGGCATGCCAAGTAAGAGATAGTTTTATGCTTAAAGGAGGGGCCTCCAGTGGATAAACTACACCTCTGTTCTCTTCTCACCACAATTAAAAATGTCACAAAGGGGGAAAAAATAAACTTTCCTAAGGGAAAGGTGGGACACCATGTTTGATGCATGTAAGATTGGCGATTCTGTTTTATTCTGGAAGCTTGTGTTGAACAAGGACCTAAATGCCTCTTAAGATCTACAGTGCTGCATTGGCCCCGACATCTGGCACACACACTTAGTGAGCTGTAAAAAGATCCATCAGCCCCTTGACATGAAGATCTCAACAAAAGCCTGAGAGCACAAACAGAGAAAGATAGTCTTAGAGTTACTACCAATGAGGCGGAGGAGGCCATTATTGCCCTGGGTTGTGGAAAGGGCCCCAGACCTGATAAAATCCAGATAGACCTCTAAAAAGATGACGTTTTAGTCTGGGGGCCAGTACTATGCCTTGTCTTTAATGTCGTTATTTGCATAGGCATGGTTCCGAAGTCCTGGGGCCAAGCAGAAATTGTTCCCATTCATTAAAAGAGAGGGAGAGAAGCCCCAAGAGACAACAATCCAATCTCTATTTTAGATGCGGCTATGAAAATATATGCAAAGGTTATTCTGGGTCATCTACAGGCATTGGGTCAATTCTGCAGAGATCCTAAGCCACCTCCAAGCTGGATTTTGAAAAGGCATAAGTACTCTTGACCAGAGTTTCCAGCTGGGAATGATCTTCAAAAATATACAGTCCTCAACCGAGTTAGGATCTATGCGATCCTGATCGACTTAAGGACTGCTTTTGATTGCGTTCCCAGGAACCAACTGAGGAACACTCTGCATGACTACAATATACCCCGAAAATGGTTGATTATGATTCAGGAACTATACAGAGCGTAAGTACAATGGGGTCCTGGCACAGAGTTAACAACGTTGTTCGATGTGTGGCAGGGGTGTGTGCTGCCCCCCTTCTTTTCTTCTTATACATCAACAAGGTGATCGAGCAACTGGAAGCGCACTGCCTGGATCCACTGAGGATGCCTTAGGGGAATTCTCCTTTTCCTCACCTTCCCCCAGAAGCTCAATGTCTCTAGAGCTCTGGTCCTTTCCAGACAAGATTACTGTAACAGCCTCTTCCTCAACCTGACTATCTCTTCGCTCTGTCCTCTTCAGCTAATCCAGAATAGGGCTGAGTGACTTACCCTTGACCTGAAGCCCTGGGGCCATATCTCTCCAGCTCTAAAGTCTCTCCACTGGCTCCCGGTTGTTGCAAGGATCACATTCAAAAACCTTTGCATCATCCACAAGGCTGACTGGGACCTGGGACCATGCTACCTGCAACTCTCTCTTTCTAAATAGTGCACATCCAGATCCCTTTCGATCTTCTGGCTCCAACTCTCTGCTGGTCAAACTCCTCTCCAAGCAGAGAGCTGGGGGTAGATCTCTCTCCTCAGCAGGCTCCGTCCTATGGAACAGTCTCCCTCTCTCTCGCCATCTTGAACCGGACCACCTCAAGTTCCACAAACAACTCAAGACCTTTCCCTTCTCCGAACTCTGGGACAACCCACATGAGATAAATAAAAGAACAAAAGGGCTGGTGAAAGAAGCAAGCATTGTGACTGCTAGAACCCACCTGAAGGAGCATATGTCTGGCTCTCTACTGGTCAGCAATACTTGAGAACAAAACAGGAGTATGGATTCGAGCCATATTTAGATGTGATTAGTCCGAGATTTGCACAGACACTTTACCTGGAATTCAGGTACCATAGCTTCAGGGTTGCGAGCCTCACTAAGAGATGAGTTGGGTAAATAGCGCGGCCTGGCCGGGATGTGAGACTCAGGAAGAGTTGTTGGTCCATTTTCTGCTGCTCTGGCCAGTATATATGGATCTTAGAGACAAATATCTCTCCCCTTCCCTTAGGAATCTCTCCCCTTCCCTTAGGAAGGCGAACACCAGCTGAGTAGAGGATGCAATGAACTTTTGCAGTAACTCTTGGAGATCTCAAAACAGTCTACGTAGCTAAATTCCTCCACTGGGCATGGCTGAGGTGGACCAAATCGATAAATCAATTAGCTCTCCCTCAATAATTGAATCTGATCGGTTTTATTTACTATTTTAACAATTTAATTGATGCCACTCATAATAATGAGTTTATTGCCTAACATTTTATGATATGCTCTACATTTAACTGTATCATTTTTTGCTGTAGTGGTTTATGTTTTATAACTTGTATGCATTTTATGTAACAGTGTGCTTTTGATATGCTTTGATGGCACAAAACCAAATAAAGCTGAGGTTGAGTTGAGTTGCATACCCATCGCCCAGTTTCTTCACATTCAAAACGCTGGTGCGTCATTCCCATAGGCAACCACTGGAAGGGTTATGAGAACCCGCCCTAATATTTTGAAAGATGCCCTTTGGATCCCACAACCTTTCCATATTTCTCTTCTTCCTTTACTGATAGCAGAGAGGTTTTGCACAGCTGTATAACATCACAGTAATAACCTTGTTAATAGTCATCTCTTTTTGGAGAGCAGTGCACGGATAATGTGCAGCCCCCTTCACCACCACCTCCTCTGTTTATCTTGGGGTGCTGTAAGGAAAGTCATGTTAGGTCTGAAGGTGTGAGTTCGATCTGGGGCCATTATTACCGGGGTTGCCTCATCAAAGCCTCCTGCAGGGCTCTCAGGGAACTTTTCAGTGTATATGCGTGGTAACCTATAACTTTGTGTGACACTGAAGACTTGCTGAGCAAGCATCAATTAATGGGAGATGTTCGTCAGGGCCAATCACATATTCAATGGCCCTTTTGTTTAAAAATGTAAAATCTTTGTAAAACGTGCTAATGGTTGTGTTAAGACTAGGGTGGGCCTTCTGAATTTTAAAACTGAATCCACACTGCAGATCGGATTCTATTGATTAATGTGAAATTAAAAGTTAGCCAAATACTTAAAATAATATACAAAGCTTGTTAGGGTTATCACTGCAGACAGACCATCATTAATGAGGGCAGGGGTCAAAGTAAATGCAGTCATTTCTTTATTACATACACGCCGAACCGCAACCTCCACTCACTTCCCTTCACATCCCTTCCTTGCTTTTACCTACCTTGCACATTCCTTCTTTCCTTAAATGTCCTCTGTCTAACGCTTTGGCTTCCTTACTATGCATGAAGATAGTTCAACAATCTCAACGGGAACATGAGATATTTCATCACAACTTTCATCAGTTTAAATGTCGTCATCAGAATCCTCTGAGCTGCCATAGTCAAAATCATCTACACATGAATCGTCACTCATACCCTCACCCTGTAGAGGAGCCTTCCTGAAGAATAAAGAGTTTTGTGTAATCTCCTGACCCCTGCTTTCAGCCTAAATCATGGACCCTTTAATGTCAGTTACAGTCATAGGCACAGGGCAGGAGGCAGAAATGGCTTTGTTTGATTGAGACTGTCTTACTAACACTTGAGCTTCCACAAATGTAGGTATCCTTGCTCTTCTCTTCATATCTGCATAGCGTTTCATCTTGTCTTTGTTATTTGATTCTCTCTGTTGCATGTATCCAAAATGGTTTTCATGCAGACTAATGCCACCCATGCAAGGTAACCTAGTCCGAAATGCTCTCCTAAACATCTCGAATGTGCATGTTCCAGTTATACTATGAGGGGTATTGTGGTAGTCTCTGAGTAGTTGACTCAGCGCTTGCATAAATTACCCTTTTGTGAGGTAACATTTTTGTAATGTTCTCTTAATATTAGCCATAAAGTGTTGTAAAGGTGTAGAAGAAGGAGACTGACAAGGAGGGGTCATTTTGTGGGCTATAAACATGTATTGTGTAACTCAAGAAAATCTATCCCTCTCTACGTCTAACAGGCCCTGCCTCAACCTAGGAAAACTTTAGTGAGTTGTCAGAATGTCCATCAAAATGAAAAGTTCCCCTTCCTCTGTCAGAAACCAACTAAACTAACCCTAACCCTATAAACACAAGTCTTTAACTAAAGTGAAGTTCATGTTTCCTTCACCAGGAGAATGACTCCCTTCTCCTGGCTGCTTCAGTCTTATAGTAAAAGTAACTCCTTCAATGGCTTACATGTGATTTTATCGAGAGAAAAAACCAAAGAATTCATTTTTAAAGAACCCAAAACATTGGGGGAAATTATTATTTTTTTACTTTTGTTGTTTTTGCCCCCCCCTGAAATACCCCACTTTTTTTTATACTTCCCCCGACCCCCAAATCTACTATCTCCATTCCCCACTACATTTTTACACTTTTTAAAAGTTTGTTATTTTTTGTTGTTGTTTTGGTTTGTTTAATCATTATTTTTTTTGGTTTTTTCCCCAATAAAATCACTGCATACCCTTCAATGTCCCATTACAAGGGACCAGGGGAATGACTCCCGTCTCCTGGTCCTTTTATAAAAGTTCTCCACAGTGGTCTTTAAGCACTCTTGCAGAAAACTTGGATGAGTCTCTTTAACTATTTCCAGGAAGTAGAAAAACTCATAGCTTATTTGGCTTCTATTTAACACTCTGATGATGGATATCTTTTCCCGGGTTCTCTGTAGCTTTCCATGTCTGACTACTGATTTCTATATCGTATTGGGGCAATTGTTTCTCGAAGATCTTGGACTTTCCAATGACGTTTGTTGGCCTCCAACGACGTGAGGGACAACTCCCTATGCCCTCTGTTTTAACAGAGGTATTTGGTGAATCACTGTGAGGAGGGAGATGGCTCCACTTGAGCAGTGGTATTGAGTGGACCACTGAAACAAGGGAGAAAACTCCCAAAGTGCTCTGCTTGGGCAGTGGTATTGGGCTGACCACTGCAACAAGGAGATGACTCCCGATGCACTCTACTTGAGCAGTGGCATGGGATTGGCCACTGCAATGAGGGAGATGACTCCTGATGCTCTCTGCTTTGGCAGTGGTATTGGGCTGACCATTCCAACAGGCGAGATACTTTGTTTGAGTTGGACCTCTTCCCCGACCCCACCCTGTCTTCCCACCATTCCCGTTACCTGCGGTACCTTGGGGACTCCGGTTCTTCAAAGGGTCACAATGGCCTCTTCTCCTCCTTGTTGCTTCCTACAAGGCTCTGCGCCAGGCTGTTGGTCTTGGCGTAGTTTCTGGACCCGATGGTCTACCTTTCTGCGGTCACGCCACCACCAAGTGAGTCAGTTCCTTGCCAGCTCCCAGGACACTGCATCAACTTCCTGTTCTTCTTGTCCCACTCCTGGAGAGACGCTACTGCTTCAGCTGCGTCGCTCCAACTTTGAACTTTCCAGGATTTGTTTGCGTACTCCTGCCTCCGGAGTGAGATCTCCTTAGTTCGTCCTTGCTTTCTACTTTATACTGTTGACTCCGCCCTGGCATAACATCAACACCATCTTGGAAAGTCTCTTTTTCATTCTTCATGCCTCCAGGGAGCCACCTCATTACAGTATTTGGCTGGCTTTGCATATGGTTATTCCATATGCTTCTCGTGTTCGTTCCAGTCATGGCTTTACAATAACATATTGTTCCACTAACAATGGTGGGAGAAAAGGTTGACCAAGAAGGTTGCGAGTTACATGGAAGGGTTTTAGGGAGGATTTTCCCCAGGTGGATGTCCTTATCCCTAGGAGGTCCACCCACATATTACTACCCTTAGGGGGACTATTGGATAGCGGCCTCACCTCCCTAGCCCCATAAGAGAAGTGATGAGACCCAGTGAGTCGTCACAGTGTTCAAAAGTGCCATTGGCCTGGGGCAACAAGGGTTTTGTTTTTCTGCAATGAAATCCAAGCTATTCAGCATACCTGGCAAAATCCTGACCACTGAATGGAGGTCCGTTGTCCAATTTGACTACTCTAGGAATGCCATAAACTGCAAACATGTTATCCAGTCCTGGAATGACAGCAATAGAGGCTGTTGAAGATATTATTTGATGGTCTGGCAATCTGAACATCTCATCCATGGTAATCAACACATAAGTGCCATTAGCTAATGGTGCAAATAGATCAATGGTCACTTCATCATACCCATCTTTAGGTAGCTTTGTCATTTGAAGTGGTTCTGGGAAGGTGTGAGTTATGCTTCTGCAAAGGGTGCATTTATGTGATACATCCTACAGTAATGCGTCCATTTTATGGAACCACACATTTTGTCTTAATAGTCTTTTTGATGATACTATGCCTGTGTCTTCATGAGCAAAATTAATGAATTTATCGTGTAATGCTGTGGGTATACCAATCCTGTTTTATTTTAACAGGACATCCTGTGTCGTGACTGAAAGTTAATCTTTTAGTTGTGCAAATGTCTTGAATGCCAGTGTCTCTTCTGTGGATAGATGACTTGAAGCATCAGGTGCACCCTTCTGTCGTTCAGATTTGACACACTCTTTCACATAAGCAAGTAAATGGTCATTCTTTGATTCACTTATAATCCCATCCATTGGAAGCATCCGAGGATGCGCATGATGTATCACATAGTTGATGTATTCATCCGCTTTTGACACCTTGTATTCTTTGTGATAGGATGCAGATTCCTTGACAGAAAATCTGCTGGATTGTTGTATTTCCCTGGTTTGTGAATAATGTTAAAGTGATATTCCTGTAGGCGCAGACCCCATCTAGCTATTCTAGGCAGCATTTTTGCTTTGTGTTTCCCATTGATAGTCAACAATGCTTCATGGTCTGTTATGGCAGTGAATTTTGTTCCGTATAAGAATAAGTGGTAGTGTTCACGCGCCCTTGATATTACAAGATTCTGCCTCATTAAGAGTGTGGCTGGCATAGGAGACCATTCGGTGTGCAGAGGAAGAATCCGGTTTATGTTGCGCATAAATTACACCCACGCCCACCGGGTTGGAATCAACTGTGAGCTCTGTGTGTAAATCAGGATCATATGTTATTTCCGCTTCATTGATGACATCTTTGGAATCAGGAGAGGACCCCAGGAGAATCTTTTGGAATTCTTCGGCTACATGAACCAACTAGCTCCGAGAATTAAGTTTACAACTTGTACCAGAAACAGTCGTATTCAGTTCCTAGATGTATAAATTTACAGCAAGACACCATCTACAACAAACCGACGGACAGAAACAGTTTATTAATGGCATCCAGTTTTCATCCTAAAACCACTATAGACAGTATACCATACAGTCAATTTCTACGTTATAAAATAATCATTTCAGAACCAGAAGAATATGAGATTCAAGCAGGAAAACTTCAAGAAAAATGTATTGAAAGAGGGTACTCACAAGACTTATTAATCAATTCAAGAACCAAGGCTTCATCATTGTCAAAGGAGCATCGTTTAGTACCATCAGAAAAATCGGATCAGGAGTCACTTGTTTATGTGACCACATACTCAGAGCAAAGTTACAAGATCAAAAAAATTCTTACAGGGAACTGTGAGATGTTGAAAATGGACCCGGTTTTGCCACAATTGTCAGAAAATGCCCCAATCTTTTCTTATAGAAAGAGTAAATGTATGAAAGATGTTTTGGTCAAAGCAGAATATGAAACACCAGTGAAATGTTTGCAGCAATTTAAAGGAACGTTGCCTTGTAACAATTGTCAATATTGCCATAATGTAATCAGAGGATCAACTATTAATCACCCCTACACTGGCAAACAAATTACCTTGAACCACACAAATACTTGTGATACATTGAATGTGATCTATGGCATCTTTTATGTAGGATTAACATCCAGGAAAGTCAAAACAAGGTGGACGGAACACAAACCAAAAATCTATTCATTCACCGGTATCACAACACTTCAATTCTTATAATCATAGCATAGCTCAGATGAAACTAATCATCTTGGAACATGTTCAAACCCCATAATGAGGAGGTGATATTAAGTTACTCATGAGACAAAAGAAATTAAATGGATCAATAGGCTTGATTCATTGGAACCTAGAGGGATGAATAATGAGTTTGATCTGTCATGTTACATTTAGTTATTTTTTTCTTATTTGTTTTTTCTGTTTAGAATGAAGTAATTAACATGGATTGTTTTTCTATTTTTGATTCTGAGGCCACCCTCTCTCTTTCCTAGGGGTAACTGAAACAAGAAGAAGACTGAACATGTGCAAACTGTATTTTATATGTTTTAGGAGTACCATATTGCAAATTGTGGATCATGCTATTTTCCCACTACCAAGTACCGCCAGCACGTTTTGGAGTATTTACAAATTACTATCAGTATATGGACCGTAGGCATTCAGATACTTATTTAACCTTGAACAAACACACCATGGATCGACACTTTTCACCAGTGTCAGCTCATATAATTTTCTCTATGCAGCTGCTAATTTGTTATATTCCTAAAAGTCAATTGAATTTGATTAAAACACTTGTAAAGACTGGTAGGGGGTGTCTGTACTTCCGCTCTCTATATGGTAGAGGAGAGGCACAGAAGACCCCAGCCAAGATTCTCTATAAGGTAGCAATGGACGAGCAATCAAGGCCTAGCTTCTCAGGAGGTGATGCAGGCTGGTTCTTAAGTACAGTGTAGTCCCCGAACCCCCACAAAGGAATGTCCACACACTGTATTACTGAAAACACAGTCTTTATATAATTAATATTCAAAGGTATGTCCACGATCACAACAACGCACTTTGTACTCGGAAGTCAAGAATGATAAATATATACAATTCTAAAGTGGTACCACTAATGTTATCCAAGCTCATTAAAGTGCATCAACTGTACGGTTAAAATGTCACACAGATCAATAACGAGGAAACCAGCAATAGAGATAGGAAGGAACGCAAGAAGAATAGGAAGAGATAGGAAGTAGGCAGAATACTGAACCCTACCACGAGGCACAGTTCTGAGTGGAGATCCCCCCACCTGGGCAACCTGTAAATAAGATATATCGCACAAGCCCAGTCCATATGTTCAATAGTCTCACTTCTTCCTACTAAGGTTTTACCCCCCCAATGTACCTGGTGGAGTAGAGTTCTCCGACGATGCGTCGACTGATCCTTCTTGAGTGCCTCCCTTTCAGGCGGGAGCCACGGATCGTCGAGAGGTGTCGGGGAACTTGGCGTTCGGTGTCGGGGAATCGATGGCCCTTCTTGAGTGCCCTCCCTTTAAGGCAGGAGTTACGGGTCGTCGAACGTCCGACGGTGAACAGGTTGAACTACGGCAGGGAAGTGGCAACTTCGTTCCTAGCGGTGCTCGTCGATGACAGAGTGTTGGCGTCCTGCAAGGAAGAGGCGTGCGGGGCACCTCGGTGACGATAGTTCTGGACCGCAAAGAGATGATGAAGAACTGTGGCCCAGGAAGGGCGTCGAGTCGTCGGCGTCTCTGTGGTCTTTAGGTGGCGGGAAACCCACTGGTGGATACTCCTCGGCGCGTCGACGGTCAGGCCTTTTCCAGTGGGAGACAAGCGGATGACGATGCAGACGAGAGCGTCCAATGATCAATGAAAGTTCTTAGGCAAACAGGAGCACGGCGGCTCTGGTCGGCGACGGCGGTCGTCGACAGTGGCGGACAACAGTCCGAGGGCTTCTCTTTGAGATTTCGCAGCAGTCCCTGTATCGAGTCGGCAGCCTGTCGAAGGTCTGTCTATCAGGGAGCGTTGCCAAAGATCAGCTGTGCACGATGGTCCCTTGTAGCTTGGGAAGAGGGCGCCTTACCAGGTCCTCTCTGGGTCAGTCCTTGGAAACACGCAGCCTTCAAATTGCGAGGGAGAGCCACAGCACTCCTTCTCGTCCAGCGGGGGTTTCAAGGTCAAGCGTCAGTTACTCCAGTTACTCGTCGTAGTGGACTTCAGCGTCTGAACACGATTCCTAGCAGTGAGAGGTCCCCAGATATACTGTCGATCTCCCATTCATTCCGCTGGGTCACTGTAACGCTCACCTGGCTCCCACGGAGGCGCTGGTCCGGTCTGGGTTGCTGTGGCCTCTTCAAGCGTGATGCGCAGAATTCGGACCACCGATTGAACAGGACCCCCAAATCTTGCTTGTCTGGCCCGTAGGAATATCCTTCTGCAGATGAGAAAGGGGATTAACTGCCTGCTGAATAGTGTGCTTGCTCCCCCCTTTCCCCCTTCGTTCTCCTCTGACTTCCTCCAAAACCCCCTGGTTTAAGCTCACCTTATGGTTTGGAAGGATGAACTCTCCATCCTGCTTCTGGTGCAGGGGCGCGCGTTCGTCCAGTTACTTCACTGGTTTTTGGAATGTTGCTGGCAAATCCACTTGACTTTTCTGAGCGATACACCGTAAGTATGAAGATGCTAAAGTTCAAGTGTGAGCCTCCTTTTATGTTGTTTCTCCTAACCTGTGATCTGTCCTTTATTTCAGGTGCAGAACCAAGGCGATGCATTGAGGGGTTAAATTGCAGGTGGTAAAATCAGGTGAGTTAGTGATGAGGGCGACCCCTCTAAACGTCTTTATAATTCCCCAGTAATGTATTTTGTCCTTTCCCCATAGGGGCCGGGGAATGTGGAATGGTTCACCAAGAAAAGCCGGTAAGTAATATGGCTGAAAATTCGGCCTTCCTCTTGTGTTCCCTTGCTCACCTTTTGTCTCTTCTTCTCTCCCCTAGGTGTAGAAATGTGGCGACTGGTGCTGAGAGCCGCAATGGAGCCGGGCGGCGTCTCGGGAACAGGTGAGTGAAGCGCGGCGCTGCAGCGAGCAACGCGGTGCTTTTAAATGGAAGTTCTCCTTCAGGAATGCTGGCGTGAAGATTCCGGATGCAGGTAAGAAGGTTGAATAAGTTCTTGGTTTTCACCTTTCTCTTCTCTTCTTTCCTTACAGGTGTTCCAGGTTCGAGGAGGGCGTGGCTGGTGTCCAGGTGCTGACAAGGTGAGCGTTCAGCTGCTGGGATGCAGAACAACGCGAAGCACGTGTGGCTGTCCGCGCGTGGCTTAAATAGCCTTGGAAGAAGTTCCAGGTGAGTATTCTTCCACAGCCCCACCCAAGTAACAAAATAGTTCCCTCAGAAAAATAGTCCCTCCTAAGCCTCATTTGGCTTGGTTCTTCATGCAGCATGGTCTGCATCAGGTGAGTGTGCAGCATGGTCTGCTTCAGGTAAGTGCACCGAACACTTCCCCTTATGAGCCTGGCGCCTATGGCGCCAGGACAGAGTCCAAAGAGCCCCTTTAAACGGCCGCTGGGCTTTTACCCGGAGGCGTGATGCCTGCTCCCGGGGGTGCTGGGCCTGGCCTGGTACTCCGGGGGTAGGCATCATGACAGTCACACTCAAGCATCCAATCACGACTACGGGCATTCACGCAGGGAGGCAGCCAATCAGGCACACGAGGTATTCAGGCCATTCACTTCCCTCCAGACACTCACAACAAGTTATGTGTATTGGGACAAGTACCGAGCCATTCAACACTCCAAGCTGCATTCATACCGGTTTCGGGCAGGGTTGTCTCGGTCATTGTGTCAACCACCAGATACTAGACACCCACAACACAGAATGCATATTCGTCACCCACTCTATTCACCCAGGTCCCACCCACAGGAGGTACCCACAACATACATCACCGGGAAGGCTCCAGCTAGTCTGGCCAGGCCTTCACAACAACACTCTATATGGCATTTCCACCCAACAGCCAGTCAGGGGGAAGGGACAGAGTCAGGGCTTTCCCAGGACTTTAGGAAAACAAGGTAATGGGTGATAGAAAGCAAGAGGCCACCGGGGCCATCTTGTTTTCCATTAGGAATCAACTGATCCCAATGGCAGGGCCGGGGTATCCCAAAATGGAGGATACTCCGCACACTTGTTGAACTCAGCACAGAGCTGCCACCAGCCCCAACCCTGCTCTGCGGGCCACCCACAGGTGCCCAAAAACATACACTAGGGGCATAGGGTTGTACCCCCGCCCATGGGTGCCATAAGGGTATCCCACAGGTCAGTTCACTAAACCAAAATAGAGAGAGCTGCACCGCCAGGAGTCCCACATGAACTCCTGTGCGTAAAACGCGACAGAACACACGATAAAAAGCAGGAAAGGACAAGGATACAGAGGCCCTGTCCCTGCGATGCATTTCCAGCATCACAACACTTTATTGTTTTTTCTGGAGAATTGAACTGCATATTGTATTGTTAAGATACTTGATGAAGTCACATTAAGTTATTGGATCATGACTGACGTACCTTCATATATATTTTTTTACTTTTTTTTTTGAAATTTCAATTTTATTGGTTTTACAGGTAAAACAATGACATCTCTTTCTTGCAAAGATTTGCGTCAGAAGAGGGCATATAACCATAGAACGAAAGAAGCCATATAAGCGTGTGGCATGTAAGATGTTTGTAACAACAAATGGAAGGCATCTTACTCAGCAATCGTTCCCCCCAATCAGTCTCGTCCCGGATGCAAACAGGGACGTTTCTATTGTTATTCAATAAGGTTCTTTACAGAGTTCGGATGACAGCAGTAGGCATGAGTGTCCAAGAGAGGTGCGCACAACGTATTATACATACAGGCAACAAACATTTTGCGAGTTCATGCTAGGGCAACACATACAGCAAATGTTCAGGTTATATATTTTGCACGGAAGGCGGCCCATTCAGTTTCCACCGACGTACTATGTCCGTGTAGAGCAGCGGTCAGGCTCTCCATTCTGAAAATGTTTCGTGCAACATTCACCCATTCCGTTTTAGTGGGGAGGGATGATTTTTTTACTTTTAATATATTTAAATCCTTATTTTTTCATTTTTCACTTTTTAGTATTTTCTTTACTCCTTCTTTTAAAAATCTCCTTTATCCATATGTATTGGGTGCCAATTCTCGTAATGTGAATACTCCTAATGGACTTTATTTTTTGAGATTCAGCAGTCACGTTATCGACATCGCGATCACGTGACTCTAGACAAAAAAGTGATTGGTTATTGAAGTAGGAAATTGTTGGGGGCATTGGTGCTGCAGACCGATGCGCCACGAATTGGAAATAATGCTGATAACATTCATTAACTTCATCATACTCACCCGATAAACTCCAGAGAGTCTGTCATCACGTGTATCGTGACCAGAATTCTTCTGGTCTCGTGATGGAGGTAGCAATCACGTGACTAGAATTCTTTTAAGTCCCGTGATCGGGGGTGCGATCACGAGACATCTTTACAAATCAAAAGAGTCCAGCTAGAAAGCATCAATGGCTCACGGTGTGAAGGCCTCGAAGGCCTCATTGGCACACACACCGTGATTAATGAAAATAATTAAAGGATCTAGTATTGTCTAAAGATATTGACTTCTTTGTCTCCAGTAGTGACGCAATGTCATGTGTCGCGTGATCAGAATGATGATCACGTGACACAATTAGGAAGAAATTATAACCGAGGCCCGGAACAATGTGTGTTCTATTATCGTTGAATTCACAGGTTGCTGAGAAAAATCCCTTGCAAGGGAGGGCTGAGGCAGGCCCGTATGGTAAATATCTATATCAGTAGGTTTAAGATCAGGTAGTTGCAACATGGATTTATAAGCATTCTCTCTAATGATATTTACTGTAGCCCCTGTGCCATTGAGGAACTCCAACGAGTTTCCATTGAGTTGCAGTAATATGAATGGGCTGTGTTCAGTGGCCAGGGGATTTCCCAATGCAAACACGTAACCTTATTTTTGGTCATCACTGGACGAAGACTTAGATTCTCGTTCTTTTGTTGTGGCATGCTTTCTTGTATATAATCTTCTGACGTGTACTTCGAGTTGTGTGCTCTCTAGGGGATCTGCGAGACTTGTTTTGAACCTTATTCATCTTTTAGGCAAGTGTTTTGAGATTGTGTTTGATTGCTTGGGTGTAAATTGAGGCATATAGTTGTTGCCTGCTTGCATTTGAGGAGGTAGGCTGTAGAATCTGCCAACGGATTTAAAGTGGTTCTCAGCCACAGGCATCACAATTATTCCCTATTGCAGGATGTTAAGAAGGATTTCTGAACTTTGACCTGCAGGGGCAGAGGTTCAGAGGCCCAACCTAGTTCCTTGGAACAGGGTAACCTCTGGACAAGCCAGACCAATCAGAGTACCTATGGCAGGCAGTCAAGACTAAGTCTCAAGAGGTGTGAGGGTGACTGAAAGACCTCAATGAGCACACAAAGCAAGGACACTTACAAATTACTCCAGGCAGGTGTTATATTAAAAATATAGACACATTTATTACAAGGCCTTTGTAACATAGACCATAGCAAAGAATCACAGTAACACTAGATTAAACCAATACATCAGAATCCATACACTATATATACAAGACCAATGGGGTTTAAGGGGTTAAAAGCACAAAATATGTAGACCACCTAGATGAGGAGGAAAACAGGCAGTGCAAGTAATCTTTAGACCCAGTTCGACATCAAGAATACACCTAACTAAGGGGCAGTCCAAGCCCTACGAATAGAGGTGCCTTATGCTCAATAGTACATGCACGCGCTTGTGCCAATGGACAAAATAGGGTCTCTTCAAGGGTCTCTAGCAGCTCAGGTAGGTGGATAAGGCGATGAAGAACAAGTTCCCACTATTCAAGCAGGACCTCCACTTGAAGGCAGAGGCAGTTTGAGGGTGCGGGATGGAGTCACTATTTCTCAATAGCTGTGGAAAGGAAAGGGGCACTCAAGGGCCACTTTATGCATAAAAGTGGCTCCTGCGCTAGGGGCCACCGGTTGGGTTAAGGACTACTCACCGGTCTCCGACGCAGGCAGACCCAAACTTCGCCAGTACAGTCCACTTCGCTGGCAGGTTCGAATGCGACAATCGGGACGTCTCGACACCGTGTAGTTCCCGAGATGCAGCGAGGATTCCCAAACGGGGCAGTGGCGATTTCTCTGCTCCGGGTAGAGGAATCAGCCCAATTCCACTGCAGCAGGCTTCAGGGGCGAGGGGGTCACAGATGCAGCGAACTTGCACAGGTTGGTGCTACAGCAGGGCAACACGGTAACCGCGTTTACTCCGGTCTGGGCGCACTCGTCTCACTTCAGACCTGGGAATGCCAAGTGTACGAAATTCGGTGTGAGGGTGCCGTGGACACAGAGCAAGCAGTATACCAAGATTCGAGGGCCTCCTCAAAACAGCGGCGGTAACAGAGCAAACTTCCCGTGTAAGCTGGTCAGCCCACTGGTTGGCCCAGGGACACTTCCGAAGAGGCTTACTTGCAGGGTTTGTTGAAGGTGCCGAGAATAGTTGCTCCCACTATTCCAGTGGGACGAAGCATCTTCGCTGACCTTCTAGGACGATCAGATGCAGAGGGGTCCCACAGGACGACAGCGGGTGCAGGGTGCCAAACCTTCCAGCGGGTCACCAGCGGTTCCTCGATTCGGCTTCTTGTTGCAGGATACTTGGCTCCTTATCCTTTGTTTGTGTGAACTCAGGAGATCGACATGGTAGTGGTGTTTTCAGCCTCCTCTTATCCAAAGTTCTCTTCGCACCAAAACGGAGAGGACCCAATGGGAGATCTGCTCACAAACACTCACTCCATACGTGGACCAATCATGGAACACGGTGGTCCCAGGCATTCAGGACACTCCAGACTCTCTGGCACCCAGGATGTGTATTGGGAACAGACATCCAGCCCACATCCTGGAGGCACACACACAAGGCATGCAGAAGCCCGCAAAAGCATTGAGTTTCGCGGGAAAGTGCATGACCAAATAAGGACTGACCCGGGTCGACTCGACCTGGGGAAGGTGAAGGGGCAAGATGGCCAAAGGACAGGACAAAGTACCTTGTGGCATGGCCATTTTGGAGCCAGGCCACCTATTCGTGCCTAACGCGGTAAGCGCAGTTAACATGGCAGGAAAGGGTTAAAAATATTTAAAAAACGATAGCTGCCACCAGTCCTGTCCGTGACACATCTGCACAGTTCATAAAAAGTCCAGAAAGAGTTTCTAGGGCCTTTGGAATGACTAGAGACACCAGTGTACTGTAAGGTAAGTTACATTGCACTCTTGTTACATGTTGCATAAAAGTTGCAACATGAGGAAAGGACTAAGGGAAACAATGTCTCCCAGTACTGTCTGTCTTAAGGGCATGTCAGTTTCCCCATAAAAAGTGAGCGAAAGCCCAGAGGAGTGCAGCTGAGGGCTGTGCTTCTCTGGCAAAGTTTTGTCAAGGTGTTACAACAGCAGCACAAAGTTTGGGGGTTGGCAAATGGAGTGAAAATTACATTCAAATATGAAATCTTTCCTAACACAGGACATGCCCCTTAATGAGGGAACTTATAGCCACATCGATAGCATGAATGTTTTGACGAGGATTCCTGTTTTAGCGTGTCCTTAATTTGACATATAGGTGATGCAGAACTCTGACTAATATGTTATCCATAGTGCCAGCTTGCACTTCAACGGCCATTGCTGTTTGCACCATTATGAGTATTTCCTCCACTCTCCTTGTGACTTTCTACGAGTTGGGTGGTATTCTGATGGTAAATCTGCTGGAATACCACCCAAAGGAATTACTGTTACCGCTACTTGGCCCAGAGGAATTACAAGTGATGGTGGCGGAATAAATACCCATTGGACTCTATGAGGCATTTTTGGCAGAATTACTGCCAGCGGAATAACTGCTCCAGTAATTCTGCCAATTTTGCCGATTTTTCGGCAGAAAGTGGTAGGCTTTACCTCCAGCATAATGCTGGAGGTTAATCCCCCACTCCACGGCCTTACTCATAGTATGGCGGAGCAGGAAAAGTGGCAGTAATTCCAATGTTTTCCGTAATGCCGTACTCGTAATAAGCCCCCTTGTCTTTTGCAGTAATTTCTTCCAAAAACGAGATAACTTGCAACCAGCAATGATTTGCGACTGGAGGGCATCTTCATTTGAATACTTGTCTAAATCGGTAGCCAGTGATATAATTGTCCACCAAAACATTGTTCACAGAAACAGAGACAAAAAATAATGCAGGACTTTAACAATAGTAGCACATAATGTTGTTCTACGGCACATAATGTCATTCTACATTCTGTTTAAAAAAGAATATCATGGCCAAGAGGTGCCGGGGGAGCACTAGGAGGTGAAGGAACAGGGCATAGGGCAGAATCGGGGTCAGGAGCATGGTTGCACCAGCACCGTTGCTAACAGTGCCGATGCAATCACGAGTTCTGCTCACGGGCCTGGCAGTCTGTCAGGGACCCGCGAGCAGAACTCTTAATGTGCAGCCCGGTATGAATGATGCCGTTGCCTTACCAGCACCGTTCATACCGTGGCCGCCACAGTTATAATGACGCCTATTCGTCTTGAGAAAACAGCCCTGGGTGTCTTTACTGTCATCATGTTAGTCCATACTTTACTTGAGCAATATTACCCAAGCATGGAAGGCATTATCGGGCCAGGTAATGCCCTGGGCCAGGAAGATGCCAGGGCGAAGCCATTAGTAGGCCCTGTTATTGCCCCCCTGCAAGGATTAATATTGCTATTAGTATCCCGGCATGTTGTACCGGGATCCTAATAGTGTTTTTTCTCAAGTTGAGAAAGAATGGCTACCCTGGATTGGGAAAGGACTACACATAATCCCTTCTCCCTTTCCATGTCGGCAAGTCGCGTGTCAGGACGCGCCGGGAACACTACTGTAACAATCACTAGAATGCAAAGAAACAAACAGTTCAATATGCAACACTATTTAGATCTTTTGGGGGGTTATGAGAACGCTTGTGCTCGTTGCCGCCATTATCTTTCCTATCTACCGTTGGAATGTAGATATTTCCTCACCTCTGAATTACCACAAGACCTGTGCATATGCACACATAGGCATCACATTCCATTGTCCGAAATGCATTGGCTTACCTTGGAGACTTTACTGGATTGATTCTGCCTTTCAAGAAAAAACATGAGACATTTGGGCATTTTTTATGAATTGATGATTCACTTATTATTCAACAGTTGATGAACCAGAAGTAGAATAACATTGAACTCTAACTAAAAAGAAACAATTGCAACTTGATTATAGGGCAATACGAGAGCACCCGCTAATGGAATGGCAACACTCAGTTCGCGATGATATGAAATTGCTGCACACATCTCACTTTTAATGGGGCTCTGCACCATGATCTGCAAATACTGGATGTCAAGCATGAGCATTCCATCCAGTCCAGATTTTCTTTTTTATTTGCATTTTGGTATCTCTGGTTCGGCATTTATGTCATAAGCATAAAATACGGTTACATTAATGCAAAGAAACAAGCTGGGCAGAATGTACAATATCGCCTAAAAAGCTGTAAGAGAATATAGCTCTGCTTCAGAACCTCCACGCCGAGTAAGTAGGAAAGTGTCTGACAAGCGTTCATTCTTTTACTTTTTAGCCACTAGCACGTTGCACTGTAGGAGCTGTTGGGTCTGACCTATTGGAAACGCAAACCTACAAGTCCTAGTATGCATACCATTATAGGATGAAAAACCAGGGCTTGGTGGGGGCGGGGGGTGTCAGACAAGTCATGGAACAACTTAACAAGTTAAGCCCTTATTGGAATGTGGTCCTCTCTCTGGAGATCTTAAAGGCTGTCCAATGTCAAGTGTAAGATACTCCACCAGTCCAGCCTCCTGGCCCTTCTCACCCAGAAAATCCACTGTAGTCCTGCATTCATAATGTAAAGAGGAATGTTCAATGTACATGAGAGCACAATGACAAGCTAAACAAACAGGAATTGGAGAATGTGCCAAATCCGACATTGGATACAACATGCTCTCTGAATCTCCATATGTTTGAGGAATCATTGTAAATTAAGGCTTGATGTTAGATGACAAAAGTGGGCAGTGATCTGTCAACTAGACAAGCTTAGTTGGCTTGCTAAATCTTTTCAATCATACATTACTTTGCATGTAGACAGTATTTGTGTGGCTGAACAATGCAAGGCATATCTCTGCCAGGCATTGTTAATTGAGAAATCCAATCATAATTACAGACCCAAAATGTCTGTCTAAGATATGCCAATGCCAGTAGCTTATTACCCAGTGAACTGGAGATCTGCCTTTTCTTGTTTTCCTAAAAGTTAAGAGGATTGTCGCTAGTCAATGGCAGTTTGTAGAAAGCAAGCTTTTTGCAGGTTTATATGGCCATAATGTGTTCCCATTATAAACAGGTCCTCAATCTTTATTGTCCCCGCATTTCGATAATAAGGTCTTATAATTGGCATAATGCTAATTGTTATATTAAGCTAGGAGAACAAAATACAATGCCAATCCTACAAAGATTGAAATAATATGACCTAGAGATCACATGAAAACACGGCAGCTAGCCCTCAACCCAGCCATTTTTTTTCTCCTTTCCTTGCATTTGAAAGTGTATTGTGAAGAACTAACTATATGCATTTTTTAACCCACGTGTTTTGCTTGAGTGCCTTGTTATCATTTTGCCGAAATGCATCCTCTGTTGTACTCGTTTGCTTTTTGGAGAGAGTCATACTTTGCCAAAAAAATTTCTTTAAAGATGTCTTATATATTGTCAGGTTGGTTTACCATGCAGCTTGTTAATTTGCAAGTCAGCCTTATTGAACAGTACTAGTTTAGTTATGCACAAAACACTGTATGTTGAAGTAAAACTAAAGATTGCCTAGGAAGAGATGTAGTTTGAGTTGGATTTCTAACATTGAGGAACTTTTTTGAGATATCATAGGCCTTCGCGACCAAATCGGGGTTACTTGGTGATTATTAGCCTTTTTAGGGTTTTTGTCTTTTGTGGTTGGTTCTTTGTCGCATGAGTGTAGGTCACTACTGAGACACTGAGTTCCTCTACTCCGTTTGTAAACTGTAGGAAAAGTTGCAACTGTGCCTGCACTTATTTGTGCCAAGATAAATTACTGGTGTATTTCCTTTTGCTATGAATGACAAATCCAAAAGTTCTGTTGTATTTGATAAAGTTTTTTATTTTGAATTTTCAGCCCCTCTTGGATGACACGTGTGTCGGCGTACAACCTGCGCCTTTTTCAAATCCGGGCTAGTTTCATTAATCAAGACAATGAAAAAAATATAAAAACACAACATTCAGAAACTTTTAAATGAAAACCATGTCAATTTCAAAAACAAAAAAGAAAAGAAAAATCTTGTCAGTGTTTAGTGCCATACCATATATTATTCAAAAACCACATTACACCTTGTGCATTCTAAGGAACTAGACTTTTATAAAAATAGATATATGTGCGCCATTGTAACGGAACAAAGGTGGAAGGGAGGGAGGTTAGGAAACTCCTGCTAATTGTATTTCATCTTATTCAAAGTGCTGCTTACGGTATCATTGCTGTCCCTAAATGTGTTTGCCTACTTTATTACTGCCAGTGGGTTACATGTAAATCATCTCTTACCCTTTAATGTGTCATTACGGTTCACACAAAAAATAATGTTCTTTTTGTAAATGAAGCACTTTTAGTCTTGGGCTCAATCCCACCTGTGCAAACAAGCAAGTGTAAAAGTCAAATTACTTGTTTAAATTTTGCAGCGTGTAGCGTGCATACTACTATAACACATGATATATGCAATTATAAACATCAATTGTTCACAGTTGCTGGCTTCTGTTTATCCAGGCGCGGTACTGCCTGGGTGCTGACATAACAATTTTAGAATGCATAATGTTGGTAAACGCATGCTAAAGAACGTTTATCATTTGCCCCGACGACTTTTTTTGAACCTATTGACGTACACTGAGATCTCTTTAAATTTGTTTGAAAACTAAAACTGAAAATGTTTTTTGCAACGCAAGTAGACAAACAGAAACCAACACCAGAAAGAAGGAACAAAAGTGACATAACCATTGAAGAACTTTGCAACATCCATCTACTGAGATCCCTGCGGGAAGCTAACGACTATCCAATACATCAAACAATGCAGGAGCTAGAGATACAACCAGCAACTTTAACCAATAAGGAACTCAAACCCAAATCAAAATTCCTACCACAACTGTCCCCTGACAACATGGTGGATGCCTTTTACAAATCGGTAACACACGATTTATCCCAATTGACAACAAAATTCAAAACAAAGAAGTAGGAAGTTTCCCAACAACTTGACCCATCAGGAAAGAACAGCAATACTAAATCTAAAACTGAACAAAGATCTGGTTATTAAGGAAGCAGACAAGGGTGGAACTATCATCATAATGAACCATGAAGACTACATCAAGATGGCTAACAGCCATCTAGAGACACCAAACTGGTATGAGAAACTATTAACTAATCCAACTTTTAGGATATTACAAGAATTGAAAGGTCAAATAGATGGATGGCACCAACAAGGATTAATTTCAGATGAAGAAAAATCACATCTCTATGTCACCAAACCAGTAATTCTGACTATATACTTTCTCCCAAAAGTACACAAAAGTACACAAGACCTTTGATATCATCCCAGAAGGCAGGCCAATTATGAGTGGCATTGGATGGGCAACAGAACCAATGGCAGAATATATTGACAATGTGATAAGACCAGAAGTATGTAAAATCAAGGCAAATCTGAAAGACACTACTGCTGTCATAAAACTTTTGGAGGAAATACATTGGATAGAGACTTACCTGCTAGCAACCTGGGACGTCAAGGCACTCTACACATCGATTGGGCACCAACTAGCATTAGAAGCAATGGATTACACTTTCAAGGACAAATCTGCCTCACACTTTAACTATGTGTGCATGCTTAAAAAAATGCTAATGGCCACTTTGGAGAACAACATCTTTACTTTTGACAATCAATTTTTTCGACAAATACGTGGGGTTGCCATCGGCGTGAAGTACGCCCCGGCCCTAGCTAATCTAGTAATGGAGATGTTTGAAGATTTGTTTATCTACCAGTTTCAAGAATACAAGGATAAGATAATAAAATGGTCAAGATACATAGATGATGTATTAATTATTTGGAATGAAACACCAGACGAACTTGAATCATTTTTACGTCAAGTAAATGTAAACCAATTTGGTTTGGAATTTACCGGCCAAAGCAGCAACTTTGAAATTGACTTCCTAGATCTAACCATTTTTGTATCCTCCAATCGATTACATACAAAAACCTTCAGGAAAAAAACGGAAGTAAACTCTACACTATTCGCAACAAGTTGCCATCACCAACCAGTCATCCGAAACATTCCTAAAGGAGAATTTATCTGTGCAAAACGGAACTGTACGGATTTATCAACATTTGAGAAAGAATGCAACCTTTTGTCAAATCGTTTTTCAGCTAGAGGGTACCCTCAAAAGGCAATTAAAACTGCAAGGAAAAAAGCTCTAAACATGACGAGACAATCAACATTGACTCAAAGAATCAAGGAAACACAACTAGACAATACGATTCAATTCATCACTACGTACTGCGCAAATAATAAAGAAATTAAGAGAGTCCTTAAAAGAAATTGGTATCTACTGAAGCTAGACCCACACTTGGGCAAATGTATCCAGGACCATCCCACGATAGTATACAGAAAAATTTGAAAATGATCCTAAGCCCATCACTGTTGCCAGAAAAAGAAGAGACAAGACCAACAACCTGGTTACAGCAATCTATGCCGGGGTTCAGAAAGTGTGGCTTTTGCACCATGTGCAACTATGCAGTACCAAACACAGATATCTTCACAGACAAGAAAGGAGTGAAAACTCAGATTAGAGAACAGATAAACTGTAGATCAAAATACGTTATCTATTCTATAATATGTGTTTGCAATCTGGTTTACATTGGAAGTACCATTCGAGAATTAAGAACAAGAATTAGAGAGAACATTTCAACAATTGGCAGCCAAGACAAGAACCTTCCACTGTCACATCACTGGCAACACCACCATCAGTTACATAATAAAAAGGACTTCAAATTTGTGGGCCTCAAGAAGATCCAAATGGGCAAATGTGGAGGTGACCAAGAATTACGTCTGCGGCAGGAAGAAGCCAGACTGATCTGTCATTTCAAAACTGTTGAACAAGGTCTGAACTCGGACAATGAGATGGTTCACTTCCTATGATATAAATGTCACATGTTTCAATCCTCACACTATGAGTGAGAATGCATAATGTGTCTACTGTACTTTTTTAATGAACATAAACACCATTCATCGGACATACGGATCACCACTACTGGCACGAGTAGGCCAATGTGGTGCTGGATAAGATCAGACCAGAATATATAACTAGAAAGAGGAATAACACAAGCCCATAACGAAATTCATGTGCGAAATAGAAATTCCCAAAATAAATAAACTTAAAAAAAATTAAAAAAAATTAAAAAAAATCTGGCATAAGGACTACATTAACCAGAATCTCTCACACCTTGGCAATCGGGGGATATGGACTACCAGTACTAACACAGGCAGAGCAATAGGATGCTAAAACTACACTAACTATAACCCCCCCACTTTTTTCTGATCCTATTCTCTAAGTGCCCTCTAGTCCTTTCAGAACTAGGATATAGTCAGGTGAGGATTTTTCTAAAATAGAAATAAAAGGTGAAATGACTACCCTAACCACAATCCTTCACACTCTGGTAAAAACAGTGACAACTACTTACTTTTGAGGCATTGCACTCGAAATTTACTTTTATAAAAAACGTTTTGCTAACTGCACAATATTTTAGCAATATTTGGGTTTAGCAATTACCTATGATGGCAAACATTTACTCACATTGAAATTTTAATAATCTTTCTACCAACTAAAATCGACTGGTGATTTATGACTGGGATTGGAAAGGGGCAATACTAACCTAACATACAGAGGAGCATGTTAATTCATCCCAAAACATGGCCGCCATGTTTCCAAAACAACTGCAAGTGAAGAAGGACTTAGGTCCCTAGGTGTTTTAATAACAACCAGAAAGCCCCAAGTGAGAGGAAACCCGACGCTTGTAGCGCGAGCATCAGAATTTTCAGGTAAGCCCTGGGAATGGGAGGGAAGCCCACCTTTCAAGATACTTACACGCTTTATATTGTGCTGAACAGAACCTCTTATCAGTAAACTGAAATGCATTTGCAAATGATGGGACTTAGTCCCAAATATAACGTTGTTTAGCATGTGTTTACCAACATTATGCATTCTAAAATTGTTATGTCAGCACCCAACCAGTACCGCGCCTGGTTAAACAGAAGCCAGCAACTGTGCACAATTGCTGTGTATAATTGCATATATCAGCTGATCCGAAGAGAGGAGCGGGCAGAAGCCCCCTCTCCCCCCTCCACAGGACAGAGCCTTCGAGCTGTGAGGTCACTCTGTGGCCCGCAAGCAGCATCCTGCCTGGATGCACTTTCTCCAACAATGTGCACTGGGCACATTCGTCGGCACCTGCCCTGCTCTGAGGGCTTCTAGTAGCAAAGGGATCTCCATGCGCATCCCGCGCCCATTCTACGCAACACGGTCAATGGCCGCCACATTGTTCGCCGTCCCATGCACACTCTAAAGGTGCTGGACCTGCGAACGCCGTGATTGGCTGCCTGGCCTCTCATCCCGCACCCGCCCCCACCGCGAGGTGGAAGCCACCGTGCGGAAGCTCGAGCCGAAGGGTGAGCTAAAGGGCCTGTCTGCGCTTTTTGCCGATCTTTGCATTCAGACTTTTATACTTTCTGCCTGATTAGCCATAACATGTGTTGTGCACCGAGGGTCCGCCGGGTTGTAACATCTAATTTAACACAATACTCTGCATGTTGTTCGATCTCCTGACCAGACGCCTATCTACTTCCCTACCTATACATGCACATGCCTTGCCTCAATGTACTCATATTATGCATTTAGTCTTTGCTGGGATTGTGGCACTTAGGTCTACCTTGACGTTACCTAGGCATTGCTGCCTATGCCTAGCCACTGTGTTGCCTCTACCTAGCCACTGTGTTGCCCATGCCTAGCCATTGCTGCCGGTGTGCAGTCATAATGTCGACAGTCAAAATGTCGACAGTCAAAATGTCGACAAATAAATGTCGAAAAACAATAATGTCGACAAACAAAAATGTCGACATTTTTCGATATTCTTTCGAAATTTTGTATTTATTGTAAGATTAAATAAATAAATAAATATATAATTAGAATGTGTTGAGTATGAGGGGTGGGAGGGTGGTTGGGGAGGGTGTGGGGGGGTGGCAGGGGGGTGTTGGGTGAGGGGGGTTTGGGGGGCCCCCCCCCCCACAATAGTAAATGATACTCTTTTTGGTTATTTATTTATTGAAAAAATAAATAAATAAATATATAATTAGAATGTGTTGAGTATGAGGGGTGGGAGGGTGGTGGTGGGGGGTGTGGGGGGGATGGCAGGGGGGTGTTGGGTGAGGTGTTGATAGTTTTAAGTGACATTTTTTTTGTCGACATTTTTTTTCGAAAAAATGACTTTTTACATTATAAGTATAGGATGTCGACATTATTATTTTCGACATTTTTTTTCGACATTTTTGTTTGTCGACATTTTTTTTCGACATTTTGACTATAAACCGTTGCTGCCTATTCCTAGCCACTCTGTTGTCTCTACCTAGCCATTGCTGCCTATGCTTATCCACTGTGTTGCCTCTACCTAGCCATTGCTGCCTATGCCTAGCCACTGTGTTGCCTCTACCCAGCCATTGTGTTGCCCATGCCTAGCCATTGCTGCCTATGCCTAGCCACTGTGTTGCCTCTACCTAGCCATTGCTGCCTATGCCTAGCCACTGTGTTGCCTCTACCTAGCCATTGCTGCCTATGCCTAGCCACTGTGTTGCCTCTACCCAGCCACTGTGTTGCCCATGCCTAGCCATTGCTGCCTATGCCTAGCCACTGTGTTGCCTCTACCTAGCCATTGCTGCCTATGCCTAGCCACTGTGTTGCCTCTACCTAGCCACTGTGTTGCCCATGCCTAGCCATTGCTGCCTATGCCTAGCCACTGTGTTGCCTCTACCTAGCCATTGCTGCCTATGCCTAGCCACTGTGTTGCCTCTACCTAGCCACTGTGTTGCCCATGCCTAGCCATTGCTGCCTATGCCTAGCCACTGTGTTGCCTCTACCTAGCCATTGCTGCCTATACCTAGCCACAGTGTTGCCTCTACCTAGCCACTGTGTTGCCCATGCCCAGCCATTGATGCCTATGCCTAGCCACTGTGTTGCCTCTACCTAGCCACTGTGTTGCCCATGCCTAGCCACTGCTGCCTATGCCTAGCCACTGTGTTGCCTCTACCTAGTCACTGTGTTGCCCATGCCTAGCCATTGCTGCCTATGCCTGGCCACTGTGTTGCCCATGCCCAGCCATTGCCGCCTATGCCTAGCCACTGTGCTGCCTATGCCTAGCCACTGTGTTGACTCTACCTAACCACTGTGTTGCCCATGCCTAGCCACTGCTGCCTATGCATAGCCACTGTGTTGCCTCTTCCTAGCCACTGTGTGGCCCATGCCTAGCCATTGCTGCCTATGCCTAGCCACTGTGTTGCCCATGCCCAGCCATTGCTGCCTATACCTAGCCACTGTGTTGCCTCTACCCAGCCACTGTGTTGCCCACGCCTAGCCATTGTGTTGCCCACACCTAGCCATTGTGTTGCCCACACTTAGCCACTGTGCTGCCTATGCCTAGCTAACTGATTGGTGCTCTGCCCAAATCTGATAGCTGAGTGCTGCCCTGTGCCCACCCATCATGGCCAACAACACACCCTCACCCTCCGCAGACATCCCCCCTACACCCTTCCTTCTTTCCTTCTTCACCAAACCCACAGATCACAAACCTAGCACACCCTCGACGCGCCCTAGAGCTACTAACTCTAGAAATCAAATACTAGGCCTCCGCTCCAGACCAGCACTGCCAACCCCACTAGCCAAAACTGAAAACAAACCTACCTCAGAACACCACAAACCGACCACTACCAAGAAAGAAGCCAAAGGCCAGAATACCACCCCACCCCCACCCCCGCTGCCACACCCAGACTTACAATGTGAATTAATTAATACCAGATCCCTCCCTGCTCACGCCACAGAAATTCATGACCTTCTAACCAACCTCGACCTTGACATTCTCACCATCACCGAAACCTGGCTACACAATGCCGTCGGCCCTGCCATCTCCCTAGCTATCCCACCAGGATACACCATCCTTAGACAGGACAGAACACTGTCCACAGTTGGGGGGTAGCCCTCATAGTCAAGGATCACCTAGAAATAAGACAACTCTCTTCCAAATTAGGGGAGAACGTAGACGCTCTATCGGCCAAGATCGCACTTTCTCCTAATACCACCATCACCTTTCATCTAGTATATCTCCCACCAGGCCCAATACTGGACTTTCAGGACAACCTCTCACATCTAATAGGGGAAAACCTCAAAACAACTACTAAAACTATTCTTTTAGGAGACCTTAACCTGGGACTCCACGACCAGAAAGATAGACCCTCCACTACACTAGCACAAACTCTCCAAGAAATGGGCTTTGAACAAAAAGTACTCCATCCTACCCACAACAAAGGACGTACTCTTGACTGGATATCTGACCACAACTGTTGTATCGACATCAGCTCCATCACACCTACCCCTTGGTCTGACCACTTTCTCATTCATTTCCTCATCCCCACATCTAATAACTCGGCAAAAAAAACTCAAGCCAGCACCGCCAGCCTTAGCTAGAAGTGCCAAGAACCTCACCAAAGAAAATATTTCCCATACCTAGAGACCCTCACTACCAACCTCCCTGCCACCCCAGACCCAACTGCACTGGTGGATATCTACAAATCCACCATTAGCACTGCCATAGATATCATCGCACCTCTACAAAAGAAAAAATCAAAAAATACCAAACACTCAAATACTTGGTTCTCAGCAGAACTAAAAGAATTACGAACCAAAAAACGCAAAGCCCTAAACTTATGACAAAATGCGCCTAACGCATCTTCACTATCCTCCTACAAATCACTGGCCACCCAATACAAAAAAAGTATCATAGCAGCCAAATCCACGTCCTACAATGAAAGAATCTCTAACGCCACCTCAGAAACCAAAGAGCTTTTCGCCATCTTCAAGGAACTATCCACACCGGCCACTAAGCTTCAAGAGATTGTTAAGGACCAAGCCTGGTGTAACACCATACAGTCCGCCCTCATAAACAAAATTGAACTCGTCCAAGCTAAAATCCTAGACCATCAAAAAAATCTCACTCAGCACATCCTATCAGCCTCCCATACGGAAACAGTGACTGAGAATAAAAAGACTAATCCCATTACCCCATTCAAATTTAGAGAAGTCTCAGAAAAAGAGGTAGTCGAAATTGTTAACAGAATCAAACCCTCTAATTGTAAAGGCGACTCCTGCCCCGCTAAACTAGTTAAAGATTGCGTAGAAACACTAGCTCCATTTCTTAAAACCTTCATCAATGCCTCCTTCAACACAAACTCAGTCCCAACCAGCCTAAAAGAAGCATGGGTGAGCCCTCTTCTCAAGAAACCTACTCTAGATCCCGAGAACGCCAACAACTATAGACCCATCACAACCGTTTCCTTCCTGCTCAAGATCCTCGACAAAGTAGCTTACACACAAATACAGCAATACCTTGAAGAAAATTGCATTTTAGGAAAAAGGCAATCGGTTTTCCGGCCGGGACATGGGACCGAATCAGCCCTACTAGATCTTAAAATCCAACTAAACAACATCATGGACAAAGGCAAACCTGCACTCCTGCACCTAGACCTATCTGCCGCCTTTGACCTGGTCAATCACGACATTCTAGGCACGCAACTCAAAAATGAAGCCCACTTCTCGCCAGAAGCCATCTCTTGGGTCAAATCATTCCTCGAAGGTCGATTTATGAAAGTCTTCTCTGACTCTGCAAGCGCTACCCCCACCACTATCCACTGTGGCGTCCCACAAGTGTCCTGCACTGCCCCCACCTTATACAACATCTTCACCCTCCCACTGTTCAATGACTTGGACCGTTGTCACATAGCATACACCAACTATGCCAACGACACGCAAGTCCTGCTCCCTCTCACAGGGGTCTATGAACAAGACGCAGCGGCATTAACCAAGATCTATACGGCCATCCAAACCTGGATGGCAGCCGACGGCCTCTGCCTAAACGGGGACAAAACAGAGATCCTACTAGTTGGCACCAAAGAAACACTAAACAAACTCCCACCGCGGTACAAATCCTTTAACATAGATAACTCCACCATCACAGTCTCTACTGCAGTAAAAACGCTAGGAGTGTACCTTGACTCCACTCTCTCCATGACACGGCAAGTCAACACCATAGCCTCCTCTGCCGCACTTACCACTAAGGTTATCAACGCTGTTAAACCCTTCCTATTGTTAGGGAAAATTCTCTCTTTAGACTGAATTTCCTAACCTAGTGAGTCCCCCAGCAGCTTTGCTGGATTTCTGGAGTTTGTTTTTTTTCTCCTGACAAGAGTGAGACTCTTTTTCTCCCACTCTTGGACATGATTTATGGTGTTCCTTTGACTGTTAATGTGTTTTATGGGCTATGGGGTCCTTTACTCCATAGGGTCTCAAGTGTTTTTACTATGTGTGTTACACAGCACCCTCCGTGCAGTAACACAGGGGTGTCATAGTGACACCCCACCATAGACTCCATACCCTGGGACTAACTACTGTCTCCCAGGGCATGTAAAGTCACCATTGGCTTTACTAGTCCCAAATTATTAACAGAAACCAGTACAAACCATCATATTGTGGACGTACTGGTCGGGGCAATTCGATTGCCCCGGGGTCTGTTAGTCGAGGGGGCACGTCTCCGTCCCCCCTGATCGAGTTTTGGCTGGTGGCAGTGGATACTACTTTTTATATTCGACCGCAAATATTTCCCTATGGGATTTTTTCCATTGTTCGAGGCTACCAACTTTAATTATTTAATTCTCATAGCCTCGAACATACCGCCGGTTTATTTAATTAATATTAATTCGCCGGTTGGTATTTTTTGCCAGGACTCGATTCTAAAATGGCGTTTGTGTTCTCTTCTGTGACTCCAACCCAAGTCAAGCCCTTTGTTCCACTTTTTGGCGGGCTTCTCCGCAGAAGCCTCCAAAAGTGGTGTCTGGGTACCACAGAGGGGTGCGGGAGGGGGTTTAGGCACCCTGGACTGAGTTACCTTGGTAACTCAAGTCGCACTCTTGTGTGATTGGCCCAAATGGTGAGCCGGCCGGCTCACCACTTAGCATGTTTGATTGACAGCTAGGCTGAGTGAATGGGGGTATGCTGCATAAAAGCAGGGCTTTTGGGACTGGAACTTCAGAAGTCGCCACAGGACCTGAGAATCTGAGCCGACCTACCACGACAACACCACCGGTGGAGCCCTGCGGAACCGACTCACCACTTCCCGACGACAGAGAAGATCTCCCGGCTGGAGAGGCGTCTTCCCCTAACTGGTGGGCACAACCAGTTTACCTTCTTCTCTTCGCACCCCAGACCGGTTTGTGGTCGAACTGCCCGTGCCAAGCACCCCGGCAGCCGGATAGCCACTTACCACTGGACCGCGAATCAACGGACCGCTCCTTGTATCTGAGAAACTCTGCGGCTGGTTTCTTCCCTGGCAGTGCAACGGACTCCTATCTTCCTCCCCGACGAGATCCTCTCTTCCCCCGGACGAAGCACCGACTTGCATCCGCTGCCAGGAACAACTGCCCCCGCTGGAGTGTTCTCACCACTTTAAGGTACCGTGTCCCCCAGGCCTCCCTTTCTAAAGATTGCTACAAGCTAATAATAACCCCTTAACCTTCTGGACGGGGGTGGCCGCCTTGACCCTCTAACTGGTCACTTTCTTTAGTCCAACTCCTTTTTGAACCGTTACAAGACTTTTGTGCACTGCAACCGTGTGACCTTGGACACATTTCGTTTTGATCCTCTTAAAGCGGATCCGGCCTACTGACTCTGAATTCACGGTATTACTTTGCCTTCCTCTCTTGTTGTGTTCGTGAAAAAGTGTTGGGATCTGTTTCAATTTATTCCATGCTTTTCTCTCCCTTTTTAAAACGAATTATTAGAGTGCCATCTACGTTAAGTGCTCACCGCTGTCTGAAAATAAGTGGGGCTTTAATTAAGACTTGTCTGATATTCTTTTAAGGGAGTGTATATCTTTTAGTGACCATGTTTTTGAATTGCTTACTATTAGTGCCTGTGTGTTTTTCTAGATGTGGTTTTAAATAAATAATTATATCTCTTTTACCCCAAGCTCCGGTCAGTGTTTACTTGTTCTATTGTGTTCTCTTGACCTATTGTGAATACCCTGTATACTGCCTAACTCTTCTTGAGGGAAGTCTGACTGCTCAGCCACAGCTACCAAGTGAATCTGTGTGGTACAGACTGCTACCAAGTGGGTTTACTGCCAAACACCTGTAGTCCTAAATCTTTTGCAGTGGTCCCAGAGGGAACTGCACAGGTTTCTGCCTAACACCTATCCACTAAAAACTGCCTGGCCGTAGCCAGAGCCACAGTAGGTACCAAATTGGACTACTGCAACGCTCTCTTCTTGGGCACGTCTGCACATAACATTAAAAAAATGCAAGTCACACAAAACAATGCCCTAAGAGCAGCCCTAAGCATCCCTAAAAGGGAGCACATCTCCCAAGCCAGAAAAGAAGCCCACTGGCTACCAATAAGAGAACGGATACTATTCAAATCCATGGCCATCACCCACAGATGCCTTTTCGCAAAGGTTCCGCCCTATCTCTCTGAAAGAATCACCATTAACACATCCACCAGACCCACTAGGTCACACTTGACGAACCAGAGCTATGTACCCACATTCAAAAGAAGCAAAGCCGGAGGGTCTAGCTTTCAACACTTAGCACCCAAAAACTGGAACGCACTCCCCACCGCGCTAAGGAACGAAAATTCATACCATGCCTTCCGCAGAGTACTCAAAACCACGCTGTTTACCTAACCCCACCCCTTCTTACCTATCCTACTGTATTTTCACAACTGTATGTAAATAAGCACAACTGTATGTAAGTATGCAAAATGCTCTGCACTGTATCTGCATATACACCATGTATGCCTGTAACAAGTAAGATTGCTTTCAGCGCCACGATGCCCCCAGGCAGATGTGCGCTATACAAATCCAAATAAATAAATAAAATAGATAAATAGTAGTATGCACACTACATGCTGCAAAATTTAAACAAGTAATTTGACTTTTACACTTGCTTGTTTGCACAGGTGGGATTGAGCCCAAGACTAAAAGTGCTTCATTTACAACAAGAACATTATTTTTTGTGTGAACCGTAATGACACATTAAAGGGTAAGAGATGATTTACATGTAACCCACTGGCAGTAATAAAGTAGGCAATCACATTTAGTGACAGCAATGATACCGTAAACAGCACTTTGAATAAGATGAAATACAATTAGCAGGAGTTTCCTAACCTCCCTCACTTCCACCTTTTTTCCATTACAATGGCGCACATATATCTATTTTTATAAAAGTCTGGTTCCTTAGAATGCACGAGGTGTAATGTGGTTTTTGAATAATATATGGTATGGGACTAAACACTGACAAGATTTTTCTTTTCTTTTGTGTTTTTGAAATTGACATGGTTTTCATTTAAAAGTTTCTGAATGTTGTGTTTTTATATTTTTTTCATTGTCTTGATTAATGAAACTAGCCCGGATTTGAAAAAGGCGCAGGTTGTACGCCGAAACATGTGTCATCCAAGAGGGGCTGAAAATTAAAAATAAAAAACTTTATCAAATACAACGGAACTTTTGGATTTGTCATTCATATCAAAAGGAAATACACCAGTAATTTATCTTGGTACAAATAAGTGCAGGCACAGTTGCAACTTTTCCTATAGTTTGAGTTGGACACTGTAGAACCAGAAAATGTGCGATGAAATGTTTGCTTCCTAATTTCACCAAACTATGCTATCCTGCGCAAATCACTTTAATTAATTAATAAAAGAATGAATTAATCTTTTACAACATGCTTAATACGGGAGACCAGTCTCTAAGTGCAGAACCGGAATTCAAACCTGTGTTGCTCTGCGTTGCCTTGCTTCCAAGACAAATGCTTTGCCCGATAGCTATCCACCTGGACCCTAACTATGCCTCATTTTCCTTAGCTGCTAAAATTCTGATAACCTAGAAGGGATTTCCTTAATGTGCGCTATACACAGAAACACTCATTCATTGGTGTTTAAATATTGATTTAATTAATGATTCTGTTTCTCCATATACAATAATAATATTTCACATTTATATGATGCATTCATAAATGTGATATTATGATGATTTATACTGCCCACGGCTGCCATTTGCATGGTCTCCAGGCACTCACATGGCTCTGTAAGAAAAGTGGGTGGGGTTGGTTATCGAGGGAAGAGGGTAGGATATAAATTGTGCTTTTCTGTTGATGCTTGCAGAACCAGGTGAAACTGGCATCTGTGCGTGTCAGATTTCTGGGTGTGCTTGTTGTGTGCACTGAGCTTGTTGTTTCCAGAGGAGTAGTGTCCAGTGTCTGGGATTTTTGCAACTGTTTGGTCTTGTGGCGTGGTTAGCGGTGGGTGTGTAGTTTTGCTGGCCCTTTTGAGCATGTGTATTACGTGAGAGGTATGGAGGTGTGTAAGAAAGGGGGCTGTTTAGTTGGTTTCTGTTTAGATCTGGATGTGTGGTTGTTTTATTGTTGGTTCTTCGATCCGTATTGCCCCATGTTTGCTTTGGTCCCAGAGTATTGTTTGTGGGGGTGCACATATTTATGCTTGTCTCAGTATCTTGAATAACCAGATTTTCAGTCTTTTTTGGAAAGTTAGGTGGTCTTGCGTCATTCTTATTTCCTTCGGTACTGAGTTCCATAGTTTGGCTATCAAATGCATCAAATGCAGTTCCTCCAAATTTCCTTTTCTCACATTGTTTTGTTTCTATTTGGAGGTCGTTGGTCGATCTTATAGTTCTTCCTGGTTGATAGCGCGCAATTTTAATTTGGAGAAATTCGGTTTCGATTAGCGGTGGCCGATGCAGTGGGCTTTAAAGTTAATGTGTTTTTTTCCAGGTGGACAGCATAGACTTCTCAGACCTTGTGTGATGTGGTCTCTTCTCTTTAGGCTCAGGAGAAGTCTTGCTGCAGTATTTTGGATGTATTGTCGTTTTTTTTGGTCAAATGTTCTGGCATTCCAAGGTAGAGGCTGGTTGCGTAGCCTAGTCTCGATAGTAACAAGGAGATGATTGCGAGGGTTCTGTGTGAGAAGTTGAGGTAGGGGAGTATCCCTCTAAATAGTCGCAGGTGGTAGAAGCATTTTCTTGCTATCGTGTTGACTTGTGGTTCTAGAGAAAGTCTGTTGTCCGTGAGGATTGCCAGTTTTTTTTTTTATCACTGACAAAGTCTCTGTTTGGGTTCCCATGCAGCCAGCTCAGGTATGTCTGTGTTGCATTGTCTTCTGAAGAGAGATTATTTCTGTTTTGGTGTGATTTAATTTGAGATTGTTGTTTTTCATCCAGGTGTACATGTCCGTGAGGCACTTGTTGAGGGTGTTGTGTAGGTCTTGGCCGGAGGTTATCTTGAAGATGAGGTGTGTATCATCTGCGTCGTTTTAGGCGATAAGCTCATAGGTTTGAATGAGTTTCATTAGGGGGGACATGTAGATGTTGAAGTGGAGCAGGGAGAGGCTCCATCATTGTGGTACACTGCAGGTGATGTTTTTAGTGTTAGATGTAAATGGCAGTAAGTGTGTTCTTTCAGTTCGGTTGGTGAGGAAAGATTTCAGCCATTGTAGTGCAGAGTTTTTTATGCCACATTCTTCCAGTCTTTTTATTAGTGTTGTGTGTCTGATTGTGTCAAAGGCGGCTGATATGTCTAGTAGTGTGAGGGCTGATTGGGTGCTGTTGTCTGTGTTTATTTTTAGGTCGTCCTATATGGAAAGAAGTGCGGATTCAGTTCCTCTCATTAGTCTGAAGCAGACCTGCGAGTGGTTGAGTATTCCGTTGCTTTCTACATGGTTGAACAGTACTTTGTAGATGTGGTTATCAAGGATTTTCGCTGGGGAGGTAGATTCAATATAGGTCTGCAGTTGGTAGGGTCTTGCGCATTTCCTGGTTGTCTTTTTTTTAGGAGAGACTTGATGTATGCTGATTTGAAAGTTGTATTTATTGATTTATAGATTTTATTTATTGGATATGTTTAGGTACTAGTACTGTGTTTAGGGATAGGTTCAATAGTAGTTGGAAATATGAGGCTGGCGTTCTGTGGTTGAAGAGTTTTTTGAAGATGCCTGGTGGGCATGGGTCATTGGGGGTTCCGGTGAGGTTGCTGTCTTTATTAGTTTGTTGAAAGTTTCTTTGCTTATGGGTTCAAAATGATTGAGTGTTGTGTTGGTTGGTTGCACGTTGGTTTCTGGTGGTTCTGGGGGCATGTTTTTGGTAGGACGGCTTGTATTGATGGGCTGTTGTATTGCTTCTATTTTTGTTCTTAGATGGTTTGGGATGTTTTAACATAGGCATTGTTAAACGCAAGTGTTGTAAGACGCAAGTGTTGCACAAGGTTGTTTTTTTTTCCATGATGATTTTGAATAATTCTTTTGATGTGGTGTAATATGCTTTTTTTTGCTTACAGAACTGTTGAGTTGTACATTCGGATTTGTTGTCATCATTTGTTTTTGTCGGATTGGCTCTAGTGATTGCTCCATTGTTTTTCCAGTTTGCTTCTTTTTTTTTTTAATGCCTTGTGTGAACCATCTTGCTGCAATTTTCTTCGGGGTGGGTTTGAAGAGCTTTGCAGGTACTAACTGGCCTAAGGCATCTGTGATCCAGATGTCAAGTTTCTGGTCCGTTGAGTCTGGAGTCATTCTGGTGTTGGTTGATTCCAGTAGCTCTGTTAGCTTTTCCAGGTCAAAACTCTTCCAATTTAATTTGTTTGTCACAGGGAGTTTTACATTTGTGGGCATCATGCTGTTAGCAATTTTGACGGTGAATGGGATCATTTGGTGATCGCTCCATAGTATTGGTACCGGTGGGGCGGTGGTCGACAGTCCATCTCTGTAGAAGATTGTGACTTAGTTGTGTCCATCACTGTGGGTTGGGCCGTTTACTATTTGTTTGAATTGGAGGGTTTCCAGTAGGGCACTGGGTGAGTTTTCTGTTGTTTAATTTTCTCTTTCGAAACCAGATGTTGAAGTCCCCCAGAACAATTATGTTGTCATTATAAGTGGAGAGGTTGGCAATGGCGTCAGTGAGATTTGTGGCAAAGTTGGGGTTGTAGGATGGTGGTCTGTAGATCAGGAGGAAAAGAAGGCTGGATTGGTCATAGAGTTTGATGTTGATTAGGAGTGATTTGCAATCTTCTATGTCAGTTGAGAGGAGCACTGTGGAGCAGATGTGGTTTGTGTGCGCTATTGAAATTCCTCCTCCTCTTCGGTTTCTCTGTTAGAATATATTAGTTTGAAGTTGTCCAGTATGGCTTCATGGGCTATTGTTTAGTAATTGTCTGATAGCCATGTTCCTGTGAGGAAGAACACGTCAGTGCCGCCTTCACTTAGGAGGTTGTATATTTCTGTTTTGTGCTTAGCCATAGATTGTATGTTGAGTACACTGCAGTGTAGAATGCAGGTTTTTCCTTATTCTTTGTTGCTTATCATTTCTTGCGTCTTGGTTAGGGTTGTGCCTGTTGGATTTTAGGTTCTCTGTTGGGTGATGCTGTTATTTTCTGGTTGTGTATTTGGGGCCTCTATCCCTTTGTTGAGGACTTCAATTAAGTTGAGTGATGGATTTCTTTGTTCTGGTTCATAGTAGTCATGTGTTTGGTGGTCCTTGTGGTCTTTTTCTCAGTCTCTGTATGGGATGTGGATTGTTAGGGATTATAGCTTAGCTCTGATTCTTGTTTTTTTATTTTTATGAAAAGGTCTTTGGAGTTGCTGGGTTCTGTGTGTTGTGGTGTGCGGTTTGGTAGTCTGGTGGGTCATTACTACTTGGTTATTTGTTTTCTGTTGTGGTAGGATTGTAGGTGAAGAGGTAGCGCGAGATGTAATGGTGGGTGCCTCTCTGTGGTTCTAGGATTGTGGTGGCTTGCTTTGTCCCAGGTGTTGCTGATTTGTCCTTTGTTCTGGGTATGATGCCCTCCTGGGAGGACTTCTTTTTTTTCTCAGTGGGATGTTGGTGCGCTGTAATCCACAGTGGCGTGTGCCTAACTGTGGTTGTAGGATTGTGGTAACTTGCTTTTTTACCTCGGTCTTGCATTCTGGTTTGTGATGTATTGCAGTTGTGGGTTCCCACCTGGGTTGCTTTCGTTCCTGGGATCAGTGATAGATCGGTGTGCTGCAACACACAGTGTCGTCTGCTTCGCTGTGGTTGTAGGATTGTGTTGGCTTACTTTTCTCACCTCAGTTTTGGGTTCGGGTTTGTGATATATTCCAGGGGCGGGTCCCCTCCTGGGTTGATTCCTTTCCTGATCTCAGAGGTTAGTTGATGTGCTGCATCAAACAGTGGTGTCTGCCACGCTGTGGTTGTAGGATTGTGGTGGATTGTTTCTCTCCATAGTCTTGTCTCGCTGTTGTATTTTTGGGTTTGGTTTTGATTGATTTGGTGCTGAGCTGTGAAGCGTTTCAGGGTTCCCCACGGTGGAAGCCTCCCTGTGGAACTTGTCACGTGGTTGGGACAGTGGCAAGATATCAGGCCACAAAATCTACCTTTTGGACACTCTAGGGCCAAAATGCAAGTAGTGGCAGTACACAAACAGTGGTGTGATGACAAGGCAGCAAATCCTACTTTTGGGACACTGTGGGATAAATGCAAGTAGTGCCAACATACAAACAGTGGCATGATGACATGGAAGCAAAATCTACTTTTGGGACACTCTAGGGATGAATGCAAGTAGTAGCAATACAAAAATATGGCGTGATAACAAGGCAGCAAAGTCTACTTTTTGGGCATTCTGTGGGCTAAATGCAAGTAGTGCCAAAATACATATAGTGGCATGATATGAAGGCAGGGAAATCTACTTTTAAGACACTCTGTGGGCTAAATGCAAGTAGTTCCAAAATATAAACAGTGGCATGATAACAAGGTAGCAACATCTACTTTTGGGATAATCTGTGGTCTAAATGCAAGTAGTAGCAAAACACAAACAGTGGCGTGATGCAAAGTAGGCTTCCCTTACCTGAGAGTAGCTGTGGTATGTGGTGAGTGGCGTCTGGCAGGGCTGGCACTGGGGCGAACAGGCAGACAGGTAGGTAGGCACCCCAAGGCAGGCATCTTTAGCCTGTGCCCTTCCTCAGCTGCCCCAGCAGGGCTGCCCTGGGAGCAGTGCTTAAGAAATGGAGAGCAGGACAGGGGGAAAAAAGTCTAGAAACAAACAAAGGACTAGGCCACTTTTACGGCCAGTGTGATCAGCATTGTGACAAGATGAAGAAACCAGTGGCAGGGTTAGTGGCAAGTATCATTTCAGCCCATTATGTGGGTATTATTATTTTTTTTCTCCACTATTTTTATACATTTTTGTCAAACAAAACATAACCATCACACCCGACAAGTTTGTTTTCAAGATTCTTCAGCGTACATCTACATGTGATTATTATTGTCTTCCCCCCTAACTCCCATTACAACTCGAGCCTTCACCTTTGATTTTCAACTTGCCCTCTTTCTGGGGCTAATCCCCTTCATCATTCTCGGACGTGTCTTGTTCGCTAGAGTTAGCGTGGGAGGATCTCAACAATGTGGCTACCAGTTGTCTCCATGCCATCAGAGGTCCTACTTCCCCATCCTCCCCTTTGCTGGCTGTTTCGTACCATACTGCTGTCTCAGCTTCTGCTCATTTCAGGAGGTCGTTCCACCATACTTCTAATCTGGGTCTGTGGGCTGCTTTCCAGCTCATGGCTATTCTCCTTTTGGCCAGGTTATAGGCTAGGTGTTTGAGTTTGGATACATGTTTTAAGTTACGTGGTCTGGTGAAACCCCCCATCATGCATGCCCAGATAGATTCCACGTCTAGCTTGATCCCCTTTTCTAGTAGTCGATGCTTAACTTCCTCCCAGAATTTTCCAACCTCCGGGCATGCCCAGAACATGTGGATCATCCCAGCATCCACCTCCCCGCACTTGGGACATTTTTGTTCTTCTTTACTTCCGAATCTGTCAACCTTTCTAGGGGGCATGTATGCCCTATGAGTGATGTACAGCTCTATTTGCTACAGCCTAGCATTCCTAGACACCTTTTTATGGTATCTCTGAGCTCTCTCCCACTGCCCATCTAGCATGGGTTCACCCGCCTCCTCCTCCCAATCATGTCTCAGTTGGGGCAGCTCCTTACTCACTATCGACATAACCAGTTCATAAATCCGGGATGTTTCGTGCCCTCCCTCTGAGATATCATACATCGTTTCTATGGCAGTATCAGGTTGTTCTGCTAAAGTTATTTCGGACCACGTATCTTTCACCCATCTGATTACTCTAGTATATGTGATATATTGCCCCATATGTACACCTGTCTCGTCTACTATCGTTTGGAAGTCCAATGCCTTCCCCTCTTGCCATATGTCTGCCAGGGTCGCCAAGCCTACCGGCTCCCAGTGTTTACGGATCACTTTCCGCAGTTCTACCCTGCGTAACATCACGAGTGGTGCCTAAGGGGAGCTTGGGGTCGGATTTCCCATGACTCAGCACACTTTGTGCCATGTCTTCCACCCCAGTTCCAGCAGTCTCGATCGCCCTTGCATCTCGGGTTTGGGCAGCCATATTATTTATTTTAGGAAATAGGGGTCACACTCGCCCTTCAGCAGTCTAGATTCTGCTCTCTCATCTTCCGACAGCCCCCTAGCGACATATTGTAGCTGCCCTGCCAGGTGGTATATCTCGAAGTTCGGCAGGTTTATGCCCCCTCTGTCAGATTTGTTTTGTAACCTCCATAGGGCCACCTTGTTTCTAGAATTGTGCCACAAAAAACCTCTGCATAAACTCTCAAGCCTGCTAAAAAACCGCCTGGGCAACATGTGTGGTATGTTTACAAAACAGTGTAGTAGCCTGGGTAGGACCACCATCTTCAGCAAAGCCGCTCTCCCCACCATGGCCAGGGGGAGCTTTGACCAGAAGCCCATGCTATTTTTGATTCCTTCCACTGCCCTTTCCATATTGTATTTATGCTTGTCTTCAATTGTGTGCTATATATTTATCCCCATGTATCTCAATGTCGTGGTCTCCCAGGCTATCTGCAAAATAGGCAAATTCTCCCGTGGTACTCCTCTATACCTCCCCAAGGGTAACATGCACGATTTGCGAGGGTTCACTGCTATACCCGACAGGGTCGCATAGTGCTCCATCACCTCCAGGATGTATTGTACGTTTTCCTCTGGGTAGCGCAGGTACAGCAGTACGTCGTCCGCATACAATGAGATCAAGTGCGGTCCCCCTTTAGTGTGGACCCCAATTTCTCCGTACTGCTGTCTTAAGCTGATCGCTAATGGTTCTAACGCAAGAATGTACAGCATCGGGGACCATGGGCATCCCTGTCTAGTGCCTCTGCTCAGCTGCCATTTGTCTGAATAGATCGCTCCCGTTTTCACCCTAGCTGTCCGGGAGCTGTACTCCATTTTCACGGACCGCAGGTACCCCGGGCCCATCCCGTATTCTTTCATGACGGCCATCATCCATGGCCACCTTACAGAGTCAAAGGCTTTTACCGCATGCAGCGAGACTATTGCTATTTCACCCGGATCGCCCTCCGCCTGTTCTATAATGTGGTGGAGCCTCCTGTGATTATCGGATATGCTTCTGCCTGGGACATATCCGGTTTGGTCGGAGTGTATAAGTTTGTTTATTACCCTCTTCAGTCTGTTCGCCAGTACTGCAGTAAGAATTTTGTTATCTCTGTTTAGCATGGATAAGGGCCTGTACGATCCACAGTCTATGCTTGGCTTGTCTGGTTTGAGAAGTGGTATTATCATCGCCTCCATCAGGGATTCGGGCAGCCTCCCTTTCTTGAAGGCCTTGTATAGCATGGCCAGCAGTGGAGGGAGCACTTCTTGTCTATACGTTTTATAGAATTCACTGGGGAGGCCGTCTGTCCCAGGGGCTTTGCTCGTGGGCAGGTGTGTTACCACTGTCTCTAGTTAATGTGATCGGAGCATCTAGGTTTTCTCTGTCTTCCTCATTCAATTTAGGTAATCCTATGTCTTCCAGCATCTCCTGAGTTTTCTTCTCTGCGGACTCCTCTGCGTCTTCGTAGAGGTGCTTGTAGAATCTAAGGAATCCCTCGTTCACACTCTCTTGAGTGTTCCAGACTTGGCCCCCTTCTCCTGTTATCTCCCTAATCGCTAGCCTTGGCGTCTCGTTTTTGTATAGCCATGCTAGCAGCCTCCCCGGTTTGTCTCCCCCTGCATGTTGTCTTTCAATGTATTTTTTATAATTCAGTTTGCATAGCCTTTCCCAAAGCCCGCTACAAGCCAGTTGCAGTTGGCTCGCTTGTTTGGCATCTGCTAGTGAGGTGCCCCCTCTTTTCATAATAACTTCTAGTTTCTTCTCTGTCTCCCGTAGCTCATGCTGTATTCCCCCTTGGAGCCCTCTAGATTTAGATATGCCCCCCCTCTCATTACTACCTTGAAGGCCTCACACAGGGCTCCTTCTGACTCAACACTTCCTGTGTTATTCTCAAAGTACCCCACTATCTCCTCCCTTAAGTCCTCTCGGAATACGGTATCCTTCAATGCCTCAACTCTAAGCTTCCATGTGGGGATCCTGGCCCTAGGGTGCTGATGTCGCCACTCCAGGACCAGAGGGGAATGATCTGATAATATTCTCGCCTTATATTCTGAGCTCGTCATTTCCCCAGCAAGTTCCGAAGTGGCAAACATGTAATCCAGTCTCGTGTACAGACTATGTGGGGCGGCATAATGCGAATAGTGCCGGTCATTCGGGTGTTGCTGCCTCCATATATCTTCCAACCCAAAGTCTCTCAGCAGGGCCTGTAGCCTTTTCACTGAAGGAGTGGGCTTATCCAGTTTGGTATCTGACCTGTCCATTTTGGGGTTCAGCGTGCAATTGAAATCCCCACCCCATATAACCGCACTCCCCACATGGGGGCCAATTTTGCTATGAAGTGTCTTAAAGTAGACCACTGTATCCTGGTTAGGGGCATAGGTGTTTTTATACATAGCTCTCTGTTCTCTAGCAGCCCTCGGATCACTACCATCCTCCCGTCCGGTTCCACCATGGCCTGTAGTAACTGGAAGGTCACTTGTGGCGCCACTCAAATCATTACCCCTCTAGGGTAAGCCAAGTACGTTGCTCTTATGGTGGTCCCTTTCCATTTTTTCTTTACCACCTCTTGTTTCTCTTTGGTGAGGTGGGTTTCTTGCAATAAGGCTATATATACTTTTGCCTTCTCAGATACATCATCACTTTGTTTCTCTTCAGGTAGCTATTAAGGCCTCTGACGTTCCAGGTTACTATTCTAAGGTCTCCCATTGTCATCCATATCCTGTCCCTTCTCCCTCCCTTCTTGTCCTTCCCTCCCCAATTTGGCGTGGTTGTATGCTCGTTCCCTGTATAGTTTCAACTTAAAACCCCCAACTACTCCCCACCCCCCAGTTTTCCCAACTAAATACACTGCACACCTCCCAACGTCCCCCCAACCCCTGCACGTCCCGTTCCCAACTGTTGCCCAGCTCCATCCCTGGATCTCAGACTATCCCGCACTTGGTCCTATCTCGGCGTTGCCGATTTCAGGAACCCAGCAGGGGGCTGCCAATCTATTTATTTAACCCACCTTTAGTCTATCCCAGCTGGCCTCTCCCTAGCATATATTCACGTCCCAATGTTTTATTTTACGGCACCTTGATTTCTGCAGTCGCCGTCCTACTTATTCGATCCATCCACTTCCTGGTTGTCTGTTTCCGACGGGCAGTTTTGGACATCCAGCCACTCCATTGCATCCTCTGGGGTATCAAAGAACAGAGCTCTGCTTCAGTGATACACCTTCAATCTCGCCGGACACATCAGCGTATATTTGTATCCCGCCTCTCGTAATCTTTTTTTTCACTGTCCCATAGTTCATTCGTCGTCGCTGCACCAAGAGTGTGTAGTCCGGGTACGCTGTAATGTTCGCAGAAGCCTTCTGTATCATACCACCTTTCCGGAAGTGTTCCAGGATCTTCTCCCTATCTCGAAAATTCAGGGTTTTGGTTATTATTGGTCTTGGGGAGGGGGGCTCCTGGGGTGGGCTTCCTAGTTAAGGCTCTGTGCGCTCTTTCCGCCGCAAATCCTTGGGTGAGCGCTGCTCCCCCTATTTCTTGCAGTAGCATTGTCCCCACATAATCCGTCGGATTTGATCCCCCTGTGCCTTCTGGTAGTCCCACAATGCATATGTTATTCCTCCGAGCGCATCCTTCCGCTTCCTCCTCTCTATTTTCAAGATTGCTCACTTGTTGTTTCAGGATATGAAGCTTTGATGTGTGGGACACACATGCGGCTGTGTTTGGGGTCACTTCTTTTTCCAGTTCGTCCTGTGCGTTCCGCTAGCGCTCTTACATCTTGTCTGAGTAGGTTGACTTCCTCCTGGACTGCGCCGACTCTGAGTTCTAGTGCTGCCTTAAGTTCAACCATGGCTGACTCCAGTTTAGTTTCCCACGTTAGTTTCAGGTCCGCAATAGCTTCCAGGATCTGCTGATCCTTACGCTCCGGAGTGGCGTCTGTGGGGGCGGGGGGATTTCTCCTTGCCCCCTCTGTTGGCTGCGGTGTTCTTGCGTATTCCTCCATCGTGGGCTGTTTCCCTTTTGCCTTCGCCTGTTTGCTCTCCATCTCTGAGTTGTTATGTGCCTCAATCCGGGGTGTCGGAAATGTGGTCTCTGGCTCTTCTGGATTATTGTGTGGGTAGCTGTGGTTCGTGGGGGAGACTTGGTCAGGTCCACCTGTTTCATTTGTGATCTCCTACGAATGGATTGTGCTCTCCCACGTCCCCCGACTACTGCCGCTGTTGGTTCCTTTGTAGGCCAGCCCTCTTTTCGCCTTGTCGCCGCTTCCACTTATTTGGGAATCTTGGTTCTATATCAGTCCCGTGACTGTCCCGTCAGTTCTTCAAATGCCACTGTGCCTCATTGCTGCACTCCCTATTCGAGCCGTGGTGTGCCTGCCCGTGCCTGCCGTTCACGCCCGTATGAATGTACGTGTGATTTCGCCTCCAGCCTGGACGCCCTGCATTCCACCACTGTTGTGCCTTCCACTGTATGTGCATGCGCTGTCTGTTCCCTTGCGGCCAACCTAGTTGCATGTGTGGGGTGCCCCTGCTACACCTTATCTGGTGCTTATAATGGGTCTCCAGGCAGCAGTGTCCGATTCTAGTCCAAACGGTGCAGTCTTCCAGGGCTCCTTGTACTTCCCTTGTGCCCTTGGGTTGCGCGCTCCACTTCCCTTTCTGCCTTCTGGTCAAGCTGCAGTTTCAGGGCACCGCCTTATGCGGATTCTAACCCCTTTGCAGGGTGTTGCTGTGCGCCCTTCATTGGTGTGGCCTGCAGACTTGCGCGCTGCGCTTTTTATAATGTCTTACCTCCTATTGTCAATCTGTCCCCCTTGCCCATTGAAAGGAGGTCTTAGGGAGTTTGTGTGTAGTTCCTCACCGCTGGGGTTGTGTCCAAATTAACCCATGCGGGGAGCGTAGGAGTTCCCCCGGGTTGTTTTCTTGTTGTGGCCAGGTGCGTTCATAATTGGTGGGGCCACTTTAAAGTGCGGCCGCACCATATGTTCTTAATGCATGCCACGCTGGGAGCCGGGTAGTGTTGGCTGCTGCAGTGCCCGCACGCCCCTCGCTCCATGCTCCTTGCGGCTCCCGCCGTTTGGTATTGCGTCTGCCCTGCACTCCTAGTCTCCTGCGGGGTGTCTGTGGAGACTCCCGCTGGCCCAGCGGGGTCCCTGTGGCTAGTTGATGGTCCAGTGCCTCGCTCCTCTGCCGTCAGGGCGGCGCACGCTGCGATCCCCGGTGTCCTCCTCCTCTGGGGCCAGCAATTTGTGCTCCTCACAAACAGCTGTTCCCTCTTGGGTAGTTTCTTCCGTTAACAGCGAGCACTTTTCCATTAATGCATCCGCCTCTGTGACAGGCGGACGCAGGCGGCCGTTAGTGCTTCCCTCTCAGCTGGCTCCTCTTCATGCCTCGGCCACGGTCCGCCTTTGTTTGGGCTGCGGTGCGGTGCCTTGTTTATTCCCCCCACGGCATCCAGCCGTCTCATGGTGCATTCTTTTGTCCCTTGGCGGCTGCCATTTTATTTTCTTCCCTCATCTGATGTACAGATCTAATTCAGCCCGCAGTTTGCTGCCCGTGTTCCGATCTACCCCAGGACATCGACCGCTTTGTTCCCCGCAACTTTATGTTCTGGTGGGTGTCAGTTTCCTTGTCATAACTGCCTCCAGGCATGTATATATACGCAATTAAGAACGGATCGGCAGGAGCTCCTCGGTACCACGTCCTGCTACGTGGCCATGTAGCCATGCCCCCTTCATGTGGGTATTATTAGTACCGAAATACCTCAGTGGTGTCAAGACTATGTGGATGTGTTCGACAGAGACCCTTCCTCCTGAAAGGCTCTATGATTGCGCAATAGAGTTAGAGCCCAACGCCACATTACCTTGTAGTCGCATTTATGCATTGACAGAAGCATATAATGTGGATTTACGTCAATACTTAGATCAAATGCTTGAAATTGGGTTCATCAGGCCGGAATCATCACCTTTGTTCTTTATATCTAAAATGTAGGGACCACTTCAAACCTGCATAGATTACAGGTCTCCCCTACCTTTGATTTCCATACTATTGGATAAAATACGGTCAGCTACAGAGTTCAAAAACTTTGATTTGAGGGGCACTTATCATTTGGTGAGGGTGAAGGAGGGAGATAAGTGGAAGCAGCGTTTAGAACTACATTTGGCAGGTTTGAATATTTGGTGATGCCTTTTGGCCTGTGTAAAGCCCCTGCAGCTTTTCATTTCTTCATGCAGGCGGTCCTGCAAGGTTTGGTGGACGTGTTTCTGATTGTCTATAAAGATGACATTTTGATATATTCAGAATCAAAGGAAGATCATAGAGCACATGTAAGAAAGGTGCTGTAACGACTGCAGGAAAATCAATTGTATGTAAAATTGGAGAAATGTGTTTTTGAAACGTTGACAGTGGACTTTTTGGGGCATTTGTTGACGCCTGCAGGAATTGTGATGGATCCAGTTAAGTTAAGGGATGTGGTGGAGTGACCGGCGCCTAAGAAGGTGAAGGATGTACAGTCCTTTCTGCGATTTGCCAATTTTTATTGAAGATTTATTCTGCGTTTTCTAGACACAGTGACTCCCATTACAAGGCTGCTGATGAAAAGGATTAAGTTTGAGTGGGATGACAAAGCAGGAGTGCCGGTTGAAACATTGAAGCAGGTATTTACCACTGCTCCCATATTGAGACATCCAGATGCAGCATGGCCTTTTCAAGTGGAAACAGATGCAGTGGGGGCAATCTTGTGCCAGTGTGATGAGGAGGGGGTGATGCATCCAGTGGCGTATTTCTCAAGGAAATGTACTCCTAGTGGGCATAATTATGTAGTGGTAGATAGAGAATTGCTAGCAATTAAGGATGCATTGGGGGAGTGGCGGCACTATCGCTTGGGTGTGAGACATATCATTACTATCTTCATGGATCATAAGAATTTGAAATATATGAAGACTGCAAAGACTTTGAGTGCCAGACAGCTGCATTGGATGCAGTATTTTTCTGGATTTTATTACATTATTACTGATCACCCAGAAAGAAAGAATGGTAAGACTGGCGCTTTGTCCAGGTATCAAGAGGAGGAACAGGTGGCTTCAGATATACAACCTATAATATCGCCGGAACGAGTGGTAGGTGCTTTGGCAGAGGGGTTGTTGTCAGAAATCATCCAAAGCATGACTCAGGAGGAAAAAAAGGAGTGGTGTACACAAGATCCTAAGAGGTATATCTGGGAGGGATTGCCGAATCAATTAAGTCAGATATTTGTTCCTATAGAACGACTCCAAACACAGATTGTACAATGGTTTCACAAGGGTCCCCTAGTAGGACAACCAGGAATTGGGATCATTACCCAGCAAATACAAAGACATTTTTGGCGGCCACAGTTGTCACAATTGATACAACAATGGGTGGAGAAGTCTGAGGTGTGCGCCCGAAACAAAGCATCTAATCAAAGGCAGGTGGGATTACTCGAGCCATTATCATCTCCGACTATGCCGTTGGAGGATATTTCCATGGATGTTTTGACAGAATTACCTACAGTTAAGGGTTATGATACCATTTGGGTGGTGGTGGATTACTTGATAAAGAAGGCCCACTTTGTGCCTTGTAAGGGAGTACCAACGGCAGGGAATTTGGCTGAATTATTTGTGCAGAATGTGGTGAAGCTACATGGCTTGCCATCTTCAGTGGTCTCGGACAGGAGGGCACAATTCACATCTAAGTTTTGGAAAGCCTTTTGCAACTAATTGGGCATTCAAATTAATTATCCACAAGCTGTCAGGGACAATCTGTTGATTGACCGATGGGACAACAGAGCAAGTGAATCAATCTATGGAACAATATTTGTATTGTTTGGTTGCACAACGTGACAGTAACTGGCTGGAAGCTCTATGGTTAGCAAAGTGGTGTCACAACAACTCTGATCATGCATCTTTGCAGATGTCACAGTTCGTTTGTTTGTATGGTTATCACCCACGGGTGTTGCCTGATAAATTTCCAGAAGCATTGGCAGTGCCAGCAGTGCAAGAACTAAGTCAAGAGATCCAATTGGGATGGCAGAAGCCTCACCAGAATTTGGAAAGGGCAAAAAAGGTGTATAAGAAATATGCTGATGTGAAAAGACAACCTCCCCCACTAAATAAGGTGCTGGATGAAGTGTGGCTATCAACAAAGCATTTGAGGTTGAAGGGGGCCCCTATATTACAGCCACAAAACGTGGGACCTTTTGAGGTGGTAGAAGTTTTGAAACGTAATGTGCTGCGGTTGTAGTTGACCAAGGGTATGAAAATACATCGAGTGTTTCACGTTTCTGTTTTAAAACCACAGCATCAAAGGCCAAGACGCAAGAGCCGCTGGCATGTGATCATGAGGAACAAGATCTGTATGAAGTGCATCGAATCTTGAATTCTGAAAGTAAAGGTAGAGCATTGTGGGATTACGTGAATTGGTTGAGTTATGGTCCAGAGGACAGATCATGGGAACCAGCAGCGAATGTGCATGTGTCCTTGAAGGTGAAACAATTTCATCAACATTATCCACAACTTCCAGGCCCTCTATCTGGGATGGGAGATACTGTGATGAACAGGGGCGTGGGAGCCCGCTCCGGGAGGTTGTGACAACGGCACAACACTGCAACTGCCAGAGGGGCGGCAGTGTTAGGGTGCACACACACGCATGGAAATAAAGGTAGGCAGCATGCTTTTCCCGGTGCTTGTGATTTGCAACGGAAAGCATGCGTGCCTAGGAGAAGACTCACGGAACCCACCAAATTTGTGTGCCTTTCCTTTGGAAAGTAACCCTGTGCTGTGGTGGTGAATTCCTTTGAATTCAGCAGGCCCTGGATGCGGCGGTGAACTGGAAGCCAGCTAATCAGGAGAATTCAGAGGATTTGGCAGAATCAGTGCAGGTGGCTGTGGGCTAGTACGCTTGATGAATTACTGCCTCTGAACTCGCCAGCAGGTTCAGAGGCCTCAGATAAGTGCATTGGTTATGCACGTGTATTTTGTGTTAAGTTTCCCAAGGTGTATTAGTTACAACTGTTGGGTTTTTGTTTTCAGTGTGGCCAGGATATGAACTGTGACCGTCTTCTTTCACTTTCCAATTGATGTGAAGTGGGAAACTACAGTGACAAACATTGGACTGATCAAACACATGAGTCTGGCATGTAATGAATGTGCATTCAGTGACAGGACTATGTGCACGATTACAGGAACAAATGTCAAAGAGTTTTCTCTTGGGGTGTAGTTGGGAAATGTGCTTGCATGGGCACAACCTCTCCCCCATTGGTTGCCTCGGGGTGGCCTGTGTATCATGGTAGGCATCTCTTGCCAACCAAGGTGGGAGAGTCATGTGAATGCGGCTTCTGTGGTTAGGTTGAGGCTGCAGATTGCACTATTGACAGTCAGTTCTCCCGTGGTAAGCCTGCAGTGGCTCATCAGCATTCCGCTCCTTCTCTGTGGGCTCACTGCCCCTGCTTTGAGGCTTGCATGTCTCCTGCTTGCCTGCTCTGGTTTTCTCTGTGCTCCAGCGGCATGGAGGCTGCCTTTTAATACCTACATATGCCAGGAAGTCTTCCCTTCTCTTCCTCTCGTGGTGTCCTTGCAGCAGACCGGATCCTGCAGTCTGCTCTCCTTGGTCTCTTCCGTGAGCCGGTTGGCTCCACAGAGTTCTCAGCAACCCAGTGTTCCCAGAGAGAATCAGTTTCTCTCAGCCAGCAACTCTCCCTTGTCAGCTGGTTCGGTGATTTAAATTTCCCGGTATCAAGTGTGCGCTCACAACCACTAGAGTGCAGTTTGACCTTCTGACCTCTATTGATCTCCATTATTGGGCATAGCTTCCTCATTGCAGTACTCTCTTCTGGGGCTTGGATAAGAGGTTTGCTATCGTCTTTGGTGGGATGCTTTAGGGTCCTACTGCTATATGCCAGAAGGGCTTGGGGCGTGATGTGGGTTTTATTAGATTTTAATGAGGAATAATAATTTGGCATTTATATAGCGCTACGAACCCTCAGGTATCTGAGCGCTGCTTATTATTACCCACGGTGTGTGGTGCTCATTTATCGACCTCGGAAGGATGAAAGGCTGAGTTTGGCCCCGCCGGGATTCGAACCTGCGTTAGCAGGCTCTGCACGGATGTCAAAGCGAGCGCTCTACTCGCTGTGCCACTTGACCGGCTAATGCCCTGCCTCATTAGGCATGTCACCCTTATTTCCATGAGGATCATCTCCCTCTCTGTGATCCTTCCAGAAATAGCCGGCCCCAGGGTTTGGATCAGGAAGCGTCTTCCTCACCGTGGCCACATGAGGGGAGGTTCTCCCCATGGAAGCAGTGAAGACATTGCCAGATTAATCTCATACCCTTCCCCTACAGTCTGGGTTGTCCTTCTGGGGCAGGACTGTATGTTTTCTTTGAGGTTTGTATTTTTACCCCTATTTGGGCGACCTGGGAGACCTATTGGTTGAACGGCGGTACATTACCCCCTATAACTATTTGGGCAGGTAAGTTAGGAATTACTGCCACAGCCAGATCTAACTTTATGGTGCACCCTTTACTCCTGCTGTCAAATTAGACCCAATCCTTCCTTCCATTAAAGGTGGAGGGGGATTCTATACGTGGTCGTATTACCTGCATATAGAAATGTGCTGGGTTTTCTCTTTTTCCCCCTTTCAGTAATATTCTCCCCAGGATTTCTGACTTCCTCGATCTGGGTAAAAAAGATGTTGGCATAGTCTGGTATGGAATTTCTTTCTAGGATTTCCCTGTTTTTCCTGGGATTTGGCTCAACGGGTAAGCTGGAGAGATGTTTGATGTCAAGGATATAATTCTTCATCGGTTGACTCAGACTTCCTTCTACCTGGTGTAATAGCCCCTCGATAAATGATACGGATGGTAAAGCGGACAGACTAATGGCTCCCAAGGACCAGTTCTCTTTCTCAAGGTGAGAGATCTCCTTTTCTCTTAGGGATGTTATGAGATTATGGTCCTGGGAGGGAAAAAGGACCACAGGATTCTCTGAGATCTCACAAGGTTTCGTTTGTAATGGTTTATACGTTCCCAAAGAAGCTGGGGAATCCGGAAGATTGTTATTTTCTCTGGCAGGTGTCATAATTAAGGTTTCCTGGATTTGGGAAATTACTGGGGTGCTCTCTTCTATTGGTTTGTGAGTCTCTGAGACTTGGGACGTGAGGACTCTGTCTAAATTCTCTTGGGGGTAATTTTCCTTTGTTTGAGAAAGAAAGGACAAACTTTCTTCTAGGGAAGTGGTTATTCTAAGATGAGTTCCTCTTGAGTCTGTCTGACTCCCAAACTGTTCTGTTCTGTCTGGGTAATGGCCTTAGAAGTTTTAGGAGGTTCCCCATCTCCAATTGGGAATGAGGTCTCTCTGACAGATGGCTGATGTAGGGCCTCATTTGGTCCGAGAGATAGTTGGGGTTCTACCCTGCATGTTTTGACATCCTCAGGACATGGAAGGCATTTTTCAATTGTAACATGCTTTCCCCCGTTCTAGAGGGCTAATTCTGGGGTCAAGGCACCTTCCCCAGAAGACGCATAATCGGCTAGGTTATGACCAGAGTTATATGGTTCCATCGTTCTTTCAGAGAGGGAAAATAAACAATCTTGGGTCTTATTGTTGTCAGGTGGGTTCTTAGATTGGTCTCCTTTTTCTTCTCCTAGAGGTCTCGTTAGAGAGGGATCCCCTCCATACTCATACAATGGCTCTATGAAATGCTGGGTATCTCGCAGCGGGCACTGGACTGGCTGACCTCCTTCGTAACTGCCCGTCCATCCCAGGTTATTCTGGGCACCTTCTCCTCACCTACTTCCTTCTCCACCTGTGGTGTCCCCCAGGGCTCTAACCTCTACACTTGGCTCTTTAACACTTACCTTGCTCCGCTGGCATGCATCATTTCCTCCTTCTTCCAGTGCTATGCAGATGACACTCAACTCTTCTTCAAACTTCCTGCTGACCCACTTGCTTTTTCCATCATCCTGGACTGCCTATCTGCCATCTAGTCCTGGTGCACTTCCAATGATCTCTTCCTCAATGCCAGCAAGCCTGAGATCCTTCCTATTGGGACCCCTACTCCCTCTTTATTCCCCTCACTTTGGCCATCTTGTATGGGTTCTCCCCCTTCTCCTTCAACTGAAGCCAGAAACCTTGGACTCATCTTCCTCCCTCACATCCAGGACATTGCCAAGAAGTCTAACTTTCAACTCTTCCTTCTCAAAGGAATTCTCTGTTTTCTCACTTCCCCCAGAAGCTCAATGTTACCTGAGCTCTGGTTCTTTCTAGGCTTCACTACTGCAATAGCCTCCTCTTGAATCTACCTTCTTCTTCCCTACCACTCCTCCAGCTTATCCAGAATAGGGCAGCAAGAGTTATCGTTGGCATGAACCCCAGGACCGCATCTCTCCTGCCCTGAAAACTCTTCACTGGCTCCCGATTGGTGCACAGATTCAATTCATATCCCTCTGCATCGTCCACAAGGCTGTCTGGGGCCCGGGGACCTCGCTATCTGCAACTTGCTATTACTAAATATTCTCCCTCTAGACCTCTACGTTCCTCTGGTACCAACTCTCTGTGTGTGAAATGTTTCGCTAAACAGAGGTCCGGAGGGCAATGTCTTGCTTCAGCTGGCTCCCTCTTGTGGAACAGCCTCCCCCTTCCTCATCGTCTTGAGCCGGACCTCCTCAAATTCTGGAAGCTCCTCAAGAACAGGGCCCTTATGGGTCCTTGGGCCCTGGCCTCCCACACCCAATCTGCCTTAGTTTCTGCCTACACACAGCACTTGCCTCGGCAACCACTGTCCTATGCCTGCACTTACCCACATATTGCAGCTCAGCACTCCCTAGCACTTACTATACTTGGCACTTACATCTGATGCTCAAACACGAGCACGGACACTCCAGCAATTACCCCAGACTCCCTCTTCCCCTCTTCTCTATGCACTTGCACGTTTTGAATACTCACAAGGCCTAGTAGGTTCGTCTTTATCCTCCAGTGTATATATCCTCCTGTGTATATATTGTTTTCAATACCATGGAGAAGTTTAAGAGAACAAATCTCAGTTTACTGCCACAGAAGAGGAGAGGTAATATTTGTAGCTCTTTTACTCTACGAGGGAGACCATAAATGGCCCAGCCATTGGGAAATGTATCTGTAACCCTAACGAGAGTAATATGGTATTTATTCCCTTCCACAATTTCCCTACTTGCAATGATAGCTTGTGAAGTCAAGGGGAAAAACCTGACTGCCATTCTTTGGCCCAGATGGTAATCAGTATCTCATGTTTTCTTTATAGGATTTAGTCCACTGGTAGAAAAAAAGACCCGTCTAGATCTTTTCCCAAGCATAAATGTTATTGACTGGAATCAGTTTTAGTCATTTTAGTATTTTGCGGGATCCCCAAATTTTATGTAAACTGAGCCGGACCCCACACCTTACACCATAAGTGAGGAGCCAGGAATGAGACGCGGACACAGAATACTGATAGTTTTGGCTATAAACATTTATTAGAACTCAAAAAAGGTTGTGGAAATGTCTTTGTGTCCCTATCGTAGGAGGTAATTCCCTACCTCAACCAAAACTAAGGGGTCTGCTTATTGTCAAGATGTCCAAAGTAAAAATATGTCCTTTGTCCAGAATCCTATTCTGGCCCTCACAACATATTAATGTAACTCTAATGTGCTAAGGATAATGTCTCTTGCTTGAAAGGTGCATAAATGTTCCAATCCAACGAAAAGATATAACTCCAACAAAAAGTTCCACATGGGCAATGTTCGCAGTTCAAGGGGATAGCTTTATTCCCAAAGCTTTGATTACCAATCTGCAAGTTCCTGGTAACCTTCTCGAACCCTCCAAGAGCGAGAGAAGGAACTTGAACAGAACTAAGACAGTCTCTAAGAAAGAGGGAGGGGAAAATACCAGTACCCTAACCGAACTGCAGAACTTAATTCAGAGGACAACCAGAGATTATTTGCGAATCGTCTACTGATTGCAACAATAGAATCATGAAAACACTGTGACAAAACACAGCAACCAAGAGAAGGGAGTCATTGTCCTGATTTTAGTTAGTTATATTAGTGGTAGGGTGAGATAGGTTAGATTTGGACGGTGGATGTACTTGTTTTGGACATTTAGACTGACTGACGAGCACCTTAGTAAAATAGTTAGGGAACACCCTGTATACATAGGGCAATGCAGGCCTTATTGTACTTTAAATAAATGATATAGTGAAAATGTCTTTACAGCGCCCGCCCTTACTCTTCTGATCCTCCACACTATATTATTATTGTCACTAGACACTTTTTCTCTTTGATGGCCATTGAACATAACTGAGTATGTTCCAACTTTTTTGCAATCGCTAATGTTTCTGCTAAAGTGGGAAGCCCACAAATTTGTAACTGTTCTTGAACAGTAGGGTTGTTTGTGTTAATAATTATGTGGTTGCTGATCCGCTCATCTGTGGCGATGAATGCCCCGAATTTGCTTGAAATAGCCACATTGCAGAAAGCTGAAACATATTCCTCTGTACCCTCTCCTGCTTTTTGTTTTCTCAAGTAGAAATGTGATCTGTTTATGGCTACATTGGGTTTCGGTGAATAATAGCCATCCAGGGGCCAGATTACAGAAATTTTGCACCGGTGCAAGTGCAAAGTTGCACGGTATTAGCACTTTAAAAACAGTGGCACACACTAGAAAACGACGGCACCATGACAAGGGCAGTTTGGCATATTAAAAGCACCAGGGCAAAATGCCCCAGTGCAAAATAGATACATTTTTAATGCATTTTTGCACCAGGGCAAAGTTTGCCCTAGTGCTAATACCATTCCATATTAGCACTAGGGCAAACTTTCCCCTGGTGCAAAAATGCAGTAGAAATGCATCTTTTTTTGTACTGGGGCAATTTTTGCCCTTCTGCTTTTAATATGCCAAACTGCCCTTGTCATGGTGCAGTAGTTTTCTAGTGTGTGCCACTGTTTTAAGAAATAGGGCAAACTTTGCCCTAGTGCTAATACCGTGCAACTTTGCCCTTGCCTTGGTGCAAAGTTTCTGTAATCTGGCCCCAGTTGTTTTAAGGCCAGTTCGTATACATTCATGTCTCCTCTATCAACTTCTGTAGTTTTCGCTATTGGTATCTCCCTGAATTCGTGTTGTCCTTCTAGGCCTAAGGCATGGAATAGGAGATTCTTATTTTTTTCTGGTGTCATGTCTTCATGTTCCACAGCTCCTAGGTCATTTTTCCAGTTTTGTTTCCAATCCGTCAAAGGAATAGCTGGCTCTCCTGGATTGAGCAAACAAACTCCAGGGAGTGAACTTTCAATGACTGGATCTTAATTGTTTTGCAGTCTGGCCCCTTGTGATTGGGCACAGACTACCTTATTGCCCAATCTGGGTCACCGGGAGGTGGGAGCTGGAAACAGCAACTAAGGCCCACATCGAAGGCCCCTGTCTGCCCCCTGTCCACTGCCAGATCGGTGCTTGGGATTTTTCTTGCACTCCTGCACATGAGCTTCCATGATGCTTGCTACCTCACACCTCAAAGAAATCTGCACTACCATAACACTCACGCTCCTTAACCATGGGTTAGTTCCCTCCTTCTGGACACACTCCTACCCTCTCTTGACTTCACTTCCTTCTCTGCTAGTCTCCCGTGTTTACACTCTTGATTGCATTGCATTTTCCACACACTGCTAGCATCTGAATCTAGCTGTAATTACAAATCTAGCTGTGCTTTTTGAGTTTAACTTGAACCAACTCTAGCTGTGTTTTTGCTTTTAGCTTGAAATCAAATCTAACTGTGCTTTTTGCTTTTAGCTTGAAATCAAATTTAGCTGTGCTTTTGTTTTTAGCTTAGAACCAAATCTAGCTGTGTTTTTGCTTTTCACTTTAAATTAAATCTAGCTCTGCTTTTTGCTTTTAGCTTGAAATCAAATCAAGCTGTGCTTTTTGTTTTTAGCTGAGAACCAAATATAGCTGTGTTTGTGCTTTAAGCTTGAAATCAAATCTAGCTGTGCTTTTTTCTTTTAACTTGAACCCAAATCTAGCTGTGCTTTTGTTTTTAGCTTAGAACCAAATCTAGCTGTGTTTTTGCTTTTAGCTTGAAATCAAATGTTACTGTGCTTTTTGCTATTATCTTGAAACCAAATCTAGCTGTTCTTATGTGTTTACCTTAGAACCAAATCTAGCAATGTTTTTGCTTTCTGCTTGGACTCAAATCTAGCTGTGCTTTTAGCTTTTTCGCTTGAAACCAAATCTAGCTCTGCTTTTTGCTGTTAGCTTAGAACCAAATCTAGCTATGTTTTTGCAAACTTGCTGTGCGATTTGCTTGTACTGCATGCTTTTTCTGGAACCTGCTGGATCAGTGACTGCACTGCTCTACTCTGACCCGCCGTCCTTCCCCCTACATTTCTCCCCCCTCTCTCTCTACCTCATCCATGATGCTTTCTGTTTCTCCTATCTTCTCTAACTGTTTCTCCATCGACTATCCTTCCCTTCTCACTAGGTCTGGTAGGAAGAAGTTCAAAAAGGATATCCTGGCCTCCAACCCAGGTCTTCCTATCGTTGACACATATTCCAGCGCTTCCTCCAGACAGACCCTCACCGACATCCTCTTTGTTGTTCCTTCGCCAGATCTATGGACCCTTCATATGATCTCTGTGCTCTGTGCTCTGTCCTCTCTCCTCCTCTCCCATTAATGGTGGCACCCGCTGGGAAGCCCTCATGGCCCCCTTCGACTCCTCTAAGGTCATCATTAATGTCTATCTAAATGGCAGCATCATGGTCCAAGTCCCTCATGCCAATCTTCTCCTCTTTGATAGGCGCTTCCCTCGCCTCATCAAGTTCCTTTCATCTCCTGCTGTTCCCTTCCCCCCCTCCAGCTTCCCCGTTGGCTACCTCTCCCTCTCTTCCCTCCTCTTTTGCCCCCCCTTGGGCTCCATCTTCACCTCCACAGGGCGTGCCTCCGATTTGTACCCCTGCCTGGAAGTCCTTTAAGGCTGGCAACATTCTTCAACTTGCCACTCTCAACTCTCGCTCTGCTGTCAAACACTTCTATGATATCTTCAGCCTCTTCGAAGAATTCAACCTCAATGTCCTCGCTCTCACTGAGACATGGTTCACGGTCAGCTCTATCACGAGCTCTGACACTCTCCTCCCTGACGGCTACAAGATCCTCTCCGCACCCAGATCCACCCGGTCCGGGGGCGTTGTAGCCCTGATCTTCCCTGAGTGGATTCCTGCCTCTATCACTCCCACACAGACTTACTCCTCTTTCTAATGCCTTATCTATAGGCTTTCTCTCTCTCCTGGCCACTCTCTTACCATGGCTACTATCTATCGGCCTCCTCGTCAGATCGCCCCATTCCTCTCTGAGTGGGCGGACCTCTACCCCTCCCTCCTGGCTTCAACCACTCAACTCCTCCTTCTGGGTGACCTCAATATACATCTGGATTCTCCCTGTTCCTCCTCTGTACTCTTTCATGACCTCTGCGATTCCCTCTCTCTTTCTATCCTCCCCTCTGGCCTGACTCACTCTGCAGGGCACACGTTTGATGTTTTGATCTCCTCTGAACTCCCTCTCTCCATCCCTCTGACCACTCCTCTCTCCTGCAGCGATCACTCCTTCTCCAGCATGGGGTCTGGCATGGATTCACATGCTCATGAATATTCCCCGTCGTCAGGCTGGGAATCCTCGGTAAAGAAAAAACCAGTATCAGTTTCGTTTCTGATCTGTCTTTCGTAGTAATAACCAATCACTGGTCTCTGCGTCATACTGACCACAGCCAATGACTGCCCTCTACCTAAGCACCGCCTCTGGCAGCCATCTTCAGATTTTTACCGCACGTTCATGTGTTGGGATCCTTGTGCTATTGCTCTCGAGCGTTAGTGCTATTTTTTCACGTTTTTTCTCAAAAACTTCGTTTTTTCGGTCAAAAGAGCCTCACGCTCCACCGACTCTCCATCGATCAACGGGGACCCGTTTCGGATTCGTCTGCGCCCCTCAAGGGTGAAGATTTCGTCGAGCTACGCTTTTGGAGGACTCCAGAAGTTTCTCAGGCCCGGCATGGCCCAGGAGAAGGGAAGCTCGACGCCCGGAAAGCTGTTCAGGGTCTGCCCTGGATGCCAGCTGCAGAACGTCTTCAAGGAGGACGAACACTCTTTTTGTCTTTACTGCCTACATGAGGACAAGACGCACGTGGAGAAGAACTGTGCGTTTTGCGGCAACATGTCGGAGCGGACCATGAAGGACCGCCATCAACGTCTCGCCAACTGGCTAGAAGGGAAGAGCCCGTCCGGTGAGAAGAAGAGGAAGAAATCCGAGCGGTCTTCTAAGACCTTTGAGGACGCCCCGGCGACGGGGGTCCAACATAAGGCCAAGCACCGCGAGTCCGCTGGCACCGGGAACGCCGAACGGTCGGGCTCTACGGGCGCCAGGCAGGGCGCACCCTCCCCGGCACCATCAACCACGAGCCAACGCTCTGGGTCGGGTAAGAGGAAGGCCGAGCACCCGGCGAAGCTCCTGGAGAGGCCCCGGTCGAGCTCGAAGGCGGAGGGGGAGCGAGGCAGTGTCCCCCCCCTCAAGGATAAGGCGGTGAGCGCACCTAAGGTGGTGAAGGCCTTAATCCATCTGGCCAAGCCCTCTATCGAAACTGTCGCGGCGGCCCTGGCTCAGCCTGTGGAGGCTACACCAGTGGTGGCGACCTCGGGGCTCAGAGTCTCCCTGCCACCTCGGAGGGAGTCCTCTTTTGTGCCCATCGATAGGACCCCCGTGAAATCCCCCGTGGGGAAGAAAAAGGGGGGGCAGGGCGTCGTCATAGATTCGGCCTCAACCTCGGAGGAGGAGCTGGTCGAGGTCTTAAGCCACGGCCTCGGCGTGGAAGAAGACCGGCCCGTCGGGATGGATCCCGACGCAGGTGACGACGAGGGTACCGACGGGGCCCCTGATCGCCCGTCGGATTCCCCTCTGCCAGCGCCGCGAGACAACTCGGCGGCCATTTTGTTGGCTATACAGTCCTTATGCTCTGAGATTAGGACGAGACTACCGTTGCCGACGGAACCTCTCCCGTCGGGGGACCCAGAACCGGGACCTTCTGGTGTTCCCCCTACCAAGAAAAGAAGGATCCACCCTCCACCTCCTTTTCAGCCGTCGCGCCCCTTCCAGCCCTCCTCCCCGTCCACCCGAGGGGATGATACAGGGACTGACACGGCAGCGACGGGTACGGACGACGAGGTATATGACGAGGATTTACCGTCGTCGCCTCCCACCAGGGCTTCTCCGCCCGACGAGATTGGATCGTTCCACTCAATGATCGCCAGGGCATCCGAGCTTTTCCAACTCTGCCCTGAGGAGAAGAAGAAGGAAGGTTTCCTTTATCAGCGGCGCGAGGCCAAGAGGAAGACGGTCCTCGCGGTGCCTCTATTGGACGACATTTGGGATGAGGGCCTAACCCTCCTCAAGAACCCGTCCACGACGCCAGCTAGAAGAGACCGGTACGAGAAAAAGTACCGGGTCCCGGACACGGCCCCCCTGTGCCTCCGGGCGCAGCCTACCCCGGACTCCGTCGTCTCCGCGGCGGCCAGGAAAAAAGCGGGGGGGGGGGGCGGCCTCCACATCGACTTCCCCACCGGACGGCGAGGGAAAGAAATTGGACGCTATGGGACGCAGAGTCATCTCGTCTGCAGCGACGACGATTAAAGCTGCCAACGCCTTGGCTATCGTGGCCCGATACGACAGGGAGCTCTGGTACAAACTGGCTCCCCTGCTGGACTTCTTGCCGGACGACAAGAGGGCAGAGGCCCTGGAGATCCTGCAGGAAGGTGAGGTGGCTTCGGACCACGCCATTACCGTTGCGACGGACATCGCCGACACGGGGTTCCGCCAGTTGGGCAACGGCGTTTGCCTTAGGCGGCGTGGATGGCTCAAGGCTACGGACTTCCGTCCAGACGTTCAGACCAGAGTCCTGGACATGCCCTTCGATGGGAACAACCTGTTTGGGAAAACGGTGGACGATTCCCTTCAGGCCATTAAAGCGGACACCGAGACGGCCCGGGCCCTTGGAGTTCTGCAACAACGACGGACGCCCTTTCGGAGCAGCGGAGGCAAGGGCGCCTCCAAAGGTTCCGGCGGCGGTTTCTCCTCCTACCGTCAAGCGGCCCGCTCGTCATCTCAGGAGGCCTACAGAGGACGAGGCAAGCCTGGCGGACCCCGCCGTCGTCGCCAAGGACAAGGCGCTAAAGCCTCGTCGAAGCAGGATTGAACCGGCTGGGGGGTCGGGCCCCCACCGAAGCACCCCGGTGGGAGGCCGGCTGGCGAGCTTCGTCAGCGTGTGGGAGTCCATCTCCACCGACCGTTGGGTGCTGGACGCCTTGGCCCGGGGCCACGCGCTCGAGTTTCAAAGAAAGTGCCCGCGCGTCCCCCCCGTGGCCAGGAAAGAACTTCCCGTCCCTCAACTTCTCCTGGAGGTGAAGGCGATGCTCAAGAAGGGCGCCATCGAACTCGTCCCAAAGAGGCTTCGGGGCTCCGGAGTCTACTCGAGATACTTCCTCGTGAAGAAGAAGACGGGGGGATGGCGCCCCATCCTGGACCTGCGACGTCTGAACAAGTTCATCAAGGCGCAAAAGTTCCGGATGGTCACCCTCCAGCACGTCCTGGGTCAGCTGGAGGAAGGAGACTTCCTGTCGTCGTTGGATTTGGAGGATGCCTACTTCCATATTCCCATCTTGAAGGGGCACCGAAAATTCCTCAGGTTTGTGGTCCAAGGGCGGCATTACCAGTTCAAAGCCCTCCCCTTCGGTCTACGGTCGGCACCCAGGGTGTTCACCAAGTGCCTCGCACCGGTGGCGGCTCAGCTGCGCCGCGAAGGGATCCACGTCTACCCCTACCTGGACGACTGGCTCATCCGAGCCAAGACAAGGGAGCTCGCCGTGGTTCACATGGCAAGGACCGTCCAACTTCTCACGGACCTGGGATTCTCCGTGAACTACGCCAAATCCCACCTGGTACCCGCGCAAGACACTCTGTTTCTGGGAGCGAGGCTCAATACAGTGTCCCTTCTGGCCTCCCCGTCGGAGGAGAGGACCAGGACCATCCTGGGCAAGGTGCAGCGGATGTTGGTGGCCGACGCGGCCAAGGTGAGGTCCATCAAGTCCCTCCTCGGAATGATGTCTTCCTGCATCTACCTCATTCCCATGTGCAGGCTCCGGATGCGCCCGTTGCAGGAGTTCCTGGATGCGCGCTGGATCCAAACGACGGGCAGCTTCGAGGAAAGGATCACACTCGACGAGAGTTTCCGACGAGCGATCCGGTGGTGGGGCACCCGCGCGCATCTGACGGCGGGCATGGACTTCCAGACCCCACCCCACCAGGAGACAGTGACCACGGATGCCTCCCTGGAAGGGTGGGGAGCGCACACCGAAAATCTGCACGCAAGGGGCATTTGGCTCCCGACGGAGAAATCCTTACATATCAACGTCCTGGAGCTCCGTGCAGTGTTTTGGGCCCTCAGGTCCTTCCTTCCGTCCCTCAAGGGCAAGGTGGTGAGGATCTTCACCGACAACACCACCACCATGTTTTACATCAGAAAACAGGGCGGAACCAGGTCCCCAGCACTATCCAAGGAGGCGCAGGACCTGTGGCATTGGGCAGTCGCCCAAGGGATGTTTCTGGTGCCGTTTCATCTGGCAGGGATAAAAAACACCATCGCCGGCTCACTCAGCAGGGAGCTGCGCTCGTGCCACGAGTGGGAACTACGGCAGGATCTGGTGGATCGCCTCTTCCGACGGTGGGGCACACCCCAGATCGACCTGTTCGCGACGGCGACGAACTCCAAGTGCCGGAGGTTCGCCAGCAGGTTTCCCCAGGCGAGGAGCATGGGCGATGCTTTCTCGTTCCCCTGGGAGGGCCTGTTCCTCTACGCGTTCCCTCCTTTGCCACTGCTAATCCGGCTCGTCAACCAGCTCAAGAGGTCACGGTGCAGGATGATCCTCGTCGCACCTGCGTGGCCGAGGCAGATATGGTTCCCGGACCTTCTGGACTTGTCAGCGTCCCCGCCAATCAAGCTGCCGGTGGACGCGGATCTGCTCTCCAGGGAAGGAGGCGCCATCCTCCACCACGACCTGAAATCGCTGAACTTGCAGGCCTGGCTCCTGCAGCGCTAGAGTTTGGAGGATACGACATACCGGCCGACTGCAGAGAGGTTCTTGCAAAGGCCAGGGCGTCCTCGACTCTTAAATGCTACGGACACAAATGGAAGAGGTTCTCTGTCTGGTGCCACGCACAGAAGATTAACCCTCTACGGATTACGGCTCCCCAAGTTCTGCCGTACCTGCTGACGCTGGCCAAAGCTGGACTGGCACACGCGTCCATCAAGATTCATCTTGCTGCGATCTCCCGATACACCAGAACCACGGGACGGACGTCCTTGTGGTCTCATCGTCTGGTGAAAGAGTTCATGAAGGGACTGTTCAGATCGTTCCCGCCGGTGAAGGCTCCGGCCCCGGCGTGGGAGCTCAACGTGGTGCTGACCAAGCTCATGGGACCTCCGTTCGAGCCTCTGCACTCGGCCCCGTTGAAGTTTCTGTCGTGGAAAACAGCGTTTCTTGTGGCCATCACCTCCGCACGACGGGTGGGAGAGATCCAGGCCCTTTCCTGCAAGGCCCCGTACTTGACTTTTCACGACATTCACATGCGAACCCTCCCGCCTACCCCTCTGCGGCTCTTCACTTGGTCATACTGCCACTTCACGTGCTTCCAAATCTGAAGATGGCTGCCAGACGCGGTGCTTAGGTAGAGGGCAGTCATTGGCTGTGGTCAGTATGACGCAGAGACCAGTGATTGGTTATTACTACGAAAGACAGATCAGAAACGAAACTGATACTGGTTTTTTCTTTACCGAGGATTCCCAGCCTGACGACGGGGAATATTCATGAGCATGTGAATCCATGCCAGACCCATGCTGGAGAACAACAGTTACAGGTAAGTAACTTGTTCCTTCCTCTCCTCCCATCTCTCCCCCAGGTCAAGCCAACCCCAACACTGCCACGTACCTTCTCGGACATTCGGCCCATGAGCGTGTGTCAGTTGAGACTTTCGAGGCCACCTTCTTCCTCCCTCCGCCCCTCTGCCTCCGGCTGACTCACATCCTGACACAACTATCTCTATGCTCTACTCTTCGATCTCCGTTACTCTTGATGCTCTTGCCCCTGTCATGAGGATCCGTTTGAAGCCCAAAGGCAAGTGAAATTCTTGGAACGACTCTGACCTAGCTACCCTTAAACCTAAGTTAAGGGTGGCTGAGAGGAACTGGAGGGCTTCTTGGACGTCCTCTGACAAACTGGCCTGCCACCTGCTCCAAAGGCAATACGACTTTCTGTCCTTACTAAGAAGAGAGCCCACATCTAAGACCGTGTCCCTGCAACATCTAATAATTCGGCCAAACTCTTCAAAACCTGCAAGGAGCTGGACAACCCTGCTACAGTCTCTACCTCTCCTGTCTCCTCCCAGTCCCTTTACACGGCCCTTGCCTCTCACTACATCTCAAAAACCCAGGACATCCTGTCCACCGTCTCCTCCTCTCCCCCTCTTCTCCCTTCTCCTTCTGTGAATTCTGGCCCTCCTGCAGATGCCCTCCTCCCCCCCTCTTTCCCTTCCTTTTCTCTTTTCTCCCCTGACGAGGTTTCTAGACAAGTCTGATCTATGAAAGTCTCATCAAAACAGGTTCTTCCCTGTTCCTCCAAAACCATCAATGACCACATAGATACCCTTGCTCCTGCCTTGGCCGATTTCTGCAAGCTCTCCTTCGCCTCAGGAGCCTTCCCCTCCCCTCTGATGCACTCTATTGTGCACCCCCTTCTCAAGAAACCCACAACTGACCCTTCTTGCCCTGCAAACTATTGCCTGATCTCCATCACTCCTTTTCTGGGCAAACTCTTGGAAAAGCTGGCCATCTCACAGCTTAACCTTCTCTCCCCTTCTGTTGGTTGCCTCCACGACCATCAGTCTGGCTTTAGCTCTGCCAGAAGCACGGAAACTGCTCTTCTGAACATCTGCGAAGACCTGCTCTCCAACCTTGACTCTAACATCCCTTCTGTTCTCATCCTACTCGATCTCTCTTCTGCCTTCGACACGGTCAACTATACCATCCTGCTCAACCGTCTCTGTGACAATCTCGGTATCACTGATCAGGCTCTGGCCTGCCTGACTTCTTTCCTCTCTGATCGAACCTCCTAGGTCCAGCTTGGGTCCTTCCTTTCCTCTATCTTCCTCTCTACCTGTGGTGTTCCCAGGGGTCAAACCTCTCACCCTGGCTTTTCAACCAATACCCGGCAACTCTTGCCCATCGCATTGCCTCTCTCTGCTCCAATTTTCAGTGCTATGAGGATGACACTCAACTCATTTTCAGGCTGCCCTCGGCCATCTCTGATTGCCTGTCTGCTATTCAGGAGTGGTGTGCTGCCAACGACCTCTGCCTTTGCAAAGGGTCGTGGGGAGTTGCAGCAGTTAAAAAGCGTGATTAAGGCTGTGAGGAGACGGATAGCTGTGGAGAGCAGAAGCAGCTTAGGATAGTGCTGCTTAGAACTGTGGAGGTGAGGCAGGGCTCATTGGATGATTTCGGGCTGTAGGGGTGGTCTGGTGAGATAGATGGTTCAATTATCCCATGATTATCCTCTCTGATTACAGGGGGGAAGAGAGATGGGGCTTTGAGGAGTAACTGGAACTTTTAGGAGACACAATGCCTTGTGGGAATGTTGAGATGGTACGGAGATTCAGGGCATTTTGCTGGGAGGATAGGGCTCTGTAGATGGGTGCAGTGGCTTTGCTGAGATGAGGGGTTGTTGTTGGGTGAAGGGGGCTCTGAGGAAATGTTCCTAACATCTGCATATCTGAAATGGGATATGGAGGTTATACTGAATCTTCCTATATTTTGATATCAGACTTGCAATATAATGATGTGGAGAAAAATCTCCAGCATAATGCTGCAGGTTATTCCTCCACAGGTGTTTGCTTCACATTACCGCCAAAAAAGGAGGAGTTACGATAGATAAAATGATGGCCCACTGTAAATGCTCTGAATCCTCATTGGAGTCTGATGCACTGTGTGAACGAGGACCAGCATTGCTAACCTACCACTCTTAATCTAGTGGAACGAGTCAGAATGAGTGTCTGTTATGGTAAATGAATTGGGCTGTATTTCTGTGCAAAATAACACCAAACTTGAAAGGAGGCCCAAATTCCCTCTAGCGTATGATCAGCCCACTAACTTACTTTACTATAATTTCAGTGCTTTAGAGCGCACATAGGTATTTCTTTTTTTTAAAACTTTATTTATTGAACTGTGAAAGACTTCCAATTAACAAAGATTTATACATACCCAACCGTCATTTTGCTATTGACATTGTTACATAGGCAATATCACAACAGTGCAGTAGAACTACATGAATATTGTCGATCTCAATCTGTGTTATTCAGTGATCTTTGCAAGTATACTTGGAACAGTTCCCAAATGTTTTTAGGTCTGCACGTCGAGAGGACCAACGAAATATGTTTCTTCACATATACTAACATGAGTCAACTCCCTTAACCACATTTCAATCTTCGGCGCATACTTGGACTTTCATTTTAAGAGAATACATTTCTTCGCAATCAAACAACCTGAATTAAACAATCGCCTCTTCTTGACTGATACCTTCCCAATATCCCCAAATAGGTATTTCGGGAATGTCAGCAGTGATGGGACGTTAGTACAGCTATTGAGAATTTCTACCACTTCCCCCCAAAACCTGGTCTCAAAACTCATTGGAGGAATAACCTGTTCTATGCCCAGATAGACCACCTACTGATGAATCTTCTGAGGATATGGGGTGAGTTTTAGGCTCTAGGAATGGAACCTGCCAGTGCTAAGCTCCAATTATGCTGTGGTTGCGATTTTGGGCAAGATCACAGGAGCGGTTTTGGGGTTTAGCCTAAGCCCCAGTTTGGTAAATTAGAAAATAAAGGTTTGTTGCTCCCGGATATCTTGCTTGTAGTTTGTGAAATAATTATTTCTGACACCTTGGTTAGTATGAATTACTTCGTTTATTGTTCGTTGTTTTTCTGGGTGATTTTTTCTTTTTAAAATACATGTGTTTATGAAAAACACTCTTTGGAACTTGACAAGCAAGTTAGGTCAGCCGACACGTGTTTCGACCTTACGGTCGTTCTCAAGGCTGAACAATATTCAATTAGTGACAAGGTAGTGACATATTACATTATTTTCAGCAGTGGTGTTTAAGGTGATGTGCAAGCATAGTGATAAGTAGTGACATAACAAAAAACACATTGCTATGTCGATATACAGAAGGTTTAAAATTGGGAGAAAAGGAGGGAGGAAGAGACGAGAAAAGTAAGTAGCTGGTTAAAAATTGTGCTAAGAGTAAGATAGATTGAGGTAATTGCCTCTTACCCAGTTGCGGTTTGCTGTGTGCCCAAAATGGGGTTCTGTAATATAAACTGTCCTTTACGGCAGTCCTGGCTCCTGTTGGGCCCTGGGATGAGAAAAAATATATGTGTATTGGGGGGAGGTAGGGACTTGCAAAATGTTCCTCCCAAGCTGTGTCCATGGTCCCATTTGTCTGGTTGGGAATATTGGCTGTGGTCATTGCACATGAACACGGTTGAAAACATCAAGGGCTTTTCTCGAATAGCCCTTGTGTGTTCCCACCTTGTGGGTGTGTTGGCGGCAGTGCTAGCAGTATCATCAAGATATGTAACTGTCCAAAGGTTGGAAATAGATGGTCCGGGATGTACATCAGGGGCTCTTTGAGAAGTACCCCTGTGTTTACCCAGCCATATAGAGCATTGAATTGCATATCCTAGTGTTGAATAGTGAAAAAGGAGAATTATTAAAATAAGCCCTTACTGCTATCCATTGCCCATGTGTGGGCACGGAAGCTTTGTGTCCCTTGGGTGGGATGGGAGGCTTACCTCTATGTTCCGTCTGGAGTCCTGGGCGGTGCTCCGCTGCTTTTGCACACCGCGCTGGGTGCCGCCATTAAAAGCTGTGCGTTTCCTGTTGACTCACGTCAGTCTCGGGTCGATCCTGCGCAGGGTATAGTGTCTTAACGCTGGTCCCGGCGCATGCGTGTCTTGGTAAGCGACTTACGCATGCGCCGCGGATCAGTGAATGGCACTCAACGGATGAGTGCTTGTGACTTGGAACGGGGGTGGGTAGTCCTAGCCAATGGCTACGAGGTAGGAGGGATCTAAGGGGAGCCTGAATTAATAATGCAATTAGAAATCCCTGTGGGGGCTGAGGAGTAGGAGGAGAGGTAGAAGAAGGTAGAATAAATATAGGAGATTGTAGAAATAATAGTAGAAGAGAAAGTCTACAGGAAGACCTTTAAATCATGGTCTTTATTAAGGCCATTTTTCACACATCTGAAATGACAAATTAAACGTGCTTCCTCTTGTCTTAGTTTTCGGATTCTGTCTCCTCCTCTTGGGCCCAGTCGGACCGTCTTGAGTCCGATGAACCTTATGTCACTCTTATTTTCCATTTGATGGTTCTTCTGCCAGTGGTTTGCCAGTGGCAGTTTGGGGTCTTGTGAATGTATGCTGTTCATATGTTCTCTAATCCTGAAGCGTGTCTCACGAATGGTGCTGCCTATGTATATTTTGTTGCAAACACAGATAATTGCATATATTACAAATTTGCTTCTACAATTTATGTGCTCAGTGATGTTGAAAATTGGGCAGCCTGAGAATTTGGCACATTTGGTCTGTGTTGCATGCTTACACATTGAGCATGTCCCGCATTTCGTGAAACCAATTGGTGTCATTTTGCTGAGCCAGTCCTGTGCCACGATATGCTTGTCTGCAAGAAAGGAGGGGCTCAGAAGGGTCCTTAGGGTTGGTGCTCTGCTATATGACATGCTGGGATATGTTTTTAGTTGCGGCTTGATATGTTCGTCCATTAGGAGAAGTCCCCAATGTTTACTCAAGATTTTTTGTAATGCATAACTGTCTTTGTTGTATCTCGTTACAAATCTTATTGTTGGATTGTCATCATGTCTTCTGGGTTTGGTATAAAGCAATGTTGATCTCTCTGTTTGGCAGGCTTGTTTTCTTGCTTCTGCTAGGTTCACAAGAGAATAGCCCCGACTACTGAATCTCTGATCCAGCAGGTTGCATTCTTCTATGAATGATTTGTCTGTGTTGCAGTTCCTTCTTGCCCGGATGTATTCTCCTTTCGGAATGTTACGAATGACACTTTTTCTGTGGCAGCTTGTTGCATGCAGGGTGGAATTTACTTCCGTTGGTTTCCGGTAAGTACTGGTAATGATTTTGTTCTCTTTTATTTCAATCTTAAGGTCGAGGAAGTCAATTTGAACATTGCTGATGTGGCTGATAAGTTCTATACCAAAGTCATTGGCATTGAGATAGCCCATATATTCATTGAGTTCATCTTTAGTTCCCTTCCAAATTAAGATAATATCATCTATGAATCTGGCCCAATTGACAATGTGCCTGGTGAATTTGTCTTCTTTCATTGCATGTTTGAGTTCATTGGAGTGCATGAAGCAGTTTGCTAATGCAGGAGCATAGCTGGCTCCCATTGCGATCCCTTTGGTCTGCTTGAAATATTCTCCATTGAATATGAATATATTGTTCTTGAGAGAGAAGTTAAGGAAGGCTTTGGTCATTTCCACTTGGTCTAGGTGTGAGGCTGATTCATGTTTGAGTGGAAACCCCATGCTGTTTATGGCTAATTCATGGTCTATTGATGTGTATAGGGCTTTGACATCTAGCGTAGCCATTAGGAAATGCGGTTCCCATTTGATTTTGGCAAGGATCTCCAAGGTATGCGTAGTGTCTCTCAGGTAGCTCGGTATTTTTATGACCAACGGTTGTATAACATTATTGATGCATCTGGCTAATGTTTCGGTAATTCCTCCTATACCACTCAGAATTGGTCTACCCTCTGGAATAGTGTTGAAAGCCTTGTGGACTTTTGGCAGAAAATAAATAGTTGGCATAATGGGGTGATCTGTCCTAAGATAACTGTACTCCTCATCTGTTATCAGCCCCATTATTTTGTAATTAGTTAGTAGTTCCTGATGTTCTTTCAGAATTTTCGCCTGTGGGTTGTTTTCCAATTTGACATAGTTGCCGGGTGTTTCCAGGTGGTTGAGTGCCATTTTGATGTAATCCGATTTGTCCATTATTACTATGTTACCACCTTTGTCAGCTTCCTTGATTATAATATTGGTTTCCTCTCGCAGATTTTTGAGTATGATCTGTTCTTCCTTGGTTAGGTTGCCCTTGGTCTCTGTTTCATGGGTCCGTTGGTCTTCCAATTTGTGTAGATCCATGGTTGCTGCTTGGTGGAAAGTGTCGATATAATTTTCTGCATATAATTGCGGCGTGAATCTAGATTTGATTTTTAGTTCCGGAATCGTCATTGCTATATTCTGGATGCCCAGTTCTTGTAAGCATTCTTGCTTGCTTTTGTCGTTATCAGCCAGTGTACTGAGGAGATGAATGTCTTCAACATCCCCGATGGTAAGTGGGCTTGGTTTAGGTGTTATTTCCGGTGGTTTGTATACCGATGTCTTAGTAGAAAAGAATTTCTTAAGCTTAAGGCGTCTTGTAAATTTAAATAAATCAATTTGTATGTCTACGAAGTTGTTCCTGCTGGATGGGGAAAATGAAAGTCCTTTGTTGAGCACTTTCTTTTCAGCATTTGTGAATTCTCTATTGGACAAGTTCATGATTAGATTTTCTTCTGTCTCTGTCCCACAGTTTTCTGTGACTGGGATCTGGTCTGTCTTTGCTCTATTTCTTCTTCCAGCTGTCTTGCGTTTTCTGACTCTTCTTCCTCCTCTGCTTCTTCTTGTTGGGTTCCTGTATTTATCAAAGGTTTTGCGAAGGATACCGTTTTTTTGTTGTTTTTGGGTTGTGGTTTCAAACGGCTTGCTTTCTTGTGTAGTTTGATTTGATCTAAAAAACTGCGTTTGGTTGGTGGTATCTCTGTTGTTTTCCCACATAGGTCTGTTGTTTCCTCTGGTTCACTATCAATTTCGGAGCTAGCCCCTGAGCTGTTTGGGGTGCTTTCTTTGGATTTAGGCAGCTGTTGGTTCTGGTCATATTTAGATTGATAGGTGAATACTCTGTCTTCTCTATAGTCTTTGTCATCTCTGAAGAATTTGTGCAGTTTTCTCATTTTTACTTCATCTTGGTGTGTTTTCAGAATTCTATACATAGTTTTGTAATTTTTCTCTTTGGTAGTTTTTGGAGCGTCATAATCTTCTATCTCTTTCTTTAGTTCTTCAATTTGAATCACAACCCTATCATGTTTTCTTTTGGAGTGTTCTATTAGTAGTTCTATCATTCTAGTTGATCCAAGTATTAGGTTCCGTTCCCATTCATCTGCTAGATCTGAGTCCAGTGGGTCGTCAAAGTCTGGGAAAATAAGGATCCTCAGGCCTCTTGGTATTCTCTTCTGTTCCACGTATTCCTGCATTGTTGTTTTTTCCCAGAATTTGTTGATTTCTTTTTTTGATAGTTTTTCAAGCCTCATAAATTTATGTTTGAGGTCCTCTTGTAGGTTATTGTCTCTAAATGCGTTGTCTGTCGATCCTCGAGGGGCAAAAAGTGCCCTGATGTCCTCATTCCTTGACATCATATATTCCGCCATTAATTCGTTTTATTTTCCTGTTGCAATTATTGGAAAATTCCAGGTGCTTGAGCATGGGCTGGTTCTCTAGTGTGAAGATTAGATGAGTTTTAGGCTCTTCAAGGAGGACGAACACTCTTTTTGTCTTTACTGCCTACATGAGGACAAGACGCACGTGGAGAAGAACTGTGCGTTTTGCGGCAACATGTCGGAGCGGACCATGAAGGACCGCCATCAACGTCTCGCCAACTGGCTAGAAGGGAAGAGCCCGTCCGGCGAGAAGAAGAGGAAGAAATCCGAGCGGTCTTCTAAGACCTTTGAGGACGCCCCGGCGACGGGGGTCCAACATAAGGCCAAGCACCGCGAGTCCGCTGGCACCGGGAACGCCGAACGGTCGGGCTCTACGGGCGCCAGGCAGGGCGCACCCTCCCCGGCAGCATCAAACACGAGCCAACGCTCTGGGTCGGGTAAGAGGAAGGCCGAGCACCCGGCGAAGCTCCTGGAGAGGCCCCGGTCGAGCTCGAAGGCGGAGGGGGAGCGAGGCAGTGTCCCCCCCCTCAAGGATAAGGCGGTGAGCGCACCTAAGGTGGTGAAGGCCTTAATCCATCTGGCCAAGCCCTCTATCGAAACTGTCGCGGCGGCCCTGGCTCAGCCTGTGGAGGCTACACCAGTGGTGGCGACCTCGGGGCTCAGAGTCTCCCTGCCACCTCGGAGGGAGTCCTCTTTTGTGCCCATCGATAGGACCCCCGTGAAATCCCCCGTGGGGAAGAAAAAGGGGGGGCAGGGCGTCGTCATAGATTCGGCCTCAACCTCAGAGGAGGAGCTGGTCGAGGTCTTAAGCCACGGCCTCGGCGTGGAAGAAGACCGGCCCGTCGGGATGGATCCCGACGCAGGTGACGACGAGGGTACCGACGGGGCCCCTGATCGCCCGTCGGATTCCCCTCTGCCAGCGCCGCGAGACAACTCGGCGGCCATTTTGTTGGCTATACAGTCCTTATGCTCTGAGATTAGGACGAGACTACCGTTGCCGACGGAACCTCTCCCGTCGGGGGACCCAGAACCGGGACCTTCTGGTGTTCCCCCTACCAAGAAAAGAAGGATCCACCCTCCACCTCCTTTTCAGCCGTCGCGCCCCTTCCAGCCCTCCTCCCCGTCCACCCGAGGGGATGATACAGGGACTGACACGGCAGCGACGGGTACGGACGACGAGGTATATGACGAGGATTTACCGTCGTCGCCTCCCACCAGGGCTTCTCCGCCCGACGAGATTGGATCGTTCCACTCAATGATCGCCAGGGCATCCGAGCTTTTCCAACTCTGCCCTGAGGAGAAGAAGAAGGAAGGTTTCCTTTATCAGCGGCGCGAGGCCAAGAGGAAGACGGTCCTCGCGGTGCCTCTATTGGACGACATTTGGGATGAGGGCCTAACCCTCCTCAAGAACCCGTCCACGACGCCAGCTAGAAGAGACCGGTACGAGAAAAAGTACCGGGTCCCGGACACGGCCCCCCTGTGCCTCCGGGCGCAGCCTACCCCGGACTCCGTCGTCTCCGCGGCGGCCAGGAAAAAAGCGGGGGGGGGGGGGCGGCCTCCACATCGACTTCCCCACCGGACGGCGAGGGAAAGAAATTGGACGCTATGGGACGCAGAGTCATCTCGTCTGCAGCGACGACGATTAAAGCTGCCAACGCCTTGGCTATCGTGGCCCGATACGACAGGGAGCTCTGGTACAAACTGGCTCCCCTGCTGGACTTCTTGCCGGACGACAAGAGGGCAGAGGCCCTGGAGATCCTGCAGGAAGGTGAGGTGGCTTCGGACCACGCCATTACCGTTGCGACGGACATCGCCGACACGGGGTTCCGCCAGTTGGGCAACGGCGTTTGCCTTAGGCGGCGTGGATGGCTCAAGGCTACGGACTTCCGTCCAGACGTTCAGACCAGAGTCCTGGACATGCCCTTCGATGGGAACAACCTGTTTGGGAAAACGGTGGACGATTCCCTTCAGGCCATTAAAGCGGACACCGAGACGGCCCGGGCCCTTGGAGTTCTGCAACAACGACGGACGCCCTTTCGGAGCAGCGGAGGCAAGGGCGCCTCCAAAGGTTCCGGCGGCGGTTTCTCCTCCTACCGTCAAGCGGCCCGCTCGTCATCTCAGGAGGCCTACAGAGGACGAGGCAAGCCTGGCGGACCCCGCCGTCGTCGCCAAGGACAAGGCGCTAAAGCCTCGTCGAAGCAGGATTGAACCGGCTGGGGGGTCGGGCCCCCACCGAAGCACCCCGGTGGGAGGCCGGCTGGCGAGCTTCGTCAGCGTGTGGGAGTCCATCTCCACCGACCGTTGGGTGCTGGACGCCTTGGCCCGGGGCCACGCGCTCGAGTTTCAAAGAAAGTGCCCGCGCGTCCCCCCCGTGGCCAGGAAAGAACTTCCCGTCCCTCAACTTCTCCTGGAGGTGAAGGCGATGCTCAAGAAGGGCGCCATCGAACTCGTCCCAAAGAGGCTTCGGGGCTCCGGAGTCTACTCGAGATACTTCCTCGTGAAGAAGAAGACGGGGGGATGGCGCCCCATCCTGGACCTGCGACGTCTGAACAAGTTCATCAAGGCGCAAAAGTTCCGGATGGTCACCCTCCAGCACGTCCTGGGTCAGCTGGAGGAAGGAGACTTCCTGTCGTCGTTGGATTTGGAGGATGCCTACTTCCATATTCCCATCTTGAAGGGGCACCGAAAATTCCTCAGGTTTGTGGTCCAAGGGCGGCATTACCAGTTCAAAGCCCTCCCCTTCGGTCTACGGTCGGCACCCAGGGTGTTCACCAAGTGCCTCGCACCGGTGGCGGCTCAGCTGCGCCGCGAAGGGATCCACGTCTACCCCTACCTGGACGACTGGCTCATCCGAGCCAAGACAAGGGAGCTCGCCGTGGTTCACATGGCAAGGACCGTCCAACTTCTCACGGACCTGGGATTCTCCGTGAACTACGCCAAATCCCACCTGGTACCCGCGCAAGACACTCTGTTTCTGGGAGCGAGGCTCAATACAGTGTCCCTTCTGGCCTCCCCGTCGGAGGAGAGGACCAGGACCATCCTGGGCAAGGTGCAGCGGATGTTGGTGGCCGACGCGGCCAAGGTGAGGTCCATCAAGTCCCTCCTCGGAATGATGTCTTCCTGCATCTACCTCATTCCCATGTGCAGGCTCCGGATGCGCCCGTTGCAGGAGTTCCTGGATGCGCGCTGGATCCAAACGACGGGCAGCTTCGAGGAAAGGATCACACTCGACGAGAGTTTCCGACGAGCGATCCGGTGGTGGGGCACCCGCGCGCATCTGACGGCGGGCATGGACTTCCAGACCCCACCCCACCAGGAGACAGTGACCACGGATGCCTCCCTGGAAGGGTGGGGAGCGCACACCGAAAATCTGCACGCAAGGGGCATTTGGCTCCCGACGGAGAAATCCTTACATATCAACGTCCTGGAGCTCCGTGCAGTGTTTTGGGCCCTCAGGTCCTTCCTTCCGTCCCTCAAGGGCAAGGTGGTGAGGATCTTCACCGACAACACCACCACCATGTTTTACATCAGAAAACAGGGCGGAACCAGGTCCCCAGCACTATCCAAGGAGGCGCAGGACCTGTGGCATTGGGCAGTCGCCCAAGGGATGTTTCTGGTGCCGTTTCATCTGGCAGGGATAAAAAACACCATCGCCGGCTCACTCAGCAGGGAGCTGCGCTCGTGCCACGAGTGGGAACTACGGCAGGATCTGGTGGATCGCCTCTTCCGACGGTGGGGCACACCCCAGATCGACCTGTTCGCGACGGCGACGAACTCCAAGTGCCGGAGGTTCGCCAGCAGGTTTCCCCAGGCGAGGAGCATGGGCGATGCTTTCTCGTTCCCCTGGGAGGGCCTGTTCCTCTACGCGTTCCCTCCTTTGCCACTGCTAATCCGGCTCGTCAACCAGCTCAAGAGGTCACGGTGCAGGATGATCCTCGTCGCACCTGCGTGGCCGAGGCAGATATGGTTCCCGGACCTTCTGGACTTGTCAGCGTCCCCGCCAATCAAGCTGCCGGTGGACGCGGATCTGCTCTCCAGGGAAGGAGGCGCCATCCTCCACCACGACCTGAAATCGCTGAACTTGCAGGCCTGGCTCCTGCAGCGCTAGAGTTTGGAGGATACGACATACCGGCCGACTGCAGAGAGGTTCTTGCAAAGGCCAGGGCGTCCTCGACTCTTAAATGCTACGGACACAAATGGAAGAGGTTCTCTGTCTGGTGCCACGCACAGAAGATTAACCCTCTACGGATTACGGCTCCCCAAGTTCTGCCGTACCTGCTGACGCTGGCCAAAGCTGGACTGGCACACGCGTCCATCAAGATTCATCTTGCTGCGATCTCCCGATACACCAGAACCACGGGACGGACGTCCTTGTGGTCTCATCGTCTGGTGAAAGAGTTCATGAAGGGACTGTTCAGATCGTTCCCGCCGGTGAAGGCTCCGGCCCCGGCGTGGGAGCTCAACGTGGTGCTGACCAAGCTCATGGGACCTCCGTTCGAGCCTCTGCACTCGGCCCCGTTGAAGTTTCTGTCGTGGAAAACAGCGTTTCTTGTGGCCATCACCTCCGCACGACGGGTGGGAGAGATCCAGGCCCTTTCCTGCAAGGCCCCGTACTTGACTTTTCACGACATTCACATGCGAACCCTCCCGCCTACCCCTCTGCAGCTCTTCACTTGGTCATACTGCCACTTCACGTGCTTCCAAATCTGAAGATGGCTGCCAGACGCGGTGCTTAGGTAGAGGGCAGTCATTGGCTGTGGTCAGTATGACGCAGAGACCAGTGATTGGTTATTACTACGAAAGACAGATCAGAAACGAAACTGATACTGGTTTTTTCTTTACCGAGGATTCCCAGCCTGACGACGGGGAATATTCATGAGCATGTGAATCCATGCCAGACCCATGCTGGAGAACAACAGTTACAGGTAAGTAACTTGTTCCTTCCTCTCCTCCCATCTCTCCCCCAGGTCAAGCCAACCCCAACACTGCCACGTACCTTCTCGGACATTCGGCCCATGAGCGTGTGTCAGTTGAGACTTTCGAGGCCACCTTCTTCCTCCCTCCGCCCCTCTGCCTCCGGCTGACTCACATCCTGACACAACTATCTCTATGCTCTACTCTTCGATCTCCATTACTCTTGATGCTCTTGCCCCTGTCATGAGGATCCGTTTGAAGCCCAAAGGCAAGTGAAATTCTTGGAACGACTCTGACCTAGCTACCCTTAAACCTAAGTTAAGGGTGGCTGAGAGGAACTGGAGGGCTTCTTGGACGTCCTCTGACAAACTGGCCTGCCACCTGCTCCAAAGGCAATACGACTTTCTGTCCTTACTAAGAAGAGAGCCCACATCTAAGACCGTGTCCCTGCAACATCTAATAATTCGGCCAAACTCTTCAAAACCTGCAAGGAGCTGGACAACCCTGCTACAGTCTCTACCTCTCCTGTCTCCTCCCAGTCCCTTTACACGGCCCTTGCCTCTCACTACATCTCAAAAACCCAGGACATCCTGTCCACCGTCTCCTCCTCTCCCCCTCTTCTCCCTTCTCCTTCTGTGAATTCTGGCCCTCCTGCAGATGCCCTCCTCCCCCCCTCTTTCCCTTCCTTTTCTCTTTTCTCCCCTGACGAGGTTTCTAGACAAGTCTGATCTATGAAAGTCTCATCAAAACAGGTTCTTCCCTGTTCCTCCAAAACCATCAATGACCACATAGATACCCTTGCTCCTGCCTTGGCCGATTTCTGCAAGCTCTCCTTCGCCTCAGGAGCCTTCCCCTCCCCTCTGATGCACTCTATTGTGCACCCCCTTCTCAAGAAACCCACAACTGACCCTTCTTGCCCTGCAAACTATTGCCTGATCTCCATCACTCCTTTTCTGGGCAAACTCTTGGAAAAGCTGGCCATCTCACAGCTTAACCTTCTCTCCCCTTCTGTTGGTTGCCTCCACGACCATCAGTCTGGCTTTAGCTCTGCCAGAAGCACGGAAACTGCTCTTCTGAACATCTGCGAAGACCTGCTCTCCAACCTTGACTCTAACATCCCTTCTGTTCTCATCCTACTCGATCTCTCTTCTGCCTTCGACACGGTCAACTATACCATCCTGCTCAACCGTCTCTGTGACAATCTCGGTATCACTGATCAGGCTCTGGCCTGCCTGACTTCTTTCCTCTCTGATCGAACCTCCTAGGTCCAGCTTGGGTCCTTCCTTTCCTCTATCTTCCTCTCTACCTGTGGTGTTCCCAGGGGTCAAACCTCTCACCCTGGCTTTTCAACCAATACCCGGCAACTCTTGCCCATCGCATTGCCTCTCTCTGCTCCAATTTTCAGTGCTATGAGGATGACACTCAACTCATTTTCAGGCTGCCCTCGGCCATCTCTGATTGCCTGTCTGCTATTCAGGAGTGGTGTGCTGCCAACGACCTCTGCCTTTGCAAAGGGTCGTGGGGAGTTGCAGCAGTTAAAAAGCGTGATTAAGGCTGTGAGGAGACGGATAGCTGTGGAGAGCAGAAGCAGCTTAGGATAGTGCTGCTTAGAACTGTGGAGGTGAGGCAGGGCTCATTGGATGATTTCGGGCTGTAGGGGTGGTCTGGTGAGATAGATGGTTCAATTATCCCATGATTATCCTCTCTGATTACAGGGGGGAAGAGAGATGGGGCTTTGAGGAGTAACTGGAACTTTTAGGAGACACAATGCCTTGTGGGAATGTTGAGATGGTACGGAGATTCAGGGCATTTTGCTGGGAGGATAGGGCTCTGTAGATGGGTGCAGTGGCTTTGCTGAGATGAGGGGTTGTTGTTGGGTGAAGGGGGCTCTGAGGAAATGTTCCTAACATCTGCATATCTGAAATGGGATATGGAGGTTATACTGAATCTTCCTATATTTTGATATCAGACTTGCAATATAATGATGTGGAGAAAAATCTCCAGCATAATGCTGCAGGTTATTCCTCCACAGGTGTTTGCTTCACATTACCGCCAAAAAAGGAGGAGTTACGATAGATAAAATGATGGCCCACTGTAAATGCTCTGAATCCTCATTGGAGTCTGATGCACTGTGTGAACGAGGACCAGCATTGCTAACCTACCACTCTTAATCTAGTGGAACGAGTCAGAATGAGTGTCTGTTATGGTAAATGAATTGGGCTGTATTTCTGTGCAAAATAACACCAAACTTGAAAGGAGGCCCAAATTCCCTCTAGCGTATGATCAGCCCACTAACTTACTTTACTATAATTTCAGTGCTTTAGAGCGCACATAGGTATTTCTTTTTTTTAAAACTTTATTTATTGAACTGTGAAAGACTTCCAATTAACAAAGATTTATACATACCCAACCGTCATTTTGCTATTGACATTGTTACATAGGCAATATCACAACAGTGCAGTAGAACTACATGAATATTGTCGATCTCAATCTGTGTTATTCAGTGATCTTTGCAAGTATACTTGGAACAGTTCCCAAATGTTTTTAGGTCTGCACGTCGAGAGGACCAACGAAATATGTTTCTTCACATATACTAACATGAGTCAACTCCCTTAACCACATTTCAATCTTCGGCGCATACTTGGACTTTCATTTTAAGAGAATACATTTCTTCGCAATCAAACAACCTGAATTAAACAATCGCCTCTTCTTGACTGATACCTTCCCAATATCCCCAAATAGGTATTTCGGGAATGTCAGCAGTGATGGGACGTTAGTACAGCTATTGAGAATTTCTACCACTTCCCCCCAAAACCTGGTCTCAAAACTCATTGGAGGAATAACCTGTTCTATGCCCAGATAGACCACCTACTGATGAATCTTCTGAGGATATGGGGTGAGTTTTAGGCTCTAGGAATGGAACCTGCCAGTGCTAAGCTCCAATTATGCTGTGGTTGCGATTTTGGGCAAGATCACAGGAGCGGTTTTGGGGTTTAGCCTAAGCCCCAGTTTGGTAAATTAGAAAATAAAGGTTTGTTGCTCCCGGATATCTTGCTTGTAGTTTGTGAAATAATTATTTCTGACACCTTGGTTAGTATGAATTACTTCGTTTATTGTTCGTTGTTTTTCTGGGTGATTTTTTCTTTTTAAAATACATGTGTTTATGAAAAACACTCTTTGGAACTTGACAAGCAAGTTAGGTCAGCCGACACGTGTTTCGACCTTACGGTCGTTCTCAAGGCTGAACAATATTCAATTAGTGACAAGGTAGTGACATATTACATTATTTTCAGCAGTGGTGTTTAAGGTGATGTGCAAGCATAGTGATAAGTAGTGACATAACAAAAAACACATTGCTATGTCGATATACAGAAGGTTTAAAATTGGGAGAAAAGGAGGGAGGAAGAGACGAGAAAAGTAAGTAGCTGGTTAAAAATTGTGCTAAGAGTAAGATAGATTGAGGTAATTGCCTCTTACCCAGTTGCGGTTTGCTGTGTGCCCAAAATGGGGTTCTGTAATATAAACTGTCCTTTACGGCAGTCCTGGCTCCTGTTGGGCCCTGGGATGAGAAAAAATATATGTGTATTGGGGGGAGGTAGGGACTTGCAAAATGTTCCTCCCAAGCTGTGTCCATGGTCCCATTTGTCTGGTTGGGAATATTGGCTGTGGTCATTGCACATGAACACGGTTGAAAACATCAAGGGCTTTTCTCGAATAGCCCTTGTGTGTTCCCACCTTGTGGGTGTGTTGGCGGCAGTGCTAGCAGTATCATCAAGATATGTAACTGTCCAAAGGTTGGAAATAGATGGTCCGGGATGTACATCAGGGGCTCTTTGAGAAGTACCCCTGTGTTTACCCAGCCATATAGAGCATTGAATTGCATATCCTAGTGTTGAATAGTGAAAAAGGAGAATTATTAAAATAAGCCCTTACTGCTATCCATTGCCCATGTGTGGGCACGGAAGCTTTGTGTCCCTTGGGTGGGATGGGAGGCTTACCTCTATGTTCCGTCTGGAGTCCTGGGCGGTGCTCCGCTGCTTTTGCACACCGCGCTGGGTGCCGCCATTAAAAGCTGTGCGTTTCCTGTTGACTCACGTCAGTCTCGGGTCGATCCTGCGCAGGGTATAGTGTCTTAACGCTGGTCCCGGCGCATGCGTGTCTTGGTAAGCGACTTACGCATGCGCCGCGGATCAGTGAATGGCACTCAACGGATGAGTGCTTGTGACTTGGAACGGGGGTGGGTAGTCCTAGCCAATGGCTACGAGGTAGGAGGGATCTAAGGGGAGCCTGAATTAATAATGCAATTAGAAATCCCTGTGGGGGCTGAGGAGTAGGAGGAGAGGTAGAAGAAGGTAGAATAAATATAGGAGATTGTAGAAATAATAGTAGAAGAGAAAGTCTACAGGAAGACCTTTAAATCATGGTCTTTATTAAGGCCATTTTTCACACATCTGAAATGACAAATTAAACGTGCTTCCTCTTGTCTTAGTTTTCGGATTCTGTCTCCTCCTCTTGGGCCCAGTCGGACCGTCTTGAGTCCGATGAACCTTATGTCACTCTTATTTTCCATTTGATGGTTCTTCTGCCAGTGGTTTGCCAGTGGCAGTCTGGGGTCTTGTGAATGTATGCTGTTCATATGTTCTCTAATCCTGAAGCGTGTCTCACGAATGGTGCTGCCTATGTATATTTTGTTGCAAACACAGATAATTGCATATATTACAAATTTGCTTCTACAATTTATGTGCTCAGTGATGTTGAAAATTGGGCAGCCTGAGAATTTGGCACATTTGGTCTGTGTTGCATGCTTACACATTGAGCATGTCCCGCATTTCGTGAAACCAATTGGTGTCATTTTGCTGAGCCAGTCCTGTGCCACGATATGCTTGTCTGCAAGAAAGGAGGGGCTCAGAAGGGTCCTTAGGGTTGGTGCTCTGCTATATGACATGCTGGGATATGTTTTTAGTTGCGGCTTGATATGTTCGTCCATTAGGAGAAGTCCCCAATGTTTACTCAAGATTTTTTGTAATGCATAACTGTCTTTGTTGTATCTCGTTACAAATCTTATTGTTGGATTGTCATCATGTCTTCTGGGTTTGGGATAAAGCAATGTTGATCTCTCTGTTTGGCAGGCTTGTTTTCTTGCTTCTGCTAGGTTCACAAGAGAATAGCCCCGACTACTGAATCTCTGATCCAGCAGGTTGCATTCTTCTATGAATGATTTGTCTGTGTTGCAGTTCCTTCTTGCCCGGATGTATTCTCCTTTCGGAATGTTACGAATGACACTTTTTCTGTGGCAGCTTGTTGCATGCAGGGTGGAATTTACTTCCGTTGGTTTCCGGTAAGTACTGGTAATGATTTTGTTCTCTTTTATTTCAATCTTAAGGTCGAGGAAGTCAATTTGAACATTGCTGATGTGGCTGATAAGTTCTATACCAAAGTCATTGGCATTGAGATAGCCCATATATTCATTGAGTTCATCTTTAGTTCCCTTCCAAATTAAGATAATATCATCTATGAATCTGGCCCAATTGACAATGTGCCTGGTGAATTTGTCTTCTTTCATTGCATGTTTGAGTTCATTGGAGTGCATGAAGCAGTTTGCTAATGCAGGAGCATAGCTGGCTCCCATTGCGATCCCTTTGGTCTGCTTGAAATATTCTCCATTGAATATGAATATATTGTTCTTGAGAGAGAAGTTAAGGAAGGCTTTGGTCATTTCCACTTGGTCTAGGTGTGAGGCTGATTCATGTTTGAGTGGAAACCCCATGCTGTTTATGGCTAATTCATGGTCTATTGATGTGTATAGGGCTTTGACATCTAGCGTAGCCATTAGGAAATGCGGTTCCCATTTGATTTTGGCAAGGATCTCCAAGGTATGCGTAGTGTCTCTCAGGTAGCTCGGTATTTTTATGACCAACGGTTGTATAACATTATTGATGCATCTGGCTAATGTTTCGGTAATTCCTCCTATACCACTCAGAATTGGTCTACCCTCTGGAATAGTGTTGAAAGCCTTGTGGACTTTTGGCAGAAAATAAATAGTTGGCATAATGGGGTGATCTGTCCTAAGATAACTGTACTCCTCATCTGTTATCAGCCCCATTATTTTGTAATTAGTTAGTAGTTCCTGATGTTCTTTCAGAATTTTCGCCTGTGGGTTGTTTTCCAATTTGACATAGTTGCCGGGTGTTTCCAGGTGGTTGAGTGCCATTTTGATGTAATCCGATTTGTCCATTATTACTATGTTACCACCTTTGTCAGCTTCCTTGATTATAATATTGGTTTCCTCTCGCAGATTTTTGAGTATGATCTGTTCTTCCTTGGTTAGGTTGCCCTTGGTCTCTGTTTCATGGGTCCGTTGGTCTTCCAATTTGTGTAGATCCATGGTTGCTGCTTGGTGGAAAGTGTCGATATAATTTTCTGCATATAATTGCGGCGTGAATCTAGATTTGATTTTTAGTTCCGGAATCGTCATTGCTATATTCTGGATGCCCAGTTCTTGTAAGCATTCTTGCTTGCTTTTGTCGTTATCAGCCAGTGTACTGAGGAGATGAATGTCTTCAACATCCCCGATGGTAAGTGGGCTTGGTTTAGGTGTTATTTCCGGTGGTTTGTATACCGATGTCTTAGTAGAAAAGAATTTCTTAAGCTTAAGGCGTCTTGTAAATTTAAATAAATCAATTTGTATGTCTACGAAGTTGTTCCTGCTGGATGGGGAAAATGAAAGTCCTTTGTTGAGCACTTTCTTTTCAGCATTTGTGAATTCTCTATTGGACAAGTTCATGATTAGATTTTCTTCTGTCTCTGTCCCACAGTTTTCTGTGACTGGGATCTGGTCTGTCTTTGCTCTATTTCTTCTTCCAGCTGTCTTGCGTTTTCTGACTCTTCTTCCTCCTCTGCTTCTTCTTGTTGGGTTCCTGTATTTATCAAAGGTTTTGCGAAGGATACCGTTTTTTTGTTGTTTTTGGGTTGTGGTTTCAAACGGCTTGCTTTCTTGTGTAGTTTGATTTGATCTAAAAAACTGCGTTTGGTTGGTGGTATCTCTGTTGTTTTCCCACATAGGTCTGTTGTTTCCTCTGGTTCACTATCAATTTCGGAGCTAGCCCCTGAGCTGTTTGGGGTGCTTTCTTTGGATTTAGGTAGCTGTTGGTTCTGGTCATATTTAGATTGATAGGTGAATACTCTGTCTTCTCTATAGTCTTTGTCATCTCTGAAGAATTTGTGCAGTTTTCTCATTTTTACTTCATCTTGGTGTGTTTTCAGAATTCTATACATAGTTTTGTAATTTTTCTCTTTGGTAGTTTTTGGAGCGTCATAATCTTCTATCTCTTTCTTTAGTTCTTCAATTTGAATCACAACCCTATCATGTTTTCTTTTGGCGTGTTCTATTAGTAGTTCTATCATTCTAGTTGATCCAAGTATCAGGTTCCGTTCCCATTCATCTGCTAGATCTGAGTCCAGTGGGTCGTCAAAGTCTGGGAAAATAAGGATCCTCAGGCCTCTTGGTATTCTCTTCTGTTCCGCGTATTCCTGCATTGTTGTTTTTTCCCAGAATTTGTTGATTTCTTTTTTTGATAGTTTTTCAAGCCTCATAAATTTATGTTTGAGGTCCTCTTGTAGGTTATTGTCTCTAAATGCGTTGTCTGTCGATCCTCGAGGGGCAAAAAGTGCCCTGATGTCCTCATTCCTTGACATCATATATTCCGCCATTAATTCGTTTTATTTTCCTGTTGCAATTATTGGAAAATTCCAGGTGCTTGAGCATGGGCTGGTTCTCTAGTGTGAAGATTAGATGAGTTTTAGGCTCTAGGAATGGAACCTGCCAGTGCTAAGCTCCAATTATGCTGTGGTTGCGATTTTGGGCAAGATCACAGGAGCGGTTTTGGGGTTTAGCCTAAGCCCCAGTTTGGTAAATTAGAAAAGAAAGGTTTGTTGCTCCCGGATATCTTGCTTGTAGTTTGTGAAATAATTATTTCTGACACCTTGGTTAGTATGAATTACTTCGTTTATTGTTCGTTGTTTTTCTGGGTGATTTTTTCTTTTTAAAATACATGTGTTTATGAAAAACACTCTTTGGAACTTGACAAGCAAGTTAGGTCAGCCGACACGTGTTTCGACCTTACGGTCGTTCTCAAGGCTGAACAATATTCAATTAGTGACAAGGTAGTGACATATTACATTATTTTCAGCAGTGGTGTTTAAGGTGATGTGCAAGCATAGTGATAAGTAGTGACATAACAAAAAACACATTGATATGTCGATATACAGAAGGTTTAAAATTGGGAGAAAAGGAGGGAGGAAGAGACGAGAAAAGTAAGTGTTTTCAACCGTGTTCATGTGCAATGACCACAGCCAATATTCCCAACCAGACAAATGGGACCATGGACACACCTTGGGAGGAACATTTTGCAAGTCCCTACCTCCCCCCAATACACATATATTTTTTCTCATCCCAGGGCCCAACAGGAGCCAGGACTGCCGTAAAGGACAGTTTATATTACAGAACCCCATTTTGGGCACACAGCAAACCGCAACTGGGTAAGAGGCAATTACCTCAATCTATCTTACTCTTAGCACAATTTTTAACCAGCTACTTACTTTTCTCGTCTCTTCCTCCCTCCTTTTCTCCCAATTTTAAACCTTCTGTATATCGACATATCAATGTGTTTTTTGTTATGTCACTCTTCTGAGGATATGGTCCTCCTTTCTCTCCAAGCAGTATTTGGCTTTTATGTGATGACCTTAGGACGGGCTCTACTGGAGGCCACCTTGCCAGGAAGCAAACAGCTTAGCAGTGGGACCCCCAGGGAGCTTGCCCCACTACCAGGGAAAAGCAAAGCTGAAAAACCCTGGTGATGTGCTGGATGGTAGCTTCCGGCTGATTGCTGGCTTGAAGAGTGAACGGTGATTCCAGGATTCCCCAGGAGAATCCAATTACTGACACAGAGCTTGAATGCAGAGGAAACTATGGCTCCTTGTATCGATAAAACCAGCCTGACAAGCGTAGCGGATCCGACCGCCGGAGGGAGGAGGCTGATAGAGACCAAAGGACGCAAAGCAAAAGGAACAGAAAAGAGGGAACATATCGGGGCGTGCCGGTCTGTTATAAACAATAGCAGAGCCACCCGTTAAAACAGGAAGGGCAGGACGGAGCTTAGGAGGAAAGGACACGAGAACAGCTAGAACGGAAAGAGGAAAGTTAACCACTTCCGCAAGAAGCGAGAGCAGAAACACAGTGTGTTAACCCGTAGCGGACAAGGGTTGCAACGCACCATCGCGCTACGGTGGGCGTGTACTTGTACTCGTTCGAGCGCGACAGAGAAAACACTAGACCGCTGCTACTGCTTCTCCCGGCGGTCTATTAACCCCTCTTCCATTTCATCCACAGCTTCCATGGCGCGCGCGCCATGACACCTGGTCACATAGGGGCAGGCCCAAAACATATCATACGTGTCTGCAATGTCTGCACCACATTTAAAACAGCTAGAGCTAACCGAGGGGGCAAATCTGGACACCTTCTCGGGGGTATAGTGTAGTCCGTTGAGCAATTTAAATTGAATGAGGCGATTCCTAGCGTTTAATGAGACCTCCTTAGTGAGTCGACACCAGCGAGCCCATCTGGCGTCCTCTAAAGGGGCACCCAGTTTCTCCTCCCAACACACCCTAGCCGAGCTGGATGGCATCTGCGTATCCTGACACTTCTTATATAGTGCGGAAATGAGACCCCTAGAGTACCCCACCGCCAAAACCAACTCCAGAGGCTGGCACTCTTCACGCTCCTTGGGGTATGATGACCATTTTAACCTAACAGCCGCCCTGATTCTGTAATATTGCAGTATTTGAGTGGGACCACCCCCTAGCCTTTCAATAACGGTTGAGATGGTTGCATAAGTGCCCTCAGGGAAGAGGTCCCGCAACGTCATCTCTCCCATGGGATAGAGCCAGCGTACGGCTCGGAAATCCTGGTCCAGGCATTCACAGTGGTATGAACCGGATCGAACGTACATGTGTCAGTATGTTTATTAGCAAGAACTATAGTGCGGAGGCAAGTGGGAGAAGCACTGTATCTCTCGAGATCTGTGTGTATTGGGCGGGCGTGTAATGTATACCAATGACTGGCGAAGTGCACCTGAGCAACCTTGTAATAGAGTTCGAAATCGGGTGCTTGTAAGCCCCCCTGTTCGTACGGTCTAGTCATCGCCTCCCACCTCATGCGTGGAGTGTCTGACCCCCAACAAAAGCCTCCCGCCAGAGACCGAAGCTTATTGAAAAAAAAACTACCCGGCCACACGGGAATATTAACGAAATAGTAAAGTCATTTGGGGTGTACCACCATTTTCAGCAGAGAAAGTCTGCAATATAATGAAGTCGGCAATTTGGCCCACAGCTTCAGCTTGTCGGAGAGAGCATGTAAATACTTCCAGTGATTCTCGGACAGCAGTGTTTGTTGCTGCCGTGAGACAGTGATACCCAGGTATTTCAGTTTATCTTGTGTCCATCTGAATTCCTGGAGATCTGCCAGAGGGGACGTGACTTCATTCAATGGGAATAGTTCCAACTTGGATTAGTTAATTCAGTACCCTGAGAATGTAGTGAATTTGCGCACCTCCTCGAGTATCGGGGGATGTTTATTACTGGGTTTATGATAAATAGGAGTGAGTCGTCTGCATACATCGAGATCATATGCGCGGGGCCTGTCATGCGAAGACCACGATGAATATGGCGGAGCCGCAACAGGACCGCAAGGGGCTCTATAGTGAGGGCAAAGAGCAGTGGTAACAGGGGGCATCCCTGGCGGGTGCCGTGAGCGAGTAAGAATATGGGGAATATTGTGGAACCTGTCCTGACCCTAGCCTTCGGTGAAGAATAAAGAAGCCTTACCCACTGGATAAAGAACTTGCCCCGTCCCATACGGCGAAGGACCGAGAATAGAAATTGCCATGACACTGAATCAAACGCTTTTTCTGTGTCTAATGAGGCGGCTACGGCCTGTGAGGTAGGGTTTATTTGCTATATGATACCGAAGAGTCTGCGCAAGTTATACGCTGTCGTGCGGCCGGGGATGAACCCAGATTGGTCTGGATGAACGAGGTCCAGCATATGTGGAAGTAATCTTGCAGCTAATAGTTTAGCTAGGATTTTGGTATCAGAGTTTACTAGTGAGAGCGGCCGGTAGGAACCTATCTCTTCAGGGGGTCTATTCGGTTTCAGCAAAACCGTAATTAATGCTTCCGACATCGATGCGGGGAGCGTACCGAATTGCAGGGCTCCCTCCCAGGCCCCGAGAAGATGTGGGGCCAAGGCCGTGCACAGTTCCTTATATAACTCAATCCCAAGCCCATCAGGGCCGGGAGCCTTGCCGAAGGGGAGCAATTTGATGGTGTCCTCGACCTCCTCAGTAGTTATAGGAAGATTTAATGCCTGATGTGCCTCCTCATTGAGCTTAGGTGCCAGAACTGAGTCAAGATAGCACTCTAGTTCCTCGTGGCAACAACTGTCTGAGTTTGAGTAGAGCATTTTTTAGAATTCGTAAAACTCAGCATTCACCGCTGCAGGGGAATTCAGAGTATTGCCCGACATACTGAGAATCCCTGTGATGTGTAACGTGCTCTGGTCCCCCCGGAAAGCCCGCGTGAGGTGCCGACCCAGCCTATCAGCCACTCCTTATCTTCTGGCCTGAATAGGATGATACAGCAGCCGAACCTCCTGGTCCGCAAGCTCCTGGAATTTCAAAAGATTCCCTTTTTATACATACCAACAGCGCCCTATCACGTGTGTGTGAATATTTGTCCTCAAGCCTTTTTAGTTCATCCTCAACCTCAGTAAGGTCCTTTCTGTTTTTGCGTATCATCCCAGAGGCATTAGAAATGATCTCCCCCCCTTAGCCACACCTTAAAGGCCTCCCAAATTGTACCTGTATGGGAGACCGATGTTATATTGCTGAGGAAAAAGACAGCATGCAATCTCTCTAATAGTACTGGGTCCGACAGACACCTGGGGGGCATGCGCCAAAGAGGGCGAGGGGTAGCCAGGGCAGACCAGTCAAGTGCAATGGGGGAGTGATCTGATAGAGTTTGTGGATAAATCGCAAAGTCCAGCACCCTCGGGACGAGTGTGGAAGAGATGAGCCACAAATCAATTCTAGAATGTGCATCATGCACTGTGGAATAATATGAATATTCGCGTTTGGTCAGATTCCGAGAGCGCCAGGATTCTATAAACTCTAAATGAGACATAACACTAATCAACATCCGACCCGCTGCAGTGAGCTCCCTCTGCGTGTCCCTGGAGCGATCCATAGCACAATCGGGTATAAGGTTAAAATCTCCCCCCCATATAATGTGTGAATGTGGGCCATCAACGAGAAGGTCAAATATCTGGGCAAAAAATTGGGGGTCATCAAAATTAGGGCAATACGTGTTGACCAGTGCAAAATTTACAGCAATCACCGAGCCCCACACTATTACAAATCTCCCCAACGGGTCGACGCTACATTTAAATTCTTGAAACTGTATAGAGCGGTGCACAAGAGTAAGTACCCCCCGCGATTGCGAAGAGTAGCTGGTGTAATATTGCTGCTTGGCCCAGGATTTAGCAAACAGCTTGTTAGTGGGCCCCAAAGCATGCGTCTCTTGTAACATCACAATCTTAGGGGAACACCTGTTGATATACGCTAACACCTTCCGAGCCTTAATGGGATGGTTTATGCCGCGTACATTCTAAGAAAAGAATTTAAGATTGGCATTAATTCCACTGCTGGACAACATTAGTTAAGCACTGTTTTTGCAAATCATTTAGCAAGCAATTGACATACTCTTTGTTATTGGAGAGGTCCTCACATGATTTCAACTTTTGCAGGAACAGTCCCAACACAGAGACTAAATAGCCCGGAATTAAAACATTATTCGGGCAGCACGACAGTAAACATTTAACCACACCCATACCCCTCTGCTTCCCACCACCCTCATCATCTTCCCCAACTAGACGATGTATTCCCAAACACAAAGAAACAATGAGCTCCATGGGGTGCACTGTGAGACCACTTAAAGGCTCTGATAGTGGATAGCAGCCCAGTACAGGCACCATGCCAGGTAGGGTTACGCCTTAACAAATATTGCGGTCAGGGCGTCGCAACCGCCGCCGTCAGTCATTGTCACTCATATTCGAGGGAGCAGCATGCAGCGGAGAACCACCCCTGCCACCATGGTCTCTCCTCAGCTGCGGGATGGCGATGTTGGCTTCAATATATGACACAGCTTCACCAGGATCCTCGAAGAGATGGGACCTACCCCCGTGTTGTAGACAGAGCTTGGCAGGGCAATGGAGGGCATACTGCACCTAGCGCATCCGAAGCAGGTTCTTGATGGGATCAAATGACTTGTGCCGAGTGAGCACCGCAGCTGCAAAATCAGGGTAAATATGAATGTCCGAGGATTCAAAGCGCAGTGTGCCCTTTTCCCAAGCCAGTCGCAGTATTAAGTCCTTATCCCGGTAATTAAGGAGCCTGACCACAGTCGTCCGAGGAGGGGCACCCGGCTTCGGAACCGGGGCAAGCACCCGGTGCACTCTCTCAACCAAGAAATGCTATGAAAAGCCAGCGGGGCCGAACAGTGATTTAAGAAGATTTTCTGTGAATTGCTCCATCGTGCCCTTGCAAGCCGCCTCAGGGATCCCGACAATTCTGATGTTATTACGGCGAAAGCACGATTCAAGATCGTCACATTTATTGCAGACCCTGTTAAACTCCTGCCGGAGATATGCTATATCACGGCCATGCCTCGCAACCTGGTCCTCAGTCTCCCCCACTCAGGACTCTACCTGCGTGATGCGGGCCCCCTCTTTCTCCAATTTTGACTTTAGGGAGCCGATGGTGGAAACTATGTAATCCAACTTTACATTTACGGCAAGAAAGCCATTCTGTACAGTTGCCAATAGGTGGTCCTCTCTCGATGTCGTAGGGGAGCAGGACTGCCCATCAGCAGGAGGGTCACCCGCCGGTGCAGAGGATTTGGACGGGGTGTAGGTGTCCATTGGGCCCTTCTTCTTTGAAGCAGCTCCTTTGGTCATGGTCTAGGGGGATTACCACCTGATCGGAGAAGAATAGGTGAGGGAAGGAGACCCAGAATAGTGCACGCAAACACAGCCACCACCACGGACCAGGCACAACCACACCATTGAGCCGCAGCACCCCAAGTCCAGGGGAGGGGGCGGTCGGCTCAGCAGTATAGAGGCGCCGGAACCGCAAAACAACAGCAGTAGTGACGCGGCCCAAGTGCGAAAAGCATCCCGGTGAGGAGAGGATATAGTGGGGCCTGCTACACTAGAACCGCAGGCCCAAAAAGCTAGCTCAGCCGACACCACCAATAGGGCAAACAGGGCAATGGGCAACAACAGCCGGCAGCAGAAGCCGGGACCGACATTCCAGGAATTGGGCCTCACCACTCAATAACCAGCGTGGTCAGGTGCGGGGATCAGCCTAGCGGTGACACTGGAGAAATCCCATAAGAGGCATCCCAGCCAGAGTAGGTGTGTGAAAAGGGGCAGGAGATTACGCAGATAGTGGGGACCAGGGAGAGCAGACCATGGGCCACCATGCACCGCCACAACAGATGTACACGCACCAATAGTCAATCTCGGTCATCCACGGGTTGCATGAGGCGGAAGGGCCATGCGCAGCACGTCTCCACACCCACTGTGTGCCACAAGTCTGGGGCTCAAGCCACGTCTCCTCCGGGCCAGGATCTGCATGTAGGGAAAGGCAGAGCGCACACCATGAATCACAGCATACAGAAGGAGGAGGAAGGCCCCTCACCGCATCGGCGTCCGGGATCGCAGCCACATGCGGGTCCGGAGGTGGGGGGCCAGGCCCTCAGAGCCTGCCCGTCTAGCTGAGCGTGTGAGCCCGGCCACAGCCGCCCGTGTCCCTCCGACTCAGCACAGGCAAGAGGCGCCCTGCTACAGGCACACACAATCAAAGAGCCAGGGCAGCTCACACAGGGACTCTGGCACCAAGTCCTCCGCAGCCCACTAGCCTGGCGGAACAGCACGCGGACACCCCAATGTGCCGGGACGGCACCAACGGCAGGCACCAGCCCGCAGATCCAGGCAGTACAGCGGAGTCAGCCGCTTAGGGCCAGAGGGGGTCACAGTAGGCAAAAGTCCAGCGGGACTGCCCCACTAGAGGCGCCGAAGGCGGGCAGCAGCGTTCCAATCCACCACTGCACAAGCCCTGCACAGCGCGGGAAGAGCTCCACTCTGCCCTCCCCCACAGCAGGCCCCAGCGCGCAACAGCAGCGGCGGGTCTGATCACAGGAGCCTGGCTCCGATTCAGGAAGAGATGAGGACCACAGGTGCAGAGGATCGCCAGCAGCCCACAGATCTAGTTTAACGATCACATTAGCAGGCGTAACCGTATTTATTGCAGCAACGGATTTTGGTAGGCAGGAGCTCTGCACCTAAGCGGCCATCTTGCTTAGCAGCTCAACAGCGCCTCCGCACATGGGTATTTCTAACACTATAACTGCAAATTATAATTCAAAGAGGAAAGTTCAGAAGCTCCCTCGAGGGCTACATTAAAACGACTAAACCAAATACAACGTATCCAAAACAAAGCAGCTAGACCTGGATTGGGACACAATCCCTGGGACCATATTTCTCAGGATCTGAAAACCCGCAACTGGCTCCTCATTGCGAAGAGAATCGCACACAAAATCAACAGTATTACTTTCCAAATCCTCCATTTAAATGCTCCTAAATACCTTATCTCGTACATAAACAAATATGTAGCAAGGAGACCGCCAAGATCATAACAAGAAAGCAACCTAACAGCATCCAGATTAAAAATGCTGAAACACAGAGGGAGATCCCCAGCAATGTTAAATCTGAAGTTCTGGATCAATCTCCCTTCAGCCCTAAAAGAGAATACTCCCTCAAGCAGTTCAAAAGGAATGTGAAATGCTGGTTCCATGAATAGAAGATCCTATTAAGAAATGTTTGCATACAATAACCAACTAACCATCCCAATCCTCTCTTGACTCCTATTAATAACTCTGTAGGACCTTATGCCTAGCACTCTTGCCCTATGGCCGCTGTGACGGGGTGGCCGGCCCCAAATAACCACACTGGAGACTGGAAGAATTTCCCAGGGTGTTTATTTAAAATTACAAATGGTTGATCTAAGGGATTCACGGGTAGATCTCGAGACTTACAGGGATCTTGGGGAATTTGGCGCTAGTGTTGTCCCTCGCTCCCTATTTCCCACTGGTTTACCCCTCTGTAGCCCAGGCGTCCTTAACGGGGTGTTGGTAGCTCACCAAGGGGGGACATCTATCTGTCCGTTGTTCTGATTAATACTATTGGTGTTTTCTCTAAAGCATTGGCTACCAAACTCCCTGGGGGTTTTCTAGGCTTTGCCTAACCTATCCTGCATAGTACTCTTAAGGGGTTAGGGATGGTGCCTTCTTTCACATGGTATCCCTCTCCCTCCTCCACCCACATTCTTACCTGTACTTTCACTACACTAGGCTTGTAAGATTTTCTCCCTCCGTACTACTGTCCATCCGGTCTCTCGCTCTGCTTTTCAACCTCCACCCTTTAATCTTACTTCTCTTCTTACTCCTGCTCTTACCATCAGTCTGATCTCCAATTAGCACCCCACTGCCCTCTCCACTGTTACCCTTTCCTCCCTCTACTTCCCACTACTACTGCTACCCTCTCTTTTCCTACCGCTATTAGTACTTCTGTTCTCCCACTTGCTGTCACTACTACCACCACTCTGCTTCCAATACTATCTCTCACCTCCACTACTCCCTCTCTACTCCACCTACCCCTCACTAAGACTTACTACCAACTACCGCCTCTTACTCCCACCACCACTCTAGTACTCCCACAACTACTACCAGCTTCGCTCCCACTACCATCTTACCACTTCTACTCTACCTCTACTCTCCACTCACTCACAAATACTCCACAGACCCCCTCTCGCCAATAGCTTCCGCACTCCAGTCCCTCTCACCACCTCCTGTCTCTCATAGGTCCTCCACCAACTCCGGTCCTCACCCAACTAGCCCACACTGGGCCACTCACACACACTTATTTAAATAGCTCACCCCTCCCAGAATTGGATACTTCCCCTATACAATACCTTTCCTGGCTGAAGGGGTGTGTCAGAGGGAGTGCTGGGGAGGCTTCAAAAAGGGCTTGTAAGCCCTTGCCACCTCTCTGTGGGGCCTTTCAGCATTTCTAACAAGAATGGCCCAGCATTCTACACAGGACTCTTGCCCTTTGTTTCTAGGTCTTTTCATAAATGTTGCTCTCTGGTGGTGTAGTGGGTTTCCAAGGCCTTCCTGGAGGCCTTTGTTAAAAAAATATCCCTGGTGGTTTAGTGGGGTACTTTTCTTTCCTGTGGGCTCCAGGCGGCTCAGCTATATGGAGCTGCGATCTTCTCCTTCAGTAGCAGCCAGTGCTGTAAAGGGTGCTGCGCCCCGTGGTGCTCTGACTGGTGTTACTGCGCTTGCGGCACCCCGCTGCATAGCGTGGCCTGCCGCAGTGCTGATATGGCATCTGACATCTTCTACGCCTTTTCTTATTGCTCCCCATTGCGGGTCCTGCACCACCACCAGACAAGGTAAGAAGGGGCTGAGAGGGGGCCTGCCCTCACACTGACACCTTGTTGGGGTCTGGGTGGGTAGCCCCCACCTTTTAGGAAGGACGCTGACCCTGTCACTCAGCATTTAGCCATTACCTGATAACCTTGAATTTGCCAAACCTGGCCCTCTGAATATTACCTCACCTGTACCTAAGCCCACTTGTTTAATAGTTGTTAATAGGTGAATAACCAGAAGGCACCAGATTTCTAAACTCCTGGTTCCTTAGCAAAACATCACCCACATTATGAAGCCAACATGCCAAGTTAGATCTATGATACCACTGTAAATAAGCAGACTACTTGTTAGTTGTGGTGAGTTGGAGGAACTCCCCATCCTTTTTTATGAGGAGGCTGGGCCACAGGCGACTCGGTGGTCCAGCCATTCCCTGATGTATCTCCCAGAGGAAGAGTGGAGCAGAATTTGCAGCAATCATTACCTAAAAAGTTAACCAGAATGGTCAGAATATAGCTGTGCAGAAGATGGCAATTGCAAATGCTTCATAAACTCTAATAGAAGAACAACATTAAAAGCAAAGATCTTAGGGAATGATTATTTCAAAGTTGAATGTAACCACAACCCTTTTACAAACTTGAGTGCTGAAGGAAAGCTGAACTGCGAGAGTCAGCGTAGCGCCAAACGCAGACAGTAATTAGTCCACAAGAACACCAGTAAAACATTGTACCTCCAAGTCTGACATAAGAACGAGCAGCGTATCATTTGCAGTCATTCAAATCAGCCGAAGCCTACTTAGTCTGAGAAAATTGAATACTGTGGAACACTGTAGAGCCACGACCACAAACATCTACAGTTCCAAGATTGCACTGATGGCTCAGTGAATATTTAAAGGCTTAGGGCTAACTGTTGAACAATCTGTATATGAATGAAGTCCTGACCAATTCCAAAAGGAAAACAATAATAAGACAATGCTTGAAATAAAAAGTCATGAGAGACCGAATCAACCAGTAAACTAATAAAAACACTCAATGGAGAGCCCAATCCTGGCTGGCTTAGAACAACAACCACCAGCACGAAACACTATGCCCCAGGCCCCGCGCTGCACAACGTGCGGCACGATGGAGGGCCTGGGAGGTTAGGCGCAGGGTGGGGGATCCTCCCAACCGGCGGGAAAACAGAAGGGAGGGGCGGCCAGAGCGGCGCCCCCACCCGCCGAGCAACCAAACGGAGTCACAAGGAAGGCAGAGCAAGGTGCGAAAGTAACAGGGGGGTGGGGGGACAGGAAGGGGCTCCGGCGGGCCAAAAAATCACCACAACAAAAGGTGGAGGGGGTATAAATACCCCAGAGAAGAAGGAGCAAAACACAACCAGGTAGGAGCTCACCTCGCTCGGGTAAGCTCCCAGCCCCTGGTTAAAAGCGGAAAAAGGTTTTCGTTTTCGTTCGTTGCTCCGTTTTACGCTTCGGTCACTTTCGCCTCTGCGGGCTTGAGCGACGGAGTTTCCTTTCCCCTCGCTCGCGTTTCGCCTCCTACGGGCTTGACTGGCAAGGGGAGCGCCGGAGGATCTGCGGGTTTGAGCGACGGAGTTTTCTTTCCCCTCGCTCGCGTTTCGCCTCTTACGGGCTTGACTGGCAAGCAGAGGAGAAGGAAGGACGCAGCTGTTCGTGAGGGCGTCGCGGAAGCGTCGGAAAGCCAGCTGTGAAGAGTCGCGGCCCGCGGTGGAATCGGGCGAAGCCGGGCAGACGTGGCGCTGGAAAGGAGATTCCAGGAAGAAAAGGCACAGCTCGTTGAGGAGGCGTGACGGAAGATCGGGACCGCGCATGGCTTAGCCTCGGCGGGCTTAGTCGGCAAGGGAAAACATAAGAAGAAAGAAGACCCACCTCGGCAAAGGAACCCGGGAAGGCGATCGCTGAAGAAAGAAGGCCCAGGATCAACAGCAAGGAAATACGGGCACCGGCGCCAGTTCCGAAGAGGCAGTGCCTACGGAGGAAGCAGGGAACAACGCGAGAGAAGACGGGCGGACGCGGCGCCCGGGAGGAGAAACAGTACAGCTCACGGCAGCAGGAGGAGCGGCACGGAAGCGACGGGAGCCCTTAAAGTGACAGTGCACCCTGGGCAAGCCTGCCCCTTAAAGCAACAGTACACCCTGCTCAAGCAAGGCTAAAAGCACGAAAGAAGAGCGGGGATTCGCACGGCCAGGTGGCTCAGGGAGCAAGGGCGCGAGCAAACGACCCGGCAGAGCCTGAGAGCACGGGTTCAAGACCGGACAAGATCAAGATCAGGATCAATTCTCCGAACCAGGAAAAAGCAGGGGGCTAAACACCCCGCAAAGGTGGTGGAATAAGAATTAAACATTTTTACCAGAGGCAAGAAAAAAAGAGGAATGGAGGAAAAATTAAGAAGAGCGCAGGAGTTCAGCGCATGGGCCAAAAAGGCAGAAAAGGACTACGGGGCCAAATGGGTCCTGGAGGTGATGCAGAAAGAGGAAAGGGCTAGGGCAATGTCGCCCCTGCTGCTGGAGGATTCCACGGACAGCGAGGAGATAGAGGAGTTACCCCAAGGCCAAAAGAGGTCAAGAGGGACAGGGGAAGAGCCGCAGGAACCGGAGAGGCCTAAGAAGAAACAGAAAAACAAAGGTATCGTAAAATTGAGCAAAAGCATTAACAAAATGATAAAAGTATTAAATGCAAATGTAGAATGCATGAAGGCCCAGGGTAAATCGCCCAGAGCAAAAAGGGGTAAAGATGAAGGGCAGGACGGCATGGGATCAGAGTGGGAGGAAAGTAGTGAGGACGAAGAGAGAGACCACTTGCGAGCCTGGGTAAAGAAAAAAGGGGTAATAGGAAGAGGAAGGGGTACAGAGGACAAGACAGGTGGGGGTAAGGGGACAGGGGGGCAGGGGCCAGCGGACAACGGGGCAAGCCCTCCTACAACGGAGCTACCCCAAAGCCCAAACATTTCAGCAGAGCCTACCACAGTTTTAGTCAATGAACCGGCCAAGAACATGACAAAATATGGGAGACCCACGATAGGTAAGGACGCACAGGGGCGTTCCCTGAAAGCCCAAGCTTGGCACATTAGCGACAAAATTAAGGAGAAAATATGGAGAAAGGAATTAATAGATATATTCACATTGCTAGACGTACAGAAAAGGGGTCACGACGTAGCAAAAGAGGACATGAAAGAGGATGAAAAAGGGTTATTGAAAAGGTCAGCAGTAGCCAGAAATTTTGACAACTGGACGGCAGCATTTCAGATAATGTCATCCATCATTTTACAGAAGTTTCCCGAAGACGGCCCATCGCTGGTCACCTACCAGCAGAGCGTGCTAAAGGTGTACAAAGCATTTGGGGGGGATGCATGGAAAGAGTACGATCATGAATTTAGGAAAGAGATGGACTGCTTCCCAGATATTGGGTGGGACGAGGAGAATTACAATCTATATATTTTCAATGTATTGAAAGAGAAGTGGGACAGCAGGGACCAACCTAATGCGCCTAGCTACTACAGGAGGCAATATGGTTATAACGATTACAGGAGAGATTACAGATACAGCAGCAGGAGGTTCGAAGGTAGCCGCGACAGGGCAAGCGAGCCGAACTTTCGGAGCAGGCAATACGAGGCACAAAGAAGCTGGCAGAGCAGCTTACCACCAACAGCGCAAGGGGGTGGCAGGGGAGAAAATGGGGGTCCAAGAACACAGCCAGGCCAATGCAGGAATTTCGAAAAAGGAGTGTTATGCAGCTGGGGGAAGAAGTGCAGATTTAATCACAAATGCGAGAATTGTGGGGGGGAGCATGCGACCAACAAATGCACAAGGTCAACATACAATAAATACAGGGGGCCAGAAAAGCGAAACTAGGAGGGTAAGCGAGAAAGGGGCCACTCCAGTAAAACTGGAAGCAATGGAGAGATGGCTACAGGTATTTCCAGATCAAGAAGTGGCAGAGACAATCAGGCAAGGGTTCCAGGAGGGTTTTGAGATCCCTTTCGAAGGACACGGGTCTATAAACACACCGAAAAATCTGAGATCAGCGCTAGAAAACAAGGTGTTGGTGGCCAATAAAATCAGCAAAGAAATCGAGCTAGGAAGAATAAGAGGCCCTTACAACTCCCCCCCGTTCAGAGAGTACATATGTTCTCCACTAGGGCTGGTTCCCAAAAAGGAGGCAGGCGAATTTAGATTGATCCACCATCTATCATACCCAACAGGGACCTCAGTTAATGACGGGATCAACAAGGAGGCAGTATCAGTAAGCTACTCAGACTTTATGGAAGCCGTACACCTAGTAAAAAAAGCTGGAAAGGGGGCATGGATGGCCAAAGCGGACATAAAATCAGCATTCCGGCTCCTACCAGTGAGAGAAGAGTCCCAGAGGTGGCTATGTATGCAGTGGGAGGGAAAATACTTTGTGGACAGGTGCCTCCCAATGGGCTGCGCCATCTCATGTGCTTATTTTGAAAAGGTAAGCTCATTCTTGCAGTGGGCACTCACAAAGGAGGACGAGGGGGCGCAAGTAGTTCATTACCTAGACGATTTCCTATTTGTGGGGCCACATGGCTCAAAACAGTGCCGGAATACACTACAGAAATTCATAGAATTAGCTAAGGAGTGGGGCTTCCCATTGGCGGAGGAGAAAACCACAGGCCCAACACAAACAATACAATTCCTAGGCATCGAGATAGACTCACGAAGGGGGGAATGCAGGATCCCAAAAGAAAAAGTAGCAGACCTACTGAACAAAATCAAGGGCCTGGGAGGGAAAAGCAAGGCCACCGTGAAGGAGCTACAATCACTGGCAGGAAAACTGAACTTCGCAGGAAGAATCATACCACAAGGAAAAATATTCCAGAGAAGGTTAGAGCTGAGAACAAGGGGAGCCAGAGAAGGACACCATAGGGTGAGAATTGGGGAAGGTATAAAAAGAGACATGGAGGTATGGGCAGAATTCTTAAAAACGTTCAACGGCGCAGTAATCTGGCGCACACCTATGAACGAAGAAAACGAAAGAGTGCTATTCACAGATGCAGCCGGGGGGTTTGGTTTCGGCGCAATTCTAGGGGCGGAATGGTGTGCCGAAGAATGGCCAGAAAGTTGGCAAAGGGCAGAATGGACTGCCAATATTACACTGTTGGAAATATTCCCAATATGGGTAGCTCTATGCGCATGGGAAAAAAAGTTGAGATGCAAAGACTTAAAAGTGTGGTCAGACAACATGGCGGTGGTGCATGTCATAAACAATGGGAGCGCCTCTTGCCCACTAGTGCTGGAAATAATGAGGGTTATAACACTAAATTGCCTTAAAAATAATGTTAACATAAAAGCAAGGCATATCACAGGTGAAGATAACACGGTCGCTGACGCCTTATCTCGCTTTCAGTGGGACAGGTTCAGAGAACTGCGGCCGGACGCAAGAAAGGAAAGAACGCCCACGCCAAGGAAGGCATGGGTACCTCTGGAAGAATGGGAGGAAACACGGTCAACTACAAGGTTGACTCGGAAGAGGAACCACAGGAACAGACGGTAGAGAAATTGGCCAGGAACGCCATAACATACAGAACCGGTGAGCAATATAAAAAACATGTAAAGTATGTGTTAGAATCAACAGGGGCTAAAGCAATCGAGGGCATCACAGTGGCAATGTTATGTGATTTTGTGGGTAGCGCTTTTTCGCAAGGAAAGAGGAAAAGTTGGGCGGCAGCACACCTAGCGGCGATAGCTTACACAGCAAAAGTGGCCGGGATAGCGGACCCAACAACCAATTCAAGATTAAGATACGCAATGAAAGGGTGGGCAAAATTAGAGGGAAAGACACCCGACAACAGGAGGCCTCTGAACTTTGAAAAAATGATAATACTGCTAAAATTATTGCACAGCACATGCAACAACAGCTATGAGGTCAAATTGTTCAGGGCAGCATTTGTTTTGGCATATTACGGGGCACTAAGGGTCGGGGAGTTAGTAGCACGAAGCACAACAGCGGAAGACGGCTTAGCAAAAACAGACATATGCATAAGGGCAGAAGGAATGGCAATATTCTTAAGAAAATCCAAGACAGACCAGGTGGGGAGGGGGCGAACAATAGAGCTAAACTGTATCAAAGAAAGGGAACACTGCCCAAGGTGCATCACATATCAATTCCTCTCAGTCCGTCCAGACGTAGGGGGCCAGCTATTGATACATAGGGACGGCAAGCCCCTAAGCAGGTATCAATTCCAGGCGGTACTGAAGAAAACTATAGCCAGGGCAGGATGGGACAAGGCAGAATTCGGTACCCACTCCTTCAGAATAGGTGCAGCCACATCTGCATGGGCAGGCGGCTTGGGGGCAGAGGGAGTGAAGGGAATCGGGGGTTGGAAATCGCAATGTTTCAAGAGGTATGTGCGAGTGAACATGGTATGATTCATCTTTCATTCCCCACGCAGACATAACACCCTACAAATCGGCATGGATAGTTGGCCACTCATTCGTGACGAGAGCAGGCAGATGGATCGAAGATTACAGAGGGACATTGCATTTCAAAAAGACAATCACTTCATGGTGGGGCCTCCCAGGGATGCATTGGGAGGACATCCACGACAGGCTGTCAGACCTGATTGGGTTCAGGGACCCACCCGAGTACTTAGTCATCCACCTCGGGGGGAACGATTTAGTCAGCACAAACCGGGGGGTGTTAATGCACGACATATGCGAATCATTAAGGGCAATAGCACACTGCTGGGGAAAAACGAAAATATTCATGTCAGAAAGCATAACTCGCAGAATCTGGCACGGGGCGCGCAGGAGGCAGGCCATTGAGACAGCACGTAAAAAGCTGAACAAGGGGATAGAGAAATACTGCAAGAGCACAGGACTCCAATACATTAAACACGGGCTATCACAGAACGACCCCGACTGGTTCCACCAGGACGGTGTACACTTGTCAAACAAAGGCTGGGGTAGATTCACAGACAACATTTTCCAGGCATTAGCGGCACAGGGCTGCAATTAAGGGGGCGGGAGGTTCACTGTTTTGGGGGGACCTGAGCGGTCTAGGCTACCAACCCCTCAGGTGTGGCGGCACGTGTCCAGGAAAGGATGCCACAGGACATCGGAAGGGAGGCCAAAGGAAGGGGGGCATCCCAACCCCTGGACACGAGGGGCCCAAAAAGTGGTATTTTACTGTACAGCAGCCATAACCAGTTTACAGTGCCATCATTTGTATATAATAAAAGGCCTACGGCCACTTTTATTTTCCACAAAACAGAGCGGTTGTGCATTCATTCAGGGGGCAGGGCTCACCACAACAGAGGAAATAGCAGGGGGGAACCCACACTACTCAGCCTATGCCCCAGGCCCCGCGCTGCACAACGTGCGGCACGATGGAGGGCCTGGGAGGTTAGGCGCAGGGTGGGGGATCCTCCCAACAGGCGGGAAAACAGAAGGGAGGGGCGGCCAGAGCGGCGCCCCCACCCGCCGAGCAACCAAACGGAGTCACAAGGAAGGCAGAGCAAGGTGCGAAAGTAACAGGGGGGTGGGGGGACAGGAAGGGGCTCCGGCGGGCCAAAAAATCACCACAACAAAAGGTGGAGGGGGTATAAATACCCCAGAGAAGAAGGAGCAAAACACAACCAGGTAGGAGCTCACCTCGCTCGGGTAAGCTCCCAGCCCCTGGTTAAAAGCGGAAAAAGGTTTTCGTTTTCCACCCAACCCACCCTGCAAGAAAAAGAAAAAGAAGAAAACCGGAACAGGAACACCAAGTACTTCCAACGGTACACGGTATAAGAAGAAAAAGTCGTAGGCAGCGGCGGCACGTGTCCAGGAAAGGATGCCACAGGACATCGGAAGGGAGGCCAAAGGAAGGGGGGCATCCCAACCCCTGGACACGAGGGGCCCAAAAAGTGGTATTTTACTGTACAGCAGCCATAACCAGTTTACAGTGCCATCATTTGTATATAATAAAAGGCCTACGGCCACTTTTATTTTCCACAAAACAGAGCGGTTGTGCATTCATTCAGGGGGCAGGGCTCACCACAACAGAGGAAATAGCAGGGGGGAACCCACACTACTCAGCCTATGAAAAAGGCTGGAAAAAGGCCAAGGACAGCGAAGACTGAGAGGAAGCAGACATGCTTCTCACTGCTGCCTAGATACATGCAAAGACTTTTATCATGGAAGAGTTAGTCTACCTGCTAGCTGTTGTACTGTGTAGTCATTCCAATCATGTTATGGTTGTGGGCCACAGGATTCCAGGTTAGAGCTTGAATGGCATGAGCATGCACCGGAGCACTTCAGATGTTCACAGCCACACAGCCTGGGCTTTTTGCAGGGGCTGCAGGTACAGCATCATGCTGGCTGGCGCAGCCATGTCGTGCGGGTGGGCGCTGGCAGCCTCCTCTTCATTTCTAGTGCGTTCCTAGAGCGCTACACTGCCACTATGGCCAGGTGGCCCAGGATCTTCAAAAGGGCCATTTACTCTGCCCTGCTCCGACCTGGGGCTCTTTCTTTTCAACGCTGGTTGGGCCCAGGATCTTTCCTGGGCTCCGCCAGCACTGCCAGACACTCGGAGTCAGTGCCTCCTGCGCAGGGTGGGGTGGGCACTCACCCCCTTTTCTTGGCGGCAATGCCCCTTTCCTACCTTCTTGGGGGTAAATGTTACTCCACCCGCCATATGACGCGAAGCAAGGACGGCTGCACAGTTTTCTTTCTTGTTCTGGCGGCGGACACCACAGGGGGCTGCAAGCTGGCTCTCCCCCTGGCCTCACAAGCACCCTCCTCGCCGAGGGCCGCGGCCAGGAAGGATCCACCGGCAGGGCTCTGTTGATGACATCTCGCCTCAATTTTTACGGCAGTGGATGCCACTCCTATCCTTTCCCCACGTGCCGGCGGCCACACTGCAGGGGCTCTTCCTCCAAGCTGTGGCAAAGGCTGACTCTTCACTTTTCTTTCTTGCGGCAGTTGCCGGGGGAGGGGGCTGCGGTCTCACTCCGATCCCGGCCGCACGGGCACCCTCTTGAATATGGGCCGCGGCCAGGCCGAAGCATGCAAAGGCATCCCCTCCCTTCTCCATGGCGATGACTGCCGCTCCTCCTCCTGTCTCCCTCCTCATTCTTCCAATGAAGAAGAAAAACATAATGAGGAACAGGAATGGAGCAGAGGACATTGCGGGGGTTCCACTCCCTCCTCGCCATTATTGTGGGGCCGGCGGCTATCATGCGGCCAGCCTCACTGGTGCTGGGAGGCCCAGCTCCATGCTGGGGTGCCGGGGTCACCCAGTTTATAGGTAGTTGCAGAGAAGGACCCTGTAAGGCTGTGGGGAACAGCCTAGGTGCCGGAGCATCTTGGATGCTGGTAACATCCTGGATGGTTGGAGCCTGGGCTGGACCCAGGGCACCAGGCTGGAATGGGGGGCCCAGACCAGCAGGGACCTGCAGGGCCGTGGTCCCACGGCATGGGGCCTGCAGGCCAGGGCCGCAGGCCCGTGATCACACAGTGTAGGCCTGCAGGCCCACAATGAGAGATGGGGACAACAGGAGTTCCATAGTTGGAGTCTGCAGCTGTTCTACTGCACGTACCTGCAGATGCTTTTTTTATTAGCTTGGGCTATGACAGTCATGGCCCATCTTAAAAGGGTAATGCATATGGGAGGGCCACAAATCACACTCCTCCTTTTTCATAACGAACACAACAAACGTTGCTGAGACATACATGACCCCCCCCCCACCCGTTACACAACGGCAATACTTATCACTTGGGAATTGTAGGGTAGACAGATAGCAGGATATGACACTGACACATACATAGCTACTCATATAGTTAGTTACAGACATAGCACATACTAACACATTCTAAACATACTCAGTGTATGACAGTCATGGTTGGTGAACAGCCGATGGAATGGTGGCAGTTCTACCACATTTTACAAAACCCTTTATTAACCTGGGGTACAGAACTGCAACCACTAAATGATGCCATTGTTAGCTGCTGGCACCATATAGAGCACACCTACTAACTTCGGGATCACAGTTTCACATCACTGTTCTTTACTGAGACCACTTTAAGCAAGTATCTAATATGCAGGCTCAGAGCATCAAACACATGTTTACTGTGACCTCTTTAAGCAATTGCAGGACTGCAGGGGACCAGTTCACTTTCCATCAGTGTCCGTTCAGGAGTCACTTCCACGGGTCTAGGTCTATTGATGGTACAGTTCAAGGCCGGCAAAGCTGCACCTGGCAGGCACCAGGGGCCACATCGGCTTAGTCCCTTAATGTGGGGGCAAGCAGCGAGACGCAGGTAGCAGGGTGTCCAGGCTGCGCCACATTCAGGCTCAGTCATTCCCTTTTGATGTCGGGGCAGGGCAGCCAGACACGGGTAGCGGGGCGTCTAGTCTGCGCCACATGATGTTAACAGGGCATGGGGTGACAAGATATCACACACACCCCTTTTTGGCCATGCTCCGCCAGTCAGGAGTGTCAGTTTTATGCAGGGGCACAGGAGGGCGCACAAGCACTTGCGAGCAGCTGCAACCCTTACCTTGACCATTGCACTGCTTCTTGGTGGCGGCAGTCAGGGCCACATGTGTTGGTTGGCCAGACACACTTTGTTGGCACAGCTCGGGGAGCCGGCAGGTATCGTCCCCAGGCCCACATTGGCCTGGTTCATAGATGGTATGGCAGGCAGGGTGACACTAGTGGCTGGGTGTCAGGTGGGCTATTTGGAGCAGCACCAGCCACACACTTTCCCCCTTTTTCCAGGGGTTGGCATTCCTCAACCCTGGCCCAGGGTGCAGGGGTAGGAAAAGGATGGTATGGCAGGCAGGGGACATTAGTGGTATGGTGTCGAGGCCACCTTTAGGGCAGTGACTTTAGTGGCAGGCAGTCAGGCCACTAGCTGACTGATCTTGCAGCATGCTGTGGCGAATCACACAGGATCTCCTTTGTGCAAGGGGCCTTTTTTCCACCCTTGAGATCGGGATCTTCAAAGGGCCATTTGCATTTGTTTCAATTACCCTGCCACAGAGTGCTGCTCCATTCAACTTTCTCCCATGAGAGGAGCACAAATACAGCACCGCCGAGGGGCCGGGACCCGGAGGGTCCCATACATTTAATTTTTAATAGCCCTGATGCGCAGCTCTTCATTCTTTTGGCCCACCGCCAGCTGGGCCAAGTATTCTTCTGGGCTTCCTTTTCTTTTTCTTTCTCTCTGTGCCTGAGGCCAGGGACGCGCAGGGAGCCTTTCCTTTTCAAAAGCTCCAACACCGGAGCACTTCAGATGTTCACCGTCACACAGCCTGGGATTTTTGCGGGGGCTGCAGGTACAGCATCATGCTGGCAGGCACAGCCATGTCGTGCGGGTGGGCGCTGGCAGCCTCCTCTTCATTTCAAGTGCATTCCTAGAGCGCTACACTGCCACTATGGTTAGGCGGCCCAGGATCTTTAAAAGGGCCATTTACTCTGCCCTGCGCCGACCTGGGTCTCTTTCTTTTCAGCGCTGGTTGGGCCCAGGATCTTTCCTTGGCTCCGGCAGCACTGCCAGACACCCGCAGTCAGCATAGCTCCAACCATTTGTGTCGCAAAGGCGGGTGAAAACACCCGATTTTATTTTTGGCGGGTGAGAGGCCAATTGAAATGAATGGGCGTGCAGGAGGCTTGGCGGGTGAGTCAGCTGTTTAGAAGGCGGGTGACACCCGCCAAAAGCGTGTCAGTTGAGAGCTATGAGTCAGTGCCTCCTGCGCAGGGTGGGGTGGGCACTCACCCCCTTTTCTTGGCGGCAATGCCGCTTTCCTACCTTCTTGGGGGTAAATGATACTCCACCGACCATATGACGCGCAGCAAGGACGGCTGCACAGTTTTCTTTCTTCTTCTGGTGGCGGACGCCACAGGGGGCTGCAAGCTGGCTCTCCCCCTGGCCGCACAAGCACCCTCCTCGCCGAGGGCCGCAGCCAGGTAAGATCCACCGGCAGAGCTCTGACGATGACATCCTGCCTCAATTTGTACAGCAGTGGATGCCACTCCTATCCTTTCCCCACTGGCGGGTGGGCGGCAACACTGCAGGGGCTCTTCCTCCAAGCTGCGGCAAAGTCTGACCCTTCACTTTTCTTTCTTGCGCCAGTTGCCGGGGGAGGGGGCTGCGGGCTCACTCCGATCCCGGCCGCATGGACACCCTCTTAAAAATGGGCCACGGCCAGGCCGCAGCATGCAAGGGCATCCCCTCCCTTCTCCACGGCGATGACTGCCGCTCCTCCTCCTGTCTCCCTCCTCATTCTTCCAATGAAGAAGAAAAACAAAATGAGGAACAGGAATGGAGCAGAGGACATTGCGGGGGTTCCACTCCCTCCTCGCCATTATAGTGGGGCCGGCGGCTATGTTGCGGCCAGCCTCACTGGTGCTGGGGGGCCCAGCTCAATGCTTGGGTGCCGGGGTCACCCGACTTATAGGTAGTTGCAGAGAAGGGCCCTGTAAGGCTGTGGGGAACAGCCTAGGTGCCGGAGCAACTTGGATGCCGGTAACATCCTGGATGGTTGGTGCCTGGGCTGGACCCAGTCCACCAGGCTGGTCTTGGGGGCCCAGACCAGCAGGGACCTGCAGGGCCATGGTCCCACGGCGTGGGTCCTGCAGGCCAGGGCCGCAGGCCCACAATGAGAGATGGGGACAACAGGAGTTCCATAGTTGGAGTCTGCAGCTGTTCTGCTGCATGTGCCTGCAGAGGCTCCTTTTATTAGTTTGGGCCATGATCTTAAAAGGGTAATGCACATGGGAGGGTCACACATCACAGGTTTGAGAACATTCTGCAGGACAATGACTCTACTTCCCTCAATCGGTCAAGACTCCTTCATGTCTTCCCACTGATACCTGCTTTATGCTTGATATACTCTGCCAATAATGACATGGTCGAATTTCCAGAGGAGAATAATTCACCAATTATCGCACGCCTAGAATGGGAACAGGTCGACTGTTTTACATCCATGGGCCTTGATTTTTATATTCCCTCCAGTTCCTCGCAGTATTGGAATCATACATCTAAAGATGTAAGCAGCACAATTTGACAATTAAATGGGCTTTCCTCTCTGATCGACCCTCCTAGGTCCAACTTGGGTCCTTCCTTTCCTCTATCTTCCTCTCTACCTGTGGTGTTCCCAGGGGTCAAACCTCTCACCCTGGCTTTTCAACCAATACCCGACAACTCTTGCCCATCGCATTGCTTCTCTCTGCTCCAATTTTCAGTGCTATGCGGATGACACTCAACTCATTTTCAGGCTTCCCTCGGCCACCTCTACTCCTTCTCTCATCTCTGAATGCCTGTCTGCTATTCAGGAGTGGTGTGGCGCCAATGACCTCTGCCTTTGCAAAGGGTGGTGGGGAGATGCAGCAGTTAAAAAGAGTGATTAAGGCTGTGAGGAGACGGATAGCTGGGGAGAGCAGAAGCTGCTTAAAACTGTGGAGGTGAGGCAGGGCTCATTGGATGATTTCGGGCTGTAGGGGTGGTCTGGTGAGATACATGGTTCAATTATCCCATGGTTATCCTCACTGATTACAGGGGGGAAGAGAGATGTGGCTTTGAGGAGTAACTGAAACTTTTAGGAGACACAAAGCCTTGTGGGAATGTTGAGATGGTACAGAGATTCAGGGCATTTTGCTGGGAGGATAGGGGTCTGTAGATGGGTGCAGGGGCTTTGCTGAGATGAGGGGCTGTTGTTGGGTGAAGGGGGCTCTGAGGAAATGTTCCTAACATCTGCATATCTGAAATGGGATATGGAGTTTATACTGAATCTTCCTATATTTTGATATCAGATTTGCAATATAATGACGTGGAGAAAAAATCTCCAGCATAATGCTGCAGGTTATTCCTCCACAGGTGTTTGCTTCACATTACCGCCAAAAAAGGAGGACTTACGATAGATAAAATGACGGCCCACTGTAAATGCTCTGAATCCCAATTGGAGTCTGATGGACTGTGTGAACAGGGGCTAGCATTGCTAACCTACCACTCTTAATCTAGTGGAACGAGTCAGATTGAGTGTCTGTTATGGTAAATTAATTGGGCTGTATTTCTGTGGAAAATAACACCAAACTTGAACGGAGGCCCAAATTCCCTCTAGCGTATGATCAGCCTACTAACTTACTTTACTATCATTTTGGTGCTTTAGAGCGCACATGGGTATTTCTTTTTTTTAAAAACTTTATTTATTGAACTGTGAACTTCTTCCAATGAACATAGATTTATACATACCCAACCGTCATTTTGCTATTGAAATTGTTACATAGGCAATATCACAACAGTGCAGTATAGCTACATGTACATTGTCTATCTCAATCTGTGCTATTCAGTGATCTTTGCAAGTATACTTGGAACGGTTCCCAAATGTTTTTAGGTCAGCACGTCGAGGGGACCAACGAAATATATGTTTCTTCACATATACTAACATGAGTCAACTCCCTTAACCACATTTCAATCTTCGGCGCATACTTGGACTTCCATTTTAACAGAATACATTTCTTCGCAATCAAACAACCTAAATTAAACAATCGCCTCTTCTTGACTGATACCTTCCCAATATCCCCAAATAGGTATTTAGGGAATGTCAGCACTGGTGGGACGTTAGTACAGATATTGAGAATTTCTACCACTTCCCCCCAAAACCTGGTCTCAAAACTCATTGGGGGAATAACCTGTTCTATGCCCAGATAGACCACCTCCTGATGAATCTTCTGAGGATATGGTCCTCCTTTCTCTCCAAGCAGTATTTGGCTTTTTTGTGATGACCTTAGGATGGGCTCTACTGGAGGCCACCTTGCCAGGAAGCAAACAGCTTAGCAGTGGGACCCCAGGGAGCTTGCCCCACTACCAGGGAAAAGCAAAGCTGAAAAACCCTGGTGATGTGCTGGATGGTAGCTTCCGGCTGATTGCTGGCTTGAAGAGTGAACAGTGATTCCAGGAATCCCCAGGAGAAGCCAATTACTGACACGGAGCTTGAATGCAGAGGAAACTATGGCTCCTTGGATCGATAAAACGAGCCTGACAATCGTAGTGGATCCAACCGCCGGAGGGAGGAGGCTGATAGAGACCAAAGGACGCAAAGCAAAAGGAACAGAAAATAGGGAAAATATCGGGGGCGTGCCGGTCTGTTATAAACAATAGCAGAGCCACCCGTTAAAACAGGAAGGGCAGGACGGAGCTTAGGAGGAAAGGATACGAGGACAGCTAGAACAGAAAGAGGAAAGGTTACCGCTTCCGCAAGAAGCGAGAGCAGAAACACAGCATGTAAACCCGTAGCGGACAAGGGTTGCAACGCACCGTCGCGCTGTGGTGATCGTGTACTTGTACTCGTTTGAGCGTGACGGAGAAAACACTAGACCGCTGCTACTGCTTCTCCTGGCGGACTATTAACCCCTCTTCCATTTCATCCACAGCTTCCATGGCGCGCGCACGCCATGACACCTGGTCACATAGGGGCAGGCCCAAAACATATGATACATGTCTGCAATGTCTGCACCACATTTAAAACAGCTAGGGCTAACTGAGGGTGCAAATCTTGACACCTGCTCGTGGGGTATAGTGTAGTCCGTTGAGCAATTTAAATTGAATGAGGCGATGCCTAGCGTTTAATGAGACCTCCTTAGTGAGTCGACACCTGCGAGCCCATCTGGCGTCCTCTAAAGGGACACCCCGTTTCTCCTCCCAACACACCCTAGTCGAGCTGGATGGCATCTGCGTATCCTGACACTTCTTATATAGTGCGGAAATGAGCCCCCTAGAGTACCCCAGTGCCAAAACCAACTCCAGAGGCTGGCACTCTTCAGGCTCCTTGGGGTATGATGACCATTTTGACCTAACAGCCGCCCTGATTATGTAATATTGCAGCATTCGAGTGGGACCACCCCCTAGCCTTTCAATAACGGTTGAGATGGTTGCATAAGTGCCCTCAGGGAAGAGGTCCTGCAACGTCATCTCTCCCATGGGATCCCAGCCCTCCTGAATAGTTTTATCGTACATGGGGGTGAGACCGGGGCATCGCCACAAGGGGATAGAGCCAGCGTACGGCTCGGAAATCTGTAACCTCTTATATATCCTGGACCAGGCATTCACGGTGGTACGAACCAGATCAAACGTACATGTGTCAGTATGTTTATTAGCAAGAACTATAGTGCGGAGGCAAGTGGGAGAAGCACTGTATCTCTCGAGATTTGTGTGTATTGGGCGGGCGTGTAATGTATACCAATGACTGGTGAAGTGCGCCTGAGCAACCTCGTAATAGAGTTCGAAATCGGGTGCTTGCAAGCCCCCCTGTTCGTACGGTCTAGTCATCGCCTCCCACCTCATGCGTGGAGTATCTGACCCCCAACAAAAGCCTACCACCAGAGACCAAAGCTTATCGAAAATAAAAACACCCGGCCACACAGGAATATTAATGAAATAGTAAAGTAATTTGGGGTGTACCACCATTTTCAGCAGAGAAAGTCTGCCATATAATGACATCGGCAATTTGGCCCACAGCTTCAGCTTGTCGGAGAGAGTATGTAAATACTTCCAGTGATTCTCGGACAGCAGTGTTTGTTGCTGCCGCGAGACAGTGATACCCAGGTATTTCAGTTTATCTTGTGTCCATCTGAATTCCTGGAGATCTGCCAGAGGGGACGTGACTTCATTCAATGGGAATAGTTCCGACTTGGATTAGTTAATTCGGTACCCTGAGAATTTAGTGAATTTGCGCACCTCCTCGAGTATCAGGGGAGGTTTATTACTGGGTTTCTGATAAATAGGAGTGAGTCGTCCGCATACAGCGAGATTATATGCGCAGGGCCTGTCATGCGAAGACCACGATGAATATGGCGGAGACGCAACAGGGCCGCAAGGGGCTCTATAGTGAGGGCAAAAAGCAGTGGTAACAGGGGGCATCCCTGGCGGGTGCATCGAGCGAGTAAGAATATGGGGGATATTGTGGAACCTGTCCTGACCCTAGCCTTCGGTGAAGAATAAAGAAGCCTTACCCACTGGATAAAGAACTTGCCTCATCCTATATGGCGAGGGACCGAGAATAGAAATTGCCATGACACTGAATCAAACGCTTTTTCTGCGTCTAATGAGGCGGCTACGGCCTGTGAGGTAGGGTTTATTTACTATATGATACCGAAGAGTCTGCGTAAGTTATACACCGTCGTGCGGCCACGGATGAACCCAGATTGGTCTGGATGAACGAGGTCTGGCATATGTGGAAGTAATCTTGCAGCTAATAGTTTAGCTAGGATTTTGGTATCAGAGTTTATTAGTGAGAGTGGCCGGTAGGAACCCATCTCTTCAAGGGGTTTATTCGGTTTCAGCAAAACTGTAATTAATGCTTTTGACATCGATGGAGGGAGCGTACCGCATTGCAGGGCTTCCTTCCACGGCCCGAGAAGATGTGGGGCCAAGACCGTGCACAGTTCCTTATATTTACATAACTCAGGCCCATCAGGGCCGGGAGTCTTGCCGAAAGGGAGCAATTTGATGGTGTCCTCGACCTCCTCAGTAGTTATAGGAAGATTTAATGCCTGATGTAAAACTCAGCTTTCACTGCTGCAGGGGAATTCAGAGTATTGCCCGACACACTGAGAAACCCTGTGATGTGTAACGTGCTCAGGTCCCCCCGGAAAGCCCGCGCGAGGTGCCGACCCAGCCTATCAGCCACTCCGTATCTCCTGGCCTGAATAGGATGATACAACAGCCAAACATCCTGGTCCGCAAGCTCCTGGAATTTCAAAAGATTCCCTTTGATACATCCCAACAGCGCCCTATCCCGTGTGTGTGAATATTTGTCCTCAAGCCTTTTTAGTTCAGCCTCAACCTCAGTAAGGTCCTTTCTGGTTTCGCGTATCATCCCGGAGGCATTGGAAATGATCTCTGCCCCTTACCCACACCTTAAAGGCCTCCCATATCGTACCTGTCTGGGAGACCGATGTTATATTGCTGAGGAAAAAGTCAGCATGTAATCTCTCTAATAGTACTGGGTCCAACAGACACCTGGGGGGCATGCGCCAAAGAGGGCGAGGGGTAGCAAGGGCAGACCAGTCAAGTGCAATGGGGGAGTGATCTGATAGAGTTTGTGGATAAATCGCAGAGTCCAGCACCCTCGGGACTAGTGTGGAAAAGATGAGCCACAAATCAATTCTAGAATGTGCATCATGCACTGTGGAGTAATATGAATATTCACGTTTGGTCGGATTCCCACAGCGCCAGGAGTCTATAAGCTCTAAATGAGACATAACACTAATCAACATCCGACCCGCTGCAGTGAGATCATTTGCAGTCATTCAAATCAGCCGAAGCCTACTTAGTCTGAGAAAATTGAATACTGTGGAACACTGTAGAGCCACGACCACAAACATCTACAGTTCCAAGATTGCACTGATGGCTCAGTGAATATTTAAAGGCTTAGGGCTAACTGTTGAACAATCTGTATATGAATGAAGTCCTGACCAATTCCAAAAGGAAAACAATAATAAGACAATGCTTGAAATAAAAAGTCATGAGAGACCGAATCAACCAGTAAACTAATAAAAACACTCAATGGAGAGCCCAATCCTGGCTGGCTTAGAACAACAACCACCAGCACGAAACACTATGAAAAAGGCTGGAAAAAGGCCAAGGACAGCGAAGACTGAGAGGAAGCAGACATGCTTCTCACTGCTGCCTAGATACATGCAAAGACTTTTATCATGGAAGAGTTAGTCTACCTGCTAGCTGTTGTACTGTGTAGTCATTCCAATCATGTTATGGTTGTGGGCCACAGGATTCCAGGTTAGAGCTTGAATGGCATGAGCATGCACCGGAGCACTTCAGATGTTCACAGCCACACAGCCCGGGCTTTTTGCAGGGGCTGCAGGTACAGCATCATGCTGGCTGGCGCAGCCATGTCGTGCGGGTGGGCGCTGGCAGCCTCCTCTTCATTTCTAGTGCGTTCCTAGAGCGCTACACTGCCACTATGGCCAGGTGGCCCAGGATCTTCAAAAGGGCCATTTACTCTGCCCTGCTCCGACCTGGGGCTCTTTCTTTTCAACGCTGGTTGGGCCCAGGATCTTTCCTGGGCTCCGCCAGCACTGCCAGACACTCGGAGTCAGTGCCTCCTGCGCAGGGTGGGGTGGGCACTCACCCCCTTTTCTTGGCGGCAATGCCCCTTTCCTACCTTCTTGGGGGTAAATGTTACTCCACCCACCATATGACGCGAAGCAAGGACGGCTGCACAGTTTTCTTTCTTGTTCTGGCGGCGGACACCACAGGGGGCTGCAAGCTGGCTCTCCCCCTGGCCTCACAAGCACCCTCCTCGCCGAGGGCCGCGGCCAGGAAGGATCCACCGGCAGGGCTCTGTTGATGACATCTCGCCTCAATTTTTACGGCAGTGGATGCCACTCCTATCCTTTCCCCACGGGCCGGCGGCCACACTGCAGGGGCTCTTCCTCCAAGCTGTGGCAAAGGCTGACCCTTCACTTTTCTTTCTTGCGGCAGTTGCCGGGGGAGGGGGCTGCGGTCTCACTCCGATCCCGGCCGCACGGGCACCCTCTTGAATATGGGCCACGGCCAGGCGGAAGCATGCAAAGGCATCCCCTCCCTTCTCCATGGCGATGACTGCCGCTCCTCCTCCTGTCTCCCTCCTCATTCTTCCAATGAAGAAGAAAAACATAATGAGGAACAGGAATGGAGCAGAGGACATTGCGGGGGTTCCACTCCCTCCTCGCCATTATTGTGGGGCCGGCGGCTATCATGCGGCCAGCCTCACTGGTGCTGGGAGGCCCAGCTCCATGCTGGGGTGCCGGGGTCACCCAGTTTATAGGTAGTTGCAGAGAAGGAACCTGTAAGGCTGTGGGGGACAGCCTAGGTGCCGGAGCATCTTGGATGCTGGTAACATCCTGGATGGTTGGAGCCTGGGCTGGACCCAGGGCACCAGGCTGGAATGGGGGGCCCAGACCAGCAGGGACCTGCAGGGCCGTGGTCCCACGGCATGGGGCCTGCAGGCCAGGGCCGCAGGCCCGTGATCACACAGTGTAGGCCTGCAGGCCCACAATGAGAGATGGGGACAACAGGAGTTCCATAGTTGGAGTCTGCAGCTGTTCTACTGCACGTACCTGCAGATGCTTTTTTTATTAGCTTGGGCTATGACAGTCATGGCCCATCTTAAAAGGGTAATGCATATGGGAGGGCCACAAATCACACTCCTCCTTTTTCATAACGAACACAACAAACGTTGCTGAGACATACATGACCCCCCCCCCACCCGTTACACAACGGCAATACTTATCACTTGGGAATTGTAGGGTAGACAGATAGCAGGATATGACACTGACACATACATAGCTACTCATATAGTTAGTTACAGACATAGCACATACTAACACATTCTAAACATACTCAGTGTATGACAGTCATGGTTGGTGAACAGCCGATGGAATGGTGGCAGTTCTACCACATTTTACAAAACCCTTTATTAACCTGGGGTACAGAACTGCAACCACTAAATGATGCCATTGTTAGCTGCTGGCACCATATAGAGCACACCTACTAACTTCGGGATCACAGTTTCACATCACTGTTCTTTACTGAGACCACTTTAAGCAAGTATCTAATATGCAGGCTCAGAGCATCAAACACATGTTTACTGTGACCTCTTTAAGCAATTGCAGGACTGCAGGGGACCAGTTCACTTTCCATCAGTGTCCGTTCAGGAGTCACTTCCACGGGTCTAGGTCTATTGATGGTACAGTTCAAGGCCGGCAAAGCTGCACCTGGCAGGCACCAGGGGCCACATCGGCTTAGTCCCTTAATGTGGGGGCAAGCAGCGAGACGCAGGTAGCAGGGTGTCCAGGCTGCGCCACATTCAGGCTCAGTCATTCCCTTTTGATGTCGGGGCAGGGCAGCCAGACACGGGTAGCGGGGCGTCTAGTCTGCGCCACATGATGTTAACAGGGCATGGGGTGACAAGATATCACACACACCCCTTTTTGGCCATGCTCCGCCAGTCAGGAGTGTCAGTTTTATGCAGGGGCACAGGAGGGCGCACAAGCACTTGCGAGCAGCTGCAACCCTTACCTTGACCGTTGCACTGCTTCTTGGTGGCGGCAGTCAGGGCCACATGTGTTGGTTGGCCAGACACACTTTGTTGGCACAGCTCGGGGAGCCGGCAGGTATCGTCCCCAGGCCCACATTGGCCTGGTTCATAGATGGTATGGCAGGCAGGGTGACACTAGTGGCTGGGTGTCAGGTGGGCTATTTGGAGCAGCACCAGCCACACACTTTCCCCCTTTTTCCAGGGGTTGGCATTCCTCAACCCTGGCCCAGGGTGCAGGGGTAGGAAAAGGATGGTATGGCAGGCAGGGGACATTAGTGGTATGGTGTCGAGGCCACCTTTAGGGCAGTGACTTTAGTGGCAGGCAGTCAGGCCACTAGCTGACTGATCTTGCAGCATGCTGTGGCGAATCACACAGGATCTCCTTTGTGCAAGGGGCCTTTTTTCCACCCTTGAGATCGGGATCTTCAAAGGGCCATTTGCATTTGTTTCAATTACCCTGCCACAGAGTGCTGCTCCATTCAACTTTCTCCCATGAGAGGAGCACAAATACAGCACCGCCGAGGGGCCGGGACCCGGAGGGTCCCATACATTTAATTTTTAATAGCCCTGATGCGCAGCTCTTCATTCTTTTGGCCCACCGCCAGCTGGGCCAAGTATTCTTCTGGGCTTCCTTTTCTTTTTCTTTCTCTCTGTGCCTGAGGCCAGGGACGCGCAGGGAGCCTTTCCTTTTCAAAAGCTCCAACACCGGAGCACTTCAGATGTTCACCGTCACACAGCCTGGGATTTTTGCGGGGGCTGCAGGTACAGCATCATGCTGGCAGGCACAGCCATGTCGTGCGGGTGGGCGCTGGCAGCCTCCTCTTCATTTCAAGTGCATTCCTAGAGCGCTACACTGCCACTATGGTTAGGCGGCCCAGGATCTTTAAAAGGGCCATTTACTCTGCCCTGCGCCGACCTGGGTCTCTTTCTTTTCAGCGCTGGTTGGGCCCAGGATCTTTCCTTGGCTCCGGCAGCACTGCCAGACACCCGCAGTCAGCATAGCTCCAACCATTTGTGTCGCAAAGGCGGGTGAAAACACCCGATTTTATTTTTGGCGGGTGAGAGGCCAATTGAAATGAATGGGCGTGCAGGAGGCTTGGCGGGTGAGTCAGCTGTTTAGAAGGCGGGTGACACCCGCCAAAAGCGTGTCAGTTGAGAGCTATGAGTCAGTGCCTCCTGCGCAGGGTGGGGTGGGCACTCACCCCCTTTTCTTGGCGGCAATGCCGCTTTCCTACCTTCTTGGGGGTAAATGATACTCCACCGACCATATGACGCGCAGCAAGGACGGCTGCACAGTTTTCTTTCTTCTTCTGGTGGCGGACGCCACAGGGGGCTGCAAGCTGGCTCTCCCCCTGGCCGCACAAGCACCCTCCTCGCCGAGGGCCGCAGCCAGGTAAGATCCACCGGCAGAGCTCTGACGATGACATCCTGCCTCAATTTGTACAGCAGTGGATGCCACTCCTATCCTTTCCCCACTGGCGGGTGGGCGGCAACACTGCAGGGGCTCTTCCTCCAAGCTGCGGCAAAGTCTGACCCTTCACTTTTCTTTCTTGCGCCAGTTGCCGGGGGAGGGGGCTGCGGGCTCACTCCGATCCCGGCCGCATGGACACCCTCTTAAAAATGGGCCACGGCCAGGCCGCAGCATGCAAGGGCATCCCCTCCCTTCTCCACGGCGATGACTGCCGCTCCTCCTCCTGTCTCCCTCCTCATTCTTCCAATGAAGAAGAAAAACAAAATGAGGAACAGGAATGGAGCAGAGGACATTGCGGGGGTTCCACTCCCTCCTCGCCATTATAGTGGGGCCGGCGGCTATGTTGCGGCCAGCCTCACTGGTGCTGGGGGGCCCAGCTCAATGCTTGGGTGCCGGGGTCACCCGACTTATAGGTAGTTGCAGAGAAGGGCCCTGTAAGGCTGTGGGGAACAGCCTAGGTGCCGGAGCAACTTGGATGCCGGTAACATCCTGGATGGTTGGTGCCTGGGCTGGACCCAGTCCACCAGGCTGGTCTTGGGGGCCCAGACCAGCAGGGACCTGCAGGGCCATGGTCCCACGGCGTGGGTCCTGCAGGCCAGGGCCGCAGGCCCACAATGAGAGATGGGGACAACAGGAGTTCCATAGTTGGAGTCTGCAGCTGTTCTGCTGCATGTGCCTGCAGAGGCTCCTTTTATTAGTTTGGGCCATGATCTTAAAAGGGTAATGCACATGGGAGGGTCACACATCACAGGTTTGAGAACATTCTGCAGGACAATGACTCTACTTCCCTCAATCGGTCAAGACTCCTTCATGTCTTCCCACTGATACCTGCTTTATGCTTGATATACTCTGCCAATAATGACATGGTCGAATTTCCAGAGGAGAATAATTCACCAATTATCGCACGCCTAGAATGGGAACAGGTCGACTGTTTTACATCCATGGGCCTTGATTTTTATATTCCCTCCAGTTCCTCGCAGTATTGGAATCATACATCTAAAGATGTAAGCAGCACAATTTGACAATTAAATGGGCTTTCCTCTCTGATCGACCCTCCTAGGTCCAACTTGGGTCCTTCCTTTCCTCTATCTTCCTCTCTACCTGTGGTGTTCCCAGGGGTCAAACCTCTCACCCTGGCTTTTCAACCAATACCCGACAACTCTTGCCCATCGCATTGCTTCTCTCTGCTCCAATTTTCAGTGCTATGCGGATGACACTCAACTCATTTTCAGGCTTCCCTCGGCCACCTCTACTCCTTCTCTCATCTCTGAATGCCTGTCTGCTATTCAGGAGTGGTGTGGCGCCAATGACCTCTGCCTTTGCAAAGGGTGGTGGGGAGATGCAGCAGTTAAAAAGAGTGATTAAGGCTGTGAGGAGACGGATAGCTGGGGAGAGCAGAAGCTGCTTAAAACTGTGGAGGTGAGGCAGGGCTCATTGGATGATTTCGGGCTGTAGGGGTGGTCTGGTGAGATACATGGTTCAATTATCCCATGGTTATCCTCACTGATTACAGGGGGGAAGAGAGATGTGGCTTTGAGGAGTAACTGAAACTTTTAGGAGACACAAAGCCTTGTGGGAATGTTGAGATGGTACAGAGATTCAGGGCATTTTGCTGGGAGGATAGGGGTCTGTAGATGGGTGCAGGGGCTTTGCTGAGATGAGGGGCTGTTGTTGGGTGAAGGGGGCTCTGAGGAAATGTTCCTAACATCTGCATATCTGAAATGGGATATGGAGTTTATACTGAATCTTCCTATATTTTGATATCAGATTTGCAATATAATGACGTGGAGAAAAAATCTCCAGCATAATGCTGCAGGTTATTCCTCCACAGGTGTTTGCTTCACATTACCGCCAAAAAAGGAGGACTTACGATAGATAAAATGACGGCCCACTGTAAATGCTCTGAATCCCAATTGGAGTCTGATGGACTGTGTGAACAGGGGCTAGCATTGCTAACCTACCACTCTTAATCTAGTGGAACGAGTCAGATTGAGTGTCTGTTATGGTAAATTAATTGGGCTGTATTTCTGTGGAAAATAACACCAAACTTGAACGGAGGCCCAAATTCCCTCTAGCGTATGATCAGCCTACTAACTTACTTTACTATCATTTTGGTGCTTTAGAGCGCACATGGGTATTTCTTTTTTTTAAAAACTTTATTTATTGAACTGTGAACTTCTTCCAATGAACATAGATTTATACATACCCAACCGTCATTTTGCTATTGAAATTGTTACATAGGCAATATCACAACAGTGCAGTATAGCTACATGTACATTGTCTATCTCAATCTGTGCTATTCAGTGATCTTTGCAAGTATACTTGGAACGGTTCCCAAATGTTTTTAGGTCAGCACGTCGAGGGGACCAACGAAATATATGTTTCTTCACATATACTAACATGAGTCAACTCCCTTAACCACATTTCAATCTTCGGCGCATACTTGGACTTCCATTTTAACAGAATACATTTCTTCGCAATCAAACAACCTAAATTAAACAATCGCCTCTTCTTGACTGATACCTTCCCAATATCCCCAAATAGGTATTTAGGGAATGTCAGCACTGGTGGGACGTTAGTACAGATATTGAGAATTTCTACCACTTCCCCCCAAAACCTGGTCTCAAAACTCATTGGGGGAATAACCTGTTCTATGCCCAGATAGACCACCTCCTGATGAATCTTCTGAGGATATGGTCCTCCTTTCTCTCCAAGCAGTATTTGGCTTTTTTGTGATGACCTTAGGATGGGCTCTACTGGAGGCCACCATGCCAGGAAGCAAACAGCTTAGCAGTGGGACCCCAGGGAGCTTGCCCCACTACCAGGGAAAAGCAAAGCTGAAAAACCCTGGTGATGTGCTGGATGGTAGCTTCCGGCTGATTGCTGGCTTGAAGAGTGAACAGTGATTCCAGGAATCCCCAGGAGAAGCCAATTACTGACACGGAGCTTGAATGCAGAGGAAACTATGGCTCCTTGGATCGATAAAACGAGCCTGACAATCGTAGTGGATCCAACCGCCGGAGGGAGGAGGCTGATAGAGACCAAAGGACGCAAAGCAAAAGGAACAGAAAATAGGGAAAATATCGGGGGCGTGCCGGTCTGTTATAAACAATAGCAGAGCCACCCGTTAAAACAGGAAGGGCAGGACGGAGCTTAGGAGGAAAGGATACGAGGACAGCTAGAACAGAAAGAGGAAAGGTTACCGCTTCCGCAAGAAGCGAGAGCAGAAACACAGCATGTAAACCCGTAGCGGACAAGGGTTGCAACGCACCGTCGCGCTGTGGTGATCGTGTACTTGTACTCGTTTGAGCGTGACGGAGAAAACACTAGACCGCTGCTACTGCTTCTCCTGGCGGACTATTAACCCCTCTTCCATTTCATCCACAGCTTCCATGGCGCGCGCACGCCATGACACCTGGTCACATAGGGGCAGGCCCAAAACATATGATACATGTCTGCAATGTCTGCACCACATTTAAAACAGCTAGGGCTAACTGAGGGTGCAAATCTTGACACCTGCTCGTGGGGTATAGTGTAGTCCGTTGAGCAATTTAAATTGAATGAGGCGATGCCTAGCGTTTAATGAGACCTCCTTAGTGAGTCGACACCTGCGAGCCCATCTGGCGTCCTCTAAAGGGACACCCCGTTTCTCCTCCCAACACACCCTAGTCGAGCTGGATGGCATCTGCGTATCCTGACACTTCTTATATAGTGCGGAAATGAGCCCCCTAGAGTACCCCAGTGCCAAAACCAACTCCAGAGGCTGGCACTCTTCAGGCTCCTTGGGGTATGATGACCATTTTGACCTAACAGCCGCCCTGATTATGTAATATTGCAGCATTCGAGTGGGACCACCCCCTAGCCTTTCAATAACGGTTGAGATGGTTGCATAAGTGCCCTCAGGGAAGAGGTCCTGCAACGTCATCTCTCCCATGGGATCCCAGCCCTCCTGAATAGTTTTATCGTACATGGGGGTGAGACCGGGGCATCGCCACAAGGGGATAGAGCCAGCGTACGGCTCGGAAATCTGTAACCTCTTATATATCCTGGACCAGGCATTCACGATGGTACGAACCAGATCAAACGTACATGTGTCAGTATGTTTATTAGCAAGAACTATAGTGCGGAGGCAAGTGGGAGAAGCACTGTATCTCTCGAGATTTGTGTGTATTGGGCGGGCGTGTAATGTATACCAATGACTGGTGAAGTGCGCCTGAGCAACCTCGTAATAGAGTTTGAAATCGGGTGCTTGCAAGCCCCCCTGTTCGTACGGTCTAGTCATCGCCTCCCACCTCATGCGTGGAGTATCTGACCCCCAACAAAAGCCTACCACCAGAGACCAAAGCTTATCGAAAATAAAAACACCCGGCCACACAGGAATATTAATGAAATAGTAAAGTAATTTGGGGTGTACCACCATTTTCAGCAGAGAAAGTCTGCCATATAATGACATCGGCAATTTGGCCCACAGCTTCAGCTTGTCGGAGAGAGTATGTAAATACTTCCAGTGATTCTCGGACAGCAGTGTTTGTTGCTGCCGCGAGACAGTGATACCCAGGTATTTCAGTTTATCTTGTGTCCATCTGAATTCCTGGAGATCTGCCAGAGGGGACGTGACTTCATTCAATGGGAATAGTTCCGACTTGGATTAGTTAATTCGGTACCCTGAGAATTTAGTGAATTTGCGCACCTCCTCGAGTATCAGGGGAGGTTTATTACTGGGTTTCTGATAAATAGGAGTGAGTCGTCCGCATACAGCGAGATTATATGCGCAGGGCCTGTCATGCGAAGACCACGATGAATATGGCGGAGACGCAACAGGGCCGCAAGGGGCTCTATAGTGAGGGCAAAAAGCAGTGGTAACAGGGGGCATCCCTGGCGGGTGCATCGAGCGAGTAAGAATATGGGGGATATTGTGGAACCTGTCCTGACCCTAGCCTTCGGTGAAGAATAAAGAAGCCTTACCCACTGGATAAAGAACTTGCCTCATCCTATATGGCGAGGGACCGAGAATAGAAATTGCCATGACACTGAATCAAACGCTTTTTCTGCGTCTAATGAGGCGGCTACGGCCTGTGAGGTAGGGTTTATTTACTATATGATACCGAAGAGTCTGCGTAAGTTATACACCGTCGTGCGGCCACGGATGAACCCAGATTGGTCTGGATGAACGAGGTCTGGCATATGTGGAAGTAATCTTGCAGCTAATAGTTTAGCTAGGATTTTGGTATCAGAGTTTATTAGTGAGAGTGGCCGGTAGGAACCCATCTCTTCAAGGGGTTTATTCGGTTTCAGCAAAACTGTAATTAATGCTTTTGACATCGATGGAGGGAGCGTACCGCATTGCAGGGCTTCCTTCCACGGCCCGAGAAGATGTGGGGCCAAGACCGTGCACAGTTCCTTATATTTACATAACTCAGGCCCATCAGGGCCGGGAGTCTTGCCGAAAGGGAGCAATTTGATGGTGTCCTCGACCTCCTCAGTAGTTATAGGAAGATTTAATGCCTGATGTAAAACTCAGCTTTCACTGCTGCAGGGGAATTCAGAGTATTGCCCGACACACTGAGAAACCCTGTGATGTGTAACGTGCTCAGGTCCCCCCGGAAAGCCCGCGCGAGGTGCCGACCCAGCCTATCAGCCACTCCGTATCTCCTGGCCTGAATAGGATGATACAACAGCCAAACATCCTGGTCCGCAAGCTCCTGGAATTTCAAAAGATTCCCTTTGATACATCCCAACAGCGCCCTATCCCGTGTGTGTGAATATTTGTCCTCAAGCCTTTTTAGTTCAGCCTCAACCTCAGTAAGGTCCTTTCTGGTTTCGCGTATCATCCCGGAGGCATTGGAAATGATCTCTGCCCCTTACCCACACCTTAAAGGCCTCCCATATCGTACCTGTCTGGGAGACCGATGTTATATTGCTGAGGAAAAAGTCAGCATGTAATCTCTCTAATAGTACTGGGTCCAACAGACACCTGGGGGGCATGCGCCAAAGAGGGCGAGGGGTAGCAAGGGCAGACCAGTCAAGTGCAATGGGGGAGTGATCTGATAGAGTTTGTGGATAAATCGCAGAGTCCAGCACCCTCGGGACTAGTGTGGAAAAGATGAGCCACAAATCAATTCTAGAATGTGCATCATGCACTGTGGAGTAATATGAATATTCACGTTTGGTCGGATTCCCACAGCGCCAGGAGTCTATAAGCTCTAAATGAGACATAACACTAATCAACATCCGACCCGCTGCAGTGAGATCATTTGCAGTCATTCAAATCAGCCGAAGCCTACTTAGTCTGAGAAAATTGAATACTGTGGAACACTGTAGAGCCACGACCACAAACATCTACAGTTCCAAGATTGCACTGATGGCTCAGTGAATATTTAAAGGCTTAGGGCTAACTGTTGAACAATCTGTATATGAATGAAGTCCTGACCAATTCCAAAAGGAAAACAATAATAAGACAATGCTTGAAATAAAAAGTCATGAGAGACCGAATCAACCAGTAAACTAATAAAAACACTCAATGGAGAGCCCAATCCTGGCTGGCTTAGAACAACAACCACCAGCACGAAACACTATGAAAAAGGCTGGAAAAAGGCCAAGGACAGCGAAGACTGAGAGGAAGCAGACATGCTTCTCACTGCTGCCTAGATACATGCAAAGACTTTTATCATGGAAGAGTTAGTCTACCTGCTAGCTGTTGTACTGTGTAGTCATTCCAATCATGTTATGGTTGTGGGCCACAGGATTCCAGGTTAGAGCTTGAATGGCATGAGCATGCACCGGAGCACTTCAGATGTTCACAGCCACACAGCCCGGGCTTTTTGCAGGGGCTGCAGGTACAGCATCATGCTGGCTGGCGCAGCCATGTCGTGCGGGTGGGCGCTGGCAGCCTCCTCTTCATTTCTAGTGCGTTCCTAGAGCGCTACACTGCCACTATGGCCAGGTGGCCCAGGATCTTCAAAAGGGCCATTTACTCTGCCCTGCTCCGACCTGGGGCTCTTTCTTTTCAACGCTGGTTGGGCCCAGGATCTTTCCTGGGCTCCGCCAGCACTGCCAGACACTCGGAGTCAGTGCCTCCTGCGCAGGGTGGGGTGGGCACTCACCCCCTTTTCTTGGCGGCAATGCCCCTTTCCTACCTTCTTGGGGGTAAATGTTACTCCACCCACCATATGACGCGAAGCAAGGACGGCTGCACAGTTTTCTTTCTTGTTCTGGCGGCGGACACCACAGGGGGCTGCAAGCTGGCTCTCCCCCTGGCCTCACAAGCACCCTCCTCGCCGAGGGCCGCGGCCAGGAAGGATCCACCGGCAGGGCTCTGTTGATGACATCTCGCCTCAATTTTTACGGCAGTGGATGCCACTCCTATCCTTTCCCCACGGGCCGGCGGCCACACTGCAGGGGCTCTTCCTCCAAGCTGTGGCAAAGGCTGACCCTTCACTTTTCTTTCTTGCGGCAGTTGCCGGGGGAGGGGGCTGCGGTCTCACTCCGATCCCGGCCGCACGGGCACCCTCTTGAATATGGGCCACGGCCAGGCGGAAGCATGCAAAGGCATCCCCTCCCTTCTCCATGGCGATGACTGCCGCTCCTCCTCCTGTCTCCCTCCTCATTCTTCCAATGAAGAAGAAAAACATAATGAGGAACAGGAATGGAGCAGAGGACATTGCGGGGGTTCCACTCCCTCCTCGCCATTATTGTGGGGCCGGCGGCTATCATGCGGCCAGCCTCACTGGTGCTGGGAGGCCCAGCTCCATGCTGGGGTGCCGGGGTCACCCAGTTTATAGGTAGTTGCAGAGAAGGACCCTGTAAGGCTGTGGGGAACAGCCTAGGTGCCGGAGCATCTTGGATGCTGGTAACATCCTGGATGGTTGGAGCCTGGGCTGGACCCAGGGCACCAGGCTGGAATGGGGGGCCCAGACCAGCAGGGACCTGCAGGGCCGTGGTCCCACGGCATGGGGCCTGCAGGCCAGGGCCGCAGGCCCGTGATCACACAGTGTAGGCCTGCAGGCCCACAATGAGAGATGGGGACAACAGGAGTTCCATAGTTGGAGTCTGCAGCTGTTCTACTGCACGTACCTGCAGATGCTTTTTTTATTAGCTTGGGCTATGACAGTCATGGCCCATCTTAAAAGGGTAATGCATATGGGAGGGCCACAAATCACACTCCTCCTTTTTCATAACGAACACAACAAACGTTGCTGAGACATACATGACCCCCCCCCACCCGTTACACAACGGCAATACTTATCACTTGGGAATTGTAGGGTAGACAGATAGCAGGATATGACACTGACACATACATAGCTACTCATATAGTTAGTTACAGACATAGCACATACTAACACATTCTAAACATACTCAGTGTATGACAGTCATGGTTGGTGAACAGCCGATGGAATGGTGGCAGTTCTACCACATTTTACAAAACCCTTTATTAACCTGGGGTACAGAACTGCAACCACTAAATGATGCCATTGTTAGCTGCTGGCACCATATAGAGCACACCTACTAACTTCGGGATCACAGTTTCACATCACTGTTCTTTACTGAGACCACTTTAAGCAAGTATCTAATATGCAGGCTCAGAGCATCAAACACATGTTTACTGTGACCTCTTTAAGCAATTGCAGGACTGCAGGGGACCAGTTCACTTTCCATCAGTGTCCGTTCAGGAGTCACTTCCACGGGTCTAGGTCTATTGATGGTACAGTTCAAGGCCGGCAAAACTGCACCTGGCAGGCACCAGGGGCCACATCGGCTTAGTCCCTTAATGTGGGGGCAAGCAGCGAGACGCAGGTAGCAGGGTGTCCAGGCTGCGCCACATTCAGGCTCAGTCATTCCCTTTTGATGTCGGGGCAGGGCAGCCAGACACGGGTAGCGGGGCGTCTAGTCTGCGCCACATGATGTTAACAGGGCATGGGGTGACAAGATATCACACACACCCCTTTTTGGCCATGCTCCGCCAGTCAGGAGTGTCAGTTTTATGCAGGGGCACAGGAGGGCGCACAAGCACTTGCGAGCAGCTGCAACCCTTACCTTGACCGTTGCACTGCTTCTTGGTGGCGGCAGTCAGGGCCACATGTGTTGGTTGGCCAGACACACTTTGTTGGCACAGCTCGGGGAGCCGGCAGGTATCGTCCCCAGGCCCACATTGGCCTGGTTCATAGATGGTATGGCAGGCAGGGTGACACTAGTGGCTGGGTGTCAGGTGGGCTATTTGGAGCAGCACCAGCCACACACTTTCCCCCTTTTTCCAGGGGTTGGCATTCCTCAACCCTGGCCCAGGGTGCAGGGGTAGGAAAAGGATGGTATGGCAGGCAGGGGACATTAGTGGTATGGTGTCGAGGCCACCTTTAGGGCAGTGACTTTAGTGGCAGGCAGTCAGGCCACTAGCTGACTGATCTTGCAGCATGCTGTGGCGAATCACACAGGATCTCCTTTGTGCAGGGGGCCTTTTTTCCACCCTTGAGATCGGGATCTTCAAAGGGCCATTTGCATTTGTTTCAATTACCCTGCCACAGAGTGCTGCTCCATTCAACTTTCTCCCATGAGAGGAGCACAAATACAGCACCGCCGAGGGGCCGGGACCCGGAGGGTCCCATACATTTAATTTTTAATAGCCCTGATGCGCAGCTCTTCATTCTTTTGGCCCACCGCCAGCTGGGCCAAGTATTCTTCTGGGCTTCCTTTTCTTTTTCTTTCTCTCTGTGCCTGAGGCCAGGGACGCGCAGGGAGCCTTTCCTTTTCAAAAGCTCCAACACCGGAGCACTTCAGATGTTCACCGTCACACAGCCTGGGATTTTTGCGGGGGCTGCAGGTACAGCATCATGCTGGCAGGCACAGCCATGTCGTGCGGGTGGGCGCTGGCAGCCTCCTCTTCATTTCAAGTGCATTCCTAGAGCGCTACACTGCCACTATGGTTAGGCGGCCCAGGATCTTTAAAAGGGCCATTTACTCTGCCCTGCGCAGACCTGGGTCTCTTTCTTTTCAGCGCTGGTTGGGCCCAGGATCTTTCCTTGGCTCCGGCAGCACTGCCAGACACCCGCAGTCAGCATAGCTCCAACCATTTGTGTCGCAAAGGCGGGTGAAAACACCCGATTTTATTTTTGGCGGGTGAGAGGCCAATTGAAATGAATGGGCGTGCAGGAGGCTTGGCGGGTGAGTCAGCTGTTTAGAAGGCGGGTGACACCCGCCAAAAGCGTGTCAGTTGAGAGCTATGAGTCAGTGCCTCCTGCGCAGGGTGGGGTGGGCACTCACCCCCTTTTCTTGGCGGCAATGCCGCTTTCCTACCTTCTTGGGGGTAAATGATACTCCACCGACCATATGACGCGCAGCAAGGACGGCTGCACAGTTTTCTTTCTTCTTCTGGTGGCGGACGCCACAGGGGGCTGCAAGCTGGCTCTCCCCCTGGCCGCACAAGCACCCTCCTCGCCGAGGGCCGCAGCCAGGTAGGATCCACCGGCAGAGCTCTGACGATGACATCCTGCCTCAATTTGTACAGCAGTGGATGCCACTCCTATCCTTTCCCCACTGGCGGGTGGGCGGCAACACTGCAGGGGCTCTTCCTCCAAGCTGCGGCAAAGTCTGACCCTTCACTTTTCTTTCTTGCGCCAGTTGCCGGGGGAGGGGGCTGCGGGCTCACTCCGATCCCGGCCGCATGGACACCCTCTTAAAAATGGGCCACGGCCAGGCCGCAGCATGCAAGGGCATCCCCTCCCTTCTCCACGGCGATGACTGCCGCTCCTCCTCCTGTCTCCCTCCTCATTCTTCCAATGAAGAAGAAAAACAAAATGAGGAACAGGAATGGAGCAGAGGACATTGCGGGGGTTCCACTCCCTCCTCGCCATTATAGTGGGGCCGGCGGCTATGATGCGGCCAGCCTCACTGGTGCTGGGGGGCCCAGCTCAATGCTTGGGTGCCGGGGTCACCCGACTTATAGGTAGTTGCAGAGAAGGGCCCTGTAAGGCTGTGGGGAACAGCAGTGCCGGGGTCACCCGACTTATAGGTAGTTGCAGAGAAGGGCCCTGTAAGGCTGTGGGGAACAGCCTAGGTGCCGGAGCAACTTGGATGCCGGTAACATCCTGGATGGTTGGTGCCTGGGCTGGACCCAGTCCACCAGGCTGGTCTTGGGGGCCCAGACCAGCAGGGACCTGCAGGGCCATGGTCCCACGGCGTGGGTCCTGCAGGCCAGGGCCGCAGGCCCACAATGAGAGATGGGGACAACAGGAGTTCCATAGTTGGAGTCTGCAGCTGTTCTGCTGCATGTGCCTGCAGAGGCTCCTTTTATTAGTTTGGGCCATGATCTTAAAAGGGTAATGCACATGGGAGGGTCACACATCACAGGTTTGAGAACATTCTGCAGGACAATGACTCTACTTCCCTCAATCGGTCAAGACTCCTTCATGTCTTCCCACTGATACCTGCTTTATGCTTGATATACTCTGCCAATAATGACATGGTCGAATTTCCAGAGGAGAATAATTCACCAATTATCGCACGCCTAGAATGGGAACAGGTCGACTGTTTTACATCCATGGGCCTTGATTTTTATATTCCCTCCAGTTCCTCGCAGTATTGGAATCATACATCTAAAGCTGTAAGCAGCACAATTTGACAATTAAATGGGCTTTCCTCTCTGATCGACCCTCCTAGGTCCAACTTGGGTCCTTCCTTTCCTCTATCTTCCTCTCTACCTGTGGTGTTCCCAGGGGTCAAACCTCTCACCCTGGCTTTTCAACCAATACCCGACAACTCTTGCCCATCGCATTGCTTCTCTCTGCTCCAATTTTCAGTGCTATGCGGATGACACTCAACTCATTTTCAGGCTTCCCTCGGCCACCTCTACTCCTTCTCTCATCTCTGAATGCCTGTCTGCTATTCAGGAGTGGTGTGGCGCCAATGACCTCTGCCTTTGCAAAGGGTGGTGGGGAGATGCAGCAGTTAAAAAGAGTGATTAAGGCTGTGAGGAGACGGATAGCTGGGGAGAGCAGAAGCTGCTTAAAACTGTGGAGGATAGGGGTCTGTAGATGGGTGCAGGGGCTTTGCTGAGATGAGGGGCTGTTGTTGGGTGAAGGGGGCTCTGAGGAAATGTTCCTAACATCTGCATATCTGAAATGGGATATGGAGTTTATACTGAATCTTCCTATATTTTGATATCAGATTTGCAATATAATGACGTGGAGAAAAAATCTCCAGCATAATGCTGCAGGTTATTCCTCCACAGGTGTTTGCTTCACATTACCGCCAAAAAAGGAGGAGTTACGATAGATAAAATGACGGCCCACTGTAAATGCTCTGAATCCCAATTGGAGTCTGATGGACTGTGTGAACAGGGGCTAGCATTGCTAACCTACCACTCTTAATCTAGTGGAACGAGTCAGATTGAGTGTCTGTTATGGTAAATTAATTGGGCTGTATTTCTGTGGAAAATAACACCAAACTTGAAAGGAAGTCCAAATTCCCTCTAGCGTATGATCAGCCTACTAACTTACTTTACTATCATTTTGGTGCTTTAGAGCGCACATGGGTATTTTTTATTTTTAAAAACTTTATTTATTGAACTGTGAACTTCTTCCAATGAACATAGATTTATACATACCCAACCGTCATTTTGCTATTGAAATTGTTACATAGGCAATATCACAACAGTGCAGTATAGCTACATGTACATTGTCTATCTCAATCTGTGCTATTCAGTGATCTTTGCAAGTATACTTGGAACGGTTCCCAAATGTTTTTAGGTCAGCACGTCGAGGGGACCAACGAAATATATGTTTCTTCACATATACTAACATGAGTCAACTCCCTTAACCACATTTCAATCTTCGGCGCATACTTGGACTTCCATTTTAACAGAATACATTTCTTCGCAATCAAACAACCTAAATTAAACAATCGCCTCTTCTTGACTGATACCTTCCCAATATCCCCAAATAGGTATTTAGGGAATGTCAGCACTGGTGGGACGTTAGTACAGATATTGAGAATTTCTACCACTTCCCCCCAAAACCTGGTCTCAAAACTCATTGGGGGAATAACCTGTTCTATGCCCAGATAGACCACCTCCTGATGAATCTTCTGAGGATATGGTCCTCCTTTCTCTCCAAGCAGTATTTGGCTTTTTTGTGATGACCTTAGGATGGGCTCTACTGGAGGCCACCTTGCCAGGAAGCAAACAGCTTAGCAGTGGGACCCCAGGGAGCTTGCCCCACTACCAGGGAAAAGCAAAGCTGAAAAACCCTGGTGATGTGCTGGATGGTAGCTTCCGGCTGATTGCTGGCTTGAAGAGTGAACAGTGATTCCAGGAATCCCCAGGAGAAGCCAATTACTGACACGGAGCTTGAATGCAGAGGAAACTATGGCTCCTTGGATCGATAAAACGAGCCTGACAATCGTAGTGGATCCAACCGCCGGAGGGAGGAGGCTGATAGAGACCAAAGGACGCAAAGCAAAAGGAACAGAAAATAGGGAAAATATCGGGGGCGTGCCGGTCTGTTATAAACAATAGCAGAGCCACCCGTTAAAACAGGAAGGGCAGGACGGAGCTTAGGAGGAAAGGATACGAGGACAGCTAGAACAGAAAGAGGAAAGGTTACCGCTTCCGCAAGAAGCGAGAGCAGAAACACAGCATGTAAACCCGTAGCGGACAAGGGTTGCAACGCACCGTCGCGCTGTGGTGATCGTGTACTTGTACTCGTTTGAGCGTGACGGAGAAAACACTAGACCGCTGCTACTGCTTCTCCTGGCGGACTATTAACCCCTCTTCCATTTCATCCACAGCTTCCATGGCGCGCGCACGCCATGACACCTGGTCACATAGGGGCAGGCCCAAAACATATGATACATATCTGCAATGTCTGCACCACATTTAAAACAGCTAGGGCTAACTGAGGGTGCAAATCTTGACACCTGCTCGTGGGGTATAGTGTAGTCCGTTGAGCAATTTAAATTGAATGAGGCGATGCCTAGCGTTTAATGAGACCTCCTTAGTGAGTCGACACCTGCGAGCCCATCTGGCGTCCTCTAAAGGGACACCCAGTTTCTCCTCCCAACACACCCTAGTCGAGCTGGATGGCATCTGCGTATCCTGACACTTCTTATATAGTGCGGAAATGAGCCCCCTAGAGTACCCCAGTGCCAAAACCAACTCCAGAGGCTGGCACTCTTCAGGCTCCTTGGGGTATGATGACCATTTTGACCTAACAGCCGCCCTGATTATGTAATATTGCAGCATTCGAGTGGGACCACCCCCTAGCCTTTCAATAACGGTTGAGATGGTTGCATAAGTGCCCTCAGGGAAGAGGTCCTGCAACGTCATCTCTCCCATGGGATCCCAGCCCTCCTGAATAGTTTTATCGTACATGGGGGTGAGACCGGGGCATCGCCACAAGGGGATAGTGCCAGCGTACGGCTCGGAAATCTGTAACCTCTTATATATCCTGGACCAGGCATTCACGGTGGTACGAACCAGATCAAACGTACATGTGTCAGTATGTTTATTAGCAAGAACTATAGTGCGGAGGCAAGTGGGAGAAGCACTGTATCTCTCGAGATCTGTGTGTATTGGGCGGGCGTGTAATGTATACCAATGACTGGTGAAGTGCGCCTGAGCAACCTCGTAATAGAGTTCGAAATCGGGTGCTTGCAAGCCCCCCTGTTCGTACGGTCTAGTCATCGCCTCCCACCTCATGCGTGGAGTATCTGACCCCCAACAAAAGCCTACCACCAGAGACCAAAGCTTATCGAAAATAAAAACACCCGGCCACACAGGAATATTAATGAAATAGTAAAGTAATTTGGGGTGTACCACCATTTTCAGCAGAGAAAGTCTGCCATATAATGACATCGGCAATTTGGCCCACAGCTTCAGCTTGTCGGAGAGAGTATGTAAATACTTCCAGTGATTCTCGGACAGCAGTGTTTGTTGCTGCCGCGAGACAGTGATACCCAGGTATTTCAGTTTATCTTGTGTCCATCTGAATTCCTGGAGATCTGCCAGAGGGGACGTGACTTCATTCAATGGGAATAGTTCCGACTTGGATTAGTTAATTCGGTACCCTGAGAATTTAGTGAATTTGCGCACCTCCTCGAGTATCAGGGGAGGTTTATTACTGGGTTTCTGATAAATAGGAGTGAGTCGTCCGCATACAGCGAGATTATATGCGCAGGGCCTGTCATGCGAAGACCACGATGAATATGGCGGAGACGCAACAGGGCCGCAAGGGGCTCTATAGTGAGGGCAAAAAGCAGTGGTAACAGGGGGCATCCCTGGCGGGTGCATCGAGCGAGTAAGAATATGGGGGATATTGTGGAACCTGTCCTGACCCTAGCCTTCGGTGAAGAATAAAGAAGCCTTACCCACTGGATAAAGAACTCGCCTCATCCCATATGGCGAGGGACCGAGAATAGAAATTGCCATGACACTGAATCAAACGCTTTTTCTGCGTCTAATGAGGCGGCTACGGCCTGTGAGGTAGGGTTTATTTACTATATGATACCGAAGAGTCTGCGTAAGTTATACACCGTCGTGCGGCCACGGATGAACCCAGATTGGTCTGGATGAACGAGGTCTGGCATATGTGGAAGTAATCTTGCAGCTAATAGTTTAGCTAGGATTTTGGTATCAGAGTTTATTAGTGAGAGTGGCCGGTAGGAACCCATCTCTTCAAGGGGTTTATTCGGTTTCAGCAAAACTGTAATTAATGCTTTTGACATCGATGGAGGGAGCGTACCGCATTGCAGGGCTTCCTTCCAGGGCCCGAGAAGATGTGGGGCCAAGACCGTGCACAGTTCCTTATATTTACATAACTCAGGCCCATCAGGGCCGGGAGTCTTGCCGAAAGGGAGCAATTTGATGGTGTCCTCGACCTCCTCAGTAGTTATAGGAAGATTTAATGCCTGATGTAAAACTCAGCTTTCACTGCTGCAGGGGAATTCAGAGTATTGCCCGACACACTGAGAAACCCTGTGATGTGTAACGTGCTCAGGTCCCCCCAGAAAGCCCGCGCGAGGTGCCGACCCAGCCTATCAGCCACTCCGTATCTCCTGGCCTGAATAGGATGATACAACAGCCAAACATCCTGGTCCGCAAGCTCCTGGAATTTCAAAAGATTCCCTTTGATACATCCCAACAGCGCCCTATCCCGTGTGTGTGAATATTTGTCCTCAAGCCTTTTTAGTTCAGCCTCAACCTCAGTAAGGTCCTTTCTGGTTTCGCGTATCATCCCGGAGGCATTGGAAATGATCTCTGCCCCTTACCCACACCTTAAAGGCCTCCCATATCGTACCTGTCTGGGAGACCGATGTTATATTGCTGAGGAAAAAGTCAGCATGTAATCTCTCTAATAGTACTGGGTCCAACAGACACCTGGGGGGCATGCGCCAAAGAGGGCGAGGGGTAGCAAGGGCAGACCAGTCAAGTGCAATGGGGGAGTGATCTGATAGAGTTTGTGGATACATCGCAGAGTCCAGCACCCTCGGGACTAGTGTGGAAAAGATGAGCCACAAATCAATTCTAGAATGTGCATCATGCACTGTGGAGTAATATGAATATTCACGTTTGGTCGGATTCCCACAGCGCCAGGAGTCTATAAGCTCTAAATGAGACATAACACTAATCAACATCCGACCCGCTGCAGTGAGCTCCCTCTGCGTGTCCCTGGAGCGATCCATAGCACAATCGGCTATAAGGTTAAAATCTCCCACCCATATAATGTATGAATGTGGCCATCAACGAGAAGCTCAAATATCTGGGCAAAAAATTGGGGGTCATCAACATTAGGGCAATAAGTGTTGACCAGTGCAAAATTGACAGCAAGTTCCGAGCCCCACACTATTACAAATCCCCCCAACGGGTCGACGCTACGTTTAAATTCTTGAAACTGTATAGAGCGGTGCACAAGAGTAAGTGCCCCCCGCGATTGCGAAGAGTAGCTGGTGTAATATCGCTGCTTGCCCCAGGTTTTAGCCAACAGCTCGTTAGTGGGCCCCAAAGCATGCATCTCTTGTAACATCACAATCTTAGGGGAACACCTGTTGATATACGCTAACACCTTGCAAGCCTTAATGGGATGGTTAATGACTCGTACATTCCAAGAAAAGAATTTAACATTGGCATTCATTCCACTGCTGGACAACATTAGTTAAGCACTGTTTTTGCAAATCATTTAGCAAGCAATTGACATACTCTTTGTTATTGGAGAGGTCCTCACATGATTTCAAATTTTACAGGAACAGTCCCAACACAGAGACTAAATAGGCCGGAATTAAAACATTATTCGGGCAGCACAACAGTAAACATTTAACCACACCCATACCCCTCAGCTACCCACCACCCTCATCATCTTCCCCAACTAGACGATGTATTCCCAAACACAAAGAAACAATGAGCTCCATGGGGTGCACTGTGAGACCACCTAAATGCTCTGATAGTGGATAGCAGCCCAGTACACGCACCTTGCCAGGTAGGGTTACGCCTTAACAAATATTGCGGATAGGGCGGCCCGACCGCCGCCGTCAGTCATTGTCACTCATATTCGAGGGAACAGCATGTGGCGGAGAACCACCCCTGCCAACATGGTCTCTCCTCAACTGTGGCATGGCGATGTTGGCTTCAATATATGACACAGCTTCACCAGGATCCTCGAAGAAATGGGACCTACCCCCTTGTTGTAGACAGAGCTTGGCAGGGTAAAGGAGGGCATACTGCACCTGGCGCATCCGAAGCAGGTTCTTGACGGGATCAAATGATTTGCGCCGAGTGAGCACTGCAGCTGCGAAATCAGGGTAAGTATGAATGTCTGAGGATTCAAAGCGCAGTGTGCCCTTTTCCCGAGCCAGTCGCAGTATTAAGTCCCTATCCCGGTAATTAAGGAGCCTGACCACAGTCGTCCGAGGAAGGGCACCCGGCTTTGGAACCGGGACAAGCACCCGGTGCGCTCTCTCAACCAAGAAATGCTGTGAAAAGCCAGTGGGGCCGAACAGAGATTTAAGAAGATTTTCTGTGAATTGCTCCATCGGGCCCTTGCAAGCCGCCTCGGGGATCCCGACATTTCTGATGTTATTACGGCGAGAGCGCGATTCAAGATCGTTACATTTATTGCAGACCCTGATAAACTCCTGCCGGAGATATGCTATATCACGGCCATGCCTCGCAACCTGGTCCTCAGTCTCCCCCACTCTGGACTCTACCTCGGTGATGCGGGCCCCCTCTTTCTCCAATTTTGACTTTAGAGAGCCGATGGTGGAAACTATGTCATCCAACTTTACATTTAAGGCAAGAAAGCCATTCTGTACAGTTGCCAATAGGTGGTCCGCTCTCGATGTCGTAGGGGAGCAGGACTGCCAATCAGCAGGAGGGTCACCTGCCGGTGCAGAGGATTTGGACGGGGTGTAGGTGTAAGTGTCCATTGGGCCCTTCTTCTTTGAAGTAGCTCCTTTGGTCATGGTCTAGGGGGATTACCACCTGATCGGAGAAGAATAGGTGAGGGAAGGAGACCCAGAATAGTGCATGCAAACACAGCCACCACCACGGACCAGGCACAACCTCACCAGTGAGCCGCAGCACCCCAAGTCCAGGGGAGGGGGCGGTCGGCTCAGCAGTACAGAGGCACCGGAACCGCAAAACAACAGCAGCAGGGGCGCAGCCCCGGTGCGAAAAGCAGCACATTGAGGAGAGGATATAGTGGGGCCCGCTACACTACGACCGCAGGCCCAAAAAGCTAGCTCAGCCGATGCCACCAATAGGGCAGATAGGGCAATGGGCAAAGACAGCCGGCAGCAGAAGCCGGGACTGACAGTCCAGGAATTGGGCCTCACCACTCAATAACCAGCATGTTCAGGTGCAGGGATCAGCCTAGCGGTGACACTGGAGAAATCCCATAAGAGGCATCCCAGCCAGAGTAGGTGCGTGAAAAGGGCCAGGAGATTACGCAGATAGGGGGGACCAGGGAGAGCAGACCATGGGCCACCATGAACCGCCACAACAGATGTACACGCACCAATAGTCAATCTTTGTCATCCACGGGTTGCATGAAGCTGAAGGGCCACGCGGAGCACGTCTCCACACCCACTGTGTGCCACAAGGCTGGGGCTCAAGGCACCTCTCCTCCGGGCCAGGATCCGCATGTAGGGAAAGGCAGAGTGCACACCATCAATCACAGCATACAGAAGGAGGAGGAAGGCCCCTCATCGCATTGGCGTCCGGGATCGCAGCCTCATCGGGGTCCGGAGGTGGGGGGCTGGGCCCTCAGAGCCCGCCCGTCTAGCTGAGCGTGCGAGCCCGGCCTCAGCCGCCCGTGTCCCCTCCAACTCAGCACAGGCAAGAGGCGCCCCGCTACAGGCACACACAATCAAGGAGACAGGGCAGCTCACACGGGGACTCCATCACCAAGTCCTCCGCAGCCCGCCGGCCCGGTGGAACAGCACGCGGACACCCCAATGTGCCAGGACGGCACCAACGCCAGGCACCAGCCCGCAGATCCAGGCAATACAGTGGAGTCAGCCGCTTAGGGCCAGAGGGGGTCAGAGTAGGCAAAAGTCCAGCGGGACCGCCCCACCAGAGGCGCTGAAGGTGGGCAGCAGCGCTCCAATCCACCGCTGCACAAGCCCTGCACAGAGCGGGAAGAGCTCCACTCTGCCCTCCCCCACAGCAGGCCTCCAGCTCGCAATAGCAGCGGCGGGTCCGATCACAGAATCCCGGCTCCGATTCAGGAAGAGATGAGGACCACAGGTGCACAGGATCGCCAGCAGCCCACAGATCTAGTTTAACGATCACATTAGCAGGTGTAACCGGATTTATTGCAGCAACGGATTTTGGTAGGCAGGAGCTCTCCACCTAAGCGGCCATCTTGCTTGGCAGCTCAACAGCGCCCCCGCACATGGGTATTTCTAACACTATAACTGAAAAGTATAATTCACAGAGGAAAGTTCAGAAGCTCCCTCGAGGGCTACATTAAAACGATTAAACCAAATACAACGTATCCAAAACAAAGCAGCTAGATCAGGATTGGGACTCAATCCCTGGGACCATATTTCTCAGCATCTGAAAACCCCCAACTGGCTCCTCATTGCGAAGAGAATCACATACAAAATCAACAGTATTACTTTCCAAATCCTCCATTTAAATGCTCCTAAATACCTTATCTCGTACACAAATAAATATGTAGCAAGGAGACCGCCAAGATCATAACAAGAAAGCAACCTAACAGCATCCAGATTAAAAATGCTGAAACACAGAGGGAGATCCCCAGCAATGTTAAGTCTGAAGTTCTGGATCAATCTCCCTTCAGCCCTAAAACAGAATACTCCCTCAAGCAGTTCAAAAGGAATGTGAAATGCTGGCTCCATGAATAGAAGATCTTATTAAGAAATGTTTGCATACAATAACCAACTAACCATCCCAATCCTCTCTTGACTCCTATTAATAACTCTGTAGGACCTTTTGCCTAGCACTCTTGCCCTATGGCCGCTGTGACGGGGTGGCCTGCCACAAATAACCACACTGGAGACTGGAAGAATTTCCAAGGGTGTTTATTTAAAATTACAAATGGTTAATCTAAGGGATTCCCGGGTAGATCTCGAGTCTTATAGGGATCTTGGGGAATTTGGCGCTAGTGTTGTCCCTCTCTCCCTATTTCCCACTGGTTTACCCCTCTGTAACCCAGGCGTCCTTAACAGGGTGTTGGTAGCTCACCAAGGGGGGACACCTATCTGTCTGTTGTTCTGATTAATACTATTGGTGTTTTCTCTAAAGCATTGGCTACCTAGCCCCCTGGGGGTTTTCTAGGCTTTGCCTAACCTATCCTGCATAGTACTCTTAGGGGGTTAGGGATGGTGCCTTCTTTCACATGGTATCCCTCTCCCTCCTCCATCCACTACACTAGGCTTGTAAGATTTTTTCCTTCCGTACTACTGCCCATCCGGTCTCTCGTTCTGCTTTTCAACCTCCACCCTTTAATCTTACTTCTCATCTTACTCCTGTCTGATCTCCAACTAGCACCCCACTTCCCCTCCATTGTTATCCTTTCCTCCCTCTACTTCCCTGCTACTACTGCTACCCTCTCTTTTCCTATCGCTATTAGTACCACAACTTCTGTTCTCCCACTCGCTGTCACTACTACCACCGCTCTGCTTCCAATACTATCTCTCACCTCCACTACTCCCGCTCTACTCCACCTACCCCTTACTAAGACTTACTACCAACTACCGCCTGTTACTCCCACCACCACTCTAGTACTCCCACAACTACTACCACCTCCGCTCCCACTACCATCTTGCTACTTCGAAGGGATTGTGTCCTCTGACGTATTCCTTGTCTTAGATAGATATCATAGATATCTCTTTCCAGCTTTGCTAGCCACGGAAATTATTTTCTCTAGAGGGCGCTGCGCGTCGACGTCCGCCGAGTCGATGTCCCTCGACAGCCGCCGTATCAACGTCGACGTCATCCTGCCTATAAAGGCCGCGCGCAGCGTCCGTTGCTCAGTTCCATTTTTCCACGCTTACTCAGTGCCTCTGAATATCGTTGCTCAGTTTTCGTAGAGAATTAATCCAATTTCCTCGAGATATTCGATCCATACTCGATGGCTTCCTTGTCGGAACCGACGACCCCTCGATCCGGCTTTAAAAAATGCCGAGACTGTGGGAAAAAAATGTCACTGACTGACCCTCACAGAGTTTGTCTGTGGTGTTTGGGAGCTGAACACCATTGTTCGGAGTGCGAGGACTGTATGTCCATGACAGCTAAGGCCCTGAAGGAGCGTAGGGGGAAGCTGGAAAAAGGTAAGACTTCTAAAGCTTCTTCTTCCTCGACGAAGTCGAGACATTCGTCTCCTCGTCACCATTCACGCTCCAGGTCTCGAAGCGGGTCCCATCACTCCTCGAGATCGAAGCACTCGAAGAGGAGACGTCGAAGATCCCCTTCTTTGTCCTCCTCTTCCTCTGTTTCACCTAAGAGAATCCCTTGCCCCACGAAACATAGTTCCCGGGCTGAATGGGAGGAATTCTGCAAAAATATGATGAGCGTCTTCGAGAAAGCGGCCTCGACCCCCTCGAAGACTGCCGAGAGCAATGCTATGGTCGAAAGACCCAAAGGTCCAAAACGCCGAGAGTCGCAGTACCCGGCGAAGGAAGCTTCTCGAGCGCGTCACGAACCCTCGAGTAAAGCTAAGACCTCGAATCCTTCTTCGAAGGTTCCGTCGACGCCGAGGTCGGTGTCTTCGACGCCGTTGTCGAAGGGACCTTCGACACACGGGTCTGTCGACTCGACGCCATCTTCGACACCGGCATCGATGCCAAGGAAAGTCACGGTTGCGGCGCACCCAGTGTCTATCCCCAGGTCTTCTATGACGATGTCGTCGAGATTGTCGACATCCTCAAGCAGAATCCCAATTCTATCAAGGACCTCGAGGCCTCTGCCTTTGTTTTCGACGCCACGTTCGAAGCCTTCGACGTCGGCGTCGACGACATCGACGTTTTCGAGGCCGATTACAACAAGTTTGGCACCCTCTGCCTTGGAGATGGGTTTCACACCCTTTGTGAGTTCAGACCAATTGAGAACTATGTCCTCAATTATGGAAGAGGGAGAACTATCTGACCAAGAAGAGACATTTGAGTTTCAGGGATCTGCAACCCCAGTTGAAGAGGAGTTATCCTCAGAGGAACGCAGATTAAAGGAACTCCATGATTCCTTACATGAGGCAAGTGGTTTAGACACTTCCCCTGAGGTGGAGTTCGCTAGGCCAGACCTGGGGGAGCATGCTGAAACCCCCTATAGAGCCTTAATGGCCAGGATCACAGAATTTATCTGGTGGTCAACACCTTCACAGGCTTTCCAACAAGTTGACCTCACGGATATTCTTGATAAAGGTCCACAGGAGGATCCTGTAGTGCCTTTTCATAAAGCACTTCAAAGGAAAATCATGACGAACTGGGAAACCCCAGATGTCGTCCCGCCAGTAAATAAAAAACTGTCTACTAAATACAGGGTATCTTCTGCAGACCCGGAGTTTTTGTCCAAACACCCATCCCCAGAAAGTCTGGTGGTACAGGCAGCATCTTCTACTGACATCAAGACTGCTTACCCTACCGTCCCACAGGACAGGGACGATAAAAAATATGATGCTATGGCTAAGAAAGTTTTTTCGGCATGTAGCATGGCGTTAAAATCTATTAATGCTACTTGCACCCTTGCTAGATTCAGCCATACACTCTGGGAGTGTGCTTCTACAGCGGTTGACTGCATCCTGGAGGGAGAAGAAAGGGAGGCGTTCTTAAATATCATACAGGACGGTAAAGACGCTATGTGCGAATCCCTCCAGACGGGCATTAATTCGGCTAACAGTATCAGCAGAGCAATGGCGGCAAGTACAACAACCAGGAGATTTGCTTGGTTGAGAAAGTCTGGTTTTGCCCCAGATGTGCAAGTCGGGCTCTTGAACATGCCATTCGATGGCTCTTCTTTGTTTGGGAAAAAGGCGGATGACAGTTTAGAAAAACTGCAAAATCCCTAGGCGCTGCAATCCGTCAGACACCTTTTCGTTCCACAGGATCCTCTACGAGAGGCAAGTCCTTTTGCTTCTACTCCGCATTCGGAAGAGGTAGAGGACGACCGGCTCAAAGGGGACAAAGAAGAACTACCCGAGGTGGACGGGGTAGATATTCAAAAGCCGCAGCAACAGCAGCTGCCCCATTACCATCGGCATCTGCATCAGCCGCCCCAAAACCACTCTGAGGACTTCCCTCACAAGACACCTGTAGGAGGCAGGTTAACTCAACATCTGGCCAAATGGCAGGCTAATACGTCAGATGCTTGGGCATTGGAGACAGTTGCACAAGGTTACTGCCTGTCTCTCCTACGCATACCTCAGAGTCATCCACTGGGGATCAGCTCTCAAAAAGCTCCAGATCCACTCCTCTTGCAGGAAATTTTAGACCTGCTAGAGAAAGGTGCCATAGAACCAGTACCTGTAGGGGAGAGGAACAGGGGCTGGTACTCCCCTTACTTTCTCATTCCAAAGAAAGGCGGAGGACTGAGACCCATCTTGGACTTGCGAGAATTGAACAAATTCCTCAGGAAAGACAAATTCAAGATGGTAACTCTTTCTCAGAACCTTCAGGCCCTTCAGTTCCAGGACTGGTTGGTATCTCTGGACCTTCAGGACGCTTATTTCCATGTGCCAATCCATCTCAAACACAGGAAATACCTGAGGTTCGCAATTGGCAACTCTCATTATCAATTTCGAGTGCTGCCATTTGGGCTGACCTCCGCCCCGAGGGTCTTCACCAAGTTAATGTCGGTAGTGGCTGCAAGTCTAAGGAGGGAAGAGATTCACGTCTACCCCTACCTGGACGATTAATTGATCAGGGCTGTATCTTCGTAACAAGCTCAGATCCAGCTAAATCACGTTTGCCACACCCTTCACAGACTGGGCTTCTCCCTCAATTTAAAGAAGTCACAAATGATACCATCGCAGAGATTCCAGTTCATCGGAGCGATCCTGGACACTTCCCTGGGAAAGCCTTGCCACCAGAAGTGAGGGCTCAAGATATTCTACAGATGGTTACCAAGTTCCAAAATGCCCAACTTCTCCCAGCCTTTGACTTTTTGAGGTTGCTAGGCCTCATGGCATCCTGCATTTTCCTAGTGCCAGAGGCTCGCCTGAGAATGAGATCCCTCCAGTGGGCACTGAGAACTCAGTGGTCACAATTCTCAGGGAGAATGTCAGTTCTCCAGCATGGGGTCTGGCATGGATTCACATGCTCATGAATATTCCCCGTCGTCAGGCTGGGAATCCTCGGTAAAGAAAAAATCAGTATCAGTTTCTTTTCTGATCTGTCTTTCGTAGTAGTAACCAATCACTGATCTCTGCGTCATACTGACCACAGCCAATGACTGCCCTCTACCTAAGCCCCGCCTCTGGCAGCCATCTTCAGATTTTTACCGCACGTTCAAGTGTTGGGATCCTCGTGCTATTGCTCTCGAGCGTTAGTGCTATTTTTCACGTTTTTTCTCAAAAAAATTTCTCTTTTTCGGTCAAAAGAGCCTCAAGCTCCACCGTTTCTTCATCCGATCAACGGGGACCCGTGTCGGATTCGTCTACGCCCCTCAAGGGTGAAGATTTCGTCGAGCCATGCTTTTGGAGGACTCCAGAAGTTTCTCAGGCCCATCTCGGACATGGCCCAGGAGAAGGGAAGCTCGACGCCCGGAAAGCTGTTCAGGGTCTGCCCTGGATGCCAGCATCAGAATGTCTTTAAGGAGGACGAACACTCCCTTTGTCTTTACTGCCTACATGAGGACAAGACGCACGTGGAGAAGGACTGTGCGTTTTGCGGCAATATGTCGGAGCGGACCATGAAGGACCGCCATCAACGTCTCGCCAACTGGCTGGAAGGAAAGAGCCCGTCAGGCGAGAAGAAGAAGAAGAAGTCCGGGCGGTCTTCTAAGACCTTTGAGGGCGCCCCGGCGACGGGGGTCCAACAGAAGGCCAAGCACCGCGAGTCCGCTGGCACCGGGAGCGCCGAACGGTCGGGCTCTACGGGCGCCAGGCAGGGCGCATCCTCCCCGGCGCCATCAACCACGAGCCAACGCTCTGGCTCGGGTAAGAGGAAGGCCGAGCACCCGGCAAAGCTCCTGGAGAGACCCCGGTCGAGCTCGAAGGCCCCATCGGAGGGGGAGCGAGGTGGTGACCCTCCCCCCAAGGAGAAGGCAGTGAGTGCACCTATGGTGGTGAAAGCCTTAATCCATCCGGCCAAGGCCTCTATCGAGACAGTCGCGGCGGCCCTGGCTCAGCCTGTGGAGGCTTCACCAGTGGTGGCGACCTCGGGGGCCCAGAGTCTCCCTGCCACCGCGGAGGGAGTCCTCTTTCATGCCCATCGACAGGACCCCCGTGAAACCTCCGACGGAGAAGAAAAAGGGGGGGGCAGGAGGTCGTCGTGGATTCGGCCTCAACCTCTGAGGAAGAGCTGATCGAAGTCTTAAGCCACGGCGTTGGCGTGGAAGAAGACCAGCCCGTCGGGAGGGACCCCGATGTAGGAGACGAGGAGAACGTCGAGGGTGCCGACGGGGCTCCTGACCGCCCGTCGGACTCCCCTCAACCAGTGCCGCAAGACAACTCTGTGATGCTGGAAATGCATCAGAGGGACAGGGCCTCTGAATCCTTGTCCTTTTCTGCCTTTTATCGTGTGTTCTGTTATGTTTTCTGCCCAGGAGTCCATTTGGGACTCCTGGCAGTGCAGCTCTCTCTTTTGGTTTGGTGAACAGACCCATGGGATACCCTTATGGCACCCATGGGTAGGGGTACAACCCTGTGCCCCTAGTGTATGTTTTTTGGCACCTGTGGGTGGCCCACAGAGCAGGGTATGGGCTGGTGGCAGCTCCATGCTGAATTAGACAGGTGCTCTGGGCGTCCTCCATTTTGGGATACCCAGGCCCTGCCATTGGGATCAGTTGATTCCTGATAGAAAACAAGATGGCCCCTGTGGCCTCTTGCTTTCTATTGCCTGTTGTCTTGTTTTTCCCAAAGTCCTGGGAAGCCCTGACTCTGTCCCTTCCCCCTGACTGGCTGTTGGGTGGAAGTTCCATATATGGTGTTGTTGTGAAGGCCCAGCTAGACTGACTGGAGCCTTCCCTTTGACTGTATGTTGTGGGTACCTCCTGTGGGTGGGACCTGGGTGAATGGAGTGTGTGACCAATATACACTTCTTGTTGTGGTTGTCTGGTTTCTGGCATGTGAGACAAAGACTGAGACAGCCCTGCCCGAAACTGGCCTGAATGCAGTGTGTAGTGTTGAATGGCTGGGTACTTGTCCCAATCCACATTCCTTGTTGTGAGTGTCTGAAAGGGAGGAGTGTGGCCTGAATGCACTGTGTGCCTGATTGGCTGACTGACTGCATGAATGCCCTTCTGTGTGATTGGCTGCTGTGTGTGTGCCAGCAGTGTGGATGAGAGACAGGATAGTATATCTGGGGACCTCTCACCACTGGAATTTGTTCAGAAGCATTCAGAAGCTGAGTCTCCACTCAAGAGTAACTGGATTTGCTGATCCTCGACGTCCAGCTGGAAGAAGAAGACTTGCTGTGGCATTTGCTTCGACGGAACTGAAGGTTGTCGAAATCGTCGAGGACTGACCCGAGAGAGGACCTGGCTAGGCGCCCTCTTCCCGTGCTCCGAGGGACCATCGAGCACCGCTGAATCTTCGCCGAAGCGCCCTGGAAGTCAGACCCTCGAAAGGCTGCCGACCCGAGACGGGACCGCCGAGGAGATCGAAGTGAAGCACCCGGACATCGACGCTGTCGAAGTCCATTGCCGTCGACCAGGGTTCGCAGGTCTGTGTAACCGCTGGAGGCCCGTCGAAGTTGTGTTGCCCCGCCGTGGGAACCACTTGACGCCGTGCCGCCGACGACCGGAGCCGTCCGCTCCTTGCCTAAGAACATTTGCCTTGAAGGACTCCCTCGTCCGCATCGTCGGCCGCTTTGTCCCGCCGGAGAAAGTCGAGGACGACCAACGCGCCGAGGAGAATCCGCCGGTGGGTTTCCCGCCACCTCACGACCCCAAAGACTCGAGCGACTCGACGCCCTTGCTGGGCCACCGTCACCCACAATCTTTGCGGTCCAGAACTAGTGTCGCCGAGGTGCCCCGCACGCCTCTTCCTCGCAGGACGCCGACATCTCGACGCCGACGAGCACCGCTCGGATCGAAGCCTGCCGCCTCATCGACGCCGTTCTACCTTGTTTGTTGTCGGACGTTCGACGCCCCGTGTCTCCCGCTTGAAAGGGAAGGCATTCAAGAAGGGCCGTCGATTCCCCGACACCGAACACCGAGTTCCTCGACGCTTCTCGACGCCTCTCGACGATCCGTGACTCCTGCTTTAAAGGGGGTCATTCAAGAAGGATCTGTCGACGCCTCTTCGAAGAACTCGACTCCACCAGGTACATTGGGGGGGTAAAAACATTATAGGAGAGAAATAGACTATTGAACAATATATGGACTGGGCTGGTGTTATATCTCTTTATTTTACAGGTTGCCCAGGTGGGGGGATCTCCACACAGAACTGTGTCCAGTGGTAGGGGCCAGTATTCTGCCTATTGTTTCAACCCTCTGTTATCTCTCCTCTCTCTATTGCTGGTTTCCTTCTTATTGATCTGTGTGCCATTTTAACAGTATTGTGAATGCACTTTAATGAGGTCTAATATTAGTGGTACCACTTTAGAATTGTAGATATTTACCATTGCTGATTTTCCTGAGCACAAAGTGCGTTATTGTGATAAGTGTACATAACCCTTGAATATTAATTATATAAAGACTGTGTTTTCAGTAATACAGTGTGTGGACATTCCTTTGTGGGGGCTTGGGGATACACTGTACTTAAGAACCAGCCTGCATCACCTCCTGAGAAGCTAAGCCTTGATTGCTCGTCCATCGTTACCATATTAGAGAATCTTGGCTGGGGTCCTCTGTGCCTCCCCTCTACCATATAGAGAGCGGAAGTACAGACCCCCCTACCAGTCTTTACAGCTGGTGGCAGCGGTGGGATGCTTATGGTTTTAAGACTCAGTGTATAACCGTGCCACTTACAAAATATCCGCACTTTTGTTAGATTAAGGTTCGGGTGTGTTCCAAATAACTGCATTACAAGCAATGGAGTCCATTGCAAATGGTAAATTGACTCGGATGAGCTTAGAGGCTCTCCAGAGTGCTTGTGAAGCCAGGGAGTTAGACTTTGTGGATAAGTCTAGGGCTGAGCTGATAGCTGCCCTGGTGGATTACCAGACTGATGGTGAAACTCTTGAGGAAGGGGGGGATGCAACCAGTGAGGACTCTGCCCCTGGGGTTGTCGCTGAATCTGTTTCTGGGAATGCCACCATTCCTGCTGCCTCTGTTCCAAACCCCAGCAATTCCATGGAACTTGAGTTATTAAGGATGAAGTTAGCCTTTGAATATCGCAAGTTGGAAATAGAAGCTGAGCTTAAGAAAGAGGAGCTGGCACAGCAAGTGGAACTCAAGAATAGGGATCTTGCGCTCAAAGAAAAGGACACTGAATGTCAGAGAATCCAGTTAGAGAAAGCTCGAGTGGAGACTTCAGCTAGACCAATTGAGAGTGGCAGGTCCCCAGCCACCAAGTTTATGAAAGATTTGGTTGGTGTGTTTGTGGAGGGTTCAGATATCCTCCAATGGATTGAAGCGTTTGAAATGGCTTGTGCAATTCATGATGTAGATAAAAGAGATTGGGCTAAGTGTTTGTTAAGCAGAGTGCCTCAAACTGGATATGACTGTATTCTGAAGCTGAGTGTGGAAGAAAGGGGTCAGTATGAGTGTATGAAGTCTGCTTTGATTGCCAAGTTTGGCAAGACACCTGCCCAATACCTTAAAAGGTTCAGGGAATTTAAGAAAAGAGAGAATGTGTCTTGGGTTGACTGGGTGAGTACTGCGCACATGAACATGATGGGGTGGATTGATGGATACAAGGTGAAAACTTTTGTTGAGTTGTCCCACCTCTTGTTTTTTGAGCATTTTTCTGAAGCCTGTTCACCAGAGCTGCGTCAGTATGTGGCTGACCAGAACATTTTGGACCCCTTTAAGCTGGCTAGGTTGGCTGACAAGTGGGTCTCCCATCGGGTGTCCCCTAAGGACCCCAGTGGGAAGGACAAGGACAAAGAAAAGGGGGCCTCTCAGAAAGCTGAGGAGTCCCAAAAGCAGTCACAGTCGGGTAAACCAAAACCTTCCTCTCCTAAGACCCAAAAATCTAGTGGGGATAAGTCCTCTGTGGGTGGGAATAAGAGTAGTGGTCCACCTGCTGCAAAGCAGGTTCCCAGTGGTTCCAGTACCGTACCCCGCACTCCTGGCACTTGTTGGGACTGTGGGGCTCTGGATCACAAAAGGGGTGACCCCAAGTGTAAAGGTAAGGCACTTGGAGTACAGGCTGTCAGCCTGACCTACCCTTACCCCGTGTCTGAGGTGGAGGCCACTGTCCTCCCCTCCTCTACCGGAATCACCTTTGGTGCTCCGGTAGAGATTTCCTTAGTGTCCCTTGGGGCCTGGGACCAGTACGCAGAAGTACTGGCGACTATCCCACAGAACACCCGTAGGTTTTTGAGAAGTGTCCTCTTGAATGGCCAGCCTTCTACTGGTTTGAGAGACACTGGGGCAAGCATGACAGTGGTGGACAGGACCCTGCTCAAGCCAGAGGACTATGAAGGTGCTCCTCTGCAAACCACCAGATTAGCTGGTGGGCCTCCCAAATTATCACCTGTAGCCTTAGTCACACTCATGATTGGAGACAAGACAGCAAAGCTTCCTGTCCTGGTTCAGGACAATGTCCCTGCTAACATTCTGTTAGGTAATGATCTAGTGGAGTTGGGGTTGATCTCGGATGGTCTTCCCCTGACTGCTGCTGCGGTCACTAGGTCACAGGTGACACCGGGTCTGGCTGTGAGTCAGGTACCCGAGCCAAAGGCGAGGCCTAAGGCAAGAAGAAGGAAGACCAAGAAGGCCACCTCTGTGGAGGGAACACCTTCTCTTCCTGCTGTTCCGACAGCACCCATTGGGATCCATACTCCGGACGGGCTGGGTCCAGTGGAAAACCCAAACTCAACTCCTGTGGGAGAAGAGACAGAAGACTCTCCTGTGGGAGAGGTTCTCAACCCAGAGGAGCACCCCGACCTTCAATGCTTGTTAGCTGAAGGGGGACCCTCCCGGGCAGACTTCTGTAAAGGACAGAGAGAGTGCCACTCTCTCGAGGGTCTGAGGAAACAGGCCGTCTACAGTTCCACCTGGGAAGAGCATTTGACACATCTGGATAGGGTGTTGCAGGCCTTGAAAAGGGCTAACCTCACTATCAAGGCCACCAAGTGCCAGATAGCTCAGGGGAAAGTTACCTATCTTGGTCATGAGGTAGGAGGGGGTCAAATCCAACCTCTCTCCAGTAAAGTACAGGACGTACAGAACTGGGAGACTCCCACTACTCAAACCCAGGTGAGAGCCTTTTTGGGCCTCACTGGGTACTATCGCAATTTCATGGCAGACTATGGAACCATAGCTGCACCCCTGACAGCTCTAACTTCGCCCAAACAACCTAGGAAGGTTAATTGGACTGAAGACTGTCAGAGGGCCTTTGATGGCTTGAAAGAAAGTCTGTGTAGGGCACCTGTGTTGTGTGCGCCTGACTACAGCCGACCCTTTATCGTCCAGACGGATGCCTGCGACACCGGAATTGGAGCTGTCTTGTCCCAGTTAGATGACAAAGGGAGAGAACACCCTATCATATTCATCAGTAGACAACTCAAGGGTAGAGAACTTAGGTGGGCTACTGTTGAAAAGGAGTGTTTTAGCATAGTTTGGAGCCTTAGGCGTTTTAGGCCCTACCTTACGGGGTCTACCTTCAAGGTCCAAACAGATCATAAGCCCCTGAAGTGGCTTATGCAGATGAAGGGTGAGAACCCGAAATTGCTCAGGTGGTCCATTAGCCTGCAAGGGCTAGACTTCACCATAGAGCACAGACCAGGGAAGAGTCACGATAATGCGGATGGCCTTTCCAGAAGGTATGTTGACCGTCTGGATGAGGGTGTCTATCCCGTGGGAGATTAGACACCCTCCACCTCAGTCTGGGGGGGGCGACTGTGATGCTGGAAATGCATCAGAGGGACAGGGCCTCTGAATCCTTGTCCTTTTCTGCCTTTTATCGTGTGTTCTGTTATGTTTTCTGCCCAGGAGTCCATTTGGGACTCCTGGCAGTGCAGCTCTCTCTTTTGGTTTGGTGAACAGACCCATGGGATACCCTTATGGCACCCATGGGTAGGGGTACAACCCTGTGCCCCTAGTGTATGTTTTTTGGCACCTGTGGGTGGCCCACAGAGCAGGGTATGGGCTGGTGGCAGCTCCATGCTGAATTAGACAGGTGCTCTGGGCGTCCTCCATTTTGGGATACCCAGGCCCTGCCATTGGGATCAGTTGATTCCTGATAGAAAACAAGATGGCCCCTGTGGCCTCTTGCTTTCTATTGCCTGTTGTCTTGTTTTTCCCAAAGTCCTGGGAAGCCCTGACTCTGTCCCTTCCCCCTGACTGGCTGTTGGGTGGAAGTTCCATATATGGTGTTGTTGTGAAGGCCCAGCTAGACTGACTGGAGCCTTCCCTTTGACTGTATGTTGTGGGTACCTCCTGTGGGTGGGACCTGGGTGAATGGAGTGTGTGACCAATATACACTTCTTGTTGTGGTTGTCTGGTTTCTGGCATGTGAGACAAAGACTGAGACAGCCCTGCCCGAAACTGGCCTGAATGCAGTGTGTAGTGTTGAATGGCTGGGTACTTGTCCCAATCCACATTCCTTGTTGTGAGTGTCTGAAAGGGAGGAGTGTGGCCTGAATGCACTGTGTGCCTGATTGGCTGACTGACTGCATGAATGCCCTTCTGTGTGATTGGCTGCTGTGTGTGTGCCAGCAGTGTGGATGAGAGACAGGATAGTATATCTGGGGACCTCTCACCACTGGAATTTGTTCAGAAGCATTCAGAAGCTGAGTCTCCACTCAAGAGTAACTGGATTTGCTGATCCTCGACGTCCAGCTGGAAGAAGAAGACTTGCTGTGGCATTTGCTTCGACGGAACTGAAGGTTGTCGAAATCGTCGAGGACTGACCCGAGAGAGGACCTGGCTAGGCGCCCTCTTCCCGTGCTCCGAGGGACCATCGAGCACCGCTGAATCTTCGCCGAAGCGCCCTGGAAGTCAGACCCTCGAAAGGCTGCCGACCCGAGACGGGACCGCCGAGGAGATCGAAGTGAAGCACCCGGACATCGACGCTGTCGAAGTCCATTGCCGTCGACCAGGGTTCGCAGGTCTGTGTAACCGCTGGAGGCCCGTCGAAGTTGTGTTGCCCCGCCGTGGGAACCACTTGACGCCGTGCCGCCGACGACCGGAGCCGTCCGCTCCTTGCCTAAGAACATTTGCCTTGAAGGACTCCCTCGTCCGCATCGTCGGCCGCTTTGTCCCGCCGGAGAAAGTCGAGGACGACCAACGCGCCGAGGAGAATCCGCCGGTGGGTTTCCCGCCACCTCACGACCCCAAAGACTCGAGCGACTCGACGCCCTTGCTGGGCCACCGTCACCCACAATCTTTGCGGTCCAGAACTAGTGTCGCCGAGGTGCCCCGCACGCCTCTTCCTCGCAGGACGCCGACATCTCGACGCCGACGAGCACCGCTCGGATCGAAGCCTGCCGCCTCATCGACGCCGTTCTACCTTGTTTGTTGTCGGACGTTCGACGCCCCGTGTCTCCCGCTTGAAAGGGAAGGCATTCAAGAAGGGCCGTCGATTCCCCGACACCGAACACCGAGTTCCTCGACGCTTCTCGACGCCTCTCGACGATCCGTGACTCCTGCTTTAAAGGGGGTCATTCAAGAAGGATCTGTCGACGCCTCTTCGAAGAACTCGACTCCACCAGGTACATTGGGGGGGTAAAAACATTATAGGAGAGAAATAGACTATTGAACAATATATGGACTGGGCTGGTGTTATATCTCTTTATTTTACAGGTTGCCCAGGTGGGGGGATCTCCACACAGAACTGTGTCCAGTGGTAGGGGCCAGTATTCTGCCTATTGTTTCAACCCTCTGTTATCTCTCCTCTCTCTATTGCTGGTTTCCTTCTTATTGATCTGTGTGCCATTTTAACAGTATTGTGAATGCACTTTAATGAGGTCTAATATTAGTGGTACCACTTTAGAATTGTAGATATTTACCATTGCTGATTTTCCTGAGCACAAAGTGCGTTATTGTGATAAGTGTACATAACCCTTGAATATTAATTATATAAAGACTGTGTTTTCAGTAATACAGTGTGTGGACATTCCTTTGTGGGGGCTTGGGGATACACTGTACTTAAGAACCAGCCTGCATCACCTCCTGAGAAGCTAAGCCTTGATTGCTCGTCCATCGTTACCATATTAGAGAATCTTGGCTGGGGTCCTCTGTGCCTCCCCTCTACCATATAGAGAGCGGAAGTACAGACCCCCCTACCAGTCTTTACAAACTCGGCGGCCATTTTGTTGGCTATACAGTCCTTATGCTCGGAGATAAAGACGAGACTGCCGTTACCACCAACGGAGGAACCGCTCCCGACGGGGGACCCGGAGCCAGGCCCTTCTGGGAGCCCTCCCCCTAAGAGAAGAAGGATTCATCCACCACCTCCTTTTCAGCCATCGCGCCCTGTTCAGCCCTCCTCCCCGTCCACGACACGTGGGGATGATACGGGGACTGACACGGCTGCGACGGGTACAGATGACGAGGTTTACAACGAGGATCTCCCGTCGTCACCTCCCACCCGGGCTTCCCCGCCCGACGAGATTGGATCGTTTCACTCCATGATCGCCAGGGCATCCGAGCTTTTCCAGCTCTGCCCGGAAGAGAAGAAGAAGGAAGGTTTCCTTTATCAACAGCGCGAGGCCAAGAGGAAGACGGTCCTCGCTGTACCTCTACTGGACGATATTTGGGATGAGGGCCTCGCCCTCCTCAAGAACCCATCCACGACGCCGGCTAGAAGGTATCGGTACGAGAACAAGTACCCGGTCCCGGACGCGGCCCCCTTGTGCCTTCGGGCACAGCTGACCCCGGTCTCGGTCGTCTCCGCGGCCGCCAGGAAGAAAGCGGGGGTCGCGGCCTCTACGTCTACCTCCCCGCCGGACGGCGAGGGAAAGAAATTAGACACGATGGGACGCAGAGTCATCTCGTCGGCAGCGACGACGATTAAGGCGGCCAACACCTTGGCTATCGTAGCCCGCTACGACAGGGAGTTGTGGTACAAACTGGCCCCCCTGCTGGACTTCCTACCAGGCAACAAGAGGGCGGAAGCCCTAGAGATCTTGCAGGAAGGAGAGGTGGCGTCGGGCCACGCCATTACGATTGCGACGGACATCGCTGACACTGGATTACGCCAGTTGGGCAACGGCGTGTGCCTTAGGCGGCGTGGATGGCTCAAGGCTACTGACTTCCGTCAGGACGTGCAGACCAGAGTCTTGGACATGCCGTTCGACGGAAACAACCTGTTTGGGAAAACAGTGGACGATTCCCTTCAAGCCATCAAGGCGGACACGGAGACGGCCCGGGCTCTTGGGGTTCTCCAGCAACGGCGGCCGCCCTTTCAGAGCGGCAGAGGCAAACAGGGTGCCTCCAAAGGTTCCAGCAGCGGATTTTCCACCTACCGTCATGCGGCCCGTTCGTCGTCACAGGAAGCTTACAGGGGACGAGGCAAGTCAGGCGGACCCCGCCATCGTCGCCAAGGAGGACAAGGCGGCAAAGCCTCATCGAATCAGGACTGAACCGGCCGTGGGGTCAGGCCCCCACCGAAGCACCCTGGTGGGAGGCCGGCTGGCGAGCTTCGTCAGCGTGTGGGAGTCCATCTCCACCGACCGTTGGGTGCTGGACGCCCTAGCTCAGGGTCACGCGCTCGAGTTTCTAAAGAGGTGCCCGCGCCTCCCCCCTGTGGCCAGGAAAGAACATCACGTCCCTCAACTTCTCTTGGAGGTAAAGGCGATGCTCAAGAAGGGCGCCATCGAGCTCGTCCCAAAGAGGCTTCGGGGCTCCGGAGTTTACTCAAGATACTTCCTCGTGAAGAAGAAGACGGGAGGATGGCGTCCCATCCTGGACCTACGACGACTGAACAAATTCGTCAAGGCACAGAAGTTCCGGATGGTCACCCTCCAACACGTCCTGGGTCAACTGGAGGAGGGCGATTTCCTGTCGTCGTTGGATTTGGAGGATGCCTACTTCCATATTCCCATCCTAAAGGGACACCGAAAGTGTAACGCTCACCTGATTCCTACAGAGGCGCTGACCCAAACTGGACTGCTACAGTTGCTTCTATGACTATGATGAGGCGTAGAACTCGGAAGACGCTCTGGGCAGGACCTCCGAATATTGACTGTCTGGCTTGTAAGGTGAGTTTTCTGCAGGTGGAAGAAAAAGGGGTAATTACAAGCTGGTTGGATAAGTTCTCCCACCAATCTTCTGCTTTTCCCACTTCTTGGTTCTCGACTGGTCTCCACGAACTCTCACCTTTGGTTTAGTAAAGCCGAGCTCTCCATCCTGCTTCTGGTGCAGGGGCGCGTGGAATCCAGTTACGTCACTGGATGATTTCAGTGTTTAGGCTCAGTGTCCTTTTGTGGCTTGTAATAGTCCTTCAGGTGCCGAGGAGCTGTTGGCGACACCACCACTGCTGTGCAAGAAGAGGCTCGTGAGTATAGAAGATCTGAGGCCGCTTCTGAAGGAGTACCCTTTTATAATGTCCTTTTCTGTCTTTCAGGTGCCGAGATGCTATGGGCGATGCCGCCGCTGTTGCACGTGCGGTGGCACGTAAGTATAACTGAATTGTGGCCGTTTCCAAATGGGCGCCTCTGATAATGTCTTTTCCTTCCTTTCAGGTGCCGAAATGCTGAGGGCGATGCTGCCGCTGCTGCGCGTGAAGAAGCGCGTAAGTATTACTGACGTGTGGCCACTTCAAAATGGGCACCTCTAATAATGTCTTTTCCTTTCTTTCAGATGCCGAAATGCTGAGGGCGATGCTGCCGCTGCTGCGCGTGAAGAAGCGCGTAAGTATAACTGAGTTGCGAACCCTTCGGCTCGGACACCACTAACAATGTCTATTGTCTTCCAGGTGCTGGGATGCTGCCGAAGCGAAGACCGCGGTGAACTCCGGTGTGATCACGGATGGATAAGGTAAGCGAGCGCAGCTGCGAGCGTGTTGCCCGTTTTCTAACCTTATGTCTTTATTTGCAGGTTGTCGGAGACTGGACTCTTGTGGCTGAATTCTGGTGAGTAGATGTTCCTGTGCCTTTTCTTCATCCACAGGTTGCTGCTCGAGAAGCTGAGGGTGTGTCTGGACCTGGAATGCAGGAGCCGACTCGGTGAGCGTCCTGCTGCTGTTGCAGAATAACGCGAAGCACGTGAATTCTATCGGGCGTGGTTTAAATAGTGGAGAAGTGCTTTGGTGCGTATTCTTCCTCCAGCCTCACCCAGGTAAGAAAAGAGTTCCTGTAACAGAGGATTGGTCCCTCCCAGCCAGTGGCTGGGACTTCACCCAGCTTGGATTGTTCTAGGTGAGTATGCAGCATGGTCTGCCACAGGTAAGTCCACCCAATCACTACTGCACACTTTAAGAATATGAGCCCGGCGCCCATGGCGCCAGGACTGTGGTTCCTTATGAGCCTGGCACCAGAGGCGCCAGGACATGGTCCAAAGGGCCCCTGTAGGGGTCTGCTGGAACCGGGGGTGTGGATGATGAGCCTGCTTCCGGGGATGCTGGGCCAGTCTTGGCTCCTCGGGAGTAGCGCTCATGACAGCACCCCACCTCAAGGCCCCTCCCAAACTTGTCCTCCCCGGGGGTTTTGGTTTATCGGGAAAGGTTCGGTAGAATTTCCTGACTAGACGAGGAGCATGGACGTAGTCATAGGGCTCCCAGGATCTTTCCTGGGGTCCGTAGCCTTTCCAGTCGATTAGGTAGAATAGTTTTGATTTGATGATCTTGGAGTCCAAAATGTTTTTAACTTCAAATTCGGGCTCTCCATTCACCTGAATGGGTTCTGGAGGTCTGGTCAGTCTGGTTCCAGGTTGCATGGGTTTCAAAAGAGATACGTGAAACACAGGATGTATTCTCATATGGGTTGGCAAATCTAATTTAACGGCCACTGGATTAATTATGGCCGTAATTGAATATGGTCCCAGGTATTTGGGGTTGAAGGTGCGAGGTCCTTTTAGCGATAAATGTTTGGTGGACAACCAGACTTGATCCCCAACCTGGTATTGTGGGGCATCGCTTCGGTGTTGGTCTGCTCCTTTTTTGTACCTTTCTTTAGCTTGTTGTAGATGTGCAGTCGCTTCCTTGAAAGCTTGGGTAATAACAGAGTGCAACTGATCTACGGCGGGTGTTCCAAGATCTTGAGGTGGGTCGAGGTTGGAGGTTCGAGGATGAATTCCATACAAGATGTAGAAGGGACTCTTCCCGGTTCCCGAATGAACTGAATTGTTGTATGCATATTCAGCTATCCAAAGGATGTCCTTCCAGTTGCTTTCAGACTGTTGTAGCATGCATCGTAAATATTGTTTGAGAGTCTGGTTTGTTCTCTCGGTTTGCCCGTCGGTCTGGGGGTGATGGCTGGTTGAAAGTCTTACATCGATTTGAGCTGACCGACAACAACTACGCCAAAAGTGAGAAATAAACTGGCTTCCTCTATCAGAGATTAGTACCGACGGGAAGCCGTGTAACCAGACAATGTTTTCAAGGAATTCTCTGGCTAGTACTGAAGCTGAAGGTAAGCATTTTAGCGGAATGAAGTGGGCCATTTTAGAAAACAAATCCACAATAACGAGAATAGTGTTGTACCCGGAACAAGAGGGTAAGTCTGTGATGAAGTCCATGGAAAGGGTATGCCAGGGACACGGTGGAATGTCTAATGGTTGCAGAAGACCAGCCGGCCTTTTCTTTTGACCCTTGTTTTGAGCGCACACACCACAGGACATCACAAATCGTTTGTCTTTTCTCCATGAAGGCCACCAGAAGTGTCTCTTCACTTTTTCTGTGGTTTTGGCGATGCCAGGGTGACCCTCCATTAATGAATCATGATAATAGGAGATTACCTGTTTTTGTAAATCGGCGTGTGGTAGGAATAATCGTCCTTGGAAATAAGGCAAGTCATTGTTTACGGTGAAGTTCTCTCCTCTTTGTAACCAGCTCTGTAAGTCTGATGGGGTCACAAGTTGTTTAGTTTTTGCCTCAATATCCTCGATGGATTGCGAAGAAATCAGACCCAAGATCCTTTGTTCAGGAATTATTGGTACGGGTTCGGAATTGACAACGTTATCTCCCATTCCGATTCGGGAAAGAGCATCCGCTTTGCCGTTCTTGTTGCCTGGGCGGTAAGTGATCACGAAGTCAAATTCAGCAAAGAATAGAGCCCAGCGAAGCTGTCTGGAGGATTGAGCTTTGGCAGTTTTCAGATACTGTAGATTTTGATGATCGGTGATCACCGTAACGGTGTGTTTGGCCCCGAGGAGATAATGCCGCCAGGCCTTAAAGGCGGATTTAATAGCTAAAAGCTCTTTGTCCGTGATGGTGTAATTAATCTCAGGCGCCGAGAACTTTCAAGGCCAAAACGCCACAGGATGCAGTTGGTTAGTCTCTGGATCCCTTTGTGATAGAACTGCTCCCATTGCTAAGCTGGAGGCGTCAGTTTCAACGATGTAAGGGAGATCCGGGCGTGGGTGTTTCAGTATTGGCGCCGAAGTGAACTTGGCCTTTAGCTCTTGGAAGGCTTGTTCAGCTTCTGCAGACCATTCAAAGCGCTTATTTTTTCTTAAGAGGGATGTGATAGGTTTTACCACTCGTGAAAACTCTGGAATAAATCTGCGGTAAAAATTGGCAAAGCCTAGCATGCTTTGAACGCCTTTCACGGAAGTAGCAGATGGCCATTTGAGGATTGCGTCAACTTTTCTCGAGTCCATGTGGACTCCTTTGGGTGTCAGAATAAATCCCAGAAATTCGACCTTGGTGACATGAAAGGCACATTTCTCGAGCTTGGCAAAGAGTTTATGTTGGCGAAGTTTTTTAAGGACCGCCCTAACATGATTTCGATGATCAGCTTCCGAAGATGAGTACACAAGAATGTCGTCTATGTAGACGACAACACAGACATCAATGAGCTCTCTGAGGACGTCATTCATGAAATATTGGAAGGCGGCCGGCGCATTGCATAGTCCGAAGGGCATCACTTGGTATTCAAATAGCCCATACTTAGTGCGAAATGCCGTCTTCCATTCATCACCTTCCTTGATCCGTAACAAATGATAAGCTCCCCAGAGATCAAGCTTGGTATAAATACAGGCGTTTTTCACCTGGTCGAGGAGTTCCGGGATCAGAGGTAAGGGGTATCTGTTTTTTACTGTTATCTGATTCAGAGCACGGTAATCAATACAGGTTCTGAGGTCACCTTTTTTTGGTACGAAGAACAGAGCCGAGGATGCAGGAGACTTTGACGGACGGATAAAGCCACTGGCCAGATACTGGTCTAAATACTGTCGCAGATGAAGGTTCTCAGGCTCGGTGAGGGCGTAAATCCTACTGCAAGGGGGAGTTGCACCGGGTAGCAGATCTATCTGACAATCGTATGATCTGTGAGGTGGCAAGGTGTTAGCCTGTTCCTTTTGAAAAACATCTTGGAACTCTCGATACTCTTGAGGTAATTGTGGACCGTCAGTCGTTGCTGACGCTAGGCCAATGCTGGGTCGTGGATAGCAGGTTGGTGCACACTCAGGGAACATTATCGTCTTTGCTCGCCAATCAATCTGAGGGTTGTGTTTCTCCAACCAAGGGATTCCTAGGATTACTTGGAATTGAGGAGCCTTGATCACGTCGAACACAATTACCTCCCGATGCCCGTCTTGGCCTAGTAACGTCACTTCAGCAGTGGTATGGGTTACCGGTCCGGAGGCGATTTCGGTCCCATCCACCGTGGCAATGACGACTTTAACCGCCTTTGGACAAAGAGGTAGGTTCATCCTGGAAGCCAATTCGCGGTCCACATAATTTCCTATTGCTCCACTATCAATGTATGCCTTAATAGCATGCAAACGTTCTGGTTGCTTTGGGTTTACGAGGACCATAGGCATTATGAAGTGCAAGGTCAAAGAACTGTTTTTTAAGCTCGGCAAGCGGACCTCTACACTTGTCGGGCGAGGTTGTTTCCCGGCTCAGGCTTTTCAGAGTTCTTGTCAGAAGCTCCTACTGTCTTCTTAGGTGGTTTTACCGGGCAATCTCGAAGAAAATGTCCAGAGTTTCCACAATAGAGGCACAATTGCATTTGTCGTCTTCTGTCACTCTCTTTCTGGGTTAAGGGACCCTTTACGGCCCCAATCTGCATAGGTTCACCAGTGTCGACCCCTTTGGCGTTGCTTTGTGTTTTCGTGAATACTCGGGTTTCAAACCTGGATCGGTCCGCCTTTCTGTTTTGGAGCCTATGATCCAATTGGACCACCAAATCAATATATTCCGAACAGTCCTGAGGAGGATTCACGACCTGGGCAAGGACGTCTTTAAGTTCACCACGCAGACCTCTGTGAAATAGCGTGATCCTTTTATCCTCGGGCCATCTAGTTTCCACGATTAACCTATTAAAAGATGCAATGTAGGCTAAGAGGTCCTGGTTGCCCTGTCGCAGGGAGAGGAGTTAGTTGTCCAAGGCCTGCCCTTGGGAATTTCTTGCAAAAAGTCTCTCCATACTCGCCTGGAAGGCTGAGAAGTTCCGAAGAATTGGGTCATCCTGTGTAACCAGAGGGATCGACCAATCAGCGGCACGGCCGCTAAGATACGAAAGTACAAAGACTACCTTGGTCTGGTCAGTTGGAAAGGCTGCGGGTCTACAAAGAAAGTGCAGTCGGCATTGATTTATAAACACTGCAAATCTTTTAGGGTCACCAGAAAAGCATTCAGGTGGTGCCAATGGCACATTTCCAGGTAGGTTGATTTGAACGGGATTGGTTGAAGTAACTGGGGTATAATTCCCTCCTGAGTTAGGTAGAGGAGTTTGCCCCGCTTGACTCTGTAATAACTGTCTGGCGAGATCGTCAGTTCGTTCTTTTGACATTATCAATTCCCTCTTAAGGGCGTTCGTTTCCTGGCGAGCAGCATGGACTTCAGCTCTTAATTCCCCCAACAACTGGGCCAATTGGTCTGTGTCGGAAGTTTCCATAGCGCCTGGGTAGGAGATTATGGGTTGGCTTCACGTTCTGTAACGCTCACCTGATTCCCACGGGGGCGCTGACCCAAACTGGACTGCTACAGTTGCTTCTATGACTATGATGAGGCGTAGAACTCGGAAGACGCTCTGGGCAGGACCTCCGAATATTGACTGTCTGGCTTGTAAGGTGAGTTTTCTGCAGGTGGAAGAAAAAGGGGTAATTACAAGCTGGTTGGATAAGTTCTCCCACCAATCTTCTGCTTTTCCCACTTCTTGGTTCTCGACTGGTCTCCACGAACTCTCACCTTTGGTTTAGTAAAGCCGAGCTCTCCATCCTGCTTCTGGTGCAGGGGCGCGTGGAATCCAGTTACGTCACTGGATGATTTCAGTGTTTAGGCTCAGTGTCCTTTTGTGGCTTGTAATAGTCCTTCAGGTGCCGAGGAGCTGTTGGCGACACCACCACTGCTGTGCAAGAAGAGGCTTGTGAGTATAGAAGATCTGAGGCCGCTTCTGAAGGAGCACCCTTTTATAATGTCCTTTTGTCTTTCAGGTGCCGAGATGCTGTGGGCGATGCCGCCGCTGTTGCACGTGCGGTGGCACGTAAGTATAACTGAATTGTGGCCGTTTCCAAATGGGCGCCTCTGATAATGTCTTTTCCTTCCTTTCAGGTGCCGAAATGCTGAGGGCGATGCTGCCGCTGCTGCGCGTGAAGAAGCGCGTAAGTATTACTGAATTGTGGCCACTTCAAAATGGGCACCTCTAATAATGTCTTTTCCTTTCTTTCAGATGCCGAAATGCTGAGGGCGATGCTGCCGCTGCTGCGCGTGAAGAAGCGCGTAAGTATAACTGAGTTGCGAACCTTTGGCTCGGACACCACTAACAAAGTCTTTTGTCTTCAAGGTGCTTGGATGCTGCCGAAGCGAATGCCGCGGTGAACTCCGGTGTGATCACGGATGGATAAGGTAAGTGAGCGCAGCTGCGAGCGTGTTGCCCGTTTTCTAACCTTATGTCTTTATTTGCAGGTTGTCGGAGACTGGACTCTTGTGGCTGAATTCTGAATGTGGCCCATGGCGCCGGGACTGTGGTTCCTTATGAGCCTGGCACCAGAGGCGCCAGGACATGGTCCAAAGGGCCCCTGTAGGGGTCTGCTGGAACCGGGGGTGTGGATGAGGAGCCTGCTTCCGGGGACGCTGGGCCAGTCTTGGCTCCTCGGGAGTAGCGCTCATGACAGCACCCCCCCTCAAGGCCCCTCCCAAACTTGTCCTCCCTGGGGGTTTTGGTTTATCGGGAAAGGTTCGGTGGAATTTCCTGACTAGACGAGGAGCATGGACGTAGTCATAGGGCTCCCAGGATCTTTTCCTGGGGTCCGTAGCCTTTCCAGTCGATTAGGTAGAATAGTTTTGATTTGATGATCTTGGAGTCCAAAATGTTTTTAACTTCAAATTCGGGCTCTCCATTCACCTGAATGGGTTCTGGAGGTCTGGTCAGTCTGGTTCCAGGTTGCATGGGTTTCAAAAGAGATACGTGAAACACAGGATGTATTCTCATATGGGTTGGCAAATCTAATTTAACGGCCACTGGATTAATTATGGCTGTAATTGAATATGGTCCCAGGTATTTGGGGTTGAAGGTGCGAGGTCCTTTTAGCGATAAATGTTTGGTGGCCAGGACATGGTCCAAAGGGCCCCTGTAGGGGTCTGCTGGAACCGGGGGTGTGGATGATGAGCCTGCTTCCGGGGACGCTGGGCCAGTCTTGGCTCCTCGGGAGTAGCGCTCATGACAGAAAGTTTCTCAGGTTTGTGGTCCAAGGGCGTCACTACCAGTTCAGAGCCCTTCCCTTCGGATTGAGGTCGGCACCCAGGGTGTTCACCAAGTGCCTCGCACCGGTGACAGCGCAGCTGCGCCGAGAGGGGATCCACGTCTACCCCTACCTGGACGACTGGCTCATCCGAGCAAAGACGAAGGAGCTTGCCGTGGAGCACACGGCAAGGACCGTCCAACTACTCACGGACCTGGGATTCTCCATAAACTACGCCAAGTCCCACCTGGTGCCCGCGCAAGACGCACTGTTTCTGGGAGCGAAGCTCGACACAGTGTCGCTTCTGGCCTCTCCGTCGGAGGAAAGGACGAGGGCCATCTTGGGCAAGGTGCAGCAGATGCTGGTTGCGGACGCGGCCAAGGTGAGGTCCATCAAGTCCCTCCTCGGAATGATGTCTTCTTGCATTTATCTCATCCGCCTGTGCAAGCTGCGGATGCGCCCATTGCAGGAGTTCCTGGACGCGCGCTGGATCCAGACGACGGGCAGCTTCGAGGAGAGGATCACACTCGACGAGAGTTTCCGACGAGTGATCCGGTGGTGGGGCACCCGCGCGCATCTGACGGCGGGCATGGACTTCCAGACCCCCGGTCACCAGGAGACAGTGACCACGGATGCCTCCCTGGAAGGGTGGGGAGCGCACACCGAAAATCTGCATGTGAGAGGCCTTTGGCTTCTGACGGAGAAGTCCCTCCATATCAACGTCCTGGAGCTCCGTGCAGTGTTTTGGGCCCTCAGGTCCTTTCTTCCGTCCCTCAAGGGCAAGGTGGTGAGGATCTTCACCGACAACACCACCACCATGTTCTACATCAGGAAGCAGGGTGGAACCAGGTCCCCAGCCCTGTCCAAGGAGGCGCAGGATCTGTGGCATTGGGCCGTCGCCCAGGGGATGTTTCTGGTGCCGTTTCATCTGGCAGGGATAAAAAACACCATCGCCGTCTCGCTCAACAGAGAGCTGCGCTCGTGCCACGAGTGGGAACTACGACAGGATCTAGGCACACCCCAGATCGATATGTTCGCGACGGCGACGAACTCCAAGTGCCGAAGGTTCGCCAGCAGGTTTCCCCAGCCGAGGAGCATGGGCAATGCTTTCTCGTTCCCCTGGGAGGGCCTGTTTCTATACGCGTTCCCTCCATTGCCATTGCTGATCCGGCTCATCAACCAGCTCAAGAGGTCACGGTGCAGGATGATCCTCGTCGCACCTGCGTGGCCGAGGCAGATATGGTTCCCGGACCTTCTGGACTTGTCAGCGTCCCCGTCAATCAGGCTGCCAGTGGACGCAGATCTTCTCTCCAGGGAAGGAGGCGCCATCCTCCATCACGACCCGAAGTCGCTGAACTTGCAGGCCTGGCTCCTGCAGCGTTAGAGTTTGGAGGATACGACATACCGGCCGACTGCAGAGAGGTTCTTGCAAAGGCCAGGGCGTCCTCAACTCTTAAATGCTATGGACACAAATGGAAGAGGTTCTCTGTCTGGTGCCACGCACAGAAGATTAACCCTCTACGGATTACGGCTCCCCAGGTACTGCCGTACCTTCTGACGCTGGCCAAGGCTGGACTGGCGCACGCGTCCATCAAGATTCATCTTGCTGCGATCTCCCGATACACCAGAACCACGGGACGGACGTCTTTGTGGTCTCATCGTCTAGTGAAAGAATTCATGAAGGGACTGTTCAGATCGTTCCCACCGGTGAAGGCTCCGGCCCCGGCGTGGGAGCTCAACGTGGTGCTGACTAAGCTCATGGGACCTCCGTTCGAGCCTCTGCACTCGGCTCTGTTGAAGTTCTTGTCGTGGAAAACAGCGTTTCTTGTGGCCATCACCTCCGCACGAAGGGTGGGAGAGATCCAGGCCCTTTCCTGCAAGCCCCCGTACTTGACTTTTCATGACACGAGGGTAGTGCTCAGGACGCACCCCTCCTTCATGCCCAAGGTGCCGTCGGACTTCCACCTCAACGAACCCTTGGTGTTGCCTGTTTTCTTCCCGTCACCTTCGTCGCCGGCCGAAAGGACTTTGCACTCGCTGGATGTGGCTAGAGCGCTGAAGTTTTACGTGGACCGCACAAAGTGTTTTCGGAAGACGTCACAACTTTTTGTGAACTTTGGACCTGTCAATCAGGGGAAGGCTCTCTCAAAGGCCTCCATTTCCAGATGGCTCTCCAGCTGTATCATGTACTGTCATCGGTTGGCAAACCGACCTCTGCCTGGCCGTCCGAGAGCCCATACCACCAGAGCGATCGCAGCTACCACGGCGTTCCTATCTGGTGTGCCCTTGCTGGACATCTGCAGGGCTGCTACGTGGAGGTCGACGCGCACCTTCACGAAATTCTACTGCGTCGATCGGGATTCCAGGGATGAGTCCAGGGTCGGCCAAGCAGTGCTGCGCAATCTGTTCGCCTAAGGTGAGCCTGGTGAGGAGGTAAGAATTGCTTAATGTTGAGTTTGATGTAATGCTTAATGTTGAGCCTTTGCCACCTCCCGTGGTTGTGCATGTGTGTACTGCTATGTATTCTTTATTCATGAGCATGTGAATCCATGCCAGACCCCATGCTGGAGAAGGAACAAGTTACTTACCTGTAACTGTTGTTCTCCAGCATGGGTCGGCATGGATTCACATGCGAACCCTCCCGCCTACCCCTCTGCGGCTCTTCACTTGATCATACTGCCACTTCACGTGCTACCAAATCTGAAGATGGCTGCCAGAGGCGGGGCTTAGGTAGAGGGCAGTCATTGGCTGTGGTCAGTATGACGCAGAGATCAGTGATTGGTTACTACTACGAAAGACAGATCAGAAACGAAACTGATACTGATTTTTTCTTTACCGAGGATTCCCAGTCTGACGACGGGGAATATTCATGGGCATGTGAATCCATGCCAGACCCATGCTGGAGAACAACAGTTACAGGTAAGTAACTTGTTCCATCTTCTTCAGGTCCCCGACAGGGTGGCTCGAGACCTTCAGTGGTGGGCCTGTCAGGAGAACATTCTGAAAGGAGAATAGTTTTGGCAACCCTGGCCGGAGATAACAGTAGTCACGGATGCCTCACTCACGGGGTGGGGAGCCCACGCCAACGACTCGACCATCAGCGGTCGTTGGTCTCCATCGGAGTCAAGACTACATATCAACCTGTTAGAGCTGAGGGCCATCAGACTTGCGCTGAAGGCTTTTCTGCCATTTGTACAAGGAAAGAATGTCCTGATAATGACAGACAACACAGTGGCCATGCATTACCTCAACAAAAGAGGAGGCGTAGGATCACTAACTCTGTGCAGAGAGGTGATGCAGCTCTGGTTTTGGGCAATCCAAGAAGGAATCTCTCTATCGGCAGTTCACCTAGCCGGAGAGAAGAACTTGACAGCGGACGCTCTGAGCAGGCAGAGCACAGTCTCCCACGAGTGGGAACTAGCTCAGGAAGTCCTTCAAGAGATCTTCGCCCTTTGGGGAACCCCTCAGGTGGATCTGTTCGCCACCAGTTTCAACAGGAAGTGTGATCTGTTCTGTTCAAGGGAATTTCCCCCGAGAGGAGCTCTGGGAGACGCGTTCATAGTGGACTGGGAGTTTCCGCTTCTGTACGCGTTTCCACCGGTCCCTGTCATTCCTCAAATGATCAGGAGGTTGAGAAGATTCTGGAAAACCATGATCCTAATTGCCCCGGATTGGGCCAGGAGAATGTGGTACCCGGACCTTCTAGACTTGTCCATCTGCCCTCCAATTCGACTTCCACTCAGAGAGAATCTGCTCTCACAGAAGGGAGGTCAGGTTCTCCATCCAGACATCAAAACCCTCAACCTTCACGCTTGGCTTCTGAAAGGCTGAGGTACAAGGATTGGGACCTCCCTGATGATGCTATGGAGGTGTTGCTTTCGGCAAGAAGGCCAGCAACAAAATCTTTATACCGCTGCCGTTGGAACAGATTTTGCAGCTGGTGCAGAGAAAAGAATATCGACCCCTTTTCATGTGGTACACCAATGGTTTTGTCCTTCCTACTGCGGAAGAACCATCCTATTTCAAGTTACCCTTGGTAATACAGTTTTTAAAGGGGTTAGCTAAAGTTTATCCCCCAAGACCATTCCAGGTTCCCCTATGGGATTTAAACTTAGTCCTAACTTTCCTGATGGGCACACCTTTCAAACCACTCCACTCTTGTTCGTTAAGATTTCTTACCCTTAAGACTGTTTTATTAATAGCACTTACATCTGCTAGAAGGGTGAGCGAGTTACAAGCTCTTTCTTGTAAACCCCCTCATACAATCTTTCACAAAGACAAAGTTGTTCTGCAAGTGAAGCCTAATTTCCTCCCAAAGGTGGTTTCTGAATTTCATATCACTCAGAAGATTACCCTTCCATCTTTCTATCCTCCTCCTCATCCGGGGAAAGAGGAAGAGAGGTTACACAGGCTGGGCCCAATAAGGGCTTTAAGTTTTTACATCAGTAGACTGGCTAGGATAAGACAAGCAGACCAGCTGTTTGTAGGCTACGCAGGTCACAAGCTGGGGTTACCGATAACTAAGCAGACCATTTCCAGATGGACCATTCTAGCCATTTTGGAATGTTATAAACTGGCAGGAAAAGAGCCCCCTCCAAATCTTAGGGCTCATTCGACCAGAGGTATCGCAGCTTCATCGGCCCTCAAAGAGGAGTGCCGGTTAGAGACATATGTGCGGCTGCCACATGGTCGTCCGTCCATACCTTTACACGGTTTTACAACTTGGATTCCTCCTCCAGTCAAGAGACTAGGTTTGGAAGGGCAGTATTGCACTCTATTCATCAATAAGAGGAAGCATGAAGTCATTACTCCCACCTCCAATAACAGAATACTGCTATGGGAGCCTATCTAAGATAAGGAATACGTCGGAGGACACAATCCCTTCGAAGAACAAGTTACTTCTTACCTTGTAACGTTCTTTCGATGGGATGTTCCTCCGACGTATTCCTTATCGACCCTCCCATCTATCCCCGCAGTACTACTTCCCTTCTTGTTGCAGCTTACGCTCCTTCAGGGTGATTAGTCTAGTCCAGAAAGAATTATTGTGGGCTACAAAACGGAACTGAGCAACGGACGCTGCACGCGGCCTTTATAGGCAGGATGACGTCGACGTCGATACGGTGGCTGTCGAGGGACATCGACTCGGCGGACGTCGCCGCGCAGCGCCCTCTAGAGAAAAAATGTTCCGAGGCCAGCAAAGCTGGAAAGAGATATCTATGATATCTATCTAAGATAAGGAATACGTTGGAGGAACATCCCATCGAAAGAACGTTACAAGGTAAGAAGTAACTTCTTCTTCTACTCTACCTCTACTCTCCACTCACTCACAAATACTCCACAGACCCCCTCTCGCCAATAGCTTCCGCACTCCAGTCCCTCTCACCACCTCCGGTCTCTCATACGTCCTCCACCAACTCTGGTCCTCACCCAACTAACCCACACTGGGCCACTCACACACACTTATTTAAATAGCTCACCCCTCCCAGAATTGGATACTTCCCCTATACAATAGCTTTCCTGGCTGAAGGGGTGTGTCAGGGGGAGTGCTGGGGAGGCTTCAAAAAGGGCTTGTAAGCCCTTGTCACCTCTCTGTGGGGCCTTTCAGCATTTCTAACAAGAATGGCCCAGCATTCTACACAGGTCTCTTGCCCTTTGTTTCTAGGCCTTTTCATAAATGTTGCTCTCTGGTGGTGTATTGGGTTTCCAAGGCCTTCCTGGAGGCCTTTGTTAAAAAAATATCCCTGGTGGTTTAGTGGGGCACTTTTTTGTCCTGCGGGCTCCAGGCGGCACAGCTAGATGGAGCTGCGATCTTCTCCTTCAGCAGCCGCCAGTGCTGTAAAGGGTGCTGCGCCCCATGGTGCTCTGACTGGTGTTACTGAGCTTGCGGCACCCCGCGACATAGCGGGGCCCGCCGCAGTGCTGATATGGCATCTGACATCTTCTATGCCTTTTTTTACTACTCCCCATTGTAAGACCTGCACCACCACCAGACAAGGTAAGGAGGGGCTGAGAGGGGGCCTGCCCTCACACTGACACCTTGTTGGGATCTGGGGGGTAGCCCCCCCCTGTTAGGCTGGACGCTGGCCCTGTCACTCAGCATTTAGCTATTACCTGATAACCTTGAATTTGCCAAACCTGGCCCTCCGAATGTTACCTCACCTGTACCTAAGCCCACTTGTTTAATGCTTGTTAAAAGTTGAATAACCAGAAGGCACCAGATTGCTAAACTCCTGGTTCCTTAGCAAAAGCATCACCCACATTATGAAGCCAACCTGCCAAGTTAGATCTCTGATACCACTGTAAATAAGCAGACTACTTGTTAGTTGTGGTGAGTTGGAGGAACTCCCCATCCTTTTTTATGAGGGGGCTGGGCCACAGGCGGCTAGGTGGTCCAGCCATTCCCTGATTTTTCTCCCAGAGGAAGAGTGGAGCAGAATTTGGAGCAATCATTACCTAAAAAGTTAACCAGGGATGAAAATTCCCCAGAATGGTCAGAATATAGCTGTGGAGAAGATGGCAATTGCAAATGCTTCATAAACTCTAATAGAAGAACAACATTAAAAGCAAAGAGTTTAGGGAATGATTATTTCAAAGTTTAATGTAACCACAACCCTTTTACAAACTTGAGTGCTGAAGGAAAGCTGAACTGCGAGAGTCAGCGTAGCGCCAAACGCAGACAGTCCACAAGAACACCAGTAAAACATTGTACCTCCAAGTCTGACATAAGAACGAGCAGCGTACCATTTGCAGTCATTCAAATCAGCCGAAGCCTACTTAGCCTGAGAAAATTGAATACTGTGGAACACTGTAGAGTCACGACCACAAACATCTACAGTTCCAAGATGGCACTGATGGCTCAGTGAATATTTAAAGGCTTAGGGCTAACTGTTGAACAATCTGTATATGAATTAAGTCCTGACCAATTCTAAAAGGAAAACAATAATAAGACAATGCTTGAAATAAAAAGTCATGAGAGACAGAATCAACCAGTAAACTAATAAAAACACTCAATGGAGAGCCCAATCCTGGGCTGGCTTAGAACAACACCCACCAGCACGAAACACTGAACTGAAAAAAGGCTGGACAAAGGCCAAGGACAGAGAAGACTGAGAGGAAGCAGACATGCTTCTCACTGCTGCCTAGATACATGCAAAGACCTTTATCATGGAAGAGTTAGTCTACCTGCTAGCTGTTGTACTGTGTAGTCATTCCAATCATGTTATGGTTGTGGGCCACAGGATTCCAGGTTAGAGCTTGAATGGCATGAGCATGCACCGGAGCACTTCAGATGTTCACCGTCACACAGCTCGGGCTTTCTGCAGAGGCTGCGGTACGTGCGGGTGGGTGCTGGCAGCCTCCTCTTCATTTCTAGTGTGTTCCTAGAGCGCTACACTGCCACTATGGCCAGGCGGCCCAGGGTCTTCAAAAGGGCCATTTACTCTGCCCTGCTCCGACCTGGGGCTCTTTCTTTTCAACTCTGGTTGGGCCCAGGATCTTTCCTGGGCTCCAGGAGCACTGCCAGACACCCGCAGTCAGTGCCTCATGCGCAGGGTGGGGTGGGCACTCACCCCCTTTTTTGGCGGCAATGCGCTTTCCTACCTTCTTGGGGGTAAATGATACTCCACCCACCATATGACGCGCAGCAAGGACGGCTGCACAGTTTTCTTTCTTGTTCTGGCGGCGGACGCCACAGGGGGCTGCAAGCTGGCTCTCCCCTCGGTCGCACAAGCACCCCCCTCGCCGAGGGCCGCAGCCAGGGAGGATCCACCGGCAGGGCTCTGTTGATGACATCCCGCCTCAATTTTTACGGCAGTGGATGCCACTCCTATCCTTTCCCCACGGACAGGCGGGCGGGCGACCACACTGCAGGGGCTCTTCCTCCAAGCTGCGGCAAAGGCTGACCCTTCACTTTTCTTTCTTGCGGCAGTTGCCGGGGGAGGAGGCTGCGGGCTCACTCCGATCCCGGCCTCACGGGCACCCTCTTGAATATGGGACGCGGCCAGGCCGAAGCATGCAAGGGCATCCCCTCCCTTCTCCACGGCGATGACTGTCGCTCCTCCTCCTGTCTCCCTCCTCATTCTTCCAATGAAGAAGAAAAACAAAATGAGGAACAGGAATGGAGCAGAGGATATTGCGGGGGTTCCACTCCCTCCTCGCCATTATTGTGGGGCCGGCGGCTATCATGCGGCCAGCCTCACTGGTGCTGGGGGGCCGAGCTTCATGCTGGGTGCCGGGGTCACCCGATTTATAGGTAGTTGCAGAGAAGGACCCTGTAAGGCTGTGGGGAACAGCCTAGGTGCCGGAGCACCTCGGTTGCCGGTAACATCCTGGATGGTTGGTGCCTGGGCTGGACCCAGGGCACCAGGCTGCTTTGGGGGGCCCAGACCAGCAGGGACCTGCAGGGCCGTGGTGCCACGGCGTGGGGCCTGCAGGCCAGGATGCAGGCCCGTGATCACACAGTGTAGGCCTGCAGGCCCACAATGAGAGATGGGGACAACAGGAGTTCCATAGTTGGAGTCTGCAGCTGTTCTGCTGAACGTACCTGCAGAGGCTCCTTTTATTAGCTTGGGCTATGACAGTCATGGCCCATCTTAAAAGGGTAATACACATGGGAGGGTCACACATCACACTCCTCCTTTTTCATAACGAATAAAACAAACGTTGCTGAGACATACATGACCCCCCTAACCGTTAAACAACGGCAATACTTATCACTTGGGAATTGTAGGGTAGACAGATAGCAGGATATGACATTGACACATACATAGCTACTCATATAGTTAGTTACAGACATAGCACATACTAACACATTCTAAACATACTCAGTGGATGACAGTCATGGTTGGTGAACCGCCGGTGGAATGGTGGCAGTTCTACCACATTTTACAAAACCCTTTATTAACCTGGGGTACGGAACTGCAACCACTAAATGATGCCATTGTTAGCTGCGGGCACCATATAGAGCACACCTTCTAACTTCGGGATCACAGTTTCACATCACTGTTCTTTATTGAGACCACTTTAAGCAAGTATCTAATATGCAGGCTCAGAGCATCAAACACATGTTTACTGTGTCCTCTTTAAGCAATTGCAGGACTGCAGGGGACCAGTTCACTTTCCATCAGTGTCCGTTCAGGAGTCACTTCCACGGGTCTAGGTCTATTGATGGTCCAGTTCAAGGCTGGCAAAGCTGCACCTGGCAGGCACCAGGGGCCACATCGGCTTAGTCCCTTAATGTTGGGGCAAGCAGCGAGACGCAGGTAGCAGGGTGTCCAGGCTGCGCCACATTCAGGCTCAGTAATTCCATTTTGATGTCGGGGCAGGGCAGCCAGACACGGGCAGCAGGGCGTCTAGTCTGCACCACATGATGTTAACAGGGCATGGGGTGACAAGATATCACACACACACCTTTTTGGCCATGCTCCCCCAGTCAGCAGTGTCAGTTTTATACAGGGGCACAGGAGGGCGCACACACACTTGCGAGGAGCTGCAACCCTTACCTTCACTGTTGCACTGCTTCTTGGTGGCGGCTGTCAGGGCCACATGTGTTGGTTGGCCAGACACACTTTGTTGGCACAGCTCAGGGAGCCGGCAGGTATCGCCCCCAGGCCCACATTGGCCTGGTTCATAGATGGTATGGCAGGCAAGGTGACACTAGTGGCTGGGTGTCAGGTGGGCTACTTGGAGCAGCACCAGCCACACACTTTCCCCCCTTTTTCCATGGGTTGGCATTCCTCATCCCTGGCCCGGGGTGCAGGGGTAGGACAAGGATGGTATGGCATGCAGGGGACATTAGTGGTACAGTGTCGATGCCACCTTTAGGGCGGGCAAGGTGACTTTAGTGGCAGGCAGTCAGGGCCACTAGCTGACTGATCTTGCAGCATGCTGTGGCGAATCACACAGGATCTCCTTTGTGCAGGGGGGCTTTTTCCACCATTGAGATCGGGATCTTCAAAGGGCCATTTGCATTTGTTTCCATTGCCCTGCCATGGAGTGCTGCTCCATTCAACTTACTCCCATGAAAGGAGCACAAATACAGCACCGCCGAGGGGCCGGGATCCGGAGGGTCCCATACATTTAATTTTTATAGCCCTGACGCTCAGCTCTTCATTCTTTTCGCACACCGCCAGCTGGGCCAAGTATTCTTCTGGGCTTCCTTTTCTTTTTCTTTCTCTCTGTGCCTAAGGCCAGGGACGCGCAGGGAGCCTTTCCTTTTCAAAAGCTCCAACACCGGAGCACTTCAGATGTTCACCGTCACACAGCCCAGGCTTTTTGCAGGGGCTGCCGGTACAGCGTCATGCTGGCAGGCACAGCCATGTCGTGCGGGTGGGCGCTGGCAGCCTCCTCTTCATTTCTAGTGCGTTCCTAGAGCTCTACACTGCCACTGTGGGCAGGCGGCCCAGGATCTTTAAAAGGGCCATTTACTCTGCCCTGCTCCGACCTGGGGCTCTTTCTTTTCAACGCTGGTTGGGCCCAGGATCTTTCCTGGGCTCCAGCAGCACTGCCAGACACCCGCAGTCAGTGCCTCCTGCGCAGGGTGGGGTGGGCACTCACCCCCTTTTCTTGGCGGCAATGCCCCTTTCCTAACTTCTTGGGGGTAAATGATGCTCCACCCACCATATGACACGCAGCAAGGACGGCTGCACAGTTTTCTTTCTTCTTCTGGTGGCGGACACCACAGGGGGCTGCAAGCTGGCTCTCCCCCTGACCGCACAAGCACCCTCCTCGCCAAGGGCCGCGGCCAGGGAGGATCCACCGGCAGGGCTCTGACAATGACATCCCGCCTCAATTTGTACGGCAGTGGATGCCACTCCTATCCTTTCCACACGGGCAGGCGGGTGGGCGGCAACACTGCAGGGGCTCTTCCTCCAAGCTGCGGCAAAGGCTGACTCTTCACTTTTCTTTCTTGGGGCAGTTGCCGGGGGAGGGGGCTGCGGGCTCACTCCGATCCCAGCCGCACGGGCACTCTCTTGAATATGGGCCGCGGCCAGGCCGAAGCATGCAAGGGCATCCCCTCCCTTCTCCACGGCGATGACTGCCGCTCCTAATCCTGTCTCCCTCCTCATTCTTCCAATGAAGAAGAAAAACAAAATGAGGAACAGGAATGGAGCAGAGGACATTGCGGGGGTTCCACTCCCTCCTCGCCATTATTGTGGGGCAGGCGGCTATCATGCGGCCAGCCTCACTGGTGCTGGGGGGCCCAGCTCCATGCTGGGGTGCCGGGGTCACCCGACTTATAGGTAGTTGCAGAGAAGGGCCCTGTAAGGCTGTGGGGAACAGCCTAGGTGCCGGAGCACCTTGGATGCCGGTAACATCCTGGATGGTTGGTGCCTGGTCTGGACCCAGGGCACCAGGCTGGCCTGGGGGGCCCAGACCAGCAGGGACCTGCTGGGTCGTGGTCCCACGGCGTGGGGCCTGCAGGCCAGGGCCGCATGGGGCCTGCAGGCCAGGGCCGTGGTCCCATGGCATGGGGCCTGCAGGCAAGGGCCGTGGTCCCACGGTGTGGGGCCTGCAGGCCCGGGCCGCGGGCCCGTGATCACACAATGTAGGCCTACAGGCCCACAATGAGAGATGGGTACAACAGGAGTTCCATAGTCGGAGTCTGCAGCTGTTCTGCAGCACGTGCCTGCAGAGGCTCCTTTTATTAGCTTGGGCCATGATCTTAAAAGGGTAATGCACCTGGGAGAGTCTCACATCACAGGTTTGAGAACATTCTGCAGGACAATGACCCTACTTCCCTCAATCGGTCAGATACTGACATGGTCGAATTTCCAGAGGAGAATAATTCACCAATTATCGCACGCCTAGTATGGGAACAGGTCGACTGTTTTAGATCTATGGGCCTTGATTTTTATATTCCCTCCAGCTCCTCGAAGTATTGGAATCATACATCTAAAGATGTAAGCAGCACTGCTCTCTGGAGTCTTTTCCTTCTTTGACAATTAAATGGGCTTTCAGAATAAAAGGAGCTAGATCAGTGTACAGCGCTAAGAATATGGCAACCCAGATAAAAGAACAAGAAGATTAGCCTTGACTATCATGAGCACTTCTCAATGAAAGCAAGAAAGTTCCAATAAATGTGCGTCTTTAGTTCAAAATCATTACGTGTGCATTCTTGGAACAGTTGTGGCTCCAAAAATATTTTATTATCTTGAATACTCTTCATCTTTCTTTGCAGTTTTTGACAGCTATGCTGCTAAACGCATTGTTTATGGATAGTTACAAGGTGTATTTGAAAACTGTGGGGACGGGTGCTAGGAGACATCCTAGTGGTGGGCTGGCAATAGCAGTGGATGTGAAATTAGGGTTTTCATGCACTTCCATTGAAACTTTGTGTGACAGCCTTTTAGCAATCAAATTACAGGCTGTTTGTGATGTCTTTAAGACTGAAATTTTGATTGTTAATATTTAGTGCAATCATACGAATGTCAATACATTACACAACGAGTTAAGTAGTATTTTCAATAATTGGATGTGTGATGTCCATCAATACAACATAGTGGTAGCAGGTGATTTTAACTATGTGTTTGTATGATGTTAAAACTTTCAAGGACGACATGCCCTAAAAGTCTACCAGTATTAGAAGAGGAGCTCTTTGGGTGGAGTTTATGAAGTCCTGGGGCCTGGAGCTATTAATACCTGCCTCTAGTTCCCTCTCAGCACAAATTACTCTCGGAAAAGAGGCATGCATACCTCCTGGATGGACTATGTTTTTCTATCGAAGCCGTTGCTGTCGAGGAGTTCTCCATTGAGTCTAGTTCTATCTAAGCCGTTGCTGTCGAGGAGTTCTCCATTGAGTTTAGTCTTTAATGGAATAAGTGATCATGCCACCGTATCCTTTAATACAGAGCTCTCCCATATTAGGGCACAGACGGAACACTTTCTGGCTTTCCTTACACTGTTACGGAAAATCTTACATGTCTTATCGAGGACTCAGAACCAGATGGCTTAGAATGCTTGTTTAATGAAAATAGGATACATGAGATAATCCATACTCGTTTTCCCAAGCTAAAAGTAAAAGTCTCATGGCCTGTTCATAACCCATCCATTCATGTTTATAATGTTCTGTTAGCAGAAGCTAAAAGAGAAAAAAGTCAACAACTGCCTCCAATGTCGGCAATAGGGGTCACAATTAGTTTGTTTCTCAATGTCCCTCTCTTGGCTTTGGCAATATTTGTGGCTGTTAATCTTGCTCTCTCTTGTCTTTGGCAATGGTTTTGATTTTTATTATTATCATTGTAACCTTGTTTGTTGCAAAGGGTCTTACTTTGTTGCTTTGTTTTCTTTCAGTTCGGTATGCAAAATGATTCTTAGTCTGCCCCTCTTGCTTCTTTACAACAGTTTGGAATTCAATATTTGTGACAGTGACCAGGGGCGATTACGAAGGTTTCTGGGGTCATATAGAGATGTTGAACTCACTAGATGCTGCATACACATCAGTTTGCTCCGCTGCCACTCTGCATTCTGCTTCCCCTCTTGCTGCTACATGGTAAGCATCTTCCGTCTACTTCCCTCAGCGCATGCCAGTTGGGAAAGGAGCATTCCTCGCTACACAAATGTTCTGGTGCTCGCCTGCCACTAGAGCACACATTTCTTTTGGTAATGCTTTTCGAATTCACACTTCCTGACGCCCAACCTCTGCAATCCCGGCCACCATAGGGAAAGCTTGCTGGAACAGCGATTCACGTGGCGCAGCCACTGCATATAGGGTCGCCAAGCTTAGAAACCCACATGAAACCGGCATCCGCTTCAAAACGTGCAGCGTCTCCGGCGTCTCTGCTTCCTTTCAGCTTCTGCTGCCACTGCAATGTGGAGTGTCTACAAATACTTCACCTTCTGCTTCTCCTCTTGGCCTGCAGCTGAGGGGGCCCTTTATACTCCTTAGTCCCAATCAGGTGTGGGTCATTAACTCTACTAGGAACACCACCCCTAGGGTCAGGATCAGGAAGCGTCTGCCTTTCCTTGACCTCATGGGAAGGATCCCAGGCCAGGTTTTCTGGGGGAAACAACTCTGATTCATCACGTACCCTTCTCCTAGTGTTACTGGTTTTTACACCCTGCAGTGGAAATTGTGAAAGGAAATCAAAATTAACTTGTTCTTTTCCTTTACGATGCTCAACAGAAAAACAGCAGTGTACTCCTCCCTCCCATATCAATCCTTTCCTGGACCTATATTTTAGAAAAGGGATAGAAAATATAGTAGCAAATAATGTCCTGTGTTAGGGAAAGAGACACACTATACAGCACACTAACTTACCCTATGTGATGGAAACAGTGGTAGAATTGTACCCAAAAAAGTAGTGGAACTGTACCCCGGCAGAGGACAGACTAAGTACGAAGGGAGTAATCTGCAAAAAATGTTCAAGGGTTGCAGCCATGCTGGTTGGCAGCCAATTGAGTTGAAACAGATATCAATTTAGCTGTAACTGCTATCTGATGATAAAGTGCAGATGTGTGCTTTAACTTCCCAAAGAAAAGTTCCGGAATGGTAAAAATGGTTACATAATGTAGTGGAACTGTTCACAGTAATAAATTAGAGTAGTGGAACGCCGCTCCCGACCGTTCCCGCTTGCTTCGGCCACTGGATGGAAAGGACCTTGTTTACTTCTTCTGATATTGGCTTTTGTGAAGACGTCTTCATGAGCTGTTTGGTGTCCATTCAAAAATCCTTGTTATTAACAGATTGGATCTGGCCAATTACTACATTCAGACTGAAACCGACAGGAATGGTGCCACTTGGCATCTCTTCGACTGTTTTAATCAGTAACATGACCATTGTTACATCAGCAGAGCTTCTGTTATGCAAGTTCCTAACTTTTTTCCATTAAATGCACACGCAATCTGCTTGTCACCCACACCACCAGCATGAGCTTCTTCCAAATAGTTTTTGAGCTGAACCTTGTCTCCCTACGCTGTCCTCATGTCCACACCTCTTCACATTTGGCTGTGTCCAAGAGCAACCTTGCCATATCTACATTCGGTACTCAGCTTCTGTCTCATGATCACTTTCTTTCATTTTATTATCTGGGACCCAGTCTATGAATCAAGGAAATCAAGGAATGATACAGTTAAAAATCACTTGGCCCCTTGGACTACTCATGGTCATCATAAACTCAAAGTGAGTGTTGTAAGTTACTTAACTTATAAAATAATTTTTCCCATATGTCATTTTGTACCACAGGTGCACCAGATGTGTTCAGTGTTCCTTGATTTTATTGGGGTCAATGTATATTGATTTGTGTGCCCTCTGTATCAACTATCAGATAGTGAAATATCAAACATCACATTTATTTAAGACTGCCCATGTTTTGTGTGACTTCCTGTTGCAAGGGTCCATAACATCAAGATGCAGTATGCCATCATCCTGTCTAATATAAAAATCACTTATCTAAAAAAAAATAGAATTTCTTGAATGGAGACTCTGTGGGTATAGGAGTAAGACTTGGACACACAGGTGGCAGTTGAGAATTGGGGTCGTTTTACCGCAGCAGAAATAACCGTGACGGAAATGACCGAATGAGAAATGTACGTAATGTAAAATTGCTCGTACATTTCCCATTCGGTCATTCAAGGTAAAACAACCCCAAATCTAAATAAACCCTAACCCCCCTCCCACTCCACACACCCCACCTCCCTACTTACCTTTCCTTCAGTCTCGTTGGTCCTTGTGACGCCAGTTCCGTTTCACTTCTGTGATCGGGTACCGGCGCCGCAGGGTCTTTTCTTTCCCGGGTCAGCTGCATGGCTGTCCCCCGCAACCCCCGCTCACTATACCGTATAGTATAGTGAGCGTGGTGTTGCGGGGGACAACCCTGCAGTGTTTTATTTTTCTCTCTTTGTTTTTTTGAGCGGGTCAGCTGCGGAGGTGTCCCCCGCAGCCCCTGCTCACTATACTGTATACCTAATGGGGACACCCCAGCAGCCTTTTTTTTCTTTTTTTTAACTTTTGAGCGGGTCAGCTGCAGGGGTGTACCCCGCAACACCCCGCTCACTATGCTGTATAGTATAGTGAGCGGGGTGTTGCGGGGGACACCTGTGCAGTCCCCGCAGCCTTTGTGTTTCTTTTTTTTAACTACCCCACCGAAAGTCCTAATATACATACCACAAAAAGTTCAAACTTTTGGTACTTCGAACATTTTGTGGTATGTATATTAGGTCTTTTGGTGGGGTAGGTAAATTGGATTCGGTCATTTTTGGCCGAAACCGCAGTTGATTGGCAAATACTTTTTTTAATAACAAAAATGGGGGGGGGGGGTGCAGGAAATCATAACTAACTCTACCTCTAAGATGAGTTTCACTGCCTAAACAAAACTATCTAATGAAACTGTCTGTGTCAGAATTTCCAAAGTAAAGTTCACTGTCCTGTTTCCAAATCTTAATGTATCCCTTGCAAGCTAAACTGAACATAAGGTGAAAAGGGAAATGTCTCTTGGCTGTCAGCCTGCAGCCCAGCTTCATAGTTCCAGATAAAATGTCCCGAAAGGTGTAGAAAAGAAAACAAAGTTCCATAAGACTCAAGGGGTTGATTCCCTTCCCTGGAGTCTTTCCGTGTTTTATCCAAGTTGTCTCTGTGTCTCTGGTTTTCATGATAGGTCCTTATCTTTGCGTCATGGAAGAATAGCCTGGATCCTTTTCCAAGCCGTCTTGAGGGTCCCAGATCCTTTGTGAGCAGACCCGACTCCCAGGTACTGCGATGAAGAAGAACAGCCTGGATCTCTCTCCCAAGCTGTGCTGATGGTAGCAGACCCTTTCTGAGCATACCCAGCTCCCAGCTCCCAGGTACTGTAATGAAGAAGAGTAGCCTGCATCTCTTTCCCAAGCTGTGCTGAGGGTCCTAGACCCTTTCTGAACAGACCCCGCTCCCAGGTACTGTGACGAGGAAGAATAAGTGCAGATCTTCCTTTCAATTACTACGGTCCTAGGCCCAGTTCTCAGTAATCCCCTTTGGTTGTCCTCTCTCCTACCACGTATGGTACTCAATCAGGGTCGAACATGGACATAAAATTGTCACGGGCACCAATGAAAAAGTGGCCCACAATCAAAAACTGAAATTCATTACTTTTCAGAAAGGACTGTTTGAATACTACCCAAGAGGGAATCATTGGTAAAATACATTACAAATAGTGCACTTGAAAGAATATTTGTTTAGTAATATTGGTTAAAACTATTGCAGTAACTTATTAAACTGGCCCACTATGGCTAAAAAAGTGACCCATTCTGGCCAATAAAACTGGGCCATCCTACAGTCATGGGCTGGCACTTCGACATTGCCCTATAGGCCAGTCCAATCCTGTACTCAATGTTTCTGTCCTCACAGTTCTCTCTCTCTGGCTTTGCTTCCACCCACAGCCTTGGTTTACTCTCCTGCCAAGATCACTGAGTGTCACTTGTACACGCTTATATTACTCTTTATTACTGTTCAGGGTGCATTTCCCCAGTATGGGACCCAGACCCCTTTCACTTGGTTACTCTCACAGTTCTCTGACTTCTCTTCAACACACAGCCTCGGTTCACTCCCCTGCCAAGGTCTGCGAGTACCACTTGTGTATGCAAAGTTTGTATTCCTCTTTACTGCTGTTCGGGATATGCTTCCCCAATATGTGTCCCAGATCCCCTTCACTTGGTTACTTTGTCCCAGTGAAGAGTCCTTCTGTATTTTGCTTTGGTCCTTTTGCACCATCTGGGTCTCCCCAACCCTGGGATTAGCCACCCTAGTACCTTCAGGGCCTTGGCCGTCATCCTTCGGTTGTTTGCAGATTTCCCAGGATCTTCAGCGGCTTCTCAGGCTCACTGGGCCCTTGCCGGGCCTTCTGCGCGTCTTTTCTGCAGTTCTGCAGTGGTTTCTCTGTACTCCAGAACCCTCGATCACTGGCGAGTATCTCTCCTCTTCTCCAGTCTGCCTTATCTTATTGTGGATCCACAGGCATTTACGTCAACAACAGTCGATAGAGTAGCTTTACTATACCATATTTGTCTATTAAAAAAGTATGCCAGTACGACTCATCCTTAAATCAGATCAAGGAACCACACACGTGCACTTTCTTTTTAAAACTCAGAGCGGGCATCTGACCTTTAACTACATTAACCAGTATTTGAAATGCCGGTTCATCCCAAAAGTGTCCTTTTTGTCCTCTTGTCAAAGAAACTGTTAATAATGTTCTGTTTATTTGCCCTAATTATGCAAAAATGTGACAAAGAAATCTCAAATTATGCTTGTAAAAACATGCCATAAGGGACCTTCAAATTGAAGAAAAGCTCTGCAAAAGCACCATGCATGTAGACATGGTATTTGCCGTAGCATCCTGCGTAGGCAGACCTTTGAAACAGGGATACGTGCATAATTCAATAAACATAAGCATAATGAAAGGAACGAAATAGAGGGCAATGTACAATAGCTGTGACTGATATATCAGCAGCGGATGGGAATTTTTGAATCTTTGTATTATTTTAATTGCATGCGACCCTATTGTCGGATGGTATTTTAATTCCAACTGAATATTCTAACCAGGTAAATAGTTTCTTATGCGACTTGTGTTTGTTATTTGTTGTTGTGCTGTTTTTGACAATTTCTGTCAAAATAAAGCGGAGAACAAAAAAAGTATTTTCCGTAAACAGCATGTTGCCGTTACCATTCTTGGTCTACTGATTTGCATGCAGCATGTGCTTATCCTTTTTAACTTCTGTGGCGAGTTTGAAGAAGGACACTGACTCTGAGTACATGATGGACTGTTATTTATTAAAATAAAAGAAGAAGGCCTAACTTTCCCTAATCTATGGGTGATCCCTGCCTATCTTACTAACTAATGTGCTAGTTTGTCAGTCGTGAATGTACAAAGAAACAAGTCTGCTGTCCAAAACTACCCTAACTGACCCGACCACTAGTAGGAACTAACTTAAGGCAGGAGAATGACTCCCTTGTCCAGAGGGTACTGCTAGTACCAGTCTATTATATATGATCCGCAAATAGTCTCTTGTGATATCTTGTATTAACTCCTTAATTATTAATTATTTAGTTTAGTGCTCTTTAGCTTAATTTAAACCTTTTGCACAAATCATGAACATACATTTCAATTTCATATAATTCAATTCTCAAATTACAAAATAAAATACATATTTCCAATTTAATTAAAAAAATTATATTTAGAAAGTTCAAAGCTGCAATACAAAGAGATAATTTATGAGAGTTTAAGAAACAATGCTAAAAGAAATCACACTAATTTCATAAGTAATACGCTTAGAAAATAAACCATGTCTAAGTGATGCTAAAAGTGTACACTCAGTTAATAAATATTTTAGATTTACCATGCTAGCATTGCAATGGGCCTCATTACAAGTTTGGCGGTAGCCTTGCCAGTAAAACCGGTAGGATGCCACCAACCTTGCAATTTTTTCCCGCCGCCCGCAAATGGGCAATTACCGGGTCATTCCGGCCTGCCGGACCTGGTAATTGCCCATTTACGGGCGCCAGAAAAAAGATGCTCCTCATTCCCATTCGGCCCCGTACGGCGGAATGGGAATGGGAATGGGGAAGTCGGGATACACCGGCACTGTTTATAACGGTGCCGATGCATCCGACATGCTGTGCTCGCGGGTGCCTTTCTGCCCGCCAGGTCTGACCTCATAGTTTGCCGGTGAGGGAACTACGGTACTGGCATGCTTACCGGTACCGTAGTTCCCGGACCGGCAAATTTATGAGGCCCAATGTCTACAAAATCTTGAATGCCTAGGCTCCTTAGCCCTTGCCCCAACCACTTCTCTAGTTAAAAACGGGTTAAATTTCAATCTTAAAAACTCTGCTTTAAAAACACAAGACAGATGTTTAGAACGATAGGAAGGCAACATATTAAAACCTCTAATATCAAAAATAAAATGGTCCGACACATGGTAACCCAACTGGGTGTCCAGTATACCAACTTTGCAGATGACACCCACGTCATATTGGAATTGTCCAGCTGTTATAATCATGACTCTCATTCTATCAACCAAATCTATGAGGCTTCACTCGCCTCATCAATTTCCTTTCTTCTCCTGCTTTCCCCTCTCTTCCCATCAAAGCTTCCTTGCCTCCCCCTGCTGTCTCCTCCTTGGCTACCTTCAATCTCCTCCTTCCTCTTCTGCCCCCCCTCAGGATTCTTCCATACCTCCGCAGGGCGTATCTCTGATGTGTACCCCTCCCCGGAAGTCTTTCAAAGATGGCAACCTTCTCCATATTGCCACTCTCAACTCTTGCTCAGCTGTCAAACACTCCTCTGACATCTGCCGCCTCCTTGAAGAACTTGACCTCACTGTCCTCTGTCTCATGAGATATGGTTCACTGCCAGCTCTGTTACAAGCTTTGACACTCTCCTCCCTGATGGCTACAAGATCCTCTCCGCCCCCAGGTCCAATCGTTCTGGAGGGGATGTAGCCCTTATCTTCCCTGAGTGGATTCCTGCCTCTGTCATTCCTACGCAGGCCTACTCCTTTTTCGAATCCCTTGTCTACAGGCTCTCTCTCTCTCCTAGCCATTCCTTTACTCTGGCTAACATCTATCGGCCACCTGGTCAGATCTCCTCCTTCCTCTCTGAGTGGGTGGCCCTCTCCTCATCCCTCCTGGTCTCCACCACTCAACTCCTCCTTCTTGGAGACTTTAACATCCACCTGGATGCTTCCTGTCCTTCATCTGGACTCTTTCGCGACCTCTGCAACTCTCTCTTACTCTCTATCCTCCCCTCTAGCCCCAATCACTCTGCAGGGCACACTCTGGATGTTCTGATCTCTGCAGACCTTCCTCTTTCTATCCCTCTCACCACTCCTCTCTCCTGGAGTGATCACTTTCTCCTTTCCTCCCAGCTCACCCTCTCTAGCCATCAGGCCAAGACAACTCCAGCACTGCCACCTACCTTCTCGGTTATCCGACCCATGAAGCGTGTGTTAGTTGAGGCTTTCGCCGCCACTTTCTCCCCCTCCCCCTCCCCCTTCGGCTGACTCACACCCTGACACAGCCCTTTCTATGCTCCACTCTGCTATATCTGATACTCTTGATTTTCTTGCCCCTGTCATGAGGATCCGCTTGAAACCAAAAGCCAAGTGCAACTCCTAGTACGACTCAGACCTAGTCACCCTGTACACAAGTGCAGGGTGGCTGAGAGGAAATGGTGTGCTTCCTGTACATCCTCTGACAATTTGGCCTGCCGCCTGCTCCAAAGGGAATAGTGGCTCGCTGTCCGCACCGAGAAGAGAGCCCTCATCCAAGCCCGTGTCTCTGCGGCATCCAATAACTCAGCCGAACTCTTTAAAATCTGAAAGGAGCTGGCCAATCCTGCTGCATTCTCTACCTCTCCTGTCCCATCCCAGGCCCTCTGCACAGCCCTGGCTTCTCATTTCATCTCTAAAACTCAGGACATCCTGTCCTCACTCTCTTCCTCTCCTCCTCCTCCCTCTACTCCCTTCTCTTCCTCTGGCCCTTCTGTGGCCACCTCTCCTCCCTCCTTCTCTGCCTTTTCCCTTTTCTCCCCAGACAAGGTTTCTAGACAAATCTCATCTATAAAAGTCTTGTCAAAACAGGTTCTCCCCTGTTCCTCTAAAACCATCAAGGACCACATTGACGGCCTGGCTCCTGCTTTGGCTGGCTTTTGCAACCACTCCTTCGCCACTGGAGTCTTCCCTTCCCCCCTGAAGCACTCCTTTGTGCACCCTCTTCTTTTTTTTTTGTTTACTCTTTTTATTGGGATTTCACAACCAAAAACAATATAGTACAATTAACATGCACAAAAACACCGAGAAGAAGCATCACAGTTCAAACACAGGTTTTACACATAGTGCAAACACAGGTTTTACAATTTCGTATTATCGTTGTCACGTCTCATATCAGATTTTTTGTTCCTTTAACAACACCCTAGTTCCTTGCAAAGTAGGTTATTTGTGATGTCATTGGGTCTGCCTCTATTGGCCGCGCAGGGTTACATATGGACTTGTGATTCTTGAGAAAAGGAAAAAGGACATAGAGGGAAACAAATGTCCACCTACTTCATGTCACTGTATAAAATAACATGCCCCCATCCTGAAACTCCTCCTCCTCATTGCTGGTCGTCCTCTCCTGCTGGGTTCATTAAGTAATGTATATATGGTTCCCACATGTTCGGTGAGCTCGAGTGGTAGGATGATAATCCCTTGTACCCCATCTCCATATCATTGCATTGTACTACATCCTGATGCCAGTCCTCAAGCTTGGGATGCGCTGGGCCCTTCTATTGCATTGCCACTCTCCGCTTAGCCAGCAGCAGGAGCAGCCCTGCTAATCGCCTCCTGCCCTTAGGGATAGGTTTGGTGTACCCCGGAGTGCTATCATTGGTTTTAGTTCTAGCTCTTCACCAATGATTACCCCCACAGCTTCGAACACTGTGTGGCACCACCATGCCATGTGCATAAGGTCTGCTACTGGTTCATTACATCTAGCGCAGCTGGTGGGTGTCTCTGGGAAATACTCATAGGGTTGGGTAGGGGTGTAATAAAATTGATGTAGATATTTCCAGTGAATTAATTTATATCTAGCATTTATTGCCACCCTTCTGGCCCCTTCACAGCAGTATCTCCACTCCTCAACTGTTATCCCATGCCCCAGGGACAATTCCCATTTATTCCTAGGGGTCGAGATCTCTGGTCTAGAACTGAGACACATAGCGTACATCCCCGATACCAGCCTCCTATTCTGTTCCCCAGAGAGAACACTGTCGAGTATCGGGGCCACTGCGGGTTGTTCGGGAAATGTCGAAAACACTGTTTGGATTGTGGTTTTCAGCCTATAATATAGTAATACCTCTAAGGGGTTTAGGCTCCCAATGGCCTTCAACTTATCCAATGTCACAAACCTCCCGTTGGGGAACAGATCCCGGTAACAGAGCACTCCGAGTTGCCGCATAAGATTAACAAAGCTCCTTTCGGAGGTGAGCGGTATACCCGGGGTGAAAGAACCGGCAGCACCAGAGAATAGAGAACCTCTGTCTTTGTCTTGTGCATAGTCTCGGTTTGATTGGGTTGGTAGGAGGCCTAGAAATGGAGCTTGGTTTGTTGCTTGCCGCTCTTATTTGCCTTAGCCATTTTTTCTGCCCTTGTGCCTCTCCCACCTCTAGTTCAGCTTCCTACGTGCGTTATGCAATACTGACCAATTTATGTGCAGCCCTTCTCCCGGGATGTTCTGACCAGGGGATATTAGATGTTCAGGGGGGATCTGGTGCCTGCGGTGGCGCTCCTGCCGCCTATTTACAAAGCTTGTGTGATAGTCACTGTTCCAGTCCTTAGATCCCTGTAGCAATCATGCAGTGTGGCCAAGGGGAGCCCCGTCGCTGCACGCCACAGTATAGTTTCACCCCCTTGTTTTGTGAGGCAGCAGTCCCCAGCCCTGTAAAGGGAAGGTTGTCATTCATAGGGGTTCAGCAGAGTTCCTGTATTATCTCCCAGTGAGTGTTCTTTTGCTCAGGACAAGCGCTGATCCCTGAGCATGTCATATGGCGTGCCTGTGGTGGGGCATGAACAGGGCTCCGGATCTTACCGCATGGTTATTACTCATCCTTTTCACACTTAGGTCTGTGTCGTGTTCCCGGTGGCTACCAACAGCTGACTCCCCCTTCTTTGCGGTCAGTCTGGGGCATCTCTCATCCAGGCTGACTGCTCATCAGCAAGTTCTCGTGGCTGGGTGAGTGCCTCCTGTCACCGCTGTAGTGCCTGCGGCAAGACAATGACAGTGGAGTGGGCCTAGGTATTTCTAGGCCCCAGAACAGAGTCTTTTTTATGTGCTGTAATATATTTTGCCTCTGTTAGTCATGAGGCCTCACAAAAAGTCTCTCTCTTCCAGCCCTGGGACGGGTGGCTGCCAGGCACTCATATAGTGGGAGTTTTCTGTTTTATTATGAGCCAGTAGGTTCTTTGTCACACAGGTGCAGAATGCTCCCTGCTATCATGGTGTCTGCCATTCAGTCCCCAGGGGGGCCTAGTTGGTCCAGCTCCCCTTCCAGGTACCCGCTTCCACAGTATCAACTCTGGATGCAGCACTCTGTCTCTTGCCGGGCCACGTTGTAGTCACTGCTCTCTGCTGTTCCTCACTGCGGGTGTGTATGCTGCTGCCCCCATTCCATGGGGCGTGATCCTTGGCTGCCGCTCCTGGCGCAATGTGCCGGGTAGCTTCCTTGCCGTTGAGACCCACGGCTTTAGGCGTCCCTTTGCGTCCGCTGATCTGCACTGTGTACTGTGTTGGAGCACTGGCTGTGTCCAACCTCCGGTAGCTGCAGAAGGAGGGAGAGAGGGATGGCTACACTGCGCGGCTCCTCCCGGCAATTCGTCCCTCTGCAATTTCTCTGACGCCGACACAGCACGGCTTCCCTTGTGCGAGGTGACTCACGCCGCACATCCGTCGCTCGTACGGCTCTCCGCCACCCGCGTGGCTCTCCCGGTTGGGCACCCAGTGCTGTGAGTGTAGCTAACAGATACACACTCACAGCTCCCCGCTCCTCTGTTTATTACCCAGCATTTCTCCTCATGGCCAGCAGAGTGCCCGCTCTGATCATTCTTCGGCTTGGTGTCCTCCGGTGCTCATTTCCCAGTAGCACGCAACAAGTCTGTGCTAGGGCCCGTCGCAGCCTTGTGGCACTGCTCCCTCTCCTCAGATCTCGACCATTTAGGGTGCTTGGATCACCAGATTTGAACTACGTGTGCCCGAGACCTTCCACCAACTTTTCACCCTCTCAGATTTTATCTTTTGGCCCACCAAATGGCCAGATTTTGCCTGAATTTCAGTGTAGTGTGGAGTGCTCACAGGCTCGCGGCCATCTTGGTCAGGCTCTCTAGTGCCACCCCCCTTGTACCCTCTTTTTAAGAAACCCTCAACCGACCCCTCCTGCCCGGCTAACTACCGTCCAATCTCCATCACTTCTTTCCTGGGCAAACTCCTGGAAAAGATGGCCATCTCCCAGGTTAATCTTCACACTGAATCGTTTGGTTGTCTCCATGACCATCAGTCTGGCTTCAGAGCTGCCAGAAGCATGGAAACTGCTATCCTGAACATCTGTGAAGACCTGCTCTCCAACCTTGACTCCAATATCTTCTGCCTTTGACACGGTCAACCATGCCATCCTTCTCAACCGTTTCTGTGATAACCTGGGTATCACCAATCAGGCCCTGGCTGGGGTGACCTCTTTCCTCTTCGATCGACCCTCTTGGGTCCTTCCTCTCCTCTATCTCTATCTCTACCTGTGGTGTTCCCCAGGTGTCTAACCTCTCTCCCTGGCTGTTCAACCAATACCTAGCACTTCTTTCCCACCGCATTGCCACTCTCTGCCCCAACTTTCGGTGCTATGCGGATGACACTAAGCTCATTGTCAAGCTTCCTTCCACTATCCAGGAGTGGTGTGCCATCAATGATCTCTCCCTTAATGCCAGTAAGACTGATAGTCTCCTCATCGGCACACCTGCTCCCTCCTTTCCTGTCGTTCTCTAGTCGGCCTCTCTTGGCCCTCTTCTTGCTCCCACCTGTGAGGCTAAAAAGCTTGAGGTCATCTTCGACTCCACACTCTCCTTCTCTCCTCACATCTCGGACGTCTCTAAGAAGTCACACTACCAGCTGTACCTCCACACAGGTATTCTTCCTTTCCTCTCCTTCCCCCATAAGTCTCCAGAGATCTGGTTCTCTCTAGGCTGGACTTCTAAATCTGCCTGCTTCTATTGTCCACCCTCTGCAACTCATCCAGAACAGGCCTGCGAGACTTGTCCTTGGGCTCAAGCCCAGGGATTGTATCTCTCCAGGACTGAATCTCTGCACTGGCTCCCAGTGGCTGTGAGGATTAAGTTCAAAACCCTCTGCATTGTCCACAAGACCTTCTGGGGCCTGGGGCCTAAATACCTTCAACTCTCTCTTCCTAAATATCTTCCTTCTTAAGCTCTTTGCTCATCCGCCTCCAACTCCCTCAGGGTCAGTCGTTTCTCCAAGCAACGAGTTGGTGGTAGATCTCTTTCTTCGGCTGGGGCCTCCCTCAGGAACAGCCTCCCTACCTCCCTGAAACTAGGAGAACCATCTCCAGTTCCGGAAGCACCTTAAAGACCTTCCTCTTTGCCTCTGCTTTCTCTCCTCCTCTCCCCTGCTGAACTCCTGACTGAAACTGCACTGGTAACCTGGTTACCCTCTGATCTCGGGCCCAGGTCCACTCTCCCGCCAGTTGCACACCTGCACTGCCTACCGGGCAACCCCTGCACTTGTGGGCTGTTTCTGTATCCCTACAGTCCCCTACCAGCTCTTGACACTTGATGGCTGCACTTAACCCTCCACTTGCCACAAGCTGGCCGCACTGTTTACCTATTGTTTTTATTTATTTTTTACTGTTGATCCTATGTATGTATTGCACTGCCTCCTACCCCCTTCACCCTGCACTTTTCCCTTTCTCCCCTCCTCTGCACTTGCACGATCTCAATGTCACCTGGCCTAGTAAGATCGTTGTATTTGTCTTCACTCTGTTCCCCCTCCCTTGCCTCGTCGCGCCTTGAAACACTGGTGTATAGGCACGTTATAAATGCCATATCATATCATATCACATCATATGAGTCTATATAGGAATGGATGGTAACAAACGCCTTGGCTCTAAACACTGAAAAAACTGAGCTCTTGATTCTTGTTTCAACACAAAGTTTTTAAAACCTTGCCCCGGGATATTAAAGCTTCCAGATTGCTGGCAGTACCATCAAAGTAGCCAAAGGTGTTAAAACCCTGGGTGTTATTCTGGATGCAGAACTTACCATGAAACCTCAGGTCACGCAAATTCGGGCATCGTTTGGCTACATCACTAAATTTCTCAATTACATCCGCCCTTTCCTCTCACTGAGCAATAGATCATTGCTGGCTACGGCCTTAGTAAATTCACGTCTTGACTATTGCAATAATCTGCTGATTGGTACTTCAAAAAACAATATCAAGGGACTGCAAGCCACTCAAAACGGTTCAGTTCGGGCAGTGCATGGCTTGTCAAAGAGAGATCATGTTACTGAGGCTAGGAGGGAATTACATTGTTTACCTGTTAAACATTGTGTCACGCACAAACTATTATCCCTGACATTCAAGTGCCATAATCAAGTGGCACCTCAGTACCTAGCAAATCGCCTTGTCTCTCTCCCATTGAGCCACAACCTTCGATCCTATGATCCACAAAAATTGGTGCAACCAAGGTTTAAGCTGATGAGCTTCAGTGGCACAAGCTTTGAAGTTCAAGCACCCTTAACTTGGAATAAGCTCCCTTTGGATTTAGGATTGTCAATTTCTCTCAAAGACTTCAAGAAACAGATCAAATACCTTCTGTTGAACCTGAATCCTGATCAAACTTGTATACTCCACTACGCACCTTCTTTGACTGTCACTTCTTGTTTGTCTGTCCCTTCTTGTGACTTTTTTGTGCACCCTGAGGCCTATGGGTGAGTGGTGTGTTACAAAAATGAAAATAAGTAAATAAATACATTGTGGAGCGGTTTTCACACCAGTCCATGTCAAACAATTTCCACCACCATAGAAGTGGGGAGCATTCAGCAAATAGCAAAAACAAAATTCAAAGGCAAGGATTGAAAAAAGGAGTCCTAAACCGTAGCAAACTGTAATGGTTTTTTGAGAAGCCACCCTCAACACAGGGAGTCCCTTCCCTCCCGACTGAAGTGGTTATTCAACAAACTGTTTAACGGATTCTTTTTGTAGCCCTATCTCAGACACATATCATGCCCCTTGGATCCCTCTCCCCTGAGCTAACAATGAGCCAAGAACCAGGCCGGTGTACGGGAAATATATTGGTATTTATTCAATTTAAAAGTAATAGAAAGTAGCATGAAAATATAAAAAAAAAAACTTTATCCGTGGCACAACACAATCAACTTCTCTCAGCATAAATAAATCACAAAAGTGAGTTAAAGAGAACACACACCCAATTCATCCCTTTCTATAAATTGCACTTCCCAAAATAATTACACTCATCAATAAAGAAAGCACTTAGGTAATTTTGTCTGATTTTGATTTTCCTGCAGGCTTAAAAGGGTAGCAGTAGGATTTCAAGATTGGTAAAAATACATATGGCAATTATAATTTCTCCCACACTTTTGGTTTAAAATAAACACAGGGTGATTTATCACTTTGTTTTTCAGACTCCCTACCCCCTTGCTTTGGTCTATGTTGGTAAGTCAGACAGAAACATTGGAATGCTTTGGGGAATTTTGGATTTCAAGCCCCCTTACTGAAAGGCCTGTGTTGAGGAAGCTGGATAAAAAGGTTGGACTGATTTAAGAACAAAGACTCCCCTCTTCCTTGAAGAAGTCGGGGTCATCTGGACAACAAGGATTACCCAATTAAATTATAGGCTATAGTTTTCAGCGCACACTGGGAATTGAGCTTTGTTAATTTAGAATTTTAACAAAGTTTACCCCATAGTGTTTTGCCAAATGGGGAATTAATTTAATTTATATTAATTATAAAGGGAAAGGATTCAGGCAAGCAGACTCCCCCAACTTTTGGTTTTCCAGGGCTTAGTTCTACTTACATAGCAAGCCTCTGTTTAAGGTTCAGGAACGCCAGCTGCATCTCAGGACACTCTGGAAAGATAGGGCAGGGGTATGGTCACTTCACTCTTTAAAATTGTCTCCCGGTCTCCACCACAGGACCCAGTCAGCTTTGAGGCCTTCCTAGAAATAGACAGCTCCACCCAGATGCAATCTCCTCTGGTGTCTCCTTACAGTTGTCAGGTAGTAAGTTTCAGCAGCCTTCCTGATGGTGCCTTCGATATGTCCTCCTGTCTTTCTCTTTTTTTTCTCTCTCCCCGGTTCTTGTGTGTCCTCTGTCCTAGTGCAGTCCCCCTTATATAGCAGCAATGACATCACCAATTTTACAATCTTGGGGAAGTACCCTGCTTTAATCCCTGCCACTAAGATTGGACAGTTACTCCTCTCTCGCCGCTCAAACCCAGCATTCAAGTCAGGATTGGTTTAGGAGTCTGGAGCAACATATGTCTATTCCCATTTCGCATCGTCCTTTGTTCTCCTTTGAACATTTTGGCAAAAACTAGTTATGTATCACAACTTCATAATTTTACTAGCAGCTGCCATTCTAAACATATTTTCAGTTTTAGCTGATGATGTAGAATTAGATAAGCCGACCACCAAATCCGTAAGATGCATAAAAAGCACAATAGTTATGAATATGTAAAATATTAAGCATATCTCTAATTTCATATTCTACCCGCTCATCAACTCTCACATTTGGGACATGTTCGGATCAGCCAGAAACCTAGTCTAACTGGCCATTACAGTTCCTAGAGTCACAGGTAGATGCATTTTATACCCCCAAAATCGCCTTGAAATGGCGTAAAAAAATGTACAAAAATTAAATCAATCCACATTATGATTGCTGAGAAAAAGGCATAAATAATAATAGTGCTTTTAGCTTAATTGAGAATCTTACTGTGAGACAAATGGCAATTTCTGCTTCTGGCCATTTGTTTTCACTGGGTCAGCCTGTGACCAGACTTTTTATATGAGTCTCTCTGAAGTTGGTAGTTTACTCTTTGAAGTTGCATCCCCCTATCTTCACACCTTTTAGTCATGCTCCAGCCAAGGGGAACTTGTCCTTGAAGTCCCTGCTTTCAGAGCCAGCAGGTCTGTAGAACCTTGGACTTTCGACATCTTCAGCAGGACATTTTATTGCGGGGCTCATTAGAAGTGAGAGATTTCCTTAGTGAAGTTTTGACCACAGCCAGAAACAGGGTCTGGCTTGGGCTGACATTTTCCATAAAGACAAAGTGGCTCTTCAAATGTCACTGGAGGTTTGTAGGTGAAACATAATAAACAATGCTTTTGTCAACCCACACATCATGTTTTGTTTTACCAACATTGTTCTATGAGCAGTGATATTTTATTTCGACTTTTGCTTTTGAAAGCCGTTTTTATTTGCACACACATGTGCAGGCCGTTTTTGTTTTCAATGTTTAAAATTCCTGTTTTCCATGTGACAGGGATCTTTGATTCCTCCTTCTTTTGTACATTAAAATGCTGCTTGTCCATTGGTACTGACAGGTAGGCCCCTTTCCACATGGCTCTTTAACTTTACTTGAAAAACAAAAACAAAAGCCAGGCCGTTTTTTGTTTCTGTGTTTAACATCGTGCTATTCGTGTGAAAGGGACATCTGTTTGGGGCCTTTAAATGCACCCCAGAACACATCTGTATGAAGAGACACAGCCCTAATGCTCTTTACACAAACTGAGCCTTTTCCGCACCCAGTAAATCAACCACAGCATCCAAAATCCACACAAAAGCAACTGCATATTGTTGGTGCTCCCCAGATTTTCCTGGCCCGAGTAGTAATTACAGTAAATACTTTACAAAGCTGTAAGTGTAATTGGTCTGGGAATTAGGCAACAACATGCTGGCTGAGCCTCCCTAAGACCAATATCTCTTGGGTGATTTGGGCAGAGTCATTGCACATGTTAAGCTCGTGCTTCTGGCAAGTATGAAAAAACATGTCCCAAAACACTAAAATAGGGAAATAATCTGGCATTAGCACCCCGTTCCAAGGACTAGAACGAGGGGTAATGGCCCGGCAGCTCGAGTTAACGGCTCGAGTGAAGCGAGGGCAGTTAATGCAGGCTCTGGGCTGTTACGCCCCATTGCAACCCTTTGAACATGGTGCAAACTCCACTAGCACCCGGGTTACCAAATCAGTAACTCGGGATCCTAAAACAATGTATTTTCATTCATTGAGCAGGCTACCGCTTGCGTTCCGTTAAATAAATGAAAATACTTATCCAAAATGGCTGCCATGGTTATAGAAGGCAGGGCTCTGTACGGAGCCCCTCTTATATTACCATGGCAGCCGGAAAAGCGAGGAGGGAAGCTGCTACAGCAGAGGCGCTGCAACAAGCAGGTAATTGGGACTAGGGAAGGGGGCTGGGAAAAGGAAAAAAATGGAGGGCGGGGGAAGATGGCGGCCCGCGGCAGAGGAAGCAGCCTGCCGATTCCATTCAACGTGGACTGAGATTACTGGTTTCAGCCTGCGTTTCATGGACCCTGAATCACTGCTCACGCCACCCTGTTTGCTAATGCAGGATGGTATTTTTTAATTCTGTAGTCATTAATAAGTGTGACTGTTCACAGAGAGGTATCTAAAAAGAGGAAAAAGGGGTAGTGGTGGTTAAGGGTCTCTGAACATGTGTGCATTGATACCTGGAGGAATTACCAAAACCTTTGCAGTACCACAACACAGGCTGCAGTACCTCCTCTCAGTCACCAAGCTTTGACCCCATATCGTGTGCAATATTTATGTTTTGTACTATTAGTCAAAAGGTGATCAAAAGTAATAAAATAATATAACATTTCAAGGCAAATTAAAAAGGGCACTGGAGAAGGGTGAAATTGAAACTAGCTTTCACAGCTTCTCCTCATTTGGATGCCAATTACCTAAGCACTTTGCATCCAATAAAATCATGTACTTATGAAATTGGTAGAAGCATAGATGAGCATTTACACATCCTCATAGTCACCATGCAGTTGGCTCACCTATATACTTGAACTTGGGCAGCGTGGTTTCCATCTATTGCTATGGGGAGAGTGACGAGGTGTAGTCAGTTTCTCTCTAGACCTGTCGGCAATGAAAACAAAGGAATAAATCACCCAAAGGTTAATCGCTTAGACAACGGGTCTCATATCAGGCCAAAGACAATATTGTGTGTCGGACGATGTTACAAGTACTGATGACAAGTACAGTAGTAAACCTGCATACATTTAATGGTTTGCTTCTTGACAGACACAGAAAGGTTTTTCTCATTACGGAACTTCACATTTTCTTCACAATATATAAAATAACAAGGTACAATGACTATAAGCAGATGGCCTTTTGGTGTGTGTCTGTATGACTTGTACAATTGCAAAACACAGAGGACATTTTATAGGCTCACTTGGCTTTCAATTGTGGTACTTGTAATTTTCCATACAGGATTGGCATGATACTGCTACAAATGCCTTTTGCTTAACACATTGTATAAGGATTTATGTATTTGTCCAATTGGTTTATTGTCATTTCTGTACTTTAAAAAGAGTGTTCTAAAAATGCAAGAATTAACATATATATCCAGCAACAAGACCTGAGAAGATATGTGATCAAGGTTCTTGCTGACTGCTCTGAATTCCCTGTTTATCACTTAACTGAAGTGTGTGATCCTGATTAAAAGCATTGTATCTCCTCTCTCTCAATCTTAAATTCACTGTCACTAAGCCCTTTGTATAATCATAACAGTTCATACATTTTCAATGCAACGTTGTATGTCACTTGGCATACTTATAACCACTATTCCAGGCTTTAAGCTGCACTGCACTTCTTTGATCTGGGTCCCTGCAGTCTTCAGGTTTTGCCTTTCCTCTTGTTCCACCTCCCTAGCAAGAGAAATTAGGGAACGCTATTGTCTATGTACATGAAAGTTGAAAAGAAAACCAAAGAAACCCAAAACGGGCCACCACACACACGTGTTTCCCCCAACAACTTGCTTTTCCATATCCCACTTGTACGCAAAATATCCCACCTGGCAGCGCTGGGTGCTACTGGTTGACAAGAGGGCAAAGAATTCCCTAGATTAATATTTCTTTGGGGGACATGGGATAACAGGAAGGGCAGAGGCAGGCCACTAGTAGCTATTCCAACAAGTATGGCTGTGCTGTAGGTGTCAGAGCATTTGTAGTATCTGCATGTACTTCCAACATGCCAGTTCCTCCTCTAAAAGCCATCCTCTCTCTCTCTGTAAGCCCTCACCTACACTTTTGGCTTAGGAGGCTTACATCACCGATGCACCAAAACTAAAGTCTAGCATGGTATCATACTCCTTGTCCTGCTCTTGCAGTTCTGCATGAAAGATATCAGCCTTCTGAAAGTACACATGCACATCTACATTGATATGTTGGTATCCACTATATGTCAAATGCATGACTTTGTAAAAATGATATACATCAATTAATCGTATTTGACTCCTTCATTTGATATGTACTCTTTAAAATATAATACTGATGTCCCTTCCACTGGGCATATAACACTATATAAGAAAAATAAATAAATAGTCTCATTTGGTCCTTGTCACTGATTTTATTTTTAAGGATATTTCAGCAATACACCCAGAGGGGCAGAGGCAGTACTGGGTCAGGTAATTCCCCCAGGGCCGAATCACAGGCCCAAGCAAGGTGAGGGTCTTAATGGTTAGCCCCGGGGTATTACCAGACCCGGCAATGCCCCCCCAAGAGGCGTTTATGGCTATAAGAATCCCAGAAATATGTTTTCCAGGATGCTAATAGTTTTTTTCTGAAGTTGAGAAATGGCGCTTTTGCTGTTTCTCAACTTGGAAAAAACTACAAACCAAGATGGCCACCATGGACAAGGGAGAAGGGAACTACACAAAGTTCCTTCTCCCTTTTCATGGCGGCCAGTACTGCGACAGGGAGGCGCTGAGAGCGCACAGTTATACCGGCACCGCCGAGAGACAAGAAAGCTCCAGGTAAGTGGAGTGGCAGTGGGTTAGGGATGTGGAAATTGTGCGTGGGGGAAGGGGACGCAGGGCAGCACTTACCATCATCCTGGCGGGGAAGATGGCAGCCTCATGTTTCTGAGGAGGCTTGGAGCAAAGACTGTGTTCTGCGATTCCTGATTGGCTTGGATGCCAACTGATCCCCCCTACCCCTCCCCTCAGTTGGGGTGCTAATTTTATATATGGTCAACAGTCCATTTAAGATGTATCATAACATTCTATTTATCTTTGTTTATCAGTGGATTGGATTCCCTTATTCATCAATGGAATAGTGCCGCAACTCACCATTGGATGCCGTATCCCTCATGTAGCCCTTGGCTCCAATATGACACGACCATTGTCCCAACACTAGCATCAAACTCTCTGCCTCATACCCCTTTCCTCTGGTTATTCCTATACAGTTTGTGAGATATTACAGGTCATCAACGCAGTAGACATTCCTGCCACTTAAGTCATTAGTAGTGTCTTTCTATTGATATATTTTTGTGACATACATATGTGACTTTAATTAACCACAAGGATCTTTCCTGCTCATGTGCTGGTCTCCCGAGTCATGATATCTCTGGTTTAGTTAACAATAATGTGAGTATTGTGGATCTACCCCTTGACATTGTCATCTAAATGCATCTAAATAGTATGTTGATCACTAGGTATTGTGAATCTCTTGTGATAATACAAAACCCATTTTGATGTACAGTTCTAAAATAGAATTCATTGTTTCTTTTTAGTTCAAATCTTGGCTCTTGAAGAAGAGATTGAATTCTCGAAACGCGTCAGCCATTTTAATTATTTATTTATCTACACAATCCGTTGTTCCGTTGTATTTGTTTTCTGCATCTAAGAAAACAAATGTGAAACTAGTATTTGTTAAATATAATAAATAACTGCTTTTTTTATCAAATTATCATTTGGAATGTCGTGTTCATAATGTTCATTCACTAACATGAACTATTGTTGAACCGTCTGATGACGGATTAGTAACAGTGTGGAGGGGACGGGAGGGTCCCAATTTTTGGATCCTCTTTTTTCTTTACATAGTTGTAGTAGTAGACCTGTGCCAGATCTACTTTTCCTCCCTCGCACCTGAGAGTAACCTCCCTCCCTAAATTAAACTTTTTGGAGTGCATCCACATATTTTTCTTCATACCCCAAACAAGACCCACGGTCCTTTACTATAGCACTTCTCTACGTGATCTTCAAACCACACTCCAACTAACATGCCAACTTCCTTTGCATGGTGACAGTACACTTTTACAGGTTGTGATGCTACCATCTGGCATGAAGCAACTGTGTAACCCTATGTTAGGGGGAATTCTCCAAAGTGGCTAATTTCCCTTACCTAATGAGTTCCTCAGCAGCTTTGCTGGATTTCTAGGGTTTATTTCTTTCACCTGGTAAGAGTGTGAGCCTTTTTCCCACTCTTACATGTATTTTGCTGTGTGTGTTTTTACCAATTGTGTGACCTTGGGCTCTGGAGCCTCACCTACTCCATGGGCATCATATGTTTGTGTGTCGCACAGCACCCTCAGTGCAGTGACACAGGGTTGTCTTTCAGATTTCCCACTGACTCCATTTTTCTGGGACTGACTACTGTCTCCCAGAAACATGTAAAGTTGCCATTAACTTTATGTAGTCTCTTTAAACCACAGACCCAGTACACCCCATCTTACATGGAGTATTGGAAAGGGTTAATTCTTATCCCTTTTTGTCTGTTTCTCTTGGAGCACTGTTTCGCTCCCCTTTCATCAAGACTTGGCTGGTGGCAGTGGTAACTACCCTATTTTTTCTACCGTGGTTATCTTAAATAACCATGGTATTGTTTTAGGCTATTATATTAGCCTCGAACATGAACCTGCTTGACCAAATATATTTTATTTCGGCTCTGGCTGGGTTTATTCGCTATTTATTTTTGTTAAAGTCTTTCTCGTGTTTTACTCTGCACGCCAAACCAGGTGTGGTCCCTTTGTACGCCGTCTTTTCGCAGGCTTCTACACAGAAGTCCTCCTTAAGGCGCCTGAAAGTCTGGGTAGGCAGGATGTGAGGGAGGAGTCTTAGGACCCGTGCCATGGGTTCCCTTGGTAATCCAAGTCGCACTCCTGTTTGATTGGCTGGGGGACTGTCCCTGCCAGGACAGCCACCCTGCTGTGTGATTGACAGCCAGGCTGCATGAATGGGGGAAAACTGCATAAAAAGCAGGTCTCTGGGACTGGAAAGGCAGAGTCGCCACTGGAACGAAAGAACCAACAAGGAGCTGACAGGAGAGGACCCCTACAACGACTGAACTGCCCGGTGAAGCCCTGCTGCAGGTCTGAATCTTCAGAATCCTACGACAGAGAACATCCTCCAGGAAACTTCTTCCCTTGAGCTGGTGGGACCAACCAGTTCGCCCAAACTACAAGCCAGGACCCCTCCTCTAGTCGAATTGGCTGTACAGGGCTACAGTGGGCCAGATAGCCAGGAAGGTCAGACCGTGCTTGGGTTTTAAGGAGCACACCTTTTATTCGTTGCTTTGCTCTGCTGCTGTTTTCTTCCCTGGGTAGTGCAGGACCCTCCAGTCTTCCTACTTCTTGTCAGTCCGACAGTCGCTTCAGGGAACCATGAGCCTGCAAGAACTACCAGGAACGTCTGCCTCAGCTACAGCTTCCTCTCCGTTTTAAGGTACTGTGCAAATGCGGTTGGTCGTTTCGTTCAGCCGCGGTGAAAGTGTTTAAAATCTTTCTCCAAACCGAGCGCTTGTGCTTCTCTTCTCTTTGAACTAACTTTTCTGCCAACCAACCTCGTCCGGAACCCATGGCACAAACTTTACCGCAAACTACCCTGAACCGTGTGATCTTGAGCAAAAGACTTTTGACCTAGTGACTTTGGCCCTAAGCCTTTTCTACTTGATTCTATCTTTGTAGTTCCTCTTGCTCAATTGCCCTGAGTACTTACCTGTTGCTGTGGTTCAATTTTTATTAACTTTGTCTTTCCCTCCCTTTTAAATTGCTGGAGTGCCATTTTGCTCCCACTTCATTTTGTGAGCTTAACTTGTCTGGAACTTATTGGGAGTGGTGTGGTGTATTAAGAGTGGGATTTTTAAACTGCTTTAATAATAGTGAAATGTTATGCAACTGCAGAGTAAAATAAATGTATATTCTTTTACTTGAAAACCTTGAGTCAGTGTTTGTTTGAATCATAGTAATTGCTGTCTTTTGTGTAACTATGTGATACTGCTCATTCTTGAGATAAGTCTGGCTGCTCAGCCATCGCTACCATTTTAACTGTGTAGTATGGGCTTGTACCAGTGGCGTAACACAAAATGTGGGGGCCCCCCCTGCGAGCCCTGTTGAGGGCCCCCACCCCCAACTCAGGAACAAATCACGGGCTGTGCTACACTCTGTGCCGGCCTAGATTATCACGCTTGCACAATACGCATAACGTGCTGCTGAAGTGGTATGCTGCATACTGTACTAGGAGAAATATATAAATATGTGTTTTAATGCAATATATAGCACACTTTATGAGAAAAATTGGCTAAAAAGCCAGAGTGGTTGCAATTGTTTTGTAGGGTAACACCAATCATATACATGCAAATCACCAACAGTGCACAGGAAAATGAATGCTTTGCTATTAAAAATGCTATGCACATTGAAAACATGTCCCACTGGCTGCACAATGTAGACCATTGTAGACACGTAATAATATTACAGTAAAGCATGCCATGTCACATTTAGACATACCTAGACGGGTTGCACAAAAATGCCAGTTGAAGCAATAACACTCATCAAAAAGAGAGCACACATTGAAGCCCGGTCTCTGTGGCCTCTAACAACACGGCCAAACTCCTTCAGATCTGCACAGATCTGGTCAATCCTGTTGCAGTTTCCACCTCTCCTGTTCCCTCCCAGGCCCTCTCTACATCTCCTCCTCCTTTCTCCTATTTCTCTCTGACAACACCTGGCAAGGTTTCTGGACAAGTCTGATCCATGAAAGTGTCGTCCAAACAGGTGCTCCCCTCCTCCTCCAGAACCATCAAGGACCATATTGACACCCTTGCTGCAACCTTGGCCGATTTCTGAAATCACTCATTCACCACTGGAACATTCCCCTCCCCACTTAAGCACTCCCTTGTGCATCCAATCTTCACGAAGCCTTCTGCCGATCCTACCTGTCCAGCAAACTATCGTCCAATCTCCACCATTCCTTTCCTGGGCAAACTCTTGAAAAAATGCTGGCCATCTCCCAGCTTACTCTCCACATTGAATCTGTTGGTTGTCTCCATGACCATCAGTCTGGCTTCAGAGCTGCTAAGCACGGAAACTGCTCTCCTGAACACCTGTGAAGATCTGCTCTCTAACCTTGATTCCACCATTCCTTCTATCCTAATCCTCCTTGATCTTTCCTCTACTTTCGACACAGTCAACCACGCCATCCTGATCAATCGACTACGTGAAAACCTGGGCATCACGGATCAGGCCCTGGAGTGGCTGACCTCCTTCCTCTTGGACTGCCCCTCCCAGGTCCAACTTGGTCCCTTTCTCTCTGCCACCTCTTTCTCTACCTGTGGCATTCCCCAGGGCTCTATCCTCTCACCCTGGTTTTTCAACCTCTAGTTGGCCCTTTGGCCCACCTGATCTCTACCATCTCCTCTAACTTTCGGTGTTATACGGATGGCAGTCAGCTTTCCTTCAACCTCCTCTCATCTCTCGCTAATTCCTGTCTATCCGTGATTCAGGATTGGTGCGCCTCCAACGATCTCTGCCTTAATGCCATTAAGCTGGAGATCCTTCTCGTTGGGACCCCTGCCCTGCTTTCTCTCTCTGACTCTCTCTGACTCTGGCCGCCCACCTTGGGCCCTCTTCCTTCGCCTTCCTGTGAGGCAAAAAACCGTTTGGGTATCTTTGACTCCACTCGCCTTTTCTCTCCTCGCATCTTGGATGTCGCCAAGAAGTCCCACTACCTACCAGCTGGTCCTCCTCAAAGTGACTCTTCCCTTTCCCCCAGAAGCTCACTGGGCCTCAATACGACCCTGGTGCTCCCGTAATGAAGGGTGCCGGTACGGGACCAACACCCTTCATTACGGGAGCGCCTTTTACAAGGTTCCCTTTGCGGGACCCGGAACAGACGTCTGGTAAAACCAGACGTCCTTTCCGGGTCCCGCGAGGGGAAGAGGTTGCTAATAACGGGCCATTAGTGATGTGCCCGTTATTACCTCCCTCATCATTCCCATTGAGCCCTATAAGGGCTCAAATGGGAATGGGAATGGGTTCCTGCGAGGAGGAATTACCGGGTCCTCCAATGTCGGAATGACCCGGTAATTCCTCATTGCAGGAACCCGGTATTGGAGCCCGGTATGGAGCAAGCCATGGCGCTAATAGCACCATGGCTACCTCCGTACTCGTAATGAGGCCCACTTTCTCCAGAGCTCTGTTTCTCTCTAGGCTGGACTACTGCAACAGCTTCTTTCTCAAGCTGCCTTCCTCTACTCTCCGCCCTCTGCAACTAATCCAAAACAGGACTGCAAGACTTATCCTTGGCCACAAGCTCAGGGATCATATCTCTCCAGCCCTGAAATCTCTCCACTGGCTCCCAGTGGTTGCAAAATTCAAGTTCAAGACCCTTTGCATTGTCCACAAGGCTTTCTGGGGTCGGGCCCACACTACATCCAACGCTCTCTTCCAAAATACCTTCTTTCTCGAGCCCTTCCCCAGCTATCTCCAACTCTCTAAGGGTTAGACAATTCTCCAGGCAGAGAGTGGGGGTATATCGCTCTCCTCTGCAGATGCCTCCCACTGGAATGGCCTCTCTGCCCCTCTCAAACTTTAGCGGACCACCTGATGTTCTGGAAGAAGCTCAAAACTTTCCTCTTGTCTGCTTTCGCTCTCTACCTCCCCTGCTGACCTACCTGACCTGCCTGTCTGCTGTACCGACTGGTTTCTTGGCCACCCTCAGAGTCTCACTGAGTCCAGGCTCTTTCTTGATCAGGCACCCTTGAACTGCCTCCGGCCTACCACGCACTTAGGGGCTGTAACTGTAACCCTACAGTCCCTTGTTCTCCTTGCACTAACCATAGCCGCACTGCCCTGGTGCAATTACTCAGAGCATTACTGTTCTGTTTTCCCCTCCCTTCTAACTTGCACTTCCCCCCTCCCTTTCTACATGCATTTCGCATTCTCGCACTTGCACAATCTGAATGACACACGGCCTAGTAAAATCATTTGTCTTGTCCTCCCTCCATCTTCCCTCCCTTGCTTGTCGCGTCTAGAAACACTTGTGTACAGTTGTGTTATAACAGACTTATATCATATCATTTTATCACAGATTCCCCAAAAAATATACAATTCTGCAGTAAGAATCGCCTAGGCTGGCAGCTCCCAAATGCCAGTCTAGCCAGGTAATTACACTTAGCAGGACTGCTTTATCAGAAATGCACAGTTAAAAAAAAAGTCATACCAAACTGAGGAATAACTAGACTGGCTGCACCAAAATGCCTCTCTAGCCACTAATACCACATATCATGCCTGCTTAGCCTGGTCATAGACAACCATTATGATTTGTCTCACAATCCCGCCCCCCACACATCCCCTCTCCCTCCCATGCCTTACCCCAGCCGCCAAAAACAGCTCCTTGGCCCAGAATTACCTTCATGTCCCTCTTCCTTGCCCCAGAGCTTACGTTTGAGGCTCCTTGCCTCACAGGTAAGTACTGGGACGAGGAAGAGTGGGATTAGGAGTAATGAAGATACAGGTAGCTAAGTCAGGCATTACCTCCATGTACCTCTACCTCATCCCAGTATTTGTATATGAAGCATAGTTCCTCATACAAAAGTACTGCCTCATACACAAGTATAGGGTCAAGGAAGAATAGGGCTAGGAGTAATGACGATTCCCAATAAGTAATTAAGGCATTAAAGAGAAGTAGTGGCTTAACAATATTGAGTTGACTGGTCTGCAGCACCCACCCCCAGAAATTTTGGGCTATGTTGAGTCAACCTGGCTGACCCTCAGAGCAGTTGCCGGCAGAACAGGACACAGATGTTGAATGGCACCTGGGTTTCACTGTTAACAAGGGCCCAGCAATTACTAATGTAAAGCATTTCACTGTTAGTACCTGCATTAAAATGCCACATTTTTTAGGCAATTTAAATTGTGATGTGGGTTTAGTACTTTCATGCCAGGGAAGTGATTGGAAGGGTAGAAAGTGAGTGGGAGACCGTCCATTCTCACATCAGTTCATAGGTGGGTACTTTCACACTTAAAGGAGAGAGTTGACTGCTGGTAACATTGAAGCTGCACTAGAATAGTCTAATTAAAATGCATAAAGAAGTTAGATGCCCCCACGCAAATAAGGTTGTCCCTCCCCCACCACCCGTGAAGTTAGCGTCTCTCCCAACATTTGAAGGATCAGCCCCCGAAATGTAGGTTTTGTTGCAACCCTGAACACAAGCACACACACCATTCACCATATAAATGCATGCACACCCAGCCATCTATACATTTAAGTGTGCACTCTTTCACCATACAGGCACACCCAGGCAGCCACCTGTACATTTAAGTGTGCACCCTTTCACCATACAGGCACACATACCCAGGCTCCCACCCATACATTTAAGTGTGCACCCTTTCACCATACACTCACACAGGCAACCACCTATACATTTAAGTGTGCACCCTTTCATCATGCAGGCACACCGAGTCACCCATACATTTGTAAGCACCCTTTCAACATACACTCACACAGGCAGCCACCTACACATTTAAGTGTACACCCTTTCACAATACACTCATACACGCACACGTCATGGGGTTGAGGGGAGCCCTATTACTTCAAAAAGAAATTGTTTCTTTTTGAAATCACTCTGACTTCATAAAGAAATTATTTCCGTTAAGGACCGAACCATAACGGAAATCATTTCTTTATGAAGGCAAAGTGACTTCAAAAATAAACTATTTTTTTTTTAAGTCATAGGGCTCCCTCCACCCCATGACATGGAGGCCTCCAGCCTGGGGTCTTCCATGTCATGGGGTGGGGGGATCCCTGGACGTCACTCTGCCTTCATAAAGACATTATTTCTGTTACAGAAATAATGTCTTTATTAAGGCAGAGTGATTTAAAAAAAAATGTAAAAAGAAAAATGTGAAAAAAAATATCTTTTCATTTTTATTCAAGTGGGGCCCCCTCCCAGGACATGTGCTAGCGGGCCTCCCCCGCACCGCAGGGACTGTGGGGGCCCCTGTTACGCCTGTATCTGTAACCTACGTATGTTGCAGGGGTCTTGTTTGATTTTGTTATCCAGTTGACAGTAAACAGGTTAGCAGATGTGAAGCTAAATTGCACGTCGTTTTAAAAAATAAAAAAATGTCATGTTTTCCTTATCACTAATAATACATTCGTGATTATAATTATATAAAGACATTTATATTTTTTCCAATAGAGACATATATTACAATGATGTGCAGTTATTCGGTACCCAAAGTGTTGTGGACAGCATCATCAACGACATTTCATGTATGTTAAAAATACCAAGAAGAAGTCTGCACGTAGTAAGCTTCTTTATTACATTTAAGTGTCAAGCTTCCACTTAAATCGCATTCTGATATGTAGGTAATTCTGCTTAAAAGCTAACTGCTAAAAATAAAAAACAAGTATTTATTCAAACACATTTTGTGTAGGTAAGCTTAGTTTATCATGAACAATAAGGATGTTTATCGTTGGTGGAAGGCAAAGGGGCTCAATGGGGCTTCATTGCCGATTTCGTATGGTTTTTACAGTTTTTCCGGACTATTGCAGCATTTTTCTAGGCTTCCAAAGTTAATTGCTTACGTTTGATTTCTTTTATGGCGAATGTTGGTATGAGGGAAATTGTGTCCTTTGGTGTTTCCAATAAAAAAAGCATCCCTTCAAACTGACTTACATTAAAGTTCAGATGTTGTTTGGCTTACATAAAAGTAGGTGAAACTGTCAAATAGACAGGATATCCTCCCATGACCGGTATAAACAACACGATTTTTTATCATGTTTATGTTCTGCCAATAAATTCTAATGGGGGTCAGTTTATTGGCGTCTTCATTTATAGACCAGCATCTGTCCTCTTGTAGAAAGACGAAAAGACACATTATTTCAAGTCTGCAGTGTTCTTGCTTTTATATTACCATGGCCACTATTTCTGTTATCACGAATGAACAGGGAACTAACAATTGATATATTATTTTTACTCGTTGGACGCAGTTTCAAGCAATTAATGCTCCTGCTGTCTAGAACCCGGTATAACTAATGTGGATAATGCCTTGTCTTGACAGCTCATCTCAAGTGTTATCAATCCTCAATCAGTATAGCCGTTGGTGGCATGCAGCTTGTTATAAATGTGAAAATAAATAAGTACTAGATAGGGACATGCCCTGATTGCTTACTGGTGTTCATTATTACCCCAGGTATTACACTTTCTGGTCCCATTCCAAATAATGTGAGGCCACCGGCCTCGCTAGAATCGACTGCTAAGCATACATTCAATACTGAGATGTTATATATCACATTTTGAGATGTATGCATTATATACTTAAATCTATATGCGGCACACTGAGATGCATATAGTTTATACTAAGATATATACCAAGTATATTGTGAGGCATACATTATATATTGAAGTCAATACACTGTGCACTGAGATATTTATACTGATATGTATACACAGTATATTGAAATGTATACATCACACATTGAAACATATATGCACATGCACTGTACATTGAGATACAGACATCGGGGGTCATTACGACCCTGGAGGTAGCCATGCCGCTATTTGCGGCATGGTTACCCCCATTCTGGGTACCGTGTCCGGGTCCTGGAATGGGGAAATACCGGGCCATTCCGACCTTGGAGGGCCCAGTATTTCCACATTCCAGGAAACCATCCCCATTCGAGCCCCCATAGGGCTCAATGGGAATGGGCAGCATGCTAACAACTGGCCCGTTAATGACGGGCCCGTTGTTAGTATGCTGGTATGCTCGCAAACCCTCTAAGGATGCCTGGTAAAACCAGGCGTCCTTTGCTGGTCCCGCGAGGAGACCTCGTAATGAGGCGCTAGGGGGTTAACGGGGCCGGCAGCTCTTCCGACCCGTTAACCCCCTACCGCCAGGGTCGTAATGACCCTGACCCCCATTGTATACCAAGATGTAGATACTGTATATTGAAATGCATATATTACATACAGGAACACATATGCTGTACACTGAGATACCTAGATTGTATACTGAGATGTACACACAGTATACCGAGATCCACATATTGAAATATATACATTGTGGCCCTCATTACAAGTCAGGCGCTAAGGGGTTAACGCCGCTGTAAAGAGCGTCGGCGCCGTTAAACCCTTAATGCCTGATTCACACTTTAACGCCTGCTTTTTGTAGTCGTTAAAGTCCAAGGCGCTAAGCGACCTTGGTGCTAATTACGGCACCGTAATTTACGGTGCCGTAATTAGCGCCTTCCCCATCCCCATTATGCCCTATGGGGCAAAAATGGGAATGGGGAAGGGCAAATGGTGAATGGGGAATTACCGCCCCACTCACCTTGGAATGGGGCGGTAATTCCGCCATCCACCATGGCGGAATCCGGCATGGACCATGGTGCTAATAGCACCATGGTCCACCGCCTGACTTGTAATGAGGGCCTGTATATTGATATGAAGATTTACATAGAGTATATTGAGATGCATACAACATATAGGGCCTCATTACACGGTAGGCGGTGGACCAAGATGCTATTAGCACCTTGGTCCATGCCGGTAAAATACCGGCACCGTAAAAAGCAGGCGTTAAAGTACCAACCCGCAAAGGGACCTTGTAGTAAGGCGGTAAGGGTTAACGGTCACCGGTACCATTACCGGTGACCGTTATCCCTTACCGCCTTCCGTGTAATGAGGCCCATAGTGTTAAACACTGGACACTGAGATACATTCATTGTATACAGAGATTCATATATTGCATATTGAAATGCATACTGTGCAGGGTGAAATAAATATATTTCATACACAGCTATTTGTATATATAGTCAGATATACATGGTACATTAAAATAAATCAGCTTACTGAAATGACTACATGATACATATATTCTACATGTATATGTGCATGCTGTAAAATGGGCATATAAACTGCGTTCTGATACATTATATATTGCAATTTTACATAATGAGTACTGAGAAGTGAAGGAGCAAACAAGTGGGGAACTGAAATGATAGGGACAGAAGTAAGGCATGGCATAAAAGAAGGCCATAGAAGAGAAATTGTAGAGAAATGAGAGAAGATGTTGACAGAGAAGTGAGCAGTGAAATGAAAATGAAGTTGGGAAATGAGATGGGGAGTAAGGAGAGGGGGAAAAAGAAAATAATGAAAGAAAATGGGGTTTGTGTCCTGGGGTGGCGATGATTCTGGAACAACTAAGGTATAATTCCCTATTCCTTGGGTAACAGTCAGTGAATAAGCCGAGGTTTATTGGTACTTTTTATGCAAACATCTTCCACTCTAAAATGGCAGCTAGCATGTACCATTTTACATGTAACCGTTTATTTCCGCTTCTAGGTCAAACATTGTTGAGCACCTATCCATTGATGGCCGGAGGAAATAGCTCCATGTTACAACGGTTCCCGCTCCTGAACTGCGTTGCTCCATGTTTATGAGTTCTTTCACCCCTGTATTTCCCTGCTTCCTCCATCCCTAGGAAATATTCCTGCCAGACTTCCTTCCCTTTTCCGCGTTCAACCTGCGCTGGGAGTCGCTTGTCATTTTCTCCTGCCAGTCACTCGGAATACTGTAGCCCCCTTACCCTTCTCTGGAATTTACTAAATACATGCACTATTCAATTTACCTTCAAGACACACCAATTTCAAACAGACAAAGTGTGCTACTTGATATCAGGTATTTGTTGTCATTCTTTGACTTGAGCAACTCCACTGGTGATGAAATGTCCTTCTTAAATGATTACCGATGGCTTTTAAGACTATGGCCCTCATTACAAGTTCAGCGATAAGAATGTGGAATTACTGTTACCACCGATAATCCTGGCGGAGTGTCTGCTGAATCATGAGTAGGCAGGGGTGCGCATCACACATCAGCGATAACGGTTATTACTGCAGAAGCCCAGAACACCAATGGTAATTCCACCAATATTCGGCAGAATTACCGTTATTGCAGTATATTGATGAAATTCCCAACTGGAATTACCGTTACTGCAGAACAGGAAGTCTTCGTGATGCGAACTGGAAGTTCGACTCAGCCATCTTTTAAAACTAAATCCATTTAAAAATCACCATTAACCCTTTAAGTGCCATGGGTATTCCCCCCCCCCCCAGTGCCAAGGCCTTTTTTGGTGATTTCGGTATGTGGCCATTCAAAGCCTCGTAACGTTTTTGTTACATGAGATATTTCAGCCACATTTGGCTCCTTTTTTCCCACATGTAGGCGGTCGTAACGCCACCCAGGAATCCTAGGTTGCTGAAGGGGGGTGAGAGAAAATAAGCAAAAAGGGCAAACATTTTGGGTTTTTTCAAAAAATGCCAATAAAATGATGTACAAAGAAGCCTGTGGTTTGTTCCTTGTAAGAGCTAGGAACAAATGGTTTGCTGTGCTGAATTCCCCAATTTCCTGGCTTTCAAGAACAGTTTGAGTGGAAATGAAAAAAAATAATTTTGATGTGGTTATCAACTGTTTTGTGAGAGGTAGGCGATTTTCCCATTTTTGCCAATTGGACATGCATGGACAGAATGGAAGATAAGGGTAGGAAAGCCGAATTGGAGGACAGAAAGGCATATATTTCTGAAAAGTAGACAAAATTCCAAGTTTAGGAAGGGGTGATTTGCGTAGGTCAGGCAACAACTAGGTAGGGGAAAATGCCATAGATTGGGGGAAAAGCAGGAAAATGACCGAACAAAAAGGTATGTGTTGGACATGGTTGGCTTGGTACGGCAATGGCTTCTATGACTTTTGAGAAAAGCAATGCTCTGCTTCATTCCCCCGACTCTTGCAGTTAGGAAAGCACACATTTTTTGTAGTGTTTTACAAAACAAGCAATACCACAAGCCAAATACTGAGCCATGGTACACAGGAGTTTTACGCTCACGGCCTGAACAGACAAATTTAGCATGTGTAAATCGGGAAAACCAATGTGGTGAGGAAGGGCAAGCATACATTTTTTGAAAGAGAACAGGCAGACCTTTTCAAGGGTAGGTGACTTGTGCAGGTTACAAAAGTGTATGTTGCCTAAAGCAGCGACTAAATGTAGGTCACATTTGGGCAATGAAAGGGTTGTGTGACAAAGGACACCAGTCAATGGGTCAAAACGTTATGAAAACAACACAAACACAACACATGACCTACCGCCCGCGTTCCCACAGGTATCCCAATGAAAACGGTACCTCACATGTGTGGGTGCACCTACCTGGGCGCCATGGGGAAAGCCTAAAATACAAGTAACCCCAAGTCTGTTTTCAAACCTGAATTTCAGACTCTCTGCCGACTGGCACACCATACAGATATGGGCCTCCGGTGTCCAAGCCACCAAGGAAAACAGGGAACCCCATGCATTTCTGAAAAGAGGACACACGTGGGAATCCGCAGAGGTATGATTTGCGCAAATCGGCCCAGAATGTATTGCCCAGACACCCCCGCAAAGTCCGAAATGTGGGAAAAAAATGCATTTTCCGCACATTTTGCTCGGCTCACCCATCGAAACACGCCCCCAACAACACATGGTCTACTGTCCCGCGTTCTCACAGGTGTCCCGATGAAAACGGTACCTCACATGTGTGGGTGCACCTACTTGGGCACCAAGGGGAAAGCCTAAAACTCAAGTAACCCCAAGTCTGTTTTGAGACCTGAATTTCAGACTCTCTGCCGACCAGCACACCATACAGATATGGGGCTCGGGTGTCCAAGACACCAAGGAAAACAGGGAACCCCATGCATTTCCAAAAAAGAGCACACCCGTGGGAATCCGCAGAGGTATGATTTGCGAAAATCGGCCCAGAATCTATTACCCAGACACCCCCGCAAAGTCTGAAATGTGGGGAAAAAACGCATTTTCCGCACATTTCGCTCGGCTCACCCATCGAAACACGCCCCCAACAACACATGGCCTACCGTCCCGCGTTCCCACAGGTGTCCCGATGAAAACGGTACCTCACATGTGTGGGTGCACCTACCTGGGCACCAAGGGGAAAGCCTAAAACACAAGTAACCCCAAGTCTGTTTTCAGACCTGATTTTCAGACTCTCTGCCGACCGGCACACATACAGATATGGGCCTCGGGTGTCCAAGACACCAAGGAAAACAGGGAACCCCATGCATTTCCGAAAAGAGGACACCCCTGGGAATCCGCAGAGGTATGATTTGCACAAATCGGCCCAGAATTTATTACCCAGACACCCCCGCAAAGTTCGAAATGTGGGGAAAAAACACATTTTTCGCACATTTCGCTCGGCTCACCCATCGAAACACGCCCCCAACAACACATGGCCTACCGTCCCACGTTCCCACAGGTGTCCTGATGAAAACGGTACCTCACATGTGTGGGTGCACCTACCTGGTCGCCAAGGGGAAAGCCTAAAACACAAGTAACCCCAAGTCTGTTTTCAGACCTGAATTTCAGACTCTCTGCCGACCGGCACACCATACAAATATGGGCCTCGGGTGTCCAAGCCACCAAGGAAAACAAGGAACCCCATGCATTTCCGAAAAGAGGACTCTCGTGGAAATCCGCAGAGGTATGATTTGCGCAAATCGGCCCAGAATTTATTACCCAGCCACCCCCGCAAAGTCCGAAATGTGGGGAAAAAAATGCATTTTCCGCACATTTCGCTCGGCTCACCCATCGGAACACGCCCCCAACAACACATGGCCTACCGTCCCGCGTTCCCACAGGTGTCCCGATGAAAACGGTACCTCACATGTGTGGGTGCACCTACCTGAGCGCCAAGGGGAAAGCCTAAAACACAAGTAACCCCAAGTCTGTTTTCAGACCTGAATTTCAGACTCTCTGCCGACCGGCACACATACAGATATGGGCCTCGGGGGTCCAAGAAACCAAGGAAAACAGGGAACCCCATGCATTTCCGAAAAAGAGGACACCCGTGGGAATCCGCAGAGGTATGATTTGCGCAAATCGGCCCAGAATTTATTACCCAGACACCCTCGCAAAGTCCAAAATGTGGGGAAAAAAACGCATTTTCTGCACATTTCACTCGGCTCACCCATTGAAACACGCCCCTAACCACACATACCCTACCGTCCCGCGTTCCCACAGGTGTCCCGATGAAAACGGTACCTCACATGTGTGGGTGCACCTACCTGGGCGCCAAGGGGAAAGCCTAAAACACAAGTAACCCCAAGTCTGTTTTCAGACCTGAATTTCAGACTCTCTGCCGACCGGCACACCATACAAATATGGGCCTCGGGTGTCCAAGCCACCAAGGAAAACAAGGAACCCCATGCATTTCCGAAAAGAGCACACCCGTGGGAATCCGCAGAGGTATGATTTGCGCAAACCGGCCCAGAATTTATTACCCAGCCACCCCCGCAAAGTCCGAAATGTAGGAAAAAAATGCATTTTCCGCACATTTCGCTCGGCTCAACCATCGAAACACGCCCCCAACAACACATGGCCTACCGTCCCGCGTTCCCACAGGTGTCCCGATGAAAACGGTACCTCACATGTGTGGGTGCACCTACCTGGTCACCAAGGCGAAAGCATAAAACACAAGTAACCCCGAGTCTGTTTTCAGACCTGAATTTCAGACTCTCTGCCGACCGGCACACCATACAAATATGGGCCTCGGGTGTCCAAGCCACCAAGGAAAACAAGGAACCCCATGCATTTCCGAAAAGAGGACACCCGTGGAAATCCGCAGAGGTATGATTTGCGCAAATCGGCCCAGAATTTACTACCCAGCCACCCCCGCAAAGTCCGACATGTGGGGAAAAAAAAGCATTTTCCGCACATTTCGCTCGGCTCATCCATCGAAACACGCCCCCAACAACACATGGCCTACCGTCCCACGTTCCCACAGGTGTCCCGATGAAAACGGTACCTCACATGTGTGGGTGCACCTACTTGGGCGCCAAAGGGAAAGCCTAAAATACAAGTAACCCAAAGTCTGTTTTCAGACCTGAATTTCAGACTCTCTGCCGACCGGCACAGCATGCAGATATGGGCCTCGGGTGTCCAAGTCACCTAGGAAAACAGGGGACCCCATGCATTTGCGAAAAGAGCACACCTGTGGGAATCCGCAGAGGCATGATTTGCGCAAATCGGCCCAGAATTTATTACCCAGACACCCCCGCAAAGTCTGAAATGTGGGGAAAAAATGCATTTTCCGCACATTTCGCTCGACTCACCCATCGAAACACGCCCCCAACAACACATGGCCTACCGTCCCGCGTTCCCACAGGTGTCCCGATGAAAACGGTACCTCACATGTGTGGGTGCACCTACCTGGGCACCAAGGGGAAAGCCTAAAACACAAGTAACCCCAAGTCTGTTTTCAGACCTGATTTTCAGACTCTCTGCCGACCGGCACACATACAGATATGGGCCTCGGGTGTCCAAGACACCAAGGAAAACAGGGAACCCCATGTATTTCCAAAAAGAGGACACCCCTGGGAATCCGCAGAGGTATGATTTGCGCAAATCGGCCCAGAATTTATTACCCAGACACCCCAGCAAAGTCCAAAATGTGGGGAAAAAAACGCATTTTCCGCACATTTCACTCGGCTCACCCATCGAAACACGCCCCCAACAACACATGGCCTACCGTCCCGCGTTCCCACAGGTGTCCTGATGAAAACGGTACCTCACATGTGTGGGTGCACCTACCTGGGTGCCAAGGGGAAAACCTAAAACACAAGTAACCCAAAGTCTGTTTTCAGACCTGAATTTCAAACTCTCTACCGACTGGCACACATACAGATATGGGCCTCGGGTGTCCAAGACACCAAGGAAAACAGGGAACCCCATGCATTTCCGAAAAGAGGACACCCGTGGGAATCCGCAGAGGTATGATTAGCACAAATCGGCCCAGAATTTATTACCCAGACACCCCTGGAAAGTCCGAAATGTGGGGGAAAAAACGCATTTTCCGCCCATTTCGCTCGGCTCACCCATCGAAACACACCCCCAACAACAGATGGCCTACCGTCCCGCGTTCCCACAGGTGTCCCGATGAAAATGGTACCTCACATGTGTGGGTGCACCTACCTGGTCACCAAGGGGAAAGCCTAAAACACAAGTAACCCCGAGTCTGTTTTCAGACCTGAATTTCAGACTCTCTGCCGACCGGCACACCATACAGATATGGGCCTCGGGTGTCCAAGCCACCAAGGAAAACAAGGAACCCCATGCATTTCCGAAAAGAGGACACCCGTGGAAATCCACAGAGGTATGATTTGCACAAATCAGCCCAGAATTTATTACCCAGCCACCCCTGCAAAGTCCGACATGTGGGGAAAAAAACACATTTTCCGCACATTTCGCTCGGCTCACCCATCGAAACACGCCCCCAACAACACATGGCCTACCGTCCCGCGTTCCCACAGGTGTCCCGATGAAAACGGTACCTCACATGTGTGGGTGCACCTACTTGGGCGCCAAAGGGAAAGCCTAAAACACAAGTAACCCAAAGTCTGTTTTCAGACCTGAATTTCAGACTCTCTGCCGACCGGCACACCATGCAGATATGGGCCTCGGGTGTCCAAGCCACCAAGGAAAACAGGGAACCCCATGCATTTCCGAAAAGAGGACACCCGTGGGAATCCGCAGAGGTATGATTTGCGCACATCGGCCCAGAATGTATTACCCAGACACCCCCACAAAGTCGGAAATGTGGGAAACAAACACATTTTCCGCACATTTCGCTCGGCTCACCCATCGAAACACGCCCCCAACAACACATGGCCTACCGTCCCGCGTTCCCACAGGTGTCCCGATGAAAACGGTACCTCACATGTGTGGGTGCACCTACTTGGGCGCCAAAGGGAAAGCCTAAAACACAAGTAACCCAAAGTCTGTTTTCAGACCTGAATTTCAGACTCTCTGCCGACCGGCACAGCATGCAGATATGGGCCTCGGGTGTCCAAGTCACCTAGGAAAACAGGGAACCCCATGCATTTGCGAAAAGAGCACACCTGTGGGAATCCGCAGAGGCATGATTTGCGCAAATCGGCCCAGAATTTATTACCCAGACACCCCCGCAAAGTCTGAAATGTGGGGAAAAAATGCATTTTCCGCACATTTCGCTCGACTCACCCATCGAAACACGCCCCCAACAACACATGGCCTACCGTCCCGCGTTCCCACAGGTGTCCCGATGAAAACGGTACCTCACATGTGTGGGTGCACCTACCTGGGCACCAAGGGGAAAGCCTAAAACACAAGTAACCCCAAGTCTGTTTTCAGACCTGATTTTCAGACTCTCTGCCGACCGGCACACATACAGATATGGGCCTCGGGTGTCCAAGACACCAAGGAAAACAGGGAACCCCATGTATTTCCAAAAAGAGGACACCCCTGGGAATCCGCAGAGGTATGATTTGCGCAAATCGGCCCAGAATTTATTACCCAGACACCCCAGCAAAGTCCAAAATGTGGGGAAAAAAACGCATTTTCCGCACATTTCACTCGGCTCACCCATCGAAACACGCCCCCAACAACACATGGCCTACCGTCCCGCGTTCCCACAGGTGTCCTGATGAAAACGGTACCTCACATGTGTGGGTGCACCTACCTGGGTGCCAAGGGGAAAGCCTAAAACACAAGTAACCCAAAGTCTGTTTTCAGACCTGAATTTCAAACTCTCTACCGACTGGCACACATACAGATATGGGCCTCGGGTGTCCAAGACACCAAGGAAAACAGGGAACCCCATGCATTTCCGAAAAGAGGACACCCGTGGGAATCCGCAGAGGTATGATTAGCACAAATCGGCCCAGAATTTATTACCCAGACACCCCCGCAAAGTCCGAAATGTGGGGGAAAAAACGCATTTTCCGCCCATTTCGCTCGGCTCACCCATCGAAACACACCCCCAACAACAGATGGCCTACCGTCCCGCGTTCCCACAGGTGTCCCGATGAAAATGGTACCTCACATGTGTGGGTGTACCTACCTGGTCACCAAGGGGAAAGCCTAAAACACAAGTAACCCCGAGTCTGTTTTCAGACCTGAATTTCAGACTCTCTGCCGACCGGCACACCATACAAATATGGGCCTCGGGTGTCCAAGCCACCAAGGAAAACAAGGAACCCCATGCATTTCCGAAAAGAGGACACCCGTGGAAATCCACAGAGGTATGATTTGCGCAAATCAGCCCAGAATTTATTACCCAGCCACCCCCGCAAAGTCCGACATGTGGGGAAAAAAACGCATTTTCCGCACATTTCGCTCGGCTCACCCATCGAAACACGCCCCCAACAACACATGGCCTACCGTCCCGCGTTCCCACAGGTGTCCCGATGAAAACGGTACCTCACATGTGTGGGTGCACCTACTTGGGCGCCAAAGGGAAAGCCTAAAACACAAGTAACCCAAAGTCTGTTTTCAGACCTGAATTTCAGACTCTCTGCCGACCGGCACACCATACAGATATGGGCCTCGGGTGTCCAAGCCACCAAGGAAAACAGGGAACCCCATGCATTTCCGAAAACAGCACATCCGTGGGAATCCGCAGAGGCATGATTTGTGCAAATCGGCTCAGAATTTATTATCCAGACACCCCTGCGAATTCCGAAATGTGGGGAAAAAACTAACTTTCCGCACATTTCGCTCGGCTCACCCATCGAAACACGCCCCCAACAACACATGGCCTACCGTCCCGCGTTCCCACAGGTGTCCTGATGAAAACGGTACCTCACATGTGTGGGTGCACCTACCTGGGTGCCAAGGGGAAAGCCTAAAACACAAGTAACCCAAAGTCTGTTTTGAGACCTAAATTTCAGACTCTCTGCCGACCAGCACACCATACAGATATGGGCCTCGGGTGTCCAAGACACCAAGGAAAACAGGGAACCCATGCATTTCCGAAAAGAGGACACCCGTGGGAATCCGCAGAGGTATGATTTGCGCAAATCGGCCCAGAATTTATTACCCAGACACCCCCGCAAAGTCCAAAATGTGGGGAAAAAAACGCATTTTCCGCACATTTCACTCGGCTCACCCATCGAAACACGCCCCCAACAACACATGGCCTACCGTCCCGCGTTCCCACAGGTGTCCTGATGAAAACGGTACCTCACATGTGTGGGTGCACCTACCTGGGTGCCAAGGGGAAAGCCTAAAACACAAGTAACCCAAAGTCTGTTTTCAGACCTGAATTTCAGACTCTCTGCCGACTGGCACACATACAGATATGGGCCTCGGGTGTCCAAGACACCAAGGAAAACAGGGAACCCCATGCATTTCCGAAAAGAGGACACCCGTGGGAATCCGCAGAGGTATGATTAGCACAAATCGGCCTAGAATTTATTACCCAGACACCCCCGCAAAGTCCGAAATGTGGGGAAAAAACGCATTTTCCGCACATTTCGCTCGGCTCACCCATCGAAACACACCCCCAACAACACATGGCCTACTGTCCCGCGTTCCCACAGGTGTCCCGATGAAAATGGTACCTCACATGTGTGGGTGCACCTACCTGGTCACCAAGGGGAAAGCCTAAAACACAAGTAACCCCAAGTCTGTTTTCAGACCTGAATTTCAGACTCTCTGCCGACTGGCACACCATACAAATATGGGCCTCGGGTGTCCAAGCCACCAAGGAAAACAAGGAACCCCATGTATTTCCGAAAAGAGGACACCCGTGGAAATCCGCAGAGGTATGATTTGCGCAAATCGGCCCAGAATTTATTACCCAGCCACCCCTGCAAAGTCCGACATGTGGGGAAAAAAACGCATTTTCCGCACATTTCGCTCGGCTCACCCATCGAAACACGCCCCCAACAACACATGGCCTACCGTCCCGCGTTCCCACAGGTGTCCCGATGAAAACGGTACCTCACATGTGTGGGTGCACCTACTTGGGCGCCAAAGGGAAAGCCTAAAACACAAGTAAACCAAAGTCTGTTTTCAGACCTGAATTTCAGACTCTCTGCCGACCGGCACACCATGCAGATATGGGCCTCGGGTGTCCAAGCCACCAAGGAAAACAGGGAACCCCATGCATTTCCGAAAAGAGGACACCCGTGGGAATCCGCAGAGGTATGATTTGCGCACATCGGCCCAGAATGTATTACCCAGACACCCCCACAAAGTCGGTAATGTGGGAAACAAACACATTTTCCACACATTTCGCTTGGCTCACCCATCGAAACACGCCCCCAACAACACATGGCCTACCGTCCCGCGTTCCCACAGGTGTCCCGATGAAAACGGTACCTCACATGTGTGGGTGCACCTACCTGGGCACCAAGGGAAAAGCCTAAAACACAAGTAACCCCAAGTCTGTTTTGAGACCTAAATTTCAGACTCTCTGCCGACCAGCACACCATACAGATATGGGCCTCGGGTGTCCAAGACACCAAGGAAAACAGGGAACCCATGCATTTCCGAAAAGAGGACACCCGTGGGAATCCGCAGAGGTATGATTTGCGCAAATCGGCCCAGAATTTATTACCCAGACACCCCTGCAAAGTCCAAAATGTGGGGAAAAAAACGCATTTTCCGCACATTTCACTCGGCTCACCCATCAAAACACGCCCCCAACAACACATGGCCTACCGTCCCGCGTTCCCACAGGTGTCCTGATGAAAACGGTACCTCACATGTGTGGGTGCACCTACCTGGGTGCCAAGGGGAAAGCCTAAAACACAAGTAACCCAAAGTCTGTTTTCAGACCTGAATTTCAGACTCTCTGCCGACTGGCACACATGCAGATATGGGCCTCGGGTGTCCAAGACACCAAGGAAAACAGGGAACCCCATGCATTTCCGAAAAGAGGACACCCGTGGGAATCCGCAGAGGTATGATTAGCACAAATCGGCCTAGAATTTATTACCCAGACACCCCCGCAATGTCCGAAATGTGGGGAAAAAACACATTTTCCGCACATTTCGCTCGGCTCACCCATCGAAACACGCCCCCAACAACACATGGCCTACTGTCCCGCGTTCCCACAGGTGTCCCGATGAAAACGGTACCTCATGTGTGGGTGCACCTACCTGGGCGCCAAAAGGAAAGCCTAAAACACAAGTAACCCAAAGTCTGTTTTCAGGCCTGAATTTCAGACTCTCTGCCGACCGGCACACCATACAGATATGGGCCTCGGGTGTCCAAGCCACCAAGGAAAACAGGGAACCCCATGCATTTCCGAAAACAGCACATCCGTGGGAATCCGCAGAGGCATGATTTGTGCAAATCGGCTCAGAATTTATTACCCAGACACCCCTGCAAATTCCGAAATGTGGGGAAAAAACTAACTTTCCGCACATTTCGCTCGGCTCACCCATCGAAACACCCCCCCAACAACACATGGCCTACCGTCCCGCGTTCCCACAGGTGTCCCGATGAAAACGGTACCTCACATGTGTGGGTGCACCTACCAGGGCAACAAGGGGAAAGCCTAAAACACAAGTAACCCCAAGTCTGTTTTGAGACCTGAATTTCAGACTCTCTGCCGACCAGCACACCATACAGATATGGGCCTCGGGTGTCCAAGACACCAAGGAAAACAGGGAACCCCATGCATTTCCGAAAAGAGGACACCCGTGGGAATCCGCAGAGGTATGATTTGCGCAAATCGGCCCAGAATTTATTACCCAGACACCCCCGCAAAGTCCGAAATGTGGGGAAAAAAACGCATTTTCCGCACATTTCGCGCGGCTCACCCATCGAAACACGCCCCCAACAACACATGGCCTACCGTCCCGCGTTCCCACAGGTGTCCCGATGAAAACGGTACCTCATATGTGTGGGTGCACCTACCTGGTCGCCAAGGGGAAAGCCTAAAACGCAAGTAACCCCAAGTCTGTTTTCAGACCTGAATTTCAGACTCTCTGCCGACCGGCACACCATACAAATATGGGCCTCGGGTGTCCAAGCCACCAAGGAAAACAAGGAACCCCATGCATTTCGGAAAAGAGGACACTCGTGGAAATCCGCAGAGGTATGATTTGCGCAAATCGGCCCAGAATTTATTACCCAGCCACCCCCGCAAAGTCCGAAATGTGGGGAAAAAATGCATTTTCCGTACATTTCGCTCGGCTAACCCATCGAAACACGCCCCCAACAACACATGGCCTACCGTCCCGCGTTCCTACAGGTGTCCCGATGAAAACGGTGCCTCACATGTGTGGGTGCACCTACCTGGGCGCCAAGGGGAAAGCCTAAAACACAAGTAACCCCAAGTCTGTTTTCAGACCTGAATTTCAGACTCTCTGCCGACCGGCAAACATACAGATATGGGCCGCGGGTGTCCAAGACACCAAGGAAAACAGGGAACCCCATGCATTTCCGAAAAGAGGAGACCCGTGGGAATCCGCAGAGGTATGATTTGCGCAAATCGGACCAGAATCTATTACCCAGACCCCCGCGCAAATTCCAAAATGTGGGGAAAAAAACGCATTTTCCGCACATTTCGCTCGGCTCACCCATCAAAACACGCCCCCAAAAACACATGGCCTACAGTCCCGCGTTCCCACAGGTGTCCCGATGAAAACGGTACCTCACATGTGTGGGTGCACCTACTTGGGCGCCAAAGGGAAAGCCTAAAACACAAGTAACCCAAAGTCTGTTTTCAGACCTGAATTTCAGACTCTCTGCCGACCGGCACACCATAAAGATATGGGCCTCGGGTGTCCAAGCCACCAAGGAAAACAGGGAACCCCATGCATTTCCGAAAAGAGGACACCCGTGGGAATCCGCAGAGGTATGATTTGCGCACATCGGCCCAGAATGTATTACCCAGACACCCCCACAAATTCCGAAATGTGGGAAAAAAACACATTTTCCACACATTTCGCTTGGCTCACCCATCGAAACACGCTCCCAACAACACATGGCCTACTGTCCCGCGTTCCCACAGGAGTCCCGATGAAAACGGTACCTCACATGTGTGGGTGCACCTACCTGGGCACCAAGGGGAAAGCCTAAAACACAAGTAACCCCAAGTCTGTTTTGAGACCTGAATTTCAGACTCTCTGCCGACCAGCACACCATACAGATATGGGCCTCGGGTGTCCAAGCCACCAAGGAAAACAGGGAACCCCATGCATTTCCGAAAACAGCACACCCGTGGGAATCCGCAGAGGCATGATTTGTGCAAATCGGCTGAGAATTTATTACCCAGACACCCCCGCAAATTCCGAAATGTGGGGAAAAAACGAACTTTCCGCACATTTCGCTCGGCTCACCCATCGAAACACGCCCCCAACAACACATGGCCTACCGTCCCGCGTTCCCACAGGTGTCCCGATGAAAACGGTACCTCACATGTGTGGGTGCACCTACCTGGGCGCCAAGGGGAAAGCCTAAAACTCAAGTAATCCCTAGTCTGTTTTCAGACCTGAATTTCAGACACTCTGCCGACCGGCACACATACAGATATAGGCCTCGGGTGTCCAAGACACCGAGGAAAACAGGGAACCCCATGCATTTCCGAAAAGAGGACACCCGTGGGAATCCGCAGAGGTATGATTTGCGCAAATCGGCCCAGACACCCCCACAAAGTCCGAAATGTGGGGGAAAAAATGCATTTTCCACACATTTCACTCCGCTAACCCATCGAAACACGCCCCCAACAACACATGGCCTACAGTCCCGCGTTCCCACAGGTGTCCCGATGAAAATGGTACCTCACATGTGTGGGTGCACCTACCTGGGCGCCAAAGGGGAAAGCCTAAAACACAAGTAACCCCAAGTCTGTTTTCAGACCTGAATTTCAGACTCTCTGCCGACCGGCACACATACAGATATGGGCCTAGGGTGTCCAAGACACCAAGGAAAACAGGGAACCCCATGCATTTCCGAAAAGAGGACACCCGTGGGAATCCGCAGAGGTATGATTTGCGCAAATCGGACCAGAATTTATTACCCAGACACCCGCGCAAAGTCCAAAATGTGGGGAAAAAAACGCATTTTCCGCACATTTCGCTCGGCTCACCCATCGAAACACGCCCCCAAAAACACATGGCCTACCATCCCGCGTTCCCACAGGTGTCCCGATGAAAACGGTACCTCACATGTGTGGGTGCACCTACTTGGGCACCAAGGGGAAAGCCTAAAACACAAGTAACCCCAAGTCTGTTTTGAGACCTGAATTTCAGACTCTCTGCCGACCAGCACACCATACAGATATGGGCCTCGGGTGTCCAAGCCACCAAAGAAAACAGGGAACCCCATGCATTTCCGAAAACAGCACACCCGTGGGAATCCGCAGAGGCATGATTTGTGCAAATCGGCTCAGAATTTATTACCCAGACACCGCCGCAAATTCCAAAATGTGGGGAACAAACGAACTTTCCGCACATTTCGCTCGGCTCACCCATCGAAACACGACCCCAACAACACATGGCCTACCGTCCCGCGTTCCCACAGGTGTCCCGATGAAAACGGTACCTCACATGTGTGGGTGCACCTACCTGGGCTCCAAGGGGAAAGCCTAAAACACAAGTTTTCAAACCTGAATTTCAGACTCTCTGCCGACCGGCACACATACAGATATAGGCCTCGGGTGTCCAAGACAGCAAGGAAAACAGGGAACCCCATGCATTTCCGAAAAGAGGACACCCGTGGGAATCCGCAGAGGTATGATTTGCGCAAATCGCCCCAGAATTTATTACCCAGACACCCCAACAAAGTCCGAAATGTGGGAAAAAAACGCATTTTCCACACATTTCACTCGGCTCACCCATCGAAACACGCCCCCAACAACACATGGCCTACCGTCCCGCGTTCCCACAGGTGTCCCGATGAAAACGGTACCTCACATGTGTGGGTGCACCTACCTGGAAGCCAAAGGGAAAGCCTAAAACACAAGTAACCCAAAGTCTGTTTTCATGCCTGAATTTCAGACTCTCTGCCGACCGGCACACCATACAGATATGGTCCTCCGGTGTCCAAGTCACCTAGGAAAACAGGGAACCCCATGCATTTGCGAAAAGAGCACACCTGTGGGAATCCGCAGAGGCATGATTTGCGCAAATCGGCCCAGAATTTATTACCCAGACACCCCCGCAAAGTCTGAAATGTGGTGAAAAAACTCATTTTCCGCACATTTCACTCGGCTCACCCATCGAAACACGCCCCCAACAACACATGGCCAACCGTCCCAAGTTCCCACAGGTGTCCCGATGAAAACGGTACCTCACATGTGTGGGTGCACCTACCTGGGCGCCAAGGGGAAAGCCTAAAACACAAGTAACCCCAAGTCTGTTTTCAGACCTGAATTTCAGACTCTCTGCCGACCGGCACACATACAGATATGGGCCTAGGGTGTCCAAGACACCAAGGAAAACAGGGAACCCCATGCATCTCCGAAAAGAGGACACCCGTGGGAATCCGCAGAGGTATGATTTGCGCAAATCGGACCAGAATTTATTACCCAGACACCCGCGCAAATTCCAAAATGTGGAGAAAAAAACGCATTTTCCGCACATTTCGCTCGGCTCACCCATCGAAACACGCCCCCAAAAACACATGGCCTACCGTCCCGCGTTCCCACAGGTGTCCCGATGAAAACGGTACCTCACATGTGTGGGTGCACCTACTTGGGCGCCAAAGGGAAAGCCTAAAACACAAGTAACCCAAAGTCTGTTTTCAGACCTGAATTTCAGACTCTCTGCCGACCGGCACACCATACAGATATGGGCCTCGGGTGTCCAAGCCACCAAGGAAAACAGGGATCCCCATGCATTTCCGAAAAGAGGACACCCGTGGGAATCCGCAGAGGTATGATTTGCGCACATCGGCCTAGAATGTATTACCCAGACACCCCCACAAAGTCCGAAATGTGGGAAAAAAACACATTTACCACACATTTCGCTTGGCTCACCCATCGAAACACGCCCCCAACAACACATGGCCTACTGTCCCGCGTTCCCACAGGAGTCGCGATGAAAACGGTACCTCACATGTGTGGGTGCACCTACCTGGGCACCAAGGGGAAAGCCTAAAACACAAGTAACCCCAAGTCTGTTTTGAGACCTGAATTTCAGACTCTCTGCCGACCAGCACACCATACAGATATGGGCCTCGGGTGTCCAAGCCACCAAGGAAAACAAGGAACCCCATGCATTTCCGAAAAGAGCACACCCGTGGGAATCCGCAGAGGTATGATTTGCGCAAACCGGCCCAGAATTTATTACCCAGCCACCCCCGCAAAGTCCGAAATGTAGGAAAAAAATGCATTTTCCGCACATTTCGCTCGGCTCAACCATCGAAACACGCCCCCAACAACACATGGCCTACCGTCCCGCGTTCCCACAGGTGTCCCGATGAAAACGGTACCTCACATGTGTGGGTGCACCTACCTGGTCACCAAGGCGAAAGCATAAAACACAAGTAACCCCGAGTCTGTTTTCAGACCTGAATTTCAGACTCTCTGCCGACCGGCACACCATACAAATATGGGCCTCGGGTGTCCAAGCCACCAAGGAAAACAAGGAACCCCATGCATTTCCGAAAAGAGGACACCCGTGGAAATCCGCAGAGGTATGATTTGCGCAAATCGGCCCAGAATTTACTACCCAGCCACCCCCGCAAAGTCCGACATGTGGGGAAAAAAAAGCATTTTCCGCACATTTCGCTCGGCTCATCCATCGAAACACGCCCCCAACAACACATGGCCTACCGTCCCACGTTCCCACAGGTGTCCCGATGAAAACGGTACCTCACATGTGTGGGTGCACCTACTTGGGCGCCAAAGGGAAAGCCTAAAATACAAGTAACCCAAAGTCTGTTTTCAGACCTGAATTTCAGACTCTCTGCCGACCGGCACAGCATGCAGATATGGGCCTCGGGTGTCCAAGTCACCTAGGAAAACAGGGGACCCCATGCATTTGCGAAAAGAGCACACCTGTGGGAATCCGCAGAGGCATGATTTGCGCAAATCGGCCCAGAATTTATTACCCAGACACCCCCGCAAAGTCTGAAATGTGGGGAAAAAATGCATTTTCCGCACATTTCGCTCAACTCACCCATCGAAACACGCCCCCAACAACACATGGCCTACCGTCCCGCGTTCCCACAGGTGTCCCGATGAAAACGGTACCTCACATGTGTGGGTGCACCTACCTGGGCACCAAGGGGAAAGCCTAAAACACAAGTAACCCCAAGTCTGTTTTCAGACCTGATTTTCAGACTCTCTGCCGACGGGCACACATACAGATATGGGCCTCGGGTGTCCAAGACACCAAGGAAAACAGGGAACCCCATGTATTTCCAAAAAGAGGACACCCCTGGGAATCCGCAGAGGTATGATTTGCGCAAATCGGCCCAGAATTTATTACCCAGACACCCCAGCAAAGTCCAAAATGTGGGGAAAAAAACGCATTTTCCGCACATTTCACTCGGCTCACCCATCGAAACACGCCCCCAACAACACATGGCCTACCGTCCCGCGTTCCCACAGGTGTCCTGATGAAAACGGTACCTCACATGTGTGGGTGCACCTACCTGGGTGCCAAGGGGAAAACCTAAAACACAAGTAACCCAAAGTCTGTTTTCAGACCTGAATTTCAAACTCTCTACCGACTGGCACACATACAGATATGGGCCTCGGGTGTCCAAGACACCAAGGAAAACAGGGAACCCCATGCATTTCCGAAAAGAGGACACCCGTGGGAATCCGCAGAGGTATGATTAGCACAAATCGGCCCAGAATTTATTACCCAGACACCCCTGGAAAGTCCGAAATGTGGGGGAAAAAACGCATTTTCCGCCCATTTCGCTCGGCTCACCCATCGAAACACACCCCCAACAACAGATGGCCTACCGTCCCGCGTTCCCACAGGTGTCCCGATGAAAATGGTACCTCACATGTGTGGGTGCACCTACCTGGTCACCAAGGGGAAAGCCTAAAACACAAGTAACCCCGAGTCTGTTTTCAGACCTGAATTTCAGACTCTCTGCCGAACGGCACACCATACAGATATGGGCCTCGGGTGTCCAAGCCACCAAGGAAAACAAGGAACCCCATGCATTTCCGAAAAGAGGACACCCGTGGAAATCCACAGAGGTATGATTTGCACAAATCAGCCCAGAATTTATTACCCAGCCACCCCTGCAAAGTCCGACATGTGGGGAAAAAAACACATTTTCCGCACATTTCGCTCGGCTCACCCATCGAAACACGCCCCCAACAACACATGGCCTACCGTCCCGCGTTCCCACAGGTGTCCCGATGAAAACGGTACCTCACATGTGTGGGTGCACCTACTTGGGCGCCAAAGGGAAAGCCTAAAACACAAGTAACCCAAAGTCTGTTTTCAGACCTGAATTTCAGACTCTCTGCCGACCGGCACACCATGCAGATATGGGCCTCGGGTGTCCAAGCCACCAAGGAAAACAGGGAACCCCATGCATTTCCGAAAAGAGGACACCCGTGGGAATCCGCAGAGGTATGATTTGCGCACATCGGCCCAGAATGTATTACCCAGACACCCCCACAAAGTCGGAAATGTGGGAAACAAACACATTTTCCACACATTTCGCTTGGCTCACCCATCGAAACACGCCCACAACAACACATGGCCTACTGTCCCGCGTTCCCACAGGTGTCCCGATGAAAACGGTACCTCATGTGTGGGTGCACCTACCTGGGCGCCAAAAGGAAAGCCTAAAACACAAGTAACCCAAAGTCTGTTTTCAGGCCTGAATTTCAGACTCTCTGCCGACCAGCACACCATGCAGATATGGGCCTCGGGTGTCCAAGCCACCAAGGAAAACAGGGAACCCCATGCATTTCCGAAAACAGCACATCCGTGGGAATCCGCAGAGACATGATTTGTGCAAATCGGCTCAGAATTTATTATCCAGACACCCCTGCGAATTCCGAAATGTGGGGAAAAAACTAACTTTCCGCACATTTCGCTCGGCTCACCCATCGAAACACGCCCCCAACAACACATGGCCTACCGTCCCGCGTTCCCACAGGTGTCCCGATGAAAACGGTACCTCACATGTGTGGGTGCACCTACCAGGGCACCAAGGGGAAAGCCTAAAACACAAGTAACCCCAAGTCTGTTTTGAGACCTAAATTTCAGACTCTCTGCCGACCAGCACACCATACAGATATGGGCCTCGGGTGTCCAAGACACCAAGGAAAACAGGGAACCCATGCATTTCCGAAAAGAGGACACCCGTGGAAATCCGCAGAGGTATGATTTGCGCAAATCGGCCCAGAATTTACTACCCAGCCACCCCCGCAAAGTCCGACATGTGGGGAAAAAAACGCATTTTCCGCACATTTCGCTCGGCTCATCCATCGAAACACGCCCCCAACAACACATGGCCTACCGTCCCACGTTCCCACAGGTGTCCCGATGAAAACGGTACCTCACATGTGTGGGTGCACCTACTTGGGCGCCAAAGGGAAAGCCTAAAATACAAGTAACCCAAAGTCTGTTTTCAGACCTGAATTTCAGACTCTCTGCCGACCGGCACAGCATGCAGATATGGGCCTCGGGTGTCCAAGTCACCTAGGAAAACAGGGAACCCCATGCATTTGCGAAAAGAGCACACCTGTGGGAATCCGCAGAGGCATGATTTGCGCAAATCGGCCCAGAATTTATTACCCAGACACCCCCGCAAAGTCTGAAATGTGGGGAAAAAATGCATTTTCCGCACATTTCGCTCGACTCACCCATCGAAACACGCCCCCAACAACACATGGCCTACCGTCCCGCGTTCCCACAGGTGTCCCGATGAAAACGGTACCTCACATGTGTGGGTGCACCTACCTGGGCACCAAGGGGAAAGCCTAAAACACAAGTAACCCCAAGTCTGTTTTCAGACCTGATTTTCAGACTCTCTGCCGACCGGCACACATACAGATATGGGCCTCGGGTGTCCAAGACACCAAGGAAAACAGGGAACCCCATGTATTTCCAAAAAGAGGACACCCCTGGGAATCCGCAGAGGTATGATTTGCGCAAATCGGCCCAGAATTTATTACCCAGACACCCAAGCAAAGTCCAAAATGTGGGGAAAAAAACGCATTTTCCGCACATTTCACTCGGCTCACCCATCGAAACACGCCCCCAACAACACATGGCCTACCGTCCCGCGTTCCCACAGGTGTCCTGATGAAAACGGTACCTCACATGTGTGGGTGCACCTACCTGGGTGCCAAGGGGAAAGCCTAAAACACAAGTAACCCAAAGTCTGTTTTCAGACCTGAATTTCAAACTCTCTACCGACTGGCACACATACAGATATGGGCCTCGGGTGTCCAAGACACCAAGGAAAACAGGGAACCCCATGCATTTCCGAAAAGAGGACACCCGTGGGAATCCGCAGAGGTATGATTAGCACAAATCGGCCCAGAATTTATTACCCAGACACCCCCGCAAAGTCCGAAATGTGGGGGAAAAAACGCATTTTCCGCCCATTTCGCTCGGCTCACCCATCGAAACACACCCCCAACAACAGATGGCCTACCGTCCCGCGTTCCCACAGGTGTCCCGATGAAAATGGTACCTCACATGTGTGGGTGCACCTACCTGGTCACCAAGGGGAAAGCCTAAAACACAAGTAACCCCGAGTCTGTTTTCAGACCTGAATTTCAGACTCTCTGCCGACCGGCACACCATACAAATATGGGCCTCGGGTGTCCAAGCCACCAAGGAAAACAAGGAACCCCATGCATTTCCGAAAAGAGGACACCCGTGGAAATCCACAGAGGTATGATTTGCGCAAATCAGCCCAGAATTTATTACCCAGCCACCCCCGCAAAGTCCGACATGTGGGGAAAAAAACGCATTTTCCGCACATTTCGCTCGGCTCACCCATCGAAACACGCCCCCAACAACACATGGCCTACCGTCCCGCGTTCCCACAGGTGTCCCGATGAAAACGGTACCTCACATGTGTGGGTGCACCTACTTGGGCGCCAAAGGGAAAGCCTAAAACACAAGTAACCCAAAGTCTGTTTTCAGACCTGAATTTCAGACTCTCTGCCGACCGGCACACCATACAGATATGGGCCTCGGGTGTCCAAGCCACCAAGGAAAACAGGGAACCCCATGCATTTCCGAAAACAGCACATCCGTGGGAATCCGCAGAGGCATGATTTGTGCAAATCGGCTCAGAATTTATTATCCAGACACCCCTGCGAATTCCGAAATGTGGGGAAAAAACTAACTTTCCGCACATTTCGCTCGGCTCACCCATCGAAACACGCCCCCAACAACACATGGCCTACCGTCCCGCGTTCCCACAGGTGTCCTGATGAAAACGGTACCTCACATGTGTGGGTGCACCTACCTGGGTGCCAAGGGGAAAGCCTAAAACACAAGTAACCCAAAGTCTGTTTTGAGACCTAAATTTCAGACTCTCTGCCGACCAGCACACCATACAGATATGGGCCTCGGGTGTCCAAGACACCAAGGAAAACAGGGAACCCATGCATTTCCGAAAAGAGGACACCCGTGGGAATCCGCAGAGGTATGATTTGCGCAAATCGGCCCAGAATTTATTACCCAGACACCCCCGCAAAGTCCAAAATGTGGGGAAAAAAACGCATTTTCCGCACATTTCACTCGGCTCACCCATCGAAACACGCCCCCAACAACACATGGCCTACCGTCCCGCGTTCCCACAGGTGTCCTGATGAAAACGGTACCTCACATGTGTGGGTGCACCTACCTGGGTGCCAAGGGGAAAGCCTAAAACACAAGTAACCCAAAGTCTGTTTTCAGACCTGAATTTCAGACTCTCTGCCGACTGGCACACATACAGATATGGGCCTCGGGTGTCCAAGACACCAAGGAAAACAGGGAACCCCATGCATTTCCGAAAAGAGGACACCCGTGGGAATCCGCAGAGGTATGATTAGCACAAATCGGCCTAGAATTTATTACCCAGACACCCCCGCAAAGTCCGAAATGTGGGGAAAAAACGCATTTTCCGCACATTTCGCTCGGCTCACCCATCGAAACACACCCCCAACAACACATGGCCTACTGTCCCGCGTTCCCACAGGTGTCCCGATGAAAATGGTACCTCACATGTGTGGGTGCACCTACCTGGTCACCAAGGGGAAAGCCTAAAACACAAGTAACCCCAAGTCTGTTTTCAGACCTGAATTTCAGACTCTCTGCCGACTGGCACACCATACAAATATGGGCCTCGGGTGTCCAAGCCACCAAGGAAAACAAGGAACCCCATGTATTTCCGAAAAGAGGACACCCGTGGAAATCCGCAGAGGTATGATTTGCGCAAATCGGCCCAGAATTTATTACCCAGCCACCCCTGCAAAGTCCGACATGTGGGGAAAAAAACGCATTTTCCGCACATTTCGCTCGGCTCACCCATCGAAACACGCCCCCAACAACACATGGCCTACCGTCCCGCGTTCCCACAGGTGTCCCGATGAAAACGGTACCTCACATGTGTGGGTGCACCTACTTGGGCGCCAAAGGGAAAGCCTAAAACACAAGTAAACCAAAGTCTGTTTTCAGACCTGAATTTCAGACTCTCTGCCGACCGGCACACCATGCAGATATGGGCCTCGGGTGTCCAAGCCACCAAGGAAAACAGGGAACCCCATGCATTTCCGAAAAGAGGACACCCGTGGGAATCCGCAGAGGTATGATTTGCGCACATCGGCCCAGAATGTATTACCCAGACACCCCCACAAAGTCGGTAATGTGGGAAACAAACACATTTTCCACACATTTCGCTTGGCTCACCCATCGAAACACGCCCCCAACAACACATGGCCTACCGTCCCGCGTTCCCACAGGTGTCCCGATGAAAACGGTACCTCACATGTGTGGGTGCACCTACCTGGGCACCAAGGGAAAAGCCTAAAACACAAGTAACCCCAAGTCTGTTTTGAGACCTAAATTTCAGACTCTCTGCCGACCAGCACACCATACAGATATGGGCCTCGGGTGTCCAAGACACCAAGGAAAACAGGGAACCCATGCATTTCCGAAAAGAGGACACCCGTGGGAATCCGCAGAGGTATGATTTGCGCAAATCGGCCCAGAATTTATTACCCAGACACCCCTGCAAAGTCCAAAATGTGGGGAAAAAAACGCATTTTCCGCACATTTCACTCGGCTCACCCATCAAAACACGCCCCCAACAACACATGGCCTACCGTCCCGCGTTCCCACAGGTGTCCTGATGAAAACGGTACCTCACATGTGTGGGTGCACCTACCTGGGTGCCAAGGGGAAAGCCTAAAACACAAGTAACCCAAAGTCTGTTTTCAGACCTGAATTTCAGACTCTCTGCCGACTGGCACACATGCAGATATGGGCCTCGGGTGTCCAAGACACCAAGGAAAACAGGGAACCCCATGCATTTCCGAAAAGAGGACACCCGTGGGAATCCGCAGAGGTATGATTAGCACAAATCGGCCTAGAATTTATTACCCAGACACCCCCGCAATGTCCGAAATGTGGGGAAAAAACACATTTTCCGCACATTTCGCTCGGCTCACCCATCGAAACACGCCCCCAACAACACATGGCCTACTGTCCCGCGTTCCCACAGGTGTCCCGATGAAAACGGTACCTCATGTGTGGGTGCACCTACCTGGGCGCCAAAAGGAAAGCCTAAAACACAAGTAACCCAAAGTCTGTTTTCAGGCCTGAATTTCAGACTCTCTGCCGACCGGCACACCATACAGATATGGGCCTCGGGTGTCCAAGCCACCAAGGAAAACAGGGAACCCCATGCATTTCCGAAAACAGCACATCCGTGGGAATCCGCAGAGGCATGATTTGTGCAAATCGGCTCAGAATTTATTACCCAGACACCCCTGCAAATTCCGAAATGTGGGGAAAAAACTAACTTTCCGCACATTTCGCTCGGCTCACCCATCGAAACACCCCCCCAACAACACATGGCCTACCGTCCCGCGTTCCCACAGGTGTCCCGATGAAAACGGTACCTCACATGTGTGGGTGCACCTACCAGGGCAACAAGGGGAAAGCCTAAAACACAAGTAACCCCAAGTCTGTTTTGAGACCTGAATTTCAGACTCTCTGCCGACCAGCACACCATACAGATATGGGCCTCGGGTGTCCAAGACACCAAGGAAAACAGGGAACCCCATGCATTTCCGAAAAGAGGACACCCGTGGGAATCCGCAGAGGTATGATTTGCGCAAATCGGCCCAGAATTTATTACCCAGACACCCCCGCAAAGTCCGAAATGTGGGGAAAAAAACGCATTTTCCGCACATTTCGCGCGGCTCACCCATCGAAACACGCCCCCAACAACACATGGCCTACCGTCCCGCGTTCCCACAGGTGTCCCGATGAAAACGGTACCTCATATGTGTGGGTGCACCTACCTGGTCGCCAAGGGGAAAGCCTAAAACGCAAGTAACCCCAAGTCTGTTTTCAGACCTGAATTTCAGACTCTCTGCCGACCGGCACACCATACAAATATGGGCCTCGGGTGTCCAAGCCACCAAGGAAAACAAGGAACCCCATGCATTTCGGAAAAGAGGACACTCGTGGAAATCCGCAGAGGTATGATTTGCGCAAATCGGCCCAGAATTTATTACCCAGCCACCCCCGCAAAGTCCGAAATGTGGGGAAAAAATGCATTTTCCGTACATTTCGCTCGGCTAACCCATCGAAACACGCCCCCAACAACACATGGCCTACCGTCCCGCGTTCCTACAGGTGTCCCGATGAAAACGGTGCCTCACATGTGTGGGTGCACCTACTGGGCGCCAAGGGGAAAGCCTAAAACACAAGTAACCCCAAGTCTGTTTTCAGACCTGAATTTCAGACTCTCTGCCGACCGGCAAACATACAGATATGGGCCGCGGGTGTCCAAGACACCAAGGAAAACAGGGAACCCCATGCATTTCCGAAAAGAGGAGACCCGTGGGAATCCGCAGAGGTATGATTTGCGCAAATCGGACCAGAATCTATTACCCAGACCCCCGCGCAAATTCCAAAATGTGGGGAAAAAAACGCATTTTCCGCACATTTCGCTCGGCTCACCCATCAAAACACGCCCCCAAAAACACATGGCCTACAGTCCCGCGTTCCCACAGGTGTCCCGATGAAAACGGTACCTCACATGTGTGGGTGCACCTACTTGGGCGCCAAAGGGAAAGCCTAAAACACAAGTAACCCAAAGTCTGTTTTCAGACCTGAATTTCAGACTCTCTGCCGACCGGCACACCATAAAGATATGGGCCTCGGGTGTCCAAGCCACCAAGGAAAACAGGGAACCCCATGCATTTCCGAAAAGAGGACACCCGTGGGAATCCGCAGAGGTATGATTTGCGCACATCGGCCCAGAATGTATTACCCAGACACCCCCACAAATTCCGAAATGTGGGAAAAAAACACATTTTCCACACATTTCGCTTGGCTCACCCATCGAAACACGCTCCCAACAACACATGGCCTACTGTCCCGCGTTCCCACAGGTGTCCCGATGAAAACGGTACCTCACATGTGTGGGTGCACCTACCTGGGCGCCAAGGGGAAAGCCTAAAACTCAAGTAATCCCTAGTCTGTTTTCAGACCTGAATTTCAGACACTCTGCCGACCGGCACACATACAGATATAGGCCTCGGGTGTCCAAGACACCGAGGAAAACAGGGAACCCCATGCATTTCCGAAAAGAGGACACCCGTGGGAATCCGCAGAGGTATGATTTGCGCAAATCGGCCCAGACACCCCCACAAAGTCCGAAATGTGGGGGAAAAAATGCATTTTCCACACATTTCACTCCGCTAACCCATCGAAACACGCCCCCAACAACACATGGCCTACAGTCCCGCGTTCCCACAGGTGTCCCGATGAAAATGGTACCTCACATGTGTGGGTGCACCTACCTGGGCGCCAAAGGGGAAAGCCTAAAACACAAGTAACCCCAAGTCTGTTTTCAGACCTGAATTTCAGACTCTCTGCCGACCGGCACACATACAGATATGGGCCTAGGGTGTCCAAGACACCAAGGAAAACAGGGAACCCCATGCATTTCCGAAAAGAGGACACCCGTGGGAATCCGCAGAGGTATGATTTGCGCAAATCGGACCAGAATTTATTACCCAGACACCCGCGCAAAGTCCAAAATGTGGGGAAAAAAACGCATTTTCCGCACATTTCGCTCGGCTCACCCATCGAAACACGCCCCCAAAAACACATGGCCTACCATCCCGCGTTCCCACAGGTGTCCCGATGAAAACGGTACCTCACATGTGTGGGTGCACCTACTTGGGCACCAAGGGGAAAGCCTAAAACACAAGTAACCCCAAGTCTGTTTTGAGACCTGAATTTCAGACTCTCTGCCGACCAGCACACCATACAGATATGGGCCTCGGGTGTCCAAGCCACCAAGGAAAACAAGGAACCCCATGCATTTCCGAAAAGAGCACACCCGTGGGAATCCGCAGAGGTATGATTTGCGCAAACCGGCCCAGAATTTATTACCCAGCCACCCCCGCAAAGTCCGAAATGTAGGAAAAAAATGCATTTTCCGCACATTTCGCTCGGCTCAACCATCGAAACACGCCCCCAACAACACATGGCCTACCGTCCCGCGTTCCCACAGGTGTCCCGATGAAAACGGTACCTCACATGTGTGGGTGCACCTACCTGGTCACCAAGGCGAAAGCATAAAACACAAGTAACCCCGAGTCTGTTTTCAGACCTGAATTTCAGACTCTCTGCCGACCGGCACACCATACAAATATGGGCCTCGGGTGTCCAAGCCACCAAGGAAAACAAGGAACCCCATGCATTTCCGAAAAGAGGACACCCGTGGAAATCCGCAGAGGTATGATTTGCGCAAATCGGCCCAGAATTTACTACCCAGCCACCCCCGCAAAGTCCGACATGTGGGGAAAAAAAAGCATTTTCCGCACATTTCGCTCGGCTCATCCATCGAAACACGCCCCCAACAACACATGGCCTACCGTCCCACGTTCCCACAGGTGTCCCGATGAAAACGGTACCTCACATGTGTGGGTGCACCTACTTGGGCGCCAAAGGGAAAGCCTAAAATACAAGTAACCCAAAGTCTGTTTTCAGACCTGAATTTCAGACTCTCTGCCGACCGGCACAGCATGCAGATATGGGCCTCGGGTGTCCAAGTCACCTAGGAAAACAGGGGACCCCATGCATTTGCGAAAAGAGCACACCTGTGGGAATCCGCAGAGGCATGATTTGCGCAAATCGGCCCAGAATTTATTACCCAGACACCCCCGCAAAGTCTGAAATGTGGGGAAAAAATGCATTTTCCGCACATTTCGCTCGACTCACCCATCGAAACACGCCCCCAACAACACATGGCCTACCGTCCCGCGTTCCCACAGGTGTCCCGATGAAAACGGTACCTCACATGTGTGGGTGCACCTACCTGGGCACCAAGGGGAAAGCCTAAAACACAAGTAACCCCAAGTCTGTTTTCAGACCTGATTTTCAGACTCTCTGCCGACCGGCACACATACAGATATGGGCCTCGGGTGTCCAAGACACCAAGGAAAACAGGGAACCCCATGTATTTCCAAAAAGAGGACACCCCTGGGAATCCGCAGAGGTATGATTTGCGCAAATCGGCCCAGAATTTATTACCCAGACACCCCAGCAAAGTCCAAAATGTGGGGAAAAAAACGCATTTTCCGCACATTTCACTCGGCTCACCCATCGAAACACGCCCCCAACAACACATGGCCTACCGTCCCGCGTTCCCACAGGTGTCCTGATGAAAACGGTACCTCACATGTGTGGGTGCACCTACCTGGGTGCCAAGGGGAAAACCTAAAACACAAGTAACCCAAAGTCTGTTTTCAGACCTGAATTTCAAACTCTCTACCGACTGGCACACATACAGATATGGGCCTCGGGTGTCCAAGACACCAAGGAAAACAGGGAACCCCATGCATTTCCGAAAAGAGGACACCCGTGGGAATCCGCAGAGGTATGATTAGCACAAATCGGCCCAGAATTTATTACCCAGACACCCCTGGAAAGTCCGAAATGTGGGGGAAAAAACGCATTTTCCGCCCATTTCGCTCGGCTCACCCATCGAAACACACCCCCAACAACAGATGGCCTACCGTCCCGCGTTCCCACAGGTGTCCCGATGAAAATGGTACCTCACATGTGTGGGTGCACCTACCTGGTCACCAAGGGGAAAGCCTAAAACACAAGTAACCCCGAGTCTGTTTTCAGACCTGAATTTCAGACTCTCTGCCGACCGGCACACCATACAGATATGGGCCTCGGGTGTCCAAGCCACCAAGGAAAACAAGGAACCCCATGCATTTCCGAAAAGAGGACACCCGTGGAAATCCACAGAGGTATGATTTGCACAAATCAGCCCAGAATTTATTACCCAGCCACCCCTGCAAAGTCCGACATGTGGGGAAAAAAACACATTTTCCGCACATTTCGCTCGGCTCACCCATCGAAACACGCCCCCAACAACACATGGCCTACCGTCCCGCGTTCCCACAGGTGTCCCGATGAAAACGGTACCTCACATGTGTGGGTGCACCTACTTGGGCGCCAAAGGGAAAGCCTAAAACACAAGTAACCCAAAGTCTGTTTTCAGACCTGAATTTCAGACTCTCTGCCGACCGGCACACCATGCAGATATGGGCCTCGGGTGTCCAAGCCACCAAGGAAAACAGGGAACCCCATGCATTTCCGAAAAGAGGACACCCGTGGGAATCCGCAGAGGTATGATTTGCGCACATCGGCCCAGAATGTATTACCCAGACACCCCCACAAAGTCGGAAATGTGGGAAACAAACACATTTTCCACACATTTCGCTTGGCTCACCCATCGAAACACGCCCACAACAACACATGGCCTACTGTCCCGCGTTCCCACAGGTGTCCCGATGAAAACGGTACCTCATGTGTGGGTGCACCTACCTGGGCGCCAAAAGGAAAGCCTAAAACACAAGTAACCCAAAGTCTGTTTTCAGGCCTGAATTTCAGACTCTCTGCCGACCAGCACACCATGCAGATATGGGCCTCGGGTGTCCAAGCCACCAAGGAAAACAGGGAACCCCATGCATTTCCGAAAACAGCACATCCGTGGGAATCCGCAGAGACATGATTTGTGCAAATCGGCTCAGAATTTATTATCCAGACACCCCTGCGAATTCCGAAATGTGGGGAAAAAACTAACTTTCCGCACATTTCGCTCGGCTCACCCATCGAAACACGCCCCCAACAACACATGGCCTACCGTCCCGCGTTCCCACAGGTGTCCCGATGAAAACGGTACCTCACATGTGTGGGTGCACCTACCAGGGCACCAAGGGGAAAGCCTAAAACACAAGTAACCCCAAGTCTGTTTTGAGACCTAAATTTCAGACTCTCTGCCGACCAGCACACCATACAGATATGGGCCTCGGGTGTCCAAGACACCAAGGAAAACAGGGAACCCATGCATTTCCGAAAAGAGGACACCCGTGGAAATCCGCAGAGGTATGATTTGCGCAAATCGGCCCAGAATTTACTACCCAGCCACCCCCGCAAAGTCCGACATGTGGGGAAAAAAACGCATTTTCCGCACATTTCGCTCGGCTCATCCATCGAAACACGCCCCCAACAACACATGGCCTACCGTCCCACGTTCCCACAGGTGTCCCGATGAAAACGGTACCTCACATGTGTGGGTGCACCTACTTGGGCGCCAAAGGGAAAGCCTAAAATACAAGTAACCCAAAGTCTGTTTTCAGACCTGAATTTCAGACTCTCTGCCGACCGGCACAGCATGCAGATATGGGCCTCGGGTGTCCAAGTCACCTAGGAAAACAGGGAACCCCATGCATTTGCGAAAAGAGCACACCTGTGGGAATCCGCAGAGGCATGATTTGCGCAAATCGGCCCAGAATTTATTACCCAGACACCCCCGCAAAGTCTGAAATGTGGGGAAAAAATGCATTTTCCGCACATTTCGCTCGACTCACCCATCGAAACACGCCCCCAACAACACATGGCCTACCGTCCCGCGTTCCCACAGGTGTCCCGATGAAAACGGTACCTCACATGTGTGGGTGCACCTACCTGGGCACCAAGGGGAAAGCCTAAAACACAAGTAACCCCAAGTCTGTTTTCAGACCTGATTTTCAGACTCTCTGCCGACCGGCACACATACAGATATGGGCCTCGGGTGTCCAAGACACCAAGGAAAACAGGGAACCCCATGTATTTCCAAAAAGAGGACACCCCTGGGAATCCGCAGAGGTATGATTTGCGCAAATCGGCCCAGAATTTATTACCCAGACACCCCAGCAAAGTCCAAAATGTGGGGAAAAAAACGCATTTTCCGCACATTTCACTCGGCTCACCCATCGAAACACGCCCCCAACAACACATGGCCTACCGTCCCGCGTTCCCACAGGTGTCCTGATGAAAACGGTACCTCACATGTGTGGGTGCACCTACCTGGGTGCCAAGGGGAAAGCCTAAAACACAAGTAACCCAAAGTCTGTTTTCAGACCTGAATTTCAAACTCTCTACCGACTGGCACACATACAGATATGGGCCTCGGGTGTCCAAGACACCAAGGAAAACAGGGAACCCCATGCATTTCCGAAAAGAGGACACCCGTGGGAATCCGCAGAGGTATGATTAGCACAAATCGGCCCAGAATTTATTACCCAGACACCCCCGCAAAGTCCGAAATGTGGGGGAAAAAACGCATTTTCCGCCCATTTCGCTCGGCTCACCCATCGAAACACACCCCCAACAACAGATGGCCTACCGTCCCGCGTTCCCACAGGTGTCCCGATGAAAATGGTACCTCACATGTGTGGGTGCACCTACCTGGTCACCAAGGGGAAAGCCTAAAACACAAGTAACCCCGAGTCTGTTTTCAGACCTGAATTTCAGACTCTCTGCCGACCGGCACACCATACAAATATGGGCCTCGGGTGTCCAAGCCACCAAGGAAAACAAGGAACCCCATGCATTTCCGAAAAGAGGACACCCGTGGAAATCCACAGAGGTATGATTTGCGCAAATCAGCCCAGAATTTATTACCCAGCCACCCCCGCAAAGTCCGACATGTGGGGAAAAAAACGCATTTTCCGCACATTTCGCTCGGCTCACCCATCGAAACACGCCCCCAACAACACATGGCCTACCGTCCCGCGTTCCCACAGGTGTCCCGATGAAAACGGTACCTCACATGTGTGGGTGCACCTACTTGGGCGCCAAAGGGAAAGCCTAAAACACAAGTAACCCAAAGTCTGTTTTCAGACCTGAATTTCAGACTCTCTGCCGACCGGCACACCATACAGATATGGGCCTCGGGTGTCCAAGCCACCAAGGAAAACAGGGAACCCCATGCATTTCCGAAAACAGCACATCCGTGGGAATCCGCAGAGGCATGATTTGTGCAAATCGGCTCAGAATTTATTATCCAGACACCCCTGCGAATTCCGAAATGTGGGGAAAAAACTAACTTTCCGCACATTTCGCTCGGCTCACCCATCGAAACACGCCCCCAACAACACATGGCCTACCGTCCCGCGTTCCCACAGGTGTCCTGATGAAAACGGTACCTCACATGTGTGGGTGCACCTACCTGGGTGCCAAGGGGAAAGCCTAAAACACAAGTAACCCAAAGTCTGTTTTGAGACCTAAATTTCAGACTCTCTGCCGACCAGCACACCATACAGATATGGGCCTCGGGTGTCCAAGACACCAAGGAAAACAGGGAACCCATGCATTTCCGAAAAGAGGACACCCGTGGGAATCCGCAGAGGTATGATTTGCGCAAATCGGCCCAGAATTTATTACCCAGACACCCCCGCAAAGTCCAAAATGTGGGGAAAAAAACGCATTTTCCGCACATTTCACTCGGCTCACCCATCGAAACACGCCCCCAACAACACATGGCCTACCGTCCCGCGTTCCCACAGGTGTCCTGATGAAAACGGTACCTCACATGTGTGGGTGCACCTACCTGGGTGCCAAGGGGAAAGCCTAAAACACAAGTAACCCAAAGTCTGTTTTCAGACCTGAATTTCAGACTCTCTGCCGACTGGCACACATACAGATATGGGCCTCGGGTGTCCAAGACACCAAGGAAAACAGGGAACCCCATGCATTTCCGAAAAGAGGACACCCGTGGGAATCCGCAGAGGTATGATTAGCACAAATCGGCCTAGAATTTATTACCCAGACACCCCCGCAAAGTCCGAAATGTGGGGAAAAAACGCATTTTCCGCACATTTCGCTCGGCTCACCCATCGAAACACACCCCCAACAACACATGGCCTACTGTCCCGCGTTCCCACAGGTGTCCCGATGAAAATGGTACCTCACATGTGTGGGTGCACCTACCTGGTCACCAAGGGGAAAGCCTAAAACACAAGTAACCCCAAGTCTGTTTTCAGACCTGAATTTCAGACTCTCTGCCGACTGGCACACCATACAAATATGGGCCTCGGGTGTCCAAGCCACCAAGGAAAACAAGGAACCCCATGTATTTCCGAAAAGAGGACACCCGTGGAAATCCGCAGAGGTATGATTTGCGCAAATCGGCCCAGAATTTATTACCCAGCCACCCCTGCAAAGTCCGACATGTGGGGAAAAAAACGCATTTTCCGCACATTTCGCTCGGCTCACCCATCGAAACACGCCCCCAACAACACATGGCCTACCGTCCCGCGTTCCCACAGGTGTCCCGATGAAAACGGTACCTCACATGTGTGGGTGCACCTACTTGGGCGCCAAAGGGAAAGCCTAAAACACAAGTAAACCAAAGTCTGTTTTCAGACCTGAATTTCAGACTCTCTGCCGACCGGCACACCATGCAGATATGGGCCTCGGGTGTCCAAGCCACCAAGGAAAACAGGGAACCCCATGCATTTCCGAAAAGAGGACACCCGTGGGAATCCGCAGAGGTATGATTTGCGCACATCGGCCCAGAATGTATTACCCAGACACCCCCACAAAGTCGGTAATGTGGGAAACAAACACATTTTCCACACATTTCGCTTGGCTCACCCATCGAAACACGCCCCCAACAACACATGGCCTACCGTCCCGCGTTCCCACAGGGGTCCCGATGAAAACGGTACCTCACATGTGTGGGTGCACCTACCTGGGCACCAAGGGAAAAGCCTAAAACACAAGTAACCCCAAGTCTGTTTTGAGACCTAAATTTCAGACTCTCTGCCGACCAGCACACCATACAGATATGGGCCTCGGGTGTCCAAGACACCAAGGAAAACAGGGAACCCATGCATTTCCGAAAAGAGGACACCCGTGGGAATCCGCAGAGGTATGATTTGCGCAAATCGGCCCAGAATTTATTACCCAGACACCCCTGCAAAGTCCAAAATGTGGGGAAAAAAACGCATTTTCCGCACATTTCACTCGGCTCACCCATCAAAACACGCCCCCAACAACACATGGCCTACCGTCCCGCGTTCCCACAGGTGTCCTGATGAAAACGGTACCTCACATGTGTGGGTGCACCTACCTGGGTGCCAAGGGGAAAGCCTAAAACACAAGTAACCCAAAGTCTGTTTTCAGACCTGAATTTCAGACTCTCTGCCGACTGGCACACATGCAGATATGGGCCTCGGGTGTCCAAGACACCAAGGAAAACAGGGAACCCCATGCATTTCCGAAAAGAGGACACCCGTGGGAATCCGCAGAGGTATGATTAGCACAAATCGGCCTAGAATTTATTACCCAGACACCCCCGCAATGTCCGAAATGTGGGGAAAAAACACATTTTCCGCACATTTCGCTCGGCTCACCCATCGAAACACGCCCCCAACAACACATGGCCTACTGTCCCGCGTTCCCACAGGTGTCCCGATGAAAACGGTACCTCATGTGTGGGTGCACCTACCTGGGCGCCAAAAGGAAAGCCTAAAACACAAGTAACCCAAAGTCTGTTTTCAGGCCTGAATTTCAGACTCTCTGCCGACCGGCACACCATACAGATATGGGCCTCGGGTGTCCAAGCCACCAAGGAAAACAGGGAACCCCATGCATTTCCGAAAACAGCACATCCGTGGGAATCCGCAGAGGCATGATTTGTGCAAATCGGCTCAGAATTTATTACCCAGACACCCCTGCAAATTCCGAAATGTGGGGAAAAAACTAACTTTCCGCACATTTCGCTCGGCTCACCCATCGAAACACCCCCCCAACAACACATGGCCTACCGTCCCGCGTTCCCACAGGTGTCCCGATGAAAACGGTACCTCACATGTGTGGGTGCACCTACCAGGGCAACAAGGGGAAAGCCTAAAACACAAGTAACCCCAAGTCTGTTTTGAGACCTGAATTTCAGACTCTCTGCCGACCAGCACACCATACAGATATGGGCCTCGGGTGTCCAAGACACCAAGGAAAACAGGGAACCCCATGCATTTCCGAAAAGAGGACACCCGTGGGAATCCGCAGAGGTATGATTTGCGCAAATCGGCCCAGAATTTATTACCCAGACACCCCCGCAAAGTCCGAAATGTGGGGAAAAAAACGCATTTTCCGCACATTTCGCGCGGCTCACCCATCGAAACACGCCCCCAACAACACATGGCCTACCGTCCCGCGTTCCCACAGGTGTCCCGATGAAAACGGTACCTCATATGTGTGGGTGCACCTACCTGGTCGCCAAGGGGAAAGCCTAAAACGCAAGTAACCCCAAGTCTGTTTTCAGACCTGAATTTCAGACTCTCTGCCGACCGGCACACCATACAAATATGGGCCTCGGGTGTCCAAGCCACCAAGGAAAACAAGGAACCCCATGCATTTCGGAAAAGAGGACACTCGTGGAAATCCGCAGAGGTATGATTTGCGCAAATCGGCCCAGAATTTATTACCCAGCCACCCCCGCAAAGTCCGAAATGTGGGGAAAAAATGCATTTTCCGTACATTTCGCTCGGCTAACCCATCGAAACACGCCCCCAACAACACATGGCCTACCGTCCCGCGTTCCTACAGGTGTCCCGATGAAAACGGTGCCTCACATGTGTGGGTGCACCTACTGGGCGCCAAGGGGAAAGCCTAAAACACAAGTAACCCCAAGTCTGTTTTCAGACCTGAATTTCAGACTCTCTGCCGACCGGCAAACATACAGATATGGGCCGCGGGTGTCCAAGACACCAAGGAAAACAGGGAACCCCATGCATTTCCGAAAAGAGGAGACCCGTGGGAATCCGCAGAGGTATGATTTGCGCAAATCGGACCAGAATCTATTACCCAGACCCCCGCGCAAATTCCAAAATGTGGGGAAAAAAACGCATTTTCCGCACATTTCGCTCGGCTCACCCATCAAAACACGCCCCCAAAAACACATGGCCTACAGTCCCGCGTTCCCACAGGTGTCCCGATGAAAACGGTACCTCACATGTGTGGGTGCACCTACTTGGGCGCCAAAGGGAAAGCCTAAAACACAAGTAACCCAAAGTCTGTTTTCAGACCTGAATTTCAGACTCTCTGCCGACCGGCACACCATAAAGATATGGGCCTCGGGTGTCCAAGCCACCAAGGAAAACAGGGAACCCCATGCATTTCCGAAAAGAGGACACCCGTGGGAATCCGCAGAGGTATGATTTGCGCACATCGGCCCAGAATGTATTACCCAGACACCCCCACAAATTCCGAAATGTGGGAAAAAAACACATTTTCCACACATTTCGCTTGGCTCACCCATCGAAACACGCTCCCAACAACACATGGCCTACTGTCCCGCGTTCCCACAGGTGTCCCGATGAAAACGGTACCTCACATGTGTGGGTGCACCTACCTGGGCGCCAAGGGGAAAGCCTAAAACTCAAGTAATCCCTAGTCTGTTTTCAGACCTGAATTTCAGACACTCTGCCGACCGGCACACATACAGATATAGGCCTCGGGTGTCCAAGACACCGAGGAAAACAGGGAACCCCATGCATTTCCGAAAAGAGGACACCCGTGGGAATCCGCAGAGGTATGATTTGCGCAAATCGGCCCAGACACCCCCACAAAGTCCGAAATGTGGGGGAAAAAATGCATTTTCCACACATTTCACTCCGCTAACCCATCGAAACACGCCCCCAACAACACATGGCCTACAGTCCCGCGTTCCCACAGGTGTCCCGATGAAAATGGTACCTCACATGTGTGGGTGCACCTACCTGGGCGCCAAAGGGGAAAGCCTAAAACACAAGTAACCCCAAGTCTGTTTTCAGACCTGAATTTCAGACTCTCTGCCGACCGGCACACATACAGATATGGGCCTAGGGTGTCCAAGACACCAAGGAAAACAGGGAACCCCATGCATTTCCGAAAAGAGGACACCCGTGGGAATCCGCAGAGGTATGATTTGCGCAAATCGGACCAGAATTTATTACCCAGACACCCGCGCAAAGTCCAAAATGTGGGGAAAAAAACGCATTTTCCGCACATTTCGCTCGGCTCACCCATCGAAACACGCCCCCAAAAACACATGGCCTACCATCCCGCGTTCCCACAGGTGTCCCGATGAAAACGGTACCTCACATGTGTGGGTGCACCTACTTGGGCACCAAGGGGAAAGCCTAAAACACAAGTAACCCCAAGTCTGTTTTGAGACCTGAATTTCAGACTCTCTGCCGACCAGCACACCATACAGATATGGGCCTCGGGTGTCCAAGCCACCAAAGAAAACAGGGAACCCCATGCATTTCCGAAAACAGCACACCCGTGGGAATCCGCAGAGGCATGATTTGTGCAAATCGGCTCAGAATTTATTACCCAGACACCGCCGCAAATTCCAAAATGTGGGGAACAAACGAACTTTCCGCACATTTCGCTCGGCTCACCCATCGAAACACGACCCCAACAACACATGGCCTACCGTCCCGCGTTCCCACAGGTGTCCCGATGAAAACGGTACCTCACATGTGTGGGTGCACCTACCTGGGCTCCAAGGGGAAAGCCTAAAACACAAGTTTTCAAACCTGAATTTCAGACTCTCTGCCGACCGGCACACATACAGATATAGGCCTCGGGTGTCCAAGACAGCAAGGAAAACAGGGAACCCCATGCATTTCCGAAAAGAGGACACCCGTGGGAATCCGCAGAGGTATGATTTGCGCAAATCGCCCCAGAATTTATTACCCAGACACCCCAACAAAGTCCGAAATGTGGGAAAAAAACGCATTTTCCACACATTTCACTCGGCTCACCCATCGAAACACGCCCCCAACAACACATGGCCTACCGTCCCGCGTTCCCACAGGTGTCCCGATGAAAACGGTACCTCACATGTGTGGGTGCACCTACCTGGAAGCCAAAGGGAAAGCCTAAAACACAAGTAACCCAAAGTCTGTTTTCATGCCTGAATTTCAGACTCTCTGCCGACCGGCACACCATACAGATATGGTCCTCCGGTGTCCAAGTCACCTAGGAAAACAGGGAACCCCATGCATTTGCGAAAAGAGCACACCTGTGGGAATCCGCAGAGGCATGATTTGCGCAAATCGGCCCAGAATTTATTACCCAGACACCCCCGCAAAGTCTGAAATGTGGTGAAAAAACTCATTTTCCGCACATTTCACTCGGCTCACCCATCGAAACACGCCCCCAACAACACATGGCCAACCGTCCCAAGTTCCCACAGGTGTCCCGATGAAAACGGTACCTCACATGTGTGGGTGCACCTACCTGGGCGCCAAGGGGAAAGCCTAAAACACAAGTAACCCCAAGTCTGTTTTCAGACCTGAATTTCAGACTCTCTGCCGACCGGCACACATACAGATATGGGCCTAGGGTGTCCAAGACACCAAGGAAAACAGGGAACCCCATGCATCTCCGAAAAGAGGACACCCGTGGGAATCCGCAGAGGTATGATTTGCGCAAATCGGACCAGAATTTATTACCCAGACACCCGCGCAAATTCCAAAATGTGGAGAAAAAAACGCATTTTCCGCACATTTCGCTCGGCTCACCCATCGAAACACGCCCCCAAAAACACATGGCCTACCGTCCCGCGTTCCCACAGGTGTCCCGATGAAAACGGTACCTCACATGTGTGGGTGCACCTACTTGGGCGCCAAAGGGAAAGCCTAAAACACAAGTAACCCAAAGTCTGTTTTCAGACCTGAATTTCAGACTCTCTGCCGACCGGCACACCATACAGATATGGGCCTCGGGTGTCCAAGCCACCAAGGAAAACAGGGATCCCCATGCATTTCCGAAAAGAGGACACCCGTGGGAATCCGCAGAGGTATGATTTGCGCACATCGGCCTAGAATGTATTACCCAGACACCCCCACAAAGTCCGAAATGTGGGAAAAAAACACATTTACCACACATTTCGCTTGGCTCACCCATCGAAACACGCCCCCAACAACACATGGCCTACTGTCCCGCGTTCCCACAGGAGTCGCGATGAAAACGGTACCTCACATGTGTGGGTGCACCTACCTGGGCACCAAGGGGAAAGCCTAAAACACAAGTAACCCCAAGTCTGTTTTGAGACCTGAATTTCAGACTCTCTGCCGACCAGCACACCATACAGATATGGGCCTCGGGTGTCCAAGCCACCAAGGAAAACAAGGAACCCCATGCATTTCCGAAAAGAGCACACCCGTGGGAATCCGCAGAGGTATGATTTGCGCAAACCGGCCCAGAATTTATTACCCAGCCACCCCCGCAAAGTCCGACATGTGGGGAAAAAAAAGCATTTTCCGCACATTTCGCTCGGCTCATCCATCGAAACACGCCCCCAACAACACATGACCTACCGTCCCACGTTCCCACAGGTGTCCCGATGAAAACGGTACCTCACATGTGTGGGTGCACCTACTTGGGCGCCAAAGGGAAAGCCTAAAATACAAGTAACCCAAAGTCTGTTTTCAGACCTGAATTTCAGACTCTCTGCCGACCGGCACAGCATGCAGATATGGGCCTCGGGTGTCCAAGTCACCTAGGAAAACAGGGGACCCCATGCATTTGCGAAAAGAGCACACCTGTGGGAATCCGCAGAGGCATGATTTGCGCAAATCGGCCCAGAATTTATTACCCAGACACCCCCGCAAAGTCTGAAATGTGGGGAAAAAATGCATTTTCCGCACATTTCGCTCGACTCACCCATCGAAACACGCCCCCAACAACACATGGCCTACCGTCCCGCGTTCCCACAGGTGTCCCGATGAAAACGGTACCTCACATGTGTGGGTGCACCTACCTGGTCACCAAGGCGAAAGCATAAAACACAAGTAACCCCGAGTCTGTTTTCAGACCTGAATTTCAGACTCTCTGCCGACCGGCACACCATACAAATATGGGCCTCGGGTGTCCAAGCCACCAAGGAAAACAAGGAACCCCATGCATTTCCGAAACGAGGACACCCGTGGAAATCCGCAGAGGTATGATTTGCGCAAATCGGCCCAGAATTTACTACCCAGCCACCCCCGCAAAGTCCGACATGTGGGGAAAAAAAAGCATTTTCCGCACATTTCGCTCGGCTCATCCATCGAAACACGCCCCCAACAACACATGACCTACCGTCCCACGTTCCCACAGGTGTCCCGATGAAAACGGTACCTCACATGTGTGGGTGCACCTACTTGGGCGCCAAAGGGAAAGCCTAAAATACAAGTAACCCAAAGTCTGTTTTCAGACCTGAATTTCAGACTCTCTGCCGACCGGCACAGCATGCAGATATGGGCCTCGGGTGTCCAAGTCACCTAGGAAAACAGGGGACCCCATGCATTTGCGAAAAGAGCACACCTGTGGGAATCCGCAGAGGCATGATTTGCGCAAATCGGCCCAGAATTTATTACCCAGACACCCCCGCAAAGTCTGAAATGTGGGGAAAAAATGCATTTTCCGCACATTTCGCTCGACTCACCCATCGAAACACGCCCCCAACAACACATGGCCTACCGTCCCGCGTTCCCACAGGTGTCCCGATGAAAACGGTACCTCACATGTGTGGGTGCACCTACCTGGGCACCAAGGGGAAAGCCTAAAACACAAGTAACCCCAAGTCTGTTTTCAGACCTGATTTTCAGACTCTCTGCCGACCGGCACACATACAGATATGGGCCTCGGGTGTCCAAGACACCAAGGAAAACAGGGAACCCCATGTATTTCCAAAAAGAGGACACCCCTGGGAATCCGCAGAGGTATGATTTGCGCAAATCGGCCCAGAATTTATTACCCAGACACCCCAGCAAAGTCCAAAATGTGGGGAAAAAAACGCATTTTCCGCACATTTCACTCGGCTCACCCATCGAAACACGCCCCCAACAACACATGGCCTACCGTCCCGCGTTCCCACAGGTGTCCTGATGAAAACGGTACCTCACATGTGTGGGTGCACCTACCTGGGTGCCAAGGGGAAAACCTAAAACACAAGTAACCCAAAGTCTGTTTTCAGACCTGAATTTCAAACTCTCTACCGACTGGCACACATACAGATATGGGCCTCGGGTGTCCAAGACACCAAGGAAAACAGGGAACCCCATGCATTTCCGAAAAGAGGACACCCGTGGGAATCCGCAGAGGTATGATTAGCACAAATCGGCCCAGAATTTATTACCCAGACACCCCTGGAAAGTCCGAAATGTGGGGGAAAAAACGCATTTTCCGCCCATTTCGCTCGGCTCACCCATCGAAACACACCCCCAACAACAGATGGCCTACCGTCCCGCGTTCCCACAGGTGTCCCGATCAAAATGGTACCTCACATGTGTGGGTGCACCTACCTGGTCACCAAGGGGAAAGCCTAAAACACAAGTAACCCCGAGTCTGTTTTCAGACCTGAATTTCAGACTCTCTGCCGACCGGCACACCATACAGATATGGGCCTCGGGTGTCCAAGCCACCAAGGAAAACAAGGAACCCCATGCATTTCCGAAAAGAGGACACCCGTGGAAATCCACAGAGGTATGATTTGCACAAATCAGCCCAGAATTTATTACCCAGCCACCCCTGCAAAGTCCGACATGTGGGGAAAAAAACACATTTTCCGCACATTTCGCTCGGCTCACCCATCGAAACACGCCCCCAACAACACATGGCCTACCGTCCCGCGTTCCCACAGGTGTCCCGATGAAAACGGTACCTCACATGTGTGGGTGCACCTACTTGGGCGCCAAAGGGAAAGCCTAAAACACAAGTAACCCAAAGTCTGTTTTCAGACCTGAATTTCAGACTCTCTGCCGACCGGCACACCATGCAGATATGGGCCTCGGGTGTCCAAGCCACCAAGGAAAACAGGGAACCCCATGCATTTCCGAAAAGAGGACACCCGTGGGAATCCGCAGAGGTATGATTTGCGCACATCGGCCCAGAATGTATTACCCAGACACCCCCACAAAGTCGGAAATGTGGGAAACAAACACATTTTCCACACATTTCGCTTGGCTCACCCATCGAAACACGCCCACAACAACACATGGCCTACTGTCCCGCGTTCCCACAGGTGTCCCGATGAAAACGGTACCTCATGTGTGGGTGCACCTACCTGGGCGCCAAAAGGAAAGCCTAAAACACAAGTAACCCAAAGTCTGTTTTCAGGCCTGAATTTCAGACTCTCTGCCGACCAGCACACCATGCAGATATGGGCCTCGGGTGTCCAAGCCACCAAGGAAAACAGGGAACCCCATGCATTTCCGAAAACAGCACATCCGTGGGAATCCGCAGAGACATGATTTGTGCAAATCGGCTCCGAATTTATTATCCAGACACCCCTGCGAATTCCGAAATGTGGGGAAAAAACTAACTTTCCGCACATTTCGCTCGGCTCACCCATCGAAACACGCCCCCAACAACACATGGCCTACCGTCCCGCGTTCCCACAGGTGTCCCGATGAAAACGGTACCTCACATGTGTGGGTGCACCTACCAGGGCACCAAGGGGAAAGCCTAAAACACAAGTAACCCCAAGTCTGTTTTGAGACCTAAATTTCAGACTCTCTGCCGACCAGCACACCATACAGATATGGGCCTCGGGTGTCCAAGACACCAAGGAAAACAGGGAACCCATGCATTTCCGAAAAGAGGACACCCGTGGAAATCCGCAGAGGTATGATTTGCGCAAATCGGCCCAGAATTTACTACCCAGCCACCCCCGCAAAGTCCGACATGTGGGGAAAAAAACGCATTTTCCGCACATTTCGCTCGGCTCATCCATCGAAACACGCCCCCAACAACACATGGCCTACCGTCCCACGTTCCCACAGGTGTCCCGATGAAAACGGTACCTCACATGTGTGGGTGCACCTACTTGGGCGCCAAAGGGAAAGCCTAAAATACAAGTAACCCAAAGTCTGTTTTCAGACCTGAATTTCAGACTCTCTGCCGACCGGCACAGCATGCAGATATGGGCCTCGGGTGTCCAAGTCACCTAGGAAAACAGGGAACCCCATGCATTTGCGAAAAGAGCACACCTGTGGGAATCCGCAGAGGCATGATTTGCGCAAATCGGCCCAGAATTTATTACCCAGACACCCCCGCAAAGTCTGAAATGTGGGGAAAAAATGCATTTTCCGCACATTTCGCTCGACTCACCCATCGAAACACGCCCCCAACAACACATGGCCTACCGTCCCGCGTTCCCACAGGTGTCCCGATGAAAACGGTACCTCACATGTGTGGGTGCACCTACCTGGGCACCAAGGGGAAAGCCTAAAACACAAGTAACCCCAAGTCTGTTTTCAGACCTGATTTTCAGACTCTCTGCCGACCGGCACACATACAGATATGGGCCTCGGGTGTCCAAGACACCAAGGAAAACAGGGAACCCCATGTATTTCCAAAAAGAGGACACCCCTGGGAATCCGCAGAGGTATGATTTGCGCAAATCGGCCCAGAATTTATTACCCAGACACCCCAGCAAAGTCCAAAATGTGGGGAAAAAAACGCATTTTCCGCACATTTCACTCGGCTCACCCATCGAAACACGCCCCCAACAACACATGGCCTACCGTCCCGCGTTCCCACAGGTGTCCTGATGAAAACGGTACCTCACATGTGTGGGTGCACCTACCTGGGTGCCAAGGGGAAAGCCTAAAACACAAGTAACCCAAAGTCTGTTTTCAGACCTGAATTTCAAACTCTCTACCGACTGGCACACATACAGATATGGGCCTCGGGTGTCCAAGACACCAAGGAAAACAGGGAACCCCATGCATTTCCGAAAAGAGGACACCCGTGGGAATCCGCAGAGGTATGATTAGCACAAATCGGCCCAGAATTTATTACCCAGACACCCCCGCAAAGTCCGAAATGTGGGGGAAAAAACGCATTTTCCGCCCATTTCGCTCGGCTCACCCATCGAAACACACCCCCAACAACAGATGGCCTACCGTCCCGCGTTCCCACAGGTGTCCCGATGAAAATGGTACCTCACATGTGTGGGTGCACCTACCTGGTCACCAAGGGGAAAGCCTAAAACACAAGTAACCCCGAGTCTGTTTTCAGACCTGAATTTCAGACTCTCTGCCGACCGGCACACCATACAAATATGGGCCTCCGGTGTCCAAGCCACCAAGGAAAACAAGGAACCCCATGCATTTCCGAAAAGAGGACACCCGTGGAAATCCACAGAGGTATGATTTGCGCAAATCAGCCCAGAATTTATTACCCAGCCACCCCCGCAAAGTCCGACATGTGGGGAAAAAAACGCATTTTCCGCACATTTCGCTCGGCTCACCCATCGAAACACGCCCCCAACAACACATGGCCTACCGTCCCGCGTTCCCACAGGTGTCCCGATGAAAACGGTACCTCACATGTGTGGGTGCACCTACTTGGGCGCCAAAGGGAAAGCCTAAAACACAAGTAACCCAAAGTCTCTTTTCAGACCTGAATTTCAGACTCTCTGCCGACCGGCACACCATACAGATATGGGCCTCGGGTGTCCAAGCCACCAAGGAAAACAGGGAACCCCATGCATTTCCGAAAACAGCACATCCGTGGGAATCCGCAGAGGCATGATTTGTGCAAATCGGCTCAGAATTTATTATCCAGACACCCCTGCGAATTCCGAAATGTGGGGAAAAAACTAACTTTCCGCACATTTCGCTCGGCTCACCCATCGAAACACGCCCCCAACAACACATGGCCTACCGTCCCGCGTTCCCACAGGTGTCCTGATGAAAACGGTACCTCACATGTGTGGGTGCACCTACCTGGGTGCCAAGGGGAAAGCCTAAAACACAAGTAACCCAAAGTCTGTTTTGAGACCTAAATTTCAGACTCTCTGCCGACCAGCACACCATACAGATATGGGCCTCGGGTGTCCAAGACACCAAGGAAAACAGGGAACCCATGCATTTCCGAAAAGAGGACACCCGTGGGAATCCGCAGAGGTATGATTTGCGCAAATCGGCCCAGAATTTATTACCCAGACACCCCCGCAAAGTCCAAAATGTGGGGAAAAAAACGCATTTTCCGCACATTTCACTCGGCTCACCCATCGAAACACGCCCCCAACAACACATGGCCTACCGTCCCGCGTTCCCACAGGTGTCCTGATGAAAACGGTACCTCACATGTGTGGGTGCACCTACCTGGGTGCCAAGGGGAAAGCCTAAAACACAAGTAACCCAAAGTCTGTTTTCAGACCTGAATTTCAGACTCTCTGCCGACTGGCACACATACAGATATGGGCCTCGGGTGTCCAAGACACCAAGGAAAACAGGGAACCCCATGCATTTCCGAAAAGAGGACACCCGTGGGAATCCGCAGAGGTATGATTAGCACAAATCGGCCTAGAATTTATTACCCAGACACCCCCGCAAAGTCCGTAATGTGGGGAAAAAACGCATTTTCCGCACATTTCGCTCGGCTCACCCATCGAAACACACCCCCAACAACACATGGCCTACTGTCCCGCGTTCCCACAGGTGTCCCGATGAAAATGGTACCTCACATGTGTGGGTGCACCTACCTGGTCACCAAGGGGAAAGCCTAAAACACAAGTAACCCCAAGTCTGTTTTCAGACCTGAATTTCAGACTCTCTGCCGACTGGCACACCATACAAATATGGGCCTCGGGTGTCCAAGCCACCAAGGAAAACAAGGAACCCCATGTATTTCCGAAAAGAGGACACCCGTGGAAATCCGCAGAGGTATGATTTGCGCAAATCGGCCCAGAATTTATTACCCAGCCACCCCTGCAAAGTCCGACATGTGGGGAAAAAAACGCATTTTCCGCACATTTCGCTCGGCTCACCCATCGAAACACGCCCCCAACAACACATGGCCTACCGTCCCGCGTTCCCACAGGTGTCCCGATGAAAACGGTACCTCACATGTGTGGGTGCACCTACTTGGGCGCCAAAGGGAAAGCCTAAAACACAAGTAAACCAAAGTCTGTTTTCAGACCTGAATTTCAGACTCTCTGCCGACCGGCACACCATGCAGATATGGGCCTCGGGTGTCCAAGCCACCAAGGAAAACAGGGAACCCCATGCATTTCCGAAAAGAGGACACCCGTGGGAATCCGCAGAGGTATGATTTGCGCACATCGGCCCAGAATGTATTACCCAGACACCCCCACAAAGTCGGTAATGTGGGAAACAAACACATTTTCCACACATTTCGCTTGGCTCACCCATCGAAACACGCCCCCAACAACACATGGCCTACCGTCCCGCGTTCCCACAGGTGTCCCGATGAAAACGGTACCTCACATGTGTGGGTGCACCTACCTGGGCACCAAGGGAAAAGCCTAAAACACAAGTAACCCCAAGTCTGTTTTGAGACCTAAATTTCAGACTCTCTGCCGACCAGCACACCATACAGATATGGGCCTCGGGTGTCCAAGCCACCAAGGAAAACAGGGAACCCCATGCATTTCCGAAAACAGCACATCCGTGGGAATCCGCAGAGGCATGATTTGTGCAAATCGGCTCAGAATTTATTATCCAGACACCCCTGCGAATTCCGAAATGTGGGGAAAAAACTAACTTTCCGCACATTTCGCTCGGCTCACCCATCGAAACACGCCCCCAACAACACATGGCCTACCGTCCCGCGTTCCCACAGGTGTCCTGATGAAAACGGTACCTCACATGTGTGGGTGCACCTACCTGGGTGCCAAGGGGAAAGCCTAAAACACAAGTAACCCAAAGTCTGTTTTGAGACCTAAATTTCAGACTCTCTGCCGACCAGCACACCATACAGATATGGGCCTCGGGTGTCCAAGACACCAAGGAAAACAGGGAACCCATGCATTTCCGAAAAGAGGACACCCGTGGGAATCCGCAGAGGTATGATTTGCGCAAATCGGCCCAGAATTTATTACCCAGACACCCCCGCAAAGTCCAAAATGTGGGGAAAAAAACGCATTTTCCGCACATTTCACTCGGCTCACCCATCGAAACACGCCCCCAACAACACATGGCCTACCGTCCCGCGTTCCCACAGGTGTCCTGATGAAAACGGTACCTCACATGTGTGGGTGCACCTACCTGGGTGCCAAGGGGAAAGCCTAAAACACAAGTAACCCAAAGTCTGTTTTCAGACCTGAATTTCAGACTCTCTGCCGACTGGCACACATACAGATATGGGCCTCGGGTGTCCAAGACACCAAGGAAAACAGGGAACCCCATGCATTTCCGAAAAGAGGACACCCGTGGGAATCCGCAGAGGTATGATTAGCACAAATCGGCCTAGAATTTATTACCCAGACACCCCCGCAAAGTCCGAAATGTGGGGAAAAAACGCATTTTCCGCACATTTCGCTCGGCTCACCCATCGAAACACACCCCCAACAACACATGGCCTACTGTCCCGCGTTCCCACAGGTGTCCCGATGAAAATGGTACCTCACATGTGTGGGTGCACCTACCTGGTCACCAAGGGGAAAGCCTAAAACACAAGTAACCCCAAGTCTGTTTTCAGACCTGAATTTCAGACTCTCTGCCGACTGGCACACCATACAAATATGGGCCTCGGGTGTCAAAGCCACCAAGGAAAACAAGGAACCCCATGTATTTCCGAAAAGAGGACACCCGTGGAAATCCGCAGAGGTATGATTTGCGCAAATCGGCCCAGAATTTATTACCCAGCCACCCCTGCAAAGTCCGACATGTGGGGAAAAAAACGCATTTTCCGCACATTTCGCTCGGCTCACCCATCGAAACACGCCCCCAACAACACATGGCCTACCGTCCCGCGTTCCCACAGGTGTCCCGATGAAAACGGTACCTCACATGTGTGGGTGCACCTACTTGGGCGCCAAAGGGAAAGCCTAAAACACAAGTAAACCAAAGTCTGTTTTCAGACCTGAATTTCAGACTCTCTGCCGACCGGCACACCATGCAGATATGGGCCTCGGGTGTCCAAGCCACCAAGGAAAACAGGGAACCCCATGCATTTCCGAAAAGAGGACACCCGTGGGAATCCGCAGAGGTATGATTTGCGCACATCGGCCCAGAATGTATTACCCAGACACCCCCACAAAGTCGGTAATGTGGGAAACAAACACATTTTCCACACATTTCGCTTGGCTCACCCATCGAAACACGCCCCCAACAACACATGGCCTACCGTCCCGCGTTCCCACAGGTGTCCCGATGAAAACGGTACCTCACATGTGTGGGTGCACCTACCTGGGCACCAAGGGAAAAGCCTAAAACACAAGTAACCCCAAGTCTGTTTTGAGACCTAAATTTCAGACTCTCTGCCGACCAGCACACCATACAGATATGGGCCTCGGGTGTCCAAGACACCAAGGAAAACAGGGAACCCATGCATTTCCGAAAAGAGGACACCCGTGGGAATCCGCAGAGGTATGATTTGCGCAAATCGGCCCAGAATTTATTACCCAGACACCCCTGCAAAGTCCAAAATGTGGGGAAAAAAACGCATTTTCCGCACATTTCACTCGGCTCACCCATCAAAACACGCCCCCAACAACACATGGCCTACCGTCCCGCGTTCCCACAGGTGTCCTGATGAAAACGGTACCTCACATGTGTGGGTGCACCTACCTGGGTGCCAAGGGGAAAGCCTAAAACACAAGTAACCCAAAGTCTGTTTTCAGACCTGAATTTCAGACTCTCTGCCGACTGGCACACATGCAGATATGGGCCTCGGGTGTCCAAGACACCAAGGAAAACAGGGAACCCCATGCATTTCCGAAAAGAGGACACCCGTGGGAATCCGCAGAGGTATGATTAGCACAAATCGGCCTAGAATTTATTACCCAGACACCCCCGCAATGTCCGAAATGTGGGGAAAAAACACATTTTCCGCACATTTCGCTCGGCTCACCCATCGAAACACGCCCCCAACAACACATGGCCTACTGTCCCGCGTTCCCACAGGTGTCCCGATGAAAACGGTACCTCATGTGTGGGTGCACCTACCTGGGCGCCAAAAGGAAAGCCTAAAACACAAGTAACCCAAAGTCTGTTTTCAGGCCTGAATTTCAGACTCTCTGCCGACCGGCACACCATACAGATATGGGCCTCGGGTGTCCAAGCCACCAAGGAAAACAGGGAACCCCATGCATTTCCGAAAACAGCACATCCGTGGGAATCCGCAGAGGCATGATTTGTGCAAATCGGCTCAGAATTTATTACCCAGACACCCCTGCAAATTCCGAAATGTGGGGAAAAAACTAACTTTCCGCACATTTCGCTCGGCTCACCCATCGAAACACCCCCCCAACAACACATGGCCTACCGTCCCGCGTTCCCACAGGTGTCCCGATGAAAACGGTACCTCACATGTGTGGGTGCACCTACCAGGGCAACAAGGGGAAAGCCTAAAACACAAGTAACCCCAAGTCTGTTTTGAGACCTGAATTTCAGACTCTCTGCCGACCAGCACACCATACAGATATGGGCCTCGGGTGTCCAAGACACCAAGGAAAACAGGGAACCCCATGCATTTCCGAAAAGAGGACACCCGTGGGAATCCGCAGAGGTATGATTTGCGCAAATCGGCCCAGAATTTATTACCCAGACACCCCCGCAAAGTCCGAAATGTGGGGAAAAAAACGCATTTTCCGCACATTTCGCGCGGCTCACCCATCGAAACACGCCCCCAACAACACATGGCCTACCGTCCCGCGTTCCCACAGGTGTCCCGATGAAAACGGTACCTCTTATGTGTGGGTGCACCTACCTGGTCGCCAAGGGGAAAGCCTAAAACGCAAGTAACCCCAAGTCTGTTTTCAGACCTGAATTTCAGACTCTCTGCCGACCGGCACACCATACAAATATGGGCCTCGGGTGTCCAAGCCACCAAGGAAAACAAGGAACCCCATGCATTTCGGAAAAGAGGACACTCGTGGAAATCCGCAGAGGTATGATTTGCGCAAATCGGCCCAGAATTTATTACCCAGCCACCCCCGCAAAGTCCGAAATGTGGGGAAAAAATGCATTTTCCGTACATTTCGCTCGGCTAACCCATCGAAACACGCCCCCAACAACACATGGCCTACCGTCCCGCGTTCCTACAGGTGTCCCGATGAAAACGGTGCCTCACATGTGTGGGTGCACCTACCTGGGCGCCAAGGGGAAAGCCTAAAACACAAGTAACCCCAAGTCTGTTTTCAGACCTGAATTTCAGACTCTCTGCCGACCGGCAAACATACAGATATGGGCCGCGGGTGTCCAAGACACCAAGGAAAACAGGGAACCCCATGCATTTCCGAAAAGAGGAGACCCGTGGGAATCCGCAGAGGTATGATTTGCGCAAATCGGACCAGAATCTATTACCCAGACCCCCGCGCAAATTCCAAAATGTGGGGAAAAAAACGCATTTTCCGCACATTTCGCTCGGCTCACCCATCAAAACACGCCCCCAAAAACACATGGCCTACAGTCCCGCGTTCCCACAGGTGTCCCGATGAAAACGGTACCTCACATGTGTGGGTGCACCTACTTGGGCGCCAAAGGGAAAGCCTAAAACACAAGTAACCCAAAGTCTGTTTTCAGACCTGAATTTCAGACTCTCTGCCGACCGGCACACCATAAAGATATGGGCCTCGGGTGTCCAAGCCACCAAGGAAAACAGGGAACCCCATGCATTTCCGAAAAGAGGACACCCGTGGGAATCCGCAGAGGTATGATTTGCGCACATCGGCCCAGAATGTATTACCCAGACACCCCCACAAATTCCGAAATGTGGGAAAAAAACACATTTTCCACACATTTCGCTTGGCTCACCCATCGAAACACGCTCCCAACAACACATGGCCTACTGTCCCGCGTTCCCACAGGAGTCCCGATGAAAACGGTACCTCACATGTGTGGGTGCACCTACCTGGGCACCAAGGGGAAAGCCTAAAACACAAGTAACCCCAAGTCTGTTTTGAGACCTGAATTTCAGACTCTCTGCCGACCAGCACACCATACAGATATGGGCCTCGGGTGTCCAAGCCACCAAGGAAAACAGGGAACCCCATGCATTTCCGAAAACAGCACACCCGTGGGAATCCGCAGAGGCATGATTTGTGCAAATCGGCTGAGAATTTATTACCCAGACACCCCCGCAAATTCCGAAATGTGGGGAAAAAACGAACTTTCCGCACATTTCGCTCGGCTCACCCATCGAAACACGCCCCCAACAACACATGGCCTACCGTCCCGCGTTCCCACAGGTGTCCCGATGAAAACGGTACCTCACATGTGTGGGTGCACCTACCTGGGCGCCAAGGGGAAAGCCTAAAACTCAAGTAATCCCTAGTCTGTTTTCAGACCTGAATTTCAGACACTCTGCCGACCGGCACACATACAGATATAGGCCTCGGGTGTCCAAGACACCGAGGAAAACAGGGAACCCCATGCATTTCCGAAAAGAGGACACCCGTGGGAATCCGCAGAGGTATGATTTGCGCAAATCGGCCCAGACACCCCCACAAAGTCCGAAATGTGGGGGAAAAAATGCATTTTCCACACATTTCACTCCGCTAACCCATCGAAACACGCCCCCAACAACACATGGCCTACAGTCCCGCGTTCCCACAGGTGTCCCGATGAAAATGGTACCTCACATGTGTGGGTGCACCTACCTGGGCGCCAAAGGGGAAAGCCTAAAACACAAGTAACCCCAAGTCTGTTTTCAGACCTGAATTTCAGACTCTCTGCCGACCGGCACACATACAGATATGGGCCTAGGGTGTCCAAGACACCAAGGAAAACAGGGAACCCCATGCATTTCCGAAAAGAGGACACCCGTGGGAATCCGCAGAGGTATGATTTGCGCAAATCGGACCAGAATTTATTACCCAGACACCCGCGCAAAGTCCAAAATGTGGGGAAAAAAACGCATTTTCCGCACATTTCGCTCGGCTCACCCATCGAAACACGCCCCCAAAAACACATGGCCTACCATCCCGCGTTCCCACAGGTGTCCCGATGAAAACGGTACCTCACATGTGTGGGTGCACCTACTTGGGCACCAAGGGGAAAGCCTAAAACACAAGTAACCCCAAGTCTGTTTTGAGACCTGAATTTCAGACTCTCTGCCGACCAGCACACCATACAGATATGGGCCTCGGGTGTCCAAGCCACCAAAGAAAACAGGGAACCCCATGCATTTCCGAAAACAGCACACCCGTGGGAATCCGCAGAGGCATGATTTGTGCAAATCGGCTCAGAATTTATTACCCAGACACCGCCGCAAATTCCAAAATGTGGGGAACAAACGAACTTTCCGCACATTTCGCTCGGCTCACCCATCGAAACACGACCCCAACAACACATGGCCTACCGTCCCGCGTTCCCACAGGTGTCCCGATGAAAACGGTACCTCACATGTGTGGGTGCACCTACCTGGGCTCCAAGGGGAAAGCCTAAAACACAAGTTTTCAAACCTGAATTTCAGACTCTCTGCCGACCGGCACACATACAGATATAGGCCTCGGGTGTCCAAGACAGCAAGGAAAACAGGGAACCCCATGCATTTCCGAAAAGAGGACACCCGTGGGAATCCGCAGAGGTATGATTTGCGCAAATCGCCCCAGAATTTATTACCCAGACACCCCAACAAAGTCCGAAATGTGGGAAAAAAACGCATTTTCCACACATTTCACTCGGCTCACCCATCGAAACACGCCCCCAACAACACATGGCCTACCGTCCCGCGTTCCCACAGGTGTCCCGATGAAAACGGTACCTCACATGTGTGGGTGCACCTACCTGGAAGCCAAAGGGAAAGCCTAAAACACAAGTAACCCAAAGTCTGTTTTCATGCCTGAATTTCAGACTCTCTGCCGACCGGCACACCATACAGATATGGTCCTCCGGTGTCCAAGTCACCTAGGAAAACAGGGAACCCCATGCATTTGCGAAAAGAGCACACCTGTGGGAATCCGCAGAGGCATGATTTGCGCAAATCGGCCCAGAATTTATTACCCAGACACCCCCGCAAAGTCTGAAATGTGGTGAAAAAACTCATTTTCCGCACATTTCACTCGGCTCACCCATCGAAACACGCCCCCAACAACACATGGCCAACCGTCCCAAGTTCCCACAGGTGTCCCGATGAAAACGGTACCTCACATGTGTGGGTGCACCTACCTGGGCGCCAAGGGGAAAGCCTAAAACACAAGTAACCCCAAGTCTGTTTTCAGACCTGAATTTCAGACTCTCTGCCGACCGGCACACATACAGATATGGGCCTAGGGTGTCCAAGACACCAAGGAAAACAGGGAACCCCATGCATCTCCGAAAAGAGGACACCCGTGGGAATCCGCAGAGGTATGATTTGCGCAAATCGGACCAGAATTTATTACCCAGACACCCGCGCAAATTCCAAAATGTGGAGAAAAAAACGCATTTTCCGCACATTTCGCTCGGCTCACCCATCGAAACACGCCCCCAAAAACACATGGCCTACCGTCCCGCGTTCCCACAGGTGTCCCGATGAAAACGGTACCTCACATGTGTGGGTGCACCTACTTGGGCGCCAAAGGGAAAGCCTAAAACACAAGTAACCCAAAGTCTGTTTTCAGACCTGAATTTCAGACTCTCTGCCGACCGGCACACCATACAGATATGGGCCTCGGGTGTCCAAGCCACCAAGGAAAACAGGGATCCCCATGCATTTCCGAAAAGAGGACACCCGTGGGAATCCGCAGAGGTATGATTTGCGCACATCGGCCTAGAATGTATTACCCAGACACCCCCACAAAGTCCGAAATGTGGGAAAAAAACACATTTACCACACATTTCGCTTGGCTCACCCATAGAAACACGCCCCCAACAACACATGGCCTACTGTCCCGCGTTCCCACAGGAGTCGCGATGAAAACGGTACCTCACATGTGTGGGTGCACCTACCTGGGCACCAAGGGGAAAGCCTAAAACACAAGTAACCCCAAGTCTGTTTTGAGACCTGAATTTCAGACTCTCTGCCGACCAGCACACCATACAGATATGGGCCTCGGGTGTCCAAGCCACCAAAGAAAACAGGGAACCCCATGCATTTCCGAAAACAGTACACCCGTGGGAATCCGCAGAGGCATGATTTGTGCAAATCGGCTCAGAATTTATTACACAGACACCCCCGCAAATTCCGAAATGTGGGGAACAAACGAACTTTCCGCACATTTCGCTCGGCTCACCCATCGAAACACGACCCCAACAACACATGGCCTACCGTCCCGCGTTCCCACAGGTGTCCCGATGAAAACGGTACCTCACATGTGTGGGTGCACCTACCTGGGCGCCAAGGGGAAAGCCTAAAACACAAGTTTTCAAACCTGAATTTCAGACTCTCTGCCGACCGGCACACATACAGATATAGGCCTCGGGTGTCCAAGACACCAAGGAAAACAGGGAACCCCATGCATTTCCGAAAAGAGGACACCCCTGGGAATCCGCAGAGGTATGATTTGCGCAAATCGGCCCAGAATTTTTACCCAGACACCCCCACAAAGTCCGAAATGTGGGAAAAAAACGCATTTTCCACACATTTCACTCGGCTCACCCATCGAAACACGCCCCCAACAACACATGGCCTACCGTCCCGCGTTCCCACAGGTGTCCCGATGAAAACGGTACCTCACATGTGTGGGTGCACCTACCTGGAAGCCAAAGGGAAAGCCTAAAATACAAGTAACCCAAAGTCTGTTTTCAGACCTGAATTTCAGACTCTCTGCCGACCGGCACACATACAGATATGGGCCTAGGGTGTCCAAGACACCAAGGAAAACAGGGAACCCCATGCATTTCCGAAAAGAGTACACCCGTGGGAATCCGCAGAGGTATGATTTGCGCAAATCGGACCAGAATTTATTACCCAGACACCCGCGCAAAGTCCAAAATGTGGGGAAAAAAACGCATTTTCCGCACATTTCGCTCGGCTCACCCATCGAAACACGCCCCCAAAAACACATGGCCTACCGTCCCGCGTTCCCACAGGTGTCCTGATGAAAACGGTACCTCACATGTGTGGGTGCACCTACTTGGGCACCAAAGGGAAAGCCTAAAACACAAGTAACCCAAAGTCTGTTTTCAGACCTGAATTTCAGACTCTCTGCCGACCGGCACACCATACAGATATGGGCCTCGGGTGTCCAAGCCACCAAGGAAAAGAGGGATCCCCATGCATTTCCGAAAAAAGGACACCCGTGGGAATCCGCAGAGGTATGATTTGCGCACATCGGCCCAGAATGTATTACCCAGACACCCCCACAAAGTCTGAAATGTGGAAAAAAAACACATTTTCCACACATTTCGCTTGGCTCACCCATCGAAAAACGCCCCCAACAACATATGGCCTACCGTCCCCCGTTCCCACAGGTGTCCCGATGAAAACGGTACCTCACATGTGTGGGTGCACCTACCTGGGCACCAAGGGGAAAGCCTAAAACACAAGTAACCCCAAGTCTGTTTTGAGACCTGAATTTCAGACTCTCTGCCGACCAGCACACCATACAGATATGGGCCTCGGGTGTCCAAGCCACCAAAGAAAACAGGGAACCCCATGCATTTCCGAAAACAGCACACCCGTGGGAATCCGCAGAGGCATGATTTGTGCAAATCGGCTCAGAATTTATTACCCAGACACCCCTGCAAATTCCGAAATGTGGGGAACAAACGAACTTTCCGCACATTTCGCTCGGCTCACCCATCGAAACACGACCCCAACAACACATGGCCTACCGTCCCCCGTTCCCACAGGTGTCCCGATGAAAACGGTACCTCACATGTGTGGGTGCACCTACCTGGGCGCCAAGGGGAAAGCCTAAAACACAAGTTTTCAAACCTGAATTTCAGACTCTCTGCCGACCGGCACACCATACAGATATGGGCCTCCGGTGTCCAAGTCACCTAGGAAAACAGGGAACCCCATGCATTTGCGAAAAGAGCACACCTGTGGGAATCCGCAGAGGCATGATTTGCGCAAATCGGCCCAGAATTTATTACCCAGACACCCCCGCAAAGTCTGAAATGTGGGGAAAAAACTCATTTTCCGCACATTTCACTCGGCTCACCCATCGAAACACGCCCCCAACAACACATGGCCCACCGTCCCAAGTTCCCACAGGTGTCCCGATGAAAACGGTACCTCACATGTGTGGGTGCACCTACCTGGGCGCCAAGGGGAAAGCCTAAAACACAAGTAACCCAAAGTCTGTTTTCAGACCTGAATTTCAGACTCTCTGCCGACCGGCACACATACAGATATGGGCCTAGGGTGTCCAAGACACCAAGGAAAACAGGGAACCCCATGCATTTCCGAAAAGAGGACACCCGTGGGAATCCGCAGAGGTATGATTTGCGCAAATCGGACCAGAATTTATTACCCAGACACCCGCGCAAAGTCCAAAATGTGGAGAAAAAAACGCATTTTCCGCACATTTCGCTCGGCTCACCCATCGAAACACGCCCCCAAAAAGACATGGCCTACCGTCCCGCGTTCCCACAGGTGTCCCGATGAAAACGGTACCTCACATGTGTGGGTGCACCTACTTGGGCGCCAAAGGGAAAGCCTAAAACACAAGTAACCCAAAGTCTGTTTTCAGACCTGAATTTCAGACTCTCTGCCGACCGTCACACCATACAGATATGGGCCTCGGGTGTCCAAGCCACTAAGGAAAACAGGGATCCCCATGCATTTCCGAAAAGAGGACACCCGTGGGAATCCGCAGAGGTATGATTTGCGCACATCGGCCTAGAATGTATTACCCAGACACCCCCACAAAGTCCGAAATGTGGGAAAAAAACACATTTTCCACACATTTCGCTTGGCTCACCCATCAAAACACGCCCCCACCAACACATGGCCTACTGTCCCGCGTTCCCACAGGAGTCGCGATGAAAACGGTACCTCACATGTGTGGGTGCACCTACCTGCGCACCAAGGGGAAAGCCTAAAACACAAGTAACCCCAAGTCTGTTTTGAGACCTGAATTTCAGACTCTCTGCCGACCAGCACACCATACAGATATGGGCCTCGGGTGTCCAAGCCACCAAAGAAAACAGGGAACCCCATGCATTTCCGAAAACAGCACACCCATGGGAATCCGCAGAGGCATGATTTGTGCAAATCGGCTCAGAATTTATTACCCAGACACCCCCGCAAATTCCGAAATGTGGGGAACAAACGAACTTTCCGCACATTTCGCTCGGCTCACCCATCGAAACACGACCCCAACAACACATGGCCTACCGTCCCGCGTTCCCACAGGTGTCCCGATGAAAACGGTACCTCACATGTGTGGGTGCACCTACCTGGGCGCCAAGGGGAAAGCCTAAAACACAAGTTTTCAAACCTGAATTTCAGACTCTCTGCCGACCGGCACACATACAGATATAGGCCTCGGGTGTCCAAGACACCAAGGAAAACAGGGAACCCCATGCATTTCCGAAAAGAGGACACCCCTGGGAATCCGCAGAGGTATGATTTGCGCAAATCGGCCCAGAATTTATTACCCAGACACCCCCACAAAGTCCGAAATGTGGGAAAAAAACGCATTTTCCACACATTTCACTCGGCTCACCCATCGAAACACGCCCCCAACAACACATGGCCTACCGTCCCACGTTCCCACAGGTGTCCCGATGAAAACGGTACCTCACATGTGTGGGTGCACCTACCTGGAAGCCAAAGGGAAAGCCTAAAATACAAGTAACCCAAAGTCTGTTTTCAGACCTGAATTTCAGACTCTCTGCCGACCAGCACACATACAGATATGGGCCTAGGGTGTCCAAGACACCAAGGAAAACAGGGAACCCCATGCATTTGCGAAAAGAGCACACCTGTGGGAATCCGCAGAGGCATGATTTGCGCAAATCGGCCCAGAATTTATTACCCAGACACCCCCGCAAAGTCTGAAATGTGGGGAAAAAACTCATTTTCCGCACATTTCACTCGGCTCACCCATCGAAACACGCCCCCAACAACACATGGCCTACCTCCCCGCGTTCCCACAGGTGTCCCGATTGAAAACGGTACCTCACAGGTGTGGGTGCACCTACCTGGGCGCCAAGGGGAAAGCCTAAAACACAAGTAACCCCAAGTCTGTTTTCAGACCTGAATTTCAGACTCTCTGCCGACCGGCACACATACAGATATGGGCCTCGGGTGTCCAAGACACCAAGGAAAACAGGGAACCCCATGCATTTCCGAAAAGAGGACACCCGTGGCAATCCGCAGAGGTATGATTTGCGCACATCGGCCCAGAATGTATTACCCAGACACCCCAACAAAATCCGAAATGTGGGAAAAAACACATTTTCGACACATTTCGCTTGGCTCACCCATCGAAACACGCCCCCAACACCACATGGCCTACTGTCCCGCGTTCCCACAGGAGTCCCGATGAAAACGGTACCTCACATGTGTGGGTGCACCTACCTGGGCACCAAGGGGAAAGCCTAAAACACAAGTAACCCCAAGTCTGTTTTGAGACCTGAATTTCAGACTCTCTGCCGACCAGCACACCATACAGATATGGGCCTCGGGTGTCCAAGCCACCAAGGAAAACAGGGAACCCCATGCATTTCCGAAAACAGCACACCCATGGGAATCCGCAGAGGCATGATTTGTGCAAATCGGCTCAGAATTTATTACCCAGAAACCCCCGCAAATGCCAAAATGTGGGGAAAAAACGAACTTTCCGCACATTTTGCTCTGCTCACCCATCGAAACACGCCCCCAACAAGACATGGCCTACCGTCCCGCGTTCCCACAGGTGTCCCGATGAAAACAGTACCTCACATGTGTGGGTGCACCTACCTGGACGCCAAAGGGAAAGCCTAAAACACAAGTAACCCAAAGTCTGTTTTCAGGCCTGAATTTCAGACTCTCTGCCGACCGGCACACCATACAGATATGGGGCTCGGGTGTCCAAGACACCAAGGAAAACAGGGAACCCCATGCATTTCCGAAAAGAGGACACCCGTGGGAATCCGCAGAGGTATGATTTGCGCAAATCGGCCCAGAATTTATTACCCAGACACCCCCGCAAAGTCCGAAATGTGGGGAAAAAACGCATTATCCGCACATTTCATTCGGCTCACCCAACGAAACACGCCCCCAACAACACATGGCCTACCGTCCCGCGTTCCCACAGGTGTCCCGATGAAAATGGTACCTCACATGTGTGGGTGCACCTACCTGGGCGCCAAGGGGAAAGCCTAAAACACAAGTAACCCCAAGTCTGTTTTCAGACCTAAATTTCAGACTCTCTGCTGACCGGCACACATACAGATATGGGCCTCGGGTGTCCAAGACACAAAGGAAAACAGGGAACCCCATGCATTTCCGAAAAGAGGACACCCGTGGGATTCCGCAGAGGTATGATTTGCGCAAATCGGCCCAGAATTTATTACCCAGACACCCCCGCAAAGTCCAAAATGTGGGGAAAAAAACACATTTTCCGCACATTTCACTCGGCTCACCCATCGAAACACACCCCCAACAACACATGGCCTATCGTCCCGCGTTCCCACAAATGTCCCGATGAAAACGGTACCTCACATGTGTGGGTGCACCTACCTGGGCACCAAGGGGAAAGCCTAAAACACAAGTAACCCCAAGTCTGTTTTGAGACCTGAATTTCAGACTCTCTGCCGACCAGCACATCATACAGATATGGGCCTCGGGTGTCCAAGACACCAAGGAAAACAGGGAAACCCATGCATTTCCGAAAAGAGGACACCCGTGGGAATCCGCAGAGGTATAATTTGCGCAAATCAGCCCAGAATTTAATACCCAGACACCCCCACAAAGTCCGAAATGTGGGAAGAAAACGCATTTTCCACACATTTCACTCGGCTCACCCATCGAAACACGCCCCCAACAACACATGGCCTACCGTCCCGCGTTCCCACAGGTGTCCCGATGAAAACGGTACCCCACATGTGTGGGTGCACCTACCTGGGCGCCAAAGGGAAAGCCTAAAACACAAGTAACCCAAAGTCTGTTTTCAGGCCTGAATTTCAGACTCTCTGCTGACCGGCACACCATACAGATATGGGCCTCCAGTGTCCAAGCCACCTAGGAAAACAGGGAACCCCATGCATTTCCGAAAAAAGCACACCCGTGGGAATCCGCAGAGGCATGATTTGCGCAAATCGGCCCAGAATTTATTACCCAGACACCCCTGCAAAGTCCGAAATGTGGGGAAAAAACGCATTTTCCGCACATTTCGCTCGGCTCACCCATCGAAACACGCCCCCAACAGCACATGGCCTACCGTCCCGCGTTCCCACAGGTGTCCCAATGAAAACGGTACATGTGTGGGTGCACCTACCTGGGCGCCAAGGGGAAAGCCTAAAACACAAGTAACCCCAAGTCTGTTTTCAGACCTGAATTTCAGACTCTCTGCCGACCGGCACACATACAGATATGGGCCTCGGGTGTCCAAGACACCAAGGAAAACAGGGAACCCATGCATTTCCGAAAAGAGGACACCCGTGGGAATCCGCAGAGGTATGATTTGCGCAAATCGGCCCAGAATTTATTACCCAGACACCCCCGCAAAGTCCGACATGTGGGGAAAAAAACACATTTTCCGCACATTTCGCTCGGCTCACCCATCGAAACACGCCCCCAACAACACATGGCCTACCGTCCCGCGTTCCCACAGGTGTCCCGATGAAAACGGTACCTCACATGTGTGGGTGCACCTACTTGGGCGCCAAAGGGAAAGCCTAAAACACAAGTAACCCAAAGTCTGTTTTCAGACCTGAATTTCAGACTCTCTGCCGACCGGCACACCATGCAGATATGGGCCTCGGGTGTCCAAGCCACCAAGGAAAACAGGGAACCCCATGCATTTCCGAAAAGAGGACACCGGTGGGAATCCGCAGAGGTATGATTTGCGCACATCGGCCCAGAATGTATTACCCAGACACCCCCACAAAGTCGGAAATGTGGGAAACAAACACATTTTCCACACATTTCGCTTGGCTCACCCATCGAAACACGCCCACAACAACACATGGCCTACTGTCCCGCGTTCCCACAGGTGTCCCGATGAAAACGGTACCTCATGTGTGGGTGCACCTACCTGGGCGCCAAAAGGAAAGCCTAAAACACAAGTAACCCAAAGTCTGTTTTCAGGCCTGAATTTCAGACTCTCTGCCGACCAGCACACCATGCAGATATGGGCCTCGGGTGTCCAAGCCACCAAGGAAAACAGGGAACCCCATGCATTTCCGAAAACAGCACATCCGTGGGAATCCGCAGAGACATGATTTGTGCAAATCGGCTCAGAATTTATTATCCAGACACCCCTGCGAATTCCGAAATGTGGGGAAAAAACTAACTTTCCGCACATTTCGCTCGGCTCACCCATCGAAACACGCCCCCAACAACACATGGCCTACCGTCCCGCGTTCCCACAGGTGTCCCGATGAAAACGGTACCTCACATGTGTGGGTGCACCTACCAGGGCACCAAGGGGAAAGCCTAAAACACAAGTAACCCCAAGTCTGTTTTGAGACCTAAATTTCAGACTCTCTGCCGACCAGCACACCATACAGATATGGGCCTCGGGTGTCCAAGACACCAAGGAAAACAGGGAACCCATGCATTTCCGAAAAGAGGACACCCGTGGAAATCCGCAGAGGTATGATTTGCGCAAATCGGCCCACAATTTACTACCCAGCCACCCCCGCAAAGTCCGACATGTGGGGAAAAAAACGCATTTTCCGCACATTTCGCTCGGCTCATCCATCGAAACACGCCCCCAACAACACATGGCCTACCGTCCCACGTTCCCACAGGTGTCCCGATGAAAACGGTACCTCACATGTGTGGGTGCACCTACTTGGGCGCCAAAGGGAAAGCCTAAAATACAAGTAACCCAAAGTCTGTTTTCAGACCTGAATTTCAGACTCTCTGCCGACCGGCACAGCATGCAGATATGGGCCTCGGGTGTCCAAGTCACCTAGGAAAACAGGGAACCCCATGCATTTGCGAAAAGAGCACACCTGTGGGAATCCGCAGAGGCATGATTTGCGCAAATCGGCCCAGAATTTATTACCCAGACACCCCCGCAAAGTCTGAAATGTGGGGAAAAAATGCATTTTCCGCACATTTCGCTCGACTCACCCATCGAAACACGCCCCCAACAACACATGGCCTACCGTCCCGCGTTCCCACAGGTGTCCCGATGAAAACGGTACCTCACATGTGTGGGTGCACCTACCTGGGCACCAAGGGGAAAGCCTAAAACACAAGTAACCCCAAGTCTGTTTTCAGACCTGATTTTCAGACTCTCTGCCGACCGGCACACATACAGATATGGGCCTCGGGTGTCCAAGACACCAAGGAAAACAGGGAACCCCATGTATTTCCAAAAAGAGGACACCCCTGGGAATCCGCAGAGGTATGATTTGCGCAAATCGGCCCAGAATTTATTACCCAGACACCCCAGCAAAGTCCAAAATGTGGGGAAAAAAACGCATTTTCCGCACATTTCACTCGGCTCACCCATCGAAACACGCCCCCAACAACACATGGCCTACCGTCCCGCGTTCCCACAGGTGTCCTGATGAAAACGGTACCTCACATGTGTGGGTGCACCTACCTGGGTGCCAAGGGGAAAGCCTAAAACACAAGTAACCCAAAGTCTGTTTTCAGACCTGAATTTCAAACTCTCTACCGACTGGCACACATACAGATATGGGCCTCGGGTGTCCAAGACACCAAGGAAAACAGGGAACCCCATGCATTTCCGAAAAGAGGACACCCGTGGGAATCCGCAGAGGTATGATTAGCACAAATCGGCCCAGAATTTATTACCCAGACACCCCCGCAAAGTCCGAAATGTGGGGGAAAAAACGCATTTTCCGCCCATTTCGCTCGGCTCACCCATCGAAACACACCCCCAACAACAGATGGCCTACCGTCCCGCGTTCCCACAGGTGTCCCGATGAAAATGGTACCTCACATGTGTGGGTGCACCTACCTGGTCACCAAGGGGAAAGCCTAAAACACAAGTAACCCCGAGTCTGTTTTCAGACCTGAATTTCAGACTCTCTGCCGACCGGCACACCATACAAATATGGGCCTCGGGTGTCCAAGCCACCAAGGAAAACAAGGAACCCCATGCATTTCCGAAAAGAGGACACCCGTGGAAATCCACAGAGGTATGATTTGCGCAAATCAGCCCAGAATTTATTACCCAGCCACCCCCGCAAAGTCCGACATGTGGGGAAAAAAACGCATTTTCCGCACATTTCGCTCGGCTCACCCATCGAAACACGCCCCCAACAACACATGGCCTACCGTCCCGCGTTCCCACAGGTGTCCCGATGAAAACGGTACCTCACATGTGTGGGTGCACCTACTTGGGCGCCAAAGGGAAAGCCTAAAACACAAGTAACCCAAAGTCTGTTTTCAGACCTGAATTTCAGACTCTCTGCCGACCGGCACACCATACAGATATGGGCCTCGGGTGTCCAAGCCACCAAGGAAAACAGGGAACCCCATGCATTTCCGAAAAGAGGACACCCGTGGGAATCCGCAGAGGTATGATTTGCGCACATCGGCCCAGAATGTATTACCCAGACACCCCCACAAAGTCGGTAATGTGGGAAACAAACACATTTTCCACACATTTCGCTTGGCTCACCCATCGAAACACGCCCCCAACAACACATGGCCTACCGTCCCGCGTTCCCACAGGTGTCCCGATGAAAACGGTACCTCACATGTGTGGGTGCACCTACCTGGGCACCAAGGGAAAAGCCTAAAACACAAGTAACCCCAAGTCTGTTTTGAGACCTAAATTTCAGACTCTCTGCCGACCAGCACACCATACAGATATGGGCCTCGGGTGTCCAAGACACCAAGGAAAACAGGGAACCCATGCATTTCCGAAAAGAGGACACCCGTGGGAATCCGCAGAGGTATGATTTGCGCAAATCGGCCCAGAATTTATTACCCAGACACCCCTGCAAAGTCCAAAATGTGGGGAAAAAAACGCATTTTCCGCACATTTCACTCGGCTCACCCATCAAAACACGCCCCCAACAACACATGGCCTACCGTCCCGCGTTCCCACAGGTGTCCTGATGAAAACGGTACCTCACATGTGTGGGTGCACCTACCTGGGTGCCAAGGGGAAAGCCTAAAACACAAGTAACCCAAAGTCTGTTTTCAGACCTGAATTTCAGACTCTCTGCCGACTGGCACACATGCAGATATGGGCCTCGGGTGTCCAAGACACCAAGGAAAACAGGGAACCCCATGCATTTCCGAAAAGAGGACACCCGTGGGAATCCGCAGAGGTATGATTAGCACAAATCGGCCTAGAATTTATTACCCAGACACCCCCGCAATGTCCGAAATGTGGGGAAAAAACACATTTTCCGCACATTTCGCTCGGCTCACCCATCGAAACACGCCCCCAACAACACATGGCCTACTGTCCCGCGTTCCCACAGGTGTCCCGATGAAAACGGTACCTCATGTGTGGGTGCACCTACCTGGGCGCCAAAAGGAAAGCCTAAAACACAAGTAACCCAAAGTCTGTTTTCAGGCCTGAATTTCAGACTCTCTGCCGACCGGCACACCATACAGATATGGGCCTCGGGTGTCCAAGCCACCAAGGAAAACAGGGAACCCCATGCATTTCCGAAAACAGCACATCCGTGGGAATCCGCAGAGGCATGATTTGTGCAAATCGGCTCAGAATTTATTACCCAGACACCCCTGCAAATTCCGAAATGTGGGGAAAAAACTAACTTTCCGCACATTTCGCTCGGCTCACCCATCGAAACACCCCCCCAACAACACATGGCCTACCGTCCCGCGTTCCCACAGGTGTCCCGATGAAAACGGTACCTCACATGTGTGGGTGCACCTACCAGGGCAACAAGGGGAAAGCCTAAAACACAAGTAACCCCAAGTCTGTTTTGAGACCTGAATTTCAGACTCTCTGCCGACCAGCACACCATACAGATATGGGCCTCGGGTGTCCAAGACACCAAGGAAAACAGGGAACCCCATGCATTTCCGAAAAGAGGACACCCGTGGGAATCCGCAGAGGTATGATTTGCGCAAATCGGCCCAGAATTTATTACCCAGACACCCCCGCAAAGTCCGAAATGTGGGGAAAAAAACGCATTTTCCGCACATTTCGCGCGGCTCACCCATCGAAACACGCCCCCAACAACACATGGCCTACCGTCCCGCGTTCCCACAGGTGTCCCGATGAAAACGGTACCTCTTATGTGTGGGTGCACCTACCTGGTCGCCAAGGGGAAAGCCTAAAACGCAAGTAACCCCAAGTCTGTTTTCAGACCTGAATTTCAGACTCTCTGCCGACCGGCACACCATACAAATATGGGCCTCGGGTGTCCAAGCCACCAAGGAAAACAAGGAACCCCATGCATTTCGGAAAAGAGGACACTCGTGGAAATCCGCAGAGGTATGATTTGCGCAAATCGGCCCAGAATTTATTACCCAGCCACCCCCGCAAAGTCCGAAATGTGGGGAAAAAATGCATTTTCCGTACATTTCGCTCGGCTAACCCATCGAAACACGCCCCCAACAACACATGGCCTACCGTCCCGCGTTCCTACAGGTGTCCCGATGAAAACGGTGCCTCACATGTGTGGGTGCACCTACCTGGGCGCCAAGGGGAAAGCCTAAAACACAAGTAACCCCAAGTCTGTTTTCAGACCTGAATTTCAGACTCTCTGCCGACCGGCAAACATACAGATATGGGCCGCGGGTGTCCAAGACACCAAGGAAAACAGGGAACCCCATGCATTTCCGAAAAGAGGAGACCCGTGGGAATCCGCAGAGGTATGATTTGCGCAAATCGGACCAGAATCTATTACCCAGACCCCCGCGCAAATTCCAAAATGTGGGGAAAAAAACGCATTTTCCGCACATTTCGCTCGGCTCACCCATCAAAACACGCCCCCAAAAACACATGGCCTACAGTCCCGCGTTCCCACAGGTGTCCCGATGAAAACGGTACCTCACATGTGTGGGTGCACCTACTTGGGCGCCAAAGGGAAAGCCTAAAACACAAGTAACCCAAAGTCTGTTTTCAGACCTGAATTTCAGACTCTCTGCCGACCGGCACACCATAAAGATATGGGCCTCGGGTGTCCAAGCCACCAAGGAAAACAGGGAACCCCATGCATTTCCGAAAAGAGGACACCCGTGGGAATCCGCAGAGGTATGATTTGCGCACATCGGCCCAGAATGTATTACCCAGACACCCCCACAAATTCCGAAATGTGGGAAAAAAACACATTTTCCACACATTTCGCTTGGCTCACCCATCGAAACACGCTCCCAACAACACATGGCCTACTGTCCCGCGTTCCCACAGGAGTCCCGATGAAAACGGTACCTCACATGTGTGGGTGCACCTACCTGGGCACCAAGGGGAAAGCCTAAAACACAAGTAACCCCAAGTCTGTTTTGAGACCTGAATTTCAGACTCTCTGCCGACCAGCACACCATACAGATATGGGCCTCGGGTGTCCAAGCCACCAAGGAAAACAGGGAACCCCATGCATTTCCGAAAACAGCACACCCGTGGGAATCCGCAGAGGCATGATTTGTGCAAATCGGCTGAGAATTTATTACCCAGACACCCCCGCAAATTCCGAAATGTGGGGAAAAAACGAACTTTCCGCACATTTCGCTCGGCTCACCCATCGAAACACGCCCCCAACAACACATGGCCTACCGTCCCGCGTTCCCACAGGTGTCCCGATGAAAACGGTACCTCACATGTGTGGGTGCACCTACCTGGGCGCCAAGGGGAAAGCCTAAAACTCAAGTAATCCCTAGTCTGTTTTCAGACCTGAATTTCAGACACTCTGCCGACCGGCACACATACAGATATAGGCCTCGGGTGTCCAAGACACCGAGGAAAACAGGGAACCCCATGCATTTCCGAAAAGAGGACACCCGTGGGAATCCGCAGAGGTATGATTTGCGCAAATCGGCCCAGACACCCCCACAAAGTCCGAAATGTGGGGGAAAAAATGCATTTTCCACACATTTCACTCCGCTAACCCATCGAAACACGCCCCCAACAACACATGGCCTACAGTCCCGCGTTCCCACAGGTGTCCCGATGAAAATGGTACCTCACATGTGTGGGTGCACCTACCTGGGCGCCAAAGGGGAAAGCCTAAAACACAAGTAACCCCAAGTCTGTTTTCAGACCTGAATTTCAGACTCTCTGCCGACCGGCACACATACAGATATGGGCCTAGGGTGTCCAAGACACCAAGGAAAACAGGGAACCCCATGCATTTCCGAAAAGAGGACACCCGTGGGAATCCGCAGAGGTATGATTTGCGCAAATCGGACCAGAATTTATTACCCAGACACCCGCGCAAAGTCCAAAATGTGGGGAAAAAAACGCATTTTCCGCACATTTCGCTCGGCTCACCCATCGAAACACGCCCCCAAAAACACATGGCCTACCATCCCGCGTTCCCACAGGTGTCCCGATGAAAACGGTACCTCACATGTGTGGGTGCACCTACTTGGGCACCAAGGGGAAAGCCTAAAACACAAGTAACCCCAAGTCTGTTTTGAGACCTGAATTTCAGACTCTCTGCCGACCAGCACACCATACAGATATGGGCCTCGGGTGTCCAAGCCACCAAAGAAAACAGGGAACCCCATGCATTTCCGAAAACAGCACACCCGTGGGAATCCGCAGAGGCATGATTTGTGCAAATCGGCTCAGAATTTATTACCCAGACACCGCCGCAAATTCCAAAATGTGGGGAACAAACGAACTTTCCGCACATTTCGCTCGGCTCACCCATCGAAACACGACCCCAACAACACATGGCCTACCGTCCCGCGTTCCCACAGGTGTCCCGATGAAAACGGTACCTCACATGTGTGGGTGCACCTACCTGGGCTCCAAGGGGAAAGCCTAAAACACAAGTTTTCAAACCTGAATTTCAGACTCTCTGCCGACCGGCACACATACAGATATAGGCCTCGGGTGTCCAAGACAGCAAGGAAAACAGGGAACCCCATGCATTTCCGAAAAGAGGACACCCGTGGGAATCCGCAGAGGTATGATTTGCGCAAATCGCCCCAGAATTTATTACCCAGACACCCCAACAAAGTCCGAAATGTGGGAAAAAAACGCATTTTCCACACATTTCACTCGGCTCACCCATCGAAACACGCCCCCAACAACACATGGCCTACCGTCCCGCGTTCCCACAGGTGTCCCGATGAAAACGGTACCTCACATGTGTGGGTGCACCTACCTGGAAGCCAAAGGGAAAGCCTAAAACACAAGTAACCCAAAGTCTGTTTTCATGCCTGAATTTCAGACTCTCTGCCGACCGGCACACCATACAGATATGGTCCTCCGGTGTCCAAGTCACCTAGGAAAACAGGGAACCCCATGCATTTGCGAAAAGAGCACACCTGTGGGAATCCGCAGAGGCATGATTTGCGCAAATCGGCCCAGAATTTATTACCCAGACACCCCCGCAAAGTCTGAAATGTGGTGAAAAAACTCATTTTCCGCACATTTCACTCGGCTCACCCATCGAAACACGCCCCCAACAACACATGGCCAACCGTCCCAAGTTCCCACAGGTGTCCCGATGAAAACGGTACCTCACATGTGTGGGTGCACCTACCTGGGCGCCAAGGGGAAAGCCTAAAACACAAGTAACCCCAAGTCTGTTTTCAGACCTGAATTTCAGACTCTCTGCCGACCGGCACACATACAGATATGGGCCTAGGGTGTCCAAGACACCAAGGAAAACAGGGAACCCCATGCATCTCCGAAAAGAGGACACCCGTGGGAATCCGCAGAGGTATGATTTGCGCAAATCGGACCAGAATTTATTACCCAGACACCCGCGCAAATTCCAAAATGTGGAGAAAAAAACGCATTTTCCGCACATTTCGCTCGGCTCACCCATCGAAACACGCCCCCAAAAACACATGGCCTACCGTCCCGCGTTCCCACAGGTGTCCCGATGAAAACGGTACCTCACATGTGTGGGTGCACCTACTTGGGCGCCAAAGGGAAAGCCTAAAACACAAGTAACCCAAAGTCTGTTTTCAGACCTGAATTTCAGACTCTCTGCCGACCGGCACACCATACAGATATGGGCCTCGGGTGTCCAAGCCACCAAGGAAAACAGGGATCCCCATGCATTTCCGAAAAGAGGACACCCGTGGGAATCCGCAGAGGTATGATTTGCGCACATCGGCCTAGAATGTATTACCCAGACACCCCCACAAAGTCCGAAATGTGGGAAAAAAACACATTTACCACACATTTCGCTTGGCTCACCCATAGAAACACGCCCCCAACAACACATGGCCTACTGTCCCGCGTTCCCACAGGAGTCGCGATGAAAACGGTACCTCACATGTGTGGGTGCACCTACCTGGGCACCAAGGGGAAAGCCTAAAACACAAGTAACCCCAAGTCTGTTTTGAGACCTGAATTTCAGACTCTCTGCCGACCAGCACACCATACAGATATGGGCCTCGGGTGTCCAAGCCACCAAAGAAAACAGGGAACCCCATGCATTTCCGAAAACAGTACACCCGTGGGAATCCGCAGAGGCATGATTTGTGCAAATCGGCTCAGAATTTATTACACAGACACCCCCGCAAATTCCGAAATGTGGGGAACAAACGAACTTTCCGCACATTTCGCTCGGCTCACCCATCGAAACACGACCCCAACAACACATGGCCTACCGTCCCGCGTTCCCACAGGTGTCCCGATGAAAACGGTACCTCACATGTGTGGGTGCACCTACCTGGGCGCCAAGGGGAAAGCCTAAAACACAAGTTTTCAAACCTGAATTTCAGACTCTCTGCCGACCGGCACACATACAGATATAGGCCTCGGGTGTCCAAGACACCAAGGAAAACAGGGAACCCCATGCATTTCCGAAAAGAGGACACCCCTGGGAATCCGCAGAGGTATGATTTGCGCAAATCGGCCCAGAATTTTTACCCAGACACCCCCACAAAGTCCGAAATGTGGGAAAAAAACGCATTTTCCACACATTTCACTCGGCTCACCCATCGAAACACGCCCCCAACAACACATGGCCTACCGTCCCGCGTTCCCACAGGTGTCCCGATGAAAACGGTACCTCACATGTGTGGGTGCACCTACCTGGAAGCCAAAGGGAAAGCCTAAAATACAAGTAACCCAAAGTCTGTTTTCAGACCTGAATTTCAGACTCTCTGCCGACCGGCACACATACAGATATGGGCCTAGGGTGTCCAAGACACCAAGGAAAACAGGGAACCCCATGCATTTCCGAAAAGAGTACACCCGTGGGAATCCGCAGAGGTATGATTTGCGCAAATCGGACCAGAATTTATTACCCAGACACCCGCGCAAAGTCCAAAATGTGGGGAAAAAAACGCATTTTCCGCACATTTCGCTCGGCTCACCCATCGAAACACGCCCCCAAAAACACATGGCCTACCGTCCCGCGTTCCCACAGGTGTCCTGATGAAAACGGTACCTCACATGTGTGGGTGCACCTACTTGGGCACCAAAGGGAAAGCCTAAAACACAAGTAACCCAAAGTCTGTTTTCAGACCTGAATTTCAGACTCTCTGCCGACCGGCACACCATACAGATATGGGCCTCGGGTGTCCAAGCCACCAAGGAAAAGAGGGATCCCCATGCATTTCCGAAAAAAGGACACCCGTGGGAATCCGCAGAGGTATGATTTGCGCACATCGGCCCAGAATGTATTACCCAGACACCCCCACAAAGTCTGAAATGTGGAAAAAAAACACATTTTCCACACATTTCGCTTGGCTCACCCATCGAAAAACGCCCCCAACAACATATGGCCTACCGTCCCCCGTTCCCACAGGTGTCCCGATGAAAACGGTACCTCACATGTGTGGGTGCACCTACCTGGGCACCAAGGGGAAAGCCTAAAACACAAGTAACCCCAAGTCTGTTTTGAGACCTGAATTTCAGACTCTCTGCCGACCAGCACACCATACAGATATGGGCCTCGGGTGTCCAAGCCACCAAAGAAAACAGGGAACCCCATGCATTTCCGAAAACAGCACACCCGTGGGAATCCGCAGAGGCATGATTTGTGCAAATCGGCTCAGAATTTATTACCCAGACACCCCTGCAAATTCCGAAATGTGGGGAACAAACGAACTTTCCGCACATTTCGCTCGGCTCACCCATCGAAACACGACCCCAACAACACATGGCCTACCGTCCCCCGTTCCCACAGGTGTCCCGATGAAAACGGTACCTCACATGTGTGGGTGCACCTACCTGGGCGCCAAGGGGAAAGCCTAAAACACAAGTTTTCAAACCTGAATTTCAGACTCTCTGCCGACCGGCACACCATACAGATATGGGCCTCCGGTGTCCAAGTCACCTAGGAAAACAGGGAACCCCATGCATTTGCGAAAAGAGCACACCTGTGGGAATCCGCAGAGGCATGATTTGCGCAAATCGGCCCAGAATTTATTACCCAGACACCCCCGCAAAGTCTGAAATGTGGGGAAAAAACTCATTTTCCGCACATTTCACTCGGCTCACCCATCGAAACACGCCCCCAACAACACATGGCCCACCGTCCCAAGTTCCCACAGGTGTCCCGATGAAAACGGTACCTCACATGTGTGGGTGCACCTACCTGGGCGCCAAGGGGAAAGCCTAAAACACAAGTAACCCAAAGTCTGTTTTCAGACCTGAATTTCAGACTCTCTGCCGACCGGCACACATACAGATATGGGCCTAGGGTGTCCAAGACACCAAGGAAAACAGGGAACCCCATGCATTTCCGAAAAGAGGACACCCGTGGGAATCCGCAGAGGTATGATTTGCGCAAATCGGACCAGAATTTATTACCCAGACACCCGCGCAAAGTCCAAAATGTGGAGAAAAAAACGCATTTTCCGCACATTTCGCTCGGCTCACCCATCGAAACACGCCCCCAAAAAGACATGGCCTACCGTCCCGCGTTCCCACAGGTGTCCCGATGAAAACGGTACCTCACATGTGTGGGTGCACCTACTTGGGCGCCAAAGGGAAAGCCTAAAACACAAGTAACCCAAAGTCTGTTTTCAGACCTGAATTTCAGACTCTCTGCCGACCGTCACACCATACAGATATGGGCCTCGGGTGTCCAAGCCACTAAGGAAAACAGGGATCCCCATGCATTTCCGAAAAGAGGACACCCGTGGGAATCCGCAGAGGTATGATTTGCGCACATCGGCCTAGAATGTATTACCCAGACACCCCCACAAAGTCCGAAATGTGGGAAAAAAACACATTTTCCACACATTTCGCTTGGCTCACCCATCAAAACACGCCCCCACCAACACATGGCCTACTGTCCCGCGTTCCCACAGGAGTCGCGATGAAAACGGTACCTCACATGTGTGGGTGCACCTACCTGCGCACCAAGGGGAAAGCCTAAAACACAAGTAACCCCAAGTCTGTTTTGAGACCTGAATTTCAGACTCTCTGCCGACCAGCACACCATACAGATATGGGCCTCGGGTGTCCAAGCCACCAAAGAAAACAGGGAACCCCATGCATTTCCGAAAACAGCACACCCATGGGAATCCGCAGAGGCATGATTTGTGCAAATCGGCTCAGAATTTATTACCCAGACACCCCCGCAAATTCCGAAATGTGGGGAACAAACGAACTTTCCGCACATTTCGCTCGGCTCACCCATCGAAACACGACCCCAACAACACATGGCCTACCGTCCCGCGTTCCCACAGGTGTCCCGATGAAAACGGTACCTCACATGTGTGGGTGCACCTACCTGGGCGCCAAGGGGAAAGCCTAAAACACAAGTTTTCAAACCTGAATTTCAGACTCTCTGCCGACCGGCACACATACAGATATAGGCCTCGGGTGTCCAAGACACCAAGGAAAACAGGGAACCCCATGCATTTCCGAAAAGAGGACACCCCTGGGAATCCGCAGAGGTATGATTTGCGCAAATCGGCCCAGAATTTATTACCCAGACACCCCCACAAAGTCCGAAATGTGGGAAAAAAACGCATTTTCCACACATTTCACTCGGCTCACCCATCGAAACACGCCCCCAACAACACATGGCCTACCGTCCCACGTTCCCACAGGTGTCCCGATGAAAACGGTACCTCACATGTGTGGGTGCACCTACCTGGAAGCCAAAGGGAAAGCCTAAAATACAAGTAACCCAAAGTCTGTTTTCAGACCTGAATTTCAGACTCTCTGCCGACCAGCACACATACAGATATGGGCCTAGGGTGTCCAAGACACCAAGGAAAACAGGGAACCCCATGCATTTGCGAAAAGAGCACACCTGTGGGAATCCGCAGAGGCATGATTTGCGCAAATCGGCCCAGAATTTATTACCCAGACACCCCCGCAAAGTCTGAAATGTGGGGAAAAAACTCATTTTCCGCACATTTCACTCGGCTCACCCATCGAAACACGCCCCCAACAACACATGGCCTACCTCCCCGCGTTCCCACAGGTGTCCCGATTGAAAACGGTACCTCACAGGTGTGGGTGCACCTACCTGGGCGCCAAGGGGAAAGCCTAAAACACAAGTAACCCCAAGTCTGTTTTCAGACCTGAATTTCAGACTCTCTGCCGACCGGCACACATACAGATATGGGCCTCGGGTGTCCAAGACACCAAGGAAAACAGGGAACCCCATGCATTTCCGAAAAGAGGACACCCGTGGCAATCCGCAGAGGTATGATTTGCGCACATCGGCCCAGAATGTATTACCCAGACACCCCAACAAAATCCGAAATGTGGGAAAAAACACATTTTCGACACATTTCGCTTGGCTCACCCATCGAAACACGCCCCCAACACCACATGGCCTACTGTCCCGCGTTCCCACAGGAGTCCCGATGAAAACGGTACCTCACATGTGTGGGTGCACCTACCTGGGCACCAAGGGGAAAGCCTAAAACACAAGTAACCCCAAGTCTGTTTTGAGACCTGAATTTCAGACTCTCTGCCGACCAGCACACCATACAGATATGGGCCTCGGGTGTCCAAGCCACCAAGGAAAACAGGGAACCCCATGCATTTCCGAAAACAGCACACCCATGGGAATCCGCAGAGGCATGATTTGTGCAAATCGGCTCAGAATTTATTACCCAGAAACCCCCGCAAATGCCAAAATGTGGGGAAAAAACGAACTTTCCGCACATTTTGCTCTGCTCACCCATCGAAACACGCCCCCAACAAGACATGGCCTACCGTCCCGCGTTCCCACAGGTGTCCCGATGAAAACAGTACCTCACATGTGTGGGTGCACCTACCTGGACGCCAAAGGGAAAGCCTAAAACACAAGTAACCCAAAGTCTGTTTTCAGGCCTGAATTTCAGACTCTCTGCCGACCGGCACACCATACAGATATGGGGCTCGGGTGTCCAAGACACCAAGGAAAACAGGGAACCCCATGCATTTCCGAAAAGAGGACACCCGTGGGAATCCGCAGAGGTATGATTTGCGCAAATCGGCCCAGAATTTATTACCCAGACACCCCCGCAAAGTCCGAAATGTGGGGAAAAAACGCATTATCCGCACATTTCATTCGGCTCACCCAACGAAACACGCCCCCAACAACACATGGCCTACCGTCCCGCGTTCCCACAGGTGTCCCGATGAAAATGGTACCTCACATGTGTGGGTGCACCTACCTGGGCGCCAAGGGGAAAGCCTAAAACACAAGTAACCCCAAGTCTGTTTTCAGACCTAAATTTCAGACTCTCTGCTGACCGGCACACATACAGATATGGGCCTCGGGTGTCCAAGACACAAAGGAAAACAGGGAACCCCATGCATTTCCGAAAAGAGGACACCCGTGGGATTCCGCAGAGGTATGATTTGCGCAAATCGGCCCAGAATTTATTACCCAGACACCCCCGCAAAGTCCAAAATGTGGGGAAAAAAACACATTTTCCGCACATTTCACTCGGCTCACCCATCGAAACACACCCCCAACAACACATGGCCTATCGTCCCGCGTTCCCACAAATGTCCCGATGAAAACGGTACCTCACATGTGTGGGTGCACCTACCTGGGCACCAAGGGGAAAGCCTAAAACACAAGTAACCCCAAGTCTGTTTTGAGACCTGAATTTCAGACTCTCTGCCGACCAGCACATCATACAGATATGGGCCTCGGGTGTCCAAGACACCAAGGAAAACAGGGAAACCCATGCATTTCCGAAAAGAGGACACCCGTGGGAATCCGCAGAGGTATAATTTGCGCAAATCAGCCCAGAATTTAATACCCAGACACCCCCACAAAGTCCGAAATGTGGGAAGAAAACGCATTTTCCACACATTTCACTCGGCTCACCCATCGAAACACGCCCCCAACAACACATGGCCTACCGTCCCGCGTTCCCACAGGTGTCCCGATGAAAACGGTACCCCACATGTGTGGGTGCACCTACCTGGGCGCCAAAGGGAAAGCCTAAAACACAAGTAACCCAAAGTCTGTTTTCAGGCCTGAATTTCAGACTCTCTGCTGACCGGCACACCATACAGATATGGGCCTCCAGTGTCCAAGCCACCTAGGAAAACAGGGAACCCCATGCATTTCCGAAAAAAGCACACCCGTGGGAATCCGCAGAGGCATGATTTGCGCAAATCGGCCCAGAATTTATTACCCAGACACCCCTGCAAAGTCCGAAATGTGGGGAAAAAACGCATTTTCCGCACATTTCGCTCGGCTCACCCATCGAAACACGCCCCCAACAGCACATGGCCTACCGTCCCGCGTTCCCACAGGTGTCCCAATGAAAACGGTACATGTGTGGGTGCACCTACCTGGGCGCCAAGGGGAAAGCCTAAAACACAAGTAACCCCAAGTCTGTTTTCAGACCTGAATTTCAGACTCTCTGCCGACCGGCACACATACAGATATGGGCCTCGGGTGTCCAAGACACCAAGGAAAACAGGGAACCCATGCATTTCCGAAAAGAGGACACCCGTGGGAATCCGCAGAGGTATGATTTGCGCAAATCGGCCCAGAATTTATTACCCAGACACCCCCGCAAAGTCCGACATGTGGGGAAAAAAACACATTTTCCGCACATTTCGCTCGGCTCACCCATCGAAACACGCCCCCAACAACACATGGCCTACCGTCCCGCGTTCCCACAGGTGTCCCGATGAAAACGGTACCTCACATGTGTGGGTGCACCTACTTGGGCGCCAAAGGGAAAGCCTAAAACACAAGTAACCCAAAGTCTGTTTTCAGACCTGAATTTCAGACTCTCTGCCGACCGGCACACCATGCAGATATGGGCCTCGGGTGTCCAAGCCACCAAGGAAAACAGGGAACCCCATGCATTTCCGAAAAGAGGACACCGGTGGGAATCCGCAGAGGTATGATTTGCGCACATCGGCCCAGAATGTATTACCCAGACACCCCCACAAAGTCGGAAATGTGGGAAACAAACACATTTTCCACACATTTCGCTTGGCTCACCCATCGAAACACGCCCACAACAACACATGGCCTACTGTCCCGCGTTCCCACAGGTGTCCCGATGAAAACGGTACCTCATGTGTGGGTGCACCTACCTGGGCGCCAAAAGGAAAGCCTAAAACACAAGTAACCCAAAGTCTGTTTTCAGGCCTGAATTTCAGACTCTCTGCCGACCAGCACACCATGCAGATATGGGCCTCGGGTGTCCAAGCCACCAAGGAAAACAGGGAACCCCATGCATTTCCGAAAACAGCACATCCGTGGGAATCCGCAGAGACATGATTTGTGCAAATCGGCTCAGAATTTATTATCCAGACACCCCTGCGAATTCCGAAATGTGGGGAAAAAACTAACTTTCCGCACATTTCGCTCGGCTCACCCATCGAAACACGCCCCCAACAACACATGGCCTACCGTCCCGCGTTCCCACAGGTGTCCCGATGAAAACGGTACCTCACATGTGTGGGTGCACCTACCAGGGCACCAAGGGGAAAGCCTAAAACACAAGTAACCCCAAGTCTGTTTTGAGACCTAAATTTCAGACTCTCTGCCGACCAGCACACCATACAGATATGGGCCTCGGGTGTCCAAGACACCAAGGAAAACAGGGAACCCATGCATTTCCGAAAAGAGGACACCCGTGGAAATCCGCAGAGGTATGATTTGCGCAAATCGGCCCACAATTTACTACCCAGCCACCCCCGCAAAGTCCGACATGTGGGGAAAAAAACGCATTTTCCGCACATTTCGCTCGGCTCATCCATCGAAACACGCCCCCAACAACACATGGCCTACCGTCCCACGTTCCCACAGGTGTCCCGATGAAAACGGTACCTCACATGTGTGGGTGCACCTACTTGGGCGCCAAAGGGAAAGCCTAAAATACAAGTAACCCAAAGTCTGTTTTCAGACCTGAATTTCAGACTCTCTGCCGACCGGCACAGCATGCAGATATGGGCCTCGGGTGTCCAAGTCACCTAGGAAAACAGGGAACCCCATGCATTTGCGAAAAGAGCACACCTGTGGGAATCCGCAGAGGCATGATTTGCGCAAATCGGCCCAGAATTTATTACCCAGACACCCCCGCAAAGTCTGAAATGTGGGGAAAAAATGCATTTTCCGCACATTTCGCTCGACTCACCCATCGAAACACGCCCCCAACAACACATGGCCTACCGTCCCGCGTTCCCACAGGTGTCCCGATGAAAACGGTACCTCACATGTGTGGGTGCACCTACCTGGGCACCAAGGGGAAAGCCTAAAACACAAGTAACCCCAAGTCTGTTTTCAGACCTGATTTTCAGACTCTCTGCCGACCGGCACACATACAGATATGGGCCTCGGGTGTCCAAGACACCAAGGAAAACAGGGAACCCCATGTATTTCCAAAAAGAGGACACCCCTGGGAATCCGCAGAGGTATGATTTGCGCAAATCGGCCCAGAATTTATTACCCAGACACCCCAGCAAAGTCCAAAATGTGGGGAAAAAAACGCATTTTCCGCACATTTCACTCGGCTCACCCATCGAAACACGCCCCCAACAACACATGGCCTACCGTCCCGCGTTCCCACAGGTGTCCTGATGAAAACGGTACCTCACATGTGTGGGTGCACCTACCTGGGTGCCAAGGGGAAAGCCTAAAACACAAGTAACCCAAAGTCTGTTTTCAGACCTGAATTTCAAACTCTCTACCGACTGGCACACATACAGATATGGGCCTCGGGTGTCCAAGACACCAAGGAAAACAGGGAACCCCATGCATTTCCGAAAAGAGGACACCCGTGGGAATCCGCAGAGGTATGATTAGCACAAATCGGCCCAGAATTTATTACCCAGACACCCCCGCAAAGTCCGAAATGTGGGGGAAAAAACGCATTTTCCGCCCATTTCGCTCGGCTCACCCATCGAAACACACCCCCAACAACAGATGGCCTACCGTCCCGCGTTCCCACAGGTGTCCCGATGAAAATGGTACCTCACATGTGTGGGTGCACCTACCTGGTCACCAAGGGGAAAGCCTAAAACACAAGTAACCCCGAGTCTGTTTTCAGACCTGAATTTCAGACTCTCTGCCGACCGGCACACCATACAAATATGGGCCTCGGGTGTCCAAGCCACCAAGGAAAACAAGGAACCCCATGCATTTCCGAAAAGAGGACACCCGTGGAAATCCACAGAGGTATGATTTGCGCAAATCAGCCCAGAATTTATTACCCAGCCACCCCCGCAAAGTCCGACATGTGGGGAAAAAAACGCATTTTCCGCACATTTCGCTCGGCTCACCCATCGAAACACGCCCCCAACAACACATGGCCTACCGTCCCGCGTTCCCACAGGTGTCCCGATGAAAACGGTACCTCACATGTGTGGGTGCACCTACTTGGGCGCCAAAGGGAAAGCCTAAAACACAAGTAACCCAAAGTCTGTTTTCAGACCTGAATTTCAGACTCTCTGCCGACCGGCACACCATACAGATATGGGCCTCGGGTGTCCAAGCCACCAAGGAAAACAGGGAACCCCATGCATTTCCGAAAACAGCACATCCGTGGGAATCCGCAGAGGCATGATTTGTGCAAATCGGCTCAGAATTTATTATCCAGACACCCCTGCGAATTCCGAAATGTGGGGAAAAAACTAACTTTCCGCACATTTCGCTCGGCTCACCCATCGAAACACGCCCCCAACAACACATGGCCTACCGTCCCGCGTTCCCACAGGTGTCCTGATGAAAACGGTACCTCACATGTGTGGGTGCACCTACCTGGGTGCCAAGGGGAAAGCCTAAAACACAAGTAACCCAAAGTCTGTTTTGAGACCTAAATTTCAGACTCTCTGCCGACCAGCACACCATACAGATATGGGCCTCGGGTGTCCAAGACACCAAGGAAAACAGGGAACCCATGCATTTCCGAAAAGAGGACACCCGTGGGAATCCGCAGAGGTATGATTTGCGCAAATCGGCCCAGAATTTATTACCCAGACACCCCCGCAAAGTCCAAAATGTGGGGAAAAAAACGCATTTTCCGCACATTTCACTCGGCTCACCCATCGAAACACGCCCCCAACAACACATGGCCTACCGTCCCGCGTTCCCACAGGTGTCCTGATGAAAACGGTACCTCACATGTGTGGGTGCACCTACCTGGGTGCCAAGGGGAAAGCCTAAAACACAAGTAACCCAAAGTCTGTTTTCAGACCTGAATTTCAGACTCTCTGCCGACTGGCACACATACAGATATGGGCCTCGGGTGTCCAAGACACCAAGGAAAACAGGGAACCCCATGCATTTCCGAAAAGAGGACACCCGTGGGAATCCGCAGAGGTATGATTAGCACAAATCGGCCTAGAATTTATTACCCAGACACCCCCGCAAAGTCCGAAATGTGGGGAAAAAACGCATTTTCCGCACATTTCGCTCGGCTCACCCATCGAAACACACCCCCAACAACACATGGCCTACTGTCCCGCGTTCCCACAGGTGTCCCGATGAAAATGGTACCTCACATGTGTGGGTGCACCTACCTGGTCACCAAGGGGAAAGCCTAAAACACAAGTAACCCCAAGTCTGTTTTCAGACCTGAATTTCAGACTCTCTGCCGACTGGCACACCATACAAATATGGGCCTCGGGTGTCCAAGCCACCAAGGAAAACAAGGAACCCCATGTATTTCCGAAAAGAGGACACCCGTGGAAATCCGCAGAGGTATGATTTGCGCAAATCGGCCCAGAATTTATTACCCAGCCACCCCTGCAAAGTCCGACATGTGGGGAAAAAAACGCATTTTCCGCACATTTCGCTCGGCTCACCCATCGAAACACGCCCCCAACAACACATGGCCTACCGTCCCGCGTTCCCACAGGTGTCCCGATGAAAACGGTACCTCACATGTGTGGGTGCACCTACTTGGGCGCCAAAGGGAAAGCCTAAAACACAAGTAAACCAAAGTCTGTTTTCAGACCTGAATTTCAGACTCTCTGCCGACCGGCACACCATGCAGATATGGGCCTCGGGTGTCCAAGCCACCAAGGAAAACAGGGAACCCCATGCATTTCCGAAAAGAGGACACCCGTGGGAATCCGCAGAGGTATGATTTGCGCACATCGGCCCAGAATGTATTACCCAGACACCCCCACAAAGTCGGTAATGTGGGAAACAAACACATTTTCCACACATTTCGCTTGGCTCACCCATCGAAACACGCCCCCAACAACACATGGCCTACCGTCCCGCGTTCCCACAGGTGTCCGGATGAAAACGGTACCTCACATGTGTGGGTGCACCTACCTGGGCACCAAGGGAAAAGCCTAAAACACAAGTAACCCCAAGTCTGTTTTGAGACCTAAATTTCAGACTCTCTGCCGACCAGCACACCATACAGATATGGGCCTCGGGTGTCCAAGACACCAAGGAAAACAGGGAACCCATGCATTTCCGAAAAGAGGACACCCGTGGGAATCCGCAGAGGTATGATTTGCGCAAATCGGCCCAGAATTTATTACCCAGACACCCCTGCAAAGTCCAAAATGTGGGGAAGAAAACGCATTTTCCGCACATTTCACTCGGCTCACCCATCAAAACACGCCCCCAACAACACATGGCCTACCGTCCCGCGTTCCCACAGGTGTCCTGATGAAAACGGTACCTCACATGTGTGGGTGCACCTACCTGGGTGCCAAGGGGAAAGCCTAAAACACAAGTAACCCAAAGTCTGTTTTCAGACCTGAATTTCAGACTCTCTGCCGACTGGCACACATGCAGATATGGGCCTCGGGTGTCCAAGACACCAAGGAAAACAGGGAACCCCATGCATTTCCGAAAAGAGGACACCCGTGGGAATCCGCAGAGGTATGATTAGCACAAATCGGCCTAGAATTTATTACCCAGACACCCCCGCAATGTCCGAAATGTGGGGAAAAAACACATTTTCCGCACATTTCGCTCGGCTCACCCATCGAAACACGCCCCCAACAACACATGGCCTACTGTCCCGCGTTCCCACAGGTGTCCCGATGAAAACGGTACCTCATGTGTGGGTGCACCTACCTGGGCGCCAAAAGGAAAGCCTAAAACACAAGTAACCCAAAGTCTGTTTTCAGGCCTGAATTTCAGACTCTCTGCCGACCGGCACACCATACAGATATGGGCCTCGGGTGTCCAAGCCACCAAGGAAAACAGGGAACCCCATGCATTTCCGAAAACAGCACATCCGTGGGAATCCGCAGAGGCATGATTTGTGCAAATCGGCTCAGAATTTATTACCCAGACACCCCTGCAAATTCCGAAATGTGGGGAAAAAACTAACTTTCCGCACATTTCGCTCGGCTCACCCATCGAAACACCCCCCCAACAACACATGGCCTACCGTCCCGCGTTCCCACAGGTGTCCCGATGAAAACGGTACCTCACATGTGTGGGTGCACCTACCAGGGCAACAAGGGGAAAGCCTAAAACACAAGTAACCCCAAGTCTGTTTTGAGACCTGAATTTCAGACTCTCTGCCGACCAGCACACCATACAGATATGGGCCTCGGGTGTCCAAGACACCAAGGAAAACAGGGAACCCCATGCATTTCCGAAAAGAGGACACCCGTGGGAATCCGCAGAGGTATGATTTGCGCAAATCGGCCCAGAATTTATTACCCAGACACCCCCGCAAAGTCCGAAATGTGGGGAAAAAAACGCATTTTCCGCACATTTCGCGCGGCTCACCCATCGAAACACGCCCCCAACAACACATGGCCTACCGTCCCGCGTTCCCACAGGTGTCCCGATGAAAACGGTACCTCATATGTGTGGGTGCACCTACCTGGTCGCCAAGGGGAAAGCCTAAAACGCAAGTAACCCCAAGTCTGTTTTCAGACCTGAATTTCAGACTCTCTGCCGACCGGCACACCATACAAATATGGGCCTCGGGTGTCCAAGCCACCAAGGAAAACAAGGAACCCCATGCATTTCGGAAAAGAGGACACTCGTGGAAATCCGCAGAGGTATGATTTGCGCAAATCGGCCCAGAATTTATTACCCAGCCACCCCCGCAAAGTCCGAAATGTGGGGAAAAAATGCATTTTCCGTACATTTCGCTCGGCTAACCCATCGAAACACGCCCCCAACAACACATGGCCTACCGTCCCGCGTTCCTACAGGTGTCCCGATGAAAACGGTGCCTCACATGTGTGGGTGCACCTACCTGGGCGCCAAGGGGAAAGCCTAAAACACAAGTAACCCCAAGTCTGTTTTCAGACCTGAATTTCAGACTCTCTGCCGACCGGCAAACATACAGATATGGGCCTCGGGTGTCCAAGACACCAAGGAAAACAGGGAACCCCATGCATTTCCGAAAAGAGGAGACCCGTGGGAATCCGCAGAGGTATGATTTGCGCAAATCGGACCAGAATCTATTACCCAGACCCCCGCGCAAATTCCAAAATGTGGGGAAAAAAACGCATTTTCCGCACATTTCGCTCGGCTCACCCATCAAAACACGCCCCCAAAAACACATGGCCTACAGTCCCGCGTTCCCACAGGTGTCCCGATGAAAACGGTACCTCACATGTGTGGGTGCACCTACTTGGGCGCCAAAGGGAAAGCCTAAAACACAAGTAACCCAAAGTCTGTTTTCAGACCTGAATTTCAGACTCTCTGCCGACCGGCACACCATAAAGATATGGGCCTCGGGTGTCCAAGCCACCAAGGAAAACAGGGAACCCCATGCATTTCCGAAAAGAGGACACCCGTGGGAATCCGCAGAGGTATGATTTGCGCACATCGGCCCAGAATGTATTACCCAGACACCCCCACAAATTCCGAAATGTGGGAAAAAAACACATTTTCCACACATTTCGCTTGGCTCACCCATCGAAACACGCCCCCAACAACACATGGCCTACTGTCCCGCGTTCCCACAGGAGTCCCGATGAAAACGGTACCTCACATGTGTGGGTGCACCTACCTGGGCACCAAGGGGAAAGCCTAAAACACAAGTAACCCCAAGTCTGTTTTGAGACCTGAATTTCAGACTCTCTGCCGACCAGCACACCATACAGATATGGGCCTCGGGTGTCCAAGCCACCAAGGAAAACAGGGAACCCCATGCATTTCCGAAAACAGCACACCCGTGGGAATCCGCAGAGGCATGATTTGTGCAAATCGGCTGAGAATTTATTACCCAGACACCCCCGCAAATTCCGAAATGTGGGGAAAAAACGAACTTTCCGCACATTTCGCTCGGCTCACCCATCGAAACACGCCCCCAACAACACATGGCCTACCGTCCCGCGTTCCCACAGGTGTCCCGATGAAAACGGTACCTCACATGTGTGGGTGCACCTACCTGGGCGCCAAGGGGAAAGCCTAAAACTCAAGTAATCCCTAGTCTGTTTTCAGACCTGAATTTCAGACACTCTGCCGACCGGCACACATACAGATATAGGCCTCGGGTGTCCAAGACACCGAGGAAAACAGGGAACCCCATGCATTTCCGAAAAGAGGACACCCGTGGGAATCCGCAGAGGTATGATTTGCGCAAATCGGCCCAGACACCCCCACAAAGTCCGAAATGTGGGGGAAAAAATGCATTTTCCACACATTTCACTCGGCTAACCCATCGAAACATGCCCCCAACAACACATGGCCTACAGTCCCGCGTTCCCACAGGTGTCCCGATGAAAATGGTACCTCACATGTGTGGGTGCACCTACCTGGGCGCCAAAGGGGAAAGCCTAAAACACAAGTAACCCCAAGTCTGTTTTCAGACCTGAATTTCAGACTCTCTGCCGACCGGCACACATACAGATATGGGCCTAGGGTGTCCAAGACACCAAGGAAAACAGGGAACCCCATGCATTTCCGAAAAGAGGACACCCGTGGGAATCCGCAGAGGTATGATTTGCGCAAATCGGACCAGAATTTATTACCCAGACACCCGCGCAAAGTCCAAAATGTGGGGAAAAAAACGCATTTTCCGCACATTTCGCTCGGCTCACCCATCGAAACACGCCCCCAAAAACACATGGCCTACCATCCCGCGTTCCCACAGGTGTCCCGATGAAAACGGTACCTCACATGTGTGGGTGCACCTACTTGGGCACCAAGGGGAAAGCCTAAAACACAAGTAACCCCAAGTCTGTTTTGAGACCTGAATTTCAGACTCTCTGCCGACCAGCACACCATACAGATATGGGCCTCGGGTGTCCAAGCCACCAAAGAAAACAGGGAACCCCATGCATTTCCGAAAACAGCACACCCGTGGGAATCCGCAGAGGCATGATTTGTGCAAATCGGCTCAGAATTTATTACCCAGACACCGCCGCAAATTCCAAAATGTGGGGAACAAACGAACTTTCCGCACATTTCGCTCGGCTCACCCATCGAAACACGACCCCAACAACACATGGCCTACCGTCCCGCGTTCCCACAGGTGTCCCGATGAAAACGGTACCTCACATGTGTGGGTGCACCTACCTGGGCTCCAAGGGGAAAGCCTAAAACACAAGTTTTCAAACCTGAATTTCAGACTCTCTGCCGACCGGCACACATACAGATATAGGCCTCGGGTGTCCAAGACAGCAAGGAAAACAGGGAACCCCATGCATTTCCGAAAAGAGGACATCCGTGGGAATCCGCAGAGGTATGATTTGCGCAAATCGCCCCAGAATTTATTACCCAGACACCCCAACAAAGTCCGAAATGTGGGAAAAAACGCATTTTCCACACATTTCACTCGGCTCACCCATCGAAACACGCCCCCAACAACACATGGCCTACCGTCCCGCGTTCCCACAGGTGTCCCGATGAAAACGGTACCTCACATGTGTGGGTGCACCTACCTGGAAGCCAAAGGGAAAGCCTAAAACACAAGTAACCCAAAGTCTGTTTTCATGCCTGAATTTCAGACTCTCTGCCGACCGGCACACCATACAGATATGGTCCTCCGGTGTCCAAGTCACCTAGGAAAACAGGGAACCCCATGCATTTGCGAAAAGAGCACACCTGTGGGAATCCGCAGAGGCATGATTTGCGCAAATCGGCCCAGAATTTATTACCCAGACACCCCCGCAAAGTCTGAAATGTGGTGAAAAAACTCATTTTCCGCACATTTCACTCGGCTCACCCATCGAAACACGCCCCCAACAACACAAGGCCAACCGTCCCAAGTTCCCACAGGTGTCCCGATGAAAACGGTACCTCACATGTGTGGGTGCACCTACCTGGGCGCCAAGGGGAAAGCCTAAAACACAAGTAACCCAAGTCTGTTTTCAGACCTGAATTTCAGACTCTCTGCCGACCGGCACACATACAGATATGGGCCTAGGGTGTCCAAGACACCAAGGAAAACAGGGAACCCCATGCATCTCCGAAAAGAGGACACCCGTGGGAATCCGCAGAGGTATGATTTGCGCAAATCGGCCCAGAATTTATTACCCAGACACCCCCGCAAAGTCTGAAATGTGGTGAAAAAACTCATTTTCCGCACATTTCACTCGGCTCACCCATCGAAACACGCCCCCAACAACACATGGCCAACCGTCCCGCGTTCCCACAGGTGTCCCGATGAAAACGGTACCTCACATGTGTGGGTGCACCTACTTGGGCGCCAAAGGGAAAGCCTAAAACACAAGTAACCCAAAGTCTGTTTTCAGACCTGAATTTCAGACTCTCTGCCGACCGGCACACCATACAGATATGGGCCTCGGGTGTCCAAGCCACCAAGGAAAACAGGGATCCCCATGCATTTCCGAAAAGAGGACACCCGTGGGAATCCGCAGAGGTATGATTTGCGCACATCGGCCTAGAATGTATTACCCAGACACCCCCACAAAGTCCGAAATGTGGGAAAAAAACACATTTACCACACATTTCGCTTGGCTCACCCATCGAAACACGCCCCCAACAACACATGGCCTACTGTCCCGCGTTCCCACAGGAGTCGCGATGAAAACGGTACCTCACATGTGTGGGTGCACCTACCTGGGCACCAAGGGGAAAGCCTAAAACACAAGTAACCCCAAGTCTGTTTTGAGACCTGAATTTCAGACTCTCTGCCGACCAGCACACCATACAGATATGGGCCTCGGGTGTCCAAGCCACCAAAGAAAACAGGGAACCCCATGCATTTCCGAAAACAGTACACCCGTGGGAATCCGCAGAGGCATGATTTGTGCAAATCGGCTCAGAATTTATTACCCAGACACCCCCGCAAATTCCGAAATGTGGGGAACAAACGAACTTTCCGCACATTTCGCTCGGCTCACCCATCGAAACACGACCCCAACAACACATGGCCTACCGTCCCGCGTTCCCACAGGTGTCCCGATGAAAACGGTACCTCACATGTGTGGGTGCACCTACCTGGGCGCCAAGGGGAAAGCCTAAAACACAAGTTTTCAAACCTGAATTTCAGACTCTCTGCCGACCGGCACACATACAGATATAGGCCTCGGGTGTCCAAGACACCAAGGAAAACAGGGAACCCCATGCATTTCCGAAAAGAGGACACCCCTGGGAATCCGCAGAGGTATGATTTGCGCAAATCGGCCCAGAATTTTTACCCAGACACCCCCACAAAGTCCGAAATGTGGGAAAAAAACGCATTTTCCACACATTTCACTCGGCTCACCCATCGAAACACGCCCCCAACAACACATGGCCTACCGTCCCGCGTTCCCACAGGTGTCCCGATGAAAACGGTACCTCACATGTGTGGGTGCACCTACCTGGAAGCCAAAGGGAAAGCCTAAAATACAAGTAACCCAAAGTCTGTTTTCAGACCTGAATTTCAGACTCTCTGCCGACCGGCACACATACAGATATGGGCCTAGGGTGTCCAAGACACCAAGGAAAACAGGGAACCCCATGCATTTCCGAAAAGAGTACACCCGTGGGAATCCGCAGAGGTATGATTTGCGCAAATCGGACCAGAATTTATTACCCAGACACCCGCGCAAAGTCCAAAATGTGGGGAAAAAAACGCATTTTCCGCACATTTCGCTCGGCTCACCCATCGAAACACGCCCCCAAAAACACATGGCCTACCGTCCCGCGTTCCCACAGGTGTCCTGATGAAAACGGTACCTCACATGTGTGGGTGCACCTACTTGGGCACCAAAGGGAAAGCCTAAAACACAAGTAACCCAAAGTCTGTTTTCAGACCTGAATTTCAGACTCTCTGCCGACCGGCACACCATACAGATATGGGCCTCGGGTGTCCAAGCCACCAAGGAAAAGAGGGATCCCCATGCATTTCCGAAAAAAGGACACCCGTGGGAATCCGCAGAGGTATGATTTGCGCACATCGGCCCAGAATGTATTACCCAGACACCCCCACAAAGTCTGAAATGTGGAAAAAAAACACATTTTCCACACATTTCGCTTGGCTCACCCATCGAAAAACGCACCCAACAACATATGGCCTACTGTCCCGCGTTCCCACAGGAGTCCCGATGAAAACGGTACCTCACATGTGTGGGTGCACCTACCTGGGCACCAAGGGGAAAGCCTAAAACACAAGTAACCCCAAGTCTGTTTTGAGACCTGAATTTCAGACTCTCTGCCGACCAGCACACCATACAGATATGGGCCTCGGGTGTCCAAGCCACCAAAGAAAACAGGGAACCCCATGCATTTCCGAAAACAGCACACCCGTGGGAATCCGCAGAGGCATGATTTGTGCAAATCGGCTCAGAATTTATTACCCAGACACCCCTGCAAATTCCGAAATGTGGGGAACAAACGAACTTTCCGCACATTTCGCTCGGCTCACCCATCGAAACACGACCCCAACAACACATGGCCTACCGTCCCCCGTTCCCACAGGTGTCCCGATGAAAACGGTACCTCACATGTGTGGGTGCACCTACCTGGGCGCCAAGGGGAAAGCCTAAAACACAAGTTTTCAAACCTGAATTTCAGACTCTCTGCCGACCGGCACACCATACAGATATGGGCCTCCGGTGTCCAAGTCACCTAGGAAAACAGGGAACCCCATGCATTTGCGAAAAGAGCACACCTGTGGGAATCCGCAGAGGCATGATTTGCGCAAATCGGCCCAGAATTTATTACCCAGACACCCCCGCAAAGTCTGAAATGTGGGGAAAAAACTCATTTTCCGCACATTTCACTCGGCTCACCCATCGAAACACGCCCCCAACAACACATGGCCCACCGTCCCAAGTTCCCACAGGTGTCCCGATGAAAACGGTACCTCACATGTGTGGGTGCACCTACCTGGGCGCCAAGGGGAAAGCCTAAAACACAAGTAACCCCAAGTCTGTTTTCAGACCTGAATTTCAGACTCTCTGCCGACAGGCACACATACAGATATGGGCCTAGGGTGTCCAAGACACCAAGGAAAACAGGGAACCCCATGCATTTCCGAAAAGAGGACACCCGTGGGAATCCGCAGAGGTACGATTTGCGCAAATCGGACCAGAATTTATTACCCAGACACCCGCGCAAAGTCCAAAATGTGGAGAAAAAAACGCATTTTCCGCACATTTCGCTCGGCTCACCCATCGAAACACGCCCCCAAAAAGACATGGCCTACCGTCCCGCGTTCCCACAGGTGTCCCGATGAAAACGGTACCTCACATGTGTGGGTGCACCTACTTGGGCGCCAAAGGGAAAGCCTAAAACACAAGTAACCCAAAGTCTGTTTTCAGACCTGAATTTCAGACTCTCTGCCGACCGTCACACCATACAGATATGGGCCTCGGGTGTCCAAGCCACTAAGGAAAACAGGGATCCCCATGCATTTCCGAAAAGAGGACACCCGTGGGAATCCGCAGAGGTATGATTTGCGCACATCGGCCTAGAATGTATTACCCAGACACCCCCACAAAGTCCGAAATGTGGGAAAAAAACACATTTTCCACACATTTCGCTTGGCTCACCCATCAAAACACGCCCCCACCAACACATGGCCTACTGTCCCGCGTTCCCACAGGAGTCGCGATGAAAACGGTACCTCACATGTGTGGGTGCACCTACCTGCGCACCAAGGGGAAAGCCTAAAACACAAGTAACCCCAAGTCTGTTTTGAGACCTGAATTTCAGACTCTCTGCCGACCAGCACACCATACAGATATGGGCCTCGGGTGTCCAAGCCACCAAAGAAAACAGGGAACCCCATGCATTTCCGAAAACAGCACACCCATGGGAATCCGCAGAGGCATGATTTGTGCAAATCGGCTCAGAATTTATTACCCAGACACCCCCGCAAATTCCGAAATGTGGGGAACAAACGAACTTTCCGCACATTTCGCTCGGCTCACCCATCGAAACACGACCCCAACAACACATGGCCTACCGTCCCGCGTTCCCACAGGTGTCCCGATGAAAACGGTACCTCACATGTGTGGGTGCACCTACCTGGGCGCCAAGGGGAAAGCCTAAAACACAAGTTTTCAAACCTGAATTTCAGACTCTCTGCCGACCGGCACACATACAGATATAGGCCTCGGGTGTCCAAGACACCAAGGAAAACAGGGAACCCCATGCATTTCCGAAAAGAGGACACCCCTGGGAATCCGCAGAGGTATGATTTGCGCAAATCGGCCCAGAATTTATTACCCAGACACCCCCACAAAGTCCGAAATGTGGGAAAAAAACGCATTTTCCACACATTTCACTCGGCTCACCCATCGAAACACGCCCCCAACAACACATGGCCTACCGTCCCACGTTCCCACAGGTGTCCCGATGAAAACAGTACCTCACATGTGTGGGTGCACCTACCTGGAAGCCAAAGGGAAAGCCTAAAATACAAGTAACCCAAAGTCTGTTTTCAGACCTGAATTTCAGACTCTCTGCCGACCAGCACACATACAGATATGGGCCTAGGGTGTCCAAGACACCAAGGAAAACAGGGAACCCCATGCATTTGCGAAAAGAGCACACCTGTGGGAATCCGCAGAGGCATGATTTGCGCAAATCGGCCCAGAATTTATTACCCAGACACCCCCGCAAAGTCTGAAATGTGGGGAAAAAACTCATTTTCCGCACATTTCACTCGGCTCACCCATCGAAACACGCCCCCAACAACACATGGCCTACCTCCCTGCGTTCCCACAGGTGTCCCGATTGAAAACGGTACCTCACAGGTGTGGTTGCACCTACCTGGGCGCCAAGGGGAAAGCCTAAAACACAAGTAACCCCAAGTCTGTTTTCAGACCTGAATTTCAGACTCTCTGCCGACCGGCACACATACAGATATGGGCCTCGGGTGTCCAAGACACCAAGGAAAACAGGGAACCCCATGCATTTCCGAAAAGAGGACACCCGTGGCAATCCGCAGAGGTATGATTTGCGCACATCGGCCCAGAATGTATTACCCAGACACCCCAACAAAATCCGAAATGTGGGAAAAAACACATTTTCCACACATTTCGCTTGGCTCACCCATCGAAACACGCCCCCAACACCACATGGCCTACTGTCCCGCGTTCCCACAGGAGTCCCGATGAAAACGGTACCTCACATGTGTGGGTGCACCTACCTGGGCACCAAGGGGAAAGCCTAAAACACAAGTAACCCCAAGTCTGTTTTGAGACCTGAATTTCAGACTCTCTGCCGACCAGCACACCATACAGATATGGGCCTCGGGTGTCCAAGCCACCAAGGAAAACAGGGAACCCCATGCATTTCCGAAAACAGCACACCCATGGGAATCCGCAGAGGCATGATTTGTGCAAATCGGCTCAGAATTTATTACCCAGAAACCCCCGCAAATGCCGAAATGTGGGGAAAAAACGAACTTTCCGCACATTTTGCTCGGCTCACCCATCGAAACACGCCCCCAACAAGACATGGCCTACCGTCCCGCGTTCCCACAGGTGTCCCGATGAAAACAGTACCTCACATGTGTGGGTGCACCTACCTGGACGCCAAAGGGAAAGCCTAAAACACAAGTAACCCAAAGTCTGTTTTCAGGCCTGAATTTCAGACTCTCTGCCGACCGGCACACCATACAGATATGGGGCTCGGGTGTCCAAGACACCAAGGAAAACAGGGAACCCCATGCATTTCCGAAAAGAGGACACCCGTGGGAATCCGCAGAGGTATGATTTGCGCAAATCGGCCCAGAATTTATTACCCAGACACCCCCGCAAAGTCCGAAATGTGGGGAAAAAACGCATTATCCGCACATTTCATTCGGCTCACCCAACGAAACACGCCCCCAACAACACATGGCCTACCGTCCCGCGTTCCCACAGGTGTCCCGATGAAAATGGTACCTCACATGTGTGGGTGCACCTACCTGGGCGCCAAGGGGAAAGCCTAAAACACAAGTAACCCCAAGTCTGTTTTCAGACCTAAATTTCAGACTCTCTGCTGACCGGCACACATACAGATATGGGCCTCGGGTGTCCAAGACACAAAGGAAAACAGGGAACCCCATGCATTTCCGAAAAGAGGACACCCGTGGGATTCCGCAGAGGTATGATTTGCGCAAATCGGCCCAGAATTTATTACCCAGACACCCCCGCAAAGTCCAAAATGTGGGGAAAAAAACACATTTTCCGCACATTTCACTCGGCTCACCCATCGAAACACACCCCCAACAACACATGGCCTATCGTCCCGCGTTCCCACAAATGTCCCGATGAAAACGGTACCTCACATGTGTGGGTGCACCTACCTGGGCACCAAGGGGAAAGCCTAAAACACAAGTAACCCCAAGTCTGTTTTGAGACCTGAATTTCAGACTCTCTGCCGACCAGCACATCATACAGATATGGGCCTCGGGTGTCCAAGACACCAAGGAAAACAGGGAAACCCATGCATTTCCGAAAAGAGGACACCCGTGGGAATCCGCAGAGGTATAATTTGCGCAAATCAGCCCAGAATTTAATAACCAGACACCCCCACAAAGTCCGAAATGTGGGAAGAAAATGCATTTTCCACACATTTCACTCGGCTCACCCATCGAAACACGCCCCCAACAACACATGGCCTACCGTCCCGCGTTCCCACAGGTGTCCCGATGAAAACGGTACCCCACATGTGTGGGTGCACCTACCTGGGCGCCAAAGGGAAAGCCTAAAACACAAGTAACCCAAAGTCTGTTTTCAGGCCTGAATTTCAGACTCTCTGCTGACCGGCACACCATACAGATATGGGCCTCCAGTGTCCAAGCCACCTAGGAAAACAGGGAACCCCATGCATTTCCGAAAAAAGCACACCCGTGGGAATCCGCAGAGGCATGATTTGCGCAAATCGGCCCAGAATTTATTACCCAGACACCCCTGCAAAGTCCGAAATGTGGGGAAAAAACGCATTTTCCGCACATTTCGCTCGGCTCACCCATCGAAACACGCCCCCAACAGCACATGGCCTACCGTCCCGCGTTCCCACAGGTGTCCCAATGAAAACGGTACATGTGTGGGTGCACCTACCTGGGCGCCAAGGGGAAAGCCTAAAACACAAGTAACCCCAAGTCTGTTTTCAGACCTGAATTTCAGACTCTCTGCCGACCGGCACACATACAGATATGGGCCTCGGGTGTCCAAGACACCAAGGAAAACAGGGAACCCATGCATTTCCGAAAAGAGGACACCCGTGGGAATCCGCAGAGGTATGATTTGCGCAAATCGGCCCAGAATTTATTACCCAGACACCCCCGCAAAGTCCGACATGTGGGGAAAAAAACACATTTTCCGCACATTTCGCTCGGCTCACCCATCGAAACACGCCCCCAACAACACATGGCCTACCGTCCCGCGTTCCCACAGGTGTCCCGATGAAAACGGTACCTCACATGTGTGGGTGCACCTACTTGGGCGCCAAAGGGAAAGCCTAAAACACAAGTAACCCAAAGTCTGTTTTCAGACCTGAATTTCAGACTCTCTGCCGACCGGCACACCATGCAGATATGGGCCTCGGGTGTCCAAGCCACCAAGGAAAACAGGGAACCCCATGCATTTCCGAAAAGAGGACACCCGTGGGAATCCGCAGAGGTATGATTTGCGCACATCGGCCCAGAATGTATTACCCAGACACCCCCACAAAGTCGGAAATGTGGGAAACAAACACATTTTCCACACATTTCGCTTGGCTCACCCATCGAAACACGCCCACAACAACACATGGCCTACTGTGCCGCGTTCCCAGAGGTGTCCCGATGAAAACGGTACCTCATGTGTGGGTGCACCTACCTGGGCGCCAAAAGGAAAGCCTAAAACACAAGTAACCCAAAGTCTGTTTTCAGGCCTGAATTTCAGACTCTCTGCCGACCAGCACACCATGCAGATATGGGCCTCGGGTGTCCAAGCCACCAAGGAAAACAGGGAACCCCATGCATTTCCGAAAACAGCACATCCGTGGGAATCCGCAGAGACATGATTTGTGCAAATCGGCTCAGAATTTATTATCCAGACACCCCTGCGAATTCCGAAATGTGGGGAAAAAACTAACTTTCCGCACATTTCGCTCGGCTCACCCATCGAAACACGCCCCCAACAACACATGGCCTACCGTCCCGCGTTCCCACAGGTGTCCCGATGAAAACGGTACCTCACATGTGTGGGTGCACCTACCAGGGCACCAAGGGGAAAGCCTAAAACACAAGTAACCCCAAGTCTGTTTTGAGACCTAAATTTCAGACTCTCTGCCGACCAGCACACCATACAGATATGGGCCTCGGGTGTCCAAGACACCAAGGAAAACAGGGAACCCATGCATTTCCGAAAAGAGGGCACCCGTGGAAATCCGCAGAGGTATGATTTGCGCAAATCGGCCCAGAATTTACTACCCAGCCACCCCCGCAAAGTCCGACATGTGGGGAAAAAAACGCATTTTCCGCACATTTCGCTCGGCTCATCCATCGAAACACGCCCCCAACAACACATGGCCTACCGTCCCACGTTCCCACAGGTGTCCCGATGAAAACGGTACCTCACATGTGTGGGTGCACCTACTTGGGCGCCAAAGGGAAAGCCTAAAATACAAGTAACCCAAAGTCTGTTTTCAGACCTGAATTTCAGACTCTCTGCCGACCGGCACAGCATGCAGATATGGGCCTCGGGTGTCCAAGTCACCTAGGAAAACAGGGAACCCCATGCATTTGCGAAAAGAGCACACCTGTGGGAATCCGCAGAGGCATGATTTGCGCAAATCGGCCCAGAATTTATTACCCAGACACCCCCGCAAAGTCTGAAATGTGGGGAAAAAATGCATTTTCCGCACATTTCGCTCGACTCACCCATCGAAACACGCCCCCAACAACACATGGCCTACCGTCCCGCGTTCCCACAGGTGTCCCGATGAAAACGGTACCTCACATGTGTGGGTGCACCTACCTGGGCACCAAGGGGAAAGCCTAAAACACAAGTAACCCCAAGTCTGTTTTCAGACCTGATTTTCAGACTCTCTGCCGACCGGCACACATACAGATATGGGCCTCGGGTGTCCAAGACACCAAGGAAAACAGGGAACCCCATGTATTTCCAAAAAGAGGACACCCCTGGGAATCCGCAGAGGTATGATTTGCGCAAATCGGCCCAGAATTTATTACCCAGACACCCCAGCAAAGTCCAAAATGTGGGGAAAAAAACGCATTTTCCGCACATTTCACTCGGCTCACCCATCGAAACACGCCCCCAACAACACATGGCCTACCGTCCCGCGTTCCCACAGGTGTCCTGATGAAAACGGTACCTCACATGTGTGGGTGCACCTACCTGGGTGCCAAGGGGAAAGCCTAAAACACAAGTAACCCAAAGTCTGTTTTCAGACCTGAATTTCAAACTCTCTACCGACTGGCACACATACAGATATGGGCCTCGGGTGTCCAAGACACCAAGGAAAACAGGGAACCCCATGCATTTCCGAAAAGAGGACACCCGTGGGAATCCGCAGAGGTATGATTAGCACAAATCGGCCCAGAATTTATTACCCAGACACCCCCGCAAAGTCCGAAATGTGGGGGAAAAAACGCATTTTCCGCCCATTTCGCTCGGCTCACCCATCGAAACACACCCCCAACAACAGATGGCCTACCGTCCCGCGTTCCCACAGGTGTCCCGATGAAAATGGTACCTCACATGTGTGGGTGCACCTACCTGGTCACCAAGGGGAAAGCCTAAAACACAAGTAACCCCGAGTCTGTTTTCAGACCTGAATTTCAGACTCTCTGCCGACCGGCACACCATACAAATATGGGCCTCGGGTGTCCAAGCCACCAAGGAAAACAAGGAACCCCATGCATTTCCGAAAAGAGGACACCCGTGGAAATCCACAGAGGTATGATTTGCGCAAATCAGCCCAGAATTTATTACCCAGCCACCCCCGCAAAGTCCGACATGTGGGGAAAAAAACGCATTTTCCGCACATTTCGCTCGGCTCACCCATCGAAACACGCCCCCAACAACACATGGCCTACCGTCCCGCGTTCCCACAGGTGTCCCGATGAAAACGGTACCTCACATTTGTGGGTGCACCTACTTGGGCGCCAAAGGGAAAGCCTAAAACACAAGTAACCCAAAGTCTGTTTTCAGACCTGAATTTCAGACTCTCTGCCGACCGGCACACCATACAGATATGGGCCTCGGGTGTCCAAGCCACCAAGGAAAACAGGGAACCCCATGCATTTCCGAAAACAGCACATCCGTGGGAATCCGCAGAGGCATGATTTGTGCAAATCGGCTCAGAATTTATTATCCAGACACCCCTGCGAATTCCGAAATGTGGGGAAAAAACTAACTTTTCGCACATTTCGCTTGGCTCATTCATCGAAACACGCCCCCAACAACACATGGCCTACCGTCCCGCGTTCCCACCGGTGTCCTGATGAAAACGGTACCTCACATGTGTGGGTGCACCTACCTGGGTGCCAAAGGGAAAGCCTAAAACACAAGTAACCCAAAGTCTGTTTTGAGACCTAAATTTCAGACTCTCTGCCGACCAGCACACCATACAGATATGGGCCTCGGGTGTCCAAGACACCAAGGAAAACAGGGAACCCATGCATTTCCGAAAAGAGGACACCCGTGGGAATCCGCAGAGGTATGATTTGCGCAAATCGGCCCAGAATTTATTACCCAGACACCCCCGCAAAGTCCAAAATGTGGGGAAAAAAACGCATTTTCCGCACATTTCACTCGGCTCACCCATCGAAACACGCCCCCAACAACACATGGCCTACCGTCCCGCGTTCCCACAGGTGTCCTGATGAAAACGGTACCTCACATGTGTGGGTGCACCTACCTGGGTGCCAAGGGGAAAGCCTAAAACACAAGTAACCCAAAGTCTGTTTTCAGACCTGAATTTCAGACTCTCTGCCGACTGGCACACATACAGATATGGGCCTCGGGTGTCCAAGACACCAAGGAAAACAGGGAACCCCATGCATTTCCGAAAAGAGGACACCCGTGGGAATCCGCAGAGGTATGATTAGCACAAATCGGCCTAGAATTTATTACCCAGACACCCCCGCAAAGTCCGAAATGTGGGGAAAAAACGCATTTTCCGCACATTTCGCTCGGCTCACCCATCGAAACACACCCCCAACAACACATGGCCTACTGTCCCGCGTTCCCACAGGTGTCCCGATGAAAATGGTACCTCACATGTGTGGGTGCACCTACCTGGTCACCAAGGGGAAAGCCTAAAACACAAGTAACCCCAAGTCTGTTTTCAGACCTGAATTTCAGACTCTCTGCCGACTGGCACACCATACAAATATGGGCCTCGGGTGTCCAAGCCACCAAGGAAAACAAGGAACCCCATGTATTTCCGAAAAGAGGACACCCGTGGAAATCCGCAGAGGTATGATTTGCGCAAATCGGCCCAGAATTTATTACCCAGCCACCCCTGCAAAGTCCGACATGTGGGGAAAAAAACGCATTTTCCGCACATTTCGCTCGGCTCACCCATCGAAACACGCCCCCAACAACACATGGCCTACCGTCCCGCGTTCCCACAGGTGTCCCGATGAAAACGGTACCTCACATGTGTGGGTGCACCTACTTGGGCGCCAAAGGGAAAGCCTAAAACACAAGTAAACCAAAGTCTGTTTTCAGACCTGAATTTCAGACTCTCTGCCGACCGGCACACCATGCAGATATGGGCCTCGGGTGTCCAAGCCACCAAGGAAAACAGGGAACCCCATGCATTTCCGAAAAGAGGACACCCGTGGGAATCCGCAGAGGTATGATTTGCGCACATCGGCCCAGAATGTATTACCCAGACACCCCCACAAAGTCGGTAATGTGGGAAACAAACACATTTTCCACACATTTCGCTTGGCTCACCCATCGAAACACGCCCCCAACAACACATGGCCTACCGTCCCGCGTTCCCACAGGTGTCCCGATGAAAACGGTACCTCACATGTGTGGGTGCACCTACCTGGGCACCAAGGGAAAAGCCTAAAACACAAGTAACCCCAAGTCTGTTTTGAGACCTAAATTTCAGACTCTCTGCCGACCAGCACACCATACAGATATGGGCCTCGGGTGTCCAAGACACCAAGGAAAACAGGGAACCCATGCATTTCCGAAAAGAGGACACCCGTGGGAATCCGCAGAGGTATGATTTGCGCAAATCGGCCCAGAATTTATTACCCAGACACCCCTGCAAAGTCCAAAATGTGGGGAAAAAAACGCATTTTCCGCACATTTCACTCGGCTCACCCATCAAAACACGCCCCCAACAACACATGGCCTACCGTCCCGCGTTCCCACAGGTGTCCTGATGAAAACGGTACCTCACATGTGTGGGTGCACCTACCTGGGTGCCAAGGGGAAAGCCTAAAACACAAGTAACCCAAAGTCTGTTTTCAGACCTGAATTTCAGACTCTCTGCCGACTGGCACAGATGCAGATATGGGCCTCGGGTGTCCAAGACACCAAGGAAAACAGGGAACCCCATGCATTTCCGAAAAGAGGACACCTGTGGGAATCCGCAGAGGTATGATTAGCACAAATCGGCCTAGAATTTATTACCCAGACACCCCCGCAATGTCTGAAATGTGGGGAAAAAACACATTTTCCGCACATTTCGCTCGGCTCACCCATCGAAACACGCCCCCAACAACACATGGCCTACTGTCCCGCGTTCCCACAGGTGTCCCGATGAAAACGGTACCTCATGTGTGGGTGCACCTACCTGGGCGCCAAAAGGAAAGCCTAAAACACAAGTAACCCAAAGTCTGTTTTCAGGCCTGAATTTCAGACTCTCTGCCGACCGGCACACCATACAGATATGGGCCTCGGGTGTCCAAGCCACCAAGGAAAACAGGGAACCCCATGCATTTCCGAAAACAGCACATCCGTGGGAATCCGCAGAGGCATGATTTGTGCAAATCGGCTCAGAATTTATTACCCAGACACCCCTGCAAATTCCGAAATGTGGGGAAAAAACTAACTTTCCGCACATTTCGCTCGGCTCACCCATCGAAACACCCCCCCAACAACACATGGCCTACCGTCCCGCGTTCCCACAGGTGTCCCGATGAAAACGGTACCTCACATGTGTGGGTGCACCTACCAGGGCAACAAGGGGAAAGCCTAAAACACAAGTAACCCCAAGTCTGTTTTGAGACCTGAATTTCAGACTCTCTGCCGACCAGCACACCATACAGATATGGGCCTCGGGTGTCCAAGACACCAAGGAAAACAGGGAACCCCATGCATTTCCGAAAAGAGGACACCCGTGGGAATCCGCAGAGGTATGATTTGCGCAAATCGGCCCAGAATTTATTACCCAGACACCCCCGCAAAGTCCGAAATGTGGGGAAAAAAACGCATTTTCCGCACATTTCGCGCGGCTCACCCATCGGAACACGCCCCCAACAACACATGGCCTACCGTCCCGCGTTCCCACAGGTGTCCCGATGAAAACGGTACCTCATATGTGTGGGTGCACCTACCTGGTCGCCAAGGGGAAAGCCTAAAACGCAAGTAACCCCAAGTCTGTTTTCAGACCTGAATTTCAGACTCTCTGCCGACCGGCACACCATACAAATATGGGCCTCGGGTGTCCAAGCCACCAAGGAAAACAAGGAACCCCATGCATTTCGGAAAAGAGGACACTCGTGGAAATCCGCAGAGGTATGATTTGCGCAAATCCGCCCAGAATTTATTACCCAGCCACCCCCGCAAAGTCCGAAATGTGGGGAAAAAATGCATTTTCCGTACATTTCGCTCGGCTAACCCATCGAAACACGCCCCCAACAACACATGGCCTACCGTCCCGCGTTCCTACAGGTGTCCCGATGAAAACGGTGCCTCACATGTGTGGGTGCACCTACCTGGGCGCCAAGGGGAAAGCCTAAAACACAAGTAACCCCAAGTCTGTTTTCAGACCTGAATTTCAGACTCTCTGCCGACCGGCAAACATACAGATATGGGCCTCGGGTGTCCAAGACACCAAGGAAAACAGGGAACCCCATGCATTTCCGAAAAGAGGAGACCCGTGGGAATCCGCAGAGGTATGATTTGCGCAAATCGGACCAGAATCTATTACCCAGACCCCCGCGCAAATTCCAAAATGTGGGGAAAAAAACGCATTTTCCGCACATTTCGCTCGGCTCACCCATCAAAACACGCCCCCAAAAACACATGGCCTACAGTCCCGCGTTCCCACAGGTGTCCCGATGAAAACGGTACCTGACATGTGTGGGTGCACCTACTTGGGCGCCAAAGGGAAAGCCTAAAACACAAGTAACCCAAAGTCTGTTTTCAGACCTGAATTTCAGACTCTCTGCCGACCGGCACACCATAAAGATATGGGCCTCGGGTGTCCAAGCCACCAAGGAAAACAGGGAACCCCATGCATTTCCGAAAAGAGGACACCCGTGGGAATCCGCAGAGGTATGATTTGCGCACATCGGCCCAGAATGTATTACCCAGACACCCCCACAAATTCCGAAATGTGGGAAAAAAACACATTTTCCACACATTTCGCTTGGCTCACCCATCGAAACACGCCCCCAACAACACATGGCCTACTGTCCCGCGTTCCCACAGGAGTCCCGATGAAAACGGTACCTCACATGTGTGGGTGCACCTACCTGGGCACCAAGGGGAAAGCCTAAAACACAAGTAACCCCAAGTCTGTTTTGAGACCTGAATTTCAGACTCTCTGCCGACCAGCACACCATACAGATATGGGCCTCGGGTGTCCAAGCCACCAAGGAAAACAGGGAACCCCATGCATTTCCGAAAACAGCACACCCGTGGGAATCCGCAGAGGCATGATTTGTGCAAATCGGCTGAGAATTTATTACCCAGACACCCCCGCAAATTCCGAAATGTGGGGAAAAAACGAACTTTCCGCACATTTCGCTCGGCTCACCCATCGAAACACGCCCCCAACAACACATGGCCTACCGTCCCGCGTTCCCACAGGTGTCCCGATGAAAACGGTACCTCACATGTGTGGGTGCACCTACCTGGGCGCCAAGGGGAAAGCCTAAAACTCAAGTAATCCCTAGTCTGTTTTCAGACCTGAATTTCAGACACTCTGCCGACCGGCACACATACAGATATAGGCCTCGGGTGTCCAAGACACCGAGGAAAACAGGGAACCCCATGCATTTCCGAAAAGAGGACACCCGTGGGAATCCGCAGAGGTATGATTTGCGCAAATCGGCCCAGACACCCCCACAAAGTCCGAAATGTGGGGGAAAAAATGCATTTTCCACACATTTCACTCGGCTAACCCATCGAAACACGCCCCCAACAACACATGGCCTACAGTCCCGCGTTCCCACAGGTGTCCCGATGAAAATGGTACCTCACATGTGTGGGTGCACCTACCTGGGCGCCAAGGGGAAAGCCTAAAACACAAGTAACCCCAAGTCTGTTTTCAGACCTGAATTTCAGACTCTCTGCCGACCGGCACACATACAGATATGGGCCTAGGGTGTCCAAGACACCAAGGAAAACAGGGAACCCCATGCATTTCCGAAAAGAGGACACCCGTGGGAATCCGCAGAGGTATGATTTGCGCAAATCGGACCAGAATTTATTACCCAGACACCCGCGCAAAGTCCAAAATGTGGGGAAAAAAACGCATTTTCCGCACATTTCGCTCGGCTCACCCATCAAAACACGCCCCCAAAAACACATGGCCTACCATCCCGCGTTCCCACAGGTGTCCCGATGAAAACGGTACCTCACATGTGTGGGTGCACCTACTTGGGCACCAAGGGGAAAGCCTAAAACACAAGTAACCCCAAGTCTGTTTTGAGACCTGAATTTCAGACTCTCTGCCGACCAGCACACCATACAGATATGGGCCTCGGGTGTCCAAGCCACCAAAGAAAACAGGGAACCCCATGCATTTCCGAAAACAGCACACCCGTGGGAATCCGCAGAGGCATGATTTGTGCAAATCGGCTCAGAATTTATTACCCAGACACCGCCGCAAATTCCAAAATGTGGGGAACAAACGAACTTTCCGCACATTTCGCTCGGCTCACCCATCGAAACACGACCCCAACAACACATGGCCTACCGTCCCGCGTTCCCACAGGTGTCCCGATGAAAACGGTACCTCACATGTGTGGGTGCACCTACCTGGGCTCCAAGGGGAAAGCCTAAAACACAAGTTTTCAAACCTGAATTTCAGACTCTCTGCCGACCGGCACACATACAGATATAGGCCTCGGGTGTCCAAGACAGCAAGGAAAACAGGGAACCCCATGCATTTCCGAAAAGAGGACACCCGTGGGAATCCGCAGAGGTATGATTTGCGCAAATCGCCCCAGAATTTATTACCCAGACACCCCAACAAAGTCCGAAATGTGGGAAAAAAACGCATTTTCCACACATTTCACTCGGCTCACCCATCGAAACACGCCCCCAACAACACATGGCCTACCGTCCCGCGTTCCCACAGGTGTCCCGATGAAAACGGTACCTCACATGTGTGGGTGCACCTACCTGGGCGCCAAGGGGAAAGCCTAAAATACAAGTAACCCAAAGTCTGTTTTCAGACCTGAATTTCAGACTCTCTGCCGACCGGCACAGCATGCAGATATGGGCCTCGGGTGTCCAAGTCACCTAGGAAAACAGGGAACCCCATGCATTTGCGAAAAGAGCACACCTGTGGGAATCCGCAGAGGCATGATTTGCGCAAATCGGCCCAGAATTTATTACCCAGACACCCCCGCAAAGTCTGAAATGTGGGGAAAAAATGCATTTTCCGCACATTTCGCTCGACTCACCCATCGAAACACGCCCCCAACAACACATGGCCTACCGTCCCGCGTTCCCACAGGTGTCCCGATGAAAACGGTACCTCACATGTGTGGGTGCACCTACCTGGGCACCAAGGGGAAAGCCTAAAACACAAGTAACCCCAAGTCTGTTTTCAGACCTGATTTTCAGACTCTCTGCCGACCGGCACACATACAGATATGGGCCTCGGGTGTCCAAGACACCAAGGAAAACAGGGAACCCCATGTATTTCCAAAAAGAGGACACCCCTGGGAATCCGCAGAGGTATGATTTGCGCAAATCGGCCCAGAATTTATTACCCAGACACCCCAGCAAAGTCCAAAATGTGGGGAAAAAAACGCATTTTCCGCACATTTCACTCGGCTCACCCATCGAAACACGCCCCCAACAACACATGGCCTACCGTCCCGCGTTCCCACAGGTGTCCTGATGAAAACGGTACCTCACATGTGTGGGTGCACCTACCTGGGTGCCAAGGGGAAAGCCTAAAACACAAGTAACCCAAAGTCTGTTTTCAGACCTGAATTTCAAACTCTCTACCGACTGGCACACATACAGATATGGGCCTCGGGTGTCCAAGACACCAAGGAAAACAGGGAACCCCATGCATTTCCGAAAAGAGGACACCCGTGGGAATCCGCAGAGGTATGATTAGCACAAATCGGCCCAGAATTTATTACCCAGACACCCCCGCAAAGTCCGAAATGTGGGGGAAAAAACGCATTTTCCGCCCATTTCGCTCGGCTCACCCATCGAAACACACCCCCAACAACAGATGGCCTACCGTCCCGCGTTCCCACAGGTGTCCCGATGAAAATGGTACCTCACATGTGTGGGTGCACCTACCTGGTCACCAAGGGGAAAGCCTAAAACACAAGTAACCCCGAGTCTGTTTTCAGACCTGAATTTCAGACTCTCTGCCGACCGGCACACCATACAAATATGGGCCTCGGGTGTCCAAGCCACCAAGGAAAACAAGGAACCCCATGCATTTCCGAAAAGAGGACACCCGTGGAAATCCACAGAGGTATGTTTTGCGCAAATCAGCCCAGAATTTATTACCCAGCCACCCCCGCAAAGTCCGACATGTGGGGAAAAAAACGCATTTTCCGCACATTTCGCTCGGCTCACCCATCGAAACACGCCCCCAACAACACATGGCCTACCGTCCCGCGTTCCCACAGGTGTCCCGATGAAAACGGTACCTCACATGTGTGGGTGCACCTACTTGGGCGCCAAAGGGAAAGCCTAAAACACAAGTAACCCAAAGTCTGTTTTCAGACCTGAATTTCAGACTCTCTGCCGACCGGCACACCATACAGATATGGGCCTCGGGTGTCCAAGCCACCAAGGAAAACAGGGAACCCCATGCATTTCCGAAAACAGCACATCCGTGGGAATCCGCAGAGGCATGATTTGTGCAAATCGGCTCAGAATTTATTATCCAGACACCCCTGCGAATTCCGAAATGTGGGGAAAAAACTAACTTTCCGCACATTTCGCTCGGCTCACCCATCGAAACACGCCCCCAACAACACATGGCCTACCGTCCCGCGTTCCCACAGGTGTCCTGATGAAAACGGTACCTCACATGTGTGGGTGCACCTACCTGGGTGCCAAGGGGAAAGCCTAAAACACAAGTAACCCAAAGTCTGTTTTGAGACCTAAATTTCAGACTCTCTGCCGACCAGCACACCATACAGATATGGGCCTCGGGTGTCCAAGACACCAAGGAAAACAGGGAACCCATGCATTTCCGAAAAGAGGACACCCGTGGGAATCCGCAGAGGTATGATTTGCGCAAATCGGCCCAGAATTTATTACCCAGACACCCCCGCAAAGTCCAAAATGTGGGGAAAAAAACGCATTTTCCGCACATTTCACTTGGCTCACCCATCGAAACACGCCCCCAACAACACATGGCCTACCGTCCCGCGTTCCCACAGGTGTCCTGATGAAAACGGTACCTCACATGTGTGGGTGCACCTACCTGGGTGCCAAGGGGAAAGCCTAAAACACAAGTAACCCAAAGTCTGTTTTCAGACCTGAATTTCAGACTCTCTGCCGACTGGCACACATACAGATATGGGCCTCGGGTGTCCAAGACACCAAGGAAAACAGGGAACCCCATGCATTTCCGAAAAGAGGACACCCGTGGGAATCCGCAGAGGTATGATTAGCACAAATCGGCCTAGAATTTATTACCCAGACACCCCCGCAAAGTCCGAAATGTGGGGAAAAAACGCATTTTCCGCACATTTCGCTCGGCTCACCCATCGAAACACACCCCCAACAACACATGGCCTACTGTCCCGCGTTCCCACAGGTGTCCCGATGAAAATGGTACCTCACATGTGTGGGTGCACCTACCTGGTCACCAAGGGGAAAGCCTAAAACACAAGTAACCCCAAGTCTGTTTTCAGACCTGAATTTCAGACTCTCTGCCGACTGGCACACCATACAAATATGGGCCTCGGGTGTCCAAGCCACCAAGGAAAACAAGGAACCCCATGTATTTCCGAAAAGAGGACACCCGTGGAAATCCGCAGAGGTATGATTTGCGCAAATCGGCCCAGAATTTATTACCCAGCCACCCCTGCAAAGTCCGACATGTGGGGAAAAAAACGCATTTTCCGGACATTTCGCTCGGCTCACCCATCGAAACACACCCCCAACAACACATGGCCTACCGTCCCGCGTTCCCACAGGTGTCCCGATGAAAACGGTACCTCACATGTGTGGGTGCACCTACTTGGGCGCCAAAGGGAAAGCCTAAAACACAAGTAAACCAAAGTCTGTTTTCAGACCTGAATTTCAGACTCTCTGCCGACCGGCACACCATGCAGATATGGGCCTCGGGTGTCCAAGCCACCAAGGAAAACAGGGAACCCCATGCATTTCCGAAAAGAGGACACCCGTGGGAATCCGCAGAGGTATGATTTGCGCACATCGGCCCAGAATGTATTACCCAGACACCCCCACAAAGTCGGTAATGTGGGAAACAAACACATTTTCCACACATTTTGCTTGGCTCACCCATCAAAACACGCCCCCAACAACACATGGCCTACCGTCCCGCGTTCCCACAGGTGTCCCGATGAAAACGGTACCTCACATGTGTGGGTGCACCTACCTGGGCACCAAGGGAAAAGCCTAAAACACAAGTAACCCCAAGTCTGTTTTGAGACCTAAATTTCAGACTCTCTGCCGACCAGCACACCATACAGATATGGGCCTCGGGTGTCCAAGACACCAAGGAAAACAGGGAACCCATGCATTTCCGAAAAGAGGACACCCGTGGGAATCCGCAGAGGTATGATTTGCGCAAATCGGCCCAGAATTTATTACCCAGACACCCCTGCAAAGTCCAAAATGTGGGGAAAAAAACGCATTTTCCGCACATTTCACTCGGCTCACCCATCAAAACACGCCCCCAACAACACATGGCCTACCGTCCCGCGTTCCCACAGGTGTCCTGATGAAAACGGTACCTCACATGTGTGGGTGCACCTACCTGGGTGCCAAGGGGAAAGCCTAAAACACAAGTAACCCAAAGTCTGTTTTCAGACCTGAATTTCAGACTCTCTGCCGACTGGCACAGATGCAGATATGGGCCTCGGGTGTCCAAGACACCAAGGAAAACAGGGAACCCCATGCATTTCCGAAAAGAGGACACCCGTGGGAATCCGCAGAGGTATGATTAGCACAAATCGGCCTAGAATTTATTACCCAGACACCCCCGCAATGTCCGAAATGTGGGGAAAAAACACATTTTCCGCACATTTCGCTCGGCTCACCCATCGAAACACGCCCCCAACAACACATGGCCTACTGTCCCGCGTTCCCACAGGTGTCCCGATGAAAACGGTACCTCATGTGTGGGTGCACCTACCTGGGCGCCAAAAGGAAAGCCTAAAACACAAGTAACCCAAAGTCTGTTTTCAGGCCTGAATTTCAGACTCTCTGCCGACCGGCACACCATACAGATATGGGCCTCGGGTGTCCAAGCCACCAAGGAAAACAGGGAACCCCATGCATTTCCGAAAACAGCACATCCGTGGGAATCCGCAGAGGCATGATTTGTGCAAATCGGCTCAGAATTTATTACCCAGACACCCCTGCAAATTCCGAAATGTGGGGAAAAAACTAACTTTCCGCACATTTCGCTCGGCTCACCCATCGAAACACCCCCCCAACAACACATGGCCTACCGTCCCGCGTTCCCACAGGTGTCCCGATGAAAACGGTACCTCACATGTGTGGGTGCACCTACCAGGGCAACAAGGGGAAAGCCTAAAACACAAGTAACCCCAAGTCTGTTTTGAGACCTGAATTTCAGACTCTCTGCCGACCAGCACACCATACAGATATGGGCCTCGGGTGTCCAAGACACCAAGGAAAACAGGGAACCCCATGCATTTCCGAAAAGAGGACACCCGTGGGAATCCGCAGAGGTATGATTTGCGCAAATCGGCCCAGAATTTATTACCCAGACACCCCCGCAAAGTCCGAAATGTGGGGAAAAAAACGCATTTTCCGCACATTTCGCGTGGCTCACCCATCGAAACACGCCCCCAACAACACATGGCCTACCGTCCCGCGTTCCCACAGGTGTCCCGATGAAAACGGTACCTCATATGTGTGGGTGCACCTACCTGGTCGGCAAGGGGAAAGCCTAAAACGCAAGTAACCCCAAGTCTGTTTTCAGACCTGAATTTCAGACTCTCTGCCGACCGGCACACCATACAAATATGGGCCTCGGGTGTCCAAGCCACCAAGGAAAACAAGGAACCCCATGCATTTCGGAAAAGAGGACACTCGTGGAAATCCGCAGAGGTATGATTTGCGCAAATCGGCCCAGAATTTATTACCCAGCCACCCCCGCAAAGTCCGAAATGTGGGGAAAAAATGCATTTTCCGTACATTTCGCTCGGCTAACCCATCGAAACACGCCCCCAACAACACATGGCCTACCGTCCCGCGTTCCTACAGGTGTCCCGATGAAAACGGTGCCTCACATGTGTGGGTGCACCTACCTGGGCGCCAAGGGGAAAGCCTAAAACACAAGTAACCCCAAGTCTGTTTTCAGACCTGAATTTCAGACTCTCTGCCGACCGGCAAACATACAGATATGGGCCTCGGGTGTCCAAGACACCAAGGAAAACAGGGAACCCCATGCATTTCCGAAAAGAGGAGACCCGTGGGAATCCGCAGAGGTATGATTTGCACAAATCGGACCAGAATCTATTACCCAGACCCCCGCGCAAATTCCAAAATGTGGGGAAAAAAACGCATTTTCCGCACATTTCGCTCGGCTCACCCATCAAAACACGCCCCCAAAAACACATGGCCTACAGTCCCGCGTTCCCACAGGTGTCCCGATGAAAACGGTACCTCACATGTGTGGGTGCACCTACTTGGGCGCCAAAGGGAAAGCCTAAAACACAAGTAACCCAAAGTCTGTTTTCAGACCTGAATTTCAGACTCTCTGCCGACCGGCACACCATAAAGATATGGGCCTCGGGTGTCCAAGCCACCAAGGAAAACAGGGAACCCCATGCATTTCCGAAAAGAGGACACCCGTGGGAATCCGCAGAGGTATGATTTGCGCACATCGGCCCAGAATGTATTACCCAGACACCCCCACAAATTCCGAAATGTGGGAAAAAAACACATTTTCCACACATTTCGCTTGGCTCACCCATCGAAACACGCCCCCAACAACACATGGCCTACTGTCCCGCGTTCCCACAGGAGTCCCGATGAAAACGGTACCTCACATGTGTGGGTGCACCTACCTGGGCACCAAGGGGAAAGCCTAAAACACAAGTAACCCCAAGTCTGTTTTGAGACCTGAATTTCAGACTCTCTGCCGACCAGCACACCATACAGATATGGGCCTCGGGTGTCCAAGCCACCAAGGAAAACAGGGAACCCCATGCATTTCCGAAAACAGCACACCCGTGGGAATCCGCAGAGGCATGATTTGTGCAAATCGGCTGAGAATTTATTACCCAGACACCCCCGCAAATTCCGAAATGTGGGGAAAAAACGAACTTTCCGCACATTTCGCTCGGCTCACCCATCGAAACACGCCCCCAACAACACATGGCCTACCGTCCCGCGTTCCCACAGGTGTCCCGATGAAAACGGTACCTCACATGTGTGGGTGCACCTACCTGGGCGCCAAGGGGAAAGCCTAAAACTCAAGTAATCCCTAGTCTGTTTTCAGACCTGAATTTCAGACACTCTGCCGACCGGCACACATACAGATATAGGCCTCGGGTGTCCAAGACACCGAGGAAAACAGGGAACCCCATGCATTTCCGAAAAGAGGACACCCGTGGGAATCCGCAGAGGTATGATTTGCGCAAATCGGCCCAGACACCCCCACAAAGTCCGAAATGTGGGGGAAAAAATGCATTTTCCACACATTTCACTCGGCTAACCCATCGAAACACGCCCCCAACAACACATGGCCTACAGTCCCGCGTTCCCACAGGTGTCCCGATGAAAATGGTACCTCACATGTGTGGGTGCACCTACCTGGGCGCCAAGGGGAAAGCCTAAAACACAAGTAACCCCAAGTCTGTTTTCAGACCTGAATTTCAGACTCTCTGCCGACCGGCACACATACAGATATGGGCCTAGGGTGTCCAAGACACCAAGGAAAACAGGGAACCCCATGCATTTCCGAAAAGAGGACACCCGTGGGAATCCGCAGAGGTATGATTTGCGCAAATCGGACCAGAATTTATTACCCAGACACCCGCGCAAAGTCCAAAATGTGGGGAAAAAAACGCATTTTCCGCACATTTCGCTCGGCTCACCCATCGAAACACGCCCCCAAAAACACATGGCCTACCATCCCGCGTTCCCACAGGTGTCCCGATGAAAACGGTACCTCACATGTGTGGGTGCACCTACTTGGGCACCAAGGGGAAAGCCTAAAACACAAGTAACCCCAAGTCTGTTTTGAGACCTGAATTTCAGACTCTCTGCCGACCAGCACACCATACAGATATGGGCCTCGGGTGTCCAAGCCACCAAAGAAAACAGGGAACCCCATGCATTTCCGAAAACAGCACACCCGTGGGAATCCGCAGAGGCATGATTTGTGCAAATCGGCTCAGAATTTATTACCCAGACACCGCCGCAAATTCCAAAATGTGGGGAACAAACGAACTTTCCGCACATTTCGCTCGGCTCACCCATCGAAACACGACCCCAACAACACATGGCCTACCGTCCCGCGTTCCCACAGGTGTCCCGATGAAAACGGTACCTCACATGTGTGGGTGCACCTACCTGGGCTCCAAGGGGAAAGCCTAAAACACAAGTTTTCAAACCTGAATTTCAGACTCTCTGCCGACCGGCACACATACAGATATAGGCCTCGGGTGTCCAAGACAGCAAGGAAAACAGGGAACCCCATGCATTTCCGAAAAGAGGACACCCGTGGGAATCCGCAGAGGTATGATTTGCGCAAATCGCCCCAGAATTTATTACCCAGACACCCCAACAAAGTCCGAAATGTGGGAAAAAAACGCATTTTCCACACATTTCACTCGGCTCACCCATCGAAACACGCCCCCAACAACACATGGCCTACCGTCCCGCGTTCCCACAGGTGTCCCGATGAAAACGGTACCTCACATGTGTGGGTGCACCTACCTGGAAGCCAAAGGGAAAGCCTAAAACACAAGTAACCCAAAGTCTGTTTTCATGCCTGAATTTCAGACTCTCTGCCGACCGGCACACCATACAGATATGGTCCTCCGGTGTCCAAGTCACCTAGGAAAACAGGGAACCCCATGCATTTGCGAAAAGAGCACACCTGTGGGAATCCGCAGAGGCATGATTTGCGCAAATCGGCCCAGAATTTATTACCCAGACACCCCCGCAAAGTCTGAAATGTGGTGAAAAAACTCATTTTCCGCACATTTCACTCGGCTCACCCATCGAAACACGCCCCCAACAACACATGGCCAACCGTCCCAAGTTCCCACAGGTGTCCCGATGAAAACGGTACCTCACATGTGTGGGTGCACCTACCTGGGCGCCAAGGGGAAAGCCTAAAACACAAGTAACCCCAAGTCTGTTTTCAGACCTGAATTTCAGACTCTCTGCCGACCGGCACACATACAGATATGGGCCTAGGGTGTCCAAGACACCAAGGAAAACAGGGAACCCCATGCATCTCCGAAAAGAGGACACCCGTGGGAATCCGCAGAGGTATGATTTGCGCAAATCGGACCAGAATTTATTACCCAGACACCCGCGCAAATTCCAAAATGTGGAGAAAAAAACGCATTTTCCGCACATTTCGCTCGGCTCACCCATCGAAACACGCCCCCAAAAACACATGGCCTACCGTCCCGCGTTCCCACAGGTGTCCCGATGAAAACGGTACCTCACATGTGTGGGTGCACCTACTTGGGCGCCAAAGGGAAAGCCTAAAACACAAGTAACCCAAAGTCTGTTTTCAGACCTGAATTTCAGACTCTCTGCCGACCGGCACACCATACAGATATGGGCCTCGGGTGTCCAAGCCACCAAGGAAAACAGGGATCCCCATGCATTTCCGAAAAGAGGACACCCGTGGGAATCCGCAGAGGTATGATTTGCGCACATCGGCCTAGAATGTATTACCCAGACACCCCCACAAAGTCCGAAATGTGGGAAAAAAACACATTTACCACACATTTCGCTTGGCTCACCCATCGAAACACGCCCCCAACAACACATGGCCTACTGTCCCGCGTTCCCACAGGAGTCGCGATGAAAACGGTACCTCACATGTGTGGGTGCACCTACCTGGGCACCAAGGGGAAAGCCTAAAACACAAGTAACCCCAAGTCTGTTTTGAGACCTGAATTTCAGACTCTCTGCCGACCAGCACACCATACAGATATGGGCCTCGGGTGTCCAAGCCACCAAAGAAAACAGGGAACCCCATGCATTTCCGAAAACAGTACACCCGTGGGAATCCGCAGAGGCATGATTTGTGCAAATCGGCTCAGAATTTCTTACCCAGACACCCCCGCAAATTCCGAAATGTGGGGAACAAACGAACTTTCCGCACATTTCGCTCGGCTCACCCATCGAAACACGACCCCAACAACACATGGCCTACCGTCCCGCGTTCCCACAGGTGTCCCGATGAAAACGGTACCTCACATGTGTGGGTGCACCTACCTGGGCGCCAAGGGGAAAGCCTAAAACACAAGTTTTCAAACCTGAATTTCAGACTCTCTGCCGACCGGCACACATACAGATATAGGCCTCGGGTGTCCAAGACACCAAGGAAAACAGGGAACCCCATGCATTTCCGAAAAGAGGACACCCCTGGGAATCCGCAGAGGTATGATTTGCGCAAATCGGCCCAGAATTTTTACCCAGACACCCCCACAAAGTCCGAAATGTGGGAAAAAAACGCATTTTCCACACATTTCACTCGGCTCACCCATCGAAACACGCCCCCAACAACACATGGCCTACCGTCCCGCGTTCCCACAGGTGTCCCGATGAAAACGGTACCTCACATGTGTGGGTGCACCTACCTGGAAGCCAAAGGGAAAGCCTAAAATACAAGTAACCCCAAGTCTGTTTTCAGACCTGAATTTCAGACTCTCTGCCGACCGGCACACATACAGATATGGGCCTAGGGTGTCCAAGACACCAAGGAAAACAGGGAACCCCATGCATTTCCGAAAAGAGGACACCCGTGGGAATCCGCAGAGGTATGATTTGCACAAATCGGACCAGAATTTATTACCCAGACACCCGCGCAAAGTCCAAAATGTGGAGAAAAAAACCCATTTTCCGCACATTTCGCTCGGCTCACCCATCGAAACACGCCCCCAAAAAGACATGGCCTACCGTCCCGCGTTCCCACAGGTGTCCCGATGAAAACGGTACCTCACATGTGTGGGTGCACCTACTTGGGCGCCAAAGGGAAAGCCTAAAACACAAGTAACCCAAAGTCTGTTTTCAGACCTGAATTTCAGACTCTCTGCCGACCGTCACACCATACAGATATGGGCCTCGGGTGTCCAAGCCACTAAGGAAAACAGGGATCCCCATGCATTTCCGAAAAGAGGACACCCGTTGGAATCCGCAGAGGTATGATTTGCGCACATCGGCCTAGAATGTATTACCCAGACACCCCCACAAAGTCCGAAATGTGGGAAAAAAACACATTTTCCACACATTTCGCTTGGCTCACCCATCAAAACACGCCCCCACCAACACATGGCCTACTGTCCCGCGTTCCCACAGGAGTCGCGATGAAAACGGTACCTCACATGTGTGGGTGCACCTACCTGCGCACCAAGGGGAAAGCCTAAAACACAAGTAACCCCAAGTCTGTTTTGAGACCTGAATTTCAGACTCTCTGCCGACCAGCACACCATACAGATATGGGCCTCGGGTGTCCAAGCCACCAAAGAAAACAGGGAACCCCATGCATTTCCGAAAACAGCACACCCATGGGAATCCGCAGAGGCATGATTTGTGCAAATCGGCTCAGAATTTATTACCCAGACACCCCCGCAAATTCCGAAATGTGGGGAACAAACGAACTTTCCGCACATTTCGCTCGGCTCACCCATCGAAACACGACCCCAACAACACATGGCCTACCGTCCCGCGTTCCCACAGGTGTCCCGATGAAAACGGTACCTCACATGTGTGGGTGCACCTACCTGGGCGCCAAGGGGAAAGCCTAAAACACAAGTTTTCAAACCTGAATTTCAGACTCTCTGCCGACCGGCACACATACAGATATAGGCCTCGGGTGTCCAAGACACCAAGGAAAACAGGGAACCCCATGCATTTCCGAAAAGAGGACACCCCTGGGAATCCGCAGAGGTATGATTTGCGCAAATCGGCCCAGAATTTATTACCCAGACACCCCCACAAAGTCCGAAATGTGGGAAAAAAACGCATTTTCCACACATTTCACTCGGCTCACCCATCGAAACACGCCCCCAACAACACATGGCCTACCGTCCCACGTTCCCACAGGTGTCCCGATGAAAACGGTACCTCACATGTGTGGGTGCACCTACCTGGAAGCCAAAGGGAAAGCCTAAAATACAAGTAACCCAAAGTCTGTTTTCAGACCTGAATTTCAGACTCTCTGCCGACCAGCACACATACAGATATGGGCCTAGGGTGTCCAAGACACCAAGGAAAACAGGGAACCCCATGCATTTGCGAAAAGAGCACACCTGTGGGAATCCGCAGAGGCATGATTTGCGCAAATCGGCCCAGAATTTATTACCCAGACACCCCCGCAAAGTCTGAAATGTGGGGAAAAAACTCATTTTCCGCACATTTCACTCGGCTCACCCATCGAAACACGCCCCCAACAACACATGGCCTACCTCCCCGCGTTCCCACAGGTGTCCCGATTGAAAACGGTACCTCACAGGTGTGGGTGCACCTACCTGGGCGCCATGGGGAAAGCCTAAAACACAAGTAACCCCAAGTCTGTTTTCAGACCTGAATTTCAGACTCTCTGCCGACCGGCACACATACAGATATGGGCCTCGGGTGTCCAAGACACCAAGGAAAACAGGGAACCCCATGCATTTCCGAAAAGAGGACACCCGTGGCAATCCGCAGAGGTATGATTTGCGCACATCGGCCCAGAATGTATTACCCAGACACCCCAACAAAATCCGAAATGTGGGAAAAAACACATTTTCCACACATTTCGCTTGGCTCACCCATCGAAACACGCCCCCAACACCACATGGCCTACTGTCCCGCGTTCCCACAGGAGTCCCGATGAAAACGGTACCTCACATGTGTGGGTGCACCTACCTGGGCACCAAGGGGAAAGCCTAAAACACAAGTAACCCCAAGTCTGTTTTGAGACCTGAATTTCAGACTCTCTGCCGACCAGCACACCATACAGATATGGGCCTCGGGTGTCCAAGCCACCAAGGAAAACAGGGAACCCCATGCATTTCCGAAAACAGCACACCCATGGGAATCCGCAGAGGCATGATTTGTGCAAATCGGCTCAGAATTTATTACCCAGAAACCCCCGCAAATGCCGAAATGTGGGGAAAAAACGAACTTTCCGCACATTTTGCTCGGCTCACCCATCGAAACACGCCCCCAACAAGACATGGCCTACCGTCCCGCGTTCCCACAGGTGTCCCGATGAAAACAGTACCTCACATGTGTGGGTGCACCTACCTGGACGCCAAAGGGAAAGCCTAAAACACAAGTAACCCAAAGTCTGTTTTCAGGCCGAATTTCAGACTCTCTGCCGACCGGCACACCATACAGATATGGGGCTCGGGTGTCCAAGACACCAAGGAAAACAGGGAACCCCATGCATTTCCGAAAAGAGGACACCCGTGGGAATCCGCAGAGGTATGATTTGCGCAAATCGGCCCAGAATTTATTACCCAGACACCCCCGCAAAGTCCGAAATGTGGGGAAAAAACGCATTATCCGCACATTTCATTCGGCTCACCCAACGAAACACGCCCCCAACAACACATGGCCTACCGTCCCGCGTTCCCACAGGTGTCCCGATGAAAATGGTACCTCACATGTGTGGGTGCACCTACCTGGGCGCCAAGGGGAAAGCCTAAAACACAAGTAACCCCAAGTCTGTTTTCAGACCTAAATTTCAGACTCTCTGCTGACCGGCACACATACAGATATGGGCCTCGGGTGTCCAAGACACAAAGGAAAACAGGGAACCCCATGCATTTCCGAAAAGAGGACACCCGTGGGATTCCGCAGAGGTATGATTTGCGCAAATCGGCCCAGAATTTATTACCCAGACACCCCCGCAAAGTCCAAAATGTGGGGAAAAAAACACATTTTCCGCACATTTCACTCGGCTCACCCATCGAAACACACCCCCAACAACACATGGCCTATCGTCCCGCGTTCCCACAAATGTCCCGATGAAAACGGTACCTCACATGTGTGGGTGCACCTACCTGGGCACCAAGGGGAAAGCCTAAAACACAAGTAACCCCAAGTCTGTTTTGAGACCTGAATTTCAGACTCTCTGCCGACCAGCACATCATACAGATATGGGCCTCGGGTGTCCAAGACACCAAGGAAAACAGGGAAACCCATGCATTTCCGAAAAGAGGACACCCGTGGGAATCCGCAGAGGTATAATTTGCGCAAATCAGCCCAGAATTTAATACCCAGACACCCCCACAAAGTCCGAAATGTGGGAAGAAAACGCATTTTCCACACATTTCACTCGGCTCACCCATCGAAACACGCCCCCAACAACACATGGCCTACCGTCCCGCGTTCCCACAGGTGTCCCGATGAAAACGGTACCCCACATGTGTGGGTGCACCTACCTGGGCGCCAAAGGGAAAGCCTAAAACACAAGTAACCCAAAGTCTGTTTTCAGGCCTGAATTTCAGACTCTCTGCTGACCGGCACACCATACAGATATGGGCCTCCAGTGTCCAAGCCACCTAGGAAAACAGGGAACCCCATGCATTTCCGAAAAAAGCACACCCGTGGGAATCCGCAGAGGCATGATTTGCGCAAATCGGCCCAGAATTTATTACCCAGACACCCCTGCAAAGTCCGAAATGTGGGGAAAAAACGCATTTTCCGCACATTTCGCTCGGCTCACCCATCGAAACACGCCCCCAACAGCACATGGCCTACCGTCCCGCGTTCCCACAGGTGTCCCAATGAAAACGGTACATGTGTGGGTGCACCTACCTGGGCGCCAAGGGGAAAGCCTAAAACACAAGTAACCCCAAGTCTGTTTTCAGACCTGAATTTCAGACTCTCTGCCGACCGGCACACATACAGATATGGGCCTCGGGTGTCCAAGACACCAAGGAAAACAGGGAACCCATGCATTTCCGAAAAGAGGACACCCGTGGGAATCCGCAGAGGTATGATTTGCGCAAATCGGCCCAGAATTTATTACCCAGACACCCCCGCAAAGTCCAAAATGTGGGGAAAAAAACGCATTTTCCGCACATTTCACTCGGCTCACCCATCGAAACACGCCCCCAACAACACATGGCCTACCGTCCCGCGTTCCCACAGGTGTCCTGATGAAAACGGTACCTCACATGTGTGGGTGCACCTACCTGGGCACCAAGGGGAAAGCCTAAAACACAAGTAACCCCAAGTCTGTTTTGAGCCCTGAATTTCAGACACTCTGCCGACCGGCACACATACAGATATGGGCCTCGGGTGTCCAAGACACCAAGGAAAACAGGGAACCTCATGCATTTCCAAAAAGAGGACACCCGTGGGAATTCGCAGATGTATGTTTTGCGCAAATCGGCCCAGAATTTATTACCCAGACACCCCCGCAAAGTCCAAAATGTGGGGAAAAAAACGCATTTTCCGCACATTTCACTCGGCTCACCCATCGAAACACACCCCCAACAACACATGGCCTACCGTCCCGCGTTCCCACCGGTGTCCCGATGAAAACGGTACCTCACATGTGTGGGTGCACCTACCTGGTCGCCAAGGGAAAAGCCTAAAACACAAGTAACCCCAAGTCTGTTTTCAGACCTGAATTTCAGACTCTCTGCCGACAGGCACACCATACAAATATGGGCCTCGGGTGTCCAAGCCACCAAGGAAAACAAGGAACCCCATGCATTTCCGAAAAAAGGACACTAGTGGAAATCTGCAGAGGTATGATTTGCGCAAATCGGCCCAGAATTTATTACCCAGACACCCCCACAAAGTCCGAAATGTGGGGAAAAAATGCATTTTCCGTACATTTCGCTCGGCTAACCCATCGAAACACGCCCCCAACAACACATGGCCTACCGTCCCGCGTTCCTACAGGTGTCCCGATGAAAACGGTGCCTCACATGTGTGGGTGCACCTACCTGGGCGCCAAGGGGAAAGCCTAAAACACAAGTAACCCCAAGTCTGTTTTCAGACCTGAATTTCAGACTCTCTGCCGACCGGCAAACATACAGATATGGGCCTCGGGTGTCCAAGACACCAAGGAAAACAGGGAACCCCATGCATTTCCGAAAAGAGGAGACCCGTGGGAATCCGCAGAGGTATGATTTGCGCAAATCGGACCAGAATCTATTACCCAGACCCCCGCGCAAATTCCAAAATGTGGGGAAAAAAACGCATTTTCCGCACATTTCGCTCGGCTCACCCATCAAAACACGCCCCCAAAAACACATGGCCTACAGTCCCGCGTTCCCACAGGTGTCCCGATGAAAACGGTACCTCACATGTGTGGGTGCACCTACTTGGGCGCCAAAGGGAAAGCCTAAAACACAAGTAACCCAAAGTCTGTTTTCAGACCTGAATTTCAGACTCTCTGCCGACCGGCACACCATAAAGATATGGGCCTCGGGTGTCCAAGCCACCAAGGAAAACAGGGAACCCCATGCATTTCCGAAAAGAGGACACCCGTGGGAATCCGCAGAGGTATGATTTGCGCACATCGGCCCAGAATGTATTACCCAGACACCCCCACAAATTCCGAAATGTGGGAAAAAAACACATTTTCCACACATTTCGCTTGGCTCACCCATCGAAACACGCCCCCAACAACACATGGCCTACTGTCCCGCGTTCCCACAGGAGTCCCGATGAAAACGGTACCTCACATGTGTGGGTGCACCTACCTGGGCACCAAGGGGAAAGCCTAAAACACAAGTAACCCCAAGTCTGTTTTGAGACCTGAATTTCAGACTCTCTGCCGACCAGCACACCATACAGATATGGGCCTCGGGTGTCCAAGCCACCAAGGAAAACAGGGAACCCCATGCATTTCCGAAAACAGCACACCCGTGGGAATCCGCAGAGGCATGATTTGTGCAAATCGGCTGAGAATTTATTACCCAGACACCCCCGCAAATTCCGAAATGTGGGGAAAAAACGAACTTTCCGCACATTTCGCTCGGCTCACCCATCGAAACACGCCCCCAACAACACATGGCCTACCGTCCCGCGTTCCCACAGGTGTCCCGATGAAAACGGTACCTCACATGTGTGGGTGCACCTACCTGGGCGCCAAGGGGAAAGCCTAAAACTCAAGTAATCCCTAGTCTGTTTTCAGACCTGAATTTCAGACACTCTGCCGACCGGCACACATACAGATATAGGCCTCGGGTGTCCAAGACACCGAGGAAAACAGGGAACCCCATGCATTTCCGAAAAGAGGACACCCGTGGGAATCCGCAGAGGTATGATTTGCGCAAATCGGCCCAGACACCCCCACAAAGTCCGAAATGTGGGGGAAAAAATGCATTTTCCACACATTTCACTCGGCTAACCCATCGAAACACGCCCCCAACAACACATGGCCTACAGTCCCGCGTTCCCACAGGTGTCCCGATGAAAATGGTACCTCACATGTGTGGGTGCACCTACCTGGGCGCCAAGGGGAAAGCCTAAAACACAAGTAACCCCAAGTCTGTTTTCAGACCTGAATTTCAGACTCTCTGCCGACCGGCACACATACAGATATGGGCCTAGGGTGTCCAAGACACCAAGGAAAACAGGGAACCCCATGCATTTCCGAAAAGAGGACACCCGTGGGAATCCGCAGAGGTATGATTTGCGCAAATCGGACCAGAATTTATTACCCAGACACCCGCGCAAAGTCCAAAATGTGGGGAAAAAAACGCATTTTCCGCACATTTCGCTCGGCTCACCCATCGAAACACGCCCCCAAAAACACATGGCCTACCATCCCGCGTTCCCACAGGTGTCCCGATGAAAACGGTACCTCACATGTGTGGGTGCACCTACTTGGGCACCAAGGGGAAAGCCTAAAACACAAGTAACCCCAAGTCTGTTTTGAGACCTGAATTTCAGACTCTCTGCCGACCAGCACACCATACAGATATGGGCCTCGGGTGTCCAAGCCACCAAAGAAAACAGGGAACCCCATGCATTTCCGAAAACAGCACACCCGTGGGAATCCGCAGAGGCATGATTTGTGCAAATCGGCTCAGAATTTATTACCCAGACACCGCCGCAAATTCCAAAATGTGGGGAACAAACGAACTTTCCGCACATTTCGCTCGGCTCACCCATCGAAACACGACCCCAACAACACATGGCCTACCGTCCCGCGTTCCCACAGGTGTCCCGATGAAAACGGTACCTCACATGTGTGGGTGCACCTACCTGGGCTCCAAGGGGAAAGCCTAAAACACAAGTTTTCAAACCTGAATTTCAGACTCTCTGCCGACCGGCACACATACAGATATAGGCCTCGGGTGTCCAAGACAGCAAGGAAAACAGGGAACCCCATGCATTTCCGAAAAGAGGACACCCGTGGGAATCCGCAGAGGTATGATTTGCGCAAATCGCCCCAGAATTTATTACCCAGACACCCCAACAAAGTCCGAAATGTGGGAAAAAAACGCATTTTCCACACATTTCACTCGGCTCACCCATCGAAACACGCCCCCAACAACACATGGCCTACCGTCCCGCGTTCCCACAGGTGTCCCGATGAAAACGGTACCTCACATGTGTGGGTGCACCTACCTGGAAGCCAAAGGGAAAGCCTAAAACACAAGTAACCCAAAGTCTGTTTTCATGCCTGAATTTCAGACTCTCTGCCGACCGGCACACCATACAGATATGGTCCTCCGGTGTCCAAGTCACCTAGGAAAACAGGGAACCCCATGCATTTGCGAAAAGAGCACACCTGTGGGAATCCGCAGAGGTATGATTTGCGCAAATCGGCCCAGAATTTATTACCCAGACACCCCCGCAAAGTCCAAAATGTGGGGAAAAAAACGCATTTTCCGCACATTTCACTCGGCTCACCCATCGAAACACGCCCCCAACAACACATGGCCTACCGTCCCGCGTTCCCACAGGTGTCCTGATGAAAACGGTACCTCACATGTGTGGGTGCACCTACCTGGGCACCAAGGGGAAAGCCTAAAACACAAGTAACCCCAAGTCTGTTTTGAGCCCTGAATTTCAGACACTCTGCCGACCGGCACACATACAGATATGGGCCTCGGGTGTCCAAGACACCAAGGAAAACAGGGAACCTCATGCATTTCCAAAAAGAGGACACCCGTGGGAATTCGCAGATGTATGTTTTGCGCAAATCGGCCCAGAATTTATTACCCAGACACCCCCGCAAAGTCCAAAATGTGGGGAAAAAAACGCATTTTCCGCACATTTCACTCGGCTCACCCATCGAAACACACCCCCAACAACACATGGCCTACCGTCCCGCGTTCCCACCGGTGTCCCGATGAAAACGGTACCTCACATGTGTGGGTGCACCTACCTGGTCGCCAAGGGAAAAGCCTAAAACACAAGTAACCCCAAGTCTGTTTTCAGACCTGAATTTCAGACTCTCTGCCGACAGGCACACCATACAAATATGGGCCTCGGGTGTCCAAGCCACCAAGGAAAACAAGGAACCCCATGCATTTCCGAAAAAAGGACACTAGTGGAAATCTGCAGAGGTATGATTTGCGCAAATCGGCCCAGAATTTATTACCCAGACACCCCCACAAAGTCCGAAATGTGGGGAAAAAATGCATTTTCCGTACATTTCGCTCGGCTAACCCATCGAAACACGCCCCCAACAACACATGGCCTACCGTCCCGCGTTCCTACAGGTGTCCCGATGAAAACGGTGCCTCACATGTGTGGGTGCACCTACCTGGGCGCCAAGGGGAAAGCCTAAAACACAAGTAACCCCAAGTCTGTTTTCAGACCTGAATTTCAGACTCTCTGCCGACCGGCAAACATACAGATATGGGCCTCGGGTGTCCAAGACACCAAGGAAAACAGGGAACCCCATGCATTTCCGAAAAGAGGAGACCCGTGGGAATCCGCAGAGGTATGATTTGCGCAAATCGGACCAGAATCTATTACCCAGACCCCCGCGCAAATTCCAAAATGTGGGGAAAAAAACGCATTTTCCGCACATTTCGCTCGGCTCACCCATCAAAACACGCCCCCAAAAACACATGGCCTACAGTCCCGCGTTCCCACAGGTGTCCCGATGAAAACGGTACCTCACATGTGTGGGTGCACCTACTTGGGCGCCAAAGGGAAAGCCTAAAACACAAGTAACCCAAAGTCTGTTTTCAGACCTGAATTTCAGACTCTCTGCCGACCGGCACACCATAAAGATATGGGCCTCGGGTGTCCAAGCCACCAAGGAAAACAGGGAACCCCATGCATTTCCGAAAAGAGGACACCCGTGGGAATCCGCAGAGGTATGATTTGCGCACATCGGCCCAGAATGTATTACCCAGACACCCCCACAAATTCCGAAATGTGGGAAAAAAACACATTTTCCACACATTTCGCTTGGCTCACCCATCGAAACACGCCCCCAACAACACATGGCCTACTGTCCCGCGTTCCCACAGGAGTCCCGATGAAAACGGTACCTCACATGTGTGGGTGCACCTACCTGGGCACCAAGGGGAAAGCCTAAAACACAAGTAACCCCAAGTCTGTTTTGAGACCTGAATTTCAGACTCTCTGCCGACCAGCACACCATACAGATATGGGCCTCGGGTGTCCAAGCCACCAAGGAAAACAGGGAACCCCATGCATTTCCGAAAACAGCACACCCGTGGGAATCCGCAGAGGCATGATTTGTGCAAATCGGCTGAGAATTTATTACCCAGACACCCCCGCAAATTCCGAAATGTGGGGAAAAAACGAACTTTCCGCACATTTCGCTCGGCTCACCCATCGAAACACGCCCCCAACAACACATGGCCTACCGTCCCGCGTTCCCACAGGTGTCCCGATGAAAACGGTACCTCACATGTGTGGGTGCACCTACCTGGGCGCCAAGGGGAAAGCCTAAAACTCAAGTAATCCCTAGTCTGTTTTCAGACCTGAATTTCAGACACTCTGCCGACCGGCACACATACAGATATAGGCCTCGGGTGTCCAAGACACCGAGGAAAACAGGGAACCCCATGCATTTCCGAAAAGAGGACACCCGTGGGAATCCGCAGAGGTATGATTTGCGCAAATCGGCCCAGACACCCCCACAAAGTCCGAAATGTGGGGGAAAAAATGCATTTTCCACACATTTCACTCGGCTAACCCATCGAAACACGCCCCCAACAACACATGGCCTACAGTCCCGCGTTCCCACAGGTGTCCCGATGAAAATGGTACCTCACATGTGTGGGTGCACCTACCTGGGCGCCAAGGGGAAAGCCTAAAACACAAGTAACCCCAAGTCTGTTTTCAGACCTGAATTTCAGACTCTCTGCCGACCGGCACACATACAGATATGGGCCTAGGGTGTCCAAGACACCAAGGAAAACAGGGAACCCCATGCATTTCCGAAAAGAGGACACCCGTGGGAATCCGCAGAGGTATGATTTGCGCAAATCGGACCAGAATTTATTACCCAGACACCCGCGCAAAGTCCAAAATGTGGGGAAAAAAACGCATTTTCCGCACATTTCGCTCGGCTCACCCATCGAAACACGCCCCCAAAAACACATGGCCTACCATCCCGCGTTCCCACAGGTGTCCCGATGAAAACGGTACCTCACATGTGTGGGTGCACCTACTTGGGCACCAAGGGGAAAGCCTAAAACACAAGTAACCCCAAGTCTGTTTTGAGACCTGAATTTCAGACTCTCTGCCGACCAGCACACCATACAGATATGGGCCTCGGGTGTCCAAGCCACCAAAGAAAACAGGGAACCCCATGCATTTCCGAAAACAGCACACCCGTGGGAATCCGCAGAGGCATGATTTGTGCAAATCGGCTCAGAATTTATTACCCAGACACCGCCGCAAATTCCAAAATGTGGGGAACAAACGAACTTTCCGCACATTTCGCTCGGCTCACCCATCGAAACACGACCCCAACAACACATGGCCTACCGTCCCGCGTTCCCACAGGTGTCCCGATGAAAACGGTACCTCACATGTGTGGGTGCACCTACCTGGGCTCCAAGGGGAAAGCCTAAAACACAAGTTTTCAAACCTGAATTTCAGACTCTCTGCCGACCGGCACACATACAGATATAGGCCTCGGGTGTCCAAGACAGCAAGGAAAACAGGGAACCCCATGCATTTCCGAAAAGAGGACACCCGTGGGAATCCGCAGAGGTATGATTTGCGCAAATCGCCCCAGAATTTATTACCCAGACACCCCAACAAAGTCCGAAATGTGGGAAAAAAACGCATTTTCCACACATTTCACTCGGCTCACCCATCGAAACACGCCCCCAACAACACATGGCCTACCGTCCCGCGTTCCCACAGGTGTCCCGATGAAAACGGTACCTCACATGTGTGGGTGCACCTACCTGGAAGCCAAAGGGAAAGCCTAAAACACAAGTAACCCAAAGTCTGTTTTCATGCCTGAATTTCAGACTCTCTGCCGACCGGCACACCATACAGATATGGTCCTCCGGTGTCCAAGTCACCTAGGAAAACAGGGAACCCCATGCATTTGCGAAAAGAGCACACCTGTGGGAATCCGCAGAGGCATGATTTGCGCAAATCGGCCCAGAATTTATTACCCAGACACCCCCGCAAAGTCTGAAATGTGGTGAAAAAACTCATTTTCCGCACATTTCACTCGGCTCACCCATCGAAACACGCCCCCAACAACACATGGCCAACCGTCCCAAGTTCCCAAAGGTGTCCCGATGAAAACGGTACCTCACATGTGTGGGTGCACCTACCTGGGCGCCAAGGGGAAAGCCTAAAACACAAGTAACCCCAAGTCTGTTTTCAGACCTGAATTTCAGACTCTCTGCCGACCGGCACACATACAGATATGGGCCTAGGGTGTCCAAGACACCAAGGAAAACAGGGAACCCCATGCATCTCCGAAAAGAGGACACCCGTGGGAATCCGCAGAGGTATGATTTGCGCAAATCGGACCAGAATTTATTACCCAGACACCCGCGCAAATTCCAAAATGTGGAGAAAAAAACGCATTTTCCGCACATTTCGCTCGGCTCACCCATCGAAACACGCCCCCAAAAACACATGGCCTACCGTCCCGCGTTCCCACAGGTGTCCCGATGAAAACGGTACCTCACATGTGTGGGTGCACCTACTTGGGCGCCAAAGGGAAAGCCTAAAACACAAGTAACCCAAAGTCTGTTTTCAGACCTGAATTTCAGACTCTCTGCCGACCGGCACACCATACAGATATGGGCCTCGGGTGTCCAAGCCACCAAGGAAAACAGGGATCCCCATGCATTTCCGAAAAGAGGACACCCGTGGGAATCCGCAGAGGTATGATTTGCGCACATCGGCCTAGAATGTATTACCCAGACACCCCCACAAAGTCCGAAATGTGGGAAAAAAACACATTTACCACACATTTCGCTTGGCTCACCCATCGAAACACGCCCCCAACAACACATGGCCTACTGTCCCGCGTTCCCACAGGAGTCGCGATGAAAACGGTACCTCACATGTGTGGGTGCACCTACCTGGGCACCAAGGGGAAAGCCTAAAACACAAGTAACCCCAAGTCTGTTTTGAGACCTGAATTTCAGACTCTCTGCCGACCAGCACACCATACAGATATGGGCCTCGGGTGTCCAAGCCACCAAAGAAAACAGGGAACCCCATGCATTTCCGAAAACAGTACACCCGTGGGAATCCGCAGAGGCATGATTTGTGCAAATCGGCTCAGAATTTCTTACCCAGACACCCCCGCAAATTCCGAAATGTGGGGAACAAACGAACTTTCCGCACATTTCGCTCGGCTCACCCATCGAAACACGACCCCAACAACACATGGCCTACCGTCCCGCGTTCCCACAGGTGTCCCGATGAAAACGGTACCTCACATGTGTGGGTGCACCTACCTGGGCGCCAAGGGGAAAGCCTAAAACACAAGTTTTCAAACCTGAATTTCAGACTCTCTGCCGACCGGCACACATACAGATATAGGCCTCGGGTGTCCAAGACACCAAGGAAAACAGGGAACCCCATGCATTTCCGAAAAGAGGACACCCCTGGGAATCCGCAGAGGTATGATTTGCGCAAATCGGCCCAGAATTTTTACCCAGACACCCCCACAAAGTCCGAAATGTGGGAAAAAAACGCATTTTCCACACATTTCACTCGGCTCACCCATCGAAACACGCCCCCAACAACACATGGCCTACCGTCCCGCGTTCCCACAGGTGTCCCGATGAAAACGGTACCTCACATGTGTGGGTGCACCTACCTGGAAGCCAAAGGGAAAGCCTAAAATACAAGTAACCCCAAGTCTGTTTTCAGACCTGAATTTCAGACTCTCTGCCGACCGGCACACATACAGATATGGGCCTAGGGTGTCCAAGACACCAAGGAAAACAGGGAACCCCATGCATTTCCGAAAAGAGGACACCCGTGGGAATCCGCAGAGGTATGATTTGCACAAATCGGACCAGAATTTATTACCCAGACACCCGCGCAAAGTCCAAAATGTGGAGAAAAAAACCCATTTTCCGCACATTTCGCTCGGCTCACCCATCGAAACACGCCCCCAAAAAGACATGGCCTACCGTCCCGCGTTCCCACAGGTGTCCCGATGAAAACGGTACCTCACATGTGTGGGTGCACCTACTTGGGCGCCAAAGGGAAAGCCTAAAACACAAGTAACCCAATTTTTATTTTTAAATGTCTTTATTGGCATTTGTGAGTAAGCTTGTACAAGGATAAGATTCTGAAAGCAGTTACATTCAAAATGCAATAACTGGCGTAAATGTGATATGGTGATCAGCTTATAACCAACGACAAAACTATTAATAAAGAACAAACAAACTAAGGAAGAAAGGGAAAAGAAGAGAAAAGAAATAACAATAACAGTAACAGTGACTGTCCCAACTCTCGGTGTGGTTTCTTAATCAATGTCGCCAGGTTCGGGGAGTGGGTCCGGAGGCGGGTATCGGCTTTGCTCCCTCAGTACAGTTGCTGGGTGGAGCCCTTGGGTGTGGTGGGCTAATCTGTAGTGTCTGTTGCTTTCTAGGATGCAAGGGGGGTGGGTTCAAGGAGGTTTGTAGCTCGTTGCAAAGACCATGTCTCTAAGGAGGGCTTTCCAGGCCTCCAGCACATTGCTCACATCGTCGCCGCCACATTTGTTTCCCTCCTCCCAGGCTACAGTCTCAGCCGTAGTCCATCTTTCCATTTCCCTGATCCAGGGGTCATACCTGGGGCCCGCTGGGGCCTTCCAGGCCATGGCAATTGTTCTCTTAACTAGAAGGCAGGCCATATCCATAAGCTTCGTCAAGTGTTTGATTTTACCAAGTCTCGGATAGGTGCCCAGTAGGCACTCCTTGGGTGTCCACTCGTAAGTTTCTAGGCCAGCATTCCTGCAGGTCCGTTCAGCGGCCTGCCAGAGTTTCTGAGATTTGGAACAGGTCCAAAACATGTGAATCATGTCCGCCAGGTCTGAGGAGCACCAGGGGCACCTTGAGTCCGCTTTGTTGTTGAACGTGGATATCCGGTGAGGGGTCATATACGTTCTGTAGAGTACGTTCAGTTGGATCAGTCTAAACCTGGCGTTTCTGGATACCTCCTTTGGATATATCAGGGCTCTCGCCCATTCGGCCTCTGTGATTTCAGTCCGGAGGTCTGCCTCCCATTTTACCTTCAGCCGGGCGCTCTTTGGGTTGGGTCGATCGTTCAGTTGAGTGTACAACCTGGACGTCGGTCTCCATCCGTCACCAACGTCATACATTTCTCTCAGGAGGGGGTGAGTTTCTGGTTCCTCAGGCCATGCGACCCAGTTCTTTCTGGCCACATGTCTCACTTTTTGGTACCAGAGGAAATGGCCCAGTGGTAGTCCATCTCCTTCTCGAAGCGACTCGAAGTCCCTGAAGAGGCCATCATGAAACATGTCCCCCCATGTGTAGAGACCATGGTTCTCCCATCTCCTCATAGTTGCCAGGTCGGTGGAGGTTTTGCAGACATCCGTCATCATGGGGGTGTCGGGTGTATAAGAGCGTTGCAGGCCCGCCATGGATCTCACCTTGTTCCATACCCGCCTTCCAACCTCTAGTATAGTGGGTGGGTTGGGGGGTCCAAGTCGGGGGTTCCAGAGTAGCTCCTTGGGATACAGCGGTGAAGAGGAGTAGGATAGAAGTTCTAGCTCAGCTGAAGGTTCATCTGAGAGCCATTTTGCCAGGTGTGTCGACTGAGCCGCCAGAAAGTATCTCTGGAAGTCGGGGAGCTGAATGCCGCCCTCTGCGTAAGGGAGTGTGAGGGTATTCAGTGTGAGTCGGTGCCGGGCTCGTCCCCAGAGGAAGTCCCTGATCAGAGAGTCGAGTGTCCTGAAAAAGGGTGGGGGAATGTAATACACCACGTTGGTGAAATAGTAGAGGAACCTGGGGAGGATTATCATTTTAGCTATCGCCGCCCTCCCCATCATGGAGAGCGGGAGCTTTGACCAGAACTGTATGGATCTCCGCACTCCGCCCATTGCGGCCTCCGTGTTGGCTTTGTGGGTGGATATTGGTGAATGTGTGATGTTGAGGCCTAGGTATCGAAAAGTGTCCACCTGCCAACGGATCCCGATCTCAGGAAGCTCCTCCTCAGGTTTATTTTTCAGTCTTGCTAGTGGGAACGCGCAAGACTTCTGCCTGCTAAATCTTATCCCCGAGTATCTTGCAAAGTTGTCCAGAACATCCAATACAATCGGGGCATTCTCCAAGGGGTCGCGCAGGTATAGGAGGACGTCGTCGGCATATAACGAGATGATGTTGTCTGATCCTCCAATGCTGATGCCAGCGTCAAAGAACTGCTTCCTGAAGTATATTGCCACCGGCTCCAGGCCTAGAATGTACAGCATTGGAGACAGTGGGCATCCCTGTCTGGTACCCCTCTGGATGGGCCAGGCCCTCGATATCATGACACCCGTTTTAACTCTTGCCAATGGGTCGCTGTACAGGACCTCTATCCAGCGGATGAAGTGTTCGCCAAGTCCGAACTCCCTCAGGGTTTCGATCAGCCACTCCCAGTAAATAGAGTCAAAGGCTTTTATGGCATCCAGTGAGAGTACTGCTAGATCTTCCTCGCTTTCGGACGTCTGTGAAATGATATGTTGGAGCCTCCTGAGATTGGCGGAGGTGTTACGCCCCGGAACGAAGCCATTCTGGTCCTCATGTACCAGGGAACCGATCACCCTCGAGAGCCTTTTGGCCAATATGGTCGTCAATATTTTGCCGTCGTAGTTTAGGAGCGCCAGTGGGCGATATGAGTCACATCTATCGGCTGGTTTGCCTGGCTTGAGCATCGGGACGATGAGGGTTTCTCTCATAGTGTTAGGGAGAGTGCCCGACTCGTATGCCTCCGTATATACTGCGTGTAGTATAGGAGAGGTGATCTCCTCGTAGGCCTTGTAGAATTCTGGGATGAGTCCATCTGTGCCAGGAGCCTTGCCTGTGGAGAGGGATCTGATTGCATCTGTGATGTCCTCCACCGTAATAGGCTCCCCAAGTTTGTCCTGTTGTTCCTGGCTCAGCCTAGGCAGTCCCACCTCAGCCAGCGTATCCTTTATATCTGCTATGGGGACCTTCGTCTCATGAGTGTATAGGTCGTTATAGAATTCCGTGAAGGTATCATTAATCTCTTGTCGTGTTCTGCAGGTCTTTTCGTTCGTATCTTTGATCTCCTTGAGGGCCTGTCTCGGGTGCTCTTTCCTGCATAGCCATGCGAGTATTCTGCCCGGTTTGTCAGCTTCCCTGTGGGCCTTCGAGGTGCGCACAGAGAAGTCAAACTTCGAGAGTCTTTCCCATGCCTCCCTGCAATCCTCTCTGATCAGTTTCAGTTCAGCCTCCCTTTCGGTGGTTGGTGGGGCGCCACTTTCAAGTCGCTTTATTCTCTCCTCCACGACCTCCAGTTCTCTCCTCAGTTGTCGCCTGATCCCGCCCGCCTCGGCGATTATCTCCCCCCTTGTCACTACTTTCAGCGCCTCCCAAAGCGTGCTCCACTTCTCGACCGAACCCTTATTTATCGCTAAATATTCTTCCAGCTTTTCTCTTAGGGTTTCCTTGAATGCTGGGTCGGTCAAGGCATCTGATGGCATGCGCCACGTCGGGATGGGGGGGCGGGGGCCCTTGAGGGAGAGCTGCAACAGCAAGGGGGAGTGATCAGATATTGTTCTGCCCATGTATTCTGCCAATTCAACTTGCGGGGTTAGTTCGTTGGCGATGAAGAAGTAGTCCAGTCTCGTGTGGAGGCTATGGGGAGCCGAGTAGAATGAATATGATCTATCCGAGGGGTGGAGGTCTCTCCAAATGTCCGTCAGGTGTAGGTCTGCCACCATCCTGGGGAGGGCCCCAGGAGAGGCGCTATGGGGCATGCGTGGAGCTGTCGATCTGTCCAGTTCCGGGTTCATAATAGAGTTGAAGTCCCCCCCCCATATGAACGTATACTCTCGGTAGTGCAGCAATTTTGCGCATAGGTCCTTGATGTGTGAGGGTATATTGTGCTGGGGAAAATACGAGTTTACTATACACAGGGGAGTGTTCTCAAGCATGCCCCACACTATTGCATACCTGCCCTCTTTATCCAGCTCCGTTCCCATTTGTTGAAATGGTGTGTCCGGGCTCACCCATGTATAGACTCCTCTTGCGTACTTTGAGAAGGATGCGCCGCTACCCTGGCCTCCCCAGTATTTCAGGATTTTGTCTGTGGCCTCCAAGGTGAGATGTGTTTCTTGCAGGAGGGCCAATGATATTTTTTTCCTCTTTAGATAAGAAAAAATCCGGTTTCTTCTTATGTATGTTCCCATCCCTCTAACGTTCCATGTAATTAGCTTGAGTCTTGCTGCCATTGCATAAGTGGGTTCCTCGATGAGGGGAGTGCCACCCCTTCTCCCAGTGTTGCATGAGCCGTATTGTAGGGTGGGTGATGAGCCATTTGTGTGGGGTGGGTAGGCCCGCCTAGGCCCAGGAAATCTTTATTCATCCGGGTTGGGACAGTCATAACAATAACAACTTGGAACAAGTAACTAAAACTAATGCACCCAGCTTCAGCCACCGGGGTGGAGTGCTCGGGGGCCCTCGCGCCGTCCGACCTAGTCCAGGTCTCTGGCGCGAGTGGTTGTGTGCAGGAAAGAGGTCTGCACTGGTCAACGGTGGGTCCGTGGTCTGTGTCCATGGGCGGGAGGTCGAGTGAGCCCGCAGTCATTTAGCGTTCTGATGTGGTAGTTTTTCTTCAGTATTTGTATAGCCTCGGTTCGGTTTGGAGTATAATACCAAAGAAATGGGTGCTCCAGCCGCGTTAGTATGCGGTCAGCTTTTTGGGCGTGCTAAGTGCGTTCCTCTAGCGTGGTTTCTTTGGGAGCCTCAGCAAGGTTATTGTGTTCCATCCACATAGTGGCCGCTTCTGGTGATTCCAAGAATATTGCCCGCCCATTGTGGATTACTTTTAGTCGTGATGGATAGAGCAGCATGTATTTTATGTTCAGTGTCCTCAGCTGGGCCTTGATGGGGACAAAGGAATTCCTTGCTCTCTGCACCGATTGGGTATAGTCGGGGTAGATGGTAATCTTTGAGTCACCCCGCTCGATTATACCTCCTTCCCTCGAGAATTTCAGGATCACCTCTCGGTCGCGGAAATTGAGGACCTTGGCGATGATGGGGCGGGGGTAGGATCCAGGCGGGGGGCGCTTCTGGAGGGATCTATGAGCTCTTTCAATGGCGAATCCCTGCGAGAGTTTCGACACCCCTACTTCCTGCTGTATCAGGGACTCCACATAAGCCGTCGGGTCCATGGTCTCCGACCCCTCCGGTACGCCCAGGATCCTGATATTGTTCCGTCTGGCCCGACCCTCTGCTTCTTCGGATCTCGCCTCCAAGAAGTGCACTTTCCGTTTGAGGTCCGCTACCTCTTTCTGTAGAGACGTCGTCTCATCTGAGATGTCCTTCTGGGAGGATTCGACTATGGTGACGCGCTCCGTTAAGTTGCGGGCATCTTGCCTGATAAGTTGTATGTCCGTCTTAACCTCCCCGATTTTCGTATCGATGAATGTCCTCAGGGCCGCGATCGCCTCAAGCACTTGGTTATGTCTGGTCTCATCCCCAGGGGCATCTTGTGCTGGTGAGGTCTTCGGTGTGGATTGAGCAGCAGGCTTGGATGTTACAAAGGGGTCCAGAGTAGCGTGCTTGGCTTTGTTCCTCGCGGCAGCCATCTTGCCTCTTTGATGCCGTCGCCACCCTCTCCCCCGTGTCTATCGGCCGCGTAGCGATCTTCCTCCTGGCCCTTCTTGGCTGCTGCACCGGGTCCTGACGGTGCCCTCGAGTGGCCCGAGCCGGGGTGCACTCGACTGCAGGGAGGGACTGCTCGAGTCAGCGAGTCGCTGGCTCCCGGATTCAGTGCGAGCCGCTGGGTTATCAACGTGAGGCGGCCGCCATCTTGTGTGCCTCGCCCGGGAAGAAGGGGGAGCCAGCGCCGGGTCGCGGTAGAAGCTTCTCAGGCCCCGATTTTCGTCGGGGTTGGGTGGAAGACAAGGTCTCCCGCTTCGGCCGCCGGTGGATCTCCTCGGATGCGGTGTCTGTGGGCTGAATCACCTTGAAAAGGATCGGACTGCTGCGGCCCAGACGGAGCTCAGGGAACTCGCGTCCTCACTCCGTGGACATCAGGCCACGCCCCCTTGTGCCCAAACACAAGTAACCCAAAGTCTGTTTTCAGACCTGAATTTCAGACTCTCTGCCGACCGTCACACCATACAGATATGGGCCTCGGGTGTCCAAGCCACTAAGGAAAACAGGGATCCCCATGCATTTCCGAAAAGAGGACACCCGTTGGAATCCGCAGAGGTATGATTTGCGCACATCGGCCTAGAATGTATTACCCAGACACCCCCACAAAGTCCGAAATGTGGGAAAAAAACACATTTTCCACACATTTCGCTTGGCTCACCCATCAAAACACGCCCCCACCAACACATGGCCTACTGTCCCGCGTTCCCACAGGAGTCGCGATGAAAACGGTACCTCACATGTGTGGGTGCACCTACCTGCGCACCAAGGGGAAAGCCTAAAACACAAGTAACCCCAAGTCTGTTTTGAGACCTGAATTTCAGACTCTCTGCCGACCAGCACACCATACAGATATGGGCCTCGGGTGTCCAAGCCACCAAAGAAAACAGGGAACCCCATGCATTTCCGAAAACAGCACACCCATGGGAATCCGCAGAGGCATGATTTGTGCAAATCGGCTCAGAATTTATTACCCAGACACCCCCGCAAATTCCGAAATGTGGGGAACAAACGAACTTTCCGCACATTTCGCTCGGCTCACCCATCGAAACACGACCCCAACAACACATGGCCTACCGTCCCGCGTTCCCACAGGTGTCCCGATGAAAACGGTACCTCACATGTGTGGGTGCACCTACCTGGGCGCCAAGGGGAAAGCCTAAAACACAAGTTTTCAAACCTGAATTTCAGACTCTCTGCCGACCGGCACACATACAGATATAGGCCTCGGGTGTCCAAGACACCAAGGAAAACAGGGAACCCCATGCATTTCCGAAAAGAGGACACCCCTGGGAATCCGCAGAGGTATGATTTGCGCAAATCGGCCCAGAATTTATTACCCAGACACCCCCACAAAGTCCGAAATGTGGGAAAAAAACGCATTTTCCACACATTTCACTCGGCTCACCCATCGAAACACGCCCCCAACAACACATGGCCTACCGTCCCACGTTCCCACAGGTGTCCCGATGAAAACGGTACCTCACATGTGTGGGTGCACCTACCTGGAAGCCAAAGGGAAAGCCTAAAATACAAGTAACCCAAAGTCTGTTTTCAGACCTGAATTTCAGACTCTCTGCCGACCAGCACACATACAGATATGGGCCTAGGGTGTCCAAGACACCAAGGAAAACAGGGAACCCCATGCATTTGCGAAAAGAGCACACCTGTGGGAATCCGCAGAGGCATGATTTGCGCAAATCGGCCCAGAATTTATTACCCAGACACCCCCGCAAAGTCTGAAATGTGGGGAAAAAACTCATTTTCCGCACATTTCACTCGGCTCACCCATCGAAACACGCCCCCAACAACACATGGCCTACCTCCCCGCGTTCCCACAGGTGTCCCGATTGAAAACGGTACCTCACAGGTGTGGGTGCACCTACCTGGGCGCCATGGGGAAAGCCTAAAACACAAGTAACCCCAAGTCTGTTTTCAGACCTGAATTTCAGACTCTCTGCCGACCGGCACACATACAGATATGGGCCTCGGGTGTCCAAGACACCAAGGAAAACAGGGAACCCCATGCATTTCCGAAAAGAGGACACCCGTGGCAATCCGCAGAGGTATGATTTGCGCACATCGGCCCAGAATGTATTACCCAGACACCCCAACAAAATCCGAAATGTGGGAAAAAACACATTTTCCACACATTTCGCTTGGCTCACCCATCGAAACACGCCCCCAACACCACATGGCCTACTGTCCCGCGTTCCCACAGGAGTCCCGATGAAAACGGTACCTCACATGTGTGGGTGCACCTACCTGGGCACCAAGGGGAAAGCCTAAAACACAAGTAACCCCAAGTCTGTTTTGAGACCTGAATTTCAGACTCTCTGCCGACCAGCACACCATACAGATATGGGCCTCGGGTGTCCAAGCCACCAAGGAAAACAGGGAACCCCATGCATTTCCGAAAACAGCACACCCATGGGAATCCGCAGAGGCATGATTTGTGCAAATCGGCTCAGAATTTATTACCCAGAAACCCCCGCAAATGCCGAAATGTGGGGAAAAAACGAACTTTCCGCACATTTTGCTCGGCTCACCCATCGAAACACGCCCCCAACAAGACATGGCCTACCGTCCCGCGTTCCCACAGGTGTCCCGATGAAAACAGTACCTCACATGTGTGGGTGCACCTACCTGGACGCCAAAGGGAAAGCCTAAAACACAAGTAACCCAAAGTCTGTTTTCAGGCCGAATTTCAGACTCTCTGCCGACCGGCACACCATACAGATATGGGGCTCGGGTGTCCAAGACACCAAGGAAAACAGGGAACCCCATGCATTTCCGAAAAGAGGACACCCGTGGGAATCCGCAGAGGTATGATTTGCGCAAATCGGCCCAGAATTTATTACCCAGACACCCCCGCAAAGTCCGAAATGTGGGGAAAAAACGCATTATCCGCACATTTCATTCGGCTCACCCAACGAAACACGCCCCCAACAACACATGGCCTACCGTCCCGCGTTCCCACAGGTGTCCCGATGAAAATGGTACCTCACATGTGTGGGTGCACCTACCTGGGCGCCAAGGGGAAAGCCTAAAACACAAGTAACCCCAAGTCTGTTTTCAGACCTAAATTTCAGACTCTCTGCTGACCGGCACACATACAGATATGGGCCTCGGGTGTCCAAGACACAAAGGAAAACAGGGAACCCCATGCATTTCCGAAAAGAGGACACCCGTGGGATTCCGCAGAGGTATGATTTGCGCAAATCGGCCCAGAATTTATTACCCAGACACCCCCGCAAAGTCCAAAATGTGGGGAAAAAAACACATTTTCCGCACATTTCACTCGGCTCACCCATCGAAACACACCCCCAACAACACATGGCCTATCGTCCCGCGTTCCCACAAATGTCCCGATGAAAACGGTACCTCACATGTGTGGGTGCACCTACCTGGGCACCAAGGGGAAAGCCTAAAACACAAGTAACCCCAAGTCTGTTTTGAGACCTGAATTTCAGACTCTCTGCCGACCAGCACATCATACAGATATGGGCCTCGGGTGTCCAAGACACCAAGGAAAACAGGGAAACCCATGCATTTCCGAAAAGAGGACACCCGTGGGAATCCGCAGAGGTATAATTTGCGCAAATCAGCCCAGAATTTAATACCCAGACACCCCCACAAAGTCCGAAATGTGGGAAGAAAACGCATTTTCCACACATTTCACTCGGCTCACCCATCGAAACACGCCCCCAACAACACATGGCCTACCGTCCCGCGTTCCCACAGGTGTCCCGATGAAAACGGTACCCCACATGTGTGGGTGCACCTACCTGGGCGCCAAAGGGAAAGCCTAAAACACAAGTAACCCAAAGTCTGTTTTCAGGCCTGAATTTCAGACTCTCTGCTGACCGGCACACCATACAGATATGGGCCTCCAGTGTCCAAGCCACCTAGGAAAACAGGGAACCCCATGCATTTCCGAAAAAAGCACACCCGTGGGAATCCGCAGAGGCATGATTTGCGCAAATCGGCCCAGAATTTATTACCCAGACACCCCTGCAAAGTCCGAAATGTGGGGAAAAAACGCATTTTCCGCACATTTCGCTCGGCTCACCCATCGAAACACGCCCCCAACAGCACATGGCCTACCGTCCCGCGTTCCCACAGGTGTCCCAATGAAAACGGTACATGTGTGGGTGCACCTACCTGGGCGCCAAGGGGAAAGCCTAAAACACAAGTAACCCCAAGTCTGTTTTCAGACCTGAATTTCAGACTCTCTGCCGACCGGCACACATACAGATATGGGCCTCGGGTGTCCAAGACACCAAGGAAAACAGGGAACCCATGCATTTCCGAAAAGAGGACACCCGTGGGAATCCGCAGAGGTATGATTTGCGCAAATCGGCCCAGAATTTATTACCCAGACACCCCCGCAAAGTCCAAAATGTGGGGAAAAAAACGCATTTTCCGCACATTTCACTCGGCTCACCCATCGAAACACGCCCCCAACAACACATGGCCTACCGTCCCGCGTTCCCACAGGTGTCCTGATGAAAACGGTACCTCACATGTGTGGGTGCACCTACCTGGGCACCAAGGGGAAAGCCTAAAACACAAGTAACCCCAAGTCTGTTTTGAGCCCTGAATTTCAGACTCTCTGCCGACCAGCACACCATACAGATATGGGCCTCGGGTGTCGAAGACACCAAGGAAAACAGGGAACCCCATGCATTTCTGAAAAGAGGACACCCGTCGGAATCCGCAGAGGTATGATTTGCACAAATCGGCCCAGAATTTATTACCCAGACACCCTCGCAAAGTCCGAAATGTGGGGAAAAAACGCATTTTCCGGACATTTTGTTCGGCTCACCCATCGTAACACATCCCCAACAATACATGACCTACCGTCCCGCGTTCCCAGGTGTCCCGATGAAAACGGTACCTCACATGTGTGGGTGCACCTACCTGGGCGCCAAGGGGAAAGCCTAAAACACAAGTTTTCAAACCTGAATTTCAGACACTCTGCCGACCGGCACACATACAGATATGGGCCTCGGGTGTCCAAGACACCAAGGAAAACAGGGAACCTCATGCATTTCCAAAAAGAGGACACCCGTGGGAATTCGCAGATGTATGTTTTGCGCAAATCGGCCCAGAATTTATTACCCAGACACCCCCGCAAAGTCCAAAATGTGGGGAAAAAAACGCATTTTCCGCACATTTCACTCGGCTCACCCATCGAAACACACCCCCAACAACACATGGCCTACCGTCCCGCGTTCCCACCGGTGTCCCGATGAAAACGGTACCTCACATGTGTGGGTGCACCTACCTGGTCGCCAAGGGAAAAGCCTAAAACACAAGTAACCCCAAGTCTGTTTTCAGACCTGAATTTCAGACTCTCTGCCGACAGGCACACCATACAAATATGGGCCTCGGGTGTCCAAGCCACCAAGGAAAACAAGGAACCCCATGCATTTCCGAAAAAAGGACACTAGTGGAAATCTGCAGAGGTATGATTTGCGCAAATCGGCCCAGAATTTATTACCCAGACACCCCCACAAAGTCCGAAATGTGGGGAAAAAATGCATTTTCCGTACATTTCGCTCGGCTAACCCATCGAAACACGCCCCCAACAACACATGGCCTACCGTCCCGCGTTCCTACAGGTGTCCCGATGTTAGGGAGAATTCTCTGTTTAGGCTGAATTTCCCTACCTAGTGAGTCCCCCAGCAGCTTTGCTGGATTTCTGGGGTTTAATTTTTTTCTCCTGCCAAGAGTGAGACTCTTTTACCCTCACTCTTGGACATGTTGAAGTGTGTTTTCTTGGTTAAACCTTGTGTTGAATGGGCTATGGGGTCTCTTACTCCATAGGGCCTCATGTATTTTTGTGATGTGGGTCACACAGCACCCTCTGTGCCGTGACCCAGGGGTGTCCTAGGGACTCCCCAACATAGACTCCATACCCTGGGACTGACTACTGTCTCCCAGGGCATGTAAAGTCACCAAAGACTTTGCTAGTCTTGAATCCTGAACAGAACCAGTACAAACCATCATATTGTGGACGTACTGGCTGGGGCAATTCGATTGCCCCAGGGTCTGTTAGTCGAGGGGGCACGTCTCCGTCCCCCCTGATCGAGTTTTGGCTGGTGGCAGTGGAAACTACTTTTTATATTCGACCGCGAATATTTCCCTATGGGATTTCCCATTGTTTTAGGCTAACACATTTAATTATTTATTTACGGTAGCCTTAAACATACCGCCGGTTTATATATTTATTTTTATAACTCCGGTTGGGACTTTTTGCCAAAACTTGATTCTAAAATGGCGTTGGTGTTCGCCTCTGTAACTCTGACCCAAAGTGGAGCCCTTTGTTCCACTTTTGGCGGGCTTCTCCACAGAAGCCCTCCAAAGTGGTGCCACTCTGTCTGGGGTACTTAGGAGGGGTGGAGGGGGATTTAGGCACCCTGGACTGAGTTACCTTGGTAACTCAAGTCGCACTCCGTCCTGATTGGCCCAAGTGGTGAGCCGCCCGGCTCACCACTTAGCATGGTTGAGTGACAGCTAGGCTGGGTGAATGGGGGTTTGCTGCATAAAAGCAGGGCTTTGGGGACTGGGACTTCAGAAGTCGCCACAGGACCAAGAATCCGACGAGGGAAGAGCTGAGCCGACCTGCTTCGACGACACCACCCGGTGGAGCCCTGCTGAACCGTCTCACCACTTTTTCCCGACGACCGAGGAGAACTCTTAACGGAGTGGCTCCTTCCCTTGACTGGTGGGGACAACCAGTTTTCGCCTTCTTTCCGTTCTTTGAGGTATCTCGTGGCCGCCTTGCCTGTGCCAAGCACCCCGGCAACCGGAATACCACACTTTACCCCCATACCGCGAAAGTCGGTACCAACCCTTTAACCGGAGGACTCCGCGGCTGGTTTCTTCCCGGGCAGTGCAACGACCCTCTTCTTCTGCTCTTCAGCGAGAACTTCTTCTCCCCTGACCGACGTCGAGCCCTGCTGCCACTGCCTGGAACAACTGCCACCGCTGGAGGATCCTTTCCGCTTAAGGTACTGTGTTCTGCCTGGCTTCCCTTGCTACCGACTGTACGGGGTAGATTTAGTCCCCGGCTTTCGAACCTGGGAGTGCCTGGGACACTTTGGCTAAACTTTCTGAGCCACTCTAACCTCTTTTTGACTCTTTGCAAGACTTTGAATCTCTAACTAACAGTGTGATCTTGGGCACATTTTCGCTCCGGCTACTCTAAGAGTGGGCCCTGCCTAGTGACTTTTGCTCACCTGTGACTTTATTCTTCTTTAAGCCTATTGCAAGTGCTCTGGACCTTAGAGTGGTGTGTCTAACCCATTTCTGTTTTTTCTCTCCCTTTCTTGGAAACTACTAGAGTGTCATCTAACGTTAAGCACTCACCTCTGTTTTAATTAAGTGGTGTTTACTTAGAGTTGTCTAGATAGGAGAAAGGATTGAATCTACTTTCATTATAACTGTGTTGAAGTGCTTTTACTATATTTTTGCTAGAGTGTTTTTAACTTATGTGTATTTTAAATAAATAACTATATACTTTTGAAACCAAGCTCTGGTCAGTGTTTGCTTGTGCTATTGTGTTTTGGTACATATTGTGTATACTTTACATACTGCCTAACTCTTCTTGAGAGAAGTCTGACTGCTCAGCCACAGCTACCAGGTAAATCTGGGTGGTACAGACTGCTACCAAAGGGGTTTACTGCTCTACCTGTAGTCTTAAATCTTTTGCAGTGTTCCCCAAGGGAACTGCACAGGTTTCTGCCTAACACTGGTGTACAGCGGTGGGATTTGTATTGAGTATACATTTTATTGTGCTTTAGATACCTTAGTGCAACTAACCACAAAGCTTAGCACTGAAAAAGTAAAACCTCTAACATGTCAGTTATAGAAAGCTATAGTCAAGAGTCCCTGGCAGCCAAAACTGCTGATTGTTTAAGAGTGCTCTGTAAACATAAGGATCTCCTGACTAAGGGCAAGAAAATGGAGCTGATTGAAAGATTGTTAGCTAACCAAAGTCTGGGTGATGGTTCAGAGGAACCTACCACTCCAGCGACTGTAGATGACAGTGTTGAAGTTAACATGGAGCAAAATGTTGATGTTTCTGAGGAAGAGTCAGAAGAGGAGGGTGAGGCTGTTGTAACTGTCCCCCCTAGGCCTCTGCCTGCTCTACCTGCTGTACCTACTGGACCTTTACCAGGTCCCACATTTAGTCCTCAGTACTTTGAACTGGAGAAAATGAAGCTAGAATTGGAGTATAAGAAACTTAATGCTCAAACTGACAAAGAACTAAGGCTAAGGGAAATGGAGCTCAAGTATGACTTAGAAATGAAGAAATTATCTGTTGAGAATGTTTCTCTCTCTGGCTCCTCTAGAAGTTCCAGTCCTAAAAGACCCCGGATGCCTAAAGAATTGGTTGGTATGTATGAGCCTAAGTTGGATGTGTTGGATTGGTTGTCTCTGTTTGAATATAATCATGGGCTCCAGAACATCACAGGAAATGACTTACTCACCTGGTTGTTCTCTAGGCTTCCCCCTGTTGCAACTGATGTGGTAATGGAGATGGGGGAGGAGGATAGGAAGGACTATGAATGTGTGAAACTAGCTTTGATAGCTAGGTTTGGGAAGACCCCTTCCCAGTATCTTAAGAGGTTTAGGAGCCTCAAAAAGCATGATGGTACCCCTTGGGCTACCTGGGTGAGTGAATGTTTGAAAAACTTAGAGGGATGGATTAAGGGTTACAAGGTGAACACTTATGAAGGTATGAAGAATTTGTTTATGTTGGAGACTATTTATGATGCCTGCTCTCCTGAGCTCAGACAACACTTGGCTGATTCCAAGGAATTAGATTCCCGGAAACTAGCTAAGGCTGCTGACTTGTGGGTTGCCAACAGGGCCACTCACAAGGATTCTGGGGTAACTCAGAAGAAGGATGGGGAGAAACAGTCAAAAAAGGACTCCAAAGAGAATTCTAATAATTCCTATCCCAAAGAGGGCCCCAAACCACAAAATAACCAGGGTAAGCCACATGGGAAACCTAGTCAGGCTACTGTACCTTCTGGCCACAAGCCAGAAGGAGGTCAGAACAAGCCACCCTTCCAGAGAGCATTTGGACAATGCTATGTCTGTCAGGGTACTGATCATATCAAAGGAGATCCCAAGTGCAAGGGTAAACCTGCAGGGATCAGCACAGTCTCCTTAGCCTTCACTCCTGAGGATGAAGTACAGATGGCTAGTGCCCACTTTGAACTCTTTGCTGAAGAACCCTTGGGTCTTCAAGCAACTGTAAACTTAGAGCCTATGGGTCTGGTTAGTCCCCAGAATAGGGTTGTGTATAACTCCCTACCTGTTAACTCTAAGGTGTATTATGTGGACAGTGTTCTTGTCAATGGCCAGGATACTCCTGCCAGGAGAGACACTGGGGCCAGCAGAACAGTAGTGGATGAAAGCTTCTTTCAACCGGAGGATGTGGCCAAAGCACCCAAAGGTCCCACTAAGATGTCTGGAGGCCCTGTCCAAATGGTTCCTATTCTACCAGCCCTCATTCAGTGTAACAACATGACAGTGAGGATCCCTGTCAGTGTTCAGACTGAGGTACCTGGGAAGGTCCTGTTAGGGAATGACCTAAGAACTCTAGGAGTAGTGTCACATACCCCCAGGCCTCCCAGTATGGAGAAGCAGAACTTAACCAAATTGGCTAGACAGGCTACCTTGAAGGACCCTTCTAAGCCTGTGGGACCCTCTACTGAGAACCCCACTACAAGCCCTGGTGTTAGTAAGTTGACCTCTAACCCAGGCACATTTCAGGATAGTATGCTAGGAACATGGGCGCCCCAACCAAGCTCCATCATTGTTCCCCTAGTCTCAGAATCTCTGACTCCCCCTGCTTCTGAGGAAGAGGTGGATAGACCAACTAGGCCCCTATCTGGACCTGAGAGAACTGGTAATTCTCAGTGCTGGTGGAAAACCAGAAAAGAAAAGTCTAAGGCCAAAAACCTTCAGACTGTTGGACCTTCTACTGAAGACCCCAACTCAAATCCTAATATTAGGGGGGAAACTCCTAAAATAGGTAAGGGTAGATCTAAGAGGAAGGGGAAGCAGGTACATTGCCTAACCCCAACCCCTCCAACCAAGAGGCCTAAGACCCAACCTGCTCCCACAAGAGAGGTGGTGAGGAACCTTGGAGGCCCCTCTAGATCTAAGGGAATCCTTTATAAGGACCCCTTGAAAAAGCCTAACATAGGTTCAGAAGTTGTACCAACTTCTGAGGGACTGGTCAACCAGATCCCCTATAACAAAAAGACTGATGTTCCTCAAAGGGTCTGTAGGTCCGTTAGCTTGCAAAAGAAAACCTTTGAGTTCTCCATTGAACATAGGTCAAGGTGTCACCATCAAAATGCTGATGGACTCTCTAGGATGTATATCATCGACTAGAGGTATGAGGTTCATCCAGGAGTGGATTAAATCCTCCTGTCCCTTAGTCTGGGGGGGGCGAGTGTTAGGGAGAATTCTCTGTTTAGGCTGAATTTCCCTACCTAGTGAGTCCCCCAGCAGCTTTGCTGGATTTCTGGGGTTTAATTTTTTTCTCCTGCCAAGAGTGAGACTCTTTTACCCTCACTCTTGGACATGTTGAAGTGTGTTTTCTTGGTTAAACCTTGTGTTGAATGGGCTATGGGGTCTCTTACTCCATAGGGCCTCATGTATTTTTGTGATGTGGGTCACACAGCACCCTCTGTGCCGTGACCCAGGGGTGTCCTAGGGACTCCCCAACATAGACTCCATACCCTGGGACTGACTACTGTCTCCCAGGGCATGTAAAGTCACCAAAGACTTTGCTAGTCTTGAATCCTGAACAGAACCAGTACAAACCATCATATTGTGGACGTACTGGCTGGGGCAATTCGATTGCCCCAGGGTCTGTTAGTCGAGGGGGCACGTCTCCGTCCCCCCTGATCGAGTTTTGGCTGGTGGCAGTGGAAACTACTTTTTATATTCGACCGCGAATATTTCCCTATGGGATTTCCCATTGTTTTAGGCTAACACATTTAATTATTTATTTACGGTAGCCTTAAACATACCGCCGGTTTATATATTTATTTTTATAACTCCGGTTGGGACTTTTTGCCAAAACTTGATTCTAAAATGGCGTTGGTGTTCGCCTCTGTAACTCTGACCCAAAGTGGAGCCCTTTGTTCCACTTTTGGCGGGCTTCTCCACAGAAGCCCTCCAAAGTGGTGCCACTCTGTCTGGGGTACTTAGGAGGGGTGGAGGGGGATTTAGGCACCCTGGACTGAGTTACCTTGGTAACTCAAGTCGCACTCCGTCCTGATTGGCCCAAGTGGTGAGCCGCCCGGCTCACCACTTAGCATGGTTGAGTGACAGCTAGGCTGGGTGAATGGGGGTTTGCTGCATAAAAGCAGGGCTTTGGGGACTGGGACTTCAGAAGTCGCCACAGGACCAAGAATCCGACGAGGGAAGAGCTGAGCCGACCTGCTTCGACGACACCACCCGGTGGAGCCCTGCTGAACCGTCTCACCACTTTTTCCCGACGACCGAGGAGAACTCTTAACGGAGTGGCTCCTTCCCTTGACTGGTGGGGACAACCAGTTTTCGCCTTCTTTCCGTTCTTTGAGGTATCTCGTGGCCGCCTTGCCTGTGCCAAGCACCCCGGCAACCGGAATACCACACTTTACCCCCATACCGCGAAAGTCGGTACCAACCCTTTAACCGGAGGACTCCGCGGCTGGTTTCTTCCCGGGCAGTGCAACGACCCTCTTCTTCTGCTCTTCAGCGAGAACTTCTTCTCCCCTGACCGACGTCGAGCCCTGCTGCCACTGCCTGGAACAACTGCCACCGCTGGAGGATCCTTTCCGCTTAAGGTACTGTGTTCTGCCTGGCTTCCCTTGCTACCGACTGTACGGGGTAGATTTAGTCCCCGGCTTTCGAACCTGGGAGTGCCTGGGACACTTTGGCTAAACTTTCTGAGCCACTCTAACCTCTTTTTGACTCTTTGCAAGACTTTGAATCTCTAACTAACAGTGTGATCTTGGGCACATTTTCGCTCCGGCTACTCTAAGAGTGGGCCCTGCCTAGTGACTTTTGCTCACCTGTGACTTTATTCTTCTTTAAGCCTATTGCAAGTGCTCTGGACCTTAGAGTGGTGTGTCTAACCCATTTCTGTTTTTTCTCTCCCTTTCTTGGAAACTACTAGAGTGTCATCTAACGTTAAGCACTCACCTCTGTTTTAATTAAGTGGTGTTTACTTAGAGTTGTCTAGATAGGAGAAAGGATTGAATCTACTTTCATTATAACTGTGTTGAAGTGCTTTTACTATATTTTTGCTAGAGTGTTTTTAACTTATGTGTATTTTAAATAAATAACTATATACTTTTGAAACCAAGCTCTGGTCAGTGTTTGCTTGTGCTATTGTGTTTTGGTACATATTGTGTATACTTTACATACTGCCTAACTCTTCTTGAGAGAAGTCTGACTGCTCAGCCACAGCTACCAGGTAAATCTGGGTGGTACAGACTGCTACCAAAGGGGTTTACTGCTCTACCTGTAGTCTTAAATCTTTTGCAGTGTTCCCCAAGGGAACTGCACAGGTTTCTGCCTAACACCCGATGAAAACGGTGCCTCACATGTGTGGGTGCACCTACCTGGGCGCCAAGGGGAAAGCCTAAAACACAAGTAACCCCAAGTCTGTTTTCAGACCTGAATTTCAGACTCTCTGCCGACCGGCAAACATACAGATATGGGCCTCGGGTGTCCAAGACACCAAGGAAAACAGGGAACCCCATGCATTTCCGAAAAGAGGAGACCCGTGGGAATCCGCAGAGGTATGATTTGCGCAAATCGGACCAGAATCTATTACCCAGACCCCCGCGCAAATTCCAAAATGTGGGGAAAAAAACGCATTTTCCGCACATTTCGCTCGGCTCACCCATCAAAACACGCCCCCAAAAACACATGGCCTACAGTCCCGCGTTCCCACAGGTGTCCCGATGAAAACGGTACCTCACATGTGTGGGTGCACCTACTTGGGCGCCAAAGGGAAAGCCTAAAACACAAGTAACCCAAAGTCTGTTTTCAGACCTGAATTTCAGACTCTCTGCCGACCGGCACACCATAAAGATATGGGCCTCGGGTGTCCAAGCCACCAAGGAAAACAGGGAACCCCATGCATTTCCGAAAAGAGGACACCCGTGGGAATCCGCAGAGGTATGATTTGCGCACATCGGCCCAGAATGTATTACCCAGACACCCCCACAAATTCCGAAATGTGGGAAAAAAACACATTTTCCACACATTTCGCTTGGCTCACCCATCGAAACACGCCCCCAACAACACATGGCCTACTGTCCCGCGTTCCCACAGGAGTCCCGATGAAAACGGTACCTCACATGTGTGGGTGCACCTACCTGGGCACCAAGGGGAAAGCCTAAAACACAAGTAACCCCAAGTCTGTTTTGAGACCTGAATTTCAGACTCTCTGCCGACCAGCACACCATACAGATATGGGCCTCGGGTGTCCAAGCCACCAAGGAAAACAGGGAACCCCATGCATTTCCGAAAACAGCACACCCGTGGGAATCCGCAGAGGCATGATTTGTGCAAATCGGCTGAGAATTTATTACCCAGACACCCCCGCAAATTCCGAAATGTGGGGAAAAAACGAACTTTCCGCACATTTCGCTCGGCTCACCCATCGAAACACGCCCCCAACAACACATGGCCTACCGTCCCGCGTTCCCACAGGTGTCCCGATGAAAACGGTACCTCACATGTGTGGGTGCACCTACCTGGGCGCCAAGGGGAAAGCCTAAAACTCAAGTAATCCCTAGTCTGTTTTCAGACCTGAATTTCAGACACTCTGCCGACCGGCACACATACAGATATAGGCCTCGGGTGTCCAAGACACCGAGGAAAACAGGGAACCCCATGCATTTCCGAAAAGAGGACACCCGTGGGAATCCGCAGAGGTATGATTTGCGCAAATCGGCCCAGACACCCCCACAAAGTCCGAAATGTGGGGGAAAAAATGCATTTTCCACACATTTCACTCGGCTAACCCATCGAAACACGCCCCCAACAACACATGGCCTACAGTCCCGCGTTCCCACAGGTGTCCCGATGAAAATGGTACCTCACATGTGTGGGTGCACCTACCTGGGCGCCAAGGGGAAAGCCTAAAACACAAGTAACCCCAAGTCTGTTTTCAGACCTGAATTTCAGACTCTCTGCCGACCGGCACACATACAGATATGGGCCTAGGGTGTCCAAGACACCAAGGAAAACAGGGAACCCCATGCATTTCCGAAAAGAGGACACCCGTGGGAATCCGCAGAGGTATGATTTGCGCAAATCGGACCAGAATTTATTACCCAGACACCCGCGCAAAGTCCAAAATGTGGGGAAAAAAACGCATTTTCCGCACATTTCGCTCGGCTCACCCATCGAAACACGCCCCCAAAAACACATGGCCTACCATCCCGCGTTCCCACAGGTGTCCCGATGAAAACGGTACCTCACATGTGTGGGTGCACCTACTTGGGCACCAAGGGGAAAGCCTAAAACACAAGTAACCCCAAGTCTGTTTTGAGACCTGAATTTCAGACTCTCTGCCGACCAGCACACCATACAGATATGGGCCTCGGGTGTCCAAGCCACCAAAGAAAACAGGGAACCCCATGCATTTCCGAAAACAGCACACCCGTGGGAATCCGCAGAGGCATGATTTGTGCAAATCGGCTCAGAATTTATTACCCAGACACCGCCGCAAATTCCAAAATGTGGGGAACAAACGAACTTTCCGCACATTTCGCTCGGCTCACCCATCGAAACACGACCCCAACAACACATGGCCTACCGTCCCGCGTTCCCACAGGTGTCCCGATGAAAACGGTACCTCACATGTGTGGGTGCACCTACCTGGGCTCCAAGGGGAAAGCCTAAAACACAAGTTTTCAAACCTGAATTTCAGACTCTCTGCCGACCGGCACACATACAGATATAGGCCTCGGGTGTCCAAGACAGCAAGGAAAACAGGGAACCCCATGCATTTCCGAAAAGAGGACACCCGTGGGAATCCGCAGAGGTATGATTTGCGCAAATCGCCCCAGAATTTATTACCCAGACACCCCAACAAAGTCCGAAATGTGGGAAAAAAACGCATTTTCCACACATTTCACTCGGCTCACCCATCGAAACACGCCCCCAACAACACATGGCCTACCGTCCCGCGTTCCCACAGGTGTCCCGATGAAAACGGTACCTCACATGTGTGGGTGCACCTACCTGGAAGCCAAAGGGAAAGCCTAAAACACAAGTAACCCAAAGTCTGTTTTCATGCCTGAATTTCAGACTCTCTGCCGACCGGCACACCATACAGATATGGTCCTCCGGTGTCCAAGTCACCTAGGAAAACAGGGAACCCCATGCATTTGCGAAAAGAGCACACCTGTGGGAATCCGCAGAGGCATGATTTGCGCAAATCGGCCCAGAATTTATTACCCAGACACCCCCGCAAAGTCTGAAATGTGGTGAAAAAACTCATTTTCCGCACATTTCACTCGGCTCACCCATCGAAACACACCCCCAACAACACATGGCCAACCGTCCCAAGTTCCCACAGGTGTCCCGATGAAAACGGTACCTCACATGTGTGGGTGCACCTACCTGGGCGCCAAGGGGAAAGCCTAAAACACAAGTAACCCCAAGTCTGTTTTCAGACCTGAATTTCAGACTCTCTGCCGACCGGCACACATACAGATATGGGCCTAGGGTGTCCAAGACACCAAGGAAAACAGGGAACCCCATGCATCTCCGAAAAGAGGACACCCGTGGGAATCCGCAGAGGTATGATTTGCGCAAATCGGACCAGAATTTATTACCCAGACACCCGCGCAAATTCCAAAATGTGGAGAAAAAAACGCATTTTCCGCACATTTCGCTCGGCTCACCCATCGAAACACGCCCCCAAAAACACATGGCCTACCGTCCCGCGTTCCCACAGGTGTCCCGATGAAAACGGTACCTCACATGTGTGGGTGCACCTACTTGGGCGCCAAAGGGAAAGCCTAAAACACAAGTAACCCAAAGTCTGTTTTCAGACCTGAATTTCAGACTCTCTGCCGACCGGCACACCATACAGATATGGGCCTCGGGTGTCCAAGCCACCAAGGAAAACAGGGATCCCCATGCATTTCCGAAAAGAGGACACCCGTGGGAATCCGCAGAGGTATGATTTGCGCACATCGGCCTAGAATGTATTACCCAGACACCCCCACAAAGTCCGAAATGTGGGAAAAAAACACATTTACCACACATTTCGCTTGGCTCACCCATCGAAACACGCCCCCAACAACACATGGCCTACTGTCCCGCGTTCCCACAGGAGTCGCGATGAAAACGGTACCTCACATGTGTGGGTGCACCTACCTGGGCACCAAGGGGAAAGCCTAAAACACAAGTAACCCCAAGTCTGTTTTGAGACCTGAATTTCAGACTCTCTGCCGACCAGCACACCATACAGATATGGGCCTCGGGTGTCCAAGCCACCAAAGAAAACAGGGAACCCCATGCATTTCCGAAAACAGTACACCCGTGGGAATCCGCAGAGGCATGATTTGTGCAAATCGGCTCAGAATTTATTACCCAGACACCCCCGCAAATTCCGAAATGTGGGGAACAAACGAACTTTCCGCACATTTCGCTCGGCTCACCCATCGAAACACGACCCCAACAACACATGGCCTACCGTCCCGCGTTCCCACAGGTGTCCCGATGAAAACGGTACCTCACATGTGTGGGTGCACCTACCTGGGCGCCAAGGGGAAAGCCTAAAACACAAGTTTTCAAACCTGAATTTCAGACTCTCTGCCGACCGGCACACATACAGATATAGGCCTCGGGTGTCCAAGACACCAAGGAAAACAGGGAACCCCATGCATTTCCGAAAAGAGGACACCCCTGGGAATCCGCAGAGGTATGATTTGCGCAAATCGGCCCAGAATTTTTACCCAGACACCCCCACAAAGTCCGAAATGTGGGAAAAAAATGCATTTTCCACACATTTCACTCGGCTCACCCATCGAAACACGCCCCCAACAACACATGGCCTACCGTCCCGCGTTCCCACAGGTGTCCCGATGAAAACGGTACCTCACATGTGTGGGTGCACCTACCTGGAAGCCAAAGGGAAAGCCTAAAATACAAGTAACCCCAAGTCTGTTTTCAGACCTGAATTTCAGACTCTCTGCCGACCGGCACACATACAGATATGGGCCTAGGGTGTCCAAGACACCAAGGAAAACAGGGAACCCCATGCATTTCCGAAAAGAGGACACCCGTGGGAATCCGCAGAGGTATGATTTGCACAAATCGGACCAGAATTTATTACCCAGACACCCGCGCAAAGTCCAAAATGTGGAGAAAAAAACCCATTTTCCGCACATTTCGCTCGGCTCACCCATCGAAACACGCCCCCAAAAAGACATGGCCTACCGTCCCGCGTTCCCACAGGTGTCCCGATGAAAACGGTACCTCACATGTGTGGGTGCACCTACTTGGGCGCCAAAGGGAAAGCCTAAAACACAAGTAACCCAAAGTCTGTTTTCAGACCTGAATTTCAGACTCTCTGCCGACCGTCACACCATACAGATATGGGCCTCGGGTGTCCAAGCCACTAAGGAAAACAGGGATCCCCATGCATTTCCGAAAAGAGGACACCCGTGGGAATCCGCAGAGGTATGATTTGCGCACATCGGCCTAGAATGTATTACCCAGACACCCCCACAAAGTCCGAAATGTGGGAAAAAAACACATTTTCCACACATTTCGCTTGGCTCACCCATCAAAACACGCCCCCACCAACACATGGCCTACTGTCCCGCGTTCCCACAGGAGTCGCGATGAAAACGGTACCTCACATGTGTGGGTGCACCTACCTGCGCACCAAGGGGAAAGCCTAAAACACAAGTAACCCCAAGTCTGTTTTGAGACCTGAATTTCAGACTCTCTGCCGACCAGCACACCATACAGATATGGGCCTCGGGTGTCCAAGCCACCAAAGAAAACAGGGAACCCCATGCATTTCCGAAAACAGCACACCCATGGGAATCCGCAGAGGCATGATTTGTGCAAATCGGCTCAGAATTTATTACCCAGACACCCCCGCAAATTCCGAAATGTGGGGAACAAACGAACTTTCCGCACATTTCGCTCGGCTCACCCATCGAAACACGACCCCAACAACACATGGCCTACCGTCCCGCGTTCCCACAGGTGTCCCGATGAAAACGGTACCTCACATGTGTGGGTGCACCTACCTGGGCGCCAAGGGGAAAGCCTAAAACACAAGTTTTCAAACCTGAATTTCAGACTCTCTGCCGACCGGCACACATACAGATATAGGCCTCGGGTGTCCAAGACACCAAGGAAAACAGGGAACCCCATGCATTTCCGAAAAGAGGACACCCCTGGGAATCCGCAGAGGTATGATTTGCGCAAATCGGCCCAGAATTTATTACCCAGACACCCCCACAAAGTCCGAAATGTGGGAAAAAAACGCATTTTCCACACATTTCACTCGGCTCACCCATCGAAACACGCCCCCAACAACACATGGCCTACCGTCCCACGTTCCCACAGGTGTCCCGATGAAAACGGTACCTCACATGTGTGGGTGCACCTACCTGGAAGCCAAAGGGAAAGCCTAAAATACAAGTAACCCAAAGTCTGTTTTCAGACCTGAATTTCAGACTCTCTGCCGACCAGCACACATACAGATATGGGCCTAGGGTGTCCAAGACACCAAGGAAAACAGGGAACCCCATGCATTTGCGAAAAGAGCACACCTGTGGGAATCCGCAGAGGCATGATTTGCGCAAATCGGCCCAGAATTTATTACCCAGACACCCCCGCAAAGTCTGAAATGTGGGGAAAAAACTCATTTTCCGCACATTTCACTCGGCTCACCCATCGAAACACGCCCCCAACAACACATGGCCTACCTCCCCGCGTTCCCACAGGTGTCCCGATTGAAAACGGTACCTCACAGGTGTGGGTGCACCTACCTGGGCGCCATGGGGAAAGCCTAAAACACAAGTAACCCCAAGTCTGTTTTCAGACCTGAATTTCAGACTCTCTGCCGACCGGCACACATACAGATATGGGCCTCGGGTGTCCAAGACACCAAGGAAAACAGGGAACCCCATGCATTTCCGAAAAGAGGACACCCGTGGCAATCCGCAGAGGTATGATTTGCGCACATCGGCCCAGAATGTATTACCCAGACACCCCAACAAAATCCGAAATGTGGGAAAAAACACATTTTCCACACATTTCGCTTGGCTCACCCATCGAAACACGCCCCCAACACCACATGGCCTACTGTCCCGCGTTCCCACAGGAGTCCCGATGAAAACGGTACCTCACATGTGTGGGTGCACCTACCTGGGCACCAAGGGGAAAGCCTAAAACACAAGTAACCCCAAGTCTGTTTTGAGACCTGAATTTCAGACTCTCTGCCGACCAGCACACCATACAGATATGGGCCTCGGGTGTCCAAGCCACCAAGGAAAACAGGGAACCCCATGCATTTCCGAAAACAGCACACCCATGGGAATCCGCAGAGGCATGATTTGTGCAAATCGGCTCAGAATTTATTACCCAGAAACCCCCGCAAATGCCGAAATGTGGGGAAAAAACGAACTTTCCGCACATTTTGCTCGGCTCACCCATCGAAACACGCCCCCAACAAGACATGGCCTACCGTCCCGCGTTCCCACAGGTGTCCCGATGAAAACAGTACCTCACATGTGTGGGTGCACCTACCTGGACGCCAAAGGGAAAGCCTAAAACACAAGTAACCCAAAGTCTGTTTTCAGGCCTGAATTTCAGACTCTCTGCCGACCGGCACACCATACAGATATGGGGCTCGGGTGTCCAAGACACCAAGGAAAACAGGGAACCCCATGCATTTCCGAAAAGAGGACACCCGTGGGAATCCGCAGAGGTATGATTTGCGCAAATCGGCCCAGAATTTATTACCCAGACACCCCCGCAAAGTCCGAAATGTGGGGAAAAAACGCATTATCCGCACATTTCATTCGGCTCACCCAACGAAACACGCCCCCAACAACACATGGCCTACCGTCCCGCGTTCCCACAGGTGTCCCGATGAAAATGGTACCTCACATGTGTGGGTGCACCTACCTGGGCGCCAAGGGGAAAGCCTAAAACACAAGTAACCCCAAGTCTGTTTTCAGACCTAAATTTCAGACTCTCTGCTGACCGGCACACATACAGATATGGGCCTCGGGTGTCCAAGACACAAAGGAAAACAGGGAACCCCATGCATTTCCGAAAAGAGGACACCCGTGGGATTCCGCAGAGGTATGATTTGCGCAAATCGGCCCAGAATTTATTACCCAGACACCCCCGCAAAGTCCAAAATGTGGGGAAAAAAACACATTTTCCGCACATTTCACTCGGCTCACCCATCGAAACACACCCCCAACAACACATGGCCTATCGTCCCGCGTTCCCACAAATGTCCCGATGAAAACGGTACCTCACATGTGTGGGTGCACCTACCTGGGCACCAAGGGGAAAGCCTAAAACACAAGTAACCCCAAGTCTGTTTTGAGACCTGAATTTCAGACTCTCTGCCGACCAGCACATCATACAGATATGGGCCTCGGGTGTCCAAGACACCAAGGAAAACAGGGAAACCCATGCATTTCCGAAAAGAGGACACCCGTGGGAATCCGCAGAGGTATAATTTGCGCAAATCAGCCCAGAATTTAATACCCAGACACCCCCACAAAGTCCGAAATGTGGGAAGAAAACGCATTTTCCACACATTTCACTCGGCTCACCCATCGAAACACGCCCCCAACAACACATGGCCTACCGTCCCGCGTTCCCACAGGTGTCCCGATGAAAACGGTACCCCACATGTGTGGGTGCACCTACCTGGGCGCCAAAGGGAAAGCCTAAAACACAAGTAACCCAAAGTCTGTTTTCAGGCCTGAATTTCAGACTCTCTGCTGACCGGCACACCATACAGATATGGGCCTCCAGTGTCCAAGCCACCTAGGAAAACAGGGAACCCCATGCATTTCCGAAAAAAGCACACCCGTGGGAATCCGCAGAGGCATGATTTGCGCAAATCGGCCCAGAATTTATTACCCAGACACCCCTGCAAAGTCCGAAATGTGGGGAAAAAACGCATTTTCCGCACATTTCGCTCGGCTCACCCATCGAAACACGCCCCCAACAGCACATGGCCTACCGTCCCGCGTTCCCACAGGTGTCCCAATGAAAACGGTACATGTGTGGGTGCACCTACCTGGGCGCCAAGGGGAAAGCCTAAAACACAAGTAACCCCAAGTCTGTTTTCAGACCTGAATTTCAGACTCTCTGCCGACCGGCACACATACAGATATGGGCCTCGGGTGTCCAAGACACCAAGGAAAACAGGGAACCCATGCATTTCCGAAAAGAGGACACCCGTGGGAATCCGCAGAGGTATGATTTGCGCAAATCGGCCCAGAATTTATTACCCAGACACCCCCGCAAAGTCCAAAATGTGGGGAAAAAAACGCATTTTCCGCACATTTCACTCGGCTCACCCATCGAAACACGCCCCCAACAACACATGGCCTACCGTCCCGCGTTCCCACAGGTGTCCTGATGAAAACGGTACCTCACATGTGTGGGTGCACCTACCTGGGCACCAAGGGGAAAGCCTAAAACACAAGTAACCCCAAGTCTGTTTTGAGCCCTGAATTTCAGACTCTCTGCCGACCAGCACACCATACAGATATGGGCCTCGGGTGTCGAAGACACCAAGGAAAACAGGGAACCCCATGCATTTCTGAAAAGAGGACACCCGTCGGAATCCGCAGAGGTATGATTTGCACAAATCGGCCCAGAATTTATTACCCAGACACCCTCGCAAAGTCCGAAATGTGGGGAAAAAACGCATTTTCCGGACATTTTGTTCGGCTCACCCATCGTAACACATCCCCAACAATACATGACCTACCGTCCCGCGTTCCCAGGTGTCCCGATGAAAACGGTACCTCACATGTGTGGGTGCACCTACCTGGGCGCCAAGGGGAAAGCCTAAAACACAAGTTTTCAAACCTGAATTTCAGACACTCTGCCGACCGGCACACATACAGATATGGGCCTCGGGTGTCCAAGACACCAAGGAAAACAGGGAACCTCATGCATTTCCAAAAAGAGGACACCCGTGGGAATTCGCAGATGTATGTTTTGCGCAAATCGGCCCAGAATTTATTACCCAGACACCCCCGCAAAGTCCAAAATGTGGGGAAAAAAACGCATTTTCCGCACATTTCACTCGGCTCACCCATCGAAACACACCCCCAACAACACATGGCCTACCGTCCCGCGTTCCCACCGGTGTCCCGATGAAAACGGTACCTCACATGTGTGGGTGCACCTACCTGGTCGCCAAGGGAAAAGCCTAAAACACAAGTAACCCCAAGTCTGTTTTCAGACCTGAATTTCAGACTCTCTGCCGACAGGCACACCATACAAATATGGGCCTCGGGTGTCCAAGCCACCAAGGAAAACAAGGAACCCCATGCATTTCCGAAAAAAGGACACTAGTGGAAATCTGCAGAGGTATGATTTGCGCAAATCGGCCCAGAATTTATTACCCAGCCACCCCTGCAAAGTCCGAAATGTGGGGAAAAAAATGCATTTTCCGCACATTTCGCTCGACTAACACATCGAAACACGCCCCCAACAACACATGGCCTACCGTCCCAAGTTCCCGCAGGTGTCCCGATGAAAACGGTACCTCACATGTGTGGGTGCACCTACCTGGGCGCCAAGGGGGAAGCCTAAAACACAAGTAACCCCAAGTCTGTTTTCAGACCTGAATTTCAGACTCTCTGCCGACCGGCACACATACAGATATGGGCCTCGGGTGTCCAAGACATCAAGGAAAACAGGGAACCCCATGCATTTCTGAAAAGCGGACACCCGTGGGAATCCGCAGAGGTATGATTTGCGCACATCGGCCCAGAATGTATTACCCAGACACCCCCACAAAGTCCAAAATGTGGGAAAAAAACACATTTTCCGCACATTTCGCTTGGCTCACCCATCAAAACACGCCCCCAACAACACATGGCCTACCGTCCCGCGTTCCCACAGGTGTCCCGATGAAAACGGTACCTCACATGTGTGGGTGCACCTACTTGGGCGCCAAAGGGAAAGCCTAAAACACAAGTAACCCCAAGTCTGTTTTGAGACCTGAATTTCAGACTCTCTGCCGACCAGCACACTATACAGATATGGGCCTCGGGTGTCCAAGCCACCAAAGAAAACAGGGAACCCCATACATTTCCGAAAACAGCACACCCGTGGGAATCTGCAGAGGCATGATATGTGCAAATTGGCTCAGAATTTATTACCCAGACACCCCCGCAAATTCCGAAATGTGGGGAAAAAACGAACTTTCCGCACATTTCGCTCGGCTCACCCATCGGAACACGCCCCCAACAACACATGGCCTACCGTCCCGCGTTCCCCCATGTGTCCCGATGAAAATGGTACCTCACATGTGTGGGTGCACCTACCTGGGCGCCAAGGGGAAAGCCTAAAACACAAGTAACCCCTAGTCTGTTTTCAGACCTGAATTTCAGACTCTCTGCCGACCGGCACACATACAGATATAGACCTCGGGTGTCCAAGACACCAAGAAAAACAGGGAACCCCCTGCATTTCCCAAAAGAGGACACCCGTCGGAATCCGCAGAGGTATGATTTGCGCAAATCGGCCCAGAAGTTATTACCCAGACACCCCCACAAAGTCCGAAATGTGGGAAAACAACGCATTTTGCACACATTTCACTCGGCTCACCCATCGAAACACGCCCCCAACAAGACATGGCCTACCGTCCCGCGTTCCCACAGGTGTCCCGATGAAAACGGTACCTCACATGTGTGGGTGCACCTACCTGGACGCCAAAGGGAAAGCCTAAAACACAAGTAACCCAAAGTCTGTTTTCAGGCCTGAATTTCAGACTCTCTGCCGACCGGCACACCATACAGATATGGGCCTCGGGTGTCCAAGACACCAAGGAAAACAGGGAACCCCATGCATTTCCGAAAAGAGGACACCCGTGGGAATCCGCAGAGGTATGATTTGCACAAATCGGCCCAGAATTTATTACCCAGACACCCCCGCAAAGTCCGAAATGTGGGGAAAAAAACGCATTTTCCGCACATTTCGCGCGGCTCACCCATCGAAACACGCCCCCAACAACACATGGCCTACCGTCCCGCGTTCCCACAGGTGTCCCGATGAAAACGGTACCTCATATGTGGGGGTGCACCTACCTGGTCGCCAAGGGGAAAGCCTAAAACGCAAGTAACCCCAAGTCTGTTTTCAGACCTGAATTTCAGACTCTCTGCCGACCGGCACACCATACAAATATGGGCCTCGGGTGTCCAAGCCACCAAGGAAAACAAGGAACCCCATGCATTTCGGAAAAGAGGACACTTGTGGAAATCCGCAGAGGTATGATTTGCGCAAATCGGCCCAGAATTTATTACCCAGCGGCCCCCGCAAAGTCCGAAATGTGGGGAAAAAAATGCATTTTCCGTACATTTCGCTCGGCTAACCCATCGAAACACGCCCCCAACAACACATGGCCTACCGTCCCGCGTTCCCACAGGTGTCCCGATGAAAACGGTGCCTCACATGTGTGGGTGCACCTACCTGGGCGCCAAGGGGAAAGCCTAAAACACAAGTAACCCCAAGTCTGTTTTCAGACCTGAATTTCAGACTCTCTGCCGACCGGCAAACATACAGATATGGGCCTCGGGTGTCCAAGACACCAAGGAAAACAGGGAACTCCATGCATTTCCGAAAAGAGGACACCCGTGGGAATCCGCAGAGGTATGATTTGCGCAAATCGGACCAGAATCTATTACCCAGACCCCCGCGCAAATTCCAAAATGTGGGGAAAAAAACGCATTTTCCGCACATTTCGCTCGGCTCACGCATCAAAACACGCCCCCAAAAACACATGGCCTACCGTCCCGCGTTCCCACAGGTGTCCCGATGAAAATGGTACCTCACATGTGTGGGTGCACCTACTTGGGCACCAAAGGGAAAGCCTAAAACACAAGTAACCCAAAGTCTGTTTTCAGACCTGAATTTCAGACTCTCTGCCGACCGGCACACCATAAAGATATGGGCCTCGGGTGTCCAAGCCACCAAGGAAAACAGGGAACCCCATGCATTTCCGAAAAGAGGACACCCGTGGGAATCCGCAGAGGTATGATTTGCGCACATCGGCCCAGAATGTATTACCCAGACACCCCCACAAATTCCGAAATGTGGGAAAAAAACACATTTTCCACACATTTCGCTTGGCTCACCCATCGAAACACGCCCCCAACAACACATGGCCTACTGTCCCGCGTTCCCACAGGAGCCCCGATGAAAACGGTACCTCACATGTGTGGGTGCACCTACCTGGGCACCAAGGGGAAAGCCTAAAACACAAGTAACCCCAAGTCTGTTTTGAGACCTGAATTTCAGACTCTCTGCCGACCAGCACATCATACAGATATGGGCCTCGGGTGTACAAGCCACCAAGGAAAACAGGGAACCCCATGCATTTCCGAAAACAGCACACCCGTGGGAATCCGCAGAGGCATGATTTGTGCAAATCGGCTGAGAATTTATTACCCAGACACCCCCGCAAATTCCAAAATGTGGGGAAAAAACGAACTTTCCGCACATTTCGCTCGGCTCACCCATCGAAACACGCCCCCAACAACACATGGCCTACCGTCCCGCGTTCCCACAGGTGTCCCGATGAAAACGGCACCTCACATGTGTGGGTGCACCTACCTGGGCGCCAAGGGGAAAGCCTAAAACACAAGTAACCCCTAGTCTGTTTTCAGACCTGAATTTCAGACTCTCTGCCGACCGGCACACATACAGATATAGGCCTTGGGTGTCCAAGACACCAAGGAAAACAGGGAACCCCATGCATTTCCGAAAAGTGGACACCCGTGGGAATCCGCAGAGGTATGATTTGCGCAAATCGGCCCAGAATTTATTACCCAGACACCACCACAAAGTCCGAAATGTGGGAAAAAAACGCATTTTCCACACATTTCACTCGGCTCACCCATCGAAACACGCCCCCAACAACACATGGCCTACCGTCCCGCGTTCCCACAGGTGTCCCGATGAAAACGGTACCTCACATGTGTGGGTGCACCTACCTGGTCGCCAAGGGGAAAGCCTAAAACGCAAGTAACCCCAAGTCTGTTTTCAGACCTGAATTTCAGACTCTCTGCCGACTGGCACACATACAGATATGGGCCTCGGGTGTCCAAGACACCAAGGAAAACAGGGAACCCCATGCATTTCCGAAAAGAGGACACCCGTGGGAATCCGCAGAGGTATGATTTGCACAAATCGACCAGAATTTATTTCCCAGACACCCCCGCAAAGTCCAAAATGTGGGGAAAAAAACACATTTTCCGCAGATTTCGCGCGGCTCACCCATCAAAACACGCCCCAACAACACATGGCCTACCGTCCCGCGTTCCCACAGGTGTCCCGATGAAAACGGTACCTCACATGTGTGGGTGCACCTACCTGGTCGCCAAGGGGAAAGCCCAAAACACAAGTAACCCCAAGTCTGTTTTCAGACCTGAATTTCAGACTCTCTGCCGACCGGCACACCATACAAATATGGGCCTCGGGTGTCCAAGCCACCAAGGAAAACAAGGAACCCCATGCATTTCCGAAAAGAGGACACTCGTGGAAATCCGCAGAGGTATGATTTGCGCAAATCGGCCCAGAATTTATTACCCAGTCACCCCCGCAAAGTCCGAAATGTGGGGAAAAAATGCATTTTCCGCACATTTCGCTCGACTAACCCATCAAAACACGCCCCCAACAACACATGGCCAACCGTCCCAAGTTCCCACAGGTGTCCCGATGAAAACGGTACCTCACATGTGTGGGTGCACCTACCTGGGCGCCAGGGGGAAAGCCTAAAACACAAGTAACCCCAAGTCTGTTTTCAGACCTGAATTTCAGACTCTCTGCTGACCGGCACACATACAGATATGGGCCTAGGGTGTCCAAGCCACCAAGGAAAACAGGGATCCCCATGCATTTCCGAAAAGAGGACACCCGTGGGAATCCGCAGAGGCATGATTTGTGCAAATCGGCTCAGAATTTATTACCCAGACACCCCCGCAAATTCCGAAATGTGGGGAACAAACGAACTTTCCGCACATTTCGCTCGGCTCACCCATCAAAACACGACCCCAACAACATATGGCCCACCGTCCCGCGTTCCCACAGGTGTCCCGATGAAAACGGTACCTCACATGTGTGGGTGCACCTACCTGGGCGCCAAGGGGAAAGCCTAAAACACAAGTTTTCAAACCTGAATTTCAGACTCTCTGCCGACCGGCACACATACAGATATAGGCCTCGGGTGTCCAAGACACCAAGGAAAACAGGGAACCCCATGCATTTCCGAAAAGAGGACACCCGTGGGAATCCGCAGAGGTATGATTTGCGCAAATCGGCCCAGAATTTATTACCCAGACACCCCCACAAAGTCCGAAATGTGGGAAAAAAACGCATTTTCCACACATTTCACTCGGCTCACCCATCGAAACACGCCCCCAACAACACATGGCCTACCGTCCCGCGTTCCCACAGGTGTCCCGATGAAAACGGTACCTCACATGTGTGGGTGCACCTACCTGGAAGCCAAAGGGAAAGCCTAAAACACAAGTAACCCAAAGTCTGTTTTCAGGCCTGAATTTCAGACTCTCTGCCGACCGGCACACCATACAGATATGGGCCTCCGGTGTCCAAGCCACCTAGGAAAACAGGGAACCCCATGCATTTCTGAAAAGAGCACACCCGTGGGAATCCGCAGAGGCATGATTTGCGCAAATCGGCCCAGAATTTATTACCCAGACACCCCCGCAAAGTCTGAAATGTGGGGGAAAAACACATTTTCCGCACATTTCACACGGCTCACCCATCGAAACACGCCCCCAACAACACATGGCCTACCGTCCCGCGTTCCCACAGGTGTCCCAATGAAAACGGTACCTCACATGTGTGGGTGCACCTAACTGGGCGCCAAGGGGAAAGCCTAAAACACAAGTAACCCCAAGCCTGTTTTCAGACCTGAATTTCAGACTATCTGCCGACCGGCACACCATGCAGATATGGGGCTCGGGTGTCCAAGACACCAAGGAAAACAGGGAACCCCATGCATTTCCGAAAAGAGGACACCCGTGGGAATCCGCAGAGGTATGATTTGCGCAAATCGGCCCAGAATTTATTACCCAGACACCCCCGCAAATTCCGAAATGTGGGGAAAAAACGCATTTTCCGCACATTTCACTCGGCTCACCCAACGAAACACGCCCCCAACAACACATGGCCTACCGTCCCGCGTTCCCACAGGTGTCCCGATGAAAACGGTACCTCACATGTGTGGGTGCACCTACCTGGGCGCCAAGGGGAAAGCCTAAAACACAAGTAACCCCAAGTCTGTTTTCAGACCTAAATTTCAGACTCTCTGCTGACCGGCACACATACAGATATGGGCCTCGGGTGTCCAAGACACAAAGGAAAACAGGGAAACCCATTCATTTCCGAAAAGAGGACACCCGTGGGATTCCGCAGAGGTATGATTTGCGCAAATCGGCCCAGAATTTATTACCCAGACACCCCCGCAAAGTCCAAAATGTGGGGAAAAAAACACATTTTCCGCACATTTCACTCGGCTCACCCATCGAAACACACCCCCAACAACACATGGCCTATCGTCCCGCGTTCCCACAAATGTCCCGATGAAAACGGTACCTCACATGTGTGGGTGCACCTACCTGGGCACCAAGGGGAAAGCCTAAAACACAAGTAACCCCAAGTCTGTTTTGAGACCTGAATTTCAGACTCTCTGCCGACCAGCACATCATACAGATATGGGCCTCGGGTGTCCAAGACACCAAGGAAAACAGGGAACCCCATGCATTTCCGAAAAGAGGACACCCATGGGAATCCGCAGAGGTATGATTTGCGCAAATCAGCCCAGAATTTAATACCCAGACACCCCCACAAAGTCCGAAATGTGGGAAAAAAACGCATTTTCCACACATTTCACTCGGCTCACCCATCGAAACACGCCCCCAACAACACATGGCCTACCGTCCCGCGTTCCCACAGGTGTCCCGATGAAAACGGTACCCCACATGTGTGGGTGCACCTACCTGGCCGCCAAAGGGAAAGCCTAAAACACAAGTAACCCAAAGTCTGTTTTCAGGCCTGAATTTCAGACTCTCTGCTGACCGGCATACCATACAGATATGGGCCTCCGGTGTCCAAGCCACCTAGGAAAACAGGGAACCCCATGCATTTCCGAAAAGAGCACACCCGTGGGAATCCGCAGAGGCATGATTTGCGCAAATCGGCCCAGAATTTATTACCCAGACACCCCTGCAAAGTCCGAAATGTGGGCAAAAAACGCATTTTCCGCACATTTCGCTCGGCTCACCCATCGAAACACGCCCCCAACAGCACATGGCCTACCGTCCCGCGTTCCCACAGGTGTCCCAATGAAAACGGTACATGTGTGGGTGCACCTACCTGGGCGCCAAGGGGAAAGCCTAAAACACAAGTAACCCCAAGTCTGTTTTCAGACCTGAATTTCAGACTCTCTGCCGACCGGCACACATACAGATATGGGCCTCCGGTGTCCAAGACACCAAGGAAAACAGGGAACCCATGCATTTCCGAAAAGAGGACACCCGTGGGAATCCGCAGAGGTATGTTTTGCGCAAATCGGCCCAGAATTTATTACCCAGACACCCCCGCAAAGTCCAAAATGTGGGGAAAAAAACGCATTTTCCGCACATTTCGCCCGGCTCACCCATCGAAACACGCCCCCAACAACACATGGCCTACCGTCCCGCGTTCCCACAGGTGTCCTGATGAAAACGGTACCTCACATGTGTGGGTGCACCTACCTGGGCACCAAGGGGAAAGCCTAAAACACAAGTAACCCCAAGTCTGTTTTGAGCCCTGAATTTCAGACTCTCTGCCGACCAGCACACCATACAGATATGGGCCTCGGGTGTCGAAGACACCAAGGAAAACAGGGAACCCCATGCATTTCTGAAAAGAGGACACCCGTCGGAATCCGCAGAGGTATGATTTGCGCAAATCGGCCCAGAATTTATTACCCAGACACCCTCGCAAAGTCCGAAATGTGGGGAAAAAACGCATTTTCCGGACATTTCGTTCGGCTCACCCATCGTAACACATCCCCAACAACACATGGCCTACCGTCCCGCGTTCCCACAGGTGTCCCGATGAAAATGGTACCTCACATGTGTGGGTGCACCTACCTGGGCGCCAAGGGGAAAGCCTAAAACACAAGTAACCCCTAGTCTGTTTTCAGACCTGAATTTCAGACTCTCTGCCGACCGGCACACATACAGATATAGGCCTCGGGTGTCCAAGACACCAAGAAAAACAGGGAACCCCCTGCATTTCCAAAAAGAGGACACCCGTCGGAATCCGCAGAGGTATGATTTGCGCAAATCGGCCCAGAAGTTATTACCCAGACACCCCCACAAAGTCCGAAATGTGGGAAAAAAACGCATTTTGCACACATTTCACTCGGCTAACCCATCGAAACACGCCCCCAACAAGACATGGCCTACCGTCCCGCGTTCCCACAGGTGCCCCGATGAAAACGGTACCTCACATGTGGGGGTGCACCTACCTGGTCGCCAAGGGGAAAGCCTAAAACGCAAGTAACCCCAAGTCTGTTTTCAGACCTGAATTTCAGACTCTCTGCCGACCGGCACACCATACAAATATGGGCCTCGGGTGTCCAAGCCACCAAGGAAAACAAGGAACCCCATGCATTTCGGAAAAGAGGACACTTGTGGAAATCCGCAGAGGTATGATTTGCGCAAATCGGCCCAGAATTTATTACCCAGCCACCCCCGCAAAGTCCGAAATGTGGGGAAAAAAATGCATTTTCCGTACATTTCGCTTGGCTAACCCATCGAAACACGCCCCCAACAACACATGGCCTACCGTCCCGCGTTCCCACAGGTGTCCCGATGAAAACGGTGCCTCACATGTGTGGGTGCACCTACCTGGGCGCCAAGGGGAAAGCCTAAAACACAAGTAACCCCAAGTCTGTATTCAGACCTGAATTTCAGACTCTCTGCCGACCGGCAAACATGCAGATATGGGCCGCGGGTGTCCAAGACACCAAGGAAAACAGGGAAGCCCATGCATTTCCGAAAAGAGGACACCCGTGGGAATCCGCAGAGGTATGATTTGCGCAAATCGGACCAGAAACTATTACCCAGACCCCCGCGCAAATTCCAAAATGTGGGGAAAAAAACGCATTTTCCGCACATTTCGCTCGGCTCACCCATCAAAACACGCCCCCAAAAACACATGGCCTACCGTCCCGCGTTCCCACAGGTGTCCCGATGAAAACGGTACCTCACATGTGTGGGTGCACCTACTTGGGCGCCAAAGGGAAAGCCTAAAACACAAGTAACCCAAAGTCTGTTTTCAGACCTGAATTTCAGACTCTCTGCCGACCGGCACACCATAAAGATATGGGCCTCGAGTGTCCAAGCCACCAAGGAAAACAGGGAACCCCATGCATTTCCGAAAAGAGGACACCCGTGGGAATCCGCAGAGGTATGATTTGCGCACATCGGCCCAGAATGTATTACCCAGACACCCCCACAAATTCCGAAATGTGGGAAAAAAACACATTTTCCACACATTTCGCTTGGCTCACCCATCGAAACACGCCCCCAACAACACATGGCCTACTGTCCCGCGTTCCCACAGGAGCCCCGATGAAAACGGTACCTCACATGTGTGGGTGCACCTACCTGGGCGCCAAGGGGAAAGCCTAAAACGCAAGTAACCCCAAGTCTGTTTTCAGACCTGAATTTCAGACTCTCTGCCGACCGGCACACCATACAAATATGGGCCTCGGGTGTCCAAGCCACCAAGGAAAACAAGGAACCCCATGCATTTCCGAAAAGAGGACACTCGTGGAAATCCGCAGAGGTATGATTTGCGCAAATCGGCCCAGAATTTATTACCCAGTCATCCCCGCAAAGTCCGAAATGTGGGGAAAAAATGCATTTTCCGCACATTTCGCTCGACTAACCCATCAAAACACGCCCCCAACAACACATGGCCAACCGTCCCAAGTTCCCACAGGTGTCCCGATGAAAACGGTACCTCACATGTGTGGGTGCACCTACCTGGCCGCCAAGGGGAAAGCCTAAAACACAAGTAACCCCAAGTCTGTTTTCAGACCTGAATTTCAGACTCTCTGCTGACCGGCACACATACAGATATGGGCCTAGGGTGTCCAAGCCACCAAGGAAAACAGGGATCCCCATGCATTTCCGAAAAGAGGACACCCGTAGGAATCCGCAGAGGCATGATTTGTGCAAATCGGCTCAGAATTTATTACCCAGACACCCCCGCAAATTCCGAAATGTGGGGAACAAACGAACTTTCCACACATTTCGCTCGGCTCACCCATCGAAACACGACCCCAACAACATATGGCCCACCGTCCCGCGTTCCCACAGGTGTCCCGATGAAAACGGTACCTCACATGTGTGGGTGCACCTACCTGGGCGCCAAGGGGAAAGCCTAAAACACAAGTTTTCAAACCTGAATTTCAGACTCTCTGCCGACCGGCACACATACAGATATAGGCCTCGGGTGTCCAAGACACCAAGGAAAACAGGGAACCCCATGCATTTCCGAAAAGAGGACACCCGTGGGAATCCGCAGAGGTATGATTTGCGCAAATCGGCCCAGAATTTATTACCCAGACACCCCCACAAAGTCTGAAATGTGGGAAAAAAACGCATTTTCCACACATTTCACTCGGCTCACCCATCGAAACACGCCCCCAACAACACATGGCCTACCGTCCCGCGTTCCCACAGGTGTCCCGATGAAAACGGTACCTCACATGTGTGGGTGCACCTACCTGGAAGCCAAAGGGAAAGCCTAAAACACAAGTAACCCAAAGTCTGTTTTCAGGCCTGAATTTCAGACTCTCTGCCGACCGGCACACCATACAGATATGGGCCTCCGGTGTCCAAGCCACCTAGGAAAACAGGGAACCCCATGCATTTCTGAAAAGAGCACACCCGTGGGAATCCGCAGAGGCATGATTTGCGCAAATCGGCCCAGAATTTATTACCCTATTACCCAGACACCCCCGCAAAGTCCGAAATGTGGGGAAAAAACGCATTTTCCGCACATTTCACTCGGCTCACCCAACGAAACACGCCCCCAACAACACATGGCCTACCGTCCCGCGTTCCCACAGGTGTCCCGATGAAAACGGTACCTCACATGTGTGGGTGCACCTACCTGGGCGCCAAGGGGAAAGCCTAAAACACAAGTAACCCCAAGTCTGTTTTCAGACCTAAATTTCAGACTCTCTGCTGACCGGCACACATACAGATATGGGCCTCGGGTGTCCAAGACACAAAGGAAAACAGGGAACCCCATGCATTTCCGAAAAGAGGACACCCGTGGGATTCCGCAGAGGTATGATTTGCGCAAATCGGCCCAGAATTTATTACCCAGACACCCCCGCAAAGTCCAAAATGTGGGGAAAAAAACACATTTTCCGCACATTTCACTCGGCTCACCCATCGAAACACACCCCCAACAACACATGGCCTATCGTCCCGCGTTCCCACAAATGTCCCGATGAAAACGGTACCTCACATGTGTGGGTGCACCTACCTGGGCACCAAGGGGAAAGCCTAAAACACAAGTAACCCCAAGTCTGTTTTGAGACCTGAATTTCAGACTCTCTGCCGACCAGCACATCATACAGATATGGGCCTCGGGTGTCCAAGACACCAAGGAAAACAGGGAACCCCATGCATTTCCGAAAAGAGGACACCCGTGGGAATCCGCAGAGGTATGATTTGCGCAAATCAGCCCAGAATTTAATACCCAGACACCCCCACAAAGTCCGAAATGTGGGAAAAAAACGCATTTTCCACACATTTCACTCGGCTCACCCATCGAAACACGCCCCCAACAACACATGGCCTACCGTCCCGCGTTCCCACAGGTGTCCCGATGAAAACGGTACCCCACATGTGTGGGTACACCTACCTGGGCGCCAAAGGGAAAGCCTAAAACACAAGTAACCCAAAGTCTGTTTTCAGGCCTGAATTTCAGACTCTCTGCTGACCGGCATACCATACAGATATGGGCCTCCGGTGTCCAAGCCACCTAGGAAAACAGGGAACCCCATGCATTTCCGAAAAGAGCACACCCGTGGGAATCCGCAGAGGCATGATTTGCGCAAATCGGCCCAGAATTTATTACCCAGACACCCCTGCAAAGTCCGAAATGTGGGCAAAAAACGCATTTTCAGCACATTTCGCTCGGCTCACCCATCGAAACACGCCCCCAACAGCACATGGCCTACCGTCCCGCGTTCCCACAGGTGTCCCAATGAAAACGGTACATGTGTGGGTGCACCTACCTGGGCGCCAAGGGGAAAGCCTAAAACACAAGTAACCCCAAGTCTGTTTTCAGACCTGAATTTCAGACTCTCTGCCGACCGGCACACATACAGATATGGGCCTCCGGTGTCCAAGACACCAAGGAAAACAGGGAACCCATGCATTTCCGAAAAGAGGACACCCGTGGGAATCCGCAGAGGTATGTTTTGCGCAAATCGGCCCAGAATTTATTACCCAGACACCCCCGCAAATTCCAAAATGTGGGGGAAAAAACGCATTTTCCGCACATTTCACTCGGCTCACCCATCGAAACACGCCCCAACAACACATGGCCTACCGTCCCGCGTTCCCACAGGTGTCCTGATGAAAACGGTACCTCACATGTGTGGGTGCACCTACCTGGGCACCAAGGGGAAAGCCTAAAACACAAGTAACCCCAAGTCTGTTTTGAGCCCTGAATTTCAGACTCTCTGCCGACCAGCACACCATACAGGTATGGGCCTCGGGTGTCGAAGACACCAAGGAAAACAGGGAACCCCATGCATTTCTGAAAAGAGGACACCCGTCGGAATCCGCAGAGGTATGATTTGCGCAAATCGGCCCAGAATTTATTACCCAGACACCCTCGCAAAGTCCGAAATGTGGGGAAAAAACGCATTTTCCGGACATTTCGTTCGGCTCACCCATCGTAACACATCCCCAACAATACATGACCTACCGTCCCGCGTTCCCAGGTGTCCCGATGAAAACGGTACCTCACATGTGTGGGTGCACCTACCTGGGCCCCAAGGGGAAAGCCTAAAACACAAGTTTTCAAACCTGAATTTCAGACACTCTGCCGACCGGCACACATACAGATATGGGCCTCGGGTGTCCAAGACACCAAGGAAAACAGGGAACCCCATGCATTTCCAAAAAGAGGATACCCGTGGGAATTCGCAGATGTATGTTTTGCGCAAATCGGCCCAGAATTTATTACCCAGACACCCCCGCAAAGTCCAAAATGTGGGGAAAAAAACGCATTTTCCGCTCATTTCACTCGGCTCACCCATCGAAACACACCCCCAACAACACATGGCCTACCGTCCCGCGATCCCACCGGTGTCCCGATGAAAACGGTACCTCACATGTGTGGGTGCACCTACCTGGTCGCCAAGGGAAAAGCCTAAAACACAAGTAACCCCAAGTCTGTTTTCAGACCTGAATTTCAGACTCTCTGCCGACCGGCACACCATACAAATATGGGCCTCGGGTGTCCAAGCCACCAAGGAAAACAAGGAACCCCATGCTTTTCCGAAAAGAGGACACTAGTGGAAATCTGCAGAGGTATGATTTGCGCAAATCGGCCCAGGATTTATTACCCAGCCACCCCTGCAAAGTCCGAAATGTGGGGAAAAAAATGCATTTTCCGCACATTTCGCTCGACTAACACATCGAAACACGCCCCCAACAACACATGGCCTACCGTCCCAAGTTCCCGCAGGTGTCCCGATGAAAACGGTACCTCACATGTGTGGGTGCACCTACCTGGGCGCCAAGGGGGAAGCCTAAAACACAAGTAACCCCAAGTCTGTTTTGAGACCTGAATTTCAGACTCTCTGCCGACCAGCACATCATACAGATATGGGCCTCGGGTGTCCAAGCCACCAAGGAAAACAGGGAACCCCATGCATTTCCGAAAACAGCACACCCGTGGGAATCCGCAGAGGCATGATTTGTGCAAATCGGCTGAGAATTTATTACCCAGACACCCCCGCAAATTCCGAAATGTGGGGAAAAAACGAACTTTACGCACATTTCGCTTGGCTCACCCATCGAAACACGCCTCCAACAACACATGGCCTACCGTCCCGCGTTCCCACAGGTGTCCCGATGAAAACGGTACCTCACATGTGTGGGTGCACCTACCTGGGCGCCAAGGGGAAAGCCTAAAACTCAAGTAATCCCTAGTCTGTTTTCAGACCTGAATTTCAGACACTCTGCCGACCGGCACACATACAGATATAGGCCTCGGGTGTCCAAGACACCAAGGAAAACAGGGAACCCCATGCATTTCCGAAAAGAGGACACCCGTGGGAATCCGCAGAGGTATGATTTGCGCAAATCGGCCCAGAATTTATTACCCAGACACCCCCACAAAGTCCGAAATGTGGGGGAAAAAATGCATTTTCCACACATTTCACTCGGCTAACCCATCGAAACACGCCCCCAACAACACATGGCCTACAGTCCCGCGTTCCCACAGGTGTCCCGATGAAAATGGTACCTCACATGTGTGGGTGCACCTACCTGGGCGCCAAGGGGAAAGCCTAAAACACAAGTAACCCCAAGTCTGTTTTCAGACCTGAATTTCAGACTCTCTGCCGACCGGCACACATACAGATATGGGCCTAGGGTGTCCAAGACACCAAGGAAAACAGGGAACCCCATGCATTTCCGAAAAGAGGACACCCGTGGGAATCCGCAGAGGTATGATTTGCGCAAATCGGACCAGAATTTATTACCCAGACACCCGCGCAAAGTCCAAAATGTGGGGAAAAAAACGCATTTTCCGCACATTTCGCTCGGCTCACCCATCGAAACACGCCCCCAAAAACACATGGCCTACCATCCCGCGTTCCCACAGGTGTCCCGATGAAAACGGTACCTCACATGTGTGGGTGCACCTACTTGGGCACCAAGGGGAAAGCCTAAAACACAAGTAACCCCAAGTCTGTTTTGAGACCTGAATTTCAGACTCTCTGCCGACCAGCACACCATACAGATATGGGCCTCGGGTGTCCAAGCCACCAAAGAAAACAGGGAACCCCATGCATTTCCGAAAACAGCACACCCGTGGGAATCCGCAGAGGCATGATTTGTGCAAATCGGCTCAGAATTTATTACCCAGACACCGCCGCAAATTCCAAAATGTGGGGAACAAACGAACTTTCCGCACATTTCGCTCGGCTCACCCATCGAAACACGACCCCAACAACACATGGCCTACCGTCCCGCGTTCCCACAGGTGTCCCGATGAAAACGGTACCTCACATGTGTGGGTGCACCTACCTGGGCTCCAAGGGGAAAGCCTAAAACACAAGTTTTCAAACCTGAATTTCAGACTCTCTGCCGACCGGCACACATACAGATATAGGCCTCGGGTGTCCAAGACAGCAAGGAAAACAGGGAACCCCATGCATTTCCGAAAAGAGGACACCCGTGGGAATCCGCAGAGGTATGATTTGCGCACATCGGCCTAGAATGTATTACCCAGACACCCCCACAAAGTCCGAAATGTGGGAAAAAAACACATTTACCACACATTTCGCTTGGCTCACCCATCGAAACACGCCCCCAACAACACATGGCCTACTGTCCCGCGTTCCCACAGGAGTCGCGATGAAAACGGTACCTCACATGTGTGGGTGCACCTACCTGGGCACCAAGGGGAAAGCCTAAAACACAAGTAACCCCAAGTCTGTTTTGAGACCTGAATTTCAGACTCTCTGCCGACCAGCACACCATACAGATATGGGCCTCGGGTGTCCAAGCCACCAAAGAAAACAGGGAACCCCATGCATTTCCGAAAACAGTACACCCGTGGGAATCCGCAGAGGCATGATTTGTGCAAATCGGCTCAGAATTTATTACCCAGACACCCCCGCAAATTCCGAAATGTGGGGAACAAACGAACTTTCCGCACATTTCGCTCGGCTCACCCATCGAAACACGACCCCAACAACACATGGCCTACCGTCCCGCGTTCCCACAGGTGTCCCGATGAAAACGGTACCTCACATGTGTGGGTGCACCTACCTGGGCGCCAAGGGGAAAGCCTAAAACACAAGTTTTCAAACCTGAATTTCAGACTCTCTGCCGACCGGCACACATACAGATATAGGCCTCGGGTGTCCAAGACACCAAGGAAAACAGGGAACCCCATGCATTTCCGAAAAGAGGACACCCCTGGGAATCCGCAGAGGTATGATTTGCGCAAATCGGCCCAGAATTTTTACCCAGACACCCCCACAAAGTCCGAAATGTGGGAAAAAAACGCATTTTCCACACATTTCACTCGGCTCACCCATCGAAACACGCCCCCAACAACACATGGCCTACCGTCCCGCGTTCCCACAGGTGTCCCGATGAAAACGGTACCTCACATGTGTGGGTGCACCTACCTGGAAGCCAAAGGGAAAGCCTAAAATACAAGTAACCCAAAGTCTGTTTTCAGACCTGAATTTCAGACTCTCTGCCGACCGGCACACATACAGATATGGGCCTAGGGTGTCCAAGACACCAAGGAAAACAGGGAACCCCATGCATTTGCGAAAAGAGCACACCTGTGGGAATCCGCAGAGGCATGATTTGCGCAAATCGGCCCAGAATTTATTACCCAGACACCCCCGCAAAGTCTGAAATGTGGGGAAAAAACTCATTTTCCGCACATTTCACTCGGCTCACCCATCGAAACACGCCCCCAACAACACATGGCCTACCTCCCCGGGTTCCCACAGGTGTCCCGATTGAAAACGGTACCTCACAGGTGTGGGTGCACCTACCTGGGCGCCAAGGGGAAAGCCTAAAACACAAGTAACCCCAAGTCTGTTTTCAGACCTGAATTTCAGACTCTCTGCCGACCGGCACACATACAGATATGGGCCTCGGGTGTCCAAGACACCAAGGAAAACAGGGAACCCCATGCATTTCCGAAAAGAGGACACCCGTGGCAATCCGCAGAGGTATGATTTGCGCACATCGGCCCAGAATGTATTACCCAGACACCCCAACAAAATCCGAAATGTGGGAAAAAACACATTTTCCACACATTTCGCTTGGCTCACCCATCGAAACACGCCCCCAACACCACATGGCCTACTGTCCCGCGTTCCCACAGGAGTCCCGATGAAAACGGTACCTCACATGTGTGGGTGCACCTACCTGGGCACCAAGGGGAAAGCCTAAAACACAAGTAACCCCAAGTCTGTTTTGAGACCTGAATTTCAGACTCTCTGCCGACCAGCACACCATACAGATATGGGCCTCGGGTGTCCAAGCCACCAAGGAAAACAGGGAACCACATGCATTTCCGAAAACAGCACACCCATGGGAATCCGCAGAGGCATGATTTGTGCAAATCGGCTCAGAATTTATTACCCAGACACCCCCGCAAATGCCGAAATGTGGGGAAAAAACGAACTTTCCGCACATTTTGCTCGGCTCACCCATCGAAACACGCCCCCAACAACACATGGCCTACCGTCCCGCGTTCCCACAGGTGTCCCGATGAAAACAGTACCTCACATGTGTGGGTGCACCTACCTGGACGCCAAAGGGAAAGCCTAAAACACAAGTAACCCAAAGTCTGTTTTCAGGCCTGAATTTCAGACTCTCTGCCGACCGGCACACCATACAGATATGGGGCTCGGGTGTCCAAGACACCAAGGAAAACAGGGAACCCCATGCATTTCCGAAAAGAGGACACCTGTGGGAATCCGCAGAGGTATGATTTGCGCAAATCGGCCCAGAATTTATTACCCAGACACCCCCGCAAAGTCTGAAATGTGGGGGAAAAACACATTTTCCGCACATTTCACACGGCTCACCCATCGAAACACGCCCCCAACAACACATGGCCTACCGTCCCGCGTTCCCACAGGTGTCCCGATGAAAACGGTACCTCACATGTGTGGGTGCACCTAACTGGGCGCCAAGGGGAAAGCCTAAAACACAAGTAACCCAAAGTCTGTTTTCAGACCTGAATTTCAGACTCTCTGCCGACCGGCACACCATACAGATATGGGGCTCGGGTGTCCAAGACACCAAGGAAAACAGGGAACCCCATGCATTTCCGAAAAGAGGACACCCGTGGGAATCCGCAGAGGTATGATTTGCGCAAATCGGCCCAGAATTTATTACCCAGACACCCCCGCAAAGTCCGAAATGTGGGGAAAAAACGCATTATCCGCACATTTCATTCGGCTCACCCAACGAAACACGCCCCCAACAACACATGGCCTACCGTCCCGCGTTCCCACAGGTGTCCCGATGAAAATGGTACCTCACATGTGTGGGTGCACCTACCTGGGCGCCAAGGGGAAAGCCTAAAACACAAGTAACCCCAAGTCTGTTTTCAGACCTAAATTTCAGACTCTCTGCTGACCGGCACACATACAGATATGGGCCTCGGGTGTCCAAGACACAAAGGAAAACAGGGAACCCCATGCATTTCCGAAAAGAGGACACCCGTGGGATTCCGCAGAGGTATGATTTGCGCAAATCGGCCCAGAATTTATTACCCAGACACCCCCGCAAAGTCCAAAATGTGGGGAAAAAAACACATTTTCCGCACATTTCACTCGGCTCACCCATCGAAACACACCCCCAACAACACATGGCCTATCGTCCCGCGTTCCCACAAATGTCCCGATGAAAACGGTACCTCACATGTGTGGGTGCACCTACCTGGGCACCAAGGGGAAAGCCTAAAACACAAGTAACCCCAAGTCTGTTTTGAGACCTGAATTTCAGACTCTCTGCCGACCAGCACATCATACAGATATGGGCCTCGGGTGTCCAAGACACCAAGGAAAACAGGGAAACCCATGCATTTCCGAAAAGAGGACACCCGTGGGAATCCGCAGAGGTATAATTTGCGCAAATCAGCCCAGAATTTAATACCCAGACACCCCCACAAAGTCCGAAATGTGGGAAGAAAACGCATTTTCCACACATTTCACTCGGCTCACCCAACGAAACACGCCCCCAACAACACATGGCCTACCGTCCCGCGTTCCCACAGGTGTCCCGATGAAAATGGTACCTCACATGTGTGGGTGCACCTACCTGGGCGCCAAGGGGAAAGCCTAAAACACAAGTAACCCAAAGTCTGTTTTCAGGCCTGAATTTCAGACTCTCTGCTGACCGGCACACCATACAGATATGGGCCTCCAGTGTCCAAGCCACCTAGGAAAACAGGGAACCCCATGCATTTCCGAAAAGAGCACACCCGTGGGAATCCGCAGAGGCATGATTTGCGCAAATCGGCCCAGAATTTATTACCCAGACACCCCTGCAAAGTCCGAAATGTGGGGAAAAAACGCATTTTCCGCACATTTCGCTCGGCTCACCCATCGAAACACGCCCCCAACAGCACATGGCCTACCGTCCCGCGTTCCCACAGGTGTCCCAATGAAAACGGTACATGTGTGGGTGCACCTACCTGGGCGCCAAGGGGAAAGCCTAAAACACAAGTAACCCCAAGTCTGTTTTCAGACCTGAATTTCAGACTCTCTGCCGACCGGCACACATACAGATATGGGCCTCGGGTGTCCAAGACACCAAGGAAAACAGGGAACCCATGCATTTCCGAAAAGAGGACACCCGTGGGAATCCGCAGAGGTATGATTTGCGCAAATCGGCCCAGAATTTATTACCCAGACACCCCCGCAAAGTCCAAAATGTGGGGGAAAAAACGCATTTTCCGCACATTTCACTCGGCTCACCCATCGAAACACGCCCCCAACAACACATGGCCTACCGTCCCGCGTTCCCACAGGTGTCCTGATGAAAACGGTACCTCACATGTGTGGGTGCACCTACCTGGGCACCAAGGGGAAAGCCTAAAACACAAGTAACCCCAAGTCTGTTTTGAGCCCTGAATTTCAGACTCTCTGCCGACCAGCACACCATACAGATATGGGCCTCGGGTGTCGAAGACACCAAGGAAAACAGGGAACCCCATGCATTTCTGAAAAGAGGACACCCGTCGGAATCCGCAGAGGTATGATTTGCACAAATCGGCCCAGAATTTATTACCCAGACACCCTCGCAAAGTCCGAAATGTGGGGAAAAAACACATTTTCCGGACATTTTGTTCGGCTCACCCATCGTAACACATCCCCAACAATACATGACCTACCGTCCCGCGTTCCCAGGTGTCCCGATGAAAACGGTACCTCACATGTGTGGGTGCACCTACCTGGGCGCCAAGGGGAAAGCCTAAAACACAAGTTTTCAAACCTGAATTTCAGACACTCTGCCGACCGGCACACATACAGATATGGGCGTCGGGTGTCCAAGACACCAAGGAAAACAGGGAACCTCATGCATTTCCAAAAAGAGGACACCCGTGGGAATTCGCAGATGTATGTTTTGCGCAAATCGGCCCAGAATTTATTACCCAGACACCCCCGCAAAGTCTGAAATGTGGGGAAAAAACTCATTTTCCGCACATTTCACTCGGCTCACCCATCGAAACACGCCCCCAACAACACATGGCCCACCGTCCCAAGTTCCCACAGGTGTCCCGATGAAAACGGTACCTCACATGTGTGGGTGCACCTACCTGGGCGCCAAGGGGAAAGCCTAAAACACAAGTAACCCCAAGTCTGTTTTCAGACCTGAATTTCAGACTCTCTGCCGACCGGCACACATACAGATATGGGCCTAGGGTGTCCAAGACACCAAGGAAAACAGGGAACCCCATGCATTTCCGAAAAGAGGACACCCGTGGGAATCCGCAGAGGTATGATTTGCGCAAATCGGACCAGAATTTATTACCCAGACACCCGCGCAAAGTCCAAAATGTGGAGAAAAAACGCATTTTCCGCACATTTCGCTCGGCTCACCCATCGAAACACGCCCCCAAAAAGACATGGCCTACCGTCCCGCGTTCCCACAGGTGTCCCGATGAAAACGGTACCTCACATGTGTGGGTGCACCTACTTGGGCGCCAAAGGGAAAGCCTAAAACACAAGTAACCCAAAGTCTGTTTTCAGACCTGAATTTCAGACTCTCTGCCGACCGTCACACCATACAGATATGGGCCTCGGGTGTCCAAGCCACCAAGGAAAACAGGGATCCCCATGCATTTCCGAAAAGAGGACACCCGTGGGAATCCGCAGAGGTATGATTTGCGCACATCGGCCTAGAATGTATTACCCAGACACCCCCACAAAGTCCGAAATGTGGGAAAAAAACACATTTTCCACACATTTCGCTTGGCTCACCCATCAAAACACGCCCCCACCAACACATGGCCTACTGTCCCGCGTTCCCACAGGAGTCGCGATGAAAACGGTACCTCACATGTGTGGGTGCACCTACCTGCGCACCAAGGGGAAAGCCTAAAACACAAGTAACCCCAAGTCTGTTTTGAGACCTGAATTTCAGACTCTCTGCCGACCAGCACACCATACAGATATGGGCCTCGGGTGTCCAAGCCACCAAAGAAAACAGGGAACCCCATGCATTTCCGAAAACAGCACACCCATGGGAATCCGCAGAGGCATGATTTGTGCAAATCGGCTCAGAATTTATTACCCAGACACCCCCGCAAATTCCGAAATGTGGGGAACAAACGAACTTTCCGCACATTTCGCTCGGCTCACCCATCGAAACACGACCCCAACAACACATGGCCTACCGTCCCGCGTTCCCACAGGTGTCCCGATGAAAACGGTACCTCACATGTGTGGGTGCACCTACCTGGGCGCCAAGGGGAAAGCCTAAAACACAAGTTTTCAAACCTGAATTTCAGACTCTCTGCCGACCGGCACACATACAGATATAGGCCTCGGGTGTCCAAGACACCAAGGAAAACAGGGAACCCCATGCATTTCCGAAAAGAGGACACCCCTGGGAATCCGCAGAGGTATGATTTGCGCAAATCGGCCCAGAATTTATTACCCAGACACCCCCACAAAGTCCGAAATGTGGGAAAAAAACGCATTTTCCACACATTTCACTCGGCTCACCCATCGAAACACGCCCCCAACAACACATGGCCTACCGTCCCACGTTCCCACAGGTGTCCCGATGAAAACGGTACCTCACATGTGTGGGTGCACCTACCTGGAAGCCAAAGGGAAAGCCTAAAATACAAGTAACCCAAAGTCTGTTTTCAGACCTGAATTTCAGACTCTCTGCCGACCAGCACACATACAGATATGGGCCTAGGGTGTCCAAGACACCAAGGAAAACAGGGAACCCCATGCATTTGCAAAAAGAGCACACCTGTGGGAATCCGCAGAGGCATGATTTGCGCAAATCGGCCCAGAATTTATTACCCAGACACCCCCGCAAAGTCTGAAATGTGGGGAAAAAACTCATTTTCCGCACATTTCACTCGGCTCACCCATCGAAACACGCCCCCAACAACACATGGCCTACCTCCCCGCGTTCCCACAGGTGTCCCGATTGAAAACGGTACCTCACAGGTGTGGGTGCACCTACCTGGGCGCCAAGGGGAAAGCCTAAAACACAAGTAACCCCAAGTCTGTTTTCAGACCTGAATTTCAGACTCTCTGCCGACCGGCACACATACAGATATGGGCCTCGGGTGTCCAAGACACCAAGGAAAACAGGGAACCCCATGCATTTCCGAAAAGAGGACACCCGTGGCAATCCGCAGAGGTATGATTTGCGCACATCGGCCCAGAATGTATTACCCAGACACCCCAACAAAATCCGAAATGTGGGAAAAAACACATTTTCCACACATTTCGCTTGGCTCACCCATCGAAACACGCCCCCAACACCACATGGCCTACTGTCCCGCGTTCCCACAGGAGTCCCGATGAAAACGGTACCTCACATGTGTGGGTGCACCTACCTGGGCACCAAGGGGAAAGCCTAAAACACAAGTAACCCCAAGTCTGTTTTGAGACCTGAATTTCAGACTCTCTGCCGACCAGCACACCATACAGATATGGGCCTCGGGTGTCCAAGCCACCAAGGAAAACAGGGAACCACATGCATTTCCGAAAACAGCACACCCATGGGAATCCGCAGAGGCATGATTTGTGCAAATCGGCTCAGAATTTATTACCCAGACACCCCCGCAAATGCCGAAATGTGGGGAAAAAACGAACTTTCCGCACATTTTGCTCGGCTCACCCATCGAAACACGCCCCCAACAACACATGGCCTACCGTCCCGCGTTCCCACAGGTGTCCCGATGAAAACAGTACCTCACATGTGTGGGTGCACCTACCTGGACGCCAAAGGGAAAGCCTAAAACACAAGTAACCCAAAGTCTGTTTTCAGGCCTGAATTTCAGACTCTCTGCCGACCGGCACACCATACAGATATGGGGCTCGGGTGTCCAAGACACCAAGGAAAACAGGGAACCCCATGCATTTCCGAAAAGAGGACACCCGTGGGAATCCGCAGAGGTATGATTTGCGCAAATCGGCCCAGAATTTATTACCCAGACACCCCCGCAAAGTCTGAAATGTGGGGGAAAAACACATTTTCCGCACATTTCACACGGCTCACCCATCGAAACACGCCCCCAACAACACATGGCCTACCGTCCCGCGTTCCCACAGGTGTCCCGATGAAAACGGTACCTCACATGTGTGGGTGCACCTAACTGGGCGCCAAGGGGAAAGCCTAAAACACAAGTAACCCAAAGTCTGTTTTCAGACCTGAATTTCAGACTCTCTGCCGACCGGCACACCATACAGATATGGGGCTCGGGTGTCCAAGACACCAAGGAAAACAGGGAACCCCATGCATTTCCGAAAAGAGGACACCCGTGGGATTCCGCAGAGGTATGATTTGCGCAAATCGGCCCAGAATTTATTACCCAGACACCCCCGCAAAGTCCAAAATGTGGGGAAAAAAACACATTTTCCGCACATTTCACTCGGCTCACCCATCGAAACACACCCCCAACAACACATGGCCTATCGTCCCGCGTTCCCACAAATGTCCCGATGAAAACGGTACCTCACATGTGTGGGTGCACCTACCTGGGCACCAAGGGGAAAGCCTAAAACACAAGTAACCCCAAGTCTGTTTTGAGACCTGAATTTCAGACTCTCTGCCGACCAGCACATCATACAGATATGGGCCTCGGGTGTCCAAGACACCAAGGAAAACAGGGAAACCCATGCATTTCCGAAAAGAGGACACCCGTGGGAATCCGCAGAGGTATAATTTGCGCAAATCAGTCCAGAATTTAATACCCAGACACCCCCACAAAGTCCGAAATGTGGGAAGAAAACGCATTTTCCACACATTTCACTCGGCTCACCCATCGAAACACGCCCCCAACAACACATGGCCTACCGTCCCGCATTCCCACAGGTGTCCCGATGAAAACGGTACCCCACATGTTTGGGTGCACCTACCTGGGCGCCAAAGGGAAAGCCTAAAACACAAGTAACCCAAAGTCTGTTTTCAGGCCTGAATTTCAGACTCTCTGCTGACCGGCACACCATACAGATATGGGCCTCCAGTGTCCAAGCCACCTAGGAAAACAGGGAACCCCATGCATTTCTGAAAAGAGCACACCCGTGGGAATCCGCAGAGGCATGATTTGCGCAAATCGGCCCAGAATTTATTACCCAGACACCCCTGCAAAGTCCGAAATGTGGGGAAAAAACGCATTTTCCGCACATTTCGCTCGGCTCACCCATCGAAACACGCCCCCAACAGCACATGGCCTACCGTCCCGCGTTCCCACAGGTGTCCCAATGAAAACGGTACATGTGTGGGTGCACCTACCTGGGCGCCAAGGGGAAAGCCTAAAACACAAGTAACCCCAAGTCTGTTTTCAGACCTGAATTTCAGACTCTCTGCCGACCGGCACACATACAGATATGGGCCTCGGGTGTCCAAGACACCAAGGAAAACAGGGAACCCATGCATTTCCGAAAAGAGGACACCCGTGGGAATCCGCAGAGGTATGATTTGCGCAAATCGGCCCAGAATTTATTACCCAGACACCCCCGCAAAGTCCAAAATGTGGGGGAAAAAACGCATTTTCCGCACATTTCACTCGGCTCACCCATCGAAACACGCCCCCAACAACACATGGCCTACCGTCCCGCGTTCCCACAGGTGTCCTGATGAAAACGGTACCTCACATGTGTGGGTGCACCTACCTGGGCGCCAAGGGGAAAGCCTAAAACACAAGTAACCCCAAGTCTGTTTTCAGACCTGAATTTCAGACTCTCTGCCGACCGGCACACATACAGATATGGGCCTAGGGTGTCCAAGACACCAAGGAAAACAGGGAACCCCATGCATTTCCGAAAAGAGGACACCCGTGGGAATCCGCAGAGGTATGATTTGCGCAAATCGGACCAGAATTTATTACCCAGACACCCGCGCAAAGTCCAAAATGTGGAGAAAAAAACGCATTTTCCGCACATTTCGCTCGGCTCACCCATCGAAACACGCCCCCAAAAAGACATGGCCTACCGTCCCGCGTTCCCACAGGTGTCCCGATGAAAACGGTACCTCACATGTGTGGGTGCACCTACTTGGGCGCCAAAGGGAAAGCCTAAAACACAAGTAACCCAAAGTCTGTTTTCAGACCTGAATTTCAGACTCTCTGCCGACCGTCACACCATACAGATATGGGCCTCGGGTGTCCAAGCCACCAAGGAAAACAGGGATCCCCATGCATTTCCGAAAAGAGGACACCCGTGGGAATCCGCAGAGGTATGATTTGCGCACATCGGCCTAGAATGTATTACCCAGACACCCCCACAAAGTCCGAAATGTGGGAAAAAAACACATTTTCCACACATTTCGCTTGGCTCACCCATCAAAACACGCCCCCACCAACACATGGCCTACTGTCCCGCGTTCCCACAGGAGTCGCGATGAAAACGGTACCTCACATGTGTGGGTGCACCTACCTGCGCACCAAGGGGAAAGCCTAAAACACAAGTAACCCCAAGTCTGTTTTGAGACCTGAATTTCAGACTCTCTGCCGACCAGCACACCATACAGATATGGGCCTCGGGTGTCCAAGCCACCAAAGAAAACAGGGAACCCCATGCATTTCCGAAAACAGCACACCCATGGGAATCCGCAGAGGCATGATTTGTGCAAATCGGCTCAGAATTTATTACCCAGACACCCCCGCAAATTCCGAAATGTGGGGAACAAACGAACTTTCCGCACATTTCGCTCGGCTCACCCATCGAAACACGACCCCAACAACACATGGCCTACCGTCCCGCGTTCCCACAGGTGTCCCGATGAAAACGGTACCTCACATGTGTGGGTGCACCTACCTGGGCGCCAAGGGGAAAGCCTAAAACACAAGTTTTCAAACCTGAATTTCAGACTCTCTGCCGACCGGCACACATACAGATATAGGCCTCGGGTGTCCAAGACACCAAGGAAAACAGGGAACCCCATGCATTTCCGAAAAGAGGACACCCCTGGGAATCCGCAGAGGTATGATTTGCGCAAATCGGCCCAGAATTTATTACCCAGACACCCCCACAAAGTCCGAAATGTGGGAAAAAAACGCATTTTCCACACATTTCACTCGGCTCACCCATCGAAACACGCCCCCAACAACACATGGCCTACCGTCCCACGTTCCCACAGGTGTCCCGATGAAAACGGTACCTCACATGTGTGGGTGCACCTACCTGGAAGCCAAAGGGAAAGCCTAAAATACAAGTAACCCAAAGTCTGTTTTCAGACCTGAATTTCAGACTCTCTGCCGACCAGCACACATACAGATATGGGCCTAGGGTGTCCAAGACACCAAGGAAAACAGGGAACCCCATGCATTTGCGAAAAGAGCACACCTGTGGGAATCCGCAGAGGCATGATTTGCGCAAATCGGCCCAGAATTTATTACCCAGACACCCCCGCAAAGTCTGAAATGTGGGGAAAAAACTCATTTTCCGCACATTTCACTCGGCTCACCCATCGAAACACGCCCCCAACAACACATGGCCTACCTCCCCGCGTTCCCACAGGTGTCCCGATTGAAAACGGTACCTCACAGGTGTGGGTGCACCTACCTGGGCGCCAAGGGGAAAGCCTAAAACACAAGTAACCCCAAGTCTGTTTTCAGACCTGAATTTCAGACTCTCTGCCGACCGGCACACATACAGATATGGGCCTCGGGTGTCCAAGACACCAAGGAAAACAGGGAACCCCATGCATTTCCGAAAAGAGGACACCCGTGGCAATCCGCAGAGGTATGATTTGCGCACATCGGCCCAGAATGTATTACCCAGACACCCCAACAAAATCCGAAATGTGGGAAAAAACACATTTTCCACACATTTCGCTTGGCTCACCCATCGAAACACGCCCCCAACACCACATGGCCTACTGTCCCGCGTTCCCACAGGAGTCCCGATGAAAACGGTACCTCACATGTGTGGGTGCACCTACCTGGGCACCAAGGGGAAAGCCTAAAACACAAGTAACCCCAAGTCTGTTTTGAGACCTGAATTTCAGACTCTCTGCCGACCAGCACACCATACAGATATGGGCCTCGGGTGTCCAAGCCACCAAGGAAAACAGGGAACCACATGCATTTCCGAAAACAGCACACCCATGGGAATCCGCAGAGGCATGATTTGTGCAAATCGGCTCAGAATTTATTACCCAGACACCCCCGCAAATGCCGAAATGTGGGGAAAAAACGAACTTTCCGCACATTTTGCTCGGCTCACCCATCGAAACACGCCCCCAACAACACATGGCCTACCGTCCCGCGTTCCCACAGGTGTCCCGATGAAAACAGTACCTCACATGTGTGGGTGCACCTACCTGGACGCCAAAGGGAAAGCCTAAAACACAAGTAACCCAAAGTCTGTTTTCAGGCCTGAATTTCAGACTCTCTGCCGACCGGCACACCATACAGATATGGGGCTCGGGTGTCCAAGACACCAAGGAAAACAGGGAACCCCATGCATTTCCGAAAAGAGGACACCCGTGGGAATCCGCAGAGGTATGATTTGCGCAAATCGGCCCAGAATTTATTACCCAGACACCCCCGCAAAGTCTGAAATGTGGGGGAAAAACACATTTTCCGCACATTTCACACGGCTCACCCATCGAAACACGCCCCCAACAACACATGGCCTACCGTCCCGCGTTCCCACAGGTGTCCCGATGAAAACGGTACCTCACATGTGTGGGTGCACCTAACTGGGCGCCAAGGGGAAAGCCTAAAACACAAGTAACCCAAAGTCTGTTTTCAGACCTGAATTTCAGACTCTCTGCCGACCGGCACACCATACAGATATGGGGCTCGGGTGTCCAAGACACCAAGGAAAACAGGGAACCCCATGCATTTCCGAAAAGAGGACACCCGTGGGATTCCGCAGAGGTATGATTTGCGCAAATCGGCCCAGAATTTATTACCCAGACACCCCCGCAAAGTCCAAAATGTGGGGGAAAAAACACATTTTCCGCACATTTCACTCGGCTCACCCATCGAAACACACCCCCAACAACACATGGCCTATCGTCCCGCGTTCCCACAAATGTCCCGATGAAAACGGTACCTCACATGTGTGGGTGCACCTACCTGGGCACCAAGGGGAAAGCCTAAAACACAAGTAACCCCAAGTCTGTTTTGAGACCTGAATTTCAGACTCTCTGCCGACCAGCACATCATACAGATATGGGCCTCGGGTGTCCAAGACACCAAGGAAAACAGGGAACCCATGCATTTCCGAAAAGAGGACACCCGTGGGAATCCGCAGAGGTATGATTTGCGCAAATCGGCCCAGAATTTATTACCCAGACACCCCCGCAAAGTCCAAAATGTGGGGGAAAAACGCATTTTCCGCACATTTCACTCGGCTCACCCATCGAAACACGCCCCCAACAACACATGGCCTACCGTCCCGCGTTCCCACAGGTGTCCTGATGAAAACGGTACCTCACATGTGTGGGTGCACCTACCTGGGCACCAAGGGGAAAGCCTAAAACACAAGTAACCCCAAGTCTGTTTTGAGCCCTGAATTTCAGACTCTCTGCCGACCAGCACACCATACAGATATGGGCCTCGGGTGTCGAAGACACCAAGGAAAACAGGGAACCCCATGCATTTCTGAAAAGAGGACACCCGTCGGAATCCGCAGAGGTATGATTTGCACAAATCGGCCCAGAATTTATTACCCAGACACCCTCGCAAAGTCCGAAATGTGGGGAAAAAACGCATTTTCGGACATTTTGTTCGGCTCACCCATCGTAACACATCCCCAACAATACATGACCTACCGTCCCGCGTTCCCAGGTGTCCCGATGAAAACGGTACCTCACATGTGTGGGTGCACCTACCTGGGCGCCAAGGGGAAAGCCTAAAACACAAGTTTTCAAACCTGAATTTCAGACACTCTGCCGACCGGCACACATACAGATATGGGCCTCGGGTGTCCAAGACACCAAGGAAAACAGGGAACCTCATGCATTTCCAAAAAGAGGACACCCGTGGGAATTCGCAGATGTATGTTTTGCGCAAATCGGCCCAGAATTTATTACCCAGACACCCCCGCAAAGTCCAAAATGTGGGGAAAAAAACGCATTTTCCGCACATTTCACTCGGCTCACCCATCGAAACACACCCCCAACAACACATGGCCTACCGTCCCGCGTTCCCACCGGTGTCCCGATGAAAACGGTACCTCACATGTGTGGGTGCACCTACCTGGTCGCCAAGGGAAAAGCCTAAAACACAAGTAACCCCAAGTCTGTTTTCAGACCTGAATTTCAGACTCTCTGCCGACCGGCACACCATACAAATATGGGCCTCGGGTGTCCAAGCCACCAAGGAAAACAAGGAACCCCATGCATTTCCGAAAAAAGGACACTAGTGGAAATCTGCAGAGGTATGATTTGCGCAAATCGGCCCAGAATTTATTACCCAGCCACCCCTGCAAAGTCCGAAATGTGGGGAAAAAAATGCATTTTCCGCACATTTCGCTCGACTAACACATCGAAACACGCCCCCAACAACACATGGCCTACCGTCCCAAGTTCCCGCAGGTGTCCCGATGAAAACGGTACCTCACATGTGTGGGTGCACCTACCTGGGCGCCAAGGGGGAAGCCTAAAACACAAGTAACCCCAAGTCTGTTTTCAGACCTGAATTTCAGACTCTCTGCCGACCGGCACACATACAGATATGGGCCTCGGGTGTCCAAGACATCAAGGAAAACAGGGAACCCCATGCATTTCCGAAAAGAGGACACCCGTGGGAATCCGCAGAGGTATGATTTGCGCACATCAGCCCAGAATGTATTACCCAGACACCCCCACAAAGTCCAAAATGTGGGAAAAAAACACATTTTCCGCACATTTCGCTTGGCTCACCCATCAAAACACGCCCCCAACAACACATGGCCTACCGTCCCGCGTTCCCACAGGTGTCCCGATGAAAACGGTACCTCACATGTGTGGGTGCACCTACTTGGGCGCCAAAGGGAAAGCCTAAAACACAAGTAACCCCAAGTCTGTTTTGAGACCTGAATTTCAGACTCTCTGCCGACCAGCACACCATACAGATATGGGCCTCGGGTGTCCAAGCCACCAAAGAAAACAGGGAACCCCATACATTTCCGAAAACAGCACACCCGTGGGAATCTGCAGAGGCATGATATGTGCAAATTGGCTCAGAATTTATTACCCAGACACCCCCGCAAATTCCGAAATGTGGGGAAAAAACGAACTTTCCGCACATTTCGCTCGGCTCACCCATCGAAACACGCCCCCAACAACACATGGCCTACCGTCCCGCGTTCCCACAGGTGTCCCGATGAAAATGGTACCTCACATGTGTGGGTGCACCTACCTGGGCGCCAAGGGGAAAGCCTAAAACACAAGTAACCCCTAGTCTGTTTTCAGACCTGAATTTCAGACTCTCTGCCGACCGGCACACATACAGATATAGGCCTCGGGTGTCCAAGACACCAAGAAAAACAGGGAACCCCCTGCATTTCCCAAAAGAGGACACCCGTCGGAATCCGCAGAGGTATGATTTGCGCAAATCGGCCCAGAAGTTATTACCCAGACACCCCCACAAAGTCCGAAATGTGGGAAAACAACGCATTTTGCACACATTTCACTCGGCTCACCCATCGAAACACGCCCCCAACAAGACATGGCCTACCGTCCCGCGTTCCCACAGGTGTCCCGATGAAAACGGTACCTCACATGTGTGGGTGCACCTACCTGGACGCCAAAGGGAAAGCCTAAAACACAAGTAACCCAAAGTCTGTTTTCAGGCCTGAATTTCAGACTCTCTGCCGACCGGCACACCATACAGATATGGGCCTCGGGTGTCCAAGACACCAAGGAAAACAGGGAACCCCATGCATTTCCGAAAAGAGGACACCCGTGGGAATCCGCAGAGGTATGATTTGCACAAATCGGCCCAGAATTTATTACCCAGACACCCCCGCAAAGTCCGAAATGTGGGGAAAAAAACGCATTTTCCGCACATTTCGCGCGGCTCACCCATCGAAACACGCCCCCAACAACACATGGCCTACCGTCCCGCGTTCCCACAGGTGTCCCGATGAAAACGGTACCTCATATGTGGGGGTGCACCTACCTGGTCGCCAAGGGGAAAGCCTAAAACGCAAGTAACCCCAAGTCTGTTTTCAGACCTGAATTTCAGACTCTCTGCCGACCGGCACACCATACAAATATGGGCCTCGGGTGTCCAAGCCACCAAGGAAAACAAGGAACCCCATGCATTTCGGAAAAGAGGACACTTGTGGAAATCCGCAGAGGTATGATTTGCGCAAATCGGCCCAGAATTTATTACCCAGCCACCCCCGCAAAGTCCGAAATGTGGGGAAAAAAATGCATTTTCCGTACATTTCGCTCGGCTAACCCATCGAAACACGCCCCCAACAACACATGGCCTACCGTCCCGCGTTCCCACAGGTGTCCCGATGAAAACGGTGCCTCACATGTGTGGGTGCACCTACCTGGGCGCCAAGGGGAAAGCCTAAAACACAAGTAACCCCAAGTCTGTTTTCAGACCTGAATTTCAGACTCTCTGCCGACCGGCAAACATACAGATATGGGCCTCGGGTGTCCAAGACACCAAGGAAAACAGGGAACTCCATGCATTTCCGAAAAGAGGACACCCGTGGGAATCCGCAGAGGTATGATTTGCGCAAATCGGACCAGAATCTATTACCCAGACCCCCGCGCAAATTCCAAAATGTGGGGAAAAAAACGCATTTTCCGCACATTTCGCTCGGCTCACGCATCAAAACACGCCCCCAAAAACACATGGCCTACCGTCCCGCGTTCCCACAGGTGTCCCGATGAAAATGGTACCTCACATGTGTGGGTGCACCTACTTGGGCGCCAAAGGGAAAGCCTAAAACACAAGTAACCCAAAGTCTGTTTTCAGACCTGAATTTCAGACTCTCTGCCGACCGGCACACCATAAAGATATGGGCCTCGGGTGTCCAAGCCACCAAGGAAAACAGGGAACCCCATGCATTTCCGAAAAGAGGACACCCGTGGGAATCCGCAGAGGTATGATTTGCGCACATCGGCCCAGAATGTATTACCCAGACACCCCCACAAATTCCGAAATGTGGGAAAAAAACACATTTTACACACATTTCGCTTGGCTCACCCATCGAAACACGCCCCCAACAACACATGGCCTACTGTCCCGCGTTCCCACAGGAGCCCCGATGAAAACGGTACCTCACATGTGTGGGTGCACCTACCTGGGCACCAAGGGGAAAGCCTAAAACACAAGTAACCCCAAGTCTGTTTTGAGACCTGAATTTCAGACTCTCTGCCGACCAGCACATCATACAGATATGGGCCTCGGGTGTCCAAGCCACCAAGGAAAACAGGGAACCCCATGCATTTCCGAAAACAGCACACCCGTGGGAATCCGCAGAGGCATGATTTGTGCAAATCGGCTGAGAATTTATTACCCAGACACCCCCGCAAATTCCAAAATGTGGGGAAAAAACGAACTTTCCGCACATTTCGCTCGGCTCACCCATCGAAACACGCCCCCAACAACACATGGCATACCGTCCCGCGTTCCCACAGGTGTCCCGATGAAAACGGTACCTCACATGTGTGGGTGCACCTACCTGGGCGCCAAGGGGAAAGCCTAAAACACAAGTAACCCCTAGTCTGTTTTCAGACCTGAATTTCAGACTCTCTGCCGACCGGCACACATACAGATATAGGCCTTGGGTGTCCAAGACACCAAGGAAAACAGGGAACCCCATGCATTTCCGAAAAGAGGACACCCGTGGGAATCCGCAGAGGTATGATTTACGCAAATCGGCCCAGAATTTATTACCCAGACACCCCCACAAAGTCCGAAATATGGGAAAAAAATGCATTTTCCACACATTTCACTCGGCTCACCCATCGAAACACGCCCCCAACAACACATGGCCTACCGTCCCGCGTTCCCAACGGTGTCCCGATGAAAACGGTACCTCACATGTGTGGGTGCACCTACCTGGGCGCCAAGGGGAAAGCCTAAAACACAAGTAACCCCTAGTCTGTTTTCAGACCTGAATTTCAGACTCTCTGCCGACCGGCACACATACAGATATAGGCCTTGGGTGTCCAAGACACCAAGGAAAACAGGGAACCCCATGCATTTCCGAAAAGTGGACACCCGTGGGAATCCGCAGAGGTATGATTTGCGCAAATCGGCCCAGAATTTATTACCCAGACACCACCACAAAGTCCGAAATGTGGGAAAAAAACGCATTTTCCACACATTTCACTCGGCTCACCCATCGAAACACGCCCCCAACAACACATGGCCTACCGTCCCGCGTTCCCACAGGTGTCCCGATGAAAACGGTACCTCACATGTGTGGGTGCACCTACCTGGTCACCAAGGGGAAAGCCTAAAACGCAAGTAACCCCAAGTCTGTTTTCAGACCTGAATTTCAGACTCTCTGCCGACTGGCACACATACAGATATGGGCCTCGGGTGTCCAAGACACCAAGGAAAACAGGGAACCCCATGCATTTCCGAAAAGAGGACACCCGTGGGAATCCGCAGAGGTATGATTTGCACAAATCGACCAGAATTTATTTCCCAGACACCCCCGCAAAGTCCAAAATGTGGGGAAAAAAACACATTTTCCGCAGATTTCGCGCGGCTCACCCATCAAAACACGCCCCAACAACACATGGCCTACCGTCCCGCGTTCCCACAGGTGTCCCGATGAAAACGGTACCTCACATGTGTGGGTGCACCTACCTGGTCGCCAAGGGGAAAGCCCAAAACACAAGTAACCCCAAGTCTGTTTTCAGACCTGAATTTCAGACTCTCTGCCGACCGGCACACCATACAAATATGGGCCTCGGGTGTCCAAGCCACCAAGGAAAACAAGGAACCCCATGCATTTCCGAAAAGAGGACACTCGTGGAAATCCGCAGAGGTATGATTTGCGCAAATCGGCCCAGAATTTATTACCCAGTCACCCCCGCAAAGTCCGAAATGTGGGGAAAAAATGCATTTTCCGCACATTTCGCTCGACTAACCCATCAAAACACGCCCCCAACAACACATGGCCAACCGTCCCAAGTTCCCACAGGTGTCCCGATGAAAACGGTACCTCACATGTGTGGGTGCACCTACCTGGGCGCCAGGGGGAAAGCCTAAAACACAAGTAACCCCAAGTCTGTTTTCAGACCTGAATTTCAGACTCTCTGCTGACCGGCACACATACAGATATGGGCCTAGGGTGTCCAAGCCACCAAGGAAAACAGGGATCCCCATGCATTTCCGAAAAGAGGACACCCGTGGGAATCCGCAGAGGCATGATTTGTGCAAATCGGCTCAGAATTTATTACCCAGACACCCCCGCAAATTCCGAAATGTGGGGAACAAACGAACTTTCCGCACATTTCGCTCGGCTCACCCATCGAAACACGACCCCAACAACATATGGCCCACCGTCCCGCGTTCCCACAGGTGTCCCGATGAAAACGGTACCTCACATGTGTGGGTGCACCTACCTGGGCGCCAAGGGGAAAGCCTAAAACACAAGTTTTCAAACCTGAATTTCAGACTCTCTGCCGACCGGCACACATACAGATATAGGCCTCGGGTGTCCAAGACACCAAGGAAAACAGGGAACCCCATGCATTTCCGAAAAGAGGACACCCGTGGGAATCCGCAGAGGTATGATTTGCGCAAATCGGCCCAGAATTTATTACCCAGACACCCCCACAAAGTCCGAAATGTGGGAAAAAAACGCATTTTCCACACATTTCACTCGGCTCACCCATCGAAACACGCCCCCAACAACACATGGCCTACCGTCCCGCGTTCCCACAGGTGTCCCGATGAAAACGGTACCTCACATGTGTGGGTGCACCTACCTGGAAGCCAAAGGGAAAGCCTAAAACACAAGTAACCCAAAGTCTGTTTTCAGGCCTGAATTTCAGACTCTCTGCCGACCGGCACACCATACAGATATGGGCCTCCGGTGTCCAAGCCACCTAGGAAAACAGGGAACCCCATGCATTTCTGAAAAGAGCACACCCGTGGGAATCCGCAGAGGCATGATTTGCGCAAATCGGCCCAGAATTTATTACCCAGACACCCCCGCAAAGTCTGAAATGTGGGGGAAAAACACATTTTCCGCACATTTCACACGGCTCACCCATCGAAACACGCCCCCAACAACACATGGCCTACCGTCCCGCGTTCCCACAGGTGTCCCAATGAAAACGGTACCTCACATGTGTGGGTGCACCTAACTGGGCGCCAAGGGGAAAGCCTAAAACACAAGTAACCCCAAGCCTGTTTTCAGACCTGAATTTCAGACTATCTGCCGACCGGCACACCATGCAGATATGGGGCTCGGGTGTCCAAGACACCAAGGAAAACAGGGAACCCCATGCATTTCCGAAAAGAGGACACCCGTGGGAATCCGCAGAGGTATGATTTGCGCAAATCGGCCCAGAATTTATTACCCAGACACCCACGCAAATTCCGAAATGTGGGGAAAAAACGCATTTTCCGCACATTTCACTCGGCTCACCCAACGAAACACGCCCCCAACAACACATGGCCTACCGTCCCGCCTTCCCACAGGTGTCCCGATGAAAACGGTACCTCACATGTGTGGGTGCACCTACCTGGGCGCCAAGGGGAAAGCCTAAAACACAAGTAACCCCAAGTCTGTTTTCAGACCTAAATTTCAGACTCTCTGCTGACCGGCACACATACAGATATGGGCCTCGGGTGTCCAAGACACAAAGGAAAACAGGGAACCCCATTCATTTCCGAAAAGAGGACACCCGTGGGATTCCGCAGAGGTATGATTTGCGCAAATCGGCCCAGAATTTATTACCCAGACACCCCCGCAAAGTCCAAAATGTGGGGAAAAAAACACATTTTCCGCACATTTCACTCGGCTCACCCATCGAAACACACCCCCAACAACACATGGCCTATCGTCCCGCGTTCCCACAAATGTCCCGATGAAAACGGTACCTCACATGTGTGGGTGCACCTACCTGGGCACCAAGGGGAAAGCCTAAAACACAAGTAACCCCAAGTCTGTTTTGAGACCTGAATTTCAGACTCTCTGCCGACCAGCACATCATACAGATATGGGCCTCGGGTGTCCAAGACACCAAGGAAAACAGGGAACCCCATGCATTTCCGAAAAGAGGACACCCATGGGAATCCGCAGAGGTATGATTTGCGCAAATCGGCCCAGAATTTATTACCCAGACACCCACGCAAATTCCGAAATGTGGGGAAAAAACGCATTTTCCGCACATTTCACTCGGCTCACCCAACGAAACACGCCCCCAACAACACATGGCCTACCGTCTCGCGTTCCCACAGGTGTCCCGATGAAAACGGTACCTCACATGTGTGGGTGCACCTACCTGGGCGCCAAGGGGAAAGCCTAAAACACAAGTAACCCCAAGTCTGTTTTCAGACCTAAATTTCAGACTCTCTGCTGACCGGCACACATACAGATATGGGCCTCGGGTGTCCAAGACACAAAGGAAAACAGGGAACCCCATTCATTTCCGAAAAGAGGACACCCGTGGGATTCCGCAGAGGTATGATTTGCGCAAATCGGCCCAGAATTTATTACCCAGACACCCCCGCAAAGTCCAAAATGTGGGGAAAAAAACACATTTTCCGCACATTTCACTCGGCTCACCCATCGAAACACACCCCCAACAACACATGGCCTATCGTCCCGCGTTCCCACAAATGTCCCGATGAAAACGGTACCTCACATGTGTGGGTGCACCTACCTGGGCACCAAGGGGAAAGCCTAAAACACAAGTAACCCCAAGTCTGTTTTGAGACCTGAATTTCAGACTCTCTGCCGACCAGCACATCATACAGATATGGGCCTCGGGTGTCCAAGACACCAAGGAAAACAGGGAACCCCATGCATTTCCGAAAAGAGGACACCCATGGGAATCCGCAGAGGTATGATTTGCGCAAATCGGCCCAGAATTTATTACCCAGACACCCACGCAAATTCCGAAATGTGGGGAAAAAACGCATTTTCCGCACATTTCACTCGGCTCACCCAACGAAACACGCCCCCAACAACACATGGCCTACCGTCCCGCGTTCCCACAGGTGTCCCGATGAAAACGGTACCTCACATGTGTGGGTGCACCTACCTGGGCGCCAAGGGGAAAGCCTAAAACACAAGTAACCCCAAGTCTGTTTTCAGACCTAAATTTCAGACTCTCTGCTGACCGGCACACATACAGATATGGGCCTCGGGTGTCCAAGACACAAAGGAAAACAGGGAACCCCATTCATTTCCGAAAAGAGGACACCCGTGGGAATCCGCAGAGGCATGATTTGCGCAAATCGGCCCAGAATTTATTACCCAGACACCCCTGCAAAGTCCGAAATGTGGGCAAAAAACGCATTTTCCGCACATTTCGCTCGGCTCACCCATCGAAACACGCCCCCAACAGCACATGGCCTACCGTCCCGCGTTCCCACAGGTGTCCCAATGAAAACGGTACATGTGTGGGTGCACCTACCTGGGCGCCAAGGGGAAAGCCTAAAACACAAGTAACCCCAAGTCTGTTTTCAGACCTGAATTTCAGACTCTCTGCCGACCGGCACACATACAGATATGGGCCTCCGGTGTCCAAGACACCAAGGAAAACAGGGAACCCATGCATTTCCGAAAAGAGGACACCCGTGGGAATCCGCAGAGGTATGTTTTGCGCAAATCGGCCCAGAATTTATTACCCAGACACCCCCGCAAAGTCCAAAATGTGGGGAAAAAAACGCATTTTCCGCACATTTCGCGCGGCTCACCCATCGAAACACGCCCCCAACAACACATGGCCTACCGTCCCGCGTTCCCACAGGTGTCCTGATGAAAACGGTACCTCACATGTGTGGGTGCACCTACCTGGGCACCAAGGGGAAAGCCTAAAACACAAGTAACCCCAAGTCTGTTTTGAGCCCTGAATTTCAGACTCTCTGCCGACCAGCACACCATACAGATATGGGCCTCGGGTGTCGAAGACACCAAGGAAAACAGGGAACCCCATGCATTTCTGAAAAGAGGACACCCGTCGGAATCCGCAGAGGTATGATTTGCGCAAATCGGCCCAGAATTTATTACCCAGACACCCTCGCAAAGTCCGAAATGTGGGGAAAAAACGCATTTTCCGGACATTTCGTTCGGCTCACCCATCGTAACACATCCCCAACAACACATGGCCTACCGTCCCGCGTTCCCACAGGTGTCCCGATGAAAATGGTACCTCACATGTGTGGGTGCACCTACCTGGGCGCCAAGGGGAAAGCCTAAAACACAAGTAACCCCTAGTCTGTTTTCAGACCTGAATTTCAGACTCTCTGCCGACCGGCACACATACAGATATAGGCCTCGGGTGTCCAAGACACCAAGAAAAACAGGGAACCCCCTGCATTTCCGAAAAGAGGACACCCGTCGGAATCCGCAGAGGTATGATTTGCGCAAATCGGCCCAGAAGTTATTACCCAGACACCCCCACAAAGTCCGAAATGTGGGAAAAAAACGCATTTTGCACACATTTCACTCGGCTAACCCATCGAAACACGCCCCCAACAAGACATGGCCTACCGTCCCGCGTTCCCACAGGTGCCCCGATGAAAACGGTACCTCACATGTGGGGGTGCACCTACCTGGTCGCCAAGGGGAAAGCCTAAAACGCAAGTAACCCCAAGTCTGTTTTCAGACCTGAATTTCAGACTCTCTGCCGACCGGCACACCATACAAATATGGGCCTCGGGTGTCCAAGCCACCAAGGAAAACAAGGAACCCCATGCATTTCGGAAAAGAGGACACTTGTGGAAATCCGCAGAGGTATGATTTGCGCAAATCGGCCCAGAATTTATTACCCAGCCACCCCCGCAAAGTCCGAAATGTGGGGAAAAAAATGCATTTTCCGTACATTTCGCTCGGCTAACCCATCGAAACACGCCCCCAACAACACATGGCCTACCGTCCCGCGTTCCCACAGGTGTCCCGATGAAAACGGTGCCTCACATGTGTGGGTGCACCTACCTGGGCGCCAAGGGGAAAGCCTAAAACACAAGTAACCCCAAGTCTGTATTCAGACCTGAATTTCAGACTCTCTGCCGACCGGCAAACATGCAGATATGGGCCGCGGGTGTCCAAGACACCAAGGAAAACAGGGAAGCCCATGCATTTCCGAAAAGAGGACACCCGTGGGAATCCGCAGAGGTATGATTTGCGCAAATCGGACCAGAAACTATTACCCAGACCCCCGCGCAAATTCCAAAATGTGGGGAAAAAAACGCATTTTCCGCACATTTCGCTCGGCTCACCCATCAAAACACGCCCCCAAAAACACATGGCCTACCGTCCCGCGTTCCCACAGGTGTCCCGATGAAAACGGTACCTCACATGTGTGGGTGCACCTACTTGGGCGCCAAAGGGAAAGCCTAAAACACAAGTAACCCAAAGTCTGTTTTCAGACCTGAATTTCAGACTCTCTGCCGACCGGCACACCATAAAGATATGGGCCTCGAGTGTCCAAGCCACCAAGGAAAACAGGGAACCCCATGCATTTCCGAAAAGAGGACACCCGTGGGAATCCGCAGAGGTATGATTTGCGCACATCGGCCCAGAATGTATTACCCAGACACCCCCACAAATTCCGAAATGTGGGAAAAAAACACATTTTCCACACATTTCGCTTGGCTCACCCATCGAAACACGCCCCCAACAACACATGGCCTACTGTCCCGCGTTCCCACAGGAGCCCCGATGAAAACGGTACCTCACATGTGTGGGTGCACCTACCTGGGCGCCAAGGGGAAAGCCTAAAACGCAAGTAACCCCAAGTCTGTTTTCAGACCTGAATTTCAGACTCTCTGCCGACCGGCACACCATACAAATATGGGCCTCGGGTGTCCAAGCCACCAAGGAAAACAAGGAACCCCATGCATTTCGGAAAAGAGGACACTTGTGGAAATCCGCAGAGGTATGATTTGCGCAAATCGGCCCAGAATTTATTACCCAGCCACCCCCGCAAAGTCCGAAATGTGGGGAAAAAATGCATTTTCCGCACATTTCGCTCGACTAACCCATCAAAACACGCCCCCAACAACACATGGCCAACCGTCCCAAGTTCCCACAGGTGTCCCGATGAAAACGGTACCTCACATGTGTGGGTGCACCTACCTGGGCGCCAAGGGGAAAGCCTAAAACACAAGTAACCCCAAGTCTGTTTTCAGACCTGAATTTCAGACTCTCTGCTGACCGGCACACATACAGATATGGGCCTAGGGTGTCCAAGCCACCAAGGAAAACAGGGATCCCCATGCATTTCCGAAAAGAGGACACCCGTAGGAATCCGCAGAGGCATGATTTGTGCAAATCGGCTCAGAATTTATTACCCAGACACCCCCGCAAATTCCGAAATGTGGGGAACAAACGAACTTTCCGCACATTTCGCTCGGCTCACCCATCGAAACACGACCCCAACAACATATGGCCCACCGTCCCGCGTTCCCACAGGTGTCCCGATGAAAACGGTACCTCACATGTGTGGGTGCACCTACCTGGGCGCCAAGGGGAAAGCCTAAAACACAAGTTTTCAAACCTGAATTTCAGACTCTCTGCCGACCGGCACACATACAGATATAGGCCTCGGGTGTCCAAGACACCAAGGAAAACAGGGAACCCCATGCATTTCCGAAAAGAGGACACCCGTGGGAATCCGCAGAGGTATGATTTGCGCAAATCGGCCCAGAATTTATTACCCAGACACCCCCACAAAGTCCGAAATGTGGGAAAAAAACGCATTTTCCACACATTTCACTCGGCTCACCCATCGAAACACGCCCCCAACAACACATGGCCTACCGTCCCGCGTTCCCACAGGTGTCCCGATGAAAACGGTACCTCACATGTGTGGGTGCACCTACCTGGAAGCCAAAGGGAAAGCCTAAAACACAAGTAACCCAAAGTCTGTTTTCAGGCCTGAATTTCAGACTCTCTGCCGACCGGCACACCATACAGATATGGGCCTCCGGTGTCCAAGCCACCTAGGAAAACAGGGAACCCCATGCATTTCTGAAAAGAGCACACCCGTGGGAATCCGCAGAGGCATGATTTGCGCAAATCGGCCCAGAATTTATTACCCTATTACCCAGACACCCCCGCAAAGTCTGAAATGTGGGGGAAAAACACATTTTCCGCACGTTTCACACGGCTCACCCATCGAAACACGCCCCCAACAACACATGGCCTACCGTCCCGCGTTCCCACAGGTGTCCCGATGAAAACGGTACCTCACATGTGTGGGTGCACCTAACTGGGCGCCAAGGGGAAAGCCTAAAACACAAGTAACCCCAAGCCTGTTTTCAGACCTGAATTTCAGACTCTCTGCCGACCGGCACACCATGCAGATATGGGGCTCGGGTGTCCAAGACACCAAGGAAAACAGGGAACCCCATGCATTTCCGAAAAGAGGACACCCGTGGGAATCCGCAGAGGTATGATTTGCGCAAATCGGCCCAGAATTTATTACCCAGACACCCCCGCAAAGTCCGAAATGTGGGGAAAAAACGCATTTTCCGCACATTTCACTCGGCTCACCCAACGAAACACGCCCCCAACAACACATGGCCTACCGTCCCGCGTTCCCACAGGTGTCCCGATGAAAACAGTACCTCACATGTGTGGGTGCACCTACCTGGGCGCCAAGGGGAAAGCCTAAAACACAAGTAACCCCAAGTCTGTTTTCAGACCTAAATTTCAGACTCTCTGCTGACCGGCACACATACAGATATGGGCCTCGGGTGTCCAAGACACAAAGGAAAACAGGGAACCCCATGCATTTCCGAAAAGAGGACACCCGTGGGATTCCGCAGAGGTATGATTTGCGCAAATCGGCCCAGAATTTATTACCCAGACACCCCCGCAAAGTCCAAAATGTGGGGAAAAAAACACATTTTCCGCACATTTCACTCGGCTCACCCATCGAAACACACCCCCAACAACACATGGCCTATCGTCCCGCGTTCCCACAAATGTCCCGATGAAAACGGTACCTCACATGTGTGGGTGCACCTACCTGGGCACCAAGGGGAAAGCCTAAAACACAAGTAACCCCAAGTCTGTTTTGAGACCTGAATTTCAGACTCTCTGCCGACCAGCACATCATACAGATATGGGCCTCGGGTGTCCAAGACACCAAGGAAAACAGGGAACCCCATGCATTTCCGAAAAGAGGACACCCGTGGGAATCCGCAGAGGTATGATTTGCGCAAATCAGCCCAGAATTTAATACCCAGACACCCCCACAAAGTCCGAAATGTGGGAAAAAAACGCATTTTCCACACATTTCACTCGGCTCACCCATCGAAACACGCCCCCAACAACACATGGCCTACCGTCCCGCGTTCCCACAGGTGTCCCGATGAAAACGGTACCCCACATGTGTGGGTACACCTACCTGGGCGCCAAAGGGAAAGCCTAAAACACAAGTAACCCAAAGTCTGTTTTCAGGCCTGAATTTCAGACTCTCTGCTGACCGGCATACCATACAGATATGGGCCTCCGGTGTCCAAGCCACCTAGGAAAACAGGGAACCCCATGCATTTCCGAAAAGAGCACACCCGTGGGAATCCGCAGAGGCATGATTTGCGCAAATCGGCCCAGAATTTATTACCCAGACACCCCTGCAAAGTCCGAAATGTGGGCAAAAAACGCATTTTCCGCACATTTCGCTCGGCTCACCCATCGAAACACGCCCCCAACAGCACATGGCCTACCGTCCCGCGTTCCCACAGGTGTCCCAATGAAAACGGTACATGTGTGGGTGCACCTACCTGGGCGCCAAGGGGAAAGCCTAAAACACAAGTAACCCCAAGTCTGTTTTCAGACCTGAATTTCAGACTCTCTGCCGACCGGCACACATACAGATATGGGCCTCCGGTGTCCAAGACACCAAGGAAAACAGGGAACCCATGCATTTCCGAAAAGAGGACACCCGTGGGAATCCGCAGAGGTATGTTTTGCGCAAATCGGCCCAGAATTTATTACCCAGACACCCCCGCAAAGTCCAAAATGTGGGGAAAAAAACGCATTTTCCGCACATTTCACTCGGCTCACCCATCGAAACACGCCCCCAACAACACATGGCCTACCGTCCCGCGTTCCCACAGGTGTCCTGATGAAAACGGTACCTCACATGTGTGGGTGCACCTACCTGGGCACCAAGGGGAAAGCCTAAAACACAAGTAACCCCAAGTCTGTTTTGAGCCCTGAATTTCAGACTCTCTGCCGACCAGCACACCATACAGGTATGGGCCTCGGGTGTCGAAGACACCAAGGAAAACAGGGAACCCCATGCATTTCTGAAAAGAGGACACCCGTCGGAATCCGCAGAGGTATGATTTGCGCAAATCGGCCCAGAATTTATTACCCAGACACCCTCGCAAAGTCCGAAATGTGGGGAAAAAACGCATTTTCCGGACATTTCGTTCGGCTCACCCATCGTAACACATCCCCAACAATACATGACCTACCGTCCCGCGTTCCCAGGTGTCCCGATGAAAACGGTACCTCACATGTGTGGGTGCACCTACCTGGGCGCCAAGGGGAAAGCCTAAAACACAAGTTTTCAAACCTGAATTTCAGACACTCTGCCGACCGGCACACATACAGATATGGGCCTCGGGTGTCCAAGACACCAAGGAAAACAGGGAACCCCATGCATTTCCAAAAAGAGGATACCCGTGGGAATTCGCAGATGTATGTTTTGCGCAAATCGGCCCAGAATTTATTACCCAGACACCCCCGCAAAGTCCAAAATGTGGGGAAAAAAACGCATTTTCCGCTCATTTCACTCGGCTCACCCATCGAAACACACCCCCAACAACACATGGCCTACCGTCCCGCGATCCCACCGTTGTCCCGATGAAAACGGTACCTCACATGTGTGGGTGCACCTACCTGGTCGCCAAGGGAAAAGCCTAAAACACAAGTAACCCCAAGTCTGTTTTCAGACCTGAATTTCAGACTCTCTGCCGACCGGCACACCATACAAATATGGGCCTCGGGTGTCCAAGCCACCAAGGAAAACAAGGAACCCCATGCTTTTCCGAAAAGAGGACACTAGTGGAAATCTGCAGAGGTATGATTTGCGCAAATCGGCCCAGGATTTATTACCCAGCCACCCCTGCAAAGTCCGAAATGTGGGGAAAAAAATGCATTTTCCGCACATTTCGCTCGACTAACACATCGAAACACGCCCCCAACAACACATGGCCTACCGTCCCAAGTTCCCGCAGGTGTCCCGATGAAAACGGTACCTCACATGTGTGGGTGCACCTACCTGGGCGCCAAGGGGGAAGCCTAAAACACAAGTAACCCCAAGTCTGTTTTGAGACCTGAATTTCAGACTCTCTGCCGACCAGCACATCATACAGATATGGGCCTCGGGTGTCCAAGACACCAAGGAAAACAGGGAAACCCATGCATTTCCGAAAAGAGGACACCCGTGGGAATCCGCAGAGGTATAATTTGCGCAAATCAGCCCAGAATTTAATACCCAGACACCCCCACAAAGTCCGAAATGTGGGAAGAAAACGCATTTTCCGGACATTTCGTTCGGCTCACCCATCGTAACACATCCCCAACAATACATGACCTACCGTCCCGCGTTCCCAGGTGTCCCGATGAAAACGGTACCTCACATGTGTGGGTGCACCTACCTGGGCGCCAAGGGGAAAGCCTAAAACACAAGTTTTCAAACCTGAGTTTCAGACACTCTGCCGACCGGCACACATACAGATATGGGCCTCGGGTGTCCAAGACACCAAGGAAAACAGGGAACCCCATGCATTTCCAAAAAGAGGATACCCGTGGGAATTCGCAGATGTATGTTTTGCGCAAATCGGCCCAGAATTTATTACCCAGACACCCCCGCAAAGTCCAAAATGTGGGGAAAAAAACGCATTTTCCGCTCATTTCACTCGGCTCACCCATCGAAACACACCCCCAACAACACATGGCCTACCGTCCCGCGTTCCCACCGGTGTCCCGATGAAAACGGTACCTCACATGTGTGGGTGCACCTACCTGGTCGCCAAGGGAAAAGCCTAAAACACAAGTAACCCCAAGTCTGTTTTCAGACCTGAATTTCAGACTCTCTGCCGACCGGCACACCATACAAATATGGGCCTCGGGTGTCCAAGCCACCAAGGAAAACAAGGAACCCCATGCTTTTCCGAAAAGAGGACACTAGTGGAAATCTGCAGAGGTATGATTTGCGCAAATCGGCCCAGGATTTATTACCCAGCCACCCCTGCAAAGTCCGAAATGTGGGGAAAAAAATGCATTTTCCGCACATTTCGCTCGACTAACACATCGAAACACGCCCCCAACAACACATGGCCTACCGTCCCAAGTTCCCGCAGGTGTCCCGATGAAAACGGTACCTCACATGTGTGGGTGCACCTACCTGGGCGCCAAGGGGGAAGCCTAAAACACAAGTAACCCCAAGTCTGTTTTGAGACCTGAATTTCAGACTCTCTGCCGACCAGCACATCATACAGATATGGGCCTCGGGTGTCCAAGACACCAAGGAAAACAGGGAAACCCATGCATTTCCGAAAAGAGGACACCCGTGGGAATCCGCAGAGGTATAATTTGCGCAAATCAGCCCAGAATTTAATACCCAGACACCCCCACAAAGTCCGAAATGTGGGAAGAAAACGCATTTTCCACACATTTCACTCGGCTCACCCATCGAAACACGCCCCCAACAACACATGGCCTACCGTCCCGCGTTCCCACAGGTGTCCCGATGAAAACGGTACCCCACATGTGTGGGTGCACCTACCTGGGCGCCAAAGGGAAAGCCTAAAACACAAGTAACCCAAAGTCTGTTTTCAGGCCTGAATTTCAGACTCTCTGCTGACCGGCACACCATACAGATATGGGCCTCCAGTGTCCAAGCCACCTAGGAAAACAGGGAACCCCCTGCATTTCCGAAAAGAGCACACCCGTGGGAATCCGCAGAGGCATGATTTGCGCAAATCGGCCCAGAATTTATTACCCAGACACCCCTGCAAAGTCCGAAATGTGGGGAAAAAACGCATTTTCCGCACATTTCGCTCGGCTCACCCATCGAAACACGCCCCCAACAGCACATGGCCTACCGTCCCGCGTTCCCACAGGTGTCCCAATGAAAACGGTACATGTGTGGGTGCACCTACCTGGGCGCCAAGGGGAAAGCCTAAAACACAAGTAACCCCAAGTCTGTTTTCAGACCTGAATTTCAGACTCTCTGCCGACCGGCACACATACAGATATGGGCCTCGGGTGTCCAAGACACCAAGGAAAACAGGGAACCCATGCATTTCCGAAAAGAGGACACCCGTGGGAATCCGCAGAGGTATGATTTGCGCAAATCGGCCCAGAATTTATTACCCAGACACCCCCGCAAAGTCCAAAATGTGGGGAAAAAAACGCATTTTCCGCACATTTCACTCGGCTCACCCATCGAAACACGCCCCCAACAACACATGGCCTACCGTCCCGCGTTCCCACAGGTGTCCTGATGAAAATGGTACCTCACATGTGTGGGTGCACCTACCTGGGCACCAAGGGGAAAGCCTAAAACACAAGTAACCCCAAGTCTGTTTTGAGCCCTGAATTTCAGACTCTCTGCCGACCAGCACACCATACAGATATGGGCCTCGGGTGTCGAAGACACCAAAGAAAACAGGGAACCCCATGCATTTCTGAAAAGAGGACACCCGTCGGAATCCGCAGAGGTATGATTTGCACAAATCGGCCCAGAATTTATTACCCAGACACCCTCGCAAAGTCCGAAATGTGGGGAAAAAACGCATTTTCCGGACATTTTGTTCGGCTCACCCATCGTAACACATCCCCAACAATACATGACCTACCGTCCCGCGTTCCCAGGTGTCCCGATGAAAACGGTACCTCACATGTGTGGGTGCACCTACCTGGGCGCCAAGGGGAAAGCCTAAAACACAAGTTTTCAAACCTGAATTTCAGACACTCTGCCGACCGGCACACATACAGATATGGGCCTCGTGTGTCCAAGACACCAAGGAAAACAGGGAACCTCATGCATTTCCAAAAAGAGGACACCCGTGGGAATTCGCAGATGTATGTTTTGCGCAAATCGGCCCAGAATTTATTACCCAGACACCCCCGCAAATTCCAAAATGTGGGGAAAAAACGCATTTTCCGCACATTTCACTCGGCTCACCCATCGAAACACACCCCCAACAACACATGGCCTACCGTCCCGCGTTCCCACCGGTGTCCCGATGAAAACGGTACCTCACATGTGTGGGTGCACCTACCTGGTCGCCAAGGGAAAAGCCTAAAACACAAGTAACCCCAAGTCTGTTTATAGACCTGAATTTCAGACTCTCTGCCGACCGGCACACCATACAAATATGGGCCTCGGGTGTCCAAGCCACCAAGGAAAACAAGGAACCCCATGCATTTCCGAAAAAAGGACACTAGTGGAAATCTGCAGAGGTATGATTTGCGCAAATCGGCCCAGAATTTATTACCCAGCCACCCCTGCAAAGTCCGAAATGTGGGGAAAAAAATGCATTTTCCGCACATTTCGCTCGACTAACACATCGAAACACGCCCCCAACAACACATGGCCTACCGTCCCAAGTTCCCGCAGGTGTCCCGATGAAAACGGTACCTCACATGTGTGGGTGCACCTACCTGGGCGCCAAGGGGGAAGCCTAAAACACAAGTAACCCCAAGTCTGTTTTCAGACCTGAATTTCAGACTCTCTGCTGACCGGCACACATACAGATATGGGCCTCGGGTGTCCAAGACATCAAGGAAAACAGGGAACCCCATGCATTTCCGAAAAGCGGACACCCGTGGGAATCCGCAGAGGTATGATTTGCGCAAATCGGACCAGAATTTATTACCCAGACACCCGCGCAAAGTCCAAAATGTGGGGGAAAAAAAGCATTTTCCGCACATTTCGCTCGGCTCACCCATCAAAACACGCCCCCAAAAACACATGGCCTACCGTCCCGCGTTCCCACAGGTGTCCCGATGAAAACGGTACCTCACATGTGTGGGTGCACCTACTTGGGCGCCAAAGGGAAAGCCTAAAACACAAGTAACCCAAAGTCTGTTTTCAGACCTGAATTTCAGACTCTCTGCCGACCGGCACACCATACAGATATGGGCCTCGGGTGTCCAAGCCACCAAGGAAAACAGGGAACCCCATGCATTTCCGAAAAGAGGACACCCGTGGGAATCCGCAGAGGTATGATTTGCGCACATCGGCCCAGAATGTATTACCCAGACACCCCCACAAAGTCCAAAATGTGGGAAAAAAACACATTTACCGCACATTTCGCTTGGCTCACCCATCAAAACACACCCCCAACAACACATGGCCTACCGTCCCGCGTTCCCACAGGTGTCCCGATGAAAACGGTACCTCACATGTGTGGGTGCACCTACTTGGGCGCCAAAGGGAAAGCCTAAAACACAAGTAACCCCAAGTCTGTTTTGAGACCTGAATTTCAGACTCTCTGCCGACCAGCACACCATACAGATATGGGCCTCGGGTGTCCAAGCCACCAAAGAAAACAGGGAACCCCATACATTTCCGAAAACAGCACACCCGTGGGAATCTGCAGAGGCATGATATGTGCAAATTGGCTCAGAATTTATTACCCAGACACCCCCGCAAATTCCGAAATGTGGGGAAAAAACGAACTTTCCGCACATTTCGCTCGGCTCACCCATCGAAACACGCCCCCAACAACACATGGCCTACCGTCCCGCGTTCCCACAGGTGTCCCGATGAAAATGGTACCTCACATGTGTGGGTGCACCTACCTGGGCGCCAAGGGGAAAGCCTAAAACACAAGTAACCCCTAGTCTGTTTTCAGACCTGAATTTCAGACTCTCTGCCGACCGGCACACATACAGATATAGGCCTCGGGTGTCCAAGACACCAAGAAAAACAGGGAACCCCCTGCATTTCCCAAAAGAGGACACCCGTCGGAATCCGCAGAGGTATGATTTGCGCAAATCGGCCCAGAAGTTATTACCCAGACACCCCCACAAAGTCCGAAATGTGGGAAAACAACGCATTTTGCACACATTTCACTCGGCTCACCCATCGAAACACGCCCCCAACAAGACATGGCCTACCGTCCCGCGTTCCCACAGGTGTCCCGATGAAAACGGTACCTCACATGTGTGGGTGCACCTACCTGGACGCCAAAGGGAAAGCCTAAAACACAAGTAACCCAAAGTCTGTTTTTAGGCCTGAATTTCAGACTCTCTGCCGACCGGCACACCATACAGATATGGGCCTCGGGTGTCCAAGACACCAAGGAAAACAGGGAACCCCATGCATTTCCGAAAAGAGGACACCCGTGGGAATCCGCAGAGGTATGATTTGCACAAATCGGCCCAGAATTTATTACCCAGACACCCCCGCAAAGTCCGAAATGTGGGGAAAAAAACGCATTTTCCGCACATTTCGCGCGGCTCACCCATCGAAACACGCCCCCAACAACACATGGCCTACCGTCCCGCGTTCCCACAGGTGTCCCGATGAAAACGGTACCTCATATGTGGGGGTGCACCTACCTGGTCGCCAAGGGGAAAGCCTAAAACGCAAGTAACCCCAAGTCTGTTTTCAGACCTGAATTTCAGACTCTCTGCCGACCGGCACACCATACAAATATGGGCCTCGGGTGTCCAAGCCACCAAGGAAAACAAGGAACCCCATGCATTTCGGAAAAGAGGATACTTGTGGAAATCCGCAGAGGTATGATTTGCGCAAATCGGCCCAGAATTTATTACCCAGCCACCCCCGCAAAGTCCGAAATGTGGGGAAAAAAATGCATTTTCCGTACATTTCGCTCGGCTAACCCATCGAAACACGCCCCCAACAACACATGGCCTACCGTCCCGCGTTCCCACAGGTGTCCCGATGAAAACGGTGCCTCACATGTGTGGGTGCACCTACCTGGGCGCCAAGGGGAAAGCCTAAAACACAAGTAACCCCAAGTCTGTTTTCAGACCTGAATTTCAGACTCTCTGCCGACCGGAAAACATACAGATATGGGCCTCGGGTGTCCAAGACACCAAGGAAAACAGGGAACTCCATGCATTTCCGAAAAGAGGACACCCGTGGGAATCCGCCGAGGTATGATTTGCGCAAATCGGACCAGAATCTATTACCCAGACCCCCGCGCAAATTCCAAAATGTGGGGAAAAAAACGCATTTTCCGCACATTTCGCTCGGCTCACGCATCAAAACACGCCCCCAAAAACACATGGCCTACCGTCCCGCGTTCCCACAGGTGTCCCGATGAAAATGGTACCTCACATGTGTGGGTGCACCTACTTGGGCGCCAAAGGGAAAGCCTAAAACACAAGTAACCCAAAGTCTGTTTTCAGACCTGAATTTCAGACTCTCTGCCGACCGGCACACCATAAAGATATGGGCCTCGGGTGTCCAAGCCACCAAGGAAAACAGGGAACCCCATGCAATTCCGAAAAGAGGACACCCGTGGGAATCCGCAGAGGTATGATTTGCGCACATCGGCCCAGAATGTATTACCCAGACACCCCCACAAATTCCGAAATGTGGGAAAAAAACACATTTTCCACACATTTCGCTTGGCTCACCCATCGAAACACGCCCCCAACAACACATGGCCTACTGTCCCGCGTTCCCACAGGAGCCCCGATGAAAACGGTACCTCACATGTGTGGGTGCACCTACCTGGGCACCAAGGGGAAAGCCTAAAACACAAGTAACCCCAAGTCTGTTTTGAGACCTGAATTTCAGACTCTCTGCCGACCAGCACATCATACAGATATGGGCCTCGGGTGTCCAAGCCACCAAGGAAAACAGGGAACCCCATGCATTTCCGAAAACAGCACACCCGTGGGAATCCGCAGAGGCATGATTTGTGCAAATCGGCTGAGAATTTATTACCCAGACACCCCCGCAAATTCCAAAATGTGGGGAAAAAACGAACTTTCCGCACATTTCGCTCGGCTCACCCATCGAAACACGCCCCCAACAACACATGGCCTACCGTCCCGCGTTCCCACAGGTGTCCCGATGAAAACGGTACCTCACATGTGTGGGTGCACCTACCTGGGCGCCAAGGGGAAAGCCTAAAACACAAGTAACCCCTAGTCTGTTTTCAGACCTGAATTTCAGACTCTCTGCCGACCGGCACACATACAGATATAGGCCTTGGGTGTCCAAGACACCAAGGAAAACAGGGAACCCCATGCATTTCCGAAAAGAGGACACCCGTGGGAATCCGCAGAGGTATGATTTACGCAAATCGGCCCAGAATTTATTACCCAGACACCCCCACAAAGTCCAAAATATGGGAAAAAAATGCATTTTCCACACATTTCACTCGGCTCACCCATCGAAACACGCCCCCAACAACACATGGCCTACCGTCCCGCGTTCCCAACGGTGTCCCGATGAAAACGGTACCTCACATGTGTGGGTGCATCTACCTGGGCGCCAAGGGGAAAGCCTAAAACACAAGTAACCCCTAGTCTGTTTTCAGACCTGAATTTCAGACTCTCTGCCGACCGGCACACATACAGATATAGGCCTTGGGTGTCCAAGACACCAAGGAAAACAGGGAACCCCATGCATTTCCGAAAAGTGGACACCCGTGGGAATCCGCAGAGGTATGATTTGCGCAAATCGGCCCAGAATTTATTACCCAGACACCACCACAAAGTCCGAAATGTGGGAAAAAAACGCATTTTCCACACATTTCACTCGGCTCACCCATCGAAACACGCCCCCAACAACACATGGCCTACCGTCCCGCGTTCCCACAGGTGTCCCGATGAAAACGGTACCTCACATGTGTGGGTGCACCTACCTGGTCGCCAAGGGGAAAGCCCAAAACACAAGTAACCCCAAGTCTGTTTTCAGACCTGAATTTCAGACTCTCTGCCGACCGGCACACCATACAAATATGGGCCTCGGGTGTCCAAGCCACCAAGGAAAACAAGGAACCCCATGCATTTCCGAAAAGAGGACACTCGTGGAAATCCGCAGAGGTATGATTTGCGCAAATCGGCCCAGAATTTATTACCCAGTCACCCCCGCAAAGTCCGAAATGTGGGGAAAAAATGCATTTTCCGCACATTTCGCTCGACTAACCCATCAAAACACGCCCCCAACAACACATGGCCAACCGTCCCAAGTTCCCACAGGTGTCCCGATGAAAACGGTACCTCACATGTGTGGGTGCACCTACCTGGGCGCCAGGGGGAAAGCCTAAAACACAAGTAACCCCAAGTCTGTTTTCAGACCTGAATTTCAGACTCTCTGCTGACCGGCACACATACAGATATGGGCCTAGGGTGTCCAAGCCACCAAGGAAAACAGGGATCCCCATGCATTTCCGAAAAGAGGACACCCGTGGGAATCCGCAGAGGCATGATTTGTGCAAATCGGCTCAGAATTTATTACCCAGACACCCCCGCAAATTCCGAAATGTGGGGAACAAACGAACTTTCCGCACATTTCGCTCGGCTCACCCATCGAAACACGACCCCAACAACATATGGCCCACCGTCCCGCGTTCCCACAGGTGTCCCGATGAAAACGGTACCTCACATGTGTGGGTGCACCTACCTGGGCGCCAAGGGGAAAGCCTAAAACACAAGTTTTCAAACCTGAATTTCAGACTCTCTGCCGACCGGCACACATACAGATATAGGCCTCGGGTGTCCAAGACACCAAGGAAAACAGGGAACCCCATGCATTTCCGAAAAGAGGACACCCGTGGGAATCCGCAGAGGTATGATTTGCGCAAATCGGCCCAGAATTTATTACCCAGACACCCCCACAAAGTCCGAAATGTGGGAAAAAAACGCATTTTCCACACATTTCACTCGGCTCACCCATCGAAACACGCCCCCAACAACACATGGCCTACCGTCCCGCGTTCCCACAGGTGTCCCGATGAAAACGGTACCTCACATGTGTGGGTGCACCTACCTGGAAGCCAAAGGGAAAGCCTAAAACACAAGTAACCCAAAGTCTGTTTTCAGGCCTGAATTTCAGACTCTCTGCCGACCGGCACACCATACAGATATGGGCCTCCGGTGTCCAAGCCACCTAGGAAAACAGGGAACCCCATGCATTTCTGAAAAGAGCACACCCGTGGGAATCCGCAGAGGCATGATTTGCGCAAATCGGCCCAGAATTTATTACCCAGACACCCCCGCAAAGTCTGAAATGTGGGGGAAAAACACATTTTCCGCACATTTCACACGGCTCACCCATCGAAACACGCCCCCAACAACACATGGCCTACCGTCCCGCGTTCCCACAGGTGTCCCGATGAAAACGGTACCTCACATGTGTGGGTGCACCTACCTGGTCGCCAAGGGGAAAGCCTAAAACGCAAGTAACCCCAAGTCTGTTTTCAGACCTGAATTTCAGACTCTCTGCCGACTGGCACACATACAGATATGGGCCTCGGGTGTCCAAGACACCAAGGAAAACAGGGAACCCCATGCATTTCCGAAAAGAGGACACCCGTGGGAATCCGCAGAGGTATGATTTGCGCAAATCAGCCCAGAATTTAATACCCAGACACCCCCACAAAGTCCGAAATGTGGGAAAAAAACGCATTTTCCACACATTTCACTCGGCTCACCCATCGAAACACGCCCCCAACAACACATGGCCTACCGTCCCGCGTTCCCACAGGTGTCCCGATGAAAACGGTACCCCACATGTGTGGGTGCACCTACCTGGGCGCCAAAGGGAAAGCCTAAAACACAAGTAACCCAAAGTCTGTTTTCAGGCCTGAATTTCAGACTCTCTGCTGACCGGCATACCATACAGATATGGGCCTCCGGTGTCCAAGCCACCTAGGAAAACAGGGAACCCCATGCATTTCCGAAAAGAGCACACCCGTGGGAATCCGCAGAGGCATGATTTGCGCAAATCGGCCCAGAATTTATTACCCAGACACCCCCGCAAAGTCTGAAATGTGGGGGAAAAACACATTTTCCGCACATTTCACTCGGCTCACCCATCGAAACACGCCCCCAACAGCACATGGCCTACCGTCCCGCGTTCCCACAGGTGTCCCAATGAAAACGGTACATGTGTGGGTGCACCTACCTGGGCGCCAAGGGGAAAGCCTAAAACACAAGTAACCCCAAGTCTGTTTTCAGACCTGAATTTCAGACTCTCTGCCGTCCGGCACACATACAGATATGGGCCTCCGGTGTCCAAGACACCAAGGAAAACAGGGAACCCATGCATTTCCGAAAAGAGGACACCCGTGGGAATCCGCAGAGGTATGTTTTGCGCAAATCGGCCCAGAATTTATTACCCAGACACCCCCGCAAAGTCCAAAATGTGGGGAAAAAAACGCATTTTCCGCACATTTCACTCGGCTCACCCATCGAAACACGCCCCCAACAACACATGGCCTACCGTCCCGCGTTCCCACAGGTGTCCTGATGAAAACGGTACCTCACATGTGTGGGTGCACCTACCTGGGCACCAAGGGGAAAGCCTAAAACACAAGTAACCCCAAGTCTGTTTTGAGCCCTGAATTTCAGACTCTCTGCCGACCAGCACACCATACAGATATGGGCCTCGGGTGTCGAAGACACCAAGGAAAACAGGGAACCCCATGCATTTCTGAAAAGAGGACACCCGTCGGAATCCGCAGAGGTATGATTTGCGCAAATCGGCCCAGAATTTATTACCCAGACACCCTCGCAAAGTCCGAAATGTGGGGAAAAAACGCATTTTCCGGACATTTCGTTCGGCTCACCCATCGTAACACATCCCCAACAACACATGGCCTACCGTCCCGCGTTCCCACAGGTGTCCCGATGAAAATGGTACCTCACATGTGTGGGTGCACCTACCTGGGCGCCAAGGGGAAAGCCTAAAACACAAGTAACCCCTAGTCTGTTTTCAGACCTGAATTTCAGACTCTCTGCCGACCGGCACACATACAGATATAGGCCTCGGGTGTCCAAGACACCAAGAAAAACAGGGAACCCCCTGCATTTCCGAAAAGAGGACACCCGTCGGAATCCGCAGAGGTATGATTTGCGCAAATCGGCCCAGAAGTTATTACCCAGACACCCCCACAAAGTCCGAAATGTGGGAAAAAAACGCATTTTGCACACATTTCACTCGGCTCACCCATCGAAACACGCCCCCAACAAGACATGGCCTACCGTCCCGCGTTCCAACAGGTGCCCCGATGAAAACGGTACCTCACATGTGGGGGTGCACCTACCTGGTCGCCAAGGGGAAAGCCTAAAACGCAAGTAACCCCAAGTCTGTTTTCAGACCTGAATTTCAGACTCTCTGCCGACCGGCACACCATACAAATATGGGCCTCGGGTGTCCAAGCCACCAAGGAAAACAAGGAACCCCATGCATTCCGGAAAAGAGGACACTTGTGGAAATCCGCAGAGGTATGATTTGCGCAAATCGGCCCAGAATTTATTACCCAGCCACCCCCGCAAAGTCCGAAATGTGGGGAAAAAAATGCATTTTCCGTACATTTCGCTCGGCTAACCCATCGAAACACGCCCCCAACAACACATGGCCTACCGTCCCGCGTTCCCACAGGTGTCCCGATGAAAACGGTGCCTCACATGTGTGGGTGCACCTACCTGGGCGCCAAGGGGAAAGCCTAAAACACAAGTAACCCCAAGTCTGTATTCAGACCTGAATTTCAGACTCTCTGCCGACCGGCAAACATGCAGATATGGGCCGCGGGTGTCCAAGACACCAAGGAAAACAGGGAAGCCCATGCATTTCCGAAAAGAGGACACCCGTGGGAATCCGCAGAGGTATGATTTGCGCAAATCGGACCAGAAACTATTACCCAGACCCCCGCGCAAATTCCAGAATGTGGGGAAAAAAACGCATTTTCCGCACATTTCGGTCGGCTCACCCATCAAAACACGCCCCCAAAAACACATGGCCTACCGTCCCGCGTTCCCACAGGTGTCCCGATGAAAACGGTACCTCACATGTGTGGGTGCACCTACTTGGGCGCCAAAGGGAAAGCCTAAAACACAAGTAACCCAAAGTCTGTTTTCAGACCTGAATTTCAGACTCTCTGCCGACCGGCACACCATAAAGATATGGGCCTCGAGTGTCCAAGCCACCAAGGAAAACAGGGAACCCCATGCATTTCCGAAAAGAGGACACCCGTGGGAATCCGCAGAGGTATGATTTGCGCACATCGGCCCAGAATGTATTACCCAGACACCCCCACAAATTCCGAAATGTGGGAAAAAAACACATTTTCCACACATTTCGCTTGGCTCACCCATCGAAACACGCCCCCAACAACACATGGCCTACTGTCCCGCGTTCCCACAGGAGCCCCGATGAAAACGGTACCTCACATGTGTGGGTGCACCTACCTGGGCGCCAAGGGGAAAGCCTAAAACGCAAGTAACCCCAAGTCTGTTTTCAGACCTGAATTTCAGACTCTCTGCCGACCGGCACACCATACAAATATGGGCCTCGGGTGTCCAAGCCACCAAGGAAAACAAGGAACCCCATGCATTTCCGAAAAGAGGACACTCGTGGAAATCCGCAGAGGTATGATTTGCGCAAATCGGCCCAGAATTTATTACCCAGTCACCCCCGCAAAGTCCGAAATGTGGGGAAAAAATGCATTTTCCGCACATTTCGCTCGACTAACCCATCAAAACACGCCCCCAACAACACATGGCCAACCGTCCCAAGTTCCCACAGGTGTCCCGATGAAAACGGTACCTCACATGTGTGGGTGCACCTACCTGGGCACCAAGGGGAAAGCCTAAAACACAAGTAACCCCAAGTCTGTTTTCAGACCTGAATTTCAGACTCTCTGCTGACCGGCACACATACAGATATGGGCCTAGGGTGTCCAAGCCACCAAGGAAAACAGGGATCCCCATGCATTTCCGAAAAGAGGACACCCGTGGGAATCCGCAGAGGCATGATTTGTGCAAATCGGCTCAGAATTTATTACCCAGACACCCCCGCAAATTCCGAAATGTGGGGAACAAACGAACTTTCCGCACATTTCGCTCGGCTCACCCATCGAAACATGACCCCAACAACATATGGCCCACCGTCCCGCGTTCCCACAGGTGTCCCGATGAAAACGGTACCTCACATGTGTGGGTGCACCTACCTGGGCGCCAAGGGGAAAGCCTAAAACACAAGTTTTCAAACCTGAATTTCAGACTCTCTGCCGACCGGCACACATACAGATATAGGCCTCGGGTGTCCAAGACACCAAGGAAAACAGGGAACCCCATGCATTTCCGAAAAGAGGACACCCGTGGGAATCCGCAGAGGCATGATTTGCGCAAATCGGCCCAGAATTTATTACCCTATTACCCAGACACCCCCGCAAAGTCTGAAATGTGGGGGAAAAACACATTTTCCGCACGTTTCACACGGCTCACCCATCGAAACACGCCCCCAACAACACATGGCCTACCGTCCCGCGTTCCCACAGGTGTCCCGATGAAAACGGTACCTCACATGTGTGGGTGCACCTAACTGGGCGCCAAGGGGAAAGCCTAAAACACAAGTAACCCCAAGCCTGTTTTCAGACCTGAATTTCAGACTCTCTGCCGACCGGCACACCATGCAGATATGGGGCTCGGGTGTCCAAGACACCAAGGAAAACAGGGAACCCCATGCATTTCCGAAAAGAGGACACCCGTGGGAATCCGCAGAGGTATGATTTGCGCAAATCGGCCCAGAATTTATTACCCAGACACCCCCGCAAAGTCCGAAATGTGGGGAAAAAACGCATTTTCCGCACATTTCACTCGGCTCACCCAACGAAACACGCCCCCAACAACACATGGCCTACCGTCCCGCGTTCCCACAGGTGTCCCGATGAAAACGGTACCTCACATGTGTGGGTGCACCTACCTGGGCGCCAAGGGGAAAGCCTAAAACACAAGTAACCCCAAGTCTGTTTTCAGACCTAAATTTCAGACTCTCTGCTGACCGGCACACATACAGATATGGGCCTCGGGTGTCCAAGACACAAAGGAAAACAGGGAACCCCATGCATTTCCGAAAAGAGGACACCCGTGGGATTCCGCAGAGGTATGATTTGCGCAAATCGGCCCAGAATTTATTACCCAGACACCCCCGCAAAGTCCAAAATGTGGGGAAAAAAACACATTTTCCGCACATTTCACTCGGCTCACCCATCGAAACACACCCCCAACAACACATGGCCTATCGTCCCGCGTTCCCACAAATGTCCCGATGAAAACGGTACCTCACATGTGTGGGTGCACCTACCTGGGCACCAAGGGGAAAGCCTAAAACACAAGTAACCCCAAGTCTGTTTTGAGACCTGAATTTCAGACTCTCTGCCGACCAGCACATCATACAGATATGGGCCTCGGGTGTCCAAGACACCAAGGAAAACAGGGAACCCCATGCATTTCCGAAAAGAGGACACCCGTGGGAATCTGCAGAGGTATGATTTGCGCAAATCAGCCCAGAATTTAATACCCAGACACCCCCACAAAGTCCGAAATGTGGGAAAAAAACGCATTTTCCACACATTTCACTCGGCTCACCCATCGAAACACGCCCCCAACAACACATGGCCTACCGTCCCGCGTTCCCACAGGTGTCCCGATGAAAACGGTACCCCACATGTGTGGGTACACCTACCTGGGCGCCAAAGGGAAAGCCTAAAACACAAGTAACCCAAAGTCTGTTTTCAGGCCTGAATTTCAGACTCTCTGCTGACCGGCATACCATACAGATATGGGCCTCCGGTGTCCAAGCCACCTAGGAAAACAGGGAACCCCATGCATTTCCGAAAAGAGCACACCCGTGGGAATCCGCAGAGGCATGATTTGCGCAAATCGGCCCAGAATTTATTACCCAGACACCCCTGCAAAGTCCGAAATGTGGGCAAAAAACGCATTTTCCGCACATTTTGCTCGGCTCACCCATCGAAACACGCCCCCAACAGCACATGGCCTACCGTCCCGCGTTCCCACAGGTGTCCCAATGAAAACGGTACATGTGTGGGTGCACCTACCTGGGCGCCAAGGGGAAAGCCTAAAACACAAGTAACCCCAAGTCTGTTTTCAGACCTGAATTTCAGACTCTCTGCCGACCGGCACACATACAGATATGGGCCTCCGGTGTCCAAGACACCAAGGAAAACAGGGAACCCATGCATTTCCGAAAAGAGGACACCCGTGGGAATCCGCAGAGGTATGTTTTGCGCAAATCGGCCCAGAATTTATTACCCAGACACCCCCGCAAAGTCCAAAATGTGGGGAAAAAAACGCATTTTCCGCACATTTCACTCGGCTCACCCATCGAAACACGCCCCCAACAACACATGGCCTACCGTCCCGCGTTCCCACAGGTGTCCTGATGAAAACGGTACCTCACATGTGTGGGTGCACCTACCTGGGCACCAAGGGGAAAGCCTAAAACACAAGTAACCCCAAGTCTGTTTTGAGCCCTGAATTTCAGACTCTCTGCCGACCAGCACACCATACAGATATGGGCCTCGGGTGTCGAAGACACAAAGGAAAACAGGGAACCCCATGCATTTCTGAAAAGAGGACACCCGTCGGAATCCGCAGAGGTATGATTTGCGCAAATCGGCCCAGAATTTATTACCCAGACACCCTCGCAAAGTCCGAAATGTGGGGAAAAAACGCATTTTCCGGACATTTCGTTCGGCTCACCCATCGTAACATATCCCCAACAATACATGACCTACCGTCCCGCGTTCCCAGGTGTCCCGATGAAAACGGTACCTCACATGTGTGGGTGCACCTACCTGGGCGCCAAGGGGAAAGCCTAAAACACAAGTTTTCAAACCTGAATTTCAGACACTCTGCCGACCGGCACACATACAGATATGGGCCTCGGGTGTCCAAGACACCAAGGAAAACAGGGAACCCCATGCATTTCCAAAAAGAGGATACCCGTGGGAATTCGCAGATGTATGTTTTGCGCAAATCGGCCCAGAATTTATTACCCAGACACCCCCGCAAAGTCCAAAATGTGGGGAAAAAAACGCATTTTCCGCTCATTTCACTCGGCTCACCCATCGAAACACACCCCCAACAACACATGGCCTACCGTCCCGCGTTCCCACCGGTGTCCCGATGAAAACGGTACCTCACATGTGTGGGTGCACCTACCTGGTCGCCAAGGGAAAAGCCTAAAACACAAGTAACCCCAAGTCTGTTTTCAGACCTGAATTTCAGACTCTCTGCCGACCGGCACACCATACAAATATGGGCCTCGGGTGTCCAAGCCACCAAGGAAAACAAGGAACCCCATGCTTTTCCGAAAAGAGGACACTAGTGGAAATCTGCAGAGGTATGATTTGCGCAAATCGGCCCAGGATTTATTACCCAGCCACCCCTGCAAAGTCCGAAATGTGGGGAAAAAAATGCATTTTCCGCACATTTCGCTCGACTAACACATCGAAACACGCCCCCAACAACACATGGCCTACCGTCCCAAGTTCCCGCAGGTGTCCCGATGAAAACGGTACCTCACATGTGTGGGTGCACCTACCTGGGCGCCAAGGGGGAAGCCTAAAACACAAGTAACCCCAAGTCTGTTTTCAGACCTGAATTTCAGACTCTCTGCCGACCGGCACACATACAGATATGGGCCTCGGGTGTCCAAGACATCAAGGAAAACAGGGAACCCCATGCATTTCCGAAAAGCGGACACCCGTGGGAATCCGCAGAGGTATGATTTGCGCAAATCGGACCAGAATTTATTACCCAGACACCTGCGCAAAGTCCAAAATGTGGGGAAAAAAAACGCATTTTCCGCACATTTCGCTCGGCTCACCCATCAAAACACGCCCCCAAAAACACATGGCCTACTGTCCCGCGTTCCCACAGGTGTCCCGATGAAAACGGTACCTCACATGTGTGGGTGCACCTACTTGGGCGCCAAAGGGAAAGCCTAAAACACAAGTAACCCAAAGTCTGTTTTCAGACCTGAATTTCAGACTCTCTGCCGACCGGCACACCATACAGATATGGGCCTCGGGTGTCCAAGCCACCAAGGAAAACAGGGAACCCCATGCATTTCCGAAAAGAGGACACCCGTGGGAATCCGCAGAGGTATGATTTGCGCACATCGGCCCAGAATGTATTACCCAGACACCCCCACAAAGTCCAAAATGTGGGAAAAAAACACATTTTCCGCACATTTCGCTTGGCTCACCCATCAAAACACGCCCCCAAAAACACATGGCCTACCGTCCCGCGTTCCCACAGGTGTCCCGATGAAAACGGTACCTCACATGTGTGGGTGCACCTACTTGGGCGCCAAAGGGAAAGCCTAAAACACAAGTAACCCCAAGTCTGTTTTGAGACCTGAATTTCAGACTCTCTGCCGACCAGCACACCATACAGATATGGGCCTCGTGTGTCCAAGCCACCAAAGAAAACAGGGAACCCCATACATTTCCGAAAACAGCACACCCGTGGGAATCTGCAGAGGCATGATATGTGCAAATTGGCTCAGAATTTATTACCCAGACACCCCCGCAAATTCCGAAATGTGGGGAAAAAACGAACTTTCCGCACATTTCGCTCGGCTCACCCATCGAAACACGCCCCCAACAACACATGGCCTACCGTCCCGCGTTCCCACAGGTGTCCCGATGAAAACGGTACCTCATATGTGGGGGTGCACCTACCTGGGCGCCAAGGGGAAAGCCTAAAACACAAGTAACCCCAAGTCTGTATTCAGACCTGAATTTCAGACTCTCTGCCGACCGGCAAACATGCAGATATGGGCCGCGGGTGTCCAAGACACCAAGGAAAACAGGGAAGCACATGCATTTCCGAAAAGAGGACACCCGTGGGAATCCGCAGAGGTATGATTTGCGCAAATCGGACCAGAAACTATTACCCAGACCCCCGCGCAAATTCCAAAATGTGGGGAAAAAAACGCATTTTCCGCACATTTCGCTCGGCTCACCCATCAAAACACGCCCCCAAAAACACATGGCCTACCGTCCCGCGTTCCCACAGGTGTCCCGATGAAAACGGTACCTCACATGTGTGGGTGCACCTACTTGGGCGCCAAAGGGAAAGCCTAAAACACAAGTAACCCAAAGTCTGTTTTCAGACCTGAATTTCAGACTCTCTGCCGACCGGCACACCATAAAGATATGGGCCTCGGGTGTCCAAGCCACCAAGGAAAACAGGGAACCCCATGCATTTCCGAAAAGAGGACACCCGTGGGAATCCGCAGAGGTATGATTTGCGCACATCGGCCCAGAATGTATTACCCAGACACCCCCACAAATTCCGAAATGTGGGAAAAAAACACATTTTCCACACATTTCGCTTGGCTCACCCATCGAAACACGCCCCCAACAACACATGGCCTACTGTCCCGCGTTCCCACAGGAGCCCCGATGAAAACGGTACCTCACATGTGTGGGTGCACCTACCTGGGCGCCAAGGGGAAAGCCTAAAACGCAAGTAACCCCAAGTCTGTTTTCAGACCTGAATTTCAGACTCTCTGCCGACTGGCACACATACAGATATGGGCCTCGGGTGTCCAAGACACCAAGGAAAACAGGGAACCCCATGCATTTCCGAAAAGAGGACACCCGTGGGAATCCGCAGAGGTATGATTTGCACAAATCGACCAGAATTTATTTCCCAGACACCCCCGCAAAGTCCAAAATGTGGGGAAAAAAACACATTTTCCGCAGATTTTGCGCGGCTCACCCATCAAAACACGCCCCAACAACACATGGCCTACCGTCCCGCGTTCCCACAGGTGTCCCGATGAAAACGGTACCTCACATGTGTGGGTGCACCTACCTGGTCGCCAAGGGGAAAGCCCAAAACACAAGTAACCCCAAGTCTGTTTTCAGACCTGAATTTCAGACTCTCTGCCGACCGGCACACCATACAAATATGGGCCTCGGGTGTCCAAGCCACCAAGGAAAACAAGGAACCCCATGCATTTCCGAAAAGAGGACACTCGTGGAAATCCGCAGAGGTATGATTTGCGCAAATCGGCCCAGAATTTATTACCCATTCACCCCCGCAAAGTCCGAAATGTGGGGAAAAAATGCATTTTCCGCACATTTCGCTCGACTAACCCATCAAAACACGCCCCCAACAACACATGGCCAACCGTCCCAAGTTCCCACAGGTGTCCCGATAAAAACGGTACCTCACATGTGTGGGTGCACCTACCTGGGCGCCAAGGGGAAAGCCTAAAACACAAGTAACCCCAAGTCTGTTTTCAGACCTGAATTTCAGACTCTCTGCTGACCGGCACACATACAGATATGGGCCTAGGGTGTCCAAGCCACCAAGGAAAACAGGGATCCCCATGCATTTCCGAAAAGAGGACACCCGTGGGAATCCGCAGAGGCATGATTTGTGCAAATCGGCTCAGAATTTATTACCCAGACACCCCCGCAAATTCCGAAATGTGGGGAACAAACGAACTTTCCGCACATTTCGCTCGGCTCACCCATCGAAACACGACCCCAACAACATATGGCCCACCGTCCCGCGTTCCCACAGGTGTCCCGATGAAAACGGTACCTCACATGTGTGGGTGCACCTACCTGGGCGCCAAGGGGAAAGCCTAAAACACAAGTTTTCAAACCTGAATTTCAGACTCTCTGCCGACCGGCACACATACAGATATAGGCCTCGGGTGTCCAAGACACCAAGGAAAACAGGGAACCCCATGCATTTCCGAAAAGAGGACACCCGTGGGAATCCGCAGAGGTATGATTTGCGCAAATCGGCCCAGAATTTATTACCCAGACACCCCCACAAAGTCCGAAATGTGGGAAAAAAACGCATTTTCCACACATTTCACTCGGCTCACCCATCGAAACACGCCCCCAACAACACATGGCCTACCGTCCCGCGTTCCCACAGGTGTCCCGATGAAAACGGTACCTCACATGTGTGGGTGCACCTACCTGGAAGCCAAAGGGAAAGCCTAAAACACAAGTAACCCAAAGTCTGTTTTCAGGCCTGAATTTCAGACTCTCTGCCGACCGGCACACCATACAGATATGGGCCTCCGGTGTCCAAGCCACCTAGGAAAACAGGGAACCCCATGCATTTCTGAAAAGAGCACACCCGTGGGAATCCGCAGAGGCATGATTTGCGCAAATCGGCCCAGAATTTATTACCCAGACACCCCCGCAAAGTCTGAAATGTGGGGGAAAAACACATTTTCCGCACGTTTCACACGGCTCACCCATCGAAACACGCCCCCAACAACACATGGCCTACCGTCCCGCGTTCCCACAGGTGCCCCGCGAAAAACGGTACCTCACATCTGTGGGTGCACCTAACTGGGCGCCAAGCGGAAAGCCTAAAACACAAGTAACCCCAAGCCTGTTTTCAGACCTGAATTTCAGACTCTCTGCCGACCGGCACACCATGCAGATATGGGGCTCGGGTGTCCAAGACACCAAGGAAAACAGGGAACCCCATGCATTTCCGAAAAGAGGACACCCGTGGGAATCCGCAGAGGTATGATTTGCGCAAATCGGCCCAGAATTTATTACCCAGACACCCCCGCAAAGTCCGAAATGTGGGGAAAAAACGCATTTTCCGCACATTTCACTCGGCTCACCCAACGAAACACGCCCCCAACAACACATGGCCTACCGTCCCGCGTTCCCACAGGTGTCCCGATGAAAACGGTACCTCACATGTGTGGGTGCACCTACCTGGGCGCCAAGGGGAAAGCCTAAAACACAAGTAACCCCAAGTCTGTTTTCAGACCTAAATTTCAGACTCTCTGCTGACCGGCACACATACAGATATGGGCCTCGGGTGTCCAAGACACAAAGGAAAACAGGGAACCCCATGCATTTCCGAAAAGAGGACACCCGTGGGATTCCGCAGAGGTATGATTTGCGCAAATCAGCCCAGAATTTAATACCCAGACACCCCCACAAAGTCCGAAATGTGGGAAAAAAACGCATTTTCCACACATTTCACTCGGCTCACCCATTGAAACACGCCCCCAACAACACATGGCCTACCGTCCCGCGTTCCCACAGGTGTCCCGATGAAAACGGTACCCCACATGTGTGGGTACACCTACCTGGGCGCCAAAGGGAAAGCCTAAAACACAAGTAACCCAAAGTCTGTTTTCAGGCCTGAATTTCAGACTCTCTGCTGACCGGCATACCATACAGATATGGGCCTCCGGTGTCCAAGCCACCTAGGAAAACAGGGAACCCCATGCATTTCCGAAAAGAGCACACCCGTGGGAATCCGCAGAGGCATGATTTGCGCAAATCGGCCCAGAATTTATTACCCAGACACCCCTGCAAAGTCCGAAATGTGGGGAAAAAACGCATTTTCCGCACATTTCGCTCGGCTCACCCATCGAAACACGCCCCCAACAGCACATGGCCTACCGTCCCGCGTTCCCACAGGTGTCCCAATGAAAACGGTACATGTGTGGGTGCACCTACCTGGGCGCCAAGGGGAAAGCCTAAAACACAAGTAACCCCAAGTCTGTTTTCAGACCTGAATTTCAGACTCTCTGCCGACCGGCACACATACAGATATGGGCCTCCGGTGTCCAAGACACCAAGGAAAACAGGGAACCCATGCATTTCCGAAAAGAGGACACCCGTGGGAATCCGCAGAGGTATGTTTTGCGCAAATCGGCCCAGAATTTATTACCCAGACACCCCCGCAAAGTCCAAAATGTGGGGAAAAAAACGCATTTTCCGCACATTTCACTCGGCTCACCCATCGAAACACGCCCCCAACAACACATGGCCTACCGTCCCGCGTTCCCACAGGTGTCCTGATGAAAACGGTACCTCACATGTGTGGGTGCACCTACCTGGGCACCAAGGGGAAAGCCTAAAACACAAGTAACCCCAAGTCTGTTTTGAGCCCTGAATTTCAGACTCTCTGCCGACCAGCACACCATACAGATATGGGCCTCGGGTGTCGAAGACACCAAGGAAAACAGGGAACCCCATGCATTTCTGAAAAGAGGACACCCGTCGGAATCCGCAGAGGTATGATTTGCGCAAATCGGCCCAGAATTTATTACCCAGACACCCTCGCAAAGTCCGAAATGTGGGGAAAAAATGCATTTTCCGGACATTTCGTTCGGCTCACCCATCGTAACACATCCCCAACAATACATGACCTACCGTCCCGCGTTCCCAGGTGTCCCAATGAAAACGGTACCTCACATGTGTGGGTGCACCTACCTGGGCGCCAAGGGGAAAGCCTAAAACACAAGTTTTCAAACCTGAATTTCAGACACTCTGCCGACCGGCACACATACAGATATGGGCCTCGGGTGTCCAAGACACCAAGGAAAACAGGGAACCCCATGCATTTCCAAAAAGAGGATACCCGTGGGAATTCGTAGATGTATGTTTTGCGCAAATCGGCCCAGAATTTATTACCCAGACACCCCCGCAAAGTCCAAAATGTGGGGAAAAAAACGCATTTTCCGCACATTTCACTCGGCTCACCCATCGAAACACACCCCCAACAACACATGGCCTACCGTCCCGCGTTCCCACCGGTGTCCCGATGAAAACGGTACCTCACATGTGTGGGTGCACCTACCTGGTCGCCAAGGGAAAAGCCTAAAACACAAGTAACCCCAAGTCTGTTTTCAGACCTGAATTTCAGACTCTCTGCCGACCGGCACACCATACAAATATGGGCCTCGGGTGTCCAAGCCACCAAGGAAAACAAGGAACCCCATGCTTTTCCGAAAAGAGGACACTAGTGGAAATCTGCAGAGGTATGATTTGCGCAAATCGGCCCAGGATTTATTACCCAGCCACCCCTGCAAAGTCCGAAATGTGGGGAAAAAAATGCATTTTCCGCACATTTCGCTCGACTAACACATCGAAACACGCCCCCAACAACACATGGCCTACCGTCCCAAGTTCCCGCAGGTGTCCCGATGAAAACGGTACCTCACATGTGTGGGTGCACCTACCTGGGCGCCAAGGGGGAAGCCTAAAACACAAGTAACCCCAAGTCTGTTTTCAGACCTGAATTTCAGACTCTCTGCCGACCGGCACACATACAGATATGGGCCTCGGGTGTCCAAGACATCAAGGAAAACAGGGAACCCCATGCATTTCCGAAAAGCGGACACCCGTGGGAATCCGCAGAGGTATGATTTGCGCAAATCGGACCAGAATTTATTACCCAGACACCTGCGCAAAGTCCAAAATGTGGGGAAAAAAACGCATTTTCCGCACATTTCGCTCGGCTCACCCATCAAAACACGCCCCCAAAAACACATGGCCTACTGTCCCGCGTTCCCACAGGTGTCCCGATGAAAACGGTACCTCACATTTGTGGGTGCACCTACTTGGGCGCCAAAGGGAAAGCCTAAAACACAAGTAACCCAAAGTCTGTTTTCAGACCTGAATTTCAGACTCTCTGCCGACCGGCACACCATACAGATATGGGCCTCGGGTGTCCAAGCCACCAAGGAAAACAGGGAACCCCATGCATTTCCGAAAAGAGGACACCCGTGGGAATCCGCAGAGGTATGATTTGCGCACATCGGCCCAGAATGTATTACCCAGACACCCCCACAAAGTCCAAAATGTGGGAAAAAAACACATTTTCCGCACATTTCGCTTGGCTCACCCATCAAAACACGCCCCCAAAAACACATGGCCTACCGTCCCGCGTTCCCACAGGTGTCCCGATGAAAACGGTGCCTCACATGTGTGGGTGCACCTACCTGGGCGCCAAGGGGAAAGCCTAAAACACAAGTAACCCCAAGTCTGTATTCAGACCTGAATTTCAGACTCTCTGCCGACCGGAAAACATACAGATATGGGCCTCGGGTGTCCAAGACACCAAGGAAAACAGGGAACCCCATGCATTTCCGAAAAGAGGACACCCGTGGGAATCCGCAGAGGTATGATTTGCGCGAATCGGACCAGAATCTATTACCCAGACCCCCGCGCAAATTCCAAAATGTGGGGAAAAAAACGCATTTTCCGCACATTTCGCTCGGCTCACCCATCAAAACACGCCCCCAAAAACACATGGCCTACCGTCCCGCGTTCCCACAGGTGTCCCGATGAAAACGGTACCTCACATGTGTGGATGCACCTACTTGGGCGCCAAAGGGAAAGCCTAAAACACAAGTAACCCAAAGTCTGTTTTGAGACCTGAATTTCAGACTCTCTGCCGACCAGCACATCATACAGATATGGGCCTCGGGTGTCCAAGCCACCAAGGAAAACAGGGAACCCCATGCATTTCCGAAAACAGCACACCCGTGGGAATCCGCAGAGGCATGATTTGTGCAAATCGGCTGAGAATTTATTACCCAGACACCCCCACAAAGTCCGAAATATGGGAAAAAAATGCATTTTCCACACATTTCACTCGGCTCACCCATCTAAACACGCCCCCAACAACACATGGCCTACCGTCCCGCGTTCCCAACGGTGTCCCGATGAAAACGGTACCTCACATGTGTGGGTGCACCTACCTGGGCGCCAAGGGGAAAGCCTAAAACACAAGTAACCCCTAGTCTGTTTTCAGACCTGAATTTCAGACTCTCTGCCGACCGGCACACATACAGATATAGGCCTTGGGTGTCCAAGACACCAAGGAAAACAGGGAACCCCATGCATTTCCGAAAAGAGGACACCCGTGGGAATCCGCAGAGGTATGATTTGCGCAAATCGGCCCAGAATTTATTACCCAGACACCCCCACAAAGTCCGAAATGTGGGAAAAAACGCATTTTCCACACATTTCACTCGGCTCACCCATCGAAACACGCCCCCAACAACACATGGCCTACCGTCCCGCGTTCCCACAGGTGTCCCGATGAAAACGGTACCTCACATGTGTGGGTGCACCTACCTGGTCGCCAAGGGGAAAGCCTAAAACGCAAGTAACCCCAAGTCTGTTTTCAGACCTGAATTTCAGACTCTCTGCCGACTGGCACACATACAGATATGGGCCTCGGGTGTCCAAGACACCAAGGAAAACAGGGAACCCCATGCATTTCCGAAAAGAGGACACCCGTGGGAATCCGCAGAGGTATGATTTGCACAAATCGACCAGAATTTATTTCCCAGACACCCCCGCAAAGTCCAAAATGTGGGGAAAAAAACACATTTTCCGCAGATTTCGCGCGGCTCACCCATCGAAACACGCCCCAACAACACATGGCCTACCGTCCCGCGTTCCCACAGGTGTCCCGATGAAAACGGTACCTCACATGTGTGGGTGCACCTACCTGGTCGCCAAGGGGAAAGCCCAAAACACAAGTAACCCCAAGTCTGTTTTCAGACCTGAATTTCAGACTCTCTGCCGACCGGCACACCATACAAATATGGGCCTCGGGTGTCCAAGCCACCAAGGAAAACAAGGAACCCCATGCATTTCCGAAAAGAGGACACTCGTGGAAATCCGCAGAGGTATGATTTGCGCAAATCGGCCCAGAATTTATTACCCAGTCACCCCCGCAAAGTCCGAAATGTGGGGAAAAAATCATTTTCCGCACATTTCGCTCGACTAACCCATCAAAACACGCCCCCAACAACACATGGCCAACCGTCCCAAGTTCCCACAGGTGTCCCGATGAAAACGGTACCTCACATGTGTGGGTGCACCTACCTGGGCGCCAGGGGGAAAGCCTAAAACACAAGTAACCCCAAGTCTGTTTTCAGACCTGAATTTCAGACTCTCTGCTGACCGGCACACATACAGATATGGGCCTAGGGTGTCCAAGCCACCAAGGAAAACAGGGATCCCCATGCATTTCCGAAAAGAGGACACCCGTGGGAATCCGCAGAGGCATGATTTGTGCAAATCGGCTCAGAATTTATTACCCAGACACCCCCGCAAATTCCGAAATGTGGGGAACAAACGAACTTTCCGCACATTTCGCTCGGCTCACCCATCGAAACACGACCCCAACAACATATGGCCTACCGTCCCGCGTTCCCACAGGTGTCCCGATGAAAACGGTACCTCACATGTGTGGGTGCACCTACCTGGGCGCCAAGGGGAAAGCCTAAAACACAAGTTTTCAAACCTGAATTTCAGACTCTCTGCCGACCGGCACACATAAAGATATAGGCCTCGGGTGTCCAAGACACCAAGGAAAACAGGGAACCCCATGCATTTCCGAAAAGAGGACACCCGTGGGAATCCGCAGAGGTATGATTTGCGCAAATCGGCCCAGAATTTATTACCCAGACACCCCCACAAAGTCCGAAATGTGGGAAAAAAACGCATTTTCCACACATTTCACTCGGCTCACCCATCGAAACACGCCCCCAACAACACATGGCCTACCGTCCCGCGTTCCCACAGGTGTCCCGATGAAAACGGTACCTCACATGTGTGGGTGCACCTACCTGGAAGCCAAAGGGAAAGCCTAAAACACAAGTAACCCAAAGTCTGTTTTCAGGCCTGAATTTCAGACTCTCTGCCGACCGGCACACCATACAGATATGGGCCTCCGGTGTCCAAGTCACCTAGGAAAACAGGGAACCCCATGCATTTGCGAAAAGAGCACACCTGTGGGAATCCACAGAGGCATGATTTGCGCAAATCGGCCCAGAATTTATTACCCAGACACCCCCGCAAAGTCTGAAATGTGGGGAAAAAACTCATTTTCCGCACATTTCACTCGGCTCACCCATCGAAACACGCCCCCAACAACACATGGCCTACCGTCCCGCGTTCCCACAGGTGTCCCGATGAAAACGGTACCTCACATGTGTGGGTGCACCTACTTGGGCGCCAAAGGGAAAGCCTAAAACACAAGTAACCCAAAGTCTGTTTTCAGACCTGAATTTCAGACTCTCTGCCGACCGGCACACGATAAAGATATGGGCCTCGGGTGTCCAAGCCACCAAGGAAAACAGGGAACCCCATGCATTTCCGAAAAGAGGACACCCGTGGGAATCCGCAGAGGTATGATTTGCGCACATCGGCCCAGAATGTATTACCCAGACACCCCCACAAATTCCGAAATGTGGGAAAAAAACACATTTTCCACACATTTCGCTTGGCTCACCCATCGAAACACGCCCCCAACAACACATGGCCTACTGTCCCGCGTTCCCACAGGAGCCCCGATGAAAACGGTACCTCACATGTGTGGGTGCACCTACCTGGGCACCAAGGGGAAAGCCTAAAACACAAGTAACCCCAAGTCTGTTTTGAGACCTGAATTTCAGACTCTCTGCCGACCAGCACATCATACAGATATGGGCCTCGGGTGTCCAAGCCACCAAGGAAAACAGGGAACCCCATGCATTTCCGAAAACAGCACACCCGTGGGAATCCGCAGAGGCATGATTTGTGCAAATCGGCTGAGAATTTATTACCCAGACACCCCCACAAAGTCCGAAATATGGGAAAAAAATGCATTTTCCACACATTTCACTCGGCTCACCCATCTAAACACGCCCCCAACAACACATGGCCTACCGTCCCGCGTTCCCAACGGTGTCCCGATGAAAACGGTACCTCACATGTGTGGGTGCACCTACCTGGGCGCCAAGGAGAAAGCCTAAAACACAAGTAACCCCTAGTCTGTTTTCAGACCTGAATTTCAGACTCTCTGCCGACCGGCACACATACAGATATAGGCCTTGGGTGTCCAAGACACCAAGGAAAACAGGGAACCCCATGCATTTCCGAAAAGAGGACACCCGTGGGAATCCGCAGAGGTATGATTTGCGCAAATCGGCCCAGAATTTATTACCCAGACACCCCCACAAAGTCCGAAATGTGGGAAAAAACGCATTTTCCACACATTTCACTCGGCTCACCCATCGAAACACGCCCCCAACAACACATGGCCTACCGTCCCGCGTTCCCACAGGTGTCCCGATGAAAACGGTACCTCACATGTGTGGGTGCACCTACCTGGTCGCCAAGGGGAAAGCCTAAAACGCAAGTAACCCCAAGTCTGTTTTCAGACCTGAATTTCAGACTCTCTGCCGACTGGCACACATACAGATATGGGCCTCGGGTGTCCAAGACACCAAGGAAAACAGGGAACCCCATGCATTTCCGAAAAGAGGACACCCGTGGGAATCCGCAGAGGTATGATTTGCACAAATCGACCAGAATTTATTTCCCAGACACCCCCGCAAAGTCCAAAATGTGGGGAAAAAATCATTTTCCGCACATTTTGCTTGACTAACCCATCAAAACACGCCCCCAACAACACATGGCCAACCGTCCCAAGTTCCCACAGGTGTCCCGATGAAAACGGTACCTCACATGTGTGGGTGCACCTACCTGGGCGCCAGGGGGAAAGCCTAAAACACAAGTAACCCCAAGTCTGTTTTCAGACCTGAATTTCAGACTCTCTGCTGACCGGCACACATACAGATATGGGCCTAGGGTGTCCAAGCCACCAAGGAAAACAGGGATCCCCATGCATTTCCGAAAAGAGGACACCCGTGGGAATCCGCAGAGGCATGATTTGTGCAAATCGGCTCAGAATTTATTACCCAGACACCCCCGCAAATTCCGAAATGTGGGGAACAAACAAACTTTCCGCACATTTCGCTCGGCTCACCCATCGAAACACGACCCCAACAACATATGGCCTACCGTCCCGCGTTCCCACAGGTGTCCCGATGAAAACGGTACCTCACATGTGTGGGTGCACCTACCTGGGCGCCAAGGGGAAAGCCTAAAACACAAGTTTTCAAACCTGAATTTCAGACTCTCTGCCGACCGGCACACATAAAGATATAGGCCTCGGGTGTCCAAGACACCAAGGAAAACAGGGAACCCCATGCATTTCCGAAAAGAGGACACCCGTGGGAATCCGCAGAGGTATGATTTGCGCAAATCGGCCCAGAATTTATTACCCAGACACCCCCACAAAGTCCGAAATGTGGGAAAAAAACGCATTTTCCACACATTTCACTCGGCTCACCCATCGAAACACGCCCCCAACAACACATGGCCTACCGTCCCCCGTTCCCACAGGTGTCCCGATGAAAACGGTACCTCACATGTGTGGGTGCACCTACCTGGAAGCCAAAGGGAAAGCCTAAAACACAAGTAACCCAAAGTCTGTTTTCAGGCCTGAATTTCAGACTCTCTGCCGACCGGCACACCATACAGATATGGGCCTCCGGTGTCCAAGTCACCTAGGAAAACAGGGAACCCCATGCATTTGCGAAAAGAGCACACCTGTGGGAATCCGCAGAGGCATGATTTGCGCAAATCGGCCCAGAATTTATTACCCAGACACCCCCGCAAAGTCTGAAATGTGGGGAAAAAACTCATTTTCCGCACATTTCACTCGGCTCACCCATCGAAACACGCCCCCAACAACACATGGCCAACCGTCCCAAGTTCCCACAGGTGTCCCGATGAAAACGGTACCTCACATGTGTGGGTGCACCTACCTGGGCGCCAAGGGGAAAGCCTAAAACACAAGTAACCCCAAGTCTGTTTTCAGACCTAAATTTCAGACTCTCTGCTGACCGGCACACATACAGATATGGGCCTCGGGTGTCCAAGACACAAAGGAAAACAGGGAACCCCATGCATTTCCGAAAAGAGGACACCCGTGGGATTCCGCAGAGGTATGATTTGCGCAAATCGGCCCAGAATTTATTACCCAGACACCCCCGCAAAGTCCAAAATGTGGGGAAAAAAACACATTTTCCGCACATTTCACTCGGCTCACCCATCGAAACACACCCCCAACAACACATGGCCTATCGTCCCGCGTTCCCACAAATGTCCCGATGAAAACGGTACCTCACATGTGTGGGTGCACCTACCTGGGCACCAAGGGGAAAGCCTAAAACACAAGTAACCCCAAGTCTGTTTTGAGACCTGAATTTCAGACTCTCTGCCGACCAGCACATCATACAGATATGGGCCTCGGGTGTCCAAGACACCAAGGAAAACAGGGAACCCCATGCATTTCCGAAAAGAGGACACCCGTGGGAATCCGCAGAGGTATGATTTGCGCAAATCAGCCCAGAATTTAATACCCAGACACCCCCACAAAGTCCGAAATGTGGGAAAAAAACGCATTTTCCACACATTTCACTCGGCTCACCCATCGAAACACGCCCCCAACAACACATGGCCTACCGTCCCGCGTTCCCACAGGTGTCCCGATGAAAACGGTACCCCACATGTGTGGGTACACATACCTGGGCGCCAAAGGGAAAGCCTAAAACACAAGTAACCCAAAGTCTGTTTTCAGGCCTGAATTTCAGACTCTCTGCTGACCGGCATACCATACAGATATGGGCCTCCGGTGTCCAAGCCACCTAGGAAAACAGGGAACCCCATGCATTTCCGAAAAGAGCACACCCGTGGGAATCCGCAGAGGCATGATTTGCGCAAATCGGCCCAGAATTTATTACCCAGACACCCCTGCAAAGTCCGAAATGTGGGGAAAAAACGCATTTTCCGCACATTTCGCTCGGCTCACCCATCGAAACACGCCCCCAACAGCACATGGCCTACCGTCCCGCGTTCCCACAGGTGTCCCAATGAAAACGGTACATGTGTGGGTGCACCTACCTGGGAGCCAAGGGGAAAGCCTAAAACACAAGTAACCCCAAGTCTGTTTTCAGACCTGAATTTCAGACTCTCTGCCGACCGGCACACATACAGATATGGGCCTCCGGTGTCCAAGACACCAAGGAAAACAGGGAACCCATGCATGTCCGAAAAGAGGACACCCGTGGGAATCCGCAGAGGTATGTTTTGCGCAAATCGGCCCAGAATTTATTACCCAGACACCCCCGCAAAGTCCAAAATGTGGGGAAAAAAACGCATTTTCCGCACATTTCACTCGGCTCACCCATCGAAACACGCCCCCAACAACACATGGCCTACCGTCCCGCGTTCCCACAGGTGTCCTGATGAAAACGGTACCTCACATGTGTGGGTGCACCTACCTGGGCACCAAGGGGAAAGCCTAAAACACAAGTAACCCCAAGTCTGTTTTGAGCCCTGAATTTCAGACTCTCTGCCGACCAGCACACCATACAGATATGGGCCTCGGGTGTCGAAGACACCAAGGAAAACAGGGAACCCCATGCATTTCTGAAAAGAGGACACCCGTCGGAATCCGCAGAGGTATGATTTGCGCAAATCGGCCCAGAATTTATTACCCAGACACCCTCGCAAAGTCCGAAATGTGGGGAAAAAACGCATTTTCCGGACATTTCGTTCGGCTCACCCATCGTAACACATCCCCAACAATACATGACCTACAGTCCCGCGTTCCCAGGTGTCCCGATGAAAACGGTACCTCACATGTGTGGGTGCACCTACCTGGGCGCCAAGGGGAAAGCCTAAAACACAAGTTTTCAAACCTGAATTTCAGACACTCTGCCGACCGGCACACATACAGATATGGGCCTCGGGTGTCCAAGACACCAAGGAAAACAGGGAACCCCATGCATTTCCAAAAAGAGGATACCCGTGGGAATTCGCAGATGTATGTTTTGCGCAAATCGGCCCAGAATTTATTACCCAGACACCCCCGCAAAGTCCAAAATGTGGGGAAAAAAACGCATTTTCCGCACATTTCACTCGGCTCTCCCATCGAAACACACCCCCAACAACACATGGCCTACCGTCCCGCGTTCCCACCGGTGTCCCGATGAAAACGGTACCTCACATGTGTGGGTGCACCTACCTGGTCGCCAAGGGAAAAGCCTAAAACACAAGTAACCCCAAGTCTGTTTTCAGACCTGACTTTCAGACTCTCTGCCGACCGGCACACCATACAAATATGGGCCTCGGTTGTCCAAGCCACCAAGGAAAACAAGGAACCCCATGCTTTTCCGAAAAGAGGACACTAGTGGAAATCTGCAGAGGTATGATTTGCGCAAATCGGCCCAGGATTTATTACCCAGCCACCCCTGCAAAGTCCGAAATGTGGGGAAAAAAATGCATTTTCCGCACATTTCGCTCGACTAACACATCGAAACACGCCCCCAACAACACATGGCCTACCGTCCCAAGTTCCCGCAGGTGTCCCGATGAAAACGGTACCTCACATGTGTGGGTGCACCTACCTGGGCGCCAAGGGGGAAGCCTAAAACACAAGTAACCCCAAGTCTGTTTTCAGACCTGAATTTCAGACTCTCTGCCGACCGGCACACATACAGATATGGGCCTCGGGTGTCCAAGACATCAAGGAAAACAGGGAACCCCATGCATTTCCGAAAAGCGGACACCCGTGGGAATCCGCAGAGGTATGATTTGCGCAAATCGGACCAGAATTTATTACCCAGACACCTGCGCAAAGTCCAAAATGTGGGGAAAAAAACGCATTTTCCGCACATTTCGCTCGGCTCACCCATCAAAACACGCCCCCAAAAACACATGGCCTACCGTCCCGCGTTCCCACAGGTGTCCCGATGAAAACGGTACCTCACATGTGTGGGTGCACCTACTTGGGCGCCAAAGGGAAAGCCTAAAACACAAGTAACCCAAAGTCTGTTTTCAGACCTGAATTTCAGACTCTCTGCCGACCGGCACACCATACAGATATGGGCCTCGGGTGTCCAAGCCACCAAGGAAAACAGGGAACCCCATGCATTTCCGAAAAGAGGACACCCGTGGGAATCCGCAGAGGTATGATTTGCGCACATCGGCCCAGAATGTATTACCCAGACACCCCCACAAAGTCCAAAATGTGGGAAAAAAACACATTTTCCGCACATTTCGCTTGGCTCACCCATCAAAACACGCCCCCAAAAACACATGGCCTACCGTCCCGCGTTCCCACAGGTGTCCCGATGAAAACGGTACCTCACATGTGTGGGTGCACCTACTTGGGCGCCAAAGGGAAAGCCTAAAACACAAGTAACCCCAAGTCTGTTTTGAGACCTGAATTTCAGACTCTCTGCCGACCAGCACACCATACAGATATGGGCCTCGGGTGTCCAAGCCACCAAAGAAAACAGGGAACCCCATACATTTCCGAAAACAGCACACCCGTGGGAATCTGCAGAGGCATGATATGTGCAAATTGGCTCAGAATTTATTACCCAAACACCCCCACAAATTCCGAAATGTGGGGAAAAAACGAACTTTCCGCACATTTCGCTCGGCTCACCCATCGAAACACGCCCCCAACAACACATGGCCTACCGTCCCGCGTTCCCACAGGTGTCCCGATGAAAATGGTACCTCACATGTGTGGGTGCACCTACCTGGGCGCCAAGGGGAAAGCCTAAAACACAAGTAACCCCTAGTCTGTTTTCAGACCTGAATTTCAGACTCTATGCCGACCGGCACACATACAGATATAGGCCTCGGGTGTCCAAGACACCAAGAAAAACAGGGAACCCCTGCATTTCCGAAAAGAGGACACCCGTCGGAATCCGCAGAGGTATGATTTGCGCAAATCGGCCCAGAAGTTATTACCCAGACACCCCCACAAAGTCCGAAATGTGGGAAAAAAACGCATTTTGCACACATTTCACTCGGCTCACCCATCGAAACACGCCCCCAACAAGACATGGCCTACCGTCCCCCGTTCCCACAGGTGTCCCGATGAAAACGGTACCTCACATGTGTGGGTGCACCTACCTGGACGCCAAAGGGAAAGCCTAAAACACAAGTAACCCAAAGTCTGTTTTCAGGCCTGAATTTCAGACTCTCTGCCGACCGGCACACCATAAAGATATGGGCCTCGGGTGTCCAAGACACCAAGGAAAACAGGGAACCCCATGCATTTCCGAAAAGAGGACACCCGTGGGAATCCGCAGAGGTATGATTTGCACAAATCGGCCCAGAATTTATTACCCAGACACCCCCGCAAAGTCCGAAATGTGGGGAAAAAAACACATTTTCCGCACATTTCGCGCGGCTCACCCATCGAAACACGCCCCCAACAACACATGGCCTACCGTCCCGCGTTCCCACAGGTGTCCCGATGAAAACGGTACCTCATATGTGGGGGTGCACCTACCTGGTCGCCAAGGGGAAAGCCTAAAACGCAAGTAACCCCAAGTCTGTTTTCAGACCTGAATTTCAGACTCTCTGCCGACCGGCACACCATACAAATATGGGCCTCGGGTGTCCAAGCCACCAAGGAAAACAAGGAACCCCATGCATTTCGGAAAAGAGGACACTTGTGGAAATCCGCAGAGGTATGATTTGCGCAAATCGGCCCAGAATTTATTACCCAGCCACCCCCGCAAAGTCCGAAATGTGGGGAAAAAAATGCATTTTCCGTACATTTCGCTCGGCTAACCCATCGAAACACGCCCCCAACAATACATGGCCTACCGTCCCGCGTTCCCACAGGTGTCCCGATGAAAACGGTGCCTCACATGTGTGGGTGCACCTACCTGGGCGCCAAGGGGAAAGCCTAAAACACAAGTAATCCCAAGTCTGTATTCAGACCTGAATTTCAGACTCTCTGCCGACCGGCAAACATACAGATATGGGCCTCGGGTGTCCAAGACACCAAGGAAAACAGGGAACCCCATGCATTTCCGAAAAGAGGACACCCGTGGGAATCCACAGAGGTATGATTTGCGCAAATCGGACCAGAATCTATTACCCAGACCCCCGCGCAAATTCCAAAATGTGGGGAAAAAAACGCATTTTCCGCACATTTCGCTCGGCTCACCCATCAAAACACGCCCCCAAAAACACATGGCCTACCGTCCCGCGTTCCCACAGGTGTCCCGATGAAAACGGTACCTCACATGTGTGGGTGCACCTACTTGGGCGCCAAAGGGAAAGCCTAAAACACAAGTAACCCAAAGTCTGTTTTCAGACCTGAATTTCAGACTCTCTGCCGACCGGCACACCATAAAGATATGGGCCTCGGGTGTCCAAGCCACCAAGGAAAACAGGGAACCCCATGCATTTCCGAAAAGAGGACACCCGTGGGAATCCGCAGAGGTATGATTTGCGCACATCGGCCCAGAATGTATTACCCAGACACCCCCACAAATTCCGAAATGTGGGAAAAAAACACATTTTCCACACATTTCGCTTGGCTCACCCATCGAAACACGCCCCCAACAACACATGGCCTACTGTCCCGCGTTCCCACAGGAGCCCCGATGAAAACGGTACCTCACATGTGTGGGTGCACCTACCTGGAAGCCAAAGGGAAAGCCTAAAACACAAGTAACCCCAAGTCTGTTTTGAGACCTGAATTTCAGACTCTCTGCCGACCGGCACACATACAGATATAGGCCTCGGGTGTCCAAGCCACCAAGGAAAACAGGGAACCCCATGCATTTCCGAAAACAGCACACCCGTGGGAATCCGCAGAGGCATGATTTGTGCAAATCGGCTGAGAATTTATTACCCAGACACCCCCGCAAATTCCGAAATGTGGGGAAAAAACGAACTTTCCGCACATTTCGCTCGGCTCACCCATCGAAACACGCCCCCAACAACACATGGCCTACCGTCCCGCGTTCCCACAGGTGTCCCGATGAAAACGGTACCTCACATGTGTGGGTGCACCTACCTGGGCGCCAAGGGGAAAGCCTAAAACACAAGTAACCCCTAGTCTGTTTTCAGACCTGAATTTCAGACTCTCTGCCGACCGGCACACATACAGATATAGGCCTTGGGTGTCCAAGACACCAAGGAAAACAGGGAACCCCATGCATTTCCGAAAAGAGGACACCCGTGGGAATCCGCAGAGGTATGATTTACGCAAATCGGCCCAGAATTTATTACCCAGACACCCCCACAAAGTCCGAAATATGGGAAAAAAATGCATTTTCCACACATTTCACTCGGCTCACCCATCGAAACACACCCCCAACAACACATGGCCTACCGTCCCGCGTTCCCAACGGTGTCCCGATGAAAACGGTACCTCACATGTGTTGGTGCACCTACCTGGGCGCCAAGGGGAAAGCCTAAAACACAAGTAACCCCTAGTCTGTTTTCAGACCTGAATTTCAGACTCTCTGCCGACCGGCACACATACAGATATAGGCCTTGGGTGTCCAAGACACCAAGGAAAACAGGGAACCCCATGCATTTCCGAAAAGAGGACACCCGTGGGAATCCGCAGAGGTATGATTTGCACAAATCGACCAGAATTTATTTCCCAGACACCCCCGCAAAGTCCAAAATGTGGGGAAAAAAACACATTTTCCGCAGATTTCGCGCGGCTCACCCATCGAAACACGCCCCAACAACACATGGCCTACCGTCCCGCGTTCCCACAGGTGTCCCAATGAAAACGGTACCTCACATGTGTGGGTGCACCTACCTGGTCGCCAAGGGGAAAGCCCAAAACACAAGTAACCCCAAGTCTGTTTTCAGACCTGAATTTCAGACTCTCTGCCGACCGGCACACCATACAAATATGGGCCTCGGGTGTCCAAGCCACCAAGGAAAACAAGGAACCCCATGCATTTCCGAAAAGAGGACACTTGTGGAAATCCGCAGAGGTATGATTTGCGCAAATCGGCCCAGAATTTATTACCCAGTCACCCCCGCAAAGTCCGAAATGTGGGGAAAAATGCATTTTCCGCACATTTCGCTCGACTAACCCATCAAAACACGCGCTCAACAACACATGGCCAACCGTCCCAAGTTCCCACAGGTGTCCCGATGAAAACGGTACCTCACATGTGTGGGTGCACCTACCTGGGCGCCAGGGGGAAAGCCTAAAACACAAGTAACCCCAATTCTGTTTTCAGACCTGAATTTCAGACTCTCTGCTGACCGGCACACATACAGATATGGGCCTAGGGTGTCCAAGCCACCAAGGAAAACAGGGATCCCCATGCATTTCCGAAAAGAGGACACCCGTGGGAATCCGCAGAGGCATGATTTGTGCAAATCGGCTCAGAATTTATTACCCAGACACCCCCGCCAATTCCGAAATGTGGGGAACAAACGAACTTTCCGCACATTTCGCTCGGCTCACCCATCGAAACACGACCCCAACAACATATGGCCTACCGTCCCGCGTTCCCACAGGTGTCCCGATGAAAACGGTACCTCACATGTGTGGGTGCACCTACCTGGGCGCCAAGGGGAAAGCCTAAAACACAAGTAACCCCAAGTCTGTTTTGAGACCTGAATTTCAGACTCTCTGCCGACCAGCACACCATACAGATATGGGCCTCGGGTGTCCAAGCCACCAAAGAAAACAGGGAACCCCATGCATTTCCGAAAACAGCACACCCGTGGGAATCCGCAGAGGCATGATTTGTGCAAATCGGCACAGAATGTATTACCCAGACACCCCCGCAAATTCCGAAATGTGGGGAACAAACGAACTTTCCGCACATTTCGCTCGGCTCACCCATCGAAACACGACCCCAACAACACATGGCCTACCGTCCCGCGTTCCCACAGGTTTCCCAATGAAAACGGTACCTCACATGTGTGGGTGCACCTACCTGGGCGCCAAGGGGAAAGCCTAAAACACAAGTAACCCCTAGTCTGTTTTCAGACCTGAATTTCAGACTCTCTGCCGACCGGCACACATACAGATATAGGCCTCGGGTGTCCAAGACACCAAGAAAAACAGGGAACCCCTGCATTTCCGAAAAGAGGACACCCGTCGGAATCCGCAGAGGTATGATTTGCGCAAATCGGCCCAGAAGTTATTACCCAGACACCCCCACAAAGTCCGAAATGTGGGAAAAAAACGCATTTTGCACACATTTCACTCGGCTCACCCATCGAAACACGCCCCCAACAAGACATGGCCTACCGTCCCCCGTTCCCACAGGTGTCCCGATGAAAACGGTACCTCACATGTGTGGGTGCACCTACCTGGACGCCAAAGGGAAAGCCTAAAACACAAGTAACCCAAAGTCTGTTTTCAGGCCTGAATTTCAGACTCTCTGCCGACCGGCACACCATAAAGATATGGGCCTCGGGTGTCCAAGACACCAAGGAAAACAGGGAACCCCATGCATTTCCGAAAAGAGGACACCCGTGGGAATCCGCAGAGGTATGATTTGCACAAATCGGCCCAGAATTTATTACCCAGACACCCCCGCAAAGTCCGAAATGTGGGGAAAAAAACACATTTTCCGCACATTTCGCGCGGCTCACCCATCGAAACACGCCCCCGACAACACATGGCCTACCGTCCCGCGTTCCCACAGGTGTCCCGATGAAAACGGTACCTCATATGTGGGGGTGCACCTACCTGGTCGCCAAGGGGAAAGCCTAAAACGCAAGTAACCCCAAGTCTGTTTTCAGACCTGAATTTCAGACTCTCTGCCGACCGGCACACCATACAAATATGGGCCTCGGGTGTCCAAGCCACCAAGGAAAACAAGGAACCCCATGCATTTCGGAAAAGAGGACACTTGTGGAAATCCGCAGAGGTATGATTTGCGCAAATCGGCCCAGAATTTATTACCCAGCCACCCCCGCAAAGTCCGAAATGTGGGGAAAAAAATGCATTTTCCGTACATTTCGCTCGGCTAACCCATCGAAACACGCCCCCAACAATACATGGCCTACCGTCCCGCGTTCCCACAGGTGTCCCGATGAAAACGGTGCCTCACATGTGTGGGTGCACCTACCTGGGCGCCAAGGGGAAAGCCTAAAACACAAGTAATCCCAAGTCTGTATTCAGACCTGAATTTCAGACTCTCTGCCGACCGGCAAACATACAGATATGGGCCTCGGGTGTCCAAGACACCAAGGAAAACAGGGAACCCCATGCATTTCCGAAAAGAGGACACCCGTGGGAATCCACAGAGGTATGATTTGCGCAAATCGGACCAGAATCTATTACCCAGACCCCCGCGCAAATTCCAAAATGTGGGGAAAAAAACGAATTTTCCGCACATTTCGCTCGGCTCACCCATCAAAACACGCCCCCAAAAACACATGGCCTACCGTCCCGCGTTCCCACAGGTGTCCCGATGAAAACGGTACCTCACATGTGTGCGTGCACCTACTTGGGCGCCAAAGGGAAAGCCTAAAACACAAGTAACCCAAAGTCTGTTTTCAGACCTGAATTTCAGACTCTCTGCCGACCGGCACACCATAAAGATATGGGCCTCGGGTGTCCAAGCCACCAAGGAAAACAGGGAACCCCATGCATTTCCGAAAAGAGGACACCCGTGGGAATCCGCAGAGGTATGATTTGCGCACATCGGCCCAGAATGTATTACCCAGACACCCCCACAAATTCCGAAATGTGGGAAAAAAACACATTTTCCACACATTTCGCTTGGCTCACCCATCGAAACACGCCCCCAACAACACATGGCCTACTGTCCCGCGTTCCCACAGGAGCCCCGATGAAAACGGTACCTCACATGTGTGGGTGCACCTACCTGGAAGCCAAAGGGAAAGCCTAAAACACAAGTAACCCCAAGTCTGTTTTGAGACCTGAATTTCAGACTCTCTGCCGACCGGCACACATACAGATATAGGCCTCGGGTGTCCAAGCCACCAAGGAAAACAGGGAACCCCATGCATTTCCGAAAACAGCACACCCGTGGGAATCCGCAGAGGCATGATTTGTGCAAATCGGCTGAGAATTTATTACCCAGACACCCCCGCAAATTCCGAAATGTGGGGAAAAAACGAACTTTCCGCACATTTCGCTCGGCTCACCCATCGAAACACGCCCCCAACAACACATGGCCTACCGTCCCGCGTTCCCACAGGTGTCCCGATGAAAACGGTACCTCACATGTGTGGGTGCACCTACCTGGGCGCCAAGGGGAAAGCCTAAAACACAAGTAACCCCTAGTCTGTTTTCAGACCTGAATTTCAGACTCTCTGCCGACCGGCACACATACAGATATAGGCCTTGGGTGTCCAAGACACCAAGGAAAACAGGGAACCCCATGCATTTCCGAAAAGAGGACACCCGTGGGAATCCGCAGAGGTATGATTTACGCAAATCGGCCCAGAATTTATTACCCAGACACCCCCACAAAGTCCGAAATATGGGAAAAAAATGCATTTTCCACACATTTCACTCGGCTCACCCATCGAAACACACCCCCAACAACACATGGCCTACCGTCCCGCGTTCCCAACGGTGTCCCGATGAAAACGGTACCTCACATGTGTTGGTGCACCTACCTGGGCGCCAAGGGGAAAGCCTAAAACACAAGTAACCCCTAGTCTGTTTTCAGACCTGAATTTCAGACTCTCTGCCGACCGGCACACATACAGATATAGGCCTTGGGTGTCCAAGACACCAAGGAAAACAGGGAACCCCATGCATTTCCGAAAAGAGGACACCCGTGGGAATCCGCAGAGGTATGATTTGCACAAATCGACCAGAATTTATTTCCCAGACACCCCCGCAAAGTCCAAAATGTGGGGAAAAAAACACATTTTCCGCAGATTTCGCGCGGCTCACCCATCGAAACACGCCCCAACAACACATGGCCTACCGTCCCGCGTTCCCACAGGTGTCCCAATGAAAACGGTACCTCACATGTGTGGGTGCACCTACCTGGTCGCCAAGGGGAAAGCCCAAAACACAAGTAACCCCAAGTCTGTTTTCAGACCTGAATTTCAGACTCTCTGCCGACCGGCACACCATACAAATATGGGCCTCGGGTGTCCAAGCCACCAAGGAAAACAAGGAACCCCATGCATTTCCGAAAAGAGGACACTCGTGGAAATCCGCAGAGGTATGATTTGCGCAAATCGGCCCAGAATTTATTACCCAGTCACCCCCGCAAAGTCCGAAATGTGGGGAAAAATGCATTTTCCGCACATTTCGCTCGACTAACCCATCAAAACACGCGCTCAACAACACATGGCCAACCGTCCCAAGTTCCCACAGGTGTCCCGATGAAAACGGTACCTCACATGTGTGGGTGCACCTACCTGGGCGCCAGGGGGAAAGCCTAAAACACAAGTAACCCCAAGTCTGTTTTCAGACCTGAATTTCAGACTCTCTGCTGACCGGCACACATACAGATATGGGCCTAGGGTGTCCAAGCCACCAAGGAAAACAGGGATCCCCATGCATTTCCGAAAAGAGGACACCCGTGGGAATCCGCAGAGGCATGATTTGTGCAAATCGGCTCAGAATTTATTACCCAGACACCCCCGCCAATTCCGAAATGTGGGGAACAAACGAACTTTCCGCACATTTCGCTCGGCTCACCCATCGAAACACGACCCCAACAACATATGGCCTACCGTCCCGCGTTCCCACAGGTGTCCCGATGAAAACGGTACCTCACATGTGTGGGTGCACCTACCTGGGCGCCAAGGGGAAAGCCTAAAACACAAGTAACCCCAAGTCTGTTTTGAGACCTGAATTTCAGACTCTCTGCCGACCAGCACACCATACAGATATGGGCCTCGGGTGTCCAAGCCACCAAAGAAAACAGGGAACCCCATGCATTTCCGAAAACAGCACACCCGTGGGAATCCGCAGAGGCATGATTTGTGCAAATCGGCACAGAATGTATTACCCAGACACCCCCGCAAATTCCGAAATGTGGGGAACAAACGAACTTTCCGCACATTTCGCTCGGCTCACCCATCGAAACACGACCCCAACAACACATGGCCTACCGTCCCGCGTTCCCACAGGTTTCCCAATGAAAACGGTACCTCACATGTGTGGGTGCACCTACCTGGGCGCCAAGGGGAAAGCCTAAAACACAAGTTTTCAAACCTGAATTTCAGACTCTCTGCCGACCGGCACACATACAGATATAGGCCTCGGGTGTCCAAGACACCAATGAAAACAGGAAACCCCATGCATTTCCGAAAAGAGGACACCCCTGGGAATCCGCAGAGGTATGATTTGCGCAAATCGGCCCAGAATTTATTACCCAGACACCCCCACAAAGTCCGAAATGTGGGAAAAAAACACATTTTCCACACATTTCACTCGGCTCACCCATCGAAACACGCCCCCAACAACACATGGCCTACCGTCCCGCGTTCCCACAGGTGTCCCGATTGAAAACGGTACCTCACAGGTGTGGGTGCACCTACCTGGAAGCCAAAGGGAAAGCCTAAAATACAAGTAACCCAAAGTCTGTTTTCAGGCCTGAATTTCAGACTCTCTGCCGACCGGCACACCATACAGATATGGGCCTCCGGTGTCCAAGTCACCTAGGAAAACAGGGAACCCCATGCATTTGCGAAAAGAGCACACCTGTGGGAATCCGCAGAGGCATGATTTGCGCAAATCGGCCCAGAATTTATTACCCAGACACCCCCGCAAAGTCTGAAATGTGGGTAAAAAACTAATTTTCCGCACATTTCACTCTGCTCACCCATCGAAACACGCCCCCAACAACACATGGACTACCGCCCCGCGTTCCCACAGGTGTCCCGATTGAAAACGGTACCTCACAGGTGTGGATGCACCTACCTGGGCGCCAAGGGGAAAGCCTAAAACACAAGTAACCCCAAGTCTGTTTTCAGACCTGAATTTCAGACTCTCTGCCGACCGGCACACATACAGATATGGGCCTCGGGTGTCCAAGACACCAAGGAAAACAGGGAACCCCATGCATTTCCGAAAAGAGGACACCCGTGGCAATCAGCAGAGGTATGATTTGCGCACATCGGCCCAGAATGTATTACACAGACACCCCAACAAAGTCCGAAATGTGGGAAAAAAACACATTTTCCACACATTTCGCTTGGCTCACCCATCGAAACACGCCCCCAACAACACATGGCCTACTGTCCCGCGTTCCCACAAGAGTCCCGATGAAAACGGTACCTCACATGTGTGGGTGCACCTACCTGGGCACCAAGGGGAAAGCCTAAAACACAAGTAACCCCAAGTCTGTTTTGAGACCTGAATTTCAGACTCTCTGCCGAGCAGCACACCATACAGATATGAGCCTGGGGTGTCCAAGCCACCAAGGAAAACAGGGAACCCCATGCATTTCCGAAAACAGCACACCCATGGGAATCCGCAGAGGCATGATTTGTGCAAATCGGCTCAGAATTTATTACCCAGACACCCCCGCAAATGCCGAAATGTGGGGAAAAAACAAACTTTCCGCACATTTTGCTCGGCTCACCCATCGAAACACGCCCCCAACAACACATGGCCTACCGTCCCGCGTTCCCACAGGTGTCCCGATGAAAACGGTACCTCACATGTGTGGGTGCACCTACCTGGACGCCAAAGGGAAAGCCTTAAACACAAGTAACCCAAAGTCTGTTTTCAGGCCTGAATTTCAGACTCTCTGCCGACCGGCACACCATACAGATATGGGCCTCCGGTGTCGAAGCCACCTAGGAAAACAGGGAACCCCATGCATTTCTGAAAAGAGCACACCCGTGGGAATCCGCAGAGGCATGATTTGCGCAAATCGGCCCAGAATTTATTACCCAGACACCCCCGCAAAGTCTGAAATGTGGGGAAAAAACACATTTTCCGCACATTTCACACGGCTCACCCATCGAAACATGCGCCCAACAACACATGGCCTACCGTCCCGCGTTCCCACAGGTGTCCCGATAAAAACGGTACCTCACATGTGTGGGTGCACCCAACTGGGTGCCAATGGGAAAGCCTAAAACACAAGTAACCCCAAGCCTGTTTTCAGACCTGAATTTCAGACTCTCTGCCGACCGGCACACCCTACAGATATGGGGCTCGGGTGTCCAAGACACCAAGGAAAACAGGGAACCCTATGCATTTCCGAAAAGAGGACACCCGTGGGAATCCGCAGAGGTATGATTTGCGCAAATCGGCCCAGAATTTATTACCCAGACACCCCCGCAAAGTCCGAAATGTGGGGAAAAAACGCATTTTCCGCACATTTCACTGGGCTCACCCAACGAAACACGCCCCCAACAACACATGGCCTACCGTCCCGCGTTCCCACAGGTGTCCCGATGAAAACGGTACCTCACATGTGTGGGTGCACCTACCTGGGCGCCAAGGGGAAAGCCTAAAACACAAGTAACCCCAAGTCTTTTTTCAGACCTAAATTTCAGACTCTCTGCTGACCGGCACACATACAGTTATGGGCCTCGGGTGTCCAAGACACATAGGAAAACAGGGAACCCCATGCATTTCCGAAAAGAGGACACCCGTGGGATTCCGCAGAGGTATGATTTGCGCAAATCGGCCCAGAATTTATTACCCAGACACCCCCGCAAAGTCCAAAATGTGGGGAAAAAAACGCATTTTCCGCACATTTCACTCGGCTCACCCATCGAAACACACCCCCAACAACACATGGCCTATCGTCCCGCGTTCCCACAAATGTCCCGATGAAAACGGTACCTCACTTGTGTGGGTGCACCTACCTGGGCACCAAGGGGAAAGCCTAAAACACAAGTAACCCCAAGTCTGTTTTGAGACCTGAATTTCAGACTCTCTGCCGACCAGCACATCATACAGATATGGGCCTCGGGTGTCCAAGACACCAAGGAAAACAGGGAACCCCATCTATTTCCGAAAAGAGGACACCCGTGGGAATCTGCAGAGGTATGATTTGCGCAAATCAGCCCAGAATTTAATACCCAGACACCCCCACAAAGTCCGAAATGTGGGAAAAAAACGCATTTTCCACACATTTCACTCGGCTCACCCATCGAAACACGCCCCCAACAACACATGGCCTACCGTCCCGCGTTCCCACAGGTGTCCCGATGAAAATGGTACCTCACATGTGTGGGTGCACCTACCTGGGCGCCAAAGGGAAAGCCTAAAACACAAGTAACCCAAAGTCTGTTTTCAGGCCTGAATTTCAGACTCTCTGCTGACCGGCACACCATACAGATATGGGCCTCCGGTGTCCAAGCCACCTAGGAAAACAGGGAACCCCATGCATTTCCGAAAAGAGCACACCCGTGGGAATCCGCAGAGGCATGATATGCGCAAATCGGCCCAGAATTTATTACCCAGACACCCCTGCAAAGTCCGAAATGTGGGGAAAAAACGCAGTTTCCGCACATTTCGCTCGGCTCACCCATCGAAACACGCCCCCAACAGCACATGGCCTACCGTCCCGCGTTCCCACAGGTGTCCCAATGAAAACGGTACATGTGTGGGTGCACCTACCTGGGCGCCAAGGGAAAAGCCTAAAACACAAGTAACCCCAAGTCTGTTTTCAGACCTGAATTTCAGACTCTCTGCCGACCGGCACACATACAGATATAGGCCTCGGGTGTCCAAGACACCAAGGAAAACAGGGAACCCCATGCATTTCCGAAAAGAGGACACCCGTGGGAATCCGCAGAGGTATGATTTGCGCAAATCGGCCCAGAATTTATTACCCAGACACCCCCACAAAGTCCGAAATGTGGGAAGAAAATGCATTTTCCACACATTTCACTCGGCTCACCCATCGAAACACGCCCCCAACAACACATGGCCTACCGTCCCGCGTTCCCACAGGTGTCCCGATGAAAACAGTACCTCACATGTGTGGGTGCACCTACCGGGAAGCCAAAGGGAAAGCCTAAAACACAAGTAACCCAAAATCTGTTTTCAGGCCTGAATTTCAGACTCTCTGCCGACCGGCACACCATACAGATATGGGCCTCCGGTGTCCAAGTCACCTAGGAAAACAGGGAACCCCATGCATTTGCGAAAAGAGCACACCTGTGGGAATCCGCAGAGGCATGATTTGCGCAAATCGGCCCAGAATTTATTACCCAGACACCCCCGCAAAGTCTGAAATGTGGGGAAAAAACTCATTTTCCGCACATTTCACTCGGCTCACCCATCGAAACACGCCCCCAACAACACATGGCCAACCGTCCCAAGTTCCCACAGGTGTCCCGATGAAAACGGTACCTCACATGTGTGGGTGCACCTACCTGGGCGCCAAGGGGAAAGCCTAAAACACAAGTAACCCCAAGTCTGTTTTCAGACCTGAATTTCAGACTCTCTGCCGACCGGCACACATACAGATATGGGCCTAGGGTGTCCAAGACACCAAGGAAAACAGGGAACCCCATGCATTTCCGAAAAGAGGACACCCGTGGGAATCCGCAGAGGTATGATTTGCGCAAATCGGACCAGAATTTATTACCCAGACACCCGCGCAAAGTCCAAAATGTGGAGAAAAAAATGCATTTTCCGCACATTTCGCTCGGCTCACCCATCGAAACACGCCCCCAAAAACACATGGCCTACCGTCCCGCGTTCCCACAGGTGTCCCGATGAAAACGGTACCTCACATGTGTGGGTGCACCTACTTGGGCGCCAAAGGGAAAGCCTAAAACACAAGTAACCCAAAGTCTGTTTTCAGACCTGAATTTCAGACTCTCTGCCGACCGGCACACCATACAGATATGGGCCTCGGGTGTCCAAGCCACCAAGGAAAACAGGGATCCCCATGCATTTCCGAAAAGAGGACACCCGTGGGAATCCGCAGAGGTATGATTTGCGCACATCGGCCCAGAATGTATTACCCAGACACCCCCACAAAGTCCGAAATGTGGGAAAAAAACACATTTTCCACACATTTCGCTTGGCTCACTCATCGAAACACGCCCCCAACAACACATGGCCTACTGTCCCGCGTTCCCACAGGAGTCGCGATGAAAACGGTACCTCACATGTGTGGGTGCACCTACCTGGGCACCAAGGGGAAAGCCTAAAACACAAGTAACCCCAAGTCTGTTTTGAGACCTGAATTTCAGACTCTCTGCCGACCAGCACACCATACAGATATGGGCCTCGGGTGTCCAAGCCACCAAAGAAAACAGGGAACCCCATGCATTTCCGAAAACAGCACACCCGTGGGAATCCGCAGAGGCATGATTTGTGCAAATCGGCTCAGAATGTATTACCCAGACACCCCCGCAAATTCCGAAATGTTGGGAACAAACGAACTTTCCGCACATTTCGCTCGGCTCACCCATCGAAACACGACCCCAACAACACATGGCCTACCGTCCCGCGTTCCCACAGGTTTCCCAATGAAAACGGTACCTCACATGTGTGGGTGCACCTACCTGGGCGCCAAGGGGAAAGCCTAAAACACAAGTTTTCAAACCTGAATTTCAGACTCTCTGCCGACCGGCACACATACAGATATAGGCCTCGGGTGTCCAAGACACCAAGGAAAACAGGGAACCCCATGCATTTCCGAAAAGAGGACACCCCTGGGAATCCGCAGAGGTATGATTTGCGCAAATCGGCCCAGAATTTATTACCCAGACACCCCCACAAAGTCCGAAATGTGGGAAAAAAACGCATTTTCCACACATTTCACTCGGCTCACCCATCGAAACACGCCCCCAACAACACATGGCCTACCGTCCCGCGTTCCCACAGGTGTCCCGATTGAAAACGGTACCTCACAGGTGTGGGTGCACCTACCTGGAAGCCAAAGGGAAAGCCTAAAATACAAGTAACCCAAAGTCTGTTTTCAGGCCTGAATTTCAGACTCTCTGCCGACCGGTACACCATACAGATATGGGCCTCCGGTGTCCAAGTCACCTAGGAAAACAGGGAACCCCATGCATTTGCGAAAAGAGCACACCTGTGGGAATCCGCAGAGGCATGGTTTGCGCAAATCGGCCCAGAATTTATTACCCAGACACCCCCGCAAAGTCTGAAATGTGGGTAAAAAACTCATTTTCCGCACATTTCACTCGGCTCACCCAACGAAACACGCCCCCAACAACACATGGCCTACCGTCCCGCGTTCCCACAGGTGTCCCGATGAAAACGGTACCTCACATGTGTGGGTGCACCTACCTGGGCGCCAAGGGGAAAGCCTAAAACACAAGTAACCCCAAGTCTGTTTTCAGACCTAAATTTCAGACTCTCTGCTGACCGGCACACATACAGTTATGGGCCTCGGGTGTCCAAGACACATAGGAAAACAGGGAACCCCATGCATTTCCGAAAAGAGGACACCTGTGGGATTCCGCAGAGGTATGATTTGCGCAAATCGGCCCAGAATGTATTACCCAGACACCCCCGCAAAGTCCAAAATGTGGGGAAAAAAACGCATTTTCCGCACATTTCACTCGGCTCACCCATCGAAACACACCCCCAACAACACATGGCCTATCGTCCCGCGTTCCCACAAATGTCCCGATGAAAACGGTACCTCACTTGTGTGGGTGCACCTACCTGGGCACCAAGGGGAAAGCCTAAAACACAAGTAACCCCAAGTCTGTTTTGAGACCTGAATTTCAGACTCTCTGCCGACCAGCACATCATACAGATATGGGCCTCGGGTGTCCAAGACACCAAGGAAAACAGGGAACCCCATCTATTTCCGAAAAGAGGACACCCGTGGGAATCTGCAGAGGTATGATTTGCGCAAATCAGCCCAGAATTTAATACCCAGACACCCCCACAAAGTCCGAAATGTGGGAAAAAAACGCATTTTCCACACATTTCACTCGGCTCACCCATCGAAACACGCCCCCAACAACACATGGCCTACCGTCCCGCGTTCCCACAGGTGTCCCGATGAAAACGGTACCTCACATGTGTGGGTGCACCTACCTGGGCGCCAAAGGGAAAGCCTAAAACACAAGTAACCCAAAGTCTGTTTTCAGGCCTGAATTTCAGACTCTCTGCTGACCGGCACACCATACAGATATGGGCCTCCGGTGTCCAAGCCACCTAGGAAAACAGGGAACCCCATGCATTTCCGAAAAGAGCACACCCGTGGGAATCCGCAGAGGCATGATATGCGCAAATCGGCCCAGAATTTATTACCCAGACACCCCCACAAAGTCCGAAATGTGGGAAGAAAATGCATTTTCCACACATTTCACTCGGCTCACCCATCGAAACACGCCCCCAACAACACATGGCCTACCGTCCCGCGTTCCCACAGGTGTCCCGATGAAAACGGTACCTCACATGTGTGGGTGCACCTACCGGGAAGCCAAAGGGAAAGCCTAAAACACAAGTAACCCAAAATCTGTTTTCAGGCCTGAATTTCAGACTCTCTGCCGACCGGCACACCATACAGATATGGGCCTCCGGTGTCCAAGTCACCTAGGAAAACAGGGAACCCCATGCATTTGCGAAAAGAGCACACCTGTGGGAATCCGCAGAGGCATGATTTGCGCAAATCGGCCCAGAATTTATTACCCAGACACCCCCGCAAAGTCTGAAATGTGGGGAAAAAACTCATTTTCCGCACATTTCACTCGGCTCACCCATCGAAACACGCCCCCAACAACACATGGCCAACCGTCCCAAGTTCCCACAGGTGTCCCGATGAAAACGGTACCTCACATGTGTGGGTGCACCTACCTGGGCGCCAAGGGGAAAGCCTAAAACACAAGTAACCCCAAGTCTGTTTTCAGACCTGAATTTCAGACTCTCTGCCGACCGGCACACATACAGATATGGGCCTAGGGTGTCCAAGACACTAAGGAAAACAGGGAACCCCATGCATTTCCGAAAAGAGGACACCCGTGGGAATCCGCAGAGGTATGATTTGCGCAAATCGGACCAGAATTTATTACCCAGACACCCGCGCAAAGTCCAAAATGTGGAGAAAAAAATGCATTTTCCGCACATTTCGCTCGGCTCACCCATCGAAACACGCCCCCAAAAACACATGGCCTACCGTCCCGCGTTCCCACAGGTGTCCCGATGAAAACGGTACCTCACATGTGTGGGTGCACCTACTTGGGCGCCAAAGGGAAAGCCTAAAACACAAGTAACCCAAAGTCTGTTTTCAGACCTGAATTTCAGACTCTCTGCCGACCGGCACACCATACAGATATGGGCCTCGGGTGTCCAAGCCACCAAGGAAAACAGGGATCCCCATGCATTTCCGAAAAGAGGACACCCGTGGGAATCCGCAGAGGTATGATTTGCGCACATCGGCCCAGAATGTATTACCCAGACACCCCCACAAAGTCCGAAATGTGGGAAAAAAACACATTTTCCACACATTTCGCTTGGCTCACCCATCGAAACACGCCCCCAACAACACATGGCCTACTGTCCCGCGTTCCCACAGGAGTCGCGATGAAAACGGTACCTCACATGTGTGGGTGCACCTACCTGGGCACCAAGGGGAAAGCCTAAAACACAAGTAACCCCAAGTCTGTTTTGAGACCTGAATTTCAGACTCTCTGCCGACCAGCACACCATACAGATATGGGCCTCGGGTGTCCAAGCCACCAAAGAAAACAGGGAACCCCATGCATTTCCGAAAACAGCACACCCGTGGGAATCCGCAGAGGCATGATTTGTGCAAATCGGCTCAGAATGTATTACCCAGACACCCCCGCAAATTCCGAAATGTGGGGAACAAACGAACTTTCCGTACATTTCGCTCGGCTCACCCATCGAAACACGACCCCAACAACACATGGCCTACCGTCCCGCGTTCCCACAGGTTTCCCAATGAAAACGGTACCTCACATGTGTGGGTGCACCTACCTGGGCGCCAAGGGGAAAGCCTAAAACACAAGTTTTCAAACCTGAATTTCAGACTCTCTGCCGACCGGCACACATACAGATATAGGCCTCGGGTGTCCAAGACACCAAGGAAAACAGGGAACCCCATGCATTTCCGAAAAGAGGACACCCCTGGGAATCCGCAGAGGTATGATTTGCGCAAATCGGCCCAGAATTTATTACCCAGACACCCCCACAAAGTCCGAAATGTGGGAAAAAAACGCATTTTCCACACATTTCACTCGGCTCACCCATCGAAACACGCCCCCAACAACACATGGCCTACCGTCCCGCGTTCCCACAGGTGTCCCGATTGAAAACGGTACCTCACAGGTGTGGGTGCACCTACCTGGAAGCCAAAGGGAAAGCCTAAAATACAAGTAACCCAAAGTCTGTTTTCAGGCCTGAATTTCAGACTCTCTGCCGACCGGTACACCATACAGATATGGGCCTCCGGTGTCCAAGTCACCTAGGAAAACAGGGAACCCCATGCATTTGCGAAAAGAGCACACCTGTGGGAATCTGCAGAGGCATGGTTTGCGCAAATCGGCCCAGAATTTATTACCCAGACACCCCCGCAAAGTCTGAAATGTTGGTAAAAAACTCATTTTCCGCACATTTCACTCGGCTCACCCATCGAAACACGCCCCCAACAACACATGGACTACCGCCCCGCGTTCCCACAGGTGTCCCGATTGAAAACGGTACCTCACAGGTGTGGGTGCGCCTACCTGGGCGCCAAGGGGAAAGCCTAAAACACAAGTAACCCCAAGTCTGTTTTCAGAACTGAATTTCAGACTCTCTGCCGACCGGCACACATACAGATATGGGCCTCGGGTGTCCAAGACACCAAGGAAAACAGGGAACCCCATGCATTTCCGAAAAGAGGACACCCGTGGCAATCCGCAGAGGTATGATTTGCGCACATCGGCCCAGAATGTATTACCCAGACACCCCAACAAAGTCCGAAATGTGGGAAAAAAACACATTTTCCACACATTTCGCTTGGCTCACCCATCGAAACACGCCCCCAACAACACATGGCCTACTGTCCCGCGTTCCCACAGGAGTCCCGATGAAAACGCTACCTCACATGTGTGGGTGCATCTACCTGGGCACCAAGGGGAAAGCCTAAAACACAAGTAACCCCAAGTCTGTTTTGAGACCTGAATTTCAGACTCTCTGCCGAGCATCACACCATACAGATATGAGCCTCGGGTGTCCAAGCCAACAAGGAAAACAGGGAACCCCATGCATTTCCGAAAACAGCACACCCATGGGAATCCGCAGAGGCATGATTTGTGCAAATCGGCTCAGAATTTATTACCCAGACACCCCCGCAAATGCCGAAATGTGGGGAAAAAACAAACTTTCCGCACATTTTGCTCGGCTCACCCATCGAAACACGCCCCCAACAACACATGGCCTACCGTCCCGCGTTCCCACAGGTGTCCCGATGAAAACGGTACCTCACATGTGTGGGTGCACCTACCTGGACGCCAAAGGGAAAGCCTAAAACACAAGTAACCCAAAGTCTGTTTTCAGGCCTGAATTTCAGACTCTCTGCCGACCGGCACACCATACAGATATGGGCCTCCGGTGTTGAAGCCACCTAGGAAAACAGGGAACCCCATGCATTTCTGAAAAGAGCACACCCGTGGGAATCCGCAGAGGCATGATTTGCGCAAATCGGCCCAGAATTTATTACCCAGACACCCCCGCAAAGTCTGAAATGTGGGGAAAAAACACATTTTCCGCACATTTCACACGGCTCACCCATCGAAACACGCCCCCAACAACACATGGCCTACCGTCCCGCGTTCCCACAGGTGTCCCGATGAAAACGGTACCTCACATGTGTGGGTGCACCTAACTGGGCGCCAATGGGAAAGCCTAAAACACAAGTAACCCCAAGCCTGTTTTCAGACCTGAATTTCAGACTCTCTGCCGACCGGCACACCCTACAGATATGGGGCTCGGGTGTCCAAGACACCAAGGAAAACAGGGAACCCCATGCATTTCCGAAAAGAAGACACCCGTGGGAATCCGCAGAGGTATGATTTGCGCAAATCGGCCCAGAATTTATTACCCAGACACCCCCGCAAAGTCCGAAATGTGGGGAAAAAACGCATTTTCCGCACATTTCACTCGGCTCACCCAACGAAACACGCCCCCAACAACACATGGCCTACCGTCCCGCGTTCCCACAGGTGTCCCGATGAAAACGGTACCTCACATGTGTGGGTGCACCTACCTGGGCGCCAAGGGGAAAGCCTAAAACACAAGTAACCCCAAGTCTGTTTTCAGACCTAAATTTCAGACTCTCTGCTGACCGGCACACATACAGTTATGGGCCTCGGGTGTCCAAGACACATAGGAAAACAGGGAACCCCATGCATTTCCGAAAAGAGGACACCCGTGGGAATCCGCAGAGGTATGATTTGCGCAAATCGGCCCAGAATTTATTACCCAGACACCCCCGCAAAGTCCAAAATGTGGGGAAAAAAACGCATTTTCCGCACATTTCACTCGGCTCACCCATCGAAACACACCCCCAACAACACATGGCCTATCGTCCCGCGTTCCCACAAATGTCCCGATGAAAACGGTACCTCACATGTGTGGGTGCACCTACCTGGGCACCAAGGGGAAAGCCTAAAACACAAGTAACCCCAAGTCTGTTTTGAGACCTGAATTTCAGACTCTCTGCCGACCAGCACATCATACAGATATGGGCCTCGGGTGTCCAAGACACCAAGGAAAACAGGGAACCCCATGCATTTCCGAAAAGAGGACACCCGTGGGAATCCGCAGAGGTATGATTTGCACAAATCGACCAGAATTTATTTCCCAGACACCCCCGCAAAGTCCAAAATGTGGGGAAAAAAACACATTTTCCGCAGATTTCGCGCGGCTCACCCATCGAAACACGCCCCAACAACACATGGCCTACCGTCCCGCGTTCCCACAGGTGTCCCGATGAAAACGGTACCTCACATGTGTGGGTGCACCTACCTGGTCGCCAAGGGGAAAGCCCAAAACACAAGTAACCCCAAGTCTGTTTTCAGACCTGAATTTCAGACTCTCTGCCGACCGGCACACCATACAAATATGGGCCTCGGGTGTCCAAGCCACCAAGGAAAACAAGGAACCCCATGCATTTCCGAAAAGAGGACACTCGTGGAAATCCGCAGAGGTATGATTTGCGCAAATCGGCCCAGAATTTATTACCCAGTCACCCCCGCAAAGTCCGAAATGTGGGGAAAAAATGCATTTTCCGCACATTTCGCTCGACTAACCCATCAAAACACGCCCCCAACAACACATGGCCAACCGTCCCAAGTTCCCACAGGTGTCCCGATGAAAACGGTACCTCACATGTGTGGGTGCACCTACCTGGGCGCCAAGGGGAAAGCCTAAAACACAAGTAACCCCAAGTCTGTTTTCAGACCTGAATTTCAGACTCTCTGCTGACCGGCACACATACAGATATGGGCCTAGGGTGTCCAAGCCACCAAGGAAAACAGGGATCCCCATGCATTTCCGAAAAGAGGACACCCGTGGGAATCCGCAGAGGCATGATTTGTGCAAATCGGCTCAGAATTTATTACCCAGACACCACGCAAATTCCGAAATGTGGGGAACAAACGAACTTTCCGCACATTTCGCTCGGCTCACCCATCGAAACACGACCCCAACAACATATGGCCTACCGTCCCGCGTTCCCACAGGTTTCCCAATGAAAACATTACCTCACATGTGTGGGTGCACCTACCTGGGCGCCAAGGGGAAAGCCTAAAACACAAGTTTTCAAACCTGAATTTCAGACTCTCTGCCGACCGGCACACATACAGATATAGGCCTCGGGTGTCCAAGACACCAAGGAAAACAGGGAACCCCATGCATTTCCGAAAAGAGGACACCCCTGGGAATCCGCAGAGGTATGATTTGCGCAAATCGGCCCAGAATTTATTACCCAGACACCCCCACAAAGTCCGAAATGTGGGAAAAAAACACATTTTCCACACATTTCACTCGGCTCACCCATCGAAACACGCCCCCAACAACACATGGCCTACCGTCCCGCGTTCCCACAGGTGTCCCGATTGAAAACGGTACCTCACAGGTGTGGGTGCACCTACCTGGAAGCCAAAGGGAAAGCCTAAAATACAAGTAACCCAAAGTCTGTTTTCAGGCCTGAATTTCAGACTCTCTGCCGACCGGCACACCATACAGATATGGGCCTCCGGTGTCCAAGTCACCTAGGAAAACAGGGAACCCCATGCATTTGCGAAAAGAGCACACCTGTGGGAATCCGCAGAGGCATGATTTGCGCAAATCGGCCCAGAATTTATTACCCAGACACCCCCGCAAAGTCTGAAATGTGGGTAAAAAACTCATTTTCCGCACATTTCACTCGGCTCACCCATCGAAACACGCCCCCAACAACACATGGCCTACCGCCCCGCGTTCCCACAGGTGTCCCGATTGAAAACGGTACGTCACAGGTGTGGGTGCACCTACCTGGGCGCCAAGGGGAAAGCCTAAAACACAAGTAACCCCAAGTCTGTTTTCAGACCTGAATTTCAGACTCTCTGCCGACCGGCACACATACAGATATGGGCCTCGGGTGTCCAAGACACCAAGGAAAACAGGGAACCCCATGCATTTCCGAAAAGAGGACACCCGTGGCAATCAGCAGAGGTATGATTTGCGCACATCGGCCCAGAATGTATTACCCAGACACCCCCGCAAAGTCTGAAATGTGGGGAAAAAACACATTTTCCGCACATTTCACACGGCTCACCTATCGAAACACGCCCCCAACAACACATGCCCTACCGTCCCGCGTTCCCACAGGTGTCCCGATGAAAACGGTACCTCACATGTGTGGGTGCACCTACCTGGGCGCCAAAGGGAAAGCCTAAAACACAAGTAACCCAAAGTCTGTTTTCAGGCCTGAATTTCAGACTCTCTGCTGACCGGCACACATACAATTATGGGCCTCGGGTGTCCAAGACACATAGGAAAACAGGGAACCCCATGCATTTCCGAAAAGAGGACACCCGTGGGAATCCGCAGAGGTATGATTTGCGCAAATCGGCCCAGAATTTATTACCCAGACACCCCCGCAAAGTCCAAAATGTGGGGAAAAAAACGCATTTTCCGCACATTTCACTCGGCTCACCCATCGAAACACACCCCCAACAACACATGGCCTATCGTCCCGCGTTCCCACAAATGTCCCGATGAAAACGGTACCTCACATGTGTGGGTGCACCTACCTGGGCACCAAGGGGAAAGCCTAAAACACAAGTAACCCCAAGTCTGTTTTGAGACCTGAATTTCAGACTCTCTGCCGACCAGCACATCATACAGATATGGGCCTCGGGTGTCCAAGACACCAAGGAAAACAGGGAACCCCATGCATTTCCGAAAAGAGGACACCCGTGGGAATCCGCAGAGGTATGATTTGCACAAATCGACCAGAATTTATTTCCCAGACACCCCCGCAAAGTCCAAAATGTGGGGAAAAAAACACATTTTCCGCAGATTTCGCGCGGCTCACCCATCGAAACACGCCCCAACAACACATGGCCTACCGTCCCGCGTTCCCACAGGTGTCCCGATGAAAACGGTACCTCACATGTGTGGGTGCACCTACCTGGTCGCCAAGGGGAAAGCCCAAAACACAAGTAACCCCAAGTCTGTTTTCAGACCTGAATTTCAGACTCTCTGCCGACCGGCACACCATACAAATATGGGCCTCGGGTGTCCAAGCCACCAAGGAAAACAAGGAACCCCATGCATTTCCGAAAAGAGGACACTCGTGAAAATCCGCAGAGGTATGATTTGCGCAAATCGGCCCAGAATTTATTACCCAGTCACCCCCGCAAAGTCCGAAATGTGGGGAAAAAATGCATTTTCCGCACATTTCGCTCGACTAACCCATCAAAACACGCCCCCAACAACACATGGCCAACCGTCCCAAGTTCCCACAGGTGTCCCGATGAAAACGGTACCTCACATGTGTGGGTGCACCTACCTGGGCGCCAAGGGGAAAGCCTAAAACACAAGTAACCCCAAGTCTGTTTTCAGACCTGAATTTCAGACTCTCTGCTGACCGGCACACATACAGATATGGGCCTAGGGTGTCCAAGCCACCAAGGAAAACAGGGATCCCCATGCATTTCCGAAAAGAGGACACCCGTGGGAATCCGCAGAGGCATGATTTGTGCAAATCGGCTCAGAATTTATTACCCAGACACCACGCAAATTCCGAAATGTGGGGAACAAACGAACTTTCCGCACATTTCGCTCGGCTCACCCATCGAAACACGACCCCAACAACATATGGCCTACCGTCCCGCGTTCCCACAGGTGTCCTGATGAAAACGGTACCTCACATGTGTGGGTGCACCTACCTGGGCGCCAAGGGGAAAGCCTAAAACACAAGTTTTCAAACCTGAATTTCAGACTCTCTGCCGACCGGCACACATACAGATATAGGCCTCGGGTGTCCAAGACACCAAGGAAAACAGGGAACCCCATGCATTTCCGAAAAGAGGACACCCGTGGGAATCCGCAGAGGTATGATTTGCGCAAATCGGCCCAGAATTTATTACCCAGACACCCCCACAAAGTCCAAAATGTGGGAAAAAAACGCATTTTCCACACATTTCACTCGGCTCACCCATCGAAACACGCCCCCAACAACACATGGCCTACCGTCCCGCGTTCCCACAGGTGTCCCGATGAAAACGGTACCTCACATGTGTGGGTGCACCTACCTGGAAGCCAAAGGGAAAGCCTAAAACACAAGTAACCCAAAGTCTATTTTCAGGCCTGAATTTCAGACTCTCTGCCGACCGGCACACCATACAGATATGGGCCTCCGGTGTCCAAGTCACCTAGGAAAACAGGGAACCCCATGCATTTGCGAAAAGACCACACCTGTGGGAATCCGCAGAGGCATGATTTGCGCAAATCGGCCCAGAATTTATTACCCAGACACCCCCGCAAAGTCTGAAATGTGGGGAAAAAACTCATTTTCCGCACATTTCACTCGGCTCACCCATCGAAACACGCCCCCAACAACACATGGCCAACCGTCCCAAGTTCCCACAGGTGTCCCGATGAAAACGGTACCTCACATGTGTGGGTGCACCTACCTGGGCGCCAAGGGGAAAGCCTAAAACACAAGTAACCCCAAGTCTGTTTTCAGACCTGAATTTCAGACTCTCTGCCGACCGGCACACATACAGATATGGGCCTAGGGTGTTCAAGACACCAAGGAAAACAGGAAACCCCATGCATTTCCGAAAAGAGGACACCCGTGGGAATCCGCAGAGGTATGATTTGCGCACATCGGCCCAGAATGTATTACCCAGACACCCCCACAAAGTCCGAAATGTGGGAAAAAAACACATTTTCCACACATTTCGCTTGGCTCACCCATCGAAACACGCCCCCAACAACACATGGCCTACTGTCCCGCGTTCCCACAGGAGTCGCGATGAAAACGGTACCTCACATGTGTGGGTGCACCTACCTGGGCACCAAGGGGAAAGCCTAAAACACAAGTAACCCCAAGTCTGTTTTGAGACCTGAATTTCAGACTCTCTGCCGACCAGCACACCATACAGATATGGGCCTCGGGTGTCCAAGCCACCAAAGAAAACAGGGAACCCCATGCATTTCCGAAAACAGCACACCCGTGGCAATCCGCAGAGGCATGATTTGTGCAAACCGGCTCAGAATGTATTACCCAGACACCCCCGCAAATTCCGAAATGTGGGGAACAAACGAACTTTCCGCACATTTCGCTCGGCTCACCCATCGAAACACGACCCCAACAACACATGGCCTACCGTCCCGCGTTCCCACAGGTTTCCCAATGAAAACGGTACCTCACATGTGTGGGTGCACCTACCTGGGCGCCAAGGGGAAAGCCTAAAACACAAGTTTTCAAACCTGAATTTCAGACTCTCTGCCGACCGGCACACATACAGATATAGGCCTCGGGTGTCCAAGACACCAAGGAAAACAGGGAACCCCATGCATTTCCGAAAAGAGGACACCCCTGGGAATCCGCAGAGGTATGATTTGCGCAAATCGGCCCAGAATTTATTACCCAGACACCCCCACAAAGTCCGAAATGTGGGAAAAAACACATTTTCCACACATTTCACTCGGCTCACCCATCGAAACACGCCCCCAACAACACATGGCCTACCGTCCCGCGTTCCCACAGGTGTCCCGATTGAAAACGGTACCTCACAGGTGTGGGTGCACCTACCTGGAAGCCAAAGGGAAAGCCTAAAATACAAGTAACCCAAAGTCTGTTTTCAGGCCTGAATTTCAGACTCTCTGCCGACCGGCACACCATACAGATATGGGCCTCCGGTGTCCAAGTCACCTAGGAAAACAGGGAACCCCATGCATTTGCGAAAAGAGCACACCTGTGGGAATCCGCAGAGGCATGATTTGCGCAAATCGGCCCAGAATTTATTACCCAGACACCCCCGCAAAGTCTGAAATGTGGGTAAAAAACTCATTTTCCGCACATTTCACTCGGCTCACCCATCGAAACACGCCCCCAACAACACATGGCCTACCGCCCCGCGTTCCCACAGGTGTCCCGATTGAAAACGGTACCTCACAGGTGTGGGTGCACCTACCTGGGCGCCAAGGGGAAAGCCTAAAACACAAGTAACCCCAAGTCTGTTTTCAGACCTGAATTTCAGACTCTCTGCCGACCGGCACACATACAGATATGGGCCTCGGGTGTCCAAGACACCAAGGAAAACAGGGAACCCCATGCATTTCCGAAAAGAGGACACCCGTGGCAATCAGCAGAGGTATGATTTGCGCACATCGGCCCAGAATGTATTACCCAGACACCCCCGCAAAGTCTGAAATGTGGGGAAAAAACACATTTTCCGCACATTTCACACGGCTCACCCATCGAAACACGCCCCCAACAACACATGGCCTACCGTCCCGCGTTCCCACAGGTGTCCCGATGAAAACGGTACCTCACATGTGTGGGTGCACCTAACTGGGCGCCAATGGGAAAGCCTAAAACACAAGTAACCCCAAGCCTGTTTTCAGACCTGAATTTCAGACTCTCTGCCGACCGGCACACCCTACAGATATGGGGCTCGGGTGTCCAAGACACCAAGGAAAACAGGGAACCCCATGCATTTCCGAAAAGAGGACACGCGTGGGAATCCGCAGAGGAATGATTTGCGCAAATCGGCCCAGAATTTATTACCCAGACACCCCCGCAAAGTCCGAAATGTGGGGAAATAACGCATTTTCCGCACATTTCACTCGGCTCACCCAACGAAACACGCCCCCAACAACACATGGCCTACCGTCCCGCGTTCCCACAGGTGTCCCGATGAAAACGGTACCTCACATGTGTGGGTGCACCTACCTGGGCGCCAAGGGGAAAGCCTAAAACACAAGTAACCCCAAGTCTGTTTTCAGACCTAAATTTCAGACTCTCTGCTGACCGGCACACATACAGTTATGGGCCTCGGGTGTCCAAGACACATAGGAAAACAGGGAACCCCATGCATTTCCGAAAAGAGGACACCCGTGGGATTCCGCAGAGGTATGATTTGCGCAAATCGGCCCAGAATTTATTACCCAGACACCCCCGCAAAGTCCAAAATGTGGGGAAAAAAACGCATTTTCCGCACATTTCACTCAGCTCACCCATCGAAACACACCCCCAACAACACATGGCCTATCGTCCCGCGTTCCCACAAATGTCCCGATGAAAACGGTACCTCACATGTGTGGGTGCACCTACCTGGGCACCAAAGGGAAAGCCTAAAACACAAGTAACCCCAAGTCTGTTTTGAGACCTGAATTTCAGACTCTCCGCCGACCAGCACATCATACAGATATGGGCCTCGGGTGTCCAAGACACCAAGGAAAACAGGGAACCCCATGCATTTCCGAAAAGAGGACACCCGTGGGAATCCGCAGAGGTATGATTTGCGCAAATCAGCCCAGAATTTAATACCCAGACACCCCCACAAAGTCCGAAATGTGGGAAAAAAACGCATTTTCCACACATTTCACTCGGCTCACCCATCGAAACACGCCCCCAACAACACATGGCCTACCGTCCCGCGTTCCCACAGGTGTCCCGATGAAAACGGTACCTCACATGTGTGGGTGCACCTACCTGGGCGCCAAAGGGAAAGCCTAAAACACAAGTAACCCAAAGTCTGTTTTCAGGCCTGAATTTCAGACTCTCTGCTGACCGGCACACCATACAGATATGGGCCTCCGGTGTCCAAGCCACCTAGGAAAACAGGGAACCCCATGCATTTCCGAAAAGAGCACACCCGTGGGAATCCGCAGAGGCATGATATGCGCAAATCGGCCCAGAATTTATTACCCAGACAACCCTGCAAAGTCCGAAATGTGGGGAAAAAACGCATTTTCCGCACATTTCGCTCGGCTCACCCATCGAAACACGCCCCCAACAGCACATGGCCTACCGTCCCGCGTTCCCACAGGTGTCCCAATGAAAACGGTACATGTGTGGGTGCACGTACCTGGGCGCCAAGGGAAAAGCCTAAAACACAAGTAACCCCAAGTCTGTTTTCAGACCTGAATTTCAGACTCTCTGCCGACCGGCACACATACAGATATAGGCCTCGGGTGTCCAAGACACCAAGGAAAACAGGGAACCCCATGCATTTCCGAAAAGAGGACACCCGTGGGAATCCGCAGAGGTATGATTTGCGCAAATCGGCCCAGAATTTATTACCCAGACACCCCCACAAAGTCCGAAATGTGGGAAAAAAACGCATTTTCCACACATTTCACTCGGCTCACCCATCGAAACACGCCCCCAACAACACATGGCCTACCGTCCCGCGTTCCCACAGGTGTCCCGATGAAAACGGTACCTCACATGTGTGGGTGCACCTACCTGGAAGCCAAAGGGAAAGCCTAAAACACAAGTAACCCAAAGTCTGTTTTCAGGCCTGAATTTCAGACTCTCTGCCGACCGGCACACCATACAGATATGGGCCTCCGGTGTCCAAGTCACCTAGGAAAACAGGGAACCCCATGCATTTGCGAAAAGAGCACACCTGTGGGAATCCGCAGAGGCATGATTTGCGCAAATCGGCCCAGAATTTATTACCCAGACACCCCCGCAAAGTCTGAAATGTGGGGAAAAAACTCATTTTCCGCACATCTCACTCGGCTCACCCATCGAAACACGCCCCCAACAACACATGGCCAACCGTCCCAAGTTCCCACAGGTGTCCCGATGAAAACGGTACCTCACATGTGTGGGTGCACCTACCTGGGCGCCAAGGGGAAAGCCTAAAACACAAGTAACCCCAAGTCTGTTTTCAGACCTGAATTTCAGACTCTCTGCCGACCGGCACACATACAGATATGGGCCTAGGGTGTCCAAGACACCAAGGAAAACAGGGAACCCCATGCATTTCCGAAAAGAGGACACCCGTGGGAATCCGCAGAGGTATGATTTGCGCAAATCGGACCAAAATTGATTACCCAGACACCCGCGCAAAGTCCAAAATGTGGAGAAAAAAATGCATTTTCCACACATTTCGCTCGGCTCACCCATCGAAACACGCCCCCAAAAACACATGGCCTACCGTCCCGCGTTCCCACAGGTGTCCCGATGAAAACGGTACCTCACATGTGTGGGTGCACCTACTTGGGCGCCAAAGGGAAAGCCTAAAACACAAGTAACCCAAAGTCTGTTTTCAGACCTGAATTTCAGACTCTCTGCCGACCGGCACACCATACAGATATGGGCCTCGGGTGTCCAAGCCACCAAGGAAAACAGGGATCCCCATGCATTTCCGAAAAGAGGACAACCGTGGGAATCCGCAGAGGTATGATTTGCGCACATCGGCCCAGAATGTATTACCCAGACACCCCCGCAAAGTCCAAAATGTGGGGAAAAAAACGCATTTTCCGCACATTTCACTCGGCTCACCCATCGAAACACACCCCCAACAACACATGGCCTATCGTCCCGCGTTCCCACAAATGTCCCGATGAAAACGGTACCTCACATGTGTGGGTGCACCTACCTGGGCACCAAAGGGAAAGCCTAAAACACAAGTAACCCCAAGTCTGTTTTGAGACCTGAATTTCAGACTCTCCGCCGACCAGCACATCATACAGATATGGGCCTCGGGTGTCCAAGACACCAAGGAAAACAGGGAACCCCATGCATTTCCGAAAAGAGGACACCCGTGGGAATCCGCAGAGGTATGATTTGCGCAAATCAGCCCAGAATTTAATACCCAGACACCCCCACAAAGTCCGAAATGTGGGAAAAAAACGCATTTTCCACACATTTCACTCGGCTCACCCATCGAAACACGCCCCCAACAACACATGGCCTACCGTCCCGCGTTCCCACAGGTGTCCCGATGAAAACGGTACCTCACATGTGTGAGTGCACCTACCTGGGCGCCAAAGGGAAAGCCTAAAACACAAGTAACCCAAAGTCTGTTTTCAGGCCTGAATTTCAGACTCTCTGCTGACCGGCACACCATACAGATATGGGCCTCCGGTGTCCAAGCCACCTAGGAAAACAGGGAACCCCATGCATTTCCGAAAAGAGCACACCCGTGGGAATCCGCAGAGGCATGATATGCGCAAATCGGCCCAGAATTTATTACCCAGACACCCCTGCAAAGTCCGAAATGTGGGGAAAAAACGCATTTTCCGCACATTTCGCTCGGCTCACCCATCGAAACACGCCCCCAACAGCACATGGCCTACCGTCCCGCGTTCCCACAGGTGTCCCAATGAAAACGGTACATGTGTGGGTGCACCTACCTGGGCGCCAAGGGAAAAGCCTAAAACACAAGTAACCCCAAGTCTGTTTTCAGACCTGAATTTCAGACTCTCTGCCGACCGGCACACATACAGATATAGGCCTCGGGTGTCCAAGACACCAAGGAAAACAGGGAACCCCATGCATTTCCGAAAAGAGGACACCCGTGGGAATCCGCAGAGGTATGATTTGCGCAAATCGGCCCAGAATTTATTACCCAGACACCCCCACAAAGTCCGAAATGTGGGAAAAAAACGCATTTTCCACACATTTCACTCGGCTCACCCATCGAAACACGCCCCCAACAACACATGGCCTACCGTCCCGCGTTCCCACAGGTGTCCCGATGAAAACGGTACCTCACATGTGTGGGTGCACCTACCTGGAAGCCAAAGGGAAAGCCTAAAACACAAGTAACCCAAAGTCTGTTTTCAGGCCTGAATTTCAGACTCTCTGCCGACCGGCACACCATACAGATATGGGCCTCCGGTGTCCAAGTCACCTAGGAAAACAGGGAACCCCAGGCATTTGCGAAAAGAGCACACCTGTGGGAATCCGCAGAGGCATGATTTGCGCAAATCGGCCCAGAATTTATTACCCAGACACCCCCGCAAAGTCTGAAATGTGGGGAAAAAACTCATTTTCCGCACATCTCACTCGGCTCACCCATCGAAACACGCCCCCAACAACACATGGCCAACCGTCCCAAGTTCCCACAGGTGTCCCGATGAAAACGGTACCTCACATGTGTGGGTGCACCTACCTGGGCGCCAAGGGGAAAGCCTAAAACACAAGTAACCCCAAGTCTGTTTTCAGACCTGAATTTCAGACTCTCTGCCGACCGGCACACATACAGATATGGGCCTAGGGTGTCCAAGACACCAAGGAAAACAGGGAACCCCATGCATTTCCGAAAAGAGGACACCCGTGGGAATCCGCAGAGGTATGATTTGCGCAAATCGGACCAAAATGTATTACCCAGACACCCGCGCAAAGTCCAAAATGTGGAGAAAAAAATGCATTTTCCGCACATTTCGCTCGGCTCACCCATCGAAACACGCCCCCAAAAACACATGGCCTACCGTCCCGCGTTCCCACAGGTGTCCCGATGAAAACGGTACCTCACATGTGTGGGTGCACCTACTTGGGCGCCAAAGGGAAAGCCTAAAACACAAGTAACCCAAAGTCTGTTTTCAGACCTGAATTTCAGACTCTCTGCCGACCGGCACACCATACAGATATGGGCCTCGGGTGTCCAAGCCACCAAGGAAAACAGGGATCCCCATGCATTTCCGAAAAGAGGACACCCGTGGGAATCCGCAGAGGTATGATTTGCGCACATCGGCCCAGAATGTATTACCCAGACACCCCCACAAATTCCGAAATGTGGGAAAAAAACACATTTTCCACACATTTCGCTTGGCTCACCCATCGAAACACGCCCCCAACAACACATGGCCTACGGTCCCGCGTTCCCACAGGAGTCGCGATGAAAACGGTACCTCACATGTGTGGGTGCACCTACCTGGGCACCAAGGGGAAAGCCTAAAACACAAGTAACCCCAAGTCTGTTTTGAGACCTGAATTTCAGACTCTCTGCCGACCAGCACACCATACAGATATGGGCCTCGGGTGTCCAAGCCACCAAATAAAACAGGGAACCCCATGCATTTCCGAAAACAGCACACCCGTGGGAATCCGCAGAGGCATGATTTGTGCAAATCGGCTCAGAATGTATTACCCAGACACCCCCGCAAATTCCGAAATGTGGGGAACAAACGAACTTTCCGCACATTTCGCTCGGCTCACCCATCGAAACACGACCCCAACAACACATGGCCTACCGTCCCGCGTTCCCACAGGTTTCCCAATGAAAACGGTACCTCACATGTGTGGGTGCACCTACCTGGGCGCCAAGGGGAAAGCCTAAAACACAAGTTTTCAAACCTGAATTTCAGACTCTCTGCCGACCGGCACACATACAGATATAGGCCTCGGGTGTCCAAGACACCAAGGAAAACAGGGAACCCCATGCATTTCTGAAAAGAGGACACCCCTGGGAATCCGCAGAGGTATGATTTGCGCAAATCGGCCCAGAATTTATTACCCAGACACCCCCACAAAGTCCGAAATGTTGGAAAAAAACGCATTTTCCACACATTTCACTCGGCTCACCCATCGAAACACGCCCCCAACAACACATGGCCTACCGTCCCGCGTTCCCACAGGTGTCCCGATTGAAAACGGTACCTCACAGGTGTGGGTGCACCTACCTGGAAGCCAAAGGGAAAGCCTAAAATACAAGTAACCCAAAGTCTGTTTTCAGGCCTGAATTTCAGACTCTCTGCCGACCGGTACACCATACAGATATGGGCCTCCGGTGTCCAAGTCACCTAGGAAAACAGGGAACCCCATGCATTTGCGAAAAGAGCACACCTGTGGGAATCCGCAGAGGCATGGTTTGCGCAAATCGGCCCAGAATTTATTACCCAGACACCCCCGCAAAGTCTGAAATGTGGGTAAAAAACTCATTTTCTGCACATTTCACTCGGCTCACCCATCGAAACACGCCCCCAACAACACATGGCCTACCGCCCCGCGTTCCCACAGGTGTCCCGATTGAAAACGGTACCTCAAAGGTGTGGGTGCACCTTCCTGGGCGCCAAGGGGAAAGCCTAAAACACAAGTAACCCCAAGTCTGTTTTCAGACCTGAATTTCAGACTCTCTGCCGACCGGCACACATACAGATATGGGCCTCGGGTGTCCAAGACACCAAGGAAAACAGGGAACCCCATGCATTTCCGAAAAGAGGACACCCGTGGCAATCCGCAGAGGTATGATTTGCGCACATCGGCCCAGAATGTATTACCCAGACACCCCAACAAAGTCCGAAATGTGGGAAAAAAACACATTTTCCACACATTTCGCTTGGCTCACCCATCGAAACACGCCCCCAACAACACATGGCCTACTGTCCCGCGTTCCCACAGGAGTCCTGATGAAAACGGTACCTCACATGTGTGGGTGCACCTACCTGGGCACCAAGGGGAAAGCCTAAAACACAAGTAACCCCAAGTCTGTTTTGAGACCTGAATTTCAGACTCTCTGCCGAGCAGCACACCATACAGATATGAGCCTCGGGTGTCCAAGCCACCAAGGAAAACAGGGAACCCCATGCATTTCCGAAAACAGCACACCCATGGGAATCCGCAGAGGCATGATTTGTGCAAATCGGCTCAGAATTTATTACCCAGACACCCCCGCAAATGCCGAAATGTGGGGAAAAAACAAACTTTCCGCACATTTTGCTCGGCTCACCCATCGAAACACGCCCCCAACAACACATGGCCTACCGTCCCGCGTTCCCACAGGTGTCCCGATGAAAACGGTACCTCACATGTGTGGATGCACCTACCTGGACGCCAAAGGGAAAGCCTAAAACACAAGTAACCCAAAGTCTGTTTTCAGGCCTGAATTTCAGACTCTCTGCCGACCGCACACCATACAGATATGGGCCTCCGGTGTTGAAGCCACCTAGGAAAACAGGGAACCCCATGCATTTCTGAAAAGAGCACACCCGTGGGAATCCGCAGAGGCATGATTTGCGCAAATCGGCCCAGAATTTATTACCCAGACACCCCCGCAAAGTCTGAAATGTGGGGAAAAAACACATTTTCCGCACATTTCACACGGCTCACCCATCGAAACACGCCCCCAACAACACATGACCTACCGTCCCTTCGTTCCCACAGGTGTCCCGATGAAAACGGTACCTCACATGTGTGGGTGCACCTAACTGGGCGCCAATGGGAAAGCCTAAAACACAAGTAACCCCAAGTCTGTTTTCAGACCTAAATTTCAGACTCTCTGCTGACCGGCACACATACAGTTATGGGCCTCGGGTGTCCAAGACACATAGGAAAACAGGGAACCCCATGCATTTCCGAAAAGAGGACACCCGTGGGATTCCGCAGAGGTATGATTTGCGCAAATCGGCCCAGAATTTATTACCCAGACACCCCCGCAAAGTCCAAAATGTGGGGAAAAAAACGCATTTTCCGCACATTTCACTCAGCTCACCCATCGAAACACACCCCCAACAACACATGGCCTATCGTCCCGCGTTCCCACAAATGTCCCGATGAAAACGGTACCTCACATGTGTGGGTGCACCTACCTGGGCACCAAGGGGAAAGCCTAAAACACAAGTAACCCCAAGTCTGTTTTGAGACCTGAATTTCAGACTCTCTGCCGACCAGCACATCATACAGATATGGGCCTCGGGTGTCCAAGACACCAAGGAAAACAGGGAACCCCATGCATTTACGAAAAGAGGACACCCGTGGGAATCCGCAGAGGTATGATTTGCGCAAATCAGCCCAGAATTTAATACCCAGACACCCCCACAAAGTCCGAAATGTGGGAAAAAAACGCATTTTCCACACATTTCACTCGGCTCACCCATCGAAACACGCCCCCAACAACACATGGCCTACCGTCCCGCGTTCCCACAGGTGTCCCGATGAAAACGGTACCTCACATGTGTGGGTGCACCTACTTGGGTGCCAAAGGGAAAGCCTAAAACACAAGTAACCCAAAGTCTGTTTTCAGGCCTGAATTTCAGACTCTCTGCTGACCGGCACACCATACAGATATGGGCCTCCGGTGTCCAAGCCACCAAGGAAAACAGGGAACCCCATGCATTTCCGAAAAGAGCACACCCGTGGGAATCCGCCGAGGCATGATATGCGCAAATCGGCCCAGAATTTATTACCCAGACACCCCTGCAAAGTCCGAAATGTGGGGAAAAAACGCATTTTCCGCACATTTCGCTCAGCTCACCCATCGAAACACGCCCCCAACAGCACATGGCCTACCGTCCCGCGTTCCCACAGGTGTCCCAATGAAAACGGTACATGTGTGGGTGCACCTACCTGGGCGCCAAGGGAAAAGCCTAAAACACAAGTAACCCCAAGTCTGTTTTCAGACCTGAATTTCAGACTCTCTGCCGACCGGCACACATACAGATATGGGCCTCGGGTGTCCAAGACACCAAGGAAAACAGGGAACCCATGCATTTCCGAAAAGAGGACACCCGTGGGACTCCGCAGAGGTATGATTTGCGCAAATCGGCCCAGAATTTATTACCCAGACACCCCCGCAAAGTCCAAAATGTGGGGAAAAAAACGCATTTTCCGCACATTTCACTCGGCTCACCCATCGAAACACGCCCCCAACAACACATGGCCTACCGTCCCGCGTTCCCACAGGTGTCCCAATGAAAACGGTACATGTGTGGGTGCACCTACCTGGGCGCCAAGGGAAAAGCCTAAAACACAAGTAACCCCAGGTCTGTTTTGAGCCCTGAATTTCAGACTCTCTGCCGACCAGCACACCATACAGATATGGGCCTCGGGTGTCGAAGACACCAAGGAAAACAGGGAACCCCATGCATTTCTGAAAAGAGGACACCCGTCGGAATCCGCAGAGGTATGATTTGCGCAAATCGGCCCAGAATTTATTACCCAGACACCCTCGCAAAGTCCGAAATGTGGTGAAAAAACGCATTTTCCGGACATTTCGTTCGGCTCACCCATCGTAACACATCCCCAACAATACATGACCTACCGTCCCGCGTTCCCAGGTGTCCCGATGAAAACGGTACCTCACATGTGTGGGTGCACCTACCTGGGCGCCAAGGGGAAAGCCTAAAACACAAGTTGTCAAACCTGAATTTCAGACACTCTGCCGACCGGCACACATACAGATATGGGCCTCGGGTGTCCAAGACACCAAGGAAAACAGGGAACCCCATGCATTTCCAAAAAGAGGACACCGGTGGGAATTCGCAGATGTATGTTTTGCGCAAATCGGCCCAGAATTTATTACCCAGACACCCCCGCAAAGTCCAAAATGTGGGGAAAAACGCATTTTCCGCACATTTCACTCGGCTCACCCATCGAAACACACCCCCAACAACACATGGCCTACCGTCCCGCGTTCCCACAGGTGTCTTGATGAAAACGGTACCTCACATGTGTGGGTGCACCTACCTGGGCACCAAGGGGAAAGCCTAAAACACAAGTAACCCCAAGTCTGTTTTGAGACCTGAATTTCAGACTCTCTGCCGACCAGCACACCATACAGATATGGGCCTCGGGTGTCCAAGCCACCAAGGAAAACAGGGAACCCCATGCATTTCCGAAAAGAGCACACCCGTGGGAATCCGCAGAGGCATGATTTGCGCAAATCGGCCCAGAATTTATTACCCAGACACCCCCGCAAAGTCCGGAATGTGGGGAAAAAACGAATTTTCCGCACTTTTCGCTCGGCTCACCCATCGAAACACGCCCCCAAAAAACACATGGCATACGGTCCCGCGTTCCCACAGGTGTCCAGATGAAAACAGTACCTCACATGTGTGGGTGCACCTACCTGGGCGCCAAGGGGAAAGCCTAAAACACAAGTAACCCCAAGTCTGTTTTCAGACCTGAATTTCAGACTCTCTGCCGACCGGCACACATATAGATATAGGCCTCGGGTGTCCAAGACACCAAGGAAAGCAGGGAACCCCATGCATTTCCGAAAAGAGGACACCCGTGGGAATGCGCAGAGGTATGATTTCCGCAAATCGGCTCAGAATTTATTACCCAGACACCCTCGCAAAGTCCAAAATGTGGGGAAAAAAACGCATTTTCCGCACATTTCACTCGGCTCACCCATCGAAACATGCCCCCAACAACACATGGGCTACCGTCCCGCATTCCCACAGTGTCCTGATGAAAATGGTACCTCACATGTGTGGGTGCACCTACCTGGGCACCAAGGGGAAAGCCTAAAACACAAGTAACCCCAAGTCTGTTTTGAGACCTGAATTTCAGACTCTCTGCCGACCAGCACACCATAAAGATATGGGCCTCGGGTGTCCAAGACACCAAGGAAAACAGGGAACCCCATGCATTTCCGAAAAGAGGACACCCGTGGGAATGCGCAGAGGTATGATTTGCGCAAATCGGCCCAGAATTTATTACCCAGACACCCCCACAAAATCCGAAATGTGGGAAAAAAATGCATTTTCCACACATTTCACTCGGCTCACCCATCGAAACACGCCCCCAACAACACATGGCCTACCGTCCCGCGTTCCCACAGGTGTCCCGATGAAAACGGCACCTCACATGTGTGGGTGCACCTACCTGGGCGCCAAAGGGAAAGCCTAAAACACAAGTAACCCAAAGTCTGTTTTCAGGCCTGAATTTCAGACTCTCTGCCGACCGGCATACCATACAGATATGGGCCTCCAGTGTCGAAGCCACCTAGGAAAACAGGGAACCCCATGCATTTCCGAAAAGAGCACACCCGTGGGAATCCGCAGAGGCATGGTTTGCGCAAATCGGCCCAGAATTTATTACCCAGACACCTGTAACGCTCACCTGATTCCCGCAGAGGCGCCGGTCTTGACTGGGTGAATGCTGTATCTTCAAAGGTGATGTGTAACACACGGTTGGCTCTTTGGGTTGGACCTCTGTGCACTGTATGTCTGACTCGAAGAGTAAGATGTCTGCAGATAGAAAATATGGGATTAATGAACTGGGGTTATTGGGTGTCTCTCTCCTCTTCCCTTTCTCTTCTCCTGTAGAACCCCAAAGGTTAACACCCTCACCTTAGGTAAGTGAACGCCGAGCTCTCCATCTGCCTCGGGGCAGGGTGCCGTAACCAGTTTCTTCACTGGATAAGGGTGCAGGCCTCTTGACCTCAGAGGACTGCTGTCCGTCGTTAACTGCACGAAACGGTAAATTCTGGGCACTTCAAATGTCTTAAAAGTCTTTTGTAATGATATCTCTTGTTTTGCAGGGTTCCGGCGATGGCGGATGGCGGGCTGATGAGAGTTGAGGATCGAACCCGCGTGAGGAATAGAAGCGCCTGGAAACACGTAAGTAAGCGCTTGTAGCCTGCTTCACGATGCGCACTAACAGTCCCTTTTATCTTGCAGGTACAAGTTCGGAGCTTTAGAGAAGCTGAAGGGTGCTGGAATACCCACTGGATTCGGCGTGGGAAGGAGTAATGGCACGTGAGTAATAAAGTTGCCCAATGTCTTTAAACGCACCTTCTTTTGTCTTTCAGATGCAAGATGCAGCGCCGAAGGCCTCCGGAGCGTGCGAAGAGCTGGTAAGCTTTTGTCTTTCAGATGCCGGAATGCAGTGCGAAGACCTCCGGAGCATGCGAAGAGTAGGTAAGCCTTTGTCTTTCAGATGCCGGAATGCAGCACGAGGCGTTGGTGACAGCCGATGGACCAGGTAAGAGATGCGCTGCCACTGAAGACCGTAGTGCTAACCTGTTCTTTCTTTGTCTTTACAGGTGCTGCTGAAGACTGGATTCCAGGATGGTAAGCCTTTGTTCCCTTAGGCCCAGGATCAGAAGCAGAAGACACGATGAGTGTTCTGCTGCAGAGAATGCAGAATAACGCAAAGCAAGATTCATCCATCGGGTGTGGTTTAAATAGCCTCCTGTAGTGCTTAGGTGTCTCCTTCCACAGCCACGCCTAGGTAAGAAAAGAGTTCCTGCTTTCCAGAAGAGTTCCAGTGTTCCTAGGGAGTGGCTCCTGCCCCACCCAACAGGAAAAGTAGTCCCAAACAGAAGAGGATCAGGGGTTCAACTGGCAGGTAAGTAAGCAGCATGGTCTGCTGCAGGTAAGTCCACCCAAGCATTATGAGCCCGGCGCTTCCAGCGCTGGGACTGGGCATCTTTATGAGCCTGGTGCCACCGGCGCCAGGACAGTGTCCAAAAGGTCCCAATTGGGACTGGCTGGCACTCGGAACCGGTGTTATGGGTCTGCTTCCAAGGGAGTCGGGCAAGTCCTGATCTTTTGGAAGCAGAGATCATGACAACACCCCCGCAAAGTCCGAAATGTGGGGAAAAAACACATTTCCCGCACATTTTGCTCGGCTCACCCATCGAAACACGCCCCCAACAACACATGACCTACTGTCCCGGGTTCCCACACGTGTCCCGATGAAAACGGTACCTGACATGTGTGGGTGCACCTACCTGGGCGCCAAGGTGAAAGCCTAAAACACAAGTAACCTCAAGTCTGTTTTCAGACCTGAATTTCAGACTCTCTGCCGACCGGCACACATACAGATATGGGCCTCGGGTGTCCAAGACACCAAGGAAAACAGGGAACCCCATGCATTTCCGAAAAGGGGACACCCGTGGGAATCCGCAGAGGTATGATTTGCGCAAATCGGGCCACAATTTATTACCCAGACACCCCTGCAAAGTCCGAAATGTGGGGAAAAAAACACATTTTCTGCACATTTTCCTCGGCTCACCCATCGAAACATGCCCCCAACAACACATGGCCTACCGTCCCGCGTTCCCACAGGTGTCCTGATGAAAACGGTACCTCACATGTGTGGGTGCACCTACCTGGGCGCCAAGGGGAAAGCCTAAAACACAGGTAACCCCAGGTCTGTTTTCAGACCTGAATTTCAGACTCTCTGCCGACCGGCACACATACAGTTATGGGCCTCGGGTGTCCAAGACACCAAGGAAAACAGGGAACCCCAAGCATTTCCGAAAAGAGGACACCCATGGGAATCCGCAGAGGTATGATTTGCGCAAATCGGCCCAGAATGTATTACCCACACTCCCCCGCAATGTCCGAAATGTGGGGAAAAAACGCATTTTCCACACATTTCGCTCGGCTCACCCATCGAAACACGCCTCCAACAACACATGGCCTACCGTCCCGTGTTCCCACAGGTGCCCCAATGCAAACGGTACCTCACATGTGTGGGTGCACCTACCTGGGCGCCAAGGGGAAAGCCTAAAACACGAGTAACCCCAAGTCTGTTTTCAGACCTGAATTTCAGACTCTCTGCCGACCGCACACCATACAGATATGGACCTCCGGTGTCCAAGCCACCAAGGAAAACAGGGAACCCCATGCATTTCCGAAAAGAGCACACCCGTGGGAATCCCCAGAGGTATGATTTGCGCAAATCGGCCCAGAATTTATTACCCAGACACCCCCGCAAAGTCCGAAATGTTGGTAAAAAAACGCATTTTCCGCACATTTCGCTCGGCTTACCCATCGAAACACGCCTCCAACAACACATGGCCTACCGTCCCGCGTTCCCACAGGTGCCCCGATGAAAACGGTACCTCACATGTGTGGGTGCACCTACCTGGGCGCCAAGGGGAAAGCCTAAAACACAAATAACCCCAAGTCTGTTTTCAGACCTGAATTTCAGACTCTCTGCCGACCGGCACACCATACAGATATGGGCCTCGGGTGTCCAAGACACCAAGGAAAACAGGGAACCCCATGCATTTCCGAAAAGAGGACACCTGTGGGAATCCGCAGAGGTATTATTTGTGCAAATCGGCCAAGAATTTATTACCCAGACACCTCCGCAAAGTCCAAAATGTGGGGAAAAAAACGCATTTTCCGCACATTTCGCTCGGCTCACCCATTGAAACACGCCCCAAACAACACATGGCCTACCGTCTCGCGTTCCCACAGTTGTCCCGATGAAAAGGGTACCTCACATGTGTGGGTGCACCTACCTGGGCGCCAAGGGGAAATCCTAAAACACAAGTAACCCCAAGTCTGTTTTCAGACCTGAATTTCAGACTCTCTGCCGACCGGCACACCATACAGATATGGGCCTCGGGTGTCCAAGCCACCAAGGAAAACAGGGAACACCATGCATTTCCGAAAAGAGGACACCCATGGGAATCCGCAGAGGTATGATTTGCGCAAATCGGCCCAGAATGTATTACCCACACTCCCCCGCAAAGTCCGAAATGTGGGGAAAAAACGCATTTTCCACACATTTCGCTCGGCTCACCCATCGAAACACGCCTCCAACAACACATGGCCTACCGTCCCGTGTTCCCACAGGTGCCCCAATGCAAACGGTACCTCACATGTGTGGGTGCACCTACCTGGGCGCCAAGGGGAAAGCCTAAAACACGAGTAACCCCAAGTCTGTTTTCAGACCTGAATTTCAGACTCTCTGCCGACCGCACACCATACAGATATGGACCTCCGGTGTCCAAGCCACCAAGGAAAACAGGGAACCCCATGCATTTCCGAAAAGAGCACACCCGTGGGAATCCCCAGAGGTATGATTTGCGCAAATCGGCCCAGAATTTATTACCCAGACACCCCCGCAAAGTCCGAAATGTTGGTAAAAAAACGCATTTTCCGCACATTTCGCTCGGCTTACCCATCGAAACACGCCTCCAACAACACATGGCCTACCGTCCCGCGTTCCCACAGGTGCCCCGATGAAAACGGTACCTCACATGTGTGGGTGCACCTACCTGGGCGCCAAGGGGAAAGCCTAAAACACAAATAACCCCAAGTCTGTTTTCAGACCTGAATTTCAGACTCTCTGCCGACCGGCACACCATACAGATATGGGCCTCGGGTGTCCAAGACACCAAGGAAAACAGGGAACCCCATGCATTTCCGAAAAGAGGACACCCGTGGGAATCCGCAGAGGTATTATTTGTGCAAATCGGCCAAGAATTTATTACCCAGACACCTCCGCAAAGTCCAAAATGTGGGGAAAAAAACGCATTTTCCGCACATTTCGCTCGGCTCACCCATTGAAACACGCCCCAAACAACACATGGCCTACCGTCTCGCGTTCCCACAGTTGTCCCGATGAAAAGGGTACCTCACATGTGTGGGTGCACCTACCTGGGCGCCAAGGGGAAATCCTAAAACACAAGTAACCCCAAGTCTGTTTTCAGACCTGAATTTCAGACTCTCTGCCGACCGGCACACCATACAGATATGGGCCTCGGGTGTCCAAGCCACCAAGGAAAACAGGGAACACCATGCATTTCCGAAAAGAGGACACCCGTGGGAATCCGCAGAGGTATGATTTGCACAAATCGGCAAAGTCCAAATGTGGGGGAAAAAAACGCATTTTCTGCACATTTCGCTCTTCTCACCCATCGAAACAGACCCCCAACAACACATGGCCTACCTTCCCGCGTCCCCACAAGTGTCCCGATATAAACGGTACCTCACATGTGTGGGCGCACCTAACGGGGGTGCAAAAGGAAAAGGGTAACCCACTGGTAACCCCAATCCTTTCGCCACTGCCCATTTTGTTCATGTGTGCAGCCTACAGATTTGGGCCTATGGTGTCGAAGCCAGCAAGGATAACAGGGAACCCCATACATTTCCCAAAAGAGGACACCCGTGGGAATACACAGAGGCCTGCCTTGCGCAAATTGCCCCAGTTTTTATTAGCCACAATCCCTGACAAATTGTGATATTTGGTGGGGAAAAAACACAGTGTTCACTTTGTCTGGAGTTCTGGGCAATACATTCTCGGCCGCTTCGCGCAAGTCAGATCTCTGCGCATTCCCACAGGTGTCCTCTTTTGGGAAATGCATGGGGTTCCCTGTTTTCCTTGCTGGCATCTAACAGCTAGGAAGACCCCGGTGAGTTCATAAGTGAATGATGGGCCCATTGCACAGCAACTCCAATAACATGTTGACATACACACACTTCCATGCATCCAACAGAGCGTAACCCAGACAATGCACAAGCCATCAATGTGACACGAGACAGGAGGCATGGACGGTGTGAACCCCCTTCAATACTCACCATGCAAAATGAAGAGGCCATGATGTAGGACACATACAACTACCATTGAACAGCAAGCATCATGGGAAATCACCCAATTGCATGTCACATTGCTACCACCCCTTGCCAGCATGCCATGCATCCATGTAGAGACACATCAGCCAAACTGCTGCCACACATGTAGCATATGGCAATTAATCAACACCACTAGATGTGTGGCTCAAACGTACAACTAGTGCAACAGTCCAGTAGCTGCAAGGCCCCCATGAAGAGTGTCTCCCTCTTAACTTTGCAATCACACCGCCATAGCTAGCTGAGCACCCCTCAGCTGACAGTACAACAGGATATGCAAGCAACTTTGGGCCTACCCTACATGGGCACACGTGACCTTGTACAACTGTGAAGCACATAACACCACAGTCCAAGCAAGGCACACATTGCTGAATATCCATATGCACACACAACCATCAAGGCAGTCTCCTCCCGGGTGGCCAGGGGAAGGCAGACACTTGCTGATCTCAACCAAGGAGGTGGCTGCGGGAGGATCACCTGGGTGGCGACAAGGCCGAGGGAAGTGAGCAGATTCCGTGGGACGAGACACAGTATTTTCCTCTAATAGGGCGACTCTTACCACTGTACCAGAAGAAGTTATGGCTTACTGTCATTTTAATGTCTTGAAATCTCCTATGCAATTTAAGGTGGTAAACCCTAAAGTTGTAACAACAAAGTATATGATATCAAAAGAAAGAATATTTTTTGTACCTAAAATCAAATGCCCTCCTCACTACCAATGGTACACTGGGATGGTGGAAATGTTGTCTTCTCTAAATCATCTTCCTCTAATACATTTAAAACATACAGCCCCTCTGTTACAATTAATAAGGGAATTAAATCTACCCTTAAAGATATTCAAGAAGTAGAAAAACCTAACTCTAATAAAGAAACTACATGTACCAGAATCCTATAGGGATTGAGACGAAGAAGAGGGCTAAAGAAGCATATAGATGTTGTAGTGAGCAACTCATACACACATGATTTCCAAAGAAGCTACCCAGTTGTTACACTTTTGGCTAGAGAAAACATACGTGACAAAAAGGTGATACATACCAAATTTATATTGTGCTCACTTTGTGTTTACTACGATGTTGTAGTCAGGCAATTAAGCCTAACAGCTTTTGCGCAGGTCAGGCAATTAAAACCAATGGCTCACACCTGAAGCCAATTGCCAAACCTGTCAAGCATAAAAGGCTGCAGCAGGAGACGGGAGAAGGAAGGAGCTGCAACTGGAGTTGGAAGGCTGGCAGCATAGGTAGTAGTAGAAGAGCACAAGGCTGGCAATTCACGAGGAAGTGTGATCACAGAAAGGGTGCTGGAATGTGGAGACAGCAGATTTCACTTGCTAATTCTGAGAAGGTCTTGTGGTCTCAAACCCTGCATTGCTGTGGCTGCACTGAGGAAGAAGTGCTGAGAGTGGAGCTTTCCCCATTTGCGCCGAGTAGCTGTGATTGCAGAGCCGTGACTGTGCTGAATCCTGAGGCCCATAGCAGAAGGCAAGACAAGGGACTGAGTAGTGAAGGAGACTCCAAACTAGCGTGGCCAGAGACACCCGTGCTGCAGAAGGGAGTGGGTCCCAAGAGCGCTTGAAATAGTAGTAGCAGTTGAAGAAGTCGGGAAAGTGAAGCAGCCTGCAACCGCAGTGTTCCTGGAGCCAGTGAGTGAAGCTCGGCATTCAGGTTCACTTAAAAAGCCTTGGCGTTAACTGTTACTCAGAAGTAGCTCGCATAAGTTTAAAAGCGAATATAAACGGTTTGTAATTGTGGAAGTTCCTTTTAATAATATAAATGTAACACATGCACTATTAGTGAGAGCAATAGTGTTCCCGTAAGAAGAAAAGCCTTTTATTTCCATTGTCAAGTAATTCACTGTTGCCGGAGTGGTCACGTGTCTCTCATTAAAGGGGAAAGCCTGTTACAAACCAATCTGAAAACATAATGTTGACTTTCACAAGTGTTACAAGAAATGCAGCATGAAAGGAAGGTCGCGTGTGGCCAATTGTAATTCCTTAAATGAGTCTGAAACCGTCTCTTTGTTGTTGAATAGGAATACAATCACTGGTATCTCTCTTTAAAGTCGAACATCTATATGAAAGAGTGGTTGCGTATACTTAAAACTGTTTTTCCTTTGAAGACTGAACCTTGTAATAATGGGAAACATTCATTTTTTAAGTTCAGAAGTTGTTGTATTGACTAGAAGAACAGGCATTTCCAAAGCCAAGAGGATAACTCGTTCCATAGTGAAACCAGTCCTATTAAGAACTATCCATCTGTTCTATGAGGTTGTGAAAGGTCCAGCGTCCTCTGATACAAGTGTGACATTGTTACCTGAAAATGGAAGAGTGATAATACAGCTTCAGGGTAGTTACTGGACCCAAGAAGGTTTGAACAAAGCTGTGAAAGGGAGATGGGTGCTTGTAAAAGAGTCATGCAGAAGAAGATCATCTGTAATGCTGAAGACTGCTGAAGTTGAGAGAAAGTCAGCCTTGGAGCAGAGGCAGGATATACTTGTGGCAGTAAAGCCGACAGAAGAGGCAAAGAGGTAGCCCTTTCTTGGAGTGTAGGAAAGAAGAGTGCCTTGCCTACCTTTAGAGGTTGAAAAGTCTTGTCTTTAAATGCCTAATAATTATGAAGTACAAGATTGTATAAGAAGAAGCAGAAGTACCTCAACTATGGTGGTGTATAAACCGTCAGTGGATGTCACATTGAAGTTGGTTGAAGTAGTTGTATACTGTGGAACAAAGGAGTAAAAGTAGTAGAAGGGTGGTTGTCAGGAGGAAGCACCAACCCAAAAAGAAGCTTCTTTACAATTATACCAAATGTACTGCAAAGTTCTTAATCAATTGTGTAGTTGTCAAAGAAGTTGTTAGCCTAACTCAGCGGTTTTCAAACTGTGGGGCGCACCCCGGCAGGGGGCCACGGCCACATCCCTAGGGGGCTGTGAGAGGCCAGCACGAAACGTTAAAAAAAAAGATATTTTTTTTTTAGATCTGAAGAAATGGGTAGTGGCAGCTCACATGGTCGGGCTGAAGCATGAAACTGTCTCAGGCACCAATGAAAAAGTGCAGTTGTCAATGGATATTCATTACTTTAGTCATAGTCAAAGACTGTTTGAATAGTACCCAAGTGGGTGCTTTGTGTTAAAATGTAAGTAAATTGTGATATTTAAAGAATATTTATTCATCAACAATGGTCAAAATTACTAACTGCATAGTGAAGTAACTCATCAAACTGGCCCACATTGGCCAAAAATGTAGCTCATTTTGACTGGCCCACACTAGCACTTTTGCTACAGGCATTGCCCTATTGCCCTATAGGCCAGTCCGAGCATGGCGGCTCATCCTTAATGGCGAGGGAGCGCCCACCCAGTAGCCCCCTCACCCATTATGGAGGCGCTAAGGAGCCAGCCCAGGGAAACAATGAGCACTCCCTCAGCTGCTTTTTCCAGCTGAGGGAGTGCTCCTGGGCTGGCTGAACTGTCAAAGGGAAACACTATTTCCCTTTGACAGTTCAGTTTAGTTCCCCAGCCACACATGCTCACTGAGCCATGCAAGTGCTGAGGTGTTTTGCTTCGCCAGCATTGCATAGCTCATTGGGAATGCTGGCTGGGGCACTGCATATCTCTATGTGCGAGGGGGAGCTCCTGCGCCTCCTCGGACATATGGACAGAGCAGCCTGGAGGAGGGCGTTTCAGCACCCACACGCAGGCCAATGCAGAAGGTACGTTTATGTTCATGTTTTTATTTAAACATGTGTATGGATGCGTGTATGCTTGTGTTATGAGTGAGTGTATGGTGATGGATGCTTGTGTGAATGATAGAGTGATTGCTCTATGAATGTGTGTGTGTGTATTAGTTTGCTTTGGTCCGTTGAGCTGATTTTGGCAAGTGGTGGATAGAGGGGGAAGGAGGGTTTTATAACAAAGGCATTTTAAAAATGCCTAAATGCCTATGTTGCACAATCCCCCTACCCACCTGCCAAAATCAGCTCTCCTTCTGAGGCGCTGTGGAGCCCAGGGGACAGGGATGGTATTTTTTTACTGGATTTCCATCATAGAGATCCAGTCAAAAATGCCATGCTTTCCCTCTTGGCACCCTAGCATACAAACATAATCATGTTGATTGCGTTAGGCCTAGTGGGGCTCAGGAGACAGGGATGGTATCTTTTTACTAGACATCTATTTATAGATGTCCAGTAAAAAATGGCATGCCTGCTCCCTGGGCCCCCCAGCACCAATTACAAACTGTTTGGCTATTAACCCATTTATTTTGTAACGTATGCTCTACAATGCAACATTTTAACCCATTATTTTAAAAAAAAGGCACGGGGGGAAAACCCCCCAAACCTGTCTTGATTGGTTCAGGCTCCCTCACTGCGCTCTGTCACATTTGGGGGGAAATAGTTATGCCCCTCCAATTCACCAGCCGCCACGCCCTCGGACTGTGTTGGGAACGGGGTGGGGGGAGCTCAGGGACTGTGGTGGGAGCAGGATGGGCGGCAACCATGGTATAGTGGTATTGGTGGGAGCAGGGTGGGGAGACCCCAGGGTGTGTGATGGGGTGGACAGAGCCCAGGGGCTGGGTAGGAGTGGGATGAGGGAGTCCAGCGACTGTGATGGGAGAGGGTGGGGGAGCCCAGGGGCTGTAGCGGAAGTAGGGTGCAGTGACGGCATGCAATACATACTGTCCATTTGGCATTCGTGGGGGGGCCCGGCCTGTCCAAATTTTGCTCAGGGGGGCCCAGGCCAAAAAGGTTTGAAGACCACTGGCCTAACCTTTGAGCTGTGGCTATTAATCCTGGAAAGAAGATGTCCAGGATTACCATTAGTTCTATTTGCTTGACTGAACTTGGAAGGGGAACTTTTCAACTGAAAGCTGAAGAATAGTTAATAGTGGATTTTTGTTTGATGAAGTTTTGTACTAATTTGGAACTCATAAGAACTGGTTCAAGACTTTTCTTTTCCTTTGAACATTTGGAGAATTGACTTTGAAAAACCCTGGAGAAGGGATTTACCAAGGACAGGTTAAGGTCATCCAAAATACTGGTTAAATACTGGTTATTCTTTTATGTTGTTTATGATTTCCTTTAAATGTTGTGATGTTTAGTTTGAGGGCCAGTTTGTTTATGATAGGAGTTATTCCCCTAGCCTTTTAGACCAGGTAGGGAATTCCCTGATAGAGTAGGATTAGTGAGGATTCATTTGCCAATTTGTTTCTTAATAAAATGTCTAATCTTGAGAAAAATACAAGCAATTGTCCGCCTTGCATTTCTGACCCCTCACAACATCCAAAATACCCCTGTCCCAGGGTACTGCTTCTGACACATCTGGGGGTACTGGCCAGTACACCTGCCATGATTGTGGCAACAACTCTGGCTATGACGGAGGCTGCAGGACCTGCCACCACTGAGCCACCTCCCACCACTTCTGGGGAGTCAGAGGACCAACCCACCCACACAAGTGCCAACAACATGCAGGCACTGTGCCAGGCCACTGCACCTCCTGACACTGCCACCGGAGTCTGCCACCACTTCCTCAACCTCTACAGCTTCCCCTTCAATGCCGATGTCCTCTGATTCTTCCCCCCTGCCCAGCATATCACCCATGCAGTCCTCCCCTGCCCCTTGTCATTTCACTGTGCGCACCGTTACCCCTGTCCTAAGGACGCGGATTCCCAAGGTCAGGATGACGAGAAGCAAGCAGGCCGGGGATCTGGCATTGATCAAAGGCAACCCCATCTGTCTTTCGGGGCTGTGCAGTGACCACACACTAAATGCCATCTGGGAGAGGCTCACCCAATGGAGCAGCAGCAGGAGGTAATGCAGCAGATAGCCCAGGAGCAACTGGGGCACTCCCAGGAAATGTGTGATGCAGTGCTGGGTGCATCCAGGCAGTTGGCCTCTTCCCTGGACCATGAGACAATGTCCAGGGCCATCGACCTTACAATGCAGCACCTCTGGGGCAGTGAAGCTGCTAGTCCCGTGTTGGCCACCCGTACTGAGAGATCAAGTGCAAGCACGCCACCAAGGCACTCCCAGCGCTGCACAAGTCGGGCAGCCACACACACACAGAAAGGAGACTAGAGGAGCAGGTAGTGGACCCTTTCATGGGGCATGCTGGAGACCGCAAGGGTGTGGGGGACGGTGATGGTGTTGGGGATGTGGGTGTGAGAGGGGATTGGTGTTGGGGATGACGGTGTGGACAGGGGGATGGTGTTGGGGTGAAGGTGTGGTGAGAGGGGTGATGTTGAGGATGATGTTGTGGGGAGAGTCATATTGTTGGGGATTAGATGCACAATTAATCACTTTGAACTCCAGCCATTTGATCCAGTGGTCATTTCAAGAGTTGAAGTTAAATGTACAGTGACAGGTGTCTATGTGTGCTTTCAGAAATAGTTGTTAATGCTTTCCTGCCGGACAATACGTCCGTCCCTCAATTCCTCATGTCTATTGTGAGGTGCCCTGTCATCACCTGCATTTTTTTCACCATCTGCGTTGGGGCGTGAAATGTCTTCATCTGGAGGCATGGGTATATTCTGGCGTATGCACATGTTGTGCAGCATATCTTGCCCACTTTTTCAGAGATGTACATTCGTGCCCCACCTGTCTGGTGGAGGCACCTGAACGTTCCCTTCAGCAGTCCAAACCTGTGTTCTATGCTTGTCCTGGCCCTTATGTGTGCCTCATCGTAGGTTGTGTCCTGCAGTGCTTCAGGGGTTCTCAACGGTGTTAACAACCACGGTAGCAGCGAATAGCCTGAGTCACCTACAGCAGGTAGGGAGCAGACTGTTTAGCATTACAAGTTTGATTCTGCATGCTAATTTCATTTGCTATTGTCATGGCGGCCTTTGTATGCTGAAATGCGTGTAGGGCTAACTCCCTGTACTGCGGGGGGGATGGAGGGGTTTTAGTGGCTGTGTGTGGCCACATGCAGGAGTATGCAGCATGTTCTCAGGTGTCTCTGTGCCCAGCATTAGTTGGATTTAGGGTCATGGGCTACTGAGTGGATAATAATTTTCATAATCGCTCCAGCATATTAACATCAAATATTAATCGGGGTAACTGGTTAGGAAACCACTCGCCGTGCTCGGCGACGAACACGGCAGGTGGTTTCCTAACCACTACCCAGCTAAATATTTGTTCTTAGATATAAATCTCGCAAGGTTAACATGCTGGAGCAATTATGAACATTAATATCCAATGATATTAGTAGGAAGATAGTTATCAAATTTAAATTTCAGAGGATGACACACTATTTCCACGGACTGATTCAGAAGGCTATATGCGACACACACTTATGAAAATCAGCAGGATTCATAGACAGATTTTGGCTGATATTTAAATATTGATTTGAAGAGTTTCTTTTCTTTGTGGAACCTCTGAAACATTTGTAAAGATGATAATCGCTAATGGATAGCCTTGAAAAAGACTGTATTGGATCGAAATACGTGTTGGCTAGGGCGAGGATGTGGTTTAAGCAACAATCTGAATATCTGAAGTCTAGAAGAGGCTGATGTGAGGATGTGGTTTAGGCAATGATCTGTGTATCTGAAGACTAGAAGAAAAAGTATTGTACTCTCAAGATTAATATTAAAACTATTTTTAAACATGGCAATAATTTAAGACACACACATGGGGGCATACTGTATATATTTACACATCATACAGATGACAATAGCTGGTCACATTGAGCATCTCTCCTTTGCCCTTATAAAGACAGCTAATTTCCTGTTGATTTTGGTACTACCTTGGCTTTGGTAACATCATCTGTATATTCATTTGGGAGTGTCTATGCTGTTCTTGGGAGAGGTTTGCATGCAGAACTGTGTTCAGTGACAAAAGAATAACCTCAACTACATATAGTGCATTTTGATGGCCCTCTAGTGGGAAAACTATATTTGATGCCTGCTAAATATTAAGCCTACTTAGACGTATTTGAAGCGTCTCACAAGAAGCAACTTTTTTTTTTCTTTTTCGGAACTACAGAAGAATGCACTAAATGAGCATCTTCGCGCACATTTTAAGAACGCCTTCATCATTGATTCTAAGTGCCCGGAAGGGGCATCTCATTTTTCTTTGACCCAAAGGAAGACATGGCATAACTCAGACCATACTTGGACTCTCAAGGATTAAATGAAATCACCATCAATGGTATCCTTGAAACAGTCCAAGAGCCAAAGTATTTACCAAACTAGCCTTAAGAGGAGCCAACCATCCTATTGTATTAATGCCAGAATTAATGGGAAACAGCGTTTAGAATGCCCTTCCGGCATTTTGACTACAAAGTAATGCGCTTCAGCTTTGCCAGTGCCCGGGCTGTTTTTCAGCGATTCATGGACCGAATAATTTCTGAACTCCTGCAAGACAGTTATTGTTTATCTGGAGGACATCCTGATATTTTCTAAGGCCCATACGGCTCATATCAAGGAAGTATTTCAGTGATTATGCCAATACAAACTCCTGGTAAAATCCGAAACATGTGCCTACTTGGGCTATATTCTCTCAACAGAAAGAATATCTATGGATTCCAGAAAAATATCACCCATATTACACTGGCCCACCCATATGCCGTCAAGGAAATGCAAAGGTTCTTGGGCTTTGCCAATTTTTATCAAACGTTCATTGCTTAATTTTCATAAATTGTACTACCCATTACCAGGTTGTTGAAAATAGGAGTTACGTTTTATTGAAACCAGAAAGTCAAGAATGCCTTCCATTCCAAGATGGCCACCGAAGAGTGAGGGTGCACTCTCTCGAGCTCCCAGCTGGGCCTATGTAAGGACGATAATATAAACGAAGGAAGAGATGAAGGCTGTACTGTAACCGAGACACTACAATTGCATCCGCTCGTGGATAAGAAGCAGAAGGTGCAAATGGGAAAAAGAATATTAGCGTTCTGAACACTGGCCAGCTAGCTGACATTGACCCTGTGTCAGGTCCGTGAACCACATGTGGAGCCGCGGCGGGGAGGCAGAACCCGTTGGAGGCAGCGCAGAAGGAGAAGGCGAGCCGAGAAGACTCCAACCCGTGGGCAATGAAGTGCTTGAGGTGCGCCCCCCACCACCGGCTGAAGCAGAGGGAAGAAAAGTCAGCCTTTCTCCGTGCGAGGAGGAGCCCTGCCATCAAAGGAACCCCTGCAGTTAGAGCAAGACAGGATGGAGGCCCCCTGTCAAAGACCAGGCTCACAAGGTGAGAGACGGCAGACATGCACAGTGAGGCACCAGAGAGTGGAAGTGCACCACGCCGGGGAGGAGGAGCAGCGGGACCCCGCGGAAATGACCAGGGTCTGAAGGGAGGACGCTGCAACTCCGGTCCACAAGAACGCAAGGCGGGCTGGCCGCACTGGAGGTAGGATCCTCTGGAGAGGCCTGAAGAACGAATTGGAGGGGCAAACAAAAGAGGCCAAGTTAGTAGGAAATGAAGGAGACTCGCCCGTAGCATTTTCAATACAACAGAGCTTAATGGGGTATAAGGCTACATATAATTGACAAGAAGACACCCCAGAGCTGGCTCCATATAAAGATTGAGGCACCAGGGATACAAAGAAAATCTAGGCTAACGAAATGGGCTGCTTGTTGGAACTGCACCACCCTGATCTTATTGGCAACAAGCATAACACGGCAGATGCACAAGCTGGGAAGGGATTTTATGACAAACATGAACCCTGGTGGCCCCTGAGGAGAAAGAGTTCAGAAAGTAGGGCAAGCAGGTTCTGGAGGATGAAATGCTCAGGGGCCAGTAGTAGAAGAAGACAAGGGAGAACAGAGACACGCCCCCTGGGTACTCCGGTCTCGTGGAAGATGCCAAGGAGGACGCCAAGGTAAAATTGAGGGAAAATCACCTTGAGCACACGAGGAGATACGCAGGTGCAGGTGTACAGACCCACACGCAGATGCCAGGCCAAAAGGAAGCAGACCACGGGCCCGCAGTCTTCGAAGAAAAGTAGCAAGAAAAGTCAGTTGGAAAAGATTTGGCAACGAGTTCCCACGGAGACGGAGCTAGAAGAATCTGGTCAAGTACACAAGGACAAAGAGGATATACAGGCGACTGGGGTATTGGCCCTAAACAAAGACAATATGCAAAGGTGCCTGCTGGGCATGGAGGAGAGGATCGCAGCCTCCTTTCAGCAGCAAATAGGGAGTCTGAAAGAAGAACTGAAAAACTCACTAAAAGAAATCAGAGATAATATCAATGCCTTGGGAACCAGAGTGAATGCAGCGGAACGAGGTATGTCAGAAATGGAAAATGAGGTACGTCAGAACAGAATTATTGTGAACCTCTGCCACACAAAACCTAGAAGTTCAAGCAGAGGATTTAGAAAATCGGTCAAGACGTTCAAATATAAGGATTAAGGGTTTGGCGGAGGCGACCCCAGATGGGGACTTGAAGTCTACAATGCAGCACTGCTTTGCTACCCTGTTGAAGGCTAGCACCCCAGAGGAGATACGGATCGATCACATACATAGAGTGGACCTGAATAGGAGCAGAGAAGGGAATAGGCCCAGGGATGTTCTCGCGGCCATAGAGAATTTTAAGGGCTGCAAGATACGATCATGATCAATGGCTCAGAAGTAAGTCTATTTCAAAATCCGGCTGTATCCACCCTGCAGAAAAGGAGAGCGATGGGACCGGTGACAAGGAAACTCCAGGAAATAAAAGTCCCCTATAAATGGACATTCCCCTTTGGCTTGTTATTCCCTTGGGGAGGGAGACAGCAGAGAGTAGCCACATGCCACCAGGGTTTGGCTGTCCTCGGGGTGGAACCGGAAGACGCGGCCTCAGGAGACATATCCAGCAAGACACAATGGAGGGGGCCCAAGCCCTGGGAGTGGTCATTGGCACAGAGGAATAGAAAAGAGAAATTGAAAGGCCCTAGACTGAGAAAATGATGAAGAAGTAGATCTACACAACTTTGGGCCAACGAGCAACGAAAGGTCAACCTGAGAGGGGTGCTCATGAGGGGAGTGGGACACCTATAAATGGGCAATCAAAATCCAACGATGATGAACCCTGGTCATGGTAGCCCGGTTGGGAGGGAAGAGGCACTGTTTGGAATCTTAGAAGGTTAGGTTAACCTAAGGGTCCGGGAGAAAGATGGGTCGGTGCCCTCAGATACCGAGTCATACCCGGAGAGGGAGAGAGGGGGAGGCGAGGGGGGATGGGAATTGGGGGGGGAACCCATTGACAGATGGGCGCAAACGAAATGGATAGATCACACTGGGAACACAGAGGCTAGGAGAGGAACACTTGTACAGTCTAATGGCTAGGCCCTTGCAGATCTTTTCACATAATGTACTGGGCCTGAACACTCCGATAAAAAGGAAGAAGGTGCTAACTCAAATAAAGAGATGCAATGCGGATGTATTCTTACTTCAGGAGACACATGTTCGGAAAGAGGATAGTCACAAAACACAGATACAACAGTTCACACAATTATACCAAGCAAATGCCTGTAATGAGACGGCAGGAGTTATGGTGGGCTTTAAGAATATATTAGGGGTGCAAATACTCAAATCACTAGCAGATCAGAATGGGAGGTACATATTTGTGCAAGCGCAGATAGGGAAAATAATTATTACCACAGGCAGCATATATGTCCCCGTAGTAGGACAAGATCCCTTCCTGAACCATGTTCTGGGGAAACTAGAACAGTTTGCTGTAGGGGAAATCGTTATTACAGGAGACTTCAATATGGCCTGGGGCCCGGAGAGTGATAAGAGTGGGCAGAGTACACAGAGGGGCACGAACCCTTCGGGGGCGGTGTGAGAAAAAAGAAAGGGCTGGCACTGAAAGATGTATGCAGGGCGAAAAAATGGGGCAGGGAACCAGGGTATACATGCTTCTTGCATGTACATCGCACATACTTTAGAATAGATTACGCCTGGGGGACCCCCAAAATACTTGGCTCCTTAACAAATATAGAACTCGACCCGATCTCACTATCAGACCATGCACAGATGAAGATATATCTTTTGCATTCAAGGGAATCCGGTGATTCCCTTGAATGCAAAAGCATTGAATGTAAAAGCATCGAAAAAATGCATTTTTTTTAAAGGTAAAGGTTTTATTTTTATTATAATGGGTTTTAAGGGGTAAACAAACAGGGGTTGGGGGGCATTAAAAAATAAAATGAAAGAAAATCATTTTTTCGATGCTTTTGCATTCGATGCTATCACTATAAACCAAAGTCAAGCAATCCACTATGGACTTGGAGGTTCCCTGGGGAGCTCATGAGAGACCCAGTAATACAGGACATAGTTATAGTTAGAAAATAGCAGAATACTTTGATCGGAACGATACGAATGAGGTTTCACTGAGGGGTATATGGGATTCCTTCAAGGCGGTACTACGGGGAGAGCTGATTTAACTAAAAGCTCAGAGGCTGAAGGAAAGGGACAGACTAGAGAAAGAATGGGAGGCAGAGCCGAAACTGGCACAAAACACACTAGTAGGTCGTTAGAATAGGGAGAATTACAATAAAGTAAAGGAGGCGCAGAGACAGCTACGACTATCGAAAACATAGAAGGGAGAGGGTGCCTTCTTAAGGCTCAAACAGCGATAATACATAAGCACCAATAAGGCCGACAAAATGTTAGTCAGGCTTCTGAAACAGCAGATGGGACAGCGGCATATATAGGGAATTAAACAAGAAAACGGCTCATTAACAACTGAATCGTATGGGATTATGCTAGCCTTCATAGCACACTATAAGGAGCTTTACTCCACAGGGAACCCAGAATTACAAAAAATACAGACATTCTTAGAAGGAATAGAGCTGCCAAAGATAAAGGCAGAAGAGAGGGATAGCCTGGAAATGGAAATTACGGAGGAAGAAGTGGAGAGGGCGATTAAAACCTTGCCGAGTAATAAGTGACCAAGACCGGATGGTTACACTGGGACGTTCTACAAAGTGTTCTGTAAAGAGGTTAAAGGCTTCCGAGCAAGATTGTTCAATACATTTAGGAATGGGGAAGGGGTGACTAGCTCCATGACGGAGGCAAAGGTGGTTCTGTTCGAGAAGCCAAACAATGACCCCACATTTTGTGGATCATATAGGCCTATCACACTACCGAATATAGACGCTAAATTATATACCGGGATATTGGCAGATAGCGTAAAGGAGGTTCTCCCTTGGGTCATAGGGCAAGCTCAATGAGGTTTTATAAAGGGGGGGCAAACATGGGATAATACCTGAAGGTGATCCTTCTATTAGAAAAATGGAGGTGAAACAAATACCGCCCACTCTCATCTCATTGGACACTGAGAAAGCTTTTGATAGGGTGGAGTGGCCGTACCTGTTTCAGACGATGGAACTAATGGGCTTTGGGCCAAAATATATGCAAATGATAGGGGCAAACTATAGCAACCCATCGATTTGCTTAGTAATAATCAGGTTTCAGAAACGATACGTATAGAACGCAGGAGAAGACAGGGGTGCCCCCTGTTGCCACATCTGTATGCTATTTATTTAGATTATTTAGAACCCCTTTTAGCAGCATTTAGACAGAATCAGTCCATCAAGGGAGTTCCATTTTCAGGGGGAACACATAAAACAGCTGCTTACGCAGACGTTATGTTACTAACAGTAGTTTAACCTGAGAGGTCTATCCCAGCTCTGTATTCTTAAAGAACAAGAAGGGCTGTCAAGCCTGAAAATAAATATGAGGAATTTGGAAATGTTAGAGGTGGGACTCTCAAAGTAACAGGCCAAACAGATACAGAATAACTCCCCATTTTGCCTAGCCGGGGGTAGCCTAACACACCTACGCATAAAATTGACAAATAAGGTAGCAGTGCTTTATAAAGCAAACTTCCCGGATCTAATTAAACAAACGCAAACAGATTTTGCTAAATGGTCCCCGATGCGGATCTCCTGGTTGGGGCGCATAAACACAGTGAAGAGGGTGACCCTCCCAAGGGTACTTTATAGATTCCACACGCTAGCAATCGCGATTCCGAACGCTTACTTCAAAGAAATAAATGCACTATGTTCAAAATGTATATGGCAGAATAAATGCCAGAGAGTAGCGTTGGATTTATTGAGGTCCTCTAAACAAAGAGGTGGAATAGGGCTCCCAAATATTTACCATTATTATGAAGCGGGCCAACTGCGAATAGTACGGGAATGGTTCCCGGGAAATACGGACAAGATATGGGCTCGTATGGATAGAGCAGTGGCGGGAATGCCCCTAACAGGATTGCACTGGCTACATGGAAATGAAAGACCCATGACCACTAGGCATAGTAGGATTCTGCGCACGACATGTGACATTTGGAACAGGAGGATCGGGAGCAGACAGCTATCTTCTATCCCATCACCCTTTACCCCAATGTTTGATAATCCCAACTTCACACCGGGTATGTCGGAGGGGGCATTTAAAAGATGGAAAGAAAAGGGATGCAAGAAGATCGGTGACATGCTATGGGAAGGGGAAGTAATGTCTTTTGTGCAATGCAAGAAACAGGTGGAAGTGGAGGAAGGAGATATATTTGAATATATTCAACTGAGACACTGGTTAAGACAGAAGGAGATTCATCAAGCGGTTGCCAGGCCTCTGACAAAATTTGATACATATATCACCACACATTCCGGGGACAAACACTAAGTGGTGAACATATATAGAATACTATAAGAAAGCACGGACCCAAGAACGTGGCCATATCAAGTGCCGTGGAATGCTTCACTGGGTGAAGTAATACCTCTGGGGCATTGGGAAGTATTATGGAGGAACATAATAAAACTGACTAGGTCACTGCAATTGCGAGAGGCATGGTACAAAATAATGCTCCAATGGCACTATAACCCCAACAAATTAAAGATGTATAGATCATCATCAGAGGAATATTGGAGGGGGTGCAATGGGGTATGAGATTGGTTGCACATTTGGTCGGGATGCCCCAAGATTAAAGGCTTTTGGGAGGAAATCATGATATTTCAACAGGAAATAGTACCGGAAATCTTACCCCTCACACAACCCGAGACACTGGGTGGGCTGTTAAGACCGGCGCTATATAGCATGTCAATGTCTCAGAAAAGATCCTTAACAACATCATTATTAGCGGCATGGTTGGTAATTGCCAAAGAAAGGAAGCAAAGCAGCCCCTCAACGATGATAAGCTGGCTCCGCAAATTATGGGACATACTAGCGATGGAGTGGATTACTTATAGGCGAGAAAGGGGGAAATCTAATATACGAGATCCTATGGGAGCCACCCTATGGAGAGAAGGGAGAGCAGGAGGGGAACAAGGCACCTGAAATTGTGTTCTCTCCCTTGCCAGAGAAAAATAACTATAACCAGGCCAAGGATACACCTTTGTGGGATAGAATGAAACCTCCATACCCTTTAGCCTCTTTAAAATGTTCCTCTCCTCAGGAAGACAAATATGAGACCCACAAGAATCTTATTGGAAACTCTGAGGAGGTTAAAGTCCTGAATCCAATGGGAAAAATCTCAATCACCATATTACCTTGGTTTCCTTAATACCTTCTATTAATGAACCCTTACATAACTTTGAACCTGAGGTGAGGTGCAAGGAAATGGGAGAGATTTCAGTTCTAGGGGGACCTCTTTGCAGGACCCAGACCATAGGGGACCACAATAAATCACCATCTAATTTACTTCCTCTTTCACCAGAACCAGTTGCTATCGCCCTTGTCCCAATAACGCCAACGATAGATCAGGTGAGCCTACAGGACAGCCAAACATCTGAATCTCCCTACTGAAGCAGGCAAGGAGAAAAAAATTGCTCCCTGTGTTCCCTATCGTCCCCTTGGATGAGCTAGATCCCTCATGATCAGAGCGTTGTTTATTCTGTGGGAATTGGGGGCATATTTTGGAGTTCTGTCCCGAGAATTTAGAAGAGGTGTTAATGGAGGCCCAAGAGAAGGAAAAAGAGAGATAAAGGAAATCATATACCTATTATCACCCCATCCCTTCACCACAACCAAAACTACTAAGGAGGCTATGGACACCTCGTGAAATATAGACCTTTGAATAAAATTGGTTTCACCACCATTCCATTGGAAGAAAACCCCAATTGGGATAGACTAGAGAGGGAGGAAAATGTTAAACCATCATATGGGCCCACCTCGCCTCCTCTCTTCTGACCTCTTCCTCTAAGCATCTCCTCCTTGCAGACTTCAATAGCCATCTGGATTCTCCCGATGCGGCGTCTCTATACTTCTGCAACCTCTGCGACTCTCTCTCTCTCACTATTCTTCCCTCTAACCCAACCGACTCAGCTGGGCACACCTTGGATGTGCTCATCACTGCTGCTATCTCCCTCTCCAAACCTCTTACTACTCCTCTCTCCTGGTCTGACCACTCTCTCCTCTCCTCCCATCTGGAGCTCCTGGGCTCCCTGCTAAGCCACTACCGGCACTACCAGTTTCCTTCTCCGTTATTTGACCGAGGAAGAGAGTGTCAGTAGCTGCTTTTGCCGCCTCCTTCACCCCACCCACTATGACTATTCACTCTGACACTGATTCAGCTTTTGCTATCCTTCACCTCTCCATCTCCAACACTCTAGACATCCTTGCTCCTGCTATGAGGACCAGTTTGAAGCCTGCTTCCAATTGCAATAGTTGGTATGATTCTGACTTAGCCTCATTGAAACGCAAATGCAAAGTTGCAGAATGGAAGTGGCTGGCTTCTAGCACATCTTCTGACAAACTGGCCTGCAACCTGCTCCAAAGGTAATACAGACTCTTCAAGAAACGGGACCACAAACAACACAGCTGAACTTTTCAAAATCTGCAAGAAACTTGCCAATCCTACTGCAGTCTCCACTTCTCCTCTTCCCTCTCAGGCCCTCTGCACGGTGTTGGTCACCCATTTCACAACCAAAACTCAGGATATCCTGTCCTCTCACTCTTCTATGGCCCCCCTGACGCGCCTACATGCAGGCCTCCCTCACCCTCCCTACTCTCCTCCTTATTACCCGTAGCACCGGATGAGGTCACCACTATGAAAGTCTTCTCCAAACAGGTGCTTTCCTGCTCCTCTACAACTAGAAGAACAACATTTCCTCTCTCGCTCCCTGCTTGGCTGAGTTCTGTAACCACTCTTTTTCCACTGGCTCCTTCCCTTCACCCCTCAAGGACTCCCTTGTGCACCCCCTCCTAAAAAAGCTATCTACGGGCCCTTACTGCCTGGCTAACTACCGCCCTATGTCCACTAACTTCTACTTGGGCAACCTCCTAGAGAAGATGATCATCTCCCACCTAATCCATCACACTGAATCTGTTGGCTGCCTTCATGACCACCAATTTGGCTTCAGAGCACCCAGAGGCACGGAAACTGCTCTCCTGAACACCTGTGATGACTTGCTCTCAAATCGCCACTCCAACTCTCCTTCTGCCCTTATTGTCCTCGACCTGTCCTCTGCCTTTGACACTCTCAATCATTGCATCCTCATAAATGATCTCTGTGATACCCTGGGCATCAGGGACCGGGCAGTGGATTAGTTAACCTCTTTCCTCTCGAATTGGCCTTCTGAAGTTCAACTGGGCCCTTTTCTCTCTTCCACCTCACTGTCGACTTGCGGCATCCCTTAGGGCTCTATCCTCTCGCGGTGGCTTTTCAACATTTATCTTGCCCCTCTTTTCCACTTGATACTTGATAACTCTCTCCTCATTTCCAGTGTTATGCTGATGACACACAGCTCTCCTTTAAGATTCCTTCCTCTTCCTCCTCCCCTTCCTCTCTCAATCCCGACTGTCTGACTTCTATTCAGGCATGGTGTGCTGCTAATGATCTCTGCCTTAATACCAGTAAGACTTAGATCCTTCTCATTGGGACTCCTACTCCCTCCTTCCCTCCTAAACTCTGGCCACCCTCCTTGGGTCCCCTCCCCTAACCCTCTTGTGAGGCTAAAAACATGGGTGTCATCTTCGACTCCTCACTCTCCTTCTTATCTCATAACCCTGACCTTGCTAAGAAGGGCCAGTATCAGCTTTACCTCTCCACAAGCATTCTCCCTTTCCTCATCTTCCCCCAGAAACTCAATGCCTCCAGAGCTCTGGTTCTCTCAAGGCTTGATTACTGCAACAGCCTCGGCCTTAATCTGCCTCTCTCCTCACTCCGCCCTCTTCAACTAATCCAGAATAGGACTGCAAGACTTATCTTTGGCCCCAAGCCCAGGGACCGCATCTCTTCAGCCCTAAAATCTCTCCACAGGCTCCCGGTGGTTGCAATGATCAAATTCAAGACCCTCTGCATCACCCACAAGGCTTTCTGGGCATGGGACCTCGCTCCATTCAACTCTCTCTCCCTAAATACCTCGGTCCTTTAGCTCCAACTCTCTGCAGATCAGACATATCTCCAAGCAGAGAGTGGGGGGTAGGTCTCTCTCTTTGGCAGAAGCCTCCCTCTGGAACGGCCTCCCTGCCCCTTTCTGACTTGAGTCGGATCTCCTTAAGTTCCAGAATCTTCTCATGACCTTCCTTTTCTCCTCCTCCTCTGCTAGTCTCCTCCTGCCGTTACGACTGGATGCCTGTGTCCCTTATGAGTCTTGCCAGGGTCAGGCCCTCATTCGTCCAGTCTTCCCCTCTCATCCCTTCCTACCAGCACTTGCCCTTGGGCACCCTTTCCCGACTAGTCTTCCTGGGCTGGTCCCTGCCCCACTCACCACCGACTCCTACCCCTTGGTCCCCTGGCACTTGCCCAGCCCCTTGGGCCCCCTCCCTCTGGCACTGCTCCCTCACCCTACCCCATCCCTTGTCCTCAACTGCCTCCTCCCCCTGCACTTCTTGATACTGCACTTGCATGATCTGAAACTCACAAGTACTAGTAGGGCCGTTATTGTTATTTTTCCTTTGCTCCCCCCACACCCTTTTTTGTCTTGTGGCGCCTGGAAACACTTTGTGCTGTATAAGCGCCATACAAATGCTCAATAAATAAATAAAATATAATAACATCCTACATACCCAATCTCACGATACGTTGACAGAAGAAAAACATAACTTGAAGAAATCTGATAAAAAGGAGAGTAAAAGTAAAAGCAGAAGAGAACACCATCCCTTTTTATACACTGGGGCACTTATCGGGTACCTGCTACCTGTGAGAAACCTGAGGGTATTCTCACTTATAAACCCCTTAGAGCCTCTATGGAGGTGGCCAGGGAAAGGCCATTGCTCTTGGACCCTGACCCTGGAGCTGGAGAAGCGAGGGAGGGATCACCTGGGTGGAGGGTTCTTGGGGACTGGGAGCGGGGTGTCAATGGGTGAGACATGGTATCCCCTTTTCCCTATTGACAGCCAATCCAACCCTTCCCCAGTGTTCTTGGGCTGTTATAAACCAGTTTCCCTAATTTCTCCACAATTGACACTTGACAGTACTAGGACGAAGAAGAGGCAACTAAGAGCAATGAAGACCATGCTCTTTTACCACTCTGGTACTGGGACTAGGAAGATGCCTGCTAAGAGCTGTAAGGGTCAGGCATGCCCCATTAATTGTGGTCAGGCAGGGCTAATTGAACACTCACACCTGCAGCCTGTCAGGGACCTGCATGTTTATAAAAGGAGCTCAACAAAGCAGCAGAAGAGACAACAAGGGACGACAGGGAAAGCAACAAGGAGGCCGGGCCAAGCAGGAGAGAACCTTCTTGGAGCAAGATGCAGAGAGGCTGGGGACCGTGGAGAAAGGTGGCCCATTGAAGAGCGGTCTGGGAGCTTGGACTCCCTGGTGTCACAGTTCCGAAGGTACCTTCATCCTCACGCTCACACTCCACCCGTAGGACCTGCATGAAGCCAAGAACGTCGGGATCTCAACTCTGCGCTCTTCCTCTTTTTGGCTCCTGGAAGGCTGCGTGGCGGTTGCTTTGGTCATGCTGGGCCTTAAGCAGGCTAGGAAAAGGAGCTTGAATCTCTGCTACAACACACGGTCACGTGACTCCGATACGGCCGGCAGCCTCTGCGTCATATCCAAGGAACGGCATTGTATCGGGTCATTAAAACCGGAAGTAGGCACCACAGCGCTGCTTCTGATTGTTGTTCTTAGACCATTCGAAGGTATGCGTTTTTTTAAAAAAACTTTTATTTAACTTTACACAGACATAGCGCAGTTCCTGACAGACAAATGAACTTATTCAACAGCATTTACATTTACAGTTATCGGGATTGTGCAGTTACGTTTTCACAGTATTATCAGTCCGCTTCTTCAACACATCTATCTGCCAAATATTGTCTGTATCTCCCCCATATATCCTTGGGGCGGCTGTAGCTTGATAGCAGGCCGGCATAGACCTCCTCACGGTCATTGGACCAAGTCATATCTTTTTCCCATTCGGCTGCCGTTGGATGATCTCTACTCTTCCAGCGCATCAATATTGCCCTTTTGGCTACAACCAAACCCAGATTGAGCAGTTTACGCCACGTTGGATTCATTTATCAGTTGTGCCCAGCATGCATATACCCGGATCCCACACCATTGGTTGATCCGCCATTTTATCTAATGCAGTACACACATCCAACCAGTATCCATATAGCTGCGTGCATGCCCACACATATGTAGCAAGCCTGCCCCTTCGCTTCCACACCTGGGGCATTTACCGTCTGCTGTAGGATATATGATTTTAATCCTAGCCGGTGTGTAATAAGTTCTATGAAGGACCTTGTAGTGTATGAGGTGATATCTCGAGTTTTGTGAGATGTTTATGGTCAATGCACACAGTTTGGCCCAATGCTGTTCAGTGATGGTTAGACCCAGATCAAGTTCCCACTTCTCCTTGTTGTCCAAGGGCAAAGGCTCCCTAGCGGACTGTGCTATCTTGTATAATGTGGAGGTCTTAGCTCGATTCGCAGTGAACAGGTAGCCCAAGCCCAGATGTACCTGAGGTTCAGCAGGAAATGTGGCCCATACCTCAGCCATGGCCGAGTGTAGCCGTAAGTATTGCAATCTCTGCAGTGGGTTTTCCCTATGATAACAGCCATCGCTTCCCAGCTAACAAAGTGTTTATCAACAAATAGATCTCCGAACCAGAATATTCCCTTGCCTCGCCAATGTGTGGCAAGAGTCTTGTCCTGGGTGGGAGGGGGGTAGTGTGCTTCCCAGAGTGGCATGTTCGGGTGATACAGGACCTCGTGTGTTGAGGGACCAGACATTCTGGCCCAGGCAGTGCATGTCCCCAATGCTGGAATGATCATGTTGTCGTGTCTGACTATAGCGGCGGCCACCTTGTGCAGGAGTTTCAAGTGGCCAGGTGTATGTGTTTCAAGTGGTGAGTGTGGAGTCTGTGGGTTACCCTCCATCCAGTATACAGTGTAGTATGCCTGTGCTGCGTTATAATAGTTTTCAAAGTCTGGGGCGGAGAGACCTCCCTGAGGGTATGTACGAGTAAGCCTACTCCAGCTCACTCTGGGTGGCCCATCCTAGACAAATGTTGCGCAGGCCCCTTGGATTCTAGTAAAGAACATTCTGCCAGGCCAAATCGGAATAGTAGTGAACAAATAAAATAACTTGGGTAAAATGATCATTTTTATCAGAGCCAACCTTCCCATTAGCGAAATAGCGAGCAATCTCCACCTCTCGAGCTTAGTGCAGAGGGCGTCCGCAATCACTGCATAATTAAGAGAGCAAACATTTTGTATAGTTCGCGCAATTTCCAGTCCCAGATATTTTACCCATGTGGGTGTCCACACAAGCCCATGTAGTTCTGAGGGTTGAAGCTACGTGTTTGATATTCCTCGTCACGCCTTACGGCTGCTTTGGAACTCTGGATTACCTGTTGCTGACCCAGCATCCTGCTCCTAGAACTGGTAATTGCTTTTCGATTTTGCTCCAGTCTCTGCCTGCTCGCCACAGACCCCGGCACGTATTCTGGCTTTCCTTTGTGCTTCCTGATTCTGCATTTGTCTCTATCCGCACAGTTACTGACCTTGGCTCGTCCATTGGAATCCCTCTCTGTGTTCTGGCCTTGACATTGTTGTTCCCCTTACTGTTGCTGACTCACACCGTTTACTGGCATTTTGTGTTCTGGCTTTGACATTGTTTTTGCCCGTCCTATTACTGACTCGGAACGTTAACTGGCATTCCTTTTCTTGGCTGAACTATTTATTGACTTAGCCTGCAATTGTGGTCCCGGTCTCCTTCACTCATTGTTCCTACCTCGTTTTGCCTTCCTCTCTTCCTGTTCCATCATCCGGAATTCATGGCACTGGGACTTGGACGCTGCGCAGTACTAAAGTGCCGCAACCCGATACTAGTGCAACCCTCGTTGCACCCGGGTTATTCCCTTTACTAACCTTCCCTCCTATAGTTGTTTGCCTGGAGTCCACTTCATCCCAAGCACCGGAACAATATTCAACTCGGCTGCCCTTCTATTTTTCTTCACAGTAAGACCTGCTACCTACGGGTGTTCTGGGTTAGTTGGGGAGATTAGGTGATATCATTCCCCAGTCTCTTAGAACTCGTTTCTCTTTTCCTTTTTAGGGGGGTTCTACTAGACAGGGACCTCTCTCGTTCCACCTCTAAGGCTTGCGGATCTGGCCGTTGAGGCTAGTCAGCTACCTTCTACCCCTGGTCCTTATCGGTTAAAATCGGATTAAGTCCTGATTACATTTTCTTTGTTGTTTCAGCCTGGTGTCCTTCGGGCATTTACTACGTACTCGCCCTTCCAAGTGAGCTACATCTGTCCCTTTCATATATACGGGCAGTGGGGTGTATCATTGGGAAGGACTCATTTTTGAGAGGGAGAAACGGAGAAGGTCCAATATTCAGGGTGAAATCTTTTGTCGCTAATCCTGGCAGACTGTCTGAGTATCCATACATATTGTTACCTGAATCGTAATAGAATCAGAGGCCTTACCACACATGGATACCACAGAGACTCTGGCTGCATTGATGCAGCTCGTTACTGACCTCAGAAAATACATGACCTCTGCCCATGACTCACTTCGCCATCGGATTGATGTCCTCCAAGTGTGAAGCATGGGGCTTGCATTGGTGTACACAATGCAAGCCATAGAATGTAGCTAAGTAGCCTGGAACCTTATGGTACCTCAAGGTTCCAGGAGTGACGGTTGGATACACAGGATGGGAGATGTAACTTGGAAGGATGTATTTACCTTAGCTCCTACCGCCCTTCTTATCTTGCCCTGTAACTTAATAAAGCCTCTTCTTATTTGTACTCACCTGCTTCCAGTGTGCTTCCTGCTTACCTGTGATTCCTGCCCCAACCCAGATACTACAAAGACGCAGCACGGGGTGCCTCCTCGGAAGAATCTGTCATGGGTTCTTCTGCATCTGGTTCTAGATATCGCATTCCCAGACAAGCCCCCGTAGCGGTATTAATGTCGGCTCAATTCCCCCTGGCCCCGCCTGAATGCTTCAATGGAGACCCCAAGTCCTATCAGACTTTCATTAACCAATGCAAGTTGCATTTCCTCTGTCAGCCCGCCTCGTTTCCGGACTCAGCGACCAAGGCCGCTTATGTACTATTTTACCTGTGGGGTACGGTGGCCGCTTGGGCAAATCCATTATTGGTGTCAAACAGTGTAGTGCTGTATGATTGTGATGCCCTCATTACGGCAATGAATTGGGTATTTGATGCCCGGTATAAGACTCAGGCCACAGACCTTGAGTTCCTTAACCTCCGCCAAGGAGGGTGCTTTTGTTGTCATATCTTGCTCGCTTCAATAAGCTACCGGCTGAAACAGACTGGCCAGAGACAAGAAGGCTGCTGTTTTTTATAAAGGCACGGTTTCGCTGCCTCAGCAGGTCGGGTGGGGCACTCCTGTACGGGCATGAGAAGGTGGCCAAGATCATCATGGCATGTGCCATGCTGCACAACATGTGCATCCGACGGAACTTGCCTTTGCCCCATGACATCGAACAGCAACCATCAGGTGGGGATGAAGATGAGGAAGAAGATGGGGTTGCACATTATCCAGGTGGCGATGCAAAGGAGGGACAATACCGGCATGTGCACGGGCACGCGGCTGCCCCACTGTGTGCTGGCAGGTGCCTGTGGCCAGGAAGTGGAGCACAGACACCACCTTCAGTAGAGGGGGGATGGCGGTGTGGATGTCAATCAGGCTGACGATGTTGTCGTGTATCATGTCCACTACGGTGGTAATTGTGTTCTGGTCCAAGTGGTACAGGGTGTGGATCTGCACAGCAGTTAAGTTGAAGAGACTGGCTCTGATGTGAGGGATTGGTGGCTGCCTGCGTGGTAACACTGGCTGCACTGATGGGACTTGCTCGGCCTGTCTCACCCTCCTTCTCCTCCTGTGTCTCCCCTGTTGTGCCTGTTGTAGTTGTTGCTCATGACGTCGCTTTGCAAGCATGTCCTATGGGCCCAGTATCGCAACTGCAAGTGGGATCATTTTGGTGTGGGAAGGGGTGTGGTGTGTGGGTGTGCTCCTTTTCTGCTGGGCCAGACTCCATTGCCTCCACCTGTGCTGATTGTGTGCACCTGTGGCAGTTGGGAACACAGCAGATTGCTGTTTGCGGGTGGTTTGCGGTGCCGGTGATGCTGGCATCCCGGTATCCCTTATTACCGCCTTCATGATGCCGGTATTTGCATGTCCACATGACTTGTGATGTCCTCCTGTTAGCGCCATCCCGGTATTGCCAGACCAAAGGGCCGCGTGCCCGTGCGCATGCCAGTACGGGGGAGCACGGTATCAGCGGTGGCGCTAATACCGGGTTGTTGAGTCGTAATAGCCCAGAGCGGTATGCGGTGCGGGTAATCCCTTACCGGCATCATTTTGCCATTCCCTCCAACCTCGTAATGACTCCCATAGACTTCGACCTGATCACGGCACCCCAGTTTAAAATCATCTTGGGTCTTACCTGGTTGAGTAAACACAATCCTTATATAGATTGGGTCCCCCAAGTTGTGCAGTTTCCCTCACCCGATTGCAGCAAACATTGCTTCCAGACCTATGGGATAGTGCAGAGCTCTCCCTGTTCAGCGCTGCTTTATTCGGCCCATTCGGTCAATCTGGTTTCTAGTGAGGTGAGAACCACAATGCCCACGGAATATCATGCATTCCTTGACGTCTTTGATAAAAGAAAAGCAGCACAGCTCCCTCCCCACAGACCATATAATTGCCCGATTGACCTTATATCGGGGTCTAAGGTTCCTGCAGGCAGGGTCTATTCATTAACGGCTGGCAAGGATCAAGTCCTCAAAGAGTACATCGAGATGGCCCTCCTATTGGGGTTCATCCGTCCCTCTCAGTCCACGGTGGAATTGCCTTTATTTTTGTTCCTAAGAAGGAGGGAGATTTAAGGCCCTGCATCGATTACAGGGCCCTTAACAGCATCACCATCAAAAACCAGTACCCCTTCCCCTTGATATCCGTCCTATTGGACCAGATAGGCATTCACTGTGGTTGTCACAAAACTCGATCTCCGTGGTGCCTATAATCTGGTCCGTATCCGGAGTGGGGACGAGTGGAAAACAGCTTTCAAAATGCGGTATGTGCTCTATGAGTACTTAATAATATCTGGCGGGTTATGTAACACCCCTGTGACGTTTCAAATCTTTATGAACGACGTCTTCGGAGACGTCCTTTACTGTTACGTGGTTATTTACCTGGATGACATTTTAATCTATTCAGCCTCTCTCCAGGAGCACATCCAGTATGTAAAAACCATTCTCCAGATGTTCTGGGAGAACCATCTGTACGTCAAAGCAGAAAAATGTGCATTCAACGTGGATGAGGTCGAGTTTTTGAGGTACGATCTCACGGAGTACGTATGAACCACTCCAAAGTGAAGGCGGTCCTGAACTGGCCAATTCTTACTACAACCAAGGCATTGCAGTCCTTCTTGGGGTTTTCAAACTTTTATCGCAAATTCATCCGCTCTTTTTCTTCCATAGTTGCTCCTCTCACCGCTCTAACAAGCCCCAAGACACCTTTCTGCTGGACCCCTGCAGCAGAGGCAGCGTTTTCTGCCTTAAAAGTGGCCTTTACCACCGCCCTGGTCCCCAGAGGATCCTTTTTTCATGGAGACAGATGCCTCAGGTATTGCAGTTGGAGCCATTCTCTTCCAGAAATACCCTGACACTGGAGAGATCCACCCGGTTTCTTACTACTCACGGAAACTCACCCACTACGAGAAACACTATACGGTTACAGAGCGCAAGTTGCTTGCAGTCAAAGATGCCTTTTTTCTGAATGGCGTCATCGGTGGTCGGTCAAAATACCGAAAATAAAATCTCGAATTGCAAAAAGCACGAAATAAAAATCTCGAAAAAAAAATATCTAATTTTTTATTTATTTATTTATATGTGTTTTTGGGGTCAGGTAAGTAAAAAAAAGGGGTAAAATAAAAAAAAAATGAAAAAAGGAGGGCTGGGGGGAACCCCCCCATTTTGAAAAAAAACGCATTGAAAAAAAAATTCGATATTTTTTTTTTTTGAGATTTTAAATTCGTGCTTTTTTTTCGAGATTTTACTTTTCAAGATTTTGACTATAAACTGGCGTCATCACCTGTTGGGAGCCCATCACCCTATCACAGTATTTACAGACCACCGGAATCTCCAAGCATTTAAGTCTATGAAATGTGTGACTGTGAGACAAACCCGCGGACATTATTTTTTTTCTCAGTTTAACTTCAACATCACGTACCGCCCGGCTCATCTACATGCCAAAGCCGATGCTCTATCCGACTAGACTCGGGTAGCTCACCTTGCTCCACCAGTCCTCTTCCCGTTCTTTCCGAGCAGATGGTGTGTTACTGCTCCGCTCAGTCGTCCATTAAAGTGCTCCTTCGGGATTGGGTCACCCAGAATCCCCATGACATCCGTGACCTTAAACTGGACCTTGTGAACGGTTTACTGCATATCCAGGGAAAACTGTACATTCGCGCTGGGGAACCTCGCTCCAAGGCATTGCGGTGGAGGCATGATTCATTGGTTGTGGCACATCCAGGAAGGAAGAAGACCTTGGACCTTTTAAAGAGGTTGTGCTGGTGGCCCACATGTCCACGGACGTTATCGATTATGTGTCTTCTGGTTCCGCGTGTGCCCAATGTAAGACTAAACCGAGTTGGCCTTTGGGATTGTTACAACCGCTGACTGTCTCACACAAACCATGATACATGGTGTCTATGGATTTCATGGTCGACCTACCTACGGTCCAAGACTTCAATACCATTTGGGTAGTGGTCGATTATTTTACCAAGATAGCTCTCTTCATCCCATGTACTGGCCAGCCCACGGCTCCTATCCTGGCGGATTTATTTCTGAAACATATCTACCGTTTCTTCGGATTGCCTTCGATTCTGGTGTCTGACAGGGGGGCCACAGTTCACTGCACGTTTTTGGAGAGCTCTTTGCTCTTCTTAGCAGATTGAGGACTGTTTCTAAAGTGCTTACCATCCGCAAACGGATGGGCAAATGGAGAGCACAAATAGCACACTAGAGCAATACCTCCACTGTCTTTGTTTACAATTCCAGCGGTCTTGGCTGACAGTCATCCATTCAGCCAAATTTGCTTATAACAATTCAGTCCATTCTTCAACAGCTTCCACTCTGTTTTTTGCTTTATACGGACAGCACCCTCGTTCATTGCCCTTGGACCCTTCCACCTGTTTGGACAAGCCTGCTGCTCAGGCGTGTGCTCGCGATCTGATCGCAGTACATAAATCAATCCGCTCCCACCTCGTTCGGGCTCGGACCAAGTGTTTTTTCGGACGCCCACCAATCTTCGGCCCCGGATTACTGGGTGGGTACCTGTGTTTGGCTCTCTACAAAAAACCTCAGGATTCCCGGAAAACTTTCCCTGCTCCCTAGGTACGTTGGGCCATTCAAGGTCTCTGCTTGCATCAATCCTGTGGCGATGCGTCTGAGTATCCCTTCCTATTGGAAGATTCATCCCGTCTTCCATGTTTCCCTTCTTAAACCCTGCTCACCTGGTACACGGCTGCCTCTCCGTCCTGCTCCTGTGACTCTCTGTGGTTCTGAGGAATACAAGGTCGCTGCCATCCTTGTCATGAAACTACACTCCTGCACCACATATTATCTGGTTGATTAGAAGGGGTACGGTCTGGAGGACCGCACCTGGGAATCCACAGTTAACATCCACGCTCCTGTCCTGCTGGCCCTCTTTCTTGCCTACTGGGGGGTTGGGGTGCCTTTGGCGGATGGTACTGTCACGGTTCTGGAGGTACCTTCATCCTCACGCTCGCACTCCACCCGTACGACCTGCATGAGGCCAAGAAGTCGGGATCTAAACTCTGCGCTCTTCCTCTTTTTGGCTCCTGGAATGCTGTGTGGCGGTTGCCTTGTTCATGCTGGGCCTTAAACAGGCTAGGAAAAGGAGCTTGATTTTCTGCTACAACACGCAGGCCAGCGTCTGCGTCGTAGCCCAGGAATGGCATTTTGGAGGTTTCTGATACTCAAATAATTTCTTTGCCATGGGATTGATTACGGTAGGAACATGGAATGTGAAAGGGTTGAATTGCCCAATTAAGAAGAGGCGGAAGGAGCCGGCGGCCCGGAGAAGGCCAGGAAAAGGCCCTGTTTGCCCCTGTTCGCCAATGGAGCATGAGGGGGTGTCCATTTGTGACCGTTGGGTTATGTAGCAGGGGCACATACCAACTACCGTGGACATCTGCGAAGCTCGGTGAGCAACCGCCCGTAACTGCCCCTCAGGGCCACTCTGCGCCTCGATAGCATTGTACTGTTTACTCCATAATACCTGTATGGTATTCACGCCACTGTATCACCCGTCCCCATGGCTGTACCATTGGTAAGCGTACCTGTTATTGGACATTAACTTGTGTGCCCTGCATTTGATTCTCCGTTAATTCCTGCTGATTATTTATGCAAATTGATATGTACCGCCTTGATTCATTATCTAATATTACAATTTTAGATCCTAGATGGTGTCTTGCTTTGTGCTTTTAGCCCATCTGCGCTGTGTCAAATCTAGATGCTGCCCTGCTCTGTGCTTTTTAGCCTAACTGTGACACTGCAACCTAGTTAGTGCCCTGCTCTGTGCTTTTAGCCCATCTGCGCTGTGTCAAATCTAGATGCTGCCCTGCTCTGTGCTTTTTAGCCTAACTGTGACACTGCAATCTAGATGATGCCCTGCTCTGTGCTTTTAGCCCATCTGCGCTGTGTCAAATCTAGATGGTGCCCTGCTCTGTGCTTTTTAGCCTAACTGTGACACTGCAACCTAGTTGGTGCCCTGCTCTCTGCTTTTAGCCCATCTACGCTGTGTCAAATCTAGATGCTGCCCTGCTCTGTGCTTTTTAGCCTAACTGTGACACTGCAATCTAGATGGTGCCCTGCTCTATGCTTTTTAGCCTAACTGCGCTGTGTCAAATCCAGGTGCTACCCCGCCCTGTGTATCTCAGCCTACTGCTGACCTGCATTGCCTAGTTAAACTCGAACCTGCCTACTGTTGATTTTGCTCCGCCCTAGTATAATCAAATTTGCCTACTGCCACGACGCACCCTCCTACACACCATGCTCTTCAGGGCACTCTTCATACTCTTCATACTGTACCACATTCTGCCTGTTGAAGCAGCAACTATAACCCAGCCATTCATACGGCCAACACACCTCCAGCCATCAGCCACCTTATTTCGCTCCAGCCTTGTCCCCCAAACCCTGCGCTTGGCGACCCCCACAATGGAACCCATGTCTCATACCATAACCCTTCAGCACCCTAACACTGACATCAACCCATACCTTAATGACCCAGCCCTCTGGCTGAAACACTTTGCAAGTAAACCTACCCCGAATCAACCGTGCACCTTATCTATCAGAAACAAAAGATTAGGCACCAGATTCCGCATACGCACCACCTGTAGTAATCTCCCCAAACAAACACAACACACTCCACCATGCTCATCTACTGCACCCACCAATAGCAAATCCCCCTCTACGGAGGTGAAACTGCCAATTATCAAGGGCGCCCTCATCAACGCCAGATCCCTCCCAGCACACACGCTAGATATTGCAGACCTTATAATATCTTCTGATCTCGACTTCATTGCCGTAGCTGAAACTTGGCTTCATGCGGCATCTGGTCCCTCCTTATCCCTGGCCATACCACCCGGCTATGGCATCATGAGATGTGACCGCACCTCTGCCTCACATTCCAGAGGTGGTGGCCTAGCCATCATCCACAAAACTACTCTCGACCTAAGAATATCGAGAAACACCAAACTCGAGTCCGCTGAACTACTATCAGTCAAGCTCTCACTAACTCCTAATCAAACAGCCACCCTTCACCTAATTTACAGGCCCGCAGGCCCCGCACCCTCCTTCGTCGGCAAAATCACTACCCTCCTCCTCGACAATGCAAAAACCAACTTCCAAATCATTATCCTTGGAGACCTCAACCTAGGACTTGGCGACCCCAAAGACCCTATTGCATTAGACTTGGAAAACACCCTCTCTAACTCTGGCTTCACCCTGCACATCCAAGAGCCCACACACTCCAAAGGTAGGACCCTTGACTGGCTAGCCAGCTCTAACTGCAATATCAATGTCTTGGCCAATACCCCATGCCTGTGGACTGACCACCACATTATCAGTTTTAATATTGAAGCTTCCCCTCGCATCCCAACTTTGATAGCACCTGCCCTCCCGACCAGAAACAAAAAGGACATAACCAAGGAGAAACTCCTCCCTTCGCTTAAAACTGCCATTGACTCCAGCAATGACCCCACCATTCTAGCTGACACCTACAATTCTAGCATGCTCACAGCTATAGACGTCATTGCCCCTATCAAACTGAGGAAGGCCAAACCACGGGCACACCTTAACTCATGGTTCACACCACTGCTAAGAGTACTCCGTAAAACCAAACGTAGTGCCGAAAATCGCTGGAAAAGTCACCCTTCTGACACGCACAAAGACGATTTCTTCTTGGCTTCGCTTACTTACAAAGCAGCCATTATAGAGGCAAAAAAAGAGTCACTCAATAATTGCATCTTGCAAGCAGATTCCAATTCCAAGGAACCCTTTAAGATCCTAAAAGAGCTTGAAACCCCCGTTACCCTCCCCCCCCCGACACCTGCATCAAATATAGCATATGGTGTTCTGACATTCAGGCAGCGTTACTGAACAAAATCACCACGCTCCAATCTAAAATGACAGCTAAGCAAGACAGCCTGAAATTGGACAATCGCCCTCCCATTCCAGCCGGGGCCCTTTCCCCTGACTTACCCAATCTCAATCGGTTTGCCTTCGCTCCTCTCACCATTGCAGAGGTGGAAAATATTATCCTGAGGCTCAAACCATCCAACTGCCAGGGTGATCCCTGTCCGGCCCCAATCATTAAGGATTCGGCACATGATTTGGCCCCATTCATCACATCCTTCATTAACGCCTCCTTTAAAACAGGAACTGTCCCTGACAACCTCAAGGGCGCATGGGTGATCCCCCTGCTCAAAAAACCCACCCTGGACCCGAGCATACCCACCAACTACCGACCCATTACCACTGTCCCGTTCTTGCTAAAAATCCTTGACCGCGCAGCATACCTGCAAATCCAAGAGTACTTGGAAGCCAATAATCTCCTAGGTCTCAGACAATCTGGCTTCCGCCCCAGACACGGAACTGAGACAGCTCTACTAGACTTAAAAACTCAAATTGAAGTTCTAAAGGACAACGGCAAACTGGCCCTGCTACTCCTACTCGACCTTTCCGCGGCATTCGATCTGGTCAATCACCAAATCTTATGCAAGCATCTGCACTCTGCCGCCCATTTCTCCCCGTTAGCTACAGCGTGGATCAATTCTTTTCTGAGCAATAGATCTATGCGGGTCTTCTCTCAATCTGCAGCTGCTGATCCCTCTCCTATTCACTGTGGCGTCCCCCAGGGCTCCTGCGTGTCGCCAACTCTCTATAACGTCTTTACAAAACCGCTCTTTGATGTACTTGACTATCTGGGTGTCACCTATACGAATTACGCGGACGACACCCAGATACTCATTCCCATCACCGGAGACTACTTGGCTGACACAAAGGCCCTGAATGATGTCTATTCAGTCATCCAAGCTTGGATGGCACAACACCAACTATGCCTCAACGATGACAAGACTGAGCTCCTCATCCTGGGCACTACGCAACGTCTTAGTAAACTTGAACCGTCTTACCAATCGTTCATCATTGATGGCAACACTATCCAAGTCTCAAAAGACACAAAAACCTTAGGCGTTTACCTTGACGCCACCTTATCCCTATCCCGACAAACAAATGCAGTTAGATTGGCCTCAGCATACACCTGCAAACTCATTGCAGCCTGCAGGCCATTTCTAACCACACCAAACGCGGTCAAACTGGCCAGAACCCTCATCATGGCTAAAATCGACTATGGTAGCGCCCTCTACCTAGGAACTAGCCAAGAGAATCTGTACAAATTGCAAATCTCTCAGAACAACGCCATTAGAGCGGCTTTAAACATCCCAAGAAACCACCACATCACGGAATCCAGATCCAATCTACACTGGCTACCTGTCAAACAGAGAATCTCACTGAAAGCTTTAGGCCTTACCCACAAATGCCTAGCCAACCAAGCCCCCCCCGTATCTCTGCAACCGGCTATCTCGCCACGCGCCTACCCGCCCTCAAAGAACCGCCCAGACCCACTGTTTAACTATCCCCAGGTTCAAACTACAAAAAGCGGGCGGATCAAGTTTCCCTGTCCTAGCTTCCAAGCTTTGGAATGCTCTCCCCCTCACCATCAAGTCGGAAGAATGCTTCAGTGCCTTCAAGGCCAAAACAAAAGCTTGGCTCTTCAATTAGTCCTGAAACCTTGACTGTTTATGTGTCTGTAATGTGCCTGCACTAATCCTTAATCTGTAATTTATGTATATAGCCGTATGTTCTGAATACTTTGCATTGTACCTATAGTTTGAATATATGCATGTTTGCTATGTAACCTGCCCAAGTTGCGCCCTGATGCCTCCGGGCCTAAGGGAGCGGGTTACAAATAAAACAAATGCAAATACAAACAAAGTGTTGTCTAGACTTTGGAGGGAGAGGATTGATGTGATTTTTCTTCAGGAAACCCATCTTGTGGAGGATGCAGAGAAGCTTCTTACTAATTCAAGATACACTAAAGTGTGGCTGAACTGCTTCTCTTCTAAGTCGAGGGGTGTTGGGCTTTTGATTCGGAGGGGATTGGGCGCAAGTGTGAAAGGGGTGGCAATGGATGATGTGGGTCATATGATTCTGGTCGATTTGAAATATGAATATAGGGTTATTACTATTGGTTCCGTTTATGGCCCATGTGTCTGTGGTGATTTTTTTGATTCACTGACTAAGCTGTTCAGTGGTATGAAAGGGGAACTTATTGTCTTAGGCGGGGATTTTAATTGTGTCCTAGATTATAAATTGGATAGGTCTTGAAAATGTAATTTTACTGGCCAGAGGTCTAGTAAGGAATTTCAAGAATTGATTGAAACATTTGACCTGATTGATTCTTGGAGGACTTTAGGTCAAGGGGAAAAGGGCTTTTCTTTTTATTCTGCTGCTCATGACTCGTTTTCCAGGCTTGATTATGTGTTCATCTCTGACACTTCAGTTGAAACTGTGGTGGAGGCTAAGATATGTGAACGGTTCCTCTCTGACCATTCATTAGTTAAAGTCAAAGTACATTTTGGGATTTTGAGACAAGATTCTGGTAGATGGAGATTAAAACCTTTCATTTTGAAAGAGGATGATGCTTTAACCTCGCTGAATAGATATAATGTTTTTAATGAAAATACTGGTTCTGATGATAGCCTAATAGTATGGGACTCTATTAAGGCCTTGCTAAGAGGGGTGCTGATGAACTGGACTGCTAGGATTAGGCAGAAAGGGGAAAATAAATTGAAAGATCTGGAATTGGAATTATGTATGCTTCAGTCTATGTTTGCCGTACCAGGGCTAGGGAAGACCATATTAATATGGATAAGGTGAGAGAATTGTTGAAATGTGAAGTGGAGGCTCAAGCTGATCGTGGTATCTTCTATTCGAAGCACTGTTTCTGGGAGAGTGGAGATTGTAGTGGTAGGTTGCTGGCGAGAAGATTAAAAGGTTTTACTGAACGTTCTTTTATCCGCAAGCATGATAATGGTTCAGGTGATATGGTGTTTAAGAGGTAAGATATTGGTGAGTGTTTTCGTTCCTTTTACTCTACTCTATATGCTGAGGGGTGTAGTCCGTCAGTGAATGAACTTGAAGAGTTTTTTGATAAAATTGAAGTTCCCTGTCTGTCTAGTGATGCTAGGGACTTTATTGATTCTCCGGTAATGGTTGAGGAGGTCCTACGAGCTATCCATGATTTAAAAATGGGAAAGTCTCCGGGACCGGATGGCCTGTCGACTGAATTTTATCAATCTTTTAGTGAGCTGCTTGCTCCAGAACTATGTGACCTTTATAATAGATTTTTGATGGAAGGTAGACTATATCCTTCAATGAGGGAAGCTATTGTTACTGTAGTTCCAAAAGTAGAGAAAGATGCATCAAAGTGTGGTAATTATCATCCCATCTCCCTTCTGAATGTGGATTTGAAGATCTTCACTAAGATCCTGACTTATAGACTTGATAAACATATAGGTGCTCTGATAGATAGTACCCAGGTTGGTTTTATGAACCAGCGCTTTGGGTACGATAACATTAGAACGCTATTAGATGTTTTGAATCTTTCTAGTGCAGAAGCTGAAAATGTACTTTTTATTTTTTTTTGATGCCAAAAAGGCTTTTGACAGTGTAAACTAGACCTTCTAGAATTTTACGCTGATGAAGATGGGTTTTGGTCCATTGTTCATTAACGCTGTAGGGGCATTACAATTTGATATTAGTGCTAGGGTTTGGGTGAATGGATTATTGTCAGCTTCCTTCAAATTATTCAAAGGTACTCGTCAAGGATGTCCTTTATCGCCCTACCTTTTTAACTTGGCTTTGGAACCGTTTTTGCTTTATATTCGACAATCTCAGAGCCTTTCAGGATTAAGGTGTTGGTTTATGCTGATGATGTTACGATCATCCTTGGTAATTCTGAAACGGGTGGTAATATACTTCCATATATGGTTGAGGAAGTGGGTAAACTCTCAGGGTATAGGATTAATTGGGAAAAAACGATAGTTTTCCCGGTCTGTGACACTCCTGTACGTGATCAATTGTTAAATTGGAATTGTAAATGGGAAAATAGTTTTGTGAAATATCTGGGGGTGTACCTCACTAGAGATATGAAGAGGATGGTCGAGTTCAATGTTGATAAAGTCATTGAAACCCTTCGGAAGGACATTCGTAAATGGGAAAGGCTACCATTGACGGTTTGGGCTAAAGTTAATGCCATCAAGATGGTACTCTTACCTAAGGTTTTATACATTATTCAGTCTCTTCCATTAAGACTTTCTAAAAAAACTCTTGGTTGGATAGATAGGGTATTTCAGGAATTTTTATGGGGTGCTAAGAAAAGGCCCAAAATACCAAGATATCTAATGATCCAGAGGACTTCTGAAGGTGGTTTTGGATATCCCATCCTTGAGAATTACTTCAATGGCTTTCTTTTAAAGAAATCGTCTGTTTATTTCTCTATGAATAGTCCTGTGGTTCCTTTTTGGGCTTGAATTGAAGAGAATATATTGAGTCCTTTCCATATTAAAAGTTGATACTCTTGGTAGGTTGCCTAGGCAAGTGGCTAAATTGCAATCTGTGATGGTCACTAAAGATGCTATTATCTCTTTGGTAACCGGTGGTGGTCAAGGATTATATTTATATGAGGAAGCTTCCATCTGGCACAATCCGGGTTTGAAGCTAGATTAATAGGGGCATTTTATTGTTAGGAGATATTTGGTATGATAGGGGTATGAAGTCTTTCGAGGATTTGAAGGTTATGTTTGATTTGCATCAAAAGTAACTGCGAAGATATAATTTGTTGGCTGCTTTAATGATGGAGAGGAGTCAGATGATTGATGCCTCTATTGCAGAGACCTGAGATGTGTAATTTTCTCTCTACTCTTCCTCATGGCGTGTCTAGTTTTTTAAAACTCTTTCCGACTGAAAATCGTTCCCTGGTGCTATGGGATAAATTGAGATGTGCATGGTCTGAGGAACTTGGAGAAGTTATACCTTTGAATGATTGGGAAAGTATGTGGAAGGTTCCTATTAAGGCGAAGGCTGATTTGAATTTGCGCTTTATTCACCAGAGGACTTTAGGGCGTCTTTTTTGGACTCCTGATAGGATGTTTAAATTGGGACTTGGTGATACTGATAGGTGCTGGGGTTGTTTGAGAGAGAAGGGTACTATGGTACACATGTTATGGGATTGTGAAAAGGTAGTGGGGTTTTGGAAAGAAGTTTTGGATAGGGTTGATTTGGTGTGTGAGATTGCTTTTCCTAGAAACCCATTAGCAGTGATATTGAAATCTTTGCGTTGTGTGAGACATCTTGAATATGTGATGTTGTGTGTGTTGGATTAATAAAGTTTTTTAGTTGCTGTTAGATTGATATTACGAGTCTGGAAGACTAGGAAAAGGCCATGTGTAGAAGATTGGTTAGTTCAATTGCAAATTCTTTCTCGTTTTGTCACGTTGTTCACCTTCCGCCCCCTGCTCCTCACCTGATGCTTCTTCTTGTCTTTCTTTGATGGTTGAAGGCTGCTTCCGTGATACCTTGTGATGCTCCTTAGATGGTTTCTCTCTAGATTTCCTGTCATGTAAGTAAGGCCTGGCTTCCTCAGAGGCCACCTCGACAGGAAGTGGGACCTGTCTTGGAGGACCCTGTAAAGGACCGGTAGGGGGTGTCTGTACTTCTGCTCTCTATATGGTAGAAGAGAGGCACAGAAGACCCCAGTCAAGATTCTCTATTACGGTAGCAATGGACGAGCAATCAAGGCCTAGCTTCTCAGAAGGTGATGCAGGCTGGTTCTTAAGTACAGTGTAGTCCCCAAGCCCCCACAAAGAAATGTCCACACACTGTATTGGTTAGAACACAGTCTTTATATAATCAATATTCAAGGTTATGTACACTTATCATAATAACTCACTTTGTACTTAGGAAAATCAACAATGGCAAATATATACAATTCTAAAGTGGTACCACCCTTTGTATTAGATCTCATTAAAGTGCTTCAACAATACTGTAACAATGTCACACAGATCAATAGAGTGAAACCAGCAATAGAGAGAGGAGAGAAAATAAGATGGTTGAGCAATAGGCAGAATACTGGCCCCTACCACTAGACACAGTTCTGTGTGGAGATCCCCCCACCTGGGCAACCTGTAAAATAAAGATATAGCACAAGCCCAGTCAATATATTGTTCTGCAAGTCTTATTCCCTCCTATAATGTTTTTACCGCCCCAATGTACCTGGTGGAGTCGAGTTCTTCGAAGAGGTGTCGACAGATCCTTCTTGAGCGACCCCCTTTCAAGCGGGAGTCACGGATCGTCGAGAGGCGTCGAGAAGCGTCGAGGAACTCGGCGTTCGGCGGCGGGGAATCGACGGCCCTTCTTGAATGCCTTCCCTTTCAAGCGGGAGACACGGGGTGTCGAACGTCCGTCGACAAACGGCGTCGATGAGGCGGCAGCTTCGTCCGAGCGGTGCTCGTCGGCGTCCTGCAAGGCAGAGGCGTGCGGGGCACCTCGGTGACAATAGTTCTGGACTGCAAAGATTGTGGAGACGGAGGCCCAGCAAGGGCGTCGAGTCGTTCGAGTCGTTGTGGTCTTCGGGTGGCGGGAAACCCACCGGCAGGTTTCTCCTCGGCACGTTGGTCATCCTCGACTTTCTCCGGCAGGATAAAGCGGTCGACGGTGCGGACGAGGGAGTCCTTCGATTCGAATGTTCTTAGGCAAAGGAGCGGGCGGCTCCGGTCGTCGGCGGCACGGCGTCAAGTGGTTCCCACGGCTGGGCAACACAACTTCGACGGGCCTCCAGCGGTTACACAAACCTGCGAACCCTGGTCGACGGCAATGGACTTCGACGGCGGCGATGTCCGGGTGCTTCACTTTGATCTCCTCGGCGGTCCCGTCTCGGGTCGGCAGCCTTTCGAGGGTCTGCCTTCCAGGGCGCTTCGGCGAAGATGGAGCGGTGCTCGATGGTCCCTCGGAGCACGGGAAGAGGGCGCCTTACCAGGTCCTCTCTCGGGTCAGTCTTCGACGATTTCGGCAGCCATCGGATAGGTCGAAGCATATGCAGCAGCAAGTCTTCTTCTTCCAGCTGGGCGTCGAGGATCAGCAGTTCCAGTTACTCTTAGAGTGAAGACTCAGCTTCTGAACGCTTCTGAACAATTACCAGTGGTGAGAGGTCCCCAGATATACTATTCTGTCTCTCATCCACACTGCTGGCACACACTCAGCAGCCAATCATACAGAAGGGCATTCATGCAGTCAGTCAGCCAATCAGGCACACAGTGCATTCAGGCCACACTCCTCCCTTTCAGACACTCACAACAAGGAATGTGGATTGGGACAAGTACCCAGCCATTCAACACTACACACTGCATTCAGGCCAGTTTCGGGCAGGGCTGTCTCAGTCTTTGTCTCTCATGCCAGAAACCAGACAACCACAACAAGGAGTGTATATTGGTCACACACTCCATTCACCCAGGTCCCACCCACAGGAGGTACCCACAACATACAGTCACTGGGAAGGCTCCAGTCAGTCTAGCTGGGCCTTCACAACAACACCATATATGGAACTTCCACCCAACAGCCAGTCAGGGGGAAGGGACAGAGTCAGGGCTTCCCAGGACTTTGGGAAACAAGGTAACAGGCAATAGAAAGCAAGAGGCCACAGGGGCCATCTTGTTTCCTATCAGGAATCAACTGATCCCAATGGCAGGGCCTGGGTATCCCAAAATGGAGGACACCCAGAGCACCTGTCAAATTCAGCATGGAGCTGCCACCAGCCCATACCCTGCTCTGTGGGCCACCCATAGGTGCCCAAAAACATACACTAGGGGCACAGGGTTGTACTCCTACCCATGGGTGCCATAAGGGTATCCCATGGGTCTGTTCACCAAACCAAAAGAGAGAGCTGCACTGCCAGGAGTCCCACATGGACTCCTGGGCAGAAAACATGACAGAACACACGATAAAAAGCAGTAAAGGACAAGGATTCAGAGGCCCTGTCCCTCTGATGCATTTCCAGCATCACATGCCCCGAGGAGCCAAGTCCCAGTGGACAGGGAAAAAGCCGAAGGATGGCACAAAAAATCCTGCAGACTGTTCCAGGAAGGATTCTTGAGTGGAGTAGTGCTGGTTGGTAAGCACCAAAATGAGGACTCTGCAAGTTGCCAGCCAGTAAAAGTTCAAGAGTGTCTATACTTTCATGAGATAGCGACACAGAAGCATCACCGGTAATGTCCCAGGTAGAGTATTTGGTAACCGTGTCCAGAGGCAGTAGGAAGTAGCTGTAGGCTATGGTTACGTAGTAGAAATAGAACAGAAGGATCCGTTCCTATAACAACGAAGGACAGAAGATGAAGAGCGTAGAAGAAAGGTACAGTCCCTAACCCAAAAGGATAGGATGAACCCCGAAGCGTACAGAGAGGAACGCAGGGAGTCGCGAGAATGGCGGAAGAGGTCGCGAGTCGGAACGGCAAGACGCCAAAGGTAAAGGTTAGGAAGCATACAGAGAGGAACGCAAAGAGTCGCGAGAATGGCGGAAGAGGTCGCGAGTCAGAACGGCAAGACGCCAAAGGTAAAGGATAGGGTGGAAACAGACGAGCTGCAGAACGCCGTAGAGCGGAAACAAATAAGTAAAGGTTAAACAGATGTTGGAAGTAGTGCAGGAAGAAAGGCGGGCGGGGAAACTGTATAAGGCAGGGAGGGAGGCTAATCGGAGGAGTAGCCGAGCGAGCGTATCGAAGAAAAAATCCACAGATACAGCGCGCAGGGAGGAGGGCGGGGCTTGCTTAAATAACAACGGCCGCCATCCTGGTTGAGGGCTAGTCCGTCACTGCCAGGTTCTTGGTGACAGTGCTTTCCAATCATGCCAAAGCTTCCAGGGACGGATCCTGACATGTTTCGAGAAATTTAAATTGAGTAGATTACACAAAGAGGACATTCACAATGAACAATGGAGTAAATTCAATGAGTTTTATGTCTGATGCTCTGTCATAATGTGTTATTTTTTTGGGCAATGGGTGGTGGGAGGGGAGGGTTGATGTTTGCGGTGTCTTTGATGTTGTATTTTTGTTAGGTAAGTGTAAAAGTGCTCTTTAGGATAGGATAATTGGTTAGTGGTGTATTGGCAATTAAGGATTGTAGAGTTTTTTTCCCTCACTGTATTTGCCTTAATATAGTTATCACATTTGACATTTTGCTATGCTCTATTTGTTCCATTTTTGATTGTCTGTTCTGAATTGTACTTATTTTGAATAACCTAAATAAAGAGCTAAAAAAAAAATGTAAAAAAGGAATGCCATTGTATCGGGTCATAAAAACCAGAAGTAGGCACTAAAGCGCTGCTCCTGATCGTTGTTCTTGGACCATTTGAAGCTACATGTTTGATATTCCTCGTCACGCCTTACGGCTGCTTTGGAACTCTGGATTACCCGTTGCTGACCCAGCATCCCGCTCCTGGAACTGGTAATTGCTTTTCGATTTTGCTTCAGTCTCTGCCCGCTAGTCACAGACGCTGGCACGTATTTTGACTTTCCTTTGTGCTTCCTGATTCTGCAATTGTCTCTGTCCGCAAAGCTACTGACCTTGGCCCGTCCATTGGAATCCCTCTCTATATTCTGGCCTTGACATTGTTTTTGCCCGTACTGTTGCTGACTCGGACCATTTACTAGCATTCTGTAATCTGGCTTTGAAATTGGTTTTGCCCATCCTATTACTGACTCGGACCGTTAACTGGCATTCCTTTTCTTGGCTGAACTATTTATTGACTTAGCTGCAATTGTGATCCCGGTCCCCTTCACTCATTCTTCCCACCTGGTTTTGCCTACCTCTCTTCCTGTTCCACCACCCGGAATTCACGGCACTGGGACTTGGATGCTGCGCAGTACTAAAGGACTGCAACCCGACACTAGTGCGACCCTTGTTCCGCCCGGGTTATTCCCTTTACTAACCTTCCCTCCTTTTGTTACGTTTCCCTGGAGTCCACTTCATCCCAAGCACCAGGACAATATTCATCTCGGCTTGCCTTCTATTTTTCTTCACGGTAAGACCTGCTACCTACGGGTGTTCTGGGTTGGTTGGGGAGATTAGGTGATATCATTCCCCAGTCTCTTAGAACTGGTTTCTCTTTTCCTTTTCAGGGGCCGTCTACTAGACAGGGACACCTCTCGTTCCACCTCTAAGGCTTCAGATCTCGCCATTCAGGTTAGTCAGCTACCTTCTACCCCTGGTCCTTACCTGTTAAAATCGGATTAAGTCCTGATTACATTTCCTTTGTTGTTTCAGCCTGGTGTCCTTTGGGCGTTTACTATGTACTCACCCTTCCAAGTGATCTACCCATCTGTCCCTTTCATATATACAGGCAGTGTGGTGTATCATTGGGAAGGACTCATTTTTGAGGGGGAGAAACGAAGCAGGTCCAATATTCAGGGTGACGTCATTTGTCGCTAATCCTGGCAGACTGTCTGTGTGAGTATCCATACCTATTGTTACCTGAATCTTGATACCTGGAGTGGAGGGAATGAAGTGTGACATAAAGCTGTCCTTTTCCCTTATGCCTGTGTTGCTCGTTCCCTTGTGTTGACAGGCCATCACAGGAGTGCCTGAGGGACAGAAGGTGGGAGCCAGGCCTTGGAAGTCGGAGGCTGTGTGCCCCAAGGTGCAGCAAGAACTGTCAAAGCGACCAGTGATTTTCTGGTGGGTGGGTGGGAAACCCGGTGCGTGCGTGTGTGAACTTTGTTAACAAGGAATACCTTCGATCGGAGTGATTGCGTGTCTCAAACAAGCATGTTTTTGAAAGCCTCTGGTCTTTCACATTTTCAGTTACTGGTTCGCCAGGAATACTTTGCATCGGATTGGTCACGTGTGACATGAAACACCTTTTCGAAGGTCTCCGAACACTGGAAAATCCATTTAAAGCAAAACAGACATTAAACATTTAAAGCGCAATGAACAAACATTAAACATTTGAAACTGAACGAAAAACATTGAACACACAAAGAAAAACAAACACTTAATAGCAGAATAATTCTTGAACAACAGACAATGTAAAAATGAGTTACAAGTGAAATCCACAATTATTGAATACCAAACTGAATTAAAGCTTTGCGAAGAAACAGAATCAAGACCTTTTTGAACGGGACCCTAAATTCAAGTAAATCATTTTATGCTGAGTTCCAAAGTGAATATAACTTTAAAGAACGCGCAAACTACTACATGGTCTGTTCCAAATTGAAAATAACTTTGAAGAATAAGTAAAACCTGAAGTCTGATCTATAATGAAACAACAGAAAGAAATATAATTTCCAACTTGAATGAAAGGTACAAACTACCAGAACAAATATTTGAAAATGGAAACAACGGAACAGGGAACATTAAAATAAAGACGGCAAGGATATTTTCTTTTGAGCTGTGCTGTTTAACCAAATTATATCTTGGGGAAGGAAACCCTTGAGATCTGAGGCATTTGCTGAAGTGAGGACGGAGTCTCAAGGTTCCCTTGTGTTTTGTGTCTTGGAACTTGGGGAAGGGAAACCAGAGCATTGGTTAAAACTATATCCGCTTGAACCAAAGGAATGTAACTTTTAAAGACTTTTTGTGGAACTGCTTTACACTTGGGAAAGGGAGCTGAAAGAAAGCTGTGAGCTGGACCAAGCTTAGACTAGTATATTGATCACTGTTTTCTTTTGGTTACTGACATCCCTACACATTGTACAGATATAGTTGTGAGGGTAAGCATATGTTTTGGCCACAGACAGATTCCTAAATTGAACTCTTTGACTCAGACTTTCCTTAGTTTTATTTAGGTAGGGAAATCCCTCCTTAGCATAGGGTAAGTCAGGCATTAAACCATCCTGACATATAAGCGAAATAAAAGTGTTTGTTTGAACTTGAAGTCTGTTGTCTGTGTCGTACTTCATGATGCCTTCACATACCCAAGAAGGAGAAATTGTTTGGGTGCAATTGGATACAGGGAGTAAGAGGTGCACCTTACAAGCAGATTTACTTCCCCAGGAAGGAAAACACATTGTAAATGAGAGGGTATCCTGCGTACATGACCAGGCCAAAAAATTACCCATTAGTTTAGATCCCCATGACCATCTTGGGAAGAAATATACAATTAACTGTGGCAGTGATTCCCAACCTACCAGTTCAGTTAATCCTGGGAAGTAATTACCACACTTTGTTCAGTGGGTATCACACCTGGCCCAAATAAACTTACAAACCCTCACGGGTGGAATCCCTGAGATGAAAGAACCCTTTACACACGAAAATCCCATTTGAGATGGGGATAGTGGTCCGGGGAGCTATCAGCGACACTGAACCAGGGGATCATCAACTTTTGTCCCTTGTGCAGGAGGCCATGTTCATATGGGAAGGGTGTGTGAGGAACCTGATGGTGTCCTTAGTTCTTTTTTCCCGGGATCCTCCTCCCAGGGGGCCAGGGATCCATTTCACAATGAACCTTCTGTACCTGAGGCTCTGATAGGGTACTGTCAACAAACCTCCATTCGTTCCTTTCAAACCAACCCTCCGGTAAATCTTCAGTATCGAGGGACAGGGAAGAAAACAATAACAAGAACACCTCATTATAGGGGAAGGTTGGACCCACATCTACCTCCATTGGTTAAATCAAGAAATTGTCAAAAAACGTCCTACCCTCCCCCAACCTTCATAGGTTATTACCACTCTTCCCCACTGTCACACTCTCTCACTGTATCCCATTTAGGTCCCTTTAAGGGGGGGTGTGGCCAGCGCGCATGGAGTGAGGACGTGCTCTCCTCGCGCTCCTACCCGAGATCCTACAACAGACCGAATCGTTCGGCCTGCTTAAGCTGAACAGGCACGCCTGAAGTAGCTACGGGAAGAAGAACCGTTTCCCTACCCTCGACGAAGTTTCCGCATGAAAATCAGACCAGGATAACGGTTCTTCGAAGCGAACAGAGAGGAGGCCCCTGCCCAACAACATGGCGGCGCCCGCCGGTCCTATCTGAGACGCACCTCTCGAGGGCGGATAGCCTCCGGAGGCAAGAGAGAAGGGCCCACAGCGTCTAACCCAGTGATCCGGTGACACCCGAGGGGGGACGGACCCCCGCTGCCAGCTGCGGCCCGGGTCTCTGCCTCCGAGACCGAGTGCCGGGAGGAGGAGACGAAGGGGGGGGACCCTCCGTGCGAGACCGCACGCAGGAGAGGTGCCGGCTGGTGCGAGGCCGCGAGAGACACGGAGAGACACGAAGAAGAGAGAAGGCGACGGGCGGTCCCCTCCAGAACATCCGTGAGCTGACGACTCCCCATCTGCAGCGACCACCCTCGCAATCGACCCTGCATACACGTCCCCGCTGAACGTGAAAAGGCCGCAGAGCACACCCAAAGACAGGCGATGTCGCCCCCCAAAAGCAAACTAAAAACCGCGACCATGGACTCCTTCACCACGGTAAGGGCGAAACAACAACAGGGGACAGAGGCAGCAGACGACCCAACATCTAAGGAGGACGATCCAACAAATACGCAAGTGCTACAAGCCATAGCGGCGCTACGAACGTCCATCGAAACCAGGATAGGTGAAATCAAGTTGGACATGCAGCTGATGAGACAGGACGCCCGTAACCTTACAGAAAGGGTGACCACAATGGAGGCAACGCTCCAAGACAATGCTAACGACACCACAGAACTTAAATTTGAGGTCCAAGACCTTGAATTGCAAGTAGCGCAGCTAGAGGCGCGATCAGAAGACGCTGAAGGACGTGCCCGCCGCGGCAACATCCGAATCCTGGGGGTACCGGAGGACACGGAAGGCCCAGACCTGACCGAATTCATAGAAACAATGCTATTGCAAGAAATTGGGGCCGGCAAACTGACCCAGGGCTTCTCGATAGAACGGGCCCACAGGTCACTTTAGAACAAGGAACAGGATTAAAACCTACCTGCAGAGAAAAGGGGTAATGATAGCATTACTACAGGAGACCCATTGCACGGCGCACTCGGTGGCCAAGCTACAAACACATTGGGGTGGACAGGGGTTTGGTACCACTTATTCTAAATACGCAAGAGGGGTCTACACCTGGATTCACCCACAGCTCCAATTCCGGGTGGACAAAACAGAGATAGACCCGGAAGGTAGGTTTGTCGTAATTTGGGGATTCATTGAACAAGAAGCAGTATACATCATGAACTCCTATCTCCCTAACAATAACATACCGTCCTACCAGAACTCACTGTATCCCAGAGTTGCACAGTACAGGAACGATCTCTTTATTTGGGGGGGGACTTTAATTGTGTACATGACCCACGGCTGGACAAGTCCACACCACAGCTGGGAGGCCCATCGACCTCTACGGCAGCACTATCCGCCATGTTGGGGAGGCTGGAAATGACGGATGTGTGGCGGGAAAAGCATCCTGAAGCACGCGAATACTCATTCTAGTCATCGCCACATAAGTTACACACAAGACTAGATTATATACCCATAGACAGGGAACACTTACCCCGGGTGGAGGGAGCACAATACCTGGGGAGGACTATCTCTGATCACTCCCCGCTCCTTATAACATGGAACCACAAAGGGCCCAGACCCCCCATTCCCATGTGGAAAATGCCCATGGACGCCCTGAGGGACCTAGCCTTCCGAGAGGAATTACGCAATTCTATTGATGCCTACCTAGAGGTTAATACCGGTAGCGTAGCTTACAATAGCACAGTGTGGGAGGCTCTAAAGGTGGTAACCAGGGGAGAAGTAATTGCAAAGGCGGGAGGTATCAAGAAGCTGCTCAGGAAAGAACTAGACCTAGTGGAACGGCAGATTGAGCGACTTGAGGCTACCCCCGTAGACACCCAACAGAGGGAAGAGGAGCTTGTGAAACTTAGAGAGAGGAACATAACTGCGTGGAACAGGCTGGAAAAGTTTGACTATACTGCCAGAACAAATAGAGCACATGTTGAGGCTGACAGACCGGGCAGATTACTCGCCTGGCTCTGCCGAAAAGAGCACCCCAAACACCCCACCACCTCACTACATGACGAGGATGGAAACACACACTGTACGCAGCAGGGCATAAATGACACTTTCACTCGTTTTTACACCCACCTGTATTCACATGAGGAGCTGGTCCCCCATGAACAGTTGATAGAAACATTGGAGGAGATAGGGCTCCCCAGGCTGTCCCCTGAGCAAGCCGACTCCCTAGAAATAGAAATCACGCCCGAAGACATTACCGATGCAATTAGATCCCTGGCCACAGGCACAGCACCGGGAACAGACGGGTTGCCCACAGAGTTTTTTAAAACGTATGAGTCCTCCCTGACCCCCCCTATTACACGCAGTATACCAGGAGACATACGAAAAGGGGATACTACCCGAAAGCATGAGGGAGACGCTTGTGATTCCGATCCTCAAGCCCAATAAACCGGCAGACCAATGTGACTCATATCGCCCGATTGCAATGTTAAATCATGACGTTAAAATCCTGACTACGATCTTAGCAAAGCGGCTGTCTAGAATAATAGGAGACATAGTTCACCCAGATCAGTGCGGCTTCGTGCCGGGCCGAAATACGTCAATGAACCTACGTAGGCTGCAGCATATTATAGCGCAAACCGATAAAGACAAGGACTCATACGCACTGTTTTCTCTAGACGCAGTCAAAGCGTTTGGCTCCATCTACTGGGAGTGGCTTGTAGCAGTGCTTAGGGAGTTTGGCTTTGGTCCCGGGTTTATCAGGTGGATGAACATCTTGTATGCTAAACCTAAGGCAAGGGTGAAATCTGGGAAGTATGTGTCAGAGGCCTGGGATATATGCAGGGGGACTAGACGGGGTTGTCCACTATCCCCAATGCTTTATATACTGGGACTAGAACCCGTAGCTGTCTACTTTAGAAAGCAGTTCTTCGATGCAGGCATAAGACTGGGAGACGTGGATCACATCATCTCGCTCTACGCAGATGACGTTCTCATATATGTCAGGGACCCACACCTCAACGTACCAACCATGCTAGAAGTGCTGGACAATTATTCCAAGGTCTCTGGGATAAGTTTTAGCAGGTCGAAGTCTTTTATGTTCCCCCTAGCGGCCCTGAAAGCAGAGAGTTTAGAAGCACTCCCTGAGGTGGGGATCCATTGGCAGAATACGTAATTCCGCTACCTTGGAGTGCACATTATGCATACCCCCGAGCTAATGCACGAATGAAACACAAAGGCAGCACTCCCCGCTCTACGCAAATGAATGGCGTTCTGGGCGAAACTCCCCCTTTCGATGATGGGCAGGGCTTTGATAACTAAAATGATCGTTCTCTCACGTTTCCTTTATGGGTTTCAAAATGTACACTACTATATACACAAGCCCTTCTTCCGACTGCTTGAGACCATACTGCGAGAGTTCCTATGGGGGAAAGGCAGGCATAGAATAGCGTTGCAGTTGCTAACCCTACCATATAGCCAAGGCGGTATTCAACTTCCAAACCTAGAAAAATATTACATAGCAGCACAGCTTAGTTTTGTGACCAAATGGCTAGATGATGAACCCACATCTGAAACACCATTTCTACAGGCCATGCTGCCCCAATTCCAAACTGCTGGGAACTTTACCCTTTTTGGCTGATCTGGGGAGGAAAATTTGTCACAGGGCGAGAATCGCAGACTTATGCACAACACTTTTGGATTTGAAGCACATCAGGCTCTGGGAGAGGGAAGGGGTCTACACCTGGGGAGATCTGTATGATGAAGGCACTTTCAGGGAGTTCACCTCGCTACAGGAGACGGAAGGCATACATACCGGCCAGTTTCTATGGTACCAAAGAACCCGTGCTGTGGCCCGACGCAAATGGGACTCGTGGCCGGAAGAACCAGCTACAGACCCACTCCTCACTTCGATGTACAACTTGGGAGAGGGCGGTAAACTCATTTCGCAAATATATGGCCACCTGATCGACATGCCAAATCCTCGGAGCATGGAAATGAAAAGCAAATGGAAGGAGGATATAGGCCGGGAAATGTCTGAAGGGGAGTGGAACAGAGCTCTTACATTCCCCAAAACGGTGTCCAGAAACCATAGATTCAGGCAGATTCAGTTGAACATTCTGCACAGAACTTACCTGACCCCGTGCCGCATAGCCACCTTCAATCCCCAGGCACAACCGACCTGCAACTGGTGTAAGGGGGAAAAGGCGGATCTGATCCACATGTTATGGGAATGCCCCAGGACAACAAACCTGCGAAAAAGCAGGCCTGAGTAAATATAACTGGACACCCGATGAGTGCCTCTTAGGAACCTACCCCAGACCAGCTAAACTCAAGCATGCAACAAGGCTCATGGACATATCATGCATACTGGCCAAAAGAACTATAGCAATGGCCTGGAAGAAACCCATGGGCCCTCAGTTCAAACTATGGCACAAAGAGACTGAACGGTGGGTGCTAGCCGGGACCGTGGCATGGGAGGACTGTGTGGCCAGATCCACAGATGACTCTAGTATGTCACTCGAGGCATGGAAGGAACTCACCAGATACATGTTCCACCCCTCGGATGATAAACCCCCCCTGAATTGGAACTTACTCTAGGCCCATGTGGGACCTGTCATAAAGCCAGCAGCAACGGAAGTGCTGCAGAGGATAGAGACCTTGCGGAAGCCCTCCCCCTATTGAAGTTGCCAGATGGTTCCCCTTCGCCTCCCCCCGAAACAGTTAACGATATATGAAACTGACAGAATATGGAGACAGTTATGGTTGTTTTGTTTTGTATTTGTAATTTTTTGACGTTAAGTTAAACATATGTTTATTACTATTTTAGAATGGCTCTATTGCACATAACTTGTTTGATATTATTGAAAATGCCAATAAACAAATTTGAAAATAAATTAGGTCCCTTTAAGACTAGGACGAGGAAGAGGTGACTATGGATAATGCACACTTCCACCTATGAACACCACGTCACGTTAGTACTGGGACGAGGAAGAGGACTGTAGAACACCATTCTAAAGATCAGTCATGTCCCAGTGATGGAGATAATTTTAGTCAGGCAAAGGACTGGCACCTGCAACCCCTTAAGAGGCTACAGGTGCATATAAAAAGGAGTGACCTACATGTAAGGAGAGAACTGCCTTGGACGCCAGGGTGCTGTGAAGCAGGCTGGAGAGGAGGAGCCGGTGAAAAGGATGCTGTCGGATGTTGGAGAGCGGGAAGGATGCCGGGGCTGGAGAGAGCCGCGAGAGACTCAAGAGCTTTGCAGAGCTCTGAGTCTTGTGCCTCCAGCTGGAGCTTGGGGACACAGAAATCTCCACTACGCTTCAGGAGGCCGCAGGAACTTCGAGAAGCGGTGAGCGCGGCCTGTGTTGTTTCTGATGTGAGAGGGGGAGCGAGCAAAGGCAGAAGAGGATCGCACAAGCATCCGGAGGAGCTGCAACATACTGCTGAGTGGCGGGGAGTCAATACTCAGACAGTGGCGCTCCGGGGCCTTAATAAGGGCCAAAGAAGTTGCTGAACAAATGAATGCCTATAGTGAATGGGTCTGGAGACCAGATGGGCATTTGGCAAGTACTTAAATATTGAATACCAAACTGAAGAAAAGCTATGACAATATGGAATATACCGCATGAGTGGAGAGAAAGTGATGTGTATTAATGAACTGAATGAAAATAAGGAAAACACATTTTTGAACAATTTGAAAGCGCAAAGCCAAGTGAAAACCAGTGATGAGAGTTGGTGAAGCACGTGAAAGTCAAATAAGAAGCACTATCGGTTAGTGTGAAAGTAAGGTGGCGACAAGGAATAAATACCTCGAAGGGAACTGTATGAAAGGCATGTGTTGGCAGAATCAAGAGACTGCCAAGAAGAAACAGAAGTACAGATGGACTAATGTCACAAGGTCAGAAAGGAAACATATGGTGGCAAAATAGTCCAATGAGAATCATTGAACATTATAAAGTGTCAAGGGTTATCGGTTGCATGACCTGTGATGGGTGGACCATGTGGTCCGACAACTGCGCCTATACCGTGTAACCCCTACTTGGAGTGAGCCAAGGAAAATAAAGAGATTGACGTTTTTTTATCTCATCAGTCTGAACGTAACTGCAGAGTAGGAAAGCCAAGTGAATGGTTGGAAAGCCTGAAAGATTAACATTGCTACAGAAAGCTGATAAAGTTCAATCAACTGTGAACTGTGTTGCATTTGGTGTGGGGGGAAACCCTGAGATGTTTTGACCTGTGTTTTACTTCGGGAAGGAAACCCTGAGATTGTTTAGAACTGTGTTGAACCTGGGGAAGGGAATTCCAAGGTTGACTGTCACTGCCCATAGTTGGCAGCCCCTCTATTTACATACTTATCTATACACAGGCAATACGCAGAATGCCACTTAGTTGTGTGATAGTAGCATTTGTTACTTAAAGTTCTATGAAGCTACTGAAACACTCACCTTGGTGCTGTTTGGTTTACACCTTGTTCCAGGTAGCCTTTAGACTATACTGGGGTTTGGGAGCCCAATGAGCGGTCTGGTCCCTCCATCTATTCTGACCACACACTAACAGAAACAAACTTACATGATGCCCCAACACAGCAAATTAATCCTAGCGTATCGTATAAATTTTTCAAAGTAGTAAAATAGTATGTATTGGTGCCTGTGACGAATCCTCGAATGTCGTCCCTTCTCCCCTGTGCGAGACCCTCCTCATGAAGCCAGGGAGGCGAGGCCACTAACCGATAGTCCCCCTGGTGGAGGTACTCAGCGGGATGATCTCATGGGGGGCATCCAACCTATGGGACTAGTGAAGACTATCTGAAGAGATCGCGGTATCCCCACCAATCACCTGACCCTTGAACCCCTTGCCTAAAAGGGTCATGAGTTGTCACCCTACCATTCCCCTAGAAAGTTTTGGGATGTGGAAGAATAGGAAGGACCTAAGTGAAGATCCCTTTCTGTGAGGAACTCATGGTGGCAAAAGTAAAGACAGACACAAGTGCTCACAGTTCAAGGGTTTTTATTAAACTGTACGCAGGTTGGAAAAACGCCTAATCTAAACCTAAATCTAAGATGGGAGCAAGCGTCGACCATCAAATGAAAATAAGGCAGTCCTAGTGGCATTGTGTCAAATGAAAAGAACCTATACTAAGAAACCTATTGCCAAACCTTACAACTAATGTAAAAAGGATTTGGGATGGTTTTCAAGAAAAGAAAGAAGTGTTCTTAAACAATATATCAGGATGCGGTAGCTTGGATTTCCCTTCCCCATGTTTTGAGCACAGGGTAGGGGGGATCATGGAGCACAGTACACTCTCGAGCTCCCCCAGCACGAGACGACAGTTCCGCTTTCAGCTCTCAGAGCCACCGACGGCCAAGTCTCGTTTCTCCTGAAGGTCACTTGCCTACGAGGGCCTGATGTATTTCAACTAACAAAACAAAAGTTCCTTTAACCAAATGAAAGTTTGTTAGGGTGATAATGGTTCATCCCTGGGTCCCCCTCTTCCAGGCGCAGACCCTTCTTGTCACTTCAATTTATTCATAAAACAGTTCCTTTCTCAGTAAACTTTGAGTAACAGCTTTCCACCCATGGATCTCCCTGGACCGTCTCAGATCCCAAATGACAGGGGGGATACTTCCCTTCCCCTTGTCTAGTAATACACAACTCTTAATGTCTTTCTAAACTGTTCACCGTTGACATCCCTCTGCCAAGTTCATGGTTGTCAACACACTACGGGACTTTAGACTTTGCCCCTCTTTGCTGGCATCCATCCTTCGGGTTCACTCTTGCCGTTTTAATACTTTAAAATGCTGGCGAGATTCACTTCCCTTACTTTCTTTCACGATGCAGGATTTACTTCCTTTGCACTTCTTTACTGTAGATCAAAGTCTTTCGATTGTACAGGGATTTTGCTTGATGTCCTGTGTGACCACTTTGACCTGTTTTGGTGGCTCTCCTATGGCTTTCTGGTATCAGTAGTTTTATTCAGACGAGGATCGACCAGAGTCTCTCGACTTATCACACACATGGTGCCGGTTCCCTCTGCAGCTGGTCTCCCCTTAAAACTCTGTACAGTTCTTTGAACTTGGTTCAACTTGCCACTTTGCGACTTTCATTCACCACAGCCCGGCTCTTATTGGCTTCCCCTTCAACTCACCGGCTGTGATGAACCGCTTGGCTTTTCTCTTTACTGGAGTCAAGGCCGGTACCACGGTCACGGGAGCGCCTTCGCTTCTGCTTATCAGCGTGGGCACGCAATGGGTACCACTGGCATCTGCTGCGACACACTTTGTATATTGTCCTCGGCCTTACGATTCCTTCTGTGGAGGTTTTGCGGGTTTGCGTTGGAAAGGACAAGGTCATATCGTTCCTTGTCAGCCTCTCGATATTTGCCGCCTTTCCATCTCGTCGTGCTGTCTGCCTCGCTCGTACTGTGCTCTCTGGCTCCACCTTTTATCCCTGTGGAGAAGGGAAAGGGCCGTCAGGTGTGTAATTGCCTAACTTTGCCTGACCCTGGTATTGGGACATGTTAGATAAACGGCCCTGGTGTTAGTCTGTTGTCTTTCGTGTTGTGCGAAAGTGTTCGTGTTGAAAAAGGGGTGGGGGTAGTGTTTTTGAATGTCCTACAGAAGAGGATGGGGAAAAGGTGTTGAGGGAAGGGGGATACCGCGTCTCGCGCGTCGGTCTCCCACTCCCACGCCCCAAGGACTGCCCCATCCAGGTGATCCTCCCTCACTGGTCCACCCCCAGGAACTAGATCCAATAGCGATGGCCGTGTCCTTGCCACCTGGATGACAGATCTCTGGCGACTAACTAAGCACTCACCTTCAGGTTTCTCACATTTTCCACTACTGTGATGAAGAAGAACTCCATTGACTCGCAAGGGAACCTCAAGATCACCACTGTTATGAGGGAGAAGTGCAGAAGCATGAAGATTATCTATGGGAACCACATTGAACAGTCTAGTGGTTACATACATCCTTTTGGGCAAGGTGTAGTAGAAATAGAAGAGGGAAACCAGGAAATATTGTCTGACCTTCCTTGGAGGAACCATGGGCATTGAGAATGCTTGAGCTGCTGGTGAACAGAAAGGGCTTCAGAACAGGGGCTTTCTGGTTTACAGAGGTACTCCCAAGTGGTCCAACGTGGAAGGACCATCCGGCTAGAAGGAGAAGCAGCAGTACAGGCGATCGAAGCCAGGAGACTGCGCGGTCATGAGGAGACGTGCCTGCAGCAAGGGACCAAGTGCTGCAGAGCTGCTGCATCACATCGGAGAAGGGGAGAAGACTGCAGAAGCCAGAGACTGAGACAGAAAGACCCCAAGACTGACCAAAGCCTACTGGGAGAGACCCGAAAGGTATAGGGGTGACTGGGACAGTTGGTAGGGGCAGAAGTAGTGTTGTAGTTAGGCTTTCTGCTGCCCTAGGCCCAAATAAGTGCATGCACCCCCCCAATTTTACTCCAGCCCTGCCAGACTATGCTCCTTTACCCGATTCCGCCCCTTCAGCAAATTCTATCCGCGTTGTCCAAACTATGCCCCTTCACCCCCATTCTGTCCCCCATTTTAGCTCCAATACATTATTATCTACGATTTTAAGGTTGCAGGGATTAGAACGTTATTACTTCCTCTCTATTAATTCAAGCCTTTCATCTATTATGTTATGTTAGTTGAAAGAGTATTTTAGATCTCTGCTGCCCAGGATTTGGAGAAGGCAGTGTGTTTTACAGTTGAGTGCACTAGATGTAATTGTTACAGCTTATTGTCTAAAAGTCTGAAAATAATATTTAGAAGAAGTGATAAGAACATAAGCTGTCTGCCAACTGGACACAAGTGAGAGAAGCTTAGAATGAGACATTTTGGTTTCAATGTTAATATCTGGTTTCTCTCACAAATTGGCTGCTGCCACTCTATGAGAAGCACCTTGACTGGTCTGTAATATTAATGCAACATAACTAAATGTCTACATTCGGTCTTGTCTAATGGTAACATTTACATATGAAATATATGCAAGTGGTACAGGCACATCTTATAAAAATGTTGAATAAAAAGAACTCGGTGTAGCCAGGCGGCAGCTGATGAAGATGTACCCGCTGTAGGCTCTGTCGTTTGGCACCCGTGAACCCGTTAATGCTACCCCGTTCCACCTGGATTGCTGAGCAGCAGCCCCTGACATTACCGCTCCAGTTTTGTGGAGGTACCCCAATCCGATGCCTGGTTGTGGATAACGAACACCACCAAGCCGCGGCCAGCAGTAATATAGCGATGCATCGTAGTTTGCACTCAGAGGCTGACACCGCTTGATCTGTGCTGGTGTCATAGACGGCTGTGAACTGACTGATATCTGGGTGAAGTGGCTCTTCAGGCTTTTGTTTGTCCCACGCAGCTTCCTGGTCTCGCTGGGAGGCTGGTCGAAGACAGCGACTCTCTACTGCATAGCGCTGTGGCATTGGAGCCCGGTGCAGCGGAGACTGCAGGTATTTATGATGGGGGAGGCTCGACTGACAGGGGCTGCGCCAGCCGTAGCAGGACCCAGCGAAGCGGGTCAGTTCGTCGCCTGCACCCTTGCCGGACAGGTAGAACTCCGGTGAAGCCGCTCCTTAGCCAGGGAGCAGGAAATGCATCAAAGCCTACTGATGGCATGAGAGGTGAGAGGCGCTGGTGTTCGGCATGCGGGTTCCCCAGAAGACTACCAGCTTGAAGCTGCACCATGACCCACAGGTGTGTTTACTTGCGCTTTGAAAAACATTGTGTATAAGTGCTATATAAATAAACTATCATATCATATCATACTTGGATCCACAGCGCAGGACACCCACCCAGACAGTCGCCGTGCATGCCCGCTGGGGCGCCCTCTGGGCCTCATTGCTCTGATTGTGCATTATCATCAGGAGGCCTGGGGGCAGCCCTGGACTGGGGCTAACAGCATGCCCAGCTTTCCCTGAGCAGGGCTGGCGCAAGAGACTGAACCACTTCACCTGAGCACTGATACCAGCACTGGGAATAAGGAGGGGTCCTTGGGGGGACCTTTGGAGAAGTGGGCCTTGCGCCATCCCACGCAGAAACTCACTCCAGTATGCCACTGAGACAGGGGATGGGGGCCTGACTGGTTTGTCGCTTGAGAGTCACTTGGACTCTTGAAAACCCTATTCTGGGCCTGCCTTCTGGGTTCTGCACCTCAGCAAATCCTTTTTGCATCCCTGAAGTCCTGGCGGCTGGCTCTTCGGGCGGGAGACCGTGGGCAGGTTGAGAGGCAGCCTTCTGCCAGTCTTTGAGAGCACTGTACACCTGGGGTCCCACCTCTTCCTGAAAATCCCAAGTCTGGGGCTAAAACCAAGTCAGGATTGTGAGAAACCTGAAGGTGTCTCACTCACTAATCCCTGGGGATCTGTCAGCCAGGTGGCCAGGACAAGGCCTTCGCTATTGGAACCAGTTACTGGGGTGGACCAGTGAGGGAGGATCACCTCGGGGAGGGGAAGTGGGACATCAAAGGGCGAGACACGGTATCCCCTTCCATATAACACCCTTTCCTCATCCTACCAGTTAGGATATCTAGAAACTCACCCGCACCCCCTTTTACAACACAAACACTTTCTCACGGGAAATTCATTGTGAGCAACAATGGACTAACACTAGAGCCATTACTTGACATGTCGCAACACCAAGGTCAGGTAGAGTCAGGCAATTACTGCTAATTACATACACCTGACTTCCATCACACTTCCCCACGGGGATAAAAGGCAGATTACGAAAGCACACTCTAAGCGAGGACAAACGCACAAGAAAGCAGCTATTCCGGGATGGCAGTTTAAATCGAGGAGAAAGGTGGCGAAATCAGCGAGGACGACAAGGAGGGAATCGCAATGTTGCAAGCAGCAACATTGTATGAACAAAGAACCTGAGTACGATTGAACTTTAAGAAACCAAGAACGGTACCAGAAACAGAGTGGTCCGGCGCCATGTGGGTGCTCACTCAAAGGTCTCTGTTTGGTACCCCAGAGCATGTAAAAGATGAATAAAATGTGAATAGAAGTGGTCCTGCAATGGGTTGAGTGAAATCCCATGCACATTCCAAAGTCTTCAATCACCTACGTGTTGAAATTGGTCTGAGCCTAGCTAAGGGGGACTAATTGTGTAAAAAGGGGTCTGATCCCAGAAGAGGGGGATCCTGGGGTGAATGGCAAAAATCGCCCAGGAAGATATTGTTGATTGAATTGGTCTGAGGCCAGAAGATGCAGACTAATTGTGAACTAATTGGTCTGAGCCCAGCTGAGGGGGACTCATTGTGAATGCTGGGGATCTGACCCCAGAAGAGGGGGATCCAGGGTGAAAAGTAAATCGTCAGACTTGCATATCAAGGAAGGAACTTTGTCTCTTTATTGTTTGTGGAACATCAGGCCCTCTGAGGCAAGAGACTTTGCACGGAAGAGAGTGGAGCACAGAAAGGCCCTTATATAGGAGAAAAGAACTGTAACTTGGTGCCGGAGAAGCCCAGGAGTGTGCTGTGCTCAAGTGACTTGCCTAGTCCTGTGCTAAAAACGTGGGTAAGGGAAGCCCTGGCCTTCGCATCCTGACTTATCATTTTTGTGAACACTTCTTTCTTTTTGTGAGCATATTCCCACACTATTTTGTAGCAGAGCGGTAAGGATTGGCAATGGGCTTTTTAGTATAGGCCCTTTTTATTCGACTAAACTCCACAAGGACTGTATTATTATTATTTGATGGTTGTAGCTTGCTCCCATCATAGATTTAGGGTTAGATAGGCTTGTACTGTGATCACTTGTGTCTGTCTTACTTTGATACCATGCCTTCCTTACAGGAGATATTAAATCACTGTTGGCCAGGCAAGCCAACAAAGGAAAACACGCTCAAGCGGTCAGTGCTCAGGTCCACTTTTCTCCACCTATGGCTGCCCACATGGACTCCACATTCACGAAACAGGACCTCCTGAGATGCTGTCCACGTTGAAACAGGACATTACACTTGAAATTAAATCCTCCAAGGAAACGCTGGCCAAATCTATTGTGGACCTAAATACTCACCTGTCATGGCTGGATTCTCAGGTAAGTGATATAGAAACTACAGTCTGCCAACAGGCACACAACAAGGCAGAGCTGGTAATTCGATGGTGGGCATCGAGGAACAATTGGAATTGATCTGGGCCAAACAGGAGGACCTGGAAAACAGGTAGCACAGAAATAATATCTGTTTACATGGAATTTCACAGCACAAACAGGATCACAAATTAGCTGACAATGTTTGAGATTTTTTCCAGTCCTTGTTAGACCTCCAGAATACCGCTGACTTAGTAAAGGACAGAACACACTGTGTCTATTCCTCTGCTCAGCAGCACCGTAACCCGCTGCCAGACATGCTCTCGAGAGTGCATTACTTCCAGCAAAAAGAAGCAATCATGGAAAAAAGAACCAGTGGAATTTTGGGGGGCTAATCTTTCCTTATTTGAGGACCTAGCGCCACATACCCTTGCCAACCAGCGGAAGCTACATGTCATCTCAGCCTGGCTACAGTCACGCAAAATCGGATAGTTCTGGGGCTTCCCCTGCAGGCTGTTGTTTCACTATCAGAATCAGCATTATGCCATCAGCTAGGAAGAAGAGGCGGCTGAACTGATGGATGCCTCCCTGATCCCTCAGGATGATGGAGCTGATGTGGCAGCCCGTCTGGGGCTATGCGCCGCCACACATCTAGGAATGCCAGGGGGAGGCGGAACTTGGCAAAGGTGCTGTCTGGAGCTGACATGGGACCGCCTCCTAATGCACCGGACTGACAGATCAGAGCCTCCTGTCCATACATTCTGGGAATCGTTATGCTATGGTTGTTGTTTCACCATAATCAGATGGCGGGGGGTGTAGAGGAGGGGATACACAGGGTGACTTGAGGGAATAGCACCCGTTTACTACTTTATATACATGGGTTTCGAATTATACTCTGTGACATTTTGTTCTTATGTCAATATATTGGGGGTTATTGTTTATTTTATTGTCACACGATTGGGCTTCTCAATTATTCCTGCAAGTCGTCCTACAGATTGCCCCCAGCATACACTTCGGTGGCTTTCCTTGACCTAACCCCACCTGAAGGGATACATGATAGCGTCCCTTGACTTGACCTGTTTGATCCTCCTGAATGTGCAGGGTCTTAATTCACCAATTAAGTGCAAAGCTCTGCTGCATAGGTTGTCCTCTCTGGATGCAGCTCTGGTTTTCCTCCAGGGTGCCCATCTGCTGGCGGCGGATGAAGCGCATCTCTGTAGTAAGTTATATACCAGAGCTTACTTCGCATCTAGCAGCCTCAAAAGATGTGATGTTGGGGGGCGTGGTCTGGCTTGATCCCGATGGAGATGTAAATCTCCAGAGCTCTGCAGCACTGCAGTGTTCAAGGTGATTCCTGCCGCCGTTTCTGTTGTTGCAGCTCAGCAACGAATAGATGAAGGCTACCTGAGCTTGTTTTTGGGGAAGGTGCCGGATAGCAGAGCTTTCAGCGAAGTTTTCAGGTGCCTCCATGTGGCCTGACATCAATATGGCTGCTGGGACGGTCTGCTGAAGCCCTTTTGCGTCAGATCGGTCGGCGTATGAGCAGCTCCCCCCAACAAGTGCATCTGCGACCCCCCTATTTTGGATGAGCACACGGCCAACAACCGGCCCATCGAGACCCCGGAACAGGAGCAGTGAAAGTGCAGCAGGTGCAGCATAGTACTCTGCTGTGAGGGGAGGCCATGTGAAGACAGGCGGCGGAATGACCTCCTTGAGATTCGAGTGCCGGTCGGCCCCCTCTGGACTGTTGTGCTTCTTTCTGGCAGTGGGACCCTCTGCGCTGCCATGGATCCGGTGTAGCCACTATAATCAATAAAGTGGGGTGTGCAGGGAGGGCATTGAGGCAGATTGATGCCTTTCTGGTGTGCGTGGTTTCACCAATTGGCAGGGCCTCAGGCCCAGGATTGTTGCCGCGGCCTGGCACAGGTCCCTCCCCCGCTGCCCTCCTTCTCCTGCCATGTGGAAGTAAGCAACAGTGGGTCCAAGTGTAGCTCCAAGGTTCATGGGCTCCATTTAGCATCTGTCTCCAGCTTCCGCTTCTGAAGTGCTTTGTCGCCTGTGGTTCATCTGGGATCCGCCCCTTCCCTGTGTCCCTCCTCTCAGCGAAACAATTGCGGGCCGCTTCCTGCTCATTCCTCACTACTAGGCCCCGCAACTGGTGCTGGTTTGTGGGTGGACGTGGTGATTGAGGCCCAACCGGAATGCTCTGATCTGGTTTATCACTTCTCAGTCCTTTTCGGTGGCCCTCACGGTTCGCCCACATTGAGGGTGCCCAACGCAGGAGCAAATGATGTGTCCAGCTAGGGCAAAGAACAGCGCCGGCTCCTTCTCCATCAATGCCATGCTCCAGACCTTGAAGGGGGCACCGGCCTGTGCGCCTTCTCTTCTCAATTCGGGGTCGGGCTAGAGGGAAGACAAGGCCCTACCCTCTAAGGGGGATATCCAAAGCCTACTACTCTAGCTCCAGCAAGATTTGCAATCCTCGATGCAGGAAATCAAGATGTTCACCTCATACCTTGTTTTAGTCTCCCAAGCCAACAAACAACTCATTTCTGAGCTGGAATCTACCTCTATGAACAATTATATACTCAGGGGGAATTGGAGCAACGACTACAGATCCTGAAATCTAGATTCCATTCTGTGGAGGATAAGCTGGAGGACTCTGAAAATCGATCCAGACAGAATAATATAAGGATCCGTTGGATCCCTGCTGCAGTGTCCAATGAAGAGCTGGAGGAATATGTGAAGGCACTACTTGAAGCTGTCCTGGATGACTCGGCAGTGGTGGACCTGACGCTAGACCAGACCCACTGGGTCTTCTTCAACTTCCAAAAGTGAAAGGGGCTGACTCCTGACTTACTAACCAGGGTTCATTACTTCCAGTCAAAGGAGTTTATCCTACAGAAAGTGAGAAGTCTTCAACATTTCAGATTCAGGGGGGCCGCAATACAGCTGTTTCAGGACCTTTCTCTCTTGGCCATCTTTAAGTGGCACCAACTGAAGCCTTTGACTACCTGGCTGCAAGGGAAAGGGATCCCATACCGCTTGGGGTTCCCCTTCAAGATCATCTTCTCTGTGGCTGGCACAAGGCACCAGTTTTCCACGCTGCAAGCGGCGGTCAGCCCCCTGAAAATTACTGATTCATAAATTCAACTTCCGGAAGCGGCAGACAATCTCGGCTGATTCCCTGAATGGACTGTGGCGCGCTCGAGACGGAATAGATGACGACGGCTAAGGATGCCCTCACTGAATCGACGTGACAGAAGCGTGGACTCTACAGACACTGAGGACAGCTAATTTTTGGGTTGTGTTCCGGGTATCCTTTTGAATGATTGGATTGCATGGTTTTCTTGGTCCTCTCTAGCCCCTTTCTTGGGCTGCTTGGGTTTAAATTTCTTGATTAATCTGTTAAACTGAGTCATTAACTGTTTTTTCTGGCAGGGTCACTGTTTAGTTGAACTGAGTTTATTACAAGCATGGTTTGCCGCTGGTGCATTATGCGCACATATTCCTGATGGTCCCCTTTTTTGGGACAGCGACTCTTAATTTTAATTTTGTTTTAGTGTTTTTGAAATGTTGTTTTTTATCAGAAACGTATTGCTTTTGTTGAATACATTTACCACCGGGGTGTTTGTTCTCTTGGGTTGGGCTGGTCTGTGGTATGGGGTGTTGTGATGCTTCAGTTGACCCCAGGGTGGGTTTACTTTGGGTGGCGTTGGGAGCAGGTTTCACCTTTCCCCAGCGGTTTATCTCCTTGGACCGAGGTCTGGGGCCCACTTTGGTTAGAGCCTTCTGTTTAATTTTATCCTATGGCAACAGTGCTTAAACTTGTCTCTCTGATCATCCAGGGCCTCAACTCCCCCATGAAAAGACGAACCATACTGACCAAACTATTTCATCTCGGTGTGGATCTAGCTCTCTTACAAGAGACGCACCTTCTCAGGCAAAATTGGTCAAGATTTGGCTATGCTTGGTTTTTGTTTCGGCCTCCAAGAAGAACGTGGGGGTCTCTATACTGATAGTACGGCCAGTCTCCTTCTCTTAGCTGGGGATACTCCGAGACCCTGGAGGTCGTTATTTGGGGATTATTGTGGAGATAGCGGGGAGGTCTCTGACCTTGTTTTAAATTTATGGACCGAATCAACGCCAGGACCAATTTTATTCAGAGGGGGGATACAATCATTGGGGGGGGGACTGGAATGTGGTACTTGATGAAAACCTGGATAGATCCCGGACGAGCTCGACAGGTGGGTCAGGGTTGTCCCCTTCTTTATCTCAAGCTAGGATTGACTTGCAGTTAGTCAATGCTTGGCGTCATATTCGCCCCACACAGAAAGATTTCTCTTTTCACATGTATATCGCACACATTCCAGCCCAGACAACTTCTTGATCACACAATACCTCCTTTCACAGGTCCTAGATTCCTTAATCGAGCTGGCATTGGTCTCTGATCATTCTGCAGTATGGGTGTTGATCACCTGGGACCCTCAACAGCCTCGTAAACCTGACAGTTGGCGGGCGAACTACTTCCTTTTCCAAGACCCGATCTTTCATGAGGCGATTACGGCCCAAATAACCCAATTTTTTGCTGAGAACTGCACAAAGGGAATATCTTTTGAAACAGTATGGCAGGCTTTTAAACCAACTATTAGGGGAAACTCATTGCCCAAGCTTTTGGCCCACCAACAGGATGTCGAGGGAAGAATTCAGGCCTTGGAATCTCAGTATAAACAACATGGCTCTAGAGGGATCTATCGACAGTTGCAAGCGTCTAGATCAGAATTGAAATCTCTCTGGGCATTTAAAGTTTATTACCAATTGCTCCAAACCAAAAGCCATTATTTTAGCACCTCGTGCAAGGTCTCTCTTCTTCTAGCTTATAAGCTGAAGGCCCACCAGACACAGAATACCATCCAATCACTTACAGATAGGGAGGGGGCATCCTGTACATCAGAGGAAGGCAAACTCAATACTCTCTCCCAGTTCTACTGGGATTTATTTAGCGGAGAAGACCTTGACTTGGCTCTTCAGCAGGCCTTTCTACAGAAGGCTGTACTTCCTCAGGCCACCGCTCAGGATAGGGAGAGGCTGGATGCCCTGATAACCCCTGTAGAGGTTTTTCAGGTTATTAGAGGTCTAGCGGTAAATAAAGCATCTGGCCTGGATGACTTTTCTGCTGTCTTTCACAAGCACTTTGGTGCGTCCTTGGTGCCACATTTGGTCACTCTTTTAATAGCTTTTTGGCAAGGGGCGCCTTCTGTGGGAGAATCCACTCCATCAGTGCTACTAAAGCCGGGGAAGGACCCGAACTGTGTGCACTTCTTACAGGCCTTTCACAGTGCTTAACTACAATGCTAGGATCTACTCTAAAATATTAGCAAATAGCTTGACCTCGGTTTTGCCATCCTTAATTCATATAGATCAGACGGGCTGCATTCCCGGCCGGCAAAGCCATGATAACATCCGTAGGGCCATCGACATTATAGATTGGGCTCAGAAACACAGCTCCTCCCTGGCAGTGTTATTGGTTGACCTAGAGAAAGCTTTTAACCATGTGGACAGGTCATATGCTAGTAGGGTGTTGGAAGGTTTCGAGTTTGGGCCACATTTCTTGAAATCGATCTTAGCAAACTATTTTCATCCCACTACTAGGTTCAAAATGAATGGCCACATTTCAGACACTATTTCTTTAACCTGGGGCACCCGTTAGGGTTGCCCTCTATCTCCCCTAGTTTTTGTTCTGTTAATGGAGCCATTAACCTTATGAGTAAGAGCTGATGACTTGATAGAAGATATGAAGGTAGGTCCGGTTCTTCATAAATTAGCTTTATATGTAGATGATCTGCTGTTTTTCATGCACAACTCTGCAACATCCCTCCCACGTATAGTCTCTACTTTGAAATTATTTTGCTTGGCTTCCAGTTTTAAAAAACATTTCTCTAAATCTCATATTTTAAATATAACAGAGTCAGACAGGTTAGTAGAGCCTTTAAGGGCTCAGTTTGAGTTTCACTGTTGCCACGATTCTATACAATATTTGGGAATCCACCTCACTACAGCTCACTCACTTTTGTTTTCCAATAACATCCCTCACTTATGTAAACAGCTCAAGGAGCACCTGGCAAGATGGTCCCAGCAAGAGATGTCTTGGCTGGGGAAAATCACAGCACTTAAAATGTCCCGTTTACCCAAGCTTCTCTACCTCGTGCAGGCCCTTCCGATTGTATTCCCTAAAAAGATTCTTCAGCAACTGCAGGCACAGGTATCTCTGTTTATTTGGGTAAAGAAGCTCCCTCGGCTTTTTCCACCATACCATGCATGCTTCCAAAGTTTTTTCTTTTTTTTAAAAACGTAATTTTATAGAGAGTCACATCAGGACAGAGCAGTCACATATTCAACATAGTATCACAACAATCGTAGCATCCTAGGTCAAGTAAACATGGCACATAGTATATGATGGATCAAGGTGTTCATGAGGGCGTGAAGTCATTATCCGAAAGCATATTACATAAGTAGCTTCTGAACGGGGCCCAGATTTCCTTAGGGTGGCAAGCTGTTGATATCGTCAATATAAATTGTTCTTCACATTCATTAACCATTGTGAGGTCCCTGAGGAAGTCTTCCCTGCGAGGTGCATTAGTAGATTTCCAACACTTTAATACACTGCTCTTTGCGACCACACAAGTGACATTGAATAGTCTGTGGGTAGTCTGGGCTACCTTACAAATGACCCCAAATAAGTATTTCAAGGGGGACGGGGATGCAGAGATTGCTGTGATTTCCTCTAGGATGTCTGCAACCTCACCCCAAAATCTCGTCACTGAGGGACACATCCAGTACATGTGGTAAGCATCTGCATTCGGTGCATCGCATTTCAAACATTTCCCTGTACACCACAAACTTGGCTAACTTAGCAGGTGTGTAATGCAACTGGTTAAGCATTTTGAATTGAATTAATCGCAGTCCAGAGTTCAGGGATACCGATCTAGTGAGTAGACACAATCTGCGCCATTGTCCCTCACTCAAATTGATTCCCAGATCCCGTTCCCAGGTCTCCTTCATGGCATTACAGGATTTTGAGTGTAATTGAACTAGGGTATACAACAACGAGACCCCTTTCCTACTCCCCCCGATCTCTGTAATAGCCCCTGTGCGTTCATTTAAGAAAATACAGTCCCAAACAAAAAGCTCAAGCACTGAGAATAAGTAGGACCAGGATACAGAGTCAAACGCCTTCTCGGCATCTAGAGCAGCAATTGCTGCATTAGCCTTCGGATCGATCTGTGCCATTACCACGAAAAGTCAATGCAAATTCAGGGCTGTGGATCGAGTGGGTATGCAAACCTGCTTGATCGGGGTGGACTAGGGTGGGCATGTGGGTAGGAGTCTGGTCGCGAGAATTTTGGCAAAAATGTTGGCATCCGTATTGATTAAGGAGAGGGGTCTGTATGAGGATATGTCATGCGTCAGGCGTCTGGGTTTAAGGAGCACAGTGATCACAGCTTTGCACATGGATTCAGGAAGTGTGCCACGGTCCATAACTCGCACCCATACCTTCAGCAGAATAGGGGCTAGCCTGTCATGGAACTCCTTATATAGTTCTGCCCGTAGGCTGTCAGAGCCAGGAGCCCTACGGGATGTCAATGCCTTTATAGCAGCCGTTATTTCTTCGAGCGTAATGGGCAAATCTAATGTAATCTGATTTTCCAGGTTAAGTACTGGGAGATCTAGCTCCCGCACATAGTCCGATAATTCTTCTGCAGATTTTATGTCCCGGTTGGAGTACAGGGATTTGTAGAATTGAGCAAACGTGGCATTTATGTCTTCTTCCCAGTTCACCACCTCCCCTTGTGTGGTCTGGATGCTGACAATAGGGTTATGGCAGCTCTCCGCTTTAAGCATGTTAGCCAGGTATTTGCCTGCTTTGTTACTTTCACCATACCTACGGGCACGGGCGGGGGTTGCCATGTACAATACCTCTCGTTCCGCTAATTTATTAAATTCATTCAGCCTCTTGAGCATATCGGAAAGGGTCTCTTTACTGTGTGTAGCGCTATAGTTTATTTCAAGTCTTGCTAGCTCAGCTTCCGCCGTTCCTAGTTGTTTCCTGACTGTTGTCAACAGTCCAGTAGTCTTTGCCATAATGATACCACGCACCCAGACCTTAAACGTTTCCCACAACGTAGAATGAGCACTCACCCAATCCTCATTCAATTTAAAGAATTCATCTATCTCCACATGGAGTGATTCACATACATTAGGATCTCTGAGTATGGCAGAGGGCATCCTCCAGCAGTAGCATCCCATAAACGAGGGTAAGGGATATCGGGACGTGGTCTGAGAGAGTACAGGAGAGAATCTCACAGTTGGACATTGTGTCAGAGAGGGACAAGCTAACGAGCCAGTAGTCTATACGGGACTCCGAATCCTGGACAGATGAGTAGTATGTATACCGTCTATCTAGTGGGTGAAGTGTGCGCCATGTGTCTATTAGGGATGTTTGTGTCATTATCTGCTGTAGGGTAGCTGCAGCCTTCATGAGCCCACGCGGGATCGGGGAGGATCGGACAAGTGATACATCCAGGATAGTGTTGAAGTCTCCCCCCCCACAATACTAATTCATTGTCCGGTATCTTAAGCATGCCTAGAACTGTCAGGTAAAATTCCGGATCATCAACATTCAGACCATAGGTATTAACTATTACCATTGAACAGCCAGCCACCTCTCCCCATACCAACACAAATCTGCCTTGGGCATCTATCCTGCTATCCAAGAAACAGAAACCCAGTGACGAGTGAATCAGGGTCAGGACCACTCTGGATTGGGAAGAATACTATGTGTCATATCGAAGGGGGCCCCAGCGTGCGTGAAAACTGGAATTCACATTTTTAAGTGCATGCGTCTCCTGGAGTAGTAGTAATTGCGGGCTATGCCATGTTACATATGCAGCAACCTTCCTGGCCTTAACCGGGTTATTCAGCCCTCGTAAATTCCAGGAGAGTAATTTGACAGACAGCCCTCTGTCACCTTGTGCTTTGCGTGCCATTTATTGCCGTGTTAAACCTTTTGTGAGGGTGCGCGCCCGTTGATCGGACAACGCCTGTAACAACATAACTCTCTGATTTTAAACTTTTAACAACCCCAACAAGCCCCAGCCTAGTGCCAACCCCAACAAGCCCCAGCCTAGTGCCGGGCGTAAATCGTCTACATCTGTCACCCTCCCGCGTCCACCCCCACTATCCACCCCAACTTGATGTAACTTTGCAGAGGAATGCATGTTGCGGCTCACAACTGCCATGGCTGGATGCAGCCCATCCGGCCTCTAAAACCAAACATAGAGCAGTGCCACCCAGACACCTCTTTCTCATATTGCATACATTAAAAGGATATTATGCGCAGTGTAGTTAATCGGCCGGGTCTCTCCTGTCCATAGCGGGCTGTGGGTGTCTGTTCTGATCTGGTCTTTGTTCCCGCAGTGGAAGCAGGATCGTAGCGTCTATGTAATTCATGGCTGCCGTGGGATGATCAAAAAAGTGTGCACGGCCCCCGTACTGTATTCGCAACTTCGCTGGGAAGATCAATGCATACGCAACCTGTCGTAGACGGAGTTGTTTATTGACCTGGTCGTATGATCTTCTCTGGGCTTGCACTCCCGCAGCAATGTCTGGATAAATGTGAATGTTGTCACCTTCAAGACGGAGGGGTCCCATTTCTCTTGCCAGGTGAAGCGCTGTGTCCCTGTCTCTATGGTTCAGACGTTTAGCCACTATGGTGCGGGGGGAGCTCCAGTCTTGGGAACATGGGCCAATGTGCGGTGGGCGCTCTCTACCAGAAAATGGTCTGAGAAAATGTCTCTGAATAGGGATTTCAAAGGTTTATCCATGTGCGGTTCCATGGGGCCTTTGCAGAAGAACTATGCCACTTCCACTATATGGACGTTATTCTGCCTAAACCTGGATTCCAGGTCATCACACTTGCCATGCAGTTTGGTCATCTCATTCTTCAATAGAGTAATGTCTCGAGTATTTTGTCCAATCGAGTCTTCGTTGCTGCTAATCATAGCCTCAGCTTCCGTTACCCGTGTGCTTTCCTTCTCGACGCAGGCCTTTAGCGAGCCAATGGTGGAGACGATATCGTCTAATTTCACAATAACTGACATGAACCTGCTCTGTACAGTGGAAAGGAGCTGGTCATATCTGGCATTTTCTGAGGATGTCGTCGGAGGTTGAGCCGGTGGTAGTGTCATGGTTGCCGGGGTTTGGCTGCTCGTGAAGGAATCCATGGGTCCAGTCTTCTTCTTGGAGCTAGCACCTCTTGTCATCGCCAAGGAGATATAGTATAGATGTGGCGCAGCCTCCGGTGTGATTGGCATAGACAAGCACACCTGATAGGCCAGGCAATGGTGGACGTCGGGTACGCCCACGCAGTGGGCTACACTATATGTTCTCGCAGTGTCTCTGATTGATCACTAGCTATTCATGTGGTGAGGCACTCAAATGGGGGTGTTCATCCTCGCGGCTTCCTCTGTCCGTAGATGGATGACTGTGTATGGCTGGCTCATGCTGGGGAGCGTTGTTTCAATATATAGCCACCACCCCGCGCTGGGTTCGGGAAACCAGGTGCGTCCTATGAGCGGATTTCATAGGGCACTGCTGCGCCACTTTGGAGTTCCTCTGTCGTGCCGGGGCATTGGAGGTCGAGGTGTGGGCCACGGTTAATTCCGTGTATCCGCCTCTGTGTCTTCCAAGCACTGCTTGTTAATCTAGGTATCACTGTGCTTCAAACTGATGTTGTCCGAACAGGCTTTGAGTTGGTGCCCTGTATGGCACAGTTTATTGAGGGCGTAGTGTTCAGCACTACGTGACTCTTGCTGTAGTTGCTTATAGGTAATGGCTCCCAACTAGTATCTGTTGATTCCCCAATTTAGCCAGCAGTGTTTCCTGTATTCTCACTCCTCACAGTGGCCACCTATCATCTGGAATGGATTGTATTCTCCCACGTGCAGCAGCGTCGCCAATTGTCTACTGGGATACCTACAGGGCCATGCGCCAGATGTGTTAGCCTTTTCCCAATGCTATCAGGCAGTTCTAGAGACAGTGTACTAAGTGTTGTGTGGCCGCCCGTTCCTCGGGCCTGCCTGCATGCACTCGTGCACTCACTCACACATGCAGGAAGACACGGGACAGGGTGTTGGCCGGTTCGCCTCCCGGCCGCAACTGCCGGCACGGGTGCACTTTATTATTCACCGCGCATGCGCGTAGCCAGAACGAGGCTCGCGTATGCGCATACCGTGACTCACACGTCACACTAAGTAGATCCCTTATACCGCTCGTGGCGTAATCCACCGACCTCCAGTGTTTTCGTTTTGATGGCGGCAGTGGTGTATGGCTGCGTCCAGGCCTTTCCACCTCCCAGACACAGTACACTGCTGCTATATGATATTATGTCGCCACGCGGCAGCGTGTTGATGTATTGTGGACTGGTTCATCGGGAGTGGAGAAAGTGGCACTGAGTATAGGTTACTGTTCAGATCCCTGTTCAAATTAGGGGGTATATCAGCGTAATCAGAGTATTGCAAATGTCCAGGTTTAGACGTATACTGCTGCATGTGATCAGTGCTCAGGTTTAAACAATTAGCAGTGTCTCCGGGCACACTTTGCGTGGCAAACGCTCACCCTTACCTTCTGTCTCCCTTGCCGTATAGATCCAATAGCCGGCCCTGCTCACCCCATGGGGCGTACAGCAGTCGCACCTCGCACGGTCGCGTCCCAGTGTCACCGGGGGCGTCCGGTCTGGTAGCTGCAGCTGGGCAGTTCACCACCAGGGCATATGTAGTGCCACTCAGACTGCGGGTCACGTCGTTCCCACCAAGTCCTGGGCCCAGACAGTGATGTTCAGGGTATAGGGGGGCCCACCCGGGTCCCGCGGGTTCCGCGGGCATCAACCGCCACGCGGTGCGTGCATCCAACTTGCCTCAGCAGTCCGGGCTGGCCATTAAGGCTCACTGGCGCTATGCCATTCCACGAACCTGGTGGTTAGTCCCGACACTCGGGGGCTTCACCGATGGAGTCCCTATAGCAGTGTCTATTCCGACAGTTCTTCCCCTTATCTCAGCTGGGTAATGCTCTGTTGGGACTAATCGGAGTGTATTTGGCCCATATTGTGACCCCACAGCGTCTTTCCAGCGTATCAAGGGCCAGCACAGTGAGGAGTGATGGAGACCTCGCTCTGCAAATTTCAACGGCGCAGGCCCCTCCACCCTCGTAGCCCAGCAGTGCCGTCCACACCGCGGCATTGGGTGGAATTTCTTTGGATCCCCCAGTCGGATCTCGTTAGCTCTCCCCTGCGCTGCATCCTTCTACGGTGAATATTTCGGTCCCGGAACACTGAATCAATGTGATATTTCGGCCAGGTTGTCTGCCCCTCTTCATATCCATACATGTAATAGTACTAAAGAAAATCAAGAGTGCACTTGGATTGAGGCTGCAATTAAGACTTTTGTGGTATTGGGTGCAAGAACAACGCAATCCTAGCATAGGTAATATTAGGGCCTTATCTGGGAACATATGTGGGATGGCCAACCAGAAGCAGGCTTGCCCGAAAGTGCCTGATTTGTGTGAATTTATTGTTTTGTTTTTTCAAGAAACTATTTATTTGGGCAGTTTTGACTTGGATGGCTATTCAATCTTTTCTTGTCCAGCTACTTCCATAGGGAAAGGGCGACCCTGTGGGGGCATGGCTATTGCTATTAACTTCCTTGCTTGTTCCACGTTGTAGTATGTCTGTGAAGCTATTTTGGCTGTGCATGTGTGCTTCCCGGACAGCATTGCAGATGTCCTGCTGGTTAATGTATACTGGAACCCTGCAAAATATCCCATTCATGACTTTCTAGATATACTGACTGGGATATTTGATCAGTGGCTGTCAGAGGGACATCAGCATGCCAGGATTGTAGGTGGGGACTTTAATACTAACTGTGCAGAAGGTCAGGTCTTTAATGGAAAATCCAGTATACCTCGTCGTTGTTCTAACAATCTTATGCAGGGACTAGTTTGGGACTCATTTATGACCTCTTGGGATCTCTTGGAAATAAAGGCCACTTCGACACCTGGTACACTTCTTTATACTTGGCACAGGGACTCTTGCACTTCCTGGATTGACTATGTTTTTGTATCATCTCTTATTAAATCTAGATGTACTGACCTGTGTTTGTTTGATCCTGGGAGCAGTGACCATCTGATTATACACTTTATGATGATGGCATCCTCATATAGGCAGGCGGATCTGCCCATGTTGATTCCTATAAAACCCTCTAGGAATAGAGTATTGTGTAGATGGGACATTAAGATCTATGGCCGCCTCCTGAGATATTTGAGGCGCGTCCATCAAAGAGGGGGCAAGGAATCCACTGGTGATGATACTTCGATGACTATGTGTTTAGACCTCTCAACAGATTCATTGTTGTGGGCATTAGAATGGTTTTGAGCGGCAGGAGATCCCATATTCCGGCCCTACATTCTGATCAATCTGACTATAGAATCAGGGACTCTAAAAGACTCAAAAGATGGGTTATTAAGCAACTGAGGGGCTTGGGACTCTCCGACAGTGAATTTAATTTGAAAAACATAGGAAATTGGAGGCCCAAAGACATAGGAATTTTGTTAAAGCACGTAAATATGACCTTCATCTGAAAGACAATCAGTTCATGATGAAGACCCTTCTTCACTCTGATACTAGACAATTTTGGTCATGTATAAATAAAATTCATGATCCTGATCATGGATCTGTGGGGGATGCTATTCAAGAACCTATATGGGTCTCTTTCTACTCCAAAAGATTAGGTAATCTCCCCCCCTATGGCTGCCCAATATCCTAAAATCTTTAAAAAACCTGTTTTATATGAGCCTTGCACATGGGACATAGAGGACAATGTCTGGGCCATAGATAGACTCAAACCTTCTATGGCACCGGTACCGGATATTCTCCCGCCGTTTGTAATGAAAAAGGATCCAGCTTCCTGGGCCCTTTTTCCTAAACCCTATTTTGATGAAATACATGGTACAAACCGGGTACTTTTATCCTGGAATGAGTTCATCATTATTCCTATCTATAAAAAAGGCAATGTCCAGGAGCCTGGGAACTATAGGCCCATTGCATTGACTGACCCCACCAGTAAAGTGTTTTCAATGTTGCTCTTAAGGGATATTAGCATCTCCCTGAGCAAACACAATATTCTTTCACGCTTTCAGGTGGGGTTGCAACAGGAAATTGGCACATCCCTCAATGCTACGGTGCTGAAACATTTACTGCAGAAAGTGAACGCTTCTCGGGGAATGGAAATATATATGGCCTCCCTTGATCTATCTTCGTCTTTTGATTGTGTAGTGTGTGAATGTTTGTGGGACAAACGTCTTAGATTTAACTTTCCTCGGAAGCTTGTCCAGCTCATTTCATTGCTTCATCAAGATTCCAAGCTACGAGTTTGACTCAGTAGGGATGGAGCTGTATCAAGGCAAATATTAGTCAAGGTGGGGCTAAAGCAGGGTTGTACCCTGGCACCAACCCTTTTCAATACGTATCTGTGTGATATCGAGGTGCTCTGGCGCGCTTATGATCTGATTCCTGGAATGTTGGGTCATCTTAACATCCATTGGTTTGCCTTTGCGGACGACATTGTCATTTTTGACAGGACTGCGCGGGGCCTCCAACGAAAGTTAAATATCTTCTACGAGTACGCCACAAGAAACAACTTAGGTGCCAATGACAACAAGTCCAAGGTGGTTGTATTGTTTAGTGGGAAAAAGCCTTTAGTTATGCAATGTTCACTGGGTTCAGGATTGGTTGAGAGGGTGGACTCTATTCGCTACATGGATACAACTTGACCTACACCTCAACCATTAAGATGTGGAAAGATACCATGAAGGTCAAACTGATGCCTATGAGGAGGTCCAATATGAAGCGTATTGTAATGAAAATGTGTGATTTTTCCCTTTTACCAGCGATCAAATACTATCTGGGGAAGGTAGAACCAGTCCTGTTGTATGGGCTAGATATGGCGTCTGTTGATTTGGGTCCCTATCTAGACACTATGCCAGGGATCTTGTGGAAGAATGTATTGGGACTGGCATCATCTATTCCTAACTCAGTGATGAAATCTTGTCTCTCTTCATGCTAGACAATAGTGAAGACAACTATTGGTCTACTCCAAGTTCTTGAGGCCTCCTTCTAATTCTCTCTTTGTTGACAACTTGGTACGGTTCCCTCCGTCAATCTGTTTAGGACTTGCATGAGTGATCTATTGGTGCAAATTGGATCGTCATATATGGAACTCATGGGTAGCCCTGACAAAGTAAAATCGAAACTATTTCAAGATGACTGGAGGCTGACTATCGTGTCCTTGTCTCGATACTATTCTTATCAAGAATATGCCAGGTTTCCTAGAAAGAGGGGGGACTTCCTACATATCTTCAGTGCCTTCCTTCTCACAAGATCAGACAGGTTTTCCTATGTTTTAAGTTAAATCAATTTCACACAAGAGAGAGAACAAGGCATTGGACTGTGTCCAAGAGGGAAGCTGGTCCTTCAGTGCAAAGTCATTTTGGCAAATGCCCAAATGCTATTGAAAGACTTAGACACTGGATTCTGGATTGCAAAGCTTTTAGCTCTACTAGATTGCCTTTGAAAAGGACGGATTGCTTCTCCACCGAATATCCAAAGAATTGTTCTGGTCTCGACTGATGTGGGGAGTGAACATGTCATTGATTATTGCACTTTTAAATGTTATTGATTTTAATTGCACAATGTTATTTGTTTTTTTATGTGATTACTGTATCTGTGTATTGTGGAACTATGTATTTTTATTTTGTATGATTTCTGGAAGGTTTTCTGTAAACCATATCACAATAATAAAAAAAATGGAATCTTCATATGTGCAAATATGAGCTTCCCTTCCTCCAGGCCATTTGCCACTCTTAGCCAGCCTATGACCAGAGTTTATATTTTTTATTAGCCTCTCTGTTGTTAGAATTCAGAGTTCAACCATGATTGCAGCCCCTGTTTTCACACCTTGTTTTCACACATCCCTCCTATATTCCGGTCATGCACATTTGGCCTGCAAAGAACTCCCTTCAGAGACAGCAGGTCTAGGGAAACTTGGTTTTAAACACACTTCATGCAGGCCACATTTTATTGCAGTTGTAAACAGTTGGGATGCAAGCCAGGCTTTCAGTGGGGGAGTCCTTTGTGAATTTTGCCCACAAACCCACCATTTGTCCTTGGCTGAAAGGGCTTCACATATTGCATTTTCTAATATCAGCCTTGATGGTTTGACATACCGTTTGTTTTACTGATCAGGGTTCACTTTGCTTTTGCGCTGAAAGTACAGGGGTGTTTCTATCAGTCATTAATAAAATACACTTTTAATTATCTGCTGTTCGTTTTTCTACTGAAAAAATGGGTTTGAATTATCACATTGCACCACCTTTTGATGGGTGGCAGTTTCAGTGAAAATGCTAAAAAAAATCTCAGCCAATAATGTGATGTGCTTTTCCAATCTGCACTTTTACATTTTTGTTTTTCTCTGGATTTAAACTGCAGAAAGACACTGCTATAATCTGCCTTAATAGGTCACTTTTCAGTGTGCAGGTTTCTGAATGCAGGCAGGTAATTTCCTCAGTGGGCCCTTCAGTTCCATTGGTTGGGGGCCTTTGATTACACCCCACAGTATTACAGTGTCAGTATTACCAGCGCCTTTAATACCACTGACTGTTGCTGGTAAGGTGGCGGAATGACCTGTGTGATGCTAATGTAAGCACAATAGGGAATTGCAGATCCTATGTATGTACTGTTCTGATGTTTTTATGCATACCAGTAAATGTGTTTTTAAAAGAAAGTGGGATACAAATGGTACAATAAAATTGATATTTTTGATACCAAGTTATAGTCCACTAGACCGAAGGTTCATTTTTTCAGGAACAGTCTCTAGTTCTTCCCGTAGCATGATACAAATATGGAACACATAGTTCCCGTAGGGGACAGGAAAGTTTGATTATTTGATCCTTGCTCATGATCAAAGAAGTGTAATAGCACAGAATAGTGCAATCTTGGCCACATAAATATGTGTGTGATGCTAGTGAATGTACAATAGGGAATTGCAGATACTATCTATGCAGTGTAATGATTTATTTTTTTATACATACCAGTAGATGTGTTTTTAAAAGAAAGTGTGCTATACATTGTATAATACAAATGATATTTTTGATACAAAGTTATATTCCACTAGAGCGAAGGTTTGTTTTTTCAGAAACAGTCTCTAGTTCTTCCCGTAGTATGATAAATATTGGTACATTAAGTTGAGCTTTCCTTTTGTACATGTAAAGTTGTGTACCCCATTACTTCAGGCCAGGGGATAGGTTAGAGGCTTGATATGATGGCATCATAAATCATAGGCCAGTTTTAGGAAGAGTTACATTTCAGCCATCCCAAAGTCAACATCCACAAGGTTTGGTGCAGTTTGAGGATGAATTGTGTATTTGGCTTCTGTGGGAAACCTGAGGGTATTCTCACTCCTGCTCCCCTTGGACCATCTATGCAGGTGGCCAGGGAAAAACCATTGCTCTTCGATTCTGACCCTGGGGGTGGAGAAGCAAGGGAGGATCACCTGGTTGGAGGGTCCTTGATGATCAGGAGTGGGGTGCCCTCGGGCGAGACATGGTATCCCCCTTTTCCTATAGACAACCAGCCTAGCCCTCTCCCAACCTTTATGGGCTATTATAAGCCATCTTAACAGTACTGGGACGAGGAAGATGCCTGCTAAGAGCTGTGGGAGTCAGGCATGTCCCTTTGATTGTGGTGAGGCAGGGCTAATTAAAAATTCACACCTGCAGCCTGTCAAGGGGCTGCAGGTGTATAAAAAGAGACCAGCCCAGCAGGGAAGAGAGCAAAAGGGCGAGCAACAGGGAGACCTGTATGTGGAGGGGCAGCAGGAGACTCTTATGAGGAAGCAACTGTGGTGGGATCAGCGACAGAGCCAGGGCGGCAGCAATTATCCAGGAGGAGTTGTGGGACCCGAAACGAGTGGGCTGTGTGTTTCCCCAGGTCTGGGAGCCTCCATCTCCAGGTGCGAGCAGCAGGAGCTGCTGATGAAAAGCCTGGTGCAGAGAGGATGTCGTCCACATGCAGAGAGAAGCACGCTGCAGGCGAGCGGGACTCGTGCCAGTGGGTTTCCTGACTTCTGGAGTCAAGAGGAAGTTGTGGAAACGCAAGGAAGACGTACAAAAGGCTGGTGAGTGTCGGGAGGGCGTGTAAGCACTGGGGCGCTCCTGTGGGACCGCAAGTGAATAACAGTCCAGGCATGTAAGCCAATACATGCATATTGAATACCGAACTAAATGGAAACTTAACTTTGAAACCAATACATGCATATTGAATACCGAACTAAATGGAAACTTAACTTTGAAGCAAATATATGCATATTGAATACCAAACTAAATGGAAACTTTGAAGCAAATAAGTGGATATTAAATACCGAACTGAATGAGATCTTACAATTGAGCAACATAAGTGCACATGGGAAACTGAACTGAAAGTATACAATATTAAAAGTATCTTACACCACGATTTAACTTGAACTCTGAAGTTAAGTACATTAAAGCTAGAGGGAGCCACACTGAATGTTGATGATTGACTGCAGTGTGGCCACAAATTGTCAATAGATGTGTGACACATGGTGGCAGAGCTATAAGGCTTACAAAGAGAAGCCAACAGAGTGCAAGATGACACATAAAGCCAAGAGATCGACAAAAGGAACAAAGTGAAGGTGACTTGGTGCATAGGAGCAAGTACCAAGGAACCTGTGTGGGCTGTGGAGTCCAGGGATCCTGGTTGCCCGATTTCCTTGTGGGTGGACCATGCGGTCTAACAACTGCGCCTAGGCCTAGACCAGTGAGCCCTGTAGGGGAGGCATGGTATCAAAAGCAGAGACTGACACAAAAGAAATAGGCTTTCAAAACCTTTACTTCATATGTGTGGGGTTGGAAAACTCCTAACTTGCCCTACTACTAATATGTGAGTAGTCTCTACTATCAAAATAAATAAAACACAGTCCTAGTCAGTCTTTTATTTGAAATAAAGATGGCCTATACTAAAAAACCGAATGTCTGCCCTTACACTTATAGAATAACTGTGAAAAGTGGTATGTATGTAAAAAGGAAAAACGGTGTAAAAAAAAAAATAGCTGAGCAACTTCTCTTCCGCATGTTTACATAACATGGGGTAAGGTGGCACACTCTGGCTAACATGCTTTGGCTCTGGTTGCAAGGATACAGTTCTCAATGTGGATCAATGCTTACTTAGCCTTCCAAATGAATGTTCCTTGTTCTACAGTTCAAACACAACTCGGTTTCTTCTGGTTTCACAGTTCAACAAAGTTCCCAAATTTAAGGTTCACATTACAATTCTTGGTAGGTCTCCCTCCGTCGTGTTCAGACTTCTCAACCATAATGCTTAGGGGCTCTCTTCCCCAAGCGTTTATCATTAACAAAAGTGTATTTACATTTTGTTTCCTGTGGAAGACTTGCAAATGTGCAAAGCTTTGTCAAATACCTCTGCAGGACCACTTTGACTTTCGTTCCCTTTTTACTTTTAGCTCTTCTCCAATGCCTCTTGGTACCTGTAGTTTCGAGCATAAAAGTTTCATTCAATCTTGCACTCTTTTGGTTTCCCATCGTTGGCATCATTTCTTCAATTTAGCATTACACAGTTCATTTCACATATCTCACATTTCTTTCACTCACTTTGCCACATTTATGAGATCAAGACACCTCACAGAGACGTTCAACTGGGCAATCTTTCTCTGTCTGACCACTCGGTTACTGTGTATCTCTCTTTTCCCAACTGGACTTCAAGTCCCATAAGGCCTTGCTCTTGACTCTTTACTTTTGGTGCCTTTCGCCAAGCAGACTCTTGTTTCATTCATTCACTGACAGGTAGCGTTCAGGCTTTCCACTTCATCCAGCTGGTTTGCGGCTAAGGCCTTCAGCATCAGCCTCTCTGCTCCTCTCCAACACTCTCATTTACTCAAGAGGAGAAGGGCCCATTTCCTGACACAAAAATTGATGCTTTCTCCAGCTCCTTGGCTCCACGTCACAAACCCTTCTACCCTCTAGTAAGCACGTTCCTCCCGCCTGACTTTCTTTTGCTTTCATTTGCAGCTAAACAGCACCTCTGCTTCGTGCTTCACTACCTGGTCTTTGTCAGCCCCTGCTGAGCTGCTACTTGTTGGGTCAAGCATTGCCCCTTGAGTGCTTGGGATTTGGGTAGGGATCCTCTGCCGGACTCAGCCTTGCAGCCTCCCTCCTCTCTTCCCAAGAGCAACTGCCTTCTCCTCCCCTGTAGGCTGCTTTAATGTGGTTAATGTGGAAACCACATTAAATGTTAATGTGCTGCAGGTGTGTGGCCAGGGTTGGGCCTGCCTGACCTTGCTTGTCACAGGACAGTCTGTTGTAAAAATGGGAGAGTCTGTCCTCTGTGTCTTAGTGCGTGGTTTCTCAGCACTCTTCATCCTCTCAGTCCCTCTCTTCCTCATCCCACTGTTTGTGTAAAAAAGGGGGCGGGGGTTGGGAAGTCAAAGCATCCTAGAAAATAGGATGGGGAAAGGGTATTGAAAAGTGGGGAACCCCATGTCTCACCACTGGGTGTCCCACCCTCACTCCCGAGGAACCCCCACTCAGGTGATCCTCCCGCACTGGTCCACCCCCAGGGACTGATTCCAAAGACGATGGCTGTGCCCTGGGCAAGAAATTCCCGGTGACTAGACAGTGAGACACCTTCTGGTTTCTCACATGCCCTTCCCCAATGTGGATTGGACCGGAAGGTTTCACATGACTATGGAAAGAAGATTTTATCTTTCTGAGTTAATGTAAAGCCGTAAGACTGACGGTCCATGGAATTCCACATGACCCTTGTGTTGGGTTCCTTTCCCAGTATTAAAGGATTCCTTCTGAAAGGAACAGGACTTTTTCTATTAATCCCCTTCTTGGTCTTGTTATAGGCTACTTGAAATACCCACTGGTTGAATTAGGTAAGTTAGTTCCTAAAACTAACTGAGCTGGTAATTTGGGAATTATGGCAACTACAAATTGTAATACTTTTCAGATGTTTCCTTTACCTAGGGTAACGGGAATTGTATATAGGTGTTATTTTCTGAGAAAAGAAATGCATATGATTTTGTTTCGCTTTTCTTCACCCTTTTGTTAGATTTTCCTTGGTTCTTCTTTTTGCTTTGTGAGTGGGTTTCTGAGGTCTTTCTTCCCTTTCAACTGGGGTTTCACTGGATCGGGCAAAAAGAATGCTAGGGCATAATTACTGTTTGATCCTCTCCACTTAGTCCATCTGGAAAGGAATTTCGGACAAAGTGGTGGTGAGCTTTATTTTATTAAGAGGGCAGTGTCGTATCTTATGACCAACCTTCCTACAGGAAAGACAAGGTTTAAGCTCAGGACTGACGAGTGCAGGCTTTCCTCAATTTGATGGATTTATTTTCTTCCCCACGGGTAGACTCCTCTTCTAGCTCTCTCAGTTCAGGGTTCTTCCCAATCCCAAGTGGAGTTGGTGCTTTTAAGTCTACTGGACAGGGATTATTGGTATGGTCAAAGTTCCCACATGTGTAACAGGGGTATGCTCCATCAAGGGACAAATTGTGACCATTTCTGTTTTCCTATTGTTATTTGAGCGTAGAGATGGCCCTGGATTTTCTCTCTCTATTTCCCTCTCATTTGGCTCACCACTCTCACAACAACCAACGTTCTTAATTACTCGCGAGCCATTGAGGATATCTAAAGAACATGGTTCATTTAGATGATCAATCTCTCTGCAGGAATAGCAGGGCTTTTCAACCTCTAACGATGTTGAAAAAGAAAAGGGACTCTCATTCGTTCTCCTCCTACTGGGATCTCTGACTTCTAGATTGGTATTAATGGATTCGGTGGAAGGTTTCGAGGATCGGGGCTGGATCAGGATTGAGAGTTCTGCATCCTCGTCTTGCTTCATCTCAAGCCTGAGGCCGTACATAGTTGTCTCGGAAGGGAAGATGGATGGTACTCCAGGTTGATTATTACTTTTAGAGGGAAAAATCAAAATTGCCTGGGTCTTTTTTTGGTTGGGTGGTTCTTCTCGGGCTCTCCTATCTCTTCGCCAAATAACTCCTTTGGATCTGAGGTTCCCAGAGAGTTTCTTGTACCAATAGTACCCCCATTTCACCTCTCTTCATTTGTAAAGTATTGTAAGAAAGATTCAGGAGAACCAATATTATTTCCTCTCACTGGGTTAAGATAGGTAACACTCTCAACTTCCCTTTTTGTTCTGATTTCCAGGTATATGACAGAGTTGATCGAAGCATCTGCCTTAAACTCCAGGGAAATTATCTTTTTATTTCTACCAAGTATCTGACAAATGTGAGGAAAAAAGGTTATGTGTGTTACTTTCTACACTCGTCTTGGTGGGAAAAATGGCTTGTGGGATTAAGGAGACTAATTGGATCCCTAGATTTTGGGCAATCGGATTGCACTTACATTTTCCATTGACTCCATCCCATTGATGGAAAAAAGGGCTTGATTGAGTTTGCTTTTTGACTCAAAGATTCCTGAATCACCTTGGAGAGCGTTGCTCATTCGCGCTCTCTCTCTAATACTGTGGGTTGAGCATGGTATTCCAAAATTGGTCTCTCTTCATATAAGTGAGTTCCCCAACTTGTCTCAATTGGGTCTTGTCCCACTTCGGACACCATATGTAGGGGAGGCATGGTATCACAAGCAGAGACTGACACAAAAGAAATACGTATTCAAAACCTTTATTTAATATTTGTGGGGTTGGAAAACTCCTACTTTGCCCTAATACTAAGATGGAGTAGTTTCTACCATCAAAATCAAGAAAGCACAGTCCTAGTCAGTCGTTTAGTCAAAATAAAGGAAAAATAGTGTTAAAAAAATAGCTGAGCAACTTCTCTTCCCCATGTTTACATAGCATGGGGTAAGGAGGCACCCCTGGCTGGGTGACATGCTTTGGCTCTGGTTGCAACAAAACAGTTCTCAATGTGGATCAATGCTTACTTAGCATTCCAAATTTATGTTCCTTGTTCTACAGTTCAAAAACGACTCAATTTCTTCTGATTTCACAGTTCAACAAAGTTCCCAATGTTAAGGTTCACATTGCAATTCTTGGTAGGTCTCCCTCCGTCGGGGTCAGACCTCTCAACCACAATGCTTAGGGGCTCCCTTCTTCAAGCTTTTATCATTTGAAACAAACTATTAAATTTAGGCCTTTATGACCCTAAGGATATACAGGATGCTGCACTGAATAAAGCATTATCCACCCTAGGGTTCACTCAAGTTATCTCTGAGCCAACCCACATCAAAGGTCGCACACTTGACTGGGTGGCCCACCATAACTGTTCTGTTCGGGTCACAGACATCACTCCCATTCTATGGCCTGACCACCATTACATGCAATTTGACCTTGATACCTCTAAAGGTCCACCCAAATGAGTGGCCCCACTCCCTGCTGCACCCTCTAGAAGCTCTCGTCAGCTGTTAAAGGAAAAACTCACGCCCTACCTCATGGTTCCGGCCCTCCAGCCCCCCTTCTCCAGGGACCCAGAAACTCTCGCAAAAGCCTTCAGCTCGGTCAACACCCAAGCGGTCGATGCCATTGCTCCACTCTCCCAAAAGAAAGCCAAGTGATCTAAGCATTCCAACGCTTGGTTTTTTCAGGAGCTTCTTGAACTACGCACCAAAAAGAGAGCTGCGCTCGCTACCTGGAAAGCCAACCCTAATGACGGCTCTAAGGCAGCTTTTAAGACCATTGCTAAAGAATACAAAGCTGGTATAATCAAGGCCAAAACCGCTTACTTTAATACCAGGATAGCCAATACAAAATCAGAGACGAAAGCCATTTTTGCCATTTTTAGAGAGTTGGAAAATCCGTCCACCCCGCCTCCAACACTCTTGAAGGATGAAAATTGGTGTAACAACATTCAATCCGCTATGCTAGACAAACTAAACACTCTTCAAGCCAAAATCCTAGCTCATCAGCAGGCTCTTTCCCACCAGATAGCTGACCTACAAAGCAACATGTCCACTACTACCAACTCTGGTGAATCCACACCATTTTTTTTTTTTTTTATTATTGTTGTTTTTCGATATCAAAATCTTTACAACATCAATTTAAAATCTTATTCTATCATCTAAAAGTCAAGTTCAAACATAACAAGCAAAAAATAGAAGAATGTAATGCAAGATACATGACAATAAAAATAGCAGTATACTAGGCACTTAGTTGGAATAATTACCATTTAGCTATTAAATCACACAAGTGAGACATGAAATCAGCCCAGAACCTTCCTGCGTGGCATTACAATTAACAATTTATGTGATCGATTTGATAACGGAAGTTAGATCTTCATTCAAGCGTAGCTTTAATATTTACCAACTTCTGCTCAATCACAGACAAAAGAAAGTATAGGTCGATAATCAATGACTGCCTGTGCCCCCACATGCATTGTAACCACAATAGTTCAGATTTATGATTTAATGATGTATCCATATAGTTCCCTAGGTATCTTAGGCGCTCCTTTGCGAAGTAGGAGCAATAGATCACTAGATGCTTCAAGGTTTCAATCGATTGGTCCTTACAGAATCTACAAGCATCAACATGAGATATTTCGATGTTCTGCCAGCATTTTGTTCGATCTTTTGTTAGGAACAGATTGAATCTGAAGCGCATATATGTTGTTCGAATCTTTTGGCATGGGGCCTGCCTGATATACGGAATTAACGGTTTCTGCTTATGGCGAAATTTCGCATATTCCTTGTATGCAAGATAATTGCCGATTTTATCGGCTGTCATTGCCCAGTCATGCTGAAATAATTTGCTCTTCACAATTTGAGGCCGTTTAATTAAGTCTTCTGTGTCCATTGCTATCGCTATCAGATTTTCTTGACAATATTGACCAGCAGCATATACAGATTTAGGCGTACCATGCTTAAGCATTTTTCCTAGTTCTTCATATAGAGAGTTTGACACAGGGTTCAACATTTTAGCATAACTGTCAAGTTTACGCCATAAGTACCTATATGCTAGAGACTTAAGTCCAAGTTCATGTATAATTATTACATTTGGAAGAGAAGGGGGCAGATGCAAAACTTCTTTCCAAATTTTACCCTGAATTTTGTTCAGGATATTCCCAATTTCCAATGAGCATAAGTGCATGCGTCTCCTGGAGTAGTAGTAATTGCGGGCTATGCCATGTTACATATGCAGCAACCTTCCTGGCCTTAACCGGGTTATTCAGCCCTCGTAAATTCCAGGAGAGTAATTTGACAGACAGCCCTCTGTCACCTTGTGCTTTGCGTGCCATTTATTGCCGTGTTAAACCTTTTGTGAGGGTGCGCGCCCGTTGATCGGACAACGCCTGTAACAACATAACTCTCTGATTTTAAACTTTTAACAACCCCAACAAGCCCCAGCCTAGTGCCAACCCCAACAAGCCCCAGCCTAGTGCCGGGCGTAAATCGTCTACATCTGTCACCCTCCCGCGTCCACCCCCACTATCCACCCCAACTTGATGTAACTTTGCAGAGGAATGCATGTTGCGGCTCACAACTGCCATGGCTGGATGCAGCCCATCCGGCCTCTAAAACCAAACATAGAGCAGTGCCACCCAGACACCTCTTTCTCATATTGCATACATTAAAAGGATATTATGCGCAGTGTAGTTAATCGGCCGGGTCTCTCCTGTCCATAGCGGGCTGTGGGTGTCTGTTCTGATCTGGTCTTTGTTCCCGCAGTGGAAGCAGGATCGTAGCGTCTATGTAATTCATGGCTGCCGTGGGATGATCAAAAAAGTGTGCACGGCCCCCGTACTGTATTCGCAACTTCGCTGGGAAGATCAATGCATACGCAACCTGTCGTAGACGGAGTTGTTTATTGACCTGGTCGTATGATCTTCTCTGGGCTTGCACTCCCGCAGCAATGTCTGGATAAATGTGAATGTTGTCACCTTCAAGACGGAGGGGTCCCATTTCTCTTGCCAGGTGAAGCGCTGTGTCCCTGTCTCTATGGTTCAGACGTTTAGCCACTATGGTGCGGGGGGAGCTCCAGTCTTGGGAACATGGGCCAATGTGCGGTGGGCGCTCTCTACCAGAAAATGGTCTGAGAAAATGTCTCTGAATAGGGATTTCAAAGGTTTATCCATGTGCGGTTCCATGGGGCCTTTGCAGAAGAACTATGCCACTTCCACTATATGGACGTTATTCTGCCTAAACCTGGATTCCAGGTCATCACACTTGCCATGCAGTTTGGTCATCTCATTCTTCAATAGAGTAATGTCTCGAGTATTTTGTCCAATCGAGTCTTCGTTGCTGCTAATCATAGCCTCAGCTTCCGTTACCCGTGTGCTTTCCTTCTCGACGCAGGCCTTTAGCGAGCCAATGGTGGAGACGATATCGTCTAATTTCACAATAACTGACATGAACCTGCTCTGTACAGTGGAAAGGAGCTGGTCATATCTGGCATTTTCTGAGGATGTCGTCGGAGGTTGAGCCGGTGGTAGTGTCATGGTTGCCGGGGTTTGGCTGCTCGTGAAGGAATCCATGGGTCCAGTCTTCTTCTTGGAGCTAGCACCTCTTGTCATCGCCAAGGAGATATAGTATAGATGTGGCGCAGCCTCCGGTGTGATTGGCATAGACAAGCACACCTGATAGGCCAGGCAATGGTGGACGTCGGGTACGCCCACGCAGTGGGCTACACTATATGTTCTCGCAGTGTCTCTGATTGATCACTAGCTATTCATGTGGTGAGGCACTCAAATGGGGGTGTTCATCCTCGCGGCTTCCTCTGTCCGTAGATGGATGACTGTGTATGGCTGGCTCATGCTGGGGAGCGTTGTTTCAATATATAGCCACCACCCCGCGCTGGGTTCGGGAAACCAGGTGCGTCCTATGAGCGGATTTCATAGGGCACTGCTGCGCCACTTTGGAGTTCCTCTGTCGTGCCGGGGCATTGGAGGTCGAGGTGTGGGCCACGGTTAATTCCGTGTATCCGCCTCTGTGTCTTCCAAGCACTGCTTGTTAATCTAGGTATCACTGTGCTTCAAACTGATGTTGTCCGAACAGGCTTTGAGTTGGTGCCCTGTATGGCACAGTTTATTGAGGGCGTAGTGTTCAGCACTACGTGACTCTTGCTGTAGTTGCTTATAGGTAATGGCTCCCAACTAGTATCTGTTGATTCCCCAATTTAGCCAGCAGTGTTTCCTGTATTCTCACTCCTCACAGTGGCCACCTATCATCTGGAATGGATTGTATTCTCCCACGTGCAGCAGCGTCGCCAATTGTCTACTGGGATACCTACAGGGCCATGCGCCAGATGTGTTAGCCTTTTCCCAATGCTATCAGGCAGTTCTAGAGACAGTGTACTAAGTGTTGTGTGGCCGCCCGTTCCTCGGGCCTGCCTGCATGCACTCGTGCACTCACTCACACATGCAGGAAGACACGGGACAGGGTGTTGGCCGGTTCGCCTCCCGGCCGCAACTGCCGGCACGGGTGCACTTTATTATTCACCGCGCATGCGCGTAGCCAGAACGAGGCTCGCGTATGCGCATACCGTGACTCACACGTCACACTAAGTAGATCCCTTATACCGCTCGTGGCGTAATCCACCGACCTCCAGTGTTTTCGTTTTGATGGCGGCAGTGGTGTATGGCTGCGTCCAGGCCTTTCCACCTCCCAGACACAGTACACTGCTGCTATATGATATTATGTCGCCACGCGGCAGCGTGTTGATGTATTGTGGACTGGTTCATCGGGAGTGGAGAAAGTGGCACTGAGTATAGGTTACTGTTCAGATCCCTGTTCAAATTAGGGGGTATATCAGCGTAATCAGAGTATTGCAAATGTCCAGGTTTAGACGTATACTGCTGCATGTGATCAGTGCTCAGGTTTAAACAATTAGCAGTGTCTCCGGGCACACTTTGCGTGGCAAACGCTCACCCTTACCTTCTGTCTCCCTTGCCGTATAGATCCAATAGCCGGCCCTGCTCACCCCATGGGGCGTACAGCAGTCGCACCTCGCACGGTCGCGTCCCAGTGTCACCGGGGGCGTCCGGTCTGGTAGCTGCAGCTGGGCAGTTCACCACCAGGGCATATGTAGTGCCACTCAGACTGCGGGTCACGTCGTTCCCACCAAGTCCTGGGCCCAGACAGTGATGTTCAGGGTATAGGGGGGCCCACCCGGGTCCCGCGGGTTCCACGGGCATCAACCGCCACGCGGTGCGTGCATCCAACTTGCCTCAGCAGTCCGGGCTGGCCATTAAGGCTCACTGGCGCTATGCCATTCCACGAACCTGGTGGTTAGTCCCGACACTCGGGGGCTTCACCGATGGAGTCCCTATAGCAGTGTCTATTCCGACAGTTCTTCCCCTTATCTCAGCTGGGTAATGCTCTGTTGGGACTAATCGGAGTGTATTTGGCCCATATTGTGACCCCACAGCGTCTTTCCAGCGTATCAAGGGCCAGCACAGTGAGGAGTGATGGAGACCTCGCTCTGCAAATTTCAACGGCGCAGGCCCCTCCACCCTCGTAGCCCAGCAGTGCCGTCCACACCGCGGCATTGGGTGGAATTTCTTTGGATCCCCCAGTCGGATCTCGTTAGCTCTCCCCTGCGCTGCATCCTTCTACGGTGAATATTTCGGTCCCGGAACACTGAATCAATGTGATATTTCGGCCAGGTTGTCTGCCCCTCTTCATATCATACATGTAATAGTACTAAAGAAAATCAAGAGTGCACTTGGATTGAGGCTGCAATTAAGACTTTTGTGGTATTGGGTGCAAGAACAACGCAATCCTAGCATAGGTAATATTAGGGCCTTATCTGGGAACATATGTGGGATGGCCAACCAGAAGCAGGCTTGCCCGAAAGTGCCTGATTTGTGTGAATTTATTGTTTTGTTTTTTCAAGAAACTATTTATTTGGGCAGTTTTGACTTGGATGGCTATTCAATCTTTTCTTGTCCAGCTACTTCCATAGGGAAAGGGCGACCCTGTGGGGGCATGGCTATTGCTATTAACTTCCTTGCTTGTTCCACGTTGTAGTATGTCTGTGAAGCTATTTTGGCTGTGCATGTGTGCTTCCCGGACAGCATTGCAGATGTCCTGCTGGTTAATGTATACTGGAACCCTGCAAAATATCCCATTCATGACTTTCTAGATATACTGACTGGGATATTTGATCAGTGGCTGTCAGAGGGACATCAGCATGCCAGGATTGTAGGTGGGGACTTTAATACTAACTGTGCAGAAGGTCAGGTCTTTAATGGAAAATCCAGTATACCTCGTCGTTGTTCTAACAATCTTATGCAGGGACTAGTTTGGGACTCATTTATGACCTCTTGGGATCTCTTGGAAATAAAGGCCACTTCGACACCTGGTACACTTCTTTATACTTGGCACAGGGACTCTTGCACTTCCTGGATTGACTATGTTTTTGTATCATCTCTTATTAAATCTAGATGTACTGACCTGTGTTTGTTTGATCCTGGGAGCAGTGACCATCTGATTATACACTTTATGATGATGGCATCCTCATATAGGCAGGCGGATCTGCCCATGTTGATTCCTATAAAACCCTCTAGGAATAGAGTATTGTGTAGATGGGACATTAAGATCTATGGCCGCCTCCTGAGATATTTGAGGCGCGTCCATCAAAGAGGGGGCAAGGAATCCACTGGTGATGATACTTCGATGACTATGTGTTTAGACCTCTCAACAGATTCATTGTTGTGGGCATTAGAATGGTTTTGAGCGGCAGGAGATCCCATATTCCGGCCCTACATTCTGATCAATCTGACTATAGAATCAGGGACTCTAAAAGACTCAAAAGATGGGTTATTAAGCAACTGAGGGGCTTGGGACTCTCCGACAGTGAATTTAATTTGAAAAACATAGGAAATTGGAGGCCCAAAGACATAGGAATTTTGTTAAAGCACGTAAATATGACCTTCATCTGAAAGACAATCAGTTCATGATGAAGACCCTTCTTCACTCTGATACTAGACAATTTTGGTCATGTATAAATAAAATTCATGATCCTGATCATGGATCTGTGGGGGATGCTATTCAAGAACCTATATGGGTCTCTTTCTACTCCAAAAGATTAGGTAATCTCCCCCCCTATGGCTGCCCAATATCCTAAAATCTTTAAAAAACCTGTTTTATATGAGCCTTGCACATGGGACATAGAGGACAATGTCTGGGCCATAGATAGACTCAAACCTTCTATGGCACCGGTACCGGATATTCTCCCGCCGTTTGTAATGAAAAAGGATCCAGCTTCCTGGGCCCTTTTTCTTAAACCCTATTTTGATGAAATACATGGTACAAACCGGGTACTTTTATCCTGGAATGAGTTCATCATTATTCCTATCTATAAAAAAGGCAATGTCCAGGAGCCTGGGAACTATAGGCCCATTGCATTGACTGACCCCACCAGTAAAGTGTTTTCAATGTTGCTCTTAAGGGATATTAGCATCTCCCTGAGCAAACACAATATTCTTTCACGCTTTCAGGTGGGGTTGCGACAGGAAATTGGCACATCCCTCAATGCTACGGTGCTGAAACATTTACTGCAGAAAGTGAACGCTTCTCGGGGAATGGAAATATATATGGCCTCCCTTGATCTATCTTCGTCTTTTGATTGTGTAGTGTGTGAATGTTTGTGGGACAAACGTCTTAGATTTAACTTTCCTCGGAAGCTTGTCCAGCTCATTTCATTGCTTCATCAAGATTCCAAGCTACGAGTTTGACTCAGTAGGGATGGAGCTGTATCAAGGCAAATATTAGTCAAGGTGGGGCTAAAGCAGGGTTGTACCCTGGCACCAACCCTTTTCAATACGTATCTGTGTGATATCGAGGTGCTCTGGCGCGCTTATGATCTGATTCCTGGAATGTTGGGTCATCTTAACATCCATTGGTTTGCCTTTGCGGACGACATTGTCATTTTTGACAGGACTGCGCGGGGCCTCCAACGAAAGTTAAATATCTTCTACGAGTACGCCACAAGAAACAACTTAGGTGCCAATGACAACAAGTCCAAGGTGGTTGTATTGTTTAGTGGGAAAAAGCCTTTAGTTATGCAATGTTCACTGGGTTCAGGATTGGTTGAGAGGGTGGACTCTATTCGCTACATGGATACAACTTGACCTACACCTCAACCATTAAGATGTGGAAAGATACCATGAAGGTCAAACTGATGCCTATGAGGAGGTCCAATATGAAGCGTATTGTAATGAAAATGTGTGATTTTTCCCTTTTACCAGCGATCAAATACTATCTGGGGAAGGTAGAACCAGTCCTGTTGTATGGGCTAGATATGGCGTCTGTTGATTTGGGTCCCTATCTAGACACTATGCCAGGGATCTTGTGGAAGAATGTATTGGGACTGGCATCATCTATTCCTAACTCAGTGATGAAATCTTGTCTCTCTTCATGCTAGACAATAGTGAAGACAACTATTGGTCTACTCCAAGTTCTTGAGGCCTCCTTCTAATTCTCTCTTTGTTGACAACTTGGTACGGTTCCCTCCGTCAATCTGTTTAGGACTTGCATGAGTGATCTATTGGTGCAAATTGGATCGTCATATATGGAACTCATGGGTAGCCCTGACAAAGTAAAATCGAAACTATTTCAAGATGACTGGAGGCTGACTATCGTGTCCTTGTCTCGATACTATTCTTATCAAGAATATGCCAGGTTTCCTAGAAAGAGGGGGGACTTCCTACATATCTTCAGTGCCTTCCTTCTCACAAGATCAGACAGGTTTTCCTATGTTTTAAGTTAAATCAATTTCACACAAGAGAGAGAACAAGGCATTGGACTGTGTCCAAGAGGGAAGCTGGTCCTTCAGTGCAAAGTCATTTTGGCAAATGCCCAAATGCTATTGAAAGACTTAGACACTGGATTCTGGATTGCAAAGCTTTTAGCTCTACTAGATTGCCTTTGAAAAGGACGGATTGCTTCTCCACCGAATATCCAAAGAATTGTTCTGGTCTCGACTGATGTGGGGAGTGAACATGTCATTGATTATTGCACTTTTAAATGTTATTGATTTTAATTGCACAATGTTATTTGTTTTTTTATGTGATTACTGTATCTGTGTATTGTGGAACTATGTATTTTTATTTTGTATGATTTCTGGAAGGTTTTCTGTAAACCATATCACAATAATAAAAAAAATGGAATCTTCATATGTGCAAATATGAGCTTCCCTTCCTCCAGGCCATTTGCCACTCTTAGCCAGCCTATGACCAGAGTTTATATTTTTTATTAGCCTCTCTGTTGTTAGAATTCAGAGTTCAACCATGATTGCAGCCCCTGTTTTCACACCTTGTTTTCACACATCCCTCCTATATTCCGGTCATGCACATTTGGCCTGCAAAGAACTCCCTTCAGAGACAGCAGGTCTAGGGAAACTTGGTTTTAAACACACTTCATGCAGGCCACATTTTATTGCAGTTGTAAACAGTTGGGATGCAAGCCAGGCTTTCAGTGGGGGAGTCCTTTGTGAATTTTGCCCACAAACCCACCATTTGTCCTTGGCTGAAAGGGCTTCACATATTGCATTTTCTAATATCAGCCTTGATGGTTTGACATACCGTTTGTTTTACTGATCAGGGTTCACTTTGCTTTTGCGCTGAAAGTACAGGGGTGTTTCTATCAGTCATTAATAAAATACACTTTTAATTATCTGCTGTTCGTTTTTCTACTGAAAAAATGGGTTTGAATTATCACATTGCACCACCTTTTGATGGGTGGCAGTTTCAGTGAAAATGCTAAAAAAAATCTCAGCCAATAATGTGATGTGCTTTTCCAATCTGCACTTTTACATTTTTGTTTTTCTCTGGATTTAAACTGCAGAAAGACACTGCTATAATCTGCCTTAATAGGTCACTTTTCAGTGTGCAGGTTTCTGAATGCAGGCAGGTAATTTCCTCAGTGGGCCCTTCAGTTCCATTGGTTGGGGGCCTTTGATTACACCCCACAGTATTACAGTGTCAGTATTACCAGCGCCTTTAATACCACTGACTGTTGCTGGTAAGGTGGCGGAATGACCTGTGTGATGCTAATGTAAGCACAATAGGGAATTGCAGATCCTATGTATGTACTGTTCTGATGTTTTTATGCATACCAGTAAATGTGTTTTTAAAAGAAAGTGGGATACAAATGGTACAATAAAATTGATATTTTTGATACCAAGTTATAGTCCACTAGACCGAAGGTTCATTTTTTCAGGAACAGTCTCTAGTTCTTCCCGTAGCATGATACAAATATGGAACACATAGTTCCCGTAGGGGACAGGAAAGTTTGATTATTTGATCCTTGCTCATGATCAAAGAAGTGTAATAGCACAGAATAGTGCAATCTTGGCCACATAAATATGTGTGTGATGCTAGTGAATGTACAATAGGGAATTGCAGATACTATCTATGCAGTGTAATGATTTATTTTTTTATACATACCAGTAGATGTGTTTTTAAAAGAAAGTGTGCTATACATTGTATAATACAAATGATATTTTTGATACAAAGTTATATTCCACTAGAGCGAAGGTTTGTTTTTTCAGAAACAGTCTCTAGTTCTTCCCGTAGTATGAGAAATATTGGTACATTAAGTTGAGCTTTCCTTTTGTACATGTAAAGTTGTGTACCCCATTACTTCAGGCCAGGGGATAGGTTAGAGGCTTGATATGATGGCATCATAAATCATAGGCCAGTTTTAGGAAGAGTTACATTTCAGCCATCCCAAAGTCAACATCCACAAGGTTTGGTGCAGTTTGAGGATGAATTGTGTATTTGGCTTCTGTGGGAAACCTGAGGGTATTCTCACTCCTGCTCCCCTTGGACCATCTATGCAGGTGGCCAGGGAAAAACCATTGCTCTTCGATTCTGACCCTGGGGGTGGAGAAGCAAGGGAGGATCACCTGGTTGGAGGGTCCTTGATGATCAGGAGTGGGGTGCCCTCGGGCGAGACATGGTATCCCCCTTTTCCTATAGACAACCAGCCTAGCCCTCTCCCAACCTTTATGGGCTATTATAAGCCATCTTAACAGTACTGGGACGAGGAAGATGCCTGCTAAGAGCTGTGGGAGTCAGGCATGTCCCTTTGATTGTGGTGAGGCAGGGCTAATTAAAAATTCACACCTGCAGCCTGTCAAGGGGCTGCAGGTGTATAAAAAGAGACCAGCCCAGCAGGGAAGAGAGCAAAAGGGCGAGCAACAGGGAGACCTGTATGTGGAGGGGCAGCAGGAGACTCTTATGAGGAAGCAACTGTGGTGGGATCAGCGACAGAGCCAGGGCGGCAGCAATTATCCAGGAGGAGTTGTGGGACCCGAAACGAGTGGGCTGTGTGTTTCCCCAGGTCTGGGAGCCTCCATCTCCAGGTGCGAGCAGCAGGAGCTGCTGATGAAAAGCCTGGTGCAGAGAGGATGTCGTCCACATGCAGAGAGAAGCACGCTGCAGGCGAGCGGGACTCGTGCCAGTGGGTTTCCTGACTTCTGGAGTCAAGAGGAAGTTGTGGAAACGCAAGGAAGACGTACAAAAGGCTGGTGAGTGTCGGGAGGGCGTGTAAGCACTGGGGCGCTCCTGTGGGACCGCAAGTGAATAACAGTCCAGGCATGTAAGCCAATACATGCATATTGAATACCGAACTAAATGGAAACTTAACTTTGAAACCAATACATGCATATTGAATACCGAACTAAATGGAAACTTAACTTTGAAGCAAATATATGCATATTGAATACCAAACTAAATGGAAACTTTGAAGCAAATAAGTGGATATTAAATACCGAACTGAATGAGATCTTACAATTGAGCAACATAAGTGCACATGGGAAACTGAACTGAAAGTATACAATATTAAAAGTATCTTACACCACGATTTAACTTGAACTCTGAAGTTAAGTACATTAAAGCTAGAGGGAGCCACACTGAATGTTGATGATTGACTGCAGTGTGGCCACAAATTGTCAATAGATGTGTGACACATGGTGGCAGAGCTATAAGGCTTACAAAGAGAAGCCAACAGAGTGCAAGATGACACATAAAGCCAAGAGATCGACAAAAGGAACAAAGTGAAGGTGACTTGGTGCATAGGAGCAAGTACCAAGGAACCTGTGTGGGCTGTGGAGTCCAGGGATCCTGGTTGCCCGATTTCCTTGTGGGTGGACCATGCGGTCTAACAACTGCGCCTAGGCCTAGACCAGTGAGCCCTGTAGGGGAGGCATGGTATCAAAAGCAGAGACTGACACAAAAGAAATAGGCTTTCAAAACCTTTACTTCATATGTGTGGGGTTGGAAAACTCCTAACTTGCCCTACTACTAATATGTGAGTAGTCTCTACTATCAAAATAAATAAAACACAGTCCTAGTCAGTCTTTTATTTGAAATAAAGATGGCCTATACTAAAAAACCGAATGTCTGCCCTTACACTTATAGAATAACTGTGAAAAGTGGTATGTATGTAAAAAGGAAAAACGGTGTAAAAAAAAAAATAGCTGAGCAACTTCTCTTCCGCATGTTTACATAACATGGGGTAAGGTGGCACACTCTGGCTAACATGCTTTGGCTCTGGTTGCAAGGATACAGTTCTCAATGTGGATCAATGCTTACTTAGCCTTCCAAATGAATGTTCCTTGTTCTACAGTTCAAACACAACTCGGTTTCTTCTGGTTTCACAGTTCAACAAAGTTCCCAAATTTAAGGTTCACATTACAATTCTTGGTAGGTCTCCCTCCGTCGTGTTCAGACTTCTCAACCATAATGCTTAGGGGCTCTCTTCCCCAAGCGTTTATCATTAACAAAAGTGTATTTACATTTTGTTTCCTGTGGAAGACTTGCAAATGTGCAAAGCTTTGTCAAATACCTCTGCAGGACCACTTTGACTTTCGTTCCCTTTTTACTTTTAGCTCTTCTCCAATGCCTCTTGGTACCTGTAGTTTCGAGCATAAAAGTTTCATTCAATCTTGCACTCTTTTGGTTTCCCATCGTTGGCATCATTTCTTCAATTTAGCATTACACAGTTCATTTCACATATCTCACATTTCTTTCACTCACTTTGCCACATTTATGAGATCAAGACACCTCACAGAGACGTTCAACTGGGCAATCTTTCTCTGTCTGACCACTCGGTTACTGTGTATCTCTCTTTTCCCAACTGGACTTCAAGTCCCATAAGGCCTTGCTCTTGACTCTTTACTTTTGGTGCCTTTCGCCAAGCAGACTCTTGTTTCATTCATTCACTGACAGGTAGCGTTCAGGCTTTCCACTTCATCCAGCTGGTTTGCGGCTAAGGCCTTCAGCATCAGCCTCTCTGCTCCTCTCCAACACTCTCATTTACTCAAGAGGAGAAGGGCCCATTTCCTGACACAAAAATTGATGCTTTCTCCAGCTCCTTGGCTCCACGTCACAAACCCTTCTACCCTCTAGTAAGCACGTTCCTCCCGCCTGACTTTCTTTTGCTTTCATTTGCAGCTAAACAGCACCTCTGCTTCGTGCTTCACTACCTGGTCTTTGTCAGCCCCTGCTGAGCTGCTACTTGTTGGGTCAAGCATTGCCCCTTGAGTGCTTGGGATTTGGGTAGGGATCCTCTGCCGGACTCAGCCTTGCAGCCTCCCTCCTCTCTTCCCAAGAGAAACTGCCTTCTCCTCCCCGGTAGCCTCAGCCCCTGCTGAGCTGCTACTCCTTGTGTCAAGCATTGCCCCTTGAGTGCTTGGGATTTTGGGTAGGGATCCTCTGCCGGACTCTGCCTTGTAGCCTCCCTCCTCTCTTCCCAAGAGCAACTGCCTTCTCCTCCCCTGTAGGCTGCTTTAATGTGGTTAATGTGGAAACCACATTAAATGTTAATGTGCTGCAGGTGTGTGGCCAGGGTTGGGCCTGCCTGACCTTGCTTGTCACAGGACAGTCTGTTGTAAAAATGGGAGAGTCTGTCCTCTGTGTCTTAGTGCGTGGTTTCTCAGCACTCTTCATCCTCTCAGTCCCTCTCTTCCTCATCCCACTGTTTGTGTAAAAAAGGGGGCGGGGGTTGGGAAGTCAAAGCATCCTAGAAAATAGGATGGGGAAAGGGTATTGAAAAGTGGGGAACCCCATGTCTCACCACTGGGTGTCCCACCCTCACTCCCGAGGAACCCCCACTCAGGTGATCCTCCCGCACTGGTCCACCCCCAGGGACTGATTCCAAAGACGATGGCTGTGCCCTGGGCAAGAAATTCCCGGTGACTAGACAGTGAGACACCTTCTGGTTTCTCACATGCCCTTCCCCAATGTGGATTGGACCGGAAGGTTTCACATGACTATGGAAAGAAGATTTTATCTTTCTGAGTTAATGTAAAGCCGTAAGACTGACGGTCCATGGAATTCCACATGACCCTTGTGTTGGGTTCCTTTCCCAGTATTAAAGGATTCCTTCTGAAAGGAACAGGACTTTTTCTATTAATCCCCTTCTTGGTCTTGTTATAGGCTACTTGAAATACCCACTGGTTGAATTAGGTAAGTTAGTTCCTAAAACTAACTGAGCTGGTAATTTGGGAATTATGGCAACTACAAATTGTAATACTTTTCAGATGTTTCCTTTACCTAGGGTAACGGGAATTGTATATAGGTGTTATTTTCTGAGAAAAGAAATGCATATGATTTTGTTTCGCTTTTCTTCACCCTTTTGTTAGATTTTCCTTGGTTCTTCTTTTTGCTTTGTGAGTGGGTTTCTGAGGTCTTTCTTCCCTTTCAACTGGGGTTTCACTGGATCGGGCAAAAAGAATGCTAGGGCATAATTACTGTTTGATCCTCTCCACTTAGTCCATCTGGAAAGGAATTTCGGACAAAGTGGTGGTGAGCTTTATTTTATTAAGAGGGCAGTGTCGTATCTTATGACCAACCTTCCTACAGGAAAGACAAGGTTTAAGCTCAGGACTGACGAGTGCAGGCTTTCCTCAATTTGATGGATTTATTTTCTTCCCCACGGGTAGACTCCTCTTCTAGCTCTCTCAGTTCAGGGTTCTTCCCAATCCCAAGTGGAGTTGGTGCTTTTAAGTCTACTGGACAGGGATTATTGGTATGGTCAAAGTTCCCACATGTGTAACAGGGGTATGCTCCATCAAGGGACAAATTGTGACCATTTCTGTTTTCCTATTGTTATTTGAGCGTAGAGATGGCCCTGGATTTTCTCTCTCTATTTCCCTCTCATTTGGCTCACCACTCTCACAACAACCAACGTTCTTAATTACTCGCGAGCCATTGAGGATATCTAAAGAACATGGTTCATTTAGATGATCAATCTCTCTGCAGGAATAGCAGGGCTTTTCAACCTCTAACGATGTTGAAAAAGAAAAGGGACTCTCATTCGTTCTCCTCCTACTGGGATCTCTGACTTCTAGATTGGTATTAATGGATTCGGTGGAAGGTTTCGAGGATCGGGGCTGGATCAGGATTGAGAGTTCTGCATCCTCGTCTTGCTTCATCTCAAGCCTGAGGCCGTACATAGTTGTCTCGGAAGGGAAGATGGATGGTACTCCAGGTTGATTATTACTTTTAGAGGGAAAAATCAAAATTGCCTGGGTCTTTTTTTGGTTGGGTGGTTCTTCTCGGGCTCTCCTATCTCTTCGCCAAATAACTCCTTTGGATCTGAGGTTCCCAGAGAGTTTCTTGTACCAATAGTACCCCCATTTCACCTCTCTTCATTTGTAAAGTATTGTAAGAAAGATTCAGGAGAACCAATATTATTTCCTCTCACTGGGTTAAGATAGGTAACACTCTCAACTTCCCTTTTTGTTCTGATTTCCAGGTATATGACAGAGTTGATCGAAGCATCTGCCTTAAACTCCAGGGAAATTATCTTTTTATTTCTACCAAGTATCTGACAAATGTGAGGAAAAAAGGTTATGTGTGTTACTTTCTACACTCGTCTTGGTGGGAAAAATGGTTTGTGGGATTAAGGAGACTAATTGGATCCCTAGATTTTGGGCAATCGGATTGCACTTACATTTTCCATTGACTCCATCCCATTGATGGAAAAAAGGGCTTGATTGAGTTTGCTTTTTGACTCAAAGATTCCTGAATCACCTTGGAGAGCGTTGCTCATTCGCGCTCTCTCTCTAATACTGTGGGTTGAGCATGGTATTCCAAAATTGGTCTCTCTTCATATAAGTGAGTTCCCCAACTTGTCTCAATTGGGTCTTGTCCCACTTCGGACACCATATGTAGGGGAGGCATGGTATCACAAGCAGAGACTGACACAAAAGAAATACGTATTCAAAACCTTTATTTAATATTTGTGGGGTTGGAAAACTCCTACTTTGCCCTAATACTAAGATGGAGTAGTTTCTACCATCAAAATCAAGAAAGCACAGTCCTAGTCAGTCGTTTAGTCAAAATAAAGGAAAAATAGTGTTAAGAAAATAGCTGAGCAACTTCTCTTCCCCATGTTTACATAGCATGGGGTAAGGAGGCACCCCTGGCTGGGTGACATGCTTTGGCTCTGGTTGCAACAAAACAGTTCTCAATGTGGATCAATGCTTACTTAGCATTCCAAATTTATGTTCCTTGTTCTACAGTTCAAAAACGACTCAATTTCTTCTGATTTCACAGTTCAACAAAGTTCCCAATGTTAAGGTTCACATTGCAATTCTTGGTAGGTCTCCCTCCGTCGGGGTCAGACCTCTCAACCACAATGCTTAGGGGCTCCCTTCTTCAAGCTTTTATCATTTGAAACAAACTATTAAATTTAGGCCTTTATGACCCTAAGGATATACAGGATGCTGCACTGAATAAAGCATTATCCACCCTAGGGTTCACTCAAGTTATCTCTGAGCCAACCCATATCAAAGGTCGCACACTTGACTGGGTGGCCCACCATAACTGTTCTGTTCGGGTCACAGACATCACTCCCATTCTATGGCCTGACCACCATTACATGCAATTTGACCTTGATACCTCTAAAGGTCCACCCAAATGAGTGGCCCCACTCCCTGCTGCACCCTCTAGAAGCTCTCGTCAGCTGTTAAAGGAAAAACTCACGCCCTACCTCATGGTTCCGGCCCTCCAGCCCCCCTTCTCCAGGGACCCAGAAACTCTCGCAAAAGCCTTCAGCTCGGTCAACACCCAAGCGGTCGATGCCATTGCTCCACTCTCCCAAAAGAAAGCCAAGTGATCTAAGCATTCCAACGCTTGGTTTTTTCAGGAGCTTCTTGAACTACGCACCAAAAAGAGAGCTGCGCTCGCTACCTGGAAAGCCAACCCTAATGACGGCTCTAAGGCAGCTTTTAAGACCATTGCTAAAGAATACAAAGCTGGTATAATCAAGGCCAAAACCGCTTACTTTAATACCAGGATAGCCAATACAAAATCAGAGACGAAAGCCATTTTTGCCATTTTTAGAGAGTTGGAAAATCCGTCCACCCCGCCTCCAACACTCTTGAAGGATGAAAATTGGTGTAACAACATTCAATCCGCTATGCTAGACAAACTAAACACTCTTCAAGCCAAAATCCTAGCTCATCAGCAGGCTCTTTCCCACCAGATAGCTGACCTACAAAGCAACATGTCCACTACTACCAACTCTGGTGAATCCACACCATTTTTTTTTTTTTTTTATTATTGTTGTTTTTCGATATCAAAATCTTTACAACATCAATTTAAAATCTTATTCTATCATCTAAAAGTCAAGTTCAAACATAACAAGCAAAAAATAGAAGAATGTAATGCAAGATACATGACAATAAAAATAGCAGTATACTAGGCACTTAGTTGGAATAATTACCATTTAGCTATTAAATCACACAAGTGAGACATGAAATCAGCCCAGAACCTTCCTGCGTGGCATTACAATTAACAATTTATGTGATCGATTTGATAACGGAAGTTAGATCTTCATTCAAGCGTAGCTTTAATATTTACCAACTTCTGCTCAATCACAGACAAAAGAAAGTATAGGTCGATAATCAATGACTGCCTGTGCCCCCACATGCATTGTAACCACAATAGTTCAGATTTATGATTTAATGATGTATCCATATAGTTCCCTAGGTATCTTAGGCGCTCCTTTGCGAAGTAGGAGCAATAGATCACTAGATGCTTCAAGGTTTCAATCGATTGGTCCTTACAGAATCTACAAGCATCAACATGAGATATTTCGATGTTCTGCCAGCATTTTGTTCGATCTTTTGTTAGGAACAGATTGAATCTGAAGCGCATATATGTTGTTCGAATCTTTTGGCATGGGGCCTGCCTGATATACGGAATTAACGGTTTCTGCTTATGGCGAAATTTCGCATATTCCTTGTATGCAAGATAATTGCCGATTTTATCGGCTGTCATTGCCCAGTCATGCTGAAATAATTTGCTCTTCACAATTTGAGGCCGTTTAATTAAGTCTTCTGTGTCCATTGCTATCGCTATCAGATTTTCTTGACAATATTGACCAGCAGCATATACAGATTTAGGCGTACCATGCTTAAGCATTTTTCCTAGTTCTTCATATAGAGAGTTTGACACAGGGTTCAACATTTTAGCATAACTGTCAAGTTTACGCCATAAGTACCTATATGCTAGAGACTTAAGTCCAAGTTCATGTATAATTATTACATTTGGAAGAGAAGGGGGCAGATGCAAAACTTCTTTCCAAATTTTACCCTGAATTTTGTTCAGGATATTCCCAATTTCCAATGAGCATAGGTCTAGACCGTAGATGATTATTGCTTCTACTTTGAGTGTATAGAACTCGATCAGTGGAATTAGAGAAAATTGACAGATCTTTAAATGTATTAGTTTCATCTGTGCGATTAGTGGGGCTGATTTGACGGCAATTTCGACCTGCCATTTTGCAATTGAATCTGAATTATTTAAATTATAGCCTAAATATATCATACCCAAAGCACGGGGTATGAGTAACCCTTTGATACTCCATTGGTACCTAATGATCTTTCTCTTGTTCGTAAAGATCAGAATGTTAGATTTCTTTGAGTTTAGGATCAAATTATGGGTATCACAGAATTTGGCTAGAGATTCCAATTTATTTTGGAGACCAAACGGGGTTATGTCGAACAAAATCAGATCATCCGCAAAGGCCAGCCATTCGAGACGTAGATCGCCCAGTTTAACCGCAAATGAGTTACAAGTGGCCCATATGTTATCGATTTCAGTAAGATATAAATTAAAGAGTGTGGCGGCAAGGTTGCATCCCTGTTTTACTACTATGTGTGTGGCAATTGGAGGCGTTAGTAGACCGGTATTGTCGATTTTTATCCTATAGGAGGTATTAGTATGGAGGAGTGCTATCATAGCTATAATTTCGGCTGGTATGTGTAGCTCTCCCATTTTCTGCCACAGTATTTCTCTTATTACAGAGTCAAATGCCCCAGATATATCCAGCAAGGCCATATAGATCGGGCCTTGATTTTTCTGCCTAGAGAGCTTCAGTAAATGCGTCATCATAGTGGCATTGAGGTGAGTGCCCATTCCCTTCCGGAATCCTGTTTGGCATCGAGATAAGATCATATGTTTTTCAATAAATGCATTTAGATCCTTCAAAATTAGGCCAGCAAAGATCTTCGCTGTGACATCTATGAGTGCTATCGGCCTAAAATTGTTGGGATCATTCAGCACTCCTTTTTTATGTAACGGTATCACAATTGCCGATAGCCATGATTCCGGAACTGTTTTATTTTGGAATACCCATTCCAATCGCCTTAATATGATTTCTGACCAGAGCCTCGGATCATCTTTTATAACGCAGGGAGGGATCCCATCTGGACCGGCAGCTTTGGAGGATTTCACCTTCCCTATTACCTGTTCGATATCACCTATGCTCCAAGGGCAGCAGGAGGGAAGATCCATCGTGAAGTCTGGACATTGAATATTGCGAAATTTTAAGGGCATGTCATATTTCTTCCGATATAGTTCACTCCAGACCTCTCCACTCACCGCTGAACATAGCGACGATGTACCCTTCAACAATGGATCTTTTAATGCCCTCCATACTTCCCTTGAGTTTTTCTTAATCAAATCTTGGATCATTTTCTGATTTGATTTGATATATTTATCGAACTTAAGTTGTTTAAGATCGTTTTTATAACTGATCAAAATTGCATTTTTTTCATTAACATAGGCCTTTATGGATTTATAGTTTTTGAATAGTTGCCGTAAATCAAAGTTTTTCTGTTTTTTCCTTGCAGCAATTGCTACATTGTAAGTACTCGCAGAATTTATATGTGTTTCAATTTTTCTTTGGGCTGCTAATGATTCTATGTGACTATGTATCATAAGTTCGTTCCTCTTTTCACATGAGTTTACTTCTTTTATGGACATCATTCGAGTGTTCGTTTTGACTATGTCCCTATTTACCAGATAGTTTAAGCGCCTATATAAGCCTGAATTCCATCTAATAGAGATGGCTTTGCGATCTAATTCCAATAATGCCAATGCAGGTACAGAATTGTATACTGTAAGGTTACAATCCAGCCTACACTTCAGGATGCAGTGATCACTTAGGTGGGTAGATATGATGTTACATAATGATGATGTGTTTGCTAAGGCCCCTGAAATGACAATATAATCAATAGTCGAAGTCTTTGTGCCACGGGCCCAGGTATATAGTGGATCTTGCTCCATAAATGGCATGACTTGCATGTCCCATAATTCGAAGTAGGTTATCCACAATTGCCCCCTTGCGTATGAGGATATCGCATACTGATTAATTGTACTCCCAGAGGGCATACTCGTTACACAAAGATTAGAATTGAAATCGCCACCTATAATGATTTGCATGTTAGTAGTGACTGCTACAGCATCAGACATCACATGATTCAATTTTTCAATTATGTTATCAATAGACATTAAAGAAGGATTCCAATAAAGTGCAATAAGAAGAATATCAGAGAGTGTTTGCGTACTTGATGACAACTTAATAGCTAGAATATCTGTGGATGTAAAAACTTGACAAGATTCAACGCAATATGCGTGTTTTATGAATATCGCCAAACCGCCAGATGGACGTCCCAATTTGCCTCTCACGGCATGTGAGCTATAAGCCATATAGCCTTCTAAATAGATATCATGTAGAGCCATGGTTTCTTGGACTATCATTATCGCGGGTAAATCTCTCTGATGACAATTTTGGAACCATGCGACTAAGTTTCCAAATCCACAGCAATTCCAGGAGTTTATTACTAGTGCATTATCTTATAGATTCACTTTGTCTTGCGACCCCCCTGTTAGGGTTTTCATTAACGGCTCTAGCCGCGCAAGGCTAGACACAATCTGTGCCACTGATTCAGATTGAACTCTGATCTTTTCATATAGATCACATACCTCAGGACTAAATTCACTTTGAGGTAACGATGGTTGGTGTTCAACAAAGCAAGTAGCATCTTCCATCGAGAAGTACAAAGACAAACCATAACCCAATGTTAAGAAATCTTTTTCATATTTCCATATCAGGGAGGCAATAATTGCAGAATGTAATTTGCAAAGCATCCTGCAATTAGGCACATACGGGAGTCTAATCCAGTCAATGTCGTTCGATACTAGCTTTCGTAGAGCAGGAATTTGGTGAAACACTTTCACCAAGGACGCACGGTTCAGGTTGGGTTTATCGACCTTTGTCGGATCTACCGTCCACCCCATTACCAATTTCATTTCTTGGGGTATATCTTTATCATTTGTGGTTCTTCCCACTCCACGTTTTTCTGTGATTTTGCTATCACTAAGCAGGTGTTCTTTTACATCTGCCTCTGAAGCGCTGGGAGTAGCCTGTAAGTTAGCGTCCACATGAACCTGAAGGGGGACATTATCTTTATCCACATGACTTACTTCGCATTGTTCACTGACACACAAGGTATTAGTAATAGAATCGATACCATCAATATTATGTCCCGAGCCTTGAGAAAATTGGGATAATGATGTTATCTTCTTATCGATTTTTTCAAAAAACCGTTGTAGCTGCGTCTGAATAAGGAGCGGAGTTGATAATGTCTCAACCTCTTTAAGTTGTACATCTGATACGCCACTTCCCTGAGCTTGTTTCTTGACTGGGGATTTCTGTAGCACTGAGGATATATCCTCCTTTTCTTTATTTTTTTTTATCCCCAATAGCACCTGACTTTCTGTGTTTAATTGAGTTAAATCAATAACAGTTTCAGCGTTTGTTATTTTATCGGAATTTTTTTTGTATAAGTTGCCAGTCAAGGGCAAAATATTATTTTTTTTTTTATTTTTTTTGTTTTTGGTGTTTATTATATTGGGTCCTGTCAATGTATTAGCATTTTGTATACCAGCGTGAGTCTTCCTTTTCATAGCTCTCGCATGAAGCTTTTTGGCTTTGCGAGACATGAAAAAGGTAGTGGTTTTTTCATTACCATTATCTGCCAGGGCTTCAAGGGAAGCGTTTTGCTCTATATTACAACATTCATTGAGATCGATCAGATCTGTAAGGGGTGTAGGACTATCCGGAGTGATTTTTGATGTGGGTGGTTTAATTTCTTCGTGGACAGCAATTTTCTCCCCCATAAATTCAGTTGGCACCAAATTTGCAGCCAGCAATATCGTTTCTAGTACTAATATCCTTTCATTTTGTAATTTGGCTATTTCAGCATATGGGGGCAGCTGGCTCGTGCTCTGTTCCATAGCATTAGCCCTTATGTCGGTATCATTAGTGTCAAATTCATCCCAAGAGATCGTTTGCGTGGATTGGCACTTTAACAAAGTTACCCTCCCCGCTTTTGCCTCGGGCTTTGGTTCCACCAGCATATTCTCTTGTTTTGTTTTTTCCTTAAGCACTTGATTAGCCCAGAAGGAGTGGCATTTTTCTTGTGCCATCAAAAATCCCTCTATTCTACTCAGTTTGGCGTTGATTTCTGAAGTGGCTAGACTCAGGGCACCGATTGCACCATGTGTAAATTCATGCCCTTTGTCCAACAAGTTCAGAATTCTTGCCAAAACTGGAAAATTCTGAAGTTCTTGTTGATTAAGATCCACTAATGTGTCTTCCAAAGGAAATAGAGGAAGTGAGGAATTTGGTTGGCGAGATACTTCAGAGGTCACTTTAGGGATAAAGATGTCCGGGCCAATGACCGGAGAATGTGAGTAAGTTATGTCTGTTGGGTTTCCATTCGCCTCATTCGTAGGTGAGCTCGCATTTTGTATTTTCCCTTTTGCTACCCAACCAATATCGTTCAGCCTTGTTTCTGCTAGCTGATTTAAATTGTCTGCGATTGCGGTATGAAAGTGAACTTGTTCTCTAAACCCACGAGAGCACGCTGCTGGTGTCGATGGCCCATTTGATAATCGAGTTCTACTATGGAGTTCAGCAAGCACTACTGGTGCAACCAATGAAGTGTCTATTATAGATGTACTACATCCCTCGGCCACCGCCCCCAACAGTGAGCTATCGGTGATTGGTACGTTGATTATATGGTTCAAAGGATAAATAACATCCACCTTTGCCTCCCTGTGGATTTGGGCTAGGGTATCTAATTTGTTGTTTTCTGATACAGTCTTCATATTACTCATGATGATTACAGATTCTATCTTCCTTGGGGCTACTGTAGGATCGACAAGTTCGCTAGCACTTTTATTGACACATTTACCCTTTTTTTTTGTCTGATTTAACATTTCATGCGCATCTTCTTCATCTGAAACATTTCCCTCACTTAATGTAGAGGGAGACCCATTTAAGCACCTTTTCCCATTTCTCAACTTTTTAACCATGTTGCAACTCTAAGACAGGAATGAACGTGTACGATAATATAGTACCACCGACACTTTACCAGGCAAAGTCTAGAATTCACAATTTACTGCGGACAACTCCCACCCATCCACCTTTCAAGCAATTTATGATGTACATATAATGAGACAATGCTCTCGAAAATGTTCGCAGCATAGAAAAGCTTAGGATCAATACACCAGAATACCGTTTGCCGTGCTGCAACTAGTTGAGATAATTCCTTTGTGCGCTCCACGCCCCACGCCGCGCACCGTGAACAGTAAACAGTACTTGGTGTACTTGGTGCGCAGCGCGGGTGCGCTGGATCCTATGTTTTTATAGCACCAAAACGAGGCGAGCACTCCAGGAGGAGGAGTCAGCGTGATTGGCGCCTTTAGCATGAACAGTAGGTGAAAACGAAACAGCGAAAGAGAAAACAAGAAAAAAAGAAAGAAAGAAACAAAAAAAGAATCAAAATTGGATTGTGTTTGAGCAAGGATCTAATATAAAGTGACTGTATAAGTTATGAAGTGTGCACAGCTTGCACAGCTCGTTCTACGAGCTCGATTCAGTCACCTTTTTCTATTTCAGTCCTCCGGGCAAATCGGTGTTGCTGTTAAAGAAGTCCTCCTTGTGGACGATCAGCAGCACGGCACAGAGCAAGGAACAGATTCCACGTTCATTGGGGAGCGCTGAGGCAGTTGACAGAAGCGTAGTTCAAAAGGCGGCTTCCCAGCTTCCCAGACAGTAAACAGTACTTGGTGTACTTGGTGCGCAGCGCGGGTGCGCTGGATCCTATGTTTTTATAGCACCAAAACGAGGCGAGCACTCCAGGAGGAGGAGTCAGCGTGATTGGCGCCTTTAGCATGAACAGTAGGTGAAAACGAAACAGCGAAAGAGAAAACAAGAAAAAAAGAAAGAAAGAAACAAAAAAAGAATCAAAATTGGATTGTGTTTGAGCAAGGATCTAATATAAAGTGACTGTATAAGTTATGAAGTGTGCACAGCGTGCACAGCTCGTTCTACGAGCTCGATTCAGTCACCTTTTTCTATTTCAGTCCTCCAGGCAAATCGGTGTTGCTGTTAAAGACGTCCTCCTTGTGGACGATCAGCAGCACGGCACAGAGCAAGGAACAGATTCCACGTTCATTGGGGAGCGCTGAGGCAGTTGACAGAAGCGTAGTTCAAAAGGCGGCTTCCCAGCTTCCCAGCTTCCCAGACAGTAAACAGTACCACACCATTTGATTTCAAGGATATGTGTGCATCTGAAGTCACTGCCCTTCTCAAATCCATTAAACCTATCTATTGCAAAGGAGATGCTTGCCCTGCTCAGCACATCAAAGACTGTGCCCCCACCCTTGCCCCTTTTCTCACAGCCTTTATTAATGCATACTTCCAATCTGGCCATGTCCCGACTGGCCTTAAGGAAGCTTGGATACGCCCACTCCTTAAGAAACCCTCCCTTGACCCAACGGTCCCAGGGAAGTACAGACCCATTACCACTGTCCCTTTTTTACTTAAAATCCTGGACAAAGCAGTCTACCTGCAAGTCCAAAAATTCCTTGAAGATAACCGTCTTCTAGGCCTCCGGCAGTCTGGCTTCCTTTCAGGACACGGCACCAAAACTGCACTGTTAGACCTTAAAAATCAACTGGATGACCTAAGAGAAGTAGGCAAACCTGCGCTCCTGCTGCTCCTTGATTTAACTGCAACATTTGACCTGGTGGACCACAAGACACTCTGCCACCATCTTTCCTCTGCAGCAAACTTCTCCCCAAAGGCCTGTGTTTGGATCACCTTGTTTCTTTAGGAAAGGACTATGAAAGTCTATTCTGACTCAGCCTTTTTCCCCTCCAAGTCACATTAAATGCATAGTCCCACAGGGCTCGTGCATTTCGCCTACCCTTTACTGTGAGTCTAGAAAATATCCTACCATAGCATGGATGTTATATTATGTTGGCCGAAAACCAATCGCATCATATGCCCAGCATCGCCTAGTACAGAATCGTCAGTATAACCATAGAGCAGCCATTTTAATTGCTGCAGAATCCACCATTTGCTTTCTCTTGCTTATCTGTTCAAACGCTTTGCTAAAATGTATTTAATTTCGTTCTGCTCTTGCACAGAGCAAGGCCACACGTTACATGTTGAGAGACCAGCCCAAACAGAAATGCCAAAGCAGTACAGAAATACATTGTTTTCCTCCCTCACAAGTCCTTGAAGGCGAGCAGAGAGGCATTTAATCACCAAGCCAGGTGCCAGTTGGTCTCGCTGAAACTGCAGAAACTGTAGAAACAGGCCGTTAAAGGCATGAATTATACTCTCCTCACGGCCCCCCTTTTTGGGCCCTCTTAGATCAAGCTGACCTCTAGCTCACAAATAGAAACTAGAAGATAGCATGCTTCGGAATGTGTCTCTCCTACGAACACAGTTTGCTCTCTGAACAAGAGCAATATGTTCTTTGTAACAAAGAACCCTGTCTGTGTCTTTGCAAACTGCAACTGTTGCTAAATCAAGTAATATAGATTAACAAAGAAATGTCTCAGAAGGTGTCATATTCGTCATAATTGTCAATCACCGAACCCTAGCTCAGGACGATACATTATGGGCGGTTTTGATGTGTCACAAACTGATTGTACGATGGTCTTTTTGTATATATGTCACTGCTGTAGAATGCTTGCTCTCTTGCGTCTCACGAGGTCTGGGTGACACACGTTGCGAGACGTGAGATCCAGTCAGCCGACTGAGACTATTTGCTTTGCAATAAACCCTAGATTTGGGGAATTGAACCTCATGTCTGGTGTAGTATCAGTTTGTATATGGTGATTGTGCCTTGTTTCCATGTGCAAGGGTCTTCAGGGCCTAGCATTACAACCTATTCACTAGGCCACTGTTCAATCTACTGGACTCACTGGCTATTTCATACACGAACTATTCTGATGACACCCAGGTACTTATCCCCCTCTCTGGTGATTACAAGTCCGACATGAACACTCTCAACTCCATTTACTCAACGATCCAAACCTGGATGGCAGAAAACTGGTTGTGCCTAAACAGGGAAAAAAAAGAACTTCTGTTAATTGGATCCCCAGCCACCTTGGGTAAACTGCATAAACAATATAGTAACATACCGATCACTGTTTCCCAAACAGTTAAAACACTGGGGGCCTCGTTACGAGGTTGGGGGTAAGGGAAAAACGATGCCGGTAAAGGATTACCGGCATCGCTTACCGCTCCGGTCTATTATGACCTGCCAACCCGCTATTAGCAGCACTCTAAATAACGGTGCCTCAAATAGCGGCATGGGCGCGTACACGCGCCCCTTCGGGGAGCAAATACCGGCATGCCGGTAATAGGAGGACATCACAACCCACGCGGACATGCAAATACCGGCATCCCGAAGGCGGTAATCAGGGGCTGCACGATGCCGGCCATACAGACATCGCGGACCACCCGCAAACAGCAATGAGCAATCAAGCCAACTGCCACAGGTGCACACTATCACCACAGGTGAAGTCAATGGAGGCTGGCCCAGTGTTAAATTAGTACACCCACACACCACACCCCTTCCTCCACCAAAATGCTACCACTAGCTGTTGCAATCATGGCGCTGGAGGACATGCCTATACTGCTACAACTACGGCAACAACACCAACTACAACAACAACTACAGCAGCAACCACAGGCAGCACAGAGGAGATGCTGGAGGATAAAGAGGGCGAGACAGGGCCAGCAATTACCACCAGCGCAGCCAGCAGTGCCTCGTAGGCAGCCACCAATCCCTCGCATCAGACCCAGCCCATTCAACCTAACCCCTGAGCAGATCCACACCCTGTTCCGGTTGGACCGGGACACCATCACCACCATAGTGGACATGATACACGACAACATTGGCAGCCTCATAGAAATACGCACTGCCATCCCCCCGCTACTAAAGGTGGTGTCTGTGCTCCACTTCCTGGCCACAGGCACCTATCAACACACAGTGGGGCAGCTGCATGGCATTTCGCAACCACTATTTTCACGAATGCTGAACCAAGTGCTGGATGCCCTCCTGAAGCATGCAAGCACCCACATATCCCTACCACGGACTGCCCAGGAGATAGCCGACACCAAAGTAGGTTTCCATGCACTGGCAGGCATGCCCAATTGTGTTGGTGCCCTGGACTGCACCCATTAGTAATTGGTAGTCACCCATGCCATAGAGGCGGTGCACCGCAATCGCAAGCAATACCATTCCATCAATGTGCAAATGGCATGTGACTCTGGCAAGATCATCACACAATGATGGACCCGATTTGCCGGATCAACACATGATGCCATGGTGCTGTGTAACTACACGCTACCCAGTCACATGGAGCAACATGCTGGACCACATGCCTGGCTGCTTGGTGAGTTGCCTGAGTGGGCCATGGCAGTGCAATGGGCTACTGATGTGTAGGGATGCATACTCCACCTCAGTGGGAAAGGGAGGATGCATACTCCACCTGGGTGGGAAAAGGGGGGGATGCATACTCCACTTGGGTAGGAAATGGGTGGGGGGATGCATACTCCACCTGGGTGGCAATTGATGGTGATTGGAGAATGCATGCAGAGCTAGACACTCCTGACCTGAATCTCCGAAACCCAAAATGACACATCACTGGCAAACATTTTACCAATTATGCATATCAATGACAACAAGTGAGAGGCACAACCACGCCACCATGGGTATGTCAAGCAATGCATGACTGAACAGGATTGCAACTGTGGCAATGTGGCTGGTGTGACCATGCACAGTGTATAATACACAGCATAAATGGGAGGCTAAACATTGTTGTACAACCAGAGTACATCCGCCTCAGCATGCATTATTTCACCCTGCATCATCTATTGACCGCCATCCAGACTACCACACCGCATAGCAGTATAGTATGCATCCAGTTAACATTCTTACAAACGTACAGGGACATGTGCATGTCCACACCAAATAGCTGCGGCCATGACTGTTCCTCCTGAATGTGCCAGCTCAGAGTGACACACACCTATTTGTATTCACTTACAGGTTATGGAGGATATCCCTTGAGGCCGTGGCTACTTACCCCTGTGCGGAACCCGTAGAACAGCCATGAGGAGGAAAACAATTGTGTTCACACCCGTACCTGTGTTGTGATTGAGCAGACCTTTGGCCTGTTGAAGGCGCGTTCCGCTACCTAAGCAGGTCTGGTGGGGCACTCCTTTATAGGCCTGAGAAGGTGGCAAATATCACCATGGCCTGTGTCATGCTGCACAACATGTGCGTCCGGAGAAATGTACCACTGCCACCTGACATTGACATGCATGCACCGGGTGAGGATGATGAGGATGGAGACGGAGGTGAAGTAGCCCCCCTGCCAGTACGTGATGCACGGGATGGCCATGCAGTACGCCAAGCACTGATTCAGGGCCTAGCATTACAACCTATTCACTAGGCCACTGTTCAATCTACTGGACTCACTGGCTATTTCATACACGAACTATGCTGATGACACCCAGGTACTTATCCCCCTCTCTGGTGATTACAAGTCCGACATGAACAATCTCAACTCCATTTACTCAACGATCCAAACCTGGATGGCAGAAAACTGGTTGTGCCTAAACAGGGAAAAAAACGAACTTCTGTTAATTGGATCCCCAGCCACCTTGGGTAAACTGCATAAACAATATAGCACCTTTACTAGTGACAACATACCGATCACTGTTTCCCAAACAGTTAAAACACTGGGGGCCTCGTTACGAGGTTGGGGGTAAGGGAAAAACGATGCCGGTAAAGGATTACCGGCATCGCTTACCGCTCCGGTCTATTATGACCTGCCAACCCGCTATTAGCAGCACTCTAAATAACGGTGCCTCAAATAGCGGCATGGGCGCGTACACGCGCCCCTTCGGGGGGCAAATACCGGCATGCCGGTAATAGGAGGAAATCACAACCCACGCGGACATGCAAATACCGGCATCCCGAAGGCGGTAATCAGGGGCTGCACGATGCCGGCCATACAGGCATCGCGGACCACCCGCAAACAGCAATGAGCAATCAAGCCAACTGCCACAGGTGCACACTATCACCACAGGTGAAGTCAATGGAGGCTGGCCCAGTGTTAAATTAGTACACCCACACACCACACCCCTTCCTCCACCAAAATGCTACCACTAGCTGTTGCAATCATGGCGCTGGAGGACATGCCTATACTGCTACAACTACGGCAACAACACCAACTACAACAACAACTAGAGCAGCAACCACAGGCAGCACAGAGGAGATGCTGGAGTATAAAGAGGGCGAGACAGGGCCAGCAATTACCACCAGCGCAGCCAGCAGTGCCTCGTAGGCAGCCACCAATCCCTCGCATTAGACCCAGTCCATTCAACCTAACCCCTGAGCAGATCCACACCCTGTACCGGTTGGACCGGGACACCATCACCACCATAGTGGACATGATACACGACGACATTGGCAGCCTCATAGAAATACGCACTGCCATCCCCCGCTACTAAAGGTGGTGTCTGTGCTCCACTTCCTGGCCACAGGCACCTATCAACACACAGTGGGGCAGCTGCATGGCATTTCGCAACCACTATTTTCACGAATGCTGAACCAAGTGCTGGATGCCCTCCTGAAGCATGCAAGCACCCACATATCCCTACCACGGACTGCCCAGGAGATAGCCGACACCAAAGTAGGTTTCCATGCACTGGCAAGCATGCCCAATTGTGCTGGTGCCCTGGACTGCACCCATTAGTAATTGGTAGTCACCCATGCCATAGAGGCGGTGTACCGCAATCGCAAGCAATACCATTCCATCAATGTGCAAATGGCATGTGACTCTGGCAAGATCATCACACAATGGTGGACCCGATTTGCCGGATCAACACATGATGCCATGGTGCTGTGTAACTACACGCTACCCAGTAACATGGAGCGACATGCTGGACCACGTGCCTGGCTGCTTGGTGAGTTGCCTGAGTGGGCCATGGCAGTGCAATGGGCTACTGATGTGTAGGGATGCATACTCCACCTCAGTGGGAAAGGGAGGATGCATACTCCACCTGGGTGGGAAAAGGGAGGATGCATACTCCACTTGGGTAGGAAATGGGTGGGGGGGATGCATACTCCACCTGGGTGGCAATTGATGGTGATTGGAGAATGCATGCAGAGCTAGACACTCCTGACCTGAATCTCCGAAACCCAAAATGACACATCACTGGCAAACATTTTACCAATTATGCATATCAATGACAACAAGTGAGAGGCACAACCACGCCACCATGGGTATGTCAAGCACTGCATGACTGAACAGGATTGCAACTGTGGCAATGTGGCTGGTCTGACCATGCACAGTGTATAATACACAGCATAAATGGGAGGCTAAACATTGTTGTACAACCAGAGTACATCCGCCTCAGCATGCATTATTTCACCCTGCATCATCTATTGACCGCCATCCAGACTACCACACCGCATAGCAGTATAGTATGCATCCAGTTAACATTCTTGCAAACGTACAGGGACATGTGCATGTCCACACCAAATAGCTGCGGCCATGACTGTTCCTCCTGAAGGTGCCAGCTCAGAGTGACACACACCTATTTGTATTCACTTACAGGTTATGGAGGATATCCCTTGAGGCCGTGGCTACTTACCCCTGTGCGGAACCCGCTGAACAGCCATGAAGAGGAAAACAATCGTGTTCACACCCGTACCTGTGTTGTGATTGAGCAGACCTTTGGCCTGTTGAAGGCGCGTTTCCGCTACCTAAGCAGGTCTGGTGGGGCACTCCTTTATAGGCCTGAGAAGGTGGCAAATATCACCATGGCCTGTGTCATGCTGCACAACATGTGCGTCCGGAGAAATGTACCACTGCCACCTGACATTGACATGCATGCACCGGGTGAGGATGATGAGGATGGAGACGGAGGTGAAGTAGCCCCCCTGCCAGTACGTGATGCACAGGATGGCCATGCAGTACGCCAAGCACTGATTCACGAATACTTCTGAACCACAGGGACTAAGATAGACATGTGTCAGTGACACACTGGGTCCATGCGGACATGCACACAGGGATTGTTGGGAGTTGGCCACTGAACACCGTAACACATTAAATGGATACACACAAAATGAACAATGTCCAGCCCTTGACTGTTTTTTCACACAACGGGTGTATTAGTCCAAACAGCAAAAATGTGACCACTCCCCCCGAGCCCCCAGTGAACTCCCAAACCCACCCAACAAACCCCCAAAACCCCCAGTGAACTCCCAAACCCACCCAACAAACTTAAAAAAAAACCAAATACTCCATAAAATGCTCCCCTTCACCCCCAGCCATGTGTCCCACTCCCATTGTCTGCCCACACTACTTCCGGGACTTTTTGCTCTCCGGGGTGGCATCTCGGAGTGCTGTGCACTCCTTCGGGTCTGGCGCACAGGGCTGGTGGGGACTGAGGATGCAGGCGTGGTGGCTGTTGATGAGTCGGAGGCAGGTTCCACGCCTGCTCCAAGGCGTGGCCGCTGCATGTGGAGCAGGATTGAAGTGAGTACTTGTGTTACTGCCCCCAGACAGTCCCTCATCAGCACATCTGACGCATTCACAGCGGCTGTGTTTGCTGCAATGGCCGCTGTGGTGCCCGCAACGGCAGTGGCGATTCCCCACCTGGTGTCCTCTCCATCGGCAATGTACTGCCGCAGGAGCTCCAACATGGCCTCCTGTTGGGCCTCCACCCTCGACAGACGTGACTCCAGGGTGTTAGTGGGAGCTGGAGTGGTGGGTGGTGTACACATGGGGCCTGCATTCGGGGTGCTGTCCTCCTCGATAGTGCTCAGGTCCGAGTCATGGAGGCAGGGATCAGCATTGCTGTAGGTGGGCGAGGGCTCGATATAGGGCGGGGGTGGACAGGGGGCTTGGGGTGGGTGGACATGTCACTTCTGTGACTCCTTCCTGGTCCACATTGCCATCCATGTCATCCTCAGTGGTGGCCGGCGCATGTAGGGACTCCCCTCCAACTGGTGTGGGTGTGGGCTGCTGGGTCTGACGTGTGTCCGTCACACTGGCAGCAGCTGTTGTTGGCTGTGTGTCAGCTTGGTCAGGCACACTGGCTATGGGTGTGGCCTGCTTGGCTGCCATGGTGGTGGTGGTGGTGGCGGTAGCCCTTTTCTTTGGATGGGACATGGATGCCCTTGCGGTGTTGTCTTCCCTGGCATCTTCCTCATCGGTGCCTGGGGGGTAGAAGAGATGCAGGGCATCAGTGATGGTGTTACATGCCAGAAGCATACAATTGTGCTGTTCAATATTCATTTAATCATGCGCACTCGTAATCACCCGCTATTAGCGGCGTCATACGAGCACGGACCTGCTCGTTACATCATGCCGGTAATGACCCCGTTTTTACCACGCTACTCGTAATGAGGCCCTGGGTGTCTACCCTGACTCTAACCTGACTATGAACAGACAGGTCAGCGCAATTTCCTCCTCCTCAGCATACCATTCCAAATTGCTAAATGCAGCCAGACCCATCCTATCTCAACAGAACTGCCTCACCATTGCAAGAGCAATAATTGGTTCAAGACTGGACTATTGCAATGTCCTCTTTGTAGGGACCTCGGGCAAAAATATCTCCAAACTTGAGATGTTTCAAAATAATGCCCTTAGGGCTGCCACTGGTATCTCTAAAAAGGATCACATCTCGGATGTCAGGAGAGAAGTTCACTGGCTCCCCGTTAAAGAGAGGATTATCTTTAAAACCCTTGTACTCACACATAAATGCGTCCATGATCGGGCACTCGCCTACTTGGTCCAAAGATTAGATATGCCAACCTCAGACAGGCCCACCAGGCTACCCTAGACCAACAGGATCTCCATTCCTAAGACCAGGAGAGTTTGCGCTGGAGGTATTAGCTTCCCCTCTATGGCCGCATCGCACTGGAACGCTCACCCCACTCACATTAGGAGGATCAACTCGCACCTGGCCTTCCGCAAAGCAATAAAAACCATGTTATTTGTCTGACTTGCCTGCACTGTTCACTACTGTCATACATCCCGCTGTATGTGGTCAGATGTTGACACTAGCTTCAATGTTTCATTCATGTAAATGTACTACATGCAAATTGTAACCACCCAAGTATGTATCTGTAATTAACTAAGAAACTTTAATGCTGGGCTGCCTTCAATGTAACCCTGAACCAAGCCTACTTAAAATCACTTGCTATAGCGCCGCGATGCCTTTGGGCTGTAGTGTGCTCTACAAATGTAAAAATCATTAACAAAAGTTTCTTTAAACATTATTTCCTGTCGAAGAGTTTCGAATGTGCAAAGCTTTGGCAAGTACCTCTGCAGGACCACTTCGACTTTTGTTCCCTTTTTACTTTGAGCTCCTCTCCCAATGCCTCTTGGTACCTGTAGTTTCGAGCATAAACGTTCCATTCAATCTTGTACTCTTTTGGTTTCCCGTCATCGGGATCACTTCTTCAATTTAGCATTACACAGTTCATTTCACATGGCTCACGTTTCTTTCGCTTACTTTGCCGCATTTATGAGATCAAGACACCTCAAAGAGACTTTCGACTGGGCAATCTTTCTCTGCCGGACCACTCTTTTACTTGTGATATGGTATGGTATGGTATTGTTTATTTATAAAGCGCCTATACACAGGCAGTGTTTCAAAGCGCTCAAGGAGGGTGGGAACATGGGGGAAAACAACAATCGCTCACAGTCCTTGAAATTCTGAGATGATAATTGTCTGCACAGTAAGTGCATAGAATACATTTAACAGTTTGAGATGAAGCAAATAGGCCTGACTGCGATTCTGCAGTTTTACCAGTACAATTAAGGGGTGAAGACAAGGGAGGACAGACCGACCCAAATGGACTACAAGTCCCATAAGGCCTTGCTCTTGCTTCTTTATCTTTGGTGCCTTTTGCCAACCAGACTCTTGTTTCATTCCTTCACTCACGGGTAGCATTCAGGCTTTCCACTTCATCCAGCTGGTTTGCGGGCAAGGCCTTCAGCATCAGCCTCTCTGCTACCCTCCAACACTCTTGTTTACCCAAGAGGAGAATGGCCCATTTCCTGACACAAAAAGAGATGCTTTCTCCAGCTTCTTGGCTCCATGTCTCAAACCCTTCTAGCCTCCCGTAAGCATGTTTCTCCCGCCTGGCTTTCTTTTGCTTTTGTTTGCAGCTGAACAGCCCCTCAGCCTTCCGTGCTTTCCTGCCTGGTTCTTGTCACCCCCTGCTGAGCTGCTCCTTCTCGTGTCAAGCCTTGCCCCTTGAGTGCTTGGGATTTGGGTAGGGATCTTCTGCCAGACTCGGCCTTGCAGCCCCCTCCTCTTTTCCCAAGAGCAACTGCCTTCTCCTCCCCTGCAGGCTCCTTTATACAACAGTGAAAGGTTAATGTGCTGCAGGTGTGTGGTCACGGTTGGGCCTGCCTGACCTTGCCTGTCCTCGTGAACAGGACGGCCTGTTGAAAAAATGGGAGAGTCTGCCCTCTGTGTCTTAGTGTGTGGTTTCTCACTACTCTTCACCCTTTCAGGCCCTCTCTTCCTCGTCCCAGTGTTTGTGTAAAAAAGGGGGGTTGGGAAGTCAGAGCATCCTAAAAAATAGGATGGGGTAAGGGAGTTGAGAAGGGGGAATACTGTGTCTCACCATTGTGTGTAAAAAGAAAGCACAGTGGAGGCAATTACCCAATCTCTTAATTTCATAATTCTAAGGTCAGTGTGCCATCACAAGTGTATGTCCTCACTTCAAAGCAAAAGGTTAAATACTAGCCTATATTCCGAGGAAATGATTCCCAAAAAAACATCCACAACAGAACAGCGAATGTTAGACCATAAGGCCTGAACCACAACGATTAACACTAGAATGTTAGAAATGTTTTATTTCATTTTATTAAATCATCAATCAGATTAAAACAGACTATAAAACAGTCTGGTACAGTAATTTAGACAAATTAATTAGATATGCTGACATCAATACAGCACATTATCCTAAAACATTTATAACATTTTTACAAGTGGGGTTAGTACATGCATCAATATTAATTACATGGTGAGATTCTTTTCATATACAGAAGCAGAGGAACACCGTTCAAAAGACAGAACTCTGTCGGAGAGAAAAGCTCTATGGACAAAACTAAAGCTATAGTGATGGTTGACATATGTTTCGGCTATAGGCAAAATAAGAGATCAGACATGATCACCAAAAAGTCTGTCTTTGCTGGTGTAGCCGTCTTCAGGATAGGTGGAACAATATAGATGGAAATGAATTTGTAACAACTCCTTTTAGGATATTCGTATTTGTTGCGGTTTTCAACCCACTGTGAATAAACATACAGAGACATACCATGTATCAGAACGTTGTTAAAAATAACCAAATATAAAAACAAAGTTTAAGAGTGTGGATTCATTGTATCTGTGGAACTTCTATAATTATTTTAAAATTAGACAAAAGCTGTCTTATCACATCAACTCGTGTAGGGCACAGACCTTAATAATTGTGAAGAATAAATTAGAGAGAGGAGCGTTTTGAACAAATCTTCGCTCCTTGTGAATGCAACTACTCGGTTTGGAACTTCCAAGAGATTTCAAAAGTTCAGGTTTAAGGGAATAAATTCTCCTGTAACATCCGAAAGAAAACCACAAATGTTTTCATTAGTTATCTATTATATATTATTGAAGTTTCACCTGTAAAAGCAGAATTCATCGGTCACTTACTTATTCATGAGATTGCATTGATGTGAAAATGAATATGCGCATCTTAATCCTCATTATTTTGAATCATTATTGAGCATTCACGGCTTAGGGTTGTCCCTTCCTGCAATCAAAAGGAGAGCCAGATAAACCGTATTGATCATAATACTGTCACGTCCGCTCCCTCTAGGGGGCGGCTCACGTGGACTTTCTGGCACAGGTGGAGACGAATTTCATGCATCGCCTCTACCCCCTCCAACATGGCGGTAGCAAGGAAAAGCAGCGCTCCAGCCTTCCGAATCCGAGAGTGTCGGATGACTCCGCCCCCAACCTCGCAGAATGGATTTCCTTCGGCGGCGTCTTCGGTCCAGCGCGTTGCTACTGTTTTCAGAGGCCACGCTCCGTGAGTTTGTAATTCTAGGCTAGCTCTCTTTACCCTTCGAATACTCAGCTTGTCTGTAATCTTTCAACCGTCTCTCCCTTTTCTCAGTATCAGACTCCTCTACCCGTGGTCCTCTTACCTACCAGCTCTCCATACACTTACACCGAAGGCATTGGTTCTACACTCTGCAGTACGTATAGTTCCGTACCGCCCCCCAGCATACAACATACTTTCATTCATTCCAAAAAGAATCTTTCTCCATTCTTCAGTCTCTTCTGCAAGGACAGGGAGTTACTTTCTACCACGCGCTGAACAGAATACAACCTTCGTGCAAGCCGTCTTACACCCCCTCAACAGACATTCAGATTTAAAGGTATATCGCTCACCAGAGTCCTACTGCAGCAACCTCTCCCTTTTCTAAACACCATCTGGTTTCTCTCTTTAGGATAGTTCGCGATCGCAAGTCCAACTCCCGAAGTCACTCCTGGGAATCAAGACTCGGCCATCGCTTCTTTTCAGTTCCTGGTACAACAGGGTTTTTTCCCCCACGAGGGTTTCCCTGACTTCCCCTCCTCGACCTGGGTTTCTCCGGCGCGGGGAGAGGAGGTTAGGTGAGCTTTCCATTCTTCTCTACGAATTTCTACTGGACCAGGTTAGTGTTGTCTTGTTGTTTATCTGATATCTGCAGTAGGGACAGTGAACACCAAACCTTTGGAATAGAAAGGTACATAGATTGTGACAGTTAGCAACGCCCGAAATTTTTCAATTATATACCGGCCTCACAGTCTTTATTGACAGAATCAGAGGATCCATTATGGAACAACAAATACAACAATTAATGGCAGCGGTTCAGTCCCTGTCATCCGAGGTACAGCTATTGAAGCTAGAGAATACCAGCTTGAGGCAACAGGTGTGTCGAGCAGCCCATAGCTCGGAAGTACCTCCTGGCCCATTACCCACAGGACGTTTCGATGGTAATCCCCATGCAGTCAAGGAATTTCTTGAGTCCTGTTCTGTACAGTTCGCCTTTAAGGCAGCCTTTTTCCCGACAGATAGAGACAAGGTGGGCCATATGATTGCCCAAATGTCAGGGGCTGCGTTAGCTTGGGCCACTCCTTTGGTTACCAGTAACAATCCCATACTTGATTCCTACCCTGCTTTTTGTAACAGCATAAAGAGTATGTTTGGGAGACAGGAGATAACCATTGCCTCACAGGAAAAGTTATTGGATTGTAAACAGGGTAGTCAGGATCTCCTTTCCTATATCACACGCTTTAAGCAACTAGCTTCGGACACGGCATGGGCCGATGAAGCTTTGATGACCATATTCCGAAGAGGACTTTCTGAGGATTTAAAGGACGAGGTGTCCCGAGCCCCACGTCCACATAACATGGCGGAATACATCTCACTGGTTATGCAGTTAGACTATAGACTGCAAGAAAGACAGAAGGAAAGAAGAAAAGGAAAGAGCAGACAAACCACCGAAGGTACCCTGTCTCCTATTAGACCAGTTCCTTCCGAGGAGCCGATGCAAATAGGCAATACTAGAGGTCCTTTATCTGTGGGTGAACGTACCAGAAGGCGTACTCAGGGTCTTTGTATGTATTGTGGAGAGAGCTCTCACTTGGTTAAGGAATGTCCCCATACTCCCCCTAGGAAGGCGGGAAACGCCAGCGCCCGACCGTAAGGGGAACGACGGTGCAGGGTTCCAGAGTTACTAGTTCCCTTCAAAGCATTCCCAGGGTTCAACAAGATTTATCCACAGAAAATCAGATGATAGTACTTGAAGTTACGCTAGCCTGGGGTAGCACAAGATTGGAAAACGTGCCCGCACTTATCGATAGCGGAGCCGCAGGAAATTTTTTAGATGACACCTTTGCTACTAAACAGGGGATTCCAAAAGTACCCAAGGCATTAATGATCCCAGTTGAGAGTGTGGACGGTAGCCCTCTTACTTCCGGTCCCATAAAAGACCACACTTCTCCTCTCACGATGACTATAGCGGCACATCAAGAGATCCTGAAATTAGATTTAATCAAGACTGCACATTATCCTGTAATGTTAGGATTGCCATGGCTGAGATTTCACAATCCCTTTATTAACTGGAGAGCTGGAACTCTTTTTTTGGGGTCAGAACATTGTGTTCACAACTGCCATAACTTAGTCGCCTCCACCTCCAAGAACAGGCACTCTCAAGAGTCTTTTTGTGTCACAAATAAGATTCTTAACGAAGTAAACACTCTTCCTCAGGAATATCAGGAATTCCACCAGGTCTTGGCAAAAACAGAATTCACCGAATTACCACCTCACCGCAGAGATGACTGTTGTATAGATCTGATTCCGAATAGTCCTCTTCCCTTTGGCCGCATGTACATATTGTCTGCCAAGGAAAAAGAGGCACTGAAAGAATATCTGAAGACAAATCTAGAAAATGGCTTAATCACGGAATCCACCTCTCCTGCAGCGGCGTCACTCTTCTTTATTCCAAAGAAAAACACGACCGAGTTACGTCCCTGCATTGACTTCAGAGGATTAAAAAAGATCACAGTGCCGGACAAGTATCCCATGCCGCTTATCCCGGATATCTTGGAAGCGCTTAGAGGAGCTAGACTCTGCACTAAACTGGATCTACGCGGTGCTTATCACCTCATCCGCATAAGAAAAGGGGACGAATGGAAGACCGCCTTTCGGACACCATTTGGTCATTTCCAATATAGTGTAATGCCATTTGGATTAGCCAATGCCCCGGCAATATTCCAAAGGTTTATGGACCACATTTTTGCAGATATAGCCCTACATTTTGTCATTGTCTATTTAGATGACATTTTGGTATTTTCATCCACCCTTGCAGACCATGTCATTCATGTTAAAGAAGTCTTACACAGACTACAGAAGAACCATCTCTTTTGTAAATTAGAGAAATGCGAATTCCATAAAGACAAAGTGGCATATCTAGGGTATATCCTGTCCGATCAAGGAGTCTCCATGGACCCCTCAAAGGTGTCAGCTATCCTTGATTGGCCAGCCCCCAAGTCAGTTAAAGAAATACAGCGATTTCTTGGCTTCGCGAATTTCTACAGGCGCTTCATTCCTCATTTTTCTACCCTCACCCATCCCATCACTCATCTGCTAAAGAAAGGGGTTGTGTTTCGGTGGACAAATGAAACTCAGGAATCCTTTCAGGAGCTAAAAGCCTTATTTACTAGAGCTCCTATCTTGGCAATGCCGGATCAGCTTCACAGATTCATAGTGGAATCAGATGCCTCAGACCAGTGTATTGGAGCAGTTCTGTTACAACCGGACGCCAGGGGGTTCGAAAGACCCATTGCTTACCTATCGAAGACTCTGTCCCCGGCAGAAGTAAATTACACGGTTCTCGAGAAAGAGTTGCTCGCGATCAAGAGGGCTTTTGAAGAATGGCGTCATTTGCTTTTGGGAGCATTATTTCCTATTGAAATAAGAACCGACCATCACAACCTCCGAGCACTGCAATATGCCCAAACTAACAATAGTAGACAAGCTAGATGGGCGCATTTTTTTTCACCCTTTCGGGTTACGTTCACTTTCATACCGGGCAAGACTAATCTCAAAGCGGATGCTTTATCCCGCAGTAATCCACTAAAAGGAGCTCCCTTTCAGCCTGAACCTATGTTTCCCAACCTGGTCACAGTGCCTGTTGTCCATTCTTTTCTTCAAAAGGTAGCACAAAGGACGAGTAATCTAGACTTGGATCAGGACGATACCCTGCGAGAACTAGGACTTACTGCTGATTGGGGTCTTCTTTTCAGGGAAGACAAGATGTACCTTCCCGATCAAGAACTACAATTAGAGGTACTTAAAATGTGTCATGACTCCAAGGCAGCCGGGCATAGAGGTACTCTCAATACTACAGAACAAATTCAACAGCACTTCTGGTGGCCGACACTTCGCAAGGATGTAATGGACTATGTCGCGTCTTGTCCGGTGTGTCTACAAACCAAAACCCCAAGGATTTCTCCTATTGGCAAACTTATCCTGACCCAAATTCCTACGAAACCTTGGCAAATAATATCAACGGACTTTATCGTGGATTTACCAAGGTCAGAGGGTTGTAATACCATCATGGTGACGATAGACTCTTTGACCAAATTGGCGCATTTCGTCCCTCTCCCATCCGTTCCACCTGCACCGGTTATGGCCAGGGTATTCGTGGAACGCATTTTTTCACTCCACGGACTACCGGAGGTCATTTTCTCGGATCGAGGACCACAATACACGTCACAGTACTGGATACATGTTTGTTGTTTACTAGGGATCTCAAGGGCGCTCAGTTCAGGATACCACCATCAGACCAACGGCCAGACTGAACGTTTAAATCAAACCCTGGAAGCATATCTAAGATGTTATATATCAGCTCTACAAGATAATTGGAAGGCTTTACTGCCTATAGCAGAATTTGCCTATAATAATGCGGTTCATTCCACCATACGTGTTAGTCCTTTCTTTAGTACATTTGGATTTCATCCGGAGGTTTACCCATCGACTGTTCCCACGGATACTTCCTTTCCGGATTTAGACGGGTTAATCACCTCCATTCAACAAGGACATCGAAATGCACAGGTAGCTCTAAAGGATGCTCATGAACGCTATAAGATACAAGCCGACAAACATCGGAGTCCCACACCTTCCATTCAAGTTGGTGACAAGGTCTGGTTGTCGAGTAAATATCTCCCCAAGAGTTTGAAACCTTCAAAATTATCGCCGAGATACTTTGGACCCTTTTTGGTTCTTGAAAATAAAGGCCTGGCTGCTTTCAAGTTACGTCTTCCTTTTTCTTGGAAACGCATACACCCTACATTCCATGTTTCTCAGTTGAAGCCTGACATACAATCCCGATTCCATGTGTCCAAGAAGGGAACTCCCCCTCCGGTCCTGACAAGTGAAGGACCAGAATACGAAGTCTCCTCGATCTGTGATTCACGCTATAGAAGAGGGGTGCTACAGTTTCTTATAGACTGGAAGGGATATTCTCAGGCGGAACGTTCTTGAGAACCTGCCTCAGCGGTTCATGCTCCCCGTTTGGTTAGCAGGTTTTACCGGCTACATCCTGGTAAACCGGGTTTCGTCGCCCTTCGGAGGGGGCATACTGTCACGTCCGCTCCCTCTAGGGGGCGGCTCACGTGGACTTTCTGGCACAGGTGGAGACGAATTTCATGCATCGCCTCTACCCCCTCCAACATGGCGGTAGCACGGAAAAGCAGCACTCCAGCCTTCCGAATCCGAGAGTGTCGGATGACTCCGCCCCCAACCTCGCAGAATGGATTTCCTTCGGCGGCGTCTTCGGTCCAGCGCGTTGCTACTGTTTTCAGAGGCCACGCTCCGTGAGTTTGTAATTCTAGGCTAGCTCTCTTTACCCTTCGAATACTCAGCTTGTCTGTAATCTTTCAACCGTCTCTCCCTTTTCTCAGTATCAGACTCCTCTACCCGTGGTCCTCTTACCTACCAGCTCTCCATACACTTACACCGAAGGCATTGGTTCTACACTCTGCAGTACGTATAGTTCCGTACCCCCCCCCCCAGCATACAACATACTTTCATTCATTCCAAAACTAATCTTTCTCCATTCTTCAGTCTCTTCTGCAAGGACAGGGAGTTACTTTCTACCACGCGCTGAACAGAATACAACCTTCGTGCAAGCCGTCTTACACCCCCTCAACAGACATTCAGATTTAAAGGTATATCGCTCACCAGAGTCCTACTGCAGCAACCTCTCCCTTTTCTAAACACCATCTGGTTTCTCTCTTTAGGATAGTTCGCGATCGCAAGTCCAACTCCCGAAGTCACTCCTGGGAATCAAGACTCGCCCATCGCTTCTTTTCAGTTCCTGGTACAACAGGGTTTTTTCCCCCACGAGGGTTTCCCTGACTTCCCCTCCTCGACCTGGGTTTCTCCGGCGCGGGGAGAGGAGGTTAGGTGAGCTTTCCATTCTTCTCTACGAATTTCTACTGGATCAGGTTAGTGTGGTCTTGTTGTTTATCTGATATCTGCAGTAGGGACAGTGAACACCAAACCTTTGGAATAGAAAGGTACATAGATTGTGACAAATACCAGATATGGTGCTGTCGCAAAATATCAGCAGTTATTATATGTGGGTGAGATAAATAAAAATGATTCTAAATTACTATAGAAGATCAAAAAAGGCTATAGCTAATGTCTTTCCAAGGTTAGAAGTACCAAGTATATGGCATTAGCAATGGACAAGTCTCCTTAATGATCGATGTGTTAGAAAACTATATAGAAAGGCTTCCCAGGTATTATTATTCTTTTGAGTTCTTTTTCACAAAAGATCCTGTAACAACAAGGAAAAACAACACGGGCAAGGAGGTTAGTTCCTGTCTATTTGATGTTGCTAGAGTCAGATCTACGGATCGAATATTAGTTTACCTTTTATGTATGTTATAGGTGGAGGGCACGGCCGTCACACTGCCTTGCATCGATTCTTAGAAAAGTCCTCTTCAAGGATCAACAACGGTCTGCTTGGAATCAACTTTTATACTGTCTTTCGTGACCTCATTCACGGGGAGCTCGAAATATCGGTGTCTACACAAGAACAAAAAGACGAAATATATTCAGAATCTATGTTCCTATGAAAATTGCAGGTTCTAAGTTACCGCATTGTTGCCAGAACACCCCCTTAGGTAGATGGATGACTTTTAGAAAATGGGCTTACCTCTTTATTCCTTGTTCCCGTCTTCTTCCTATACGTCCGAGTATGCTAATTACTGAACGGCGCGGGAATGTTTGTTTTTCTTATCGTGTGAACCAGAAATGATCAGTGCGGGTCTGGTCGTGTTAACAACTAGACCGCTTGCTCTTCACTTTACATGGGAAGCGCGCTGTCTGGCTACAGCTGCCATGTTATGAAAGCTGTATTTGTTTTTATTTTATCCCGGGGCAGTGGAATTTATGAAATGGTTGAAGATATTATTGCAACACATAAAGGTGATTATATAGGAAATAGAAAGGGACAAGGTCCAGCTCCTATTCTCCATCTTGTTTCAAAAATGCTGGAAGGATGGTTTAGATACCACTTACTCCTCGCATAGAAAAATGCTGGTGTCATGCTATTCCAGATGGAAATAATTAATTCTTATTGATCACAGCCTTAATGGAAAGAACTAAATGTGGGACAAATGTCTCAGAAACAATATTATTGATACCCGTCGAAGTGTACTCATTAAAACATATCACGATAAGGGCTGTTGCCAGGGGAGGGGCATAACCAGATCAGGCAGAGGGAAGAATCTCTTGTTTCACACCCCAACTTAAAGGTAACACCTCTACATACAGACAATTCCAATACACTGTTTGTACATGCCCAGTATGATTTCTTTATTTTTTTATTCTTTTTATTGGCATTTCTTAGTTGTACATTACAGTTAGCTTATCAACCATGAGCAATATCACATTGCCTTTTTTTTCTTTTATGATTAAATCAACATTACAACAAAAATTAACAGTGAACAGTGATTGTCTTCATTTGCTGTTACAATTTGGGTGGTCTCCTCTGTGTGTGAGAGGGTATGGCTGCAGTCCGTCCCCGGCAGACACGGAGGGCGACAGTTCGGACGGGTAGTGATCTATTTATGCTTCTAGCATTTGCAAGCTCATGTTCATTCATGTTCATGTGTTCAGGGGGGCATATCGTCTGAGGGGAGGAACATGTCTCTCGTAAGGGCTTTCCATGCCTCAAATGTGCTGCTGGCTTCACCTGTATGTCCCACAATCCCTGCGCCCCAAGACACTATTTCAGCAGCGGCCCATCTCTCCATTTCTGACTTCCACCTAGCATATTGCAGGCTCCCTTTTAATTTCTCTGCCATTGCTATAGCTCTTTTCGCCAATATACACACCATGCCCATGAGTTTCACTATGTGCTCTATTTTGCTTAGTCTGGGCTAAGTGCCCAGGAGACATTCCTTCGGGGACCATTCATATCTGGTGACACGATCATTCTTACATACCTGTATAATTCTCCCCCAGAAGGCCTGTACCTTTGTGCATCTCCAAAACATGTGCATTAGGTCTGCTTCTTCGTTGCCACACCACGGGTATGCCGAGCTGGTGCGATTGTTGAAAGCCGCCACTCGCTTGGGGGTCATGTACGTTCTGTGTAGTACATTCATTTGTATTAGTCTGAATCTAGCGTTCCTTGACACCTCTTTAGGGTGCATTAATGCCCTCTCCCATTCTCTTTCAGTGATTTCTGTCCCCAAGCCCCACTCCTATTTATCTTTTAGTGCGGCTGTGCGGGGGTTGGGTCTGTCATTCAGTTGGGCGTACAGCCTCAACACCGGCCATCACCCATCGTCCCGATTGTACATTTCTGCTACCAGTGGGTTTGCCTTCGGCTCTGCCGGCCACTCACTCCATTTTCTTTTAGCTACATCTTTTAGCTGTAGGTACCACTGAAATTGCCCTCCTGGTAGCCCTTCTGTCTCTTGCAGTGATTCGAACTCTCTAAATGATCCACCTGCATACATGTCCCCCCAGGTGTACAGGCCCAATCTTTCCCAGTTTCTGATGGTGTGCAGGTCCAGGTGTACCACTCCTGTCCTCGCCATCAGTGGCAGTTCGGGTGAGTAGGGGTGTACCAGGTGTTGGACTGATTTGGCCCTGTTCCATACCAGCCTGCCCAGCGACACCAGCATTGGATCTTTGCCCGTGTGGTCCTTTGGGGACCATAGAATTTCTTTCAAGTGCATTAGGGTGATTAAGTCTTGCAAGAGTATAGTTTTGGCATTTACATTGTCCGACAGCCATCTGGTTATATGGCTGAGTTGTGCTGCCAAATAATATCTTTCGAAATCTTGGAGTTGTATGCCTCCTGCTTTGTTATGTAGAGTTAGTGTGGTCAGTGCTAGCTTGTGGCGAGCGGTTCCCCAGAGGAAATCCCTGATCATTGCCTCGAGGGTGTGAAAAAAGGGTGGTCTAATATAGTGACAAATGTTTAAGAAATAGTACAGGAACCTCGGTAGGATGATCATTTTGGTGATTGAAGCCCTCCCCATCATTAATAGCGGCAAATTGGACCAGAACTTCATTGAGTTGCGAAGTCCCTATATCAAAGCTCTAGGGTTGTGCTTGTGTGTGAGTTCAGGTGTGTGCCAAATTCGTACCCCCAGGTACCTAAATGTGTCTCGTTGCCATTGTTTCCCCACCTCCGGTAGTTCGCCAATCTCAATCTCCATCAAACCAGCTAGTGGGAACAGGCAAGACTTTTGTCTGCTGAAGCGTATCCCGGAGTAGCGTGCAAAATTATCCAGTACTTCCAGAATTGTTGGGGCATTATGTTGTGGGTCCCTTAGGTAAAACAGGACATCATCCGCGTAAAGTGATATTATGTGGTACACCCCACCTATCTTTATTCCGGCATCGAAGAAGTGTTTTCTGATAAATATTGCAGCGGGTTCCAGTCCTAGGATATAAAGCATGGGTGATAGCGGGCATCCCTGTCTGGTACCCCTCTGGATGTCCCAGGCCTTAGATATCGTCTTCCCTGTTTTAACTCTTGCCATTAGGTTTTTATACAGCACCTGAATCCATCTCACAAAGCCTTCCCCAAACCCAAAGTCCCGCAAGACCTCAAGCAACCACTCCCAGTAAATGGAGTCAAACGCCTTGACCGTGTCTAGCAACATTACTGCCAGGTGTTCTTTCTCATGTTGCGTTTGCGCCGTGATATGCTGCAGTCGGCGAAGGTTAGCAGTCGTGCTTCGACCGGGCACAAAACCACTCTGATTCTTTGTATATCAGGCAACCTATTACTTTGGATAGCCTCTTGGCTAATATGGTGGTCAATATCTTAGCATCATAATTTAACATGGCCAAGGGGCGGTACGAATCGCATTCGTTGGCTGGTTTCTTTGGTTTGGGCATTGGTACTACCAGTCTTTCCCTCATACTTTTCGGTAGGACTCCCGCTTCATATGCCTCACTAAATAACTCATGTAGTATTGGGGTCAGCATCGGGTCGTATGCCTTGTAGAATTCAGGTGGAAGCCCGTCGCTGCCTGGGGTCTTACAGGTGGGCAGAGATCTGATTGCGTCAGTAATATCTTCTGCAGTAATTTCCTCGTCTAGGGCCTCTCGCTGTGATGTACCCAATTTAGGGAGCTCAATTTCTTCTAGCGTGGCGCGTATGTGCGCCAGTTGCACCTGGATATCATGTGCATATAGCTTAGTGTAGAAGGCTGTGAAGGTGTCATTAATCGATTGCTGCATGTTGTGCACTATCCCGTCTTCCCCTTTGAGCATGGTCGTTGGGTGTCTAGGATGTTCTCTCCTACATAGCCATGTGAGCAGTCTACCGGGCGTATCCCCTTATTTGTGTGTTCTGGCAGTGCGGGTTATGTGGTCGAACTTGGACAGCCTCCCCCATACTTCTTGGCATTCAGTTCTGGCTTCTGCCAGTTTCGTCTCTTCCTCCCTGGTCCCCCGGGTGACTGATTCCAACTGTTTTATGCCCTCTTCATGCTTCTCCAGCTCCTCTTTCAGTAGTCTTCTAATGTCTCCTGCCCCTGCTATGGCCTCGCCCCGTACCCGCACTTTCAGGGCCTCCCACAATGTACTCCAATGTTCAATACTGCCTTGATTTATTGTGATGTATTCTTCAAGTGTGTCCCCAAGTTCCCCTCTGAAGGCCTGATCAGTGAGCGCCTCTGTGGGCATTCGCCGTATTGGAATGGGAGGCCGGGGCCCTGCTATTGCCCATTTCATAAGGAGGGGAGAGTGGTCGGAAATTGATCTTCCCATGTATTCTATCGAGTCTACTTGTGCTAGAAGTGTTTTATCAATAAAGAAATAATCTATCCTTGTGTACAGACCGTGTGGTGAGGAGTAGTGGGAATATGCTCTATCATGGGGGTGGCATTCTCTCCAAGCATCTGCCAGGTCAAGTTGTTCTAGCGTGAGGTTCAGCGCCACTGGGGCCGCCTCAGCTCGATTCCGCAGAGGTGCAGACCTGTCCAGATCAATGTCTTTTACACAATTAAAGTCTCTGCCCCAGATGTATAGGCCCGCCCGGTGTTGGAGTATTTTAGTATAGAGCATGTTCAGGTGTGCGGGTATGCTGTGATTGGGAAAGTAGGAGTTTACAATGCAGAACTCAATATGGTCTATTGCTCCCCGAAGTGCCAGGTATCTGCCTTCCGTGTCCACTTCGGTCCATAGCAACCTTATTGGCACCCTTGGGTTAATCCAGCTGAACACCCCCCTTGCGTACTTGGAGTAGGTGGCCCCGTGCCCCTGGCCCCCCAACAGTTTTTCAGTTTGGCCATTGCCTCGGCCGTGAGATGGGTTTCTTGGAGTAGTGCAATGTCCACCTTTTTTCTGTGTAGATAGGATTTAATTCTGTTCCTGCGTATATAGGTGCCCATCCCACGCACATTCTACGCCAAGATGTTAAGTTGCGTTGCCATGACCTGTGCTTAGCGAGTCCAAATCTCCATTCCCCACCCCCTAGTGCACTCCCGGCAGTCTTGGCAGGGATCCCATTTCCCGCTCTGCGCCGTGCCCCCACTTCGTTTCCCACCGTAATCCCAGACCCCAGCCGCCCTTCGTTTTTCATTATGAAGACACCGGAACAGTGTATAGAAGACAGGGAAAGAAAAGTGAAACCAACAACAACAGTTAACACTAACCAAACAGTTGCGCCCAGCCACTGCGTCGTGACTACCGTGCTCAGGCGCCCCTGCGCTGTCTCGCCTGCTCTGGGGCTTCCAGCGTGAGTATTCGTGTGCTGACAACAGGTCCGCACTGATCATTCTGTGGGGTGGGCTTTCGTGTGCAGGCTAGTCGGCCATGTTTGGTGTCCAGCAATCCGGTTAAAAATATTGCTTCAGCGGTTGTTACCTTTTAGTGTCTTCGCTCAATTTGAAGTGACCTTGGTGGGTCGCAGTTTCCAGTGTTTAGTCGTGGCATGGTGTGGCTGTGTGTCATATGTCCTTTTCTCTGTGGTCTGCTAGGTTATTATGTTCTAGCTACATGTTAGCAGCTGCTGGTGTCTCCAGGAATATGGCCCGCCCTTTGTGTATTATTTTCAATCTGGAGGGGTATAGCAACATATATTTTATGTCCAGTTGTCTTAATCTTGCCTTGATTGGGACGTAGGAATTTCTCGCTCTCTGTACAGCTGGTGTGTAGTCAGTATATATTGTGATTTTGGAGTCACCACGCTCTATTGTTCCTCCCTCCCTGGAGTATCTAAGTATAATTTCCCTGTCTTGAAAGTTCAGGATCTTCGCGATCATTGGGCGAGGGTGCGAGCCTGGTGGCGGTTTCTTTTGAAGGGACGTGTGGGCTCTCTCTACAGCAAAGCCCTGTGATAGTTTGCCTGCTCCTATCTCCTGCTGCAGTAGTGTCTCGACAAATCTAGTCGGGTTTAGCTCCTCCATTCCTTCCGGAATCCCCAGCAGCCTAACGTTGCTGCCTCTGGATCTCCCCTCCGCCTCCTTCGCCCTTTGTTCCCGTATAACCACTTTTTTCTCTAGCTCTGTTACCTTGGATTTCAAGTCTGTTGTAGTCTCCGTTGTCTCCAGTAGACCTGCTTCAGCGGTGGTTACTCTTTCCGCGAGGATTCTTGCATCCTGTCTCATCAATTGCATGTCCGTCTTAACCTCATCTATTTTGGAGTCGATGAAGGTTTTCAGGGCTGCTATGGCCTCTAGCACTTGGCCATCTCGAAATTCTGGTGCCGCTGTTTTGCCTGGTTCCGGAGGGGATTTCCCTTCCTGCTGCGTAGGGCGTGTTTTTGCTGCTGCAAATGAGTGCATGATAGTTGATGTCACCTTTTCCTTGTCATGGTGGTTCGTGAGCCTTGTAGGTTGTGCATCTATGTCAGGCCTTAGTATGCGGCTCAGCTGTGTTTCCTTTGTGGCTTCAGTGGCAGGGCTAGTAGATGGTGAGGGTGGTTACCCCCGCTGTGTTCTGTATGAGGTCGACTAGTTTGTAGGCACCAGACTACCAGGGCACGTTTCTGCCTTTCACCAATTCCCGCTCTTCGGCACTAGCTTCTGCCTTCAATGTGCATTTGCCCCCTTTGTTTCACAGCCTAGCCCTAGCTGTGATGCATGGCTGCCCCTGTCAGATGAGGGCGAGATTGATTCCTCAGCCAGTGCAGTTTTGGGCATGAAAATGGGGCGCGTAACACACTGATTTTGGTGTCCTGCTCGCGTTTGTGTTGTTGCTTATTTAATGGTGCTCCCTTCTGAATCACATTTGGATTGGTTCCCCACATTGTTGTTGTTATTGGGTAGTGGTGCGTACACACAAGGTTGTTGTCTACTTGTCCTACACAGCCATTGCTCTGTTGTGCAATGATCAATTAGGGTGCTTCTCCAGCATGGGGTCTGGCATGGATTCACATGCTCATGAATATTCCCCGTCGTCAGGCTGGGAATCCTCGGTAAAGAAAAAACCAGTATCAGTTTCGTTTCTGATCTGTCTTTCGTAGTAATAACCAATCACTGGTCTCTGCGTCATACTGACCACAGCCAATGACTGCCCTCTACCTAAGCACCGCCTCTGGCAGCCATCTTCAGATTTTTACCGCACGTTCATGTGTTGGGATCCTCGTGCTATTGCTCTCGAGCGTTAGTGCTATTTTTTTCATGTTTTTTCTCAAAAACTTCATTTTTTCGGTCAAAAGAGCCTCAAGCTCCACCGACTCTCCATCCGATCAACGGGGACCCGTGCGCCCCTCAAGGGTGAAGATTTCGTCGAGCTACGCTTTTGGAGGACTCCAGAAGTTTCTCAGGCCCGGTCATGGCCCAGGAGAAGGGAAGCTCGACGCCCGGAAAGCTGTTCAGGGTCTGCCCTGGATGCCAGCTGCAGAACGTCTTCAAGGAGGACGAACACTCTTTTTGTCTTTACTGCCTACATGAGGACAAGACGCACGTGGAGAAGGACTGTGCGTTTTGCGGCAACATGTCGGAGCGGACCATGAAGGACCGCCATCAACGTCTCGCCAACTGGCTGGAAAGCCCGTCCGGCGAGAAGAAGAGGAAGAAATCCGAGCGGTCTTCTAAGACCTTTGAGGACGCCCCGGCGACGGGGGTCGAACATAAGGCCAAGCACCGCAAGTCCGCTGGCACTGGGAGCGCCGAACGGTCGGGCTCTACGGGCGCCAGGCTGGGCGCACCCTCCCCGGCACCATCAACCACGAGCCAACGCTCTGGGTCGGGTAAGAGGAAGGCCGAGCACCCGGCGAGGCTCCTAGAGAGGCCCCGGTCGAGCTCGAAGGCGGAGGGGGAGCGAGGCACTGTCCCCCCCCTCAAGGATAAGGCGGTGAGCGCACCTAAGGTGGTGAAGGCCTTAATCCATCCGGCCAAGCCCTCTATCGAGTCTGTCGCGGCGGCCCTGGCTCAGTCTGTGGAGGCTACGCCAGTGGTGGCGACCTCGGGGCTCAGAGTCTCCCTGCCACCTCGGAGGGAGTCCTCTTTTGTGCCCATCGATAGGACCCCCGTGAAATCCCCCGTGGGGAAGAAAAAGGGGGGGCAGGGCGTCGTCGTAGATTCGGCCTCAACCTCGGAGGAGGAGCTGGTCGAAGTCTTAAGCCACGGCCTCGGCGTGGAAGAAGACCGGCCCGTCGGGATGGATCCCGACGCAGGTGACGACGACATCGTCGAGGGTACCGACGGGGCCCCTGATCGCCCGTCGGATTCCCCTCTGCCAGCGCCGCGAGACAGCTCGGCGGCCATTTTGTTGGCTATACAGTCCTTATGCTCAGAGATAAGGACGAGACTACCGTTGCCGACGGAACCTCTCCCGTCGGGGGACCCAGAACCGGGACCTTCTGGGGTTCCCCCTACCAAGAAAAGAAGGATCCACCCTCCTCCTCCTTTTCAGCCGTCAGGCCCCTTCCAGCCCTCCTCCCCGTCCACCCGAGGGGATGATACGGGTACGGACGACGAGGTATACGACGAGGATGTACCGTCGTCGCCTCCCACCAGGGCTTCTCCGCCCGACGAGATTGGATCGTTCCACTCCATGATCGCCAGGGCATCCGAGCTTTTCCAACTCTGCCCGGAGGAGAAGAAGAAGGAAGGTTTCCTTTATCAGCGGCGCGAGGCCAAGAGGAAGACGGTCCTCGCAGTGCCTCTATTGGACGACATTTGGGATGAGGGCCTCACCCTCCTCAAGAACCCTTCCACGACGCCAGCTAGGAGAGACCGGTACGAGAAAAAGTACCGGGTCCCGGACACGGCCCCCCTGTGCCTCCGGGCGCAGCCTACCCCGGACTCCGTCGTCTCCGCGGCGGCCAGGAAAAAAGCGGGGGGGGTGCGGCCTCCACATCGACTTCCCCACCGGACGGCGAGGGAAAGAAATTGGACGCTATGGGACGCAGAGTCATCTCGTCTGCAGCGACGACGATTAAAGCTGCCAACGCCTTGGCTATCGTGGCCCGATACGACAGGGAGCTCTGGTACAAACTGGCTCCCCTGCTGGACTTCTTGCCGGACGATAAGAGGGCAGAGGCCCTGGAGATCCTGCAGGAAGGTGAGGTGGCTTCGGACCACGCCATTACCGTTGCGACGGACATCGCCGACACTGGGTTCCGCCAGTTGGGCAACGGCGTTTGCCTTAGGCGGCGTGGATGGCTCAAGGCTACGGACTTCCGTCAAGACGTTCAGACCAGAGTCCTGGACATGCCCTTCGATGGGAACAACCTGTTTGGGAAAACAGTGGACGATTCCCTTCAGGCCATTAAAGCGGACACCGAGACGGCCCGGGCCCTTGGAGTTCTGCAACAACGACGGACGCCCTTTCGGAGCAGCGGAGGCAAGGGTGCCTCCAAAGGTTCCGGCGGCGGTTTCTCCTCCTGCCGTCAAGCGGCCCGCTCGTCGTCTCAGGAGGCCTACAGAGGACGAGGCAAGTCTGGCGGACCCCGCCGTCGTCACCAAGGACAAGGCGGCAAAGCCTCGTCGAAGCAGGATTGAACCGGCCGTGGGGTCGGGCCCCCACCGAAGCACCCCGGTGGGAGGCCGGCTGGCGAGCTTCGTCAGCGTGTGGGAGTCCATCTCCGCCGACCGTTGGGTGCTGGACGCCTTGGCCCGGGGCCACGCGCTCGAGTTTCAAAGAAAGTGTCCGCGCGTCCCCCCCGTGGCCAGGAAAGAACTTCACGTCCCTCAACTTCTCCTGGAGGTAAAGGCGATGCTCAGGAAGGGCGCCATCGAACTCGTCCCAAAGAGGCTTCCGGGCTCCAGAGTTTACTCGAGATACTTCCTCGTGAAGAAGAAGACGGGGGGATGGCGCCCCATCCTGGACCTGCGACGTCTGAACAAGTTCATCAAGGCGCAAAAGTTCCGGATAGTCACCCTCCAGCACGTCCTGGGTCAGTTGGAGGAAGGAGACTGGCTCATCCGAGCCAAGACAAGGGAGCTCGCCGTGGTTCACACGGCAAGGACCGTCCAACTTCTCACGGACCTGGGATTCTCCGTGAACTACGCCAAATCCCACCTGGTACCCGCGCAAGACGCTCTGTTTCTGGGAGCGAGGCTCAACACAGTGTCCCTTCTGGCCTCCCCGTCGGAGGAGAGGACCAGGACCATCCTGGGCAAGGTGCAGCGGATGTTGGTGACCGACGCGGCCAAGGTGAGCTCCATCAAGTCCCTCCTCGGAATGATGTCTTCCTGCATCTACCTCATTCCCATGTGCAGGCTCTGGATGCGCCCGTTGCAGGAGTTCCTGGACGCGCGCTGGATCCAAACGACGGGCAGCTTCGAGGAAAGGATCACACTCGACGAGAGTTTCCGACGAGCGATCCGGTGGTGGGGCACCCGCGCGCATCTGACGGCGGGCATGGACTTCCAGACCCCAGCCCACCAGGAGACAGTGACCACGGATGCCTCCCTGGAAGGGTGGGGAGCGCACACCGAAAATCTGCACGCAAGAGGCCTTTGGCTCCCGACGGAGAAATCCTTACATATCAACGTCCTGGAGCTCCGTGCAGTGTTTTGGGCCCTCAGGTCCTTCCTTCCGTCCCTCAAGGGCAAGGTGGTGAGGATCTTCACCGACAACACCACCACCATGTTTTACATCAGGAAACAGGGCGGAACCAGGTCCCCAGCACTGTCCAAGGAGGCGCAGGACCTGTGGCATTGGGCAGTCGCCCAAGGGATGTTTCTGGTGCAGGGATAAAAAACACCATCGCCGACTCACTCAGCAGGGAGCTGCGCTTGTGCCACGAGTGGGAACTACGGCAGGATCTAGTGGATCGCCTCTTCCGACGGTGGGGCACACCCCAGATCGACCTGTTTGCGACGGCGACGAACTCCAAGTGCCGGAGGTTCGCCAGCAGGTTTCCCCAGGCGAGGAGCATGGGCGATGCTTTCTCGTCGCCTGGGAGGGCCTGTTCCTCTACGCGTTCCCTCCTTTGCCACTGCTAATCCGGCTCGTCAACCAGCTCAAGAGGTCACGGTGCAGGATGATCCTCGTCGCACCTGCGTGGCCGAGGCAGATATGGTTCCCGGACCTTCTGGACTTGTCAGCGTCCCCGCCAATCAAGCTGCCGGTGGACGCAGATCTGCTCTCCAGGGAAGGAGGCACCATCCTCCACCACGACCCGAAATCGCTGAACTTGCAGGCCTGGCTCCTGCAGCGCTAGAGTTTGGAGGATACGACATACCGGCCGACTGCAGAGAGGTTCTTGCAAAGGCCAGGGCGTCCTCGACTCTTAAATGCTACGGACACAAATGGAAGAGGTTCTCTGTCTGGTGCCACGCACAGAAGATTAACCCTCTACGGATTACGGCTCCCCAAGTACTGCCGTACCTGCTGACGCTGGCCAAAGCTGGACTGGCACACGCGTCCATCAAGATTCATCTTGCTGCGATCTCCCGATACACCAGAACCACGGGGCGGACGTCCTTGTGGTCTCATCGTCTGGGGAAAGAGTTCATGAAGGGACTGTTCAGATCGTTCCCGCCGGTGAAGGCTCCGGCCCCGGCGTGGGAGCTCAACGTGGTGCTGACCAAGCTCATGGGACCTCCGTTCGAGCCTCTGCACTCGGCCCCGTTGAAGTTTTTGTCGTGGAAAACAGCGTTTCTTGTGGCCATCACCTCCGCACGACGGGTGGGAGAGATCCAGGCCCTTTCCTGCAAGGCCCCGTACTTGACTTTTCACGACACGAGGGTAGTGCTCAGGGCGCACCCCTCCTTCTTGCCCAAGGTACCGTCGGACTTCCACCTCAACGAACCCTTGGTGTTGCCTGTATTCTTCCCGTCGCCTTCGTCGCCGGCTGAGAGAACTTTGCACTCGCTGGATGTGGCTAGAGCGCTGAAGTTCTACGTGGACCGCACAAAGTGTTTTCGGAAGACGTCACAACTCTTTGTGAACTTTGGACCTCTCAATCAGGGGAAGGCTCTCTCGAAGGCTTCCATTTCCAGATGGCTCTCCGGCTGTATCATGTACTGTCATCGGTTGGCAAACCGACCGCTGCCTGGCCGTCCGAGAGCCCATTCCACCAGAGCGATTGCAGCTACCACGGCGTTCCTTTCTGGTGTGCCCCTGCTGGACATATGCAGGGCTGCTACGTGGAGGTCGACGCACACCTTCACGAAGTTCTACTGCGTCGATCGGGATTCCAGGGAGGAGTCCAGGGTCGGCCAAGCAGTGCTGCGCAACCTGTTTGCCTGAGGTGAGCCTGGTGGGGAGGTAAGATGCTTAATGTTGAGTTTGATGCAATGCTTAATGTTGAGCCTTTGCCACCTCCCGTGGTTGTGCATGTGTGTACTGCTATGTATTCTTTATTCATGAGCATGTGAATCCATGCCAGACCCCATGCTGGAGAAGGAACAAGTTACTTACCTGTAACTGTTGTTCTCCAGCATGGGTCTGGCATGGATTCACATGCGAACCCTCCCGCCTACCCCTCTGCGGCTCTTCACTTGGTCATACTGCCACTTCACGTGCTTCCAAATCTGAAGATGGCTGCCAGAGGCGGTGCTTAGGTAGAGGGCAGTCATTGGCTGTGGTCAGTATGACGCAGAGACCAGTGATTGGTTATTACTACGAAAGACAGATCAGAAACGAAACTGATACTGGTTTTTTCTTTACCGAGGATTCCCAGCCTGACGACGGGGAATATTCATGAGCATGTGAATCCATGCCAGACCCATGCTGGAGAACAACAGTTACAGGTAAGTAACTTGTTCCTTATCGCTTCCTCGCGCTCATTAGGCGGTCGTGCACGTAGCTGTGCCTCCCTCTGTTCCACCCGTGTCTCTCACCTTGTCTGTTATACGCAGCCGCTGTGGATTCGGGACCTTGGCTGAGCTCCTTCACTTGGCCAGCGCTTCTGGATTGGGTGCTTCGTGCACGGGGGAGACAGTCAGTCCGAGGTTGATGGGGGCCTCACTGCAACTGCCGGTTTTCACTCGGTCAGGCGTTCTTTTTCTGGGCGCGGGCAGCGCCTTCTGTGCTCCGGCTGTCCCGGCGGTCTCCCCACTGCTGCTGTTGGAGGGGGAGGTGCCCTCTTCGGTGTATTCCGCAGCTCCGTTTCTGGTCACGCTGCCTGAAGCTTCCACTCACCGCACGTTCCGCTCCGTCTTTGTGGTGGTGATGGTGAGGGATCGGTCTGAGTCCCGGTTGGGATCAAGTGTGGGCCGAGCCTACTGTTGTTTGCCGTGAAGCGCTGAACGCCTGCAGCGGTAGGCGGCCCTTCCCCCCGCACTACGCTAGTGCATACTCGCGTCCGCCATCTTGGACTGTCGAGAAGGTGTCAGTGTAGAGACCTTTTCTGGCAGTCCGCGGCTCCGTTTAGGATCGTACTTTCACCCTGGATGTGCGGCAGTGCTTCATCTGCCAGTCGATGAGGTTTTTGGGTGGATTCTCAAGATTTAACCGCTCGTTTAGGATCTTGTGCGAGGATCTTGGCTGGAGCTCAACCCCACAGCCGCCTTACGCCATGCACGCCAGGCCACGCCCCCTGTACATGCCCAGTATGATAAGTGCATGTATGGGTATAGAATATTGGAAAACCCAAAAAGGGGGAAAGGAATAAGGGGGAAAGAAATTTTCAGAGAAAACGGATGTTCTCCACCAACACTCCAGCTGTTGGTAAACTGTTAGTTGACATTCTATGTGGCAATGGTCATAAGAACAATGCCGATTTCACTGCCGAATTTAAACCTCGTTTTACAGTTTTTAAATTGTGAATCCGTTTTTGTTTGCCCTTTGTGAGGGCCAGATCCCTATTGCCTCCACGTGCAGGCTGCGGGACAATTCGATTAATGAACCAAAACAGATCAGTGTGGGAATGTTGTTTTTTTATAAAGTGATAAAGTGGGATAAAATTGGTTTGTTGTCCAATTTATTCTTAAGGCAGGACCTATGTTCGCATATTCTCTGTTTCACCGGGCGTTTGGTCTTTCCTATATACAGCATATTACATGGACATTTGATTCCGTAGATGGCCTGCAGTGTGTTACAATTCGTAAAAGATTGTAAAGTCCATTTGACCTCGTACAGGTCAATCACCTTAATCTTCTTGGTTAATTCACACACCGAACATGAGCCACATTTGAAGTGGCCCACTACTGGGGGAAGGGACCACAGAGTTGTTTGATTATTTTGGTGTCCTATTTTATTAGGACAAGTATGTACAAGTTTGCCCTTTAGATTGGATTGCCTTTTGAAGTCAAAACGGGGAGTGGATGGATTAAAATCAGGAGTCTTGATGATGTGCCAGTTTTTTATTATTGTCTTCCTTAAAAGATGGCTTATCAGAGAGAAGGTAGAAACAGATGTCATCTTTTCTAGCTGGGTTTTCCTCAAGGGATTTAAACATATATTCCGGTCGGTGTGTTTAGCTCTTCTATATGCTCTCTGTGTTATTTTGTGTGGGTAGCCCCGCTCTTGTAGACGTTTTTTCAAAATGTTCCCATGATGTTCATATTCGAAAATTTGTGTACAATTACGTCTAATCCTTAGGAACTGTCCCAATTGGGAGGTTCTCTTTCAGATTAGACGGATGAAAACTATCAAATTGTAATAGGGTTTTTTTGTCAGTCTCTTTCCTGTCCATTGTGGTCTCCAAAATACCTTACGGTGATTTCATAATGAGTAAATTCAAGAAAGCAATTTTTTGCAAATCATGTGTCCTGGTGAATTGGATGTGTACATTTTGTTGATTAAGTTGTAAATGAGGCTAAATTCGTTACCGACCCTCTCCATACCATGAAGATGTCTATGTAACGGAACCAGCATACTATCTTGTTGTTGAATGGATTATTGGGAAGATAGATCGAATTCATTTCCAAATTGTCCATAAAGAGATTTGCTAAATCGGGGGCAAAGGTTGCCCCCATGCTGGTACCGTGTCTCTGATTGTAAAAAGATCCATCATACAGGAAGACATTTTCCATTAGTGCGATCCTCGTGCATTCGAGAAGGAAAGGTGTGGGTACTGAATCTAAAGTTGTGGTTCTTTTGTTTAGGTAAAGTTCAATCACTTGAATACAGTCAAGTTGAGGAATGCTGGTGTACACCAATGTGACGTCTGGAGTCACTAGGATATCAGTTGTTTGAATCTTTAAATCTGTCAGCATAGGAATCATGCTGGTGGTATCTTTTATATAAGATCTCATCTCTTTGATGAAAGGACGGAGAAACCAGTCCACATTTATTGACAAGGGTTCTAAGATGGAATTGATCGCAGAGACAATTAGTCTCCCTGGTGGATTAGTGGCGCGTTTATGTATTTTTGGTAACAAGTAGAAGGCTGGAATAATCGGGTTCTTGACTAATAAGCATTGTTGTTCTTCATTACTTATCCAGCCTTCTAAATTTGCATGATACATTAGACTTGTAATCTCTTCCATTAGTCTTTTAGTGGGATCGGTTTCTATCATCCGATAGAAGATACCATCATCTAACTGTCTTTTGACTTCCTTATCGTAAGCTGTTTTGTCCCAAAGAAGTATGCCACCACCCTTGTCCGTTGGCTTTATGATAAATGTCTCATTATTTTGTAGGTTCAGGAGGGCTGTCCTTAGAATTACGAAATTAAGAGATTGGGTAATTGCCTCCATTGTGCTTTCTTTTTACATGTTCTGACCCCTGTAGGATCTTCCCTAAAAATAGGGTCCTCCCAATTCTTGCATACCTAATGTGGACAACCCAGCCAGCACGTGGAGGCAATAGGGATCTGGCCCTCACAAAGAGCGAACACAAATTGATTCACAATTTAAAAACTTTAAAACGAAGATTAAATTTGGCAGTGGAATGGGCATTGTTCTTATGACCATTGCCACATAGAATGTCAATTTACAGTTTACCAACAGCTGGAGTGTTGATGGAGAACATCCGTTTTCTCTGAGAATTTCATTCCCCCTTTTTTCTTTCCCCCTTTTTGGGTTTTCCAATATTCTATACCCATACATGCACTTATCATACTGGGCATGTACAAACAGTGTATTGGAATTGTCTGTATGTAGAGGTGTTACATTTAAGGTGTGGTGTGAAACAAGAGATTCTTCCCTCTGCCTGATCTGTTATGCCCCTCCCGTGGCAACAGACCTCATTGTGATATGTTTCAATGAGCACACTTGGACGGGTATCAATAATATAGTTTCTGAGATATTTGTCCCACATTTAGTTCTTTTCATTAAGGCTGTGATCAATAAGAATTCATTCTTTCCATCTGGAATAGCATGACACCAGCATTTTTCTATGCGTGGAGTAAGTGGTATCTAAAGCATCCTTCGAGTGGATTGTGTCCTCCAACAAATTCCTCATCTTAGATGTATTCCATCCAGCTTTGCTGCTCTTCGGAAATTTTTTCGGCAGAGGGCGCTGTGCGTCGATGTCGTCGAGTCGATGGTCCCTCGAAGGCCTCCATTGTGGGTGACGTCATCGGGTGTATAAGTAACATGCGCGGCGCCCGTTGGCCTCAGTTCCGTTTTTCCGCAGTACTTTGCTTCGGACATTCGGCGCGCCTCGAGTTCTGTCAAGAAATATAATATAACGAGAAGTAATTAATTATGTCCTCGTCATCGACGCCGACCACGACCCCGAGATCGGGTTTTAAGAAATGCAAGTCGTGCGGCTCAAAAACGTCGATCATGGACCCGCACCGCGAGTGTTTGTGGTGTCTCGGGGAAGGCCACGACATGGAGGCCTGTTCGAAGTGTCAGGCGATGACGGGGAAGGCCTTGCGAGAAAGGAGAGGAAAGCTACAGGTAGGTCAGAAGGATCGAAAAGCTTCTAGCGTCGATTTGAGACCCCATGGGGAAAAATCTCCTCGACACGAAAGGCATCGATCTAGATCCCGAAGCGATTCTCACCACTCGTCGTCTTCATCGAAAAAACAACGCCATAGGTCTCCCTCCACCTCGTTGTCAGACAAGTCTCCGAAAATGAAATGCCCCACAAAACATTCGTCTACCGAAGAGTGGGAAGCATTCAGGGTCAAAATGATGGAGGTGTTTGAGAAGGCAAAGCCTCGGTCCGCGCCTTCTTCGGAAGCCGGCCGGAAGCGTCATCGCTCCGACACTTGAGCGCCCTCGAGCCCGGTTGATCGTAAAAGGAAGGATAGGGAACCTTCCAGGACGCCGAGCGGTAAACGCTCGAGTCGAGTCGACCGCTCGAGGTCACCGACGCCGCCTCGACGCCCTCGAAGCAGACCCTGTCGACGACCACTATGTCATCGACGCCTTTATCGACGTCGACGCCGAAACCCTCGTGCCAAAGGCTCCAACCAAGCCAGGGCAGCCAGAAAAAGAGAAGGAAAAAGTTAAAAAACATGTAATTCCTTCAGAGCCTGGTACTACACCTCTTCCTCCTCCTCTCCCAGAGAAGGTTTTCAAGCCTCTCCCTAGGAAGGAGTTTTTCAAATCCTTGACCTCAATTTTTGAGGAACAGGAGAGATCTGAGGAGGAAAATGTACCTTTTGGATTGGAGTATGGCACCCCAAATGTCCCAGAATGCTTGATCTCAGAGGAAAGCAGAATGAGGGATTTGGTGGAGTCTTTACACAATGCAAGTGGCATTGACACCTCTCCTGAGAATGACTTCGGTAGACCAGATCCAGGAAAGTATGCCAGTCCATCTTACCATCAGTTAATGACCAAGGTGGTAGATTACTTGGGATGGGCTAGACCACCAGCCCAATTCATCCTGGACGATTTAACAGACATATTGGACCATGGTCCCACTGAAGACCCAGTACTACCTTTTCTTGTAGCCTTACAAAACAGGGTGGCCAAGAATTGGGAAACTCTGGATTCTATTCCTCCGGTAAATAAATCCCTCGCATCAAAATACCGCCCAGCCAGTAGCGACCCCAGCTATCTGTCAAAACATTCAATTCCCGAGAGTTTGGTCATACAAGCAGCCACAGCTTCCAGCAAACTTGCGTACCCGTCTATCCCTCCAGACAGGGACAATAAGAGTGTGGATGGTGTGGCACGGAAGGTATTTTCAGCCGGGAGCATGGCATTAAAATCTGCCAACTCCACATGTGCCTTGGCAAAATTTTCGTACACTCTATGGGAGTGCATCGCAATGGCGGCGGAGCACATACCAGAAGGGGAAGAAAGGGAAGGTTTCCTAGCCATCGTTAGAGATGGAAAGGAGGCCATGCAGGAATCCCTTCAATCTGGATTGGACACTGCGGAGAGTGTAAGCAGGTCCATGGGCACTAGCACAGTAATGTGCAGGTTTGCGTGGTTACGGAAGTTGGGTTTTGCTCCGGACATACAGAACCGCCTCCTGAACATGCCTTTTGACGGGTCTCATCTTTTTGGCAACAAGGCTGACGAGAGCCTTGAGAGGTAGCAGACCTCAAAAGCAGCAGCAAAATCCTTAGGAGCTGCTATTAGGCAACCTCAGCCTTTTCGTGCGCGATGGGCAATCATGGAGGGGACAATCCTATCGTTATTACACCTCATACGGGAAGACGAGAGGAATGGCCAGTCAAAGGGGCCAAAGAAAGGCCACTCATGGTGGACGAGGAAAACGTGCTAAGCCAGCTCCAGCTGCAGCCTCTTTGCCATCAGCAGCTGCAACATCCGCCACAAAACCACTTTGAGGACTTGCACCACAAAACACCTGTAGGAGGCAGGCTGTCACAGCATCTGCAAGAATGGCGAGCCATTACTTCAGATGTTTGGGCTCTAGAAATAATAGCCCAAGGCTATTGCCTTCCTTTTCTAAAGCAACCTCAAAGCAATCCACCAGGGAGAAACCCGTTGAAACTTTCAAACCCGCTCCTACAGCAGGAAGTTCTAACTCTGCTGGAGAAAGGTGCTATAGAACCAGTACCTGCAGCGGAGAGGAACAAGGGTTGGTACTCCCCGTATTTTTTGATCCCCAAAAAGGACGGAGGACTGAGACCCATCTTGGACTTAAGAAACCTGAACAAGTTCCTCAGGAAGGACAAGTTCAAGATGCTTACCCTTTCTCAGATCCTTCAGGCCCTTCAACTCCAGGACTGGTTGGCGTCATTGGACCTCCAGGATGCTTATTTTCATGTGCCGATTCATCTCAAACACAGAAAATACCTGAGGTTCGTAGTTGGCGACTCACACTATCAGTTTCGAGTCCTGCCATTCGGGTTGACCTCCACCCCGAAGGTCTTCACCAAGTTAATGGTAGTGGTTGCAGCACACCTCAGGAGAGGGGGGATTCATGTCTACCCCTACCTGGACGATTGGTTGATCAGAGCGCGCTCTGCCGAGCAAGCACTGGATCATCTAAAAGTCACCTGCCACTTCCTCCACAAACTGGGCTTCTCCCTCAATTTCAAGAAGTCACAGATGACACCTTCCCAACAGCTTCAGTACATAGGAGCTGTATTAGACACGTCCTTGGGAAAGAGCTCGCCTCCCAAGTCCAGGGCTCAAGACATTCTTCAGATGGTTTCCAAATTCCAAAATGCCCAAAGTCTCCAGGCTTACGACTTTTTAAGGATGCTCGGCCTCATGGCATCCTGCATCTTTCTGGTGCCGGAGGAACGCCTGAGGATGAGATCCCTTCAATGGGCCCTAAAGACTCAGTGGTCCCAGTTCTAGGGTCAAATGACGGATCTTCTTCAGATTCCGAACAAGGTCAGACAAGACCTTCTATGGTGGACCTGTACAGAGAACATCCGAAAAGGAGAACCATTTTGGCAACCATGGCCAGAGATCACAGTAGTGACGGACGCTTCACTCCTGGGGTGGGGAGCTCATGGCAACGATTTGACAATCAGCGGTCGTTGGTCTCCATCGGAGTCCAAACTACATATCAACGTTTTAGAGCTGAGGGCAATCAGACTAGCGCTGAAGGCCTTCCTGTCATCTGTCAGGGGAAAGAATGCCTGATAATGACGGACAACACAGTGGCCATGCACTACCTAAACAAAAGAGGAGGCGTGGGGTCACTACCCCTGTGCAGAGAAGCAATGCAGCTCTGTTATTGGGCGATTCAGGAGGGAATCTCTTTAACAGCAATTCATCTAGCCGGGGAAGAGAATATGACGTCAGATGCCCTGAGCAGGCAGAGCACGGTATCCCACAAATGGGAACTGGCTCAGGAAGTAATTCAAGAGATCTTCGCCCTTTGGGGAACCCCTCAAGTAGACCTTTTTGCAACCAGAATCAACCAAAAATGCAAAAGGTATTGCTCAAGGGAATTTCCCCGAGAGGAGCTCTGGGGGACGTGTTCGTGGCGGAGTGGAATTTCCCACTATTGTACGCGTTCCCTCCGATTCCCGTCATTCCTCAGGTCATCAGGAGGCTGAGAAGGTTTCGGAGCCGCATGATCCTAATTGCCCGTGATTGGGCCAGGAGAACGTGGTACCCGGACTTTCTAGACATGTACATCTGTCCTCCAGTACGTCTTCCTCAGAGAGAGAACCTTCTCTCTCAAATGGAAGGTCAGGTTCTCCATCCAGAGGTCAAAACGCTCAACCTTCATGCTTGGTATCTGAAAGGCTGAGACACAGGGATTGGAACCTCCCCAGATGACGTTATGGAGGTGTTGCTTTCGGCAAGAAGGCCAGCAACAAAGTATCTATACCGTTGCCGTTGGAAAAAGTTTTGCAACTGGTGCAGAGAAAAGAATGTCGATCCTTTTCTATGTTCTATTCCGGAAGTATTATCTTTCCTTCTGACCCTAGCACATAGAGGTCTGAATATTGGAACAATAAAAGGTTACCTTGCGGCGTTTTCCATTTTCAAGCGCTCATCGGAAGAATGCTCCTACTTCAAAATTCCTTTGATAATACAATTCTTAACAGGACTCACTAATGTGTTTCCTCCTCACCCATTTCAAGTACCGATCTGGGATCTAAATTTAGTCCTAAAATTCTTGATGTGTGCTCCTTTTGAGCCTATGCACGCGTGTCCATTAAGATTACTAACATGGCAAACAGCCTTCTTGGTTGCTCTAACATCACCAAGAAGAGTGAGCGAATTGCAGGCACTGTCTTCTGGGCCACCCTATACTGTGCTCCATAAGGACAGAGTTGTGTTGAGGGTAAAACCATCATTTTTACTGAAAGTAATATCTATTTTCACTTAAATCAGAAAATAGTTTTACCCGCATTCTATCTTCCACCCCATCCTTCGAAGGAGGGGGAAAGATTACACAGGTTGGATCCGAAAAGAGCTTTAAGCTTTTACATCTCTAGACTTTCCAGACTTAGATTGCACAACCAGCTGTTTATAGGTTAGACAGGAAATAAACTGGGTCAATTGGTGACAAAACATACAATTTCACGCTGGATTGTGCTTTGCATTTCAGAATGCTACAGACTAGCTCAAAAAGACCCTCCGGAAGGGTTAAGGGCTCATTCCACCAGAGGCATCGCCTCCTCCACGGCCCTTCAAAGAGGTGTTCCAATAAGATCCATTTGCGAAGCAGCAACTTGGTCTTCGCTACACACCTACTCAAAATTCTATAACCTGGATGCTTCCCAGTCTAGGCAGCTAACTTTTGGAAAAGCAGTACTATACTCAGCCATCTAAGAGTATCGAAAAATCCACCCCCTCCTCCAGAGGAATTGTCCATACTGCTTTGGGAGTCTATCTAAGATGAGGAATACGTTGGAGGACACAATCCACTCGAAAAACAAGTTACTTACCAACTGGTAACGTTCTTTCGATTGGATGTTCCTCCAACGTATTCCTCATCACCCTCCCAGCCTACCCCTCTGTAGATTTTTCCGGGTTATTGCCATCTCAAATCTCGCATGGCTCATACCTGTCTGCCGGCACAATCCACACAGTACAAGATCAAAGATAAAAAGGGGGAAAAACAGAACTGAGGCCAACGGGCATACGTGTGCTACTTATACACCCGATGACGTCACCCTCGAGGGACCATCGACTCAACGACATCGACGCACGGTGCCCTCTGCCGAAAAAATTTCAGAAGAGCAGCAAAGCTGGATGAAATACATCTAAGATGAGGAATACGTTGGAGGAACATCCAATCGAAAGAACGTTACCAGTTGGTAAGTAACTTGTTCTTCCGGCATTTTCGAAACAAGATGGAGAATAGGAAGCGGACCTTGTCCCTTTCTTTTTCCTATATAATCACCTTAATGTGTTGCAATAATATCTTGAACTGTTTCATGAATTCCACTGCCCCGGGTTAAAATAAAAACAAATACAGCTCTCATAACATGGCAGCTGTAGCCAGTCAGCACACGTTCACACGATTATAAAAACAAGCATTCCCGCGCTGTTGAGTAATTTGCGTACTCGGACATATCGCAAGAGGGCGGGAACAAGAAATAAAGAGGTACGCCCGGTTTCAAAAAGTCATCCATCTACCTAAGGGGGTGATCTGGCAACAATGCGGTAACTTAGAACTTACAAATTTCAAAGGAAGATAGATTCTGAATGTATTTCGTCCTTTTGGCCTTGTGTAGACACCGATATTTTGTGCTCCTCGTGAATGAGGTCACGAAGGACAGTATATAAGTTGCTTCCAAGCAGACGGTTGTTGATCCTTGAAGAGGACTTTGCTAATAATCGATGAAAGGCAGTGTGACTGCCGTGCCCTCTACATATAACATACGTAAAAGGTAAACTAATATTCGATCCGTAGATCTGACTCTAGCAACATCAAATAGACAGGAAGTAACCTCCTTGCCCGTGTTTTTCCTTGTTGCTACAGGATCTTTTGTGAAAAGGAACTCAAAAGAATAATAAGAATAGTTTTCTAATGCATTGATCATTAAGGAGACTTGACCATTGCTATTGCCATATACTTGGTACTTATTACCTTGGAAAGACATTAGGTATAGCCTTTTTCGATCTTCTATAGTAATTTAGAATAATTTTTATTTATATCGCCCTCATATAATAACTGCAGATATTTTGCGACAGCCCCATATCTGGCATTATGATCAAGACGGTTTATGTGGCTCTCCTTTTGATTGCAGGAAGGGACAGCCCTAAGCTGTGAATGCTCAATAATGATTCAAAATAATGAAGATTAAGATGCGCATATTCATTTTCACATCGTTGCAATCTCATGAATAAGTAAGTGACCGATGAATTCTGCTTTTACAGATGAAACTTCAATAATATATAATAGATAACTGATGAAAACATTTGTGGTTTTCTTTCGGATGTTACAGGAGAATTTATTCCCTTAAACCTGAACTTTTGAAATCTCTTGAAAGTTACAAACCGAGTAGTTGCACTCACAAGGAGCGAAGATTTGTTCAAAACGCTCCTCTCTAATTCGTTCTTCACAATTATTAAGGTCTGTGCCCTACACGAGTTTATGTTATAAGACAGCTTTTGTCTAATTTTAAAATAATGATAGAAGTCCCACAGATACAATGAAACCACACTCTTAAACTTTGTTTTTATATTTGGTTATTTTTAACAACGTTCTGATACATGGTATGTCTCTGTATGTTTATTTACAGTGGGATGAAAACCACAACAAATACGAATATCCTAAAAGGAGTTGTTACAAATTCATTTCCATCTATATTGTTCCACCTGTCCTGAAGATGGCTACACCAGCAAAGACAGACTTTTTGGTGATCATGTCCGATCTCTTATTTTGCCTATAGCCGAAACATATGTCGACCATCACATTAGCTTGAGTTTTGTCCATAGAGCTTTTCTTTTCGACAGAGTTTTGTCTTTTGAACAGTGTTGCTCTGCTTCTGTATATGAAAAGAAACTCACCATGCTATTAATATTGATGCATGTACTAACCCCACTTGTAAAAAAGTTATACATGTTTTAGGATAATGTGCTGTATTGATGTCAGCATATCTAATTAATTTGCCTACATTACTGTACTAGACTGTTTTAGAGGTTTTTTGAATCTGATGATGATTTAATAAAATGAAATACATTTTTTCTAACATTCTAGTGTTAATCGTTGTGGTTCAGGCCTTATGGTCTAACATTTGCTGTTCTGTTGTGGATGTTTTTTTGGGAATCATTTCTAGGCTAGTATTTAATCTTTTGCTTTGAAGTGAGGCCATACACTCATGATGGCACACTGACCTTAGAATTACGAAATTAAGAGATTGGGTAATGGCCTCCATTGTGCTTTCTTTTTACATGTTCCGACCCCGGTAGGCTCTTCCATAAAAATAGGGTCCTCCCAATTCTTGCATCACCATTGGGTGTTCCACCCCCACTGCCCGAGAACCCCTCACCCAGGTGATCCTGCCGCACGGGTCCAACACCAGGGACTGATTCCAAAGGCGATGGCCGTGGTCACCTGGGCAAGAAATCCCCGGGCACTAGACCGTGAGACACCCTCTGGTTTCTCACAGCCCTAAATGGTGAAAATAAGGATACTGTTAAACAGCCCAAAGAAACCATTTCAGATCAACCACACTTCTTGTCTTCAGAGCAGAGCCTGAAGACCCCTTTTGTTTTGAACTGTGTTACTTGACACTTGGGGAAGAGAACCCCGACGAGTGATTTTGAACTGTAACATCCTGAACTGTAAAAAGGTAGAGACTTTATCATGGAACATTCTTGCACTAGGGGAAGGGGGAGCTGAAAGAAAGCTGTGAGCTGGACGAAGCTCAGAACTTTGAGTTGAACACTATTTCTCTTGACTTTGATATCGCTACACATTGTTTAGCTGAAGTTGTGAGGGCAAGGATAGGTTTTGGACACAGACAGACCTTTAAGTTGAACTATTTGACCCAGACTTTCCTTAGTTTCGTTCAGGTAGGGAAATCCCACTTTAGCATAGGGAAAGTTAGACCTTCAACCATCCTGACATTTAAGTTAATAAATATCTTGTGTTTGAACTTGAAGTCTGTTGTATGTGTCTTACTTCATGATTCCTTCACACCTCTGACAAAAAGACATAAATCTATATTTGCATACATTTCAAATTGTTTGTATTCTCTGATTCACATGATTATAGCCATTTGCTGAGGTTAAATTGTCATGTTATGAAGATGTGTACTATGCATTTAATGCCTTTGGAAAAGCTGCATCAAGTGATGAAGTGATTTTAAATTCAGCAAAAATATCAGAGAAAAGTGTAATTCAGAATAGGGATTTTTCTATTTATATATATATATATATATATATATTTAAAAGAATGTATAACAAAATGTGTTGGATAGTGATATCATTTCAAATGGTAGTTGCTTTTTTATTGTAGGTTGTCAGATTTAAACAGTAAGACAACATTTATTGTGTCTCTGTTCAAAGCCTATGTTTGTTAACAGCAACAATAATGTGTTGTTGGGGGGCGGGGCACTCAAGATTCCCAAAGAAGATGGTTGTTCTAAAGTGAAGCTCCCGACGAGAAGGGAAGGCCGACTTGCATGGCTGCTGTTTTCACTTGACTGATGATCAACTTAATGGACCTGGGGCCTGCTTAAGAGGCTGACCGGCCCCGTAGGGGGTGCTAGAGGGACAGCCTACATAGCGTGCTGTCCCCTCTGCCCAGCCCCTTCCGGGGGTTGGTGTAGCCTCTACTCTTCCTCCTTCTAGGCAGAGGAGGCGTCCCCAGGGACCTGGCTTCCGGTCGGGTTTCGCTGGGAACGCTTATAAGGGTGGGACCTGCAGGCAATCAGTCTTTTTAGCCCAGCAGCTCCTGCCGTGTGATGATACCAGCAGCTCCTGCCGTGTGATAATGGCGCCCAATCTTGGAAGGGGTAAGTATGGGGAGAAAGGGGGGGTTGCGCGCTCGCTGGTCGTCGCACCGGCAGCGCATAATTACATGCTGAAAATTTTTTTTTTTGTGCTCAATGGGGTGGCTGGGCACTGTTGCCAGAAGTTGATTTGTCATGTGTGTACCATCGCGGGGGGTTTACCAGGACGACTTGTCTTCACTTTATGTGTTCTGTGTGCAGTCGCGTGTCACATGGGTATGAGAGGTATTTCAAAATGTTGCCTTTGCTTTGTGTTCCCGGAGCAGCCGCCGTGCTGCGGGGGGTTTATTTAAATGTAACCTGGTCTGGATGTACCCGGTACGGCCCTGTACCTTTGGAGTTCAATTTAAATGTTTTTGCTTCAGAAAAGTGCAGGCAATTTAATAGCGGGCTGCCCTCTGGCGCATTCTGCATGTGGTCGGAGTCTCTCGGATCGCTTATTTTATATGCGTGCATACAAGGCCTTCATGCTCGGCCACCGCACCCTAATGTGTTTACCATGTTTGGCAATGAATTTAGCATGTTTCTGTCATTATTTACATATACTTTTTGCAGGTGCCGTGCAACACTGCTTCAAGCCATGTTTTGAGGTTACAGTGTTTACAGGGTATTTAGTGTTTGGCACATATGGGCTCTTGCAGGTGTTCGTGCTTTCAGCCTGGTTGAACGTGGTTGGGTGTTTTAATGCGCTGCCAGTCACCTTTAGACATGCAGCATTTCCGTTTTGGTTTGCCTTGATTTTGTTTCACGGCAAAATGTGGCCCTGCTTTTCCCAGTAGTGCGTCTGCCGCGTGGCTTTTTTCGCGCCCACTGGCGTTTTTCACCGTTTGGGGGCACCTAATTTGGGGAGTGCACGATCTCAGGACCAGCATAGAGCAGGGAGTGGTACGGCCGCCGTGCTGACACAGTATATTGGGCAGTAGGCTCATTGTGTTTAATTTAACTGTACATCGGGCGAGGGGTGCGCCGTTTCGAATTACAAATGCGACCTGCAAGCTTGCGGGTTCGAGCCTAACCAGTCATGGCAACATTCTGAGTGCAGTATGTTTAATTTAAAAGCACAGTTAGCAAAGGCGGAGTCGTGGTACGGCCGCCTTGCCGATACATTAGAGGGGCCGAGGCTCGTTACGTTTAATTTAACTGTGCATCGTGCAAGGTGTGCGCCCCGGAGACAGGCTACTGATGTTTCTGGTATCGGTAAACTACTAACCAAAGCGCCCTTAGTGACTCAGTGCCCTAGTATTAAATAAGCACTACACAAGGTTCCCGCACACTATTGCACGTCTCCAATTGATCTTTCATTGGCAATTTGTAGAGCTGTGCGCACCCGCGAAATGTTCCACACCCTCGCACATTCAAAACGTATACTGGGTGCCTCCGACTGTTGTCGGGGGAGAGGGGGTGTTGTGCGAGGAACCATTTTGGTGCCTCGGCTGGTGGCCGTACCGCGTGGGGCCTTCTTTGATGACTGTAATGTAGCCGTTGTGCCGCAGATGGCTGTTACCTACGTTAATATGCAGGCACGCTTTGCATTCTGGGATATGTAGTTTTTGTTTAAGCCTCAGGATTGTGGGCCTAGAGTGCCCAGCAAGTAATGCTTTCGACTCAAGCCAGTCAAGTGGCACAGCGAGTAGAGCGCTCGGTGCAGAGCCTGCTGACGCAGGTTCGAATCCCGGCGGGGCCAAACTCAGCCTTTCATCCTTCTGAGGTCAATAAATGAGCACCACACACCGTGGGTAATAATAAGCAGCGCTCGGATACCCGAGGGTTCGTAGCCCTGTATAAATGCCAAATTATTATTATTTGCAGGGTTAGCTGCTTGCCGTCCATGTCCCACAGCTGCTGGTGAATTCCGACTTGTTTCGGTGAATGAGCATGTTCTATTTTAATGCACGGCATACATTCCTGGGGTTTGCTGGTGCGGTGCCACGAGGGGAATGGTTGTGGCACTTTTGCAGTAAGGAACGTTTTGATATTTTGCAGCATTTCATAAGGAGAGGGGGCACGTTTTGATAAGGAAGCTAGTTCCCGTTCACATAACCCCTGCAGCCGTCCATTTGCCTTTACTGCCAATTATTCTTTGCGCATGCACCCCAATGCATTACTCCTTATCCCCAAAAATTGGCATGACACAGAATTTCAAATGGCAAACTTGGCCGCAGTTTTATTTCCATGACAACAGAATTATTTGTACACATTTGTGAACTTCATTCTGTACGTGTGGCGCTTGCTTGCCGGATTTCCTTTGCTTCCCCCTATACTTGGTACAGTAGGCCCCCAACTCCCCCGACCCACTGTACCTGTTCCTATCCTGCCCGTGCAGGTGTCCGTGGGTTGGGAGAGCGCCGTTTGTTTTGGGGGAAGCTGAGCCTTATTTGTCCCTACCAGACGCCGCTGCCTTTTAGGCCCCCAAGAGGCGCTGGTCCCGAAGAGCAAAGACCCATTCCGTTTCCTTCTGGCTCGTCCAGAGTCTATCATTTGTGCTTGGTTGCCCAAACACCGCCAAGTTGTCATATCTTGGCCTGGGTGTTCTGCGACAGCAACGCCCAGGTCTCCTGCTCCTTGCTTGTATTTCGTGGGTGGGTGGGTGGTAAACGAAATTCCTTCCACTTGCGAGGCGGCGACCGGGTCCCAGTGCAGGAGCGAGATGCCTGGCACCCCGGTCCCACCTGCTTATATCCTGGTGGCCCCACCCCTTTTCCTTTGTTCATCCCTTCGCGGGCTTTTGGGCCATTAGGCCTTTTGGCGCCGTTCCGCCCCTTGCCTTTTGACCCCAAGGGGAGGGTCCCAGTTCCTGGCTGCATGACCCCGCAGGGGTTACCCTGCTGCCTCCTCCATCTTGGGCTGATTTTTCCGTCGTCAGCTCCATAACCCCTGCAGCCGTCCATTTGCCTTTACTGCCAATTATTCTTTGCTCATGCACCCCAATGCATTACTCCTTATACCCAAAAATTGGCATGACACAGAATTTCAAATGGCAAACTTGGCCGCAGTTTTATTTCCATGACAACAGAATTATTTGTACACATTTGTGAACTTCATTCTGTACGTGTGGCGCTTGCTTGCCGGATTTCCTTTGCTTCCCCCTATACTTGGTATAGTAGGCCCCAAACTCCCCCGACCCATTGTACCTGTTCCTATCCTGCCCTTGCAGGTGTCCGTGGGTGGGAAGAGCGCCGTTTGTTTTGGGGGAAGCTGAGCCTTATTTGTCCCTACCAGACGCCCCCGCCGTTTAGGCCCCCAAGAGGCACTGGTCCGGAAGAGCGAAGACCCATTCCGTTTCCTGCTGGCTCGTCCGGAGTCTATCATTTGTGCTTGGTTGCCCAAACACCGCCACGCCAACTGGTGGGTTCCCGCCCACCGTGGCTCCCCCTTTCCCCAATTCTTCTCACAACTCCAGCAATTTGGGACAAATGTTCCAGAAAAAGAGCTCCATTCCTTTTTTGGACAGGTGCACCCCATCCGCCAAGAAGTACTCGGGTGTCTTCCCGTCAATCAAGCCGTGTCTGATCTGATGGAAACCTCTGCCCCTGCAGAACTTGGCAACGGCCGCGTTCAGCTTCCTCCTTGATTTCTCTACTGCTGAATGGCTTTCTGCCCCTCTCCATTGGGCCCGGGGAATCACCTCAGACCAGATGATCTCCGTTTCCCCCACTTGTGCCGATATCTCCTGCAGTGAGTTTGTAATGTCTCTCAGCAAGACCCCCCTACCCAGGCTGGTCAGGTCATTTCCTCCTAAATGTATCACCAACACATCCGGCTTCCGCCGCCTACTCAGCAGCTTTTGCAATTGCCCCTTCAGCTGTGTCCATTTCATCCCTGGCACCCCATGCCACTCGATCCTGAACTCTCCAGCCGTCAAGACTTCTTGCTGTTGAGTCCAGCTCGCCTTTGCCCTTGAGATGAATGAGTGCCCCACTAACCACACTGTGCGTAGTTTCCTTTGGAGCACCGCTGGGAAATGAAATGGAGGGAACGCCATGGTTATCTTTACATTTTTTCTGGTCTGACATAACGTTTATAACATCCTGAAGACCATCTCCCCAGCTTCTTGATGTCCTCCGCCCCTAACCCCCCGACTGCCGCGGAGGTGGCGGCCCCTATCCGAAATGAATGCATCCCAAACCGGCCCCCTGCCAGCCCCATGTTATCCAAACCTAGCGCCATCACTTTCCTGAACTGAAAGCGGCTTAGTGCTGACCCATCCCCGTGCATGAGCCACGGCGCCTCTGCACCTGATGGCCGCCGCTGCTGCATAAAGTTTGCCGCCGCCGCCACCGGGCAAACCCTGCTTGTCTGAATTGCCTGTAAGGTCAAAGCCGCCCCTTTTCCTTTCTGATCCGTTTTTGATCTCCTTACATAAATGACAACTTGAGCGCTTCCCACTTGGACGTCCGTGACGCGCAAGAACCCATTCCCTTTGCCGGCCTTGTTCTCCGGCACCAATTCGCTGATCCTGAGAGCCCCAAAAAACGCCACCGTGAAGGCGGCCGTGAAGAGCAATCTCTCTGCCTCCTCACTACACACTGCACCTAGACATTTAATCAATCCGTGCAATTTCCCAATATCGATTGGCCGCCTCTCGTCTGGCTTTGCTATGGTTTGTCTAGCCCAGCCTCTCATGGCTAGCATGACGTAGTGTTCCTTAGTGGTAGCCTACCCACACCCGGGTCTTCCCTGTCTTCCAGCACCAGCCTATGAATGCTCTCACCGGGTTCTCCCCCCGGCCACCTGCCAGCACCTCCTCCTGGAACTGCATGAAACGATCCCAACAAGCCCTGTACCTTTTGGCTGTACCTGGAGCCAGGACAGTCTCTACCAGCGAGGTCAGATCGCCCCAATCATCCCCCACCACTGTTCCTCGAATGGGGTCATCTCCTCCCTTGCTTCGGGGCAGCTGACTCGGAACCGGTCCCACTGTAAACGAGACAGAGAATCAGCGGCTGTGTTTTTCACCCCTGGAATGTGCCGTGCCCTAACCTCGATGTTCAGCATTAACAGACTTCTGCTGAGTTCCCTGAGGAGCCTCAACACCCTCAGATTGCTGGATGACCCTGTGTTAATAATCTGCACCACCGCCAAATTATCTGACCATAGAGCGACCCTTGAATTCCGCAGCTGCCCCCCCAGAAATTAAATGCAACCACTATGGGGAATAGCTCCAGCAGCGTAATGTCTTTAGTGACCCCTTCCTCATGCCATTCCATCGGCCATGCCATGCCGCACCATCTGTCCCCTAGGATCGCCCCAAAACCCAGGGACCCAGATGAATCTGTAAACAGTTTGAGCTTCTGGCTGCTTGCCCAGTCAGCTCTCCAGATCGCCACCCCGTTGGAGTCTGTCAAGAAGCTATCCCACATCCGGAGATCCTCCTTTACCTCTGAACCCAATCGGACGTGCTGTGAGGCGTGTTGTAAGCCCACAGTTTTTAGTTCCACACTTCTGGCAAACGCCCTACCAGCCGGTATCACTCTGCCTGCGAAATTGAGGTTCCCTGCCAGTGACTGCAACTCCCGTAAAGTCGCTTTGTTTCTCTCCAACCGCTCCTGAATCAGGCCCCTCAATTTTTGTACCTTGTGCTGCGGGAGCCTACATTCCCCCTTAACTGAATCGATCTCAATCCCCAAAAATGTCAATGTTGTCGCTGGACCCATGGTCTTCCCTGGTGCTAGGGGGACCCCTAGCTGCTCCATTTGTTTTTGGAATACCTCCATCAGGGCTCCGCACTCCTCCGTCCCTTCTCTCCCAATGAAGAGAAAATCATCTAAGTAATGCAATATTCCCCCTCCCTTTTTCCCTAGTTTAACTGTAAACTCCAGAAAGGAGCTGAATGCCTCAAAGTATGAACAGGAAATAGCGCAACCCATGGGTAGACATCTGTTGTAGTAGTACTTGTCCCCCACCTTAAAACCCAGCAAGTGGAAACTATCCTTGTGGATTGGTAGTAATCGGAAGGCCGATTCTATGTCTTCCTCTCCCAAGAATGCCCCTTCCCCTGCTGCTTTCACCATTTGTATTGCATCCTCCAGGGAGGCGTAATGCACCCTGCACTGCTCCTCCGGGATGCCATCATTCACCGACTGACCCTCGGGGAAGGACAGGTGGTGTATCAGGCGGAATTGGCCCTCTTCCTTTTTTGGCACCAGTCCCAGTGGAGATACCAGCAGATTGCTCATGGGAGGCCCCGTAAATGGGCCGGCCACTCTCCCCAGCCTTACTTCTTTGTTGACCTTCCTTTCCACCACCTCGGGTTTCTCGAGTGCAGACTGTAAGTTGGCCGCCTCCCTCCCCCCTTGGGCACCTGTCCCAAGGATCCGAAAGCCCCACCTGAACCCTTGCCATAACAACTTTGCGTCAGCCTTGTTGTGATACATATTTAGAAAGGGAGTCATGGCAAGAAGGCTAACTGGTGTGGGCAGTGTCCCTTTAATCATACATTTGTCATTCACCACTTCCTTAACATTGCCTTGTTTTGTCGGCGCATCAATAACCATTTGTTTTCTCCTTTGGTTTACCACTTTCCCTGGGCTTAGCCACTCCTGGAGTGGCTTTGCGGGGGCCCGCGCCGCCACCCTTCTGGTGCTTGTATCTGCATGCCTTCCCGTATGAGCATTACCCCTCTGCAAACCTCCAGCAGATTTCTTGCTCCCCCTGGTGGGCTGCTGCCCGGTACACCCAGGAGGAGGGCCCACGAAAGGACCCTCTCCCCTTTGCGAGAACCCGCCCCTGCCTCTCCCCCCGGGACCTCTCCCCTTGGGGCTTGTCCTGGGGTTCCCTGCAGGGGACCACTTTGTCCATATACCCCCCGACATCCATTTCGTCCCATGACATTGCTGGCCATATTTGCATCTTTAATCTAAAGCCCTGGTCATAATCCAGCCATCCCTCGCTGCCATATTTCTGGTACAAATCATGCACATATTGCTCGTACGCATTCATTGCCAGTGCATCCTGCGGGTACCTCTCCAACATGACTGACATATACATCCTATAAGCTTTTAGCCAGTTGTTAAAGGAGCGCTCCACCTTGGTGCACTCTCTGTGCCTCTTCTCCTTCTCTTTCTCAGACAACTCCTTCAGCCCTCCCCCCGTGGGTACAATCCCTAATAAGTCAAAGATGTCAATAAATTCCTTCCTCCACAACCTCTCCTTGACCCCCCACGGAATGTGCCACACCAAGGAATTTACCGTGGCCCGTATCGGTGCGAACCCCGGCATTGGTCTCCCATACTGGGTTGCCTGACCCCACACTCCCCCTGATTCCCCGCTGCTCGGGCCCACCGCCGGTAGCTGGGGTGCGCTCTGCCCACCCGGCAAGACCGCCCCTCGCCCCGACCCCCCTTCCTTCTGAGTCACCTGTGCCGCTGTTGGTACCCCTGTAGCAAGCTGCTGGGCCATCTCCATGTTCATTGGCACCCTTGGCCCGCCCATTCCTGTCCCCAAGGAAGCCCCGCCATTTGTGCCAGTTGACCGCCCCCCATAGGTGGGCCCACACTAGGCAGACCGACAGCTAAGAAACCCCCGGGCGGGATCCCACTCCTCTGTGGCAGCTGACTTAGTCCCCCTGTCTGTGACCAGCCCTGACTCCTACCTCCGCACCATGGCCCCCCTAGCCCTTGAGGTGCCCCCGGTTGCGTAGCTATAACCCCCTGAGACACCATTCCCTCCAACATACTAGTATTGGCAACAACATTTGGCATTTGCCCATTCTTCCCCCAGGCCTGCATGCATTCAATCACCATACCTTTTACCATCTCCAGGGATGTGGTCCCTCCATCAGCGACCTCCACCGTTCTGGTCACAGGAGTGCTGGGTGGGCTCACTCGGTTCCCTGGAGCCTCAGCAGGTGTAGGAGCCGTTAAGGCCACATCCTCCTGCCCCCTCCCCTTTTGCCGCGGTCTCTTGGTACTGCTGGCCTGTTCCTTGCTTGCCTTAGCCTTGGCCGTCATTGTCCTTTTCCTTTTGCTCACTTGGATCTCCTCTTCTTCCTCCTCCTCCACGCTGTGAATCTCTGCCTCGACCACCGTGGCCTCACTGCCGCTGTCCTGATACATCAGAGGGGAGCTCTCCACCCTCTGGCTGGGCCCTTCCTGGCTAGGTTGGGCCACCATCCTTGTCATCCAGTCCGGGCCATGGGTTGCCGCTGCCACCCTGGCCATCTCCATAAATGCCGCCAGATCCATTGCTTGCTGACCACTCACTGTGCAAGCCACCTGCTTCCTGACCCCCCCGGGCAGCCTGTTGCAGTTGCCCATGCTTCCTTTGCCCCCCCGCTGTTCTGGTGCCTCCTCTCCTGCACCTTTCCCCTGGCGAGTGCGTTCCTCCACTGCGGCTGTTGCTTCGCGGCTTGCCGCGTGTTCCTGTGGGGGGGGGGCGCCTGTGAGCTGCTGTGCCTCTGCAGCGTCTGGCCAGGCCCCTCGTTCGAGCCGCTTCTGTCCGTATGGGGGGAGGGTTGCCGAGGTTTTGAGCTCGCTCGGATCCGGCTGAGGCCTTGCAGCCGGGTTGCTGCCCCGGATGTCCTTGCCGCGCCTCCTTGCCCCTTGGGCCCCTGCCCTTCCTTGGCGCTGGAGCTGCTCACCTGTTCCGCCCCCCGGCCGTTCGCTGAACCGAGCGGGCTCCCTTCCTGCTCGTTTCTGGTCCGCCTGCGCCGCTCCGCTCCAGGTCCCGGGCTCCAGCCCCGCCTTGACGCTGTGCGCGATTTCCTCCCGCCGGATCAGCTGGGCTCTCCTCCGTCCGCTGGCGGTCCTGCTGCTGGTCCTTCATGGCCTCCTCCCGCAGCGCCTCCACGGCCCCGATCAGCTGGGCTTTCCTCCGTCTGCTGGGCGGTCCTCTGGCGTCCACGACCCGGTCTTCACCGACCCGCTGGGCGATCCTGCTGCCGGTCCATCGCGTTCTCCTCCCGCAGCGACTCTACAGCCCCGGTCAGCTGGGCTTCCCTCCGTCTGCTGGGCGGTCCTCTGGCGTCCCCGACCCGATATCTCCTGATCAGCAAAACGAAATTCCTTCCACTTGCGAGGCGGCGACCGGGTCCCAGTGCAGGAGCGAGATGCCTGGCACCCCGGTCCCGCCTGCTTATATCCTGGTGACCCCGCCCCTTTTCCTTTGTTCAGCCCTTCGCAGGCTTTTGGGCCATTAGGCCTTTTGGCGCCGTTCCGCCCCTCGCCTTTTGACCCCAAGGGGAGTGTCCCAGGTCCTGGCGGCATGACCCCGCAGGGGTTACCCTGCTGCCTCCTCCATCTTGGGCTGATTTTTCCGTCATCAGCTCCATTGTAGTGCTTCATCAGTCGGTGTGGCTCGAACTGGTATGACCGTAGGGCGGCTACTTAAAGGTGGGAGTTCAAGCCTGCAAAGTTTGAAAAGATTTATTCGTGAGACGTAGTGGCGTAGAGCTTAATGAGCTAGGCCTGAAAACATGAGGTCTTGAGTTCGATTCCTCCGTAGTCCGACGCTGATGTTAACCTGCTTTGTCGCGTTGGGATTTGGGTTAGAAGATGATTACATATACTGAATGGTGTTATGGTTTTGTGTTTTTGCATGGCACACGTTTGGGCGGTAGAAAATGCTTGATGAGGTACGATAAGGGGCCTCCACGCGCGCCACACTTTTGTTTGGAAAACAATTTTTGAATTAGGCAAGGGGACATGCACCGTGCATCGGTATATTTCAACCATTTTCCCCTCGTACACGCGGCTTGTGGGGCCTCAGCCGGGAAGAAGGTGCGGGGCCACAGCTTGTGTTGGGGTGAATTACGATTGTATGGTTAAATTGTCTTTTTGGCACGGGGCTCGCTTAGTGGGCCTTTGCCACGCACGTTCTTCTTTATGGTTCAATGCAGGCACCAATTTTTAAGAAAACATTTCCCATTCCAGCGTGTTGTTCATGGCCTCTGTGCCATGCGTTTCTGTGCATAGTTTGATGTTTTGTGTTCAGGACAGGTGTTCTTGTTTTGAACGAGGATGTGGCGCGGTTGCTTAGTTGGTTAAAGCGCCTGTCTAATAAACGGGGGATCCTGAGTTCGATCTCAGCAGCGCCCCCTCTTTAGCTCGAGTGGGTCATGAGCGTGTGCCGCAGCGGTCATTTCGGCATATAGTGTGTATTATGAATAGGTCGTACGCGCAACACAATTTTCTTTGATTATGATACAATAGTTCAGCCGGTCAAGTGGCATAGTGAGTAGAGCGCTTGCTTTGACATCAGTGCAGAGCTTGCTAACGGAGGTTCGAATCCCTGCAGGGCCAAACTCAGACTTTCACCCTTCCGAGGTCGATAAATGAGCACCACACACCATGGGTAATAATAAGCAGCGCTCGGATACCTGAGGGTTCGTAGCGCTATATAAAATGCAAAATTATTATTGAATTTTTCAGAATGGTTGTATTTACGGGGCATCACAGACTGATGGTTTATGACCCGGGCTGAACAGGATCCCACTAATGACAAGGCTATTAAAGTACAGCGCGCAATTAAAGGATAGTTCCGGGACTTTTTTTTTATTGTCCCTACGGTTCGGCCATGTGTTTTTAAGCATAAATCGGTAGATCGTAGAAAACTTTCCTATGGACCTTACCCGACTTTTCGTCCATTAACGCACTCGAAATCAGCCGCCATTTTCTGATAATCCTATCATTTCCCCCCATCGACCTGGCTCACCTGCTTTTGCGGCACTAAATCAAATCCCCCGCCCCTGAGCCTGACATCAGCAGACGCGTACCGCCCATTTCCCAACGCCAAAGCACGTTTCGTGTCAACAATCGCTGCGCCTCAGCTAATGAAGTGTCGCCATGGAAATGGCAGGACGCCTCTTTCCTCAATAAGTATAAACACACCGTTTCACAACACACAGCAGCAGATTTTCGATTCCATTACTCTCTCTGTGTTACTTTGAGTATTCTGTGACTCGTTTCTGTGCTCTGGTCAGCTACCTTCGCCGCTTCTAGGCCTTGTGAACACCTGTACCATCTCTGTAAATTATTTTACTTTCTTTACCACACAATGGCTACAATAATGCCGTATATGTACGAGCCCGAGTACACTGAGCAAGAACTACTGGAAAGGCAAGCACGCGAAAACGATGGGGATTCTGACGGCAGTTGGGAGGACCAGTCAACGGATGAAGAGCCTGGACCATGTCGCATGGACGGCGTCTCCACCTGGTGCACGTGCAATCGGTGCGAGCTAATGCCAACTGAGGAGGAGAACTGGTGCTGCCGTGAAAATTCCGGGTGCTTGGCCTACATTTCGGAAGGCGAGCCAAGTCCGCAATGCATCACCGAGCTGCCAGAGTTCAGGGAAGCCTGCCTCTCACGGACCGTGTTGAGGATGATGATGGTGCTTATGCACGAACTTCGCGGCACTGTTCGTCCACGTAATCCGAGTAACGAGTAAGTATACTCTGGTTGTGATGTCAGTGATGCCACTACTATGTCATGGTCGTTTACCACATATAAAATTACATCTACATATCATTCGAATGCATGTAAATTGGTTCCATATTGTGCATTTTCTAGATAGAATTTTTTTCAAAGCAGAATGACATTTTTTACTTGAATCGACAGTGATAAGAAAGTTTTGTCATTTTAATACAGTTTGCATCTTTCATTTTCACAGGTGGTACATTTTCACAGGTGGTACAGGTGGTACTGGTGGCCTATCGTTGCTTCACTTGGTGGCTTCACGGGAGGCTCGGACACCGCGTTCGGAGAGTAATACCTGCCTGTGCGGTACTTGCCATTAGACAACATTTCCCCAGCGACAGTGGACAATACCGCAGATTTTCCCTGGATGTGCTGCAACCGGAACTTTACAATGTGTAATGTTTATTATTTATGTTCAATTGAAATTAAGATCTAAAATAAAACACAACATATATTTTAACAATGGTTGTTTTGATTTTTTAAATGAATATAGTGTGTCTCCATTGAATAGTCTTCCTGTGCCTTGTCTTGTCACACCACATGTCTCCGGCCAGCATCCTCCCTCACGCTGGCCGCCCACCTTCAATCCACATAACCGTTGAACCCATATGCAGCAGACATACATATGTTATTTTGCGGGTTGGCATCAAGCCTCCCGGCCTTGCCTCCTCCCCCAAAAATACTTACCACACCACTTTGTTCAAGCGTTGGCAATAAAAGGAAGGCCGTTGGATTTTATTGATACAAAACATGGTTATAGGTAAATAATCCATATGGTTGATCATAATAAATCATCCTTTTGGGCACCGGGTACAAAGATGACCCCCTCTGGCCCGTGCCGCCTTGCCACCACAGGCCAGCCTGCTGCTGACTAACTGCCTAGGCATCCAGGGTCTCCAGGGTGAACTGCACCCATATATTCTCCTGGGAGGGTGAGGTATTTATAAACTCACCCCCTGCCTTCCATGTACTAGATCCTGCAGCCTGCCTCTTACATGCAGTTAGATGGCCTCTCCTTGGTGAGGCCCTGCGGCAAACGAGTCTTGTTTGCACGACCACCAATCCACCCCCCCCCGCCCTATCAAAGGCAGTTCGCACCGGGGTACTTGTGCTGGCAAGTGGAGCTGTCAGGGAGCGATAAAGGCCAAGAGGTGCCAAAGACCATGTACACTTCAAAGTGGTCTATAGAGCATGGGTTGTTGTTCCCATGTCTACCTCCAGACCCCTGCAAACCGCATAATGCCACGACATATACACGTCATTCATTCACAAACACACCCCTGTTTCGAATTCTTTATAACCCACTTCATATTTCTAATGAGAACTTCTTTGCGCTTTGCTAGTCAACCCGTGAAGGTGCTGGTTATCTGCTCTTCGTCTCTGTGAACTTCCGTGACCACTTCGAGGAAACTCGTCAGTTTGCAAACCTGTGAACTGCTCCCTGTTCTACGACAAGAAACTACTCTGATCCCTGCATCTAACTGTTTGTTCGTCAAGGTAAGGCCATGTACCATAAACATTTTGCGTCCAATTTCTTTTCGTTCAAGACAGTACATGCAAGGAACTAGTCACATGTTCTGAGTTTAGTCAAATTATCTTTCTATTTGTTTTAAGTTATTCAAATACTTATCCGCATGTGAATAACGTGTATAGTTCCAAGAACCAAAACGAACCTTGCATTGAACCTTTTATGTGTCATTTAATTTTTTAACACATTGGTATTCATAGAGAATTGTTGATCTTTACTTTTCAGAACTTTCCACAATGCCTGCCTGTTCCATTGGCGGTTGCCCTTCGAAGACCCATAATAAATCTGAAGGTACTATAATGCATGTTTTCCCTAAGACAATAGATCAGATAAGAGAATGGGTCCGATATTGCGGATATCCACCGTCTGAGCTTGAAAGTAGAGTCCTAGAAGTCTTTGCGGACAAGAGGGGTGATCGATACCGCATCTGCAGCAGGCACTTTAGCTCAGACATGTACTCCACATCATTGCTAATAAAGAAGAACACACCGCGAGCGAGGCGAAAATTGCTCTCAACCGCTATTCCCACTCTATTCGTCCACATCCCTCCACTGGTGAGTCAAGTTTACATATTTATCTCTCGGCCTTGCGGTAGTGTATAGCATTAGCTAACAATAATTTCCCCATTTATGTATCCACTCAATATGAAGGCGGAAGATTCTCCATCCGTGTCGTTATTGCAGTCATCAGCCACTTCAAGCGCCTATCGGGTAATCTTACTTAGCTATTCTGCCACTGACTTGTTTTGGGCATGTAAATCAATAGTTTTAATTTTTCGTGTAATTATTTTACCTAATGGTACACCCTTGTACTCGTCCTCTAGTCTTTGTTTTCAGTTATAATTATTGTTATCCAAAATAATGCAAGTACTGTCTTTTCAGGGAGATGCTGAGGAGTCCAACGCATTGACGACAACCGTTGATGTCACTCAGATGCTCGAGGTACGTTTCCGGACAGTTCCATCGATGGAGATCATCAGATCTTGCATTCTTGTAGCGTGATTGTTACACACAATGTTTCTTTTGTTTTTAGCCATTGATATGTCCTTCTGTCGTCGCCCTCCTATGTGTCTTCTTTTTTCAATATTGTGTTCATTACTAATGAAAGTCCTATGTTTCAGGGAGTCGATGGAGCATTAGTCCAAGAAGAAGGGGGAGCATGCAGTTACGGGTCGGCGCAACAGCTTGCAGAAGTGTGCACCGCAGTTACATCGTCCCTTGATGTTCTTATGCATTTCGAGTTATGAATACTGACAGTTCGATCAAGCGAAATCATATGACGTGATTACATCCGCTATACTTCCTTCTTTATTAACGCAAGTACTATGTTTCAGGGAGATGACGGAGCTTCTTCTACAAGAACATCACCCCTAGTAGTTGATGCAGATCTCTGGGTGGTGACACTTCCAACGATCGAGCAAATCGAATCATATTTACAAATCCATTATTTATTTTAGACAACTGATCATTTGTGCAGGTCTATTTAGATGAGCCGTTGACGCCTGCACAAAGTTTATGTTCTTTTTAACAAAATAGAAAACCATACTAATGCAATTACTGTGTTTCAGGGAGTTACTGAAGCATCATCTTCAATAATATCATCAATGGAAGTCTATGAGGAGCCCGAGGTATGGATCTTGACAGTTCCATCTAACTAGATCAACAATGCGTGAATAATTGTCGTTTGAATGTTCTACACAAAGCGTTCATTCGTGTTTTGCTATTGAGATGTACGTGGGTATTGGTCCCCAAGTACATTTTGTGTTTTCAATATTATTATACATACTAATGAAAGTTCTATGTTTCAGGGAGTCGATGGAGCGTCAGTGCGTGATGGATGTGGTTATCATGAAAATATAGTCGTTGCAGCGCAAGAGGAAGTGGAGACATGCACACACGAGTCGGAGCAACAGCGTCCTGATGTTGAAGTTCGAGGCAAGAAAGTTTCAAAGAAAAGAAAGCAAAAGAAGGTTAGTGTCCTGGTCACTATATTATGTTGTTTTTCACTGTTAATAGTTCAATACTGTCAAGTTGTGTTTAAACTGAACATCCCTTTTCCAATCTGTCCTCTAGTTTCGAGTGGGTGTACGAACTAGATCTACACAGACAGTGAAGCGAACGAGAGATGTTGCTTGTCAAACCTTTGGCAGGGACTTGAGACTGGAGATGCATCGTGCCAATGGGAAGAATATGAAGTGATTGACAACGGAGCTATACCACCACCAGCCATTGATAGTGAATGTCCTCCTGGTAGTTCGGATGCAGTCGGAGATCAATTTACAGAATCCACACCCGCAAAAACTAAGACCGCGAGAAAGTTGAAGAAATTGTTTTATTCACCCATCGCCGGAGAAGGAACAGATGTTGCAATGGAAGAGAATGAAGTGGACGACAATGAAACACCATCAATATCACTGAACATAGCGGAAGACGATATCAGAGATTCTACCTTTCATGTGAGTGACATGTCCTCAACGTTACAGGCCGAACCAGCTGGGATGCAGAGTGACAGTATAAGTAAAGAGGCCAAATTCATTGTATTCGATAGTTGTTTGATTGATATTATTATTCGGATGAAATGTGGGCATTCGGTTGGTGGGGAAGTATGTGGGGAGCCATTGATTAATGTGACTCGTGCAATTCGAGGCACTAACCTTAAAATACACGCCACCTGTACAAAATATCATCCTTTCTCATGGTCTGCACAACCCATGCTGGGGCAACTGCCAGCACGCAATCTACTTTGTGCAGCGGCTGCACTTTTTAGTGGTTCAAGTTTTAAAAAGTTAGAGTCTTTCTTTCAGTTTGTGGGAATCCATTTCATTGCGAAAACTCAGTTCTACAAATACCAAACCGATTATCTATTTCCAGCCATTAGCGAAGCTTGGAGAATGGAAAAAATGTCTATTGATAGTACATTTGCGGACAAACGGTTCAGGCTAGCCGGTGATGGATAGTGCGACAGCCCAGGATTGTCAGCCAAGTACTGCACCTACCACTTTCAGGACATGGAAAGTAAGAAAATTGTGAGTTCGCTGGTCGTGCAGGTGTCACAAAGTACATCCTCAGTGGCCATGGAGAAAGTTGGCTTTGTAGCATCATTGCAAGAACTACAATCGCGGGGAATGGTGATCGACCTGATAGCCACGGACAGACACGTTTCAATTGCCAACACAATGAGAGAAGAGTACAAAAATATAAATCACCAATTTGACGTTTGGCATCTTGCAAAAACAATCAATAAAAAAATGTCGGCTGCAGGTAAAAAAAAAGATATGCAAGGTATTTCACAGTGGTCCAAGTCAATCAGCAACCATCTTTGGTGGAGCTCAAAAATATGTGGAGGGTCGTTGGAAATTCTACTGGAAAAATGGCGGTCAGTAATGCTACACTGTAGCAACGTTCACCGCTGGACCACAAACCAACATTTCCACAATTGTGAACATGGCCATTTGTCCACAGACGAGGCACGGAAGAAGAAGTGGTTGATTCCTTCATCACCCACTCACAAAGCAATTGAAAAGATTGTATTTGATAAAACTATAACAAGAGATTTGAGGGGACTCACGGAATTCTGCCACACAGGAGATTTGGAGGTGTTCCACAATATGTGCCTAAAGTACAGGCCAAAACGATTGCATTTTGGCATGGAGGGCATGATAAATCGGACTCTTCTAGCGGTCTTGGCACATAACCATAATGTTGGCCGTCAACAAAGTAGGACGACCGGAACTTTAGGGACGCTTCGCTACAATAAGGCCTTCACTAAAAGAAGTAAACAATGGGTTATCAAACCAGTGTTTGAGGATATGCAATTTGACTTTATTGAGAGACTTATTGTTGATGTCCTAGATAGGCACATACATGGAGTTGTGAACGAACCTGTGCAGGGGACAACTGCATTGCCACCCAACATTGCCTCTGTTCCATGTCCACCTAAAGAAGAGCTCATTGAGAAATACACATCACGGTTTAAATGATTGTAATTTGATTGTCTGTTCTCTCGAGTCTCCTCATGTCGCAGGCCCATTGAATATGTGTAGCTATGTATTGTGTAAATAAAAGTGATTGCTCTGTGAGTCCTGTGAGATGGCCTTACACTGAATGTAGCTAACTAGGAATGTGTGCTCGTTCAAAGTGAAGGTCATCTGCTTTGATTTTTTCTCGAGTGCCGGAATGGCCCACGACTCAGTATAAGGTTCTATTGTTATTTGACCTTGACAGGCCGGGACATCCCGAAAGACTTCTTTTTGGGGGTGTGGGGCAATAACGTAAGAAACGATAATAAATATAATTTCAGAAACGAAAGCCATTTAATGTTCGTTCATTAGAAGAAAAAACGTCGGCATAGAAGGAGTGGTATTTCGGGGCTGCCCTACGCACAGACACAATGGAAAATGCAAATATAATGAAAGTAACTCTTTAGATTAGTTTATACCGCAATTTAATTACTATACAGTAGCTTTAAAGACGGGATAAGTTGTACTTGTTCGTTCTATGTGGCATATTGTTTTGTACCGCGCACTATTTTGAGGAGAACCATCTCCTTTTACGGAAGCACCTCAAAACCTTCCTCTTTGCTTCTGCTTTCTCTCTCCCTCTCCCCAGCTACAACTGGTCCACTGTCTGCGACCTCGGTCCTGGGCCCTTCCACTCTCCACCTGCACTGCCTCCCTGTCAACCCCTGCACTGGGGGACTGTCTCAGTATCCTACAGACCCCCCTTGACGTATAATACCCAGTTGCACTGTCCTAGCTATGAAATAATTTCCCGACCTAATATATAAAATGAATAATTTTAATAAAGATCTGATGGTGAGACTAATTTCATTTTTTATGTTTTTAAAACAGGTACATCCTTCATTATTGTATGTGTCACGAGTACCAGACACCGGCGGATGGCTTTTTCAACCGCCAGTTGCTTCTCCGCGTGAACAACGTTACCATCCTGACCATTTTATGGGACGATCGCCAAGTACAAGTATGCCCTTACGCGGTACTAACGGCTAGATGCAACATACAGACCGTTGTGGTGGCCTAGTGCCTCGTTGTTGGAACAGCCATGCGATTATCAGTGCGACCGAAGAGCTTATTTTATCGTAAACCAACACCCTGTGTACTGCACACGAACATCGCTTGCCTCAAGACGAACTATTTTGGATCGAGAGCAAAGAAATATGCAAATCGCTGAATATTCTCTAAACATTTGATGTCCAATAAATGTACTTTGCCAAATGTACAATCTTGCCGTTTGCTTTTAAACCACAGTTTCATATTCCGAATTGTGGCGCTGTATTGTGAGATGATCTAAGACCCTGTGTACAGCAAAGGAACATCGCGTGCCTCAAAACGAACTTTTTGGAACGTGAGCAAATAAAAATGAAAATCGCTGAATATTCTCTAAACATTTGATGTCCAATAAATGTACTTTGCCAAATGTACAATCTTGCCGTTTGCTTTTAAACCACAGTTTCATATTCCGAATTGTGACGCTGTATTGTGAGATGATCTAAGACCCTGTGTACAGCAAAGGAACATCGCGTGCCTCAAAATGAACTTTTTGGAACGTGAGCAAATAAAAATCGCTGAATATTCTCTAAACATTTGATGTCAAATAAATGTACTTTACCAAATTTACAATCTTGCGGTTTGATTTAAAAGTACAGTTTCATATTCCCAATTGTGGCGCGCTGTGTTGTGAGCTGATCTGTGTTGATTTCCGGGTTCTGTGTGGAGTCGCGTAGAAGACGCCTGGGCGCGTTTGCCTACGCAGCACAGTCACGTCACGGATAGAGGCGGGGTATATGAATGTTTTGATAAAGTCTGTTTCTGGGGCGGGGGATTTGATTTAGTGCCGCAAAAGCAGGTGAGCCAGGTCGATGGGGGGAAATGATAGGATTATCAGAAAATGGCGGCTGATTTCAAATGCGTTAATGGACGAAAAGTCGGGTAAGGTCCATAGGAAAGTTTTCTACGATCTACCGATTTATGCTTAAAAACACATGGCCAAACCGTAGGGACAATAAAAAAAAAGTCCCGGAACTATCCTTTAAGGTATATGGGTTTCTGTATGTTCGTTGAGCCACACAGCAAGTTACACTGTGCCTCTTTCTGGGTCTGCCATGGGCGTGTTTTTAAAGTCCTGTTCAAGGTTGAAGATCAGAGTACTTTTTGTGGGATAATACTGTTGCAGGCCTAAAAGGCTGAAATACGTTTCAGGGACTACAAACCGCCCCGTATGTCATGGCTGCCTTGCTATGGGCTTATAATTTTACTTTGGTGATTTCGGCTGGCCGCTGAGCAGCAAGGTAGTATGGCTGAGCAATAACTTTAGGCTGGCCGGTCGCCTGACTGGCCAGTTGTTACGATTAAACTAGGATGGCGTTATGGGCTCATAAAGGGAGTTGCATACCAGAATTAACACACTACTTTGGCGAACAAATTGATGATTTGAAAATTATACGGGGGTTTATCGCTACCATAAAGAACACACTTGTTACAGGGCGTCACTGTTTACATTGTGTAGCAGCTACTTGGGAATGAATGGTGAATACGGTACCCAGTGCATTTTCTGGAATTACCTAGGCACGGGTCTTTTGGTCACTGTAAAACTGGTGAATTCTGCACTGCTTTGAATCATGCAGCTCGGTGCACTGGCGTGCTGTATCTCATTAAAGGACGCTGTAGCCACCCTGTCCTAAGTGGTCAGCGTGGTTAGTGTTTAAGGCTGGTCAGCGGTATGTATGGTGCTAACTTTTTATCTATAATTTGGCTGCCCAATCATCCTGTGGAACCCAGGCAGTGCAGTCTTTAGCTAATGCGTTTGCTACAAAACGGGCGATTGTTTACTATGGTTTTTGGGTGAGGGCCTCAGAGCCACAGCATTTAGTATTGGTTGATTGTAACGTTTGACCCTCTGTAAGAGGGGAGGGTGGAATTTCAGTGTCTTCAAGTAATGCCAGGCAGAATGGTATCATATAGGAGCTCACTCCTATATCAGGGTAATTGTAATGGCTATATTTAATGAAATCACTAGACCAGAGTATTCAGCTGGGTCGAGCGACAGGTCGCAGATGCCGACTGGCCAGGCATTTGTACATAGGTATAGTACGTAGGCCCTGCCCATTGCAACCTGGGGTTAAGGGACTTGGAGATGGGTCCTCTCTCCCCGACGCTGATTTTTCAACCGTGGTGTTGAGGGGGTCACTGAGCCACAGCATTTAAGGTGGGTTGTGGTAACATTTGACCTTCATTTATGAAGGGAAGGTGGTATTGCAAGGTCCTCAAGTTAAGCCAAGCAGATAGTTGGCGTCTTTATGCAGCTGGCTCCAATACCGGGGTAAATGGTAATGGCCGGACTTAATTAAGTCACTAGGCCATAGATTTCAGCTGGTCGAGCTACCAGTCTCGAACGCTGACTGGACCGGCATTCTTACATAGGCATAGCATGGCGGTTCTGCTCATAGCATCCTGGTGTTGAATGTACGAGGGGTCCTTTCTTCCTCAATGTTGCTAGCTGAGGACAGCGGGCTGCATATATATTCTGTATTTTGAGTATTTATTATCACAGGTAATTGAGATAATCGAGGAGGTCAAGGACCACATTGGTCTGGCCCCTGGTGGATGACCAGGAGCTCCGCACAATGAGACCGACGACTTGGTAAGCAGTGGGACACTCTCATAAGGGACATGCCATGGTAAGAATTGATGGCGGTTTGCGTTCCCTGACAAATTTAAACTCTGGTGTATGGGCAAGTTAAGGGTCTGGCCAATTGTCGCCGCACTGGGACCGGGGAAGGTTCGGTAAGATGGGGACTTCCCACAATGTACATATATATCTGAAACTGGAGGATGGAATAAGCCATGGAATGAGCGAAAGGGTAGCTTATGTGCAAGTAAAGGGCACGGCCGCAAACGCCCCATAACTGCCCCGTTGGGAAAGGTAAGCTGCGGATACACAGGCAAGGTACATGCCGTGGTAATACTGCTAGCGATTGTACGCATCCTATGAGAGTCTAAGTTATGCTGCAGCTTATAGATCTTACGCAAATGGGCAAAGGTTGGTAAACTGCAGGATTCCCACATGACAGGCGGCTAAGGGGAGAGTTAAACGCTGGCGTGCACGCACTGACAAAACATGCACTGATAGCAAAGGAATGTAGTGAAGTACAACTGGTATATCTGGCCATCAAACACGGCACCACGGCCACGTAAGGTGGGCAGGCGGGTGCACGCAATCGGTAAGGTACCATAAGGTACACGCAATCGGTAAGGCCGGAGGATGCCGCAAGTGTACTAATAGTGGGAATTTACAGAGGTGCCATTTGAGCGTTGGGATTAACAGACCTGGACACTGTGCCAGGGTCTGGTGGGCCACTTGGCCTTCAGTAATACCAGTGACGATGTAGGCTTTGGCCACCGGGTGCCAGGACTAGGTGGTCCCACCGGCAAGTGTTAGGGGGCACCTATCGTGCCAGCGGGTTCTCCAGAGGTGACTGAGTGAAATCAGGTTAATGGGTGGGGCCCAGTACTGCCCCAGTTAGAGGCCCCCCCACAACTAAGTGATCTTTGGACTCGTGAGAGCATGTGCAACCCGCAGGCAGCCGGGCACTTCTGCGGCCTAGTATCATCTAGGGGGAAGGATGGTACAACTTTAGGATACAGCAGTCTCAGGACTGGTTGACATAGAAGTGGGGATGAATTAGATAAAAGGTTTAAGGTATGAGTAAAGTGGTAGGGCAGAGTTAGGACAAAAGGAGCAAAGCCATGGGGGCATTGTGGGCAGCGAAAGCCACCCCCAAAGCGTGGCGGAGTATCGGGCGGTCCTAGCCAATGAGGGACGCTCACGCTGCAGGTTCAGCAGCTCATGATTGGCCGGGCTCGAGCCAAATCCTTCGACGGGCACTGACTTCCCTTAGGGTTCTAGGCCAGCAACCTCCTTATCAGTGCCCCTAAGTGTCCTACTGGTAGTAACCGGTGTTCTGGTAGTAACCAGAAGCGTTGTCAGCTTGTGCCAGTGGCAAAACATGGTGACACGGTCACCCTTACCTGACTGTATGTAATATGTGGCTGGGACCATCCCAAGTTTATTGTTTGCTCCAAATAAACCTGTGACCTTTTATATTCAAAAGAACCTTACAAATGTTGTCTGTGGTTATTTCATCATGTGTGTTATACTGGCTACAGGAGGTGGGGGTGCCCAATGGGGATCTCCCCGCTAAGTACCCTAGCAGTGGTGGTGCAGATCTTGGCAGATCAATGCCTCTGGAGCTGAGATATTTGATTAAAGAGATTGTGGAAAGCGGCCGTTAGACAGGGCGCCCAGCGCTGCTTGAGTGCACAGTCGATGCGTGACGGACGAATCGTGGACTGATTGGAAGCCAGAGAGCCCACAGAAGAGGTAGGTGGAAGTCTGGCCTGGGGACTCAGAAGCGAGGTACGAAACCCTTGCGGTGTTGTCCAGCACAAGTGATACTACGCCACCACGACTGGCGGGAGCTGACTGCATGCCGAAGGTTGCTGCGGGGGAGTGGGACATGAAACGCCAGTGTTTCTGTGTTGCGTGCTGGAGTGCAGGATACAGGAGCCGTCATACCAGGCTATACCTGTATATGGAAAAACAAAGCAGCACATCATTCATAATCCCAGTGACCTATAAATATGTGCTCGATGTGTGACTACTGGGCAGAATTATGATATGGTGTAGAGACCAGGAGACAGGTGCAGACAAGAGGAAATGTGGTCCTGAGCTGGATTCAGCAACCTTCCTGCTGTCTTCTTCAGGATTTGGTTGTTCCGTATAGTGTGAGTGAAGTGGCTCCAGTTCATGAGGGAGTAAAGAGGTGGTGGCCATTTTTGGTGTGGGCAACAGCCTTACAGCATGTAAGAGAAGTGAAGTCGTGCTGAGGGTTGCCCCTTTTCCAGTTAAATAACTTGCCTCACCCACTAGGAATGACGAATAGAAGCTAAATCTTTAACCTTTTTCCTACACTGTTTCTAGCCAGTTGCTATAAGGAGGCAGAAGGCAAAATGGCATCTGGCAAGTCTAATAGAAAAGATAAAGGTGATGACATGGATTCTTTTGCACCGCCTAGTAGGTAACTGAGCCAGGAGATGCCCTCATCCTTGAACCCTGCGCTGGGAAAGATCGAGAAGTCGATTTTATTTTATTTTTTATTTATTTGCATTTGTAAAGCGGCCAAGCCCGAGGGCATCAGGGTGCTGTTTCCAACCGGTTACATTAATCTTGACCAAAACAGAAGAATACATCAGGAATCAGGACAAACACATCAGGAATAAGGGAGTACGAGGGGCCTTCCGACTTAACATGAGAGAGTCGGGGAGAGGCCTTGTGGTAGAACAGGACAAATTATAGTTTCAAAGTAGAGTGCTTACCCGGCGGCCCATACACAAAAAGCCACGTTTTTAGGGCCTTACGAAAGGGCTGGTAGGCAGTTTCTGCTCTCAGGTCATAAGGGAGGGTGTTTCACTGGGTAGCAGCTACAGTGGGGAAGCTGCCCCCTCCTGCTCGCACCCTTTTCACCTTTGGTAGGACAAACCGGTGTGCCAGGTTGGCTGTCACTGGTCTGGACAATTTGGATTGTTCAATTTTCCGGGATAGGTACTGAGGGGCTATGTTTGAGAGACGCGTGATTGAAAGAGTCTTGAAGGTGATCCTTTCTTGGACAGGCAGCCAATGGGCTTTTCTTCTGGCGGTGGAGATGGGCCTCATTATAAGTTTGCCAGTCCAGTAACTACGGTACCGCTAAGCTTGCCGGTACCGTAGTTACCGGACCGGCAAAATGCGAGTTCTACTCGCGGGTGCCTTTTCGCCCGCCAGGTCTAAACTGGTGGGCAGACCGGCACCCGCGAGCATACCATGTCGGATGCACCGGCACCATTCACACATGGTGCTGGTGCATCCGGCCTCCCCATTCCTATGGGGCTTAGTGGGAATGGGGAGCATTTTTTTCTGGCGCCCGGGAATGGTCCGGCAGGGCCGTAATACCCCGGTAATTGCCCATATCCGGTTTTACCGACACGTCTACCGTCAGTCTCATAATGAAGCCCATGGACTCTTTTGGAGATGTTCAGGGCTGCCCGTAGGGCATTGTTTTGAATAACCTGTAGCTTGGACTGGTTCTGATATGAAGTCCCTTCAAATGGGGCGTTGCAGTAGTCCAATCTTGCTCCAATGATAGCTCTGGCTATGGTTAGGCAGTTGGTCGGGGAGAGGAAGTGTCTAGCTGCATTGTTTAGCTTTGTTGTGTAGGCGGACGAGGATGCAATTGCTTTCACTTGTTTGGTGAGGTAGAGAGTGGCATCTAGGTGGACACCTAGCGTTTTACAGATGATGAGACAGGGATTCGGATTCCATCTATGGCGAAGGAGGAGAAGTCTCTGCTGAGTCTCTTAAGCATCGTAGGCGAGCCGACTAGAAGGTTCTCTGTTTTATCGTTGTTCAGGCATAGGTGGTTTGAAGCCATCCATGACTGAATGGTGGCATATATTTTGTTGATGGTGATGGAGTCTTCTTGGAAGGAGCCTGTCAGTGGGAGGAGGATTTGGGTGCCATCACCGCAGTTGGTGTAGCATACGCTCAGGGAGTCCAGGAGGTCAAAAAGGGGTTTGCTGAATATATTGCAGAGTGAAGGGGAGACACAGGAACTGTAGGGTACGCCACAGGGAATGGGGATAGGCGGGGCTTGTGCATTGTCAGAGAAGACTCTCATGGTTCTGTTTTCTAGGAAGGAAGCTATCCAGGCAGCTGCTTTCTGGGAGAAGTTGGCTGAGCCTGTGAGGTGATGGAAAAGTGTGTCGTGGTCTACCAGATCAAAGGCGGCATATAGATCAAGGAGGAGCAGGAGGGCCGGTTTGCCTTTGTCTTTGAATGAATCGAGTAGGATTTCGAGGCCTAAGAGTGCTGATTCTGTGCCGTGGCCCAGGCGAAAGCCAGATTGACGCATGCCTAGGATGTGGTAGGTTTCTAGATAGTCTTGTATTTTTAAGTATGCAGCCCTGTCCAGAACCTTTAGGTGGAAGGGAAATCTGATGATGAGTCTGTAGTTGTTGGGTGCCAAGGGGTGTAAGGAGGAGGTTTTTGCAATGGGAAAACCAATTATTCTTTTAGACTGGTGGGTTCCTGGCTGGATGAGAAGGAGGCGTTAATACACTTTGTTATGAAAGGAGTAACTGTTTCCGAGCATTCTTTAATGACAGAAGCTGGGCAGATGTCACCTTTACATTTGGACGGTTTTAGTGTTTATGAGGATGGAGGATACTTTTCCTTTGGAGACGTCTTTGAAATTAAAAGCTGGCATAGAGTAGATTGTTGTTGAATTAGCTGGGAGGTTAGTGGAGGTAATAGCTGCTCTTTTCTTTTCAATTTTGTGCTGCAGGGTGATGATTTTCTCACGCATGGCATTTTGAATGCTGCTGCACCAGGCCTCATCCTTGGTGATGGTATTTGGTGGCTGAGACGGGGTTTCTAGTTCTCTGAGGATTTTGAAGAGCTCATGCGAGTTGGAGCTGGATTTGGCTATACTAAAGTTGTAGACTGCAGCTTTAGCGCTGATGATGGCCTGTCTATAATCCTTAGCTAGGGCGATTAATGTGGTTTTGGTAATGTGGGTGGGGCCTTTCTTCCACATGTTTTCTGCCTGCCTTTTTGGGAGCGCAAGGCCGATAGGTCTGGGGCGAACAATTAGTTAATGTGTCCTTTGAGTGTGGCCTTTCTAAGGCAGAGTGGAGCTATCAGGTTCAAAGTGTCGGTTATAGTACGGGAGTAAAGCTCTGCAAGGATAGTTGGGTCCCCTGACCTGGGATGTTCAAGGTCCAGTGGTGAAAGAAGTGGGGATATAGAATCTTTGATGATGTGTCTGGTGCTACTGGCGAGCTTTGGAGGTAGGCTCATGCTGTCGGGTGGGTATGAATTAAGTGACGGGAATGTGAAGCCAATGATGTGATGGTCTGACCAAGGGCAGGGGGTATTGGAACTGATCGTGATATGACAGTTCAAGTCAGCTACCCAATCCAAGGATCTTCCTTTGATGTGGGTTGCGTTTGTATCTCGGTGCGTAAATCCAAGATCTATGAGGGCATTTGCTTCTGCCGCTGCAGTTGTGTCCACAGGGTCATATAGACCCAGATTAAGGTCTCCTAGGATTATATCTCTGGAGGAAGGTTTGATGTTGTCTGTGATAAGGTGCGTGAATTCTTCCGCGAAGGTTGTGGGGATGCCTGCATAAGATGTGCATTGTGATCGAGTCTGTAGGGGATGCTGTAAGTTTAGCTGAGAGAATCTTGCAGTTGGCTTTGATAGAGCTATTTATTGGTCTGATTTGTAATGAGTCTCTATATTTGAGGGCGGCACCATCTCGTCTCAAATTCATTCTGTCACTTCTAACTAGTGTGAAGCCTTCTAGTAAGGCAAGGGAAAGTGCTGTGCCTGAGGCTTGGTGAAGCCAAGTTGCTGAGATTCCCAGAAGGTCTAGTTGATTGGATATGATTAGGTCATTTATCTCCAATGCATGCGCGAGGAGGGATCTGGCATTAATGAGGGCACCACGGAGGAGGAGAGGGTCCGGGGCACTAGTAGAAGGGCTACTGGTGTCTGGCTTGCTTGTGGGCGGGGTGGATTTCAGCTGTCTGAGCATCCTGCTAGTTGGTACTGCTTTGGTGCTAGTCAGTGGCATGAGGCGGTCAGGCCTCTTTGCTGTGTTGGTTGGGTGGTGTATCATTTTGTTGGAGGCACGCGACTGAGTGTGCTGACAAGTTGTAGGTGTCAGGTGGGCCGTGTCCCTCAGTTGGGTGGCTGGTGAAGATATGCTATTCATTGTGAGTTTGGAGCGAGGATCAGCTTGAGGGCATATGTGATGAGTTGTGGCTACAAGATGGAGGTATCTTCTGATAGAGGTGGCAGGGAGGTTTTGTGGTCTGGTTTGTGGTAATCTCATACCCAGTCTTTTGTTCTTGAGTGATATAGTTACGGGGGTGGAGCATAAGAGAGACAAATGCTGCTCAGTGATACATGGGGCTGTAGATGTGGGAGCTTGCATGAGTGGATGAGTAGGTTGTTGTGGTGTGAGTGATGCTCTGGGGCTAGGGTAGTGCGCTGTGTTTCAAACTTGTCTTGGTGAGCTCTGCTGAGTATCCCTGCCCACGCCTATAGAAAAGATGGCATAATTGGAGAATAAATTTGATAAAATGAGTGAGAAGGTGGCCCAGCTCTCCTCTTGCCCGATCTGTCACCGGCGACTGAAAAGAAAAGGAAAAGACGTAATGTCATTAAGAAATGTTTTTTGGAATGACTGGGTGAAAGGGGGTTTGCTTAGTTAGACCTGCCAAGCTCAGGGTTTCATGGAATGAGAGAGAATATCTTTTTTGGGATGTGGAGAGAGCTGGAAAGCTGTTGAAAACAATACCCGTGAAAACAACACTTTTGAATGGATTGTGTCCTGCCACGTATTCCTCATCTTGTGATATTCGTTATCGCCAGCTTCGCTGCTTCGGAAACATTTTTCGGCAGATGGCGCTGTGCTCGAGGTCGTGGCATCGATTGCCCCTCGACGGGCTCCGTACCGTGTCGACGTCACTGTTCGTATAAATAGCTCAAGCTGAGCCCGTTGGCTTCAGTTCCGTTTTTCTGATTGCTTCGCTCTCGAGAACAGAGTGCTTCGAGATTTTCTGTCAGAAAATGTCATCATCATCTATTGCTTCTACACCCAAGACTGGGTTTAAGAAGTGTATCGACTGCGGTTCGAAGATGTCAATCACCGATCCTCACTGCATCTGTCTTTGGTGCCTGGGTTCAGATCATCGAACCGGCGACTGTAGTTCCTGTCAGTCGATGACGGAGAAGGCCCTCCGTGAGAGGAAAGGTAAACTAGCGGTGGGGCGGGAGGCTTCGAAGGCCACTTCGAAGGCCTCGTCAAAAAGACATAAAAAATCGTCCGATTCAAAAGAATCAGAACGTCACAAAAAACACTCTAAGAGATCCCGATCTCGTATTAGATCGAGGGGATCTTCATCTTCATCTCCTAAAAAAGTTAAAAGGAGACATAGATCTCCTTTATCATCATCAGATACATCGACCAAATTGGTTCGATGCCCTACTAAATCGGATTCCCCAAGAAAATGGGAGGACTTTAGAATAAAGATGATGGAGGTCTTTGAGAATGCGGCCTCGACCCCCTCAAAGAAACCCCAAAAGAGCCAGACCCGGTCGCTCCATTGGACGACACAGGGAAGTCGGGAACTACTGCGGTACAGACCCGATAGTATGGGTGAAACCCGTAAAACTCGAGTCGACAAATCGTCGAGGAATCGTCGAGAGTCGAGTGTTTCACCGACACCTCATAAAAAAACAGAAGTTGTCAAAAACATCTGCAACTTCGTCGGCGCCGACAGCTTCGATATCGAAGCCTTGTCTTTGATGCCCTTGTCGAAGACTTCATCGGGGTCGTCGAAGATTCCTTCGACACCTTTGAAGAATCCTTAAATTCCTTCGACGAAAACTCAGGAGGAAGAGAGGAGATTTACGCCATTACCAAAATAAGACTATGTCTTCGAGTTTTGAAGAAACTGGCTCTAAGGATGAGGAAATCTCCCCTTTTGGAGTGCAATATGTCACTAGACAAGTTCCAGAGGAACCTCTAGACCCAGAATCTAAAATGAGAGACCTGTGCGAGACTCTGCATTCTGCTAGTGGCATTGACACGTCACCTGAATTAGAGTTGGCAAGACCTGATCCTGCGGAACATGCAGATTCAGGGTACAGTGTCACAGGTTTCCCCCTTTCTCACCTGATTTTGCTGCATGATGGATTCCGTTGTAGAAGTTTTCTTCCTTATGGTTCGGGTCTTCTACAAGCCCGCTCGGCCGTCTTCGGCTTCCAGTGTTCGTTCAACTTCTTGTCTGGGATCGATAGTAAACTCCAGGAAATCCAGGAAAAAATAAGGGGAAGAAGCACTCAGAGGCGGGTGCACGGATTCCGGGAGAAGGTTGGGTAAGAAGGAGAAGGGATAGAATGGAGCAAGGGTCCAGGAACCAGGAAAGCAACAAAGTTCCGCGAAAGCGAACTACGGAGCACACGTCTAGCCACAGCTAACAGTAGCTTTGAGACACGCGGAAGCGCGGGGGTGTGGCTATTTTATCGAGTGTGCTGCAATGAACGCGAAGACTGGTAGGCAGCATTCAGTGTTTGCGGCCATATTGGTAGTACAACAGAGTGCAAGCCCCGGTGTGACAGGGACCAGGAAGTCCAGAAGGGGCGTGTCCGATGCGTCATGACAGCATGCCTCCTCCGAAAACCCATCCCGCCAGGTTTGCCTGGGTATATGAGATGGAACCTTCAGAGTAACCTGGCGGTATTCAATTTGGAGACGGGTTCCCAAATGCGTTCACTGCGTGGATATCCTTTCCATTCCACCAGGTACTGGAGCTGACCACGTTTATATCTGGAGTCACATATTCGGGAGACTTCATATTCCAGTTGGTCATTGACAAGGACAGGGCTAGTTCTGAGGTTAATCGGAGAGGTCTGGATGTATGGCTTTAGTAGAGATGTATGAAAAACTGGGTGGATCTTCTTCCAGGAATCTGGCAATTTGAGGCGAAAGGCCAGTGGGTTGATGATTTCTTTTATAGGAACAGGCCCATAATATCGGGGAGCCAGTTTATTTGGCCGTAGATGTCGAGGCAGTAGTTTTGAGGATAACCATACTTTATCGCCTATTGCGTAGGAGGGACCTCGTCTTCTCTTTGTGTCCGCATAATGTTTGGTCTGATTCCGGGCTCTTTCTAGCTGTTCTTTGGCTTCTCTTTGTACATTGATAAGTGTTTCAATCCAGGAATCGACTGTAGGAACCGGTGTTGGATGGGGGAGGACAGAAGGTAGAACCGAAGGGTGGAACCCTTGGCTACAAAAAAAAGGGCTTGTTTTAACAGCCGAGTGATCCGGGTTATTATAGGCGAATTCAGCCACAGGTATTAAAAGGGACCAATTGTCCTGGACCTTGGTAGCATAACATTGAAGATATTGTTCTAAGGTTTGATTCACATGTTCAGTAGCTCCGTTGGTTTGGGGATGATAGCCTGAGGAGAGAGCACGTTGAATTCCTAGTATTCGACAAAGGTGTTTCCAAAACTGAGAGATGTATTGGGGTCCTCTGTCCGATATTATCTTGGAAGGAGACCATGAAGCCGGAATATGTGTTCCAGGAAAATTCCAGCAAGTTCTGATGAGGATGGTAGTTTATACAGGGGTGTAAAATGAGCCAAATGAGTGAACAAGTCAATGGTGACCATGATAGTCGTGTATCCCCTGGAAGGTGGCAATTCCACTATGAAGTCTGTAGCGATACATTCCCAGGGCCTTGTCATGTTTGTTCTGACTACAGACAGAACAGGCTTGGACGTACAGCTTTACGTCAGTCTTCATTCTAGGCCACCAGAATTGCCTTTGTACGAGACGGAGGGTATTGGTAATGCCACAATGTCCAGAGTGAAGTGTATTGTGGCAAAAGTTTATTATCGTTTGTTGTAGTGTCTGTGTGGGAATGACTAAAGCATTATCTTTGAACAAATATCCGTCCTTGGTTTTCAGATCCCATTGATTCTTCCTTGAAATGTTCTTCCAGAGTTCAGAGGACTAGGTTTGTAAGCAAATTTCTTCCAGGAGGCTGATTGCGTGAGCTACAAATATCGTATGGGGAAACATCTGAGGGAATGTCCGGTCTTCAGGAGGCTCGTAATCAGGACATCGAGATAAAGCGTCAGCAATTATATTCTGCGTTCCCGGGACATGGTGAATCTGGAACTGGTATTGGTCAAAGAAGAAGGCCAAACTGGCTTGACGGCTATTTCTGCATTCCAAGGCCTGTAATACTTGAAGATTTCGATGGTCCTTGCGAACCTGGACCGGATGTTTTGCTCCTAAGAGTAAATGACGCCACTCGGTAAAGGTTTGACAGATGGCTAACAGTTCCTTTTCTAAAACAGAGTAGTGGGTTTCACTGGGAGTTAAGGTCCGTGAAAGATAAGCAATAGGATGTTCCAGTCCATCATCGAATTCTTGTTTCAGAACTGCTCCAATGGCGTAGTTAGAGGCGTCTGTTTCCACTAAGAAGGGTCGATTGATATCAGGTTGAGCCAGGATGGGAGCTTGGGTGAACTCTGATTTCAAGCGTTGGAAGGCTTCCTCCTGAGCTGTTGCCCAATGAAAGGGAGCGTCTTTCTTCAACAAGGTAATAATCGGTTGGACTATCTCGGAAAAGGAAGGTATACATTTCCTATAGAAATTAGCTAAGCCCAGGAAGGACTGGATCTGTTTCACGGTGGTCGGACATGGCCAGGATAGTATAGCCTTTACCTTGGATTGATCCATTCCAATACCTTCTGGGCTAAGAACAAATCCTAGATAGTGGACAGTAGGGACATGAAAGAGGCACTTCTCTGGTTTTGCCAGGAGCTTGTGTTCACGTAGCCGTTATAACACTGCCTTAACATGTTCCTCATGCTTGAGTGGGTCCTTCGAGAATATTAAGATATCGTCCAGATGACAAAAAGGAATAGGATATCCAAAAACACCCGATCCATGAAACGTTGGAAGACCGCCGGGGCGTTAGCAAGTCCGAAAGGCATGACCAAGTATTCATTATGACCAAAGGGTGTTCTGAAGGCTGTCTTCCATTCGTCACCTTCTCTAATACAGATCAGATGGTAGGCACCTCTACGATCCAATTCGGTGAATACTACTACTCCTCTTACTGCTTCCAGGATGTTTGAGATCAAGGGCAACGGATACCGACCCTTTGGGGTGCACTGATTTAGGCCTCGATAATCAAGGCAAGGTCTGAGCTCATTGATATCTTTCTTTGGAACAAAAAACAGTGATGCTCCTGCTGGAGATTTGGATGGTCGTATGGTGCCATTTTCAAGGTTAGTATCTAGGTATTCACGGAGGGCCTTTTTCTCGGTTCGGATAAAATGAACATCCTCCCAAAGGGGATCACAGCTGAAGGTTCGGTTTCAATCGCACAGTCTTCTGGTCTATGAGGAGGTAAGGCTTGAACAATAGCAGAAGAAAACACATCAGAGTATTCCTGATAGACTTTAGGAACCTGAATGATGTTTGAGACAGAGAGTGGACCTAGATGGTTTGCTGAAAGTCTTTCCGCTGGTGTCGGAGCGGGGTCCAGGGGTAGGCGAATGAGACATGCAATGTTCGGAACCCAGTAACAAGGAACCTGCTGCCCAATTGATGTATGGATTGTGTCTTTGTAGCCAGGGCATTCCCAAAACCAATGGGTAATGGGCAGATTTTATGATGTCAAACCTTATCTTCTCTCGATGGTGGTTTATTGCTAGCTCGATTTCCGTTGTCTGAAGGGTTATTGGTCCGGAAAAAAGAGGTCTCCCATCAATTGCTTCTATAGGTTGCATGACATTCCAGGATTCGTAGGGAATATGGTGTTTAAGGACCCATTCTTGGTCTATGAATATTCCCATGGCCCCACAGTCCACTAGTGCCAGAATGGGATAGGTGTTCTTCTTGGATAGCGATAGAAAGGCCTGTAAAATTACCAGATTGTTCTGTCCAGGAGAGTTCAAGGATGGTATAGATGTGGAGCCAACATCTCTCTCCCGAAACTGCTCTCCATCTAGGATCTGGAGCTGGCGTTTCCCGAACGCCGTGGAGGAGCTATAGGACACTCTCTCACTAAATGTTTGTCCGATGCGCAATAGATGCATTAGCCGGTATGGATCCTTCGTAATATTTGTTGGGGGGATGTAGGTCCACGGAAGGCCCCTAATTGCATGGGTTCAGGTTGGTTAATAGGGGCAGAGCTGTCTTCGGATTTCGTGGGGATCTCTATGGGATTCTTCTGGAAGGGTGACTTGGTTTTCTTTTTCTCTGCCTTCCTTTCCTGTATGTGAAAGTCAGTCTGTAGAGCAAGATCCATAAGGGCCTGGTATGAAATTGGACGTGCCACCCTGGCCAGTTCATCCTTGATGTATTCGTTCAACTCTCTTCGAAAGAGGGTGAAACAGGCTTCAGAGGACCAGTCTGCTTCTTTAGCCAATTGCTTAAATCGTGTAACATATGTGAGCATATCCTGGGAGCCCTGCTGGAAATCGAGAAGGCGCTCCTGAGCACTATAGACCTGATCTGGACGGTCAAACATGGTCTTAAGTGCTCGAATGAATCCGTCATAATCATCCAGGAGGGCATCTCTGGCATTAACTAATGGTGTGGCCCAGGTTAATGCATTCCCGGTAAGGTGTGAAATAATAAAGCCCACTTTAGCCCTAGGGGGGGAGAAATAATAGGGCTTAAAAGTAAAGTGGACCAAACAGGAATCTAGGAATCCACGAAGGTTCTCTGCTGACCCATCGTATTTGTCAACAATGCCGCCCAATCGTACGCTCTCCTTCATGGCAGAATCGCAGGATAAAACCAATTGCTTTAGCGCGGCATTCTCTGCCTTTAGGTTTTGTACTTCGGTCGTTAGTTCCTGCATGCCATGCATAAGATCCTGAACGGCCGCCTCCATGTCTGTATCGACCTCGGTCAGGTGGCGTCTCAATCTGTCACAGGATTCCCCCTTTCTCACCTGTTTTCGCTGCTTGATGGATTCCGTTGTAGACGTTTTCTTCCTTATGGTTCGGGTCTTGTACAAGCCCGCTCGGCCATCTTCGCTTCCAGTGTTCGTTCAACTTATTGTCCGGGATCGATAGTAAACTCCAGGAAATCCAGGAAAAAATAAGGGGAAGAAGCACTCGGAGGCAGGTGCTCGGATTCCGGGAGAAGGTTGGGTAAGAAGGAGAAGGGATAGAATGGAGCAAGGGTCCGGGAACCAGGAAAGCAACAAAGTTCCGCGAAGGCGAACTACGGAGCACACGTCTAGCCACAGCTAACAGTAGCGTTGAGACGCGCGGAAGCGTGGGGGCGTGGCTATTTTATCGCGTGTGCTGCAATGAACGCGAAGACTGGTAGGCAATGTTCAGTGTTTGCGGCCATATTGGTAGTACAATAGAGTGCAAGACCCGGCGTGACAGGGACCAGGAAGTCCAGAAGGGGCATGTCCGATGGGTCATGACATACAGGAGTTTAATGAAAAGAGTGGTAGAATATATGGGCTGGGGTAGAGCCTCACCCACTTTTGAACAGGACGATATGACGGACATAATTGTTCGGGTTCCCCAGAAGGGTCCAGTTCTCTCCTTCCATAGGGCGCTTCAGAGAACAGTGGAAAGGAACTGGGAAACCCCTGATAACATTGCTGCGGTAAAGAACTTCTACTTATGATCCCGAGTATCTGAATAGACATCCCACTCCAGAAAGTCTGGTTATTCAGGCTGCAACTACTTCGAGACGAACTGAATATCCAACCATACCTCCGGATAGAGAGGATAAGAATGTTGATGCTTGGGCCCGTAAAGTTTTTACTTCGGGTAGCATGGCCTTAAAGTCAACCAATGTCACCTGTACCCTAGCCAGGTTCACACATACCCTGTGGGAATGCATTTCGGCGGCGGCTGAACATATTCCGGAAGGCGAGGAAAGGGAAGGCTTCCTGAATATTGTCAAAGACGGAAGGAGGCAATGGGGGAATGTCTCCAGTCTGGACTGGATACTGCTGAAAGTATTAGCAGATCCATGGCCTCAAACACAGCGCTACGCAGATTTGCGTGGTTGAGAAAGTCGGGTTTTGCACCAGATGTGGAGGCCAAGCTTCTCAACATGTCTTTTGATGGCTCGAGGCTGTTTGATAGTAAGGCTGATGAGAGCCTAGAAAAACTACAGACCTCAAAAGCGGCAGCTAAATCCCTTAGTGCCTCCATGCGACAACATCAGAAACCCTATTCGGGCTCATCTTCCTGGAGGGGTCGTCCTTTTCGGTACTACTCTTCTTTTGGTAGAGGAAGAGGACAGGCTTTTCAAAGGGGCAAAAGAAATGTCACTCATGGTGGACGAGGAAAGAGTACAAAGCCATCTTCAGGAACGGCATCTTTACCCTCAGCCGCTCCTGCAGCCACCTCCAAATCACTCTGAGGCCTTATCATACAAAACACCAGTGGGAAGCAGAATCTCTCAGCATCTGAAAGTATGGTGGGGTATTACTTCAGATTCTTGGGCACTGGAAACAGTAGCTCAAAGTTACTGCGTTCCCTTCCTAAAAAGGCCTCACGATCATCCACCAGGAGCCAACTCGACCAAAATTCCAAACCCGCTCCTTTTGCAGGAAAGTTTAACCCTGCTAGAGAAAGGTGCAATAGAATATGTACCTGTGGCGGAGAGGAACAAGGGTTGGTACTCCCCTTATTTTCTCATCCCAAAGAAGGACGGAGGATTGAGACCCATCTTGGACTTGAGAAACTTGAACAAGTTCCTCAGGAAGGACAAGTTCAAGATGGTAACCCTTTCTCAGATCCTTCAGGCTCTCCAACTCCAAGACTGGTTGGTATCATTGGGCCTTCAGGATGCTTACTTTCATGTGCCAATCCATCCCAAGCACAGAAAGTACCTGAGGTTCGCAGTTGGCGGTTCTCACTATCAATTTCGAGTTCTGCCATTCGGGCTGACCTCCGCCTCAAGGGTTTTCACCAAGCTGATGGCGGTAGTGGCAGCGAGTCTCAGGAGAGGGGGGATTCAAGTCTACCCCTACCTGGACGACTGGTTGATCAGAACACATTCTCCCGAACAAGCTCAAAAACATCTGTCGATCATCTGTCACTTCCTTCACAATCTGGGCTTCTCCCTCAATTTCATGAAGTCCCACATGATACCATCCCAAAAACTCCAGTTTATCGGAGCAGTCTTGGACACTTCCTCGGGCAAAGCCTCGACTCCCGAGATAAGAGCTTTTCACATTCTGCAGATGGTAACAAAAATCCAGAAAGCCCAGCATCTGCTGGCCTTCGATTTTCTGAGATTGCTCGGCTTCATGGCATCCTGCATTTGTCTGGTGCCAGAGGCCAGATTGAGAATGAGATCCCTTCAATGGGCCCTCAGGACTCAGTGGTCCCAGTTCTCGGGGAGTATGTTGGATCTTCTGCAAGTCCCGAGCGCAGTTGCTCAGGATCTACTATGGTGGGCTTGCAACAACAACATCCTCAAAGGGGAATATTTTTGGTAACCATGGCCGGAAATAACAGTAGTAACCGACGCCTCACTCACGGGGTGGGGAGCTCATACCAGCGATCTGACAATCAGCAGTTGTTGGTCTCCATCGGAGTCCAAACTACACATCAACCTGTTGGAGCTGAGGGCAATCAGACTAGCGCTGAAGGCCTTCCTGCCCTCTGTACAAGGGAAGAATGTCCTGATAATGACGGACAACACAGTTGCCATGTACTACCTCAACAAAAGAGGAGGCGTAGGATCACTACCACTGTGCAGAGAAGCAATGGAGTTCTGGTTCTGGGCAATACGGTAAGGAATCTCTCTATCGGCGGTTCACCTAGCCGGAGAGCAGAACACGGCGGCAGACGCTCTGAGCAAGCAGAGCACAGTCTCCCACGAATGGGAGTTAGCTCAGGAATTCCTTCTGGAGATCTTCACCCTTTGGCGAACCCCTCAAGTGGATCTGTTTGCGACCGAGGTAAACCGGAGGTGCGAACAGTATTGCTCAAGGGAATTTCCCCCGAGAGGAGCTCTAGGAGACACGTTCGTGGTGGACTGGGATTTCCCCCTACTGTATGCGTTTCCTCTAGTCCCTGTGATTCCTCAAGTAATCAGGAGGTTGAGAAAGTTCAGGAAAACCATGATCCTAATTGGGCCAGGAGGACGTGGTACCCGGACCTTCTGGACATGTCCATCTGCCCTCCAATACGTCTTCCGCAAAGAGAGGATCTTCTCTCGCAAGAGGAAGGTCGGGTTCTCCATCCAGAGGTCAAGACACTCAACCTTCACGCATGGTTTCTGAGAGGTTGAGATACAGGGATTGGGACCTTCCGGATGACGTAATGGAAATGTTGCTTTCGGCCAAAAGGCCAGCACCATTTTCAAGCGCTCATCGGAAGAGGTTTCTTACTTCAAAATTCCATTAATCATTAAGTTCCTGAAAGGACTTACTAATGTATATCCACCAGCACCGTTTCATGTCCCAACTTGGGATTTAAACCTAGTTCTTACATTTCTAACTTGTATACCTTTTGAGCCTCTGCACACCTGTCCATTGAGGCTTCTAACACTAAAAACTGTCATTCTTGTAGCATTAACATCAGCCTGCAGGGTTAGTGAACTACAGGCTCTCTCATGTAAACCTCCATATACCACATTTTACAAGGACAAGGTAGTTCTTAAGGTTAAACCATCTTTCTTACCGAAAGTAGTTTCTGACTTCCATTTGTCACAAAAAATCATTTTACCAACATTCTATCCTCCTCCGCAGAGACTGCATAGACTGGACCCCAAAAGGGCTCTCAGTTTTTACATTTCAAGAATGTCAAAATTACGTCAAGATGACCAACTCTTTGTAGGGTATACAGGTCATAAATTGGGATTATCAGTGACAAAACAAACCATATCCCGCTGGATCATTCTGGCTATAATTGAATGCTACAGATTGGCGGGAACGGACCCCCCAGATGGGCTACGGGCCCATTCCACTAGGCGAATGGCTACTTCTGCGGCTTTGAAGAGGGGGGTCCCTGCAAAGGATATTTGCTCGGCTGCAACATGGGCATCAATGCATACCTTCATCAAGCATTATTGCTTAGATGCTTCCTCCTCCAATGAGGGTTTATTTGCCAAGGCGGTACTTCATTCCGTCCATGAAAACAGTAACTAGTACTCCCATCTCCAAATTGGCCACTGCTATGGGAGTCTATCACAAGATGAGGAATACGTGGGAGGACACAATCCATTCAAAGAACAAGTTACTTACCAACTGTAACCTTCTTTCGACTGGATGTTCCTCCCACGTATTCCTCATCGACCCTCCCAGCCTACCCCGCAGTACAGTTTACATTTCTTACACTTTCCTCTCACGATGGGCCTATCAGTCACAGGACACGCCTGGGTGTTCCACGAATATTTCCTCGAAAAAACAGAACTGAAGCCAACCGGGGCGGCTCGAGCTATTTATACCAACAGTGACGTCGACACGGTACGGAGCCCATCGAGGGACAATCAACGCCACGACCTCGAGCACAGCGCCCTCTGCCGAAAATTATTTCCGAAGCAGCGAAGCTGGCGATAACGAATATCACAAGATGAGGAATACGTGGGAGGAACATCCAGTCCAAAGAACGTTACAGTTGGTAAGTAACTTGTTCTGCTGAGGATAAGGGTTGAGGAGACCTGGGCCTGGGGGGCTAGCCTTTTGTGGGTTTAGATATTAATTTTCATAACTTTTGAAGGTGCTTCATAATATACTGTGGGTCATTACGACCTTGGCGATAGGGTGTTAACGGGGCCGGTAGAGCTGCCGGCCCCGTTAACCCCCTACTGCCTCATTACGAGGTCTCCTCGCGGGACCCGCTAAGGACGCAGGCCCGTTGTTAGCAGGCTCCCCATTCCCATTGAGCCCTATGGGGGCTCGAATGGAAATGGGGATGGGTTCCTGGAATGGGGAAATACTGGGCCCTCCAAGGTCGGAATGGCCCGGTATTTCCCAATTCCAGGAACCCGGTCTCTGTCCCCGGAATGGGGGTAGCCATGCCACAAATAGCGGCATGGCTACCTCCAAGGTCGTAATGACCTCCACTGTGTCTGACCTTCTTTTCTCACTGTGGGTGTTTAATCCCATGATAAATAACTTTCCCATATAGATGCTTGTTAACTTGAGAGTTCTGGCTGATTATTAGCATATTTGGGTTTGGATGATGTGGACAATCTTTGTTGTGGCTGACTTTTGCTCTGTACCTCAGGTCCAAGAAAGGCTGCATGTAGGGTTGGGAGGACAGAAAGCTTTTGTCCACCTAAATCCATGTTTTTTTTTTCTTTTTTTAAATAAAAACTTTATTTGTTTTTAGTCAAAAAAATAGACCTTACAAATAATTTGTGATTCTTTCAGACAATACAAAATTGTTAAAATCAGACACCATAAAATATTATGGTATGAACACAATCAATATGACACGTTGAACATAAAAATATCAAATTCATAAATTAAGATTTGTACAAGAGTACACTAGATTTAAGCACCATCAATTCTCAACATTCATTAGTTCTCTAAGGTCGCGATGCATTTTCTAGTTCTTTATCAATGATATTTACAAAGTTTGTTGTTTTTACTACAGAAGTATCTGTTAATCCCCACATACATTTAGTCCAAATCCACTCTCTAGCTAGAATCGTATTAGCTTTCATAAAGGACTTTATAAGAATGCATCGTACATTTTCAAAGTAACAGCAATATAAGAACAGATGTTTTAAAGTCTCCACAGCTTGATTACAAAAACGACATACCTCGTTAGAGTGAGCCAATGTTTCTTTAGACCAGTATTTCATTCTAGATTGAGTGTGAATTAAATCTAGCCTGAAGCGCATAAAAGTGCGACAGACCTTAGAACAGGGGCAAAGTGTTAAATAAGACATGCGTGGTTTCTGCTTGTGTATAAATTTGCAATATTCCGCACAAGAAGGGTACATTTCCATTGTCCTACAGGTATCGCCCCAATCCTGTAACAGTAATTTCTTCTTGATTTTCTCTTGAAAAAGTTCCAGATCTTCCATTGGGAGATTGATCTTATCCAGTAGGGTTAGCATGCGTTCTTTAAATTTCACCATAGAAGGAGGGTTGTTATCTATTAACATTCTGTTTAGCCCTATGTAGAGCGAATTTCTAATGGGAAATAATATTTTAGCAAAATTGTTTAGCATGCGCCAATTGTATCTGGAGGAGAGGGAGTTAATCCCCAACTCATGTCTTATCACAACATTAGGCATTGATGAGGGTAAGCCTAATACATCTTTCCAAATCTGCCCTTGAAGTTGGTCCAATAATGGCCCTAGATCATGTAAGGTAAGTTCAGCTCCGTATAGTAGAATGGCTTCAACTTTTTTTGAATAAAATTCCAATAGTGGCAATAGAGAAAATGTGCACATTTTCTTTAGTAGAATTTTCATTTGGCATTTTAATGGAGAACTTTTCGCAATCAATTGTTCTTTCATGAATTTATAGGAGATATTCTTAGAGAGAATCAATCCTAAGTACGGTAAAGTGGGGCTAATTGTAATTGGGGAGACACCAATTTTCCATACAAACTTACATACTTTTTTCTTATTTGAAAAGATAATAATGTTAGATTTTTGAGGATTGACTACCAAATTATTAGAGTTACAATATTGCATGAAGCAATCTAGTTTAGCTTGAAGGCCTGACTGAGTCCGATCAAAAAATAAGATGTCGGCAGCGTAAACTAACCAGGACAATGTAAAGGCTCCAATGCGAATAGCAAACGACTTCTTAGCATTCCATAGAGCTTCTATATCTCGTAGTTAGAGATTAAATAGTATCGCTGCTAATGTACAGCCTTGTTTAACACCTGTAAACAATGGAATAGCTTGGGTTAGTGAGCCTTCCCTGTTAATTCTATCTTTGAAATTAGTTTTAAAGTGCAACATTTGAATAAGAATAATGAGGTATTGGGGGAATTTTGCTTTCCGCAATTTTTCCCATAGTATGCTCCTAATAACCCCATCAAACGCAGCTTTCAGATCTAAGGAGGCAACAAAGACGGGGCCATGAGACGGGCATGTGGCATGAGATATAATATGAGCCATCAAACACGCATTAAGGGGGGTTCCCATCCCTTTGCGAAAACCCACTTGCGAAGAACAGAAAGAATCGTGGTTGCGTGCAAATATTTCAAGCTCTTGTAAAATTAAAGAGGCGAATATTTTCGCAGCGACATCAATAATCGCTATAGGACGATAATTATTTGGGTCTTCAATTGAGCCTTTTTTGTGTAAAGGAATGATAATAGAAGTAAGCCAAGACTCCGGTATCTTTTTGGATTTGAATATCTCTTGGAAGATCGTAAGAAAGAAAGGGGCCCAAAATAAAGGATCATCCTTTATTAAACAAGGAGGGAGTCCATCAGGACCTGCACATTTAGAGCTTTTTAGTTTCTGAATAGCCCCAAGTATGTCATTCTTTCCCCAAGGACAAACATTAGGAAGTAGATGGCAATCAGGTGGAGTATCAAGCACGCTAACATTTTTTGGGAGAGCATATTTGCCAAGAAAAAAAGAAGTCCAGTTTGCACTGTCAATGCCAGAGACAAACTCACGCGATGGTTCTTTATATAGAGATCTTATCGTATTCCATATGTCTTTAGTCTTGCAATTACAAAGAATTACAAAGAAGGTTTACTATTTTTTGATTTTGAATTTGATTTTGAAGCAGTTTGTTAGCATCATTAATCTCCTTTACTCCTTTTTTTATGAAAATAGAACCTTTTCATTGGAGCACCAAGTAGACTTCTTTAACATCCGTATGTGAGCGTTTTTCTTACTTTTTAGAACTACTATCTTGGCACAAAAGTCATCTCTGTTATATTCATCGAAGAGTTGCTCAGACTTGCGAAAAACACCTTTCGCCAAATGTGTGGCAATCATTTCACAATTCCATTTTAGGATTGCAGAATTAAACATGCCATTTTGTGCTTTATCTTTCCAGAGATCTCTGTTGACAATAAATGTGAAATCTCTGCATGTAGCAGGAGACCAGTTGATTGAAGCACCTGGTCTGTGACTTTGAATTAGTGCTAACTGAGCTACTGGAGGACACAAAGTGAAATAATTCCGAATTGAGGTGGTGATCATCACATGATCTCCCATATCAGTCCTAAGGGTATTTGTTTTAGTCATAGAACGAGAAAGTCCATTTGATGCAAATATGTGATCGATCCATGAACTTGCGTTACCCCTTTTCCAAGTGACATTAGAATGAGTATCTGTGTGGTCAATTAAGTGTATATCCCAGGATTTGAGGAATTTACACCAAATCTTTCCTTTTAGACTGCACAACCTTTCCCCCCAATTGACAGCAGACTTCCAAAGTGTCTTATAGAGGGTAAAGAGAGATGTTTTAATTATCTGACTCTATCTGTGATATGGGCCTCTCGTGTGGAGGGTTCTTCTTCTGTTATGTTTTGCATGTTAAAACTGCAATAAAAAGATATTTGGAAAAATAATGTGTTGTCCAGAATAAATAATCCATTTATAATAACATTTTCAATTCTGAAATAAAAATATTGTTACAAAACACTATGTTTCCCGTCCCCAAGCGTGGAACCATTCAACTGGGGGTTGCTAGCATCCGATCAAGAATTCAAACAGATAGTTTGATTGTTTGGGATTCCTTTAAGGTTTCTATTCGTGGTGTTTTCATGAATTGGACCTCAAGAGCTAGGAGAACAGGGGGGAAGATATTGAAGGAAATTGAGATTGAATTTGGTGACTTTCAAAGAAAATATTCACTGTCAAAAAATGGGGAGGATAAAAAAAATGCATAGAGTTAATGAAGAGCTAAAATGTGAAATGGATCGACAAGCAGAAAAGGGTTTATTTTACATGAAACAAAGCTATTGGGAGAAGCAGCGATGACTTTTGGCAAACAAACTAAATGATTTGTCTGAGAGATCGTATATTCAAAGACTAGATAATGGGTCGGGAGGAATGTCAATTAAAAATAAGGAAATATGTGAGTGCTTTCGTACTTTCTACTTCTCCCTCTATTCAGAGGAGACTCATTCACAGGCATCAGATTTAGTTGATTTTTTTGATATTTTGATAAATTGATATTCCCTGTTTATCTGAAGAAGGCAGGAATTATTTGGATGCTGCGATTTCGATACCTGAAATTCTGATGGAAATAAATGAACTCAATATTGGGAAATCTCTGTGTATGGATGGATTGCCGGTGGAATTCTATAGAACATTTGGTTCTAAACTGGCTGCGGAGCTTTGTGAATTATATAACCGTTTTTTAATAGAGCGGACTCTATGTCCGTCTTTGAAGGAAGCAATCATTAGTTTAATAATAAGGCCAGGGAGAGACACCACCAGATGTGGTAATTACCGTTCAATTTCACTTCTCACTGTTGATGTGAAAATATTTGCTAGGATTCTAGCTTAACGGCTGGAAAAATATATGGGGGAATTAATCAGTCAATCGCAGGTGGGTTGTATGAGGATGAGACATGGGTATGACAATATTAGGCTGCTGTTAGATATTATGAGTTTGCCAGAAGCTGATATTGGGAACCTTTTATTGATATTTTTGGATGCTGAAAAGGCATTTCATGGTGTGAATTGGACCTTCTTCAATTATACGCTTCTTGAAATGGGATTTGGGCCATTATTTGTAAATGCTGTTGGTGCATTGCAATCTGGAATTAATGCAAGACTATGGGCCTCATTACATGGTAGGCGGTAAGGGAAAATTGATGCCGGTAAAGGATTACCGACATCGCTAACCGCTCCGGCCAATTACGACCCGCCTACCCGCTATTAGCGGCACCGCTAAGAACAGTGCCTCTAATAGCGGCACGGCCATGTGCAGTGTTCCCAACTGCCACAGGTGCACACAATCAGCACAGGTGGAGGCAATGGAGACTGGGCCAGCACAAAAGGAGCACACCGCACCCCTTCCCACGCCCATTCACACACCAAAATGATTCCAATACTAGTAGCATTACATGGGCGGGAGAACATGATTGCATTGCAACAACAACATGCAGCACAGAGGAGACGCAGGAGGAGGAGGAGGGCGAGACATACCCAGCAAGCCCCACCAGTGCAGCTAGTTGTACCACAGAGGCAGCCAACAATCCCCAGGATCAGAGCCAGTCCATTCAACCTAACCCCTGAGCAGATACACACCCTGTACCGTCTGGACCGGGATACCATCACCACCATTGTGCACATGATACACAACGACATTGTCAGCCTCATAGACATCCGTACTGCCATCCCCCCTCTACTGAAGGTGGTTACTGTGCTCCACTTCCTGGCCACAGGCACCTACCAGCATACGGTAGGGCAGATGCATGGCATATCACAACCAGTATTCTCACGCACGCTGAACCAGGTGCTCGATGCCCTCCTGAAGCACACAGGTGAACACATATCCCTGCCACGGACTGCCCAGGAGATCTCCAACACCAAAGTTGGCTTCCATTCACTGGCAGGCATCCCAAGTTACATCAGGGCCATCGACTGTACCCATGTGGAATTGGTGGTCCCACATGCCAATGAGGCAGTCTACCGAAACAGAAAGCAATACCACTCCATCAATGTCCAAATGGTATGTGACTCTAACAAGATCATCACACATTATTGTGCCCGATATCCTGGATCAACCCATGATTCAATGGTCCTGCGGAACTCAACGATACCACGCTACATGGAGCGACATGCTGGACAACGTTCGTGGCTACCTGGTGAGTAGCGTGGCAAGCACATGGCAGTGTGATGCGAGGATTACATTTGGGGGGAGAGATACATACTCCAACTGGGTGTGATTGGGGGGGGGAGATGCATACTCCAACTGGGTGTGATTGGGGGGGTGCATACTCCAACTGGGTGTGATTGGGGGGGGAGAGATGCATACTCCAACTGGGTGTGATTGGGGGGGGGGAGATTCATACTCCAACTGTTTGAGATTAGTAGACAGGATAAACAATGGCCATACAGAAATACACCACTGTCCCCCAAGGCAGCCCAGACTGGACCTGACACATGAAAACCACATGCAAGTAAGGTGCACAACAATGAAATGAAGCCATTACCCCAACCATGCCATATCCATCCACATGCACATTGCACTTCATCAGACCGTACCCTCTACAACACAATGCAGCAACATGCTGCCAATATGGACAATAGAAATGTACTCTGAACAGCATCCCAACGGAAATGCGACCTTGGGTGCATACAAAGGGATCACCTGTAGCCATTATACTGATTCACACCCGTACACCACAACAGAAGTGCCGCATGCCAGCATGGAGACATCAAGTTTGGAATGGCAGTTCACTAGCAGTGTGGTTCAAACGGTGCCAGGACCAAAGGACACAAAGGACTGGACCTCACCTAGTACATGGCAATAACTGCCGTAGGCATGCATAGTGCATGTACACATGCAAGGACTACATCACCTTCCCACATTGCAGTAACTTTGATTACCTCTATGCATGTAGGGATTTGTGGATGTCATTCACAATGCTAAATTGACTTGTGTGATATGTACTGGCTACACTTGATGTAATCACTTACACATACCCATTGTTGCACCCATGCAGGTGATGCTGGCTATCCCTTGAAGAGGTGGCTCCTTACCCCTGTACGGAACCCACAGAACAGGCACGAAGAGGAATACAATTGTGCACATACCCGTACCCGTATGGTAATTGAGCAGATATTTGGCCTTTTGAAGACACGGTTCCGGTGCCTCAGCAGGTCGGGTGGGGCACTCCTGTACGGGAATGAGAAGGTGGCCAAGATCACCATGGCATGTGTCATGCTGCACAGTATGTGCATCAGACGGAATGTGCCACTGTCCCCTGACATTGAACTGCAACCACCTGGTGAGGATGATGATGAGGAAGGAGAAGATGGGGCTGCACGTCATGCAGGTGGCGATGCACAGGAGGGACGTGCTGTGCGCCAGCATCTGATAGACCAATTTTCCAATACACATGGATGAAGAGGGTGCAATGGATGTGGGTATAGGGGTACTGGGTTTTGTGGTGAAATGTACACTGTGCTCTGTCCACCAGTAGTAAAGCACACATACACAAAGAAAATTGTCCACTCATGTGATTCGTCATGTCACCAGTGTGTATTAAGTATCGTAAGTAAATGAAGTGCATGGACCCGACAACACAAACACCCTTTACCCCCTTCCCCCACAACTCACCCAAACACCCTTTACCCCCTCCCCCCACAACTCTCCCAAACATGGCTTGCACATCAGTGCAGCATTGCAGTATACGATCACCAACATCAGGCTGGCCCTACTTCCCACCCCCTCTGCCACCATCGGGGGGTTGCGAGTTTGTGCGCCGCATAGCCCGCATGGACCTGCGCAGGGGGCTGGTCTGCCTTGAGCTGGCAGTGGAGGAGGTGCTCGGTTGGTCCGGTGCCGGTGGGGGGTTCTGCCTATCCATAGCGTCTGCAATGCGTGTGAGGACCTGCCTCACAGCTGATATTTCCTCACAAATGCGGTTGGTGCTGGCTTCCATGGCTTGTTTGATGCCCTTGGCATGTTCCCTGCACTCCTCCCTCGCCACGCCTCGGCCACATGCTGGCCGACCAGCGCAGTGATGTCTTCCTGGCGGTGTCAGATGATGGCCATGTCATGGCCTCTGTGTCTGCGTTGTATGGTACCTGCCGCACCTTGTGGCATGTGTCCACCATCAGGTGATGTCACCATGGGACTCCAGCACCCTGCCACGAATTCATCCCCAGACTGCTCATGGCTGCTGGCATGTGATGTGGAGCATGGGCTTTGTTGTGCTGACTGCTGCGGCTGGGTGTGTGGTGTACAATGGGCGAAAAACATGTTTCCTCCACATCAGACATGGGTGCCGTGGCAGCTGCCCCGCCGATGGAGCTATTTGCGGCGGACAGTGCTCCTTCCGCAGGTGAATCCTGCGTGATGATAATTGCTGGAGTGGGTGCTGCAATTTCGTCTGGCGGACTTTCACGTCTTGGTGACATGGGTGGCTGTGTGGATTTGGCCCTCTGCGGGAGTGCAGTCTTTCCAGTGCCCCTCGATGTGCTGGCCTTGGTGCCTGCTTCCATTCCCCTGCCCTGTTTCTTTGGAAGTGGGGCCTGCGTCATAGTGTCCTGCTCCTCACTGTCAGATTGTGAGCCTATGGGGGACAAAGAGAGGGATAGCATCAGTGATGGGTCAACGTGCATCAGGCAGATGTTGTTGTTGCTGCTGTTCTATGCATTTGGACTTCATTTTTGGCCATACAGGTCGTTAGCCAGATGGGTGGGTCATGCATGCATGAGTCTGGGTGACACGTGTCTGGGGTGCTGCATGCATGTGTTTGTGTGGGCATGTGCAGAGCATATGGGTAGGGTTGTGTGCATGTATGTTTGATGGACCCATCCATGAGCTGATTTCAGGGTCACATTTGGGGGATTACCTCATGTTTTGCAGTGCAGTGTTTTGTGTGGACACTCACCTCCATCTGACGATGACGGCACACCGCGCTCCTTTTCACCTACTCCCTCAATGGATTCGACCCCAATGGTGCTGGCACAGGTCTCCTCCCACTCCTGCAGCTTTATTGGGGATCCTCCTCTGCCTCCTGTGCCCATAGCCAGGCTGCTGTTGGCTGCTAGGATACTGTGTACACGGAGGCGTAGATCGTCCCGCCGCTTGCGTACATCCTTCACAGTGCGGGGGGTGGAGCCCACCGCACTGACTTTACGGGCCACCTCTGCCCAGATCTCCTTTTTCTTAATCAGTGCGGGACGCTGCATGTCGTTAGCAAACACGACCTCTGCGTTGGCAGCAAGTGTGTCTGATAGCATTATCAGTTCTTCATTGGAGAAGCGCTCCTTGCGCTGCTCCTTTTCTTAAGGCCTTGGGCATTCTCAGTGGTTGTATGGATGATTTTAGCAAGCTGTGGTCTGGCTGCAGGTCCTGGGGGCAGAGGATGGCAATGGATTGTGTTTTTGAAGATGGCTGCCATGCTCTTTCCCGTTCCTGTGCAATGACGCTACTTCCGGTTCTGCTTATTTACGGTCACCTTTATTAGCTAATGCCGAATTCAAGGACGGTTAACGTGCAATCAGCGATTTCCTAGGTGCAGCTAAGGGACTTTTTGGGACCTTTAACGGCATGGCGGTAAGGTCCTTACCGGCATGGCGCAAAGCTCATGCCTGCGTACTTGTGATGCCACCCAATTAGCGGGCTGCTTCCTACACGGACACGTTATTAGCACCATGCCGGTAAGGACCGTTACTTACCGCCTACCGTGTAATGAGCCCCAATGTGTTAATGATGAACTTTCAAAGTCCTTTAGGCTTTTTAGAGGCACGGGGCAAGGTTGCCCGTTATCTCCTTTTCTATTTAATTTAGCATTAGAACCATTGATGGCTTATTATATTAGGCAAATGCCAGGAGTCTAAGAGTTGGCGATAGGGAAGTTAAAGTGCTAGCTTATGCAGATGACATGACCATTATTTGAGCGAATCCCGTAGATGGAGGTACAATTTTGAAGAGTATGATAGAGGAAGTAGGACAAATGTCAGGGCATAAAATGAATTGGGGGAAAACTGTTGATTTCCCGGTTAAGGAAACCCTGTTGTGCAGTGTGTTAGCTGATTGGAATTGTCAGTGGGCAAGACTGAGTGTAAAATATCTGGGGATCTATATTATTCGAGACATGAAAAAATTAGAGAATTTGTATGTGAATAAGTTGATAGAGGTAGTTCAAAGAGACATTCGTAAATGGGAACATATTGGTTAAAATGTTTGGGCTAAGGTAAACGCGATTAAAATGGTGTTGTTACCTAAAGTGCTATGTTATACAGTCACTACCTTTAAAATGTACAAAAAAGGAACTTAAGCTTATTGATAGAGTATTTCAGGAATTCTTGTGGGGTATGGAGAAGAAGCCAAAAATTCCTCGTTTCATTATGACGCGTAAGGTACGAAAGGGAGGTTTTGGTTATCCTATAATTGAAAATTATCATAGGGGGTTTTTGCTAAAAAAAAGTCTGCCTAGTAAGGGGATCAGAACCATTATGGGTACTGTTAGAGAGGAACTGTTTTCTACCTTATCATTTGGGTGGTTTGTATTCTTTTGGGAAAATGCTGAAGTTGACAGCAAAAATGTAGACAGTAATTGATATAAAGTCTTCATTGACTTCATGGATTTTGGGGTGTGGGCAAAATCTGTTTTTGTATAGCGAGGCATCTATTTGGTTCAACTCAGGGCTACAAATAGACAATAAAATGTTGAACTGGCGTAACTGGGTCAACAAAGGCATATTAAAAATTGGGGATGTTTGGCTGGATCGGGGAATTATACCCTTTTTGGGGTTAGTAGAGAAATATGGTTTGGGGAGGAGAGAGCTGCGGAAGGTATAGGACTCCGGAAGAATTGTTGACTGAAATAATACAAATGCAAAATATGATTATGACGGAAAAGCTTAAGATCTGTGAAATATTTGATAATTCGCCAGGAATGGTATCAACCTTTCTAAAATCAATGCCTGCAGAGGGCCCATTTTTAGACTCATGGGAGAAGTTGAGGCAAAATTGGATTGTTGAGGTTGGTAGGAATATATCAGTTAAATAGTGGGAGGGGGCTATGGAATGTGCCGGTTACAGCTAAGATGGATTTAAACTTGCGTTATAAACATCAAAGGATCCTAGGCTGCCTTTTTTGGACTCCCGAACGGATGAATACATTGGTAATGACAGGAACAGATATTTGTTGGGGCTGTCAACGAGAGAGAGGCTTGTTACTACATAACTTGTGGAATTGCAGTAGAGTGGTAGATTTCTGGAAAATGTGCTTGATAGAATAGATACAATATGGGCTGCTTCGTTTCCACGTACTTCGACGGCAGTGATTTTGTTGTCATCAAAGGGCAGGTGTGACATTATATGTGAGGCATCAGGCTGGATTAATATGGCTCTCCTGGTGGCAACTAAAGAAATATTGAGGGTATGGAAAACGAGAAAAAAGCTGTTGGTGGAGCGTTGCTTAACAGACATGCAAACTTTTTCAGCGTTTGAAAAATGTATGTATAAGAGGCTGAATCAGGAAGGAAGTTATTTGGAATTGTGGCGTCCTTTTAATGATTTGTAAGGTTAAGTGTGGATTGGAGCATCTTTAGTGGGAATACATATGTGTTTGTGGGTTGGGGGAAGGGTGGGGAGGATGAATGTTGGCCATGTGGTTTGTCTTTTGTCTGTGTGGATTGTGTAGCAAATTGTATTTGGTAAATCGGTTTGGGTTTTCAGGAGATCTTTGGGATTTTCTTTTCTGAACTGTTGTATTCACTTTGATTTAGAGATAAGTTTGTTAAGATATGTTCTAAATTACTAGAAATTGTTAAAACACAAAACCGATGTATTGATTTCAATGAGATTTTTGTGAAAATTTAAATAAAATTATGAAAAAAAAATAATTTAAACAGGTGGTTCTTGCATTGGGGTGGGTTGTTACATTTTCCTCAGTGGATGTCCCATTAATTAAGCTTCGGACAAAAGTGCTCTGAGATCATGCATGTTGGTGGAGACATTCAGAGTTTTGGAATATAATACAAAATAATGTGTTGAAAAACTAGGATTACAAGTAAGTGACTTTATCCTTTCAGTTTACAAGTCAGAGGTGTATGTTGTCTTTAAATGTAAATGGCTGAATTATACTTTGTATCTCCTTTATTGTTGCACCAATTGAGAAGCATTCAATAGAAGGCCAATGTATTCAGATTCTGTATTTTATTATTCAGAAAGAATAGGATCCACATGAAAAACCTCTCACCTTATATTTGCCTTCTTTGTATCAATTGTTTTTTTCCCAGCTGTCCACCTCCAAAGGATGCATTGCTGGGAATTTATGTTATTCCGAAGAAGATGGCACCCACGTAAATTGCACCAGTAATACAACGGTAGGGTGTCATGGAAATTTTAAATGTAATCTTTTATAGACACTTTTGCAAAGGGATGTTTAACAACTGTCGTTTTTGCTGGTGTTATGAGTGCCTGAAGACAGCCAAGGCTGAGGTGGGAGTGGGCTTGCTCTAGGAGATTGTTAAATGGTCCTTAGATGCAATGCCAGAGTTAAAGCAAATCAGGGTTGCCACTGCCCGTCTCACGATCCCACCAATATGCAACATCCATGGGCTATAGCTCTGTGGTGAGCTTTTAGTAGTTTGGTGTCACTAAGTAAAAAGAGAGGTATAAGACTCCAATTTTGCAGATGAACTTTTGCTAGACAGACTGCCCTTCTGGCCAAGCAAGCCTACTCCCACCCCAGCTTGGGCTGTCTTCACACACTAGTAACAACAGCTTTGCCTTTTTTCCTTATTAATTGCCTCATCCATTCTCCTAATGAGCACTCACATTTCATCCTTTTGCTAGACTCATTCTTTCGTCCATTGTTTCTCATTTTGTTTCTGTTCTTTTTCTCTTTCCCTAGGCTACACTTAATATATTTTTGTATTATCCACTTTATCATTCCTTTTATGCTTACACCGAAACAGCACCTTCGCACTGCTCAATCTTCTCCCCTTTTCTCCTCACAGCCTTAGGTGACTCCTCATTTTAACATATGACCTACCATTCTCTCTGTCCCTTTTCCCATGAAGTGGAACTGGCTGTTGTAAGGGAGGTATGGTATCACAAGTAGACGCTGACGCAAGACCTGCACATCTCAAAACCTTTATTGAGGGTTTAAAAGGGGTTGGAAAACTCCCATCTTGCCCTATAACTAAGATGGGAGTATTATCGACCATCAAACAAAAATAAAATACAGTCCTAGTCAATCCTTAGTCAAAGTAAAATGGCCTATACTAATAAACCTAATGCCTGCCCTCTTTCTAATACAATAAATGTGTAAAGGGAATATTTAATGCAAAAAAAGGAAAATCAGTGGTCAAAAGAAATGTCAGTATGGCTGAGTAAACTCCATTCCCCACGTTTTGTACCACAGGGTAAGGTGGCACACTTGGATCTTGCGACACACTTTGGACACAAGGACGCAGTTTGTTTTGTGGACCAGGGCCCACTTGACCTTCCACGACAAGTCACTCGTTTATCCGCTGGACCTCTCGGCTTTCTCTCACTACAGCCCAGGTAACTTGTAATAGAATTCAACAAAAGTTTGTTTCCTTCTGGTTACCACAATTCAGTGCAGGTTTCCCTCGGCCAGGCTCAAACCTTTCAATCACAATTTTCAGGGGTTCCTGCCCCAAGCTTCAATCACACCTACATAGGCTTTCCTCCATCAGGCTCAAGCCTCCTTTCACTTTCCTTCCGCTGTCGAAGATTTTTGAAACTACAGGGCTTTTGCTCTTACCTCGGCATGACCACTTCCACCTTCTTTCCTCAAACGTCACTTTTCCTCTCCTACACCAAAGCCTCTTGGTAAATGTAGTTTCGAGCACCGTACTTATTTCAAAGTTCAAAGATATCTCTCACACCCAGGTTTCCCTCTGCCGGGATCAAACCTAACAGTTCAAAGACATCTCTCACATCCAGGTTTCCCTCTACCGTCATCAAACCAAACAACAGTTCAAATCTTGCATCTCAGTTTCTTCCTCTTCCCGCCGCTTCTAAGGCATCAGACATTTCACAGAGACTTCCGCTTGTGCAACCTTCTTTCGCCAGACCACTCTATTACTTGGTATCTTTAATTTACAGTTCTTTACAATGCTCTGCTTTTTCTCGCATCTTATCGGCACATGCACAACCATCATTTGTTGGATAATGTTGCCATCAAGTTTCATTTAACACAGACTGGACTTTCATTGCTTTCATCAACTCACCAGCTTTGTTAATTCATTTTCGTCTTTCGCAGCTTTGATCCTGAAGTCAAGGCCAACACCACAATTGCCGCTGCCCCTCCTCGAATCTGCTGTTGACCCAGAGGGTGGCTGGTATCCTTGAAACACAAAAGAGGTTTGTCTTTTCTTTCTGGCTGGGCTTCCTTGTGCAACCTTCAAGGCCCTTGGGAGGTAACGATCTCTCGTCGGGGTGTCCACGGTTTCTCCATGTCTCGGTTCCATCCCTCGGCCTGTTGCTCTGCTCTGCCTGGTTCGCTGTTGACCCGGAAGAACTGCTCCTTCTCGTGCAGCACCATGCTCTGAGTTTAACCACAAGAAAATGTCTCTGATATTCAAGTCCCCTAATGCAGAATTCTTATTTTGCTCCCCCTTCGCCATCTCCCCTAAATGGCATTCCAGGATTTTTGGGAGCTGCAGGAGTTTAAGGGTATGATTGTTGAGGTCAGGGTCTTGCCACCTGCCCCTCATAGGCCTGGGCTTTCCGGTTTCACCCAGAGGCAAAGCTCTGGTTTGGGCACTGCCAGGTAACCCCAGCTGCCTCTGGTTTGGCTCACTGGAGTCAGAGCTCCCTCACCATACTGCAGCCTCCCCTGTACTCACAGGTCCAGTAATTTGTCAGTCCTCCTTGCTCCAGGCTGCCCAGGGTCTCTAAAGCTCAGTTTACTTCCTCTTGGTCTCTGTGCCTCCTCCAGCATCCCCAGCTTGCTCAAAGTGTGCCTGGGTGCTCCACCGTTTATGCTGACTGGGAGAATTAACAGGAGTCAGGCGTGAGAGGTTATCCAGCCCTGCCTGACTCTGCCTGACCTGGTTAAAACGATGGAGATGTCCCATAGGAATACATGGTACATTGGTTCCTATGGGTAATCTTCATAGCTCCATTCTGTCTCTTCTTTGTCCCAGTGGTTTTGGGAGTAAACAGTGGGGATGAAGGTTACCAGACATTTGGTCGAAAAAAATTGGTCGACCAGACAAATGGTCGAACCAATTTGGTCGAAAACCAAATGGTCGAATTTTTTTTTTTTTATTTTCACCTTTTTTTTTTTTTTTTGGGGGGGGGTCCCCCCCAGCCCCCTTTTTTTTCTAAAAACCCATTTTTGTAAAAAACGAAAACCCGAAAAATAAATATATAATTAAAAAAAAATTCGACCATTTGGTTTTCGACCAAATTGCGTCGACCAAATGTCATTCGACCAGTTTTAGGTCGACCAAATGTCTGGACACCGGGGAGGAATTATGGGAGTTGCATTGTTTCCGAGTTGTGGTAGGAAAATGATAAAAAATGCTGTTAGGAGAAGGAGAACAATCTTGGTGCTATGAAACATGGGATGATATATGTGCTCTCCTTTTCCTGGTTCTCCTACACCTCCCTTTTGTGTTGGTACCTGTTGGAATTGGGGAGGGGGCAATGGTATAGGTTTGAAAATGGTGTTTTGTAGGAGAGGGAATGTCGGGTAGGGAGGTGTTAATTAAAGGGGCACACGATGTCTCACCTTGGGACTCCTCCTCTCTCTCTGGTCCTCTCCCCAGGTCTGGCCCAACGGCAATAACCCCTGCCTTGCCACCCCCAAAGAGGATACCAAGGGTGTTGATAGTGAAAAGCCTTTGGGTTTTCACACTTCATTTTTGCAGAAAGCATATTTCCCCATGTCTCTCTCTCTCCCCCACCATGTTTTATGATGGCTGCATTCCTGAGTTCTTAGTGCTCAGACCAACAACAGGGGATGGGGGTCTAGACTCTTATCGGACTGCCACCCCCGGCCCGGAACCCCACCCCCACCGATATGGCAGGATACATCTCTACCATTCCACATGCAGTTTAGATTTTGTTCTTTCACTTCACTGCAGCTCAATACTCATGGGTGTAAGCAGTGCGTGATGAGATGAATCGCAGGTATTCGTCCCTTCTCCCCAAAGAGGATCTCCCTCTCCCCTGTGAATTTAGTGAGTTGAGCCCGCTCCAGAAGACCTTCCCTAGGGGTCGAGGTAAGTGGGACCTCAATGGGAAAGACTCCCCCTTTGGGGACAAGGACTCCTGGTCCTGTGTGGAACTTCCTAGGCCATCTACCATAGCTGCATACATGGGTCTACCTGTTTAGAATGAATAATGGGACATCTTTGCTGTTGGCTGAATGCAATGCAAAAGAAAACCCATTTGTAAATAAAAGCAAGATGTCTCTTTAACAAGACATGTATATTTAACTGGGGTGAGTAGGAGAGAAGGAGAAGAGCCTTGTGCGCAGGGGAAGCCCTCTGACATCATCACGCCTTGTGGAGGTGGAGTGAAGGCAAGTTGTGGAGCCTGCGACTTTCAACGAGGCAGAGAATGCCAGTACAAGACGCCAGAGATCCGGCGTGTGCAGATGCGAGGAAAGCATCATGAGGAAGGAACAAACTATCCGGTGGTGGCGTGACCACAAGTGTAGCTTGGTGGGCAGGATGCCCAAACAATGATGCCGATATCACCAGTATGTGAAGCGTGGATAGCTTCTGACCAGCAGCTCGAGTGCAGAGCAGTAACCCAATGAGGAACCGGCAACGTGAAGCCGAAGAGCGAGAAGAATGAGAAAACACACCAGGGCGAAAGCCGAGCCCTGCCCCCTTCTCCGGCAGAGAGAGGGGTACCAGGGAAACGGAAGAAGCGGGAAACCGCTAGTGCACCATTTTAGATAGAAAGAAACTCATCCCAGTCAGAAGGACGAGAAAGTAACTCTAAGACTGTGCAATTGGAGTTGTAAAGAAGTAACGAATAACCCGGCCAGGGATAAGGGTTATTATATGAGAAGAGAAACTCATCCCAGTCATAAGGACGAGAAAGTAGCGCTAAGACTTAGTAACTGGAACTGGAACTGTAAGCAAGTAGCGAATAACCCAGCCACGGAAGAGGGTTATTATATGAGAAAAAAACTTGTCCCAGTCCTAAGGACAAGGTATCACAGGAGAAACCTGTTAAGAAGAAAAGTGAAAGCCTATATAAGAGGGATTTAAGCAAATCACATTGGGAACAAGCAGAGACTAGAAACAAATCCCCTGCATGGAAGGGAAGAAACCATATAACCTCAGAATTGAAGAATGGAGACAGTCTAACATACGAACATGAAATGAGAGACAGGAGATATAATTCTTGAATGAAAAAGATAAAAGAAGAGACATTGTAAGATGAATAAAGGCTAAAAGAGGGTCAAAATAAACCTACCTCAGGAAAGCCTCAATAGAAAGACAAGAAAGAGTCTATAAGCGATGATAAGAGTGTGAGAAAGTATGTGAAGGGAAGATATTCTAACTAGAACTACAGAAAGTACAAAAAGCAAGACTATTCTTGAAGAACTAGAGGTGTTGATCTCAGAGACTATCCAAGGAGATTATATCGAGAAATATCTGTACTCAAAAACAAAACAAGGGTAGGTAGTCTCCTAACACTTCATTCCTAGGGCTAATATATTTAAACACCAAAACGCATGGAGAATGAAGGTTCCAAAAGGAATCAAAGATACATTTTATTAAACATTTTCCAAATTTAAGAGCCGCCTGAGCTGTCTCATAGAATAGCAGCAATTCATTGTAAACACAGTATCACATATAATAAAACATCACAATGTATCTGAAAAACATGATAAAAGTGCAAAGGGAAACTAGTGCTATTGATCTCATTGTCATATAGGACAATAGAATCGAACATGCAAATTATGCATTAACCACCTAGTCAATCGAGTACATGTCTCAATCGACTACAACCCAATACATGAAAAATCTTTCTAGTTTCAACATTTCCCCAACGTGAATTTGGCAATATTTTCTTCAGGACTGACTGCCCATATTAATTGCTTTCAGACGTGTGCGGATCACGTTGGCTCAGAAATCACAAAACACGACAGCGTCTCCCATCTCATCACAGGTAACCTTCCACAACCTCTACTATTCCATAAATGAGAAAGATTCTCACACCACTTGTGACATAATGTCATGAACTCCAACGCGGTCGGGGTCTTTAATGACATATGGGAATCTCTGCCTTGTATACAGGGCGTGCCTGAAATATTTGTACCACAGAGAAAGACTGTAAATACCAAGCCTATTGGGAGAGAAGACAAGACCAGGTGAAGATAAGACATTCTCTTGGTCTATTTAAGTTAGTTAAATAAAGTGGCAGGGTGAGATAAAGTCAGATAGAGAAAGCTTGGACGGAGGACATAGTTACTTTGGACTGCATGACAACTGACGGGCACCTTTAGTTTCTTTAGATAGGTAGGGTATTTCCTTTAGTAATAGGGAAAAGTAGGCCTCTACTTATAATTTAATAAAAGATATTGAATCATATACTCTGCGTGTCCGACTCCTTCTTTCGACCCACCACAGTGAGTATGTGCGAATGGCTGGACTGTGGAGGTGTGCAGAGCCTCTACTTTGGCCCACAGAGACCTTTATCCACAATGCCAATATTGCCCTAGATTTTTGTAATCTGTAAAAAATATTAAATCAGATTCTTATCAAGATTACTGTCTGTTTTATTACTATTTATGTATGTTTGGCAAATTTGTTACTGTTCTTTAAGAGAGAAGCAACTGGATAATGTGGCGGGTCAGAAGGAGGACACAGACTCTTAGAGGACATTTTAAAGCTATGTTTATTAAAGAATATGGCCTAACTTTCCCTATTGCTATGGGGTATTCCCTTTCAACAACGAAAAAGGCCACACTGTTGTGGCTGTGGTTGTGCCCGTGGGCTAACGTACCAGTAGGAGGGCAAGAGAAACTAATATTAACACAAGGTACTAGTACGTATGTAGGTTGGCCTATAGGAAGGTGTGAATGAATTAAGGTCCTACCCCTGGTCCAAACCTAAGTACCCCTTTGGGGTAATAGCATCTACATATAATTAGTATCCATCATAGTACAACACATCAAGGATAGTCATGCAAATTATTGTAAGTTAAAGACAAAACTTTATGTGCAAACATCCGTACAAATACAATCAATAAAACATTTACAAGGTTACATACATATGAAAAACAATCCTTCTTAGTATGAATCAGAATGCAAAATTGCTAAACAGAAATCATGAATGTTAGATAAAAAAGAAAGAAGGAAAAATGGAAAAATCAATGAGACATAAACCAAAATAAGGAAATATTTCTCCCAATGTAGAAACATCAACACTGGAAAAAGGTAACAAATACTTTTTTCAACATTATATGATCATAGTAAGTATCAGTAACACCCCAGTGGGAATATTTGTTCATACACCAATGGGGTGGGGTCTGCCAACGCATGAGGGGGAAGAAAGGGAAGTAAGAAAAATGCTGATATTCCCAAACAACGAATAAGGCTGATTCAATAGACAGTGATCTACGAAAACCAACTGGGATACTGTACAAGTGTTACTGTAGATCCTGGCTAACTGAAAAAACAACAAAACATAAATTGTTGTAAACAAGAGGTCCAATATGGGTCAGATGTTATTCTGAGGGACCTTCAATCCCCTCTAGGCAATATTGCGTTTCGGCGGTACCAGCTCCGCCTTCATCAGGGCAGAAATAGCAAGACCCTTGAGCGTGATCCTATGCTACGCTCAACGAAAGAGGTGAGCCCATTGTTGCTTGTTGGACACTGGCTGAATCCTGTATGGTGACAATCGAGTCGGCAGTTGCCTCCCAAGGGAGATTATATCACCAGATGTATATGAGGTCTGTTGAAAAAAGCCAACCTGTGATAAGGTGTAGCTGAGTTCCGTAGCGAAAAAGCTTAGGCAGGAAGGGAGTGGAGGGGAAAGGACCGCCTCCAGCTGGCGTCTGTATCGCGCTGCAAAATCTGCTGCGACTGGGGTATTCCCTACCTAACAAACTAACTAAGGTGCTTGTCAGTCAACTCAAAATGTTCCAGAGAATCTGTCCGCAGTACAAACTAACCCTAACTGACTCTACCACTATTCTAACAGCTAAAGACACGAGAATGACTCCCTTCTCCTGAGCTTTGCTTCTTGCAAATTTCTTCTTCAGGGTTCGTCTCAATAGGTGATTTTCAAATAGTATTTTGTGACTTCTTTGATCAGTTCGTGTAACTCTTGTACTAGTTTCTTGCTCCGTGTTCATGGTTTTTGCTTGCCTTTTATTTTCCTCTTTCCTTTTACAATAAACGGGTATTGTTTCCCTTTTCCCTCTTCTCTTCTCTTCTGCATAATTCATAATATTCTTTCTCTGTATAGTTCCTCTCTTTGGACATATATGGCACTCTGCCTTTCTCCCTAAGTCTTGTAGTTTTAGTTTCTCTCTTAATTTCAATGGCATCAAGGTTTCTCTTATTCTCATGTTTCCATTCTCTTACTTTCCATGTCATACTTTCGTTAACTTAACTGGCATGAGTATGAGTAGTGGCATAGCGATCCCCTGGCGGCCTTCTGGGACTCCCGTTCTCCCCTTTACCTTGTTTTCTTTCCAGATCAAGACACTGTTATTGCTATGCAGAAGTATGATTTGTTTAATCACGTTTTTCACCATCCAAAAACCACAGAATGCTTCCGTCCCTGTATTTCAACACAGATGCATTTCTAGTTTTTGTATCCCCAATTTTACTGCATGGTCTTTAGAAGATATGTATTCTCAGTTCTCATTTCTACTCTAAAAGTGAATTATGAGGTTTTGCCTAAGTCTCTTATATATTGTCAGGTTCACTTATGAGCCTTGGTTGCTTAACTGAAAAGTCAAACAAATTATAAGCTACAACGTTTAGTGGGTGGGATGATTTTCCTAGGAATGGACCTTCTAAAGATATGTTGCATCCTCTTTTCAGGTTAAACAATCAAAGGAATGCCAATAACTTCTACCCAAATGCACAATAAATATTTGGGGAGAATGTCTCTGGGGCCTCTGTTAGTTTGGGATGTGTTATGTTCTTCACTTTCTCAGCTTCTCTGATTCCTCCAATGTCTCGTACCCCATGCAGTAGTGGACTGACCGCGTATAGTCCTGGCGTTCACCACAAGATCACTGTGGTCATGCCACCACCATCAGCTTCTTGCTCTCTACTTCTTACAGGACACTGTGCCTCCAGCGATCTGCTTTTGGTACGTTAGCAGTTTTCCAAACATGCAGGCTTCTTCAATTTCACAATCACCTCCCCTCTCAGGTATTACACCTCTGTGGGTCATCCCTGGCTGAAGTTTGTGTCTATCTCTCCCCGCTTGTTGTGGCGTCTCTCCCTGTTGCATCCTCATCGTCCCAGTTAAATGAAGCATTCCATTAAAAGTAACATACTTTGTTTCTTGTTGACAATAACCGATATTTCTGCGATCTGAATGACACCTGGCCTAGTATGATCGTTGTCTGTCCTTCCTTTGTTCCCCCTCCTTTGCCTCGTCGCGCCTTGAAACACTTGTGTATAGGCGTGTTATAAATGCCATATCATATCATAGTCATTCGCTCTTCATTCAAGTCTCTGTATGATACATTCTTTTGTGTGTTCGGTGTTACAAAGGAGGTTCTTTTGGGATATACTTTAGGTGTTCCTCACAGGAATGGGAGTCCTTGTCCCCACAGGGGGAGTCTCTCCTGGTGAGGTCTCACTTGCTTCAACCCCTAGAGAGGGTGTTGCAAAGTGGGCTCACCTCCCTAGCCTCACAGAGGGGCTCCCCCTTGGGGAGAAGGGAAGAATTCCCTCGATTCATCACAATAACAAGAAAACATCTGTATTTGCACAACAGTGGTTTTGCTAGCTGAACAGAAGAAGGGGGAAGACTCATCAAACTGTACAGACCAATGTGCTCCATGTCACTCGGGAGATGCCAATCATGTGCTGTATTTCTTTTTTGTAGTGCTGTATTTGAAATTGGAAGATCTAACTACAACTCCCAGAATGCAAACAAAAAACGGACTGGATTAGTATCTTCTGATTGAAATGGGGCATGTTGACAGGTATGGTAGCCCAAAAGAACAACCACTCAAAATTCACAAGCAAAAGTAATATTCACACAATGCTAACTGTGAATAATATGAGTATTCAATTTCGTCACATGTATTTTGTTTGAAAAAATATTGTGTGCTTAATTTCTTCTTCATTAATACAGGCTAATACTGCTTGTTTAAGAAATGAGCTGCAGCCCTCATAAACCTGTTGTACATCTATTAATTCTTTTATTTCAAGCTGTTTCGTAAATATTTCTCTCCTTTTCATGCCCCTCTCTGTGTGCCACCTGCTGCTACATTCCGCCTTATTGCCTGCCTCCCACAGGACTAACACAGGGTTTGGTGAGGCCTGGGGACAAAGATTTGGTGACACCCTCTTGCTATTTCTTCCACTGGCTCAGCAATGCTTCCAAATGGACATGGGGAATCTGTGAAACTCACAATTTGATCATTTGATTGCATGCGCTAAGGAAAAACAATAAAGTCAATATTTCATTTTTTTGTTTTTTATTTCTTAAATTTCCTGCTGATCTTGCAGTAGCTAATACTTTGCGTTCATCCAAAAATTAGAGTGTGCATTTTTCAACAGGAAGTACTGTAGGCTGATCAAAAACACCTCTGCATGTGTTTCACCACTTAATGTGGATCCTCAGGAGGTGAATTATAATTGTTGGTTTGTTGATTGATCCTGTTGGGAATGTAGCTGTGTGTTTTTGCAATGTGCCACACGATCCTAAGGAGCAAAATCAGCAGAAAATGAAAGAAATAGAAAACAAAAAAATGAAATATTGACTTTATTGTTTTTCCTTAGCGCATGCAATCAAATGATCAAATTGTGAGTTTTATTGTTACTGTTGGGCAAACACAACAGTGAATCTTTAAGCAAGCGACAAGGACACCACCATTTATTAGCAGAATACTCGCCAAGACACAGAGTGATTGTTTGCCAACACTTTTTGACAGCACTTCTTGTGGTGTACAACTGCTTTATGGACTTCCAATGTTGGCACTGAGGCACACAGAGAAATGGTGATTTCCCCAGGATCACACAGTTTTGGGAATACGGAGAATCTATCTCCCCAAAATATGCACATGTGCCTACAAAAGTGTGATCCCAATATGAATTGTCATAGGGCGCAAACCTACCCAGCCTTCCACCCAAATATGTATTGTGCATTTGGGTAGAAGTTATTGGCATTCCTTTGATTGTTTAACCTGAAAAGAGGATGCAACATATCTTTAGAAGGTCCATTCCTAGGAAAATCATCCCACCCACTAAACGTTGTAGCTTATAATTTGTTTGACTTTTCAGTTAAGCAACCAAGGCTCATAAGTGAACCTGACAATATATAAGAGACTTAGGCAAAACCTGCATAATTCACTTTTAGAGTAGAAATGAGAACTGAGAATACATATCTTCTAAAGACCATGCAGTAAAATTGGGGATACAAAAACTAGAAATGCATCTGTGTTGAAATACAGGGACGGAAGCATTCTGTGGATTTTGGATGGTGAAAAACGTGATTAAACAAATCATACTTCTGCATAGCAATAACAGTGTCTTGATCTGGAAAGAAAATAAGGTTATGTGGATGCAGATGTCTGTTGACACTTGCTGCTTCACTCCATTGAACCATGCCCCTCCCACTCTTTTGGACACAAAGTGTGAATGGCCAGCAGGAGAACTTAAAAGGATAAGAGCATCAGACAGTGGGAGGCAGTGAGGAGAAACTGCATGCAGCTCCATATGCCCTGTCAGATTCCGTATCCTGGGAAGATGCCGGAGGTGCTAAGGGCCTGTTAGTTGATTCCACAGATTCCCCACACTTCCTGCCTTTATCCAGTGACACTAATATACAAGAACCATTGCTGGCTGGGCCTCCTCCAGATGCAAATGGTCAAGCTTTGCAGGTGTCTTTGTTGCACCTAGCAGCCCAGGGGAGTAACCGTAAATATCCTATTAACACAGATTGGCCCACTGAAGAGAAGTGGTATACTTTGAAGGAGGCAGTTCAGAAAATCAGAGAACATGCTATGAAAGAAGCAGTTCATGAGGATGAACTGGGACATATGGGGGTGGTGCCGTTGTCACTGACAACCAGAAATATGGCTATAAGAACTGCCCCGCCCGCCTATAAGAGTGTCATTATGACTTTGTTGATGGGCATGGCTGAGAAGCCAACTGATGAAGTGGTAGATGCTAATCAGCAATTGTCAGATCTTGGTGAATGGGACAAAGGTGAGGACAAAGAGAGAGAGAGAGCAAGAGAGAGAAAGAGAGAGAAAGAAAGAAAGAAAGAAAGAAAGAAAGAAAGAAAGAAAGAAAGAAAGAAAGAAAGAAAGAAAGAAAGAAAGAAAGAAAGAAAGAAAGAAAGAAAGAAAGAAAGAAAGAAAGAAAGAAAGAAAGAAAGAAAGAAAGAAAGAAAGAAAGAAAGAAAGAAAGAAAGAAAGAAAGAAAGAAAGAAAAAAAGAAAGGCGTAGTGAGAGAAGAACAGAAGGCAGGGGAGGAGATAGCAGAGATTCCCATGTGTCAAGAAAGGACATGTTTTGGCATTGTTGAAAGATGGTTTGCCACAGGAGGAGATTGATGGTATTGGAACCAGGGAAATGTATGCGTTGTACAAAAAGAGGGGGCTTACTGGGAAAGAGTGCTATAAACAAGTTAAGAGACAGGTGGTGTAAAAGCCGAAAAAGGGACACTTCACCTTCAGCGCCTCCTGAGGAGGAGAAGGGTCCATGGGGATCACTTCCCAGTATCAGCCAACATATGCTGAGTTAAGAGAAACAGTGAGTGCAATGTTGGAGGCTGAGTCTGGATACGCTCATTCTAAATTTGACTAGGATTATGGCTAAATCCCGGCAGGTTCATCTCGTATCAAAGTTGACAGACAACCTCATGTTATTGTTAAGATATTTGGAAGCCTGGGAACACACAAGAGGTCCGAGCTTTGATAGATACCTGGCAGGAGACCTCATTGATTCATGGAAATCCTTCAAGATTTAAAGGTCGACACTTTGCCATTACTGGGTTGGGAGGAAAAGGGGGGGGGGGGCAACCACTGTACAAACAGGAGTGGAAATAATGATAGGCAGTTTGAAAAGCCAGACATATCAAGTGTCGATTGTCCCGATACCTGAATATATTATTAGTTTTGACATTCTGGAGGGTTGACTCTAGGATTAGGAGGTAAAACTAATCATTTTGGAGTGAATGCTTTGACTTGTACATCAGTTATTGTAGGCAAATTGAAAATTCCCTGGTGCACGTGCCTTTGGCTAAGAAGTGTGTGTCTATGAAGCAATACCTCATTCCCAGGGGTCATGAGCAAATTAGACACCATTAAAGAATATGTGGAGGCGGGAGTATTACGCGCAGTCTCCACTGCTTGGAACAGTCAGGTCCGGCCTGTGAGAAAAGGGGAGGGGAGCTGGAGAATGACTGTGGACTATAGAGAATTGAACAAATAAACTCCCCCTTTAGTTCCTGCAGTGCCAGATACTGTCACCTTGATTGAGAACATACACACGTTTGAGGGAACTTGGTACGCTATGTTAGATTTGGCAAATGCATTTTTGTCTGTGCCAATTGCCGAAGAGTTCCAACAGCAGTTTTCGTGTTCTTGGGTGTGCGTCAGTACACCTTCACAAGATTGCATATGGAGTACTTGCATAGCCCAACCCTCTGTCACCGGCTATTGGCAGCAAATTTAGACAAGGTACCATGTAAGCCTGTCATACAAATCTCACATTACATTGATAATATTCTTATTCAGGGCAAGGATGAGCGCAGTGTGCAAACTCAGTTGGAAGAAATCATTAAAGGGTTGAAAAAGGAAGGCTGGGATATTAACCCTAACTATATTCAAGGGCCAGCTGAGACTAGTATTTTTGGGAATTCAGAGGCATGATGGCACTGAGAGATAGTGCCAAAAGGCAGACAAAAGAAACTTGAATTCACCACTCCAGTGAACAAGAAACAAGCTCAGCAGTTCATAGGGCTGTTTGGATTTTCGAGACAGCATATACCACATGTAGGGAAAATCTTGGACCCACTTTACACAGTGACATGAAAGAAATATGAATTTGAGTGGGGCGAGGAGCAGCACAGAGCATTTGATGTGGCAAAGAACACAGTGCAGAGTGTGCTCAATTTATGGCCTTTGAATTAGGAGAAGTGGAGTTGAATGTATATGTACAATAAAATTATGCTAACTGGAGCCTATGGGGGTAGGGTAGGTGGGTGGGGGTAATGAGAGTGGGGGTAGAGATAGCTGGGTGGATGGGGGTAGGGTCAGTGGGGGTAGGCTGGATGGGGTAGAGGATTAGGGTGGGGGTTGGGGTCGAGAGAGCAAGGGTTGGGTGCGTGGGGACCGAAAGAGCTGGGGTAGGGTGGGTGTGTGGGGTTAGAGAGAGTGAGCGTAGGGTGGGTGTGTACCTGCAGTGAGAGCAGGGGTAGAGTGGTGGGTAGGGGTAGAGCAAGCAGGGGTAGGGTGGATGGTGGTCGAGAGAGCGATGGTAGTGTTGGTGGGTGGGTGGGTCTACATAGAGAAAGCAGGGGTATGATAAAGAGAGTGGGTGTATGGTGAGTGTATGGGGTAGAGAGAGCAGGCGTAGAGTGAAAGGGTAAGGATAGAGAGTGGTGGTATGGTGGGTGCGGGTAGATAGAGCAGGCGCAGGGTGTGTGTGTGGGTTAGGGTGGGAGAGTGCCTTTAGAGAGATTAGTGGTTGGTAGAGAGAGCAGTGGCACCGTAACTGGCGGTAGAGAGAGTTGTGGTTGGGTGGGTGTGCATAGAGATAACAGTGGTAGGGTGAGTGGATGTAGAGAGAGTGGGTGTAGGTTGAGTGGGGGCTAAAAAGAGTGGGGGTAGGGTGGGCAGGTGAAGAGAGAGAGAGAGAGGGGGTAGGGTGGGTGGGTGGGTGGTGGTGGTGGTACAGGGAGTAGGTTTAGGGTGGGTATGAGTTGATAGAGTGGGTGGGTTCCTGTAGAGATAGCAGGGGTAGGGTGGGTGTGTGTACGCGAGCAGGGTAGGGTGGGTGGGGGTAGAAAGAGTGATAGTAGCTTGGGGAGATGGGCATATAGAGAACAGCGGTTGGGTGGAAGGGTGTCGATAGAGAGAGCAGGGGAAGTGTGGGTGGGGGTAGAGAGAATCAGAGTAGGGTGGGGTAGAGAGAGTGGGGGTGGGGTAGGTGGGGTAGAGAGTGAGGATAGGGTGGGTGGGGGTAGAGAGAGCGGTGGTAGCTTGGGTGGGTGGGCATAGAAAGAAAAGTGGTAGGGTGGGTGGGAGTCGGTAGAGAGAGCAGGGGTAGGATGAGTGGGTGGAGCTAGAGAGAGTGGAGGTAGGGTGGGGGTAGAGAGAATCACTGTAGGGTGGGGGTTGAGAGAGTGGGGGTAGGGTGGCTGTCTGGCATAGAGAGACCTGCTAGCTGTGTAAAGGTGGGTGGGTGTGGAAAGAGTGGGGATAGGCTGAGTTGGTAGAGGTAAAGAGAGTGGGGGTAGGGGTAGAGAGAGCAATGGTAGGGTGGGTGGGTGGCATAGAGAGAACAGGGTATGATAGAGAGAGTGAGTGTATGGTGAGTGGATAGGGTATAGAGAGCAGGCGTAGGGTGATCGGGTAAGGATAAAGAGAGTGGTGGTAGGGTGGGTGGGGGTAGATAGAGCAGGGGCAGGGTGTGTTGATGGGGTTATAGAGAGTTGGGGTAGGGTGGGTGAGTGCCTTTAGAGAGATTGGGAGTTGGTAGAGAGAGCAGTGGCACGGTAACTGGGGGTAGAGAGAGTTGTGGTTGGGTGGGTGGGCATAGAGATAACAGTGGTAGGGTGAGTGGATGTAGAGAGAGTGGGTGTAGGTTGAGTGGGGGCTAAAGAGAGTGGGGGTAGGGTGGGCAGGTGAAGAGAGAGGGGGGTAGGGTGGGTGGTGGTAAAGAGAGCAGGGATAGGGTGGGTGTGAGCGGATAGAGAGAGTGGGCATAGAGTGGGTGGGTTCCTGTAGAGATAGCCGGGGAAGAGTGGGTGTGTGAATGCGAGCGGGGGTAGGGTGGGTGGGGGTAGAGAGTGATAGTAGCTTGGGGAGGTGGGCATATAGAAAACAGCGGTAGGGTGGATGGGTGGGTGGGGGTAGAGAGAGTGGGTGTAGTGTGGGTAGAGATTGGGGGTAGGGTAGGTGGGGTAGGGCATGAGGATAGGGTGGGTGGGGGTAGAAAGAGTGGCAGTAGCTTGGGTGGGTGGGCATAGAAAGAAAAGTAGTAGGGTGGGAGTCAGTAGAGAGAGCAGGGGTAGCATGAGTGGGTGGGGGTAGAGAGAGTGGCGGTAGGGTGGGGGTAGATAGAATCACTGTAGGGTGGGTGTTGAGAGAGGAGGGGTAGGGTGGCTGTCTGGGGTAGAGAGAACTGCTAGCTGCGTAAAGGTGGGTGGGTGTGGAAAGAGTGGGGATAGGCTGAGTTGGTGGAGGTAAAGAGAGTGGGGATAGGGGTAGAGAGAGCAATGGTAGTGTGGGTGGGTGGGCATAGAGAGAACAGGGGTATGATAGAGAGAGTGAGTGTATGGAGAGTGGATGGGGAGAGAGAGGGGGCGTAGGGTGAGCAGGTGGGGTAGAGAGGGTAGCGGTAGGGTGGGTGGGATAGATAGAGCAGGGACTGGGTGTGTGGATGGGGTTATAGAGAGTGGGGGTAGGGTGGGTGAGTGCCTTTAGAGAGATCAGGGGTTGGTAGAGAGAGATGTAGTAGGGTGGGTGGGGGTAGAGAGAGGTGGTAGGGTGGGTGGGTGCATAAAGAGCAGTGGTAGCGTGGGTGGACATAGAGAGAGCAGGTGTAGTGTGAGTGGGGGCCTACTGAGGGTGGGAGTAAGGTGGGTCGGTGGGGGTACAGAGAGCAGGGTTAGGGTGGATGTGTGGGATGGAGAGTGGGGTTAGGGTGGGGGGGTAACTGTGGAGAGAGTCGGAGTAGGGTGGGTGTGTGTATGAAGGGTGGGTCGACGTAGAGAGCGCAAGTGTCGGTTGAGTGGGGGTCTAGAGAAATTAGGGGTAGGGTCGGTGTGTGGGGGTTAGAGAGAGCAGGATAGGGTGGGTGGGCACCTGTAGGGAGAATGGGGTTAGGGTGGGCAGAGAGAGAACAGCAGTAGAATGAATGGGTGTTGATAGGGAGAGCAGGGGTAGGGTGAGTGGGTGGAGGTAGAGCGAGTGGGGGTGTAGAGAGTGGCGGTAGGGTGGGAGTAGAGAGAATGGCAATATGGTGGATGGGTGTTGATAGGGAGAGCAGGGGTAGGGTGAATGGGTGGGGGTAGAGCAAATGGGGTAGAGAGAGTGGGAGTAGGGTGGGTGGGTGGGGGCAGAGATGGTGGGTTTAGAGGTGGTGGGGGTAAAGAGAGTGGGGGTAGGGTGGGTGGGGGGTAGAGATATTGGGGGATAGGGTCAGTGGGTGGGGGAACAGAGAATGGGGGTAAGGAAGGTGGGTGTGGCTAGAAAGAGTGGGTTGGGGTAGGTTGGTGGGGTTAGAGAGATTGGGAATAGGGTGGGTTGATGGGGTAGAGAGAGTGGGTGAAGGGTGAGTAGGATTAGAGAGAGTGGGGCTCGGGTGGGAGGGGTAGAGATGATGTGGGTTGAGAGAGTGAGGGTAGGGTGGGTGGGGTAGACTGAGGTGCAGTAGGGTGGTTGGGGGTAGAGAGATCTGGGGTAGGGTGGGTGGTGTTAGAGAGATCAGGGGTAGGGTGGGTGTGTGTGTAACGCTCACCTGATTCCCGTAGAGGCGCCGGTCTTGACTGGGCGTATACCGTATCTTCAAAGGTGATGTGTAACACACGGCTGGCTCTTTGGGCTGGAGCTCTGTGCACTGTATGTCTGGCTCGAAGGGTAAGATGTCTGCAGATAGAAAATATGGGATTAAGGAACTGGGTTATTGAATGTCTCTCTCTTCTTCCCTTTCTCTTCTCCTGTAGAACCCCAAAGATTAACGCTCTCACCTTAGGTAAGTGAACGCCGTGCTCTCCATCTGCCTCGGGGCAGGGTGCTGTAACCAGTTTCTTCACTGGATAAGGGGAGCAGGCCTCTTGACTTCAGAGGACTGCTGTCCGTCGTTTACTGCACAAACGGTAAGTTTCGAGTAATTCTAATGTATTTAAAGTCTTTAGTAATAATGTTTCTTATTTTGCAGGGTTCCGGCGATGGCGGATGACGGGCTGAAGTGAGTTGAAGATGGAGCCCGTGTGATGAATAGAAGCGCCTGGAAGCACGTAAGTAAGCGCTTGTTGCCTGCTTCACGATGCGCTCTAACTGTCTTTTTATTTTGCAGGTACAAGTTCGGAGCGGCTGCAGGGTGCCGGAATACCCACTGGGTTAGATGTGGAAAGGAGTAATGGCACGTGAGTATTAAAGTTCCCCAATGTCTTTAAACGCACCTTGTTTTGTCTTTCAGATGCGGGAAACAGCGCCGAAGGCCTCCGGAGCGTGCGAAGAGTTGGTAAGGTTTTGTCTTTCAGATGCTGGAATGCAGTGTGAAGACCTCCGGAGCGCACAAAGAGTAGGTAAGCCTTTGTCTTTCAGATGCCGGAATGCAGCGCGAGGCGTTGGTGACAGCCGATGGACCAGGTAAGTGAAGAGCTGTCACTGAAGACCGTAATGCTAACCTGTTCTTTCTTGTCTTTATAGGTGTTGCTGAAGACTGGATTCAGGATGGTAAGCCTTTTTCCTTAGGCCCAGGATCAGATGCAGAAGACACAATGAGCGTTCTGCTGCAGAGGATGCAGAATAACGCAAAGCAAGATTCATCCATCGGGTGTGGTTTAAATAGCCTCCTGTAGTGCTTAGGTGTCTCCTTCCACAGCCACGCCTAGGTAAGAAAAGAGTTCCTGCTTTCCAGAAGAGTTCCAGTGTTCTGAATCTAGGGAGTGGCTCCTGCCCCACCCAACAGGAAAAGTAGTTCCAAACAGAAGAGGATCAGAGGCTCAACTGGCAGGCAAGTAAGCAGCATGGTCTGCTGCAGGTAAGTCCACCCAAGCATTATGAGCCCGGCGCTTCCAGCGCTGGGACTGGGCATATTTATGAGCCTGGTGCCATTGGCGCCAGGACTGGGTCCAAAAGGTCCCAATTGGGACTGGTTGGCACTCGGAACCTGGGTTATGGATCTGCTTCCAAGGGAGTTGGGAAAACGCTGACCTTTTGGAAGCAGAGATCATGACAGTACCCCCCCTCAAGGCCCCTCCCAAACCGGGCTTCTCCGGGGGTTTTGGCTTGTTAGGAAATGTTCGGTGAAATCTTTTGATTAGGCGAGGAGCGTGGACATATTCAGCAGGTTCCCAGGATCTGTTTTGGGGGCCGTAGCCTTTCCAGTCAATTAGGTAAAATAGTTTAGATTTGGAGATCTTGGAGTCCAGAATGCTTTTGACTTCAAACTCGAGTTCTCCATCAACTAGGATAGGTTTTGGAGATTTAGTTAGTCGGGTTTGAGGTTGGACGGGTTTTAATAGAGAGACGTGGAAGACCGGATGTATCTTCATGTGCGGGGGCAAGTCCAACTTGACCGCTACTGGGTTTACTATGGTAGTGATGGAATAGGGACCAAGGTATCTTGGGTTGAATGTGCGTGGCCCTTTTAGAGGTAGATATTTGGTGGATAACCAGACTTGATCCCCTACTTGATATTGAGGGGCTTCCTTCCGATGTTGATCTGCTCCTTTCTTGTATTGTTCTTTAGCCCTTTGAAGGTGAGAAACAGCTTCCTTAAAGGCTTGGGTGATTGTAGAACGCAGGTAGTCTACTGCTGGTGTTTCAAGATCTTGGAGGGGATCCAACTCCGAGGTTCGAGGGTGACTGCCGTACAAAAGAAAAAACGGGGTTTTCCCAGTTCCCGAATGGACAGAGTTATTGTAGGCATATTCGGCTATCCAAAGGATGTCTTTCCAAGTTTTTTCAGTTTGTTGCAGCATGCAGCGTAAATACTGTTCCAGAGTCTGATTGGTCCTCTCGGTTTGTCCGTCGGTCTGAGGGTGGTGACTGGTCGATAGTCTCACATCAATTTGAGCCGACCGACAGCAACTTCGCCAAAAATGAGAAATAAATTGACTACCTCGATCCGAAATTAGATCCGAGGAAAACCGTGCAGTCGGACGATGTTTTCGAGAAATTCTCGGGCCAGAGTTGCTGCTGTTGGCAAGCCTTTGAGCGGAATGAAATGCGCCATCTTGGAGAATAAGTCCACGATTACTAGAATCGTATTGTATCCGGAGCATGGAGGTAGATCGGTGATGAAGTCCATAGAAAGCGTATGCCAAGGGCGAGGTGGGATGTCAATAGGGCGTAAGAGGCCTGCTGGTCTTTCCTTTTGACTCTTGTTTTGGGCGCATACTCCACAGGACATTATAAAGTCTCTAATATCTTTTTTCCAAGACGGCCACCAGAAGTAGCGCTTGATCTTTTCTGAGGTCTTGGCCATACCGGGATGTCCTTCCATTAAAGAATCGTGATAACAAGAGATTACTTTTTTCTGTAAATCTGTGCTGGGTAGGTATAATCGTTCTTGGAAATACAATAAGTTGTCCTTTACTGCAAAGTCCTTTCCCTGCAGATGCCAATTCTGTATGTCTGCTGGAGTTACAAGTTGCCTGGCTTTATCCTTAACTTCCTCTATGGATTCTGTGGCGATTACACCCAGAATTCTTTGTTCGGGAATGATTGGTACAGGTTTAGGGTTGATCAAGTGTTCTTCCACTCCCATCCGAGAAAGGGCATCAGCTTTACCGTTCTTTGTACCAGGTCGATAGGTAATTATGAAGTCAAACTCGGCAAAGAATAATGCCCAACGGAGTTGTCTAAAGGATTGGGCTTTTGCAGTTTTCAAATATTGCAGGTTTCGGTGATCCGTAATCACAGTAACAGTGTGTCGGGCCCCCAGCAGATAATGCCGCCAAGCCTTAAAGGCAGACTTGATAGCCAGAAGTTCCTTCTCAGTAATCGTGTAATTGATTTCAGGAGGCGAGAATTTGCGGGACCAAAATGCCACGGGATGCAACTGATTGGTTACCGGGTCCTTTTGTGATAGAACTGCCCCCATGGCAAGGCTTGAAGCATCAGTTTCAACGATGTAGGGGAGTTCGGGGCGAGGGTGTTTTAAGATTGGTGCAGAGATAAATTTAGTCTTCAAATCCTGGAAAGCTTGTTCCGCCTCGGTAGACCCTTCAAAACGTTTGTTTTTCTTTAACAAGGCAGTGATGGGCTGGACTATTCGAGAGAATTCGGGGATAAACCTGCGGTAAAAGTTAGCGAAGCCTAACATGCTTTGCACACCTTTTACGGAGGATGGTGATGGCCATTCGAGAACTGCATCAACCTTCTTTGAATCCGTACGCACTCCGCCAGGTGATAATATGAATCCCAAGAATTCAACTTCAGTCACGTTGAAAACACATTTTTCCAACTTAGCGAAAAGTTTGTGTTGACGCAATCTTTCGAGGACCATTTTCACGTGTTTCCGATGTTCAGATTCCGATGAAGAATAAACGAGGATGTCGTCAATGTAAACAACAACACACACATCTATGAGCTCTCTGAGGACATCGTTCATAAAATATTGAAAGGCGGCCGGGGCATTGCAAAGTCCGAAGGGCATGACCTGATATTCAAATAGCCCATACTTGGTGCGGAAGGCCGTCTTCCATTCATCGCCCTCTTTTACTCGTACCAAGTGGTAAGCTCCTCTAAGATCCAGCTTTGTATATATGCATGCTTTTCTGACTTGGTCCAGGAGTTCAGGGATCAAAGGTAACGGATATCTATTCTTAACGGGGATCTGGTTCAGGGAGCGATAATCTATACAAGTTCTAAGGTCTCCTTCCTTTTTTGGAACGAAGAATAAAGCTGAAGAAGCAGGGGACTTGGAAGGACGAATAAACCCATTTGCCAGGTATTGATCCAGGTATTGTCGAAGGTGAAGGTTCTCAGGCTCGGTGAGGGCATAAATTCTACTACAAGGAGGAGTAGATCCAGGTATCAGGTCTATCTGGCAGTCATAAGACCTATGAGGAGGTAGAGAGTTAGCCTGATCCTTCCGGAAAACATCTTGGTATTCTAGGTATTCGGGAGGTAACTGGGGAGTCTCTGAAGAAATTGCTGCCAGTGCAACACCAGGTGGAGGGTGACAAGTAGAGACACATTCTGGAAACTGGACCGTTCTTGCTCGCCAATCGATCAGAGGATTGTGTTTCTTTAACCAAGGTATTCCTAGAATAATCTGAAACTGAGGGGCCTTGATCACATTGAACACGATCTTCTCATGGTGTCCATCTTGACTTACTAGCGTCACCTCTTGAGTGGTATGCGTTACTGGCCCGGAGGCTATCTCTGTACCATCCACCGTAGTAATGACGTCCTTTACAGCCTTGGGACAAAGAGTTAGATTCATCCTCAAAACCATTTCATGATCCACATAATTGCCGATGGCACCGCTGTCGACGTAAGCTTCAATTGCATGTAATCGATCCGGATTATCAGGGCTAATGAGGACCATAGGTATCACGAAATGCGAGGTCACGGAACTGGTTTTCACGCTCGGCAAGAGGACCTCTATTCTTGTCGGGCGAGGTCGTTTCCCTGCTCAGAGTTTGTAACTTTGGTAACTGCAGCTCCTACTGCCTTCTTGGCAGGTTTCACCGGACAGTCTCGAAGAAAGTGCCCTGAGTTTCCGCAATAGAGGCATAATTGCAACTGTTTTCTCCTTTCCCGCTCCTTTTGTGTTAGAGGACCTTTCAGACCCCCTATTTGCATGGGTTCCCCGGAGTCTACTCCTTTGGAAGGAGTTGGCGGTTTGGAAAATACTCGAGCATCAAACTTGGAACGATCGGCCTTCCTGTTCTGCAGTCTGTGATCTATTTGAACGACTAAGTCTATATAGTCCGAACAATCTTGTGGGGGATTCACCTCTTGGGCTAACACATCTTTGAGCTCTCCACGTAGACCTCTATAAAACAGCGTAATCCTTTTGTCCTCAGGCCACTGAGTTTCCACTATCAGTCTGTTGAAAGACGCAATATAAGCCAAAAGGTATTGATTACCTTGTTGCAACGAAAGAAGCTCATTGTCCAAGGCCTGCCCCTGTGAATGTCTTGCGAACAGTTTTTCCATACTGAGCTGAAAAGCTTGAAAATCATGGAGGACCGGATCATCTTGATTTACTAGAGGGATCGACCAGTCTGCTGCATTGCCACTAAGGTACGAAAGCACGAAAGCTACTTTAGCTTGATCAGTTGGAAAGGCTGCTGGCCGGCATAAGAAATGCAACCGGCACTGATTGATAAATACTGCAAACCTCTTTGGGTCACCAGAAAATCGTTCGGGCGTAGCCAGAGGTACATTCCCAGGTAGGTTGATCTGCACTGGATTCATAGAGGATGTAGAAGGAAGATTTCCCCCAGTTGCGGGTAACGGGGTCGGGCATTGCAAAGTCCGAAGGGCATGACCTGATATTCAAATAGCCCATACTTGGTGCGGAAGGCCGTCTTCCATTCATCGCCCTCTTTTACTCGTACCAAGTGGTAAGCTCCTCTAAGATCCAGCTTTGTATATATGCATGCTTTTCTGACTTGGTCCAGGAGTTCAGGGATCAAAGGTAACGGATATCTATTCTTAACGGGGATCTGGTTCAGGGAGCGATAATCTATACAAGTTCTAAGGTCTCCTTCCTTTTTTGGAACGAAGAATAAAGCTGAAGAAGCAGGGGACTTGGAAGGACGAATAAACCCATTTGCCAGGTATTGATCCAGGTATTGTCGAAGGTGAAGGTTCTCAGGCTCGGTGAGGGCATAAATTCTACTACAAGGAGGAGTAGATCCAGGTATCAGGTCTATCTGGCAGTCATAAGACCTATGAGGAGGTAGAGAGTTAGCCTGATCCTTCCGGAAAACATCTTGGTATTCTAGGTATTCGGGAGGTAACTGGGGAGTCTCTGAAGAAATTGCTGCCAGTGCAACACCAGGTGGAGGGTGACAAGTAGAGACACATTCTGGAAACTGGACCGTTCTTGCTCGCCAATCGATCAGAGGATTGTGTTTCTTTAACCAAGGTATTCCTAGAATAATCTGAAACTGAGGGGCCTTGATCACATTGAACACGATCTTCTCATGGTGTCCATCTTGACTTACTAGCGTCACCTCTTGAGTGGTATGCGTTACTGGCCCGGAGGCTATCTCTGTACCATCCACCGTAGTAATGACGTCCTTTACAGCCTTGGGACAAAGAGTTAGATTCATCCTCAAAACCATTTCATGATCCACATAATTGCCGATGGCACCGCTGTCGACGTAAGCTTCAATTGCATGTAATCGATCCGGATTATCAGGGCTAATGAGGACCATAGGTATCACGAAATGCGAGGTCACGGAACTGGTTTTCACGCTCGGCAAGAGGACCTCTATTCTTGTCGGGCGAGGTCGTTTCCCTGCTCAGAGTTTGTAACTTTGGTAACTGCAGCTCCTACTGCCTTCTTGGCAGGTTTCACCGGACAGTCTCGAAGAAAGTGCCCTGAGTTTCCGCAATAGAGGCATAATTGCAACTGTTTTCTCCTTTCCCGCTCCTTTTGTGTTAGAGGACCTTTCAGACCCCCTATTTGCATGGGTTCCCCGGAGTCTACTCCTTTGGAAGGAGTTGGCGGTTTGGAAAATACTCGAGCATCAAACTTGGAACGATCGGCCTTCCTGTTCTGCAGTCTGTGATCTATTTGAACGACTAAGTCTATATAGTCCGAACAATCTTGTGGGGGATTCACCTCTTGGGCTAACACATCTTTGAGCTCTCCACGTAGACCTCTATAAAACAGCGTAATCCTTTTGTCCTCAGGCCACTGAGTTTCCACTATCAGTCTGTTGAAAGACGCAATATAAGCCAAAAGGTATTGATTACCTTGTTGCAACGAAAGAAGCTCATTGTCCAAGGCCTGCCCCTGTGAATGTCTTGCGAACAGTTTTTCCATACTGAGCTGAAAAGCTTGAAAATCATGGAGGACCGGATCATCTTGATTTACTAGAGGGATCGACCAGTCTGCTGCATTGCCACTAAGGTACGAAAGCACGAAAGCTACTTTAGCTTGATCAGTTGGAAAGGCTGCTGGCCGGCATAAGAAATGCAACCGGCACTGATTGATAAATACTGCAAACCTCTTTGGGTCACCAGAAAATCGTTCGGGCGTAGCCAGAGGTACATTCCCAGGTAGGTTGATCTGCACTGGATTCATAGAGGATGTAGAAGGAAGATTTCCCCCAGTTGCGGGTAACGGGGTCTGTCCGACTTGTGACGGTAGCAATTGTCTAGCGAGATCATCTGTTCGCTCCTTGGAAATAATCAGTTCCCTTCTTAGAGCGTTAGTTTCCTGACAGGCTGCATGCACTTCTGCCCTTAGTTCCCCAAGTAACTGGGCTAGCTGGTCGGTATCCGAGGTTTCCATAGCGCCTGGACGGGAGTTTTGTGGTAGGCTTTGCGTTCTGTAACGCTCACCTGATTCCCGTAGAGGCGCCGGTCTTGACTGGGCGTATACCGTATCTTCAAAGGTGATGTGTAACACACGGCTGGCTCTTTGGGCTGGACCTCTGTGCACTGTATGTCTGGCTCGAAGGGTAAGATGTCTGCAGATAGAAAATATGGGATTAAGGAACTGGGTTATTGAATGTCTCTCTCTTCTTCCCTTTCTCTTCTCCTGTAGAACCCCAAAGATTAACGCTCTCACCTTAGGTAAGTGAACGCCATGCTCTCCATCTGCCTCGGGGCAGGGTGCTGTAACCAGTTTCTTCACTGGATAAGGGGAGCAGGCCTCTTGACTTCAGAGGACTGCTGTCCGTTGTTTACTGCACGAACGGTAAGTTTCGAGTAATTCTAATGTCTTTAAAGTCTTTAGTAATGATGTTTCTTGTTTTGCAGGGTTCCGGCGATGGCGGATGACGGGCTGAAGTGAGTTGAAGATGGAGCCCGTGTGATGAATAGAAGCGCCTGGAAGCACGTAAGTAAGCGCTTGTTGCCTGCTTCACGATGCGCTCTAACTGTCTTTTTATTTTGCGGGTACAAGTTCGGAGCGGCTGCAGGGTGCCGGAATACCCACTGGGTTAGATGTGGAAAGGAGTAATGGCACGTGAGTATTAAAGTTCCCCAATGTCTTTAAACGCACCTTGTTTTGTCTTTCAGATGCGGGATGCAGCGCCGAAGGCCTCCGGAGCGTGCAAAGAGTTGGTAAGGTTTTGTCTTTCAGATGCCGGAATGCAGTGTGAAGACCTCCGGAGCGCACAAAGAGTAGGTAAGCCTTTGTCTTTCAGATGCCGGAATGCAGCGCGAGGCGTTGGTGACAGCCGATGGACCAGGTAAGTGAAGAGCTGTCACTGAAGACCGTAATGCTAACCTGTTCTTTCTTGTCTTTATAGGTGTTGCTGAAGACTGGATTCAGGATGGTAAGCCTTTTTCCTTAGGCCCAGGATCAGATGCAGAAGACACGATGAGCGTTCTGCTGCAGAGGATGCAGAATAACGCAAAGCAAGATTCATCCATCGGGTGTGGTTTAAATAGCCTCCTGTAGTGCTTAGGTGTCTCCTTCCACAGCCACGCCTAGGTAAGAAAAGAGTTCCTGCTTTCCAGAAGAGTTCCAGTGTTCTGAATCTAGGGAGTGGCTCCTGCCCCACCCAACAGGAAAAGTAGTTCCAAACAGAAGAGGATCAGAGGCTCAACTGGCAGGCAAGTAAGCAGCATGGTCTGCTGCAGGTAAGTCCACCCAAGCATTATGAGCCCGGCGCTTCCAGCGCTGGGACTGGGCATATTTATGAGCCTGGTGCCACTGGCGCCAGGACTGGGTCCAAAAGGTCCCAATTGGGACTGGTTGGCACTCGGAACCTGGGTTATGGATCTGCTTCCAAGGGAGTTGGGAAAACCCTGACCTTTTGGAAGCAGAGATCATGACAGTGTGCGGTTATAGAGAGCTGGCTGTAGAGAGAGTGGTGGTTGGGTGGGTGGGCACAGAAAGAAGGTGCATGGTGGAGAGAGTGGGGGTAGGGTGAGTGGGTGGGACTAGAGAGTGGGAGTGGGGTGCGTGGGTGGGGCTAGAGAGAGCGGGGATGGGGCGGGTGAGTGGGGCTAGAGAGGGCGGGGATGGGGCGGGTGGGTGGGGCTAGAGAGGGCGGGGATGGGGTGGGTGGGTGGGGCTAGAGAGGGCGGGGATGGGGCGGGTGGGTGGGGCTAGAGAGGGCGGGGATGGGGCGGGTGGGTGGGACTAGAGAGGGCGGGGATGGGGCGGGTGGGTGAGGGTAGAGAGAGATGAGATGGGGCGGGGCGGGTGGGTGGGGCTAAAGAGAGCGGTGATGGGGCGGGTGGTTTTGCTAGAGAGAGCGGGGATAGGGCGGGTGGGTGGGGCTAGAGAGAGCGGGGATAGGGCGGGTGGGTGGGGCTAGAGAGAGCGGGGATGGGGCGGGTGGGTAGGGCTAGAGAGAGCGGGGATGGGGCGGGTGGGTGGGGCTAGAGAGAGCGGGGATGGGGCGGGTGGGTGGGTGTCGCTAGAGAGAGCGGGGATGGGGCTAGAGCGAGCGGGGACGGGGCGGGTGGGGCTAGAGAGAGCGGGGAAGGGGCGGGTGGGTGGGGCTAGAGAGAGCGGGGAAGGGGCGGGTGGGTGGGGCTAGAGAGAGCGGGGATGGGGCGGGTGGGTGGGGCTAGAGAGAGCGGGCACGGGGCGGGTGGGTGGGGCTAGAGAGAGCATGGGCGGGGCGGGTGGGTGGGGCGAGAGAGAGCGGGGGCGGGGCAGGTGGGTGGGGCTAGAGAGAGCGGGGGCGGGGCGGGTGGGTGGGGCTATAGAGAGCGGGGGCGGGGCGGGTGGGTGGTGCTAGAGAGTGGGAATGGGGCGGGTGAGAGGGGCTAGAGAGAGTGGGAATGGAGTGGGTGGGAGGGGCTAGAGAGAGTGGGAATGGGGTGGGTGGGAGGTGCTAGAGAGAGTGGGAATGGGGTGGGTGGGAGGGGCTAGAGAGAGTGGGAATGGGGTGGGTGGGAGGGGCTAGAGAGAGTGGGAATGGGGTGGGTGGTGCTAGAGAGTGGGAATGGGGCAGGTGGGAGGGGCTAGAGAGAGTGGGAATGGATTGGGTGGGAGGGGCTAGAGAGAGGGGGAATGGGGTGGGTGGGAAGGGCTAGAGAGAGTGGGAATGGGGTGAGTGGGAGGGGCTAGAGAGAGTGGGAATGGGGTGAGTGGGAGGGGCTAGAGAGAGTGGAATGGGGTGGGTGGGGCTAGAGAGAGTGGAATGGGGTGGGTGGGTGGGGCTAGAGAGAGTGGAATGGGGTGGGTGGGTGGGGCTAGAGAGAGTGGAATGGGGTGGGTGGGTGGGGCTAGAGAGAGTGGAATGGGGTGGGTGGGTGGGGCTAGAGAGAGTGGAATGGGGTGGGTGAGGGTGGGTGGGAGGGGCTAGAGAGAGTGGAATGGGGTGGGTGGGTGGGGCTAGAGAGAGCGGGGGTGGGGCGGGTTGGTGGATGCTAGAGAGAGCGGGGGTGGGGCGGGTGGGTGGGGCTAGAGAGAGCGGGGGTGGGGCGGGTGGGTGGGGCTAGAGAGCGGGGGTGGGGCGGGTGGGTGGAGCTAGAGAGAGCGGGGGTGGGGCGGGTGGGTGGGGCTAGAGAGAGCGGGGGTGGGGTGGGTGGGGCTAGAGAGAGCGGGGGTGGGGCGGGTGGGTGGGGCTAGAGAGAGCGGGGGTGGGCGGGTGGGTGGGGCTAGAGAGAGCGGGAATGGGGCGGGTGGGAGGGGCTAGAGAGAGCGGGAATGGGGCGGGTGGGAGGGGCTAGAGAGAGCGGGAAGGGGCGGGTGGGAGGGGCTAGAGAGAGTGGAATGGGGCGGGTGGGTGGGGCTAGAGAGAGCGGGAATGGGGCGGGTGGGTGGGGCTAGAGAGAGCGGGAATGGGGCGGGTGGGCGGGGCTAGAGAGAGCGGGAATGGGGCGGGTGGGTGGGGCTAGAGAGTGCGGGAATGGGGCGGGTGGGTGGGGCTAGGGAGAGCAGGGATGGGGCGGGTGTTGCTAGGGAGGGCGAAGATGGGGCGGGTGGGTGGGGCTAGAGAGCGGGGATGGGGCGGGTGGGTGGGGCTAGAGAGAGCGGGGATGGGGCGGGTGGGTGGGGCTAGAGAGAGCGGGGATGGGGCGGGTGGGTGGGGCTAGAGAGAGCGGGGATCGGGTGGGTGGGGCTAGAGAGGGCGAAGATGGGGCGGGTGGGTGGGGCTAGAGAGAGCGGGGAAGGGGTGGGTGGGTGGGGCTAGAGAGAGCGGGGAAGGGGCGGGTGGGTGGGGCTAGAGAGAGCGGGGAAGGGGCGGGTGGGTGGGGCTAGAGAGAGCGGGGGTGGGGCGGGTGGGGCTAGAGAGAGCGGGGGTGGGGCGGGTGGGTGGGGCTAGAGAGAGCGGGGGTGGGGCGGGTGGGTGGGGCTAGAGAGAGCGGGGGTGGGGCGGGTGGGTGTAGCTAGAGAGAGCGGGGGTGGGGCGGGTTGGTGGGGCTAGAGGGGGTGGGGCGGGTGGGTGGGGCTAGAGAGAGCGGGGGTATGGGTGGGGCTAGAGAGAGCGGGGGTAGGGCGGGTGGGTTTCGCTAGAGAGAGCTGGGGTAGGGCGGGTGGGTGGGGCTAGAGAGAGCTGGGGTAGGGCGGGTGGGTGGCGCTAGAGAGACCGGGGATGGGGCGGGTGGGTGGGGCTAGAGAGTGGGAATGGGGCAGGTGGGAGGGGCTAGAGAGAGTGGGAATGGGGCGGGTGGGAGGGGCTAGAGAGAGTGGGAATGTGTGGGAATGTGGAGGGTGGGAGGGGCTAGAGAGAGTGGAATGGGGCGGGTGGGTGGTGCTAGAGAGAGTGGAATGGGGCGGGTGGGTGGGGCTAGAGAGAGTGGAATGGGGCGGGTGGGTGGGGCTAGAGAGAGTGGAATGGGGCGGGTGGGTGGGGCCAGAGAGAGTGGAATGGGGCGGGTGGGTGGGGCCAGAGAGAGTGGAATGGGGCGGGTGGGTGGGGCCAGAGAGAGTGCAATGGGGCGGGTGGGTGGGGCCAGAGAGAGTGGAATGGGGTGGGTGGGTGGGGCTAGAGAGAGTGGAGATGGGGTGTGTGGGTGTGGCTAGAGCGAGTGGAGATGGGGTGGGTGGGGCTAGAGAGAGTGGGGATTGGGTGGGGGGATGGGGCTAGAGAGAGTGGGGATGGCGCGGGTGGGTGGGGCTAGAGAGAGTGGGGATGGGGCGGGTGGGTGGGGCTAGAGAGAGTGGGGATGGGGCGGGTGGGTGGGGCTAGAGAGAGTGGGGATGGGGCGGGTGGGTGGGGCTAGAGAGAGTGGGGATGGGGCGGGTGGGTGGGGCTAGAGAGAGTGGGGATGGGGCGGGTGGGTGGGGCTAGAGAGAGTGGTGATGGGGCGGGTGGGTGGGGCTAGAGAAAGTGGGGATGGGGCGGGTGGGTGGGGCTAGAGAGAGTGGGGATCGGGTGGGTGGGGCTAGAGAGAGTGGGGATGGGGTGGGTGGGGCTAGAGAGAGTGGGGATGGGGTGGGTGGGTGGGGCTAGAGAGAGTGGGGATGGGGTGGGTGGGTGGGGCTAGAGAGAGTGGGGATGGGGTGGGTGGGTGGGGCTAGAGAGAGTGGGGATGGGGTGGGTGGGTGGGGCTAGAGAGAGTGGGGATGGGGTGGGTGGGTGGGGCTAGAGAGATTGGGGATGGGGTGGGTGGGTGGGGCTAGAGAGATTGGGGATGGGGTGGGTGGGTGGGGCTAGAGAGAGTGGGGATGGGGTGGGTGGGTGGGGCTAGAGAGAGTGGGGATGGGGTGGGTGGGTGGGGCTAGAGAGAGTGGGGATGGGGTGGGTGGGTGGGGCTAGAGAGAGTGGAGATGGGGTGTGTGGGTGGGGCTAGAGAGTGAGGATGGGGATGGGGTGGGGGGATGGGGGGGTGGGTGGGGCTAGAGAGAGTGGGGATGGGGTGGGTGGGTGGGGCTAGAGAGAGTGGGGATGGGGTGGGTGGGTGGGGCTAGAGAGAGTGGGGATGGGGTGGGTGGTGCTAGAGAGAGTGGGGATGGGGCGGGTGGGTGGGTGGGGCTAGAGAGAGTGGGGATGGGGCGGGTGGGTGGGGCTAGAGAGAGTGGGGATGGGGCGGGTGGGTGGGGCTAGAGAGAGTGGGGATGGGGCGGGTTGGTGCGGCTAGAGAGAGTGGGGAAGGGGCAGGTGGGTGGGGCTAGAGAGAGTGGGGATGTTTGCTAGAGAGAGTGGGGACGGGGTGGGTTGGTGGGGCTAGAGAGAGTGGGGACGGGGTGGGTGGGTGGGGCTAGAGAGAGTGGGGACGGGGTGGGTGGGTGGGGCTAGAGAGAGTGGGGACGGGGTGGGTGGGTGGGCTAGAGAGAGTGGGGACGGGGTGGGTGGGTGGGGCTAGAGAGAGTGGGGACGGGGTGGGTGGGTGGGGCTAGAGAGAGTGGGGACGGGGTGGGTGGGTGGGGCTAGAGAGAGTGGGGACGGGGTGGGTGGGTGGGGCTAGAGAGAGTGGGGACGGGGTGGGTGGGTGGGGCTAGAGAGAGTGGGGACGGGGTGGGTGGGTGGGGCTAGAGAGAGTGGGGATGGGGTGGGTGGGTGGGGCTAGAGAGAGTGGGGGTAGGGTGAGTTGGGTTAAAGATAGTGGGGATAGGGTGTCTGGGTTCAGGTAGAGACGATATGGGTAGACAGAATGGGGGTAGGGTAGGTGGGTGGGGTAGAGAGAGTGGGGTAGTGTAGGTGAGTGGGGCGTGATGTATGGGCTAGAGAGAGTGGAATGGGGTGGGTGGGTGGGGCTAGAGAGAGTGGAATGGGGTGGGTGGGTGGGGCTAGAGAGAGTGGAATGGGGTGGGTGGGTGGGGCTAGAGAGAGTGGAATGGGGTGGGTGGGTGGGGCTAGAGAGAGTGGAGATGGGGTGGGTGGGGCTAGAGAGAGTGGAGATGGGGTGGGTGGGGCTAGAGAGAGTGGAGATGGGGTGGGTGGGTGGGGCTAGAGAGAGTGGAGATGGGGTGGGTGGGGCTAAAGAGTGGGGATGGGGATGGGGTGGGGGGATGGGGATGGGGGTGGGTGAGTGGGGATGGGGTGGGTGTGTGTGGCTAGAGAGAGTGGGGATGGGGAGGGTGGGTGGGGCTAGAGAGAGTGGGGATGATGCTAGAGAGAGTGGGGATGGGGTGGGTGGGTGGGGCTAGAGAGAGTGGGGATGTTGCTAGAGAGTGGGGATGGGGTGGGTGGGTGGGGCTAGAGAGAGTGGGGATGGGGTGGGTGGGTGGGGCTAGAGAGAGTGGGGATGGGGTGGGTGGGTGGGGCTAGAGAGAGTGGGGATGGGGTGGGTGGGTGGGGCTAGAGAGAGTGGGGATGATGTAGAGAGAGTGGGGGTAGGGTGAGTTGGGTTAAAGATAGTGGGGATAGGATGTCTGGGTTCAGGTAGAGACGATATTGGTAGACAGAGTGGGGGTAGGGTAGGTGGGTGGGGTAGAGAGAGTGGGGGTAGGGTAGGTGAGTGGGGCATGATGTATGGGGTAGAGAGAGCTGTATTAGGATGGGTGGTTGGGGGTAGAGCGAGCAGGGGTAGGGTGTGGTTGGGATAGACAGAGCCACTGTAGGGTGGGTGGGTGTTGGTAAAGAAAGTGGGGCTAGGAGAGGTGAGTGCCTGTAGAGAGTGGGGGTAGCGTAGGTGGGAGTAGAGAGAGCGGGGTATTGTGGGTGGGTGGGGCTAGAGAGAACCAGGGTAGGGTGGGTGGGTGTAGACAGGGCAGAGGTAATGTGGGTTGGTGGAGGTAGAGAGAGTGGGTGTAGGTGGGGGTAGAGAGAGTGGAGGTAGTGTGGGTAAGGTTGGGTAGAGAGATCAGGTGTAGGGTGGGCAGGTGCGCCTAGAGAGAATGGGGTAGATTGGGTGGGTGTTGGTAGAGGGAGCGGGGATAAAGTGGTTGGGCGATAGAGAGATCAGGGCTTGATAGAAATAGCAGTGGTTGATAGAGAGATCAGGGGTAGCGTGGGTGGGTGCGGATAGACATACCAGGGTTAGGGTGAGTTGGTGGGATAAGAGAGAGCGGGGATAGGGTGAATGGAGTAGAGAGAGCAGGGGTAGGGTGGGTGGAGGTAGAGAGAGTAGGGGTAGGGTGGAGATAGAGAGAGAGAGTCGAGGTAGAGTAGTATGTAGAGAGTGTGGGTGGGTGGTTGGCGGTAGAGAGAGTGGGGGTAGAGTGGGAGGAGGTTAAGAGAATGGGGTTGGGGTGGGTGAGGGTAGAGACAGTGGGGGTTGGGTGGGTGGCGGTAAAGAGAGTGTGGGTTTTGTTGAGAGAGTGGGGGTAGGTTGGGTGAGTTGGGGTAGAAATGGGGAGTAAACATTATTGGGTAGAGAGGGTCGGTGTGGTCAGAGAGACTGTGGGTAGGGTGGGTGTAGAGACAGTGGGGATAGGTGGTCCCTCTGGTGCACTGCCTGCTCCGCCTCTCACAATAGCTCTGAGACCTGCAAGTAATGGAAATTGCCTCCAGAGAGCCAGGATTTGGAGGGCGGGGTGAGGAGGTGCATCAACACATCAGGGGAAGGGCCAATCACCCCAAGTGCCTGAGTTTAGAAGTTGCAGATGCCCTTGTCGAAATGCCCCATAGCAGCAAACAGCTGTTTCTTATGGGAGGAATGACCTTCACACTTAGCTGGCTCTGAGTTTTGACAGCATCAACAATTGCAAATAAATACTCTCCTTCGAAAAAGCTTTTCAGTGCAGCTATTCGTACCTCCAGACAATCACATGAAACTTACATGAAAACAGCCTGTTCAGTCATGCTGCTTCCTATCCCTGAATTCACATCACAGGATAAGAATCAATTATCTCCATTTTGTGCTTTCCGTTTTAAAGTGAAGAAAGCAAACTCTTTTCTAGACAACAAAACCATAAGAGTCTTTTCACCTTCCTCAATAGCTGACCCAGTATCTATCAACTGTAGCGTACCTCCGTAGTCATGTGTCTCCCCCACTTTGTATAATATTTTTACAAAGCCGCTCTTTGATATATTGGACAATCTGGGTGTCTCATACACTAATAATTCTGACGACACCCAGATCCTCATACCTATCCTTGGAGACTACGACAAAGGTACAAATCTCATAAACAAAATGTACCAAATCATTGAAACCTGGATGGCCACCCATGGTCTATGTCTTAATGATGATAAGACCAAACTCCTAATCATCGGATCTACTAAGAGACTAAATAAACTCCTTCACCACTGATGGTATTACAATCAAAGTCACTAAGGAAGTCAAGACCTTAGGTTTCTACTTTGATTCAGCTCTTAACCTTAAGAAACAAGTAAATACTACAGCCTATGCAACTAGTTACATGTGCAAACTAATCTACACATGTAGACCATTCCTGACTACTGAAAGCTGCATCACGATTGCACTGACACTAATCCTCTCCAAATTGGATTACTGCAATGCACTCTACCTAGGCACCAGTAAACACAATAAGAATTAACTCCAAACCCTCCAAAACAATGCCTTAAGAGCGGCCCTAGGGATCCCCAAAGGCCAGCCTATTTACGACCAAAGACAATTTACCAATTTGCTAGCCATCAAGGACAGAATTAAACTTAAAGCACTAAACAAGACATACAAATGCCTCAACAACTAGGCCCCAATATACCTAACAGAGAGGTTTACCAAACATACATCCGAACGCCCTATTAGAAGGGCTCAATCTAACAGTATCAGAATCCCTAGCTTTAACTAAAAAGAACTGGCGGATCCAGCTTTGCAGTCTTAGCAGCACAACTCTGGAACTCCATTCCGGATATCTTAAGAGCCTCACCATCTATCCACTCCTTTAAGACTGGTACCAAACATTGGCTACACTCTAGTGACCATTGATGTCCCTAGCTATGATTTGTATATATGTATATTACTGTACCTACCCTGTGCCTGCATATATTCCTGTAACTTATACGTAATTTATACTGCACCTTGCTTTATCCTGTTCACTTCTTCATTCTTATCTCGTATCTGTAACTGCAAACTTTCCTTGCACCTTGTTTTATTCAGTACTTCTCTTGCTCATCTTGTAAGCGTAACTACAACTGTAACTGTAACCATAATCTTTGCAAGCGCCCAGATGCCTGGCGGACCGGCGAGGCTCTATAAATAAATAAACAATACAATACAAACAAAGGGCCAACTCAAGCATATCCTCTGCGCCATGATGGGATGGCGATGTAGAGCACACAGACACAGCTTTAATGATAAAGCAGTAGAAAAAAATGTTTGGTGGCAATATTTAAGCAGGATAAAGATTAACTGCCCGATTCATGGAATTATTTGCGTGGAAAATCGGGGATTTGCACGCAAAACTATGCAAAACCCTGTAGGTCGATTCATGGAATCGACTACGCAGCACTTTTTCGTAACTTGCATGGAATTCGCACAGGCTCAGCACGTCTCTGCGAGCGGTCAAGTTCCTTGGACGAGATACCTCGCAGAGGGTGAGCGAGGCCTGCGCAGTAGGAAGCGGAACTCGGAAAATGAGGAAGAACAAGGGGAAAAGTGGGCATTACGAGGGACAGCCACAGGCAGTCCATAGCACGGCAACAAATCCGCATAACAAAGCATATTCATGGATGTGACTGTGCAACCTGTCGCCTGCGAAATGCGTACGCAAATCCCTCCATGTCTCCGCCACACGAAGGCAGGCGTAAGTACACTTGCACATAGCAATCGCAGCACAGAGGTGGGTTTGCGTGTCACAATTAGGGGTGCGAGTACGCAGCTCGGGATCCGATCGGACTGAGTGTAGTGTGGAGCAGGAACTATTTACTGGGGTTCGCACGCAGATTTTCAGAGTTTTGCCCGACTTACGATACATTATACGCGTGTTGTCAGGATGCCGGAAAGAGTTACGGGGGATCCTGTGCTGGGTCCTCGACATGCAGGCCTGCTTGCGGGGTACCCACGCACTGTTTGAAGGGTGCGCGTATTTGCACCCGGGGGAGCACGCAAAGGTAGCTCTACTGGCTGTTTTCTGCTTTGCGTGGGGGCGTGTTGGGGGCGTTCCATCCAAGACTTGCGTATACGGTTACTTTGCGCAGCGAATTCCATGAATATGTGGGGCGCACATTTTTTATTCTGCGCGTAGGCTTGCGCATTGCTGTTCTCTGCACACAGCCTTTGCGGGTAAAATACACACTTTTCCATGAATCAATCCCTCAATCGTCTTACCGCATACTGGAGCCACTGATCCGCACTCGAAAGCACCCTTCACAGCATGCCTGCTCCCACGGGACGGAATAATCCTGCTTTCAACCCGATTTCACAGCTATGCAAAAAATAACAACAAAGGCAGTTTGCCTGCCTCGTAAATCAGAGGCTTGCCTGGCTGCCTCAGTGTGGTCTGCCAACAGATCACTCCGCTCGGACTTTAAACATAGTCCGACAGGAGTTCATCTGACAAAAAGCATTTGTGCATACAAATAAAAATCAAATGTGCATCTAGTTAAGTGCAGTCATTTTGCTCCTACTTCGGTAGCACGCACGGCTCCTCAGCAACAACAGCATCCCTGCAGACGCAAGCGAGAGGATCAAGGCCCATCTGGTGCTTCGGCCATTTCATAGCCAAGCATCAGCAAGTTGCCATGCCAACACCATACACTGCTCCCAAGCTCCCCTTTCTCCTTTTTTTTTATATACATTTACAGTATCAATGGTTTAGCGATTAGGTGGCTTACTCCACCAAAGCGCCCAAGCCAAAAAGATCTTAACATCAGGGAAAGGGAAGAGCAGTCAGTTTGCAGAACTCTATGCGATATATCAAGCTTTGAAACAAGAAACACCTGGTAAATTTCATTTGTACAAAGATTCATGGTCAGTGGCCAATGGGTTAGCTGCGTAGCGCTGACATGGCAAAAGAGTGGGTGGAAAATTAATTCAAAAGAATTGTGGGGAAATAAACTGTGGCAATATATCTGGGAAGTGTTATCACAAAGTGAAGGAACAGTGTATCATGTGGATGCACACTGTCCTGCTGACTCATTAGAACGTTGGTTCAGTTCTGTTGCAGATGAACACACCAAGATTTCATCTGTGGATGCAGAGGCTCAAGAGGGCGATTTGGAGGGTTTGGCCTCGTGGGCTCACCAGAAATGTGGACATATGGGAGAAAAAGCTACTTGCAGGTGGGCACAAGCTTGGGGGATCAATATTCCTTTAGAGGTAGTGAAAACAATAATTTTGTGATGTCCTGTGTGTCAACATCAACAACATAGACCCATCCCTTATATTGTCCAGGGCACTTTGGGAAGAGGCAAGTTACGGGGTCAAATCTGGTAGATCGATTATATCGGGCCTCTGCCTATCAGTAGTTGTCAATACGCAGGTACCATTGTGGATACCTTTTTGGAATATTTGATGGTGCTGCCATGCAAGAAAGCCACACAATTGAACACTATTAAGCTGTTAGATCAAATCATATTGCATTACGGTGTGCCCTTGCAAGTTCAGAGTGACAATGGCACACATTTCAAAGGTAAATTTATCCAGGAGTTCTGTCAGGAGAAAAATATAGAGTGGCTTTACCATGTACCATATCATCGACAAGCGGCGGCTCTGATTGAACGTATGAATGGTCTGTTGAAAGAACAATTGCGCAAATCAAGCAATGGCAGACTGGTAGGCTGACGTGATCATGTGTTTGATGCTGTACAGAGATGAAATAATAAGCCATTTGGCTGAGGAAGAGACACCTTTAACACCTGCATTACAGATGCAACCTAATTCAGCTGAAGAAACATTAATTTACTGGGATGTTACATAAACCAGGTGCTTTAGCTCCATACCGCACAACTCCAGAATCTGCAGGAGTAGATTTGCATGCTCACAAACAAATCAGATTAGAACCCAGAGGTATACTTGTTATTGAGACTGGGATTGGAGTACAGATACCACCAGAACATATGGGATTGATTGCCCCTAGATCTGGATTAGCATTGAAGGGCATCCAAGTACTGGGAGGAGTGGTAGATGCTGATTAACAAGGAGAAATCAAATACTTTTTTTAATAAACAATGGAGACCAAATGTGCCTATCCATGCAGGAGACAGTATAGCCCAGCTGATGATCATACCTGTAAACTTGTCCACAATCAAAAAAGGGGAGCCCCCTACAGTGTTAACTACTTGTGGGGACCGTGGTTTTGGCTCATCAGACCGTATGTTACTGGGTGCAAAGGTGTGGGCAGAGAAACCAAGTGGCCCACCTGTACCCACAGATGTCATAGCATCAGGCAAGGACCAGGTAGTTTTAGTGATGGAACCTGGCAGAGAGAAATGGGACAATGTACCCATAGACACATGCTATTTAAGAGAACGATTATCAACAATGATATGTCTTTTCTGGATTTGCTTTACAGAGTCTGTGCCTGGCTGGTGTAATCGCTACACTAAATGGACTCCATTTGGAAGGGTCAACGACACACTGCAAGCACAAGATGTCGTATTTGCGCAGCCAACCAATATGAGTCTCACCAGGCTAAGGAATGATGTTCGTGGGTCGCCTGATGCCGACACTGACATACCAGCCAGAGCAGGCACGAAGAACCAGATTCGCAAAGCATTGAGCATAAACCAAGTACAAGCTGCACAGCAAATATATTCACCAATGCATGCCCGAACGGAGAACACGTGGGCATATCTTGCACGAAAAGTATTGAATATATCATATTTTTGTTTGACGAATGTCCACAATGCAATGGACCCACTGACAAAACGCCTGGTAGCGGTTCCAACACCTGCTTCAACTTTGAGACACATTTTTGGAATTATGCATAATGACTCTTTAGTGGACGAATTGTTAATATTTTAATGTTTTCTTGTTGCTGCATTCAATGGACCTCATCACGAGCTGGGCAGTAGCCCTTAAATGTGGCGGTAATTGAATTACTGTTGCATTTAAGGGCTGGCCCTATCACGAGTCCGGCTTATTTATCCCCAGCTCTATGCTGAGGGTAAATTTGCCCCAAAAAATGTTCAGCGCAATTACCGCTGCCCGTATTACCGCATGGTAATTGCACTGAAAAATGGGGATTAACAGTTAATGCCCAACCTATGAACGGACCCAATGTATTTCTAGTTTAGTTATACTATTTCATCTGTTTCAGAAGCTAACTTTAGCGCCATTGAGTCATAGAAATCAAATGTCCAAGAATGGAATGTAATGCTTTTGAAGTGTGTGTGTGAAATGCATTCTGGGTGAGCCCAGAGCAGCAATGGACATTTTTTTCTTCCTCAGTGAGATCTGCATTTTAATGAGAAGACTGAACACTGTCTGTATTCTTCCATTAGAAAACATGTTTTTCTCACCAATTCTAGTTTGCAATGCTTGAAGGATTTTTTTAATAGAGATGCCAGCAGCTGTTTGATGACGTGGTAGCGCTGATGCTGTCTTTCGCGCTACCATGAGAAAGGGAAGTGTTTACCTCTTTCGGTTTCGATGTGGCATTTCGGCCAAATGCCCATGGAGGCGAGCAACAGGTGGACTTGGAAAGTCAGATCTTTCTGGAAAAATACCATCCTGCATTTGTGGGAGGTTTAAATTGGAGTGCACTAGATTAGGCAGATGTAAGAAGCTTCGGGAAAGGGTGGACGCACTGCTTTCTATTGCCCGTTAAGCACAAATCTCTCTGTTCGCCTGGTTTGGAGTTTCCCAGTGCAGTTCTGGCAGAGATAAGGAGTTACCTGCTGGCACTTTAACGATGAAGTATAATTAACCTTTTAACATTAACCTTTCTATGTAGTTTATTCTTTTATGTATGCTGATTTGATAATAAACAGCCATAACGAGCCATTTTACATTTTAGCTGAAAGTGTGTTGTGTGACTAATTGCCTTTCAACGTGTAAATGTTGTTCTTATCATTGTGTGCTGGGGCTGTAAAGAAGATTACTGTGCACATTTGAAAAGCAAAATAACTTGTGATAAGACTGCTCGATGGCTGACTGTGGAAGCGTTGGTTTGTATATTTAACTTTCGGTTAAAGTATGGCATGGATCGCACCAGGCTCTTACATAAGGGTCCTGCAAGTTGATAGAAGGCTTTCTTGGCTAAATGATCCCATCTACAAATGCTGGGGTATGTTTTCCCTAGGCGGTCAGTCAGTGGACTTGCTATCTCAGAAAGTTTTGCTATAAACCTATGATGGCACCCGACTAATCCCTGAACCGCTCAGAAGTTATTTTTTTATGGGTTAGTTGGTATTTCTGAACTGTGCCAAAGTTGGCTTTTTGGGGTACAACTTGTCAATTCCCCACCTAAAACCAGAGGTACTTGACACTGGACTGGGCATGGTGAAACTTGGCTCAGTTAGCGGTTAGGTGGGCCTTCCTTTGCTTGTTGCAGACTGCCGTGAGGTGTTTGAGGTGATCTTACTAGCTGTTACTGTGGATGGTATGCCATTGATGTAGGTACTGGTGAAAGAGCTGCATAGAGGCAGGACCCAGTCCATTAACCTCTTGCAAGTCACTGGAGCCCCATTGAGTCCTAAGGGCAGAAATGTGAACTGAAACAAGCCATGTTGCATCTGAAAAAGCAATTTTGGTGTGGCCTCCTCATCCAGGGGTACCTGCCAATATCCTTTTGTCAGGTCCATGGAGGACATGGATTTTGCAGAGCCCATCCTTTCCAACAGTTCATCTATATTGGGCTTCTGGTATGCATCAAAGTGTGAGATTTTGTTTAGCTACCCGAAGTTGATAGAAAATGGGCATGCGTTATATGACTTCCAGATGAGAACCACGGGTGAGGACCAATCACTATGTGACCGCTCGATGACTCTGAGATCTAACATCTTCCCCAATTCCTCCCAGATCATTTGTTTTTGGGCCTTTGGTAGCCGACAAGATTTGAGACAGATACCTCTTCCAGGTGGGTACTGGGGGTGTGTTGTGCACTACTCCCCATAAGCATCCAGGCTTCTGGGAAAACACATCTGCATACCCTTCGATCCACTGTGCCAACTCTTGGTGTTCTGCTATGGTTAGTGTCACATATTGCATAATACTTTGGAGAGACTCTGGGAACGTTTCAAGTGTTTGAATTCTTTTTTTGGCAGTTTACTGTAGGAAATGATCAGCTGTTTCAGAAAATGGTAGACAGGTATACCAGTGTAGCATCCGGGCTGAGAATGGGTTTGGGGAGTGGCGCTAGGGCCGCCACCTCTCTTTCTAGTCTCCCTTGAGATGCCCACCCTAGCCCAGGCACCCGTAACACCTGGTTAGTGCTACTAATCGGTAATCCCTACTCTCTAATATCTGGCCTTATGCAGAGGTGGTTTCCATAAAAGCAGGTTCACTGACTCCCACAGGGCCTTTCTAGAAGTCCCTACTCTAGCCCTGCTTAGTGTTGTTCAGGAACTTGGGAACAATGCCTGCATTTGCTCTGTTAGTTTCTCTAAATGCAGGTTCACTGACTCACTCAGGGCCTTTCTAGAGGTGCCTACTCTAGCACCGCTTAGTGCTGTACAGGAAGTTGGGAATAATGCATGCATTTATTCTGTTGAATCTGCCTAAAACCACTCATGCTCACGCTCACCTTGACCGTCTGCTCTGCCTCTTTCTCCCCTTTGCGACTCCTCCCCGCCAACCTTCTGTCCCTCCGATGTTTCTCTCCGCCTTTCTCCTGCCTCCACCCTTATGTTAAAATCTCCACTCCATCCTCCCACTCTACTAGTACTACTCCTACTATACTACTAGCACTCCTCCCACTCTACTGCCATTGCTCCTCTCACACTACTCCTCCTTCAACACTACTACTCCTACTTCCACACTCCTCCCCCACTAGTACTCCTCCTGCACTACTATTCTTCCTCCTCCCACTACACTACTCCTTCTCCTACACTAATACTCCTCCCACACTACTGCTCATACGAATCTCACTATTATGACTCTCACTCCTGCTACTACTCCCCTCCTTCCTTTCCTATTCTCCTCCTTCCACTACCATTCTCCTCCTTTCATTACTACTCCCCTCATTCCACTACTACTCCCTTCCTCCTGCTGCTACTCCCCTCTTCCCACTCCACTACACAAACACCTTCCTTTCAGCCAGTATCATTCAATTCACATTCACTCCTTATAGTAACTTCTATCCAGTTGCCACAAACACACTCACTCTACAGTGGGCTTACAGTCACTAAGTCAATACTTCACAGGTGGATCGGTCTCGCTCTGTTCCACAGAACGATGCGCAGGACTGCTGCTAACTCAAGCAGCTCTATCTCCCTTGTCGGGTGGCTCAGTGTTGACTTGACTGAGCTTCGGTCTCTTCAGTGATGTGGCTGTGTCTACTGTCCTGCCCTGCTGACACATCTTGTAAGCAGCCAATCTTGGTGTTTGAAGTTTCGCTTCCATCTTGGTGAACTCTGCAAGTGAAAATAAATGCTGGCAAGCATTTTGTCAACGAGGTATGGCATGACACAAAGGTGTATTGCCTACATGTAAACTGGCACTGAGGCAAGGAGTAAAGGTTGGGCCCCCCTGAGGTCTTCCCCCTCAGGGCCAGGACTAGCTCTGGACTGCTTTGTGGTGAGCCTCTCCATCCTCCTCTTGATAAGGTCAGGATACTGACCTTGTCACATTAGCTCCACTGGCATAATTAGCCCTTATGCTTCAATAGTTAAAGGACTGTCTCTTGTGTTGTCTGAGTATAGAAAAAACAGTTGTGGATCACTGTTTTCTTTCCAGCTTTTACTATTATTTATATGGTACAACTGGGAAGGCTTCCTACGATCTACTTGCTGGACTTTGTAGGTCAACGGGAAGACACCTTCTGTGATGACATCGGAGCCATGCAAAATCACCAGTATTTTGTTCTCACTGGTGTTAGGGAGAATTCTCTGTAAGGCTAATTTCCCAAACCTAGTGAGTCCCCCAGCAGCTTTGCTGGATTTTTGGGGTTTATTTTTTTCTCTCCTGCTAAGAGTGAGATTCTTTTGCTCCCACTCTTAGACATGATTTGAGGTGTTCCTTTCACTTTCCATGTGTTTTATGGGCTATGGGTTCTTTTACTCCTTAGGGTCTCATGTGTTTTTTTTTATGTGGGTTACACAGCACCCTCCGTGCCGTAACCCAGGGGTGTCGTAGCGACCCCCCAACATAGACTCCATACCCTGGGACTGACTACTGTCTCCCAGGGCATGTAAAGTCACCATTGGCTTTACTAGTCCCAAATTATGAACAGAAACCAGTACAAACCATCATATTGTGGACGTACTGGTCGGGGCAATTCGATTGCCCCGGGGTCTGTTGTTCGAGGGGGCACGTCTCCGTCCCCCCTGATCGAGTTTTGGCTGGTGGCAGTGGATACTACTTTTTATATTCGACCGCAAATATATCTCTATGGGATTTTCCCATTGTTCGAGGCTACCAACTTTAATTATTTAATTCTTATAGCCTCGAACATACCGCCGGTTTATTTATTTAATATTAATTCACCGGTTGGTATTTTTTGCCAGAACTCGATTCTAAAATGGCTTTTGTGTTCTCTTCTGTGACTCCAACCCGAGTCGAGCCCTTTGTTCCACTTTTTGGCGGGCTTCTCCACAGAAGCCTCCAAAAGTGGTGCCACTCTGTCTGGGTGCCACAGGGGGCGTGGGAGGGGGTTTAGGCACCCTGGACTGAGTTACCTTGGTAACTCAAGTCGCACTCTTGTGTGATTGGCCCAAGTGGTGGGCCGGCCGGCTCACCACTTAGCATGTTTGATTGACAGCTAGGCTGAGTGAATGGGGGTTTGCTGCATAAAAGCAGGGCTTTGGGGACTGGAACTTCAGAGGTCGCCACAGGACCTAAGAATCCGAGGAGGGAGAAGCTGAGCCGATCTGCAACGCCGACACCACCGGTGGAGTCCTGCTGAACCGTCTCACCACTTTTCCCGACGACAGAGGAGATCTCCAGTCCGGAGAGTCTTCTTCCTTTGACTGGTGGGGATAACCAGTTTCGCCTTCTTTTCACCTTCCTGGAGCATCTTGTGGCCGCCTTGCCCGTGCCAAGCACCCCGGCAACCGGAATACCACGGTTTACCACTACCGCGAAGAGAAGGGTAGTGCCTTTTAACCGGAGAACTCCGCGGCTGGTTTCTTCCCTGGCAGTGCAACGACCTTCATCTTTCCTCCACGGCGAGACCTCTTCTTCCTCTGGACGAAACACCGACTTGCACCTGCTGCCAGGAACAACTGCCCCCGCTGGAGCTTCCTTCACACTTAAGGTACTGTGTTCCGCCTGGCTTCCCTTGCGACAGATCTTTCCTGGTGATAGTAAAGCCTCGACTTTCTAACCTGGGCTGGCCTGGGACAACCTAGCTAACTTTTCCTGACTTTAATTTCATCCTTTTTGTGCAAACTATCTACAAAGACTCTTTGGGCATAACCCCACTGGTGAACCTGGACCCCTTCTGCTTGCTCTCTCCAAGAGTGGGCCTTGCAATTGACTTCCTTGCTCTCCAGTAGGACTATGCCTATCCTGCCTTACTGTGGTTCTTTGAGAAAGTATTGAAACTTGTGTGCTTCCTTAACTCTGCCTTTTTCCCTCCCTTTCTTTACAATTTATTAGAGTGTCATCTTATGTTAAGCGCTCACCTCTGTCTGAAAATAAGTGGTGTTTCTCACTAAGACTTGTCTAATAAGTGAATAGGGTTGTATATATATGATAGTGACTGTGTGCTGAAATTACTTACCTCTTTTTTGCTAGTGTGATTTACAAGTGTGTTTTTAAATAAATAATCATATACTTTTAGACCAAAGCTCTGGTCAGTGTTTGTTTGTACCACTGTGTCTCTGTACCTATTGTGTATACTCTGCATACTGCCTAACTCTTCTTGAGATAAGTCTGACTGCTGAGCCACAGCTAACAAGTGAATCTGTGTGGTACAGACTGCTACCAAGTGGGTTTACTGCCAAACACCTGTAGTCTTAAATCTTTTGCAGTGGTCCCTAAGGGAACTGCACAGGTTTCTGCCTAACACTGGTGAACAGCGGTGGGATTTGTATTGAGTATACATTTTAGTGTGCTTATAGATACCTTAGTACAACTAACCACAAAGCTTAGCACTAAAGAAGTATTTTCTAAAACATGTCAACTATGGAAAGTTATAGTCAAGAGTCCCTTGCTACAAAAACTGATGATTGTTTAAGAGTTCTCTGTAAGCATAAGAATCTCCTGACAAAAGGCAAGAAAATTGAGCTAATAGAAAGGTTGTTAGCAGACCAAAGTCTGGATAGTGGTTCAGAGGAACCTACCACTCCAGCAACTGTAGATAACAGCAATGATATTGATATGAATGTTAGTATTGATAACTGAGTCAGAAGCAGAAGAGGAGGTGGAAGATGTTAGAGTTGTCTCCCCTGGGCCTCTACCTGCCCTGCCAGCTGTACCTACTGGACCCTTACCAGGTCCCACACTTAATCCTCAATATATGGAACTAGAAAAAATGAAGCTTGAATTAGAATTCAAAAGAATTAATGCTCAAACAGAACAACGGCACCAAGAACTAAGGCTCAGAGAAATGGAGCTCAACCATGAGCTAGAAATGAAAAAATTGTCTGTGGAAAGTGCTTCTCTCTCCGAATCCTCTAGGAGTTCCAGTCCCAAAAGACCCCGGATGCCTAAGGAGTTGGTGGGTATGTATGAACCTAAGTTGGATGTTTTGGACTGTTTGAGTTTGCTTGAATATAATCATGGGCTCCAGAACATTACAGGAAATGAGTTCTCTTTCCTGGTTGTTCTCTAGGCTCCCCCCTGTTGCAACTGATGTGGTAATGGAGTTGGGGGAGGAGGATAAGAAGGATTATGAATGTGTAAAACTAGCTTTGATAGCTTTTCCTTCATTTCCAGGGGGGCACCGGAGAGCCAAAGTGAAAGCCAAGGCAGGCAGAAACACAACACGGTTGTGTTTACATGCCGCAGTGTTTCTGCATACAGCTGATTTCCCATTTGGGGCTCTTGGGCTCCCCACAGGGGGCCCGAGAGCCGCAAATGGGAAATGCTAAATGCTGCAGTGTTTCTGCCTAAATCTGCCTTCCCATTTGGGGCTCTCTGAGCCGGAGGAGCCTGAGAAACTTGGAAAGAAAAACCGCACCGTTTTCAAACACAACGTTGTATTTATGTTTGCAGTCGCTTCAAATGCGACCGCAAACATAAATACGTTTTTAAAGCTGCGGTTTTATTTCTAAGTTTTCCAGGCTCCTCCAGCCCGGAAAAGGTAGAAAAAAACCGCAGCTAGTGCTAAATTAAAACAAAAAAAAATAGCACTTACCGAGATTCAGCTGCAGCTTTCCTGCTCTGGTCTCCGGTCCCCGTCCTCCGCGTACAGCACCAATGAAGGAAAAGCCACCCAGCGGTAGCTTTTGTTTACTACAGCTGGCTGGCTTTTCCTTCATTAGTGCAGCAAAAGCAAAAGCCAGCACAGGCGGGCATCCATTTCACAAAATGGATGCGCCCATGTGCTTGCTTTTGCGAATTTTGAGCTTGAATAGCTCAAAATTTTACATAGGAAGTTTAAAAAAAAAGTGTTAGGCAACATTAAAAAAATAATACTATCTATTTTTAAAATAAAATGTTTTACTGGACTTTCCCTTTAAGAGGTTTAGGAACCTTAAAAAGCATGATGGTACCCCTTGGGCTACCTGGGTGAGTGAAAGTTTGAAGAACTTAGAGGGATGGATTATGGGTTACAAGTTGAACACTTATGAAGGAATGAAGAATCTTGTAATGTTGGAGTCAATTTATGATGCCTGCTCTCCTGAGCTCAGAAAGTACTTGGCTGATTCAAGGGAATTAGATTCCAGGAAGCTAGCTAAGGCTGCTGACTTGTGGGTTGCCAACAGGGCTACTCACAAGGACTCTGGGGTAACTCAGAAAAAGGATGAGGGAAAGCAGCCAAAAAAGGACTCCAAAGAGAATTCAAATAATTCCAATCCCAAAGAGGGCCCCAAACAGAACAATAAGGGTAAACCACAAGGGAAATCAAATCAGAGTAGTGTACCCTCTGGTGGTAAACCAGAAGGAGGTCAGAGCAAGCCACCATTCCAGAAAGCATTTGGTAAATGCTTTGTGTGTGGCTCGCCTGACCATGTGAAAGGAGATCCCAGATGTAAGGGTAAACCTTCAGGGGTCCAGCTTGTCTCCTTAGCCTTCGCTCCAGAGGAGGAAGTACAAATGGCAAGTGGAAACTTTCTACTGCTGGCTGATGAACCCATTGGAGTCTCAGCCAGTGTTTCTTTAGTGTCTCTGGGTCTGTGGGAACAACAGAATTTAGATGTCTATAACTCTATCCCAGATAATACTAAAGAGTATTATAAGAACAGTGTCCAGGTGAATGGTCAGGAGCCCCTGCCATTAGGGACACTGGGGCCAGCATAACTGTGGTGGATACATCGCTTTTTCAGGCTGAGGATGTTGCTAAGGCACCCAAACGCCTCACCAAGTTAGCTGGAGGGCCTGTGCAGATGCTTCCCCAATTACCAGTTCTCATCCAGTGTAATGACATGACTGTGGAGATACCTGTCAGCATACAAAGTGAGGTGCCAGGAAGGGTTCTGTTGGGTAATGACCTGAAAACTCTTGGAGTAGTGTCACATACCCCTAGACCTCCTAGTAAAAGGTTACAGGAGCTCACTAGACCTGCAAGGGAGAAAACCATGAGAGGTACTCGCCAGGAGATGAAGAAAGATATCATTCCTACTCCACTGGAGTTACAACTTGCTATCACTGAACAAAAAGAAGAAAAGGGGAAACCCAAGACTTCCAAGAAACAGCCAACAGCAAGCACTCCAGTGCTTCCAACATGGACTTCCCCTAGGTTGTCCAAAGTTACACCTGTAACTCCACCCCCAGCTGAGGCTGAGAGGGAGGTACAACCCTTTATGGTAGAACTAGACTCTGAAGAAGAGCTAGTGGAAGGCCAGGAACTCATTGGAGATCTGGATCCTGTTGACCATCCTGAGCTGCAGTCTTTACTGGCAGAAGGTAGACCCAACAGGGCAGACTTCAGTAAGGGACAGAGAGAATGTCCAACTCTGGAAGGCCTTCGCCAACAAGCAGCTTCTCAGGCTGATGGGCAAGAGCCTGGGAAGTATAGGTTGCACTGGGAAGATGGCCTCTTCTACAGTGAACCAACTGAGTCTGCACCTGGAGACTACAAGTGGCTTGTAGTACCTCAAGAAAACAGACAACAGTTCTTGCAACTAGCCCACGAGATTCCTTTGGCTGGTCACTTGAGTTTCAAGAAGACCAAGGAAAGGCTCTCACTCTACTTTTATTGGCCAAAAATGGGGGCTGAGGTAGTTAAGTTTTGCAAGAGCTGTCATACCTGCCAGACTTCTGGTAAGGTTGGGTCCAAGAATGTGGCACCTTTAGTGCCTCTCCCAGTTGTGGGAGTCCCATTTGAGAGGGCAGGGATTGACATTGTTGGTCCCCTTGATCCCCCAACCTCCTCAGGCAACAGGTTTATCCTTGTTGTAGTAGACCATGCTACTAGGTACCCTGAGGCAATTCCTATGAGGACTGTTACAGCGCAGGCTGTGGCTAAGGCCCTCCTTGGTATTTTTACCAGGGTTGGGTTTCCTAAGGAAGTAATCTCTGACAGGGGGTCACATTTTATGTCCCACTACATGAAAGCCATGTGGAAAACCTGTGGAGTTACTTACAAGTTCTCTACCGCCTACCACCCTCAGACAAATGGGTTGGTAGAAAGGTTCAACAGAACCATGAAGAGCATGATAGGTGCTTTAGAGGATCCCCTTAAAAGAAAGTGGGACCTTCTATTGCCATGTCTTCTCTTTGCCTATAGAGAAGTCCCTCAGGAGGGAGTAGGTTATTCTCCCTTTGAACTTCTCTATGGCCATCCGGTCAGAGGTCCATTGGCCCTGATCAAGGAGGGGTTGGAGATTGCTCCTTCCCCCAAGCCAGTCAGAGTAACTGACTATGTGATAGGTCTCCGCAGGAGAATGTCACAAATGATGGCAGAAGCTAGTGATAACCTGAAAGCAGAACAAGCCCTGGTCAAGCATTGGCATTCCCAGAAGGCTAACATGGTTGAGTTCACTCAAGACCAGCTAGTTCTAGTTATGATCCCAACAAGGCAGAGGGCCTTGCAAGATAAATGGATGGGACCCTTCAAGGTTATGGGTAAACTTGGAGAGGTGAACTATCTGGTGGACTTGGGCAATCCCAAGGAGGCTCCCAGAGTCTTCCACACCAACCGACTAAAGGCGTATGTCTCCAGAACTGAAGTAGGAGCCTTGCTTCTAGCTTCAACAGAAGAGGAAGAAGAGAGCGAAGCTCTACGTGATCTCCTCAGAGGCTTACCCTTGGACGAAAAGATTGAAGGAGTAAATCTCTCTTCAAATCTGACACCCGATCAACAAGAAGAGTGCAAAGCCATGTTAAATCAGTTTGCCTCTCTGTTCTCACTTTCACCAGGCTTGACCCCTTGGGGACAGCATGATATAGTCACTGGTGACTGTCTGCCAGTCAAAAGCAGAGGATATAGAATGTCAGAAAATGTAAGGACCCACATCAAAGGGGAGGTCAAGAAGATGCTTGATCTCGGGGTAATAGAGCCCTCTACTAGCCCATGGTCTAGCCCAGTTGTGTTAGTACCAAAGGCAGGATCCAAAGAATTGAGATTCTGTGTGGACTATAGAGCTCTTAATGCAGTCAACAAGACTGATGCCCACCCTTTGCCAAGGACAGATAAGTTGGTGGATAGACTTGGTTCAGCCAAGTTCCTCAGCACATTTGACCTTACGTCAGGCTATTGGCAAATAGCCCTGACAGACCATGCCAAGGAGAAGACTGCATTTTCTACCCCAGTTGGCTTATACCAATTTAAGGTTATGCTTTAAATTTCTGCCTAACACTGGTGTGGTGGGTAATGTAAGGAACTCATGGTGGCAACAAGTAAGACAGGCACAAGTGATCACAGTTCAAGGGTGTTTATTGAACAATGGATGCAGTATGCAGGTTGGGAAAATGTCTAATCTAAACCTAAATCTAAGATGGGGGCAAACATTGACAATCAAATGAGAAATAAAGCAGACCTAGTGATGTTGTGTTCAATAAAAGTGGCCTATACTAATAAAAACCTCTTGTCAATCCTTACAACTAATACAAAAGAGTGTGGGATAGTTTTCAAGAAGAGAAAGAAGTGTTGTCAAATAATATGACAGGATATGGTAGCCTGGGACTCCCTTGCCCACGTTTTAAAGTGGGATCTTGGAGCACAGTATTCTCTCGAGCTTTCGCCACCACGAGATCACAGTTTTGAAGCAGCTATCGTGGCCGTTGATGGCCAAGTGTCGTTTCACTTGAAAGTCGCCTGCCTTCGAGGACCTGATATGTTCCAATAGCAAAACAAAGTTCCTTTAGCTAAATGAAAGTCATTTAGGGTGATAATGGTTCATCCCTGGGTGTCCCTCTTCTGGGCGTAGACACCTCTCGATTCGTAACAACAATTCACATTGGGTGACGTTTTCACCCTTGGGTCTCCCTCTTCTGGGCACTGACCCTTCATTTATCGTATTCCTCAATTTACATGTCAGTTCTTTTCTCAATTGACTTTGGATGACAGCTTCACCCCTGGATCTTCCTCTGTCGGGCTGAGACCCCTCTTGAATGTCAGTTCTTGGGTGATGGCTTCACCCCTGGATCTCAATCGGTCGGGCTTGGACCCCTCTTGACTGACAGTACTTTGATGATAGCTTCACAGCTGGATCTCCCTCGGTCGGGCTCAGACCCTTCCCGAATCTCAGCCTCCCCCCTCCGGGTTAACTATGGCTTTCTCTTGTCTTTGGGGTGATTCAGTTGCCTTTGTTTCTCAATACCTTTTCAAACAGACATCCTGCAGCCAGGTTCACATCTGTGAACACTCTGTTTCTTGGGACTTTAGACTTTGCCCTCTCTTGTCAGCATCCCTTATCTGGGTTCACTCTTGCCAACTACTCATTCACTTCACTCTCAATTGTTCACAGGATTCACTTCCCTTACCTTTACAGTTTGAAGATCAAAGTCTTTCGATTGTATGGGGATTTTGCTTGACCCTCAGTATGACCACTTTGACCTATTTCAGTGACCCTGCTATGGCCTCTTGGTATCTGTAGTTCCACTTAAATGGGGATCGACCAGAGTCTCTAAAGTTAGCACCCACGTGGTGCCGGTTTCCTTCTGCAGCTGGTCTCCCCTTTCACACTTTTACAGTTCTTTGAACTTGGTTCCATTTGCCACCTTGTGTCTTTCATTCACCACAGCCTGGCGTAGGCTTGCCCCGTGTGCCGTTGACATCGGCTGCAAGACACTTTTGCTATTGTTCGCGTTCTTATGTCTTTTTCCACAAAGGTTCTGTGGGCCTGGGACGGAAAGGGTAAGATCACTTCTCTCCTCGCCTCCCTCTCGCATCCCGCCACCTTTCTACTTTTCTTGAACCGCTGTGCCTGTTTATTGGTCTCGTTGTGCTGTCTGTCGTACTCGTACTATATTCTTTTGCTTTGCCTTTTATCCCTGTGGGGAAAAGGAAGGGCCGTCAGGTGTGTGATTTAAGTCAATTGCCTGACTTTGCCTGACCCTTGTGTCGGGACATGTCAGGTAAACAGATTTTACATTAGTCTATTGTCGTGGTTGTGAAAAAGTATTTGTGTCGGAAAAGGGGGGCAGGGTTGGAGTGTCAGAGTATCCTACGGGACGGGATAGGGAAGGTTTGTGCAACAGACGAGAATGATCGGGATGTAGAACAGAACATAGGTGATTGTGGGAACGGTAGTGTTCTTCCATAGTAGATTGGTTGTTCGGATGATGACAATCAGAGGGACGGGATTGGGAGGGTTTGTGGGGCAAACGGGAATGACTGGAATTATTAGTATGAAGTGAACAGGGGGAAATGTGGGAATGGTAGTGTTTTGTCTGAAGAGAAGTGGAGTGCAGGAAATATTGACAAGAGAGGTGTGGAAAAGAATGACTGGGTGTATGTGGGTAAGGCACGGGAATACAGGGGTTTTGGAGGAATGTGACACGGTTTTATATCCTAGGGGATAGGTTATATACAGAGGGGCCGGTGGATTTTTTTAAGAGAGAGTCAATGGAAAGAAGGGGGGCAGATGTGGCACAGCCCATAAAGGTCTGAAGGATCTCACACTCGTCATCTTCTTCCCCTGTAACACGCGTCTCACCTGGGGCATTCCCCTGAGGCCCGTTAGCCGGGAGATCCTCCCTTGCTCATCCACCCCCAGGGTTGGGATATGAGAGCGCTAGCCCTCCCCTGGCCTCCTTAATAAGGATTTCCCGAGGTCTACCTGGGAGAATACCCTCAGGTTTCTCAGTAATAATAATAATATTATAACTTTTAATGTATGTAGTTGGCTTCTTTTTATATACCTTTCCTTGTCTGTCTTGTGCCTCCTGCAGGTGAGTTTGCACCAATTACTGCCTTCTCTCAAGATGTATAGTATGTCTGGTGGGTTCTACCCGCACATTAGCTCGAATGGAGAGAAGGCTGTGGATTACTGCAGCGTCTTCTAGACTACTGATAGAGCCCATGTTACTGAGTCGTCCCAGTTACACCCATCATCAGATGCCAGCATTCTCACAATGCTTTTCAGTGTTGGATTGAATCTTTCCACTAGGTTCTCAGTTTTTAAGTGGTAAATGGAAGTCCGCAGGGTGCAATGGTCATTAACACTTTCATCTCATTCATCAGGTTCGATACATGGTCTTCACCATAAGCTGGACCTCTTCACGAAATATGCCCAGGAAAAATATCTGGTCAACATTTAGGTAAACCTTTTTTACCCATCAGAGTGGAGAGGAGGTCCCAGATATGGCCTGCAGTCCAGCCACCCATTTTGAAGTACCAGGAATGTACACACCGAGATATGTGATGTATGATGAGCAAATAAACCAGCAGAGAGCCGCTCTAGGGCTCTGCCCAGTGCCCATCAGAAGAGCAATACCTGTTGAAGTGCCAATAATCAAACAACCATGGGCAGTACGGTATCCATTGAGAAAACCGTACCAGCAGCTGACATGAAATGAAGACTACTTGCAAACTGTCCCAGAAGAGACCCAAAAGGCCTTAATCGAAGGCGAATGGTGACGACACAAGGGCCCGGACAGACTTACAGATGAACGAAATGACAACCAAAAGATTACACGCAAAGACACAATGTTACGAATAAAGATGTAATGGACTTAGAAGAATAGGCGTTGTTGAAATATAAAGAAACGTAACCATAAAGCAGGATGAAAATATGCAACTAGCTAACGCCTGTAAATAGGCTTGGAACGCAAGAAGCTAAGGAAACAGTACTGCTTGCTATGCTTAGTAGAAGAATAGAGCGGCAAGCGCCAACTATATATCTACCTCAATGAAGCACATTATATAATTGCAAACCCACTTTATACAAAAGCAGAATTAACCCAGGTTGCTAGGGGTCAAACAGGCCAGGATTCGTATACCAGCACAAAGCCAGATGAAAGAGCGGAATCGAAACTTAGCAAGAAGCAGCTCATGCCTGGGAATTCGAGGTCAACCCAGGGAAGGGAGGAGAACGGCAACCTCGAAGAATCAAAACTTAAGAGCATAGCAGCCTGCCCCGTGAAGGTCGAGATAAGGAGGCCCGGGCAGGTGGCGAGGCCAAAAGGGAGAATCAAATACGCAAATAGAAGGAAAATGAAGCAGATTCACGGTTTACTAACACGTGACCAGCCAGGCGCAGAGAGGTACCAACGTCTGATGTCACTCAAAACCAGAGGGTGCCATAACATTTCCTGATAAGAAGCTACAGTTTCGAGGCCATCCTCTGCCAACTAATTGACACATAGCCCTGAAGTACTGATTGATGGAATGGAGGCAGGGTGAATCTTGGGGTATACCGCATCTGGGTGACCATTCTGCATGCTGCTAATTAAAGTGGAGATTTATGCCTAGGGGTGCAACCGACCCATTCACAATGGACCAAATAATCTAGGGTCCTATAGCTAGTAGAACCAATGAGACGTCGTACTTTTAGTGACGTCTGGCACGAGTGATGTAGAGGGATGGGCGTAGACGCCCACCCGATAAGAGCTATCCAATCCTCACACCCTGTTACCATATACAGATATATTACCTATACTTAAGTTACCTTTTCCAACCAATAGAATTCCATGACAAACTTTTGAGTGTTACACGTCAATGATGAGGAATTCTGACTATAAGTATTGCAGTTTGAATGAAGATTGTGGGAGTTGAAGCGAGACGGGCGATCGCATCACTGTTGATTTCCATGTTTCCCCGTTTTTTGTACTTGTCATTAAACGGACTTCCCTTTGCCAAACCATTGAGTTGTCCTTATCGATTGGTGTTGGAGTAAGAGAATCCCACACCCCATCCACCTCAAGGTGCAGCTATCTCGTCTTAAAGTACTCGAGGGTGAGCTCTGATCCTACGGGCCCGTCAGAGGTCACTCTGCCCTCCTGTACACTTGGTAGCAGAGGATGGTTTTGACCATCAATTATTGATTATTGATTAAAAAAGACACCTATTGACCGTCGACACGAAATAACTCTAGGCCTTTTGCAATATCACAAGTACTTCGCCATTCGGCTGAGTAGACTGTGAAGCTTCCCATGCACAATGATAGTTTAAATTGATCCAAAACTGCAGTGGGCCTGAAGGGACCCGTTTTAAAAACATAACCCTTCCATTCCTACGGGCAGCGGATCAGGCGGAAGACTGAAGGAGGCGGTAACGCAGGCGGTGATCCCGAGGGTCCAGAGAGGAACGATGCGAGCGGTGAGTGAAACAAAAATTGAATGCTTTGGCAAATGTCATAGGCATTAGAACAAGTAAGGGAAAAGGTAACGGAGGGAGGTGGGAAAAAACTAAATAATCAGAAGTAGAGAAGACTGTATATATATAAGAGCATAATGACTCGAGAATAATTGAATAGATAGTGGTTACCGGGGTAGACACCCGAGAAGAAACATGTTACCGAGGTAGACACCCGAGAAGAAACAGATTACCAGGGCGGACACCTGAGAGAAAAAGAGAGGATACCAGGGCGGACACCTGAGAGAAAGAGAGAGGATATGCCTTATTCCTGCGCTTTAATACAGCGGTCAGAAGAAACATGAACTCAGGGCCCCACATAATAGGGGACGACTAGGCTACCACCACGTTTAAAGACATGAACAGAGTTCGTTTAAACTCCATGTCGGGTACAAATTAGAGGCAGAGGTATTTGTGGCCAGCTGGTGTCTGTCTAGTCTGTCAAGTGTCTGTCGTATGTGTTCTGTTGTGTGTCACATGTAAGGAATTTTGTTGTTTGTTCAGAATTGATTGGGATTTCTCGCGATTCTATAGTTGAGTGGGAATCGCACATGAATTGATGGTTTTGAGTAAATTGGTGATACAAAACATTTGGCAGGAAAAAAATGGATTGAAGCTTGCAGTGTTTGGTGCTTGCTCATATTGTTGACAGTGTTAAAGTTGCATGAGAGCATTGAAAAGTGTTGTATAAGAGGGAAGTAGAACAGATTTAAGCATGGAAGAAATTACACCATTAGCACACTTATGTAAGCAACTGCTGAAACATGCACCCAAGCTTAAGAAATATAGCACCAAGTGGGTCTAGGGTACCGCCCACAAGATGTTTATGCCGTGGCCACAAAATGGGTCCTTATCTAAAGTAAGTCTTACAGCATATACCGACTTACTTGCATGCCACATATACAGGCAAGAAGTTAGAAAAATGCCTTGCTGTTCTAGAACTTTGAAAAATGTTCGAACAGTCAAAGGAGGAAGAGCCACCTGCAGACTGGATATTAAATGTATGCACGGAGGGGGTGAGACGCCTACCGCGCCACCTGCCCCGCCTGAAACAGAAACCGAGGGAAGTAAGCCTGAGGGACTCTACCCTTTAAGAGAACTTAAAGCAGCCACGGAGTATAGCAACCCCGCATATGAGTCACCTACGTACAGTAGTGACACAAATAAAGGAAAGGATCAGGGTAAGGATCTTACCACAGCAGTCCCGAGGGACAAGGAGAGTCGCGATGATGAAAGAAAGGATCAGGCACAGACAAGTGCATCTCTCGATAAGGAGAGAGAGGGAAAGAAATGGTAAGGAAGTGAAAGCAGAACTGATGAGATAGCAGTTGCAAAAGACAAATGGATAGTAGGACAAATATTATTGAAACTCGATGGAAAAGGAAGTGATGACGTTAGACCTAAAGAGTGGTTAGATGAGGCACAGAGAAAGGAGAAAGAAAAGGAGTTAAGGGACGAAAGGATAAGAAGGAAAGGCTGAGGCGAGAACAGCTATGTCGCGAAGAGCAAGAAAAGCAGCTTGATCGCAAACAGAGAACAGCCTATGAGCACGACAGACAGAAACAGCTAAGGCTGGAAGAAGAGCAAAGGGTACGTGAAAAAAGGATAAGGAGACGAAGGGATGAGGAAGTTCGAATGGCAGATGAACATAGAAATGAAAGGAGAAGGGAAGAAGGTAAGGTCAAAGAAGAGGCGAGGAAGCGCAAAGAATTTGATGATGATATTGAACGTAAGCATAGATTTGGAGAGGGAAGTTAAAAAAACCCGATCCATTTGTAGACTGGGAAGACATTGAAGAATTCTTTCCTGCGTACGACTCAGTACCAGGCATGACTAGGGTAAATATTGAAGATGACTTCGACACCAGAAGCATCGGGGAAATGATCGATAAAATATATTATGAAATGGGACTAGAACGAATATCCCAAGGAGAGGGGGAGGACGAGTGATTGGAAAGCACTCAGCTGTATGACACTGAGGATGTCACCAGAAGTAGTGGGAGCAGGAAACTGTCCCTGGACAGATTAGAAATCAGTAAAAACAATGATGACACGAGTTGCGTGAATTGGGAACAATCAATGTCCGACTCCGGAGAGGAGACGGAGTGCGAGACAAATGAAGAAGGGAGACGGCGCAAAGAGCGGCTCCCAAGGGACAAAGGGGTGCGAAGGTCAGACGCTAGCGAGTCCACACCGAGGACATCAGAGTCTGCCGCACAGTCTGACCGGCATGAAGGAACACCCCATGGTCAGAGGAGGGTGTCAGCACCTGCCTATATAGACTGATAGAGGACATTGCCAGGCAGACAGCGATACAGGAATATTACACCTGCGATAGACAAGAGAGCTATGAGAGAAGAGAAAGAAGGCTGCGCATTCCAATTTCCGCTACTAGAAAAGGGGGGAGCAAGACCGCAATGTATTCCAAGGCCACACATGGATTGAGAAAACCTGAAAAATAAGCTTCCAATGCTGTCATCAGGAGCCGGAAAGTTGATACATGAGTTAAAAATGACGGGGGGAGTCACGCTTGCAATAGGCGACATTAAAGGTCTCCTGATCACCATACTTGGTGAGAGAGCAGACAATGTGTGGACACGGGCAGGGTACCCTGGTGTAACCACAATTAACACTGCACACGATGGAGCGCCATTTAACAAATGGAACAGCAGCAGTATGGAAAGCGCTACGAGTGCTTTACCCAGACACTTCCGATCTGGGAGCTATAATGATTCGAAAAATGAAGGAGTCAGAAGATCCGTTAATTTATATCCAGAATTTCCAAGACGCGTGGATACTCAAAACGCATGAATCTTGGATGAAATCTATACCAGTGTTTTGCCACACATTGTGCCAAGGCTTGCCAGAACAAGTGCAGAAACAGCTCAAGAGATGGGTAGGAGTTGAGGCTAAACCTTAGGCTGAAATACAATTGACTATCGCACATTACTGTAGATTGCTGCAAGAACAAAATCGAAAAAAGGGGGCAACTCGAAAGGGCGAGGAAGCGAAGCTGGTACAAAAGAAATTATCAAAGTAGGCTCTTGAAGGAGCCATGCTAACTAACCCAGTTTAACAGAACATGCAACAGGTGGCTAGTCCACAGCAGAACAACCAGGGTAACGTAGGACTGTACCCGAGGGGAAGAGGATTTCGAGGAAGAGGATGGCAGAGTAATCAAGGGGGTTTCCAAAGTAATCAAGGAGGCTTTCAAAACGTGCAAATGGGCAACCCAGATATGTCAAATGGACAAATAATCCTACCACCGCCAGTATTTTGGCTGTGTGGAATGACAGGGCATTTGACAGGGCACGTGCAGAAGTCAAGGCACGTGGCAGAATAGCCAAGTAATGGGAGCAGAAGCGGCGAATCAACCTGCAATCTCACAGGGCGGTACACAGAATCACACGGTGCAGCAGCAAGTGCCAGGCGTGCAGCAGGGTGCACAACAAGGGGTTCAACCACCGAACATGGGAAATTTGCCACACGGGCAATCCCAACAGGCACCACCGCAAACTTTTCAGGGCACAAACTCCGGAAGGGGAGGAAACCCTGGGAATGGAGAAAACCCACAAGTGTACAGTGGACCGAACTTTTATATGAACTAGGACAGCTAACTGGGAACCCTGATGTGCTCTATCCTATCAGTGACACCAGACCCTAATAGGGAACCTAGGGTGAATGTCGTCATAGGGGGTAAAGAATATTCCTTCCTAGTTGACACAGGTACAACACGTTCGTGCATACGTGGAGGCAAGTTTTCCTTGTCCGGCGAGGCCATAGATACTCAGAGTTTTACAGGAGCTCACAGTCGAGTTCCCTTTACAGACGCACTCCCAGTCTCCGTAGGAGAGTGCAAAATGAATGTACCTTTGTTGTATTCACGTCAGACTCCAGTAAACATTTTGGGTCGAGACTTAATGACAAAATTGAACATGACAATCTCGTTCACTGAGGAGGGCATAGTATGCTCCACTCCAGGAATGCATTATTCAAACGTGTGCGAAATGACTATAGCATATTCAGGACACATAGCCATGAGAGATATACCGCTGGAGCCAGAAATTTTCACATATGGCAGGCGTGTACTTATGGCGGGATTGCCAGGCCTTGAAGACAAGGTCATGAGAACCCCTGATGAGTTTTTATTCAGACCAAGAATACCTATACATGAAGAGGAGGGACAAGTATTTCCCTTGATGATACATGCTGCAGCAGTGCGAGGGAAAGTAGCATTGGTCGAAGGCTACGATGAAGAAGGTAGACAATGGTGCGCGATTATCTCCATTGAAGAAGGGTATCGAATGACTGACATCACTGATGGCGATCTGTTTGAAGAGCAACCAGACTCAGAAGAGACAAGGGTGGAAGTGAATCTCATCTTTTGGGTAAAAATGATCAAAAGAGAAGTGCCTCAGAGAATGATGTTGGCTCTGATACGTCCACAATACTTTGATAACGACATGGCCCAGGTGCCTGTCTCAGTATGGACTACAGGACCCTATGACGTAGGCCACCTGAAGGGGGTGGGAGAAGTGAAAATTAAACTGAAACCAGGAGCAATTTTACTGAGAGCCCGGCAATATCCCATGTCCAGAGAGGCGGATGAAGGAATTGCGAAGACAATTTCCGCCATGATGGACCAGGGCATCTTAGTGACGTCAGAGTCTCCATGTAATACAGTGATTTATCCTGTCAAGAAATCAAAGGCAGGGTCTTGGTGTTTAATCAAAGACTTAAGAGCATTAAACAATATTGTTGAAGCCAAGTTCCCTCTAGTCCCTAACCCATCTACAATTTTATGTAGTATACCCATCGAGGCAAAATATTTCACGGTGATTGACTTGAAAAACCCCTTTTTCTCAATCCCGTTGCACCGTGACTCACAAGATCTGACGTCATTTACGTTCAGACAAATGCGTCTGAAAAGCACGTGGCTGCCACAGGGGTACTGTGAGTCCCCATCCATTTTCAACAGAGTCCTGCAGATGGACCTAAGCAATATTGCATTAGAAAGTATTGTCTTGCAGTATGTGGACGACATCTTAATCTGTAGTACCACAGAGGAGCAATGCAGGTGCGATTCCGTTCAGCTATTGACTATAATGGCTGAGAAGGGTTATAAGGTTGACAAGGAGAAGTTACAATATTGTCAACAGGAGGTGCTATACATAGGCCAGCTAATCTCACACGAAGGTAAAAAGGTGACCCCAGAAAGGGCTGAAGCCACCTTGAACATCGCTAAGCCACACACGATAAAGCAAATGCAGAGCTTTCAGGGCATGTGCAACTATGTTAGAGCATGGGTTTTCGATTACAGCTCGTATACCAAGCCCTTGCTCCAGGCTCTAAAGAAGGCCCAGGTGACAAAGGAAAAGTTTGAATGGTCTGAAGCGATGGAAAAAAAGGTTTGCAGAACTCAAGAGAGCGATTTGTACGGCTCCAGTTCTCGGGATTCCTAATTATGCAGAGGAATTCTACCTGTTTTCACACACAGAGGGCAGCATTATGACGGCAGTACTCCCTCAAAGAACCTTGTTGGGGTACAAGCCCCTGGCATATTACAGTGGGAACCTGGACCCAGTAATGAGAGGTCAATTCCCATGCGAACAAAGTTTAGCTGCTGCAGCGTTCGCCATAGAAAAGGTGACAACCATTGTAATGGGATGTTCCATGATGCTATACGTCAAGCAGTCATTATTTGCCATTTTAGAGAAACCAAAGGGCACATTGACATCTCAGAGAGCTTCTGCATATGAAGTGATCATATCTAATTCATCGATCAAAATATCAAACTAGTTCGATGTAAAACAGTGAACCCAGCCACGTTCATAGCTGAGCCAGTCACTGAAGGAGAGCCAATACATGACAAACTTTGAAGAATTCTATGATGAAATCCCCAGGGTGAAAGAAAATGCCCTGGCGGGAGGGGAGCTCGTTTTTATTAACGGTTCTTCAAGAATTGATCAAGAAGACGGACAAAGAATAGTCCAATAATACCATCTCACTATTCAGCACAGGCTGCCAAATTATTGGCGTTGATAATACTCGCCATTGAGAATCATGCAGACCAGGAAGTAACGGTGTACAGTGACTCCGCCTATGTGACGTCCACAGTGCACGCAGGACTAGCACGCTGGAAAAGGAGGGGCTACCTCTGAGCGGATGGCATGCCAGTGCAGCACGCAGCCTTATTGGACAGGCTAATTAAGGCACTACAGCTCCCAGTGGGCATAGCGGTCGTGAAATGTGCCGCCCACACGAAGGGGACAGATTTTGTGTCAGGCGGAAACCATGCAGCAGACATGGAAGCCAAGCGTATGGCATCCAAAAGTGAGACGATCGTGGAAGTGGCGTGCACCCATGAGAGAATGATAGTGGCACGAACCACACCTGAAGCCTATAGCAATCTGGGGCAGACACAACTAATGGAGCTTCAAGGGGAGGCACCGCAGGACGAGAAGAACATGTGGAAACGTTGATGGTGTTCTTTAAACCCCTCTGACGGATTGTGGCGGCAAGACAGCACTGGTAAACCAGTAATGCCTGTAGCCCTACAAAAATAGCATTGGAGCAATTGCAGTACCCAATACACATGTCAAAAGAGAATCTAGCAGCAACGCTCGCGGAAGACTGGTTCATACTGAATTTAGCTGAGCATGTTGCATTCTTTATGGTGAACTGCATAATCTGCCAGCAATTCACCGCTGGGCACACATTAGAAGTAGTGAGAGGAGTCATCCCCCGGCCAAATGGGCCTTTTCAGCACTTACATATTGACTATGTCGACATGATTCAAGTGTGTAACGGGTACAGATACTTAATTGTAGTGGTGTGTCCATTCTCTAGATGGATAGAAACAGGTCCATGTACACACCCAGACTCTACCTGTGCGGCCAAATTCCTAGTGAGGGAAGTGTTCCCTAGATGGGGGGTATGTGAAGTGATGAGATCAGATAATGGGGCTCATTTTGTAAATGCAGTCTTTGAACAGATTAACTTGTTGCTTGTTATAAAGCACAAGTTCTCGTTGGCGTATCATCCGGAAAGTAATGGTATTTGTGAGAGGCTCAACGGCTTGTTAAAGGAAAGCATAGCCAAGTTGAAGCTTACTCTAAAGAAGGGATGGTTGCACTGCCTTCCATTGGCATTGTATGCTCTTCTGAACCAACCAGGCTCCGACCATCATCTTACGCCGCACGAGATAGTCACAGGAAGGAGAATGAATACTCCCCTAACCCCTCGAGACAGAGCTAGATGTGATGCTGTCGTGAGATATAAACTGCCAAATTTGCCAATTAGGGCTTTAGACGACTGCATTAAACCAATAGTTTATTCAAAGTATGTGCTAAATGCTGAAAGTAGTGTGTGGTAGCGCCTCCATTACGCTTTAATGAGCTACAAGGAATATGCAGGCCTAGTAGGGGTGGTAGGTCACATTATGCATTGTGCATAGACAGGCAGGGCGGAGGCCCCAGTGTAGTAGCTAATAGAGACTTCTATTAGAGTGTTTGGAGCATTATGGCACCTATATAGTGCTTAGATAGCCAATCTTTGAAGCGCTATGGACACTAAGCTACGAGTGCAGGCCTGGTAGAGCTTGCTCACATGGGGTTAATTGATCTCGGCTTCTCTTAGAATATTCTGTTTCTTGCAACTGTAGCTCTGCATAGCTTTGTAAACAAATCCTCTTTCCCTGAGAAGGTCTGGTGCGGCCTCACACTCACACTCACACTGATAAGACATTCCTGTACTTTCGCAGAGGGGCTCCCAGTAGGGAGGGGCAGAGAAAGGAACAGGTTGGAAATTTACCGAGCTGGGTTTTTCCATGAGCAAACCTATATTTTGCACAGGGAAAGTTCTGGAACTGTGCGTCATGTTGATTGACGGCACGAGAGCACAAAAGGTGCACGCACCTAGAACTGGGGGGAGATCGATCCGCGGACTTGGTTCAAGCAAGAGCGAGTGCCCGGAACAGGCTTCTGCGGCCCCCTGCAGCGCTGTCACCTGAGCGGGACTGGCAGCAGTTAGCTTAAGATGACCAGGGTCTCCAGTGCTGATTAATGATTCTATCTAAAGGGGCATAAGACTGTGTTTCTATAAGTTTTGTGTTTCTCTAAGTTTTGTGATTCCTCTAATGAGTTTTGTTCTCTTCTACCACATTGCTGCTAAATTGACTGTTTCTATTATATTATGCTTTTTGTCTAATAAATGCTACATTTATACTGATGGTGTCATTTCACTAGCATGAGGTCACTGCTTGGCACGATACGACCTGTATTTTGGGCTGAATTGGGTGATTTATGCTAATAAGGGCTGGTCCTGAGGAAGATTTCCCCTTTTCAAGACAGATCAAGACAGACGGTTCCCCAGTCAACCCAAGAGGTCCTAGGATCCGAAATGCAAAAGTATTTGAACTGCATGACATCCAGCCTTACTCTAAGTTCAGACTAACTGCAATGACGATGAAAAGGGTGCAGCGCAGCACAAAACACAGCAGGAGAAACTGCAACAGACTCAGTTCAAGGTCTACGTGTTCCACTCATCTTCCCTGGAGATGCTGTACTTGTGAAAAACCACACGAGGAAAAGGTGGGACGAGCCGAGATTCAATGGTCCTTTCATCGTGGAGGACTGCACTCCGTCAGCTGTGAAACTGCAGGACAGGAGAGCATGGATTTTTCTCAATGACATTAAGCCCTATATCGGAGAAAGACCTATAGCTGCACCCCACCACGAAGAAACTACAGACAAAGGGGAAGAACCTCAGCACGGGCAGATGAGATCCATGACAAGGAAGAAGGACGCATGAGCAGCAAAGCCAAGACAAAAAGAACCCGTTTGCAAGTTGTGGCTTAAATTGGACATTTCCTCTAAGCAAAAAGGGGATAAGGACATAAAACGGACACTCTGTGCATCCTAGTTGCAGGGTGAAGAAGAAAATTGCGCATGTAAGCCACAGCACATTTTCTAACTCGAACTTCTGAACCAGGTCACACTTAAGCATTGTTGAGGAAAAGACTATAACAAACATTGAGCAAGGACTTTTACATTAAGAGCAAAATACAGTATCCTGAATCATCCAGCACCAAGACTTTGTTTGGCAGCACTTATGGTGTCCCCCAGTAGAGACATCACAAAGGACGTTCTTAATTACTTCCATTTAGTATTGGTATCATATCCGTCACTGGTAGGGAGGGTCACCAGTATCACAGACTTTATCCAAGATCCTGCCAACAAGAAAGTAATCTGGCAACTACTTACCGTCATCGCGGAAGCCTTCATTGTACTGCCTGAATACAGTGATAAGGACACAAATGCTTCCACCACAGGCGATTCTAGATGAACTCATCAATACGCTTTTCTTTCGCATAACCGAAGAGTGCCCATTTATTGTCAGAAGAAATACAGAAACTTTGACTTTTATTAGAGATCCAACAAACAGTGAACATTTGAACCAGTTGTGGAACAAACTCAGCTATCTAGTCGTACTCCACGCGTCCTGAAAGTGCAAGCATTGTTCACATCAAGGGAAGAGCCTGTAATCCTGAACCCAGCAAGGCAGGACAAATGTCCCTGTCACCCGAAGACAGCAGACTGGCACATAATGTCCTTTTTCGTCTAGTCACTGACTTTCCAAAGATGGTGGGGAGACCTATCGCGGTTGACGTCCTCACCTTCATCAGAGATCCAGCTATTGCCGCACAGATGGGAACGCTCCGCCATGGTATAATGTTTCAGGTGGAGCTGTATAACTTTCAGAGAGATTATAGTTTGAGATTCCAGTGAAACTTTCCGCCGAGGGACAGATCGAGGGAACAGAATCAAGAACCCTAATTGTTGACATTTTTTCCCTTTCTTCACACTGACCAGCTTCCAGCATGTCCTCAGGACTGAAGCAGATTCGGGGGATGGACTGGGAACTCACCTACTTTGAGCATGCACAGTAAAAATGACGTACTGAAGTGTTAGTCTAATCTATTTTTCCATAGTCTAGCAAGGGAACTGTATCCAGTATCAAGAGACAATCGTCACCCGCAAGAGGGAGGACACTTGTGAAGCACCAGACACTTTATGAGACAAACTGTGCAAAGAGCGATATTAAGTGAGGGAAAACAATAACATTGACATTGAGTAAATGATCGAGATGGGGGCCCAGAACAGTAACCTGGTCCTCCCACAAGCAGAGGGGCACCCTCGCTTCTCTGGAAGGAAATTCTGCCGTCTGATTTACCGCACTATTATGTATTTATGCATTCTGTTTATCATTATTTTGCTGTCCTTGACGATCAGAACTGCATTCTTTATTGGTGCACGAAGCGTTCCAATTTCAGTGCACCCACCTAATGATGTACGCATGAGTCCCACAAAAAAAAAACAGACCCTATATAGTTATTACAGTCCTGAGGAAATCAGATGGTAAAGTAAATGAACTGAAAATGAATGTAATTAGCAGTGATACATACACATTTGAGGTAACGAATGGAGAGAAACGCTGGAGACAGGGTCAGCACGGGATGAATGAAAACATAGCACTGACAACTACACGCACACACACACTGAATGCACACAAACCAGGGCAAGTGTCAATGGCCACAGAACCTTCAAGCGAAGGCAACGGAGAGCATGAGACTGCCTACCGAACAACCAGTCCCAGAAAATAATGGGAGAGACCAAAAAGAATCAAGAGAAAGGCCAACAAAAGCAGACTTAACAAAAGCCTTTAAGAAGACAGAAGCGGCTGCAGGAGAATTCACTGCAAGGACACAAATGTTAATAGATCATCTATTCCCGTTTATAGCTAGAGCGAAGAAACAGCATGAGGAACTGAAAAATAAAACTGAGACTGTATTGACAAGCACACAAGTTCCAAAACAAGGGACAAGTACCAGGCCCACGATGCAGCCACACACTGGGCCAGTGACAGGCTGGTGGTTGATAAAGGCACTTATAGAGGACAGAAAAAGAATGCAAGAAGCGAATGAGTGAACTGCAAAAACTCCACCTACCTCATCGATGCAGATAAAGAAACCTGCTCTGTGGTCCAGAATGCCCGAGATTCCTCCAGTAAGAAAAAGCCATACAGACGCATTTAGGGATGTAGTTATAGCAAACTACAGAAGGACACTAAGGATCAAGAGAAGCCTGCATGAAGATAACATTGAACTGAATGACTACCTGGACAGCACAGCACATCTAGGAAACAACATTTGGTACCAGCACATGAAAGAAGTTGGAAGAAGTTAATCAGAAGGAGAATGCTTTGTTTGTGCACTTCTACCGTACAGCATGGGAAAATCCAAGATCTTTGTGGCAGTAGAAATTGATGTCCCGACAGCATACTGTCTGTCACACGTAGCAATGTGCAACACCAGAGGACAGTTTATGGGGAAGGATGCCTCATTGATATGGGCAACTGAAACGGATTACCCCGATGAAGATGAATACGTCCAGGACATTAAGACAAGAAATAGAGCTCATACTAGGAATCACGTGATCAGGTATGAAAAGCCTGAAGTTAAAGGAGCTGGAATAAGATGGGAAATAAACCCGAGACTGAACATCCAAGGAAAAACTCCAGAGGAAGCTCAAATTTGGAAGAACAGTGGCCAAATGCAGATTTGGGGAACAGTGCTTTCCCCCAACGGATGGGAAGAAAGAGTGGTGATCTGCCGAGCATGGATGGTCCTTGGAGCCTGCAAGGAGGCAAAAGAAAACTCACAGAGGTTGTGCAAACCTTTATGGCCGAGACTCACAAGATTACTGACATGGGCCGAAGACAGAGGAGGACCCCTGCAGATAGTGCTACTAGAAGCCCGAAATTGTGCTTCAGGAACAATGGCACGCGGAAGATGGGCGAGAATCAGAATTGCGGACACATTTTTGAAGCTCCAGGAATGACTTGCGGAACCGCAGTAATTATGGATCATTATTGGGCGTTTGGATCCAAAGCATACATAAGACTGCCGAAAAACTGGGGAGGCATATGCACAATAGTGAACATCCACGTTTCAGAACTAGTGATCCGAAAGGTGACCTGAGTATTGACAGTTTCCCGAAGGCAGATGCCCACCTGAGGAAAAGGAGACTTTGGAACTGACAACCCGAGTGAAGAGAGAAAATTACTTTTCTGCCAAATCAGAAGAAGCATTTCATGCAATCCCATATGAACACAGGCTGTTCAGCCTCACCTCATCAGTGTTCGCGACAATCCTCATGCCAAGATTCCAAGTTGGAGCAAACACTAAATGGTTGCAAATAACCAGATAGGAATTACTGCAGACCATCAACTCGACAGTAAAGGGATTCAATGCAATCAAGGAAGATGTAAGAGCAATTAGACTGATGACTCTCCAGAACAGATATGTACTTGACATGATTACAGCGATGGATGGTGTTTGTGCAAAAATCAGAGAATCATGTTGCACATTTATACCTTCGCATGACGAAGAAAATGGAACTTTAACAGAAGCCATAGGTATGCTAACAAACCTGCAGAACCAGCTGATCAATGAAACTGACGAAGTTGATGATAACAGCTGGTTTGGAACACTATTCTCATGGGTCCCACAATGGATGGCAGACATCTTCAAGTTTCTGGGAGCCCTGCTATTGATGATACTACTAGGATTTTGTGTTATCAAAATGATAATATCACAATGCCAGAAAACTGCGAAGAAAGCCATAGGGATGAAGATCATGATCGATGTCAAACCAGGATGGAAGCCCAGCGACCTGACTGACGAAGAAATAAGAGACTTTGTGAAGGCCAGCGAGTATGTGCCAGAAGGAACAAAGTTTATGTATCCCAGGAAATGAAGAAAATATGAAGGAAAGTGGATATATTGTAGCCCAAATGAACAGTGCCAGCTAATGACCTGGAACAAAGACGAACATGTAAAAACATCAGGAAGTTTGAAAGGGGTGATACAAATATGGACTCCAAAGACACACTCTTTCACACCATCATGTACAAACCCAGAAGACAAAGAATTGGATACAGAAGAACCAAGTAAGACGAATCCAAAAGACAAGGCAGAAGTGGTCGATGAACCGACCAGAGGGGGAAGTGTAGAGAAGGTCCCAGATATGGCCTGCACTCCAGCCACCCATTTTGAAGTACCAGGACCGTACACACCGAGATATGTGACGTATGATGAGCAAATAAACCAGCAGAGAGCTGCACTAGGGCTCTGCCCATTGCCCATCAGAGGAGCAATAACTGTTGAAGTGCCAATAATCAAACAACCATGGGCAGTACGGTATCCATTGAGACAACCGTACCAGCAGCTGACACGAAATGAAGACTACTTGCAAACTGTCCCAGAAGAGACCCAAAGGGCCTTAATCGAAGGCGAATGGTGACGACACAAGGGCCCGGACAGACTTACAGATGAACGAAACGACAACCAAAAGATTACACGCAAAGATGAAAGGTTACGAATAAAGATGTAATGGATTTAGAAGAAGAGGCGATGTTGAAATATAAAGAAACTTAACCATAAAGCAGGATGAAAATATGCAACTAGCTAACGCCTGTACATATGCTTGGAACGCAAGAAGCTAAGGAAACAGTACTGCTTGCTATGCTTAGTAGAAGAATAGAGCGGCAACTGCTGCCCAGCTCCATCCATGGAACTCAGGCACCCCCACATCTAGCCCTGCAAGCACCAACCATTGCCCAGAGCTCAGTAGGGTGAAGTCGCCCTAATGGCCACTTAACTAAGGTTACTAAGTGGGGTAAAGAGATCCGCTCTGCAAGGCTCCCCTAAAAACAGCAATAGTCACAGTGCTCATAACATGTTGTTTAGCAGTCTGGCCTTCTCTGCCTAAGGCCGCTCAAATGACTATAATCAAGTCCCAGAGTCCTATTCCACGCCATCTTGTAGCACCCTCCTCGTGCACTACTTATCTCCTCCATCTCCTCTCCCCGTCCGAATGTCAGGCTCCTGGGGGCATCCCTGCGCATCGAGCCATCCCATGGCGTCCTCCGGAGTGTCAAAAAACAAAGTCCTGTGTTTATGAAAAACTTTCAATTTCGCCGGATACAGCAACATGTATTTATGGCCCGCCTCTCTCAATCTCTGCTTTACCGTTCCAAAGTTCATACGGCTACGCTGCACAATCAGGGTACAGTCCGGGTAGGCCGTTATGTTTGCCGCCCCTCGTTTAATTGTTCCACCCTTGCAGAAGTGTTCTAGTATCCTCTCCCGATCCCGGAAATTAAGGATTTTGGCAATTACTGGCCTAGGTGGGTTTCCCGGCGGCAGCTTCCTTGTCAGAGCTCTATGCGCACGTTCCACCGCAAATCTCTGAGATAAAGCTTCTCCGGGTATCTCCTGCAACAGTATAGATTCGATGAACTCCGTGGGATCGTGGCCTTCTGATCCTTCTGGCAGGCCCACGATGCGAATCCTTCCGCCTCCTCCGCCCTGTTCTCCAAGTTGCCCACTCTCTGCACCAGGGCATGCAATTCGGCCTTATGGGAGGCACAATCTGCGGTGTTCGGGCCAACCTCTTTCTCGAGGGGTCTCAGTGCGCTCCGCCAGAGACCTGACGTACTGTCGAAGTAAATTCACCTCTTCCTGCACCTCACCGACCTTAAAGTCCAATGCCGTTTTCAGCTCAGTAACGGCCAGTTCAAGTTTAGCCTCCCAGGCCGCCTTCAGGTCCGCAATTGCAGCCAGGACCTCCTGGTTAGTCCCCATCACAGGCATGCCGCCTGCAGGCGACTTATCCTTGCTCTTGGAACTTTCTGGACCAGGGGACGTCTTGGCGAAGTCGTCCAACGTGGGCTGCTTCGCTTTCGGTCTCACGGTTCTATTAGACATGATTCTGCAGCCGCTGGGCACGTTCCAGGGGGCCACTCTCGAGCCACCCCCAGGCGAGACCTGTCCGCTACCATGGGTCGTGCTTTCCCATGTAGCCACATAAGCCCCACTCCGGCAGCTCCACGGAGTGGGGGGCTGCACGCACAGTCCACAAACTCTGTGAGCTTCTCACGCCGAGCTTTCCATGCACAGTGTCTCGCTACTTCGATGCGTCGTAGTGCGGCCTCAGCCCTCTATCACATGCCCCTACGCCAGTAGTAGAACACTCTAGAAATACAGGCCGATTCGCGTTAGTATCCCAACATAGGGGACCTGCGTTCCGCACAAGTTACAAATACGCACACAGTCCGCTCCTGTCGCCCGACCACTGTGCGGCCTGCTCCTTCCTTTGTTCCGGTCGTTGATCGGCCATTTTGTTTCGTCTTCCGTCTCCGGCGCTCCTTATCTTTTTCACACAAAACTCCACCGCCATTCCTCCCACGCATTCCAAAAGTTCACCAAGCGCAGTCAGTCCGTTCACACACCGACATGTGTGTTTTCTGCAATCATAGGCATGTTGTTATGCACTATTTCGCCAGGATCATTTCAGGATCTCGGGAGCTCCTCCAGATCGCGTCCTCCTACATGGCCCTCGTAGCCACGCCCCATGCCGGTGGAAAAGATGTGCTCTTTGGTAAGGCGGTAGAAGACGCACTGAAGACTGCTAAAGACGAATATGAAACGCTCAAGTCTTTAGGCCAACTCACAAACAAACCCACAGGGCAAAGGGGCAACAGCAATTTTCGCCGCTTTCATGGACAGAATTCCCAGAGGGGATCGGGATACAACCAGGGCCAGGGTTCCTATAACACCAACCAGGGACAGTCCTTTCAGGGCTTCCCAAGAGGACAAAGAAGAGGTTGTTCTACTCGGGGCAAAGGCCAAGCTCGAGGTGGAACACCACCTCATAGCAAGTGACATTCCGCTCCAGATACCTTCCCATGCATCTCCAGTAGGAGGACTAATTTCCAACTTCACCCACGCATGGGAGGGTATTACCTCAGATAGATGGGTGCTGTCAACGGTAGCAGGGGGCTACTGTGTAGAACTTCTTCAAAAACCTTGCGATCATCCCCCGAGACAAAAGGTACACTCCGAAGAACATCAAAGGATTCTTCAACAGGAAATTACAGAGCTTCTATTAAAGGACACCATAGAAGTGGTCCCAGCCAACCAGGTAAACAGGGCATATATTCAACTTACTTCCTTGTGCCCAAAAAAGATCTAACAATGTGCCCTGTATTAGATTTAAGGTCAGCAAACAAGTATGTCAAGCCACAAAAGTTCTGCATGACCGGGCTATAAGAAGTAATCCCACTTCTAAAAAAGGGGGTTACATGGCAACACTGGATATGAAAGATGCCTATTTTCATATTCCAATGTTTCCAGCGCACAAAAGGTTCTTGCATTTCAAGATAGCGAACCAGCACTACCAATTCAAGGTGCTACCCTTCGGAATAGCCTCGGCACTAAGGGTATTCACCAAGGTACTGGAGGTGGTGGAAGCACACCTGCGCAGGGATGCAATCCCAATGTGCCCTTGCTTGGACGACTAGCTCATAACAGGGGAATCACCTCTGATTTGCAGACAAAACATTCAGGCAACAATCAACCTCATCTTTCAATTGGGCTTCTCGATCAACGAAAAAAAATCAAGTTTGGTGCCCAGCACTTCCAAACAGTTCTTAGGAGCTATTCTAAACACAGAGGAAGGGTTAGTCTTTTCCTCAGAAGGGAGAGTAAAGAACTTGTTACTGCAAATACCACACTATCAGGCCGTCCGCCAGATAAGGGTACGCAAAGCAATGCGTTTAATAGGAATTTTGGCATCTTGCATTTACCTGGTTCCCCACGCGCGCCTGCGTCCCATATAGGAGTGGTTGGCCAAACAATGGTCTCAGGCAAGCGGTCAGTGGGACGATCTAGTGGTCATTTCGCCAACACTGGTACAAAAACTTTGCTGGTGGACCAGAGAGAATCTGACCAAGGTGAAACCCTTCTATGGTCCACAGATACAAGCAGTGGTCACAACAGATGCCCCACTAGCTGGGTGGGGGGGCGCACTACCTGCACCACACAGCGCAGGGTCTGTGGTCTCACTCCACGGCGCAGAACCACATCAACATGCTGGAACTTCTAGCAATGTTCAAAGCCCACCAAGCATTTGTATCCCATTTAACAAGTCTGTCGGTGCAGATACTAACAGATAGCACCACAGCAATATTTTATATCAACAAACAGGGGGACACGTTCTCCAAATCTATCCAGACTTGCACAGAAAATCTGGAAATGGGCACTCAGATGGAAGATGTTCCTGGCATCTCAACATGTTCCAGGGGAACTCAACGCTCTAGCAGACTCGCTGAGCAGAGACCCCCTGCCAGAAGAACACGAGTGGCATCTACACAAAGAGGTCATAGAACACCTCTTTTCCATGTGGGGTTTTCCAACTATAGGCCTATTCGCCACAAGCGAAAATCGTCAATGCCCAGATTTCGCGTCCAGGATCCCCCAACCAGGCTCCAAGGGGAACGCCCTATGGATGAATTGGTCAGGGATGTTTGCCTACACTTTTCCACCAACCCCACTGGTGAGGAAGGTGGTGAACAAGATCCACAGGGAACCGATGACGCTCATCCTAGTTGCTCCTATGTGGGCGAGACAACCATGGTTTCCACACCTACGCAAGCTGGCGGTGTGCGATCCAATCAAACTCCCGTGCCGGTACAACCTACTCCCCCAGCACGAGGGGCTTACAGTGCATCCTCAGCCCAACTCAATGAACTTAGCAGCATGGCTCCTGAAGTCATAGAGTTCGGACATCTCAATTTACCCCAGAGATGTATGGATATGTTGAAAGAGTCAAGAAAACCTAACACAAGGCACTGTTAATATGATAATTGGAAACGATTCGTTATTTGGTGCCAGAATAAGAAAATCAACCAGTTGATTGTACTCCTTCTAATGTCGCCACCTATATACTCCACTGGGATGCAGGGTTAGTGTTCAACTCACTTAAGGTGCACCTGGCAGCTTTATCAGCCTACACCACTTCTCATAACAATGTAGTCATGGTGGAAAGTGCCAGTGGTCAAGGCATTTATGGAAGGGGTAAAGAGATTCCACCCTCCAATTTCTAACCCACCACCAGGTTGGGACCTTAATGTGGTACTTACTAAGCCCATGGCCCCCCTCCTTTGAGCCCATGCACAAATCTAGTCTCAAACATTTGACTTATAAAACTGCCTTCTAAGTAGCCATCACTTCCATAAGAAGAGTCAGTGAAATCCAACCTCTGTCAGTACAGAATCCTTTCTTTACAATACATAAGGACAAACTGGTTTTACAAACTCACCCTAGGTTCTCCCCTAAGTACATTTCTAAATTCCATGTTAACCAGTCTATTGAGCTACCGGCTTTCTTCCAAGAACCCAAAAGCTCTGCTGAGGTAAAACTCCACACACTAGATGTGAGGAGGGTGGTCCTTTACTAGGTAGACATAATCAGACTGCTAAGAAAAACAGATCAGCTGTTTGTCTCCATAGCGCCAGGCAGAGAAGGAGATCGCGTCTCTAAAAACGCCATCTCAAGGTGGATAGTCAGATGTATCCAACTGGCTATTCCCTTTCAAATAAGACACTGCCTTTTACGCCCAGCGCCCACTCCACAAGAGGTACTGGAGCCACGCTGGCTTTCATTGCAAATGTTCCTTTAGACAGTATTTGCTAAGCAGCTACATGGAGCTCTATACATACTTTCACTCAGCACTACTGTATTGACACCCATTCCAAGACAAATACACAAGTGGGACAAGCGGTTCTAAGACACTTATTCGCTCATGAACCTTCTCACGTCCCACCTCCTTCTTCCACTGCTCGCTAATCTATGCACAGCATGTGATCTAAGCAGATTCCACAAGCCTCAGAAGGGATACATTACTCACCGTAATCGTATTTCTGATGCTTGTATCTGCTTAGATTCACATGCGACCCACCCTTCCTCCCTTCGGAGAGAAGGCGCATGGATGTTTATGAGCTTGTCTGATAAGTATCTGCTTGAATATAGCTGTACTCACGCGACACCTCATGCTACCTCATGTCAGAAAAAATACAATCTGAGGGGCCTCGACACGTGAGGGATCATGGTTACTGTGGACGTCACACTAGGGATAGTATTACTGGCACGCCCTGTCGACGTCCCTTTTCGAGTTTTGAAAACAACAACTGTAATACTCTGCAGCTTCCACTAGATGGTGGGCTATGCGCAGCATGTGAATCTAAGCAGATACAAGCATCAGAAATACATTGCGGTGAGTAATGTATCCCGTATATCATTATAGAAAACAAATAGAACTAAAGTATTTAGGCAAAAAGTGATACACAAGCAAAAGGGTGTGGTGAGAACACGGGGCATGATAAGAAGAGGAGAAAGACAGCCCAGGAAGGAGAGCGCAAGAAGGAAGAGGACAAAGGAGGACAGAAGACCCTAAATAGGAAGGCATAGCACAGGCAAAAGAACAAAAATACTAAAGGGGAAGCCTGGCTAGGCAGTGTGAGGAAACAAAGCTTGCATATCGATTTAGGGCAGTGGTAAACCCAAAACAGCGTTATTAGTCTTACAAGACAAAGAACAGGATACATCTTCACTTGCCATGAACTGACTGCAACAACCTGCCTGGGTCACTTTTGAGGTCACTCATTCGAAACTTGACAGGAATGTTCCACAACCTTCATCCTAGGCCTTCATCCTAGGCTGTCTGGCAGGACAAGCCTCCTGCCCCACCCAACACATGGGAAACATTTACTTCATGTGCCCAGCGTTGATGCAGATCTCAAACTGACACAGCATTTGAAGAGTTATTCTGTGGACTTCCGCTGAAATGGTTCAGCCTACCTCGCCCATGGAGACAACTCCTGTACTCCTTCAACTAATCCTATGTATAAAAAGGACAAAAGCAGTTCAACTGATAGCACAGCCTTATGCACCCTTGGCACGAAAAAGAGCCTGACAGAAATCACAACTGACATTGATAGTTCCCAAATGCCTCTTTATTCATTACATCTTTGACAGACATGTCAGTGGAAAACTGCACTACGAAAGGGAGACTCAGTGGGTCAGTGGTTAGAGAATGGGTTCACCATTAACAATGTTAAAGGTTCAAGCCCCTCCTGCCTATTGGCTAACAAATACTGAAACTGGTGGGTCGAACTGTCTCTTGGGATGAAGTACATCACAGTTTGTAGTTCTGACCGCTTTTTATTGTCATAAAAACGTTTAATCTCTATTTTCATTACAAATGACTCGGAGAGAAAGATGCAGGTATGTCGCCTCAACTGGCATTGTTAGTTCCCAAATGTCTCTTCATTCATTGCACCCTGGACAGCAATGTCATGATGACACAAGCTATGTTTTCTATAGGAAGCCACATTGGCTGAGTGGTTGGACAGTGGGTTTACCAGTAGCAACGTGATTTAAGGCTCTCATTGTCTTGAAAATATTCAAGCTTTCAAGCTGCTAGGTTTAGCTGCCCATAGGGACGAAATGGGCCACATTTATTAGTTATTAATGCTTTTTACTGTTATAAAATATGTGTTTTAGTTGTGAGGTTTATAATTAAGCACTAATTAGGTCATCCCTAAGGAGTACACTTTCAGTTTCCTGATCATAACAAGAACCTCAAAGAAGAAACATAACTCTTTCACTTCTCTTGGATCTGTGTCATTTAGCCCAGCTACCATTCTGCAAATGGGGTCTTATTATAAATTAATGACTGCAGTTTATCTAGTTTTGAGTACAAAGCAGTGCCATTCATAATCAACCGGTGCAATTATGATGGCCATGGTTTAAGAAAAACAACCTTACCCTGCAGTGTAGGAGTAATGTGGAACAAGGAATTTTGGCTTTTGAGTGCAAGCATATCACAGTTTGGTTTCAAAATGAAGTCTAGCGTCTAACCAGGCCAGCTCAACATTATTTTGGCCTGACCTAACTACTATAGCTGCATTCATATTGGCCTGATTCTTAAAGCAGCACTACATTTCTTCAGGATACAGAAATAGGACACAATAATATAGATGCTGTGAGATGGATTAACTATTTAGGGTAAACTTTGAAGGTCATGAAGAAAGCAGACACAAGGGCTTACAGACGGGATACATTTTGGAGGGCGAAAGGCAGACCCATTCTTCAGTAATGTGTTAGTGAATATATTCTTGTGAGTTTCACACAATCTGACCTTCCTAACTGCACTGTTGAGTTACTGGAACTGCCTCAGTGATTCCTTTTCCATCTGTTATTATTGAGGAATCCAAGTATGTTCTCTTTTATTCCCACCAGAAGACCCCAAAGCAGAACGTGATTGAACAACACCTTACACATTTCCCTGCTATTTGTCTATGCCAATGTTGACCAGCTTCATAAGGCACCTAAGCGTTTATCTCTGGGTTTCCACATTTCTGATTATAGTCACTAACTTTGATTTTCAATATACTTAAGTTGGATATAATCAGGAGAAAAATATCCACTCAATAACAAAGCACTCACTGGATTCGGGTGTCCTCTGCATAAACAAATAGGTACCGAGTACATATGCTAATATTGTAACTGACAGGGCTGGATGGCAGGCATAACATTGAAGTAAGAAGGTAATTACAGCCCTGAGCAAGAGGTGGGAGAATCAACACAAATAGTTCAGGTCAACCCGGTGAAGGACTGATGGAATTACTCACTGAGACAAGCACAGCAACAAGACCCCCATGTCTCAGGGTATGGCACACTCACATCAGCACGTGCCTCAGTAGTTGTGTTTTATGCAACAAATAGACCTGAAAACATTTTCACCAAAGATAAGTCTAACATGATGTAGACAGATCCTCTAGATCAGGACAGCCCGTACAGCATTAGCATCCACGGTTGTGTTTATATACAGCAGTATACAGTTGAAACCAGAGGCAAACTTGCACAATCCAGTTACTCTCGTCTGGTCACAGAATAAAGTTGCAAACATCAAAAAAATGTACGGGGAGTTAAAGGAAACAGGAAGTCACAAGCATCATAAACGTTGCACACATTTCATGCAGTTCAAAACTTTGCATGACATAATACAATTCAGCATAGCATGCCATAGATAAGCAAAAACATTGTGACGTTCTCTCTCTCTTTTTCTCTCTCCCTCTTTTCCCCCTCACCATCTCTCTCACTCGCTTTCTCTCATGAACATGATCATGAACATAAGCCACCAATTCTTTCATAGATCAAACCAGCCTATTCTCATATACACCACACCATTAAAGTGACAACAGGGCGCCATGTCCCTCACGGACACCTGGATACAAGAAATGCACCCATCCACACCTGAGAAGGGCTGCCACCGCAATAGGTAGACATCATCCAGGGAGCCACATAGAATTCCACTGACTGGAAAAAACGTGGACACTCTCAAGCATTTCCTCACTGCATCAAACTGATTAACATAATTACAGGGCACTTCTGCATGAGATCCAATATTGTTTAATGTCGAATAACCTTCCACTGTTAGCATATGTTAACCCCTCCATTCTATAACAACGCCTGAACTTGACATTCTTCTTGTCCGTAACCAACGCCATAGCAGGTTCATAAATATAGAACCTTTAGAGGGATCTTCGGGTTCTCGAGTAGGGTATCCAATTAGAAGGAATAGCTCTCCCAAATCTATTTGATGACCCCCAACCAGTTTGGACTTTGCAGGAGCTGTGCAGATGGATGAAGTGGCACATCTCTAATTCGTTCATTAAACAGCCCCATCCCAATCAAATTATTTTGAAGTTTATTTGAAAAAAAATCAAGACTACCCATTGTGTTTCTGGTGAGTGGGAACAATAAATCAGTTGCCCTTAAAAGCATGTCAGGGTGCACAGCACTACATGTTAATTGCAGCACAAGAGTCCAGATGGAATCGGAGCAATGCAGTGGCATTTAAATTAAATAATTGCCCGGAATGTCGTCATGTTCTGCTATGTTTTCCGTATATATCCGTTGCTTTAGCTTCACTAATCACACTCATTTCTGTCGTTTTAGGGAGTGCTCGTGTCATCTAACGTTCGTGGAATTAAAAGTATCCTTTGAATGCTGTGTGGTTGTACTTGGAAAGAAATTGTGAAAACAAAAGAAAATTCCAGGTTGAATAATGTTTTCCTAAAACATTTCTAATTAACTTAAATAAGCATGGTAGACACTGGGACACTGCTTTAAAAATACTAAAGTTGGCTTAGCAACAACTGCACACCCAACACATGGCAATTGCAGACATTATCAACTGAAACTTAATTCGAATAACCGTATATTTCCCCCCACCAGATCATTTACTGTATTTGTAGAGCAAAGAAAAATGTAACCAAGAACAATTTAACAATCACTTTGGCATGAGCTAGTACATTCTGTTATTTAGGCGACACTCATTAGGACAGACAGCCTCACAGTATAGAAAAGTTCTTCCATTACGCTGGCCTATACTAGTGGTGTTCCCTGTCCTTCACAAACTCTTGTAACGGCTGCCACAACCTCAAGAATTTCTGGTAGGTTCCTTATGCTAATGCACACACCTTCTCCATTGCCATTACTCCCAATAACTTTACCCAGGTAATTTCATGAAGTTGTTCAGACAGCATTTTTCTTTGGCTCTTTGGCGGCTGCACGCATCAATAGCATCTAATACTTTTCTCTCTCTCACTACTAATGCTATGGTTTGTGCCATGAGAGCAATCACACTTAACTCTCCATGGTATGACCTTTTGTTACCACAAGATGGATATGGTGAACTAGAGTGGATTGTAGTGTCGAGGCCATGCGACGCTCTGTAGAAAACACGGTTACAATACATTGCTGTGAGTAGTAGAGTGGGTGTACAGACTATTTATAGAGAAACAGTTAGAGGGATGACCATTCCTTTAAGCATTGGTACAAGAAAGAGTATGGATGATAGTAATAAAGATCATTGGTAAGTAATCAGGACATAGTGAACGATGGTTCATGGAACCAATGCATGGGATCTCAGACTCACCCTTTCTGTGTGGACTCTAGGAGAGTGAATACGTGGAGCTATAATGATGAAATACAACTGTAGAGGAATCTGAGGTTTACATCCTGTCCCTTCCATACAATGTGTGTATCATTCCAGCACTGCTATACGAGTCTCACCCACTATACCTTCATAGGAAAACGGTAAATTACCTCCTATGCTCTCTTTTAACAATCTATTTTATTGACTGCATATTCCTAGTCCTGATTGTGCTGTATTATAGTTATATAACTGCATTTTGGTCACCTGAACCTCTGTGCAGTATATTGTATCCTGATTGTGCTGTACTCTCTAACTGCATTTGGGTCTCGTAAGGCCCTGTGCCCTATACTGTATCCTGATTGTGTTGTACTCAATAACTGCAATGTTGGTTTCCTCTGGCCCTATGATCTCACCTGCTGGAAATTCATAGGCCTAAGCTTTCTTCTCTACAAACACCTCATTAAGCTTCATTATCTATCCCTACTGCCATAGTAGTCGTTTGTCATTTATATAGCGCCTTTATCCCATTAGTATTGCCTCAACATGCTTGTGGTGGGAACACCCTCGGGGTACCGAAGTCGAAGGTATGGGAAAATTGTCATAAGGTTTAGAATGTGTGTGCGCATTTGGCCAAGATAGGGAGTTAGGTGGGCTGGCCAAGCTCCAGTAAACTACCCATGAAGGTCAGGCATGTGATTGGGCGCCAAGGTGGTCCGGAGAGTGCGCAATGCAGAAACTCGTTATGTGTCCGGCTAGACCAAATTTTGTTCTAGATCATCGCTGAATTCTGATGGCAGAGGTGTTGTGCTTTGTGTTTTAGTCTGTTGTATGGAGGCGAAACATTATGTGTCCAGCTAGACCACATTGTTGTCGTAGGTTGTCTCTGCATTCTGATGCATGCAGGTGGGTAGCCGTGCTTCCAGGAGATGTCCACCAAAGTGGTGCGTACCTTGAGTTTTACATGGAGTTTTACATGGAGCTTTGTCTTTGATGTAGCTGCATGATCAGATCTTCTGTATAATAGATAGGCTACCTTTATAAATCTAAGCACAATAAACAGGCTACCCTCATAAATCATCTAAATGCAATATCAGGGCTAAGTGCAATAGAGAGACTAGCATCGTGAATCATCAGGTGCAATACCAAGGCTAAGTGCATTAGACAGGCTATCCTAATACATATACTAAGCACAAATGACAGGCTATCCTAATACATAATACATAATACATCTACGTGCAACAGACAGGCTACCCTCAGAATCGTGCAATACTAAGATTACCCGCATATATCTTCTACTGAATCTATTATTATTCTCTCTTTCTTACTGCCAATCTCACATTCCCCTTTGCTCATCCCTCTCATTGCATCCTCTACGTTCTCCTCTCCCTCTCTTCTTCATGCCTCTTGCCACATGTTAGAAGGCCTTCTGTCTGCCCTGCTTCCTCAAATCGTCTCTACCCTCTGTGTCTACCGCTCCTTCTGTGCCCTCTTCCTCTCCTACTATGCTTACACTTGGGCTCTTGAATTCCAAATCTATCTGAAAGAAAACCTCCTTCATCACTGATTGATCAATCCTTGGCATCACTAAGACCTGGATCACGCCCCAGGATTCTGCAACCCCAGCTGTTCTTCACACTGACTCGTCTAACTTGTCTTACTACTCCCACTCTTCTAAATAAGGTGGGCAGTTTATGTAATGGTCAATAATGCTCACCCTTCTGCATCCCTTTCCCCCTCTGAATTGTTTACGCCCACTTTTCAATGCCCTACCATTCAACTCCTTAAACCCAACCACTCATGCCACCACCCTTCTCATCTTCCAACTTGAACTTGACTCTCTCCTCTCTGCCCACTCGCTTACATCCCTCCGCAATCTACCCACTCACTCACAATGCACACCCATGCTCTTATCTTCCTGTCCTCCTCTTTCCACACTTACAACCTCACCATTGTCCACATCCCTTGCAATCACGCTAGCCTGCACTTATCTGGTATTGCCCATCCCATTAATCCTATCTACAAACATAAATTCATCCCTAACTCCCTAACCCCCACCTTACCAAAGTCAGTACCTTCCTGCTCTGTCTTGTTCCTCCTCTGGCCTTCTCCAATTAGTAGGGATTAACTGATTTCAATCTGGTTCACTGCTACCCACTTGATCTCCGCTATCCCACCCCTACCTTCTTTTTCTGTACTCCATACCCCCGACCCTTGATTTCGCCCAGATATGTCTCCTCAATTCAAAAATGCGACGTCACCTACATAAGTGGCAAACAAGGAACCCCTGTCTCCTCCTTATCTATAAGAATATTCTTGTCTTCATCACCTCAACCCTTAACTCTGAAATCCCATCCACACTATAAGCCATTCTGATACCTAGAGCAATCTCTTCTTCCCTCTCAACTAATGACTTTGCCTCCTACTTCTCTTCTAAAATTCATCAAATTGAATTAATCATTACCACTTAATCTACCCTACCCAGAGGTGTTGCGAGGTCTGGAAAAGATCTAGGGCTACGCTAATGTCAGGCCAATTGGGACTCTGGGTTAGCTACCCGTTTGGTTGTAGCCTCTGAGCTTGTATTCGGGGCAACAGCCAAAAGACCCAGGGCCATAGCACCCTCATCCCCCCCTAGCAATGCCTCTGACCCTACCCATTCCTCCTTCCTTCTCCCCTCTGCCTCTTTCTACCAACTCACCCTTAAGCTCTTTCCACCCAAACTCTCACTTTGAACTTGACCATATCCTCAGGTCTACCAAACCGTCATGCGTCCATTGACCCATTTGATCCTGAAACAGTCAATGAACTTCCACTCCTTGCCCACTCCCATTTCTCCTCCCTCTTCATCCACTCTGTTGCTAGGGGTGCCTTTGGTGTCTCATCAGCTGGCCCTGGCAATTCTACAAAATACACAAGTAGCTCTTCGCCATTACCCACCCTGGCTATCACGCACAAATGTCTTATGAACACAGCCCCTAAATATCTTTCCGAAATAATCTGCAAACACCAACCCTCCCGTACCACCAGATCGACTCACTCTCACAGCTTGGTGGTACCGAAATTCAACCAAAAAACAGCCGGAGGAGCCAGTTGTCTTACAGACAAGAACCTTCCTTCCTGACCTTCAAAGCCAGAATAAAAAACTGGCTGAGTAACAAGCCCCTCCATTAAGAAGTTACCCATCTTTATCCTGCTACCATACCGCACTTCCACTCCACCGTATGATGCACTGTTGACTATTTGACCTATGTTTATGCTTCTTTACATATGCCTCGTGTTGCCTCTTGTTGCCAGACCTATCTGTAACCTGGGTCCCTCATTCTGCTACTATCTTTGCCTGTCATTGTATATTTCCTCACCATGTATGTAACTCCTATGTTTCTCAAGCACCCAGTTACCCTAGGGTTCGGTGCACGATATAAATAATAAACAAATACAAAATACTCCAGTCATTGAACATATCACCTTCGACCACATCTCCACCAACCTACCAACAACCTCAGAGACACCCCTCCCTTCTTGCTTTTCAACCCAGAACTCCAATTAATCAAATCTCATCCATGTTCGAAATATTATCACTTCTCTCTGCTCCAAGCAATCTTTGATCCTTTTCCTTCTTGACTTCTCAGCTGCCTTTGACATAGTGAATCACTCTTCAGTTCTTCAGACCCTGGTTGACCTTGGCATCCAGGTAATTGGTTTTAAATGCATCACTTCCTTCCTCTAGCCTCAAATCATCTCTATTTCCTGCAATACGAATATCTTTGACTGCAACCCTCTGCCTATTGGTTTACCGGAAAGCCCCATCATTCTCTCTTCTATTCCACCTTTATGCCTCCTTTGACCAACTCATCCCCTTCTTTCGGTGTTCCCATTACCTCTTTGTAGATGATACCCAAATCCTCATTTCCTTCCCTATATTGACTCCTGGCCTCTCTGCTTGCATATCCAATTGCCTATCTGCTCTCCACTACTGCATGGGTATTTGTTGTCTTATACTGAACTCTTCTAACACTGAAATAATGTTTCTCCCCACCCTCCTCTCTACGCCAGTTTCATTTTCTCCTGATTTAGTCTACCCCTCGGCCAAGGCTCGTAACCTTTGGTGCCCTTTGACACCAACCTCAGTCTTCATTTTAACACCCACTTAATTTGTCATCTCCTCACTTACAACTCACTAAATCCCTAATTCCTACACTAGTACTTAGCTACCTAGACTAATGTGACAGCCTCCTTCTTGGTTTTCCTCTTTAAGCTTTCTCTTCTCTTGATAGGGTCTCAATTTTGCTACAGGTACGCTCTACAATCTTCCCAGTTCTTCTCCCACCTTTTCTGCCCATCCTTCCATTCCTGTCTTTAAATGCCAACTCAAACTTTCACGCCCTACCTAGTAAACACTATCTTTCCCTACTCTTACATTCACACCCTCTGCTTGTCTTCTGTACCTAATCTCTTTGGTGCCCTGCCCTACGTGTGCCTCCACTTGCTTCCGCTCCTTCTCCCTCCTTGTCTGGATTCTCTAGAACTCCCTTCGCTGCATATTAAAAACCTGACAATTACCAACTTGTTTGAGTCTTCACTTGAGCAACACCTTAACTTTGACGAAGCTCACTCTATCTACTCTCACATTACACCTCCCTTACCTTCCTGCTACTAAACTCACTGAACACCATACATGTTGGTGCATAGTTTGTATTATATGTCTTTCCTGTCACTGGCATCTGTACCATTATCCCTCCATCATCCACCAGCTTGCAACTAACTCTCATTCTCAGTGTACAGCACATGACTCAGGATTGCCCCATTAAATGCGGTTTGTTTTTATACATGTTTCCAGTCAAAATACCTGCTCATTAAATACAAATACAAACATACTTACATAGGCAAACAGCTGTAGCTCTCAAAACACCAGCAGCCTTTGCATTATCTTGTATTCTGAAATCTTAATCAACATATCCCCATTATATTGGCTATGGGCTATAACAGTAGCTGCTATTGCAGTGTTAACACTCAAAAGTACAAGGTACATTTCTTCAATAACACTCAAATTCAACACTGATTTTCAGAGACTATAGTTGAGTGCCTTACCTTGCCCATCATTAAATACAGACCCAGTTGCCTACTCTATGCACTAGCTCACGAACATTATGTCAAGGAGGAGATTATTTTAAAATGCTAATAACTGTATATATAAATGGACTCGTTCTTAATATTGTTGGAACCCTTAACGTGAAAGATTTGGTTTCTGATGCAAAATTTATACTAATTATCGAAAAGGATGCAACCTTTCAGCGACTAATAGATGATGATTTCTGCAGGAAACTGTCTCCATGTATAATCATAACGGTAAGCCTTGCTGTCTGTAACTATTACAACAATACGTACCATACATGTGTAATATCAAATATAATACATTTATGAAAATGACTGTGTTTGTCGTAGAGTCATTACTGCATTAGTTCCGATGAGTCCCATTTAAAAATGTTTTGATCAATCTGTTTCAAACCTGTACGAACCTGTAGATGTCAAAAAATAACATTCATTATCAAACGCCAGGGGGATAGGCTTTAGCTCTGCTTGTATTACGACTTGGTTTTGCTGGGCTAGACACAAACTCCTCAACTAATGATCTACCTAAATAGGCACTAAATTGATAATTTGGGACTAATGTGACCTTTGTTCCAATACTTTCTCCCCACTTTACCACATCAGGTTCTCATGGGCAAACTTTTGTACCTCCCTGCAACTCAGGTCCTGTAAGCGACAAAATTGTGGACATTTAAAATGGGATGAATGGCGGTGTACATGCATTGTGACAAAGCGCCAATAAGACTAGACAGTAAAATGGCGTGTTACCTGTAAACTGGGGTTTCGTTGACATTCTTAGTACACGATTAAGCAGACAGATGAGGCGGTTTCCACATACAAAGAGTAACTGACAAAATCCAAGCTGGTCTTTATCACAGTCCTTTCTGTGTGGCATGACAGGGCTACAAATAAGAGCATTTTGGAAAAATGGGCACAGCTACTATGTGCCCACTAAGTGAACAGAGTAAAAAAGGTGGCCAAGCTCAGTTTCAATCAGGAAGTAGGAGGGCTATAGAAAGAACAAGTTAGTTGTTAGGCATTCAGATATCTTCTGGAGCAGAAGGGGGAGAAGTGAGCTGTGGTACATATTGGTGGAGATAGCCTCTGACTCACAGAGCCTCGGTGGAACGTGGGAAGGCTGATACTAGAAGAAACATCTGAGAGTCCTGAAAGGTACATATAACCTGAGGGGTACTGAGATGTTTTAGAAAGTGTCTAGAAGCTGAAAAAGACAATGAGAAGTCGTAAAAGGTGCTTAAAACCTGAGTCGGATGTGGCAATGTTTTAGGAAGTGCGTACAGTCTGAGGGATTTACTGGGAAGTCTGAAAGATGCCCAGAAATATAGAGGAGCATCAAACAGGTTTAGATTGCTCCCATAGCTGGTGGGGAGGAGAGTAAATAGAAAGGCGTCTAGAAGCTGAGAGGGTTGTTGAGAAGTTTAGAGCGTAGAGCCAGAGAGCGTTGCTGAGAAACCAGAAAATATTTGAACGGGAAAAGGACTGAGATGTGTGAAAGGATCTGTGAGACTCCCGGTGCAGACCATGCACGGGGTCCCGCGGGACTTGTTATCAGGCAGGCCCTGACTGGGCCAGAAACAAACGGACTTGGCGTGTTCCAGGATCGTCTTTATTTCACCTCACATAATGGCCAACTGCCAAAACTACGTAACCCCATAAGTCCCGCCCCCTCCCTAGCCCAACATCACTCCCCTGTTTTGTGGTCAAAACTGGAGGCCGCCCACACAACGATGTGGAGAGACGGAGTTGGTCACGTCACAACGTGACATCTCCCCCCTTTTTAGCATACAGCCTGTGATGTCGTCACATTGACTCCCTGGTCACGTGGAGAGGAACACGGGGCCGCAGGAAGGGGAGGGACAGGAGATGACGAGGGTTGGGCAGTTCTCCAGTATGATGTGAGAAATAAAGATGTGTTCCTGAAGACTCCGCGTCCGCTCATCATTCCAGAGTGTAAGAGATGCGTGTTGAAGTCCGGGCACATCTCGACACTGGCGACGAGTGAATCCACGCGGCAGGATCGCTCATCCGGCGTCTCAGGCGCGACGGCAGCACACGGCGGGTGGGAGTGAGTATACTCCCCGCCAGCTGAACTTCCATCAGGAGTCCGAGAGCGATTTCGCTAATAACCGCCAACGGTGACAGGAAGACTCGCAGGTGGAGCACGTCGGCTCCCTGCAATTCCACACGTCTGTGTCGCGGGTGGAGCGCATCGGCTCCCTGCGACTGCTTCGCACCCACAGAGGCATATTCGCGTGTGAGTGGAGCGCGTCGGCTCCTCACAGCGTTTTCCCGCCAACGGTGAAAGGAATTTACTCGTGAGTGGAGCACATCGGCTCCTCACGCAGAGACGTGTGAGTGGAGCGCGTCGGCTCCTCACAGCGTTTTCCCGCCAAAGGAAGTGGCACCAGTGGGTGGAGCGCGTCGGCTCCCCACACACGCAAAAGGTACGCGTACGACAGACAAAACGCACAGAGACTTGTTCTCTCTTTTTTTTTTTGAAAGAAATTTTTTTTTTTTCTCCCCTTTTGCTTTTTTCTCGCTCGTTTCGCGTGAAGACTGGGAAGTTTTCTCTCTCTCCAATTTGAGGAAGCCACGTGGGTGGAGCGCATCGGCTCCCCACACACATGTATTTTCGTGTCACACACGGAATATCCACCATTTTCAAATCAAGTCTTGACAGGAAACACGTAACTGCTGTCATCCAAGTTTCCACACCCAATAAGTGCACAGTTGCATATCATCTGTCATGCTTGATGATTCATCTGAGGAATCACTAACTGTACAAGTAACTCCTGCCAAAACAACACGCACAAGCATGACGGACGGCCTAATAACACAGCTACCCCCCAATTTTGACTTGAGCGACACCAGCACACTAGGACCAAGGTGGAAGAAGTGGGTGAGGGATTTTGAAGTGTGTCTCAAGGCAGTAGGCCCTTTGGAGGATGAAAGGAAACACAGCCTACTCACCCATGCCATAGGATCAAATGTGAGAGACATTCTAGACGAAATTCCTGAAGATGACATAGACACCTACACCAAATTGAAGACAACATTAACCAACTATTTCACGCCACACACAAACGTGGACTATGAGCGTCACATCTTCCACACCACTAAACAACTGAAAGGTGAAACAATGGATGCGTTTGTGATGAGATTAAGAATAAAAATGAAACACTGTGATTTTAACAACTACTCAAATGAGGAAGCACTCCGCTCACAGATAATAGTAGGGTGTGAAAGCAGTGATTTCAGAAAACGACTTCTGCAAAAACCTCGAAACCTGGAAGAGATTCTACGCCTGGCTCGATCCGATGCGGCGCTGACAGCACAGGTCGAAGGTCTTGATGGCATCACCATCATTCACGGGAAGCATGAGAATCTACATAAACTTGAGAGCACTACCAAGGGAAACGCAGATCCATTTTGCTATCGTTGTGGACATGAATATCCTCATGAAGGCACATGCCCGGCCATGGGTCAAGTGTGCTCTGCCTGCGGGGGAGAAAATCATTACAAGGCCGTATGCCTCATATATCGTAGCAAAATGCGAGGAAGTGGAAGGAATAGACGCTCCACACCAGAAAGAGAGCCCAGAGGTCTGAGCCCTGGTCGTGACTCACACTATCAGAATGACGCGACACGCCGCAGACAACGGGAAGAGCCCTCGGATCGAAGACAATCAAGGAGCTCACAGGAATGGCGAGACAACAAACCTGCGTCCTCAGGACGAAGAAGGCGTCCTCGGCGATATGTCAGGTGTTTGGTAGAACAATCACACTCTGACAGCATGTCCAACACCTCCTCAGAGGACAAACCCAAGAAGGAATCAAATCTACGAAGAGGAGAACCACGGATAAAAGGCTACTTATATGCACTTGGAAACCCCACCGCAAAAGAAATCTGCCCCACTCTCATCATCAACGTCAACCAAGTGGCTGCCGAATTTCTAGTGGACACTGGAGCCACAGTAAATGTGGTGAGTGAGGAAGTGTACAACAACATGCCAAATGCACCACGTCTACAACCAGCCAGAGCACTCATTTTTCCGTATGGCTCCAAGACGCTGTTACCGTGTAAAGGCTTTTTCACTGCATCATGTCGGTACAAAGATCATGTAAAAGAAATACCCATGCACGTTCTTGAAGCTGCCACTGACAGCGGATGCATTCTCAGTTACAAATCGGCAGTTGACATGGGGCTGATTCATATTCTATATAGACTCATGATGCATAAACATTTGGACCCCACCGCCAACATTGACAACATTTTCCCTGCATTGTTCAAAGGACTAGGAAAATTGAAGAACAGACAAATTGAACTACATATAGACAACAGCATTCCCCATGTAGCGCAGCATTACCGCGGTATTCCCATTAATATACAAAAGCAAGTGGAAACCGAATTAATGAAACTCTTAGAAGCAGACATAATTGAACCGGCTGAAGGCCCCACTCCCTGGGTGTCCCCCATAGTACCAGTCCCCAAAAGAGACTCCGCTGACATTCGCATTTGTGTGGACATGCGAAGACCAAATGAAGCAATCTTGAGAGAACGTCATCAATCTCCCATGATAACGGATATGGTACATCTGCTCAATGGAGCCACTGTATTTTCAAAACTGGACCTCAATAAAGGGTACCATCAATTAGAACTCCATAAAAGGTCTAGATACATCACCACTTTTGCTATGCACCTGGGTCTCTATAGATACAAGCGGCTCAGTTTTGGAGTTTCTTCAGCAGCAGAAATTTTCCAGTCGGAAATTCACAACATAATAAAACACGTGCCGAATTGCTTGAACTACAGCGACGACATATTAGTATTTGGACAAAATCAAGAGCAACACGATGACACTCTTATGCGTGTGTGCATGGCACTGGAGGAAGCACACCTCACCCTGAACAAGGACAAATGCGAATTTAGAAAACCAACCCTACGATTCTTTGGACACATTTTCTCTAAAAATGGAATGACACCGGATCCTGAGAAGGTCAGTGCACTCACGAGCATGACTCCACCAACCTCCGTCACTGATCTGCGATCATTTCTAGGCCTAGCAAGCTATTGCACCAGATACATAAAAGACTTTGCATCGGTTAGCGCACCTTTGAGAGCCCTCACTAAACTCAACGCCGATTTCCGATGGACAGATGAATGCCAGCAAGCGTTCCAAATCATCAAAGATCGCATTGCGGATGCCAAAAATATGGCATATTTTGATCCACGGAAGCACACGGAATTAATAGTGGATGCTAGTCCGGTTGGCCTAGGGGCCATTCTAACTCAACTTGATCCCAAAGACGGCCAGGCCATACATGTAGTATCCTATGCCAGTCGCAGCCTCTCAAAAACTGAACAAGCATACTCACAAGCCGAGAGGGAAGGTCTGGCTGTTGTGTGGGCATGCGAGCACTTTCATCTCTTCCTTTACGGGAAACCTTTCACAATAGTCACAGACCATCAGGCATTATTATTCATCTATGGAAATGCTCAAGCTAAAATGCCTCCCAGAATAGCTTGGTGGGCTCTAAGGCTACAAGACTACCAATTCAACATCATTCATCGACCGGGGAAAGAACAAAATCCAGCGGACTTCCTTTCGCGTCATCCCAGTCAAGATTGCAACCCCGATTCATCCATTGCGGACCAATACATTATGTACGTGGTCCAAGAAAGTACCCCACAAGGTCTGGACATGGAACAAATAGCCAGAGAAACCAACTCAGACCACGCAATGCAGATCATCATGAGATGTCTTGAGACAGGCCACTGGAAACAGGCAAAGCAACTGAAAGAAGACGCCGGGAAGGAAACTAGACAAGACATCTCCTGTCTACTCACAGTAAAGGAAGAGCTCACTGAAACAGAAGGACTCTTACTAAAAGGGACAAAACTTGTGATTCCTCGTTCATTGAGAAGAAAGGTCCTTGAACTTGCACATGAAGGACACTGAGGAATAATGTCCACCAAGAGGATGTTGCGACAAAGAGTATGGTTCCCTCAAATGGACACACAGGTGGAAGAACTGCTCAAAAGTTGTCCCACGTGTGTGGTTCTTAACCCTCAAACTAGACCTGAACCGCTCAGAATGACTGAATTGCCCAATGGAACCTGGGAAGAGATTGCGGTAGATCACTATGGTCCTTTGGAAGGGGGAGAATATGTACTTGTGGCAATAGATGAATATTCAAGATTCCCAGATGTACAAATTGTACCGTCAACAGCGGCATATCACACCATCCCTGCATTGTATAGGATGTTTGCCACATACGGAATTCCTAAAGTAGTGAAATCAGATAATGGACCTCCATTTACCGGACAAGACTTCAAAACTTCGCGGAATATATGGGTTTCCATCACAGAAAAGTAACACCGTTATGGCCTCAAGCGAATGGCACAGTTGAGCGTTTCATGGGGAGTGTCAAACGCACCACACAGATAGCTCGCCTGACGGGAGAACCAGTGGAGAAATTGCTGTGTAAGTTAATGAGGGATTATCGAAATACCCCACACAGCACCACTGGCAAATCACCATCAGAAGTCATGTTTGGAAGAAATGTGCGAACCAGAATACCCCACATAGAACTAGAAGAAGAGAGATACAAAGGTGATGCTGAAATGAGACAACAAGACGCATCCCAGAAAGCGAACATGAAAGACACAGCGGATATGAAAAGAAGGGCTGAAGAGAACATCTTGGAACCAGGAGACATTGTCGTTGCGAGACAGCCACAAAATCGCAAAAACATGGCAGCGTTCAATGAAGAACCCCTCACCATCACGCAGAGGAAAGGCTCTCTCATCACAGCTGAAGGAACTACGCATTTAGTAACAAGAAACAGTTCTCACTTCAAAAAAATGCCAGGGATCCTACCCCTAGTCGAGCATCACATGCCAAGAGACGTTTTGGTGCGGGATGCACCCTATGAAGGAGATCAGGAGGATTCTGACACTGATGAGCCCTGCTGGCTGCCTCAGGAATCGAATGAAAGAAACAATTGGAGGCCTCAGAGAACTCGAAGAAGACCACCTCGTCTCATTGAAGAGATGCCCTAATGACGAACTTAATGTTTAGTATCGGGGGGGTGTGATGTCGTCACATTGACTCCCTGGTCACGTGAAGAGGAACACGGGGCCGCAGGAAGGGGAGGGACAGGAGATGACGTGGGTTGGGCAGTTCTCCAGTATGATGTGAGAAATAAAGATGTGTTCCTGAAGACTCCACGTCCGCTCATCATTCCAGAGTGTAAGAGATGCGTGTTGAAGTCCGGGCACATCTCGACACAGCGTCACCTGCTCTTTCACCCCATCTCCTCAATTAGCCAGTGTGGTTTGATGCAGCTTCGTTGAGGCCTTCTGGGGCAAGAGAGGTCTTGGGTGGGTGACCGTTCTCCTCCACAGTGTTCCTCTCCATCCGATTGTTCCCCATCTCCTTGATAAAGATCATCAGAGAGTGATCCGTCTGTGCTGTCACATGAGGACTCCCATCGTATAGGTATGAGCCCTGGGAGTCTCTTGAAATGGGATGAGTTCCTTGTTATATATTGTTGGTGATCTCCACTGGCAGTGATCATGGTGCCCTTCTTGCTGGTCACCACTAGCATTTGTGGGGTGACTATTGGGTCTTCTTTCCTAGCCTTTGGCTGGCACACCACTACAAGATCTCCAGGTTCTATTTCTCGCTCTTCTGCCCCTTGCCGTGCTTCAGCTCTCTCTTTCATTCTCTCCTTCTGTTCCTGATCAGGGACCTTGATCTGTTGGTCTAGGGGAGAGATCTGCGGTGGAATTTGGGCTTTCCGGCAGTCTTGTTCTTATGACTCGGCGAAACATGAGGTTGTAGGGGCTGACGCTGGTGGTGCTGTGTGGAGTGTGACAGTACTCCCGTAGAAGCTGATATAGCGCTTGCTCAAATGGTTTGTTGACTAAATTGGCCATCTGTACAGTTCTCTTAATAATGGCCATGAACCGTTCAACTATCCCATTGGCCTGGGGCCATCGTGGTGTTATTTTTTGGTGTTGGAACCCCGTGTATTGTGAAGAGTTCTCAAAGTCGTGGCTTGTAAATGGGGGCCCATTGTCTGATTTTATGACCTTTGGTATCCCGTAGGTAGACAACATTCGCTCTAGTGCTGGGATGATGCAGGTCGCTGCCGTGGAGTCAATGGGTTCTGCGCCCGGGAAACGAGAATGTTCATCAATGAGCACCACCACATACATTCCATTTCGCAATTCTCCAAAGAGATCCACCACTAACTCTTCCCAGGCGCCTTCTGGAAGTGTTGACGTCTGTAGCGGATTTGGGTGCGGCGGGGGAGCCACCAGTGTGCACATGTCACACTTGCCAACAACCTACTCCACCAAAGTGTCCAGTTTACGGAATCACACCTTCTGATGTAGGAGATGTTTCATGGAGGCTACCCCACGGTGGCCTTCATGCGCCAGCATGACGACGTGTTCGCGCAGTGACGATGGGATGACAATCTTGCAGCCTTTCATGACGATGTAGTCGTCCACCACTGTAAGCTCGTCTTTCACCAGTTCCAGTGCTCCTATGTCCTTTTCCACCACCTTTTGTTCTTGCCTCGCCTGATGCTTAACATGTGCCATCTTGTCTGTTCGGATGCAGTGAGTCACTATGCGAGGGCCTTGTCATTTTCTGATTCTTTCAGTACTGTGGCCCACTCTACAGGTAATGGGTGAAGGTGATGTATGATGTAGTTGATGTAAGCATCAGCAATAGATGGTCTCGCTTGGGACGAACCCGTGTGGTGTCTTGAAAGATAATCAGCCGGGTTGTTTTCCTTCCCCGGACGATGTACAATGTCAAACTTGTAATCCTGTAGCTGTAGTCCCCACCTGGCTATCCGGGGGGCATCCTTGCTTTGGGCTCGCCGAACATCGTCAGGAGGGTCTGTTGGTCGGTGACGACCGTGACGGCCTTACCTTATAGGAAGAGGTGGAAGTACTCACAGGCCTACACCACTGAAAGGCTCTCCTTCTCTGCATGAGAGTACGCCTGTTCAGTTGTCGTGAGGCTCCTGCTTGCATAGGCCACTATGAGTCTACCAGTGGGATCAGCAGGGTCACGTTGTGTCAGTATGGCGCCCAGGCCGACAGGGATGGCATCTACGAAAACTTTGGTGTTCCTGTCTGCATCAAAGAATGCCATGTCCTCTGCTTCAGTGATGTTGTTGCGAAGGGTCTCGAATGTGCTTTGGCAGTCTGTCGACCAGTTGAAAGGTTGGTCCTTCCGTGTGAGCAGGCAGAGGGGATTGCTGACTGTCGCATAGTCCTGCAGGTATCTGGAGCAGTAGCTCACCAATCCGAGGAAAGAACGTAGCTCTGATACATTTTGTGGCGACTGAGCATTGTTGAGGGCAGATACCTTTTCGGTATCCAGTCTCATGCCTTTTTCAGAAAATGTGTGGCCGAAAAACCTGAGTGACCCTTTTCTGAATTCACACTTTGCTCGTTTAAGTGTTAGTCCCGCTGCCTCTAGTGCTGAGCAGACTTTGTGTAGGGCTGCACCATGTTCATCCGAGTAATTTAGACAGTTCGGGACATGTCGTGTGACCTTGTGGATCACCTCTTGAAAGATCTCCACCACAGACGAAATGCTTAAGCTGAGCCTCTTGTATTGGAATAGGCCCATGAGGGTGACAAAAGTGGTAATATGTCTGGACTCCGGCGCAACCTCGATCTGGTCATAACCCTTTGTAAGGTCCAGCTTCGAAAAGAACTTGGCACCATGTAGTAGGTGTATCATATCAGTTGTTCGTAGTGCCTGGTGCCTTTCTCTGTCTATGGCCTCGTTTGCCCTTCTCATGTCTACACATAGTCTGATGGAGCCATCCGGGGACTAGTTCTGGACGGGTACAATAGGGGACACCCACAGAGTGGGACCTGTTGCCTGTTCTATGACGTGTTGCTTCATTAGTTTATTGATTTCCTCTTCCACCTGAGTTTGTATATTGATGGGTATGCCCCGGTAGTGTTGGGCGACAGGTTTTACCTCTGCCTTTTTTTGCATCTCATCCACACGCGTGCAATCTTCACTTGCGATATAATGTTGCCACTTCAAACTGTCTTTAACACACACCGGTCTCTTCGGTCGCTTGCCATCTAACAGGCTGTGTGCGTTTCTTTCTTGGTTTTATGATTTCCATTTCACAAGTTAAGGTTAGTACCACAGGCTTGGCCTCTCCTCCCCAACTCTGCCGTTCACCCGGGAGGGTCTCTGGCGATCTTGAAACACAATGCAGTCTTCGGATGTGGGGTTTGGCTTTCTCCATGTGTCTTTCGTGGCCTGGTGGCAACATCCACATCCAGTAGGGAACTCTTGGGGTTTTTGACCCGCTTCTCTTGTCCCTTGGCCCGTCTTGGCCCGTTGCTCTGCTCCAGTAGGTTTGCCTTCACCACGGAAGTTCTGCTCATACTCGTGTTCCACCTTGCTCAGAGGGTGTCTCTTGGTCCTGCCTTTTATTTGTGTCGGGAGAGATAATGGGTATCAGGTGCATGCACTTAAAGTCAGGTGCCTGACTTTGACTGACCCGATTAGCGGGACATGTCCAGTACATTGTATGAGTGTTTGTGTTGTTACTCTCAGTCACCCTCCTCCTCGGCCCAGTGTTTGTGTTAAAAAAAAGGGGGAGGAGGTTTGGGACCTTGGAGAATCCTTAAAATAGGACGGGTTAGATTAACAAAAAAGGGGGGAATACCGCGTCTCACCATCGGCTGCCTCAACCCCACTTCCTGAAGACCCCTCACCCAGGTGATTCTCCTGCACTAGTCCACCCCCAGGGTCTATATCCAAAGGCGATGACCATGCCCTGACCACCTAAGAGAGAGAGCCCCTAGAACTAATGGGTGAGAGACCCTCTGGCTTCTCACACTCCCAACTGCTCCCGGCCACTTCAACCAATGGCTTTGATCTCATGTTAAGCATGGGGTTTACGTCAAAGTGAAAAGTCCACCCTTGATCCAACGCAAAGTGGGAGTTCATAGGTTTTCTATGGGTTACCAAATCAGGGAAGGGGTCCCAACACAAGAACGAGTGAGGGGTGTGTTTACCATTGCAGCCCCGTTTCTAGCCCGCAAACGGACATTGGCATAGTAGATTCATTGCCTTCTAGGGCTGGTGACCTCGTGTGTTCTGGCGGTGAACATGGTGAGACATCATATATGCCACATGCAGCTTTACCTAGTGGCACACTGGGATAAATTGAGGCAACTTCAGGACAGAACGGTTCAGATTCCACCTCGGCTCAGGTACAAACTTCTCTAGTGGCCAGACAGTCAACACTTTTAATAGGGGTTTACTACCAAGACCCTCCAGACCATCTAACAAGGTCAACAGACTCTTCCTCCTCAAGTTAGGGTGCCACCTTGGGGATGTTGCAGATGCACGAAATATGGATCCACAGCGGGCCATGTAACATATGGTCTAACTGGAACTGAAAGAGGTCTTTCCTGCGCTTCAATCTTTCCTACTGTCAGTAAAATGCTCCAGAGTCATGATACTCATGGACGATGTAGTGACTGTGTTCTTTCTAAACAAGCAAGGAGGCATGAGATCTTGCTCTTGGAGTACAGATTTGGAAATGGGCCCTCTGGAACATCTTGTTTGATGCAGCCCACCTAGCTGAAACAAACAATGAGGAAGCAGACATTCTGAGCAGGAGGCCCCATTCCAACTACAAATGGGAATTATACCCAAAGGTTCTGGGGAGAATTTTCTCCAGGGTTTCACAACCTCAGGTTGACCTCTTTGTAACAGGATTCAACAAGAAATACCAACAGTATGCCTCTTGGAAGGGGAGGAGGGCCAGTTCTCTTGGAGATGCGTCGTCGATCCTGTGGGATGTTATCGGTGTATGAATTTTCCCATCTCCTCTAATCCCCAAAGTCCTAAAGAAGTTTCAAAAATCCAGGAGTTGTCAAATTCTTTTTATCACACCCCACTGACCGTAGAGGCATTGGTTTTATGACCTCTTCTCTAACAAAAAAGGGGGAGGTGGGGCACCCCTCCCCTCAATCACTTTCCTTGGTGTAATGCCTTGGTCCCTGCCTCCCTTAAACTTGAGGAGAACCATCTCCGGTTCCGGAGGCACCTCAAAAAGAACAGGACTGCAAGACTTGTCCTTGGCCTCAAGCCCAGGGATCGTATCTCTGCCTGACTGAAATCTCTGCACTGGCTCCCAGTGGCTGCTAGGATTAAGTCAAAACCCTATGCATTGTCCACAAGGCCTTCTGGGGAACGGGGCCTCAATACCTTCAACTCTCTCTTCCTAAATATCTCCCTTCTAAAGCTCTTCGCTCATCCGCCTCCAACTCCCTCAGGGTTAGTCGCTTCTCCAAGCAACGAGTTGGTGGTAGATCTCTTTCTTCAACTGGGGCCTCCCTCTGGAAAGAGCCTCCCTGCCTTCCTTAAACTTGAGGAGAACCATATAGTGTTCCAGAGGCACCCTTTCTCTTGCTTCTGCTTTTTCTCCTCCTCTCCACTGCTGACCTCCTGGCTGAAACCGGAACTGCACTGGTTACCTGGACACCCTGTGAGCGCAGGCTCAGGTCCCTACCCCGCCAGTCACACACACCTGCACTGCCTGGCAAGCCCTGCACTTAAGGACTGTTTTCTCTATCCCTACAGTCCCCCTACCAGCACTTGACACCTGATGTCTGCACTTACCCTTGCACTTGCCACTTGCTGCCCGTTACTTTACTTGTTGTTCTTATCTACTCCCATGTACTGCACTGTCCCTTCCCCCAACCCATGCACTTGTGTGATCTGAATGACACCTGGCCTACTAGGATCGTTGTCTGTCCTCCATTTGTTTCCCCCCACCCCTTTGCCTCGTTGCGCCTTGAAACACTTGTGTATAGGCACGTTATAAATGCCATATCATATCAATGGCTCCTCAAGAATTAACGTAAGGCCACTTGGGCCTGTCAAGAGACTACATGCAGATGTTAGCGGCCACAAAATTAAGGGAAAGTGGCTTAGATTTACCCACTCAATGCTGCAAAGGGCACATAATCCTATTCAGGCTACGGTAGTAGATTTTCTATCAAACTTGGTTCCCTCAGGAACACAGGTCTCCTCCCGCAGGACCCATCTCGCAGCACTGGGAGGCTATTTGTCAAACCAGGAGAGGGTGATATCTTTGTCCAATCCATTTTTGGGGCTCTTTCACTTATTTCCATCTATGCTAGGCCAATTCCAGCGTGCGATCTGAAGGTGGTATTAACAGCCCTTGCCCAAAACCATTTAAGCCTACTGCTTCTGTGGATTTGTGACTTGTGTCATGGAAGACTAGACTGCATTCCTGGAAGCAATAACATAAGCTTGCAGGTACAGTGACTTTCTGAGGATCCTTACATTTCCTTTCACTGGGATAAGGTGGTTCTTCAAACACACACCTCCTTCCTGCCAAACATGGTGTCAGAGTTCCACATGAATCAGGAAATGTCACTGATGGTATTTGCTCCCGATGGCCAAATGAAGGCAGACAACATTTTGCACTGTCTTGATATTCATAGAGCCTTGAGGTTGTATTTCAAGAGGACTAGACCTCAAACATCTTTGGACAGACTTTTTTTCACGCTTGGGCATCCACATTCAGGTAAACAGGCAGCAAAAGCTACAACATGGAGAGGGATTGTTTCCTGTATTAGTCATTGCAACAAACTACAAGTGAAACCTCTTCCTCGAGGTTTGCATGTGCACTTGATCAGAGACATGCTGTAGCATCGATTTGCAAAGCGTCCAGTTGGCATCATTTTCTCTCATAAATATGGGATGGGACGTAGGAATAAGGATAAATTACTCATCATAGTGTCTACTGTATTCCAAGTCTGTAGTCCCCTTTCCTGCCTAAGCCCTCCCTCCATGCTCCTAAAAAGAATGTAATTAGTTCTCCCGGGACTCTCTACAGATAAAGGGACTATAGGGTATGCCATTGGCGGGCTGTGCACCTACACATGCACATTCTTGAAGGGGAAGCGTGTGTTGCTGTGCTTAGACTACAATATCGTCCACACTCAGCGAGAACTTCGATAAGTGTGGACGAAAAGGGATTGCAAACTAGGAGAACAGTAGTCACTACAGTGAGTACCTTTTCCTACCTACATTTTCTTCAGGTGCTCATTCACAGCTTCCTTTGAAGCCTGTATCCTAATTGGCTTCGAGATCAATAAGACAATCAAATGCTCTGTGCGGTGGTAAGGTTTCTGCAACTTTGTACTACACACGCCTCAGAAGTCATGATACAAATCAGGGAGCTCTGGTGCCCTTGATACACAGCCGATAAAATGATGCACCTTTGTCAGATGTTGTTCAGGGTTGGTAGTTTCTCCTCCTGGAGTTGGATCACTTAAACAATTATCCTTAGTCACTTTTCAAAGTGACATCCAACATTTGAATTTCCCCTCAAATATGCAAGCAAAGGGGTCATATTTCTGTTTCAGGGGTGTGATCCATGATGGCTCAGCATATCCAGTGGCTTATGAAGCAACAAATGCAGTGCATTCTTGCGTTGCTGCGAAATCAGGGGTTTAGTCAATAAATGCAACTGGAATTGCATCAGGAAAGCCTGAAAATGTTAGGGTATTCCTAGAGTGCTCTGTGGCATGACATCATGTGGACATGGAATGGTCATCACACTGGAATAGTATGTAAAATCTAGATTTATAAGGGTCCTAATGGTGTGGTTAGGATGGTAGAAGGAACTAAACTGAATGAAGGACTCTCTTTGGTTTCCCTTCCCCAGTGGGTTGGCAATTGTCCATTCCTGAAATCCCTATCCTTTTGATAGCCAGATTGTGTGCAGGGGGTTCCTTTCATGAGGTTCTGTGTGCCAACAATTCTCAACAGTTCTTTTCAGTTGGTTCTGCCAAAGGTTTCTCAGAGTAAACGTTGTCTGGTTACTCTCCTCAGCTCACACTTCTAGTCTCTATCTGCTATCACTGGTCTAGACCACAATTTTCTTCTTTTAACTTTGTTTTCTTTATTTCCTTTATGAATTTTTTAAGGGCCTCTCATTGAGAGTCCCCTAGACCCATGTGCAGTAGTATGCTTGGCTTGACTAGGGCAAAGATCGAGCAAGATCTTTGGGTCAATCCAAGGCAGGCCAGGCTGGCTTTCCCTCAAGACAGTCCTTTACTTCTTTTCCTGAGGTGCTGACTCTAGGTTTCCAAAGCCCCACCTTTCACTCCTCTTTTTCATACCAATCTCATAACTGTGGTCTTTCTCTAGGCCTCACTCCTGCCTCTACTTTCTCCTGTACCTCTGTTACACTTTGTCACATACTCTTTCCTCCACCTGTCCCAGGTGCATACTCTTTTGAAATGGGGATCCTCCCTATGTATTCTACTTCCTCTGGGATTGGCACACCATTCTCTCCAACCTTTTCCCCCTGACTCATATCAATCTCTAACCCGATCCTCCCTTCTTCTTCCTTGAACCTCTTCTATCTGACCTCTTTGCAAACCTTTTCTTCTGTCACTTTCCTTTTCACTAATCTCCTATTCTGTTCACATCACTCTCCAATTTCCATATCTTCCTCGCCTTTTCGAATCCTCCTGTTCTTCAATAAGGCAGACCTCCTCCTCAACTTTAGAGTCAAAACCTTCTCCCTTCACCTGTCTTACTTATACTTGGTTCCTTCACTCTTCCGTCTATTTGAGTAGTTTGTCTGCCAACTTGTGTCTTTCTTTTATCTCCTCCTTTAATTTCCATCTATCCTCATCTAATAACTCAATAGCCAAGAGCATGAATTCTATCTGCTTATTCTTGCCTCCTCACAACCTCCCCAATCTCTTCTTCCTAGTCTACCACTAGTATTGGCCTTTTGCCGCCGCCACACCATTTTTTTGTTCATTCCACCACATCAATGTTATCTTCACCTTTCTCTCTTCCTCAGTATTCTCCATCTCACACCTAGGTTCACCTTTGACGTCTGCTTCAATAATCTCCACTCACCTCTCATTGTTATCTCCCAATACCTCCTGAGTACTCAGGTTCTCCAGCATTGGATCTTTCCTGGATTTGCATGCTGTTACTTTACCCTGTCGTCAGGCTGGTAATCTCCAGTTGCCTTGATTTAGTAATTTTCCTGTGGAAAAACTTGATACTGAGTGTCCCATCAACATCGTTGTGGGTGTTTTTGGTCCCCACCAATAGGACGTTGAGTGTATAGCTCTGCCCCAGCATCTTCCCCTCAGATTTCAACCGTCTTTCGAACTGGTGGGATTCGTTGCTTTCTTCTCGCCTGAGAAAAAATTACATTCCTCAAAAGATTCATATTTCTTCAATTTTTTCACCAACCGGAGCAACGACAACTACATATACCTTCTCGTTTACGACCATGGAGACCTCTAGAATGAAAAAATTCTTATTCAGGCCTTGTTACACCTGCGGCCTAACAAAATGTATACGAAGGTGGTAGACATACAGATTGTCTTTACTGTCTCTACCCTAACTATTCCGTGGAGGACTGTGATATTTGCCAGGATTTTTTACAAAAAACCCTTAAGGACAGAAACCATCACCTAATTTGTTGGCTCAATGAAGGAGCGTATCTGGCGTCCGAAGTGGGTTTGTGAAGGAGTGGAAGAGCTCCCTTTGACAAGAGGTCACCATCACATCAGACTTCCAAGTCTGAAGAACCGGTGACGAAAAAACAAAAAACAGGTGAGCTAAAATCGTCCGCGAGCTACGATAAGGCCAAACACTCCTCTCTTGTTAAGAAAAAACACCAGGTAGCAGTGAAGGGTCCCATGCTGGGTCTACTCACTCGTCAAAGGTCCCGTCGACAAAGACGCCATCGGAAAAACCGAGGGATAAAAGCTCACGCCCGTCAACAAAACCCACGTCCAACTTGTCGAGATGGTCCTCTTCGACGACTGACAAACATAGATCCAAATCAGCCACAAAGACCTCATGTTCGTCTTCTGCAAATAAGAAACACCATTCGTCATTAGACTCTCGCAAATCCTCCTCTGGATAAGAGTCGGCCACGAGACACTTTTGACGACCAAATCGGCGTCGAGATCCACTCTGCCGACGACATCGACAAAAACAGGACATCACTCGCCAACGACCACCTGTCAACGACCAAAAGACACAAATCGTCTGGGAGTAAGCCTATGCAGACTTCTACCCTGTCCACTACTGTCACAACAGAGACCACAGAGTTACCTATACAAGACAGTATATCATCCGCCAAGGGTATACTAAAAACCCTGCAAGAGACACAGTAGAACATGGCCAGGTTCCTCTAGGAATATCTCCTATAAATTACCCAGTCATCATGCCAGAAGACATTTTACAACATAAAATCACTTCAGATTTTGAGCCTCCAGCAGAAGAATATCCAGGGGTCACGGACTCCGATCCTGATGAAGGCACTTCCCGACTTCCTATTCAAGAGCCTACTCTACCTTCAACACTGTCGGGAATGGGAGGTTTGAATCCACAATACTGCCTTATAAACCTTCGATCCTTGCTCTCCCTGCAAGTGCTTTCCACACTACAGTCACTATTGGGACCGCTCAATGCCAGGCTTCCACCCCGCAGCCACAAGCAAATCTGGTATACGGAAAAGACAAAGGTACACCAGGTCAGCAGCGTCAAAGGTATCCAGACCATCTCTCGAGGGACCAAAACGTCCAAGAGCTCAATCACCTCCTAGACCTCCATCTCCACGAGGACATAGTCCACGTCTACGCGAGCAAGAAGAGGGAGAATTAGTAGACACAGACCAGAACAATGGTCCACGGGACACAAGCTCCACCATCTCTTTGTCTTCTCGCAGAGCTGACACATGGAACACAGATGATCCTGACCAAGATATGCAGGGATATCCTGCTCAGACCTCGCCTCCAGATGACATTGGGGCTTTCCACTCCATAATGTCTAAGACGTGCCAAGAATTCGACTTAATTCTGACAGAAGAAAAGAAGGACTGTTTCCTTTTTGACCACATGGGTAAGCGCAGAAAAGCAGTATTTTCAATACTCATCCTAGATCATGTGTGGTAGGAGGGCCTTTGCACTCTAAAACATCCTTTTACAGAGCCGGCAACTAAAGGAACACTGGATAAAAAGTTTGAGGCACCAGGGACAACACCAAAATGCCTCACCTCACAACCCTCCCCAGAGTCGGTGGTATCAGCGGCAGTGAGTCGTAAGGCTCGTACGCAGCACAAATGCGCTATTCCCCCAGAAAATGAAAGCAGAAAAATTGAAGCCTTTGGTAAAAAGGTGCTCAAGATTGGAGTAACAACTGTCAAAGCAGCTAATGCCCTTGCAATAGTTGCTCAAAACGATCGAGAAATGTGGCATCGGTTGGCTCCTATATTAGAACACTTTCCAGAGCAACAAAGGAAGGAAGCCATTACGCTGTTGCATGAAAGGGAGGAAGTATCAAACCACTCAATTACTATTGGTGTAGATCTAGCTGAAATAGGGTTCAAACAGATTGGCAATGGGGTAGTCCTCCGAAGGGATGGCTACGTTGCACCGATTTTCGGCAAGAAGTACAGCAAGATTGATGAGGCTCTCAAAACAATGAAAGCAGACTCAGACACTGCTAGATCTCTCACAACCCTATAGGGCAGACAGTCATTTTGCTACTTTCGAGAGCCTCTGGTAATTGTAGATTCTCGTCCTCAAGAGACAACAAAAACTACAGTAGATCCGGATACTGCTCTCAGGGCTAAAAGAGAAATTACCAGTCCTCCAAGCGCATACATGCCAACATTCTGTGACCAAAAATCTGTAGGAATCTTAAAGTTTCAAAAATAGTCAGGCGAGGAGGTAATGATAGGAAGAGGGCGCGTCAGCAGCCCATTGTCATTGAATGAGCCCGCGGCTGCAGGTGCATTCAATGACAATGAGGCGCCTGCCACGCCCTCTGCCATCACGCCAGCTCGAGGGAGCCCTTGAAAGACTCGCCGGAGTTGACGTGGTGGGGGGCTAATGGCCCCTTTTGTGAAAGGCACTCACGGCGGAGGGGCGCCCTTAGCCCACCGCCGTGGGCGCCTTTTACATCAAAGGCCTGCATGCTGCGCCTTCTCCCGCTACGCCAGCTCGGGGAAGTCCTTGAAAGACTCCCCCGAGCAACCGTGGTGGGGGGCTAATGGGGCCTTTGGCCAAAGGCACCCGCAGTGGAGGGGCGCTTTTAGCCCACCGCCATGGGTGCCTTTGACATTAAAAGCCTGCATGATGCGCCTTCTCCCGCTACGCCAGCTCGGGGAAGTCCTTGAAAGACTCCCCCGAGTTGGCGTGGTGGGGGGCTAATGGCGCCTTTTGCCAAAGGCACCTGCGGCGGAGGGGCGCTTTTAGCCCACCGCCGTGGGTGCCTTTGACATTAACAGCCTGCATGCCGTGCCTTCTCCCGCTACGCCAGCTCGGGGAAGTCCTTGAAAGACTCCTCCGAGTTGGCGTGGTGGGGGGCTAATGGCGCCTTTTGCCAAAGGCACCCGCGGCGGAGGGGCGCTTTTAGCTCACCGCCGTGGGTGCCTTTGACATTAACAGCCTCCATGCCACGCCTTCTCCCGCTACGCCAGCTCGAGGAAGTCCTTGAAAGACTCCCCCGAGCTGGCGTGGTGGGGGGTTAATGGCGCCTTTTGCCAAAGGCACCCGCGGCGGAGGGCCGCTTTAGCCCACCACCGTGGGTGCCTTTGACATTAAAAGCCTGCATGCCGCGCATTCTCCCGGTACGCCAGCTCGGGGGAGCCCTTGAAAGACTCCCCCGAGCAGCATGGGCAAAAATTTTGTTTTTTTAAACAAAAAAATCAGTATTTGGTGTAAAAAAATCAGTAGGCGGTAGGACTGCTTAAAAAGCGGTATCCTACCGCCTAAATCGGTAGGGTTGGCAAGTATGCAAGCGCAGCAGGTAGTATCGCCAATGGCAGTGAAAACACGGATCAGCCACCTCTCAAAGAGGTAGGCAGAACAAAGCACTGCATTTGCACATACATTTGCCCAATAATGACTCCCTCAGGGACAGACAGGTGAGGGGAAATGTGGCATTTTTCCTCAGCAAGTGGCAAGCAAAAACAAAAGACAGGTGGGTGCTAGATGCCATACAGCACGGCCACTTACTGGAATTCAAACGCGCACAAATCCTGTTACCTCCCTTAAAGGTATCTCATCCGCACCTTCAAATTCCAAAACAGGAGATATGCCAAATGTTAAAGAAATGGGCAATCGAGAGAGTTCCTCATTCAGCAAAAGGAAAAGGAATATACTCCAGGTACTTTGTCATCTAGGAACCAGACAGGAAGCGGCGTCCTATCCTGGACTTACAAAAGCTAAACAAAAACATCAAAAAGCAGAATTTCAAGATGGTTACACTTCAGGGCGTCATAAAGGTCATACAACCACGCGAAAATCTGGTGGCGTTAGACCTCAAAGAGGCGTGTTTCCACATTCCAATACAACCAAGACACCGAAAGCACCTCAGATTCAAGGTCGGCGAAAACCATTTCTAGTTTCGGGTACTTCCATTCGGCCTAAAATCAGCACCCAGAATGTTCACAAAATGTCTAGCACCAGTAGCAGCTTTTCTCAGAAAACAGGATCACCACGTCTACCCATATCTAGAGAACTGGTTGGTTCGAGGTTCAACATATCAGAAAACCATGTTTTCTCTGAGACAAACAGAAGCTCTTCTCCAACAATTGGAATTTGCAATAAATCACACCAAATCTTGCACAGTTCCTTCAAAAAATGTGGTGTTCATGGGCGCTCAGTTCCTTACGAACCAAAGTCTCTTCGACCCTCTTCAGACAGGGTGATAAAATAAATAACGCTAGCAAATTCCTTCACTCCAAACAAGCTTGTCACGGTGCGCACATACATGGCTCTCATAGGGACCATGTCTTCCTGCATCCCTCTAATACCCCACTGCAGGTTACATAGGCGGCCAGTGCAAAGGTTTCTAGCTACCATATGGTCTAAAACCCAGGGGTCCTGGTCAGACAAGATTACCATCACTCAGACTCTCTCAAACACACTAAAATGATGGACATACACGTGTAACATCGCGAAGAGGATGCCCCTGGTGGAGCCCAACTACCATCTCACAATTGTGACCGATGCCTCCCTGGAGGGATGGAGAGCTCATCTGGACAAACACCAAGTCAAAGGCCTTTGGACCTCTGAAGAATCTGTCCTCCACATAAATGTGCTGGAACTGAACATTGGGCTCTAAAATCATTCCTCCCGCTAATCAAGAATTCGGTGGTACAAGTCCTCACAGACAACACAAACACAATGTTTTATCTGCAGAAACAAGGCGGAACGCGGTCAAATACCCTGTCCCAAGAAGCACAAACCATTTGGCACTAGGCCATTCACAACAACATTCCGCTTCAAATCTTCCACCTCCCAGGGATACAAAACAAACAAGCAGATACCCTCAGCAGGCATTCCTCGCAGTCCCACAAATGGAAATTACACAACAACCAAATATCCAAGATCTTCTCGACATGGGGTCATGTTCCTCTGGACCTCTTTGCCACCCAGAGCAACAAGCAGTGCAACAAATTCGCAAGTAGGACCCATCAACCCCACTCTCAGAGGGACGCTTTCTTGTTCCCATGGACCTGCATGTTCGCATATGCGTTCCCGCTGTTCCCTCTCATCAGGAAAACAATCCAGATGATATGCAAACATCACTGCAAAATAATCCTGGTAGCACCGTACTGGCCAAGACAGACCTGGTTCTCGGACCTCCTTGATATGATATGATATGGTATTTGTAACGCACCTATACACAAGTGTTTCAACTGGTGGCGGACAATCCACTCCATCTGGGATCTCATGCCAATCTCCTATAGCAGAACGATGGAGTGATTCTTCATCACGACCCTGCCTCCATCGAATTAACAGCGTGGCTCCTGACCACTCCGAATTCGGCCACTTGATTATTTCTCAAGACAGCCAGCTCATTCTGGCGGCGGCTAGGGCCCCTTCTACTAACATGTCCTACAACCACAAATGGAAAAAGGCCTGTACATGGGGTGCACAGCAGCCCAACCTGCAACCATTGGCCATAAACAGGATCTTCCCTACCTTCACAAATTAGCAAAATGTCTAGCGATCTCTTCTATAAAGGTGCACTTGTCGGCAATTTCTCGATTTCCTAGGAAAAGAGGATCACCACCTCTCTACAGCGACAGGTGACTCAAACACTTTTTGAAAGGGTTTTTTTGTACTTTCCCTCCAAAAAAAAGGATTCCACTGGTATGGAGTATGAATCTCGTCCTAGCCGGTCTTATGAAACCACCCTTCGAACCTCTATCAACAGCACACATCACATTTATCACCTGGAAAGTGGCATTCTTAATAGCGATTACATCCTCTGGACCAGCTTCGGAACTACAAGCTTCAGTAGTAGATCCTCTGTATGTATCCGATTCGCGAAGGACAAAGTGATACTTTCCACCAATCCTCCTTTCATCCCAAAAGTGTCATCAGAATTTCACAAAAATGCAACCATAATGCTGCCTACATTCTTTCAAAACGCATCTTCGCCAGATGAGAAACAAGCCATCGCAAGATGGATGGCCGCAACGATTTCCTTGTGCCACACGTAGGCCAACAGGCCTCTACAAACTGCTGTAGAGCGTATTCTAAAAGGGCCATGGCTGCCTCTGCGGCTCTCTGGTCTGGAGTGCCCATCAAAGACATTTGCCAGGCAGCAACATGAGCAGTGCTTCATGCATTTACCAGGCACTACTGTTTACAACAGCACGCTGAAAACGTGCAGATGGGATGAGCAGTCCTTCAACAGCTGTTTCAGTAAGGTAAGCCCCACAGCTTCTGGGGTATTTTCTTTTCTTCTACTTACGTATGTACACTTCTCGCATGAATGCAGAACATTTTCAAAGTCCCTCATCTTTGTTTGCCTGGGTTATCACCTCCTAACATGTATACTGATATAAAATCTATTCACAGCATGTGAATCCATGAAAGATCCAATGCTGGAGAAGGGAGTAGTTTCTTACCTGTAACTCCATTTTTCCAGCGTTGGTATCTTTCATGGATTCACATGCGCCCTCCTGCCTCCCCCTCTCCAGGCAAACATCCTCTACAGGGTGATATCCTATAGCTGGATAACAGTTTGTTAGGAACACCAGGAACTGTGGGTTGCTGTGCCTACAGTCTCTGGTATTGAGGTGCACTAGCCACCACTTGGTAGAAACTTAAAAAGGCCTGTGCTCGTGGTGCCTGTTATATGTATAATAAGAAGTTGGTTTTTTAGTTTCCACTCGTTCCGCGCGTGTGCTGATTTGAATATAGAGGTTTCCTCTATCGTTTCCAGCTCAGGTGCATGAAGAATTGAGGTCCACAAAGGTCATAATTTCTTTTTTTTTGGTTTTATTCAATTGAATTGTGCATCAGGGGATGCCGACACGTGTCTCGACTTTACATGTCTTTTTCAAGGCTACCAATATGGTTTTAGGGTACATGATAATAGATGGGTTGGTAAAATGGGAGTCGTGCACTGTACAAGGTGAGTATGATAGCTGAGATGCTGGAAATGCATCGGAGGGACAGGGCCGCCGTATCCTTGTCCTTTACTGCTTTTTATCATGTGTTCTGTTGTGTTTTCCGCGCAGGAGTTCATGTGGGACTCCTGGCGGTGCAGCTCTCTTTCTTTTGGTTTGGTGAACGACCCGTGGGATACCCTTATGGCACCCATGGGTGAGGGTACAACTCTGTGCCCCTAGTGTATGGTTTTGGGCACCTGTGGGTGGCCCGCAGAGCAGGGTATGGGCTGGTGGCAGCTCCATGCTGAATTTGACAGGTGCGCGGAGTATCCTCCATTTTGGGATACCCCGGCCCTGCCATTGGGATCAGTTGATTCCTGACGGAAAACAAGATGGCCCCGGTGACCACTTGCTTTCTATTACCCATTACCTTGTTTTCCCAAAGGAAGCCCTGACTCTTTCCCTTCCCCCTGACTGGCTGGTGGGTGGAAATGCCATATATGGTGTTTTTGTGAAGGCCTGGCCAGACTAGCTGGAGCCTTCCCAGTGATGTATGTTGCGGGTACCTCCTGTGGGTGGGACCTGGGTGAATAGAGTGTGTGACGAATATGCATTCTGTGTTATGGGTGTCTAGTATCTGGTGGTTGACACAATGACTGAGACAACCCTGCCCGAAACCGGTATGAATGCAGCTTGGAGTGTTGAATGGCTCGGTACTTGTCCCAATACACATAACTTGTTGTGAGTGTCTGGAGAGAAGTGAATGGCCTGAATACCTCGTGTGCCTGATTGGCTGCCTGCCTGCATGAATGCCCGTAGTCGTGATTGGATGCTTGAGTGTGACCCAGCGGAATGAATGGGAGATCAACAGTATATCTGGGGACCTCTCACTGCTAGGAGTCGTGTTCAGAAGCTGAAGTCCACTACGACGAGTAAATGGAGTAACTGACGCTTGACCTTGAAACCCCCGCTGGACGAGAAGGTGTGCTGTGGCTCTCCTTCGCAATCTGACAGCTGCTGTGTTTCCAAGGACTGACCCAGAGAGGACCTGGTAAAGCACCCTCTTCCTGAGCTACGAGGGACCATCGTACACAGCTGATCTTTGCCAACGCTCCCTGGTAGACAGACCTTCGACAGGCTGCCGACCCGATACGGGACTGCTGCAGAACTCCAAGGAGAAGCACTCGGACTGTTGTCCGCTACTGTCGACGACCCCCGTCGCCGACCGGAGCCGCCGTGCTCCCGTTTGCCTAAGAACTTCAATTGATCATCGGACGATCTCGTCTGCATCGTCACCCGCTTGTCTCCCGCTGGAGAAGGCCCGACCGTCGACGCGCCGAGGAGCATCCACCGGTGGGTTTCCCGCCACCTAAGGACCACAGAGACCCCGACGACTCGACGCCCTTGCTGGGCCACAGTTCTTCATCATCTCTTTGCGGCCCAGAACTATCGTCACCGAGGTGCCCCGCACGCCTCTTCCTTGCAGGACACCACCGCTCTGTCGTTGACGAGCAGCGCAAGGAACGAAGCTGCCACTTCCCTGCCGTAGTTCAACCTGTTCACCGTCGGACGTTCGACGACCCGTGACTCCCGCCTTAAAGGGAGGGCACTCAAGAAGGGCCGTCGATTCCCCGACACCGAACGCCAAGTTCCCCAACACCTCTCGACGATCCGTGGCTCCCGCCTGAAAGGGAGGCACTCAAGAAGGATCGGTCGACGCATCGTCAGAGAACTCTACTCCACCAGGTACATTGGGGGGGGTAAAACCTTAATAGGAAGAAGTGAGACTATTGAACATATGGACTGGGCTTGTGCGATATATCTTTATTTACAGGTTGCCCAGGTGGGGGGATCTCCACACAGAAATGTGTCTAGGGTACGGGGCCAGTATTCTGCCTACTGTTTCAACCATCTTGCGTTCCTTCCTATCTCTATTGCTGGTTTCCTCGTTATTAATCTGTATGACATTTTAACCGTACAGTTGATGCACTTTAATGAGAATCTTGGCTGGGGTCTTCTGTGCCTCTCCTCTACCACATAGAGAGCGGAAGTACAGACACCCCCTACCAGTCTTTACACTGGTGGCAGCGGTGGGATGCTTATGGTTTTAAGAATCAGTGTATAACCGTGCCACTTATTAGATTAAGGTTTGGGTGTGTACAAAATAACTGCATTACAAGCAATGGAGTCTATTGCGAACGGTAAATTGACTCGGATGAGCTTAGAGGCTCTCCATGGTGCTTGTGAAGCCAGGGAGTTAGACTTTGTAGATAAGTCTAGGGCTGAGCTGATAGCTGCCCTGGCGGACTACCGACCGATGGTGAAACTCTTGATGAAGAGGGGAATGCAACCAATGAGGACTCTGCCCCTGGGGTTTCTACTGAATCTGTTTCTGGGAACGCCGCCATTCCTGCTGCCTCTGTTCCGAACCCCAGCAATACCTTGGAACTTGAGTTATTAAGGATGCCTTTGAATATCGCAAGTTGGAAATAGATGCTGAACTTAAGAAAGAGGAGTTGGCTCAACAAGTAGAGCTCAAGAATAGGGATCTTGAACTTAAAGACAAGGACATTGAATGTCAGAGAACCCAGCTAGAGAAAGCTCGAGTGGAGACTTCAGCGAAACCCAGTGAGAGTGAGAGTGTCAGGTCCCCGGCAACTAAATTTATGAAGGATTTGGTTGGTGTGTTTTCGGAGGGTTCTGATATCCTCCAATGGATTGAAGCGTTTGAAATGGCTTGTGCAATTCATGATGTTGACAAAAGAGATTGGGCTAAGTATTTGCTAAGCAGAGTGCCTCAAACTGGATATGACTGTATTCTGAAGCTGAGTGTGGAAGAAAGGGGTCAGTATGAGTGTATGAAATCTGCTTTTATTGCCAAGTTTGGCAATACGCCTCCCCAATACCTTAAAAGGTTCAGGGATTTTAAGAAAAGAGAGAATGTGTCTTGGGTCGACTGGGTGAGTGCTGCGCACATGGATGTGATGGGGTGGATTGATGGTTACAAGGTGAAAACTTTTGTTGAATTGTCCCACCTGTTGTTTTTTGAGCATTTTTCTGAAGCCTGTTCACCAGAGCTGCGTCAGTATGTTGCTGACCAGAACATTTTGGATCCCTTTAAGCTGGCTAGGTTGGCTGACAAGTGGGTCTCCCACCGGGTGTCCCCTAAGGACTCCAGTGGGAAGGACAAGGACAAAGAAAAGGGGGCCTCTCAGAAAGCTGAGGAGTCCCAAAAGCAGTCACAGTCGAATAAACCTAAACCCTCCTCTCCTAAGACCAAAAATTCTAGTGGGGATAAGTCATCTGTGGGTGGGAATAAGAGTAGTGGTCCACCTGCTGCAAAGCAGGCTCCCAGTGATTCCAGTACCGTACCCCGCACTCCCGGCACTTCTTGGGACTGTGGGGCTCTGGATCACAAAAGGGGTGACTCCAAGTGTAAAGGTAAGGCATTGTCAGCCTGACCTACCCTTACCCCATGTCTGAGGTGGAGGCCACTGTCCTCCCCTCCTCTACAGGAATCACTTTTGGTGCTCCCGTAGAGATTTCCTTAGTGTCCCTTGGGACCTGGGACCAGTACGCGGAAGTACTGGCGACTATCCCACAGAACACCTGTAGATTTTTGAGAAGTGTCCTCCTGAATGGCCAGCCTTCTACTGGTTTGAGAGACACTGGGGCAAGCATGACAGTGGTGGACAGGACCCTACTCAAGCCAGAGGACTATGTAGATGCTCCTCTGAGAACCACCAGGTTAGCTGGTGGGACTCCCAAATTATCGCCTGTAGCCTGAGTCACACTCGTAATTGAAGACAAGACAGCAAAGCTTCCTGTCCTGGTTCAGGACAACGTCCCTGCTAACATTCTGTTAGGTAACGATCTAGTCGAGTTGGGATTGATCGCGGACGGTCTTCCCATGACTGCTGCTGCGGTCACTAGATCACAGGTGATGCCGGGTTTGGCTGTGAGTCAGGTACCCGAGCCGAAGGCGCGGCAAAAAGGCACGACGAAGGAAGAGCAAGAAGGCCACCTCTGTGGAGGGAGCTCCTTCTCTTCCTGCTGTTCCTACAGCACCCATTGGAATCCATGCTCGGGACGGGCTGGGTCCAGTGGTAAACCCTGTCTCAACTCCTGTGGGAGAAGAGCCAGAAGACTCTCCTGTGGGAGAGGTTCTCAACCCGGAGGATCATCCCGATCTTCAATGCTTGTTAGCTGAAGGGGGACCCTCCCGGGCAGACTTCTGTAAAGGACAGAGAGAGTGTCCCTATCTCAAGGGTCTGAGGAAACAGGCCCTGTCCCAGGCACGAGGAGAAGTGCCTAGGACTTTCCGGATTTATTGGGAGGGTGAGCTCCTTGTTAGTGAGCCCACTAAGCCTGAACCTGGTGCCCACAAGAGGTTGGTGGTACCCCAGGTTTACAGGCCCTTCCTACTGCAGTTGGCGCATGAGGTGCCCTTGGCTGGTCATCTTGGTACCAAGAAGACTAAGCAGAGGCTCTCTGCCCATTTCTACTGGCCTCAGATGGGAGTAGAAGTGGAGTCCCACTGCAGGACCTGCCCAACTTGTCAGTTGTCTGGCAAGACTGGAGGCAGTGCCATTGCCCCACTGCAGCCATTGCCAGTGGTTGGCACACCATTTGAGAGGGTGGGCATCGACATCGTCGGTCCCCTTGACCCTCCCACGTCAGGTGGACATCGGTTCATCCTGGTTTTGGTAGATCATGCCACCAGGTACCCTGAGGCTATACCCCTTCGGACTGTTACTGCCAAGGTGGTTGCCCAGGCCCTCCTGGGCATTTTCACCCGTGTTGGATTCCCCAAAGAGGTTGTCTCTGACCGAGGATCCAACTTCATGTCTAGTTACATGAAAACCAGGCGGAAAGAGTGCGGGGTAACCTACAAGTTCTCCACTTCTTACCACCCCCAGACCAATGGTCTGGTTGAGAGATTTAATAAAACTCTCAAGGGCATGCTAGGTGCTTTGGAAGAGCCCCTAAGGAGGAAATGGTATCTCCTCCTGCCATGCCTGCTGTTTGCTTACAGAGAGGTACCTCAAGAGGGTGTTGGTTTCAGCCCCTTTGAGTTGCTCTTTGGACATCCCGTGAGGGGGCCCCTCGTCTTGATCAGAGAAGGTTTGGAAGCCACCCCTCCCGGTCCCGCCAAGCAAGTGGCGGACTATGTGTTAGGCCTCAGGCAGAGGATGACACAGATGATGGGTCAAGCAACAGCGAATCTCAAGGCCAGCCAGGAATTGAACAAATACTGGCATGACCTTAAAGCATCGCAAGTGGATTGGACTCCGGGACAGGAGGTCCTCGTGATGGAGCCTACCAAGCCTCGGGTGTGGAATTGGATAAAATGAGGAGCCTTGGATTGTTATCATTATGATGAAATCATAGACTCTCTGTAGAGAATCATAACACCCATTATTAAGACTGACTGTTAGAATCACCATTACCCATTTACCATTATCCAATCATTACTCTTTGCTATGGAATCATTCAATTATTGAATTCTGTTTAGCTATCCATAGTACATTGCTGTAGTAGACACCATTACCCAATCACATATTAGACTGATGCATTTGCAATATGCTTTTAGAATGATTTTGTAGGCATATAGTGCTTGCCATCATTAGAGAACCATGCTGCCACTTTGCACTTTAAGCATTTGCAAATAGAATGACATTTGCACTCGCATATATTTGAAGTGCCATGTAGTGTTTTAGAGACACGATATATACTCACCATGATATGCTATGTATTCATGCTTGCATTAGAAATAGCGCTTAGGCTGAGAGAAACATTAGGCCTGTAATGACACACACAGTGGCATATTTGAAGTGCCATGAAAAGCCATTTAGAATAACACACATTGTTATGCTTTATAGAGACACATTTAGAGACTGTCATGTATGTATGATTGAGTATGCATGTAGAATTAGTTTTGCATTTAGTTAGTGCTTGCATTGCGAGAGAAATGTTAAACGCTAGGAAGCATTCAGAACGAGGCACGAGACCTGAGCCATTTGCTGATGGAGAAAGACAGAAGTTGTTCGCACTGGCCAGTGCGAAGAAATGTTATGGTACACTGTTCATAAACATTTGCTTGGCAGGAACACAGATAGAGCGAAAGGAAGCTTATCAGCATGGCTGGTGTGCTTCGCAGAGACTGCAAATGTGGGGGCTGCGCCAAGGGAGTGACATGGAGAAGGGGAGAAGGTGCTTTTGCATGAGAGGGACGGGGCCTAAAACAGCATTTCTGTAATGCAGAGTGATGCCTACAGTGGAGAGAATGGGTATGAACAGTGAATAGATGGAATAAGATGGGGTATTTCGCAACAGACTCGAAAGGCCAAGGCAGAGAGATATGATGTCACGCTGATAGCGCAGTAACAGGACATGCCGTGCAAAGAAACACGCAAGGAGACAGGCAGGCATTTTGCTAAACGCTGAGGGAGAGACATTCTTAGACATTCTGTGCGTCATCAGAAGAGACTATAACCAGGAGTGGCTGGAGGGAAAAGAGTTAGAGAGAGTTTTGGAGAGGAGTTCGGAAGAGTTGTGAGAGCACTGGAGGAGTCTGCATGAGGATCGAGAGCCTGGCCAGAGAGATCGGGAGAGCCACAGAGAGGGTTGGCTGGAGATGGTGCTTGGTGCAGCAGACTGATGGGCCTTGATGAGATCGATGAGGCAGAGAGAGAGCTTGGGAGTTCGAGTGACCAGATCTTGAGAGGCAAATACTGACTGACCTGGCACATGCAGAATGGGAAGTAATGTTTGGCCTAGGCCTTAAATTGATTGATAAGAACAGACAGACACACACACTCACACACACACACAGAGCTAAGGGGAGAAGGGGAAACCAGACAGGGATTGTTTAGAGTGATGGTGTGGATTTGGGGTGGCTTTGCCCATGAAGGTGATGGATGCTAGCGCTTGCATCAGATTGCATTAGAAACACACATTAGACATTTGCAGCACAGGCTTACATTAGGAACCTGAAAGGCTTATAGATACTGCATAGTAGCTTTGCACCAGAAGTATAAAAGGTGCAAATTAGACATAGCATTAGAACTGCCTGCATTGTCATGCACTATGCTTAGCTGTGTGTATATAAATAAATGTATCCCATTGTATTATAATTGAATCGATTCTTTGTGTTTTCTTTGTGTCTTAATGTTATTTGTTATTTGTGTAAGTAAACACAGTGCACTTAGGGCCTGATACGAATGCAGTCAAAGGGGGTGTATAGTGATCCACACCCCAATAGGAGATTGTCAAAGTTTGTCTGAAGACCGGTGGTTGTGGTTGCCCAAGGGGGGGCAACACGACGGTTAGGGCTTTGGGTTTTTCAGACTGACACGGGCATTGGCAGATAAATGGACTGGACCCTTCCGGATAATCTCCAAGATGGGCAAGGTCAATTATCTGTTTGACATGGAAATCCCAGGGGTAGCCCCTCAGGTATTCCATGTTAATAGGCTCAAGCCTTTCCACAGGCGAGCAGAAGTCTTATGTCTCTTGCTGGCTTCAGAGCAAGAAGAGGATGAGAGTGAGCCCTTCCTGATTTGCTGCATAGCAACCCTCAGGATGGCTCAGTGGAGGGAGTGCAGCTCTCTCCAGATTTGACAACCGAGCAGCAGAGGGCCTGCCGGACTTTGCTCCAGCAGTATGCCTCTCTGTTTTCGCTGACGCCAGGCCTTACACCGTGGTGTAAGCACGAGATTGACACTGGTGACAGCGTGCCTGTCAAGAGCAGGAGCTACCGAATGTCAGATACGGTTAAGAACCACATCCAGGCTGAGGTCGCCAAGATGTTGGATCTGGGTGTTATTGAACCCTCAACCAGTCGCTGGTCCAGTTCAGTGGTCCTTGTCCCCAAGGCAAGTTCCCAGGCCGGTACCAAGGATTGGAGGTTCTGTGTGGACTACTGAGGAGTCAATGCCGTCACCAAAACTGACGCGCACCCATTGCCCAGGGCTGATGAGCTCGTGGACACCATAAGTGCTGCCAAGTTTGTGAGCACCTTTGACCTCACCTCAGGCTATTGGCAAATAGCTCTGACGGACCATGCCGAGGAAAAGACGGCGTTCTCAACACCAGAGGGACTCTACCAGTTTAGGGTCATGCCTATTGGGTTGAAGAATGCCCCTGCCACCTTCCAGAGATTGGTCAATCATGCTCTCGGTGGGCTGGAAGCCTTTTGTGTGGCTTATTTAGACGACATTGCCGTCTACAGTTCCACTTGGGAAGAGCACTTGACACATCTGGGTAGAGTGTTGCAGGCCTTAAAAAGGGCTAACCTCACTATCAAGGCCACCAAGTGCCAGATAGCTCAGGGGAAAGTCACGTATCTTGGTCATGAGGTAGGAAGGGGTCAAATACAACCTCTCCCCAGTAAGGTACAGGATGTACAGGACTGGGAGACTCCCACTACTCAAACCCAGGTGAGAGCCTTTTTGGGTCTCACTGGGTACTATCGCAATTTCATGGCGGACTATGGAACCATAGCTGCACCACTGACAGCTCTGACTTCACCCAAGCAGCCTAGGAAGGTCAATTGGACTGAAGACTGTCAGAGGGCCTTTAATGGCTTGAAAGAAAGTCTGTGTCGGGCACCCGTGTTGTGTGCGCCCGACTACAGCCGACCCTTTATCGTCCAGACCGATGCCTGCGACACCGGAATTGGAGCTGTCTTGTCCCAGTTAGATGACAAAGGGAGAGATCATCCTATCATATTCATCAGTAGACAACTCAAGGGTAGAGAACTTAGGTGGGCTACTGTTGAAAAGTAATGTTTTAGTATAGTTTGGAGCCTTAGGCGTTTTAGGCCCTACCTTACGGGGTGTACCTCCAAGGTCCAAACAGATCATAAGCCCCTGAAGTGGCTTATGCAGATGAAGGGTGAGAACCCGAAACTGCTCAGGTGGTCCATTAGCCTGCAAGGGCTAGACTTCACCATAGCGCACAGACCAGGGAAGAGTCAGATAATGCAGATGGCCTTTCCATAAGGTATGTTGACCGTCTGGATGAGGGTGTCTATCCCGTGGGAGATTAGGCACCATCCACCTCAGTCTGGGGGGGGCGACTGTGATGCTGGAAATGCATCGGAGGGACAGGGCCTCCGTATCCTTGTCCTTTACTGCTTTTTATCGTGTGTTCTGTTGTGTTTTCCGCGCAGGAGTTCATGTGGGACTCCTGGCGGTGCAGCTCTCTTTTTTTTGGTTTGGTGAACGGACCCGAAGGATACCCTTATGGCACCCATGGGTGGGGGTACAATCCTGTGCCCCTAGTGTATGTTTTTGGGCACCTGTGGGTGGCCCGCAGAGCAGGGTATGGGCTGGTGGCAGCTCCATGCTGAATTTGACAGGTGCGCGGAGTATCCTCCATTTTGGGATACCCCGGCCCTGCCATTGGGATCAGTTGATTCCTGATGGAAAACAAGATGGCCCCGGTGGCCTCTTGCTTTCTATTACCCATTACCTTGTTTTCCCAAAGTCCTGGGAAGCCCTGACTCTGTCCCTTCCCCCTGACTGGCTGTTGGGTGGAAATGCCATATATGGTGTTGTTGTGAAGGCCCGGCCAGACTAGCTGGAGCCTTTCCGGTGATGTATGTTGCGGGTACCTCCTGTGGGTGGGACCTGGGTGAATAGAGTGTGTGACGAATATGCATTCTGTGTTGTGGGTGTCTAGTATCTGGTGGTTGACACAATGACTGAGACAACCCTGCCCGAAACTGGTATGAATGTAGCTTGGAGTGTTGAATGGCTCGGTACTTGTCCCAATACACATAACTTGTTGTGAGTGTGTGGAGAGAAGTGAATGGCCTGAATACCTCGTGTGCCTGATTGGCTGCCTGCCTGCATGAATGCCCGTAGTCGTGATTGGATGCTTGAGTGTGACCCAGCGGAATGAATGGGAGATCAACAGTATATCTGGGGACCTCTCACTGCTAGGAATCGTGTTCAGAAGCTGAGGTCCACTACGACGAGTAACTGGAGTAACTGACGCTTGACCTTGAAACCCCCGCTGGACGAGACGGAGTGCTATGGCTCTCCCTCGCAATCTGAAGGCTGCTGTGTTTCCAAGGACTGACCCAGAGAGGACCTGGTAAGGCGCCCTCTTCCCGAGCTACGAGGGACCATCGTGCACAGCTGATCTTTGCCAACGCTCCCTGGTAGACAGACCCTCGACAGGATGCCGACCCGATACGGGACTGCTGCGGAACTCCAAGGAGAAGCACTTGGACTGTTGTCCGCCACTGTCGACGACCACTGTCGCCGACCAGAGACGCCGTGCTCCTGTTTGCCTAAGAACTTCAATTGATCATCGGACGCTCTCGTCTGCATCGTCACCCGCTTGTCTCCTGCTGGAGAAGGCCCGACCGTCGACGCGCCGAGGATCATCCACCTGTGGGTTTCCCGCCACCTAAGGACCACAGAGACACCAACGACTCGACGCCCTTGCTGGGCCACAGTTCTTCATCATCTCTTTGCGGTCCAGAACTATCGTCACCGAGGTGCCCCGCACGCCTCTTCCTTGCAGGACGCCAACACTCTGCCGTCGACGAGCACCGCTAGGAACGAAGCTGCCACTTCCCTGCCGTAGTTCAACCTGTTCACCGTCGGACGTTCGACGACCCGTGACTCCCGCCTTAAAGGGAGGGCACTCAAGAAGGGCCGTCGATTCCCCGACACCGAACGCCAGGTTCCCCGACACCTCTCGACGATCCGTGGCTCCCGCCTGAAAGGGAGGCACTCAAGAAGGATCGGTCGACGCATCGTCGGAGAACTCTACTCCACCAGGTACATTGGGGGGGTAAAACCTTAATAGGAAGAAGTGAGACTATTGAACATATGGACTGGGCTTGTGCAATATATCTTTATTTACAGGTTGCCCAGGTGGGGGGATCTCCACACAGAACTGGGTCTAGGGTACAGGGCCAGTATTCTGCCTACTGTTTCAACCATCTTGCATTCCTTCCTATCTCTATTGCTGGTTTCCTCGTTATTAATCTGTGTGACATTTTAACCGTACAGTTGATGCACTTTAATGAGATTTGATAACATTGGTGGTACCACTTTAGAATTGTATATATTTATCATTATTGACTTCCAAGTACAAAGTGCGTTATTGTGATCGTGTACATACCCTTGAATATTAATTATATAAAGACTGTGTTTTCAGTAATACAGTGTGCGGACATTCCTTTGGGGGGGTTCGGGGACTACACTGTACTTAAGAACCAGCCTGCATCACCTCCTGAGAAGCTAGGCCTTGATTGCTCGTCCATTGCTACCGTAATAGAGAATCTTGGCTGGGGTCTTCTGTGCCTCTCCTCTACCACATAGAGAGCGGAAGTACAGACACCCCCTTCCAGTCTTTACAATAGCCCAGTGTGAAGTGTTCAAAATATGATAATAAATTTGACAGGGTGTCATTATTCAACCACATGATGTGTGTGTTGGGAACATCCAAGTGAGGTGACATGGTGTCAGAGTTCACATTATGTGATTTCATTTCATGCCGTTTACAAAGTTTAGTTAAATCCAACATACATTTAGCTATATTTTGACATATACATGAAAATGTTGCATCATAATTTGGGAAAAACGTTTTTGAAAGGAGAGGGGGAGAGAAGAAAGTTTATACGAGACTGTTAATATTGTCCAGGGAATGTAAGAATTGGTCAGAAGGACCTGTATCAGTGGGCATGGCTCACCTGATGAGTGAAGGGCATAGGTATGCCAAGATCTATGCTAGGTGCATTGGTGTCTGGTCCTTCTAGTTCGTCCTGCGTTGCTGGAGTTTGTGAGGCTGAGTCCGCCCTTGTCTTATTGATTATGCTGAGGTGTTTACCTAAGTAGTCAAGGATACAAAGTGGCGCTGAGGTCCAAAGCTAGTTCGGTCTGTGCTGTTATGGTGGGTGCAGTGCAGTTGGGTTGTAAGTCGCATCCCCTTGGTCATGCTATTTGCATCACGCATAGTGCCTGCCAAGAGGCCCTTGGATGCTGGTTCCGCGGTTGGTTTGGAGTGAGTTGATATGGGTGGGTAACCCTTACTCAGTGCTAGGAACATGTCCCCTGAATTTAGAGCCTGTGTGTTAGGGGCCCGGTGGAGATTGCGTGGAGTGGGTGCCCAGTGCCCCTTCTCCCAGGGGGGCCATATGAGGAGCGGGAGAAGGGTCACGTGCCGCGTGTTCAGTGCTGCTGTAGGGCAGGCATTGGGTTAGATCCCAATCGTTTCCCTCATTGAGGTTCTGATACTCATGTGGGGGTGCCGGGTGGCGGTTAATTAAGGGCAAAGGATCGTGTTTCCGAGAAACCTCCTCCCAGGGGTTCCATATGGGAAGAGGGGAGAGGGGACACATGCTGGCAGTGGTGAGAGCGTGAACTCTCCATAGGTTAATACTAAATTATATTTAGTCTTAAAGCGGAGGTTGCTGCGGTCTCTAATAGACATCTTACCTCATAATGTTGTTGCGTCTCTGCCATCGGATCAAGCTACAATAGAGTAGCTTGTCCATGGTTGTTAAATGGCAGAGAGGCGATTGTTGATTGGCCTAGGTGCCTGGACTCAATTGGAGGATGGTTCCGGGTCCCTGATTGGTCCCAGATTCCCAGCTGAATACGGCTGTGGCGTGCCAGGGAGGCAATAATATTCCTAGTGAACTAAGGCATGCAGTATAATGCCAATTGGTCCGAGAAATAATAACACTGTTGTTATACGTGAAAGTGCTGTGATAAAGCCGTGGGTGTCACCCAAAGAAGTCAGTGGACCCTTTAGAGTGGAAAAAAAGAAAATGAAATGAGAGACGAACCTTACATTGAGGTTTGGGGCTATATCCCACTGTGCCTGTCAGTGTGTGCCAATTTGGGGTGAGTAAAAAGTAACCACGAGTCGCGGTATTGTGGTTGTCCTGCAACATCTCCTAAGCCATTGACCATGTGACCACGATCCCCAGAACAGAGCTACATCAGACAAAACCACGTGAAACTTCTGCAAAGACAGTGAATGACATCCGCTTTGTCAACAAATACAATCGGGACAGCGCACAATTCCAGAAAATTCTTGCTAAACATTGGCATATCTTCGGAGTTGACCAGGATTTGAGGGAATGGATATTAGAGAAACCGAAAATCTCTTACTGTCGGGCACCAACACTTAAAAGCTACATCAGGCAAAACAACGTGAAACTTCTGCAAAGACAGTGAATGACATCCGCTTTGTCACCAAACACAATCGGGACAGCGCACAATTCCAGAAAATTCTTGCTAAACATTGGCATATCTTCGGGGTTGACCAGGATTTGAGGGAATGGTTATCGGAGAAACCGAAAATCTCTTACTGTCGGGTACCAACACTTAAAAGCATGCTCAGTCCCTCATTTATGGAACCTCTGACAAATAGGCACAGCAATTGGCTGACTAAACAAACTGGGTCAGGGTTTCACAAATGTGGAACCTGCACTGTGTCCCCACACCATTACCACCAACAGTGTACAATTTGGAAATGTTTACGAGAAAAAGATTGAACAATTCATCAACTGTCGTACTAAGTTCGTGATTTATGTGATAATATGCATATGTGGCCTGAAATACATAGGAAGTACAATACGTGAACTTCGTACAAGGATCAGGGAGCACCTACACTCCCTCAAGACAATGGAGGCCAGATACCCACTAGCTACATACTGGCAGGAAAAACACCAGATGGATAATCAAAAAGACATCAGATTTGTCGGCCTAGAGATGATCAGACCAGACACCAGAGGAGTCAACAGAGCCCTGAGACTACGACAGAATGAGGCAAGGCTCATCTGCAGAACAAGAAATATGGAACTTGGTCTCAACACTGAACATGAGCTAAATGTCTTTCTGTAAAATCTAAACTGTATTGGTCCAATCTCACAATAGGAAATGACTCATATTTCTGACCAATGATTCATTTACAAACCAGCCCACCACCCACGGGCCTCCACTAAACAGCCATATCTCACACCACTGAGAAACCCTCTCCAACTACCCGATCACAAGCCAAGCAAGGGTTTTGACCATTCGCGGACGGACTTGACACTTTAATCACCCACCTCAAGGTGATCGTCACTATGCCACCACAGTGACTCTTTCACACTAAGGACCAACCCATCTCTTCAAACGTTAGGGAACACCCTGCTCAACTGACTACTCTACAACGGGACCAGCCCTCCAGGCATCACAACCTACGGAGATTGTACATCCGCTGAAACACCCATTTCTGGAAGTTGGCCATCCACCTTGACATCCCCCAAGGCCAACCCCCTGGTGGTTGTAGCTCCGACCTTCAATTCAAGGCCCACCACAATCTATGGGCCACAGGTTAACCCTTAATAATGGACCCAATTACCTTCCAGGACAACCACAATACTGCGACTCGTTACTTTTTACTCACCCCAAATTGGCCCACACTGACAGGCACAGTGGGATATACCAGCCCCAAACCTCAATGTAAGGCTCGCCACTCATTTAATTTTTTTTTCCACTCTAAAGGGTCCACTGACTTCTTTGGGTGACAGACACAGCTTTATCACAGCACTTTCGCGTATAACAATGGTCTTATTATTTCTCGGGCCAATTGGCATTATACTGCATGCCTTAGTTCACTAGGAATATTATTGCCTCCCTGGCACGCCACAACCGTATTCAGCCGGGAATCAGGGACTAATCAGGGACCTGGAACCATCCTCCAATTGAGTCCAGGCACCTAGGCCAATCAACAATCGCCTCTCTGCCATTTAACAAGCATGGACAAGCTACTCCATTGTAGCTTAATCCGATGGCAGGGACACAACAACATTATGAGGTAAGATGTCTATTAGAGACAGCAACAACCTCCGCTTTAAGACTAAATGTAATTTAGTATTGACCTATGGTGAGCTCACGCTCTAACCACTGCCAGCATGTGTCCCCTCTCCCCTCTTCCCATATGGAACCCCTGGGAGATGGTCACTCGGGCACGCAATACTTTGCCCTTAGTTAACCGCCACCCGGCACCCACCCACGAGTATCAGAACCTTAATGAGGGAAACGATTGGGATCTAACCCAATGCCTGCCCTACAGCAGCACCGAACACGCGGCACGTGACCCTTCTCCCGCTCCTCATATGGCCCCCCGGGAGAAGGGGCACCGGGCACCTGAGCCCCCACTCCACGCAATCACCACTGGGCACCCTCCCCACTTTTCAAACCTTATTGCAGTTAACAATTGGGATCAAACCCAATGGCCCCTTTTTAAGCGGCTCCTAGCACAAAGCATCTGACCCTTCTCCCGGTCCTCCTACGGCACCACTGAGAGAATTGTCACGGGCACCTGAGCCCTTACTCCACACAACTGGCACCGGCACCCTCCCCATTATCCGAATGACTATTCAGTGCACGCAAGGGACCACACCCCAAGTACAATTCTTAACCAGCATAATGCCATAATTGCACCTAACACACAGGCTCTAAAATCAGGGAACCAGTTCCTAGCACTGAGTAAGGGTTACCCACCCATATCAACTCACTCCAAACCAACCGCGAAACCAGCATCCAAGGGCCTCTTGGCAGGCACTATGTGTGATGCAAATAGCATGACCAAGGGGATGCGACATACAACCCAACTTCACTGCACCCACCATAACGGCACAGACCGAACTAGCTTTGGACCTCACCGCCACTTTGTATCCTTGACTACTTATGTAAACACCTCAGCATAATCAATAAGACAAGGGCGGACTCAGCCCCACAACCTCCAGCAACGCAGGACGAACTGGAAGGACCAGACACCAATGCACATAGCATAGATCTTGGCATACCTATGCCCTTCACTCATCAGGTGAGCCATGCCCACTGATACAGCTCCTTCTGACTAATTCTCACATTCCCTGGACAATATTAACAGTCTCGTATAAACTTTCTTCTCTCCCCCTCTCCTTTCAAAAACCTTTTTCCCAAATTATGATGCAACATTTTCATGGATATGTCAAAATATAACTAAATGTGTGTTGGATTTAACTAAACTTTGTAAACGGCATGAAATGAAATCACATAATGTGAACTCTGACACCATGTCACCTCACTTGGATGTTCCCAACACACACATCATGTGGTTGAATAATGACACCCTGTCAAATCTATTATCATGTTTTGAAAACTTCACACTGGACTATCATACTCACCTTGCACTGTGCACGGCTCCCATTTTACAAACTCATCTATTATCATGTACCCTAAAATCATATTGGTAGCCTTGAAAAAGACCTGTAAGGTCGAAACACGTGTCGCACCACTAGATACCCCACCAATTGAACAATTCAATTGAATAAAACCAATAAAAATGAAACTATGACCTTTGTGGACCTCAATTCTTCGTGCACCCGAGCTGGAAACGATAGAGGAAACCTCTATATTCAAATCAGCCCACACGCCGAACGAGTGGAAACTAAAAACCAACTTCTCATCCTCCAGCTGGAGTACTTAAAATCTGAGGGGAAGGTGCTGGGGCGTAGCTATGCACTCGACGTCCTATTGGTGGGGACCAAAAGCACCCACAACGACGTCGATGGGACACTCAAAGTGTCAAGTTTTTCCATAGGAAAATTACGAAATCAAGGTAAACAGGGATTCCCAGCCTGACAACGGGGAATATTCACAGCATGTGAATCCATGAAAGATACCAATGCTGGAGAAATGGAGTTACAGGTAAGAAACTATTCCCTTAACCTCTCCCTCTTCAGCTCCTCCAACTTTCTTTGGGCCTCTAATTATCTCTTTCCAGCTTCCTGGTTCAACTCGTTTTGTAGTCTGGAAAATGGTCTCTAGTCTTCAGCGACTTGCTCCTATTTCTTCTGCTCTCCCCTCCAGCCAACACCAAATTGACTTCTCCAAACATATTCCTTCCCTCTATACAGGCCTTGCTCTAACTCACAGTGGTTTTTCAACTGAATGAGTTCAGTTGTGTATGTCTGGTCTGGTGAACCTGGTGATTCTCTGTGTTGGGTTAGTGCTCTTGCCACTCAGAAGGCTTGACCCTGTGCCCACCTAGGTGTCACTCGGGGCAGGTGTGGAACTTTTTGTAGCAGTACATGGTTTGATTTATCTTTTGTGGTATGCACTCCTGTGTCACACCAGAGACCTAGGCGGACTGAGCAGTCATAAGCTTGGTCCGCCATCTTGGAAACTCGCAACAAGTCGGCAAGAAAAAATGACCTTTGCACCAAAGCACGGGATCTTGCCACTTGGATCTGCAATCTTTTGGGCTGTTAGGGATTTTACGTGGGCTGCTAAAATGAAGGAATTTGCTCAGTTACCTCTACATCAACCTGTAGAGCCTGTGGTATATGCTTGGCATACTTGTTATTCGGGCAATAGAGATACGTGGGTTTGCAGTTCTTTTGATGTCTGAGTTCTCTGCCTTAATGTTCTTGTCTGCTGCCTAATTTGCTGACCCTCATTGTGACAGCTCTCCTCTTTGTTGTACGCCGTATTCTGTACTGTGTCAAAAGGGTCTCCGGGTTTCCATTCTGGGTCACTGTCTCTGGTTTCTGGAATGGCCGGGATTGCGAGCAGGTGAGAGCAGGGAGGGCCCTCTAAATAACATACTTGACATAAGATGGTAGCCCGCTGGAATGCAGGGACCTGAATTCCCAAGTAAGTATCTTGGTGCTGTTGGACCTTGGCTGATACGAAGTATGGGGGCCTGTCCCTCAAGAGGGTTGGGTCGGAGGCACAGGTGATAGAGGAGCCCCAGTGGCCATCCTAAGGTGCCACACAGATGGAGTTTGTGACCTTGTGCTCCTTTCTTTGCTTCAAGCAGCGATAAGGGTGGTACTGGTGGCATGGGAATAAGGGTGCTTACCATACACAGGGGGTAACAATTAAGGTTGGATAAGCAGGGCCTAAAAGCAGCTCCTGGGTATCCAGCATTAACCAGTGACCAGGAGCTACCATTGAAAACGAGGAGGTAGTAATAGCGCTCTGCAAATCTAATTTCCACATAAGATGAACACATATCATTTTGTCCATTATTCATGACCCTTTGTGCTTCAAATGTTGTATATATGTGTCATAATGTTCACATAGGTGTGTTTGTTCTGCATCAGTTTACATCTGCAGCCAAAAGTAGCTCCTGGTAGCTGTTGGTGTCAAGCTAACCAGGCTCTTCTTGGCTAGTAGCAGGAGCTACATAGCTCCCAGCTTCCTCACCTTCTAACCCTGCATACAGTTCCTAAAACTGAGAAGGACTTTTATCTTCTTTGACATTTCCCACCCCACAGTCTCCACCAGCAGTTTCCTGCCTTACCATCCACTCCAAAACGTTTGACCTTGCATTGTGAGACTAGTTATCCACAGCACTGTCCAGGAACTGAATACGATTTGGTGGGGGGGGGTTGGCTGGGGACGGTGTCCATGCCTTTAATCCTCTAGGGAGTTAGGTTTATTTAGAAGATATGTGTTGCCTAGTTTTACTTTTTCAATTCTTAAATGTTCAATTAATAAAAGTGAACAAAGCGTTTGCAGCGTGAAGGTTCATATGTTGTAACACTGGACCTGTGAGGGAATCCCAGGGCACCTGGATCAATTGGCAAATGTAAGGCCCCCGAATTGTAACTCACAGAATTTCCCACTTTGTCAGAGGAAAAACCTCTACCAGATCTATGAGAGTCATCTGTGGATTAGGATGCAGGAGAAATCTAGGGAGAGCCTAGTCAGGTCTCCAAGTACATGAATAATGCTGAAGAGCATGACCCAAACCTGGCTGACAGACCAAACAGGGAAAGACAACCTCTCCTGTACTCTCCCTTTTTTGCAGAAGGAAAACCCCAAGCACTGAAAGACTATGGGAAGAGCCTCCTTGCCACACAGAGATGCTTCCTACACACCAGAGTGGACACTCACGTGGAACCGGACCCCTCTCACATTTGGTGCTTAAAGTGGCAGGGAAAAGCACAACTCTTACGGAGGAAACTTTCCTTTCTACCTATTCTGAAACAAAGCCTGCAGGAAGGGGAACTCATGGCTTCCTCACAACTGCAGACACAGGAGAGAGGCGCTAGAGTCCCCTTCCCACATTTCAAAATTGATGGAAAAAGCAGACACTTAATGTATAAATTTGAGGAAATGGATTTTCAGCTTCACAACCCTCCAGAATGCTTGTACAGCATTTATCTTGACCTTCTGGATATAGGCAGCAGCAAATAAAACTCCTTAGAGTTGCATCCCTGCAGAACGAAACCAGTAGAAAAGCATTCACCTGCATTTTCACCAGTAGCTGACAAACTCTAAAAAAGAGAATCCAAAATGGTGCCGCAGATGATATAACATTAGGTACTGCCCCTCTCAACTAACCCACATGATAGTCAGCACGTGGCCCAATCACAGACAAGACCAGCTCATACTACAAAGATGCAACAAAACACACAAACACCACCCAGGAGGAAGAGGGCTCAACCTTTAAAAAGCTGCTAGTCTAATCAGTCAATGTCAAGCCTTGGGGGAGCTGGCAGAATGAGAGCAGCAGCCCCTGGAAGACCACTGTTCTGGAAACACAGTGCTAAGAGAGTGCAACAACTGTATTTGTGGTTAAGAGGCAGAAACTTGGCTTGGAGAGGAGTGGTAGGTTGGGTTGGGGGAAGAGTTGTAGAATTAGAGGAGTGGGGTAATCATTGTGTGAAGCAAAAGACATAGGGGTATCACATTATGAGAGGAAAGCGATGTGTATTTTGGAAAGTGGAGATTGCTGCATTGAGGAGACAGAATTGGAGATTTGTCCTAGTGGGAGGGAGGAGATGTTTGGTGTGGAGAGGAGAAAGGAGAAGGCTTAGAGGCAAGAGAGGATTACAGCGAAAAGCCCACAAAGGACCATGTTGGTCCAGAGGAGAGTACAGAGGCAGGTGGAGGAGAGAGCCAGCAAAACTAAGCTGGCACATGAATATTCAGGGTGGAAAGGTGTCCGGATAGAATGGCAGGAGAAGCACTAGGTGGACGGTGAGAGTAGCACCATGTTACTCTGCCAAATGCAACATACCCATCCGGAAGTGCCTCTTTTGGGCTCCGCCTGGCAGGAAGTCTTTGCCGGCTCACCATGAAAGTCCCCCAAAGAAACTTCCTATGGAGGCAGCAAGTCGGAGGGCCCTAAAAACATTTGGTTGCCCAAAAGCCATCAGTCTGTTGCTAGGAAAATTTTGTGTCGCAAGCCAAAGGTCAGAGGACCGGGCATCCTCCATCGGTTCTATACCGTAAAGAGCAGCATCATTCCCCTTCAGAAGGGAACCATTTGATTTTCCCCTTCACCTTTTGTTGTACTTGGGGTAACTTTTGGAACACTTTGAATTGCACATGTCACCTTGCTTGAACATTTCCCTGAATGACCCCTCTGCAGCAAGAGGGAAACACTGTTCTGGTTACATGTTGTTGAAAACGGCTGGCCTTTCTGTTACATTGCAACCCGACACTTGCAAACTATCAGCCTTGCACCATGTTTAATGAGTTTTGCTACCAGTCAGACACATTCTATTTAGTTTATATAAACACATTCATAGAAATCCTTAAAACATACTTAGCATCTAAATCTGAGTTCTGCAAATACAATGACTGGCTGTCGTTCTGCCGGCCTGTTACATAAGTATAGCATTTATGGCGTTTCACTGATAATTTAGGGTTTCCCCGAGATTGACCCAAAACAACCGGCTGGTGGCATATTAAAGCATTAAATTGCTGATCAAAAACATGTATACCCTTGTGAATACAGTGGCCCCTGCTGTTCCATCCAGGTGTTGTCATACTGTGCTCTCAGGTGACATCTAGGCAAAAACATGTTATACGTAGATGCAGTGCCACAACTTGCCACTCCTAGGTTCTGAAATTGCGGAATAGTATCATGTATGCACAGAATCGTTTTGGACCAGAACAGGGCTACAAGTTCTTGTCCAACCCCAGGCCATGACAGCCTGGTGGCGGAGTGGCTCTGATCTTCCCTTATTGGGTTCCTGCCTTCATCATCCCCACTCAAACCTACTCATCCTTTGAAAGCCTGGTCTGCAGGCTGTCTCGTCTACCTTCTCTCTTACTGTCGCTATCATCTACCACTCCCCCCCTCGGACTGGCCTCCCTCTTCCTCTCAGAATAGGTGCACCTGTCCTCCTGTTTCCTTGCCTCCTCCCCTATAGTAATATTACTTGGGGACTTTAACATCCATCTCGACTCTCCAGATGTGGCTACTGTACTCTTTTGCAACCTCTGCAACTCTCTTTTCCTCAGTATCCTTCCCTCAGGCCCAACCCACTCTGCCAGACACACTTTGGTTGCCCTCATCTCAGCAGACATCCCACTCTCCAACCCTCCTACTACACCCTCTCCTAGTCTGAGGACTCTATCCTCTCTTCCCACCTTGACCTCCCCTGTCCCCTGATGATCCCTCCACCAGCACTGCCAGTCTCTGTCTCTGTCATTCTACTGATGAAGAGTGTGTCAGTTGCTGCATTTGCCTCCTCCTTCATCCCTCCTCCACCCCCTTCATTTGACTCTCCTTCTGACTCCGTTCTAGCTAACCTCTATCTCTCTATCTCTAACACCCTGGACATCCTTGCCCCCGTCATTAGGATCAGAATGAAGCCTGCCTCCAAATGCAACTCTTGGTATGACTCCGACTTGGCAGCTTTGAAACACAAGTACAAAGCTGCAGAGGGGAAGTGGCAGGCATGTAGCTCATCCTCTGACAAACTGGCATGTTGCCTACTCCATAGACAATATCGTCTTGCCATCTGCTCCAAGAAGAGAGCTCATGTCCAAATCTGCATCTCTAGAGCCACCAATAACATGGCTGAACTTTTTAAAATCTGCATGGAACCTGCCAATCCTACTGCAGTCTCCTCCTCTCCTCCTCCTTCCCAGGCCCTCTGCACTGCAGTAGCCACCCATTTCTCCTCCAAAACTCTGGACATCCTGTCCTCTCTGTCATCTGCTCTCCTCTGCCACCTCCCTTCTCTTGCCTCCCTTGGCCCCCATCCACCCTATACGCTCCTCCTTCTCTCCCATTGCACCAGACGAGATCTCTAGAGATGCCCGCTCTATGAAAGTCTTCTCTAAACAGGTGCTCCCCTGCTCCTCCAGGACCATCAGGGACAACATTGCCTCTCTTGTCCCAGCCTTGGCTGACCTCTGCAACCACTCCGTGGCCACTGGCTCCTTCCCACAACCCCTTAAGCACTCTCTTGTACACCCTCTCCTAAAAAAGCTGTCTGCTGACCCTTCATGCCCAGGTAACTGTCACCCTTTCTCTTTTTGGGCAAACTCATACAGGGGCCAGGCCACCCCCGACTAGTCCCCCCAGCATCCCTTGCCAGCACTTGCCTTCGGGCTCCCTTCCCTGGACTAGCCCTAACCTGGTCCACCGTGTTCACCACACTTACCCTCCCTTCCTTCTCTCTTTCCCCTGGCACTAGCCTTCCTGCCCCCCCCAGCACTCTAATGAACCCTCCACCCCCTGCACTTACCACCTTCTTGCACTTGCACGGTAGAATTGTCACATGGCCAATATAACCGTTACTTTCTTTCCTATGTGCCTCAACCCCCCACCCCTCTGCCCCCCAACCTGTCTTGTGGCGCCTGGAAACACTTGTGTACAGGTGCCCAATAAAATAAAAATCAATAGCATTCATTCTTGCCCTCGATAAAGGTCACCAGTGACATCTTGCTACACGATTTTACTAAAAAATTGACTGAAGTTGGAAAGGAGAACGTAGTCATGAGAGATTAGACATTTAGTGGTATTATCTATTTAAAATGTTTCTAGGATTGTACCACGGGAAGACAAACTCAAGAATGTCATTTCATGCCAAACACCAATTACTGATATAATTATCATTGGTATAGGTTTACAGTGTCTTTAATCTTGTTTTGAATGTCTAAATTGCAGTTTTTAATAGGTGTTCTCTTATTTTACACCTAGGGAAAAGGAGTGCCAGATCTTAACACAAGACTGTTAGTTAGAAAGCTCTGGGATACATTTCGTATACCGATCTTCACCCTAGTTGATGCTGATCCTCATGGTAAGTTCTTGTTATACTTCCTCACTAAAATTATGAGGCCTCTTAGAATTGAGTGACCTAAAATGTGATCAAAATCTATGACTGCATTATATTGCCACTATTACAGTCAACTAAAGCAACTGGCTGATCAATACCCTTTCTACCTTGAAATACGTCTTGAGACATACAACCTGCTGGAGGTAGAAAGCTGTATGAAAAACCACAAGGTGTTTCACAACCAAGTCCCCGGGGATCACAGACTCAGGTGGCCAGGGAAAGGCCATCGCTTTTGGATCCCGACCCTGGGGTTGGACAAGCAAGGGAGGATCACCTGGATAGGGGGTGCTTGGGGAATGGGGAAGAAGAACCTAATGGTGAGACATGGTATCTCCCCTTTTTCCACAACCCATCTAACCCCTATTCCTGTTGATTTTATAGGAAACTACAACTCCCATAATTCCTCCCCACTTTGTCTTGACAAAAGTACTGCATCAAGGAAGAAGAGGAATGAGGAAGGTCAGAAGGATTACCTCCCCTGACTTGCACTGGCTCTGTCCCTGTAACAAGGCCAGGCAGAGTCAGGCATGTAACTCTAATAATGTACACCTGCACTTATTAAGACTCTGGGCCTCATTACGAGGTTGGCGGTAGCCCGCCGGTACGACTAGTGGTTTGCCGTCAACCCTGTATCCACTGAATCTGGCGTCTGACTTCCCAGTGCCACCGGGACATTACAGGTCCCGGTGGCGCGGGAAGTCAGGCGCTGTATTTTGTAAATACCCATTCCCATAGAGTCCAATACGACTCTATGGGAGTGGGGAGACGGAAGCACCGGCACCGCTGCTTCCGTGACAAGTCTGCCTACCGGGGCCGCTGCGCCCGGCAGTTCAGACCTACTGGGTGCGACAGCCCTGGCAGGCAGACTCGTAGTGTGGCTGGCTGGAAACAATGGTGCCGGTAAGATTACTGGTACCCTTGTTTGCGGACTGAGACACTTGTAATGAGGCCCTCTTTGAGAAAATAAAAGGTGTCGCACAGAGGCACACTTTGAGCAAGGCTGGGTACGAGAAGGAACAGCTCTTCTGAGGCAGATACAAACCAGGCTGTGGGAGTTGGAAGGCCAATGGGCTGATCACCAATTGAGAGAATCGAGAGCAAGCCAGCCAACATTTCCAAGCTTTCGGGAAGCCGTGAGTGTTCTAATAGCAGAGCCGAGTGAGTGGAGGAAAGAAACCTTTCAGGTGCCAGGAAATGACCCGCGACCCTCCCGGGTGAACAGCGGAGTTGGAGAGGAGCAGAGGAGGCGTTGGATATGGCCTTGAGCTGTGGGAAAAAGATGAAAGAAACTAATTTAACAAAACAGGTGAGTTATCGAGGGCAACAAAAATCTGGTTGATGTTAAAGGGAAAGTGACTGTGATTTGAAAGTTGAAGGTTACGCGTGTGCCGATAAAACATGAATGAAGAGAACTATCGTTAAAAGAAATGATACAAAGTAGCAGAGTGGTCCTGCGAGAGGAAGTCGCACATTTGAAAGTCTCTGTGAAATGTTATGAACTAACTTTGGAAAAGCCAAGAAGGCAAGTGAAAGAGAAAAAGAACTATGCGTACCAATAGAGACATTGGTGCTGCAAGAAAAGATTGTGAATTGAAGGAATATGGAAAGAGAGGTCAAAGTGGTCATGCAGAGGTCTATGTAAATTCCTTGCAGTTTTGAAAGTGTTCAACAGTGAAAGATATCATAACGTGGGGAAGGGATGAAGGGAACCCCCACGAAGAACATTACAGGCTCGAGCCCAGCAGAGGGAAGCCTGTGCAGAACTGTGACAAATTGAGAGCATATGCACTGAGTATTGATGGCAAGTTGAAAGCCTAAAATTGAACTGTTGAACTTTATCAGTAAGCCAAAGTGTGCACAACTAAGAGAACTGTGACATCCACCTACCCTTTGTTTAATGAGAGACTCTGTACACCCCGTGGGGGGTGAACCTGGGGAAAGGGGTTGGTGCTGAAGCCATTCTGACATTTCTTTTAGAGACACTATTTTCCTTTTTGTATTCCCTTAACACATTTGTTATGTTGAGAAGGAGGGCAAGGTTAGGCTTTCTTAGAAGAGGCCTTTTTATTTTGACCAGACTTACTTTGTTATTGTTCAATGGTCGAGGGTACTCCCATTTTTGAGTTGAGGCCTGTTAGGAATTCTACCATCCCAATCAAATTCGTAAATAAAGGTTTTCAAAACGTGTATCCATTGTGTCTGTGTCTACTGCTCAATACCATGCCTTCCTCACAGCTGACACACACCAGGCTTAAAACAAATATCTTTCACCAACAGTGTTTGTTGCACTCTTAATCGATTGAAACAGCACATCCAGTAGTGACATAAGAGTATCACTGATAGATATGACTATGTTGTACTGCTGTAAATAGGAGACTCAAGATACTCTCCTTCAAACACATTAAGATATATTTTCCACCTCCCCAACTGCTTTGTGATCTAGGCGGTTATCTTCTGTAAAACTGTTGATAGATCACCTTTCTAAAATATGTTATCATGTAAGTCTTTGCAGAATATTTGAGCCAATGATACAAATCACACACAAAAATGTGTGTTAACACCTCTTTATTTTTACTATCAAATAATTTCCCATGGTTTGGGTCAGACAAATGTCGAAAAGGAACTGGGGGAAACTCAAATACTAGGGATTTCTAAATGAACCTGTGCCAGGATGGGCAATATAAAGTGAGGCTTTCTTGGTATTCAATCCATTAGCAAATTCAGGGTTTCAATTATAAAGCAAACGCATAGTCTTGAGAGTTCTTGTCTCTCCTGGGACACCATAGTCTACAAATAAATTCCAAAAGGCAGTAGCTGAAAAATAGTTCCAAAACATAAGCTTAATGAGTCTTTTGCCCTTAGGGCTCCCTAAACTATAAACAAATATAAGATTGGATCAACATAAACGCTCTTTACCCTATTCTTCAGTAGTCCATCCCTAAGCTATCCAAAACCAAAATCAAACATTAGCTTCTGGGAAGGCTCCTCTCAGGTCTACTCATAGTAAATACTTCCCTCCATCTTCATGCTTTCTCCCTGATTCCAGAAGACCTCTCCCACGTATCAGATTACATGGTTCCTTCTTAACCAGTTCCTTCAAGATTCACAACAGGTTACTCCTGGGTCTTGGCTTCAGACTTTGAAACTTGTCCCTCTTGGTTCTCAGTTTCAGGTTCTGCAACAGGTCCCTCATGAATCTGGATTTCAGGCTGTGCAACAGATACCTCCGGGATCTTGGGTTGAATGAGTATTTCTCTCCCCTATAATGAATCAGGAGAAACACTACGACACAGAGAGACTGTAATGGTTATTGACTTTTTTATTAAAGTAAAAGAAGGGTTGGAGAAAAACCTATCTCGCCCTAATACTATGAGGGGTTCCCCGCCGCAACGAAACTAAAGGATGTCATATGTCAGAATGTCCAAAAATATAAAGAGTTCCCTGTCCTGTGTCCAAAGTCCTACCCTGACCCTTATAGGCTAAACCTAAGAAAAAGTGCAAAGGGAAAAAGTATTTCAACTGGCAATCTGTAGTCTTCTTTAATGTTCCAAAATAAAGTTAAAAAAGGTGCACAAATGAACAAATGATTAAGGTTCCACAAACTCCCACAGTTCTTCAAGGTAGGGATTTTCCTACTCCTATAGAAGTCCTCAGCCACTTCCTTGGTTGCAAACATATAACTATCGTATTCTGGTTCTTCCTTTTAGTTGACTACGTGTGCTGTTTTCCATCAGTGGTTATGCATTCCTTCCCCCTCGTTTTACACTGAAGTGTTCTTCCTTTTTCCCTTGCATTTCTCAACACACTAAACCCACTATTATTTCTCCACAACTCTTTTCTTCAGCAACATACAATTATTCAAAGCAGGAGATACGTCTTCTTTCCCATGGATCTCACACAATTAAGGGTTCTTCTCCTTTTCCTTGACCCATTCAGCGACATGCTATAAAGCTCCCCAAGGTCTCACAGCTCTTAGAACAATGGGAGCAGTTCTTCCTTTCCCTCGAGTTTTCAACTTCTCTTCAGTTCTCTACCACAGTTCTTTTCCTTGGCAAAAAGACAACTTTCGAATTAAGGGGGTATGGCCGCCGTCACCTAGCATCACACATTTAAGGGTGTTCCTCACCCCTTGACTTACTCCACTGTTAACAGTTCTTGATAGTTACAATGATTATTATTATTATTTTTTATTTAAAAGATTTGCTTTATTTGACAAACAACTTTCCAAATCGTTACAAATATTCATATTTTACAGTTACACCTAATAGATCGTTCACATTTGGCTTATACATATATAAATTAATCTTCAGTTGATTAAGCATTTTGTATACATCAAGTCCAATAAAAAGAAAAGGAAGGTACATTAAGTAAAATTCGTAGGCAGCATTGAATGTGCTTCAGTTCAATTTGTTTAGTCAGATTTTCTCATAGCCGGTTATATTATGGCTTTCCTTCTAGCTAGTTCTCAGCGGCTTATGCAGTCTTGCGTTTTTACTTTTTTCCTTTTGTTCTTATGGGATCTATATTCAGGTCCGTTAAGAATCTCATTGTTGACAGATTTATTGATATTTTAGAAGCATTAAATATCAGTGCCCACAATAACATTTTTGAAATCGGTCTTTGCGTAGTAACTGTAGGTTTGTACATTGCGTTAGTAAATGTTCTAAGGTTTCCGCCTCTTCTGGTAGTTTACAGAATCTACATCCATTGCTCCAAAGTCCTTTTGATCTCAAAGCTAATAGTGAGTTCGTAGGCCATAGATTAATTCTTAGCCTCATTATCTTATCCCGGTATTCCTTGCTCAGGAATTTCTTTAGATATTCTGGTAAGGTGTTAATTTTTTTCATCAGGAAATTTCCATTGGAAAGGTTTTTATATTTTTGGCATTCTTCCCAATTCTTAATCCAAGCTGTCTGCCAGCACTAGGGGAGTTAATCCATAGTAGGTTTAGGTCAATATCCATTTCCTTCATTAAATTGACACAATTTTGCTCCCAAGCTGTTAATGGCGTTTGGGTCTTTGATTGCAGAGGTTTCACTAAGACTGGTATCATGGTGTCTGCGTTTGCTTCTTTATTAGTGCATTTGGCATACAATGCAATGCTGTTCCATGTTACTGTTGTCTCAATTGAAATGAGTCCTAATTCATAGCGTATTATAGCAATAGGAACATTTTTAGGTACAAGCAGAAGTGTTTTCCAAAATCTTCCTTCAATTAGATTCCACTTGGGCTGGTCTTTTGGGGATTTAGTGTGTGCTCCATATGCTAGCGTTGGAACCACTTTTTCCTTGCAATATTTTACAAGAGGCAAGTAGGTATATTTGCCATATTTATTTTGGATAACAAAAAAAAAGAAAAACAAAAAAGTTACAGTTATTCCACTTAGGGGTTATGTTTCCCTTCCTCTAGATTACACATTCTTGAAATGAGCATCTCCAGACTTACATTCACATTGGCCTGGTTTGTTCTCCTGCCAGGACTTCACAGTATTTGCATGTTCCGTTTTTGGCCTGGTTTAGTCTCCTGCCAGTACTCCATGATATTTACTTCGCAGTCAGTTTGGCCTAGTTGACTCTCCTGCCAGGACTTTACAATATTTGCTTCACTTTCAGTTTGTCCTGGTTTACTCTCCTGGCAGGACTTTACAAGTTACTTTTCCTTCCAGGTGCGGGTATCCAGACTCACCTTCACAATGTTTCGCATATATATTTGGATTCGGGTTCCAAACTCATACAGGGCCTGGTCTCTTCTCCTGCCAGGAATTTTCACACTGTCTTTTACAAAGTAGATGGGTTTCAGACTTGCACACTTTACTAGGCAACAGTCTTATCCATGCCCTTTCCATCAATTGGGTCAGTGACTCTCCACCTTCTCGTTTTCTACTTTCACTCCTTATCACAGGGTTTCCTGCCCGCTTTAGCAGACGCCTTAACTTTCCCCACTGTGTGCGGCACACCCAGGTGTACTGCTTTTCCCTCTTGGGCTCACCAGTTTGTTGTCGATGCCCCAGCGTTCTTCGCATTGCCCCATGGTTGCTGTGGCTTGCAGGCAGCTCGGTACAGCATACTGCCCTTTCTCTGCTTCTCGTCTGGACTCCTGTGTCTCCTGACAGCCTTGCACTGTCCTCGACCTCACCACAGCAGAACTCTGGCATCTCAGCTTTGTCTGGATAGCGTTTCCTGCAGCCTTCCAGTATCGGTCAGCAAGGTTCTCTCTTCAACATCTCTCTCTCTGCGGCTTCCCTCTTTCGCAGAGCTGACTGGTATTTAAACGTCCCGCTACTATGTAGCTCCCACCAAGAACTCGAACACAGCGTAGGCTTCCTGGTTCTAGTATTCTTCATCACTCCGGTCTTCTTTCTCGTCTCAGCACGTTGGTATATTTTTGTCAGAAGGAACCCTGATGTCAGTATAAGATGGTTGAACGGGTTCAATACCAAGTGATAACAGTCTGTGATTTTAGTGGGTCGGTACTACCTGGGGTGGAACGGTGGGTACCGCGTTTCTTGTGACCAGTCCTGCTCCATCTCATGAGGGTCCTCTCCCCCCATATGATCCTCCCTCGGGCAGCCACCGCCAGGGTTGGGATCAGGTAGCGGCTGCACTTCCCTGGCCATATGGGAAGAGAGTTCCCCAATAGAGGCAGTGATGATACCACTAGATTCATCACCCCCCGCCCCTATCCCTCACCATTCAAGGTCCCTGGGCAGCTGCAATTCTATGGCCCTCCTGCCATGGGCCAAAAGAAGGAGGGTAGGGTGGGCACCACAATATTCAGAAATGTTCAAGTACAATCAAATTAATAGTTCATATATACTTAATTGTAATGGGAGCACCAGGTTATGAACAACAAACTCGAACAATAGGAATGCAGAACCTTCCATTCCTGAGTGCGCTCACTCGTGATACTCCTTCCGGAGTATGTTACTGCTTGTTATATATGGTTGTTTACAAGCCAATGTTTGTTTAAATTTACTCCAAATGATTGAATGAAACAAAGTAAAGTGTGATACATATCATTATGGTGACACTCCAGTGTCTTAGTTTATTTCTTTCTCGCCTGACAAATCAGTGCCCAATTTCATCATTGCCAATGCATTTCGGACTGTGTCCATCGTCAGGGCTCTTAGGCACTGATTGTTAATCAACTATTATCAACATATCACAGTGTCCACATTAGTCTGTTATATGAATATTCACAGCAAAGTCCAAACAGAGGTTAATTCAACATATACCATTGCACATATACATAATGTACCATTGTCAGTAATATCAAGAAAGTTTATGAAATTGCACATACCCGAACATAGTAGTAGTCCATAAAAAGATTTGTAAAATATAAGTAGAGAACGAATACAAATAAAAATAAAAATTCAAATCAATACCTTTGCTTAACAATATTGTTGTTAATTGAAAATAATCATCATGTCATGGTCATACCTGTGATACTGTGTATTCACTGAGCTGTATCACTGTCCAAAATTAAATCCAAAGGAATAATTCAGAAGTTGTATCTCTTAGGCTTAGCTTCTCAATACAAAACATGTGAATTGGTTGGTGAAACATTCATTTCCTCACCTAAGTGCAGGACAATATGGCTGTCCAATCTGTAAAAATCACAAAGTATCCTAATTAGTTATGCCATACTTTCCTAACTCCATATGATTCCCATTCTCCATGAGCGCTTACCTCCTGGGTCTCCCGTGACCAGATTCTGAGTGACAGCTCAAAGGATCTGCTGGCTCAGATGGACGTTGTTTAATAACGCTGATCTACTCTGCGCATGCGCGATTAGATCCCGCGCTTATTATCAGTTTTGATCTCTGACACGTACTCTAAAGTAGTGTTGTGGTTTCTTTTAAATTAATCCTACTCGTTGCCCCTTTCCAGTATAATCTGAAATAATGTTTTGTTTAAACCTGATCATACTTTTGATTACGAGTTATAGGGTCCAAACGCGCATGCGTGCAGAGTTAGTGTGATAGTAAGTCGCTAATGCGCGCGCGTGTATTTGCCTAATGGTAGTGTCTCTGGTTCACCAGTTTATGGTGATGTTCGCTATTTAGCATGGAAATTATAAGAACATCTAGAAAAAATGTGTATTTAACATTTATGTTGCTCGGCTTTAACTTGGCCTTTACTGGATACCTTGGTACAATATGTTATCACCAGAGTGAGGGCTCACGCCTTGAATTTAACTACTGTGTGATATGTCTCATGCAGATTACGTGTCTGAGGTACTGATATTTGTTAGTACATGTGCATAATGTATTTGCTGAACGTACCTATTACAGTATGCTGCGGGTATACATGACAAGGCAGTGGGTTGCACTGCTTTACGTCCCACAGGGAAAAGCCTCTGGGAAGGTTTCCCATGTGGGATGCATTAATGCTAACCTGAGACTTGCTACTTCTCATTGTGAAACAAGGACAAATGATCCTGTATGTTCTTTCTTGGTCCAAATGGGAAGATTGAAATCTACAGATTGAATAAAACAATATTCCCAAGTGGAATTAACAAAACATCAAACATTCTGAGTGTCCACGTCAAAACTACACAAGTTACAAAAAACACAGGAAATGTATCTCTTCATTTATCCCCCCCTGATCTGAGGGCATCTAAACGAAACGATCTATCCAATAAGATTCCTGTTGGTTCAATCGTTTGCCAAGAATTTCATGCACATCATGTTGTCTAACAACTTCCAGTACTTGTATTCTTATCTGGCTCATGTTGTGTTTCATCTGTTTCCAGTGTCTCGCTACTGCTAAGTTCACATTGTTTGTTCGTGTGCAGGATCTATGTTCGTTCCAGCGAACTTTCCCTGGTCTTTTGGATTGTCCCACATAATAAATGCCACAAGGGCATTTGATCCTGTAGACAATATTGGGTGTGTCACACATAGCATAACTCTTCAGTTTGATCTTTTCTCCCATTCGGGGATGATTAACAGTATCTCCTTTTGTTATGAAATTGCAATTGCTGCAGTGGAGGCATGGGTATGTTCCTTTCCTTTCGGTGACCTGTTTTTTCATCCCTGTTCTGGTTTTCACTAGTTTATCTCTCAAATTTGCACTCCTGCTGTAAGCAAATATCAGAGTTTCTTTAAAGAGATGTTCCACTCTCGCATCATTTGTCAATGTGCACCAATTATTCTTAATTGCGGACTTGATTTTATTGCTCTGTAATGAGTAGCAAGAAACATAAGCTATAGATGATGTCGTTTTTTGTGGTACTGTTGTCTTGTTATGTGTGGCTGTTAGCCGTTCTTTTGCTTCACTTATCTCTCCTGGCTTATATCCTCTCGCCTCAAACCTCTGACCCATATTCGCAATTTCTCTCTCACATGTGGTAGGATCACTCACTTTCCGCTTTACTCTCATCATTTGGCTGTAAGGAAGATTCTTTATCAAATTTGGCTGATGGAAGCTAAGACGATGCAATAAGTTGTTACAGTCTGTTTCCTTTCTATAGATGTTGGTCAGGTAGTTGCCTTCAAGTACCTGAATCTGTACATCTAGAAAATGAATGTTTTTTCTAGACACTTAATGTGTAAATTGTATCCGTTGATCAATACTGTTCAGATAAGTAAAGAAGTTCTGTAGCAATTCTTCTGTGCCGGTCCAGATCCCAAAGATGTCATCTATGAATCTAACCCACATAGAAATGTGTGCCTTCCATTCTGTTTGATCTAGAACATAGTCCTTTTCGAACTTAATGCATAAACATGTTTGCATAAGTCGGGCCATTGATGCACCCATAGTTGTACCTGATGTCTGGAGAAAAAAATCGATTCTTGTATTGGAAGTATGAGTTTTCAGAAATGAATTGGAGTAGTGTCAGTGTGAATTATTTTATTGCTTTCAGGTCTCCTTCCTTTAACAGAAGCCATTCAACGGCCTCCATCCCCAAGTCATGTGGAATAGACGTATATAGGCTTTTCACGTCTACTGTGAATAAGATAGAGTTCTCCGTGTGTTTGATTCTCCTTAGTTGTTCCAAAAAATGAGTGGTGTCCTTGATGTAGGTGTCAGTCTTTTGGATGAGTGGTTGCAGAAACTGGTCAATGTATTGACCAAGTGGTTGTAACAGGCTATCTACACCTGACACAATGGGTCTTACTGGTGGATTTCTTGGGTGCTTATGTATCTTGGGTAAGGTATAGGAGTTTGGGATCCTTGGGTGTTTATTAGTGAGAAATTATTTGGTTTTGTTATTGATGCAGCCTAATTCTTCTGCTCTATCAAACACTATTTCAAGATTATTGAGTATTTCTACTGTCGGGTCACTGTCCAATTCCGAGTATATGTTTGTGTCACTCAGCTGACTCATACATTTGTTATGGTAATCCATACTGTCCATGATCACAAGAGATCCTCCTTGTCCGCTGGACGTATAGTGATGTTATCATCTCCATATAGTTCTTTTAACATCTTGAATTCGTTTGGTTTTAGATTGCAATTCTTTGGATGTTTAAATGAGGTTTTCTTAAAGTCATTCAGTACCTGTCTGTGAAAGATTTCAATAGATGGAACATTGATCGGTGGCATTAATGTACTCTTTTTCCTGAATTCCTGAAATTCATCAGGATCTATATCTTTCATTTCACTGCTTTCAAGTTAATCGAACAAAACTTTATGTTTTAACTTTCTGACCAGTTTGAACAAATTGATCTTAGTTTTAAATAATGTTGTACTGTGAGTTGGAACAAAGCTGAGGCCCTTCTGAAGAAGGTTAGTTTTGTTTATAGAAAGTTGCCTTGATGAGATATTAATCACTAGGTTTTCTTCTGCCTGGCTCCCGTGGTTTCCACCCTTTGGTTTCCTTTTACCCTTTCTCATTCTTTTCCTGCGGCGCTTTGGCCTACAAAATGTTGTGCTGTGGTTGAAGGCTCCATTGTTGAAGGAGCATGTTCTCTCTGTGTTTCTGTGGGGGGACTTTCTCTGGCGGAACTCTGTTTGTTTCTGGAGTCTTCTGAAAATGTGCTGGAGGTGTTTTCTGTGCTTCCTTGGTGTGGTTTCTTTTGAAATGGAGTAGAGAATTTGTCCTCCAAAGGTACACTTTACCATTTAAATAATCATAGGTGTCCCTACGAAATGTTCTGACTTTCTTAGCCTCAATCTCGCTTTTATATGATTCCAATTTGTGATTAATATCTCCTAGGATCACCTCTAATTCTTCTTTCCCCAATAATGTTTGTAATTCTTTTCCTAAAACTTCTATTTCTTCATTGAGACTCGTGACATTCTTAGTTCTTGTATGGTCAAAATAATTAGGTCTAGTGAGCACTTATTTAGTATTGCTTCCCACTTTGAACAAACTCTTTATTCGCTTTACATAAAGTAGGACGCAGGTTGATCCTCAGTCCTCTAGGGATCCTTTGGTTTTTGAAGTAGCGGCCCAGTGTCACTGCATGTAGTTTTCGATTAATTTCCTTGCGGATTAGATATTCTAATTCTTTTATTCTTCTGGATGAATCCAAGTCAGTACTTTTCTGTGATGTCCACATGGAGTCACTGATTCTTGTCAGGATTGCCTCGGCTTCTGCCGCTGTGAAACCTAATGTTTCAGCTCTCACGTTTGTAAGCTGTTCTATATCCTCAAATGACATTTTTTGTGCGTGCCTCCGCCCTTGTAGTGTGCCACAAAAGCAATAGAACAAAAGAAGGGGGGTAGGGTGGGCACCGCAATATTCAGAAATGTTCAAGTACTATCACATTAATAGTTCATATATACTTAATTGTAATGGGAGCACACCTTGTAGCCTTGGCACCAGGTTATGAACAACAAACTCGAAAAATAGGAACGCAGAACCTTCCGTTCCTGAGTGCAAACAAACAATGTAAACTCAGCAGCAGCGAGACACTGGAACCAGATGAAACACAACATGAGCCAGATAAGAAGTACTGGAAGTTGTTAGACAACATGAAGTGCAAGAAGATCTTGGCAAACGATTGAAACAACTGGAATCTTATTGGATAGATTGTTTAGATGCCCTCAGACCAGGGGGGATAAATGAAGAGATACATTTCCTGTGTTTTTTGTAACTTGTGTAGTTTTGACGTGGACACTCAGAATGTTTGATGTTTTGTTAATTCCACTTGTGAATATTGTTTTATTCAATCTGTAGATTTCAATATTCCTATTTGGACCAAGAAGGAACATACAGGATCATTTGTCCTTGTTTCACAATGAGAAGTAGCAAGTCTCAGGGTAACATGAATGCGTCGCAAATGGGAAACCTTCCCAGAGGCTTTTCCCTGTGGGACTTAAGGCAGTGCAGCCCACTGCCTTGTCATGTATAACCGCAGCATACTGTAATAGGTACGTTCAGCAAATACGTTGTGCACATGTACTAACAAATATCAGTACCCCAGACACGTAATCTGCGTGAGACATATCACACAGTAGTTAAATTCAAGGAGTGAGCCCTCACTCCGGTGATAACATATTGTACCAAGGTATCCAGTAAAGGCCAAGTTAAAGCCGAGCCACATAAATGTTAAATACATATTGTTTAGATGTTCTTATCATTTCCATGCTAAATAGCGAACATCATCATAAACTGGTGAACCAGAGACACTACCATTAGGCAAATACACGCGCGCGCATTAGCGACTTACTATCACACTAACTCTGCGCGCATGCGCCTTTGCCAGTGGAATGCTGGCTGCAAAGAAATAATATGAACCATGTTAAAGGGTTCACATCAAAATGCAGCTTTCACTGAGGTCTAAAGAAAATGTGCAGATTTCACTGAGGCCTGAATAAAATGTTCATTATGGCTCTGGGAGCACCCAAAATGCACTACACACAGACGCCATGTTTTTAGTTAAAAACCATTACAGTGACCAAGATGTGTCCCATTACAATTTCAAAGCAATCCAGTATTTGTAATACATGCATTGTATCTCTTAAATATGTGGGAGTAAGTGTAGTTCCTTTCAAAAGGATTTGATTAATGTCATGACACAGGATATAGGCTCGGTGGCCCAACCCTTCCCGCTCAAAATGTGTCAACATTTTTATGGATCTTGAGCAAAAAATAGATAGTGGGCATGGTTGGGTGTTCCACAGACAAACATTTATTTTCTTCGCCAGTCAAAAGACCTTTTCTGTGCCATTTGGTAATCAGCTTGATAGCAGAAAATATAATAGCCTGGGAGGGATTAGACATAATTGTTGTGTAGCAGCCTGGTGTACTCAAATGATTATGAGCCATCTCAATTTAATCGTATTTGTCGAGAATCACTACATTGCCACCTTTATCTGCTTGCTTAATGATTAGGGAATTATTGGCCAGCAATTTCTTCAGAGTCGATAATTCTGAAGATGTCAAATAGGATATGGGAGTTTGTTGGGTAGTATCTTCAAAAGCATGAATAGCCTGAATAGCTTCTTTGTGGAATGTGTCAATCACATTGTTTCCCTGAAATACAGGGGTACATTTTGACTTGTTAGTCATCTCCTTAATTTTCATTGGTTGCTGTACTATATTGAGGTTATGATATGATATGTCATTTATAACGCGCCTGTAGACAAGTGTGTCTAGGCACGTCAAGACAAGGGGGGAACACAGAGGGAGGACAAGGCAAACAATCTTACTAGGCCTTGTGTCATTCAGATTGTGCGAGTGCATCAGCGCAAAAGCACAGGGGGAAGGGAGAAGAAGAAGTTCCAGGGAGAGAGAAGGGGACATGTTGTTTAATACATCTTGTACTGTGGGCTCCTGCGCAGTATCTCTGTCCTCCAAGGACACCAGTACATGAGTAGATAAAAGGCTTTGTATTGAAACATCTGAAGGTGGCAGTTGTGGTTCAGATACTGTGTATTGTCTGGCTTGAGTAGCAAAAAAGGTTTTCAACTTCAGTGAAATCATTTGTTGATGAGGGTGCAAATGAAAAACCTTTGTTAAGTAGGGAAGTCTCCTGCGGTGACAGTTGATAAGAAGACAAATTGTAAACTAGGTTGATTACCTCCCCTGGTTCTGCTGTCTCTGTTGCCATGAAAGGGTGACCCGACAATCTGGTTCTGGGTCGTTTCCTCTTAAGGTGCTTCCCACCTCTCTTGCCCCTAAGTACCCGCCCTGTATTGGAATATTGGAAGCAACGGGGTCTTAAAACCTGACCTGCTTTAGATTTACCCTGCAATTCCCTTTTTTGAACCGACACATTTGGTCCAAAAAAGGTGAAGATGTAAGTGTGGGCAATTCTGCACTGACTCCTGTCAATGTTCCTGAAACTGAGTCTACTCTTATTGTCCCTTGGGAATCTGGGTCACTTTCGATATCTGAACTGATAGGTGAAGAGGCAGCACTATTGCCCCTTGATCTAACAGGATCATTGCATTTGGGTTTGTATGTAAAAACCCTGGCTTCCCTCAAATGGAATGGGGGATACCATGGCTCACCCCACTCCCCAGGTTCCCTCCACCCAGGTAATCCTCCCTCGAATATCCACTCAGGATAGGTCAAGATCCAAAAGCGATGGCCTTTCCCTGGACACCCGAGAGGAGGATACAGGGGGAAAAGAAGTGAGGACGCCCTTAGGCTCCTCACACTGGGTGTAATGATATGATATTATATGATAGGTTATTTATAACGTGCTTAATACCCTGAGGTTTCTAAGCGCGGACCCGGGGATCGAACCTGTGGGGCTCTGTGTCGTCTTGCTTCCAAGGCGAGCACGTTGCCCCTGAGCTATCCTCCTGGTTTCCTGTGTCTCACTCTCCACATACAGAAGTTTGGACAGTTCCTCAAACTTGCTACACCTTGTAGAATTAACACCTGTCAAATAAAATCCTTTTCATGGGATAGTTCAACCCTCTAGGTGGAACTTATGCTTACCTCTGTAACCTCAGAAGTAGAGGACACCTTGTGCTTCTAGTGTTCAACTAGTCAATCTGTGCTTCAACATAAAAGGCTATCCGCACTCTTGACAGTGTGCTTTTATGGGGCCTACTGTAATAGACACAGATGTATCGCTCTTTTCTATATCCTGAAATGGCCATCTCATTGGCAAATCTCACCATTATTTTAGGCCTAAGTGAGTTCCACTACACGACAGATACAGCCATGCGAGATGCCATCTACCATTTTGCCACAAGTGGTCTCCTGGTCATTGAACAGTGGTCGAAGCACCTGCACTTACATGCCCTTTCCATAACACACAGGTCTCGTGCACATAGGTGCAGTGACACACATCTCAGCTACATAATTGGTGGTTAGAAAGGTAGAGAAATCATCCAAGGGGAAGCAATACACCTCCCCCACACTGTGTCACCTGCATTTTCCTTTCTATTCAGAGTCCAGAAACACAAAAAACTCCAGCAGATGTGGCTTAATTTGATGGCTCATTCAAGAATGTCCTCAGGTGCAAACTCTCTTCTTAAACATGTTGTTTGCTGCTTCTCATCTTTTCTCTCCTTCAGGCAACTTTGCCTGCAATTGCATTTATAGTAGAGGCAAGAGTTGATCAAAAGCCTCAAATGTCCCAGTAAAAACCATGAGGTTATCAGCTTTTGCAGGGGCTTTGGTCTGGCTAGTGTGACGAATATGGACAGTTTGTCCCTTCTCCCCAGAGGGCAGTCACTACTTTTGAGGCTGGGAGGTGAGCCCGCTACACAAGACCCTCCCTATGGGTCTGGGCAAGTCGGACTTCCATAGGAGTGACTCCCCTCTTGGGGAAAAGGACTCCCATTCCAGCATGGAACTACCAGTCAAAACTACCCTGTCGAATGGATTGTTTCTGCCCACGTGCTCCTCATCTTTTGATATCCCCACATCCAGCTTTAGCTGCTTTGGACATTTTTTGCAGCAGGGGGCCATGCGCGCCGATGCCTGTCGACTATGTCCCTCGACGGTCTCAGTCTCGATGTCGACGTCATCATGCATGCAGCGACCTTTGGCTTCAGTTCTGTAGTTCCACGAGAGCTATCGCTTCAGAAGATTGGCACGCTTCGATTGCCCGACCAAATAGGCCTCATCGGCTGCATGGGAGAGATTCAAATTAAAAATGCTTCAAGTATTTGAGAATGCGGCCTCTGCCCCCTCGAAGAAAAGCAAGAGTCATGCCCATGTCGAGAAACCCGACAAAGAGAAGGCAAAAGACTAAACCTGTGCACCCTGAGGCCTGGGTGTCCAGGAAAAAACTCCTCTGGAACCTTTGGAGGTTCCATCGAGTCAAGAAACAACTCCCTCGAAGGGAAAGTCTTTGAAGTCTTCAACACCGAAATACTCAACATAATTGTCCAAAAAATCTTTGTCACCTCAGTTGTCGAAGCCGTCGACGTTTACGGCATCAAACACTTCAACAGTATTTCCGACGCATGTGACAAAATCCTCGAAGTAGCTTGAAAAAACTGGAGACTGTTTTACCCCACTGCCAAGGAAAGACTAAGTCACTTTCTTCAATTTATGAAGAAAATGAGCCATCTTCTGATGAATCACATCCTTTTGGATTGCAATATGGGACACAAGGGGCCTCATTACGAGGAGGGCGGAAAGGGGTTAACGGTGCCGGTAAAGCTGACGGAGCCGTTAACCCCTTACCGCCCCTTTACGAGGTCTGCTCGCGGGACCTGCTCAGGACGCCTGGTTTTAAAAGATGTCCTTAGCGTGTCCCGTGAGCGGCTCAGCATGCTAACAACGGGCCCGTCATTAACGGGCCCGTTGTTAGCATGCTCCCCATTCCCATTGAGCCCTATGAGGGCTCAAATGGGAATGGAAATGGACCGGGTCCGGGTTCCCTAAATGGGGAAATACCAGGCCCTCCAAGGTCAGAATGGCCCGGTATTTCCCCGTTCAGGGAACCCGGACCCTTATTAAGGGCATGGCTACCTCCAAACTCATAATGAGGCCCAAGGTGTTCCAGAGGCTCTGATATCAGAGGACTCAAGGATAAAAGATCTACATGAGACTCTGCAAACTGCAAGTGGGATAGACACTTCTCCAGAAATGGAATTTGGAAGACCAGATCCCTCAGACCATGCTGATGGATCGTACAGAGAATTAATGTCTAGACTCATAGAATATCTGGGATGGAGTAGATCTGCACCACTTTTTGAGCAGGATGATCTTACAGATATTTTAGGTATGGGACCCCAGGAGGACCCTATTCTTCCCTTTCATGTATCCTTACAAAGGTGGGTCAATGCCAACTGGGAGTTGCCGGAATTAATACCGGCAGTAAATAAAAAATTAACAGGCAAATACAGAGCTTCAAGCAGTGACCCCTGTTACCTAAGTAAACATCCAACTCCAGAAAGTTTGGTGGTGCAGGCTGCCACATCCACATCTAAACAGAATGCATACCCAGCAATTCCCCCCGACTGGGATGACAAGCGCTGTGATGCTATGGCAAAAAAAGGTCTTCTGAGGGAAGTATGGCCCTTAAGTCGGCAAATGCCACGTGTGCACTGGCTAAATTCACATTTACCCTATGGGAATGTATATCGATGGCGGCTGAACATATCCCCGAAGGGGAGGAAAGAGACGGTTTCCTAAATATTGTTAAAGATGGGAAGGATGCAATGTGCAAATCCCTTCAGACTGGTCTCGACTCGGCTGACAGTATCGGGAGAGCTATGGCGGCTAGCACTGTAATGCACACAGTTGCCTGGTTGAGAAAGTCTGGTTTTGCTCCAGATGTGCAATCCAGACTTCTTAACATGCCCTTTGATGGCACACATTTATTTGGCTGGAAGGCTGACGAGAGCCTGGAGAAGCAGCAGACCTCCAAGGTAGCAGCCAAATCCCATGGTGCTGCAATCAGACACCCGCACTGGAACAGCTTGCAGGCGCAGGTCCTTTCGATATTACTCCTCAGTTGGAAGAGGGAGAGGACTGTCGAATCAAAGAGGTCAGCGAAGATTGCCCCATGGTGGACGTGGAAGAGGAGCTAAGACCGCCCAGGCAACGGCTGCTTTACCCTCAGCCGCTGCATCAGCCACCTCAAAACCTCTCTGAGGCCTTAGTCCACAAAACCCCAGTGAGAGGTAGACTCTCACAGCATCTGCAAGAATGGCAGATATTACTTCAAATACATGGGCATTGGAAACAGTAGCCCACGGTTACTGGCTTCCCTTTCTTAAAAGGCCTCAGGATTATCCAATGGGGAACAACTGTTTCAAAGTTCCAGATCCGCTCCTTGCGCAGGTATTTTTGACCCTGCTGGAGAAAGGTGCTATAGAGCCAGTACCTGTAGCGGAGAGGAACAAGGGTTGGTACTCCACTTACTTTCTAATCCCCAAAAAGGACGGAGGATTGAGACCCTTCTTGGACTTAAGAGACTTGAACAAGTTCCTCAGGAAGGACAAGTTCAAGATGGTTACCCTTTCTCAGATCCTTCAGGCCCTCCCACTTCAGGACTGAATAGTAGCATTGGACCTTCAGGATGCCAGTGGTGACGAGCAGGATGAGAAACCCATTAGATGGAGGCTGGACAGCGAGTGCCTTAACCGAGCAAGAGGCTCCAGTCAAGGCGAGAAAGAGGACAGAATGACAACCATCTTGAAAGGTGGCATTTATTTATTGTTTGCTTGTTAAGCACGTATACAGGAAGTAAATACTGTTTCAAAGCGCCCACAGAGCAACAGGGTGGGGACGAGGTGATGTGAAACAATTAAACAATTAATACAATTAAATACATAAAGAAATATTAATACAGTGGGTGGGGGGGACGAACCTACTATGCCTTGTGAGTGTTCAGAACGTGCAAGTGCAGAATGGAGGGGGAATGTGATAGGTGCTGTGGTGCTCATGTGTGAGCAACAGGTGAAGTGCAATGAAGGGACTCCAGGGAGGAGGGTGAGCCGAGGCAAGTGGTGAGGATAGACAGAAGATGGGGGCGGTTTGGTGTGGGAGGTCAGGGCCCCAAGGGTGCATAAGGGCCCTGAACACCAACAAGCAACTGTGAGATTTAGCAGAGGAGAGTGGCGGGAAGGAGGAAGTAAAGAGGAAAGTCTTGAGGAGTTTCAAGAATTTAAGAAAGTCCTGCTCAAGAGGAAGAGGGAGGGGCAGGTTGTTCCAAAGAAGGGAGCCAGCTGAGGAAAGCGAACAGCCCCTAGCCCTCCATTTTGCGAAACGCTTTACACACAAAGAATTGGTGCCAGGAGAGTGCAGGGGTCTAGCAGGGAACATTTAGTAAGAGAGAGTTGCAGACAGTGTGGTCCCTGGCCCCAGACAGCCTTGCGGATGATAGAGAGGGATTTGAATTTAATCCGAGAAGCAACCAGGAGCCAGTGAAGACTTTTTAAGGCAGGAGAGATGCGGACCCTGGGCTTGAGGCCAAGGATAAGTCTTGCTGCCCTATTCTGGATTAGCTGGAGGGGGTCACAGAATGGAAGAAGGAAGATTCAGAAGAAGGCAATTGCAATAGTCAAGCCTAGAGAGAGCCAGTGCTCTGGTAACATTGAGCTTCTGGAGGAAGGTGAGAAAAGGTAGAATTCCTTTGAGAAGGAAAAGCTGAAAGTGGGACTTCTTGGCAATGTCCTGAGTGTGAGGGAGGAAGGAGAAGAGAGAGGAGTCGAAGATGACGCCAAAGTGTCTGGCTTCAGATGAGGGAGCAGGGGGAGAACCTATGGAGGAATACTAGAGTGAAGGGAAGAAGTCAGGGGAAGGGGTCCCAATGGGAAGGATCTCTGTTTTGCTGGCACTGAGGCAGAGATCATTGGAAGTGCACCAGGCATGGATGGCAGAAAGGCAGTGAGGGATGATGGAAGGTGCAAGAGGGTCAGCAGGAAGCTTGAAGAAGAGTTGTGTGTCGTCAGCAAAACACTGGTAATTTCGGGAGAAAGAGGAGATGAGGAGTGCCAACTGAGCGAGGTTGATGTTAAAGAGCCAGGGCGAGAGGATAGAGCCCTGGGTGACACCACATGCAGAGAAGGTGCCCAAGATAACTTTAGAGGACTGCTCAGTAAGGAAGGAGGTCAGCCAGTCCAGTGCCTGCTCCGAGGGTGTCATGGAGCCTTTGTATGAGGATGGAGTGGTTGACCATATCAAATGCAGAGGAGAGATCAAGAAGGATGAGGACAGCTCGGGAGTTGGAATCCAGAGATGCAAGCAGTTCTTCACAGGTGTTCAGAAGAGCAGTTTCCGTGCCTCTGGATGCTCGGAATCCAGATTGATGGACGTAGAGAAAACCAACAAATTCAGTGTGAGAATTGAGTTGGTGTAGGGCCAACTTCTCCAGCAGTTTCCCCAGGAAGGACGGTAGTTGGCTGGCCAGGTAGGGTCTGCTAATGGTTTTTTAAGGAGGGGGCGCACAAGGGAGTGCTTGAGGGAGGAGGGGAAAGAACCAGTAGCAAAGAAGTGGTTACAGAGATCAGCGAGTGCAGGGGCAAGAGAGCCAATGTTGTCCTTGATGGTTCTGGATGAGCAAGGGGGAACCTGTTTGGAAGAGACTTTCATGGAGTGGACAACTCTGGTGACTTCATCAGGGGAGACAGGTGTGAAGGAGGAGAAGGAGGTGGGAGGGTGGCCAAGGGAGGCAAGGGGGTGTGTCAGGGGTGGGAGAGTATGTCACAAGGCTGTTCAGGAGTTTTGGTGGTGAAGTGAGTGGCGAGTGCGTTGCAGAGGACATGTGAGGGGGTAGGGGAGGATGATACTGCAGAAGGGTTGGCTAGTTCCCTGCAGATTTTCAAAAGTTCAGCCATGTTGTTGATGCGCTAGATACCTGTGCCTGAATGTGGGCCCTTATCTTGGCAAGGATAGATAGTCTGTATTGCCTTTGGAGCAGGCGGCAGGCCAGTTTGTCAGAGTGTGTTCAGAGTCGCACCAGGTGTTGCGTTTTGAAGCAGGTTTCAGTCAGATCCTCATGACTGGGGCAAGAATGTCAGACATTGGTGACAGACAGGTGGAAGATGCTGAGAGCAGTGTCGGTGGTAGAGTCAGAGTTATAGGCATATGGGGGGATAAAGGTGGAAGTGAAGGCAGCAGCTGACACTCGTTTCATCAGGGGGGTTGTTTGTGAACGAGGCTGGCAGGGCTTTTTGAGGTGAGGTCACAGTGCTATAGGGACCCAGGTGGGAGGAGAGAAGGGAGTGGTCTGACCAAGAGAGTGGGGTGACCATGGGAGATGATAGAGGGAAGTCAGAGTGGATGAGGGTGTCCAGAGTGTGTCCAGCAGAGTGGATTGGACAAGAAGGGATAATGGAGAGGTAAAGAGAGGTGCAAAGGTCGATGAAAAGAGTAGATGCTGTGCCAGGGGAGTCCAATTGGATGTTAAAGTCACTGAGGAGCAGAAGTTTGGAGGAGGTAGAGAATAAAGCGGAACAGAAATCAGCTCATTCAGAGAGGAACAGGGTGGTAGTGCCAGGACGCTGGTAAATGGTAGCAATGGTCAGGGTGGAGAAAGGAGAGATAACCAACTTGCATACCAGGCTCTCAAAGGAAGAATAGAGCCGAGTGGGTAAGATGGAGGAGGGAACCGACTCAGGGAAGATTAAGGCAACCCCACTGCCAGTACAGTGAGGTCATGGCTTTGAAATTATCTTAAAGTCGTTAGGAAGGAGGGAGTCAAAAGCGGTGACTGAGCTGGTATTGAACCATGTCTCAGTAAGGGCGAGACTGTCAAGGTCAGAGTCTTCAAGTAGGAGGCAGATATCAGAACAGTGTTTGTTGGCTGAGCGAGCGTTAAGAGTTGCCAGGTGGAGGCGGTCTCTGCCTTTGAAGGTTTTCTGAAGTGGAGTAGAGGGACGTGGTACTTCAGTCAGAGGGGGAGGGACAGAAGGGGAAGATGGGGTGGAGGCAGGTGAAGGAAGAAAGTTAATGACGGATGGTAAGATCCGGTCAAAGAGAAGGAGGTTGACCTGAGGACCTGAACCAGAATAGTGCCAGTGTGGTAGACATTAATGATGCAGCATGAAGAGAAGAAGCACGCCAAAAGGAATTCCCACTTAGTGCCACCATTAATGGGAGAGGATGTGAAAGGGGAGAGAGTATCGTTGAGATGAGAAGTCTGGAGAGGGGACAGAGAAGATCTCTCTGGAGGATCCACTGACATAGGAGTCTGCGATGGGAAGGCAAGGATTAGCACCCAAGATGTCTATTTGTACTTTTGCTTTCCGGATTTAGTGAGAGAAGGGGGATAGGTGATAGTGTAGCAGTTAGAAAAGATTGTCGAGATAGTGAGTGCATTATCTCAGGGCAGAGAATAGATGAGAGATGGAAGAAAGAGGGAGGGTGGGGCCTGCACTGCACGGTCCTGGGCCCTTACTCACAGGCAGCCTAGTAGATAAGGCAGGCACAATACAATCCAGAACAATAGGTGTGGTGCAATACAATGCGGTTTACAACAAGAATGAAAGATGTCAAGCGCAGATACAATGCAATGCACACAGGATGGAATACAGAATGCTAACCCACCTAGATTTCATTTTTTAAAGAAGCAATAAGAAAAAATGCACACCGTATGGAAATCAGAATGCTAACCCACCTAGATTCAATTTTTTAAAATAGCAATACAAAGCAATGCACACAGGATGGAATTAAGAATGCTAACCCACCTAGATTCGATTTTTTAAAGAAGCCATACAAAGCAATGCACACAGGATGCAATTCAGAATGCTTACCCACCTAGATTCGATTTTTTAAAGAAGCAATACAAAGCAATGCACACAGGATGGAATTCACAATATTAACCACGAAGATTCCATTTTTTTGTGAATTGAATTTTATTGGTTTTGAACACAGGCAAGCATTGAATAAAGATCAATACAACCTGAGGGAAGTGCCCTCTGCCGGCAATCCAAGTAACGTGACTCGCCCCCCTTTTAAATTCCCCCCTCCCCACCACCATTCCCCTTAGTTAGACCACTTCTTAGACAAATTGGCAGGAATAAACTGTATCCATATATCTTGACAAAGGTCCGAGTGGTCTCTGGGCTTTCCAGTCCCCACATACAATGGTCGATAGTGCACTCTTAGTACTTAGTCTGCATCCGGGCCGGGCCTCTCATTGTAAGCCATCTGCCCTCCCTGCCTCCCCCAAATTCGTTGCCAAACTGTAACCAATCTGTTTCCACTGAGGCACTCCCTCCATGGATCACTGCCGTGATCATTTCCATTAGGTATATATCTTTTGCCATGTCAGACCACTATTTTACTGTGGGGAGGGTCAGCCATTTCCAGTATCGGGCACGGCATGCAAGCACCGCCAGGAGAAGGAAATGCACCTATGGTGAGGGGACGTGCCACTGGTCCTCTCGCCTCTCCAGTCCAAACAACACCAACATGGGGTATAACGTGCACTCCCGCCTCCCGCATCCTTGATCCATCCTAAGACCTCTGACCAGTACATCTGCACCTTAGGACAGCCCCACCACCTGTGCCAGTAATCGGCCCTGGTGCCACAACCGTGCCAACAGTGGGGGTCCACAGTGGGGAACATTTTAGATAAACACACCAGCTTATAAGCCAACTATGTAGCAACTTCATGGCGTGCAGCTTGTATTGGCACGAAATAGATGTCTTAAAGGCCCTTTAACACATCAGCAGCCAAAGGTACCCACTCAGTTCCATCTCCAAATCCCTTTCCCATCTTGCCCGGAGCCCCAGTGTAGCCCCCTCCTTGGGTTTCCAGTTAACCCCCAGGATTGGGTGGTTGCGAATTCGCTTCGGAAGTCTACTCTTCGGGACCCCGAGCCGTTCCCCTGCCGTTGCCAGGAGCAAATGTTGATTTTCCAGATACACCCATTGCCTCCCCGAGTCCACCCTCAAGTGAGGGACCAGTGCCCTGAGTTGTGTGGCTCTATTATATAGCAACAGGTCTGACAATCCTACGCCTCCCTGGTCTTTGGGCAATATTAATGTATCGTACCCCACCCTGGGGTTCTGTCCCTGCTAGAGGAACTTCAAAATGCGTGATTTGGTTTCTATCAAGAGTGCTTCTTGGGCGCGAATTGGCAGCATTTGAAACAAATATAAAACTCATGGGAGGAGGTTAATCTTTATAGCATTGAGTCTTCCCATCCATGACAACTGCTCCTGGCCCCGGGTACACATCTTTGAGAACAGCTTATCGAACAGATGGTGATAGTTAGCAAGGCCCAGGTCCTCCCCCGGTCTAACAATGTTAACACATAAGTACTTCACGCCTTCCAATTGAATCTGCAAACCCAAGGATCTGAGCACCTCTACTTCTCTGACACCATCTGAAGTGAAGGGAAACAACACCGACTTTCCTCTATTCAACTTGAAACCGGAAAACCTCTAATATTCCTCAATTATTACCAGGGCCACAGGGACAGACCCACAGGGGTTCACCAGGTGCAACATGACATCATCTGCGTAGATGCCTAGTTTAAACTCTCTACTGCACACCCTAATGCCCTCCACTCGTGGGGACCTCCTTAGGTACTCCTCCAGAACCTCCATCGCCAAAGCGAACAGGAGAGGCCAGAGGAGGCAACCCTGCCTCGTCCCCCTTTGTAGTCTGAGTGTGAAGAAGGGTCGCGACAATCTCCCATTAACTGTGAACCTGGCCATTGGGGTTGCATAAAGGGCGCAGATCCCCCTGTGCATCCCCTCACCAAACCCAAATGTCTTCAGTATGCCATAAAGGAAACTCCAGTTGACCCCGTCAAAAGCCTTCTCGGCGTCCAAGGCTGCCAGCACCGGGTTCCCCTCACCCTTCGCTGCGGCCCCCATTAGATGTAGTGTCTTACGCATGGTATCAGCCCCCTGTCGACCTTCTATAAATTCCACCTGACCCGAGTGGATCAATTTGGGTATGAGGCCCTCCATTCGTGTGGCGAGGATTCTGGTAAACATTTTTGCGACCACATTCAGTAGGGAGATGGGCCGGTACGACCTACAACTCTCCGGGTCTTTACCCGCTTTTGGTATAACCTTAATTAATGTTTCTTGAAGGATTTCCCCGTGGCCATGATATTGTTAAATAGACCTGCCTATTGCCCTGCAAGGGACCCTGCAAAGGTCTTATAGAACCCATGCGTGTACCCATCCTCCCCGGAGCCTTCCCCAGCTTTAACCTCGCTATCGCTTTCAGCACTTCCTCTTGGGTAATTTGTTTTTCCAGGCCGGCACTCTCCACACTCCGGAGGCTCGCCGGATAGTTATTCAAATCCTCCCTCTCCACCCCTCCCTCCTGTGGAGGAGCTCATAAAATGTGGCAAATTCGTGCGCTACCTCCCCCACCATGGAATGAAGGTGCCCTTCCTCGTCTCTAACCCCAACCACCCAGCGCTCCGCCCTTTGGCCCCGCAGACTAGCTGCCAGCAGTGCGTCCGCCTTCTCACCCTTCTCATAATACCTTTGTTTCAGAAACTGCAGGCTGGCCAGCACCTTGCCCATTTCAAGGTCTCTCAATTCCCTATGCTTATCCCTCGCCAACTTGAAATCTTCCTCGCTCACTCTCTCCCCCTTGCCCTCTGCCCTTTCCAAGTGCCGAATCTCCCCCCTTCATTTTCTCGCTAGCAGAGCCCTCACTCTCTTTTTGGAGGTTCCTTCTCGAATGAGGAGGCCCCTCCATGTTGCCTTTGCAGCGTCCCACACCATACCCTTTTCAACCTTCCCGTATCATTCAATCGGAAGAATATCTCCATCGCAGCCTTCATTTCTTGCACAAAAACAGCATCCTTCAGGAGGACATCGTTACACCACCACAGGGATTCCCAGGGTTTCAGACCTGTGAGGGATATGCCCATTTCAACCATGTCATGATCCGACCAACTGATCAGGAGGTGGCTGCACCCAATGACCCTACCGGCGTACTGCTGGGGCATAAACCAATAGTCAATTATTTTTCTGGAACCGGGTGCCGAAGAAAAGAAGGTAAAGCCCCTCTCCATCGGGTGACAGTCTCGCCACATATCAACCAACCCCTGATCCGACATATAGTCCAAAAATCTGCTCTCAGAGTAACTCCCACTCCAACCCCGGGGGAGCCTGCCCACCACTGTGGTCCAGTTCCCTGTCTGTCTACATATTAAAGTCCCCCCCTACCAGGAGAATGCCCTCAGACCTATTGAGTGTCTCCCCCATGGCTTCCCTCAGGAACTGCAATTGTCCCGCATTTGGGCAATATATAGATGCAAAAGTCAGCCGAGAACCCTCTAGTGTCCCTGAGACCACCAGCGCCCTCCCGTCTGTTCTTTTACAGACCACTGTGTCTGCAATCCTCACTCTCCGGTTAAAGATAACCCCCACTCACTCTTGAGAGACCCACAGGCCCAGAAAACCTGCCCTATATGGACGGCTGGTATAAGCCTTTCTTCCCCGCGAACCATCCTCATCTCATGCACCCACAGCACTTCTAGGTCACAGGTCCTCATTTCTCTCCCCAGCAACAAACGTTTGGTGGGTGAGTTCAGGCCCTTAACATTCAATTGTCGCATCTTGAGCACCTCCGCCCCGCACCCTCAACGTGCACCATTTTGTAACATGACTTCCCCTCCTGACCACTCGACCACATTTAACACAGAACGCTGTATATAAACTTTAGGTATGCCTTCACATCTGTTAATTCGGGTCCCCACTCCACCCCTTTCCCCTACCCTGCACAATAAGCAGTGTTGTATCTGAGACGCCCACCCTAAGGTGTGCCATTAGGGCCCATCGTCCAACTCTCCCGTTGTCTCCAATATCCCCTCACCGCCCCCCCCCCCAGGTGCAATCCTTGCCCAGATATAGTCCCCTGCCCTTGTGGGAGATTGAACTTCCCCTTCCTTCATAACTGATCTCTAGCCCCCTTCTGCAGAAAGGTATTCAGCTTCTTGAATTTCCTACCACCCAGCATATTCTCCAGCATGGGGTCTGTCATGCATTCATATGCTCATGAATATTCCCCGTCATCAGGCTGGGAATCCTCGGTAAAGAAAAAAATCAGTTTCAGTTTCATTTCTGTACTGTCTTTCTCCTAATAACCAATCACTGGTCTCTGGGTCATACTGCCCCCAGCCAATGACTGCCCTCTACCTAAGCCCCTCCTCTGGCAGCCATCTTCAGATTTTTACCGCATGTTCAAGTGTTGGGAGTCCTCGTGCTATAGCTCTCGAGGTTCTACTGCCTATTGCGTTTGTTTCATAGAATTTTCAGTCAATTGACCCTCAAGCTCCACCGATTCTTCATCTGAATAACAGGGACCCATTTTCTGAAGCTTCTACACCCCTCAAGGGTGATTTTCATTGAATTCCACTTCTTGGAGGATTCCAGAAGATCTTTGAGGCCTACCCCGCGTGGACATGGCCGAAGACAAAGGAGACTCGACGGCTCTGTTTAGGATCTGCCCACAATGTGGACTACAGAACGTCTTCAAGGAGGATGGGCACTCCCGGTGCCTTAACTGCCTACACTCAGACAAATCACACGTGGATGAGGCCTGTGCGTTCTGCAAGGATATGTCCACCTGCACCATGAAGGACCGTCACAAGCAGCTCGCTGACTGGCTGGAGACGAGGAGCCAGCGGCAGGTGAGCCCCGGCAACGTACTTCTCCCAAGAGAAAGTCTGAGCGGTCTTCTAAGACCTTTGAGGGCTCTCCGGCGACGGAGGCCCAACATAAGGCAATGCACTGCGAGTCCGCGGGCACCAGGAGCACCGTTGGTACAGGCTCCACGGCTGCCAGGCCGGGTGCAGCATCGCAGACGCCCTAAACCATGAGCCAACACTCCGGTTCAACGAAAAGGAAGTCGGACAACCCGGGTAAGCTTCGGGAGTAGTGCCCGTCGGCTCTGACGGAGAAAGCCAAGGGGGAGCGAGGCATTGACCCTCCCCCTACGGTGAAGGCCTCAGACGTGCCTAAGGTCATGAAGGCCCAGATTCACTAGGCTAAGACTTCGATTGAGGGAGTGGTAGCGTCCCTGGCGAAGACCGCAGATGTGGCCCCAGTGGAGACGAACCCCAAGCCAAGAGTTTCCCTGCCCGCCCGGAGGGAATCGTCTTTCCTGCCCATTGAAAAGACCCCTGTGAAGCCCCTGGCTCAGAAGAGGGGGGGAACGATAGTCCTACCAAACTCAGATATCTCCTCCGAAGATGAGCTTTGGAGCCTCAAGGCAGTTCTTGACAAGAGATTGGTCGAGGTCAGGTCCTACGAGAAGGACCCTGCCGAGGCGGACGTGGAAAGCGACGAGGGAACCAACGAGGCGCGGCAGGTCAACGAGGAACCGAAGGACACCATGCCGCTGCCGATGCTGCCGTCGCAACCGCTGCCACCACCGACAGACAGGTCGGAGGACGTCTTACTAGCCCTGCAAACCCAGTCCTCAGAAATAAGGACAAGGATGCCCTTGCCTCCTGCGGGCGATCCAGCGACACCTGGACTGTCAGGAAGCCCTCCATCCAAGCAGAGGCGAGTCCATCCACCCCCACCCTGCCATCCTTCACCTCCATCCCCTCCGCTGAGGGACGAGACAGAGATGGCAACGACAGGGACTGACGACGGCGGCGACAACGAAACAGATCTCCCGTCACCACCACACCGGGCTTCTCCGCCTGACGAAATTGGCTCATTCCACGCCATGATCGCTAGGGCCTCAGAGCTTTTTCAGCTGTGCCCTGAAGAGCAGAAGGAGGGATTCCTTTATCAGTGACGAGAGGCCAAGAGGAAGACTGTGCTCTCGGTCCCCCTGTTGGACGACATCTGGGACGAAGGGCTGTCCCTCCTGAAGAACCCATCCTCAGCCCCAGCGAAGAGAGGCCGGTACGAGAAGAAATACTGGGTTCCAGACTCTGCCCCTATGTGACTCAGATCGCAGCCGTCCCCGGACTCAGTGGTCTCCGCGGCGGCCAGGAAGAAATCTGCAGGGGCGACGTATCAACTTCCACTTCCCCTCCGGACGGCGAAGGGAAGAAGTTGGATGCCATGGGACGTCGGGTCATCTCCTCGGCGGCAACAACCATTAAGGTAGCCAATGCTCTCACTATTGTGGCCCGCTACGCTAGGGTGCCGTGGTTTAAAACCACCCCCCTCCTGGACTTCCTCCCCGACGACAAGAGGGCGGAGGCCCTTGAAATCTTTCAAGAAGGCGAGGTGGCTTCGGACCATGCCATCACGGTGGCCACGGACATCACCGACACGGCTTCCACCAGATGGGCAACAGCGTTTACCTTCGCCGTTGTGGTTGGCTCACGGCTGCCGACTTCCGTCAGGATGTACAGGCGAGGGGACTGGGCATGCCCTTGGACGGGGACAACTTGTTCGGCAAGGCAGTGGACAGGTCACTGCAGGCCATCAAGGCAGACACCGAGATGGCCCGTGCCTTAGGCACGCTCCAACAATGGCGGCCGTCCTTTTGGTCCTCCGGAGGCAAGCAGGGTGCTTCCAAAGGATTCGGTGGCAGTTCTTCTTCATACCGTCAAGCGGCCCGTTCGTCGTTCCAGAAGGCCTACAGAGGCCGCAGCAATTCTGGAGGACATTGTCGTCATCGCCAGGGGGGCCATGGTGGTAAGGCCCCGGCGAAGCAGGACTGAACCGGCCGTGACATCGGGCCCCCACCCGAACACCCCGGTGGGAGGCCGGCTGGCGAACTTCATCGGCGGGTGGAAGTCCATCTCCACCGACCGTTGGGTGCTGGATGCCCTGGCCCACGGACACACCCTGGAGTTCCAAAGGAAGTGTCCCTGTTTTCCACCTGTGGCCAGAAAAGAAAACCACATTCCACAAATACTTCTAGAGGAAGGTACAAGCAATGCTGGAAAAGGGTGCAATAGAGCTCGTCCCGAAGAGGCTCCGGGGCTCCGGAGTATACTCGTGGTACTTCCTCGTCCGAAAGAAGACCGGCGGCTTGCGGCCTATTCTAGATCTCCACCACCTCAACAAATAAATAAAATCCCAGAAATTCCGGATGGTCACCCTTCAGCACGTACTGGGACAGCTGGAAGAAGGGGAATTCCTGTTGTCGCTGGACTTGGAGGATGCCTACTTCCACATCCCCATACACAAGGGGCATGGAAGGTTTCTGCGCTTAGTGGTCCAAGGGCGGCACTACCAATTCAAGGCCCTTCCCTTCGGTTTGAAGTCGGCCCCAAGGGTCTTCACCAAGTGCCTTGCACTGGTGGCAGCGCGCTGTGCCTGCAGGGGATCCACGTCTACCCCTACCTGGACGATTGACTCATCCGAGCGAAGTCAAGGGAACTCGCCATCAAACACACAGCGAGGACCGTCCACCTGCACACGGAACTGGGGTTCTCGATAAACTATGCAAAGTGCTGCTTGGAGCCTGTCAAACCCCAGCGCATCAGGAAACGGTGTCGACGGACGCCTCCCTGCAGGGATGGGGCGCACATACCGTAAATCTCCACGCCAGAGGGATGTGGCTCCCAGAGTAGAAATTGTTGCACATCAATGTTCTGGAGCTCCGAGCCGTGTTTTGGGCCCTCAAGTCATTCCTTCCGTCCCTCAAGGGGACATTTAACACAGAAAGCTGTATATAAACTTTAGGTATGCCTTCACATCTGTTAATTCGGGTCCCCACTCCACCCCTTTCCCCTTTCCCCTACCCTGCAACATAAGCGGTGTTGTATCTGAGACGCCCACCCTAAGGTGTGCCACTAGGGCCCATCGTCCAACTCTCCCGTTGTCTCCAATATCCCCTCACCCACCCCCCCCCCAGGTGCAATCCTTGCCCAGATATAGTCCCCTGCCCTTGTGGGAGATTGCACTTCCCCTTCCTTCATAACTGATCTCTAGCCCCCTTCTGCAGAGAGGTATTCAGCTTCTTGAATTTCCTACCACCCAGCATATTCTCCAGCATGGGGTCTGGCATGGATTCATATGCTCATGAATATTCCCCGTCATCAGGCTGGGAATCCTCGGTAAAGAAAAAAATCAGTTTCAGTTTCATTTCTGTACTGTCTTTCTCCTAATAACCAATCACTGGTCTTTGGGTCATACTGCCCCCAGCCAATGACTGCCCTCTACCTAAGCCCCTCCTCTGGCAGCCATCTTCAGATTTTTACCGCACGTTCACGTGTTTGGAGTCCTCGTGCTATAGCTCTCGAGCTTCTACTGCCTATTGCTTTTGTTTCATAGAATTTTCAGTCAATTGACCCTCAAGCTCCACCGATTCTTCATCCGAATAACAGGGACCCGTTTTCTGAAGCTTCTACAGCCCTCAAGGGTGATTTTCATTGAATTCCACTTCTTGGAGGATTCCAGAAGATTTTTGAGGCCTACCCCGCGTGGACATGGCCGAAGACAAAGGAGACTCGACGGCTCTGTTTAGGATCTGCCCAGGATGTGGACTACAGAACGACTTCAAGGAGGATGGGCACTCCCGGTGCCTTAACTGCCTACACTCAGACAAATCACACGTGGATGAGGCCTGTGCATTCTGCAAGGACATGTCCTCCTGCACCATGAAGGACCGTCACAAGCGGCTCGCTGACTGGCTGGAGACGAGGAGCCAGCGGCAGGTGAGCCCCGGCAACGTACTTCTCCCAAGAGAAAGTCTGAGGGGTCTTCTAAGACCTTTGAGGGCTCTCCGACGACGGAGGCCCAACATAAGGCAATGCACTCCGAGTCCGCGGGCACCAGGAGCACCGTTGGTACAGGCTCCACGGCTGCCAGGCCGGGTGCAGCATCGCCGACGCCCTAAACCACGAGCCAACGCTCCGGTTCAACGAAAAGGAAGTCGGAAAACCCGGGTAAGCTTCGGGAGTAGTGCCCGTCGGCTCTGACGGAGAAAGCCAAGGGGGAGCGAGGCGTTGACCCTCCCCCTACGGTGAAGGCCTCAGACGCGCGTAAGGTCATGAAGGCCCAGATGCACTAGGCTAAGGCTTCGCTTGAGGGAGTGGTAGCGTCCCTGGCGAAGACCGCAGATGCGGACCCAGTGGAGACGAACCCCAAGCGAAGAGTTTCCCTGCCCTCCCGGAGGGAATCGTCTTTCCTGCCATCGAAAAGACCCCTGTGAAGCCCCTGGCTGAGAAGAGGGGGGCACGATAGTCCTACCAAACTCAGATATCTCCTCCGAAGATGAGCTTTGGGGCCTCAAGGCAGTTCTTGACAAGAGGTTCGTCGGGGTCAGGTCCTACGAGAAGGACCCTGCCGAGGTGGACGTGGAAAGCGACAAGGGAACCGACGAGGCGCGGCAGGTCGACGAGGAACCGAAGGACACCATGCCGCTGCCGATGCTGCCATCGCAACCGCTGCCACCACCGACAGACAGGTCGGAGGACATCTTACTAGCTCTGCACACCCAGTCCTCAGAAATAAGGACAAGGATGCCCTTGCCTCCTGCGGGCGATCCAGCGACACCTGGACCATCAGGAAGCCCTCCATCCAAGCCGAGGCGAGTCCATCCACCCCCACCCTGCCATCCTTCACCTCCATCCCCTCCGCTGAGGGACAAAACAGAGATGGCGACGACAGGGACCGACGACGGCGGCGACAACGAAACAGATCTCCCGTCACCACCACCCCGGGCTTCTCCGCCTGACGAAATTGGCTCATTCCACGCCATGATCGCTAGGGCCTCAGAGCTTTTTCAGTTGCGCCCTGAAGAGCAGAAAAAGGAGGGATTCCTTTATCAGCGACGAGAGGCCAAGAGGAAGACTGTGCTCTCGGTCCCACTGTTGGACGACATCTGGGATGAAGGGCTGTACCTCCTGAAGAACCCATCCTCAGCCCCAGCAGAGAGAGGCCGGTACGAGAAGAAATGCCGGGTTCCAGACTCTGCCCCTATGTGACTGAGATCACAGCCGTCCCCGGACTCAGTGGTCTCCGCGGCGGCAAGGAAGAAATCTGCAAGCGACGTATCTACTTCCACTTCCCCTTCGGACGGCGAGGGGAAGAAGTTGGATGCCATGGGACGTCGGGTCATCTCCTCGGCGGCAACAACCATTAAGGTGGCCAATGCTCTCGCTATCATGGCCCGCTACGCTAGGGTGCCGTGGTTTAAAATCACCCCCCTCCTGGACTTCCTCCCAGACGACAAGAGGGCGGAGGCCCTTGAAATCTTTCAAGAAGGCGAGGTGGCTTCTGACCATGCCATCACGGTGGCCACGGACATCACCAACACGGCTTCCACCAGATGGGCAACAGCGTTTACCTTCGCCGGTGTGGTTGGCTCACGGCTGCCGACTTCCGTCAGGATGTACAGGCGAGGGGACTGGACATGCCCTTGGACGGGGACAACTTGTTCGGCAAGCCAGTGGACAAGTCACTGCAGGCCATCAAGGCAGACACCGAGATGGCCCGTGCCTTAGGCAAGCTCCAACAATGGCGGCCGTCCTTTTGGTCTTCCGGAGGCAAGCAGGGTGCTTCCAAAGGATTCGGTGGCAGTTCTTCTTCATACCGTCAAGCGGCCCGTTCGTCGTCCCAGAAGGCCTACAGAGGCCGCAGCAATGCTGGAGGACATTGTCGTCATGCCAGGGGGGCCATGGTGGTAAGGCCCCGGCAAAGCAGGACTGAACCGGCCGTGACATCGGGCCCCCACCCGAGCACCCCAGTGGGAGGCCGGCTGGCGTACTTCATCGGCGGGTGGAAGTCCATCTCCACCGACCGTTGGGTGCTGGATGCCCTGGCCCACGGACACACCCTGGAGTTCCAAAGGAAGTGTCCCCGTTTTCCACCTGTGGCCAGAAAAGTAAACCACATTCCACAACTACTTCTAGAGGAAGGTATGAGCAATGCTGGAAAAGGGCGCGATAGAGCTCGTCCCGAAGAGGCTCCGGGGCTCCTGAGTATACTCGTGTGACTTCCTCGTCTGAAAGAAGACCGGCGGCTGGCGGCCCATTCTAGATCTCCACCACCTCAACAAATAAATAAAATCCCAGAAATTCCGGATGGTCACCCTTCAGCACGTACTGGGACAGCTGGAAGAAGGGGAATTCCTGTCGTCGCTGGACGTGGAGGATGCCTACTTCCACATCCCCATACACAAGGGGCATGGAAGGTTTCTGCGCTTTGTGGTCCAAGGGCGGCACTACCAATTCAAGGCCCTTCACTTCGGTTTGAAGTCGGCCCCAAGGGTCTTCACCAAGTGCCTTGCACTGGTGGCAGCGCGCTGTGCCTGCAGGGGATCCACGTCTACCCCTACCTGGACGATTGACTCATCCGAGCGAAGTCAAGGAAACTCAACATCAAACACACAACGAGGACCGTCCACCTGCACACGGAACTGGGGTTCTCGATAAACTATGCAAAGTGCTGCTTGGAGCCTGTCAAACCCCAGCACATCAGGAGACGGTGACGACGGACGCCTCCCTGCAGGGATGGGGCGCACATACCGTAAATCTCCACGCCAGAGGGCTGTGGCTGCCAGAGTAGAAATTGTTGCACATCAACATTCTGGAGCTCCGAGCCGTGTTTTGGGCCCTCAAGTCATTCCTTCCGTCCCTCAAGGGCAAGGTGGTGCGGGTCTTCACCGACAACACCACCACGATGTTCTACATTTGGAAGCAGGGAGGCACCAGATCCACAGCTCTCTCCAAGGAAGCGCAGGACCTATTGCACTGGGCCGTCGCCCAGAGGATGTTCCTGGTACCCTTTCACCTAGAAGGAGTGAAGAACACTGTCGCTGACTCACTCAGCAGGGAGCTGCACTCTTGCCATGAGTGGGAACTTCGGCAGGATCAGGTGGACCTACTGTTTCGACGATAGGGCAATCCCCAGATCAATCTGTTTGCGACAGCGACGAACACCAAGTGCCGGGGGTTCGCCAGCAGGGGAGCATGGGGGATGCGTTCTCATTGCCCTGGGACGGCCTGTTCCTCTATGCGTTCCCACCGCTGCCATTGCTTCTGCGACTCATCAGTCAACTCAGACGGTCCCGGCGCCGGATGATCCTCGTCGCACCGGCGTGGCCGAGACAGATATGGTACCCAGAGCGTCTGGACAGGTCAGCGTCCCCTCCAGTCAAGCTTCCGGTGGACGCAGATCTTCTCGCCAGGGAAGGATGCGCGATTTTGCACCACGACCCGGGGTCTCTGAACCTGAAGGCCTGGCTCTTGCAGCGCTAGAGTTTGGAGGATACGAGATCCCGGGGGACTGCAAGGAGGTACTTGCCTAGGCCAGGGCTTCTTCGACTCTTAAGTGCTACGGACATAAATGGCAGAGGTTAATCGTCTGGTGCAGGGCACAGAAGGTTAACCCTCTACGGATTACGGCCCCTCAAGTGCTGCCGTATTTTCTGTCACTGGCCAAGGCGGGGCTAGCACACGCTTCTATCAAGATCCATCTGGCAGCTATCTCCCGCTACACCAGAACTCTGGGGCGGTCGTCACTGTGGTCGCATCGCCTGGCTAAGGAGTTCATGAAAGGACTTTTCCGCTCGTTCCCGCCGATGAAGTCTCCGGCCCCGGCGTGTGAGCTCAATATGGTGCTGCCTAGGCTCATGGGTCCTCCGTTCGAGCCTCTGCATTCGGCGCCTCTGAAATTTCTATCGTGGAAGACGGCGTTTCTGGTGGCCATCACCTCCGCACGACGAGTGGGAGGGATCCAGGCCCTCTCACGTAAGCCTCTGTATCTGACATTCCACGGAACGAGGGTCGTGCTGAGGAAGCATCGCTCCTTCATGCCCAAGTTGCCATCTGACTTCCATCTCAACGAGCCCTCTTCCCGTCGCCTTGGTCGCCAGGCTGAGAGGACTTTGCACTCGCTGGATGTGGCTAGAGCGCTGAAGTTCTACGTGGACCGCACAAAGGGTTTTCGGAAGACATCACAGCTGTTTGTGAACTTTGGACCTGTGAACCAAGGGAAGGCCCTCTCCAAGGCTTCCATTTCCACATGGCTCTCCGGCTGCATCACACATTGTCACCGGTTGGCAAACTGACTGTTGCCTGGCCGTCCGAGAGCCCATTCGACCAGAGCGATCGCTGCATCTACGGCGTTCCTGCCTGGTGTGCCCCTGCTGGACATCTGCAGGGCTGCTATGTGGGTGTCGACGCACACGTTCACAAAATTCTACTGCGTTGACCGGGATTCCAGGGAGGAGTCCAGAGTCGGCCAAGCAGTGCTGCACAACCTGTTCGCTTGAAGGTGAGCCTGGTGAGGAGTTAAGAGATGCTTAATGTTGAGTTGTTGAAATGCTAAATGTTCAGCCTTGCCACCTCCCGTGGTTGTGCATGTGTGTACTGCTATGTATTCTTTATTCATGAGCATGTGAATCCATGCCAGACCCAATGATGGAGAAGGAACAAGTTACCTACCTGTAACTGTTTTTCTCCAGCATGGGTCTGGCATGGATTCACATGCGAACCCTCCCACCTACCCCTCTGATGCTCTTCTCTTGGTCCTACTGCCACTTTACGTGCTACCAAATCTGAAGATGGCTGCCAGAGGAGGGGCTTAGGTAGAGGGCAGTCATTGGCTGGGGTCAGTTTGACTCAGAGACCAGTGACTGGTTATTAGGAGAAAGACAGTTCAGAAACAAAACTGAAAGGGATTTATTTCTTTACCAAGGATTCCCAGCCTGACGACGGGGAATGTTCATGAGCATGTGAATCCATGCCAGACCCATGCTGGAGAACAACAATTATAGGTAAGTAACTTGTTCCTTCTTTGCCGTTGAGAACCTGGAGCACCTGTTGCGCCTCTTTACCGCTGGTCACTCGGTAGTCCACTTCTCTTCATTCAAATGACAGGGCAAAGGGGAAGGACCAGCGATACCGAATGCCCTTGTCAGTCAGCCACTGCATCAGTGCCCGACGTGTCAGAGTCAGACCAGAGAGGACCTGGAACACCTTAATTGTGTCGCCTTCATACTGGAAGCTCCCTAGGCGCTTCGCCTTCTCAAGCACCTCCATATTCTCCCTATATCTATGGAAGCGGACTACTATGGATCTCGGGCCCTTGCTGCTGCCACCTCCGCTTCCGTGGGCTCTTTCCAATTGTACTTCCTTACCCCCTTCCAAGGCAAACAGCTGGTTGATCAGCCCCTGTACCTTCGGCCCCACCTCTGTTGCAAACTCTCCCTTCTGCTCCCTGACTCCAAGAATGCGCAGATTATTACGCCGCTTTCTATTTTTCAAATCATCCAGCTTCAGCAGGGTTTCTTCCTCCCGCATTTTCAGGTCCGCCAGACGCGCTTCGTACTTCATATCGAGGAGGTACACTTGTAGATGATTATTCTCCATCCCCTCCATCTTGTCCTCAAGCTTGTCGACTCTGCCTCTAAGATCACAAATGGATGCCTGAATTTCTGTCCTGATCGCCTTGATCTCATGCAAAATTTCTCTCATGTCTTCGCTAGTCAATATCGTAGCAGGCGTGCCTTCCCTGACTGCCATTTTTTGTTGGTCTGAGTGCGTTTCTTTTGGGGCACTCTCTAATTCTCTTCAAAAGCGTTGTAGTGACTGGACGCCAGTGGGGACCCCTCCTCCCACCCCCGTGTGTCCAGGCTTCCCTCTTGGTACCTCCAGGGCGTCTGCCAGGCTTGTCCGCTGTGAGTGGCCCACCGCTAGTTTGAGTCAGGGGTCAGACGGCAGGGTCGGGAGTGGTACTGTTTCTCCAGGTCTTCTTGCGCCCTTTTTGGCCCCAGGCCTGCAATTGACTGCTCAGGTTCCTTCAGCTACGGCGGGCAAGACTGCACCCAACTCTCCCAGGCCCTCTCCCTCTGATTGCACTCTCCAGTCCGGGTCAATTGCTTTCCCTTGGTGGTGCCTCCTCATATGCACCCGGCATGGTGCCAAGCCCCCTGGCCTCCCCAATGTCCAACACTGCCCCCGCGGTCTCCTTCCTACCTCCCCTGGGGAATGTGCGCCTTGATTCCCCACCAGGGTGTGAATCCAGCTTTGGGCTGGGACCCGATTCCTCCTTCCCACTCAAAGGTTGCCTTCACAAATGAATTTCACCTCTACGGCCCGGGTTCCCTTAGTTCTGGGGCCTTTAATAGTGTGCCTGGTTCCTGGGCCACTTCGTGCTGCAGCACCAGTCCGGGAGGCTCGCACCACCACATTATAGTGCCAGTCAAACTGTTACAGGCTATAGTTTTCATCCTCTGGGCCCGGGTTGCGGGCACTCTGATGTTTGCTTCTCCCTCCGGGCCACGTACGTGGCCTTGCCCTGGTTGGCTGGACCCCCGGGGACTCTCACCTGATGGCGTCATGGCCAGCTCCTCTCATGCCTTCCTTACTTTTCTGCCCATGCTCCTCCAGCTCCCGGGCCTCAGCTCCTCCTCCCTGTTGTCCGTGCACCGTCCAGGGCTGCTGTGCGTCAAGCTGTAGGCCGCCGGTCCACCGGGTCTCTGTGCCTTCTAACGGTGCTCCGACTCCATCACTCCCACGGGGAGACAACCTCGTTCTTACTGCCGACACCAAGCAAGCGCTGCGGGACACCTCACCAACCCGAGCCGTGGCCCTGCTCGTCCCTGTCCACTGCCCTCCTTGTCCCCAATATGTGGAGTTCACGTGTGTGTACCCCAGGTGTGGTGTGCAGGCGAGTCACTGCCAGGCAGCTCCTCGGCTCCCTCTGTTCTCTTGACAAGGGACTGCTCGATGCCTCGCACGGACCTTTGGCGGTCCCTGGTCACCTTTTCGACCCCTTGCTCCGGTTTTGCTCCCTCCTCTGACCTCCGATGCAGAATGGGGCGCAAGAACGCTCAGTGCCTCACGTGGGAGGTCTTCACTCCTTGCACTGCTTGGGCCCTCCGAGTCGCCACACTCTTCTGCCCCTCAGCTTCTGCCTTAAATTGGAGGAAATCGCCACTGTCGACCCCCTGGATTGGGGATGCTCTGGGCTGGTATCAGATCACTTGCATTCCACCGGTGGGGAGAGCCAACTTTCAGGCCCAACGGCTGAGAGCAGAGCGATGTCTTCATCCGACCATCCTCGTCCGCGCCCCCTAGCGGTCTCTATATTCGATTTTTTAAAGCAGTGATACGATATCGTTCATGCCATCCACAAGCTAAAATTCTCTAAATCTGCCGGCCCAGATGGCTTGCCACCCTGCATCATAAAAGATGACCCGCTCTTTTGGGAAAAAACGTTTTTTAGTGTTATTTCAAACCATTTTTCACTCTAAAACTATTTCTACATCTTGGCTCACGTCTATTATTATTCCAATTCACAAGAAAGGTGCAATAAATGACCCTAATAACTTTGGCCTATTGCCCTAATAGATGTAGCAGCCAACATTTTTGCCTTGCTTATCTTAACCGAAGTAGAGATCTTTGTGGCAGCTAATTCTATTCTTTCTAAAGCACAGGTAGGCTTCAGAAGGGCCATGGGAACGCAATTAAATGCGACCATTCTTACACATCTTATTACCATGACTCATCATCCATCAAATGGTCCAATCTTTATGGTATCACTCGACCTTTCCTCAACTTTTGATAGCGTTTTGCGTGGTGTGTTATGGAAGAAAATGCACGATTTTGGTTTTCCCCCTTATTTAGTCGTGCTTATTTCGCTTCTTCACCGTAATACCAATTTCTAAGTTTGTATCAACCGCAAGGGCCTGCTGACCGATGCTATTCCAACTGCGACCGGTGTCAAGCACGGATGCAACCTTGCAGCATTGCTCTTCAATCTCTACCTTGCCGACATAGATCGCATATGGAATTCCTCAAATATCTTTGCTGTTAGACTGGGCGCACTGCGTCTTAGTTGGCTAGCCTTCACAGACAATGTTATCTTGTTTGATCCCACTCAATCGGGATTACAAATCAAGCTTACATTGTTTTGCTCATACTGCACACAAAACAATCTTGCAATCAATCCGACAAAATCAAACATTCTTATTTTTTCTTCCAAGAAAAAGCCCCGTATTTTCAGATGGTCCATCAATTGTAAGGAAATAAATCCTTCTCATAATTTGACCTATTTAGGGTATAATCTATCCAACTGCAATTCTCTCACCAAATAACAGGCCTCTCTCTCTGTTAAGGTATTGCCTCTTATGGCTCAAATGAAGCTCATTTTCCATAAGTATTGCACATTTTCTCTCACACCCCTCATTGACTTTTATCTCATGAAGGTGGAGGCAGTGATCCTCTACGGGTTGGATCTTTGTCCTGCCCAAATTGATCTTTATTTGAATATGCACCAGGGAAAAATCTGGAAGTCCACTCTTGGTCTTCCCAAATATCTACCCAACTCCATACTTAGACACAAATTGGATCTCAACTCACTGGCTTCTCAATGTAACTGGCGGTTATTATCCAACTACACCAAAACGTTATTTCCGCCCTGCAATTCTCTTTACGAAGATCTGTTGAGTATGTTGTTAAAATCTCGTCCTGTTTCAGGCACGGATGCACGCTTTACTAGCATTGATTAATATGCATCCTGAAGATCTTAAATGGCACCCTGGATTAGCGATGAAAAGACATTGGGCCTCATTACGGGTCCGGCGGTAACCGAGCCAGAAAAACTGGCAGGTTACAGCCGGACTCATATTACCATTCCGCCTCTGTGATTCCCGGAATTACCGGAGCATTATGACCCCGGTAACCCGGGAATTCTGGAGGCGGAATTGTGTAAGTCCCCATTCCCATAGTCCCATAGGACTCCATGGGGATGGGGACAATGGAAACACTGGATCCATCTATGACGGAGCCAGTGTTTCCATTTCCGCTTGCAGGCGGGTGGTGTTAAACCCGCCAGATCAGACCTGGCAGGAGTGACACCTCCCGCCTGCAGCACTCTGTCATGCCCGCGCCGCTGGCACACGCATTGGCAACCATCATGGACTACTTGGTACTCATTTATCCTCCTAATACTCCTTGAACAACTCCTTTTCATGCCCTGGTCTTTTATTTCCATTTGCTCAACTTTGGTTCTTTCTTATTTTATTCAATTAACTACATTTACCATAATGCACCTGGCTACAGTCCGCAATTCCTGGCTATTCTCATTCATCGTTTTTGGGACCACAATCCCCAGAAGCCCTAGCGGCCAGTGCAGCTTCCACCTGCTCAGGACCAGAGAGGGAGGAGGCAGATTGTCATCAGGTGTGCTGCCCCAGGTGCTGTTAATTAGCCTGCCTCAGAACAGGGCAGGGCTGTATATAAGCAGCTGCCTGCAGGAGCACAGTGTCTTGCATCTTGAGATCTCCCCGCTCCTGTTTGCCTTGACCTGCTACATTGTATGCTGTTCCTGTTGCTGCATTATCCTGTTTTGATCCAGTGCCCTTTCCGGGCTCCCTGCCTTGCAGCCGATCTCGCTCCGCTGCCTTCTACCTACAGCCCTTGTCCTCCGGGCTCACAGCCCTGCAGCCTGCCTCACTCTGGCTGCCTACAGTCCTTGTCCTCTGGGCTCCCTGCCCTGCAGCCTGCCTCACACCGGCTGCCTACAGTCCTTGTCCTCTGGGCTCCCTGCCTCCAGCCTGCCTCACTCCGGCTGCCTACAGTCCTTGTCCTCTGGGCTCCCTGCCCTGCAGCTGCCTCACTCCGGCTGCCTACAGTCCTTGTCCTCTGGGCTCCCTGCCCTGCAGCCTGCCTCACTCCGGCTGCCTACAGTCCTTGTCCTCTGGGCTCCCTGCCTCCAGCCTGCCTCACTCCGGTTGCCTACTGCCCTTGTCCTCTGGGCTCCCTACCTTGCAGCTTGCAACACTCTGCTGTCTCCAATCCCTTGTCCTCTGGGCTCCCTGCCTCCAGCCTGCCTCACTCCGGCTGCCTACTGCCCTTGTCCTCTGGGCTCCCTACCTTGCAGCTTGCAACACTCTGCTGTCTCCAAGCCCTTGTCCTCTGGGCTCCCTACCTTGCAGCCTGCACCTCTTCGCTGCCTACAGCCCTTGTCCTCTGGGCTCCTTCTTTGCAGCCTGCTCCCTCCGCTGCCTACAGCCCGTGTCCTCTGGGCTCCTTCCTTGCAGCCTGTCTCCCTCCGCTGCCTACAGCCCTTGTCCTCTGGGCTCCTTCCTTGCAGCCTGTCTCCCTCCGCTGCCTACAGCACTTGTCCTCTGGGCTCCTTCCTTGCAGCCTGTCTCCCTCCGCTGCCTACAGCCTTTGTCCCCTGGGCTCCCTGCCTTGCGGCTTGCTACACTCCTCTGCCTTACAGCCTGTTTTACACTTAGCTACCTACGGCCCTGCTCCTCTGGGCTCCCTACCTCGCGGCCCTATTCTTTTGGGCTCTGTCTGTCGCCTACTACTAATCTCTCTCTGTCCTGTTCTTCTGGACTCCCTGCCTTGCAGCCTACTACAGTCCTCCGCAGTCCACTATAGTTTGCCTGCACCTAGTGCCACTCTTGACTGCAGACCTGCTTCCTACTTTGCAGCCCTTCTGTTTTCCTGACTGCTGCTCCCTTGTTCTCTTCCTTGAGTCCTCTGTACTCCACCTTAGGTTATCTACTTCAGTCTAACTGCCTTTCCTTCATTTCCTTCTGCTAGATTGCTCATTGACTTCCTTTTCGCTGGATATATCTGTTCTTGTCTTCTCATGTGTCTTATGTAATCCCTTTGTACAGAGCTTGCCTGTTGGTTTCCGGCAGGCAACCTCTGCCCCTTCCCTTGTCGCGTTTTCAGTGTTACAGACACCCACTGCTGTTGTTCCCAGCCATGAGCATACAGCGTGGGCCTCTGTTATAGCAATCTGTGCAGAAGGCTGGAGTTTCCTAAGGTTCATGGAACACTCTTTCCCATTTCAGCATACACCCCAAGAGGGAATCCAGTTTGTTTGTACCTTTGTATCTTTTGCCCCTTTTGGCTCACAGCTACAGTTTCCTACTCTTCTTTCTTGTTTAACTACCTGCTGTGTGTGCTTATCTGCTACCTTACTTCGGCACAGCCACCCAAAATCTACATGGGTACCCTGTGCAGTATCCAGTCATAATGTCGAATACAATAATGTCGAAAGTCAAAATGTCGAAAAAATTTTGTCGAAAATAAAAATGTCGAATTACAAAAATGTCGAATTTTTTTTCGAATTAATGTTTAAATAAATAATTAATTATAGTTTATAAAACATAATTTTTTTAAATGGTTAAAGGTATATCCATGGTGGGTGGGGGGGATGGGGAGGAGGGGGGGGGGGTTGGGGTAGGGGTTTGGGATGTGTTTTTTTAATAATTAATTATTTAATTGTTTTATTAAATACTTTTTTTAAAAAAATTAAAGGTATATCCATGGGGGGTGTTGGGGGGGATGGGGAGGAGTGGAGGGTTGGGGTAGGGTTTTGGGATGGGGGGGTTGCGGGGGGGACCCCCCCCAATAAAAAACGTTAGTATGTGTGACATTTTACATAGTTATTTTAACATTGGTTTTTCGATTTTTTTTCGACATTTTATTTTCGAAATAATGACTTTTTCTATTATATGTATGTGTTTTCGACATTTTTGAATTCAACATTTTTTAATTCGACATTTTTGTAATTCGACATTATTTTTTCGATATTATGACTATAAACCACCCTGTGCCACTCTTGACAGAGTGCCATTCCTGACACACTCTTAATCAGCCGGTCCGGAAAGAACGGTGGTGGTGGTTTTACCACCACCGTTCTTTCGGACCAGCAGGGTCGTAATGAGGCCCATTATCAAAATGATTGGGCTTCCACTTCCGATCAAATTGCTACTTATTCTTCTTTTGGTGAATACACAAGCTTTAGGCACACTTAACTTCCTTGTTTGCCTTATCTTACTCTTTTTCCATGCAATAAGATACGGTCTCTCTACATGAGATTCCGCTTAGATTTGTTTCATACTAAACTTAGCACCAAATATTGGAAAGTTAACCCAGATCCCACTCTTGCCACTAATTGTCGCTTTTGTGGCCCTACGGTTGCTCAGTAATCCCTTAAACATCTCTTCCTGCATTGCTCCCACTTTGAACAACAGAAATTACACACCATGAAATACTTTTAAGTTGCTGTCTCACCATTTGCTCAGAATCTCATCTAGATGAGATGCATGTGGGTTGGAAGCAATGCAATTATACTTGCTACAGGTCATTTGCTTAACTGCATTGAAATAGAACTTTAAAAACAAAGAAGGCTCAGCCTGGGACAATACTATTCACACAGGTGAAGCATTGTATCCTTCTTTGACACAGGTTGTGTGATGTTCCTCAATGATTGCAAATTGAGTTTGGTCTGGGCCAGAGTATTTTATTTTTATATACAGTGTTATATTCATCTAGAATTCCTATTTGGTTGTAATACATGTACTTTGTTTTAATTCTTTGATACCTTTGTTCTAATGCAGATATTGCTATGTATACTTTTCTTCTTTACTTGTATGTTAAGATATCACGAGGTTTGTATATCAATTTATGAGACAGGCAAAGAGGCGTATTGCTTATGTCATCTCTTTGATTTCTACTTGGGTATGGTTTTATTTCTTATTTTCAGCATTTTTTGATCTCCTTATGACAATGTTGGCTTTGCCCAAGATGTAAGTGTGACCTTTAATGATGAAGTTGTTGCTACATATTCTAAAAGTTCATTTGAAAACTGTTGCAATACAATTTCCTTTGCTTAAGCTTTTTTTCAAAAAACATTGTTATACATTCTTCTTTGAAAAATGGCTTTTTGCATTGTTTTAACACTCATGTTTTATACAATTTTGTACGAATTGTAATGTAATACTCTAATTTGTAAATGTGCTTATGCACTATAAAAAAAAAAAAAAAAATGAATACAAAGCAATACAGTGCCCAAAGAGTAAAGCTGGTCACAATGTGGTGCACAAAGGGATGAGAGACTAAAGGAAAACAGAATGTGAAAAGAAGTTACCATATTGAGAACCCAGAGATCCATATCGAAGGAGGAGGAACAAGGAAAAAAAGGAAGAATGTTATGGCACGGCTAAGGGACAGAGGGATAGCTGGAGGAGGCAACAGGAAGTTCAGCCATCACTCACGTTTCTGCAGAAAGCAGAGGCCTGGGGTTTTTAAGTCAAAGTTCATTCAGGAGCCGGAAGTGCACGAGAGGCGTGTGTGTGGGCGGCAATATGGGTGTCACGCTCACCTGATTCCCACGGAGGCGCAGGTCTGGCTTCGAGTGCTGATGCTTCTTCTATGGTGAAGCGCAGGACTCTGAAGATGGACTCACTGGCTCGCAGGAATATTCCCCTGTGCGTGAAAAGGGAGTATTACCTACTGACGGAATAATGCTCAAGCCTCCCACTCCCTTCCAACCCTCCACGATACCCTTCCTCGATTCCCCGTGAAGTCTCACCTTAGGGACTGGAAGGATGAGTTCTCCATCCTGCTTCTGATGCAGGGGCGCGTTGAAACCCAGTTACTTCACTGGATTGAGGTTTGATGGGAGTTCAAATAAGCTTGACTATTCAGGTAAGGCGCTGTAAGAGTTCTGTAGCAAGTTCCAAAGTTCAAGCTTAATAATAATGTTCATTGTCTTATTGCTGCTAGCGCTAACGCTTATGTCTTTTCGGAATGCCGGAGATATGGCGCCGACCCAAAGTGAAACGTGCAGTTCCAGTAAATGACAGGTAAGTTCTGGATGAGCGTTCGGGTAATGTCTTTGCATTCGCTCATTCAATGTCTTTGTCTTTTTTCCCCATAGGGGCCGGGGTCCGGAATGCCAGGTAGCGGCAGGACCCGAAATGAAATGGGAATGACCCAACAGGTAAGTCTTAGAAGGAAACTGAGCTTTTCCTATTCCCTTCCTTCTCTCACCTTGTGTTCTTGTCTTTTTCTCTCTAGGCTCTGGGAAGTGGCTGCGGATCCAGATGATCGCTGCTGAAGATGGAGGTGCCCAGGAAAGGTGAGTGAAATGCAGCGCTGCAGCGATCGAAGCGAAATGCTTTTAAAATGATGTCTTCTCTTTCAGGATCGTCGGTGTGAAGTCTCCGTGATGCAGCTTTAGCAGGTAAGGTCTTCTTTCTCTCCAATTCTCTCTTAGCAGGTGACCCAGGGTGCTGACAGGCGTGGCTGAAGTCCAGATGCAGGAGCTGACACGGTGAGCGTCCAGCTGCGAGGAGCAGAACAACGCGAAGCGTGAGTTGCTGATCGGGCGTGGTTTAAATAGCTTTGGAAGAAGTTCCAGTTATGTACCCTTCCACCGATCAGGTATGTATCCTTCCCTGACCACACCCAGGGGAAAGTAGTTCCACAGGTAAAGTAGTTCCATTCAAGCCTCAAGAGGGCCTGGATCTAGCAGCATGGTCTGCATCAGGTAAGTGCACCTTAAAACACTTGAACACATGTCTAGCTTTATGAGCCTGGCGCCTAAGGCACCAGGACAGGGGTCCAACATGAGCCTGGCGCCTAAGGCGCCAGGACTGTGTCCAAAGGGCCCTAGCTTGGGCCCGCTGGCACTTCCCTGGGGGAAATGATGCCTCCCTCTGGGGTTGCTGGGTCGGACCTGGCTCCTTGGAGGTAGGCATCATGACAGTACCCCCCCTCAAGGCCCCTCCCAAGGTTGTTCCCTCTGGGGGTTTTGGCTTGTTCGGAAATCTCCGGTGGAACCTTTGTATTAAGCGAGGTGCGTGAACATGGTTACTAGGCTCCCACGATCTCTCCTGAGGTCCATATCCCTTCCAGTCAGCAAGATAGAAGAGTTTGGACTTTAACACCTTGGAGTCTAAAATGTCTTTAACTTCGAATTCTAATTCCCCTTCAATTTGAACTGGGTCTGGAGGCTTGGACAGTCGGGTCCCTGGTTGTACTGGCTTCAAAAGTGATGCATGAAAAACTGGATGAATACGCATGTTAGACGGTAAATCCAGTTTAAAGGCCACGGGATTGATTATAGCCTTGATGGGATAAGGTCCTATGAATCTGGGATTGAAGGTTCGCGGGCCCTTGAGGGGTAAATGTTTCGTTGATAGCCATACCTGATCTCCTACTTGGTAAGGAGGAGTTTTACTTTGGTGCAAATCAGCGTTTTCTTTATACCTTTTCTTGGCTTGCTGTAAATGAGTTGCAGCTTCTTTGAAGGCTCGGGTTATTGTGGAATGCAGATGATTTACGATTTACTGTGGGCATTTCCAGCGTCAGAGGTGGATCTAGATCAGAGGTCCGAGGATGGTGACCATACAAAGTATAAAAAGGAGTTTGTCCGGTTCCAGAATGCACTGAATTGTTGTATGCATATTCTGCGATCCAAAGGATGTCTTTCCAATTTAACTCGGATTGGTGTAACATGCACCGAAGATATTGCTCGAGAGTCTGATTGGTTCTCTCGGTTTGTCCGTCGGTCTGGGGGTGGTGGCTGGTGGATAGCCGCACATCTATTTGTGCTAGTTGGCAACACTTCTTCCAAAAATGGGAGATAAATTGACTTCCACGATCCGAGACCAATATGGAAGGGAAACCATGTATGCAAACTATATTCTCCAGAAATTCCTTGGCCAAGGTGGAAGCTGAAGGCAACCTTTTAAAGGGATAAAGTGGGCCATTTTGGAGAATAGATCCACAATTACAAGGATAGTGTTGTAACCAGCACAAGGAGGCAGGTCAGTTATAAAGTCCATTGACAAGGTGTGCCATGGTGCCGGTGGAATATCCAACGGTTGAAGTAGGCCGGCTGGCCTTTTCTTTTGACCCTTGTTTTGGGCGCAAATCCCGCAAGACAACACAAAAGACTTTATGTCTTTTCTCCAAGAAGGCCACCAGAAGTGGCGTTTGATTTTTTCCTCCGTTTTAGCGATACCAGGGTGTCCTTCCATTAATGATTCATGATGATGGGCAATAACAAGTTCTTGCAATTCTTTACTAGGCAGAAACATCCGCTCCTGGAAGTAGGGTAAGTCATCCTTAACGGTGTAATGAGGACCCTTTTGACTCCATTCCAGTAAGGCTGAAGAGTCTAGAAGTTGTTTTTCTTGCGTTTGGATGTCCTCAATAGTTTGCAATGAAGTTAGGCCTAAGATTCTTTGTTCAGGTATGATTGGCACAGGTTCTAAACTCGAATTGGGTTCTTCCATGCCAATCCGGTATAAGGCGTCCGCTTTACCATTCTTGCAGCCAGGGCGATAGGTAATTACAAAATCAAATTCCGCAAAGAATAGAGCCCATCGGAGTTGTCGTGAAGATTGAGCCTTGGCCGTCTTTAAATACTGTACATTTCTGTGGTCCGTAATTACGGTGATGGTGTGTCTTGCCCCGAGAAGGTAGTGACGCCAAGCCTTGAAAGCAGATTTAATAGCCAGTAACTCTTTGTCGGTAATTGCGTAGTTGATTTCAGGAGGAGAAAATTTCCTGGACCAAAAGGCCACAGGGTGTAGTTGGTTAGTTTCTGGGTCTCTTTGCGACAGGACAGCTCCCATGGCCGAACTGGATGCGTCGGTTTCCACAATGTAAGGGAGATCTGGGTGCGGGTGCTTCAATATAGGTGCAGAGGTGAATTTGGTTTTCAGGTCCTGAAAGGCTTGTTCGGCCTCAAGAGTCCATTCAAAGCGTTTGTTTTTCTTTAGGAGAGCTGTGATGGGTTAGACTGTTCTGGAAAATTCCGGGATGAATTTTCGATAGAAATTGGCGAAGCCGAGCATGCTCTGAACTCCCTTCACCGAGCTAGGAGATGGCCATTTGAGGATGGCGTTCACCTTTCGCGAGTCCATTCGGACTCCTTGAGGTGTCAGGATGAATCCGAGAAACTCCACTTCTGTGGTATGAAAAATGCATTTTTCGAGCTTTGCAAATAGTCTGTGCTGGCGCAATTTCTCAAGAACTGCCCTAACATGTTTTCTGTGATCGGATTCTGAAGAGGAGTACACCAGGATGTCGTCAATATAAACAATGACACAGATGTCGATAAGTTCCCGAAGAACATCATTCATAAAGTACTGAAAGGCGGCAGGTGCATTGCACAAACCGAAGGGCATCACCTGTTATTCGAAGAGCCCAAATTTGGTGCGGAATGCAGTCTTCCATTCGTCGCCTTCTTTTATACGCACCAGGTGATAAGCTCCTCGGAGCTCTAACTTGGTGTACACACAAGCGTCTTTCACCTGGTCGATAAGCTCAGGGATCAGGGGCAGAGGATAACGATTCTTAATCGTTATTTGATTTAGGGCGCAATAGTCTATACATGTTCTAAGGTCGCCCTCTTTTTTCGGCACGAAGAACAAAGCTGAGGAGACAGGAGACTTGGACGGGCGAATAAAACCATTGGCTAGGTACTGATCTAAATACTGACGCAAATGTAGGTTCTCAGGTTCCGTAAGAGCATAAATCCTACTACAAGGTAGTTGAGCATTGGGTACCAGATCGATTTGGCAATCATAAGACCGATGGGGAGGTAACGTGTTAGCCTGTTCCTTCTGAAAAACGTCTTGGAATTCTTGGTATTCTGACGGTAGCTGTACAGGGGTGGAAGTTGCTGAGGCTAGACCCATAACTGGATTTCTTGGGTAACAAGTTGGTTCACAATCAGGAAAACTTATCTTCTTTGCTCGCCAGTCAATTCTGGGATTATGTGTTTCTAACCAAGGAATTCCAAGAATTACTTGAAATTGTGGGGCCTTGATCACATCAAACACGATTGCTTCCCGATGTCCATCCTGACCCACCAGTGTCATTTCAACAGTGGAATGCGTTACAGGCCCTGAGGCTATTTCGGTTCCATCTACTGTAGTAATGACATCTTGGGTTACTTTCGGGCGGAGAGGGAGCTTAATCCTGGAAGCCAATTCACGGTCTATGTAATTTCCAATAGCTCCACTGTCGATGTATGCTTTTATAGCATGCAACAGCTGAGGCTGTTTTGGGTCCACGAGCACCATTGGCATGACAAAATGCGAGGTCAAAGAGTTTGTTTTCAAGCTCGGCAAGCGGACCCCTACGCTTGTCGGGCTAGGTCGTTTCCCGAATCAGGTGTCAATAAATCGTTATCAGTGGCTCCAACCACCTTCTTAGGTGGTTTAACCGGACAATTTCGAAGAAAGTGACCGGAAGTCCCGCAATACAGGCAAAGTTGCATTTGCCGACTTCTCTCTCGTTCCTTCTGTGTTAATGGTCCTTTAACACCACCGATTTGCATAGGTTCGGATACGTCGGTACTCTTGGAGTTAGCGTGGGTCTTGATCGGTACTCGGGTTTCGTACTTGAACCGATCTGCTTTTCTATTTTGAAGTCTGTGATCAAGTTGAACCACCAAGTCTATGTCGTCTGCGCAGACCTGGGGTGGATCTACTATCTGAGCTAGAACATCCTTAAGCTCTCAGCGCAGGCCTCGATGAAACAATGTGATCCTTTTGTTTTCTGGCCATCCAGTTTCCACAACCAGTCTATTAAAGGTGGCAACGTAGGACAGAAGATCCTGATTACCTTGTCGTAAGGATAGCAGTTCGTTATCAGGGGCCTGTCCTTGAGAGTGTCGAGCAAACAAACTTTCCATGCTGGCCTGGAAACCCTGAAAATTCTGGAGAATGGGATCATCCTGATTTACCAATGGAATAGACCAATCGGCAGCACTGCCACTGAGGTAAGATAGTATAAAGGCTACCTTGGTCTGGTCGTTAGGGAAGGCCCCGGGTCTGCATAGAAAGTGTAAACGACATTGGTTCATAAAGACGGCATATTTCTTGGGATCCCCCGCAAAACGTTCAGGCGGGGCCAAAGGCATGTGTCCAGGTAGATTGATTTGTACCAGGTTATCTAAACCCATTGATGTGGAAGTATCTCCGGAATTAGGTAAAGGAGTGTGCCCTGCCTGGGCCTGCAATAAACTTTTGGCCAGGTCATCTGTTCTTTCCTTGGATAGGATCAGTTCTCTTTTGAGAGCGTTAGTCTCCTGGCGGGCTGAGTGCACTTCTGCCCGTAATTCCCCCAAAAGCTGGGCCAGCTGATCTGTCTCGGAAGTCTCCATAGCGCCCGGGTGGGAAATTGTGGGAAGGCTTCGCGTTCTGTCACGCTCACCTGATTCCCACGGAGGCGCAGGTCTGGCTTCGAGTGCTGATGCTTCTTCTATGGTGAAGCGCAGGACTCTGAAGATGGACTCACCGGCTCGCAGGAATATTCCCATGTGCGTGAAAAGGGAGTATTACCTACTGACGGAATAATGCTCAAGCCTCCCACTCCCTTCCAACCCTCCACGATACCCTTCCTTGATTCCCCGTGAAGTCTCACCTTAGGGACTGGAAGGATGAGTTCTCCATCCTGCTTCTGATGCAGGGGCGCGTTGAAACCCAGTTACTTCACTGGATTGAGGTTTGATGGGAGTTCAAATAAGCTTGACTATTCAGGTAAGGCGCTGTAAGAGTTCTGTAGCAAGTTCCAAAGTTCAAGCTTAATAATAATGTTCATTGTCTTATTGCTGCTAGCGCTAACGCTTATGTCTTTTTCCCCTTAGGGGCCGGGTTTCGGAATGCCGGAGATATGGCGCCGACCCGAAGGGAAACGTGCAGTTCCAGTAAATGACAGGTAAGTTCTGGATGAGCGTTCGGGTAATGTCTTTGCATTCGCTCATTCAATGTCTTTGGGCCTCATTACGACCCTGGCGGAAATCGAAAAACAATGGCGGAAATGCAATACTGCCATCGAATAGCGCTCGGTGCGATCATGACCCGTCACCGCAAAGTACGATGCCATTAGCGACACCGTAGTGAACGCCAACGCTAACTGCACCAAGTACGCGCGCGCGCGCCATGCCAAACCGTAATTACCACCATGGCGCAACGGTACGCGAATTCCGACCCTAGCGGACATGCACCTAACGCCATCAAGCACGGCGGAAAGTACCATTCCGCCATGGTGAGAAGTACGGCATCGCGAACCAACCGTAAACGGCCCTACTGAGTGCTTGTACACCGCTCCCTGGCCACATTGTACAACCCCCCGTAGGTGCAATGAAGTCACACAATGCAACCAGTGAAATGTACTAGTCATCCATGCCTGCCAACGAACAAATGAATCTCAAGAGGGCCCAATGGGAGCTGCAGGGCACAGATGGCACGAATACAGAAGCTATACAAATGGACATGACCTCAGTCTCCCACCAAGAAACGCACGCAAACACAGGCACCTGTGACCAGCAATATTCCGATAATCACATCATTACACCAATCCAACTGGCTGACCGGCAACTGTCACACAAAAGCTAATCCCCCGCCCCTGAGCATGACATCATCAAAACAGTCATAATGGCAGCCCTTATCCCTGACCTCACTGGGCTTCGTAGGCAAACGCGCCCAGCACAGTACCACGCAACTATACTCCGAAGCTGGAACCCAATGCAGATCTCCTCACAATACATCGCTCCCCAAATAGGAATATGCCACATCACTCGCAAAGAAGAACGCTACACGGTTCATATCAGAACAGAAATTTAATGCACAACAAATTCACCAAGCCCATACAGCCATTAGGCCATGAACTCCAAAATAGATTTCACCATTGTGGGCTGCATCCGCAATAAATGACCAGCTACTCCTTGTGTGACGCCCTGTTCCTTCATGGTACACAGGGGCTACATTCCCGTACGAAAAGGCAACATGGAAGCGCCTAGAACCGCAGGGCCGTCCCAATAGGGAGGCACTAGTCCAGCTGAAAGGCCGAAATGTTGCTCCTAGCCACTAGTACTGCGTAAGGGCATGTGGCCCATTGGCGATCGTCCCATAAGATCGTAATGCTGCTCCACTGATTAACACGAAGCAGCAGGTGTCGGGAGTAAAATCCGTCTGCAGGAGTGGCATACAGATGGCAGTGGCAAAAGGGGAGGAGATACCTGTCAACCAAATGAAATGAAAAAGAATAGTATGGCCATCAGAACTACATTTGAATTACTCACTTCAATGATCACACCAAATCCACAGCCATATGCATGCTAGCCCACTCCAAAGGATCATCACCACCCAAAAACCACTTGCGAATCATAACTATCTATATCGAGGTGAAAACACTATCACAAACGAGTGTACCTGTGCATGCGTCTGTTAAAACAGAATCCATCTGATGGGATTGGTAACGTGCATAGACACAAGTGTCTGAAGGCGCGTCGAGACAGGGAGGGCTCAACAAGGCCAGATAGACGATGGTCCCACTATGGCAGCCCTGCATCACATAGCGCAGGGGAGGTGGATAGATTCCAAGAAGCCCTGTACATGGCAAACTCTGTATCAAATCATCTGTCCATGCATCCATACATCATTCCCTCATCCCGTAATGAAAACGCCTGTTTCCATACTCACATAACATGTGAAATTTCCATTGAGTCTGTGCGTTATGCAGCCTGCAAAATCCACTGTGCCCCAGCCCGTAATTCCAGTGTTGTGAAGTAACATGTATTTGGGAACGTCCGGCCTCATCGCCCACGTCGCTATTGCGCATCCCAAACTATTCATATCAATCATTGCATCCTCGCCATGGCCCCTGTCCCAAGGACATTGAACAATAGAACGTTATATTTGCAGTCAGACCTGTGGGCATCTCCTCGCCGCTAGCTGAAAACCGAAAGCGCCGCCCTTCGAATTCCTCATTTGCAACATCACGTCGAAAAGGCATCTGTGGCCGCTTGAAACCACAAATTAATACATCTAGTGCGGCTGTGTGTGAAAATGGCAACTGCCTTCACTCACAAATGGAACGCCCCGCCCGTCGGTGAAGCTCGGTACAGTGTTGCATGAGGGTCCACCGTTACTCGAGTACTACGTTCCACTGACCCTTCACAAGTCTGTTCGCGACTGCAAAGATTGTATGTGAAACAATGGGACCATAGCCGAATGTACATATCAACCAATGTTACACTGCCATCGGGTACAAATACATGATTGCAATAGCAAGATGCCATTCGTCGAATTGCAGCGTTGTGTGCGGGACGTGCTCGCCCAAAGGGGAGTGCATCTTGCACAGGTGGAATGAATCACCACAGGTGGAGGCCATTCAGCCTGAAAACACATAAATTGCACACCCAGTCTCCTCCCACAACCACACCCACTCCGAAATGCTACCGGCAGGACTTGCCATGTTGGCCCTGGGGGACCTGATAGCACTGCAAGTACTCCAACTTCAAGAAGAAGACGAACACCAACTACAACCGGCCGCACGGCGGAGACGCAGGAGGAGGAGGAGGCCAAGGCAGGGCCAGCAAGGGCCGCCAGCACAGCCACTACCACCACGTAGGCAGCCCGCAATCCCACGCCTCCGAGCACATCCGTTCAACCTCACTGATGAGCAGATCCACACCCTCTACCGTTTGGACCGGGACACCATAACCGCCATTGTGGACATGACACAGGCTGGCCTTGTCAGCATGATAGATAGCCCAACCGCCATCCCACCCCTACTGAAGGTGGTGTCTGTACTCCACTTCCTGGCCACAGGCACCTACCAGCACACAGTCGGACAGTTGCATGGCATATCACAGCCACTGTTCTCACGGACACTATTGCAAGTGCTCAATGCCCTCCTGAAGCACGCAGACGACTACATCTCTCTACCACGCTCGGAGCAGGAAATTACGAACACAAAAGTGGGATTCCATGCACTTGCCGGCATACCGGGTTGCATTGGTGCCATCGACTGCACCCATGTGGAATTGGTCGTCCCACATGCCATGGAGGCCCAGTACCGCAACCGAAAACAATTTCATTCCCTGAATGTACAAATGGTGTGTGACTCCAACAGGATCATTACACATTGTTGTGCCAGATTCCCTGGATCAACCCATGATTCAATGGTCTTGAGGAACTCTACTATACCACGCTACATGGAGCGACACGCAGGGAACAGATCCTGGCTACTCGGTGAGTCTCATTTCATGCATGATGATGTGGGGTATGTGATGCGGCAATGACCTGGCAGGAAGGGGGGGGGGTGCGTACGTAGCAATGGCATTCCTCAAAATTCCTTTCTTGTCCACATACAGGTGATGCCGGGTATCCACTGAAGAGATGGCTCCTCACACCAGTCCGGAACCCACGGGACCAGCATGAGGAGGACTACAACCATGCCCACTCACGTACCCGTGTAGTAATAGAACAGGCATTCGGCCTACTGAAGACTCGTTTCCACTGCCTCAGCAGGTCTGGCGGGGCACTCCTGTACCGCCATGTGAAGGTTTCAAAGATGGTCATGGCATGTGTCATGCTCCACAACATGTGCGTACGTAGAAATGTGCCCATGCCCCCTGACGCAGAACTGCAAGCACCTGATGATGGTCATGATGAGGGTGGGGATGTGGCAGCACCTCAAGGAGTCTGCGAGGCACCGGAGGGCCGTGACATTCGTCAGCATCTCATAGATGCATGCTTCTAGCACTCACGCCTGGTGGCTGATACATGGACACGGGACTCGTGGCACTGTGTGTGTCTGGAACATGCACAATATGGACTGTACGCCTATAATGGCCTCGTACACAAAGATCAATGTCCACACATCTCATTGCATGATCGTGCATTGTTTATGGCATATGTGATATCATGTTAAACACCCTATCGACCCGCCACCCAAGTGAGCCCAACACACCCCCTCCACCCTCCTACCTCCCCCCCGAACACCAGTGTCCAAAGATGCTCATTGTCAGTGGGCTGTCGCTATTGCAAGCCCCCTCTGCGGGTATCAGGGGCACCCCTGCCTGTGGAGCGCAGGTTCCTCCCAGATCTACGTTGGGGGCTGCCCTGGACGGAACTTGCAACGGATGATGTCTCTGCTTGCTCACGTCCATGCATGTCCCTAAGGGTTTGTGAGAGCTCAGTGAGCACACGGCGCACTGCGGCAAGTTCGGCACATACGTCTTTGGACGTCGCATGCAGTTCCCCCCTCAGGCTCTCGGTGCTTCTCTCCATTTGTACTCTCAGGCTCTCGGTGCTTCTCTCCATTTCTACTCTCAGGCTCTCGGTGCTACTCTCCATTTGTGCCCTTAGTGTCTCTGCACTTCTCTCCATTTCTGCCCTAAGTGTCTCAGTTGATGTTTCTATGGCTGCCTTAGTGCCCCCACATTCATCGGCATGGTCCTTGAGGAGCGTGGCCAGTTGCTGCTGTTGCACGATTACCTGGTCGAGGGACTGTTGCCTCTGCTGGGCCATGGCCATTTGCGGTGGTGTCACAGAGGGGCTGATCACCTCATGTTGCCTTGCCACAGGGCTTGTGGGGGATGGCCAGTCGTCGTCTTGTGGGTGCCCCTGCGTGGTATCCTCATGGTGTACGGGATGGAACAGACAGGGGGATTGAGACAGGTCATGGATGGATCTAACTTCGACATCCCCGTTTTCTGTGTCGGAGCATGCTGCCATTAATGCAGTATCACCTATGGTGCTGCTGCCACCAGAAGCAGTGCCTACTGTGGCATCCATTGGGGGGACCTGTGGTGGTGGTGTTGTGGGCATGCTGGCTGCTGGGGTGCCTGTTGGAGTTCCCTCCTGTGTGCTGCCACTTGATTTGTGCTGCTGCCGTGTCTTGATGCGTGCAGCTGAGGTGGAGGGTCTTTGGCCGTTGGTCTTGGCCCTCTTTGCAGGTGTGCTGGTAGGGGTGTCCTGGAGCTCGTCGTTTGGATCGGACCCTGTGGTGGAGTAAAGGAGGGCGAGCGTTATTAATGGGTCTGTGGGAATTGGAATGGCAATGTATCACATGCATTGGGGTGGTACCTGAGGGTGATTTGGGTCGGGGCCTTGGAGGTGGTTTCATTTGTGTGTGGAGTGAGGGTGCAGTTGTTTGGCAGCCTGCAGTTAGGGTGTGCCTGCTGCACGTGTAGAGGGTGTTTTTAGGATTTTTAATTATTTATGTATTTGATGTGAGTTTTAATGTGTGCTATCAGGCCTATGTATGTGGACGTTCTCCTGGACATGTGTTCCTGTTGCACTATGTGGGCACGTGGTACTTCACATGATTGGACATTGTGGTTTTGGCATTGTTTTATTTGGGACACCTACCTGAATCTTCGGATGTCAGCACTCCTTTCTCCATCCCTCCGACTCCCTCTATGCTCTCCATTCCAATGGTGGAGGCACAGATTTCTTCCCAGGGGGTCAACTTGATGGGTGATTCCGATCCTCCCCCGGTAGCTGTGGCAATGTTGCGGTTGGCAGAAAGTATGCTACGGACGCGTATCCGCAGGTCGTCCCATCGCTTTCTGCATTGCTGTGGGTTGCGGGGTGCGGTCCCCACCGCACTTACCCGCTGTGCCACCAGGGCCCATATGGCCTTCTTGTTCGCAAGTGCCGTCCTGGTCATTTGCGTGGAGAAGACGACGGCAGCATTCTCCTGGAGGGTCTCCGTGAGCACCGTGAGTTCCTCACGGGAGAAGTGGACCTGCCGCTTGCGGTCGCACGCTTTCGTCGCTACTTTTCCCATTTTTCTTGGTTTCACTAGGGTGGATGACGGGTTGGGATGTGTCTCAGGGTAGTATTTTTTATGGTTGTGTGGAATTTGTGGTTTTATAGGTGTACGGCGGGATGTTTCCCGTTCCGGGACCATGCTTTTACTTCCGTTTCCGTATATTTACGGTCACCGTACTTTCCGGTTGGCGCTCACTGCGGTGTCCGCTGAGATGGGTGGCGGTATTGCACCTAGGGCGCCTTACGGCGGCGGTGTGGGCCGTTTTGGGGTCATTTCCGCCATCGTGGACTTTGCACTTCCGCCATGGCGTGGTGCTCGTGCCCGATGGGTCGGAATGAGCCGCACTTTGCTCCATCGTGCAATGGCGGAAACGCTATTTACGCTATGGCGGTCCGGTCGGTTGATTTCCGCAAGGGTCGTAATGAGGGCCTTTGTCTTTTTTCCCCATAGGGGCCGGGGTCCGGAATGCCAGGTAGCGGCAGGACCCGAAATGAAATGGGAATGACCCAACAGGTAAGTCTTAGAAGGAAACTGAGCTTTTCCTATTCCCTTCCTTCTCTCACCTTGTGTTCTTGTCTTTTTCTCTCTAGGCTCTGGGAAGTGGCTGCGGATCCGGATGATCGCTGCTGAAGATGGAGGTGCCCAGGAAAGGTGAGTGAAATGCAGCGCTGCAGCGATCGAAGCGAAATGCTTTTAAAATGATGTCTTCCCTTTCAGGATCGTCGGTGTGAAGTCTCCGTGATGCAGCTTTAGCAGGTAAGGTCTTCTTTCTCTCCAATTCTCTCTTAGCAGGTGACCCAGGGTGCTGACAGGCGTGGCTGAAGTCCAGATGCAGGAGCTGACACGGTGAGCGTCCAGCTGCGAGGAGCAGAACAACGCGAAGCGTGAGTTGCTGATCGGGCGTGGTTTAAATAGCTTTGGAAGAAGTTCCAGTTATGTACCCTTCCACCGATCAGGTATGTATCCTTCCCCGACCACACCCAGGGGAAAGTAGTTCCACAGGTAAAGTAGTTCCATTCAAGCCTCAAGAGGGCCTGGATGTAGCAGCATGGTCTGCATCAGGTAAGTGCACCTTAAAACACTTGAACACATGTCTAGATTTATGAGCCTGGTGCCTAAGGTGCCAGGACTGTGTCCAAAGGGCCCCAGCTTGGGCCCGCTGGCACTTCCCTGGGGGAAATGATGCCTGCCTCTGGGGTTGCTGGGTCGGACCTGGCTCCTTGGAGGTAGGCATCATGACAATGGGGAGCCCAACTGTGCTCATTCAGGCCCAGACAGGCACATACAGGGCCTTTGGATCAGGCCTTGGGAGGCGGGCTGGCGTCACCTGCCGGCTCGCCTGATTGGGCCTTAGAATGCACAGGGGGCCCAATCACAGCGCAGCAAGGAGAACAAAGGCAAGCCCTCCTGGGCCTGCAGAGCAGTGGCAGCCATGTTGGCATGTATGGCCCACAACAGAAAAGCAATGATTCTGGAGTACAAACAGGCACAGAAAACAGTGTTAGAATGTTGAAAAAGGCATTAAAATGATAAATGCATCTAGCTTTAAAATGTAGGAATTTAAATGAGTAGAAATGCACCCCTCGATATTGCTGTGCAGTGCTGATGCAATCTACACAGAAGCCCAGCTGGGCTTATCTTAAAACTGCTGGTGGGAGGGAGCAGGTCCCCTTGTCCTGGTGGAATTGAAGAGGGATCCCTCGTGTTGTTAGGGCAGCTGAGACTGAAGAGCAGTGGTGGGCCTAGCGCCCAGCAACCGACACAGATACCTAAGAGGAAAGAGGAGCCTGAGATCCCAACCTCCCGCTGACAAGCGTCTTTACAGCCACAAGAGGCACTGAAAGGGAAAGAGATGTTACGGATGTGGGGAGGCGATCAAGATACCTGACTGCAGTTTCCAGTAGCTCAGAAACCAACACAGGTATGAAACCCAGAGCAAATATAACTTGTACAAGGCCCCATTGAACCAGAAAGCAATCAATACTACAAACAGTCAAGAGAACATAACGGGCACACAGCCCCAACAATCCATAGAGAAAAGGGATACCAATAATGTAATACAATTCTGGAATAGCCGACAAAGTATGCTAAGTCAGCTGAATGAGACTCGCACACGGCCCTCAGTAAATATGAGCGGGAATAAGATTCAGAAACTGTATATGAAAGTCAAAGTAACTGCCAAGAGTGTCAAGAAGCACAGCAGAGGTCCCATGTTGAGACAGAGTAAAGGGAAGCAGAATACTCTATAACACGGATAGCATAGTGCATAAGTTACAGAGAGCGATGCCATTCGACTGGGCAAGAACCCTAAGCTAAATTGTATATTGAGAGTTAAGACTTTTTACCACAAAGCTGTTAAGAACCAACGCTACTAAGATGGGAAAGACAAAAGTATTTTCAAGTCGTCCTGTAGGGATTGGAACATTAAAAAAATAAGAAACATTCCTTATCACAGGGAGAGGGAAACCCTTACAGAAAATAGTTGATGATTTTCCCAAAAGGATTTTGTGAAGATAATCTACAGGAACTTTAAAGACTGAGAACAAGTCAACTACAATTGTGCCAGGCAGAAGTCCATAACAAGGCTAGTGAAGAAGCCTCCCTTTTTTTCAGCTAGGTATTTTTCTGAAGTAGTAGGGCTAGTTAGCTACTCCATATTCCGACAGAAGACTTTTTATTTGGACTTGACAAGCACCCTTATTTTTACTTTTGTTAGGTAGGGATTCCCTTATAGTGATAGGGTTAGACGTTTTGGTTTTTATTTCAATAAAACTTGTGAATCATGACAACATGAAGTCTGAGTCCTTCTGGTTCACCACATGAGCCACTGGTAATCGAACCACTACAAAGGTCTGGGCTTTCATTTCACTATGTGCCAGGATCCATCTACTCCAAACTCTTAATTGTATGCTTTATGGTTGCTTTGTGTAAGAGTAGAGAAGTCCAGCATCTGATCATACAGCTGCAGCCAATGTTCTTTTGTATTTTATGTTTATTTTTGGAGTAACAATCAGTCCCCCCACACTGTGTCAAATGCACTTGCATCTGAAGTGTGGGTACGTTTTACGAGCATAATTTAAGTCTGTTTCATAAGTCTTTGGTAGTTTAAGGGCTGTGTCACTGGGATATCTGGAGCTAGTCCTTCCATTCGTCAGAGGCCAACATTTGGACCCCTTACATGACCAATGTTTTTTTTCTTCTCACTTTTTTTTGTTTTGAAATACCAGGGCTAACCAAAGCATCCACGTGAAAGCCTGGCAAAAGCAACAAAAGGATGTGTTGATTGTTCAATGCTGGCCCTGCATAATCACAGCCTCTTTTTAAGCTATTCCCTTTAATCAGCCCTTGATTGTATGTTGTTCTGTTTTTTATTTGACCAATCTATTTTCAAACAACAACCCAAATTTCAATCACTCAGTGTAGCACGGATACTTCCAGTAAACTACAGAGTCCTGCCCAACTCTGCACAATAGGTTTTAAATACCTACTGTTAGGAGGCCTATGTATGTTTCACAAAATACTGTTGAGAGATTTTTTCACAAACCTTTATTGATATATGTATTCACCATCTCACAGTGGGTTTCATAACGTCAAACCACTCAGGGGTGTTATATGGTTCCCAGGTGTTTCTTAACCCTTTTTTTGAACCTTGTTCCTAAATGTGCATAGTGTCTTGGTCAAGCACAGAGCCATTTTGACCAGTTATTCCTATCACCTCAGTATCTCTGCTGGGATAAGGAGGGTCTCAGGATCATCGCATCCGCTATATAGTACTTCAACCCCACCCTAATCTAGGGGTCCCTGCCTCCCTCACTTCTCTGGGCCTCCTTCCTAACAGCCTGATTACTCCTCGTATGTCCTTTCTGCCAGGGTCTTATTACTTCTCCCGCCGCTCAGCCTGCTTTGGGCCAACTCTGCCTCCTGTGTGTGTTTATGTCCTTACTGACTATGGGGTTGCACTTTTCACCCCTCTCAGCTATGCCTCCTTTGGCTAGTTCTAACCTCCCCTCAGATGTTACTACCACCTCTGCTGTTACCCCATTCTCCCTATTTATTACCACTTCCTCCTTAGATGTTCATTCCTCCTCCTCAGTTATTAACACCTCTACCTCCTCAATTGTTACCAGCTCCTCATCTATTACCACCTCCTCGTTCTTAGCTCTCGCTCCCTCTCATCTCTAGCACCTTATAGCAGTTCCTCCTCTGTCACACTCCAACACAACTTCACTACTAGTCACAACTTTCTCCAAAAACCCACTCTCAGAAACTTGGGCTGGGTGCATTTATGTGTTACCTGCTCCCCTTTTTAGAATTTCTAGTGGGGGTCTGCACCTTTGACTGATAAATAGCTGGGCTTGACTGTTCTCCCTGAGTTCACCTGGAGCTGCTTTCAGCGAAAGGGACCGAACCAAACCTATAAGAGGCCTGTCTGCCATTTTGAATAGTAGTTTTCTCCCTCTGAGCCTACTTGATGCTCCATTTGCTAAGCTGAAGTTTTCAGTGTTTACAGCACGTGAAGTATAACCTGGAATCACTTTACAAGGGACCTGAACACTTTGTTTTGCATATGCCCTTGTGTGTTGGGATATAAATGCACATTGTATCAGTATATCTCACCGGGGAACAATGCATTGGTAACTGTGTATTCCTCCTTAAACTTTCAGCCTTCAGGAAGTCTCAGACTAACAACATTGTGTCAGAACAGAGAATTCACCATGTGCACTGTGATCCTTGTGAAATTACTCCTTTCAACTGCTGGGCAAACCTACAACTTAAATATTTTTGCTACAATTGATGACTGAAAATAACCCTTTTTCCTTAAAGAGGAAGCTGTCCGTTTTACTGTTAGAGGTTTGAGTCTGCTTGTTGGGAGATATAGGCTCTCTCGATAGGTGAGTGGTTACACACATCTTGCATTACAGGGTCATAAAAGGGCCTTGGACCAGATCTACTTTTTCAGGGTTGGTCTTTCCTAAAAGACTACTGGGTTTGAGAGTGTCTAGGTACCCAAGACTAGATTGCATGGCGGCCCCGTGATTGTACCCTGCATGTGACAGAGGCTACGCTGGGGTAACCAGATGATGCTCACCATACGTCTTCGGCCCAACACCAGTGGTTAAGAGGGCAACCAGCTCCAGTGAAGCACTGCACAGATTGTTCGCATAAACCTACAAGTGGCTTCATCCCACTACCAAGTGCATTGACTGTTTAGATTTTTCTGCATTGATAGTCCGCTCTGGGTTTTCTTGGGTTTTGTAAGTCAATCATATATGGTATTGGCTGAGGCTTGTGTGACAATGTCTCCTACTTGATCTTTGCGGTGTGTGGGGGGTGAACATAGAAGCTGAGTGCTACTACCCGCCTTATGATACAGGCTCATGGGCTGTGTGGGGATGATTCCCTGATCATCCACAAAACCCCTAGGTCACGAGGCAGGGATTAATTCCATAGTGCCATCCGGCCCTTTAATAAAGATACAGACCATTGCAGGCTGTGTTGTTGAAGTTGGGAACAATGTGGCCCCGCAGTTACAAAGTACTTCACATCCTACATGGGGGATTTCCACTACAAACAAAATGGTAAGATCACAAACCAGTATCAAATTCGGTAAAACAATCCCAAAAGTGGCTGCCACCAAAGCAATGTCGACTCCGCTTGTCGAGTGTGGAGTTCCAGCTCATGCACCATGCGCAAGACTTGCAGCAAACCCAATATGAAGGACCGGCCTTGTATATGCCCGGGTAGGCACACATTGGGAGACCTATGCTAATAAAATAGACTCCCTTGAAACATAAGTCAATTAGCAAATGTCCAATCTCACGCTAATAGAAGAAATCATATGCATGTGCAAATCCTCATGGAAAGCCTGGCCTAACAAGAGGAAACAGGGGCATATGCACAAGAGCATAAAGAATGCATGTGCCTGGGTGTTTGGAATAGCTTTTGCAAGTTTGGAGGTGGTTGAAGGAAGGAGAGGCTGGAGACAGAGGAGGTTGGAGGTGACAGGAGAAGCAACAAAGTTGATGGTCAAAGTAAGAGGGGCAAAAGGGGTGGTGGGGAGAGTAAGAGCTAAAAAGAAGAAGGTGCCAGTAACAGCAAAGGATGCAGTGGAGAGAGTGAGAGATAAGGAAGACGAGGTGACAGGAAGTGCGAAGGAGGTGAGACAAAGAGCAAAGGTGGCAGTGGAGAGACAGAGATAATGAGGAGCTGGGGCATTGGTGGATAGATTAAGACCTAAGGAAGAGGAGCTGAAGATGAGAGAAACAAAGTAGGAGGCAATGAGAGCAAGATTTGGGGAGGACAGGAAGTCTGTAAGAGACTCAGGATGAGAGAAGATCACAAAGAGGGGAACGTATATCCATGCCTATGAAGTGTGTGGGTGAGGTGGGAGGTGGTGCTAGCATGTGATGGGGCATCAAATAGGCCAATCAGGAGTTTCCAAGTCCGCAGTGAAAGAGAGAAAACCTAGGAGAAAACCCTTTGGGAAAGAGCCGTTGTTAGGGTGAGAAAGATTAGAATATGAGTGGGCCCGGAACCCCTAGAAACAGTAGCGTTGGGCTAGCAGAAGGCTATGATCCCAGCAAGCATCCTCTAGTGCAACCACCCCAGCTAACCTACAGTGCGGACCCAGTCAGCCATTCAGCCGCTGACAAGTAAATGCTGGCATCTTGGCTGGCAAGAAGTTGGAATCCTCATGGTAAGCTTGACTAAAGTTATTCTGGATTTCTTGCATTGACAACAATCCGGCCAGTATCCGAGAAAGCAACACCCATAAACAGACACCCATACCCCTACAGCTACAGTGATCGGTTCCTTGGAGTGACACTGGGGAGATAGTGACTGCTGTTTTGGACTATTTTATATTTAGTATATTCAAGATTCTTTCTAAGACAAACAAAGGACCAGGAACTTGGAGGAGGCTTGTGTGGTGAGTGTGAAAAATAGATATCCTGCTTTAGTTCAGTTTTCCTTACCCGTTAACATCCTTATTTGAAGACTCTTGAATAAACACTACTGTTAAAACTGTAGGGAGATCTGATATGATCGTATTGTCCCGCATGTATGTACTGACCTTTGCCACTGCTAATCTCACAAGCACTTTAGAAGTCTGGGCTTTCATTTCCCTACCAAATGAACTATGGGGCACGGAGTTCCAAATAAATAACATTATAGAATTAAAAAATGCAGCTTCAGACAAAGTTTGATTCCCCCCCTAGATGTGCTGTAAAAATATTAGCCCACATTTTAATCAAGCGGTTTGATTTTTATTTTAGGTCATAATAGAGTGACAATACAGTAATTCAAACATAAATAGTCATGCATCTCTTTATTTAAGATGCAAAATAATATTTGGTACAACTGATCACAATATTGTTATTTTGTTTCAACTGAGGACCATTATAGACCATTTAATACCATGACAGTGGACATCAAAAGTTAACATTGAAAAAATGCACTCAATGAGTTGTTTGAACCCAACTCCTATGACTACTCCCTTTTTCAAGTCAATTTATTAAACCTCTACTTCGCCACGGTCATACCTATGAAGTGTGTACAAGCATACATAAGCCTAAGCTCAGTATGGTGCATTACTATGTGCTCAGCGCCAACGTGGGGGTAGCAGTGAGTGCCAACTCTGCAGGGCAGTGGATAATATGACATGTTGGTTACGTGTTATACTGAGATTCAATTTTATACCCAAAGTCAGATAAATCACTGGAAATCACCTACCTGTGTCCCTTGGAATCTGGATTACAGGGCTGGAAGTCCTTTAGAGAGCCGAATAGTGGAATCTACCTGAACCTCCTTTTGCGCCCCAGCTCAAGGCTTGGATGCAGAAAGAACCCCAGGGAAAGCCAGAAGGGAAAAAACCCTGGGCAGAGCTGCTAGGGTTCATGGATCGGTGATGTGGTTCCCTTTCGAATCGAGGCCCCGGCTGGTAGATCCGGTAGTAGTTTCTGCTGGAGATGTTTAACCCTATAGAACAGCTATGGCTCTGTTACAAAGAGATCACTGTCTGGAGGAGGAGCTGACTCGGATCGAATCTCGAGGAGTAAGAAGAATGCTCCAGTCCAATTCGTTCTGAATTGTGGAATTGCGTAGACTGGGATACAAAGACAGAGTAGTGATTCGCGAGGAGGGGGCGTGGCTTGCAACCAGGAAGGAGAGCAGTTTCCGAGAGCTGGGATCGGGACGTCTCTCAATGTAAGAAAGACCCGTGATGGAGCGTAGCGTGACTCCTTGGAGAGTAGCAACGCGAGGTGTGTCAGAACCTTCCCCCGGATATACCAATACGGAAGTGGGCGTCGTCCACTGCTTGCTCCTTGGTGCTGGATCCACTAGACTGCTCATAGGTACAACCCAGGACTCCATCTTCGGTGGATTCCCCCTTTGGTAGTAATTCCTATTCTGAATGGGATTGCGGCTGGAAATGTTCATCACAGTATGCCCCCTCTTAGGGGGAGTACCTCCCGGTTTGCCCGGGTGCCGCGGATGAAATCTTCTGATCAATCTGGAGGCATGTATGGCTGATTCTGGTTCCCAGGTTCTGTCTGCCGGGGAGTAACCCTTCCAATCCACAAGATATTGTAACCGCCCATGATGATACCAGGAGTCACAGATACCTGCCACTTTGTACTCAGGGTCTGAGGCGGTTAATACTGGTGGAGGACGTTCTGTGGTTTTGGGATGAAAATGACTTCAGACATCCAGTTTTAGTTGTGATACATGGAACACCGGATGTATACGGGCCCAGGTTTTAGGGAGTCATAATCTGAAGGCTGCTGTTGCCATGGTCTCTAAAACCCTGAAAGGACCCCAGAATTTAGGGCATAGTTTAGATGGAAGCAGTCTTCTGGGGAGAAACTTAGAAGACAACCAAAGCCATGAGCCTGGTCGGATGTCAGGGGCAGATGTTCGGTGACGGTCTGCAAATCTCTTCCGTCTCTCTTGTGCTTCATTTAATGCGACTTTCGCAGTCCTGTGGCATTTCTGTATCTGTTTCAGCAAATGTTCCACATCTGGAAATGTTGAAGAGGAGATCTGAGTTGTGGGAAATGAAGCAGGATGGTATCCATATGTACAATAGAAAGGAGACATTCCGATGGCCGAGTGGAAGGCATTATTATATGCGAATTCAGCTAATGGTAAGAGTTCTTTCCAATCATCTTGAGCAGAATTTACATAGCTTCAGAGGTATCCTTCAATGGTTTGGTTTAATGTTTCCGTCTGCCCATGGATTGAGGATGATATCCCGAACTGAGGGCCCGTGAAATGCCCAGAATACGGCACACTTGTTTCCAATATCTGGACGTGTATTGTGGCCCTCTATCCGAGATGATAGTCTCCGGAAGGCTGTGCAAAGAAAATATCTGGGATACAAATATCCTGGCCATTTGAGCAGCTGTGGGGACCCCCGATAGGGGGATGAAGTGAGCCATCTTAGTAAAAGAGTCAATGGTGACCATGATCGCCGAACACCCTCCAGATTTCAGTAGCTCTACAATAAAGTCAGTGGATATTATTTGCCACGGGTGGTTCGGATGTGGCATCTTCACCAGTTTTCCTAAAGGAGGCCGCCGAGGAACCTTGATCTGTAGACATACGGGACATGACCGTACGTATGTCTTAATGTCCCTTTTCAAAGTTGGCCACCAGAAATAACGTGAAATCAATTCCTGTGTGGTGGAAACTCCCCTATGTCCTGAGGTCTTGAAATCGTGACACATCTTTAGGACTTCTCTCTGAAGTGTCTTGGTCGGTAAATAGGCTCTATGGCTTAAGAAGTAACATCCATTCATGTATGTCAAAGTAGGGCTGATTCCTTTAGTGCGGCGAGGTAACCTAAGAGCTGCACCTGACTGCTGCTGGAGACGTGTCAAAAAATCAGAATTCGTTTGCAGTCCCATTGCCAGACAGGGAAAGATTTGTTCTGCTATTAACCTCCTATAGAAGTTTGCAAATCTGATAAATCTTTGGATATCCTTTCCTGAGGTCGGGGTAGGCCATTCTCTTATTGCAGACACTTGCAGACACAGGATCCAATGCGATTCCTTCCGCGGATAAAATATATCCTAAATACCCTACTTGTGACTGATGGAAGGAACATTTTTCCAACTTACAATATAAATGAGTCTGTTGGAGTCTCCTAAGAACTTCCTGAACATGTGGGTAATGTTCTTGCAAGGAAAATGAGAATATCAAAATATCATCCAAGTAAATGATTTATTTTAAAATGTGTTTATTGGCATTTTCAGTAATAGCAGTTACATATCTTCCACATTGTGCCTTAGTCATGTTCAAATGCAATACAGTTTACTTTTAACTTTAACAAACAACAACAACTGTCTCCTTAATAAGTTCACATGTTTCAGCTTCCCTCGTGCCAGGGGGAGGGGGAGTGCGGGTAAGGTCGATCAGGTTGCTCACAGGATATGGGAGGTGCTTTCCTGGGGCTCGTAGTGTCTCTTATTGGGTCTTGTTGGTTCTCCTTGCCTGACTTGCAGGTGTGTTCGTTTCGGGGCATTGGCTCAGGGTGGTTCGTCGTTAGTGGGGAGAAGCATGTGTCTAGTGAGTTCTTTCCATGCCTCGAGGGCTCTGCTGGACTCATCGGTAGATCTGGCCACACTTTCTTCCCAGGCCTTAGTCTCAGCCTGCAACCATCGTTCTGTCTCTCCTTGCCATGCTTTATATTGTGGTCCAGCTGTTTTTTTCCAGGACATGGCTATAGTTCGTTTGGCCAATATGCACGCTATGTCCATGAGTCTGACTGTGTGCTTTAGCTTGGCTAATCTGGGGTAGGTTCCCAGCAAGCACTCTTCGGGCGACCATTTGTATTTGGTCATGCCTGTTTTTTCGCATGTCTGTTTCACCTTTTCCCACAGTGTCTTCGTTTTGGGGCATTCCCACATCATATGGATTAGGTCTGCTTCCTCCCTCATGCACCAGGTGCAGTTTGACTGGGTTTGTTTGCTAAATTTGGCTATCCGTTTCGGAGTTAGGTAAGTTTGATGCAGTACATTCATCTGTATTTGCTGGAATCAGTGGTTTCTTGACACCTCTTTGGGAAATGTGAGCGCTCTATTCAACTCCCCCTCTGTCAGTTCTCTGCCTATATCTGTTTCCCATTTGCTTTTCATCCCCATGCTTCGGGGGTTAGGTGTATCGCTCAGGTGTCTGTATATTTGGGATATTGGCCTGCATCCCTCTCCCATGTTGTACAGCAGAGTTAATAGTGATTCAGTGTCCGGTTCTTCTGGTCATGTTTCCCATTTACTTCGTGCCGTGGCTCGGACCTTCTGGTACCAAAGGAACTGTCCCGGGTGTATGCCTTCTTTGTCCTGTAGCGTGGTAAACTCTCTAAAGGTGCCTTCTTCGTATAGATCTCCCCAAGCATAGACCCCTTCCCTTTCCCATGATCTGATTTGGTTCAGGTCGGTGGTCGTTGTGTATAGATCTGCAAGCAGTGGGATTTCTGGTGCGTAAGCATTCTGCGTATGGGTGAGTGTTCTCGCTCTGTGCCATATGTCCCTCCCCAGGGTGACTATGTGGGCTGTTACTCTCAGCAGCTTAGAGGGTACCCAGACCAGTTCTTTCAGGTGGAGCGGGAGACTCATAGTCTGTAGCAGGGGATTTTCATCGGTAGGTTCGTCAGAGAACCATTTAGATACAAAGCTGAGTTGGGCTGCTAAGTAATATTTTTCTAGATTCGGAAGCTGAATGCCTCCCTGGGCGTATGGTAGGGTTAGTATCGACAGCGCTATTTTGTGCCTGTTTTTTCCCCATATGAACTCCTTTATTAGTGACTCCAGCAGTCGGAAAAAAGGTTTTTTGATATAATAGTGTACATTTTGGAACCCATATAGGAATCACGGTAATATAATCATTTTGACTATTGAGGCCCTCCCCATCATTGACAGGGGGTGTCGCGACCAAAAGCTCATGGACCTGCGCAGAGCCGGCAGAGCTGCCTTTGTGTTGTATTCATGCATCTGTGTGGGGGTATGCATTATCTGGATGCCTAGGTATCTGAATGTGGTGGTTTGCCATTTTATCCCAACCATCGGGAGTGCCTCCATGTCTACACGTTTCAGGGCCGCCAGAGGGAACATGCTAGATTTTGACTTGCTGAATTGTATCCCAGATACTTTAGAGTAATTATCCAGAACTTCCAGCATGGTGGGCACGTTGAGGTGTGGGTCTCTAACATATATGAGGACATCGTCCGTGTAAAGCGATATGGTGTGGTCTACCCCTCCTAGCCTTATGCCAGCATCAAAAAACTGCTTCCTAAAGTATATCGCTATGGGTTCCAGCCCCAGTATACACAGAATTGGGGATAGCGGGCAGCCTTGCCTGGTCCCTCTTTGTATGTCCCAGGCTTCTGATACATATTTCCCGGCCTTCACTCTAGCTCTTGGTCTGGTGTATAGTATCTGAACCCATCTAATAAACCCAGGTCTGAAGCCGAATCCCTTGAGTACGACCAAAAGCCACTCCCAATAGATGGAGTCAAACGCCTTTATGGCATCTAGGGACATTAATGCATATGAGCTCCCGTCTTCATCAGTTTGCGCTATGATGTGTTGTAACTTGCGCAGATACATTGATGTGTTTCGGCCTGGTATAAAGCCGCTCTGGTCGATGTGTATTATGTCCCCTATTATTCTGGACAATCGCTTGGCTAGTATTGTAGTTAAGATTTTCGCATCGTAATTTAACATTGCCAATGGGCGGTAGGAGTCACACAGATCTGCCTGTTTGTTTGGCTTAAGGATCGGGACCACTAGTGTTTCCCTCATGCTTTCGGGCAGCACTCCCCTCTCATATGCCTCTTGGTATACTTTGTGTAACAGAGGTGTAAGGGATGGCTCATATGCTTTGTAAAACTCTGAGGGCAGACCGTCCGTGCCAGGCGCCTTGCATGTGGCCAGGGACCTGATGGCTTCTGTTATGTCTTCAGGCGTGATTTCAGCGTCTAGTATCAGAGCTTGTTCTGGGGGCATCTTGTGGAGCCCTATCTCATCCAGAGTATCAGTGATCTGTTCTGGAGGGACATGTTCCTCATGTGAGTATAGTTGTGCATAGAAGCGTTTAAAAGTGTTGTTTATGTTCTGCTGCATGTGATGTGTGTTCCCTTCCTCATCTCGCAGTGAGGTGATGGGGTGTCTAGGGTGTTCCCTTCGGCATAGCCAGGCCAGCAACCTGCCCGGTCTGTCTGCCTCTGTGTGCGTTCTATTTGTCTTGGCCGTGTAGTCGAGCTTTTCTAGTCTACTCCACGCCATATCATTTTCCTCCCTGAGTTTCCGAAGTTCTGTTTCCCTATTACGCGCCCTTGTGGGCGCTGCTTCCAGCTTTTCTATCTCCTTCTCCAGCTGATCTAGGTCCTTCCTGAGCTGTCTTTTGATTCCCCCTGCTTTCGCAATGACTTCCCCCCTTATCACTGTTTTCAGGGCATCCCATACTGTGCTGCTATGTTCTACACTTCCCTTGTTAATTTCTATGTAGCTGTCTATGGAGTCTTGTAACTCCTCCCTAAAGGTTGGGTCTTTGAGAGCTTCCGCCGGCATTTTCCACATGGGAATCGGGGGTCTGGGGCCATTGTGATTCCATGCTACTAGAAGTGGGGAGTGATCAGATATGGTTCTTCCCAAATATTGTGCTCCTTCCACTTGGTGCAAGTGTTCCCTACCTATGAGGATGTGGCCCAATCTCGTGTATAGTTTATGTGGGGACGAGTAGTATGAGTATCCTCTTAGTGATGGGTGTGTTTCCCACCATACATCTGCCAGGTCCAGCCTGTCTATCATTGCGGTCAGTGCCATTGTCGCTGCTGATGGGCCCTTCGGGTGGGGAATGGATCTGTCTAATGCCGGGTCACATACACAGTTAAGATCGGCCCCCCATATGAGCAGGCTATCTCTATGTTGCGCAATTTTGGGGTATAGTGAGTCCAGGTGGGCCGGTTTATTGCTGTTGGGAAAATAGGAGTTCATTATGCATATTTCGGTCTGCTCTATGTGCCCCCATAGCATTACATATCTCCCCTCCGGGTCAACTTCTGATTTAGCCAGGCAAAAGGGGAGCTGTGGGTGTATCCAGGTGTACACTCCTCTGGCATATTTGGAGTATGTTGTGCCGAATCCCTGCCCTCCCCAGTGTGTTTGGAGTTTGGCCAGTGAGTCCGCCGTGCAGTGGGTCTCCTGTAATAGCACTATCATCACCCCTTTTCTGTGACGATAGGTCTTGGTTCTGTTTCTGCGGATATATGTCCCCAGACCTCGCACATTCCATGTCAATATTTTAATTGCCGTTGAAGTCATGGTGGTTTAAAGCGGGCATATTGATCGCTCTGTTCTTCCCTTTTTTGTGTCCATGTGTATGGTACTGGTGCTAATGATTCCTTCCCTGTGTGGGACAGGGTGCAGGCTTCCTCCTCTCTCAGTTCATCCCCTCCCCTCCTTCTTTTCACTTTCGGAGACTTACCAACAGTAGTAACGTCCATTCTTTTGAATGGAAACAGCAAACAGTGCAACTTTAAACTGCCCCCAGCAGTTGCTTCCAACTTGCAACGCTCAGGGGGTCCCGAGCCTTCCAGGCCACTCTGGCCTTCCGGATCAGGATGCGTGTAGGTGGATTACCTACACAGTGTCCGTAGGGGTGGGCCGCTTTTTCGTGCTCGTGTGATCCTTCAAGTTCTTGTCCGGTCCAGCTTTCGTCTCAGTATAATTCTGCTGTAATTTCATTGTCCGCTTTGGTGGCTTCGCATGGGGGGGTCTCACTGTTTTTCTTGTTGCGGTGGGTAGGGTGTCATCCCATTTCTGATCCCGGTGGGTCATCTTTGCCATCAGCCAGGTTGTTATGTTCCAGCCACAAATTTGCTGCGGCGGGATTCTCCGAGAATATCGCTCTTCCTTTGTGGAGGACCTTGAGGCGTGACGGGTTTGCAGCATGTATTTTAGGTTGAGTTTCCGTAATTGTGCTTTTATTGGAATGAAGGAGTTCCTTGCTCGCTGCACAGTGGGTGTATAGTCCGGATATATGACTATTGTCGAGTCCTTCCGTTTGATTTCTCCTCCTTCTCTCGAGTATCGTAGTATGGTTTCGCGATCACGGAAATTCAAAATTTTGGCTATAATTGGGGTCTTGGGTGTGAGCCTGGTGGTGGGTGTTTCTGAAGGGGTCTGTGGGCTCTCTCCACGGAGAACCCCTGGGATAGCTTCCCTGGGCCTATCTCCTGTAGTAACAATGTCTCAATGAATTTGGTCGGGTCTGGGCCTTCCAAGTCCTCGGGAACTCCTAATATGCGAATATTATTTCGGCGGGCTCGGCCCTCGGCATCTTCTGAGCGCGCCGCCAGCCTTGCCACCTTTTGCTCAAGGTCTTGTACTTTCGTTTTCAATTCCTGGGTACCCTCCACTGTGTCTTGTAGTGTATTTTCTGCCATCGTGACCCTTTCAGTGAGATTGCGAGCATCCTGACGCATGAGCTGTATGTCCGATTTCACCTCCTCTATCTTCCCCTCCACCGATGTGCGGAGGGCCGATATTGCCTGTAGGACCTGCGCATGTTTCAGATCTTCTTCCTGCTCGGGGGTTCACCCGAGGTTTCCTGGGCCTGTTGTGGTTGTCTCTGGGGTTTGGCCGTCGTGAAAGAGTCCATTGTGACCAGTTTCAGTTTGCCCTTGGGGGTTGACATCTCCCTCCCGGGGACCCTTCGGTGGTCTGTTCCAGGTCTTGATCCACAGGTTGCGTGGCCCCTATTTTACTGCTGTTAGTTAGTGTTGTGGATCCGGTGTTGTCTGGTGGGGTCCCTGGGCGGGGTTCCCTATCTGGCCAGTACCCAGCCGATTAGGTTGTAATACGGGCTTCTCTGCCTCAAATCTTGCTCGTTGGTTTGTGCTGGTAGGCTGTGTTTCAATCTGCTTTTCAAGTTGGTATTGGGCAGGCCTTGTCTTTCTAGGTGCCCCAGCCCCGGGTGCCTTATGTTTTCTTGAGGCTTGTTCCAGTGGAGGGTATCCCCGTGGCCGTGTGTCAGGTGGTGACAATTGCCCCTTTGGTTATCCTGCTGCTGCCATTATCTAGGGGAGGGCATTTGCCTGCCAGTAATGTCCAATGTGTGGTTGGGGGGACACCGGGTTTCTGGTAAGCTGGCGGTCCTCAGCCGCTTTTAGTGCAGTCCCCAGGGGGGTCCCCAGGCCACTCCTGTGCCTTCAGCTACCGCGGTGATGCGTTCGTTGTGGGCTGCGTCGTTAGGCACAGGCCCCCCGTGCCTTCCCACTGTCCAGGGGCCAAGATGAAGCAGACCTCCCCCCCACTCCCAAATGCTGGGTGGTTGTGTGAGGCGAGGTCTGGTGATCCCATTAGGGAATGATGCGGAGGGGTCCCGACCCCGTGTGCTGCGTTATGTGGGGGCCCGCCACCCTCCACTGCGCTCCTGCGACTCCGCTCAGCCGCGAGCCCACCCGGACTCACCTGCGCGCGGGCGAGTCAGCGTCGCGGGCACAGCTCCGTGTCCCCTGCTCCCCCGGCGGGCGAGTCTTCCTCCAGGCCGTGCCCGTGCATCAGTTCCTCCGTGGGGCTCCGCGGCTGCAGCGGTCCCCAGCTCCGGTTCTCCCTTCTCAGGTGTCCGCCCGCCTGGGCCGGGATGCGGCCGGTGGAGCAGGCGGCAGGCTCGCCCGTATCAGCGCCCCCGATGGCCCGGGGCCGAGGCTGATTTAGTTCCGCTCCGCTCCGGTGGGCGCCGCCATCTTGGAGTCCCAGGGGCTCGGGTTCGGGTTTCCCCGTTTTCTGGCGTCTGCTCTCCGATTTTGCCCCAGATTACTGTCGAGTGCCGGCAATCGGTTCCCCTGCAATATTCTGCTTTTGCCTCGTATTGCAGACCTGGAATTGGCGATAATTATTCCTTTAACGAAGGATCACGGATGGAGCTCTGTGGAAGCCTGTCCTCACGGCATGCGTGCTGGCCCATCCAAGTAAATGATAACAGCGTGTAGGAGTAAATCTACAAATAAGTGGTCCATAAAGAATATTGCAGGAGCATTAGAAAGACCGAATGGCATCACTCGATATGGGTAATGGCCGAAAGGTGTTCTGAAGGCAGTCTTCTCTCTCCCTCTTTTATTCTGATGAAATGGTAGGCCCCTTTGAGATCAAGTTTTGTATATATAGTAGCCCCTTTCACTGCCTCTACGATGTCAGGAATAAGGGGCATAGGGTATTTATCAGGTACCATAATCTTGTTCAGGCCCCAAAAATCAATACAAAGTCTCAATTCCGAGGAGTTTTTCTTAGGGATAAAAAATAGAGAGGCGGCTGCTGGTGATGTGGACAATCAGTCGATTCTTAACATTCGACTTTAAATATTCTTCCAGAACCTCTTTTTCAGAGTTGGAAAGGATATACATGCGACCAAATGGTAGAGGCTGGTCTGGATGTAATGTTATTGCACAGTCGTCCCGCCGATGTGGTGGCAATTGCGTACACTCAGATGTAGAAAACACTTCACTGAATTGTTGGTACATTTCAGGGAGTACGGAAACCTGACTGAGGGTCGTAACCCCAGACGTTTCCTCAAATGATGCTATCTTTCCCAAAAGGGAGTTTGAATGATCTCCTATACAATTACCAATACAGTACTCAGAGCCCAAAAAGAAGGAACCAGCAGACCAATTGATAAAAGGGTTGTGTCTCCTCAGCCATGGAAGACCAAAAATCACTGGATGATGTGCTGCCCGAATAATGTCCAAAGATATAATTTCCTGATGGGAGGACATTTTCATGATTAAGGGCTCTGTTTGCTCCTAGATTGGCCCGGATATCAAGGGGCTGCCGTCCATGCTTTCTACAGGAATGGTCTCAGATTTCAGAGAGCGAGCGATACCATGTTCCCTGGCCCAATTATCATCAATAAAGTTCCCAGCTGCCCCACTGTCCACCAGAGCAGGAACATTCTGAAAGATGTGATCCTTAACTGTAAAAGAGACCTTGAGTATCAACATGTTGGTGTAGGAGGGAGGCGAACATGTGGATGTGGATGTGTGAGTTGTCAGGGAGGAATCTTGTGGAGACAAAGATTCCCGTACCATGGATCCTCTCATGGTCGAGAACTGGCGTTTCCCGATCTTCTAGGAGGGGCAATAGGACATTCCTGTTCTGAATGAGTATTAGCCCTGCAATACATACAAAGGCCTAAAGTCCTTCTTCGGTTTCTCTCCTATGGTGATAAAGGTCCCCTGGCTGTGGATCCTAACGGCATAGGCTCATCTGCGGATTGGGCTCGATTCATATTAGCTGGGCTTGAAACTGATCTAAAGATCTTCCCCTTGCGTCTTTCAGTCTGGCGCTCCTTCAAACGATAGTCAATCTGAAGAACTAATGCGATAAACTCGGAGAGTGTGGTAGGCCTAGGTACTCTCGAGACCTCGTCTTTCAGCTCCTCAGACAACCCTCTTCGAAAGATAGTCATTTGTGCTTCATCAGACCAGGTGGTCTCACTAGCCATCTGTTTAAACCTAGTAATATAGGATAAGATGTCTTGATTCCCTTGCTTAATGTCTAACAGGTGTTCCTGCGAGGCCACCCTGATCTCTTGCCTCCCAAACATGGATCTAATGCGTTGCAAAATGCTGTGTGAGAATCTAGAATCAAATTACTCGTAGTTGCCAAAGGAGTTGCCCACGCCAGGGCCGGACCAGTCATCTAAGAAATCATGTATCCGACCCTGTCTCTGTCTGTGTGAAAATATGCCCCATTGAAGGTAAAGTGTATGGCGCAAGAGTCTATAAACTCTTTTACTTTGTGTGGGTTTCCATCAAACTGTCCCCCTGGGAGAGGTCCAGGAGGGACTTCTGAACAATGAGGGATACGGCTAGCCGCTGCCTGTTGGGCTATCTGTTGAGCCTGTTGGGCTGCCTGTTGGGCAGCTTGTTGCTGATTCTGTCTCAAAGCCGCATTCTCCTGTTTGAGATGCTGTACTTCAGTGGTGAGAGACTGAACCGCAGCTATTAACTGCTGAATTTGCTGATCCATATTGATGAAAACCCCGGGAAGGGTAGGTGTTCTCCGTGACCCTTTTACCTTGGGTAGTAGTATCGGGCATTGCTATCTGTTATACTGAGATTCAATTTTATACCCAAGGTCAGATAAATCACCGGAAATCACCTACCTGTGTCCCGTGGAATCTGGATTACAGGGCTGGAAGTCCTTTAGAGAGCCGAATAGTGGAATCTACCTGAACCTCCTTTTGCGCCCCAGTCCAAGGCCTGGATGCAGAAAGAACCCCAGGGAAACCCCGAAGGGAAAAAACCCTGGGCAGAGCTGCTAGGGTTCATGAATCGGTGATGTGGTTCCCTTTCGAATCGAGGCCCCGGCTGGTAGATCCGGTAGTAGTTTCTGCTGGAGATGTTTAACCCTATAGAACAGCTATGGCTCTGTTACAAAGAGATCACTGTCTGGAGGAGGAGCTGACTCGGATCGAATCTCGAGGAGTAAGAAGAATGCTCCAGTCCAATTCGTTCTGAATTGTGGAATTGCGTAGAGTGGGATACAAAGACAGAGTAGTGATTCGCGAGGAGGGGGCGTGGCTTGCAACCAGGAAGGAGAGCAGTTTCCGAGAGCTGGGATCGGGACGTCTCTCAATGTAAGAAAGACCCGTGATGGAGCGTAGCGTGACTCCTTGGAGAGTAGCAACGCGAGGTGTGTCAGAACCTTCCCCCGGATATACCAATACGGAAGTGGGCGTCGTTGCTAGGGTTCGTGGATCGGTGATTGGGAACAAAGTAATACAGGTATTGGAGGCTGCTCGCTGTGATAGAGGGCCTCATGTTGTGTCAAAGGGAACATGACATGGCTGCGTCTATTACAAATGTCAATGACGACTGTAGAAACCTCAAATATGACACAACAATGTCACTCATTGTGGGAATATTCACTTTTCATACTGAACATTAACAATGGTTTCACAATCCCCCTCCCAACTGCCAGAGGGAACCCAATTCTGCTTACCACTAAGAAAATATTATCTCAAACCATGGTGCAGAAATTCTTCCTATCAGTGTTCTCTTCCTCGGTGGCTTGGAAACAAATGTATTGGAGGTGCGTAAAGATTTCCCATGAATATATAGGTACGACCGAGCGTAGGGATCGACCCTAAACGAATCACAGGATTATCGGGGAGAGTTATTCCTCAAAGAGATTTTTTAAATAATGGGTTACCAGGGTGCATTTTACAGCACACTGTGAACAATTTGGTAAAAAGACACAGAGTTTACAATCAGTTTTGTAGGGTAACATGTCAAAATCCAACATACGCCAAGTCACCAACAGTGCACACAAGCATTTTCCAATGCATTTTTATGATGCCTTTGCCCATAATATATATGGCAGTATTCTGCAAGTGTAAAACAATATGTTCATGCTGGCTGTGCCCATACATGTTCATGCTGGCTGCACCAAAATACGTCAGTATTCCCACATGAGAACATACTCATACTTGTTTGCCCATAATGCTAGTAATGATACTATAAGAAAACATGCTCATGTTGGCTATGCCCAATATGCCAGTAAAGATGTGTTATCACTGTAAGAAAGCATGCCCATACTGGCTGCACTAATGAAGTGCAGTATACACATAAGAACACTGATCATTTTGGCTAAAACGTGGTTGTAGACCTTCCTGAGTGGAAACAAATCCATAGAACTAGGTATTCGAACCATGTTCTTAGTCGAGGGGCTCCCACACTCTTGTTAATTTTGTAAAACTTGGGCTTTCACTCTAAGTAATCAAGGGTAATCCATATGTGGACCCCTTGCTCACTGTGCCTTAGAGAGGCTCAACTTGACCTCACTGAGGAGACCCAACAAGACTGAAACACGTGTCTGGGTTGCTGATGGTACTCTTGTTCAGAGAATTGCTGAGCATTTCATTGCTGGACTGCCCTTTTGGGTGAGACCAGACTGATGTGCAAATAGATATTCTCCTCTGTGAAGGGTGCAGTGAGCTAACAAGCAATAAGGGTTGTGAATTGCTGCCTCTTGAGCACTTTCTATTTAAGATATCTTCCCAGCCTGTTGACATTAAGGAAAACCCTGAAAAGGACACCCTTCTATGATGCTTTCAACACCCTTTCCGTATCAACCAGGAAAGCTAACAATATAGACCTCTGACCCAAAGATTGATAAACCCGACTCACCCGACTCCTTGTCCTCTGAGGGAGTCTCCGAATTGTTCCTGCAACTCAATAGGCTTCCAGCACCGTGAAGCAGCCTTAGTGCTTCATAGTGTAGCTTAGCAAAAAAAGTGATGCCAAAGTTTTAAGGATGTATTAGAACTGACAATGCTCCAGAATTGAAAATTCCTTATAGATTCAAGTGATTAATGAACATTCCACACTGTCAAGCTTTGGCTCCACAGTGACTTTAACATAGTAATTTCACTCTAGTAGCTCATCCACCTTTTGGGTCTTACTTACCTTTATTTATTTGAAAGTGTAGCTTCACAGGCGAGGCAATGCCGTTTGAGGGCAAATTTGAATGTTAGTACCAGAGGCAGGTGCATCAGCCAATTAGATTTTCTCAGAATGCAAGCTTTAAGTGCTGGTAAACCATCTGTTGCAAGCTGACAACTGCTCATACCTATCCCCTGTCCACTTCACAACATGCTGCTGCAGCCCATTCCCTCCTTTTCCATTTGTAGCAATTTAAATACCTCACTTACCTGTTCCTACACTAAACCTCCTTCTCCACCAGTATGCCATTCCTGTCATCTTGACCACTAAGGAAATGGATTAGTGGCCCCTTAACAATTTGGTCACTTAACAAGGGAGCTAATAGCAATAATGCGGAGTTTGTTGGGAAAACTAGGCGGTAATGACCTGACGTCCAGGTTAATAGGCCTTGCTTCCCTTCAGCCTACTAAATTTATTGACCCACAAAATTCGGCATTATTACTTAATTATAATGTTCGAGATATTCTTGGTGTCTGTGGGGGAGTCTGTGCCAGGTGGAAAAAGTGTGAATGAGCAGTAATGGATCTAGGTAGGGGAAGGGATGGTGTCTGCCCCAGGCCCCATTCTGATTACTCCTGATGTGCCGTCCTTAAAGCCCACTTGCTGTAGGATGCTTGGCCTCTGCATGCACATTTTTCCAAAACCCACTGCAAAGAGCAGGTGCATAATGATGCAAGCACATGATGCTCTTATATGTGCTTCTACATTGTCATAGGAGTGAGTGCCATAGTTGTATGTCTCATATACATATGAAAGCTCACATTAAAGTTAAATCTAACTTTGCTGTGGTTTTTAATACATACATGTTATATATCCTGGATCGGGACTGACATTTCTTGAGATAATGTATTGATCATAGCCTTGTCAATATGAATGTTTATAAAACACATATTGTATTATTTACCTTATAAAGAAGTTATCATCAGTTACAACTAAAATGCAACTTTAGAGACTGCATTAACCAAATGTAAATTATAAACATGTTTTTGTTATGGATACCATGTATGGGCATAAAAAGTGTAGTAACTGTGGCAAATAAACATGTGGTAGCAGGGGGGCGCTGTTGGACGCCGACTGACATGGCCGCCTGAGTGAGAAGCTGCGCCATTACCAGAATATCCGTCCTGATATCCTGTGAATTCTGGATGACAGACCACTGCATTCGTTTTGGGCTGTGTGTCTAACCTCCTGGTGCGCCGTTTGATCCATCTTGGGTTACCCAGATCCAGACTGCTGCGGAGAGTCATCGGCATAAAAAAACTGCGGGCTCCCTGTGTTCAAGCCACAGCCATACTGTGTTCCCCGCCCCTCCCCCTCCGGGACCTGGCTGTGTGTCTGTGGGCGATCGAGCATTGGCCTCCGGGGACCCTGCTGCGGTCTCTGGCGTCGGCCGCGGGTTGCCAGGTGGACGGGGAGAGTGGGAGCCTGTGCCGAGTTGGACCCTCCCTCCCCCGAGAGTGCCTGTGGACATTTGGAGTCTCCCGCCCCTGAGTGGAGGGCTGTCGGGTGGGAGCAAGGGACAGTCATCCTCCGTGGCGGCACCTGGGCACCCTAGGTGGGTTGGAGCGGGGGCTCCGTGGTGGCCTGCCAGCGCCGGTCTGCGGATTCCCTCCGGGGCCTTCAGGAGATACTGCGGGGGCCCTGCGGCTCTCGATTGGCGGGCCGGCGTTGCGATGGGCTGCCCCCCTCTCCTGATCCCACAGCGGAGGCAGGGACTGGTGTCCTTGCTGCGAGCCGTGGCACTGGCCGACTGGGGTGAGGGGAGCCCACCCTCCTGGCTGCTGACTTCGCTGCGGGGCCCGCACGAAGCGGTCCGGGTCCCCCCGGCTGCCCTGACACGTTGGAACACATCAGAGAGCCCGCACTTGGAAGAACTTACCATAAGTGAATTCAGAGCCTATCTCCTAGCCCGTGTTCTTCGTGCAGGGGGTTGAGTGGCTTGCGCCCAAGGGACAAACCCCCCCCCACTGGTTATCTGGTTGTGGTGGATATCCCCTCCCCGGCGGCCACCGTGTGCGCTGTGTGTGAGTGGCGGGCCTGCTGGGTACAGGGTGCGTCCTCCCCCCGACGCCTGTTACAAGCTGCTGGCCAGGTAGGTGGAATTGGTGCATGAAAAGGACTCAAGGCGTGATTCACCTGTGCATACATTGAACTGCGCTGGTCATTAATCGGGTGGGGTGTTCGCCCATCAGCAATCACCATTAAGGAGAGCTGCGCCGAGCGTAGCGAACTGAGGAAATTTGATAGCGCAGATAGTGTTCAGATTCTGTAATAACTGCCTGACAATATCAGCCTTCCTTCTAAACTGTTGCAGACCGGTTTTTGGCTCGCTGGCAGCCTGATCTTTTCTACGGCGAGGCACAGCTTGATTCCTGCACTTGGAACACTGCAGTGCCATTACGGAGGACATGACCAGAGGCAATAAAACCAACAGAAAAGGCCCAATGGTTGCCTTCACGAACACTACACAGGAGTGCAGGAATGAGGAAATCCTACATGACGATCAGCCGGTGCCCCCGGGCCGGGCTGATGGTACGCCGGACCCGTATATGGCAGCCCTCCAGGTTGGTTTTGCAACAGTTAATTCCAAGCTCGATGACATGGGGTCCACGATGGCATTAATTAAGGCAGGCCTACACAAAGTGAGCGCTCGAATGACCGAAGCAGAAACTCGAGTGAGTACACTGGAAGATGTGACAGCAGGTCATGGCAAGGAGATTGATTCTCTCAAGAAGAGCCTTTCTCAGGTGCAAATGAAATGTGATGACCTCGAATCGAGGTCGCGCTGCAATAACGTAAGAGTAGTCGGGCTGGCTGAGAAGCAGATTAACACCTCAATGGAAGTGTACCTCGAGGAGGTGATTTGCACTGTCTTCCCGGAGGCCCTATTCTCGCAACAATTCTTAATTGAAAGGGCTCATCGATCACTGACTGCACCTCCTAAGCCTGGGGCCCCACTGCGCAGTTATTGCTCGGTTCCTCAATTATCGCGATAGGGACATGGTCCTCTGCCTCTCTAGGGAGTAGGGCACATTGCTGTACAATTCAAGTAAGTTACACATATATCCTGATTTTTCTAGGACTGTGCAAGCGGCACGCCGCACCTTCAATCATGTTAAGAAAGCGCTTAGAGCTCGTGCCATCCCATACGCGATGCTCTTTCCTGCCAAATTACGTCTTCAACATCAAGGAAAGACCCAATTCTTTGAATTACCGGAAGATGCCATGAGGTATATAGAACACAACATTCTGCAAACACAGGGAGAAAACAATGCACAGTCCAGCTTGAACACTTGAGAATTGGTCACCTAAATTCGGACGATAATGGCGTAGTGACCATCAGTCTGGTCGGGTCGGTAGGGTGACGAAGTGAAACCCACCAACTAGTGCCGCCCGATTACCTGTCTCAAATGTTGAAGTTAAGTTTGGGGCTTACACTGTCCAGTTGGGGTGATAGTGAGGGGGGGGGATACCATTGGGCCTGTTGCCTATGAGTTGGGATACATATGGCACAGCGTCATAGAATGGTTGATTCGGAATATGTCATTGTGCAGAGCAACTCACATCAAGAACAAGATCACAGCGGTATAAATATGGTAATTAGAAATATCAATAGGACAGTGCTGCATCCAAATGTGCTAAATCCATTGGGGGTCACAGACACTGACCCAGATGGCAACTAAGGATCAAGGAATTAAATTGCTAACCTGGAACATCAGTGGACTAGCCCACCCAATTAAGGCTAGAAAGGTATTAGCATATGCAAATCGACATAAGGTGGATATTCTCCTCCTGCAAGAAACTCACGTCACAAAAAAGATTGCTGACACATTTGCACGAAGCTGGGGACCACTGAAGGTGGCCACAAACTACTTTACTATGGGTAGGGGAGTACTCACTATTCTTCACAAACGCCTACATTTCCAGATGACCAATTCCGTCATAGATGAGGAAGGGCGGTACGTGATCCTATGGGGACAACTGAATAATCAGGAGGTTATTATTGTCAATACCTATGGCCCTAATTTAGATACTCTGGCTTTTTACCTGTGGATAGTAGAGCTTCTGTCAACCGTGGGCACCGCAAAAGTGATGTGGGGAGGAGATTTGAATCTAATACTTGATCTGGGGCTTGAACGCTCCAGGGGTCAAAGCAGGCACCATACTAAAGCGGCACTGACTCTGAAGCAGGCGATGGCCACTCTTCCGCTGGTGGATGCTTGGTGTGAAGTGCACCCACTGGAGAGAGAGTTTATGTTCTACTCTGGAGCTCATAGGTCCAGTTCGAGGATTGATTATTGGCTATGCTCACCGGGGTTGATTGCTGAAGTGGAGCATTGTGAAATCCTTCCCAGAACATTGTCAGATCATTCCCTGGTCTTCTTATGGCTGACACCAAGGAACGAGACCCACTCTATTAGAACCTGGTGTATGCCCCCTTATATGCTAAAAGATGACTCAGTTGTAGAACCTCTCTGGAGTGAAATCGAAGAATTCTTTCTCCGTAACGAAGGGTCAGTACAATCCTCACATTCGGTATGGGAGGCGTTCAAGGTGTGGCTGAGAGGCCAGATGATGGGAACATCCTATGGTATCCTGAGGGATATAAGAAAGGAACTCACCCATGCTGAGAGAGAACTTCGTAATCTTGAGGTCCTGCAGCCTGTCAATGTAGGGAGAGAACACCTCCTCAAAATTCAAGCTAAACGGGACATATATAAAGCACTAGCCGATAGAGAATTGCATTTCATCTCACAACCTAGCCGGGCACGAAGATATGGAGAAGGGAACAAATCCAGCAAATCCATGGCGACTATAATTAAAGCTGAGATGGGTCCCAGACAAATCACCAGCATCGTCGACTCAACTGGTTCGGTTCAAACAGCCCCGGAAGCAATTAAAGATGTGTTCAAGCAGTACTACACCTCACTATACGCCAATGCAGACTCAGTCGAGCTGGAGAACCTCAAGAGATATATTGATTCTATCCAGCTGCCGGGTCTAGATGAAGATGATATGTTAAAGCTAGACCTTCCACTGACAATTGAAGAGATCGAACAGGCTATTGCCAATTTACGAGCTGGAAAAGCTCCGGGATCGGACGGGATTCCAGTCGACTTCTACAAAACATACAAGGTCGAAATGGCCCCTAGGCTGCTTGCGGTCTGAGAAGATACTCTGGAGAGTGGCATGCTGCCAACCACAATGAGGGAAGCAGTGATCTCTGTATTGCTTAAACCCCATAAGCCCCCCAGGATCCCTCATCCTACCACCCTTTATCTCTCATTAATACGGACACGAAAATCTACGCCATAGCTATAGCCAACCGCCTGACCGCATACATGAATACATTGATTCACACCGACCAATCGGGTTTTATTCCAACACGTTCAACTGCTCTAAATCTGCGGAGATTTTTTGCTATCACATCACAATTATATCCCAAAGCCAAAGCTGCTGCCATCACCCTTGACGCCGAAAAGGCATTTGACTCTGTCTCATGGAATGATATGTTTTTGATCCTTGCCAAATTGGGATTTGGTCCAGCATTTTTAGGGTATATACAAGTGCTTTACAGGCAGCCGACTGCAAGGGTAAGAACAAACAATACTATATCATCCCCCTTCACACCGGAAAGAGGCACTCGCCAAGGTTGCCCTCTCTCCCCTTTTATCTTTGCACTCACTATTGAAGGTATGGCGGCCAAGATCAGACACGAACATACATGGAGGGGCATCCGTATCAGAGGTTCCCCACAGCTCCTCTCCTTATACGCTGACGACACAATGATTTATGTGCGGTACCCTGAGACACACCTACCCCCTATTATGAATGCGATTTCCACTTTTTCAATTTACTTGGGCTATAAAATAAACCAAGCAAAGTCCAAGGTTATCCCGCTGACTCCAGCCACCGAACTGTCACCACCGTTAACTGGGTTTAAGTGGTCCCCCACCACCGCAAGTTATCTAGGGATAATAATGTCTACAGACAGACAAACGCTGCTTACAAACAACCACGAAGCATATTTGCATATTTTATGAAGAACAGAATTTTCAAGTCACCTTGTAGCGCACCTAAAGTTAACGCTAACTATAGGTTAAATGATGTTCCAAAAATCATGTTTGTTGTATCATGAGGCTTTTTTATTCCAAAAATGATCCTCTAAAAATTGTTCTTAAATAGTAGTGCCCTCTACACGTGCTCACCAAATCTATTGGCTCATCAGGAGGGATTTATAACAGAAAATTCAATTCAAATTCATTGATTAGATATAAACATGCCTACTGATTAAATATTTGCATTCATCTAGATAGCTTGGTCCATGTTTAGATTCCAAATTAGTTTGAAATTGGAGTGGTCTTGGTAACATGTGTGTTTGGGGTTTCCCCTGTGCTGTTTTACCCCAATAGGAGTTTCTTTAAAGTCTTTCGATTGAGACTTGAGAAGTTCTGAAAATCGTCCTCTTTGCTTGTTGCATACTCTGGAACATAAATTAAAAATTTGGGGGGCTTTACCAATATCTATATATGGCCGAGTCGCTCTACTTAAAATGGTTGTGGTCCCTAAACTTCTTTACTTGTTTTGTGGTGTCCCCGCCTGGCCGGGAAGGGAATTTTTCCAAAAATTGCAGAACTTTCCACCGCTTTTGTTTGGGGGGGAGGGCGGTCAGGCTCAGCTGGCCGAAGATGTGTGAGAGATATGAAACTGGTGGTCTGACGGCCCATGACTATTTGCTATATTATCACGCGACCCAGGCACACTTTGCGCGATACTGGGCTACTACAGCAGAGCCGCATGCCCATGTGCGTGCCGAAAAGTTTGCAGTGGCCCCTTCCAATATTCAGGCGATGGCGTTCTCTACTGTTAAGGGGAATATCACAGATATAGATCCGGTGGCCTCTACGGTCCGAGCCTGGTCGTCCCTATTCACTAGAGTAGGATGTGATATACCTTTTTGGCCGTTTCTTTCCTTGTGGCACTACCCTGGGTTAGAGCCCTCATATGACACTGCACTTCAAAAAAGATGGGACCCCCGATAAGGAGATGAAGCTGGGAGATCTTTACCCTGGGGGAAAGTTTGCTACATTACAGGTAGTGCATGACCGACTGGGCGCCGGCATTACCATTACTCTACAATACTACCGGTTAAAAGCAGCATGTAAGAAAAAGTGGACCACTTTTCCGGATGCCCCAGAACCCCACCATTTTGTTACAGCTACCATGTCACAGGACGGATTTACAGGCACTATATCTAGCATTTACAGGACAGCACAGGCATACACTCCCTCTAAAAACTATATGAAACTAAAATGGGAACGGGACCTGGGAATCACCATAGAGGATGATAAGTGGTCCAAATACTGTCAGCACACTAAATCCATCTCGCTCAATGCCAACTTCCGATTAATACAATTTAAGATCCTTAATCACCTGCATATTACATCGCACAAAGCCTCCAAATTTGACCCAGCTCTGCAAGCAAGCTGCCCCAAATGTAATTCCAACATGGCAAATTCTATCCATTTGTACTGGAACTGTCCCCCGGTTAGAGCATTTTGGGAAGAAGTTTCTAAGACAGTTTGTGATATTGTTGGACTTTCTATACCCGCAACACCGCTAAAGTACTTGCTGGGAGATATAGGCAAGGCATCTGTAAGGATCCGTCGCTTTGTAGCTGTTGCAGGTGCGGTGGCCAATAGGAACATTTTGCAGGCCTGGAAAGCTAAAACAGCCCCAAATCACAAGACCTGGCTAAGGGACTTATTGTATGTTCAAGAGACTGAGGAACAATATGTTCGATCCGTGTCTGCGGTTAGCAGACCTAGGGATATTTGGGCCCCACTACGGAACTATCTATCAAGCACTCGAAACAGTGAGGACGAGGCCATCTCATTAGCTCTCCAATGTTCTGCCCGTTGAGAATGTTTGTAAAACTCTTAGTGTAACTATAAAGCCCCATGCACGGGGTAGCTGTGGAACTTGATGATGAAGACTTATTTGCACGACTATTGCTTATCAAATTTACTGTGCTTGTTATGTTATTCAGTTTAGGGGGTAGGGGGGACAAGTTCTTGGGTAAACATGTTATGACATGCCACTTTCAAATCTTCTAAATGTCTGTTGTTGCCATTCATGTGCCAAACTCAGATCTTATGTGGTCTCCCAGGAGACATAGAACCTTCACAAGGGTCCATAAGCTTGTATATATATATAACCCACCACAAGGGGATATGACCTGAGACAGGGGAGTCTTCTTTATATGGAAATAAACTACTTACCTTGACTCCTAGAAGTTCTTCACTTCAGAATGGCAAAAAGCTGAACCCCAGGAGGTGCTCCTGCCATCTTCTTTTTTCAGTCTGGAGGTTTTCTTCTGCTTCTCCACTTCTTCTTCGAGCCAGGACTCAAGTGCTGCTTCCTCTCCACTGCTGATGAGGTCGTCTCTATCTCCTACACGTCAGGTTCCTCCATTGCCGAGTGTAAGGGTGCTTTCACGACTTCTTTTAACTCTGCAGCACTTCTTTGGTTGTCCTCAGTGGCACCTTTGAGTAGAGGACCCGTCCTCCCCTGCGGCCACCTGACATCCGTGAGCGCATTCTGTTGTTCCCAGCGCTATGGCCATGCGTTGCCAACCATTCTTCATTTTGTCGCCAACCATTCTTCACTATGTCGCCAACCAGGAAGCCGTTCACTTCGCATCGACTGGCTTTTGGCATCTCCGAGCCCGTGGAGTTGCTCCCTGCCACAGTCGCGGGCTGCGATTGCCTTTACGCCTTCTCCTGCAACTCCGGTACTGGTAAAAAATACAAGAAAGAGGGTGGCATTGCCTTGTCTCCCCACAGCAACTCTTCCTGCAACTTCCAGCCCCGAATAAACTATTGCTCCTATGGACAGCTGCTTGAACTTATATTTGACTGTCCTCCTGCCTTTACGCTTCTCTGGTGCTCTTAATCTTCCTTTTCACCTCACGGAGTGTAAAGAACACGCAGTGCACATGGTGTGCCAGCCTGGATTCCGCCTTTACACTGCCTGCACTTCCTGAAGCATCATTTGTTTGCATTGATTTACTTGATACTTACATTTGCTATTGGAAATATTCAATTCTTCTTTGTCATAGGTCCCCACAGCATACTGTGCCTTATTCAATTTTTTTGCGGAATAATTTTATGCCAGCATCGTGATATAATTTTTGTGTTATATGCTTTGTGGGCTTTCCTCGTCCTCACCATTAATCTTCAAGTAATATCCTCTGTATATCCTTGTAGCCCTAACTTGTGAACAGTACCATTTATTCCTTATCTGTTTGTCACTATGCCAACAGCTGTCATGTGTTAATCATTTTAAATACTTTTGTGGGCTAGGCATTAGTTGTCACATACAAATTGTACTTCATTACAAAGCCACGTTAGTGGCCGTGTAGTTATGGTTAAGTTGCTGTTTCCATAGGAAGAGCACTTTTTGGGCGGTTTATAACTTCGCTCCCCCTGGACGAATCCTCACGAAACCTTGGAAAAAAGTATATGGGCCACTCTGAATTTTTTGCTAAATTTGGTGAGGTTTGGCCCAGGGGGGGCAAAGTTATAGTGGGGTCCCAAAACTTCTGTTTTTCCCATAGACTGAATGGAGGAAAAACTTTGCGCACGGCTACAGGCCAAACCGCTGGACGGATTTTCACTAAATTTGCAGCAGGAGCAACGGCTTGGTCCCGAAAGCGTGCTTTTGTAAATTTGGTGACCTTCCGTGTAGTACTTTTCTTTAACATGACCAAAAAGTAGGTTTTAAAAAATTAGTGATATCTATGTCTGCTCCGCGGTCACACTTCCCTATTCGCTCCATGGACAAGACACCGATTGGCTAAGGGGCTGGCGTCATGACCACGGACACGTGATGTCTCTGCCAATTGGCTGCAGCGAGACGTGTTCTGCGTCAGATTGTTTGGATGCACCCAACATCTTGGATCCGCTGACCGCGGAGCGTGTACCAGCGGCAAAAAGCTATTTCGAAACCTATTTTGCTGTGTCAAAGTGCTTGGGGAGGTTTAGACAGTAAGAGATGGGTGAAAAACTGCTTTTGTTCTGGCGGTAGGTGTTCCTGATGTACTTTCTATGGCCGCCTTGTTCGGGATGTTTTTACGTACTGAAAATGAGGGGTCTAATAAGGGTAGTATTTCAGTCCGTGCTGTGTACAGGGAACTTGAAACTGTTCTAAGGACACGCGTGCTGTTAGCGAACATTGAAATTGAGTACATGCCGTATTTACATTACTTTTTCCTATGCGTATGCCATTCATTCGAACACTGCCATGGGTGTGACATGCTGCGGTGGTTGTGGCCAGGGCCTAGAGTCTTGGATGCATGGCTGTAGGCCGTAGGCCGACGGCCATACTTCCAAGACTGTAGGGGCTGGCCACAACCACAGCAGCATGTCACACCCATGGCTACACCTGTAGTATTGATTATTGATTAGCTCATTGTGGGGAGTGTGTACAGTCTTGGGTGCATGGCCAAAGGCCATGCACCCAAGAACAAAGTTATAAGCACTGGAGGTCTAAGCCACTGCACACCCATAACTTCTAATATCTATGCACATACAGCTAGGAGTCCAGCCTCTGGCCAGAAGCACTGAAGCATACCACACCTATAGATACACCCGTATTACGGCATATCACTGAGGGGTTGTGGGGAGGACCTGCAATCTTCGGTGCATGGCCAAAGGCCATGCCCCCAAGAACAAACTTATAAGCTCTAAATTTATAAGCCAACATGGATTTTATATAGTGAAGTGGTTGTGGGCAGGACATACCCTTTTGCGTGCATGGCTGAAGGCTGTAGGCCACACACCGAAGAGTGTAGACCCTGCCCACAAGCACTCAGGACATCACTTTCATACATCACAGCCATACATTCGATTATGTATCTGGTAGGTGTGACCAGGGCCTAGAGTCCTGAGTACGAATTGAGTACATGGTCCACTTACAAAGTTTCATTGTATGGGTGTGTTAATGATGTATAAGCGACCATGGATGTAATATGCTGTGCTGGTTGTGGCCAGGGCCTAGAGTCTTGGGTGCATGGCCGTAGGCCGTAGGCCATACTTCCAAGAATCTAGGCCCTGGCCACAACCACCGCTGCATGTCATAGCAATGGATACACCTGTAGTATTGCTGATGGATCAGGTGGTTGTGGAGCGTGTGTAGAGAGTTGAGTGCATGGGCGAAGGCCATGCACCCAACAACAAATTTGTAAGCACTAAATTTATAAGATACTGCATACCCATAAATAGCAATATCTATGGACAAACAAATAAGACTCTATACTAAGGCCTCATCCACTGTAGCATACCACAACTATAGATACACCCGTAGTATCGCCCATCACTTGGCTGTGGGGAGGGCATGCAGTCATGGGTGCATGGCCGAAGACCATGCACCCAACAGCACATTTGTACGTAGTGTAGTTACACGCCCCAATGGGTGTGATATGGTGTGGTAGTACATCACTCCGCTGGCTTTGGGGAGGGGCAGCAGTCATGGGTGCATGACCGAAGGCCATGCACCCAACAGCACATTTGTACGTAGTGTAATTACATGCCCCATTGGGTGCCATATGGTGTGGTAGTTGTGGCCAGGACGTACAGTTTTTAGTGCATGGCTGAAGGCCATGCACCGGAGAACAAAGTTATAAGCACTGCAGTTGTACGCCACTATGGATTTTATATACTGCATGCCCATATATAAAAATCTATGGCCTCACACCCAAGTCTGTAGCCTGTGGCCACAACTACTGCAGCATATCACAAGTATAGGTGCACTTGTACTATGAAACATCATTCAGGTGGTTGTGGGGAGGGCCTAGCGTTTTGGGTGCATGGCCAAAGGCCATGCTCCCAAACCCAACTTTATACGTAATGAAGTTAGAAGCCACAATGGGTGCGATATGCTGTGGTGGTTCTTCCCAGGCCCAAAGGCCATGCACCCAAGACTGAAGTCATAAGCAGTGAGGTTATAAGTGAACATGGGTGTGGTGTGGTACGTTCATTGTGTGCATGTCATAGCGTCTTGGGTGCATGGCTGCAGGCTATGCAACCAATAGTAGACTTATAAGTAGTCAAATTACAAGCACCATGGTTTTGATATGCAGCAATGGTTGCGGGTAGGACCTATCGTCTTGGTTGCTTGGCCGTAGGGTGTAGGTGGTAGGTTATACAACGAAGATGCTAGGGCCAGCCTACAGCCACTGCAGCATATTAGTGCCATAGATTAGACGTGTAGATTCGCATATATATGAGATGACTGTAATTATACTTACTGTTTACTTTGTTCAGAATCCATATATGTCTTACATGACTTTAGCACTTGGCAGAACAATCCTTTTTCAATTTCTGTGATAAAAGAAAAAAGCATATTAGTGTTTGCATTTTAAGAAGACTTATTACACTGTATAATAGACAGTTTAGCTTTTTTTTCCCCTCATATTTAGTTTACAAACCAGTGTACTGTTCATTTTGCTCAGTTTCTGTGTTTGTTTTTCAAATCCTTGGGTCTGGGGGAAAAAAAACCTTTATTTGCTATGCTACACACTATTTCTTTGTTTTCTTTGACTGTTTCCTTCTTCTTTCTGATTAATGTTATCTTTGTTGCCTTGCTACCGATTTGTAACAACAGTTAGATACTTGTTGGCGTATTCTAACTGTGCATTTGTGGTTACGGATCTGTGATATTCATTTATCTGTGTCGTTGTAATACACTCTTGGCAGTTAGATACCTGTTGGCGTATTCTAACTGTTTTTAGTCTTTCACTTAATTTTTTGCTAATGTTGAAGTACAAATTAGTTATTAAATTTTGGCTTTAAGAAGATTAAATACGCATTTGTAAGATTAGCTGGCAATCTCTGCTTTAGAGTAATGGTGCTATCATTACATTCCAACCATCCATATTTCTTTTTAATGTATGCAGTGTAGTGACCTGCATTGGTTGTACCTCCTGCATGGTAGATTATACCTATTGTTGTAAAGGTTTTCTTTCCAAGTGACACTTGACCGTGTGTGAATCCACTCAGCTTGCAGTTGTTTTTGGTACCATCTGCATTATAACGTAGAAACATAAGTATTATGTAGTTACTATGTGTTTGTATCAGTAAGGTGGAGCGATTGTCTGAATAGCACCTAGTACATAATCTGCCATGGTTTGCATTCTGTACAAGTTGCTGAAATGGAATGGATTCACAATTAGGTATGAATACGTACACAAATCGCTCATTTGGGATTTGTTCCTGTATCACATTGCTACAGAGAGTGCACGTATGTTTCCACATGTATGAAATCTGGAAGATTTCATTTATAGGTATGCTTTTGTTTTCCAGTACTTGTAGTAAGTACATTAGACATTCTTGTGGATCTTCTTGTGTGTTTATAGTGAATCTTACCATTCCAGCACAGTAGTTCAATTCTTGTCTTATTCCGTGAACACTGTACGTGTTGTCAGGGTTGTTTGTTGCGTTTCTATGCAGGACTAACATTTGCAAGCACAATTGGTCTGTACTGTGTAAGTAAATATTGTTAATAATTGGTGGCAATTGAAATAGAATATTAATTGCTACATTTGCATAGCAACTTACACCAGTTTCATTTGAAAATTTGAATGGACCAGCTAGTTCTGTATCTGAGTCCATTTTTTGGCCTTTCTGTTCCTTGTTTGAAGAAGTACCTGGTTTACTTTCCCTAATAGGTTTTTCTTTGCTTGTGGTAATTGGTGAAACTTTAGCTTCTTTTGTTTTCTTTGAAAGATTTGCTGTCAGATTCTGTTGCATTTCTGTTTGATTTAGTTTTCTTTTACCACGTTGTACTTTTTCTGGAACAGGATATTGTTTCAGATGAGGGGTGTACATTGAACGCAGTCTATTGTATTCTAAAATGCAAGGAATATCAGCATTCACTCTGCTTAAAAATAGCAAATAGCAGTGGAAAAGCAAGTGCTTCTATAATTTTTTCCCATATACTCATTGGTGAACCTTTGTCGCATTTGGTAAGTTTCTAGTGCATCATCTATGCTTTCATTGGAATGCAATGGATGAATTGTGTACTGGTCCAAAAGAGTGCATACTGCAGCAGGATCCAGAAGTTCGAATTCTGAAGCTGGACTTTTAGCATAGTATATTTTATACACTAGATTTCTTACATTTGAATGATGTATTGATATCCTTTTGATATCATGGAAGGTGCTTTTGCAAATAGGTCCAGAAATGCAGGCTAATGAATGTCCTCGCAGTCCTGTGTATTTGCGCACTGGACAGCTACTTATATTTTAATTTTGTCTTTACCTTGTACATACTGATGGAGGAACTGACGTAAAGATTTGAAAGATTTGTTGGGAATGGCACACATTGATGTGCACGGCCATTTGTATACTGGACGGTCTGGTTCAGTCGAATCGAGAGGTAATTCTGAGTTTTCAGGGGATACTTTTCTAAGCACTGTTTCTTGTTCCATGATGGTATTATTGATTTTTTCATACCCTCGTCCACTGCTGTGGATGGCAATTGTGTTTGTTTGATTTTGTTTGTACGCTTCTTCATTAAAATATGGTTCTGTGGTTGTCGTGTGACTCCATTCACCTCCACAAATATGTAAGAAGTTATTTTTGTTCACATTCCGTTTATTGATAAGTTTCTTTTGTAGTTTGGTACTTAGTTTTGTTAGTGATTTCATCCTATTTAACACTTATATGAACAACTTCCTTTTGAGAAGGATTGCACTGTCCACGAGAGCTTGTAGGATTAATTTTCTACCGTAAGTTTTAAGGGTTGAGGATGATTTCGGTCCTGTTCTTATTAGATTTTGAAGGACTCTGTAGCGAAACATTTTTGCCAAAATACTTTTTTTACTATGGGTTCTTGTTACTATATCAGGATTAATAGGAGCATTGTTAGCAGTACTGGTAGCTGATTTTTTGTGAAGAGTTTTGTGTTTCACGCTACATTTTGCTTGGAGGAGGTAAAGTTTTGGTAGTTGAATCTTCCTTTGTTTTCCTAAACGACTGTATTAGCTATTTTGTTCCAACGTTCTCTACAAACTCTGCTACAGATGGATGCTTAGGTTGGACACTTTTATTTTTATTTGCTCTACTTCTGTGTTCCTTTCTACGGACTTGCTTTTAAAACAGCTATTTGTTTTCTAGTACTAACATTCTAAGGATTTTGTATGTTATTTGCGTTCCAAACACACAGTGATTTGTGAGCCATTCTGTCTGTTATTCTTTATTTAATAAATGGGGATTTGTGGGAAGAATGGTTCAGAAATCAATGTTTGATTTGGTGCACAAATTAAATAAATAACCCACACAGAATGACAAGGTTTCTTCGGATATGTCGTTTGCAGTGTAGATGCTGTTGATTTTCAGGAGAGTAGTTTTCACTGCGATTGTAAAAGAAAAGAATTACTAACTTTGTGTGCTTAAAGCAGTGATGTTACTATACACGTTACTTTTGCATCTTTTATCGGAATATCCTCCTTTCATATTTCAACACAGTGCATGTCTACATTTCACTTCACTATGTGCTACCTCTGTATGTTATTTGCAGTATCTTAGTTGCACATGCTTCAGAAAGGAGTACAATTTTTAGGTTATGAAAATGCCTTGTTTTTTTAAAGCTGTATTATCTATAGGAGAGAGGTTTGTAAGCGATAGGTCATTATAGTAGATGGGAAAAATTCCTCTACTTTCATATTATAAATATGATTCCGAAAAATCGGGAGATGCTCAGCGGGAGATGTCACCACAGCAATCGGGAGCGTTTATTTTTCTCATACGATCGCATTGCAAGTAGCATTAATGTAGGTGGGACACCTTACAAAATTCAGACATTCACTAATGGACAATAGAGTTTCGCGCTCAATAGGGATGGTTGTGACGTATGTATAGGTTATGCGGGAGACAGTAAGAAGTAGTGCGGTTTGTCAATGAAAAATCGGATATCTTGCACATAAAGGGGGAGCGTTGGTATGTATTGCCTGTGCAGATTTATTGGCTTTAATTTGTTTAAATGAAATCATAAGGGTTGCAGATGTTCTCTGATTAAAATATGCATACCTGTACTTTATACTCATGCATGTGCGCATGAATGGAGATGTACGAAGAAATCCGCGACACTTGCACAGTAGTTTTTGAAGTAGGTGCTTTGCAATGATATGCAACTTCCCTTCAGAGTCATTGATAGTACATTTGAAGTGCGAAATGTTGATGACGGAGTTAGATCTAGCGATGTTGATTGTGATTGGTGGATGACCGTGTGACAGCTTAGTTCTGTCCAATGAGGGAATGGATTCGCGACTGATGTGGAAAGGGTAGAAGGACTGGGTAAGAGTTACGTGCCGCACGTAGACAACGCTTGTCCGCGGGTAGGGCGTGTCACATACGGGTTTCTACAGCAAATCCAGCATGGAAAGGGGACTGTAGGCATCAGGCAATCAGATGTTCACATTGCTCTTTTGTGTCGAAAGACGGTGCATATGCTGAAGATGGTAGAGGGTCAGGGTTTTGGTGCTTGGAGATATTTTTGTTCATGGTTTACAGCACTATGCCGAGAGTAGGCATGTGGCACACCATTTCGATGTGAGAGGAGTGGAGGTGGTGTGGAGCGCTCAGAGTGATCGCAATGTTGAGGCAATTCTGGAAGTTTGCCGACACATGCGTATGATGACCACTCTGCATGTGGTACTTTTGCACTACGGTGCTTGCCATTTGGGCTACGTGACTTCACGTACTTTGTTGAAAGATTTGGAACAGTTGGTTCAAGATGTCATGAACATCTTTCCAACTGCGAAAGCAATTTTTTCTGGTTTACTTCCTAGAGGAAAATGGGACAACAGTTCTGTTTTCTGTCCTGTTCAAAATATTGAGAGGTGTATCATCAATCGCGGCATGCGTGCTTTCATGTTACGAGCTGGTATGTTTTTCTGCAGCCACGATAACATTGTTCCCAGTAATGCAGATTATTTTGAAGCAGATGGTGTTGCGTTATCTTCTTTGGGAAATGCCATGTTCTTTTGGAATGTAAGGCTTGCTTTAGAGAAGGTTCTATAATGGTTGTAGGAGTAAAGCAAGAAAAAGAAATATTAAAAAAACACAAAATAACAGGTTTCTGTAAGGCATCTGCCCCAAAACAAAAACGTCTCTTTTCAGAGCCCACCTTAAAGGGGAAAAGGGGAATAATACTTAAATGTACATTCGTCACACTCTGATCCTGTACGTGGCCGCGGACATGGCGGTGGTTTGCAGGCAGCGCATGTTAACAAGGGGGATTCTGGGGTGGAGATGCATGCAAATGAGAATGAGCGGAGCTAGGGATTGGTCAGTAAAGTTCAGTGGGTGTGCTCTGAACGGAGAGATTTAATGAGACCGTCTTCTCCCTGACAGGAGAACAGACAGCCATGGCTCTGTGTGCGCGCAAATAGATTATCTGGATTTTGGGAGACTCCTGGATACATTGGTTGAAGGTGCATGCAGAAAGTTGCGGTCTATCTGCAGATCTTGGATTTCCTCATGTGGAAGTGCACTGGCATGGCGTTCGTGGAATGAGGTGGCTCGACTTGGTACCTCTCTGTGCTACTTTACAGAAAGAGCGTCATCCTGAAATAATTATCATTCATTGTGGAGGAAACAGTTTAGGCCATGTCTCTGGAATTTCTTTGCAATTTGCAATGAAGGAAGGACTTGCGAAGGTCATGGACATGTTTCCAAATTGCCAAATACTTTTTCCCGTATTGCACAAAGACAAATATGGCTGCGTTCTTCTGCATTTGGTCCACAAATGGAGAAAGCGAGGCGCAATGTGAATAAGGCTGTTTGTGCCTTTCTAAGAGATGTTGGCATGTCCTCATTCCACAATGAAAACATTTTGTTTTCGCAACTCTTTCATTTTTCGCAGAGATGGAGTCCATCTCACATATGCTGGCAATCAGATTTTTCTTCGCAATGTACAATCCGTATTGCAACCTTTTTTGGATTCACTGTAACCTTTTTGACAATCCGTTTTTTCAAATGTACAATTTTTGACGCACACAAACCACCACCAAAAGGCTCTTTTCAGAGTTACCACTTACTCCCAGCGTACAGTCCATTGGTTTTGCTCCGCTTGCACCCTCCATTTTTGTGTGTCCTACGACTGTCCGCAGACTTTTTCAAAAATGTGCGGAGGCCTACAACGGTCACTTGATAGTTCTATTGTTAAACTAAGAAAGGCAGCTGTGAAAAGAGCCATTATTTTTTCATTTTTGTAGTTTTCCACTTCACTGCTTTTGGGCACACGACAGACTAGGAGAAGAGGGCAAAGGAGGGTAAGGAAGTAACACCAACCACGGGGATAAGAAGGGGCAGGTGGAGAGAGAAATATATAGGGTGAGCTTTACTTGGGTAGGAGGCACTTCTTCTGGTGCTCTGTGACTGTAGCCTCAAAAGCACTTTGAAAACTGTTCCCCCTGCAGAGTACTGCATCGCAATACACACACAATATTGTCACCTTCGAAAGATAAGGGTCAACAAATGACTTGTGAGGCAGCTAGAGGGATGCGCTCCCCCACAGGAGTGTCTCTTGTGGTGAGAGGATCGGACACAGAGGATGCTGTGGAGGAACTCAATCTACTACGTTCTTCACATGGCACCACCATGCGAATGTCCGCACTGTGGAACGAAGTTAGATGTTGCATCATGGTTGTCGTACCAAAGCTGTACGCACCAGGTCTCCCGCGACTCAGCACCAACTGGCGCTGGTTACACCTCACCAGGTTCGCACGTGCTTTTGGTACGTTCCCACAAACGGAAAACAACCACCACACCCACGACTCCCGGTGAGTGCTTGTAATGCGGAGTTCCTCCACCTCATTCTCTTCTTCCTCTTCCTCCTCGATCTCTACATCCTCACCCATATATCCCTCTTCAGGCCCTTGGGGAGTTGGTGGCGGTGGAGGGTTTGGGGGTGGTGCTGAGACTAATGAAGCAACAGTACCCATGGATGCCATAACGATTACTTTCCTATTGGTCGCTACAGCAGTAAAGGCAAAACAACTCAATGTGCTATAGCCAGAAGCACAATGAAGATGCACTCGGGGTGTGGCCATTTATAGGGGTGGAGGGGTGCAGCTCACGACCATCTGCATCACTCAAAAGCGTTCCAAAAACTTTAAACAATACGTGCACAGGTACAGCTATTGTATGGGAAATGGGAAATGATTATTTTAAACTGTGAAATAATTTCCCTTTCTGTATATAACTTCTTTTGTAATGTTGCGTAAGCACACAAACTGCACGAATTAGTCCACACGCTCAGCGTGGGTGCGGTCACATGATGATGTCCTGAACACATCTGCGAGGGAAATGAGTGCCTGCTGGACAGCAAATGCAGAGTTACAAACGTGCGCATGCGCGCAAATGTCCTACGGACAGTGTTCGGGTCCTGTGACTAATTAAAAGTGCGACACAAGTGAGACGGACAGTTAGGGACAGGCGCAATGCTCGCTGTACTTATGAGTGTACTGCGCATGTGCAAGCATTATCTCATGACTGTACAGACAGGTCCAGTGTCCTTAGGACACTTCCATTTTCTTTGACTACGAACATGCCGGCCACCGCCCCTGTTCTACGGACAGTTCCATCTTGGATGCGGACGATACGGACAGGTATAGTGTCCTTAAAACACTCCCATTTTGCTCATTTACAGACATCCCGGACGCCTGGTGTGTTCTAAGAACATGTTTTATCTCGTTTATGAGCGGTACGGAGAGGTATAATGTCCTTAGGACGCCCATTCTGTTTATTTAAGCACAACTTGCACAGATGGTGCATTCTAAGATCAGTTCCATCTTGGTTGCCATTGCTACGGGTAGGTTTATTGCCCTTAGAATATCCATACTCTATTGCTTAAGGATAGCTCGAACAGGCACGCTGTTCGCTGACACTTTACGTCTTTTAAAAAAAAAATACTCAAACTCTTCAAGAACAACTAATATACGAAAACTTTCCAAATACACACACACACTTCAATAAACAGAAATACAGGGGGAAGCAGAGACTGACACGAATACAGGGGAATTAGGATTCAATACGGGCTGGTTGTGAGGGGAAGATTTGTGCGGGGAAGAAGGGATGGATGTTTCATCAAAATGTCTATTTTCCTCTTGAAGGTTTGGGGACGGTTCACTAGGGAATGGAGAAGGGGGGGAAGGTACAGGTGGGACAGTGATAACGTATTTTTCCTCTCACAAACTCCTCCACAAATTCCCTTAAACTTTTAAAATTCTCATTTAATGTGTCCATTTTCAGTTCTATCCTTTTCAGCCTGTCTTCCTCTGTGTCGTTTGTTGGCCTTTCTACTTTTTTTTCCTCGTCTATTAAAAAAAAAGATACATATGTTAAATGCCCATACAATACTGACCATTATTTCGCTTATGCAGAGCAGTGTGTACCATTCTTATCGCTATCTTCGGACATTTCCCCATGCGTAAAATTCTCCTCCAGCCACTCCAAAGTACTGCACATTTCTGTGTCAAAACAACAGAAAGAAATTATTTTTTCTGCCCCACATACCAAAAAAAGTACACACACACACACATAAGAAAAATGAAGTTCCCTTACTATTTGTTCAAATTTGCCTTTGTTGTACTGCGTGCGTCTACTGTCGGTCCTGGCTGCAGAGTTTCTGTGAGGTAATTTCGTTGGAGCCATACCTTTTTTTTGTTATGGTATAATCCATTTCATTCTACATGGTCATTAAATGCATGGTTTTTATTTCACATGATTAGGTTTACCTATTTATTTATTAATACTTCTAATGTCATTATATCTCCTTTTTCCAAGTTGAGCATTTTTTGTGTAAGACAATAGTACCCGTGCCTTTCAAATACCAATAGCGAGGGGGTTCTGTATGTTCTAAGTTACATGTATATAAAGTAAATAAATTATACTACATATGTCCCAAGATCACATGAAGATAGTGTATATTGAGCAAAAAAACTTTATTAACGCGATGTTATGATTAAGTTCTCCTTCAAAAAACCTGTGAAATTCAGTAAAAAAAAAACTTTGTTAAGGTTATGGTTAAGTTGCCCTACTAAAAACCCGTAAAATTCACTAAACAAAAACTTTGTTAAGGGGACGTTATAGTTAAGTTGCCCTACCAAAAACCTGTGCACTTCACTAAAAAACTTTTCAAAAGTGCCATTATGGTTCAAAGTAAAACCGAAAAACCCCTGAAATTCGCCAGTTATGGTAGGCTAAGCAACCATACCTGCCATCACCACTGTGCACTGCTAACACTAACACCCAGAACATGAAAGATGGCATCACAAATGTCATTGATGACATCACTGACGACATCACATGCTTAGCCCCTTTGTTTCTGTTCACTGCCATATATATATATATATATATATGTATATATATATATATATGTATATTCAGTAAAAAAACTTTGTTAAAGGGTCGTTATACTTCACAGTAAAACTGAAAAACACTTGACATTCCCTAATTATGGTAAGCTAAGCAACCATAATTCGCGCCACCTAGGTGCATTGCTAAGACTAACACCCAGGATATCAAAGATGACATCACAAATGTCATTGATGACATCACTGATGACATCACATGTGCATTTATTTTTCATGCAGAGCCTCCACAAGGGATTGTCATTATAATATTGGCAGAAAAATGTCAGAGATCATTGCAGAACTATAATATGGCAAATAGTTCATTAAGCAATGCATTGGTAAAAAATTCCATTGAAATACTGAGTTCTTTCAGTACATGAACGACCTCATGAAGAAACATAGGCATTGTCTGCAGCATGCGCTATAGAGGTGCAATATTCTAAATCTCCCCATGTTAGATACTAAATTGATGTATGCTTCCATTACAGAATTTTGCATACTGTGAAACATAAGCATCTACGAATGCTTCCCTTACTGCATAATTGTACTATTACACACAAAACACAAAGAGACCACAATGCATACAAATAGAAACATATACAGGGAACGTAAAGTAAGCAAAAAAACCTGCAGTATTACCAGAAAGTGTTCATAATCGACCTAATTAACTTCATGCACAGAAAAGATTCTTGTGTTTCAGGATTCCTTCTTCTACTATGTACATGTATGATATCATATAAATGTACCCTAAGGAAAGTATTGTAAGACCATATGAGAAGGGTTAGGACTACAAATATAGCACTTTTTACTTTTTTAATTCCTGACTGACAGTGAAGAAAGGCACCTGGCTTAGATATGTCAGTGAATAAAAAAAGAGGTAGCTAGACAGGTGATGTCATCAGTGTCATCAATGACATTTGTGATGTCATCTTTGATATCCTGGGTGTTAGTCTTAGCAATGCACGTAGGTGGCGCGAGTTATGGTTGCTTAGCTTACCATAATTAGGGAATGTCAAGTGTTTTTCGGTTTTACTGTGAAGTATAACGTCCCTTTAACAAAGTTTTTTTACTGAATATACATATATATATATAAATATATATATGGCAGTGAACAGAAACAAAGGGGCTAAACATGTGATGTCGTCAGTGATGTCATCAATGACATGTGTGATGCCATCTTTCATGTTCTGGGTGTTAGTGTTAGCGGTGCACAGTGGTGATGGCAGGTATGGTTGCTTAGCCTACCATAACTGGCGAATTTCAGGGGTTTTTCGGTTTTACTTTGAACCCTAATGGCACGCTTGAAAAGTTTTTTTAGTGAAGTGCACAGGTTTTTGGTAGGGCAATTTAACCATAACGTCCCCTTAACAAAGTTTTTTTTTAGTGAATCCTTCTTTATACAAATATATGTTTACGCCTAAGACTTCTCCACATTATGGCCAATCTGCCCCCCATTTTCTTCAACCCCCGGGTGAACCTGCAATACCAAGGCAAACCTGGAAAGAAGATTTGATTGATTATGTAACAGCAATACATGGGCCAAAAGTCAACATGGGGAGCCGCAGAGCTCTCAGCACTGTTTGGGTAATGAGGGAGGGAGAATATTGAAAAACCTTCCTGATTTAATTTCAAATACCCAGGCACCTGGGGAGTGGGCAGAATTATCCAATCTGTATGTTGCCATTATAAAAAAAAACTTGATAAAAACTATGAGAAAAAGGTTAGCATCCTTTTACAACGCTATCACTTCAGCACTAGGGAGCACTCAAAAGATTAATCCATTGAGCCGTTCATTACAGCTCTTAGAGAACCAGCCAACACCTGTAACTTTGGCCCATCCCTTGATGAGAGACTTTATGAAAAGTTAATGTTGAAAGTTAAGGAAATCAAAATAAGGGAGATTTGGACAAAGGGTGATCCCTCCTTAGAGGAAGTTTTAGATATTGCATAAAGGGTCGAGCAAATGTTGCCATGTGTTAAACAACTTGAAACCAAAGACTCAATTAATGTTGTATCCTCTCAAGAAGTTACAAAACTTGTTAAAAAAAGAACAAACCTCCGATAAAAAGAGATGATCAGAAATCTCATACTGGCAAGTTATATGCTACTTCAAACAGGAGAAAATGTTTCAGATTTGGCAGCTCCTCGCACTTAGCCAATAAGCCCTCTTGTCCAGCAGACAATGCTCAGTGTGGGACATGTGGGGGGAAAGGGCACTTCACTAGGAATTGCCATACTACACATGAAAATGGTGTCAAAGAAATTTATGAAAATACTGAAAATGAATGTTCAGAATATCCCACTTCTGAAGAAGAGGCTTCTCGTATCAGTTGGTCAATATGAAATGTGGGTGTGACCAAGGGAACTGATGAAAAACCACACTCCTCTGTGTTAGTAAATGGTATACCCATCAAAATGTTGATTGACTCGGGTCAGATTACACTATCATTAACAGGGACACCTGGCAATCCAAATTCCCCAGACTTAGGGCCTCATCACAAGTCTGGCGGTAACCCATAAAAGTGGCGGTAACGGAATTAGCACCGCCAATACAGCTTCGCTGGATCATGAGCCGGCGCTAATACCGCCAACTGTAAAATCAGCCGACGTTATTACAGCCGGCGCTATTACAGCCCGCGCTATTACATCTGGCACAAATACACTCAGCCACACGAGGCGCAAACACAGCTGCATCACAAGTCCATTTTTGGCAGTATTAGCGCATAAAACCAGCTCTAATACTGCCTGAAAACTCGGCGCAGTTACCTCCAGCTTCTAGCTGGAGGTAAATGAACACAGGTGTCTGAAATGAATCCAGAGGTGATCCCAATCCAGCCCAGAAGGCTAAATAAGGCACACCTCTACCCCAAACACTGTTTCCAACACTATGCTGCCATAAACCACTTTGAGCTGGGACAAACAGCTGCTCATGCTACACCTGTAAGTAGAGAGGCAGGACAACCAGGCCAGGGCACAGAGAGTACAGGGGGTGGGAGGGGTGGGGAAGAGGAGGAGGAGAGCCCAAGCAAGACGTGCACCGATCCCCAGAGTTAGGCCCTCACCCTGGACCATCACCGATAGCCAGTTGGTCACCCTGTACCGCCTCAACAGGGAGACCAGAACAGAGTTGCCCACCACAATATAGGACGACATAGGGAGCAGGATCAACATCCGGACAGTTGTGCCTCCACTGCCCAAGCTATTGTCCGTCCTACAATTCCATGGAACTGGCACATTTCAGCACTCTGTGGCCATGATGCATGGCACAGCCTACATCCTGTGCAGTGTTGGGCTATATGCTTTAAGCCCTCCTGCGGGAAGTGCACCACCACGTCCAACTGCCTACCACAACAGGCCAGGTCAATGCCATGAAGGCACAGTACCATGCCATTGCCCAAATGAAAAATGTGATTGCTGCCCTGGACTATACCCAGGTTGCGCTGGTGCCCACGAAGCAGTGTGAAACCACAATCACAACCACTCCCTGAATGTGCAGGTGACCTGCGATCCCAACCTGTACCTCACCCACTGCTGTGTCCACTACCCTGGTTCCGCCCACAATGCCATGGTCATATGGAAAAGCACACTGCCAGGATACATGGAGAGGCACAGAGGACAACGTAGCGGGATAGTGGGCAAGTAGAAAAGCCAGCACATATGCACCGTGAAGCACATGCACAAATGGGGTGGGGATGCAAATGACTACACAAAAGATGGCATGACAAGTGAATGGGAAATCTGTACCTCACGCCCTCCCAAAACATTGTCACAGAACGGGCAAGGGAGAATGCACATGTCTGACTTACCTGCATGAAGAAGCAGTAGTACACATACAGTAGCAACCATATACACCAACATGATCACAGGTACCACAAGGCAACATGCGCCAACCAGATCAATGCTGACAAATGGCCACATTGCCCCACACAACAAAACCCCTGCCAGTACCACAGCCACGCACCCATGTGCGGCCAGCCCACAATGCCCACCCGTAGCCACAACATGCCCGCGAGGTCCAATGGGGTACCCAGCATGCCACATGCATGGTGGAAATACACTGCCACATGACAGCCACCATGTCCACTGCACATGTCACCCACAGACACCTTATGTAAAATCTGCTGCAAGGGAACTGGGTGCATGTGTAGCATCGACAATGCATGACATGACTTACACTGCGTGCACAGACATGGAATGGACTCATGCCGTGAAATGAAGATCCATGTGAATGCACAAGTAGAGCATAGAGCTGATACAGTGTGTGTCCACCCCCACACCCTACTCTGTGTCTAATGTCTGTGCCTCCCCCATGCAGGTGACTCTGGATCCCCACAGCTTCCCTGGTCAATGACTCCTGTGCATAATACACAAACACTGCAGGATATTGCCTACAACCACCCTTCCAGCAGGACCCTGCCTCCACGGCACTTGTGGAACCCTGATGTACACTCAAGAGAAAGTGTGACAAATTGTGCTTGTGTGTACCATGCTGCACAACATTTGCCTGAGGAGAAATGACTCACTACCCACTGACTTGGGCATGCCACCCACAGAGGATGAGGAAGCAGTGCCTGTGGCTGAGACAAATTAATGTATTGCCAGAGATGACGTGAGGGATGGGGGATTGGCATGCCAGGAACTGATGGATACATTCTTTTGGCAACTTCACATGGCACAATCCATGCAACACTGTGTGACACCACCCAAACAATAAACGGGACAATGACACAATCAGGAATGTCCTCGCATTGATGTACTGAAACAGCTATTCATGTATTGAAGTGCCCCAACTATCCCCCTGACATCCTCCCACCACCATCTCCCCATCACACAATCCCCCTCCCCCTCCCACCACCAACTCCCCATCACACAATACCCTCACCCCTTCCAGCAGCAACTCCCCATCACAGAATACCCCCTCCCACCACCAACATCACAGCATGGCCACTCATGGCAATCAGTGTCCCAGAGTCATTTACAATCGTGGCCTCCCCCACTGCCAGCCCCTGGAGATATTGGGTACAGGAGGCACTGTGACCTTTGCTGTGGCGTGCCCTGCTGTGACCCCTTTGTGGGTGTGGTTGAGATGGAGCCTATCTCCATGTTTTGCTGGTGTTGCACCTCTGTGCTCTGCCAGATGGTTTCTGGCAGTGCAGAGACACTGTCTGTCATTTCCCTAACCCGTTGGGCATATAGTGTCAGGGCAGACGTGTTGGCTGTTGTTTAGGCCCTGTTCCACATCATGGCACGCACAACCCTGCGGGTGGCCCCCTGGATGCTGTCCCTAATAGCCTGCAGGTGTGCGGAGTGTGTGTGGACAATCTCCTCCATCTCCCGCTGTCTGCACTCCATGTCTTTGAGCCTCCACAACAGCATACTGTGTGTTGGAGTGTGCTGTGTGGGTGAGGGGCTATGCACTGGCCCGGGGATCTATTCAGGGGAGCCATATGAGGGAGTATCAATGTCCGGCTCTGGTGTCCATCTGTGCTGGCTGTGTGGAGTGCTCTCCTGGGAGCGTTGCCGCTGGGGGCATGGAGAGCTCCCCTGGTGTGTTGGCGCTGGCGGCGTCTGTGCCTCCGGCTGCCGGTGCAGTGTAACCTGCACTGCTCCTGGTGGCCTGGGGTGTGGGTGTTGCCTTGGCTCTGCTCTGCCGCAGCACAATGCTGCCTTTGTGTGGCCTGTGTGGGCCTTTGCAGGGTGGTGGTGGTAGATCTTGAGGGCCTGGAAACGCAGCTCCATAATGGGCCTTTAACCTCCTCCTCTGATGCCTCTGGAAAAGTGTGTGTGCCTGTAGGGGACACAGGAAAAGCTGTTAGGTATGGTTCCCCCACATGTGTTGGCATGCAAGGCACAATTGCTATGGTACAGGGTGTGACCCCAAAGGTATGGCCATAGGGAGATGCATGTGGGCCCAGCATCATGGGGTTGCTTGTAGCGATGGGTGTGTGACACATGGGCAGATGGTCTTTGGCCTGTGTGTGGGTAGGGCAGAGTGTCCATGCTGGGGCAGCTTACGCCTGACATGCATGCTTGTGGTCTTTCATGACCCCACATTCCCTCCCCGGGTGGCACTCACATGGTGGGGGGCTTAGTACATGGCATTGTTATGGCTCAATGGGGCACGGCTGTGCAGCCAGCAGGGCTGCACTCTGGTGCGCTGTGATTGGCAAGCTGGGCACATGTCAGTGTGTGGGACATGTACTTCCCTTTGGCTTGTCTGCCATGCCGAGATAGGGCAGGCCTACTGGGCACGCAACATGCTGGTGTGACTGCTGCACAGTGTTGGGTTGCTCACGCAGCTCAATCCCGCTGGCACAGGGTGCGCCAGTAGGGGTGGGGTTGCATGGCATTTGTTTTCTGCACTTGCCTGCCCTTCCCCCTACTTTGACATTCAGGGGTGCCCTTGGTGCCCTACCCTATGGCTGCTGTGGAGGGTGGCTGATGCACCACCCCATCACTCTGCCCTAGGGCATCTTATGCTGAGCTGTCATTTGTGCATGCATTTGTGTTTGGGGGGGTTCATTCACCTCCTGCCTGCTGGCACCCGCCTACTCACTGCCGACTCCCTCTATCCCTTCGAGGTGCAGCGCTGTGCTGCATTTCTCCTCCCAGGCGGTGAGGACCAGTGGCTTCAACAGGGCCTCCTCCAGTCGCCAGGGACTCCCGGTGGTGTTGGGGCAGCAGTCCCCGCGCTCTGACCCTCAGGTCGTTCCACCGCTTGCAGCAGTCCTCTCCGTAACGGGGGAACACTGGAAACTGCTGTCACCTTCTGGCACATAGAATTCCAGATGGCTGTCCTGCGCTGCCCAGTGGTCTTCCGTTGGCGACGGCCGTAAAGTTCCTCACTGTGGGCAATCACCTTATCTGTCAGGACCACAAGCTCCCCCTCGCTAAATTTCTGTTTGCCCAGGTGATGTTCGGCCACCTTGCCTCATATCCTCTCCTGGGACATTTTTGCTTCTTACCAGGACCGGATGGCTGCCGGAAGTGGAGATATTTAATAGATTGTACTTTTCAAAATGGCTGGTGCGATACTTGTCGTTCCGGCGGTAGCGCTATTAGTGCTGCTTTCTCAGCAGTAGCCCTTATTTTGGCACAGTTACTGCTTAGTGCTAATAATGTTAACGCCGGAGTCGGGGCGCGTTCATGCCAGGTTGTGATGCAGCGCTAATTCCACTGCACGGCCCAGCGGTAACACAAGTTCCACTCAGCAGTAATTGCACCGGATTACCACCAGACTAGTGATGAGGCCCTTAGTCTTAAGCCATTATGCATAAAAGCCAGTGCATATTGTGGCTCAAGAATAACAATGTTAGGCTGGCTTCTGGCTTCATTAGAGTGCAAAGGTAAATCAACGAATGACAAGATTTATGCCTCTGACAAAGGTGGTTGCCTGCTGGGATGGTATCAGCAACGTGATATGGGTGCAACAATTAACCCATAAATCCCTGGTTGTGTCTCTACCATATCTTCATCTCCAAAAAACACCATCACCAATGCATTTAGAGAAAAATTAGGTTGTCTTAAAGGTAGATATCATCAAATGAAACTAAAGGAAGACGCCACCCCTGAGCTGCAAGATTGAGGTGTGTTCCACTTGCACTCAGGGAAGAGGTTATAAAAGAAATTTCCAGGTTGATAAAGGAAGATATATATATATTATTTTTAATTGTATTTGGTTTATTGACAAAATGCAAAAAATCCTTTACAAATTCAATACATGATTAAGAAGAGAATCATACCAAAAAGGATCAAATTCAAAACATAATTTAAAAAAAAAAAGGATCATACCAAAAACAATCAACATAAGTTACAAAATGTACAGAATTTTCCATAAATAAAACTCTCTATCAATAAAACCTAGCAGTTCCAGATACAATGTGCACCCACTTTGGTTTCCTACAGCATAGTTTTAGATCTCTTCAATAATAGCAAGCAGAAACATGATCAATTTGAGCTTTCAATAAGATTCAAAAGCCTTCTAAAGCTGGTCTGGGAGAACCCTAGTGAAAAGATGGAAATTGGCCACTAAGAATAATGCATCTCTTACACTTGGTCACCTACTTTCAGGTGATAATATTGCATTTTTTCAGAACCCCCACTACAGTTGATACTAAAGCTATATTGTGGCCAGAGATTATTCTATCCCAGAAATATTCTGCGATGATTACCTCCTCCTGAGTCACAAATCTCTTAAAAAGGGCCAATCCCACATTCCAGATGCCCTTACACTCCATCGGAAGATGTCTTAATGATTGGTTAGCAGAGGTATCACAGATTTTACATAACTTTTTAGCTTTATCCCCTTGATTCCACTTAACCAACACTTCCTCTGTGTGTATTAGATTTAATCTTATCCTCAGAAAGTCGTTTCTCAATAGATTATATGGGAATGTTACCAGTTAACAGGGGAGACACCCGTGTTTTTTATCAGCTGAAAGAAAAGGGTTAGTTGGAGATGATTGCCTCACTTTTGCAATTGTTTTTATCCAATCGAGGGTCTCCAACTCACGTTTTACTTTTAGTGGGTTTCTCACTAAGGTCTCCAGATCTAAGTCAACCTCTACCAAGAAATCCTTCACTCTGTTTTCGAGGTTCCTCAAAAATCTTTTTTTTTGTAAAACATTTTTTATTGGCTTTAGCGACAATCACAGTAAAACAAAATAAAGACATGCATCTTTCTATCAGTAGACATATGAGTTAATCATGCCCACAATCACAAAAGTCCTACATGCAAACACATCAGTATATTGCTCGAGTCCCTCCTTTTGCATATCAGGAGCTGCTAAGTCTCTCGCTCTTCCCATTTCCCCCAACTTTGGAGGCTTTGGCTGGGCAGCATCTTGCATTGTAAATCCTATGCTCCACCATTGCACATGTGTCCATATCGGCAGCCCATTGATCCAATGTTGGAGAGTCTGGGACGCCCCATTTTTGTGCAATGTTGCGTTTCTTCAGCCCCACTGCTGTGGATAGGAACAGTCCTTCCCACTTAGAAGTGACGTTTTCATCGGGTATTCCCAGTAGCAGTACTCTCGGGTCTAGCAGTATGCTGCGGGCCAGAACCCTAGTTAGTTCATTGCAGCACTCATTCCAGAAGCCCTGGATCCGGGGGCATCCCCACAGGATGTGTATAAAGGTTCACTCCTCCTCACCGCCCGTTTCCAACCGTACAGCACATTTCTAGGATAATATATTCGCTGCAGGATTTTTAATTGTACCAGGCGGAGTCTAGAAGAGATAGGGCCTCATTACGACCCAGGCGGTAAGGGGTTTACGGCAGCGTAAAGAGCGCCGACCCTTACCGCCTGATTACGAGGTCCCTTAGCGCCATGGAGGTTTTAACACCTGCTTTTAGCAGGTGTTAAAATCCATGGCGCTAAGGGACCATGGAGTTAATTACGCCACCGTAATTTACGGTGGCGTAATTAACGCCTTCCCCACTCCCATTATGCCCTATGGGGCAAAAATGGGAATGGGGAAGGGTAAATGGGGATTGGGGACTTACCGCCCCGCCAAGGTCGGAATGGGGCGGTAAGTCCGCCAACCACCATGGCGTAAACATAGTTTACGCCATGGTGGTAAAGTCACGGCCCAGGCGGTAACTTACCGCCTGGGTCGTAATGAGGCCCATAGCAATCTCACGAGGATGCATTAGCATCTGGATCCAATCCTCTGGGTCTAAGGTGCTCACATTCTTCTCCCATTTAGTTTTAAGATTAGAAAGTTCAGGAGTGGCAAAGGAGGACATAGCTTAGCATTATACAGAATGGAGGTACACTTAGTGGGAATATTTGCCAGGAATATATTAGTTTAGTTTAGTTTATTATTTATATAGCGCCACCTGACCCTGGGGCATCCAGGCGCTTGGCATGGTTACAAAGTAGCCAAAATATTACAAACATGGTAAACATAGGTAAACATTACAGATAGTATGGACATTATAAAAACAGTTACTGATAATATACACATTATGACGTATATACAAGGTTTGAAATTGTGCAGATTATTCAGGCAGTATGTACATTTGTGTGGTAAAAAGTTGGCGTTTTAGACTTCTTTGGCCAGTAGCCAGGTTTTGGCACTGTGTCTGAATCCGTGAAAGGATGGTTCGGATTTGAGATCGCTGGTAGTGAGTTCCAGAGTTTAGCGGCAAGCACATGGAAGCTTGTGCCGCCTGCTTTTTGAAGCTTGAATCTGGGGATATTTAAGCAGTGTGTTTGGGCTGATCTAGTTGGGCGAGATGGGGTGTGGTGCGTGAAGCTGTCCGAGACGTATCTAGGTGCTTGGTTGGATAAGCATTTGTGTGTCAGAGAGAGTGTTTTATATTCGATTCTCTGAGGTATAGATAGCCATTGACAGGAGCGTCTGGCATCAGAGATGTGCTCGTGTTTGGGTATGTTCATGGCTGCTCTTATTTTGGATAACTTGAAGCTTGTTGATGTTCTTTTGGCTGGTGCCCAGGTAAAGAGCGTTGCAATAGTTGACTTTGGAGAGTACAAGTGCTCTGGCTAAGGTGGTGCAGTTGGAGGTCGAGAGGTAAGGTCTACTGGCATTGATGAGCTTGCATGTGTAAGCAGTGTAAGCAGTGGCGGATGAGACGGCGTTGATTTGTCTTGTCAGTGTACGGGAGGAGTCAAGGTAAATCCCAAGAGTTTTGACGCTGTTGGAGACAGAAATGTTGTTGCCGTCAATGGTGAATGTCTGGTAAAGTTTGTCGAGTTTGTTAAGTCTGGATTGGGAGAGTAGGAGAAGAAGCTTGGTCTTGTCGTTGTTGAGGCAGAGGCCATGTTTGGCCATCCATTCTTGGATAATGGAATAGATGTTGTTGAGTACAGCCTGTTAGTGGGATGAGTATTTGAGTGTCATCTGCGTAATTCATGTAGATGACACCCAAATGGTCCAGTATGTCGAAGAGAGGTTTTGTAAACACATTGTATAGAGTAGGGGAAACACAGGAGCCCTGGGGGACGCCGCATGTAACGGTGGCTGATTCGGCAGAGGCTGTGGGAGCAAAGGCCCTCATGGATCTGTTATTCAGGAAGGACTGAATCCAGGCATTGGCCTTGTCAGAGAATTTGGCTGCTGAGGATAGATGTTTCCAGAGAATATAATGATTTACCAAGTCAAAGGCGGCCGACAAGTCGAGGAGGAAAAGAAGGGCTAGTTTGCCGTTGTCTTTGATGTTGTCCATTTGTGTCTTGGGATCGATCAAGGCTGACTCTGTGCCGTGTTTGGGGCAGAAGCCTGATTTTCTTAGTCCTAGTGAGTTAATTTTCTCTAGGTGGTTCTGGATCTGCAGGTAGGCAGCTCTGTCAAGGTCTTTTAGGAGGAAGGGCACAGTAGTAATAGGTCTGTGGTTCGTGGGGACACTGGGGTCTAGCGTGGGTTTCTTTCTTGAGTAGAGGTAAAACCCAGGAGTCCTTTAGGTTGTTAGGTACTATACTGGATGTGAAGGATGAGTTTATAAGAGATGTGATGAAAGGGGCAAGATATTTGGCCGCGTCTTTGATAACTGGAGCAGGGCAGATGTCACCTTGGCATTTGGAGGTTTTCAGAGAGTTAATTATGTCTTCAACCTCTTTGGTAGTGATGGTGGAGAATTCAAATAGGTTGTTATTGTCCATTCGTGAGGTGTGGGTGGGGGAGATGGGATTGTCTGCGAAGGTGAGACTTTCTTTCTTTGACTCAGTTTTGGCTTGTAACATAGCAATGTTGCCAAGGAGTGCTTCTTGTATGTTGGTACACCAAGAGATGCCTTTGGTACATGTGTCAGGGATGGGAGATGGGGACTCGAGGTTTCTCAGGATGTTAAAGAGCTCTTTGGTGTTGGATTTGGCATTGCAGATTCTCTCATTGTACATGTTTTTTTTTGTTTGGATGATTGCTGACTTGTAGATATTGGAGGCTAGGGAGTAGGATGTTTTATTATTAGCGGAAGGAGACTGTTTCCACGCTGATTCAGCTTGTCTTTTGTTTTTGCTGAGAGTTTTTAGTTCAGGAGTGAACCAGGAGTTGAGATGCGCGCGTGGTTTGGCTTTCCGTAGTTTGAGTGGTGCCACAGTATTTATGGCCTTGAGAATGGTTGTGTTATAGAGGTCTACTAATTCAGTGGGGTTGGTAATGGTGGGTGTGAAGTCGATGATGGGTTGGAGTAGAGGGATGAGTTGCTCGACTGTGATATTTTTGCTGTTTCTTGTGAGTGTGGGTGGAGCGTTGGGAAGGGACACAGGTGTTTGTTTGTCTTTGTTGTTGGTGAAAGTGATGAGGTGATGGTCAGTCCAGGCACATGGTGTGTTGGAGTGGATGGTGGTGTTGCAGTTGAGGTCTGCAATCCAGTCAAGGATGCAGCCTTTGTTGTGTGTGGGTTGAGAGATGTGGTGGGTGAGTCCTAATTCTGATATAGTATTAGCGACTGTGCTTGCTTTGTCATCTTTCCCGTCATTCTACCCCAGGTTGAAGTCACCTAGAAAAAGTGTCTCATTGTACCTATGCTGGGATAGGAGTTCCTGATGGTATTGTTCTTTGGGGTAGGAGTGCAAGGGATAGTGGCATGCATTGCTTTTTGGATACTGCAAGTGTCTGCCGTGGGGTGAAACTCAGTGAGGGCGGGCTGGAATGGGTTTGTATTGGGTAGGAATGGGGTGGGACATGGGATGGGATGGTGTCTAGGACATGCTTGTCTGCTAAAACCGTTAGGGTGGGAGAGGAAGTGGAATCCTGTGCAGGGTAGGTTGAGCGGTACCAGGCAAAAGGGAAACATAATGAGCATAGTCCAGGTTGGTATAGCTGTTGTTGGTTTTGGGTTTGCAGTCTGAACAGTCTGACAGCTGCACCTAAGCTAGTGCTATTGTTCTAGGTTGAGGCTGTGTGTTTTCTCGCAACATAAGTTGGCCGAGGTTGCTTTGTTGCAGTGGTAATTGATTTGGGCGGTGGTTCCTGAGTGGCCTAGAGAGACGTAAGTGCTAGCTTCTAGAGACCAGTGTTCAGAACAAGACTGCAGTCGACAAGACAGTCGAGTAGCTGAGTAAGCAGAAGAGTTCAGTGCAAGGCGGTTGGACAGCTGAGATATGTGGTGGCAGTTAATACAATGGCATTCACAGCAGAGCAGTAAGGCAGCTAAATATGCAGGTGGACTGGAATCAGTTTGAGCTGGTATGCTAAAAACAGCTCTGCAGTGTCAAGTATGTTGAGGCAGTTTTACAGTGGCCGCAGGCTAGGAACAGCTTTGCAAGGTAGGCTAATAACAGTTTAGCTGAAGAGGGCTTTGCCGTGGCAAAAAGCTAATGCAATTTTTCACACAATCTAAAAACAGCTTTACTAGTGTAGGCTAGAATGGGTTTGCAATGGCATATCACTAGCACAGTTTTTTCACACAATCTAAAAGCAACTTTACTGCTGTAGGCTAGAATGGGTTTGCAGTGGCATATCGCTAACATAGATTTTTCACACAGTCTAAAAACAACTTTACTGCTGTAGGTTTAGAATGGGTTTGCAATGGCATATCACTAACACAGTTTTTCACACAATCTAAAAACAACTTTACTGCTGTAGGCTAGAAGCGGTTTGCAATGGCATATCCCTAACACAATTTGTTCACACAATCTAAAAACAACTTTACTGCTGTAGGCTAGAATGGGTTTGCAATGGCATATCGCTAACACAGTTTTTTCACACAGTCTAAAAACAACTTTACTGCTGTAGGCTAGAATGGGTTTGCAATGGCATATCACTAACATAGTTTTTCACACAATCTAAAAGCAACTTTACTGCTGTAGGCTAGAATGGGTTTGCAATGGCATTTCACTAACACATCAATGGCATATTGCTAACAAAGTTTTTTAAAGCACACTAAAGACAACTTTTGCTGCTATGATAAATGCGGGAGAGAGATTGCTTTGTGGTTGCAGACTAAAAGCAACTTTGTATGGATTTGGCTAGTAGGAGCTGCGCAGGAGGAAGGTTAACATCCCTTTTCAGACAGAGGTAATTGGTATGGATAAGACAGATACCAGAGCAATCAGACTGTGGCGAAGCGCTTATGACTACTGCGACCGCTGGAGGTAGTTAAAGTAGTTATTACGCTATATGAATGTGCTCTACAGTGGCGTCTGCCGGGATGTGTGCCATCAAAGCATGAGTCAGTTGTATATAGTATTATTGTTTGGTTGCCGGAATTTGAAATTTTAGTCGTAGGGCATCAAATGAGGCCATTTTCCCATCTACCAGGATATTCCCAATTTTCATGATCCCAGCCTCTACCCATTTAGGCCACGGTCCAAGTTTTCCCATTCCGACCAGGTTACCATTATGCCACAGGGGGTGCACAGTGGCTATTTTGTCTTTCCATCCTACCAAAGCGTGTGCCTGTCTCCAAACCGTAGCAACATGTGCTGCGGTTGTCTGTAACGGGGGGTTTATTAAGGGGCTGATATAGCAGATGTAGTGGGTCTGTATCATGAATGGTGGCAAACTCGGCCCTTATGTGTGGCAGTTCCCGATCCCCATGGAGCAGGTCATTGACCACTGCCAGCTGGGATGCCCAATAGTAGGTCTGAAGGCAGGGTATGCCTATACCTCCCTCCCAAATTGATTTTTGCAGAGTAGATAATGTGATTCGGGGTTGTCCCCCTCCCCATATGAGCACTCTAAAGAGGCTCTCAAGTCGGTCAAATTCGGGGTCCGGGATCTTGAGCGGGGCGTTTTGTAAAACGTATAGGAATCTTGGTAGGGTCATCATCTTGAACAGGGCAACCCTACCCATAAGCGTTAGGGGAAGGAGCTTCCAGTGGCGAACATTGTTAGTGAATCGGTCCATAATAGGCTGTAGATTGTGGGTCGTGTAAGATGTTAGGTCCCCAGATACCCCAATCCCCAAGTATCGGAAGCCGTGTTTTTCAATTTTATAAGGGCAGTTGTGGGGAACAGCCTGCACTCCGCCCTTTACCAGAAAAAGGATAGATTTTCCCCAGTTGATTCTCATCCCACTGAACTCACCAAAGCGAATGAGCATCTGTGTCACTATGGGGCAAGTCCGGACTGGGACTCCCAAGTACACCAAGAGGTTGTCGGCATATAGAGACAACCTATCCTCGTGTCCCTCCGGCCATCTAAATTCCCATCCAAGCCTCACTCTGACGAAGCCACAAGGCGAGCGTCTCGATCACAAGAGCAAAGAGGAGAGGGTAGAGGGGGCATCCCTGCCGTGTCCCTTTACCGAGAGGGAAGGTCTCAGAGGGCCACCCTTTCACTTTTACTTCTGCCTGAGGATTTGTATAGAGTAGTTATACTCAGCTCAGAAAAGTGTCTCCAAATCCCATTCAAGGCATAGTCTCCCAAAGGCTGTCCCACCGGACCAAATCAAATGCCTTCTCAAAGTCAATTGCTAACAATCCAAGAGGCGTGTCTATGATGGGAACACGCTCCAGTAACAGGTGGAGGCGTCGTATGTTCATTTGCGTTGATTTATGTGGCATAAAACCACATTGGTCCGGGTGGACCAGGGAAGAAATTACCATTTGTAGCCGGTTAGCCAGGAGTTTGGCAATGATCTTGGCTTCACTGTTAATCAACGATATAGGCCTGTAGGAGGTGCATAGTTCAGGGGGTTTGCCCGGTTTGGGAATAACAACAATTGTGGCCTTACATAGATCCGGCGGGAGGGTGCCTTGTTCTCGGGCCCGGAGGAACATATTGTGGAGGGGGATGCCATTTTTTCCCCACCCAGCTTCTTCCAGGTTTCGACCGGGAACCCGTTGGGGCCCGGTGTTTTCCCAGATTGTAATTGTGCTGTGGCCTCCGCGACCTCCGATTCAGTAAGGTCAGATTCCAAATGTGTTTTCTGTTGTTCTGATAAACATGGTAATGTAATATCGTCTAGGAGGGAAGGGTTCAATGGGGATGTCAGGGTACGGTACAGAGCAGTGTAAAAATTAGCAAAAGCTTCCACTATTTCACAATCCGACTGGCACTTCTCATTTTGTGGAGTTATGATCTCCCTGACATGGCGTTGACCCTCATCCCTACTCTCAAGCCAGGTCAACATTTTACCCGCTTTATCCCCTTATTCAGGGATCCTTGCCCTGGACTCCCAATGGGCGTGTTTAGCGTTATCTAGCAACATGTTCCGGAGTCGCTCTCTGGCGTACTTAAGGGACCCATGAATCTCAGGGCTCGGATCAAGAATATATCTGGTTTCCCATTAGCCCATTTCCACTTCAGCCTCTGATATTTTTTGGAGTCCATCTTTCTTTTTGTTCGCCGTCCAGGAGATTATCTCTCCTCTGAGCACCGTTTTGTAGGCCTCCCATAATGTCACAGGGCTCTCAACCGCAGTATTATTTATTTTGAAATATTCATTGGTTGCCTCAGTGAGACGATCGATAAAGTCAGGGAAGGTGAAATGATAGTTTTTCAACCTCCATGATCTAGGAGCAGTTATACCATACATGCACAACACCATCGTTAACGCTGAGTGATCTGAGATGCCTCGGGGAAGCAGCTCCGCGACCATCACCCTGTGCATATCGGTACCTGGGAGGAAGAGGTAGTCTAGCCTGGACAGGGAGCCGTGGGCACCCGAATGGAACGAGTAACCTTTAATTCCAGGGTGAAGATCTCTCCATGCAATTTTGTTGGGATATTCGGATTGCGATGTCTGATGTGAGTGCGATCCATGGTGTTACACATGACATCATTGAAGTCGCCCCCCAGAATCCACATGTCAGGTTGATGCTTTGTCATAAGGGTGGTCAGTTTGTCAAGCAGTTCCTCTCCCAGCCCCGGCGGAGAGTACACCGAAGCAATGGCTAGTGTTTCCCCCCAAAGTGTACCAAGGACCAACACATAACGACCCCTAGGGTCTTGTTCCACTGTCAGTGGCCCAAATGGAACACGTTTGTGTATAGGATCAGAGTACCCCTGGAGCCCATTGTTTATCCCGCGTGTAGTGCGGAACAGTAATTGGTTCTTCGAAAGAAGGTAGTGTTGGACCCTGCTAAATGTGTCTCAGTTATCAGGGCAACATCAGGGGAATACCTATTCAAGAACTGCGTAACAAGATGCAGCTTGATCCCAGAGCCCATCCCGTTCACAATCCACGTGAGTAGTTTGAATGATCGAGGACATTCAACAGGCGATGATCGGGGTTGTGTGGATGCCATTCATAGTGTGTAGTACAGGGTTTACAGAATCCCTGTGGTCTAAGATCAGGGTAGAGTGCAGCCAGTGGTCGCAACGGGGATGTGTTGCTGGTAGGGAGTGGCATGAGACAGCGTATAGCAAATGGTGTGATTGATTAGCCATATGGTTACGTGGTAGCTTAAAAACAACAGTAAACAACGCAAACTTCTCCCTCAGGTACTTCGTGTTGGGGTGGAGTATAGGGAAGAACCCTATACTCCACCCCAACACGAAGTACCTGTCGCCCAAACATTGTTGACACTCAGAAACTAGACCATCAGCTTAACACAATCAACAAAAATAACGTATTCGTCCTCCGTTTAGGTAACAACTTACAAGTCCAACTGGAGGTACAGGGTCTTAGGTTGTGGCCATGTCGGCCGTTGAGGTTATAGTATGATTACACAACAGTGAAAAAGGATACAGAGGAGTCCACAGACCTCAGAGAGGTATATTTCCCACCCCAGGTCGGTGGGGATCAGAAGCGACTGGTGCCCTCAAAACAGTGGTGTCCGGAATCCACCATTCCATCTGGGTTCCAGTCCGTTTAGGCAGAGGGATGCAAAGATTGTCTGCACACAAATGTATTGGAGTGTGGCCCCTGGGTCTTACTGCGCATTGCAGTGGGTAGAATTTGGTTTATGGATCCGCTCCCTCCATTGGATCAGGATGTTCCTGCGGTACAGGTTGGCGTCGGGAATGATCCCTGCGTGGTCTGACGCGAGGCCTTTCTCCGGGTTCCGGAGCGTGCGTTGTCCAGTCCTCTTCGATATGGGTCTCAGCCCATTTCCAAGCTTCCTGCAGGTCTGTGAAATGCACCGTTGTGCCGTTGTGCTGGATCCTCAGCTGGGCTGGGAACAGTAGGCCATATTTAACGTTCATGGAGTGGAGCATCCTCTTTAGATGTTCAAAGGATTGCCTGGCCCTTTGAACTTCACGGGTACAGTCCAGGAAGAATGCAATTCTAGCGACGTTATACGTGAGTGTTCCTTTCGTCTGGGCCATTTGCAGTATTGCATCCCTGTCTCGATAGTTCAGGAGTTCTGCAATGACTGTTCTAGGGGGCACTCCTGGAATCGGTCGGGTTGTTGCTATACGGTGCACCCTATCTACCATGAAGAACTTGGAGAGGGATTTGGGGGCAAAGAGATCTTCCACCCACTGCTCCAGAAAGAGTTCCATACTGGGACCTTCTTCGTTCTCCGGAAGGCCCAGAATACGGATGTTGTTTCGGCGTGATCTGCCCTCGTCTTCTTCCACTCGTGCTTCCAATGTTTTTAAGCGGACCAGTGCTTGCAACAGCTGTTGGCACACCCCACCAAGATCGTCTTCCACCCCTGACACCTGGTGTTCCACTTCCCTGGTTCTGGAGGTCAATTTCTGAAGGTCGTGCCAGAGGAATGACACCTCGGCCGAGATGCCATCGATTTTCTTCTCCATCGAGGAGCGGGAGTCAGCGATCACTGCCATGACATCCTTAAGTGTTAATGTCTTGGGTGGGGTGACAGAGGACGATTGCAGATCTGCTTCTGGTGTGTGGGTAGTGGCGGTGGTGGTCATGGCAAATTGGTCCCTAGTGCTCTGTGTGGAGGCCTTTTTGGCCTTGTCCTTGCCCATGATATCGACAACACGTGCTCCGAGTGTTCGGGAGCCACCCCTCGACTATCCCACTTTGTCTCTGGTTCACCGCCAAGGCCAAGTAGCACTAGAATAAGTGCCAACAATATTAGTGAATACCTAGAGTATTGCCTGTACGCCGAGGCGTAGCGAGCAGGTACAGTCTGGTTCCAATCACCCCAAAGGATCAGTGAGCAACTTTGAAAAAGGTATGTCAGGTATCCCAGGCAGCGGTACCCAGGAGCTGAGGAGCTCATCAGTCAAGCCAGCCCGGAATAGCCGGACAGGCTGGTGGTAGCACCGATGGTGCAAAGAGCGTGGAAAGCTGAGGGTGTTGTTTCGGCTGGATGATATTCAACACAGAAGTTGCCAGCAAGGGGAGCCTCTATTCTTGCTTCTGTTGGCCAATGAGCACAGCCTCCGGCACACCAAAGATAGATATGCGTGGTTGAATGCACCGGATGTAGCTGACTGCAGTGTCCCAGAGTCACCTCTAACTACACCCCCTTTAGTAGTCAGAGCTGGTTCCGCAGTGTGTCAGTACGGTGGAGCGTGCAGTGGATCACTGCTGCGTGAAAAACTCATAGACCATTGTTTGTTCCTGTTTCGTGGCACCTCTCATGTTCTCTCCTTATCATTTCAGATTGACAGCTGTGTGGAAGGCGATGTAATTGTCTCTCAACTGGGGAGCAGTACACTCCGAGAGCAGAATGTAGTGTGGTTCGGGTGGAGGCTGATCAATGATAGTTACACTTGTTTTCTTTCATAGTGTTCCATGCCCCACCTCAGTATTTTGATGCTGCTTGCCTGCGTTAGCTGTTATTTCCTGGTTAGAGTTAAGTGTTGTGTGTACAAGTCTCGTGGGATTCGGCTTCTAATTATTACTCGTAAAGCAAGTGTTGTTCGAGGCCGTGTGTCACACGTGTACACGCCAGTCATACATGGGCATTCCGTCGGTCTTTCAGCAGTGTACCCCTATGATTCGTACAGGTGCCCGGGTCCCAATCCTCTTGCAGGGTATCTCAGGCCTCATGTGCCTACCTTTTCCGTTGGGGAGTGTTTGTTGCTAGATCCGTATTCCTTTTCAGAATGTGTCTCTTTCATTTATGAGCACATGGATCCCGGCAAGCGACGAGTAGACAATCGACGAGCAGACCTCCACCCATTGCCCAGAGGGTCGACCAGGAAGTCAGCAGCACGGGGAGATCTACCTCGTTATGCCTTTTAACGGTGCAGACGTCAGTTAACAAGGTTGTCGGCCGTGTGTTTCAATGGCCTCCTCACAACGATCTTCGTCGCCGGTAGCCGTACCTCCTCGCCGACGGATGTTGCTCCCACCGCATCTGAGTGATACCGTGGGGCATCCAACGGTCTATAGGCCGGCGCGGAGCACCCCGCGGACTCCTCCGGCGACGTCCCTGCCTCCCTCCGTGTAAGCAGGGATGCTGTGTCAGGGCTCACAGGCGTTGCGCAATACCCCTCGGGATATGCTCCAGGGCCTCAGACTCCTGCAAGTTCCTCCGGCATCTGTCCTTTGCCGGATGACCGAATCCCTGGCGCACGCCTCTATAAGCACCGGAGGCCTCTGGACCACAGCCGTCAGGATCCCTGTGTGGCCATTTTGTTTGCCCGCCTGATCACGTCTCCGAAATTTCAAGTGCCACAAACTTTGTTTTTAGCGGGTGCGGTTTCCTCCCCAATTTCAACCGCTGGTGCCTCAGGACTCCATATTACCAATTAAGTTGTTTTGGTAGCGACAGCATCAAAGAATCAGGCTGGATGACCATGATATAAGCAGCGGCAACGGGAGCAATGAGAGCTCACGTCTTCATCGTCACGGTGTTGGCCACGCCCCCAGGTTCATCAAAAACTTTGATCTACGTTGTTCGAGATGTATTTTAATGTCCCCGTACAGTGTGGAATTTCTTCTGGTGACGATCTCCCGATAGAGTGAGAACAATTTCTAATTTGCCATGAAGTGGAGTGACCTTAGGCCTAGTTCAAAGAGTAGGCACCAAGATGGAGCGCTTGATTGGAGGCCAAGAGCCTTCTTCCAAATCCGTCCCTCCAAGATGCTCCAGTTTATTTCCCAAAGTGATGGTTTTGCCTCTAAACCGTATAAAATCACTGAGACCACCTTTGCTTTGTAAAATTTTACTAATGGCACAATGGAACATTTACAATATTTGGAGTTTAATTTTAGCATCTGAGGTATAATCTGTGAGATTTTCTTAGTTATATCCGACTCTACTTTATTGAATGCAGGCGAGGAGTGGACTTTATATCCCAAGTATGTTAACTCTTCTACTCTTGGGATAGTTTTGCCCTCCAGTACCCCATTTGAATAACAGATCTTTTTCTGTGGGTGTCTAAAGACCACAGTCCTCGACTTGGGTTTATGGATAGAGCATTTAGCCTGGCATATTCACCCAATTTGGACAAAAGATGCTGCAGTCCTATCACCATTCTGTCCAACAATACAATATTGTCTGCATAAGCCAGGCAGAACATTTTTTTCCCATTCAGCTCTGGACTGGCCAATGCAGACGACTCCAAATTAACACCCATATCTGCCAGGAACAGATTGAAAAAGGGGGGGCACCGAGACACCCCTGCCTCACACCCCTCTCGGCCTTAATTAACTCTGATAAATGTCCCTAGTGATCCAGATGCACCCTCAAGAGTGTGTCCTTGTGTAATTCAACCAGCATCGCTAGTAATGTTTCTGGGATCCCCCAGTCCCTCAGTATACTCCAGAGTAACGCCCTGTCGACCTGTTCAAAGGCCTTAGATAAATCAACCCAAGCCCCATAAAGGGATGCCTCTCCCTTCCCTATAGTGTATTCACTTGCTAGGCTTAAGACCAGGCCATTTAGGGTTAGGGTGGTAGAGAGACCTCATCTGAAGCCTATTTGGAAGCGAGTCAAAATGTGCTTTTCCTCCACCCAGAACGAAAGTTCATTTAGTAGCAGTTTCATAAATACCTTGCTATCAATATCAAGGAGGGCGAATGGTCGGTAATTTACCAGATTTAAACGATCGCCCCCCTTGAAGAAAGGTATAACCAATGCAATCTTCCATGATGGTGGAAACAGTCTCCTCTGGAGCATCTAGATAAAGAGCTTATATAATAAGCTGGACCACAACCTCAGGTCGTTCTTAAGAACCTGATAAGTAATGCCTTGAGGATGATGTTGCCAATATCCTCCTCATTAAACGATAAACACCAAGGAACATTTGGGGCTGGACTAAATTGGGTACCGTTGCAATTTTAAAAAATTCCTATCAGATATTCCACCCACCTAGATTTGGAAACCAGGTTGCATAGAGTGCTGTTGGTTTGGGGTTCTAATTTTCCTACAACCGACCATAAATTTCTAGAGTTCCCTTCATTTACGAGTTGCAGCATCAAATTCCCAATCTCTTTGCAACTGTAATGCTCTATGGTTACTCGACCAGTGCTTATAATTTCCTTTTACTCTCTTGGCTTCTAACCTGTAGAGATCTAAATCTGAGTGTGTCGATTTTAAACATCGCATCCGAAGTGCTCGGAAGTGTTGGCTGTTGGGCTGTACTCCTTGAAAGTCTCTGCCGTGATTCCAGGATTTGGAGCCCCTGTCTGCGAGAGGAAGGCTGACGTTCGTCGCAACGCTGTGGACTTTGCTTTGCTGTTTGGAGAAAACTCCTCCCAAAGGTTGATCCCGCCCCCTCAGCACAGCCAGTCTCTACAGAGCACCGGTGCACACGCATCCTGCGCGCGCATCCGAAGTGCTGGGAAGTGTTGGCTGTTGGCTGTACTCCTTGAAAGTCTCTGCCGTGATTCCAGGATTTGGAGCCCCTGTCTGCAAGAGGAAGGCTGACGTTCGTCGCAACGCTGTGGACTTTGCTTTGCTGTTTGGAAAAAAGTAATTGGACTTTCACATTGTGTTTATCCATTACTGTTTGGACCGCGGGTCTTGCCGCGTACGTGTCCTAAACGCAGCTTCCCTAATCTGCTTCTTTCTGTCCCCCCAGCTCCTCCCGAAGGTTGATCCCGCCCCCTCAGCCCAGCCAGTCCCTACATAGCACCGGTGCATGCGCATCCTGCGCGCACATCCGAAGTGCTGGGAAGTGTTGGCTATTGGGCTGTTCGGCTGGCGGGGGCTGGGGCAGGGGTTCAGGCCATGCTGAAACATGAGTTATTTTGTGCCTACAGGTGTGTTTTAGATACTATTGCACCTCAAATAAGTCCAGTGAAACAGGCAAGATTTGCTGATATTTTTCTGTAAGCGCCAGGGGTTACACTTGCGCTTGCTCTTACGCCTGAACTACCGTAAGTGCTTTGTTATTTTCGCAATAGCATTTTGGATGTGCTCTTCTCCTTTTATTATATTACGAGCAAAAAGCTTTCTTCTTTTTTCTTTTTATTATGTTTAATTGTTCATTGGGTTGTGCAGAGGTTCAAAGACACAGTCAGCTGTTGAGATGTCTCGTGTTGCATACACTTTCAAATCTGGTATGCCTAATCCGCTGGCCCAAACATTGAGTGAAAATAATACGAGTGAGTCTCCTGCTACCAACTCTCTGGCTAAATCGTGTGATAAACCCAAACGGGCAACTCGCACTTCTAAAAAAAGCATTACTCTTACTCCTGTGTCTCAAACTCCTCTGCAAAATCGGGACATTCGCACATTTTATGAAAAAAATAATCAAATGTCACCCATTGGTCAGCCCACTCTGGCATCAGAGCCTGTTGTCCCTACTCTACCTCCTGTATTAGCACCTGAAAGTTCGAATGTGGTTGTACCTGATTCCAGAGTGGGTAATCCTAGTGCCATTATCTCTGATCAAACTATTCTAACGATTCCACAGACCCCCCTGAAAGCTATACAGCGTAAGAGAACTTTTTCTGTAGTTCAAGAGGAAACTTTGTCTGAAGCAGAAGTTTGTGTTAGCTCTGAGGATGTTGTGGATGTCTCCGATGAAAGCGTGAGCGGCTCTCCCTTAGGTGTCATATCCCTGCATGCAAGCATTAGGGATCTCGAAAGTTCCAGATGTTCGAATGTTACTGATAACAACCTCCCGTGTTCCATGGACTCAACTAGACAAGCAATAGATGAATCCTACATACAGCCAACCCCTAGACGGTGTTTATCATCAGCTCGATCAGTTGACCAAAGTGGTGACTCGGTTGATAACCGAGCACTTCTTGAAATCACCCTAGGAGCTGTAAACACCACCACTGCCAGTCTTTACAAGCTTTTTGAAGCAATGGATACTAAGATCTCGCTTCAATTTGTAAAATTAGACCAACTTGGGGAATGGATGAAAGGTGTCCCATGTGACTCTCTGAATACAGAAGTGCTTGCGAACATGGCCAAGCATTTGACAATCTCAAGAGTCCAATTACATGGCCACCAAGACACTGACTCATGAGCCTTTGACATCGGTTCTGCCCATGTTTCCCAGGATCATTCGTCCTGTGGAATGTGTGGAGGAAGACGATGCCAAAAAGAATGACTCATGGGTAAGTGTTGACTCTCCACTGCAAACGGAATTCATTGATGGTGTTCAATATATTCAAACCATTTCTGGTGAATCGTCTGGCCAACAGATCCACAAAAAAACCCAGAAAATATTGGTAGGGAAAAAAACAAAAACGCTGAGTCATATAATACTGCCTGCGGTAAAGGCAAGCTTGAAAAAGAAAACAAGTTCACAACCTCAAGTGAACACTTCGTCAAAAACAACTCAAGCAGATGATGTAATCTACGTCCCAACTGAATCAGAAGGAGGGATTACTTCACCTGTGACGGCTAGGGCTGTGTCTGTGGCCACAAACTTAACTCTGGTGCCATCTTTAACTAGTCCTGCACAAATAAATGGCCCCTCCATTCTGGGTCCTTCAGCAGGGTATGCACCACTGAATGAACTTGTAGCTTTACTTGAAAATAAACCATCTAATTCTCATTCATTGAAACAACCAGCTCCTGTTAATGCTAATCCAACTATTCAGGTCTGTGAAGACTCATCTGGTCAAGATAACCATTCTATCTCTGCAGTTGAATGTGAGTCAGGATTTGAAGAACGCATGGCCATACTCACATCCACATTGGACTCTTACATACAGAGAAGAATAACTGAGGCGTTTCCGAGGGCAAATTCCATGAGCATTAACCAATGGTCTTTACAGAAAAACGATGCACAACCAGCTTAGGTATGTTATGCAGGCAAAGAAATACAGACCGAATGCTTGCACAACTGCCTTGAGCCAGAGCATAGAAACCCTGTTCATGTCAGAATCCATAATGCGACCCCAGTGTTGGGAGTTGGAAATATTTCAAATTCTAAACATGGTCAAAATGAGCAGAAAAACACTAACAAAGATAGATTTGATTCCTTCCATACATTGATACTCAAGTGCCGTGATGGACCATTTGAGAAATATGATCTTTGTCGTTCGGGTGTCCTAAACGTCTTTGGAGACAGTCAGGCGCTAGAAGATCTTTCCTCAAGTGATTATGATCAGATTGAGTTTCTTTGTGACAGAAATCTGTCCATTGTGCGATTGTGGATCAAATCGGGGCTGGTAAGAAATACGCTTTGAAAAGCTAAAATGGATCTTGTTAACCTGGGATTCTTGTAGGCCCTCGACCCCGCACAACAAACTCACAATTTAGGCGAACAAAGCGTGCCTAAAACTAAGTCACTACAGGAGCCAGATGGTTTATGTCCAATTTGCACAAGAGACAACAGCATGAAGCAGGTTTCATCCTCTAAAACCCAATCATAACCACCAACTAGGGAGAAAGAAGAGGAATTCTCATTAGCAAGTTGGAACACGAGGAGGTTCCAGCATCTTAAATGGGCCACAAATGATCAGTTAAATAGTTTTGATATTGTGGCATTACAAGAAACCTGGATGTCGAAAAACCCTGTCTGGGATGATCATGATCTTGTCTTGTTACCAACGATAATATCAGGTAAAGGCAGACCCACTTCAGGCTTGCTGGTTGCAGTAAAATCGAGTAGGGGTTTCCAAATTTTTGCTTGGTTGTCCCCGAAAAATGTTATGCAACTAGAGAAGATCTCACACACAACACATGCCTATGCTTTAATCAACCTATACCGTAATCCAGTTGGAATTACAGACAATGCTTTCTATTGTGACCTATCAATCCTTGTTGAAGAAATTGCTAAAAATACTAATATTTCTGGTATATTGGTGGTGGGGGATTTAAACCTCATGTGTAATCAGACAGAAAACAAGAAATTTAGCAAAGAAGGTCAGAGATGGGCTAGGTTTATGAATGAGTTAAATCTCAGAATGGCCAATGGAGCCATTCAGGGAGATATCCCACCAAACCACACATGGGAGAGAGGTGAATCTAGATCCATAATCGATAAAATTTTCTTGAGCAATAGCATTTTCGTGACCACCAACAAATTTGCAATCATTAAACAAAATAAAAGTGATCATCACTTACTATCACTGAGCTGGACTGTCTTAGTCCAGAAAATTGACAAATCACAGAAGTGGAACAAACAAATGCTAGTGGTCAATAATGCCAAAAATCATTTCAGATGGTCAGAAGACAAACTAACATTGTTGAATTACTCGATCATAAACAGCCAAAATACAAATGGGTTTGAATCATACGTAGATGTTCTGCACACATTTAGAAACATTCTTCCAAATATCGTCAGACCATCTAATATGCATATTCATGGATTTGATATGATCCTCCAACAAAGGAGAACTGATCATAGAAGAAACTGGCTGGCAAAACAAGAGAGGACAATCAAAGCGGCTAAGTGCACATATCATAATTGGGTACATTGTAGAAAAGCTCATCTCTTTCAGAACGATGGTGAGCTTTTTCTGACAGCCTGTTACAATAAATCATCAGCACAAGTTTTGGCATTGCTAAATAAATGCAACTCCACTTCTCAAGTAGATCATCAAATTAATGGAGTTACTGAAGCACAATGGCTTAAACATTTCTCCGAACTTTATGCTGATGATAACATGGAGGATTATAAATATTCAAATAGATCTTCCCCAAGCTGGCATTTAACCTGTTCTGAGGACATTATTAAATATTTTATTAATAAGGCATCTTCCTCTAGAGCAGCAGGCACAAATAACAAAGCAACCTATTTATTTTGCATTTGTTGATTTACATTCTGCCTTTGATTCAGTTTCCAGATCCAAACTAATGTACAAACTCATCAAGTCGGAATGCCCACCCACGTTAAGTGATATTATTTTTGCCCTCCATTCAGATACTACCGTACATATAAGACTGAATTTTGAGGGCCTGTTATCAGCGGCAATAACAACAAAATGAGGGCTGAAGTAGGGATGTATTTCAACAATGATGTAAGATGGATCTTTGGCAATGTAATCGCAGATGCTCTGAAACTGAATACTGTTGAAGTAAAAGCAATGTGGTATGCCGACGATTTTGTACTAATCTCGAAAATACCTGTTGGATTACAGAATTTGCTGAATACTCTATGCAATTATTTTAGTAGTAATGAATTGGTGGTTAACAGCAAAAAAAACTCAAATTGTTATGTATGCACCAACTGGTTCACGGAGAAACAAACTAGAGTGGAAAATTAAGAACACAACAATTGAGGTTGTATCAAATTATGTCTATCTGGGTCTTATCTTTGATGGTCATCTTTCTGCTCGCTCTCAAATGTCTAAAATTGAACAAAAATTAACATCAGCGATTTGTCAGTCTAAACTAATTTTGTTCTATTAAGTCGGGCGTTATATTTTGGACCCAAAATGTGCTAGCTACCATACTGTATGGTTTAGAAACTCAAAAAATAATCAAACCATCAGTTCTGAATCAATTGGAAGTAAAATTCTAGCGGCCAGTCCTTCACTTACCTCAGTGCATCCCAGGTCCCTGGATACGCTATGAGTTAGGATTATCATCACTAACGGCCATGTACAACTGGCGATTATGCAGTCTTTTTCGGAAATGTTTACTTTCTACTATAAATGAATCCACATTGGCAATTGTATCGAGTTATTTGTTGTCTTCCTCACATGAATTTCCGAAACAGTGGTCCAAGAAGATCATGATGGTGATGAATAATGCAGACATTACAATTGATACTCCTGTGTTCAATCCAGACCGAGCAAAGAAAAAACTCTACATGATGGACTGGATTGACACAAGAGCTGCCTGCTTAAAATATAAGACTTTAACCCTTACCTATTTGGCCCAAAAGAATGCAGAGAAATTGAATCTTACCTTTGTAAGGCCCCCTCTCCTTCATTAAGAAATGCCATTTTACGTTACCGGTTCAACCTATGGCCGACTCGTGACGTACAAGCAGGTAGAAAGCTGATTAGTAATGAGAAAAATTGGTGTCGCTTTTGTAACAACCATAACATCAAGGAAACCCTGGAACATTTAATTGTTGATTGCCCAGAACTCAAGCATTTGAGACAAATACACTTCTTCAATCACATAACCTATTTTGTACAAATGAGGCCAGAAAACAGATGGGTTGCAATAATAGCCACTAACATCATGAGCAACAGAACAGCCACAGTTAACTTCTTAAAAGCTTTAAAATTGGAGTAAAAGTTGTAAATCTGCTATAGTAAATACCGATTTTTAAAATGATATAACATGTATAACACTTTGTAAGATTTCACACAGAGAGAAATGTCGAGAGAAATTTTATCGCATTTTATGTGGAAAAATTGTTGATTGGATCTCAAAACAATATCCCCATAGGTGTGTTTTATGTATATTTTATTGTTTTCTCTTTTGACATTAGCTTGTGTGTTGTTGTTTTAACATTGTCTTTTTCTTTAGATGGATTTTGAGATTAATTTTTTTATATTCTGTCTTGAATTAATGTGGCTTTTCGTTTTTTTAATATATGTGTTTAATATTTTTATTTATTCCTTTTCTTCTGTAATGAATTGAAAAAGTTGATTAATTTCAGCTAAATTCATAAAATAAATAAAAAATAAATAAAAAAACATCTCAGACATTTCCTGAGTTCCCTTTTTTTTGCCGGGTTACCGCATCAAAACTGTGTGCATGAATTTGTTTGTTCCCTAACACTGATTCACTGGGGGGTAAAGTAGACCAAATTAACTTTACAAATTTATCCGGATGACATTGGGGCTGCCAAACACAATTGGGAATCTTCTTTAACTGATTATTCCATTTTTTCCCATCTTGTCTATATTTTACAAGCCTGCGTTTCCCATTGACGCTGGACAGGGCTTGTGTTTTTATAGCTGATGGCAGAGGTGATAGATCTGAAAATGATCATTCCAGCCGGGAATGATCACTGCCCCCGTCACACTTTATTGTCAAAATAGAGGGACGGGCAAAAAGACCTGGAGAGACAAATATATAATCCAGGACCGATGAAGGCTTATTTCTATCCCATGTTGCGATGGGGCCTGTATCCCCCCCTAACCCCCTCCCTCCAGAGCAACCATTCAGCATCTTCAAGTCCAGGAAATCCATCCAAATTCGCCAGTTTAAAAAAAAAAAGTAGCCTATAAGCTATCTGTTCCCCTTCATAGTTGCACACAATCTGTATTAAGATCCCCTGCTAGAACTATGTTGACACCTCCAGTGTCTGATTTAATCATTAGTAATAATGAAGCCAGTATATTCAGGAAAGCCAGAAGTTCGGAGCAGGCGGGGTACCAGTAGATGTTGATAATGACCCAAATAGGATCCATTCAGTATGTCACAGTTTAGATGTACTCTACAGGCCTGGATGCCCAAGGCGTTGGTAAATATCGGTGTAATGGTTTTTATTGCCCGGTTTCTAAAAGCCAGCAGGAGACCACCTGATGGCCTTCCTTTTGATTTTTGGGATGCTGGTAGACAAAAGATTGTAAAACCCTCGATTTCTATTGGGTTTACCAACCAATCAGAGGATGATGAAAGAAGTGGGGGTGACATCCGGGGTGCATTACATACACTACCAGGATGACATTCTTGGAATGGGTGCATCAACCAAAGAGCATGACACTAAACTAAAAATGGTTTTAGATACATGCTGTCTCATCACGAGTTTGCTGGTAACCCCTAAATGCGGCGGTAACGCTATTACTGCTGCATTTAAGGGTCCGCCATATCACAGGTTTCGCAGGATTTACCCCCAACTCTAAGCTGGGGGCAAATATGCTATGATTTTGCCAATTTCCAGCGCTATTACCGCGGCGCTGATCCCGCCAGCGGTAGTAGTACTGAAAATTCCCCATTGGGCCCAATGGTAAATGGGAATTTACTGTTCCGCCAAATCCGTGATCCGGCGCTAATAGTGCCGGGGGGTTTGGCGGTAACGCTAATAGCCCCGGCGGTAGTACCACCGGGGATACCGCTCACGTCCTGATGAGGCCCATTGTATGCTGCACGCCTCATATTACAAAAGTCCAAGTATTGTTTTAGGGCCTCGTACATTGATTACCTGGGACATCGCTTATCAGAAAATGTAATCTTTCAGGGAGGGGTTTGTTTCCACTATACTACAATCTTCACCACCCAAAAATAGACAAGAAGTTATGTCATTCTTAGGTGTGGTTGAATATTATTCTAGATTTGTGGAACATTTTTCATTTTTCAGAAAGATGCCTAAATATTAGGAATCTGTGTAAAAAAAGCACAATAATTTGAATGGAACAATACCTGTGAAACGGAGTTGTTAGATCAAAGAAGCAATGTTAATGCCCCGATTCTCTCACCCTTTGACACAAGCAAAGATACTTGTATAATGACTGATGCTAGTGGTACTGGGCTGGGAGCTGTACACATACAATCAGAAAAAAACAAGGTGACAGGGTGGTAGCCTTTCGCTTCCAGGTTACTAAAGGAGGTGGAGCAACTATACTCTGTCATCAAAAAAGAGGCTTTGTCAGTGACATGGGCAGTAAAGAAATTCAAAACGTTCCTGTGGGGCAGAAAATGTTCCAACATCACTGATCATAAACCTCCTGTGGTAGTATTCATGTCAAAGGGGTTAGATGGTGTTTCAAGGAGAATTATGAGCTGGATAACCTCTATACAAGGCCCTGATTTTACTATTAAATATGTTTCAGGTAAAGACAATGACATAGCAGATTATCTCTCCAGGTTCTCAATCAACACAGCAGATAAAGACATTTATGAACCATTGCAGGAAGTTGTTGGGGTCCGTGGAGAATCTATATATCACGATGAATGGGATCATGCTAGAGATAGTGATAGTGAGCCAACATGGTGAAACATTTTGTTCTAAAAAAATTAGGCTGGGTGAAGTCCTGATATGGGCCTAGGAGCCTTCCATAAGGTATGAGATGAACTGGGCATTGAGGATTCACATGTGGTGAGATCTTGTCAAATCATTCCCCCAGGTGGGGTAAGAAATAAATGCTGGTAACTGGCTCTTGATAGTCACACAGGGATATCCAAAACCAAGGGATTTCTTCGATCAGACTATTGGTGGCCAGGTTTAGATACTGAGGTGGAAGAAATAATAAAACATTGCATGACATGCTCCTCATCTGACAAAGCACTTAAGGCACATAGACAACCTTTGAAACACATAGGGCCTGATTCATGGATTATTTGCGCCAAACAAAACAGGATTTGTGCACCATTCTGCCCGCAAATCCCTATTAGTTAAACAGGGATTAGCGGGCAGAATGGCGCACAAATCCCATTTTTATTGTCGCAAATAATCCATGAATCAGAGGCATAGATTTTCCAAACATTCCGTGGTAGGAAATTGCTTTAGATGTATTAGGGCCCTTACATTCCAGAGAAGGACGGAATAAATATATAATAGTGATGGCTGACCTTTGTTCCAAATGGGTAGAGGTGAGGTCTGTGTTTGAGGCAGATTCAAAGGCTGTAATTAAATGTATGGATGATATTTTTCACGGAGAAGGCATACCAAAGAAAATACTAACAGGCAATGCATCCAGTTTACTTCTAAAGTAATGAAAACTTTTCTAGTGAATATGGGCATTGAACTTCATAAATCATCAGTATTTCACCCATCCACCAATGGTTTAGTTGAGAGGTTCAATAGCACTTTAATGCAGAGATTTGAATGTCTATCCAAGCGGGGAGAAATTGGGAAGATGGCATAGAAAGACTTGCTTTAACATTCAGATTGACACCTCATGCCTCCGAAAGGATTAATTCCTTTTGAAATATTAAGAAGAAGGTAAGCTGCTACTCATGTATGCCCTCCATGGTTGGGGAGAATGAATTTAATTGTATGGAATGAAAGTGTGTTAAGAGTGAGAGTTAAAATAAAGAATGAAGCAGAAAAAGAGATATACAACAAAACATGTAATACTAGACTCTCAAGAGTGGATCAAGGCGACCAGGTATGGGTTTGACGGCCAATAGGGGTACTAAAAGCTCAAAGTAAATTCAGTGGTCCATTCAAAGTGGATAGAGTTTTAGATGATGCAGTAGTTTCAAATGATGGGCGTACATGGAATAAGCGCAGGATTGCTGTACGTCCTTTGAATTAAAATACATCCTGATGGTGATAGGAAGGGAGGTCTGTTATATATCCTGGATCTGGACTGAAATGTCATGCCCATGTATGGTATCCATAACAAAAACATGTTTATCATTTACAGTTGGTTAATGCAGTCTCTAAAGATGCATTTTTGTTGTAACTGATCATAACATCTTTATAAGGTAAATAATACAATATGTGTTTCACAAACGTTAATATTGACAAGGCTATGACCAATTTTAAGATATTTGGACAGAAAAAGTATTTGTTTTTTCCTATGGGAAAACCTCACGTTAAAGGTTATTGAAAACATGATCAACTGCAGTTCTCCAGCTTTGGTATCTTTCATATAGTCACATGCGACCCATCCGCCTCCACTTTGAAGTTGCAGCTTCTGAATTCTCAAGTCACACAAATGAAGGTTTGAATCGGAAGATGTCCACCCTGAGTGGAGATAAAAAATAACCTAAAATTAGGTTAATAGACAATAGGTTTATCAATATTTTTTTATTGAAACTTCGGTCAACATGAAATTCATTGCATAATACACAACAGTAATAAAGCATTAACCGCCTCTGTAAATCAACGCTTCGAAATTTCATTTTAACTGAGTTACAGTACATCTAATATTCATAAACTCATCATCACGCTCAAGCAAGTCTGATAAAACAGGTTAACACAATGTAATGCTTCAAAAAGGAAGAGACCAAACAAAAGGGGGAGAGAAAAAAAACAAAAAAATAGAAAACACACCATTCACAATTAGCATCATTAACATCTAAGAAGGCATATTCTGTGTTATTCCAAACACACCATGCCTGGGTCACTTATATCCAAGCCTTGTCACGGGTTAAGGAGGAATTTAAGCAGTCTTGGCTGAAAAAACATATGTTTTTTTTCGGCTACGTATTCCAAAATTGGCCCCCAGATGCGGACGAACTTGGACATCTTCCCCTCAATTGTGGCCGTACGTTTTTCCATTCCAAGCAGTTCCCAAACCTTCACCCACCAATAGGCTATGTGAGGGCCCTCTACCTCTTTCCAGAAGCGGGCTTCTGGAAAGAGGAAAGTTCCCCAAGAGCTTGCGGAACTTGCTTGAGGCGAGCTGCCATAAGTAGTTGAGTAATCAATTCAACTCTAGGGCCCGACAGCGGATAGGACCCGTCTTCTGGTGTATCGCCCAGTAGCATTATTTGTGGATCCATGGGTAATAGAGCCCCACATATTTCCCTGATCCTTGATCTCATTTCCAACCAGAAGTATTGTATGATAGGGCAATACCACCACAGATAGCTCAGGTCCCCTCTCTCCCCACAGCCATGCCAACACGTGTCTGGATAGTCTGGGTTCATTGCATGCAGCTTTTGTGGGGAGAAGTACCAACGAAAACAGAGTTTAAGAGCTCCTTCCCTTACTGCAGTACACCTTGAAGATATGTGGACCTTACCCCATATCCTCTGCCAGGATTCTTGAGAAATAGTGATCCCCAATTCCCTCTCCCATGCCAGCATATACAGGAGTTTCTCGTCCTCCAGAACATTCTCCAGGAGACAGTAGCAAGTAGCTATTCTGCGAGAGTGTTGGCCTTCTAAAACCGTTAGTTCCAGTCCTGTGGGAGATCTTGTGGCTACCCATCTCGTATTTGGATTAATTATCCAATGACGGAGCTGTATATACCTGAATCATTCGGTTTCTGGGAGTTAAAATTTCTCTTTGCATTGGTCAAAGGTCAGTGGCAGGTTATCAGCATAAAGATCTTGTAGTCTCATTGGCTTCTCAGTTGACCAGAGATGATATGAGTTGGGTTGAAGCCCTGGGGTGAAGGCTGGATTCTGCGTGATAGGGGAAAGTGGGCCATGGCCTGATGTAAAACCTCTCTGTGTGCAGGCCCTATCCCAGCATTGGAGCGTAGCTGGCGTGGTGGGGAGGAGGGATCCCCAATAGTTGCGCGCCTCTCGTGGGAGAAACGGCAAGTGACTCAGGGGGGCCCAAATAGTTAGTTGCTCAATGTCATGCCATTTAGGGGGCTCTAATGGATTAGTCTGTCATGATGCCTACCCCCGGAGCACCAGGCCAGGCCCAGCACCCCCTGGAGCAGGCATCATGCCCCCGGGTAAAAGCCCAGCGGCCACTTATAGGGGCTCTTTGGACTCTGTCCTGGCGCCTTTGTCGCCAGGCTCATGTTGGACATCAGTCCTGGCGCCATAGGCGCCAGGCTCATAAAGGAAAGTGTTTGGTGCACTTACCTGATGCAGACCATGCTGCATACTCACCTGATGCAGACCATGCTGCATGAAGACCCAAGCCAAATGAGGCTTAGGAGGGACTATTTTACTGAAGGGACTATTTTGTTACTTGGGTGGGGCTGTGGAAGAATACTTACCTAGGACTTCTTCCAAGGCTATTTAAGCCACGCCCGGACAGCCACACGTGCTTCGCGTTGTTCTGCATCCCAGCAGCTGAACGCTCACCGTGTCTGCTCCTGCACCTGGACTCCAGCCACGCCCGCCTCGAACCTGGAACACCTGTAAGGAAAGAAGAGAAGAGAAAGGTGAAAACCAAGAACTTATTCAAACTTCTTACCTGCATCCGGAATCTTCACGCCAGCATTCTTGAAGAAAGACTTCCATTTAAAAGCATTGCGTTGCTCGCTGCAGCGCCGCGCTTCACTCACCTGTCCTCGAGACATCTCCCGGCTCCATGGCGGCTGTCAGCACCGGTCGCCACATCTCTGCACCTAGGGGAGAGAAGAAGAGAAAAGGTGAGCAGAGGGAACACAGGAGGAAAGCCGAATTTTCAGCCATAATACTTACCGGCTTTTCTTGGTGAACCATTCCACATTTCGGGTCGGCGCTGCTTCGTTGGCAGGTACCGCACCCCGGCCCCTATGGGGAAAGGACAAAAGACATTACTGGGGAATTATAAAGACATTTAGAGAGGTCGCCCTCATCACTAACTCACCTGATTTTACCATCTGCAATTTAACCCCTCAACGCATCGCCTTCGTTCTGCACCTGGAATAAAGGACAGATCACAGGTTAGGAAGACAACATAAAAAGAGGCTCACACTTGAACTTTTGAATCTTCATACTTACGGCGTATCGCTCAGAAAAGTCAAGTGGATTTTGCCAGCGCCATTCTGAAAACCAGTGAAGTAACTGGACGAACGCGCGCCCCTGCACCAGAAGCAGGATGGAGAGTTCATCCTTCCAAACCATAAGGTGAGCTTAAACCGGGGGTTTTGGAGGAAGTCAGAGAAGAACGAAGGGGAAAAGGGGGGAGCAAGCACACTATTCTGCAGACAGTTAATCCCCTTTCTCATCTGCAGAAGGATATTCCTACGGGCCAGACAAGCTAGATTTGGGGGTCCTGTTCAATCGGTGGTCCGAGTTCTGCGCATCACGCTTGAAGAGGCCACAGCAACCCAGACTAGACCAGCGCCTCCGTGGGAGCCAGGTGAGCGTTACATAGTCCAGCTAAAGATGGCTGCTATTTGGGGTGCTCTAAAATACAGTGGAATGGAGGGAAGCCCCAGGCCACCTAGCATCCTTTCGTGCGTTAGAAGCTTACACTGGATTCTTGTTGTTTTTCACTGCCATATAAAACGGCCTATTTCTTTTTGTAGCTCAAGAAGATCTCGCTCTGGGATCAGTATAGGAAGGCCGTGGAACGTGTATAAAAGCCTCAGGAGCAGAACCATTTTAACTGTGCTGATGCGTCCGAGCCAAGATATCTCTTGTGAGAGCCAACTCTGCAAGGATTCCTTAGAGTCTTTTAAGAGATTGGGGATATTGGCCTTCAGCAGACCCGCATAAGTTGGGGTCAAGTGCACACCCAGGTACGTGATGCATGTGCTCTTCCAGTGAAAAGGGTATGTATTCTACAGGGTGGCCAAGGTGTCAGGGGTTTCCGACAGGTTCAAGCCCATTGATTTAGCTGTGTTTATTGTAAACCCTGAGACCGAAGCAAATTGAACAAGTAAGACCATGAGGGCAGGAAGGGAAGTTCTAGCCTCTCTCAGAAAACAAAGCACATCGTCCGCGTATAACGCAACTTTGTGACATTGCCCTCCAATTTCGAACCCCTGAATCTGCTGGGTGAAGACGAATCTGCTGGGCTATGGGCTCCATCGCTAACGCGAATACCAAAGGAGATAGCGGACAACCCTGTCTGGTTCCCTTACCAAAGGCTATCTGGGCCGTCCACTGTGAGTTAACTCGTATTCTGGTTGAAGGGATCTGGAAGTTTGACAGGATTAGTCTAGAAAATTTCAGCCCAAAACCAAAGCCCTTTAACACCAAATTCAAAAAGTCCCAGGACATGCTATCAAACACCCTGTGGGCGACTAGAGAAAATAATGAGAAGGAGTCTGGGGTTGTGGGGGCCAAGGCTACCAGATCTATTGCTCAGCGGATGTTGTCATGTGCAGACCGACCCTGAATAAACCCAGTCTGGTCCCTATCTATTATTACTGGTAACACATCCCCCAACCGCTGGGCTATGATTTTGCTGTAGAGCTTTGCATCAGTATTGAGCAAGGCTATGGGGCGGTAGGATGTGCACTCTGTTGGGTCTTTCCCAGGTTTCAGAATTAGGGTCATAGCAGACTCAGCCATTGTCTGTGTAACGGTACCTGTTTCCCATAAAAAATTAAATAGCTTTGTGAGGTGGGGTGTGAGTTCTGCACTGAAGGTCTTATAAAATGTATACGAAAACCCATCTGGGCCCGGTGCTTTACCGAGGGGAAGAGATTTGATTGCAATTTCCACTTCCTGTGTGGTTATTGGGTCTTCCAGAGGATCCCCAAGAGCTTGCGGAACTTGCGGGGGTTCGCATTTGTTATGAAGTCTTTGGAGGTTTGTAAATCTCCTACGTGCGTAGTTGCCTGTTCCCTAAAAAAGTTTTCAATAATCTGAAGTTTGCCATCCTCCCAGGAGACATATCTGCTTTCGCCATCTCGTAGGGTGTCTATCCTGTTTCGCTTTGTCTGTTTTTTCAATTTAGCTGCCAATAATTTGTTGTCTTTGCTCCCCCTCGTATTAAAATATTGCTCCTATGGTGAGCTGCCTTCGCTGTGTGATGTGCCTCCTGCGCCTTCCTAGCTATCCGCAGATCTCTCAAAGAGCGTCACGAGCCCTTCTCTTTATGTATCGCTTCGAGCCTGCAAGCTTCACCCTCTATTGAACTTGCAATAGCCTCCTGTCCTTCCCCCTTTGTGCCGCCTGTTCAATCAGGTGCCCCCTAATCACTGCCTTGCTAGCTTCCCATATTGTGTCCCAACTCATATTGCCAGTATCGTTCTCATTAAAGTATAGTTCCATACCCTCCCTTATATGAGTTCGAATTAATGGGTCTTCTAATAGAAAATCATTTAGTCGCCAGGGGGGCTTCCGGGGTGGGGTTGCCTGAAGAGGGGACATTGTTAGTCTCATTGGGGCATGGTCTGAGAGGGCTTCTGGAAGTATTTCTGCATCTATCACAGAATGGATTAGTGAGTCTGAGATAAAAAACATATCTAGCCTGGAGAACCCCTTGTGAACCGCAGTAAAATAGGTATAGTCCCGCTCCTCCTGATGGCAATAACGCCACACCTCAATGAGTGAGTGTTCCGCAGTAGTGTGGTAAGTGCTCTAAAGTTACTCTTGTCATTGGCCATTGGGGGCAATGTTTTATCCATTAAGGGGTTGATTACTGCATTAAAATCACCACCCAAAATGATTTCCCCCTCTGCATGATCAGACAGAGCTTTAGACAATTTTGCAAAAAACACATCTTGCTTAGCATTCGGTGAATATATGGAGACCAGGGTGATTCTGCTTCCATCTAACATGGCCACTACCAATAGGAACCTTCCCTCTTCATCTCGCACCACCTCCAGTGTCCTGAGAGAAATGTCCGTGCGCACCAGAATGGCGACCCCCCCGTTTCTTCAAGCCGCAGAGATGTACAGCGTCTGCCGAACGAAGTATGCAGAGTTGATTGGCCCTGGTTCGGAGGTTTCTTCCCAAAGTTTAACGGCACGCCCAATAAGCGGCTCCTGGGAGAAGATGGCGGCGCACGCCAATGCCCGCAAGCTGTAGCCCTGACTCGGCTGGCAAGCTGCGCTGATGCCTAAGCAGGCTGACTAACACAGTATGCGCCTGCCGCAACAGCCCTCCAGCCGAGACGAACAGCGAAGAAGAAACAGACATCTCCCGGTGCGGCTCTTTGCGGAGGAGTATGGCATGGAGCTTCCTGCTGGTGAGCCGGGCCGGGTGAGCGGTGGACCGGCAGGCTGGGCTGAGGGCCTCCTGTGAGAACAGACTAACCCCCCTGGATCCACGCGCCTGAGAGTGGAATTCCCAACGAGCCGGCTCGACCTCACCGATCTCCCTTGGTGGCTGGAGGAGGCGGGGCCCTGAACAGGAGTGGGCCGTCCGCACTGGGAGCAGAGCGCTGGAGGACTGCAGCGCTTGCAGATGACACGCTCCACACCATGGCCCCTCCGTCACGGGCCGCTCAGTGCTCGTCGTGCGCCTCATTGCGGATTGCCTCCCTGTTGCTGGGCCCGTGGCAAGCTCGGTGGGCGCCCCTCCTCATACCGTGTCGGGTTGCCCGCCTTGAACCCAGACGCCATTGGAGGCCCTTGGAGACAGCAAGTGGAGGTCCATGCCTCCGGTTATCTTGGCCCAGAAGCAGCTCTGAGTGATACTGCCATACAGGAGCTGTAGACAGAAGGTGGGTGCCTGCACGCCCCTGGGGGGACCATTGGGAAGGCCGTCCAGCGGGGGATGCAGGCTCACCCGCCAGCACTGTTGGGTCCTTCAGCTGAGTGTCGGTGGAGGCCTGGGCCCCAGTAACTGAAGCAGTCTTGCGGCAGGCACAGGAACCTTGGGGAAAAGAAACCCCCCACTGCCCTATGTGATCTGAGCCTGGTGAACATGATCAATACCCGCTGAGCACCTGGTGGGTTTTTCCATTCTCTTCCTGCACTTTCTACCTAATTATAAGCCCCTGCGCTGCGGGCGCACTAACACAATCACATTGGAGCCACTGGCAATGCCTAAAACTGCAGGAAAGCGGAAAACGCATGACATACAGGCCTTCTTAACACCGCAGCCGGCAACTTCTTCTCGCTCGCACATAGTCACAGCGGACATCCACCCGGCCCCGTCTGTGACGCAACATTCAGACATGGCCTTCTTCAGGAGTGACTTTGAGGAGTTGTTAAAGACCCTCAAACAAGACATTACCCAGGAAATCAAAGCAGAAATTAAAACCTCAAAACACTCCCTAGCCCAATCACTTGCGGATCTGATGGTGCACCTTGGGGGCTGGAGACCACAGTCAATGAGTTGGAAAACATAACCTGTGAGCAGACGCACAACAGCGAGGTCCTCACGGAAAGGGTGAGGGTCATTGAGGAGCAGCTTGAAGACATCTGGGCAAAACAGGTGGACCTTGAAAACAGGTCAAGGAGGAATAACATGCGCCTTCCTGGTATCCCTCGGCAAATCCCGGATCAAGATCTTCCTGAATACGTGGAAACACTATTTAAATCCCTCCTGGATCTCCCAACCTCAGAAGTGCTGACGCTGGACAGGACCCATCGGGTATATTCCTCGGCCCAGCTAAGAAGAAATCTACTGCCGGATGTCCTTACCCGTGTGCACTTCTTCCGCCAGAAGGAAGAGATCATGTTAGCAGCTTGGAAGTTGGACTCAGTACAATTCCGGGGGTCAACGCTACAGCTCTTCCAAGACCTCTCCCCACACACCCTCGCAAATCGAAAGACGGCTACAGAGGGTGACGGCCTGGCTGCAAGCTAAAAAGATTCAATACCGCTGGGGATTTCTGTGCAAGCAAATTTTTGACCTTCACAATCAGCACTACATAATCTCTTCAGAGGACGAGGCAAGCGAGCTAATGTCTGAGTCAAACAACAAAGATGCCTCTGGGCCTCGCACCCAGGACTCGACGGATTCAACCTTCAGCCCCACGCCAAAGGACAGGAGGAGAAAGCCCTGGGGCTGGCGTCGACTAGGGGCACCCCCGAACCAGGAAACGGAAGCCACGGAAGAGGTGGATAAGCGGCGAGAGCTAGAGGCCCCCTTGATGTCAGAAGGGGACAATCTTAGTGCCAGCTGAACCCGGGAAACGCATGGCCTGACAATAATCAACAAGGTGGAAGATTAGGCTCCTCATTTGTTCATGCCCGACTAATGGTATCCTCTCTAGTCTGAGGCTTCTGGGAGAGTTGTGGAATAAAGCCGACCTGACACGCAGAACGTATAGCTGTTGGCCAGGTGGGCCCAGAGACATGCACCCACTCTTTCCTCCCATGGCCCTTTACACTGTTTACTCAAGCTTCATTGAACTATAGGACCGTGACAAGGCTTCACTTTAGACTTGTCTGCAGAGTTCGAGCGCAACCTGGGGAGACACGCTTCCTGAATGCTAGATAATACTTTTCCCATGGGATGAATATAGGGTGAAAAGTCTCGTCTTCGCGCTTCAGCATCTCATAGTTTGGGCACCTTATACCGGAGCTCACGGCAAACACGACCGCATGGCGTGCTGCCTAGCCACGCCCCCCTAGACAATAGGTTTAAAGCCTTTTGCTACCAATGCCAGTAAGAAATGTGTTGCTATAACACATTTTAGAATTAAAAGGGATAATTATTATTATTATTTATAGCACAAACATAGCTCTGGAGCAACCTGAGTGATCTAAATGCCATAGGGCAAAACATTAGTAGAGGGAATTCAGTAAACATTAGCAATAATGATCACAGTACACTGTATGAATGGGGATGTGCACAAGATATCCAGAATCTACGTTACACCAAGGTGTTGGTGGATGATCCAGCTCTTCAGTTCTTTTCTAAACTGAAGGAGACGTGGAGCAGTCTGGATTGGCATCAAGAAGGAGTTCCAGAGGACTGTAGCAAAGCAATAAGAAGGACTGTTTCCCAGTTTTCTCCTTGCAAGCCAGTTTAGTTTCCAGTACGGTGCTGATTGTACTGTGAGATGACTGTGTGCAACCAGGTATGGTGTGCAGCTAACGATCTCGGTCTTAATGCCAGTAAGATGGAGATCCTTCTCATTAGGACACAGGCACCCTGTTTTCCTCCTACCCTCTGGCTGCCCTCCTTGCGCCCTCTACCCTCACCATCCTGTGAGGCCAAACACCTCAGGGTCATCTTCAACTCTGCTCTCTCCTTCACCTCCTTCACCCCTCACATCTTGGACCTTGCCAAGAAGACCCACTTCCAGCTTCACCTCTTCAGAGGCATTCTCCCTTTCCCCAGAAGCTTAATGTCTCCAGAGCTCTGATCCTCTCTAGGCTGGACTACTGTATCAGTCTCTTCCTGAATCTCCCCCTCGCCCCCCTATGCTCCCTTGAGCTAATCCAGAATAGGGCTGCAAGACTTAGCCTTGGCCTCAAGCCCAGGATCTCCCCAGCCCTAAAATCTCTTCACTGGCTCCCTATGGCTGCGAGGATCAAATTCAAACCCCTCTACATCATCCATAAACTGTCTGGGGTCTGGGACCGCACTATCTCTAACTTTCCATCCCTAAATACTCCCATGCTGGAGCCCTCCAATTCTGTAATTCAAACTGTTTGATTGTTAAATGCTTCTACAAGCAGAGAGTGGGGGGCAGGTCTCTCTCTTCGGCTGGTGCCTCCGTTTGGAAAAGCCTTCCTGCCCCTCTAAGACTTGAGCCGGACCCCTGCTTTTCTCTACCTCTTTTCCTTCCTTGCTAACTACCCCCACTGGCCTGCTGCTGAGACCAGTGGCTTTGTCCTCATGAATCTCACAGGATACCAGGCCCTCAACCCAGTCGACACCAGCACTGTCCCCCCACTTCACTGCCCGTGCGGGCCCCTGCTTGGGGGCTGTGCATCCCACCCTTGGGATTCGCTCGTCCTAGCACTTCCCGGGCCGCCACCAGCACTTGTCCATTCCTTAAGCCCCACACCCATCCGTATCTCTTGCACTTCTCTTCACTGTACTTGCACGTCCGAATGACACAAGGCCTAGTTGGACCACGATTGCATATTTACTGTTTTGCCAATGTTATTCATTCCCCTTCTTCCCTCTCCACTTAGCCTTGTGGTGCCTGGAAACACAAGTCTGTTGTGTAGGCGCCTAACAAATGCTCAATAAATAATTAATAGTTTGGCTGTCAGGGTGGTCAGACTACCAGAAGTAGTTCAGGCATATGGCCAATGTAATTTCCACTAGGTGGGGGTGAAATGGGCAAACTTCTTAGAACCAGTGATGAGGCAAGCACCCGGCATGATGATGGGAAATAATTAAACTATATGAATCTATAAAAGATACCAGCACTGGAGAACTGCAGTTACAGGTAACTAATTCTTTTGGTGGCGTTACATGGTGAAAGATAATGGAGCATCTTTACAAGAAAGCACAACAGAAAGGAAACTGGCAACCATGCAACTGCCTCTTACAACCTTTGAAAGTACTGGACAGAACAAACAGGGGTCATAACTATGGGTTTTTCCGCTAACTTTCCCCCGTCATGCAATCACACTGTTATCTAGGTAGTGGTTAGTAACTCCTCTAAGATGGGGCATTTTAACCTGCTGTTTACAGCACTTCCGTCCGAAGACAAACTGCCCCCTCCCTTTATCCACCACTTGGTCTACTTCCATGGGTTAACTGATAAGGTGGTATCAGATCAGGGACCTTAGTTCACAGCTACGTTTTGACACACTCTGGCCAACAAATTGGAGTCTCAAGCTCTTCATTCCATTGCTTTCCACTACCAAATAACCCAGGATATAAATATTTACTGTTTAATGTCGAACTGACAAACATAGTTTGAACTAATTTACCACGAAGTAACAGTGGTTGACAAAACCACTTATTACCATCCAGTGGTATGTCTCCTTTCTATTGTCTGGTGGTTGCTGCCCTCACATGTTCCCTGCCCTGCCATTCAGAACCAGCCCCGTCCCTGCAGCACAAGAGCTAGCCAAGAAGATGCTCCCTGTAGACCCCGCAGCCCAACACATCCAACAACACGCCAAATACAATTACAAGCACTTGGCTGATCACAAAAGAAGACACGTTTCCCCTGTAGCTGCGGAAATGATACTACTAAAGTATTTGTCCATACATCCTGTGATTCATGCATCATTCCTTAAGCCTGCTCATCCTGCACACCAGCGCACTAACATCTCTGATATTACAGTTTCCGATTCTTGTACACCTGACATTTACAGCCTCATCACGAGTTTGGCGGTAACCCTTAAATGCGGCGGTAACGCTATTACCGCCACATTTAAGGGTCCGCCAAATCACAGATTTGGCAGCATTGGGTAAACCCGCGGGGAATTTGCAGATTTTCAGCATAATACCGCCGACAGTAGTTGTGCCGAAAATTCCCCATTGGGCCCAATGGCGAATGGGGCATTCCCAAATGGGCCTAATGGGGAATTAATGTTCCGCCAAACCAGTGGTGCTAGTAGCGCCGGGGCGGTTGGCGGTAACGCTATTAGCCCCAGTGGTATCCCGGCAGAAATATCGGCCACTGTGAGTCATAGCAGCTCCCTTTGAGCCCATCTATTCATCCCTCTTACATCTTCTGTATTTTAAGTCCCTTTCCTAGTGGTCCTCACGTCTGCAAGGAGAAAGTTGAAGCTCCATGCACTTTCTCTCTCTCCCCCTTTTCTGCATCTCTCAAAGGAAAAGGCCACTTTAACGAGCCAAGCTTTCTTTCCTACCAAAGGTGGTATCAGAATTACATCTTCAGCTGAAAATCAACCTCCAAGCATTTTTCCTATCGTGACCTGAGTGACCGAGAAACTTTCTCCAGCTGCCGGCAGTCAAAACAAGCAGCTCTGTGGCCAGCACATGATTTACTGCCTGCAGTTGTGGTCCACGGCCTACCACTGCCAAAAGATTCAGCCTCCAGATCATGTTGGTCCACGGCAACAGCAACCACTCATTGCAGCATACATATCAAGCCGGCTCTGCTGCCTGCTCTTGGCGCCTTATGGCAAGCCGCAGTCAGCACAGTGCTGCTGCCACTAGGTCGTCCGTTTGCACCATCCACCATGGCCATCTGACTTTTACTGGCTACTGGCACCCGTCACCGGGCACTGCCAAGGCGTTAGCAAACTGCCAGTAGCTTGGGAAAATTGTTAATTGTGGAAACAGGCAACTCGCCGGCTGTAGCAGGGCAACAAACAGGGTCCAAAATTGGCCACCGGGACTTCTTGGGCACGGGCTAGCAAAATGATAATGCCCGTGTGGTGCACAGGTCGGTTGTGGGTGGTGGTGGGTCGAGAATGCTTGTGCTCCCCCTACCATAGTACTGGAGCTTCCAAGACATTCTCAGGAGACCACAGCAACAGACCAGTTGTCACCAGATATGTAGTAACCTGGGGCAGGTAAGCTCACAGCAAGGAGGAGGTCTGAGTCCATTGGTTCAGGCCAGTCTTCTCCATTATGGGAAATATAAGCACAGAGGGGTGAGAGCCCCCCGGGTCCCACGACCCAGACAATCTCCAACTCTCAATGGGGGAGCACAGAGGGCACAGTGTTAGGCAGAATCACCTGCAGTACCCTTTGGGAACACTACAGGTAATTAGGACTACAAGTGTAAGCAGAATTTCACCTTTGGTAGAAGCCTGTACTACACAGTAAAGTGGTAGCGATGGCTGAGCAGCCGGACTTATCTTGAGTTTAAGTGAGCAGTAGAACAAGTTACACAAAGGACCAACCAATACAGTGATTCAAGTAAACACTTACTCCAGGTTTCTCAGTAAAATAATATACATGTATTTACTCAATCATTTAGAAAACATTACACTAGCATAAGCAGCTCAATATCACACACTAATACAACACAAAAATCCAACCGGTAAGTAATTGAACAAGTTTAGCTCAAAAATGAAGTGTCAGCAAAACGGCACTTCAGATACTTAAGAAGGGAGGGAAAAGACAAGGTTATAAGAATAGACAGCCCAACTACATTCATAGGCAGGGCAAAGGGTTTCAGTTAAATACAACAAGCAATTCTTCTCAATAGGCCTGGGCCAAAGTCAATGATTCAGAGTATTTTGTCTAGGATAGCACTTTTCTTGTAAGTAACGGTTAAGTCTTTGCCATGGAAATTAGAAGAATTTGGCTAGGCGAAACGTTTGACGAATGTTTAGGGAAGGAGAAGCCTTCGTAATTGAGGAAAGTTTCACGCACTTTCTCGATGGCCGAAAAGATTTCCGGACCGCGTTTGCACAGTACCTTTTAAATGAAGAAAGCTGTAGCTGAGGCAGTTGTTCCTGGCAGATCTCGCTGTTCCTGTGCTTCAGTCGTGGGGACAAGAAGGAGGACGTCGGGTGGTTCCTGCACTGCCCAGGTATTAGGCCAAAAGCTGTAGCAAGACGTTGGTTTAAGGTATGAGTGCCTTAAAGTCCCCCTGGTTTCCTTCCCTCTGGCTATCCGGTTTTCAACAGCACTCTGATGAAAATTCGACCAGAATAGGACGGTGTCCAGGTGGCTTGCGAGTTGGTTGTTCCCACCAAACTCAAGGGAAGAAGTTAACCTTGAAGGGCTTCTCTGTCGTCAGAGTTTCAGGCAATTCAGACCTGCAGCAGGGCTTCACCGGTCATCCAGGAGTTGCAGCAGTCCTCTTCCTTCCTCTCCTCTTCGGTTCTTTCGTTCCAGTGGTCGACTCTGCTTTCCAAGTCCCAGAGACCTGCTTTTAAACAGTTTTCCCCCATTCATCCCAGCCTGGCTGTCACTCACACAGCAGGGTGCTGTCATTGCCGGACAGCCAGCCGGCCAATCACACCATAGTGTATTCAGGTCTCTTAGGAGACTCAGCACAGGGAGTGTCGGGCACCTCCCTCACATCCTGTCCACCCCAGACACTCTGGCACCAGAGGAGGGCTTCAGTTCAGAAGCCCGCCAAAGGGCATGAACAAAGGCAACAAACCTGTTTTGGCACACATAGACAAACACAAGAAGGACTTTTCCTAAAAGAAATGGCGAAAAATATGATGACCGGAGTCTGTTGTTACAGATAGGTCTGGGGCGGCATATTGAAAAACATGGCTACCCCTGATTTTTAGTTACCGTTGTTAGCAGTCGCAAAAAATCACGGTAGTTGATCTAAACCACTGCCACCAGCAATTTAAAATAGGAAAAGGTAACATTTTACTGTTACATGAGTGTTTTGACTCAGGGGAAGCTAGGCAACCCCTCCAGCACTCTATAGTAAGATAGGGTGTGCTGGGTCAGTAAATTTAAAGACACTAGTAAAGTCAATTTAACTTTACATGCTCTGGGAGACAGTAGTCCATCTCAGAGAAGGTATTTAAACCTGGGGGAGTCAGAAGGACACCCCTGTGCCACTGCACTGAAGGTGCTGTGTGACACACAGAAAAAGATGATGCCACTGGCTTTGTTTTAAAACTCCATAACCAAAGAACACAAAAGTAAAACACACATCAAAATACATGAAACGAGTGGGAAAAAAAGGCTCACATTCTTTCCAGGTGAAAGATTCAATCCCAGAAATCCAGCAAAGTTGCTTGGGGTCTCAAAAGGTAAGGGAAATTAGCACATTTGGAGAATTCTCCCTAACACACAACATTGCACATTCTGACATACAAACACCCACGAAATCACATCCCACACGCTCAGTAACAAGTTGACCTCAGCTAAGCACCATTCACACAGAAGTATGCAGGTAGAAGACCCTCAGAACTTCCTTGATAAATTGCACATTTTCATCTGGTTCCCACCTCCAATTTTCTTTTGATATCTATGCTTTTCCTCCCACATAATCCTCATGGGCCACCTTCCTGCCCCTCCCAACTGATTTCTTGACTGTTCATTGAAGCCCCCATTTCCCGGCCCTGGTCCGTGCAAGGGTGTACACTCTCCTTCCTCAGAGCTGGGACAGTTCCTATGGATACCACCACCCTCACCCACCAGTCCACCTGGATAGGGAGGGGTGCTGCTAAATAAAATTGCTGTTCACAGGAGATGGGCCTAAGTTCCTTGATCACTAATAGACGCGGAAACCAGAATGCATTTTATAGGGATCCCAACGGGGACCACTCCTTATTTACTAAAACATCAATACCTTTTCCTTTTACCCTCAGAGTCCCCTTGCATGAGCTCCCACTGACTGGGGGCCCGCTACGCCAGCTCACCCTGTCTTGGAGGGATCTCAGGGACCCTTAGGGGGAGTCTTCCGCAACAACCCCCTTCCTAACCTCAGGTACCACCCACATGGAGAGTGAGGCCAGAGGATGGCCTCTGTGGGTGACCCCATCTTGCTGGGCGGCCTCAGGCAAGCCGCCAATCTCTCCCACTACCTCACACCAGAGTACCTCCCCTCCACCTCTTCTTAAACTAATGGCCATACTTATACAACATCCTACTTAACTATTAGCCTACTTAACATTCCCCTTTATTCCCCTACACCCTAATTAACATTTACCCTACATAACAATTCTTAATAACAATATACATATAACTATACACACATATATACATATACTTACCCTGTATATACACCATAAAACGTTATATCACAATTGGGTGATTGCTGCAGGCAGTCACCCCTTCAACGTACCTTGCAGTCTGTCCATGGGGAGCTGCCTCTGTGCAGGCTGCTGGCCGAGGGTAATACTGGCTCAAAGCTGGCAGATGGCAATGTATGCTGGAGACTGGGGCCTGTCCCATCCCCTGTTGACTTATAATGGGGCACTGGCCCCTTTTCCTTTGGCTGGGGGCCCATCCGCACACACTGCTGCACCAGTGGCATGTCTCCTATACTCTGGGTGGGCCCCATTGGTTGGGGGGCCCACCCAACATCACTGCTGCCCTTAGAGCCTTGTTGGATTGGGCAGTGTCTCCATGACAACAGGGCACGTGGCATGCTCACCGCTGTGCTCCGCGGCCTCGCTGCAGTTCAGGCCCCCTCTGCAATGTGTCGCAAGACGCAGGGGGCGGGGCGCCTGCCTTCAAGCAGGCTGCTCCGCTGGGCAGCTCAGGGTTTTCTTCACCTGGGCTGCTCAACGGAGCAGCCCAGGACTTCTCCACCTCCTCCCCTTCACTTGGGTTGGCTTTCGAGGCCAACCTGCAACTTAAATCTTCACTGATTCACCCTTCGGGGTGAAGCAGGCTTTCATCTTCTTCACTTCACCTCTCGGGCTGCTCCTGGCACACGCAGCCTGGGAGGACTTCATTAAAGCACCCGCTTCACTGGCCATGAGGCAGCCTGTAGGAGGCATGGCTGGGCAGCCTGGTCTGGGCTGCCCCCCACATGCGGTCCACGCCAGGCTGTTTTTTGTGGACCCAGGCAGCCCTTGACATGCTGCTTGGGCCATGCATATCACTGGGCCCACTCGGTCTGGCCCCAGGGGGGCCGAAGGGCAACACGGCCTGGGGCGGCCAAGCTGCCCCTGCCAAGCCCATTCCTGGCCAGGGTAGTTCTATTCCTTTGTTCCTTCCTTCTTTTCTTTACTTTTAACATTCCATCCAGCCCCATGGAGGGCAGGATTAATTCTTCCAAAACACCCACACAGAACACAAAAGAAACAAACACACGCTACACTTTTTAAATAAAATCCTTTATCACTGTGGTGTCTGCGTCTTTCTTTCTAGGTGTTCCCTCATAGGGCAAGCATGTAGCCGCACAAGCCACCCCTCTTGGGGCCACATGCTATATCATTGTATGGATTTTTTTAAATGCTCAACTCAGATTGTTGAAGATTTTCAATACATAGTATGGACAAGGTTGAAAGGCAGAACTGACTGAAATGGTGCTGGTGGCTTAGGGTATATGTATGAATAACGTCACAACCTGCAGAAGATGGCAGCAAGGAAAAACGATAAGACTGAAATTGAAGCTGCACAGGGTTACCTTGTGGTACTTTGAAATCTTTCTGGAGCAGACTATGGGCCTCATTACACGGATGGCGGAGAACCATGGCGCTATTAGCGCCATGGTTCATGCCGGTAAAATACCGGCACCGCCTTGGTGGAAAGGGGAATTACCGCCCCATTCCAAGGTTGGCGGGGCGGTAATTCCCCCTTCCACCATTGCCCTTCCCCATTCCCATTTTTGCCCCATAGGGCATAATGGGAATGGGGAAGGCGCTAATTACGGTACCGCAAATTGCGGTACCGTAATTAGCTCCCTGGGTCCATTTGCGGGTTGGTTTTTAATGCCTGCAAAAAGCAGGCGTTAAATTCCCCAACCCGCAAAGGGACCTCGTAGTAAGGCGGTAAGGATTTACCGGTACCGGTAAAGTACCGGTACCGGTAAATCCTTACCGCCATCCGTGTAATGAGGCCCTATGTATGAGGTGTATTTCCTAAAATGAGGAATCTGTGGGAGGAATATCACTGTGCTGTGGAGTCGTACAGACTACCGGAAAGTAGCATTGAGATTGTTGGGCAACAATACCAATTACAACAAACTCACGATTGACCCTACTACGAGATTGCAAGAGGAAATAGCCAGTCTTACTGCACACACGGTAATGGAAGGGTGGATTGATGAGGATGAGAAAAGATTCCTAAACAAATTACATCCAGTGTCACCAGCGTTTTATATTCTTCCCAGAGTGCTAAAAGACAGCACCAATCCCCCAGGGAGACCCATAGTGTCTGCCATTGGCTCAGTTTGGTGCCTCTGTCAATATATGCAGACTTTTTTCTAAGACTTTTTGTCAACATAATGACCTCTTATAAAAGGGACTCAACAGAAACCATCAATATTGTCAGCAAATATGGAAACCATCGATATTGACAGCAAAATCTATATTTAATTCTATTATCTCTCGATGTGGACGCTTTATAAACACCCATTCCTCAGGAAGCAAGCATCGAAGTAATGAGAAAATACCTAGATAAACAAGTGGATACACTGGATTGAGTGGCCACTTCATTTATACTAGAATGTATTACGCTTGCCTTAACAGAGAACTTTTTCTTGTTGAAGACTCCCTTTACAAACAGACCCATGCAACAAGTATGGGAGCAACGTTTGCTCCAGATACAGCCAACCTATATGTAGACCATTTCAAATCAATGTTTTTATACCATCACAGCAAATCGATTCAGGGAATCCATGATATGTTGGTATAGATATATTGACGATGTGTATATGGTATGGTGGGGCACCACACAAAATCTATTGCACTTTGGCCAGTGGATTAATGGGTTAGACCCACACCTCAAATTCACAATTACCTCAGATGAAAACTCAGTGGCCTTCTTATATCTATTTCTTTCTAAAAATGACAAAGGTGGCATTGAGACCTCTTTATATCGAAAACCAACCGATAAAAATGCACTTCTCCATTTTGGTAGCTACCATCTGCAAAGTTTAAGGGAGAATCTGCCATTCAGACAGTTTCCTCACATTAAAAGAACCTGTTCAAATGACAATGAGTTTACGGGGCACTTGGATGATCTCGAAAGTTGCCTGAAACAGAGAGGCTGCCCTAAAAGAGTCATAAAAATGCTAGAAAAAGAGCTAATAATATAAATAGAAAAAACAACAGAGAACCGAGGAAGATAGGATAACTTGGGTAACCACCTTTAGTCCTATCAGTAATGGCCTAAAAATGCAACTTGCAAGAAAAGGCACATCCTTCAAGTGTCTGATTTTACTCCAAGTAAACTAAGATTTGCATTCAAAAGATCGGAAAATCTTAGGCAAATGTTGGTGCACACCCATGATTTTAAACCAGATGTACCTCCCACCATCAGGAACTTGTGGGGTATGCCCCCGTTGACGGGCCACCAGAGATGTGGTAATTGCTCTGTGTGTGGCCTAACACAGAACATGAAACATATTGACCTATATGGGTTAAGGTGGAACCTTAGGGAATTCACCAATTGCTTAACCCAATGGGCCGTGTATGGGATAAAAGGTCCCTGTAATCGCATCTATATAGGGAAAACTAAAAGAGCTATACGACAAAGAATATGTAAACACAGATCATGTGTCAAAAATCGTGTGCCTGAAAAACCATTAGTGGAACACTGCTGAGACAGAATGTTTTGGTTTGTCATCCAGACGGTCAAACGCCCGGCACGGGGATGACCAAGATGCCCTTCTGTGAAGGACAGAACAAAAATGGATAAGGTGCCCATGATCTGAACACCATCATAGGATGGGTGCTATTTTTTTTAAATAAAGCATCTTGGATGTTGTAGACAGAGCCGTTTGGCTTATAATTGTCCATCCAGCCATTTTGGTGTTCTCTGTGTGACAATATGTAGGTGCTGTCTTGGGTTGAGGAGTCGTGTGGCCTTCACTGTTTCGGCACTTTTAAGAAATGACAGCATAGATTTTTTCAATTTGGCCACCGCATATTAAAACTACACAAGTCCACAAATAAGTGGCTCTTGTGCGCTATGATCCCAAAAATCTACTATGGTAAATAAGCACCATGAATGTTACAGAATCGAGTCATGCACTTCATACATTCGGGGTCGTATCAGTGAGTAAAATAAGTGAATGTTTGGAATTAAATTGAAGTAGCGCAAATTCCACTCTCTCAGTATAATCAATTTAAAAATGATGGCAATGTTTTCCAATATGGCCGCCGTGTGTTAGACTGCAACCAGTCCATAGCAACGGAGTCTGTCATCACCCGGGCCAGCTCACGTGGGTTATGGTTAGCGACTTGTAATGGAAAACAAGTGCCTATTAGTACAGAGCGTCATCCAGGCAGTCCCTCATAAAATTCAAAGTTTTCAATGTACTGTAGAAAACTGAGTATTGTATGAACCCATAAAATAAAATAAAAAAGAAATGTGGCACTTTGTTGCATGTGCTTGCATGTTTTGCACATAAATAAGGAGTTGCTTGTGTTTTAAATGTTGAATTTTGAAATTAAATATATTACCATATAAGACATTGATGTGTATTGGACGGTGACCCATGATCCCCGTTCTGCTCAAGCTGACAAAGAACCTAGTACAAGAGAGAGGGGAAGCCTGCTAACATCCTGTAATGCAGGAGGAATATCATTATCTATCAGAAAAATCATTACGGGGTAAGTCATTTCTTCTATTTACTCATCTTTACATTTGTGCCCATTTTTGCATAAGAAAACTAAGCATAATTGACAGATTAGCCATTAAAGAGTATGCTGTTGATAATCTGGAATGCACATTACGTTAGTGTTTGAAATGCATTTCAATATTTGAATTTAAAAGTATTCATTATTTTTCACTAATGTGGCAATGATCCAAACAAATACGGCTTTACAGCAGGACATAATTTATAGGCTCAAGAAATAAGCTATGTTTTTCATCTTAATTAGGGATAGAAATCATGTGCATTTACAAGTATGGATCTTTGGTAAGTAGATCTACTTCTGTTATCATCTTAATTAATATAGATGTACTTGTTGATATTTAAGGGGGCTCATTACAAATTGAAGACTGTCTGTACGTTGGAGTAGTGTTATTTAAGAATCTTCATATAAGTAATGGTTGATTTGTCTGCACAGTGTGGTACAATATTCGTTATTTATTTATTTTAATTCTTGTTACACGCTACACGCCTGTTTTCTTGCATATGATACTAAATAGAAGCACTACTTTAAATTGTATTGATAATAACGCAGATCGTATACATTCCATAATTCATCAGAAATAAATGATAATCTAAGACTTCACTGCACATTGCAAAAGAAAATATTAAAATGTAAAACAGAGAGTTCAATTCAAGGGCAGCATGTGGAGGAAGTGATGTTTAAATATCTACCAATACAGGTGCATAAATGGGGTATTCCAGATCTCTGTTGGTTTGGAAGTACTAATCCATGATATTAAAACGGATGCAGAACAGTTCTCAGGAGCACTCTGATGGACAGTGAAGGCCTGATAGTGATAGAATTGAAGGGAACGTTAGTTGTGAAAATATTATTCATCCCCACCCTCAAAAGAGGTTTACTTTATAAACTATTAATATTACTTAACATTACTTTGTATTGTATTTGGGGCTTTATAGAGCACAGCTATCGCCCTAGGGCATCTTGGTGCTATTGATGCAGAGAGGCAGGGGCTGGAGGTGAGAATGTTTATCATCAGCAATCATGGACGGTTTAATAGATGAGTCTTAAGATATTTCCTAAGGGTAAGCCAATCATACTCTGTACATAGTAAAGGGGGTCTGTCTGCCAGGAGCAAAGAAAAACAGCCACCCAATCTAATTTATACAATGGAACAGGGACATTTTCGAAATTAACGTTGCAGTTTATGTGATAAAGACCGAGGTATCAGGGTGTTAAAAAGATTTGAAGACAAGGCTACTTGGGACCGAGTGCAAAAATAGTAGCCCAGGGGATGTGTGTGCAATCTTCCACAGCCTGAGCAAAATTCTTACTGCTACATTTGGGATTCTTTGCAATCATAGGATCAGCGTAGATAGCAATCCAAGTTAGATGATGTTATTAAAATACAAGTGGCAAGAAATTAAAGCATTCTTTACCATGACTCGAAATGGGAATGTTAACAATGGAAGGAGGTGTTTTATTCTCCTTACATGTAAATGGCAGGAATTTGATACAGCAGAAATCTAATTTTTTTAATTAAAGTCAAACCAGAATGCAAATAAATGCCCACGTTTTTAACATAATATTTAGGTTTAGGACACAGGCCAAATGTGCTGGGCTAGTTGGAAGTGTTCCAATGAATTAAAACATCATTAACGAACAAAACGTCAGTCTTGCCGGAGTTTATTTTCAAATAGTTAATGTCCATCCAGTATTTTATGGATACTAGACAATCTTTGACTATAGCTGACTTGAGCTTTCTATTACCAGATAGCTTCACCATAATGTGGCTGTAGTACGCAAAATTAAAGAAAGGGAATCTAGACTGTCTAATTATGCCCATCAGTGGCCACGTGTAAAAAGTGAAGGATTGAAGAGGATTGGAGATAACACAAAGCCCAGTGGCATGCTGAATTTAAGTGGTATCTTTTTTGACATGAAGGTGTTTAATTGTACTGATTTGTGGAGGAAGGATACCTCAAGGGGAACACGTTTGTCTTAGAATCAAGACAACACAGCCAAAACACAGTTTTGAATCCCAATCCTGTGCTTAGAAACCACTCGCTGGTATTAAGCGCTTAATAAAACAGCAATTATAATTGTGTTCAATCAGTAAGAAAATATTGTATCCATTTCAGGGCTATACCATTGATTCCGTGGCTTGCTAGTCTGAAATAGAGAATCTGATGTTCAGCTGTGTTGAATTCCGCCGAGAGATTAAGTAGGATAAGGACCACAGAGACAACTTCATCAACTACTTCCCTCAGCCTAAAATGCCACTGTTACAAATGCAGTACTACATTTAGGCCTGAAACCGAATGGAAAACTGTCCAGTAATGCAAAATCCTCTACAAAACCTTGTAATTAGTGAGCAACCACACATTACAGTTGTTGTGCTAAGAATGGCTGTTGGGAAATGGGACGCAAGTTGCTTGGGTCTTTCAGATGCAAGGATACTTTATTAAGGTGTGGCCTCATCACCACATGTCTCCAAGGAAGAACAACTTTTTGCCCGAGAGACTGGGAACTTTTCTGTTACTTGGAACCACAAAGTTCCCTTTTACTTTAGAAAGAGCTCATCCTTGCCCAGTTGATTTATGTTGTTAGTGTTAGGGGCAGAACTAGGCTATTTGAGACATGGGACAGACTTTATATTTTGGAAATTCTGACAATGTCATTGGTTTTCTGAGAGTCAGGGAACCCCCTCTTAGTTTTAGGGACAGAGAGGTATTTATCCAACCCTTTTTCATATAATAAAGGTTTCTGCCCAAAAGTAGGTCACCATTGCACCAGAGCCTTACTTCTGCACCCTCACAAAATCAAGAGTCAACACAATCGTAAAGGTAAAACAGGCACAGTTCAGAGACATACCTCAATCGCTGTGTGTGGTAACATGGGCTGAGGGAAGGCTATACTCTCAAGAGGGAAGTGAATGTGGTTCAGTAGCAACCCAAACAGTGAAATATAAGAGTCCAAAATAAAGGAATATCCAATCAAGGTTCTATACAAATATATTTACTTTATTTACTTTAAACACACCATGTACAATAATAACTAACTAGAAATGAACACAGAATAAGGAAAGATGGCAGGATGCAGAATTCCAAGTAATGAATCGGGGGTGTAAGGCAAGTAATAACCACAATGTTCTTTAAAAGGATATGTTCTTGGATACAAAAGGGATGAAAGGGACATAACCAGTCTCTGAGATCCACATATGGACCAAGGGGGTGCTTAGCAGTCAATAGTAACGTTTTGCAGTTCTTGTTTGTCTGGCAGCACCGAATCAGATTTCTTCTGTGTGAGCAATTAGAAAATTGAGAGAGTTTAAAAGGCAGCACCGCAAGGTCCTGATGGTTTGAATATGACAAACAGTTCTTGAAACATGGCTCAAAGCAGTTCAATTACAAAAAACACTAGGATCCTGTCTGTCTTGGCTCTCATGGTGCTGTGAGTTCCAATACAGGTGCTCAGAGACGAGTCCTTTTCCCGTGCTCCCAAACATTGGGGAGGTTTGCACACAACCGCAGGGGTACTTCAACGCTGTGAAGTCCTGGGTACCGCTGTGGCTTGCATAGAGGTAGGTCTTGCTCCAGCAGCAGGTCACTCCTCAGATTGCTGTGAGTCCCACTCCAAGGACTCAGGGACAAGATAGGTCCTTGTTCTCAGGCTCCCAATGACTGGGGAGGCTAAGGCAAAATGGAGATGATGAGGCCTGATACAAACCCAGGAAAGGGAACTTTAATTTGCATCTTAAAGAAGGGTCAGTGAATTCCGCATTTCGGGAGTCCCTTTTAAAAAGGCATGATCTCACAGTGTTGAGTGAGACACTTAATCATCATGTGCATCCCCTCTCAGAACCTTTGGTTGTGCAAATATGCCCTCTAGCATACCACAGAGCACTGCGAAAATGGCCCACTTACTTCCTTGCAAGTCTCGGAAGGCCAGAAACGCCCAACCTGTGTTTCACACAGATAAGAATCTGTTTTTTTTTCTTCCAAAGGGCAAAACACATTGCAGCAAACTGTCACAGGCAGCAAGTCCTGGCGCTTATGGAATAGATGGTCTCTCCGCCATTGATCCAGCACATCACGTTATCTTGGAACGGGATTTGCCAGTCTAGTCGCTTGCAAGGTGGCCTCCGCCGCTTCTGATTTAATCACACTGAACTCGGAACTGGTGCGTTACAACCCATGCTTTCTTGCCTTACAGGTGAGATGCAGTACTAGGTTTCTTCGCTCCTCATTTTGCTTGCTGCCTTGCCCTGGCTCTGCTTTCTACTTTTCCGCTCCCCCTTCTTGCTAGTTCTTGGCCGCTTGCGAAGGCGGAGCATATTTTAAACTCCTCCGCACCTCTGCTCTTACTGCCTCAGCTCCCGGGCTGTTCTGCTCATTTCACTCAGCTGTCGACCGGAGCCCATGACTGCGGTACTCCCCCCTGCTTGGCTTCCCTCTCCTTGGGCTCTCTTTGTAGTCCTTTGTATCTACCGTTCTCTGGCCTCTCCACGCCTCTTTGGACTCCCATTGGAACGCGCCTCCCAAGGATTTCCCTTTGATCTCTCGCTGTCTACTGGACCTTGGATTGTACGTCTCATCTGCGCATCACTCACAGGGGTTTTTCTGCCTGGCCAGGCTTTTCCCCTACTTGGCTACCTCAGGGAAGGGGCCACTAGCCCGCCAGCTCATCGGGCAGGTATAGTGGCTTCCCTTCAAGGTAGACCATATCTCTTCAAAAAGAAACTATCTACTGGGAAGAAGAAAGGAAGGAACAAGGAGTCCGCCTCTAGTCCAGAAGAATCAGGTTAGGAAAGAGGATTCCTTTCTGATTTGAGTGACGAATCTGACAGCAGTGACACATACGATCAGCAGGGTTCACCACCTGCTGAAGTTTCCATGTTAGAGGTTTCCATAATAAAGATTCTTCGACATAAAAGCATGGATTAGTGATTCCAGATCAGTGGATGATATGAGGGATGCAATCCACTGACTCTGCTGAAATAGACGTACCCACCATTAACCTCAGCAGATACCTGCGCATGCATATTACTTTTGTGTCAAAAAGAACACCCATATTGCACACTTGAGTAACTGAGATGGGTTGCAAACCATTCATTAATAGCAGCTGACAATACCTGACTTAATCACAATTGTCTTGCTGAATCCACAACCATTATTATTATTATGTTTTAACATTATTTGTATTAACAGTTCATAACTACATGCTTACATAGGGCCTCATTACGAGTTTGGAGGTAGCCATGCCGCTATTTGCGGCATGGCTGCCTCCAGACTCGGGTCTGGGTTCCCTGAATGGGTACTTACCGGGTCATTCCAACCTTGAAGGACCCGGTATTTCCCCATTCAGGGAAGCCATCCCCATTCCCATTCGAGCCCCCATAGGGCTCAATAGGAATGGGGAGGGAGCTAATAACGGGCCCGTTAATAACGGGCCCGTTATTAGCTCCCTGGTCTATTAGCGGCTCCCGCTAAGGGCAGCTGGTTTTACCCAGCCGCCCTTAGCGAGAGCCGCTAAAGGACCTCGGAATGCAGCGGTAAGGGGTTAACGGCACCGGCATCCTTACCGGCGCCGTTAACCCCTTACCGCCACACTCGGAATGAGGCCCATAGTCTCTACATGTGTACCCACACCCTACCTATCACCTGCCCCCCACCTGACGGCTATTTGAAACTGCGAGCAGACCGGACCATTGGAGAGAAATCTAGGTATATAGACATTCTGCAGGACTCGTAGCACAGCTCCCCTCGCTTCCTAGCCAGCCAGAGTACCAGGTCTCTGTCCCTTTAATTAAGGAGTCTCGCAATTACTGTCCATGGTGGGGCACCTGGTTTAGGAGGCAGCTATAGGGACCTATGAGTCCACTCGAGCTGGAACTGTCGGGAGAACTCAGGCTTATCAAGGAGGATGTTCAGGAGCTTCTCTACAAATACTTCCATGGGGCCTTTAATTGAAGACTCCGGAACACCCACTATCGGGATATTATTACGTCGAGAGGAAGGTACCAGATCCTCAGATTTCTTGCAAACAGATTCCAATTCCTTCTTCATGGTGGTCATATCAGTTTCAGTGATATTCATTCTAACTTCCATGTTGCTAATTGTGGATTCTGCATTCGTTATGCGGGTACTTTGTTTTTCAAGTTTTGTACGCAGGGAATTGATATTGGCAGATAGGTCATTTAGTTTGGAGTTCACCAATGAAAAATCAGCCTGCATTGCTTCCAGTATCGGGTCTGCCTTTTGCTTTATAGGCACGTTCGCCGGCATAACTGCTTGCAATGAAGTCGCCTGTTGTGGTTCTTTGGAAGCGGTATTAGAGTATGAATCCATGGGGTCATGCTTTTTGTGCGCCCCTGTGGTCATGGCTGTCACTAGTCCTCCTGCTAAGTACCACATATGCAGTTTTTCCAGTCGAGGGGGTATGGCAGGGCTGCAACACCTCCCCAGAACGGCCGTTCAGGGATGGTGTCAGTTTCTATCTTTGGTGCTTTGCCTTCAGACCAAACCTGAGATTGAGTGCAGCGTATTATTAGGATCCAGAAACCACAAGCACCCTCTACCAGTATATGAACTATGTACAATATGCAGGGTAGTAATCTGGGGTTAACCGTGTGCCCACTCTCTGCTCGTCCCCACGGCCTCCCTCAGTAGAGTTCAGAAAAGCGGGTAAGAGCTACCATCATACTCATGGATAGACCACTGGGGCTCTAGCCGCTGCTGCGGGCGAAACCCCGCTCCAGGGCCGATTAACCTCCCCAGTCCCAACAGAGGCAGCAGGAATTGTACAGAGCACACGGTCTCCTCGCAGGTCAGCCACCGCACTGTATCTCACCTCGCCCAGAGCCGGGATCCAACCCACAGCCGCAGTCAACACTGCACTCCGGGCTCAGCAGGGAAAACCACAGCGACGCTGATAGCGACACACACCAAGATGGTGGGTCGGAGCCGGCAAATGACACAGGCTCCGGCGGTATTGAGCCAGTACCTCCATGAGTGCATCAAGGACCCATCACTACGCTGACTCTCATGCAACAACTGCTGATTCTCACCAATTGGTGGTCAAGTCCGATCTCAGACCGCTGCCAGTGCCACGTCCACTCCTCTGACACTGAGTTCCAAGCCTTCGTAGGTAGGCGCACCCCACGGCCAGCACTGCATGACCCGCTCACAGCTCTGATCGTCTCCAGAGTAGCAGGCACGGAGCAGTGCCCTCCAAGAACACATGTCACACTGCTCTAGGAGCTTATACACCACACCAGCACATTTCTTTGCAGAGAAATGTCTTCTTGCACACAGGATATATTCAGGATAGTCGTTGGGTTACAGCGTCCAACACTTAATCCGCCATTACGCTCGCTGCTCCACAGCACAGCCGCACAACCATTATTTCTGTTGTATCTGGATTCAATTTCACCAATTTATCTCTATCCAGGTAGTGACTTCGGTCAGGCAAGTTATTCCAAGGCGGTCTCGTGCATGCCTTGGACTGAGGCAATGACCTGTGTGTCTTCCATATTCTGGTGACACTTTACTGTAGACTATGCATTCATATAATATCATCAAGAGGCCCGACATAGGCATTAGAGGAGAGAGCCGTGATGCCTACATGATGCAATAAAGTACGGGTCCCACCGATGGCAATGACCCATGCTTATCCTCTGGGTATAGCTGCAAACAAGAGAGAAGGTCCATTCAAGAAGTACACCCATTTCACACATAAGGACTTCCAAACAGAACTACAAGCTAGAGTCCTCAGTCCCTGACTGCATTTTTGTAGCGTGTCTCCATCTCGAAGCCTGTCCTTTCATGGACAGTGGCCACAATGAAAAATATAGCACTACATTGCAAAACTCCCATTTTTACTTATTTATTTTATTTATTTATTGGTCATTTGTAATGCGCACTATACAGCAAAATGTGTTTCAAGGCACATCAAGGCAAGGGGGGAAATAGGGATGAGGAAAACACACAGTATAAATCAAAAACAAACGTTCTTAAAAGGTCTTGAAACATTCGGGACGTGCAAGTGCTATAGTATGGGAGCAAGGGGGGCGAAGGAGGGGAGGGGAAGTGCAGGAAGGGGATAAAGGGGTGGAAAACATCAAAAAGCATTCCTACTAGGCCGTGAGGCGATTCGGATCATGCTAGTGCTGAGACTTGAAAAAGGGGACGGAGGGGGAGGGCGGGGAGTGCAGGTGGGGGGAAGGGGAGAAGTACAAAAATGCCAACAAGGAAACAGTACAGGTACAAGTAGGTAAACTGCATTATGTGAGCAGACATGCAATTATGACAAGTGGGTATGTTATTGCAGACTGGAAAGGCATCGCATCATGGCATGAGGGGCTACATTAGTCATGCAGGCAAGCGATTGTGACTAGGCAGGTATGAAAGACTGCAGACTGGGAAAGCCTCATCTCAAGGCATGAGGGGCTACATCAGTCATGCAGCTCAACAATAACGACCAAGAAGGTGAGGAAGGCTGCAGACTGGAAAAGCCTCACCTCATGGCATGAGGGGCTACATCAGGCATGCAGATGACAGTGAAAAGCGGGCCTGGGGGTTACAATAAGATAATACAGAGGTATATAGGGCTAGGGGTGGAGTCCAGAATGGAGGCTACACACACAAGAAGCGACGCAGCAAAGGGCTGGGTAAAAGGCAAAAGATTGCAGACAGGGGGAATGAAGAAGGGAAGCGACAAGAAGGAAGGTAAGGGCTGAAGTATGTTAATACAGAGGCAACATGCGGCTAAGAGAGGAGTCACGTTTAGAATAAAGAGCAGATAATGGAGGAGCATGAGGGAAGGAGGTAAAAAACACAAGGAAAAAAGCAACGCTGAAAAAAAGCACCCCTGCATAATGAAGGAGTTACAACAAGTACAAACATACACGAGGGTAAAACGCAACATTTAGAAAGCATCACAATATAGTGCGGAGGCTGCAACAAAGTACACAGGTAGAGGAAGGAAAAAAGTGATTTAGAAGCCACACAACTAGGTACAGGGGACTACATCAAAAGGAAGGTACTAGTGAGAAGGTGATGTAAAGCAGCGTTGGGATGAAATTCGTAAAGGGAGGGGCTATGGCAAAAGTAAGGTGTACTGGTACAAGGAGAGGTAGATAGGAGTAAGATCAGAAGGCTCAGCAATTCTAAGTGAGGTCGGGAAGGATGAAAGCAAAACGGTGGGTATAAGGCCAAGGGTTTAGTAATGCTGCATAAGATAAACACATATTAGAGAGGCAAAAGGTGGAGCGGAAGGAGGGTCAGTGAGGCACAGTATAGCTTGAGGGGAGGTCATGAGGAGAGGTGCAGGGATAAAGTACATTTAAACATTAGCAAAGTCATGGGTTGCCGCACCAGGTTACCATCACAATAGGTGAGGAAGCACAGGTGATGCAGAGAAGCCAGAGGCATGAGGAAAGCGTTACCAAGCTTAGCAAGAGGGCACAAGGACCAAGGTTCGTCAGTAGTAGTTCAAGGAGGAAATCAGGGGCGGGTTGATAAAAAGTCAGATGTGCTATGTGGAAGGGCAAAGTTTCAGAAAGTATAAAGCGGCAGCGCTACAGCCCGGCAGGCTATTCCAGGCCCATTTCAATCGCGGGCATGCCAGAAGTAGAGTTGAAGTGGGGGAGGGATGGGCAAATGCTCAGCAAGAGGTTAAGCACGCCCAAAGACACCAGTGAGGCAGCGCACTGAAGGGGATATGAAGGGCAATGGAGGGTCGTAAAGGCCAGCGGCCACTAGGGAACTGATAGTGTCCAACATGAATATGATGGAGAGGTGCTGTGCGCCTCTTACCTGAGAGGTTCAGCAGGCGGTGAAGAAGACAAAACGTGGGGGTCCAGGTGGCATGGCCCTCGATGCCTGGACAGACCCAAACAAGGTTTCGAAGGGATTGTGTCCTCCGACGTATTCCTCATCTTAGATATATCCTTCCAGCTCTGCTGGCCTCGGAAATTTTTTTCTCTAGAGGGCGCTGCCGTCGACGTCCCTCGAGTCGATGTCCCTCGACAGCCGCCGTATCGACGCTCGACGTCATCCTGCCTATAAAGGCCGCGCGCAGCGTCCGTTGCTCAGTTCCGTTTTTCCGTGCTTACTCGGTGCCTCGGAATACCGTTGCTCAGTTCTTAGTCAGATTAATCCTATTTACCTCGAGTTATTCGATCCATACTCGATGGCTTCCTCGTCGGAACCGACAACTCCTCGATCCGGCTTCAAAAAATGTCGAGATTGTGGGAAAAAGATGTTGTTGACCGATCCTCGCAGAAATTGTCTGTAGTGCTTGGGAGCTGAACACCATTGTTCGGAATGCGAGGACTGTATGTCCATGACAGCTAAGGCCCTGAAGGAGCGTAGGGGGAAGCTGGAGAAAGGTAAGACTTTTAAAGCTTCTTCTTCGTCGACGAAGTCGAGACATTCGTCTCCTCGTCACCATTCGCGCTCCAGGTCTCGGAGTGGGTCTCATCACTCCTCGAGATCGAAGCACTTGAAGAGGAGGCGTCGAAGATCCCCTTCTCCGTCTTCCTCTTCCTCTGTTTCGCCAAAAAGAATCCCTTGCCCCACGAAACATAGTTCCCGGGCTGAATGGGAGGAATTCCGAAAGAATATGATGAGCGTCTTCGAGAAAGCGGCCTCGACCCCCTCGAAGACTGCCGAGAGAGATGCTCTGGTCGAAAGACCCGAAGGTCAAAAACGCCGCGAGTCGCAGTACCCGGCGAAAGAAACCTCTCGAGCGCGTTTTAAACCCTCGAGCAGGACTATGACCTCCAAACCTTCCTCGAAGGTTCCGTCGACGCCGTCGACGAAGGTCCCGTCGACGTCGAGGTCGATGTCTTCGGCGCCGTTGTCGAGGGGACCTTCGACACACGGGTCTGTCGACTCGACGCCGGCCTCGACACCGGCGTCGACGCCAAGAAAAGTCACGGTGACCACACATCCAGTGACTATCCCCAGGCCCTCGACGTCAATGGCGTCGATATTGTCGAGTAGAATTCCAATTCTGTCGAGGTCCTCGAGGCCTCCACCTCTGTTTTCGACGCCACGCTCGAAGCCTTCGACGTCGGCGTCAACGGCATCGACGTTTTCGAGGCCAATAATGACAAGTTCGGCACCCTCTGCCTTGGAAATGGGATTTACTCCCTTTATGAGTTCAGAACAATTGAGAACTATATCCTCAATTTTAGAAGAGGGTGATTTGTCTGAACAAGACACATTTGAGTTACAGGGACCTGTAACCCCAGTTAGAGAGGAATTTTCCTCTGAAGAGCGCAGATTAAAGGATCTTCTTGATTCTTTACATGAGGCAAGTGGGTTAGACACTTCCCCTGAGGTGGATTTTGCTAAGCCAGACCCGGGGGAGCATGCTGAAACCCCCTACAGAGCCTTAATGGCCAGGATTACAGAGTTCATGGGGTGGTCTGCACCTTCACAATCTTTCCAGCAAGATGACCTCACGGATATTCTTGACAAAGGCCCACAAGAGGATCCTGTGGTGCCCTTTCATAAAGCTCTTCAGAGAAAGATCATGACAAACTGGGAAACCCCAGATGTAATACCAGCAGTAAATAAAAAACTGTCTGCAAAGTACAGGGTATCTTCCACAGACCCAGAGTTTTTGTCTAAACATCCATCCCCAGAAAGTCTGGTGGTACAAGCAGCATCCTCTACCGATGTCAAGACGGCTTATCCTACAGTCCCACAGGACAGGGACGATAAAAAATATGATGCTATGGCAAAGAAAGTATTTTCAGCATGTAGCATGGCGTTAAAGTCTGTTAATGCTACTTGCACCCTTGCTAGGTTCAGCCATACACTTTGGGAGTGTGCTTCTACAGCGGCTGACTGCATCCCGGAGGGAGAAGAAAGGGATGCGTTCCTGAATATTATACAGGACGGTAAAGACGCTATGTGCGAATCCCTCCAGACGGGCATTGATTCGGCTGACAGTATCAGCAGAGCAATGGCGGCAAGTACATCAACCAGGAGATTCGCTTGGTTGAGAAAGTCGTGTTTTGCCCCAGATGTGCAAGCCAGGCTCTTGAACATGCCATTCGATAACTCTACTTTGTTCGGGAAAAAGGCGGATGACAGTTTAGAGAAACTGCAAACTTCAAAAGCTGCAGCAAAATCCCTAGGAGCTGCAATCCGTCAGACTCCTTTTCGTCCCACAGGAACCTCTGCGAGGGGCAAGTCCTTTCGCTTCTACTCCGCATTCGGAAGAGGTAGAGGACGACCGGCTCAAAGGGGTCAAAGAAGAACTACCCGAGGTGGACGGGGTAGATATTCTAAAGCCGCAGCAACAGCAGGTGCCTCTTTACCATCGGCATCTGCATCAGCCGCCCCAAAACCACTCTGAGGACTCCCCTCACAGGACACCTGTAGGAGGCAGGTTGACTCAACATCTGACGGTATGGCAGGCTATCACGTCAGATGCTTGGGCATTGGAAACAGTCGGCCAAGGTTACTGCCTGCCTTTCCTACGTATACCTCAGAGTCATCCACCGGGGATCAGCTCTCAGAAAGCTCCAGATCCGCTCCTCTTGCAGGAAATTTTGGAACTGCTAGAGAAAGGTGCCATAGAACCGGTACCTGTAGCGGAGAGGGACAAGGGCTGGTACTCCCCTTACTTTCTCATTCCGAAGAAAGACGGAGGACTGAGACCCATCTTGGACTTGCGAGAATTGAACAAATTCCTCAGAAAAGACAAATTCAAGATGGTCACTCTTTCTCAGATCCTCCAGGCCCTTCAGTTTCAGGACTGGTTGGTATCTCTGGACCTTCAGGACGCTTATTTCCATGTGCCTATCCATCTCAAACACAGGAAATACCTGAGGTTCGCAATTGGCAACTCTCACTATCAATTTCGAGTACTGCCATTTGGGCTGACCTCCGCCCCGAGGGTCTTCACCAAGTTAATGTCGGTAGTGGCTGCAAGTCTAAGGAGGGAAGGGATTCACGTCTACCCCTACCTGGACGATTGGCTGATCAGGGCTGTTTCTCCGGAGCAAGCTCAGATCCAGCTAAATCACGTGTGCCATTTCCTTCACAGACTGGGCTTCTCCCTCAATTTAAAGAAGTCACAAATGATACCATCGCAGAGACTCCAGTTCATAGGAGCGATCCTGGATACTTCCCTGGGAAAAGCCTCGCCACCAGAGGTGAGGGCTCAAGATATTCTACAGATGGTTACCAAGTTCCAGCATGCCCAACGTCTCCCAGCCTTCGACTTTTTGAGGTTGCTAGGCCTCATGGCATCCTGCATTTTCCTTGTGCCAGAGGCTCGCCTGAGAATGAGATCCCTCCAGTGGGCACTGAGGACTCAGTGGTCACAATTCTCAGGGAGAATGACAGATCTTCTTCAGGTTCCCGGGAGGGTGGCTCGAGACCTTCAGTGGTGGGCCTGTCAGGAGAACATTCTGAAAGGAGAACAGTTTTGGCAACCCTGGCCAGAGATAACAGTAGTCACGGATGCCTCACTCACGGGGTGGGGAGCCCACGCCAACGACTTGACCATCAGCGGTCGTTGGTCTCCATCGGAGTCCAGACTACACATCAACCTGTTAGAGCTGAGAGCCATCAGACTTGCGTTGAAGGCTTTCCTGCCAGCTGTACAAGGGAAGAACGTCCTGATAATGACGGACAACACGGTGGCCATGCATTACCTCAACAAAAGAGGAGGCGTAGGATCACTACCCCTGTGCAGAGAGGCGATGCAGTTCTGGTTTTGGGCAATCAAAGAAGGAATCTCTCTATCGGCAGTTCACCTAGCCGGAGAGAAGAACTTGACAGCGGACGCTCTGAGCAGGCAGAACACAGTCTCCCACGAGTGGGAGCTAGCTCAGGAAGTCCTTCAAGAGATCTTCGCCCTTTGGGGAACCCCTCAGGTAGATCTGTTCGCCACCAGCCTAAACAGGAAATGCGACCTGTTCTGCTCAAGGGAATTTCCTCCGAGAGGAGCTCTGGGAGATGCGTTCATAGTGGACTGGGAGTTTCCGCTTCTGTACGCGTTCCCACCGGTCCCTGTCATTCCTCAAATGATCAGGAGGTTGAGAAGATTCCGGCGAACCATGATCCTAATTGCCCCGGATTGGGCCAGGAGAACGTGGTACCCGGACCTTCTAGACTTGTCCATCTGCCCTCCAATTCGACTTCCTCTCAGAGAGAACCTACTCTCACAGAAGGGAGGTCAGGTTCTCCATCCAGACATCAAAACCCTCAACCTTCACGCTTGGCTTCTGAACGGCTGAGGTAAAAGGATTGGGACCTCCCTGATGATGTTATGGAGGTGTTGCTTTCGGCAAGGAGGCCAGCAACAAAGTCTTTATACCGCTGCCGTTGGAACAGATTTTGCAGCTGGTGTAGAGAACAGAATATCGACCCATTTTCATGTGGTACACCAATGGTTTTGTCCTTCCTACTATATTTGGCAAATTCAGGCCTTCAAGTTGGCACCATTAAGGGCTATCTCGCAGCGCTATCTATCTTTAAGCGTACTGCGGAAGAACCATCCTATTTCAAATTACCCTTGGTAATACAGTTTCTAAAGGGGTTAACCAATGTTTATCCCCCAAGACCATTCCAAGTTCCCCTATGGGATTTAAACTTAGTACTAACTTTCCTGATGGGTACTCCATTCTTGTTCGTCAAGATTCCTTACCCTTAAAACTGTTTTATTAATAGCACTTACATCTGCTAGAAGGGTGAGCGAATTACAAGCTCTTTCTTGTAAACCCCCTGATACAATCTTTCACAAAGACAAAGTTGTCCTGCAAGTGAAGCCTAATTTCCTCCCAAAGGTGGTTTCTGAATTCCATATCACTCAGAAGATTACCCTACCATCTTTCTATCCTCCTCCTCACCCGGGGAAAGAGGAAGAGAGGTTACACAGACTAGACCCTAGGAGGGTTTTAAGTTTTTACATTAGTAGACTAGCCAGGATAAGACAGGCAGACCAGTTGTTTGTAGGTTACGCAGGTCACAAGCTGGGGTTACCAATAACTAAGCAGACCATTTCCAGATGGATCATTCTAGCCATTCTGGAATGTTATAAACTGGCAGGGAAAGAGCCCCCTCAAAACCTTAGGGCTCATTCGACCAGAGGTATTGCAGCTTCATCGGCCCTCAAAAGAGGCGTGCCGGTTAAAGACATATGTGCGGCCGCTACATGGTCGTCTGTCCATACCTTTACACGTTTTTACAATCTGGATTCCTCCTCCAGTCAAGAGACTAGGTTTGGAAGGGCTGTACTGCATTCTATTCATCAATAGAAGACAGCGTGAAGTCAGTACTCCCTCCTCCGAATATAGAATACTGCTATGGGAGCCTATCTAAGATGAGGAATACGTCGGAGGACACAATCCCTTCGAAGAACAAGTTACTTCTTACCTTGTAACGTTCTTTCGACGGGATGTTCCTCCGACGTATTCCTCGTCGACCCTCCCATCCATCCCCGCAGTTCTACTTCCCTTGTTGTTGCAGCTTACGCTCCTTCAGGGTGATTAGTCTAGTCCAGACAATAATACTGTGGGCTACAAAACGGAACTGAGCAACGGATGCTGCGTGCAGCCTTTATAGGCAGGATGACGTCGAACGTCGATACGGCGGCTGTCGAGGGACATCGACTCGAGGGACGTCGACGCGCAGCGCCCTCTAGAGAAAAAATTTTCCGAGGCCAGCAGAGCTGGAAGGATATATCTAAGATGAGGAATACGTCGGAGGAACATCCCGTCGAAAGAACGTTACAAGGTAAGAAGTAACTTGTTCTTCTATAGAACCCTTAGATGAGGCCATTAGAGGGGGCTGGAGTCGCCTGCCGTCTCGCGGTCTTGCAGGAACAAATACAGGCCCACAGACAATCCTCAGCAGCAGAGGCGGGACAAAAGAGGAAGAAAGGCATTGCTACATTGAGGCTGCTCTGGCGGCCATGATGGAGGGTCTGCATCAATGGGAAATATACAAAAATGTTGCCCTCACTAGTGCGCCCCCATAGTTGCTGTGACTTTGGGGGCGCACAAAATACTGACTCCCATTACTGCACCCAAGCAGAGCGGGAGTTGTGGGGTGTCCCCTGCTCTCCTTGGGCGCAATAACGGGAGTCAGGGGTTGTGGGGGTGTCCCGCACTTACCATTGTGGTAAGCGGTGGACAAGAAAGTTAAAATAAATTTAATAAATAAAGCACCCTGCAGCGTCAGCTCCGACCCACGTAAGTGGGAGGAACCGGCGCATCAAGGATAGCAGGGAGTTGGCGGTGTACACAGAAGTGTGCCACCATAAAGGTAAGTGGGATGGGGGGGTCAGGTAAGGGAATGCGGGCCGGGGGACATGGGTAAAGTGATCTATTTGATCACTGTGCCACGCCGTAATTGGCGTAAACATTTTCATCGGCGCAGTTACAGGCGGCGCAGTAATCTCATAGATTCCATTCATGAATCAAGTAGGAGCCCATTAGGGCTCATCAGGGGCATGATGTTGCTTCACCTGCAGGATGGTAAAAAGGCAGGCCCAGACCCTGGCAGGGTTTTTATAGAACCCTTAGAGGAGGCCCTTAGAGGGGGCTGGCGTCGCGCTTTGCTACCTCGAGGCTGCTCTGGTGGCCATGATGGAGGATCTGCATCAATGAATGAAGTAGGAACCCGGCAGGGCTCCTCAGGGGCACGATGTTGCTTCACCTGCAGGATGATACAAAGGCTTGCCCAGACAGGTCTTTTTTTTAGAACCCTTAGATGAGGCCATTAGAGGGGGCCGGCATCGCCTGCCGGCTCACAATCTTACAGGAACAAATACAGGCCCACAGCCAATCTGCAGCAGCAGAGGCGGGCCACAGGAGGAAGAAAAGCATTTACATAGATCCATTTTCTTAAGGAGAGAGACAACAGTAGCTGTCTTATAGGATGAGGCAAAAGTGGCATTGTCAAGAGAAGAGTTGAAGAGGGAAGATGTGGAGTAACACTGGGATCTATGTGCTTCACAATGTGAAATGTCAGCGGGAGCACAGGAAGGGTTAGCCTTAAGGAGTATGTCAATAATCTCATCAGGGTTGGTGGGGGCAAATTTTAGGACGTCAACCAATACACTGAGCACCAAACATCCATTCTCCTCCCCCCTGACGTCAATTCACAATGCCAAGGTGAATCTGCCAATGACTTAAGAACTGGTCGAATGGAAGCAGAGGTTATACGACTCAGTGCTCACATTCCAAAAGAATGTTGGACTTCTGAGTAGAAGCTACTAATCATGTAGCTTAGCTACTAATCATGTAGCTTCACTGAAACTGCCCATTTTATAGTTAAGATCCAGCAGTCTCCAGGAAGGATTATAATGCTTTCTTCACTGGTTACAGAATCCTGTAATTCGTGACAAGGAAGGAGGTGGCACACACAATATAAAACATTTTAGCTGCTCTTCCATCATATTCAATTATCCTCAACAATGTCCAGGACCAGCCCGGGTTCTTGTAGGAATTAAGTAGATCATGTCTCTCAGCGACCCATCCGTGAAGGCTGGGCTGAAGACTAGGATATTATTCTTCTGTGCCCAGTAGTGGTTGGATACTGGGTTGTTGATCTCTTTGCCCAGCTGTGCGATCATCTTTGATGATGTCTATTTCATACCCTCAGTGTTTTGCTCAAGAACCATCTGGTGCAGGATGGGCATCAGCCAATCTTCAAACTGGCAGTAGTTATTGTTTGGAACCAGGAGGTTGCCAGTCCTGTTGATGTAATTCGGTCAGAGGTCCTTTCCCTTTAAATTGAAGTCACAGAGGTAAATTGGTACCATGCACTTAATGAAATCCTCTTGAATCCCGCCAGCTATTGTCACAAGCACATCAACCATATTGTGCTGCACCAGATAACGGATAGATTCCCGAATTCCAGACCTGATCATGTTGGATGTGTATCCCAAGAAGATGGTGTAGATACTGCTCTTGCGCTGATAACAGTTGAGGCTGAGAGGGCTCACATCCTCTTTGCTTATTGGCTCAAGATTTTTTTCAATCATATTGTTGACCGCACACACTGCCTGGCCAAAGTGTGTGACCTGAAAACTAGTGGTGTAGAAAGACTGAAGGAGAGCATGATATGATATGATATAATAGGTTTTTTATAACGCGCTTAATACCCAGAGGTTTCTAAGAGCGAACTCAGTAATCAAACGTGTGTTGCTCCGCATCGTCTTGCTTATAATGCGAGCGCAGTGCCCGTGAGCTATCCTCCCGAGACTTGGTAGTCGTGGTAGTCCAGACCCTGGTTGAAGTCGTAGCCGTGAACCTCTGGTGTGCTCTCTGTTAGGTGCGAGCTGCTCTTCAGCACAGCCGTCTGTGCATTGAATGGAGGTCTGCCTTCTGCCACCAGGTCCTGATGGCTACTAGTTGTGTGTGTGGCAGGTGTGTTCTCCATAGCAGAGGAGTGTTCTGTAGTTGGTGGTTGCTCCTCCAACCCAGGGACCCCGGCAGGCACCCTATCTGCTCCCACGCTGTCTTTCTGAGTTAAAGTTTCTGAGTTAAAGAAGGCAATGGCACCAGGTGACAGCTGTATGGTTCCCTGTTGGCAGTACCTACTGTTTGAAATGTGGAAATGGTCCACTCTCTACTGCGTTCTCTTTTGCAAATGGCTATTACCTGTTCAGGCATTGATAGATTTACTTGCAGAAGGTCACACTATGGGTATTGTAATTGGCAGCTGCTATTACAAACCACACTATCCCAAATATGTGCGGTTACTTGAGATTTTTCAAACGCAAAGCCACCCACTTTGCAATGAGGGTCCTATAACAATAGGTGGTTTGTTGTTATGAAAATATAATCTTGCATTGTCAGATCCCACGCATTGGCAATTTGAAATGTTCCCAAGCCAGGATTTAAAACGTTTTCCCTAGCCAGGATTAAAAACAGAAATGATAATAACATATATAATTTTAGACAGGTAACTATCAACAAGGGGATATCAACTAGGGGATATATTCAACTGATGGTTTACGAGTGACATCTCATAGGCAAATAAACTGAATCTTCAGTTGTCTATGATATCACTCAGAACTCCGAAGTGGTGTTGAATTTTGTGTTGTGCATTGCTGGTGCATCCATTTTCCACCCTCATGAGTTGTCCTTGTGGACTTTTATTGCATGAAGTGTAGAGGGGGAGGCATGATGGGGCTATATAGATCATAATTAAATACCATATTGCAGCAACCCAAAAAGAAGGAAAAAATGTACCTGGCAGAGAAAATACCATGCGATGTCACAGCTATTTATAATGAACATCATCCTCTCCCATGATTTTACTGCAGGATGATACAGCATTCAGAAAGAGAACATTTTATGGTTACACAACATTTCTATAAAGTACAAAAACACAAAGAGTTTTGTTCTTTAAATGTTTGTATGAGTAGGTCATACAACAACATATACATGTTTGCCCTCAAGCCAATTTGCATTTTTCAAGGGGAAGAGTTCAATGTTGTAATGTTAATGTTAAAGTTATTTGTAACCAAAAAATTTACAGGCGTTTCAAGGGAGGCGATCATCCTTGAGAGTAATGAAGAATGGACTGGCGTATGTTCCCTCCCATGCTGCGATATGAGAGCCAAGAAACCAAATGGTTGTGTCATTCTTGAAAAAGGAAAACAGTTATGGAGTGTAGAACAGCCGTAGGGGTGTTTACATCAATTCCTGACTTTACATTAAGTTTAAGGTATTTTGGGAATTAACAGCATTATTGCACTGCTGGCAGTTATTTATTGGTGTAAGTGCTGTACAAGTTCTGACATTTTCCTGGCAGAAGAATATATGGGACACATATTATGTGTACTAGAAAGAAGAATAACAAATATATGAGGCATTGGTGGCATATATTTTGCTCTTCTTTCAGGTGCCATAATGAGAATTCATGGTATAATCTCTTTTGATTCGGAAAAAGGGCTTTTCACACTTCATATAGGAGAAAAACGAATGTCCGGTTAGGACCTTATGATCTAGTTCGAATTTTGGTGCGATGATAAGGAGCAATTGGTTGCATGTGTCTCTAAGACATTATGTGCCTCGAGCCCTTTGTCTGGTCCCGATTAGCTTTCAATGAAGGTAGCCAGAATCTGTGTAACATTTAAATGAAACAGCAAACCAATCAGATACATCTTCAACTGGGAGTTTACATGCTTTCACACCTGGGGAAGGGCACTCAGCCAATCAGGTGGCTGGAACAGCGGGGGAAATACACAATCCTTGCCCACTGTCCTAGCCACCCGGGGCCCTTCCCCGGGTGGTGCTTTTTTTCTTCTTTTTTTCAGTGTAGGGAGGCAACAGAGGCTATCCCTGTTGCCCCCCTACCTCCCAAATGCCCTGATGCCCCTCTCTGCCCCCTTCACTTACCCGCGGGAGCGGAGAATTGAGCTCCGGTCAGGGAGCTACTCCCGTATGGCCGCCATTTTTTTTTTAATTTACATTTTTCATTGGGAGATTGGTTGCGCAAACAGTGCAGATCTCCCAGTGAAACATTGTGAAAGACATTCACACCCCAGACAAACCCTGTGGTGCAAATGGCTTTCATGCCCTGTCATTCGGGCGGACATGGACTTTAACGCCCCACTGCCCGTGCTGAGGCCCAAGAAAAGCCATGACGCCCTTGTGGCAGGGGATGAAAGCCATATTCCAGTTTATATTAATGCCTCTATCATTTCAAAGGGAATCTTGACCGACCCTTTGAAATAGCCCACCTGACCTGAATATCAGCATTGCAGCTAGACAAGAGCAACATCACTGTCACCTTTAGGTGAATAAAAATATTTGTCATGATTAAAACCAAAGAAGGTAGTTCTTTAAAAATAATCTGTATTACTCATAATGAGTATTTTATGGCACAGATAGCATTTCATCAAACAGTAAGCATTATTTCTGTAATATTTGCAAGATATGGAGCTTCCAAACGAATGCCCACATCTCTCTCAATAAAAATGATCACAGTCTAATAAGGATGACACCGTTATACAGTTGTTGGCAGCCTTGAGCACTGTCTGTCTTGGGTTGATAACGGGATGTATTACTAGCACTGCCCTGGAGGTAAAGGCTTGCATTTGGGCAAATTTGTCCACATGCTTTGCTCATGCGGCTTTGAACCAAAGCTGAACTTCTGGTGATGGCTACTCCGTGGCACTGTGGCATGTGTGACTTGACTCAAATGTCTTATTTCACTTTCATGTTTCAAGTGGTAGAGTCTTTTCCAGCCCTTTTTAAACCCACCATAACGTTGCTGGTGTTTGCTAAACATACCCCAATGCTCCAACGACAAGGCTGTCAGACTATACTGAACTGATGATTACTAATAAGGGTAAAACCAGTATGCAGTTGTCCACAACCATGAGAATAGTCTGCCTTGAGTTGATGAATATGTATTGTGAGACAGGCATGGTATCAAGAGAAAAACAGACTCAAAGAGGCTAATTGCAAAACCTTTATTTACTAAGGTTCCTGGGTTTGTGTAATGCCTAACTGGCCCTAACTCTAAAGGAATGGTTCCCTTAACTGATCTTTCTAAAGGCTGTTGATGTCTAATAGTCCAGAATAAAAGTCTGTCTGTGTCTAAACCTATGCTTGCCCTCACTCTACAAAAATGTGATAAGAAGTCTTTAAGAAAAACAGTGGTTCAACAAAAATAGGAAACCAAAGTTGGTTTCAGGTGGTCTTCTCACCAGTTGTAGTTTGGTCAATTTCACAAAGATGAGTTCAACCAAAAAGGGCTGTTCGTAAGACATTCTCCAAAGGGCCCTTAAATATTCTCAAGTATTCTGTCTTTGGTTCCTTGCGGTTCCCTTCCCCAAGCTTCAACTTGTCCAAGTTCCAAACATCACAAAAGAAATATGAGTTCCTTTTGAAACTTCTCACCTTCCCTTTTCTTTTCCTTGTTTTCCACTGTGCACTCTTGCACCTTCCTTTGCTTTCTTATTGTGCATCTTGCTCACATCACATACTTTCTTTTCCTTACGTGCACCTTTGCACTTATTTGTTTCTTTCTCGTGTTTCCTGCACACTTGTTACACTGTCCTCGCTTCCCCGTGCACACTTTGTACTCTTTTGCAAAAAGTCTTTATGCCACTTTGTAATGCCTTTCTTACACTTTACCTTTCCTCCGCACCGCAAACGCAACCGTTCTTTCACTTTCTATACTTCACACACGTTATCTCACTTTCCGCTCCGTGAGGCTTTAAACTGTGTCTTTCTCCTGCTCCAATTCAGTCAGATGCACGCTCCCGAGTTTCTTGCTCACTCACCAGGCAGCGTTGCATTGACAAGCGGTCCCTCTGGTTACACAGGGTTAAGGTCAGGGTCTCACCACCTGCCCCTCAGACACCCTTGGGACTGGCACACAACCCAAGGGAACAAGCAATGCACCGAACGCTAACAGCAGGATACAGGCTGCCTTAATCCGGCTTCTTAGCCACCCTGCAGCCCCTCACAAATACCAGGCCAGCGTCTTGGCACGGCATTCTCCAGGCTTCAACTCCTGCTGCTGCTCTGCTTCTTGGCTTCTCCTGTTCAGACAGCATCCGCTGCTTGCTCCACTCCTTCTGAAAAACCACACCTTTTATAGTTGAGAAGACAATCAAGTGCAGTCAGGTGTGAAAGGTCATTATTAAATGCCTGACCCTGTGGAACAACTTGAGTTATTTCTATAGTAGGTTTCCCTTTCTTTCCCATGTTGTTTCTATGGGTAATACTCACTGATTTCAGTTGCCTCCTCCTGGTCTCAGTGTTTGTTTGAAATGGGCAGGGGGCGAGATGAGGTGAGCTTGAAAATGGCCCATGAAGGCTGAGGGAGAGTGAATACCATGTCTCGCCCTTGGGCATCCTCCACCCAATCCCCTGTGACCTTCCACTCAGGTGATCCTCCCTCGCTTGTCCACCCCTAGGGTTGGGATCCAAAAGCGATGGCCCTTCCCTGGGCACTTGAATGGAAGGTCTTGAGGGAGTAGGTGGGAGTGGGAGAATACTGTTAGGTTTCTCATAGTTTATAATAGATGTGTATAAAATAGCACTGCCCTGCAAGACAAAGGGCCTCATTATGACCCATGCGCTCCCGTAATGAAGGGGGCCCGGTACGGGACCGGCCTCCATTACGGGAGCGCCGATTATGAGGTTCCCTTTGCGGGACCTTGTAAGGACGCCTGGTAAAACCAGGCATCCTTTCCAGGTCCTGCGAGGGGAAGAGGGAGGTAATAACGGGTCAGTTGTTATGTGCCCGTTATTACCTCCCTCCCCATTCCCATTGAGCCCTATGGGGGCTCAAATGGGAATGGGGAATGGGGAATGGTTCCTGCAAGGAGGAATTACCGGGTCCTCCTATGTCGGAATGACACGGTAAGTCCTCATTGCAGGGACCCGTTAATGGAGCCCGGTTTGGAGGCACCCGTGGTGCTAATAGCACCACGGCTACCTCCAAACTCGTAATGAGGCCCAATCTGTAGCTAAAGGCTTGCATTTGAACTTATTTGCATACCCAAAAGCTTTGCTCATGTGGCTCCGAACTAGCTCATGTGGCTCTGAACTGGGGGCAAACCTCCATTGATGGTTATTGGGTGGCACTGTGCATGTATGAATTGGCTCAGATGGCTTATTTTACTTTCATAGATTATAATAAAATATATGTTCAAAGAAGTCTTAGTTGAACATTACTTAGAGAAGCATTCACTACTATTTTGTGCATCATGCTACTATCCCACTGGCAGTCTTTGCCGAAGATGCAGTGCTGTCTGGATTGGTTCAAAAACAAGTAATTGCCCATGTACATGTTCATCTCAAATTGTTTATGCTTGCTTGTTTTTATTCCTTCTCCCTTTCTTCCAAATGCGTTTTTAGTTTGGGCTATTAGGTAGTGCTTAAGCTCCACCTATAAACCAAACTGTTGCACTGAAGTACAGGTAAAGGGCAGATGACGTGAGGAGGGACACACAGCTTGTGGGTGTTGTATGGTTATTTAGCCACCCATTGCCATGCTAATCCCTATGGACATTGCCACCCATTATCTACCCCCTCCTGCCAAAAATACATACTGCTGGGCTCACTCTATCAGGAAGTAAAATCAAACTTTAGCCTGCAAGTGTTATTCCTAAACAGTCTGCTGAAAGTTAATGGCTTGGTTGCAGGTGTAAATGGCTACTGGTACAATAGAAATTTCTTAACCAAGTGTGCCTTCCGCCACGTGATTTATATATCTTCCATGCACTGGAGTCCTGTTAAACGCAAGCAATGACAAAGCCCACAATTTTGGCTTCAGTTATTATATAGGCATTTGTCAAGTACTGTCATCATATTCCCAGGCAATCAATCGATTTTCCAGCTTTTATGGCCAGGTATTACCATTATATCAGTGCCTAACTAATGCCTTTCCCATATATACACAAAAGCCCAAACTGTTGGCTTCGTCAATGCGTGTTTCTACTTAGACCAGAACTCATTTTGAGTAACACAGATTACTTTTAAAGAACTGCTGCATGCCATAATTACTTTTCTTCTTTCATATACCTTTAGTCTTCAGGATAATCAAACACATTCAATTGATACTTTTGATACAATTATCTGAAGTGAAACACCAAAGAAAACAATTACCGGCACATCGCCATAAAACTAAAAAGAAAAAGAAAATCTCAAAATAATACCAAATGATCAATCGCTACATTTTGTTAAACAATGCTAATATCTAAAATCAATAAGCCATCCTAGACATGATCGGAGTAACATGGTCATACCCTCATGAATCTGATGAAATAAAATATGGTTCGCATTTAGCACTAAGGAATATCATAAATCAGTAAACCATCCTACACATCATCGGAAAAGTGCCCTGGTGCTTTCAAGAGTCTTATTAATCACTTAAAAACATGTAATTCATGTTAGCTACACAAGGTTGCCTGGGGCCTAATGTCTGCATTCACATTAGCTTTTGAGTGTGTAATTAGCCAGTTCCTCCTAATCCAAGCACGATGAATGTACTTTGCTACAAAATATACAACATTCAGATTAGTGGTAGATTTGCAATAGGCTATGGCTTCCTCAGTACAGCGAATGTAGGCAACTATGAATAGCGGCTTTAGAAAATTAACCCTCAACATTTTTAAAACACATAGGAGCATAAAGTGCAATGCAGTCTCGTCACCAGTTCCACAAACTCGACAGGTGCTAGAATTAACTCCATTTACTTGTAAACATTGCCAATTTTGTAGTGCTCATCCTGAATTCCATGTCAAGTGATATGATATGATAAGTCATTGATAATGCGGCCTGTACACAAGTTTGTCTAGGCGCGACAAGACAAGGTAGGGGAAGATAAAGGGGACAAAACAAACGATTTAACTAGGCCTTGTGTCATTCAGATCATGCAAGTGCAAGGGGAAAGGAGAGGAGAAGTGCCAGGAGGAGGTAAGGGGATAGTGCAATAAGCAAAGCTCAAGTGAGTGCTGCCGGGGTGGGCGGCTCTAAGTAAATGCAAGGAGGAAAGGGACTGTATGCTGTAGGGTTGCAGATGCAGTCCCTAGTGCATGGTAGGCCCGGAGGCAGTGCATGGGGCTACTGGTCGTGAAGGAGCCTGGTCCCCATAAGGTTCAGAGGATGGCCAGGTAACCAGTTAGCGCAGGAGACAAGAACATCAGCAGGGGAGAGAGAGAGAGGGAGAAGGCAGATGCGAAAAGGAAGGTCTTGAGTTGCTTCCAGATCCTGAGGTGGTCCTGCTCAAGTTTGAGGGAGGCAGGGAGGCTGTTGCAGAGGGAGGCACCAGCCGAGGAGAGAGATCTACCTCCCACTCTCTGCCTGGGGAAGCGTCTGTCCCTCAGAGTTGGAGGTGGATGAGCGGAGGGCTCAAGAAGGGAAGTGCTTAGGAAGAGAGAGTTGGATGTAGTGTGGTCCCCCGGCCCCAGAAAGCCTTGGGGACAATGCAGAGGGTCTTGAACTTGATCCTTGCAGCCAGCAGGAGCCAGTGGATAGATTTCAGGGCTGGAGAGATATGATCCCTGGCCTTGAGGCCAAAGACAAGTCTCGCAGTCCTGTTCTGGATTAGTTGCAGTGGGCAAAGAGTAGAGGTAGGAAGTTTTAGAAAGAGGCTGTTGCAGTAGTCCAGTCGAGAGAGAACCAGGGCTCTGGAGAAAGTGAGCTTCTGGGCAAAAGTGAGAAAAGGAATAATACCTCTGAAGAGGTTCAGCTGGTAATGGGACTTCTTAGAGAAGTCCGTAATGGGAGGGGAGAAGGAGAGGGTGGAGTCGAAGATGACACCAAGGTTTTTTGCTTTGCAGGAAGGTGCAGGTAGAGGGCCTAAGAAAGGCAGCCAGAGTGAAAGAGGGAAAGCGGGAGCAGGGGTCCCAATGAGAAAGACCTCTGTCTTACTGGCATTAAGGCAGAGATCATTGGCGGCACACCATTCCTGGATCACGGATAGACAGTCAGGAATGAGCGGGAGGAGGCGGCAGAGGGGAGCCTGAAGGAGAGCTGAGTGTCATCCGCATAACACTATCTGTTTCGTAGGGTTCTGTGCTGATATGGTTGCTTTCCCGCGCTCTGATGCCTATGGGCTTTTGGCGCGTAACAAGTATATACATCAATTAACATAGAGAAAATTGTATCCTCACTACAGATGGTGATACTTTCTTCTTAATAGTGAAAGGTCCAATAACAAACACAACAGGAATATTTATCGGCTCTTGAAGTGTAAATGTACCTGGACACCCACACTATATTACTACTGCAAGGAATTTGGGATCTTTTGCTGTCATTCATATAGTAAGTTGTCTACAGTAGGAATCTATTTAGGTAAATACCTGGAGTAACATTCTTTTGTTTTGTTTTAACTGTCGATTGGCTCAAAACTGAACCTTACTCAATTTAATACAAATAATAACATTAAAATTGTTTATAAAAACATTTGTATGATATTGTTTTCGGATGTTTTTATTGTTCAATTGATGTCATCTGTACGTTTTATCTTCACTATGTATATTTTAAAGTGTTTTACGAACTTTATGGTTTTAATACCAAATAAAGTTTGATTGATTGATTAAAATAGAATAAAACGGATATCATAAAAAAAGAAAATCAGAACAGCATGTACATAGTGAATGGATCTAAGTTGTATAAAATAAAAATAAGACACAATCGTCACAATCGTCACATCACCCTTGACTACGCTAAAAGTTTTTTTCTAGGAAACAATTAATTTAAAAACCTAATAGCAGCAAGTTTCCAAGAAATGTGTCAGCCAGATCCAATTTTGAGCCAGAATTTGTCAAATGTGATGGTTCTGAACTGTTGCAAGTGCACTCCACCAACAAGTGGTGCAACGTTTCTATCGTGTTCGGAGTATTACATAGTCGACAGAATCTCAGGTATCTTTCCATTCTATTACGTCTCCCCAGTATTTCTTTGTGGGGTAAAGATTTAGACAGTCTAAGGAATTGTGCCTGCCATCGTGCATCTGGACATTTTTGTGAATAATCTAGTAACACGTTTAGTGATTTTGTTCGTTTTCAAAGAATCTACCTTTGGCCTAGCCATGTGTGGGCGACCATTTGTGGAACTGCAACTCTACCTTAGGGGGGGTGGACCACTCTAGTCCCCCTGCAAGTATATCTCAGGGTGGTTGTGCACTGTGTTACTGCCAAATTGCTATGCTATGGACACACAAACATACCCTAATCAACAATAAACACACATTTATTCATGCATAACAAGGCATGATAAATCAATACTAGCAAAATGAATTTGTACCCCTTTTTACATGGGTTCTAACTATAATGCAAATTCTGTGCATAGCAACCTATTACCATTCTACATGCATTGTAGCCTAATAACAACAAATGCTAATAGCAAAATACATGTGGCAAGTGTCAGAATTCCTCTCCAATCCACACCACACTTCACACTCTCTCTCATAAGACAATCCCTGTCTGATCTCCCCTTCTATCAAACCCAAAGCTCTGTGTGAGTGTATGTCCTAATTCCCCATGTGCACGTGTCTCAACAATTAGTTAGGCCTTAAACCATACTCCCTATTTCTGCAAGAACTGCAATGGCCCCGGCCTCTCTCTCTTGGCCCCTCAGTGGTCTGCATCTGCTGGTGTCATTCCAAAGGCTTCCCAAAAGACCTCTCTGTCACCCAAGCTGGTCTGCCAAGCTGCATGCCACGATCTCATCCCAAACTGCATCCGAAACACTTCTCAAAGTACATCTGATTCTGCTCAAACCCTCACCCCTGGATATACTATTCAATGACGTACACCCATCCCTGTGGTAACATCCTCTCTAAGATAAGATTCACTCTCTTGCCAAGCCAGCATTTCTAATTCCAGGCAAGCGTCGAAATGTCTACACATGCGCATGTAATGTCCCCAGTCACTGTGACATTACAAACCAGTTCATACTGCTTTCAAACTGCGTCTCTCCTATCTATAAACATACCATCCTCCCATCCAGCTAAAGTCTTCAGCTATAAGCTTGCTCTACCGAAAACTGTGCAAAGGCCTCACTCCATTCAAATGCCTCCCACCTTTCTGTCTGTCTCAGAGCAGGCCCAGGGCCTGATAAGCCAGCCCGTCTCATTCGCTTCTACTCGGGCAAGAGTTATGACCTTCCTGCCAAGACTATGTTGACATTCTTCGATTCACAGTGTACCATAACAATCCTTCCTCAGAACGAACAGCTTCTGAATTGCTTCAGAGCCAGCTACATGCATTCTCTATATTGCTTAACAACATTCACTCACTCAAAACAAGCACTATATAATGGCTCAATGTACATACTAAGTGCACACACATGCGTGTCTAATTGCATACATAATAACATATGTCTAAACAAGGCCTCTTCATAAACAGGGCCTATTTCTCTCTTCAAATGCATATGAAATGGCTGAATAATATGGATAATGGATAACTAATGTCACTAATAGGAATGAATGATGGATAAATGAAATACCTATGATAACATACCAGGCAAACATAATATCTGGTTTTACAGTTTCTCCGTAGCTGTTACAAAAGAAAATAATTTCAAATTTGTTCATTACAAAGTAGTGAGCATCCAATCATTTCTCCACATTTTAGTTTTTAACACTCATATGGTTTGACTTTAACTGCTCATAGGAGAGTTTGAGGGCCTTTAATATATGCCTAATTATTGAAAGTTTCATCATTTTTTGTCACTAAAAAGTTGGTTTAGCATCGACCACAGAAACCGTTCTGTGCCACCAGAATTTTCCTAAAAATAGATACGATTATCCATTTAGAGATTACTTCTAGGGATGTCAGGCCTAGCTCCTAACAAATTATAGAGTTCAGGATCCCTGCTGAGAGTGGGAGCTGCAGAACCCGTTTCCAGATCGAGCCCTCTAGTTTAGTCCAGTGAGTCATATTAATTCCTAACATAGTTGCCGCACAGTAGGTCAGAACAGGGACCGCTATGGATTTGTAAAATCTTATCACTGGGAGGAGATACAAGCGGCCATACTTGAATTTAATAAAACGAGCTTGGGGAGGTCGGGTATGGGCAAGATGGCGGGGTAGTCGGATGCTTCTTACCGACCCGCTCCGGAAGCCGGCTCCAAAAACAGTATAAGAGCAGACTTACAGGCACACATCGTTGCTGCTGCCGAGTCGTAGTCTCAGCATGCGAGTGTGAGGGCTTTGATAATGCTGCAGATAATGTTGCCAATTGTTAAAGCTGTGGCTGTTTATGTTCGCAGTTTGATTTCTAATGTTGTTGGGGGATGGCTTTAAGATTGAAGCCGGGGGAAAAGGGTGGGGAGACCTCCAGGGAGAAGGGATAAGGCATAACACCTTTTGGCAGACACACAGGATTCACAAACAGGGATACCATAGCACACAGTAAACATTTGTTAGGAGATAATACATTTGATAATACATTTGAGGAACCATACGGGGAAGAGACCTACTACTTAAGGCATGCATCCATGCTGTTATCAGGGGGATCGATAACATATGAAGAAAGTGTGCGTGGGGAAACGGAAATAATATAGATATGTCTATTACCTTTGGCTCACTGAATGCTTGGGGAATTAATTCCTCTAATAAGAGGGTGCAGTTGTTCAGCGAGGCTAAGCGTTTAAATGTGCAAGTCGTAGAACTTCAAGAGACACATCTGTTAAGCAAAGACCTGAAAACGTTATGCAAAAGGGAATACCCCACACAATACCACATATGAACAACTAGCAAGAAGGCAGGGGTATCGATCTTACTTCACAAGGACCTGACGTTTAGACAACTCTTGAGCAAAAAGGACTCAGGGGGAGGTACATTACAACACAGGGGGATCTTTAGGGCAAGAGGATTATGCTAGTTGCATTCTATGTGCCCAAAACCGTTCAGGAATGCTTCATGGCCCTTCTCTTGACCATCCTCCAATTAATGGGTGAGGGAGATATCTATTTGATGGGGGACATGAATCTTGTCTTGTTAGATAGATCTGTGCAGAACACTTACACACCAATTGGGTCAGCCATGCACACTTTGAAGTACTCTCTAATATAACTAAACTTAACAGAGGTATGGCGGTCGTCACACCTGACAGATAAAGCCTTCACCTATTTGTCACACATACTCAAATCGGCCTCTATGATAGATTACATTTTTGCCTGATCTGAATCCATGAAGCAGCTAGAGAAATCTGAAATAGAGTCAATGAACCTCTCGGATCATCACATGGTACTAGTTTGATGCAAGGACTCCTTTGATCACTGTAAGCCGACAGTGGTGACTGCCTTCAGTGATACCTAGAGCCAATATAAGCTTAGAAGAGCTTAAAAACACGGTTAGGGAACTCTTAGACACCAATAAACTGGGAGATAAGACGATCAGCACTCACTGGGATGCCCTGAAGATGGTAGCATCATAGCTATTGCCGCCTCTATGAAACACATCAGAGGAGGTACTGAAAAACAACTCCTGAATGATATCAAAGAATGCAACAAGACATATAGAGAGGCTCCATCTAGACAGGCGCATGGAAGGTTAACTGCGGCCAAAAACCAATTGTACCTACTAAGAACACAAAGGGCTGAACGCACTATGCTACGTTTAAAGCAGAGCTACTACGGTAATGACCCAGGCAAGCTTCTTGTACACGTGTTAAGGGTGAAAGAGGGATGATCTTACATACAATTCGGTTTTAGACTCCCATGGTAGAGAAGGGATGACAGAAGATAAAAAACAGGATAAAAAACAGGAGATATTCTGGGTGTTCTATAGCAAATTGTACACCTCCGATAATCCAGAAAAGAGGGCAAGTCAGGTACTTGGAAAAAATAGAATTGCCTGAACTTTCGTTGAGCAATAGTGGGCACCTCGACTCCCCGATAGAGACGGGAGAGGCCCTGTTGGTGATAAAAGCCCTGAAGGCAAATAAGTCACTGGGCCAGGATGACCTCACTACTTCTTTTATAAAAATCATTAAACCATTTGCTAGGCAAATGGCTGAGTAATGGATTTATTCCATCAGATCAGGGGGTCCCCTTTCTAACTCCATGAGAGAAGCTCAGGTGACACTTATTTTTAAACCAGGGAAGGGCCCTAGATTATGCTCCTATGCAGGCCAATAGTACTACTGAACCTAGATTCAAACATTTTCACTAAAGTAATCACCAATAGATTAGATAAATGTATGCCCACATTAATAGATCTGGACCAATCAGAGTTTACCTGGGAGATGAGAACAATGGACAACATTCAAGGGTTCCTTCATCTGATTGAAAAGGCGGGGAGAAATCCAGCCCACTCTCTCTTGCTTGCGCTTGACACAGAGAAAGCGTTTGATAGGGTGGACTGGGGATTCTTAAAAATCGTTTTGGAACAATATAATTTTGGCCCCAAAATGCACCATATGATTTTAGCAATTAAAAAAACGCTATGGCTTGGCTCCTGATACATAGGATCATCACAGCCCCGATCCAGTTAGAGAGTGGTACAAGACAGGGCTGCCTCTTTTTCCCTGTAATATTTGACCTTGTGATGGAACCCCTTGCATGCCGAGTATGATCTAATGAAGCTGTGACAAGTATACGTTTTGGAGGCATCCAACATAAAATCAATCTACTTGCTCAGGACATTGTCCTGTGTATAACAAATCCCAAAAAATCTTTACCCATCATAGAGGAGGAGCTCCACAGTTACGGTCGGATGTCCGGCTTCAATGTGAACCAGGCAAAGTCTAAAATACCGGGGCTCAACATTCCACCGACACCAAGGACATCGCTAGAACTCACGTTCCCATATGTATGGGCTCCAAGAACAATAAAATATTTGGGAGTGAAAATCCCTGCCAACCTGAGAGACCTTTACAAAGTTAATTACCCCACCCTTTTTCAATGGATTTGGAGGGATTTGAAGAAATTTAATGCATTAAAACTGTCCTAGTTTTCAAGAATGGCAACTGTCAAAATGAATATGCTTTCTTAGCTTCTTTACTTTTTTCCCAATCCCAAGGATGCTTTTAAAGAGTGCAAATCAATTCTGGTAACATTTCTGTGGAAGTTGGCAGGGTTAATAAGTGCACTCTGTGTGCGGCTAGGGATAAGAGGGGGCTTGCGTTCCCTAGGCTCTTGAATTACTATCCGGCAGCTCAGGTACACCCGATGGTCGAATGGGTACAAATATATTCGAGTAAGGTCTGGGTGTTCATGGAGCAAGCAGTGGCAGAGCGTCATCTCTGGACGCAACCATGGCTCCCCCGGTCTCAGCAAGCACCACGTTTTTACTGTAACTCGTAAAATGAAGGCTATGCTTGAAATCTGGGATGTGATCACTAAAATGCAAAGCTCCACTACTTTTCCTTCCTCCTTCACTCCATTTATTCATAATAGCGACTTCACTCTGATTGGACTTGACCCGGGCTATATGTGGTGGGTGGAGAAAGGTTTTGGCAAAATGGGGGACATGGTCACAGGGGGAAACGTTCGCTCCTTTGATAACTGTAAAACGGCTCTAGGTCCTGAAGGAAGGGGACAGAATCCAGTATCTTCAAGCGCAACACTGAGTCCTTCACCCTCCAAATAAAATGGCAGCCATTATAAATCTCACCCTTTTGGAATCTATCTTCCAATTGTCTACAAAATCAAGGAGCTTGATCTTTAAGCTTTACAAAGCAATAAACACACTTTAAATTCCTGAACGACAATCTTATTGTGCAAGGTGGGATAGGGAAGTGGGGGCCCGAATTGACCCGGAGACCAGTGGTGGCTGGTGAATTTTTTTATTTCTCCAGCATGGGGTCTGGCATGGATCCACATGCTCATGAATATTCCCTGTCATCAGGCTGGGAATCCTCGGTAAAGAAAAAAATCAGTTTCAGTTTTGTTTCTGAACTGCCTTTCTCCTAATAACCAATCACTGGTCTCTGGGTCATACTGCCCCAAGCCAATGACTACCCTCTACCTAAGCCCCTCCTCTGGCAGCCATTTTCAGATTTTTACCGTACGTTCAAGTGTTGGGAGTCCTCGTGCTATAGCTCTCGAGCTTCTACTGCGTATTGTGTTTTTTTTCAGAGAATGTTCTCTATTTTTTCGATCAATTGAGCCTCAAGCTCTACCGATTCTTCATCCGAATAACGGGGATCCGTTTTCGGAAGCTTCTAAGCCCCTCAAGGGCGATTTTCATCGAATTCCACTTCTTGGAGGATTCCAGAAGATCTTTGAGGCCTACCCCGCGTGGCCATGGATGAAGTCAAAGGAGACTCGACGCCTCTGTTTAGGATCTGCCCAGGATGTGGACTACAGAACGTCTTCAAGGAGGATGGGCACTCCCGGTGCCTTTACTGCCTACACTCAGACAAATCGCACGTGGAGGAGGCCTGTGCGCTCTGCAAGGACATGTCCTCCCGCAGCATGAAGGACCGTCACAAGCTGCTCGCGGACAGGCAGGAGACGAGAAGCCCGGCGGCAGGTGAGCCCCGGCAATGTACTTCTCCCAAGAGAAAATCTGAGTGGTCTTCTAAGACATTTGAGGGCGCTCCGGCAACGGGGGCCCAACATAAGTCAAAGCACTGCGAGTCCGTGGGCACCGGAAGCACTGTTGGTACGGGCTCCACGGCTGCCAGGCCGGGCGCAGCATCACAGAGGCCGTCAACCACGATCCAACGCTCTGGCTCGACGAAAAGGAAGTCGGACAACCTGGGTAAGCTTCAGGAGAGGTCCTGGTCGGCTCCGACGGAGAAAGCCAAGGGGGAGCGAGGCATTGACCCTCCCCCCATGGTGAAGGCCTCAGACGCGCCTACGGTTGTGAAGGCCCAGATTCACAAGGCTAAGGCTTTGATTGAGGGAGTGCTAGTGTCCCTCGCAAAGACCGCAGATGCGGCCTTAGTGGAGATGACCCCCAAGCCAAGAGTTTCCCTGCCCGCCCGCAGGGAATTATTGTCTTTCCTGCCCATCGAAAAGACCCCTGTGAAGCCCATGGCCGAGAAGAAGGGGGGGGCACGATAGTCCTACCGGACTCAGATATCTCCTCTGAAGACGAGCTTTCGGGCCTCAAGGCAGTTCTTGACAAGAGGTTTGTCGAGGTCAGGTCCTACGGGAAGGACCCCGACGAGGCGAACGTGGAAAGCGATGAGGGAACTGACAAGGTGTGGCAAGTCGATGAGGAAACGGAGGACAACACGCCGCTGCCGACGCTCCCGTCGCAACCGCTGCCACCAATGACGGACTGGTCGGAGGACATCTTACTAGCCCTGCACACCCTGCGCTCAGAAATAAGGACAAGGATGCCCTTGCCTCCTGCGGGTGATGCAGCGGCGCCTGGACCGCCAGGAAGTCCTCCACCCAAGTACAGGTAAGTCCATCCACCGCCACCCTGCCATCCTTCACCTCCATCCCCTTCGCCGAGGGACGAGACGGAGACAGCGACAACAGGGATGGACGGCGGCAGCGACGACAGAACAGATCTCCCATTGCCGCCACCCCGGGCTTCTCCGCTCCACGAAATTGGCTCGTTCCACGCCATGATCGCTAGGGCCTCAGAGCTTTTTCAGCTGCGCCCCGAAGAGCAGAAGAAGGAGGGATTCCTTTATAAGTGATGAGAGGCCAAGAGAAAGACTGTGCTCTCGGTCCTGCTGTTGGACGACATCTGGGACGAAGGGCTGTCCCTCCTGAAGAACCCATCCTCGGCCCTGGCGAAAGAGAGAACGCTACGAGAAGAAATACCGGGTTCCAGACTCTGCCCCTATGTGCCTCAGAGCGCAGCCGTCCCCGGACTCAGTAGTCTCTGTGGCGGCCAAGAAGAAATCTGCAGGGGCGACGGCATCGACTTCCACTTCCCCGCCGGACTGCGAGGGGAAGAAGCTGGACGCCATGGGACGTCGGGCCATCTCGTCGGCCGCGACGACCATTAAGGCAGCCAACGCTCTCGCTATCGTGGCCCGCTATGATAGGGAGCTGGACTTCCTCCCAGACGACAAGAGGGCAGAGGCCCTTGAAATCTGACAAGAAGGGGAGGTGGCTTCGGACCATTCCATTACAGTGGCCACGGACATTGCCCACACCGGCTTCCGCCAGATGGGCAACAGCGTTTGCCTTCGCCGGCATGGTTGGCTCAGGGCCACCGACTTCCATCAGGACGTACAGGCGCGGGTACTGGACATGCCTTTAGACGGGGACAACTTGTTCGGCAAGGCAGTGGAAGAGTCACTGCAGTCCATCAATGCAGACACCAAGACGGCCCGTGGCACGCTCCAACAACGGCAGCCATCCTTTCGGTCCTACAGAGGCAAGCAGGGTGCCTCCAAAGGATTCCGTGGCAGTTCTTCTTCATACCATCAAGCGGCCTGTTCGTCGTCCCAGGTGGCCTACAGAGGCCGCTGCAAGGTAGGAGGACATCGTCGTCGCCAGGGGGGCCAAGGTGGTAAGGCTCTGGCGAAGCAGAACTCAACCGGCCATGATGTCGGCCCCCACCCGAGCACGCCAGTGGGAGGCCGGCTGGCGAACTTCGTCATAGTGTGGAAGTCCATCACCACCGACTGTTGTATGCTGGATGCCCTGGCCCATGGACACACCCTGGAGTTCCAAAGGAAGTGTCCCCTTTTTCCACCTGTGGCCAGAAAAGAAAACCACATTCCACAACTACTTCTAGAGGTATGAGCAATGCTGAAAAAGTGCTCGATAGAGCTCCTCCGAAGAGGCTCCGGGCCTCTGGAGTATACTCGCAGTACTTCCTCGTCCGAAAGAAGACCAGCGCTTGGCGACCCATTCTAGATCTCCGCCGCCTCAACAAGTACATAAAATTCCAGATGGTCACCCTTCAGCACATACTGGGACAGCTGGAAGAAGGGGACTTCCTTTCATCGCTGGACCTGGAGGATGCCTACTTCCACATCCCCCTACCCAAGGGGCATCGAAAGGTTCTGTGCTTTGTGGTCCAAGGGCGGCACTACCAATTCAAGGCCCTTCCCTTTGGTCTGAAGTCGGCCTCAAGGGTCTTCACCAAGAGCCTGGCACCGGTGGCGGCGTGGCTGCGCCTGCAGGGGATCCACGCCTATCCCTACCTGGACGATTGGCTCATCCGAGCGAAGTCAAGGGAACTTACCGTTGAACACACAGCGAGGACCGTCCGCCTGCTCACGGAACTAGGGTTCCCGATAAACTATGCAAAGTCCTGCTTGGATCATCGCAGGACGCTCGGTTCCTGGGAGCCAGACTCAACACTGTGGCACGTCTAGCTTCACCGTCGGAGGACAGGATAAAAGCCATCCTGGGCAAGGTGCAACAGCTGTTGACCATGGAAGTTGCCAGGGTGAGGTCCATCAAGTCCCTGCTCGGCATGATGTCGTCATGCATCTACCTCGTTCAGCTGTGCAGGCTGCGGATGCGGCCGCTGCAGGAGTTCCTCGACACCTGTTGAATACAAGTGGCAGGAAGCTTCGAGGACAAGATCGCCCTCAACAAGACATTCCGTCGAGCAATTCGGTGGTGGGGTGTCTGTGTGCATCTCGCGGCGGGCTTCAAACCCCAGCGCATCAGGAGATGGTGACGATGGACGCCTCTCTGGAGGGATGGGGCGCACATACCGGAAATCTCCATGCCAGGGTTTTGTGGCTCCCAGAGGAGAAATCGTTGCACATCAACGTTCTGGAGCTCCGACCCGTGTTTTGGGCCTTCAAGTCATTCCTTCTGTCCCTCATGGGCAAGGTTGTGCAGGTCTTCACCGACAACACCACCACGATGTTCTACATTCGGAAGCAGGGGGGTACCAGATCCCCAGCTCTCTCCAAGGAAGCGCAGGACCTATGGCACTGGGCCGTCGCCCAGAGGATCTTCCTGGTACCCTTTCACTTAGCAGGAGTGAAGAACACTGTTGCTGACTCCATCAGCAGGGAGCTGCGCTCTTGCCACAAGTGGGAACTTCGGCAAGATCAGGTGAACCTACTGTTTCGACGATGGGGCAATCCCCAGATCGATCTGTTTGCAATGGCAACGAACACCAGGTACCGGGGGTTCGCCAGCAGGTTTCCCCAGCCGGGGAGCATGGGGGATGTGTTCTCATTCCCCTGGGACGGTCTGTTTCTCTATGCATTCCCAGCGCTGCTGTTGCTTCTGCGACTCATCAGTCAACTCATACAGTCCCGGTGCCGGATGATCCTCGTCGCACCGGCGTGGTCAAGGCAGATATGGTACCCGGACCTTCTGGACATGTCAGACTCCCCTCCAGTCAAGCTTCTGGCAGACGCATATCTTCTCGCCAGGGAAGGAGGCACGATTCTGCACCACGACCCAGGGTCGCAGAACCTGCAAGCCTGGCTCCTGCAGTGCTAGAGTTTGGAGATACGAGATCCCGGCGGACTGTAAGGAGATACTTTCCAAGCCCAGGGCTTCTTCGACTCTTAAGTGCTACGTACAGAAATGGAAGAGGTTCACCGTCTAGTGCAGGGCACAGAAGATTAACCCTCTACGGATTACGGCCCCTCAAGTGCTGCCGTATTTACTGTCGATGGCCATGGCAGGGCTAGCACACGCTTCTATCAAGATCCATCTGGCGGCTATCACCCGCTACACCAGAACTCCGGGGCGGTCGTCACTGTGGTCGCATCGCCTGGTTAAGGAGTTCATGAAAGGACTTTTGCACTCGTTCCTGCCGGCGAAGGCTCTGGCCCCGGCGTGGGGGCTCAATGTGGTGCTAATTAGGCTCATGGGTCCTCTGTTCGAGCCTCTGAAATTCCTATCGTGGAAGACGGCATTTCTGGTGGCCATCATCTCTGCACGGTGAGTGGGAGAGATCCAGGCCCTCTCATGTAAGCCTCCGTATTTGACATTCCACGTAATGAGGGTCGTGCTGAGGACGCACCCCTCCTTCATGCCGAAGGTGCCATCGGACTTCCATCTCAACGAGCCCTTGGTGTTACCTGTTTTCTTCCCGTCGCCGGATGAGAGGACTTTGCATTCGCTGGATGTGGCTAGAGCGCTGAAGTTCTACATGGACCGCACAAAGGGTTTTCAGAAGACATCACAGCTGTTTGTGAACTTTGGACCTGTGAACCAAGGGAAGGCCCTCTCCAAGGCTTCCATTTCCAGATGGCTCTCCGGCTGCATCACCCATTGTCACCGGTTGGCAAACCGACCGTTGCCTGATCGTCCGAGTGCCCATTCGACAGAGCGATAGCTGCAACTACGACGTTCCTGTCTGGTGTGCCCCTGCTAGACATCTGCAGGGCTGCTACGTGGAGGTCGACGCACACCTTCACCAAATTCAACTACGTCGACCGGGATTCCAGGGCGGAGTCCAGAGTCGGCCAAGCAGTGCTGCGCAACCTGTTCACTTGAAGGTGAGCCTGGTGCGGAGGTAAGAGATGCTTAATGTTGAGTTGTTGAAATGCTTAATGTTGAGCCTTGCCACCTCCCGTGGTTGTGCATGTGTGTACTGCTATGTATTCTTTATTTCTGAGCATGTGAATCCATGCCAGACCCCATGCTGAAAAAGGAAGAAGTTACTTACCTGTTACTGTTGTTCTCCAGCATGGGTCTGGCATAGATTCACATGCGAACCCTCCCGCCTACCCCTCTGCAGCTCTTCTCTTGGTCCTACTGCCACTTTACGTGCTACCAAATCTGAAGATGGCTGCCAGAGGAGGGGCTTAGGTAGAGGGCAGTCATTGGCTGGGGGCAGTATGACCCAGAGACCAGTAATTGGTTATTAGGAGAAAGACAGTACAGAAGCGAAACTGAAACTGATTAGTTTCTTTACCGAGGATTCCCAGCCTGACGACTGGGAATATTCATGAGCGTGTTAATCCATGCCAGACCCATGCTGGAGAACAACAGTTACAGGTAAGTTACTTGTTCCATGTTTGCCTCAAATATGATGGAGCGACCGAGCATAGCGAGAGAGCCTAAACGAACCAAGGGTGGTTCAGCAGGGTCCTCCCCATCTGTAAAATAATGGGTTACAATGGTGCATTTTCTAGCACACTTTCCATTAATTAATTAATTCATTAACTATGAAAAATATGGTAAAAAGCCACTTAATTTGAAATCTGTTTTGTACGGTAGCACATGAAAAAATGTCATGCTAAGGTAAGAAAAGATGCCCAGATTGGCTGCACAAATGTAGGTCAGTCTAGACATGTAATATCACTTATAATGTTTGCTTTACCCTTGATTCCCAGTAACAAAATGCCATGCAACTGTAGGAATATATGGCTAGACTGACACCATCAATGGAGGCCAGTTTTCCTTGATTCCCAGTAAAAAGTGTCATGCCACAGTAAGAAAGTAGATCCAGACTGGCTGCACTATAGAACGCCAGTCTAGCAACGTAATAACATTCAACATGCTGGTTTTAACCATCATACCAGTAATAAACGCCATGACACAATAAGAAAACATAACTGGACTGGCTGCACCAAATTGACTCTAGCTACGTAATAACAATTGTCATGCTTGCTTTAACACTGATGCCCAGTAAAAAATAACATGCCACAGTTAGAAAGTAGATCTGGACTGGCTGCACCGATAAATTCCAGTCTAGCAATGTAAAATAATACTTATCATGCTGGCATTACCCTTCGTACAAGTACAAAAATGCCATGCAGCAGTATAAAAACATAACTAGACTGGCTGCCTCAAAGTTGCCCAGTCTAGCTCCTTAATAGCACTCATCAATATTTGCTTAAACATTGATGCCAGTAAAACATGCTGTGCAACAGTACAGAAGTAGAACCAGGCTGGCTGCGGCAATGCAAGCCAGTGTAGCAACACAGTAACACTTATCATGCTGGCTTTACCCTTTAAACATGCCACAATGGAAACATCACTAGACTGGCTGCACCAAACTGTGCTGGCAAAGGCAGGCAGCACCGTCCATCTGCATATAATGCACTGTTCTTCTTGCAACTCAAGTGAGGGGCAGCACCCCCCCACCCTTACAAACGAACTGCCACTGATGGTTACTCAAACCTTGGATGATTTAAGACTTTAGACTGTCGTTTATGTGTTGGAATCAGAATATCAGCATGTTTCATTCATTTATGTCACGTTAGATAGTGCATAGTCACCATAGGTCTGTGCCTACCAAGGACATACCAAACATATCGCCCATGGGGTGGTTGTCCTGATGGGTTTCCAGTAGGGGAGGAGGACATTGAAGTTCAGGGAGTAGATCAAGAGACTGGCACCCATGCAAAGTAGGAGAACAGGGATAGTGCAAGCATGTAAGGATGCAGGTCGTTTTGTAAATTATTCTTCCCTGTCTATTTGTTACGTTGTTAGGTAAACTTATCCTTTATTTGTGAGGATTTTCAATCCTCCCTTCCCCCCACATCTATGCCTGTAAACAATTGCCCACTTTGTGTGCAGTTCCCTATCGGTGAATGATACACAGGTCAGCTTCAGAAACTATAAAATATGTTTTGAAAATATTTGTTGTTAAACTGATGCCCACATTATGTCCATGATATGTGCAAGAAAATGAGTGCGGGTAATCAAACATGTGGGAAAAGAAATATATATGTAATAACTTTGTTAGGAAAACTAGACCAGATGTATTCTTAGCTCACAGCAATTTAAAAAAAAACAGTTAACAAAACGCTTGTTTTGTAAATGTAACTTTTTTTGCAATTTCTAGCTAGCTACATTTTTTTTTATTAATGCCTGTTTAGACCTGTCAAAGAATCAGCAGCTGGTGAAATAAGCAGAACTAACAAAAGGTCTGGTGAAAGTGGGACACTTTTTGCTGATTTTGTATGCGTTACATCTATTTTTTCACTTCGTTGCACACGCCAAACCTTTAAAACGGTTCTACTTGTTTTCCTTTGCTGTCTGTACTTCTAAATAGCGTGCATTGCGTTATTGCTTTAAGCACATGGCTTAACATGACCTTTCTTTGATGAACATAAACACATTAGAGTGGGAAGCTCACGTTTAGGCGGGGCAGGCAGCTGACATTCTAGTGGGTCGTCGTCCCTTCGCCCCTAATGGACGGGTCGACACTGCATGACGTGGGAGGAGAAGATATATAGATCATCGTTCACCCCCTTTTGTTCCCATTTGGCAGAGACGCAAAGATTCTCACTAGTTGGAATCGGAACCCAGACAGACTGCATGCAAGCAACCCCATCTATCAGAGAAGAGTTGGAGAGGGTGTGGTCAAGCGGTAACGTTGACGCATATTCTTTGGGGTTGTCCAATTATACAAACGTTCTGGCTGGAAATCAGGTCCAAATTAAAAGAAATGGTAAAAATGGAATTGCCGAGCGATCCTCTGATATGTATACTTGGCGTGCAGAGTCCATACAGGCAATCATGCACCTCAGCGACAGCTAAACACATATCCCACCTGTTGGTAGTGGCGAAATTATTTATATCGCGAAACTGGATTAAGGCGGAACCGCCAATGGTTGAACTCTGGTTAGATGAAGCCTGGCACGTGCTAGCGATGGAGAAATGAACAGCCAACATTAGGGAAACAACGCTAATCTTTATATGGGGCTCGTGTTTTGAATATATGAAGGACTATAATGTACTCTCCTGCCCAGTTAGACTGAGAGCGCTCAACATAATAGATATGCTCTGAGAGTGATGTGTTCCATGTTATGGGTTGTATCTCCATGTTAACTCGTGAATGGGAAATGCTCGTTACATTGATCCTGTTTCAGGGAGAGGGAGGCTGGAGCGAGGTGGGGCACTACACATGTAAAGATTGTTGTTGAACTGTGGCACAAGGACGCGGTTAGAGACAAGTGTACAGCATGTTAAAAAAAAGAAGCATTTCTTTAGAAAAAATAATACAAGCTTGGGAGGCTAATCCTACTGTCTTTTGCTTCAGAAGAGAGAGCGCAATTGACTTATTCCAGCTGCCACTCTAAGAGAAGCCCAACTAGAGTTTCTCATTTCTAACAGTTGGGTTCAAATACCACTTAAAGGATGCATAGATCTCTTTTTCGGAGATCTTAATATTTAACTTTAGTTTTATTTATATCAATATCTAATTCGTTTTTAGTGATGTACTCTTGTACTCTTGTAGTGCCGTGAGGTATTGCTGCAACCCAATTGGCATTAAATCCAGCAAAGCCAGGTCATCAGCGTAAAAAAGCCAGCTTATTTTAGAGCATGCCAGCTGTGAAGGAAAAGCACACACCTTTGGGAGTGTATCACCTACAGATATGAATACGTTGAAAAGTATGGGGGGCCAAAACACAGCCCTGCCTTAAACCTCATTCTGTAGGAATTTAAGAGGCGAGAAGGCCATCACTATACAGTCTTATTCGAATTGATGTGTTGGAATAGAGCATTTTTTTTATTTTTTATTATTATTATTTATTTATAATTTCAACCAAACAATTAAATCATATAGCAAACAATATAGAGTTTGAACTATGTACAGATACAATAATACATTCTTGTACAAGCAGTATAATATGAATCACAACTGTATATTATCATTCTTGCAAAAACCAAACTCATAATCACTAAGAGTACAATTCAACACAACAAAACCAATGACAAAAAAGACAAGACAAGACAAAGGACAATAAATACACACCCACACACCAATACACATTCATCAATTTCCATAAAAATCATTGAAAGGCCCCCAAAGGTCTTCATATACCGTTTCCTTCTGTTGCTTACATAACAAACATTTCTCATACTTTGAAAGAATCTTCATATCAAAAAGCCATTCCTCAACCAGAGGCTTTTTCCTCGTCTTCCACACTTTCAACATCTGCTTAATTGCCACAAGTATGCCTCTATTAATCCAGGTTCTTGTTACATAGTCAATATTTCGGCCGCATCTTGGAGACTGTAATATCACTGATGAAGTGTTTCGTGGAAAGCTGACATTCCAAATCGCATCAATTCTGTCCATCACATCTTTCCAGTAGTCCATCACCCTATCACAACTCCATAGCATGTGTAACAGAGTCCACTTTTCTTTCCGACAACCCCAACAATAATCGTTATCCACCGGACCTAAGCCACACATACAGACAGGGGCCCAATAAACTCTACCCAAAACTCTTTGGTGGATGTAGCGTAAGTTGAGATCAATCTTTGCCTTTACAGGTACTCTCCAAAGCTGTTCCCATACTTTCTCCAAAATGTCTTTACCCAATTCTTCAGACCAGGTCCTTCTTAACTTCTCCCACGATTCCAACCAATGGCTTTCCAAAGGCATAAGGTTCATAAAACTAGACACCTTCTGTTGCATTGCAGAAAATAGTACACAAATATCCGGTTTCTGTGCAATTGGTGCGCCTAACATCTGATGCCTTTCCAAAATCAAATCTTTTAAAATCACATACCTTCCAAATTTGCGCCTATTCAGCCCATATTTATCTCTCAGAGACTCAAAGGAAATCATTTCATTATTATTCCAGACATCTTCAATCACTAGAATACCTTTATTACTCCGACTCCTCCAAAACAACATCCTATTATTCACCTGTAATCCCGGGTTACCCCAGAGCGAAGCATCTTTATATAAATGAATTCCTTGACCACTGTCCACTATCAGTGACACTAATGCATCCTTTGTGACAACAATTGATTTTAGACTCATAGCTTGACACGATAACTTCCTAAGGGAGTATAAGCTCTTTACATGATATGGTTCCAACGCTTTCTTTTCTATTTGCACCCACCAAGACACCGGGTCACAATCATCATTTGAGAAGATAAACAATTTTTTCAGCAGAAAACCCTTACTAAAATTCCCTAGAATGGGATAACCAAATCCACCATCTTGAACACTTCGGACCATAATATATCGTGGAATTCTAGCTCTTTTCCCAACACCCCACAGAAATTCTTGAAAGACCTTATCAATTCGACCCAAAACGTTCTTCGTGAACTTCAGAGGGATTGATTGCAAAACATATAATACCTTCGGAAGCAACATCATTTTAATAGCATTAACTTTCGCCCAGACACTTAAGATAATACTACGCCATTTCCTAATATCTTTTTGGAGAGTCTCAATTATTTTATTCACATTGTATTGGATAATATTATTAATCTCACGAATCAAATAAATTCCCAGGTATTTCACACATTCACTTTCCCACTTGCAGTCCCAACCTAACAAGTGAGTTTGATTAGGATCAAATCTTGCCGGAAAAACAACCGACTTTCCCCAATTGAGCTTATATCCTGACAACCTTCCCACTTCTTCAATCATATTTTTAAAAACAGGACCACCCTCTGTCGGGTTATTCAAGACCAAGAGCATTTTAATCATATCATATATGGATAATTTCTGCCACATTTTTGCTGTCAAAGGTCATAGTGTAATCCACAAAGGCCATATACACTATGGTATTTTTAACAAGTATTCTCTATTTGATTAGATTCAAGATGAAGCCGTTAATTGCCGTCCCTGTTCTTTTCATGCATCCTGACTTAAACTGGAAGGTGGATACCTTTCAACTGTCCAATTGTAAAGACCTGTTCTAGTAATTTTGCAAGGATTTTACAAGAAACATCCAACAACGCAATGGGATGGTAATTCTGTGGATTATCTCTCTCCCCTCCTCCTGTTTATATATTGGAACTACAGTAGAAGAATTCCATGAAGAGGGTATTTTACAGGAGATAGTAATGTGCTTAAAAATGGCTGAAGGAATATTGGCCCACAGGAGCAGATTCTGCTTAAGAGTCATGTTTGTAAGGCCATCAGGGTCAGGAGCATGCACATTTTTACTTTTGGAAATTACGATGTAAATATCTTCCACATCAAATATTGATGGGCAAGTTTTTAAAGGGGGAATATCTACGTGTGTCTCCACCTGTTTTCTAGGCGAGTATATTGCCATGAAATGAGAGATCCAGGTAGCTTCTGGGATGGGGTTAAGCAAGGCAGATGGCTCCTTATTCATATTGGAATCTATCAATTTCCAAAAGCCCACTGAGTTTGTATTGGCCAAAGCACTCTGCATACATTCAGAGTCTCTCTGGAGTAACATGTTGTATGTTGACGAATCCAGTTCCTGTACTGTTGGCTTTCCCGGTGGAACTGTTGTCATTTGTGTGTGAAGAGGCCAGGGCTCGTAGTTTAGCTCGAAGAACTATTTTCTTTTCTTGGACCTCTCTATCAAAAACATGTTTTCTTATGAACAAGGCCCATCTGCCTGCTTGGAACTGCTCGTAAAGCACTGTCAGTAACTCTGTAACTCAGTAACTCTGAATAATCATGAGTGGTGAAGTATGTTTCCAAATTTTCATTTCATAATACTTTTTCTATAGATTTATTGAATTTAGCAATATTTCTCACATCCCATGCAAGTTTATTCCCGCTGTTATTTCTTGCCACTTTCGTGGGATACGCAAAGGTCATTAATTGCTGATGGTATATGACCCAAGGTAGGCATTGATGGTCGCTACATTTTGTGTACACTATTTCAAAATATTAACATTGGTCACAAATATGTAGTCAATTGTGGTAGACTGAGAACCACAGCTTCATGTCTGTCTCGCTGTATGTCCCCATTTAAATTGCCATTGGTCTGCAGGAGGTCCTGAGTTTTTATGAATGACATCCATATAGTCCCTCTTTTACAGACTGGTTTACTGACTGAGTTATGTTTCACCGCGGGGATGCTGGATACTACACAAGAAGAGTTAAAGTCATCACAAATGATGATACTGTTGGAACAACAGAGGTTTTGTCATTGATCCAGGTTGTCTTCTATACTTCCAAGCACAGTCTCCTGCGTAATCTAAAAAGGGTTCTAATAAATGTTTATAATGATGGAATAATGCAGGTCAAGTTAGCAAGTCTTGTCCCATATTAGCTCAATTGCCTGCATTTACTGGATTGAATGATCAAAATGGCTGCTGAGAATTTCAGACCATGAGTACACCCACAAATAGGCCCGCAGCAGGGCAACCTTTACAGCCTTTAATTGCAGGGTTATTAAATAAAGAATATCCACCTAAAAGAGGCCTTTCAAAGAGCCAGACTTCTTGTAAAGCAAACAAATCGAAAGCTTTTAAATTCTCATTTCCCTTCTGGAATAAGTGGGAAAATCCTCTTGTGTTCCAAGATAAAATTCACAGAGCAAAGTTTGTGACTGAGTGGGGTAGGTAGTCGCTAGCCGTAAGATTGTGTTCTAATGCTCTCGCTAGCCATGACCAGCATACTTGCTCTTGGTCTCTCTTTCATCGAACACAACTTTCCTTTTTGTCAAGTTTCCACTGGAACATGTGATTCATAAGCTGGTGTTTTTGTACAATTCCTAATTTCTCGTGGATGGACCTTCTTTGTGAAATTGGGCAGCTTTCAGGTAGTTTCGGAAGTTCATACCCATGTGGCAACAAATGGTCTGCAGCATTCAAAATCGTGTGATATACAAGGGAGGATCCAATGTGTTACACCACACTATCTAATGTAAAATCATTAATGAATTCGACTTGGTCGATATCTTTGCAGCTGATCCCTTTCAGGCAGTCAATGGTTTTGAGTAACGATAAAACATTTGTTCTATTTGGAATTATAGAGTCTTTAGTTATTGGAAGTCTTTCCGACAAGAAACAGGACATTTCTTTTCACCTCATGGAGATGAGTAAAGTACATTCCAGACTTTTCCTTCTTTCCTCCAGAATCATAAATGGGGTATCATCAGGATGTCTTTAGCTGGTGTTCACTGTAATTCCTGCACCTCGGGTAGCCTCTTGATTATTTGTTTCCTCCACCCGGATCACTGTTCCCAGATCTTGCTGTAAGGGCCTCTAGGTCTCTGAGTAAGTAAGGAAGTATTAGAAGATTAATCAATCGAGTAAGTAGAGATATTAAGTAGCAGATCAGATATTTCTGCTTGGCCTGGGTTTTTTAGATCAGTCACCTCGTTTGGTGTACTAGGTTCCTGCTGTTGGGCTAGCTCCAGGAAGCCTTGATAAGATCTGGGTGGGTGCCATGCAAGTTGAATTTTCTTTAGTGCAATTGCTTTATTGATACCAGAAGTGCAAGCTTCGTCAGGAAGAGGACATTTCAAATGCCAAAGACATTTGTGTGATCCACAGCTATTATCAGCACCAACCGCTGTCTTGTTTTTTTATTTATTTTCCTTTGGAGTGGTAGCATTTTTAGCTCTTCTTTTTTTTTCTTTTATAGAAAATTGAATAGTTCGACATATCCGTTAATGTCTGCTCAAATCTTAGTGCCTGCTCCTGATGAATTAAAACCGCAGAGATGTTGATGACTTGGTCCTCTGTGATAAGGTTTAAAGAGGCGCCATGTGATAACTTTTCTTTGTGCCTCACCGAAATAGCACACAATGGGGGTCATTACGACCCAGGCGCTAATTGCACCAACTTTACCACCATGGTGTAAACTATGTTTACACCATGGTGGATGGCGGATTTACCGCCCCATTCCAAGGTGAGTGGGGCGGTAAATCCCCATTTCCCATTTTCCCTTCCCCATTCCCATTTTTGCCCCATAGGGCATAATGGGAGTGGGGAAGGCGCTAATTACGCCACCGTAAATTACGGTGGCGTAATTAGCATCATGGCAGGTTAGCGCCATGGATTTTAACAGCTGCTAAGAGCAGCCGTTAAAATCAGAATAGGCGTTAAGGGTTAACAACGGCGTTAACCCTTAACGCCTGGGTCGTAATGAGGCTCAATGTATTCCCCTTTTGCTGGACAGAGCCTATTAGCAATTGACGAGTGCAGCAGCTATCAGAAGGTTATCCGGCATACCCTGAGGCTTGAGGGCTGTTATATATCCTTCCAAGAAGGACATTTTAGAATGCTTTACGCAATCATAGTTCTTTGTTAGTTTAGACCAGCGCTGTTGTTTTCATAAAGCCTAACAAGCAAGTTCAGGACATCATTCACATTATCAGATTTCAGAGATTGTAGTCGCGCCGAGCAGGTGCATTGGAGTAGGATCTGGTATGGAGAAAAGCGAAGGAGAGGACGATTGCTTTGAGTGGTGAGAATTCCCTTGGGTATTAACCCTTTGACTGCCATGGGTTCCCCCCTCCCCCCCGTGCCAAGGCCTTTTTTGGTGATTTCGGTATGTCGCCATTCAATGCCTAGTAACTTTTTTTGGTTACATGAGATATCTCAGCCAGATTTGGCCCCTTTTTTCCCCACATGTGGGTGGCCGCAACACCACCCAGGAATCCTAGGTTGCTGTGGGGGGTTGAGAGAAAATAACCAAAAAAGGCGAAAATGTTTTTTTTTTCAAAACATGCCAATAATATGATGAACAAAGAAGCCTGTGGTTTTTTCCTTGTAAGAGCTAGGAAAAAATGGTTTGCTGTGCTGAATTCCCCAATTTCCTAGCTTTCATGAACAGGTTGAGTGGAAACAAATAAAAATTATTTTGATGTGGTTATTAACCGTTTTGTGAGAGGTAGGCGATTTTGGCCATTTTTGCCAATTGGACATGTGTGGACGGAATGGAAGAAAAGGGTAGGAAAGCTGAATTGGAGCACAGAAAGGCAGACATTTCTGAAAAGTAGACAGAATTCCAAGTTTAGGAACGGGTGATTTGCGCAGGTCAGGCAACAAATAGGTAGGGGAAAATTCCATAGTTTGGGGACAAAGCGGGAAAATGACTGTAAAAAAGGTATGTGGTGGACATGGTTGGCCTGGTATGGCAATGGCTTCTATGAATTTTGAGAAAAATAATGCTCCGCTACATTCCCCCGACTCTTGCAGTTAGGAAATCACACATTTTTTTCCACAAAACAAGCAATACCACAAGCCAAAAATGGAGCCATGGTACACAGGAGTTTTATGCTTACGGCCTGAACAGACCTACTTAGCATGTCTAAATCAGGAAAACCAATGCGGTGAGGAAGGCCAAGCATACATTTTTTGAAAGATCGCAGGCAGACCTTTTCAAGGGTAGGTGACTTGTGCAGGTTACAAAAGTGTATGGTGCCTAAAGCAGCAACTAAATATAGGTCTCATTTGGGAAATGAAAGGGTTGTGTGACAAAGGGCAGCAGCAAATGGCTCGAAACGTTAACGAAAACCACGCAAACACAAATAATGTAATGCCTTCCCACGTTCCCACAGGTGTCCTGACGAAAACGGTACCTCACATGTGTTGGTGCACCTACCTGGGGACAAAGGGGAAAGCCTAAAACACAACTAACCGAAGTCTTTTCGGACAGCAGAATTTGATGAATTCCACTGAAGCGCACACCATACAGATATGGGCCTAAGGTGTGCAAGCCACGAAGGAAAACTGGGAACCCCAGGCATTTCTGAAAAGAGGACATCCGTGGGTATCCACAGAGGTGTGACTTGCGCAAATCAGCCCAGAATTTATTACCCAGAACCCCGGGCAAAGTCCGAATTTGGGGGAAAAACACAATTTCCACACATTTCACTCTGGTTACCCACCGAAACACACCGCTAACAACACATGGCCTACCGCCCTGCATTCCCACAGGTGTCTCAACGAAAACGGTAACTCACATGGGTGGGTGCACCTACCTCAGGGTAAAGGGGGAAAGCCTAAAACACAGCTAACCCGAAGTCTTTCCGGACAGCAGGATTTGATGAATTCCGTTGAAGCGCACACCATACAGATATGGGCCTAGGGTTTGCAAGCCACCAAGGAAAACTGGGAACCGCAGGCATTTCTGAAAAGAGGACATCCATGGGAATCCACAGAGATGTGACTTGTGCAAATCGGCCCAGAATTTATTACCCAGAACCCCGGGCAAAGTCCACATTTGGGGAGAGAAAACACAATTTCTGCACATTTCACTCCGGTTACCCACCGAAACACGCGACTAACAACACATGGCCTACCTTCTCGAGTTCCCACCGGGGTCCCGACGAAAACAGTACCTCACATGTGTGGATGCACCTACCTGGGGGCAAAGGGGAAAGCCTAAAACATGGCTAACCCCAAGTGTTTTCGGACAGCAGAATTTGATGAATTTCACGGAAGCACACACCATACAGATATGGGCCTAGGGCGTGCAAGCCACCAAGGAAAACTGGGAACGCCAGGCATTTCTGAAAAGAGGGCATCCATGGGAATCCACAAGGTGTGACTTGCGCAAATCGGCCCAGAATTTATTACCCAGAACCTCGGGCAAAGTCCAAATTTGGGAGAAATAAACTACAATTTCCGCACATTTCACTCTGGTTACCCACCGAAACACGCCGCTAACAACACATGGCCTACCTTCCCGTGTTCTCACAGGTGTCCCGACGAAAACGGTACCTCACGTGTGTGGGTGCACCCACCTGGGGGCAAAGGGGAAAGCCTAAAACACAGCTAACCCCATGTCTTTCCGGACAGTAGAATTTGATGAATTCCGCTGAAGCGCACACCATACAGATATGGGCCTAGGGTGTGCAAGCCACAAAGGAAAACTAGGATCTCCAGGCATTTCTGAAAATAGGACATCCGTGGGAATCCACAGAGGTGTGACTTGCGCAAATCGGCCCAGAATTTATTACCCAGAACCCCGGGCAAAGTCCAAATTTGGGGGGAAAAACACAATTTCCGCACATTTCACTCTGGCTACCCACCAAAACACACCGCTTATAACGCATGGCCTACCTTCCCATGTTCCCACAGGCGTCCTGACAAAAACAGTACCTCACATGTGTGGGTGCCCCTACCTGGGGGCAAAGGAGAAAGTCTAAAACACAGCTAACCCCAAGTCTTTCCGGACAGCAACATTTGATGAATTCCGCTGAAGCGCACACCATACAGATATGGGCCTAGGGTGTGCAAGCCACCAAGGAAAACTGGGAACCCCAGGCATTCCTGAAAAGAGGACATCTGTGGGAATCCACAGAGGTCTGGTTTGCAGAAATCGGGCTAGAATTTATTACCCAGAACCCAGGCAAAATTCCAAATTTGGGGGGAAAAAACACTGTTTCTGCACATCTCACTCTGGTTACCCACCGAAACACGCTGCTAACAACACATGGCCTACCTTCCCGCATTCCCACAGGTGTCCTGACGAAAACGGTACCTCACATGTGTTGGTGCACCTACCTGGGGACAAAGGGGAAAGCCTAAATCACAACTAACCGAAGTCTTTTCGGACAGCAGAATTTGATGAATTCCACTGAAGCGCACACCATACAGATATGGGCCTAGGGTGTGCAAGCCACGAAGGAAAACTGGGAACCCCAGGCATTTCTGAAAAGAGGACATCCGTGGGTATCCACAGAGGTGTGACTTGCGCAAATCAGCCCAGAATTTATTACCCAGAACCCCGGGCAAAGTCCAAATTTGGGGGAAAAACACAATTTCCACACATTTCACTCTGGTTACCCACCGAAACACACTGCTAACAACAAATGGCCTACCGCCCTGCATTCCCACAGGTGTCTCAACGAAAACGGTAACTCACATGGGTTGGTGCACCTACCACAGGGTAAAGGGGGAAAGCCTAAAACACAGCTAACCCGAAGTCTTTCCGGACAGCAGGATTTGATGAATTCCGTTGAAGCGCACACCATACAGATATGGGCCTAGGGTTTGCAAGCCACCAAGGAAAACTGGGAACCGCAGGCATTTCTGAAAAGAGGACATCCATGGGAATCCACAGAGATGTGACTTGTGCAAATCGGCCCAGAATTTATTACCCAGAACCCCGGGCAAAGTCCACATTTGGGGAGAGAAAACACAATTTCTGCACATTTCACTCCGGTTACCCACCGAAACACGCGACTAACAACACATGGCCTACCTTCTCGAGTTCCCACCGGGGTCCCGACGAAAACAGTACCTCACATGTGTGGATGCACCTACCTGGGGGCAAAGGGGAAAGCCTAAAACATGGCTAACCCCAAGTGTTTTCGGACAGCAGAATTTGATGAATTTCACGGAAGCACACACCATACAGATATGGGCCTAGGGCGTGCAAGCCACCAAGGAAAACTGGGAACGCCAGGCATTTCTGAAAAGAGGGCATCCGTGGGAATCCACAAGGTGTGACTTGCGCAAATCGGCCCAGAATTTATTACCCAGAACCTCGGGCAAAGTCCAAATTTGGGAGAAATAAACTACAATTTCCGCACATTTCACTCTGGTTACCCACCGAAACACGCCGCTAACAACACATGGCCTACCTTCCTGTGTTCTCACAGGTGTCCTGACGAAAACGGTACCTCACGTGTGTGGGTGCACCCACCTGGGGGCAAAAGGGAAAGCCTAAAACACAGCTAACCCCATGTCTTTCCGGACAGTAGAATTTGATGAATTCCGCTGAAGCGCACACCATACAGATATGGGCCTAGGGTGTGCAAGCCACAAAGGAAAACTAGGATCTCCAGGCATTTCTGAAAATAGGACATCCGTGGGAATCCACAGAGGTGTGACTTGCGCAAATCAGCCCAGAATTTATTACCCAGAACCCCGGGCAAAGTCCAAATTTGGGGGAAAAACACAATTTCCACACATTTCACTCTGGTTACCCACCGAAACACACCGCTAACAACACATGGCCTACCGCCCTGCATTCCCACAGGTGTCTCAACGAAAACGGTAACTCGCATGGGTGGGTGCACCTACCTCAGGGTAAAGGGGGAAAGCCTAAAACACAGCTAACCCGAAGTCTTTCCGGACAGCAGGATTTGATGAATTCCGTTGAAGCGCACACCATACAGATATGGGCCTAGGGTTTGCAAGCCACCAAGGAAAACTGGGAACCGCAGGCATTTCTGAAAAGAGGACATCCATGGGAATCCACAGAGATGTGACTTGTGCAAATCGGCCCAGAATTTATTACCCAGAACCCCGGGCAAAGTTCACATTTGGGGAGAGAAAACACAATTTCTGCACATTTCACTCCGGTTACCCACCGAAACACGCGACTAACAACACATGGCCTACCTTCTCGAGTTCCCACCGGGGTCCCGACGAAAACAGTACCTCACATGTGTGGATGCACCTACCTGGGGGCAAAGGGGAAAGCCTAAAACATGGCTAACCCCAAGTGTTTTCGGACAGCAGAATTTGATGAATTTCACGGAAGCACACACCATACAGATATGGGCCTAGGGCGTGCAAGCCACCAAGGAAAACTGGGAACGCCAGGCATTTCTGAAAAGAGGGCATCCGTGGGAATCCACAAGGTGTGACTTGCGCAAATCGGCCCAGAATTTATTACCCAGAACCTCGGGCAAAGTCCAAATTTGGGAGAAATAAACTACAATTTCCGCACATTTCACTCTGGTTACCCACCGAAACACGCCGCTAACAACACATGGCCTACCTTCCCGTGTTCTCACAGGTGTCCCGACGAAAACGGTACCTCACGTGTGTGGGTGCACCCACCTGGGGGCAAAAGGGAAAGCCTAAAACACAGCTAACCCCATGTCTTTCCGGACAGTAGAATTTGATGAATTCCGCTGAAGCGCACACCATACAGATATGGGCCTAGGGTGTGCAAGCCACAAAGGAAAACTAGGATCTCCAGGCATTTCTGAAAATAGGACATCCGTGGGAATCCACAGAGGTGTGACTTGCGCAAATCGGCTCAGAATTTATTACCCAGAACCCCGGGCAAAGTCCAAATTTGGGGGGAAAAACACAATTTCCGCACATTTCACTCTGGCTACCCACCAAAACACACCGCTTATAACGCATGGCCTACCTTCCCATGTTCCCACAGGCGTCCTGACAAAAACAGTACCTCACATGTGTGGGTGCCCCTACCTGGGGGCAAAGGAGAAAGTCTAAAACACAGCTAACCCCAAGTCTTTCCGGACAGCAAAATTTGATGAATTCCGCTGAAGCGCACACCATACAGATATGGGCCTAGGGTGTGCAAGCCACCAAGGAAAACTGGGAACCCCAGGCATTCCTGAAAAGAGGACATCTGTGGGAATCCACAGAGGTCTGGTTTGCAGAAATCGGGCTAGAATTTATTACCCAGAACCCAGGCAAAATTCCAAATTTGGGGGGAAAAAACACTGTTTCTGCACATCTCACTCTGGTTACCCACCGAAACACGCTTCTAACAACACATGGCCTACCTTCCCACATTCCCACAGGTGTCCCGATGAAAAACGGTACCTCACATGGGTGGGTGCACCTACCTGGGGGCAAAGGGGAAAGCCTAAAACATGGCTAACCCCAAGTCTTTCCGGACAGCAGAATTTGATGAATTCCGCTGAAGCGCACACCATACAGATATGGGCCTAGGGTGTGCAAGCCACCAAGGAAAACTAGGAACCCCAGGCATTTCCGAAAAGAAGACATCTGTGGGAATCCACAGAGGTCTGACTTGCGCAAATCAGCCCAGAATTTATTACCCAGAACCCCGGGCAAATTCCAAATTTGGGGGGGGGAACAAAATTTCCTCACATTTCACTCTGGTTACCCACCGAAACACGCTGCTAAAAACACATGGCCTACCTTCCCGCATTCCCACAGGTGTCTCGACGAAAACGGTACCTCACATGTGTGGGTGCACTTACCTGGGGGCAAAGGGGAAAGTCTAAAACACGGCTAACCCCAAGTCTTTCCGGACAGCAGAATTTGATGAATTCTGCTGAAGCGCACACCGTACAGATATGGGCCTAGGGTGTGCAAGCCACCAAGGAAAACTGGAAACCCCAGGCATTTCTGAAAAGAGGACATCCGTGGGAATCCACAGAGGTATGATTTGCGCAAATCGGGCCAGAATTTATTACCCAGAACCCAGGCAAAGTCCAAATTTGGGAGAAAAAAAAACTACAATTTCCACACATTTCACTCTGGTTACCCACCGAAACAGGCTGCTAACAACACATGGCCTACCTTCCCACGTTCCCACAGGTGTTTCGACGAAAACGGTACCTCACATGTGTGGGTGCACCTACCTGGGGGCAAAGGGGAAAGCCTAAAACACGGCTAACCCGAAGTCTTTCCGGACAGCAGAATTTTATAAATTCCGCTGAAGCGCACACCATACAGATATGGGCCTAGGGTGTGCAAGCCACCAAGGAAAACTGGGAACCCCAGGCATTTCTGAAAAGAAGACAGCCTTGGGAATCCACAGAGATGTGACTTGTGCAAATCGGCCCAGAATTTATTACCCAGAACCACAGGCAAATTCCAGATTTGGGGGGAAAACACACAATGTCCGCACATTTCACTCTGGTTACCCACTGAAATGCGCTGCTAACAACCCATGGCTTACCTTCCCGCGTTCCCACAGGTGTCCTGACAAAAACGGTACCTCACATGGGTTGGTGCACCTACCTGGGGCAAAGGGGAAAGCCTAAAACACGGCTAACCCAAGTCTTTACGGACAGCAGAATTTGATGAATTCCGCTGAAGCGCACACCATACAGATATGGGCCTAGGGTGTGCAAGCTACCAAAGAAAACTGGGAACCCCAGGCATTTCTGAAAAGAGGACATCCGTGGGAATCTACAGAGGTCAGACTTGCGCAAATCAGACCAGAATTTATTACCCAGAACCCAGGCAAAATTCCAAATTTGGGGGGGGCCCTATTTCTTCACATTTCACTCTGGTTACCCACTGAAACACGCTGCTAACAACACGTGGCCTACCTTCCCGCGTTCCCACAGGTGTCTTGACGAAAACGGTACCTCACATGGGTGGGTGCACCTACCTGGGGGCAAAGGGGAAAGCCTAAAACACGGCTAACCCCAAGTGTTTTCGGACAGCAGAATTTGATTAATTTGGCAGAAACGCACACCATAAAGATATGGGCCTAGGGTGTGCAAGCCACCAAAGAAAACTTTGAACCCCATACATTTCTGAAAAGAGGACATCCTTGGGAATCCACAGAGGTCTGACTTGCGCAAATCGGCCCAGAATGTATTACCCAGAACCCTGGGCAAATTCCAAATTTGGGGGGAAAAACACAATTTCAGCACATTTCATCTGGTTACCCACTGAAACAGACGGCTAACAACACATGGCCTACCTTCCCACATTCCCACAGGTGGTGGCCCTCTCCCCCTTCACCCCAAATGGGTGGGGGGGGCACCGCATGCAGGCTTCCCTGGGCCTCCTGCGAACGGCTGCATGAGGTACACCCCCCTCCATTTGAAGTTGGGGAGAAGGCCACCAAAAAATGTGGCACAGGCCCCCCAGTGGGTGGGGCAGTAAGGTTTGGGCACCCTGGGGGCAGATTGGCACACTATTGTCCCCATCTGTGCCAAGGGGAGTTGGGTAAACCAACGAAAAAAGTGAAAGTGTTAGACAGCATTTTTGGGGGTCTGAGGGGCACCCTAAACCGGCAGGGAATTTTGTAATGTAAAGGGGGGTGCACCTCTCCACCCCCCCAAATGGAGGGGCGGGGCTTCTCCTGCAGCCCTCCCTGGGGGCAGAAAAGGGGGGCCTGTCATGCACTCCTCCCTGGGGTCAGGTGTCCCTTCCACCCACCCCCACATTTTGAGTGGGGGTGGGTGGAACCCCTTTCCATAAAAAACATTCCCTGGTGGTCTAGTGGGGGGGCACTCCCCCCCAAACCAACCAAGATATGTCTTTCTTTTTTTCTTTGTTTGCGCCCATTCCCTAGGGGCATATGGGGGCAGATGGGCACCCATATGCCCCAGGGAGGCCCTAAACTGCAGCCCCCATCCTTTGGGGGGCCTGCCCACACTTTCATGGTGGCCCTCTCCTCCCCAATTGGATGGGGGGGCCACCTCATGTACTGCTCCCTGGGCTGGATGTTAGGCAGAAACCTGTGCAGTTCCCTCTGGGACCACTGCAAAAGATTTAAGACTACAGGTGTTTGGCAGTAAACCCACTTGGTAGCAGTCTGTACCACACAGATTCACTTGGTAGCTGTGGCTGAGCAGTCAGACTTCCCTCAAGAAGAATTAGGCAGTATACAGAGTATTCACAATAGGTCAAAAGAACACAGTAGAACAAGCAAACACTGATCGGAGCTTGGTGTAAAAGAGATATAATTATTTATTGAAAACCACATCTAATAAAACACACAGGCACTAATATTAAGCAGTTCAAAAACATGGTCACTAAAAGATATACACTCCCTTAAAAGAATATTAGACAAGTCTTAAGTAAAGCCCCACTTATTTTCAGACAGCGGTAAGCGCTTAACGCAGATGGCACTCTAATAATTCGGTTTAAAAAGGGAGAGAAAGCAGAGCATATATTGAAACAGATCCCAACACTTTCAAAAGAACACAGCAAGAGAGGAAGGCAGAGTCAAACCATGAAGTTAGAGTTCAGAAAGCCGGACCCACTTTAAGAGGATCAGAATGAAATGTGTCCAAGGTCACACGGTTGAAAAAAGCACAGAAGTCTCGAAAAGGTTCAGAAAGAGTTGGACCAAAAGAAAGGGACCAGTTAGATGGTCAAGGCAGCCAGCCCAGTCCAGAAGGTTAAGGGATTATTATTACCTTGTAGCAATCTTTAGAAAGGGAGGCCTGGCGGACACGGTACCTTAAAGTGGTGAGAATACTCCAATGGTGACTTTACATGCCCTGGGAGACAGTAGTCAGTCCCAGGGTATGGAGTCTATGGTGGGGTGTCACTATGACACCCCTGTGTCATGGCACGGAGGGTGCTGTGTAACACACATAGTAAAAACACATGAGACCCTATGGAGTAAAGGACCCCATAGCCCATAAAACACATTAACAGTCAAAGGAACACCACACATCATGTCCAAGAGTGGGAGAAAAAGAGTCTCACTCTTGGCAGGAGAAAATAACAAACTCCAGAAATCCAGCAAAGCTGCTGGGGGACTCACTAGGTTAGGAAATTCAGCCTAAACAGAGAATTCTCCCTAACACCGGAAATGTGCCCCCAGGAAGGGCTACAATGGGTGCCCCCCTTTCCACTTGGGGTGGGAGGGAGAGGGCCACCACCCTTTCATGTCCTAAAAAAAAATCTGTGGTGGCTAGTGGTCTCCTCCCCCCTCCCCATTTATTTCGAATATATAATTTTTTCAAATATCCCCACCCCTGGGGGCAAATGATCACCCATCGGCCCCAAGGGGTCTCCATACCTGTGGCCATGCTTTGGGGCCTCGGGGGGAGGGGGCCGCTTACCTAGTAAGCAGGCCCCCTCCCCCCGCGTTGCAAACATATCCCTGGTGGTCCAGTGGGATTGCTCTGTACCTGATCCGCGGCCAGCAATGCTTACACAAATGGTGTTGTTGGAAAGGGGAGAATCTCCCCTTTCCAATGACACCACCCTTTCATACCCTAAAAAAATATCCCTGGTGGCTAGTGGGCCCCAAACGCTGACATGAAATTGAAGGTAATCCAACCCCCTGGCAGTGAGGGGGGACCTCCCCCTCACATAGCCCGGGGGTTGGATTACAGTTTTGTGTGATCCCTGCTTTGCAGGAATCACACAAAACGAAGTGCCAAAAAGGATGAGGTTTCTTGTCCTTGGCAACAGGAAAGTAATCCCAAGGACGAGATACTCGTCCTTGGCACTTAAGGGGTTAAACATTAATTACGGTGACTGGTCTAGCGGCTGTTCTTGCTGTCGTACTTCTGTATTCAGCTGTCTCGTTGAATGAGCCAACTGAGAATGGTTGTTTGCTTTTTGTCTAAAATCCAGCATTAGCGCGTTCAAGATTTCATTTTCCTCTCGAAGGATGACAGCTGTTCATTGCCATGGCTGTTGGGTATCGCTGACTCATTAAAAAATGTTGTCACAAAAAAGGAAGTTATTTTTGCATAAGAGGGGGTTGCTGATGTAACGAAGTTTGTTTGTTTATTGTTCCCCTCATTCCCGATCGGGTTCCGGGTAGAGGTGTGAATGGATGTAGATGTTGAGGGAAATGGCAAATCAGCCTGGATTCTCTCTGATGTCTCCCCTAACAGGGGCAAGGCGTCAGCAGCACCCCCAAAGGCACCCAGCGTTCTTCTACGCAGATCATAATTTGTAGGCATGTTGGCAATTTAGAAATAAACTTACCCCAAGTTGTTTCTTGTAAATAAACCAACTGGACACTGTAGCACGACTGCTGTCATTGCTTGCTGTTGACGGCCGTAGACTGCACTCCGCTATCACACTCACTAACAGTGCTTTGTGCTAGGACTTCCCTTATTCAGGCAGTGTCACTTCCAAGTGGCTCCTCTCTGTAACAAATACCACAGGAGGGGAAAAACAAGTGTCCTGCTCCGTTCACTGCCGTAGAATGCACTCCATTATCCTACTCCTACACCATACGCACTTACATTCATAAATGCATGAGTTTCAGAAGCAAACAGAAAAATAAATACTCATGAGTCTGGTGAACCCTTACTATCAACCCATCAGTTTGAGGTTGAAAAGTTTGGGTCGCTTAATTTCCATACCTAGCACATTGCCCAAAGCTCTTCAGTGCCTGGAAGAAAACTGTGTCCTCTGGTCTGCCACTATTCTATGTGGCATTCCATGCAGCCATACCACAGTTTGTGGGAAAAGGTCTTCTGGGTCCTCTGGTTGTCTTGCTGGGAGTATTCCCTCAGACAGCATGAAGTGAACTAGCTCAATTAGATTGTCTGCAATTATAGGTATTGTGTCAAACCCAGGTGATTTAGAGAAGTCTCTTTTCATTGAGTGAGTGAATTTTATTGATCAGATTTCTCCATTAACATAAAACAATAAATACATCATAAAAATCATTATACAAAGCATAAAAACCATTAGAAAAATACAATATTAAATAAAATGCAACACCCACCAGAATGCTGTGCTAAAACATTCTTCGATCGTCTTATCAGAGCCTTGCTCACATAAGTACCCAAATTAAAAATAATATCCAAGTCTGAGCAGTTCCAAATAAAAAACAATGCTGCTTTACAGTCCCTTATATTGTTTTTCAAAAAGAAGGGCCTTAGCAAATCCATTCGCAAGTCTAAATACCACTTGCATATTAACAATACATGCTTAAGGTCCTCCCTTGCTTTTAGCCCAAACATACATTTTTTCAACGGGTCTCCCAGTCCCCGATTAGTGCGGGCACTTAATGGTAACATATTTAAACTAGGGGTGTACTGAATAGTAGATTTAAGTATTCGGCCAAATGCCGAATAGTTGGACTAGTATACGGAGCCTAACAGTTGCCTTTTTAATAAATAAACTTATGAAGACAAGAAAAACACTTTGTAAAAAGAAAAACACACTTTAAAATGTGTACATCCATTTTTTGTTGCATTTCTCTTTGTTGTCTACAGAAGATGTTTGTGTAAACCATGAAAGGAATATATTATCAGAAAATAAATCGCTAAAATAACATCACAGTTTATATTTTTGTGCATTCATGGGTGTCGCTTGCTGGCAGGACCCAAGTAACTAAGACTGGCCCAAAAGTATAGTATGCCTGTATGCAATCACTGTGAGGGGAGACTGGGATGTGTCTACTTGTACTTTCAAATGTTCCTTTTGGGCCTTCCCCGTCGTTAGCCTTCTGAATCCAGTAAGGCACTGAGACACAAAAGGAGTGATTGCATCAATTAGCACCCTGATGACTGCTTTAGTGCTACTGAATACAAACCTTTGGGATGTTAAAGCCATAGTTTCTATCTGTGGCAGTGAGTGGGAATGAGGCATTTGAAAAATGTCTTTTAATTTATAGATAGTATTTTTCTTTGTCTTTCGGGTGGGGTATGTGTGTGGTGTTTTGGGGCATGGTAAAAGACACCAGCAAAACATATATAGGGAATGCTGAGTCCTCCATGGTTCTCGGGCTGACACTATATGGAAGGGAAAGTGCTGATTTTCAGATTTTTAATTGGCATGTGCATGCTTATTTTACTTATTTGTTTCATTTGTACATCCATTTGGTCCAATGTTTCTAAATTGTAACTTGTATCTCCTCATCATTACTACGCAGATATCCCTCTTTTTTAACTCTCCAATGTTTGGAGGAATATTTCTGCTGCCACAGACTGGGGCATTTTAGTTACACAGATTTTTTTGTCAAACTCCCTTTCCCTTGCATATCCACATTCTTTAGTAACATCTGTCCCTTTTACCCAGTTTAAAGGGACTCATTTTGCCAACATGAGACAGTTGGAGGGCAGGAATTGTAACCTATGTTTCATTATCACAAGCATTATTACCAGCACATCTATGCTGCAGGAACATTTTCCACTAAGCCATTTTACCTGCTTCATAACCTTAGCCTGCAGGCTGAATACAGTTTTCTGTTACAGGCACACAACCCCCTGAGCTATTTTACTCAGTGTTTGGAATTTCCTGGATCTCCACAGCAGTTATATTAATCCACTTAATTATATTACTTGGATGGGAATTAGTGGATTGGAACCTGCCACTTTCAGATTACTCACACAGGTCATCAGCAAATCAATAGGCCCCTAAACTAAATACCATTTTCCAATAGCGACTTTGTAGATTATTGTTCCAGCTCAAAGGTTTTCAACTGTAAAAATACAGGGAGAGCAGACACATCTCATTGCACATTAAAAATATTGAAAGTGTTGCTTCAGCTCATCCCTCCCTTACTAAAGTCTGTCCTTCCAGCACATGAAGAGTTGAGATTTTGTTTGCACTTTCACACCTATGCTCTGTCTGCAGCCAATCAAATAAAGTGACAGCAGCATTTGTTTAATGATCCTTTTAAAGGAGTAACATGACATGCCTGAATGTTTCCAGTCACCAGTCAAAGCAGTACTTAATGTATTTTGTAGGGGAAACTATTCTGCTTTGAGTGAAAGTATGCGGCCAAAGCCAAATATCTCATTTTCAGCCAGAATTCGGTCGAATAAGTCGAAGCCGAATTTCGGTACACCCTTAATTTAAACGCACTAGTAAAATAGAGCATCTACAATTAGGTAAGGGGACACTACACACACTGCCATGGGCTCAACATTATTTCTGATAGCAGCATACAAGTTCAAAGGACCTAAAGCCTGGACCACATTCCACTCCTGAGCCAAATCCCTGCTATGTATCCCCTTTTTTACCCTCAATTTTAGATCTCACAAGCTCAGGTCTCTTGCTGAGTTCAATGACTCAATCCCTCCTATCTGCAATATATTGAGACCATCCAGGAACCATTTAAACTTTGAACAGAAATCTGGGCTTGCCATCTCTGATAAGAAATACTGCATATTCTCATTTTTTCAGGGATGCCTGCAGGACCTTTGAAAAGAAGGCACTTTGTCTCAATGTATCCTGTGTGGCCACCCTGGTAATCCCCAACTCCAAACACAAATCGCAATTTGGGGTTCCTTTTGGGAGACCCATCAACCGTTTCATAATTCCATTTTGGGCAACCTCCAACTTCTCGCAATTAGCACTTCCCCATATTTCACTGCCATACAGTAGCATACTCCCCACCTTACATTTGTAGACCTCTATGGCTTTACCCAGCATGAACCCACCAAATATTTAATAGAATCTAACTAACCTATTTAAACTGGACCTGGCCTTCAAGCATACTGAATCCAAATGCTTGCCCCAATTCCCATTACTTTCAAAAGTCAACCCCAGATAACAGAATGAATTCACGACCTCGACTTTCTCACCATTAAGATACCACGAGTAATTAACCTTTTTCCTGCCATTACTAAAAACTACAATCTTAGTTTTGTCCCTGTTCAGGGTTAACTTATTGGCTTTAAAGTATTCAGCTGCATAGTCAAGACTAAAGTTGATCAAAGCTGTATCATCAGCGTATAATAGGGCTTCGAACGACTTGCCCCCCAAAAGGGGCAGACTAATCCTTGAACAAAGTCTGCTAAAAATAGGAGGAACAATAACGGGGCCAGGGAACAACCCTGTTTAACGGCCCGATTTGTAGAAAATTCCTCAGTTGTCCGACCTTGGTTAGTTGCCCGTACAACTGCAGCAGTGCCTGAATAACTGCATAAAATCAACTGCAATAAGTTCGGGGGACATTCAGATCCTTACATCTCTGCCATAAGGACCCCCTTGTTAATTGTGTCAAACGCCTTCTCAAGGTCCAAAAAAGCCACATATAATCTACACCCTCTTATTAAACAATACATCTCAAATAAGATATGTAAAACCAAACAGTGATCCATGGTTCAAATCCCACACGAAACCCTGCTTGAGAGGAAGGTAACACATTGAGAAAATGAAGTGGGGAAAGGTAAAACAGTCCATTAGGTTTTGAATGGTTAATTTTGTTTCTGAGTGAAGAAATATAAAAACAGGTCAATATTTCGACTATTCAATAGGTGAACGCAATTGAACACGAATTGTCACACACTTCAAATATTACTGGCAAAACATTGATCTAATTTAAAAATGAAAACATAATCAATACAATAAGAATGCATACAGATATATTGCAACAGCGAAGTGGATATTTGAAACAATCGAAACAATAGATTGGATGATCACAAATGATGAACGAGCTCGAGAAACAGAGCGAAGCTGGAAGAAAAAGATCCTGCCTGCAAAGAGGTGTGCAAAAGGACAGAATGAAAAGTGCACCCTTAGCAAGGAAAGTTTGAATCAGTGAGAAACCTGAGGGTATTGACCCAGTAGGACCCTGTGATCCCCTTATTCATGTGGCCAGGACACAGCCATCGCTGTTGGATCCAGTTCCTGGGGGTGGACCAGTGGGGGAGGATCACCTGGGTAGGGGAGCCCGTGGTTGTGCTCGGGGAAATGCCCAAGGTGAGATGCAGTATTACACCGGAGAAAGGGATGTGGAAGACAAGGTCCCCAAAGCCTTTGTGGGCTGTATCAACTCGACCTCTCTTCCATTTGATAAGCTTCCTTTTAAAGAATCCATCATCCCCTGAGCCTCTGATAAATCCATTACTCACCCCGCTGCCTTCAGAAACCGTCCTTCTTCGAATCCTTATTTTAATGTTCCCCATCCAAATATTCCCAATCATTCTTCTTCCTGTCCCTCTGATTATTTCCCGTATTCCCAACCTGCTCAGGGAACATACTACAGTTCCCATAATTCTCCTGGTTTATTTCACGATCCCTTCTGTTCCGTTTTACATCCTGGTCACTCTCGCTCATTGCACCAACCTTCCCTCTATGTCGTCCTGTAAGCTACCCGGATATTCCAAACCCCCCATTTTGTTACACAAATACTGTTTTACACCCAAGACAGCAGATTAATGTTAAACCTGTGTACCTGAACTGTCCCACCTCAAAGGCAGGCAAAATCAGGCAATTGACTTTAGTTGCACACACCCGATGGCCTTTCATTTTCCGCACAGGGATAAAAGGTGGAGCAGGTGAGTGCAGTACGAGCAAGGCGAGAAAGGCGAGTACAACCGGCAGCACGACGAGACAGCTGATACAACGCGGCAGTTCAAGAGAAGGAAAAAGACGGCGGGAAGCGAGAGAGTGGCAAAGAGAGAAGTGACCTTTCCCTTTTCGTACCAAGCCCACAGAACCTTTGTGGAGAGGAATATGCGACCGTGAGCAATAGCGCAAGTGTCCTGCTGCAGATGTCAACAGTACACAGAGCAAGCCTATGCCGATAAGGTGGAGCAAAGGAGGCTCCTGCGCCCGTGGTTCCGGCCTTGACTCCAAAGACACCAAACGCCAAGCGGGTCAGCATAATCAGTGAGTCGAGGGAAGGACCGATAAGAACCGGGCTGTGTTGAGTGAGAATCGCAAAGTGGCAAGTTTGAAACATATTGCAAGAAACTATGAATGAACTGTAAAAAGAGGCTTAAGGGGGTGACCAGCGGAAGAGGGAAACTGGCACCACGTGGGTGCTAACTCGATAAACTCTTGTTACTCCCCTTCTGGAAGTGAACTACAGAAAACAGAAGGCCACCAAAGGAACTCGAAGTGTTCATACGCGAGGGCCGAGCAAAAACCCTGTACAATGGAAAGACTTTGATCCGCAAGTTGGTTAAAAGTAAGGGAAGTGAATCCTGCATGGTGAATTAAAGAAAGGGACATGAATCCTGTGAACATTTGAACCTATTTGAAAACATTGAAGAGACAATAATGCATCGAACGAGAGATGTTAGAGAAGAAGGGTGAAAGTCTAAAACTCCCAGGAAACAGAGTATAGAATTGCACTCCGAGGAGGGAGGTCCACTGACTGTTTAAAATTACATTAAGAAAGTAAGGAAACTAAATCCCACTACGAAGAGGAGAAAGCCATAGTAGACCCAAAGAAGAGAGGCTGAGATCCAAGAAGGGTCCGAGCCCAAAAGAGGGAGATCCGGGGTGAAGCTAATACTCAAACACTGACATTCGAGAGAGGTCCGAGCCCCAATGAGGGAGATCCAAAGGTGAAGTCGTCACCCAAGTGCTGGCAGATACAAGAGGTCCGAGCCCGAACGAGGGAGATCCCAGGAGTGAAGCTATCACCCAAAGTTTAAACAGAAGAGAACAGAGATACAGAGTAAGAAGGGTCAGCATCCAGAAGAGTAGGACCCAAGGATGAAAATCAGCATCCTATGAGAACCGTAGCTAAAAGCTAAGAAGGGTTAGCCCCAGAAGAGGGGGACCCAGGGGTGAACCATTATCGCCCGAGAGAACTATAATTTGTTAAAGGAACTTTTGTTTTGTTGTTTTGAACACCTCAGGCCCTCGAGGGCAAGTGACTTTCCAGAAGAAACAAGACTTGGCCATCGAAGAACCTGAGATCTGAAAAGACCGTACTGTGCTACAAGCGCCATGCTCCAACCTTACCCCATGCTCAAACCGTGGGGAAGGGAGACCCAGACTACTGCCTCCTGACTTATTATTTGAGAAGACTTCTTTCTTTCTTGAAACTTATCCCACACTCTTTTGTAACTAGTGTAAGGAATTGACTATAGGTTTTCTTAGTGTAGGCCTTTTTGTTTCACACAACACCACTAGGACTGCCTTATTTTCATTTGATGTTCGACGCTTGTTCCAATCTTAGATTTAGGTTTAGATTAGGCGTTTTCCCAACCTGCATACACCTTTCATTGTTCAAATAAACACCCTTCACTGTGATCATAAGTGTCTGTCTTACTTGTTGTCACCATGCGTTCTTTACAAATCTCAGATGGAAACAGTAGAAGAAGGGGAACTGTGTAGCATATTGGCTCAAAAGATGTTACACCCCAAGCCACAAGCACTTTCATGTGAAAGCAATGATGATACGTAACTCAAGAAAGCAACTGATTCAAATATTCTTGAGACAAGAAACACAGTTAAATATTAATCCGCCAATCTGTGTTCAAGCGTTGCCCAACATGTTTCTGTCCTTTTGATGTAAGCCAATACAGGACATTCCTCAGGGGCTGAGAAGTAAAGAAGGCATATGTTCCTTAAGATTCAATAGAAGTACCATATACTCCATTAACAAAAAACAAAACAGAGAGACACTGGGCCTCATTACAAGCTTGCCGGTCTGGAAACAACGGTGCCCGGCACCGTTGTTTCCGGACCGGCATACTACTGGTCTGCCTGCCGGAGCCGCCATGCCCAGCAGGTCTGACCCTTGCCGGACACAGCAGCCATGGTAGGCAGACCGTCACGGAAGCACCGGCACCGCTAATAACGGTGCCGGTGCTTCTGTGTTTCCCATTTCCATAGAGTCCTATGGGACTCTATGGGAATGGGGAATTACTTTTTACCGGCTCCTGACTTTCCGGAAGGCCGGGGTTGTAATACCCCAGTGTTACCGGCAAGTTAGGCGCCAGCAAATATTTACGGGAAGATTAAGACTACAGGTATATGCAATAAATCCACTTTGGTATCAGTCTGTACCACAAAGATTTAGTTGGTAGCTGTGGCTAAGCAGTCAGACTTATCTCAAGAGGGAGATGAGCAGTATTCAGGGTTTACACATTAGGACTACAATACTATGGAACAAGGAAACACTGACCAAAGCTTTGTATCAAAAAGAATATATATATTTATTTTACACACTCTGATGTTCACACACAAATCACTATTATTAAAGCAAGTTAAATCAGTCAAGAAAAGTATACACAACTCCCTATTTAAATTGTAGAGAAGTTTGAGCAAGAGTGAAAACTGAGCAAAACGACACAGTGAAAACCAAGCAGAAATGGCATTCTAACAATTTCTCAGAAGGGAGGGAAAGGACAAGTTATACAGATTTAGGCTCTTTAACACACTAGCAACACTTCCCAAGTAGATTGTGAACAAGTTAGGCAAGGCAGTACTTTAGCATATGCAATGCTGAGGTGAAAACCAAGCAAAATGGCACTTCACAACTTTAAAAAGGGGAAGGAAAAAGGTGGTTATAAGAGTTAGGTGCACCAACACATTTCTAGGTGAGAAGCAATCTAGAGAAGGCAGTTGTAACAGATTTAGCCAGAGTCAATATGCCTGTGCAAGACTCAATGGTACAGGGCAATGTGCCCAGGATCAAACTGTTCTAGTAGCTGCAGTCAAGTCTTTGTTTAACGATTCGAAAAGGCGGTTGCAGAAGGTAAAAGACAATGGGCCTCATTACACGGAAGGCGGGAAGGGTTAACGGTCACCGGTAATGGTACCGGTGACCGTTAACCCTTACCGCCTTACTACAAGGTCCCTTTGCGGGTTGGTTTTTTAGCAGGCGTTAAAAACCAACCCGCAAAGGGACCAGGGTGCTAATTACGATACCGTAATTTGCGGTACCGTAATTAGCACCTTCCCCATTCCCATTATGCCCTATGGGGCAAAAATGGGAATGGGGAAGGGCAATGGGGGCAGGGGGAATTACCGCCACGCCAACCTTGGAATAGGGCGGTAATTCCCATTTCCTCCAAGGCGGTGCCGGTATTTTACCGCATGGACCAAGGTGCTATCAGCACCTTGGTCCACCGCCTACCGTGTAATGAGGCCCAATGTTAGATGAGAGGGGCGGCCAACCCAGTAGGTAAGTAAAGGATTTAAAACATCTATAGCGATACCCACCGAAACGGGAGGCCTGGCGGACCAATGTACCTTTAAAGTAGAAGAGGGTCCTGCGGTGGCGGTAGTTCCTGTCAGTTCCTGCAGTTCGGGAGATCCAGCAGAGGAAGAGAGGCTCTTGTTGTGGAGGAAGGTTCGAGTTACTGCACTGCCCAGGGATGAAACCAGCCGCGGTGCTGCCAAAACGAATAAAAGGTATGCTCCTTTAAATCGCGGTCTGGGTGGGCGGGTGCCTGGTTATCCAGTCTCCTAGTGCAGGGCACTGGCGATTCGACCTAGACAGGTCATGGAAGGCAGTTGACGAACTGGTTGGCCCCACCAGCTCAAGGGAAGAAGACTCTTGCAGAGGAAGATCTTCTCAAGTCGTTGGAGAAAAGTGGTGAGGATCTGCAGCAGGGCTTCACCGGTGGCTCAGTCATTGCAGATGTCTTCAGCTTCTCTCCTCTTCGGTTTCTTAGTTCCAGTGGCAACGTCTTGTCCTCCAGTCCTCAGGACCCTGCTTTTATGCAGCGATACTCCCATTAATACAGCCTAGCTGTCACTTACACCATGGGGTGGCTCTCCTGGCGTGAGAACCCCCCCAGCCTATCAGGGCAGAGTGCAACTTGGGTTGCGTAGGCAAGCCTGTCCAGGGTGCCTTTCCCCCCTCCCACACATCCTGTCTACCCCAGATTCAGTGGCACCGAAAGGAGGGCTTCTGTGCAGAAGCCCGCCAAAAGGACGAACAAAGGATCCCCGACCTGGGTTAAGATTATAGAGAAAGACACGAGAAAGACATATTATTAAAGTTCTGGACATAAAAACTTACCAGAGTAAAATTAATATTAAAATAAACCAGCGGTATGTTAGATGCTGTCAGTAAAAGTGGTAGCCTCGAACAATGGGAATATCCCAAAGGGAAATATTCACGGTCGAATATTTACTGTAGTAACCACTGCCACCAGCCAGAAACCTTTGTGAGAGGGACTGTATGGTACCCCCTCGAGAATGAACATTAGGGAAAGACTATTAACCCTTTCCAGTACTTCCATTGTAAGATGGGTTATACTGGTTTAGTTCATAAGTATTGACTAGTAAAGTAAATGGGGATTTTACATGCCTTGGGAGACAGTAGTCAGTCCCAGGGTATGGAGTCTATGTTTGGGGGTCGCTACGACACCCCTGTGGTACGGCACGGAGGGTGCTGTGTACCACACATGTTAAAAAGATGATTCCTATGAGGGTGAGAAAAACCCCATAGACCATAAGCACACAAGATAGCCTAAAACACACACTAGCAATCTCTCTAAGAGTGGGAAAAAAGGGTTTCACTCTTAGCAGGAGAAAAAAAAGAAACCCTTCAAATCCAGCAAAGCTGCTGGGGGACTCTATAGGTAAGGGAAATTAGCCTTAGAAGAGAATTCTCCCTAACACTCGCCCCCCCTTCTGCACCCCCAGACTAAGGGACAGGAGGATCTAATCCATTCCTGGATGAGTCTCTTACCTCTAGTCGGTTAAAAACATCCTAGAGAAACCATAAGCATTTTGGTGGTGACATCCTGACCTATGCTCAAAGGTTTTCCTTTGTAAGCTATATGACTTACAAACCCTTTCTGGTACATCTTTCTTATTTAAGGTATACGAGAGCTGAACTAACAGTCCCCTTGAAGTTGTATCAACTTCTGAACCCAAAATAGGTTTTCTCAAGGGGTCCTTAAGAAGGATTCCATTAGATCTAGAAGGGCCTCCATGGTTCCTCACCACCTCTCTTTCAAGAGCAGGTTGGGTCTCAGGCATCCTGGTTGGAGGGTCAGAGGTCAAGCCAAGTACAGGCTTCCTCTTCTTCTGAGATCTGGTTTTACTTGGTGGAGGAGTGTATTTCTTAGCAATAGGTTTTTCTTTGGAGTCTTCAGTAGAAGAGTCCACAGCCTTAAGGATTTTAGCCTTGGGCCTATTGTTCCTGGATTTCCACCATCTTTGGAATTACCAGTTCTCACAGGCCTAGAGAGGGGTCCAATCTGTCTATCGACCTCTTCCTCAGAGGCAGGGGTAGTCAACGACTTTATAATTGGATGGTCAATGGTGGAGCTTGGTTGGGGCTCCCATTTCCCTAACATTCTAGCCTCAGATTTGCCTGTGTTAGAGGTCAACTTACTAAGACCAGGGCTTTCGGTGGAGGTCTGAGTAGAGGTTCCCACAGGCTTAGAGTGGTCTCTTAAGGTTGCCTCTCTATCCAATTTGGTTTGGTACTGTGTCTGCTTACTGGGATGCCTGGGGGTACTGGATACTACTCCTAGAGATTTTAGATCATTCCCCAACAGGACTCTCCCCGGCACCACAGTCTGAACACTGACAGGAATCCTCACTGTCATGTTATTACACTGAATGAGGGCTGGTAGAATAGGAACCAATTGGACAGGACCTCCAAAAAATGTAGTGAGACCTTTGGGTGCCTTAGTAACATCCTCAGGTTTGAAAAGGCTTTCATCTACAACTGTTCTGCTAGCCCCAGTGTCTCTCCTGGCAGGAGTATCTTGGCCATTGATAAGAACACTGTCCATGTAATATACTTTAGAGTTTTCTGGAAGGGAGTCATACACATCCCTATTCTGTTTGCTAACCAGACCCATTGACTCTAAGGATACAGTTGCTTGAAGACCCAAGCGAAGGCTAAGGAGACTGTGCTGATCCCTGCAGGTTTACCCTTGCATCTGGGATCACCCTTTACATGATCAGTAGACCCACAAACATAGCATTTTCCAAATGCTCTCAGGAATGGGGGTTTCTGCTGACCTCCCTCTGGTTGGGCCCCAGAGGGTTCACTAGCCTTATTTGGTTTCCCAGGTGGCTTACTCTGGCTATTTTGTTGTTTGTGGCCCTCTTTGGGATGGGAGGTATTAGAATTCTCTTGGTTCACTTTTGGTGGCTGCTTTCCTTCATCCTTCTGAGTGGCCCCAGATTCGTTGTGAGTAGCCCTGTTGGCAACCCACAAGTCAGCAGCCTTGCCTAACTTCCTAGGATCCATTTCCTTAGAATCAGCCAAGTGCTCTCTGAGCTCAGGAGAGCAGGCATCATAAATAGACTCCAACATAACAAGATTGCTCATTCCCTCATAAGTGTTAACTCTGTAACCCATAATCCAACCCTCTGAGTCTTTCAAACACTCATTCACCCAGGTAGCCCAAGGGGTACCATCATGCTTTTTGAGTGTCCCAAACCTCTTAAGGTACTGGAAAGGGGTATTTCCAAATCTAGCTATCAAAGCTAGCTTCACACATTCATAATCCATCCTATCCACCTCCCCAACTCCATTACCACATCAGATGCAACAGGGGGGAGCCTAGAGAATAACCAAGGGATCAACTGGTTCCCTGTAATATCCTGGAGCCCATGACTGTATTCAAACATAGCTAACCAATCTAACACATCCAACTTAGGTTCATACATACTCACAATCTCTTTAAGCATCCGGGGTCTTTTTGGACTGGAGGATCTAGAGGATTCGGGGAGAGAAGCATTTTCCAAAGACAATGGGCCTCATTACAAGTACTCCGGTCCGGAATTAACACTGCCGGTAAAACCATACCGGCACCGTTTCCATGTCCGCCCAATCATGACCCGCGGCCCCGGTAATAGCACCACCCTAAACCGCCACCGCGGAAATAGGGGTCCCGTTAAGTCCGTCTGCACGGAAACCCCTCCGTTACCGTCAACACGAAACACCGTGAGCATCACAACTAGCACGGACACGGAAATACCGGAAAAAAAATGGCGTCAATACCGTGATCACGGTGGCGGAACCGCCGCCACCGCGAACATGGCGTTATACACTGCCTGCTGAACTGAATCAGGGCACAGGTGCACCAAATCAGCCCAGCTGGACCTAGCAGGCCACTGGGAGCCTACAAAAGGGCCACACCCAGCCCAACACAACACAGAACCATGCAGGCAGCAGGTCTATTAGCACTGGGACTGGGCCTACTCAACCAACAGGCAGCTCTGCACATGGTGGCAGTAAAGGCGCAGAGGAGGAGGCGTAGGTGGATGAGGCGCAGGCGGCAACCAGCCAACCCTGCAGCTATGGCAAACCCCATTGCCCAGCCAGCCCGACACCGCCGCCAGCCAGCAATACCACGCATCAGGGCCTCACCCTGGAACCTCACCCCAGGACAGATCCACACACTATACCGGCTGGACCGTGCAACAATCCTGCACATCACCGCCATGATTGAGGACAACATCAGCAGCCTAATTGACACCCCCACCGCCATCCCCCCCTCTTGAAGGTTGTCTCAGTACTGCATTTCCTTGGCACTGGCACCTATCAACACACAGTTGGTGAGCTGCACGGCATATCACAACCCTGTTTCTCCAAAATCCTGGTACAGGTACTGGATGCCCTGTTGCGCCATGTGTCGGAACACATAGCCCTACCCCGCACCCTCCCCGAGGTTATTGCCACCAAGTTGGCCTTCCATGCCGTAGCAGGCATGCCAAATTGCATAGGCGCAGTTGACTGCACCCACGTTGAGCTGACAGTACCACGTGCAATTGAGGCGGTGTTCCGCAATAGGAAACAGTATCACTCTTTGAATGTCCAGATGGTTTGTGATGCCATGCAACTGATTACACACTGCTGCGCACGTTTCCCAGGCTCATCACATGACTCAATGGTACTGCGGAATTCCACGTTGCCACGGTACATGGAACGCTATGCCGGACAAAGCACATGGCTATTGGGTGAGTACAGCTGACGATGCTACAACCCTGTCGAAGTGGTGTGTGTGTGTGTCCAGGCCAATGAGCATTGTGAGTGTGCCGCTGTGACCGCACATGCATCACCCCCCTTCCATCTACCAAATACACAGCGGATGCCAAACATCATGAAGGAAGACATGACAGGGCACCACAATGTGCCCGTGCACACGCTGGCACAGCCAATCCCGTCACTGTCCCATGAACCTTGTGCCACTGCAGACACCCACCCTCAATTGAAACACTGCCTCAAAAGGCACGAGAGGTGTGTAAATGAGACAACGTGTATTTACTACTTCCGTACAGTGGAGTCACTCTGCCATGTGTGGACAGCACTGCACCGTGACATGCACACAATCAAATGTCACCCGCAGGGCACAGTAAACATGCAAGTTAATGTGTAGGCCCATATCCAGTTAGCGACATACATCGTGATGCCCAAAACATACCTCCATACACTGCATGGTACATATGCATGAATGAATGATGATACAAGAATGCACAGCAGCAGATGAGGACATGATGCCACAAACACTGACATGTTCCCCCATCTACATCCCATGTAGGTGATGCGGGATATGCATTCATGCCATGGATGGTGACACCTGTACGGAGACCAAGGAACAGGCATGAAGAGGCATACAATAGGGCACATATCCGCACACGTGGAATGATTGAGAGGACATTTGGACTGCTGAAGGCCCGTTTCCGCTGTCTGAGCAGATCTGGCGGATCACTGCTGTACAGCCCAGTGAAGATGGGTAAAATCACACTCATATGTGCCATGCTGCACAATATATGCCTGTGCAGGAACATCCCAATGCCACCAGACGCAGATGAGGAAGATGGGGATGGGGATGGGGATGGAGATGGGGATGGGGATGGGGATGGAGATGGGAATGGGGATGGAGATGGGATGGCACTGCCTCCCCCTGGGGGTCCACATGATGGCCACAGAGCACGGGATGCCCTGATTCGCATTTACTTTTGAGCCACAGCACATTCACAGAAATGCACGAACATGGTGACGACAATGAATTAATAGTTGCACTGCAAAATAAATGATCAATGTCCACACATGTATCTCTTGATTCGAAATGGTGATGTATTGATGTAATAACAACAGGGAAGGAGGTGCATTGGTTAGGGAAGCTGTACACCTGGGGCCACCCACCACCCAAACGTGCCCACCCCCAACCAGACCCCATTGTTCAAACCCCCAAAACTACCTACCCCACCACCCAAACGTGCCCACCCCCACCCAGACCCCATTGTTCAAACCCCCAAAACTACCTACCCCACCACCCAAACGTGCCCACCCCCACCCAGACCCCATTGTTCAAACCCCCAAAACTACCTACCCCACCACCCAAACGTGCCCACCCCTCTCACACCCTTGTAGTCCACATGTGTCCTGCACTGCCCCACACACATGCCATCACTTCCGTGTGCGCTTCTGTGCCTGTGCAACCTTGCCCGAGGGACCCGTTAGCCTACTCGAGCGCCTCCTTGGACTGGCAGTAGTGGAGCTGGATGGGGTGGTTGTGCTTAATTGGGCAGAATCTGGGATTGAGGGCATCCATGCCAGATTTGCCTGTTGGCCAACCAACATGGCCTCTACAAGCCTGGAGGTGTGGTCGTTGCCCTCCCGCACATGGCGTGCAAAGGTCACTATAGTGCTCGCAAAGCGTCCGATGGACCTCGACAGGCGACGCACTGAGGCGCTGTAGCTCTCCCTCTGCAGCCTGGATTCCTCTAGCTGCCTCTCCACCAGCTGGGTGAGGGTAGCCTGCTGGTCCTCCATCCGCTGCATGCGGGCATTCAGTTCGGCCATGGATGGGGTGGGCGACCACATGGGACTCCCCAGTGATGTGGGGCTGAACTCCAGGTCATGGAAGGAGCCCAGGTCTTCCAATGTGGGCATCTCCCCCTGTGGCCCCGTTTCCGAGTGCTCTTGCGGGGCACTGTTATCACTGCAGGCCGCCCCCTCTGTAGTGCTGCTGCCTTCGGTGTTGTGTTGGGTGGCCATGATAGGTTCCCGTGGCACCTGTCTAGACTCAGGCAGTGTGGAGATGGTGGGGATGTCGGTGGTGGTGGTGGGCCGCACATCTGTAGTGGCTGGTAATGTGGCCAGAGGTGCAGAACTGCCGGCAGCATCCTCCTGTGTGGTGGCGGTGGCTTGTGTACTTGCCGGTGCAGATTGGCTGGCCTGTTGTGCAGTATCACTGTCACTTGAAACGGCTGTGGGGACACAAAGGGCATGCAATTAGTGTTGTTGTGGTGGCAGATGGGTGCATCACATGCGTCATTAAGATTGTACATTGAATAGTGTTAGTCACATGCATCTGATTGCTGGTGTATGCATTCTGTGATATTGGTTGCCATACGGATCATGATGGGTCCTTTGGCCCACACATGCACTGCCTGGGGGGGGGGGTTGTTAATGGGTCCTTTGGCCCACACATGCACTGCCTGGGGGGGGGGGTTGTTAATGGGTCCTTTGGCCCACACATGCACTGCCTGGGGGTGGGGGGGTTGCTAATGGGTCCTTTGGCCCACACATGCACTGCCTGGTGGGGGGTTGTTAATGGGTCCTTTGGCCCAGTACTCACAACTGCATATTTTCATGTGGCATTCATGTTTGGGCACTTACCGGCATCTGCAGGTGGGCTCACTCCTGCCTCAGCCTCCCCGATCCCATGGATTCCCTCTAGGTGGAGGACGCTGCTGCAACGCTCCTCCCATGCTTGCAGCCTCAGTGGGGAAGGGGCTCCTCCGCCTGTCCCACTGCTGCGTTGGCGGTGCGTGGAAATGAGGTTGCGTACCCTCAGCCTCAGGTCATCCCACCGCTTGTGGCAGTCCGTCACGCTCCTCACTGTCACGCCCACAGCGGTGCACTTGCGTGCAGCTTCGGCCCACACCTCCTTCCTCCGCTGCTGTGTGGCACGCCGTTGTTCGGCGCTGAACAGCATCTCCGCATTGTCCACAATGTGCTACACCAAGGCGGTTAGCTCCGCCTCGCTGAAGCGCTGTTTGCGCTGCCTCTGAGCAGGAATCCTGGCAGACATGCTGGTGGTCCCTTTTGGCTTCTCAGAGTTAGGATTGCGCTTGTGCTGGCTCTGGATGGCAATGGATTGTGCTTTTATATGATGGCCGCCTCTCTGTTTCCTGTTTTGGCGATCATGGTATTTCCGGTTCCGTGTCCGTGGCGGCGGAGGCGGACACGGGTTTTGCACCACTTGTGGCTGCGTTATTTCCATTTCCGTGGGGCTTTCCGTGACGGCGGTAACAAGGTTTCCGAGTCCGTGTGGTGCGCGCGACCGACAGCGTGTAATCGGACGGTTTTTCCGCAACCTTGCGGACACGGAAACGTTTTTACCGCCGTCACGGATTTTGCACAGTCCCGGACTGGCAGGTTGTAATGAGGCCCAAATTTCTTCATCTCTAGCTCATGGTTGAGCTCCATTTCTTTGAGCCTTAGTTCTTGATGTTTCTGTTTAGTTTGGGCACTAATTCTTTTGAATTCAAGTTCAAGTCTCATTTTTTCTAGAGTGATAAATTCAGGACTTAATGTGGGACGTTACAATTGGCCAGTAGCCACAGGTTGAGGCCTTTGAGCAGACAGAGGGCCAGAGGGGGTTACTTTGTTATCCTCCTCTTCCTCATCTGCTTCCACAATAACATTATCAACATTATCATCCTCAATGTTTGCTTCATTTGCTGGAGGGGCAGGCACTACAGCCCCACTCGCCAGTCTTTGGTGTTCTAACAATCTTTCAATAATTTCTGATTTCTTGCCTTTGACAGGAAGACTTTTCTGTCTGCGCAGATCCCTTAAATAATCAGCAGTATTTACGAGGAGGGTCTCCTGGCTATAGCTTTCCATATTTGACTTGAACTTTTGAAATGAACTTTTAGTGATTGTTAAGCCTTGTGGTTAATTGAACCAAGGTACCAGCAGCACTCTAAAATGTTAATCCAATACTTTTATCCTCACCGCTGTACACCAGTGTTAGGCAGAATCCTGTGCAGTTCCCGTAGGGAGCACTACAGAAGATTAAGACTACAGGTACATGTAAGAAATCCCCTTTGGTATCAGTCTGTACCACAACGATTTAGTTGGTAGCTGTGGTTAAGCAGTCAGACTTATCTCAAGAGGGAGATGAGCAGTATTCAGGGTTTACACATTAGGACTACAGTACTATGGAACAAGGAAACACTGACCAAAGCTTTGTATCAAAAAGAATATATTAATTTATTTTACACACTCTGATGTACACACACTAATCACTATTATTAAAGTAAGTTAAATCAGTCAAGAAAAGTATACACAACTCCCTATTTAAATTGTAGACAAGTTTGAGCAAGAGTGAAAACCAAGCAGAAATGGCACTGTAATAATTTCTCAGAAGGGAGGGAAAGCTCAAGATATACAGATTTAGGCTCTTTAACACACCAGCAACACTTCCCAAGTAGATTGTGAACAAGTTAGGCAAGGCAGTACTTTAGCATATGCAATACTGAGATGAAAACCGAGCAAAATGGCACTTCACAAGTTTAAAAAGGGGAAGGAAAAAGGTGGTTATAAGAGTTAGGTGCACCACCACATTTTTAGGTGAGAAGCAATCTAGAGAAGGCAGTTGTAACAGATTTAACCAGAGGTAATTGGCCTGTGCCATAGTCAATGGTACAGGGCAATGCACCCAGGATCAAACTGCTCTAGTAGCTGCAGTCAGGTCTTTGTTTAACGAGTCGAAAAGGCAGTTGCAGAAGGTGAAAGACAATGTTAGATGAGAGGGGCAGCCAACCCAGTAGGTAAGTAAAGGATTCAAAACACCTTTAGCGATACCCAACGAAACGGGAGGCCTGGCGGAACAATGTACCTTTAAAGGAGAAGAGGCTCCTGCGGTGGCGGTAGTTCCTGGCAGTTCCTGCAGTTCGGGAGATCCAGCAGAGGAAGAGAGGCTCTCGTCGTGGAGGAAGGTTTGAGTTACTGCACTGCCCAGGTATGAAACCAGCCGCGGTGCTGCCAAAACGAATAAAAGGTACGCTCCTTTAAATCGTGGTCTGGGTGGACGGGTGCCTGGCTATCCGGTCTCCGAGTGCAGGGCACTGGCCATTCGACCAAGGCAGGTCCTGGAAGGCGATTGGCGAACTGGTTGGACCCACCAGCTCAAGGGAAGAAGACTCTTGCAGAGGAAGATCTTCTCAAGTCGTTGGAGAAAAGTGGTGAGGATCTGCAGCAGGGCTTTACCGGTGGTTCAGTCGTTGCAGATATCTTCAGCTTCTCTCCTCTTTGGATTCTTAGTTCCAGTGGCGACATCTTGTCCTCCAGTCCTCAGGACCCTGCTTTTATGCAGCAAGACCCCCATTCATACAGCCTAGCTGTCACTCACACCGTGGGGTGGCTCTCCTGGCGGGAGAACCCTCCAGCCTATCAGGGCAGAGTGCGACTTGGGTTGCATAGGCAACCCTGTCCAGGGTGCCTATTCCCCCTCCCACACATCCTGTCTACCCCAGACTCAGTGGCGCCGAGAGGAGGGCTTCTGTGCAGAAGCCCGCGAAAAGGACGAACAAAGGATCCCCGACCTGGGTTAGGATTATAGAGAAAGACACGAGGAAGAAATATTATTAAAGTTCTGGCAATAAAAACCTACCGGAGTAAAGTTAATATTAAAATAAACCGGCGGTATGTTAGAGGCTGTCAGTAAAAGTGGTAGCCTCGAACAATGGGATAATCCCATAGGGAAATATTCACGGTAGAATATTTACGGTAGTAACCACTGCCACCAGCCAGAAACTTTTGAGAGAGGGACTGTACGGTACCCCCTCGAAAATGAACAGTAAGATGGGTTGTACTGATTTAGTTCATAAGTATTGACTGGTAAAGTCAATGGGGACTTTACATGCCTTGGGAGACAGTAGTCAGTCCCAAGGTATGGAGTCTATGTTTGGGGGTCACTGCGACACTCCTGTGGTACGGCACGAAGGGTGCTGTGTACCACACATGTTAAAAAGATGATTCCTATGAGGGTGAGAAAAACCCCATAGACCATAAGCACACAAGATAGCCTAAAACACACACTAGCAATCTGTCTAAGAGTGGGAAAAAAGGGTCTCACTCTTAGCAGGGGATAAAAAAATAAACGCTCCAAATCCAGCAAAGCTGCTGACTCTATAGGTAAGGGAAATTAGCCTTAGAAGAGAATTCTCCCTAACACTGCCGGACCCGTAATGAGGCCCACTGTCTTAGTCGAATTATGACAGGGACCTTCAAAATAATTCACCTTAGACCTAGAGGGTCGGATAATACTGTGCAAGAATTTGTGGATTAGCTTAGTGGTCAAAATTGTTAGTTGCAGTTTTCTGCCACCATGACTGTCAACCGCGCTCTCCTGATCAATCAACTCTGTGATAACCTGGCCATCATGGATCAGGCCTTGGAGTGGTTGACCTCCTTCCTCTCAGACCGGCCCTCCCACGTCCAACTTCGGTCCTTTCTCTCCACCACCTCCCACTCCACATGTGGTGTCCCCCAGGACTGTAACCTCTCTCCCTAGCTCTTTAATGTCTACTTGGCTCCTTTGGCCCATCTGATCTCTACTTTCTCCTCTAACTTTCAGTATTACCTGGATGACACCCAGCTCTCTTTCAGGCTCCCCTCAGCCTCCTCTTCTATCTTGCTCATTCCTGTCTATCCGCGATTCAGAATTGGTGCACCTCCAACGATCTCTGCCTTAATGCTACTAAGATGGAGATCCTTCTCAGTGGGACCCCTGATTCCACTTTCCCCCTGTCACTCTGGCTGCCTTGCTTGGGCCCTCTTCCTTCACCTTCCTGTGAGGCAAAAAACCTTAGTGTCATCTTCGACACCACTCTCTCCTTTGCTCACCACATCTTGGACCTCGCCAAAAAGTCCCACTACCAACTGCACCGCTGTTAGGGAGAGTTCTAATTTTTGTGCTAATTCCCTTCAACCTTAGACACAGACCCCCAGCTCCTTTGCTGGACTTGAGGACTTTTAAATTGTAACCCTGAATGAGTGAGACCTTTTTCTCACTCTCTCATTTGTTCTGACCTAATTTGGATTATATGTTTCCTCTGTTTTTCGAGTCTGACAAACTCCATAGGCATCTATTTTGTGTATGGTGACACACAGCATCTTCAGTGCAGTGTCACTGAGAAATCCTTTAGATTTCTCATAAGGTTTCAATACCTTTTCTTGTGTGAACTACTGTTCCCAAGAATAGTAAAGTGAAATGGACTTTACTTACCTTTTCTCTTTGTGGGTCCAGCACACACCATCTTATGTTGAGTGTTGGGAGTGGGGAGGATTACCTAGTAGCCCCTTATCCCTCATTCTCATATACATTTTTTTATGTTATCCTCACTAGTTTAAATGGCTGGTGGCAGTGGTTTAATTTTCCTGCCATTGTGCTTTTTTACCGCAGGCTGAATCCTCAGCTGCAGTATAGCACCCATGAGTAACCATTTTGTCAAAATGGCCCTGGGCTTCTTTTTTCGCCATTTTCTGTCTGTCTTTCTTGGGTTTTAAACAGCAAAAAGGTGAGGAATCTATTTTTTGGTACTGATATCGGAGAACTCTGCGCCCTTTTTATCTTTTGTGTTCATACAGTTAAGGTCACATGTGTAATTAGGGTAACCGTGGAGTCCTATGATTCCTCTGCTCCACTAGGAAAAGACCGTAACACAAAAGTGTTACCCTTATGTGTTGCTCATGCGCCCAAGTTGTTTTTACTCCATACAGATGGAGAAGGAAATAAGGTACCACACAAGGGCAACAGATTTCTATATAAATACTGGTGAATCACAATACAAATCTTGTGTGGTACCTTATTTCCTTCTCCATCTGTATGGAGTAAAAACAACTTGGGCGCATGAGCAACACATAAGGGTAACACTTTTGTGTTACTTTCTTGGGTTTTACTCTGTTCATCGAGGCCGAGCTGAGCTCTTTGTTCACTTTGCCTTTGGCCCGCCTCTGGCTCCAGTGTGTCTGGAAAGGCAGGATGTGAGGGAGGTTCCCGAAACTCCCCTGTCCTTTGTCTCTAGGAATGCCTGAATGCAACTAGTCCTGGTTGGCTGACTGGCCACCCTGCTGTGTGATTGACAGCCTAGGCTGCGCATGAATGGGAGAAACCTGCGTAAAATGCAAAGGTTTTGGTACTAGAGGCAGAGTCGACCACTGGGAGAGACACCCGACGAAGAAACCGTGAACGTAGCTTGCTGGATCCTCCTGGACCTTTGAATTGCCCGGTGAAGCCTTGCTGCTTTGCTGAAACTCCTTTTTCTAATTGACAACAGAAGCTCTGGAAGGGACGACTTCTTACCTTGGGTTAGTGGGACCAGCTAACCCCAAGATGAACTCCACTGGATCATCTTCCCTGATTGGCTGTACTTCTTTGCTGCTGCAAGAACCAAGTGCCAGGGGTTGAGAAATCCGTACTCGAGTCCAATGTCTGCAATATGGCCAGAAGCTCCAGGAGTCTCCTAAGGACCAGCCAGAAGCAGAATGACCAGAGCTTGAGTCTCCTTAACAGAGTCCAGGACCCAAGGAGTGAAAGAAGACCAACTGGTATCTGAGATCTGCGGTGGTGCTGTTTACCGAACGCTGAAACCGCCAAGTGCCGCTGATCCGAAAAGAGCCCGTAGCTGCCGATGACATCCAAATTGCTGCCGCAGGAGCCCTTGTTAGGGAGGATTCTCAAAATGTGCTAATTTCCCTTACCTTTTGAGACCCCCAGCAACTTTGCTGGATTTCTGGGATTTGATTTCTTACCTGGAAAGAGTGTGAGCCTTTTTTCCCACTCTTTCATGTATTTTGATGTGTGTTTTATTTTTTTTTAATTTTTTATTTTTTATTTTTTTTATTTATTTATTTATTTGTTTTGGTAGCAAAAACTAATTTACACCTTGACAAATAATACATGGCACATATAAATCATGTAAAAATATCATAAAACAGCATAATTAATCAATACTTGCACAGCCAAAAGATAATAAAGATAATAAAAACATTAAACATTAAAACATTTCTTAATACATCAAGAAGAATCCCAAGAATCACAAGAGTCACAGGTGGAGATCTACAATGCCAAATATCAAACCTAACCTGACCTACCTAACATGACAGTGATAAAGTCGCATCGAAGCCCTCCACCAACTTAAATATTCCCACAAACAGTTGGCAAATACCATTGGTCATAAAGAAAACTAAATCTCAGACATCCAAAATTTACCCACTCCAGAAGGTCCGATTGAGTGACAACAATTGCTCCTCTATTATTGCAACAAGTCTCACAGTTGCTAGTATGATGGAATTAGAGTTTCCCTGCATACATCTCAGCCATACAAGATGACATTCAAACAGAGAGAGCGAAGTGAGATATGCAACCAGGCAACGTTGTCTGTGCCTGAGAAAGAAGTTACAGTACATGAAGAGATGTTCCAGGGTTTCAGGCTCAGATGTATTTAGGCAAAATCTGCATCCCTCCCATTTTGCCAAGGCCCTATAACCATCCCAATTCCTAATACGAGCCCCCGTCTGAATAAGGTCCATGCGGAAACGCATATAGTACCTTCTTGCCACTTTGTCTGGAAAACACAAGATATATGGCAGCCGAGGAGCAACTGCATGTCTAAAGGTGGCATATATGGTGAAGGAAGAGTAGCTTCCAATCCGATCACAATTGCGAGCCCAGGCATTTTCGAAAAAACGCCTTTTAACTTTGGCAGGGGTATTTATTAAGTCATCCTGCGTCATATTCAAGGAAGTTAAAGTCGCTTGTATCATGTCTTTCACAATGGTGATCGAAGTTGGACACGTTCCGGCTAACATTTCCTGAAAGTCCTCGTAAAGTGAGTTTGGGGGAGGAGAAATCATTTTAGAAAATGCAGATACCGTCCTCCAAATAAATTTGTCTTCTAGTGGATATAGACCCAATTCATGTGTAATTATGGCGTTGGGTAGGTAACCCGGAAGCCCCAAAATCTTCTTCCAGAGTTTACCCTGTAGGATATTTAGGAGGGGCCCCAAGTTCAGAAGGCAAATATCTACTGCATAAAGCAGGATGGGCTCTATTTTCATGGTGTAGTATTGTATAAGAGGCAAGAGGGAGTAACGACAATGTTTGGTAAAAATGATTCTCATTTGGGCCAGAAGTGGGTTAAACTTTGCAATCAACACTGAACGCCACTTGTGAGCGGACGTCCCATTCGATAAGTGGTAGCCCAAATAGTTGATCTCCTCTTTTCTCAAAATCGGCTGACCATTTATTGTAAAGTTGAATCTCGGAAGTTTTTTTTTAGATGTAAAAACCAATATATGTGATTTAAGTGAGTTGATGGTCATATTGTTCAGCTTGCAATATTCGCCAAACAGTTTTAGTTTGTTTTGGAGTCCAAACGGCACTCTACCGAATATTATGATGTCATCGGCAAATGCTAGCCAATGGAGCCGCATAGAACCCAATATAGCCGGAAAAGAGTTAGAACCCTGCCAGATCTCGTCAATATCGGCAAGGTAAAGATTGAACAGGACCGCTGCCAAGTTGCAGCCTTGTTTAACACCAATGTACGTGGGTATGTTGTCAGTCAGTAGCCCTTCCGCATTAATGCGGACCCGGTAAGATGTGTTCTGGTGTAGTGCTGCAATTAATGCAACTACTGGAGGTGGTATACCATATGCCAGCATCTTTTGCCAAAGCCGAGTACGAAGTACATTATCAAATGCAGCTGAAAGGTCCAGGGCTGCCATATAAATGGTGCCATTGGACTTGGTATGTGCATTCCGAAGGAGATGGGCTAGGATCGAGGCATTTAGTTGAGTGCCCATTGCTCTACGGAAACCAACCTGTGCTTTGGAGAGAATTTTTAACTCATGTATGTAGCCTTCCAATTCTGATAAAATTAGACATGCAAAAATTTTCGCAGCAGTGTCTATAAGGGCAATCGGCCTGAAGTTTAAAGGGTTATTTAATGCACCCTTTTTATGTATTGGAATAATTATGGCAGTCAGCCATGATTCCGGAATATTGCCAGTTTTGTAGATCAGCTGGTAACAAGGAAGAAGGTAACTAGCCCAGAAGTGAGGATCGTCTTTTAGAACGCAAGGGGGGAGCCCATCTGGGCCGGCTGCTTTGGAAAACTTCAATTGGGAGATTGCCCATATGATGTCTTTTAAGTCCCAGGGACAAGCTCGCGGCATGGGCAAGTGCATATTCCTACTCTCCATTATGACATGGATAGTGGGCAAGGCATATTTTTGAGAAAAATACTTCTCCCATTCGGGTCCCGAGATGGTCGCCACAGATCGGGTATCCACCTTACCTGAGGGGTTTCTTAAAATGGCCCATGTCTCTCGAGTTTTTTTTTTACAGAGTAGGCTAATCATACGTTGATTCGCGACAGTATAGGCAGCCTGGCGCAAACACTTTATTTGGTGCTTAAAGCACCCAATGATGTAGTTTTTTTCACGATGATAGATAACAGGGCTAAGGGCCTTTTTTCTTATGATAGCCAGTTCCCGATTTTTTTGCTTTTTTAGAATTGCTATCTGATTCAAATTTGGATGGGCATCCAAGGGGCTACCTTTACCCAAAGCGTCCTTCACTAAAGATAGTAGGTGTGACTGAATCATATTGATGTTTCTTTCGTTGATTTTTTCAATATTCCCCAGCGACATAAGGTCGTCATGGGTTAATATGAGATCTCTATTCACCAAGAACACCAATTTCCTACATACGGCAGGATTCCAGTTGACAGAGATGGTGGTTCTGTCCGGAGCCGCTAAAGAGACAGGAGGAGAAGGCATATAGACGTCACACCCCATATGGAGAACTGAGCACAGCATGTGATGGTCGCTCAGGCCCAGGTCTAAGATTAAAATTGGTTCAAGCAGCCCAGAGCACACTTTAGATGCAAGGACATAATCAATGAGGGATGAAGCATTGCCCCGTGACCATGAGATGTGTAGAGAATGAGGTGAAAAATGAATTGGGTAGATACCCCATTTTTCAAAGAAACTTAGCAATTGGTACCCTCTGTGAACGGCTTGTTGGGCGTAAAAAGAAGTAGAAAATCCTAATGTGTTAGAAAACTGGAGGTATGAATTTAAGTCACCTCCAATCACAATTTCGTGGTTGGGACAGGAGACTGAAGCATGACCCAACACCCTGTTAAGATCATCGACAAGAGAAGGAAGAGAAGCGGACTTGGGATTCCAATACAACGACATTAGAAGCAGGGGCACAACCTTGGCGGATTCAAACGACAGCTCCACCAAGATGCATAATTTCGAGGTATCCAGAATGGAACCCACTGCTTTTAGGCCATTTTTAATAAGAACAGCTATACCTCCGGAAGGACGGCCTGCAAGTGTGCGGCTGGCTGGGACAGAAAAACTGGAGTACCCATCGAGAGTAATCTCGGATAGGCTCATCGTTTCTTGCAGAAATAGAATGTCGGGTTTCTGATCAGGAGCAACCCGCTTATACCATCCAACCAGATTGCCCAAGCCACAACAATTCCAGGATTAAATAGTCAGGCTGGCCAGTTATGAGCCTGGGGTGGGCCCTTTGATGGCTGCAGCTGTTTTTATCAAGGGTTCCAACCAAGCTAGCCCATTCAGTGCTTGGGTTAGCGATGCTAATTGGAGTGCTAGTTGGGTAGCCTGAGAATCAGATGAGTCTATACCCAACCCCACTGAACTTACTGGCAAAGTGGGAGGTACCCAGTCAAGAAAGGTCCATGCAATGTCCATATCCGGAAATAGGCATGGGGTAAGCCCAATAGAGTAAAAGTCCTCAGCAAAGTCCAACAGCATTTTGGTTATAATCTGCGATTGGACTCTGCAGAGGGCTCTATGATTGTTGTGGGTTGCCAATTTGACCCACTCTAGGTCCTTAGATGAAAGGCTCCTAAGAGATGGAATTTGAAAGAATGAGTTCATCAAAAATGACCTGTTTATACGAGCAGGGCCATTTGTCTCTGGATTACTCGCCCAACCAAGGATTAGTTTCATGTCCTTGGGTGTGTGCGAGAAGGACAAGACGTCAGAAATAGGTTTGCCTACCGCTGGAAGCGTGAGTTGCGTAACCTCCACATTTGGAGGCCGGCCCAGCGACGCCGAAACCCCGGATACTTCTAAGGGGAGAGGAGGACAACCACAATCTTCACTTACCGCACCAAAGGGAGCTAAGGGAATGGGGACTACATCCTTACCAGCCGAAGACCTTAATGACTGTGGGGGAGCACTGGTTGGACTCATAGCAGGAGTCACTATAGCCTCAGCTAGCATCGTCGTGCTCGCCTTTCTAGGTTGGATATGGGGAAAGAAGGAGTGTATCTGTGGTTGGAGCTTGACCGTGGAAGTTCCTTGAGGGCCACACGGGGCGATCTGTATATTCCCATTTTTCAAATCTGCAACCTGTAGATGTTTCTTACTTTCCTCATCAAGGTCACAGAGGGTTAGGCCAAGATCATCGTGGCTGGTCCCCGTACCCAAGTTTGCTTTAGATTCGAATATCGTTTGGGCACAGGCCAGAGGTGGTATGTTAGACTTAGCTTTCTTTTGACCAGCCTTGGTAAGGTTTAGACGTTTTTGGGCTCTTAGGAAGGACTTTCTTGCTTTACGTGAGATAAAATGTCTTCCTTCATGCACCACAGGTCCTTCCTCCAAGTCCGAGCATAAGTCGACTGCCGTCGATACAGGACTGGGCGGGGCCTCGATAATGTCAGTCAGGGCGGAGGACTATCCAAAGGAACAGCAATACTTTGAGTAACATTGGATCCCTCTCTTGAGGAGTCTGTTAGGTCCAAATGCTGTTGGGTTACAGGTACCTTATAAGGAAGCTGTTCCACCTGTAATAGACGTTCGTGCTGGAGTTTAAGAACCTCCACCAAGTCTATAGCCTCCGGGTTTGCATGCGTCGTCATCGACGGGTTAAGCCCTTTCACTACCTGAGAATAGGAAGTCTGTGGGAAAACTATAGAACACATTCCTGGCTCAGTCTGCGAGCCTTGCGTGTGAGTCAAAGTAGAAATAGGGAGCTGAGGTGCTCTATATGGGACATTCTCCAACAATTTTTCAAAGTGGGCCAGATAGAAGGATCTGGAGTGTTCTTCGGCTAAGATAAAGCCTTCCAATCTGGCCATCTTATCTTTCATAAGAGATAATGAAGATTGCATCTCCCTTAAGGAGCAATGTGTCAGCTCATGCCCCTTATCCAGGAGATTGAGAATGCGTGAAATTACGGGAAAATTGAAGGGTTCATTGAGCTGAGAATGTGAGCAGTATTCCTCTGGGGTAGAGGCCGATCTAACTTCACCCTTTGGAGCTGCAAGGTCTGCCTCTGCATTCACCAGGGAAAAGGGGGCAACACCTCCTACAGGAGAAGGCCCTACCGACATCTCGTCGCCAAACTGCATGTTGTCAAAGAGAGCAGCGGATCGCCCTTCCAAGACCCTATGATGGAAGGTCGACGGAACCATCGCGTGGCCGCCATCTTTTTCGCTGTTTGTTTCTGGGGGGATGTGAAAGTGCACTTGTTCACGAAATGGGAAGGCAGACGATGCAGGAGACGAAGGGCCTAAAGAGAGCCGCACTCTTTTACTTAATTCGCTGACAATGGTAGGTGCCAGAATAGACGTGTCAGTGAGACAAGGAAGGCCTCGAAGGCCTTGTATAGAAGAACAATCTGAATCAGGACCATGGGTAGTCCCATTGCCCTCATCACCAACATAGTCGTTGGCGTCTTGGACTGAAAAAGTTGACACAGCCAAGGCTGGCAGCGGACCATTCGAAGATGGAAACATGGCCAATGTTGGTACAGCGCCGATGTGGCAGTCTCATTATATCCCACCTGACCCAGCCCCACCCCTCTCTCTATCAAAATGCTAGACATGGGTAAAGAAGGAGCAGGGGCTGCCGAAGACAAAGGAAGAGAGGTGGGTAAAGTGTTAGTGATGGACACAGGGGCGGGGGCTTGCGGAGGAGAGCCGGTTTTACAACCACTTCTTAAGGTCGGGCTCATACTCAGGAGCTGTACACACCCCAAACCCAAACCAAAAAGCCCACCCCTTTTTGTCCAAGGCAAAGGTTAATATCAGGCAACAAGCAACTTCAAGAAATGTCCACTATAAATTCTCTAGGAGAGTTGCCAGACGGTAAGTATGGCCTCTAAACACATAGAACTATCATGTTAGAATACTGTCAAATGAGTTGCACTTTTGTTTGAATCATGGGCACCATGAGGGGGGCGCCCCTCACAGAGAACCTCCCCAAGGAGTGAGTCCCCCCAATACTTCAGCTGTTGGGCCACAGTACTCAAGTTTGCAACAGAAATATCAAATAAGTTGGACTTAGCTGTGAAAATAGAATGTCAAAGCACTCGTGCCACTAGATCATACGGGACACTACAGGAAGCCTGAGAGCTGCCTCCGCGCTCCCCGCGAACCGCGAACAGCCAACAGTACTTAGATTGTACTTGGCAGGTGCGCGGCGCGGGTGCGCGAGGAGGCTGTATTTTAACGAGGCTTCCTGGGCGTCACCCAACACAAAGGGGCGGGGCCTCCTCTGGGAGGAAAACCTCCTTTCCACAAACGAGGGCCAGGCAAACTGTGTGTTACACAGTGGGACGTCCTCCAGGCGTGCAGAAGCTCCAAGCCGTACACACGGCGTCCAGGGGCGAAGGCGCGGTGCAGCGCAGGACAAAGGCGGCGCTGCGAGAAAAATCCAAGGAACAGGGCAGACCAGTCCGAGTCCACAGCCAACAGTACTTAGATGTGTTTTATTTTTGTGTTCTTTGGTTATGGGGTTCTAACACAACTCCATAGGCATCATCTTTTTCTGTGTGTCACACAGCACCTTCAGTGCAGTGGCACAGGGGGGTCTTTCAGACTTCCCAAGGTTTAAACACCTTCTCTGGGACTGACAACCGTCTCCCAGAGCATGTAAAGTTACATTGACTTTACTAGTCTCTTTAAATGTACTGACCCAGCACACACTTTCTTCCTATAGAGTGCTGGAGGGGTTGCCTAGCTTTCCACTGAGTCAAAACACTCATGTAACAGTAAAATGTTCCCCTTTCCTACTTTAAATGGCTGGTGGCAGTGGTTTAGATCAAACTACCACGATTTTTCCCGACCGCTAACAACAGTAGCTAAAAATCGGGTCAGCCATGTTTTTCAATATGGCGCCCAAGACCTATCTGTAAAAAAAGACTCTGGTCATCTTTTTCCGTCATTTCTTTTAGGAAAGGTCCTTCTTGAGTTTGTCTCTGCGCGCCAAACCAGGTTTGGTACTTTTGTTCATTGGCCTTTGGCGGGCTTCAGTGCTGAAGCCCTCCTCTGGTGCCAGAGTGTATGGGGTGGACAGGATGTGAGGGAGGTGCCCGAAACTCCTTGTGCTTAGTCTCCTAGGAGACCTGAATCCACTCTGCCGTGATTGGCCGGCTGGCTGTCCGGCAAGGACAGCCACCCTGCTGTGTGAGTGACAGCCAGGCTGGAATGAATGGGGTAAAACTGTTTAAAAGCAGGTCCCTGGGACTTGGAAAGCAGAGTCGACCACTGGAACGAAAGAACCGAAGACGAGCTGAAAGAAGAGGACTGCTGCAACTCCTGGACGACCGGTGAAGCCCTGCTGCAATTCCGAATTGCCTGAAACTCCATCGACAGAGATGCCCTTCAAGGTTAACTTCTTCCCTTGAGTTTGGTGGGAACAACCAACTCGCAAGCCACCTGGACACCGTCCCCATCTGGTCGAATTTTCATCAGAGTGCTGTTGAAAACCGGATAGCCAGAGGGAAGGAAACCAGCTTGTGGACTTTAAGGCACTCACACCTTAAACCAACATCTAGCTACAGCTTTTGGCCTCATCACTGGGCAGTACAGGAACCTCCCGACGTCCTCCTTGTCCCCACGAGTGAAGATCAGGAACAGCGAGATCTGCTTGAACTGCCAGGAACAACTGCCTCAGCTACAGCTTTCTTCATTGACAAGGTACTGTGCAAACGTGGTCCGGAAATCTTTTCCGCCATCGAGAATGTGTGTGAAACTTTCCTCAACTACGAAGGCTTGTCCTTCCCTTAACATTCATCCAACCTTTCACCTAGCCAAATTCTTATAATCTCCATGGCAAAGACTTAACCGTTATTTACCAGAACTGTGCTCTCCTATACAAAAGACTCAGAACCATTGACTTTAGCCCAGGCCTAGTGAGAAGAATTGCTGGTTGTATTTAACTGAAACCCTTTGCCCTGTCTATGAACGTATTTGGGCTGTCTAATCTCATAACCTTGTCTTTTTAGTCCTTTAATAAATATCTGAAGTGCCATTTTGCTCCCACTTCACTTGAGCTAAACGCGTTCATTTACTTACCGGTTGTATTTTTGTGGTTTATTAGTGTGTGATATTGAGCTGCTTATGCTAGTGTAATGTTTTCTAACTGACTGAGTAAATAAATATATATTCTTTTACCAAGAAACCTTGAGTAAGTGTATATTTGAATCACTGTATTGGTTGGTCCTGTGTGTAACTTGTTCTTCTGCTCACTTAACCTCTTGAGATAAGTCTGGCTGCTCAGTGATCGCTACCACTTTACTGTGTAGTACAGGCTTGTACCAAAGGTCAAATTGTGCTTACATCTGCAGTCCTAATTGCCTGTAGTGGTCCCAAAGGGTACTGCAGGTGATTCTGCCTAACAGCCCTCCAGACATCCACACTCTTTTCCCCACGACTGAGGCTCAGGAACCCAGGGTCTGCACCTCTGCAACAGGACAGAATCCAGCTGGACCACTCTTCTTGAAACCAGAGGTACTGTTTAGACTTGGGGTACTTACCTCAGTGTCTTTTTGAGCTGGGCTTTTCGCAGTTGAGACTTGCAGTGGCTTACCTTAGAGTTGATGCCACTCTGCTTTTCACAGGCTTAACAGCTTGTGACCCTACAAGTGATTTCTACAAAATGCTGTAACTTTGTGTAAGACTTTTTATTATCTAAGAAGTGCCTCTGCTCCATGGACTGCGCTCCAATTGACATTGGCTGTCCTGGTTCCCTGCAGACTCTTCTAGTCTATTGACTTTGATATTTCTGTCCCTCATAGGTGGTCACTTGTTTTAGACTGTTATTGCTGGGAAAGGCTTGTCTAGATTTCATTGGAAGAATTAGTTGTCCTCACATACATTGAGAACCTGTTTAACCTTTGTTTCCTTCCTTTAACCTTTCCTTTCTGCAACATCAGAATATGCAAAGTATAACTAGTGATATATAAATGCCATTACTGTCCTTGTGAATGAAGTCACCTCCGGGTGTAGGCAGTGTGTAAAAAGCATATCCAAAGAGTATCCACTAACTTGTGCTGATTCTGGAAATGTATTCTAAAGTATATTTGATTGTTACATATCTTGCCCCAAGGATCAAGTTCAAGACCCCTTGCACCGTCCACAAGGCTTTCTGGGGCCGGGATGTGCATTACATACAACTCTCTCTTCAAAAATACCTTCCTTCTTGAGCCCTTGCTGAACTACCTCCAACTCTCTGAAGGTTAGATGCTTCACTAGGCAGAGAGGTGGGGGTAGATCTCTCTCTTCTGCAGGTGCCTCCCTCTGGAATGGCATCCCTGCCCCTCTCAAACTTTCGGCGGACAACCTGAAGTTCAGGAAGTAGCTCAAGACCTTCCTGTTCTCCTCTGCTTTCTCTCTCTCTCTACCCCCGCTGACCTACCTGTCTGGCACACATACTGGTTGCCTTGCTACCCTCTGAGCATAAAGGGTACCAGGCTATTCCATGATCAGTCTCCCCTGCACTGCCTCCGGACCACCGCGCACTTAGAGGCTGTAGCTGGAACCTCTACAGTCCTCTGCTGCCCTGGTTGCACTTGCTCAGAGTACTGCTGCCCTGATAGCACTTGTTCTCCCTCTCCCTGGCACTTCCCCTTCTCCCTCCCCCCGGCACTTTGGCGCTGTCACACGATCTGAATGTCACAAGGCCTGGTAAGATCGTTTGACATTTAGTTTGCCAGTTTTTTCCAATCCTGGGTTGCAGTGGGGTAACGCGTGACATCATCGCGCACCTGAGCGATGACATCTTTATGTATTCATAGGATATTTGTAAGGTGCCTATACAACAAATGGTGTTTCAAGGCACCACAAGACAAAAAAGGGTGGGGAACAAGGGAGAAAGAGAACAATAACGGTCCTACTAAGCCTTGCGACATTCGGATCGTGCAAGTGCAGTAACAAGAAGTGCGAGGGAAAGGGCGGTGGGGGTGAGTGCCGGTCTGCGTGAGATGCGAAGTGCTAGGGTGGGAAGGGAAGTGCAGTGTAAGGAGGAGAGAGTGAAAGTGAAGAAAGGAGGGGGATGGCCACATGGGCTAGACGAAAGCTAAGGGGAGGCCAAGAGGGCAAGCGCCAGGGATTGTTTGTATAGGGTGCAGGGGGTGAGGGTGCACATGCTGAGTGCACATCGCGCAGCAATTTCCTAAAAAGAGCAGCCATTTTGGCAACTATTTGGGAGCAATCCAGCTGCAGAATTATCTTTGGGAGACAATTGTGTCTCTGCATGCCCTCCAGCAGGCACGTTTGGTGCTGTGGATTCTTTTGGTGGATCCAACATTCATTTAATTTAATTTAATTGAACAACACAACTAAGGATGGCTTTCCTAGACCCCCTTATGACAATTCTTTGCCATCTTTAAATTTACTCTGTGGACAACATCTCTACGAGAGTGAAGTTCTTCAATGACCCACTTATCCATCCCGGTGTTGGTCTTGATATCTTTATAGGTACAAGTTTTAGACCTTTTCTGCTGAATGTGATTCAGATTGTTGGGGAATCTACATGAAACAATGTATTCAAACATAGGCTGTATTACTTTGGGTTGCAGAATAGCCAATTTGTTGGCCTATTTTTTGAAGATTTCCACATTTCAAGTGAAGATTGGGTGAATTCTTATGCCCGAATTGTACCATGGATTACTTACCAGGTACTTGCACATTTTTGTTCTATAATGGGGTAAGCGCTAAGTCTAAGGTGGATTATTTTGAAGATCCCTGTAGTAATTGGACTAAGACAGGGTCTCTCTGTTTTGCTTTTAGTTAAGGAAGTTTATTCTATTGATTCTTAAGGAACATACGCCTTCTTTACTTCTTAGCGCCTGTGATGAATCAGCAATGATTGCCCCAGAAAACCTGGCCTAGGACCCTTCTCGTGTGGCCAGGGAAAGGCAGACACTTTCTGAACCCGACTCTGGGGGCGGTGTTCTACGGTAGGGTCACATGACATGGAAAAGCAGGTCAGGAGGAATGGACAAACCCCATTGTTCAACTTTCCCTGAAGCCCCACTCTTCTGATGGCTTATTGTAAAACAACGGAAATAAGAAAACCTACTTTTGTCATTAGGGTCTTCAAGTCCTATAATCCTCTAAGTACAGGGACGAGGAAGATGGCTGAAGAGGTGCAGTGATACAGGAGGGGACAGATAATTAAATTTAATGACCCACACCTGAGGGAGACTTAGAGACTTAAGTGGCCCTCTCAGGTACAGGTCAGGAGAAAAGGAGGGAAGAGCAGCAGGAAGCAGAAGCAGCGTGGTTCGTGCAGGCAGCCAATGTAGAAGCTGGAGGAGAGAGAAGACGCCGGGACCATTGCGTGGCAGAGAGCAACTGCTGGTCCTGAGACGGTCTGCGCCTCTTGAATCCTGAAGTGCAGAGGTCGCACAGCAGGAAGTGTTCTAGAGGGAAGCTTGCCCTCTGGCGACCTAATCTGCAGAGGCTGCACAGCGAGAATTAAAGGCAAGGGAAGTTTTCCCTTCCAGGAGCCCATCTCAGCTGGCTGGTGTGCATCAGAGAACCTCAAGAGCGACGAAGGCTCCATTTGCAGGTGGTGACGGACTGAAAGAAGAGGTTTGCCAAGTCGGGAGAAGCCACAAGAAGAGAAATCCTGCAAGCGGCGGGAGGAAGAGAATATCGTACCCAGTGAGTTCACAGCTTGTTTGTGACCCCAGAGCGCTCCTTCCTCGCTCGTGTATGCCAGGCAGGTGTTTGGCTGGTGAGGAACACTCGCATGTGAATGAAAATGACTCAAAAAGCATTTTTGAATCTCACGCTACTGAAACGCAGCAAAAGCAGCACTCCTGAGCGAGCAAGAGGGATTCCCAAAGTAAACTTGAATACTGGAGTAATGAAAAGCAGTGAAACTCCATTTTAAGAAAGCCAAACGACTGTAATTTTACAAGTGTGAGTCTATGGAAACACCAACAATCTAAGGGGGCATCATTGTGAAAAGTAATCACCTACACGCATTTCCCAAGCCAAGAGAGAGTAAAACCAAGGCAGTTACAATATAGTTGACATTGTCAACAATGGCAACAGGCCAAAGGAAGATTCATGAGTAGTGAAATTTGTTGCCCACACTTTGTACAACCTGTGGTGAAAGCTGGTATAAACTCACATTACCTAACCCAAGAGAAGAGAAATAAAAGGCCCTTTTCCTATCAGTCATTGGTTACTTGTGTAGTGGGGAAACAAGAGTGGCAAAAAGACTGCCCTTCTGGGAAAAGAGATCCAGGAGGAGAGGAGCATTATTTTCAGAAGAGTATCAAAGAGCACCAATGTAAATTTTGTTTTCCCCGAAGAGTTGTTGGGAGATTTGAAGCTGCAATTTGTTGAATATTATGAAGTTGTGGTGAAACCTTTATCAAATGATATTAACCCCAAAAGCACATGTTGTGAAAGGATGTTCAGGCATGGGAGTATACCTGGACGGTAAACTGTTGGAGGAGTGGGTCTGGCATGGGAGTAAACCAGGTGAAAGTTTAAGAAGTGCTTAAAAGGGGTACTGACAAAGGCAATTTATGTTGAATGTGGTACTAAAGGTATTTGTGGCAAATCATCCTGACCAAGACACTTATTGTTGCTATTGATGAACTATAAATGTGCACAAGGAAGGGAAAGAACCTTCTATTTACTGAGTTGGAACTTTCTGTTGACAAGATGAAGCTATACCAAATTGAGTTGGAACTTTCTGTTGACAAGTTGAAGCTACACCAAACTGAGTTGGTACTTTGAATTGGAAGGGTACTGTGGTTGAACACTGTTGCAAATCAGGATTTCTTTGTTTTCTTTTCTTGAACTGTTAAAAAGAATCACATATGAACCTGGGGAAGGGGAATTTGCCCAGGTTAGAAAGAGAAACTTTGGTGACATTACAAATTCAATCATTATTGTTTGTTTGGAATTGACATGCATTTCCTTGTTTATTTGTTGTATGTATAAGTGCGAGTGACAGATATCCTTTGTTGGAGTGCTTCCTTTATTTTATTTTAGGCACGAAAATCCCCGTCAGGGTAGGGGTAGTGAGGCGTTCATCCAACTTTATTTATAATAAAATGGCATTTGTTGAGAAATCTTCACAAAGTTGTCTGCCCCACATTTCTGACCCCTCACATATGGTGTCAGAAGTGGAATTGGAATCAATTGACATAAATTGGGGAACCCTTGAAGTTGTGAAATTTAGCAAAAGAGCCTCCCCTCCCCCTATAGCTACTGAACAATCAATAGGTTTCGATATATATATAGCAGTAGAGGAGAGTTAATTCAACCGGGGAGAATGCTTTGGTCCCCACAGATATAATTCTTATTCCTCCCAAAGGTACCTATGTCCGAATTGCCTCTCAGTCAGGTCTAGCCTGGCGCCATTGACCTAGACGTATTAGCAGGAGTTATTGATCCTGACTATAGTGGAGATGTTAAAGTATTGATACAAAATAATGGAAAGAAAGCATACCAAATTAAAGCTGGGGAACAGATCACCCAAGGCATATTACAGAGATGACTATCTTTCCAAAACCAGAAGAGGTTAAGAATTGTGATCAAACTGGAAGAGGAACTCTTGGGGAAGCAGGTGTTGACCCAGTAGTCCCAGTTGACATAGAAAGAGAAGAAGAAGTTATTCCTGGCTTTTGCACAGTGTAATGATCCATTACTGCCCAAAACCTTTAATCAGGTCACAAGTGAGGAAAAAGGGAGGAGAATGAATGGTTAATTTTTCATCTAAAAACTGGATTATTGTTTAGGGGCGAGGTAGATCCTTCTGGTAATCCTAGGACTCAAACTGTAGTTCCTAAAAGTCATACAAATATTGTATTGGAAATGGCATATGCTCCTTTAACAGGGGGACATTTAGGGACAGCTAAAACACAGGCTCAAATTGTAAATAGATTCTATTGGCCAGGGATTTATGCCGACATAAAGAACTTTAAAAACACATGTGCCCTGTGTCAAAAAAACTAGTACTAAAATGCCCCCTCCTGCTCCTTTACAACCTTTACCTATTATTGATGTTCCCTTTTTTAGAATTGGGATGGATATAGTATGTCAGTTAGAAAAATCTAGGTAGCGTAATAAATACATATTAGTGTCAGAAGTTTGGCTTAGATCTTGGTCCATGCTTGTGATGCAGATGAGAATCATGCAGGCAAGCGCGATGTTAGGAAAGATTTCCATTTATGTGTAATTTTCCCTCCAGTTGTGTACCCCCCAACTTTTTTTGCTGCTGTTTAACACCATAGTCTGACTTTGCCAGGGGATCCCAGCCTTATGCTGCACTCCTCTGGGCTTTCGCTCACTTTCTATGGGGAAACTCACATGCCCTTAAGACAGTCAGTACTGGGAGACTTTGTTTCCCTTAGTCCTTTTCCAATGTTGCAACTTTTCTGCAACATGTAACAAGTGTACAATGTACCTTCCAGTACAGTGCACTTGGGTCTCTTAGCCATTTCCAAAGGCCCTAGATACTCTCAAAGGATTTTTTAGGAGATATGCAGATGTGTCACGGACAGGGCTGGTGGCAGCTTATCTTTTCATATCATTTTAACCTTTTCCTGCCAGGTAAACCGCGATTACCGCGTTTGGCACGAATAGGTGGCCTGGCTCCAAAATGGCCATGCCACAAGGTTCTTTGTCCTGTCCTTTGGCCATCTTGCCCCTTCGCTTTCCCCAGGTCGAGCCGACCCGGGTCAGTCTTTATTTGAGCATGCATTTTCCCGTGAAACGCCAAGCTTTCGTGGGCTTCTGCATGCCTTGTGTGTGTGCCTCCAGGATATGGGCTGTGGGGTGTCTGTCCCCAATACACAACCTGGGTGCCAGAGAGTCTGGAGTGCTGTGAATGTCTGGGACTACTGTGGTCCGTGATTGGTCCACGTATGATATGCCGGAATGTGAGCAGATCTCCTATTGGGTCCTCTTCGTTTTGGCACGAAGGAGATTCTGGATAAGAGAATCCCCCAAACAGCCATACCATGTCGATCTCTGGAATTCTCACCGAACGAAGGATAGGATCCAAGTATCCTGAAGCTAAGAAGCTGAGTCGAGGAACTGCTGGTGACCCGCTGGAAGGTCTAAGTCTTTCAAACACTCATTCACCCAGGTAGCCCAAGGGGTACCATCATGCTTTTTTAGGGTCCTAAACCTCTTACGGTACTGGGAAGGGGTATTTCCAAATCTAGCTATCAAAGCTAGCTTCACACATTCATGATCCATCCTATCCACCTCCCCATTTCTTTGAGCCTTAGTTCTTGATGTTGCTGTTCAGTTTGGGCACTAATTCTTTTGAATTCAAGTTCAAGTCTCATTTTTTCTAGTGATACATTCAGGACTTAATGTGGGACGTGACAATGGGCCAGTAGCCACAGGTTGAGGCCTTTGAGCAGGCAGAGGGCCAGAGGGGGTTACTTTGTTATCCTCCTCTTCCTCATCTGCTTCCACAATAACATTATCAACATTATCATCCTCAATGTTTGCTACATTTGCTGGAGGGGCAGGCACTACAGCCCCACTCTCCAGCCTTTGGTGTTCTAACAATCTTTCAATCATTTCTGATTTCTTGCCTTTGACAGGAAGACTTTTCTGTCTGCACAGATCCCTTAAATAATCAGCAGTATTTACAAGGAGGGTCTCCTGGCTATAGCTTTCCATATTTGACTTCTTTTAAAATTAACTTTTAGTGATTGTTAAGCCTTGTGGTTAATTGAACCAAGGTACTAGCAGCACTCTAAAATGTTAATCCAATACTTGCATCCTCACCGCTGTACACCAGTGTTAGGCAGAATCCTGTCCAGTTCCCTTAGGGAGCACTACAGAAGATTAAGACTACAGGTATATGCAAGAAATCCCCTTTGGTATCAGTCTGTACCACAAGGATTTAGTTGGTAGCTGTGGTTAAGCAGTCAGACTTATCTCAAGGGGGAGATGAGCAGTACAACATTAGGACTACAGTACTATGGAACAAGGAAACACTGACCAAAGCTTTGTATCAAAAAGAATATATATATTTATTTTACACACTCTGATGTTCACACACAAATCACTATTATTAAAGTAAGTTAAATCAGTCAAGAAAAGTATGCACAACTCCCTATTTAAATTGTAGACAAGTTTTAGCAAGAGCGTAAACCAAGCAGAAATGGCACTGTAACAATTTCTCAGAAGGGAGGGAAAGCTCAAGTTATACAGATTTTGGATCTTTAACACACCAGCAACACTTCCCAGGTAGATTGTGAACAAGTTAGGCAAGGCAGTACTTTAGCATATGCAATACTGAGATGAAAACCGAGCAAAATGGCACTTCACAAGTTTAAAAAGGGGAAGGAAAAAGGTGGTTATAAGAGTTAGGTGCACCAACACATTTCTAGGTGAGAAGCAATCTAGAGAAGGCAGTTGTAATAGATTTAGCCAGAGGCAATAGGCCTGTGCCAGAGCCAATGGTACAGGGCAATGTGCCCAGGATCAAACTGTTCTAGTAGCTGCAGTCAGGTCTTTGTTTAACGAATCGAAAAGGCAGTTGCAGAAGGTGAAAGACAATGTTAGATGTGAGGGGCGGCCAACCCAGTAGGTAAGTAAAGGATTTAAAACACCTTTAGCGATACCCAACGAAACAGGAGGCCTGGCGGAACAATGTACCTTTAAAGTAAAGAGGCTCCTGCGGTGGCGGTAGTTCCTGGCAGTTCCTGCAGTTCGGGAGATCCAGCAGAGGAAGAGAGGCTCTCGTCGTGGAGGAAGGTTCGAGTTACTGCACTGCCCAGGGATGAAACCAGCCACGGTGCTGCCAAAATTAATAAAAGGTACGCTCCTTTAAATCGTGGTCTGGGTGGACGGGTGCCTGGCTATCCGGTCTCCGAGTGCAGGGCACTGGCCATTCGACCAAGGCAGGTCCTGGAAGGCGATTGGCGAACTGGTTGGACCCACCAGCTCAAGGGAAGAAGACTCTTGCAGAGGAAGATCATCTCAAGTCGTTGGAGAAAAGTGGTGAGGATCTGCAGCAGGGCTTCACCGGTGGTTCAGTCGTTGCAGATGTCTTCAGCTTCTCTCCTCTTCGGTTTCTTAGTTCCAGTGGCGACGTCTTGTCCTCCAGTCCTCAGGACCCTGCTTTTATGCAGCAAGACCCCCATTCATATAGCCTAGCTGTCACTCACACCGTGGGGTGGCTCTCCTGGCAGGAGAACCCCCCAGCCTAACAGGGCAGAGTGCGACTTGGGTTGCATAGGCAACCCTGTCCAGGGTGCCTATTCCCCCTCCCACGCATCCTGTCTACCCCAGACTCAGTGCTGCCGAGAGGAGGGCTTCTGTGCAGAAGCCCGCCAAAAGGACGAACAAAGGATCCCCGACCTGGGTTAGGATTATAGAGAAAGACACGAGAAAGAAATATTATTAAAGTTCTGGCAATAAAAACCTACCGGAGTAAAGTTGATATTAAAATAAACCTGCGGTATGTTAGAGTCTGTCAGTAAAAGTGGTAGCCTCGAACAATGGGAAAATCCCATAGGGAAATATTTGCGGGTGAATATTTACGGTAGTAACCACTGCCACCAGCCAGAAACTTTTGAGAGAGGGACTGTACGGTACCCCCTGGAAAATGAACATTAGGGAAAGACTATTAACCCTTTCCAGTGCTTCCATAGTAAGATGGGTTGTACTGACTTATTTCGTAAGTATTGACTAGTAAAGTCAATGGGGACTTTACATGCCTTGGGAGACAGTAGTCAGACTCAGGGTATGGAGTCTATGTTTGGGGGTCGCTACGACACCCCTGTGGTACGGCATGGAGGGTGCTGTGTACCACACATGTTAAAAAGATGATTCCTATGAGGGTGAGAAAAACCCCATAGGCACACAAGATAGCCTAAAACACACACTAAGAATCTGTCTAAGAGTGGGAAAAAAGGGTCTCACTCTTAGCAGGAGAAAAAAAAAGAAACCCTCCAAATCCAGCAAAGCTGCTGGGGGACTTTATAGGTAAGGGAAATTAGCCGTAAAAGAGAATTCTCCCTAACACTGCCGGACCCGTAATGAGGCCCAGTGTCTTAGTCGAATTATGACAGGGATCTTCAAAATAATTCACCTTAGACTTAGAGGGTCTGATAATACTGTGCAAGAATTTGTGGATTAGCTTAGTGGTCAAAATTGTTAGTTGAAGTTTACTGCCACCATGACTGTCAACTGCGCTCTCCTGATCAATCGACTCTGTGATAACCTGTCAATCACGGATCAGGCCTTGGAGTGGTTGACCTCCTTCCTCTCAGACCGGCCCTCCCACGTCCAGCTTCGGTCCTTTCTCTCCACCACCTCCCTCCCCACATGTGGTGTCCCCCAGGACTGTAACCTCTCTCCCTGGCTCTTTAATGTCTACTTGGCTCCTTTGGCCCATCTGATCTCTACTTTCTCCTCTAACTTTCAGTATTGCCTGGATAGCACCCAGCTCTCTTTCAGGCTCCCCTATCATGACCCTCGCCCAAAACCCCCTCTGGCAAACCCATTGACCAGGTGGAGTCAGGACTCGGGCCTCTAGAGCCTGGCATCCTCCTCAAAAGCCCTCATGGGGCCAGTCCTGGCGCCTATGGTGCCAGGCTCATACACCATGAACAACAATGTGCTTGGGAACTACTTTATTGTATTGTCGGCCAACATGAAAGCATCCACATAGCTTGGTTCCTAAGAACCAAGCTATGTGGTCTAGTGTTTTGGGTGTGGCAGGCCAGGAACTACTTTCCCCGGTACTACTTTACCTGGGCTATATAAACCACACCCTGACTGCAGAACATGCTTCGTGTTACTTTGCAGCTTGCAACGTGACGCTCACCATGTCCAGCTATTCCCTCGAACCTCGGAGAAGCAGAACCTGCAAGGAGACAAAAGGAACATCATTAGCAGCAGCATCTTACCTGCAGTCTTTATCTTTAAACACTCGCAGCTACTGAGAACAGCTTCCCCGAATCTGCACGCCTCCCGGACAGAACAACCTGAAAGAGGAAGATAGAGGCAACATTAATTAAAGCTGTAGAGACATTTACAAATTACGAACTGCTCAAAAGGCTTACCTGGCTGGTCGCCTCTCGGCTGGCACCACTCCGGACATTCCACTCGCGCTGAAGAACACCGCGACCTACAAGGAAGGAAGACACAGGTTAGCAAAGGCAAGACTTTGCAGCGCTGCGCATAGCGCTTACTTATCGCATCATAGCGCTCTTAATGCGCCATCATTTACCAGCGGGGCTCAACCAAGCCAGTTCGCCGCGCTGAAGCTCTGCATACCTAAGGGAGAAAAAAGAGACATTTTAAACAAAGAAAGGCATGCAGGATAGCAACAAAACTAAAGAACAGCAATAAGACCTACCTGAACAATATCAAACGGGCCGGCGTCAGTGAAGTAACTGGACCGCACTCGCCCATGAAAGACAACGCGCCCCTGCAAAGAAGGCAGGACGGAGAGCACACCTAATTCTACCACAAGGTGAGGAGAGGGCGCCAGAGGGACTGAAAGCATACAGGGGGTGGAGGGAGGATACTTACCCCAGTCGGTCAGTCTTCAACACAGTCCTCCTGTATTTTCAGGCAGAACCTTCCCCGCAGACCACATTAGGGCAAAGCTGAGAAGCATACCAGCGAGTAACCCAGCTGGGTAGCGTCCATGTGGATACCAGGTGAGCGTAACGGAACACGAAGCCTACCATAACAAATCCACCTGGGCGCCATGGAGACATCAGAAATGGACCAATTGGCCCATTTACTAGGAGAGCTTTGTGCTGAGGTTCATTCTGCCCGACAAGAGACTAATGCCCTCCGTGGAGACCTAATACCTAATGACCTAATAGTGACCAAAGAACGCACTGAAGAGATTAGCAGGCAATACTTGCAATCACAGGCAGGACAGACGCCTCTACCTGGAAGCAATCCAACGATGCAAAACCCCGCCATACCACTCACTCCGGTACAGATCACGTTACCTGGAACAGTGCGCCTGGCACCACCAGAAAGGTTCTCAGGCGACCCACGGAAGTATGCGGCATTCATCAATCAGTGCCGCCTTCATTTTCTTTGTAGGCCTGCAGCATTTCCAAACGACCAAGCTCAGGTAGCTTTTGTCTTATCATACCTGAGTGGTAGTGCAGCAGATTGGTCGGTGCCGTTGGTAACCCATGACAATCCTATTACATGACTTTGGGGGGTTCCAGAGAGAAATGGAAAAACATTTTGCTCGCCATACCCAGGAACAAGCAGTAGACTATGAACTCTTGTCCCTCCGACAGGTGAATCAGGACTTGTTAACGTACATTGCTACCTTCAACAGACTGGTTGCCGAAGCTAGGTGGCCAGAAAACAAAAGAACCACGTTATTCCATCGAGGCTTACGAGGCGAATTAAAGGACGTCTTAGCCCAGGTGGTTGATCCACCCAGAGACTGTGCAGAATTCATAAATCTGGTTGAGCAGCTAGACCACTGGTTGCAGGACCGAAAGGCAGACTCGTCTAAGATGGACCCTCGCACCGTGTATGTTGGACCAAGGGAAAACACACCCCGTGTACCTGAAAATGCTGTAGAACCCATGCAGATTGGAGGGATACGGCCTCCATTAACAAAACAAGAGCGGGACAAAAGAAGACAACAACAGCTTTGTTTGTATTGTGGGAAACCAGGACATTTCCTGAAGGACTGTCCAGTAAAACCCCCAAGAAGAACAGTTGGGCCACAGAGAAGGATGAAGCTAAGGAATCGGGAAACTACCAAGCTCGACAAACGTAGAGGTCAGTTTGTCGAGTGAGAAGAAAGAGTTGCTGACCTCACACTTTGCAATAACAGTGATCTTAATTAACCACCAACAGTCGTCAAGAATGCATGCCGTTGAAGCATACATCGATAGCAGAGCAGTTGGAAATTATATTGATCAAGAACTGGCAGCAGAGATGGGGCTTCCTTTGTGTTCTAAGCCAACTATGGACAAGGTAACCACCGTGGATGGGACAGAAATCGCTTCCGGACCAGTAACCCAGTGCACAGCCAGGTTAACCTTGCTGTGTCAGGACGGACATCGGGAGTCTATTTCATTCGATCTCATCAAGACACCTCAGTTCAGGCTAATACTAGGTATGCCATGGTTGGTTGCTCACAACCCTTTGATAGACTGGCGGGCACGAAAATTAACCTTCCCCAGTGACTGCTCCCCTGCCTGCTATTACCAAGAGGAGAAACCCGACATCTGTATTCCAATGACTCCCGGAGCAACAGTATCAACCCTGGGAGCAACTAATACCTTGCCAAGTGAATACCATGATTTCCAGGATGTTTTCCAAATGGACCAACCCAATACATTGCCGCCGCACAGGCCATATGACTGTCATATCGACCTTGTTCCTGATGCACAAATCCCTTGCGGCAGGATCTACGCTCTCACAGAACCAGAAAACCTTCATTCGAAATCCTATTTAGACCAGTACCTTGCAAACGGATTTATCCGTCCTTCGAAGTCCCCCGCGGCCAGTCCTTTGTTCTTCGTACCGAAAATGGAAGGAGACTTGAAAACCTGTATTGACTACTGCGCATTGAACCAGATCATCGTGAAGAACCGCTACCCCTTGCCACTTATCCCTGAGATGCTAGACCAAGTTAAAGATGGTCAGATTTATGGACCTTCGAGGAGCGTACCACCTGGTCCGAGTCAGAAAAGGAGACGGCTTGTTTGAATATCAAGTCATGCCCTTCGGGTTATGCAACGCTCCTGCGGCATTCCAATATTTCATGAATGATGTCTTAAGGGAGTTAATTGATGTGTGCGCCTTAGTGTACATAGACCACATCTTTATATACTCAGCCTCGGAACAAGATCATGTCAGGCACGTTCTTTCAGTCCTCACCAAGCTCCGTCAACATTGCTTGTTTGCAAAGCTTGAAAAAATGCTTTTTTCACATCACCGAAGTAGAATTTCTTGGTTTTATCCTTACTCCAGGAGGCATCAGAATGGACGTGCACAAGGTAGATGCCATTCTGAAATGGCCTTCACCAACGTCTCTGAAAGGGGTACAAAGCATGCTGGGCTTTGCGAACTTCTACCGCCGGTTCATCCCAGACTTCTCTCAGGTTGTGCACCCAATCACAGTACTATTAAGAAAAAACTATAAAAAGTTTGCTTGGACCGAAGAAGCAGAAGAAGCCTTTCAGGAACTTAAACGAAGGTTTACCTCTGCTGCAATCCTGCGACATCCTCGTCCAGACCTCCCTTATGTCGTTGAAACTGATGCGTCCAGTCTCGCAATGGAGGCTGTCCTTTCACAGAGAGACCCAGAAACCAGCCAGCTACATCCTGTGGCCTTCTGGTCGAAAAAGTTTTCACCTCCAGAGATTAATTATGCCATCACGGATAAGGAACTCCTGGCTATCAAATCCGCCTTTAAAGCCTGGAGGCACTACCTTCTGGGGGCCAGACACACCATTACAGTCATCACAGACCACCGAAACCTGCAATATCTCAAAACAGCCAAGGCCCAGTCCTCGCGCCAATTACGGTGGGCCCTTTTCTTCGCCGAATATGATTATGTAATCACATTTCGACCAGGAGTCAGAAACGGAACGGCGGATGCCTTGTTTCGCATGGGCATAGATGAAATAGTATATACAACTCCAGACCCAATACCTATTATACCTGAAGACAAACTCTTGGGTATCACGACAGCCTTAACACAAGCAGAACTACGAAAAGAAATCCAGCGGACAATGAATCCTGATGCCTACCTCGCATGGCAAACTCAAGGAGAACAATATACCATCAAGGACCACCTACCCTTTTTTAAGGATCACCTATATGTACCCAAGAAGGAATTATAACAGCATATTATTTCAAGCTATCACGATTCACTGATCGAAGGGCATCCTGGGATCGCCAAAACCTTAGCTAAGGTGAAAGCAAACTTTTGGTGGCCTACGTGGCGCAAGGACATCATTCAGTATATTCAGTCCTGCATGTCTGTGCACAAAATAAATCACAGAAACAAAAACCATCTGGTATCCTACAACCATTGGACATTCCTCCAGTTCCATGGCACACTCTTTCCCTTGACTTCATCACTGTTCTACCTCCAAGCCAAGGGTTCAACACCATCCTTGTAGTTGTGGACTGATTTTCGAAGATGGCCCATTTAATCCTCTCAAAGGCCTCCCAGACGCAGCCACTTTAGCAAAAGTGTTCCTGGAGGGCGTGGTTAAGCTACATGGCTTCCCTTCGGTTCTGGTCTCAGATCGAGGCAGCCAGTTTGTTTCAAACTTCTGGAAAAAATACTGTGCAATAGCGCAGACCGACATTCGGCTATCTACCAGTCACCATCCCCAAACGGACGGCCAAACCGAGAGAACCAATCAGACACTCGAGCAATATTTACAGTGCATGCTGCACCACGAACAAAGGAATTGGAAAGACCTACTATGGATAGCCGAATAAGCATATAACAATTCTTTGCATTCAAGCATGGGACAAACGCCCTTCTATACCCTTCTTGGCAGACATCCACGTACCTCTGAACTAGACCTTCCAGCCAGCTTGGAAATGCCAGCGGTAAAGACTCTACACGCAACCATTACTCAGGCTTTCAAAAGGGCAAAGGAACACCTTATTCATGCCAAATAAAAACAAAAGAGATTCGCCGACCAACACCGGAAAAAGGCCCCTGATTATCAAGTAGGAGACAAAGTTTGGTTAGCCGCTAAATTCGTACCCATCAAGGGAACCCGGACCTTTCATCCCAGATTCTTAGGACCCTATACCATTAAGGCAATTATCAACCCAGCAGCCGTGAAACTGGATTTACCACCTAATCTACACATCCACCCGGTATTCCATGTGTCCCTCCTGAAACCAATGCAACCCGGCACACGGATTGGGACACCACCTAAGCCCATACTTGTTGACGGAGAACCAGAATTCGAAGTCAAAGATATCTTGGACTCTAAATACTCTAGTACCAAGCTATATTATCTCATCAATTGGAAAGGATTTGGACCACAAGATAGATCCTGGAAGCCCATTGAGAATATCCACGCACCACATCTAATCAGGAAATTCCATCGGAACTTCCCAACCAAACCTGGACCAGACAGAAGGAACACCATGGGAGGGGCCTTAGGGGGGAGTGCTGTCACGGCCCTCGCCCAAAACCCCCCTCTGGCAAACCTATTGGCCAGGTGGAGTCAGGACTCGGGCCTCTAGAGCCTGGCATCCTCCTCAAAAGCCCTTATGGGGCCAGTCCTGGCGCCTATGACTCCATGCTCATACACCATGAACAACAATGTGCTTGGGAACTACTTTATTGTATTGTCAGCCAACATGGAGGCATCCACATAGCTTGGTTTCTAAGAACCAAGCTATGCGGCCTACTGTTTTGGATGTGGCAGGCCTGGAACTACTTTCCCTGGTACTACTTTACCTGGGCTATATAAACCAGAGCCGGACTGCAGAACATGCTTCGTGTTACTTTGCAGCTTGCAACGTGACGCTCACCATGTCCAGCTATTCCCTCGAACCTCGGAGAAGCAGAACCTGCAAGGAGACAAAAGGAACATCATTAGCAGCAGCATCTTACCTGCAGTCTTCATCTTTAAACACTCGCAGCTACTGAGAACAGATCCCTCGAATCTGCACGCCACCCGGACAGAACGACCTGAAAGAGGAAGATAGAGGCAACATTAAAGAAAGCTGTAGAGACATTTACAAATTACGAACTGCTCAAAAGGCTTACCTGGCTGGTCGCCTCTCGGCTGGCACCACTCCGGACATTCCACTCGCGCTGAAGGACACCGCGACCTACAAGGAAGGAAAACACAGTTAGCAAAGGCAAGACTTTGCAGCGCTGCGCATAGCGCTTACTTACCGCATCATAGCACTCTTAATGCACAATCATTTACCAGCGGGGCTCAACAAAGCCAGTTCGCCACGCTGAGGCTCTGCATACCCAACGGAGAAAAAAAGAGACATTTTAAACAAAGAAAGGCATGCAGGATAGCAACAAAACTAAAGAACAGCAATAAGACCTACCTGAACAATATCAAACAGGCCGGCGTCAGTGAAGTATCTGGACCGCACTCGCCCATGAAAGACAACGCGCCCCTGCAAAGAAGGCAGGACGGAGAGCACGCCTAATTCTACCACAAGGTGAGGAGAGGGCATCAGAAGGACTGAAAGCATACGGGGGGTGGAGAGAGGATACTTACCCCAGTCGGTCAGTCTTGAACACAGTCCTCCTGTATTTTCAGGCAGAACCTTCCCCGCAGACCACCTCAGGACAAGCTGAGAAACATACCAGCGAGTGACCCAGCTGGGTGGCGTCCCTGTGGATACCAGGTGAGCGTAACATCCCCTCAGCCTCCTCTTCTATCTCGCTCATTTCTGTCTATCCGCGATTCAGAATTGGTGCACCTCCAACGATCTCTGCCTTAATGGCACTAAGATGGGGATCCTTCAGTGGGACTCCTGCTCCCACTTTCCCCCTCTCACTTTGGCTGCCCTGCTTGGGGCCTCTTTCTTCACCTTCCTGTGAGGCAAAAAACCTTAGTGTCATCTTCGACACCACTCTCTCCTTAGCTCACCACATCTCGGACCTCGCCAAGAAGTCCCATTACCAACTGCACCTCTGTTAGGGAGAGTTCTAATTTCTGTGCTAATTCCCTTCTGCCTTAGAGCAGACCCCCAGCTCTTTTGCTGGACTTGAGGACTTTTAAATTGTAACCCTGGAGTGAGTGAGACCTTTTTCTCACTCTCTCACATGTTCTGACCTGATTTGGATGATATGTTTCCTCTGTTTTTCGAGTCTGACAATCTCCATAGGCATCTATTTTGTGTATGGTGACACACAGCACCTTCAGTGCAGTGTCCCTGAGAAATCCTTTAGATTTCTCATAAGGTTTCGATACCTTTTCTTGTGTGAACTACTGTTCCCAAGAATAGTAAAGTGAAATGGACTTTACTTACCTTTTCTCTTTGTGGGTCCAGCACACACCATCTTTTGTCGAGTGCTGGGAGTGGGGGGGATTACCTAGTAGCCCCTTATCCCTCATTCTCGTATACATTTTTTTATGTTATCCTCACTACTTTCAATGGCTGGTGGCAGTGGTTTAATTTTCCTGCCATTGTGCTTTTCTACCGCAGGCTGAAACCTCAGCTGCAGTATAGCACCCATGAGTAACCATTTTGTCAAAATGGCCCTGGTCTTCTTTTTTCGCCATTTTCTGTCTGTCTTTCTTGGGTTTTACTCTGTGCATCGAGGCCAAGTTGAGCCCTTTTATCGCTTTGCCTTTGGCCCGCCTCTGACTCCAGTGTGTCTGGAAAGGCAGGATGTGAGGGAAGTTCCCGAAACTCCCCTGTTCTTTGTCTCTAGGAATGCCTGAATGCAACCAGTCCTGATTGGCTGGCTGGCCACCCTGCTGTGCGATTGACAGCCTAGGCTGTGCATGAATGGGAGAAACCTGCCTAAAATGCAAAGGTTTTGGGACTAGAGGCAGAATCGACCACTGGGAGAGACACCCGACGAAGAAACCGTGAAAGAAGCTTGCGGCATCCTCCTGGACCTGAATTGCTCGGTGAAGCCCTGCTGCATTGCTGAAACTCCTTTTTCTAATTGACAACAGAATCTCTGGAAGGGACAACTTCTTCCCTTGGGTTAGTGGGACCAGCTAACCCCAAAACGAACTCCACTGGATCATCTTCCCTGATTGGCTGTACTTCTTCGCTGCTGCAAGAACTAAGTGCCAGGGGTTGAGAAATCCGTAGTCGAGTCCAGCGTCTGCAATCCGGCCAGAAGCTCCAAGAGTCTCCTAAGGACCAGCCAGAAGCAGAATGACCAGAGCTTGAGTCCCCTTAGCAGAGTCCAGGACCCAAGGAGTGAAAGAAGCCCAACCGGTATCTGAGATCCACGGTGGTGCTGTTTACCGAACGCTGAAACCGCCAAGTGCCGCTGATTCGAAAAGAGCCCGTAGCTGCCGATGACATCCAAATTGCTGCCGCAGGAGCCCTTGTTAGGGAGAATTCTTAAAATTTGCTAATTTCCCTTACCTTTTGAGACCCCCAGCAACTTTGCTGGATTTCTGGGATTTGATTTCTTACCAGGAAAGAGTGTGAGCCTTTTTCCCACTCTTTCATGTATTTTGATGTGTGTTTTACTTTTGTGTTCTTTGGTTATGGGGTTTTAACACAACTCCATAGGCATCATCTTTTTCTGTGTGTTACATAGCACCTTCAGTGCAGTGGCACAGGGGGGTCTTTTAGACTTCCCAAGGTTTAAACACCTTCTATGGGACTGACTACGCACTCCCAGAGCATGTAAAGTTACATTGATTTTACTAGTCTCTTTAAATTTACTGACCCAGCACACACTATCTTCCTATACAGTGTTGGAGGGGTTGCCTAGCTTCCACTGAGTCAAAACACTCATGTAACAGCAAAATGTTACCCTTTCCTACTTTAAATGGCTGGTGGCAGTGGTTTAGATGAAACTACCATGATTTTTCACGACCGCTAACAACAGTAGCTAAAAATCGGGTCAGCCATGTTTTTCAATATGGCGCCCAAGACCTATCTGTAAAAACAGACTCTGGTCATCTTTTTCCGTCATTTCTTTTAGGAAAGGTCCTTCTTGTGTTTGTCTCTGCGCGCCAAACCAGGTTTGGTACCTTTGTTCGTTGGCCTTTGGCAGGCTTCAGTGCTGAAGCCCTCCTCTGGTGCCAGGGTGTCTGGGGTGGACAGGATGTGAGGGAGGTGCCCGAAACTCCCTGTGCTTAGTCTCCTAGGAGACCTGAATGCACTCTACCGTGATTGGCTGGCTGGCTGTCCGGCAAGGACAGCCACCCTGCTGTGTGAGTGACAGCCAGGCTGGAATGAATGGGGTAAAACTGTTTAAAAGCAGGTCTCTGGGACTTGGAAAGCAGGGGCGACCACTGGAACGAAAGAACCGAAGACAAGCTAAAAGAAGAGGACTGCTGCAACTCCTGGATGACCGTTGAAGCCCTGCTGCAATTCCGAATTGCCTGAAACTTCATTGACAGAGAAGCCCTTCAAGGTTAGCTTCTTCCCTTGAGTTTGGTGGGAACAACCAACTCGCAAGCCACCTGGACACCGTCCCCATCTGGTCGAATTTTCATCAGAGTGCTGTTGAAAACCGGATAGCCAGAGGGAAGGAAACCAGTTTGTGGACCTTAAGGCACTCACACCTTAAATTGACATCTAGCTACTGCTTTTGGCCTCATCACTGGGCAGTGCAGGAACCTCCCAACGTCCTCCTTGTCCCCACGAGTGAAGATCAGAAACAGCGAGATCTGCTCGAACTGCCAGGAACAACTGCCTCAGCTACAGCTTTCTTCATTGACAAGGTACTGTGCAAACGTGGTCCAGAAATCTTTTCCGCCATCGAGAAAGTGTGTGAAACTTTTTCTCAACTACGAAGGCTTGTCTTTCCCTTAACATTCATCAAACTTTTCACCTAGCCAAATTATTATAATCTCTGTGGCAAAGATTTAACCATTATTTACCAGAACTGTGCTATCCTATACAAAAGACTCTGAACCGACGGACCGCCAGGTGGCGCGGAGCATGCTGGACGTTTGAGACCAGCGCTCCTCCACCATTGCAGGGCCTAGCACTCTGAGCCAATCCCCGGCCAGGAGTTTGGAGTAACCCCGACAGGAACATGCGCCCCCGCGGCAGCGGCCCAGCGAATCGAGCGCTCCTCTGAAGGTGGATATAGCCTGGCCCCGATCTGAGGCCCTGCATGCCGAGCAACAGAGAGAACACCCTTTCGGAGGCCGTGCAGTGGAGCCACTGGGGGCGTCACCTCTCGCGGTGCCCCAGGCCTCGGCCGGACCTGCCGCGGAACCCGGAGCAGCCGGTCGTTGTCTCCGTGGCCATGGCCTGCACTCATAACACTGAGAAGAGGACGCCGGAGCACGCCTCCCGCCGTGCACAGACGCCGAGCGGGCCCCAGAGCTCTGCCCCGGTGGCGTGTGGACATCGCACGGGGCCGGGGACGAGTGGAACGTCCTGGGGGGAGCCCCACACCACCAAGAACCGCTCCGGCGTGGACCACTAGCAGCAAATCGGGATTCCGGGAGCCTCCCGACCCATCCCCCACGCACGGAGGCCTACTGGAAAAGGAGCCCCCAGTGAAGGGCCCACAATGGACGTGTGGCAGCCCTCGACAGCCCGAAGAAGGTGAGGAGCGCAGGGGGGAGAACTGATACTTGGCGGACTGGGTTTGACCCCCTCTGCCCCCTCCGGGCACGGACCAGTGCAACTCACCCCATAAAAACTGACGCATCTGGGGAAACAGCCCCCAATCACAATCCTAGCCCCCCTCGTGAGGACCGGAGCCATCACCGGGGTCCCCCCCCACAGGCAAGCTTGCCTCCGCGGAAGCGGGGAGGGCCCAAGATGACTAGAGGAAACCTCAAGGCATTAAGGCAGGGTGTGGGGCGACCCCCTGCCCCCACCCAAACTCCAAAGGGCACCTAGAGACCGGAGCCCTGTAACCAACACAGCCCACGTGTGCAATCCGCTTCCTCCAACGCTTCCGCCGGTCCAACGCTCCCCTCGGTGATCCACACAGAGTCCCCATGCCTTCAAGTGCCGCCCCCCCCCGCAGTGCTAACAAAGGACGACCTCAAGGACATCCTCCAGGAGATAAAGCGATTCGAACGGACATACAAGCATCTATAGTTGATCTCAGGGGGAGAGTGGAGACGCTCGAGGAAAAAATGGAGGGAATGGAAAACAACCACCTCCAAATGGACCTGTTAGACATGAAATACGAAGCGAGGCTAACAGACCTAGAAATCAGAGAGGAGGACATAGCCCTGAAAATGGACGACCTAGAGAACAGAGAACGCCGAAACAACCTGCGCATTATGGGTGTGACTCAACAGAGAGGCGAGACTGCCGCAGACGTGGGGAGAAAGGTTCAGGGCCTCATCAACCAACTCTTCACACTCGAGGGGGCAAGGAAGTCCAGCTGGAAAGAGCCCATCGAGGGGGAGGTGGAGCGAGGGGCGGCCCAAGGTCCATAGTTGTGCGCTTCCTCCGCTACAGAGATAAAATGGAGGTCCTCGAGAAAGCGAGAAGGCTGGAGAGTTTCTTGTTCGAAGGAGACACAGTGAGGATTTACCAGGACCTCTCGGCTTTCACTCTTACCCGCAGAAGAGAGTGCCGACCACTCACCCAGTGGCTCACCAGCCAAGACATAAGATACAGGTGGTCCTTCCCATTCGCCTTGTCTTTCGAACGCTCAGGAGTGGACTATAGAGTAACCAGCGGCAAGGAGGCATCCCAAGTGCTGCAGGTACTGAAAGGGGATACCCCAGAGGAAGGAAACGAGACGGAGGTGCAAGAGCCTCGGAGCACTGTGAGGGAGCCGGAGGGCCCTTGGTCCACAAAGAAGAAGATAAAGGGCCGAAGGAAATTCATTTTTTTTTATTTTCATTTAGTTTGTACAAACTTTTTGAAAAAACAAAATTATACACACAATTGCTCCTCTATCTATCTATGGGGTGCTTCAGAAATGAGTCATTACGGTGCATTATTTCATAACAGAGTGTTGCGTTCCATGCCTTATTGCTTCCCCCCGACTTGGTTGATCCCACTTTTCATTAACTCTGTTCGCTACAGATGATTCATTGCTTCATTACCAATCCTTTGTCTGGCTTTGCTTCACCTCTTCACCTCATCTCAACATTTTTGAAGCACCCATTACTTATTTTTCTTTTTTTTTTTTTAGATTCTTTCTCCAATTTAGTTCTCTTTTAGCAAACTTTCGAGTATTTCCAAGAAGTATGTCAACCCGAAAATGTCTTTTTCACATGGGTTATGAAATTTTTGCCATAGATCCTCTCCGCTTAAGGTGACGTATTTCCGCACTAGATGTCCTAAATGTACAGATCTCTGGTCTTTCAGGGCCTCACAATACAGTGTAAGATGTTTAAGGGTTTCTTGGTGTTTATTACAGAGACGACACCTGAGTAATGCTTTCAAATTCCGCATTCTTATTGCTTGGCTTACTCTGGTGTTTATTAAGTTCATATGAAATTTCATATAGATTGCTCGATGTCTTGCATTAGCAGATCTCATCAAGTATTGAGGCAGTTTCTTTCGATCTTTTGCCTCAATAGCTGCATCTTCCATAAGTTTGTGGCGATTGCGATCATCAACTGTCGAGCACCAAGCCTGTTCCCATAGCTTTTTCTTCACATAATTCGGGTTGTTTCTCAGGGTATCTTGATCAGTTCCCAGTAGCTCTAATTGCTTTTTACACCCGACTGCCCATTTACATAGTAGGGTTTCTTTGTTGCCCTTCATGGCATTTTGTAAGATCTTGAACTGAGGAAGACATTCTACTGTGATGATTTTCCGATATATGGATAGCATGATCCATAACACACGGGCATGCATGGATATTAAATTAAGTTCATATCTCACACATGCACTCGAGATTCCTTTCTGTAAATGCAAGACTCTCCTCCAATATTGATTTTCTAGTTCTGGCCATAGAGTGGCAGACACTCCTAAGGCACTTTCTGCCCCATAGATCAGTGATGGGATCACTTTTTGGTTATAGTGGGCTATTGCTGGTTGTAACGAGAATTTCCCAAACTTTTTATTTATTACTACTCCTTGACTTGCTAGTTGTCTACATTTTTGTTTAGCATTCTCTGTCCAGGGTGCGTTATTTATGTTACTGTTGATCCAGACACCTAGGTACTTTGTCTTTTTCACACATCTTAAGATGTAATTTCTCAATCTCCACTTTGGGATGCTTTTTGTATTCCGTTTATTATTTCGTGTTAAATCTTGCAGGATTATTATTTCAGATTTTGCAGGATTGATTTTTAGTTTGTTTTGTTCTACATATCTCTCTAGAGCCGCTAGGTTTCGAGTTAGTCCAATCGGTGTTAGGTCCAGTAATGCAATGTAATCTGCATATAGCATCCAACTTATTGCCTGCCCATTTATTTTTGGTGGAAAGGAATTTACATCTGCGAGACTATCGCCAATATCAGACATAAATAAACCAAACAGCGTTGCTGCAAGCGGGCAGCCCTGTTTCACACCTTGATTCATTTCAATTGGCTTGCTCAGCGTTCCACTTGAATCAAGTCTGATTTTAATGACTGTGTCCGTGTGGAGTTCCTTTATAGGTTGTAGTAGATTATCTGGGCACTTCCATTTCTTCATCTTTTCCCAGAGCATCTCTCGGTCGATGGTATCAAAAGCGCTAGATAGATCAACAAATGCTACATAGATCTTTCTGTTTTGTCGGATTGCTTCCATTTTCAGAAAGTTCAGAATTGTTAAATTCAGCCCGCAACCAACCCCTTTCACGAATCCAGTTTGTCGAGGGTCGTATCTTTTGGAATCTTGGATCCATTGTAGTAGTTGGATTTGGAGCTGGGAGGCAAAGATTTTGCCGACCACATCGAGCAGAGCTATTGGCCCGAATTCTTGGGGTCAGTTCGAGCACCTTTTTTAAAAATTGGTACTACAATGGCACACCGCCAGGAGGATGGTATCTGTTTCATCTGGAGAATGGTCCGAAATAATGAGTAGCAGAAATCTGCCCATAATTCTGGGTGTTGTTTTAGGTGTTGATTTGTTAGACCATCTGGTCCCGGTGCTCTAGATGTACTTAATTTTAGAATGTTTCTGTAGATGTCCTCTTTTTTTATTTCAATTGACCACTCAGGCTCTGAGGATGGTAAAATTCTTATATTGGGTTGATTGTTGTTGAATGTTTCTGCGTAATGTCTGACCCATTGAACTTCCGGAATCATAGATTTCATAATGGCTCCTTGGGGTGTTGAGATGTTATTCAGCAAGGCCCAAAAATCTCTAGTCTTTCTTTTAGCAAGTACTTCCATCATAATTTCAGCATCTCTTTGTAACATGATGTGTTTATGGCTAATTAGCCAGTTCTTATAAGTTTGTTTCAAATGTCTTATCATGCTTTGGTTATTTGTATTGGACTTGTTTTTGAGCATTCTCAGTGCTTTTTTCAGGTTTTTTTTCTTTTCATTAACTTCTGCATCCCATGCATGGAGCTGTGTGAAATCCGGTCTTGCCTTAGTACGTTTTTTCTCCCGATATATCTCTAATAGAGTAGTGTACTCAATTTGTTTCATTTCTGTTGTATTTTCAAGTGATTTCCTTAGTGAGATGATATTATTCTCACTCAATCTTAGCCTGTTACGACCAGGACCTACTTCAAGTGTCGGTGCTTCATTGACAGCTGGTCTTCTAGGTTTGTTTGATTTCAAATACACTTTTACTAGGCAGTGATCGCTGACCTTCATTCCAATGATTTTGAGAGACATGACCTCGCTTCTTAGGATTCCGTCTACGAACATGTAGTCAATTGTCGAACTTTGCCAAAGTCTTCGCCAGGTTGGATGGGCGGGAATGTCCCCAGGCGTGTTACCATTCAACAACTGTAAGTTCCAAACTTTCATTTCTTGCATCCATCGACTAGCTGCCTGTTCACCATTGGTTATTTTTTCTTCAAGGGAGTCATTTATAATAGACAGACAATTTATGTTGAGGTCTCCACATACTAAGATGTTTGTATCCTTTTCATTCCTTTTGATATTACAAATTAATTCTGAAATGGTTTCCATGAAGTTGTCTAATAATATTGCTGCATGTTGCCAATATATATTAATCAGTATTAGTAAATTATCTTTGTTCACGTATCTCTCTGGAAGTTTTACTTTACACACTTGTATATATGGTGACACAATAGTATGAGATAAGATACGTATACCACTTTTTACTTTTGCGAGCGTTACCATTCCTGACATGGGTCGGCCTTTTTCCCCTTTAATTGCTCTGTTGAAGGCTATCTCAAAGCCGTCTGCTACTGGTGGTTCCAGTAGCCAAGTCTCTTGCAAACAGAGCAAGTCTATGTCCATCAATTCATTGGATGTATTTTCAAAGAGATGTGAATGCCCACGTGTGTTCCATGAAGCGATGCATATATTGCCAGTCTCCTTGATCTTTGGGCATTAGCTATGTTTTGTGTTGTTGATAGTTTTAGCAACCCATGTCCAATCCATGTCTTCCCTTTGTGGATTGATGGTTTTCTTCATTTTGGAGTACATCTGCTCAGTCGATACTCCGGCTAGCTCTGTTTCTGAAATTTGTGTTTCATTAATGATGTGGCACTTTGAAGGGACATTTTTGCTTCTTGAGTATTGTTCTTCGACACATTGCACACTTTTATTGTCAGTTTCAGGATTATAAGCTAGTACCAGTCCTTTGTTCATCGGTTGATCTGCCTTCTGTGAATTTCGGATTTCATGTATATCAAACCCCATAGAGTTCAGAATGGTTCCAGTGTCTAATAGTGAATCGCAGATAATTTTAGAAGCTATATGCAGGATCACGCAGTCATTATTTTTCTCGTCTTCGAATTCTACTATTAGGATGTCATCAGAAGCCACAGTTCTTAGTTGTGAAATATGATGTAGTAGCTTCATCACATTATTCCTGTTTAAGAGAAGGCCATCTTTTTCTCTCACTATGCGTTCTAAGCGCAACAGATATTTCCCCATTTTCTTAGATCTTCAAGCTTGTAGGCTATATTCAGAGCCATCAGCGTCGCTTACTCGTGCATTATGCTGTACTTTCAGGTATGTCGGTTTTTGCAGAATCCATTGGCTCTTTTGTAACGATGATGGGTCTTTTGAAGACTGTTCCAAAGGAGGTTTAAGATTATGGGGAGATCCTACTTTAGGATCAACTTCTCTTATCGGATTAGGTTCAGTTAATCCTTTATCCATTAGCGCCATTTTTGCCTCCAAGATCTCAAGGTTGCGCTCATATTTCCACAAGTCCGAGTTACTCGAGTTATGCTTTACCTCAGACTGTGCGAGTTTCTTGGTGGCTAAAGTTAGCGCTCTTTTAGCCTCAATTGTCATACATTCAGAGGAGACATCCTCTAAGGCAGGTAAGATTATGCCAGAGTGTTTGGGAGAAACGCTGTTAGTGTCTCTTTGTTGATGTGCATGTGTCTCATGATTTGGGCAACCAGGTTTGGAGGATGGAATGGTTCTACTAGCTGGCTGCTTTACAAGAATCTTCGTTTTAGGGAGTGCTTGATCTTTTTTTCCCATATTGAGGTCAATGTTGATTATGGCGTCTGAGGGGAGCCGATCCTCAGACATGGCCGATTCAGGAATCTCAATCCAATCATCTTGATCACTTTCACGAAGCTCATATGTTGAGAGATCTAAAAGCTCTTCAGAAATGCTCACAATTCCAAAAGGTTGGTCGTTTGGTGCTTCTTTTGGGTTTAGTTGCTCAGCTGGTATGGAATTCTTCACTGTGCATAGATTAGCCTTAGCGGCAGTTTCATCCACTTGCTTGATGTTTATAGTAGAACAAAGCCCTTTGATGTTCCTTAAAAATGATCGTGCACTCGATCTACATGGATTTTTTCTTATTTTTGGATTTTTTCTCAATCATCGTGTCTCTGACTTTATTATTTAGTGCTGCATCTGATTTTTTGATTCAAATATTGGGAACATCCCTTTTTGTATTGAATTTGGCTTGGCAGGAGAGACTGTCACACCAGGTCCCTCAGTCACAAGTATAGAGTTCATGGGATCCTGGTTCTCAGGCTCATTGACGCCTTGTTCTGATTGAGAAGCTGAAACAGCAACGTCCATTATACACTTGCTTGCAGAATTTGCTGACGTTAAGTCCTCATCTCTGTCCGAGGGAGTGTCCTGCGTTTGAGGTAGGTATGATTTCTTATTTACTTTGCACCTTTGTGGAACATCTTTTAGCTGTCTGGTGAGCGTAATCGTTTTTTCGCTTCTACAGATTCTGTTGCTCTCATTTATGCAGATGACGGCTTCTCGTGATCGTTTTGATTTTTGTGTACATTTCCTCGGGGGAGCATTAGCACCTCTTTTTTCACACCTCGTCTCTTGCGTGATTATCTCTGCATTTAAACTAGTATCTGGGACCATGATTTGGGTCTCATAGTTTATTGTATTATTCGCAGCAGGTTCCTTTGCTTTATCATCATTCTGCACTATGATCTCTTTAGGTATCATTGATTTAAGAGTGGGATTTAATTTATGTTGTTGCAGTAGTGTTATGGCTTCTCGAGCTACTTCGGCGAACAGTCGTTTGTCCATCGCACTATTTTTGGTTTGCTCCACAATGGTCTTAATATATGCATCAGCTCTTAGATGGTCATCAGTCCAAGTTTGTTTCATCCAATTTAAATCTTGTTCCACATTGATAATTTTCGAGTTCAACAGAGCTATGAGAGTTGTTTGATTTTTAATATTCTCATTCAGCTGTTCGTATAGTTTGATATATGGCGACATCGAAATTGTATGAGCAGCCATTATGAGTGTGTTTAGTTCTCTCGTGATTTCTTTAGCCAGAAGTTCTGCCATGTTTAGTGTTTGGCTATTCTGTTTGTTACTTTTCTGAGATCTTATTCGAGAGAATCTAGATTTTTTCTTACGTAAATTCGATCTTTTCTTGGATGGAGCATCTGGCTGTATATCTACAACAGATGATGGACAATAGGTTTCAAGTCCAGTGAAAAGAGAGCCAGCTAGCTCCTTTTCCTCGGCGAGCCTTTTTTGTGATGTAATAAGTAGGTCACTATAATCATCATTGATGGATTCTAGACGTTTCCTTTTCGTCACTGGTTTTAACCAAGGTTTAGGAAGTTCATTTGGGCTTAGTGGGCCAGCTGGGAGACTGCAGACGTTCTCCTCACAGGGCGAGAATACATCCATCGGCTTCACTTGTTCCGAGGGGTTGCGGGATCCAATCGATGATATTTCCGTTCTGAAATCTACGCGGCTCATGTCTACTAGGGCCAGCGGGCTGCGTCGGTCACAGCTCATCCTGACGCAGGGCGAGCGGTCCGAAGCTGATCCAGGACGAGGCTATGTCATCAGAACTATTTCCCCGAGTGCAACATCCATTAATGGTGCTTTTCTAAAGTGCTCACTGTGGGCCACGATCCCGCCAGTTTTTCGTTCCGCAAACTTGAGGACTTTATTGGGGCTATGCTGAGATCCGACAAGCCGTTTATCGCTAGGTTCACAAACATCACTGGCCATACCACTAGCACTGTCTGTAGGGTCTATGCAGTTGGTCATGTCTCCGCTAGTGGTATCGCCGACAGCAATACTCATCTCCTGTGCGGCTTTGTCAAGGTCAATTACCGTTCCGGCCGTGCATGAAAGAGTCTTAGTGATCAGCAATTCATTACCTTTCTCCACATTAACTATTGTGTTATCCAACCGGTGTTTATACATGCACAACTATCGATTGCAGAGTCCAAAGATGCCCCATGAGCATCTTCAACCACAGCGGACTCTCCCTCCTTCGCCGCATAGGTTATGTTGGGCTCTGTTTGTAATGTTTTTAATGTAGTCGGATGCGGTGGAGTTGGCGATGCTAGTGGATATAAGTCAGTACTGCACGTGGCTAAAGTGCTGTCCTGACAATCAAAATAGTTCTCAGAGTCTATGGAAGTAGAAGAAGCACAATTCTTTTTACGGAACTTACAACGGCTTACTGTTAGGTCCAAGCGCAGGTCAGTGGGATAAAGGGCCGAAGGAAATTCAAGAAACTTAACACCCCCACAACGGAAGTCGAAGGGGACTAAGTGGTCGGAGGCTCGCTATCAGTGAAACTGAGAGATTGAATCAAACAGTCCTGGCCGGGGACGCTGAGCTTAACAAGAGGACTGCGGTGGATGGACTTGCATTCACCCTGGTGGCTTGCCCGTTGGCAGGCGTCATGATAAAGAGGCTGAGGGGGGAGTAGGGAAGGGAGGGAGTTGGGGTTGGGGATTTTGGGGACCCACACAGTCTCAAAACCACATTGGAAGGTGGCAGCAAGCACAGATCCGGGAAGACGGTTCATACAAGACAAGGACCCAATGGTGGACAATGAGAATAGGGGCCGGGCTGAGTCACTGAGAATTGGCTCACTCAATGTAAAGGGTCTGAACTCCCCAGCAAAGCGCTCCCTCTTGGGGAAGGAAATGAAGAACGCTAAAATAGATATCCTCTTCGTACAGGAAACTAGAACGGTCACGGGAGAGGAAAGGCCCATCCCGGGAGCACACGTGGGCCAGATCTTCTGGGCATCCGCTCCCACAAAACGGAGTGGAGTCGGGATCATCCTGCAGAGAAACCAGAGACTCACAGAGGTAACCGGGTGGGGGAGGGAAGACGGTAGAGCCATGATTATATCAGGTGACTTGCACAACTCCAGGGTCTCCCTAGCAGCGATCTATTGTCCTATTGTGGGCCAGGTTGAATTTCTCAAAGAGGTGATGGGAGAGATAATGGCCAGGACTGAGGGGCTCCTTATACTGGGCGGAGACTTTAACATGTGGGCAAATCGGGAATTAGATCATAGTGGAGGGGCCATCCCGCTAGGCAGCCGGGGGGGTAGACCCCAGGGGAAATTCCGGGAGCTGATGTGGGGCTATGGGCTCGTGGACACATGGAGGGAATTGCACCCGGAGGGAAAGGGTTACACCTTCTACTCAGCGGTCCATGGCACCAGAACGAGAATAGATCACCTTTTCATGGGGCACCAGAACATGAGCCGAGTGGAGTCCTGCATCATCCGCCCGGTTAGCTGGTCGGACCACGATATGGTCTGGGCAGATATTAGTGTATTGGGTCTGAAACCCAGAGAATCCCTGTGGAAATGCAATGACTTCCTGCTAAGGGATGTGGTTTTTAACGAGGAGATGGAGAAGGCGATCAATGAATATTTTGAACTGAATAACACGGGTGAAGTCAACATAGAGACAGTCTGGGAGGCATCAAAGGCGACCTGGAGGGGTGTTCTGATTAGAGAGGGGGCTTCCAAAAAAAGGACCAGGACTCTCCTGGCTCATAGGCTACGGCAGAGATAATAGCATTGGAGGGATCTGAAGGGTAGAGGGATGAGGAGAGGCAAAGGGACTTGGGGGATGCAAGAGAGAAAAGGCAAGAACTGAGAGCATTGGAGATGGGGAAAATTGTAGCGGGCCTCCAACACCTGCGCCAAAGGTATTATGAGAAAGGGGATAATGCCGACACCATGCTGGGGCCAAACTCCGGGGCCAACAAAGAGATAGATGGGTGCCAAGGATCTCAGGCAGGGATGAGAGGACAAAAACGGATCCTGAGGGAATAGTGGAGGAATTTACGGGGTTCTATGAGACTCTCTATGGGAGGGAAGGAGAAGTGGAGGCGAAGGCACTGGGAGCATACCTCAGAGGAGTAACATTACCTGTGATGGACCCCCCAGAGGCATCAGCTTTAGACGCCCCAATAACAAGTGAGTAGGTCTTCAAGACAATATCGGGTCTTAAGCTGGGCAGGGCCCCCGGGGAGGATGGATTTACTGCAGGCTTCTATAAGGCCTTTGGAGGCCTACTAGCGGGGTTTCTGGCGGGCCTATTCACAAATATTATGAGCACTGGGAGGGCACTCCGTCTTTTGGCAAAGCACTGATAACAGTGATCCCGAAGGAGGGCAAAGATCCAGCAGACTGCCGGTCATATAGACCAATCTCCCTCCTGAACGTGGACGCTAAACTGTTCACCAGGATCATAGCCACGAGACTAGACAGCCATATGCCGGCACTCATCCACTCCGACCAGGTGGGCTTCATACAGGGGAGACGGGCGGACACCCTCTGAAAAACCCTGCACCTGATGAGGGAAGCGGCCCTGAAGGGAGACAACCCTGTCCTGGTGGCCATCGACGCTGAAAAGGCATTCGACAGGGTGGACTGGGAGTTTCTACACGGAGTCCTTGTCAAACTGGGCTTTGGCGGGGGAATCAGGCGAGCCATTAAGGCCTTGTATACAGACCCCTCTGCTAGAGTCACGGTAAATGGCCACCTTTCACGAACATTTAGCCTTCAAAGGGGGACGAGGAAGGGCTGCCCCCTCTCCCAATCCTGTTCGCCATGACCATGGAAATACTCGCGGAGTACATCAGATGTGCCCCGATGGTCCGCGGTATTGATGTTGGAGGTCGGACCTTCAAGCTCGGCCTCTATGCAGATGACATACTGCTCCACCTGAGGGAACCCACCAGCTCGATCCCGGCGGCCGTTCGGGTTATTGAACGGTTTGGCCAATTTTCAGGCTTCAGGATGAACATAGGGAAGTCAATGATCTTCCCCTTTGCCCCAGATGCAGACAGGGACCTCACAGAACTTTTCCCCCTGGGGTTTCAAATCTGTACCGAAGGGATTAAATACCTGGGGATCAACATCGTCCAGCCCCACGAAGTTCTAAGCCAGGCAAACTACCCCCCATTGTTCAACAACTTATTTAAAGATATGGAGACATGGGGTAAGGGGCAAATCTCGTGGATGGGAAGGATAAACGCTGTAAAGATGAACCTCCTCCCCAGGGTCCTGTAGGTTTTCTAGATGCTCCCTTTGGAAGCCCCAGAAGCACTTCTTAAAGAAGCCAAAAAACGCATAACGAGATTCATATGGCAAGGCCAGAGACCCAGAATAGGTTATGAAACTCTCACCCTCCCCAAGGATAGAGGGGGGTCGGCCTCCCAGACTTACGAACTTACCACAGAGCAGCCCAGCTCAGAACCCTGGCCCCCCACCTCAGAGAGGACCCCAACAAACAATGGGTCTTTCTTGAAAACTCCCTCCTGAACCCTGTCACAGTGGGTGAGTGGTTATGGGTCCCGATGAAAAAGCTGCCAAGGAGAATCAGGGATCACCCAATACTAGTACCAATGTGGAAGGCGTTGAAGGGTAAGGGACACGGTGAGAAGGTGACCACTTGGCCCTCCCCCATGAGTCACATCTGGTCCACACCAGTGTTAGAGGAAATCCCAGGCCATGAACACTACCAGCCCTGGTTTGACGCGGGCCTATGGAGAGTTGGTCAGGGAGGAGTCCTTTATAAGTATTCAGGAGCTTGAAGAATCCTTGGGAATAGGAAGGCTCTCCCCACTTCTCTACCTGAGACTTAAGGGAATCCTAATGAAACCAAAACTAAAGCCCAAATTACAAAGGAAACTCACCCCAGTGGAAAGAATCTTAGATACCCATGTAGAAATGAGAGGCCTTATCTCACTCCTTTATTCTGCCCTTTTAACCCCCCAGAAGGGAACCACCAAAAGCCTCAGGGGGAAATGGGAAAGAGACTTGGGTTGTAGGATCGGAGACGGTCTCTGGGGGTGACTCTGTAGTAGATCATTTAAGACCTCGATCTCCTGCCAATACAAAACCCATGCTGTCAAACTTCTGCACAGATGGCAGTATGACCCGATCACACTTTCTAGGATGTTCCCAGACGTAATCCCCCTTTGCTGGCATGGGTGTGGGGAAAGGGCAAACTATTGGCACATGTGGTGGACATGCGGGAAGGTCCAAACTTATTGGGCCGAAGTCCTTAGCTGGCTGAAAGAGGCGGGAGAAGGTGTGCTCCCACTGGACCCGATGTTGATACTGTTTGGGCTGCAGCATAAGGATGACCACTGGGAAAAATTACCGGACCTCTCGCACTCCCAACTGTTGGCAGCCAGAGCGGCCCGTGCTAGAACGTGGTAGAAGCCCGCCCTCCCCTCAAAGAAAGAATGGGTGCTGATTGCCAAAGACATATTCCTTATGGAAAGACTTACTGCGGCTTTACATGGCTCAAGCACCCAAATAGAGACAGACTGGCTGCAATTTCAAGAGGTGTTTGGCAATACACAGGCCACGTCCTGAGACCCTCAAGTGTCCTTGGCCCGGCCCAAAATCAAGCCCCGACATGGAACGAATGGCTTTGGAACTTGTAAAGCCGGTCGATCACTGGTGGAGAAAACCCGGATTGACGCTGCCCTGTGCCGCATCATTTCTATAAGCAGACAGCAGAGCTCGAGATACTGTGTGGGGTAGGTGGGAGGGGGTGGGGGATGGAACAAAGGCAGGTAATAATGGCTTATAGTTTGATTTGTTGAGGGCGATTGCCCAAATCTTGTAATTTGTGTACCTATGCTGTTGTTTTCCAAAAACCAATAAAAATTGAATTTAAAAAAAAAGACTCTGAACCATTGATTTTGGCACAGGCCTATTGAAAAGATTTGCTGGTTGTATTAAACTGAAACCCTTTGCCCTGTCTATGAATGTATTTGGGATGTCTAATCTCATAACCTTGTCTTTTTACTCCTTTAAGTATCTGAAGTGCCATTTTGCTCCCACTTCACTGGAGCTAAACGTGTTCATTTACTTAGCGGTTGTATTTTTGTGATTTATTAGTGTGTGATATTGAGCTGCTTATGCTAGTGTAATGTTTTCTAACTGACTGAGTAAATAAATATATATTCTTTTACCAAGAAACCTTGAGTAAGTGTATATTTGAATCACTGTATTGGTTGGTCCTGTGTGTAACTTGTTCTACTGCTCACTTAAACTCTTGAGATAAGTCTGGCTGCTCAGCCATCACTACCACTTTACTGTGTAGTACAGGCTTGTACCAAAGGTGAAATTGTGCTTACACGTGTAGTCCTAATTGCCTGTAGTGGTCCCAAAGGGTACTGCAGGTGATTCTGCCTAACAGCCCTCCAGACATCCACCCTCTTTTCCCCACGACTGAGGCTCAGGAACCCAGGGTCTGCACCGCTGCAACAGGACAGAATCCAGCTGGATGTAACACTCACCTGATTCCCACGGAGGCGCTGGCCTGGTTCGCGCTGCTGTGACCTCTTCTAAGGTGATGCGCAGGGTTCGGAAGACGGACTGGACTGGGCCCCCAAATCTGGCTTGTCTGGCTTGCAGAAGTATCCTTCTTAGGGTCTGGAAGGACTAGCTCTCCATCCTGCTTCTGATGCAGGGGCGCGTTGGTATCCAGTTACTTCACTGGATTTTCGGATTGGCCAAACTTGCTTGGCTTCCAGGTAAGTTTTTTGATAAGAGGTTCCCCTTGTGTCCATGCATTAATGTACAAATGCTAGTGTCTTTTTCCCCATAGGCGCCGGGGTACGGAATGCCGGGGAACAGGCACCGACCCGAGATGAGAAGTGAAATCCTTGTAGAAATCATTTAAGTCTTTAATGAGCGTTTTTTGGTAATGTCTTTTCATTCGCTCATTAACGCTGATGTCTTTTTTTCCCCTTAGGGGCCGGGGTCCGGAAATGCCAGGATGCGGCGCGGACCCGAAATGAAGAGGGAATGAATCAACAGGTAAGTCTTAACATGGAGATTTAGCTTTCCTTATTCCCTTCTCTCTCTCACCTTTTGTTCTGGTCTTTTTCTCCCTAGGCGCTGGGGCGTGACTGCGAATCCGGATGATCGCTGCTGAACATGGGGGCGCCCTGTAAAGGTGAGTGGAATGCGGCGTTGCAGCGATCGACGCGATGAGCTTTGAAATAAAAGTCTTCCTTTTCAGGATTGTCGGCGAGATGTCTCCGGGATGCGGATTTAGCAGGTAAGGACTTTTCCTTCTTCTGTTCTCTTCTTCTCTTCCTTTGCAGGTGATCCAGGATGCTGTCAGGCGTGGCAGAAGTCAGGATGCAGGAGCAGACACGGTGAGCGTCCAGCTGCTAGATGCAGAACAACGCGAAGCACGTGTAGCTGTTCGGGTGGGGTTTAAATAGCCTTGGAAGAAGTTCCAGGTATGTATCCTTCCTCCAATCAGGTATTTATCCTTCCCTGACCACGCCCGGATGGTAAATTAGTCCCACAGGTAAAGTAGTTCCTTTCAGGCCTCAAGGAGGCCGGGATCCTGCAGCATGGTCTGCATCAGGTAAGTGCACCCAAGCACTCCCATAATGAGCCTGGCGCCTATGGCGCCAGGACTGATGTCTTTTATGAGCCTGGGGCCATAGGCGCCAAGACACTGGCCAAAGGGCCCCTATATGGGGTTGCTGGGTCCTTCCTTGGAGACTGGATGTCCGCTTTCGGGGACGCAGGTCTTGAACCGGCTCCCCGGGAGCGGGCATCATGACACTGGACCACTCTTCTTCAAACCAGAGGTACTGTTTAGACTTGGGGTACTTACCTCAGTGTCTTTTTCAGCTGTGCTTTTCTCAGTTGAGACTTGCAGTGGCTTACCTTAGAGTTGATTCCAACTCTGCTTTTCACAGGCTTAACAGCTTGTGACCCTACAAATGATTTCTACAAAATGCTGTAACTTTGTGTAAGACTTTTTATTATCTAAGAAGTGCCTCTGCTCCATAGACTCTGCTCCAATTGACATTGGCTGTCCTGGTTCCCTGCAGACTCTTCTAGTCCATTGACGTTGATATTTCTGTCCCTCTTAGGTGGTCACTTGTTTTAGACTGTTTTTGCTGGGAAAGGCTTGTCTAGATTTCATTGGAAGATGTAGTTGTCCTCACATATATTGAGAACCTGTTTAACCTTTGTTTCCTTCCTTTAACCTTTCCTTTCTGCAACATCAGAATATGCAAAGTATAACTAGTGATTTATAAATGCCATTACTGTCCTTGTGAATTAAGTCACCTCCAGGTGTAGGAAGTGTGTAAAAAGCATATCCAAAGAGTATCCACTAACTTGTGCTGATTCTGGAAATGTATTCTAAAGTATATTTGATTGTTCCATATCTTGCCCCAAGGATTAAGTTCAAGACCCCTTGCACTGTCCACAAGGCTTTCTGGGGCCGGGGTGCGCATTACATACAACACTCTCTTCAAAAATACCTTCCTTCTTGAGCCCTTGCTCAACTACTTCCAACTCTCTCAAGGTTAGACGCTTCACTAGGCAGAGAGGTGGGGGTAGATCTCTCTCTTCTGCAGGTGCCTCCCTCTGGAATGGCATCCCTGCCCCTCTCAAACTTTCGGCAGACCGCCTGAAGTTCAAGAAGCAGCTCAAGACCTTCCTGTTCTCCTCTGCTTTCTCTCTCCCTCTACCCCCGCTGACCTACCTGTCAGGCGCACATACTGGTTGCCTTGCTACCCTCTGAGCATAACGGGTACCAGGCTATTCCATGATCAGTCTCCCCTGCACTGCCTCCGGGCCACCGCGCACTTAGAGGCTGTAACTGGAACCAACCTCTACAGTCCTCTGCTGCCCTGGTTGCACTTGCTCAGAGCACTGCTGCCCTGATAGCACTTGTTCTCCCTCTCCCTGGCACTTCCCTCTCTTCCTCCCCCCGGCACTTTGGCGCTGTCGCACTTGCACGATCTGAATGTCACAAGGCCTAGTAAGATCGTTTGACATTTAGTTTGCCAGTTTTTTCCAATCCCGGGTAGCACTGGAGTAACACGTGACATCATCGCGCACCTGAGCGATGACATCTTTATTTATTTATAGGATATTTGTAAGGTGCCTATACAACAAAATGTGTTTCAAGGCACCACAAGACAAAAAAGCGTGGGGAACAAAGGAGAAAGAGAACAATAACGGTCCTACTAAGCCTTGGGACATTCGGATCGTGCAAGTGCAGTAGCAAGAAATTGCTAGGGTGGGAAGGGAAGTGCAGTGTAAGGAGGAGAGAGTGAAAATGAAGAAAGGAGGGGGATGGCCACATGGGCTAGGCGAGTGCTAAGGGGAGGCCAAGAGGGCAAGCACCAGGGATTGTATGCATAGGGTGCAGGGGGTGAGGGTCCACATGCTGAGTGCGCATCGCGCTACGATTTCTTGAAAAGAGCAGCCATTTTGGGAGCTATTTGGGAGAAATCCAGCTGCAGAATTATCTTTGGGAGACAATTGTGTCTCTGCATGCGCTCCAGCAGGCACGTTTGGTGCTATGGATTCTTTTGGTGGATCCAACATTCATTTAATTTAATTTAATTGAACAACACAACTAAGGATGGCTTTCCCAGACCCCCTTATGACAATTCCTTGCCATCTTTAGACTTACTCTGTGGGCAACATCTCTATGAGAGTGAAGTTCTTGAATGACCCACTTATCCATCCCGGTGTTGGTCTTGATATCTTTATAGGTACAAGTTTTAGACCTTTTCTGCTGAATGTGATTCAGATTGTTGGGGAATCTACTTGAAACAATGTATTCAAACATAGCCTGTATTACTCTGGGTTGCAGAATAGACAATTTGCTGGCCTATTTTTTGAAGATTTCCACATTTCAAGTGAAGATTGGGTGAATTCCTATGCCCGAATTGTACCATCGATTACTTACCAGGTACTTGCAAATTTTTGTTCTATAATGGGGTAAGCGCTAAATCTAAGGTGGATTATTTTGAAGATCCCTGTAGCAATTGGACTAAGACAGGGTCTCTCTGTTTTGCTTTTATTTAAGGAAGTTTATTCTATTGATTCTTAAGGAACATGTGCCTTCTTTACTTCGTAGCCCGTGTGATGAATCAGCAATGATTGCCCCAGAAAACCTGGCCTAGGACCCTTCTCATGTGGCCAGGGAAAGGCAGACACTTTCTGAACCCGACCCTGGGGGTGGTGTTCTACGGGAGGGTCACATGACAGGGAGAAGCAGGTCAGGAGGAATGGAAACCCCCATTGTTCAACTTTCCCTGAAGCCCCACACTTCTGATGGCTTATTGTAAAACAATGGAAATAAGAAAACCTACTTTTGTCATTAGTGTCTTCAAGTCCTATATTCCTCTAAGTACAGGGACGAGGAAGATGGCTGAAGAGGTGCAGTGATACAGGGGGGGACAGATAATTAAATTAAATGACCCACACCTGAGGGAGACTTAGAGACTTAAATGGCCCTTTCAGGTACAGGTCAGGAGAAAAGGAGGGAAGAGCAGCAGGAAGCAGAAGCAGCGTGGTTTGTGCAGGCAGCCAATGTAGAAGCTGGAGGAGAGAGAAGACGCCGGGACCATTGCGTGGCAGAGAACAACTGCTGGTCCTGAGACAGTCTGCGCCTCTTGAATCCTGAAGTGCAGAGGTCGCAGAGCAGGAAGTGTTCAAGAGGGAAGCTTGCCCTCTGGCGACCTAATCTGCAGAGGCTGCACAGCGAGAATCAAAGGCAAGGGAAGTTTTCCCTTCCAGGAGCCCATCTCAGCTGGCTGGTGTGCATCAGAGAACTTCAAGAGCGACGAAGTCCGCCACCACCTCCATTTGCAGGTGGCGGCGGACTGAAAGAAGAGGTTTGCTAAGTCGGGAGAAGTCACAAGAAGAGAAATCCTGCAAGCGGCGAGAGGAAGAGAATATCGTACCCAGTGAGTTCACAGCTTGTTTGTGACACCGGAGCACTCCTTCCTCGCTCGTGTATGCCAGGCAGGTGTTTGGCTGGTGAGGAACACTCGCATGTGAACGAAAGAGACTCAAAAAGCATTTTTGAATCTTACGCTACTGAAACGCAGCAGAAGCAGCACTCGTGAGCGAGCAAGAGGGTTTCCCAAAGTAAACTTGAATACTGAAGTATTGAAAGGCAGTGAAACCCCATTTTATGAAAGCCAAACGACTGTAATTTTACAAGTGTGAGTCTATGGAAACACCAACAATCTAAGGGGTCATCATTGTGAAAAGTAATCACCTACACGCATTTCCCAAGCCAAGAGACAGTAAAACCAAGGCAGTTACAATATAATTGACATTGTCAACAACGGCAAAAGGCCAAAGGAAGATTCATGAGTAGTGAAATTTGTTGCCCACACTTTGTACAACATGTGGTGAAAGCTGGTATAAACTCACATTACCTAACCCAAGGGAAGAGAAATAAAAGGCCCTTTTCCTATCAGTCATTGGTTACTTGTGTAGTGGGGAAACAAGAGTGGCAAAAAGACTGCCCTTCTGGGAAAAGAGATCCAGGAGGAGAGGAGCATTATTTTCAGAAGAGTATCAAAGAGCAAGAATGTAAATTTTGTTTTCCCTAAAGAGTTGTTGGGAGATTTAAAGCTGCAATTTTTTGAATATTATGAAGTTGTGGTGAAACCTTTATCAAATGATATTAACCCCAAAAACACATGTTGTGAAAGGCTGTTCAGGTAGGGGAGTATACCTGGACGGTAAATTGTTGGAGGAGTGGGTCTGGCATGGGAGTAAACCAGGTGAAAGTTGAAGAAGTGCCTATAAGGGGTACTGACAAAGGCAATTTACGTTGAATGTGGTACTAAAGGTATTTGTGGCAAATAATCCTAACCAAGACACTTATTGTTGCTATTGATGAACTATAAATGTGCACAAGGAAGGGAAAGAACCTTCTATTTACTGAGTTGGAACTTTCTGTTGACAAGATGAAGCTATACCAAATTGAGTTGGAACTTTCTGTTGACAAGTTGAAGCTACACCAAACTGAGTTGGAACTTTGAATTGGAAGTGTGCTGTGGTTGAACACTGTTGCAAATCAGGATTTCCTTGTTTTCTTTTCTTGAACTGGGGAAGGGGAATTTGCCCAGGTTAGAAAGAGAAACTGTGGTGACATTACAAATTCAATCATTATTGTTTATTTGGAATTGACATGCATTTCCTTGTTTATTTGTTGTATGTATAAGTGTGAGTGACAGATATCCTTTGTTAGAGTGCTTCCTTTAGTTTATTTTAGGCATGAAAATCCTCATCAGGGTAGGAGTAGTGAGGTGTTCATCGAACTTTATTTATAATAAAATGGTATTTGTTGAGAAATCTTCACAAAGTTGTCTGCCTCACATTTCTGACCCCTCACATATGGTGTCAGAAGTGGAATTGGAATCAATTGACACAAATTGGGGAACCCTTGAAGTTGGGAAACTTAGCAAAAGAGCCTCCCCTCCCACTATAGCTACTGAACAATCAATAGGTTTCAATATATATATAGCAGTAGAGGAGAGTTAATTCAACCGGGGAGAAGGCTTTGGTCCCCACAGATATAATTCTTATTCCTCCCAAGGGTACCTATGTCCGAATTGCCTCTCAGTCAGTCTAGCCTGGCGTCATTGACCTAGACGTATTGGCAGGAGTTATTGATCCCGACTATAGAGGAGATGTTAAAGTATTGATGCAAAATAATGAAAAGAAAGCATACCAAATTAAAGCTGGGGAACAGATCACCCAACGCATATTATAGAGATGACTATCTTTCCAAAACCAGAAGAGGTTAAGAATTGTGATCAAACTGGAAGAGGAACTCTTGGGGAAGCAGATGTTGACCGAGTAGTCCCAGTTGACATAGAAAGAGAAGAAGTTATTGCCGACTTTGCTTTTGCACAGCGTAATGATCCATTATTGCCCAAAACCTTTAATCAGGTCACAAGTGAGGAAAAAGGGAGGAGAAAGAATGGTTAATTTTTCATCTAAAAACTGGATTATTGTATAGGGGCGAGGTAGATCCTTCTGGTAATCCTAGGACTCCAATTGTAGTTCCTAAAAGTCATACAAATATTGTATTGGAAATGGCATATGCTCCTTTAACAGGGGGACATTTAGGGACAGCTAAAACACAGACTCAAATTGTAAATAGATTCTATTGGCCAGGGATTTATGCCGACATAAAGAACTTTAAAAACACATGTGCCCTGTGTCAAAAAAACTAGTACTAAAATGCCCCCTCCTGCTCCTTTACAACCTTTACCTATTATTGATGTTCCCTTTTTTAGAATTGGGATGGATATAGTATGTCAGTTAGAAACATCTAGGTAGCGTACTAAATACATATTAGTGTCATACGTTTGGCTTACCTGAAGTTTATGTGTAGACGTAGAAGAGGATCTTGGTCCATGCTTGTGATGCAGATGGGAATCATGCAGGCAAGCGCGGTGTTAGGAAAGATTTCCATTTATGTGTAATTTTCCCTCCAGTTGTGTACCCCCCAACTTTTTTTGTTGCTGTTTAACACAATAGTCTGACTTTGCCAGGGGAGCCCAGCCTTATGCTGTACTCCTCTGGGCGTTCGCTCACTTTTTATGGGGAAACTGACATGCCCTTAAAACACTCCGTACTGGGAAACTTTGTTTCCCTTAGTCCTTTTCCAATGTTGCAACTTTTCTGCAACATGTAACAAGTGTACAATGTACCTTCCAGTACAGTGCACTTGGGTCTCTTAGCCATTTCCAAAGGCCCTAGATACTCTCAAAGGATTTTTTAGGAGATGTGCAGATGTGTCACGGACAGGGCTGGTGGCAGCTTATCTTTTCATATAATTTTAACCTGTTACTGCCAGGTAAACCGCGATTACCACATTTGGCACGAATAGGTGGCCTGGCTCCAAAATGGCCATGCCACAAGGTTCTTTGTCCTGTCCTTTGGCCATCTTGCCCCTTCGCTTTCCACAGGTCGAGCCGACCCGGGTCAGTCCTTATTTGGGCATGCATTCTCCTGCGAAACGCCAAGCTTTCGTGGGCTTCTGCATGCCTTGTGTGTGTGCCTCCAGGATATGGGCTGGGGTGTCTGTCCCCAATACAAAACCTGGGTGCCAGAGAGTCTGGAGTGCTGTGAATGCCTGGGACAACCGCGGTCCGTGATTGGTCCACGTATGGTATGCCTGAATGTGAGCAGATCTCCCATTGGGTCCTCTTCGTTTTGGCACGAAGGAGATTCTGGATAAGAGAATCCCCCAAACAGCCATACCATGTCGATCTCTGGAATTCTCACTGAACGAAGGATAGGATCGAAGTATCCTGAAGCTAAGAAGCTGAGTCGAGGAACCGCTGGTGACCCGCTGGAAGGTTTGGCACCCTGAGCCCGCTGTCGTCCCGTGGGACCCCTCTGCATCTGATCGTCCTAGAAGGTCTGCGAAGACGCTTCGACCCATTGGAATAGTGGGACCAACTATTCTCGGCACCTTCACCAAAACCTGCAAGTAAGCCTTCTCAGAAGTGTCCCTGGGCCAACCAGTGGGCTGACCAGTTTACGCAAGACCTTTGCTCTGTCTCTGCTGCCGTTTCGAGGTGGCCCCCGAAATTTGGTATACTGCTAGTTCTGTTTTCACGGCACCCTCACACCGAATTTCGTACACTTGGCGTTCCCAGGTCTGAAGTGAGACGCGAGTGCCAGAACCGGAGCATACGCGGTTACCGTGTCGCCCAGCTGTGGTGACGGCCTTTGCAGGTGCGCTGTATTTGTGCCCCTCTTGCCCCTGAAGTCTGCTGCAGTGAAACTGGCCTGATCTATCCACCAGGAGCAGAGAAATCGCCCGTGTCCCGTTTGGGAATCTTCGCTGCATTGTCGTTGCTGAAAGCCGCAGAGCCGCCAAACTGCTGCACTTGAACCTGCAACTGAAGTGGACTTGACTGCCGAAGTTTGGTCCGGAGTGTGCCGGTGGCCGGTGAGTAATCGCAACACTAGCTGGTGGCCCCTAGCGCCTCATCCATTTTTACACAAGTGGCCCCTGGGGACCCCTATCCTTTCCACTGCTAGTGCGAACTAGCAAACTATTCCAAACTCTTGGAATCGACTCTGCCCTCAAGTGGAGACCCTCCTCGAATAGTGGGAACCTATTCTTCATCGCCTCACCCACCTTCCTGGGCTGCTAGAGACCCCTGAAGAGACCCCGTTTTGCCCATTGCAAATACAGCGTGTGCTTCCATTGCCTGTACTTTTGAGCATTAGGCTCCTCTCTTCTTAGGGGTTGACTGCCTTTTAGTTAGGAGTGTGTTGGACGTAGAAGGGGCTAAAGACTATTTGCACTGCCTGTTTCCTCCCCCTTTTAGGTTGTGACCCATTTGGTGTGTTAACCCTTTAGACCCCATTGGTCTTGTATATATGTATTTTGATAGTATTGTGTTGGTCTAAATAGTATTACTGTGATTTGATTTGTGTGTTTGAAACTCAAAGTCCTTACAATAAATGTAAATGTATTTTTAATATATCTACACCTGACTGGGAGTGATTTATAAGTGTCCTTTACTCTGTGTGCTTATTGATGTCTTTCAGTCACCCTCACCGCTCCTGAGACCTAGTCTTGACCGCCACCAAGCTACCTTGATTGGTCTGGCTTGGCCAGAAGGTTACCCTGTTACAAGAAACTAGGCTGGCCTCCTGAACTTCTGCCCACCAGGTCAGAGTTCAGAAATCCATCTTAACAGGAGGTCCTCTCTGGTAGCCACACTGCCCGGCACTGGCTGCAACAGTCGGCGTGACCCCTGAAGAGAACCCTGAAAAAAGGGAAATACCCACAAGGGTGAAAAAAAAGTCTTGTACTGATAGTTGTTTTTTTTATCTTGGAATGGAAGTAATCCGTAGTAGAATACATTTTAAGGAAATAATGAAACTGAAGAAATAATCAAGTAGCTGAAGGCTGAAGAATGATAAGTCCCAGGAAAGGTTGGAAATGAATTATTACAGCCGAAGGAAACTGACAAGTCAAACGAGCGACCAACAAACAAAAACAGAGTAGCGAGGAGCAGGCTAGGAATATGAGGAGGTCACAGACAAGGGAGTGCTCAGCTAAAATGGTAAGTTACCCTAGCATTTAGACGTGAGGTTGTTCAAGACCCGATTTGTTTTATGGTAAAGCGCTGTGTGAACTGCAGCGCAGCAGCGCTTGACTTTGACACGGGTAACTCGTGTTTGGAGCGACTGAAAAAGCAGGAGAGCACAGCAGCAACCGTTCGCCATCTTGGATGAGTCAGTGCAGGCACTGTAAACGGAACACATAGTCCTAGAAGGGTGAATCTTCCACATTCGCCAAAAGGACAAGCTCATTCCAGGTTGATATATGACAGTCATTTCATACTATGCAACCCACTACCCTGAAGCCTTTCCCTTACGAAACAATACTTCACAACCGATCTTGAAACATTTGCTTCAGTTTTTTTCCCGAACTGAATTCCCAAAAAAGATTCTGACTGATCAAGGGTCTACTTTTATGAGTAAACTAATGGCTCAGCTAAAAGATGTCCTACAGATTAAAACTCTGCGAACTTCTATATATCATCCTCAAACTGATGGATTGGTTGATTTAACCAAATTCTGAAACACATCTTAAATAAATTAGTCGAGGCAGATGGGAAAAATTGGGACTACCCTGGACCCTCTTTGCTATTTGGAAAACTCCTCAGTCATCTACCTTTGAGTTTCTCCCTTTGTGCTATTATATGGAAGGGAACTCAGGGATCTGTGGGGGACAAGTTAGGTGGGACCTGGGAGGAAAGGGAAAGGGCTACTAGTCCATTATCACCTACTGCCCAAAGATTAAAGGAACATATGACTGCAGTTAGGAATACAGTGCAAACTAATATGACCCGAGCCCAAGAACATCCAAAAGAATATTATAATAAAAAGGCGATAATTCAATCTTTTTCCATAGGTCAAAAGGTGTTGGTTCTCCTTCCATCATCTGACAATAAGATGCTTTATAGGTGGCATGGACCATATGAAGTTATCAGACAAATGGGGCCTCATAATTATAAAATCTACCAGCCTGATAGGCGAAACAAAACTCATATTTATCATGTCAACCTACTTAAAGAATGGAAGGAAGACACAGAGAGAAATACATCAGTCATGCTAACAGGTTTGTTATCTGAAGAGAATGAAGTCAATCAATTAATTTCTCCGGAGTTATCTCAGAATCATAAACAACATCTATTAGACCTCCTACAACAGTTCCCTGATGTGTTTAAAACTGAGCCAGGAAGAGTGAAGGGAGTATATCATTACAACTGTACTCCCCCTAAACAACTAGTTCATCAAAAACCCTATAGAATCACTGAGAGTAGAAAGCAAATTATCCAGGAGGAAGTAGAGGATATGTTCAAAGCAGACATTATTGAACCACCACAAAGCCCCTGCTCTCCCCCTATTGTCCTAGTTGCCAAGCCCGACAATTCTTGGAGGTTCTGTATGAATTTTAGAAAAGTTAACTAAGTATCACAGTTTGACACCTACCCAGTTGCCAGGATATATGTATGTCTTGATTGACAGATTAGGGGATGCTGTACACCTTTCCATCATTGATATATACATAGGGAGAAGGGCTTTTGAAGAGGGGTGCAGAGAAATGACATTTGGGGTCAATCAATTTTCATCAGCTGAATCGGTTGAACATTCTAGAGGTTTAACTGGTATTGCTCTAACTTCTATGAACACAGCAATCCTTTCTTTAGCTAAATTATTTGAAGCACTTGCTAACAAGGCGAATGTTCACTCTCAACAACTTAATCAGATCCTATCTTGGCAATTGTCTACTACAAACACACTTGAGAAATTAGGAGGCACGTTTAAGCCGCCTTGCTTGTACAAATCGGTAAGCTCACAAACAAACATGCAGACAGACGAATTTATACAGAATTTTCATAATATTCTTCATATTTTGAATCCTATCATTGACTTGGCAGGTGTTACAAATGAAGCCATGGTAGATCCACAAAAAAATCAAATTATGCCTTATTTGATGGCACAGGTACAAATGTATGCGATTTACCTGCCAAGAAAGGGATAAAAAAGGATGATTTGAATAAGAAAACCAAAAACATTAGATCCCTGGCTAAGAGAACCTCACAAATCAAATCAGTTGTTAAAAATATCTTGCTACCTCCAACAGCATCTAATACTGTCTCTAAGGCTATAGCCAAAAATATCTGTTACAATCCTAGATGAAGAAGGCTACAGTCTTGCTGGGAAAGAGCATTGTTGACAATTCTTATAGTCCATTGAATTCTTTGGTGAATGCCGCTGTAACTGTAGCCTCTGAAAGTTGTGAGAATGAAAAGTGCGAAGTACAATCATTAATACCTGCGCCTCCATTGGTAGATCAGGACCAAACTGCTCGTTGCAGAGAAATAAGACAAGCAGTAGATGACTACATGGCCACTAAACCTGCATTTAAGAACCTGAAGTTGGTGTTAAATGAGCACACAGCTCCAACTTTCAAAACACCTTGTTCTGCCGTAAAAGCAGATCTGAGTGAACCTGTTCCATTTGCTACAAAAAAAGTGTTAACTGTTCAATCCCAACTTCATGATAACACCCAACAGAAACAAACATCAACACAGTTGCATTGTCAAAATATCAGTACTGAGCCAGTAACTTTGACTTTGTCATCTGTTGATATAGAAGAGGTGGTTAAATCTACTTTATTGAAGTTGCTTGACACTCGCATTTCAACAAGTGGTCTCCAATCGGGAGCCAGGGTCACGGAGAATAAAAAGTTCAATGACCCTTCTAACTTGATGGAAAAAAAGATTCCAACATCTAGCACTAAGCGGCCGGCAGTTCACTCATTACTGATGAGCTGTCGTCCCTCCCCTGTGCCTCAGTATAACTTGAATCAAGCCTCTGTTCTATCCATCTTTAGTGAAATTCCAGAGCTCGATGACATTGGCACGATTGACATTGGTCAAGTGGAATTTACGGACCCGTCAAATTGGTCTTCAGTAACACTCTGGATAAACTCGAGGGTTGTGGTTAATAACATCTGGGCAGTTAAGTCACAATTGTTCAGCCTTGGTTTTTCCATCCAGGCTGGACCAGGTTCTCCTGAATTCGTCTCTCCTGACACTGTGAAGCAAATTCCCCAATTACAACTAAACAAACAACATAATAATTGTTCACATGTTTGCAATTGCAATTCGAAATCCAGACAACGTTAGCAGCTGGATAATCATGGAATTACTCTCTCCTTGATCAGCTGGAACTCCAGAGGGCATAAGCATTTAATGAACAATCAGGCAATCACTTTGCTAGACCACGATATAATACTAATTCAAGAATCGTGGCTCACTTATGCCCCAACGTGGAATGGCTATGACATTCCCCTGACTCCAGCGATCAAGGGTAATCTTGGGCGGCCTGTATCTGGTTTGCTTATAGCTGTTAAACAGAGTCGCTCATTGAAACTTAACCCATGGTTCTCACCAAATCCTTTTATTCAAATGGCCAGACTTGTTAGCAATGATCTCCAATGTTCCCTTATTAACGTCTATTGGAACCCGATGGGCATTACTGATGATAGGTTTCTGGGCTCATTGAACAAGGCTTTGGATCTGATAAGTCTTGATGGCAATGTTGATACCATCATTTTAGCCGGTGACTTGAACCTACATTGTCTTGAGCCAAATCGAAAATCGGAATCGGCCCGTCTTGCTAAATGGACAAGTTTTGTAGAGTCCAGAAGCCTGTTCATGCTAAATGGTTCCTTCTCCTCTGATATACCTCCTAAGGTGACATGGCAACGTACCATTAGCAAGAGAATCATTGATTACATTTATGTCAATTCAAGCATGCATAATAAAATCAAATCTTTTTAAGTAATACACAGTGATTCAAGCGATCATAACATGCTCAACGCGACCTGGATCTCAAATTGTAAAAATAATATACAGCAATCCAAATACCTCAAGGGTTCGATAAGCGTAAACTCTTCAAGGAATAGGCTAATTTGGACAGAATCTTCCTTGGAAGCGTTTAAGCATTGCTATGATGCTCAGCTGAAGTGTGAAACTATTGAAAATCAAGGTGCAATGGTTATCTATCATGAACTCATGCAGCGATTCCAACCAGCCTCCATTTGCCACAAGCAAAGACAAATTCCTTTTTTCCATGTTTATGATAATGAAGTTAAAAGTAAGAAAGCATCAGTTAGGGTGGAAAAGAGAGAGGCCTATAAACTGCCTGGTGACAAACGAGCTACGGCCCTTACTCATATCAAAACTAGATATAGAAATTGGCTAAGAGGTAGGCAGGCCAAATTATATCAAGCTGATGGCAGCAATATGCTGAAATTGCTATCTACTAAAAACTCAGCAGAATCATGGAAAATGATAAATCAAGCAACTGTAGGTCATCAGGTTGCAGTTCAGGCTAATGATGTGACCGAAGAGAAGTGGGTTTAGTACTATTCTAACTTATATGCAGCACCAATGGACAAATGTCATTTATTCAGTACGGTGTCTCAGTCCAATTTCAATATGAAGTTTGATAAAGATGATATTTTATACTTCATCAACAAAACCAGCCGTTCCAGGACCCCCGGTCCGGATGGTTTGTCAAACTTGATATTGAAACAATATCCGCTCATTTGGACGGATACATTGTACATGATGTTCATGAACATACTCTCTTCTCAAAAAATACCGGAGTCATGGAAACGTTCCATAACCATTCCAATTTATAAGAAAGGAGATCAGGCCAACCCGGCCAGCTACAGACCCATCTCCTTGCTAGATGTTCCGGGGAAAATCTTTTGTCGATTACTGCTAAGAGATATGAACATTTGGTCGCAGAAACATCATAAAAGAGACCCTTTCAATCCGGTTTTGTAAGCGGTCTGGGTACTATAACCAACATAATTACCATCAATATGCTTAAAGCGCAGTATGCAGCCTGGAAACAAGCTCTGTATTTTGCATTGATCGATTTCTGGTCTGCCTTTGACTCTATCAATCGTGAACTGCTATTTCAAAAACTAACGTCTCTTGGCTGTCCTTCTTCCCTGCTAGCAATATTTATTCAGTTGCATACGAATACATCCATGCAGGTGAGATTAACTTTGAAGGGATTGTTGTCATCGTCTTTTGGTACGTATGTTGGTCTTAAGCAAGGCTGCATAATGGCATCAATATTGTTTAATTTATTCATCCTAGACATGGGGCAATCTTTCCTCCAAGTGGTCTCTGATGCTCCTGAATTGGGGGGTCAGCGCATAGCATGGTTACTGTATGCTGATGATCTGGTCTTGATCTCACAAACCCCCAGCGGTCTCCAAAATCTTTTGTCTTCTTTGGCTAACTAGCTAACCATCTTATTGTGAATCTGGACAAATCACAAATTCTTGTATGTAAAAATCAATCGAAAAGCAGAATTAATAATTGCACTTGGTCCATTGGAGATGTGTGTTTGAAACAAGTACTCGAATATAAATATCTAGGCCTGACTATACAGAACACTGTCAGGGATACTCTGTTTTTGATCAACCTACAGTCTAAATTATCAACTCTGATTTCTCAGGCTAGAATACTCATTTAGAAATATGTGAAATTCACCCTGAAACATATCCTACAGTTCTATGAACAAAAAGTTATTGCAGTATTAATATACGGTGTTGAGTCAAAACTTTACACCAGTGATGAAATGTGGAATAAGTTAGAAGCACGTTTTTGGAAATCGATATTACATCTCCCGAATTGCACACCCTTACCAATCTTGCGATATGAACTAGGCTTGAACTCAGTGGCCTGTAGGGTGAAGTGGCGATTGTGTGTATTTTTCCGTAAGTGTGTTGGGCTTGGAAAACAACAATATTTTGAGTACCGTTGGACATCAGCTGGCTTCATCAATGCATGAACCCTTTGGCATGGCGATCCTGTGTAGTGAACACTATGGTCGAAGCAGATATAACGGTCACACTTTTGTTAGAAAACCCGTTGCGTGCTAAAGTTAAGTTCTACAGATGAGAATGGATGAAAAATAGAGAATCCCGTTTAAAATACAGGGACTTTAATCCTGAGAACTTTGGTAATAAACATCTGGGCCAATTGGCAGGTTACCTATTGAAATGTCCGTCTTCCAACATACGGAATATATTTTTACGAGTCAGGTTAAATCTTTGCCTAACGAGAGAGGTCCTTGCTAGGCGTAAAATGATTCCAGACAAAATGAACTTTTGTCACTATTGTGAAGTTCTACATGAAAGGGAGACACTCCAGAATCTGGTAGTATCCTGCGACAAATTAATGGGACCATGAGGTACATTTTTCGCTAGTTTATTAAACTTGAATTATGAAGCAGGTGAGAAACAGATCGGGAGTTTATTAATCTCTAATATGAAGTTTTCTGTCATAAAAGCCATAGTGCATTATTTAGATGCAATTCTTCCGTCTGAAATCAAGTTGTAATGCAAACATGTGACTAGCTTGCAAACCTGCAAGGTTAACTGATTGTTGTTTAGGATGGGGAAAAGAATGTGCTGTAACATTGGGCCTCATTCCGAGTACGGCGCTAACCAATGGCGCTATTAACGCCTTGGTTGACGCCGTACCCGGACCGGCAGCGCCTTGGTGGATGGCGGAATCACCGCCCCATTCCAAGGTTAGCGGGGCGGTAATTCCCCATTCACCAAGGCTCTTCCCCATTCCCAAATGAGCCCCCATAGGGCTCAATGGGAATGGGGAAGATGCAAATAACGGTGACCGTTCATTACTGTCAAGACCGGTGGGGGGGTCTGTACTTCCGCTCTCTATATGGTAGAGGAGAGGCACAGAGGACCCCAGCCAAGATTCTCGATTGTGGTAGCAATGGACGAGCAATCAAGGCCTAGCTTCTCAGGAGGTGATGCAGGCTGGTTCTTAAGTACAGTGTATCCCCAAGCCCCCACAAAGGAATGTCCACACACTGTATTACTGAAAACACAGTCTTTATATAATTAATATTCAAGGGTTATGTACACTTATCACAACAACGCACTTTGTGCTCAGGAAAACCAATGATGATAAATATCTACAATTCTAAAGTGGTACCACTAATATTAGACCTCATAACAGTGCATTCACAATACTGTAGCAATGGCACGCAGATCAATAAGCAGGAAACCAGCGAATAGAGAGAGGAGAGATAACAGATGGTTGAAACAATAGGCAGAAGACGGGCCCTTGCTACTGGACACCGTTCTGTGTGGAGATCCCCCCACCTGGGCAACCTGTAAAATAAAGAGATATAACACAAGCCCAGTCCATATATTGTTCAACAGTCTTATTCTCTCCTACAATGTTTTTACCCCCCCAATGTACCTGGTGGAGTCGAGTTCTTCGAAGAGGCGTCGACAGATCCTTCTTGAATGACCCCCTTTAAAGCAGGAGTCACGGATCGTCGAGAGGCGTCGAGAAACGTCGAAGACCTCGGGGTTCGGCGACGGGGAATCGACGGCCCTTCTTGAATGCCTTCCCTTTCAAGCGGGAGACACGGGGCGTCGAACGTCCGTCGACAAACGAGGTAGAACGATGTCGAGGAGGCGGCAGCTTCGTCCGAGCGGTGCTCGTCGGCGTCCTGCAAGGCGGAGGTGTGCGGGGCACCTCGATGACAATAGTTCTGGACCGCAAAGATTGTAGAGACGGGAGCCCAGCAAGGGCGTCGAGTCGCTCGAGTCTTTGGGATCGTGAGGTGGCGGGAAACCCACCGGCGGATTCTCCTCGGCGCGTTGGTCGTCCTCGACTTTCTCCGGCAGGGCAAAAGCGGTCGACGGTGCGGACGAGGGAGTCCTTCGAGTCAAATGTTCTTAGGCAAGGAGCGGACGGCTCCGGTCGTCGGCGGCTCGGCGTCAAGTGGTTCCCCCGGCTGGGCAACACAACTTCGACGGGCCTCCAGCGGTTGCACAGACCTGCGAACCCTGGTCGACGGCAATGGACTTCGACAGCGTCGATGTCCGGGTGCTTTACTTCGGTCTCCTCGGCAGTCCCCTTCTCCGGTCGGCAGCCTTTCGATGGTCTGGCGTCCAGGGAGCTTCGGCGAAGATTCAGCGGTGCTCGATGGTCCCTCGGAGCACGGGAAGAGGGCGCCTTACCAGGTCCTCTCTCGGGTCAGTCCTCGACGATTTCGACAACCTTCAGTTCCGTCGAAGCAAATGCCACAGCAAGTCTTCTTCTTCCAGCTGGACGTCGAGGATCAGCAAATCCAGTTACTCTTGAGTGGAGACTCAGCTTCTGAATGCTTCTGAACAATTTCCAGTGGTGAGAGGTCCCCAGATATACTATTCTGTCTCTCATCCACACTGCTGGCACACACACAGCAGCCAATCACACAGAAGGGCATTCATGCAGTCAGTCAGCCAATCAGGCACACAGTGCATTCAGGCCACACTCCTCCCTTTCAGACACTCACAACAAGGAATGTGGATTGGGACAAGAACCCAGCCATTCAACACTACACACTGCATTCAGGCCAGTTTCGGGCAGGGCTGTCTCAGTCTTTGTCTCTCATGCCAGAAACCAGACAACCACAACAAGGAGTGTATATTGGTCACACACTCCATTCACCCAGGTCCCACCCACAGGAGGTACCCATAACATACAGTCACTGGGAAGGCTCCAGTCAGTCTAGCTGGGCCTTCACAACAACACCATATATGGAACTTCCACCCAACAGCCAGCCAGGGGGAAGGGACAGAGCCAGGGCTTCCCAGGACTTTGGGAAAAACAAGACAACAGGCAATAGAAAGCAAGAGGCCACAGGGGCCATCTTGTTTCTATCAGGAATCAACTGATCCCAATGGCAGGGCCTGGGTATCCCAAAATGGAGGACACCCAGAGCACCTGTCAAGTTTAGCATGGAGCTGCCACCAGCCCATACCCTGCTCTGTGGGCCACCCACAGGTGCCCAAAAACATACACTAGGGGCACAGGGTTGTACCCCTACCCATGGGTGCCATAAGGGTATCCCATGGGTCTGTTCACCAAACCAAAAGAGAGCTGCACTGCCAGGAGTCCCTCATGGACTCCTGGGCAGAAAACATGACAGAACACACGGTAAAAACAGAAAAAGGACAAGGATTCAGAGGCCCTGTCCCTCAGATGCATTTCCGGCATCACAATTACGGTCACCGTTATTGGCTTGGAGGCCCCTTTGCGCCCTCGACTTTAACACCTGCTCAAAGCAGGCGTTAAGGGCGAGGGCGCAGAGGGAACTCGGAGTATGGCGTTAAGGGATTACCGCCACCGGTCTCGTTACCGGTGGCCGCTATCCCTTACCGCCATACTCGGAATGAGGCCCATTGTCTTTTAAGTTGATATTCCATGTTTTAACATGTTGTTACTTCTCTTCTTACTTGTTCATTTTTTTTTTTAAACTTTGGTTATTTTAATATGTGTATGTGTATGAAAAGTTGATAATTTGTTTGAATTTCTTTTTGAAAAGTTGACTTGTTCAGCTATATCAAAAAAAAGTTTTAAAAAAAGAAGAAATGACATTTGACGAGGGATACACTCTTTGGTTATAAACCCACACATTCCTTGCCCATTGCCTTGATAATCCCTGTGGCTAACCCCACCCCTTCCTGCCTTTCCTTGCCCCCATGTTCTGTGCATGGGAAATCTTTGAGGTATGAGCTCTGCCATGCTGGCAGCCATATTGGAGATGCATTTAATTGTTAGCTTGTGAGGAAAATCCTTGATTAACTAAAGCCAAGTCATTTGTTTTAAAATATAGGGCTTAAAAGTAATGTTTTTCATTTTTCATTAAGTGTTATGGAAACATTTGGCTGATACTTTGAAAATATTTTACTTTTCCAAAGAGAATCTGTATTCGTGAAAACAAGTTTCCAAATTGTAACGTGTTAACAGCTCCAAAGAGTTTTGTGCTAAGTATCAAAATTTCAGTTTCTTCAGTAACTGACCTGTAGCCGTGAGTCACAAACATTCCTTTCAAGATGACTGCTGCATTCACTCTCCAGCCATATGAAAACATCATGCTGCACGTTGTAACTGACTCTCCTTGGTTGCTCAGGGAATAGATGGTGGGTGTGTCACATGTCACTGTTATGGGACTGCCGAGCTCATAGGCTCCCTCCTCCCCACACTCCTACTGTATACGCAAAAGCAAACATGGCTGGTGAATATCAAACGCTGCCTTTTTAGGCGCGGCTGCGCCGATGTCCTGCACTTATTTATGAATGATGGTAGTTTTCACATCTGATGCCTGTGATTTGGTATACTTTTTCTGCGCAGAAAAAATATAATTGTGTGCGAGCATTAACAGTCAATCCTACTAGCCCCCATGTCCCAACGTCTTTGGCACACAACAGTTTGTCCGCGGCCGAGGGGTGGTAAGTTTTGTGGCTGAGGTTGGTCACAGATTTGTTACACTGGACACCTGAAGTGCCCTTTTATTCTCCTTTGACTGGCATTGGTTCCGAGAATTACCTTCAAGTCGAGCCTCAAACGTAGCTCTCAAGCTAGATCAAGGAAAGGAATTTACAAAATAAAGCACAGATAATGAGACTGGTGCTAGTCGTGCCAGACACCCCTGCCCCCAGGAATTTTGTTTTCGGACAAAGTCAGACATGCCTCTTATGTCTGGACCTCGGAGGCACCAGGTCCAGAAACGCAGGTGCTGGGGGCACCGAGCCGACATACACAGTTGCAGGGATCACCCTGTTGAACTGCGAGCACACGGTTGGATCATGGCCTGGGGGCACCCGGGCCATTGTGCACACAGAGTTTCCCAGCAGGGGCTCTGGGGCACAGACACAAATTTGCCCAGCAGGGGCGCTGCTGATTACAATGGGGGCAGCATTGCCTTGCAGGGGCACTGCCATGGTGGGGGGGGGCGGGGGGGGGGGCTTTGCAGGAGCAGGCCCTCTGCCTGCTACACAGCTCCAGCATTGCTTTGCAGGAAGAACGACACAGCAGGCAGTAGTCAGCTGGTATCCACTGATGAGCCAAAAAACGGCTTGCCCCTTTTGTTGGGTGAGTCACATGGTCACAGCATGTGACATTAGCACGAGCCCTGGGAGAGACTCGTTACCCTAAAAGGGGTGGCACACTACACTCCTCCTTTTCCATAACAAAACAAAACCAACAACAACGGACATCACAATAAACCAAAAGTCATGAACAGTAATGCTGGCTCCATTTGGTAGTCAGTGGTGGCAACAAATAATCAGACAGACTCAGGCAGTTACAAACATGAAACATACACTTAGCATTCTGTACATGTTGAGGTTGACAGTAAGGGTTGGTGGACTGCTGGTGGCGCGTTGGTAGTTCTGCCACCTATTAAGAGACGCTTTATTAATCTGGGGTGAGTGGAACTTCAGCCACTGAGTGACACGATTAACAGCTGCTGCATCATATAGAGTAGGCAGACAAAATGCAGGAGCACAGATTCACATACACATTTTAAGAGGGGCCCCTTTGAGCATATATATGACAAGCAGGCGCATAGCATCAAAATGCACGTAACTAAGTCCACTTTAAGGATTATCAGAGCTGCACGATTCCAGTTATAATTGCACAAACATCAGTTCCGGACAGTCAAACTCACAGTCCAACGGCCGGCAAAGCCGCATCTGGGGGCACCAGAGGCCACAATGGGCCCAGCCTGTGGATGGTGGGGGCAAGCAGCAGCACAGTACCGGTGGCAGGCCACTCATTCCAACCCCCCTTCCAGGCAGGGCTGTTGGTACACAAGGGCACACAAGTTCTCGTACAGAGCTGCAACCCTGTTTACCATTCCTTTTTTCAAAATGCTCCACGGAGTAAACATACACCCCTCTCTTCATCACTTTATTTGTTTTCATTCTTGTTGGCACAGCCCCATGAGATCAGGAGAAGGCTTTGCAGAACTGCGTGCATCGTGGGGCAGGCTCATGAAATAGTGTACGCATTTCAAAAGAAATGAGACAATTCCTGGAGCCCAATGATTCATTTTAATTGTTTTATTCTTGCTCCGACTTGGAGCACTTCACTATTCACCGCCGGAGACCCGGGATCTCACAGCAGGAGGAGAGTTAACTTTTTCCCTGTCCAAACGCGGACAAGTCATCCCCTTTTTCAAACTCTGCTGTCGGACCACAGCATAATTCACCAATGGGTGGCCCAGGACCGCTAGAAGGCCCTATACATTTCCTTTCATTGCGCCGACATGGAGCGCTACACATTTCGCCGCCAGCTGCGGGGCTTCTCTTTCCTTACCCGCAGCTCCGATGTCAGAGTATTGAAATATTCACCGCCTGTGGGGCCCGGGTTGACTGAGCGCCCAGTGGGTGGTCCTTCTTTGCTCCCACACACCCGACAGGAGCAGCCGCCGATGGGCCCGGGAACACAATGGGGGGTGCGGGGAGCCTTAGCGCCGACACCCTCAGTTGGGTGGCCCGGTGGCAGCCCTCGTTGCTCCCACTGCCCCCTCCACCCCCCTGCTCTCATTCAGACTCTCACTCCTACCCGGCTACCCTCCTCCTAAGGAGCCCAACCCCCTTCCAACCCAAATGAGAGGCATGACCAGTTGGATGAGTGGGAGAAAAAATTGCCACAGCAAACTTTATTTCAACCTAAAGTCAGGAGTTAGCTTACAGGTGTTCGGTTTTAAACTCAGGATTCTGCGCTGAGAGCAAGCAACTTTCCCCCCCGCCCCTTTGGGTCCTTGGGGGACCCGACGCAGGCGCCCAGTCCCTTCCTCAGCAGTCCCTCTCTACCCTTTGGCCATTTCTTTATTTTGCAATTTTTCTTTTCATTTTCTTTCCCCATCTCTATTTAAGTGGAATTTTCATTCCATGTGTTATTTTCTTTCCATTCTCCATTTCCGCTTAGGCTCCTTCTAAAGGATGCGTTCCGGTCTCCTTCTCCCCCTTTTTGCTCCCTTTCCCCTGGATTCCCTCTTCCCGTTCCCCCGGGTTGGCTTATTAATCTTTGTTAATTTTCTCTCCCCCAACAGGTCTTCCTTTAGCCCGTCCTGCCAGGGAGCCCCCCTCCCCCCTTCTGCTAAGACCCCGATCTGCCCTAGCTCTCCCCGCCTTAGTTGTCCCATCCCCTCCGGCCCCCATCGCACCCTCCTGTTCTAGCGAGCCCCATCCATTCAGTGCTACCTACCCCCCAAAGCCCAGCAACCTTCTTATCCCCATCCTCTTCCCCTGACTTTCGCTAAAGAGGGGTTCTCCCCAACTATCCCCCCTGCTCCTCCTGGCCCCTACCCCCCCGCATTCCAAGGCCCCCCCATGTTTCTTTTAGATCTGCTTGAGCTGCCAATCTCGAATGCCCCCCTTCTCTTGAACCCCCCCCCTTACCAACCCCCAATCTCCCATGGGCCCCCCTTCCCCTCAGTTTCCAACCTACTTGCCGGAGCTCCATTTACAGTGAAATCTTTCAATTCACCCCCCCCTTGCTGACTTCATTGTTGCTTTCCAATTTTTTATTTCCAATGATGCACTTCCCATTTCCCCCACCCACTTTTGGAGTTGGAAGGTCTTCCAAGCCCCCTAATCCTCCCCATTAACATGGGCCTCCCCTGAGTCTAATACTCCTGGGCGCTGTTCATAATAAACTGATGGCTGTGCAGTTCCCCTTGTGGTATCCGCCAGTACTTTCTAACGGGAACACCAGGTAACATCCGCTGGGCTTGTCTGCAAGAAAAACATCACACATCAGTATAACATTGCAAAGGGCGGGCGGGAGGGCAACTTTTGCTGGGAGTCGGTAGAGAGAGACCCAGCTATGCTTTCCCAGGTATTTATGGCACCTCTGGGCACGCTCAGGATGACGTCACCCCCCCCCTCCTGGGTGGGGAAATGCTTGGCTCCACGCCCCCCCCCGACTCCCCTTCCCACCGTGCCTCATGAGGAAGTCGGCACTAAGGGGGGCCCCCGCCCAGGGGCCCTCCTTCGTAGGGCGCAGGAGCCCGTCGTAGCGCCGACACCCGCAGTGGGGTGGCCCGGTGGCAGCCCTCGTTGCTCCCACTGCCCCCCCCCCCAGCTCTCATTCAGACTCTCACTCCGACCCGGCTACACTCCTCCCAAGGAGCCCAACCCCCCTCCAACCCAAATGAGAGGCATGACCAGTTGGATGAGTGGGAGAAAAAATTGCCACAGCAAACTTTATTTCAACATAAAGTCAGGAGTTAGCTTACAGGTGTTCCGTTTTAAACTCAGGATTCTGCGCTGAGAGCAAGCAACTTTTCCCCCCCGCCCCTTCGGGTCCTTGGGGGACCCGACACAGGCACCCAGTCCCTTCCTCAGCAGTCCCTCTCTACCCTTTGGCCATTTCTTTATTTTGCAATTTTTCTTTTCATGTTCTTTCCCCATCTCTATTTAAGTGCAATTTTCATTCCATGTGTGACTTTCTTTCCATTCTCCATTTCCGCTTAGGCTCCTTCTGAAGGATGCGTTCCGGTCTCCTTCTCCCTCTTTTTGCTCCCTTTCCCCTGGATTCCCTCTTCCCGTTTCCCCGGGTTGGCTTATTAATCTTTGTTAATTTTCTCTCCCCCAACAGGTCTTCCTTTAGCCCGTCTTGCCAGGGAGCCCCCCTCTCCCCTTCCCCAAGACAACGATCTGCCCTAGCTCTCCCCGCCTTAGTTGTCCCATCCCCTCCGGCCCCCATCGCACCCTCTTGTTCTAGCGAGCCCCATCCATCCAGCGCTACCTACCCCCCAGAGCCCAGCAACCTTCTTATCCCCATCCTCTTCCCCTGCCTTTCGCTAAAGAGGGGTCCTCCCCAACTATCCCCCCTGCTCCTCCTGGCCCCTACCCCCCACATTCCAAGGCCCCCCCATGTTTCTTTTAGATCTGCTTGAGCTGCCAATCTCGAATGCCCCCCTTCTCTTGAACCCCCCCATTACCAACCCCCAATCTCCCATGGGCCCCCCTTCCCCTCAGTTTCCAACCTACTTGCCGGAGCTCCATTTACAGTGAAATCTTTCAATTCACCCCCCCCCCCCTTGCTGACTTCATTGTTGCTTTCCAATTTTTTGTTTCCAACGATGCACTTCCCATTTCCCCATCCACTTTTGGAGTTGGAAGGTCTTTCAAGCCCCCTAACCCTCCCCATTAACATCGGCCTCCCCTGAGTCTAATACTCCTGGGCGCAGTTCATAATAAACTGATGGCTGTGCAGTTCCCCTTGTGGTATCCGCCAGTACTTTCTAACGGGAACACCAGGTAACATCCGCTGGGCTTGTCTGCAAGAGACCTGTCGCTGCGACCGGTGTCTCAGCCACGACTCACAGCGGGCCACCGGCCGCAGTGAGTTCCCCCTCATGCACCTGGTCGCCTGAGCTGCCCACATCCCCAGTTATACTCCCAACACTGTTCTTTTACCCCCATTCATTCCGTTCGTAACAGACAAGCTGGCCCTCCGGAACAAACCGGTGGCGTGATGAATTGAGTCGCGGCTTTTCCTGCCGGCGTCCTTCCTGTTTGCTTTTCGCTTGTTCCGAACTCCATTGTAGGAGGGCCAACTGACCTGGCAGCAGCGTGCCGAAATGAGGTCTTCCCTAGACCGTTCCGTTCCATTTCCTTAACGGAGCCCCCCCCCCATGTTGGGAGAGAGCGTTTCGGGCCAACTACCGGCCTTTATTAGTAGGACGGACCTAAAATCAACCCTGTCCCTCCCTTGCCCTGCTTGCCCCTCATTGTAGCCTTCCGTTACATTATCTTGCTTTGTTCCCCATCTTCCACACCATTTACACGTATACAGCCTCCTTCCCTTATTCCTAATTCAAAGTTGCCTTCTGTATTGCCCACCATGCGCTCGCTCCTCCCCACCGCTCCCATCCTTACCCACCCCTTGTTACTCCTGCACTGTGACCAGCCCCTTCCCTGGGCCCCTCCTACGTTACGCCCACCAGATCACCCATCCCCTACAAGAGGGAAATGGGGATCCGGCCTGCGCACCCTATCTTATCCAAAATCTGCCCAGCCCCCTTCCGGTTTGGTGTTGCCTCCTGTAGCAACCTACCGCTGCCGAAGCTGATTTGGTGCCATTGTGCATGCTGGAGACCTGACGTTACCAGGTCCGGCCCCCCAAATGCACCTGTGTTGCCCCAAGCAATTTTCCCTCCAAGGCAGGCACGCCGCCCCTGACTCAAACTCCCGTCCTGATCTATCGTTCGATACTGAGCATACAGGGAACCTTGCTGAAGCCATTTAACCGCAACCCCCTGCGCCGCAGCCTGCTAGGCTATGTGTCTGAAACCGAATGCAGTGCTACTTGTGCTCCCACATTGTGAGGTCTGACACTGGTAAGTAGCGAAATAGCGAGATTGTGCAGTGAACATCCCTGGTGAATCATTAGAGATAGAAACGATTTTATTTGTACAAATGCCGAACACGCACCAGCCCCTTGCGATCTTTGGCTGGGTATTGCCCAAAGGTTTGAATGTACATTTTATTGTAGGCAAACGCCCGACTCTCCGTCTGCCCCAAACTCCTCCACTCTCTTATGCTCCCGTCTCAAATTGGGGTCGCTCGCCCTTCACCTTAGGTCGTTTTAGCAGCCAGGTGCTACTTCCCCCCCATTTTGTGCTCTTCCACCACGCAATTTCTGTAATGGTATTGAGCCGACCCCTGTTCAGTGTCTTTCAACACTATTGTCCGTGCCAAAAGCCTGAATGCCGTACCCCGGTCATCTGCAAGGTGTCCTTCCCTTTGTACATGTGATCCCATGAACAGTCACTTTCCCTTCCCTTGCCCCCGGTCATCTGCAAGGTGTCCTTCCCTCTGTACACGTGATCCCCTGGACAGCCGCATGAACAGCCGCCCACCAGTAGTGGTGGCCCGACCCGTTTCAGCATTCCTTTCTCACTCGTCGCAGTTTTTTCGGCTGGGGAACCCGCTTGTTTACCGCGCCTCCCTGAGGGGGGAGCCGAGCTGGGGTGGGTAGAGGAGGGGGCTACCGCCTGGGTGCTGTTTCTCCCGCTGTCTAGCTGCGCCCCCCCATCACAGTCACCGCTGTTTCCCAACCTGCGGCCCTGGCCAGTACCACAAATCTGGCCCAACCTTCCGCACCCAAAGGCTGTCCCCCTGGAGGCGACGATGCCGACTCCCCTTCCGCTGGTCCTTCTGCAAACTGCTCTTCCGCCGCCACCACCAGGTCTGGGCTTTGTGATTGGCCCACTGCAAACGTCTACCCTCTCAGACTTCAGAGTAAACAACCTTGTTTCTGCCTTGCTAGTTCGACCGTCCGGTGTGTTCTGTGGGATGAAAGAAATCATGGTTAGCAAGCCGGATTCCGCTGCCTTCCTACCCCGACTCCCTCTTTGGTCCTAAGGCTTCGACCTATCTAAAATTGCTTTGCCTGGCCGCCGACCCTATCATATTTCCCCCCCCCCCCGAAGCGACCTTCCCCTACAACATTGCTGACCCGTTATTACGCCCCCCGCCCTGGCTTTGTTGCGTGCCGCGGGCGTGGCCAAAGCTTGTGCCAGAGCTGGCCGTGAACCATGTCTAAGTGCGACGGAGGATAGTGGGTCCCCCCAGGCTCTGGGTCGGGGGAAGGAACAAGAAGGGACAAGGAATCCTACCATGTCAAAGGAAAAGGCAGGGGACAGTTTTGAGCTGTGAAACACGTGTCATGGCGCTATACCAATGAACCTTCCATTCAAAACCTTGCAGCAGGCAAACTTGCCTTCTATACTTGCAGCAGCTGCTGAGCCCCTCCATGCGTTTGCCCGGGCTGCTTGTTAGGCCCGTCATGACAGCGCATGTGCCACCCCGGTCGGCCATCAAGACCAGGCCGCCCCAATCCACCCCATCCCCTTTGCGGGAGATCCAACAACCGCATGTGCCATCCACGGACCCACTGCTGGATCCCCCCCCGGCTGATCACGATGACCAGATACAGTTTCCCCAATTACCGCACTCCGCCGCACCTGGTACCCTGACCTCCACCCGTACCAGGCAGCAAAATGCTGCATTGTCCCTCCGCTAACTACTGCATCCTGAAACCAACACCACCAAACCGTGCCCTTCCCCAGCGACTCTCCTGCTTCCTGCCCCTCCCAGATACTGCAACTGCGCCCCACACCACGGCCATGTGCTCCATGGTTCGTGGCGCTTCCCTTCGTAATGTGCAGTCGCACCGTAACCCTACCCGCATGCTCCTTAAGCATGATAGAAACTTAGTGTCCCTGCTCCCCACCTCGCAGCTCGCACCTTATGGAGAACAACACCGGTGTGCCTGCCCAGGTGACCGCATGGCGCAATGCTCCTAATTCAGACCCCCCCCCCAACAAAGAAAACCCAAATGCGGACCCGTGGCGACCCATGCACAGCAACCCAATGTAAGCGAACCGAAGTTGTGAGTCCGTGCCCCAAGCACTGCCAACCCCACAAAATGGCATATCGCCACTAACTGGATATATAGCCCACGAAATTAAACATTGATACAACCAACATTGCCTCTGCTTCGCCCCAACGTGGTCCCAAAATTCAAAAGCCCCCCAGCAATGTTAATCAACTGTAAAATGCAACCATCCCGCCCTTTCGACTACCAATCGTGACATGTTGTGTTGGGCATGCATCCAACGCCTCCCAAACACCCCAATAAGCAGTAACGCACTTAATCCTTGTAACCTTTAAACATGACAACATTTCCAAAATTATTGCATTGCGATCCATTTAATTTCCAGCAATGCCCCCCCATTTCCCTCACTACAAACAATACAATGCACCTGTACTTTCAACTGTGCCAAGCGCAAGCGATCCAAATAAAACATTGCAGCAGTATGACCGATTCCCAACACTAGCGGATAGGCGCGTTGTAAAACCATCCCATTACACATTATGCATGGTATACTCCAGTGGTCGGGTTCCAAGGAAATCCCTGTGCCGTGGATTAGACATATTACATATATCTCGCCCACTCCTTATTCCCAATGGCCCCCAATGTATGCCTTAACCGCCCCAACCATCCCCGCTCCTTGGTTTATATCCTACCCAAACTTTCGCCCATCGATGCACCCCGCGTGTACCCATGATCCCATTTGAAACAAATTGTCGTCCCCAGGTTAACCACTGTGTCCAGGCGCAATATTCCAAACTCCGGCCCCACCACCAACAAAGCAAACCCTGTTAGCCCAGTTTCGACATGTGGCGACCAATGCACGGCATGCACCGCAACCCCATGGGTTCGAACAAGGTAGGCCATGCCTGGTAGACAAATAACTTTACCCCAAAAGCGATGCCAACCCTCCACAAACCTTTTGCCCTTAATTCATTGTAACCACGAATCATGCAACATTCTGTTATACAACCGCTTCGCCCCAGCGTGGTCCCAACGTCCAAAAGCCCAACCAATGGTATTTCAGACTTGGGAAAAACGAGACCATCCTGCACTTTGAACTATAGTACCCACATTTGGTATTTAAAGAAGGGGTAAAACACCTTCCCCGTAGGCGAAGCAGTCACGCAATTGCCTCCTTGTAACCACTAAACATGCAAACATTTAATATCCTTGCATTGCAACCCCTTTGCCCAAGTGCGATGCTAAAATACTCAAACCCCCCCCCTTTCCCCTTAGTGCTTCCAAAGCATGTAAGCCGCGACCATCCCGCTCCAAGGGTTGTGTCGGCCAAATTCACATTACGAGTCTTCCTCAGTCTTACCAACAAAACCGCACAGAACAAACGACCCCGCACCCCACCTCGCACACCTTCCATCCCGCAAGCAAACCGTAAGCCGAGAAGGGGCACGGAACGCAACATGAGCCCCAGCCACCCCTGCCGCTCCGCCATCGAACACGCACCCACCAAACGATTGCCATATTTCCTCTGCACGATGGATTTCCCACGTTCCAGCAAACAATTATTTTTATTAAACCACATGAATTAAAAGCCTCGTCCCTTTCCCCCCTGACCTGTTTGTTAACAATTTACTGCGACCCAAGTTTTTTGCTGTTCTAGTTCCTCTAAATTCGCCAGTCATAATCCCTTCCGCTTTCGGCCTACCTCCATTATTCTATTTCCAATGTTACAACTACAATGGGCGTCTTACCCCACCCGCAAGGAACTGCCCGCCGTATTAAAGTGTATTACCGAGGGGTTGCCATGATGCATTCTGGGGCATGTAGTTTTGCGCTGACAAAAGAAAAAATCCCTGAGCTGCCAATTGTTCTAACCAAATGCTCTCTACCAGAATCTATTGATGGTTGATCCTAATCCTTGCATAACTGCCCCTTCCCCCCAGAACGACCCAATTGTTTTAAAACCCAAGCATTGAAACTTTTTGCGTGTAGGCCCTATATCCCTAAACTATCATATCATATCATATTGTAACCTGACATAACCTATCATCTCGGATCATAGCCCCCACCCCCGCCTGCCTGCATTAATTTCTGGAAATACTACACTGTGCTATGCAACTGCACTCCGTTCCCCATTCCTTGATTGGGCCCTTAGCTGGGTTTGTTAGTTCCCATGCATACTCCCCCATTCGCAGGCAGCCGCCATTACCCACGAGGCAGCCGAGCTTATAAAACGGGGCCCCCAGCACACATCGATCTCTACCAGTGCATCCCTCTTGTACTATAAATAGTGAGTCCGCGCCTTGGCGGCAGCGCTGTAGCCGGCAGGCGGAAGGGTGGATAATATAATTGTTTACACCAGCGTGATGCCCCGCGCACCTTGGGCATGGCGCACATGCCCCATTTTAAAAAACTACTCGGTACGTGAGACTATCATGGCTTTCCGATTGCTACTTCGGACATGTAATGCTCCAGTCTGTGAACTGCCCCCATTACAGCGGGAATGTACGAATATATCCCTTGGTGCACTTTGTGCACCGGGTTTGCGACCTCCCCAAACCTTCCCCCACTGATGAGCCCCGCAAGTAACCCTCCACTTATTTAAAACCAATGGATACAGCGTCTCAAGAATGGTCATGAGAATACTGCCTCGGCCCAGCATGGTCCCAGAAACCCACGACATTCCAGTCATTGACAAACGAGACCATCCCGCACTTTAAAATTACACTATCATATTAAAACAGATCACTGTAACCATGTAAACGTTCCCACCTTAAACCTTACCGTACTTGTGGCGTTGTGAACCCATCGCCCCAGCACGAGCCAAAAAGTTGCCCTCCCCCTAAGAGGCCTTAGCGTCCCCCTGCAATTCAGAATCTGATTTGCCCATCCCGAGTGACCCCATTAGACCTGCCTTATATTTATGTCCTGATCTCCAGCTCTCTACTTTGCCACGTGCAAACACGAATTTAGCAAGCCCATGCTTTCGATAGCCACGATCTTGTTTGTGCTAAAACCGGGGCCGTTTACATGTGCCGCTCCATAGCTGTAGGATTAACCCACCCATCTCCTTGGTGAACAAACTTGGCAAACATCAGTGGTATGAAAACTGCATGCACAACTATCCAGCCTGCACTTTCCCAAGCATTCCTATTTCCACTACTTTATAACTGATCCTGACAAACGCTGCCTATACGAGGCTTGGCCTCTTTTGTGCGCGCGTAGTGGTGACCTACTACTTTGCGAGCCGTAGTGCTCAGCATTGTTAGAGGTGCATGATGTGCGTAGGCACGCAACGTTTGCACTTCCTTCCTGCTCACCTGCCGCCGTTGCACCCACCAGGCCCCGTTCTCTTCCGACAACGCAACCTGTTTGAAACATACCTCCATGCGGCGGCACACGCAACGCCCCCGGATGTGTTCGAAACCAGCCGGGCCTGCCTGGTACCAAAAAGGGACATGCCCCCAAACGCAATTCCAGCAACCCACGGAACCTTCTGCAGTTAGCTCCTTTCAACACTAAACATCCCACCTTCCTTGATCCCCTCCTTTCCCCCACCCCCGCCGCCATTAGCCACACGGGGCCACGATTCCAAAGCAACCTGGGTTTTCCCGCATCATTTAGGTATACAAACGATGGCCCATTTCGGCCGCATGCAAACTTTGTCATTTTAGCATTGTTCTTTACAGCTTGCGATCTATACATTTTGCGCCCGCAATCCAACAATCCCCTTTTCCCCCTACTGCCCACCATACTACTGACCCCATGACCCACCACCGGCCTTGTTTCCTACCATTATATCCCCCTCCCCCTTCCGCCCTTCTCCACGAGGTGCAGTGTTCCCCCACCAAACCTGAGTTCTACCCGATTTCGTCGCAACTCATATGAGGCGGCCTATCCATGCCGCCTGTGAACTTTATGTGCAGCGAGTGGAGTGCGCGAGTCACCCATGCTTATCCTAACGACCGGCCCCATGCTCCCGCCGAATCGTACCCGCTGTGAGCTTGGCTTCCGGCGTAGGCGACGCTGGGTACCCCAGCCAATACCACCGCCCGCACCCCACCTTCTTTCCCTCCCCCGTGCTCGCGCCCACCTTGCCCTACCCCTCCCAGCCACACACGACACGCTGCTGCGTGTTCATGCAACTTTTCCAATAACGGCTGACGAAACGAAACCTTCGAATCTGTTACCTTGTCCCGTCCGATTGGAAACGACCACCGCTGCTACTGGAACTCCTGAAGCGTCCTTCCCGAAAACGACCATTCACCTTCCTGCAGCTCACCAAAGACGTCCTCCTACTCGAACTCCGAAATCAAACTCCAAAACCAACGCAACTTTTGCTGGGAGTCGGTAGGGAGAGACCCAGCTACGCTTTCCCAGGTATTTATGGCGCCTCTGGGCGCGCTCGGGATGACGTCATCCCCCTCCCCCCTCCTGGGTGGGGAAATGCTTGGCTCCACACCCCCCCTCCCGACTCCCCTTCCCACCGTGCCTCATGAGGAAATCACCACTAAGGGGGGCCCCCGCTGAGGGGCCCTCCTTCGTAGAGCACGGGAGTCCGTCGCATCATGCAGTTTCTTCTGCTCTGACATGGAGCATTTTACTTTTCTCACTGCCTGTTGGCCACAGGATCTCACTGGGGGTCCGGCAACACAGCGATTGTTATGCCGACGCTGCCATCTTCATGGGGCTAGGCCGGGCACTCACCTCCTGCTCCCTTCTAGACGGAGCCGATACACTGCAGCCAGCCACCTCCCTCATTTCTTATCGCTCTGAGGAGCGCACCATACTACTACTGCTCCCTGACGGCGGATGCCGCTCTCCAAAGCATGGGGCATGGAGGCCCGAAACTCCCTTGATGCTGATGTTATGTCTGGACCTCAGAGGCACCGGCTGACATACCCAGTTGGAGGGATCACCCTATTGGGACATGAAGACACAGTCAGATCATGGCTTGGGGCACCCAGGCCATTGCGCATACAACCCGAGTTGCCCATCAGGGGCTCTGGGATACGGATGCAGAGTTGACCAACAGGGGCTCTGCTAATTATAATAGGGGCAGCGCTGCCTTGCAGAGGGACTGCCATGGTGGGGGGCTCTGCATGAGCAGGCCCTCTGCCTGCTATGCAGCGCCCGCATCACGATGCAGGAAGAACGACACAGCAGGCTGTTAGTGTTCCTATCTCCTTAAGAGAACGACACCACGTCACGTGAGACGTATCACGTGACGTAGCACGTAAGGGGGAAGGGGTGCAAGGGAAGAGGAGTTTGTGAATGTATGCCATTAAAGGAAGACGTGCAAATCCCCTCGGTGTGTCTGTCCTTAACTATTTATGCCCCCTCCGGGGGTAACAACTGGCGACGAGGTGCGCTCCCAGGCCTCCGAGTCCTCCTCCTCGCGCAGCGATTCCGTTCCGCTGAACGCCGCAGGCACTTTCCACCCACCGGCGCCTCCACCTGATCCCAGGCCCGCCTCCTCATTATACCGCTGGCAGTTCCAGCCGCCGGCGACTGCGCCTGATCCCAGGTCCACGTCCTCCTAACGCTGCAGGCATTTCCAGCCTGCTGGTGACCACGCCTGATCCCGGGCCTGCCTCCTCATTACAACAGACAGGCCCGGCCCGCGCCACGTGTGTGAGTGACCTCACACCCACCTCTCCTTCTCCAAGCTTGGAAATACTACTACACGGCCACAAAGAAGCGCAACACCTTACAGGCTACAACCTGAAGGCCGCATAGACAACAACACGCCCCTTCCACCCCAGCAAGGGCGCACACATCCTGGCCAGCGCCCCCACTCCCAGGCATCTCCGCGCAGCCCAGCCTCCAGCACCAGCTCCACACGACGGAAGACGCCTATCCAGGGCGCCCATTCAGTGGCCCCCATTTATCGACTGCACGACAATCCGCCAGCGGTCGCAACAGAAGCCTGGAGGTCTCCAGAACAAAGGTGGATGACCCCCTACGCAGGACAGCAGGCCCAAGTCCAGTCCACCCACTACACACCCTGCTCACCAATACCACCTCACCATGAGCTCACCTCAGGATCAACAAGCTCCGAACACACCATCACCGACAGGGAACACCGGGACCACGGCATGACGCATGCCCCCCCATTCTCCATGATGCCACAAGCGGACAAGGGCCCACAATGGACTGAGTGGTTAGCGGACTTCAATACCTTCATAGATGCCGCAGAGGAAGAAAAGTCACCAAGATTACACAGCATGTTTCTGAACCTAGCCGGCAATGACATCAAAATCCTAATAAAAACCATCCCTCCTGCAGAACAGGCTGACTTCCCAACCGTGATCGCAGCCCTAAACTGAAGACTAGTGATTGAGCCCAACAGGGACTATGAAAGATACATATTTAATCAGTGCATACAAAGGGTTGACGAGACCGTTGATGAGTTTATCACCCGCCTACATATAAAAGGAGCCAATTGGAAATTCGACGCCTTTTCACTTGATGGAGTTAGTATAGAAAGGATAAGGTAGCAGAGAATACTTTTATGGTTTCAAGGAAAAGCAATGATGGAAAGAATGCAGCACAGAAATTAACTGATATGGTTTCAACAAGAGATAATATGATCACTTTTCCTTGTGACAATTCACTCCCCCCCTATGCAATATAAAGAGATGGAAAAGAGCACACAGTTTTCAGGAATACAATCAAATGCAATACAAATTCCAGTTCCCTCCCTAGCAAGCTTAGAGCAACCGGTATGCTTTAAAACAGGCAGAAATACTTTTAAATGTGATTTGCAATGAAGTGAAAAATATGCTAAAAATGATTTTAATTCCCTATAGGAGATTCAGGGTAGGTAATAGCTACTTAAGATTGGTTCAGGTCAACACTATCAGTGATTCATGAATGATTATCAGGTTGAAAACGGAATTCAGCAGTTGCAAGCAAAAAGGACAGCTATTTTTGACAGGTGGAGAAATTGAGTCAAATTGCAATTCGCAGCACTTTTATCCGAGTGAGTTGATCGCGATTACGGAAAAACTATAAGGAATAGAAAGTCGCTTGTTGAAAAGCTTCGGTTCTTAGCTTTAAAATGAAAGTTAAAACTCACTTCTCGGACGTGCGGTTCAAAAGATACGGACGATTTAGTGGAGGTAGATTCTCAGAAATAAAGTAAGGTTCAAATGACAAATGACACTTTCACAGGTTTGAAATCACAGAATGGACACACAATTTCTATGATGCAGTTTTAGGTAGGTGGAAATGGTTTGAATTGGATTATTTTAAACTAAGAGATTGGTTCTGCACAGTTCTGGCTGGATACTCACACTATAAATTTGAAATAGGGCGTCAAGATCTGGTCATACGGTTTAGACTGGACTTCTAGCGGGTGGTTCTGAAGTCACAGCTATCTGGGTCAGCTCTGCTCTGCTGGTCTGATCGCTGGCAAAAGTTCTTGGCACTGCACAACGGGCTGGTCTGGTCTGGTCTGCGGTTCTGGGTACAGCTCTGCTTTCTGGGTCTGGTTTTGGTTCTAGCCAGAATCAAACAGCTCGCCCAGCTGTTGAATAGTTTGGTTAGGTCGCTGGATTCTGAGGCCTGCTGAGAAGGATTCAGCTTTTGGTTCAGGCCTCTCTGCTTCAAGTTCTGGAGTCTATCTGGAGTCTATGGTCCTTCTGGATATTGTCTGGTCCGCAAAGTGCTGCGCAAGAAAGTGGAAAGAGCAGCTCCTATCTGGCTTTCAGTGGTTCTTTTTATGTCTTTTGAAAGTGGGTGGGAAGGCTGACTTTCTATGCCCAACCCACTAAGGATCCTTATAGGCTAGAGGATTCTCTGTCCTTTAACTGGATAACTGAGTTGTGAGTCAGAGTGATGCTACCATTTTACAATCTATTGAAGAAACGCCCCTTTGCTTTTACTTAGAAAATTAATTTTTCATAACAAACAGGTTTCCCAGATACACACGTGGTTCATAATACATATACACATCACAGATGAATTAAGACAGGTCTCTGTTCAAGCCCCATGTTCCTGTGAGCTTGGGTTCAGAAACGACAACTGGTCGGTTTCGGCATCAAATCTTCCCCGGAGGTACACCTCCTCTCTGGGCACATTACAATAAGTTTTCAATTCTCTAGTGTAAGCACAGTGTCTGTAGTATTAATAATCGCGGGGTTCGGTCTCAGAACATCACACAGAGTTGAGCTTAGTCTCAACTTGTGGGCACATGTTTCATATTAAGAATCTCCAAATTGTACATTTCTGTCAGCTTGATACAATATTTTATAAACAATTTAATAAAACATATATTTGCTGGGCTCTCTGAATCCACAATGGTTTGTCTCTGCCCCTAGCTGGCTGAGTCAGATGTCACATGGCCTGTCTCTCCCAAAGCAGTTGTTGTTGACAGTTCACACCCAAAATCAGCATACCCCATTCAGCTGAAGGCATCCTTAGTTTGGTTTTTCCTGCTAGCAGGGCATCAGTCCAGGGTGCCACTCTCCATTGATTAACAGAAACTTGTAATTTCCTGCCTTCTGGTGTGGAGTTCTGAGGTGTGACAGCTTCCCATGGACAGAGGCCTTTTGAACTTTTAATTAAATCAGACTGCCTTCTGGTATAGGGCCTGGGAACAGTAGGTGTGAAGAATTCTCATTGACCAGCAAGGCTTTGAAGTCCCAGCTGACTCAGGTTCCTTTTCAGCTCCTGAAATACAGGTCTCCTGTCAGAGTTTAGATCGCTAGCGCCGGTCAGTTCAAACACCGGTACTGCACCATTTTCTTTGGCAGCTGTCTTGAATTAATGCATTTCAAAAAGGGGATTTTACTTGATGGCATATGATCCTTGCTAACATTGTATTGATGTAGATTCTGCAGTGGAGTACTGTAGAACACCCAACCAGAAGTTGGATTTTTGTTTGGTGGTTTTGTGCCCATGATTTTAGCAATTTTCGACATCAATTAAAACGGATTTTGAACAGCACCATATTCCTTTGCACTGATTTCGCTCTTTGTGCAGCCAAAGGATAGGGTCTTAACTATCTTGCAATGTTTGAAATATGCATTTTGAGCTTGCATTCAGAGAAACAAAGGTGATTTCAAAGCGCTTTTTGAGCTAACAGGCACTGCTGTTTTTCCTTTGGCACCACGTTTCACTCATGGCGCTTCTGGCCCATCATGCTCGCACTGGTGGGTGGCAGGTCAGGTGACCATTTTGGTGTGCGCAAAACTGCGCGGTTTCCCTGGATTCTGGTGCAAATGTGGGCTTTTCAGCCATATTGGGTTTTCTAAGCCCACAGCACCAAATGTTGCAGCATAATAACTCGAACATGGGTCAATACACAAGACAAGCCCCCCGCCCGACTGCGCTTTGATTTCGAGTCGAGGGGGCGTCGGGTGCAAAGGATGTTTTGATCCACGCGCTGGGATGTCCGCATCATCTTCTTCCGATTCCGCAGATGGCACAGTTCAGCATCTTTTCCTCCATCAGGGTTGATCGGTCGGTTCTCCTCGCCGGTCCTGATGGAAGTTTCGGGCGGTACCCCGGGCCCCTCGGATCTTTGCTCCCGGTCCCTGGGTCATCCTCCTTGGTCAGTCTCCATGGTTTATCCTAGGATGACAAAGCAAAGCGGCAGAAACATATTCGTAGACATTTCCCTACCACTATTAATGGTGGGGCTAACATATACATTTTATACATCAGGAGACATTTGCATTCTTATAATATTTTAGAGACTATATGTGGGATATTTTAGGGTTAGAAATGAATGGATTGCAGAGGACTCCTCCAGTTGCTGCAGAGTGTGCTTGGGATGGCAACACTTTAGCTGATTGATATGGACCCACTTGTCTTCCCCTTCCGCCAAACTACCCTTGGGGATGCAGATCTTGTAGGCGACTGGTGAGATCTTGTCTACAATTTCAAAAGGTCCCTTCCATGTAGGCAGAAATTTCCGCAGTTTGGACTGGTTCCTTTGGAAATTGTATAGATAGACCCGGTCTCCCACATTGTATTCTTTCCTAGTAGTCTTCAAATCATAGTGAGTCTTCATGCTATCGGCTGATCTTTCTAGGTTTCGCTGAGCATAGGCAAAAGCATGTTGGAGGTGTTTCCTTAAATTTTCAACATACTCATGAGTTGTGGAGGCATTGATCAATGTCTGCTCTTGGGTCCTGTAGAGCAAATGCTGGGGAAGCACCAACCTGCGTCCAGTCATCAGCTCAAACGGTGACATTTTAGCTGCAGAAGAAGGGGTAGATCTGATGGCCATTAGGACAAGAGGTAATCGAATATCCCAACTTGGCCCGAATCTGCCACAAACTTTTTAAAGATGCTCACAATGGTTTGGTTGTAACGTTCTACTGCACCAGAAGAGGCTGACCGGTAAGCAATATGTAGCTTCCTTTTAACCCCCAGTATCTCCCACATCTTTGTCATTACTTCGCTAGTGAAATGACTACCTCTGTCTGACTCAATCCTTTGGGTAGACTAAAACGGGAAAAGATGCGGTTGATCATCAGGGTAGCTGCTGTTTCTGCCTTGCAGTTTGGGGCCGGGAGACATTCCACCCATTTAGTAAATAAGCATGTCACCGTCAACATGTACTTATTCCCCCTAGAGGAGCGAATCACGGGCCCTATGTAGTTGACTTGCAAATCTGACTATGGCAGTGTCATCCCCCTCTTTTGGAGAGGCGCACAGTGTGTGAGGGATGTTGGCTGAAATTGTGCACACACGAGACACCCCTTCAAGTATTGGTCAAGGTCCTGCCCCATTTGTGGCCAGTATGCAACCTCTCTTAAGATTTCAAGTGTTGTATGAAACCCCCTATGACCGGCTGTGGCTGCATCATGGGCGTGACTTAACATCAGGCTTTGGAATGAGGTAGGAACCACCCACTGATCATGGCCAGCTTGGGATTTCCTTACCAACAAACCGTCTTGGATTCGGAACATTTTTGTACATTTCATCAACACTCTAAGGTCCTCTTTCCCAGTGTAATCGGTATCCGTCAGGAGAAAGTTCTCAGGGTCCTCAATGTGTTGGTAAAACTTACCAATTATTGGATCCCCTTTTTGAGCCGTAATCAAATCAGCATCTGGGGTCTCCTTACTCCATTGTGCAGTTGAAAGAGCATTATGAGCATATGTCTGGGACCTAGTGATAGCAGTGACCTGGATTTCCCCCAACAGGGACTCAATCTCTATTAGATTCCCTTGGATGGCCCCGGTTTTGGCCAGCGGATCAGCTAAGTAATTTCCAGTTTTGTCTGGTCCCTCTACTTTGGAATGACCCTTGATCTTTTTCCAGTAGACGGTCATCCCATTCGAGGTGACCAGATCATCAATATTTTGGAGTAACTTCCCATGTTTCAAGGGTTTGTTATTAGCACATAACATGCCTCTGGTTTTCCAATTAACCAGGTGCTCCACAAAGCCGTTCCGTACATAATCTGAATCTGTGATTTTGACCAGTTTGCAGAGTTGATGTTGGACAGCAGTGAGGATGTCCTGATACACAGCCATCAACTCTGCCACCTGACTACTTCGGGGACCAATTTTGTACCCAGCGGAGGGTTCTGGGGACTCCTACACCCATGCATTCCCTACGCCGGCCACCAGTTCTTTTTCCCCGTTGTTGTCAACATGGTAAGAGCATCCGTCCACATAGACCGTGGGCATTCCCTCACACTTGTCTTCTTCAAAGACTTTGTGTGGGGAATTAAGGTATGCCTCCATGTTGTCCTTGATTTTTAGACTTTCGTCCTCGAGACAGTTTTCTCTGGCACAATCATGCAAGTCAGCCAGACCTTGCGCGAGGGGACTCTTCTTGTTCTGGCCATATCTGACCTCCACAGGAAAGCCTTGCATTGACAGAATCCAGGAAGTAATTTAGGAATTACTCACATTTCCGGCCCGGATTCTGTCACTTTGGAGATATTGCAGAGGCTGGTGTGGAGTCTCCACTATGATGTGTTCCCCCTGGATAAACGGGCGGTAATTCTTCAATGCCCACACCGTGGCCAGGAGTGCCTTCTCACAATCTTTGAATTTTTCCTCCTCAGAGGATAAAGTTTTTCTCGCATAGAAGATTACTTTATTGACCTTGTCATGCTTTTGATATAACACTGCAGTCAAGCATGTATTAGAGAACCCTGTCTCGATGAAAAACTCCTTGTTTCTGACAGGGTAAGCTAGGCAAGGCGCTTGTGAGGGGCTTCTTTTGAGCTGTCTTACTGCCTCGGATTGTTCTGGACCCCATTCCCACTTGACCCCGTCCCTTCAAGAGATGAATCAGGGGTCTGGTGATCTCTGCGTAGCCCTCAATGAACTTTCTGCTGTAATTAGTCAGTCCAAGGAGGCTCCTTAGTTCCTGCAGAGTTGCAGGGTCTTTCAGTTTCTGAAGTGCTTCCACTTTCTTTTCCTGGGGACAGAGACCCTGAGGAGTAATCTCATGCCCCAAGAAATTAACACGGGTTCTACACCACTGTGCTTTCTGAAAGTTTTGCTCTGGCGGCCCTCAACTGTATCAGAACATAACGGATCTCCGCTATGTGTTCCTCCACAGATGAACTTTTGATGAGGACATCATCTACATAAGCCAGGTTACCCCTCGCACCCAGGTCGGGCATGACCTTGTGTAGGAAAATTTTGAATTCATTGCCGGAGTTGAGGTATCAGAAGGGAGTCCGGGTCCATGTGTACTGCTGGCCCCCAAAGGTAAAAGCCAGCTTGTATTGGTCCTCCCTACTGACAGGCACGTTTCCAGTATCCATTGGTCAGGTCTATTGCAGTGAATACCTGTGACCCCTGGATCTGGGCCAGCCCTTGGTCAATGTAGAGAAGAGGCCATCGGGAAATATGGACCCGTTTGTTGAGCTCCCTAAGGTCGGCACAGAGTCTCCACTGGCCGTTTGGCTTCAATATTCCCAGCACCGGATTATTGAAGGTGCTGTGAACTGGACGGATTATCCCCCGGGACTCAAGGTTCTTAATTATTTCAGTAAGGGACTCCATGGATGCAAGAGATAAGCGTTATTGCTTCACAAACACTGGAGTCATACCAGGGGCCGTGGGAATTGTTGTTGTGTGGATGTCGGTGCGACCACAGTCATATGAGTCCACCGCGAAGAGATCTTGGAAATCCAAGAAAACTTGTTTCAACTTTTGCTTCTGTTCCAGAGTCACACAGGCATCAGCTAGGTTGACTCTCTCTTCCACCATCTGCCTGAAGCCTGGAAAGACTTCTGGTTTTGCTATCTCAGTGGCCTCCTCCAGCTGGGTGGAGAAGTCCCTGGTTAGGGTGCTGATTTGGACTGGAGGCTTCAGGTGGGAAAGGCAGCCCTCATGTACCTGGAAAATCACCTCATCCCTTCTGAAGTCACAAGTCACATCTTCCTTACCATACGGGCAGGAAGTGTACACCAGGATGTTCCCCCCATGCCGGGTAAAGATCCTGTCTGGTGTTGTATTGTTATCACTGTCACTGTCAAAACAGTCCTTGGGTATTGGTCCTAACAGTTCATTTCCTAAATCAATGGAAAAATGTCGGTCATCAACCACCATTCCAATAATGGTGCCTGCGGCTAGAGTAATACTCTTTAAGTCGCTGTTATCCACCTCTATTGGAATGGGGTCATGTTCTATGTTGACTAATGGTGTTGGGTTTACCCCCAACCCTTGCTGTTGGAGAGAAGCATTTAGATGAATATAAGCATCAGTGTTTTTCAATTTTTGTCCTCTTTTAACTTTCACTTCCAGGGAGAATTGTCGGGTCCTTTCTGGGATGGTGACTTCCTCTTTAATCTGAATGTCAACTGCATAAGGTAGCAATTGAGCTGACCTTAATGCTTTTTCTGGATCATCAAAGCCCATGGGATTATCCGCTAATCGGAACCATGCTTTGAAGTTTATTAGGTCCAAACTAATGGAAAAGCGATTGAGAATGTCACTGCCTAAGTAAAAGGCAGCAGTGACATCTCGGAAGACCCAACAATTATGGACTATGCTCTTGTTGCCAATGGAGATTTTGAGCATACACCTGCTTGGCAGGAGATGTTTGGAATTGGGTGCTTCCAGGTCCATTTCCCATTTGTCTATCAGTTTGAATGTGTGAATGGCTGGATCTTTTGGGAGTTGGCGGAAAATGGCTTCGCTGATGAAGCTCTTACCATTGTTCACACACACTCGGGTGAGAACAGAGTCCTTCCCATCATTTAACTGAACATGGATGAACAACTGCTCTCCAATTTGCTGAATATCAGCCAGGCTCTGATCTGCTTTCACATCTTTCTGGACTATTGGAGTGGGAATGTCTGATTGTGGATTAGTTAAGAATTTCAGAGTGTTTCCTTCCAGTGTGGAATACCACCTTAAACTGGAAGGAAGGTTGATTTTCAGAAATAGAGAGGACCCCCCATCACCAGTCTGTTGTCCTACTGCTATAACCGTCACGTCTGGAATTTGGTTGTTCTGGAAGTGAGATTCTACTTGGTCAGATTTTTGTTCAACCATGTGGCAGGTGCCGTTTAAACTAACATGTTTTAATTTTATTGGTCGCCTAGTCTGGGTCCAGAGGATCTTGTTTACGCAAACCTTCTCAGGAGGTCATTCCCTAGTAAACAAGGGGTGCCCTCTGGAGTCACTACTATGACCGGGTGTTTCACCTTGTGTCGCCCAATTTTGATGTCCAAATCTGCAGTCCCCTCAATGGGAATTTCCTTCCCGTCAAAGTTCTGAAGTTGTCCAGGAAGAGAGGTGAGAAGAATTCGGTAATTCTCCCCCCTTCCTGCATTTAGTTCATCAAAGGCCCTTTTGGACAGAAGGGTAGCTTGGGATCCAGTGTCCACCAGTGCCAAAATTGTACCCTGCCCCTGCACTTGAACCGGGGCATAGTATCTTCCCTCCTTCTCCTCAAGGGGGCACAGATAATGCACATTTTTGGACAACTGGTGGGCTAATTTTTTAGTTTTAGACATTGCGAGAGAAGAGATCTGGGCAGAATTCTGTGGAGAGTCATGGGAATCTGCAAGAAAAAGTTGGCAACTGGAAATCAGAGCCGTTGTGGGTTCCCCTGGTTCCGGTTCTGGGCCGCCCCCCCTTTTTGGAGGCAGTCACCAGGATGGGTTTGAACCAGGGGATTTTCATGCTGTTGGTTCTGGGATGAGATGGTGGGCGGCGCTAGCTCAGTCCCCACATCTACCCAGTCTGGATTTGGATCCCTTGGGACCCATTTTTCTTTGGGAGGAGTTCCCCCATCTCTGAAGGAGAAGATCCTTTTCGCAGGATCCTCTGAGGATCCCTCTCCCTGAAATTGGAAGATCTGTACCTCCTCCACAAAATGGGTCTGTTTGGGTCCTTTGTTTCTCCTACCTCCTCTCTGCTCCTTGGGTGGCAGACTTTCAGGGGTAGGAGATTTTGTTTCGGGTTCCTGGGTTTCCAGGGGCAGTTTACAATTGGGGAAGGAAGCTTCCTCCAAGGCTTTACACCCCCCTTCCTCTTGTGCCTCCTCCCTGGGAACCGGTGGGTTATCGGGGTGCTGCCCCCGTCATTGTTCCAGGCCCAGAGTTTGGGGCATTCTATGCCGGCATGCTCATCTGAGGGTTCTGTTGAGCCTTCAGCATGTGACCCAGATCCCGTGCCATATTTTGGACCTGGCGCTCTAACTGTGAAACCCGCTCAGGCTGATACGGGGTTTGGTTTTCTCCCCTGGCTGATCCCGAGAAGGGTAGCTATCCCTTCTCTGGTAGTACCCTGGGTTGAGAAGATTTGGGTAACCCTCCACCCTTGGCCTCCCCTCTCCCGGATTAAGTGGTCTGGGCTCAGGGAATTTGGGAAAGAAGGATGGATGATTTTGGGGTTGGAAATTGGGTGGATACATGGGAGAAAAGTTCTGCCCAGTATTTGGGGAATTTCTGCCCTCCTGTGGGAAGTTAGGAGGGGAGTTCCCTGGGTTAGGTGTTTGGCTGGATCCCCCCTTGGGCTGGAGGAGTCCACACATAACCCAGGATGGGTCGGTTTCCCTTGTAACAGGGACTTACATAATCAGGGGAATGAGGGATCCCATTTGTGGGACTACCTCCTTGACTCCCTGTTTGTGACTGGCCCGAGGGCCTTCTGGGCTTAGAGTTATTCTGCGCAGGCAAGTTTTTAGGCCCCCCCATCTCCAAATCTAAAATGGGGGGAACCTTTACCTCTGCCACCTTAGCAGCAACAGGGGTGCTGGTTGATTTGGGTCTTTTCTGGGCGTTATTTTTTATTTTCTATGGGCTTCTGCATCTCATAGATCCAGGTAGCCTGTTCAATGACCCAGTCTAGTGACTTTTTCTCATGAAAATCTCTCACTAGCTGGATCATGATGTATTTGGGCAAGGCATGGAAAAAAGTATTAACAAATTCTTTGCTGTCCGTGCGCACCCTTCGGTTAGTCTGCGCAAAGGCTCGCTTCAATTCCTGTACAAATTATTGTGGGGCCTGATCCTCCCCACATTGCAAATTGTAGGCTGCCTTGCGAGCCTGTTGGGGATTCCGGTGAACAGAAAAATGTTTCAAGATGGCCGCCCTATATGTGGACCATCTTGAATGGTTTTGGTCCTCCAGCCCCGCAAAGAAACTGGAGTATTCTGGGGAGAATGTCCATTTTACATACTGAATGCAGCTCCTGCTGTCTTTCAAATGGAAAGTCTCCATCATTTGCTCGTAAAGCTCCAAGTGTTCCCAAACAGAATACTTGGCGTTCTTGTGATAAGGGGTGATGACACTCCTTATTGCCTTAATCTGTTTTAAGGGGTCCTTAACCAAGGCCCTTTTTGCCTTATTGGCCTTTTTGGTTCGGGTAACCCTGGTCCATTCATCCTCTGACTCAGAAGCACTGCTCCCAGAGGTGACGTCTGATCTTCCAGGTTTTCCCGGATTCTGCGAGCCTGGGAATGGCTGGCAGAATGTTGGGACCTGGTCTCCTGTTGTGTCCTGTGACGCTCAGAGGAGTCTTCAAATTCCTCCTTGCTGCCAGGATTTGATGAGTACACCCCCCCCCACTGACCTAACTGGGCAGAGGTTTTTAGAATGCCCTTAGTGGGCCTACTCTCCTGGGGTTCCCCACTAAATTGCACTGGGGAACCCAAGGAGAGTCATCCATTCCTGGGTGGTACTGGCCTATGAGCCCCATACTTCTGGTTGGATAGTAGTCTGCCATCCCCGTGTCCCTGGGCTCATGTGCGCCAGGGGGCATGGGGGTGGCAGAGTCCAGGGACTGGGAGAGATGAAGGCCTCTGGTACTAGGGCTCCTGAGGTTATGCTCAGGTGTTTCCCTTTCCCAGTGAACCTCATCTCTATCAGCCCCTGCTCCCTGTTGCAATGCAAGAGCCTGTGCTTTCAGTTCCTCAACCAAGGCTTTACTAGACTCTATCAGTCTCTCCTGCATGGCTACCTGTTGCTGGAGCCTATCATTGTGTTGACAGAGAGCCTAATTTTCCCTCTGTGCTTCCTGATTGGTCCTGGAGTACTGGGCCAGTCTTTGCTGCAGGAGGGTTACCTCCTGAGTCCCATCCCTACTGGCCTGCTCCTTTCTTGCCAGAGCATCTTTCACCCTCCTGGTGTGCTCTAACAAGTTGTGATGCTCTTTTTGGAGGTCACCCAGTCCCTGGAGGGCCAGGTGATTTTCTTCCATTTTCCTTTTTAAGTGGCAGACTTCCTGGCCTAAGGTGTCCCTTTCCTGACTAAGAGCCTGCCTCTGTGCCGCCAGGTCGTCCCTCTGCCTTTGAAGGGCACCAGCTTTCTGGCGCTCTTCCTCAAATTCTGTCTGGGTGTCCAGGTCTTTCAGAATCAGTTTGTTGCTCTCTGCCTTCTCCCTATCTAGGTGGCTTTGCAGGGTGACTACCTGCTCAGCACATACCATATTGAAGTCCAGTTGTTGCTCCAGCTTTTTCTGGCTCTGCAGTAGGGAGTCCAAACCTTCTTGGTACTCCTTCTGCAAGGCCAGAAATCTGGTGTCCTGGTCAGACTTTTCCTGTTGCAGGATACCCATATCCTCTTTGATTTTAATGAGATACTGTCTACTCTCATTTTCTGACTCCTGGCTCCTGTGCAGCCTCTGCTCAGAAGAGACCAGGTCAGATTGGGCCTTCTCTAATGCCATCTGTTGCCTATTTGCCAGATCTTGGCCTTCATTACATTTGTCCTGTATGGCTCCCATTTATAGATATAAATATGCCGCCATCCTGACAATCTTGTCGTGCTCATCTTTGGCTTTAGGGGCCATATATAGTTCACTCATGGCCACATGTAATGGACCCTGATCTCTCCATATGTCTGACCCTGTTGCAGTGATCTGGGGTGCGATTGCCTGCAACCACACCGTCTGGTCCTGTTCCGTCCATTCGCCTCTCACAAATAGCTTATGTAAGAGGTGCTCTCTGACTATTTTGATATCTACCAAGGTCGTCATTCTGGAAATTGATTGAGTTAGTATTTTATTTTGCAAAACAGACCATCTCCTTAGAGCGTCCTTCTTTTGAGGGGTGCTTTTACAGTGTAACACAGCGTGGTGATCCAACAGGATTTATGTATCCTGTCAGTTAGCACACTGTATTAAGCTGCACAAGTGGTAGATCTAATCCAGACGTCCCAGCTCGAGCCCCCACTCTCTTAGTGACTTCAATTCAGCTCTCCAACTAAGTCAATGCCTAGTCTGGGATGCCCAAGGGAAGCCCTTATTTATATATTTTTATGACAAGTTCATAAATCTGGATGATAAACCCTTGTATAACGCCCCTCTCTTTGAATCCCCCTGACCTCACTGAGCCAAGAAGTAGGTTGGTTTTGCAGATTAAAAGATTTATTTGAAAAAATTAATTAATATTTTTTATGAATAAATTAATATTTGATAGCACACTTATGAATATAATGTTGATCAACAATGGGTAATGTTACAATTGCACACTCTTTTCAATCAGTGAGGAGTTAGTATAGAAAGGATAAGGTAGCAGAGAATACTTTTATGATTTCAAGGAAAAGCAATGATGGAAAGAATGCAGCACAGAAATAAACTGATATGGTTTCAACAAGAGATAATATGATCACTTTTCTTTGTGACAATTCACTCCCCCCTATGCAATATAAAGAGATGGAAAAGAGCACACAGTTTTCAGGAATACAATCAAATGCAATACAAATTCCAGTTCCCCCTTAGCAAGCTTAGAGCAACCGGTATGCTTTAAAACAGGCAGAAATACTTTTAAATGTGATTTGCAATGAAGTGAAAAATATGCTAAAAATGATTTTAATTCCCTATAGGAGATTCAGGGTAGGCAATAGCTACTTAAGATTGGTTCGGGTCAACACTATCAGTGATTCATGAATGATTATCAGGTTGAAAACGGAATTCAGCAGTTGAAAGCAAAAGGACAGCTATTTTTGACAGGTGGAGAAATTGAGTCAAATTGCAATTCGCAGCACTTTTTCCGAGTGCGTCGATCGCGATTACAGAAAAACTATAAGGAATAGAAAGTCTTTAAAATGAAAGTTAAATCTCACTTCTTGGACGTGCGGTTCAAAAGATACGGATGATTTAGTAGTGGTAGATTCTCAGAAATAAAGTAATGTTCAAATGACAAATGACACTTTCACAGGTTTGAAATCGCAGAATGGACACACGATTTCTATGATGCAGTTCTAGGTAGGTGGAAATGGTTTGAATTAGATTATTTTAAATTAAGAGATTGGTTCTGCACAGTTCTGGCTGGATACTCACACTATAAATTTGAAATAGGCCGTCAAGATCTGGTCATACGGTTTAGACTGGACTTCTAGCGGGTGGTTCTGAAGTCACAGCTATCTGGGTCAGCTCTGCTCTGCTGGTCTGGTTCTCTGGTTCTGGCAAAAGTTCTTGGCACTGCACAGCGGTCTGGTCTGGTCTGCGGTTCTGGATACAGCTCTGCTTTCTGGGTCTGATTTTGGTTCTAGCCAGAATCAAACAGCTCGCCCGGCTGTTGAATAGTTTGGTTAGGTGGCTGGATTCTGAGGCCTGCTGAGAAGGATTCAGCTTTTGGTTCAGGCCTCTCTGCTTCAAGTTCTGGAGTCTATCTGGAGTCTATGGTCCTTCTGGATATTGTCCGGCAAAGTGCTGCGCAAGAAAGTGGAAAGAGCAGCTCCTATCTGGCTTTCAGTGGTTCTTTTTATGTCTTTTGAAAGTGGGTGGGAAGGCTGTCTTTCTATGCCCAACCCACTAAGGATCCTGGTAGGCTAGAGGATTCTCTGTCCTTTAACTGGATAACTGAGTTGTGAGTCAGAGTGATGCTACCCTTTTACAATCTATTGAAGAAACGCCCCTTTGCTTTTACTTAGAAAATTAATTTTTCAGAACAAACAGGTTTCCCAGATACACACGTGGTTCATAATATATATACACATCACAGATGAATTAAGACAGATCTCTCTTCAAGCCCCATATTCCTATGAGCTTGGGTTCAGAAACGACAACATTTTGCGCTTTTAGTGGGTTTTGCCCTGGTCGGTTCGGCATCAAATCTTCCCCTGAGGTACACCCCCTCTCTGGGCACATTACAATAAGTTTTTCAATTCTCTAGTGTAAGCACGGTGTCTGTAGTATTAATAATCACACAGAGTTGAGCTTAGTCTCAAATTGTGGGTACATTTTTCAAATTAAGAATCTTCAAATCGTACATTTCTGTCAGCTTGATACAATATTTTATAAACAATTTAATAAAACATATATTTGCTGGGCTCTCTGAATCCACAATGGTTTGTCTCCGCCCCTAGCTGGCTGAGTCAGATGTCACATGGCCTGTCTCTCCCAAAGCAGTTGTTGTTGACAGTTCACACCCAAAATCAGCATACCCCATTTAGCTGAAGGCATCCTTTGTCTGGTTTTTCCTGCTAGCAGGGCATCAGTCCAGGGTGCCACTCTCCATTTGATTAACAGAAACTTGTGATTTCCTGACTTCTGGTGTTTAGTTCTGAGGTGCAACAGCTTCCCATGGACAGAGGCCTCTTGAACTTTTAATTAAATCAGACTGCCTTCTGGTATAGGGCCTGGGAACAGTAGGTGTGAAGAATTCTCATTGACCAGCAAGGCTTTGAAGTCCCAGCTGACTCAGGTTCCTTTTCAGCTCCTGAAATACAGGTCTCCTGTCAGAGTTTAGATCGCTAGCGCCGGTCAGTGTCAAACACCAGTACTGCACCCATTTTTTTGGCAGCTGTCTTGAATTAATGCATTTCAAAAAGGGGATTTTACTTGATGGCATATGATCCTTGCAAATATTGTATTGATGTAGATTCTGCAGTAGAGTACTGTGGATCACCCAACCAGAAGTTGGATTTTTGTTTGGTGGTTTTGTGCCCATGATTTTAGCAATTTTTGACATCCATTAAAACAGATTTTGAACAGCACCATATTCCTTTGCACTGGTTTTGCTCTGTGTGCAGCCAAAGGATAGGGTCTGGCAATGGTCTCCTGTATTAACTATCTTGCAATGTTTGAAATATGGATTTTGAGCTTGCATTCAGAGAAACAAAGGTGATTTCAAAGCGCTTTTTGAGCTAACAGGCACTGCTGTTTTTCCTTTGGCACCACGTTTCACTCATTGCGCTTCTGGCCCATCATGCTCGTACTGGTGGGTGGCAGGTCAGGTGACCATTTTGGTGTGTGCAAAACTGCGCGGTTTCCCTGGATTCTGGTGCAAATGTGGGCTTTTCGGCGATCTTGGATTTTCTAAGCCCACAGCTCCAAATGTTGCAGCATAATAACTGGAACATGGGTCAATACACCTGGCAATATGAAACCCATCCATACGACCAGCACCCGCAAGACGAATACGTCAACCTCATCATGGATGAAGGTGACGCCCGCGAGGCACCCAAGATACCAGTTGACATAGGAGGGAAGCAATTCTGCTTCCTCGTGGATTCAGGAGCCACCGTCAACATAATGGGCGAAAAGGAATTCAACCAAATAGCGAACAAGCCAACCCTAACACCATCTGACTCAAAAATATATCAATGGGGCGCTGCAACTCCTCTACAAACAATTGGATTTTTCAGTCGTCGTCTCATCCACAACAACCATTCCATCACGACAAGCATTCACGTCATCCCCAGCCCAACCAAAGGTAGATGCCTCCTTAGCTACAGGACCACCTTGTGCTTAGGACTCATTGACATACATGTGCGAGATGGAGACAGAATCCGCTCGACAGGACCAGCACTACAGGCAAGAGAGAGCGTGTTCAACCTCCAACCAGAATCCACACATACAGAGTTGATGTCAAAGGACGACATTACGAAAGAATTCCCCCTCATCTGCAAGGGCCTAGGACAACTAAAAGGACCCCCAGTAAAACTTCACATAGACCCCACCGTCCGACCTGTGCCACAACACCCAAGGAGAGTTGGGTTTCACCTTCAAGCAGCAGTGTCGGCCGAACTCAGTCAACTTCTAGAAGACGGAATAATCGAACCAGCCACTGACCGGCCCAACCCCTTGGGTATCCCCCCTAGTAATAGTGCCGAAGGATGGAGGACGCCTCAGACTCTGTGTCGACATGCGCATAGCCAACACCGCCATTCAGTTGGTCTCTACTGAAAAGCCGGAAACGGCTTGTCCCTTTTATTGTGCGAGTCACATGGTCACAGCATGCGATAGCACGAGCCCTGGGAGGGACTCATTACCCTAAAAGGGGTGGCACACCACAATGCCCACTGCCTCAATGCCGTAAGTGCTATTCGATCTCGGCAAAGCTTTACTTAAGAAAAAACCATCAAATTCTGCTTTGCAAAGTAGGTACCTGACATCTGTTTTTTTCACGTTAGCTCTAGGTCCTTCTACTTAGGAAAGGTGAACCAATGTTTAGAGATGGTCATTTTTTAAATATAATATGTTCCTGCTTACATATTGTAATGAGCGTCAGCATAAATATAACAACGGACTCATGCACTAACAGACACATGCAATGTCGTAGACTCTAGCGGAAGAACCCAGTATTTTCAGGCAGTAGCATATGTAACTGAAGACAGTGTCCACTTCCAAAATTAGAAGAAAATACACTTTATTGCCAAGCATGGTTCAAGGTGTCCGGGTCAAGATGATGAGGAGGAAAGAGGTTCATGATGTTAACAAGTGTGAATGAGAGTTATCTTTCCATGGCAGACCATGCCTAGGGCTGGACACCCCATCCTTCCACCCGCCAGTTTGAGCGTGCAGCAAAGGCAGGCAGCTGCAAGGCCCTCACAGAGAGCACTTACTGAAACATTTTATGTGTCTGTGTTTTGGGGGTCTGCCAGCAGCTTCGATGCTAACGGAAAGTGTTGTGGGTTTCTAGTTTCTTTTCTCTTTCTGCAGTTTCCCCCAACTTTATATCTTAGCTATTCACCATGGCTTTCTCATCATGTTTCAGGGTCATTTCAAATTCATCTCTCATCACTAGGAGCACACAGGGCAGACATAGCACAGAATGTACAGGGAAGTTGTGCCCCTTCCACACACTCAATCCTTGGCAAGGCCCCTCTCTGCCATCAGGCTTGCCACCATTGACCAGTGGCAGTAATTGGACCACTGCAGCCTGGTGCCTGCACTCCCTTCTGGGTGCTGCTCTCCTGCTGCCTGGTGGCAGTCTGCATCTTCAGCTTCCTCTTCCCGGCCTGTAACTTAAAGGGGGGCAGCGCCCTGTACAACCACGAGCCTGTGAACTTTGGGCTGCTCCGGCACTGCTACACCTTCAGAGGTCTGGCCAGCTTCAACCAGATCCTGCCCAACTCCTGGCAGGTACGCTTTGGCCTTGGTGCACCTTATTCTGGGGTCAGTACAGTGTAAAGAAAATGTGCACTGCCAAGTACAAGTAGGATACTGAGTGTTTCCCGTCATTTCTGGTACGTTCAGCGCTGAGCAAAAGTACAACACACCATTTATATGTATGATGGTTTGTGTGCCATTCTGTATTGCTTTGTTGCTCTACTCAATCTGTAGATTACCATGGCGTGCAGTAAATCAAAGCAGAAAAAATGTATGTATCTGCAATTGTACATTGCTGTGCATGTGACCTGTACACCACTCGGTTTTGTACATTACCCCTCTGCACTGCTTTGGCTTCAACTTCTCCTCCAAAACTCAGGACATCCTGTCCTCACTGTCATCTACTCAACTCCCTACCCCCTCTTCTCCCGCCTCCCTTGTCCCCCCTCTCCACCTCTTACTCTCCTTCTCTCCTTTTGCATGGATGAGGTTTCTAGAGTAGTCAGCTCTATGAAAGTCTCCTCTAAACAAATGCTCCCATTCTCTTTCAGAACCATCAAGGACAACATCACCTCTCTTGCCCCAGCCCTGGCTGACCTCTGTAACTATTCCTTTGCCACTGGCTCCTTCCCACAACCCCTCAAGCACTCTCCTGTGCATCCTCTCCTAAAAAAGCTGTTTGCTGACCCTTTGTGCCCGGCTAACTATTGCCCTATCTCCATCACCCCCTTTCTTGGGCAAACTCATGGAGCTGCCAGTCATCCCCCAATGGACCCTCCACACTGAAGCAGCTGGCTGCCTCTGACTACTATTCTGGTTTCAGAGCATCCAGAGGCACAGAAACTGCTCTCCTGAACTCCTGTGAAGACCTGATCTCGAACCTAGATTTAAACTCTCCCTCTGTTCTGATCCTCCTCGATCTTTCTTCTGCCTTTGACACTGTCAACCACTCCGTCCTCATAAATCCTCTACGTGATACCCTAGGCATCACAGACCGGGCACTGGCGTGGTTGATCTCCTTCCCCTCCAACCGTCCCTCCCAAGAGCAAATGGGCCTTTTTCTCTCCTCCACCTAAATTTCTAGTTGTGGTGCCCATCAGTGCTCTATCCTATTGCCATGGCTCTTCAACATCTACCTTGCCCCTCTGTTCCACCTGATCTCCACCTTCTCTCCTCATGTCCAGTGTTATGCTGATGACACACAGCTCTCATTTAAGCTACCATCCTCTATCTCCTCTCAGACCTGACTGCCTGACTACTATTGAGGCATGGTGCTCTGCCAGTGATCTCTGCCTAAATGCCAGCAAGCAGAACTCCTTCTCATTGGGACCCCTGCTCCCTCCTCCCCTCCCACTCTCTGGCCACCCTGCTTGGGCCCTGTGACCAATCAACTTCTGGGGCACCAGTGGTCCCGAGATGAATATAGGTTTCTAAACCATCAATCAGCCCCACACCTCTAGTACACCAGAAGGAATCCGAACAGATTGGAAACGCAAGTAAATTAGAAACCTCCCTGTCCAATTTTGGTAACGTGGATGGAACAGTAGGCTTATCTCCGCATGGTCGTGGGTCATTGGTTAGTTGCAACACAGCGAAAATACAATTATTATCCAATGATAAAAGGGACTGTACAGTTAAGGTTGTATAAAATATCTACTTTATTATTATTATAAGAGAAAGTTTAGCACACTACAAAATACAACCCTCCCTGTAAAGGGACACAGAGGACAGAAAGTTTCACGAAGGAAAGGGATGCACTCTGGATACTGACAGGAGGGTAATCGGTAAAGCAATCAGTCTTAACTGTTCAAGGTTATTTGGTTTCAGCAACAAGGGATCAAGTGGTCGTAAATGTCACTAAGGGCCTTCGGAGAAGGACCAGAGGGACAGAACCACAACGTACCTGGTGCTTGAGATGATCTTGATGCTCGATAGCTTTGAGTTGGTTCCAGGATGCCTTGCAGCTCCTGCAACAGTGTTCAAGACGGGAGACAGCTGCGGGTATCAGGCGGCAGGCAGTTCGGCAAGCAAGGCTGGTCAGACAGCTGCAGGCTGGCATACACAGCGGTTTGGGGTCAAGAATCGTTGTTTCTGTGCTTGTTGGTGGATCTGGAACGCTGGTCGAGGTGTCTCGGAATGATTTAGTGACTGCAACGTGACAACAGTCAGGGGTGCAGCCGGTTCAGGTTTGAGGGCTCGACTACCTCGGAAATGTCCTTATAAGATGGACACTGGTTGATGCTTTTTGTGGCACTCCTCCTAGCTTCTTCCCAGGGCTTGTGTCATCTGTGTCATCCTTTAAGGTGGACGGTCCAAAGCAAAGGAGAGTGTTTTCAGGCGACGGCCTTATCCTTTGTTCAGAGACTGTCTGGCACTTCCCACCTAGGGAGCTTGCTGGCAGAACCTAGCAGGGCACGCTGTGTGCTTGCTGTGTACCAGTTCTGGAGCTGCTGGACGGGTCCTCTGAGTCTGGTATCTCCCTATGTGCGCTGGGAGATGTTTAGGGGAGGGATCTTGCGTCCCTCTTGGAAATCCTGGCCTTCCTTCACTGGCAGGAAGCTGTAAGGCAGACTGTACCTTCAGCCACAGTCCAAATGAGTCCTTCTTCTTACTCCTTTTGAAGCCTTCGGATGATCTGCTAACTGAGGGGCTCGGCCCTCTTTTAAAGCCAAATGGGCCCCAGTGATTGGTGCAGGCCAAGCCTACCTTAATGAACCAATCACTGGTCCCCACCAACAATCTTCTGTTATGCATAAGGTCATAACCAGAGTGTTTTGCAAACGGAAAGGTGAGGGGTGACAACATGTATTACTAAGCCCCACCCTTCTCCCTGTCTGTTGTGGATCAAAGTGTCTCTCTTGTTAATTGAGCTCTCTGTGGCTCCTGATCAAGCGCAGGTCTCCCTTGAAGTTTGTGTGTGGGAACAGACTTTCTGCCTCCATCAATTCACATACTTCTTCCCTCTGAAAGGGGGTCTCCTTGCAGGGATTGCCTACTGTAAACAGTTGGCCCAGACATGCCATTCAGTGCCCTTCATACAGAGGGGTGGGAGCTAGTTTCATGTTGACAGATTGCATATCAAAGAGGTGTTGGGTTTCCTGACCCCTTTTGTCAGTTCTGTGATCAGGCATATCACAGGCCTGTTTCAATTAACTCTCATCAGTATGCGCTGCCACCAGCAGAACTTAGACAATAGAGAGGGTATATCCATAGAGCCTTTGATGTTTTAATTAGGCTGGACATGGGCAGAGGAAGGGGTTGTCTTCCCCCTTCCTGAGATACTTTGATGTACCCGTGGCTGTCACATTCCAGCTAAATGTGAGAGGGAGGACTGCACCTGTAGGCTGTGACCCCTCGGAGTACACATGACTAAGTGTTTGTTGTGCGGTGAGCAGAAAGAAATATGTGCTGATTAGCCCCACACATTTTCTGAGGTTGATCTCCCATCATTCATTTTCATAGCAAAACTTCAAAAAAGCCCAGGCGAGCACACACTCCCTGTGCGGTTGGTCGAATTCCTCACAGGCCCGCCTCCCTTCGCCCTCCTATGAGGCGAAAAAAACCTTGGGGTCATCTTTGACTCCTCTCTCTCCTTCTCTCTACACATCACGCACCTTGCCAAGAAGTCCTACTTTTAGCTCCACCTCCTCAGAGGCATTCTCCCTTTCCTCACCTTCCCCCAAAAGCTCAATGTCTCCAGAGCACTGGTTCTCTCTAGACTGGACTACTGCAACCGTCTCTTCCTTAATCTGCTTTTTGTTTTTTAAATGGTATTGATTTTACTGATAAACATTTTTTTTTAATGTGATTACTATGTGTATATATTGCAGACACCAAGTGGCGACAAAGTGGTCTGTAGTAGCTACAATTTCTGGTTTGCTGGAGTCCTGAGTTTGAGTCTCTTTTTGGTCTCCATACCACGGAGCTGGAACTTCCCACTGGACTGCCTGTGCAGAGAGGTTAAAACGCCATTATCAGCGTGGAGCGGCGCACAGACACCAAGTGGCGACAAAGTGGTCTGTAGTGGCTACAATTGCAGGTTTGCTGGAGTCCTGAGTTCGAGTCTGTTTTTTGTCTCCATACCACAGAGGTGGTGTAATCATTTTGCTCGGCTACAACCGTTGCAGAAGTCTTCTGGGCTTTCATTAATCGCAGGATACAAAGGTGAGCTGTAATACATAATAATTTTGGGAGCAATTGTGTAACTCTGCTTTTCCTCCTGGATGCGAGGGGAAGTGACTGTGGGCTATAGAGTCTTTAAGCGTCCACTCGTGAACAGACCTGAAGCGAAGGAGAACTATTAAAGACATCGGATAGTGTGTGCTTAGCAGTTACTCAGGACACTGAGGAGTGCCGGGCATTTAAAGCATGATAAGCTAGCTGAGAGGAGGCTGACAGTATAACGAAGGATAGACCTAAGAGTAAACGTATACGTGCCCTTTTGTTTTTACTTCTCGGCTGCTCTCACGAGTTCAACTTGACTTTTGTGAGGAAGTGACTGCGGGCACTCATGGCTTGGAGCTTCTCTGCCGTATAAAGCGGGGTAACATTTGAAACACCTGCCCAGCTAGGATACCACGTTAGTATGGCACGATTAACATTTTGAAAGTATATTAGTCATCTGAAAACTTAAAGGACGCCGCCTGTTCAAACAAGAAAGAAACAATCTACATTGACAGTTACGGTTCTGCGAAAATAAACTACTAAGCAGAAAACACGATCCAAGATAAAATCACCACAATCAGTACAGTCACCCCAAGCATCTTGGGATGTGATGCCAGGGGATTTAATCAGCCTGGCTGACTCTGTGAATATTATACCAGCTCAAATACAGCAAGAAACATGTCTTTTGAATGCTATCTGTGTAGGTTTGGGCATTGTAGACAGAAAAACACCCTCAATCATTGTGGGTAGTGCGAATATTTCCGGCACTTCGCGGGAAACAGCGCAAACAGCACAAATCATACAATCAACAGATAGCACCACAAGGGAAAATCTATCTACTCCAGGTGCGACACAGAGGCAATCAAGCTTCTTTAAATCTATGGGTGCGAGCACCGTGGCAAAGACCACTCGCCCGTATGCCCCATTGAACATCAATAGGGGTAACATACGTGACATTAGCTTTCTGGAGGGTGTTGGAGAGCTAGGATGTGTGGAAGGAGTCACCTTGGAAAATAAGAGTTTGCGCCCGGCTGAATCTGCAAGTAAGGGACACGTAGCTGAGAGCTATGCGAGTCCTGAAGAGCATCTCTATGGGGACCATGACTGGATCACCATTAGAGTTAGTGGAATTAATGTCTCTAAGTACTCTTGCACGAGGTCCAGAAGCAAGTAGAACAAACATACTCCAACACACATTGCGAGAAGCAGATGAAAGTATAAAATTGCTATCACCATCAATTTCTGCATTAAATCGTATTCTGAGTTCTCAAGTTGCTCTTTATGACAACATTAGGGATGAAGTAAGAGCCCATACGCTAATTCTCTTGGAGCTAAATGTAAAAATTAACATATTGAGCACTAGTTGTTTTAATATGCAAAAAACTTTAAAGAGCTCAAGTGAGAAAGCGGTGGGAACCAACGAGAGAATAGAGGAAGCTCTCCTTGCTCTAGTAAAAGTCCCCACGGAGGAAAAGATACCATCTCCAAAGATGTCAAGAAAAGCAAAGAAAAAATCATTGAATGGCAGGAGGAATCAGTTGAAGAAGGACTCAAGAAAGTACTTGAGAGATGTGATTCGGCAGTCAAAGCATGATGAGGAAGCAATGACCAAGGGAAAATGCACTAGTAAAGTAAGAAAAGTACCTGTGTTGGTGGACAGAGCAGATAATGGGTCCTCACTGGATACGGATCAAGCAAAGGATTCAATAAGCCTGATTGAAGTGGGGGAATACATTACATCTGATAGTGATTGTCTAGACCACTCACTAAATACCAAATCAGGGAACAAAGAAAGGTTGATGGCCAACAAGCAGTTTTCATCAAAGATGAAGGAGGTTGGTCTAAGGATTGCGAGCTTAGTATCACCAGCCAAAGAGAAAGAGAAGAATGATTATTGGAAACCATGCATTCCTGATGAGCAGGTAAAGGAAAGGTCGGTGACAGCAACGGCCAAGGAGCAATGGGCCTCACTCTTCTCTACCCTCATGACTAGTCAGGACGATAACAAACAAGGGCAAGTAGCAGCCTTGTCCATACAAGGATCTATCCCAGGCCCATTAGGAGTAGTGTCTGAAAAAAGAACTGTTCGAGATAAGGTCATGGATGCCCTGGCCAGGATAGAGGAAAAGGCTGGGACAGTGGAATGCTAACCCCCGATGGGTCCAATGGATCGATTGAGAGGTCTGTTTGGACCCACAAAAGTAATGCTGGAGGAAGATAATCATCCCACTAGACAGAGCAACTTACGAATCAGCTGAAACTAGCAAACTGAGAAGGGGGTTAACGGCAATTGAAGGACAAAGTTGTCACAAGAACAGAACATCATGTACTTAGAAATGTGTCCCTATGTTGACTTTAACATTGTGCTCAACAGATCCACTATTCTAACATTTTTGAGGCAGGCCAGTAGTCTGGCAAAAACATCCACATGTGATATAATGTATGTCAGCTTCCCATTTGAGGATCGATGCAACCTTGCAGAAGTGGGTTGGAGGTCAGCATTTGTAAAACGTATGGTATTAGAGGAAAGAGCGGAAATAATGAAGTTTGGATGTGTGTTGTACGAAGAACGTCAGGAAGTTAGAAGTATACTCCCCAAACTCATTCAGGGATCGATGCACTGTGAAATGGGGGTGGTGAAACATGGTGTAGTGAACAGGACGGTTGCAAGTAGCGCAAATGCGAATAAAGTGACAACTAACCCCATACCAATCGAACAGCATGGGCTGGCCTTGACTGTTCTGCAACTATTGAAAAATAAATTGCTGGGAGTAAGGGGGTGTCAAGCTAATCTCTGGCACATGGAAATTTGCGCTGTTTAGACTGGAACACTAGAGGTTACAATGGTTTCCTGTGGTTTGAGAAGATGAATCATATTTTTGATGAGTACCACATTATCACTCTTCAGGAAACTTGGCTTACCACCAAATGGTTTCATGATGTTTTTTCCATACAAGAGCAAGAGGCCAAGAAACCCAATAAATCGGGTGGATTATTGCTGGCAACAGGACATTCTAAAATAGCCTCATCCTGTATCTTTTCGAATGAAATAGAAGGTATCTTGGCGGTGGAAATGGAGGTGGCATGTGTGGGGATAAGAAGGAAGCTGTTGGTGATAAACATATACTGGAATAATCAGCTAGCTACCCTGGATAGATATATTAATCATATTTCCCAGCTGGAGGAAACCAAAAATCTTACATTGAGGGTGATAGCTGAATGGGTAAGGTAGAGTCCTACAAACACTGGGTAGCAATGGACCAGACTGTTGCAAGGGGATATTTATTGGAACAACCATGGATTCTCAAGGGAGATAGATTCATGGCATTGGGGATTAATCCAATTACAAGTTTCAATCTGAAGATATGGGACACAGTGAACAGGAGGTTTTCTTTTATTTTCCTCTTTATTTAGTATTATTACATAAACAATATAATCAATACATAATTGAGTATAGTAATCAAATAATCCAAACTAACCCATGCAACCAACTATACTAAAAACTAAAACCATAAACATTTTCCCTACCCACCATTGAGACCCAATACCTAACACACAGCACAAACTACATAAATCACAAGACAAACATGTAAAACCCCCATCCTCTAGCCCCTCCCCTCATCTTCCATCTCTCGCCAAATCAGCTACCATTAACTACACTATCTAACCTACCATTACCCATGTAGGTCATTAAAGCTTCCCCATCTTTCCAGATATTCACCCTCTCGATTGAATCTGGTTGAATGGGATTTCTCAAAATGTGAAAGTACATGCATATCCATCAACCAATCCTCCAGTTGTGGCTTTTTCCTAGTCTATAGTGAACCCACCTCCTCTAACATATGTTTCAAAAGGTTACCCACTTCCTCCGGATTGGATAACACAATAGTCAAGTCATACACATATGCCAAGACTTTAACTTCCCTTTCCCCTACTCACCAACCACGAAGGCCTAATTCCTGTCTTATGAAGGCTAATAACGGTTGCAGAGCCAAATTAAACAAAAAGGGTGAAAATTGACAACCTTGTCTGGGTCCTCTAAACAACTGAAATGCTTGCAACAGCTCATCATTAACCCACAATTTGCCTGAAATTCCATATTGTAAGGCTCCAATAGCATTTGAAAACTGAGGACCAAACCCCATTCAAATTAAGGCATAATTTAGTAATGACCAATTAACACAATCAAAGGCTTTCTCAGCATCCAAAAATCAGCATCCACAAATATGAGAAATATCTCTTCGGCTTTAGAATCAGATAATCCCATTATATCTAATAAAGTCCTGATGTTATCATAACCATACCTATCTCCCATAAATCCCACCTGTGAATAATCAATTAGATCACCTATATATTTAATTAGCCGAGTAGCCAACATTTTTGTGAACATTTTTACATCAACATTAAGTAAAGAAATAGGCATGTAATTGCTGCATTTAGTATTATCTTTTCCTGGTTTTGGTATCAATCTGATTACAGCTGCTCGCATAGAGGGGCAAAGAATCCCTCCTGAAAGAAACTGATTATATAACTTACATTATTCTGGTATGAAGATGGTACTAAAGGTTCTATAAAATTCAACCGGCGACCCATCCATGCCTGGAGACTTGCCTAATTTAAGTTGATTCATTGCTGCACCCACCTCGAATGCAGTTATCGGAGCACCCAGCGCCTCTCTCCCCATCTCAGGTAAACTTGGAATTTCTATTTTGGCAAAAAACTTAGCTAGTTCCCTTTCTTCAGTAAGTAACTCTTCTGAGTATAGAGAGGCGTAGAATGCCCCAAAACATTCACAAATATCTTTTCTTTGAAATACTATATCATCCTATCATGCATATAATTGCACAAACAAACATCCTCTCTATTCTCAATCCTCTGCATATATGATCTTTCTGTAATTTATTTTAGGGTATTTGTCAATAAACGTCCACCTCGCTCACTGTTCTCCCAAAATTTGTGTTTAAAAAAATTTATACCTTTCTCAGCTTGTCTCTGTATTTCATCTTTAAGCTTCTCCTTAGTTCTATCTACCTTTATTTTATCATTATTATTCTTTGATAATGCATACTTTCTCTGCAAAACCCCTAACTCCATCTCCAGATCTCTAACCCTTTCCTCTACTGACTTTCTTGCCCTGGAAGTCCAATTGATTAACTCCCCCTTGTAGTTGCTTTAAAAGCAACCCATACAATAAAGCTATCAGCAGAGTCAGTATTCTCCCTAAAATAATTAGCAATAAAGGTGTCGATTGCCTCACATACTTTCCCATCTTTTAAAATGAATGTTTTAAGCCCCCAATTTAATACCAGCAGGCCTATCTTTACCCTGATTAATTCTCAGGGCAACCAAAGAATGGTCTGAAAGGCATCGATCTCCCATAGTAGCCTCTAGTACATCTTCAATTAGCCTATCCGAGATGAAAAGGTAATTAATTCTGGATTAAGAGTTGTGAACCGCAGAGTAAAATGAAAACTCTCCATTGTCACTGTGGAGTGTTCTCCATACATCAATTAGGTCAAACGTTTCTGTGAAATCCTGAAAAGCTTTACTTAACCTTTGGCCGGTAAACCTACAATCGAAGATCTAGCCATTTTGTAGTTTAATACACAATTAAAATCACCCCCAATTATAACATAATCGCCTTTCATAGATCTCAAGCTTTTGTTAAATCAGTAAAAAATCCAGTCCCATTAGAACAAGGTCCATATATTGAGCCTAAAGTCATTAGCCTTCCCTCATGTCTCACATCAGCCAAAATGATACGACCTTCATCGTCCATGCTCACACTTTCAATTATCATACCTAATCTTCTATGACTTAAAATTCCCAACCCATCTCGACTTCCCAGAATAACAATTTAGCAAAATGTTCATACATTTAGTATTGTTAAAAATGTTATCAGAATATTCTATCAAATGAGTTTCTTGTAAGAAGATAATATCTGCCTTCTCCCTTCGCAGTCTGGCCAGTAATTTCCTCCTCTTCTTAGGACAATTTAGTCCTTTCACATTCCATGTAACTATTTTCAGAAATCCCATCATGAGAAAGGAACAAATAATAAATCTCGACCCATCCGTCCTACTCCAACAAAACCTATAGCAAAACTTTGGAAGGACCACAAAATTCCACTCAGGTGTAGATTACCCCTTTCTTTCCCCCACACATAGTCTGAACGAGACAAACATAACATAAAAACACAGATCCATTTTGATTGGAAACAGTCCACCTACATATTGACCACTTAAAATAATTATTATATACAAAATTCATATAAGTCTGAACTGCAATCCCAGAACTCAATGCCCAATCAAGTTTCTAATTATTAACACATCTCCTTTCCTTATTCTGTCAGTCATAGACCAGACCCTTACATCCGCCCTGCATAAATTGAATGAAATTCCCCCATAACCCTTATTACTATCACTATGCTAAACCTAACAAATCCTCTTAATTAACTCATCATTAAATAAATCTCTTATACAGTAAACCTCATACTAATCCTAACAATAATACCACAACCATTGCTTAACTTTCCTAACTAAACTTTAAATGTATGTAATAGGCCAACCAACCTTTGCCAACATCATAACACCATTTAATGGTACACTACACTATTACTCTAAACCCTATAATCACTCCACTGAGCATCAGCTACCCGCTAACCAATTCCCCAGTGCACCCAAGGCCACAGTAAGAAAACCTCACTCCCGAACCTCCAGAGTCCATCCCCTCAACACTGCCCCAGCTACCTCTCCCCCAATGCTATATCCAAATTGCTAAACCCCAATGAAGGACATGGGTATCCCCACTTAACAGCTTAATGAATCATAAATAGCACCCCAAACACACTCCAGCATACACAACTCCCATAACACACTCTCATTGCATTCAACCAACAACTTACAGAAGCACATTATGAACATCTGCCACTCCTGGGCCACGTCAGTACAGCCACAGATCATAGACCAAACCACCCATGTCCTGTCAACTGGATTCCGCAAGACGGAAGGAAATATGGAGTGCTCCCGGTCCATTCATTGACACAACCAATTAATGTTTCCCTAACCCGAATAATCATCATTCCATAAGAAATCCAACCACCAGCCTCAAGAATTCAACTAGGTACCAGACCCGATAGAAGTTGGAATTAAGTGACATAGATGAACTTAAATGCAAAAATTAAGTGCTCCCAACAGTGTCAGTTCCCATCCCATACCACTTGAGAACTACCATCAAGTGTAAGTGGCCCTGTACTGTTAAGAAACGCCACGAAGGAGGATGACCTCCCTTTAACCAGTACTTACAATATTTCCACCAGCAACACCCTGCATTCAAGAGGCTCACAATGCAGACCCCCACATCACAACAGAGGTAGCTCAACTCCAATGGCACAGAGCGCCTACGCCACCCAGCACCTCATCCCAACTCACCCATAAAATCCACCCAACAATCCAGAGGCCCAAATTTAACGGAGCAACTAGGTAGGTATTCAAACTTAACAAATCCCCCACTGACCAAAAAGCAATTAAATCATGACGACCCAGTTACTCAAACACATATTCAAATGTTCTGTTTCATCTGAACTCCAAAGTTCCTTGCAGCGACTAAAGCAGACTGTATTGAATAATAATAACTTTCATTTCTGTCTGGTTGATGTATCTGTCCAGATCAAGGATCATCAATATTAAGCTTCCAAATGGGAGGATCTTGCTTCTAAGGATCATTTCTCCATGTTAATGCAGCCATTAGCCATAGAACAGGCAATATCACCATGTTCTTTCACCTCGACCGCAATACGTGATGGGCCTGTATCAGTCACATAAGGGGAGGTAGTATGCATTTTTGACCTCTGAGGAGAAAGGGTAATCAGATTCAGAGCCACAGGTATTATCCACTAGGAATCATTAAACTGAGGAAAACACCAGATTGTATCATTAAAACAGGGAAACACCAGATTTGCAGCCATTAGCCCTGGGAATCATCTCATCACCTCCAGTGTTGGCATTGGAACTGGAGACACAGCTATAGGCAAAGACATGTAAATTCACTCATACCGGACCACATTCTGTATAACGGCTGGGTAACCATTTCTGAATCCGTGAGCACTTCAGAAGCCCAAGCTGCGTCATAAATGAGCGTCAGAGTTCCTATCGTGTCTGCCATACTGACACCAACAGGCTGCCTTGTTTATTCCCCAAGTCAGACATATAGAGAGGCATTTATACTTTGCGGAATTCCCCTACCAAAGAACATTTAGGACATGGCATGCACCATGAGAATAAAAGGCGTGTCGTTATTTCATTCCGGTCCGGCCTCAGAAAACTCAGCACATCCCATCTGTCCCCCACACCTTGATCAACACGTTGTTGCTTGCCCCACAGTACGTTGCCAACCTCTGTAGCCATGCCCGGCCATCTGTTTGATCCGACATAGAGTAATCAAGTCATTAGTGTGCCCCAGACCATACGCACCCATTACCTCCGTTCCTGATCGCAACATGTACACTCTGCATATTCATTCTTAAGTCCTCTGTCCCCATCAGTCCGCCTAACCACTCCTCGGTGCTGCACTTCTTTCCCAGTCGAAGTCCTCCTACGCCATGACCAGGGATCCAATTCGTCGGCCACAGCTGGAACTCTTCACGTAGCACGCTCAATATCACTTGATTCATGCCATCCTCATCGTTTTCAAGGGTTCCTTTCCTTTTCATTTCTTCATCGTAGCATCTTTCAATCCTACCAGGATACCACAGAGCCGTTTAACAAACAGTCTTTTCAAAACTGTATAAGCAACTATATATTTAACAATAGAAAAAAGGAAACACCAAACCACGTAAAAAAAAGAAAAAGCACTTCGAATAAAAATTCTCTTTTCTTCCTTGGGTATGATTTTTTGAGCTCCGAATGTGGAAACAGTCTTCATAGGCATAACATCAAGGTCTGATAAAAAAGCCTCAGCACTCTTATAATCAGAAAAGGAGTGAACCTGTCCCTCAATCACCACCCAAAGGATAGCCAGGTACACCATATAATACTGCAGTTTTTTGTTCCTTGCTTTTTCCTTAGCTTTATTAAAGTCTCTCCTTTTTTCCAGTACATCCCTGCTCAGGACCCCAAAAATCATGATCTTATTCCCACCCCATGCTAAATCACCTAACTCACGTGATTTTTAAAGAAGCATTTCTTTAGTGGGAAATCTTAAAAACTTCACTATGAAGTGCCTTGGTCATTGACCCAACGTCGGTTTCTTTCCCAGAGACCTATGCGCTCTCTCCATCTCCAAAGCGGTGTTAGGGTACAGTTTCAACATTGATATCAAAGCCTTTTCCAAAAACGCCATAGGGATTCCTCGCTCTACGTTTTCAGGAAAGCCAGCCACTCTGATGTTGTTTCTTCTAGAGATGTTTTCTTGCTAAAACAGCTTTAGCAACAGTTTTTAATTTTGCGCCTCCAAGTTTCTTATCTTGTCATATCATTTCACAGTTTTATCCTTTGTAGAGGTCAGGTGGTCCTCAATAGCTGCAAACTTTGTATTGAGGTCCATGTATCTCTCTTCAGCATTCATCATTTTGGTTTTTATCTCTATGTCCAGAGTCACCTTAGTGAGAAGCTCCAAAAGTTTGTCATCCCTTTTCTCAGATTCATCTTCTCCTTTCTGTCTCTTAGCTGGTTGGGAGGTTTCTGCAGAGCCTGTATCAGTCATAGTTTCAGAGAAAGTAATCTTAAGCAGGGCACACAAGCACAGTTCTAAAATCTAGAACAGGAGGTTTAATCTGTCATCCTGGCTCTCCCTGCCGACTCCCCACTTAGGAAGTGCACTAGGTACTGCAGCCCCAAATTAAGGGGGGTGGAAAGCAGGCTGACGTCCCGGCGAACTTCTGGTACAAAACTCTAGTACATCTAGAGGATTGATTTTGGCTTTTTTCTAAATCTTGATGGCCAGTGAACAGTCTATACTAATTAACTATACAATCCCCGTTTGGAATTCCCTCGTCAACGACCACTAGTAGTTCAAAAAGGGTTCTGACAATGTCCTCATCGACAGACTACTACTCTGAAGCCTGAAAGAGACAGCCAAAAGACCGCTGGAGGGGTCACATTGACAAAATCATCGTCAGATCATCAGAAAACACATATATCTATTACAAAACAACCACTGAGGTAATTTTCAAAGACACAAGAGGTTGCTGAAAGTGACAAGGCCGAAGACCCAGGGAAGCCACTATATATACAGAAGAAAGGTCTATAGTTATAAAAATACCACTCAAGCAGTTGCAAACCTCCAAGAAGGTCGATAGTCAGCCCGCCATAACTACAAGCAGGGAACCATCCTTGTGACCCTTTTCCTCAATACTGCCTGAACAAATATTAAAACACCATATAGACTCTTGAGTTCGAACAACGTTATTCACCCCAGTTCTCTGACGAGGATCTGTATTCAAACCCGCAATCTCCAGGAGAAGCACTGTTAATATCATCAGTATTAAGGCGCTCGCCGGGACCCACGGATCCAGGCCACCCAGGTCGGCCAATCCTATCCCAGCCTACCGAGCCGATCATAAACCCACAATCGTTATTATCTCTTCAAATAGTCTCTAGTCCAACAACTATATTGGAGACTGCCATCAGTGCAGGACCAGCAAAACGAGTGTGGAGAGATACAGGGTCCTTTAATATTCCTTTAAATCCAGCAAAGAAGAAAACACAAACAGGAGAGGGAAGCAGTCACGCCAACGATACTCCCTCCAGATGTGCAAAATCGCCCCCGACGCAGACACCTATCAAGCCAATGCTGCCTCAGCAGAGAGATAGGTCAAGAAGTCCAGTAAGAGCACGGGGCTCTTCCCCAAAACACACTTGCCAAATCACGAGTATGAGGAGGGGGTACTGCACTCATCAACCACTGATGATGATAGTAAAGAAACAGACAGTATTACTACCCACTCTCCACAACAAGATTACTGGGATGACGCAGATACAGGACTTGACCCTGTACCTGAGGAGCCTGCCCAAAGGTCCCCACCAGATGAAATTGGTACATTTCACATCACCATGTAGAAAGCATGCAAAGAATTTGGTCTGGTCCCCTCTGAACAAAAGAAGGACTTTCCTTTTTGATCTAATGAATTAGCGGAGGAAAGCCGTGATGTCCACTCCCATGTTGGACTTTGCATGGGAAGGATTGCTACTAATGAAAAGACCATTCTGAGAACCAGCCTTAAAAGGGCGACTAGAAAAGAAATTGAGAGCACCGGATGTATCCCCGAAGTGTGTGATATTCCAACCTACTCCTGAGTTGTTGGACTCGGCGGCAGTAGGGAGAAAGTGCAACACACAAGGCCAGAAATGCGCCGTACCGACTGATAATGACAGCAGTAAGCAGGATGCGTTTGGGAAAAAGATTTTGGCAACAGGTGCCATTACAGTTAAGGAAGCAAATTCTCTGGTGATAATCACCTGATATGACTGCGAGAGGTGGAACAGAATGGAGCCACTATTGGAGCATTTGCCAGAGGAAAAGCGCAAACAGGCCATGGAAATCCTGCGAGAGGGAGATGACAAATATAATCATGCCATCAATATTGCGGTTGATATAGCAGAGACTGGGTTCAAACAGATCAGCAACAGGGTTGTCTTGAGAAAACAAGCATTGTTTAAATGCACGGATATCAGGCAAGACATGCAATCAAAAGTCTTAGACATGCCTTCTGAGGGAGCCCATCTTTTTGGGCCCAAAATAGATGAGGTGTTAAAAGCAATAAAAAGTGACACGTATACAGCAAGATCCTTAACTACTCTAACGGTGCAAAGCACTTTTCGTTCATTCCGAGGAGGCTCAGGATGCTCAGCAACCACGAGCAGAGGTGGCAAGTCCTACCAACAAGGGTCTTCCTATTCTCAGACCTACTATCAAGGATACAGAAGGCCCTATCCTTACAAACAGAAGAACAACAAGACAGTCTCAAGAAGATGTCAGGCAGCAACTACCTCAAGATGCAGACAACAAAAACAAGCCTGACTCCCATCGCTTCCAAGCCCCCATGGCAAAACATCTACAGCAAGTGTGAGGCAACCTGCAATACCATCTGCCGCAATGGAAGCAAATCACCCCGCACAGACATTATAAAGGAAGGAAATATGCTACAATTCAGCTAAAGACCACCTCCAATGCCACAGCGGTTACAACATCAACCACACTTACAAATCCTGAAAAGCGAGGTGGAAAAGTTACTGATAAAGCATGCAATCAAAAAAAGTTCAAAAACATCAAAGGAACAAGGGAACATGTTCCAGGTTCTTCGTGGTCCGAAAGCCAGACAAATCCTGTAGACCAACTCTAGACCTAAAAGGTCTAAACAAATATGTCAAAAAGCAAAATGTACACAGGAAGTTCCTAAGGTTTGTCGTAGGAACCAGCCATTATCAGTTCATGGTCCTACAGTTCGGATTACACTCAGTCCCTAGCACATTCAAAGTGCCTATCCCCAGTAGCCGCGTCTCTAAGAAGGGAGGGGTACCACATATACCCCAAACTCGACGACTGGTTGATATGAGCACCTTCATATGCCGAAACAAGAAACGCTGTACAGCATGTACCGGGCACCCTCTCATGCCTCGGCTTTGCACTAAACACAGATAAGTCATTCTTCAGGCCATCAAACACTTTGGTGTTTCTAGGGGCTCAATTCAACGCCATCAAGGGGTGGGTTCGACCTTCCCTGGAAAGGACACAGGTTATACCTCTTATTTTGACCAAATTCTGCCCAGGCAACAGAGTATCGGTCCGGAAATGCATGCAGCTACTCGGGACCATGTCCTCATGCATACCTTTAATCCAGCATTGCAGGTTACATATGAGACCGCTGCAATAGTTTCCGGTGGACCAATGGTCTCAAACAAATGGATCCTGGAATGACAAACTGACAGTAAAATCCCTACTGGCACACACATTGCGATGGTGGGTGACATCTCTCCACATCACTAGAGGGATGCCATTCAAGGGGCTAATTTTCCAAGAAACGTTAGTCACAGACGCGTTACTTACAGGGTGGGGTGCATACACAAATCACCTATCAGTAAAGGGACACTAGAGTGCCCTAGGGACCAAACTCCATATCAATGTCATAGAATTGAAAGTGGTGTCACAGGCCCTCTGCTCATTCCAACCAATACTCAAAAACAAGGTAGTCAGAGTGTTGACAAACAACACGACCACCATGTATTTTGTGTGGAAACAAGGAGGTAAAAGGTATAGAACCCTGTCAACAGAAGCACAACAGTTATGGTACTGGCCAATCAAGAATGGTATGCAGCTCCAGGCATTTCATCTACCGGGAAAATAGAGTGAAGCTGCAGACCAGCTCAGCAGAGCCGGCAATCAGTCACACGAGTGGCAACAGGTGAACAGGAAACTCAAAGAGATCTTCACAAGGTGGGGAACAGCTCCCATCTATCTATTCGCCACATGGGAGAACAAGAAATGTCTTCAGTTCACCAGCAGATACCCACACAACCAATCGCTGGGAGACATGTTTGTAATATCGTGGGAAGGAATGTTTGCATATGCGTTCCCTTCAATTCCGGTGATGGGTAAGGTCCTGCAGATGATCACGATGTACAAATGCACAATCCTTCTGTTAGCACCAGCGTGGGCGAGATAACCCTGGTTCTCCGACCTCCTTCATCTATCCCAAGACCATCCAATTCCTCTGGGGCGGGATCCCGACTTGCTCTCAATGTGCAACCAACAGGTTCTACACCATGACCTGGGATCTCTCAACTTAAAGGCCTGGCTACTGACTTTAAGACTTTGGCCAAGTCCCACTCTCGCAAGAATGCAGAAACATTCTGAAAGCAGTAAGAGCAGAATCGACAAACAAATCCTATGGATACAAGTGGGATCAATTCTGCGGATTGTGCGCTCAGCATCAGTTATACCCACTCAATATAGCCCTTCATGAGCTACTGCCATATTTGCTTAAGTTAGCTGTAGACGGCTTATCACACACATCCATTAAGGTGCACCTGGCTGCAATTTCTAGATACAACTGAAAAGAGAAAAGATCACCCCTATATGGGGCTTGCATAGTAAAACATTTCATGAGAGGTATTTTTTCCGTACTTATCCGACACAAAAGAAAGTACCTCCGCAGTTGAGCGAGATTACGGCCCTCGCAGCACTAATGAGATCACCTTTCAAATCAATGACCACTGCGGACATAAAATATGTGTCCTAGAAGACAGCATTCCTGGTAGCAGTCACGTCATTCCCACGAGTATCTGAAATACATGCCTTATTTGACAAACCACCGTACCTATGTTTTACAAGGCCATCCTGAAACCAAATCCTACCTTCATCCCTGCAGTACTATCAGAATTCCACCTACAAGCGGAAGTAAAGCTACCAGTGTTCTTCACGACTCCTACTACTCCAGCAGAACAGTCACTACACTTGCTGGATCTCCAAAGAGTATTAAGGTTCTATGTAGATAGGACTAAAGATTTTCAGCGAACATTGCAGCTGGGTCGACTCATTTCCAAGCAAGGAACTGAAGGGAAGCGCCCCCAATTCAGCACGATCCTCCCCGCAATGAGAGACAATAAAGGACTCTCCCGTAGTGGGAATAAGGCCAAGACAGAGTGCGGGTGAGCGTAAATGGGAGTTTATCCAAGAATAAGGCATGCAAAGAACTCTGCAACCTCCGAGAGCGCTCTGTCCGACAATAGCAAAGACAGGCGTATTTCTAATACAAAAAACGTCATCAACACCTAAACACTATAGGGGGCACAAGTTAATTGGGATTGGGTGTCGTCGACTAACTATAGGTGTTGCTGCAGCGTGGTTGGTCTTGGCAAGACAACGTCACTGGTCAGCCTCGTGGGTTGGGTTGGGCCTGGCAGGCCGGCTTGAGGTCATCCGTGCGGTGTTGGTATGCTGGGGCAGCCTGTGACAATGACGAATACCTTCCCTGTCTCATTTGCCCTAGGCCATGCACCTTGCGGTTATTCAGAAAATGACATTTACGTTCACTAATAAATCGCTCTGTAGCTTATCTTATAAAATAAACGCAACACATGAGGAATGCACCTCGTGAGAGGTCTGGTGGTTATCGGTTGGGGTGAGATTTACCTGTGTCCTATTGACCGGTATTTTAGGTCGCAGGACGGGGCTCTGGGGCCTGGGCCGAATGATACATGTCTGTCTGCTGCGTTAGAAGTTATTATATAGATGGGTCTCTGTGTCTTGTCTCAATGATGGGGGTCGTCCTTACACGGGGTCAGGATTCTTGGGGGGTTCGTGGGATTTATGAAAGGGTGCTGGTAGATCAGTGGGTTCATCCGTGGGTTTATTACCGTGCTGTAAATAACACAGGTGGTGGGCTGTGGCCTTGGTTGCGGCGCCGGGGCCTCTGACTCTCTGAAGTAACGCCAGCTTGGTTGGGGGAGGTGAGGGAGCGCGGCACAAGTCTTAGCTTTTTTATCTGGCAGGCTTGGTAGGGTGGGAGAGGGAATGGCCTTGCATATCCCCAAAGGTATTTTCCTCGTGCGTTGCTGATCAGTGAATGCAGAAGTTTTATACTGTTCTGCCTTATTTTGACGTTATTTAGACACACATATATATTTCAATTTCGTTACACATTTCTTTAAGACAGTCGGTTCCAGTACCTTTTCATTACCTAACATTACGTTCACTACATTGTGTGCGTATTGTATGTACATTAGACGTTATACGAGGGATATCTAGGTTATGGCCTACAGAGATTGATGCTCGCCGCTTTGGGTGATTCAGAAAACATATATGAGTTCCAGTTTCTACATACTATGGAAAAAACACTTTTACAGATAGAGGTTATACGTTTGGTCAACATCTTTCTCCGTGGTTATAGCAGCACTAGTCCAGACCTGGAGGGATATCATATAACGTTACATTTTTATGGCTTATTCACATTTTAAACAGAGGTAGTTCATTAATACCAATACTTGAATTGTTTTCTACCTTCTTCAGATAGTGATGCTTCAGCTTTTTTCCTCGCTACCCCGGCCTTGCGGTCCGGGTCATACGGGGTGCAATATCACATTGTTACTAATATAATGTTGCCGTGTTGGCGTCTCGGGTTTAGTTCATCTCCGACTTTCTCATGGGAACGCGCTCGCAGCGGATCTGCCAGGGCTGCTGAGGCGGCAGAGATGCATGAAAGGCCCTCCAAAGGTGGGGGCCTCTTTATAGTGTGCTGAACTCACGCCATGTTTGCTAGACAAGATGGCGTCTAGGCCTAACTAAATGCAAGGAAAGGATACGTGTGGGCAATGTCGTCGGCGGGTGAATCCTCCTCCACCTGGGCCCGGGTGGCATGAGGGGGCGCCCACCGAGTCATGGTCCTCACCTGGGGAGAAAGCTGTAGGTGAGGAGGGCCTCGCGGCCAGTCCTCCCCTACATTTCCCCCCTTTCGTTACTTAAAGTAACGAATTTCTTTAGCTCTTCCAATCTTCTACATTCTTGTTCCTCTAACACTGCACCATCCCATGCAGGGGTTCCTTTTATAGGCATCCATGCTCTGCACACCCCCCTTAAACTCTCACCTCTCCTAGCATACTCGTCTGGTGTACATGTTAAATATATACAGTCGCCAGTTTCTTCCAGATCTACCCAGACCTCCTCATACCATTCCAGTTCTACGTCTCGTGGTTCTTTGATAGTGGTGTGCCATAGTTTATCTACTATGTACTTATCACGGCACATAGGCACTAACTGGTACCTGGGGGTGTTCTCTGCTCCTGTCTGCACATGTACTTCTTGTGTTGCTTTAATTGTACCACCGGAGTTGCCCATTGTCACCATCATCATTGCACCGTTAGGAACTGCATTAGCACAACATCGGAGGCCCACCTGGCACAGGCAGAACATCACAAGGACGATCACCACTATTGGTATCAGGAACTTCATTGTCACTCCAAGCCATGAGGGAACCCAAGAGAAGATATTGTCGAACCACGAGCTATCCTCAGCTCCACCTTCCATTTTCATCTTCTCGCCCAGGTTATGTACTGCTTCAATAACGTGGGACAGGGACCCATTTTCTGCATCTTCGGAAGGTACGAACGTGCAGCACGCACTTCCTATTTTTCGGCAAACACCTCCATCGATTGCTGTTAACAGGTCTAGAACATACCTGTTCTGCATGGTCATTAATCGCAGAGCTCGTAGTTCCACCTTTATTATGTTAAACCCTTCTTCAGTGTCATTGGCCAACTGGATCAGTTCCCACCGTGTGATCTGGAGCCATTTTGCATTTGCTCTTGCTTGGACACTTGATACTAGCGAAGCAAAGAATGTTTCCACGGAGCTGAACAGGCGATACCTGTCTGGGATCTGTGCCAATAAATCAGATGATGCTTGTGATATGTAGTTCGAGGCTCGCTTGTTCCTTGAGAGCTCTTCTCCCTTCCCTCCGGAGGACAGGACATAAAGGTGCGCTTGTGTAGTTGGAGAAGCTGCATTCTGGTTCAAGCCTTCTTTCATCATGTTACTTCTGTCAATATGGCTTTCTGGAATCACCATTAGTGTTGAGTGCAAAGTGGCCATTGAGCAGCTACCACTCCATGATTGGGGAAGATGCAGGTACGCCTTGTTTCCGCATACCCAGTAGGTGTCCATTAGTGCTGCTGTCCCTTTTTTCATATCTGGGATGGTGAGAGTTTTGTTACAGTTCTTGTTCGTTCCCATTGCCATTTTTCCTTCTCCCTTGAAACATAGTTCGTTTTGTATTTCACTTTGTAGCTTGAAGGGTTTCTCCATCGCTGTTACCCATGTTAGTTTAGGGATGTGTTCTTTCCATGTTGGCAAGCACGTCCTTTCCATCCACCGCAACTTGTCTGGTTGGACACCTTTCAGTGCTTCTGCCTTGCACAGCACTTCTTCGTCTTTCCATTTGTTTTCGGAAAACAGTGTCCCTTGTATTGCAAAGAAAGGTTCTTTAAGACAGATCACTCCAGACGCTTGCGAATAGCACGTTTTGTTGTTCTGTAGCATTCTGAAAGAGACATCGTGTGCTTGGAAAGTGTTCTTTATTCTACACAGCGTGAGATGAAGGAGACATTGGGCATCCACAATGGGCAATTCTCGTGGCAACAATACTTTAGGTGTGCCTGATGCATGGGGGATAAGTGAGCAGACATAACAGCTCTCATTGGTTGTTTGTTTGGCTGTTGTGCTCATATCTGCATACCATTTATTTGCTTGGTGTGGGTGTCGTGGGTCTTCCATTTTGTCTAGCCCTAGTCCATAATACTCATCATACCCTTTCCCACCAATCTCTCTTCTCCGCCTGCTTTCCTCCCTTCTTCTGTACCTTCCCGTTATAGTAGGTGAAGAACCAGGCCCCTCTTCCTCCTCCCCACCCCCCTTTTCTAATTCTTCATGTAGGGACTTGTGTTCTGTCATCATAATCACTTTTCCATCCTCCTTAATAAACAAGAGATCGTTGTTTGAAATTGGGGCGGGAGGGATCGTGTGGTTGTTGTATGTTCCAGATTGGGACATTGTGTCATTATTTACATTTTTGGTTCTCGATTGTGAGAGGACAGCAGTGGGTGGTGTAGTATAGTATCCCCACACAAAGTGTGATCCATCCCAGATCAAGAAATCACCTTCTTTGATACCTACAGTCGGAATTGTTTTCGTTCCAGGGGCAAGGGTGGTGTTGTTCCCCCCTCCCCCCTCGTTCATCTCGGTAGAGATGAACGCTATAATCCAGTGTACTACCAGACAAAACATTGAGATGAAGAACACGATAGCACACATTGATAAACCACATTCAAATGAATACGTTAATCTAGCCACTAACATTTCTCTAAATCTAACATATCTATTAGTTGCAGGCTGCCCATTCGATGCCATGATAAATCCTGTTTGAGACACAAGAGTTCATTAAATACAAACATGTAAGCATTTCCACGTTGTAACGTTTCGGTGATAAAATATAGGGTTGGGTGAGGGAGGGGGTGTGTTGACAGACAAGGTAGCCTTTCAATCATCATTATTCGTACCTTACTATATATATATATAAATAATAAGAAACATGACATTTTTAAAAACAACAATAATAAAAACATCTTAACGAGCACAGGAGGGGAAAAAAAGAACCCCACGCAAAACTTTCAAAAATTGTAATAAAAAGAAAATTTACATATACATATGTACATGTTTTAGTCCAGGACATTTGTTGCGCGCTAATTGTGCTCACTGTTCATCTCATAAAGCACACAAAATTCCAATCATTCATTCCGCACAACTTCATCGTCCGCTGTTGCCTGTGCCTCGTCCTGCGCCTCACTTTCCGCAGCGCTGTAAGCTTTACGTACGTCTGTCAAATGCACCCAATATCGCAGGCCCTTCACTTTTACTGCTGTAGGTGTGCAAAACACTACCTCATAGGGGCCATGGAAACGTGGTGCATTCCACCTCCGCACAAAACTTCTGACATATATAAGGTCACCAGGCAGTAGTTGTAGTGGTTTTTCAGGCAACCTGTCTGGTTCAGTTGCGTTCCCCTCCTCTCTTGTCGAGGGGGGGGCTAGTTGCTTTGCAATTACGCGCGCTGCCCGTGTCAGTTTTCGCAGATATTCTGTGAACTCCTCCCCCAATATAGCTGCGCTTCTGTGTGCATCAGAACGCTCACGGAGAGGCGAATGCGCTGTATGCATTCTTCTTCCCGTGACGATCTCGTGCGGGGACAAATGGTGATCCTTACTTGGCTGGTTTCGTAGTTCAAACAAGGCCAAAGGCAGGCAGTACATCCAAGTCTTTTTAAGGGAAAAACAAAGTTTTGATAATCTGCTTTTTAACAGGCCATTTATCTTTTCCACGACGCCATTACTTTGAGGATGATAAATCGAACATAATTTGTGCTTTATTCCCAATAATGTAGTCACTTCTTTAAATAATTCATTAACAAAATGTGTCCCGTTATCTGAGCGAATAACGTCGCAAATTCCCCAGCGCGGAAATACTTCCCGCACTAGGAACTTCGCGGCGCCCTTCGCGTCAGGGCGGGCACATGGGCCTGCCTCCACCCACCTCGAAAAGGGACATACAACCACAATCATGTATCGCGCCCCGTTACACCTTTCTCCCATGTCTACATAATCAATGTGGAGCTCTCTGAATGGGCCACTTGGTTTTGGTATCGTACCCCTTAGTGTGCGCAAAGTCATACCTGAGTTGTAAATTTGACATGTCGTGCATTCTAAAGCTAACCTTGTGACGTGTTCCTGGAGGCAAGGTGCAAACCAATCTTCTTGTATCTCTGCCATTATGTGTTTCTTCGTGTTGTGTGCGGGAAAGTGTAGTTGTTGAAATGCTATTTCTAACAGCGTAATTGGCATTACCACTTTTCCTGAACTCTCTTGTCGCCACAATAAATCAGTCGGTGATTTGCTGCATCCTCTCTTAGTCCACAGCAATTTTTCCTCTGCACTAGCTCCCTCTTGCAGCTCTATTATCTCCTGTGTGGACATCATGTTGTATCCTGTGGGGACCTCTTGGCTTTCTGTGTGGTGCAACATGTACTCTCCTATTTCACCTTTTTGTAGATATGAAGCTGCTTTGGCAGCGGCGTCTGCTGCCGCGTTCCCCAGAGATACAAAATCTGTATTGGTGGTATGAGCTTGACATTTTACGATGGCCACTGCCGTGGGGTCTTGCAGGGCCTCAATCAGCTCTTTCAATAACTCTGCATGCTGGACTGGCGTTCCGTCTGCTCGTCGGAACCCTCTCCGCCCCCACCGGGCCAACCCACCGTGAACTGTTGTTGTCATGTATGCTGAATCTGTATATATGGTCACTGCGCACCCCTTGGCGGCATGCAATGCTTCTATTAGCGCTATTAGTTCTGCTGCTTGCGCTGAATAGTGTGATGGGAGGCGGTGTTGTACTAGTATCTCATATTCATCTTCCTCTAATCGTACCACTGCCATACCCACATGCTTTTCTCCTGTCTCCATGTCTATTGATGCTGACCCGTCCACAAAATACACCTCACCCTCGGTCAGGGCATTTTCAAAAATCACTGGATCCTTACTTTCGTCACCTGTGTACGTGGCGCAGTTATGGTTTTGCATGTCCTCTACGGTGCATGCCTCTGTGATGAATGTTGCTGGGTTCACTGTTTTACATCTTACTATATGGATGTTAGCGCTGGACAGTATTATCTCATATGCTGTGGCGCGTTGTGTTGTCAATGTGCTCTTTGTTCGCTCTAATATTGCAAAAAGTGAGTGTTCCACAAACAGTGTCACCGGGCAGCCCATCACTATCGTGGCACTTTTTTCAATCGCGAACGCTGCTGCAGCTAGGGATTGCTCGCACGCGAAATGACCTTGCATTACTGCGTCTAGGGTGCCGCTATAGTAAGCAAGTGGTTTGTGCCCTAAAGATGTTTTCTGTGTCAGTACTGCTGTCATCAGTGTTCCTTTGCAGTGTGAAAATAAGAAAAATTCGCGCCCATAATCTGGATTTGCTAGTACTGGAGCGCTTGATATTAGCTCTTTTAGTGAGTTAAATGCTGTGTTCATCTCCTCTGTCCATTCTATGTGTTTGTGTTCTTGTTGTGCTTCCTTCAGTGCCTGTAACAAGGGCCTTGTGTACGCCGCATAGTCCAATATCCATGCTCGGCAATAGTTACACATACCCAGAAATTTCTGCATTTCTTTTACTGTTTTGGGCTCTCCAATTGTTCTAATCGCTTGTGCCCTGTCGGGTATAATTCGCTTGCCATCCTTTGATATCAACTGACCCAAGTATAGGACCTCTGTCAGACAGTATTGCAATTTCCCTTTGTCCACCTTGTACCCTTTGTTGGCCAATAATGTCAAGAGTGTTATTGAGTCCTTTCTGCACTCTTCCTCAGCCTGTGCACAAACCAATAAATCATCAACGTACTGAATCACTGTGCTTTCTACAGACAAATTCCCCAGATCTTCATGTAGTACCCTGTTAAATATGCTTGGGCTCTCGCAATATCCTTGTGGTAGTCTGCAGTGTTCGAACCTCCTTCCTCCCAATGTAAATGCTGTCAAATACCTGCTTTCTTCTGCTAAGGGAATCGAAAAGAATGCATTTTTCAAGTCAATTACTGTGAAGTGTGACGCTACTTTTGGAATGTTGCACAGTATTGTCGCCGGGTTCGGCACTAGAGGGAACTCCTTCATTACCACATCGTTCAGTGGGCGTAAATCTTGTATCATCCTCCATGAACCCCCCTTCGCTTTTTTGATTGGGTAAATGCATGTGTTGCATGGGGAGTTTGAGGGCACGATTATACCCTGTGCTAGCAGTGCTTCTATTGTCTCTCTGATCCCTTCTTCTGCTTCTCGCGACAGTGGATATTGTTTCACCCGGGGTAGTATTGCTCCCTGTTTTACTTTTATCACCACAGGCTGAACTTCATGCAGCAACCCTACATCGTGGGGGCCATTAGTCCATAAGTTAGTGGGTACTGAACTCATGTCTTCATTAAAAAATGTGTGCGGTGCTCCTACTACCGCCATTAGTTCAACCTTAGTTTGTCTGGCTGTAACTACAATGTCGCAGGGCATTGCCAGTTCCATCACTACTTCACCATCTCCCTCAGTGTCAGAAAATAGCTCCTCGTCCGAGAGCTCTCTCAGCGGGATATTTGCATTTGTACACAATACTGTCCGCCACTCACACCCTTCCATGTCAATACCAATCACACATATCCTGTTTACTGATACATGTATTGCATGTAAATCCAACGATAGTACTGCCCCAAGAGCAGTGTCAGGGCTTGCTATGGGACGAAAAAGGAATTCTGCTGGGATCCTCCACTCCACCCTTTTTAGTTCTGGTACTATGAGAGCCAATGTTCTCATACCTTCGACAAACATCTCCTCATTTCTCGGTACCCCTCTGATCTCTTTCATGATTGTGTGGCCGTGTATTACTGCTAATATACGGAGGGGGCATATGCCTGGCGTTGAACATACGATACCGCTCCCTGTAAATGATATTGTCATGTTTAGTTTGCTCAAGAGATCTCTCCCCAGTAAGTTGATGGGAGAGTTTTCATAGTACAGTAAGGGTGCTTTCACTGTTTTTCCCCCTACTGTCACATCCAATACCTCTGTGTAAGGAACTTCAATTACAGCCCCAGAGAACCCCTGCGTCTCTAACGTTCTATTAGATAACGGGAACCGGCCCTCTCTAATGCATGATTTCTCCGCTCCCGAATCCACCATGAATATGAATTGCTTGTCTCCTATCTGCGCACCTATCAATGGTTCCTCTGATGCATTGTGGGTCGTAGACAGTACTGGACACGCAAGTGCTCTCTGTGGGCTGTCCTATGCGGGGTGTCTCATTGCCCCCCCTTGATCGAAAATGTTCCCCGAAACCACTGACACTCCACTGTAAGGTGCGGGGGCGGGTGCCCCATTGGCTACTGTGGCGAAAGTGTTACCAGGCGTGTAGTGCACATTGTCATTATTCTGTGGGCTGGTTTGTGTTCGGTACTGATGTCCATGCAGTTGTGCGTTACTTCTTTGTACTACATTGTCTGGTTGCTGGTGTTGTCCCATGGGGAGGCCGTAGGGGCTTCCCGGATGGGGGTGTCCGTATTGTTCTATCTCTTGGAACCCGTTGTTTTGTCTGCTCCTACATTCTCTTGAGTAATGCCCCCATCTCCCACAATTCCAACAGCTTCCCTGTGGACCTCTGGGACCCTGCCACCCATTTCCTCCCATTCCTCCATACCCTTGTCCTCCTCTTCGACCCCTGTACCCACCTCTTCCTCCTCTTGGGGCCCACTCTTGCCACGTTGGACCTCCGTTCTGCTCCTGCTCTGTCCACTGTCGTTGCCCTTGTCCTGCCCAATTCGCTGCTATTCTTCCTTGTATTGCTATTTGCCCCTCCTCTCCTTCCTCTCCCTCCCGTATGAGTGGGAGTCCCGCTACCGCTGCTGCGACCTTCACCAATTTTGATTGCACCAACTTCGCCTCATCCGCCAACCTTTTCTGTGCTACTTCCCTCTCTCTTTCTTTGATCCGTTTACAATGGTGTACTATTATGCTTTGGATCTCCGGCCAGCCTTTTGCCTCAACACCTGCTATTTTATCTAGTGCCTTTTGCACTTCCTTTGGGAGCCCTCTCTTAATGATGAAATAAAATAGAGACGTGGATTGGTGCCAGGGCGTACCCGTTTCCGCTCTCCACATCTCCTGCACCCGGAGAATGTAATCCATAGCGTCCTCCCCGTCATTCATGGTACATTGCATTACTGACTGCAAATCGGGGGTATCTGGGAAGGTTTCCCGCAGTGCGTCCCACACCCTTGCTCGCACGGTGTTAAAAGAAGCCCCATCATGGCGATCACACTCTAAAGTTACAGCTGGAAAACCCGCTTTAGCCCACACTCTGTCCGCCTGATCCCCTACTGCGGACACTAGTAGGCTTTTCACATCGCCTACTGCCAGCGGTATACCAGCGGTATGTTTCTCAAATGCATATATCCACTTGCTTGCCCCTCCTGACAGCTGTGGTAGTAATTTCATTAAATTAGCCTTGTCCATCTGAGCCCACGGTATATAGTTTGGCCTCCTGCCCCCTCTGTGGAGTAATGGGAGTTGTAATTTCCCTTTTACCGTTGCAGCTTCCTTTTCCTTAGTCACTGCTGACTCTAATGACGCCATCTTCCCCACTCTATTTCTTAGTCGTCCCATCCATTCATCTTCTATAGTCTCCAGTGAACAGGCACCATCTAGCTCCTCGCCTTCTCCTCCTATTGCCATGCTCAATCTATCACTCTCATCCACCCCTCCTCTGACATCACATAGCAAATCCTCTCTGATCCCTCTTTCTCGTGATACATCTCCAATGCTTCCTTCTGCTGTCCCCACTTCTATTATTCTTGTCGGTTCTTCCTCAATTCTGAACAGTATTTCCCCCTTTTTCCATCCCTCCTCAATTTGTCTAGTTTCGCTCGACGCTCTAGACGTGCGTCCAGATTGTGTAGGGGCGCATGCTGTGCGTTCACATATGTCTTTTATTCTTGAGAGTTCATCTCTTGCCACTGTAAGCCTCGACTCTAAGTCACTCGTTAACTTCTCTATATCCACCCTCTGTGTGCCTCCCTGGGCGCGCTCTCTGGTGTTTTCGTATGGTGGGGGTGCAGTTGGCCTCTGTGGTGTGCTGGTCGACGGGGGAGGCACATAAATCGGGTCGCTATATCCTGCTGCAGGGGCTGGTTTAGGTAACATTGGGTACAACATAACCACCTCTGCAGGTTGTTCTGTGCTTACCTGTTCCTTTTCTTCTCGCGGGATCATTAGTGGATTGTCTGTGGTGGAGGGTAAATCAATATTTGGAGTTGGGGCTTTAGGTGGGGGTACTTCCTCAAACAATCTCCAGAGATCTAATATCTCCTTCCTATTCTGCCATTTTTTCCCCTTATACTTGAGGCGAATACATGTACATACCATATCAAGAACGCTTTTGTCAAAAGACCCTCCTTCTGGCCAAATCTGGGGCAACCCCTCCCCTTTCAATTCTGTTAACCACTGATCATGATATTTATTTATGCGTTCAGCATATCCTGGCAAGCTCTTACAAATGTGTGACAAGGGAGTTTCAGCCCCCATCCTCTAAATTGCTAGCGCTACCGCGTTCGCCTTCGTAACTTTTGATTAGGTGTAAATATGCGTATGTATACCTTTATGGCACAGACAAGAGCGGACCTCTCAAAATTATCACCCACTGTAATTCACTGAACAAATCTCTTCTCACTCACCATATCTCATCTCTTTCCCATTCCCAGGCACTCTTATGTGATCTCACTTGTAATTGATCAAGTACTGGTTATGGCCACACTCTCTGACACCACCTCACGGCCACCTGCTCGTCTCTAACACTCGTACGGTGCGCGCACCCTTCACAATGCTTTCCACTCACACTTTTGTCTTTTTCCTCCCTTTCCTCCCTAGCCAGCTGTCCCTGTTTTCCTGCTAAGGTTACTGTGTTCACGTCTGTACGTGCCACTACTGAGTCCCCACCTTTTAAGATGTTCTACCCCTTTTTTTTTTTCTTTTTTTTTATTCCCCAAGTCTAACTACTTTATACCCTTCTCATTTTCCCCCCCCCTACCCCGTGGAAATGGAAAAAAAGAAATAGAGAGAGAGAGCACAATCACTAAAAAATATTCCCGGTGTCTCCTTTTGCTAGACACCAATAACTTATTTCTCACTTCTTCATATATTCCCAGTACTAGTCTAGATAGTACTATGCGGCGCCGCCTTCCACCCCCTTTCGGAGCTAGGTTCCCGTCACTTCTACCACGTCACTTATTTCTTACTCCTAATGGCCATATGCAAAAGAAAGAATAAAGAAAGTTTCAAGACCCGTCTTTAGTAGACCCCCGCAATTCTCCTCCTCTACCTTTCCCCGTTCCTCTATTCCCAATTCCCCTTCTTTTCCCTTTGACGATCACTCGCACTCGGTACTCACGTGCCCGTCTTGAACCGATACTCTCCGAAACTGGGTCCGTCCAGGCGGCGTCACCGGTAACTCAACGGTCAGCCCCTGGCTCCGGCGAGCGGCACTCAAAGGGGATTTTTTTCCAATCGGGATCCCGTACCCTTTCTCATTGAGTGCGCACTTCTTATTGTGCCGGTCGCCGTTGGCGGGCGGCCTCCCGGAGACGGCTCGCCGTGCGTATCCCTTCTCGACCGGAGATTCTCGTGCCACAAGGGGGTCGTTAAGAAGGAGTTAGGAAAAACAGTTTGGAGACATCACGTCGGGGTCACCACTGAAGGGAAGCGCCCCCAATTCAGCACGATCCTCCCCGCAATGAGAGACAATAAAGGACTCTCCCGTAGTGGGAATAAGGCCAAGACAGAGTGCGGGTGAGCGTAAATGGGAGTTTATCCAAGAATAAGGCATGCAAAGAACTCTGCAACCTCCGAGAGCGCTCTGTCCGACAATAGCAAAGACAGGCGTATTTCTAATACAAAAAACGTCATCAACACCTAAACACTATAGGGGGCACAAGTTAATTGGGATTGGGTGTCGTCGACTAACTATAGGTGTTGCTGCAGCGTGGTTGGTCTTGGCAAGACGACGTCACTGGTCAGCCTCGTGGGTTGGGTTGGGCCTGGCAGGCCGGCTTGAGGTCATCCGTGCGGTGTTGGTATGCTGGGGCAGCCTGTGACAATGACGAATACCTTCCCTGTCTCATTTGCCCTAGGCCATGCACCTTGCGGTTATTCAGAAAATGACATTTACGTTCACTAATAAATCGCTCTGTAGCTTATCTTATAAAATAAACGCAACACATGAGGAATGCACCTCGTGAGAGGTCTGGTGGTTATCGGTTGGGGTGAGATTTACCTGTGTCCTATTGACCGGTATTTTAGGTCGCAGGACGGGGCTCTGGGGCCTGGGCCGAATGATACATGTCTGTCTGCTGCGTTAGAAGTTATTATATAGATGGGTCTCTGTGTCTTGTCTCAATGATGGGGGTCGTCCTTACACGGGGTCAGGATTCTTGGGGGGTTCGTGGGATTTATGAAAGGGTGCTGGTAGATCAGTGGGTTCATCCGTGGGTTTATTACCGTGCTGTAAATAACACAGGTGGTGGGCTGTGGCCTTGGTTGCGGCGCCGGGGCCTCTGACTCTCTGAAGTAACGCCAGCTTGGTTGGGGGAGGTGAGGGAGCGCGGCACAAGTCTTAGCTTTTTTATCTGGCAGGCTTGGTAGGGTGGGAGAGGGAATGGCCTTGCATATCCCCAAAGGTATTTTCCTCGTGCGTTGCTGATCAGTGAATGCAGAAGTTTTATACTGTTCTGCCTTATTTTGACGTTATTTAGACACACATATATATTTCAATTTCGTTACACATTTCTTTAAGACAGTCGGTTCCAGTACCTTTTCATTACCTAACATTACGTTCACTACATTGTGTGCGTATTGTATGTACATTAGACGTTATACGAGGGATATCTAGGTTATGGCCTACAGAGATTGATGCTCGCCGCTTTGGGTGATTCAGAAAACATATATGAGTTCCAGTTTCTACATACTATGGAAAAAACACTTTTACAGATAGAGGTTATACGTTTGGTCAACATCTTTCTCCGTGGTTATAGCAGCACTAGTCCAGACCTGGAGGGATATCATATAACGTTACATTTTTATGGCTTATTCACATTTTAAACAGAGGTAGTTCATTAATACCAATACTTGAATTGTTTTCTACCTTCTTCAGATAGTGATGCTTCAGCTTTTTTCCTCGCTACCCCGGCCTTGCGGTCCGGGTCATACGGGGTGCAATATCACATTGTTACTAATATAATGTTGCCGTGTTGGCGTCTCGGGTTTAGTTCATCTCCGACTTTCTCATGGGAACGCGCTCGCAGCGGATCTGCCAGGGCTGCTGAGGCGGCAGAGATGCATGAAAGGCCCTCCAAAGGTGGGGGCCTCTTTATAGTGTGCTGAACTCACGCCATGTTTGCTAGACAAGATGGCGTCTAGGCCTAACTAAATGCAAGGAAAGGATACGTGTGGGCAATGTCGTCGGCGGGTGAATCCTCCTCCACCTGGGCCCGGGTGGCATGAGGGGGCGCCCACCGAGTCATGGTCCTCACCTGGGGAGAAAGCTGTAGGTGAGGAGGGCCTCGCGGCCAGTCCTCCCCTACAGAACCACAAGATGGGTCTCCTCAACCATCACTACAGAGCATAGGCGAGCCAATAGCCCCCTGCAAGGGCCCACTCTAGTGCATTCTACCAGAGCAGTGGGTTCATCTGTGGCATTATGGGCAGGGATTCCCCTGTCAGACATTTGTTGTGCAGCAACCTGGGCAGTACCGCACACCTTTGTGAAGCACTACTCTATAGAGGGACAAGGGGAAGCTAAGGCAAGGGTCGGAAGAGCCATCCAACAACGCCTGTCTCAATAAGGTATGCCTTTCTACCTTACCACCTCCAATTCAAGAATGCAAACTGCTGTGTACTCTATTCAAAGCATGTGAATCCATGAAAGATCCAATGCTGGAGAAGGAGTATGCTGCTTACCTGTAATTCCTGTTCTCCAGCATTCGTAGCTTTCATGGATTCACATGCTCCTGCCAACCACCCTGTAGAGAGTAAGCTAACTCTCATCTCTCTGGGGTTAGAATCTGAAGATGGCCTCCTGGGTGGGGCTAGATACTCGACTTCCCATTGGCTGGGGCAGAATACACCCAAAAGGACAATGATGGGCTAGTAAAGTGAGCCTAAAAAGCTTTATTACAAGGTATAATATTAAAGTTACTGAGGATTCCCAGCCTGGCGGCCGTGAATATTCAAAGCATGTGAATCTATGAAAGACATGAATGCTGGAGAATAGGAGTTACAGGTAAGCAACATACTCTGTCCTTGACATGCTGGCAACAGGAGAGCAGGACAACCAGACCTTTGATCTTCTGGTCATGCCGCCTGGAAGGCCATATACAGGGCAGGAAATATGTACTGACGCAAATCTTGTACTCTGTGTGAAAAGGTGAATATTGAAAGACTGAGACCAGAGGTCCACTGCCTCCGATCTGCAGTGGATCCATAGGGTTTGAAACATTCTGAGTGTGGAGAAGTTAACATCTGTAGCTAGGGGAACGTGTAAGGAATTTGATAGGGCGTGCTGTGCTTTTGTATTATATGCTTTAAGAGACAATTTGGCATTCCATATTCCCAAGAGATTGAGAGAATTGCACCTACTTTCAGAGCATAAAATGAATGGATAGGTACTCCTAGACATCTGCACTGAACGGTTGTTGACCAGGGGCAGGGATTTTCATGGGTGATTGGGTGTGGAAACCTTGCATGAGAGAATATGTACGGTTACTATCTTTTGAGTACTATTGAGAGCGTCTGACGTGATGCTGTTGCCTTTTTGGATTGGTTGATAATATGATGTTTTCAGCTTAAATACATTTTGTTTTTAAAAAAAAAAAGCAATCAAATACTCCACCCCAGTTCAGGTTGGCAATTGCTAGGAGACGCTCCTTTTAATGCAAAGCCACCCTTTAAAGTGTTTCATCGTATTCTTTGTGGTTTTAATGACAATCCTGTATTGTTTCATCACAAAGGGATCCTCTGTTTCTGAATTATGAGTAGCTTTAAACTGTTGATTTACCTACTTAAGGAACACTAGGGTTTTCTGTGACCATTGACCGCTTGGTAAAATTATGTGTCCCTTTCATGTATTTATATGATCCACATGCTTCTATATGTGTCACGCCAAAGTATGTATTTCAGAAACAATTTACATTAAACTGACATTTCTCAATGTTTTTCTTTTTTATTACATGTCAGTCCATGTCTTTTGACGCACATAGTCTCACTGTTCCAGCCATACGATGGATTGGCCTTCTACCTTCAGATTTAGTAAGGTTTGTGATTTGGAAAGTTTAGAGCGTGGGGTTATAGGAGGTTGCAGGTTCCCAGGGACCAGCGGCTCACTCTTTGGTTTGAATGCCTATGTATCCTACCTCTGTAGCCGAACGTTTTACAGCTGTCCTGCCTTCCCATTACAGTGGTTTCTCACAAACTACGAGTAGAGCCCCCCCTCCAATTGACAACTATCTTTTTGGGGCCCTGAAGTGCTAATCAAATTCAGCCTGCCTACCACCAGATTTTCCGCAGTTTGCTACCTCTACTGGTAATGCCTGTAGTCGCTGACCCCTCCCCCACAACCTAGCACAAAGTCTGCATATTCCGAAATTCACCCAGACCTTCTCTGGGAAAAACCAGACTGCTTATTCTGTTTTAATCAAGCTATATGGCTGGACTCTGCCAAACATAGGGGCACATTATGACTCTGCCGTTATATGGTAAAAGTGGCGGTAACAGATTTACTGCCACTTTTGCTATACCGCTGAATCATGGATCAGTGCTAAGTCCGCCAGAGGAATTAGGGTGAAATGTACGGCGGATGGAATTACCGTTACTGCCAATGGTGAGTGTGTGCTCCCACCAAGTTCTAATACAGCGGTGATTCCGCCCGACACCACAGCGGTAACTAATTCCGCTGGGGCGGAATTACTGCCGTATTACTGCCAGACTCATAATGAGCCCCATAGACTTGACTTTCTAAATCCCTTTTTTTCAGCCATAAAAATATTCCCACTGTCTTCTTTATTTCTTTTTTTCATTACAAAGCTGTTTAAGTGAGGCACCACAACTTATAATACTTTTGGACAGTGTATATGTCTTAACATTGACACACCAAGTTTGTCTCCTTCAATTCATTGGGCACTGAGAAATGTAATGAGTAATGGAAAAACTCTGCTTAATACTCAGTAGGACAAACAACCAAATATATCACACTTCCTTTAGCATCTTCTGATACAATCCCACAACATCACTGTACAGAATATCTGGTAACATATATTATAAACTAGAGTGTTATGAGGGAAAAATGCTTTATTGTCCTCACTAGATATGGACGGTAAGTGCAAAGACTGGGTAGAGTGGAATTATAAAAAGTAATCCCACTCAACTCAGGTGTTTAGGGAAAAGGGCTGAGTAGTTTGTTTTGCTTGCACACACTTTCTGCCACGGTATATCAGGAACAAGAATGTTGGTCCGGAATATCACAGCTGAGTGCAAGTGGCAGTGAAAAAACGAGCCAGATATAGATCAGCTAATCTGTGATGCATTTCTTGGTGTTTTTTCCCCAGGCTCCGCAGCTCTATAATGCCAATTAGGTATACAGAGCAAGAAATGCCTTGAGACACGGGTTGTGCTTGCATGTAGCACACCCACTTGCAAATAAATCATTGCCAGCTCGCTATCTGCTGGTGATGTTTGTCAGACGCTTCCCTCAAACAACACACCTACAGGCTTCCTTGATGGGCATTTCTTATTGCCCGGTGGCAGGTATGTCTAAAGCTAGTGATTTGGAATCCCCTGTTTTATTACTGAGGTACTAAGGCCCCTTAGCAGCTTTCGTGGGTTCATGGATTCCTGTGCGTGGTTGTGCAGATTATAGCACCAATACGAATAATGGCTAAATACAAGATAAGACACCAATGCTGTATAGGTGTTTTCAGTTAATGACTAGAATCCGTTTCTGCTCTTTTAGACTAAATATTCCAAAGGATGCTTTAATACCATTGACCCAAACTGACCAGAAGAAACTTGCCAGTCTGCAGAAAAGGCCCTACATTTCCTGCCAGCCTCAGTGGAAGAGAGAGGTGTGTACTTTCATAGATGTTGCATTATTTTTTACATTATTAGATTAAATTTAATAACATTTTTAACAAAGAGTTTTTACAATGTTGAATCCCTGATGCAAGTACTTTTTTGTGTGTACATGCAGCGTCGTACCATCAGCTTAACTTTAAGAGATTTAGGGAGACATCCATGTTCAGTGGCATGTTCACAAGGTGTCTCAAAAAGCAGATATAAGAGAATGCTTTCTAATGATATCTGTAATATCTGGCAATTTAGAGACACATTTTGAGATATATGTCCATTCCAGGAGGTAACCATAAACACAAAACTGATAGCACAGTAAAGTGCATTAATTGTTGAGGGCTTGTTGGGATGCAAGTGCAACGTCCCAGTCAGCCGAAGAGATTTAGACTGCGCAAAATATATTAGCAGGCGACCTAGTGCTAGCGACACGCTGGGCGTGGCAGAATGAGCATGTATCCATTTGTAGTTAGGTTTGACAAATTAGAAACACCATATAGCCACACACAACGAGCAACAATGTATTTACATTGCGGTTACAGAGGTTAAAGCATCTCGCATTTAGCGGGAGTGTACAGTGTTATGTTTTAAGTGATGTGCGAATTGGTTGATGACTTATGTAGGCAATGAGATGGAGTCATAGAAGGCGAGGTTGGGGGAATCAAGGTAGCATGAGTTCCACTGTGTTGGATTTTAGGGCATGTTGCACGTTAGCGCTATTTTATGAGAAAATAGGGCTAACGTGGAGCTGTGTCTCTGTCCAGTTGAACTGAGACAAGTCCCCCTTCCTTCCTCCCAGACAAAAGTTATGCTGTCAAGTTAAAGGCAGCCGCGCTGTGTTGATAACTGTTAATTGAGTCCAACTGAGAGCTCGGAGGAGCTGGGAAAGGAATGTTGGGTCCAAGGAGGAAGGGCATGGATGCGCCTTTTGAAGGTTGAATTCATGTGAACAGGCATGGGGTTCTGTGATGCCAAGAGGTTTGTTGAATATTTGGAGCACCACTGCCCTCACTAGAAGAGCGGTCATCCTATTTGAACTGCAGGTGCTGCACTCTAGGGATCGATAAATAAGCGAAATTCAAACATAAGAGGTGTGACCCAATCACGTCATTCAGGGGAACCTGGGTTCTCAGAAAGATAAAAGAGGAGCTGTGCTAGGGCTGTACTGTGGAATGGGACGGGAGGAGCAGAGGTGATGCCAATAAATGTATCTAAAAGGGCAGGGAGCTGTTTGTATGTGTCACTGGTCTAATAAAGAAGGCCCATTGTATTATCAAAGCAGAGTTGGCATCGCTATTCACACTTTGATCAGGATCCGACGTAAGGGTGCACATCATGTGATGGTCAAGAATATTTTACTCCTTAGAGAAATGTATTAGTGGTAGTCAATCAACTCTTAAATTGCACAATGACGATGTAGTAGGGCACATATTTAGGGGGATGTGTTTACATAATTAGAATTGTGAATAGGTGATATCCAATGGGGAGTGTGGGATCATGTTGTAATTTTTACTATGCATAGTTTTTTTAATTTGCGGTTTCCCCTTATAAAATATGTAACTTCTATGGGTGGGTTGAGCTCTGTGTTAGTTCAGTTCTACGGGACCGTCTGATACTTTTGCATGTAATAAAACGTTGTTTTCCTTGAAAACTGTGCATCGATTATTTGGCCTATTTGGGATTTTTTTTCATGGTTTGTGTTTTGGGTCATTCACCCAACAAAATTGGTGACCCCGTCATGAGGCTCGGGGTCCCCCCGCGGTGCATCCGGGTTGCAGCACCCATCTGCAGTGTCCAATTGCACATCCACGACTTGAGATGTGCATGCACCGTTTTGCCAGATGGCCTCCCTGTTCCTCTGAGCGGGGCACTGTGCCCAGCTGTGCAAGCAAACTGAAGGGGACCCTGCATCGGAGGTGCTCGGGAGAATGCATAGACGGGGGAAAAGAAATGTGAAGTTGAGCGTGAGTGTGTCGAGAGAGCAGACCACGTGGCGATATATTTGTTATAATATTGGCCAGAGGGATGAGAGGAAAGAGGATGTCCTAGGTAGCATAATGGTGATAAAAGAGAAGAGAGGAAAAGGGATCCCCTCATACAAGAGGGAAGGCAGCGCTGCAAGTGGAGTATTGGTCCATTCTATAGAGGACCAGCGATCCCTCCACCCGGCACAAGAAGGTGTGAGGAGGGGAAATTCCCTCGTCTTGAGGCAAGGAGACAGGGGAAGGGTCTATTGTGTAAACAATGTTTTTGGTATAAATTGTCGAATCATGTGTATATACAATTGTTGTGGTGCAGGGCGATGGTTGCCCAGTTATATGATTAGGGGGGTGTGGTGAGTGTGTGTGTGAGTGGGAAAAGACAAGGGCCGCTGGATTGGCTATCTGAGAAATAAGTATTTTTGGTAAGGAAAGAAGTGGGAAGAGTTAGGATTACACTGTGGACCTAAACTGGAAAGCCTTTGGTGCAGGTTGCACACCCTTAGCCCACTCAGCAGCTAGAGAAACACTCAATAGTGTTGTTAACCCCTTAAATGCTGAGCACTATGCAAGTATATGCAAATAGGACGAGCAAATACTCTTCCTTAGCACTTGCAATTTGTATGTGCTTGTTGTTATTGAAATTGATGACACCAACACGTTTTACTCGTTAAAAGAACAGCTCTATTTTTGTTGAAAATGACCACTGTCAGCAGCCTATGCCAAAATGCTAAAAATGCCAATGCATTTTGGACAACATGTCCATCATCAGGGCTAACAGCTATATGTATATTATAAGCATTTTACCAACCGATCCCAGGGACCATACACCAACAGTGAAACCAATGGTGGCATGAAGTATCAGTCAATATCATTAGACCAAGAAATTCAGAGTCAATACATATCACACCATGACATATGTTTGAACAATTTCATTACAACCCCCATCACCAGAATTACATGATATGGTCAAAAGACCAAAAATGTTTGTGGTGCACATAATCATCAGAACATTCAGTTCAATTAGTGGATACACATAAGCCATCAGTGTCATTTACAATAGATAGAATACATATGTTGGGAGAAAAAAGTAGACACAAAAAAATAAAGAGAAAAGGAAGAGAGCCGTTGTCTACGGGAGATAGGAGGCAGCATGCTCGCACTTATGTCAGTTGCAATTGTTCAATCTGTAATACTGTAATTCCAGCCAATGTGGACCGTACTGGCCTGAACCCAAAAATATGCCAGCACATCTCTCAATCACACCATATTCAGTACATCATACAAACATACCAACCAGTCTAACAAGTGCTTTTCAAAACTATTCAAGGTCTAACCTGCCACAGCTTGTTAACGAAATGCTGAACGTGCATGTCGGTCGCATATAATTCCATAGGATAAATGCAATGGTGTGTTCAAACCCGTGCTCAGGAGTGCATAGCGGTCCCCTTGCATTGTTACCAAACCAAACCTACACAGAAGTACAGTACATTTCTGTCAGATATCATTGCTCAACAGCTAAATTCAGTGGTGCCTAAAAGCAAGAGACTCTGTCTTACCTACTGGTTCTTGTCCTGCATATCGCATATCGCATTGAGTGCTATCGTCTCAAGAGCCCGAGCGTTTGTGAGTCATTTATTCAGAATGGAGGGTCATCTGTGCATGTCAACGTGCTGTGTCAGTGGAATGAGTGATTGGAGAGCTATTGCAGTTCAAGATCACACATACTGGTCACAAGACCTATAAAACACTTTAGTAGCACATATAACATTCCACTTATTACTCGCTGTAAGCCTACTAGATCAATTGTTCATGTGTCCTACAACCACACATTAAAAATAGTATGCATGGCTGGTGGGCCAGTGTGTAATCTCCTGTAGACTGGCCATGCAATATAAGCACTCTAATAGAGTTGTTTGACACTCTTGTGATGCCGGTCTATCTCTGAAAAACACATACTGCCATAATGCATAATGGTGATGCTTAAGCCAACCTAAGCTGATCCCAGGCGAAATCCCTGGTAACTCTTGGTTTATCAACGTAGACATAATCGAGTGCCTATGGAAACCTAGAGACACGTTGTAGACCAAACGTAGAGAAACCGCGGGGCCAAAGTTCCACAAAACATTGAATAAATCTGTCACTCGAAGACGAGTGGAGTACAGAAAAGGAAATGAAAAAGGGAAGAGTCAGTGTTGTGTAATACTGAGTGAATTGAAGAACATGTTCATGTTAAATACTTAATTGTTCTGTCCAACCAAGGGGCAAGGTATTCTATACAGTATAAATTGGATTATCCATTTTATTTACAAGAAACAATGTAGATTCAGATCTTCATTCATGCCGTGTGGTACCAAGGACTCCAGTCTGTGTACCCAGAAGACTTCTATCTGTGCTCTTCTCCTTTCGATATCTCCTTGAAATTCTTTAGCAATCAGTACCTCTAGGATCTGTAATTTCATTTGTGTGATTGTGTGTCCATGTTTGTTGACTTATATTCATTCCATCTGATCCGTGCTCTCCTTTTGGTCTCACCCATATAGTAAATGCCACAAGGGCACTTGATACAATAAATGACATTCTCAGTAGAGCAGGTGGCAATATCTCTTTATTGTATTGGTTCTCCAGTGTGTGGGTGAAAAATGTAAGGACCCTTGGTCACACTATTGCAGTTGCCGCAGTTCAAGCATGGGAACATACCTTTCCCATCTGTCTTAGTGGTGCGAGGTACATGGTCCCTGATGCTCACAAGCCTGTCCCTGAGATTATCGCTCCTTTGAGAGGTTCAATAATGTCGGCAGTCAACATTTTCTCCACCTCTTGGAGGACTATTTCCCTCCTTACCTCTGGGATACAATAAGGATTAAATTGATGATTTTCCAGGGGAGGATTGGGGGGGTCATATGATATGATATGGCATTTATAACGCGCCTATACACAAGTGTTTCAAGGCGCAACGAGGCAAGGGAGGGGGAACAGAGGGAGGACAGACAACGATCCTACTAGGCCAGGTGTCATTCAGATCGTGCAAGTGCATGGGAAGGGGAAGGAGGAGAAGTGCGAGGGAGAAAGGGGAGAGGACAGTGCAGTACATGGGGTAAAGAAAACAAAATTAAACAGTAAGTAAAAGTATGGCCAGCAGGTGACAAGTGCAAGGATAAGGGCTGACACTGTCAAGTACTGGTAGTGGTAGGATACAGAAACAATCCCCAAGTGCGGGGGTTGCCAGGAGGGCAGTGCAGGAGTGCGACTGGCAGGGTAGAGGACCTGGGCCCGACATCAGGGGGTGACCAGGTAACCAGAGCAAATTCAGTGCCAGCCAGGAAGTTTAGCAAGGGAGAGGAGGAGAAAAAGCAGAAGCAGAGAGAAAGGTTTTGAGGTGCTTCCGGAACCAAAGATGATTCTTCTCAAGTTTCAGGGAGACAGGGAGGCTGTTTCAGAGGGAGGCCCCAGCTGAAGAAAGAGATCCACCACCAACTAGTTGCTTGGAGAAGCGACTGATCCTGAGGGAGTTTGAGGTAGATGTGCGAAGAGCTTGAGAAGGAAGGTACTTGGGGAGAGAGAGTTGAAGGTATTGAGGCCCCCGGCCTCAGAAGACCTTGTGGACGATGCAGAGGGTTTTGAACTTAATCCTCGCAGCCACTGGGTGCCAGTGCAGAGATTTCAGTCCTGGAGAGATATGATCCCTGAGCTTGAGGGCAAGGACAAGTCTTGCGGTCCTGTTCTGGATAAGTTGCAGGGGGCAGAGAGTAGAAGCAGGCAGATTTAGAAAGAGGCTATTGCAATAGTCCAGCCTAGAGAGAACCAGAGCTCTGGAGACCATGAGCATCTGGGAGAAGGAGAGGAAAGGAAGAATACCTCTGAGGAGGTGCAGCTGGTAGTGTGACTTCTTAGAGATGTCAGAGATGTGAGGAGAGAAGGAGAATGTAGAGTCGAAGATGACCCCAAGGTTTTTAGCCTTACAGGTGGGAACAGGAAGAGGGCCAAGAGAGGCCGGCTAGAGAGCTACAGGAAAGGAGGGAGCGGGTTTGCCGATGAGGAGGATCTCAGTCTTACTGGCATTAAGGCAGAGGTCATTGGCGGCACACCACTCCTGCATAGCAGACAGACAGTCAGAGATGAGGGAAGTGGAGGAGGAGGCCGAGGGTAGCCTGAAGATAAGCTGGGTGTCATCCGCATAGCACTGAAAGTTGGGGCAGAGAGCAGTGATGCAGAGGGCAAGGAGTGCCAGGTATTGGTTGAACAGCCAGGGAGAGAGGTTAGACCCCTGGGGGACACCACAGGTAGAAAAAAAGAAAGCAGAGAGGAAGGACCCAAGTTGGACCTGGTAGGGTCGGTCGGAGAGGAAAGAAGTCAGACACGCCAGAGCCTGACCAGTGATACCCAGGTTATCACAGAGACGGTTGAGCAGGATGGCATGGTTGACAGTGCCAAAGGCAGAAGAGAGATCAAGCAGGATGAGGACGCAAGGGGTGTTAGAGTCAAGGTTGGAGAGCAGGACTTCACGGATGTTCAGGAGAGCAGTTTCCATGCTTCTGGCAGCTCTGAAGCCAGACTGATGGTCATGAAGACAGCCAACAGATTCAGTGTGGAGATTAAGCTGGGAGATGGCCAGTTTCTCCAGGAGCTTGCCCAGGAAGGGAGTGATGGAGATTGGACGGTAGTTGGCTGGGCAGGAGGGGTCGGGAGTGGGTTTCTTAAGAAGGGGGTGCACAAGGGAGTGCTTCAGGGGGGGTGGGAAGACTCCAGTGGTGAAGGAGTGATTGCAGAAATCAGCCAGGGCAGGAGCCAAGGAGTCAATGTGGTCCTTGACAGTTTTGGAGGAACAGGGGTGAACCTGTTTCGACAAGACTTTCATAGATCGGACTTGTCTAGCAACCTCGTCTGCGGAGAACAGGGGAAAGGCAGAGAAGGAGGGAGGAGAGGTGGCTGCAGAGAGGCTAGAGGAAGAGCAGTGAGTGGTTGAAGGGAGGGGAAAGGAGGAGAGAGAGGAAAGGATGTCCTGAGTTTTAGAGATGAAGTGAGAAGCCAGTGCCGTACCGAGGGCTTCGGAGGCGACAGGAGAGATAGAGACTGTGACAGGATTGACCAGTTCCTTGCAGATTTTCAAGAGTTTGGCTGAGTTTTTATACGCCGCAGAGACGCGGGCTTGGTATGTGCTCTCTTCGTCGTTAGGACGGAGAGCCGTTATTGCCTTTGCAACAGGGGGTAGGCCATTTTGTCAGAGGATGTACATGAAGCCCCCCATTTCCTCTCGGCCACCCTACACTTGCGTTTTAGGGTTTTAGGGTGACAAGGTCGGAGTCGTACCAGGAGTCGCACTTGGCTTTGGGCTTCAGGCGGATTCTCATGACATTGGCAAGGATATCAAGAGTATCAGATATAGCAGAGTGGAGTGTGGAAAGGGCTGTGTCAGGATGCGAGTCAGCCAAAGGGGCACAGGGGGGTGAGATGGTAGCGGCAAAAGCCTCAGCTGACACGCGCTTCGGTCGGATGACCGAGAAGGTGGGTGGCAGTGATGGAAGTGGGTTGGCCTGAGGGGTATGGAGGATGAGGTGGGAGGAGAAGAGAAAGTGATCACTCCAGGAGAGAGGAGTGGTGAGAGGGATAGAGAGGGGAAGGTCTGAGGAGATCAGAACATCAAGAGTGTGCCCTGCAGAATGAGTCGGGCCAGAGGGGAGAATAGTGAGTGAGAGAGAGTCGCAAAGCTCCCGAAAGAGTCCAGAGGGAGGACAGGACAGTGTGGATGTGATGTTGGATTCCTTTCACTATCCCGAGTTCGCAACTAAAGGCACCTGGGAACTGGGACAAAAGATCTTGGATGTCTTGCTGTTTCTGCAGTGGAAGGTCAGGGGATACTAAATTGGCTCCCTCTTTCTCATCTGACAACAAACTGCCCATTATCATGGAGGAAGATTTAACTGCGTCCTCTTTCCATTCTTTCACAAGGTTGACATGGTCTATTTCGTCTATCGGTTTGGGCAATTCGATAGTTACAGGGGCCAATTCTCTCCAAGATCGAATATGGGCAATGCCAGCAGGACAGCATTTTGTGTTCTGAAGTGGGTAGAAGTACCAGTACCTTCTGTCCAACAGAACACGACTGGGGTACAGCCTTTCTATCATATTGGGCTTTTAGATTCTAGATGGGAATGTACTATATCTCTCACCATGGTCAGATGTTCTTTAATCCGGTGTGCAGGTTGAGACAAAGGTACGCTGGCCTCTTCCCACGTTTCTCTCAATATGTCTAGCACGTCTCTTGGATTGCATCCATAGGGGAGTGGGAACAGGGAGAATCCCAGGGAAGCTTGGGGAGCCTTCCTGATGGCGAACAACGCCCAAGGAATCATCATATCCTAATTATGGCCGTCACCCTCTACCAACTTCTTCAAAAAACTTTTTAAGGTCTTATTGAATCGTTCAACTAACCCATCCATTTGGGGAGGTCCTTAAAGTTTTAATTTGTAGAATCTGTTTTACGTCTGCCATGATCGTACTCATAAATGTGTTTCCCTGGTCTGTCAAAATGTCTTTTGGGAAGCCCACCCATGATAGAAAAGGGATCAAGTGTTTTAAGATCTCCTGAGATTTCTTGTTCCTCAGCGGAAGGCCTCAGGGTAATGCATGGCATAGTCAAGAAGGACTCAAATGTATCTATTCCCAAGTTTAGATCATTCGAATGGGCCTACTATATCCATCCCTATTCGGGAAAAGGGGACTCCAATTAAGGGCTGCATACACGCCTGGCCAGTAAAACCTGCTCACAACCTGTCCCTGTGTTTTTGTCATCCCCAAATGTCCCGAAGTTAAGTGAGCATGTGCAATTTCGAGGACAACCCTTCGATGACTGATGACCTCTCGGGACCACTATTGGGGCTCACGGAGTTCCCTCATTGGTGGTATCTCCCCGATATAACAAAACCTGCTTTAAAAAAAAAAAAGAAAGGGACCATCTTTGCTTCTGCCTCCTCCTGTTGAACTACATTGAGGAAGGCTTCGGCCAGAATGGGATCACTGCGCTGGGCGAATGTTGCATCGACAATTATCTCCTGCTCACTTGCTTCCATGTGGGGCTTGGATGTGTTTACTTTAGGGGCACATCTTAATCAGCCCCCCCAAATCCTTTAGTTCCTCTTTGTCAGGTCTTGCTCTTGAATTTCTACTGGTTTGGGAAACATGGCATTTTCTAAAATCCCCGGGCGTTTTTTTCACCTGTCTTCACATGGTAAGAATATTTACCATTGTTCTGAAGTATAAGTTTGATATCACCTCAGTAGTCTGGGTTCATCACCCTGGCCATTACATTTAGACCGTGAGACCTGACTTGGACACCAATCGGCTCTACTCTTGGGGTGCGCTAAGACTAAGTCAGTTGGTATGAGCTGCCTTTCGCCAGGCTCTATTGTAATATCACGCCTACTGGAGAGGTCAATCCTATGGACTCACTAGTGGCCACCGAGAGGATGGAGGCTCTGTTACTAAGCTTGGACAATTTCAGGGTTCCCCAATGTGTATCAACTAGATCAGATCCCACTTCTAACACCATATGTAAGGGTGCAGAAGGACTCTTACACAAAGACGGCATAGTTGGAGCTATAAACTTTGTTAGTAAAAGTAAAGCAACTTACTTTTCCCTATTTCTAATAGGGGTTTCCTTGCCTCAACTGAAGATCTAAGGTGACCGTCAGGATGTCTGTTAAAATAAAAGTGTCCACCGTCCTGTGTGAAGAAAACCCTACTTCTGTCCCTTACACTATACACTAATAAGTAACAAAGCAGTTTGCTTATCCCAGGAGAGTGCCTCCCTTCTCATGGAATATTGTCTAAGTTCTACACAGTGGCCCACATTACAAGTTTGCCGTTATCCCGCCAGAATTACCAGTGGGATAGCAACAAACTGACCTACTGTTTCTACCACCTGATATACCGGAAATGCTGGGATATTACATGTAGCGGAAAAAGGGACTCCATGCAGGGGATTTCTGGTATTTCGGGCACCGTTAAGACTGGTGCTGGAAATACTAGCTGTTTTTTGCCAGTGGGGCCCTGATTTACCTCTAGCTCTTGGCTGGAGGTAAATCACGGAACCCCCACCAGCAAACCTGTAGTTTGCTGGTCTGGGAAAAAGTTCCGGGCCGGGTATTGTAATGAGGGCTAATGTCTCCTTGGTGGGCCAGGAGAATGGCTCCCTTCTCTTGGCGTTCAGTCTCAAATTACCTGGCAGAATGACTCCCTTCCCCAGGTCACAAAGTTCAAAATAACAATGACTTCATAAGCAGGAGAAATCCTCCCTTCCCCAGGCCTTTGGTTTCAGTCTCAAGTTAACCCAGGAGAATGACACCCTTCCCCAGGCGTGTTGGACCTTCCTTCCGGTCCACTTTGCCAGGAGAATGACTCCCATCTCCTGGTAGCTATGGCAGAGTCTGCTATAACCAAGGGGAAGGACTCTCTTCCCCTGGTCGTCTCCTCATTAGGTTTTACACATGCAACACCCATCTCTGAGTGCTGTGTGGGTCCACCACCGTGGTTTCGGTCCTGCTCTTTGGTTTGGCCCACTTGGTCCACTTCCCTGCCAAGTACTGCCACGAGGAAGATGACTCGTATTGTGTTCTTGGTTTGGGTCCTCAACCTTGGTTTCTATTCTTTGATTTGGCCCACTTGGTTTACTCCTTGCCAAGTACTCCCACAAAGAAGATGACTCGTATCACTCTCTTGGGTTGGGTCCTTGACCCTTCTTCTTTGGCTCGGCCCACTTGGTTCACTTACCCGCCATGACTCTCATTGTGTGCAGACTGGGGTAAGCGGCATCAGGGAACTTCAGCGCTTCTTTTTTCATTTGTGAACAAACTAATTTCATTTTATTAACTCCTTTTCTCCACTCATTCATCTGTTGATTTGAACCCTCCGTTCCCCTCCCTGTACATTCGACGCCTGCTTTCCACCCGCTCCCCCTCCTCGCTGTTTCCCTTTCTCGCAGCCCGCACTCCATCGGCTGATCAACACCGGAAGCTACGTTGAGGCTATACCTATGTAGCTGAATCCCAGGGGACTCTCATGTTGTGCAGACTGGGGTGAGCGGCATCACTCCTTTTCTCCACTCATTCATCTGTTGATTTGAACCCTCCATTCCCCTACCTGCGCACTCTGTGCCTGCTTTCCACCCACTCCCCTCCTTTCTGCTTTCCTTTCTCACAGAGCACCTCCCTTCCTGCCCTCTGTAGGCTGATTACAGCTTTGCAACCTCACCCTTGACGTTGAAGACCTCATTAACAACACTCCCAGATCACCCTTTGCCCATGGAAGCCCCCTTCGGCGAAGGATCCCGAGGCAAAGGACAGCTCCAGAAGAAGTAGCTCCAGACTGCTTTGGCCCGTGTTAGCCTGGGGATCCGGCAGCCATAAACCAGCAGCGACAGATAAGGTAGGCGAGGTTTGGACAGAAGGACCAGCAATCACTGTTCCCCATATACTGTCCAATCGAATCTCATCTCATCTCATCCCTTCCCTAATAGCATTTAGCATGACTGTGTAAGTTAGCCATATCTCACATTTAGCCTGATTGTGTACGTTAGCCATATAGCCATATCTCACATTTAGCCTGATTGTGTAAGTTAGCCATAGCCATATCTCACATTTAGCCTGATTGTGTACGTTAGTCATATCTCACATTTAACCTGATTGTGTAAGTTAGTCATAGCTCACATTTAGTCAGGTTGTGTAAGTAAGCCATATCTCACATTTAGCCTGATTCAGTGTGTTAGCCATATCTCACATTTAGCCTGATTGTGTAAGTTAGCCATATCTCACATTTAGCCTGATTGTGTAAGTCAGCCACACCTCACATTTACACAGATTGTGCGAGCCAGGCACTTCCCACATTTAGACAGATTGTGGTAGCCAGCCATATCTGCCATTTAGACAGACGTCTTGGCAAAACATCATTTGAAAAACTATTATCCCATTGACTGCTGTGTCCCCTCATTAGGCCTTTTTCAATCTATCAAGGTTCCCAGGTCTAACGTTGCTGCATTTACTGTTGTGGCCCCCTACCCAAGTGTCCCAAATCAAAGTGTCATTGCATTGAGATATTGTTTGCTGCATCCACTGCTGTACCCCTATCCAAATCAAAGAGTTATTGCATTGACTGTTGTGCCCCTACTGAGGCCTTTCTCCCGCAATCCATGTGTCCCAGGGTTAAGGTTGCCACATTTACTGTTGTGGCAATCTACCCAGCTGTCCCAGATCAAAGAGTTACTGCATTGACTGCTGTGCCCCTACATGTGGCCCCTCCCCAGGTGTCCCAAATCAAATAGTTATTGCATTGTGTTATTGGTGCTGCATCCACTGTTGTACCCGTATCCAAATCAAGGAGTTGTTGCATTGACTGTTGTGCCCCTACTTAGGCCTTTCTCCTGCTATCCAGGTGTCCCAAAACTAGGGTTGCTGCATTTACTACTGTGACCCTCTACCCAGGTGTCCCAAATCGAAGAGTCATTGCATTGACTGTTGTGCCCTCACTAGGCCTTCCTCCTCTATCCAGGTGTCCCAGATCGAAGTGCTGCTGCATTGACTGTGGTACCCTCCCCGAGCCTTCTCCCCCTGTGGTACATTCACCTGGTCTCTGCAGAGGCGTTGGGGCACGGTTGTAGCCCTCCCGGGGGTGAGGTCACCCTCTGCGCTTATGTGGTGACAGGTGGCAATAGGTGATGCTTCTCCGGACTGTTCCTGCGTGGAGAACAGGGGGTGTGAGTATGCCAGCTTGTGCATCTGATCCCCTTCCAGACCCCTTCTCCCAAACCGTGGTACCCGTGGGATGTGCTGTCCCTGGAATGCTCACCTGTTGATTAGTTTTGGCGAGCATTCCGGCTTCTGGCAGGGGCTCTTGTATGATCTGGACCGAGTTCCTTCACTGGTCCCTTGCACATGGTAGTCCAGTCCTGCTGTGACTAAGCCACTATACTTCAGGTAAGTGTTCCTGTTTGCCTTTGTCTTTCCTCGTCTGTTTTTGTTGTATTGTAAAGTTTGTTGTCTTGTATTGCTGTCCGTTCCACTTTTGATTGCTCTTTTGCTCTTTTGCTTTTGTTCCCATGCAGGTGATGTTGCCAGCCCGGCAGAAGCTGCAGAGTTCGAGGCGACAGCCGGAGGGAATGAGGAACAAAGCTGCAGCGGTACATCCAGGTGTCCTGAGTCTAGATGTTAGTGCACTGACTGTTGGACTCCACACAATCCCTGGTAGCTGAGTTTCAGGCACCCACAATGACTGAACCCAAGGACCAGGAAACACAGCAATCCAAAGAGGACGCCCACTCAAAGAAATACAACCCACAACCCAAACATCATGCCACGTCACAAGAAAGACGAAGAAGCTAGAACAGACAACAGAAACAATAAGAAAACCCAAACCGCTCGGGAAAGTATCAACCAGCATGATCCCAGAACTCTGAAAAATTGGACAATAATCAGCCCAAAAGGCCCGAGGAGACAAGCCAAGAAGAGAGCAAAGACAGACTACATCGCTCGCTACGTCTCCACATATCACTGTGGCCCCAGCAACAACGAACCAACAGCCAACAAGCGTTACAAATACAGACCTCGCCAGGACACCAAGTGCAGCACAACAACGCATAAACCAGCCCAACCCAGTCTATACCAACCAGAATCAGGGACAAGTTGGAATCCATCACCCTCTACACGCCGTACATCACCAAAAACTGGAACAATAGGCGGGCAATGCTCCGGATAAGATTTTGAGGTGTGAGTATTTTACTCCCTATTTTTAAACTTTGAGAGTAAATGTGATTTTAAGAGAGTAAAAATGACTTTTCTCCTTTGCAAGAGATTAAAATGTATGTGACATCCAGCTGGCGTGTGCAAAAATTGTATGGAAATCATTACTATGCGGCAGCTTTCTGCATTGTGACAGAATACACCTTGCATTATTTCTCTAAGGTCTGGCCATTTGATCTCTCCTGTATATAATTAAATGTTGAAAACACAAAACCTTAGTCAAATACATAGTAAAGCAAGCATGAATTGTATTGTGTGTTTTGAGGTCCGATAGCAGAATTGTCTTTTGATGTTTAATGAAATCCTCATTTCCTAGAGCTATTACTACCTAATGGTATGCCAATGTTATGATACCACAGTGCAGAGAGGCAAAAGGTCCATGCTCAATTCTATATCTAATATCAAGGTCAAATGGTTATTTATGTAGCGCTTTTGGCAAAGCGCTGTACATAATACATAATTATCACAATTATCACCAAACCGAAGTTGGTACTCCTTTATCGACCTTCAAAGGAGGAAAGGCTGAGTTGGCCATGCCGGGATTCGAACCTGTAACCTACAGAACACAGCAACCAGTGCTCAACCGGCTGAGCTATCTCGTTGGCTAACATCCTTCAGCGGTCGGTTAACTGCGTATCGACCGAGGTATAATAATCACAGTGCCTAGATGTTGGACGAACCATGTATGAAGCGCTACATAAAGTTAAATACTAATCTGGATTATTAGGGACAGATTTTGCTGAGTTTCAATTTCAATTACAAATGTAACTTTGATTTGTTTGTTTTTGAACAGCGCTTGCACTTCCTGGAGAGTCAGGTTTTGGATGTGTTAATTGTAGTCTTGGAGATTTGAGATTCTATAACACCTGTGATTGATGTAATGACAATCGCTCACCCTTGAGCAAAGACTGTGCTGCCACTGAACATGTATAGTAATGTACCCCATTGACTGCAAGGTTGAATGTATGTTAAATTATATGTGTAAAAATGATCTGCCTCTGCATGATTATGCACAAAGCATTGGAGCTCTGAAAAAATACAATTGTGCAATACTGGTTTGCTTTCACTGGGGGAAAAAAGCATAATTTGTCACAACATATTAATTCACAATTGCAACTTAGTTTTCCATTTTATTAATTTTACAATCCTAAAATACTAGGAAAATAAATAAGCACAATGCTTCTGTTTGCTCCATGAGCAGTAACAGAGCAGAAGCTGGAGGGAAATAAACCATTCCTTTTATCACAGTGTTTATCACAGTGTGTAGTTTATTTTATTGAAAGACTTCAGAGAAATACATTCTGTTTCAGGGGCTTTTATTCATGGCTTGCACTTACATCCATGTAGATAAAAATCAAAATTAGCGTTCTGGTTTGTGTCAAGTAACCTGACCTTTGCACTGCCCTCTGCTCTAAATTTGTGTGTAAATGTACACAGGAAAATAATAAAGCTGTCGTATTTACAAGATTTTCATGCGCAAAAAGGCCTGATACACGGCTTATCTGGAGGCCTGCAGACGGATACCTACACAATTTACCACCCGGAACAAACTGAAGCCAACCAACCCCGCCATAAACCTTATCAGTCTACTCGATGAAGAGACTGATCACCGAAGAACCACACTGCCCAACAGGTTCAACCAGGAAAAATCCTCCAGGAACAGAAACCCAATCGACAACATACCAGGCAGAACAAACAATAAAAACAACAACCAAAAGGAAAATCAAACAAAGTACACTACAGCCTCCTCAACGTTAGATCCATGGCAAAACACTCAATAGAAATTCATGACCTTTTAAGCGAAGGAGGCACAGACGTGCTCTTTCTCAGAGAAACCTCGTTATCAGACAACTACAAAGCCATCGTGAATGAAGCAATACCGGATAATTATAAATTACTACACACCAACAGAGAAACTGAAGAGGAGGCAGAATTGCAATCATACACAAAGAACAAATCTGAGCATCTCAACTCGTAGCAACCAACGCAGAAGACTATGAATCCCTCCTCATCAAAATAGAACTCAACGACCAAACCAACATAGTATTCCTCCTGATCTACAGTCCACCTTCTTACAACCTCAACTTTGCAACGGAACTAGCGGACTCTTCCGCCATGCTATCCTATCAACCCACCACGACAAACTAGTCATACTGGGAGACATCAACATATGGTTTGAAAAAGAAAACAAGTCCACAGCAAACTCACTCTGCGCACTCCTGGAAAATATGCATTTCAAGTAAATAGTAAATGGATCCACCCACGATGTTGCACACAGCCTAGATGCAATTTTCTGCAGGGAAGGACTATGCGCATCTGTGCCCCGTGCACCAATGGTATGGAGTGAACACTGCTTAATACCATTCTACATCACATCCCAGACCAGAAAGGATATGCGCCATACCAGCAAGAATAGAAACTGGAAGAACCTAGACCTAGAGGTCCTAACACAGCTTTTAGACTCAACCTTCTCAAGCAAAACAGAACCCAACGAAACAACCATAGACACAGCAGAAGACACACTCAACAATTGGATCAACAAGGATCCTTGACCAACTGGCACCAGCTAAAACATTCAAAGCAACACCCCAAAAACTGGCAGCAAGATGGTTCAGAGGTGAACTGAAAGAACTAAAAAAATAAATAACGCAAAATGGAAAATAAATGGAGAGAACAATAAACCCAACGAGACAAAATAAAATACCAAAGACAACTTAAACTATACAAATTAACAGTCCTCAAAGCAAAAAAGTTCTATCCCGCCACAAGAATAGAATCGTCAAAAATCCACAGAAAGAACTCTTCAAAATCATCAAAGAGATTAAAAAAAACTTCGTCCTGCAAGAAGTTCATCACCCTGACACAAACACTTTGTGACAACATCACCAATTACCTAAGAGCAAAAACAGACACAATCCAGGAGACCATCAACCTAGCCCGGGCAAACGCAACCACAAGAGCCGGACCACAGACACCGGGCGAAACACAGATTACAGCAAAACTCACCTGCCTAGAACCAATCACAGAAGAAACCTTCACCAGACTGATCAAGGACACCAATCTTGCAGGATCCAAAGGGACCCCTGCCCGCCTGACATATTCAAAGGAATCCTTAACCACAGAACCCAGGCGACACAATTCCGGAACCTAATGAATCTATCCCTCATAATAGGAATAGTACCGTCCTCCTTCAAATCAGCATACATTAAACCAACCAGAATCAGAAAGCGCAGAAGATCGAGGAACTACAGACTGATATCCAACTTACCCTACCCAGGAAAGATCATGGAGAACCATGTGTATAAAATCCTTCTTAAATACGTTGAAACAAACAGAATACTCGACTGATCACAAGTTGGCTTCAGACCGATGAGAAGAACAGAATCATCACTTCGAGTGGATTGTGTCCTCCAACGTATTCCTCATCTTAGATGTATTCCATCCAGCTTTGCTGCTCTTCGGAAATTTTTTCGGCAGAGGGCGCCGTGCGTCGATGTTGTCGAGTCGATGGTCCCTCGAAGGCCTCCGTCGAGGGTGAGGTCATCGGGTGTATAAGTAGCACGCGCGGCGCCCGTTGGCCTCAGTTCCGTTTTTCCGCAGTTACATTGCTTCGGACATTCCGCGCGCCTTGAGTTCTGTGAAGAACATATATATAAACAAGAAGAAATATGTCCTCGTCATTGACACCGACCACGACCCCGAGATCGGATTTCAAGAAATGCAAGTCGTGCGGCTCGAAAATGTTGATCACGGACCCGCACCGTGAGTGTTTGTGGTGCCTCGGAGAAGGCCACGACATGGAGGCCTGTTCGAAGTGTCAGGCGATGATGGGGAAGGCCTTGCGAGAAAGGAGAGGAAAGCGACAGGTAGGTCGGAAGGATCGAAAAGCCTCTAGTGTCGAGTCGAGACCCCATGAGGGGAAGTCTCCTCGACGCGAAAGGCATCGATCTAGATCCCGAAGCGATTCTCATCGCTCGTCGTCTTCGTCAAAAAAATCAAAGAAATGACGCCACAGGTCTCCCTCCACCTCGTCGTCAGACGAGTCTCCGAAAAGGATGAAATGCCCCACGAAACATTCGTCTTCCGAAGAGTGGGAAGCATTCAGGGTCAAAATGATGGAGGTGTTTGAGAAGGCGAAGCCTCGGTCCGCGCCTTCTTCGGAAGCAGGCCGGGAGCATCATTGCTCCGACACTTGCGCGCTCTCGAGCCCGGGTGATCGTAAAAGGAAGGATAGGGAACCTTCCATGACGCCGAGTGATAAACGCTCGAATCGAGTCGACTGCTCGAGGTCACCGACGCCATCCGAGACCTGTCACACCTAGAAGGGAAAATCATCGAAGACTGCCTCGACGCCCTCGAAGCAGACCCTGTCGACGACCACTATGTCGTTGATGCCGTTGACGCCTTTATCGACGTTGACGCCGAAACCCTCGGCGCCAAAGGCTCCAACCAAGCCAGGGAAGCCATAAAAAGAGAAGGAGAAAGTTACAAAACATGTAATTTCTTCAGAGCCTGGTACTACACCTCTTCCTCCTCCTCTCCCAGAGAAGGTTTTCAAGCTTCTCCCTAGGAAGGAGGAACAGGAGAGATCCTAGGAGGAAAATGTACCTTTTGGATTGGAATATGGCACCCCAAATGTCCCAGAATGCTTGATCTCAGAGGAAAGCAGAATGAGAGATTTGGTGGAGTCTTTACATAATGCAAGTGTCATTGACACTTCTCCTGAGAATGACTTTGGTAGACCAGATCCAGGAGAGCATGCCAGTCCATTTTATCGTCAGTTAATGACCAAGGTGGTAGATTACTTGGGATGGGCTACACCACCAGCCCAATTCGTCCAAGACGATTTAACAGACATATTGGACCATGGTCCCACTGAATACCCAGTACTACCTTTTCATGTAGCCTTACAAAACAGGATGGCCAAGAATTGGGAAACTCTGGATTCCATTCCTCCAGTAAATAAGTCCCTCGCATCAAAATACCGCCCAGCAGTAGCGACCCCGGCTATCTGTCAAAACATCCAACTCCCGAGAGTCTGGTCATACAGACAGCCACAGCTTCCAACAAACTTGCGTACCCGTCTATCCCTCCAGACAGGGACGATAAGCGTGTGGATGGTTTGGCACGGAAGGTATTTTCAGCCGGGAACATGGCATTAAAATCTGCCAACTCCACATGTGCCTTGGCAAAATTTTCGTACACTCTGTGGGAGTTCATCGCAATGGCGGCGGAGCACATACCAGAAGGGGAAGAAAGGGAAGGTTTCCTAGCCATCGTTAGAGATGGCAAGGAAGCCATGCAGGAATCCCTTCAATCTGGATTGGACACTGCGGATAGTGTAAGCAGGTCCATGGGCACTAGCACGGGAATGCGTTGGTTTGCGTGGTTACGGAAGTCGGGTTTTGCACCAGACGTACAGAACCGCCTTCTGAACATGCCTTTTGACATGTCCCACCTTTTTGGCAAAAAGGCTGACGAGAGCTTTGAGAGGCTGCAGACCTCAAAAGCAGCGGCCAAATCTTTAGGAGCTGCTATTAGGCAACCTCAGCCTTTTCGTGCGCAAGGGCAATCATGGAGGGGACGATCCTATCGTTATTACACCTCATATGGAAAAACAAGAGGAATGGCCAGTCAAAGGGGCCAAAGAAAGGCCACTCATGGTGGACGAGGAAAACGTGCTAAGCCAGCTCCAGCTGCAGCCTCTTTACCATCAGCGGCTGCAACATCCGCCACAAAACCACTTTGAGGACTTACACCACAAAACACCTGTAGGAGGCAGGCTGTCGCAGCATCTGCAAGAATGGCGAGCCAATACTTCAGATGTTTGGGCTCTAGAAATAATAGCCCAAGGCTACTGCCTTCCTTTTCTAAAGCAACCTCAAAGCAATCCACCAGGGAGACACCCGTTGAAGTCTTCAAACCCGCTCCTACAGCAGGAAGTTCTAACCCTGCTGGAGAGAGGTGCTATAGAACCGGTACCTGCAGCAGAGAAGACAAAGGGGTGGTACTTCCCGTATTTTTTTATCTGTCATGATGCCTACCTCCAAGGAGCCAGGTCCGACCCAGCGACCCCAGAGGCAGGCATCATTACCCCCAGGGGAGTGCCAGCGGGCCCAAGCTGGGGCCCTTTGGACGCAGTCCTGGCGCCTTAGGCGCCAGGCTCATGTTGGACCTCTGTCCTGGCGCCTTAGGCGCCAGGCTCATAAAACTAGACATGTGTTCAAGTGTTTTCATGTGCACTTACCTGATGCAGACCATGTTGCCACATCCAGGCCCTCTTGAGGCCTGAATGGAACTACTTTACCTGTGGGACTACTTTCCACCCGGGTGTGGTCGGGGAAGGATACATACCTGATCGGAGGAAGGATACACACTTGGGACTTCTTCCAAAGCTATTTAAACCACACCCGATCAGCAACTCACGCTTCGCGTTGTTCTGCTCCTCGCAGCTGGACGCTCACCGTGTCAGCTCCTGCATCTGGACTTCAGCCACGCCTGTCAGCATCCTGGGTCACCTGCAAAGGGAGACAAGAGACCTTACCAGCTAATCTGCACCACGGAGACATCACCGACGATCCTGAAAGGGAAGACATTATTTTTAAAAAGCATTTCGTTACGATCGCTGCAGCGCTGCATTTCAATCACCTTTCCTGGGTTCCTCCATCTTCAGCAGCGATCATCCGGATACACAGCCACTTCCCAGAGCCTAGAGAAAAAGACAAGAATAAGAGGTGAGAGAAGGAAGGGAATAAGACTTACCTCATTTCATTTCGGGTCTTGCCGCTTCCAGGCATTTTCCGGACCCCGGCCCCTATGGGGAAAAAAGACAAAGGCCCTCATTACGACCCTGGCGGAAATCGAAAAACGATGGCGGAAATGTAATACCGCCATCGAATACCGCTCGGTGCGATTATGACCCGTCACCGTAAAGTACGATGCCATTAGCGACACCGTAGTGAACGCCAACGCTAACTGCACCAAGTACGCGCACGCGCGCCATGCAAAACCGTAATTACCACCATGGCGCAACGGTACGCGAATTCTGACCCTAGCGGACATTTACTTAACGCCATCAAGCATGGCGGAAAGTACCATTCCGCCATGGTGAGAATTACGGCATCGTGAACCAACCGTAAATGGCCCTACTGAGTGCATGTACACCACTCCCTGCCCACATTGCACAACTCCTCGTAGGTGCAATGAAGTTACACAATGCAACCAGTGAAATGTACAAGTCACCCATGCATGCCAACGAACAAATGAATGTAGGGGCTCCAAGTGCCTTGTGAGTGGCCATCCATATTTGGCATGTCACCATTGCCGTACTGATGCAGCACAGGCATGTGAAGGTTCAAGTACAGCAATATGAACTGAAAATGAGACAAAACAACAACAGGCCCCCATCGCTTGACACCAGTGTAAGGCAACATTCAAAGCAGTATCCTGAGGGAGACTGCACCAGCCCTGTACTCTTGCCAGTAAACAAACCAACCATCAGCATAAGCATGTACCACACAAGTTGGCAGAGTGACTGAGCAGCCAGGCTCATCTCAAGGGGGGCCAATGGGAGCTGCAGGGCACAGATGGCACGAATACAGAAGCTATTCCAATGGACATGACCTCAGTCTCCCTCCAAGAAACGCACGCAAACACAGGCACCTGTGACCAGCCATTTTCTGATAATCACATCATTCCACCAATCCACCTGGCTGACCGGCATCTGTTACACAAAAGCTAATCCCCCGCCCCTGAGCATGACATCATTAAAACAGTCATAATGGCAGCCCCTATCCCTGACCTTACTGGGCTTCGTAGGCAAACGCGGCCAGTACAGTACCACGCAACTATACTCAGAAGCCGGAACCCAATGCAGATCTTCTCACAATACATCGCTCCACAAATAGGAATATGCTACATTACTTGCAAAGAATAACGCTACACGGTTAATATCAGAATAAAATTTTAATGCACATCAAATTCACCAAGCCCATACAGCTATTAGGTCATAAACTCCAAAATATTTTTCATTACTGTGGGCTGCATCCGCAATAAATGACCAGCTTCTTCTTGTGTGACGCCCTGTTCCTTCATGGTACACAGGGGCTACATTCACGTTCAAAAAGGCAACATGGAAGCGCCTAGAACCGCAGGGCCGTCCCATTAGGTAGGCACTAGTCCAGCTGAAAGGTTGATATGTTGCTCCTAGCCACTAGTACTAGGCGATCGTCCCATAAGATCGTAATGGTGCTCCACTGATTAACTCGAAGCAGCAGGTGTCGGGAGTAAAAGCCATCTGCAGGAGTGGCATACAGATGGCAGCGGCAAAAGGGGAGGAGATACCTGTCACCCAAATGAAATGAAAAAGAATAGTATGGGCATCAGAACTTCATTTGTATTACTCGCTTCAATGATCACACTAAATCTACAGCCATATGCATGCTAGCCCACTCAAAAGGATTATTTCCACCCAAAAATCACTTGCGAATCATAACTATATAAATCGAGGTGAAAACACTATTACAAACGAGTGTTTGTGTGCATGCGTCTGTTAAAACAGAATCCATTAGATGGGATTAGTAACGTGCATAGACACAAGTGTTTGAAGGCGCGTCGAGACAGGGAGGGTTCAACAAGGGCAGATAGACAATGGTCCCACTATGGCAGCTCTGCATCACATAGCGCAGGGGAAGGGGATAGATTCCAAAAAGCCATGTACATGGCAAACTCTCAATTAAATCATCTGTCCATGCATCCATACATCATTCCCTCATCCCGGTATAAAAACGCCTGATTATTTACTCACATAACATTTGAAATTTCCATTGAGTCTGTGCGTAATGCAGTCTGCAAAATCCACTGTGCTCCAGCCCGGAATTCTAGTGTTGTGAAGTAACATGTATTTGGGAACGTCCTGCCTTATCGTCCACTACGCTATTGCGCATCCCATACTATTCATATCAATCATTGCATTCTCGCCATGGCCCCTGTCCCAAGGACATTAAACAATAGAACGTTATATTTGCAGTCAGACCTGTGGGCGTCTCCTCGCCGCTAGCTGAAAACCGAAAGCGCTGTCCTTGGAATTCCTCATTTGCAACATCACGTCGAAAAGGCATCTGTGACCGCTTGAAATCACAAATTCATCCATGTAGTGCGGCAGTGTGTGAAAATGGCAACTGGCTTCACTCACAAATGGGACGCCCCGCCCGTCGGTGAACCTCGGTACAGTGCTGCATGAGGGTCCACCGTTAATCGAGTACTACATTCCACTGACCCTTCACAAGTTTGTTCGCGACTGCAAAGATAGTATGTGAAACAATGGGACCATAGCAGAATGAACATATAAACTAATATTTCACTGCCATCGGGATTAAATACATGATTGTAATAGCAAGATGCCATGCGTCAAATTGCAGCGTTGTGTGCGGGACGTGCTCGTCCAAAGGGGATTGCAGCTGGCACAGGTGGAATGAATCACCACAGGTGGAGGCTATACAGCCTGAAAACACATAAATTGCACACCCAACCCCCTCCCACAACCACACCCACTCCAAAATGCTACCGGCAGGACTAGCGATGTTGGCCCTGGGGGACCTGATAGCACTGCAAGTACTCCAACTTCAAGAAGAAGACGAACACCAACTACTACAACAACCGGCCGCACAGAGGAGACGCAGGAGGAGGAGGAGGGCAAGGCAGGGCCAGCAAGGCCCACCAGCACAGCCACTACCACCACGCAGGCAGCCCGCAATCCCACGCCTCCGAGCTCATCCGTTCAACCTCACTGCTGAGCAGATCCACACCCTCTACCGTTTGGACCGGGACACCATAACCGCCATTGTGAACATGACACACGCTGACCTTGTCAGCATGATAGATAGCCCAACCGCCATCCCACCCCTACTGAAGGTGGTGTCTGTACTCCACTTCCTGGCCACAGGCACCTACCAGCACACAGTCGGACAGTTGCATGGCATTTCACAGCCACTGTTGTCACGGACACTATTGCAAGTGCTCGATGCCCTCCTGAAGCACGCAGACGACTACATCTCTTTACCACGCTCGGAGCAGGAGATTACAAACACAAAAGTGGGATTCCATGCACTTGCCGGCATACTGGGTTGCATTGGTGCCATCGACTGCACCCATGTGGAATTGGTTGTCCCACATGCCATGGAGGTCCAGTACCGCAACCGGAAACAATATCATTCTCTTAATGTACAAATGGTGTGTGACTCCAACAGGATCTTTACACATTGTTGTGCCCGATTTCCTGGATCAACCCATGATTCTATGGTCTTGAGGAACTCTACAATACCACGCTACATGGAGCGACACGCAGGGAACAGATCCTGGCTACTCGGTGAGTCTCATTTCATGCATGATAATGTGGGGTATGTGATGCGGCAATGACCTGGCAGGAAGGGGGGGGGGATGCGTACGTAGCAATGTCATTCCACAAACATCCTTTATTGTCCACATACAGGTGATGCCGGGTATCCACTGAAGAGATGGCTCCTTACACCACTCCGGAACCCACAGAACCAGCATGAGGAGGACTACAACCATGCCCACTTACGTACCCGTGTAGTCATAGAACAGGCATTCGGCCTACTGAAGGCTCGTTTCCGCTGCCTCAGCAGGTCTGGCGGGGCACTCCTGTACCGCCATGAGAAGGTTGCAAAGATGGTCATGGCATGTGTCATGCTACACAACATGTGCGTACCTAGAAATGTGCCCATGCCCCCTGACGCAGAACTGCAAGCACCTGAAGATGGTCATGATGAGGGTGGGGATGTGGCAGCACCTCAAGGAGTCCGCGAGGCACAGGAGGCCCGTGAAATTCGTCAGAATATCATAGATTCATGCTTCTAGCACTCACGCCTGGTGGCTGATACATGGACACGGGACTTGTGGCACTGTGTGTGTCTGGAACATGCACAATGTGGACTGTACGCCTATAAAGGCCTCGTACACAAAGATCAATGTCTACACATCTCATTGGATGATTATGAAATGTTTATAGCATATGTGAAATTATATTACACACCCCATCGACCCGCCACCCAAGAAAGCCCAACACCCCCCCTCCACCTTCCTACCTCCCCCCCGAACACCAGTGTCCAAAGATGCTCATTGTCAGTGGGCAGACGCTATTGCAAGCCCCCTCTCCGGGTATCAGGGGCACCCCTGCCTGTGGAGCGCAGGTTCCTCCCAGATCTATGTTGGGGGCTGCCCTGGACAGAACTTGCAACGGATGATGTCTCTGCCTGCTCACGTCCATGCATGTCCCTAAGGGTTTGTGAGAGCTCAGTGAGCACACGGCGCACAGCGGCAAGTTCACCACATACGTCTTTGGACGTCGCATGCAGTTCCCCCCTCAGGCTCTCGGTGCTTCTCTCCATTTGTACCCTTAGTGTCTCTGTACTTCTCTCCATTTGTACCCTTAGTGTCTCTGTACTTCTCTCCATTTGTACCCTTAGTGTCTCTGTACTTCGCTCCATTTGTGCCCTAAGTGTCTCAGTAGATGTTTCTATGGCTGCCTTAGAACCCCCACATTCATCAGCATGCTCCTTGAGGAGCGTGGCCAGTTGCTGCTGTTGCACGATCACCTGGTCGAGGGACTGTTGCCATGCCCATTTGCGGTGGTGTCACAGAGGGGCTGATCACCTCATGTTGCCTTGCCACAGGGCTTGTGGGGGATGGCCAGTCGTCGTCTTGTGGGTGCCCCTGCGTGGTATCCTCATGGTGTACGGGATGAAACAAACAGGGGGATTGAGACAGGTCATGGATGGGTCCTACATCGACAGCACCGTTTTCTGTGTCGGAGCATGCTGGCATTAATGCAGTGTCACCTATGGTGCTGCTGCCACCAGAAGCAGTGCCTTCTGTGGCATCCATTGGGGGGACCTGTGATGCTGCTGTTGTGGGCATGCTGGCTGCTGGGGTGCCTGTTGAAGTCCCCTCCTGTGTGCTGCCACTTGATTTGTGCTGCTGCCGTGTCTTGATCCGTGCAGCTGAGGTGGAGGGTCCTTGGCCGTTGGTCTTGAACCTCTTTGCAGGTGTGCTGGTAGGGGTGTCCTGAAGCTCGTCGTTTGAATCGGACCCTGTGGTGGAGTAAAGGAGGGCGAGCGTTATTTATGGGTCTGTGGAAATTGGAATGGCAATGTATCACATGCATTGGAGTGGTACCTGAGGGTGATTTGGGTCAGGGCCTTGGAGGTGGTTTCATTTTTGTGTGGATTGAGGATGCAGTTGTTTTTCAGCCTGCAGTTAGGGTGTGCATGCTGCACGTGTAGAGGGTGTTTTTAGGATTTTTAATTATTTATTTATTTAATGTGACTTTTAAAGTGCGCTATCAGGCCAATGTATGTGGACGTTCTCCTGGACATGTGTTTCTGTTGCACTATGTGGACACATGGTACTTCACATGATTGGACATTGTGAATTTAGCATTGTTTTATTTGGCCCACCTACCTGATTCTTCGGATGTCTGCACTCCTTTCTCCATCCCTCCGACTCCCTCTATACTCTCCATTCCAATGGTGGAGGCACAGATTTCTTCCCAGGGGGTCAACTTGATGGATGATTCCGATCCTCCCCCGGTAGCTGTGGCAATGTTACGGTTGGCTGATAGTATGCTCGTACGCGTATCCGCAAGTCGTCCCATCGCTTTCTGCATTGCTGTGGGTTGCGGGGTGCGGTCCCCACCGCACTTACCCGCTGTGCCACCAGGGCCCATATGGCCTTCTTGTTCGCAAGTGCCGTCCTGGTCATTTGCGTCGAGAAGACGACGGCAGCATTCTCCTGGAGGGTCTCTGTGAGCACGGTGAGTTCCTCATGGGAGAAGTGGACCTGCCGCTTGCGGTCGCACGCTTTTTTAGCAACTTTCCCCATTTTGATTGTTTTAACTAGGGTGGCTAACGGGTTGGGATGTGTCTCAGGGTCGGATTTTTAATGGTTGTGTTGGGATTCTGATTTTATAGGTGTACGGCGTGCTGTTTCCCGTTCTGGCCCCATGTTTTTACTTCCGTTTCCGTATATTTACGGTCACCGTATTTTGCGATTACCGCTCATTACGGTGACCGCTATGATGGGTGGCGGAATTGCACCTAGGGCGCCGTACGACGGCGGTGAGGGGCGTTTTGGGGACATTTCCGCCATCGCGGACTTTGCACTTCCGCCATGGCGTAATGCTCGTGCCCGATGGGTCCGAATTAGCCGCACTTTACTCCATCGTGCAATGGCGGAAACGCTATTTACGCTATGGCGGTCAGGTCAGTTACTTTCCGCCAGGGTCGTAATGAGGGCCAAAGACATTGAATGAGCGTATGCAAAGTCAGTTCCAGAGTTCTCATCCAGAACTAACCTGCCATTTACTGGAACTGATACTGCACGTTTCACTTCGGGTCGGTGCCATATCTCCGGCATTCCGAACCCCGGCCCCTAAGGGGAAAAAAGACATAAGCATTAGCGCTTGCTGCAAAAAGACAATGAACATTATTATGAAGTTTGGACTTTTGAACTTGCAACAGAACTTTTAGAGAGCCTTACCTGAATAGTCAAGCTTATCTGAACCCCCATCAATCCTCAATCCAGTGAAGTAACTGGGTTTCAACGCGCCCCTGCATCAGAAGCAGAATGGAGAGCTCATCCTTCCTGACCCTAAGGTGAGACTTCACGGGGAATCGTGGAAGGGTATCGTGGAGGGTTGTAAGAGAGTGGGAGGCTTGATCATAACTCAGTCAGTAGGTAATATTCCCTTTTCACGCACAGGGGAATATTCCTGTGAGCTGGAGAAGCCAGAGAAGAGGGCCCTTCCTGTCCATCTTCAGAGTCCTGCGCTTCACCATTGAAGAAGCATCAGCACTCGAAGCCAGACCTGCGCCTCCGTGGGAATCAGGTGAGCGTTACAGAACGCGAAGCCTACCCACAATTTCCCACCCGGGCGCTATGGAGACTTCTGAGACTGACCAGCTGGCCCAGCTTTTGGGGGAATTACGGGCAGAGGTGCACTCAGCCCGCCAGGAGTCTACTGCTCTCAAAAGAGAACTGATCTTATCCAAGGAAAGAACAGATGACCTAGCCAAAAGGTTATTACTGGCCCAGGCAGGGCACACTCCTTTACCTAATTCCGGAGACATTTCCACATCAATGGGTTTGAGTAACCCGGTACAAATGAATCTGCCTGGACACATGCCTTTGGCCCCGCCTGAACGTTTTGCGGGGGATCCCAAGAAATATGCCGTCTTTATGAACCAATGTCGTTTACACTTTCTATGCAGACCCGGAGCCTTCTCTAATGACCAGACCAAGGTAGCCTTTATACTATCTTTCCTCAGCGGCAGTGCTGCCGATTGGTCTATTCCATTGGTAAATCAGGATGATCCCATTCTCCAGAATTTTCAGGGCTTCCAGGCCAGCATGGAAAGATTGTTCGCTCGACACTCTCAAGGACAGGCCCTTGATAACGAACTGCTATCCTTACAACAAGGTAATCAGGATCTTCTGTCCTACATAGCCACCTTTAACAGACTGGTTGTGGAAACTGGATGGCCAGAAAGCAAAAGGATCACATTGTTTCATCGAGGCCTGCGCGAAGAGCTTAAGGATGTTCTAGCTCAGATAGTAAACCCACCCCAGGTCTGCGCAGACTACATTGACTTGGTGGTTCAACTTGATCACAGACTTCAAAATAGAAAAGCAGATCGGTTCAAGTATGAAAACCGAGCACCGATCAAAACCCACGCTAACTCCAAGAGTACCGACGTATCTGAACCTATGCAAATCGGTGGGGTTAAAGGACCATTAACGCAGAAAGAACGAGAGAGAAGGCGGCAAATGCAACTTTGTCTGTATTGCGGGACTTCCGGTCACTTTCTTCGAAATTGTCCAGTTAAACCACTTAAGAAGGTGGTTGGAGCTAATGATAACGAATTAGTGACACCTGATTCGGGAAACGACCTAGCCCGGCAAGCGTAGGGGTCCGCTTGCCGAGCTTGAAAACTAACTCTTTGACCTCGCATTTTGTCATGCCAATGGTGCTCGTGGACCCAAAACAGCCTCAGCAGTTGCATGTTATAAAAGCATACATCGACAGTGGAGCTATTGGAAATTACATAGACCGTGAATTGGCTTTCAGGATTAAGCTTCCTCTCCGCCCGAAAGTAACCCAAGATGTCATTACTACGGTAGACAGAACCGAAATAGCCTCAGGGCCTGTAACGCATTCCACTGTTGAAGTGACACTGCTGGGTCAGGATGGACATCGGGAAGCAATCGTGTTTGATGTGATCAAGGCCCCACAATTTCAAGTAATTCTTGGAATTCCTTGGTTAGAAACACATAATCCCAGAATTGACTGGCGAGCAAAGAAGATAAGTTTTCCTGATTGTGAACCAACTTGTTATCTAAGAAATCCAGCTATGGGTCTAGCCTCAGCACCTTCCACCCCTGTACAGCTACCGTCAGAATACCAAGAATTCCAAGACGTTTTTCAGAAAGAACAGGCTAACACGTTACCTCCCCATCGGTCTTATGATTGTCAAATCGATCTGGTACCCAATGCTCAACTACCTTGTAGTAGGATTTATGCTCTTACGGAACCTGAGAACCTGCATTTGCGTCAGTATTTAGATCAGTACCTAGCCAATGGTTTTATTCGCCCGTCCAAGTCTCCTGTCTCTTCAGCTCTGTTCTTCGTGCCAAAAAAAGAAGGCGACCTTAGAACGTGTATAGACTATCGCGCCCTAAATCAAATAACGATTAAGAATCGTTATCCTCTGCCCTTGATCCCTGAGCTTATCGACCAGGTGAAAGACGCTTGTGTGTACACCAAGTTAGATCTCCGAGGAGCTTATCACCTGGTGCGCATAAAAGAAGGCGACGAATGGAAGACTGCATTCCGCACCAAGTTTGGGCTCTTCGAATATCAGGTGATGCCCTTGGGTTTGTGCAATGCACCTGCCGCCTTTCAGTACTTTATGAATGATGTTCTTCGGGAACTTATCGATGTCTGTGTCATTGTTTACATTGACGACATCCTGGTGTACTCTTCTTCAGAATCTGATCACAGAAAACATGTTAGGGCAGTTCTTGAGAAACTGCGCCAGCACAGATTATTTGCAAAACTCGAAAAATGTGTTTTCCATACCATAGAAGTTGAGTTTCTCGGATTCATCCTGACACCTCAAGGAGTCCGAATGGACTCGCGAAAGGTGGACACTATCCTCAAATGGCCATCTCCAAGCTCGGTGAAGGGAGTTCAGAGCATGCTCGGCTTTGCCAATTTCTATCGAAGATTCATCCCGGAATTTTCCCGAACAGTCCAACCCATCACCGCTCTCCTAAAGAAAAACAAACGCTTTGAATGGACTCTTGAGGCCGAACAAGCCTTCCAGGACCTGAAAACCAAATTCACCTCTGCATCTGTATTGAAGCACCCGCACCCAGATCTCCCGTACATAGTGGAAACCGATGCATCCAGTTCGGCCATGGGAGCTGTCCTGTCGCAAAGAGACCCAAAAACTAACCAACTACACCCAGTGGCCTTTTGGTCCAGAAAATGTTCTCCTCCTGAAATCAACTACGCAATCACCGATAAAGAGTTACTGGCCATCAAATCTGCTTTCAAGGCTTGGCGTCACTACCTTCTCGGGGCAAGACACACCATCACCGTAATTACGGACCACAGAAACCTACAGTATTTAAAAACGGCCAAAGCTCAATCTTCACGACAACTCCGATGGGCTCTATTCTTTGCGGAATTTGATTTTGTAATTACCTATCGCCCTGGCTGCAAGAATGGAAAAGCGGACGCCTTATCCCGGATTGGCATGGAAGAACCTAATTCGAGCTTAGAACCTGTGCCCATCATACCTGAGCAAAGAATCTTAGGCTTAACTTCATTGCAAACTATTGAGGATATCCAAACGCAAGTAAAACAACTTCTAGACTCTTCAACCTTACTGGAATGGAGTCAAAAGGGTCCTCATTACACCGTTAAGGATGACTTACCCTACTTCCAGGAGCGGTTGTTTCTGCCAAGTAAAGAATTGCAAGAACTTGTTATTGCCCATCATCATGAATCTTTAATGGAAGGACACCCTGGTATCACTAAAACGGAGGAAAAAATCAAACGCCACTTCTGGTGGCCTTCTTGGAGAAAAGACATAAAGTCTTTTGTACTGTCTTGTGGAATTTGCGCCCAAAACAAGGCTCAAAAGAAAAGGCCAGCCGGCCTACTTCAACCCTTGGATATTCCACCGGCGCCATGGCACACCCTGTCAATGGACTTTATAACAGATCTGCCTCCTTGTGCTGGTTACAACACAATCCTTGTAATTGTGGACCTATTCTCCAAAATGGCCCACTTTATCCCATTAAAGGGTTTGCCGTCAGCTTCCACCTTGGCCAAGGAATTCCTGGAGAATATAGTTCGCATACATGGTTTCCCTTCCATATTAGTCTCGGATCGTGGAAGTCAATCTATCTCACATTTTTGGAAGAAGTGTTGCCAACTAGCACAAATAGATGTGCGGTTATCCACCAGCCACCACCCCCAGACCGACGGACAAACCGAGAGAACCAATCAGACTCTCGAGCAATATCTTCGGTGCATGTTACACCAATCCGAGTTAAATTGGAAAGACATCCTTTGGATCGCAGAATATGCATACAACAATTCAGTGCATTCTGGAACCGGACAAACCCCCTTTTATACTTTGTATGGTCATCATTCTCGGACCTCTGACCTAGATCCACCTCTGACCCTGGAAATGCCCGCAGTAAATCATCTGCATTCCACAATAGCCCGAGCCTTCAAAGATGCTGCAACTCATTTACAGCAAGCCAAGAAAAAGTATAAAGAAAACACTGATTTGCACCGAAGTGAAACTCCTCCTTACCAAGTAGGAGACCAGGTATGGCTAGCAACTAAACATTTACCCCTCAAGGGCCCGCGAACCTTCAATCCCAGATTCATAGGACCTTATCCCATCAAAGCTATAATCAACCCAGTGGCCTTTAAACTGGATCTACCGTCCAACATGCGTATTCATCCAGTTTTTCATGCATCACTTTTGAAGTCAGTACAACCAGGAACCCGATTGTCCAAGCCTCCAGATCCAGTTCAAATTGAAGGGAAATTAGAATTCGAAGTTAAAGACATTTTAGACTCCACGGTGGTAAAGTCGAAACTCTTCTATCTTGTTGACTGGAAGGGATATGGACCTCAAGAGAGATCGTGGGAGCCTAGTAACCATGTCCACGCACCTCGATTAGTACAAAGGTTTCACAGGAGATTTCCGAACAAGCCCAAACCCCCGGAGGGAAGAACCTTGGGAGGGGCCTTGAGGGGGGGTACTGTCATGATGCCTACCTCCAAGGAGCCAGGTCCGACCCAGCGACCCCAGAGGCAGGCATCATTACCACCAGGGGAGTGCCAGCGGGCCCAAGCTGGGTCCCTTTGGACGCAGTCTAGGCGCCAGGCTCATGTTGGACCTCTGTCCTGGCGCCTTAGGCGCCAGGCTCATAAAACTAGACATGTGTTCAAGTGTTTTCATGTGCACTTACCTGATGCAGACCATGCTGCCACATCCAGGCCCTCTTGAGGCCTGAATGGAACTACTTTACCTGTGGGACTACTTTCCACCCGGGTGTGGTCGGGGAAGGATACATACCTGATCGGAGGAAGGATACACACTTGGGACTTCTTCCAAAGCTATTTAAACCACACCCGATTGTGATGCTGGAAATGCATCGGAGGGACAGGGCCTCCGTATCCTTGTCCTTTTTCTGTTCTTATCGTGTGTTCTGTCGTGTTTTCCGCGCAGAAGTCCATGCGGGACTCCTGGCGGTGCAGCTCTCTCTTTTGGTTTGGTGAACAGACCCATGGGATACCCTTATGGCACCCATGGGTAGGGGTACAACCCTAAGCCCCTAGTGTATGTTTTTGGGCACCCGTGGGTGGCCCACAGAGCCGGGTATGGGCTGGTGGCAGCTACATGCTGAATTTGACAGGTGCGCTGGGTATCCGCCATTTTGGGGTACCCCGGCCCTGCCATTGGAATCAGTTGATTCCTGATAGGAAACAAGATGGCCCCGGTGGCCTCTTGCTTTCTATCCCCTGATACCTTGTTTTCCCAAAGTCCTGGGAAGCCCTGACTCTGTCCCTTCCCCCTGACTGGCTGTTGGGTGGAAGTTCCGTATATGGTGTTGTTGTGAAGGCCCAGCTAGACTTACTGGAGCCTTCCCGCTGACTGTATGTTGTGGGTACCTCCTGTGGGTGGGACCTGGGTGAATGGAGTGTGTGACCAATATGCACTCCTTGTTGTGGTTGTCTGGTTTCTGGCATGTGAGACAAAGACTGAGACAGCCCTGCCCGAAACTGGCCTGAATGCAGTGTGTAGTGTTGAATGGCTGGGTACTTGTCCCAATCCACATTCCTTGTTGTGAGTGTCTGAAAGGGAGGAGTGTGGCCTGAATGCACTGTGTGCCTGATTGGCTGACTGACTGCATGAATGCCCTTCTGCGTGATTGGCTGCTGTGGGTGTGCCAGCAGTGTGGATGAGAGACAGAATAGTATATCTGGGGACCTCTCACCACTGGAAATTGTTCAGGAACGTTCAGGAACGTTCAAGCACGTTCAGAAGCGTTCAGAAGCTGAAGTCCACTACGACGAGTAACTGGAGTAACTGACGCTTGACCTTGAGGCCCTGCTGGAAGAGAAGGATTGCCGTGGCTCTCCTTCACGATCTAAAGGCTGCTGTGTCTCCAAGGACTGACCCAGAGAGGACCTGGTAAGGCGCCCTCTTCCCGAGCTACGAGGGACCATCGTGCACAGCTGACCTTTGCCAACGCTCCCTGGTAGACAGACCTACGACAGGCTGCCGACCCGATACGGGGACTGCTGAGGATTCCCAAAGCGAAGCGCCCGGACTGTTGTCCGCCACTGTCGACGACCGCCGTCGCCGACCGGAGCCGCCGTGCTCCCGTTTGCCTAAGAACTTTAACTTGATCAACGGACGCTCTCGTCTGCATCGCCGTGCCGTCTCCTGTGGGAGAAGGCCTGACCGTCGACGCGCCGAGGAGTATCCACCGGTGGGTTTCCCGCCACCCAAAGGCCGCAGAGACGCCGACGACTCGACGCCCTTGCTGGGCCACAGTTCTTCTTCATCTCTTTGCGGTCCAGAACTATCTTCACCGAGGTGCCCCGCACGCCTCTTCCTTGCAGGACGCCAACGCTCTGTCGTCGACGAGCACCGCTCGGATCAAAGCCTGCTGCCTCATCGACGTAGTTCTACCCGGTTCACGGTCGGACGTTCGGCGCCCCGTGTCTCCCGCTTGAAAGGGGCGACATTCAAGAAGGGCCGCCGATTCCCCGACACCGAACCCCGAGTCCGCGACGCCTCTCGACGATCCGTGGCTCCTGCCTTAAAGGGAGTCACTCCAGAAGGATCGGTCGACGCCTCGCCGACGAACTCTACTCCACCAGGTACATTGGGGGGGTAAAACATTGTAGGAGAGAACGAGACTCTTGAACAATATATGGACTGGGCTTGTTTTATATATCGTTATTTTACAGGTTGCCCAGGTGGGGGGATCTCCACTCAGAGCTGTGTCCAGTAGCAAGGACCAGTCGTCTGCCTATTGTTTCATCCGTCTGCTTTCTCTCTTCTCTCTATTGCTGGTTTCATTGCTATTGATCTGTGTGGCATTTTCACAGCCTTGTTGATGCACTCTAATCGAATATTAGTGGTACCACTTTAGAATTGTAGATATTTACCATTGTTGATTTTCCGGAGCACAAAGTGCATTATTGTGATAAGTGTACATAACCTTTGAATATTAATTATATAAAGACTGTGTTTTCAGTAATACAGTGTGTGGACATTCCTTTGTGGGGGCTTGGGGATACACTGTACTTAAGAACCAGCCTGCATCACCTCCTGAGAAGCTAGGCCTTGATTGCTCGTCCATCGTTACCATATCAGAGAATCTTGGCTGGGGTCCTCTGTGCCTTTCCTCTGCCATATAGAGAGCGGAAGTACAGACCCCCCCACCTCGTCCTGACAGCCTGGTGGCAGCGGTGGGATGCTTATGGTTTTAAGACTCAGTGTATAACCGTGCCACTTACAAAATATCCGCACTTTATTAGATTAAGGTTAGGGTGTGTACCAAATAACTGCATTGCAAGCAATGGAGCCCATTGCGAATGGTAAATTGACTAGGATGAGCTTAGAGGCTCTCCAGAGTGCTTGTGAAGCCAGGGAGTTGGACTTTGTGGATAAGTCTAGGGCTGAGCTAATAGCTGCCCTGGTGGACTACCAGACTGATGGTGAAACCCTTGATGAAGGGGGAGATGCAACCAGTGAGGACTCTGCCCCTGGGGTTGTCGCTGAATCTGTTTCTGGGAATGCCACCATTCCTGCTGCCTCTGTTCCAAACCCCAGCAATTCCATGGAACTTGAGTTATTAAGGATGAAATTGGCCTTTGAATATCGCAAGTTGGAAATAGAAGCTGAGCTTAAGAAAGAGGAGCTGGCACAGCAAGTGGAACTCAAGAATAGGGATCTTGCGCTCAAAGACAAGGACACTGAATGTCAGAGAATCCAGCTAGAGAAAGCTAGAGTGGAGACTTCAGCTAAAACCAGTGAGAGTGTCAGGTCCCCAGCCACCAAGTTTATGAAAGACTTAGTTGGTGTGTTTTTGGAGGGTTCAGATATCCTCCAATGGATTGAAGCGTTTGAAATGGCTTGTGCAATTCACGATGTGGATAAAAGAGATTGGGCTAAGTGTTTGTTAAGCAGAGTGCCTCAAACTGGATATGACTGTATTCTGAAGCTGAGTGTGGAGGAAAGGGGTCAGTATGAGTGTATGAAGTCTGCTTTAATTGCCAAGTTTGGCAAGACACCTACCCAATATCTTAAAAGGTTCAGGGATTTTAAGAAAAGAGAGAATATGTCTTGGGTTCACTGGGTGAGTGCTGCGCACATGAACATGATGGGGTGGATTGATGGTTACAAGGTGAAAACTTTTGCTGAATTATCCCACCTGTTGTTTTTTGAGCATTTTTCTGAAGCCTGTTCACCAGCGCTGCGTCAGTATGTGGCTGACCAGAACATTTTGGACCCCTTTAAGCTGGCTAGGTTGGCTGACAAGTGGGTCTCCCACCGGGTGTCCCCTAAGGACTCCAGTGGGAAGGACAAGGACAAAGAAAAGGGGACCTCTCAGAAAGCTGAGGAGTCCCAAAAGCAATCACAGTCGGGTAAACCAAAACCTTCCTCTCCTAAGACCCAAAAATCTAGTGGGGATAAGTCATCTGGGGGTGGGAATAAGAGTAGTGGTCCACCTGCTGCAAAGCAGGCTCCCAGTGGTTCCAGTACCGTACCCCGCACTCCTGGCACTTGTTGGGACTGTGGGGCCCTGGATCACAAAAGGGGTGACTCCAGGTGTAAAGGTAAGGCACTTGGAGTACAGGCTGTCAGCCTGACCTACCCTTACCCCGTGTCTGAGGTGGAGGCCACTGTCCTCCCCTCCTCTACCGGGATCACATTTGGTGCTCCGGTAGAGATTTCCCTAGTGTCCCTTGGGGCCTGGGACCAGTACGCAGAAGTACTGGCGACTATCCCGCAGAACACCCGTAGGTTTTTGAGAAGTGTCCTCTTGAATGGCCAGCCTTCTACTGGCTTGAGAGACACTGGGGCCAGCATGACAGTGGTGGACAGGACCCTGCTCAAGCCAGAGGACTATGTAGGTGCTCCTCTGCGAACCACCAGGTTAGCTGGTGGGCCTCCCAAATTATCACCTGTAGCCTTAGTCACACTCATGATTGGAGACAAAACAGCGAAGCTTCCTGTCCTGGTTCAGGACAATGTCCCTGCTAACATTTTGTTAGGGAATGATCTAGTAGAGTTGGGGTTGATCTCGGATGGTCTTCCCATGACTGCGGCTGCGGTCACTAGGTCACAGGTGACACCGGGTCTGGCTGTGAGTCAGATACCCGAGCCAAAGGCGAGGCCTAAGGCAAGAAGGCGGAAGACCAAGAAGGCCACCTCTGTGGAGGGAGCACCTTCTCTTCCTGCTGCACCCATTGGGATCCATGCTCCGGACGGGCTGGGTCCAGTGGAAAACCCAAACTCAACTCCTTTGGGAGAAGAGGCAGAAGACTCTCCTGTGGGAGAGGTTCTCAACCCGGAGGATCATCCCGACCTTCAATGCTTGTTAGCTGAAGGGGGACCCTCCCGGGCAGACTTCTGTAAGGGACAGAGAGAGTGCCACTCTCTCGAGGGTCTGAGGAAACAGGCCCTGTCCCAGGCACAAGGTGAATTGCCTAGGACCTTCAAGATTTATTGGGAGGGTGAGCTCCTTGTTAGCGAGCCCACTAAGCCTGAACCTGGTGCCCGCAAGAGGTTGGTGGTACCCCAGCTTTACAGGCCCTTCCTTCTGCAGTTGGCGCATGAGGTGCCCTTGGCTGGTCATCTTGGGACCAAGAAGACTAAGCAGAGGCTCTCTGCCCATTTCTACTGGCCACGGATGGGAGTAGAGGTGGAGTCCCACTGCAGGACCTGCCCCACTTGTCAGTTGTCTGGCAAGACTGGAGGCAGGGTCATTGCCCCACTGCAGCCATTACCAGTGGTTGGCACACCATTTGAGAGGGTGGGCATCGACATCGTCGGTCCCCTTGACCCTCCCACTTCAGGTGGACATCGGTTCATCCTGGTCTTGGTAGATCATGCCACCAGGTACCCTGAGGCAATACCCCTTCGGACTGTTACTGCCAAGGTGGTTGCCAGGGCTCTCCTAGGCATTTTCACCCGTGTTGGATTCCCCAAGGAGGTTGTCTCTGACCGAGGATCCAACTTCATGTCTAGTTACATGAAAACCATGTGGAAAGAGTGCGGGGTAACCTACAAGTTCTCCACCTCTTACCACCCCCAGACCAATGGTCTGGTTGAGAGATTTAATAAAACTCTCAAGGGCATGCTAGGGGCCTTGGAAGAACCCCTAAGGAGGAAATGGGATCTCCTCCTGCCATGCCTGCTGTTTGCTTACAGAGAGGTACCTCAAGAGGGTGTTGGTTTCAGCCCCTTTGAGTTACTCTTTGGACATCCCGTGAGGGGGCCCCTCGCCTTGATCCGAGAAGGCTTGGAAGCCACCCCTCCCGGTTCCGCCAAGCAAGTGGGGGACTATGTGTTAGGCCTCAGGCGGAGGATGACACAAATGATGGGTCAGGCAACAGCAAATCTCAAGGCCAGCCAGGAATTGAATAAGTACTGGCATGACCTTAAAGCGTCGCAAGTGGATTGGACTCCGGGACAGGAAATCCTTGTGATGGAGCCTACCAAGCCTAGAGCTTTGGCAGACAAGTGGACTGGACCCTTCAGGATCATCTCCAAGATGGGCGAAGTCAATTATCTGGTTGACATGGGAGCCTCTGGGGTAGCCCCCCAGGTATTCCATGTCAACAGGCTCAAGCCTTTCCACAGGCGAGCAGAGGTCTCATGTCTCTTGCTAGCTTCAGGGCAAGAAGAGGATGAGAGTGAGCCCCTTCCTGATTTGCTGCATAGCAACCCTCAGGATGGCTCAGTGGAGGGAGTACATCTCTCTCCAGAGTTGACAACAGAGCAGCAGAGGGCCTGCAGGGCTTTGCTCCAGCAGTATGCCTCTCTGTTTTCACTGACACCGGGCCTTACACCGTGGTGTAAGCACGAAATTGACACTGGTGACAGTGTACCTGTCAAAAGCAGGTGCTACCGTATGTCAGATACCGTCAAGAACCACATCCAGGCTGAGGTCGCCAAGATGTTGGATCTGGGTGTTATTGAACCCTCAACCAGTCCCTGGTCCAGTCCAGTGGTCCTTGTCCCCAAGGCAAGTTCCCAGGCGGGTACCAAGGATTGGAGGTTCTGTGTGGACTACCAAGGCGTCAATGCCGTCACCAAAACTGACGCGCACCCATTGCCCAGGGCTGATGAGCTTGTGGACACCATAGGTGCTGCCAAGTTTGTGAGCACCTTTGACCTTACCTCAGGCTATTGGCAAATAGCTCTGACGGACCATGCCAAGGAAAAGACGGCTTTCTCAACACCTGAGGGACTCTACCAGTTTAGGGTCATGCCTTTTGGGTTGAAGAATGCCCCTGCCACCTTCCAGAGATTGGTCAACCATGCGCTCAGTGGGCTGGAAGCCTTTTGTGTGGCTTACTTAGACGACATTGCCGTCTACAGTTCCACCTGGGAAGAGCATTTGACACATCTGGATAAGGTGTTGCAGGCCTTGAAAAGGGCTAACCTCACTATCAAGGCCACCAAGTGCCAGATAGCTCAGGGGAAAGTTACCTATCTTGGTCATGAGGTAGGAGGGGGTCAAATCCAACCTCTCTCCAGTAAGGTACAGGACGTACAGAACTGGGAGACTCCCACTACTCAAACCCAGGTGAGAGCCTTTTTGGGCCTCACTGGGTACTATCGCAATTTCATGGCAGACTATGGAACCATAGCTGCACCCCTGACAGCTCTAACTTCACCCAAACAGCCTAGGAAGGTTAATTGGACCGAAGACTGTCAGAGGGCCTTTGATGGCTTGAAAGAAAGTCTGTGTAGGGCACCTGTGTTGTGTGCGCCTGACTACAGCCGACCCTTTATCGTCCAGACGGATGCCTGCGACACCGGAATTGGAGCTGTCTTGTCCCAGTTAGATGACAAAGGGAGAGAACATCCTATCATATTCATCAGTAGACAACTCAAGGGTAGAGAACTTAGGTGGGCTACTGTTGAAAAGGAATGTTTTAGTATAGTTTGGAGCCTTAGGCGTTTTAGGCCCTACCTTACGGGGTCCACCTTCAAGGTCCAAACAGATCATAAGCCCCTGAAATGGCTTATGCAGATGAAGGGTGAAAATCCGAAACTGCTCAGGTGGTCCATTAGCCTGCAGGGGCTAGACTTCACCCTAGAGCACAGACCAGGGAAGAGTCACGATAATGCAGATGGCCTTTCCAGAAGGTATGTTGACCGTCTGGATGAGGGTGTCTATCCCGTGGGAGATTAGGCACCCTAACCTCAGTCTGGGGGGGGCGACTGTGATGCTGGAAATGCATCGGAGGGACAGGGCCTCCGTATCCTTGTCCTTTTTCTGTTCTTATCGTGTGTTCTGTCGTGTTTTCCGCGCAGAAGTCCATGCGGGACTCCTGGCGGTGCAGCTCTCTCTTTTGGTTTGGTGAACAGACCCATGGGATACCCTTATGGCACCCATGGGTAGGGGTACAACCCTAAGCCCCTAGTGTATGTTTTTGGGCACCCGTGGGTGGCCCACAGAGCCGGGTATGGGCTGGTGGCAGCTACATGCTGAATTTGACAGGTGCGCTGGGTATCCGCCATTTTGGGGTACCCCGGCCCTGCCATTGGAATCAGTTGATTCCTGATAGGAAACAAGATGGCCCCGGTGGCCTCTTGCTTTCTATCCCCTGATACCTTGTTTTCCCAAAGTCCTGGGAAGCCCTGACTCTGTCCCTTCCCCCTGACTGGCTGTTGGGTGGAAGTTCCGTATATGGTGTTGTTGTGAAGGCCCAGCTAGACTTACTGGAGCCTTCCCGCTGACTGTATGTTGTGGGTACCTCCTGTGGGTGGGACCTGGGTGAATGGAGTGTGTGACCAATATGCACTCCTTGTTGTGGTTGTCTGGTTTCTGGCATGTGAGACAAAGACTGAGACAGCCCTGCCCGAAACTGGCCTGAATGCAGTGTGTAGTGTTGAATGGCTGGGTACTTGTCCCAATCCACATTCCTTGTTGTGAGTGTCTGAAAGGGAGGAGTGTGGCCTGAATGCACTGTGTGCCTGATTGGCTGACTGACTGCATGAATGCCCTTCTGCGTGATTGGCTGCTGTGGGTGTGCCAGCAGTGTGGATGAGAGACAGAATAGTATATCTGGGGACCTCTCACCACTGGAAATTGTTCAGGAACGTTCAGGAACGTTCAAGCACGTTCAGAAGCGTTCAGAAGCTGAAGTCCACTACGACGAGTAACTGGAGTAACTGACGCTTGACCTTGAGGCCCTGCTGGAAGAGAAGGATTGCCGTGGCTCTCCTTCACGATCTAAAGGCTGCTGTGTCTCCAAGGACTGACCCAGAGAGGACCTGGTAAGGCGCCCTCTTCCCGAGCTACGAGGGACCATCGTGCACAGCTGACCTTTGCCAACGCTCCCTGGTAGACAGACCTACGACAGGCTGCCGACCCGATACGGGGACTGCTGAGGATTCCCAAAGCGAAGCGCCCGGACTGTTGTCCGCCACTGTCGACGACCGCCGTCGCCGACCGGAGCCGCCGTGCTCCCGTTTGCCTAAGAACTTTAACTTGATCAACGGACGCTCTCGTCTGCATCGCCGTGCCGTCTCCTGTGGGAGAAGGCCTGACCGTCGACGCGCCGAGGAGTATCCACCGGTGGGTTTCCCGCCACCCAAAGGCCGCAGAGACGCCGACGACTCGACGCCCTTGCTGGGCCACAGTTCTTCTTCATCTCTTTGCGGTCCAGAACTATCGTCACCGAGGTGCCCCGCACGCCTCTTCCTTGCAGGACGCCAACGCTCTGTCGTCGACGAGCACCGCTCGGATCAAAGCCTGCTGCCTCATCGACGTAGTTCTACCCGGTTCACGGTCGGACGTTCGGCGCCCCGTGTCTCCCGCTTGAAAGGGGCGACATTCAAGAAGGGCCGCCGATTCCCCGACACCGAACCCCGAGTCCGCGACGCCTCTCGACGATCCGTGGCTCCTGCCTTAAAGGGAGTCACTCCAGAAGGATCGGTCGACGCCTCGCCGACGAACTCTACTCCACCAGGTACATTGGGGGGGTAAAACATTGTAGGAGAGAACGAGACTCTTGAACAATATATGGACTGGGCTTGTTTTATATATCGTTATTTTACAGGTTGCCCAGGTGGGGGGATCTCCACTCAGAGCTGTGTCCAGTAGCAAGGACCAGTCGTCTGCCTATTGTTTCATCCGTCTGCTTTCTCTCTTCTCTCTATTGCTGGTTTCATTGCTATTGATCCGTGTGGCATTTTCACAGCCTTGTTGATGCACTCTAATCGAATATTAGTGGTACCACTTTAGAATTGTAGATATTTACCATTGTTGATTTTCCGGAGCACAAAGTGCATTATTGTGATAAGTGTACATAACCTTTGAATATTAATTATATAAAGACTGTGTTTTCAGTAATACAGTGTGTGGACATTCCTTTGTGGGGGCTTGGGGATACACTGTAATTAAGAACCAGCCTGCATCACCTCCTGAGAAGCTAGGCCTTGATTGCTCGTCCATCGTTACCATATCAGAGAATCTTGGCTGGGGTCCTCTGTGCCTTTCCTCTGCCATATAGAGAGCGGAAGTACAGACCCCCCCACCTCGTCCTGACACCGATCAGCAACTCACGCTTCGCGTTGTTCTGCTCCTCGCAGCTGGACGCTCACCGTGTCAGCTCCTGCATCTGGACTTCAGCCACGCATGTCAGCATACTGGGTCACCTGCAAAGGGAGACAAGAGACCTTACCAGCTAATCTGCACCACGGAGACATCACCGACGATCCTGAAAGGGAAGACATTATTTTTAACCCTTTAAGTGCCATGGGTATTTCTCCCCAGTGCCAGAGCCTTTTTTGGTGATTTTGGTATGTGGCCATTCAATGGCTTGTAACTTTTTTGTTACATGAGATATCTCGGCCAAATTTGGCTCCTTTTCTTCCCACATGTAGGCGGTCGTAACGCCACCCAGGAATCCCAGGTTGCTGTAGGGGGGTGAGAGAAAATAAGGAAAATGTGCGAAAATTTTGGGTTTTTTCAAAAAATGCCAATAAAATGATGCACAAAGAAGCCTGTGGTTTTTTCCTTGTAAGAGCTAGGAACAAATGGTTTGCTGTGCTGAGTTCCCCAATGTGTTGGCTTTCAGGAACAGGTTGAGTGGAAATGGAAAAAAATTATTTTGATGGGGATATCAACCGTTTTGTGAGAGGTAGGCCATTTTTGCCATTTTTGCCAATTGGACATGCATGGACGGAATGGAAGAAAAGGGCAGGAAAGCCAAATTGGAGGACAGAAAGGCATATATTTCTGAAAAGTAGACAAAATTCCAAGTTTAGGAAGGGGTGATTTGTATAGGTCAGGCAACAACTAGGTAGGGGAAACTGCCATCGAATGGGGGAAAAGCGGGAAAATGACTGAAAAAAAAGGTATGTGTTGGACATGGTTGGCTTGGTACGGCAATGGCTTCTATGAATTTTGAGAAAAGCAATGCTCCGCTACATTCCCCCGACTCTTGCAGTTAGGAGAGCATACCATTTTTGTAGTGTTTGTACAAAACAAGCAATACCACAAGCCAAACACTGAGCCATGGTACACAGGAGTTTTACGCTCACGGCCTGACCAGACGCACTTAGCATGTGTAAATTGGGAAAACCAATGTGGTGAGGAACGGCAGCCATACATTTTTTGAAAGAGCACAGGCAGACCTTTTCAAGGGTAGGTGACTTGTGCAGGTTACAAAAGTGTATGGTGGCTAAAGCAGCGACTAAATGTAGGTCACATTTGGGAAAAGAAAGGGTTGTGAGACAAAGGGCTCCAGCAAATGGGTCAAAACGTTATGAAAACCACACAAACACAACACATGGCCTACCGTCCCGCGTTCCCACAGGTGTCCCGATGAAAACGGTACCTCACATGTGTGGGTGCACCTACCTGGCCGCCAAGGGGAAAGCCCAAAACACAAGTAACCCCAAGTCTGTTTTCACACCGGAAATGTCACACTCTCCCATCATACAGATATGGGCCTCGGGTGTCCAAGCCACCGAGGAAAACAGGGAACCCCATGCATTTCCGAAAAGAGGACACCCGTGGGAATCCGCAGAGGTATGATATGCCCAAATTGCCCCAGAATTTATTACCCAGACACCCCTGCAAAGTCCGAAATGTGGGGAAAAAAACGCTTTTTCCGCACATTTCGCTCGACGCACCCATCGAAACACGCCCCCAACAACACATGGCCTACCGTCACGCGTTCCCACAGGTGTCCCGATGAAAACGGTACCTCACATGTGTGGGTGCACCTACCTGGCCGCCAAGGGGAAAGCCTAAAACACAAGTAACCCCAAGTCTGTTTTCACACCGGAAATGTCACACTCTCACATCATACAGATATGGGCCTCGGGTGTCCAAGCCACCAAGGAAAACAGGGAACCCCATGCATTTCCGGAAAGAGGACACCCGTGGGAATCCGCAGAGGTATGATATGCCCAAATCGCCCCAGAATTTATTACCCAGACACCCCCGCAAAGTCCGAAATGTGGGAAAAAATATGCATTTTCCTCACATTTCGCTCGACTCACCCATCGAAACACGCCCCCAACAACACATGGCCTACCGTCCCGCGTTCCCACAGGTGTCCCGATGAAAACGGTACCTCACATGTGTGGGTGCACCTACCTGGCCGCCAAGGGGAAAGCCTAAAACACAAGTAACCCCAAGTCTGTTTTCAGAGGGAAAACTCAGACATTCTGCCGACCGGCACAATGTACAGATATGGGCCTCGGGTGTCCAAGCCACCGAGGAAAACAGGGAACCCCATGCATTTCCGAAAAGAGGACACCCGTGGGAATCCGCAGAGGTATGATATGCCCAAATTGCCCCAGAATTTATTACCCAGACACCCCTGCAAAGTCCGAAATGTGGGGAAAAAAACGCTTTTTCCGCACATTTCGCTCGACGCACCCATCGAAACACGCCCCCAACAACACATGGCCTACCGTCACGCGTTCCCACAGGTGTCCCGATGAAAACGGTACCTCACATGTGTGGGTGCACCTACCTGGCCGCCAAGGGGAAAGCCTAAAACACAAGTAACCCCAAGTCTGTTTTCACACCGGAAATGTCACACTCTCACATCATACAGATATGGGCCTCGGGTGTCCAAGCCACCAAGGAAAACAGGGAACCCCATGCATTTCCGGAAAGAGGACACCCGTGGGAATCCGCAGAGGTATGATATGCCCAAATCGCCCCAGAATTTATTACCCAGACACCCCCGCAAAGTCCGAAATGTGGGAAAAAATACGCATTTTCCTCACATTTCGCTCGACTCACCCATCGAAACACGCCCCCAACAACACATGGCCTACCGTCCCGCGTTCCCACAGGTGTCCCGATGAAAACGGTACCTCACATGTGTGGGTGCACCTACCTGGCCGCCAAGGGGAAAGCCTAAAACACAAGTAACCCCAAGTCTGTTTTCAGAGAGAAAACTCAGACATTCTGCCGACCGGCACAATGTACAGATATGGGCCTCGGGTGTCCAAGCCACCGAGGAAAACAGGGAACCCCATGCATTTCCGAAAAGAGGACACCCGTGGGAATCCGCAGAGGTATGATATGCCCAAATTGCCCCAGAATTTATTACCCAGACACCCCTGCAAAGTCCGAAATGTGGGGAAAAAAACGCTTTTTCCGCACATTTCGCTCGACGCACCCATCGAAACACGCCCCCAACAACACATGGCCTACCGTCACGCGTTCCCACAGGTGTCCCGATGAAAACGGTACCTCACATGTGTGGGTGCACCTACCTGGCCGCCAAGGGGAAAGCCTAAAACACAAGTAACCCCAAGTCTGTTTTCACACCGGAAATGTCACACTCTCACATCATACAGATATGGGCCTCGGGTGTCCAAGCCACCAAGGAAAACAGGGAACCCCATGCATTTCCGGAAAGAGGACACCCGTGGGAATCCGCAGAGGTATGATATGCCCAAATCGCCCCAGAATTTATTACCCAGACACCTCCGCAAAGTCCGAAATGTGGGAAAAAATACGCATTTTCCTCACATTTCGCTCGACTCACCCATCGAAACACGCCCCCCACAACACATGGCCTACCGTCCCGCGTTCCCACAGGTGTCCCGATGAAAACGGTACCTCACATGTGTGGGTGCACCTACCTGGCCGCCAAGGGGAAAGCCTAAAACACAAGTAACCCCAAGTCTGTTTTCAGAGGGAAAACTCAGACATTCTGCCGACCGGCACAATGTACAGATATGGGCCTCGGGTGTCCAAGCCACCGAGGAAAACAGGGAACCCCATGCATTTCCGAAAAGAGGACACCCGTGGGAATCCGCAGAGGTATGATATGCCCAAATTGCCCCAGAATTTATTACCCAGACACCCCTGCAAAGTCCGAAATGTGGGGAAAAAAACGCTTTTTCTGCACATTTCGCTCGACGCACCCATCGAAACACGCCCCCAACAACACATGGCCTACCGTCACGCGTTCCCACAGGTGTCCCGATGAAAACGGTACCTCACATGTGTGGGTGCACCTACCTGGCCGCCAAGGGGAAAGCCTAAAACACAAGTAATCCCAAGTCTGTTTTCACACCGGAAATGTCACACTCTCACATCATACAGATATGGGCCTCGGGTGTCCAAGCCACCAAGGAAAACAGGGAACCCCATGCATTTCCGGAAAGAGGACACCCGTGGGAATCCGCAGAGGTATGATATGCCCAAATCGCCCCAGAATTTATTACCCAGACACCCCCGCAAAGGCCGAAATGTGGGAAAAAATACGCATTTTCCTCACATTTCGCTCGACTCACCCATCGAAACACGCCTCCAACAACACATGGCCTACCGTCCCGCGTTCCCACAGGTGTCCCGATGAAAACGGTACCTCACATGTGTGGGTGCACCTACCTGGCCGCCAAGGGGAAAGCCTAAAACACAAGTAACCCCAAGTCTGTTTTCAGAGGGAAAACTCAGACATTCTGCCGACCGGCACAATGTACAGATATGGGCCTCGGGTGTCCAAGCCACCGAGGAAAACAGGGAACCCCATGCATTTCCGAAAAGAGGACACCCGTGGGAATCCGCAGAGGTATGATATGCCCAAATTGCCCCAGAATTTATTACCCAGACACCCCTGCAAAGTCCGAAATGTGGGGAAAAAAACGCTTTTTCCGCACATTTCGCTCGACACACCCATCGAAACACGCCCCCAACAACACATGGCCTACCGTCACGCGTTCCCACAGGTGTCCCGATGAAAACGGTACCTCACATGTGTGGGTGCACCTACCTGGCCGCCAAGGGGAAAGCCTAAAACACAAGTAACCCCAAGTCTGTTTTCACACCGGAAATGTCACACTCTCACATCATACAGATATGGGCCTCGGGTGTCCAAGCCACCGAGGAAAACAGGGAACCCCATGCATTTCCGGAAAGAGGACACCCGTGGGAATCCGCAGAGGTATGATATGCCCAAATCGCCCCAGAATTTATTACCCAGACACCCCCGCAAAGTCCGAAATGTGGGAAAAAATACGCATTTTCCTCACATTTCGCTCGACTCACCCATCGAAACACGCCCCCAACAACACATGGCCTACCGTCCCGCGTTCCCACAGGTGTCCCGATGAAAACGGTACCTCACATGTGTGGGTGCACCTACCTGGCCGCCAAGGGGAAAGCCTAAAACACAAGTAACCCCAAGTCTGTTTTCAGAGGGAAAACTCAGACATTCTGCCGACCGGCACAATGTACAGATATGGGCCTCGGGTGTCCAAGCCACCGAGGAAAACAGGGAACCCCATGCATTTCCGAAAAGAGGACACCCGTGGGAATCCGCAGAGGTATGATATGCCCAAATTGCCCCAGAATTTATTACCCAGACACCCCTGCAAAGTCTGAAATGTGGGGAAAAAAACGCTTTTTCCGCACATTTTGCTCGACGCACCCATCGAAACACGCCCCCAACAACACATGGCCTACCGTCACGCGTTCCCACAGGTGTCCCGATGAAAACGGTACCTCACATGTGTGGGTGGACCTACCTGGCCGCCAAGGGGAAAGCCTAAAACACAAGTAACCCCAAGTCTGTTTTCACACCGGAAATGTCACACTCTCACATCATACAGATATGGGCCTCGGGTGTCCAAGCCACCAAGGAAAACAGGGAACCCCATGCATTTCCGGAAAGAGGACACCCGTGGGAATCCGCAGAGGTATGATATGCCCAAATCGCCCCAGAATTTATTACCCAGACACCCCCGCAAAGTCCGAAATGTGGGAAAAAATACGCATTTTCCTCACATTTCGCTCGACTCACCCATCAAAACACGCCCCCAACAACACATGGCCTACCGTCCCGGGTTCCCACAGGTGTCCCGATGAAAACGGTACCTCACATGTGTGGGTGCACCTACCTGGCCGCCAAGGGGAAAGCCTAAAACACAAGTAACCCCAAGTCTGTTGTCCATTCTGCCGACCGGCGCAACTTACAGATATGGGCCTCGGGTGTCCAAGCCACCGAGGAAAACAGGGAACCCCATGCATTTTCGAAACGAGGACACCCGTGGGAATCCGCAGAGGTGTGATTTGCGCCCATCGCCCCAGATTTTTTTACCCAGACAGCCCTGCAAAGTCGGAAATGTGGGGAAAAAAACGCTTTTTCCGCACATTTCGCTCGCCGCACCCATCGAAACACGCCCCCCACAACACATGGCCTACCGTCCCGCGTTCCCACAGGTGTCCCGATGAAAACGGTACCTCACATGTGTGGGTGCACCTACCTGGCCGCCAAGGGGAAAGCCTAAAACACAAGTAACCCCAAGTCTGTTTTCAGAGGGAAAACTCAGACATTCTGCCGACCGGCGCAACTAACAGATATGGGCCTCGGGTGTCCAAGCCACCGAGGAAAACAGGGAACCCCATGCATTTTCGAAAAGAGGACACCTGTGGGAATCCGCAGAGGTGTGATTTGCGCCCATCGCCCCAGATTTTTTTACCCAGACAGCCCTGCAAAGTCGGAAATGTGGGGAAAAAAACGCTTTTTCCGCACATTTCGCTCGCCGCACCCATCGAAACGCGCCCCCCACAACACATGGCCTACCGTCCCGCGTTCCCACAGGTGTCCCGATGAAAACGGTACCTCACATGTGTGGGTGCACCTACCTGGCCGCCAAGGGGAAAGCCTAAAACACAAGTAACCCCAAGTCTGTTGTCAGAGGGAAATCTCCGACATTCTGCCGACCGGCGCAACTTACAGATATGGGCCTCGGGTGTCCAAGCCACCGAGGAAAACAGGGAACCCCATGCATTTTCGAAAAGAGGACACCCGTGGGAATCCGCAGAGGTGTGATTTGCGCCCATCGCCCCAGATTTTTTTACCCAGACAGCCCTGCAAATTCGGAAATGTGGGGAAAAAAACGCTTTTTCCGCACATTTCGCTCGCCGCACCCATCGAAACACGCCCCCCACAACACATGGCCTACCGTCCCGCGTTCCCACAGGTGTCCCGATGAAAACGGTACCTCACATGTGTGGGTGCACCTACCTGGCCGCCAAGGGGAAAGCCTAAAACACAAGTAACCCCAAGTCTGTTGTCCATTCTGCCGACCGGCGCAACTTACAGATATGGGCCTCGGGTGTCCAAGCCACCGAGGAAAACAGGGAACCCCATGCATTTTCGAAAAGAGGACACCGGTGGGAATCCGCAGAGGTGTGATTTGCGCCCATCGCCCCAGATTTTTTTACCCAGACAGCCCTGCAAAGTCGGAAATGTGGGGAAAAAAACGCTTTTTCCGCACATTTCGCTCGCCGCACCCATCGAAACACGCCCCCCACAACACATGGCCTACCGTCCCGCGTTCCCACAGGTGTCCCGATGAAAACGGTACCTCACATGTGTGGGTGCACCTACCTGGCCGCCAAGGGGAAAGCCTAAAACACAAGTAACCCCAAGTCTGTTTTCACACCGGAAATGTCACACTCTCACATCATACAGATATGGGCCTCGGGTGTCCAAGCCACCGAGGAAAACGGGGAACCCCATGCATTTTCGAAAAGAGGACACCCGTGGGAATCCGCAGAGGTGTGATTTGCGCCCATCGCCCCAGATTTTTTTACCCAGACAGCCCTGCAAAGTCGGAAATGTGGGGAAAAAAACGCTTTTTCGCACATTTCGCTCGCCGCACCCATCGAAACACGCCCCCCACAACACATGGCCTACCGTCCCGCGTTCCCACAGGTGTCCCGATGAAAACGGTACCTCACATGTGTGGGTGCACCTACCTGGCCGCCAAGGGGAAAGCCTAAAACACAAGTAACCCCAAGTCTGTTGTCAGAGGGAAATCTCCGACATTCTGCCGACCGGCGCAACTTACAGATATGGGCCTCGGGTGTCCAAGCCACCGAGGAAAACAGGGAACCCCATGCATTTTCGAAAAGAGGACCCCCGTGGGAATCCGCAGAGGTGTGATTTGCGCTCATCGCCCCAGATTTTTTTACCCAGACAGCCCTGCAAAGTCGGAAATGTGGGGAAAAAAACGCTTTTTCCGCACATTTCGCTCGCCGCACCCATCGAAACACGCCCCCCACAACACATGGCCTACCGTCCCGCGTTCCCACAGGTGTCCCGATGAAAACGGTACCTCACATGTGTGGGTGCACCTACCTGGCCGCCAAGGGGAAAGCCTAAAACACAAGTAACCCCAAGTCTGTTGTCCATTCTGCCGACCGGCGCAACTTACAGATATGGGCCTCGGGTGTCCAAGCCACCGAGGAAAACAGGGAACCCCATGCATTTTCGAAAAGAGGACACCCGTGGGAATCCGCAGAGGTGTGATTTGCGCCCATCGCCCCAGATTTTTTTACCCAGACAGCCCTGCAAAGTCGGAAATGTGGGGAAAAAAACGCTTTTTCCGCACATTTCGCTCGCCGCACCCATCGAAACGCGCCCCCCACAACACATGGCCTACCGTCCCGCGTTCCCACAGGTGTCCCAATGAAAACGGTACCTCACATGTGTGGGTGCACCTACCTGGCCGCCAAGGGGAAAGCCTAAAACACAAGTAACCCCAAGTCTGTTGTCAGAGGGAAATCTCCGACATTCTGCCGACCGGCGCAACTTACAGATATGGGCCTCGGGTGTCCAAGCCACCGAGGAAAACAGGGAACCCCATGCATTTTCGAAAAGAGGACACCCGTGGGAATCCGCAGAGGTGTGATTTGCGCCCATCGCCCCAGATTTTTTTACCCAGACACCCCTGCAAAGTCGGAAATGTGGGGAAAAAAACGCTTTTTCTGCACATTTCGCTCGCCGCACCCATCGAAACACGCCCCCCACAACACATGGCCTACCGTCCCGCGTTTCCACAGGTGTCCCGATGAAAACGGTACCTCACATGTGTGGGTGCACCTACCTGGCCGCCAAGGGGAAAGCCTAAAACACAAGTAACCCCAAGTCTGTTGTCCATTCTGCCGACCGGCGCAACTTACAGATATGGGCCTCGGGTGTCCAAGCCACCGAGGAAAACAGGGAACCCCATGCATTTTCGAAAAGAGGACACCCGTGGGAATCCGCAGAGGTGTGATTTGCGCCCATCGCCCCAGATTTTTTTACCCAGACAGCCCTGCAAAGTCGGAAATGTGGGGAAAAAAATGCTTTTTCCGCACATTTCGCTCGCCGCACCCATCGAAACGCGCCCCCCACAACACATGGCCTACCATCCCGCGTTCCCACAGGTGTCCCGATGAAAACGGTACCTCACATGTGTGGGTGCACCTACCTGGCCGCCAAGGGGAAAGCCTAAAACACAAGTAACCCCAAGTCTGTTGTCAGAGGGAAATCTCCGACATTCTGCCGACCGGCGCAACTTACAGATATGGGCCTCGGGTGTCGAAGCCACCGAGGAAAACAGGGAACCCCATGCATTTTCGAAAAGAGGACACCCGTGGGAATCCGCAGAGGTGTGATTTGCGCCCATCGCCCCAGATTTTTTTACCCAGACAGCCCTGCAAAGTCGGAAATGTGGGGAAAAAAACGCTTTTTCCGCACATTTCGCTCGCCGCACCCATCGAAACGCGCCCCCCACAACACATGGCCTACCGTCCCGCGTTCCCACAGGTGTCCCGATGAAAACGGTACCTCACATGTGTGGGTGCACCTACCTGGCCTCCAAGGGGAAAGCCTAAAACACAAGTAACCCCAAGTCTGTTGTCAGAGGGAAATCTCAGACATTCTGCCGACCGGCGCAACTTACAGATATGGGCCTCGGGTGTCCAAGCCACCGAGGAAAACAGGGAACCCCATGCATTTTCGAAAAGAGGACACCCGTGGGAATCCGCAGAGGTGTGATTTGCGCCCATCGCCCCAGATTTTTTTACCCAGACAGCCCTGCAAAGTCGGAAATGTGGGGAAAAAAAACGCTTTTTCCGCACATTTCGCTCGCCGCACCCATCGAAACACGCCCCCCACAACACATGGCCTACCGTCCCGCGTTCCCACAGGTGTCCCGATGAAAACGGTACCTCACATGTGTGGGTGCACCTACCTGGCCGCCAAGGGGAAAGCCTAAAACACAAGTAACCCCAAGTCTGTTGTCCATTCTGCCGACCGGCGCAACTTACAGATATGGGCCTCGGGGTGTCCAAGCCACCGAGGAAAACAGGGAACCCCATGCATTTTCGAAAAGAGGACACCCGTGGGAATCCGCAGAGGTGTGATTTGCGCCCATCGCCCCAGATTTTTTTACCCAGACAGCCCTGCAAAGTCGGAAATGTGGGTAAAAAAACGCTTTTTCCAAACATTTCGCTCGCCGCACCCATCGAAACGCGCCCCCCACAACACATGGCCTACCGTCCCGCGTTCCCACAGGTGTCCCGATGAAAACAGTACCTCACATGTGTGGGTGCACCTACCTGGCCGCCAAGGGGAAAGCCTAAAACACAAGTAACCCCAAGTCTGTTGTCCATTCTGCCGACCGGCGCAACTTACAGATATGGGCCTCGGGTGTCCAAGCCACCGAGGAAAACAGGGAACCCCATGCATTTTCGAAAAGAGGACACCCGTGGGAATCCGCACAGGTGTGATTTGCGCCCATCGCCCCAGATTTTTTTACCCAGACAGCCCTGCAAAGTCGGAAATGTGGGGAATAAAATGCTTTTTCCGCACATTTCGCTCGCCGCACCCATCGAAACGCGCCCCCCACAACACATGGCCTACCGTCCCGCGTTCCCACAGGTGTCCCGATGAAAACGGTACCTCACATGTGTGGGTGCACCTACCTGGCCGCCAAGGGGAAAGCCTAAAACACAAGTAACCCCAAGTCTGTTGTCAGAGGGAAATCTCCGACATTCTGCCGACCGGCGCAACTTACAGATATGGGCCTCGGGTGTCCAAGCCACCGAGGAAAACAGGGAACCCCATGCATTTTCGAAAAGAGGACACCCGTGGGAATCCGCAGAGGTGTGATTTGCGCCCATCGCCCCAGATTTTTTTACCCAGACAGCCCTGCAAAGTCGGAAATGTGGGGAAAAAAACGCTTTTTCCGCACATTTCGCTCGCCGCACCCATCGAAACACGCCCCCCACAACACATGGCCTACCGTCCCGCGTTCCCACAGGTGTCCCGATGAAAACGGTACCTCACATGTGTGGGTGCACCTACCTGGCTGCCAAGGGGAAAGCCTAAAACACAAGTAACCCCAAGTCTGTTGTCAGAGGGAAATCTCAGACATTCTGCCGACCGGCGCAACTTACAGATATGGGCCTCGGGTGTCCAAGCCACCGAGGAAAACAGGGAACCCCATGCATTTTCGAAAAGAGGACACCCGTGGGAATCCGCAGAGGTGTGATTTGCGCCCATCGCCCCAGATTTTTTTACCCAGACAGCCCTGCAAAGTCGGAAATGTGGGGAAAAAAATGCTTTTTCCGCACATTTCGCTCGCCGCACCCATCGAAACACGCCCCCCACAACACATGGCCTACCGTCCCGCGTTCCCACAGGTGTCCCGATGAAAACGGTACCTCACATGTGTGGGTGCACCTACCTGGCCGCCAAGGGGAAAGCCTAAAACACAAGTAACCCCAAGTCTGTTGTCCATTCTGCCGACCGGCGCAACTTACAGATATGGGCCTCGGGTGTCCAAGCCACCGAGGAAAACAGGGAACCCCATGCATTTTCGAAAAGAGGACACCCGTGGGAATCCGCAGAGGTGTGATTTGCGCCCATCGCCCCAGATTATTTACCCAGACAGCCCTGCAAAGTCGGAAATGTGGGGAAAAAAATGCTTTTTCCGCACATTTCGCTCGCCGCACCCATCGAAACGCGCCCCCCACAACACATGGCCTACCGTCCCGCGTTCCCACAGGTGTCCCGATGAAAACGGTACCTCACATGTGTGGGTGCACCTACCTGGCCGCCAAGGGGAAAGCCTAAAACACAAGTAACCCCAAGTCTGTTGTCAGAGGGAAATCTCCGACATTCTGCCGACCGGCGCAACTTACAGATATGGGCCTCGGGTGTCCAAGCCACCGAGGAAAACAGGGAACCCCATGCATTTTCGAAAAGAGGACACCCGTGGGAATCCGCAGAGGTGTGATTTGCGCCCATCGCCCCAGATTTTTTTACCCAGACAGCCCTGCAAAGTCGGAAATGTGGGGAAAAAAATGCTTTTTCCGCACATTTCGCTCGCCGCACCCATCGAAACGCGCCCCCCACAACACATGGCCTACCATCCCGCGTTCCCACAGGTGTCCCGATGAAAACGGTACCTCACATGTGTGGGTGCACCTACCTGGCCGCCAAGGGGAAAGCCTAAAACACAAGTAACCCCAAGTCTGTTGTCCATTCTGCCGACCGGCGCAACTTACAGATATGGGCCTCGGGTGTCCAAGCCACCGAGGAAAACAGGGAACCCCATGCATTTTCGAAAAGAGGACACCCGTGGGAATCCGCAGAGGTGTGATTTGCGCCCATCGCCCCAGATTTTTTTACCCAGACAGCCCTGCAAAGTCGGAAATGTGGGGAAAAAAATGCTTTTTCCGCACATTTCGCTCGCCGCACCCATCGAAACGCGCCCCCCACAACACATGGCCTACCGTCCCGCGTTCCCACAGGTGTCCCGATGAAAACGGTACCTCACATGTGTGGGTGCACCTACCTGGCCGCCAAGGGGAAAGCCTAAAACACAAGTAACCCCAAGTCTGTTGTCCATTCTGCCGACCGGCGCAACTTACAGATATGGGCCTCGGGTGTCCAAGCCACCGAGGAAAACAGGGAACCCCATGCATTTTCGAAAAGAGGACACCCGTGGGAATCCGCAGAGGTGTGATTTGCGCCCATCGCCCCAGATTTTTTTACCCAGACAGCCCTGCAAAGTCGGAAATGTGGGGAAAAAAATGCTTTTTCCGCACATTTCGCTCGCCGCACCCATCGAAACGCGCCCCCCACAACACATGGCCTACCATCCCGCGTTCCCACAGGTGTCCCGATGAAAACGGTACCTCACATGTGTGGGTGCACCTACCTGGCCGCCAAGGGGAAAGCCTAAAACACAAGTAACCCCAAGTCTGTTGTCAGAGGGAAATCTCCGACATTCTGCCGACCGGCGCAACTTACAGATATGGGCCTCGGGTGTCGAAGCCACCGAGGAAAACAGGGAACCCCATGCATTTTCGAAAAGAGGACACCCGTGGGAATCCGCAGAGGTGTGATTTGCGCCCATCGCCCCAGATTTTTTTACCCAGACAGCCCTGCAAAGTCGGAAATGTGGGGAAAAAAACGCTTTTTCCGCACATTTCGCTCGCCGCACCCATCGAAACGCGCCCCCCACAACACATGGCCTACCGTCCCGCGTTCCCACAGGTGTCCCGATGAAAACGGTACCTCACATGTGTGGGTGCACCTACCTGGCCGCCAAGGGGAAAGCCTAAAACACAAGTAACCCCAAGTCTGTTGTCAGAGGGAAATCTCAGACATTCTGCCGACCGGCGCAACTTACAGATATGGGCCTCGGGTGTCCAAGCCACCGAGGAAAACAGGGAACCCCATGCATTTTCGAAAAGAGGACACCCGTGGGAATCCGCAGAGGTGTGATTTGCGCCCATCGCCCCAGATTTTTTTACCCAGACAGCCCTGCAAAGTCGGAAATGTGGGGAAAAAAAACGCTTTTTCCGCACATTTCGCTCGCCGCACCCATCGAAACACGCCGCCCACAACACATGGCCTACCGTCCCGCGTTCCCACAGGTGTCCCGATGAAAACGGTACCTCACATGTGTGGGTGCACCTACCTGGCCGCCAAGGGGAAAGCCTAAAACACAAGTAACCCCAAGTCTGTTGTCCATTCTGCCGACCGGCGCAACTTACAGATATGGGCCTCGGGTGTCCAAGCCACCGAGGAAAACAGGGAACCCCATGCATTTTCGAAAAGAGGACACCCGTGGGAATCCGCAGAGGTGTGATTTGCGCCCATCGCCCCAGATTTTTTTACCCAGACAGCCCTGCAAAGTCGGAAATGTGGGTAAAAAAACGCTTTTTCCAAACATTTCGCTCGCCGCACCCATCGAAACGCGCCCCCCACAACACATGGCCTACCGTCCCGCGTTCCCACAGGTGTCCCGATGAAAACAGTACCTCACATGTGTGGGTGCACCTACCTGGCCGCCAAGGGGAAAGCCTAAAACACAAGTAACCCCAAGTCTGTTGTCCATTCTGCCGACCGGCGCAACTTACAGATATGGGCCTCGGGTGTCCAAGCCACCGAGGAAAACAGGGAACCCCATGCATTTTCGAAAAGAGGACACCCGTGGGAATCCGCAGAGGTGTGATTTGCGCCCATCGCCCCAGATTTTTTTACCCAGACAGCCCTGCAAAGTCGGAAATGTGGGGAATAAAATGCTTTTTCCGCACATTTCGCTCGCCGCACCCATCGAAACGCGCCCCCCACAACACATGGCCTACCGTCCCGCGTTCCCACAGGTGTCCCGATGAAAACGGTACCTCACATGTGTGGGTGCACCTACCTGGCCGCCAAGGGGAAAGCCTAAAACACAAGTAACCCCAAGTCTGTTGTCAGAGGGAAATCTCCGACATTCTGCCGACCGGCGCAACTTACAGATATGGGCCTCGGGTGTCCAAGCCACCGAGGAAAACAGGGAACCCCATGCATTTTCGAAAAGAGGACACCCGTGGGAATCCGCAGAGGTGTGATTTGCGCCCATCGCCCCAGATTTTTTTACCCAGACAGCCCTGCAAAGTCGGAAATGTGGGGAAAAAAACGCTTTTTCCGCACATTTCGCTCGCCGCACCCATCGAAACACGCCCCCCACAACACATGGCCTACCGTCCCGCGTTCCCACAGGTGTCCCGATGAAAACGGTACCTCACATGTGTGGGTGCACCTACCTGGCTGCCAAGGGGAAAGCCTAAAACACAAGTAACCCCAAGTCTGTTGTCAGAGGGAAATCTCAGACATTCTGCCGACCGGCGCAACTTACAGATATGGGCCTCGGGTGTCCAAGCCACCGAGGAAAACAGGGAACCCCATGCATTTTCGAAAAGAGGACACCCGTGGGAATCCGCAGAGGTGTGATTTGCGCCCATCGCCCCAGATTTTTTTACCCAGACAGCCCTGCAAAGTCGGAAATGTGGGGAAAAAAATGCTTTTTCCGCACATTTCGCTCGCCGCACCCATCGAAACACGCCCCCCACAACACATGGCCTACCGTCCCGCGTTCCCACAGGTGTCCCGATGAAAACGGTACCTCACATGTGTGGGTGCACCTACCTGGCCGCCAAGGGGAAAGCCTAAAACACAAGTAACCCCAAGTCTGTTGTCCATTCTGCCGACCGGCGCAACTTACAGATATGGGCCTCGGGTGTCCAAGCCACCGAGGAAAACAGGGAACCCCATGCATTTTCGAAAAGAGGACACCCGTGGGAATCCGCAGAGGTGTGATTTGCGCCCATCGCCCCAGATTATTTACCCAGACAGCCCTGCAAAGTCGGAAATGTGGGGAAAAAATGCTTTTTCCGCACATTTCGCTCGCCGCACCCATCGAAACGCGCCCCCCACAACACATGGCCTACCGTCCCGCGTTCCCACAGGTGTCCCGATGAAAACGGTACCTCACATGTGTGGGTGCACCTACCTGGCCGCCAAGGGGAAAGCCTAAAACACAAGTAACCCCAAGTCTGTTGTCAGAGGGAAATCTCCGACATTCTGCCGACCGGCGCAACTTACAGATATGGGCCTCGGGTGTCCAAGCCACCGAGGAAAACAGGGAACCCCATGCATTTTCGAAAAGAGGACACCCGTGGGAATCCGCAGAGGTGTGATTTGCGCCCATCACCCCAGATTTTTTTACCCAGACAGCCCTGCAAAGTCGGAAATGTGGGGAAAAAAACGCTTTTTCCGCACATTTCGCTCGCCGCACCCATCGAAACGCGCCCCCCACAACACATGGCCTACCGTCCCGCGTTCCCACAGGTGTCCCAATGAAAACGGTACCTCACATGTGTGGGTGCACCTACCTGGCCGCCAAGGGGAAAGCCTAAAACACAAGTAACCCCAAGTCTGTTTTCACACCGGAAATGTCACACTCTCACATCATACAGATATGGGCCTCGGGTGTCCAAGCCACCGAGGAAAACGGGGAACCCCATGCATTTTCGAAAAGAGGACACCCGTGGGAATCCGCAGAGGTGTGATTTGCGCCCATCGCCCCAGATTTTTTTACCCAGACAGCCCTGCAAAGTCGGAAATGTGGGGAAAAAAACGCTTTTTCCGCACATTTCGCTCGCCGCACCCATCGAAACACGCCCCCCACAACACATGGCCTACCGTCCCGCGTTCCCAGAGGTGTCCCGATGAAAACGGTACCTCACATGTGTGGGTGCACCTACCTGGCCGCCAAGGGGAAAGCCTAAAACACAAGTAACCCCAAGTCTGTTGTCAGAGGGAAATCTCCGACATTCTGCCGACCGGCGCAACTTACAGATATGGGCCTCGGGTGTCCAAGCCACCGAGGAAAACAGGGAACCCCATGCATTTTCGAAAAGAGGACACCCGTGGGAATCCGCAGAGGTGTGATTTGCGCCCATCGCCCCAGATTTTTTTACCCAGACAGCCCTGCAAAGTCGGAAATCTGTGGAAAAAAACGCTTTTTCCGCACATTTCGCTCGCCGCACCCATCGAAACACGCCCCCCACAACACATGGCCTACTGTCCCGCGTTCCCACAGGTGTCCCGATGAAAACGGTACCTCACATGTGTGGGTGCACCTACCTGGCCGCCAAGGGGAAAGCCTAAAACACAAGTAACCCCAAGTCTGTTGTCAGAGGGAAATCTCCGACATTCTGCCGACCGGCGCAACTTACAGATATGGGCCTCGGGTGTCCAAGCCACCGAGGAAAACAGGGAACCCCATGCATTTTCGAAAAGAGGACACCCGTGGGAATCCGCAGAGGTGTGATTTGCGCCCATCGCCCCAGATTTTTTTACCCAGACAGCCCTGCAAAGTCGGAAATGTGGGGAAAAAACCGCTTTTTCCGCACATTTCGCTCGCCGCACCCATCGAAACACGCCCCCCACAACACATGGCCTACCGTCCCGCGTTCCCACAGGTGTCGCGATGAAAACGGTACCTCACATGTGTGGGTGCACCTACCTGGCCGCCAAGGGGAAAGCCTAAAACACAAGTAACCCCAAGTCTGTTGTCCATTCTGCCGACCGGCGCAACTTACAGATATGGGCCTCGGGTGTCCAAGCCACCGAGGAAAACAGGGAACCCCATGCATTTTCGAAAAGAGGACACCCGTGGGAATCCGCAGAGGTGTGATTTGCGCCCATCGCCCCAGATTTTTTTACCCAGACAGCCCTGCAAAGTCGGAAATGTGGGGAAAAAAACACTTTTTCCGCACATTTCGCTCACCGCACCCATCGAAACGCGCCCCCCACAACACATGGCCTACCGTCCCGCGTTCCCACAGGTGTCCCGATGAAAACGGTACCTCACATGTGTGGGTGCACCTACCTGGCCGCCAAGGGGAAAGCCTAAAACACAAGTAACCCCAAGTCTGTTGTCAGAGGGAAATCTCCGACATTCTGCCGACCGGCGCAACTTACAGATATGGGCCTCGGGTGTCCAAGCCACCGAGGAAAACAGGGAACCCCATGCATTTTCGAAAAGAGGACACCCGTGGGAATCCGCAGAGGTGTGATTTGCGCCCATCGCCCCAGATTTTTTTACCCAGACAGCCCTGCAAAGTCGGAAATGTGGGGAAAAAACCGCTTTTTCCGCACATTTCGCTCGCCGCACCCATCGAAACACGCCCCCCACAACACATGGCCTACCGTCCCGCGTTCCCACAGGTGTCCCGATGAAAACGGTACCTCACATGTGTGGGTGCACCTACCTGGCCGCCAAGGGGAAAGCCTAAAACACAAGTAACCCCAAGTCTGTTGTCAGAGATAAATCTCAGACATTCTGCCGACCGGCGCAACTTACAGATATGGGCCTCGGGTGTCCAAGACACCGAGGAAAACAGGGAACCCCATGCATTTTCGAAAAGAGGACACCCGTGGGAATCCGCAGAGGTGTGATTTGCGCCCATCGCCCCAGATTTTTTTACCCAGACAGCCCTGCAAAGTCGGAAATGTGGGGGAAAAAACAATTTTTCTGCACATTTCACTCGCCGCACCCATCGAAACACGCCCCCCACAACACATGGCCTACCGTCCCGCGTTCCCACAGGTGTCCCGATGAAAACGATACCTCACATGTGTGGGTGCACCTACCTGGCCGCCAAGGGGAAAGCCTAAAACACAAGTAACCCCAAGTCTGTTGTCCATTCTGCCGACCGGCGCAACTTACACATATGGGCCTCGGGTGTCCAAGCCACCGAGGAAAACAGGGAACCCCATGCATTTTCGAAAAGAGGACACCCGTGGGAATCCGCAGAGGTGTGATTTGCGCCCATCGCCCCAGATTCTTTTACCCAGACAGCCCTGCAAAGTCAGAAATGTGGGGGAAAAAACGCTTTTTCCGCACATTTCACTCGCCGCACCCATCGAAACGCGCCCCCCACAACACATGGCCTACCGTCCCGCGTTCCCACAGGTGTCCCGATGAAAACGGTACCTCACATGTGTGGGTGCACCTACCTGGCCGCCAAGGGGAAAGCCTAAAACACAAGTAACCCCAAGTCTGTTGTCAGAGGGAAATCTCAGACATTCTGCCGACCGGCGCAACTTACAGATATGGGCCTCGGGTGTCCAAGCCACCGAGGAAAACAGGGAACCCCATGCATTTTCGAAAAGAGGACACCCGTGGGAATCCGCAGAGGTGTGATTTGCGCCCATCGCCCCAGATTTTTTTACCCAGACAGCCCTGCAAAGTCGGAAATGTGGGGAAAAAAAAAGCTTTTTCCGCACATTTCGCTCGCCGCACCCATCGAAACACGCCGCCCACAACACATGGCCTACCGTCCCGCGTTCCCACAGGTGTCCCGATGAAAACGGTACCTCACATGTGTGGGTGCACCTACCTGGCCGCCAAGGGGAAAGCCTAAAACACAAGTAACCCCAAGTCTGTTGTCCATTCTGCCGACCGGCGCAACTTACAGATATGGGCCTCGGGTGTCCAAGCCACCGAGGAAAACAGGGAACCCCATGCATTTTCGAAAAGAGGACACCCGTGGGAATCCGCAGAGGTGTGATTTGCGCCCATCGCCCCAGATTTTTTTACCCAGACAGCCCTGCAAAGTCGGAAATGTGGGTAAAAAAACGCTTTTTCCAAACATTTCGCTCGCCGCACCCATCGAAACGCGCCCCCCACAACACATGGCCTACCATCCCGCGTTCCCACAGGTGTCCCGATGAAAACGGTACCTCACATGTGTGGGTGCACCTACCTGGCCGCCAAGGGGAAAGCCTAAAACACAAGTAACCCCAAGTCTGTTGTCAGAGGGAAATCTCCGACATTCTGCCGACCGGCGCAACTTACAGATATGGGCCTCGGGTGTCGAAGCCACCGAGGAAAACAGGGAACCCCATGCATTTTCGAAAAGAGGACACCCGTGGGAATCCGCAGAGGTGTGATTTGCGCCCATCGCCCCAGATTTTTTTACCCAGACAGCCCTGCAAAGTCGGAAATGTGGGGAAAAAAACGCTTTTTCCGCACATTTCGCTCGCCGCACCCATCGAAACGCGCCCCCCACAACACATGGCCTACCGTCCCGCGTTCCCACAGGTGTCCCGATGAAAACGGTACCTCACATGTGTGGGTGCACCTACCTGGCCGCCAAGGGGAAAGCCTAAAACACAAGTAACCCCAAGTCTGTTGTCAGAGGGAAATCTCAGACATTCTGCCGACCGGCGCAACTTACAGATATGGGCCTCAGGTGTCCAAGCCACCGAGGAAAACAGGGAACCCCATGCATTTTCGAAAAGAGGACACCCGTGGGAATCCGCAGAGGTGTGATTTGCGCCCATCGCCCCAGATTTTTTTACCCAGACAGCCCTGCAAAGTCGGAAATGTGGGTAAAAAAACGCTTTTTCCAAACATTTCGCTCGCCGCACCCATCGAAACGCGCCCCCCACAACACATGGCCTACCGTCCCGCGTTCCCACAGGTGTCCCGATGAAAACAGTACCTCACATGTGTGGGTGCACCTACCTGGCCGCCAAGGGGAAAGCCTAAAACACAAGTAACCCCAAGTCTGTTGTCCATTCTGCCGACCGGCGCAACTTACAGATATGGGCCTCGGGTGTCCAAGCCACCGAGGAAAACAGGGAACCCCATGCATTTTCGAAAAGAGGACACCCGTGGGAATCCGCAGAGGTGTGATTTGCGCCCATCGCCCCAGATTTTTTTACCCAGACAGCCCTGCAAAGTCGGAAATGTGGGGAATAAAATGCTTTTTCCGCACATTTCGCTCGCCGCACCCATCGAAACGCGCCCCCCACAACACATGGCCTACCGTCCCGCGTTCCCACAGGTGTCCCGATGAAAACGGTACCTCACATGTGTGGGTGCACCTACCTGGCCGCCAAGGGGAAAGCCTAAAACACAAGTAACCCCAAGTCTGTTGTCAGAGGGAAATCTCCGACATTCTGCCGACCGGCGCAACTTACAGATATGGGCCTCGGGTGTCCAAGCCACCGAGGAAAACAGGGAACCCCATGCATTTTCGAAAAGAGGACACCCGTGGGAATCCGCAGAGGTGTGATTTGCGCCCATCGCCCCAGATTTTTTTACCCAGACAGCCCTGCAAAGTCGGAAATGTGGGGAAAAAAACGCTTTTTCCGCACATTTCGCTCGCCGCACCCATCGAAACACGCCCCCCACAACACATGGCCTACCGTCCCGCGTTCCCACAGGTGTCCCGATGAAAACGGTACCTCACATGTGTGGGTGCACCTACCTGGCTGCCAAGGGGAAAGCCTAAAACACAAGTAACCCCAAGTCTGTTGTCAGAGGGAAATCTCAGACATTCTGCCGACCGGCGCAACTTACAGATATGGGCCTCGGGTGTCCAAGCCACCGAGGAAAACAGGGAACCCCATGCATTTTCGAAAAGAGGACACCCGTGGGAATCCGCAGAGGTGTGATTTGCGCCCATCGCCCCAGATTTTTTTACCCAGACAGCCCTGCAAAGTCGGAAATGTGGGGAAAAAAATGCTTTTTCCGCACATTTCGCTCGCCGCACCCATCGAAACACGCCCCCCACAACACATGGCCTACCGTCCCGCGTTCCCACAGGTGTCCCGATGAAAACGGTACCTCACATGTGTGGGTGCACCTACCTGGCCGCCAAGGGGAAAGCCTAAAACACAAGTAACCCCAAGTCTGTTGTCCATTCTGCCGACCGGCGCAACTTACAGATATGGGCCTCGGGTGTCCAAGCCACCGAGGAAAACAGGGAACCCCATGCATTTTCGAAAAGAGGACACCCGTGGGAATCCACAGAGGTGTGATTTGCGCCCATCGCCCCAGATTATTTACCCAGACAGCCCTGCAAAGTCGGAAATGTGGGGAAAAAATGCTTTTTCCGCACATTTCGCTCGCCGCACCCATCGAAACGCGCCCCCCACAACACATGGCCTACCGTCCCGCGTTCCCACAGGTGTCCCGATGAAAACGGTACCTCACATGTGTGGGTGCACCTACCTGGCCGCCAAGGGGAAAGCCTAAAACACAAGTAACCCCAAGTCTGTTGTCAGAGGGAAATCTCCGACATTCTGCCGACCGGCGCAACTTACAGATATGGGCCTCGGGTGTCCAAGCCACCGAGGAAAACAGGGAACCCCATGCATTTTCGAAAAGAGGACACCCGTGGGAATCCGCAGAGGTGTGATTTGCGCCCATCACCCCAGATTTTTTTACCCAGACAGCCCTGCAAAGTCGGAAATGTGGGGAAAAAAACGCTTTTTCTGCACATTTCGCTCGCCGCACCCATCGAAACGCGCCCCCCACAACACATGGCCTACCGTCCCGCGTTCCCACAGGTGTCCCAATGAAAACGGTACCTCACATGTGTGGGTGCACCTACCTGGCCGCCAAGGGGAAAGCCTAAAACACAAGTAACCCCAAGTCTGTTTTCACACCGGAAATGTCACACTCTCACATCATACAGATATGGGCCTCGGGTGTCCAAGCCACCGAGGAAAACGGTGAACCCCATGCATTTTCGAAAAGAGGACACCCGTGGGAATCCGCAGAGGTGTGATTTGCGCCCATCGCCCCAGATTTTTTTACCCAGACAGCCCTGCAAAGTCGGAAATGTGGGGAAAAAAACGCTTTTTCCGCACATTTCGCTCGCCGCACCCATCGAAACACGCCCCCCACAACACATGGCCTACCGTCCCGCGTTCCCAGAGGTGTCCCGATGAAAACGGTACCTCACATGTGTGGGTGCACCTACCTGGCTGCCAAGGGGAAAGCCTAAAACACAAGTAACCCCAAGTCTGTTGTCAGAGGGAAATCTCCGACATTCTGCCGACCGGCGCAACTTACAGATATGGGCCTCGGGTGTCCAAGCCACCGAGGAAAACAGGGAACCCCATGCATTTTCGAAAAGAGGACACCCGTGGGAATCCGCAGAGGTGTGATTTGCGCCCATCGCCCCAGATTTTTTTACCCAGACAGCCCTGCAAAGTCGGAAATGTGGGGAAAAAAACGCTTTTTCCGCACATTTCGCTCGCCGCACCCATCGAAACACGCCCCCCACAACACATGGCCTACTGTCCCGCGTTCCCACAGGTGTCCCGATGAAAACGGTACCTCACATGTGTGGGTGCACCTACCTGGCCGCCAAGGGGAAAGCCTAAAACACAAGTAACCCCAAGTCTGTTGTCAGAGGGAAATCTCCGACATTCTGCCGACCGGCGCAACTTACAGATATGGGCCTCGGGTGTCCAAGCCACCGAGGAAAACAGGGAACCCCATGCATTTTCGAAAAGAGGACACCCGTGGGAATCCGCAGAGGTGTGATTTGCGCCCATCGCCCCAGATTTTTTTACCCAGACAGCCCTGCAAAGTCGGAAATGTGGGGAAAAAACCGCTTTTTCCGCACATTTCGCTCGCCGCACCCATCGAAACACGCCCCCCACAACACATGGCCTACCGTCCCGCGTTCCCACAGGTGTCGCGATGAAAACGGTACCTCACATGTGTGGGTGCACCTACCTGGCAGCCAAGGGGAAAGCCTAAAACACAAGTAACCCCAAGTCTGTTGTCCATTCTGCCGACCGGCGCAACTTACAGATATGGGCCTCGGGTGTCCAAGCCACCGAGGAAAACAGGGAACCCCATGCATTTTCGAAAAGAGGACACCCGTGGGAATCCGCAGAGGTGTGATTTGCGCCCATCGCCCCAGATTTTTTTACCCAGACAGCCCTGCAAAGTCGGAAATGTGGGGAAAAAAACACTTTTTCCGCACATTTCGCTCGCCGCACCCATCGAAACGCGCCCCCCACAACACATGGCCTACCGTCCCGCGTTCCCACAGGTGTCCCGATGAAAACGGTACCTCACATGTGTGGGTGCACCTACCTGGCCGCCAAGGGGAAAGCCTAAAACACAAGTAACCCCAAGTCTGTTGTCAGAGGGAAATCTCCGACATTCTGCCGACCGGCGCAACTTACAGATATGGGCCTCGGGTGTCCAAGCCACCGAGGAAAACAGGGAACCCCATGCATTTTCGAAAAGAGGACACCCGTGGGAATCCGCAGAGGTGTGATTTGCGCCCATCGCCCCAGATTTTTTTACCCAGACAGCCCTGCAAAGTCGGAAATGTGGGGAAAAAACCGCTTTTTCCGCACATTTCGCTCGCCGCACCCATCGAAACACGCCCCCCACAACACATGGCCTACCGTCCCGCGTTCCCACAGGTGTCCCGATGAAAACGGTACCTCACATGTGTGGGTGCACCTACCTGGCCGCCAAGGGGAAAGCCTAAAACACAAGTAACCCCAAGTCTGTTGTCAGAGGGAAATCTCAGACATTCTGCCGACCGGCGCAACTTACAGATATGGGCCTCGGGTGTCCAAGACACCGAGGAAAACAGGGAACCCCATGCATTTTCGAAAAGAGGACACCCGTGGGAATCCGCAGAGGTGTGATTTGCGCCCATCGCCCCAGATTTTTTTACCCAGACAGCCCTGCAAAGTCGGAAATGTGGGGGAAAAAACAATTTTTCTGCACATTTCACTCGCCGCACCCATCGAAACACGCCCCCCACAACACATGGCCTACCGTCCCGCGTTCCCACAGGTGTCCCGATGAAAACGATACCTCACATGTGTGGGTGCACCTACCTGGCCGCCAAGGGGAAAGCCTAAAACACAAGTAACCCCAAGTCTGTTGTCCATTCTGCCGACCGGCGCAACTTACAGATATGGGCCTCGGGTGTCCAAGCCACCGAGGAAAACAGGGAACCCCATGCATTTTCGAAAAGAGGACACCCGTGGGAATCCGCAGAGGTGTGATTTGCGCCCATCGCCCCAGATTCTTTTACCCAGACAGCCCTGCAAAGTCAGAAATGTGGGGGAAAAAACGCTTTTTCCGCACATTTCACTCGCCGCACCCATCGAAACACGCCCCCCACAACACATGGCCTACCGTCCCGCGTTCCCACAGGTGTCCCGATGAAAACGGTACCTCACATGTGTGGGTGCACCTACCTGGCCGCCAAGGGGAAAGCCTAAAACACAAGTAACCCCAAGTCTGTTGTCAGAGGGAAATCTCCGACATTCTGCCGACCGGCGCAACTTACAGATATGGGCCTCGGGTGTCCAAGCCACCGAGGAAAACAGGGAACCCCATGCATTTTCGAAAAGAGGACACCCGTGGGAATCCGCAGAGGTGTGATTTGCGCCCATCGCCCCAGATTTTTTTACCCAGACAGCCCTGCAAAGTCGGAAATGTGGGGAAAAAACCGCTTTTTCCGCACATTTCGCTCGCCGCACCCATCGAAACACGCCCCCCACAACACATGGCCTACCGTCCCGCGTTCCCACAGGTGTCCCGATGAAAACGGTACCTCACATGTGTGGGTGCACCTACCTGGCCGCCAAGGGGAAAGCCTAAAACACAAGTAACCCCAAGTCTGTTGTCAGAGGGAAATCTCAGACATTCTGCCGACCGGCGCAACTTACAGATATGGGCCTCGGGTGTCCAAGACACCGAGGAAAACAGGGAACCCCATGCATTTTCGAAAAGAGGACACCCGTGGGAATCCGCAGAGGTGTGATTTGCGCCCATCGCCCCAGATTTTTTTACCCAGACAGCCCTGCAAAGTCGGAAATGTGGGGGAAAAAACAATTTTTCTGCACATTTCACTCGCCGCACCCATCGAAACACGCCCCCCACAACACATGGCCTACCGTCCCGCGTTCCCACAGGTGTCCCGATGAAAACGATACCTCACATGTGTGGGTGCACCTACCTGGCCGCCAAGGGGAAAGCCTAAAACACAAGTAACCCCAAGTCTGTTGTCCATTCTGCCGACCGGCGCAACTTACAGATATGGGCCTCGGGTGTCCAAGCCACCGAGGAAAACAGGGAACCCCATGCATTTTCGAAAAGAGGACACCCGTGGGAATCCGCAGAGGTGTGATTTGCGCCCATCGCCCCAGATTCTTTTACCCAGACAGCCCTGCAAAGTCAGAAATGTGGGGGAAAAAACGCTTTTTCCGCACATTTCACTCGCCGCACCCATCGAAACACGCCCCCCACAACACATGGCCTACCGTCCCGCGTTCCCACAGGTGTCCCGATGAAAACGGTACCTCACATGTGTGGGTGCACCTACCTGGCCGCCAAGGGGAAAGCCTAAAACACAAGTAACCCCAAGTCTGTTGTCCATTCTGCCGACCGGCGCAACTTACAGATATGGGCCTCGGGTGTCCAAGCCACCGAGGAAAACAGGGAACCCCATGCATTTTCGAAAAGAGGACACCCGTGGGAATCCGCAGAGGTGTGATTTGCGCCCATCGCCCCAGATTTTTTTACCCAGACAGCCCTGCAAAGTCGGAAATGTGGGGAAAAAAACGCTTTTTCCGCACATTTCGCTCGCCGCACCCATCGAAACACGCCCCCACAACACATGGCCTACCGTCCCGCGTTCCCACAGGTGTCCCGATGAAAACGGTACCTCACATGTGTGGGTGCACCTACCTGGCCGCCAAGGGGAAAGCCTAAAACACAAGTAACCCCAAGTCTGTTGTCAGAGGGAAATCTCAGACATTCTGCCGACCGGCGCAACTTACAGATATGGGCCTCGGGTGTCCAAGCCACCGAGGAAAACAGGGAACCCCATGCATTTTCGAAAAGAGGACACCCGTGGGAATCCGCAGAGGTGTGATTTGCGCCCATCGCCCCAGATTTTTTTACCCAGACAGCCCTGCAAAGTCGGAAATGTGGGGGAAAAAACGCTTTTTCCGCACATTTCACTCGCCGCACCCATCGAAACACGCCCCCCACAACACATGGCCTACCGTCCCGCGTTCCCACAGGTGTCCCGATGAAAACGGTACCTCACATGTGTGGGTGCACCTACCTGGCCGCCAAGGGGAAAGCCTAAAACACAAGTAACCCCAAGTCTGTTGTCCATTCTGCCGACCGGCGCAACTTACAGATATGGGCCTCGGGTGTCCAAGCCACCGAGGAAAACAGGGAACCCCATGCATTTTCGAAAAGAGGACACCCGTGGGAATCCGCAGAGGTGTGATTTGCGCCCATCGCCCCAGATTCTTTTACCCAGACAGCCCTGCAAAGTCGGAAATGTGGGGGAAAAAACGCTTTTTCCGCACATTTCACTCGCCGCACCCATCGAAACACGCCCCCCACAACACATGGCCTACCGTCCCGCGTTCCCACAGGTGTCCCGATGAAAACGGTACCTCACATGTGTGGGTGCACCTACCTGGCCGCCAAGGGGAAAGCCTAAAACACAAGTAACCCCAAGTCTGTTGTCCATTCTGCCGACCGGCGCAACTTACAGATATGGGCCTCGGGTGTCCAAGCCACCGAGGAAAACAGGGAACCCCATGCATTTTCGAAAAGAGGACACCCGTGGGAATCCGCAGAGGTGTGATTTGCGCCCATCGCCCCAGATTTTTTTACCCAGACAGCCCTGCAAAGTCGTAAATGTGGGGAAAAAAACGCTTTTTCCGCACATTTCGCTCGCCGCACCCATCGAAACACGCCCCCCACAACACATGGCCTACCGTCCCGCGTTCCCACAGGTGTCCCGATGAAAACGGTACCTCACATGTGTGGGTGCACCTACCTGGCCGCCAAGGGGAAAGCCTAAAACACAAGTAACCCCAAGTCTGTTGTCAGAGGGAAATCTCCGACATTCTGCCGACCGGCGCAACTTACAGATATGGGCCTCGGGTGTCCAAGCCACCGAGGAAAACAGGGAACCCCATGCATTTTCGAAAAGAGGACACCCGTGGGAATCCGCAGAGGTGTGATTTGCGCCCATCGCCCCAGATTTTTTTACCCAGACAGCCCTGCAAAGTCGGAAATGTGGGGAAAAAACTCTTTTTCCGCACATTTCGCTCGCCGCACCCATCGAAACACGCCCCCCACAACACATGGCCTACCGTCCCGCGTTCCCACAGGTGTCCCGATGAAAACGGTACCTCACATGTGTGGGTGCACCTACCTGGCCGCCAAGGGGAAAGCCTAAAACACAAGTAACCCCAAGTCTGTTGTCCATTCTGCCGACCGGCGCAACTTACAGATATGGGCCTCGGGTGTCCAAGCCACCGAGGAAAACAGGGAACCCCATGCATTTTCGAAAAGAGGACACCCGTGGGAATCCGCAGAGGTGTGATTTGCGCCCATCGCCCCAGATTTTTTTACCCAGACAGCCCTGCAAAGTCGGAAATGTGGGGAAAAAACCGCTTTTTCCGCACATTTCGCTCGCCGCACCCATCGAAACACGCCCCCCACAACACATGGCCTACCGTCCCGCGTTCCCACAGGTGTCCCGATGAAAACGGTACCTCACATGTGTGGGTGCACCTACCTGGCCGCCAAGGGGAAAGCCTAAAACACAAGTAACCCCAAGTCTGTTGTCAGAGGGAAATCTCAGACATTCTGCCGACCGGCGCAACTTACAGATATGGGCCTCGGGTGTCCAAGACACCGAGGAAAACAGGGAACCCCATGCATTTTCGAAAAGAGGACACCCGTGGGAATCCGCAGAGGTGTGATTTGCGCCCATCGCCCCAGATTTTTTTACCCAGACAGCCCTGCAAAGTCGGAAATGTGGGGGAAAAAACGCTTTTTCCGCACATTTCACTCGCCGCACCCATCGAAACACGCCCCCCACAACACATGGCCTACCGTCCCGCGTTCCCACAGGTGTCCCGATGAAAACGGTACCTCACATGTGTGGGTGCACCTACCTGGCCGCCAAGGGGAAAGCCTAAAACACAAGTAACCCCAAGTCTGTTGTCCATTCTGCCGACCGGCGCAACTTACAGATATGGGCCTCGGGTGTCCAAGCCACCGAGGAAAACAGGGAACCCCATGCATTTTCGAAAAGAGGACACCCGTGGGAATCCGCAGAGGTGTGATTTGCGCCCATCGCCCCAGATTCTTTTACCCAGACAGCCCTGCAAAGTCGGAAATGTGGGGAAAAAAACGCTTTTTCCGCACATTTCGCTCGCCGCACCCATCGAAACGCGCCCCCCACAACACATGGCCTACCGTCCCGCGTTCCCACAGGTGTCCCGATGAAAACGGTACCTAACATGTGTGGGTGCACCTACCTGGCCGCCAAGGGGAAAGCCTAAAACACAAGTAACCCCAAGTCTGTTGTCAGAGGGAAATCTCAGACATTCTGCCGACCGGCGCAACTTACAGATATGGGCCTCGGGTGTCCAAGCCACCGAGGAAAACAGGGAACCCCATGCATTTTCGAAAAGAGGACACCCGTGGGAATCCGCAGAGGTGTGATTTGCGCCCATCGCCCCAGATTATTTTACCCAGACAGCCCTGCAAAGTCGGAAATGTGGGGAAAAAAACGCTTTTTCCGCACATTTCGCTCGCCGCACCCATCGAAACGCGCCCCCCACAACACATGGCCTACCGTCCCGCGTTCCCACAGGTGTCCCGATGAAAACGGTACCTCACATGTGTGGGTGCACCTACCTGGCCGCCAAGGGGAAAGCCTAAAACACAAGTAACCCCAAGTCTGTTGTCAGAGGGAAATCTCAGACATTCTGCCGACCGGCGCAACTTACAGATATGGGCCTCGGGTGTCCAAGCCAGCGAGGAAAACAGGGAACCCCATGCATTTTCGAAAAGAGGACACCCGTGGGAATCCGCAGAGGTGTGATTTGCGCCCATCGCCCCAGATATTTTTACCCAGACAGCCCTGCAAAGTCGGAAATGTGGGGAAAAAAACGCTTTTTCCGCACATTTCGCTCGCCGCACCCATCGAAACACGCCCCCCACAACACATGGCCTACCGTCCCGCGTTCCCACAGGTGTCCCGATGAAAACGGTACCTCACATGTGTGGGTGCACCTACCTGGCCGCCAAGGGGAAAGCCTAAAACACAAGTAACCCCAAGTCTGTTTTCAGAGGGAAAACTCAGACATTCTGCCGACCGGCACAATGTACAGATATGGGCCTCGGGTGTCCAAGCCACCGAGGAAAACAGGGAACCCCATGCATTTCCGAAAAGAGGACACCCGTGGGAATCCGCAGAGGTATGATATGCCCAAATTGCCCCAGAATTTATTACCCAGACACCCCTGCAAAGTCTGAAATGTGGGGAAAAAAACGCTTTTTCCGCACATTTCGCTCGACGCACCCATCGAAACACGCCCCCAACAACACATGGCCTACCGTCACGCGTTCCCACAGATGTCCCGATGAAAACGGTACCTCACATGTGTGGGTGGACCTACCTGGCCGCCAAGGGGAAAGCCTAAAACACAAGTAACCCCAAGTCTGTTTTCACACCGGAAATGTAACACTCTCACATCATACAGATATGGGCCTCGGGTGTCCAAGCCACCAAGGAAAACAGGGAACCCCATGCATTTCCGGAAAGAGGACACCCGTGGGAATCCGCAGAGGTATGATATGCCCAAATCGCCCCAGAATTTATTACCCAGACACCCCCGCAAAGTCCGAAATGTGGGAAAAAATACGCATTTTCCTCACATTTCGCTCGACTCACCCATCGAAACACGCCCCCAACAACACATGGCCTACCGTCCCGCGTTCCCACAGGTGTCCCGATGAAAACGGTACCTCACATGTGTGGGTGCACCTACCTGGCCGCCAAGGGGAAAGCCTAAAACACAAGTAACCCCAAGTCTGTTGTCCATTCTGCCGACCGGCGCAACTTACAGATATGGGCCTCGGGTGTCCAAGCCACCGAGGAAAACAGGGAACCCCATGCATTTTCGAAACGACGACACCCGTGGGAATCCGCAGAGGTGTGATTTGCGCCCATCGCCCCAGATTTTTTTACCCAGACAGCCCTGCAAAGTCGGAAATGTGGGGAAAAAAACGCTTTTTCCGCACATTTCGCTCGCCGCACCCATCGAAACACGCCCCCCACAACACATGGCCTACCGTCCCGCGTTCCCACAGGTGTCCCGATGAAAACGGTACCTCACATGTGTGGGTGCACCTACCTGGCCGCCAAGGGGAAAGCCTAAAACACAAGTAACCCCAAGTCTGTTTTCAGAGGGAAAACTCAGACATTCTGCCGACCGGCGCAACTTACAGATATGGGCCTCGGGTGTCCAAGCCACCGAGGAAAACAGGGAACCCCATGCATTTTCGAAAAGAGGACACCCGTGGGAATCCGCAGAGGTGTGATTTGCGCCCATCGCCCCAGATTTTTTTACCCAGACAGCCCTGCAAAGTCGGAAATGTGGGGAAAAAAACGCTTTTTCCGCACATTTCGCTCGCCGCACCCATCGAAACACGCCCCCCACAACACATGGCCTACCGTCCCGCGTTCCCACAGGTGTCCCGATGAAAACGGTACCTCACATGTGTGGGTGCACCTACCTGGCCGCCAAGGGGAAAGCCTAAAACACAAGTAACCCCAAGTCTGTTGTCAGAGGGAAATCTCCGACATTCTGCCGACCGGCGCAACTTACAGATATGGGCCTCGGGTGTCCAAGCCACCGAGGAAAACAGGGAACCCCATGCATTTTCGAAAAGAGGACACCCGTGGGAATCCGCAGAGGTGTGATTTGCGCCCATCGCCCCAGATTTTTTTACCCAGACAGCCCTGCAAAGTCGGAAATGTGGGGAAAAAAACGCTTTTTCCGCACATTTTGCTCGCCGCACCCATCGAAACACGCCCCCAACAACACATGGCCTACCGTCCCGCGTTCCCACAGGTGTCCCGATGAAAACGGTACCTCACATGTGTGGGTGCACCTACCTGGCCGCCAAGGGGAAAGCCTAAAACACAAGTAACCCCAAGTCTGTTTTCAGAGGGAAAACTCAGACATTCTGCCGACCGGCACAATGTACAGATATGGGCCTCGGGTGTCCAAGCCACCGAGGAAAACAGGGAACCCCATGCATTTCCGAAAAGAGGACACCCGTGGGAATCCGCAGAGGTATGATATGCCCAAATTGCCCCAGAATTTATTACCCAGACACCCCTGCAAAGTCTGAAATGTGGGGAAAAAAACGCTTTTTCCGCACATTTCGCTCGACGCACCCATCGAAACACGCCCCCAACAACACATGGCCTACCGTCACGCGTTCCCACAGGTGTCCCGATGAAAACGGTACCTCACATGTGTGGGTGGACCTACCTGGCCGCCAAGGGGAAAGCCTAAAACACAAGTAACCCCAAGTCTGTTTTCACACCGGAAATGTCACACTCTCACATCATACAGATATGGGCCTCGGGTGTCCAAGCCACCAAGGAAAACAGGGAACCCCATGCATTTCCGGAAAGAGGACACCCGTGGGAATCCGCAGAGGTATGATATGCCCAAATCGCCCCAGAATTTATTACCCAGACACCCCCGCAAAGTCCGAAATGTGGGAAAAAATACGCATTTTCCTCACATTTCGCTCGACTCACCCATCGAAACACGCCCCCAACAACACATGGCCTACCGTCCCGCGTTCCCACAGGTGTCCCGATGAAAACGGTACCTCACATGTGTGGGTGCACCTACCTGTCCGCCAAGGGGAAAGCCTAAAACACAAGTAACCCCAAGTCTGTTGTCCATTCTGCCGACCGGCGCAACTTACAGATATGGGCCTCGGGTGTCCAAGCCACCGAGGAAAACAGGGAACCCCATGCATTTTCGAAACGAGGACACCCGTGGGAATCCGCAGAGGTGTGATTTGCGCCCATCGCCCCAGATTTTTTTACCCAGACAGCCCTGCAAAGTCGGAAATGTGGGGAAAAAAACGCTTTTTCCGCACATTTCGCTCGCCGCACCCATCGAAACACGCCCCCCACAACACATGGCCTACCGTCCCGCGTTCCCACAGGTGTCCCGATGAAAACGGTACCTCACATGTGTGGGTGCACCTACCTGGCCGCCAAGGGGAAAGCCTAAAACACAAGTAACCCCAAGTCTGTTTTCAGAGGGAAAACTCAGACATTCTGCCGACCGGCGCAACTTACAGATATGGGCTTCGGGTGTCCAAGCCACCGAGGAAAACAGGGAACCCCATGCATTTTCGAAAAGAGGACACCCGTGGGAATCCGCAGAGGTGTGATTTGCGCCCATCGCCCCAGATTTTTTTACCCAGACAGCCCTGCAAAGTCGGAAATGTGGGGAAAAAAACGCTTTTTCCGCACATTTCGCTCGCCGCACCCATCGAAACGCGCCCCCCACAACACATTGCCTACCGTCCCGCGTTCCCACAGGTGTCCCGATGAAAACGGTACCTCACATGGGTGGGTGCACCTACCTGGCCGCCAAGGGGAAAGCCTAAAACACAAGTAACCCCAAGTCTGTTGTCAGAGGGAAATCTCCGACATTCTGCCGACCGGCGCAACTTACAGATATGGGCCTCGGGTGTCCAAGCCACCGAGGAAAACAGGGAACCCCATGCATTTTCGAAAAGAGGACACCCGTGGGAATCCGCAGAGGTGTGATTTGCGCCCATCGCCCCAGATTTTTTTACCCAGACAGCCCTGCAAAGTCGGAAATGTGGGGAAAAAAACGCTTTTTCCGCACATTTCGCTCGCCGCACCCATCGAAACACGCCCCCCACAACACATGGCCTACCGTCCCGCGTTCCCACAGGTGTCCCGATGAAAACGGTACCTCACATGTGTGGGTGCACCTACCTGGCCGCCAAGGGGAAAGCCTAAAACACAAGTAACCCCAAGTCTGTTGTCCATTCTGCCGACCGGCGCAACTTACAGATATGGGCCTCGGGTGTCCAAGCCACCGAGGAAAACAGGGAACCCCATGCATTTTCGAAAAGAGGACACCCGTGGGAATCCGCAGAGGTGTGATTTGCGCCCATCGCCCCAGATTTTTTTACCCAGACAGCCCTGCAAAGTCGGAAATGTGGGGAAAAAAACACTTTTTCCGCACATTTCGCTCGCCGCACCCATGGCCTACCGTCACGCGTTCCCACAGGTGTCCCGATGAAAACGGTACCTCACATGTGTGGGTGGACCTACCTGGCCGCCAAGGGGAAAGCCTAAAACACAAGTAACCCCAAGTCTGTTTTCACACCGGAAATGTCACACTCTCACATCATACAGATATGGGCCTCGGGTGTCCAAGCCACCAAGGAAAACAGGGAACCCCATGCATTTCCGGAAAGAGGACACCCGTGGGAATCCGCAGAGGTATGATATGCCCAAATCGCCCCAGAATTTATTACCCAGACACCCCCGCAAAGTCCGAAATGTGGGAAAAAATACGCATTTTCCTCACATTTCGCTCGACTCACCCATCGAAACACGCCCCCAACAACACATGGCCTACCGTCCCGCGTTCCCACAGGTGTCCCGATGAAAACGGTACCTCACATGTGTGGGTGCACCTACCTGTCCGCCAAGGGGAAAGCCTAAAACACAAGTAACCCCAAGTCTGTTGTCCATTCTGCCGACCGGCGCAACTTACAGATATGGGCCTCGGGTGTCCAAGCCACCGAGGAAAACAGGGAACCCCATGCATTTTCGAAATGAGGACACCCGTGGGAATCCGCAGAGGTGTGATTTGCGCCCATCGCCCCAGATTTTTTTACCCAGACAGCCCTGCAAAGTCGGAAATGTGGGGAAAAAAACGCTTTTTCCGCACATTTCGCTCGCCGCACCCATCGAAACACGCCCCCCACAACACATGGCCTACCGTCCCGCGTTCCCACAGGTGTCCCGATGAAAACGGTACCTCACATGTGTGGGTGCACCTACCTGGCCGCCAAGGGGAAAGCCTAAAACACAAGTAACCCCAAGTCTGTTTTCAGAGGGAAAACTCAGACATTCTGCCGACCGGCGCAACTTACAGATATGGGCTTCGGGTGTCCAAGCCACCGAGGAAAACAGGGAACCCCATGCATTTTCGAAAAGAGGACACCCGTGGGAATCCGCAGAGGTGTGATTTGCGCCCATCGCCCCAGATTTTTTTACCCAGACAGCCCTGCAAAGTCGGAAATGTGGGGAAAAAAACGCTTTTTCCGCACATTTCGCTCGCCGCACCCATCGAAACGCGCCCCCCACAACACATGGCCTACCGTCCCGCGTTCCCACAGGTGTCCCGATGAAAACGGTACCTCACATGGGTGGGTGCACCTACCTGGCCGCCAAGGGGAAAGCCTAAAACACAAGTAACCCCAAGTCTGTTGTCAGAGGGAAATCTCCGACATTCTGCCGACCGGCGCAACTTACAGATATGGGCCTCGGGTGTCCAAGCCACCGAGGAAAACAGGGAACCCCATGCATTTTCGAAAAGAGGACACCCGTGGGAATCCGCAGAGGTGTGATTTGCGCCCATCGCCCCAGATTTTTTTACCCAGACAGCCCTGCAAAGTCGGAAATGTGGGGAAAAAAACGCTTTTTCCGCACATTTCGCTCGCCGCACCCATCGAAACACGCCCCCCACAACACATGGCCTACCGTCCCGCGTTTCCACAGGTGTCCCGATGAAAACGGTACCTCACATGTGTGGGTGCACCTACCTGGCCGCCAAGGGGAAAGCCTAAAACACAAGTAACCCCAAGTCTGTTGTCCATTCTGCCGACCGGCGCAACTTACAGATATGGGCCTCGGGTGTCCAAGCCACCGAGGAAAACAGGGAACCCCATGCATTTTCGAAAAGAGGACACCGGTGGGAATCCGCAGAGGTGTGATTTGCGCCCATCGCCCCAGATTTTTTTACCCAGACAGCCCTGCAAAGTCGGAAATGTGGGGAAAAAAACGCTTTTTCCGCACATTTCGCTCGCCGCACCCATCGAAACACGCCCCCCACAACACATGGCCTACCGTCCCGCGTTCCCACAGGTGTCCCGATGAAAACGGTACCTCACATGTGTGGGTGCACCTACCTGGCCGCCAAGGGGAAAGCCTAAAACACAAGTAACCCCAAGTCTGTTTTCACACCGGAAATGTCACACTCTCACATCATACAGATATGGGCCTCGGGTGTCCAAGCCACCGAGGAAAACGGGGAACCCCATGCATTTTCGAAAAGAGGACACCCGTGGGAATCCGCAGAGGTGTGATTTGCGCCCATCACCCCAGATTTTTTTACCCAGACAGCCCTGCAAAGTCGGAAATGTGGGGAAAAAAATGCTTTTTCCGCACATTTCGCTCGCCGCACCCATCGAAACACGCCCCCCACAACACATGGCCTACCGTCCCACGTTCCCACAGGTGTCCCGATGAAAACGGTACCTCACATGTGTGGGTGCACCTACCTGGCCGCCAAGGGGAAAGCCTAAAACACAAGTAACCCCAAGTCTGTTGTCAGAGGGAAATCTCCGACATTCTGCCGACCGGCGCAACTTACAGATATGGGCCTCGGGTGTCCAAGCCACCGAGGAAAACAGGGAACCCCATGCATTTTCGAAAAGAGGACCCCCGTGGGAATCCGCAGAGGTGTGATTTGCGCTCATCGCCCCAGATTTTTTTACCCAGACAGCCCTGCAAAGTCGGAAATGTGGGGAAAAAAACGCTTTTTCCGCACATTTCGCTCGCCGCACCCATCGAAACACGCCCCCCACAACACATGGCCTACCGTCCCGCGTTCCCACAGGTGTCCCGATGAAAACGGTACCTCACATGTGTGGGTGCACCTACCTGGCCGCCAAGGGGAAAGCCTAAAACACAAGTAACCCCAAGTCTGTTGTCCATTCTGCCGACCGGCGCAACTTACAGATATGGGCCTCGGGTGTCCAAGCCACCGAGGAAAACAGGGAACCCCATGCATTTTCGAAAAGAGGACACCCGTGGGAATCCGCAGAGGTGTGATTTGCGCCCATCGCCCCAGATTTTTTTACCCAGACAGCCCTGCAAAGTCGGAAATGTGGGGAAAAAAATGCTTTTTCCGCACATTTCGCTCGCCGCACCCATCGAAACGCGCCCCCCCACAACACATGGCCTACCGTCCCGCGTTCCCACAGGTGTCCCGATGAAAACGGTACCTCACATGTGTGGGTGCACCTACCTGGCCGCCAAGGGGAAAGCCTAAAACACAAGTAACCCCAAGTCTGTTGTCAGAGGGAAATCTCTGACATTCTGCCGACCGGCGCAACTTACAGATATGGGCCTCGGGTGTCCAAGCCACCGAGGAAAACAGGGAACCCCATGCATTTTCGAAAAGAGGACACCCGTGGGAATCCGCAGAGGTGTGATTTGCGCCCATCGCCCCAGATTTTTTTACCCAGACAGCCCTGCAAAGTCGGAAATGTGGGGAAAAAAACGCTTTTTCCGCACATTTCGCTCGCCGCACCCATCGAAACACGCCCCCCACAACACATGGCCTACCGTCCCGCGTTCCCACAGGTGTCCCGATGAAAACGGTACCTCACATGTGTGGGTGCACCTACCTGGCCGCCAAGGGGAAAGCCTAAAACACAAGTAACCCCAAGTCTGTTGTCCATTCTGCCGACCGGCGCAACTTACAGATATGGGCCTCGGGTGTCCAAGCCACCGAGGAAAACAGGGAACCCCATGCATTTTCGAAAAGAGGACACCCGTGGAAATCCGCAGAGGTGTGATTTGCGCCCATCGCCCCAGATTTTTTTACCCAGACAGCCCTGCAAAGTCGGAAATGTGGGGAAAAAAATGCTTTTTCCGCACATTTCGCTCGCCGCACCCATCAAAACGCGCCCCCCACAACACATGGCCTACCATCCCGCGTTCCCACAGGTGTCCCGATGAAAACGGTACCTCACATGTGTGGGTGCACCTACCTGGCCGCCAAGGGGAAAGCCTAAAACACAAGTAACCCCAAGTCTGTTGTCAGAGGGAAATCTCCGACATTCTGCCGACCGGCGCAACTTACAGATATGGGCCTCGGGTGTCCAAGCCACCGAGGAAAACAGGGAACCCCATGCATTTTCGAAAAGAGGACACCCGTGGGAATCCGCAGAGGTGTGATTTGCGCCCATCGCCCCAGATTTTTTTACCCAGACAGCCCTGCAAAGTCGGAAATGTGGGGAAAAAAACGCTTTTTCCGCACATTTCGCTCGCCGCACCCATCGAAACGCGCCCCCCACAACACATGGCCTACCGTCCCGCGTTTCCACAGGTGTCCCGATGAAAATGGTACCTCACATGTGTGGGTGCACCTACCTGGCCGCCAAGGGGAAAGCCTAAAACACAAGTAACCCCAAGTCTGTTGTCAGAGGGAAATCTCAGACATTCTGCCGACCGGCGCAACTTACAGATATGGGCCTCGGGTGTCCAAGCCACCGAGGAAAACAGGGAACCCCATGCATTTTCGAAAAGAGGACACCCGTGGGAATCCGCAGAGGTGTGATTTGCGCCCATCGCCCCAGATTTTTTTACCCAGACAGCCCTGCAAAGTCGGAAATGTGGGGAAAAAAAATGCTTTTTCCGCACATTTTGCTCGCCGCACCCATCGAAACACGCCCCCCACAACACATGGCCTACCGTCCCGCGTTCCCACAGGTGTCCCGATGAAAACGGTACCTCACATGTGTGGGTGCACCTACCTGGCCGCCAAGGGGAAAGCCTAAAACACAAGTAACCCCAAGTCTGTTGTCCATTCTGCCGACCGGCGCAACTTACAGATATGGGCCTCGGGTGTCCAAGCCACCGAGGAAAACAGGGAACCCCATGCATTTTCGAAAAGAGGACACCCGTGGGAATCCGCAGAGGTGTGATTTGCGCCCATCGCCCCAGATTTTTTTACCCAGACAGCCCTGCAAAGTCGGAAATGTGGGGAAAAAAACGCTTTTTCCGCACATTTCGCTCGCCGCACCCATCGAAACGCGCCCCCCACAACACATGGCCTACCGTCCCGCGTTCCCACAGGTGTCCCGATGAAAACGGTACCTCACATGTGTGGGTGCACCTACCTGGCCGCCAAGGGGAAAGCCTAAAACACAAGTAACCCCAAGTCTGTTGTCCATTCTGCCGACCGGCGCAACTTACAGATATGGGCCTCGGGTGTCCAAGCCACTGAGGAAAACAGGGAACCCCATGCATTTTCGAAAAGAGGACACCCGTGGAAATCCGCAGAGGTGTGATTTGCACCCATCGCCCCAGATTTTTTTACCCAGACAGCCCTGCAAAGTCGGAAATGTGGGGAAAAAAATGCTTTTTCCGCACATTTCGCTCGCCGCACCCATCGAAACGCGCCCCCCACAACACATGGCCTACCGTCCCGCGTTCCCACAGGTGTCCCGATGAAAACGGTACCTCACATGTGTGGGTGCACCTACCTGGCCGCCAAGGGGAAAGCCTAAAACACAAGTAACCCCAAGTCTGTTGTCAGAGGGAAATCTCCGACATTCTGCCGACCGGCGCAACTTACAGATATGGGCCTCGGGTGTCCAAGCCACCGAGGAAAACAGGGAACCCCATGCATTTTCGAAAAGAGGACACCCGTGGGAATCCGCAGAGGTGTGATTTGCGCCCATCGCCCCAGATTTTTTTACCCAGACAGCCCTGCAAAGTCGGAAATGTGGGGAAAAAACTCTTTTTCCGCACATTTCGCTCGCCGCACCCATCGAAACACGCCCCCCACAACACATGGCCTACCGTCCCGCGTTCCCACAGGTGTCCCGATGAAAACGGTACCTCACATGTGTGGGTGCACCTACCTGGCCGCCAAGGGGAAAGCCTAAAACACAAGTAACCCCAAGTCTGTTGTCCATTCTGCCGACCGGCGCAACTTACAGATATGGGCCTCGGGTGTCCAAGCCACCGAGGAAAACAGGGAACCCCATGCATTTTCGAAAAGAGGACACCCGTGGGAATCCGCAGAGGTGTGATTTGCGCCCATCGCCCCAGATTTTTTTACCCAGACAGCCCTGCAAAGTCGGAAATGTGGGGAAAAAACCGCTTTTTCCGCACATTTCGCTCGCCGCACCCATCGAAACACGCCCCCCACAACACATGGCCTACCGTCCCGCGTTCCCACAGGTGTCCCGATGAAAACGGTACCTCACATGTGTGGGTGCACCTACCTGGCCGCCAAGGGGAAAGCCTAAAACACAAGTAACCCCAAGTCTGTTGTCAGAGGGAAATCTCAGACATTCTGCCGACCGGCGCAACTTACAGATATGGGCCTCGGGTGTCCAAGACACCGAGGAAAACAGGGAACCCCATGCATTTTCGAAAAGAGGACACCCGTGGGAATCCGCAGAGGTGTGATTTGCGCCCATCGCCCCAGATTTTTTTACCCAGACAGCCCTGCAAAGTCGGAAATGTGGGGGAAAAAACGCTTTTTCCGCACATTTCACTCGCCGCACCCATCGAAACACGCCCCCCACAACACATGGCCTACCGTCCCGCGTTCCCACAGGTGTCCCGATGAAAACGGTACCTCACATGTGTGGGTGCACCTACCTGGCCGCCAAGGGGAAAGCCTAAAACACAAGTAACCCCAAGTCTGTTGTCCATTCTGCCGACCGGCGCAACTTACAGATATGGGCCTCGGGTGTCCAAGCCACCGAGGAAAACAGGGAACCCCATGCATTTTCGAAAAGAGGACACCCGTGGGAATCCGCAGAGGTGTGATTTGCGCCCATCGCCCCAGATTCTTTTACCCAGACAGCCCTGCAAAGTCGGAAATGTGGGGAAAAAAACGCTTTTTCCGCACATTTCGCTCGCCGCACCCATCGAAACGCGCCCCCCACAACACATGGCCTACCGTCCCGCGTTCCCACAGGTGTCCCGATGAAAACGGTACCTAACATGTGTGGGTGCACCTACCTGGCCGCCAAGGGGAAAGCCTAAAACACAAGTAACCCCAAGTCTGTTGTCAGAGGGAAATCTCAGACATTCTGCCGACCGGCGCAACTTACAGATATGGGCCTCGGGTGTCCAAGCCACCGAGGAAAACAGGGAACCCCATGCATTTTCGAAAAGAGGACACCCGTGGGAATCCGCAGAGGTGTGATTTGCGCCCATCGCCCCAGATTATTTTACCCAGACAGCCCTGCAAAGTCGGAAATGTGGGGAAAAAAACGCTTTTTCCGCACATTTCGCTCGCCGCACCCATCGAAACGCGCCCCCCACAACACATGGCCTACCGTCCCGCGTTCCCACAGGTGTCCCGATGAAAACGGTACCTCACATGTGTGGGTGCACCTACCTGGCCGCCAAGGGGAAAGCCTAAAACACAAGTAACCCCAAGTCTGTTGTCAGAGGGAAATCTCAGACATTCTGCCGACCGGCGCAACTTACAGATATGGTCCTCGGGTGTCCAAGCCAGCGAGGAAAACAGGGAACCCCATGCATTTTCGAAAAGAGGACACCCGTGGGAATCCGCAGAGGTGTGATTTGCGCCCATCGCCCCAGATATTTTTACCCAGACAGCCCTGCAAAGTCGGAAATGTGGGGAAAAAAACGCTTTTTCCGCACATTTCGCTCGCCGCACCCATCGAAACACGCCCCCCACAACACATGGCCTACCGTCCCGCGTTCCCACAGGTGTCCCGATGAAAACGGTACCTCACATGTGTGGGTGCACCTACCTGGCCGCCAAGGGGAAAGCCTAAAACACAAGTAACCCCAAGTCTGTTTTCAGAGGGAAAACTCAGACATTCTGCCGACCGGCACAATGTACAGATATGGGCCTCGGGTGTCCAAGCCACCGAGGAAAACAGGGAACCCCATGCATTTCCGAAAAGAGGACACCCGTGGGAATCCGCAGAGGTATGATATGCCCAAATTGCCCCAGAATTTATTACCCAGACACCCCTGCAAAGTCTGAAATGTGGGGAAAAAAACGCTTTTTCCGCACATTTCGCTCGACGCACCCATCGAAACACGCCCCCAACAACACATGGCCTACCGTCACGCGTTCCCACAGGTGTCCCGATGAAAACGGTACCTCACATGTGTGGGTGGACCTACCTGGCCGCCAAGGGGAAAGCCTAAAACACAAGTAACCCCAAGTCTGTTTTCACACCGGAAATGTAACACTCTCACATCATACAGATATGGGCCTCGGGTGTCCAAGCCACCAAGGAAAACAGGGAACCCCATGCATTTCCGGAAAGAGGACACCCGTGGGAATCCGCAGAGGTATGATATGCCCAAATCGCCCCAGAATTTATTACCCAGACACCCCCGCAAAGTCCGAAATGTGGGAAAAAATACGCATTTTCCTCACATTTCGCTCGACTCACCCATCGAAACACGCCCCCAACAACACATGGCCTACCGTCCCGCGTTCCCACAGGTGTCCCGATGAAAACGGTACCTCACATGTGTGGGTGCACCTACCTGGCCGCCAAGGGGAAAGCCTAAAACACAAGTAACCCCAAGTCTGTTTTCCATTCTGCCGACCGGCGCAACTTACAGATATGGGCCTCGGGTGTCCAAGCCACCGAGGAAAACAGGGAACCCCATGCATTTTCGAAACGACGACACCCGTGGGAATCCGCAGAGGTGTGATTTGCGCCCATCGCCCCAGATTTTTTTACCCAGACAGCCCTGCAAAGTCGGAAATGTGGGGAAAAAAACGCTTTTTCCGCACATTTCGCTCGCCGCACCCATCGAAACACGCCCCCCACAACACATGGCCTAACGTCCCGCGTTCCCACAGGTGTCCCGATGAAAACGGTACCTCACATGTGTGGGTGCACCTACCTGGCCGCCAAGGGGAAAGCCTAAAACACAAGTAACCCCAAGTCTGTTTTCAGAGGGAAAACTCAGACATTCTGCCGACCGGCGCAACTTACAGATATGGGCCTCGGGTGTCCAAGCCACCGAGGAAAACAGGGAACCCCATGCATTTTCGAAAAGAGGACACCCGTGGGAATCCGCAGAGGTGTGATTTGCGCCCATCGCCCCAGATTTTTTTACCCAGACAGCCCTGCAAAGTCGGAAATGTGGGGAAAAAAACGCTTTTTCCGCACATTTCGCTCGCCGCACCCATCGAAACACGCCCCCCACAACACATGGCCTACCGTCCCGCGTTCCCACAGGTGTCCCGATGAAAACGGTACCTCACATGTGTGGGTGCACCTACCTGGCCGCCAAGGGGAAAGCCTAAAACACAAGTAACCCCAAGTCTGTTGTCAGAGGGAAATCTCCGACATTCTGCCGACCGGCGCAACTTACAGATATGGGCCTCGGGTGTCCAAGCCACCGAGGAAAACAGGGAACCCCATGCATTTTCGAAAAGAGGACACCCGTGGGAATCCGCAGAGGTGTGATTTGCGCCCATCGCCCCAGATTTTTTTACCCAGACAGCCCTGCAAAGTCGGAAATGTGGGGAAAAAAACGCTTTTTCCGCACATTTCGCTCGCCGCACCCATCGAAACACGCCCCCAACAACACATGGCCTACCGTCCCGCGTTCCCACAGGTGTCCCGATGAAAACGGTACCTCACATGTGTGGGTGCACCTACCTGGCCGCCAAGGGGAAAGCCTAAAACACAAGTAACCCCAAGTCTGTTTTCAGAGGGAAAACTCAGACATTCTGCCGACCGGCACAATGTACAGATATGGGCCTCGGGTGTCCAAGCCACCGAGGAAAACAGGGAACCCCATGCATTTCCGAAAAGAGGACACCCGTGGGAATCCGCAGAGGTATGATATGCCCAAATTGCCCCAGAATTTATTACCCAGACACCCCTGCAAAGTCTGAAATGTGGGGAAAAAAACGCTTTTTCCGCACATTTCGCTCGACGCACCCATCGAAACACGCCCCCAACAACACATGGCCTACCGTCACGCGTTCCCACAGGTGTCCCGATGAAAACGGTACCTCACATGTGTGGGTGGACCTACCTGGCCGCCAAGGGGAAAGCCTAAAACACAAGTAACCCCAAGTCTGTTTTCACACCGGAAATGTCACACTCTCACATCATACAGATATGGGCCTCGGGTGTCCAAGCCACCAAGGAAAACAGGGAACCCCATGCATTTCCGGAAAGAGGACACCCGTGGGAATCCGCAGAGGTATGATATGCCCAAATCGCCCCAGAATTTATTACCCAGACACCCCCGCAAAGTCCGAAATGTGGGAAAAAATACGCATTTTCCTCACATTTCGCTCGACTCACCCATCGAAACACGCCCCCAACAACACATGGCCTACCGTCCCGCGTTCCCACAGGTGTCCCGATGAAAACGGTACCTCACATGTGTGGGTGCACCTACCTGTCCGCCAAGGGGAAAGCCTAAAACACAAGTAACCCCAAGTCTGTTGTCCATTCTGCCGACCGGCGCAACTTACAGATATGGGCCTCGGGTGTCCAAGCCACCGAGGAAAACAGGGAACCCCATGCATTTTCGAAACGAGGACACCCGTGGGAATCCGCAGAGGTGTGATTTGCGCCCATCGCCCCAGATTTTTTTACCCAGACAGCCCTGCAAAGTCGGAAATGTGGGGGAAAAAACGCTTTTTCCGCACATTTCGCTCGCCGCACCCATCGAAACACGCCCCCCACAACACATGGCCTACCGTCCCGCGTTCCCACAGGTGTCCCGATGAAAACGGTACCTCACATGTGTGGGTGCACCTACCTGGCCGCCAAGGGGAAAGCCTAAAACACAAGTAACCCCAAGTCTGTTTTCAGAGGGAAAACTCAGACATTCTGCCGACCGGCGCAACTTACAGATATGGGCTTCGGGTGTCCAAGCCACCGAGGAAAACAGGGAACCCCATGCATTTTCGAAAAGAGGACACCCGTGGGAATCCGCAGAGGTGTGATTTGCGCCCATCGCCCCAGATTTTTTTACCCAGACAGCCCTGCAAAGTCGGAAATGTGGGGAAAAAAACGCTTTTTCCGCACATTTCGCTCGCCGCACCCATCGAAACGCGCCCCCCACAACACATTGCCTACCGTCCCGCGTTCCCACAGGTGTCCCGATGAAAACGGTACCTCACATGGGTGGGTGCACCTACCTGGCCGCCAAGGGGAAAGCCTAAAACACAAGTAACCCCAAGTCTGTTGTCAGAGGGAAATCTCCGACATTCTGCCGACCGGCGCAACTTACAGATATGGGCCTCGGGTGTCCAAGCCACCGAGGAAAACAGGGAACCCCATGCATTTTCGAAAAGAGGACACCCGTGGGAATCCGCAGAGGTGTGATTTGCGCCCATCGCCCCAGATTTTTTTACCCAGACAGCCCTGCAAAGTCGGAAATGTGGGGAAAAAAACGCTTTTTCCGCACATTTCGCTCGCCGCACCCATCGAAACACGCCCCCCACAACACATGGCCTACCGTCCCGCGTTCCCACAGGTGTCCCGATGAAAACGGTACCTCACATGTGTGGGTGCACCTACCTGGCCGCCAAGGGGAAAGCCTAAAACACAAGTAACCCCAAGTCTGTTGTCCATTCTGCCGACCGGCGCAACTTACAGATATGGGCCTCGGGTGTCCAAGCCACCGAGGAAAACAGGGAACCCCATGCATTTTCGAAAAGAGGACACCCGTGGGAATCCGCAGAGGTGTGATTTGCGCCCATCGCCCCAGATTTTTTTACCCAGACAGCCCTGCAAAGTCGGAAATGTGGGGAAAAAAACACTTTTTCCGCACATTTCGCTCGCCGCACCCATGGCCTACCGTCACGCGTTCCCACAGGTGTCCCGATGAAAACGGTACCTCACATGTGTGGGTGGACCTACCTGGCCGCCAAGGGGAAAGCCTAAAACACAAGTAACCCCAAGTCTGTTTTCACACCGGAAATGTCACACTCTCACATCATACAGATATGGGCCTCGGGTGTCCAAGCCACCAAGGAAAACAGGGAACCCCATGCATTTCCGGAAAGAGGACACCCGTGGGAATCCGCAGAGGTATGATATGCCCAAATCGCCCCAGAATTTATTACCCAGACACCCCCGCAAAGTCCGAAATGTGGGAAAAAATACGCATTTTCCTCACATTTCGCTCGACTCACCCATCGAAACACGCCCCCAACAACACATGGCCTACCGTCCCGCGTTCCCACAGGTGTCCCGATGAAAACGGTACCTCACATGTGTGGGTGCACCTACCTGTCCGCCAAGGGGAAAGCCTAAAACACAAGTAACCCCAAGTCTGTTGTCCATTCTGCCGACCGGCGCAACTTACAGATATGGGCCTCGGGTGTCCAAGCCACCGAGGAAAACAGGGAACCCCATGCATTTTCGAAATGAGGACACCCGTGGGAATCCGCAGAGGTGTGATTTGCGCCCATCGCCCCAGATTTTTTTACCCAGACAGCCCTGCAAAGTCGGAAATGTGGGGAAAAAAACGCTTTTTCCGCACATTTCGCTCGCCGCACCCATCGAAACACGCCCCCCACAACACATGGCCTACCGTCCCGCGTTCCCACAGGTGTCCCGATGAAAACGGTACCTCACATGTGTGGGTGCACCTACCTGGCCGCCAAGGGGAAAGCCTAAAACACAAGTAACCCCAAGTCTGTTTTCAGAGGGAAAACTCAGACATTCTGCCGACCGGCGCAACTTACAGATATGGGCTTCGGGTGTCCAAGCCACCGAGGAAAACAGGGAACCCCATGCATTTTCGAAAAGAGGACACCCGTGGGAATCCGCAGAGGTGTGATTTGCGCCCATCGCCCCAGATTTTTTTACCCAGACAGCCCTGCAAAGTCGGAAATGTGGGGAAAAAAACGCTTTTTCCGCACATTTCGCTCGCCGCACCCATCGAAACGCGCCCCCCACAACACATGGCCTACCGTCCCGCGTTCCCACAGGTGTCCCGATGAAAACGGTACCTCACATGGGTGGGTGCACCTACCTGGCCGCCAAGGGGAAAGCCTAAAACACAAGTAACCCCAAGTCTGTTGTCAGAGGGAAATCTCCGACATTCTGCCGACCGGCGCAACTTACAGATATGGGCCTCGGGTGTCCAAGCCACCGAGGAAAACAGGGAACCCCATGCATTTTCGAAAAGAGGACACCCGTGGGAATCCGCAGAGGTGTGATTTGCGCCCATCGCCCCAGATTTTTTTACCCAGACAGCCCTGCAAAGTCGGAAATGTGGGGAAAAAAACGCTTTTTCCGCACATTTCGCTCGCCGCACCCATCGAAACACGCCCCCCACAACACATGGCCTACCGTCCCGCGTTTCCACAGGTGTCCCGATGAAAACGGTACCTCACATGTGTGGGTGCACCTACCTGGCCGCCAAGGGGAAAGCCTAAAACACAAGTAACCCCAAGTCTGTTGTCCATTCTGCCGACCGGCGCAACTTACAGATATGGGCCTCGGGTGTCCAAGCCACCGAGGAAAACAGGGAACCCCATGCATTTTCGAAAAGAGGACACCGGTGGGAATCCGCAGAGGTGTGATTTGCGCCCATCGCCCCAGATTTTTTTACCCAGACAGCCCTGCAAAGTCGGAAATGTGGGGAAAAAAACGCTTTTTCCGCACATTTCGCTCGCCGCACCCATCGAAACACGCCCCCCACAACACATGGCCTACCGTCCCGCGTTCCCACAGGTGTCCCGATGAAAACGGTACCTCACATGTGTGGGTGCACCTACCTGGCCGCCAAGGGGAAAGCCTAAAACACAAGTAACCCCAAGTCTGTTTTCACACCGGAAATGTCACACTCTCACATCATACAGATATGGGCCTCGGGTGTCCAAGCCACCGAGGAAAACGGGGAACCCCATGCATTTTCGAAAAGAGGACACCCGTGGGAATCCGCAGAGGTGTGATTTGCGCCCATCACCCCAGATTTTTTTACCCAGACAGCCCTGCAAAGTCGGAAATGTGGGGAAAAAAATGCTTTTTCCGCACATTTCGCTCGCCGCACCCATCGAAACACGCCCCCCACAACACATGGCCTACCGTCCCACGTTCCCACAGGTGTCCCGATGAAAACGGTACCTCACATGTGTGGGTGCACCTACCTGGCCGCCAAGGGGAAAGCCTAAAACACAAGTAACCCCAAGTCTGTTGTCAGAGGGAAATCTCCGACATTCTGCCGACCGGCGCAACTTACAGATATGGGCCTCGGGTGTCCAAGCCACCGAGGAAAACAGGGAACCCCATGCATTTTCGAAAAGAGGACCCCCGTGGGAATCCGCAGAGGTGTGATTTGCGCTCATCGCCCCAGATTTTTTTACCCAGACAGCCCTGCAAAGTCGGAAATGTGGGGAAAAAAACGCTTTTTCCGCACATTTCGCTCGCCGCACCCATCGAAACACGCCCCCCACAACACATGGCCTACCGTCCCGCGTTCCCACAGGTGTCCCGATGAAAACGGTACCTCACATGTGTGGGTGCACCTACCTGGCCGCCAAGGGGAAAGCCTAAAACACAAGTAACCCCAAGTCTGTTGTCCATTCTGCCGACCGGCGCAACTTACAGATATGGGCCTCGGGTGTCCAAGCCACCGAGGAAAACAGGGAACCCCATGCATTTTCGAAAAGAGGACACCCGTGGGAATCCGCAGAGGTGTGATTTGCGCCCATCGCCCCAGATTTTTTTACCCAGACAGCCCTGCAAAGTCGGAAATGTGGGGAAAAAAATGCTTTTTCCGCACATTTCGCTCGCCGCACCCATCGAAACGCGCCCCCCCACAACACATGGCCTACCGTCCCGCGTTCCCACAGGTGTCCCGATGAAAACGGTACCTCACATGTGTGGGTGCACCTACCTGGCCGCCAAGGGGAAAGCCTAAAACACAAGTAACCCCAAGTCTGTTGTCAGAGGGAAATCTCTGACATTCTGCCGACCGGCGCAACTTACAGATATGGGCCTCGGGTGTCCAAGCCACCGAGGAAAACAGGGAACCCCATGCATTTTCGAAAAGAGGACACCCGTGGGAATCCGCAGAGGTGTGATTTGCGCCCATCGCCCCAGATTTTTTTACCCAGACAGCCCTGCAAAGTCGGAAATGTGGGGAAAAAAACGCTTTTTCCGCACATTTCGCTCGCCGCACCCATCGAAACACGCCCCCCACAACACATGGCCTACCGTCCCGCGTTCCCACAGGTGTCCCGATGAAAACGGTACCTCACATGTGTGGGTGCACCTACCTGGCCGCCAAGGGGAAAGCCTAAAACACAAGTAACCCCAAGTCTGTTGTCCATTCTGCCGACCGGCGCAACTTACAGATATGGGCCTCGGGTGTCCAAGCCACCGAGGAAAACAGGGAACCCCATGCATTTTCGAAAAGAGGACACCCGTGGGAATCCGCAGAGGTGTGATTTGCGCCCATCGCCCCAGATTTTTTTACCCAGACAGCCCTGCAAAGTCGGAAATGTGGGGAAAAAAATGCTTTTTCCGCACATTTCGCTCGCCGCACCCATCAAAACGCGCCCCCCACAACACATGGCCTACCATCCCGCGTTCCCACAGGTGTCCCGATGAAAACGGTACCTCACATGTGTGGGTGCACCTACCTGGCCGCCAAGGGGAAAGCCTAAAACACAAGTAACCCCAAGTCTGTTGTCAGAGGGAAATCTCCGACATTCTGCCGACCGGCGCAACTTACAGATATGGGCCTCGGGTGTCCAAGCCACCGAGGAAAACAGGGAACCCCATGCATTTTCGAAAAGAGGACACCCGTGGGAATCCGCAGAGGTGTGATTTGCGCCCATCGCCCCAGATTTTTTTACCCAGACAGCCCTGCAAAGTCGGAAATGTGGGGAAAAAAACGCTTTTTCCGCACATTTCGCTCGCCGCACCCATCGAAACGCGCCCCCCACAACACATGGCCTACCGTCCCGCGTTCCCACAGGTGTCCCGATGAAAATGGTACCTCACATGTGTGGGTGCACCTACCTGGCCGCCAAGGGGAAAGCCTAAAACACAAGTAACCCCAAGTCTGTTGTCAGAGGGAAATCTCAGACATTCTGCCGACCGGCGCAACTTACAGATATGGGCCTCGGGTGTCCAAGCCACCGAGGAAAACAGGGAACCCCATGCATTTTCGAAAAGAGGACACCCGTGGGAATCCGCAGAGGTGTGATTTGCGCCCATCGCCCCAGATTTTTTTACCCAGACAGCCCTGCAAAGTCGGAAATGTGGGGAAAAAAAATGCTTTTTCCGCACATTTTGCTCGCCGCACCCATCGAAACACGCCCCCCACAACACATGGCCTACCGTCCCGCGTTCCCACAGGTGTCCCGATGAAAACGGTACCTCACATGTGTGGGTGCACCTACCTGGCCGCCAAGGGGAAAGCCTAAAACACAAGTAACCCCAAGTCTGTTGTCCATTCTGCCGACCGGCGCAACTTACAGATATGGGCCTCGGGTGTCCAAGCCACCGAGGAAAACAGGGAACCCCATGCATTTTCGAAAAGAGGACACCCGTGGGAATCCGCAGAGGTGTGATTTGCGCCCATCGCCCCAGATTTTTTTACCCAGACAGCCCTGCAAAGTCGGAAATGTGGGGAAAAAAACGCTTTTTCCGCACATTTCGCTCGCCGCACCCATCGAAACGCGCCCCCCACAACACATGGCCTACCGTCCCGCGTTCCCACAGGTGTCCCGATGAAAACGGTACCTCACATGTGTGGGTGCACCTACCTGGCCGCCAAGGGGAAAGCCTAAAACACAAGTAACCCCAAGTCTGTTGTCCATTCTGCCGACCGGCGCAACTTACAGATATGGGCCTCGGGTGTCCAAGCCACTGAGGAAAACAGGGAACCCCATGCATTTTCGAAAAGAGGACACCCGTGGAAATCCGCAGAGGTGTGATTTGCACCCATCGCCCCAGATTTTTTTACCCAGACAGCCCTGCAAAGTCGGAAATGTGGGGAAAAAAATGCTTTTTCCGCACATTTCGCTCGCCGCACCCATCGAAACGCGCCCCCCACAACACATGGCCTACCGTCCCGCGTTCCCACAGGTGTCCCGATGAAAACGGTACCTCACATGTGTGGGTGCACCTACCTGGCCGCCAAGGGGAAAGCCTAAAACACAAGTAACCCCAAGTCTGTTGTCAGAGGGAAATCTCCGACATTCTGCCGACCGGTGCAACTTACAGATATGGGCCTCGGGTGTCCAAGCCACCGAGGAAAACAGGGAACCCCATGCATTTTCGAAAAGAGGACACCCGTGGGAATCCGCAGAGGTGTGATTTGCGCCCATCGCCCCAGATTTTTTTACCCAGACAGCCCTGCAAAGTCGGAAATGTGGGGAAAAAAATGCTTTTTCCGCACATTTCGCTCGCCGCACCCATCGAAACACGCCCCCCACAACACATGGCCTACCGTCCCGCGTTCCCACAGGTGTCCCGATGAAAACGGTACCTCACATGTGTGGGTGCACCTACCTGGCCGCCAAGGGGAAAGCCTAAAACACAAGTAACCCCAAGTCTGTTGTCCATTCTGCCGACCGGCGCAACTTACAGATATGGGCCTCGGGTGTCCAAGCCACCGAGGAAAACAGGGAACCCCATGCATTTTCGAAAAGAGGACACCCGTGGGAATCCGCAGAGGTGTGATTTGCGCCCATCGCCCCAGATTATTTACCCAGACAGCCCTGCAAAGTCGGAAATGTGGGGAAAAAAATGCTTTTTCCGCACATTTCGCTCGCCGCACCCATCGAAACGCGCCCCCCACAACACATGGCCTACCGTCCCGCGTTCCCACAGGTGTCCCGATGAAAACGGTACCTCACATGTGTGGGTGCACCTACCTGGCCGCCAAGGGGAAAGCCTAAAACACAAGTAACCCCAAGTCTGTTGTCAGAGGGAAATCTCCGACATTCTGCCGACCGGCGCAACTTACAGATATGGGCCTCGGGTGTCCAAGCCACCGAGGAAAACAGGGAACCCCATGCATTTTCGAAAAGAGGACACCCGTGGGAATCCGCAGAGGTGTGATTTGCGCCCATCACCCCAGATTTTTTTACCCAGACAGCCCTGCAAAGTCGGAAATGTGGGGAAAAAAACGCTTTTTCCGCACATTTTGCTCGCCGCACCCATCGAAACGCGCCCCCCACAACACATGGCCTACCGTCCCGCGTTCCCACAGGTGTCCCGATGAAAACAGTACCTCACATGTGTGGGTGCACCTACCTGGCCGCCAAGGGGAAAGCCTAAAACACAAGTAACCCCAAGTCTGTTGTCCATTCTGCCGACCGGCGCAACTTACAGATATGGGCCTCGGGTGTCCAAGCCACCGAGGAAAACAGGGAACCCCATGCATTTTCGAAAAGAGGACACCCGTGGGAATCCGCAGAGGTGTGATTTGCGCCCATCGCCCCAGATTTTTTTACCCAGACAGCCCTGCAAAGTCGGAAATGTGGGGAAAAAAACGCTTTTTCCGCACATTTCGCTCGCCGCACCCATCGAAACGCGCCCCCCACAACACATGGCCTACCGTCCCGCGTTCCCACAGGTGTCCCGATGAAAACGGTACCTCACATGTGTGGGTGCACCTACCTGGCCGCCAAGGGGAAAGCCTAAAACACAAGTAACCCCAAGTCTGTTGTCCATTCTGCCGACCGGCGCAACTTACAGATATGGGCCTCGGGTGTCCAAGCCACCGAGGAAAACAGGGAACCCCATGCATTTTCGAAAAGAGGACACCCGTGGGAATCCGCAGAGGTGTGATTTGCACCCATCGCCCCAGATTTTTTTACCCAGACAGCCCTGCAAAGTCGGAAATGTGGGGAAAAAAATGCTTTTTCCGCACATTTCGCTCGCCGCACCCATCGAAACGCGCCCCCCACAACACATGGCCTACCGTCCCGCGTTCCCACAGGTGTCCCGATGAAAACGGTACCTCACATGTGTGGGTGCACCTACCTGGCCGCCAAGGGGAAAGCCTAAAACACAAGTAACCCCAAGTCTGTTGTCAGAGGGAAATCTCCGACATTCTGCCGACCGGCGCAACTTACAGATATGGGCCTCGGGTGTCCAAGCCACCGAGGAAAACAGGGAACCCCATGCATTTTCGAAAAGAGGACACCCGTGGGAATCCGCAGAGGTGTGATTTGCGCCCATCGCCCCAGATTTTTTTACCCAGACAGCCCTGCAAAGTCGGAAATGTGGGGAAAAAAACGCTTTTTCCGCACATTTCGCTCGCCGCACCCATCGAAACACGCCCCCCACAACACATGGCCTACCGTCCCGCGTTCCCACAGGTGTCCCGATGAAAACGGTACCTCACATGTGTGGGTGCACCTACCTGGCCGCCAAGGGGAAAGCCTAAAACACAAGTAACCCCAAGTCTGTTGTCAGAGGGAAATCTCAGACATTCTGCCGACCGGCGCAACTTACAGATATGGGCCTCGGGTGTCCAAGCCACCGAGGAAAACAGGGAACCCCATACATTTTCGAAAAGAGGACACCCGTGGGAATCCGCAGAGGTGTGATTTGCGCCCATCGCCCCAGATTTTTTTACCCAGACAGCCCTGCAAAGTCGGAAATGTGGGGAAAAAAATGCTTTTTCCGCACATTTCGCTCGCCGCACCCATCGAAACACGCCCCCCACAACACATGGCCTACCGTCCCGCGTTCCCACAGGTGTCCCGATGAAAACGGTACCTCACATGTGTGGGTGCACCTACCTGGCCGCCAAGGGGAAAGCCTAAAACACAAGTAACCCCAAGTCTGTTGTCCATTCTGCCGACCGGCGCAACTTACAGATATGGGCCTCGGGTGTCCAAGCCACCGAGGAAAACAGGGAACCCCATGCATTTTCGAAAAGAGGACACCCGTGGGAATCCGCAGAGGTGTGATTTGCGCCCATCGCCCCAGATTATTTACCCAGACAGCCCTGCAAAGTCGGAAATGTGGGGAAAAAAATGCTTTTTCCGCACATTTCGCTCGCCGCACCCATCGAAACGCGCCCCCCACAACACATGGCCTACCGTCCCGCGTTCCCACAGGTGTCCCGATGAAAACGGTACCTCACATGTGTGGGTGCACCTACCTGGCCGCCAAGGGGAAAGCCTAAAACACAAGTAACCCCAAGTCTGTTGTCAGAGGGAAATCTCCGACATTCTGCCGACCGGCGCAACTTACAGATATGGGCCTCGGGTGTCCAAGCCACCGAGGAAAACAGGGAACCCCATGCATTTTCGAAAAGAGGACACCCGTGGGAATCCGCAGAGGTGTGATTTGCGCCCATCACCCCAGATTTTTTTACCCAGACAGCCCTGCAAAGTCGGAAATGTGGGGAAAAAAACGCTTTTTCCGCACATTTCGCTCGCCGCACCCATCGAAACGCGCCCCCCACAACACATGGCCTACCGTCCCGCGTTCCCACAGGTGTCCCGATGAAAACGGTACCTCACATGTGTGGGTGCACCTACCTGGCCGCCAAGGGGAAAGCCTAAAACACAAGTAACCCCAAGTCTGTTGTCCATTCTGCCGACCGGCGCAACTTACAGATATGGGCCTCGGGTGTCCAAGCCACCGAGGAAAACAGGGAACCCCATGCATTTTCGAAAAGAGGACACCCGTGGGAATCCGCAGAGGTGTGATTTGCGCCCATCGCCCCAGATTTTTTTACCCAGACAGCCCTGCAAAGTCGGAAATGTGGGGAAAAAAACGCTTTTTCCGCACATTTCGCTCGCCGCACCCATCGAAACACGCCCCCCACAACACATGGCCTACCGTCCCGCGTTCCCACAGGTGTCCCAATGAAAACGGTACCTCACATGTGTGGGTGCACCTACCTGGCCGCCAAGGGGAAAGCCTAAAACACAAGTAACCCCAAGTCTGTTTTCACACCGGAAATGTCACACTCTCACATCATACAGATATGGGCCTCGGGTGTCCAAGCCACCGAGGAAAACGGGGAACCCCATGCATTTTCGAAAAGAGGACACCCGTGGGAATCCGCAGAGGTGTGATTTGCGCCCATCGCCCCAGATTTTTTTACCCAGACAGCCCTGCAAAGTCGGAAATGTGGGGAAAAAACGCTTTTTCCGCACATTTCGCTCGCCGCACCCATCGAAACACGCCCCCCACAACACATGGCCTACGGTCCCGCGTTCCCACAGGTGTCCCGATGAAAACGGTACCTCACATGTGTCGGTGCACCTACCTGGCCGCCAAGGGGAAAGCCTAAAACACAAGTAACCCCAAGTCTGTTGTCAGAGGGAAATCTCCGACATTCTGCCGACCGGCGCAACTTACAGATATGGGCCTCGGGTGTCCAAGCCACCGAGGAAAACAGGGAACCCCATGCATTTTCGAAAAGAGGACACCCGTGGGAATCCGCAGAGGTGTGATTTGCGCCCATCGCCCCAGATTTTTTTACCCAGACAGCCCTGCAAAGTCGGAAATGTGGGGAAAAAAACGCTTTTTCCGCACATTTCGCTCGCCGCACCCATCGAAACACGCCCCCCACAACACATGGCCTACTGTCCCGCGTTCCCACAGGTGTCCCGATGAAAACGGTACCTCACATGTGTGGGTGCACCTACCTGGCCGCCAAGGGGAAAGCCTAAAACACAAGTAACCCCAAGTCTGTTGTCAGAGGGAAATCTCCGACATTCTGCCGACCGGCGCAACTTACAGATATGGGCCTCGGGTGTCCAAGCCACCGAGGAAAACAGGGAACCCCATGCATTTTCGAAAAGAGGACACCCGTGGGAATCCGCAGAGGTGTGATTTGCGCCCATCGCCCCAGATTTTTTTACCCAGACAGCCCTGCAAAGTCGGAAATGTGGGGAAAAAAACGCTTTTTCCGCACATTTCGCTCGCCGCACCCATCGAAACGCGCCCCCCACAACACATGGCCTACCGTCCCGCGTTCCCACAGGTGTCCCGATGAAAACGGTACCTCACATGTGTGGGTGCACCTACCTGGCCGCCAAGGGGAAAGCCTAAAACACAAGTAACCCCAAGTCTGTTGTCCATTCTGCCGACCGGCGCAACTTACAGATATGGGCCTCGGGTGTCCAAGCCACTGAGGAAAACAGGGAACCCCATGCATTTTCGAAAAGAGGACACCCGTGGAAATCCGCAGAGGTGTGATTTGCACCCATCGCCCCAGATTTTTTTACCCAGACAGCCCTGCAAAGTCGGAAATGTGGGGAAAAAACCGCTTTTTCCGCACATTTCGCTCGCCGCACCCATCGAAACACGCCCCCCACAACACATGGCCTACCGTCCCGCGTTCCCACAGGTGTCGCGATGAAAACGGTACCTCACATGTGTGGGTGCACCTACCTGGCCCCCAAGGGGAAAGCCTAAAACACAAGTAACCCCAAGTCTGTTGTCCATTCTGCCGACCGGCGCAACTTACAGATATGGGCCTCGGGTGTCCAAGCCACCGAGGAAAACAGGGAACCCCATGCATTTTCGAAAAGAGGACACCCGTGGGAATCCGCAGAGGTGTGATTTGCGCCCATCGCCCCAGATTTTTTTACCCAGACAGCCCTGCAAAGTCGGAAATGTGGGGAAAAAAACACTTTTTCCGCACATTTCGCTCGCCGCACCCATCGAAACGCGCCCCCCACAACACATGGCCTACCGTCCCGCGTTCCCACAGGTGTCCCGATGAAAACGGTACCTCACATGTGTGGGTGCACCTACCTGGCCGCCAAGGGGAAAGCCTAAAACACAAGTAACCCCAAGTCTGTTGTCAGAGGGAAATCTCCGACATTCTGCCGACCGGCGCAACTTACAGATATGGGCCTCGGGTGTCCAAGCCACCGAGGAAAACAGGGAACCCCATGCATTTTCGAAAAGAGGACACCCGTGGGAATCCGCAGAGGTGTGATTTGCGCCCATCGCCCCAGATTTTTTTACCCAGACAGCCCTGCAAAGTCGGAAATGTGGGGAAAAAAACGCTTTTTCCGCACATTTCGCTCGCCGCACCCATCGAAACACGCCCCCCACAACACATGGCCTACCGTCCCACGTTCCCACAGGTGTCCCGATGAAAACGGTACCTCACATGTGTGGGTGCACCTACCTGGCCGCCAAGGGGAAAGCCTAAAACACAAGTAACCCCAAGTCTGTTGTCAGAGGGAAATCTCAGACATTCTGCCGACCGGCGCAACTTACAGATATGGGCCTCGGGTGTCCAAGACACCGAGGAAAACAGGGAACCCCATGCATTTTCGAAAAGAGGACACCCGTGGGAATCCGCAGAGGTGTGATTTGCGCCCATCGCCCCAGATTTTTTTACCCAGACAGCCCTGCAAAGTCGGAAATGTGGGGGAAAAAACGCTTTTTCCGCACATTTCACTCGCCGCACCCATCGAAACACGCCCCCCACAACACATGGCCTACCGTCCCGCGTTCCCACAGGTGTCCCGATGAAAACGGTACCTCACATGTGTGGGTGCACCTACCTGGCCGCCAAGGGGAAAGCCTAAAACACAAGTAACCCCAAGTCTGTTGTCAGAGGGAAATCTCAGACATTCTGCCGACCGGCGCAACTTACAGATATGGGCCTCGGGTGTCCAAGCCACCGAGGAAAACAGGGAACCCCATGCATTTTCGAAAAGAGGACACCCGTGGGAATCCGCAGAGGTGTGATTTGCGCCCATCGCCCCAGATTATTTTACCCAGACAGCCCTGCAAAGTCGGAAATGTGGGGAAAAAAACGCTTTTTCCGCACATTTCGCTCGCCGCACCCATCGAAACGCGCCCCCCACAACACATGGCCTACCGTCCCGCGTTCCCACAGGTGTCCCGATGAAAACGGTACCTCACATGTGTGGGTGCACCTACCTGGCCGCCAAGGGGAAAGCCTAAAACACAAGTAACCCCAAGTCTGTTGTCAGAGGGAAATCTCAGACATTCTGCCGACCGGCGCAACTTACAGATATGGGCCTCGGGTGTCCAAGCCAGCGAGGAAAACAGGGAACCCCATGCATTTTCGAAAAGAGGACACCCGTGGGAATCCGCAGAGGTGTGATTTGCGCCCATCGCCCCAGATTTTTTTACCCAGACAGCCCTGCAAAGTCGGAAATGTGGGGAAAAAAACGCTTTTTCCGCACATTTCGCTCGCCGCACCCATCAAAACACGCCCCCCACAACACATGGCCTACCGTCCCGTGTTCCCACAGGTGTCGCGATGAAAACGGTACCTCACATGTGTGGGTGCACCTACCTGGCCGCCAAGGGGAAAGCCTAAAACACAAGTAACCCCAAGTCTGTTGTCCATTCTGCCGACCGGCGCAACTTACAGATATGGGCCTCGGGTGTCCAAGCCACCGAGGAAAACAGGGAACCCCATGCATTTTCGAAAAGAGGACACCCGTGGGAATCCGCAGAGGTGTGATTTGCGCCCATCGCCCCAGATTTTTTTACCCAGACAGCCCTGCAAAGTCGGAAATGTGGGGAAAAAAACGCTTTTTCCGCACATTTCGCTCGCCGCACCCATCGAAACGCGCCCCCCACAACACATGGCCTACCGTCCCGCGTTCCCACAGGTGTCCCGATGAAAACGGTACCTCACATGTGTGGGTGCACCTACCTGGCCGCCAAGGGGAAAGCCTAAAACACAAGTAACCCCAAGTCTGTTGTCAGAGGGAAATCTCCGACATTCTGCCGACCGGCGCAACTTACAGATATGGGCCTCGGGTGTCCAAGCCACCGAGGAAAACAGGGAACCCCATGCATTTTCGAAAAGAGGACACCCGTGGGAATCCGCAGAGGTGTGATTTGCGCCCATCGCCCCAGATTTTTTTACCCAGACAGCCCTGCAAAGTCGGAAATGTGGGGGAAAAAACGCTTTTTCCGCACATTTCACTCGCCGCACCCATCGAAACACGCCCCCCACAACACATGGCCTACCGTCCCGCGTTCCCACAGGTGTCCCGATGAAAACGGTACCTCACATGTGTGGGTGCACCTACCTGGCCGCCAAGGGGAAAGCCTAAAACACAAGTAACCCCAAGTCTGTTGTCCATTCTGCCGACCGGCGCAACTTACAGATATGGGCCTCGGGTGTCCAAGCCACCGAGGAAAACAGGGAACCCCATGCATTTTCGAAAAGAGGACACCCGTGGGAATCCGCAGAGGTGTGATTTGCGCAAATCGGCCCAGAATTTATTACCCAGCCACCCCCGCAAAGTCCCAAATGTGGGGAAAAAAATGCATTTTCCGTACATTTCGCTCGGCTCACCCATCGAAACACGCCCCCAACAACACATGGCCTACCGTCCCGCGTTCCCACAGGTGTCCCGATGAAAACGGTACCTCACATGTGTGGGTGCACCTACTTGGGCGCCAAAGGGAAAGCCTAAAACACAAGTAACCCCAAGTCTGTTTTCAGACCTGAATTTCAGACTCTCTGCCGACCGGCACACCATACAAATATGGGCCTCTTGTGACCAAGCCACCAAGGAAAACAAGGAACCCCATGCATTTCCGAAAAGAGGACACTCGTGGAAATCCGCAGAGGTATGATTTGCGCAAATCGGCCCAGAATTTATTACCCAGCCACCCCCGCAAAGTCCGAAATGTGGGGAAAAAAATGCATTTTCCGTACATTTCGCTCGGCTCACCCATCGAAACATGCCCCCAACAACACATGGCCTACCGTCCCGCGTTCCCACAGGTGTCCCGATGAAAACGGTACCTCACATGTGTGGGTGCAACTACTTGGGCGCCAAAGGGAAAGCCTAAAACACAAGTAACCCAAAGTCTGTTTTCAGACCTGAATTTCAGACTCTCTGCCGACCGGCACACCATACAGATATGGGCCTCGGGTGTCCAAGCCACCAAAGAAAACAGGGAACCCCATGCATTTCCGAAAAGAGGACACCCGTGGGAATCTGCAGAGGTATGATTTGCGCACATCGGCCCAGAATGTATTACCCAGACACCCCCACAAAGTCGGAAATGTGGGAAACAAACACATTTTCGGCACATTTCGCTCGGCTCACCCATCGAAACACGCCCCCAACAATACATGGCCTACCGTCCCGCGTTCCCACAGGTGTCCCGATGAAAACGGTACCTCACATGTGTGGGTGCACCTACCTGGCCGCCAAGGGGAAAGCCTAAAACACAAGTAACCCCAAGTCTGTTGTCCATTCTGCCGACCGGCGCAACTTACAGATATGGACCTCGGGTGTCCAAGCCACCGAGGAAAACAGGGAACCCCATGCATTTTCGAAAAGAGGACACCCGTGGGAATCCGCAGAGGTGTGATTTGCGCCCATCGCCCCAGATTTTTTTACCCAGACAGCCCTGCAAAGTCGGAAATGTGGGGAAAAAAACGCTTTTTCCGCACATTTCGCTCGCCGCACCCATCGAAACACGCCCCCCACAACACATGGCCTACCGTCCCGCGTTCCCACAGGTGTCCCGATGAAAACGGTACCTCACATGTGTGGGTGCACCTACCTGGCCGCCAAGGGGAAAGCCTAAAACACAAGTAACCCCAAGTCTGTTGTCAGAGGGAAATCTCCGACATTCTGCCGACCGGCGCAACTTACAGATATGGGCCTCGGGTGTCCAAGCCACCGAGGAAAACAGGGAACCCCATGCATTTTCGAAAAGAGGACACCCGTGGGAATCCGCAGAGGTGTGATTTGCGCCCATCGCCCCAGATTCTTTTACCCAGACAGCCCTGCAAAGTCGGAAATGTGGGGAAAAAAACGCTTTTTCCGCACATTTCGCTCGCCGCACCCATCGAAACACGCCCCCCACAACACATGGCCTACCGTCCCGCGTTCCCACAGGTGTCCCGATGAAAACGGTACCTCACATGTGTGGGTGCACCTACCTGGCCGCCAAGGGGAAAGCCTAAAACACAAGTAACCCCAAGTCTGTTGTCCATTCTGCCGACCGGCGCAACTTACAGATATGGGCCTCGGGTGTCCAAGCCACCGAGGGAAACAGGGAACCCCATGCATTTTCGAAAAGAGGACACCCGTGGGAATCCGCAGAGGTGTGATTTGCGCCCATCGCCCCAGATTTTTTTACCCAGACAGCCCTGCAAAGTCGGAAATGTGGGGAAAAAACCGCTTTTTCCGCACATTTCGCTCGCCGCACCCATCGAAACACGCCCCCCACAACACATGGCCTACCGTCCCGCGTTCCCACAGGTGTCCCGATGAAAACGGTACCTCACATGTGTGGGTGCACCTACCTGGCCGCCAAGGGGAAAGCCTAAAACACAAGTAACCCCAAGTCTGTTGTCAGAGGGAAATCTCAGACATTCTGCCGACCGGCGCAACTTACAGATATGGGCCTCGGGTGTCCAAGCCACCGAGGAAAACAGGGAACCCCATGCATTTTCGAAAAGAGGACACCCGTGGGAATCCGCAGAGGTGTGATTTGCGCCCATCGCCCCAGATTATTTTACCCAGACAGCCCTGCAAAGTCGGAAATGTGGGGAAAAAAACGCTTTTTCCGCACATTTCGCTCGCCGCACCCATCGAAACGCGCCCCCCACAACACATGGCCTACCGTCCCGCGTTCCCACAGGTGTCCCGATGAAAACGGTACCTCACATGTGTGGGTGCACCTACCTGGCCGCCAAGGGGAAAGCCTAAAACACAAGTAACCCCAAGTCTGTTGTCAGAGGGAAATCTCAGACATTCTGCCGACCGGCGCAACTTACAGATATGGGCCTCGGGTGTCCAAGCCAGCGAGGAAAACAGGGAACCCCATGCATTTTCGAAAAGAGGACACCCGTGGGAATCCGCAGAGGTGTGATTTGCGCCCATCGCCCCAGATTTTTTTACCCAGAGAGCCCTGCAAAGTCGGAAATGTGGGGAAAAAAACGCTTTTTCCGCACATTTCGCTCGCCGCACCCATCGAAACACGCCCCCCACAACACATGGCCTACCGTCCCGCGTTCCCACAGGTGTCGCGATGAAAACGGTACCTCACATGTGTGGGTGCACCTACCTGGCCGCCAAGGGGAAAGCCTAAAACACAAGTAACCCCAAGTCTGTTGTCCATTCTGCCGACCGGCGCAATTTACAGATATGGGCCTCGGGTGTCCAAGCCAGCGAGGAAAACAGGGAACCCCATGCATTTTCGAAAAGAGGACACCCGTGGGAATCCGCAGAGGTGTGATTTGCGCCCATCGCCCCAGATTTTTTTACCCAGACAGCCCTGCAAAGTCGGAAATGTGGGGAAAAAAACGCTTTTTCCGCACATTTCGCTCGCCGCACCCATCGAAACGCACCCCCCACAACACATGGCCTACCGTCCCGCGTTCCCACAGGTGTCCCGATGAAAACGGTACCTCACATGTGTGGGTGCACCTACCTGGCCGCCAAGGGGAAAGCCTAAAACACAAGTAACCCCAAGTCTGTTGTCAGAGGGAAATCTCAGACATTCTGCCGACCGGCGCAACTTACAGATATGGGCCTCGGGTGTCCAAGCCACCGAGGAAAACAGGGAACCCCATGCATTTTCGAAAAGAGGACACCCGTGGGAATCCGCAGAGGTGTGATTTGCGCCCATCGCCCCAGATTTTTTTACCCAGACAGCCCTGCAAAGTCGGAAATGTGGGGAAAAAACCGCTTTTTCCGCACATTTCGCTCGCCGCACCCATCGAAACACGCCCCCCACAACACATGGCCTACCGTCCCGCGTTCCCACAGGTGTCCCGATGATAACGGTACCTCACATGTGTGGGTGCACCTACCTGGCCGCCAAGGGGAAAGCCTAAAACACAAGTAACCCCAAGTCTGTTGTCAGAGGGAAATCTCAGACATTCTGCCGACCGGCGCAACTTACAGATATGGGCCTCGGGTGTCCAAGCCACCGAGGAAAACAGGGAACCCCATGCATTTTCGAAAAGAGGACACCCGTGGGAATCCGCAGAGGTGTGATTTGCGCCCATCGCCCCAGATTATTTTACCCAGACAGCCCTGCAAAGTCGGAAATGTGGGGAAAAAAACGCTTTTTCCGCACATTTCGCTCGCCGCACCCATCGAAACGCGCCCCCCACAACACATGGCCTACCGTCCCGCGTTCCCACAGGTGTCCCGATGAAAACGGTACCTCACATGTGTGGGTGCACCTACCTGGCCGCCAAGGGGAAAGCCTAAAACACAAGTAACCCCAAGTCTGTTGTCAGAGGGAAATCTCAGACATTCTGCCGACCGGCGCAACTTACAGATATGGGCCTCGGGTGTCCAAGCCAGCGAGGAAAACAGGGAACCCCATGCATTTTCGAAAAGAGGACACCCGTGGGAATCCGCAGAGGTGTGATTTGCGCCCATCGCCCCAGATTTTTTTACCCAGACAGCCCTGCAAAGTCGGAAATGTGGGGAAAAAAACGCTTTTTCCGCACATTTCGCTCGCCGCACCCATCAAAACACGCCCCCCACAACACATGGCCTACCGTCCCGTGTTCCCACAGGTGTCGCGATGAAAACGGTACCTCACATGTGTGGGTGCACCTACCTGGCCGCCAAGGGGAAAGCCTAAAACACAAGTAACCCCAAGTCTGTTGTCCATTCTGCCGACCGGCGCAACTTACAGATATGGGCCTCGGGTGTCCAAGCCACCGAGGAAAACAGGGAACCCCATGCATTTTCGAAAAGAGGACACCCGTGGGAATCCGCAGAGGTGTGATTTGCGCCCATCGCCCCAGATTTTTTTACCCAGACAGCCCTGCAAAGTCGGAAATGTGGGGAAAAAAACGCTTTTTCCGCACATTTCGCTCGCCGCACCCATCGAAACGCGCCCCCCACAACACATGGCCTACCGTCCCGCGTTCCCACAGGTGTCCCGATGAAAACGGTACCTCACATGTGTGGGTGCACCTACCTGGCCGCCAAGGGGAAAGCCTAAAACACAAGTAACCCCAAGTCTGTTGTCAGAGGGAAATCTCCGACATTCTGCCGACCGGCGCAACTTACAGATATGGGCCTCGGGTGTCCAAGCCACCGAGGAAAACAGGGAACCCCATGCATTTTCGAAAAGAGGACACCCGTGGGAATCCGCAGAGGTGTGATTTGCGCCCATCGCCCCAGATTTTTTTACCCAGACAGCCCTGCAAAGTCGGAAATGTGGGGGAAAAAACGCTTTTTCCGCACATTTCACTCGCCGCACCCATCGAAACACGCCCCCCACAACACATGGCCTACCGTCCCGCGTTCCCACAGGTGTCCCGATGAAAACGGTACCTCACATGTGTGGGTGCACCTACCTGGCCGCCAAGGGGAAAGCCTAAAACACAAGTAACCCCAAGTCTGTTGTCCATTCTGCCGACCGGCGCAACTTACAGATATGGGCCTCGGGTGTCCAAGCCACCGAGGAAAACAGGGAACCCCATGCATTTTCGAAAAGAGGACACCCGTGGGAATCCGCAGAGGTGTGATTTGCGCAAATCGGCCCAGAATTTATTACCCAGCCACCCCCGCAAAGTCCCAAATGTGGGGAAATAAATGCATTTTCCGTACATTTCGCTCGGCTCACCCATCGAAACACGCCCCCAACAACACATGGCCTACCGTCCCGCGTTCCCACAGGTGTCCCGATGAAAACGGTACCTCACATGTGTGGGTGCACCTACTTGGGCGCCAAAGGGAAAGCCTAAAACACAAGTAACCCCAAGTCTGTTTTCAGACCTGAATTTCAGACTCTCTGCCGACCGGCACACCATACAAATATGGGCCTCTTGTGACCAAGCCACCAAGGAAAACAAGGAACCCCATGCATTTCCGAAAAGAGGACACTCGTGGAAATCCGCAGAGGTATGATTTGCGCAAATCGGCCCAGAATTTATTACCCAGCCACCCCCGCAAAGTCCGAAATGTGGGGAAAAAAATGCATTTTCCGTACATTTCGCTCGGCTCACCCATCGAAACACGCCCCCAACAACACATGGCCTACCGTCCTGCGTTCCCACAGGTGTCCCGATGAAAACGGTACCTCACATGTGTGGGTGCAACTACTTGGGCGCCAAAGGGAAAGCCTAAAACACAAGTAACCCAAAGTCTGTTTTCAGACCTGAATTTCAGACTCTCTGCCGACCGGCACACCATACAGATATGGGCCTCGGGTGTCCAAGCCACCAAAGAAAACAGGGAACCCCATGCATTTCCGAAAAGAGGACACCCGTGGGAATCTGCAGAGGTATGATTTGCGCACATCGGCCCAGAATGTATTACCCAGACACCCCCACAAAGTCGGAAATGTGGGAAACAAACACATTTTCGGCATATTTCGCTCGGCTCACCCATCGAAACACGCCCCCAACAATACATGGCCTACCGTCCCGCGTTCCCACAGGTGTCCCGATGAAAACGGTACCTCACATGTGTGGGTGCACCTACCTGGCCGCCAAGGGGAAAGCCTAAAACACAAGTAACCCCAAGTCTGTTGTCCATTCTGCCGACCGGCGCAACTTACAGATATGGACCTCGGGTGTCCAAGCCACCGAGGAAAACAGGGAACCCCATGCATTTTCGAAAAGAGGACACCCGTGGGAATCCGCAGAGGTGTGATTTGCGCCCATCGCCCCAGATTTTTTTACCCAGACAGCCCTGCAAAGTCGGAAATGTGGGGAAAAAAACGCTTTTTCCGCACATTTCGCTCGCCGCACCCATCGAAACACGCCCCCCACAACACATGGCCTACCGTCCCGCGTTCCCACAGGTGTCCCGATGAAAACGGTACCTCACATGTGTGGGTGCACCTACCTGGCCGCCAAGGGGAAAGCCTAAAACACAAGTAACCCCAAGTCTGTTGTCAGAGGGAAATCTCCGACATTCTGCCGACCGGCGCAACTTACAGATATGGGCCTCGGGTGTCCAAGCCACCGAGGAAAACAGGGAACCCCATGCATTTTCGAAAAGAGGACACCCGTGGGAATCCGCAGAGGTGTGATTTGCGCCCATCGCCCCAGATTCTTTTACCCAGACAGCCCTGCAAAGTCGGAAATGTGGGGAAAAAAACGCTTTTTCCGCACATTTCGCTCGCCGCACCCATCGAAACACGCCCCCCACAACACATGGCCTACCGTCCCGCGTTCCCACAGGTGTCCCGATGAAAACGGTACCTCACATGTGTGGGTGCACCTACCTGGCCGCCAAGGGGAAAGCCTAAAACACAAGTAACCCCAAGTCTGTTGTCCATTCTGCCGACCGGCGCAACTTACAGATATGGGCCTCGGGTGTCCAAGCCACCGAGGGAAACAGGGAACCCCATGCATTTTCGAAAAGAGGACACCCGTGGGAATCCGCAGAGGTGTGATTTGCGCCCATCGCCCCAGATTTTTTTACCCAGACAGCCCTGCAAAGTCGGAAATGTGGGGAAAAAACCGCTTTTTCCGCACATTTCGCTCGCCGCACCCATCGAAACACGCCCCCCACAACACATGGCCTACCGTCCCGCGTTCCCACAGGTGTCCCGATGAAAACGGTACCTCACATGTGTGGGTGCACCTACCTGGCCGCCAAGGGGAAAGCCTAAAACACAAGTAACCCCAAGTCTGTTGTCAGAGGGAAATCTCAGACATTCTGCCGACCGGCGCAACTTACAGATATGGGCCTCGGGTGTCCAAGCCACCGAGGAAAACAGGGAACCCCATGCATTTTCGAAAAGAGGACACCCGTGGGAATCCGCAGAGGTGTGATTTGCGCCCATCGCCCCAGATTATTTTACCCAGACAGCCCTGCAAAGTCGGAAATGTGGGGAAAAAAACGCTTTTTCCGCACATTTCGCTCGCCGCACCCATCGAAACGCGCCCCCCACAACACATGGCCTACCGTCCCGCGTTCCCACAGGTGTCCCGATGAAAACGGTACCTCACATGTGTGGGTGCACCTACCTGGCCGCCAAGGGGAAAGCCTAAAACACAAGTAACCCCAAGTCTGTTGTCAGAGGGAAATCTCAGACATTCTGCCGACCGGCGCAACTTACAGATATGGGCCTCGGGTGTCCAAGCCAGCGAGGAAAACAGGGAACCCCATGCATTTTCGAAAAGAGGACACCCGTGGGAATCCGCAGAGGTGTGATTTGCGCCCATCGCCCCAGATTTTTTTACCCAGAGAGCCCTGCAAAGTCGGAAATGTGGGGAAAAAAACGCTTTTTCCGCACATTTCGCTCGCCGCACCCATCGAAACACGCCCCCCACAACACATGGCCTACCGTCCCGCGTTCCCACAGGTGTCGCGATGAAAACGGTACCTCACATGTGTGGGTGCACCTACCTGGCCGCCAAGGGTAAAGCCTAAAACACAAGTAACCCCAAGTCTGTTGTCCATTCTGCCGACCGGCGCAATTTACAGATATGGGCCTCGGGTGTCCAAGCCAGCGAGGAAAACAGGGAACCCCATGCATTTTCGAAAAGAGGACACCCGTGGGAATCCGCAGAGGTGTGATTTGCGCCCATCGCCCCAGATTTTTTTACCCAGACAGCCCTGCAAAGTCGGAAATGTGGGGAAAAAAACGCTTTTTCCGCACATTTCGCTCGCCGCACCCATCGAAACGCACCCCCCACAACACATGGCCTACCGTCCCGCGTTCCCACAGGTGTCCCGATGAAAACGGTACCTCACATGTGTGGGTGCACCTACCTGGCCGCCAAGGGGAAAGCCTAAAACACAAGTAACCCCAAGTCTGTTGTCAGAGGGAAATCTCCGACATTCTGCTGACCGGCGCAACTTACAGATATGGGCCTCGGGTGTCCAAGCCACCGAGGAAAACAGGGAACCCCATGCATTTTCGAAAAGAGGACATCCGTGGGAATCCGCAGAGGTGTGATTTGCGCCCATCGCCCCAGATTTTTTTACCCAGACAGCCCTGCAAAGTCGGAAATGTGGGGAAAAAAACGCTTTTTCCGCACATTTCGCTCGCCGCACCCATCGAAACACGCCCCCCACAACACATGGCCTACCGTCCCGCGTTCCCACAGGTGTCCCGATGAAAACGGTACCTCACTTGTGTGGGTGCACCTACCTGGCCGCCAAGGGGAAAGCCTAAAACACAAGTAACCCCAAGTCTGTTGTCAGAGGGAAATCTCAGACATTCTGCCGACCGGCGCAACTTACAGATATGGGCCTCGGGTGTCCAAGCCACCGAGGAAAACAGGGAACCCCATGCATTTTCGAAAAGAGGACACCCGTGGGAATCCGCAGAGGTGTGATTTGCGCCCATCGCCCCAGATTTTTTTACCCAGACAGCCCTGCAAAGTCGGAAATGTGGGGAAAAAAACGCTTTTTCCGCACATTTCGCTCGCCGCACCCATCGAAACGCACCCCCCACAACACATGGCCTACCGTCCCGCGTTCCCACAGGTGTCCCGATGAAAACGGTACCTCACATGTGTGGGTGCACCTACCTGGCCGCCAAGGGGAAAGCCTAAAACACAAGTAACCCCAAGTCTGTTGTCAGAGGGAAATCTCAGACATTCTGCCGACCGGCGCAACTTACAGATATGGGCCTCGGGTGTCCAAGCCACCGAGGAAAACAGGGAACCCCATGCATTTTCGAAAAGAGGACACCCGTGGGAATCCGCAGAGGTGTGATTTGCGCCCATCGCCCCAGATTTTTTTACCCAGACAGCCCTGCAAAGTCGGAAATGTGGGGAAAAAAACGCTTTTTCCGCACATTTCGCTTGCCGCACCCATCGAAACGCGCCCCCCACAACACATGGCCTACCGTCCCGCGTTCCCACAGGTGTCCCGATGAAAACGGTACCTCACATGTGTGGGTGCACCTACCTGGCCGCCAAGGGGAAAGCCTAAAACACAAGTAACCCCAAGTCTGTTGTCAGAGGGAAATCTCCGACATTCTGCCGACCGGCGCAACTTACAGATATGGGCCTCGGGTGTCCAAGCCACCGAGGAAAACAGGGAACCCCATGCATTTTCGAAAAGAGGACACCCGTGGGAATCCGCAGAGGTGTGATTTGCGCCCATCGCCCCAGATTTTTTTACCCAGACAGACCTGCAAAGTCGGAAATGTGGGGAAAAAAACGCTTTTTCCGCACATTTCGCTCGCCGCACCCATCGAAACGCGCCCCCCACAACACATGGCCTACCGTCCCGCGTTCCCACAGGTGTCCCGATGAAAACGGTACCTCACATGTGTGGGTGCACCTACCTGGCCGCCAAGGGGAAAGCCTAAAACACAAGTAACCCCAAGTCTGTTGTCAGAGGGAAATCTCAGACATTCTGCCGACCGGCGCAACTTACAGATATGGGCCTCGGGTGTCCAAGCCACCGAGGAAAACAGGGAACCCCATGCATTTTCGAAAAGAGGACACCCGTGGGAATCCGCAGAGGTGTGATTTGCGCCCATCGCCCCAGATTTTTTTACCCAGACAGCCCTGCAAAGTCGGAAATGTGGGGAAAAAAACGCTTTTTACGCACATTTCGCTTGCCGCACCCATCGAAACACGCCCCCCACAACACATGGCCTACCGTCCCGCGTTCCCACAGGTGTCCCGATGAAAACGGTACCTCACATGTGTGGGTGCACCTACCTGGCCGCCAAGGGGAAAGCCTAAAACACAAGTAACCCCAAGTCTGTTGTCAGAGGGAAATCTCCGACATTCTGCCGACCGGCGCAACTTACAAATATGGGCCTCGGGTGTCCAAGCCACCGAGGAAAACAGGGAACCCCATGCATTTTCGAAAAGAGGACACCCGTGGGAATCCGCAGAGGTGTGATTTGCGCCCATCGCCCCAGATTTTTTTACCCAGACAGCCCTGCAAAGTCGGAAATGTGGGGAAAAAAACGCTTTTTCCGCACATTTCGCTCGCCGCACCCATCGAAACGCGCCCCCCACAACACATGGCCTACCGTCCCGCGTTCCCACAGGTGTCCCGATGAAAACGGTACCTCACATGTGTGGGTGCACCTACCTGGCCGCCAAGGGGAAAGCCTAAAACACAAGTAACCCCAAGTCTGTTGTCAGAGGGAAATCTCAGACATTCTGCCGACCGGCGCAACTTACAGATATGGGCCTCGGGTGTCCAAGCCACCGAGGAAAACAGGGAACCCCATGCATTTTCGAAAAGAGGACACCCGTGGGAATCCGCAGAGGTGTGATTTGCGCCCATCGCCCCAGATTTTTTTACCCAGACAGCCCTGCAAAGTCGGAAATGTGGGGAAAAAAACGCTTTTTCCGCACATTTCGCTCGCCGCACCCATCGAAACACGCCCCCCACAACACATGGCCTACCGTCCCGCGTTCCCACAGGTGTCCCGATGAAAACGGTACCTCACATGTGTGGGTGCACCTACCTGGCCGCCAAGGGGAAAGCCTAAAACACAAGTAACCCCAAGTCTGTTGTCCATTCTGCCGACCGGCGCAACTTACAGATATGGGCCTCGGGTGTCCAAGCCACCGAGGAAAACAGGGAACCCCATGCATTTTCGAAAAGAGGACACCCATTGGAATCCGCAGAGGTGTGATTTGCGCCCATCGCCCCAGATTTTTTTACCCAGACAGCCCTGCAAAGTCGGAAATGTGGGGAAAAAAACGCTTTTTCCGCACATTTCGCTCGCCGCACCCATCGAAACGCGCCCCCCACAACACATGGCCTACCGTCCCGCGTTCCCACAGGTGTCCCGATGAAAACGGTACCTCACATGTGTGGGTGCACCTACCTGGCCGCCAAGGGGAAAGCCTAAAACACAAGTAACCCCAAGTCTGTTGTCAGAGGGAAATCTCCGACATTCTGCTGACCGGCGCAACTTACAGATATGGGCCTCGGGTGTCCAAGCCACCGAGGAAAACAGGGAACCCCATGCATTTTCGAAAAGAGGACACCCGTGGGAATCCGCAGAGGTGTGATTTGCGCCCATCGCCCCAGATTTTTTTACCCAGACAGCCCTGCAAAGTCGGAAATGTGGGGAAAAAAATGCTTTTTCCGCACATTTCGCTCGCCGCACCCATCGAAACACGCCCCCCACAACACATGGCCTACCGTCCCGCGTTCCCACAGGTGTCCCGATGAAAACGGTACCTCACATGTGTGGGTGCACCTACCTGGCCGCCAAGGGGAAAGCCTAAAACACAAGTAACCCCAAGTCTGTTGTCAGAGGGAAATCTCCGACATTCTGCCGACCGGCGCAACTTACAGATATGGGCCTCGGGTGTCCAAGCCACCGAGGAAAACAGGGAACCCCATGCATTTTCGAAAAGAGGACACCCCTGGGAATCCGCAGAGGTGTGATTTGCGCCCATCGCCCCAGATTTTTTTACCCAGACAGCCCTGCAAAGTCGGAAATGTGGGGAAAAAAACGCTTTTTCCGCACATTTCGCTTGCCGCACCCATCGAAACACGCCCCCCACAACACATGGCCTACCGTCCCGCGTTCCCACAGGTGTCCCGATGAAAACGGTACCTCACATGTGTGGGTGCACCTACCTGGCCGCCAAGGGGAAAGCCTAAAACACAAGTAACCCCAAGTCTGTTGTCAGAGGGAAATCTCCGACATTCTGCCGACCGGCGCAACTTACAGATATGGGCCTCGGGTGTCCAAGCCACCGAGGAAAACAGGGAACCCCATGCATTTTCGAAAAGAGGACACCCGTGGGAATCCGCAGAGGTGTGATTTGCGCCCATCGCCCCAGATTTTTTTACCCAGACAGCCCTGCAAAGTCGGAAATGTGGGGAAAAAAACGCTTTTTCCGCACATTTCGCTCGCCGCACCCATCGAAACACGCCCCCCACAACACATGGCCTACCGTCCCGCGTTCCCACAGGTGTCCCGATGAAAACGGTACCTCACATGTGTGGGTGCACCTACCTGGCCGCCAAGGGGAAAGCCTAAAACACAAGTAACCCCAAGTCTGTTGTCCATTCTGCCGACCGGCGCAACTTACAGATATGGGCCTCGGGTGTCCAAGCCACCGAGGAAAACAGGGAACCCCATGCATTTTCGAAAAGAGGACACCCGTGGGAATCCGCAGAGGTGTGATTTGCGCCCATCGCCCCAGATTTTTTTACCCAGACAGCCCTGCAAAGTCGGAAATGTGGGGAAAAAAACGCTTTTTTCGCACATTTCGCTCGCCGCACCCATCGAAACACGCCCCCCACAACACATGGCCTACCGTCCCGCGTTCCCACAGGTGTCCCGATGAAAACGGTACCTCACATGTGTGGGTGCACCTACCTGGCCGCCAAGGGGAAAGCCTAAAACACAAGTAACCCCAAGTCTGTTGTCAGAGGGAAATCTCCGACATTCTGCCGACCGGCGCAACTTACAGATATGGGCCTCGGGTGTCCAAGCCACCGAGGAAAACAGGGAACCCCATGCATTTTCGAAAAGAGGACACCCGTGGGAATCCGCAGAGGTGTGATTTGCGCCCATCGCCCCAGATTTTTTTACCCAGACAGCCCTGCAAAGTCGGAAATGTGGGGAAAAAAACGCTTTTTCCGCACATTTCGCTTGCCGCACCCATCGAAACACGCCCCCCACAACACATGGCCTACCGTCCCGCGTTCCCACAGGTGTCCCGATGAAAACGGTACCTCACATGTGTGGGTGCACCTACCTGGCCGCCAAGGGGAAAGCCTAAAACACAAGTAACCCCAAGTCTGTTGTCAGAGGGAAATCTCCGACATTCTGCCGACCGGCGCAACTTACAGATATGGGCCTCGGGTGTCCAAGCCACCGAGGAAAACAGGGAACCCCATGCATTTTCGAAAAGAGGACACCCGTGGGAATCCGCAGAGGTGTGATTTGCGCCCATCGCCCCAGATTTTTTTACCCAGACAGCCCTGCAAAGTCGGAAATGTGGGGAAAAAAACGCTTTTTCCGCACATTTCGCTCGCCGCACCCATCGAAACACGCCCCCCACAACACATGGCCTACCGTCCCGCGTTCCCACAGGTGTCCCGATGAAAACGGTACCTCACATGTGTGGGTGCACCTACCTGGCCGCCAAGGGGAAAGCCTAAAACACAAGTAACCCCAAGTCTGTTGTCCATTCTGCCGACCGGCGCAACTTACAGATATGGGCCTCGGGTGTCCAAGCCACCGAGGAAAACAGGGAACCCCATGCATTTTCGAAAAGAGGACACCCGTGGGAATCCGCAGAGGTGTGATTTGCGCCCATCGCCCCAGATTTTTTTACCCAGACAGCCCTGCAAAGTCGGAAATGTGGGGAAAAAAACGCTTTTTTCGCACATTTCGCTCGCCGCACCCATCGAAACACGCCCCCCACAACACATGGCCTACCGTCCCGCGTTCCCACAGGTGTCCCGATGAAAACGGTACCTCACATGTGTGGGTGCACCTACCTGGCCGCCAAGGGGAAAGCCTAAAACACAAGTAACCCCAAGTCTGTTGTCAGAGGGAAATCTCCGACATTCTGCCGACCGGCGCAACTTACAGATATGGGCCTCGGGTGTCCAAGCCACCGAGGAAAACAGGGAACCCCATGCATTTTCGAAAAGAGGACACCCGTGGGAATCCGCAGAGGTGTGATTTGCGCCCATCGCCCCAGATTTTTTTACCCAGACAGCCCTGCAAAGTCGGAAATGTGGGGAAAAAAACGCTTTTTCCGCACATTTCGCTCGCCGCACCCATCGAAACACGCCCCCCACAACACATGGCCTACCGTCCCGCGTTCCCACAGGTGTCCCGATGAAAACGGTACCTCACATGTGTGGGTGCACCTACCTGGCCGCCAAGGGGAAAGCCTAAAACACAAGTAACCCCAAGTCTGTTGTCCATTCTGCCGACCGGCGCAACTTACAGATATGGGCCTCGGGTGTCCAAGCCACCGAGGAAAACAGGGAACCCCATGCATTTTCGAAAAGAGGACACCCGTGGGAATCCGCAGAGGTGTGATTTGCGCCCATCGCCCCAGATTTTTTTACCCAGACAGCCCTGCAAAGTCGGAAATGTGGGGAAAAAAACGCTTTTTTCGCACATTTCGCTCGCCGCACCCATCGAAACACGCCCCCCACAACACATGGCCTACCGTCCCGCGTTCCCACAGGTGTCCCGATGAAAACGGTACCTCACATGTGTGGGTGCACCTACCTGGCCGCCAAGGGGAAAGCCTAAAACACAAGTAACCCCAAGTCTGTTGTCAGAGGGAAATCTCCGACATTCTGCCGACCGGCGCAACTTACAGATATGGGCCTCGGGTGTCCAAGCCACCGAGGAAAACAGGGAACCCCATGCATTTTCGAAAAGAGGACACCCGTGGGAATCCGCAGAGGTGTGATTTGCGCCCATCGCCCCAGATTTTTTTACCCAGACAGCCCTGCAAAGTCGGAAATGTGGGGAAAAAAACGCTTTTTCCGCACATTTCGCTTGCCGCACCCATCGAAACACGCCCCCCACAACACATGGCCTACCGTCCCGCGTTCCCACAGGTGTCCCGATGAAAACGGTACCTCACATGTGTGGGTGCACCTACCTGGCCGCCAAGGGGAAAGCCTAAAACACAAGTAACCCCAAGTCTGTTGTCAGAGGGAAATCTCCGACATTCTGCCGACCGGCGCAACTTACAGATATGGGCCTCGGGTGTCCAAGCCACCGAGGAAAACAGGGAACCCCATGCATTTTCGAAAAGAGGACACCCGTGGGAATCCGCAGAGGTGTGATTTGCGCCCATCGCCCCAGATTTTTTTACCCAGACAGCCCTGCAAAGTCGGAAATGTGGGGAAAAAAACGCTTTTTCCGCACATTTCGCTCGCCGCACCCATCGAAACACGCCCCCCACAACACATGGCCTACCGTCCCGCGTTCCCACAGGTGTCCCGATGAAAACGGTACCTCACATGTGTGGGTGCACCTACCTGGCCGCCAAGGGGAAAGCCTAAAACACAAGTAACCCCAAGTCTGTTGTCCATTCTGCCGACCGGCGCAACTTACAGATATGGGCCTCGGGTGTCCAAGCCACCGAGGAAAACAGGGAACCCCATGCATTTTCGAAAAGAGGACACCCGTGGGAATCCGCAGAGGTGTGATTTGCGCCCATCGCCCCAGATTTTTTTACCCAGACAGCCCTGCAAAGTCGGAAATGTGGGGAAAAAAACGCTTTTTTCGCACATTTCGCTCGCCGCACCCATCGAAACACGCCCCCCACAACACATGGCCTTCCGTCCCGCGTTCCCACAGGTGTCCCGATGAAAACGGTACCTCACATGTGTGGGTGCACCTACCTGGCCGCCAAGGGGAAAGCCTAAAACACAAGTAACCCCAAGTCTGTTGTCAGAGGGAAATCTCCGACATTCTGCCGACCGGCGCAACTTACAGATATGGGCCTCGGGTGTCCAAGCCACCGAGGAAAACAGGGAACCCCATGCATTTTCGAAAAGAGGACACCCGTGGGAATCCGCAGAGGTGTGATTTGCGCCCATCGCCCCAGATTTTTTTACCCAGACAGCCCTGCAAAGTCGGAAATGTGGGGGAAAAAACGCTTTTTCCGCACATTTCGCTTGCCGCACCCATCGAAACGCGCCCCCCACAACACATGGCCTACCGTCCCGCGTTCCCACAGGTGTCCCGATGAAAACGGTACCTCACATGTGTGGGTGCACCTACCTGGCCGCCAAGGGGAAAGCCTAAAACACAAGTAACCCCAAGTCTGTTGTCAGAGGGAAATCTCCGACATTCTGCCGACCGGCGCAACTTACAGATATGGGCCTCGGGTGTCCAAGCCACCGAGGAAAACAGGGAACCCCATGCATTTTCGAAAAGAGGACACCCGTGGGAATCCGCAGAGGTGTGATTTGCGCCCATCGCCCCAGATTTTTTTACCCAGACAGCCCTGCAAAGTCGGAAATGTGGGGAAAAAAACGCTTTTTCCGCACATTTTGCTCGCCGCACTCATCGAAACACGCCCCCCACAACACATGGCCTACCGTCCCGCGTTCCCACAGGTGTCCCGATGAAAACGGTACCTCACATGTGTGGGTGCACCTACCTGGCCGCCAAGGGGAAAGCCTAAAACACAAGTAACCCCAAGTCTGTTGTCCATTCTGCCGACCGGCGCAACTTACAGATATGGGCCTCGGGTGTCCAAGCCACCGAGGAAAACAGGGAACCCCATGCATTTTTGAAAAGAGGACACCCGTGGGAATCCGCAGAGGTGTGATTTGCGCCCATCGCCCCAGATTTTTTTACCCAGACAGCCCTGCAAAGTCGGAAATGTGGGGAAACAAACGCTTTTTCCGCACATTTCGCTCGCCGCACCCATCTAAACGCGCCCCCCACAACACATGGCCTACCGTCCCGCGTTCCCACAGGTGTCCCGATGAAAACGGTACCTCACATGTGTGGGTGCACCTACCTGGCCGCCAAGGGGAAAGCCTAAAACACAAGTAACCCCAAGTCTGTTGTCAGAGGGAAATCTCCGACATTCTGCCGACCGGCGCAACTTACAGATATGGGCCTCGGGTGTCCAAGCCACCGAGGAAAACAGGGAACCCCATGCATTTTCGAAAAGAGGACACCCGTGGGAATCCGCAGAGGTGTGATTTGCGCCCATCGCCCCAGATTTTTTTACCCAGACAGCCCTGCAAAGTCGGAAATGTGGGGGAAAAAACGCTTTTTCCGCACATTTCACTCGCCGCGCCCATCGAAACACGCCCCCCACAACACATGGCCTACCGTCCCGCGTTCCCACAGGTGTCCCGATGAAAACGGTACCTCACGTGTGTGGGTGCACCTACCTGGCCGCCAAGGGGAAAGCCTAAAACACAAGTAACCCCAAGTCTGTTGTCCATTCTGCCGACCGGCGCAACTTACAGATATGGGCCTCGGGTGTCCAAGCCACCGAGGAAAACAGGGAACCCCATGCATTTTCGAAAAGAGGACACCCGTGGGAATCCGCAGAGGTGTGATTTGCGCCCATCGCCCCAGATTTTTTTACCCAGACAGCCCTGCAAAGTCGGAAATGTGGGGGAAAAAACGCTTTTTCCGCACATTTCGCTCGCCGCACCCATCGAAACACGCCCCCCACAACACATGGCCTACCGTCCCGCGTTCCCACAGGTGTCCCGATGAAAACGGTACCTCACATGTGTGGGTGCACCTACCTGGCCGCCAAGGGGAAAGCCTAAAACACAAGTAACCCCAAGTCTGTTGTCAGAGGGAAATCTCCGACATTCTGCCGACCGGCGCAACTTACAGATATGGGCCTCGGGTGTCCAAGCCACCGAGGAAAACAGGGAACCCCATGCATTTTCGAAAAGAGGACACCCGTGGGAATCCGCAGAGGTGTGATTTGCGCCCATCGCCCCAGATTTTTTTACCCAGACAGCCCTGCAAAGTCGGAAATGTGGGGAAAAAACCGCTTTTTCCGCACATTTTGCTCGCCGCACCCATCGAAACGCGCCCCCCACAACACATGGCCTACCGTCCCGCGTTCCCACAGGTGTCCCGATGAAAACGGTACCTCACATGTGTGGGTGCACCTACCTGGCCGCCAAGGGGAAAGCCTAAAACACAAGTAACCCCAAGTCTGTTGTCAGAGGGAAATCTCAGACATTCTGCCGACCGGCGCAACTTACAGATATGGGCCTCGGGTGTCCAAGCCACCGAGGAAAACAGGGAACCCCATGCATTTTCGAAAAGAGGACACCCGTGGGAATCCGCAGAGGTGTGATTTGCGCCCATCGCCCCAGATTTTTTTACCCAGACAGCCCTGCAAAGTCGGAAATGTGGGGAAAAAAACGCTTTTTCCGCACATTTCGCTCGCCGCACCCATCGAAACACGCCCCCCACAACACATGGCCTACCGTCCCGCGTTCCCACAGGTGTCCCGATGAAAACGGTACCTCACATGTGTGGGTGCACCTACCTGGCCGCCAAGGGGAAAGCCTAAAACACAAGTAACCCCAAGTCTGTTGTCAGAGGGAAATCTCAGACATTCTGCCGACCGGCGCAACTTACAGATATGGGCCTCGGGTGTCCAAGCCACCGAGGAAAACAGGGAACCCCATGCATTTTCGAAAAGAGGACACCCGTGGGAATCCGCAGAGGTGTGATTTGCGCCCATCGCCCCAGATTATTTTACCCAGACAGCCCTGCAAAGTCGGAAATGTGGGGAAAAAAACGCTTTTTCCGCACATTTCGCTCGCCGCACCCATCGAAACGCGCCCCCCACAACACATGGCCTACCGTCCCGCGTTCCCACAGGTGTCCCGATGAAAACGGTACCTCACATGTGTGGGTGCACCTACCTGGCCGCCAAGGGGAAAGCCTAAAACACAAGTAACCCCAAGTCTGTTGTCAGAGGGAAATCTCAGACATTCTGCCGACCGGCGCAACTTACAGATATGGGCCTCGGGTGTCCAAGCCAGCGAGGAAACAGGGAACCCCATGCATTTTCGAAAAGAGGACACCCGTGGGAATCCGCAGAGGTGTGATTTGCGCCCATCGCCCCAGATTTTTTTACCCAGACAGCCCTGCAAAGTCGGAAATGTGGGGAAAAAACGCTTTTTCCGCACATTTTGCTCGCCGCACCCATCGAAACGCGCCCCCCACAACACATGGCCTACTGTCCCGCGTTCCCACAGGTGTCCCAATGAAAACGGTACCTCACATGTGTGGGTGCACCTACCTGGCCGCCAAGGGGAAAGCCTAAAACACAAGTAACCCCAAGTCTGTTGTCAGAGGGAAATCTCAGACATTCTGCGACCGGCGCAACTTACAGATATGGGCCTCGGGTGTCCAAGCCACCGAGGAAAACAGGGAACCCCATGCATTTTCGAAAAGAGGACACCCGTGGGAATCCGCAGAGGTGTGATTTGCGCCCATCGCCCCAGATTTTTTTACCCAGACAGCCCTGCAAAGTCGGAAATGTGGGGAAAAAAACGCTTTTTCCGCACATTTCGCTCGCCGCACCCATCGAAACACGCCCCCCACAACACATGGCCTACCGTCCCGTGTTCCCACAGTTGTCCCGATGAAAACGGTACCTCACATGTGTGGGTGCACCTACCTGGCCGCCAAGGGGAAAGCCTAAAACACAAGTAACCCCAAGTCTGTTGTCCATTCTGCCGACCGGCGCAACTTACAGATATGGGCCTCGGGTGTCCAAGCCACCGAGGAAAACAGGGAACCCCATGCATTTTCGAAAAGAGGACACCCGTGGGAATCCGCAGAGGTGTGATTTGCGCCCATCGCCCCAGATTTTTTTACCCAGACAGCCCTGCAAAGTCGGAAATGTGGGGAAAAAAACGCTTTTTCCGCACATTTCGCTCGCCGCACCCATCGAAACGCGCCCTCCACAACACATGGCCTACCGTCCCGCGTTCCCACAGGTGTCCCGATGAAAACGGTACCTCACATGTGTGGGTGCACCTACCTGGCCGCCAAGGGGAAAGCCTAAAACACAAGTAACCCCAAGTCTGTTGTCAGAGGGAAATCTCCGACATTCTGCTGACCGGCGCAACTTACAGATATGGGCCTCGGGTGTCCAAGCCACCGAGGAAAACAGGGAACCCCATGCATTTTCGAAAAGAGGACACCCGTGGGAATCCGCAGAGGTGTGATTTGCGCCCATCGCCCCAGATTTTTTTACCCAGACAGCCCTGCAAAGTCGGAAATGTGGGGAAAAAAACGCTTTTTCCGCACATTTCGCTCGCCGCACCCATCGAAACACGCCCCCCACAACACATGGCCTACCGTCCCGCGTTCCCACAGGTGTCCCAATGAAAACGGTACCTCACATGTGTGGGTGCACCTACCTGGCCGCCAAGGGGAAAGCCTAAAACACAAGTAACCCCAAGTCTGACCGGCGCAACTTACAGATATGGGCCTCGGGTGTCCAAGCCACCGAGGAAAACAGGGAACCCCATGCATTTTCGAAAAGAGGACACCCGTGGGAATCCGCAGAGGTGTGATTTGCGCCCATCGCCCCAGATATTTTTACCCAGACAGCCCTGCAAAGTCGGAAATGTGGGGAAAAAAACGCTTTTTCCGCACATTTCGCTTGCCGCACCCATCGAAACACGCCCCCCACAACACATGGCCTACCGTCCCGCGTTCCCACAGGTGTCCCGATGAAAACGGTACCTCACATGTGTGGGTGCACCTACCTGGCCGCCAAGGGGAAAGCCTAAAACACAAGTAACCCCAAGTCTGTTGTCAGAGGGAAATCTCCGACATTCTGCCGACCGGCGCAACTTACAGATATGGGCCTCGGGTGTCCAAGCCACCGAGGAAAACAGGGAACCCCATGCATTTTCGAAAAGAGGACACCCGTGGGAATCCGCAGAGGTGTGATTTGCGCCCATCGCCCCAGATTTTTTTACCCAGACAGCCCTGCAAATTCGGAAATGTGGGGAAAAAAACGCTTTTTCCTCACATTTCGCTCGCCGCACCCATCAAAACACGCCCCCCACAACACATGGCCTACCGTCCCGCGTTCCCACAGGTGTCCCGATGAAAACGGTACCTCACATGTGTGGGTGCACCTACCTGGCCGCCAAGGGGAAAGCCTAAAACACAAGTAACCCCAAGTCTGTTGTCCATTCTGCCGACCGGCGCAACTTACAGATATGGGCCTCGGGTGTCCAAGCCACCGAGGAAAACAGGGAACCCCATGCATTTTCGAAAAGAGGACACCTGTGGGAATCCGCAGAGGTGTGATTTGCGCCCATCGCCCCAGATTTTTTTACCCAGACAGCCCTGCAAAGTCGGAAATGTGGGGAAAAAAACGCTTTTTCCGCACATTTCGCTCGCCGCACCCATCGAAACACGCCCCCCACAACACATGGCCTACTGTCCCGCGTTCCCACAGGTGTCCCGATGAAAACGGTACCTCACATGTGTGGGTGCACCTACCTGGCCGCCAAGGGGAAAGCCTAAAACACAAGTAACCCCAAGTCTGTTGTCAGAGGGAAATCTCCGACATTCTGCCGACCGGCGCAACTTACAGATATGGGCCTCGGGTGTCCAAGCCACCGAGGAAAACAGGGAACCCCATGCATTTTCGAAAAGAGGACACCCGTGGGAATCCGCAGAGGTGTGATTTGCGCCCATCGCCCCAGATTTTTTTACCCAGACAGCCCTGCAAAGTCGGAAATGTGGGGAAAAAAACGCTTTTTCCGCACATTTCGCTCGCCGCACCCATCGAAACGCGCCCCCCACAACACATGGCCTACCGTCCCGCGTTCCCACAGGTGTCCCGATGAAAACGGTACCTCACATGTGTGGGTGCACCTACCTGGCCGCCAAGGGGAAAGCCTAAAACACAAGTAACCCCAAGTCTGTTGTCAGAGGGAAATCTCCGACATTCTGCCGACCGGCGCAACTTACAGATATGGGCCTCGGGTGTCCAAGCCACCGAGGAAAACAGGGAACCCCATGCATTTTCGAAAAGAGGACACCCGTGGGAATCCGCAGAGGTGTGATTTGCGCCCATCGCCCCAGATTTTTTTACCCAGACAGCCCTGCAAAGTCGGAAATGTGGGGAAAAAAACGCTTTTTCCGCACATTTCGCTCGCCGCACCCATCGAAACACGCCCCCCACAACACATGGCCTACCGTCCCGCGTTCCCACAGGTGTCCCGATGAAAACGGTACCTCACATGTGTGGGTGCACCTACCTGGCCGCCAAGGGGAAAGCCTAAAACACAAGTAACCCCAAGTCTGTTGTCCATTCTGCCGACCGGCGCAACTTACAGATATGGGCCTCGGGTGTCCAAGCCACCGAGGAAAACAGGGAACCCCATGCATTTTCGAAAAGAGGACAGCCGTGGGAATCTGCAGAGGTGTGATTTGCGCCCATCGCCCCAGATTTTTTTACCCAGACAGCCCTGCAAAGTCGGAAATGTGGGGAAAAAAACGCTTTTTCCGCACATTTCGCTCGCCGCACCCATCTAAACGCGCCCCCCACAACACATGGCCTACCGTCCCGCGTTCCCACAGGTGTCCCGATGAAAACGGTACCTCACATGTGTGGGTGCACCTACCTGGCCGCCAAGGGGAAAGCCTAAAACACAAGTAACCCCAAGTCTGTTGTCAGAGAGAAATCTCCGACATTCTGCCGACCGGCGCAACTTACAGATATGGGCCTCGGGTGTCCAAGCCACCGAGGAAAACAGGGAACCCCATGCATTTTCGAAAAGAGGACACCCGTGGGAATCCGCAGAGGTGTGATTTGCGCCCATCGCCCCAGATTTTTTTACCCAGACAGCCCTGCAAAGTCGGAAATGTGGGGGAAAAAACGCTTTTTCCGCACATTTCACTCGCCTCACCCATCGAAACACGCCCCCCACAACACATGGCCTACCGTCCCGCGTTCCCACAGGTGTCCCGATGAAAACGGTACCTCACATGTGTGGGTGCACCTACCTGGCCGCCAAGGGGAAAGCCTAAAACACAAGTAACCCCAAGTCTGTTGTCCATTCTGCCGACCGGCGCAACTTACAGATATGGGCCTCGGGTGTCCAAGCCACCGAGGAAAACAGGGAACCCCATGCATTTTCGAAAAGAGGACACCCGTGGGAATCCGCAGAGGTGTGATTTGCGCCCATCGCCCCAGATTTTTTTACCCAGACAGCCCTGCAAAGTCGGAAATGTGGGGAAAAAAACGCTTTTTCCGCACATTTCGCTCGCCGCACCCATCGAAACACGCCCCCCACAACACATGGCCTACCGTCCCGCGTTCCCACAGGTGTCCCGATGAAAACGGTACCTCACATGTGTGGGTGCACCTACCTGGCCGCCAAGGGGAAAGCCTAAAACACAAGTAACCCCAAGTCTGTTGTCAGAGGGAAATCTCCGACATTCTGCCGACCGGCGCAACTTACAGATATGGGCCTCGGGTGTCCAAGCCAGCGAGGAAAACAGGGAACCCCATGCATTTTCGAAAAGAGGACACCCGTGGGAATCCGCAGAGGTGTGATTTGCGCCCATCGCCCCAGATTTTTTTACCCAGACAGCCCTGCAAAGTCGGAAATGTGGGGAAAAAAACGCTTTTTCCGCACATTTCGCTCGCCGCACCCATCGAAACACGCCCCCCACAACACATGGCCTACCGTCCCGCATTCCCACAGGTGTCGCGATGAAAACGGTACCTCACATGTGTGGGTGCACCTACCTGGCCGCCAAGGGGAAAGCCTAAAACACAAGTAACCCCAAGTCTGTTGTCCATTCTGCCGACCGGCGCAACTTACAGATATGGGCCTCGGGTGTCCAAGCCACCGAGGAAAACAGGGAACCCCATGCATTTTCGAAAAGAGGACACCCGTGGGAATCCGCAGAGGTGTGATTTGCGCCCATCGCCCCAGATTTTTTTACCCAGACAGCCCTGCAAAGTCGGAAATGTGGGGAAAAAAACGCTTTTTCCGCACATTTCGCTCGCCGCACCCATCGAAACGCGCCCCCCACAACACATGGCCTACCGTCCCGCGTTCCCACAGGTGTCCCGATGAAAACGGTACCTCACATGTGTGGGTGCACCTACCTGGCCGCCAAGGGGAAAGCCTAAAACACAAGTAACCCCAAGTCTGTTGTCAGAGGGAAATCTCCGACATTCTGCCGACCGGCGCAACTTACAGATATGGGCCTCGGGTGTCCAAGCCACCGAGGAAAACAGGGAACCCCATGCATTTTCGAAAAGAGGACACCCGTGGGAATCCGCAGAGGTGTGATTTGCGCCCATCGCCCCAGATTTTTTTACCCAGACAGCCCTGCAAATTCGGAAATGTGGGGGAAAAAACGCTTTTTCCGCACATTTCACTCGCCGCACCCATCGAAACACGCCCCCCACAACACATGGCCTACCGTCCCGCGTTCCCACAGGTGTCCCGATGAAAACGGTACCTCACATGTGTGGGTGCACCTACCTGGCCGCCAAGGGGAAAGCCTAAAACACAAGTAACCCCAAGTCTGTTGTCCATTCTGCCGACCGGCGCAACTTACAGATATGGGCCTCGGGTGTCCAAGCCACCGAGGAAAACAGGGAACCCCATGCATTTTCGAAAAGAGGACACCCGTGGGAATCCGCAGAGGTGTGATTTGCGCCCATCGCCCCAGATTTTTTTACCCAGACAGCCCTGCAAAGTCGGAAATGTGGGGAAAAAAACGCTTTTTCCGCACATTTCGCTCGCCGCACCAACCGAAACACGCCCCCCACAACACATGGCCTACCGTCCCGCGTTCCCACAGGTGTCCCGATGAAAACGGTACCTCACATGTGTGGGTGCACCTACCTGGCCGCCAAGGGGAAAGCCTAAAACACAAGTAACCCCAAGTCTGTTGTCAGAGGGAAATCTCCGACATTCTGCCGACCGGCGCAACTTACAGATATGGGCCTCGGGTGTCCAAGCCACCGAGGAAAACAGGGAACCCCATGCATTTTCGAAAAGAGGACACCCGTGGGAATCCGCAGAGGTGTGATTTGCGCCCATCGCCCCAGATTTTTTTACCCAGACAGCCCTGCAAAGTCGGAAATGTGGGGAAAAAAACGCTTTTTCCGCACATTTCGCTCGCCGCACCCATCGAAACACGCCCCCCACAACACATGGCCTACCGTCCCGCGTTCCCACAGGTGTCCCGATGAAAACGGTACCTCACATGTGTGGGTGCACCTACCTGGCCGCCAAGGGGAAAGCCTAAAACACAAGTAACCCCAAGTCTGTTGTCCATTCTGCCGACCGGCGCAACTTACAGATATGGGCCTCGGGTGTCCAAGCCACCGAGGAAAACAGGGAACCCCATGCATTTTCGAAAAGAGGACACCCGTGGGAATCCGCAGAGGTGTGATTTGCGCCCATCGCCCCAGATTTTTTTACCCAGACAGCCCTGCAAAGTCGGAAATGTGGGGAAAAAAACGCTTTTTCCGCACATTTCGCTCGCCGCACCCATCGAAACACGCCCCCCACAACACATGGCCTACCGTCCCGCGTTCCCACAGGTGTCCCGATGAAAACGGTACCTCACATGTGTGGGTGCACCTACCTGGCCGCCAAGGGGAAAGCCTAAAACACAAGTAACCCCAAGTCTGTTGTCAGAGGGAAATCTCAGACATTCTGCCGACCGGCGCAACTTACAGATATGGGCCTCGGGTGTCCAAGCCACCGAGGAAAACAGGGAACCCCATGCATTTTCGAAAAGAGGACACCCGTGGGAATCCGCAGAGGTGTGATTTGCGCCCATCGCCCCAGATTATTTTACCCAGACAGCCCTGCAAAGTCGGAAATGTGGGGAAAAAAACGCTTTTTCCGCACATTTCGCTCGCCGCACCCATCGAAACGCGCCCCCCACAACACATGGCCTACTGTCCCGCGTTCCCACAGGTGTCCCGATGAAAACGGTACCTCACATGTGTGGGTGCACCTACCTGGCCGCCAAGGGGAAAGCCTAAAACACAAGTAACCCCAAGTCTGTTGTCAGAGGGAAATCTCAGACATTCTGCCGACCGGCGCAACTTACAGATATGGGCCTCGGGTGTCCAAGCCACCGAGGAAAACAGGGAACCCCATGCATTTTCGAAAAGAGGACACCCGTGGGAATCCGCAGAGGTGTGATTTGCGCCCATCGCCCCAGATTTTTTTACCCAGACAGCCCTGCAAAGTCGGAAATGTGGGGAAAAAAACGCTTTTTCCGCACATTTCGCTCGCCGCACCCATCGAAACACGCCCCCCACAACACATGGCCTACCGTCCCGCATTCCCACAGGTGTCGCGATGAAAACGGTACCTCACATGTGTGGGTGCACCTACCTGGCCGCCAAGGGGAAAGCCTAAAACACAAGTAACCCCAAGTCTGTTGTCCATTCTGCCGACCGGCGCAACTTACAGATATGGGCCTCGGGTGTCCAAGCCACCGAGGAAAACAGGGAACCCCATGCATTTTCGAAAAGAGGACACCCGTGGGAATCCGCAGAGGTGTGATTTGCGCCCATCGCCCCAGATTTTTTTACCCAGACAGCCCTGCAAAGTCGGAAATGTGGGGAAAAAAACACTTTTTCCGCACATTTCGCTCGCCGCACCCATCGAAACGCGCCCCCCACAACACATGGCCTACCGTCCCGCGTTCCCACAGGTGTCCCAATGAAAACGGTACCTCACATGTGTGGGTGCACCTACCTGGCCGCCAAGGGGAAAGCCTAAAACACAAGTAACCCCAAGTCTGTTGTCAGAGGGAAATCTCCGACATTCTGCCGACCGGCGCAACTTACAGATATGGGCCTCGGGTGTCCAAGCCACCGAGGAAAACAGGGAACCCCATGCATTTTCGAAAAGAGGACACCCGTGGGAATCCGCAGAGGTGTGATTTGCGCCCATCGCCCCAGATTTTTTTACCCAGACAGCCCTGCAAATTCGGAAATGTGGGGGAAAAAATGCTTTTTCCGCACATTTCACTCGCCGCACCCATCGAAACACGCCCCCCACAACACATGGCCTACCGTCCCGCGTTCCCACAGGTGTCCCGATGAAAACGGTACCTCACATGTGTGGGTGCACCTACCTGGCCGCCAAGGGGAAAGCCTAAAACACAAGTAACCCCAAGTCTGTTGTCCATTCTGCCGACCGGCGCAACTTACAGATATGGGCCTCGGGTGTCCAAGCCACCGAGGAAAACAGGGAACCCCATGCATTTTCGAAAAGAGGACACCCGTGGGAATCCGCAGAGGTGTGATTTACGCCCATCGCCCCAGATTTTTTTACCCAGACAGCCCTGCAAAGTCGGAAATGTGGGGAAAAAAACGCTTTTTCCGCACATTTCGCTCGCCGCACCAACCGAAACACGCCCCCCACAACACATGGCCTACCGTCCCGCGTTCCCACAGGTGTCCCGATGAAAACGGTACCTCACATGTGTGGGTGCACCTACCTGGTCGCCAAGGGGAAAGCCTAAAACACAAGTAACCCCAAGTCTGTTGTCAGAGGGAAATCTCCGACATTCTGCCGACCGGCGCAACTTACAGATATGGGCCTCGGGTGTCCAAGCCACCGAGGAAAACAGGGAACCCCATGCATTTTCGAAAAGAGGATACCCGTGGGAATCCGCAGAGGTGTGATTTGCGCCCATCGCCCCAGATTTTTTTACCCAGACAGCCCTGCAAAGTCGGAAATGTGGGGAAAAAAACGCTTTTTCCGCACATTTCGCTCGCCGCACCCATCGAAACACGCCCCCCACAACACATGGCCTACCGTCCCGCGTTCCCACAGGTGTCCCGATGAAAACGGTACCTCACATGTGTGGGTGCACCTACCTGGCCGCCAAGGGGAAAGCCTAAAACACAAGTAACCCCAAGTCTGTTGTCAGAGGGAAATCTCAGACATTCTGCCGACCGGCGCAACTTACAGATATGGGCCTCGGGTGTCCAAGCCACCGAGGAAAACAGGGAACCCCATGCATTTTCGAAAAGAGGACACCCGTGGGAATCCGCAGAGGTGTGATTTGCGCCCATCGCCCCAGATTATTTTACCCAGACAGCCCTGCAAAGTCGGAAATGTGGGGAAAAAAACGCTTTTTCCGCACATTTCGCTCGCCGCACCCATCGAAACGCGCCCCCCACAACACATGGCCTACCGTCCTGCGTTCCCACAGGTGTCCCGATGAAAACGGTACCTCACATGTGTGGGTGCACCTACCTGGCCGCCAAGGGGAAAGCCTAAAACACAAGTAACCCCAAGTCTGTTGTCAGAGGGAAATCTCAGACATTCTGCCGACCGGCGCAACTTACAGATATGGGCCTCGGGTGTCCAAGCCAGCGAGGAAAACAGGGAACCCCATGCATTTTCGAAAAGAGGACACCCGTGGGAATCCGCAGAGGTGTGATTTGCGCCCATCGCCCCAGATTTTTTTACCCAGACAGCCCTGCAAAGTCGGAAATGTGGGGAAAAAAACGCTTTTTCCGCACATTTCGCTCGCCGCACCCATCGAAACGCGCCCCCCACAACACATGGCCTACCGTCCCGCGTTCCCACAGGTGTCCCGATGAAAACGGTACCTCACATGTGTGGGTGCACCTACCTGGCCGCCAAGGGGAAAGCCTAAAACACAAGTAACCCCAAGTCTGTTGTCAGAGGGAAATCTCAGACATTCTGCCGACCGGCGCAACTTACAGATATGGGCCTCGGGTGTCCAAGCCACCGAGGAAAACAGGGAACCCCATGCATTTTCGAAAAGAGGACACCCGTGGGAATCCGCAGAGGTGTGATTTGCGCCCATCGCCCCAGATTTTTTTACCCAGACAGCCCTGCAAAGTCGGAAATGTGGGGAAAAAAACGCTTTTTCCGCACATTTCGCTCGCCGCACCCATCGAAACACGCCCCCCACAACACATGGCCTACCGTCCCGCGTTCCCACAGGTGTCCCGATGAAAACGGTACCTCACATGTGTGGGTGCACCTACCTGGCCACCAAGGGGAAAGCCTAAAACACAAGTAACCCCAAGTCTGTTGTCCATTCTGCCGACCGGCGCAACTTACAGATATGGGCCTCGGGTGTCCAAGCCACCGAGGAAAACAGGGAACCCCATGCATTTTCGAAAAGAGGACACCCGTGGGAATCCGCAGAGGTGTGATTTGCGCCCATCGCCCCAGATTTTTTTACCCAGACAGCCCTGCAAAGTCGGAAATGTGGGGAAAAAAACGCTTTTTCCGCACATTTCGCTCGCTGCACCCATCGAAACGCGCCCCCCACAACACATGGCCTACCGTCCCGCGTTCCCACAGGTGTCCCGATGAAAACGGTACCTCACATGTGTGGGTGCACCTACCTGGCCGCCAAGGGGAAAGCCTAAAACACAAGTAACCCCAAGTCTGTTGTCAGAGGGAAATCTCCGACATTCTGCTGACCGGCGCAACTTACAGATATTGGCCTCGGGTGTCCAAGCCACCGAGGAAAACAGGGAACCCCATGCATTTTCGAAAAGAGGACACCCGTGGGAATCCGCAGAGGTGTGATTTGCGCCCATCGCCCCAGATTTTTTTACCCAGACAGCCCTGCAAAGTCGGAAATGTGGGGAAAAAAACGCTTTTTCCGCACATTTCGCTCGCCGCACCCATCGAAACACGCCCCCCACAACACATGGCCTACCGTCCCGCGTTCCCACAGGTGTCCCGATGAAAATGGTACCTCACATGTGTGGGTGCACCTACCTGGTCGCCAAGGGGAAAGCCTAAAACACAAGTAACCCCAAGTCTGTTGTCAGAGGGAAATCTCCGACATTCTGCCGACCGGCGCAACTTACAGATATGGGCCTCGGGTGTCCAAGCCACCGAGGAAAACAGGGAACCCCATGCATTTTCGAAAAGAGGACACCCGTGGGAATCCGCAGAGGTGTGATTTGCGCCCATCGCCCCAGATTTTTTTACCCAGACAGCCCTGCAAAGTCGGAAATGTGGGGAAAAAAACGCTTTTTCCGCACATTTCGCTCGCCGCACCCATCGAAACACACCCCCCACAACACATGGCCTACCGTCCCGCGTTCCCACAGGTGTCCCGATGAAAACGGTACCTCACATGTGTGGGTGCACCTACCTGGCCGCCAAGGGGAAAGCCTAAAACACAAGTAACCCCAAGTCTGTTGTCAGAGGGAAATCTCCGACATTCTGCCGACCGGCGCAACTTACAGATATGGGCCTCGGGTGTCCAAGCCACCGAGGAAAACAGGGAACCCCATGCATTTTCGAAAAGAGGACACCCGTGGGAATCCGCAGAGGTGTGATTTGCGCCCATCGCCCCAGATTTTTTTACCCAGACAGCCCTGCAAAGTCGGAAATGTGGGGAAAAAAACGCTTTTTCCGCACATTTCGCTCGCCGCACCCATCGAAACACGCCCCCCACAACACATGGCCTACCGTCCCGCGTTCCCACAGGTGTCCCGATGAAAACGGTACCTCACATGTGTGGGTGCACCTACCTGGCCGCCAAGGGGAAAGCCTAAAACACAAGTAACCCCAAGTCTGTTGTCCATTCTGCCGACCGGCGCAACTTACAGATATGGGCCTCGGGTGTCCAAGCCACCGAGGAAAACAGGGAACCCCATGCATTTTCGAAAAGAGGACACCCGTGGGAATCCGCAGAGGTGTGATTTGCGCCCATCGCCCCAGATTTTTTTACCCAGACAGCCCTGCAAAGTCGGAAATGTGGGGAAAAAAACGCTTTTTCCGCACATTTCGCTCGCCGCACCCATCGAAACACGCCCCCCACAACACATGGCCTACCGTCCCGCGTTCCCACAGGTGTCCCGATGAAAACGGTACCTCACATGTGTGGGTGCACCTACCTGGCCGCCAAGGGGAAAGCCTAAAACACAAGTAACCCCAAGTCTGTTGTCAGAGGGAAATCTCCGACATTCTGCTGACCGGCGCAACTTACAGATATGGGCCTCGGGTGTCCAAGCCACCGAGGAAAACAGGGAACCCCATGCATTTTCGAAAAGAGGACACCCGTGGGAATCCGCAGAGGTGTGATTTGCGCCCATCGCCCCAGATTTTTTTACCCAGACAGCCCTGCAAAGTCGGAAATGTGGGGAAAAAAACGCTTTTTCCGCACATTTCGCTCGCCGCACCCATCGAAACGCGCCCCCCACAACACATGGCCTACCGTTCCGCGTTCCCACAGGTGTCCCGATGAAAACGGTACCTCACATGTGTGGGTGCACCTACCTGGCCGCCAAGGGGAAAGCCTAAAACACAAGTAACCCCAAGTCTGTTGTCAGAGGGAAATCTCCGACATTCTGCCGACCGGCGCAACTTACAGATATGGGCCTCGGGTGTCCAAGCCACTGAGGAAAACAGGGAACCCCATGCATTTTCGAAAAGAGGACACCCGTGGGAATCCGCAGAGGTGTGATTTGCGCCCATCGCCCCAGATTTTTTTACCCAGACAGCCCTGCAAAGTCGGAAATGTGGGGAAAAAAACGCTTTTTCCGCACATTTCGCTCGCCGCACCCATCGAAACGCGCCCCCCACAACACATGGCCTACCGTCCCGCGTTCCCACAGGTGTCCCGATGAAAACGGTACCTCACATGTGTGGGTGCACCTACCTGGCCGCCAAGGGGAAAGCCTAAAACACAAGTAACCCCAAGTCTGTTGTCAGAGGGAAATCTCCGACATTCTGCCGACCGGCGCAACTTACAGATATGGGCCTCGGGTGTCCAAGCCACCGAGGAAAACAGGGAACCCCATGCATTTTCGAAAAGAGGACACCCGTGGGAATCCGCAGAGGTGTGATTTGCGCCCATCGCCCCAGATTTTTTTACCCAGACAGCCCTGCAAAGTCGGAAATGTGGGGAAAAAAACGCTTTTTCCGCACATTTCGCTCGCCGCACCCAACGAAACACGCCCCCCACAACACGTGGCCTACCTTCCCGTGTCCCCACACGTGTCCCGATGAAAACGGTACCTCACATGTGTGGGTGCACCTATCGTGGGCGCAAAAGGAAAAGGGTAACCGACTGGGAACCCCAAGCCATTCGCCACTGCCCATTTTGTTCATGTGGGCAACCTACAGATTTGGGCCTAGGGTGTCGCAGCCAGCAAGGGAAACAGGGAACCCCATGCATTTCCCAAAAGAGGACACCCGTGGGAATCCACAGAGGTCTGACTTACGTAAATCGGCCCAGAATGTAATACCCAGAACCACCAGCAAAGACCCACATGGGAGAAGGGTGCCCAAGGCCAGGGATATTACCGCCGACTTTGCTGGAGCCCTGGCTGCCCTGCGTTACAGCTTCTCCCCACCAAGGAGTCTCGGCAGTGTGCCAATACCTCCCCGAAGAGAAAAGCTGTAATGCAGCCAAGCCGCAACTCCAGGACAGTTGGAGGTGATCTGCCACGACGGGCCATTCCCACCCACACCACCAACAATCCAGCCCCAGTCTCACCCACCCCACTGACAGTGGGCCCTAACCATAGAATAATAAAAAACAGTACTCACATAACGTTGCAGCTGCTCGGGTAGAAAAAGCTGTAAACAAAACAAAGAACATGTGTTACCTATGGTCACACCAGCAAAATGTAGCCCTCCCCGGGGGCAGATAGGGGGGGGGGGTTGTCCTGCACTCCTCCCTGGGCTGAGGCGTCCGTTCCTAGGAGCAGATATCTGGTCCCAGGAAGGGCTGCATGACTTGGCACCCACTCCATTGCGGGTGGGGGGGGGGGTCAACGCCCCATCCCATTAGAAAATTCCCTGACCCATTGGGGTGCCCCACCGCCCCCCCTAAAAAGCGTTCCACCATTTTCATTTTTTTCCTTTGGTAACCCAACTCCCCTTGGTGCAGAGGGTCACATTGGTGTGCCAATCTGGCGCCGGGGTGCCCAAACCTTACTGCCCCACCCACTGGGGGGGCCTGTCCCACCATTTTTGGGGGCCCTCTCCCCCCTCACCCCAAATGGCTGGGGGACACACCTCATGCAGGCCTCCCTAGGCCTCCTCCAAACGGCTGCGTGAGGTACACCCCACCTCCATTTGGGGTGAGGGGGGAGAGGGCCACCCCAAAAGGTGGGGCAGGACCCCCAATAGATGGGGCAGTAGGGTTTGGGCACCCTGGGGGCAGATAGCCACACTAATGTGGCCATCTGCACCAAGCAAAGTTGGGTAAACAAAAACAAAATATACAAAACCACAGGCTGCTTTTTACGGGGGGCTGAGGGCCACCCTAAATTGGCAGCGCATGATGTACCGCAACGGGGGGTGGCCCTCAACCCCCCCACCCCAAATGGAGGGCCCCACCTCATGCAACCCTCCCTGGGGGCAGATATCTGCTCCTAGGAAGGGGCATCTGACCCCAGGGAGGGATGCATGAGGTGAGGCCCCCCCTATCTGCGCCCAGGGAGGGTTGCATGAGGTGGGGCCCTCCATTTGGGGTGGGGGGGGGTTGAGGGCCACCCCCCGTTGCGGTACATCATGCGCTGCCAATTCAGGGTGGCCCTCAGCCCCCCCTAAAAAGCAGCCTGTGATTTTGTATATTTTTTTTTGTTTACCCAACTTGGCTTGGTGCAGATGGGCCCATTAGTGTGGCTATCTGCCCCCAGGGTGCCCAAACCCTACTGCCCCATCTATTGGGGGTCCTGCCCCACCTTTTGGGGTGCCCCCCCACCCCACCCCCAATGGCTGGGGGACACACCTCATGCAGGCCTCCCTGGGCCTCCTCCAAACGGCTGCGTGAGGTACACCCCACCTCCATTTGGGGTGAGGGGGGAGAGGGCCACCCCAAAAGGTGGGGCAGGACCCCCAATAGATGGGGCAGTAGGGTTTGGGCACCCTGGGGGCAGATAGCCACACTAATGTGGCCATCTGCACCAAGCAAAGTTGGGTAAACAAAAAAAAATATACAAAACCACAGGCTGCTTTTTAGGGGGGGCTGAGGGCCACCCTAAATTGGCAGCGCATGATGTACCGCAACGGGGGGTGGCCCTCAACCCCCCCCCCACCCCAAATGGAGGGCCCCACCTCATGCAACCCTCCCTGGGGGCAGATATCTGCTCCTAGGAAGGGGCATCTGACCCCAGGGAGGGATGCATGAGGTGAGGCCCCCCCTATCTGCGCCCAGGGAGGGTTGCATGAGGTGGGGCCCTCCATTTGGGGTGGGGGGGGGTTGAGGGCCACCCCCCGTTGCGGTACATCATGCGCTGCCAATTCAGGGTGGCCCTCAGCCCCCCCTAAAAAGCAGCCTGTGATTTTGTATATTTTTTTTTGTTTACCCAACTTGGCTTGGTGCAGATGGGCCCATTAGTGTGGCTATCTGCCCCCAGGGTGCCCAAACCCTACTGCCCCATCTATTGGGGGTCCTGCCCCACCTTTTGGGGTGCCCCCCCCCACCCCACCCCCAATGGCTGGGGGACACACCTCATGCAGGCCTCCCTGGGCCTCCTCCAAACGGCTGCGTGAGGTACACCCCACCTCCATTTGGGGTGAGGGGGGAGAGGGCCACCCCAAAAGGTGGGGCAGGACCCCCAATAGATGGGGCAGTAGGGTTTGGGCACCCTGGGGGCAGATAGCCACACTAATGTGGCCATCTGCACCAAGCAAAGTTGGGTAAACAAAAAAAAATATACAAAACCACAGGCTGCTTTTTAGGGGGGGCTGAGGGCCACCCTAAATTGGCAGCGCATGATGTACCGCAACGGGGGGTGGCCCTCAACCCCCCCACCCCAAATGGAGGGCCCCACCTCATGCAACCCTCCCTGGGGGCAGATATCTGCTCCTAGGAAGGGGCATCTGACCCCAGGGAGGGATGCATGAGGTGAGGCCCCCCTATCTGCGCCCAGGGAGGGTTGCATGAGGTGGGGCCCTCCATTTGGGGTGGGGGGGGGTTGAGGGCCACCCCCCGTTGCGGTACATCATGCGCTGCCAATTCAGGGTGGCCCTCAGCCCCCCCTAAAAAGCAGCCTGTGATTGTGTATATTTTTTTTTGTTTACCCAACTTGGCTTGGTGCAGATGGGCCCATTAGTGTGGCTATCTGCCCCCAGGGTGCCCAAACCCTACTGCCCCATCTATTGGGGGTCCTGCCCCACCTTTTGGGGTGCCCCCCCCCACCCCACCCCCAATGGCTGGGGGACACACCTCATGCAGGCCTCCCTGGGCCTCCTCCAAACGGCTGCGTGAGGTACACCCCACCTCCATTTGGGGTGAGGGGGGAGAGGGCCACCCCAAAAGGTGGGGCAGGACCCCCAATAGATGGGGCAGTAGGGTTTGGGCACCCTGGGGGCAGATAGCCACACTAATGTGGCCATCTGCACCAAGCAAAGTTGGGTAAACAAAAAAAAATATACAAAACCACAGGCTGCTTTTTAGGGGGGGCTGAGGGCCACCCTAAATTGGCAGCGCATGATGTACCGCAACGGGGGGTGGCCCTCAACCCCCCCACCCCAAATGGAGGGCCCCACCTCATGCAACCCTCCCTGGGGGCAGATATCTGCTCCTAGGAAGGGGCATCTGACCCCAGGGAGGGATGCATGAGGTGAGGCCCCCCTATCTGCGCCCAGGGAGGGTTGCATGAGGTGGGGCCCTCCATTTGGGGTGGGGGGGGGGTTGAGGGCCACCCCCCGTTGCGGTACATCATGCGCTGCCAATTCAGGGTGGCCCTCAGCCCCCCCTAAAAAGCAGCCTGTGATTTTGTATATTTTTTTTTGTTTACCCAACTTGGCTTGGTGCAGATGGGCCCATTAGTGTGGCTATCTGCCCCCAGGGTGCCCAAACCCTACTGCCCCATCTATTGGGGGTCCTGCCCCACCTTTTGGGGTGGCCCTCTCCCCCCTCACCCCAAATGGAGGTGGGGTGTACCTCACGCAGCCGTTTGGAGGAGGCCCAGGGAGGCCTGCATGAGGTGTGTCCCCCAGCCATTGGGGGTGGGGTGGGGGGGGCACCCCAAAAGGTGGGGCAGGACCCCCAATAGATGGGGCAGTAGGGTTTGGGCACCCTGGGGGCAGATAGCCACACTAATGTGGCCATCTGCACCAAGCAAAGTTGGGTAAACAAAAAAAAATATACAAAACCACAGGCTGCTTTTTAGGGGGGGCTGAGGGCCACCCTAAATTGGCAGCGCATGATGTACCGCAACGGGGGGTGGCCCTCAACCCCCCCCCACCCCAAATGGAGGGCCCCACCTCATGCAACCCTCCCTGGGGGCAGATATCTGCTCCTAGGAAGGGGCATCTGACCCCAGGGAGGGATGCATGAGGTGAGGCCCCCCCTATCTGCGCCCAGGGAGGGTTGCATGAGGTGGGTGTCAGGACGAGGTGGGGGGGTCTGTACTTCCGCTCTCTATATGGCAGAGGAAAGGCACAGAGGACCCCAGCCAAGATTCTCTGATATGGTAACGATGGACGAGCAATCAAGGCCTAGCTTCTCAGGAGGTGATGCAGGCTGGTTCTTAAGTACAGTGTATCCCCAAGCCCCCACAAAGGAATGTCCACACACTGTATTACTGAAAACACAGTCTTTATATAATTAATATTCAAAGGTTATGTACACTTATCACAATAATGCACTTTGTGCTCCGGAAAATCAACAATGGTAAATATCTACAATTCTAAAGTGGTACCACTAATATTCGATTAGAGTGCATCAACAAGGCTGTGAAAATGCCACACGGATCAATAGCAATGAAACCAGCAATAGAGAGAAGAGAGAAAGCAGACGGATGAAACAATAGGCAGACGACTGGTCCTTGCTACTGGACACAGCTCTGAGTGGAGATCCCCCCACCTGGGCAACCTGTAAAATAACGATATATAAAACAAGCCCAGTCCATATATTGTTCAAGAGTCTCGTTCTCTCCTACAATGTTTTACCCCCCCAATGTACCTGGTGGAGTAGAGTTCGTCGGCGAGGCGTCGACCGATCCTTCTGGAGTGACTCCCTTTAAGGCAGGAGCCACGGATCGTCGAGAGGCGTCGCGGACTCGGGGTTCGGTGTCGGGGAATCGGCGGCCCTTCTTGAATGTCGCCCCTTTCAAGCGGGAGACACGGGGCGCCGAACGTCCGACCGTGAACCGGGTAGAACTACGTCGATGAGGCAGCAGGCTTTGATCCGAGCGGTGCTCGTCGACGACAGAGCGTTGGCGTCCTGCAAGGAAGAGGCGTGCGGGGCACCTCGGTGACGATAGTTCTGGACCGCAAAGAGATGAAGAAGAACTGTGGCCCAGCAAGGGCGTCGAGTCGTCGGCGTCTCTGCGGCCTTTGGGTGGCGGGAAACCCACCGGTGGATACTCCTCGGCGCGTCGACAGTCAGGCCTTCTCCCACAGGAGACGGCACGGCGATGCAGACGAGAGCGTCCGTTGATCAAGTTAAAGTTCTTAGGCAAACGGGAGCACGGCGGCTCCGGTCGGCGACGGCGGTGGTCGACAGTGGCGGACAACAGTCCGGGCGCTTCGCTTTGGGATTCCTCAGCAGTCCCCGTATCTGGTCGGCAGCCTGTCGTAGGTCTGTCTACCAGGGAGCGTTGGCAAAGGTCAGCTGTGCACGATGGTCCCTCGTAGCTCGGGAAGAGGGCGCCTTACCAGGTCCTCTCTGGGTCAGTCCTTGGAGACACAGCAGCCTTCAGATCGTGAAGGAGAGCCACGGCAATCCTTCTCTTCCAGCAGGGCCTCAAGGTCAAGCGTCAGTTACTCCAGTTACTCGTCGTAGTGGACTTCAGCTTCTGAACGCTTCTGAGCGTGCTTGAACGTTCCTGAACGTTCCTGAACAACTTCCACTGGTGAGAGGTCCCCAGATATACTATTCTGTCTCTCATCCACACTGCTGGCACACACACAGCAGCCAATCACGCAGAAGGGCATTCATGCAGTCAGTCAGCCAATCAGGCACACAGTGCATTCAGGCCACACTCCTCCCTTTCAGACACTCACAACAAGGAATGTGGATTGGGACAAGTACCCAGCCATTCAACACTACACACTGCATTCAGGCCAGTTTCAGGCAGGGCTGTCTCAGTCTTTGTCTCACATGCCAGAAACCAGACAACCACAACAAGGAGTGCATATTGGTCACACACTCCATTCACCCAGGTCCCACCCACAGGAGGTACCCACAACATACAGTCAGCGGGAAGGCTCCAGTAAGTCTAGCTGGGCCTTCACAACAACACCATATACGGAACTTCCACCCAACAGCCAGTCAGGGGGAAGGGACAGAGTCAGGGCTTCCCAGGACTTTGGGAAAACAAGGTATCAGGGGATAGAAAGCAAGAGGCCACCGGGGCCATCTTGTTTCCTATCAGGAATCAACTGATTCCAATGGCAGGGCCGGGGTACCCCAAAATGGCGGATACCCAGCGCACCTGTCAAATTCAGCATGTAGCTGCCACCAGCCCATACCCGGCTCTGTGGGCCACCCACGGGTGCCCAAAAACATACACTAGGGGCTTAGGGTTGTACCCCTACCCATGGGTGCCATAAGGGTATCCCATGGGTCTGTTCACCAAACCAAAAGAGAGAGCTGCACCGCCAGGAGTCCCGCATGGACTTCTGCGCGGAAAACACGACAGAACACACGATAAGAACAGAAAAAGGACAAGGATACGGAGGCCCTGTCCCTCCGATGCATTTCCAGCATCACAGTCGCCCCCCCCAGACTGAGGTTAGGGTGCCTAATCTCCCACGGGATAGACACCCTCATCCAGACGGTCAACATACCTTCTGGAAAGGCCATCTGCATTATCGTGACTCTTCCCTGGTCTGTGCTCTATGGTGAAGTCTAGCCCCTGCAGGCTAATGGACCACCTGAGCAGTTTCGGATTTTCACCCTTCATCTGCATAAGCCATTTCAGGGGCTTATGATCTGTTTGGACCTTGAAGGTGGACCCCGTAAGGTAGGGCCTAAAACGCCTAAGGCTCCAAACTATACTAAAACATTCCTTTTCAACAGTAGCCCACCTAAGTTCTCTACCCTTGAGTTGTCTACTGATGAATATGATAGGATGTTCTCTCCCTTTGTCATCTAACTGGGACAAGACAGCTCCAATTCCGGTGTCGCAGGCATCCGTCTGGACGATAAAGGGTCGGCTGTAGTCAGGCGCACACAACACAGGTGCCCTACACAGACTTTCTTTCAAGCCATCAAAGGCCCTCTGACAGTCTTCGGTCCAATTAACCTTCCTAGGCTGTTTGGGTGAAGTTAGAGCTGTCAGGGGTGCAGCTATGGTTCCATAGTCTGCCATGAAATTGCGATAGTACCCAGTGAGGCCCAAAAAGGCTCTCACCTGGGTTTGAGTAGTGGGAGTCTCCCAGTTCTGTACGTCCTGTACCTTACTGGAGAGAGGTTGGATTTGACCCCCTCCTACCTCATGACCAAGATAGGTAACTTTCCCCTGAGCTATCTGGCACTTGGTGGCCTTGATAGTGAGGTTAGCCCTTTTCAAGGCCTGCAACACCTTATCCAGATGTGTCAAATGCTCTTCCCAGGTGGAACTGTAGACGGCAATGTCGTCTAAGTAAGCCACACAAAAGGCTTCCAGCCCACTGAGCGCATGGTTGACCAATCTCTGGAAGGTGGCAGGGGCATTCTTCAACCCAAAAGGCATGACCCTAAACTGGTAGAGTCCCTCAGGTGTTGAGAAAGCCGTCTTTTCCTTGGCATGGTCCGTCAGAGCTATTTGCCAATAGCCTGAGGTAAGGTCAAAGGTGCTCACAAACTTGGCAGCACCTATGGTGTCCACAAGCTCATCAGCCCTGGGCAATGGGTGCGCGTCAGTTTTGGTGACGGCATTGACGCCTCGGTAGTCCACACAGAACCTCCAATCCTTGGTACCCGCCTGGGAACTTGCCTTGGGGACAAGGACCACTGGACTGGACCAGGGACTGGTTGAGGGTTCAATAACACCCAGATCCAACATCTTGGCGACCTCAGCCTGGATGTGGTTCTTGACGGTATCTGACATACGGTAGCACCTGCTTTTGACAGGTACACTGTCACCAGTGTCAATTTCGTGCTTACACCACGGTGTAAGGCCCGGTGTCAGTGAAAACAGAGAGGCATACTGCTGGAGCAAAGCCCTGCAGGCCCTCTGCTGCTCTGTTGTCAACTCTGGAGAGAGATGTACTCCCTCCACTGAGCCATCCTGAGGGTTGCTATGCAGCAAATCAGGAAGGGGCTCACTCTCATCCTCTTCTTGCCCTGAAGCTAGCAAGAGACATGAGACCTCTGCTCGCCTGTGGAAAGGCTTGAGCCTGTTGACATGGAATACCTGGGGGGCTACCCCAGAGGCTCCCATGTCAACCAGATAATTGACTTCGCCCATCTTGGAGATGATCCTGAAGGGTCCAGTCCACTTGTCTGCCAAAGCTCTAGGCTTGGTAGGCTCCATCACAAGGATTTCCTGTCCCGGAGTCCAATCCACTTGCGACGCTTTAAGGTCATGCCAGTACTTATTCAATTCCTGGCTGGCCTTGAGATTTGCTGTTGCCTGACCCATCATTTGTGTCATCCTCCGCCTGAGGCCTAACACATAGTCCCCCACTTGCTTGGCGGAACCGGGAGGGGTGGCTTCCAAGCCTTCTCGGATCAAGGCGAGGGGCCCCCTCACGGGATGTCCAAAGAGTAACTCAAAGGGGCTGAAACCAACACCCTCTTGAGGTACCTCTCTGTAAGCAAACAGCAGGCATGGCAGGAGGAGATCCCATTTCCTCCTTAGGGGTTCTTCCAAGGCCCCTAGCATGCCCTTGAGAGTTTTATTAAATCTCTCAACCAGACCATTGGTCTGGGGGTGGTAAGAGGTGGAGAACTTGTAGGTTACCCCGCACTCTTTCCACATGGTTTTCATGTAACTAGACATGAAGTTGGATCCTCGGTCAGAGACAACCTCCTTGGGGAATCCAACACGGGTGAAAATGCCTAGGAGAGCCCTGGCAACCACCTTGGCAGTAACAGTCCGAAGGGGTATTGCCTCAGGGTACCTGGTGGCATGATCTACCAAGACCAGGATGAACCGATGTCCACCTGAAGTGGGAGGGTCAAGGGGACCGACGATGTCGATGCCCACCCTCTCAAATGGTGTGCCAACCACTGGTAATGGCTGCAGTGGGGCAATGACCCTGCCTCCAGTCTTGCCAGACAACTGACAAGTGGGGCAGGTCCTGCAGTGGGACTCCACCTCTACTCCCATCCGTGGCCAGTAGAAATGGGCAGAGAGCCTCTGCTTAGTCTTCTTGGTCCCAAGATGACCAGCCAAGGGCACCTCATGCGCCAACTGCAGAAGGAAGGGCCTGTAAACCTGGGGTACCACCAACCTCTTGCGGGCACCAGGTTCAGGCTTAGTGGGCTCGCTAACAAGGAGCTCACCCTCCCAATAAATCTTGAAGGTCCTAGGCACTTCACCTTGTGCCTGGGACAGGGCCTGTTTCCTCAGACCCTCGAGAGAGTGGCACTCTCTCTGTCCCTTACAGAAGTCTGCCCGGGAGGGTCCCCCTTCAGCTAACAAGCATTGAAGGTCGGGATGATCCTCCGGGTTGAGAACCTCTCCCACAGGAGAGTCTTCTGCCTCTTCTCCCAAAGGAGTTGAGTTTGGGTTTTCCACTGGACCCAGCCCGTCCGGAGCATGGATCCCAATGGGTGCAGCAGGAAGAGAAGGTGCTCCCTCCACAGAGGTGGCCTTCTTGGTCTTCCGCCTTCTTGCCTTAGGCCTCGCCTTTGGCTCGGGTACCTGACTCACAGCCAGACCCGGTGTCACCTGTGACCTAGTGACCGCAGCCGCAGTCATGGGAAGACCATCCGAGATCAACCCCAACTCTACTAGATCATTCCCTAACAAAATGTTAGCAGGGACATTGTCCTGAACCAGGACAGGAAGCTTCGCTGTTTTGTCTCCAATCATGAGTGTGACTAAGGCTACAGGTGATAATTTGGGAGGCCCACCAGCTAACCTGGTGGTTCGCAGAGGAGCACCTACATAGTCCTCTGGCTTGAGCAGGGTCCTGTCCACCACTGTCATGCTGGCCCCAGTGTCTCTCAAGCCAGTAGAAGGCTGGCCATTCAAGAGGACACTTCTCAAAAACCTACGGGTGTTCTGCGGGATAGTCGCCAGTACTTCTGCGTACTGGTCCCAGGCCCCAAGGGACACTAGGGAAATCTCTACCGGAGCACCAAATGTGATCCCGGTAGAGGAGGGGAGGACAGTGGCCTCCACCTCAGACACGGGGTAAGGGTAGGTCAGGCTGACAGCCTGTACTCCAAGTGCCTTACCTTTACACCTGGAGTCACCCCTTTTGTGATCCAGGGCCCCACAGTCCCAACAAGTGCCAGGAGTGCGGGGTACGGTACTGGAACCACTGGGAGCCTGCTTTGCAGCAGGTGGACCACTACTCTTATTCCCACCCCCAGATGACTTATCCCCACTAGATTTTTGGGTCTTAGGAGAGGAAGGTTTTGGTTTACCCGACTGTGATTGCTTTTGGGACTCCTCAGCTTTCTGAGAGGTCCCCTTTTCTTTGTCCTTGTCCTTCCCACTGGAGTCCTTAGGGGACACCCGGTGGGAGACCCACTTGTCAGCCAACCTAGCCAGCTTAAAGGGGTCCAAAATGTTCTGGTCAGCCACATACTGACGCAGCTCTGGTGAACAGGCTTCAGAAAAATGCTCAAAAAACAACAGGTGGGATAATTCAGCAAAAGTTTTCACCTTGTAACCATCAATCCACCCCATCATGTTCATGTGCGCAGCACTCACCCAGTCAACCCAAGACATATTCTCTCTTTTCTTAAAATCCCTGAACCTTTTAAGATATTGGGTAGGTGTCTTGCCAAACTTGGCAATTAAAGCAGACTTCATACACTCATACTGACCCCTTTCCTCCACACTCAGCTTCAGAATACAGTCATATCCAGTTTGAGGCACTCTGCTTAACAAACACTTAGCCCAATCTCTTTTATCCACATCGTGAATTGCACAAGCCATTTCAAACGCTTCAATCCATTGGAGGATATCTGAACCCTCCAAAAACACACCAACTAAGTCTTTCATAAACTTGGTGGCTGGGGACCTGACACTCTCACTGGTTTTAGCTGAAGTCTCCACTCTAGCTTTCTCTAGCTGGATTCTCTGACATTCAGTGTCCTTGTCTTTGAGCGCAAGATCCCTATTCTTGAGTTCCACTTGCTGTGCCAGCTCCTCTTTCTTAAGCTCAGCTTCTATTTCCAACTTGCGATATTCAAAGGCCAATTTCATCCTTAATAACTCAAGTTCCATGGAATTGCTGGGGTTTGGAACAGAGGCAGCAGGAATGGTGGCATTCCCAGAAACAGATTCAGCGACAACCCCAGGGGCAGAGTCCTCACTGGTTGCATCTCCCCCTTCATCAAGGGTTTCACCATCAGTCTGGTAGTCCACCAGGGCAGCTATTAGCTCAGCCCTAGACTTATCCACAAAGTCCAACTCCCTGGCTTCACAAGCACTCTGGAGAGCCTCTAAGCTCATCCTAGTCAATTTACCATTCGCAATGGGCTCCATTGCTTGTAATGCAGTTATTTGGTACACACCCAAACCTTAATCTAATAAAGTGCGGATATTTTGTAAGTGGCACGGTTATACACTGAGTCTTAAAACCATAAGCATCCCACCGCTGCCACCAAGCTGTCAGGACGAGGTGGGGGGGTCTGTACTTCCGCTCTCTATATGGCAGAGGAAAGGCACAGAGGACCCCAGCCAAGATTCTCTGATATGGTAACGATGGACGAGCAATCAAGGCCTAGCTTCTCAGGAGGTGATGCAGGCTGGTTCTTAAGTACAGTGTATCCCCAAGCCCCCACAAAGGAATGTCCACACACTGTATTACTGAAAACACAGTCTTTATATAATTAATATTCAAAGGTTATGTACACTTATCACAATAATGCACTTTGTGCTCCGGAAAATCAACAATGGTAAATATCTACAATTCTAAAGTGGTACCACTAATATTCGATTAGAGTGCATCAACAAGGCTGTGAAAATGCCACACGGATCAATAGCAATGAAACCAGCAATAGAGAGAAGAGAGAAAGCAGACGGATGAAACAATAGGCAGACGACTGGTCCTTGCTACTGGACACAGCTCTGAGTGGAGATCCCCCCACCTGGGCAACCTGTAAAATAACGATATATAAAACAAGCCCAGTCCATATATTGTTCAAGAGTCTCGTTCTCTCCTACAATGTTTTACCCCCCCAATGTACCTGGTGGAGTAGAGTTCGTCGGCGAGGCGTCGACCGATCCTTCTGGAGTGACTCCCTTTAAGGCAGGAGCCACGGATCGTCGAGAGGCGTCGCGGACTCGGGGTTCGGTGTCGGGGAATCGGCGGCCCTTCTTGAATGTCGCCCCTTTCATGCGGGAGACACGGGGCGCCGAACGTCCGACCGTGAACCGGGTAGAACTACGTCGATGAGGCAGCAGGCTTTGATCCGAGCGGTGCTCGTCGACGACAGAGCGTTGGCGTCCTGCAAGGAAGAGGCGTGCGGGGCACCTCGGTGACGATAGTTCTGGACCGCAAAGAGATGAAGAAGAACTGTGGCCCAGCAAGGGCGTCGAGTCGTCGGCGTCTCTGCGGCCTTTGGGTGGCGGGAAACCCACCGGTGGATACTCCTCGGCGCGTCGACGGTCAGGCCTTCTCCCACAGGAGACGGCACGGCGATGCAGACGAGAGCGTCCGTTGATCAAGTTAAAGTTCTTAGGCAAACGGGAGCACGGCGGCTCCGGTCGGCGACGGCGGTCGTCGACAGTGGCGGACAACAGTCCGGGCGCTTCGCTTTGGGATTCCTCAGCAGTCCCCGTATCGGGTCGGCAGCCTGTCGTAGGTCTGTCTACCAGGGAGCGTTGGCAAAGGTCAGCTGTGCACGATGGTCCCTCGTAGCTCGGGAAGAGGGCGCCTTACCAGGTCCTCTCTGGGTCAGTCCTTGGAGACACAGCAGCCTTTAGATCGTGAAGGAGAGCCACGGCAATCCTTCTCTTCCAGCAGGGCCTCAAGGTCAAGCGTCAGTTACTCCAGTTACTCGTCGTAGTGGACTTCAGCTTCTGAACGCTTCTGAACGTGCTTGAACGTTCCTGAACGTTCCTGAACAACTTCCAGTGGTGAGAGGTCCCCAGATATACTATTCTGTCTCTCATCCACACTGCTGGCACACACACAGCAGCCAATCACGCAGAAGGGCATTCATGCAGTCAGTCAGCCAATCAGGCACACAGTGCATTCAGGCCACACTCCTCCCTTTCAGACACTCACAACAAGGAATGTGGATTGGGACAAGTACCCAGCCATTCAACACTACACACTGCATTCAGGCCAGTTTCGGGCAGGGCTGTTTCAGTCTTTGTCTCACATGCCAGAAACCAGACAACCACAACAAGGAGTGCATATTGGTCACACACTCCATTCACCCAGGTCCCACCCACAGGAGGTACCTACAACATACAGTCAGCGGGAAGGCTCCAGTAAGTCTAGCTGGGCCTTCACAACAACACCATATACGGAACTTCCACCCAACAGCCAGTCAGGGGGAAGGGACAGAGTCAGGGCTTCCCAGGACTTTGGGAAAACAAGGTATCAGGGGATAGAAAGCAAGAGGCCACCGGGGCCATCTTGTTTCCTATCAGGAATCAACTGATTCCAATGGCAGGGCCGGGGTACCCCAAAATGGCGGATACCCAGCGCACCTGTCAAATTCAGCATGTAGCTGCCACCAGCCCATACCCGGCTCTGTGGGCCACCCACGGGTGCCCAAAAACATACACTAGGGGCTTAGGGTTGTACCCCTACCCATGGGTGCCATAAGGGTATCCCATGGGTCTGTTCACCAAACCAAAAGAGAGAGCTGCACCGCCAGGAGTCCCGCATGGACTTCTGCGCGGAAAACACGACAGAACACACGATAAGAACAGAAAAAGGACAAGGATACGGAGGCCCTGTCCCTCCGATGCATTTCCAGCATCACAGTGGGGCCCTCCATTTGGGGTGGGGGGGGGGTTGAGGGCCACCCCCCGTTGCGGTACATCATGCGCTGCCAATTCAGGGTGGCCCTCAGCCCCCCCTAAAAAGCAGCCTGTGATTTTGTATATTTTTTTTTGTTTACCCAACTTGGCTTGGTGCAGATGGGCCCATTAGTGTGGCTATCTGCCCCCAGGGTGCCCAAACCCTACTGCCCCATCTATTGGGGGTCTTGCCCCACCTTTTGGGGTGCCCCCCCCCACCCCACCCCCAATGGCTGGGGGACACACCTCATGCAGGCCTCCCTGGGCCTCCTCCAAACGGCTGCGTGAGGTACACCCCACCTCCATTTGGGGTGAGGGGGGTGAGGGCCACCCCAAAAGGTGGGGCAGGACCCCCAATAGATGGGGCAGTAGGGTTTGGGCACCCTGGGGGCAGATAGCCACACTAATGTGGCCATCTGCACCAAGCAAAGTTGGGTAAACAAATCCGTGACCAGCAATGCGGCATATGAGTGGTGTCCCTGGAAAGGGGAGAAAGTCCCCTTTCCAGGGACACCACTTTTAGGTCAATCGCTGGTGGCCCAGTGGGCCCCAGGGCCCAAAACCCCCTCCCACCTCCCTCCTTCCCTCGATTTTTTTTTTTTTTTTTTCCCCCCACCCCTGGGGGCAGTGATCATCTGCCCCCAGGGGTCCCTGGCGCTGTGGCCCCATGCTTTGGGGCCACGGGGGAAGGGGGCCGCTTACCTAGTAAGCAGCCCCCCCTCCCCCACGCGTCACAAAAGGATCTTCGTTTGATCCGTGACGTTGCTGCCCGCGGATCGAGGCGCCCTGCGCCCGATCCGCGAGCAGCAAAGCCACACAATGGGTACCGTTGGAAAGGGGAAGATCTCCCCTTTCCAACGATACCTGCCTCGATCTCCGGCTTGAAATACAGCCGGAGATCGAGGCGGAACAAGAAGGGCACTCACCTTCTCTCTCCAACGCAGCAGCCGAAAATGGCTGCTGCGGTGGAATTGCTTTCAGTTTCACGCCGACGTGCGTCACGCACGTCGGCGTGTAACTGAAGGAAATCCAACCCCCGGGCAGTGAGGGGGGACCTCCCCCTCACATAGCCCGGGGGTTGGATTACAGTTTTGAGCGATCCCTGCTTTGCAGGGATCGCTCAAAACAAGGTGCCGAAAAGGACGAGCTATCTCGTTCTTGGCACTGCGTGTGCACTTCCAAGGACGAGATACCTCGTCCTTGGCACTTAAAGGGTTAAAAAGCATTTCGTTACGATCGCTGCAGCGCTGCATTTCACTCACCTTTCCTGGGTTCCTCCATCTTCAGCAGCGATCATCCGGATACACAGCCACTTCCCAGAGCCTAGAGAAAAAGACAAGAATAAGAGGTGAGAGAAGGAAGGGAATAAGACTTACCTCATTTCATTTCGGGTCTTGCCGCTTCCAGGCATTTTCCGGACCCCGGCCCCTATGGGGAAAAAAGACAAAGGCCCTCATTACGACCCTGGCGGAAATCGAAAAACGATGGCGGAAATGTAATACCGCCATCGAATACCGCTCGGTGCGATTATGACCCGTCACCGTAAAGTACGATGCCATTAGCGACACCGTAGTGAACGCCAACGCTAACTGCACCAAGTACGCGCACGCGCGCCATGCAAAACCGTAATTACCACCGTGGCGCAACGGTAGCGAATTCTGACCCTAGAGGACATTTACTTAACGCCATCAAGCATGGCGGAAAGTACCATTCCGCCATGGTGAGAATTACGGCATCGTGAACCAACCGTAAATGGCCCTACTGAGTGCCTGTACACCACTCCCTGCCCACATTGCACAACTCCTCGTAGGTGCAATGAAGTTACACAATGCAACCAGTGAAATGTACAAGTCACCCATGCATGCCAACGAACAAATGAATGTAGGGGCTCCAAGTGCCTTGTGAGTGGCCATCCATATTTGGCATGTCACCATTGCCGTACTGATGCAGCACAGGCATGTGAAGGTTCAAGTACAGCAATATGAACTGAAAATGAGACAAAACAACAACAGGCCCCCATCGCTTGACACCAGTGTAAGGCAACATTCAAAGCAGTATCCTGAGGGAGACTGCACCAGCCCTGTACTCTTGCCAGTAAACAAACCAACCATCAGCATAAGCATGTACCACACAAGTTGGCAGAGTGACTGAGCAGCCAGGCTCATCTCAAGAGGGGCCAATGGGAGCTGCAGGGCACAGATGGCACGAATACAGAAGCTATTCCAATGGACATGACCTCAGTCTCCCTCCAAGAAACGCACGCAAACACAGGCACCTGTGACCAGCCATTTTCTGATAATCACATCATTCCACCAATCCACCTGGCTGACCGGCATCTGTTACACAAAAGCTAATCCCCCGCCCCTGAGCATGACATCATTAAAACAGTCATAATGGCAGCCCCTATCCCTGACCTTACTGGGCTTCGTAGGCAAACGCGGCCAGTACAGTACCACGCAACTATACTCAGAAGCCGGAACCCAATGCAGATCTTCTCACAATACATCGCTCCACAAATAGGAATATGCTACATTACTTGCAAAGAATAACGCTACACGGTTAATATCAGAATAAAATTTTAATGCACATCAAATTCACCAAGCCCATACAGCTATTAGGTCATAAACTCCAAAATATTTTTCATTACTGTGGGCTGCATCCGCAATAAATGACCAGCTTCTTCTTGTGTGACGCCCTGTTCCTTCATGGTACACAGGGGCTACATTCACGTTCAAAAAGGCAACATGGAAGCGCCTAGAACCGCAGGGCCGTCCCATTAGGTAGGCACTAGTCCAGCTGAAAGGTTGATATGTTGCTCCTAGCCACTAGTACTAGGCGATCGTCCCATAAGATCGTAATGGTGCTCCACTGATTAACTCGAAGCAGCAGGTGTCGGGAGTAAAAGCCATCTGCAGGAGTGGCATACAGATGGCAGCGGCAAAAGGGGAGGAGATACCTGTCACCCAAATGAAATGAAAAAGAATAGTATGGGCATCAGAACTTCATTTGTATTACTCGCTTCAATGATCACACTAAATCTACAGCCATATGCATGCTAGCCCACTCAAAAGGATTATTTCCACCCAAAAATCACTTGCGAATCATAACTATATAAATCGAGGTGAAAACACTATTACAAACGAGTGTTTGTGTGCATGCGTCTGTTAAAACAGAATCCATTAGATGGGATTAGTAACGTGCATAGACACAAGTGTTTGAAGGCGCGTCGAGACAGGGAGGGTTCAACAAGGGCAGATAGACAATGGTCCCACTATGGCAGCTCTGCATCACATAGCGCAGGGGAAGGGGATAGATTCCAAAAAGCCATGTACATGGCAAACTCTCAATTAAATCATCTGTCCATGCATCCATACATCATTCCCTCATCCCGGTATAAAAACGCCTGATTATTTACTCACATAACATTTGAAATTTCCATTGAGTCTGTGCGTAATGCAGTCTGCAAAATCCACTGTGCTCCAGCCCGGAATTCTAGTGTTGTGAAGTAACATGTATTTGGGAACGTCCTGCCTTATCGTCCACTACGCTATTGCGCATCCCATACTATTCATATCAATCATTGCATTCTCGCCATGGCCCCTGTCCCAAGGACATTAAACAATAGAACGTTATATTTGCAGTCAGACCTGTGGGCGTCTCCTCGCCGCTAGCTGAAAACCGAAAGCGCTGTCCTTGGAATTCCACATTTGCAACATCACGTCGAAAAGGCATCTGTGACCGCTTGAAATCACAAATTCATCCATGTAGTGCGGCAGTGTGTGAAAATGGCAACTGGCTTCACTCACAAATGGGACGCCCCGCCCGTCGGTGAACCTCGGTACAGTGCTGCATGAGGGTCCACCGTTAATCGAGTACTACATTCCACTGACCCTTCACAAGTTTGTTCGCGACTGCAAAGATAGTATGTGAAACAATGGGACCATAGCAGAATGAACATATAAACCAATATTTCACTGCCATCGGGATTAAATACATGATTGTAATAGCAAGATGCCATGCGTCAAATTGCAGCGTTGTGTTGCGGGACGTGCTCGTCCAAAGGGGATTGCAGCTGGCACAGGTGGAATGAATCACCACAGGTGGAGGCTATACAGCCTGAAAACACATAAATTGCACACCCAACCCCCTCCCACAACCACACCCACTCCAAAATGCTACCGGCAGGACTAGCGATGTTGGCCCTGGGGGCCTGATAGCACTGCAAGTACTCCAACTTCAAGAAGAAGACGAACACCAACTACTACAACAACCGGCCGCACAGAGGAGACGCAGGAGGAGGAGGAGGGCAAGGCAGGGCCAGCAAGGCCCACCAGCACAGCCACTACCACCACGCAGGCAGCCCGCAATCCCACGCCTCCGAGCTCATCCGTTCAACCTCACTGCTGAGCAGATCCACACCCTCTACCGTTTGGACCGGGACACCATAACCGCCATTGTGAACATGACACACGCTGACCTTGTCAGCATGATAGATAGCCCAACCGCCATCCCACCCCTACTGAAGGTGGTGTCTGTACTCCACTTCCTGGCCACAGGCACCTACCAGCACACAGTCGGACAGTTGCATGGCATTTCACAGCCACTGTTGTCACGGACACTATTGCAAGTGCTCGATGCCCTCCTGAAGCACGCAGACGACTACATCTCTTTACCACGCTCGGAGCAGGAGATTACAAACACAAAAGTGGGATTCCATGCACTTGCCGGCATACTGGGTTGCATTGGTGCCATCGACTGCACCCATGTGGAATTGGTTGTCCCACATGCCATGGAGGTCCAGTACCGCAACCGGAAACAATATCATTCTCTTAATGTACAAATGGTGTGTGACTCCAACAGGATCTTTACACATTGTTGTGCCCGATTTCCTGGATCAACCCATGATTCTATGGTCTTGAGGAACTCTACAATACCACGCTACATGGAGCGACACGCAGGGAACAGATCCTGGCTACTCGGTGAGTCTCATTTCATGCATGATAATGTGGGGTATGTGATGCGGCAATGACCTGGCAGGAAGGGGGGGGGATGCGTACGTAGCAATGTCATTCCACAAACATCCTTTATTGTCCACATACAGGTGATGCCGGGTATCCACTGAAGAGATGGCTCCTTACACCACTCCGGAACCCACAGAACCAGCATGAGGAGGACTACAACCATGCCCACTCACGTACCCGTGTAGTCATAGAACAGGCATTCGGCCTACTGAAGGCTCGTTTCCGCTGCCTCAGCAGGCCTGGCGGGGCACTCCTGTACCGCCATGAGAAGGTTGCAAAGATGGTGTACGTAGAAATGTGCCCATGCCCCCTGACGCAGAACTGCAAGCACCTGAAGATGGTCATGATGAGGGTGGGGATGTGGCAGCACCTCAAGGAGTCCGCGAGGCACAGGAGGCCCGTGAAATTCATCAGAATATCATAGATTCATGCTTCTAGCACTCACGCCTGGTGGCTGATACATGGACACGGGACTTGTGGCACTGTGTGTGTCTGGAACATGCACAATGTGGACTGTACGCCTATAAAGGCCTCGTACACAAAGATCAATGTCTACACATCTCATTGGATGATTATGAAATGTTTATAGCATATGTGAAATTATATTACACACCCCATCGACCCGCCACCCAAGAAAGCCCAACACCCCCCCTCCACCTTCCTACCTCCTCCCCGAACACCAGTGTCCAAAGATGCTCATTGTCAGTGGGCAGACGCTATTGCAAGCCCCCTCTCCGGGTATCAGGGGCACCCCTGCCTGTGGAGCGCAGGTTCCTCCCAGATCTATGTTGGGGGCTGCCCTGGACAGAACTTGCAACGGATGATGTCTCTGCCTGCTCACGTCCATGCATGTCCCTAAGGGTTTGTGAGAGCTCAGTGAGCACACGGCGCACAGCGGCAAGTTCACCACATACGTCTTTGGACGTCGCATGCAGTTCCCCCCTCAGGCTCTCGGTGCTTCTCTCCATTTGTACCCTTAGTGTCTCTGTACTTCTCTCCATTTGTACCCTTAGTGTCTCTGTACTTCTCTCCATTTGTACCCTTAGTGTCTCTGTACTTCGCTCCATTTGTGCCCTAAGTGTCTCAGTAGATGTTTCTATGGCTGCCTTAGAACCCCCACATTCATCAGCATGCTCCTTGAGGAGCGTGGCCAGTTGCTGCTGTTGCACGATCACCTGGTCGAGGGACTGTTGCCTCTGCTGGGCCATGCCCATTTGCGGTGGTGTCACAGAGGGGCTGATCACCTCATGTTGCCTTGCCACAGGGCTTGTGGGGGATGGCCAGTCGTCGTCTTGTGGGTGCCCCTGCGTGGTATCCTCATGGTGTACGGGATGAAACAAACAGGGGGATTGAGACAGGTCATGGATGGGTCCTACATCGACAGCACCGTTTTCTGTGTCGGAGCATGCTGGCATTAATGCAGTGTCACCTATGGTGCTGCTGCCACCAGAAGCAGTGCCTTCTGTGGCATCCATTGGGGGGACCTGTGATGCTGCTGTTGTGGGCATGCTGGCTGCTGGGGTGCCTGTTGAAGTCCCCTCCTGTGTGCTGCCACTTGATTTGTGCTGCTGCCGTGTCTTGATCCGTGCAGCTGAGGTGGGGGGTGGAGGGTCTTTGGCCGTTGGTCTTGGCCCTCTTTGCAGGTGTGCTGGTAGGGGTGTCCTGAAGCTCGTCGTTTGAATCGGACCCTGTGGTGGAGTAAAGGAGGGCGAGCGTTATTTATGGGTCTGTGGAAATTGGAATGGCAATGTATCACATGCATTGGAGTGGTACCTGAGGGTGATTTGGGTCAGGGCCTTGGAGGTGGTTTCATTTTTGTGTGGATTGAGGATGCAGTTGTTTTGCAGCCTGCAGTTAGGGTGTGCATGCTGCACGTGTAGAGGGTGTTTTTAGGATTTTTAATTATTTATGTATTTAATGTGACTTTTAAAGTGCGCTATCAGGCCAATGTATGTGGACGTTCTCCTGGACATGTGTTTCTGTTGCACTATGTGGACACATGGTACTTCACATGATTGGACATTGTGAATTTAGCATTGTTTTATTTGGCCCACCTACCTGATTCTTCGGATGTCTGCACTCCTTTCTCCATCCCTCCGACTCCCTCTATACTCTCCATTCCAATGGTGGAGGCACAGATTTCTTCCCAGGGGGTCAACTTGATGGGTGATTCCGATCCTCCCCCGGTAGCTGTGGCAATGTTACGGGTGGCTGATAGTATGCTCGTACGCGTATCCGCAAGTCGTCCCATCGCTTTCTGCATTGCTGTGGGTTGCGGGGTGCGGTCCCCACCGCACTTACCCGCTGTGCCACCAGGGCCCATATGGCCTTCTTGTTCGCAAGTGCCGTCCTGGTCATTTGCGTCGAGAAGACGACGGCAGCATTCTCCTGGAGGGTCTCTGTGAGCACGGTGAGTTCCTCATGGGAGAAGTGGACCTGCCGCTTGCGGTCGCACGCTTTTTTAGCAACTTTTCCCATTTTGATTGTTTTAACTAGGGTGGCTAACGGGTTGGGATGTGTCTCAGGGTCGGATTTTTAATGGTTGTGTTGGGATTCTGATTTTATAGGTGTACGGCGTGCTGTTTCCCGTTCTGGCCCCATGTTTTTACTTCCGTTTCCGTATATTTACGGTCACCGTATTTTGCGATTACCGCTCATTACGGTGACCGCTATGATGGGTGGCGGAATTGCACCTGGGGCGCCGTACGACGGCGGTGAGGGGCGTTTTGGGGACATTTCCGCCATCGCGGACTTTGCACTTCCGCCATGGCGTAATGCTCGTGCCCGATGGGTCAGAATTAGCCGCACTTTACTCCATCGTGCAATGGCGGAAACGCTATTTACGCTATGGCGGTCAGGGTCGTAATGAGGGCCAAAGACATTGAATGAGCGTATGCAAAGTCAGTTCCAGAGTTCTCATCCAGAACTAACCTGCCATTTACTGGAACTGGAACTGCACGTTTCACTTCGGGTCGGTGCCATATCTCCGGCATTCCGAACCCCGGCCCCTAAGGGGAAAAAAGACATAAGCATTAGCGCTTGCTGCAAAAAGACAATGAACATTATTATGAAGTTTGGACTTTTGAACTTGCAACAGAACTTTTAGAGAGCCTTACCTGAATAGTCAAGCTTATCTGAACCCCCATCAATCCTCAATCCAGTGAAGTAACTGGGTTTCAACGCGCCCCTGCATCAGAAGCAGAATGGAGAGCTCATCCTTCCTGACCCTAAGGTGAGACTTCACAGGGAATCGTGGAAGGGTATCGTGGAGGATTGTAAGAGAGTGGGAGGCTTGATCATAACTCAGTCAGTAGGTAATACTCCCTTTTCACGCACAGGGGAATATTCCTGCGAGCTGGAGAAGCCAGAGAAGAGGGCCCTTCCTGTCCATCTTCAGAGTCCTGCGCTTCACCATTGAAGAAGCATCAGCACTCGAAGCCAGACCTGCGCCTCCGTGGGAATCAGGTGAGCGTTACAGAACGCAAAGCCTACCCACAATTTCCCACCCGGGCGCTATGGAGACTTCTGAGACTGACCAGCTGGCCCAGCTTTTGGGGGAATTACGGGCAGAGGTGCACTCAGCCCGCCAGGAGTCTAACGCTCTCAAAAGAGAACTGATCTTATCCAAGGAAAGAACAGATGACCTAGCCAAAAGGTTATTACTGGCCCAGGCAGGGCACACTCCTTTACCTAATTCCGGAGACATTTCCACATCAATGGGTTTGAGTAACCCGGTACAAATGAATCTGCCTGGACACATGCCTTTGGCCCCGCCTGAACGTTTTGCGGGGGATCCCAAGAAATATGCCGTCTTTATGAACCAATGTCGTTTACACTTTCTATGCAGACCCGGAGCCTTCTCTAATGACCAGACCAAGGTAGCCTTTATACTATCTTTCCTCAGCGGCAGTGCTGCCGATTGGTCTATTCCATTGGTAAATCAGGATGATCCCATTCTCCAGAATTTTCAGGGCTTCCAGGCCAGCATGGAAAGATTGTTCGCTCGACACTCTCAAGGACAGGCCCTTGATAACGAACTGCTATCCTTACAACAAGGTAATCAGGATCTTCTGTCCTACATAGCCACCTTTAACAGACTGGTTGTGGAAACTGGATGGCCAGAAAGCAAAAGGATCACATTGTTTCATCGAGGCCTGCGCGAAGAGCTTAAGGATGTTCTAGCTCAGATAGTAAACCCACCCTAGGTCTGCGCAGACTACATTGACTTGGTGGTTCAACTTGATCACAGACTTCAAAATAGAAAAGCAGATCGGTTCAAGTATGAAAACCGAGCATCGATCAAAACCCACGCTAACTCCAAGAGTACCGACGTATCTGAACCTATGCAAATCGGTGGGGTTAAAGGACCATTAATGCAGAAAGAACGAGAGAGAAGGCGGCAAATGCAACTTTGTCTGTATTGCGGGACTTCCGGTCACTTTCTTCGAAATTGTCCAGTTAAACCACTTAAGAAGGTGGTTGGAGCTAATGATAACGAATTAGTGACACCTGATTCGGGAAATGACCTAGCCCGGCAAGCGTAGGGGTCCGCTTGCCGAGCTTGAAAACTAACTCTTTGACCTCGCATTTTGTCATGCCAATGGTGCTCGTGGACCCAAAACAGCCTCAGCAGTTGCATGTTATAAAAGCATACATCGACAGTGGAGCTATTGGAAATTACATAGACCGTGAATTGGCTTTCAGGATTAAGCTTCCTCTCCGCCCGAAAGTAACCCAAGATGTCATTACTACGGTAGACAGAACCGAAATAGCCTCAGGGCCTGTAACGCATTCCACTGTTGAAGTGACACTGCTGGGTCAGGATGGACATCGGGAAGCAATCGTGTTTGATGTGATCAAGGCCCCACAATTTCAAGTAATTCTTGGAATTCCTTGGTTAGAAACACATAATCCCAGAATTGACTGGCGAGCAAAGAAGATAAGTTTTCCTGATTGTGAACCAACTTGTTATCTAAGAAATCCAGCTATGGGTCTAGCCTCAGCACCTTCCACCCCTGTACAGCTACCGTCAGAATACCAAGAATTCCAAGACGTTTTTCAGAAAGAACAGGCTAACACGTTACCTCCCCATCGGTCTTATGATTGTCAAATCGATCTGGTACCCAATGCTCAACTACCTTGTAGTAGGATTTATGCTCTTACGGAACCTGAGAACCTGCATTTGCGTCAGTATTTAGATCAGTACCTAGCCAATGGTTTTATTCGCCCGTCCAAGTCTCCTGTCTCTTCAGCTCTGTTCTTCGTGCCAAAAAAAGAAGGCGACCTTAGAACGTGTATAGACTATCGCGCCCTAAATCAAATAACGATTAAGAATCGTTATCCTCTGCCCTTGATCCCTGAGCTTATCGACCAGGTGAAAGACGCTTGTGTGTACACCAAGTTAGATCTCCGAGGAGCTTATCACCTGGTGCGCATAAAAGAAGGCGACGAATGGAAGACTGCATTCCGCACCAAGTTTGGGCTCTTCGAATATCAGGTGATGCCCTTGGGTTTGTGCAATGCACCTGCCGCCTTTCAGTACTTTATGAATGATGTTCTTCGGGAACTTATCGATGTCTGTGTCATTGTTTACATTGACGACATCCTGGTGTACTCTTCTTCAGAATCTGATCACAGAAAACATGTTAGGGCAGTTCTTGAGAAACTGCGCCAGCACAGATTATTTGCAAAACTCGAAAAATGCGTTTTCCATACCATAGAAGTTGAGTTTCTCGGATTCATCCTGACACCTCAAGGAGTCCGGATGGACTCGCGAAAGGTGGACACCATCCTCAAATGGCCATCTCCAAGCTCGGTGAAGGGAGTTCAGAGCATGCTCGGCTTTGCCAATTTCTATCGAAGATTCATCCCGGAATTTTCCGTAACAGTCCAACCCATCACCGCTCTCCTAAAGAAAAACAAACGCTTTGAATGGACTCTTGAGGCCGAACAAGCCTTCCAGGACCTGAAAACCAAATTCACCTCTGCATCTGTATTGAAGCACCCGCACCCAGATCTCCCGTACATAGTGGAAACCGATGCATCCAGTTCGGCCATGGGAGCTGTCCTGTCGCAAAGAGACCCAAAAACTAACCAACTACACCCAGTGGCCTTTTGGTCCAGAAAATGTTCTCCTCCTGAAATCAACTACGCAATCACCGATAAAGAGTTACTGGCCATCAAATCTGCTTTCAAGGCTTGGCGTCACTACCTTCTCGGGGCAAGACACACCATCACCGTAATTACGGACCACAGAAACCTACAGTATTTAAAAACGGCCAAAGCTCAATCTTCACGACAACTCCGATGGGCTCTATTCTTTGCGGAATTTGATTTTGTAATTACCTATCGCCCTGGCTGCAAGAATGGAAAAGCGGACGCCTTATCCCGGATTGGCATGGAAGAACCTAATTCGAGCTTAGAACCTGTGCCCATCATACCTGAGCAAAGAATCTTAGGCTTAACTTCATTGCAAACTATTGAGGATATCCAAACGCAAGTAAAACAACTTCTAGACTCTTCAACCTTACTGGAATGGAGTCAAAAGGGTCCTCATTACACCGTTAAGGATGACTTACCCTACTTCCAGGAGCGGTTGTTTCTGCCAAGTAAAGAATTGCAAGAACTTGTTATTGCCCATCATCATGAATCTTTAATGGAAGGACACCCTGGTATCACTAAAACGGAGGAAAAAATCAAACGCCACTTCTGGTGGCCTTCTTGGAGAAAAGACATAAAGTCTTTTGTACTGTCTTGTGGAATTTGCGCCCAAAACAAGGCTCAAAAGAAAAGGCCAGCCGGCCTACTTCAACCCTTGGATATTCCACCGGCGCCATGGCACACCCTGTCAATGGACTTTATAACAGATCTGCCTCCTTGTGCTGGTTACAACACAATCCTTGTAATTGTGGACCTATTCTCCAAAATGGCCCACTTTATCCCATTAAAGGGTTTGCCGTCAGCTTCCACCTTGGCCAAGGAATTCCTGGAGAATATAGTTCGCATACATGGTTTCCCTTCCATATTAGTCTCGGATCGTGGAAGTCAATTTATCTCACATTTTTGGAAGAAGTGTTGCCAACTAGCACAAATAGATGTGCGGTTATCCACCAGCCACCACCCCCAGACCGACGGACAAACCGAGAGAACCAATCAGACTCTCGAGCAATATCTTCGGTGCATGTTACACCAATCCGAGTTAAATTGGAAAGACATCCTTTGGATCGCAGAATATGCATACAACAATTCAGTGCATTCTGGAACCGGACAAACCCCCTTTTATACTTTGTATGGTCATCATTCTCGGACCTCTGACCTAGATCCACCTCTGACCCTGGAAATGCCCGCAGTAAATCATCTGCATTCCACAATAGCCCGAGCCTTCAAAGATGCTGCAACTCATTTACAGCAAGCCAAGAAAAAGTATAAAGAAAACACTGATTTGCACCGAAGTGAAACTCCTCCTTACCAAGTAGGAGACCAGGTATGGCTAGCAACTAAACATTTACCCCTCAAGGGCCCGCGAACCTTCAATCCCAGATTCATAGGACCTTATCCCATCAAAGCTATAATCAACCCAGTGGCCTTTAAACTGGATCTACCGTCCAACATGCGTATTCATCCAGTTTTTCATGCATCACTTTTGAAGTCAGTACAACCAGGAACCCGATTGTCCAAGCCTCCAGATCCAGTTCAAATTGAAGGGAAATTAGAATTCGAAGTTAAAGACATTTTAGACTCCAAGGTGGTAAAGTCGAAACTCTTCTATCTTGTTGACTGGAAGGGATATGGACCTCAAGAGAGATCGTGGGAGCCTAGTAACCATGTCCACGCACCTCGATTAGTACAAAGGTTTCACAGGAGATTTCCGAACAAGCCCAAACCCCCGGAGGGAAGAACCTTGGGAGGGGCCTTGAGGGGGGGTACTGTCATGATGCCTACCTCCAAGGAGCCAGGTCCGACCCAGCGACCCCAGAGGCAGGAATCATTACCACCAGGGGAGTGCCAGCGGGCCCAAGCTGGGGCCCTTTGGACGCAGTCTAGGCGCCAGGCTCATGTTGGACCTCTGTCCTGGCGCCTTAGGCGCCAGGCTCATAAAACTAGACATGTGTTCAAGTGTTTTCATGTGCACTTACCTGATGCAGACCATGCTGCCACATCCAGGCCCTCTTGAGGCCTGAATGGAACTACTTTACCTGTGGGACTACTTTCCACCCGGGTGTGGTCGGGGAAGGATACATACCTGATCGGAGGAAGGATACACACTTGGGACTTCTTCCAAAGCTATTTAAACCACACCCGATCAGCAACTCACGCTTCGCGTTGTTCTGCTCCTCGCAGCTGGACGCTCACCGTGTCAGCTCCTGCATCTGGACTTCAGCCACGCCTGTCAGCATCCTGGGTCACCTGCAAAGGGAGACAAGAGACCTTACCAGCTAATCTGCACCACGGAGACATCACCGACGATCCTGAAAGGGAAGACATTATTTTTAAAAAGCATTTCGTTACGATCGCTGCAGCGCTGCATTTCACTCACCTTTCCTGGGTTCCTCCATCTTCAGCAGCGATCATCCGGATACACAGCCACTTCCCAGAGCCTAGAGAAAAAGACAAGAATAAGAGGTGAGAGAAGGAAGGGAATAAGACTTACCTCATTTCATTTCGGGTCTTGCCGCTTCCAGGCATTTTCCGGACCCCGGCCCCTATGGGAAAAAAAGACAAAGACATTGAATGAGCGTATGCAAAGTCAGTTCCCGAGCACTCATCCAGAACTAACCTGCCATTTACTGGAACTGGAACTGCACGTTTCACTTCGGGTCGGTGCCATATCTCCGGCATTCCGAACTCCGGCCCCTAAGGGGAAAAAAGACATAAGCATTAGCGCTTGCTGCAAAAAGACAATGAACATTATTATTAAGTTTGGACTTTTGAACTTGCAACAGAACTTTTACAGAGCCTTACCTGAATAGTCAAGCTTACCTGAACTACCATCAATCCTCAATCCAGGGAAGTAACTGGGTTTCAACGCGCCCCTGCATCAGAAGCAGGATGGAGAGCTCATCCTTCCTGACCCTAAGGTGAGACTTCACGGGGAATCGTGGAAGGGTATCGTGGAGGGTTGGAAGAGAGTGGGAGGCTTGATCATAACTCAGTCAGTAGGTAATACTCCCTTTTCACGCACAGGGGAATATTCCTGCGAGCTGGAGAAGCCAGAGAAGAGGGCCCTTCCTGTCCATCTTCAGAGTCCTGCGCTTCACCACTGAAGAAGCATCAGCACTCGAAGCCAGACCTGCGCCTCTGTGGGAATCAGGTGAGCGTTACATTATCCCCAAAAAGGACGGAGGACTGAGACCCATCTTGGACTTAAGAAACTTGAACAAGTTCCTCAGGAAAGACAAATTCAAGATGGTTACCCTTTCTCAGATCCTTCAGGCCCTTCAACTCCAGGACTGGTTGGTGTCATTGGACCTCCAGGATGCTTATTTTCATGTGCCGATTCATCTCAAACACAGAAAATAACTGAGGTTCGTAGTGGGCGACTCACACTATAAGTTTCGAGTCCTGCCATTTGGGTTGACCTCCGCTCCGAGGGTCTTCACCAAGTTAATGGTAGTGGTGGCAGCGCACCCCAGGAGAGGGGAGATTCATGTCTACCCCAACCTGGACGATTGGTTGATCAGAGCGCGTTCTGCCGAGCAAGCACTGGATCACCTGAAAGTCACCTGCCACTTCCTCCACAAACTGGGCTTCTCCCTCAATTTCAAGAAGTCTCAAATGACACCTTCCCAACAGCTTCAGTACATAGGAGCTGTACTAGACACCTCCTTGGGAAAGAGCTCGTCTCCCAAGACGAGGGCTCAAGACATTCTTCAGATGGTTTCCAAATTCCAAAATGCCCAAAATCTCCAGGCTTACGACTTTTTAAGGTTGCTCAGCCTCATGGCATCCTGTATCTTTCTGGTGCCAGAGGCACGCTTGAGGATGAGATCCCTTCAATGGGCCCTAAAGACTCAGTGGTCCCAGTTCTCAGGTCAAATGACGGATCTTCTTCAGATTCCGAACAAGGTCAGACAAGACCTTCTATGGTGGACCTGTACAGAGAACATCCTAAAAGGAGAACCTTTTTGGCAACCATGGCCGGAGATCACAGTAGTGACGGACGCCTTACTCCTGGGGTGGGGAGCTCCTGCCAACAATTTGACAATCAACGGTCGTTGGTCTCCATCGGCGTCCAAACTACATATCAACCTTTTAGAGCTGAGGGCAATCAGACTAGCGCTGAAGGCCTTCCTGCCATCTGTCAGGGGAAAGAATGCCCTGATAATGACGGACAACACAGTGGCCATGCACTACCTAAACAAAAGAGGAGATGTGGGGTCACTACCCCTGTGCAGAGAGGCAATGCAGCTCTGGTATTGGGTGATTCAGGAGGGAATCTCTTTAACGGCAATTCATCTAGAAGAGAATATGACGGCAGATGCTCTGAGCAGGCAGAGCACGGTGTCCCACGAATGGGAACTGGCTCAGGAAGTCATTCAACCCTTGTTTCTCTTCAGGAAGTCATTCAACCCTTGTTTCTCTTCTTCTTTGGTTTCGCCCTCAGTAGAGGGTTTGGGCCTCCTGTATCTTTCTGCCCCTACTGGTCCTCACGCCTCTCTAGTTACCTTGTCTGCACCTGGGATGCATGGCCAGTTCTTCCTGGAGTTTTGCGCAGGCTTCTCTGCATCTCGGTTCCTTTGCCTTGCAGATCTCCTGTGTGACCCTTGGAGTGATAGTATAGACGCTGCTTACTGAGTTCACGTCACCATCTGCCAGCCTCACGGTACCGTCTGGAGGCCATCCTGTTGGTCCTCTTAACTCAGCAGACTGTTCTCTGCTCTTTTCTTGCCTTCTCTGCGTCTCCTTCGTGCTTCTAAAGGTTCACAGTCTCTCATCCTGGTTGGCTGCGTCTCCTCGACAGGCAGTCCTTCTTTGGTCTTTATTGAGTCAGTGGGAACACACTTCCATGGAATCCTATATTGTTGCAGTTCCTTCTTGGCATAGTTTTTCATTGCTCCAGTGTCCCACCTCGTCCCAGTACTTGAGGTAGCCATTTTCCTGATGTTCTTCTTCATCTCAGTACTTTCCAGGACCTTGAGGAAGTTTTCCTTACAACAACATATAGACCTATTCTCCACAAAGAGATTAACAGAGGAACAAGAGGCTATAGTGTGTGTGGGTGAGATGTTCCTATAAGGGCTACACCTTAGATGGTTGTCCTTCTCCCCATGAGATCCTTCCTCATTATACTACCCCCAGGGACTAATCGGGTAGCAGCCTCACCTTCCCGGCCTCCTGGGAAGGTGATCCCCCTTGGGGAGAAGTAACGACATCTAATGATTCATCACAGAAGGCATTACCCTCACTCACAGCGGGGGCAGGCAAATGGGTATATGCATTAGAAAAACAGACTGCAGGATTACATTGTCAATGGGGAACATGAAAGGTTTATTTGCCACGCTGCTAGGAGAACAGGCAGATGGCATATGGAGGAAGGTGCGGTATCCAGGGGTAGAGATAAATAATGATAATCATTATGGAGCACAGTTTAATGACTGTCGATTGAGAGTATGGAACGCGTTAAGGTTAGCATACCCAGACACACAAGGCGTCAATTCGATTATGGCCCGTACCATGAAGTTATATAAAGACCTGCATTGCATATAAACCAGATTCAAGAAAGGTGGAGGGCAGAGACAGGAGAGCCCTGGGACAAGAATATAGCAATATTTTACCATATGCTATGAAAGGGACTCCCCAAGGATGTGCACAATGATTTAGATAAGGTACTAGGGAGTGAAGCGAAGGGATGGCTGAGAATCAGGCAATCATAGTGCATCATTGTAGGGGAAGGCAGGAGAAGGAAAAGGAAACAGCGGAGCAGGCACAGAAGGCTGTAGCGTAGTTAGTACAGAAGAAGCTGGCAAAGTCAAGTGCAGAAGGAGAGCAGATTACCAGCTCTCCAGAGGGGCAGCAGGACACAAGGCAGGCACTGTAATTGACCAAGGGTTACCAAGGGTGCCCAGACAACAGAAGGGACATTGGAGGTTATCAGAAGGAAAAGGGCAGGTTTGCAGGCAGGACAAGTAGGGGGATTCAGGGGAATCAGGCCAAGGTTTGGGGGACCAGGACCGTGTTGGATCTGCGGTAGGACAGGACACTCTTTGCGAGAGTGTAGTAACAGACCAGTATATTATTATGATCCCTGTGCTTACCTTGGTGGACCCATGTTCACGCTTACATAACACCAGCTGCAAAGATGATGACCTCAATTGCCCCAAGTGTCAAGCTGAGATGTTCGTGATGACTGTGTACCTGTTTTCCTTGATGTGGTTCTTGTTGGGGCCGCCAGACTGCAGTCTTCTGAACGATGAGTGTGTGACTCGGGGAACCCGCCTCTCCACCACCCAAATGGCACAGGGTGGAGGATGGGCAGACTCCCACGCCACGGAAAGCACTCTCCCGATTAACGTGACGATGGGACTGTGCAAGCACAGACAGGAGAGGCAACGGTCAGTCTGAAGAGTTGAAACAAGACGAGGTCCAAGTTGAAGGTCAAAGCACCAAGCTGCAGGCTAACTTCGGATAGCTGGTATGAAGATGGAACACCAAGCACCAGGCGGAGTCAGACTGGAAAAGGGGAACCAGATTGGGAACGAGCTAAAGGTCCCAGGGGAATTCAGAGGGGAACCCTAGAACCCGTAAGACGCAGGGCAAGAACAAGGAACCAAGGAACTGAAATAGGGACCAGAGGGACCCAAAAGATCTAGGACTAACTGGACCCCCAAGCAGACAAAAGGGTAGCAGGCAACAGGACCCTAAGTGGAACAGGGTACCCAGGAAGGCTGTAGGCAGGGCAAGTGGAACAGAATACCCAGGCAGGCTGTAGGCAGGGCAAGTGGGCAGGGCAGGTTGGACAGGATACCTAGGCAGTCAGTAGGCAGGGCAAGTAGGACAGGATACCCAGGCAGGCAGTAGGCAGGGCAAGTAGGACAGGATACCCAGGCAGGAAAGGGTGTCCAGGCAGGCAGAGGACAAGGCAGGGTAGCGGGAAGCTGGAATCGCTGGAAACCAGGAGCGAGCAACACGAACGAAGCTTCCGCGTTGAGACGCGAATAGCTTCTGTTGCGGCTTCCTTTTATGGGCCGCCGGCGCCCGCGAGGCCTGAAACGCAAGCCGTTTCACCCACGAGCGCCGGCGGACCCAAAACGAGGCTTGGAAGGCAAGCCCTTCCCGATGTACAAGCCTGATCTACGGCGCATGCGCAGGGCCGAGACTGTGGTCTCCCGCGCATGCGCCGTAGCCCACCAACAGCGGTTCCTGAAGCTCTCCTCCCGGCGGCTCCCCAGACGCGAAAGCACGGGTAGATCCGCCAGGAAGGAAGAGGGAGAGCGATCGCCCTGGACCTCGGTCTCCCCCGAAGTGGCGTGACACTATGCTCCCTCCCAGGAAGACCCGGAGCCCCGGGTTTCCAAGGAAACCGATCATAGAACCTCCGCACCAAGCGGGGGGCATGCACATGCTGAAGAGGCTCCCAAGTGCGATCACAAGCCGGATACCCCTTCCAATCCACCAAGAAATGGAGCACCCCCCTACGATAATGGGCATCGCAAATTTCTTGTACCTCAAATTCAGGGACCCCTTGGACTAAGACCGAGGCAGGGCGAGGACAGGACCGACCATAGGGATCTGCTACATAGGGTTTCAAAAGGGAGACATGAAAAACAGGGTGTATATGCCAAGTGGGAGGCAACTGAAGACGGAAGGCCACAGAGGATAGCCGTTCGGTTATCGTGAACGGACCAAAGAACCGGGGAGCCAGTTTAACCGGTGAATTGCGCAGAGGCAGATTCTTGGAGGACAGCCACACCTTATTCCCTACTTGTAAATCTGGTTCCAAACTCCTTTTCCTGTCAGCCTGGGCCTTCATCCGTTCCTTAGCTCTCTTCAGGATATCATATGCCAGTTCTTGTTGTCGTTGAATGTCAGAGACCAAGGCATCGGCAGATGGAACGGTACTGGTGGGTACAGGATGGAACGGCACCAATTTGGGATGTTGACCAGTAGAACAAAAGAACGGACTGATCCTAATGGAAGCATGAATAGTGTTGTTGTAGGATACTTCAGCGAGATCCAAGCATGCCTTCCAGTTGGACTGAGTGGCGTTGGAAAAACAACGGAGGTACTCCTCCAGGGTCTGATTAGTCCTTTCGGTAAGACCGTTGGTCTGTGGATGATAACCAGAACTCAACGCTCTACGTATACCCAGATGATTACACACCTTGTTCCAAAAGGCAGAAAGGTATTGAGAACCACGATCCAAGATTATCTTTTCTGGAAGACCATGTAATCGATAGATTTCGTGGAGAAAGACGGAAGCCATCTGAGCAGCCGTAGGGATTTTGTGGAATGGAATCAAGTGGGCATATTTAGTGAAACTGTCGACCACGACCATGATGCAAGTGTACCCGTCAGAGGGAGGTAGTTCAACCACGAAATCAGTGGCGATAGTATGCCACGGGTATGGTGCCAATTCAGTGGGTACCAGTAATCCCAGAGGTCGTCTTCTTGGGACTTTACATTGAGCACAGACGGGACAGCTCTCGATGAATCCCTTAACCTCGGTAGCCCACCTAGGCCACCAGAATTGTCGAGATATCAGTTCACATGTAGCTCTCACCCCTCGATGCCCACCAATGGGAGAATCATGAAACCCATGTAATATGCCTTCACGAACCGAACCCTCGGGAATGTAAAGCTTCTTCCGGAAAAACAGGAGTCCATCATGTTCCGATACGGACTTGCGCCGAAGAAGGGCCGGTCTTTCAGGATCCGTCCAGGTTGCGTCAGCGATGGCTTGTAGATGAGAGGACAAAGCCAATAAGAAATGTTGGGGGGAAAGCAAAGGCTGATCCAAACTAGGCGTTTCTTCCCCTTTCTCCAGGGATCGTGAGAGAGCATCCGCTTTCAGATTAGCTGTTCCCGGAATGTATGTGACGTGAAATACAAAAGGAGAGAAAAAGAAGGCCCACCTAGCCTGTCGGGGTGTTCGGCATTGCAAGGAGCGTAGATACTGCAAGTTGCGATGATCGGTACGTACTTCCACCGAAAAACGGGCTCCGAGTAGATGATGCCTCCATTCTTCGAACGCGGTTTTTATAGCCAACAGTTCTAACTCGATAACGGCATAGTTTCTTTCACTGGGACTCAGCTTACGCGAGAAGTAGGCCACCGGATGTTCAACGGAGGTTTCTGGATCTTTCTGCAGGAGAACTGCACCCACAGCAAAGTTCGATGCGTCCGCTTCTACAATGTACGGTAGATCATCCTGAGGATGGCGCAGAATAGGGGCGACCATAAAGGCCGACTTCAAGGTGTCGAATGCCTGGGAAGCGAGAGAATCCCATCTGAAAGCGATCTTACTGCTGGTCAGACGGGTAAGGGGCGCTGAGATTTGAGAGAACAGGGGTATAAAGCGCCTGTAAAAATTTGCGAATCCCAAAAAGCGTTGTAGAGATTTTACGTCATGGGGTTGAATCCACTCCTGTATGGCTTGTAATTTCTTGGGGTCCATCTCTTTCCCATCCTGATTGATCACAAATCCCAAGAACTCAATGCTGGACAAGTGAAATCTGCATTTCTCAGCTTTTGCGAATAGGTGATTGGAAGACAAACGTCGAAGGACTTCACGAACATGTTCTACATGTTCTTCGATGGATCTGGAAAAAACCAAGATATCGTCCAGATATATCCAAACCGACAAACCAATGAGATCACTAAAGATGTTGTCCATTAATCGTTGAAAGACGGCTGGGGCGTTGCACAGACCGAATGGCATGACTTTGTACTCGAAATGCCCAAATGATGTCTTGAAAGCCGTTTTCCATTCGTCCCCGTTCTTGATACGTACCAGATGGTACGCTCCACGTAAATCCAGTTTGGTGAAGATCCGGGCAGTATGTAAGGTATCCAGGATGGTGCGTATCAAAGGGAGAGGATACCGGTCTTTAGCTGTTATTTCGTTGAGTTCACGATAATCAACACAAGGTCTCAAGGTTCCTTCTTTCTTCTTCACAAAAAATAAGGGAAACCCCGCAGGAGACTTAGACGGAACGATGTACCCTTTTCGTAAGCAATCCGACAAGTAATCCCGTAGCACTTGTTTCTCCTCCCGTGTTAAAGCGTGTAGTTTCCCATGAGGTACCACGCAGTCAGGTAACAACTCGATTGAACAATCAAACGGGCGATGCAGTGGTAGAGGTATATCGCCCGGTTCAGAGAACACGTGCTCGAACTCGGCATAGTCCTGAGGAACATGAGAGACAGAACACACACGGACCCTATTTTCGTTAGGATTCAAGGGGGTCGATGAAGCCCGAGTAGGTGTAGACATACAGCATTTCTGAGCGCAAACAGCAGAGGAAAAGGTCAGAGTGTGCTTTCTCCAATCAATTACCGGGTTATGGTATTGTAGCCAAGGTAATCCTAAAACCACCTTGTAGATGGGAGACTTTATGACGTCCAAAGCAAGTTCTTCAAGATGGTTGGCGATCCGAAGAGATAGACCCACTGTGGATTGTCGGACAGGGCCAGAGGACAAAGAGTTTCCGTCGATGACTTGCACGGACAGAGCCGTAGCTCTGGATAGGAGTGGAATCCGATTCACAGAAGCAAAAGTTTCATCTATATAATTGCCTGAAGCCCCGCTATCCAGCAGAGCAAACACCTCCAAACTTCTGCCGGGTAGCTTGATTCGAATTTTCAGAGTCTGTAGCACCGCAGGTTGCATGGGATGTAGAACCGAGCAGAACGCGGAAAGGACTGAAGAGAGAGAGGAACCTGTCGCTGCCTTCCCAACACACGACAGGTCCACTAGTTTTCCGCCTTTTTCTTCTGAGACCGTAGAGGGCATGTACCCAGGAAATGCCCAGCAGCTCCACAATAGAGACATAGGCGTAAAGTTCTTCTCCGTCTTCTCTCTTCCTCTGATAAAGGACCCCTCATAGCTCCTAGTTGCATAGGCTCTGGTCCAGATTCAGTAGACCCGAAGGATCCGGCAGGTAAACAGGTTGTCCTGGAACTGCCCCTCTCGAACCGACGTCTCTCTGCCTTCCATTCCGCCAATCTCTGATCAATTCGGAGCACCTGCTCAATTAGAAGTTGAAGAGTCTCGGGTTCGGGTATATGGAGTAACTCATCCTTAAACTCCTCTCTTAGCCCACGGCGAAACAGTGTCTTTTGTGTGATTTCCGGCCATTGGGAATCGGTTGCCAGTAGACGGAATCGACTGATGTATGTTATTACGTCGACGTTCCCCTGTTTAGATCCATCAGCTGGTTCTGCGCAGCGGAGGCCAGGTTGGGGGTCTGAAAGACCTCGAGAAATGCTTTTTCGAAAGCTGCAAAGTCGTTCAGAATTGGGCTATTGGTAACCACAAACGGGGTTGCCCAGGCCAGAGCATTGCCCGTCAAATTACCCAAGATATAACCGATCTTGGCCTTATCGTTATTGAAATGTGTCGATCCAAAAAGAAAATGGATTCGACAATGATTACAGAACTCTGCTACCCGTCGAGGGTCTCCATCGAACTTGATAGGCGTTGTGTGTGCCAAAGATCCTTCCACCTGTGAGGTACTCGGAACCCCTTGGGTTATCATTTGGCGTAGGTTCTGGTTCTCCTGGCGTAAGGCGATCATCTCTGCCCTGAGTGCTTGTAACTCATTCCGCACTTCTTGCGAATCTTCCATCTCAAGGTCTGAAGGCAGGCGTCTCAATCTGTCAAGCTGAGATGTTCGTGATGACTGTGTACCTGTTTTCCTTGATGTGGTTCTTGTTGGGGCCGCCAGACTGCAGTCTTCTGAACGATGAGTGTGTGACTCGGGGAACCCGCCTCTCCACCATCCAAATGGCACAGGGTGGAGGATGGGCAGACTCCCAGCGCCACGGAAAGCACTCTCCCGATTAACGTGACGATGGGACTGTGCAAGCACAGACAGGAGAGGCAACGGTCAGTCTGAAGAGTTGAAACAAGACGAGGTCCAAGTTGAAGGTCAAAGCACCAAGCTGCAGGCTAACGTCGGATAGCTGGTATGAAGATGGAACACCAAGCACCAGGCAGAGTCAGACTGGAAAAGGGGAACCAGATTGGGAACGAGCTAAAGGTCCCAGGGGAATTCAGAGGGGAACCCTAGAACCCGTAAAACGCAGGGCAAGAACAAGGAACCAAGGAACTGAAATAGGGACCAGAGGGACCCAAAAGATCTAGGACTAACTGGACCCCCAAGCAGACAAAAGGGTAGCAGGCAACAGGACCCTAAGTGGAACAGGGTACCCAGGAAGGCTGTAGGCAGGGCAAGTGGAACAGAATACCCAGGCAGGCTGTAGGCAGGGCAAGTGGGCAGGGCAGGTTGGACAGGATACCTAGGCAGGCAGTAGGCAGGGCAAGTAGGACAGGATACCCAGGCAGGCAGTAGGCAGGGCAAGTAGGACAGGATACCCAGGCAGGAAAGGGTGTCCAGGCAGGCAGAGGACAAGGCAGGGTAGCGGGAAGCTGGAATCGCTGGAAACCAGGAGCGAGCAACACGAACGAAGCTTCCGCGTTGAGACGCGAATAGCTTCTGTTGCGGCTTCCTTTTATGGGCCGCCGGCGCCCGCGAGGCCTGAAACGCAAGCCGTTTCACCCCCGAGCGCCGGCGGACCCAAAACGAGGCTTGGAAGGCAAGCCCTTCCCGATGTACAAGCCTGATCTACGGCGCATGCGCGGGGCCGAGACTGTGGTCTCCCGCGCATGCGCCGTAGCCCACCAACAGCGGTTCCTGAAGCTCTCCTCCCGGCGGCTCCCCAGACGCGAAAGCGCGGGTAGATCCGCCAGGAAGGAAGAGGGAGAGCGATCGCCCTGGACCTCGGTCTCCCCCGAAGTGGCGTGACACCAAGCCCCCCAAGCACCTAACTCTGGACAACCACCACAGTATCAGTAACCAACTCCTCCACACCAGCAAATGCAGAACCCAGATCCAAATCCAACACCAGCGTATTTACAGCAGCAAGCCCCACCACCCCATCTCAGCAATGGGACAAGGACCCCCTGCCACATGGTACAGTAACCCATTACACTGAAGCGAGCGTAATAGGAGGGAGCATTTTTCCACTCCCGCGGTCGAACACCTATACTCAATAGGACAGCCCACAGAGAGCCCTGATGTGCTCCGTCCTGTCATTCACTGCCAACCCAGAAGAGGAACCCCAGGTAGGTGTGTAAAACATTCACTTTGATGGTAGACATGGGAGCTACAAAGTCCTTTATTAACAAAGCCCCCTTTCCCTTATCAGGAAACTTCATGGATATGCAGGTGTTCTCTGGGGATATAATGTTGGTTCTGTTTACAGAAGATTTACCCATCAAGCTAGGTGCGCAAGTGGTGGTAGCCCATTATTATTTTCAAAAGAAACCCCAGTTAAACTGCTAGGCAGTGACTCCTGAGCAAGCTACATATGACTATTGCATTTACTTAGGCGGTGTAATGTGCACAACACCAGGAATATATTATTCTAGGGCTGCTGCGATAGTACAAGCACTTCCTAGTGATGCCGCCACCAAAGGGCTGCCAATACATCCAGATTTGATCCTATATGGAGTAACAGTGTTGGTGGGATGGGTGCCAGGAATGAAAAACAAAATGTGGAGAGTGCCAATGGAGTTTTTGTTTAGGCCAGCAGTCCCTCAAGAACATGCCCCAGCTATCATCCTCACACTAGATCTGGAGGCGGCAATAATCAGAAAAGATATGGTAATACTGTTAGGGACTGACGAGGGAGGAGGTGAGTGGTGCTCAGTTTTGTGTATAGATCCCACCCACAGTAAGGGGGTTATCTGATGAGGAGTTGTTAGAAAATGTTGACAATGATGGAGAAATTATTTTTGAAATATGTATCCCTCGTCAGGTCCACATGCAGCACAGAGAAGTACTGCACACTACACTTTTTGTTAGACCAGTACCCTCTCACTCACATGAAGACATGACAAAGGTACCCACCACCTTGTGGATCAGTAACCCCCATGATGTAGGTTTACTGAAGAGCATAGGGGCTGTTCACATAAAGCTAAAGCGGGGTGCTATATTACCTAGAGTACAATACACATTATCCAGAGAGGCAGATGAAGGAATTTATTACACCATTGTGGCATTATGGCAGCAGGGCATAATAGTACCATCACAATCCCCCTGCAACACGGCTATATATCCTGTCAAGAAAGCAAAAGGTTCAAGTTGGAAAATGATACAGGATCTCTGCCGTTTGAACAACATTGTGGAGGCAGAATTTATGGTAGTAACAAATCCTGCCAAGAGTCTTTGTAACATAGCAACTGAGGATTTAAAAAATGCTTTTTTCTCCATTTCATTTCACCCTATTGTGGGCAGAGAATTCAACACACAAGGCTCCCTCAGGGGTACTGTGAGTCCCCCAGTATTTTTAACAGAGTATTGCATATGGATTTAGATAAAATACACGTTCAGAGTATCATCAATCAGAATGTAGATGACCTCCTGGTGTGCAGTACACCAAAGAGCAGTGTAGAGAAGACTCAGTGGCACTGTTGACATTACTTGCAGAAAGGCAGTACGAAATGGACAAGGGTAAAATGCAGTACTGTCAGAAGGAAGTGGTATACTTAGGGCAAATGATATCCTCAGCAGGAAAAAGGGTAACCCCAAAGAGAACAACAGCAGTACAACACACACCACAGCCTACCATTGTGAAAGATGCAACCGTTTCTAGGGTTGTGTAATTGTTGTAGATCATGGATTTTTCACTATTCTAGCTACACAAAGCCCTTGTTGCAAGGACTTAAAGAAGTGCAGGAAGTAAAAGGGTCCCTCACATAGACAGGAGAAATGATCACATGTTTTCAAGAACTCAAGAATGCTATAAGTAATGCTCCAGTGTTAGCAACCCCCGATTACACAAAGGAATTCTTTTTGTTCTAACATTCTAATGGGGAATGTGACAAACCTAGTGACCGGTTTCGTGAGAGCTAGCTGCAGCGCGAAGCAGAGCAGCTGCTGGAGGTGCCATCTGGGGTAGTCTGGAAGTGGACACTGCGCCTGTACCATGGACAGCATCAGAAGGAGGCAAAGCGGGAACCAGAGAGTAGACGGGACGCTCTTGCAGCCGTCATGCAAGCCGCAGCAAGAACAGTGAGATGCAAAGGATCCCGAAGCAGCCGTCAGAGACCGGTGAGACCAGAGAGCGAGGTTGGAAATCCGGGGTGCTTCATGGTGGATGCTGCGTACCGTTGATGTAACTGGTAAGCCAAACAAGGGAGCTGGCACACTGGGCGATTGAGCAAAGAGACTAAGATGGATGAAAAGGAGCCACTGACTCAAAATATGAAAAGTAATTTAATAATCTTGAACTATATAAAAGTGAAAGGGATTACTGATGAGAAGTGCGAGTCTGGGACCTGTAGCAAAATAATGAACCAATTAAGAAAGTCCTGGCAGAAAGTAAACCAGGCATATAGTGAGTGTGGGACCCGCACCCAAATGACGAAGTAAAGTCCTGGCAGGAGAGTAAACCAGGCAAACAGCGAGTCTGGGACCCGCACTCAATCAAGATTGCTAAACTTGCAAAAGGGGAAAGTAGTTTCCCAAATGTGTGGAATCTAGGGGAAGGGAGGCTCCCTCTCCTTTTTACTTTGCAAAAGTCAAGAAAGTTTAGGGGAAGAAGCAAACCTCTTGAGCCTGTGAGTTGAGAAACTGTGAAACCTGTAAACTGTGGAAAAGTGAAGAAAGTTCAGGGGAAGAAACATAACCCTGGAAGCTGTCAATTGTGGAACTGTGCATCTGCAAACTGTGGACAAGCTAAGAAAGCGCAGAGGCATACTCGTTGAGACTGTGACTTGAGAAACTCTGAACATCTCAAGGGAAGGGTCATACCCCTCTAGATTGTGGAATGGTATGACCCAAAAGGAGATCAAGAGAGAAATTGTATATCTTGAGTTGATGTACTGTGTAAACTGGAGGACACTCAGGGGAAGAGTCAGCCCCCTTGATATTCTGGAGTATGGTAATGCGAAAGTAAAGAACATTGAAAACATAGAGAAATCTAGGGGAAGGGAAGAACCCCTTTATCTGGTAGAACTTTGGTGGTTTCTTTTACACTTTGGAATTTTATGTTGGAACTTTGAAAAGCAGCTGCAGGTGATCAGCTAAAAGAAATGTTCCCCTTCACGTTATATTGAGATTCGTGTGAGAGGGCAAGGTTAGGATTTTGGGCATAGGACAAATAACTTGTTGTTTTGGCCATTCTGACACAGACATTCCTCAGTTTTGTTGAGGCAGGGAAACCCCTCCTATAGTTAGGGAAAGGTAGGATTTGCCCAACCCTCTCTTTAATTTTAGCAATAAAAGTCTTTAACAATCACCATAATGCCACTGTGTCCAAGTCTTACTCTTGATCCCTTACTGGAAGTAATGACAGCAGTGTTGACCCAGACAACATCTTTGAGACACAAGCCCTTAGCCTATTACAGTTGGATCTTAGACTCTGTGATGCAGGATCATTTCCCTTGCAAACAGGCGCTAGCAGCTGCAGCTTTTGCAATTGAAAAATCATCCGCGATAACTCTGGGGTGCTCAGTAACATTATATGTGGAACACACAGTTTTGCCATTTTGGAAAGGTCCAAATCAACACTCACTACCCAGACAGGGTTAGGATAGGAGGTCATACTATCCAACCCTTCAATTCACATTCTAAGTTGTCACACAGTGAACTCTGCTAAATTCAGTGCAATACCCATTCAGCCAGATGAGGAGGTGCATGACTTTGTCACATACAAAGGTATTGAGGATGACCTATTTCAAGCGAGGAAGGATGTACTTGAAGAGGGGGATGTGCTCTTCATTGATGGCTCATTGACGATTGATCAGGAAATTGGACAAAGGCATACAGGTTCTGCAGTGGTGCAACAGAACTCATACATTTAGGTTTGTCCAGATGGCGAAGGAGAGTGTTCAAGAGGGCTGATGGGATGCCTGTTCAGCATGCAGCATTGCTAGAAAGATGAATTGATGCCTTATCCCGCCCAGCAGTAGTAGCTGTGGTGAAATGCACCACCCAAACCGGGGACACAGACTATGTTGCACTCAGTAATGATGTCGCAGATAGTGCCGCCAAAGAAGCTGCATATTTAGAAGTTCCAGACGTTGCAGCATATCCTGAGGTAGCCATACAACAATTGCAGCTAGCAGTGCCGTACACAGCAGTTCTGCTCACTCAGATAATTGAATTGCAAGGTAAGCCACCCCAAGAGGAGAAGGATTTGTGGATCAAATGTGGGTGCTCCCTGACAGATCTCATCTGGAGACAAAACATTACAGGTAAAGTTGTAATGCTGCAGAAATTGCTTATAGTTGCTGTTGAGCAACTACATTACCAGACGAGTTTCAGGGGTAGCTGAGGGATTTAACAAAATGTATAAAGATAATATCCCAACAGCTTGCTCCCAGGAGAGAAGAAACAGCTGCCGCTCCTACGGTTGACCCAATGTCTTTACAGGTGCTTCAGCTGTACCCTGAAGTTTTCGTATATGTGCGGTCCTTCCTGAGGAAATGGAATGACTGTCGATACCAAGGCCTGTTCAAGGTTGTGTATGCCACTCCATCTGCAGTAAGAGTGAAAGAACTGCGGCACAGGGTCCACTTAGCGGACGTTCAAAAAGCAACTGGCACAGCCCCACCTCCTGCAGGCCCCTCTAGAACACTGACAAAAATGAATGTGGTTACTTTTATAGTGGCATTCTTGCAACAGATGCACCCTTGCGGTCACCATGACACTAAGCTTTCTTCTTCCTTACAGCTTCCAGGATTAAGAAGTAGTGCAAAGTATATGTTCTATATAAGATGTATAAGATTTTGTCTTCTTCTTTCCTTTATTGTAGGTACTTGTAAATGGTTTCTGCATATAAAGGGGGGTATAGTAATGACACAGAAAAATTAAGTATAGGAATGCCAAGAAATAAAAGGGAAACAGAAATCCAATATAATTTATATAAAGGAGCTATTTTGGATACAGTTGCGGATGTGCACAACCCTATAACAGATAATATGTGGTACAATCACACGAGGGAGGTGGGTACAGCGAAATCAAATGAGGGCTGCTACATTTGCACCCTCATACCCCATGCAACAGGCACACTAAAACTGTTTATCCCACAAGAAATGCCATCTGTTATAGCCCAATGTTTAGTGCACCTGTGTCCTGCATGGCAGTCGGTCACTGGGGCGCCCTTAGAGGGTTGCTTCCGGATGTGCCAGAACAAAGCATTCACGAGCGTGAGTTAGCGTCTAGTCTTTTGGCAAGATGGCACCATGCTGAGTTAAGAATCAGTACAACGCGTCATTCGGAGCGATGCTACCCTTCCGGTAAGTAAGGTATACGCTGTTCTTTCCTTCTCGCTTGTCTCCCCCTTTGCTGCCTTTTCTCCTGGCTTCATGTGCTCCTTTTTGGAGTTCTCTGCTGCACCCTTGCTGCACCTTTTGCCTGCTTTCCTTTTTGCCTTACTGCTGCTTGAGTCTTCCCTTCCAGGCCTCGTTCTCTGTTCCTGTTTTCTTTGGCACTTGGATTCCTTTGCCTTTGCCTCAGCGGTTGTCCTGGCCTCCAGGGAATACTCTTCAGCATCTTATCAACGGTACTACAGCCGGACATTCTTCAACTTCGTACTCAAGCAATATCAACAGGATCTCATCACCTTTCTGGTTCATGGGGTTTTTCTGCCTTTCTGGCTTTTCCCCCTGCTGTGGTCTATCTCCTCGACACCCGCCTGCTGTTGACTGCACTCTACTGGTCAGGCAAGGTGGCTGCTGAGAAGAATAGACTTTACCTCTACAAGGAACGTAAGGTAGTTCGAAGAAATTGACCAAGGAAGAATTGTGTTTGGATCCAGTCGAAGCATCAGTTGAGAGTTTTGACGAACAGGTGAAGATGCCGGATTGTGAGAACCTGGCCCTTTGCAGAATACACACAGTCCGGACAGTCATAACTGACAGAGATGAAAGCATATGTGCCAAGAACAAAGAGCAGCACATTGTCAAATAAGACCATTACTGAAATTAGAAGGTGTTCTGTTTTCCAGTGACAGATGGGTGAAAGGACTAGTGAGCTGCGCAATATGGGATCTACAGGGGTTCTCAGAGGATGTAGTGGCACGTGTCTACCAGAAATGTTTTAAAACGTGGAGCACCTGTCAAAACTTACCTGGATCAAGTTGAACGAAAAGCGTGCTAAGGTGCAGATACTGACACACTTCTCCTTTTGCTTCCGATTAAATGGCACTGTACTCGTAGGCACAAATGAAAGGTGCAATAAGACTTTGTTTATTCCTGATCTGACTAATGGCACATCCACTTTGATGGATGTCTACTGGGTCCACATTGATGGATGTCTACTGGGTGTCAGGACAATACGCTTATCTCCACCTTCCCCCATCCTGGAGAGGCATCTGTTCGCTAACCACCTTGCATTCGGCCGTTCTTATAGTGCCCGAATTGCATTTGACTGTGATAAACGTACCACCCCAGTTGTGACTGAACCCCCTTCCGGTCAGCGTGTTTGCCACTCATGAATAGTCTGCCTACAAAAGAGGTTGACCTATTGGTCCCAAGATTGGTCAGACAAGCTCAAAGCGATCCCAGAGCAATTCCATCTGTTCACAAAGACAGAACATTTTTCACTTCCCTCCTTGTGCCTGGCATCCAAACTGCAGGCAATGCAAAGTAGTTGCAGATCACAAGGTAGGAAATGCTCTAGATAGCGAACCAAACAGAGCAGGCTCTCAATTCAATAAAAGCAGAATTGTGGGCTATTCATCACATGACCCTCCAGAACCAGTATGTTCTGGATTTACTCATGGCAATGGAAGGGAGAGTGTGCAAGAAGATAGGATCTCCCTGCTGCACATAAATACCCCCTAATGATGCGGACAATGGATCGCTTACCCATGCTATATGTGTCCTCCACAACTTCTGAATTTCCATGGAAAAGGAGGTTGGAGTGAGTGCTGAGGACTGGTGAGAGATTTGATGTTTTCGTTGGCCCCGTCTTGGCTGGGGATAATCATAAAGGTGCTGGTTCCCATCATAGTATTTTTTCTTGTGATTTTGTGTTTGTGCCAAATGATTCTGCAGTGCTCCTCCAGGACACTGGGTCTCATTACAACTTTGCCGGTGCAGGATGCATTTTTGATAGTATGAGAAAATAGGCCTAACGTGGAACTGCAGTTCTGTCCAGTTGATCCGAGACAAGTATGTGTCGATAACACTTAACTAAGTACAGCTGAAGAGCTTGGAGGAGCTGGGAAAGAAATGTTGGGTCCATGGAGGCAGGGCAGGGATGCGCCTTTTCAAGGTTGAATTCATAATCTTGGAAAAGGCAGCCTATCTGTTAGACCGTAAAAATCAAATGGACGACCTCAGAGATGCAGGCAAACCTGTGCTCCTTCTGATCCTTGATTTATCCGCAGCTTTTAACCTGGTGGATCGCAAGACACTCTGCCATCATCTCTCCACTGCAGCAAATTTCTCCCCTAGGGCCTGTGCTTGGATCACCTCGTTTTTACAGGATAGGGCTATGAAGGTCTTTTCTGACTCATCATGAGCCATTCCAAGCCACATTAAATGTGGAGTTCCACAGGGCTCGTGCATCGTGCCTCCCCTCTATAGCCTATTCACGAGGCCTCTGTTCAACATTCTGGACGCACTGGGCATCTCATACACTAACTATGCTGATGTCACTCAGGTGCTTATCCCCCTTTCTGGTGATTACAAGTCTGTCCTGAACGCCCTCAGCTTCATTTACTCAACGATCCAATCCTGGATGGCAGAAAACTGGTTATGCCTCAACAGTGAGAACACCGAACTTCTGTCAATTGGATCCCTGTCCACCTTGGGTAAATTGGACAAACAATACAGCTCCTCCACAGTTGATAACATTCCTATCCCTGTTTCCCACCTAGTCAAGACCCTCTTTGTCTGTTTGGACTCCAACCTGATTATGAACAGATAGGTTAATGCCATTGCATCCTCCTCAGCTTACCATTCCAAACTGCTTATTGCAGCCAGACCCTTCTTATCCAAACAGAACTGCCTCACCATTGCAAGGGAAATAATTGGGTCTAGATTGGACTACTGTAATGCCCTCTTTTGAGGGACTTCTTGGAAAAACATTGCCAAACTCCAACTGGTACAAAACAATGCCCTTAGGGCCACCACAGGTATTTCTAAAAGAGACCATATCTCAGAGTTCAGGAGGCAGGTCCATTGGCTTCCCGTTAAAGAGGGGATTGTTTTTGTTTTCAAAACCCTCGCCCTTACGCACAAATGCATCCATGATTTGGCACCCCCCTACTTGGTCCAAAGAATTGCCAAGCCAACCTCAGCCAGGCCAATTAGATTGGCTTATACCAACAGAATCTCTGTTCCTAAGACCCGCAGAGTATGTGCGGGTGGTACTAGTTTCCCGTCCATGGCCGCTTCGCTCTGGAACTCCCTACCATCTCATATTAGGATGATTGACTCTCACATAGCCTTCCGCAAAGCAATTAAGACTATATTATTTGTATGACTCTGCACCCTGTGAATCTTTGATCTCGCATTTTGGGCTGGATGTTATCACCACTAATAGTTAAATTTCATAAATTGTATTCTTTGCGAAATACTGTAATTACCTATGTCTGTATGACCTCTACTCAACCACATGTAATTGTAACCAAGAAACTTTACTGTTGGGCCGCCTATGTTGTAATGCTGAATTAAGCCTACCTACATTTTCACGTAATATCGCCTCAATGCCTGTGGGCTGTAGTGCGCTCTACAAATCCAAAAAATAAAAATTAAATAAATAAATGTGAACTGGGTATGGGGTTCTGTGCTGCCAAGATTTAGAACACTACTACCATCACCCAAAGAGCAGCTATCCTATTCAAACTGTAGGCACTGCACTCTAGAGATCAATAAAAAAAAAAAAAAAAAAAAGAGTGGTTCCCTGAAGACGTTATTCATGGGCACCTAGGTCCCCAGAGAGATAATGGAGGAGACGTTCTAGCGCTGTACCGTGACTTGGGACAGGAGGAGCAGAGGTGATGCCAGTAATGAATAGCAAGGCCAACTCTGCTTTGATAATACAATGGGACTCCATTGTATTATCAAAGCAGAGTTGGCCTCGCTATTCACTCTTTGATCAGGATCCGGCAGAAGGGTGCACATCACGTGATGGTCAAGAATATTTTACTCCTTAGAGAAATGTATTATGGTAAAAATGTCTTTGGTCGTCAATCAACTCCTAAGGTCACATGTTTAGGGGAATGTGTTTAGATAATATATGACCAATAGGGGAATGTACTATAGGGGATAATTAGAATTGTGTATAGGTGATAACCAATGGGGAGTGCAGGATCATGTTGTAATCTTTATTATGTATAGTTTTGTTAATTTGTGGTTTTCCGCTATAAAAGATGTAACTTCTCTGGGTGGGGCGACCTCCATGTTAGTTCGGTTCTATGGGACCTCCTGATACTTTTGCATGTAATAAAACTTTGTTTTCCTTGCAAATGGTGCATCGATTATTTGGGTTTGTTTTTATCATTCAGGGTTTGGGTCATTTATCCTACAGACTGCATGGGCAATGGGAAAGTATATAACATGTATTTCTTGAGTTGGGAATCCTTGCAGATTTATAGGCTAAGGGTTTGATTACGAGTTTGGGGTATTTCCCCCGGGAATACTGCCAAACTGAATTACTGTTAATGCATACGGTAAGTTTGTGGTAACTTGAATTGTCTTGTCTTATTCTGAGCCATGTTCACCCGTCAATTATTCCCCATATTTCCATAGTAATGCATGCTGTAATATTTCATCCATTAATGCTTTAGTGTGGAAGTAAATATCTCCACGGAAAGGCAGACAGAATCGAGAAATTTTCTTTTTGAAATTCAGAATTTAGTGGAGCAGTAAAGCAAGCAGTAAAAAACTGCATGTCTTACTTTTGCCTGCAAACTCATTTTCAGACGAACCTTAAGGACTATTAATCTTCAAGTCAGCAACAAATATTTGTCATGATTTATTTTTCTTCCATTGTCTGCAGCCTGTTTTTATCACTCCCTATGTTACTTATTTGTATTTTGTGATATTTATGAAGCGCTTTCAACAAAAGGCTGAACATGCCCTAAAACAAACAGGACAGAATTTAAGCAATGAGATGGATAGGAAAGACATAAAATCAGGAAAATAGAACGGGCAATAATCAAATATCAGAAATAAGCATAAGGAAATTTGGTTTTAACAGGGTCTGGAAAAGTTAAAGTGAAGGTAAGGTACAAATAGATAGTGGAAGAGAGTTCCAGTGCTTAGCGGCGAGGAGCACAAACGAGCAAAAACGATAAGGGGCACAAGCTGGTTTGGAGACAAATAGGAGTTGCAATGATTGGGAGCAAAGAGAATGTGGAGGAGACTAAAGAGTGACCAACGAGGCGATATAAGATGGGGCAAGTCTGTGAATTCATTTATATACAATTCATAAGATGTGAAAGAGAAGACAGGAATGAAAAGGCAGGAGAGAAAAAGACAGAAGAGAGGAGGTGATAGCGGAGTGTGAGGACAATGAAAGCAGTAGACGAATAGCAGAATTCAAAATTGAATAAAGAGGAGTAAGATGTGAAGTAGCAAGACCAATCAAAAGGGCAGGGTTATAATCAAGACGGGAGAAGACAAGAGATGAAATCGGAAAGTTCAGTAGCGTGACAAGAAAGGCAAGATAGTGCACAAAGAATGTTATGGAGATGCAAGTGGTAGATGCTGGCAGAGTTGGATTTATTAGTAGAAAAGGAAAGAGTAGGGTTAAAAATCACATCGAGATTGTGAGCTGAGGTGAGAAGATAGGAAAGAAAAGATAATCCAAGAGGCGGTACATGGGTAGGAAAAGAAGAGGCTGGAAAGAATTGAACTACTGTTTTAGTGGGGTTAAGGAGAAGACATTGGGAATGCATCCATGCTTGGACAGCAATAAGACAGGAAGAGACCTTAGAGTGAAGAATATCAGAGAAGGAGGAAAAGGAAAAGAAGATCTGTGAGCCCTATGCATAAAGGTTAGAGGAGAGACTGAAGGAGGCTATACAAACAGAATGAATGGTGTGGTGGGAGAAGAGAAGGGGCCATTAACAGAACCGTGGTGAACACCATACTGATGGGGACAAGAAGAGGGAGTTTGACTACCACAAGAGGCATAGTAAGTATGGTTGGAAAGATAGGAACAGAATCATTGAAAGACAGAACCAGAGAAATCAAGAGAGAAGGGTAGGAATCAACTTCCCCAAAGCTGCTGAAAGGTCAAGAAGAAGAAGAAAAGAAGAATGTTTAGCATGTCCAGCTGAAAGTAAAGAGTTGGAAACATGAAGAAACAGAGAAACGCTGTCTCGGTGGTGTGAAATGGACAAACTGCAGATTGCAGTGGAGGAATTAGAAAGTGAAGGTTTATGGAAGAAGATATTTGGAGTATAGCACTATTCAAGCAGTTTGGCAAGTAAAGGAAGACGAGGAATAGGATGGAAATAAGAGGTTAGTGAGGGATCCAAGGTTTTCTGCAGTATGGGGATGACAATTGGATGTTTAAAAGATAACAGTTGAAGTGCCAAGGGTAAAGAAAGATTAAGAAGGCAGGTTAGATGAAGAATGAGTTGAGGATAAATAGAAGGAATCACAGAGGAAGGAATGGGATCAAGAGGAGAAGCAGTAGGGTGATATGATTAATCCAATGGAGTCATCACTGATCTCCCAGTGGTGACCTACTCCCATGTGACCAGGGGAAGGCAGCTTCTACCTGATCCTGATTTGGCAGAGCACTAGAATGGGTAGATCACAAAGCTGATCATGGGGAAATATGGAGGAGCCTGCTGCCGGTGAATAGGTTCTTTGGAGATGGTGCCCTTCCATCTCGAAAATGGTTTGGACAGGGTTGGTTAAGAACCTTTGTCACACTGGCGCTGGGTCAGTGATGTGAGAAACCTGAGGGTATTCTCCCTGTAAGACCTTGAGAATCCCTTATTCAAGTGGCCAGCATACAGCCATCGCTGTTGGATCCAGTTCCTGGGGGTGAACCAGTGGGGGAGGATTACCTGGATAGGGGAACCCGGGGTTATGCTAGGGGCAATACCCAGGGTGAGACGCAGTATTCTACTGAGGAGGAAGAAGAGGGGGACAAACTCCCTGAGGTTTTCGTTGGTTATTCAATTTCTACCTCCCTTCCACCCATAGAAGCTCCCTCAGTAAAGTCCAATCACCCCTACATCGCTGGTAAACCAACTAGGAGTACAGACCCCATGACCTCTCAGAACGGCATCTCCCAGAACCCCTGTTTCTCTGTTCCCCAACTGTGTACTCCTGGTCATGCTTTTCCACGCCCCGCTATTCAGTATTATCCATGCTTCCCATTTGCACAGAAGAAACTCTACCGTTCCCACAACTCCCCTTGTTTCTTTCGTGAAAACTATCAATCCAATCCCTTTGATTGCCATCTTCCAAACACCCAATCTGCTCAGATAAAATACTACAATTCCCACAATCCCCTAGGTTCAGTCCTCCATTTCGGTCATTCTCATCCATTTCACAAACCCTACCCATTCCGTACTTCCCAGTCTATCAATCAACCCCTTTCTTACAATAGCACTGTTTCCCCATCCTATCCTGTAGGACATTCCGACATGAATACTGTTTTACGGACTTGTAATAAAGCTGTTTACTTGACAGGTCCAGAAATGAAGGTCAGGCCAAGTCAGGCAATTCATTCTAATCACACACACCTGATGGCTCTTCCTTTTCCCCACAGGGATAAAAGGTGGAACAAGAAAGCACAGTTCCATGTGTTAATATCCCCGCAAAAATATCACCATACAAGAATATTGCCATATTTTTGCGGCGATAGTAAGCCATGGGACCAGCAGTGGACACACCCGCAACCCCCATCATTTTTCGAATGGAGCGGGGGACACCCCGTAACCCCCGGTCGCAATAACCCCATAAATTATTCCCACTAATAATATCGCCTATGGCCTTACCCCACTACCATGTATAAGGCAATATTATTGGTGGGGATAATATTACCCAATACCGAAAGCACAGTATGAGCAAGGTGAGAAAGACGAGAAAGGTGAGCACGCCAGACAGCAGGAGGAAACACAGCAAATCAAAAGAAGGAGAAGGGTGGCGGGAAGCGACAGGGTGGCGAGGAGAGAAGTGACCTGGCCCTTTTCGTCCCAGACCAGCGGAACCTTCGTCGAGGGGAATCTAAGACCGCAGACAATAGCCCCAGTGTCATGCTGCAGATGTCAACAGTACGAAGGGCCAACCTATGTTGATAGGTCGGACGGAGCAGAGGAGGTTCCTGCGCCCGTGGTACCGGCCTTGACTCCAAGGAAGCCCAAAGCCTGGCGGTTAAGCACAGCCAGTGAGTCCAGGGGAGAATCGATAAAAGCCGGGATGTGTTGAGTGAAAATAGCAGAGTGTGCAAGGTTGAACATATTTCATTGAACTATGATTTAACTGTAAAAGGTGGTTAACGGGAGACCAGCTGAAGAGGGAAACCGGCACCACATGGATGCTAACTCGAGAAGCGCTGGTTACTCCCCACTAGAAAAGAAAAACTGAAACCAGAAGGCCATAGGAAGGGCACCAAGGGAATTCAGTGGTCATACGTGATGGTCGAGCAAATGCCCCGTACATTTGAAAGACTTTGATTTGTGAAATTTACATGAAAGCAAGGGAAGGGAATCCTGTATAGTAAATAAGAAAAGGGATATGATTCCTGCAAACATTTGAAACCAGTAGAAAGCACAGAGAAGGGTCCAAGCCCGGACGAGGGAGATCCGGGGTGAAGCTAAACTCAAGGACTGGCAGTCGAGAGAGGTCAGAGTCTGAACAAGGGAGATCCAGGGGTGAAGCCATTACCCAAGGACTTCCAGTCGAGAGAGGTCAGAGCCCGAACGAGGGAGATCCAAGGAGTAAAGCTATCACCCAATGTTTTCTGAACTGTGATATATTGTGAAATACGATATGAAAAGGGTCAACCCAGAAGAGGGGGACCCAGGGGTGAAACCATCACCCACATTGAACTTTGGAAACAAACTCATTTGTTAAAGGAACTTTTGTTTTTGTTATCTGAACACATTACGGCCCAAAGGCAAGAGACATTCTAAAGAAACAAGACTTGGTCATCAACGGTCCTGAGAACTGCCATTGGAACTGTCATCTCTTGCTGGAGAAGCCCAGGACTGTACTGTGCTCCAAGATACCATGTCACCCCGTGCTAAAAACGTGGGAAAGGGAAACCCAAGCCACTGCATCTTGACTTATTTTTTGAGAACACTTCTTTCTTTTCTTGAGAACTATCCCACATGCCCTTTTGTAGTAGTTGTAAGGTTTCGCAATAGGTTTCTTAGTATAGGCCCTTTTACTTTGACACAACGCCACTAGGACTGCCTTATTTTTCATTTGATGGTCGACACCTGTCCCCACCTTAGATTTAGGTTTAGATTAGGCGTTTTTCCAACCCACATACCACTTTCATTATTCATTGTTCAATAAACACCCTTGAACTGTGATCACTTGTGTCTGTCTTACTTGTTGTCACCATGAGATCCTTACAGTGAGGAGTTTTAAATGGATATTCTTATCTAAGTCTGTAAGAATTTCAGAGGAGTCTTGTTGTTTTGTATTGTGGTGATTTTATTACACAATTCCGCCGACACATGTTTTTGACACTTGCTGGGTCTTTTTCAAGACTGTGGCATTTTTAATATACATTTTAAGAATGCACCTGAGTAGTGACGCCCAAGGAAGTGTTTCGGAGAGACCATCAGTAAACAGTGACGGCTGAGGTTTACAATGTGACATTGGTGTATAAATACGTGAATCAGGTGATTGTAGGGAGTCATTAGCAGTATTACATTAACATTACCTTTGGCTGACACACACCATGACACAGCCCCCTCTTACCTCTATCTCTCTGTCTCTAACACTCTGAATATCCTTGCCCTGTATTAGGAAAGATTTCCATTTATGGGTAATTTTACCTCCAGTTGTGAACCCCCAACATTTTGCTATTGTCTGACCATCCTAGCCTGACTTTTGCTTACCAGTGGAGCCCAGCCTTCTGCTGTACTCCGCTGGGCTTTTGCTCATTTTGTTATGTGGTAACTGACATGCCCTTAAGACTGTCAGTGCTGTAGTGTGTCGCACGGTTGTTTGTACATTTATCATGCATACAGTTTATCAGAAATTGTGGGAACCAACGTTTTGCACCAGGGAAGAATAGAACAGGAAGAAAGGAATGGTAGTGTTAGTTACATTCAGTATTTAACCTGACCATGCTGGGCCATATGTACTATGTTTTAAATAAAATATGTGTTGAGGGTTCTTACCGTGTAATTAGGAGTTAGCAAAAATCAATGTGGTGAGCTCTGGATTAGTAGCTCATATTTGTTAACGAACCTGTAGGGTGAGTGCATGTAGGAGAGGCTAGGGGCCATTGAGGTGCCCAGTAGGCGCTGATATGTAATATGTCCATGTAGGTGTGTAACATAAGAAGAGGTTCTGGTGATGGGTTCTTTCAGGGCTTAGTAGCCAGTATACAATCGAACAAGGCCATATCACTGTGGGTGCCCAGGTAAGTTGTGGCCATATAATCACAGGCCCTGTGGTTAGTTCTGTAGGGCGTGGATGAGGCCGGTTAGAAATGGGCCTCAGATGCCTGTACTTGCAAGTGGTGAATCACTGGTCAAGTGTGGGAAACGTATTGTCCCAAGGCTGATACTGTGGTATGAGCCGTCCCATAGGAAGAGTTGCTGCTAGGCTGTGGAGTGTATAATGGGTCAGGGCCTAGTGGCATGCCATGGGTTGATACAATTTGGCCATTGTTGGGCATGGGATGAGAATACATGTATATAATTAATTGGTTGGTACTGGAATGGCAGTAAATACTCTAGCTCGCCTGTTCAGAAACTAGTGCTGTGCATCCAACGTGTACTGGTTTAACCCTAAAGTGGCAAGGCTGTTGGTCAATAGTTAATGTATTGGAACAGGCTAGGAGAAGAAATATGCTGATTCGGATGGCAGGGAGCAAATATCACAAAGTAGCGGCTCGGTTTAACCAAAAAAAGTTGTCACAACATGTGCGTGTTGTTGGTGGGTTTAATAACAGGCTGATGGCGTTTGTTTACTAATGCCGAGTCATGGATAGTGTTAGCACACTGGTACCTTATGCGAACAAGTTATTTGCTATTTTGGTTAGTGCATGATCGTTGAGCAGGTTGCTCCTTCTTTTAATCAAATTGTGATGAACTAGGGCCAAACAGTGTTGGGTTAAGAAAACAAGTCATGGTGCCACCCAATGTAGACAAGGAGATTTGTCTGAAGGGGTTAGGAAAACATATCTGCTGGTTGAAACAGCAGAGAATGAAAATCACACTGTGGCAGCTTGGAAAGGCCGAAAATGTCTTGACAGCAAGTGCGCTTGATTAGTGGATTTAATAACAATCTTTGGTTGCGGGCAAGTGTTGGGCTGGGGTAGGCTTACCTGGAGGGCCTGGGTGGGGGGGGGGCTCTGCAACAAGATGAGCGGTCTCAGTCATCTTCTGATGCCAGCCACCTTCTTGGGAATGGCATTTTATAAGACTAATCTGCTGATGCCAGTGATTGGTGCTGTGGGTCACATGATTCGTTATCCTGGTGGTGGAAATTGCTAATGATATGATATGATGGGGCATTTTTAACGCGCCTGTACACAAGTGTTTCTAGGTGCAACAAGACAAGGAGGGTGAAACAAAGGGAGGACAAAATAATGATCTTACTAGGCCTTGTGTTATTCAGATCATGCAAGTGCGGGGAAGATGGAAGGGGAGAAGTGCTAGGGGGAGGGGAATGGGGAAGTGCAGTTAACTCAGAAGTGAAGCCAACGGGTGGCTCATAAGTGCAGAGAGAAGGGACTGTAGGGTTGCAGATACAGAACCTTAAGTGCTGGGGAGCTCGGAGGCAGTGCTTGGGCAACTGGACATGCAGGAGCCTGGGCCCGAGTTCAGAGGGTGACCATGTGACCAGTGCGTGAAGCAGTCAGGTGCATCAGCAGGGGAGAGGAAGAGAGAAAGTGAAAGCGAAAAGGAAGGTCTTCAGTTGCTTCCGGAACCAGAGGTGGTTCTGCTCAAGTTTGAGAGAGGCAGGGAGGCTTTTCCAGAGGGAGGCCCCAGCCGAGGAAATAGATCTGCCCTCAACTATCTGCTTGGAGAAGCGTCTGACTCTCAGAGAGTTGGAGTTGGAGGTGGAGGAGCTGAGAGTTCGAGAAGGAAGATGTTTTGGAAGAGAAAGTTGGAGGTAGAGCTGTCCCAGGTCCCAGAAAGCCTTGTGGACGATGCAGATGATCTTGAACTTGATCCTTGCAGCCACAGGGAGCCAGTGAAGAGATTTCAGAGTTGGAGAGATACGATCCCTGGGCTTGAGGCCAATGACAAATCTTGCAGTCCTGTTCTGGATAAGTTGTAAAGGTCGAAGAGTAGAAGCAGGAAGATTTAGAAAGAGGCTGTGCAATAGCCTAGAGAGGACCAGAGCTCTGGAGACAGTGAGCTTCTGGGGGAAAGTGAGAAAGGAAGAATACCTCTGAGGAGGTGCAGCTGATAGTTTGACTGCTTAGAGACATCAGAGATGTGAGGAGGGAAGGGGAGGGTGCAGTTGAAGATAACACCAAGGTTCTTAGCCTCACCGGAAGGAGCAGGAAGAGGGCCCAGAGTAGGCAGCCAGAGTGAGAGAGTAAAGGAGTGAGTGGGTGTCCCAATGAGAAGGTTCTCAGTCTTACTGGCATTAAGGCAGAGATCACTGGTGGTACACCATTCCTGAATTGCGGCCAGGCAGTCTGGTATGAGAGAAGAAACAGAGGTGGCTGAGGGGATCCTGAAAGAGAGCTGAGTGTCATCTGCAGAACATTGAAAATTGGAGCAGAAAGCAGCAATGCAGTGGGCAAGAGGTCCCAGGTAGTGGTTGAAGAGCCAGGGAGAGAGGTTAGACCCCTGGGGAATACCACAAGTATAGAGAGAGATAGAAGAGAGGAAAGACTCCAGTTGGTGTCACGCTCACCTGATTCCCACAGCGGCGCAGGTCTGGTTTCGAGTGCTGATGCTTCTTCAATGGTGAAGCGCAGGACTCTGATGATGGACAGGAAGGGCCCCTCTACTCTGGCTTTTCTGGCTCGCAGGAATATTCCCCTGTGCGTGAAAAGGGAGTATTACTTACTGACGGAATCATGCTCAAGCCTCCCACTCCCTTCCAACCCTCCTCGATACCCTTCCACGATTCCCCGTGAAGTCTCACCTTAGGGTCTGGAAGGATGAGTTCTCCATCCTGCTTCTGATGCAGGGGCGCGTTGAAACCCAGTTACTTCACTGGATTGAGGTTTGATGGGAGTTCAAAATAAGCTTGACTATTCAGGTGAGGCGCTGTAAGAGTTCTGTTGCAAGTTCAAAAGTTCAAGCTTAATAATAATGTTCATTGTCTTATTGCAGCAAGCGCTAATGCTTATGTCTTTTTCCCCTTAGGGGCCGGGGTTCGGAATGCCGGAGATATGGCGCCGACCCGAAGTGTAAGTTCCGGATGAGCGTTCAGGTAATGTCTTTGCATTCGCTCATTCAATGTCTTTGTCTTTTTTCCCCATTGGGGCCGGGGTCCGGAATGCCAGGAAGCGGCAGGACCCGAAATGAAATGGGAATGACCCAACAGGTAAGTCTTAGAAGGAAACTGAGCTTTTCCTATTTCCCTTCCTTCTCTCACCTTGTTTTCTTGTCTTTTCTCTCTAGGCTCTCGGAAGTGGGTGCGGATCCGGATGATCGCTGCTGAAGATGGAGGCGCCCAGGAAAGGTGAGTGAAATGCAGCGCTGCAGCGATCGAAGCGAAATGCTTTTAAAATGATGTCTTCCCTTTCAGGATCGTCGGTGTGATGTCTCCGTGATGCAGCTTTAGCAGGAAAGGTCTTCTTTCTCTCCAATTCTCTCTTATCTCCCTTTGCAGGCGACCCAGGATGCTGACAGGCGTGGCTGAAGTCCAGATGCAGGAGCTGACACGGTGAGCGTCCAGCTGCGAGGAGCAGAACAACGCGAAGAGTGAGTTGCTGATCGGGCGTGGTTTAAATAGCTTTGGAAGAAGTTCCAGGCATGTATCCTTCAACCGATCAGGTATGTATCCTTCCCCGACCACACCCAGGTGGAAAGTAGTCCCACAGGTAAAGTAGTTCCATTCAGGCCTCAAGAGGGCCTGGATGTAGCAGCATGGTCTGCATCAGGTAAGTGCACATTAAAACACTTGAACACATGTCTAGCTTTATGAGCCTGGCGCCTAAGGCGCCAGGACAGGGGTCCAACATGAGCCTGGCGCCTAAGGCGCCAGGACTGTGTCCAAAGGGCCCCAGCTTGGGCCCGCTGGCACTTCCCTGGGGGGAATGATGCCTGCCTCTGGGGTTGCTGGGTCGGACCTGGCTCCTTGGAGGCAGGCATCATGACAGTTGGACCTGAGAGGGTCGGTCGGTGAGAAAGGAGGTCAAACAGGCCAGCGCCTCATCAGTAATACCAAGGTTGTCACAGAGGTAATTGAGCTGGATGGCGCGGTTGACCGTGTAAAAAGCAGAGGATAGATCGAGGCGCATGAGGGCAGAAGGGAGATTAGAGTCAAGGTTGGAGAGCAAGTCTTCATGGTGTTCAGAAGAGCAGTTTCCGTGCTTCTGGCAGCTCTCAAGCCAGACAGATGGTCATGGAGGCAACCAACAGATTCAGTATGTAAATCAAGCTGGGAGATAGCCAGCTTTTCCAAGAGTTTGCCCAGGAAAGGAGTGATGGAGATTGGGTGATAGTTAGCCGGAGAGGAAGGCTCGGTCGATAGCTTCTTTAGAAGGGGGTGCACAAGGGAGTGCTTAAGAGGGAGGGGAAAGTTCAAGTGTCAAAGGAGTGATTGCAGAAATCTGCCAAGGTTGGAGCAATGGTGTCAATGTGGTCAATGATGGTTCTGGATGAGCTGGGGAGAACCTGCTTTGACAAGACTTTCATAGATCGGACTTGGCTAGAAACATTGTCAGGGGTGAACAGGGGAAAGTAGGAGAAAGGAGGAGGAGAGACGGCCTCAGACGGGCCAGCACAGGTAGAGGAGGCAGAAGAGTAGGTAGAGGAAGAGAGGGTGGACAGGATGTCCTGAGTTTTATTAGTGAAATTAGAGGCCATGGCCATGCAGAGGGCCTGGAAGGGAACAGGAGAGGGAGAGACTGAAGCAGGATTGGCCAGCTCCTTGCATATTTTGAAAATTTTGGCCGAGTTGTTAGATGCCGCATAGATGCGGGCTTGGATGTAGACTCTTTTCTTAGAGAGGACAGAATGTCTGTACTGCCTTTGGAGCAGGCGGCAGGCTAGTTTGTCAGTGGGTGTGCCCGATTCCCCCCACTTCCTCTCCGCTGCCCCACACTTGCGTTTAAGGGCGGCAAGATCGGAGAGACCAATGGCCTAATGGGATATTACACAGTACAGAGCCACACCCTGCAAAGAAAGGGGTCACACAGTGCGAATATATTATAGGCAGTCCTTCACAATTCAAACCCTAGCTAAGAGGCAGTCCAGTCCATAAAATGAGTGGAGCCTTGAGTGCAAAAGTACATTTGGTGCTGATGCATGCGGTTGTGCGGTTAAGTTCAAAACAGGGTCTCTTCAAGGGGCTGTAGCTACTCAGGAAGATGGGTGAGGCAGTGAAGAATAAGTTCCCACTATTCGAGGAGGGTCTCCCCAAGAGGGCAGAACAGGATCCAAGAGTTGGGATAGCTTGGTAGCACAGGCTACCTCGATAAAGAAGAGTGTCCCTCGGGGGACACAAGTGCGTAAAAGTCTATGGATGCGCCAGGGGCCACGGGTAAGGGTTGCAAGTACTTACCAACCCTCGGCGCACTCCTGACCAGACTTCGGCAGTCGAGTCCAGTTCGGTCGCAGGTTCAAATCCTGCAGTTGCACGGCACTGCGGCTTTCAGGGGCTGCATTCCGAGAATTATTCTGTGGTGGGACAATGGCGATTTCTCTGCTCGTGGTGAAGGGATCAGGCCAGTTCCACTGCAGCAAGTCTGAGGGCACAGGGGGCACAGCAGTAAGGCACCCACAAAGTTTGTCACTACAGCTGGGCGACCCGGTGACCGTGTATGCTTGGGTTCAGGTGTACTCTTCCACTTCCAGACCTAGAAATGCTACTTGTACGAAACAAAGCGGGAGAGTGCCTTCTACCCAGCGCTTACAATCTCCAAAGGGTCAAGTCAAAACTCGAGACGGCGGCGGTTCCAGGGCAAAGGTCCCGTACAAGGTGGTCAGTTCACTGGGCGGTCCAGGAAATCTTTCAAAAAGGCTTTCTTACAGGTTAAGTAGGCGGTGCCGAGAATAGTTGGTCCCACTAGTCCAATGGGTCGAATCGCCCTTGCAGGCCTTCTAGGTTTGATCGGAAACAGGAGGTCCGACGGGACAACAGCGGGCTCAGGGTGCCAAACCTTCCAGCGGATCACCAGTGGTTCCACGGAACTGCTTCTTTGGTCCAGGATACTGGGCTCCTTTACTAAGTTCGGTGTGAACTCAGAAGATCGAACTGGAATGGGTGTAAAATGCCTTCTCTTATCCAAAATTTCCTTTGCACCAAAATAAAGAGAAACCAATAGGAGATCTGCTCACATACAGCCATCCCATACGGGGACCAATCACAGACCATGGTAGTCCCAGTGATCCCAGCACACCAGACATCCTGGCACCCAGGATGTGTATTGGAACTAGACAGCTCCAGCCCACATCCTGGGCACACACACACAAGGCTTGCAGAAGCCTGCAAAAGCTTTGGTTTGTGTTACGCTCACCTGGTCTCCACAGGGGCGCCGAATGAAGCTGGACTGCAGCGGTCTCCACCAGCGTGACTCGTAGCGAAGTGATGACTGCCTGCACCCGCCCACTCAGTTTCATCTTTCTGGCACAAAGGAAGATTTGCCTAAAAGGTTGAAATGGTATATTAACTAGCCGTAAGAAGGAGGACTGACTTCCACCTTCCGTGACCTCCTTGTGCCCCCTTCTACTATGTCTCACCTTAATGTTATGAATGGCGGGCTCCCCATCCTGCGACTGTATGCAGGGGTGCGTCAAGATACAGGGATCCATTTAACTTCACTGATCCTGTAGGTTGAGTGCAGAGTTCCGGACAACGATGACTCTGAGGTAAGTCTTTATGCCAATATTCGATAGTACGGATTGCTTTAGAGTTCAAGTTGCCAAAAGTTCACTCCTGTGCCTTTTCTTTGCAGATTCCCCTTTGGGATGCACCAGATGAAAAGCGACTCCTCTCCGGAAATGGTGAGTAGAATGCCAAGGTATGTTTCTATACTTGCACGATGCAATAATGTCTAAACATGCAATATTGTTCTGCTGTGCAACTAATCTGCTGTCCCTTTTCTATTTTGCAGGTGTGGTGCCTCCGGAGTGAAGATTGTGTGATGGTGACTCGTGGAACCGCAAGCGAATGCAGTTTCAGGTGAGTAGCTATGCTGCGTGAGATTGAATGTCTTTAGCGAGGCGCAGCTCACCTGATGTTTTCTTTTCCTTTCAGCAGGTGCGGCAGCTCCGAGACGGCGATCGCGTGTGTGGGCCTTGTTGGATCGCAAGAAAGAACAGCATTCAGTTGAGTATCACGCTGCGCAGTGCTTAATGTCTTTTAAGTGGTTCTTACTCTGCGTGGTTAACCTGGTGTTCCTTTTCTGCAGATGCGGACGATCAAGATGGAGAATCAGGTAAGGTCTTGTTCTCTTCTTTACTCTCCTTCCTTTGCAGGCACGGATCGCGATGACCAGGATGGGCGTGGCTGAAGACAGGACTGGAGCTTGCAGACACGGTGAGCGTTACGCTGCAGGAGTGCAGAATAACGCAAAGTGTGTTCTGTTCTGCGGGCGTGGTTTAAATAGCTTCCCAGAAGTAGTTCCCAGGTAAAGTAGTCCCTTCAACCACACCCTATCACATAGTCCCCAGGTAAAGTAGTCCCTTCAACCAGCCTCAGACTGGGCTTCACGTGGTTCTGTTACTCGGTAACCTGCCTTGCCTGAGAAGGCAGTATGAGCCTGGCGCCAACGGCGCCAGGACTGAGTCCAGGAAGCCCTTAGGCAATCCTTTGGGGCCTTAAAAGTCCCCATGGATGCCAGTACCCTGGGCAGGCTGGTCTGCTCCTGATGTCTAGGGGCCAACAACCGTGACAGCACTCCCCCCCCAGGGTGGTTCGTCTCGCTGGTCCAGGCTTGGTAGGTTGATTTCGATGGAACCGGTTTACAAGACGAGGTGCATGAATATAGTTACTGGGCTCCCGCATTCTTTCTTGTGGACCAAAGCCTTTCCAGTCAACAAGACTTTCGATTTGACCAACTTTGAGTCCAAAATGTCTTTCACCTCGAATTCTGGTTCACCATCTACCAAGATGGGTCTTGGTGGTTTTGTTATCCTAGTTCCTGGTTTTACTGGTTTCAAAAGAGAAACGTGTAATAAGGGGTGGACTTGCATGTTCGGAGCTAACTCCAATTTTACTGCTACTGGATTGATGATGGCCTTATTGGTGTATGGTCCCAAATATCTGGGATTAAATGTGTGGGTTCCTTTTAGTGGTATGTGTCTTGAGGCTAGCCAAACCTTGTCTCCGATCTGATACCTTGGGGCTTCAATCCTGTGTTGATCTGCGGTTTTCTTGTATCTTTGCTTCACTTGCTTTAAATGTTCTGTCGCCTTTTTGAAGGCTTGTGTAATGGTAGTGTGTAAACTGCTTACGGCTGGCATCTCCAAGTGTTGAGGTGGGTCGAGTTCAGAGGTCCGTGGATGCATTCCATATATTGTGTAGAATGGACTTTTCCCTGTGCTGGAGTGCAAAGAGTTGTTGTAGGCATATTCGGTTATCCATAAAATGTCTTTCCAGTTGCCTTCCGTTTGGTGTAACATGCACCGTAGGTATTGCTCTAACGTTTGGTTGGTTCTCTCGGTTTGACCATCGGTTGGAGGATGGTGGCTGGTCGAAAGTCTTACGTCAATTTGGGCCAACTGGCAACATTTTCTCCAAAACTGGCAGATAAACTGACTGCCCCGATCCGAAACTAGGACAGAAGGGAATCCGTGTATTCGGACAACCTGTTGTAGGAATTCTTTCGCCAGAGTTGAAGCTGAGGGTAAACCTTTTAACGGAATGAAGTGGGCCATTTTGGAAAATGAGTCCACTACCACTAAAATGGTGTTGAATCCATTACAGGGGGGAAGATCAGTGATAAAATCAAGGGATAATGTATGCCATGGTGTAGGTGGAATGTCCAGGGGTTGTAGTAGACCTGCTGGTTTCTTTTTCTGGGCTTTGTTTTGTGCACAAATGCCACAAGATAGCACAAATTGTTTAATGTCTTTACGCCATGTGGGCCACCAAAAATGTCTCTTGATCTTAGCTTCGGTTTTTGCAATTCCAGGGTGGCCTTCTACTAAGGATTCATGGTAATTGGATGTTTTAAGACTGGGGCTGAGGTGAATTTTTCGTTTTAGGTCTTCAAAGGCCCTTTCCGCTTCATCCGACCACTGAAAGCGTTTGTTCTTCCCTAATAAAGATGTGATGGGATGTACCAAATGTGAAAAGTCTGGAATGAATCTGCGATAGAAGTTTGCGAATCCAAGCATGCTCTGAACTCCTTTGATTGAAGTTGGTGAGGGCCACTTGAGGATGGCATCTACTTTCTGCGAATCCATCCGAATACCACTTGGGGTCAGGACAAATCCAAGAAATTCGACCTCGGTAGTGTGAAAGAAACATTTTTCCAATTTGGCATACAATTTATGTTGCAGAAGTTTTTCAAGTACAGCACGAACGTGCTTCACATGGTCTCGTTCAGAAAATGAGTACACCAGGATATCGTCAATGTACACGATGACACAGACATCAATTAGAGAAAGGTTGAGTATAGGTGCACACCTCTGGTTCAATAAAGATTGTTAGGTAGTTTGAAGTTGTATTCAGATAATTTTAGGTGCTGGGGAGAAACTGGAGTCATGGCACAAAACCCCGACACATAAAACGAAAAAAGAAAAGGATTCAACCTAGGAATCCTCCCGTCCCCTGCACACTTTTGGGTGTTTGGATCAAGTCCAATACTGTTATTTTTATACATCAACAGAATGTTTAAGGAGTAATACTTCATAAAAGGAAATGTCTATAGACAAAATTAAACAAAAACATTTTTTATATATCACAAACAATGTGGTTCAATTCTTTCGACATGAAATTTACAACATAAAGAAGCACAAATGGTATCAAAAGATCACATCAAGTTTGGAGAGAAATTCTTTTGGGGGGAAAAGCGAAAAATAATTTTTTCTGAAGAAAGAGATGTATACATATAGAGTCCAATTCACTTGGCAACGCGTTTCGAGGATACTTTCCTCTTCTTCATATGGCCCAAATTGGATTTTGCATAGGGTAAAACTTGCTGATTACCAATTTGCAGTGCGCCTCGCTCCAAAGGGCTCCTGCTCACTCCAAGCTCTCTTGCTGTTTGGTTGCTCACTCCTGCCTCTCTCGGAAGGACTTCTGGGTGTGGTAGTCTTCTTTTCGCCTTTTCCTACTACCACCTTCGATTCCACTGCTGGCTTAATTTCCTTACTGGGTCCTTGATTGTGTTTCTCTCTTTCCTGTTGCCACCTCTCAAGCTCCTCCTCTACGCCTTCTCCAGTCTCCAAAGTATCTTTGGCAACCCTACCCTCCAGCAATCTTCCCCTCCAGTCTCATCCAAACAAGAGCTGCCTGCTTCTGCCAACCAAACTTGATGTGATCTTTTGATACCATTTGTGCTTCTTTATGTTGTAATGTTCATGTCGAAAGAATTGAACCACATTATTTGTCATATATAAAAAATGTTTTTGTATAATTTTGTCTATTGACATTTCCTTTTATGAAGTATTACTCCTTAAACATTCTGTTGATGTATAAAAATAACAGTATTGGACTTGATCCAAACACCCAAAAGTGTGCAGGGGACCGGAGGATTCCTAGGTTGAATCCTTTTCTTTTTTCGACAGACATCAATTAGCTCACGAAGGACATCGTTCATAAAATATTGAAACGCTGCCAGGGCGTTACAAAGCCCAAAGGGCATCACCTGGTATTCAAATAGCCCGAACTTGGTACAGAAGGCGGTCTTCCATTTGTCCCCCTTTTTGACTCGTACGAGATGGTACGCCACTCTGAGATCCAAATTAGTGTAAATACGATCATCCTTTACTTGGTCCAGCAGTTCCGGGATTAGAGGCAGGGGGTACCGTTTTTTTTACAGTTACTTGGTTTAATGTGTGGTAGTCGATACAAGTTCTTAGATCTCCTTCCTTTTTAGGGATGAAGAATAAGGGCGAGGCCGCCAGGGACTTGGACGGGCGAATGAAGCCGTTAGCCAGGTACTGATCTAAGTATTGCTTTAAATGAAGATTCTCGGGTTCAGTGAGGGCGTAGATTCTACTGCATGAAATTTGAGCGCCAGGTATAAGATCGATCTGGCAATCATATGGTCTATGAGGTGGTAAAGTGTTGGCTTGGTCTTTCTGGACAACATCCTGAAAATCCTGTTAATCCTGAGTTAGCAGATTTGTTGGACTCATGACTGTTGCATTTTTCTTGATCAGAGATTCTTCTGGATAACAAGTATAAGCACATTCGAGGGGATTGGGTCCTCCGACGTATTCCATATCTATGACATGTAATCACCACAGCTGTGCTGCTTCGGAAACTTTTTCGGCGTCTGCGTCCTGCGTCGATGACGTCGATGCGCCGTCGTCGAGGACCTCCTCCGACGTCCGACGTCATCCGATGTGATAAGTAGAACGCACGACGCCCATAGCCTCAGTTCCGTTTTTTCCGCGAAACGTGTTGCTTCATGTTTCTCGGTTTAAACGCCTCAACTCTTTGGAGTTCTGTTCTTCTCGGTTCTTCGAACCTGTTTCGTTTGTGAAAATCATTCAGAAGATGTCTACTTCGTCTTCGACCCCGCGTCCGGGGTTCAAGAAGTGCGGGGAGTGTGGGTCCAAGATGTTGGTGACGGACTCGCACGACGCCTGCCTCTGGTGCCTCGGGGAGGCCCACGACACGGATGACTGTATCGACTGCCAGTCGCTCACGTCCAAAGCCTTACGCGAACGTAAGAAGAAGTTGTCGGTAGGTCGGGTGTCCAAGCCCCGGAAGTCGAAGTCTGCGGGGCTTTCGACGGATGATTCGAGGGGTGACTCTCCGTGTCATCGTCGGAAGTCTCGTGGGTCTCCTTCTAGGAGTCGGTCTCGCCACTCCTGAGCCTCTTCGAGGCATTTTTGGAAGCGCCGACACCGGTCGTCTTCCAGGTCCTCTTCGGAGGGCTCTGCCCGGCACGTCGCTTACCCCTCCAGCCGTGCGACGCCGGAGGAATGGGCTTCCTTCGGGAAGAAGATGCTGGCGATTCTTGAGTCGCAGGGTACTCAGCCGTCCGCGCCCCCGAGTGGGGTGGGTCGTGTGAGGTCGAGAGACACCGCTCGCAAGAGTGGTCGGCACGAGTCACGGGAGAGGTCCCGTTCGGACAAGGGGACTCGTTCTCGACGTACCCGTTCCAGGTCCCGGTCCTCGACGCGTTCGAGACCGTGTGCACCTGTGAGGTCTTCGAAGAAGGCATCGACGTCTGTGGCGTCGAGGGCGTCGACAGGCTTTCTCGAGGCTCTGGCTCCGAGGAAGTCGTCGATGCCGTCGACGCTCAGGTCGTCGAGGGACACGCTTGGGGCTCCGGCCTCGAGGGCTGTGTCGACGCCGCCGATTCTGGAGGCGCTGCATCTGACGTCGACGCCGATCCTCTCGGCGCCGATGCCGGTTCTCTCGACGCTGGCGCCGATTCGCTCGACGCCATCGACGCCTTTCGTGTCGGAGGTACCCCAGGGCACGGGTGGACCCCCTAGGAAGGCTCTGGTTAAGAGCAAGCACTCTCGAGTGCCTTCTTTTCGCCACCTGGACTATATTTCAGAGGCGGATGAGGATTCTGATGGCCTGGTTCCTAGTCAGGTTCCGGATGAAATTGTCTCGGGCCATAGTCAGTTTGACGAGTTGAGACAGTCACTGCATGATGCCAGTGGACTGGACACCTCTCCGGAGGTGGAGTTTTGTAGGCCTGAGCCTGGCTCTCATGCTGATTCCTCGTACCGGCGCCTTATGGCTAGGGTTTCTGAGTACTTGGGATGGTCTGCTCCCCCAGGGGAGTTTGTGCAGGATGATCTGACAGACATCCTTGATGTTGGTCCCCCAACTGACCCGGTTCTGCCGTTCCATATGGCTTTACAGAGAAGGGTGGCGGCGGCTTGGACTGCTCCGGAGAGTCTCCCGGCGGTGGGCAGATCCTTGTCGCGAAAATACCGTCCAGCCAGTGGCGACCCCTGCTACTTGACCAGGCACCCCACTCCGGAGAGTTTGGTGGTGCAGGCGGCCACGGCCCCGGCGAAGCAGGCGTCGTACCCTACCATCCCTCCTGATAGGGACGACAAACGTTTTGATGGCTGGGCGAAGAAAGTGTTTTCTTCTGGTGGTATGGCGCTTCAGGCGGTCAACTCCATTTGTGCCTTGTCGCGTTTCACGCACACTCTGTGGAACTGTGTTGCGTTAGCGGCTGAACATATTCCCGAAGGGGACGAACAGGATGGTTTCCTTGCTATGGTCCAGGATGGTAAGGATGCCATGTGTGAGTCCGTTCAGTCGGGTTTGGACTTAGCTGAATGCGTCAGTAGGTCCATGGCGGCGAGCACCGTGATACGCAGGTTTGCGTGGTTGCGGAAGTCGGGGTTTGCTCCTGATGTGCAGTCCCGGCTCCTCAACATGCCCTTTGACGGTGAACACCTTTTTGGCAGCAAGGCTGACGAGAGCCTTGAGAGGTTGCAGACCTCAAAAGCTGCAGCGAAGTCATTGGGCGCTGCAGTTCGCCAACCTCCGCCTTTTCGTCCTAGGGTACAGCAGTGGAGGGGTGGTTCCTTTCGCTATTACTCATCCTTCAGTAAAGCGAGAGGAGCTGGCAGTCAAAGAAGCCAACGCAGGGGTACCAGAGGTGGACGACAGGGTACCCGTGGTGCCAAGGCCGCTCGGGCAGTTGCCTCTTTGCCCTCAGGTAACGCCGCAGCCGCTCCCACTCAGTCGTGAGGCCATGTCCCATGGTTCGCCGGTTGGGGGAAGGCTGGCGCAGCATCTTGTAGAGTGGCAAGCCATTACTTCAGATGTGTGGGTTCTGCAGATCATAACCCACGGCTACTGTCTTCCCTTTCGGCACAGGCCTCGCGACAATCCACCGGGGAACCTCTCTTTGCAGAGTCCGGATCCGGTCCTTGCGCGGGAAATTCAAGCCCTGCTGGAGAAAGGCGCCATAGAACTGGTGCCTGTAGCGGAGAGGAACAAGGGATGGTATTCCCCTTATTTTTTGATTTCGAAGAAAGACGGGGGATTGAGACCCATCATGGACTTGCGCGGTTTGAACAAACTCCTCAGGAAGGACAAGTTCAAGATGGTTTCTCTCTCTCAAGTCCTCCAGGCCCTTCAGCTTCAGGACTGGTTGGTGTCACTCGACCTCAAGGATGCTTACTTCCATGTGCCGATCCATCCCAAGCACAAGAAGTACCTGAGGTTCGCGGTTGGCGACTCGCACTTTCAGTTTCGGGTCCTGCCGTTCGGATTGACCTCCGCCCGAGGGTTTTCACCAAGCTCATGGTGGTGGTGGCAGCGCATCTCAGGCAAGGGGGGATTCACGTCTACCCCTACCTGGACGATTGGTTGATCAGGGGGAGCTCTCCCGAGCAAGTCCTGGATCATCTATCGGTCACCTGTTGCTCCCTTCACAGGCTGGGCTTCTCCCTCAATTTAAAGAAGTCCCATTTGACGCCAACACAGCGGCTCCAGTACATCGGAGCAGTGCTCGACACTTCCCTGGGGCAGTGTTTTCCTCCCCAGGTGAGGGCTCTTCACATTCAGCAGATGGTGCACAAGTTTCAGCATGCCCAGACGCTCCCAGCGTTCGAGTTCTTGAGGTTGCTCGGCCTCATGGCATCCTGCATTCTTCTGGTGCCAGAGGCTCGCCTGCGGATGAGATCTTTGCAGTGGGCACTCAAGACGCAATGGTCGCAGTCCTCCGGCAGGATGTCGGACTCGATTCAGGTGCCGTCCTCGGTTGCCCGGGACCTTCTGTGGTGGGCCGTCGAAGGCAACTTGATGAAGGGGGCTCCATTTTGGCTTCCCTGGCCGGAGGTGACGATCGTGTCGGATGCATCCCTCACGGGATGGGGAGCTCATGCCAACGGGCTGACAGTCAGCGGTCGTTGGTCTCCGTCAGAGTCCAGACTCCATATCAATCTGTTGGAGCTGAGGGCCGTCAGGCTAGCCCTGAAGGCTTTTCTGCCGTCTGTGCGAGGGAAGAATGTCCTGATCCTGACGGACAACACAGTGGCCATGCACTACCTCAACAAAAAGGGGGGGGCAGGGTCACTTCCTCTGTGCAGGGAGGCGATGCAGCTCGAGTTCTGGGCCATCCAGCAGGAAGTTTCGATCTCGGCAGTTCATCTGGCCGGAGCCGAAAACGTGACGGCGGACGCTCTGAGCAGGCAGAGCGCGATCTCTCACGAGTGGGAGTTGGCTCAGGAGATTCTCCTGGAGATCTTCGCCCTTTGGGGGACCCCTCAAGTGGATCTCTTCGCCTCCAGTGTCAACCGGAAGTGCGAAAGGTTTTGCTCGCGGGAATTTCCTCCAAAAGGAGCCTTAGGAGACGCGTTCGTGGTGGAGTGATCATTCCCGCTGCTGTACGCGTTTCCTCCAGTCCCCGTCATCCCGCAAGTGCTGCGGAGGTTACGGAAGTTCGGTTCCCGGATGATCCTCATTGCTCCGGCGTGGACTCGGAGGACGTGGTACCCGGACCTTCTCGACTTGTCCATCTGCCCTCCACGTCGTCTTCCCTACCGAGACGATCTGCTCTCACAGGAGGGGGGTCAGGTTCTCCATCCAGAGGTCAGATCCCTCAACCTTCACGCTTGGCTTCTGAGAGGTTGAGGTATAAGGGTTGGGACCTCCCTGAAGACGTGATGGAGGTGTTGCTTTCGGCCCGAAGGCCAGCAACTAAGTCTCTGTACCGTTGCCGTTGGCGTACGTTCTGCGACTGGTGCAGAGTTCAGAATGTGGATCCTTTTGCATGTGACATCCCCATGGTTCTGTCCTTTTTACTTTCTTTGGCCCACAGGGGCTTGCAAGTGGGTACCATTAAAGGTTACCTGGCAGCGCTGTCCATCTTTAAGCGCTCGTCTGAAGAGTGTTCTTACTTTAAAATCCCTTTAATTTCACAGTTTCTGAAAGGGCTCACTAATGTGTTCCCTCCGTCACCTTTCCTGGTGCCTGGTTGGGATTTAAACCTTGTTTTTAGGTTTCTTATGGGTGCTCCGTTTGAGCCTTTACATTCTTGCCCTTTGAGGCTGTTAACTCTGAAAACTGTGTTTTTAGTTGCGGTTACTTCCGCTCGCAGAGTGAGTGAGTTACAGGCACTTTCAGTTAAGCCTCCCTTCACTGTATTTCACAAGGACAGGGTTGTCCTTCGTGTTCGTCCTTCTTTTCTTTCGAAGGTAGTGTCGGAATTTCATTTGGTCCAGAAGGTTGTTCTTCCGGCATTCTATCCTCCTCCGCATCCTGGTAAGGAAGAGGAGAGGCTCCATAGGCTTGATCCTAGGAGAGCTTTAAGCTTTTATGTTTCACGCATGTCCCGGGTCAGAGTGGACGATCAACTCTTTATTGGTTACGCTGGGAAGCGTTTGGGGCAAGCTGTGACGAAACAGACTTTGTCTCGCTGGATTATTTTAGCCATCTCGGAGTGTTACCGTTTGGCGGGTAAGGACCCACCGGCTGGCTTGCGGGCCCATTCCACCAGGGGTGTGGCTGCATCTACTGCACTGCAGAGGGGTGTTCCTATTCGCAACATCTGTGATGTAGCCACCTGGGCTTCAGTGCATACATTTGTACGTCACTATTCCCTCGATTCCATCCCAGGGCAGGATCTGGCCTTTGGTAAGGCGGTCCTTTGCTCTGCTATTTGATTGGCTATTCTAAATTTTGATTCTAAATTCTTTCCCTCCTCCTTGCTCTGGTACTGCTTTGGGAGTCTGTCATAGATATGGAATACGTCGGAGGACCCAATCCCCTCGAAGAACAAGTTACTTTCTTACCTGGTAACGTTCTTTCGATGGGATGGTCCGACGACGTATTCCATATCGCTCCCGCCCTGCCTTCCCCGCTGCAGAATTTCTTTTGCGATTGCAGCTTACGTTCCGCAAGGCTTTGTGTCTGACTGGCAGTTGACTTATGTCACACGTTCTGGTGGAAAAAACTACAACTGAGGCTATGGGCGTCGTGCGTCCTACTTATCACATCGGATGACGTCGGACGTCGGAGGAGGTCCTCGACGACGGCGCATCGACGTCATCGACGCAGGACGCAGACGCCGAAAAAGTTTCCGAAGCAGCACAGCTGTGGTGATTACATGTCATAGATATGGAATACATCGTCGGACCATCCCATCGAAAGAACGTTACCAGGTAAGAAAGTAACTTGTTCTTCTGAGAAGCTGTCAAACTGGTATAAAATTTCACTAACCTGGACAGACTGTGATCCGCAACGGGGACAACTGGCGAAAATGGCCGAAATGGAAGAATCCCCCGTGGGAGTCCTGCTCCCTCTCTCTCTGTAATGAAGATCAGTTAGGAGGAGAGCAGGATCCCCAGGGAAACCCTCCTGGGGAATAAAACCCTGAGTCGCTGCAACTCTTCGGAACAGGTTTTCGAAGTCTGGACGGGTCCCTCTATACAAGCTTGAACTCGAAGAGGATCGGAGACCTTTCCAAGGAAACAAGACAGAACGGGTAAGTTCCAGTAAAGGAGGCTGCGAGGGAAAGAGAGTGTTGAGAGTTTGAGAGACCATGTACAAAGAATTCTGAATGGTGTCTTCAAAGGGGTGAGAATGCTCTCGGATGTGTCCGAAGGCTCGAGGAGTCTGTTCTGTTCACGCTGTAGCGCTGAGCAAACAGAAATGGAAAGGAAGAGAAAACTAAAGACGGAGCTGAGTTCAGTTGTACTCACTGACAAGGGCGGAACTCCCGTCAGACAATTAATGAAGCCCACGGAATGCGGCCAGTGAATGTGTCTGTGTAATGGGAACAGAAAGCAAGGCAGTAGTTAGGGAAAAGAAGGAAATGTAAGTCCAGAGTAAAAGAGGGTGGAAATCCTAGTAGCGAACTTACTGAGCGTCGGTAAAGGCAGTAGCGACGCGTATGCAAGCAGCACTTCCTTCCTTATGTGGAGTCACGTGAACAGGTGCGAGAGCGTCAGATGTACGTGAAACAACTAGACCGTTTTCTTCTATAGGAAGAACCGCCGCTATGGGAGCCTGCATGATCACGTTATGTGCCGTTCTTCCTATTCTCCTGCTTTGCCACCATGACCAACGTTGATAATGTGTAACGGTATGACCCTTCCTCAGGGGAGGTGCTCCCGGCTTTCCGGGGTGGAAGTGGTAGAACGTTTTTTACCAATTTGGGGGCATGAACCCCCGAAGCATTTTCCCACATCCTTTCTGAAGGTGAGTACCCTTTCCAGTCAATCAGGAACTGAAGTCAACCTCGACTGTATCTTGAATCACAGATGTTGGCCACCTCATATTCTGGACCTCTGTCAGTGTCCACTGGTAGAGGGTGAGAGTTAGATCTTCGAGCAAAGTGGTCCGGTATGGATAATTTGATCTGGGAGACGTGAAAGACTGGGTGCATTCGAGACCAAGAATGAGGCAACTCTAATCGTACCGCCGATGATCCTACTAAGAAGAGGATCTTAAAGGGACCAAAAAACCGAGGAGACAATTTAGAAGGAACCAGATGTTTAGGGAGAAAACGGGAAGCTAGCCAGACCAAATCTCCCTTTTGCAGAGTAGGTATCGGTCTGCGATGATGATCCGCATATCTTTTGGCTCGATCCTGGGCTGCTCTCAAAGACCTGCGGGCCAAACAATGTCCTCCCTGAATGTCACTCACAATGCGGTTGACTCCTGGGCATTGCGATGAAGGAGGAGAGATGGTAGGTAGAAAGGAGGGGTGATACCCATAGGAGCAATAGAAAGGAGTAGTCTTCAATGCAGAATGATGTGCATTATTGTAAGCAAATTCTGCCAGTGGAAGCAACTCCAACCAGTCATCTTGTGCTGTGGATACAAAGCTTCGGAGATACCCTTCCAACGTTTGGTTTAAGCGTTCAGTTTGACCGTTGGTCTGTGGGTGGTATCCGGAACTGAGGGATCTTTTTATACCCAATTCCCGACACAGAATTCTCCAGAATTTAGAGGTGTATTGGGAACCTCTATCGGAAACAATTGTATCTGGAAGGCCATGTCGGGAGAATATTTCTGCTAAGAATACTTTTGCCATCTGTTCTGCACCAGGAATCTTGGTAAGAGGAGTAAAGTGAGCCACTTTAGTGAGATAGTCGATGGTTACCATAATGGTTGTGTGTTGAGATGAATTGGGAAGGTCAACAATAAAATCCATAGAAATGTACCTCCATGGTCGGTCTGAGATAGGCATGCGGTTCAATAAGCCGTATGGTGAAACTCGAGGAATTTTGGACTGTTGACACACTACACAGGCGGAGGCATAATCATTGACATCACTCCTTATCGCAGGCCACCAAAAATGTCGAGAGATGAGTTCCAAAGTGTTTCAAAATCCTCTGTGTCCTGCAGCTTTGGAATCGTGGCACATGTATAACACTTGCTTTTGTAAGGAAGCAGAGGGTACAAGGACTTGATCCTTGTGAAAGTAGCAACCTTGAATCAAATTCAGTGAATGGAGATCCGCTAATTCTTCACATTTTTGTCTGTTCTGAAACGTAGCCTGTTTAAGTTCTTGAAGAAAGTCGAACGTCATTGCGACAAACTTTGCTTTGGCAAATAAGGGTTCAGGAGAAAATTTATAGGAGAAGTAGTCTTTGCGTGAAAGAGCATCTGCCCGGAGGTTACGATTTCCTGGGAGGTAGGTAAACTCGATCCCAAAGGGCAAAAAAAAATGGGCCCATCTTTCTTGTCTGCTGCTAGTTGTATAGGCTTGTTGCAGAACTTTAAGATTCCGGTGATCCGTGCGTAGTTCCACCGGGTACCTTGTTCCCAAGAGCAGATGTCTCCACTCTTCAAAGGCTCTTTTAATAGCCAATAACTCTTTTTAAAGAACTGAATAATTTTCTTCCGAACGATTGAATGTCTTGGATAGATAAACTACTGGTTTCTCGTCTCCTTGATCGTTCTTCTGGAGTAAAACCGCCCCCAGTGCATGGTGGGAGGCATCCGTCTCTACCACAAAAGGCCGATTTTGATCCGGGGCTGCCAATATCTCTGCTGAAGTAAAAAGGCGTTTTAGTCTTTCAAAGGCTTTCTGCGCCTCGTCATCCCATTCGAAGGAAACCCCTTTCTTAAGCAGTCTAGTTATAGGTTGAACGGTTTCTGAGAAACTTGGGATACATTTGCGATAGAAATTAGTGAACCCCAGAAACCTCTGGATTTCTTTTATATACGATGGTGGAGGCCAATCTAATACTGAGGAAACCTTTCTGGGGTCCATAGAAATCCCTTGAGGAGACAGAACAAATCCCAGATATGTCACTTGACTTTGGTGAAATTTGCACTTTTCAGCCTTGCAATATAGTTGGTTTTCCTGCAGACGGGATAACACGAAATTAACATGACTGATGTATTCTTTTTTGTCCTTAGAGAAGATCAAAATATCATCGAGATATAGTATGACAAAGTGAAGGAGGATATCCGAAAATAGGTGGTACATGAATCTTTGAAAGATCGCTGGTGCGTTGACTAGGCCGAAGGGCATAACATGGTATTGATAATGGCCAAAGGGAGTACGGAAAGCCGTTTTCCATTCATCTCCGGGATTAATTTGATTGATATGATAGGCTCCTCTGAGGTCCAGCTTAGTGTAAACTGAGGCCCCTTGAACTGCCTCCAAGATGTCGGTAATTAATGGCATGGGGTATTTGTCTGAAATGGTGATCCGGTTTAGACCACGATAATCAATACACGGTCGTAATTCTTCTGAATCTTTCTTTGGAATAAAAAATAATGAGGCACCCGCAGGCGAAGTGGATTCTGAGATCAACCCATTTTGTATGTTTTGTAGAAGGTACTCTTTTAGAGCTGCCTTTTCTTTCTGAGATAGCACATACATGCGGCGGAATGGAATCAGTTGATCAGGCAGTAAATCTATGTGGCAGTCATCTCTGCGATGTGGTGGAAGGGTCGGAAATTTGGGGTTAGAGAAAACTGATAGGTATTGTTGATGGCAATCAGGAATCCTGCTGATGTGACTAATGGACGGAACTCTCTGGCATCGTTCTATCTCCGATGGAATATGTACTCCTACCGAAGTATGGGGCAAAAAATGAGTGGTACAATACTCAGAGCCTAAAAAGAGAGTCCCAGCAGACCAGTTGATGAAAGGGTTATGTAATCTCAACCACGGAAGGCCCAAGATCACCGGAAATTGTGCCGTCCTGATGAGATCAAATTCTATGGTTTCCTGATGAGTTCTCACAGAACAATGTAAAGGTATGGTTTGTTCCCTGATAGGACCAGAACTCAAGGGCGTCCCATCAACCCCTTGAATAGGAGTGGCTGGTGGTTTGGCAACTCTAGGAATCCCTTTCTTGGTTACCCATTCATCATCCACAAAGTTGCCCGCCGCCCCGCAATCAATCAGAGCAGGGACATTAGTAAGGATGGTAGTCGGAAGGGTTATCGTCAAAGAAACAACGACCATAGGTTGGTCAACTTGTCCATAGTCTGGGGAAGATTCATTGTTTTTAGGGGAACCCTGTCGAAAGACTCCTACCATGGTTTCCCCTACGGTAGGGTTTTTGCGTTTCCCAAAACCTGGGATTGGGTTCTACGAGGTGGAACAAGGGGACAGTCTCTTAGAATGTGTACTGAAGAACCACAATACATACACAGACCTAAGGTCTTTCTTCTCTCCCTTTCTGTGTGGGATAATGGGCCCTTCATGGTCCCAATTTGCATGGGATCTTCTGGATAGAGTGTCTTTGTATTTTCGGGAAGGAATTCCAAATGAACACGAGGACCTTTGCCCTTCTTTCTCTCATGATGGCGTTCTTGTAACCGATAATCTATCTGCATAGTGATCGAAATCATCTCTGCCAAGTTGAACGATCTAGGAATCTTTGACACCTCGTCCTTGAGCTCTTCAGACAGCCCTCGCCGAAATAAAGTAATAAGACTGTCATCTGGCGGCCATCCAGTCTCGGAGGACAGTTGTTTAAAGAGTGCGATCTAGGAAATAAGGTCTCTTGATCCCTGCTTTAAATCAAGTAGTTTTTCCTGAATTGATACAGAAATTTCTTTTTGACCAAACATGGTCTTCAAGCTATTGGTGAAAGCAGTATAGGAATCAAGAATATTTCCCGAAGTAACCAAGGGGGTAGCCCATGCTAATGCTGGACCTGATAATTAGGAAATCACAAATCCCACCATCTTTCTCTGTGGGAAAATATCTGGGCTTAAAGGTGAACTGAATAGTCCAGCTGTCAAGAATCTCTTTTAGCTTAAGCGGGTTCCCGTCAAACTTGTCAATATGAAACGTTGACGGAGGAAGTTCAGAAAATGACCGACCTATCTGCTGTTTTAATTGTGAATTATCTTGTTTTAGGGTCTACATTTCCAACGACATGGATTGCATTGCAGCCATGAGTTGGTGCATCTGTTGTTCCATAGTTGATCGCCGTCTGCCGTGGTAAGTATAAGGGCGTCGCTATCTGTCAAACTGGTATAAAATGTCACTAACCTGGGCAGACTGTGATTCGCAACGGAGACAACTGGCGAAAATGGCCGAAATGGAAAAATCCCCCGTGGGAGTCCTGCTCCCTCTCTCTCTGTAATGAAGATCAGTTAGGAGGAGAGCAGGATCCCCAGGGAAACCCTCCTGGGGAATAAAACCCTGAGTCGCTGCAACTCTTCGGCACGGGTGTTCGAAGTCTGGACGGGTCCCTCTATACAAGCTTGAACTCAAAGAGGATCGGAGACCTTTCCAAGGAAACAAGACAGAACGGGTAAGTGCCAGTAAAGGAGGCTGCGAGGGAAAGAGAGTGTTGAGAGTTTGAGAGACCACGTACAAAGAATTCTGAATGGTGTCTTCAAAGGGGTGAGAATGCTCTCGGATGTGTCCGAAGGCTCGAGGAGTCTGTTCTGTTCACGCTGTAGCACTGAGCAAACAGAAATGGAAAGGAAGAGCTTTTAAAAATGGCCAGAGAGAGAAAACTAAAGACGGAGCTGAGTTCACTTGTACTCACTGACAAGGGCGGAACTCCCGTCAGACAATTAATGAAGCCCATGGAATGCGGCCAGTGAATGTGTCTGTGTAATGGGAACAGAAAGCAAGGCAGTAGTTAGGGAAAAGAAGGAAATGTAAGTCCAGAGTAAAAGAGGGTGGAAATCCTAGTAGCGAACTTACGGAGCATCGGTAAAGGCAGTAGCGATGCGTATGCAAGCAGCACTTCCTTCCTTATCTGGAGTCACGTGAACAGGTGCGAGTGCGTCAGATGTACGTGAAACAACTAGACCGTTTTCTTCTTTAGGAAGAACCGCCGCTATGGGAGCCTGCATGATCACGTTATGTGCCGTTCTTCCTATTCTCCTGCTTTGCCACCATGACCAACGTTGATAATGTGTAACAGAAGGTCACTCTCTTATCTCACCAGTCTATGCAAGGATTGTGTGTTTCTAACCACAGCATTCCCAGAATTATTTGGAATTGTGGATCCTTGATTAAGTCGAACACAATGGTTTCTCGATGCCCATCTTGTCCCAACAGTGTCATCTCTGTCGTTGAGTGAGTTACAAAACCAGAAGCGATCTCCGTTCCGTCGACGGTGGTGACTAAATCAGTTGTGGTCTTTTTGCAAAGAGAAAGATTCGTCCTTATAGCCAATTCCCGATCCATATAGTTCCCTATGGCTCCGCTGACGATGTAAGCTCTGACCGTATGCATATGTTGCTGGTGACTAATAAGGATCATTGGTAAGGCTAGATGAGAGGTCTGGGAGTCCTTCTTCTCGCTTGACAAGTGGACCTCTACGCTTGTCGGGTGGGGTAGTTTTCCGACTTTGATTCAGCGCTGATCTTGTCGGCAACCCCGACTGCTTTCTGGGGTGGTTTCACTGGACAGTCTCGTAAAAAATGGCCAGCTGTTCTGCAATATAAGCACAATTGCTGCTGCCTTCTCTTGTCTCTTTCTGTTTTGGATAACGGCCCCCAAACTCCTCCAATTTGCATGGGCTCGGACATATCTGTACTTTTGGAGCTGTTGTCTCGTGGTCGCACCAACACCCGATTCTCAAATCTAGCTCGGTCAGCCTTCCGGATCTGTAGTCTGTGGTCCAGCTGAACCACCAGGTCAATGTACTCAGCACAGTCTTGAGGTGGGTTGACCACTTGTACTAAAACATCTATTAATTCGCCTCTCAACCCACGATGAAATAACATAGTTCTTTTGTCTTCGGGCCAGCTGGTTTCCACCACCAATCTATTGAAGGTTGCAATATAAATTAACAGGTCTTGATTCCCTTTTGGCGTAGGGACAGAAGTTTGTTATCTAAAGCTTGGACTTGGGAATGTCAGGCGAACAATTTCTCTATGTTGCGCTGAAATCCCTGGAAATCTCAGAAAAGGGGGTCATCTTGATTAACTAGTGGTATGGACCAATCTGCAGCACTGCCGCTGAGGTATGACAGTACAAAGGCCACTTTTGATTGATCATTCGGAAAGGCTCCAGGCCTACATAGGAAGTGTAGGTTGCACTGGTTCATAAAAACTGCGAACCGTTTAGGGTTTCCCGCAAAGCGTTCTGGTGGAGCCAAAGGTATAGCTCCCGGTAGGACCACCTGCACTTGGTTGCTTGACTGAGTTGGGGCTGATGCCCCCAATCCAGGTAACGGCCTGTGGCCAGCTTGGGATTGGAGTAGTTGTCTGACGAGGTCGTCCGTACGCACTTTTGCCACAATCAGTTCTCTAATTAGAGCATTGGTTTCTTGTCGAGCTGAATGCACCTCAGCTCTGAGTTCCCCCAGAAGCTGGGCTAATTGGTCAGTCTCTGAGGTTTCCATGGTGCCCGGGTAGAGGTTTGTGTAGAGGCTTCGCGTTCTGTTATGCTCACCTGGTCTCCACAGGGGTGCCGAACGAAGCTGGACTGCAACGGTCTCCACCAGCGTGACTCGTAGCGAAGAAATGACTGCCTGCACCCGCCCACTCAGTTTCGTCTTTCTGGCACGAAGGAAGATTTGCCTAAAAGGTTGAAATGGTATGTTAACTAGCCGTAAGAAGGAGGACCGACTTCCACCTCCCGTGTCCTCCTTGTGCCCCCTTCTACTATGTCTCACCTTAATGTAATGAATGGCGGCCTCTCCATCCTGCGACTGTATGCAGGGGTGCGTCGAGATACAGGAATCCAGTTAACTTCACTGATCCTGTAGGTTGAGTGCAGAGTTCCGGACAACGATGACTCTGAGGTAAGTCTTTATGCCAATATTCGATAGTACGGATTGCTTTAGAGTTCAAGTTGCCAAAAGTTCACTCCTGTGCCTATTCTTTGCAGATTCCCCTTTGGGATGCACCAGATGAAAAGCGACTCCTCTCTGGAAATGGTGAGTAGAATGCCAAGGTAAGTTTCTATACTTGCACGATGCAATAATGTCTAAACATGCGATATTGTTCTTCTGTGCAACTAATCTGCTGTCCCTTTTCTATTCTGCAGGTGCGGTGCCTCCGGAGCGAAGATCGTGTAATGGTGACTCGTGGAACCGCAAGCGAAAGGCAGTTTCAGGTGAGTATCTATGCTGCGTGAGATTGAATGTCTTTAGAGAGGTGCAGCTCACCTGATGTTTTCTTTTCCTTTCAGCAGGTGCGGCAGCTCCGGTACCACGATCGCGTGCGTGGACCTCGTTGGATCGCAAGAACGAACAGCATTCAGGTGAGTATCACGCTGCGCAATGCTCAATGTCTTTTAAGTGGTTCTTACTCTGCGCGGTTAACCTGGTGTTCCTTTTCTGCAGATGCAGACGATCAAGATGGAGAATCAGGTAAGGTCTTGTTCTATTCTTTACTCTCTCCTTCCTTTGCAGGCACGGGTCGCAATGACCAGGACGGGTGTGGCTGAAGACAGGACTGGAGCTTGCAGACACGGTGATCATTACGCTGCAGGAGTGCAGAATAACCCTAAGCGTGTTCTGTTCTGCGGGCGTGGTTTAAATAGCTTCCCAGAAGTAGTTCCCAGGTAAAGTAGTTCCTTCAACCACACCCTATCAAATAGTCCCCAGGTAAAGTAGTCCCTTCAACCAGCCTCAGACTGGGCTGCACATGGTTCTGTTACTCAGTAACTTGCCTTGCCTGAGAAGGCAGTATGAGCCTGGCGCCAACGGCACCAGGACTGAGTCCAGGAAGCCCTTAGGCAATCCTTTGGGGCCTTAAAGGTCCCCATGGGTGCCAGTACCCTGGGCAGGCTGGTCTGCTCCTGATGTCTGGGGGCAAGCACCGTGACAGCTTGCTTGGGGGTCTGCATGACCAAATAAGGAATTTCCTGGGTCTGCTCGACCTGGGGAAGGCAAAGGGACAAGATGGCCAAAGGGCAGAACAAAGGACCTCATGGCATAGCAATTTTAGGCACTGGCCACTGTCCTGGGCCAAATGCGTTAAACACAGTATGGACCATAGAAACGCGTTGAAAATACATAAAAAGTAACAGCTGCCACCAGCTCTGTCCAAGGCACACGTGTCAATTCATCAAAAATCCTTGAGGGTGTCTAGGGCCTTGAAAATGAAAAAGGGACCCCAGCACACGGTACTGCAATGTACATTGTGCACTGATAGAATGTTACTAAGAAGTAGCAACAAAGTGAAAGGCTAAGGGAAACAAAGTCTCCCAGTACTGACAGTCTTAAGGGCATGTCAGTTTCCCCATAACAAAATGAGCAAAAGCCTAGCGGAGTACATCAGAAGGCTGGGCTCCACTGGCAAAAGTCAGGCTGGGATGGTCAGACAATAGCAAAATGTTGGGGATTCACAACTGGAGGTAAAATTACCCATAAATGGAAATCTTTCCTAACACAGGGCAAGGACATCCAGAATGTTAGAGATAGAGAGATGAAGGTAAGAGACGGCTGTGTCATTGTGTGAGTCAGCCAAATGTAATGTTAATGTAATAGTGCTAATGACTCCTTACAATCACCCCATTCACGTATTTATACACCAATGTCACATTGTAAACCTCATTTGACACTAATCAATGATGGTCTCTGTGAAACACTTACGGTTGGTGTCACTAATCAGGGGCATTCTAAAAATGTATATTAAAAATGTATACAATTTCACAATATCGATACAAATGCCACAGCCTTGAAAAAACCAAGCGAGGATTGAAACATGTGTCGGCTGAATTGTGTGATAAAATCACCACAATACAAAACGACAAGACTCCTCTGAAATTCGTACAGACTTAGATAGGAATATCCATTTAAAACTCTTCACTGACCCAGCGCCAGTGTGAGAAAGGTTCTTACCCAACCCTGTCGTTATCTGATCCTGACCCTGGGCGTTCCTTCAAGTACAGTGACGAAGAAGAGGGAAAGAGTAATGCAGAGTGTGAGAAGCCGCAAGCCCAATGAGCGCTCTAGTCTTTCCTCGCAGACACCGGTTCCGGGGAAATTTAAAGGATGGAAACAAGATGCTAGAGGCTGCTGTTGGGAAGATAACAGGAATGGTGGAGCTGGGCGGCTCACTAGCAAAGAAGAAGGGAAACAGTGACAGAGCGGATCACAGTGCCAGGAGCCAGGGAAAGACGCATGGGCATTCTCCGACTGCCACAAGCAACCCCTTTCGCACCGGAGCCTGAGTCAAAGGAAGAGACACTGTGACAGACGGGAAAACGAACAGGAAACAGCCATGAAGGCTAACCAGGTGGCGAACCTTCCCGAACGACCGCAAACAAGTCGGAGAATGCCAGCAAGAGCCGGTGAATCAGCCGAAAGACGGTGGGGACCCTAGGACAAATCGGCGATCGTGCCAAATACCAATAAGAACAACAGAAAGAGAGAAATCAAAGAGACTACCTGTACTAAGGGGAAGAGAATTAAAACCCTTGTCCGTATGTGAATGCATGGAATGTAAATACATGGGAACACCAAAGCAAAATGTATATCAAGTAGATATACTATCCAACAAAGTAAATGTACAATTGTGAAAATGGTTAGAAACCCAGTGTGAATGCAACAAGCCCTGGCTGGAGAATATACCAGGACATTACAAATGTGCGAGAACAGGAAGCTCTGGAAGGAGAGTATACCAGGCAATTGCAAGTGTGTAAAAACACAAAGCCTTGGCAGGAGAGTATACCAGGCAATTACAATTGTGAAAGGAGCAGAAGCCCTGGCAGGAAAGTACACCAGGCAATCACAAGTGTGTGAATCTGAGAAGTCCTGGCAGGAGAGTATACCAGGCAATTACACTTGTGTCAAGAACAAGAATTTCTAAGTAGAGGAATAACAGAACTGTGTTAAGCATATGAGGAAAAGCCAAGTCCTAACAGAAGGATTTACAACACTATGGAGGTTTGGTTGTGTCAATGCTAATGTTGGCCAAGAAAGTCACAAGGAACTGTTGCATTCAATGAAAGGAAAGCACTTTGGAAGAAGAACTCTCATGAATAAAGAACCTTTGTGTTGGAACTATTCATTCTTTTTTTATGAACACCTTTGCAAGAGCTTCAAATGTTAAAGACAATTCTCTGTTCACCTTTATAAATTAGTTTTAGTGTAAGGGCCAGAATAGAACTTTTGGACACATGGGCAGTTTGATTTTGACATCCTGACACAGACAGACCCTTAGTTTTGATTTAGGTAGGGACATTCCTCTTAAAGCAGGGTCAGAGAGACCTTTTCCCAACCCTTTTATTTTCAACACAAGTCTTTATCCAAAAACATGGCTAGCTTGTGTCTGAGGTTCATTCCTGACTCCTCACATATCGGGTCAGAAGTGGGATCGTGCTCACTTGACACAAACTGGGGATCCCACATGAGTAGGGTAAGCTTTAGCCCCACTGTTTCTACATCTGGGAAAGAGTGGATTAACATCACCTCTCTGTTAGGGAGAATTCTCTGTAAGGCTAATTTCCCAAACCTATTGAGTCCCCCAGCAGCTTTGCCGGATCTTTGGGGTTTATTTTCTTCTCTCCTGCTAAGAGTGAGATTCTTTTGCTCCCACTCTTAGACATGATTTGAGGTGTTCCTTTAACTTTCCATGTGTTTTATGGGCTATGGGGTCTTTTACTCCATAGGATCTCATGTGTTTTTTGATGTGGGTTACACAGCACCCTCAGTGCCGTAACCCAGGGGTGTCGTAGCGACCCCCCAACATAGACTCCATACCGTGGGACTGACTACTGTCCCCCAGGGCATGTAAAGTCACCATTGGCTTTACTAGTCCCAAATTGTGAACAGAAACCAATACAAACCATCATATTGTGGATGTACTGGTTGGGGCAATTCGATTGCCCCGGGGTGTGCTTTCCGAGGGGGCACGTCTCCATCCCCCCTGATTGAGTTTTGGCTGGTGGCAGTGGATACTACTTTTTATATTCGACCGCGAATATATCTCTATGGGATTTTCCCATTGTTCGAGGCTACCAACTTTAATTATTTAATTCTTATAGCCTCGAACATACCGCCGGTTTATTTAATTAATATTAATTCGCCGGTTGGTATTTTTTGCCAGAACTCGATTCTAAAATGGCATTTGTGTTCTCTTCTTTGACTCCTACCCAAGTCGAGCCCTTTGTTCCACTTTTTGGCGGGCTTCTCCACAGAGGCCTCCAAAAGTGGTGCCACTCTGTCTGGGTACCACAGAGGGTGTGGGAGGGGGTTTAGGCACCCTGGACTGAGTTACCTTGGTAACTCAAGTCGCACTCTTGTGTGATTGGCCCAAGTGGTGAGCCGGCCGGCTCACCACTTAGCATGTTTGATTGACAGCTAGGCTGAGTGAATGGGGGTGTGCTGCATAAAAGCAGGGCTTTGGGGACTGGAAATTCAGAAGTCGCCACAGGACCTAAGAATCCGAGGAGGGAGAAGCTGAGCCGGCCTGTAACGACGATACCACCGGTGGAGCCCTGCTGAACCGTCTCACCTCTTTTCCCAACGACAGAGGAGATCTCCAGCCCGGAGAGTCTTCTTCCTTCGACTGGTGGGGATAACCAGTCTACCTTCTTTTCGCCTTCCTGGAGCATATTGTGGCCGCCTTGCCTGTGCCAAGCACCCCGGCAACCGGGATACCACGTTTTCACCACTACCGCAAACCGGACGGGTAGTACCTTTGTACCGGAGAACTCTGAGGCTGGTTTCTTCCCTGGCAGTGCAACAACCTTCATCCTGCCTCCACGATGAGATCTTCTCTTCCTCTGGACAACGCTGCGACTTGCACCCGCTGCCAGGAACAACTGCCCCCGCTGGAGGATCCTCTCCATTTAAGGTACCGTGTTCCGCCTGGCTTCCCTTGCAACCGTTTGAACGGGTTGTATTAAATCCTCGTCTCGAACCTGGGTTAGCCTGAAACACCTTAGCTAACTTTTCTGCACTGAACTAAACCTTTTTCGAACTACCTCCACAAACTTTGAAGACTCTGTGTAACTGTCTGATCTTGGGCATCTTCCGCCCGGCTCCCTTGAAAGTGGGTCTGGCGCCTAAACTTCCTTGCTCACCAGTACACTGTGCCTTCCTAAACTTGCTGTGGTTCTTTAAAAAGTGTTTAGTGTGTATGCTTCCATAATTCTGCTTTTCCCTCCCTTTTTATTTAACTTGTTGGAGTGCAATCGAACTTTAAGCGCTCACCTCTGTCTGGAAATAAGTGGTGTTAACTAAGACTTGTCCAATAAGTAATCAAGGATGTACATATGATAATAGTGATTGTGTTTTGAACTTATCTTACCAATTTAGTGCTAGTGTGTTTTATAAGAGTTTGTTAAATAAATAGGTATATACTTTTACACCCAAGCTCTGGTCAGTGTTTGCTTGTGCTACTGTATTTCTGTACCTATTTTGTATGCTCTGTATACTGCCTAACTCTTCTTGAGGGAAGTCTGACTGCTCAGCCACAGCTACCAAGTGAATCTGTGTGGTACAGACTGCTACCAAGTGGATTTACTGCCAAACACCTGTAGTCTTAAATCTTTTGCAGTGGTCCCTAAGGGAACTGCACAGGTTTCTGCCTAACACTGGTGTACAGTGGTGGGATTTGTATTGAGTATACATTTTAGTGTGCTTAAAGATACCTTAGTGCAACTAACCACAAAGCTTAGCACTAAAAGAAGTATTTTCTAAAAACCTGTCAACTATGGAAAGTTATAGTCAAGAGTCCCTTGCTACAAAAACTGCTGATTGTTTAAGTGTTCTCTGTAAGCATAAGAATCTCCTGACTAAAAGCAAGAAAATGGAGCTAATATAAAGGTTGTTAGCAAACCAAAGTCTGGATGGTGGTTCAGGGGAACCTACCACTCCAGCAACTGTAGATAACAGCAATGATATTGATATGAATGTTAGTATTGATAACTTGGAGTCAGAAGCAGAAGAGGAGGTGGAAGATGTTATAGTTGTCTCCCCTGGGCCTCTACCTGCCCTGCCAGCTGTGCCTACTGGACCCTTACCAGGTCCCACACTTAATCCTCAATATATGGAACTAGAAAAAATGAAGCTTGAATTAGAATTCAAAAGAATTAATGCTCAAACAGAACAACGGCACCAAGAACTAAGGCTCAGAGAAATGGAGCTCAACCATGAGCTAGAAATGAAAAAATTGTCTGTGGAAAGTGCTTCTCTCTCCGAATCCTCTAGGAGTTCCAGTCCCAAAAGACCCCGGATGCCTAAGGAGTTGGTGGGTATGTATGAACCTAAGTTAGAGGTGTTGTTGGACTGGTTGAGTTTGTTTGAATATAATCATGGGCTCCAGAACATTCCAGGAAATGAGTTACTTTCCTGGTTGTTCTCTAGGCTCCCCCCTGTTGCAACTGATGTGGTAATGGAGTTGGGGGAGGAGGATAAGAAGGATTATGAATGTGTGAAACTAGCTTTGATAGCTAGATTTGGGAAGACCCCGTCCCAGTACCTTAAGAGGTTTAGGACCCTCAAAAAGCATGATGGTACCCCTTGGGCTACCTGGGTGAGTGAAAGTTTGAAGAGTTTAGAGGGATGGATTAAGGGTTACAAGGTGAACACTTATGAGGGAATGAAGAATCTTGTGATGTTGGAGTCAATTTATGATGCCTGCTCTCTTGAGATCAGACAGCACTTGGCTGATTCAAAGGAAATAGATTCCAGGAAACTAGCTAAGGCTGCTGACTTGTGATTTGCCAACAGGGCTACTCACAAGGACTCTGGGGTAACTCAGAAAAAGGATGAGGGAAAGCAGCCAAAAAAGGACTCCAAAGAGAATTCTAATAATTCCAATCCCAAAGAGGGCCCCAAACAGAACAATAAGGGTAAACCACAAGGAAAACTAAATCAGAGTAGTGTACCCTCTAGTGGTAAACCAGAAGGAGGTCAGAGCAAGCCACCATTCCAGAAAGCATTTGGTAAATGCTTTGTTTGTGGCTCGCCTGACCATGTGAAAGGAGATCCCAGATGTAAGGGTAAACCTTCAGGGGTCCAGCTTGTCTCCTTAGCCTTCGCTCCAGAGGAGGAAGTACAAATGGCAAGTGGAAACTTTCTACTGCTGGCTGATGAACCCATTGGAGTCTCAGCCAGTGTTTCTTTAGTGTCTCTGGGTCTGTGGGAACAACAGAATTTAGATGTCTATAACTCTATCCCAGATAGTACTAAAGAGTATTATAAGGACAGTGTCCAGGTGAATGGTCAGGAGACTCCTGCCATTAGGGACACTGGGGCCAGCATAACTGTGGTGGATAAATCTTTTTTTCAGGCTGAGGATGTTGCTAAGGCACCCACATGCCTCACCAAGTTAGCTGGAGGGCCTGTACAGATGCTTCCCCAATTACCAGTTCTCATCCAGTGTAATGACATGACTGTAAAGATACCTGTCAGCATACAAAGTGAGGTGCCAGGAAGGGTTCTGTTGGGTAATGACCTGAAAACTCTTGGAGTAGTGTCACATACCCCCAGACCGCCTAGTAAAAGGTTACAGGAGCTCACCAGACCTGCAAGGGAGAGAACCATGAGAGGTACTCCCCAGGAGATGATGAAGAAAGATATCACTCATACACCACTGGAATTACAACTTGCTATCACTGAACAAAAAGAAGCAAAGGGGAAACCCAAGACTTCCAAGAAACAGCCAACAGCAAGCACTCCAGTGCTTCCAACAAGGACTTCCCCGAGGTTGTCCAAAGTTACACCTGTAACTCCACCTCCAGCTGAGGCTGAGAGGGAGGTACAACCCTGTATGGTGGAACTAGACTCTGAAGAAGAGCTAGTGGAAGGCCAGGAACTCATTGGAGATGTGGATCCTGTTGACCATCCTGAGCTGCAGTCTTTACTGGCAGAAGGTGGACCCAACAGGGCAGACTTCAGTAAGGGACAGAGAGAATGTCCAACTCTGGAAGGTCTTCGCCAACAGGCAGCTTCTCAGGCTGATGGGCAAGAGCCTGGAAAGTATAGGTTGCACTGGGAAGATGGCCTCTTCTACAGTGAACCAACTGAGTCTGCACCTGGACACTGCAAGTGGCTTGTAGTACCTCAAGAAAACAGACAACAGTTCTTGCAACTGGCCCATGAGATTCCTTTGGCTGGTCTCCTGAGTTTCAAGAAGACCAAGGAAAGGCTCTCACTCTACTTTTATTGGCCAAAAATGGGGGCTGAGGTAGATAAGTTTTGCAAGAGCTGCCATACCTGCTAGACTTCTGGTAAAGTTGGGTCCAAGAATGTGGCACCTTTAGTGCCTCTCCCAGTAGTGGGAATCCCATTTGAGAGAGTAGGGATTGATATTGTTGGTCCCCTTGATCCCCAAACCTCCTCAGGCAACAGGTTTATCCTTGTTGTAGTAGACCATGCTACTAGGTACCCTGAGGCAATTCCTATGAGGATTGTTACAGCTCAGGCTGTGGCTAAGGCCCTCCTTGGTATTTTTACCAGGGTTGGGTTTCCTAAGGAAGTAATCTCTGACAGGGGGTCAAATTGTATGTCCCACTACATGAAAGCCATGTGGAAAACCTGTGGAGTTACTTACAAGTTCTCTACCACCTACCACCCTCAGACAAATGGATTGGTAGAAAGGTTCAACAGAACCATGAAGAGCATGATAGGTGCTTTCGAGGATCCCCTTAAGAGAAAGTGGGACCTTCTATTGCCATGCCTTCTCTTTGCTTATAGAGAAGTCCCTCAGGAGGGAGTAGGTTATTCTCCCTTTGAACTTCTCTATGGCCATCCAGTCAGAGGTCCATTAGCCCTGATTAAGGAGGGGTTGGAGAGTGCTACTTCCCCCAAGCCAGTCAGAGTGACTAACTATGTGATAGGTCTCCGAAGGAGAATGTCACAAATGATGGCAGAAGCTAGTGATAACCTGAAAGCTGGACAAGCCCTGGTCAAACATTGGCACGACCAGAAGGCTAACATGGTTGAGTTCACTTAAGACCAGCTAGTTCTAGTTATGATCCCAACAAGGCAGAGGGCCTTGCAAGATAAGTGGATGAGACCCTTCAAGGTTGTGGGTAAACTTGGAGAGGTGAACTATCTGGTGGACTTGGGCAATCCCAAGGAGGCTCCTAGAGTCTTCCACACCAACCGACTAAAGGCGTATGTCTCCAGACCTGAAGTAGGAGCCTTGCTTCTAGCTTCAACAGAAGAGGAAGAAGAGAGCGGAGCTCTACCTGAGCTCCTCAGAGGCTTACCCTTAGACGAAAAGATTGAAGGAGTAAATCTCTCTTCAAATCTGACACCTGAGCAACAAGAAGAGTGCAAAGCCATGTTAAATCAGTTTGCCTCTCTGTTCTCACTTTCACCAGGCTTTACCCCTTGGGGACAGCATGATATACTCACTGGTGACTGTCTGCCAGTCAAAAGCAGAGGATATAGAATGTCAGAAAATGTAAGAACCCACATTAAAGGGGAGGTCAAGAAGATGCTTGATCTCGGGATAAAAGAGCCCTCTACTAGCCCATGGTCTAGCCCAGTTGTGTTAGTACCAAAGGCAGGATCCAAAGAATTGAGATTCTGCGTGGACTATAGAGCTCTTAATGCAGTCACCAAGACTGGTGCCCACCCTTTGCCAAGGACAGATGAGTTGGTGGATAGACTTGGTTCAGCCAAGTTCCTCAGCACATTTGACCTTACGTCAAGCTATTGGCAAATATCTCTGACAGACCATGCCAAGGAGAAGACTGCATTTTCTACCCTAGTTGGCTTATACCAATTTAAGGTTATGCCTTTTGGATTGAAGAATGCACCTGCTACATTCCAAAGAATGGTGAATCAGGTTCTGAATGGGATGCAGGACTTCTGCATGGCATACTTGGATGACATTGCAGTATTCGGACAAACCTGGGAAGAACATTTGAACCACTTAGGATATGTTTTGCAGGCTCTTGGACAGGCAAATCGGACCATAAAGGCAGGTAAATGCCAAATTTGTCAGAGTAAGGTGGTCTACCTTGGGCATGAGGTAGGAGGTGGAATAATAAGGCCTTTGCTCAGTAAGATTGAAGCTGTGCAAAATTGGAAACACCTACTACCCAAACCAAGGTGAGAGCTTTCCTAGGCCTCACTGGGTATTACAGGAATTTCATTGAGAACTATGGGACCATAGCTTCTCCACTGAATGTGATCTCCTCTCCAAAATTCCCTAAGAAGGTCAAATGAAATGAGGAAGCAATCAGGCCTTTGAAAACCTGAAGAAGGCTCTTTGCCAAGCACCAGTACTGAGAGCTCCTGACTACCACCAAACTTTCATTGTGCAGACAGATGCTTCAAATGTAGGTATAGGTGCAGTCCTTAGCCAACTGGATGAGAAGGGTAGGGAGCACCCCATTTGCTTCATCAGTAGAAAACTGAAGGATCCTGAGACAAGGTGGGCAACAATGGAAAGAGAATGCTTTGCTATTGTGTGGGCACTGAAGAAGTTTAGGCCATACTTGTATGGTTCTACTTTTGTTATTCAGACTGACCACCAACCCTTGAGATGGTTAATGCAAATGAAGGAAGAAAATCCAAAACTATTGAGATGGTCAATCTGCCTACAAGGGTTTGATTTCACCATTGAGCACGGGTCAGGGTGTCTCCATCAAAATGCTGATGGACTCTCTAGGATGGATATCATCGACTAGAGGTATGAGGTTCATCCAGGAGTGGATTAAATCCTCCTGTCCCTTAGTCGGGGGCGGGGGGGTGAGTGTTAGGGAGAATTCTCTGTAAGGCTAATTTCCCAAACCTAGTGAGTCCCCCAGCAGCTTTGCTGGATCTTTGGGGTTTATTTTTTTTTCTCCTGCTAAGAGTGAGATTCTTTTGCTCCCACTCTTAGACATGATTTGAGGTGTTCCTTTAACTTTCCATGTGTTTTATGGGCTATGGGGTCTTTTACTCCATAAGGTCTCATGTGTTTTTTGATGTGGGTTACACAGCACCCTCAGTGCCGTAACCCAGGGGTGTCGTAGCGACCCCCCAACATAGACTCCATACCGTGGGACTGACTACTGTCTCCCAGGGCATGTAAAGTCACCATTGGCTTTACTAGTCCCAAATTATGAACAGAAACCAGTACAAACCATCATATTGTGGACGTACTGGTCGGGGCAATTCAATTGCCCCGGGGTCTGCTTTCCGAGGGGGCACGTCTCCATCCCCCCTGATTGAGTTTTGGCTGTGGCAGTGGATACTACTTTTTATATTCGACCGCAAATATATCTCTATGGGATTTTCCCATTGTTCGAGGCTACCAACTTTAATTATTTAATTCTTATAGCCTCGAACATACTGCCGGTTTATTTAATTAATATTAATTCGCCGGTTGGTATTTTTTGGCAGAACTCGATTCTAAAATGGCGTTTGTGTTCTCTTCTGTGACTCCAACCCAAGTCGAGCCCTTTGTTCCACTTTTTGGCGGGCTTCTCCACAGAGGCCTCCAAAAGTGGTGCCACTCTGTCTGGGTACCGCAGGTGGTGTGGGAGGGGGTTTAGGCACCCTGGACTGAGTTACCTTGGTAACTCAAGTCGCACTCTTGTGTGATTGGCCCAAGTGGTGAGCCGGCCGGCTCACCACTTAGCATATTTGATTGACAGCTAGGCTGAGTGAATGGGGGTGTGCTGCATAAAAGCAGGGCTTTGGGGAGAGGAACTTCAGAAGTCGCCACAGGACCTAAGAATCCGAGGAAGGAGAAGCTGAGCCGGCCTGCAACGACGACACCACCGGTGGAGCCCTGCTGAACCGTCTCACCACTTTTCCCAACGACAGAGGAGATCTCCAGCCGGAGAGTCTTCTTCCTTCGACTGGTGGGGATAACCAGTCTACCTTCTTTTCGCCTTCCTGGAGCATCTTGTGGCCGCCTTGCCTGTGCCAAGCACCCCGGCAACCGGGATACCACGTTTTCACCACTACCGCAAACCGAAAGGGTAGTACTGGAGAACTCTGCGGCTGGTTTCTTCCCTGGCAGTGCAACGACCTTCATCCTGCCTCCACGATGAGATCTTCTCTTCCTCTGGATGACGCTGCGACTTGCACCCGCTGCCAGGAACAACTGCCCCCCCTGGAGGATCCTCTCCATTTAAGGTACCGTGTTCCGCCTGGCTTCCCTTGCAACCGTTTGAACGGGGTGTATTAAATCCTCGTCTCGAACCTGGGTTAGCCTGGGACACCTCAGATAACTTTTCTGCACTGAACTAAACCTTTTTCGAACTACCTCCACAAACTTCGAAGACTCTGGGCCTCATTACGACTCAGGCGGTAAGGGGTTTACGCCGGCGTAAACAGCGCCGACCCCTACCGCCTGAGTACGAGGTCCCTTAGCGCCATGGCGGATTTAACACCTGCTTTTAGCAGGTGTTAAAATCCATGGCGCTAAGGGACCATGGAGTTAATTACGCCACCGTAATTTACGGTGGCGTAATTAACGCCTTCCCCACTCCCATTATGCCCTATGGGGCAAAAATGGGAATGGGGAAGGGTAAATGGGGATTGGGGACTTGCCGCCCCGCCAAGGTCGGAATGGGGCGGTAAGTCCGCCAACCACCATGGCGTAAACGTAGTTTACGCTATGGTGGTAAAGTCACGGCCCAGGCGGTAACTTACCGCCTGGGTCGTAATGAGGCCCGCTGTGTAACTGTCTGATCTTGGGAATCTTCCGCCCGGCTCCCTTGAAAGTGGGTCTGGCGCCTAAACTTCCTTGCTCACCAGTACACTGTGCCTTCCTAAACTTGCTGTGGTTCTTTAAAAAGTGTTTAGTGTGTATGCTTCCATAATTCTGCTTTTCCCTCCCTTTTTATTTAACTTGTTGGAGTGCCATCGAACTTTAAGCGCTCACCTCTGTCTGGAAATAAGTGGTGTTAACTAAGACTTGTCCAACAAGTAATCAGGGATGTACATATGATAATAGTGATTGGGCCTCATTACGAGTCAGGCCTTAAGGGTTTTACGGCGCCGGAAACTGCGCCGACCCTTAACGCCTGATTACAAGGCCCCTTTGCGGGATGGTGATTTTAACGCCTGCTTTTTGCAGGCATTAAAAACCATGCCGCAAAGGGATTTTGGTGCTGAGTACGGTGCCGCAATTTGCGGCACCGTACTTAGCGCCTTCCCCATTCCCATTATGCCCTATGGGGCAAAAATGGGAATGGGGAAGGGCCATGGCGGAAGGGGGAATTACCACTCCGCCAACCTCGGAATGGGGTGGTAATTCCCCATTCCGCCATGGCGGAGTCGGAAAGTTACCGGCATGGACCATGGTGCTATTAGCTATTAGCTATTAGCACCATGGTCCATCCGCCAGGGTCGTAATGAGGCCCATTGTGTTTTGAACTTATCTTACCAATTTAGTGCTAGTGTGTTTTATAAGAGTGTGTTAAATAAATAGGTGTATACTTTTACACCCAAGCTCTGGTCAGTGTTTGCTTGTGCTACTGTATTTCTGTACCTATTTTGTATGCTCTTTATACTGGCTAACTCTTCTTGAGGGAAGTCTGACTGCTCAGCCACAGCTACCAAGTGAATCTGTGTGGTACAGACTGCTACCAAGTGGATTTACTGCCAAACACCTGTAGTCTTAAATCTTTTGCAGTGGTCCCTAAGGGAACTGCACAGGTTTCTGCCTAACCCTGGTGTACAGTGGTGGGATTTGTATTGAGTATACATTTTAGTGTGCTTAAAGATACCTTAGTGCAACTAACCACAAAGCTTAGCACTAAAAGAAGTATTTTCTAAAAACCTGTCAACTATGGAAAGTTATAGTCAAGAGTCCCTTGCTACAAAAACTGCTGATTGTTTAAGAGTTCTCTGTAAGCATAATAATCTCCTGACTAAAGGCAAGAAAATGGAGCTAATAGAAAGGTTGTTAGCAAACCAAAGTCTGGATGGTGGTTCAGGGGAACCTATCACTCCAGCAACTGTAGATAACAGCAATGATATTGATATGAATGTTAGTATTGATAACTTGGAGTCAGAAGCAGAAGAGGAGGTGGAAGATGTTAGAGTTGTCTCCCCTGGGCCTCTACCTGCCCTGCCAGCTGTGCCTACTGGACCCTTACCAGGTCCCACACTTAATCCTCAATATATGGAACTAGAAAAAATGAAGCTTGAATTAGAATTCAAAATAATTAATGCTCAAACAGAACGACAGCACCAAGAACTAAGGCTCAGAGAAATGGAGCTCAACCATGAGTTAGAAATGAAAAATTTGTCTGTGGAAAGTACTTCTCTCTCCGAATCCTCTAGGAGTTCCAGTCCCAAAAGACCCCGTATGCCTAAGGAGTTGGTGGGTATGTATGAACCTAAGTTGGATGTGTTGGACTGGTTGAGTTTGTTTGAATATAATCATGGGCTCCAGAACATTCCAGGAAATGAGTTACTTTCCTGGTTGTTCTCTAGGCTCCCCCCTGTTGCAACTGATGTGGTAATGGAGTTGGGGGAGGAGGATAAGAAGGATTATGAATGTGTGAAACCAGCTTTGATAGCTAGATTTGGGAAGACCTCTTCCCAGTACCGTAAGAGGTTTAGGACCCTCAAAAAGCATGATGGTACCCCTTGGGCTACCTGGGTGAGTGAAAGTTTGAAGAACTTAGAGGGATGGATTAAGGATTACAAGGTGAACACTTATGAGGGAATGAAGAATCTTGTGATGTTGGAGTCAATTTATGATGCCTGCTCTCCTGGGCTCAGACAGCACTTGGCTGATTCAAAGGAATTAGATTCCAGGAAACTAGCTAAGGCTGCTGACTTGTGGGATTGCCAACAGGGCTACTCACAAGGACTCTGGGGTAACTCAGAAAAAGGATGAGGGAAAGCAGCCAAAAAAGGACTCCAAAGAGAATTCTAATAATTCCAATCCCAAAGAGGGCCCCAAACAGAGCAATAAGGGTAAACCACAAGGAAAACCAAATCAGAGTTGTGTACCCTCTGGTGGTAAACCAGAAAGAGGTCAGAGCAAGCCACCATTCCAGAAAGCATTTGGTAAATGCTTTGTTTGTGGCTCGCCTGAGCATGTGACAGGAGATCCCACATGTAAGGGTAAACCTTCAGGGGTCCAGCTTGTCTCCTTAGCCTTCGCTCCAGAGGAGGAAGTACAAATGGCAAGTGGAAACTTTCTACTGCTGGCTGATGAACCCATTGGAGTCTCAGCCAGTGTTTCTTTAGTGTCTCTGGGTCTGTGGGAACAACAGAATTTAGATGTCTATAACTCTATCCCAGATAATACTAAAGAGTATTATAAGGACAGTGTCCAGGTGAATGGTCAGGAGACTCCTGCCATTAGGGACACTGGGGCCAGCATAACTGTGGTGGATAAAAAATTTTTTCAGGCTGAGGATGTTGCTAAGGCACCCACATGCCTCACCAAGTTAGCTGGAGGGTCTGTGCAGATGCTTCCCCAATTACCAGTTCTTATCCAGTGTAATGACATGACTGTAAAGATACCTGTCAGCATACAAAGTGAGGTGCCAGGAAGGGTTCTGTTGGGTAATGACCTGAAAACTCTTGGAGTAGTGTCACATACCCCCAGACCGCCTAGTAAAAGGTTACAGGAGCTCACCAGACCTGCAAGGGAGAGAACCATGAGAGGTACTCCCCAGGAGATGATGAAGAAAGATATCACTCATACACCACTGTAATTACAACTTGCTATCACTGAACAAAAAGAAGCAAAGGGGAAACCCAAGACTTCCAAGAAACAGCCAACAGCAAGCACTCCAGTGCTTCCAACAAGGACTTCCCCAATGTTGTCCAAAGTTACACCTGTAGCTCCACCTCCAGCTGAGGCTGAGAGGGAGTTACAACCCTGTATGGTGGAACTAGACTCTGAAGAAGAGCTAGTGGAAGGCCAGGAACTCATTGGAGATCTGGATCCTGTTGACCATCCTGAGCTGCAGTCTTTACTGGCAGAAGGTGGACCCAACAGGGCAGACTTCAGTAAGGGACAGAGAGAATGTCCAACTCTGGAAGGTCTTCGCCAACAGGCAGCTTCTCAGGCTGATGGGCAAGAGCCTGGAAAGTATAGGTTGCACTGGGAAGATGGCCTCTTCTACAGTGAACCAACTGAGTCTGCACCTGGACACTGCAAGCGTCTTGTAGTACCTCAAGAAAACAGACAACAGTTCTTGCAACTGGCCCATGAGATTCCTTTGGCTGGTCACTTGAGTTTCAAGAAGACCAAGGAAAGGCTCTCACTCTACTTTTATTGGCCAAAAAAGGGGGCTGAGGTAGATAAGTTTTGCAAGAGCCGCCATACCTGCTAGACTTCTGGTAAAGTTGGGTCCAAGAATGTGGCACCTTTAGTGCCTCTCCCAGTAGTGGGAATCCCATTTGAGAGAGTAGGGATTGATATTGCTGGTCCCCTTGATCCCCAAACCTCCTCAGGCAACAGGTTTATCCTTGTTGTAGTAGACCATGCTACTAGGTACCCTGAGGCAATTCCTATGAGGATTGTTACAGCTCAGGCTGTGGCTAAGGCCCTCCTTGGTATTTTTACCAGGGTTGGGTTTCCTAAGGAAGTAATCTCTGACAGGGGGTCAAATTGTATGTCCCACTACATGAAAGCCATGTGGAAAACCTGTGGAGTTACTTACAAGTTCTCTACCGCCTACCACCCTCAGACAAATGGATTGGTAGAAAGGTTCAACAGAACCATGAAGAGCATGATAGGTGCTTTCGAGGATCCCCTTAAGAGAAAGTGGGACCTTCTATTGCCATGCCTTCTCTTTGCTTATAGAGAAGTCCCTCAGGAGGGAGTAGGTTATTCTCCCTTTGAACTTCTCAATGGCCATCCAGTCAGAGGTCCATTAGCCCTGATTAAGGAGGGGTTGGAGAGTGCTACTTCCCCCAAGCCAGTCAGAGTGACTAACTATGTGATAGGTCTCCGAAGGAGAATGTCACAAATGATGGCAGAAGCTAGTGATAACCTGAAAACTGGACAAGCCCTGGTCAAACATTGGCACGACCAGAAGGCTAACATGGTTGAGTTCACTCAAAACCAGCTAGTTCTAGTTATGGTCCCAACAAGGCAGAGGGCCTTGCAAGATCAATGGATGAGACCCTTCAAGGTTGTGGGTAAACTTGGAGAGGTGAACTATCTGGTGGACTTGGGCAATCCCAAGGAGGCTCCTAGAGTCTTCCACACCAACTGACTAAAGGCGTATGTCTCCAGACCTGAAGTAGGAGCCTTGCTTCTAGCTTCAAAATAAGAGGAAGAAGAGAGCAGAGCTCTACCTGAGCTCCTCAGAGGCTTACCCTTAGACGAAAAGATTGAAGGAGTAAATCTCTCTTCAAATCTGACACCTGAGCAACAAGAAGAGTGCAAAGCCATGTTAAATCAGTTTGCCTCTCTGTTCTCACTTTCACCAGGCTTTACCCCTTGGGGACAGCATAATATACTCACTGGTGACTGTCTGCCAGTCAAAAGCAGAGGATATAGAATGTCAGAAAATGTAAGAACCCACATTAAAGGGGAGGTCAAGAAGATGCTTGATCTCGGGGTAATAGAGCCCTCTACTAGCCCATGGTCTAGCCCAGTTGTGTTAGTACCAAAGGCAGGATCCAAAGAATTGAGATTCTGCGTGGACTATAGAGCTCTTAATGCAGTCACCAAGACTGATGCCCACCCTTTGCCAAGGACAGATGAATTGGTGGATAGACTTGGTTCAGCCAAGTTCCTCAGCACATTTGACCTTACGTCAAGCTATTGGCAAATATCTCTGACAGACCATGCCAAGGAGAAGACTGCATTTTCTACCCTAGTTGGCTTATACCAATTTAAGGTTATGCCTTTTGGATTGAAGAATGCACCTGCTACATTCCAAAGAATGGTGAATCAGGTTCTGAATGGGATGGAGGACTTCTGCATGGCATACTTGGATGACATTGCAGTATTCGGACAAACCTGGGAAGAACATTTGAACCACTTAGGATATGTTTTGCAGGCTCTTGGACAGGCCAATCTGACCATAAAGGCAAGTAAATGCCAAATTGGTCAGAGTAAGGTGGTCTATCTTGGGCATGAGGTAGGAGGTGGAATAATAAAGCCTTTGCTCAGTAAGATTGAAGCTGTGCAAAATTGGAAACACCTACTACTCAAACCAAGGTGAGAGCTTCCCTAGGCCTCACTGGGTATTACAGGAATTTCATTGAGAACTATGGGACCATAGCTTCTCCACTGAATGTGATCTCCTCTCCAAAATTCCCTAAGAAGGTCAAATGGAATGGGGAATGCAATCAGGCATTTGAAAACCTGAAGAAGGCTCTTTGCCAAGCACCAGTACTGAGAGCTCCTGACTACCACCAAACTTTCATTGTGCAGACAGATGCTATAAAAAATGTAGGTATAGGTGCAGTCCTTAGCCAACTGGATGAGTCTAGGGGGTGGGGGGCGAGTGTTAGGGAGAATTCTCTGTAAGGCTAATTTCCCAAACCTAGTGAGTCCCCCAGCAGCTTTGCTGGATCTTTGGGGTTTATTTTTTCTCTCCTGCTAAGAGTGATAGTCTTTTGCTTCCACTCTTAGACATGATTTGAGGTGTTCCTTTAACTTTCCATGTGTTTTATGGGCTATGGGGTCTTTTACTCCATAGGGTCTCATTTGTTTTTTGATGTGGGTTACACAGCACCCTCAGTGCCGTAACCCAGGGGTGTCGTAGCGACCCCCCAACATAGACTCCATACCCTGGGACTGACTACTGTCCCCCAGGGCATGTAAAGTCACCATTGGCTTTGCTAGTCCCAAATTATGAACAGAAACCAGTACAAACCATCATATTGTGGACGTACTGGTCGGGGCAATTCGATTGCCCCAGGGTCTGTTGTTCGAGGGGGCACGTCGCCGTCCCCCCTGATCAAGTTTTGGCTGGTGGCAGTGGATACTACTTTTTATATTCGACCGCGAATATATCTCTATGGGATTTTCCCATTGTTCGAGGCTACCAACTTTAATTATTTAATTCTTATAGCCTCGAACATACCGCCGGTTTAGTTAATTAATATTAATTCGCCGGTTGGTATTTTTTGCCAGAACTCGATTCTAAAATTGCGTTTGTGTTCTCTTCTGTGACTCCATCCCAAGTCGAGCCCTTTGTTCCACTTTTTGGCGGGCTTCTCCACAGAGGCCTCCAAAAGTGGTGCCACTCTGTCTGGGTACTACAGGGGGTGTGGGAGGGATTTAGGCACCCTGGAATGAGTTACCTTGGTAACTCAAGTCGCACTCTTGTATGATTGGCCCAAGTGGTGAGCCGGCCGGCTCACCACTTAGCATGTTTGATTGACAGCTAGGCTGAATGAATGGGGGTGTGCTGCATAAAAGCAGGCTTTGGGGACTGGAACTTCAGAAGTCACCACAGGACCTAAGAATCCGAGGAGGGAGAAGCTGAGCCGGCCTGCAACGACGACACCACCGGTGGAGCCCTGCTGAACCGTCTCACCACTTTTCCCAACGACAGAGGAGATCTCCAGCCCGGAGAATCTTCTTCCTTCGACTGGTGGGGATAACCAGTCTACCTTCTTTTCGCCTTCCTGGAGCATCTTGTGGCCGCCTTGCCTGTGCCAAGCACCCCGGCAACCGGGATACCACGTTTTCACCACTACCGCAAACCGAAAGGGTAGTACCTTTGTATCGGAGTACTCCGCGGCTGTTTTCTTCCCTGGCAGTGCAACGACCTTCATCCTGCCTCCACGATGAGATCTTCTCTTCCTCTGGACGACGCTGTGACTTGCACCCGCTGCCAGGAACAACTGCCCCCGCTGGAGGATCCTCTCCATTTAAGGTACCGTGTTCCGCCTGGCTTCCCTTGCAACCGTTTGAACGGGGTATATTAAATCCTCGTCCCGAACCTGGGTTAGCCTGGGACACCTCAGCTAACTTTTCTGCAATGAACTAAACCTTTTTCGAACTACCTCCACAAACCGTGAAGACTCTGTGTAACTGTCTGATCTTGGGCATCTTCCGCCCGGCTCCCTTGAAAGTGGGTCTGGCGCCTAAACTTCCTTGCTCACCAGTACACTGTGCCTTCCTAAACTTGCTGTGGTTCTTTAAAAAGTGTTTAGTGTGTATGCTTCCATAATTCTGCTTTTCCCTCCCTTTTTATTTAACTTGTTGGAGTGCCATCGAACTTTAAGCGCTCACCTCTGTCTGGAAATAAGTGGTGTTAACTAAGACTTGTCCAACAAGTAATCAGGGATGTACATATGATAATAGTGATTGTGTTTTGAACTTATCTTACCAATTTAGTGCTAGTGTGTTTTATAAGAGTGTGTTAAATAAATAAGTATATACTTTTACACCCAAGCTCTGGTCAGTGTTTGCTTGTGCTACTGTATTTCTGTACCAATTTTGTATGCTCTTTATACTGCCTAACTCTTCTTGAGGGAAGTCTGACTGCTCATCCACAGCTACCAAGGGAATCTGTGTGGTCCAGTCTTAAATCTTTTGCAGTGGTCCCTAAGGGAACTGCACAGGTTTCTACCTAACACTCTCCCACTAGTGGATCCAAGAAACCAAGATGAGTTTCAGTTCCATAACATTTATACCTGGGAAAGAGGCGCACCCAAAGTGGATGCCAAGTGGGGCTGTTTGGCTGGTCCATATGGTCTGTGTCTCTCCCGCGGCTATTTCTGCATTAGTCGGCAAGAGGAAGGCGAAAGGACCAAACGAGGCAAAATAATTTGCGTCATTTTTCTGGCTCCGCCCCCCAGCCCAACACTCTATAATTGGTGGCGTGCCAGCGCACCCGCGCGCGCACCCAAAGTCCACGCCAAGTGGGGCTGTTTAGCTGGTCCAAATGTTCTGTATCTCTTCCCCGGCTATTTCTGCATTAGTCGGCAAGAGGAAGGCGAAAGGACCAAACGAAGCGAAACAAGTAATCTATCTGCTACAACCCACTGGCTGGGCTTCATGTGAACTTTTTGCGAACTTTCTAGTTAGCTTCACGACCAACCTGCTTCCCTTTTTTTTTCTTTTTTTTTCTCTGTTGTCTACCACAGTTTGCGGCATTTTTCTGGCTCCGTCCCCCAGCCCGACACACTATAATTGGTGGCATGCCAGCGCACCCGCGCGCGCACCCGAAGTGGATGCCAAGTGGGGCTGTTTGGCTGTTCGAGTGTGCGGCGGGTGCGCGGAGGCACACTGCAAGTGACCGTCGGCGAGGGGTTTCTGATTCGAGGCGTACCTTAGGTAGACTTTGTATCAACATTTCCAAGGCAAGTCATAATGGTTAATACATGGCATCGCTCGATTTGGATTGGCTTGCTTGCTCTTTCCTTGGTGGCCTAGTATACATAGTTTTCGGTATTAGTTTTTGGTATTGTGAAAATCTTGCATCTCCCTCGCCTATAGGGTGGGCAATAGATTGTGAGCCCAAAGGACAGACCGTTGGGGAGAATGGCTCTGGGGCAGCCTTGTGGTAATTATAAATCCATTGTATAATCATCTATGTGTCTTACTTTTGTATATGCTATACCGACTTAATATATGAAAATATAGCACGTATTACGTGGGACACCGGCATCGAAAGATTCCCAACAGGATTTGAGAGGAAAGGGTTTATTCTGGAAGGATTGGTCTGGTAACTACTTCCGTGTTATTATTTTTGGTATTTACTCGAATTGATCCTCAGCTGCACCTCTGCCGACTATTTAGGGGTGGTTTTGGGGAGATTTGATATCCAACATAACTGGTTTCACAGCAATGATGAGGCGCAGAAACAGCATTGAATATGTCTACACTCGGGGCTCTGCAGCAGGCCCCTCCACTAGAAGTGCTACTGCACATGGGACAAGACTTTATGATGACATTCTGTCGGCTCCCTGATTTTCACTCCTGTAAAAAACACACTAAGAATGGCAATGAATATGCCATTACCACCATCTCCTCCGGAACCGAGTGACTCTCTCTTGTTGGATGCTGAGGCAATTGCACACTCCTCTATGCTATCTATGGGAGGCTGTGCGCAGGCCCAACAGGAGGAAGAGTCTGAGGTCTATATGTCGGGGGCTGTGCAGAGGGAGGAGGCCGTTGTCATCCCAGAGACCTCATTCCTGGACACACCACCAGACTTTTTCTCAATAGAAGGGGACCTGAGGGATCTGTCACAGCATTTACTAGACCCACCAAATTCGTTAACTGCACAGGGGGGTCAGACTACTGAAATGGGAGGGTTACTCCTCTCAATATTACAGGAACTAAAAATTCACTTCACAGGATTTATGGAACTACGAATATTGATGGAAAGACAGATCTCTCAAGCCAAAGTTGGTATAGAAGCATTGGATCTTTTACCCACTAAAATGGTGACCAAATGATGGCCATTGGTCTACCCCTAATTACGGAAAGAGACAGAACAGCTGATTTAAAAGTGGCCACTTCACAGATCACTCACCTACAAAACCCAAGTGTCTCGGAGCAGTCACCCATAAATAAAAACCTGGTGGAAAAAAAGGGGGCGACGGATCCCAAAAATAAAAATAATCAAAAAACCTAAAAGATAGAAAGATCGGAAACTCATCCTTCTTCAATCGAAGAAATAAAACTTCGAAAAACAATTGGAGAAATTTTATAAGAGAAGAGAAGACGCAGTGCTCTGATCTAGATGTAGAATTAATTGAGTCCTCAGATACAAGTAACCTAGCGGAGGGATCTTATAGTATCCATACCAATTCCCTCTTGGATGAAATGACTCACAAAACATCTCCAACTAAAACGAAGCCAGGCAAAAATAAAAAACCTTCCGAAAAGGGCACATTGGCCCCCCCGATAGAGCAGAGAGAAAGCTATGGCCTCTTCTTGAAACCTAACACACACAATCTTGGGTTAGCCTCTCCATCTCTAAATCCATCTGCAAATGAGTCTCAGCCAAATGGTGACCCATTGGCCCCCTCCAAACAGAATCGAAATCAACAGTTAGGGGGGGAGCCCTCAAAGAAAGATAACATTTTAGAGGCTCATGCTACTGCGAGTGACCCAGCTCTTGGGCACCCAGATAAGATCACATTGAGTAAATCCGAGGTAGTGTTGTTGATTAGCACAGCAGTGGATGAGGCATTGAAGGGCAGAATCACCTATTGGAGTTGCTAATTCTTCTGTTAATCCAGGTCAACTGGAGGTGTCAAGCTCTGTAAAAGAGTCTAGGCCTCTTAACTCCATGCCTCCCCTCTTGAACGCCCCGGAGAAAAACCTAGATACTATGTCTCCATCCAGCGCCATCCAATTCCCCTTTACTGGAGCCTCGGAGGGGGAAGCAGTGGAGAGAGCTCCCAAAAACTACATGGCCACGGAATTTAAACATATCCCTTGGAGAAAACTGTGTTTCCTAGACTCGCCAAGCATCCTAATGTATCCTCTCTATGATTGTGGTTTCCAACTAGCTATGAACCGGAACAGATCTTTGCAACTTTTGAATGACATTCCAGCTTTAGCAAATTTGACCTTGGCGGACATTAAAAGGGTGGATTTTATCCACCCGCATTGCTTTGATCATGTAAGACTAGTCTTCCACTCGAGGTTGGTATTTCGCAAGGTGCTATTAGAACTAGATCAGTTCAATAAGAGGGGATTTGATATACTAATTTTCGGGGATGGTATGCAACTGTCAGAAGGACCCAATATATATGACCCTTCTAGATTGTGACCCTTGGGAGGACAGTCCACAAAAAAAAGACCTAGAGAGTCTCGAGGAACAGGATCCAAGCTGGAGATGGCTTGCCCTGAGCCTTCGAGACTCTATCTTCCAGCTTCAAAATCTAAAACAGCAGATATAAATCAGCATAATACCTTAGCCATACTGTCCTGGAATTCACGTGGGAATTTCTATCTATTTTCCTCTAGTGAACTATGCCATCTACTAAGAACTAAAATTATTCTATGCATTCAAGAAACTTGGATGACTTCCAATGTCCAGCTGGATGATTTTGAGTGTCATCATCTTCTGGCTTCTAAGGGTCGGGTAGGCCGGCCTAAAGGGGGCCTACTTCTGGCAATAAAACTTGGCATTGGTATTTCCCTGATGGAAACCTTCACCATTCATCCTACAGTACTAGGGGCACTGGTAAAGGTGGTGAGTGTTGCTCATGTGTTAATCTGGAATATATATTGGTCCCGGGCGCTAATTTATGTGTGTTAACCACCAAAATGGAAGAGATTATGGAGAAATGCTTCTGTAAATATCCAGGGCTTCAAATACTCCTGACGGGGGATTTGAATACAAATATGTTGTTGCCAATGGAGGGTGTAGAAGCACCTTGTGATGCTCCCTTAAACATGGGTGAGCCCCCTCAAACAACTGATTTCGAACTCAAGGGCTCGAAGTATAGAAAGAGTGATCAATTCTGTTGGACTATGCTGTTTAAAACTTGGGGTTTGAAAGCTACACACGAAATGTTGAGACCAGAGGACCCCTATATAACTTCGACACTGGGAGAAAGGTCTTCTGCCATTGATTATATTTATGTCTCGGAGGATATTTTCAATTTGGTAGAGAGCTTTACTCTCCGTCCTACTTTGATGAGTGATCATAAGATGCTCAAATTGAATCTGCACATCTTTACAGAAAAGGGGCTCTCAAAGCAGATGTCTTGCGATCTGGCCTTAAATTCGGGGAATAATAGGATTATTTGGCATCCTGGTAATGTAAATGCATGTAATGATCTATTTTGTAAAGATCATGAGGCCTCCACATATGAAGAAAAGAGAATCAGGTTTACACACGATCACTTTGGTCCTTATTTAAAAACTCTCATTGAAAATTCGGCAAAGAAAATGAAAAAACAGGTTCCTAAAAGACATACACATAAGTATGATTCTTTAGTGCGTGCAAGTAAGGTATTATTACATCGTACCTTAAGGCAACTCCATCTGCTAGAAATCCCTTATAACTCGAGAAGAGAGGGAATTAAACATGTGAAACAGACATACAGAAACTGGATTAGAAATTTAAATCCATGCTGCTACAAGCCGACAACGAGGAAATGCTGTGCTCTTTAAAAAATAACTCAGTAAAACACTTTTGGCAGCTCGTAAGTAGAACCTCCAAACGCGATGTTGTAAGAAATCTTAATCCTATTGATGAACAAACATGGACAGCCCACTATGAGAAACTGTATGCGAGTCGAGAGCCAAAAGAACACTCAACTCACTATGGGGAAACCTCGCAGTGGTCTGGCAACTTTTTAATTGAAAAAATCAGAAAGAGGATAGTCAAGGCCAGCCCCTCCAGAGCGGCGGGTCCCAACGGTTTATCGAATGCCCTCTTTAAGGGTAATCCTGATAAATGGTCGAAAGCCCTTTTTCTTCTTTTTGAAGATAAAAGTAGAACAAAGGTCATCCCTGGCTCGTGGAATAGAAGTTACATCATTCCCATTTACAAAAAGGAAGACAGATCCTTGCCCTCAAATTATCGGCCAATAGCCCTTTTAGACTCAGATTCAAAGATATATGCAAGCCTTCTCCTTCAAAGGATTGAACAGTGGGCAACCACAGAAAAAGTTTATTTGCCTTATCAATTTGGCTTCAGAAAAGGCATTGGCACATTGGCCGGAGGGCTGTTGATCTCTCTCCTTCAAGAAATGGGTTGGCAAAAAGGGGCGAGTCCGGTATATTTGGCCAGCATGGATCTGTCCCTTGCATTTGACCTGGTGAATCATGCCATACTGTGGAAGAAGTTGTCCTTAATGGCACTCCCGCGAGACCTTCTGGACACTTTGATTTATTTGCACGAAGGTTCGATGATACAAATCTGATTGAGTAGTGAAGACCATCTCTCTAAGCCAATTAAGGCATCCAATGGGCTCAGACAGGGATGTATTTTTGCCCGACCCTATACAATATGTACACATCTAATATAGGGCCGGTGCTTGGGAACGCTTCCTTTATTCAAACGAAGTTGGAAGGCGAGAAACTGTGCTGGTGTTCCTATGCTGGCGACTTTTTTACTGTTTGATAGATCGCTGGTGGGACTCCAACGTCTATTATCAGCATTTGCAAGATATATGACAGTCAATGGTTTAGCGGTAAATCCACAAAAATCACACATCCTATGTTTCAGTGGAAAGAGAAGACCAGCATTAAAAAGTTGGCACCTCGACAAGTGTAAATTGGTTATTAAAAACTCTATGATTTATTTGGTTTTTTTTGTGAATGCTAACGCAAATGGTACCCAAATCCTAAATCATTATCTGTCTAAAGTTAAAATTTGTATTACCCAGATGCGTGTAGTGGACCACAAATTTGGAGGTTTCTCTTACACTCCTGTCCTGAGATTCTATAAACTAAAAGCTATCCCAAAAATATTATATGGGAGTGAGATTCCATTCATAATGGGTAAGCTGGATGTGAATAGGTTAGAGGCAAACATTCTTAGAAAAACCATCTCTTGCTTACCAAGATGCATTCCAATAGTAGCTATTCGCTACGAATTCGGGTACAATCATTTAAGAGTATTGTTCAGTGGAAATGCCTTCAGTTATTTCGGAATCTAATAGTGCAAACTGAAAATAACCTGTACAATGAATTATCTGATCTGCTGAAGCAGGGTATACCCAAATCGACATTTTTGATAAAATTAATGGAACTGTGTAACACATTGTTGAGTTGTTTTGGAGTGCCCTTGATTACTCTCATGGTAAACCCCAAAAAAGCGAAACAACTTTTGCAAAACGCTGATTGGGCAATGACAACCCAGAAATTATCATAATTTAGGCTGTATGCTCATATGGTTTCATACTATAAATATATGGGCTCTATGGAACCTTATTTATATCTGTTTCATAATCGAGGGTGGAGAAATTGCTATATGAGATTCAGATTCAATGTCATGCTCACTGGAGAAATAATAACTGTAAGAACAAAATCAGCGTGCCCTATAATAACATGCAGACAATGCAATGAACACGATTCAAGAGAAACATTGAGACATTTGTTGCTAGAGTGCCCGGCATTGTCCTCAAAGAGATTGTCTTATTTTTCTCGATTTGTCCCTGATGTGTCCAATGTGGATTTAGATCTAGTTTGGAAATGTATACTATTTGACAAGAAAGTTTCGTTGCAACTAGCGGTTGTCAGATTTCTCAAGAAAGAATGTAACTTATCGTAAACTTTTACTATAATTGGGTAGTCCTATTGGACAACAGATCTGTTTTAGATTTATGAACTTTGTATTTGTGAGTATCTTATTATGCTTTGAAATCTAGTTGTTTTAGCCTTATGAATTCTGCACATGTGAGTATTTTATTATGCCTCTAAATCCTGTTGTATCGCCTACAGCAGATTTGTCAAAATGTCATCTTTTAGAAGGATTTTAAAATAATGTCTTATGAAATCGTGTTCAATCTTTTAGATGTGAAATTGCTTATTTTTATCTGTTCTTTTTTGTATCTTGCATTCTTTTCTTTTAAATATCGGTTGTATAAATTTGGTAAGGTTTTTTAAAGCCATATATGAATAAGTAAGTAAATAAAAAACCTGGGGAAAGATCTAAACGGGTCCTATTTTCCACTAGTGGGCTGGCACCTATAGAAAGAAACAAGAGCCCCTTCAGCATCTGGGCCAAATAGTAGGGAGTTCAATTTCTCCCCTTGACTTCCCAAGCCCTTTTCCCCACTAGGAATTATGTGGAGGGTAACACGTTCACTTTAAACCTTTTCTTTCCTCACAGATACCAAATTCCCAGTAGGGACAAAATAATTGTTTCCCTTTAGCTTAAAGTTGAAATCCCTGCCAAGTTATTTATCTCATGCCACTGGGTGAAACGAGGCAAAAATGAAGATTAAAGGTATTGTCACTCTTGTCCAGTGGGAAAGAAATAAAAATTGCCCTCTTAAACTTGTCCTACAATCTGATGCAGATTAAGATGGGTGAGGTGATAGGAGTCTTGGTGCATGAAACCAAATGGGAACCTCTGTCCCAGTCTGACATTAGGAAGGGAGATGGAGAGAACCCAGAGAAGCAAACTGATGGGAGACAGAGAAAAACGTGGGCTCTAGTTAAGATCAGACAAAATCAAGACTAATAGGGGAAGAGAGAAGAGCTCCTGATACCCCAATAACACTGGAGATCCCTCTTCCCTTCAAAACAGAAAATTGTAACATTCCCGAAACTACAGTCACTTCCTTGTATTCCGCAGAGAACGTTAGAACATCTGAACAGCCAGTCAAGGATACCCGAAGAGGAAAATAACAGCTTTCCTGATTTCCCACCACCTAGAAATGTTTCCTGTCCCTCAGAGACAGAGAACTGCAAAATGTCTCAATCCCAAAATGTCAGTCTTCACTTTGGGCAATACGCCTACTACATCTGGGAAAGACAGATGTTCTCCTAAAGAAGATACCCTATCTAAGCCATCCACTCGCCCTGGCATAGAGGAAACCCTCGAAGTAGGAGGAGAAAATGAGGAGATAACATCTCATAGACCATCATCTCCCATAGGAGACAGGCTGTATCCCTCACAGGAGGAATGTGGACTCCCTCCAGTGCATTGCTGTTTAAACCGGGAGGAATAAATATCATCCACCAGAGGAACACCACTCAGTGGTTCACTCAGGGACTACCTTTCGACGCCAGGGAAAAATGGGGTCAAACCAAAAATATATGATCTATTCTACCCCCATCTCCTCCCTTAGATCAGAAATTATGGTTCTCCTGTGGGAAGTATGATAATCCGGCGAGGTATTGTGCCTTGAATAGAATTGATCTCCTCACCATACCATCATTAGAAGATCCCAGTCAGGGTGCACAAGGTAAGGAAACAAGGGCTGAACCTTCTAATATGGCATGTATCCTCTATACCCAACCCAGTGAGATGCTAGCAGAGGGGGAAGAAAACCCGAGGAAACCTCTCCCAAAAGGGAAGAAAAATAAGAACAGGAGGAGGCCCCTATACACCGGGGCCAAAACCACTTATAAATTCCCGGCTATCTTAGATGGAAAGGCAATCTGGGCACAATTGGACACTGGTAAGAGGTGCACTATAAGAGCAGAATTACTTCCCCTGGGTTGGAAGAGAGTTAGGAAAGAGAGAGTAGGTTGTGTCCATGGCCAAATTGGGAGACAACCACAAGCACACATTCCCTTTAACATTTTAGGAAGGAAATTACTCCTTGTGCTGGCTGTGATTCCCAACCTACCAATCCCATTAGTCTCTGGGTGGACCAGCGGGAGCACCCAGACTGTAGGGGAAGCATACGTGATTAATCCAATGGAGTCATCACTGATCTCTTGGCGGTGACCTCCTCCCATGTGACATGGGGAAGGGAGCTGCTGCCTGATCCTGGGGGCGGCTATATGAGGGAGAATCACATAGGGGGAGATAACCTCCGGGGAGAAGGCATTGCTTATTTGGACGAGCCATGGTGTCCCCCATTTACCTGTGAAGATAATCTTCTCATAGATAAGACCCTTATGGCCTATTGCCATTTGTGTACCCCCAGCCCTCCCCCTTTGAAGAACAGGGAAAACCTTTCCCCACATCAAATGAGCCAAACTTCCAACTTGGATCTATTTTGTAGATTACTCCTTCTTCAGTTCAATTTTTCAATCACCCAAAAATACTTCGCCATTTAAAACTACTGAAAGCGGTTATTCAAGCACAATAGAACTTTTGGATACAAGGCTAGTTTGACTTTGATATCCTGACACAGACAAATCCTTAGTTTTGGCTTAGGTATGGAAATTCCTCTTAGAGCAGGGTTAGCGAGGCCTTTTCCCATCCTTTTTATTTTCAATAAAAGTCTTTAACCAAAAACATGGCTAACTTGTGACCGAGTTTCATTCCTGACTCCTCACATCGGGCTCTAGATAGAAATGAAGCCATTTGGAGTTAATAAGGGAGAGAAAGAAGCAAGAAAGGCAAGAGCTCATACAAGAAGCGGTGAAAGTGAATCGAAAGTGTAGGGGAAGGAAAAGTGTGAGGAAATGAGGAGTGAAGAGAGGAGACTTTAGTTTAGTTTAGTTTATTTATTTGTATAGCACAGCCAAACCCTTGGGTATCTGGGCGCATTCAACTTGGATCACAACATGGGTTACAGATTAGAGCAGAAACATGGGTTACACATACAAAGTGGTTAAAAGTGACTAGAGTAAATACAATAGGCGGACCAGGTTACAGAGTGGTCCAAGTAGCAGGACAACACAGATGTTGCAGAAGTAGAACATTAGAGCAGGCATATAGGCATATAGCAGGCTGTATAGATCTGGCTGGCAAAATGGCAGGACTGACAGTGAGGGATTAGCATTACTGAGTAAAAAGCAAGTGCTTCACCTTGGTTTTAAAAGACCAAAAGGAGGATTCTCCTCTAATGTCGGTGGGGAGCGAATTCCAGTATTTAGCTGCCAGCACAGGGAAGCTCGCTCCTCCTGCTGTTTTCAAGTTAAACTTGGCAATGTTCAGTTGGTGTAAATATGGGGCTCTGGTCAGTCTGGTGGAGCACTGTCTTGTGAATTTGACAGATAGATATTGGGGAGCTGTCTGGGAAAGGCATTTGTGCGTAATACAAGGGTCCGTAGTTTGATTCTGTCAAGTATTGGAAGCCAGTGAGCTTCCTTTCTAAAGGTGGAGATGTGGGTAGTATGAGGTAAATTAAGGGCGCATCTGAGGGCGTTGTTCTAAAGAACCTGTAATCTATTTAAGTTGTTATTAGAGGAGCCTAGAAATAATATGTTGCAGTAATGAAGTCTGGACAGAATCAGTGCCCTCGCCAAGGTGAGGCAACTGTTAGTGGACAAAAATGGTTTGCATGCATTGATAAGTGTATTAGTGTAGGCAGTGGAGGGAATTGTGTTGTTTATTTGTTTTTTAAGCGAAAGAGTGGAGTCGAGACAGACTCTCAGTGTTTTGACTTCTTTGGCGACTTTTATGATGTTACCGTCAATAGTGATAGACTGGTAACCGGGGGTCGAGATTGATAAGGTGGGCCTGGGATCCGACGATCAGCAGTTCCGTCTTGTTGTTTAAGCAAAGGCTATGAGTAGCCATCCAAGCCTGGATTTCAAGGTAGATTTCATTTAGTTTTACAATATCTTTCTCATAGAAACCGGTGAGTGTGATGAGGACCTGGGTGTCATCCGCATAGTTTGTGTATGTAACACCCAGTTCGTCAAGACAATCAAAAAGAAACTTGGTAAAGATGTTGTAAAGCGTGGGAGAAACACAGGACCCTTGGGGGACTCCGCGTTGGATAGGGACTGGATCAGCCGCAGCCGAGGGAGCGAAGACCCTAATCGTTCTATTGGAAAGGAAGGATTGAATCCAGTTAGTGGCATTCTGGGAGAATGCTGCAGCCGAGGAGAGGTGTTTGGTCAGGATTTGATGATCAACCAGATCAAATGCTGCGTACAGCAAGATGGCCATCTTGCCCCTGTCTTTAGCTTCATCCATTTGGATTTTTAGATCCAGGAGGGCTGTTTTACTCCCATGCCTGGGTCTAAAGCCAGACTGTCGCAGACCTAGGAGGTTGTTGTCTTCCAAATGTTGTTGTATTTGGAGGTATGCCACTCTGTCTAGTATCGTCAGAAGAAATGGGACAGTCATAATAGGTCTGTAGTTGGACGGTATGTTGGGGTCTAGATTGGGTTTTTTGAGTAGAGGCATGACCCACGCTTCTTTAAGGTTGTTAGGGTCTGAGGCGTTCATGAAGGATGAGTTAATTAAGGTGATAATAAAGGGAGCTAGGTCTTATGCACCATCCTTGATAACTGAAGCCAGGCATGAGTCAGCCTTGACAGTTAGAAGGTTTGAGGGCTTGTAATTAAGTTTACTACTTTGTCCGCAGTGACTGGGGAGAAGTGGAAAGGGGGACATTCTGGTCGAAGAGACCAATGGCAGCTTTGTATGTAGCAGCTGCGATGGAGAACCTTTCCTTGGTGGGAGAGGATGGTGCTTTTCTCCAGCTAGCTTCTGATGTTCTTTTGATATTCCATAGTGCTTTTAGTTCTGCAGAGAACCATTTGTTTAGATGGGCGGTCGGTTTAGCCTTTCTCAGTTTTAGTGGTGCAGTTTGGTTTAGGGCTTGTTCCAGGGTAACGTTGTAGAGGTCAACTAGGGAGGCTGGGTCTGTGTTAGTGTTGGGCTGAAGGTTGGTGATTGGCTGTAGAAGTGGTCTCAGATTCTCCATGGTGATATTACGTTTGTTCCAGAACAAAACTTGTGGTGCTAGGTGAGATCTTGTGAGTATCTTTAGGTATGGTGAAGGTGATACAATGGTGATCTGTCCATGCACAGGGTGTAATGTTAAGAAGGAAAGTGTCAAAGTTGGAATCGGCCAGCCGGTCCAGTGTTCTGCCTTTGGTGTGGGTAGGCTTGTTGATACGTTGTGTGAAGCCTAGTTGTGTGATGGTTTCATCGAACAGAGAGGCATTACTATCGTTAGGATCATGCAGACCTAAGTTAAAGTCACCCAGTAGAATGATTTGTGAACCTGGTTTGGTGTTTACTGTTAGTAGGTGGGAAATGTCTTCCTCAAAAGAGGCGATGGCACCTGGGGGTCGGTTTATAAGGTGAAGTAGTATGGTGCGGGTGTTGGATAGTGAGAGTTTGACTGATAAAAGTTCTGCTGAGGGTAGACCTGGATTGGAGACTTCTCTGAGGATCAGGTGGGATTTCACTATGAAGGCTTTCCCTGTGTTTATATCTGCCCGGATAATAGTGTAATTCTCAGGAATGGCAAGAGATAGTGAGGGACCTGCAGCCGGGTGTAGCCAAGTTTTGGTGACCGCGAGAAAGTCCAAATGGTTGGAAGTGATCAGGTCAGTAAGATCAGGGGCGTGCGCCTCTAAGGAGCGTGCATTGATAATGGTTCCTTAATTGTGGTGTTGGCAGTAACCGGGTCTCTTAGAGTATGATCGAGAGACGTGGTGAGACCGGGGTCACGAGGTAGGCAAGTTGGTGCCGAGGGAGGGGGGGGGCAACAAATTGGAATCATTGGTGTGCAGGGTAGGTGCCCTAGGGGACTTGGGACTATGGCAGGAGCGAGAGCTTAGTCTTGCATTTCTCAAATGGGTGGGGCATGGAATCCGCAGTGTTGGAGGGGTGGCGAAACGGGTGATCCATTCTGTGGGTGATAGCGGTGATTCAGTAGTGGGGGTGACTGGAACCAGAGTAGCTGGCAGAGCTTGGGGCAGCGAGGAAGGTGGTAGGTTAGAAGGTGTTATGGCATGGAATAGAGCGAGAATAGTGGCCATTGTGAGCGTCACTCTCCTTAAAGTGGCCATAGCTAGCAAGTATGATGCTGGATAAAGGTGAAGCTGGGGACGCTTGCGAGCAAAGATGAGCAATGTTGTAAGTTGTGTGGCGCAGTGATGCTATGTGGTGCAGTAATACCCATTTACTTTGGAGGTAAAATAGTCAGTGAAACCATTGGAGGTATGAGGGAGAAGTAGGGAAGAGTCTGGGGGATGAGGCAATAGGATTTTATTGAGAGAATGAAAAAGACAGCAAGGGTGTTGAGAGAGGGTAAGAGGGAAGGCAGAAAGTAGCATTTTTTAGCATTAAGCAATAGGAAGTCATAGGTCGAGTGAAGAGAGGAAAGTGCCGCAAGGTCAGAAGGGGATTGAGATTTTTTCCAATGATGTTCGGATTTATAGAGAGAGGATCTAAAGGTAAGGAGAGAAGAGGAAGGCCAAGGCTGTTGTGGGGTTGTGAGAGAGTGAAAAGAAATTCAGAGTGAAAAGAGAATCAAGTGTGGAGAAAATATTATTGTGAAAAGTAGAAATTGCTTGTCCAGTAGAACGATAGAAGGTGAAAATGAGGAGAGTGAGGAAAGAAGAGGAATCAAAAGAGTTCACGTTGCATTGGGAAAAGGTGACTGAGGAGTGAATGGAGTATGTTGTAGGGGAAGAACAGGAGAAAATGAAAGAAAAGTATATGGGCCTCATTACACGGAAGGCGGTAAGGGTTAACGGTCACCGGTAAGGGTACCGGTGACCGTTAACCCTTACTGCCTTATTACGAGGTCCCTTTGCGGGACCCGACCTTAACAACTGGTGTAGAGCAGCCGTTAAAGTAGGGTCCTGCAAAGGGATCTTTTTTTTTTTTAAACTTTTCTTTATTGGTGAGAAGTAGCAATAAGCATAGCACAATTTACACGCATGATACACAATACATATTGAAGCGTGAATGACAAAACAGAGATTCTACAGAAGGTCACATGCAATCTAACAACAGTCAATTACAATATCGGCATGTATCAAGTAGAGCGGTCCGCCCCCTGATCAGGAGAGGGAGGGGATGACAATAGCACAAGGTCCACCTTGCAGTTCAAGTAGATACAGAACTCAGTCCATATGTTTTTAGGGCGAGCATTGATAGACAGCAAGTTAACATAGTCCTCTTCACAGGATTGTGTCCAGGTGAGGGCCTTCAGCCACATCTCTAGGGAAGGGGGGGGATCTGCGCTTCCAACATTGCAGAATGCATTTCTTGGCCACAATAGCCGCCACATTCAGAAACCTGGCTTCCCGTTTCGCTTCCGGCCCCTCCCACAACCCAAACAGAAGAGACAAAGATTCCGGGCCCACACAGAACCCCACTACCTCGGAGAGGGTTTCAAGCACCGCATTCCAGAACGGGGCAAGTGCCCCACAAAACCAGAACATGTGTGCGTGGTCCGCTTCAGTGGATCTACATCTTGGACAGGGGTGGGATTGATCCAGGGCAAACTTTCCAATCGCGAAGGGAGTGTAGTATAGGCGATTGAGGAGCTTGTACTGAATACATCTAGCTCGGGAGTTGAGAGAGACCTTGCAAGTATGAATACACATTCTGGACCACATAGCATCAGTAATGTCTAATCCCAGGTCCCGGCTCCAGGCATCCCGAACCGAGCGGGGGGGTTCGGCCACGCGCGCCATCAGCATTTTATACAAGGAGGATATGATGCCCCTACCGCCAGCGGAATTGGCTATATATCTGACCTCGGGGGACTCGGGGGGTTCGTCCGGGTATGAAGGCCACATGCCTTGGATTGCCGCCCTGATACGGAAGTATTGCAGCAGCTCCAGTGGGGACCTGGAGTGCCCAGGCTTCCATGTGTCTGGGGTGATGAATTTCCCATCAGGGAACAGGTCGGAGAATGATCTGTATCCCAGGTCTGACCAGTGACGCATGAGAAGTTTATCTTGTGTGGGGGTGAGGCCAGGGAAGGACCAGAGGGGAAGCCATTTGTAATACGGGGTGAGCCAGAGTCAGGCGCCAGAATCTGCCGCCAAGCCCTTATAGTGGAGGCCACCGGGTCCGCAGGGGCCTGCGATCGATACGAGTGGAAGAGGATCAATGACATGACGTTCACCTTCTCGGCGGCCAGGATTTCGAGTTTAACATGCGGGGGGGGGGGGTTCCTGGTGCTGGTACCAGTACGTAGCGTTTTGAGCCTGGGCGGCTATCCAATACTGGATGAGATCAGGTTCACTAAAGCCGCCTTTCTCGTAAGGCAGGGTCATATGCTGCCACTTTCTGCGCACAGCTCCTGAGTGCCAGAGGATGCGGGCGCACCCCGCATGCAAGTCCGCAAAGTATTGTTTTCCGGGCCAAAGTGGAACGTTAGCGAATATGTACAGGAGTTTTGGGACTATTATCATTTTTATTAGAGACATTCTTCCCGAGAGTGAAAGGGGGAGGTTTCGCCATCTTTCCATCTTGGTGTGAGCATAATGTGCGGCAGCCCCATAGTTCTCAGACAATAAAGAGGGTCTAGAGAGGGCCACTTGGACCCCTAGGTATTTGATGCCTTCAGGTGCCCATTTGAGAGGGAACTCGCATGCAGGTTGGGGGGTTGCAAGGGTGAGGGGAAATATCTCTGATTTAGAGTAATTAATAGTGAAGCCTGAGAATGTGCCAATGTTGATAATTTCACGTATAATGACGTGTGAATTGAAGGGTCTCTAATATATAACAGCACGTCATCGGCGTAAAGTGAAATGATTTCGGGAGAATCCCGCAACCGAATCCTCCTGCGTATGTGGTTGTTACGTACACTGTCAGCCATGGGCTCGATGGCCATCGCGAACAACAAGGGAGAGAATGGGCAGCCCTGTCGCGTCCCCCTATGTAGGGAGAAGGGGGCCGACAGGTTAGAGTTGACTAGGACTCTGGCTACAGGGTTAGTGTATAACAATTTAATGCAGGACATCATATATGGGCCAGTCCCCATCTTCTCCAGTACCGCCCATAAGTATTGCCACGAGACCATGTCGAACGCTTTTTGAGCGTCCAGCGTCACGGCTACTGCATTGGCTCGGGGGTCGATTCTAGAGATTACGTTAAAAAGTCATTGAATGTTTAAGGCAGTGGAACGGGCAGGGACAAAACCGCTCTGGTCAGGGTGGATCAAATATTTCATGATGGGGAGGAACCTATTTGCTATGATTTTGGCGAAGATTTTGGTATCAGTATTTATGAGGGAGAGCGGTCTATAAGAGCCACACTCATCTAGAGGTTTACCCGGTTTGGGAAGCACTGTAATAACGGCCTCGAGCAAGGAGCAGGAGAGGGTAGTAAGATGCAGCGACTCCTCCCAGACCTCGTGCAGGCGTGGGGCAAGAAGGGCAACATGTTCCTGATAGAACTCGGCGGTCAGGCTATCTGGACCAGGGGCTTTACCCTTAGGCAGGGCCGAAATGACAGCGGTAATCTCCTCAAGGGTGAAGGGAACATCAAGTTGTTCTCTGGTGGCTAAAGATATAAGGGACATTGGGATGCGGTCCAGGAGGTCATCAATATCTCGCGGGCTGTGCTCTGGTTGTTGGGCATAAAGGGTTGTATAGAAGTCTGCAAAGGTCACAAGAATGGGCTGGTCGGACCAATGTCTCACTCCACCACTATCGATGATGCTATCAACTCGGGCCCTACCTCCTTCGGCCCGAGCGAGGCGGGCAAGAGTACGGCCAGGCCTTTCTCCTTCACCATACTTACGGGCTGCAATGGGACGGGCGAGATATCTTATTTCGCTGTGGGCGAAGGACTCAAATGTGTCTAGTTCCTTTCTGATCTGAACTAGCTTGGGCGGAGAGGGGGTGGCCGCATATTCACACTCTAGCTCTCGGAGTCTGGACTCAGAGCGGCGCAGAGAGTTTCTAATGTCCTTCAGGACCCCAGCCTCCCTGGAGAAACACATGCCCCTGATGAAAACCTTAAAGGCCTCCCACCTCACCCCATCCGTTTTATCGTGGCGTTGGTTGTTATCGAAAAACAAGGTGATATCTGCAAGGATGTCAGCCTTAAAGACTATATTGTGTAGTGCGTCTGACTTAAACCGCCAGTGCGAGTGTGGAGGGGGAGTTGGGCACAGGGTGATATCTAACGTGATCGGGGAGTGATCGGAGAGTGTGCGGGGTAGGATCTGTGTGGTATGTATTTTGCCCATGAGCCCCGCGGAGAGAAGGAAGAGATCGATCCTGGAATGACTGTCATGGACGGAGGAGTAAAAAGTAAACTGTTTCGTCTTAGGGTGGAGTGCTCTCCAGGCATCCACCAGACCTGTAGTGAGCATGTGTGCATGGAGGCGGCGAGTGGCTCTAGAGAGTGTTCTAGGTGCAACACCGGATCTGTCCAAGTCGGAGTCGAGGATGAGATTCATGTCCCCCCCCCAGATGATGGGGACCCCAACATAGCCAAGTAGAATGTCAAGGATGTGGTCGAAAAACTCAGGTACATCTATGCATGGGGCATATGTGTTGACCAGGAGGTATTCTGTATTAGCGAGGACACAGTGAAGGATCACATATCTACCCTGGGCGTCTATTTGGCTGGTGCGAAGGGAGAACTGCAAGGATTTGTGAATCAAAGTGAGGACCCCTCTGGATTGTGATGAGAACACAGTATAATATCTGCTGGGGCCCCATGACGGGGCAAGAGAAGCCGATAGTTGTGCGAGGGCGTGAGTTTCCTGTAAGAGAAGTATTTTGACCCCGTGCCTCTGGGCGTAGGCCGTGATCCTGCGTGCCTTCATAAAGTTGCTGAGCCCTCTGACATTCCAAGACATCAGCCTAATAGCCATTCAGCAGTAATTTAGGGGGGATCCCAGTAATGTGCGTCATATTTTTTCAAACTGGTGCCAGCAACTTGTACCGCTACCAGATGCGTCGTGCCAAAAGCTACCACTGTCTCACCATTTTTATTGTTAAACCATTCCCCAACAACCCCACCCCCCTCCCTCACTGCCACCCCCAACATAGCAGTGCTCAAAAACCCACCCAAAGTCTCACGTCCGTTGTGCCAAGCCCAACGGGGCTGGGCCAGCCCCCAAACCAAAGATGGGAGCAACCAATGAACTAAACAAGCCAAACTCGGCGTTGCAACTGCAGTGGGGAAGCTGCTGCCGTGAGCCCGATTAAGATTGTATAACGGTGAAATACACCAAATACCGTACAGCGGCGGCGTAGTTAAACTTTAGAGGAGACAACACAGTGGGGCACAGTGAGCATGGGCTATAGTAATAGAGGATCCCAGTACAAGTGCAATATACCGTCAACCATACAGCGTGACCCATGTTATGATTCATGAAATTTCAATGAGTTACAACAATAAAAGAGAGCATAAGGGGAAGAATGCATGGGATTATAGGGAAGATGCAAATGACAGGTGTGGTATTAGTAACACAATAATTCAAGTAGCGCGTGCAAGGCAAGTCGGGTCAACCCTCATCTACGGGGTCTCCTTCAGGGCCTGGGACAGGAATATGTGAGTCGATGAACTTCACCGCTTCCTCAGGGACAGTGAAAAAGTACAGTTTGGTACGATGGGTGAGCTTCAGCCTTGCGGGGAACAACATGGCATATTCCACCTTCCTCTCCCGGAGCATTTTTTTTACGCCATTGAATTGTCTGCGCTCCATTTGGACGTTGACAGAGAAGTCAGGAAAGATGCGGATAGTTTGGGACTCAAGTCTAAGTTCCCCCTTCTACCGGGCAAGCCGTAGGATGAGGTCCCTATCTCTAAAGCTGAGAACCTTAGCTATAATTGGTCTGGGAAAATCGCCCGGCTTGGGGCGTGGGGCCAGTGATCGATGGGCGCGCTCAATAGTAAAAAAAGGAGAGAGTTCAGGATCACCTAGGAGGTCTCTAAGAAGGGTCTCGACTGCCAGCTCCATTTTGCCTTTGAGGGCTGTCTCAGGAACCCCCACTATGCGGAAATTATTCCTACGAGATCTGGACTCCAAATCATCGCACTTCGCCTTGACCTGATTCATGTCTCGTACCAATTCAGAGACCGTATCCTGGAGCGTGTGTACCTCGTCCTCAGTGGCCCCAATTCTGGTCTCGGCCTCCACCAGCCTAGTGCCATGCTGATCCAATTTGGCGCGTAGTGAGGCAACATTTGCATTTATGTCATCTAATTTTTCATGAAATGACGCAAAGTTTTTGGCCATGGATTCCATGATTGACGTAAGGTCCGGCTGAGGAGGGCATGGGGATACATCCGGGTCGTCTTGAATAAGGGCAGCCCCAGCCTGGTCTTGCTTGGCAAGCGATTTGGCAAACTTGTCCATTGCTCCAGCCTTGTTGGCCCCACGTGCTTTGCCAGACATTTTGGGGGGGGCTTTAAGAACAGTAGAGGGTGTAACGTTGAACGACAGAAGCAGGAACCAGGGGGTTTATGGAGGAACTAGGTCCAAATCAACAGTGGGGCGGCGTCCGCCCAATGAGAAGGAGGTAGGTACCCCACCAACAGGCGTGTTATAGGGCGGTAAGCCCGCTCCGAGGGGCAAGCAAGGAGTCCCAGGGGCAGTGCAATTCGGGGTGGATAGTATCTTGTGGCGCCCACCTCTGTGCCAAGAGGGTCTAGGACGAGATGGCCAGTGTTGGAGGGCAGCGCTTTCAGGGGTGCGTGATGCTCCCGGGGCGTAGCAAGAAAGTGCGCTGGCTAGGGAGAGGAGAATAGTAGACGCCTACGGTGGCACCAGCACCGGGTGAGTGGTTCGGGGGTCGCTATCCTGTGTAGAGTGGAGCAGGGACAGCCCGAGAACACGGCAGACAAGATAGGCTGATTTTGTGGCGCCCAGCTCCCCCAACCTCCTCACCTCAGGACTCCGCAAAGCAAAGTATGTGTAGCAGTTGGAGTAGTAGGGGGTCTCCACTCAGCAGCGGCGGATCCAGGCCCGAGCGGGGCTCAAGGCACCAGCAGGGTCCCGGAGCCAGAAGGCCCCAGCACGGCCGCCCGTCACCGCCGTCTCATGGGATCCGAGGAGTCAGCAGCAGAGCCGCGAGGGAGGGTGCCGGGCTGATATCAGTGCGGGGGCTGCTCCGGCAGCCCCCGCCGAGTCCCAGCGTGATGTCTCCCGTCAGGGGGCGGCGCCGTCGCCGCAGCGCCGGGGAGAAGTGCAGGGGAGACATCTGCAGCAGCTGCTGTGTGTGCGGGGGGGCGGTCCGGCAGCCCCCGCCGCACTCCCGAGTGATGCCTCTCGACCGGGGGCCGCCGCGTAGAGGAGGAGTGCTGGGCGGAATCGGTGCGGGGGCCGCTCCAGCAGCCCCCGTCGCAGGAGTGCAGCCCCCTGTCAAGGGGCCGGCGCCGTCTCCGCAGCCCGAGGGGTGGCGCGGGAAGGGCGCCAGGCCGATACCAGTGTGGGGGCCGCTCCGGCAGCCCCCACCGAGTTCAAGCGTGATGTCTCCCGTCAGCGCAGGGAAGAATTGCAGGAGGCGGAGCGGGCCGGCAAGAGGGAACCAGGAGGCCGCGGGTGTAGCCTCGCCCCCAGGGGAAGCGTGAGGGGCGGACGGCCAAGACCCCAGCGGCGCCTGCCGCGACGTCCGGGGCGAGCGGCCAGTGATGAAGAGTCTCCGCGCCCGAGGCGGCCGCCCGCTCCGACAGCAACCCCAGAGGGCGGGCGGCCGGACATCTCCGCAAGCAATGCGCCGCAGGGGGATGGCGGGGACAGGCCGCCGAGGAGCCGCACGGCCCAGAGGCCTCAGCCGGCAGGCGGGGCTCCCGTAGTCCGGATTCACCCCAAAACAGGACAGGTTGAAGCGGGGACAATGGGAAGCAGGATGCACGGGGTCTCGGCCTCAGTGTGTCCATGAAACCGCTGATTGAGGCGGATATGTAGCGCTCGGGCCACGGAGCGTTGAAGCTAAGCGGCCATCTTGCTGGCTGCTCAACAGCGCCCCCCTGCAAAGGGATCTTGATGCTAATTAGGGTACCGCAATTTGGGGCCATGGAGAAAGGGGGAATTACCGCCCCACCAACCTTGGAATGGGGTGGTAGTTCCCCTTTTCTCCATGTGGTACCGGTATGGTACCGGCGGCAACCATGGTGCTAACAGCACCATGGTTTACCGCCTTCCGTGTAATGAGGCCCTATCTATATGTAGCTGTAGGGATTCTTAGTAGCTCCCTAGCAACCAATGTCCAGTCTGTGAACACGTCTTTCCTCATTGTCCTTAATTATCCTAACTTGGTGGTCAAGTTGTAAAGGTTCTCAGGTTCTTCAGCCTCATCCCCTTCATCCGATTACTCTTTGTGGATGTTTATTCAGTAGCAGGCTTATCATTTGCAGGATATCACTTAAACCAGAATCCTCCTTATTTACCCTCATGATTTTCTCTTTAAAATATCAAAAACAAGTCAAATTAGTTCCTTCTGACTTGCTGATAATGCAATGCCATCCCAATACTTACCATGCCTTGTCACCACTCATTATTCTATGGCAAGTAATTTATTTGTGAGTTATTCAAACATGTAGTTCAAGATCCATCAAGATATGACCTTCAGGATTGGTGAATGTTGGAGCAGCTTGTATTCTATTCTGATACTAGACAGTAGTGCATTGAGAGGGGTGTGTGATAGGCCAATCAAATAGGCTAAGCACTAATCATCAAGTAAGTATGGGGTAAATCCTTCATCAATAGGCTCATTATAGCTTTGGGTCATTCACAATACAGTTTCATGGCTATAAAGATGCTGCTGGCATTGTCCTATGTTAAATACCCGACCATTAGGAAAGGAGACAGCTGCCACTAGTATACTGGATTTTTCAACTGATTATAGACATCTGATGCCTTGTTAATCAATTTGTCAAAACACTACATGCATAACCACGCTTGATTTTGTTTAGCAGCACTTAATGTCCGATTGGCAGTTTGGGATGAAGCAGTGGGCACAGAATGAGATGTGACAGTCATGTGGTCTATGGTTTGTGCACTCCACTACATGCTGAGGATCAGGTGTATTTTCCTCACTTCTGTTTGTTCCAGTATATATTTCATTGTTGTATAACCAGCTGGTGATATATTTCTGGCTAAGCTGTTCTAGAGAAAGAGCAGCAGCTTGATACCTGTCATTGTAAAGTGAAATATGCAATGATCTCTTGTAAACCCTGTTTTTCCCGAAAGGGAAAAGGAAGCAAGTGATAGTCATAATGTTGGTATTTTCGTATTCACAATCACCGAGCAAATGAATTTCTACAATGGTACTTACATTGCCACTCTAGGGTTTCAACAAGGGTGGAATTTTACATGATCCCTTGGATCTGGACGTCATGGGTGTTTCACACGCTAGTCCCTGGGGATATGTCATCCAGGATCCAGGTGGCCAGGACACAGCCATCGCTTTTGGATATAGTTCCTGGGGGTGGACCAGTGCATGTGGATAACCTGGATTAGGGGTCCTCTGGGATTGGAAGTGGGACACTGGAGGGTGAGACACAGTATCCCCTTGCCAATCACACCTTTTCCTCATCCTACCAGGTAGGATACGTAGGAATTGACCTTCCCTCTTTTCAGACACAAACTCTCACAGACAGTTCACTGTGCGGGACAACAACAGACTAACACCAGAGCCATATACCTGACATGCCCCAACACCATAGACAGGCAAGGTCAGGAAATTACGGATTATTACACCTACCTGACTTCCATCACACTTCCCCACACAGATAAAAGGCAGAGCATAAAAGCACACTCTGAGCGAGGCAAATCACACAAGGAAGCAGCAGTTCCAAGATGGCAAGTTTCATACAAGGATAACGACAGCGAGACCAGAGAGAGTCGCAAGGAGGGAAGTACCTGTGACCTCTAAAGACTGTTACTATCATGAGCCTTGGAAAGTAAGAAACCAAAGACCAGGAACTAAGGCTGATCAAACCTGCACAGTGTGGCGGAGGTACCCCAGGCTCTCCCGCGTCCAATGCGGGGAGGAGTGATGCCGCCATGGTACTGTCCATGGCTCCTACAACAAAGCAGCATCATAAAAGACAGCACAGCCGGTTAGTCGGACAGACTAATACCAAACCAGCTTGTGTTTTGAACCAATGTTGTAAGCAGCAACATTGTACAAAGAGAACAGCGTGTGAGGCATTTGCAAAGAGCGACGCAGATATGAGTGAAATCCAAAAGGAGTATTTGAACATTACAACTGAACTTTGGAGGTCAAGAAAAGGGACCATACACAGAGTGTTCGGGTGCCACAGATAAAAGCCAGAGCATAAAAGCACACTCTGAGCGAGGCAAATCACACGAAGAAGCAGCAGTTCCAAGATGGCAAGTTTCATACAAGGAGAAAGACAGCGAGACCAGAGAGAGTCGCAAGGAGGGAAGTACCTGTGACCTCTAAAGACTGTTACTTTCATGAGCCTTGGAAAGTAAGAAACCAAAGACCAGGAACTAAGGCTTATCAAACCTGCACAGTGTGGCAGAGGTACCCGGGGCTCTCCCGCGTCCAATGCGGGGAGGAGTGATACCGCCATGGTACTGTCCATGGCTCCTACAACAAAGCAGCGTCAGAAAAGACAACACAGCCGGTTAGTCGGAGAGACTGATAACAAACCAGCTTGTGTTTTGAACCAATGTTGTAAGCGGCAACATTGTACAAAGAGAACAGTGTGTGAGGCATTTGCAAAGAGCGACGCAGATATGAGTGAAAACCAAAAGGAGTATTTGAACATTACAACTGAACTTTGGAGGTCAAGAAAAGGTACCATACACAGAGTGGTCCGGCGCCACGTGGGTGCTCATTCGAAGGTCTCTGTTAGGTATCCAACTGATGGTGAGTGTGAGAAAAGAAATATTGAAATGGAAGTGGTCAGGCAATGGGTCATGCTAAACCCTGTGCACATTCGAAAGTCTTCGATAGTTTAAAGTATATCACAATTGGTCCGAGCCCAGCTTAGGGAGACTAATCGAGTAAAAGAAAGGGATCTGAGCCTGGCTGAGGGGGATCTGGGGTGAACCGTGAGTCACCCGAGAAAATATTATCCAAACATACTTTGAAAGGGATCCAACATTGAACTTTTGTTTTGGAAGGGATCTGAGCCCGACTGAGGGGGATCCAACGTTGAACTTTAGTTTTGGAAGGGATCTGAGCCCGGCTGAGGGGGATCCAGGGTGAACACCCAAATTGGATACTGGAAAAGCAAAATAATGTTTTCGTTGTTGTTTTTGTGTACTAGACCCTCTGAGTCAAGAGACTTGCAAGAAGTAAAGGGACTTGGACACAGAAGGTATTGAACTGTGAAAATGGAACTGTATCCTCATGCTGCATAAACCAGAATGTTTGCTTTGCTTGGGTGAACAGCCTTGTACCGTGCTGAAAACGTGGGTAAGGGAGGCCAAATGCCCTAATATCCTGACTTATAATTTTGTGAACACTTCTTTCTTTTTCATGAACATCACCCCACATTATTTGTAAATTAGAAGTAAGGATTGGCAAGAGTTTTATTTTTTGAATATAGGCCCTTTTATGTTGACAAGACTCCACTAGGACTGCATTATTATTATTATTTGATGGTCGTAGCTTGTTCCCATCTGTAGGTTTAGATAGGTGTTTATCCCAGCCTTGTGAAGTTCAATAAACACCCTTTAACTGTGGTCACTTGTGTCTGTTTTACTGTTCAAAACATGCCTTCCTTACATGGGTCAAGGATTGCCTGCAGCTACTCAAGATGAACGCCTCAGGTGAAGGTCCGTTGACACATCAATCTGCTCCAAGATGTGAGCGATCAGGCTAGTTCTGACCCCTTTTGCACCTTCCTTCCCTGGGAAAAGACTGCTGCTTTTGACAGAGAACACAGTGAGCATGTACTGCTGAAGGGTTTGCAGTCGCTGCCCCTGTGCAGGAAGGCTATGTTGCTTTGGTTCTGGTTACTGGAGAACAAAATCTCCATCTCCGGGGCTCATCTAGCGGGGACGCAGAACGGTTTGGGGGATGTTCTGAGCAGGCAGAGTGCAGTCTCTCATGAATGGGAGAGCTGCCCTGAGGTCATTTCAGAGATTTTCTCCCTTTAGGCAGCCCCATCAGTGGACCTGTTTGCAGCAAAGGACAACTCCAAGTGTGAACGGTTCTGATCAAGGGAATATCCCCTGAGGGGGGCATTGTGGGACACTTTCCTGGTGGACAGGGTCTTCAAAATTCACTATGAATTCCCTCGGATTCCAGTCATCCCATCCGTCATCTGGAGGTTGAGAATGGACCTTATGAAGCTGGCCATTTGCCCACCTAGCTGGCTTCCTCATAGATCAGACTTCAAGGGCAGGTGCTTCATCCAAATCCGAACCCTGAGTCGCTCAATCTACATGTGCGGCTCTTGAGAAGCTGAGGTATGAGTGCTGGGACCTGACAGGTGAGGTTTTCGAGGTTCTGCTGGCTGCGTGCAGGCCTTCTACAAGATCTACTTATGCATGCAAGTGGAGAAGATTTGTGGCATGATGTAAAGGAAGAAGTGCAGACCCATTGTCTTGCCCCACTTCAGTAGTGATGGAATGTGTGTTATCCCAAGACAGACTAGGCTTGTAGGTGGGTATGATAAAAGGGTACCTGGCCTCTTTCTCTTCATCATTGTTTTTTTTCTCTGTTCCAATTGTAGCCCAGTTTTTGAATCGTCTTGTGAATATGATTCCCCCCACCACTGTTTATGTTTCTAGCTTTGGACCTTAATCTGGTTCCCTTTCCTAATGCCAGCTCCCTTTGAGCATTTACCTCAGTTTCCATCAGACTGCTTACTTTGAAAACAGCATTCATTGTGGCCATCCCATCAGCTAGGCATTTAAGCATGAGTTAATTGCAAGCCCTTTTTATGTAAACCACCATGTCTGAAATTCTTTAAGGAGAAGGTGTTCTTGAAAGTTAGACCCAAGTTTCTTCCAAAAGATGTGTCAGAGTTTCATATCCTCATTTCCCACCTCACTCACTGAGGTCTGCCACCAGCGAGAGCCTACTGATCCCGAGATTCAAGCTCCAAAGAGCCGGTGGGGCCAGCTTCCCAGTTCTGGCATCTAAACTGTGGAACTCTGTGCCTCTCACTATCAGAAACTTGCCTTCCCTGAATTCATTTAAACACAAAGCCAAAATGTGGCTAGTCTCCTCTGATGACCAATTGTCACTTTAATAAGCATGTCTATGGGCCTTATTACACGGTAGGCGGTGGACCAAGGTGCTAATAGCACCTTGGTCCATGCCGGTAAAATACCCGCACCACCTTGGTGGAAAGGGGAATTACCGCCCTATTCCAAGGTTGGCGGGGCGGTAATTCCCCCTTCCACCATTGCCCTTCCCCATTCCCATTTTTGCCCCATAGGGCATAATGGGAATGGGGAAGGTGCTAATTACGGTACCGCAAATTTGCGGTGCCGTAATTAGCACCAAGGTCCCTTAGCGGGTTGGCTTTTAGCAGGCGTTAAAGTACCAACCCGCTAAGGGACCTCGTAGTAAGGCGGTAAGGGTTAACGGTCACCGGTACCATTACCGGTGACCGTTAACCCTTACCGCCTTCCGTGTAATGAGGCCCTATGTATGTATCAGTTCTTGAATCTGCATTGTGATCTTATTTTAATGCTCAATCTATATGTTCTATTTATATGTTCTATGCAATGTTATATTGATATGTAACCACTGCCTCAAGACTCGCGCCCGGTAGCCTCCGGGCCTGGTTTGCGCTATACAAATAAAACAAATACAAATAAATACAAATATCTCTTACAATGTAGAGTTAGCAGTAGGAAGAGGAAAGACTTCATAGGGTGGACGCTAAGAGAGCGCTGAACTTTACTTGGCCGGGGCGCCTCCTTTTTGGTGGGATGACCAGATATTCATAACTTTTTCACAGACAAGGCTGGGGCTAGCAGTGGCTAAACAGACACTCTCTCAGTGGATTTTTCTGTGCACATTAGAATGTTTTAAGAAGGCAGGAAAAAAGGTTCTGTCAGGTCACTGGGCACACTCTACCAGCCTTCCTCATCAGCCTTTCGGGGGTGTGTGATGGTTAGAGATATTTGCCAAGCTGCCACATGGGCGTCTTTGCATACTTTCTCTAAGCATCACAGTCTGACTTAGCCCAATGACCGGAATACCCACTTTGACAAGGCAGTGTTAACAAAGTGTTTCAGTTTAAAGCTTTCAGCCTGCCATCTTGTGCTGATTATTGCTTTGGGAGTCTATCAAGATGAGGAATATGTGGAAGAATACAATCTATTGAAGGACAAATGACTTACCGGTAATGTTCTTTCTATGGATTCTTCTCCTACAAATTCCTAATTGATCTCCCTACCTTTCCCTTTCTGAAAGCTTCTGTAGGCTACTTGTGGGGGAGTGGTAAAGAGTTGTTCTGTGCAGTTGTGCCTTGGCAACAGCTAAACCTAAAAAATAAACAGAAGAAACGTTTTGTCCAATTGTTCTTCACACCAAAAAATATAATATAAGTACAATTGCGGACATCACATCTGGAATCGAGGAGCAATGCGGTCGAGGCAGAATGGGTCAAGGAGACATTACCATTAAGTAATTTCTTCTTCTGGCAGTGGGGTGTACCTCAGAATCATAGAGAGACAATTCTTCGAGTAGCTACAACAGCAAACACATTTTATAGAAAATGTAAAAGGTTTTGTTTCTAGCGTATTCAGCAAGGAACCTATATATTAACCCTTGATTAGACATAGAGAAGGTAGTCTGGCTCCCTCATCCATATCAAGGTATATTTGTCAGCAGTTACAAAGGAGCGTGGGAGCCCCTCTGCTGAGAACGAACATGGGTCAAATACCCTGTTCTATGGAAAGTCTTCCACTCAGAAGGGTCTCCAACCACGTTTTAGCTCACTGAACCCTTCACAGAGGAGAAATATCCGTTTGCATAACAGTCTTTGTCCCACCCACAATGGTATTCCAGCACCGAAATGCTAGGCAAATCTCCTCTGACCAAGAGTACCATTAGCAACCCCAGACACGTGTTTCGGCTTAGCCGGGCCTCATCAGTGAGGTGAAGTTGAGCCTCTCTAAGACACAGTGAGCAAGTGGTCCACGTCTGGATTACCTTGCGTTATTTAGAGTGAAAACCCAAGTTTTACAAAGTTACAAAGGAGTGTGGGAGCCCATCTACTGAGAAAGAACATGGGTCAAATACTCTGTTCTATGGAATTTCCTCGACTCAGGAGAGTCTACAACCACGGTTTAGCTCACTGCACCCTTCACAGAGAAGAAATAACTATTTGCATATCAGCCTTTGTCCCACCCACAAGGGCAGTCCAGCATCGAAATACTAGGCAAATCTCTGAACAAAAGTACCATCCGCAACTCCAACCCTGTTTATTTACCAGCAGTTTCACACTATTGTGCACTCAGAATCGCTATCTCTTTACTCTTAAAGAATAATAAAAGACATTTCCTTTCTGAAAATCCCCTCCAATTAATTGCATCTGCATGGGAATGATTTGGCCCTCTTGCAAAATATCCTTTTAGTCATCACTTCCCTGAGGAAATGGGCAGGCATCTACAGTCAATAATCTTTTCAACAGGTTTCATTAAGACAAGGTGTTGGTACAAGCATTGGCCTTCAGTAATGTTTGGAAAGTAATCCCTGTCGCAGAGGATTCCATTTCCTGTGGTTCAATGTATGTAGTAGTGGATGTTGTGAGGAGAGCTGCATTAAATGCCTCTGCATTGGAAATTGCAAATAATACAGGTGTATCTGGGACAGACACGGAAATACAATTGCGCTTCACCCGAGGGTAGCTCTTCAAAGGCCATAGCATAGTTTTAGTTCCTGAAGATAAAATGGAACAGGGGTCATGTGCATCAATGGATGTTGGAGCAATTAGATCGCAAAACTCCAAAGAAACCAATCTGGAGCATGCCCCTGTTATTCTGCAAATCCAAAAAGGGTGCATCACTTGTCGCAGAGCTGTCTTCTGAGGGAACATCCCATTGGTGGCCCTTCTGCCAGATCTTTCCCTTTGTCATGCCATTCCTGGTTACCCTCTGCGTTTTTTCCCATAACGGTCAAGGCACTTCCCAGGAATTTTAGAATTTCCTTAATCAGGTTGTAAGCATCACCGTTTAGCATAGCAGGACTATGAGGTCCGGTCTTTTTGCCCGCCTGGGTCACAGTCTAAACTAGGTAGATCTACTAGCCTCCGCTTCATGGATATTTTCCTCTTAGATATGCAGGAAGGGCTTCTAAGTGGTGAAGCTGGGGGTAAGAGGAGGGAGGCAACTACATCCGTAGCTATGGCTACCGTTGCCATATCAGTACCGTTGGAGGAAAAGGTAGCGGGAAGGACGTAGCTGTCACAGCTTTGGCTTCCAGGCGCAAGAGTGGCATGAACCAAACACCCCCACTGTGGTCTTGGTGCCTGCAAGACTAAGCTTACACAAGCCTCAGAGACCCCAACAGGGAAAGAGGGTTAGGATCACAATGGTTGTATAGGTACAGTGCATAGGGTAACTGGAATGAGAGCTAGGAGAGGGGAAGTGGATAGGTAGGGCGACACAGGGTAAGCTTAACAACAGTACTGTATGAACATACACACACAACCCAAAGCATATACTTCACACTGCATCCACACACAATACAAAGTAACCAGAAAGGGACTTAGCTCTGGTTGTCAGTGCTGGCCTCCTGCCTGCGCACTCTCAGGTCCGGTGTCAGGAGCAGTTCAAATGCTGCAAAGAGAGCTTGTATTAATGATCTGCATGCTGCTTATGCATGGCTCACAAGGCATACAGTTGTGCATGCATGCAGACTGGTGACACCCCCAAGGCAGGTTAGTGCAGGGACATGCAACCTTGAAAAACTGTGAAGTTAGTACTGCTCATGCAGCCCTGTACGTGCAGCAACGATAGTCCGCTGCACGTAGCTGAAGTGTGAAGGAAGAACGTGCAACTATTGTCCGCCGCACATGGCTGAACAACAGAAGTCTCAACGTGCTGCTAAAGTTCGCCACACGTGGCTGAACACTAGAAGTTCCAGCATGGAGCTGAAGTTCGCCGCACGTGGCTGTATATGTGTGGTTTGGTAGAAGGCCACACGTGGCTAATTTGCATGTAAGGCGTGCTCGAAGGAGGATGGGTGCCACAGGGCTTATCAAATGCTACTATTGTTATGCACAGAGCACTTAGCTTTTACTCTGGGCAGGGGACGTGGTTGATCTGGGTTGTGTCCCCTGCACGTGCCCCTCAATGCGGCGCATGCCTCCCTGGTGCTCCGTTTACCCCTCTGTATCTGTGCTGCTTCCCTGATGCTGCGCGTTAGGATCTGAGATTGGGTTTCTCCCCTCAGCAGTTGCAGTACTTATCTGGTGCAAGCGAGGGGCCGGAAAGCTTCTTCCGTGGGACGTGGCCCCTCGCGTGAATACCCTTGTCAGAAGCTCCAGCCAATGTATCTAGTCTGGTCGGATGTTTAAGCACAAGCCCCGTGATCACGTGTTAGGCAGAATTATATGCAGTACTCTTTGGGAACACCACACACAATTAAGACTACAAGAGACAGTACAAATTCACCTTTGGTACAAGCCTGTACTACACAGTTAAAGTGGTAGTGATGGCTGAGCAGCCAGACTTATCTCAAGAGTAAGTGAGCAGTATCAGATAGTTACACAAAGGACAGCAATTACTATGATTCAGGTAAACACTGACTCAAGGTTTTCAAGTAAAAGAATATACCTTTATTTCACTCTTACATTACACTATTATAAGCAGTCTAAAAATCACACGTAATACACCACACCACTTCCCTTAAATTCCAGACAAGTTAAGCTCACAAAATGAAGTGGGAGCAAAATGGCACTCCAGCAATTTAAAATGGATGGAAAGACAAAGTTATTATAAATTAAATCAAACCAACAGGTAAGTACTCAGGGCAATTGAACAATATGCACTACAATGATAAAATCAGATAGAAAAGGCTTAGGGCCAAAGTCAATGGGTCAAAAGTCTTTTGCTCAAGATAATACAGTTCAGGGTAGTTCACGGTAAAGTTTGTGGCACGGTTTCCGGACGAGGTTGGTTGATAGAAAGGTTAGTTCAAAGTGAAGAGAAGGACAAGCCCTCGGATTGGAGAAAGATTTCAAACACTTTTACCGCGGTTCAACGAAACGAGCAACCGGATTTGCACACTACCTTAAAACGGAGAGGAAGCTGTAGCTGAGGGGGATGTTCCTGGTAGTTCCTGCAGGCTCACAGTTTCTGAAGCGACTGTCGGACTGACAAGAAGTAGAAAGACTGGATTGTCCTGCACTACCCAGGGAAGAAACCAGCAGCAGAACAAAACAACGAATAAAAGGTGCGCTCCTTAAAACCCAAGCAGGGTCTGACCTTCCTGGCTATCCTGCCCACTGTAGCTCTGTACAGTGAATTCAACCAGAGGAGGGGTCCTGGCTTGCAGTTTGGGCAAACTGGTTAGTCCCACCAGCTCAAGGGAAGAAGTTTCCTGGAGGACTTCTCTGTCATCGGATTCTGAAGATTCGGACCTGCAGCAGGGCTTCACCGGGCGGTTCAGTCATTGTAGGGATCTTCTTCCATCAGCTCTTTGTTGGTTCTTTCGTTCCAGTGGCGACTCTGCCTTTCCAGTCCCAGAGACCTGCTTTTTATGCAGTTTTCCCCCATTCATTCAGCCTGGCTGTCTATCACACAGCAGGGTGGCTGTCCTGGCAAGGACCGTCCCCTCAGCCTATCAAACAGGAGTGCGACTTGGGTTAACCCATGGCAGGGGTCCGAAGATCCCTCCCTCACATCCTGCCTACTTAGGCTTTCAGGCGCCTTAACGAGGGCTTCTGTGCAGAAGCCTGCGAAAAGACGGCGAGCAAAGGAATCATCCCCGGTTTGGCGCGCAGAGAAAAACACGAGAAAGACTTTAACAAAAAGAAATGGCGAATAAACACGGCCAGAGCCAAAATAAAATGTATTTGGTCAAGCGGATTTATGTTCGAGGCTAGTATAATAGCCTGAAACAATACCATGGTTATATAAGATAACCGCAGTAGAAAAGTTAGGGTGGTTACCACTGCCACCAGCCAAGTCTTGATGTAAATGGAGCGAAACAAGGCTCCAAGAGACACAGACAAAAAGGGGTAAGAATTAACCCTTTCCAATACTCCATGTAAGATGGGGTGTACTGGGTCTGTGGTTAAAAGTGACTTATAATAAAGTTAATGGCAACTTTACCTTTTCTGGGGGACAGTAGTCAGTCCCAGAAAATGGAGTCAGTGGGAAGTCTCATAGACAACCCTGTGTCACTGCACTGAAGGTGCTGTGTAACACACATGGAAAAATATGAGGCCATGGAGTAAGTGAGGCTCCAGTGCTCAAGATCACACAAAAAGTGAAAACACACACAGCAAAACACATGTAAGAGTGAGAAAAAGGCTGGAATAAATCCTAGAAATCCAGCAAAGCTGCTGAGGGACTCATTAGGTAAGGGAAATCAGCCATTTATGAGAATTCTCCCTAACAACGCGCATGCATGCGCACGTGCCACACCCAGCGTGGGTGTTGTAAAGTAGTTCCTGGCCCGGAGACTGCTGGGAACTGTAGTCTGTAGGTCCTTTTTCCTGCAAAGAGGGCAGAGAAGCCTTCGATAAGTCTGGAGCATTTTTCTTTTGTCTTGTTTTGTTTTGTTTTTTGTTGTCCTGTGTCTGAAGACTGCTGGGGAGCCCTGTCTCCTCAATCCCACACCCTGCATACACACTCCCACGCCCTGTGCCCTGACAGTAGCCAGGTCAGCATATAGGCCAAAAAGACTGATTCAATAGACTCCACCCCCTCTTTTCACTCCTCTCTTGCACTCGATGCCTTGAGGTAAATGTTCAACAGTCAGTGAGCGGGGGTTTACATCAGGTTTTGACCCCTATCAGTCGCTTAACACCCTGCGCCCTCTACCGAGCGGGCTTCAGCCCTGGTGGGTACAGCTGTCGGTAAAGAAGTAGAAGGGGGCGTGGCCTAGCACTCCTGTGCTGCGATGGAAGCCCTCTTGGGACAATCCAACTTCCCCTACAGAGTGGAACACCCCACACCCTTTATCCCACAGACTTCAGTCCTGGGGGGTTCTGTTGCTGGTTTAAGAAGTATAAGGGGGCATGGCCTAGCGCTACTGCACTGCAATGGTGGCCCTTCTGGGATAATCCAGCTTCCAATGTGGTGCGTAACACCTCGCACCCTTTACCGTACAGGCTTCAGCCCTGGCGGGACCTGCTGCCGGTAAAGATGTAGAAAGGAGCATAGCCTAGCGCTCCTGTGATGCGATGGCAGCCCTCCTGGGACAATAGAGCTTCCCCTGTGCAGCGTAACTAACCCACGCTCTTTACCAACGGGCTTCAGCCCTGGTGGGTCCTGCTGCTGGTAAAGAAGTAGAAGGAGGCATGGCCTAGCACTCCTGTGATGCGATGGCGGCCCTCCTGGGACAATACAGCTTCCCCTGTGGAGTGTAACACCCCGTGCCCTTTACCCCACAGGCTTCATTCTTACAATCTTGTATCTGTTAATTCAGATTTTCAACATATACGTTACAGAAAGTCATAGTTCTATTAAAGACACGGATTGTTGAATGACATCTCTAACAGATCTGGGAACCACACTTTACCTCTACAATCTGGGGTTATTAGAACCATGGACACTTGTCTCCTCACTTGGGTCAGCGTCCTCGCTATCATTGAGAATGGCGGGAATGCATATTCTGCACTCGGACTCCAGGTCTGTAGGAATGCGTCTATCGCTTCCGCCTCAGGGTCTGGTCTCCAGCTGAAGAATCTATCAATTTGCCTGTTCAGCCTCCACACAAATAGGTCTGTCTGGCATGGGCCCCATCTCGCCATCAAGTTCTGGAAAACTCTGTCATCCAGCTTCCAATCACTGGCCTCCCTGAGGAATTTGGCGTTCCAGTCAGCCACTTTGTTTTAATGGCCGGGAAGGTATTCTGCCATCACTGACACCTCTATTTGGAAGCAAATGTGCCAAAATTATTTTTGCTAGGATTGCTAAAACTTTGGATTTCGTGCCTCCTAGCCTGTTTACGTAACGTACCGTGGACACGTTGTCCATTTTGAGAAGAACGCAGCATTGTGCTCTCTTGAGTCCACAGTTTCACTGCGAATGAGCCCGCTAGGTGCTCCAGGCAGTTTATGTGAAGGTTCAGCTGTCTGCCCCTTGTCGACAGATCTGCACATCGCGCCCCCCAGCCCCACCTGCTGGCGTCGGACTCACTCTATTATTAGATCCAGGGATGAGCCAAATATTGCTCTTCCATTTCATGCATCCATATGCTAAAACCATCACTCCAGTTCCTCTCTCGCATCCTTTGTTCGTAGGATACGCCCCTCCTGAGATGCTGTATCTTTAATCTCTGGAGGGCTGTGTGGTGCAAAGGACCTGGGAATATTTCCTGTATTGACGATGTCAGGCACCACACCAGCTTGGCTAGCTCTCGTAACGACATCGCCTCCTTCGCCTGTGTATTCCTTATCACCTTTTTTATGTTGTTTACTTTGTGCAAGGGAAGACTCAGCGTCCCTTTCAATGCATCTACCTTGAAACCCATAAATTCCATGTTCTGAACTGGTTGTAGTGAAAGGGGCCCCTAAAGGTCCCTCGTGATATGGAAACACGGCAATAACCATACACGAAAAGATGCGCCAGACACAAGGTTCAAATTCCCAATGCTAGGATTTATTGCAAGCAAGAATAGTCCCAATTGGCCAATTCTGGTCTCACGCCCTGCGACGTGAGTTTCCTAGACCTTGAGGGACGCAAGAGAGCGAATTACGTACATCAGTTACATATATACAAAATTCATATCATACAATCAGCTATGTCATGTTTAACACCCTCCTTTATTAAGTTTCCTTGAACTCGCAATGACGATGGACATTTCCAACGGGTATGACAATTATGACACTTTTGATGTCTACTCTAGTAACAATGTGCAATTTAGAAAGTGCGGAGGCATCTTTTAGTTGTTGAACAGAACACAGTGGTTCTGTTCTTGGAATCAAGTTGCACACAGGGGAAGAGCCACATTCCATACTTTGCTATCTGTGAGGTGCTATTTGTGTCCTGGGAGCCGACACGCTCTACAGAGTTTTGCGAAGGGGGGCCGTAGGAAAAGCATAATTCAAGCCTTTAGCTGTTTTATTCTAACATATTCTACCATTTTACGAGACTGGCTGGCAGCTGTGAAGTGATTAAATGACCTGCAGCTCTCCCTCAAGGCTACAGAGAGGGAGCGTGGGCATTCCTTTCTGGGCTACTCATGAGGAGTTTTCAACAAACTCCTCAGTCCCGCGACCTTGCTCTTTCATTTTCAGACAACAATGTTAACAGTTGAGCAGAGTAAGCAGAAATCGCAAGAATTGCAAGCTGCAAAGCAGTTTTTAGACAGAAAGCAATGAGCAATGGTTAACAAGCAAACTGGCGATTCTGCTACGTTTAAAATGGCCGCTTGTTGGTCAAGCATAACACTCTATATTTCTATAATTCGGTGCATAAGACTGTTGGCCTACGGCCATCAAGTTACGTCCGTCATTTAAATGAAGGGTATTCACTTTTCCAGATGGACAAACCCTCCTTTTGGCCGTATGCCAAACGTCTTATTCATTCATTGTATCCTCCTCCGATGAGGATAAGTCTGAGGTCTGAACCTTTCATGCTATTATCAGCATCATCTTCATCATTAATGTCTATAGCCATGAATTGTTTTACTGTTTTTATTTCATCAGTGTCTCTGTTATTTTGGCCATGCGTTTGTTTTCCTCTCAACACCATGTGCACATATCCCCTAGTACATCCATCAGTTATTTCAGTGCAAGCTATTGGTAAGCATTGTATGCAACAGCAACATGTTATGAATATACCAAGTACCATCATTAGTATCGAAATTAACTTCCATCCCCAAGACCGCAATAATCCCCAAAACCAGGATCCTATCCCCTAACCCCCTTCTTCAGTAGAGAGTGTGGAACTTCGGACATCTAATTTCCGGATTGCTTTAAATATTGTAGGGGAGTAATCAAACTCCCCCACGATCACCTAATATTATATTATATCGAGAGCCATCCTGTTTTGGAGTGCCATTAGTCTTATTCCTTTTTCTTCTAACGTCATATTCAATAAAATATCCGTTGTTGAATCTATTGTATTTTTTAATATTCTAGACAGTTTTCTTATATTGTAAGAATTTTCTATTTGGGACAAGAATGGTATAAATGATTTGGCTATATCTATTGCTATCATTCCATCCTCGCTACTCCTTTGAGTTCTACCTTTTGTTCGTCTGGCTACTTCTGCTGTCTCCAAGAGGAACACTCCTGGAAATAGCAGACCTACGTAGCATGTACCTCCCCAGTTCCTAGGTAACCATGGATATGCTTTTTTTCCACATATAAAGTAAACAGGATCCCCTACGTACACGGTTTCCATTTCGTGCTTTAAAACCACTGTGTCCAGGCAGTTGCTAAACGTTCCTACTTTATAGGAACCCTTTTTCTGTAAACATAGGGGAGCAGTTTCGGGGCTGTGATCCACTGTATAGGCAGGGGGCACAGCATCTTTATTCCATTCATCCCTCATTCGAAATGTCATTACTGATGTTTCTTCTGCTGGCGGGGTTGGTTTATTTTGCCTATGTAATCTATCTAGTCTTGTTGTCTTTCGTGTATTCTTCCTCATGGGATCTGGTGAAAACACGCGAGCTTTGTGGAATATGGAACAACCCACAGGTCTCATGATCACTTCCTCAAATTCATTCATATTGGTCTCATCTAGCTGACCCGTATTACTCTTGTTCCATTTCCCAAAGAACATTGCACTCAATGATACTTCACATGAATAAACCAATGGTAACGGTTGTACATAGCAGCCTATCCCTTTCCCACTGTGCTGTGGTAAATGGGCACAAACCCAGAAATCTTTTTTCTTTAAAACCGCATGGGTCATGTTCATGATGAGCAATAATGTATTGTTGCCGTATCCTTCTCTATGTCTTTCTTCCCTTGGGGGCAAAGTACCAGTGATTACATAAACCAGGCTTTCAGTAGCAGCTTTTGGCAAAAGTGTTTCTAATGGGTGCGCGTACTCCAGGAACCATAGTGTAATAGCTTAAAAAACACAGGACCAATGTCCAAATCAGTACCTTATTCCTTTTACCATGCTTTTTCCCTAAATTTACAGTCTCTAAATCTATCATCTTTTCAGCAGGGGTGCAGGAGGAGGCTGAAACCGGTCTTGATTTGTTCTTCATTGTCCTTCTTCTTGCTGGCAAAGTTCGTCGCAAATGTCTCTCGTTCTCGATGCCAGAAAAGTTCAACGAAAAATGTCACAGTTCAATTCTGCCAGCCCTTTCACAGCCTCGATCACTTATCCACTCCGAGCAATATTAGGTGTTCTTTCTCCTACTGCTCAGACGATTTCTGAACAATTCTTTATTGATAGAGTACTATGTGCATCCAGCTTGTCCTGCTCTGGCTTAGGACACATGTACTCTATCAGCCTTAGTACTTATGTGCGTCCAGCTTGTCCTCCTCTGGCTCCTGGCACATGTACTTTTATAATCGCACCGAGGAGCCGTGAGTCTTGAATGTCCGATTTGCACAACTCTCACACTTCTCTCCTCTACGCTCTGGCTCCTACTCCGTCCGTGAGTGGAACCAAAGGCAAAAGAAAAGCACCAAAGATCTGTGGATCACTTTGCCTGTCGAGGCCGCAAATTATACCGATCCACTCCTGGTATTGTATGATCCGTGAATAGTGCTGTTGCAGTTCCAGTATCAGGCTCAGTGTCAGCCTGTGGCACAATGATGGGTAGCGATGAGCGCCGTGGCAATGATGTAGTTTCTTTCTTTGCCTTTGGTGCATTTGCAGAAACTGGTGGGCGCCAAAGGGGTACACGCGTTGTTTCTGCTTGTGTTTGCAATGCAGGGTTTGTGTCGCTCGGCAGTGATGTCGTTTCTGCTGCGCAAAGTTGGGGCACTTTTCGCCCTCTCCCCCTACTGGCAGCCTCCTCAGGCTCTGTTTCGAGTTTCACTTCTCGCTTGGGCTTTGTTTCAACTTTCACTTCTCGCTCAGGCTTATGCTGTGGCAATGGACTGGCAACAGTTTCTTTCGTTTCCGAGACCGTTTCCTTTCTCTGGTCGTCGGAAGTTGTCAGCAGTCCCGGGAATCTCTTGGCATGTGTCGCATGGATCCATGCCTTTCGTCCGTCCACCGGATGGCCGTTTTCGTCGCCAAAAGTACTTGGTCGGGGCCGCGCCACTTGGGTGCTAATGCTGTCTTCCGCTCAAAGGTCTTTATTAAGACCCAACTTCCAGGCTCCAGCGAATGCCCCAGTCCGGTATATCGCACTGGTAACACCTCCTGCACCTGCTGATGAATCAAACGCAACTTCTGCATTAAAAGGCTACAGTACGTGCTTAACATAGGATGCTCGACCTCACATAATCTTTTGGGCTGCGGTGCGCACCATACATTTGCCGGTCTCCCCATTATAATTTCATAGGAGGAGAGCCCAGTCTTAGCCTGCACAGACGTGCGCATGCACAATAGCGCTAGGGGTAATGCATCCACCCAACTCAACTTGCTCCCAGCACAGATTTTAGCTATCTTTGACTTTAAGATTCCGTTATGTCTCTCCACAAGCCCGGCAGAACTGGGATGCCTGGAACTATGGAATCTCTTCTCTATCTGCAGACCTGCACAGATCTGTAGCACTACAGCACCCACGAAGTGTGGGCCGTTGTCTGACCACAGGACACGGGGCAACCCGAACTGGGAGAAATACTCCTTTAACATTACTTTTGCCGTTGACATGGCAGTACAGTCTTTTAAAGGATATGCCTCCACCCACTTGCTGAATGCACAAATCACCACTAACACATATTTGTAGTTCTGGCACCTTTCCATTTCTATGAAATCAAACTGGATCACCTCAAATGGCATAGAGGGTGGGCCAAAACTACCTACTGGAGTCACGGTTCCTTTCCCTACATTGTGTTGCAGGCACGTAATACAATTCTGCACTAGCCTTTCTGCATTCTTTTTTATGTGCTCATTTTTCCATACTGTGGATAAATGCTGTACCATCTTCTTCGCGCAAATGTGGGTAAGGCTATGCGCCATTGTAACCATTGCGTTTAGGCAACAATTTGGCAACATCCAGTTCTTGGTCTCTTTGTCCACCCAACATCCCTCCAAATCTAACTAAGCAGAGCCCTCAGCCCACCCCTGAATCTCTTTGGTCGTGGCCTCAGCCTGCATTTCTTTGACTGTGGCAACTCCATTCTCTATCATACAAGGTACTTCCTCAGTCTGTACTGTCATCATTTTATTTCCCAAATCTGTGGCTGTTTGCTTCGCAATCCTGTCTGCAAATGCGTTTCCCTCTGCCACTTTACATGTTACTTTTTTATGCGCCTCGCACTTCACTATAGCTAGGCGCTTTGGAAACGTGAGTGCAGACAACAATCGCACAATCAAAGGGCCATGCCGAATCCTGGCCCCATGTGATGTCAAGAAACCCCTCTCAGCCCAAAGTCGGCCAAAGTTATGAACCACGCCAAAGGCGTACTGGCTGTCAGTATAAATATTCACATTCAAATTCTCAGAGAGTTCACAGGCTCGGGTCAGTGCTATTATTTCTGTGGCTTGTGCCGAATTGTAGGGGATTCTTCTGTTTTCTACAACACTCTCTAGGGTAGTAATTGCATATGCGGCCGTTCATGTGCCATAAGGTAATTTAAAACAAGAGCCGTCACAAAATAACTCTCCATCTGGCTCTTTCTGTGGGATGTCACTCAAATCAATTCTTCCCTTTGTTTCTTCTTCAGTGACCATTAAACAATCGTGGGGTGGTGATGTGTTGTCACCAATTTCTGCTATGGGCAATGGCATTAATTCTGTAGGATTCAGTGCGCTACACCTCATAATTTGGATGTGGGGTGCAAACAAGATGAGCTCATATCTTGTCAGTCGAGCTGTGGTGAGGTGTTTCGTCTGTGTCCTATTTAATAGAACGACTATAGCATGTGGCACCATCAGAATTAAAGTGTGCCCCAATACCATTCCTTCCGTTTGTTTCACTGACGCAGCAGCCGCTGCGACGGATCGCAAACATCGTGGTAGTGCGCGCGCTACAGGGTCCAGCGGGGAAGAATAATAGCCGCACGGCCTATTTCTTCCACCTTGTTCCTGTGTCAAAACCGCCAATGCACATCCTTCACTCTCACTCACAAATAGTCTAAAGATCTTTTTATAGTTAGGAGTGCCTAAAACTGGCGCAGCACACAATGCAGCTTTCAATTGCTCAAACGCTTTCTGACATTCCTCATCCCACTGTAAAGGCATCACTGCATCCTTTTTAGTTAACTTTATCATCGGCTTCACAATCAACGCAAAATTACTGATCCACTGCCGACAATAAGAGGCATGCCTATTACAGCTGTCACTCCTTTTTGAGTTTTTGGAATAGGCATACTAGAAATACTTTCTATGCGTTCTGGTGTTGATCTTCTCCCTTCTTTCGAAAGTAGGTAACCCAAATAAAACACCTCCTTCTGATTATACTGGAATTTCTTCAAACTTGCCTTGTGACCATGGGTCGCTAAGTGTGTCAATAGTAATATAGTACTTTCTTTGCAGATCTCTTTCGTGTCAGCAGCTAATAACAAGTCATCTATGTACTGCAAGAGTACGCAACCTTCAGGTAATTCTAGCATGTCTAGCTGCTCTTTTAGCGCTCTGCTGTAAATGCTCGGGCTTTCTGTGTATCCTTGTGGAATGCGTGTGAATGTGAATGATCGACCTCCTGGAGTGAACGCGAACAGATATCTACTGCTTTTATCCACTGGAATGCTAAAGAACGCGTTCTTCAGATCAACTACACTAAAGTATTCTGCAGTGGCCGGTATCATTGTCAGTATCGTTGTGACATCTGGGACCAAAGGGAATTGTGGGTCTACCACTTTGTTAAATGCGCGCAGATCAATTAGGAAACAATAGGGTAATTCATTGCCTCCTTTCTTGTAAACTGGAAGAATCGGGCTGTTACACGTGCTACCTGCAATTTCTTCAACCACCCCCAATCTCAACAGGTCAGTAACAATACTTTTTAATCCCTTCTCACCTTCAACAGAAATCTTATACTGGGGAATTCGTGGTAGTGTAACACCTTCTTTCAAAGTTATTTTTGCTGGCTCTATTTTCAAGCATCCTACATCGTTATCATGCATTGCCCACAGACAGGTTGGTACTCTACTTAGCTCTTCTGGTAACGCTTTTGACATGAATTCCGTCACCGGTTTATCGTGAGGCCACATCGTGAGGAACACCCCATCTGCCGTACAATGTATGACTGCCCCCAATTTTCTCAACAAATTTAATCCTAGCAAGTTCTCTCCACAATTTTCTGTCAAAAGAAATGGACACTGTTCTGTAAATGTTCCTATTGTAATTGGGACAGCTTCGGACATGGGGTTAATTACTGGTGTACCTGCGAACCCTACAGAAACATTCTTTTGCCCCGACAGTGGGATCTCCGGAACCAAGTGGTGGTCTATCGAGCACTTCTATGCCCCTGTATCTACAAGGAAACGGTGCTCCTTATTCCTGACTCTCATTTCTACGTAGGGTCCTCTCTGATTCATGGGAATAGACACTGGTTCCGACCCCTGCCGTGGGCTGTCCTATTGCGAAAATAACACATTGTCCGATGTGTAGTCACCGCTGCTGCTATAATACGTGTTTGGCTGTGTATCAAAAATATTCCCATTTCCCCCTTGGTGTCCTCCACTCTGATCATTTCTCTGTTGGCCCTGCACGCCCTGATTTTGGTTCGAAACACTTTGGTTCAATGCCTGGTTCTGTTGCGCTTGGTTTTGACCATAGGATTGGTTTTGAGTACCTCCATTGGTATATCCCTGCTGCTGTTGCATGATATTTCTGCTCGGGCCGTTTGACCCCTGATGTCCTCTATGAGGCCTTCTCTGACCAAACCCACCTCTATTCTGTAGGTGCGGGAATTGCGCTCGCCAGTGTCCTTCCTCCTTACAGTACGCACATTGATTTACTCCCAATGACACCCCATGCATATTATTCAAATTTCCTCTGCCTTGTGCATTTCCTCTACCTCTATTGTATCCAATGACCTGCTGCAGTAACACCCCTACTATTGTTCGCATCGCTTCTTTTTCTCATCTCCAATGGGTACCCATTACATATCTCACTTACTTCCTTTACTGACGTTCTTTTGTTCGACATCCATCGCATTGTTTCCCCCACCCATACCTGCAATCTTTGTTTATCACCTATTTGTCCCGGTATCAGCAAATGTTTTGTACCACCTGAAAAAACTCTCGGCCACGATTTTGCATATACAACCTCGACGCCTCCTTCCTACCTTTCTTAATATACTCACTACTATATTCAGGTGTAGCAAACATCTCAGCATAGCTGTCTTCCATTTCATTTTTTACTTCAATGAGTTTGTGCACATGTTTTCTTACATCCTCATCTCTTTGCTCACTGCGTGCAAACTTTTCAAATCTAACAATCACTGTGGCGGTAAATTCCCAAGTATCTTTTTCCATTTTCCCACCAAAATTTCCCCCATACATTCCAACACTACCTGTCTCTCGTCGCTTCTTCGGTACCCATATAATGAGGCCAATGCTGCCGTCCCATCATTTCCTTCTATGTACATTTCTGCCACTTGCCGTAATTCAATCTTTCTTTCTTTGCTGATCGCGCTTCGAGTTACCCGTCCAAATCCTGTTCCTTCGATTCTGGTTTTGGGCCTCGACCCGTGTTAGTTAACAAATGTTCCATTAATTCGTCCGCTATGTGTAGTTCCCGCTGCGGGTATACTCCTTCTATGTTCATTTGGTCACGTCTCCCTTCCTGTCTTAGACTTGCTGTCCACTCCTCCTCCTCCTTTTCTTCTGCTACCTCAAGCTTCGTTTTGTGCCTATGCGCATGCTTCTCTCTACTCCTAAGTCGGAGCATTGCTTCCCTCCTCCAATCTTTGACAGTCTCAAAAGCTGCGGGTCGCGCTTTTTTCCTAATCAGCACCCTTTCTAGGTTATCTATCCTCGCCATCTCAAAGCTACCATTAATCGGCCACTGCTGGTCGGGTTGCTTTCTAGTTTGCCTATGCCAAATTTCACAAAATATTATCGCACCCACACCATATTTTGCCTACATGTCATAAGCCGGCGGTCCCCCAGGCGGTGCACTTTGGCCATATTCCAAGGACTGTCTACTGCAGCTGAAAAGCCCCGCTAAAGTGCACAGCACTCCAGGCATGTTTTTTTTAACCTTCCCCTTTGGTTAGCTAACCTTTACCTGGACGTTTGAATTTGCAAAATCAACACTCTATCAAAAATCAGGTTTTTATTTGAATCGGGTAATGACTCACCTGATAAAACAAGTTGCCTGTCCTACCGCAACCTCTCCCAACGTCGTGTCTGCGCTCCTCTGACTTCTGCCTCGTCTCGGGACCCTCGCCTTCTTTGCCCTCTGGCCCGGTACATCGATCAGGGATCAGATGTGTGCAGATCTGCGGAAGGAATCTCTCCTCACTTTTACAGGGCGCCCCGTGCACTTTTTGATCCCGGCTCGATCGTCCCGTCCTCGCCGTTCTTCCGCCTTTACTCCGTTACAAAGTATACAATGGGGCAAGTGGGGGAGGGTCCCTATTCGGGCGCCATCTTGAAAGGGGCCCCTAGGGGTCCCTCGTGATATGGAAACAAGGCAATAACCATACAAAAGATGCGCCAGACACGAGGTTCAAATTCCCAATGCTAGGGTTTATTGCAAGCAAGAATAGTCCCAATTGGCCAATTCTGGTCTCACGCCCCGCGACGTGAGTTTCCTAGACCTCGAGGGACGCAAGAGAGCGAATTACGTACATCAGTTACATATATACAAAATTCATATCATACAATCAGCTATGTCATGTTTAACACCCTCCTTTATTAAGTTTCCTTGAACTCGCAATGATGATGGACATTTCCAACGGGTATGACAATTATGACACTTTTGATGTCTATTCTAGTAACACTGTGCAATTTAGAAAGTGCGGAGGCATCTTTTAGTTGTTGAACAGAACACGGTGGTTCTGTTCTTGGAAGCAAGTTGCACACAAGGGAAGAGCCACATTCCATACTTTGCTATCTGTGAGGTGCTATTCGTGTCCTGGGAGCCGACACGCTCTACAGAGTTTTGCGAAGGGGGCCATAGGAAAAGCATAATTCAAGCCTTTAGCTGTTTTATTCTAACATATTCTACCATTTTACGAGACTGGCTGGCAGCTGTGAAGTGATTAAATGACCTGCAGCTCTCCCTCAAGGCTACAGAGAGGGAGCGTGGGCATTCCTATCTGGGCAGAAAAAGGTTGCTTATTGATGCACACCTCAAATTAAATGGCAATGAAACATACATTTAAGAGATGCTGTAGATTAATTTTAGGTGCGGGTGTGGAACTGAGGCCATGGCACAAGACCCCTACAAACAAGAGACAATTGGAATGAGGATTCAACAAGGGAACCCTCCCGTCCCCTGCACACTTTAGGATGTTTGGACTAAGTCCACTACTGTTTTCTCATATTAATACAAAAAACATATAAACCAAAGGGTTCAGTTGTGTGTTTTTATAGCAAAAGTTTATACATAAAGTGTCAAATACACAATATTTCAAAAGGAGAAACATTTACAAATTCAAGAAGCAAAGCAGTGCAATAGTAGGTCACAATAAATTTGAAACAATGGTGGAATCCAATTCATGTGGCGATGCGTTTCGAGGATACTTTCCTCTTCTTCATATGGCCAAAATTGAATTCTTCATACAAAAGGAAAAAAACAAAGGGGAGAACGTTTGTACAAGTTATTTATACCTTGAGGTAATTCATTAAACTTATGCTGTACATTTCAGTCTCATCTGTGAGTCAGAACAGTCTACATTGTCAGAGAAATTGTAATTAATCTAGTACCACAAGGGCACATTCATTCCCAGTTAAATTCAGGGTGAGGGGAGGAGAAGAGGTTCAGAGAGACGTTTCTAGTCCAGTGCAAGAGAAGTCGTCGTTCAAAAGTGTTTAGAAAGAATGTAGGTAGGTAAAGAAGCCATATAGGACAAGATATAAGAAAGTATAATTACCAGTAAGCAAAGTGTTCGAGGGCATCGGGTGCAGATAGAGATCGTTGGTGGTGAATCAGGCGATGTGTAGATCCTCCACGGGAAATATAGTTTGCTGTAGTCAAGAAGAAGACACAGCTGCAACAAAAATGAGGAGCAATTGAGTAGAAATCAAACTATGATGAAAGGTAAGTTCAACCCTAGGCACTAGAAGAAATGTAGTACCTGTGGAGTTTACAAGAGGAGTGGCAAGTCATTACTTGTTGGCAGTTAAAATGTCCAGATAAAATAAACTTGAAATAACTTTGATCGTTACAAAAAAACAACAAGATGCTAGTGTTAGAGGTCAAACATACCCTATTCACAGGAAACAATTAAGGGTAAAATCTTCATTGAGGCCCCAAGCTTGCAAAGAGCCCATTCTGTCGATCCAATAGGCTTCTCTCTGTAGTAAGAGGGATTGAAAGTCACCGCCCTTTGTTGGGTGTTTAACAACTTCAAGTATCTGAAATTTAATTTGGGCAATGGAATGTTTCTCAGAATTGAAGTGTCGGGCTACTGGTGAATATTGGTTCTTACATCGTATGTTTGATTTGTGTTCTGTTAGTCTTAGTTTTATGGGTCTTTTTGTCTGGGCAATGTATACCTTCCGACAGGGACATTTCAGTAAATATATTACACCTGATGACAAACAAGTGGAGTAGTCTCTAAGTTTAATTTTTTGTCCAGTTCTCGGGTGGGTTACTACATCACCTTTGATGACGTTGTTGCAGTGTGTACATCCCAAACAAGGGAAGGTGCCCAATTTTTTAGTGGTCAGAAACAGTTGCTTATCCTTCGATATTTTTTCTGCCCTTACTAGTTTATCTCTAATGTTCCTGCCCCTTTTGTAACACATCATTGGTGAGGTTGGGAATAATTCTAGCAGAGTTTGGTCATTGTGAAGAATGTTCCAATGCTTCTTGATGCCCCTTGTGATTTGAAAACTCTGTCTTGAGAATTTTGATATAAATAACAACGGTGTGTCCTTACCACTTGGTTTTGTTTTTAACAAGTCGGTGCGTGTAATCTCTGATGCTCTGTTTTTAGCAATTTCCAAAACATCTTGAGGATAGCCTCTATTCTCAAATTTATCCACCAGGTTGTTGCATTCCTGTGTTAGAACTTCTGGATCAGAAATGATCCTCTTAAGCCTTAGGATTTGGCTATACGGTAAGCTTTGGAGCATAGCTCTGGGGTGAAAGCTAGAGTAATGTAGCAGGTTGTTTGCATCAGTTGGTTTATGATATATGGATGTAGCTACTACGTTGTTACTAATTCTCAAATTAACATCCAGGAAGTCGAGATATGGATTACCGACTTCCATGGTGAACTTGATACAAGGATGTATTGAATTGATGTACTCAAAAAACAGGTCCAATTCTGCACGTGTGCCACACCATATGCCGAAAATGTCATCTATATATCTCTTCCATGTCAGGATGTAAGGGGACCATGTGGGATGTTCTAACACATTTTGGCTTTCAAACTGAAACATAAATGTATTTGCATAGACAGGTGCCATTGATGATCCCATCGAGGTTCCGGAAGTCTGTAAGAAGTATTTACCCTGGAATCTGAAGTAACTGTTAAATAAAATGAGGTTGAGCAACTCTAGGACAAATTGTGGATTGCCCTGAATCTCTGAATTGTTAAGTAGTAGCCATTCGACATAATCCAGACCTTCGCCATGGGGGATCGAGGTGTATAGACTGCAGACGTCAAGACTAAATAGAATACATTCTTCACTGATAACTGAAAAATCTTTGAGGCCGTTCAAAAAGTCGGTTGTGTCCTTTAAGTAGGTGGATGTTGCCTGTATGATCGGTTGCAGTAGTTTATCGATGTAAATAGCCAAGGGGTCAAATATACTCTCCGTTCCTGCTGCAATAGGTCTAAGAGGAGGATTGTCTTTGTCTTTGTGTATCTTGGGGCGTCTGTAGAAGACTGGTGTGGTAGGATGAGAGTTGGTTAGAAATTGATGAGTCTTATCGCTGATCCACTCGTTTTCCTTTGCCTTGAGTAGCGTTCTGTTAATCAATATTCTAATCTCCGGTAGTGGATCTCTATCCAGTGCAACATAAGTGTCCGTGTCATTAAGAAGTTCAATGCATTTCTTGTTGTAGAAAGATGTGTCCATAATAACTATGGCACCCCCCTTATCTGCTGGTTTGATGGTGATCTCCTCACTTTTAGCTAAGTCATCAATCAAATCAAGTTGACGATTCTTAATATTGATGGGTGTTTTTCTCTTGTAATTAATCTTACTTAAATCTTGGAGAACACTTTTCTCAAACAAGTTCAAGATAGAATTCTGAACATGGGGGTCAAATGTGCTTTTTGGGCGAATATCCAGCAAGTCATCTTGGGTTGGTTCAGGTGCCATTTCTGGTTGTGTAGCAAAGAAGATTTTTAACCTCAGTTTTCTCAGCAATCTGTGTAAGCAGATCTTCTCCTGGAAGAGCGAGGTGTTACAAGTGGGCACAAAAGATAGTCCTTTATTAAGTAGATTAAGTTGTTCTGTTGTTAGAGACTTACTGGAGATATTCACCACCAGATTGTTAATCCCTATTTGTTTTTCTTTTTTGTTTGAGGCTTTCTTCCCTCTCCTGGTTTTTCTCTTAGGCCTAAAAAAGCCCCAGTAGATGAGTTAGGGTCAATTTCTTTGTTTGTTGGGGAGCTTGGAATTCTTAACGCTCTAGATCTATTTCTCTCCTCAGATAAGTCTTGTTGGTTGGTTTCTTCCGATGTAGGTCTCTGTATAGGTTCGCCAATGCTGCTATCACTACTGTTGCCAGAGTTTGTTGAACCTGTATTGCGTTGTCTGTTGCGATTAAAGTTCCTTTGTTGGTAGTATTCCTGCCAAGTGTAGATTATGTCATTTAAATAGTCAAAAGTGTCTCTCTTGAATTTACGTAACTTTCTCTGTTCGATTTCCGTTTTGTAGTTGGCCAGTTTTGAATTGATGTCCTCCAAAATTTCTGCCAGATCTTTTGTTGTTTTAAGTTTGGATATTTGTTCTTGGACAGTCTTAATTTCGGAGTCAATAGTTTCAAGAGATTTAGATAATTCTTCTATTGTTAAGAGTATAAGATCTAGGGATCACTTGTTGAGGATTTGATCCCACTTCTTTATGAACGTTTTATTTTCACTACACAAAGTTGGTCTCAAATAGACTCTCAGACCTCTAGGGATTTATTTAGCTTTAAAATATTCGACCAAAGTGCTAGCATGCAGTTTTTGGGATATTTCCCGTCTAATAAATTTTTCAAGTTTTTGTATTGATTTTTCTGGATTATCCTCACTTTGCAATGTTTTTTCTGTGGACTCTGGCGGATGGAACTTGTTTCATTTTGACGTTTCTGTATTTCAGTGGCACCTCCTAATCTGTCTACTTCTCCATTGAATAGTCTCTTTTTGCTGACTCTGCAGGATTTCTCATTAGTATTGTTTACATTTTCTCTTCATACTTTTTCTATTTTCCCTTTATTTTTTATCTTTATTTTCATCAATTTTATTATTTATTCCACATATACTTTCACTCCTCTTGACACATTGTGGTTTACCTCGGCGGGCTCACCCGATGACTTCTTACTCCATTCTAAGATGGCCGATCCTTTAGGTGACTGCTTTAGTCCCTTCTCTATCTTCACATTCGCCAACCTTTTTCTTCCACATTGCGCGCCGTTCCCATAGCTGCTAGGACGCATTGACTGGCGGCAGCTGTCTTTGCGATTGGTCTCCTGTTGTGCAGGTAAGCGCACGTTACCAGGCATTATCTATCCCATTGAGATCTCTTGTTTAAGCACTTTTTTAACCTCGATCCAGTTTAATTCTCCGTTACACTTTACACAGATCATCATCTGCGCATTGAGACTCGTAGTGCACAAGTGCACTGTATTTGCTTTGCTTGAGTTCCTATCCCTACAAACCGCCCACTGAAGAAAGCGCATTGCCAGCACGCTGTGCCTGACAGCTCGCGCACCTTAACTGCTAAGCGTATACCACAAGGTATTTTTTTCATCAGCTAACACTTTAGTTGTGGATAGTATTGTATCAATATATGTTGTTTTAGTATTCCTCTCAAGCTCACACTTATATCGTATGCTCTAGAGTGCTTTGCTGACTCTTGATGAACGTTGAACAAAAGTTACACAGTGTTTAACGTGAATTAACCACGAATATATCAGGCTTCCTCGCCCACGCCGTTCGAATATTTTCTCCAGCACTTGCCACTCCTCTTGTACACTCCACAGGTACTACATTTCTTCTAGTGCCTAGGGTTGAACTTACCTTTCATCATAGTTTGATTTCTACTCACTTGCTCCTCATTTTTGTTGCAGCTGTGTCTTCTTCTTGACTACAGCAAACTATATTTCCCGTGGAGGATCTACACATCGCTTGATTCACCTCCAAGGATCTCTATCTGCACCCGATGCCCTCGAACACTTTGCTTACTGGTAATTATACTTTCTTATATCTTGTCCTATATGGCTCCTTTACCTACCTACATTCTTTCTAAACACTTTTGAACGACGACTTCTCTTGCACTGGACTAGAAACGTCTCTCTGAACATCTTCTCCTCCCCTCACCCTGAATTTAACTGGGAATGAATGTGCCCTTGTGGTACTAGATTAATTACAATTTCTCTGACAATGTAGTCTGTTCTGGCTCACAGATGAGACTGAAATGTACAGCATGAGTTTAATGAATTACCTCAAGGTATAAAAAACTTGTACAAACGTTCTCCCCTTTGTTTTTTTCCTTTTGTATGAAGAATTCAATTTTGGCCATATGAAGAAGAGGAAAGTATCCTCGAAACGCGTCGCTACATGAATTGGATTCCACCATTGTTTCAAATTTATTGTGACCTACTATTGCACTGCTTTGCTTCTTGAATTTGTAAATGTTTATCCTTTTGAAATATTGTGTATTTGACACTTTAGATATAAACTTTTGCTATAAAAACACACAACTGAACCCTTTGGTTTATATGTTTTTTGTATTAATATGAGAAAACAGTAGTGGACTTAGTCCAAACATCCTAAAGTGTGCAGGGGACGGGAGGGTTCCCTTGTTGAATCCTCATTCCAATTGTCCATTCCTTTCTGGGCTACTCATGAGCAGTTTACAACAAACTCCTCAGTCCCGCGACCTTGCTCTTTCTTTTTCAGACAACAATGTTAACAGTTGAGCAGAGTAAGCAGAAATCGCAAGAATTGCAAGCTGCAAAGCAGTTTTTAGACAGAAAGCAATGAGCAATGGTTAACAAGCAAAATGGTGATTCTGCTACGTTTAAAATGGCCGCTTGTTGGTCAAGCATAACACTCTATATTTCTATAATTCGGTGCATAAAACGGTTGGCCTACGGCCATCAAGTTACGTCTGTCATTCAAATGAAGGGTATTCACTTTTCCAGATTGACAGTAGGAGAGATTTCTCCCAATTTACCAGGAAGCCTAGGCATAGCAGGAGATCTATTGTGGTGTCTGACTGTTCCTTTATCAGCACCCTGTCCTGACACATTATGCATATGTCGTCCAGGTAAATGATCAATCTGATCCCTTGTTCTCTCAGAAATGTTACCACCGGTTTCATCAGCATTGTGAAGCACCACAGGGCTGACGCCAGCACAAAGGGTAGAAATGTGAATTCCCATATCTGACCCCTCCATCGGAACCTTCGAAATTTCAGTTGTTCTGACGCAATGGGTACTGTCAGGTATGCATCCTTGAGCTCTATTCTGACCAGCCAGTCCCCTTGCTGTAAGATGTGTCTCGGGAGGTGTATTCCCTCCATCTTGAACCGTCTGTATACCACAAAACTGTCTCTTAGATGTATGATCGGTCTCAATTTGTGACGCCCTTTGACCAAAAACATGTTGCTTACAAAGCTTCCTGCCATATCTGTCACCTGTACTATGGCTGCCTTCAGCTCCAGCCCTCTTATTTCTGAGTCTAGCAGTGCCCTGTCTGCTGCATTCTGTATCAACTCGTTTGGCTATCTCTCTTGTATTGGTAAGGTATGAAAGTCTATATGAAAACCTTGAACTGTATCTATAACTCGAGCATCTGATGATATGTGCCCAGCTCTCTATGCATCGCGCTAACCGCACGCCTCCTGTGGGAACATCTATGTTCAAATCTCTCGCATGAGAACTTGTTCTCACCTGTGCTATATTGGTGCTGGATTTCTGCGTGTCTCCATCTCATTCCTCTTCCTCTCGAAGGGAAGAATGGGTTGGGCTTTCTCTCGTCTTGCTTCCACTATTTCCTGTCATTGTACCTGTTGAATGAGTAGTGGCTGGCAGAGTGGACCCTGCCTCTCCCAGCCTGTCCAAACATCTGTGTACTGAAAACCCTCTTCAGCTCTTCAGGGATGCCTGAGCTTTGTCAATGGCTCCATAAGAGTTTGCACATTTTGTTAACTCCTTTATGAAGGAGTTGCCTAACAACTTTCCTCTATCTTATGCAGCTGCCTCCGACGTGGTTAGCTCACTGAGCTTTGGGTTGATCTTTTACGAGAATCAACCTCCTCTTCTCTGTAGTGATTACGCTATTAGCGTTGCCAAGTAGACAAATTGCTCTCTGGGCCCACCCTGTCAAGATCACTGGTTTTATGGCCTCTTTCTTGTCTTTCACCACTTCTGCCATTTGCATGATCTTTGCCAGTGGTGCAATCATTTCAAGCATCTTGTCCTGGCATGAGTGCCATGACCTGTCTAGACCCTTCGTAATCTCTTTCATGTAGCTTCCCATAAACGTTACCATCCGGTCATCGATATCCGGAGTTTCCGCTATCCGCTCAGGAAGATGCAGGCTCGGGCATTCTGTCCGGAGTTTGTTCCTGGCCTCCACCGCTAAGGGTGTACTGAGACACTTTTTTATGTAGGTCACTAATTTTCTCGACTGTTCTCACTCCGAAAAGCCTGCGTCTGGGTCCCCAGCATCTTCTTCAATGTCAGTGACTTTCCTTTTCTTGGAAACTCTTTTCCAACCCTCTTCATCAGATATTATTTCAACCTCATTCTCAGACTACTGACTCTGCCTGTCGTCTTCCTCATACTCCTCTGAGCTCTCTGAGGTTGCATCTTGCCAATTGGTCTCCTTTGCTTTGGAGCTCACCCCCTTCCTCTTGCCCTTTCCTTTCTGTGGCGAGCCTGTGGTGGGGTGGGGTGTGGGGGTCCTGGCCTCTCGGGCCTTACAGCCTTTCTTTCTTCCCCCTTTCTCTTTCCCATTCACTCCCCTGAGTTCTTCCATACCTTGAGAGAACTTCAGCTAGTCTTCCATGAGGGAAAACTGGTGGGATCCATGTCCTATACTGGCTCCCAGGGCCTTCTGTAAGACTTGACCCATACTGGGCTGACCTGAGCCCTTCCTTCTTCACTGGAGCTGAACATCAAGTAACAGTTCAACTGGGAGATTGACCACAAATACAGGATTCTTGGGCCTGTTCCTCGAAAAATATATATGTATTTCTGAGGCTTGTGAAATCTGCTTAGATCACATGCTGTGCATAGGCCGACATCTAGGGGAAGCTGCGGAGTATTACAGTTTGTTTTTCGAAACTCGAAAAGGGACGTCGAACGGAGCGTGCCAGTAATACTATCCCTAGAGTAACGTCCCCTGTACCCATGATCCCTCACGCATGTAGGACCCTCAGATTGTTTTTTTTCACCATACTAGTCGGACCCATGTTGCCGAGTTCCTTCAGCACTTAGCCGTTTATAGTTAACAATTACCGTTAAATACTTCCCCTTTCACTTCCACCGTACGCCGAAGATCGACGTCGGTGAAGATCGAGGAAGCCAGCCGTCGAGGACTGCCACGACGGACTTCAGGCCTTGGAAGGCCTCTGGCCTCGGCCCTGTACAGTAGGGAGAGTGGGGGGTGGTCATACAGGCTTCTTTCCCACCTTTTTGTACATATACCCACCCGCTGCCATTTTGTAACATATGGCGAGTACTCCATTAAAATTCTGCCTTAAGTTTAATGGGAAGTTTCCTGGGTGGCTAAGCACAATACGTGCAATCTGTGTCTCCCACAAGACCATCCCGAGGCTAACTGTCGAGCTTGCAAGCTCTTCAAGCCGAAAACCCTTAAGGACCGCTCAACTAAACGCTGGGCCCACTACGCCAGGCAACTAGAGGCCATGGAAGTGGAGGGGACATTCAGCGATGGCAGCAACGCCACCGAATCGGACGGCGAGAGCAAAGGGGTGACTTCGGACACCCGCACGGAGGCCCCCAACCCCGAAGGACTGGTCGGCGGCCACATTGTGGGGAAAACAACCGGTGGCAAAAGCGCTACACATACTACCGCCACTAAGCACATCAGCCCCGGCCGTGACTCGACACGCGCATTGAGCGATCGGCACCGGACGACACCAAGAGAGCGGTCCAACAAATCTTTGTCCTCTGGGCGTTCCTGTTCGCCTCATGACAAAGGCCAACCGTCTTCGGTTGATAAAGGTGTCGCACTATCAATAGTCCCCGATCGTCAGATGACGATTCCGCCCTCTATCCTCCACAGGCAAGACGCGAGGCGTCTGACCGTACACCCGAGATTCGACATCCTTCCTCGAATCCCACCTCCGAAACTCGACGTGAGGCGTCAAACCCTTCGTAGGCCCCTAAAAACACTGTAAAACACTCCTCTAGTCATGGGAAAGGGGATAAGCAACATAAAAAGACATCTTCTGAACACCATGTTCATAAAAAGAAGCATAAGGCTCCTAAATCAACAGGGAAGTCCAAGGTCTCAGTCCTACCACTAAAAGTAAACTCATTCCTCCCACTACTGAGGATATGGGCACTGATGAGGAATCAGTACCTGTTATTCCTAGCTCTAAACAATGGAGCTCAGTAGACATTGACAGGGTCATGAGAAGGATGTCATTCATGGCTGACTTTTATGAAAAGGACCCTAATTACTTTCATAGTTACTCCAACACCCCTCCTACCTCTGCCCCTTCGGGGTCCAAGGCAATACCTGAGTCCTCTCAGCCTCCTACTAAGAAACTCTGCTTTGACGCCCCAGTTCAGGGCTTGGTCACAGACCCCTTTGTGGTTGAACCTTACCACCCTGATTCATATTGTGATGAAACAGAACCTCAATTGGTTGATGACCACACGGGTGTCTCTTATTATGGGGATGACAAGGACCAGGAGGAGGAGGATGAGACTGAAGCCTACAACATTGTCTCCCCGATGCCTAAAGACCCCCCCGGTGCATGACTCGCACCTTAGATACCTAACCCCTCCTCAATGAGGTACTGGCTAAGGCAGCTGCCCATTTTCATATCGACACACAGGGTGTCCAAGAAGACATGGATTTCGCTGAAGAAATCTTAGGAGACAAGAAAGCCATTACTCAGGCTATCCCTCTGTTAAAATCCATCCAGCGTAGGATTGATCCCTCGCTGCAAACCCAGAATCTCACTCGAGCGGTTAATCCGCGAGTCGAGAAATTGTTCCGTGCTGCACCCTCCAGTCCCCTGTAGGTTAGGGGCCAATTAAAGCCTGATTCCCTGGTCGTAACAACCACCAGAATGAGGGCAGGTACACCACTTGCTTCTTCGGAAGCACCTCCTGATAAAGAAAGTAAATGACTATATGCGCTGGGTAGAAAGGTTGCCTCCACTTCTGCCTATCAGGCACAAATTGCCAACAGTGCCACCCTTTTGGCAAGCTACAATTGCCATCAGTGGGAGGAGGTATCCGCTTTGGTATCCTCCGCACCCGAACCCTTAAAGAGCCAGTTGGCTCGACTGGCAGAAAATGGAAGGTCTGTATCAGGCTGCATGCTAAAAACAAACTTTGATGCAGCAGATAATGCTGGGAGGTTAATAGCCGAAGGCACTGTCATAAAGTGTCACACTTGGCTAAGGCAGTCAGGGTTCAAACCTGAAACCCAATCAACCCTGATAGATATGCCTGAGCAGCCGAATGTACTATTCGGCAAGGCACTGGAGGAAGCTTTAAAGACGGCAAAGGATGAGTACGAGACCCTAAAATCTCTTGGCCAACTCACCAATAAACCCTCTGGACAGAGGGGAAACAACATTTTTCGCCGCTTTGGGGACCAAAGTTCCCAAAGGGGTTCAAACTATTACCAAAATCAGGGAACCTCATGGGGGAACAATCAATCCCAATCCTCACAGGGCTACCCCAGAGGGCAATGCAGGGGTCGCACTACGGGTAGAGGCAGCCCCGCCAGAGGCGGTACACCACCCAACAAGCAGTGACGTTCTACTTCAGGTCCCCTCCCAAGCATCCCCAGTAGGGGGCCGCATTCCCACCTTCACCCACGCATGGGAGGGGACTACTTCAGAAAGATGGGTGCTGTCCACAGTGTCCGGAGGATACTGCATAGAGTTGCTAGGGCGCCCCCACGAACATCCTCTGCGACAGAAAGTACACTCGCTCGAACATCAGAAGATCCTCCTCGAGGAGATAGCCGTTCTACAAGCAAAGGACGCCATAGAAGTCGTCCCAGTCAACCAGGTAAACAGGGGTATTTATTCAACCTACTTCCTTGTGCCAAAAAAAGATCTGACAATGCACCCGGTATTAGATTTGCGCCCTGCAAACAAGTATGTCAAGCCATAAAAATTCTGCATGACTACACTACAAGAGGTAATCACTCTACTAAAAAAGGGGGATTACATGGCAACATTAGATATGAAAGATGCTTGTTTTCATATTTCAATGTTCCCAGTGCACAGAAGATTCTTGCATTTGAAGATAAAAAACCAGCACTACCAATTCAAGGTGCTGCCCTTCGGAATAGCCTCAGCTCCAAGGGTATTCACCAAAGGGCTGGCAGTGGTGGCAGCACACCTATGCATGGAGGGAATCCCAGTTTACCCTTATCTGGACGACTGGCTCATTACAGGGGAGTCCCCCTGTAATTTGCAGACTAAACATCCAAAGAACAGTCAACCTGCTCTTCAAATTGGGCTTTTCAATCAACGTGAAAAAGTCAAGCCTGGTGCCAAGCACCTCAAAACAGTTCCTAGGAGCTGTTCTAAATACCCAAGAGGGGTTGGCCTTCCCATCAGAGGAAAGAATTCGGAATTCGTTGCTGCAAATTCCTCAATATCAGGCCGGTCGCCAAATAAGGGTGCGCAAAGCTATGCGTTTGCTAGGCATGATGGCATCTTGCATTTAACTGGTCCCCCACATGCGCCTGCGCATGCGACCCATGCAGAAATAGGTGGTCTCAAGCAAGTGGTCAGTGGGACGATCTAGTGGTCGTTTAGCCAAAACTAGTACAGAGTCTTCGCTGGTGGACAAGACAAAATCTTACGAAGGGGAAACCCTTCTACGATCCAGAGATACAGGCCGTTGTCACAACAGACTCCTCCCTGGCAGGGTGGGGCGCTCATTACCTTCACCATACAGCTCAGGGTCTCTGGTCTCACACAGTGGCTCAGAACCATATCATCTGCTAGAACTTCTGGCAGTCTTCAGAGCGCTTTGGGCATTCGAACCCCTCCTATCCAACCAGTCAATGCAGATCCAGACAGCACGACTGCAATGTTTTACTTAAACAAACAAGGGGGCACTCGTTCTCCCAATCTGTCCAAGCTTGCCCGGAAAATTTGGAAATGGGCACTCAAACTGAAGATTTACCTGTCATCCCAACATGTTCTGGGGAACTCAACTCGCTAGCAGATGCTCTGAGCAGAAATCCCCTCCCAGAGGAACACTAGTGGCGACTACACAAAGAGGTTGTAGGAGACCTCTTCTCTCAGTGGGGTTTCCCCACTATAGGCCTAGCCGCCACAAGCGAAAACAGGCAATCCCCAAACTTCGCATCCAGGTTCCCCCAGCCAGTCTCCACGGGGAATGCCCTATGGATGAATTGGTCAGGGATATTTGCCTATGCTTTTCCACCAACCCCTCTGATGAGGAAAGTGGTGAACAAGATCCACAGGGAACCGATGACGCACATCCTGGTTGCTCCTATGTGGGCGAGACAACCATGGTATCCACACCTACGCAAACTGACGGTGTGCGACCCCATCAAACTCCCGTGCTGGTACAACATACTCTCCCAGCACAAGGGGCTAACAGTGCATCCTCAGCCCAACTCGATGAACTTGGCAGCATGGCTCCTGAAGTGATAGAGTTCGGACATCTCAAATTACCTCAGAGATGTATGTGTCATGGCCACTAACCAAGGGCCCTTATTTCCTCCTTCTAAAGGGTCCAAATGGACCCTGTCCTGGCACCAGGCTCATAAGAAAGTGTGCTCTGTTCCAAGGCACGTGTATCCAGGCCAGGCGTGGCCATTAGAAAGCATTGGAAGGCACGTGCAATCATCTATGGGAGTGGTGAGGCGGGGCCACAAGGCGGAGTTAAGGGGGAGTGGCTAGGGCCAGACTATTTAAGCCGGCCCCACCCGCATGTTTAGGCTTTGCGTTAATCTGCTGTATGCAGCGTAACACTTACCGCCGCCTGAAGCTCTTACCTGTCTCCAGCTCTGCATCTTCTGATTCCAGCTTCACATCTTAGGTGCGCACCTAACTGATTCCAGCTGTACATCTTCGGCGCGCACCTACCTGATTCCAGCTGTACATCGTCAATGTGCACCTTACCTGGATCCATCTATACCATCGCCCGGAGCGCATCCAATCTCGATACAGCATCCGCAGCGCGCACCTTACCTGAAGCCAGCCATACCACCGCTTGAAGTACTACGAGCTTCACGCCAGTATCTTCAGCGTGCACCTTACCTGTCTCTTCGATTCCATCTTCTGTTGGGTGCCTCTTCCTCACCTGTCGGAGTCTTCATTCACGCAGAAGTCTTCTTTTCGTCAGGCATCCTCGCGATTCTTCCATCTCACAGCCGCGAACAGCTTCCCAGATAGCCGTTCTCCATCTTCTGACGCCAGGCCATCCCTGCAAGAAATAAAGACAGCACAAGGTTAGAAACTGCATAAACATTTAACGCTTGGCCGCGCAACACCTAAGCCTTGCATTTCATTTAGAAACCCTACTCACCTTGTAGTGGGGTCTGCCCCATTCCTTTCTGACACCACGTGGGTACACTGTCAGCAACGTGACTCAGCGGAGCCATCTTCAACACCTATTGGGGAAAAGAAAGACATTATTAAGAATACGAACAATAATCATTGGGAAAGACTTTACAGAAGCATACGGACAATAATCATTGTTATCAACACTCACCTCCCACGAGGATTGGTCACAGCCGGTCTGGGCCATTACGCATATGGACCACTGAAGCAACTGAGTCTGTCTATAGCGCCCCTACTGAAGAGAAGCATAACGGAGAGCTCATCTTTGCAAAATAACAGGTGAGAGCCTATGGGAAAACGCTTGCGCATCTCATTCTGGCACGAGGGGTTTGAGGGGGATCGCAATTCAGTCACAGCATTCTCAATGCCTCTTACTTCCACCAAGGTCATTATTGCCAGCAACCTGATCAGACCAAATCACCGCTGCTGGGGGTAAAGCAAGATCCAGGGGAGCCAAATCCAGGGAGGGCTCCAACCGTGCCCCAACGTCCCTGCAGAGACTAGGTGAGCGTAAAGAGTCAAGAAAACTGTACACGAGGCACTGTTACTATGATAAATGGAAACGATTCGTAATTTGGTGCCAGAATAAGCAAATCAGCCGCGTTGATTGTACTCCTTCTAATGTGGTCACCTATATGCTCCACCTCCTACTGGTGCAGGGTTAGTGTTTAACTCACTAAAAGTGCACCTGGCAGCTTTATCAACCTACACCACTTCCCATAACAAGGTGTCACGGTGGAAGGTGCCAGTCGTCAAAGCATTTATGGAAGGGGTAAAGAGACTACACCCTCCAATTTCTAACCCACCACCAGGTTGGGACCTTAATGGGACCAGGTTGGGACCTTAATGGGACCTGACTTATACAAATGTCTTCTTAGTAGCCATCACCTCCATAAGGTTCTCACCTAAGTTAATTTCCAAATTCCATGTTAACCAGTCTATTGAGCTACCGGCTTTCTTCCAAGAACCCAAAAGCTCTGCTGAGGTGAAACTCCACACACTAGATGTGAGGAGGGCGGACCTCTAATACGTAGACAAGACCAGACCGCTAAGGAAGACAGATCAACTGTTCGCCTCCATAGCGCCAGGCAGAGAAGGAGATCGCATCTCTAAAAATGCCATCTCTAGGTGGATAGTCAGATGTATCCAACTGTGCTATTCCCTTTCAGATAAAACACTGCCTTTTACGCCAAGGGCCCACTGTACAAGAGGTACTGGAGCCACTCTGGCTTTCATTGTAAGTGATGGTGGACAGTCTTTATAGGGATGGATATGATCTATTGGTTGAAAAAGGTCAAATGTTTTGAACTTTAAGGAATACAAAGGACTCAGAATACATGGAGATTGTAGATTCTTTTCACTTCACTTTGTTGTGTTATTGTTTTTTAGTGTTAATGATGCTGCTCGAGAAAGTAAAGATGAGAGCAAAGCATAATCCGAGCATCCGGGTCTTGACATAGAATTCACTTTTAGTAGAGGGCGCAGTTGAGCAGCCACAAAATGGCTGCAACTCTCTAAGCCTCTGAGTGTGCTGCTGGCGATTTAGTGTTTTATCCCGCTTCTTGGAGACATGTTCACGATTTAAACATATATTACGTTGAAGGAGATACTCTGCCACAACTTGTTTAAGTTTTGTTCCAAACTACCTTGGAATTCCAGAGATCTATGCACTACGACCTAGAGCGGCCTGGGCAGATGTCTTCTGAAGAGACTGGGTGCTCTTAGAAACCCAGTCCTGCAGTGATAACAATAGAGCTGAGGGCGAGCGCAGTCCGCTGCAGTGCCACAAACTACCATTGCCCAGTTTTACCGATCTGAAATTAGCTACTGAGGACGTGCAGGATCTTACCTGCCTTGGTGTCAGTATGGTGGGACCCTGCACACGGACGCCCTGTGACCCGGCGGAGCTCAGTCGGATACTGAGACTTAGCACCTGATACAGAGTGGGGAGGAGGAGCGCACATTTGCTTGCCGCAAGGTGCAGCGGTTAGGATGGGAACTTTTGTGATTGAATGCCTCCATGCACAAAATCAGCACTAAGGTACGATGCAAATGAAACGTGGGAAGTGTGGCAGATCTTTGCTCCCGTGTAGCCTCCACATTCTGCAGGCAGAGAGTTTCTAGAGTGAACACTGCCCGTGCAAACACACAGGCATGGACTGCTTTCTCTGTGAAGGAGGACTGGTGACGAGAGCGGCTTGCAACACGGCACACTGGCTTGGGTAGAGCAAACATCACAGAGAGCCTTCGGTTTCCCAGCCTGTGACTCATTGACATTTCCCTACTAATTTGAAGTGCAAAAGTTAGTTAAATAGCAGGATTCAGGTCGCTTGAGGACCCCCCCCCTGAGACCTGGTGTATGATGACCCAAAATCATCAACTGTGTTAATACAATCCCGCCTGGTGATCTCATGCCTGTGCTTTTTACATTCCAATTGGTACTGTAAATTTCCAGAGGGCAGTCATTGGTCTGCTCTGGGTGTGTTAGTATGCGCAGCTGATGCCTCCACACGTTACTCTTGAATACCCTTCACCAAGAGGCTGGTAATTGGAATACACTATTTAATATTGGTATACAACAATATATGCTGACGCCTGTGGAGTTGGTTTCAACGTCATACTACACTGCTGATGCACAGTAACGAAGGTTCATCCTTGCTTAGTGGGGATTACTCTAACCATGCCCAGAGGGGGGGCCAATCCAAAAAGGCTAAACACGCTGGATGCCTTTACTAGACAAACTAACTTATCTCGCCTGGATAAAACTATAAACCCTCAAGCTGGTTAGTATTCCTGCGACTACCCGAGGAACAATTAAACCTTAAACAGGTGATGGACAGCATGCAAGCTGGCTTCGCCTCTATGATGGATAAACTGGACAGTATTACGTCCAATTTAACTACTTTGAATGGAAAATGGAGAAAGTATGCAACCGGATGAAGGAAGCAGAAACACAAATTGGGACTATGGAAGACGATGTAACTGTTTTGAAATCTCAAATAACAAGGGTCACTGGTTACTTTGAACGAGCATTGGTAAAATGTGATGACCAGGAATCACGCTCGCGGAGAAACAATATACGAATAATCTTCCTTCCGGAAGGCTTTGACAGTAGCCCCATGGAAGTAAGCATTGAGAACCTCTGCATGGATCTGTTTGACAAGAAAAATGCCTCCTCAATGTTTGTGGTGGAAAGAGCTCACAGAACACCACCGGCACGTCCGAAGCCTGGGGCTACCCCCAAGGCCATTATTGCAAAATGACCAAATTATACGCACCGTGACACAGTGCTGCATCTTGCCATGGGAAAGGGACCATTACATTTTGAGAATACCATACTTCATTTATACACAGACTTTTCTTTGGCAGCCAACAAGAACGCAGATCCTACCTGGCTGCGAAACGCATGCTTCAAAAAAGAGAAATTCCATATGCTATGCTATATCCAGCTTGCCGACGGATTCTATACCAGGGAAAAGCAGTTTATTTTTTTTCACCATCCAGAGGAAGCAGTGAACTATATAGAGGCCAACATACCAATTGTGTCTAGATTGGCGGAAGAGGATACAGGAGCTATACTCTGATCGCCATCCTGAGCAGTCTGGCTGAAATAATGCCGACTTGGGTAAAGTGGTGGGAGTGACTCTTTTATATCTTTGGTTCAAATAATATTTTACACAATGTGAATCACTTTGTCTTAGTAACAGGTCTACAATGTGAAGTTAGCGGGTTAATTCTTTTTGAATGGGGCTTGGGCCCTGGGAATAGAGAACTTGCTCAACAGCATGTGTTTGTATGAATGCGCAAGTTGGGGATGTGCAAAATTGGTCGGGGAAGTGAGGGAGGGGATCGGGGAAGTGAGGGAGGGGGTCGGGTGGTGTACGTGGCCCTGATTGAGAAGGCAATGTGGGTGGGGAGTGGGGAAACAAGTTGGGGGAAAATAAGGGAAAAAATGTTCAGCAATGTATATAGAAAGAGTCAGGGAGAAACATGAAATACAGACGTAACTATAAGATATTTGCAAAACAGTATCGTATACACCACTAATCTGGATCATCCTGTAGACAATTAAGTTTTTAGATGGTATGCCAGAGGGCTAGGTAATTACACCAAGGCAAGAAGAATCACGGCCTACGTGAACCGTCACAATGTGCAGGTCTTGTTCCTACAAGAGACGCATGCTGTTGGTGCCGGGAATACCTCTTTCGCTGCAGCGTTGGGCTCTAATAGGTATTATACTACGTATTCGACACAATCCAGGGGAGTACTAACTTTGGTGTATAAGAAAACTGCTTTTATACAATTGCACACACACATAGACCTGGAGGGTCGATACGTTATAGTGCACAGTAAACTGCTCAACAAAGAGGTCCTAATAGTAAATACGTATGGGCCCAATGTAGATGACCCAGACCTTTACTCTACGATAGCAGACCTAATATTGCCTTATATGCTTGCTGCAGTAATCTGGGGAGGAGATATTAATACAATTTTAGATTTAACCTTGGACCGCACTGGGTCCACAGCCGGACCGCTATCGAAAGAAGCTAGCTGTATAGCTACAATACTTAATAGATTACATTTGCATGATGTATGGTGTATGCTGCCCCCTGGGGAGAGGAGATATACATACTACTCAACGGTAGATGACATGGCATCAAGAATAGATATGTTTTTGATATCAGATAATTTAATGGTAACGGAAACTGACATATACCCACGAACTTACTCAGACCATTCTCCGAACACATTGGGCCTCATTCCGAGTACGGCGCTAACCAATGGCGCTATTAACGCCTTGGTTGACGCCGTACCCGGACCGGCAGCGCCTTGGTGGTTGGCGGAATTACCGCCCCATTCCAAGGTTGGCGGGGCGGTAATTCCCCAATCCCCATTTACCCTTCCCCATTCCCATTCTTGCCCCATAGGGCATAATGGGAGTGGGGAAGGCGTCAATTACGCCACCGTAAATTACGGTGGCGTAATTAACATCAAGGTCCCTTAGCGCCATGGTATTTAACGCCTGCTAAAAGCAGGTGTTAAAAGCACCATGGCGCTAAGGGAACTCGGAGTATGGCGGTAAGGGATTACCGCCACCGCTCTCGTTAGCGGTGGCCGCTATCCCTTACCGCCATACTCGGAATGAGGCCCATTATCTCTGCTATGGGACAGCACCCCGATAGACCGTGGTACGTGGAGGTTTAAATCACTGGCACTGCAAGACTTAGTATTTAGAACTGACATTAAGGAGGATATTCGCACATATTTTCTAACCAGTGACAATGGCACAGTATCGCAGGCTCCCCTCTGGCAAGCATTTCAAGTTTACATACAAAGGATGGTAATGTCTCGAGAACTGGGAGTACTGCGTACTATCTGCGGGCACTTGGTGAATTGTGAAAGTATACTCCGGACATTAAAGGGGCAGTATGATACAGCATCTAATCGTAGCACCCTAGCTAATATTCAAGTGCAATTGGAACCCTTTAGAGAACTGGCTGAAAGGGAAATACAATACTTTGCCAAACCGGCCTCTACCAGGAAATACGGAGAGGGTGACAGGCCTGGGAAATTGCTGGCCAATTTAGTAAGAACCAAAGGCGGAGGAACCACATAGTCGGGTTGAAAGATGAGAATCAATCAATGGTTTACACTGAGCAGGGCATTAATGAGGTGTTTACAAGATGTTATACTTCTCCGTATTGTAAACATGGGGAGCTAGATAAACACGGACTGAGTGACTTATTGAGGTATATTCCTTTATCTGTGCTGTCTCCTGAGGCGAGAATCCAACTGAATGCCCCGCTAACAGGAACAGAACTCATGCAGGTGATTAAAGACCTACCCAGAAACAAAGCACATGGACCAGATGAGCTCACTGCCGAATCCTATATGAAATATGGTGCTTTGCTAGTTCCCCAGTTATTAAAACATTTGGAAGATTCTGTCCGCATTGGCCGGCTACCTTTGTCACTTCATGAAGACGTGGTGATAGTATTGCTTAAACCTGGGAAAACAGATGACGAATTTGAGTCCTATAGGCCGTTATCACTAATGAACGCAGGTACTAAGCCAACAGACTGCTCCCCTTTATGCCCGCTTTGATCTCCCACGATCAGGCAGGGTTTATACCTGGCAGGGCAACATTCCTTAATCTGAGGCGTTTATTTAATGTCATGGCCTCAGAGGCAAATGCAGTGGCAGTAGCTGTAGATGCTCAAAAAGCATTTGATATGGTGTCATGGCACTTTTTGTTTGCAGTCTTGGAAAAATGTGGGATGGGGGCACCTTCATACGCTACATTAAATTGCTATACACGAAACGTATGGCAGCTGTCCGTACAAATGGAACCCAATCTGCCTCATTTGAACTTGTTAGAGGAACCTGCCAGGGGTGCCCCCTATCACCTTTGCTGTTCGTTTTGGCTATAGAACCCATGGCTGACCTGATCCACTCCCGGCATCACAATATAGGTATCCGAATATTAGGCACCATGGAACTCACATCGCTCTATACTGAGGAAGTATTGCTATATGTCAGAGACCCACAACATAACCTGGATCGAATCATGCAGTACATAGCCTGGATTGGCAAATATTTGGTATTTACTCTAAACTATAGTAATCAGAAATATTCCACCTGACAGACAATACTCCTCGCCCTCAAACACAATCTCTCTTAAAATGGTCTCCTGATAGTTTAAAATACTTAGGGGTGACATTGACCAGAGCTAAAGATTCCCTCCTGGTGAGTAATGATGTCTCTCTACACAAATATGCGGATACTAAAATATTTGTTTGGTCTGGTATACCTATGTCCTTAGCAGTAGAATGGCCTTAGTAAAAATTATATTGGTACCCAAGATGTTGTAGACGTTTGCAAACGTTCCGGTTTGGCCGGGGATTCTTTTTTTTCTCTAATCTACATAAACTGCTGTCCCAGTTCCTATGGCACGCCGGAGCAGTGAGAAAAAAATGGTCGTATATGGCGCTTCCACACGGGAGATTTAACGGGTGCCAATTAGAAGTGTACTGGCTAGTGGCTCAGGCTCAACATGCTGCCTACTGGTATAGTATTGATGCAGCCCTACCTCATGTTAAATTAGAAAGAAAAGCAGCGAACGGGAAGGAGTTAATGACACTAATACTTGATAGGCCATATAAAGACGATTGCCTGTTCGACCTGGTGTTGTGTGCGCTTGAAGCGTGGAGGCATATATTTACCAGGATGAAGACAGTGATTCCTTACTTCCGCTGGCTCGCGCTATGGAACTATCCTTTACTAACCCCTACGGGTGACTTGGCGATTAAACGATGATGGGAACCCTGTGGTTACCGTACTATCGGGGACTTATTTCTAGAGGGTGAATTGATGTCACTAGATAGTTGTAAAAGTAAACACGCGGGGAACGTCCACTGATGCATTACACTATTAAAGATTACGGGCTGCACTACGCCTGAAGTTGCCTAATTACCCAAAAGAACCCTGAGAAACCAAGCTATTTATTTTTATTTTTTACATTTGTAAAAGCACAAAGCAGACCTATTGTCATATATTGCCAACCCGGCTGGGAGCCGCCATGTATTATCTACTTTGTATAGGGAAATACTGACTAATACGCCTAGTGGTACAGACCGGTCATGGGAAAAATGAAATACTGACCTCAATTTAACAATGTCAGATACCCAATGGGTTGCTATGTGCACATTAACCACGGAGGTATCTATGAATATGCGTTTAAAATTGATTCATTACAAAATACTACATATGCTACACTATACCCCACTTAAACTCCAACAAATATATCCAGACTATGAAGGGTTATGCCTGAGATGTGGGTTGTCAGGCGCAGGCACGCTGCACATGTTATGGAATTACTACAATATTGGGAGTCAATTTATGCTGCATTTGCCAGTATTACGGGCAGACAGGGCAGACAGATACACATATCTCCTGTATCTGCCATGTTCGGATTGTGGCAAGAAACAATGGACAATAAACTAAGAGCCTTACTCAACATTGGCTGTGTGGTGGCAAAACGATGTATATTGAAAACATGGACACAAAGTAACCCACCTACTTTCAGTGAATGGTTCAGGGAGTTAAAGTGGAACAATACATATTGAGACTGCCCTATGCGCCCAGACCCAAAAATATCTGGGGGAATTTAGAGACTATTTGTCAAGAGACTGTACTAATGGATGATTGTGTTGATGTTGATTAGAACACTGGAATTTGAAATACGGATTGTCTTAAGAATCATGTAAAATGCTGTAAAGTCACTGACTAATTTAAATGAACGTTACTGTGTCATGTCATGCTCAACTTAAATAAAAGGTTAAAAAAAATGAATTCACTTTCAGCAACTCTCAAATCAACCCCTTTTTTCTCAGATGCTCAATTCAACATCTTCTCCTCCTCCATTATCCCACCCCTGCACTCTCACCCACCATGCTCTCGCCCTCCTATTTCACCCCTCAGGTGTCAATCCCCTTCATACCATTCTCTCCTTGCTCAGCTCTTATATCATGCAACCCACTTTCTAGCCATTCACAACATCCTGCCCACCCTCAGCGCAAACACATGCTTATCGACCCTATCGTCACATCTCCGATAAGACCCTCTTACATTATAACTCTATAATCAGCCTCCCTCATTGCAAGCCCTCCACTCGCTTGTCTTAATTCTGCCACCTCCGCGTTCAGCCTCTCTCACATAACCGCCATCCACTCCTTGTCCCTCCTGTTACTCTCTCTCTGCACCGAGCAGACATCTCATTGTCACTTTCAGCCAAACTAGCATTTACTCTCAGCTCCCTCATGCCAGCCCCTTTACTCCCGGTGTTTCACGTTGGAGGCGCCATTTGGTCCCCTGGTAGACAGAATGTTTTCTTGATTTGAAATTCAAACATGCAGGAACTGTGCCCGCCCAGTTGAAGAAATATTTCTCCAGCATACGGTTTTACTAAATGAAAACAAGGTTTAACATGTCGTTCTGCTGTTTTGGTGTCTCAGTTTCGCTCGTTTCTAAAATGCAGTGTAAATTATGACAGCCTGGTGCTTATATGGGTCGCGAAGGCTGGGCCAGGATTGGGCGTGTGCCAGGAGCTTGGCATCTGACTACCCTACTCAAGTATAACATGCCTTTTACAGAAACTGGCGTGTGGGCAAACATTCAGTTTTCACTATAAACTAGTAGTACTGTGGCGGTATGCAGATTTCTTTCATGGATTTGTATACCTCTTATTGTGAAATAAGACTGCAGGTTCTGCCAGTCTTGTCATGGGTGCTCAAAGGTGTCCTGCTGGGTCTGCAGGTAAGCAAGGAAGGGTATCAGTAGCCTCTAACTGTGCTCCCTGCTGAACCAGATTTTTGGTACAAAAGTGTATGCAAGACTGAACACAGAAAATAGCTACATTGGAAACTGCAACACACTGAGAAGGGATAGCTGGAGTTTGACGTGTACCTATTTGAACTGTTGCACTCTTTTCCGACTACTCCTCAAAATAGACTTGCACTCTTTCCCAAGCCCCTGTCATAATTGAACAAGCACCTAAACAGCGGTGGTGGATGTAGTCACCGAACTGTAGAACTAAATCCCGTATTACATAGGTGGTCAGGACAGAAGGCGATTTTAAAAGAAACCGTCCGAATCGTTTGTAAATCCTCCTGAACTAGACAAACCGCCTCTGGTCCAGTACTTTGTTCACTGATAACCACCATGAACTACTCACCATCGTCATGTGAAATGTGGTCACTAGTCAGCCTTGGGACTACAAATAGATGTAGTAAATCCTTCTATCCTTTTTGTCATTATTCATCTGAGGACGACCAAAGTTCCAAATGCAAGGTTGGCATAAAAATCAATTCAATTATAAAAATGCCCACTAGATGCCACTGTTGCTCTTGAAATTAAAATAATTGTGCCATGAATAGATTGCGGTTTTATAAAGGTAGAGGGGTTTTAGGTTTTGGCTAAATACTATTGGAATGGTTTAAAGGGGGTAGAGGGCTGATAACTGTGCCCCCTCCCTTGCCCCGTTCATTACAGCATGTATCAATGTCTCCTTCACTACAGGCCTTGTCCCATCTGGCCTTAAGGAAGCCTAGTCATCTTTGACTCCACCCTTTCTTTCTCCACCCACATCCCCAAGGTCTCTAAAAAGTCAAACTTCCTACTGCACCTCCTCAGAGGTACTCTGCCTTTCCTCTCTTTCCCCCAGAAGCTCATGGTATCCCAAGCTCTGGTTCTCTCTAGGTTAGACTATTATAACAGCCTCTTTCTAAATCTACCTGCCTCTACTCTCCGCCCTCTGCAACTCATCCAGAACAGGACTACGAGACTTGTCCTTGGCCTCAAGCCCTGGGATCATATCTCTCCAGCTCTGAAATCTCTCCATTGGCTCCCAGTGGATGCAAGGATTAAATTCAAAACCCTCTGCATTGTCCACAAGGCTTCCTGGGGACTGGGTCCAAAATACCTTCAGCTATCCCTCCGCAAATACCTCCCCTCTCGAGCTCTTTGCTCCTCTACCTCTAACTCTCTCAGGGTCAGTCGTTTTTCAAAGAAACAAGCTGGGGGTAGATCTCTGTCTTCAGCTGGGGCCTCCCTCTGGAACAGCCTCCCTGCCACTCTAAAACATGAGGAGAACCATCTCCGGTTCCGGAAGCACCTCAAGACCTTCCTCTTTTCTTCTGCCTTCGCTCCCCCTCTCCCCTGCTGATCTGTTCTCTCTTGGCACCATGCACCTGGCTGCCCTCTGTCCTCTGGGTCCAGGTACCTGCTCACCCTGCCACCTTCCTGCACTGCCTCCGGGCCACCCCTTGCACTTGGGTCTGTATCTGTACCTATACAGCCCCCCCCCATTTTTTCTTCCTGCACTTATCAGACCTACCCTGTCTGCTACCTTAAACCTAGCGCTTGCCAATTGCTGGCTGCACTACCACTGTTCATTGTCTTTATTATTTATTTATTTAGTATTATTTATCTGTTTCTCCTCTGCTTCGCACTTTCCACTTCTCCCCCCTTCCATGCACTTTTCCCCTCAATGTCACTGGGCCTAGTAAGATCGCTGTTTTGTTCTACCCTGTTCCCCTCCCTTGCCTTGTCGCGCTCTGAAACACTTGTGTACGAGCGCGATAGAAATAAAATATCAATATGCCCTCTCCTTAAGAAACCAGCGCTTGACCCGACTATCACAGGGAACTATAGCACACATAGGGGAATCCCCCAGATGAACCATTTATCAAATAGTTCAATGACCCAGTTTTTTATACAACTGGGCCCTATTCCATGGATTATTAAATCACCTCCAAGAACAATACACACAGTGGGTAGTATTTTTGTTATACTAAAAGTTTCATAATTTATTACGTAGGCCATTGGTCCTACGGTTGCAAGCTTAAAAAAGACCAATTGGGTCTTTAGCAAGAGTGGTTGCTGAGTGGGCTGTCTTGCTGTCTCCCACGCTGTTCCTGTGTCCTGTGTCCTGTGCAAAGATCGATTTTGGATTGGACTTTGTTTGCTTCTGTGGAACTGGAACTTTGTACATTGTGTAACCAGTCCATGTCATTGGCGATTTTTGGGTCATTTCTCGACTTCCTGCCTGCCCCTTTCCCAGCAACCTCTTCAAAACCATCAACGCTGCGCGTTTAGCGCGCGCGTTTAGCAAGAGTGGTTGCTGAGTGGGCTGTCTTGCTGTCTCGCGTGCAAGCGTGCTGTGGCTGTTCTCTCGCTCTGCCTAATTAGTTGATCACCAACATATTATGTCAACTACGGTCAGTAAAAAATTTAAATTAACATCAGGCATGCCTGTAATTAATCCTGGCCAATTATTTAATTTAGAAATGGCAGCGAACAAAATTAATACTAGACTAAACCGCAAAAAGCATAATCTCCAGCGCTCAATATCACTTTCATCTGACATTCGTTTGTATTATTCCCAAGACACCCTGTCCAGCCTAGAGAGTGGGTCTAATGTGCGTGTGTTAACCACTCCTCCGCCACCTTTGACCCCAATACAATCATTATGTTCGGAGACTGGGTTAGAGAGCTTGTTGGCTGAGGCCAGTGTGAGTGATAGTTCCGGACCTTTGTCCATTACTAGCACACATGTAAAATCCATTAGTGTTGTTGAAGTCGAAAATATGAATGAAATCCCTAGTACATTGATTGTTGCTGATGTGCATGTAACTCCCAATCTTTCAAGCGAAGTGACTGATTTGACTCTTGTGACAGCCTGTACTCTGGATGATCCTCAGGGTGGTGGAGAGTCCCGGCCCCAGGTTGATGTGTGCACGCAGCCAATGTTGGAGCCCTTTTGTTGCTTAGTGGCAGCCCAACATTGTTTGTGTGCTGTCTATGAGGAGCTTGTTCGACCAGGGGAAATTGATGAGGAAGTCATGGAAGTCATGGAATTTGTGAACACTTCGGGAGGACCGAGCTCTCCCTTAGCTGATGTTATGTACATTTGTTCAAATACTGGGGATCTAATTCAATTACAGCCAGATAATACAATGGGGCCAGAAAACCAGGTAAGCAATTCTGGAGGAGGGGTGAAGCCTACTGAAAATTGTCACCAAACCCCCCCAGACAATAATCAAATGTCTAACTCCAATTGTATTGATGAATCGCCCTCTTTCATTGCTCCGACTCCTCGAAGGACAAGGTTTGAGGAACCCCATCGAGAGTCTGACTTTTTCATTAATAAGAACTGCTCCAAGCGGTTTTCTTTTCCAGAAGCCCCGGCGCTTAATAATACTCTTAGCGCCATGAATACTGCGTTGCTTGCATTAGCGAAACTTTACGAAGTACTAGATGGTAAGCTCAATCATCAAACCATCCTACTAGAGCAATGCAGTAATGGTATAGCGGTGCTTTCACAAAAACCGCCTGTCGAGCAAGTGACCTTGCGATCCAATGTTGAGACTGTTCAAGGCTATCGGCCTGATTCATGTAGCATAATGAATGCTGATTGTATACAAGTGTGTGTGCTGTCTGAAACAGAAAATAACCGAAGTCTGTGTGAGGTAGATCCCAATGGTTGTAATCGACCAGCCGGGCAAATGGTTGCCGAATCTGATCCATCTATATCCAATAGAGATACAGTACAAAACAATCTCAGCAAATGTATTGATAGCATAGTTACCCATGACCCTGATGGCCAGATCAAGGAGAAAGAGACCTTACCTACCACAGTACTGCCAAACAATACATTCTTTTCATCTAAACCTATTACGATGAATCTAACTAAAACATCGGCGGTAGTTACTGACCCGCTGCCCACTGCCTCCAGAAAACTATTTACGAAAGGCAGAGGTGCCAGTTCCCAGGTTGCAGGCCGTAAATTCATCAAAGCCCTTTCTAGACGTGAACAAACTGCAAAACTTGGAAAAGTCAATTTGGTAAAATCAGGCCCCAAAGAAGCTATTCAAACCTTCATGCCTTACGGGCCCCTGGACGATTTGGTCACTATTTCAGCTGGCATGGGTGCCCAAGACTTGGCACGGTGCACTAATTCTTCAAAAACATTAAATAATACTGACCCCAGTGATAATAACTTCGATGTTGTAGGACCATGTAATGTGGGACAAGTTGACATACAGACCAGGCCACCCACGGGTGGGAGTGATGGGCTTCTGAGTCAAGTGAATTTAGCGGTACTCAGAGAGGAAATTAGAACATCCATCAAATCATACATGTCAGACATACCCGGGGCTTCTACCGAACCTTTGAACAGTGTAAGTTCCATGGTAACTAAGGGTTTTAATGTGGAGAAGACCTCTGCTTTAGTGGAAAATCCAAAAACAGTAATAATTAGTCAAACCCACCTACAAAATGATGTGAATACAAAATTAGGCCCCTTTCTTCCATTGCAAGTTGACTCTTCTGGCCGAACCGAGCTTTCAGCCCTGCCCCGTCAATCAGTAGATGTCTCGGGTGTTTCCTTGCCCCAACAACACGGCATCTCGCAAATACATGAACAGATGTCGCGGCCTGAAGCTGCCATTCAGACCCAGGACATTCGAGATATCATAAAATCTTCGATTGCAGCTTATATCGGCGAAGCCAGCCAAAGTTGCCAAGGGGCTGGAGGTACGCAATCATTGCGTTATCCTGACGTGAGCCAGTTATTAAAGGGTCCGGCGCAGTTGGGCAATCAAATAGCGCAAGGAAATGATATGCCATCAAGCCTTTGTCTCCAGACAATTGCTCAAGCCCACAATATGAATTTCAAGGATGGTAATAAACCACAAGTCAAGTCCAAGTCTAATTGCCTAGTGATTAGATGTCGCGAAGACCCTTATCCCAAATATGTATTAAATCGGGCTAGCATTTTGAACATATGCAGTGAAATCCCGTCCCTGTCTGATATATCATCAACAGATATAACCTTGGTTGAATTTATTAACACAAATGACCCTTCTGAAGCAAGAATCCATCTTCAATCGACAATTGTAATGAATATATTGTGGCAATCTAAAACAGTCCTATATGAATTGGGTTTTAATTTGTATCAAGACCCTTTTATAACAAATAATGTGATGGACAAAGCTCAAATCAGGACATATCAGTCTATCAAGAATAGAGAATCGAATCAGATTGTAAACTCTGCTCCACGAATGGTGGCATTTCAGGACTACTTTGCTAGATCATAATATAATGCCGGTACAGGTAGCCTACTCTCGTGGAATACGAGAGGCCATAAGCATTTATTTGACCTTGCTAGTAGAGATTTGGCAACTTATGATCTGGTAGCCTTACAGGAAACCTGGCTTGTTGACTGCCCCATCTGGAAGTCCTATGATGTAATTATAACTCCGGCCATTCAACATCACAGAGGTCGACCCAGTGGTGGTCTATTGCTTGCAGTCAAGAAAGCTACAGGTTTTGTAAGTGAAAAATTAGTCTCTCCATCCTCATATTTTCAAATTGTTAGACTCCAGAGAGGTGGTGAGCTTTTGGTTATTGTCAACATTTATTGGAGAAGAGGTAATATGACCGCAGAATCTTTTTTTGGGTCACTAAATTCGATTCTCGATCGCCTGACTTTTGAAGGTAACATTTGTCAAACCATCATAGTAGGGGATTTAAATCTCCATTTGTTATCACAAACTTATACTGAACATAATGATGATGAATTAACTTGGACAAATATGATGCACGAGAGAGGATTTGTAATGCTGAATGGTGCCATCGTAGGGGATATCCCTGCTGAGTATACATGGAGTAGAGGGTCACAACGGGCAATACTTGACTATGTTTTTGTCCATAAGACATTTTTAAATTATGTACAATCTATGCAAGTGGTTGCAACCGACCATAGTGATCATAATAAGCTAACTATGCGATATTCAAGGTCATCATCTGAAATTTCTCCTATGGTTGAGACCCATCCCTATCCAAATTTTGTAAATAACAGCGGTACGCGAGTGAGATGGAATAGAAATCGACTAAAACAGTTGCATGAGGCCCTGCTTGGGTCTTCTGGGTCAACGGACTGCTATGTTACAGTAATGCATTTGTTTAAGCAGGTAAAACTGCCAGACCTGAGTGTTCGTCATAAACATTGTCATCCCTTTGACCCAATAGTACAGTCTAAGAAAGCTGAATTGCGAAGAGACCTACGTAATTTAAAATGTGTTCCTATAATCCATCGTTTGCTTTTGAAAACAAAATTAAAAGCATCCTATAGAACATGGCTAAAGGGTCAGAGAGCTGTGCGCTATCAGCAAAATGGGGAAACCATGATGTCCCAGATTATTAAGAAATCCACTAGTGGTATATGGGCTTGTCTAAATGAGGCCACGCATAGAACACAGGATGCTGTTCAAATAAATGCTATTCCAAATGCAATCTGGAAAACTTACTGTGAAAAGCTTTATGCATCGTCCTTCTCGAACTTGATTCCAAAGACATACTCCCTAGGCTGGTCCCATTTCTTTACCATCACCGTCAATGATATACTGATATGTATTAAAAACTTGAGTCGCTCGAGGGCAATAGGCCCGGATGGTCTCCATAATAGCACACTTAAAGATCACCAACAAGAATGGGCAATGATCCTCCATCAGATCTTTAGCAAAGTCATCTCGACAGGGGTCATTCCTAAATCTTGGCAGAAGTCCATCATTCTGCCCATATTTAAGAAAGGGGAGCGTGATGACCCAGCTGCTTACCGCCCCATAGCACTCTTGGATTGTCCTGGGAAAATTTTCACCCGACTGATCCTGAATAGATTTAACATTTGGTTGGAAGAAAATAACTATCGAGACATCTTCCAAACAGGATTTTTGCCTGGAAATGGGACGACTATAAATGTTATTACCCTTACAAGTATTATTCAGAAGGCTTCCCACCAACACCAGCCACTCTATGCAGCATTTATAGATTTTAAAATGGCGTTTGACGCTGTTCCTCGTGAACTTCTTTTTAAAAAACTTATGGATAAAAAATGTCCCTGGTCAATTGTCAAGTGGATAATTGACTTACATACAGATACCTCGATACAAATCAAACTTTCTAGTGAGGGACTATTGTCTGACCCAATTAAGACTGCGTGTGGGTTGAAACAAGGTTGTTTGCTAGCTTCTGCTTTATTTACTTTTTTTATCTCAGACATTGGTGTAGACCTCAGTAAAACTGTGGCAGATCCACCCAAAATTAATGGGGTTAATGTTACATATCTACTCTATGCTGATGACATGGTGTTATTCTCAAAGACTCCCAAAGGATTACGGGCACTTTTGTGTGCGTTGGATACCTACACTAAAAAGAACGGTATTTCCTTTAATTTAAGTAAAACAAAGGTTATGCAGTTTGGCAAAAGCATGCAAAGGAAAGCCACCTACAAATGGCCTTTACAAAATGTCAACCTGTCTTCAGTTTCCTCTTACATCTATTTGGGGGTCTTCATAAGTAACTCACCAGATAAGAATGCGAATCATCAACATCTAAAACAGCGTCTAACGACGGCTATATCATAAAGCAGAGTAATAAGGAGTAAATATTGTAAGTTTTCAATAGTACCATTATTGGTTTATTATAGACAAAAATTTATTCCGGTAATTCTTTATGGTTCAGAGGCTGTCTTGGGAAAATCATATCAATACTGGGCCATTATGGAAGGATGCTATTGGAAGCGTGTTCTTAACCTCCCATTGTCAGAACCCATTTGCATCTTGCGACACGAGCTAGGACTCCTGTCTTTATATGCCATCTATAAGTGGAGGCTATGCTCGTTGTATCGCAAATGCATATTGAGTGTTAATCAGCCTGGGTTGTTAGGAATGATTGCTATTTACCTTTTAAGATCTGATGATCCATTTGCAGTGTCTTGGAGAAATCAAGCAGAAAAAATCATTATTAATATTGGATTTTCAATGGCACTATTGCTAGGCAATCCCACTAAGGCAAAAAAACGGATATGGGAGGATGACTGGATAAAAACAAGATCTGCATGTCTCCTATACAAAAAGTTTAAGAAAAACCCATTTGCCTTAAAGCGCTATGGGGAAACAGAAAGTTACCTAATGATGTTCCCACATTCCCGACAGCGGGATGATTATTTAAGATTTCGATTAAATATCTGGCCCGTAAAAGAAATTCTGTGCCATCGCAGAATTATCAGAAAAGACGATGCTTTGTGTCGGTTTTGTCAATTAGCCATTGAAACAATGCAACACTCATGTGTTGAATGCCAAAGTTTGCAAGCAAAAAGAATTGTGCATTTTGAACATTTATTTACTGGGTACATGACCATGTCTCAAACACGTTGCTGGTCTCTCCTATTTAATAGTCAGTTGAAAGTTGTTAGATATGCAATATTGAGTTTTTTGTATAGTTTGGGACTTAAAGGCAAAGTTAGTATGCAAAGTCACACTGAAGGAAGTTCACTAATTAGGTTTTAGTTACAGGATTTATCTTATTACTTGTTTTTTTTTTAATGCTCTTATTTTATCTAAAGTGATTAGGTATAAATCTGTATCTAATTAGTTTGTTGTTATTAACTATGTAACTCTGTATATGGACGTAATTCTTGTTAATATCAATTTTATTTTTTATAATGTTCTCTTTTAATTTTAAATACGTTATGTTAATTTTGTATGTTGAAAAATCAAGATATACTTGATTAAAACAACTTTTAAATAATTAAAAAAAAAAAAATTATGTAGAAAAATCAAAACTTAAATACATATGTCAATATAGAAATGTATACATCAACATTTTGTGAATTAATCAATTAAAACTTAAGTGACACGGTATAGTAATCAATTTTGAGGAAAACACTGGCAGAGAAACTATCTTACTGACCCTGTCTGTCTAATAGATCATAGACATCCTCAATTTGCCAATGTCACTTATTTTACATTCTAAAAATCATTATTCATGACCAAAAGCACATCCCAGGTCATTGTCGCGCTCTGAAAAACTTGTGTACGAGCGCGATAGAAATAAAATAACAATATCAATATGCCCTCTCCTTAAGAAACCAGCGCTTGACCCGACTGTCACAGGGAACTATAGACCTATCACTACAGTCCCCTTTCTATTAAAAATCCTTGACAAGACAGCTTATCTGCAAGTCCAAAAATTCCTCGAGGCTAATAACCTTCTCGATCTCCGGCAGTCAGGCTTCCGTCCCGGCCATGGTACCGAAACAGCATTATTAGACCACAAAAATCAAATGGATGATTTCAGAGACTCGAGCAAACCTGCCCTCCTTCCGCTCCTTGACCTCTCTGCAGCTTTTGATTTGGTGGACCACAATACCCTGTGTCACCATCTCTCTTCCGCTGCCAATTTCTCCCCTAAGGCCGTAGCCTGGTTCACCTCGTTCCTCCAGTAAAGGGTTATGAAAGTATTTTCTGATCAAGCCTGTATCCACCCCACACACCCCCCGAGTAACCTCAAATGCGAAGTCCCACAGGGCTCCTGCATCTCACCTACCCTCTACAACCTTTTCACGAGGCCACTTTTCAATATCCTGGACGCGTTAGGCATCACATATACTAATTATGCTGATGACATGCAGGTCCTCATCCCCCTTACTGGAGACTATGAGGCGGACATCAAAACCCTTAATTCCATTTATTCCACTATCCAAACCTGGATGGCAGAAAACTGGTTGAGCCTCAATGGTGAAAAGACCGAACTTCTGCTAATTGGATCACCTGCAACCCTTAAAAAACTTGACAAAGAATATAGTTTTAAAAAAAAAAAAATGTATTGGCATATTTAAACAAACAAACAAACAAACAAACAAACAAAACAACGCAAACCAAACATGCAGTCCATATATCGACTGCTCAGTTGTACACTGTTTAATTCTGGTCACTGCTCCCCTTGTCCCACCCCCCCGTTACGAGCCTATTTTCTCCCACACTCTGTTCCTGCATCACGTGGTAGGGTCTCCTCTTCCGTGGGTTCTGTCAGATCTTGTATTGATCCAAACAATTCCGCTATCAATGATTTCCAGGCCATCAGGGTTCCCGCCTCCTCCTCACCCCCCACATTGCTCGCCTCCTGCCATACCATGGTTTCTGCATCCGCCCATTTCTGCAACTCTTTCCACCACACCTCCACCCGTGGTCTATGACATGTCTTCCACCCCATGGCAATTCTCCTTTTTGCGAGCACAAATGCTAGATCCTTCAGTTTACTGACATGCTTAAGTTTATGTGATCTGGCGTACCCCCCCAACAGACAGGCCCATACTGTATCTATCAGAATCCTGACTCCCTTGTCCGCAAGTTTCTGTGCTACTTCACCCCAGAAACGCTCGATGACCGGGCATGACCAAAACATATGTACCATGCCGGCTTTCTCTTCGTCACATTTGGGACATGCTTGCCGTCCTGCATTTTCAAACTTAGATATCCTCTGGGGTGTCATGTATGCCCTGTGTGTAATATACAGTTGTATCTGTTTTAATCTCGCATTCCTTGACACCTTCTTGTGGTACCCCAGGGCATGTTCCCACATCCCGTCCTCCATTGGGGCTCCTACATCCGCTTCCCAGTCTAGTCTCAATTGTATTAATTCCTTCCCAATCTTGGACATCATCATCTCGTACAGTCTAACAAAGAATATAGTTTTTTTACAATTGACAACACACCAATCTCAGTATCCCAAGCCGTGAAGACCTTCGGTGTCTATCTAGACTCAAACCTCTCAATGACTAGACAGGTTAATGCCATTGCATCAGCAGCGGCCTACCATTCTAGACTGTTAAATGCAGCCAGACCGTTCCTCTCGGAGCAGAATTGCCTCACCATTGCGGGAGCAATCATTGGGTCTCGGCTGGATTATTGTAACGCCCTCCTAGCAGGTACCTCATCAAAAAATATTAGTAAACTCCAAACTGTCCAAAATAATGCCCTTAGGGCCGCCACCAGCATATCCGAAAGGGACCACATTTCAACCACCAGGAAGCAGGTTCATTGGTTCCCCATTAAAGAGTGAATCATCTTTAAAACGCTCGCTCTTACCCATAAATGCCTCCATAACATGGCCCCCTCTACCTTGCACAAAGAATCGCCAAACCTACCGCCACCAGACCCATAAGAACAGCCTGCTCGCTCTTACGCATAAATGCCTCCATAACATGGCCCCCTCTACCTTGCACAAAGAATCGCCAAACCTACCGCCACCAGACCCATAAGAACGGCCTGTACTAACCGAATCTCCACTCCCAAGACCCGGAGGATTCGTGCTGGAGGCACTAACTTCTCTGTCATGGCCGCAACCCACTGGAACTCTATTCCTACCCACATCAGAAGTATTAATTTGCATCTTGCCTTCCTGAAAGCCATAAAAACGATGTTGTTCATATAAACTAGTCCGGACTGGCCCCGCTGTATGGCCTAGGCTGACTGTTTCTATGCGAAATTGATGTAACCTCCAGTGTGACTGTATGATAATCCAAAACTCTAATCACCTATGTATTATATGGAGTTTGCATTGTAAGGCTACACAGTCACTGCAACCAAGAGCAAAGTACCCTTCCTGTAACCAAGGCACTTTCTTGCAACAGCGCCTCAATGCCGTTGGTCTGCTAGTGCGCTTTACAAATTAAAAAATAAAAAAGATGGGATTACTTACCGGCAATCTTCATTACTCCTAGTCTTACTCTTCCTCGTCACAGTACTTACCAATGAGGCATACCCAAGCCAAACCAAGTGGACGGGCCCAAAGGAAAGCAGGAAGCAAGATGACACCCAGGATCAATGTAAACACACCAAGTTAAATGAGAAATCGAACACTAGAACATCACAGCTGGGCCACGGACAGCACCCCCACCCCAAAGGAACCATCCCTAGAACTGCCCACATTAAGCCTGTAACGTGTAATAAAGGTATTGGGGTCTGTCCGGGTAGCGGCCCTGCAAATCTCATTATTATTATTATTCATTTTTATAGTGCGCAACACGGCCAAAGGCCTCAGTGCGCAAAAGACTTAACAGGAATAGGAAAAGGGCAAGCCATGGACAAACCACGTCAGAGGAGGCAGATGAAAAGAGAAGTCCTTATTTAGTCATCAGAGTTAAACAGGTAGATTTTGATAGCTTTTTTAAAGAGGCGAAGATCTGGGATACTTCTTAACTCCAGAGGCACTGCGTTCCAGAGACCGGGAGCACATACGTCGAAGCTAGTACCTCCAAAGGACTGAAGCTTATGATGAGGCTGAAGTAGTTTATTGGGACTGTTGGAGCGTAGAGATCGTAAAACGGGATTCCTGTGGATTCTATTAATAAGATACACAGGGACTTGAAGATGAAGACATTTATGGGTCAAAGAGAGCAATTTGTGAGATATCTGTGTCTCGCCAGAAGCCAATGCAAACAGCGTCGCGCCTGTGAGACATGGGTCTTGTGAGCAAGACCACATACAGCTCTTCCATTATTATTTTGAGCAATCTGAAGAGTCTTCAAGTTATTCTTTGTAGTTCTAGCAAAGAGACTATTACAATAGTCGATTTTGGAGTTTTTGAGAGCAGTCGCTAAGGATGCAACATTTATTTATTTATGTAATTTGTTTAGCGCGCAAACAGCCCAGAGGCATCGTGGTGCTTTTACATGTCATTTTCGATACATACAAGCAAATTGGTATTCGGTTACAAGTACAGTATATAAGGGTGCACAGGAGCCTTCGGATAATGGTGGTGGTTAGTGATTCGGAGAACAACTGCATTTTGAGTGCTTTTCTGAATACCCAGTAAGATCTTTCTGCTCTGAATGCGGGGGGAAGGGTGTTCCATTGTTTGGCTATTAGGTAGGGGAAGCTCGTGCCGCCTGCTGTGGTGCATTTAACCTTGGGTAGGACTAGGCGGTCAGTCTAATATGTTCTGGTGGGTCTTGTTGAGTGTGCTTTGACTAGTCTCTGGGAGAGATACAGCGGGTTGTGGCGGACAGGTACTTGTGGGTTGTTGGGAGAGTTTTGAAAGTGATACGTGCTTGGATGGGAAGCCAGTGGGCCTCCTTTCTTGCTTCTGAGATGTGTTCTCTTCTTTGGATGTTCAGGACTGCTCGTAGAGCGTTGTTTTGAATGGTTTGGAGTTGCTTAATGTTACAGGAGGAGGTGCCAGCAAAGAGGACATTGCAGTAGTCCAGCTTTCAGGCCACCGATAAGCAGCTGTTTCTGGATAGGAAGGGTCTGGCAACATTTAGGACTTTGGTTGAGATGCGGCGATGGAAATCACTTGACGGGACACGGTTAGAGAGGCATCAAGGTGCATTCCTAGGGTTTTGACAGAAGTTGAGACAGGAATAGAAATGTTATCGATCAGGAATGCACAGTAGAGTTTGGGGAGATTATTTAGGGCTTAGGGGATCTGACTAGTACCATTTCCATTATTTTGCTGTATAGACAGAGGTGGATCTCCGTCGTCCATTACTGAATCAGCGAGAAAATATTGTTAAGGGTGTTTGAGTCTTCTGCATAGTTGCCTGTGAGAGGGATCATTATTTGGGCATCATCAGCATAGTTAGTGCAGGCAATGCCACGGGTGTCTAGGGTGTTGAAAAGGCGCCTAGTGAAGATGTTGTAGAGGGTGGGGGAGATAAATGACCCTTGTGGAACTCCACAGGGGATGCGGGATGGGGGGCATTTGTGTTTTCTGCAAAAACCTTCATGACTCTTCCTTCCAGAGAAAGGAGGCAATCCAGGTGGTAGCACTGAGGGAGAAGTTGGACGAGGCTATGAGGTGGTGGCATAGGATTTTATGGTCGACCAAGTCGAAGGCAGCGGATAGATTGAGAAGGAGGAGGAGTGCTGTCTTGCCCTTGTCTCTGAATTCTCCCAGCTGATTTTTCAAGCCTAGGAGGGATGACTCAGTGCCATTGCTGGGGCTTAAGCCAGATTGGCGCATTCCTAGGATGTGGTTTGTTTCAAGAAAATTCTATACTTGCGAGTAGGCTACACGATCAAGGAGTTTTAGCAAGAAAACATTACTGTCAGAAATATATGGTTTGATCTGCCAGATAAGTTTGGTGATATACATGCATGTAGATTTGATATGACTAACAGGATTTTTCATGTTGGGATTGGAATCCAGATGTACATCAAGAGTTTTTACCCATGGGCATGTTTTAATCGTGGATCCTGAGAAGGTAAAGTGACTATATCTAGGAAATAGTTTGGACAGTCGCTGGCTGGAGCCCACTAACATGAGGTCTGTCTTACTGCTGTTTAAAGCAAGTAAATTAGTATTCATCCATTTTTTTATGACATCATAAACCATAGCAAGGGTGTGAGAGTCTCTGTTATGACCCCCAGTAAGCTTGATGACCACCTGGATGTTGTCGGCATAATTGGTATATTTAATACTGCGCTTATCCAGAAGGTCAAAGAGTGGGCGGATGTAAAGATTAAACAGGTTAGGCGATAGAGAGGCTCCCTGCAGAACACCAGAGGTGAGAGATTCAGAAGGGGATAGACAGACATCTGGAGACACCCTGGCTGATCTTGGTCCCAAGAAGGAAGCGGGCCAGGCCAGAGCAGGTTCCGCACAGTTAGCTATGCTCTTCAATCTCTCGAGATGATCAACAAGATCGAATGCGGGCGAGAGATCGAGCAACATTAGAATGGCATCACGTCCTCAGTCCACGATACCTGTCAAATTAGCTCTAAGATCAAGTATGGCGGCCTCCGTGCCATGTTTGGCACAGAAGCCAGATTACAAGGAACTCAATAGGTTGCCGGTTTGTATATGTTTTTGGAACTGCACATATGCAACTCTTTCTAAAATCTTCAACAAGAAGTGAACATTGGTAACAGGTCAGTATTTATTCACATCCATGTGGTCCAATTTTTCCTTTTTTAAGATTGGAGTAATCCATACATTTTTCAAACAGGCCGGTACTGTCGAGATAAGGAACGAGGAGTTGATAATGTTGGCTATAAGGGGGCAAGACAAATAAGACCTTTCTGAACAACACTGGCCTGGCATAGATCACTGGGGCAGGATGTGGGTTTAAGGCCACTAACAATTTTTATCATATCCTCTTCAGTTGTTTCTTGGAAGCAGAACTCAGTAATATTCGTAGGGTGAACAGTTGAAATACTTTTATAATTCTTTATATTCATATTAAGAAGAGCGGTTTCAGTTTTAATGCCCTCACTATTATCTGGCACTAATATTGTGCGCAAGGCTACAGTCTTGGCTCGATGAGAATCGAGTTTAGTAGTGAAGCCTAATTGAACATCAGCACACCATCGATCATTAGTGGTGATAATCAGATAGCTACTGGTTTTGCCTTTAAAATCTTTGAGAATAGAAAAGAGTTCTCTTTCAGAGGATTCAGCCAAAAGAATTTTGTTCTCATAATGGGACCGTTTAGCAGAAATAATAGCGTTCCCATATTTGCTGGCCACCTTCTGATAGGGGACAGGGTCAAATGATCAGGAGATTTCTGCCAAACTCTTTCGGCCTGTCTCTTAACCTTCCTAAACTCTGCAATATTATCGGTAAACCAGGTTTTGCAGACGGTCTCAGATTTACGTGTTTTGATCACTAAAGTGGCTAGTGTATTGATAACGCAAGTGGTGATATCGATAAATTGATCTGTAAGAACACAAACATCCAACAAAGGTGTCAAATTGCCCAAGAGTGGGCCAATAATTTCAGTGAATGTTGCAGTTGAAAATGTATTAATATTCCTTACCCTATTGGCGATTTTGGTGTTAACATTCAATGTAATAGGTTTTGAGGGTAACATCAGAGTAAAGGTGACCAAAATATGGTCAGACCATGCACATCGTGCTATATCAGTGGAATATCAATGGAAGAAATCTTGATGTTAAAGGTAAGGACCCAATCTGAGATGTGGCCTTCTGAGTGAGAGGGATGCTTAATCCACTGTGATTGAAGATAATCTGACTGATTATCATCATTATGAGAGGCCCACAAATAAAAATCGCCAAGCAGTAGAATATAAAAGATGAATTTTCCATAAACTCCCCAATAATGGCGAGAAGCTGTTTTTCAAAGAGAGGTGTGGTCATGGGTGGACGATTAAGAGTGAGGATCCCAATGGTTATATTCTGTCGACACCCATCTTTACAAATGTGTATTGACACTCATCCAACACTGATGATGGCAGTGAAAAAAACACAAAAGATTCTCTCAAAATGATGGCAGTGCCGCCCCTTTTACCATGTAGGCAATCAGTCCTAAATATTTGATAACCAGTTGGTACAGCTAAAGAGGCCGCATGATTAGCAGACTCAGAGAGCCAGGTTTCAGTCAGACAGCCAAGTTCGAGATTCTGACTGTCAATCAGATCAGCCAATTCTAATTTATGTTTGACAAGAGAGTGTGTATTTAAAAGTACAGTATTCATATGGGGCGAGATGGCATCAATACCATTAGTGTGCTCCATACCAGAAATATATGTATTCTTAGGAGCCATACATGTAGTCTCCTGAGACGAGCAACTATTGCGATTGAAAGACAAAGTCATATCAGAATCTTGGAATTGTGGATGATAAGGTTCAGTAATAGTAACACTGTCACTGTGTAAAGTAGCATTTAGAGTGTCACTCAATACAGTCCTGGGCCCTCATTACAAGTCAGGCGGTGGACCATGGTGCTATTAGCACCATGGTCCATGCCGGATTCCGCCATGGTGGATGGCGGAATTACCGCCCCATTCCAAGGTGAGTGGGGCGGTAATTCCCCATTCACCATTTGCCCTTCCCCATTCCCATTTTTGCCCCATAGGGCATAATGGGGATGGGGAAGGCGCTAATTACGGCACCGTAAATTACAGTGCCGTAATTAGCACCAAGGTCGCTTAGCACCTTGGACTTTAACGCCTGCAAAAAGCAGGCGTTAAAGTGTGAATCAGGCGTTAAGGGTTAACGGCGCCGACGGCGCCGTTAAACCCTTAACGCCTGACTTGTAATGAGGGCCCTGGTCGCCAACTGTAAAGGCATTATGGAACCTGCTTCCACCGCCAAAAGGTAGCAGCAAGGTGTGTCTGTATGCAATATTTAAAGACTGTAGTACCTGAATCTGGACTTTTTTTGAAGCAAGTCAATGCTATGGCTTTTCTTACCTATTTGTTCTTTAGCGGCTTTAATAACTTCTAACAAATGCATTTTCAAGAGATCTGCTCCCAGTGCACGTACCGGCACAGACCGGCTAGTTCCTCCCATGCCGGCGCTCACGCGCCTGTTCGTCAAAGAAATAGTCAGTAGGACAGTGGTCGAAGTGTAAGAAAAGAAGTAGTGGAACTATGTTCCCTGTTGACCTGCCCAGCTCCTCACAAACCCATTGCCCTGCCCCCTCCCACACACAATACAAACCCCCAAACACATTTGCCTGCTGTTTAAGGGAATGTTCAGTGCATTGCACTGAACGTGCAAGTTTCAACTCCTTCCTACACTGTTCTTTTAAAACGAAACCGTTCCGGAACGGTTTCTTTTAAAAATAAAAGTATAGGAGCTGTAAAACTTAATTGAAAAAAGTAGAGGAGCACCGCTCCCAACTGCTCCCACTCACTTCAACCACTGCAGTAGGACCATAATGCTGATGCCATGGGAATCATAGTTTCTCCAGCATGGGGTCTGGCATGGATTCACATGCTCATGAATATTCCCCGTCGTCAGGCTGGGAATCCTCGGTAAAGAAAAATCAGTATCAGTTTCGTTTCTGCTCTGTCTTTCGTAGTAGTAACCAATCACTGATCTCTGCGTCATACTGACCACAGCCAATGACTGCCATCTCCCTAAGCCCCGCCTCTGGCAGCCATCTTCAGATTTTTACCGCACGTTCAAGTTTTGGGATCCTCGTGCTATTGCTCTCGAGCTTTAGTGCGTTTTCGTGCTTTTTCATAGGAAAATTCTCTCTTTTTTCGGTCAAAAGAGCCTCAAGCTCCACCATTTCTTTATCCGATCAACGGGGACCCGTGTCGGATTCTTCTACGCCCCTCAAGGGTGAAGATTTCGTCGAGCCACGCTTTTGGAGGACTCCAGAAGTTTCCCAGGCCCATCTCAGACATGGCCCAGGAGAAGGGAAGCTCGACGCCCGGAAAGCTGTTCAGGGTCTGCCCTGGATGCCAGCTTCAGAATGTCTTTAAGGAGGATGAACACTCCCTTTGCCTCTACTGCCTGCATGAGGACAAGACGCACGTGGAGAAGGACTGCGCGTTTTGCGGGAACATGTCCGAGCGGACCATGAAGGACCGCCATCTGCGTCTCGCCAACTGGCTGGAAGGGAAGAGCCCGTCAGGCGAGAAAAAGAAGAAGAAGTCCGAGCGGTCTTCTAAGACCTTTGAGGGCGCCCTGGCGACGGGGGCCCAACAGAAGGCCAAGCACCGCGAGTCCGCTGGCACCGGGAGCCGCCGAACGGTCGGGCTCTTCGGTTGCCAGGCAGGGCGCAACCTCCCCAGCGCCATCAACCACGAGCCAACGCTCTGGCTCGGGTAATAGGAAGTCCGAGCACCCGGCGAAGCTTCTGGAGAGGCCCCGGTCGAGCTCGAAGGCCCCATCGGAGGGGGAGCGAGGCGGTGACCCTCCCCCCAAGGAGAAGGAGGTGAGCGCAGCTAAGGTGGTGAAAGCCTTGATCCACCCTGCCAAGGCCTCTATCGAGACAGTCGCGGCAGCCCTGGCTCAGCCTATGGAGGCTACACCAGTGGAGGCGACCTCGGGGCCCAGAGTCTCCCTGCCACCGCGGAGGGAGTCCTCTTTCAAGCCCATCGACAGGACCCCTGTGAAACCTCCGACGGAGAAGAAAAAGGGGGGCAGGAGGTCGTTGTGGATTCGGCCTCAACCTCTGAAGAGGAGCTGATCGAAGTCTTAAGCCACGGCATTGGCGTGGAAGAAGACCAGCCCGTCGGGAGGGACCCCGACGTAGGAGACGACGAGAACGTCGAGGGTGCCGACGAGGCTCCTGACCGCCCGTCGGAATCCCCTCAACCAGTGCCGCAAGACAACTCGGCAGCCATTTTGTTGGCTGTACAGTCCTTATGCTCGGAGATAAGGACGAGATTGCCGTTAACACCAACGGAGGAACCGCTCCCGATGGGGGACCCGGAGCCAGGCCCTTCTGGAAGCCCTCCTCCTAAGAGAAGAAGGATTCATCCTCCACCTCCTTTTCAACCATCGCGCCCTGCTCAGCCCTCCTCCCCGTTCACGGCCCGTGGGGATGATACGGGGACGGACACGGCCGCGACGGGTACAGACGACGAAGTTTACGACAAGGATCTTCTGTCGTCACCTCCTCCCCGGGCTTCCCCGCCCGACGAGATTGGATCGTTTCATGCCATGATCGCCAGGGCATCCGAGCTTTTCCAGCTCTGCCCGGAAGAGAAGAAGAAGGAAGGTTTCCTTTATCAGCGGCGCGAGACCAAGAGGAAGACGGTTCTCGCTGTACCTCTACTGGACGATATCTGGGATGAGGGTCTCACTCTCCTCAAGAACCCATCCACAACGCCTGTGAGAAGGGATCAGTACGAGAAGAAGCAGCGGGTCCCGGACGCGGCCCCCTTGTGCCTTCGGGCACAGCCTACCCCGGACTCGGTCGTCTCCGCGGCGGCCAGGAAGAAAGCAGGGGGGGCTTCGGCCTCTACGTCAACCTCCCCCACGGACGGCGAGGGAAAGAAATTGGACACGATAGGACGCAGAGTCATCTCGTCGGCAGCGACGACGATTAAGGCTGCCAACGCCTTGGCTATTGTAGCCCGCTACGACAGGGAGTTGTGGTACAAGATCGCCCCCCTTCTGGACTTCCTACCGGACGACAAGAGGGCGGAGGCCCTAGAGATCTTGCGGGAAGGAGAAGTGGTGTCGGACCTCGCCATTACGATAGCGACGGACATCGCTGACACTGGGTTTCACCAGTTGGGCAACGGCGTGTGCCTTAGACGGCATGGATGGCTCAAGGCAACGGACTTCCGGCAGGACGTGCAGAGCAGAGTTTTGGACATGCCGTTCGACGGGAGCAACCTGTTTGGGAAAACAGTGGACGATTCCCTACAAGCCAAATAAGACGGACTCGGAGACGGCCCGGGCTCTTGGTGTTCTCCAGCGACGGCCGCCCTTTCGGAGCGCCGGAGGCAAGCAGGGTGCCTCCAAAGGTTCCGGCGGCGGATATTCCACCTACCGTCAAGCGGCCGTTCGTCGTCACAGGAAGCCTACAGGGGACGAGGCAAGTCGGGCGGACCCCGCCGTCGTCGCCAGGGAGGACAAGGCGGCAAAGCCTTGTCGAAGCAGGACTGAACCGGCCGTGGGGTCGGGCCCCCACCGAAGCATCCCGGTGGGAGGCCGGCTGGTGAACTTCGTCAGCGTGTGGGAGTCCATCTCCACCGACCGTTGGGTGCTGGACACCCTGGCCCAGGGTCACGCGCTCGAGTTTCTAAAGAAGTGCCTGCGCGTCCCCCCCGTGGCCAGGAAGGAACATCACGTCCCTCAGCTTCTCTTGGAGGTAAAGGCGATGCTCGTCCCAAAGAGGCTTCGGAGCTCCGGAGTTTACTCAAGATACTTCCTCGTGAAGAAGAAGACAGGAGGATGGCGTCCCATCCTGGACCTACGACGACTGAACAAATTTATCAAGGCACAGAAGTTCTGGATGGTCACCCTCCAGCACGTCCTGGGTCAGCTGGAGGAGGGTGATTCCCTGTCGTCGTTGGATTTGGAGGATGCTTACTTCCATATCCCCATCCTAAAGGGACACCGAAAGTTTCTCAGGTTCGTGGTCCAAGGACGTCACTACAAGTTCAGAGCCCTTCCCTTCGGATTGAGGTCGGCACCCAGGGTGTTCACCAAGTGCCTCGCACCGGTGGCGGCGCGGCTGCGCCTGGAGGGGATCCACGTCTACCCCTACCTGGACGACTGGCTCATCCGAGCAAAGACAAGGGAGCTCGCCGCAGAGCACACGGCGAGGACCGTCCAACTACTCACGGACCTGGGATTCTCCATAAACTACACCAAGTCCCACCTGGTGCCCGCACAAGACGCACTGCTTCTGGGAGCGAAACTCGACACAGTGGCGCTTCTGGCCTCTCCGTCGGAGGAAAGGACGAGAGCCATCTTGGGCAAGGTGCAGCGGATGCTGGTTGCGGACGCGGCCAGGGTGAGGTCCATCAAATCCCTCCTCGGAATGATGCCTTCTTGCATTTATCTCATCCGCCTGTGCAGGCTTCGGATGCGCCTGTTACAGGAGTTCCTGGACGCTCGCTTGATCCAGACGACGGCAGCTTCGAGGACAGGATCACACTCGACGAGAGCTTCCGATGAGCGATCCGGTGGTGGGGCACCCGCGTGCATCTGACGGCGGGCATGGACTTCCAGACCCCGGCCCACCAGAAGACAGTGACCACGGATGCCCCCCTGGAAGGGTGGGGAGCGCACACCGAAAACCTGCACGCGAGAGGCCTTTGGCTTCCGACGGAGAAGTCCCTCCATATCAACGTCCTGGAGCTCCGTGCAGTGTTTTGGGCCCTCAGGTCCTTTCTTCCGTCCCTCAAGGGCAAGGTGGTGAGGATATTCAACGACAACACCACCACCATGTTCTACATCAGGAAGCAGGGCGGTACCAGATCCCCAGCCCTGTCCAAGGAGGCGCAGGATCTGTGGCATTGGGCCATCGCCCAAGGGATGTTTCTGGTGCCGTTTCATCTGGCAGGAATAAAAAACACCATCGCCGACTCGCTCAGCAGAGAGCTGCGCTCGTGCCACGAGTGGGAACTATGACAGGATCTAGTGGACCGCCTCTTCCGACGGTGGGGCACACCCCAGATCGATCTGTTCGCAACGGCGACGAACTCCAAGTGCCGGAGGTTCGCCAGCAGGTTTCCCCAGCCGAGGAGCATGGGCGATGCTTTCTCGTTCCCCTGGGAGGGCCTGTTTCTATACGTGTTCCCCCCATTGCCGTTGCTGATCCGGCTCATCAACCAGCTCAAGAGGTCACGGTGCAGGATGATCCTCGTCGCACCTGCGTGGCCGAGGCAGATATGGTTCCCGGACCTTCTGGACTTGTCAGCATCCCCGTCAATCAAGCTGCCAGTGGACGCGGATCTTCTCTCCAGGGAAGGAGGCGCCATCCTCCATCACGACCCGAAGTCGCTGAACTTGCAGGCCTGGCTCCTGCAGCGTTAGAGTTTGGAGGTGACGACATACCGGCCGACTGCAGAGAGGTTCTTGCAAAGGCCAGGGTATTCTCAACTCTTAAATGCTACAGACACAAATGGAAGAGGTTCTCTGTCTGGTGCCACGCACAGAAGATTAATCCTCTACGGATTACGGCTCCTCAAGAACTGCCGTACCTACTGACGCTGGCCAAGGCTGGACTGGCGCACGCTTCCATCAAGATTCATCTTGCTGCGATCTCCCGATACACCAGAACCACGGGACGGACGTCTTTGTGGTCTCATCGTCTGGTGAAAGAATTCATGAAGGGACTGTTCAGATCGTTCCCGCCAGTGAAGGCTCCGGCCCCGGCGTGGGAGCTCAACGTGGTGCTGACCAAGCTCATGGGACCTCTGTTCGAGCCTCTGCACTCAGCTCCATTGAAGTTCTTGTCGTGGAAAACAGCGTTTCTTGTGGTCATCACCTCCGCACGACGGGTGGGAGAGATACAGGCCCTTTCCTGCAAGCCCCCGTACTTGACTTTTCATGACATGAGGGTAGTGCTCAGGACGCACCCCTACTTCATGTCCAAGGTGCCGTCGGACTTCCACCTCAACGAACCCTTGGTGTTGCCTGTTTTCTTCCCGTCGCCTTCGTCGCCGGCTGAAAGGACTTTGCACTCGCTGGATGTGGCTAGAGCGCTGAAGTTCTACGTGGACCGCACGAAGAGTTTTCGGAAGACGTCACAACTTTTTGTGAACTTTGGACCTGTCAATCAGGGGAAGGCTCTCTCAAAGGCTTCATTTCCAGATGGCTCTCCGGGTGTATCATGTACTGTCATCGGTTGGCAAACCGACCGCTGCCCGGCCGTCCGAGAGCCCATTCCACCAGAGCGATCGCAGCTACCACGGCGTTCCTATCTGGTGTGCCCCTGCTGGACATCTGCAGGGCTGCTATGTGGAGGTCGACGCACACCTTCACGAAATTCTACTGCGTCGACCGGGATTCCAGGGAGGAGTCCAGGGTCGGCCAAGCAGTGCTGCGCAACCTGTTCGCCTAAGGTGAGCCTGGTGAGAAGTTAAGAGATGCTTAATGTTGAGTTGTTGTATTGCTTAATGTTGAGCCTGTTGCCACCTCCCGTGGTTGTGCATGTGTGTACTGCTATGTATTCTTTTATTCATGAGCATGTGAATCCATGCCAGACCCCATGCTGGAGAAGGAACAAGTTACTTACCTGTAACTGTTGTTCTCCGGCATGGGTCTGGCATGGATTCACATGCGAACCCTCCCGCCTACCCCTCTGCGGCTCTTCACTTGGTCATACTGCCACTTCACGTGCTACCAAATCTGAAGATGGCTGCCAGAGGCGGGGCTTAGAGAGATGGCAGTCATTGGCTGTGGTCAGTATGACGCAGAGATCAGTGATTGGTTACTACTACGAAAGACAGATCAGAAACGAAACTGATACTGATTTTTCTTTACTGAGGATTCCCAGCCTGACGACGGGGAATATTCATGAGCATTTGAATCCATGCCAGACCCATGCTGGAGAACAACAGTTACAGGTAAGTAACTTGTTCCTTATGATGAGGAAGCGTCATAAAAGCAGCAAACAGAGCCTACAATGGTTTTCAAATAAAAAACAAAGTGCAGAGCTAAAACTAATGTACTATACAAAGCAATTGCTAGATTTAAGAATTTAAAAAAGTAACACTATCCAACTAGCGAAAGACTTGTATTTATCATGTGCAAATAACACAAGTATAACAGCAAGTCAACATTCGATTTTTAAAAGCCTAATGTGAATGAAGGGCAACAGCCTTCCTTTTATAACCGGCACAGACCTGCTAGTTCCACGCGCGCCGGCGCTCACACGCCTGTTCATCAAAGAAATAGGGTCTCATTACACGGACGGCGGTAAGGTTTAACGGTCACCGTTAATGGTACCGGTGACCGTTAACCCTTACCGCCTTACTACGAGGTCCCTTTGCGGGTTGGAGAATTTAACGCCTGCTTTTTGCAGGCGTTAAAAACCAACCCGCAAAGGGACCAGGGAGCTAATTACGGTACCGCAATTTGCGGTGCCTTAATTAGCACCTTCCCCATTCCCATTATGCCCTATGGGGCAAAAATGGGAATGGGGGAAGGGGGAATTACCGCCCCACCAACCTTGGAATAGGGCAGTAATTCCCCTTTCCACCAAGGCGGTGCCGGTATTTTACCGGCATGGACCAAGGTGCTAATAGCACGTCTGTGTAATGAGGCCCATAGTCAGTAGGACTACAATGCTGATTTCAATCGTAGTTTATGATGAGGAAGCGTTGTAAAAGCAGCAAACAGAGCGTAACATGGTTTTCAAATAAAAACAAAGTGCAGAGCTAAAACTAATGTAATGTAAAGTAACACTATCCAACTAGCTAAAAACTGGTATTTATCATGTGCAAATAACGCAAGTATAACAGCAAGTCAACATTCGATTTTTAAAAGCCTAATGTGATTGAAGGGCAGCAGCCTTCCTTATATAATCGGCACAGACCGGCTAGTTCCTCACGCGCCTGTTCGTCAAAGAAATAGTAAGACCACAATGCTGATGGGAATCTTAGTTTATGATGGGGAAGCATCATAAAGCAGCAAACAGAACCTACAATGGTTTTCAAATAATAATGAAGTGCAGAGCCAAAACTAATTTACTATACAAAGCCATTGATAGATTTAAGAATTTAAACAAGTAACACTATGCCACTAGCTACAAACTAGTATTCATCATCTGCAAATAACGCAACTATAACAGCAAGTGAACATTTGATTTTCTTTTTTTTTAATTCAATTTTATTAAGTTTTTATAAGTTCAAGTCACAATAGGAATATAAGCAAGGAAGTACAGAACAGAATTGGAGACTTTTTCAATTAATAACTGGTCGCAAAATCGTACATTCCAACATTTTTGAACTGTAAATCATAAAGGTGACAATTCCCCGTTCCCTCCCGCCTCCTCCCCTTGAGTAGAGCAGTCATCATATGAGACATGTATGAATAGATCTTCAAATAGTCACGGTTTGTACGTCGGGGACTCCCCCATCAGAGTGGGGCTTCTTGTGCATTCCTTCTTATCATTTTTGGTATCATGTTATGCAACTTAGGACAGCGCGTGTGGCAGTCCAGACCATTCTGAGAGGTGGGGTATCTACTTGTCAATAGTATTTACGTATTAATATTACGTATTAATTTATTATCCCTGGCATGTACTTGCCTATGAAATACATCACACTGCATAGATCTCCCATGTAGGGATGATGTTATCTTTTCCATGACGCATATGTTTGAGGCCACATTAACCCATTCACTCTTACTAGGAACCATTGTGGATTTCCACTTCATCACCAGCAGGGCACGGGCCGCAAGCAATAACTGTGGGGCCAGATCATTAATCCTCCTCCATTCATCCTCACATTTCTCAAATCTGAACAAAACGAGATGGGGGTCTGCCGCCCTGTGTATACCATCCGGGTCTCTGATCCATCCCAGAACCTAATCCCAATAAACCTTAATCCGCGGGCATCCCCACCACATATGCCAATAGTCAGCAACTCCACCACATTCACGCCAACACCGTGGACTAGCCGATTCGAACGGTATCCAGTTAAAATTTCGAATGCATAATTTCAAATGCATTAATGTGGAGAAAAAATGGCAAATTTTTTTTTCGAATATATCTTTTTTTTTATTTTATAGGTTTTTTCGGGTTTAGTTAGTAAAAGAAGTTTCAATTTAAAAAACGGGGATTTGGGGAGGTGAACCCCCCCATTAAAAAAATAAAAATGCGACATTTTTTTTCTCGACATTATTCATTCTATATTAAGGCATTCGAAATTATTATATTGTCACTATAAACCGATTGGAACATCTTAGAGAGCCTGAGTGGGTCATATTGTCATCGATGTAAAAGTTTGATTGCATGCAATTTATATTGACTTGATATGGATGTTTGCGAGGTCGATCTACAGGTTATCCCCCACATATCTGGGTCAATGTGTTCCCCAAGATCTTTCTCTGATCTACCACTCAATGGTTCCATGGTCCCCTTGCCAGCATCTACCAATTCTTTGTACATGACCGGTATCAGACCCTTCATCACTGTCATAGAGTTTAGTAGCATTTCAAAGGAAGTAAGGTCTCTCTGCAGTTTTTCCCTCCACTCTGTTTTCGTTCGGATGCCTCTAATCTGCAGAAAGTGAAAGGTAGATAATGTGCCTATTCCTAAGGCCTCTGTCAACTCCGGGAGTGTGGTGAAGGAGTCTTTTTTCAGTAATTGGCCCACCCTTTCTAGGCCCGCCTCGTACCATGTTTGGAATCTTTCCACATTGGGCATATGTTCGTTGATTCCAGGGGACCACAGGTGGCTTAACGGGGAAGGCCATGTGGAGACTTTCCGCATCTCGGGGTCCTCTCTCCAGATCTCCCATATGGTGCTTAATATCGGATGATTTTTCATTCTATTCAAAAGCTTTCTCCTTGGGGCCCACAGCCACTCTTAGACTGTTGCCGGGGACAAATAAACATTGTCCATGGCAATCCATTGGGTTCCTTGTGATTGCGTAGGTGGGGAATTAAGATTCGTAAATGGGCCGCTTCATAATATTTCTTGAGATCTGGAAGGCCTATTCCGCCTTTGTTTGTTTGTTTGTTTGTTTGTTTGTTTGTTTGTTTGTTTATTTATTTATAGTGTGCGTCAGACCCGAAGGTATCTGGGCGCGCGTGCAAGAATACATTAAGCTTACAGGTTACAGTTACACATTTCAAAGTAGTTAAGAGATACATTGGTGACGGGAAAAATGATGACACTACAGTTTGTGCACGGGGTAATATACAGTTTGTGCGCATAGTAAAATACAGAGTTATATACACAGGTATTTGTACATAGAGATGTATACACAGTATACATTATGGTAAAAAGCATGGTGGAGTAAGCTCTAGTGGAGGAGCATGTAAGTATGCGTTCGCTCCAGATTAGCAAGCGGGTGAGATGTAGGTAGTCCTGGTGTCGGTCAGTTACAAGTCATTTTCTATGAACCATTTAATGCAGTTAAGTCTAAAGTGTGAGTAGGATTGGTCAGACCTTAGCGAGGTAGGGAGGGAGTTCCACAACTGGGCTGCTTTGACAGGGAAACTGTTTCCTTTGGCTGTGCTCAGTTTAAAGGGGGGCACAACTAGCTGGTTGGTATAAGCTACTCTGGTGGGTCTATTGGAAGTTCTTCTTTGGAACCTTTCTGTTACGTATTTGGGTGCTAAATCATTAATGCTTTTGTATGTTAGTGATGCTGTTTTAAGTTTAATTTCGTCTGCTGTAGAGAGCCAATTGGATTGTCTTCTGACGACTGAGATATGTTCTCTTTTTGGGATTCCTAAGGTGGCTCTAAGGACATTATTCTGCAAGGTTTGGATTTTTTGCAGCGTGTGTTTATTAGACCCTATATATAGTGCGCTACAATAGTCCAGTTTGGATAATACCAGAGCTCTAGATAAGGTAAGGCAGTTGGAAGAGGACAGGAATGGTTTTGCTGCTCTGATCAACTTGCAGGTGTATGCGGTGCTGGAGGCCATCACACTCACTTGCCTTGATAGAGAGAGGAGTCGAGGTAGAAACCTAGTGTTTTTACCTCTTTTGCTACTTTAATGGTGTTGCCATCTATGACAAATGATGAGTAGTTAGCGTTCAGTTTTTTGATATTTTGATTATTCCCCAGTATGATGAGTTCCGTTTTGTCATCATTCAGGCATAGACCATGGCATGCCATCCATCCTTGAATGATGAGGTATATCCTATTCACCAAGGCCAAATCCTGTTCATAATCCCCCGAAAGTGGGATGAGAATCTGAGTGTCATCTGCGTAGTTAGTGTAGGTGACACCCAGATGGTCTAGATCATCGAACAGGGGCTTCATGAAGATGTTATACATAGTAGGAGAGACGCAGGAGCCCTGGGGAACGCCACATGTGATGGGTACTGGGTCAGCTGCTGCAGAGGTAGAGAAAACCCCTCATAGTTCTGCCTCTTAAAATGACTTGATCCACGCAATGGCATGTGTAGAGAAGTGGGGTGCAGATTCTAGGTGGGTACAGAGCACATCATGATCTACCAGGTCAAAGGCCGCTGAGAGATCCAGTAGGAGGAGTAAGGCTGTTTTTCCATGGTCTCTCAGCTCATCGACCTGGGTTTTGAGATCAATGAGTGTGGTTTCAGTACCGTGCTGATGTGTGAAACCTGATTGTCTAGTGCCTAATAGTTGATGCAGTTCCGGGTGTTTTTGGATCTGTAAATAAGCCACTCTATCTAGTATTTTTAACAGAAATGGTACCGTTGTGATTGGCCTATAGTTAGTCGGGATGGATGGGTCCAAGGTTTGCTTTTTAAGGAGGGGTAGAACCCAGGATTGTTTAAGGTTGTCTGGTATCGTGCCTGAAGCAATGAAGCATTAATGAGTTTAGAAATAAATGGGGATAGGTCTCTGGCCGCATCTTTTATCAATTGGGCTGGGCATATGTCACCTCGACAGTTGGAGGGTTTAAGTGAGAGTATTATCTTTTCGATCTCTAAGATAGTCACTTTGGTAAAGTTTAATTTTTGTTCGTGTTTGGCAGCAGTAGGTAGTTTATCTCTTTGAATGGTTGAGGGAGGAATATTTTGTTTCTTTTTCTCAATTTTAGTTTGAAGTGTGGCTATTTTATCGTTTAATGCTTTTTGGATGTTGGAACACCACATTTTATTTTTGTCACAATTGTCCGGGCTGGGATGGGGTTTTCTAGTTCCTTTGGTATAGTGAATAGCTCTTTGGTTCCGGATTTAGCTTGCAGTATTCTGTTGTTAAAGTTCTCTTTTTTAGCTCTCCTTATTTCATTTTTGTAGGTCTTAGTGGGGTTAATGAGAGCTGTTTTCTTAGTCTCAGATGGAGTTAACCGCCAGGTGGATTCACATTTGCGTTTTTCAATCCTTAGGGATTTGAGGTAAGGGGTGTCCTAGGGTAATGTTAGAATATCATATGCTATTCTGTCCTTTTTCCCCTGCCAAAGGAATCTTACTATGGCTCTTTTTACTGCAAAAAAGAAATTCCCCGGCATCTTGATGGGGAGCATTTGGAAGAGATACAGGAACCGAAGGCGACAGACCATTTTAATCGCGTTAAGTCGCCCTAACCAGGATATTGTCAGTTTGTCCCACTTAATAAGGTCTGCGTTGAACCTTTGGAGGAGCGGGGGGAAGTTGGCTTCGTATAGTTTATCTAACTCTCTCGTGATTTGTATACCCAAGTTTTTTAATTTAGTGTGTTCAATCTTAAGGCCCAGTGTAGAGAATTTAGCTTCATTTGTCTCCAAGGAACCCGGTAGGGGGAACAAAATAGACTTGGCCTTGTTAACCTTAAAGCCTGAAACTTGGCCATAGTCTTCAATAAGGAAGAGAGCTTGAGGGAGTGATGTCATTGGATTAACCATATGGAGTAGTATGTCATCAGCATACAGTGCCACTTTGTACTCAATTTATTTATTTTATTTATTTGAATTTATAAAGCGCTCACACAGCCCGGGGGCATCGAGGCGCTGTTACAGATTTTTTTGTTTTGTTGTTGTCTTAGTTGCATATTTATAATGCGCTTATATACCCAGAGGTTTGTAAGTGCGGACCCGTGGATCGAACTTGTGTTGCTTCGTGTCCTCTTGCTTCCAAGGTGAGCACATTGCCACTGAGCTATCCTGCCGGGACAATCCCCCCCAACCGCAGTCCCTCCACCAGGGGGTCTCCTCTTATCCTTTGTGCTAAAGGATCCAAAGAGAGGGCAAAAAGGATAGCAGAGAGAGGGCATCCCTGCCTAGTGCCTCGTCCTAATCCAAACCACCTGGAATATTCACCATTCACAAATATGGATGCCTTGGGGGTTGTGTACACCGCCTGTATACCCCTTCTGAACTTTGAACCTATCCCCACCTTTCTTAGGACCACCATCAAAAAGCCCCATTCTACCCTAACAAAAGCTTCCTCTGTGTCAATTGAAAGCAAACCGTGGTCGTTTGGCATGTTCTGGGATGCATTGATAAGATGAAGGGTCTTCCGCATTGTATCAGCACCTTGTCTCCCAATGATAAAGCCGACCTGGTCAGAGTGGATGAGTTGGGGCATTAGTGTCTCCAATCTGGAAGCTAGAACCCGGGTATAAATGTTCACGTCTACGTTAAGCAGGGATATGAGGCGGTATGATCCACACGTTTTGGGGTCTCTTCCATCTTTGGGGATCACCGTTATGAGGGCTCTAACAAAGGAGTCTGGGGCCTTCCCTGTATCTAAGATTTCATTAAAAGGTTTACCATGAATGGTATGAGATGGGCACTAAATGATTTATAAAATCCAGCCGTATAGCCGTCCTTTCCTGGGGACTTGCCTAAGGCCAGCCTTCTTATTGCATTTTGGATTTCTTGTTCAGTTATGGGGGATTCTAAGTGCTCTGATTCTGGCCCTGATATCTGTGGCATGTTGACAGAGGACAAGTAAGTTTCTATGTCCGGTAGATCTGGGTCCACTGCCGAAGTGTACAGTGCCTCATAGAAAGCGGCGAAAGCCTCCGAAATGGAGGGTGTAGTTGTGGCTGGGGCACTCCTCTCCGCAACTATTTCCTGCACCTTTTGCTCAGCCCTTTGCTCCCTAAGTCTGGCAGCTAATAGTGCGTCGGCCTTGTCTCCGTTTTCATAAGATTTCTGCTTCAGGAGTATCAGCTTGCGCACTGTTTGGTCGTATTCCAAGAAGAGTTCCTCCCTCTTCTGTTTCACTTGATAGATTTTATTGAGATCAACCTTGTCCTCGTTCCTAGCTCCCCCTTCTAGCTGGCAGATCTCCCTTCTAAGTCTGTTTTCAATTAGGTTCCTTTCCCCTTTCTTACGGGATCCTTCTCTTATAAGGGCGCCTCTCCAAGTTGCTTTCCCCACCCTCCATACCATTTGTTTAGATACCTCCCTGTTGTTGTTCAACTTGAAATATTCGCTAGTCTCTGTCTCCATTTCTGTCATAAAGACAGGGTCCTTCCAGAGAGCTTAGTTACATCTCCATTTCCCTCCCGAGCCTGGTAGTTCCTCCCACTGGGTGTCGGCCAGGACCATGTTGTGGTCCGACCATGTGATCGGGACAATCTCAGACCGGTTGGTAACATTATAAAGGTCCTTGGAGAGGTATATATAGTCTATCCGAGTAAAGGTGTTGTGCGGGGTAGAGTAAAAGGTGTAACCCCGCTCATCTGGGTGCATTGCCCTCCACAAATCATTCATTCCATACACGTCCATCATGACAGCAAACTCGCTACAATCATCCTTGATGTGATCTGTCACCGCAGGGTTACCAGACTTTCGGTCTGTAGCGGGATCTGCCCACTGGTTAAAGTCTCCACCAAGAATAATGCGACCTGTGGCCTCAAGCATTATTTTAGGAATTGTGTTGGCAAGAAATCAAACCAACACCAGCAAGGATTTACTAAAACTCAAAAAGAAAGTATTCCGTACCGAGCTCCATGGCCACTTTCTTCGTGAATATTTAAAAGCAAGTATCATACCAGCTGGACTCATAGTGAGAAACGAACCAGTTTTATTCCTTACAGATAAGGAATACACTACAAACTTCAGTTACATAGCTACTAAATGTAGCAAGGACCTCATGGTCCTTACTATCTCTACAGCCCAAAGGATTGCTTCAGAGATCCAAAAGACACTATATTGAGGAAATAAAATTCAAAAATAGTACAGTGATTGCAAACGCAGAGGAACAACTGCGAGCAGTTGATAAACAATTTGACATCTTCAAAACCACTACATTAAGTAAAAAAACTAACAAGTTGCAAAAAGATATTAAAGAATTTAAAACCGAAGTGGTGTATCCTTACACTTCGGATGATTACATCAACTCCATTAATAAACCTGGGACACAGTCGAACCCACGGACGGGAGGCAGGAAAAAGTGGGTATCTTTCTCAGGCTCCAGTAGTAGCTCATCTGGGAGCAGCTCAGGTCAAAATTACCAGCCAGGGATATACAATCAATTTGGACAACCCTTTGTGCCTCCGTCTTTTCCTCCTTTTTTAGGCAGAGGCGGACAAGTAGGCGGGTGGGCCCCACCACCATGACAAATGTCACCCTTCGGTTACCGGCGCCGAACAGGACGCCGTCGCCGTTAACACCAGTGACTAACCCAGATGAACATCTCCCAATTTTTAATCCTGCACACAGAGTTAACACCAGCCCAAATCTAAATTCTGAGCAAAGGCTTTACCTTTGTACCGACCACAGGTACTGATTGGTACTAAACTGAGATAGAGATTAGACGCTTTCTTCGCACTGTGCGACTACGAACCTTTTTCCAGGAGAGAGAACCACTGGAACAGGAGGCAGACACAGGTTTACATCCCAAATCTACCTTTTGCCCCACAGAGAATCAGGTGCTGAGTGACCTGATCACATTTGAGAAATGCATACTTAAGGAATTCAAACAACTAGCTCTGAGATATAATAACAACAAAATGCAAATTAGACATAACTGCACCAAACTCGAGAGAGAGGCTCTTTCCCAACTAGCAAGCAACAACATTGTAATTAAACCAGCAGATAAAGGTGGGGGCATTGTCATCATGTCATCTGAACAATAGAAAAGTATGGTTATGACTTTCTTGAGTGACAGAGAAAGCTATCGCCCCCTGCGAAAAGATCCCACCAAGGACTTGAAGATTGAAATCTCAGAGATAGCCAATTTTGCCTTAGAAAGAGGATGGATCACGGAGAAGGAGTCCACCTATCTGACTACATCGGAGGGACGCACCCCATGCCTCTATGCTTTACCTAAAATGCATAAAGACGCGATCAACCCACCGGGTCGCCCGATTGTATCAGGGTGTGGATCAGTGTTAGAACCGCTGTGTAAATTCATTGACGAATTTCTAAAACCTATGATTGGAAACAGACTCGTATCTGAGAGACACGACCCATACTATACAGACTTTTGAAAATTTGGAATTCAATTCAGACACTCAAATTTTAGTAACAATGGACATCAAAGCGCTCTATACTTGTATTCCTCAGAATGCCGCTATTGAGTGCATTTATGATTCTCTAACGGCAACCAATCTACAGTCACGAGTCCCTCCAGCTTTCATTATTAAACTTCTGACGGTAGCCCTATGTAAAAACTTTTTTACCTTCAGTGATCAATTTTACTTACAAACAAAAGGCACTGCTATGGGTGCGACTTTTGCACCCAGCTTGGCTATTATATACATGGCAGCCTATGAGAAAAAACATATTTCCAACGAGACCAATCCCTGGCAACATAATATCATCAGGTGGCGTCGATTTATTGATGACATTATATTTATTTGGGATGGCGACCAGGAACAACTTGAACTTTTCTTCACATGGTTGAACATGCGTGATTCAGATATCCAATTCACTATGGAATGGGATAGGCAAGCCATCCACTTCCTTGATTTGAGAATCAGTAAGGGAAACTAAGCTGTCATTTGTACAGAAAACCAACAGATCGCAACACACTGCTACACTTCTCTAGCAACCATCCCCAACATATGAAAGAAAGTTTGCCCTATGGCCAGTTTCTGCGTCTGCGCAGAAACTGTACACAACTGGAGGATTTCTACAAAAATGCGGCTGTTCTCAGTGAATGTAACACTCACCTGGTTCCCACGAAGGCGCGGGCGTGGTCTGGATGGCAGTGGCCTCTTCGAAGGAGATGTTCAGCACCCTGAAGATGGAGTGGGCTGGGTTCCCAAATCTGGCTTGTCTGGCTCGGATGAATACCCTTCTGTGAGCGAAAAGGAAGGGTTAATACTCTGCGGGTTTTTTGTTGATCTCCCGTTCCCCTTCTCACCCTCCTTGCAACCCTTCTGTAATTCCCTGTGGAGACTCACCTTAGGGATTGAAAAGGCGAGCTCTCCATCCTGCTTCTGATGCAGGGGCGCGTTGAGATCCAGTTACGTCACTGGATAGTAAGTTCGAGTTCGCTTGTCTGTTCCGGTAAGTACCGTAAATGTTTATGGCAAGCTTGAGTCTAAACTGTTCCTCTTCTCTTTTGCAGGTAATGGAAGACTCCGGGCTGAGGGCGGTTTCCGTCGAAAACCTGATTTCAGGTGAGTTTTGGTGTAGGCCCACTACTGTCTTTTCCTGTCTCTTTTCCCTTAGGGGCCGGAGTTCGAGAATGCCGAAGAAATGGAGCCGGCACGAAGCAGAAGCTGAGTCCGACCTGTAAGCAGGTAAGTTTTGAAATAGTTCGTTTGCTACGGTTCTTGCATTCACTAATGTGATGTTTGCTTTTTCCCCATAGGGGCCGGGGTGCTGAAATGCCCAAGGAATGGCATCGACCCGAAGGTAAGAAGAATTAGCTTGGCAGGTAAGTGCTTCTTGGTTATTTTCCCCTTCTCACCTTGCTTTCTTCTCTTCGTCTCCCCGTAGGTGCTGGAATGCTGCAGGAGATCCGGATGGGCGTCGCAGAGCCGAAGGCGCCACGTGCAGGTAAGAGAAGTGCGCCGAGATGTATGCGACGCGGTAAGTATTTAAAATGATGTCTTTTTGCAGGAACGTTGGCGCGCTGAATCCGGAATGCAGCTTTAACAGGTAAGGTTTGTTTTAACCTGTTTCTTCTTCCCTTTTCTATCCTTAGGTGTTCCCAGGATGCTGGCAGGCGTGGTCGAGGACTGGAGCAGGAGCAGGCACGGTGAGCGTCCAGCTGCTATGAGCAGAACAACGCGAAGCGTGGTTTGCTGTCTGGGCGTGGCTTAAATAGCCTTTCAAGTAGTCCCAGGTATGTATCCTTCCACTGAAGGTATGTATCCTGCCACCAGCCACACCCGTGTGGTTAAGCAGTTCCTTTTTCATCTGGAAGTTGTAGAATGATCTGCCAGGTAAGGAAATTGCAGCATGGTCTGCCAGGTAAGTTTGCACCAAACACTATTCCTTCCATATCTTGTATGAGCCTGGCGCCGATGGTGCCAGGACTGTTATCCCTTATGAGCCTGACGCCAACGGCGCCAGGACTGAGTCCAAAGAGCCCCTATCTGGGGTGGCTGGGACTTCCCTAGTATACATGTTGCCTGCCTCTGAGGGTGCCGGGCCCTGTCTGGCTCCTTGGAGGTAGGCATCATGACAGTGAACGCCTAAGGTTCAGGGGCTACCCAAAGAAATTAATAACTAAATCCAAAAAACGAGCAAGGTTTACGTGCCGTGAGTCTATTTTAACACCACAACCCAATCAGCAAGACACAGACCAAGACATAAGACTGACGTGCGTACTCACTCATGGCCCTCACACATTCGACATCAAAAAGATCATTCGGAAATACTGGCCTTTAGCAAAACTCAACTTACCGGAAGAAAGGGAACCCTGTTTTGCTTTCAAAAGATCACGTAACGTCAGAGATTTTCTGGTTCACTCTTGCTTCACTGAAAAAACTCCCCGGGGGGGGGGTCTTGGAATTTGAGGCCTCTAATAGGGCACCATCCCTGCGGTTCATGTGTAGCTTGCAAGTACACGAAGAAAATGTCACGCATCACCTTCGGAAGCACCATTTTGACTTTCAGACATTTTTCAAACTGTAAATCTACCCAAGTTGTATACTGTATTGAATGCCCCTGTGGGTTACGGTGCGTTGGGCAGACCATGCGGAGTGTCGACACTCGTATTTCCGAGCACAGATCCAGGATACGGTGCAGGAAGGAAACCTCACCCCTGGTCCAGCACTATCTGAACTTTAAACATACACCAGATGACCTATTATGGTGGGTGCTCGAGAAACTACCGATGGGCTCTGCTACACAACAACGCCTTTTGAATCTTGAAAACAGATGGATTCACAGGCTGGATAGTTGTGATAATGGCCTAAACGAACAATTTTCACCACTCTAGTTACAATACTATCGATTCCTTTTTTGTAACTACCAGCTTTCACTTTTTTCCTGTTGGTATCTTCTACTTCAGGCATTGCCATTGGGGTGCACACCCTCAGAAGCCTTTGACGTAACAAAGGGGGTACAGTATGATCCTTAGCCACCAAACCATATGGCACGTTGCCCTACAAGCGGGCGCCAAATTTACAGCTTGGTCGCATTTTTCAATTCTTTGAACACATATGGCCCGTACCCATTTGGACCCAGGGGCTCTGTGTCAGCCTCAGCAGTTCTTCTTCAACCATGTAACTCATGCATCTTCGGGTTCTTTATTTATTTATGTGCAATCTTGCACTCACTTTCTTGGGTGACACGATTTCTCACAGCCACCGCTGTGCAGGGATGGGGGCCACTTTGTTGTCGGACTCCAGTTCCAGCATGGGGAGCACTTTGTTGTCTGACCCCAGTGCTATCACACGCTCGCCCTCGTGTCCCACACTATTCACGCTAGACGCGGACCAGTGGGTACACACCCTACAAAGGATCAAACACGCTTGCACACACGAAGAGCGTGACTAATGCTTTCATTTTCCAACAATTTTCCAACACTTTCTCTTTCCCCAGAGCTACTTCTGATTTGGAGGGATTTACTAATACACACCCCGAATGGTGGACCAATCAGGCGCAGTTGGAGATGCACTATCCACTGCTATCTGGGTTCCACCTACTATTGTGATTGGTTCATTTTCCTGTGTCGCGCTGCTGACACTTCCGGGTCACGTGACCCGTGATAAGTCTGTTTCCCTGTTGTACTTAGCAACCAGCCTTGGCCAAGCCAAGTCAAGCTTGTAGCCACAGGCCGTTCCCGATAGCTTCGTGTGGATGATTCAGCGTCCTGTGCAGCCCCGAGCGAGCTGTATTTTGGCTGACTGCTAATTAAAAGGTAAGCAACATACGCATTGCTCCCTTCTACGGCTGTAGTCTTCACCGCACACCATGCTGCGCTGAGAGGTAGCCACTACTTATCTACAGGTTGATATGCACTGAGACTAATGTGCTCCCTTTCTCTACTACATTTTGTTTCTCAGTATTCATTACTGCGTCCACCTGACTGAGGGATTGCACTCGCCGCTCTTCGCACAGCAGTCATTTTTTCTTCATTTATGGAGGAGGTGTATTGGTAGGCTGATCTCCGCTTTTTCTATACTATGTATACTTTCCCCAGTGGCAACAGCACAGCCAGAATATGCAATAATGGTTGCTCTATCGAGCGTGTAGATTTACTCATTTATTTATTTATTTATTTATTTATTCATTCATTTATTTTTTATTGTTCGTTATTATTACAATTTTAAAATAGGTTTTCTGTTATTCATTTCCCTATAGTTTGTGAGCATGCACGTCGCACCGCAGCACCCGCGCATCTATGCCTGATTGGGCTCAGGCTTACCGTGTGTCTCTCTGCAGTCCCGGTGTGGGTTTATCGAGTCGGCTCTGAACAGCACGCCAGTTTCTTCTTTTTCCAGTCCAACATCCATGGGGACTGGACAAATTGAGCCCCTCTAGGTGAGGAATGGTTAAATCCTAATTTCTTCCTCCCTAGGGGTTCCCATTCGTTTGTTTGGTCACACATACGTGTTCTAGGCAGAACCTTTCATGGCTTTTCTAAATTTTAAAGCAAGCTTGGGGTGGAATGGCAGATGTACACTCAAGCATGCATTTTGACCACTATAGCCCATTATTTTCAGTTGGAAACTTAGTTTTCCTTTTTGTGTTCTCTGTCTTTTTCCCTATAGGGTATCATGAATTTGCCCCAAAGAAGGTGGTAACACACAACCACGGAAACACTAAAAAAAGATAAGGGGGATTGGCTTCCAGATTTTCGGCCTTTGAACATTTGGACATGTGTTCCTTTTTTTGGAACGTATTAAATAACTTGGCAGCAGACACGACATATTGAAAACTGTTTCTGTCTAAATCTGGTGTATCCATATATGTTTTCTGTTTCCCCTATATGCCTTGGCAATCCCAGTGGGGGTTTCCCTTATATGAGTCTTATGAGAAGATCTCTGAAAACTTTTTCTAAAAAAACCTTTAGACTCATTTTGAAATAAATTGTATACTAATACTAGACATTTGAGGGATTTCCAACCTCTATTTGATTTGTTTAGGTTGTTGCTCAAATTAGAATACATGAAACTGTCACTATGAAACTGTTTCATTTATCCTTTCCTTTCCCTTTTTTTAAATCAGAAGAGCTTTTCCTCTCTTGCTCTTTCCCCTTATTCTGAGCACTGGGTTTTTCGTTTGTTCACTCTTGCACTTATCAGCATCCGTTTCCTTTATTCTTTAACCTTGGTTATGTGCAACCATATGTTTGATGAATGATGTAAATAATTGTTTCATCTCCCCTCTCCATGTTTACGATTTGATGTATAATTGTTGTGTTTTTTTTTTTTAATTCTGTTATTCAACACATGGTAATCTTTGTTTGCAACTTTTTACAGCATTAAAACAGTATAAATGATACACTGGAAATGTTGTGGTACATGTGGTCATCTTGTTTTTCTATATATTTCACCATGCATGAATATGGTTGTAATTAGGGGTGGGATTTGATACAAGAAAAAAAAAACAATTACTGAAAGGCACTCCACCAATTCAGCACACTAGGCAAGGTGCTGAGTGCTCTGTTTCTTGCTTTGCAGCATTATCTTGTTGTGTTATTAAGAAATCAAACTTGTCCAGAGTTGGGGGGATAAATAGTGGCGATTGTTACATTCACTTTCCCAATAGTTCCTGTGACGAGCAGAGAGAGCTCGACCTTCCACATCTGCCCACGTTTTGGCCACCATAAACTCTATTCCTTTCCTAATGAGGATCCCCACTCCCCCTTTTCTCAGCGGTTCAGAACTCCAGAATTCTATTCCCATAAGCTTCCCGAGGATTTGTCGTTCTTCCCCCTTCACATATTTAGTCTCCTGTAATAGGAGAACATCAATGTTCGACCTATGAAATTCTCTGGCTACCAGAGATCTTTTAGTTGGTGAGTTAAGATCTTTAACGTTGAGCGTTCCCACCCTAAGGGAGTCCCTTCCCTTCAAATCAGAGATTATCGTCATTGTGTAGGATTGGGGGGAAAGTACCCACAAACTGTCATCGATATATCGCCTCTTCGTCATTCATCAAACCATATCTCGCTTTTAGAACCAATGAAAATGGTGCTCTGACCCTTTCCCCTTGAATATCCCTACCCTTACCCCACTCCCTCCACCCCTCATACCTTTCCCCATTTGACGGCGTCCGATAGAGCCCAGTTGAAAATACCGGCCCTGCATCGAACCACTAGTGGGAACCGTTACTTCTCGGCCCCCATCTTAACTAACTCCACAATGTGATTGAGACGACAATGCGCCACCCCATCCAATACCTCTGTTCATGGTTACACAAAATTCACTTCGTTAGTCGGTCAAACAATTCTCCCTTTTTGCAGCGAGATAATGTTAGTTGCCCCAAGTCTGACCCGGCTCATTTGTCTCCCTCTGGAGAGACATTGCCGCTTCGATACTTTCTCGAGCCTTTCACCCTCTTCCTCCTTGGGCCCTGGATGCGCCATTCTCTTCCATCTTGTCTCGGTTCTCTTCGATCTCCTCCCTCTCCTTGTGGTTCAGTCAGTTCAGAAGTGCATGCTTTTATTTCCTTCACTAATCTGAGTCGTATCCTCGTTCCTCCATGTTCGAAGGAGAGGGAGAAATGATAACCTCACCTGTTTCGAATGTCTAGTTCCGTCAACCATTTTGTGTGGGGGCCACACATCCGCCTGAGCGACAACGTCAAGGAGGACAGGTCCTGATAGATCGTCATCTGTGCACCTCCAAGGGTGATTGCTCCACTGCTCCTTGCCTTTTCAAGTACACTTGCCTTGTCCTGATAGCGATGGAAGCGGGCGAGAACCGATCTTGGGCCCCCGGGGGGACCTTCAACTCTATGGATCCGTTCGGTTTTGGGTTCGTCAATTGCGTCATTAGCAACCAAGAGCTTGATGGTGTCATGGAGCATTTTCATGAGGTCAGCTTCTGTTTCCCCTTCTTGTTCAGGAATCCCAAAGAAGCGCAGATTATTTCTTCTTTCTCCATTTTCCAAATCATCCATTTTAAGCTTAATGTCCTCCTCCCGTTGTTCCAAGTCCGCTATTCTATGTTCGAGCAGTGTCTTGAGGGTGTCTATTGATGCTTCATTATTTTCCACCCCGTCAACCCGTTCCTCCATGTTGTCTAGGCGTTATGTGATTCTGTCTATTTTGCCTCCTATGCTGCTCCCCATGTTCCTAATTTCACTTAGAAGAGCGGCAATGTCTCCTTTCGTGGCAGCGGATTCAGTCCCCGTCGTTTCGGGCATGGCCATGATTGGATTGCCACTGCAGAGGGGTGCCGGAGAGTAGGCAAAGGCGGCTAGTTTTTGTCTTGCACTCATGCAGGCCTGAGCCAATTTAGCAGTGACTTTTAAAGGCTGCGGGTAGGGCGAAGTGAGGAGGAGGACTGGCGAGCATTCACTGTGGAGATTGCACTGTTTCACCTAGTACACCGAGAGTAAAGGACCAGTTCCCTCCACTACGTAGGGTCCTCTGTGTGACTAGTGGCAAGGTGTCCGTTGTAATTGCTCAACCACAGGGTTTAGGGTGATTTAAAGGAGGTTTTGTGACATTGGGTGTGTGCTAGACTTCTGCACACTTCTCCCTATCCCCATTCCTTGCGTGGCCTACCTGGTTGATTTCAACACCGTGTCTATGAAGGAACATTTGATTTTTAAAAGCCTAATGTGAACGAAGGGCAGCAGCCTTCCTTATATAACCGGCACAGACCGGCTGGTTCCTCATGCTCCTGTTCGTCAAAGAAATAGTCAGTAGGACCACAATGCTGATGGGAATCCTAGTTTATGATGAGGAAGCGTTGTAAAAGCAGCAAACAGAGCCTACAATGGTTTGTAAATAAAAATGAAGTGCAGAGCTAAAACTAATTTACTATACAAAGCCATTGCTAGATTTAAGAATTTAAAAAAGTAACACTATCCAACTAGCTGAAAACTGGTATTTATCATGTGCAAATAACGCAAGTATAACAGCAAGTCAACATTCGATTTTTAAAAGCCTAATGTGAACGAAGGGCAGCAGCCTTCCTTTTATAACCAGCACAGACCTGCTAGTTCCTCGCGCGTCGGCGCTCACACGCCTGTTTGTCAAAGAAATAGTCAGTAGGACTACAATGCTGATTTGAATTGTAGTTTATGATGAGGAAGCATCGTAAAAGCAGCAAACAGAGCCTACAATGGTTTTCAAATAAAATCAAAGTGCAGAGCTAAAACTAATTTACTATATAAAGCCATTGCTAGATTTAAGAATTAAAAAAATAACACTATCCAACTAGCGAAAAACTTGTATTTATCATGTGCAAATAACGCAAGTATAACAACAAGTCAACATTCGATTTTTAAAAGCCTAATGTGAACGAAGGGCAGCAGCCTTCCTTTTATAACCGGCACAGACCTGCTAGTTCTTTGCGCGCCGGCGCTCACATGCCTGTTCATCAAAGAAATAGTCAGTAGGACCACAATGCTGATTTGAATCGTAGTTTATGATGAGGAAGCGTCGTAAAAGCAGCAAACGGAGCCTACAATGGTTTTCAAATAGAAACAAAGTGCAGAGCCAAAACTCTTTTACTATACAAAGCAATTGATAGATTTAAGAATTTTAAAAAGTAACACTATCCCACTAGCTAAAAACTGATATTCATCATGTGCAAATAACGCAAATATAACAGCAAGTCAACATTCGATTTTTAAAAGCCTAATGCAATGGAACACCCTGATCATCCCCCCAGGAAGCATCCATACCCTTGGTAGAATGACCCTGCACACCCAAAGGGACAGAAAGACCAGAGGCCAAATAAGCCATAGAAATCACCAACTTGATCCAGGGACTAATGGAAGCAACCGAAGCCTTCCTCCCCGCCACACCAAAGGTAACCAGAAGATTGTTGGAACGCCGAACAGCCTCCGTCCTGGCCAGGTACTCTAGGGCCAAACACTGCACATCAATAGAGTGCCAAGACACCGCCTCTGGAGCCAGAGGGTCAGTAAAAAAGGCTAGAAGGACCACTTCCGAAGTCAGATGCAACTTAGAGGCAGCTTTGGGCAAGAGCCAGGGATCACACCGCAACACCAAGAAGTCAAGCAAGACCTGAGGAAATGGAGGACGGCACAGGAGATACCCAACCTCCCCCAGCCGACGCGCAGAGGTGATGGCAATCACAAAAGCCTTCTTAAGGTGTTTAAGATCCACAAGACCAATTGGTTGAAAGGGAGTGGACTGAAGAAAAATGCAAAACCAGGGGCAGATAACAAGGAGGGGAACTCAAACACACAGCAGGCCAGGCAGATGCCAGGCTTTGAAGGAAGCGGCCAATCAGACCCAAATCCAACAGTGGCAAACCAAAACCCTCCAACAGGGTCTTCAATGCAGCCCACTGAGCCCACAAAGTGGGCACCGCCAGCCCTTTATCCAAGCCGCCCTGCAAAAACTGCAACACCCCCGAGACACCACAACCTTGGGGGGGAAACAACCGCCACACCACACCAGCTGAGAAAATGGGCCCAATGCCTATCATAGGCTTTGAACGTACTAGGCCACCTGGAATGGAGAATGGATTCTACCAACAGAGCCGAGAAACCCAAAGTCAACAACCTTGCCCTCTCAGGAGCCAAGCTGATCAGCGGATCACAGGCAGCCCCGCCCCCAGACTCCCCCACAAAGGGTACGGCCAAATGGGAATCCTCCAGACATCCCACACCTGGAGATTCATGAGCAACAGAAACCACCCCATGCAAGGCCAAAAGGGAACCACCAAGATCATCAGAGAGGAACACTGGCGGATCTTCCGAACCACTTAAGAAATGAGAGCAAGAGGAAGGAAAGCATACAGGAGACCACGGGGACACTCGAGATTCAAGGAGTCCACACCCACAATGATGGGAGCCGAGAGCAAAACCTGGGAACTTTGGCCGAGGAGGGGAAGCAAACAGATCCAACACCAGTGTTCCGAACATGCAAAAAAATCCTGGAAACACCTGATCGGACAACACCATCTCCGGGCAGACCGGGACCACCCGACTGAGCTGATCGGCCACCACATTCTCCACCCCCAGAATGTGTACCGCATCCAGGGAAAGCGCATTCTGTTTGGCCCAAACCCTGATGCAACCTGCCAGAGAATTCAGGGCCCTGGACTCCGAACCCCTTGATTGTTGACCTAGGCCATGGCAGAGGAATTGTCGGGCCGAACCAAAACAACCTGGCCCTGCAAAAGGGGGGCACACTACAGGAGAGCCTGATGAATGGCCGACAACTCCCGCCAATCCGAGGAACGAAGGAGACCTTTCCCACCCCACCGCTCCTTAGCAGAATGTAGGCCCCCATCCCAGGCCGCTGGTGTCAGCGGTCAGAACCACCTGAGGAAGACGATCCAAATCCACCCCCTTCAGAAGGGAGGAACATCTCAACCACCAATGCAGAGAAACCCACAAGTCGCCCGAAATTGGGATCCGCAGCTCGAGAGACTGGGATGAGGGGGGACCAGTGAAGCAGAAGATGAACCATCAGGGGACGAAGATGGAGGCGAGCCCAGGGAACCAAGATAACACAAGAGTCCATGTGCCCCTGAACCACCAGGAGCTTCCAAGAAGAAGTCCAAGGACAGTGCAGGACCCGGCAAAGAAATGACTGGAGCCAGAGAGCCATGGCCCTGGGCAGAAAAACTCTCAGACTCCTAGTGCAGAATCCTGCCCCTTTGAACTCCGGGTCCTGGGAAGGGTCCAACTGAGACTACCCCCAGTTGATCAGGAAATCCCACTGCAGTAACGACTGACAGACCAGGAGAAGGTGAGATTGGACAGTGCAGCGGAGATCCGCCTTGATCGACCAGTCATCCAAGTATGGGAACTGCTGGATCCCCTGCTGATGTAAATGAGCTACCAATGGAGCCACCACCTACATTAACACTTGTGGTACAGTGCTCAGGATTCAGTGTTCTTTGGACTGATCGCACCCTCTTTATCTGCAGTATTTGGCAGACATTGTACATTTGGACATTGGAAATTGGACACTGGTTTCTGTTTGCTGTTGTTTTTGATAGGCCCCTTGCACCTCTTGCATTTGGGGTTCTGACACTACTGACATAGCTGTTTAAGTTTTTCTTTAAACAACTGGTTACCCACTACCTTGTGTCTACCTAGTTGTAATTGACTTTGCTTTATTTTAGTTTTAAACACATTATTTTAATACTTTTCTTTTGTGAGTCATCTCAACATTATCAGTGTGGAGAGTAGAGAGAGGGTATCTGGGAGGGAGACAGACTTTGGCTGCCTTATAAGCCTATCGAGCATGCCCTGCTTTTAGCAGATCTTCCTCCATTGGACTGTTGGATTATTTAATTGCGAGCCTGAAGTAGTTTGATTTAGTCTGATGTTGCTATTAGGGCCATTAAGTTTAATAAGTGATTAAGCTTGCAATTGTAAAACACAAAATATCATGTCTAAGAGGAAAACTATAACCCCTATCACACACAAGGACTGGCAAAAAAAGATTAAAACACATATTTGCACCCATAAAAGTTGTCAATGTTCTGATTTCTGATATCAAAGATTTGATTCAGGACATTGACTGCTTGGATACCAATGGTAAAAAGGAGAGAAGGATTAATGAGAGGTTGAATGTGAATAGTGACACAGCAACGTGTGCATGCTCTAATTGTGTGGTTGTGGGTGGATGTAGCGAATGTATTGAACGTGCCCAGGTGCACACCACCAGCACCAGAGCAACCTGCTCAATTTGTAATATGAAGAACATCAAGGATCCTCTTGGGGCCTTTGAGGGTGAAAAGAAAATGGGACAAGAAGGGGGGGGACTATGTTTTACCACCTAGCACAATAGGGTTTTGTACTTTGGGTGACACTCTATGTGACATAATAGACATGTCCCCTCAGCGAGTGGTGGAGGGTCTTGTTGATGCTGAAGGAATGAATTTGTCAGCAGATACAAGGGGTCATGCCAGGATGAATAATAGGCTGGAGGATCCCCCAGTCTTGCAGACTAAAGGGATTATTGTGCATAATCTAATAGATGTTCTCCCCTATGTACTCGGGGTACGCAATGTAACCAAGGCGAAGAGCAACAGGGTAGATGGAAACTGAAAAGGAAAGGACCTTTAAAAGGACAGTGCCTGCCACCCGGATACAACTGATCTAAGGGAGCTTATTAATTTGCTCAAGAGCCAGCAGACGGTAGGAAATACACAAGAGTTGATAGTCAAAATTAGGTCTCTGAATAGTATTATTCAAAAGCATGGAGTTGAACTTGATCAGTGGGGTGAGTCTAAGTACAAATTTTCTTCGAACATTGTAAGTAGCGCGTAAAGAATATCGGACTAAAACACCGGTCATTTCACAGCAAACATCGCTTCGATTTAATAGTGATGCAGTGCAAAAAACTGATGCGAGCCGAAATTCGGAGAAACAACCAAGGGTCAAAGTGTGAAATAGCGTCAAAAAATAGAGTCACAAAACAAGCCTATAAAAACTGGCTAAAAAGCCATACATTTTTATTACATCAGCAAGACACAGAGGCCATGCTGAAGACCCTAATAACCAAGAATAGTGGAGAGTTTTGGCGTGTCATTAATCGCATGGAATCACCACAGGAAGCTTTGCAAGTGTGTTTGGTAACAGAACTCGAGCGGATGAAGCACTTTACAACATGATATAACAAAAACTCTATGTTACAGCCACTAACAGTGCTTGATCCTACACCATGGGACTTACAATTCCCGAGAGAAGACATTTGTGAGGTTATCAAGAAAGCCAAAAACTCTAGGGCTCCTGGTCCTGACGGGTTGTCGAACGTTATGATTAAACAGTTTCCTGACCTCTGGGCTGATCTATGGGTTGACTTATTCGCAAGAATAAACATGCTTTGTCAGTAGCCAAGTTCTTGGAAAACAGGGATAATTGTCCCAATTTTCAAGAAAGGCGACAGAATGTCACCTAAAAACTATCGGCCAGTGGCATTGCTTGATATCCTAGGCAAGATTTACGCCACATTGCTACAAAAAAAACTGATCAACTGGGCTCAGTCAGCAAAAAGGGTTGATGAAAGACAAGCAGGTTTTGTTAAAAACGTTGGTTGCTCTCTGAACTTACTTGTCTTAAATTTATTGAAAATGGAAGCACTGCGTACAAACATCAAAATCTATCTTGCCTTTGTGGACTTTTCCTGCGCCTTTGATATGATCGACCGAGAGCTACTCTGGCAAAAGTTAGGGCTATGGAGCTGCCCTGCTGGTTTACTAGAGGCTATCAAAGAACTCCACACAGATACATCGATCACTATTCGTTTAGACCAGTCAGGTTCCTTATCTGCACAGATCAAGACATATAAGGGGGTTAAACAAGGTTGCCCATTGGCAGCTGCAATTTTCAGCCTTTTCATCTCAGATATTGGTGATGCAATATCTTCAGTGAGGGCGTTTCCACCTAAGCTCAACTCATCTCCAATAAATTGGATGCTGTATGCTGATTATCTGGTTATCTTGGATTTAACCCCGATCGGTTTACAACGCAAACTGGAGGCTGTCCAAAGGTATGTGAACTTAAACAACCTGAAAATCAATGCTACAAAGAGCGAAATACTGGTGTTTCATAACTCAAGTGCAACACTGAGATCAATGGAGACAAAATTTGTGTGGAAACTTGGGCAAGACAAATTACGCTTATCAAAAAGCGTGAAGTACTTGGGCATGATAGTAAATTCCAGCATGTGCGATGACCCATGGACACGTGAATCAAAGAGGAAATGTGGCCAGTTAGCATGTCAGGGCCTTTTGCTACATAGAAAATTCGGTAGATTCTCGATGCAACCCTTGAGAAACTTCTCTGAATACAAAGTGTCGCCAATCTTAACTTACGGAGCAGAAAATGCTTTTGGATGCTCATCAAATCATTGGGCATCTCTCGAGCATATGTTCTGGTTTAAAGCCCTAAGTCTACCAATTGGAATTTAAACAGCATGTATAAGGTACGAACTGGCGTTAATCTCGTTGCATGCTCGGATCACCTGGAACCAATTGGCCTTATATCGGAAATCCAGAGCTCAGGAAAGAATTCTGCAATTTCGTATATTTCACAATACGTCTTCGAGTGGAACTGATATCGTCTCCTTATGGACAAAACGTTGTGAAGATCTCCTACTTGCATACAACATTAGCCTGGACACCCTACATGCAAATCCCACGGCAGCAAAAGTAAAGATCTGGCGTGCAGATTGGGAAGCCACGTGTAGTGAGCGCCTCGTCGCCAGAGCGATGATAAACTCACCTGCAGAAGCAAGAGGCTTCAACGTGCTACAAAAATACCTGCACTTATTTCCAAGTCCGAAAGCCTGCAGACTCTATGCTGTTTCACCTAAACACCTTTAAAACCAAAGAGCGATACAGCCATTGGGCTTGCAATGCAGGAGTGAATGTCTCCTGCCGGTTTTGCGATAAAGAAGTGGAATCACTTAAACATCTTGTGTTGTTCTGCCCGGAACTAAAAGACGTCCGCTCAATTCACCTGGGCCGTTGGAACGATGAGCATCAGTTTGTGAGCACAGAAGAATGGTGGATGAGAATGTGGAACGGCACTGACATGAAACTCACCCTGCCATTAACATCTTTTTTGGCTTCAATTGAAGAGAGGTTAAACACGGATGCCCAGCATCAGACTGATCAACCCCAAACAAAGCCATGTGGAGTCATATACGCTGATTAGGCTAGAGTATTATGACAATGGAGGATGGGAGGGAGGAGGTGTTTGGGGTTTTACATTTGGGTTAATGGATTTGATTTGTTTCGTGTAATATTTTAAAGGTTTGAATTTAAACCAATAAAATTAATAATAAAAAAAATGACTTATCATATAACATCAAGCTGCAGGAATATATCTAAAATGACAAAACTGTGGGATTACACTATCCATTCAAATAGGTAAATTCAGCCAATAAGACACACACCAAAGCACCATCTAGTAGCCATTAATGGAACTTCACCCTCATATCAGAGCCACACAGCAATGCAAATTGGCAGAAAAGCTTACATATTTGCTACTTGGATAAAATTGTCTTTGTCTTATAAGACAGTGCTATTTTACATGTAGACAAAACTGTTTCTTTTCCAGGATGCAACAACAAACCACATAGGCCACATATGCGTTTGACCCTGATTGGGGATCATCAGTATGTCAGTTTAACATTATTGTGACTGGACCATTTGGACATATTTATCAAACAGCATCAATATTATGGTGGGTTGAAAAAACAATGTAAACACGCATTAGCCTAGCCAAAAGGTTTTAGCTGTCATATATGATTTTCTAAACCACCAAAGTGATTGTCCACGTTCCCTGCAGTTGGTTCCACTTCATATCAGAATCCATTTCTTTTCGTACGTTGACTACCCCAATGCAAGCAATGCAGGTTGAGTGCCTCTGTATCTACAACACAGTCCACCCATACTTTAGGTGTACAACTGTTCCAGTGCAGAGGATGTTGGATGCCTGGAAACCCAGTAAGGAATACCATTATAAAACAAAAACATGTTCTGAGTGCATATAAATGTGTCCCAATGCAAAAATGTCAACAGAGAAGTAATTTACAATATGTGTATAGCAATAACACCCACTGCCAGGCAGGTGTGTTTCTATTGTTTCTTCTGCCTTTACAGAATGGTTTTTGAAGGTCTGTAGATTGTTCGAACCCTCAACCTTGACCTCAATTGACCTCTACCTGTGGTTATCATTATCCACACAGTGGCAGTGGAAGATATCCTGTGCAGTTTGGTGGGCCGTTCCTCCATGGCTGCTGAGGACGCTGCCCTTCGAGATTTGATGGACTTTACATCTAATGCTGCTCTAAAAAAGGCTCATGTGGGTCCTCATCTTGCCCTGCAGGCAAATGTCTATGGTTCTTATACGGCTGAGATGGTTTTGGAGGGATTCCGAATTCTCCGTAAGGCTATGGAAGAAGGGACGGACTGCGCTCCTGTGCTTGATATTCAGCGCCAGGTCCAACTCCTGTCTGATCTCTCTTATTATGGCATCCCGGGTATCACCATAGCCATGGGTGCTTACATTTCTGCTCGTCAGCTTCATCTACGGGACTGGAAATCTGGTAGGTCCCAGAAAGCTGCCGCTCTTCCGCTTCCGTTTATGGGTGGTAAACTTTTTCCGAGGCTTCTCCGGAGGACAAGGTTCATCAAGTGTCCTGGCCCAACGAGCACGCAGACAGGTTGCGGATAAGCCTGCTCCTCTGGTTCAGCGGTCTTTGGGGCTGCACCTCAGAGCTGTGGGCCTGGGGGCAGGCATGGCCCATTTCTTCATTCCAGGGGCTTCTGTCCCAGGCCTGGGGGTCCTAAACTGGCAGGTGGCCATCTGAAGTCCTAACAATCACTGTGGGCCAATGCATGGCCGTCTCCTGAATTATTTTCCCATATGGGAGCAGTGGTACTCCGATGCTTGGGTCCTGCAGATTGTCCGGGAGGGTTACCGGATGGACTGTCTGTCCTCTTGTTTTCAGCAGTCCTGGATCATGACTACGCTGCCCAGGGACCCTTCCAAGAAGGCGGCCATGTCTTTGGCTGTTGTTGAGCTTCTGTCCAAGGGGGCCATAGTGCCTGTGCACCGGCTCCAGTTGGGTCGGGGGTTCTACTCTTGGATTTTCTTGGTCCCGACACCTCAGGGGAAGTTTTGTCTCATTCTGGATTTGAAGCTGCTGAATGCCTTCGTCAGGGGTGTTCGTTTTCAGATGGAGACTTTACAGAAGATTATTCCTCTGGTTAAGTGGGGGGGACTGGATGGTCTCCTTGGATATGATATGATATGGCATTTATAACGCGCCTATACACAAGTGTTTCAAGGTGCGACGAGGCAAGGGAGGGGAACAAAGGGAGGACGGACAACGATCCTACTAGGCCAGGTGTCATTCAGATTGCGCAAGTGCGTGGGAACGGGGCGGGGATAGTGCAGTACATGGGAATAGATAAACAATAAGTAAGTGGAGGCCAGCATGTGGCAAGTGCATGGGTAAGTGCAGACATCAGGTGTCAAGCGCTGGAAGGGGGACTGTAGGGATACAGAAACCATCCCCAAATACGGGGGTTGCCAGGCAAGCAGTGCAGGTGTGTGGTGCTGGCGGGGGAGAGACCGGAGCCCAAGATCAGAGGGTGTCCAGGTAGCCAGTGCAGTTCCAGGTAACAGCCAGGACGCCAGCAGAGGAGAGGAGGAGAAAAAGCAGAATCAAAGAGTAAGGTTTTGAGGTGCTTCAGGAACCAGAGATGGTTCTCCTCAAGTTTAAGGGAGGCAGGGAGGCTGTTCTAGAGGGAGGCACCAGCCGACGGAGAGATCTACCACCAACTCGTTGCTTGGAGAAGCGACTGACCTTGAGGGAGTTGGAGGCGGATGAGCGAAGAGCTCGAGAAGGAAGATATTTAGGAAGAGGAAGTTGAAGCCCAGAAGGCCTTGTGGACGATGCAGAGGGTTTTGTACTTAATCCTCGGAGCCAGTGCAGAGATCTGCGGGATGCCTATTATTATGTGCCTATTCACCCGTCGCATCAGCAGTAACCAGTTTTTCTGTGTGGGGGGCCATTTATCAGTTCCGGGTCCTTTCTTTTGGGTTGAAGTCTGCGCCACAAGTGTTTACGAAGGTGGTGGCTCCATTGATGGCTCATTTACATCTGCAGGGGATCCAGCTGTTCCCATACTTGGATGACTGGTTGAACAAGGTGGCTCTCCGATGCACTGTCCAATCTCACCTTCACCTGGTCTGTCAGTACTTCCTGCAGTGGGGTTTCCTGATCAACTGACGGTAGTCTCATTTGGCCCCTTCCCAGGACCTGGTGTTCATAGGGGCGCGATTCTGCACCAGGAGTGGGAACGTTCTTCTGCCTAGGGCCAGGGCTGTCCGGCTCCAGTCGCTCCTTTGCCGGGTCCTGCACTGTCCATGGGCTTCTGCTCGGGAGCTCCTGGTGGTTATGGGGCACATGGCCTCTTGTGTTTTCCTGGTTCCCTGGGTTCACCTCTATCTTCGTCCCCTGGTGGTTCATCTTCTGCTTCACTGGTCCCCCTCCTCGCAGTCTCTCTCTCGAGCTGCGGATTCTGATTTCGGGCGACCTGCGGCTTTTTTGTGGATTGGTGATTGAGATGTTCCCCCCTTCTGAGGGGGTGGATTTGGCTCGTCCTCCTCGGGTGGTTCTGACCACCGACGCCAGCGGCTTGGGGTGGGGGCCCTACTTGGGGTCTCTTTCTGCTCAGGAGCAGTGGGGCGGGGAGGGTATCCTTCGTTCCTTGCATTGGAGGTAGTTGTCGGCCATTCATCAGGATCTCCTGTGGTTTACCCCCCTTTGACTCTGTAATGGACCATGTCAACAATCAAGGAGGTTCGGGGTCCAGGGTCCTGAATTCACTGGCAGGTTGCATCAGGGTTTGGACTGAACAGAATTTACTTTCCCTGGAGGCGTTACACATTCTAGGGGCGGAGAATGTGGTGGTCAATCATCTCAGTCGGGTGTTCCCGGTCTGCCCAGAGTTGTTGTTGTCAGATCAGGTGTTTGCAGGTTTTTTTGCTGGTTAGGAACTATGCTGTTGGACCTGTTTGCTGCCCCTCCTCGGCCAAGGTTCACAGATTTTGCTCTCAGTTCCTGTTGTTGGGGGTGTGGAGGGTGGACTCCTTGAATATCGAGTGGCCCTGGGGTCTCCTGGATGCTTTCCCTCCTCTTGCTCTCATTTCCCGGGTGGTTCAGAAGATCCGCTAATGTTCCTCTATGGTGATCTTGGTGGTTCCCTTTTGGCCTTGCAGGGGGTGGTTTCCGTTGCTCATGAATCTCCAGGTGTGGGATGTCTGGAGGATTCCTAGTCGGCTGTACCCTCTGTGGGGTGTTCTGGGGGTGGGGTTGCCTGTGATCTGCTGGTCAGCTTGGCTCCTAAGAGGGCAAGGTAGTTGACTTTGGGTTTCTCAGGCCCGGTGGTGGAGACCATTCTCCATTCCAGGCGGCCTAGTATGTTGAAAGTCTATGATGGGCATTGAGCCCATTTTCTCCGCTGGTGTGGTGTGGCCGGTGTTTTTCCCCAAGGTTGTGGTGTCTCAGGGGTGTTGCAGTTTTTGCAGGGCGGCTTTGATAAAGGGTTGGCGGTGGCCACTTTGTGGGCTCAGTGGGCTACATTGAAGACCTAGTTGGAGGGTTTTGGTGTTCCACTGTCGGATTTGGGTCTGGTGGGCCGCTTCCTTTGGAGCCTGGCATCTGTCCGGCCTCCTGTGTGTTCGGGTTCCCCTCCTTGGGATGTGGTCCTGGTTTTGTGTTCTCTTCAGTCCGCTCCCTTTGAACCAATTGGTCTTGTGGATCTTAAACACCTTACGCTCAAGGCGGCTTTTCTGTTTGCCATCACCTCTGCGCGTCGGTTGGGGGAGATTGGGGCTCTCCTGTGCCGTCCTCCTTTTCCTCGCGTCTTGCCTGACTGCTTGGTGTTGCGGTGTGATCCCTGTTTCTTGCCCAAAGTTGCCTCTAAGTTTCATCTGACTCAGGAAGTGGCTCTTCTGGCCTTTTTTTCTGACCCTCTGTCTCCAGATGAGGTGTCTTGGCACTCCGTTGATGTGCATCGTGTGGTCCTGGAGTATGTGGCCAGGACGGAGGTTGCTCGGAGTTCCGACAGTCTTCTGGTTACCTTTGGTGCGGCTGGGGCAGGAAGAAGGCTTTGGTTGTTTCCATGAGTCGTTTTTATTTGAAAACCATTATAGGCTCTGTTTGCTGCTTTTACAACACTTCCTCATCATAAACTATGATTTCCATCAGCATTGTGGTCCTACTGACAATTTCTTTGACTAACAGGTGGGTGAGCGCCGGTGCGTGAGGAACTAGCCATCTGTGCCGATTATATAAGGAAGGCTGCTGCCCTTTGTTCACATTAGGCTTTTAAAAATCGAATGTTGACTTGCTGTTATATTTGCATTATTTGCTCATGATAAGTACATGTTTTTAGCTAGTGGGATATTGTTACTTTTTAAAATTCTTAAATCTATCAATTGCTTTGTATAGTAAATTAGTTTTAGCTCTGCACTTTGTTTTTATTTGAGAACCATTGTAGGCTCTGCTTGCTCCTTTTATGACGCTTCCTCATCATAAACTACCAGCATTGTGGTCCTACTGACTATTTCAGTAGATACAATATTCGTGACAGAGTGGTCCGGCACGCAAGTGTGCTCAATGAAATGTCTCTGTGAGGTATTCAGCCAAGAAGTGGCAGAACTGAAAGTAAAATACAAAGAATGGGAAATGGAGTGAATGAAAGTGGTCCAGCGACGGTTTAAGCAAAACCCATTGCACAATCGAAAGCCTTTGGTTTTTGATACAAAGGGGTCTGAGCCCGAACGAGGAAGATCCGTGGTACGAGCGCGAACGAGGGCGACCAATTGTGAACATAGTGCAAAAGGGGTCTGAGCCCAAATGAGGGCGATCCATGGTCCATGCCGAACGAGGGAGACCAATTGTGAACCTGTGAACTCTGAAAATCCTGATAAGAAATGAACTTTGGTGTTTGTTTGTTTGTTACGGCAGGCCCTCTGCAATAAGAGAACGTCATTGGGAGAGACACTTTGGCAGAAGGCCATACCTGTGCTTTGAACTGTTTCCTCGTGGCAAAGAAGCCAGAGTGTGAAAACGTGGGGAAAGGAAGTCTGCTAGTCAACTATCCTGACATATCATTGTTGGGTGTCCTGACCCACGTTTGAGCTATCATGCTGCAACATTTGGTGCTGTGGGCTTAGAAAATCCAAGATGGCCAAAAAGCCCACATATGCGCCAGAATCCAGGAGAACCATGCAGTTTGTGTGCACACCAAAATGGTTACCTAACTTGCCACCCACCAGTGTAAAGAAAGATCTTTGTTAACAAAATCCACTGTTACTGATGTCAAAAAGTTGCTGAAATCGTGGCTCATCGGACCACTTTAAAGATTCAACCCTTTTGTGGGGTTCCACATAACCATTTTACTGTAAGGAGCCCCATCAAAACAATGTTAAGCAAGGATTATTTACTACCATGTAAGAACCATTCCTGTTTGGAATGCATTAATCCAAGAAAGATCCCAAAAATGGATGCAGTACCAACAAAATCCTCAAGGCGGCGCTAGCGGTCTAAACTCTGACAGGAGAACTGAGTGCAGTTGCTGACAAAGGAATTTTACTCAGCTGACTTCAAAGGCCACATTTTAATCAAAAATTAACCACCTGCTGTTCCCAGAGGCCAGAAGCCTGGGAAACCCTCTCACCTCAAGAGATTCACACCACAGCCCAGGATATCACATGGTCATAATAACCAAATGCAAAGTGACCCCCTGGTCTGCTGACCTCAGCCTCCTGGAGACCACACAATAGGCTCTTGCACTTGAATAGAATATGTTGATTTTGACTGTTTCCTGTCAACAAAGGCCTGCCTGCCAGCAGAGGCATGGTCACTGACCCACCCAAGTCTTGGAGGCGGACTACAACACTCTGAGAACTGAACTGAAAGCAAAATATATATTTTACAGAAACACTGATAACTCTTTGTAATCAAATGACAGGAATGTATAACTTTGAGAGCCTTAATTTAAAAAATGTACCTTCGATTCAAGCCCAAACTCCAATTTGTGTGATGTTCTGGGGCAAAACCCTGCTATTTATTGACACCACATACTCTGTGTTTAAGCTAGAGATATGGGAATTTTCTGGAGTAGGTATGTACAGCCTCTGTATATGTGTATAACTTTTAATGAAGAACCAAGGTTGCATAACCCACTAAAATCGAAAATAAGTTGCCATTTTTGAATGCAAGCCCTCAGGAAGAGCAGATTTGGGACAGAGACTACCTCATGTGATAGGTAATATGTACATGCAATGACAAACCACTATGTATTTGAGAAATGTGTATTTTGATCAAATATAGATTTGTGTGCAATTTGACAGGGGAGTGTCCTTTCTACAGGCCATATAATGACATCGCGCTGACACTCCACTTCTTTCCCCCAATCAAGAGAGAAAGGAAAGCTTGACCAATGATAAATTGAGAGAGGGGCTGGCTTAGTGATGCTGCGCACACACCCACTTTCAAAACATATAAAAGGAACATTGAAACCCAGGTGGAGGGATTGAAATGCATTTGCTGCAACGCGCTCTGCCGGACCACACAACATCCAGAAGATACCAGATCCAACACTTAGACTTTAAAACTCCAAAGAACTTGATTCAGAACTCAAATCAGAGGCCTAAACCCACAAACTGAGGACTCTTCTCAGCAGGCCTCAGCATCCAGCAAACCTAACAGCGGTAGCAGCATCCAGGAGCCGTGCAGATCAGCGCTGTGTCCAGAGAAAGCTATGCAGAAAGATCCAGGAGCTGTGCAGAGACGCTGTACCCAGAGACCAGACTGTGCCAGAACTGGTGCCGGACAGAACCAGAGACCAGATCGCTGTGAAGTGCTGTGCGCCGAGACTGTCCGGGGCGAAACCAGAACCAAAGCCATCTTGACCCGATCCGTGAGACCTAGACCTTCCAAAATACATTGTGAGTACAGCTAGGACGGTGTGAAACCAAATCTCTTAGTTTCCAGTGATATAATTCAATCTATTTAATCTAAGTAGAACTGCCTCCTAACTGTCACTTGTCAATTCTGCAGCCGCATAGCTGTCACCTGTCAATTTTAAAAGCTGTCACCTGTCAATTTGAGTTACTTTAAATTCGAAAAACAACCTTTACAAAATCGTTCATAACTCCGTAACCGTTTGTGCTAGGAACTTGATTTAACTTTCCTCCTTATAGTTTCTCCGTAATCGTGATTCACGCATTCGCAAATTTTGCCGCGATTTGCGATTTGGCCCGATTTCTTTACTTGTAAAAAGATAGCTGCTTTTGCCTGAACTGCTAAAATTTGTTTGCATCTTAAGAACCATCCCTGAATCATTGCTAGAGTGAGCCTGAACTCATATTAACTAGATACCACTCACCCTGAACCTCCTGAAGGGAATTAAAAGCATTTTCAGCATATTTCTCACTGCATTGTCACCATATTCAAAGCATTTTGTCTGTGTTTCAAAACTCCTATCTGTTGTATAAGCTGCTGGGGGGGAATTGAACTGAATTCTATTTGATTGCATTCCTAAGAACTGAGTGCTCTTCTCTTCATCTCCTTACATTGCATAAAGGGGGGGTGAATTGTCCAAGAAAGTGATTACATTGTCTTTTGCTGAAATCCTATCAAGTTATTTTCTGTACTGCATTTGTATTCCACATTGCATCTATTTGAAACCATAAAAGTATTGTTGCTATCTTATCCATCCTATAACCACTCATCATTGATTATAAAGAAGTGTGCCAGTGCCAGATTACCCATTGTTGATCAACATCATATGTCTAAGTGTACTATCAGATATTAATTTATTATAAAGTGTGATATATATATATATATATATTGTTTAAATTCTCAAATAAACCTTTTAAACTTGCAAAACAGAACTACTTCTTGGCTCAGTGGGGTCAGGGGGATTCTAAGAGAGGGGTGTTATATAGGGGTAGTCATCCAGAACTCATGAACTGGACATAAAGATATATCAATAAGGGTTTCCATTCAGTATCCCAGACAAGGCATTGACTTAGCTGTAGTGTTGAATTGAATCCTCTTACATCATTTCTTGAACACTTTTCTTTTGTCTACATTGTTAACCCACACCATTTCTATTTAGAAGTCAGGATTGGCAATAGGTTCATTAGAATAGGCCCTTTTATTTTGACAGAGACTCCACTAGGACTGCGTTATTGTTATTTGATGGTCGTAGCTTGCTCCCATCCTTAGATTTAGCTTTAGATAGGCGTTTAACCAACCCATTGAAGTTCAAGTACACCCTTGAACTGTGGTCACTTGTGTCTGTCTTCACAGTTTGATACCATGCCTTGCTTACAACACGGAATAACAACTATCTCTTCAGATTTCCCCCCCTCCCACTCCATTCCCTCTATGGCCCAGCAAATGCTCCTGTGATGGTAGATGCGCCCTTAAACTAATCGAAGTTCTTTCAGGAGGGTATGTCCGATAATCAATGGGCAGGAGTCCATCCACCAATTGCCTACTAATTAAGAAAATTTGGATGCAATCAGACGAGCTGTTGGGCACACTCCTTCACGCGCAACTAACAATATTCTCCCTGATAATTGAAATGCACCCTTTCACTGATGTAATCCAATGGGTGCATTTATTTACCAGAGAGGATTGACTCTCAAAGACGACGGAGGGCAGCCTAGGGATATCATGCATTACCACTGATGGGGGTTCAACCCTAGAGGGCCTCATACTCATAATTTGGGCTCCCCCCACGTCTCCTCTATCCTTCATACAAATATTGAATCTCTGACCCCTGGGCATGCTGTTGATATTTCTAGCTGTGTGTGAATTTATAACTTCAATAATCCGTCATAGACTATTCTGGGGAAGCAAATCTGTTGATGGAGAAAATGAGTCTAATACCCCAGCCTGCTAGAGGTCACTCAATTCCACCCTATAATGTGAGTTTGTACATTCTCCTATGTCTATATGCATCAGTTTTTTGCACTGCATCACTATTAAATCGAAGCGATGTTTGTTGTGAAATGACCGGTGTTTTAGTCCGATATTCTTTACTTTGAATTGAAACAGTAACGAGGCGCATTCAACCTCCTGCGGAGTGCTCTTAAATTGGTTACATAGATCCGACACCTCGTGTTCATGCATCCTCACTCTTAAACTGTTAGATTCAACCCAAACTTTTGTTCTCCATTGCCAAGGTTGATCTACTGCCGAGTTTTGAAATTTCAACTCTAACAATTCGTGGTCACTGCGTTCCATTGCCCGAACTTTCAAAGAATTTATCCTGACATGCATTGCATCCGAAATGAAGATATAATCAATGCCAAGTGGACTTTGCCGGAGTATCCCCTTGCGTGCAACCGTTTAACATTGTTAATCCTCTTGCATTCAGTTCTTCCGACCAGTCTTTCGCCAATTGTGATTTAGCCGGATTCTGTGGCTTGAAAAAGTCGATATTTAAATCACCACATATTATCATTCCAGCCCCTCTATTTACTTCGAGAACGTTATCAATGATTGTTGTGACTTGATCGAGGAACGGGTAAGAGCCTGTCCAACGATTGTTCCAATACAGGTTTATTATCTGGATTATATCTAGCTCCTTTCCCACAAGATTAATTTTGCCTATCTCAGAGACTTGAATGTATGGTGTGTGATTCTTAGAGTTTAATAACCGATAGCCTGAAGACCGCTTAATCATTGTTAGAAGGCCAGCTATAGGCCTCCCCTTTTCGGCCCTGATAGCAGGGTTCAGTGCACATTCGAACTCTGAGATAACGGGTGTTTCTAACATCCATGTTTCTTGAAGACACACCAGTTGCAGATTGAGAAGCCAGTCATTATTTAACAAGTGCATGAAGCCACACGTGTTCCATGACGCAAATGAGCAGAGCTGTGATTCCTTGTTCTTTGGGCATTAACTTGAGGTTTTGGTATTCAAAGCAGTGGCCAGCCAATTCCAGTCACTGATGTTTTCTTTACCCAAAGGGCTGCTTGCTAGGTTAGTGGCACTTGTATTGCTTGGTCTGCCACTATTTAAAGTGATTTGAATATTCTCCATTGGATTATTGCTGGGCACCACTTCTTGCCCAATGGACGTCACTCTGTGTCCTACTAAATCAGCTGAGCTTGTTTTGGGAACCGCCTCCCTCCAGCACAACTGTCCTTTTGAGATTTGATTAATCGACGCATTTTTAAGTGACTGCTCGCTGGAATTAGGTTTGGTGTTTTGAGTAACCGAGGCAACGCCTGTTACGGCCACACCCTCCGATTTTTCACATTGTGGATGGTCGATTATTTTATAGGTGTCAAACCCAAAAGACAAAAGGTCTTCCCCTGCTTCTAAAATTGCATTTGCAATTATGCTGGAGTCAACGTGTATTATGACCTTGTCATTGCAAGTTTCGTCAGGAAATTCCACTATTTTTAAGTCTTTAGAACCTAAAGCTCGTAGGCGGGGTACATGATGGAGCAATCTTATTACATTTGCACGGTTCAGAATCAATTTGTCACCTGACTCTAACCTCTCCAACATCAATTTGATCGTCAAGGTAACATCCAAGGGGCGAACTGTTGCCTGGCCATTATAAGTCTTCTGTCTGTTCGCCCGGCCTCTAGGATGTTGATACTCAGCTTTCCGGGAGAAAGAAACAACATCCTTCTTCAAGTCAACCCTAGGTTCAAAGCGTTCTCCTTCAAAGTTTGAACAGTTCGTCAGGAGCTGACTCCTACACCCGCACATCGGGTGTTTTGATTCTAGGATAAGGGCCTCATTACACGGATGGCAGAGAACCATGGCGCTATTAGCGCCATAGCCCCATGGTTCATGGCAGTAAAATACCGGCACCGCCTTGGCGGAAAGGGGAATTACCGCCCCATTCCAAGGTTGGCGGGGCAGTAATTCCCCCTTCCACGATTGCCCTTCCCCATTCCCATTTTTGCCCCATGGGGCATAATGGGAATGGGGAAGGCGCTAATTACGGTACCGCAAATTGCGGTACCGTAATTAACTCCCTGGGTCCCTTTGCGGGTTGGTTTTTAACGCCTGCAAAAAGCAGGCGTTAAATCCCCCAACCCGCAAATGGACCTCGTAGTAAGGTGGTAAGGATTTACCGGTACCGGTATTTTACCGGTACCGGTAAATCCTTACCGCCATCCATGTAATGAGGCCCTAAGTCTTAAACGTTCACTTTTTTCTTGTAAGGTAGCAAACGCAGGACTTAATGGTGTCAATTCTTCAATGACGGCCGCTACTTCAGTCGGAATGATAGAACAGGTCCTGCCCCCGTCTCTGATGCTGTGATTTTTTATTTTATTTAAGGGCTCTTGCAACCCAGTCATTTTAGGATTCAGTTGGCCTGCTTCAGCATTCTTAGGGCAGCTGAATTCCACCTGTCTAGAAGATAAAGTAACATCTTTTATTATGACTGAAGCATCAAGCGGTTGGTTCCCTGATGCTACATCCTCCTCAACAAAATCCTCGTACACCGATAGATCCAGCAGCTCATCTTGGTTAGCCTTTGCCGCTACACTTAGACGACCACTTGCTGTGTTCAAATTAAGTGCCGTCGCTTCTGCTGGAGCCTTTGTAGGCTCCTTAGTTGCTTCACTCAATTTCAGACGTGTGGTGATCGCTTTATCTACAAATTGTAACATGTTGATGTTACGAAGAAATTTCCAGGCACCTCTTTGTAGGCTCTGCTTGCGTCCTGGCATGTTTTTTTGCTTTTTACTTTGTGGAGCATTTCCCTTTTTAATTTCCACCCTTTTTTGTAGTTCTACATCCAGCCCTCCAAAGATTGGAAACAAACTTGCTGACTTTGCACTGACTCCAGCTACCACTTCTGGGACAGAAGTTTGGTCGACAGCTGGTAATTGAGGAGTTGATTCAGACGCACTTTGGTTGTCCAATAAAGCCAGATTAGTTGAACTTCTGGCTTATAAAAATGCCATATGGAAAGAGGTGTCCAGTATATCACCTTGATCGACATCTTCACAACATAAGATGCCGGTATTTGCACAGGTCTCAACGTCAATTGCCACCGGGAGCATGGAACCCTTGATTTCCGAGTCGGCATTAGTTTGGGCAGCATTGTTTACTAGGTGCCCCGGTTGCCTTAGAGAGGAACCGATCTCGGTGGCCGTGACTCTTTTAAGCGGCTGCGGGACAACGTTCAGAAGCTCCCCGCCTTTAAAATCAGAGTGGAATTTACGAAACAGAGACAGAGCTTCCTTTGCTACCTCAGCAAGCAGCTTTTTATCAAGCATGTCATTGCGTTTGCCATCATTAACTGATGCAAGACCTGCCAGTAAATTCTGGGTTACATCTTCTTGTTTGGAACTTTGGCAGCTGTGCATTGTCTCTAGATGTAAGAGTTTTGAGTTCATTAAGACCAGTAATGTTGTGACATCTTTCACATTTTCATTTAGTGTTTCGTAAAGTTTAGTAAAGGGTACCAGAGAGATAGCCATGGCAGAGGTCACAGCTATTAGTAAATCGTTTGAAGGCACATGTACACAAGGGGTCTGTGAGCCACCTCTACCTTTCCTTATCACGCCACGTGCAGCATGACTGAAGGCGGACCGTTCTCTTCTAACTTTCGGGAAATCTCGCTCTACAAACGATGAGTCTCTGGACGTGGAATCATCCATAGAATCATCACTGTTTACATTCTGCGGCAGTTGAGATGGTTGACACAAATTAATACTGTGGTTTAACTTGTTGTGGGATGACTGTCGTTTCTGAGAGTCAGCCACCTTTCCACATGGTGACTGGGAGGAATCGTCAGAGGACACATCCTCTAAGGTTCTTTTGTAATTACCAGACCCCCAAATGTCCCGATTGATGTTAGTCACATTGATCCACTGCCTTTTCTGAGGTATTTTTGGCATCCCGTTGAGTACAGGAGTGCTCCCGGATGACTGTTTGCAAGCACGTTCTTTGTTTAGATCAATTAGGTTTTGTAATACTGTTGAAACTACCTCTAAGGAGTTTCTTCTGCCTGTAATGGGCATTATATTCGCCTCTTCCTCTAACACATATTCACCTTGCAACCTTGATGCTTCCTTAGATGTTATGTTGTCTAAATTGGGGGCCATCGGAAATGCAGCACTACGAATGCCTTCTGGTGAAATCATTGTATGCTCATCCTCCTGCTGTTGTGAATTAGACAGGTTTATTATGTTGCTTATGTTAGAAGTCACATTCGGGAAGGCCTTCACGCTTACCTCGCTCTCTTCCGCTCCTGCTCCGACCGTCTCAGCTGAGACTGCATCGACTCCTGGGCTCACGGCAGCGGCGGGCAGCACGACCGCAGCCGGGCCCCTCAGTCGGCTGGCCTGGCGTGCCTCCTCCACGTCAAGCCGACCCTGCCGCGCCGAGGTTCCCTCATCGGAGCTCCCAGCAGCCACATCACTGCCCCGCCCGTCAACGTCATCGGGCGCGACCGCGGCAGAGACCACAGGCAACGATCACTGAGCTGCCACAGACGGCAGACAGCGGGACCGCGGGTGCCCACTGCACCCTCCAGGCCACTGCGAGCTCGGCGAGCCAGCCCCAGCCTCCGCCGGGAAAGCCTTGCAAGCCACAACGGTATGGGTGAGTTTGTCTGAATCGTCTGATTTGATTTGTCCAGTTTCTCCGTTTTCTCCGTCTTCCGTCTGCGATGGTGTTGATATATCGGATAACTGTGGTAATTGCGCAGACATTGCCTTCTCTTGTGGGTTTAGCTCTGTCAACACTGAGGTGGCAGATATAGGGAACACTTCAAATACGTCTTCTGCCACAAGAGTCTCTGCTTCCTCCATTATGTCAGTTATGGAACCACAAGAGAAGTACTGGCTCATTTGTTGTTGTCGAGGCTGCTTGGCTGGGTATTCATCTTGTATAGCCATGCGTTTTAGTTGAGCTCTAGTCCTTGAAGGTGACATGACAGGCTCCATCTTTCTGTGGGGCCCCCACGCCACTCGCCAAACAGCCAAACAGATGATCCTCGCCCTTGCTCCTGAGGGCTTACGCCGCAAGGGCGTGGGAGGCGACCTTATGTGGGCTGACCCACTGCTGGAATTAAAGGCACACGCACCTCCAGGCACCTCCAGGTGCCACAAACTGGATAGTGGAAAACACAAGAAACAGGAGTAGTTTGGAGGCAGAGAAGTTCAGTCCTTGCTCACTCGCCACAGCCAAACAGATGCTCCTTGCCCTTGCTCCTAAGGGCTTACGCCGCAAGGGTGTGGGAGGCGGCCTTATGTGGGCTGACCCACTGCTGGAATTAAAGGCACACGCACCTCCAGGCACCTCCAGGTGCCACAAACTGGATAGTGGAAAACACAAGAAACAGGAGTAGTTTGGAGGGAGAGAAGTTCAGTCCTTGCTCACTCGCCACAGCCAAGCAGATGCTCCTCGGCCCTTGCTCCTGAGGGCTTACGCCGCAAGGGCGTGGGAGGCGGCCTTATGTGGGCTGACCCACTGCTGGAATTAAAGGCACACACACCTCCAGGCACCTCCAGGTGCCACAAACTGGATAGTGGAAAACACAAGAAACAGGAGTAGTTTGGAGGGAGAGAAGTTCAGTCCTTGGTCACTTGCCACAGCCAAACAGATGCTCCTCGCCCTTGCTCCTAATAAGTCATTTATAACGCGCCTGTACACAAGTGTTTCTAGGCGCGAGCTGAACACTCATACGCCTGCATCCCGTCCCCTTTCTTCCTTACTTGTGGGAGATTCCGTCCTTCGGGACGGGAGCCATTTTTTCCAAAAAGCATCAAAAATTGTAAATGTTTGTCTTTCTTATCTTTTTACGCGGGGTACCGCACGCGGCCGTAACCCTGCCCTCCTGAGCTCGCCCAGCACATCTCCCTCCCAGTTCTTTTCTCCACGCAGTTGGGGCTGGACCCACTTGCATAACCGCGAAAGCTTTTTGTTCCTGTTGTCCTTCTCTCCTGCTCCGGTTCTGCAGTCACTTAGTCCTCCGTCTCTGCCGGAGCATCTGGGATTTGTGTCCTCTTCATGCGAGCGTCACTTCGCCAGGGCGGATCCCCATTCTCTCTGCTTGGAGTGTCTCGGTCCGGACCATCGCTGGAATTCGTGTTTCTATTGCGATTCCCTCTCCGTCCAGGCACCCCAGCGCCGTCTTCTTCGGTGGGAGGACGTCTTTCAGCGTGTTCCTCCACCTCATCTTCAGCTATTCATCGACGAAAAGAAGAGACACTCAGTAAGTTCCTTATTTTTTAGGCTGCCCCGGCCGGGGGACTCCATCCCGGGGTCTTCTAGGTCCGGGAGGGGCTTGAGCAGCTCTACCACCACGGGTTCCCCTGAGGTGCCTCGCAGGCCTAATAGGCATACAAGAGTTTTCTCCGAGGGTTCCAGGAAGGACCTGCCAGGACCCGACCACGTTCCGAGGTTCACCTTTCAGGTGCTAAACGTCAGCCCAGTTCATCTGTGGCTTTGGACACGGGGGTTCGCTTTGAGGTCTCTGTTTCTGGAGCTTTCCACAGAGACACCAGGGGACGCCCTAAGGCCTCCTTTTCTGGAGCTTTCTGTACCAAGCCACGGTTTGAGGCCCCTAACGAGGGAGCTACACATACCGGGACGAAACCTGAGGTTCCTCTTTTTGAGGCTAAGGTCTGTACCGACAAAACCGAGAGACCTGCTCTGAAGGTCTTGTCTGTAAGGGTGATTCCTCAGCATTCCCGCACTCAGGGACGCAGTGATACTGGTTCTGTCGTGGGGGCAAAGAGCCTGATCATACATCGTAATTCCTCTGTTACCGGCTCTGCCGAGGTTCCTCCTCTGGAGGCTAATTTTGGGGCCACCCCCAAGATGTCCAGTAAACATCCGAGACCCCCCCGTATCGGCTCTGCCGAGGATCCTTGTGTCATGCGAGCTGGCTGTAACCAGTTCGCATGATTTGAAGGGAGATTGAGCTAGTAGTCTTAGAGCGAGGTTTGTTTTTGCTATAATCGCCAGTCCGCATCCTCTGCTATTGGGTCTGTCCATTCTGATTAATTGATAGTTTTCAGGAATGGCTAGAGAGAGTGCTGGACCTGCTGCTTCGTGCAGCCATAATTCAGTAACTGCCAGGAGGTCGAGGTTGTCAGAGGAAAGGGTGTCAGCTATTTCAGTGGCGTGGGCCACTATAGATCTGGCATTGATCAAGGCTCCAGATAATATGGTTGCGTTGGGCGTATTCTGGATTTTTATTGGAATCAGTTTAGGTTGAGTAGTGTTGTTGCAAGGTATCGTTAGGGTGGGACATGGCTTAGGGTACCGTGAGGTAAGTTTATGTTGGGTGATAAAGGCCTTGTTACTGTAGCATAACGGCTTGTAAATGCTGGGTAATCTAGCTCAAAGTCTGTTGTTTCTGTCTTAAAATACATTCAGTCATGGGCTGATGAAAACTGAATTATTATGCTCTCCAGGAGGGATTTCAAAGTGGTAGGGGTACGTTAGACCAAAGCTTCCATCTTTCTATACTTTTTCAGAAGTATACTGTCTTGAGGAAGATGAAATTGTATGCCGTCTTTGTGGAACTCAAGACGGCGTTCAACGGTGTTCCTTGTGACTTCCTTTGGTAGGTGTTAGTCAAATATACACTCAGTTTATAGCAACAAGGCGGTGGTTCGCTACACGCTAGCTGGTGAGGTCACATCCCAGTTCAATGTAATAAAAGGGGTGAGACAGGGATATGTCCTTGCACCCTTATTATTTTGCATCTTTATTGAAGTGATCACAGCTTTGCTCCAGTAATGGGCAACCCTCCAAAAATGGGCTCAGACAGATACCCTGTTCTCTTCTTTGCAGACAACACAGTATTTTTGTTTACCTCTCCTCAGGGGTTAAGAGCTACCCTGGCGTCATTCACGAAGAAGTGTGGGGGGGATAAAATTGCTCTGAAATATTGGCAAAACCAAGACTCTGGTCTTTAAACCCAAGTTCAAAAAACAACAGGTAATGGATGTTAGGGCAGCAAGTCATAGAGCCTCATTACTAGTTTGGCAGCAGCCTTGCCGGTCAAAAAATTCCGGCACCCGCTAATGGGCAATTACCGGGTCCTTACGGCCCCACCGGACGCTGTACTTGCCCTTTCACGGGCGGCGGAAATTATTCGGCCCCATTCCCATTGAGCCCAATAGGGGTCACCCAATAGGGCTCAATGGGAATGGGAAAGCCGGACGCACCGGGACAATTCGTGAATGGTGCCTTTGTATCAGACATGCTCTGCTCGCGGGTGTCAGTACACCCGCCATGGGCGGGAAGGCACCTGCGAGCAGAAGTCGTAGTGTACCGGTCCTGTAACTATGGTACCGGCAAGCTTACTGGTCCCGTAGTTACCAGACCAGCAAACTTGTAATGAGGCCCATAGTCTCGAGCAAGTTAAGTTCTATGACTAATTAGGGACCCGCTTTTACGAGAATGGGTTCTGGACATCCCAACTGGATAAAGCTTGCATTACCTTTGAAAAAAATAGTGGTGCTACTCGTGCCTTCTTCAACGAGCATGGGAGGAGGTGGTAAGACCTGACGGGGAGTTGTATACGATGCAAGCTGTTACCTCTGCCCTTTTGGGGGTAGAACTTTGGGGATATACAAATTTTATGGAGTTGGCCACCATAGAAAACACATTTTGCTGGAGTGACGGAGTGTTTGGTGTCTGACAGACCTTCTCTGCAAACTGAAGTCTTTCCTTGCTGGTGACTTTATTAAGAGGTGAAACCTATAACAACTCCAAGATCCGTGGAGCGTGTGCATTGCCAGAGTGTTTGGTGTCTGGCAGTCCTGCTGTGCAAACTGAAGTCTTTCCTTGCTGGTCTTTCTTTGCTAGTGACTGAATTGGGAGGCAGAACCTATAACAACTCCAAAATCTGCGGAGCGTACAGAGTGCCGGAGTGTTTGGTGTGCAAAGTTGGGAGCTCTGAGTCAGACTTCTGCCTGCCTCATGTTTACAATCTCCCCAGTTAGTGAGAACTACATCTAGCATGGAAAGGACTGTCTCCTGGCTAATGCACTGTCACCATTTGGTTAATGACTTGTCTTCTCTCTGTATGAAGTTGAGAAAAATCGACCTTTACTCTGTGGTTTAGCAACTATGGTGCTGATATTCCTGACTAACACACACGCCTTGTTTGAACAGTGGCTTTGCTAGGGCGTCTCGCTGGCACTGAGAGACAGCACTTGCTGGGCGGACTGTTACGCGACCAGAGCATGGAGAGGCTTGTAAATGTTTAATATAAACACAGTGTAGAATGGTGCAGACCGCATCTCTTGCAAAGCCGCCCCAGTCACGCTCATATTCTCTTCGAAGCGCTGCCGCATTGCGCATTGGCAGCCAGTCGCAAAGTAAACTTGTGGGGCACAAAGGAGAAGACTTTAACATTACGGGAAACGTCTTTCGCAATGCAGGCAAAAATCATTGGTTACTATTGTGTTGCCGCCCCCACAAATCCATCATCAGAGGATGCTTTTATAGATCCTGTTGCATTGATAATAAGGTCCCCAACAATACCAGCAGGTTTTGACAACAATGACTTGCTGCTGAATTTAGTCCAAAATCTGCAGCGTGACATGGCGGAACAGCCACATTCTCGTACCAATGCCTCGATAATAACAATCGAAGAAAACATTGTTTGCACTAATCCATCGGCATCGCCTGACCTGACAGGGCTAATACCGGGGTATGATAGAGGTTCCGGCTGTGAACTCGAATTGCCCGAGTATGTCATCGGCCTCTCTTTACTCAACATATGATGATCCGATATTTAATCCTACATTCAATTTTCTTGCTGTCACTCTTAATGCTGTCTTTGGTTTGCGCTCGACCATGGTGCAGGAACAGGTGAAATTGAAAACAATTTGTGCCCAGGTTGTGGACATAATACTTAAAAACAGTGACAGAATTTCCACTGAAAAGTTAGAAACGGAAATAAGTGAGGAGAATCTGTCCTCACAGAGATCTGAGGAAAGCGACACAGAAACTCAGCGGCCCCCAAAGCAGGCTACAACCTTGAACAAGATCACAAGAAGGAGGGGGCAATTGGAATATCTTCGCACAAGTGCCCTAGGGGGGGCTAAATTGACTTCACCACCAAGACAGATCCAAATTAAAAACATGAAAGCTACAGCAAAAAAGAGAAAGTACACGAAAAGAAAGGAGAAGAGGGCGGTCACAGAGTCCCCGGAAAAATTAAACCTGAAGGGCAAGAGGCAGGAGGAGAAACAGATGACAGAGAACAAAGGTGGCAAAGGGGAAAGGCCCACGACTGGGATTCATAAAGAAGTGAGGGTTCTGTCTCTGGAAATTGGCCGCCTGGGTTTATTGGAAAAAGGGTTGTTCATTCCTAAACCCAATCCAGAGGAAGCTGGCATAAGTAAGGTAGTGCAGGGTGCTACATCTGCTACAGTTATAAACGAGAGACGGGATGGGAGTGTCAAAACTCCTCGCTGCATACAAATGTGGCAACACACTGTAACAAGGACAGTATCTGTAAACCTGGTAAGGCTCCACCTTAAACACAAAACAACTTGGTGTCATTGAAGGAATATGTCTCTGCACTAAGGCTCTGAACAATCTGGACTTTCAGGTATTCTTCTTCCATACAACCACACAACCTGTTGAATCTCTCGCCCCCATAAGCAGGAAGGAAGGGAGACGAGAGGAAGAGAGGCATTGGAAAATGTCTTTACTGACAGAGGGAGTTCATTCTGGCATAAGTAATCAAGCTCAGTTTATGGGCCATCGGGTAACGAGGTTGAGTGGTCACTGGTCATCAATGGATGGTTTGCCCTGATTTGATATAACTAGCCCTGAGCTGACATTCAGTGTTCTCTCGTGAAGCTCCCGGGGTCATCAATCGTTCTTGCAAAACCCAGAGGGCAGCCTTGCGATACAGAAAGAAAATGTATTCTTTTGACTTAGATAGCTTTTCCATGGTATTTGCTTTGACAGCACAGCCCTTCAGGGGGGCGCCTAAAAGGTGGGCTCTGCATCAGGGCAAAATCAGTTCTCTCCTTAAGCCCATATTCGGGGGCTAGGCCCCATGTGAATTCTTGAAGTGCAAAGCTCAAGAATTTTCCAAAGGAGGGTGTTCAGACATTGGTTGCAATGCTACAAGACCCACACGAGGGTGGATGCATAGAAGATTTAATTAAGGTGCTTTCATACCCTTTGGGATCATGAGTAATACAGTATCCTGGAGGTGGAATAATATGAACTGGAGACTTTTATGCAGATTGTTCATGGGCCAGGCCACCCAAAAAGGATGCTGAAAGGTATTTTGAGGTTTGCGATGATGACATTTCATAATCACAAAAAAGAGATGAGCTATGGCTGGATCTATTGCTCAGGTTTGATCTGTATCGTATAAGGCCAAAGGCTTTTAACTCGTATGGGACATGGAGCAACGGCCGCCATAATAGCTGTATTGACTTTATTTTTGTTAATCCCCTTGTGTGTGAATTCTTTCATGAACTTGAAATCCTTCCTACGACTTTGAGTGGCCACGCTATGTTAAGTACGAAGAGTACATTCAAATCTAATAGAAACAGGGATGAGCCCTGTGCAAATGTCACAGTAAATTTGAAGGTCAACCGAATTTCATGGTCGGCAGTAAATATAAATAGCCTTAACTATGTATTGGCCAGTTGCGGTAGCGATGTCCTAACTCGCAGTAACTGGAACTTAAATGAAATGTTAGAGACTTAATTGCCTAAACAGTATAGACATTTGGTCTCACATAAATCTTTAGAAAAGCAGTGGGCCCTTTTTTACCGGGAAATTGCAAAGAAGAAGCAGGAATTGCATGCAACGGTCTGTAGGATCAGGAAGGGTCGGTATATTTCGGAGTGGGAGAAAAAGTCCCAGATAACTAAACTCTGCACCCGTTACAGGAACTGTCTTTATGGTTACAAATATCAGGAAGGAACCTCAAATTGGAAGTACATTCAGTCTCTGATAAGAACCCATAACACAAACAAAATGTGGTACCTGCTTCGAATACACAGGTCTGGAAATACAGTAAATGAACTTTGTGGTATCATTGAGAAGGCCTGGGGACACATATAGAAGGGATATACTGGGATCAAAGGTTGTCTATAGTAGAGAAGATCTTGCCTCAGAACACAGATATCCCTGTGTTGAACTATTTTAAGGAAGCAAATGTTGAAAGGAACATTATAAAAGCAAAAGCCTAAAGGGCCCCGGCCCGGACGGCCTCTCGAATGCAGCTATCAAGAAAGCTCGTCAGTTATGGGAGGCTATCTTACACATGTTTTCTCTACACATTATTGAGTGGCACGAATTTTCCCACACTTAACGTGACTATTTTGATCCCAGTACACAAAAGGGGTTTGGACACAGACCCTAAGAACTTTAGATCGTTGGCAATGCTTGATACTAGTGCAAAAATATTTGCGAGTCTTCTAGTAATGTTAACAACATGGTCCGATACTAACAATCTATTAAAACGCAACAAACTGGGTTTAGAAAGGGTGGTAGTACAATGCATTCAATCTGGCTTCTCCACTCTCTAATATCAGATACATATCAAAATCCTGAGACCTGTATATACCTATGTTACATTGATTACTGTGCGGCCTTAGTGTCTGTCGTGTTAAACTTTGGCAGAAATTGGTCATCTGGGGTATTGATCCTTTCCTTCTATATTACATTAAGGCGCAGTATAGTGATACAAAGATCAGGGTGAGGTTATCTCAGGAGGGTGGCACGACAAAATGTTTCACTACAAATAGGGGCCTTAAACAAGTTCTTGCCCCTCTCTTGTTCAATCTTTATGTCGCTGATTTAGATCAAGCATTAAGGGGTGCTCATAATTGTCCAACGAACTTTGGAGGGGAGAGTATACTTTGGCTTTCCTACGCAGACGACACTGTCGTCCTTGATTGGATGACAGTGGGTCTTCAGCATTCATTAGAAGCCCTGCACCTATATGCCAAGCAAAATGACATCAGAATCAACCTGAGGAAGACAAAAATAATGACAATTGGGAAGGGGGCATATGGAGGGACCTCATATTCCTGGTGCATGGATGGGACACATGTGGAGCAGGTGAAAGAGTATAAATATGTAGGATTGACTATAAAGGCATCATGTATCTTTGCACATTATGCTGAGGCACTCCCCCTTAGGCATGGTGGAAATGGCTGATGATTAATGGTGTCATAAACAGGAATGGGGGTCATTCTATTGAGGCTAAGCTTGAAGCCTACAAGGTCTCCCTTATTCCAGAAATAATGTATGCGCTGGAAGTTTTGCCTGAGAAAGCAGTGCAGTGGCTGCACAAATTAGAAGCTAAAATACTGCGCACTCTCCTGGGTCTCCCGGGATCTGTCCTGTTTGAAGTAATTAAGCTTGAATTAGGGCTGCAGTCCATAATGTTTCTTTGGAAAATGGGCAGATGTAAACTTTGGCTCAAAATTAATAATTTTCTCTTTTTAAATTTCATATAGTTCATTATAAACTTTAAAATTCATTAATCAACATTTCTCATTTCTTCATAGGACAAGTTAGTCCTATTATAGCATCACCATATGCCTAACATAGTCTCATGCTTGACAATTATCAGGCCAGATATGATCGAATCCGCCACCATTTTCACAAAGTCTCTTTTCGATCTCTTCCAAGAAAAATGTCAAGGCAAATACTAATTTGTTGTCAGTTCCTTCAGTCATCACTTTCTACCACTCTTCGTCACTTAAACAAGGTCTTTCTATCATCACTTTTCCCAATAGTACCGTTTGTAAGTCCGTTAATTTTTTGCAATACAATACAAGATGCTTCAGAGTCTCACTTGAGTTATCACAGAATCTGCACAAGTCGTCTGTAATTTCTTTTTTATGCCGCAAATTCAGTACCTCCTTTGTCTTAAACAGATTAATGCAGAATTTCATAAAGGTTTTCCTTTTGTTATTGCAAGGAAAGATTTCAAGGTATTTCGGTAAAGTATTCAATGCTCTTGGTTCGGGGCCACTTGACTCATGCATCTATGAGCAGATCTTACCTCTATGGTTTCACACCAGTCCTGCTCCCACAGTTTGTTCTTCACTTAGTTTGGATTCTGAATCAAAGTTTCTTTATCAAGAATTAATTGTATCAAGAGACTTTCGCATATTCTTTCCCATTCAACAAGAATTGAGTCAGGTATTGCCCTTTTCAATGTGTTCAAGATCTTAAATTGAGGTAGGTCGTTGGCTCCAATTATTTTTCTGTATAATACTAAGGAGTTCCACATCACCCTTGCGTTAATCGAGGTTAACCCCAATTCATACCATTTACATTGCTTCAGCTCCAAATATCAATGATGGTATAACTTTAGATTTGTAAAACTCCATTGTTAGTTTTAGGGAAAGGTTTCCGTATTTTTTGTTTATTACCATTCCTAGGGCAGATAAGAGTTTACATTTTCTTTTGATTTTTTGCACCATTGTTCATCATTCATATGTGAGCTGATTAAAACTCCTAGATATTGGATCTGATTTGCAACGTTAATTGGTTCGCCGCCAATTGACCATTTAAATTTCTTCTTTTTGTTTGGCTTTAATCCTGTTAAATTTTGGAGAACTAGGATCTCTGTTTTTGCCATGTTTATGACCAATCCGTTGGTTTCTGAGTATGTTTTCAGAGCTGTCAGTTTACGTTGTAAACCGACTGGAGTTGCATCCAGCAAAACAATATCATCTGCATATAATATATAGTTTAACTGGTTTCCATTGATCTTCACAGGGAATGCTCTTACGTCATCCATTACTCTTCCCACAAATGAGATAAAGCAATTAAACAGGGTTGCCCCCAATGGGCACTCCTGCTTCACTCCTCTTGTTGTTCTTATTGCAGAGGACAGGGAGCCCTTTTGGTCGAGCCTGATTTTAATGTCTGTGTCTGAATACAGCTCTTAAAAAGCCTTCATTAAGCTCTTTGGGCATTTTGTTGCATCCATCTTTGTCCAGAGTAATTCCCGATCAACACTGTTGAAGGCATGAGCCAGGTGGACAAAGGCTAAATATATTCTTGTTTTTTTCTTAATCGCCTCCATTTTTAACAGGTTGATCAGAAAAAGATTCAGGGCACAACCAACTCCCTTCACAAACCCTGTTTGTCGAATATCAATTGCTTCTACTCCTCTGATCCATGTTGTTAAATGGTTCAGTAGCTGAGTTGCAAAGAATTTTCCAACGACGTCCAATAATGCTATAGAACTCTAAATATATAGAATCTAAAGAATTTGACTCAGATCTTAAGCCTTTTTTAAATATTGGAACAATCAGGGCACATTTCCAGCACCTTGGCACCCTCTCTTCTTTTAAGATATTTTGAAATAGATTGTAGCAGAACTCTGCCCATTCTTCCGGGTTCTGATTTAGTATTGAATTTGTCAGCCAATCCGTTACAGGAGCCCTTGATGTACTTATTCTTTAGATGTTTTCAAGAATGTCTCTTTTACTAATTTCCAAATCCCAAGAACTGAGGGACTCCTGGTGCTGATATTTAGTTTGACTTTGTTTCTTAAATAATTCTGAGTAATGGTCAATCCATTGCCTCTCAGTAACCAGGGTCGCTTGAAGGACTCCCTGGGATGCCTCTACGTTATTTATAATGGCCCAAAAGTTTCTCGTGTTCCTGTCAGTCATAGTCTTCAACATTACCTCAGCATCTTTTTTTTTTCCTGGATGAGCATGATTACGCCCTTTTTCCTAAAAGGTTAAGTGTAAAATCAGTAGCATGGGATCGTGCTCAGTCTATATCTAGGCTAGCGAACATGAGGGGATACACGCTATACACACATCAGGGACAATTTACAGAAAATCCCCATAGCTACATGACGAAACTTCGCAGTCCAGCTCTAATACGTTTTACTATGTACTTACAAATTAGTATTTTACCAGTACATGAATGTGTGGGAGCCTCAAGGGTCACACCGCTGGAGGAGCGACTGGGTCTGCTATGCAAAGCTAATATCGAAACCTCGAGTCATGTACTTATGGCCTGCCTCTTTCTTGAAAAGGAATATGTGAAAGCTTACAATAAATGTGCTTGTTACCGGTCTGATCTGTTATGGGCATCGATATTTGGTGCAGACTCATTGGTTTTGACCTCTGCGGCACACCATGTATGGCTTAAGGCAAAGGAAACACTGGATTTACATCCTGTATTATTGTTTTAATGAGTAAGGTAGATAGGTTGCATGTGAGATGTTGCCTGTAAACAATTTTACTACTGAACTTTTAAAAACATCTAGGTTGTTTTTAAATTTGTTTTTTTGTTTTAGGTAGCCTACTCTTGCTTCCCCATTGTAATTGTAATGGGTTATTTATAACGCGCTTAATACCCAGAGGTTTCTAAGCGCGTACCGGGGATCGAACTTGTGTTGCTCCTCGTCGTCTTGCTTCCAAGACGAGCGCGTTGACCCTTAGCTATCCTCCCATGGAGCACTGAATGCGCTATTCCATACTGAAATTGACTTGTGCCCTATATTTAATGTGGCCACTATGAAGCTAATTCTGTATTGGTTGTGGCTATACTCATTCTTTTATCAAATATCGGGATGAATTGACCCATGTGATGAGTTTAGGAGGGGGTACGAACTTACCATCGGTTGCGCACGTGAAAGAAAGTCTATGTCACCTGGATGAGCATGACCTATGGTTGTGCCCCACGCATATTACTAAAGCCACGTCTACCCGAATTAAAAGAAAATCACTTGTAGTTCATAACTGGAAGAATATGGAAGAAGCCTTTTGTAATCTGAAATTGGTTTCAAACTACCTCAGGATTAAACAGGACTTTGGATTCGAAGGATATCTTGACCATGTAAATCTCCCATTTGCCCGTGCATTGATATGATATGATATGATATGGCATTTGTAACGCGCCTATACACAAGTGTTTCAAGGCGCGACGAGGCGGGGGGAAACAAGGGGAGACAGACAACGATCCTACTAGGCCAGGTGTCATTCAGATTGCGCAAGTGCAAGGGTAGAGGGGAAGGGAAAGTGCAAAAGGGAGGTGGAGAGGGGAGAGTGCAATACAGGGTTAAGAGCATACAGGATAAATAACAAGGGCCAGCTAGTGGCAAGTGCAAGATAAGTGCAAAAAAGTGCTGGGAAGGGGGGCTGTAGGGATACAGACACAGTCCTGCGGTGCAGGGGGTTGCCAGGGAGGCAGTGCAGGGGAGAGTGGCTGGACCAAGGACCGAGAGCGGTGAGTGGCCCAGTTGCAGATTCAGTGCAGTTTCATTAAGTTTAGCAGGGGACAGGGGGAGAGAATTATTCCTTAATTGAAGGACGGGCACCCTCAAGTTGGCCTCCTTCACAAAATCATGGGGTACTGCAAGTTCGGGCATTTGCTCCTTCTGTAGCACCAGTGAGGAGACTATTATACCTTTCCTATTCTTTTGTTCACAGTTTAAGGGCTTAAAGGATAGTTCCGGGACTTTTTTTTTATTGTCCCTACGGTTCGGCCATGTGTTTTTAAGCATAACTCGGTAGATCGTAGAAAACTTTCCTATGGACCTTACCCGACTTTTCGTCCATTAACGCACTCGAAATCAGCCGCCATTTTCTGATAATCCTATCATTTCCCCCCATCGCCCTGGCTGCACTGCTTTTGCGGCACTAAATCAAATCCGCCGCCCCTGAGCCTGACATCAGCAGACGCGTACCGCCCATTTCCCAACGCCAAAGCACGTTTCGTGTCAACAATCGCTGCGCCTCAGCTAATGAAGTGTCGCCATGGAAATGGCAGGACGCCTCTTTCCTCAATAAGTATAAACACACCGTTTGACAACACACAGCAGCAGATTTTCGATTCCATTACTCTCTCTGTGTTACTTTGAGTATTCTGTGACTCGTTTCTGTGCTCTGGTCAGCTACCTTCGCCGCTTCTAGGCCTTGTGAACACCTGTACCATCTCTGTAAATTATTTTACTTTCTTTACCACACAATGGCTACAATAATGCCGTATATGTACGAGCCCGAGTACACCGAGGAAGAACTACTGGAAAGGCAAGCACGCGAAAACGATGGGGATTCGGACGGCAGTTGGGAGGACCAGTCAACGGATGAAGACCCTGGACCATGTCGCATGGACGGCGTCTCCACCTGGTGCACGTGCAATCGGTGCGAGCTAATGCCAACTGAGGAGGAGAACTGCTGCTGCCGTGAAAATTCCGGGTGCTTGGCCTACATTTCGGAAGGCGAGCCAAGTCCGCAATGCATCACCGAGCTGCCAGAGTTCAGGGAAGCCTGCCTCTCACGGACCGTGTTGAGGATGATGATGGTGCTTATGCACGAACTTCGCGGCACTGTTCGTCCGCGTAATCCGAGTAACGAGTAAGTATACTCTGGTTGTGATGTCAGTGATGCCACTACTATTTCATGGTCGTCTCCCACATATAAAATTACATCTACATATCATTCGAATGCATGTAAATTGGTTCCATATTGTGCATTTTCTAGATCGATTTTTTTTCAAAGCAGACAGTGATAAGAAAGTTTTGTCATTTTAATACAGTTTGCATCTTTCATTTTCACAGGTGGTACAGGCTGGTGGCCTATCATTGCTTCACTTGGTGGCTTCACGGGAGGCTCGGACACCGCGTTCGGAGAGTAATACCTGCCTGTGCGGTACTTGCCATTAGACAACATTTCCCCAGCGACAGTGGACAATACCGCTGATTTTCCCTGGATGTGCTGCAACCGGAACTTTACAATGTGTAATGTTTATTATTTATGTTCAATTGAAATTAAGATCTAAAATAAAACCCAACATATATTTTAACAATGGTTGTTTTGATTTTTTAAATGAATCTAGTGTGTCTCCATTGAATAGTCTTCCTGTGCCTTGTCTTGTCACACCACATGTCTCCGGCCAGCATCCTCCCTCACACTGGCCGCCCACCTTCAATCCACATAACCGTTGAACCCATATGCAGCAGACATACATATGTTATTTTGCGGGTTGGCATCAAGCCTCCCGGCCTTGCCTCCTCCCCCAAAAATACTTACCACACCACTTTGTTCAAGCGTTGGCAATAAAAGGCCGTTGGGTTTTATTGATACAAAACATGGTTATAGGTAAATAATCAATATGGTTGATCATAATAAATCATCCTTTTGGGCACCGGGTACAGAGATGACCCCCTCTGGCCCGTGCCGCCTTGCCACCACAGGCCAGCCTGCTGCTGACTAACTGCCTAGGCATCCAGGGTCTCCAGGGTGAACTGCACCCATATATTCTCCTGGGAGGGTGAGGTATTTATAAACTCACACCCCTGCCTTCCATGTACTAGATCCTGCAGCCTGCCTCTTACATGCAGTTAGATGGCCTCTCCTTGGTGAGGCCCTGCGGCAAACGAGTCTTGTCTGCACGACCACCGCCCCAATCCACCCCCGCCCTATCAAAGGCAGTTCGCACCGGGGTACTTGTGCTGGCAAGTGGAGCTGTCAGGGAGCGATAAAGGCCAAGAGGTGCCAAAGACCATGTACACTTCAAAGTGGTCTATAGAGCATGGGTTGTTGTTCCCATGTCTACCTCCAGACCCCGTGTCTCCTGCCAAGCATCCCCCCTCACGCTGGACGTCCCCCTGCAATCCACATAAGTGTGTCTCCATTCACGAGTCTTCCTGTGTCTTGTCTGCACGACCACCGCCCCAATCCACCCCCCGCCCTATCAAAGGCAGTTCGCACCGGGGTACTTGTGCTGGCAAGTGGAGCTGTCAGGGAGCGATAAAGGCCAAGAGGTGCCAAAGACCATGTACACTTCAAAGTGGTCTATAGAGCATGGGTTGTTGTTCCCATGTCTACCTCCAGACCCCGTGTCTCCTGCCAAGCATCCCCCCTCACGCTGGACGTCCCCCTGCAAACCGCATAATGCCACGACATATACACGTCATTCATTCACAAACACACCCCTGTTTCGAATTCTTTATAACCCACTTCATATTTCTAATGAGAACTTCTTTGCGCTTTGCTAGTCAACCCGTGAAGGTGCTGGTTATCTGCTCTTCGTCTCTGTGAACTTCCGTGACCACTTCGAGCAAACTCGTCAGTTTGCAACCTGTGAACTGCTCCCTGTTCTACGACAAGAAACTACTCAGATCCCTGCATCTAACTGTTTGTTCGTCAAGGTAAGGCCATGTACCATAATCATTTTGCGTCCAATTTTTTAATTTATATCTATTTGCTAGTAGTCATCAAATTGCATCCATGTTTTCTTTTCGTTCAAGACAGTACATGCAAGGAACTAGTCACATGTTCTGAGTTTAGTCAAATTATTTTTATATTTTTTTAAAGTTATTCAAATACTTATCCGCATGTGAATAACGTGTATAGTTCCAAGAACCAAAACGAACCTTGCATTGAACCTTTTATGTGTCATTTAATTTTTTAACACATTGGTATTCATAGAGAATTGTTGATCTTTACTTTTCAGAACTTTCCACAATGCCTGCCTGTTCCATTGGCGGTTGCCCTTCCAAGACCCATAATAAATCGGAAGGTACTATAATGCATGTTTTCCCTAAGACAATAGATCAGATAAGAGAATGGGTCCGATATTGCAGCTATCCACCGTCTGAGCTTGAAAGTAGAGTCCTAGAAGTCTTTGCGGACAAGAGGGGTGATCGATACCGCATCTGCAGCAGGCACTTTAGCTCAGACATGTACTCCACATCATTGCTAATAAAGAAGAACACACCGCGAGCGAGGCGAAAATTGCTCTCAACCGCTATTCCCACTCTATTCGTCCACATCCCTCCACTGGTGAGTCAAGTTTTCGTATTTATCTCTCGGCCTTGCGGTAGTGTGTAGCATTAGCTAACAATAATTTCCCCATTTATGTATCCACTCAATATGAAGGCGGAAGATTCTCCATCCGTGTCGTTATTGCAGTCATCAGCCACTTCAAGCGCCTATCGGGTAATCTTACTTGGCTATTCTGCCACTGACTTGTTTTAGGCATGTAAATTAATAGTTTTAATTTATCGTGTAATTATTTTACCTAATGGTACAACCTTGTACTCGTCCTCTAGTCTTTGTTTTCAGTTATAATTATTGTTATCCAAAATAATGCAAGTACTGTCTTTCAGGGAGATGCTGAGGAGTCCAACGTATTGACGACAACCGTTGATGTCACTCAGATGCTCGAGGTACGTTTCCGGACAGTTCCATCGATGGAGATCATCAGATCTTGCATTCTTGTAGCGTGATTGTTACACACAATGTTTCTTTCGTTTTTAGCCATTGATATGTCCTTCTGTCGTCGCCCTCCTGTCTCTTCTTTTTTCAATATTGTGTTCATTACTAACGAAAGTCCAATGTTTCAGGGAGTCGATGGAGCATTAGTCCAAGAAGAAGCGGGAGCATGCAGTTACGGGTCGGCGCAACAGCTTGCAGAAGTGTGCACCGCAGTTACATCGTCCCTTGATGTTCTTATGCATTTCGAGGTATGGATACTGACAGTTCGATCAAGCGAAATCATATGACGTGATTACATCCGCTATACTTCCTTCTTTATTAACGCAAGTACTATGTTTCAGGGAGATGACGGAGCTTCTTCTACAAGAACATCACCCCTAGTAGTTGATGCAGATCTCTGGGTGGTGACACTTCCAACGATCGAGCAAATCGAATCATATTTACATATCCATTATTTATTTTAGACAACTGATCATTTGTGCAGGTCTATTTAGATGAGCCGTTGACGCCTGCACAAAGTTTATGTTCTTTTTAACAAAATAGAAAACCATACTAATGCAATTACTGTATTTCAGGGAGGTACTGAAGCATCATCTTCAATAATATCATCAATGGAAGTCTATGAGGAGCCCGAGGTATGGATCTTGACAGTTCCATCTAACTAGATCAACAATGCGTGAATAATTGTCGTTTGAATGTTCTACACAAAGCGTTCATTCGTGTTTTGCTATTGAGATGTACGTGGGTATTGGTCCCCAAGTACATTTTGTGTTTTCAATATTATTATACATACTAATGAAAGTTCTATGTTTCAGGGAGTCGATAGAGCGTCAGTGCGTGATGGATGTGCTTATCATGAAAATATAGGCGTTGCAGCGCAAGAGGAAGTGGAGACATGCACACACGAGTCGGAGCAACAGCGTCCTGATGTTGAAGTTCGAGGCAAGAAAGTTTCAAAGAAAAGAAAGCAAAAGAAGGTTAGTGTCCTGGTCACTATATTATGTTGTTTTTCACTGTTAATAGTTCAATACTGTAAGTTGTGTTTAAACTGAACATCCCTTTTCCAATCTGTCCTCTAGTTGCGAGTGGGTGTACGAACTAGATCTACACAGACAGTGAAGCGAACAAGAGATGTTGCTTGTCAAACCTTTTGGCAGGGACTTGAGACTGGAGATGCATCGTGCCAATGGGAAGAATATGAAGTGATTGACAACGGAGCTATACCACATCCAGCCATCGATAGTGAATGTCCTCCTGGTAGTTCGGATGCAGTCGGAGATCAATTCACAGAATCCACACCCGCAAAAACTAAGACCGCGAGAAAGTTGAAGAAATTGTTTTATTCACCCATCGCCGGAGAAGGAACAGATGTTGCAATGGAAGAGAATGAAGTGGACGACAATGAAACACCATCAATATCACTGAACATAGCGGAAGACGATATCAGAGATTTTACCTTTCATGTGAGTGACATGTCCTCAACGTTACAGGCCGAACCAGCTGGGATGCAGAGTGACAGTATAAGGAAAGAGGCCAAATTCATTGTATTCGATAGTTGTTTGATTGATATTATTATTCGGATGAAATGTGGGCATTCGGTTGGTGGGGAAGTATGTGGGGAGCCATTGATTAATGTGACTCGTGCAATTAAAGGCACTAACCTTAAAATACATGCCACCTGCACAAAATATCATCCTTTCTCATGGTCTGCACAACCCATGCTGGGGCAACTGCCAGCAGGCAATCTACTTTGTGCAGCGGCTGCACTTTTTAGTGGTTCAAGTTTTAAAAAGTTAGAGTCTTTCTTTCAGTTTGTGGGAATCCATTTCATTGCGAAAACTCAGTTCTACAAATACCAAACCGATTATCTATTTCCAGCCATTAGCGAAGCTTGGAGAATGGAAAAAATGTCTATTGATAGTACATTCGCGGGCAAACGGTTCAGGCTAGCCGGTGATGGACAGTGCGACAGCCCAGGATTTTCAGCCAAGTACTGCACCTACCACTTTCAGGACATGGAAAGTAAGAAAATTGTGAGTTCGGTGGTGGTGCAGGTGTCAAAAAATACATCCTCAGTGGCCATGGAGAAAGTTGGCTTGGTAGCATCATTGCAAGAACTACAATCGCGGGGAATGGTGATCGACCTGATAGCCACGGACAGACACGTTTCAATTGCCAAGACAATGAGAGAAGAGTACAAAAATATAAATCACCAATTTGACGTTTGGCATCTTGCAAAAACAATCAATAAAAAAATGTTGGCTGCAGGTAAAAAAAAAGATATGCAAGGTATTTCACAGTGGTCCAAGTCAATCAGCAACCATCTTTGGTGGAGCTCAAAAACATGTGGAGGGTCGTTGGAAATTCTACTGGAAAAATGGCGGTCAGTAATGCTACACTGTACCAACGTTCACCGTTGGAACACAAACCAACATTTCCACAATTGTGAACATGGCCATTTGTCCACAGAGGAGGCACGGAAGAAGAAGTGGTTGATTCCTTCATCACCCACTCACAAAGCCATTGAAAAGATTGTATTTGATAAAACTATAACAAGAGATTTGAGGGGACTCACGGAATTCTGCCACACAGGAGATTTGGAGGTGTTCCACAATATGTGCCTAAAGTACCGGCCAAAACGATTGCATTTTGGCATGGAGGGCATGATAAATCGGACTCTTCTAGCGGTCTTGGCACATAACCATAATGTTGGCCGTCAACAAAGTAGGACGACCGGAACTTTAGGGACGCTTCGCTACAATAAGGCCTTCACTAAAAGAAGTAAACAATGGGTGATCAAACCAGTGTTTGAGGATATGCAATATAAGTTTATTGAGAGACTAATTGTTGATGTCCTAGATAGGCACATACATGGAGTTGTGAATGAACCTGTGCAGGGGACAACTGCATTGCCACCCAACATTGCCTCTGTTCCATGTCCACCTAAAGAAGAGCTCATTGAGAAATACACATCACGGTTTAAATGATTGTAATTTGATTGTCTGTTCTTTCGAGTCTCCTCATGTCGCAGGCCCATTGAATATGTGTAGCTATGTATTGTGTAAATAAAAGTGATTGCTCAGTGTACATGCAATGTGTCTCTCTACCCTTGCCCCTCCCTTCACCGTGCAGTAGTGCGAACCACCCGGGTTTCACCTGTGACTTTGCTCTCGAGTCTCCTCATGTCGCAGGCCCATTGAATATGTGTATCTATGTATTGTGTAAATAAAAGTGATTGCTCAGTGTACATGCAATGTGTCTCTCTACCCTTGCCCCTCCCTTCACCGTGCAGTAGTGCGAACCACCCGGGTTTCACCTGTGACTTTGCTCTCGAGTCTCCTCATGTCGCAGGCCCATTGAATATGTGTATCTATGTATTGTGTAAATAAAAGTGATTGCTCAGTGTACATGCAATGTGTCTATCCAACCTTGTTCATTTGCGCATTAAATTAAACCAAACAGTAATATAAATCATTTTTCAAAAAATATAGAATGTCTCCGTATTTATGGTTCTCTGGGGCTGCAAAGCACGCAGACAAAATGCAAAGATGGAGTGTAAATTTCAAGTCCTGTGAGATGGCCTTAGACTGAATGTAGCTAACTAGGAATGTGTGCTCGTTCAAAGTGAAGGTCAGCTGCTTTGATTTTTTGCTCGGGTGCCGGAATGGCCCACGACTCAGTATAAGGTTCTATTGTTATTTGACCTTGACAGGCCGGGACCATCCCGAAAGACTTCTTTTTGGGGGTGTGGTGCAATAACGTAAGAAACGATAATGAATAAAATTTCAGAAACGATAGCCATTTAATGTTCGTTCATTAGAAGAAATAACGTCGGCATAGAAGGAGTGGTATTTCGGGGCTGCCCTACGCACAGAAACAATGGAAAATGCAAATATAATGTAAGTAACTCTTTAGATGAGTTTATACCGCAATTTAAACTTGTTCGTTCTATGTGGCATATTGTTTTGTACCGCGCACTATCTTGAGGAGAACCATCTCCTTTTACGGAAGCACCTCAAAACCTTCCTCTTTGCTTCTGCTTTCTCTCTCCCTCTCCCCTGCTACAACTGGTCCACTGTCTGCGACCTCGGTCCTGGGCCCTTCCACTCTCCACCTGCACTGCCTCCCTGTCAACCCCTGCACTGGGGGACTGTCTCAGTATCCTACAGCCCCCCCTTGACGTATAATACCCAGTTGCACTGTCCTAGCTATGAAATCATTTCCCGACCGAATATATAAAATGAATAATTTTAATAAAGATCTGATGGTGAGACTAATTTCATTTTTTATGTTTTTCAAACAGGTACATACTTCATTATTGCATGTGTCACGAGTACCAGACACCGGCGGATGGGTTTTTTAACCACCAGTTGCTTCTTCGCGTGAACAACGTTACCACCCTGACCATTTTATGGGACGATCGCCAAGTACAAGTATGCCCTTACGCGGTACTAACGGCTAGATGCAACATACAGACCTTTGTGGTGGCCTAGTGCCTCGTTGTTGGAACAGCCATGCGATTATCAGTGCGACCGAAGAGCTTATTTTATCGTAAACCAACACCCTGTGTACTGCACACGAACATCGCTTGCCTCAAGACGAACTATTTTGGATCGAGAGCAAAGAAAAATGCAAATCGCTGAATATTCTCTAAACATTTGATGTCCAATAAAAGTACTTTGCCAAATGTACAATCTTGCCGTTTGCTTTTAAACCACAGTTTCATATTCCGAATTGTGGTGCTGTATTGTGAGATGATCTAAGACCCTGTGTACAGCAAAGGAACATCGCGTGCCTCAAAACGAACTTTTTGGAACGTGAGCAAATAAAAATGCAAACCGCTGAATATTCTCAAAACATTTGATGTCAAATAAATGTACTTTACCAAATTTACAATCTTGCGGTTTAATTTAAAAGTACAGTTTCATATTCCCAATTGTAGCGCGCTGTGTTGTGTGAGCTCATCTGTGTTGATTTCCGGGTTCTGTGTGGAGTCGCGTAGAAGATGCCTGGGCGCGTTTGCCTACGCAGCTCAGTCACGTCACGGATAGAGGCGGGGAATATGAATGTTTTTATAAAGTCTGTTTCAGGGGCGGGGGATTTGATTTAGTGCCGCAAAAGCAGTGCAGCCAGGGCGATGGGGGGAAATGATAGGATTATCAGAAAATGGCGGCTGATTTCGAGTGCGATAATGGACGAAAAGTCGCTTAAGGTCCATAGGAAAGTTTTCTACGATCTACCGAGTTATGCTTAAAAACACATGGCCGAACCGTAGGGACAATAAAAAAAAAGTCCCGGAACTATCCTTTAAGAGCCCTTTATTTAAAGGCCATCGTAAGATCTGCTGGAAGTCGCACAATTCCAGAAGCATTAGAGTTCTGTCGAAGAATGAAGGCCCGGACAATGTTTATAGGGTAGCTAAATAAATCCACTGTGCGTGGTTGCTAAGACCCAATGTGTAGCTGAGGACATGTTTGCGTACTATCTTTTTAATGGAATTTGAACGTACAGATATTTTATGTCTCAGGTTTACTGATCGTTTTAAATGACACAGCTTTGGGGCTGCGAGTTCTCCCTTTTGTCGTTTGCTTTTCTCTCACATGTTTATTTATTTGCTGGTCTTATTGATTTTAATGATACGATTGTCACTTTATTAACTTTTTGTTATGTAGACATGTTAACAACTGTTGGAACTAGGCATACAATGAATGAGTTGTCAATGGTAATGCGCAATTTCTTTTTATGTTCATGTTTATATATTTGTCTATGCAATTGGTTTTAATTGATGAATTGTATACTGCAAACCTTTGATGGCTTTGTGCCGAATAAAAGTGATCTTGACTGAAAAAATGATTATCTCTCGTGGAATTATCTATTGTGACTTTCGCTCTCTCACCTAGGATATTTGTTTCCACTTTGTTATCGATGCACAATTATCCTTATTCTTCAAGCTTTCAAATAGTTCCTCAGATATCTAATTCTATGACAAGACCGGAGGCGAGCATTGTGCTTTAACTCCTTTATAACTGCTTCCAACAGCTTTTTAAATCTTCTTTATTTCTTTTTCTTCTCACAGTTTGAACTGCAAAACCTAGAACAAAACAAACCACCAAAAACATAGTAAGAAGATGCAGCCAACCTACAGTCCCCATGAGACCTAGCAGCTTAGTAGTCCCAAGCCTCTGTCCTGCTGTCCAATCAGGGCTCTCATGTCAGTACAAATCCCTGCTGCTCTGTGTCCCTTCCTCTTCTTTTTTGCTGCTTTTTCGACAGCTAAGTAGCCCTTTGTTATATGGGCTTTAATATGCTTATGATACACTTATGTATTGAGCGCAACGTGCATGGCACGTGCAACATCATTTATATTAGTTATTTTCAATGGTGACATTATTTGGAACGTTAGTAACATATTTTATCAGTGTTGCAGCATTTCCGTTGGGAAGGTGCGCAAGCATTACACTTCTAAATATCAACAGACAGACCGGGCCCGCAAGCGATCTCTCTTGCACAGGGCCCCGGTCTGTCCTTTCTTTCCTCCCCTCACTCAACATTATTATACTAAGTTAGAGGGCCCGCTCACTCGATAAAGGCCAGTGACGCACGATAGCGCATTCTGCACATGCGCGGTAAAGATTTCCTTGTTTAATGCTCTGAGGAGACATGGAGATACAATACCTTTGCTCCTGAAGCCCACGGGCTACGAATAAAGTGCTTTCTTAGCGTGTCAGCGACATTTTAGAGGCAGAATCGGAATTTAAATAGAGAATATAAAAAAGAAAATGTTTTAAATGAGACTTTCCAATTTACAGCGAACGGCCAGTGCAACTGTTGGAATACTCAACCAGGTTGCAATGGCAAGCTGCTAGTGACAGCAGCAGGCTTCTCCACCATCTATAACCGATGGCCTATAACATGGATGAAGAAGCATGGAGCAAGTACAGTGACCAGGAGCAAGAGATAAGAGAGGAGACTGACCTCTCTCAAAGTTTAAAAAAAGACTCCCTAGTACGAGCAGTGGCTCAAGGAGTTAAGCATCTTCAGGACAGATTACAGGTCCTCGAAAACATCTTGGGCACCAAAGCTGGCTTACTTGATTATCCAGGTGAGGGGACCTCCACTATTCAGCCTCTAGATAATAATTCAAAGGGGAGTGAAGTTGCCTGGAAGAGGAAACACTCTTCTACTCCCACAGGCGTAACAGCTACTCCCCCGGGCGTAACAATGAGGAAGAAAGAAAAGCCCCAGGAGGCAGCTGACATCTTTAAAAGGCTTAAAAACGCCTTTTTCTCAAAGTCAGCTGTGCCCAGCCTCATATCCCTACCCCAGGGGCGAACAAACATAGGGGAAGCTCTCTCATCCTCAGAGGAGTATGATCAGGAGGAGGAGCAAGAGGATGACAACAGAAGTATTGGAAAAGAGATCATAAAGTCGCAGAGCAAACCAACCTGCGAAGCTAAAGCCAGCATTGTGGCGATTCCCCCAGGTGAAGAAGACATGACCGATATGTTCGAGCCAGATACCATCAGACACCCTAGGTCCACAGAATGGTCCCCGTCGCCAAGAGTGGCATTATATATGGCTCAGAAGATGCGAAAACCGCTAGAAAAGGAGACTAGGTTTCGGCTCAGAGCAGAATGCCCTAGGCCCGAACCTACGGGGAAAGTAGCGGACACCACAGAACTGGACCCCAAGATGCTTACCTTTGTCACAAAGGCGGGAAAAGATGCCAAGAAAGGGATGGACTGAGCCTGGAGAACATGTCAGGACAAATTCTTGGACCTGACAGGGCCCATCACAAAAATTATGGACCTGGCACAGAGGGCTAAGGACACAGGGGAACCAGTAGACCCTTTCATTCTGGCAGGCTTGGCTCAAAGAGCAGTATGTATGCTCGGGAATGCGAACTGCGCCATTTCTTCTGAGAGACGCAGGTCAATGCTTTTGAAAATTGACAGCAAGCTAGGAGACCTAGCCTCCTATGAGGTAGGAGAAGGAGCAGAGGGATTGCTCTTTGGGGACCCGTTTGTCAAAGAAATGAATACGTTCGTAGGAACATTCACTACCTTAGAGAAGGCACAAGCTTCAATAATAAAAGTCTTCACTGGAAGAGTTTTTGCAGGGGCAAGTCGATCCAGAGGCCGCTCGACAGGCCGGTTCAACTCAAACAGAAGGCCCCAAGGCCCTAGGGCACAATACTGGGATAGTGCCAACAGGATGCTTTTTTTCCCAACAAAGGTAGAGGATACAGAGGCCGCAGAGGGCGAGGATACTACAGGTTCCAGAACAATACCTCAGGTGAGAGAGCGCATATTGAAGTACCCCCAGTAGGAGGGAGGATATTACTTTTCATTCCCAGTTGGCACGTGCTATCATCAGACGCGTGGGTTTTGCAGACTGCTCAAGGTTTCGAGCTAGAATTCCTAGAGACACCCGTGCAGCAAAACCCACCGCGGCGCATGCACATCTCGCAGGTAGAGAGCCCATTATTGAATGCAGAGATTCAGGCGCTAGCGCAGAAGAACGCCGCCATAGAGAAAGCTCAACCGCACACAGCTGGCTTCTTGAGCAACATGTTTTTGGTCCACCGCAAAGGCAAGGTGCAGCCAGTCATCAATTTCAAAGAACTAAACAGCTAGTTAGTTTACAGACACTTCAAGATGCAGGGAATCCATCTGTTAGAGACTTACTCAGAAAAGACGATTGGCTAGCGCGCCTAGACTTAAAGGACACATATCTGACAGTGCCGATAGCGGTGCAGTACCGCCCCTTCTTGAGATTTGTCTGGCAAGGGTAGATATGGCAATTCAAGAGTCTGCCCTTTGGTCTAGCCTCAACGCCGTGGGCATTCACTAAGCTCATGAGGCCTCTGGCGGCCGCCTTGCGAGACCAGGGACTACGGATGATAATCTACCTGGACGATATACTGTTCACGGCAGAAGAAAAGGAAAGATTGCAGAAGCAAATACAATGGGTGATATCCTTAATATCAGGACTAGGATTCTTAGTCAGCAGAGAGAAATCTGCTCTGACACCGAGCAAGAGAATAGAGTTTCTCGGCTTTACTATAGATACAGAGAAAGCCATGCTAGAGCTACCTGCGCCCAAGATGAGATCCAAAAAGATGGTTCTGAGGACAGCTCTCAAGAAACAGGCTATATAGCTTTCGGAATCTAGCCAGGATAGTTGGACTGCTTGCAGCCTCTGTCCAGGCAAAATTTCCAGGCCCATTACAGTATGAAGCTCTTCATAGGCTCAAGATCAGATACCTACAGAAAGGATGGAGGTACCATCACCTAGTACCGCTAGACCAGGACAGCAAAACAGAGCTTCGCTGGTGGCTACACAATAAGGAGGCATGGAATGGCAGAGCCATCTTCGGAGACATGGCAGAGCTCATTATAGAATCAGACGCCAGCAGATCAGACTGGGGAACCAGATGCGGCCAAACAGCGACATGGTGAAAATGGTCACAAGAAGAGCTAGCACTTCACATCAGTTGCCTGGAGCTTCTCGCTGGCTCCTTTGAAAAGACAGAGCCCAATTCTGCATCTTGCTGCGGATAGACAACATATCAGCAGTAAAATACATAAACAAGCTAGGAGGCACGAGATCCAAAATGTTAGCGGAGCTGGCAAAACATTTCAGGCACTTTTGCCTAGGGAAGAACATCTCAGTCAGAGCGGAATGTCTTCCGGGAGCAATGAATACAGTGGCAGACTGTAACTCCTGATATTTGATAGACTCGAGTGACTGGAGACTGCACAAATCAGTGTTCGAAAGATTACAGCAGAAATGGGGGCCTTTTCCATACAGACCTGTTCACCTTGAGACTGAACGCCCAGCTGACGAGATATTTCAGCTGGAGACTAGTTGCAGAAGCAGTAGGGACAAATGCCTTGCTACACAACTGGGAAGGACACACCCATTATGCCTTTCCCCCCTTCGCGATGCTGGCGAGGGTACTAGCAAAGGTATGCTGAGACAAAGCGGAGCTAGTGATAGTGACACCGGAATGGAAATCGAAAGCTTGGTTTCCAGTTCTGATGGAGAGGGTTTCTCACAAGCCCTGCATCCATTAATACAGGACCAGATGCGGACCCTTCTAGCCTGCAGAATTTCAGGCGCAGATGGTGTTTGCAGGGACTTTCAGAGGAAGCTACAGAGCTTATCAAAGTCTCATGGGCCCCTTCGACAGTTCGGAGCTATAATTCCGCTTGGCAAGCCTGGGAACTTTGGTGCAGGAGGAGGGTTATTCCTCCCGTTTCAGCACCTATAGTTCAAGTGATACATTTTCTGCCGAGCCTACCCACTAGAGGAAGAGCCTTTAGGACTGTAGGGGTGTACAGATCAGCAATTTCAGCCAGACGCAATCTGGTGGACGGAGTTCCCGTGGGAGAGCATCCAGCGGTAACTAGGCTCCTCAAGGGCGTAAAGTTTAGCAAGCCTCCTCAACCTAAATATTCATCCCTTTGGGACGTGAACAAAATGTTACAGTTGTTCGAACAATGGCCAAGAAACAACCTTCTCTCAGGAAGGCAATTGTCTGGGAAGTAAGCCACATCATCAATTGCCTAGTATCATGTTGAAGGGTTTCTGACGTAAAGGCTCTAGAAATAGGTTTTTTACCCAGAAGGCGTAACATTTACTATTGCGCAGCGTACTTAGACTAACTATAAAGTAATTTTATACCCATATTTCCCAGACAACAGTAAAGAGTGTGTAGCGCAGTGCATAAAATGCTATGAAGCAGCAACAGCAGCTATGAGGCTACAGGGTGTGAGTCAATTATTGATAGCGCGAAGAAAGCCATATAAAGCAGTGGCTCCAGCCACCATAGTAAGATGGGTAAAAGAAGTGATGGCATTGGCAGTGATAGATACTTCTGTTTTTGGAGCTCACTCAACCAGAGGACCCATGGCTTCCCGAGCTTTTGCAGCAGGAGTTCCGCTGCAGGAGATCATGAGGCAGCAGACTGGTCCAGCGACTCGGTTTTCAGAACCTTCTATTGCAAACCAGTCTCTAATATTGCCACTGCAGTGGTAGAAAGCTTTGAACAAGCATAATGCTTGCCTCCGGTTTTGTCATAGAATGAAGATTGTCCAAGAGCATAGCGCAGGAAGTCTTGATTCTGTTAAAGACACAAAGGCGAGCATTATCCCTCCCACTTGGAATACGCTCATTCATAATTGTACAGTATGATATATAATGATGATCATATTAGCGAATTCCCCTCCCTAACAGTATGAATCTCTTTTCACATGAGAGAGGATCAGAAGAATTCTAGAGATTAATCACCACAAAGTCGGCAGGGAGGATATTGGAAGAGAGGACACGTAAAGTGGCAGAGTTCAGGTTGGCGCAGGACAGCGAAAGGAAAAGAAATTACTGAAGACTGTTTCTTAGACAGTTGCAAAGTGTTAAAGCAGTTCACAAAAGAAGTGGAAGGACCTAGAGCAGCAGGGATTTGTACTGGCAGGAGAGCCCTGTTTGGACAGCAGGACAGAGGCTCGGGACTACTAAGCTGCTGGGGACTATAGTTTGGATACATCTTCTTACTATGTTTTTTGGTTTGTTTTGTTGTAAAGTCTGCAGTTCAAACTGTTTTCAAAAAAGAAGTAAAGTGAAGATTTAAAAAGCTGTTGGAAGCAGTAATAAAGGAGTTAAATCATAATGCTCGCCTCTGTGTCTTTAAAAGAATCAAGACTTCCTGCGCTATGCACTTGGGCAATCTTCATTATACTGGTTCAATGTCCTGTTATTGCCCTTATCGCAATCTGAGTGCCTTCTCTTTATTGCGTCTTTCCCCGGCGGTCTCCCGATTCTGCAGTTCACCCCTCTAGTTTCCTTTGCCGTCGGCAACCTGCAGGGCTCGGCACGCACTCTGGTACATTGATTAGTTTTCTTGCTTCTTCCTTTCGGGCTTTACGCGCTGTCTGCAGCTGGGCGCGGTCAGCGAACAACCGTGGATGGGAGCTGTCGACACTCCGTTGTCCAGGTTTAGGCATTGTTAGACGGCGCCTGGCCCACCACAGTACTTCTGTGATCACGCCACCCCTTCAGACGGTTCCTTGAACTCCGTCCTGATAACAGCTTTGCCGTTGTCTACTTCAATGTGTCTCTGGTGACTGAGCTTGGCATTCTCGGCTTCTTGCAGTTCTGTGTTTCCACTCTGCTCTGCCTCTCCACAGCGTTCTGAAATCAGGGGGTTTCCCCTGTGCACCGTTCTCTCTCCTTTCTGGTCTACTCGTCCCACTTTCATACGAGTTTCTTCTTAAGGTGTATTCCTGGTACCCATTCATGCTGGAAATGCTGCTATGCCCTCCTTGGAAGATCCCATGGAGGAAGTATGTATTGCCCCAATAAGGCAACAGATTGCTATCAGAGGAGGTGATGGGAGCAATGCTCTCAGCAAGATGACCATCACTGAAGTTTATATAGGCTTGTCATTGGAAAACATTTGGAATCTGGTGCAGGGAATAACATGTGACTGATTGTTATGTCGCACCTCCACAGTTCTGGAATGTTTGTTCTCCCTAGCCAGGCATTAAGGAAAGCACAATAAAGGGGTACCCGGGAGCTCGGCTCCCTCCATATTTAAATCAACACCAGAACTGGGTCTGTATTTTCAGATATCCTTCATTATTCTATTTTTGAAGGTGCTTTTAAACATGGTACCTCCTCCACGATTTGTAGTTCCTCATGGGATGTAAACTTGGTATTGAATTTCTTTATGGCAGCTCCCTTTGAGCCCAGACATTTGTATTCTTTTAAGATTTCTGACATTTAAAGTTGCATTCCTGGTTGCTTTAACCTCTGTGAGGAGAGTTTCTGAACTACAGGCCCCATCGAGTTTGCCTGACTTTATACAATTCTACAGAGACATAGGCCCTCATTACGACCCTGGCGGAAAGTGACTGACCGGACCGCCACAGCGTAAATAGCGTTTCCGCCATTGCACGATGGAGCAAAGTGCGGCCCATTCCGACCCATCGGGCACGAGCACCACGCCATGGCGGAAGTGCAAAGTCCGCGATGGCGGAAATGACCCCAAAACGGCCCACACCGCCGCCGTACGGCGCCCTAGGTGCAATACCGCCACCCATCATAGCGGACACCGCAGTGAGCGCCAACCGGAAAGTACGGCGACCGTAAATATACGGAAACGGAAGTAAAAACATGGGCCCGGAACGGGAAACAACACCCCGTACACCTATAAAACCACAAAATACACACAACCACTAAAATCACCACCCTGAGACACATCCCAACCCGTCATCCACCCTAGTGAAACCAAGAAAAATGGGAAAAGTAGCGAAGAAAGCGTGCAACCGCAAGCGGCAGGTCCACTTCTCCCGTGAGGAACTCACCGTACTCACAGAGACCCTCCAGGAGAATGCCGCCGCCGTCTTCTCCACGCAAATGACCAGGACGGCACTTGCGAACAAGAAGGCCATATGGGCCCTGGTGGCACAGCGGGTAAGTGCGGTGGGGACCGCACCCCGCAACCCACAGCAATGCAGGAAGCGGTGGGACGACCTGCGGATACGCGTCCGTAGCATACTTTCTGCCAACCGCAACATTGCCACAGCCACTGGGGGAGGGTCGGAATCACCCATCAAGTTGACCCCCTGGGAAGAAATCTGTGCCTCCACCATTGGAATGGAGAGCATAGAGGGAGTCGGAGGGATGGAGAAAGGAGTGCAGACATCCGGAGAATCAGGTAGGTGGCCCAAATAAAACCATGCCAAATCCACAATGTCCAATCATGTGACTCACATGTGTCCACATAGCGCAACAGCAACACATGGCCAGGAGAACGACCACACACATTGGCCTGATAGCGCACTTTAAAACACACAATAAATACATAAATAAGTAAAAACCCCAAAAACACCCACTACACGTGCAGCAGGCACACCCTAACTGCAGGCTGCCAAACAACTGCACCCTCACTCCACACACACATGAAAGCACCTCCAAGGCCCCGACCTAAATCACCCTCAGGTACCACCCCAATGCATGTGATACATTGCCATTCCAATTCCCACAGACCCATTAATAACGCTCGCCCTCCTTTACTCCACCACAGGGTCCGATCCAAACGATGAGCTCCAGGACACCCCTACCAGCACACCTGCAAAGAGGGCCAAGACCGACGGCCAAAGACCCTCCACCTCAGCTGCACGCATCAAGACACGGCAGCAGCACATATCAAGTGGCAGCACACAGGAGGGAACATCAACAGGCACCCCAGCAGCCAGCATGCCCACAACAGCACCACCACAGGTCCCCCCAATGGATGCCACAGAAGGTACTGCCTCTGGTGGCAGCAGCACCATAGGTGACACCCCATTAATGGCAGCATGCTCCGACACAGAAGACGGGGATGTCGAAGTCAGATCCATCCATGACCTGTCCCAATCCCCCTGTCTGTTCCATCCCGTACACCATGAGGATACCACGCAGGGGCACCCACAAGACGACGACTGGCCATCCCCCACAAGCCCTGTGGCAGGGCAACATGAGGCGAACAGCCCCTCTGTGACACCACCGCAAATGGCCATGGCCCAGCAGAGGCAACAGTCCCTCGACCAGTTAATCGTGCAACAGCAGCAACTGGCCACGCTCCTCAAGGACCATGCCGATGGATGTGGGGGCACCAAGGCAGACATAGAAACATCAACTGAGACACTTAGGGCACAAATGGAGAGTAGCACCGAGAGCCTGAGAGTCCAAATGGAGAGTAGCACCGAGAGCCTGAGAGTCCAAATGGAGAGTAGCACCGAGAGCCTGAGAGTCCAAATGGAGAGAAGCACCGAGAGCCTGAGGGGGGAACTGCATGCGACGTCCAAAGACGTATGTGCCGAACTTGCCGCAGTGCGCCGTGTGCTCACTGAGCTCTCACAAACCCTTAGGGACATGCATGGACGTGAGCAGGCAGAGACATCATCCGTTGCAAGTTCCGTCCAGGGCAGCCCCCAACGTAGATCTGGGAGGAACCTGCGCTCCACAGGCAGGGGTGCCCCTGATACCCGCAGAGGGGGCTTGCAATAGCGACTGCCCACTGCCAATGAGCATCTTTGGACACTGGTGTTCGGGGGGGAGGTGGGAGGGTGGAGGGGGTGTGTTGGGCTCACTTGGGTGGCGGGTCGATAGGGTGTTCAACATGATATCACATATGCCATAAACAATGCACGATCAACCAATGAGATGTGTGGACAATGATCTTTGTGTACTAGGCCATCATAGGCGTACAGTCCATATTGTGCATGTACCAGACACACACAGTGCCACGAGTCCCGTGTCCATGTATCAGCCACCAGGCGTGAGTGCTAGAAGCATGCATCTATGAGATGCTGACGAATTTCACGGCCCTCCTGTGCCTCGCAGACTCCTTGAGGTGCTGCCACATCCCCACCCTCATCATGACCATCTTCAGGTGCTTGCAGTTCTGCGTCAGGGGGCATGGGCACATTTCTACGTACGCACATGTTGTGGAGCATGACACATGCCATCACCATCTTTGCAACCTTCTCATGGCGGTACAGGAGTGCCCCGCCAGACCTGCTGAGGCACCGGAAACGAGTCTTCAGTAGGCCGAATGCCTGTCCAATGACTACACGGGTACGTGAGTGGGCATGGTTGTAGTCCTCCTCATGCTGGTCCCGTGGGTTCCGGACTGGTGTGAGGAGCCATCTCTTCAGTGGATATCCGGCATCACCTGTATGTGGACGATAAACAAATTATGTGGAATGCCATTGCTACGTACGCACCCCCCCCCTTCCTGCCAGGTCATTGCCGCATCACATACCCCACATCATCATGCATGAAATGAGACTCACCGAGTAGCCAGGATCTGTTCCCTGCGTGTCGCTCCATGTAGCGTGGTATTGTAGAGTTCCTCAAGACCATAGAATCATGGGTTGATCCAGGGAATCGGGCAAAACAATGTGTAATGATCCTGTTGGAGTCACACACCATTTGTACATTCAGTGAATGAAATTGTTTTCGGTTGCGGTACTGGGCCTCCATGGCATGTGGGACGACCAATTCCACATGGGTGCAGTCGATGGCACCAATGCAACCCGGTATGCCGCCAAGTGCATGGAATCCCACTTTTGTGTTGGTTATTTCCTGCTCCGAGCGTGGTAGAGAGATGTAGTCGTCTGCGTGCTGCAGGAGGGCATCGAGCACTTGCAATAGTGTCCGTGAGAACAGTGGCTGAGAAATGCCATGCAACTGTCCGACTGTGTGCTGGTAGGTGCCTGTGGCCAGGAAGTGGAGTACAGACACCACCTTCAGTAGGGGTGGGATGGCGGTTGGGCTATCTATCATGCTGACAAGGTCAGCCTGTGTCATGTCCACAATGGCGGCTATGGTGTCCCGGTCCAAACGGTAGAGGGTGTGGATCTGCTCATCAGTGAGGTTGAACGGATGTGCTCGGAGGCGTGGGATTGCGGGCTGCCTGCATGGTGGTAGTGGCTGTGCTGGCAGCCCTTGCTGGCCCTGCCTTGCCCTCCTCCTCCTCCTGCGTCTCCTCCGTGCGGCCGGTTGTAGTTGGTGTTCGTCTTCTTCTTGGAGTTGGAGTACTTGCAGTGCTATCAGGTCCCCCAGGGCCAACATCGCGAGTCCTGCCGGTAGCATTTCGGAGTGGTTGTGGGAGGAGACTGGGTGTGCAATTTATGTGTTTTCAGGCTGTATGGCCTCCACCTGTGGTGATTCATTCCACCTGTGCAAGCTGCTCTCCCCTTTGGGCGAGCACGTCCCGCACACAACGCTGCAATTCGAGGAATGGCATCTTGCTATTACAATCATGTATTAGTACCCGATGGCCGTGTAACATTGGTTGATATGTTCATTCAGCTATGGTCCCATTGTTTCACATGCATTCTTTGCAGTCGCGAACAGACTTGTGAAGGGTCAGTGGAACGTAGTACTCGAGTAACGGTGGACCCTCATGCATCACTGTACCGAGGTTCACCGACGGGCGGGGCCTCCCATTTGTGAGTGAAGGCAGTTGCCATTTTCACACACAGCCGCACTAGATGGATTAATTTGTGATTTCAAGCGGCCACAGATGCCTTTTCGACGTGATGTTGCAAATGAGGAATTCGAAGGGCGGCGCTTTCGGTCTTCAGCTAGCGGCGAGGAGATGCCCACAGGTCTGACTGCAAATATAACGTTCTATTGTTCAGTGTCCTTGGGAAAGGGGCCATGGCGAGGATGCAATGATTGATATGAATAGTTTGGGATGCGCAATAGCGAAGTGGATGATGAGGCCGGACGTTCCCAAATACATGTTACTTCACAACACTGGAATTACGGGCTGGGGCACAGTGGATTTTGCAGGCTGCATAACGCACAGACTCAATGGAATTCTCACATGTTATGTGAGTATGGAAACAGGCGTTATCATTACGGGATGAGGGAATGATGAATGGATGCATGGACAGATGATTTGATACGGTGTTTGCCATGTACAGGGCTTCTTGGAATCTGTCCGCCTCCCCTGCGCTATGTGATGCAGGGCTGCCATAGTGGGACCATCGTCTATCTGGCCTTGTTGAGCCCTCCCTGTCTCGACGCGCCTTCAGACACTTGTGTCCATGCACGTTACCAATCCCATCTGATGGATTCTGTTTTCACAGACGCATGCACAGGTACACTCGTTTGTGATGGTGTTTTCACCTCGATATGGATAGTTATGAGTCGCAAGTGGTTTTGGGGTGGTGATGATCCTTTGGAGTGGGCTAGCATGCATATGGCTGTGGATCTAGTGTGATCATTGAAGTGAGTTGTTCGAATGTAGTTCTGATGGCCATTCTTTTCTTTTTCTTTTCTTTTGGTTGACAGGTATCTCCTCCCCTTTTGCCACTGCCATCTGTATGCCACTCCTGCAGATGGGTTTTACTCCCGACACCTGCTGCTTCGTGTTAATCAGTGGAGCAGCATTACGATCTTATGGGACGATCGCCAATGGGCCACATGCCCTTACGCAGTACTAGTGGCTCGGAGCAACATTTCGGCCTTTCAGCTGGACTAGTGCCTCCCTATTGGGACGGCCCTGCGGTTCTAGGTGCTTCCATGTTGCCTTTTCGTACGAGAATGTAGCCCCTGTGTACCATGAAGGAACAGGGCGTCACACAAGAAGTAGCTGGTCATTTATTGCGGATGCAGCCCACAATGGTGAAATGTGTTTTGGAGTTCATGGCCTAATGGCTGTATGGGCTTGGTGAATTTGTTGTGCATTAAATTTCTATTCTGATATGGGCCATGTAGCGTTCTTCTTTGCAAGTGATGTGGCATATTCCTATTTGGGGAGCGATGTATTGTGAGGAGATCTGCATTGGGTTCCAGCTTCGGAGTATAGTTGCGTGGTACTGTGCTGGGCGCGTTTGCCTACGAAGCCCAGTGAGGTCAGGGGTGAGGGCTGCCAATATGACTGTTTGGATGATGTCATGCTCAGGGGCGGGGGATTAGGTTTTGTGTAACAGATGCCGGTCAGCCAGGTGGATTGGTGGAATGATGTGATTATCGGAAATTTGCTGGTCACAGGTGCCTGTGTTTGCGTGCGTTTCTTGGTGGGAGACTGAGGGCATGTCCATTGGTATAGCTTCTGTATTTGTGCCATCTGTGCCCTGCAGCTCCCATTGGCCCCTCTTGTGATTCTTTTGTTCGTTGGCATGCATGGGTGACTTGTACATTTCACTGGTTGCATTGTGACTTCGTTGCACCTACGGGGAGTTGTACTATGTGGCCAGGGAGCGGTGTACAGGCACTCAGTGGGGCCGTTTACGGTTGATTCGCGATGCCGTACTTCTCACCATGGCGGAATGGTACTTTCCGCCGTGCTTGATGGTGTTAAGTACATGTCCGCTAGGGTCGGAATTCGCGTATCCTTGCGCCATGGTGCTAATTACGGTTTGGCATGACGCGCGCGCGCATACTTGGTGCAGTTAGCGTTGGCGTTCACTACGGTGTCGCTAATGGCATCGTACTTTACGGTGACGGGTCATAGTCGCACCGAGCGCTATTCGATGGCGGTATTGCATTTCCGCCATCGTTTTTCGATTTCCGCCAGGGTCGTAATGAGGCCCAAGCAGTTTCTAAGAGACCAAATTCACTTTGGGCATTTCTTTGTATTACTTCTGGTTATGGCTTTCGCTGAAAAGCAAATACTGGAGGGCATAAGAGGGGTGATATGACAGCATATCAGATAGGAGTGGCATCGAAACGTCAAAGAGGGTACCAGTGAGAGACACATGCTATGCAGCTACTTGGGTATCCATACACTCCTTTTCTAAGCATTACTTGCTTGACTCAATATTCAAGGACAATGCCACTGTGGGTAAATCAGTCCTATACACTATGTAAACTTAAAGTGATATTTCCATACCCTCCTCTGCGAACATAGTACAGCTTTGGCAGTCCTTCAAACATGAGGAATCTGTGGGAAGAATGTTTCCGTCAGAAGAACAAAATACTTACCTTTGATACTGTTCTTTCTGGTGGACAATAATTCCTCCCTCAGATTTCTTTCCGCCTACATCGCTAATAGAATTATCCTCCTTATATATTGACGAGTGACCTAGCTAGCTATGGACCTCATCGGGAGTCTGGCGCTATTTCGGGGCAATTTCTGCCGAATGCAAATAGCGTTACCGCCGGGTCGTGCAACAAAATTAGCTCAGGCGGTAACGCTATTAGTGCCTGGTGGAAACTGTGCCGAAATAAGGGTTAATGCTGAAATACCGGCGCTAATAACACTACAGCCGGCGACCCCGCCGCTATAAGCACTGGTGGACATTGCGTCATCACTGAAATGGGAAGCATTGTGGTGGCCATCTTTAAAAAAACACAATCCGTTCAATATCTCCACTTCCTGCAGCCATCCGGACCTGAAAACAAGCCAGAATGTCCTGGGAGAGGACCAGAGGCAAGGTGCCTGAAAATCGTCTCAGAAAACCCAAGTTCAGTGAGGGAGAGCTGGTGGTCCTCACTGATGAGGTCATTGCCCACTATGATGAACTATACGGCAATAGGCAGCGTAAGACCACTGAACAGCGCATCACAGCCATCTGGCATGCCATCAGTCAGAAGGTGACTGCTGTGGCGAGCGTAACCCGTGCCGGAGAGGACTGTCGGAAGCAGTAGAATTACCTGAGGGTCAGGGCGTGTGGTCTGCTGTCCCAACACCACCAGGAGTCTCTGGCAACTGGAGTTTAAAAGTGCAGCACAGTCCTGGATATGGGGGGAATAGAGATTGTCGGAGGTGCGGAGGTGGGTGCCAGCAGCCGCGAGGTGAGTCAACGCCCCCAGCACAAGTGCATGCACAAATGACAGCCTAGCATAAGATGCCCCAGCGGACAGGGATACATGTCAACAGACCCAGAAGCTCGGCATGCCAACAGGGTAAACTGACAGGGTGGCACATCAGGCACTCTCCACAGCAGCCATGGGACAGGGCACCAATAGCACCCCTCAGTGTTACAGCAGCGGGAAGGGGTGGCAAGTGACTTATCCAAGTGCCATGCACGCCACACCCCTTCAGCTGCACCCTTTGCCAGTAGGATTGTGGTGCGTGAGCAACCACAACACTGTGCAGCAGTCACACCAGCATTTTTGCGGGCCCAGTTGGCCTGTCCCATGTTGGCATGGCAGACAAGCCACATGGAAGTACACTTCCCCCTACACCGACATGTGTTCAGATAGCCAATCACTGTACACCACAGTGCAATCCTTCTGGCTGCACAGCAGTGCACTATAGAGCCATGCCAGTGCCATGGAGTAAGCCACCAAGGCGGAGATGTGGGGGCATGAAGGACCACAAGCATGTAAGCCATACATCAGCTGCTCCAGCATGGACACCCTGCCCTCTCCACACACAGGGCAAGGAGCAACTGGCCATCTGTCACACACTCATTGATGCAACCGTCCCCACAATTCTGGGCCCCCATGCAATCAATCTCTCCTTACCAACCATGCCCATCTGCCCAAATGTGTGGGGTCCCACTCTGTACCATAGCAAATGTTTCTTGCATGCCAACACACGTGGTAGACCCATACCTAACAAAATGTCCCATGTCACCTACAAGCACTCACACATCGCCAGAGGCATCGGAGGAGGAGGGAACAGGCCCATCTTGGAGTGGCACACCCAGGCCCTCAGGGTCGGCCATCACCCCACAAAGGCGCAGACAGGCTACGTCAAGGCGGATGTCCCGCCGTGAGACACCACAGCCCAGCAGTGCCAAGCCCATGTCAACACCACAGCCCACCAGAACCACCTCAAGGCAGGCCACTGCACCCACTCCCGCAGCTGGAGGGGACTCACAGGGGACACCAGCCCAGTGTCACTGCCTACAGAACGTCCACAACCCCCTAAGAGGCCACACCACCGCCAGGGTGCACAGACACCTCAGACAGACATTGACATGCCTTCCTATGGCTCTCCGGACAACAGCCCAGAGCTACAGCACACATCACCAAGCAACACTGTGCTGCAGAGGCTGGAGGAGATGGAGTGGTGACAGAGGGAGATGGAGGCAATAGGACATACACACTCTGAACACCTGCAGGTGATCCGTGACTGCCTACAAGGGGCCAACTGCAGGGTTGTGCAGGCCATGACGAGGAACCACGCGGAGGCAGCTGCCAGTACGGCCGCCCTGACAGTGTATGGGCAGAGAGTCAGGGAGATATGATATGAGAAGTCATTTATAACACGCCTCTAAATAAGTGTTTCTAGGAGCGACAAGACAAGGAGGGGTAAACAGAAGGAGGACAAACAACGATCTTACTAGGCCTTGTGTCATTCAGATCACGCAGGTGTGGAAGAAGTGGGGAGGGGAGAAGTGCAAAGGGGGTGTGGTGGGTGAGGAGACGTGCAGGTGACTCAATAAGTGCTGCCAGAGGGTGGCTCTTAAGTGCAAAGAGAAGGGTCTGTAGGGTTATAGATACAGACCCTTAAGTGCTGAGGGAGCACGGAGGCAGTGCAAGGGCAACTGGACATGCAGGAGCCTGGGCCGAAATCAGGGGTGGCCAGGTGACCCGTGTGCAGAGCGATCAGGGGCATTAGCAGGGAAGTGGAAGAGAGAAAGCGGAAGCGAAAAGGAAGGTCTTCAGTTGCTTCTGGAACCGGAAGCGGTTCTGCTCAAGTTTGAGAGAGGCAGGGAGGATGTTCCAGAGAGAGGCCCCAGCCGAGGAAAGAGATCTGCCCCCCATTCTCTGCTTGGAAAAGCACCTAACCCTCAGAGAATTGGAGGTGGATGAGTGAAGAGCTCGAGAAGGAAGATGTTTAGTAAGAGAAAGATGTAGGTAGTGCGGTCCCAGGCCCCAGAAAGCCTTGTGGACGATGCAAAGGGTCTTGAATTTGGTCTTTGCAGTCACAGGGAGCCAGTGCAGAGATTTCAGAGCTGGAGAGATCCAATCCCTGGGCTTGAGTCTCGCAGTTCTGTTCTGGATGGATTTTAAAGGTCGAAGAGTAGAGACAGGCAGATTTAGAAAGAGGCTGTTGCAATGGTCCAGCCTGGAGAGGACCAGGGATCTAGAGACAGTACAGGGTGAACAACTGAGGGCCTGACTGCGGCTACCGGTGCATACCTTGCTTGGGCTCTCCACCTCCACTTCCTCCTGCTCCTCCTCCTCCCCCTGTACTGCCTGTGCCCTGGCCTGGTTGTCCTGCCTCTCTACTTCCAGGTGCAGCACAAGCAGCTGTCTGTCCCAGCTCACAGTGGCTAGTCGCAGCATGGTGTTGCTAACAGTGTTTGGGGTAGGGGTGTGCCTTATGTAGCCTTCTGGAGTGGATTGGGATCACCTGTGGCTTAATTTCTGACACCTGTGTTCATTTACCTGCAGCTGCAGGTAATTGCCCCGTGTTTTCGGCAGTATTAGTGCAGGTTTTCGCCGCTTATACCGTCGTACATGGACTTTTGATGCAGCAGTGATTGCGCTTCTTGTTGCCGGCGAAGATACCGCCGGCTGTAATAGCGCCAGATGATTTTACAGTCAGCAGTATTTGGGCCGGCTCATGATCTGGCGGAGCGGCAATGATGGCGTTTATTCTGTTACTTCTACTTTTAAGAGTTACCGCCAGACCCTGATGAGGCCTAATGTCTCTGTTCCTCTGTCTTGCTTGCTGTCGTGAGAAAGGGCGGAACTGAAGAAAATGGAGCGGACAGCTCCGTTCTTGCACGCTGATGACACCACCTCATAAGATGGGACCAACGAGAGAACGTGGTCGACGACAGAATCGAACAATGCAACCCACTGGCTGGAAATTCTTTTTCTAGTGTCGACTTCAAAGAATGGGATAATTCAAGGATGAGGCATCAATGGCAGGAATTGTGTCCGCCAGAAGAACATTACCGAAGGTAAGTAATTTGTTCTTAGTTTACTTTTGGGTTTTTGACCAGGAGAGCAGGAATCTGCTTCCAAGTTAGGACCTATTCCATCCCACAATGCATGTTTGTTTACAACACATAAAAGGCTTTGTTTTTCCAACCAGACCAATTATATATTAGTTCCACATTACAACAACTAGAAGACTGTTTACATCAGAACAAGCGAGAGATCAAGTATCCTCGGGAGGATAGCTCAGGGGCAACATGCTCGCCTTGGAAGCAAGACGACACAGAGCAACACAGGTTCATCCCTGGGTCCGCGCTTAGAAACCTCTGGGTATCAAGCGCGTTATAAATAACCTATCATATCACATCATATTAAATGGGGTGATGATGGAACTCTGCATTAAAAGGCAAAAAGCACCCCCTACTATACATTATAAGTATATTACAAGTTACCTGAGTGTTTTGTGACCTTATAAAGAAAGTTGGTTTCTTTTCTCATTCCACCCTTTCTTCACAGAATTCCTCATTGACTGCAATAGCCTTTAAAGTACAGTAGAAGTATTCTGACACCACATGCATACTGTGTTCTCAAAATACGTGTGTGCAGCTTTCTCTATACATGCATGTACGACTTTCACTAAACATGAGTGTTACTTGCAGTCTATATGTCTGTGTATGACATTGAGCTAAGGATGCAGCTTTACATTCACGTTTGTGCGTGTACTGTTTTCAATGTGTTTGCATGTTTGACTTTCAATCTATAGGTTAGAAGGAGGTGTGAGGAACCAGGAATGAGAGACAGACACAGAGAGCTCATGATTGTGATCAGTGAGGAGTCGGTGTTAAGAGACAGACACAAGCTTGGTTGTTTGCCCAATTACATTTATTCAAATAATAAAAGAGGTTGGAAAAATTCCTCACTAGCCCTAACTCTATTAGGGGTTTCCCTGCCTCAACAAAACGAACTAATGAGACAGTCGCTGTAAGGATGTCCAAAATAAAGTTCTCTGTCCTATGTTCAAAACCTATTCTGACCCTCACACTCAATGCTACAAAATGTAATACAAGGGAAAAATGAATCGTCTTTGGACTGCTCGTCTGTTGCCTTCTTCAGTTGGTATACACAGTTCCAGAATATTACGTGGCAACTAAAATGCCCTTAAATAAAGTTCCACAGAGTTCTAAGTAATATTCTCGTACTTGTTGGTCCGCTTACTTTTGGGCGAAGTGACTTCCTTATAATAAACGAACTAGAAAGAAATTCTAGTTCGAGGTATGCTTTCGCTTTGCTCTCCAATGGAGTTGCTGTCAGTTATTTTATCAATCTGTGCTTTCATTCCATACGTTTGACTGAAGACATTAAAACATATTTTCAGTTTTTATTTGCTTGAAGGCAAAAAATGCATCATAGGAAATCAGTCCCACAATTAGGGTTGCCACTGCATTTCGGACCGAGTCTGTCTTCAGGGCTAGGGCACTGTACATTGTAGCCATAATTGAAAAAAGTTTATATTTGCATTTCCTGTCGTATCAATTCACAACAGTAAAACACTGATGTAGTGAGAACACCAATTAAAAAAGGTCAAAATTCCATATGTTTTGATGATGTGTGCATTCATCAAAAGCATCAAAAAGCATCAGTTTTAGTGACAATTTAAGTAAGTTCAAATTTACATACCATATTCAGTCCCCACAGTGGGTCACCAGGACATAGGAAATAAAGCATAAAGCATAGTCGTAAGCAAGTATATGTTGACTGTTAACAAGTCCAATGTGTTAGACCAGATGTTTCAAGCGTGCTAACTTACAGTAATAATTGTACCTGATTAGTCGGCCATTCGGCCAATATGCCCATTATATGTAGTGGTCAAGCGTAAAGTGCATGTTCAGATTGCTGCTGTCTTGTTAAAACCATTATTTCAGCAGTTCGCTAGCTGAGCAACGTGCCTGTAGGCACGTTCACTGCTCGTAGTTTGTCTACAAAACAAAAAAATATATATGCTAAGTGTCCCCTCCGTTCGGTTCTATGTCACCTCGATCTAGTCTTTGCTGGGTTACAGCGGTAATCGCCTTACCTTTCTCATGAGTGCGAATGCCGACAGGCTGAATACAGCGTGCGCTTGTCTGTAACTACAGATACGCTGTTTATGACTTGGCTGTTGCTAGGGGATGGGACCCCGCGTGTCCTAGAATGCAGCAGCATCACATACGCCTCACGTCCTGCTGGCCCTGTTACTAGGGGCAACGGGTATGCGGCCATAGTTTGTTATTACATTGCTTCTTTACGGGCGGATCAATGTCTACCGAACAGTCTATCCCGCTGCGTCCATTCTCTGTGGACATAATGTTTTCATACTTATAGACACATAGGCCCTCATTACAAGTCAGGCATTAAGGGTTTAACGGCGCCGTTAACCCTTAACGCCTGATTCACACTTTAACGCCTGCTTTTTGCAGGCGTTAAAGTCCAAGGCGCTAAGCGACCTTGGTGCTAATTACGGCACCGTAATTTACGGTGCCGTAATTAGCACCTTCCCCATCCCCATTATGTCCTATGGGGCAAAAATGGGAATGGGGAAGGGCAAATGGTGAATGGGGAATTACCGCCCCACTCACCTTGGAATGGGGCGGTAATTCCGCCATCCACCATGGCAGAATCCGGCATGGACCATGGTGCTAACAGCACCACGGTCCACCGCCTGACTTGTAATTGACTCTTCAGTGTGTAGAGAGTGCCATATTTTCCACATATGTACTGCATGTCCCTAAGGAGGATGCTCATAAATCATGCAGTTCATGCTGTTCATGCTTATCATGTTGCGTGGATGTGAACGAGTCAATATATCTCTGAGGTGTTTCGTATATGCCAAATTACTGATAATAACCAGCTACGTGGAACCCAATTGTGTGCATTGTGTGCGATTCATGTGTGGGTAGATATTCAATTCAGCAATGAGAGGCTGTAGTGCCTTCTCTTATTGTGGTGTCCATTGGTCTAAAAATAAAGATTGTGTGCTAATCCTCAAAAAGATGCAGGTAGATGTTACACTACACTATGTTACACTCATTATAGGTGTCACAGTTATGTGTGGGTGGATATACCTTACATAAGAGACTACAGTGCCTTCTCTTGTTTTGGTGCTCATTGGTATTATGTGCAGGTTGTGTGAAGACCAACAGAAGGAGATCATAAATCACTTCTTCATGTGGTAGCTAGATATTGCTTTAACTGTTGGTGGGAGGCTGTGATGTTAGCAACAAATGGTCAGAACTAGGGATTAACAACCTTATTAGAGAGTGCAACTACAAGGGGGTAGAACCGTGTGGCATTAATATCGACAATCAGTTGGTAGGGCTGCTCTGTACTAGATAATTCAATGTGTGTAAGGGGTACATGTGAATATTGTTAATTTCAGTTATGGAGCGATCACCGATAGCACATATAATTAATGTCATCATTGATGCCCCCTAGTACCAACGAGTCAAGATGGTCTATCCAGAAGGTGTCCCATACTCCATACGCTTTCTTGTAGTTCCATAAGTCAGCCTTTATTGCCGTTTACATTTAGTTGTAATGGAGAGAACCACTGGGACCCAGGATATTAAGTCCCCAACTGGCTGAAATGGAACCTTCACATGAATTTACACCCAAACATTCCACAATGACATACCAACATTCTCTCAGACCACTCACTCACAGCAAGCACTATACAACACAAACATTCCCCAATGACATACCAACATTCTCTCAGACCACTCACTCACAGCAAGCACTATACAACACATCTCCTCCCGTTAAGGAATGGACACATTTGGACACACACACACACACTGCAAACAATGGACAACATCCACAACCCTCTCATACCTCCACTGACAAGAGCACCCAAACTGGCGTATCAACTTCCTACAGATGTGGCAGCAAAAACCTAACACTACAGACTTATGTAAAACCCCTCAAGACAAGAACAATACTACTCCTGCTCATTCCTGCCACGAATGAGCATCTAGTCTGTCACACTAGAGAACACACCTGCCACCTTCTGCGGCAAGCAATCTACATTCCACCGCCATCAATAACAAACCTACCACCTTCGGCTCATCCCTGCCACGGACGGATCTCCAGGCTGCCAGACCTGCGGAAAGGCCAAAATGTCACTACATCTGAAACCATGGTTAACTAACAAACAAGATAACATCTTATCCAGAGGTAAATATCCAACACAAAAACAGACACACCAACCCCCTCACACACACACAACTACATTCGCACACTGACTCATACAAAAGGGCGCACATGCACAGCCAAAGCTGTGAGACCTCCCACCGACACACTACTTCAAGATGCTGGCCATCACTAATAATCACCACCCTGCACACAATTGGCAGATAAAAATGAGTCGTACATTGTTCACACCGCACCTTCATGAGAAAAGTACAGTGTTTAGCTTCAAAAATACATGCAACAAAATGCAACTGATTTTATTAAATTCCAGCTTTAAAAAAAATCATATCTTACGCATCAGTGAGATCATGAAGACAACTCTAACCGCCTGGGGCGAACAGACACGTAAGGGACACTTTACTACAGCAATGGCCCCGTTCACTCCAATATGTATTAATCCGCAGTTTCCACCGGGGTTGGAGCACGGCACTTATGAGAACTGGGAGGACGCAGGCTGTAGGAAAATTGGGGAACTGTTTGTGGACAAAGAAGTGAGTTCATTCGCCGACTGCAAGTCAATGTGGAACCTAACAAATGCGGACAGGTACAAGTATGAACAGCTGAGACATTGGCTAACTACGCCAGAGATCAAGCTTGCAGCGACCAGAGAACTAACCGCCTTCAAAAAATTTCTTATCACAAACTCAGGAGAAAGGAAATTGGTCTCCACGCTCTACAAGTAAATAAACACACAGGAGGAAGACATAAAATGGACATACATGAAAAAATGGGAAAAGACATTGAGAGAGGATATCTCGGCACAACAGTGGCAGTCGCTGTGGGCAGACATCCCCAAACTAACACGAGCGGCCCAGACCAGAGAAATGTGGATCAAAATAGTCACGCAATGGCACCTCACCCCTGAGAAACTAAAGAGCATGTACTCGCATACGTCGAACCTCTGCTGGAGAGGTTGTACAGATGTAGGCACGTGGAGACACATATGGTGGGATTGCCCAAAGGTTAAAAGCTTCTGGTCTGAAGTAATATCCGAATGAAAAAGACTTTTTTCGGCAAACATATATCCTGCACATTTGAATATGACCTCTAACCACATATACCATATTGCTTCCTACCTTTCTATACATGACTTTAAATCACAAAAGTCCTCAGATGCCTTGCCCGTAACCTAAAATTCCTCAAAATGTTAGTACTATAACCTGTCGTTACCGCATACATCTTACATGTTTTTTAACACATACACCTTACACATGTGCCCAGGCACTCGCCATGCTCTTTTTATCACACGTTATCACAAATAACTTTCAGTGCCTAAAAGTCCTTAGAAGTCCATAAAATGCATTGTCCTTTTTACTATCCTGCAAATGCTAGGAGATGGTTAATCCCTATGAACGCACGATATACTTGCACAGGGTACACTTTCATTACGCGCATGCCCATACAAAACATCATGAGCACACTGAGTTTTGGCATATTCACAGGTCACCTTTTCCCGTTTGACACTCTTAGTTCTAGGTTCCTAAACACATGTAACACCCAACATTACTCACTAGTATTATACTTTTGTAAAGGATACATGTACAGCATTGTGCAATCCGCTTCTTCATCCCTGCACAATGTAACCAAAAACGAAAATAAACAGTCTCCTGACCGCGGCTTGCATCACTTAACTATTCAGACATGAGGCGACTTCGACTGGGGTGCTGCAAGGGATCTGTCCCCCATCTGCTTGTCGACCTGGATCTGTCCCACGCTGGCTGCACATATGCTAACAGAGCACATAGCCCAGTGCTTTACGTGTCACTGTCCACCAAACACTGTCCTTTTTCTAATTTGTCTTAAGTTTTCACTTGTCATTTATGCACATTGGGTCCCGAAATAACCTCAAACATGCAGACCTTGCGTGGGCGCGGCTGCACTTCTATGACAAGACTGGAGGCGAGCATTATGCTTCATCTTCCTTTATTTCTACTCTTCAGCAGTTCAACAAACATGTACAACAAAATCCTGAAAAGTGTCTTAAAACTAATAACTTTTTCTTCTTTTTTTTTTTTTTTTTCAAAACTACAAAATCCATGATCCTCTGTAGTCCATGCCCCTCCACCAGTCACAATCCACTTCCTGTGCCTGGACTCCTCCTCTTCTTTTACTGCTCTTCAAGCAGATAAGTACTATTTCCTTTCCTCTCCGAATGTCTGTGGATATATGGGCTGACTGAAGAGAGGAACTGTAGATGGAAAGATCAGATGTTGAGTGTGGTTTGCAGGGGAACGTGAGATAATTAGTTTAGAGACGTTTTCACCGCAAATGTCACACTACGCGCGAGCGCGCCAAGCTTGAAATTTTCCTTAATACAGGAGCAGTCACCGAGTGAGTATCGGCGGGGCCCCAGGGAATTCCTTTGATCTATAGGGACCGCCGTGAGGCTGACGGCCCCGTGCCGTATACCCGACACTTCAGGGGCTCGGTCAGCCTCACGAGCAATAGGCAGGTCGCGCAAGAGCGCAAAGTGTGAGGCGGATCGCCTCATCAGCATAGCCCCCACCCGCGGGTGGGCGGAGCTAGCGCGTGAAGCGCGGAGCGGCTCGCTCCAACAACATAGCCCCCACCCGCGGGTGGGTGGAGCCTACACGCGCCGAGGCGCGTAACGTCATCGCGAAGCGGCGAAGGCTTATTACCTTCGCCAGCGTTCGTGGACACGGAGTTTTTCCTTCCGACTCCAACTAGTAGGAGGAAAGAGTCTAACGAACAGACGATCGCGTGCAGCTCGATCAGCTGGGACACGGACATCTGCACCGTGTATAGAACTTAACAGCAAGAGCTGGAAGACTCGGGCATTGGAGCCCTGCGCTGCCAAGAGGCAGTTGGAGAGTTGAAAGTGGATTGGCAGCCGGAGAGCTGAAAAAAGACAAAGGTGCAGCCACATACATAAAAAAAAAACAAAAAAAAAAACAATAACATCATAAGAGAGAGGGGGCGTGCTAAGACACCTGTCTCAGGTATTTTAGGCACACAGCACAGAGGAACATGTCAGACTTTGAGTGGAGTGAGGAGGAGCAATCCCAGGACCTCGCTGCCAGCTTCAAGCAAGTGCTGGGTAGCTCTCTTATAGATGCAGGGCGGAAGGGGTGAGACCCCTACAAGAGAGGCTGGAGACGTTAGAGGCTATACTCTCCCAGCCAAAGACCAGCACCAAAGCAGATAAACGCACGCCCACAGAACCCTTGAATGAAGGGCAGAAGGGGAGTAAACAAGCCCTAAAGAGAAAATCCTCTGACGACCCCCGGGGCTCATACGAGGAGGCGATAGAAAAGGCCTCGGAGGTGCCTGACGCTTTTGCTAGGCTTAAAGAAGCGTACCTACAGAAGCAGGCAGTGCCGAACCTCACGACCCCCGCTCCAGGGGAAGACAATATGGGAGAGGACCTTAGCTCGGAGGAAGAGCTAGTAGATGAGCAAGGCTCTTTAGGAGATGAAGAAGGCGAGGAAGTGGACTGGCCTAGACCCAGTGGGGGCAAGAAAGCGAGGAAGGAGAAACACCTCGTAGAAAACGAGGAGGATATGTTCGACCCAGACAGCATTCATAATCCGAGGTCCACCGAGTGGCAACCATCCCCCCGAGTGACCCAGTATATGGCGGCAAGATTACGCAAGCCACTAGACAAGGAAGTGCGACAGCGCCTACGGGCAGAGTGCCCACGCCCAGATTTGCCAGGAAAGGTGGCGGAAGCACCGGAGCTCGACCCAAAAATGCTGACTTTTGTAGCCAAGGCCAGTAAGGATCCCCGGAAGGGGATTGATAGATCCTGGAAGTCCTGTCAGGAGAAGTTACTAGATTTAGCGGGTCCGCTAGCAAAAATCATGGACCTCGCAGAGAGGGCGAAGGACACAGGTGAAGAGGTTGATCCGGAAGCCCTCGCAGGGTGGGCTCAGAGAGCCGTCTGCCTGCTTGGGAACGCGAATTGTGCCATCGCGGCTGAGAGAAGGAAGGGCCTATTGCTCAAGATAGACTCAAAATTGAGCGACTTATCGTCATATGAAGCAGGGGAAGGCGCACAAGGCCTCCTATTCGGAGAGACCTTCGGGAAGGAGATGGGCCGGTTCGTAGGAACATTCGCATCACTAGAGAAAGCCCAAACATCTATTCGCAAGATATTCCCCAGCAGAGTTTTTGGAGGGACCGGCCGCTACAGAGGTCGCGCTGCCGGTCGCTACCAAGGAGGGAGAAGACCTCAGAACACCAGGGCACAATACTGGGAGAACAAGAGCCAAGACACCTTTTTCCCATCCAGGGGGAGATTCCCAAGAGGCCGAAGGTCCAGAGGATCGGGAAGAGGTCAAGGATTTACGCCAGGTGAGAGCGATTATGTATCCCCCAGTAGGGGGGAGGACGCGCAGATATTTAGAGAATTGGCGCAAGCTTTCAAGCGATTCCTGGATACTGCAGACCGTCAGCGGTCTGCATCTAGATTTTATAGAGACCCCAGTGCAGCGATACGAACCGCGGAGCCAGAGATTAGCGCAAGCGGAACAAGCATGGCTAGACAGCGAGATAGCGCAGCTAGTGACCAAGCAGGCGATAGAGAAATGCGAGACAGCCCCGAAGTTTGTGAGCAATATGTTCCTAGTGCACAGGAAGGAGAAAGTACGCCCGGTGATAAATCTCAAGGAGCTGAATGGCTGGATCATATATCGACACTTCAAGATGGAAGGCGTCCATCAGCTCAGAGACTCCCTAAGAGAAGGAGATTGGTTGACGCGTCTAGATCTAAAGGACGCTTACCTCACGGTACCCGTTCTAGAGGAGTACAGACCATTTCTAGCTTTTCGCTGGCGAAGTCGTTTCTGGCAATTCAAATCGATGCCATTCGGTCTTGCTTCGGCACCATGGGCATTTACAAAGCTAATGAAGCCAGTATCGGCAGCGATCAGGGAGAAAGGAATAAGGCCTATTATTTACCTGGACGATCTCCTGCTGCTGGCAGAAGACCGGGAGGTATTAGTATACCAAACGAGATGGGTGCAGGACCTTCTGACCTCACTAGGATTTCTAGTGAACACGGAAAAGTCAGATACCGTACCAGCACAGAGGTTAGACTTCCTGGGATTCATTCTAGACACCAAGAAGGCGACCTTAGAGCTTCCAGCTCGGAAGATGAGAGACATCAAGAGAGAGATCAGAGTATGCTTAGAGAAGCAACAAGTATCCCTCAGGACATTAGCGAGAATAGTTGGGCTTCTAGCAGCATCTATCCAGGCCATTTTTCCGGGGCCACTGCACTACCGTGCACTGCAGAGATTGAAAATAAAGCATCTGCAGCTAGGTCTGAGGTACCATCAACAAGTGCCGCTGGATCAGGGCTCGATTACAGAACTAGAATGGTGGTTAAAGAATATGGACGCTTGGAATGGGCGAGCCATATTCGGAGACAGACCGGATTTGATAATAGAATCAGATGCCAGTCGGAAAGGCTGGGGAGCCAGATGTGGGTCTTTACAGACCGGAGGCAAGTGGAGCGAAGAGGAGCTTCGTCTACACATAAACTGCCTAGAGCTCCTGGCAGGATCATTCGCGATCAAAGCCTTTACGAAAGAAAGAGTGAAATCTTGTGTCCTGCTGAAGATGGACAACATATCAGCAGTGCGCTACATCAATCATTTGGGGGGTACGAGATCCAAGATGCTCGCAGAGTTAGCGAAGGACCTGTGGCATTTCTGCCTACAATCAGGGACGTCAGTGACAGCAGAGTACCTGCCAGGAACACTGAACGTAGTAGCAGATTGGAACTCTCGGTACCTGACGGATTCCAGCGATTGGAGACTGGATCCAGCAGTGTTTCAGAGACTGGACACGAGATGGGGACCATTACAAGTAGACCTGTTTGCTTCCCGGCTCAATACACAGAGGAGCAAATATTTCAGCTGGAGGCTGGATCCAGGAGCGCTGGGGACAGACGCGTTCCTACAAGAGTGGATAGGAGGTCCGCATTACGCTTTTCCCCCCTTCGCGATGTTGAGCAGAGTATTGGCGAAATGTCGGAGGGAGAAAGCAGAATTGGTATTAGTAGCACCATTATGGAAGTCGCAGGTGTGGTTCCCCACCTTAATGGAACTAGTGTCGGACATTCCGAGAGTCCTCCCCGACGAGGAGCGACTACTCATGGACCCAGCTGGGTCGTGTCATCCTCTGAGAGTGAGAGGGACACTCCCGCTAGTCGCGTGCAGGATATCCGGAAACGGTGGGCCTTGCCAGGAATTTCGGCGCAGGCTGCGCAGCTTATCGCGGAATCCTGGGCCCCATCCACTAGGAGGAGCTATGACTCAGCTTGGGCAAAATGGACAAGCTGGTGCAAGAACAGAGGTGTTCATCCCGTTTCAGCACCTGTAGTGGAGATTCTGAACTTTCTAGCGAACTTATTACAGAGCGGGAGAGCCTTCCGTACTATAGGAGTATACAGATCGGCGATTTCTGCGGGTCACATGCCATTAGAGGGCGTCCCGGCAGGGGAACATCCGGCGGTGGTGAGGCTCATCAGAGGAGCTAGATTCAAAGCGCCACCGGAACCCAGGTATACCACGACATGGAAGGTGTCTACAGTACTGCGTCTTCTAGCGAGTTGGCCGACTAATAAATATCTCTCGCTTAAGCAATTATCTGGAAAGCTAGCGATGCTGCTATGCTTGATCTCCTGCAAAAGAGTATCGGACGTGAGAGCACTAGAAGTTAACAGACGATCCTTCGGGCCGGAGGGAGTTACATTCTCCATAGTCAGAAGGACCAAGACAGGGACGTCTACGGTACATTATCCGTATTTCCCGAGTAATTCGAAATGGTGCGTGGCACGATGCATTAAGGAGTACGAGAATAGAACGGCAGAGCATAGAGCAGCGAATAATACTCAGTTGTTAATAGCGCGTAGGAAACCCTATCACGCAGTTGCATCGGCTACCATCGCAAGATGGGTCAAGGAGGTTATGCAAGCAGCAGGTTTGAATGTGAGCACGTATGGAGCTCATTCGGTGAGGGGGGCCATGGCCTCGTCCGCCGTGAGAGCAGGAGTGCCTTTGAGTGAGATAATGCTGGCAGCAGATTGGTCAAGCGAGAGGACGTTTAAAGAATTTTATTTTAAGCCAGCGGAAAGTTTAGCAAATATAGTGTTGGGTAAGCTTTGAACAAGCATAATGCTCGCCTCCAGTCTTGTCATAGAATGTAGATTACCCCTGCTATCTGCGCAGGGAGTATTAATTCTATTAAAGACTAGGAGGCGAGCATTAAATTCCCACCCGAGTCTGGTACTAAGTATACAATGGCGATGATTTATTATGTATCAGTACGAGACGTTGGCACCACCCTATCATAATCTTTTGTTGCTCTTTTTCATAGGAGAGGATCAGAAGAATAACTGATGGTGAAGACAGAGCAGAGAGAGTAAGGAGCCCAGAGCATTTACAGCGATTAAGTTAAAAGTCCAAGAGAGCCTTCGCACAGTTGCCAAGGATCAGTTAGAGACTTTCAGAGCGAGTAAAAGCAGAGGAGGAGTCCAGGCACAGGAAGTGGATTGTGACTGGTGGAGGGGCATGGACTACAGAGGATCATGGATTTTGTAGTTTTGAAAAAAAAAAAAAAAAAGAAGAAAAAGTTATTAGTTTTAAGACACTTTTCAGGATTTTGTTGTACATGTTTGTTGAACTGCTGAAGAGTAGAAATAAAGGAAGATGAAGCATAATGCTCGCCTCCTAGTCTTTAATAGAATTAATACTCCCTGCGCAGATAGCAGGGGTAATCTACATTCACACTGTTCCTGCTCTCAGTGACCCGCTTCAATCACAAAATAAAAACAATGGACCCTCCTCCAAGAGTCCTGATATACTTGCGCAGGTTTCGATGCGGCAATCATCCTGAAACAATAACGTCTATATTTACTTTATTCGCCCAATCCAACTGTCGGCTGAAGCTTTCTTGTTCCTGTTTGATGAAACGAACGAAGACTGCGTGCAATGTCTACAAGGGGATGGTTCTTTGCTCTGCACCACCGGAGCTAATCAAATGCTCAGAACGTTGAAGCTGGGATTCCGACCTCTACCATCCCCTGTTACAAGGAACCTACGTCACCAGTTACCCTAGCGTTCCCGACCCGTGCTGAGCTCCTTCATACTTACATTTTCATGTGAGTTCCGTCTCAAGATGACCTCTACTATTTGGAACCGTATTTGGTTAATGTTATGTTTTTTCTCATTCCAATGTCTTGCTACGGCTCAATTGGTGTTGTTCGTCCTAATGCACGATCTATGTTAATTCTATCGTGCTTTACCTTAACGTTGGATTGCCCTACGTAGTATATTCCATGGGGACATTTAATGGTGTAGATTATGTTTGATGTGTCACATGTGGCATAGCTGTTGATCTTGATTCTCGACTACAGGTGGCAATACAAGTTTTACCTTTGGTACAACCCTGTACTACTATGTCAAAGTGGTAGCAGTAGCGGAGCAGCCAGGCTTATCTCAAGAGTATATGAGCAGTAGCAGAGATTACACAAAGGGACACAATTACTGTGGTTCAAGCAAACACTGACTCAAGGTTTCAGGTAAAAAAATGTGTTATTAACACAACACTTCTATTAAATTTAAAACCACACGTTAAATACACTACAACTGACCAATTCACTTTGTACAGTATAAATCAAGGTAAATACCCTGTGTTTGAGAGAACCGCTGTTATGAAACAATACACGTTACCTTGAATACAATTGCAATCACTTTTTGACAGTTCGGTCTACTAAATAAACGTGTATTCGCAGCAAGAAATGCTACTGGGGCAAAAACACACTTAGCACGTGAGATACCCAGAGTAGGTTTGGGGCAAAATCATAGGCAATATGTTGGGCAGGCAAACAGAATCGAAGAACACTCATAGACAGAAATAGAAGAGTCAAGAGGCCGGAGCCAGTGTCAAGGGGAACCGGGTTTCTGTGTCGAGGATCACACGTCGGATAGTTTGCGATTCAAAGTTGCCAATAGTACTTTAGATATTTATCAAATGTTCAGAAGCAAAAGTTATAAGAAGGAGGGAAAAATTAGGGCAAGCCTTATAAGCGAGAAATAGGGATTTCACCCAAAATTCCTCAAGCAGGGCACAGTACCTTTTCAAAGAAGAAGCTGGTGCCACGGCAGTTGTTCCTGGTAGTTTCCTGTAGACCCACGATTCCTGGCTTCGGCACGAAGAAGGACGATGAAGGGGGTCTACACCACACAGGGATGAGGCCGGCAGCAGCGACAATGAATAAAAGGTGCGCTCCTTAAAAACAGGAGAGGCTCTTCAGGTGGCTATCCGGACCACTGCAGCAGTGTGCAGGGATTTCGACCACAAAGGCGACCTCTGGCTGAAGAAGATGAGCTGGTTATCCCCACCAGTCTCAAGGGAAGAAGACTCCAGACAGGATCTCCTCTTAGTTGTTGAAGGGTAGATAGCTGAAGACTGCAGGAGGGCTTCACCGGTACGGGATAGTTGCAGCAGTCGACCTCTCCTCTGCTTCTCTTCGTTTCCTTGTAGTTCCAGTGGCGACTCTCTGACTTCCAGCCCAAGAGTCTTGCCTTTTATGCGAAAATCCCCCATTCACACAGCCTGGCTGTCAATCACTCAGCAGGGGGGTTATCCAGCCTGGACAACCACCTCAGCCAATCATGAAAAAGTGCGACTTGGGTTTCCTAGGATACCCTGTGCAGGGGGTGACTACACCCCTCCCTCACATTCAGCCCACCTAGACACCCAGGCGCCTTGAGGAGGGCTTCTTGGCAGAAGCCTGCCAAAAGACAGTGAACAAAGAAGGCAAACCTGGTTTGCCGCGCAAAGTAAAACACAAGAAGGATTTTAACAAAAAGAAATGGCGAATAAACCGCACCTGAGCCAAAAGAAAAAGTATTTGGTCAAGTGGGTTTAAGTTTGAGGCTAACACAATAGCCTACAATATTTCCACGGTTATATAAGATAACCGCGGTAGAAAATTTGGGTAGATACCACTGCCACCAGCCATGTCTAAATGTTAAAAAGAGCTAAACAATGCTCTACGAGGTACAGATAAAAAGGGCTAAGAGTTAACCCTTCCAGTACTCCATGTAAAATGGGGTGTACTGGATCTGTGGTTAATTTGACTAAGTAAAGTTAATGGTAACTTTACCCTTTTCTGCGGGACAGTAGTCAGCCTCAGAAATGGAGTCAGTGGGAAGTCTGAACGACAACCCTGTGTCACTGCACAGAAGGTGCTGTGTGACACACAAAAGATGGGGGCTACTGAAGTGGTGTACTCCAGAGTCCACAATCAAAAAAACAGGCAAAAACACATAGCAAAACACAAGTAAGAGTGGTGAAAAGCTCACACTCTTACCAAGTGGAAAGAAATAACTCCAGAGATCCAGCAAAGCTGCTGAGGGACTCACTAGGTAAGGGAAATTAGCCATGAAATGAGAATTCTCCCTAACACTCCCATTCCCCCCCAGACTAAGGGACAGGAGGATTTAATCCACTCCTGGATGGGTTTCATACCTCTAGTCGGTCACAAACATCCTAGAGAGACCATCAGCATTTTGGTGGTGACTTCCTGCTCTGCACTCAATGGTTAAATCAAATCCTTGTAGGCAGATTGACCATCTGAGTAACTTTGGGTTTTCCCCTTTCATTTACATCAGCCATCTCAAGGGTTGGTGGTCAATCTGAATGATGAAGGTAGATCCATACAAGTAGGGTCTAAACCTCTTCAGTGACCACACAATAGCAAAACATTCTCGTTCTATTGTTGCCCACCTTGTCTCGGGATCCTTTAACTTCCTGCTGATGAAACAAATGGGGTGTTCCCTACCTTTCTAATCCAGTTGTTTAAGGACTGCACCTATACCTACATTAGAAGCATCCGTTTGTACAATGAAAGTTTGGTGATAGTCAGGAGCTCTTAGGACTGGAGCTTGACAAAGGGCTTTCTTCAGAACTTCAAATGCTTGATTGCACTTCTCATTCCATTTGACCTTTTTAGGAAATTTGGGAGAGGAGATGACATTCAAGGGAGAAGCTATGGTCCCATAGTTCTCTATGAAGTTCCTATAGTACCCAGTGAGGCCTAAGAAGGCTCTCACTTGGGTTTGAGTAGTAGGGTGGCCCAGTTTTGTACACCTTGTACTTTGCTAGGCAGTGGCCTTATTTCACCTCCTCCTACCTCATGTCCAAGGTAGACCACTGAACTCTGACCAATTTGACATTTGCTTACCTTTATGCTTGGATGGGCCTTTTCTAGAGCCTGCAATACATAGCCTAGGTGTTCAATATGTTCTTTCCATGTAGGGTTGAACACTGCAATGTCATCCGAGTATGCCATGCAGAAGTCCTCCATCCCATTCAGAACTTGATTGACCGCCTCTGAAATGTAGCAGGTGCATTCTTTAATCCAAAAGGCATTACCTTGAATTGGTAGAGGCCAGCTGGGGTAGAAAATGCAGTTTTCTCCTTGGCATGGTCTGTCAGGGCTATTTGCCAATAGCCTGACGTTAGGTCAAATGTGCTGAGGTACTTGGCTGCACCAAGTTTGTCTACCAGCTCATCTGTCCTAGGTAAAGGATGGGCATCAGTCGTTGTGACTGCATTCAGAGCTCTATAGTCCACACAGAATCTCAACTCCTTGGATCCTGCCTTTGGTACAAGCACAACTGGGCTACACCATGGGCTATTAGAGGGCTCTATAACCCCGAGATCAATCATCTTGTTGACCTCATTCCTTATATGGGTTCTTACATTGTCAGACATTCTGTAACCCCTGCTTTTGACAGGCAAACAGTCACCAGTGAGTATATCATGCTTGCCCCAAGGGGTTAAGCCTGGTGAAAGTGAGAACAGGGAGGCAAACTGATTTAACAGTAACTTGCACTCATCCTGTTGGTCAGATGTGAGACTGGAAGAGAGATTAACTCCTTCCACTTGCTCATCTAAAGGTAAGCCTCTGAGGAGGTCAGGCAGAGGTTCACTCTCCTCCTCCTCTTGAGCTGAAGCTAGAAGCAAAGCTCCTATGTCAGGTCAAGAGACATATGCCTTCAAACGGTTGGTGTGAAAGACTCTGGGAGCCTCCTTAGGTTTGTCTAAGTCCACCAGATAGTTCACCTCTCCAAGTTTACCCACAACCTTGAAGGGTCCTATCCATTTGCCCTGCAAGGCCCTCTGCCCTGTGGGGACCATAACAAGAACAAGCTGGTCTTGAGTAAACTCAACCATGTTAGCCTTCTGGTCATGCCAATGTTTGACCAGAGCTTGACCAGCCTTCAAGTTATCAGTTGCCTCTGCCATCATGTGTGACATTCTCCTCCAGAGACCTATCACATAGTCAGTCACTCTGACTGGCTTGGGGGAAGGAGCACTCTCCAACCCCTCCTTAATCAGGGCCAATGGACCTCTGACTGGATGGCCATAAATAAGTTCAAAGGGACTAAATCCTACTCCCTCCTGAGGGACTTCTCTATATGCAAAGAGAAGGCATGGCAGTAGAAGGTACCACTTTCTCTTAAGGGGCTCTTCTAAAGCACCTATCAAGCTCTTCATAGTTCTGTTAAACCTCTCTACCAACCGATTGGTTTGGGGATGGTAGGCAGTTGAGAACTTGTAGGTTACTTCACAGGTTTTCCACATGGCTTGCATGTAGTTGGACACATAATGTGATCCCCTGTCGGATATCACCTCCTTAGGAAAACCTACTCTGGAAAAAATACCAAGTAGGGCCTTAGCCACAGCTGGAGCCGTAACAGTCCTCATAGGTATAGCTTCAGGAAATCTAGTGGCATGATCCACTACAACCAGGATAAACCTGTTGCCTGAAGATGTGGGAGGATCAAGAGGACCAACAATGTCAATCCCGACCCTCTCAAAAGGAACTCCCATTACTGGGAGAGGCACTAAGGGTGCCACATTCTTGGATCCACTCTTGCCAGAAGTTTGGCAAGTGTGACAGCTTCTGCAGAATTTGTCTACTTCTGAACCCATTTTAGGCAAATAGAAGTAAAGTGAGAGCCTTTCCTTGGTCTCTTAAAACTTAAGTGACCAGCCAAAGGTATCTCGTGGGCTAACTGCAGAAACTGGAGTCGGTTCACTAGAGGTACTACAAGTCTTTTGCAGTCTCCAGGGGTTGACTCAGTTGGTTCACTGTAGAAGAGGCCATCTTCCCAGTGCAACCTGTACTTCCCAGGCTCAGTCCCATTGAGCTGAGAAGTTGCCTGTTGGCGAAGACCTTCCAAGATAGGACATTCTCTTTGTCCCTTACTGAAATCTTCCCTGTTGGGTCCACCTTCTGCCAGTAAAGACTGCAGCTCAAGATGGTCAACAGGGTCCAGATCTCCTACCAAGGTAAGATCCTCTTCTAGATCTGATTCCTCAGTATCTAGTTTGACCATACAGGGTTGATCCTCACACTCAGCCTCAGCTGGTATGGGAGTCACAGATGTGACTTTGAACAGTCGTGGAGATGTCCTTCTGGGCACAGGAGTGCTTGCTGGTTTCTTGCTGGCAGACTTGGGTTTCCCCTTTGTCTTTTCTCGTCCTGCAATGGCAGTAAGTAAGTCCTGTGGACTTGGGGTGATAGCTGTTACGCTCACCTGGTATCCACGGGGACGCCACCCAGCTGCGGGGACTCTGGTGCCCTTCTCAGCCGCTCCCTGGTATTTTCAGCGGGGAAGTTCTGCCTGGAAAACAAGTGGGCAATGTTCAAGACTGGGCAACTGGGGTAAGAGCCTCCCAACCCCCCGGTATGCCCGCAGCCCCTCCCCAGACCTTTCCTCATCTTGTAATGAGTTTTGGCTCGCTCTCCGTCCTGCCTTCTGGGCAGGGGCGCGTTGTCCTTGTGGGCGAGAGTGATCTAGTTACTTCACTGATGCTCCCCTTAGAGTCCTTCAGGTAGGTCTTATTACTGTTATACTGTAAGCCTTTCTTGAATGCACTAATGTCTTTTCTCTCTCCTTAGGTGCGCAGAAGTGCCCGGTGGAACGTTGGCTGAATTCGGAAGCTCGGGTAGGTGATGATGGTGTTTCGAGAGCGCCTTGATACGTTGAAGTGGGCGCTATGCGCAGCGCTAAAATGCCTTGCCTTTGCTAACCTGTTTGTCCTTTGTTCCCGTAGGTTGCGGTGCTCACCAGAGCAAGAAGTTCCAAGGCGATGCTGTCCGATGGGCAACTCGAGAGGCAAGCTGCTGGTACAATTGTGAAAGTCTAATGTCTTGTTTCTCTCCTTTTGCAGGTCTGACGATCCGGGAGGCTGGCTGTTGCTTGGATGCTGTTTGCAGGAGCAGAGGGCAGCTAGCAGTGGAATCACAGGTAAGCTGCTGCTATTAACGATGGTCCTTTGTTTTTTCAGTGCGGTTCTTTCGAGGTTCGCAGATGCTGCTGGACACGATGAGCGTCACGCAGGATTGCAACGTAACGCGAAGCGTGTTCTCCAAATCGGGCGTGGTTTAAATAGCATCATGAAAATAGTCCAGGTAAAGTAGCCCCTAGGCTACCACACCCAAAACACTGTACCGCATAGCTTGGTTCCAAGGAACCAAGCTATGTCGGTGCCTCCATGTTGGCTGGCATTGAATAAAGTAGTTCCCAAACACAAGTCTTCATTAAGTATGATTCTGGCGCCAAAGGCGCCAGGACTGGCCCCAAGAGGGCCTGAGCAAAGGATGTCTTAGTTTGTTGGGGGCCCGAACCGAGACCCCTCCTGGTCTATGGGCCTGCCCGGGGGGGTTTTAAGAGGTGCGTCGTGACAATAGCTTCCTCTTTCATGTCCCCAGGAGAGCCTCTCAAGTTTCTCTCCCTTGCAGACCTTGTGAGCTCCTGCTTCCTTCCGCTGGGGGCCCTGGGGGTAGTAGACACAACTCCAAGAGTTTTAAGGTCATTACCCAGCAGGACCCTCACAGGTACGTTATTTTGCACACTTACAGGTATCCTGACAGTCATGCCATTACACTGGATGAGAGCTGGTAACTGGGGAACCATTTGCACAGGGCCTCCAGCTAACTTGGTTAAGTGTTTGGGTGCCTTAGCAACATCCTCCACTTTGGAAAAACATTAATCAACCACAGTTATGCTGGCTCCAGTGTCTCGGATGGCAGGGGTCTCCTGTCCATTCACAAGAAAACTATCTTTGTAATACTCTTTAGTATTATCTGGGATTGAGTTATAGACATCTAAGTTCTGTTGTTCCCAAAGACCCAAGGTCACCAAAGAAACACTAGCTGAGACTCTCATGGGCTCATCTGCTAGTAACTGAAAGTTTCCACTGGTTATACGTACTTGGGTGAAGGCTAAGGAGACAGTGTAGACCCCTGAAGGTTTACCCTTACACTTGGGATCTCCTTTCACATGGTCAGGTAGCCTACAAACAAAGCATTTCCCAAATTCTCTTTGGAATGGGGGTTTACTCTGACCTCCATCTGGTTTGGGACCAGATGGTACACTAGCCTGATTCGGTTTCCCTTGTGGCTTACCCTGGTTATGTTTGGGGTCCTCTTTTGGATTGGAATTATTGGAATTCTATTTGTTGTCTTTCTTTGGCTGCTTTCCCTGATCCTTCTTCTGAGTTGCCCCAGAATCATTGTGAGTAGCCCTGTTGGCAACCCACAAGTCAGCAGCCTTAGCTAGTTTCTTAGGATCTATCTCCTTTGAATCAGCCAAGTGTTGTCTAATCTCAGGGGAACAGATATCAAAAATAGACTCCAACATTACAAGATTCCTCAAACCTTCTTAAGTGTTCACTTTGTAACCCTTAACCCAACCCTCTACGTTTTTCAAACATTCACACACCCAGGTATCCCAAGGGGTACCATCATGCTTGCTGAGGCTTCTAAACCTCTTAAGGTACTGGGAAGGGGTCTTCCCAAATCTAGCTATTAATGCTAGCTTCACACACTCATAACGCTGTTTATCCACCTCCCCCAACTCCATTACAGCATCACTTGCAAGAGGGGGAAGCCTAGAGAAAAGCCAGGGAATCAGCTGATTCCCTGAGATACCTTGAATCCCATGATTGTACTCAAACATTGCTAACCAATCCAAAACATCAAGTTTAGTCTCATACATACCAATCATTTCCTTTGGCATACGGGGTCTCTTAGGGCTGGCAGACCTAGAAGACTCTGGGAGAGACGCATTTTCTACAGACAACTTTTTCATCTCTAGTTCATGATTCAGCTCCATTTCTCTGAGCCTTAACTCTTGATGTTTCATGGCAGTTTGTGCATCAATACGTTTCACTTCTAATTCAAGTCTCATTTTCTCAAGTGCAATAAATTCAGGAGTAAGTGTAGGACCTGTGGGGGTTCCAGTGGACAGAGGTTGTGCTTTCCGAGCAGGCAAAGGAGTTGTAGGGTTATCTAACAAGGACTCATCTACTTCTTCCAAATCAATACTCTCAGAATCAGAAACATCAGTATCCACATTTGCTGGAGGGGTAGGCCCTTCTGACCCACTCTCCAGACCTTGCTTTCCTATTAACTTTGCAATCAATTCAGATTTCTTTCCTTTACCAGAGAGACTCCTCTCTCTACACATGGTTCGCAAAACCTCAGCAGTGTAGTTCAAGAGACTCTGTTCAGTGTGGCTTTCCATATTTGACATGATTTCTCAGAGAAATAGAATTAGTGGTGTTAGCCTTGTGGTTAGTTGAACCCAAGCAATAGCAGCACTCTAAGTGTAATCACTCTACTTCCAAATCCTCACCGCTGTACACCGTGTTAGGCAGAATCCTGTGCAGTGCCCTTAGGGACCACTACACACAATTAAGACTACAGGTGGCAATACAAGTTTTACCTTTGGTACAAGCCTGTACTACTATGTCAAAGTGGTAGCAGTAGCGGAGCAGCCAGGCTTATCTCAAGAGTATTTGAGTAGTAGCAGAGATTACACAAAGGGACACAATTACTGTGGTTCAAGCAAACACTGACTCAAGGTTTCAGGTAAAAAATATGAGTACATTTATTTTTAAACCATTTGTTGTTAACACAACGCTTCTATTAAATTTAAAACCACATGTTAAATACACTACAACTGACCAATTCACTTTGTACGGTATAAATCAAGGTAAGTACCCTGTGTTTGAGAGAACCGGTGTTATGAAACTATACACGTTACCGTGAATACGATTGCGATCACTTTTTGACAGTTCGGTCTACTAAATAAACACGTATCCGCAGCAAGAAATGCTACCGGGGCAAAAACACACTTAGCACCTGAGATACCCAGAGAGAGTTGGGGGCAAAAATCATAGGCAATATGTTAGGCAGGCAAACAGAATCGAAGAACACTCATAGACAGAAATACAAGAGCCAAGAGGCCGGAGCCAGTGTCAAGGGGAACCGGGTTCCTGTGTCGAGGATCACACATCGGATAGTTCGCGATTCAAAGTTGCCAAAAGTACTTTAGATAATGTCAAATGTTCGGAAGCAAAAGTTATAAGAAGGAGGGAAAAATTAGGGCAAGCCTTATAAGCGAGAAATAGGGATTTCACCAAAAATTCATCAAGCAGGACACAGTCCCTTTTCAAAGAAGAAGCTGGTGCCACGGCAGTTGTTCCTAGTAGTTTCCTGTAGATTCCTGGCTTCGGCACGAAGAAGGACGATGAAGGGGGTCTACATCACACAGGGATGAGGCCGGCAGCAGCGACGATGAATAAAAGGTGGGCTCCTCAAAAACAGGAGAGGCTCTTCATATGGCTATCCGGACCACTACAGCAGTGTGCAGTGATTTCGACCACGAAGGCAACCTCTCGCTGAAGAAGATGAGCTGGTTATCCCCACCAGGCTCAAGGGAAGAAGACTTCGGACTGGTCTCCTCTTAGTCGTTGAAGGGTAGATAGCTCAGGACTGCAGCAGGGCTTCACCGGTACGGGATAGTTGAAACAGTCGACCTCTCCTCCGTTTCTCTTCGGTTCCTTGTAGTTCCAGTGGCGACTCTCTGACTTCCAGCCCAAGAGACCTGCCTTTTATGCGAAAATCCCCCATTCACACAGCCTGGCTGTCAATCCCTCAGCAGGGGGGTTGTCCAGCCCGGACAACCACCTCAGCCAATCATCAAAAAGTGCGACTTGGGTTTCCTAGGATACCCTGTGCAGGGGGTGACTACACCCCTCCCTCACATTCAGCCCACCTAGATACCCAGGCGCCTTGAGGAGGGCTTCTTGGCAGAAGCCCGCCAAAAGACAGTGAACAAATAAGGCAAACCTGGTTTGCCGCGCAAAGTAAAACACAAGAAGGATTTTAACAAAAAGAAATGGCTAATAAACCGCACCGGAGCCAAAAGAAAAAGTATTTGGTCAAGCGGGTTTAAGTTCGAGGCTAGCACAATAACACAATAGCCTACAATAGTACCATGGTTATATAAAATAACCGCGGTAGAAAATTAGGGTAGATACCACTGCCACCAGCCATGTCTAAGGGCCTCATTACACGGATGGCGGTAATGGTTAACGGTCACCGTTAATGGTAACGGTGACCGTTAACCATTACCGCCTTACTACGAGGTCCCTTAGCAGGTTGGTGCTTTAATGCCTGCTTTTTGCAGGCGTTAAAAACCAACCCGCTAAGGGACCTTGGTGCTAATTACGGCACCGCAAAATTGCGGTGCTGTAATTAGCACCTTCCCCATTCCCATTATGCCCTATGGGGCAAAAATGGGAATGGGGAAGGGCAGTGGTGGAAGGGGGAATTACCGCCCCGCCAACCTTGGAATGGGGCGGTAATTCCCCCTTCCACCAAGGCGGTGCCGGTATTTTACCGGCATGGACCAAGGTGCTAATAGCACCTTGGTCCTTGTGCTAATACCGCCATCCGTGTAATGAGGCCCTAAATGTTAAAAAGAGCGAAACAATGCTCTATGAGGTTCAGATAAAAAGGGCCAATAGTTAACCCTTCCAGTACTCCATGTAAGATGGGGAGTACTGGATCTGTAGTTAATTTGACTAAGTAAAGTTAATGGTAACTTTACCCTTTTCTGGGGGACAGTAGTCAGCCTCAGAAATGGAGTCGGTGGGAAGTCTGAACGACAACCCGGTGTCACTGCACAGAAGGTGCTGTGTGACACACAAAAGATGGGGGCTACTGAAGTGCTGTACTCCAGAGTCCACAATCAAAAGAACAGGTAAAAACACATAGCAAAACACAAGTAAGAGTGGTGAAAAGCTCACACTCTTACCAAGTGGAAAGAAATAACTCCAGAGATCCAGCAAAGCTGCTAAGGCACTCACTAGGTAAGGGAAATTAGCCATGAAATGAGAATTCCCCCTAACAGAGACAAGGAAAAGTGCATTTTCTTGATGTCAGTGGTTGTCTAATATTTGGTTTTGTTTTCACTAACGGTCTCTGAAGTTGGCACTCCTTTTATAGGTGAACTTTGGTAGTTCTGTGAATAAATGTTCAACTCTGGAGTCGCTGGTAAGCCTCCTCCAGTTTTTTTGTATTGCTGTGTTAATCCAATTGCTCTGAGTTGAATGACAAGACACATACACTAATGGGGTACTTGATCTTTTTTGTCGCGTATCTCCTTGTGGGTGACTCCTGAGTCGTTCTTTCGCTGTTTCCAACTCTTCCGTTTTATAGCCCCGAGCCAGGACCTTGTCTCTCATTCTCTCAATCTCCTTTTCATACTCTATTGGGTCATTCACAATTCTCTTTACCCTAAGCATTTGACCGAAAGGATGATTTTTTTATTAGGATGGGCTGATGAAAGCTTAGTCTGTGAAGGAGATTGTTTCTATCCGTTTCCTTGCAGAAGATGTTAGTTACATATTTGTCTTGCTGTATCTTTATTGATACATCCAGGAAGTGTATTTCAACTGCCGAAAATTAATTGGTGAATTGGATCCTAGGGTCTATCGTGTTGAGATATTCAAAAAACCCTTGTAGTTTTTCCTGAGTTCCTGTCCAAATGCCAAAGATGTCATCTATGTAGCGCACCCATAGCGTGATGTAATTTCGCCATACTCCATGATCTAAAATATGTTCCTTCTCAAACTTGTGCATGAAGCAGTTCGCGTATATATACGCCATATTTGCTCTATATATGTACCAGAATTTTGGAAAAAGAACTTGCTCTTGTATTGAACATACGTGTTGACTGATATAAACTGTAGAAGAACAAGTAGCTGCTTTAATTTCCCATTCATTTAGCAGTATCCATTCTATTGCTTCCAGGCCCAGGTCATGCAGTATTGAAGTGTAAAGACTTTTTACATCAATAGTGAACATGTAGGAGTCCTTAATGTATTCGGTGCTGTTGAGAAAAGAAAATGCGTGGTGTCTTTGATGTATGTACTTGTTTTTTTGTTTGATGGGCTGTAGAAAGCAGTCAATGTATTTACCCAAAGGTTTTAGTATGCTGTCCATTCCTGATACTATTGGTCTACCCACAGGGGAAGTCGGGTGCTTGTGTATTTTAGGTAGTATATAAAAGTTCTGGATCCTTGGGTGTCTGTTGAGTAGAAAATCCTTGGTACGACTGTTGATCCATTCTAATTCTTCCACTCTGTTGAGGACAGTTTGTAGATTTAATAGGATCTCCGCTGTGGGGTCAGATTCTAATTTAGCATAAGTGGTGTTGTCGTTGAGCTGTCTTTTGCACTCTGTTATAGTCTATGCTGTTCATGATAACCAGTGCTCCCCTTTTGTCTGCCAGTCGGATTCTTATACTGTTGCCTCCATATAGATTTTTAAGCAAATTGAATTCTGAAGATTTGAGATTGCTGAATTTGGGGCGTTTGTATGAGATCTTCTTGAGGTCATTCAAAGTTTGTTTGTGAAATATTTCAATTGATGGTATACTAATCGGAGGCATGAAATTACTCTTATTTCTGAATTCTAGGTACCTGTCACCTTCAACTCCCGTTGTTAGCCGGCTGTTTGTTGATTCTAGTTCATTAAAGAATACGTTCAATTTAAGTTTGCGAATAAACCTGAAAAGGTCTACTTTAGTGTCAAAAAAGAAAGTGTTATGTGTAGGCACAAAGCTCAAACCCTTTTGCAACATTTTGGTTTCTGCACTACTTAATAATCTTGATGATAAATTAATCACTAAACCTTCTTCTGTTGTCTTGTCATTCTGCCTTTGAATCTAGGATTTCCTCTCCCCCCTCCTTGTCCTCTTTCTCAGAGTGGGGGTCCTAGAAAAGAGGCACCAATGGAGGTTGTTGGTCTAGAATTCACTTCTTCACTAGCCGGTATATTGTCTTGGGATGCTGGGGCCTTGTCGCTTGTAGTCTCAGAGTCGATGCTGGAGGAATTATCTGAACTCCCTGGTTGAGGCCTTCTTTGGTGTGGAGGTGCAAACGTATCCATCCATGAGTATACTTAACCATAAGTGTCTCTGCAGCATTTCCTTACTTTTTTAGCCTCAATCTCTGTTTAATATGGCTCCAGTTTGTGATTAATATCTGTGAGAATTACATCCAATTCTTCTTTAGCCAGTAAACCATTCAATTCCTTTTCAATTTACTGTATTTCAACGTTTAGAGACTCGTCACATTCTTTGTTAGTTCTTGTATTGTTAGCAGTATAAGATCTAATGAGCATTTGTTCAAAATGGCCTCCCACTTGCGCACAAACTGTTTACTCTCCTTACATAGCGTTGGTCTCAAGTTAATCCTTAGTCCCCTCGCTATACATTGGTTTTTGTAATACCGTCCCAGGGTAATCGCATGTAGTTTACGGTTAATCTCTTTCCGTATTAGATATATTAGAAGCTGCTTGATGGGTTTAGATGGATCTGATACATTTGCTTTTGTTTGGTTCCAAGTTGAATCACTGATCTGTACTAAGATCGCTTCTATCTCCTTGGTCGAGAAACCTAAGGTTTCGGTTCTGATGTCCGTTAGTGATTCAGAGGCCGATTAATGGAATTAATGTGCCTTGAAATTTTCAGCGCAAGCGTGCGAAACCGTGCGAATCGCAGTGCCAGCGTGAAAATCGCAGCGAAACCCGCGCACAGCGATTCATAGAAGTCAGTGCGTGTGGAAATCCCAGGATGTGCGCCAAAATTCTGCGTGGGGCACGCTGGCGCACACGTCTCCAAACAGCGTGCGCTAAGCGCACAGCGAAATCGCACATAGCGCGTTGCACACAACAAAAGCAGGAGGAACAGGGGGCGTGACACGCGGAATGGGGAACAACTCGTGAAAATGTGGCCGTCACGGGGGAAGTACAGGAGGCAAGTGCGCGGAACGCCCACACGCACGTTCAAAACACGTATTCATGGAATCGAACCGGGCTAACGCGTGCGCCAAAAAAGACGCGCTAATCAGGAAACATGTATGCCAGCAAGAAGCAGGCGTACATGGACCCGCGCAGCATAAAAGTGCGCGCAAACAACAAACAAGCACAGACGCCAGGATGAATATACCGTTTCTAGCAGCAGTGGTCGTGGGATACCGCAGGAGGAGGAGGAGGATAGTCAGGCCCAGAATTCTTACACCCAGAACCAGCCTTTTTGGGATGCCTGATGACCAGGTGTATGGGAGGTACAGGTTTCCACCTCACATAATACTCGACCTGGTCAGTGAGTGGGAGGATGACCTCACATCACCCACCCTGTGCTCCCAAGCACTCAGCCCCCTGCATAAGGTCCTCAATGTACTGCACTTCTTGGCCACTGGATCATTTCAACGGACAACTGCTATAGTGGGGGGGTGTCACAGGTCACGCAGTCACACTGCCTACACCAGGTCTTGGCCATCATGACTGCACGCCCATCAGTCCGCAGGCACATATACCTGCCCAGAACACCTGCAGAAAGGCAGGCTGTCGTCCAGGATTTTTATGGGGTTGCACACTTCCCCAAAGTGTTAGGTGCCATTGACTGCACCCATGTGGCTCTACGTCCCCCCAGGGCATCTGAGCACATCTATAGAAACCACAAGCACTGGCATTCCAACAACGTCCAGGTAGTATGTGATGTCAAGGGAATCATCACCTCAGTATATGCCAACTATCCAGGGTCCACCCACAACAGTTTTATTTACAGAATGTCAACCCTAAACCGGGACCTAGAAGCTGGGCGGCATGGCGATACATGGCTGCTCGGTGAGTATAAATGCCACAGCACATGCATGCATGTCAGATACTGAGCAATGTCACAACCACACTAATGATACCCATCACCACCTCCCCAGGAGACAGTGCCTACCCTCTGAGCACACACATGATGACGCCAATTCGGAACCCCACCACGCCACCTGAGGTAAGATACAACACAGCCCACATTGCAACCCGGGGCATAGTGGAGCGCACATTCGGAGTGCTCAAGTCACGCTTTCGCTCCCTTGACCGTTCTGGCGGGCAGCTGTTATACGCTTCCCCAGTAGTGTGCAGGATCATAGTGGCAGCATGTGTCCTGCACAACATTGCAACACGCCGGGGCCTGCCCGTGGACATGGTGGTGCCCCCACATCCCCAACCACATGCACGCCCGCTGCGCATGGGAGGGGAAAGGGCATGGGGTGAGGCAGCCAGTACGCAGCTGGTTGCTAATTACTTCACCTAAAATCACACCCCTGTGGAGTGCACACAGCCCTGGCACATACCAGCTGACAATCAATGATGATGACATAAGGGACAGTCAACTGTCACAACCATACCAGCCTGAGATTGGTCACCTGGAAGTGTTACATTGTGTGCATCCCTACCTACACAAACACCACCAATGCTGTGTCATCAAAAGACACACTTCTATGCTGCAAAAATCATAACCCCCTTGCAAAATACAACATGACAACCGTGCCATGTCACCCAACCCCTCCCCAGCACCGCCACCCAACACACCATGGCATGTCATGCTATGTGAGAGCAAACAAAGCAATCCACAAAACATGACACAAGTGTCAAAGTACAGTGTCCTTAATGGAAAGTGCCCACACACAATATGCTCCCAGTAATGTAGAACTAACAACACACATGACCAAATACTTACCAACAATACAATGCAGCTACACAACCTCAAACATAGCATAAACATGACAGTACTAAGTTAAAAAAGTGGTAGTCTTACAACCTGATCATGCCAGCACATCAGCCACTTCCAACTGTACAGTGCTGCTGCCACGCAAATCTCCAAGTGCACTGCTTACAACATGAACTCCATCTCCAAAGTAGACAGCCTTGTGAAGACATGAGGAATTAACCTGCAAATTAGGCGAAAGACATGGATGCACAAGCACATAGCAATACACCATGCAGTGTACAATTCAACAACAATATCCACTAGGAATGTATACACAGTATTGACTACAGACTGCCCACACAGCTCATGGGAGTCCTACGTCACCGTGTAAGTCAATGTCACTTGGGCACACCCTTTGCAAGCCCATGGAAACAGAAAGCAGGAGGGTTGTGTGTCTCACGAATCCAAGCATCTAACCCAAACTCAGGACAAGCCTGCATGTGCCCAGCCGGAATACAGTGGATGCCTATGGGAGCCACACAAGGCAACACACTACAAAAAAAAAAATCCAAAATCAAAAATGGCCATGTGGGGGCCGGGGTTGGGGGGAGGCCACCCAGGAGGTCCGAGGACAGGGTGCGCACCAACACCCACCTGTGTGGATGTTGGGAAAAAAAAAAACATCTCCATTGGCTCATGGCCTGCATGGCTGTGCCAATGTGGGAGAACTGCTGCTGTCGCTCTCATCACCCTCTGCTGCTGCCACAGGAGGTGGTGCTGCCACAGGAGGTGGTGGTGCTATGGGAGGCAGCCCACACAAAGCCCTGGTATGGTCCTCCATGGCAGCAAGCATGCGGGTGTGGAAGGTCTCGTTCTGGAGGATTATAGTGCGGAGATCCCCATGCAGCACCTGACGTGATGCCCGGATCTCCTCCCGAGTTGCCTGCATCTCAGCTGAGATCGAACATGTGAGCCGCTCCAGCTGCTGTTCTGTCCTCAAGTTAGTGGAAGCCTCAAGGTCAACAAGAGTCTCCCTGAGGTGATGAAGTTCTACCCTCAGGGCTTCTCTGTGGCCCTGGGACTCTATTGATATCGATTAGCGTAGAGTCTCCAGTGCTGCCCGTCTGTCCCTGTTGGACGCCAACATGTCCTCCCTGTGTGATTGGCAAATGGAGTCTGTTGCCTGCTGTAGTAGCTCCATCTGCCTTTCAGGGGGGACAATGGAAGTGGCCACCCTCTCCATTGCTTGAGCCATCATCTCAACTGATGCTGCCTGTTGGGTTGCCATACCGTAAATGGATTGTTCCCATGCGATAATGCCTGGTGGCGTACGGCCACCGCGTCGGCGGGCACCACACCTGTTTGGGGCAAGGCGATCTGCGCCTTGCTGTGCCAGCACTGCCTGAGGCTGCAGGACTGCATTCCCCCTCTGATCTGCTGGCCCAGGAACAGGATCAGATGTTGTGGAGTGTGACCCTGCATCCGTAACTGCAAAAGGCGGACTTACCAACACTGACATCCCCATAGAGGGTTCTACCCCTGGTATAGGTGGGTTGGACAGAACAGAAACCCTGCCAAGAACACTTACCTGCGACGCCACATAGGTCTCATCATCCGAATCAGCACCTGAATAGAGGTCTGGGGAGGTGCACCCAGAGGTACCCCTCGACAGAATGGTCTGCAGCAAGATTGGGTTCTCACCCACCACCACACCACGTCCCCCACTGGTGCCCGGTCGTGCCTGAGATTCCTCCTGGGTCTGCACCATCTCCTCAACCTCAACAGCATCAAGTGTGTCATCCCCTGCAAAAACATGAAAGACAAAAAATGGAAACAGGCATTAGCACCATAGCACACAAATAGGCCTAAAAAGCTACAGAACCAGTACATGATTTACACATGTCCCACAAGACTATAACCCTCCCATGCATGCACTGTCACTGAGTTTGAAGGGGAGGCAAAAGGCAGACACTGATGACACCAACATGGAAGAGCAACACATTTGCAGCATGCTGGGTAGCACTGGCATCACAAATTGGCCTGTGAGTGGCATGTCCAATACACATACATGACACATGCGATCACACAGATGGCATGTACCATAGCCATGGTACATTCCACAAGTACATACATATGTCAGTGAATGAATACTGTCAGCCATCCATGTGAGATGGACATGATGAGATGAAAAATGCTACATAGTGTGACAAAATGGGCACGTGCCACACACTGCAACATGTCCAGTGTAAAAAATACAGTGATTGCAGGCCGATGTACACATCAATGGTTTGTCCCTTCAACATGACAGGAAACAACTATCATGTTCCACATTCAAACAGGACCCAAACATTCCTATGATCAGGCCAATACTCAATTAGCCTGAATGGTCAAATCATTCATCTAACGAGGTAACACAGGTGTTCCAATGTGGGGTTCATCAATGACAGAAGCATGTCACAAATGTGACAATAGGGCTGAGGAAAGTGGAGCAAAAGTGGGAGAATTGAAACAATCAGCCTGAACGAACACTGAAAAATACAAACAATGTTATTGCACGATGCCACTTCAAGGGCAACTGCCGTAATGTTGAGCCAAATTACTAATGTGGGCAGAAGGGATACTGTCACATCCAAATCCAAGGCCGCTGAATGTTTTGGATGAAGCACATGGGTGACCCATACCACTCAGGCACACACACCCTCACCTGGCACTCAATCAGAACCCGTCACCCAAACAACATACACATGCATTACACACACATGCATGGGCACTCACCGGACAATGCATCATAATCAGGTAGTCCTCCCACACCTTGGATCTGTTCCTCTGTGACGAAGGTCCCAGCAACAGACTCATGTTCAGTGAGTTCGTTGTCCTCTTGTGGAGACCCACCGCCAGTCACCAGAGTAGCGGTAGGATTGGAGGCCAGCTTGTTCTTTGCTCTGCGTTTCAGGTCATTCCACCGCTTGTAGCAATCATCAGCTGTGCGCCTCACAAATCCAAGGGCACTTATGCGGTCGGCGATGGTCTGCGAGTGTGCCTTACGTTGACCAGGTGTGGTCTTACACCCTGCAGTCACCAGCATTTCGTGGCTATGTGCCGACACATAGCCCACAAGTGCATCAAGTTCCGGATCATTGAGGCAAGGCTTCCTTGAGGTACCAGAGTGTGTAGCCGTGTCTGGGGTCGCAGCCTGTCGTGCCAGAGCACCCTTCTTCCTCTTCTTTAAAGGTGGAGCAGAGCCAGAGTGGCTTACGCCGCTCTGGTCAGTAGGGGCAGAATCACCTGTGGACTGGGTAGTAGGAGTGTGGGAATGCACAATGACCATAGGTCTTGATGCAGGCATTGGTTGCAAGGTAATGTTGGCAGGGGGGACGTCAGTTTGATGGACTGGGACTGACACTGTCCTGGCTGGGAGAGTCAGAGCTGGGGCGGATGGAGCTGCAGCTGCCCCTGCAGCCTCCCCACCCTGCATACTTGGGGCAGCAGATGACATAGCTGCCCCAGATCCACGTGGATTGGTGACAACAACTTGCACTGCCACACATGGCCTAGACTTGCTGACCTGGAAGTCAGCCAGGGAGTCATCCTGTGCCAGGTCAGGTGCCACAATGGGCTGGTCCAACAGGGACTGAGCCTGGATGGTGTCAGCCACGTTTCCCTCAACCATGAGGGGGGGCATGGGTGTCCCTGATTGTTCCTCCACACATGGGGGTATAGGGGGGACCCTGCAAATCCCGGCAACGTCCCCTAAAGTGCCCACCACGGCCACCTCTTGAGGGTCGGCCACCTTTGCCTCCCTTACCGCTTGGTCGCCTCCCAACCATGGCACTGATGTTGTTGTGCGTATGGGAGTTGCAGTAAACTATTGTCCTGGGCAATTGGGGGTCAAAGGGGTAGGATACCAGATGGCATTCGTACCCTAGTGCTCTAACAAGGCTGTCTGTGACCCCTGGGGGAAGTTGACAGGTCAGGCAACGCACAGGCAGCCCAAAATCAAAAATAAACGTGCACGCAACCCCTTGTAGACCACGTGCGTGAAAAAATGAACCCGCACTACGCTGTGGCACCCAGAAACACAAAAAAAAGCGTACGCGTAATACACGCAGCCTACAATGACCTCTGAAAGCGAACGCGACACACGGGGCAAGCACAGTTGCTAAGTACGTGCGGAACTCACCGTCTGCCTGGAAAAAGAACGTGAAAAATACGCGCATGTGCGCGTTGGTAACACCCCCGCCAAAAGAAGAATTGTACGCTGTCTGACGAGACAGGAGAAAAGGAGAAGTGAACTCTGTTTGAGGAAACAGGCCCAACTAAAAATCAGAAAAGATCTGTCAGAGGTAACAGGGAGTACGAACTAGAAACCCTGTGAAGTAATCGCATGTGAACCGAAAAGAAGTACAGATTTCACCCACTCTCTCTCCACGAAAAGCATGTACAAGGAAATGGCATCCTACACGCAGCTTTTAAACCGGCCCACACGTCAGAGACGGGTGTACGTGGGCGCTTTCATCCAATTACACGCGATGACACTCGGACGGGCAGTTTTTCCACGTGTGCTCTGTCATCACGTGCCATGAGGGAAACGCACACGCGCGTAATGTAACTTACATGCTTACGCGCTAAGGGCCTTTGGTCCAATGGAATCGCGTGCGTGTGCTGACGCACTTACACGCTAAGGCCCTTTCCTCGAATTACACGCTGACGTGCAAGATTTTCACGTGCCAAATCACTCCGTATCAAGCTCGCCACGCGAAAACACACGGAAGACCACGCTCCTGCCCTGAAGGCCATTTTCCTGCCCCCAGAGCCCCGAGCACACTCCCACCTGCCATCTGCTGCTGCCTGACTGCCTACTGGCCACATGCCCTGCTATTTGGTGCCTGCACATCAGCCATCTGCAGGGGTCCAGTTGCTGTGTCCACCCCTGCTGCAACAGAAGACTCCCGACTGGGATACCATCGCTCCACAGCCCAGCCCTAGGACACAGTTGCCCACCCACGCCTGCCTCGGGGGTCGTCATGTCGGGGCAAACACCATCTGAGACCACTGGCGACCCCCAGCCAGAGGGGCAGAGGGCCACCAGCTTCAGTCAGAAGGAAGTTGGTGTCCTGGTGGAGCATGTCCTGGGGCATTATGATGCCCTCTTCGGAACATCACGCGCCAACAAGGAAGGACGGATAGAATCTGGGATGACTTTGTGGTTGCCATCAATGCGGAGGGGGTGGCAACCCGCAACATCAAGCAAGTCAAGAAGCGCTGGGAGGACTTGAGGTCCAGGACCCTCATAAAGGCCCGGCGCCTCGTGGAGGGGGGCCGGGGCAGCATGAGTACCATCCAGATGAGGGTCCTGGAATGCATAGGCCCAGCGCTCCACGCACAGATCCTTCGGAGGCAGACCCGTCTGGAGTTGAGCGGTAAGTGGCCAAGCATTGCTGTGTGAGACAGGGCATGTTGCAGGGTGCTGGTTGTGTGATACTTGCCTGTATGTGTGACATAGGCCATGTACGTATGTGTGTGTGCAGGGACATCATGGTCATGCATGTGAGACCAGTAATGTGTGAACCACATGGTTGGTGCATGTGTTACAATGCAACATGTGGAGCAGCATGCGGAATGCACACATTAATGCATGCCTGTCTCTGTTATTGGACATGGATAGGGTGTGAGAGATGGGTGCTGCTGTCATGGACATGTATGGTGTCCATGTCTGTGTGTTTGACTTGCGTGTCTGTGACTTGTAAATGCCATGGATGCATGACACATGTCTGTGACAATGTTCAGATTCACTGATTCAGCCTACTCATCCTTGTATCCACTGTGTCTGGGGTGTACGAGGCCAGATGGATGAAACTACGGTGAAGTGTGTGCATGTGATAGGCATGACCCATGATGCATGTGAGTTACAAACCAGCATTGTATGTTTCAAGAGTCCCTTGGACATGTATGCTAATGTTCATAGCATGCACCATGCCTGTTACTGCATGTGTTTTGCCTGCACTGACTCATGTGTTGTGGAGCGACATGATGGAAGTGATGTTTGACAGTGCCACTCATCTGCTATTGCTTCCTGTCTAGGGGACCATTGTACAGTACCCTGATGCTTGTGTTCTATGTCTCCCTCTATACAGCGGCAAGTGATGAAGAGGGCGGAGACAGCGCTGTGGAGCAAAGTGGCGGGGATGCCCACACCGGCCGGCGACGCAAGGCCCAGTCACCCTCCCAAAAATTACCATCGTCCGGGAGTGAGGGGACTGGTGCTGCGTCTGCCACTACGGCTGCAGCAGAAGGTGTGGGTGAGCCCCCACAGGGGCTTGCAACGGCGGAAAACGGTGTGGAGCCATCCAGGTTGGTGGTTTCCACAGAGGAGGAGGAGGCCGCTACTGAGCCGCACATGGGGCCTGGTGGGGGTGGTACCACTGGTGCAAGTGGTGCAGTCCAGGGGCAGGAGGCAGTACAGGTTGGCGTGGAGGGGCCTGTACCAGCAGGGATGCCCCATCCCAGGCCCGTCCGCAGGTAGGGGGGATGTCCATGTCATCTGACACTCCTCTACCTGCGGACGAGGGGACCCCTTACCATATGGATAAGGTCCTGATTGGTGTTGCATGGCGCACGTGTGACATTCGTGATGACGTGCATGCTTCCCGGGGGGAGCACGCACGTCATCACGAAGAGCAGCGTGCCAACGTGGCCCAGTTGGGAGTGTCCATGGTCGGGGGTTTTGTACATGTGTCGGCCACTCTGGCGGCCCTCTCCTCCTCTGTGGAGACTATGCGCCAGTCATTCTCCATGCCGTCTTCCGGCCCAGATGCCACCAAGGCCCCCTGTGGACCTGCCCTGACCAACGCAGCCAGCTCGGTGGGGATCCCATCCCTGCCACAGTCAGCAGTCGAAGGTCCAGCAGGGGTGGACACCCCAGCAACTGGACCCCAGCAGATGGAGGATGTGCCGGCATCATCGGGCAGGGCACGTGCACGACGGCGTCGGTGGATTCCATCAGCCTGGATGCCGTCGTGCTGGCAGATGCAGTTGCGTCGGAGGCAGTGGCAGGCTCAACGTGGGAGGCATCATGGCTCGGGGCCATCTACATCAGAGGGGCAGGCATCGGCCGGAGGGCGGAGGACCCTGGAATCGGAGTGTCTTCCGTGTGGCAGCGGTTGGGCCAGCGGATAGGTGCAGAGCGGCGGCGGGCGGAGGAGGCACGGCTCACAATGGTCAGGGCGGAGAACTCCATGCGCAGGGCGCTGAGGTGGGCTGAGTGCCTCGAGGGAATTCGCAGGGAGTTGGAGGTGGACATGGCGTTATCCCTGCGAGACCTCGGGGCCAGTGAACAGGCCCACCTCCAAGACATTGAACAGGAGTTCGATGATGCCCTGGCCCATGACATCAACAAGTGAGCCGTTATACTTGCCCGCGACAATTGTATATAGTTCATTAGTGTTAAGTTTCATTTCTTTTTTCTTTCATTTGGGGCGCATGGACTATGCCCCACATTTTTTTATATAGTTAGTAATTAGGTAGGTTTCATTGTAGATTTCATTTATGTCGTTGGGCTCATGGACCATGGATTTGCTATTTGTACATAGTTTTACAGTGGACTTTTCTCCTTCGTCTTTTTTTTTTTCACCATGGATCTATGGATATTACGCTTTTCTTTCCCTTTGGATTTGCTTTGTTGGACGGTGACTTTGGACACATTTTCATTTGGATTACTTTGGATTCTCATTTTATTTATTTATCATTTTTTGGGACATGCTGCATTTTGATTATTATTGCCATTATTGTGTGTTTTGATTTCATTCCCTTCATTTTGACTTGAATACATTTTTGTTTCTTACTTCAATGTGTGGTCTTCTCTCATTGGTTTCATGGATGTCACAATGTGGGTTTTCTCAGTCATGTGTTGCCATTGTGTGGGTCTGACAGACTTGTACTCATGCGCATACTGCTTATTTGTGATCTATCATGTAATGGGGATTTCAATTTGGAGTGGATGTAAAGCTTGGTTGGGTGTTTGGACTGGGGTGGCGTGGGGTGGGATTTGGTTGGCCATAAGAGCCAGGGATCTGGATTGTGATGACGTGTTGGCTGGGGGACATGTGTCGGGGCCTGCTGGCAGGTGCCTGTCAATGCTGGGGGATTGGGGTGCTGGGGGACATGAGTGGGGGCCTGCTGGCAAGTGCCCCTCACTGCTGGGGGGTGGGGTGCTGGGGGACATGAGTGGGGGCCTGCTGGCAGGTGCCCCTCACTGCTGGGGGGTGGGGGTGCTGGGGGACATGTGTCGGGGCCTGCTGGCAGGTGCCTGTCAATGATGGGGGGTGGGGGTGCTGGGGGACATGAGTGGGGGCCTGCTGGCAGGTGCCCCTCACTGCTGGAGGGTGGGGGTGCTGGGGGACATGAGTGGGGGCCTGCCAGCAGGTGCCCCTCACTGCTGGGGGGTGGGGGTGCTGGGGGACATGTGTCGGGGCCTGCTGGCAGACGCTTGTCAATGTTGGGGGTGTGGGGGGCCTGGGGGACATGAGTAGGGGCCTGCTGGCAGATGCCCCTCACTGCTGGGAGGTGGGGGTGCTGGGGGACATGTGTCGGGGCCTGCTGGCAGGTCCTGTCAATGATGGGGGGGGGGTGGGGGGCTGGGGGACATGAGTGGTGGCCTGCTGGCAGGTGGCCCTCACTGCTGGGGGGTGGGGGTGCTGGGGGACATGAGTGGGGGCCTGCTGGCAGGTGCCCCTCACTGCTGAGGGGTGGGGGTGCTGGGGGACATGTGTGGGGGCCTGCTGGCAGGTGCCTGTCAATGATGGGGGGTGGGGGGCTGGGGGACATGAGTGGGGGCCTGCTGGCAGGTGCCCCTCACTGCTGGGGGGTAGGGGTGCTGGGGGACATGAGTGGGGGCCTGCTAGCAGCTGCCCCTCACTGCTGGGGGGTGGGGGTGCTGGGGGACATGTGTTGGGGCCTGCTGGCAGGTGCCTGTCAATGCTGGGGGGGTGGAGCGGCTGGGGGACATGAGTGGGGGCACGCTGGCAGGTGGCCCTCACTGCTGGGAGGTGGGGGTGCTGGGGGACATGTGTCGGGGCCTGCTGACAGGTGCCTGTCAATGATGGGGGGTTGGGGGGGCTGGGGGACATGATTGGGGGCCTGCTAGCAGGTGCCCCTCACTGCTGGTGGGTGGGGGTGCAGGGGGACATGAGTGCGGGCCTGCTGGCAGGTGCCCCTTACTGCTGGGGGGTGGGGGTGCTGGTGGACATGAGTGGGGGCCTGCTGGCAGGTGCCCCTCACTGCTGGGGGGTGGGGGTGCTGGGGGACATGAGTGGGGGGCCTGCTGGCAGGTGCCTGTCAATGATGGGGGGGTGGGGGGCTGGGGGACATGAGTGGGGGTCTGCCTGCAGGTGCCCCTCACTGCTGGGGGGTGGGGGTGCTGGGGGACATGTGTCGGGGCCTGCTGGCAGGTGCCTGTCAATGATGGGGGGTGGGGCGGCTGGGGGACATGAGTGGGGGCCTGCTGGCAGGTGCCCCTCACTGCTGGGGGGTTGGGGTGCTGGGGGACATGAGTGGGGGGCCTGCTGGCAGGTGCCTGTCAATGATGGGGGGGTGGGGGGCTGGGGGACATGAGTGGGGGTCTGCCTGCAGGTGCCCCTCACTGCTGGGGGGTGGGGGTGCTGGGGGACATGTATCGGGGCCTGCTGGCAGGTGCCTGTCAATGATGGGGGGGTGGAGCGGCTGGGGGACATGAGTGGGGGCACGCTAGCAGGTGGCCCTCACTGCTGGGGGGTGGGGGTGCTGGGGGACATGAGTGGGGGCCTGCTGGCAGGTGCCCCTCACTGCTGGGAGGTGGGGGTGCTGGGGGACATGTGTCAGGGCCTGCTGACAGGTGCCTGTCAATGATGGGGGGTTGGGGAGCTGGGGGACATGAGTGGGGGCCTGCTAGCAGGTGCCCCTCACTGCTGGGGGTTGGGGATGCTGGGGGACATGAGTGGGGGCCTGCTGGCAGGTGCCCCTCACTGCTGGGGGGTGGGGGTGCTGGGGGACATGTGTCGGGGCCTGCTGGCAGGTGCCTGTCAATGATGGGGGGTTGGGGGGGCTGGGGGACATGAGTGGGGGCCTGCTGGCTGGTACCCCTCACTGCTGGGGGGTGGGGGTGCTGGGAGACATGAGTTGGTGATCATATTGCAAAGTGAGATGTGGCTTGGCTGGGGGGAATGCCCATGGTGGATGGGCTGCCTGCGGGACATGACCAGGGGTTCGCGTAAAGTCTCACACGTGATTTCAGCAGGGTACGTGTATTATGGGTTCGCGGGAAGTCTCACACGCGAAAGGGCCCTGTGCGAGCGGGGTATGTGTATTACAGGGTTCGCGGAAAGTCTCACACGCGATTTCAGCAGGGTACGTGTATTATGGGGTTCGCAGGAAGTGTCACACGCGATTTCAGCAGGGTACGTGTATTATGGGGTTCGCGGGAAGTCTCACACGTGATTTCAGCAGGGTACGTGTATTATGGGGTTCGCAGGAAGTCTCACACGCAATTTCAGCAGGGTACGTGTATTTCGGGAGTGCAGGGGAGTCCTACACATGATTTGGCAGTGTGGGTCCTCCCAGGTGTCCCCTCTACACCCTCCACGGACCCTGCAGGCAGCCCACACCACAGGGGACTACCCTGCACCCCTGGTCATGTCCCGCAGGCAGCCCATCCACCATGGGCATGCCCCCCAGCCAAGTCACATGTCACCTTGCACTACTGATCAACAAAGCATGACCCCCTGCACCCCCACCCCCAGCAGTGCAGGGCACCTGCCAGCAGGCCCCCACTCATGTCCCACTCATGTCCCCCTGCACCCCCATCCCCCAGCAGTGCAGGGCACCTGCCAGCAGGCCCCCACTCATGTCCCACTCATGTCCCCTTGCACCCCCACCCCCCCAGCAGGGCAGGGCACCTGCCAGCAGGCCCCCACTCATGACCCCATGCACCCCCACCCCCCAGCAGTCAGGGGCACCTGCCAGCAGGCCCCCACTCATACCCCCCTGCACCCCCACCCCCCAGCAGTGCAGGGCACCTGCCAGCAGGCCCCCACTCATGTCCCCTTGCACCCCCACACCCCAGCAGTGCAGGGCACCTGCCAGCAGGCCCCCACTCATGTCCCCCTGCACCCCCACCCCCCAGCAGTGCAGGGCACCTGCCAGCAGGCCCCCACTCATGTCCCACTCATGTCCCCTTGCACCCCCACCCCCCAGCAGTGCAGGGCACCTGCCAGCAGGCCCCAACTCATGACCCCCTGCACCCCCACCCCCCAGCAGTCAGGGACACCTGCCAGCAGGCCCCCACTCATGTCCCCCTGCACCCCCACCCCCCAGCAGTGCAGGGCACCTGCCAGCAGGCCCCCACTCATGTCCCACTCATGTCCCCTTGCACCCCCATCCCCCAGCAGTGCAGGGCACCTGCCAGCAGGCCCCCACTCATGACCCCCTGCACCCCCACACCCCAGTAGTCAGGGGCACCTGCCAGCAGGCCCCCACTCATGTCCCACTCATGTCCCCATGCACCCCCACCCCCAGCAGTGCAGGGCACCTGCCAGCAGGCCCCCACTCATGTCCCACTCATGTCCCCTTGCACCCCCACCCCCAGCAGTGCAGGGCACCTGCCAGCAGGTCCCCACTCATGACCCCCTGCACCCCCACCCCCCAGCAGTGCAGGACACCTGTCAGCAGGCCCCCACTCATGTCCCACTCATGTCCCCTTGCACCCCCACCCCCCAGCAGTGCAGGGCACCTGCCAGCAGGCCCCCACTCATGTCCCACTCATGTCCCCTTGCACCCCCACCCCCAGCAGTGCAGGGTACCTGCCAGCAGGCCCCACTCATGTCCTACTCATGTCCCCTTGCACCCCCACCCCAGCAGTGCAGGGTACCTGCCAGCAGGCCCCCACTCATGTCCCACTCATGTCCCCCTGCACCCCCAACCCCCAGCAGTGCAGGGTACCTGCCAGCAGGCCCCACTCATGTCCTACTCATGTCCCCTTGCACCCCCACCCCCCAGCAGTGCAGGGTACCTGCCAGCAGGCCCCACTCATGTCCCACTCATGTCCCCTTGCACCCCCATCCCCCAGCAGTGCAGGGTACCTGCCAGCAGGCTCCCACTCATGACCCCCTGCACCCCCACCCCCCAGCAGTGCAGGGCACCTGCCAGCAGGCCCCCACTCATGTCCCACTCATGTCCCCCTGCACCCCCACCCCCCAGCAGTGCAGGGCACCTGCCAGCAGGCCCCCACTCATGTCCCACTCATGTCCCCATGCACCCCCACCCCCCAGCAGTGCAGGGCACCTGCCAGCAGGCCCCCACTCATGTCCCACTCATGTCCCCTTGCACACCCA